>NC_084840.1:38152208-42952208 GCF_033115175.1 Lepus europaeus | reverse complement strand
AGCAGATCTCAAAAAAGTGATAGGAACATTAAGAAATTCTCAAAAACAAATTCTTGAACTACAGAAATCCTTAATGGACAAGATAGAAAATCTCTCCCGTGAAAATGAAATATTAAGGAGAAACCAAAATGAAATGAAAAAACTAGTAGAACATAAAACTGAGATAGTGACAAAAAACCTCAATGAAATGAAGAACACAATAGATCAAATGGCAAACACACTAGAGAGCCTTAAAAACAGAATGGGTGAAGCAGAAGAGAGAATATCGGAATTAGAAGACAGAGAACAGGAATGGAAACAGTCAAATCAAAGAAAAGAAGAAGAAATCAGAAATCTAAAAAACACTGTCAGGAATCTACAAGATACTATTAAAAAACCCAACATTCGGGTTCTAGGAGTACCTGAAGGCATGGAAAGGGAGAAAGGATTAGAAGGCCTTTTTAGTGAGATACTAGCAGAAAATTTCCCAGGTTTGGAGAAAGACAGAGGCATCCTAGTACAGGAAGCTCATAGAACCCCTAATAAACATGACCAAAAGAGAACCTCACCACGTCACGTCATAATCAAATTCACCACAGTGAAACACAAAGAAAAGATCCTAAAATGTGCAAGAGAGAAACGCCAGATTACTCTCAGAGGATCTCCAATCAGACTTACAGCTGACTTCTCATCAGAAACCCTACAAGCCAGGAGAGAATGGCAAGATATAGCCCAGGTACTAAGAGAGAAAAACTGCCAGCCCAGAATATTATATCCTGCAAAGCTCTCATTTGTGAATGAAGGTGAAGTAAAGACCTTTCACAGCAAACAGAAACTGAAAGAATTTGTCGCCACTCGTCCAGCCCTGCAAAAGATGCTTAAAGATGTATTACATACAGAAACACAGAAACACGGTAGCCAATATGAAGGAAGATAAAGGAAGGAAACCTCACAACAAAAGAACACAGGAATCTCAAACCAGATATTAGAAAAAATCTTTGGCAAATGGCAGGGCAAAGTTACTCCTTCTCAATAGTCACATTGAATGTTAATGGCTTGAACTGTCCAGTTAAAAGACACCGATTGGCTGATTGGGTTAAGGAACAAAACCCATCTTTTTGCTGCTTACAAGAAACTCATCTTTCCAACAACGATCCATACAGACTGAAAGTGAAAGGCTGGAAAAGGATATACCATGCCAACAGAAATGAAAAAAGAGCAGGCGTAGCCATCTTAATATCGGACAACATAAACTTTACCATAAAATCTATCAGGAGAGACAAAGAGGGACACTATTTAATGATTAAGGGATCCATTCAACAGGAAGATATAACAATTATCAATGTATATGCACCAAATCACAGGGCACCAGCTTATTTAAAAGACTTGTTAAGGGACTTAAAGGGAGACTTAGACCCCAATACAATAGTACTGGGGGACTTCAATACTCCACTCTCAGAGATAGACAGATCATCAGGACAGAAGATCAACAAGGAGACAGCAGATTTAAATGACACTATAGCTCAAATGGATCTAACAGATATCTACAGAACATTTCATCCTACATCTAAAGACTTTACATTCTTCTCAGCAGTATATGGAACCTTCTCTAGGATTGACCACATACTAGGCCATAAAGCAAGTCTCAGCAAATTCAAAAGAATTAGAATCATACCATGCAGCTTCTCAGACCACAAAGGAATGAAATTGGAAATTGGCAACTCAGGAATCCCTAGAGCATGTGCAAACACATGGAGATTGAACAACATGCTCCTGAATGAACAATGGGTCACAGAAGAAATTAAAAGAGAAATCAAAAATTTTCTGGAAGTAAATGAGGATAACAACACAACATACCAAAACCTATGGGATACAACAAAAGCAGTGTTAAGAGGAAAGTTTATATCAATAGGTGCATACATCAAGAAATTGGAGAGGCACCAAATAGATGAGCTTTCAAGTCATCTCAAGGATCTAGAAAATCTGCAGCAAACCAAACCCAAACCCAGTAGAAGAAGGGAAATAATTAAAATCAGAGAAGAAATCAACAGGATTGAATCCAAAAAAACACTACAAAAAATCAGCCAAACGAGGAGCTGGTTTTTTGAAAAAATAAACAAAATTGACACCCCATTGGCCCAACTCACTAAAAAAAGAAGAGAAAAGACCCAAATCAATAGGATCAGAGATGAAAAAGGAAACATAACAACAGACACCACAGAAATAAAAAGAATCATCAGAAATTACTACAAGGACTTGTATGCCAGCAAACAGGGAAATCTATCAGAAATGGACAGATTCTTGGACACATACAACCTACCTAAATTGAGCCAGGAAGACATAGGAAACCTAAACAGACCCATAACTGACACAGAAATTGAAACAGTAATAAAGGCCCTCCCAACAAAGAAAAGCCCAGGACCAGATGGATTCACCGCTGAGTTCTACCAGACATTTAGAGAAGAACTAACTCCAATGCTTCTCAAACTATTCAGAGCAATCGAAAAAGAAGGAATCCTCCCAAATTCTTTCTATGAAGCCAGCATCACCTTAATTCCTAAGCCGGAAAAAGATGCAGCATTGAAAGAGAATTACAGACCAATATCCCTGATGAACATAGATGCAAAAATACTCAACAAAATTCTGGCCAATAGAATGCAACATCCACCCAGACCAAGTGGGATTTATCCCTGGTATGCAAGGATGGTTCAACGTCCGCAAAACAATCAACGTAATACACCACATTAACAGGCTGCAGAAGAAAAACCATATGATTCTCTCAATAGACGCAGAGAAAGCATTTGATAAAATACAACACCCTTTCATGATGAAAACTCTAAGCAAACTGGGTATGGAAGGAACATTCCTCAATACAATCAAAGCAATATATGAAAAACCCACGGCCAACATCCTATTGAATGGGGAAAAGTTGGAAGCATTTCCGCTGAAATCTGGTACCAGACAGGGATGCCCACTCTCACCACTGCTATTCAATATAGTTCTGGAAGTTTTAGCTAGAGCTATTAGGCAAGAAAAAGAAATTAAAGGGATACAAATCGGGAAGGAAGAAGTCAAACTATCCCTCTTTGCAGATGATATGATTCTTTATTTAGGGGACCCAAAGAACTCTACTAAGAGACTATTGGAACTCATCGAAGAGTTTGGCAAAGTAGCAGGATATAAAATCAATCCACAAAAATCAACAGCCTTTGTATACACAGGCAATGCCACGGCTGAGGAAGAACTTCTAAAATCAATCCCATTCACAATAGCCACAAAAACAATCAAATACCTTGGAATAAACTTAACCAAGGACGTTAAAGAACTCTATGATGAAAACTACAAAACCTTAAAGAAAGAAATAGAAGAGGATACCAAAAAATGGAGAAATCTTCCATGCTCATGGATTGGAAGAATCAATATCATCAAAATGTCTATTCTCCCAAAAGCAATTTATACATTCAATGCAATACCAATCAAGATACCGAAGACATTCTTCTTAGATCTGGAAAAAATGATACTGAAATTCATATGGAGAAACAGAAGACCTCGAATAGCCAAAGCTATCTTATACAACAAAAACAAAGCCGGAGGCATCACAATCCCAGATTTCAGGGCATACTACAGGGCAGTTATTATCAAAACAGCATGGTACTGGTACAGAAACAGATGGATAGACCAATGGAACAGAATAGAAACACCAGAAATCAATCCAAACATCTACAGCCAACTCATATTTGATCAAAGATACAAAACTAATCCCTGGAATAAGGACAGTCTATTCAATAAATGGTGCTGGCAAAACTGGATTTCCATGTGCAGAAGCTTAAAGCAAGACCCATACCTTTCACCTTACACAAAAATTCACTCAACGTGGATTAAAGACTTAAATCTATGGCCCGAAACCATCAAATTATTAGAGAGCATTGGAAAAACCCTGCAAGATATAGGTACAGGCAAAGACTTTTTGGAAAAGACCCCAGGAGCACAGGCAGTCAAAACAAAAATTAACATTTGGGATTGCATCAAATTGAGAAGTTTCTGTACTTCGAAAGAAACAGTCAGGAAAGTGAAGAGGCAACCGACAGAATGGGAGAAAATATTTGCAAACTATACTACAGATAAAGGGTTGATAACCAGAATCTACAAAGAAATCAAGAAAATCCACAACAACAGAAGAAACAACCCACTGAAGAGATGGGCCAAAGACCTCAACAGACACTTCTCAAAAGAAGAAATCCAAATGGCCAACAGACACATGAAAAAATGTTCAAGATCACTAGCAATCAGAGAAATGCAAATCAAAACCACAATGAGGTTTCACCTCACCCCGGTGAGAATGGCTCACATACAGAAATCTACCAACAACAGATGCTGGAGAGGATGTGGGGAAAAAGGGACACTAACCCACTGTTGGTGGGAATGCAAACTGGTTAAGCCACTATGGAAGTCTGTCTGGAGATTCCTCAGAAACCTGAACATAACCCTACCATACAACCCAGCCATCCCACTCCTTGGAATTTACCCAAAGGAAATTAATTTGGCTAATAAAAAAGCCATCTGCACATTAATGTTTATTGCAGCTCAATTCACAATAGCTAAGACCTGGAACCAACCCAAATGCCCATCAACAGTAGACTGGATAAAGAAATTATGGGACATGTACTCTATAGAATACTATACAGCAGTAAGGAACAATGAAACCCAGTCATTTGCAACAAGATGGAGGGATCTGGAAAACATCATGCTGAGTGAATTAAGCCAGTCCCAAAGAGACAAACATCATTTGTTTTCCCTGATTGGCGACAACTAACTGAGCACCAAAGGGGAAACCTACTGAAATGAAATGGACACTATAAGAAACAATGACCTGATCAGCTTAGGTCCTGACTCTAGATATACAATGTAATACTTTATCCTTATACTTTGCGTTTCTGTGTGGGCACAAACTGACGAGCTCTTTACTAATGATATACTGAAGTGATCTTCTGTATATAAAGAGAATTGGAAATGAAAAAAAAAAAAAAACAACAACCTGGTGTTGAAGGGGAAATGGCATAGAAAGTTAATTAATTCGAAAAAAAAAAATCATCATGTGGGTTCTCTGTCTTTAATGTGCTGTACATTGCTATTTGATGCTATAATTAGTAATCCAATGGTAGTTTTTTCACTTTGTATTGCTATATGGGCAAAATGTTGAAAACCTTACCTAATATATGCTAAGCTGATCTTCTGTGTACAAAGAGAATTGAAAATGAATCCTTACATGAATGGAAGGGGAGAGGGAGCGGGAGAGGGGAGGGTTGCGGGCGGGAGGGTAGTTACGGGAGGGGGGAAGCCATTGTGACCCATAAGCTGTACTTTGGAAATTTATATTCATTAAATAAAAGTTTAATAAAAAAAAAAAAGACTGTCCATGTGAAAGTACTATAGACCCTTTTGTGCCTGATATAGCATTGAGTACAAAACAGGGCCTCTACAAATATATTAAATAAATGCAAGCATAAAAGTAAATAAGAAAAATGCTGAGTTTTGTTACTGACCTCAAAGAATTTATAGTCAGTTTGGAAGGACAAGGAATAAAAAATGAATATTTATGATTGAATATAAAAGTGAGTTATTTAGACAAGCATTACAATATATCAATGCAAGATCACTGTAGGAAATATTTTGTGGAAAATGGCAGAAGTTGAGCTGTAGCTGTGAAGATTATGGACAGGCAGAGAGAGATCAATTTGGTGGTTATGGGTCTAGGAATAAAGGCCACTAAGTCTCAGTACCAGAAAGGCAGGAAATGTGGATTTATACCAAAGCATACTTGAGATAAAGGAGATAATTTTAGATAGACAGAGGCGGGTCTGCTGATGCACTCCAATCATTGGAGTAAAGTTTAAGAAATATAGATATAGGAAGAGAGATTTTCCCAGCAAGAGAAGTATATGATGGGAAATTATTTATTTGGTCAGCATGTTATATTAACGAGTTGGAGCATTAGGAGGAAGTAAGCTGAGTAGTTTGGTACTAATTGTAGGAAGTAGGGTGATGAGGATGTGAAACATTAAAGGTAGCAATGAAACTATCAAGGGAGAGCGATTTGATTACAAGCTCTTTGGGACTTGGTGCTTTTGTCTTTCTGTCTACAGTGGTACCTAATAAATAGCTGCTTGACCTAAAACTTGGGACTTGGTTGATTGACTTCTAGTTCTGTAATTGAGGAAGAGAAATAAAATCAAATGAGATATTGGGGTTTGGTTGAGTAGAGTAATCATGGTGCTACTGACAAATAGGAAGATTCCAGAGGGAAAGTACTTTTAAAATAAACTCATTTTGGAGTGAGTGTTGTGGCCCCATGGTTAAGCTGCTATTGGAATCCCCACATCCCATATTGCAGTCCCTGGGTTTGAATCCTGCCTCCACTTTTTTTTTAAAATTTTTATTTAGAGAATGCATTTTTACATAGATACAACTTTAGGAATACATTGGTTCTTCCCCCAAACCCTCCCCCAGCTCCCATCCACCACCCATTCCCTCTCCCATCTCCTTCTTCATTATGGATCATTTTTAGTATGACTTTATATACAGAGGACCAACTCTGTGCTAATCATAGACTTCAACAATTTGCACCCATGCCCACACACAACATATAGAGTACAGTTTGGGGAGAGAATTTGCAGTCAGTTCTCGTATTACAATTCCACAGGGACAGAGGTCCTACCTGGGGAGCAAGTGCACAGTGACTACTGTTGTTCCTTTAACAATTAACACTCTTTTTTTTTTAATGACATCAGTGATCATCCAAGGCTCTTGCTAAGGCTATGGAAGCCTTTTGTGACCTTAGACTCCATCGGTATTTGGACACAGTCATAAGCAAAGTGGATGTTCTCTTCTCCCTCCAGAGAAGAGTGTCTCTTTCTTTGATGACCCTTCCTAACCTCTGAGGTCTCACAGAGATTCTCCGTGTAGGATATTTTTTGTCACAGAGTCTTTTCTTCCATGCCTAAAATGCTCTCGCAGGCCTTTAGCCCAACCAGGAAGCCTTAAGGGTTCATTCTGAGGTCAGAGTGTTACTTACTGTGAAAGTCATTCTCTGCTTCTTCTTTCAATGCAGCTTCCTGCCTGGAAGGCAGCAGATAATGGCCCAAGTACATGAGTTTTTGCTCCCACATGGGAGGCCTAGATTAAGGTCTTAACTCCTGGTTTCAGCCTGGCTGAGCCCTGCCTGTTCCAGGCATTATAAAGTAAAGGCATTGTGGGGCCGGTACTGTGGCACAGCAGGTTAACACCCTGGCATCCCATATGGGCGCCAGTTCGAGACCTGGCTGCTCCACTTCCAATCCAGCTCTCTGCTATGGCCTGGGAAAGCAGTAGAAGATGGCCCAAGTCTTTGGGCCCCTACACTTGGATGGGAGACCCGAAAGAAGCTCCTGGCTCCTGGCTTTGGATTGGTGCAGCTCTGGCCATTGTGGCCAATTGGGGAGTGAATCATTGGATGGAAGACCTCTCTCTCTCCCTCTCTCCTCTCCTCTCTCTGTAACTCTGACTTGCAAATAAATAGGTAAATCTTTAAAAAAAAATAAAGGCATTGTGAACACAGTGAGTTAAACTTCTGCTTGCAATGCCAGCATCCCCTGTGAGGGTGCTGGTTTCATCTCGGCTACTCTGTTTCCAATCCAGCTTCCCGCTACTGTGCCAGAGAAAACAGCAGGAGGTGGCGCAAGTATTTGGATCTTGCCACCTATATGGGAGACCAGGATGGAGTTCCTAGCTCCTGGCCTTGGCCCGTCATAGCTCTGGCTGTTGTGGCCATTTGGGAAATGAACCAGTGGAAGGAAGATCTCTCGCTGCCCCCTCTCACCTCTGTTGCTCTGGTTTTCAAATAAATAGAGAGAGAGAGAGAGAGAGAGAGAGAGAGAGAGAGAGAGGAGAGAAAACCAATGGATGAAAGATATTTCTTTCTCTGCCTTTCAAGTAAATAAATAAACATTTAAAAAAATTGAATAAGCCCACTTTGGATAGACTGTGTTTGTGCTGACTTTGGGACTCCAAGATACAAACCTTTCCTTGGTCTGGAAAAAATATAAATACTAAGAGAAAACAAACTCCCTCCCTGCCCCTACCCACCTCGCCAAAAAAAAAAAAAAAAAAAAAGGAATTGCAATTTTATGGCTGCAAATATAGTTTTGTCAAACTTTGTTTTATATTTTTGTCAAACCAGTGGTTAAGAATATTATACCACTATAATTGTAATGATCTATGATTAAAATTTATTATACATGAGTGATAACAAGATAAAAAATAAAGATGGCCTAGGTAGGAAATATTGCCTCTAAATTAATTTTTCTTTTTTGTGTAGTGATGTAGTTTGTCTCTTTTTATAGATTCCTAAGCTTTCGCCCATTTTTTAGCACTTGACTATAGGTCTGAGAACTTGGTAGCTTGATCCTCCATTGTTTGTCTTTCTGTCTCTTAACCTTTACCTGGAAATGCAAGAGGTTTAACTAGAAGGGCTCTTTTTTTTTCTAAGATTTATATATTTATTTGAAAGAGTTACACAGAGAGAAGGAGAGGCAGAGAAAGAGAGAGAGAGAGAGAGGTCTTCCATCCGCTAGTTCACTCCCCAATTGGCCTCAACGGCCAGAGCTGCGCCAGTCTGAAAGCAGGAGCCAGGAGATTCTTCCTGGTCTCCCACGTGGGTGCAGGGGCCCAAGGACTTGGGCCATCTTCTACTGCTTTCCCAGGCCATAGCAGAGAGCTGGATTGGAAGAGGAGCAGCCAGGACTAGAACCAGCATCCCTATGGGATGCTGGCACTGCAGGGCAGGGGCTTTACCTGCTACACTACAGCACCGGCCCCTAGAAAGGTTCTTAATCTAAAGTCCATGTCAGTGGTTTCATCAAACCCTTGAAATTGGGAAAGTTTGTACATGTTTCTCCACAACTTTCCTTGGATTCACTAGGAGTCTAGGACACCCTACATGGACTGGAGTATTTCTCAGGACTGTGCTTCTATTGCAGGCTTGGTTGTGGCTTGTACTCTAAACTTCAGCTGTGAACTGGCATTTGTATGAAATCCTCGGTGAACTTAAAGAGGGAGTGAAGTCAGAGTTGAAGATGTCTACCTCCCTGTTTTTTCTTTGGTATTTCATGTCAGTTACATAGAGCTGTACAAGGTCAACAATGTTGAGGTGTCTGCCTTCTCTGCATTTAAAATTCTTGTATTGATTTTCCCAGTAGAAGGTGGTTATTTTTTCCATCTCACACAAGCTGATACACAGATTGATTTGTGAGAAATCTACCTAGATTTCAGTCCTAAGACACTGTGGCTTTTTCACCGTCTCTCTCATTTTTAGAAAGTGATGGCACATCATTTACTTGAGCATGACAAGCAGAGATTGAGAATGTAACATTGAGATGCTTAAATTTAAATTTCACATGATATGAAATGCCTCCTACCCTTCCATCTCTACTTCCATTTCACCCTTGAAGGCTCTTTTGTGAAGCTCTGGAAACTTCGGGTAAGCAGGTTTTATCCCAGCAGAACATCTCTGAGCTTCAGCAATTAGTCTTGAATCCCCTAGGTAACTTGCATGGTAATTACTACATTACCTTCTTGACTGGTTTTCTGACTTAGAAGAACCGTATTCATTTGTGTAAGCAATTACAGAAAACTAATAGGTACACAGCCACAGTGCTTAATTTTCATGTTACCTTCACTTTTTTTTTTCCAGAAATAAAACACTATTATTTTGTTTTTCAGTTTTCTTTTGATAATCTTAATACTATTTGATTTCTTGAAGCACTCTTAGGTTTCAAAGACATGAGTTGGAATCCAAAGACTGAATATTATCAATCATATATTTATGGAAAACTTAGAGGCAGAGGACAGTGTTATTATGGAAGTGCACATGCTTCAGATTCATACAAATGAGATACCTTTCATGTGACTTATAAATCAGATAGTTTGTGCTTGATTACTTTGTTACAGATAACCATTGTGTGGTAGCAATTCTATTAAGATTCAGATTATCCCCTGAGGTTTGATTACATTAAAAATTTCTTGGAAGCTATTCATTTGTCTTTTTGGTTGTTAGATATGTAAGGAGAAATTCCAGGACTACATTTATTAGTATTTCTAAGGTAATAGCTGATGTGTTCTTTCATTTTTATTCAACTTTGGAAAAAATTTTGTTAAATAATAAACTTACATACCATATCACATATGTTTATTTCTTTTAACCATATGTCATTTACATCACTAAAACAGTTTATTTGTCTTTTAGTGATTTAGCTTTACAAAATATAAAAAGTGCAAATCAGTAGATGGATGAGTTAATATTTTGTGAGAAATCATAGAACTGGCAACCACACTTAGTTTGACCAACAAAGTTTTTAGTGACCTTCTGAAATGTTTCTCCCATAGCAATCGTGGTGTTTGATTTCGGTTAGCATTCTGTGAGCTTCTACTTTTTCATTCAATCAGTGTTTGTTGAATGCTATTTAAGTTCCAGGCATTTTGTTCCATGGCACAGATTTCCTGGAGAGATGTACGGTCATCTCTGTTTGGGACTTCTTTTGATTACCAGACTGTGTTCATCTTTCTGGGTTGCTATTCTCCTTTCCATTCCCTTTAAATGTTTGCTGTATGTGATTCGTATGGGGTGACTGATGACAGCTGAAGGCAACACAAATTTTATTTTTCTCAAACTTAAGATGATATGTGTGCTTTTTGATAGGTGTTTTGGGTCAGTTGTCAGATTGAAAAAGCTTCTTTTTCTTGTTTCCTCTGCACCAAGGTGATTTTTCACAGTTAATATCCTGTCATATCATCTTCTGTTTGTCATGCCATATGGCATACCTGTGCATTTAGAAAAGCAACAAAAGCCACACCATGTCATTACTTCTGCTGTACTTAATAATATAAAGTAGCTCTTGTACCTGTAAGAACTGGCTGCTCTCCTAAATCTTCAGAATATAAACTTTGTCATGAACTTGCATCAGATCCACATGGGATTCATTGGTCTTCTCAATTCTATTTCAAAACTTATCTCCCAAGTTGTACTAAATATTGACTACATTGCTTTATGTTCCCATGTCAGATCAGCCCCTCTCTAAGCTGCTCTGCCTTTCAAATCCTCTTCTTACAACAGTATTTACAGTGTCTTCATTGATACCTTACATAGTTTAAACACTGGTACAATATTTCTTTGCTTCAATAATCATATTATTTTAATATTTTACCTTATTTTCATAAACATGATAGCTGTTAATGGAAAAATTCAGTCATCTGCATTACTGTTCAATTTTTTTATTCATTCTCCTTTTTATATTTATTTTTTAAAAAAATATTTATTTATTTATTTGAAAGAGATACAAGAAGAGAGGGTTCTTCCTAACTAAACCTCAGCCCATTCAACTTCATAACCTTGACAACTATAGAAAATTTCAAGAAGATACGTGACTGTGTTCAACAAGGAATCAACACAAATTTCAGTCTTCAGAGAGAATGAGGGACCGGCGTTGTGGTATAGCAGGTTCAGCCAACTTCTGCAGCACTAGCATCCCATATAGGCACTGGTTCAAGTCTGTTGCTTCACTTCTGATCTGGCTCCCTGCTAATAGCATGGAAAAAGCAGTAGAAGACAGCTCAAGTTCTTGAGCCCCTGCCACCCATATGGGAGACCTAGGAAGAACCCTGAGCAAAAATTACAAACTATGTGAGTGATACATTAATTTCCTTTATATTTCATAAATACTTCCAATTATATTAGGCACGTACCGTGTGTTAGGTGTCTGGCTTTCCTGTCTTCTCTCTTTTTAAAAATCTGTAAATTGCCAGAGCACTTTCTTTTTCTCTTCCTTTTTGCTTTTCAATATAATGCCTTTGAGGGGGGCCAGGACAACTCCCCAAGTTAAGTTCCCCTGTTCCCAAATGTTCTCTTTCTCATTCTTCCCCCAAAATTCCAGTTATCCTGGCCTTGGACTTCTGCTGACTTGTGATATTAAGTGACTGATTACTGGCTTGACAAAAGAGGCAAACCTATTCTTAGCGAGTGTGAACTGCATGCCAGCCAAAATGCTTAGCATATTGAAGTAAATGAAATCATCTTATGCACAGCAATTTATGAGTTTCATGTTATAATCCCTATATTACTGAGGAGTAAACAGAAGCCCAAAGACACTAGCCTGCCTGGCCTTCTAGACAGTTCCTCTTGGATTTTCCACTGGCATCTCAGACACAAAATGGGAAAAAAAATGATCTTCCATCCATAATTCAACCTTCTGTTTCCTGTGTTCCTTAACTTAGTCTAAAGCTTAATTTGCAGCCAACTTTTCAAGTCAGAAACTCAAGTGACATAATTGATCCTGAGCTCTCCCTCATTTCCGAGTCCAATAAATTAAACTGCATCAATTCCGCTTGCCTTGTTTCTTCTCAACCCGTCTTATCTTCAGCTCTGCTGACATAATTTGTCACTTGGATCACATGTGTTCCCTTTGTCACCTTCCTGCAAGAGCTAATTCCCTGTGGTGCACCCTTCCCATGGCAACTGAGTGGTCATTTTGCAACATTTGATCCTACGTTTGATCTGCCCCCAGAACCGCTCTGTCCCCCAACTCAGCCACAACGATGAAAACAAGGCCCCTCCCAATCCGGCCTCAGTCTGCCTGTCCCCTTCTGCCCATTCTTCCGCTGTGCTCTATGCATCAACCATGTTGACTTCCGTGGGGCTTCTTCAGATTACCATGTTTTCCTTAGATCTGGTCATTTAACTGTGTGGATTCTTTCGCCTGCTGTGCCTTCCGTGCTCATTTGTCTCCAGCATCAGATGTCTCTCAGTGTCCCTTCACGCTAGATCTTACCTCTAAGGAAGAATGTTCTGAGCCCCCTCTGCAGGTGGAGTGCTTTCTGTCACATTCCATGTTATTCCAAATGATCCTTTTATAGCATACTGAAAATGTCTACTTCATGTTCTCTTTCCCATATGCCTTGAGAGAAGGTGCCATTTCCTAGACGTGGACCTAAAACAGAGCTTTAGTTAGTCAATGAATAATTGTAAACAGGAGGGAGTGAGAAAGGAAGAAAGGAGAAGAAAAATAATTTATGTCAAATGCATTTTCCAGTCTATCTAAATCCAGAGGTCTGCTTTGTGTCTGAAATGATCCCTAGCCATCATTCACACACTTATATGAATATAAATTATATGTAAACATCTATATTGAGATAGCTTACATATCATAAAGTTTGTCCTTTCAAGTGTATAATTTAGGGGCTGGCATTGTGGCGCAGTGCGTTAAGCAACTGCCTGCAGTACCAGCATCCCGTATGAATGCCAGTGGTGTCCCCCTCCGCTCCACTTCCAGTCCAGCTCCATAATAATGTACCTGAGAAAGCAGCAGAAAATAGCCCAAATGCTTGGGCCACTGCACCTGTGTGGGAGACCTAGAAGAAACTCTTGGCTCTTGGCTTCAGCTTGGCCCAGCCCTGGCTGTTGAGGCCATTTGGGGAGTGAACAAGTGGATGGAAGATCTCTTTCTCTCTTTTTCTGTGGGTCTGCCTTTCAGGTAAATAAATAAATCTTTTTTAAAAAAAGTGTATAATTTAATGGGATTTAGTATATTCATAGAGTTGTACAACCATCACCACTAATTCCAGAATATTTTCATTACCCCAAAAGAAATCCATACCCATTAGCAGTAACTTCCTGTTCCCCAACCCTAACCCCATCCCAGCCCTTGGCAACTAACAGTCTACTTTCTATCTCTGTAGATTTATCTGTTCTCGGCTTTTTCACATATGTGGAATCATGTACTATGTGGCTTTAGTTACTGGCTTCCTTAGCATGCTTTCAGGATTCATTCATTGTAACATGTCTCAATACTTCATTCCTTTATTCCATCGTATGGATGTGTGATACTTTGTTTACCATTCATTAGAAAATCAACATTTGGTTTGTTTCTACTGTTGATTATTTTTTAAAATTTTTGTTTTAATTTATTTGACAGGTAGAGTTATAGACAGTGAGAGAGAGAGACAGAGAGAAAGGTCTTCCTTCCATTGGTTCACTCCCCAAATGACCGCTACGGCTGGCGTTGTGCCAGTCCGAAGCCAGGAGCCGGGTGCTTCTTCCTGGTCTCCCATGCGAGTGCAGGGGCCCAAGCACTTGGGCCATCCTCCACTGCCTTCCGGGGCCACAGCAGAGAGCTGGACTGGAAGAGGAACAACTGGGACTAGAACCTGGTGCTCATATGGGATGCCGGTGCCACAGGCAGAGGATTAACCAAGTGAGCCACAGTGTCGGCCCCTACTATTGGTTATTATGAATAATGATTCTATGAACATTTGTGTGTGTGTGTGAGCATATGTTTCATATACATACATGTTTATATACACCTGGGCTTGGAATTTCTAGGTTATATGATAATTCTGTGTCTGACAGTTGAGAAACTGCCAGCTATTTCTGAAAGTGGCTATACCATTTTACCTTCTTAATAGCAATGTATAAAAGATTTCAAATTTCTTTGCAACCTCAGCAATGATTTTTACTGTCTTTTTTAAAATTATAGTCATCCTGTTGGATATGAAATGGTATCTTAGTGGTTTTTTTAAAAAAAAATTCACTCATTCTACTGGATATGAAATAGTATCTCATTATGGTTTAGAGTTGCATTTCCTTAGTGAATAATAATGTTGAGTATCTTTCCATGTGCTTATATACCATTTCTGTGTCTTCTTTATCTACCCCAATCTTTTGCTCATTTTTAAATTGGGTTATTTATATTTTATTATTGAGTTGTAAGTGTTCTTTATGTATTTTAGATAGGAGTTCCTTATCATATATATGATTAGAAAATATTTTCTCTCATTAAATGAGCTGCTTTTTTAGTGTTTTTTTTTTTAAATCTAAGTATTTATTTAAGAGGTTGAGCTACAAACAGACAGAGGAGAGACAGAGAAAGGTCTTCTGTCCAATGATTCACTCCCCAAATGGCCCCAATGCTGGAGCTGGGTTGATCCAAAGCCAGGAGCCAGGAGCTTCTTCCTGGTCTCCCACTCATGTGCAGGGGCCCAAGCTCTTGGGCCATCTTCCACTGCTTTCCCAGGCCAAAGCAGAAAGGTGGATAGCAGGAGAAGCAGCCAAGACTAGAACCAGTGCCCTTATGGGATGCTAGCACTGCAGGTGGAGGCTTAGCCTACTATGCCTCCACTTTTTTACTTTCTGATAGTCTCTTTTGTAACATAAAATACTTAAACTTTGATGGAATCAAAATTTTCTTTTGTCGTGTGCTATTTGGTGTCATAGCTCAGAAAGCTTTCCCTGACCCAAGATACTGATTTACTCCTTTGTTTAAGCAGCTTACAACTTTAGCTGTTGTTTTTTTAAGATTTTATTTATGGTATATAAATTTCATATATACAGACTTAAGAACAGAGTAATGCTTCTCACCCCACTCTCCCTCCCACCTGTGGTCCCAACCCTTCCTCCTCCCCTTTGTAGTCCCACTCTTAATTTTTACAAAGATCTATTTTCAGTTAACTGTATACTCATTTTTTTTGTTTTTAATTTTGACAGGCAGAGTTAGACAGTGAGAGAGAGAGAGACAGAGAGAAAGGTCTTCCTCCCATTGGTTCACCCCCTAAATGGTTGCTACGGCTGGCGTGCTGCACCGATTTGAAGCCAGGAGCCAGGTGCTTCCTCCTGGTCTCCCATGTGGGTACAGGAGCCCAAGCACTTGGGCCATCCTCCACTGCCTTCCAGGGCTACAGCAGAGAGCTGGACTGGAAGAGGAGCAACCAGGACTAGAACCTGGTGCCCATACAGGATGCCAGCACTGCAGGCGGAGGATTAACCAAGTGAGCCATGGCGTCGGCCCTTAACTGTATACTCATAAGATTAACCCTGCATTAAGTAAAGTGTTCAACAAATAGTATGAAGGAAAAAAATGCTGTTCCTCAATAGTAGCTTTTACACTTAGGTCTGTGATCTATTTTGAATTAATTCTTGTGTATGCTCTAAGGTGAGGACCTAACTTCCTACCGAGTCCCAACACCATTTGTTGAAAAATACTATTCTTCCCCATACATTTTCTTTGCAAAAATCAATTCATGATAACATGTAAGCTTTTATTTTTGCTCTATCAACTCATTTCTATTGATCTCTTTGACCTTATACCAGCATCACATAGTTTTGATTTCTGTACCCTTACAGTAAGTTTCAAAAGCAGGAAGAGTGAATACTATTCTATGGCCTCATTTCTTGTCTACTTGGGAAGGGTATGGTTTTCTGAAAGTGTTGATTCATCTATTCCTCTTTGTCCCTCTAGGAAGACTGCTCAATTTTGGCCAACTCCTCTTTTGCACTCTCTCTGGTGCAGCCTTCACACAGCCCTGTTTATTGGCTGCCTGTCTTGTACTGGGTGCTTTTCTTTATTCCTGCCCTGCTTTTGGGTTCTTTGGGACCTTCATCTAGGTCTTTAGCTGCATACACAAATCTAGCCAACATATTTTGGTTATTAATGAATTTTCTGTTAAACTAATGCTTACATGTCTTCAATATTATCCAGTAGGATAGTTTTTATTATGCAAATATAAATATGAAATCTGTGGGGAGACTGAAGAAACCTATAGTGATTAGAAGAAGGCTGAGGAAAGCAGGTACCAAGTTTATATAAATAGCCCACATCCAAGAAGCACAGCAGAAAAAGCACTGGGAATTTTGGGGGTCTAGACTTAACTCTGTCAGTGTCTGGTAGTAACTCCGATGATATCTCTAGTCCTCTGTTTCCTCTGCTGTGAGATGAAGAGTTAATCTTAGAGCATCTCTAAGATTACTTCCAGTTTGAGGTTCTGTATTTGAACTCTTTCTCCCTCACGTAAGTCTCTTATATATGGCAGCAGAAGAGAATTAAAATCACTCTTCTCTTCTGTACTAAGAACAGTGGAATTGTCCAAGCTGACAGAGATATAAAATAAGATAAATTAATCAATGTTTTCATTGAATATTTAATATCTATGGTCAGTGCTAGACTATTTGATATTCTTCTCTTAGTGTTAAAGAGATAAAGAACTTTCAGAGTCCTTCAATGTATATGGTTATAGATATGCAAGGATAACTATCAGTAAGTGACAATAAATGGTATAAACCCATGGATTACTGCTGATAATCAGAGGAGGCACAGATTCCTGAGACATAGGGCTGCAAAGAATATTTCACAGAGGAAAGAAGTCTGACCTTTGCAGAACTGGCAGAATTCAGATATGAGGAGAGGAGGGGCAATGACAAATCCCAGATGGGAAAATGGAGAGGCCCTATTTAGTCTGCTAATACCATGCTATGTGGACACTAGGAGTTCGGACTTCATCTTCTATGTGATAGTGGCAAATTGAAATCTAGATATAACTGTCATGGTATAGAACTAAAAAAATCTGTACTTTGATCCTGAAGGAAATTTGACCATTTTTATTTCTCTTATTCAGCAACTGAAGAGGCAGAGGCTCAGAGAATGTAGGTGGATTTCTAAAGTTGTCCCCACTCAGGAGTGAGGGAACTGAATATCTACTGTTGGGATTCTATGTCAGGATCCTTTGCCTACTCTACCATCAATGCAAAAAATGATTTGCCCAGTGGGCTTGGGCAAATGAATATGACAGGGGGTGCTGTCTGCACTCAATCAGATGGGAAATGACGAAGATTTGGATTGAGGGGCCTAATCGCACAATCTAGAAGAGAGATAGTGGGATGAGTTGGGGCAGGAAATTCTCAGCAGTTTTGGAGAAAAGCAAAAGAGACCACGTGGTCCCATGAGTCTCTGGCATTGCTGTGGGCTGATAATACTCTTGGCTTTTCTGAGTGCCAGGTCCCTCATTTCTGTATCAAACTGGATCACTGGGGGATCATCATTGATATCCAACTTTCTAATTCTAAAAGTATAGGTCACACCACCTTTCTATTTCTGTGAGAGAGCAGAGATTTGAAGATAAAACCCTACTGCATGATCGGTGTCTGAAGCAGAGATAGCTATCAACTCTCCTATCTTCTCCAGCAGTGTGATGCCAGCCTGCTAATCACACAAAGCAGAAACAGAGCCCCTCAGGGTCGCCTCGGGTTTCTCCAATGTTCCAGCTATGGACAACTCTATTCTAACCTAGGCACAGACATGTTGTTAAAAAGAGGTGGTCCCCACTCTTCTGATCTGTTGGAGCTGGAATGTTTTCCCTGCCTTTGAAATCTCTGTAAATCACTGGAGTTCTTGGGATGTTGTACTCTTAATAACACAAACAGTTGCCTTTAGTTCAAAACACACATTCATTGTGAACCAGGTGATTGTAAAGTCAGAGAATGCCAGCATGCCCTCTTGATCTTAGTTTTCGTCTCCCTTCTTACATACTCAAATGTGCTTTCTCCTTCACTACACAGCCTGATCCTGGAAAGAGTTATCTGTGTGCGCTCTCTCCTGTTGCCTTCTGCTCATTCGGTGGCCTTCACCGCTGTCACCAGACACTGCTGGATCCTTCTCATTCATTCCTGCATGACAGCTGGAAGGATTTTTTTAAATGCACATAAGACCATAGGTTCTGCTCCTCACTCATTTCTCCCACTTCCACCTCACCCCAACCAGTTTGTAACCCACTGGTGTTTTATCAATGTACTCGAGACGATACTGAAATCCCACAAGGCCCAGATGTTGCCTGAAATGTCTACCACTACTCCAGCCTCACAGCTCATCATACTCTCCTGGCTCTCTGCTCCCGTGAGCTGGTCCCTGCTGTCCCAAATGCACTGGACTGTAAAGCTGGGTGCTTTATGGAATGCAAAATAATAATTGGAAACTGTAACTTTGCCAGAAAGAACCAAAAATTTTTCTAGATGGTTCTGAAAATGAGTTAAGGGTCAGGATAGGAAGCAGGGGTGGGAGAGTGTAGTTCTGTTTGAGTTTAGAAGCACAAGCTTAGTTGTAAGTTGGTCCTTTATGTAAGCTCCCCCCCCCCCCCCCCCCCCCGGCTTTATTCCCTTTGGCTCTCTTTGTCTTTTTTTTTTTTTTTTTTTTAAGATTTATTTAGTTATTTGAAAGGCAGAGAGAGAGAAGTAAGAGAGAGGTCTTCCATCTGCTGGTTCACTCCCCAGATGGCCACAACGGCCGGAGCTGCGCTGATCTGAAGCCAGGAGCGAGGAGCTTCCTCTGGGTCTCCCACGCAGGTGCAGGGGCCCAAGCATTTGGGCCATCTTCTACTGCTTTTCCAGGACATAGCAGAGAGCTGGATCAGAAGTGGAGCAGCCAGGACTCGAACTGGCACCCATATGGGATGCTGGCACTGCAGGTGGTAGCTTTACCTGCTCAACCACAGCGCTGGCCCGTCCCTTTGTCTTATTATTGACTTTTCTTGTCAGTTATCCCTAGTCTTTGATTTTATTGTAAATTTGATCTTTCCGTTCAAACCTCTTAGTGGTACCATACCATTATCATCATCATTATTAGGCTAAGCCACTTCTCCCAGCCAGAATCGTTATTGGTTAAAATGGAGATAATACTTGTCTGATTTTTTTATGGATATTCAATATGTAAAATGCTTAGTACAAAGTTTTACATGTTAGAATTTCAATGCTTGATAACTATTATTATTTTTAGCTTAGTACCATTTTGGTAGCTTTCAATTAATGTTAAAAGTAGCTTAAACTTTTGGTATCTGTACTAAATGTGGCAAGTTCGTGATATAACCGTGAGGCTATAATAGTTGCAGTTCCAAGAGAACTATGCAGAAGTGTTAGACACTTAGAAACCCCAGTTTTGCTTTTATGATCATTTTGTGTGGATTACACCGTGTGCTTGGTCAGGACAGCACTTCTTACTTAATTTGTTCTATTTGAAATTTCTTTAATGTTTTCATGATGGAAAATAGGTCACACGTTTCAGACAGTATTAAGCTTTAACTTTCTAAATTATAATCCTCTTGAGCATTATTTTCAATAGAAAAGAACTTACCTTTTCTCCCTCTATCACTTTCAAGACAGTTAACCAGGAATGATTCTGAGTTGCCTGGAAGTTAATCAGTCTGGTTACAGGTGGAGCTGAGAGGTACACACCCTGCCCCAGATTCTTTAGCCACCGAACGCGACTATGTGAAGGCTGAATGGTTATGGTTTGAGATTCTCTTGGATGAAACCTGAGGGCAGAGATGAAAAGATAGGATCTGCAAGGAAGCCAGAGGCCAGTGACATGGAGCTAGGGGCATAGTTTCTGGAGATCAGGCAGAAACAGAAGCTGTGTTTGGGGCTAACGCCAAAAAAGCAGACATTGATGAATTCCACAGTGAGCTTTGGGAGCTACTCCGGAAACATGCCTGTGACGTGGGCTGGCTTTCCAGGAGCACTTAGGGCTCATTTGTGTGTGTGAAGCAGGCTCATTAAATGACCATGACCAGAACTGCCTTTGTGAACCTGTTATGCCACCTGTTCCATAGTATGAACAAAGCCCCGTGAGATGTGTGTGCATTGCTTTTCCCTGAACCATACATTTAGCACTTGGTCTGGGAAGTTGGAGTTCATGAAAATAATGAGTCCTGTTATAAGAGCAAGTGGCATCCACACAAAATCAGCTGGAAACATTTCCCCTAAGGTACGCCTCACAGAGTAGCATGGTGGTGTCATCACACATAAGACTGATACAGCACTGTCATGATAAAATGTTTTCGCTGGATTCAAGGTATTAATTCAGGATCCCAGTTGCCAGACAATGTCAGAAAGAAAGAGAAAGAACAAGAAAACTTTGTTACTCTTCCCTTTTTCTCCTCTAAAAATATTGAACTAAATAAAAACTAAAGCCCCATCAATAAGGGTTTGGTGTAAATTACTTCTTTACATTCTTTTCACACATTGACTAATAGCAGTGACCTGGGGTCTGGTTTGGTTTCTCTCGCTCGTTCGCTCTCACTCTCACTTTCTCTGTTTCTTTCTTTTGTTCTTTTTTTTTTTTTTTTGATCTGTAAACCATATTCAGAAAGATCAACATTCATCTCTCTTTTTTTTTTTTTTTTTTGACAGGCAGAGTGGACAATGGGAGAGAGAGAGAGACAGAGAAAAAGGTCTTCCTTTTCCATTGGTTCACCCCACAATGGACACTGTGGCTGAAGCGCTGCGGCCGGCGCACCTCACTGATTGGAAGCCAGGAGCCAGGTGCTTCTGCTGGTCTCCCATGCAGGTGCAGGGCCCAAGCACTTGGGCCATCCTCCACTGCACTCCCGGGCCACAGCAGAGAGCTGGACTGGAAGAGGAGCAATCGAGACAGAAGCCGGCGCCCCGACCGGGACTAGAACCCGGGATGCCAGCGCTACAGGCAGAGGATTAGCCTGTTGAGCCACAGTGCCGGCCAACATTCATCTTAATAGTTGATTTTGCATTTTTAGAACTTGTTTTTCCCCTATGTAGGTAATTCACAGGTGGTTTCAGAGAACAAGGCAAGAGGCAGTCACGGCCGGCGCTGTGGCTCAACAGGCTAATCCTCCGCCTTGCGGCGCCGGCACACCGGGTTCTAGTCCTGGTCGGGGCGCCAGATTCTGTCCCGGTTGCCCCTTTTCCAGGCCAGCTCTCTGCTATGGCCCAGGAGTGCAGTGGAGGATGGCCCAAGTGCTTGGGCCCTGCACCCCATGAGAGACCAGGAGAAGCACCTGGCTCCTGCCTTCGGATCAGTGCGGTGCACCGGTTGCAGCGCACCAGCCGCGGCGGCCATTGGAGGGTGAACCAACGGCAAAAGGAAGACCTTTCTCTCTCTCTCTCTCTCTCTCTCTCTCTCTCTCTCTCTCACACACACTGTCCACTCTGCCTGTCAACAACAACAAAAAAAGAGGCAGTCATGCCATGAGGGCACAGGCAGACCCCAGAGAAGTCACCTCACTATGGCCTTGTGCCCGTGCCCATACCCATGGCTTTGGAATCCTCACAGGTGGTTGGCTCTCTCTCCTGTTTCCAAAGACCTCACAGCCCTTTGCTTTCCCAGTCTAACTTCTGTTCTACCGCGGCAGTGTGGCCCCCATGCCCTTTGCGAGACACAGTATGAGTTACAGCTGTCACAGTAAACACCTTCCATATGGGTTGGCCATTGCCTCCCCACCTCTGGCTTAGGCTCCTTCCTTCCCCAGTGGCCCCGGTCAGAAGGCTGAGTGGGATCCTTGCCTTCATCGGCTCCTTCCGTGCAGTTTCACACCTGTCTGCTGTTCTCAATCCCGCCATGACTCTGGTCTACTCTTCCTTTTGGTCTGTGTAGCCCAAAGCAGCCTGGTGCCTGGGAAGGAATTGTCAGCCTTAGCCTGACTCCAGGGACCCCTGTTCCCAACCCTCAGCCTCTTTAACCTCCATGAAAAATTCATGGAAAATGGAAGTAAGCAATATGTTTACTTTGGTGCAAAGTTTCTGAAATACATGTGTAGTCTTTTCATAATATGCATTTCCATGAACTTTCTAAAGACCCTTCATATATTTAGATTTCATCAATTTTTTTGAACTAAAACCTTTTAATTGCATTTTCACAAGTATTTTGAAGAAACTTCTTATCTGGCTGGTTCTTCCCTGAGCTTTGTGAGGAAGGGATTTGAACACTGGTTCCCTTTTTATACACATGGCCATGAGCATTCAGCATAGTTTAAAAATATTAAAACAGAATTTCCAAAATGTCTCAGGTGTAGATAGTTCCCTTGAAGGTCAGAGTCCGTTATATATATGTGTTACCTACATGATTGTTATAATGGTTGTGTGGGCTGTCTCTGACTTCTTCTCCTTGTGTGGCTCTGTTAGGATTTATGTGTACATGGATAAGGCAACGTTCAGAAGGACTGGAGGGAAGTGTTGAGGGCACACAGACCTTGTCTGCACCTCCGGGTTCAAGTCACAGCCATGTTACACAGGTTACCTGTGTGTCCTCAGGTAAAGGACTTCACTTCTGTGACTCAGCCTCCACGTGTGGAGCCTGGGGATGACAACGGTGACAGGAAGGGCGCTTCCCACACAGGGCTGTTATAAGGTAAAGAAGGCAGCCAGGTGTTGTGGCACAGCAGGTTAAGCCAACACCAGCAATGTTGGCATCCCATATGGGCACCAGTTTGAGTCCCAGATGCTCCACTGTAAGTGCACCTGGGAAAGCATTGGAAGATGGCCCAAGTGCTTGGGTCTCTGCACCCTGTGGGAAACCTGAATCAAGCTCTGGCTCCTGGCTTTGACTGGCCCAACCCCTGCCATTAAAGCCATTTTTGGAGTGGATCCATGGATGGAAGATCTCTCTCTCTCTCTCTCTCTTTCTCTTTCCTTCTCTCTCTGTAACTCTGCTCTTCAAATAAATAAGTAAATCTTAAAAAAAAAAACAGAAAGATAAAGAAGAATAATACCTGGGATACACCAAGAGTCCCACTTGTATTTATGATTATTACATACGCATCTTGGTATGTGAACTTCAAACTCCCCTTGCTCTTCTGTGTTCCATCTCGTGTCTTTCTCTATCTCTGTACAACTGTGGTTCTCTGTGGTCTAGTTTTTGCCTTTATCTCTGCATGTTTTTTGTGTTTTTGTGTGACTATCTTTACCTTCTGTCTTCATCTCTTCTGCTTTTCTTTTTGAGTTCCACTTTTATGTATCTCTTTAGTTTTTTAGTGATTTGTTTTATTTATTCAAAAGTCAGAGTTACAGAGAGAGAAGTAAGACACACAGAGAGGAATATTCCTCCCCAAAATGGCCACAATGACCACGCTGGGCCAGGCCAAAGCCAGGAGCCAGGAGCTTCTTCTGGGTTTCCCACATGGATGCAGGGACCCAAGCACTTGGACATCTTCTACTGCTTTCCCAGGCACATTAGTAGGGAGCAGGATCAGAAGTGGTGCAGGCAGGATTTGAACTGGCACCCATATGGGATGCTCGTGCTGCAGGCAGTGCCTTACCCTGCTGCGCCTCAGTGCCAGCCCCATGCCTCTCTTTTCTATGTCCATATCTTTATCTTCTTTTTCCTGCTTTCCCTAATGTTTTTGTTTGCTCTTGTTCTTTAAGCTTTTTACTTCTCTTTGGCAATTAGCCATAATATAGAAACCAAAAATTAAAAGATATTGTCTGAATCCATTAAATAGTCTTCTCTCTTTTCAAAAATTTATGAGGTTATGAATATAATATTTTCTGTGGCTCCCTGGGGGTAATAATCAAATTGTTCTTCACTTGCACAGCTGCCCATTGATTTTCTTTCCTACGGCTCCATGACCCTTTGGAGAAAAAACATCCCTCTATTTTGCTGCCCTTTCCTTCCAGACTGTAGTTAGCACCGTGTTAATCACCTTTATTGCTTTGCTGTGAAGCCTCTTCCATTTTCTGCTTCTCATCTGTGTTGTGTTGTTTGGGTAGAAGATGTGAGCAAGGATCTGGTTTATTCCTTGGCATATTCCCTAGGTCCAGCACAGTGCCTCGAGCATGAGATGCTGTCGATAATCCTCTGTGAAATAGGTGGATTTCCCTGGGTGTGTTGAAGTGTCCTCATTGCTTTGCAAGGAGAGAATCATCATCAAGTCATTGTCTTGGTTCCCAGCTGCCTTTGTCCAACCCTTCTGTTCTTTGCATTTGCTAAGTGTATTTCAAACTCATCCCTCACCATCTTAGAATCACTTGCTTGGTGCAGGTCCTTTTCATCATTAATGAGGCAAGCTTTTTAAAAAATATTTATTTATTTATTTGAAAGTCAGAGTTACACAGAGAGAGAAGGAGAGGCAGAGAGAGAGAGAGGTCTTCCATCTGCTGATTCACTCCCCAAATAGCTACAACGGCTGGAGCTGTGCTGATCAGAAGCCAGGAGCCCGGAGCTTCTTCTGGGTTTCCCACAGGACTTGGGCCATCTTCTACTGCTTTCCCAGGCCACAGCAGAGAGCTGGATCAGAAGTGGAGCAGCTGGGACTTGAACTGGCACCTATATGGGATGCCCGCACTGCGGGTGGTAGCTTTACCCACTATGCCACAGTGCCAGCTCCTGTGGCAACTTTTGCAGTAGCCTGCCAGTCACTTCCCACCTGGCTTCCTCTCTCTGGTGTCCTTCCATTGCCATCCATCCTTGATTACTCAAATGATTGTTTCCAATCACACGTTTATTCATTGAACAAATACTCATACTTATTGAGGGTCTCCTGTATGCTGGGCACCGTGCTAAGACCACATTCACAAAATCTTCCTCTGATCCCAGGTTAGTTATAGATAGGACCCTTCCCATGTGCTGTTGTGATAACCTCTTTGTATCTCTAGGCATAGTATATTGAAGTGATATCAGAATACAAGTTCCATTTTGTGTCTTTGTCTCCTCATGTGGGTAAGCCCCCAGAGTGCAGGGCCCACCATTCTCAATTCATATTTGTATTTAATAATCTGTAAGTTGTAATTCCTATGACCTTGGGCCATGACCATCACCTGCTGGAGTTCAGTAAATGTGCACTGGATTGCTGTATGTGTTGATTTTTGTCTCAGTTGGCTCAGGCTGCTTTAACAAAATACCATACACTGAGTGGCTTACACAGCAAACCTTTATTTCTCACAGTCTGGTAGCTGGAAGTCCCACTCCCCTCTCACAGGCCCTGCCTCCTAATACCCCCACACTGGAACTCACAGCTTCAGCATAGGAATCTGGGGGGACACAAGCTTTCAGCTTGCACAGTACTGGTTCTCAATCTTGAAGTCACATCAGTTACATTTAATTATTCACTCACATTATAATTCTTTTAAAAATATTTATTTATTTGAAAGGTAGAATAACAGAGAGGGAGGGAGGGAGGAACAGAGGGACAGAGAGAGAGAGAGAGAGAGAGAGAGAGAGATTGATTTTCCATCCACTGGTTCACTCTCCAAATGACTGCAACGGAAGTGCTGGGAGCCTGGGACTCCATCTGAGTCTTTCACTTGAGTGGCAGAGGCTCAAGCACTTGGGCCATCCTCTGCTGCTTTCCCAGGCACATTAGCGGGGAGCTGGATCAGAAGTGTAGCAGCTGGCTCCAACCCGTGCTCACTTAAAAAGTGAACCTTGCAGGAGGTGGGGTTAACTTGCTGTGCCATAATGTCGGCCCCCATGTTATAATTCTTGAAATGTTCAAAGACTGCAGTGGATTCCCTGAATTTGCTTCTCTGCAGCCACCATCAATAGTTCCCCAGCTGTCACGCTTTCAGTGTGCTTCCTCCAGATAGGCCCTGCTTTGTCAGTGTAACCTTGAAACCAGTTTCCACACAAGTATGGTTTGAGCATCACCGAGTAGAATGTGTCTCTCCCCTCTCCTCCCAGCCACTGTTGTTAATTATGCAGTTCCAGATCACGTTGGAGTGTTGGTCAGCCAGGGTACACTGCTGAGTTACAGCAAGTTGATTGGAAACCTGTAAATTTCCTCATTCCTTCAGTGGCCTCTAATTGGGGATGGCTTGTTATTAACCTCCAGTACCAATTTATTCTCTGTTTCTGACCTTCTCCATGCCTCAGCCCCTTAGCTGCACTCACAGGCCCGCATGCAAGCTTGCAACTTAGGACAAAACTACCTGGTTACTGGGATGTGAAGACTAACTCAGGAGGCTGGCCAGGGGTCTTCTGAATGATGTGACATAAATGGTGGTAGAAGGCCTGTTGAGCCCTAGCACTCTGTTTCGTTTTGAAGTGCTTTCAGTTATGAACCTAAAGAATCTATGGAGTAGCAAGATATGATGGTCAGACCAAAACATTTGGTTTATGTTAATTTCCCCTAACACTTTTGTGCCTTTCAATTCATCCTCATTGTCTTCCCTGCCAGATCATAAACACTATAAAGACTAGAGACCACATTTATTTTGTTCAGCAGTATGTAGATGGCACCTGTCACAATGCTCAGTATTTAATAGGTGCCAAATAAATATGAATGAATGTGTGATATGTAGCCTCTGACTTTATGAGCCTTAATTGTCTGCATCTATAAAAGAGTGTTTGTTGCACCTATTTTGTAGGGTTTCTGTCACGTGTAAATGAGACAATCTAAAATACGTTGCACATAATGGGAAGGCACTCAGTGTTTGTCAGTGTTGTTATCAGTCAATGTAGTAGGTAGTATAGGGTGGGACCAGAGGGAAGAAAGAAAGAATAGGACGTCCCTGGTAGAGAGGCAGCTGGTGTTTTGCTTGGCCTATGAATGTTGTCATTTTGGTGAAGAAAATGAATTTGACTCATTTAGAAATGGTTGGAGTAGCAATTAAGTCTTTCATTTCTGCAGGTGCTCACACTTGAAAACTCCTTTCCTTCAGACCCTCATTAGAATCATAGAGAATGAAGCCCAGAAGGGTGGCTTGTCACTAATACTTAGAGAGTGCCTGCGGCCTCTCCCTCACCCTGACTGCCCCATGTCTCATTAGGGAGTCACAGAGAGTTTAATCAGCAGCAGAGACCCTGGTACGCTAGGAGCCAGGGAGGAGGTCCCTCATATTCAGGGTGTCCTCGAGCGTCCTGTGCACCATAAGCCTTAAACAGTCATTAACATTTCATGAAAATCAGCAGCCTTTCCATTTAGAACTGAAGAAGAATTTTGACTTGAGACTTGAAATGAATAAAACAAACAAAAAACTGATAAAGGAAGAGGTGTCTAGAGTGAAAAAGAAAAATGGAATTTCCACAAATTTAACAAAAATCCCTTTCTCAAAAGTATATATATTAGACCATCTGTGATGCATTGGTAATTTTGCACATTTTCAGATTCCTTACAGATCGAAGCTAAATATCTTAAGCCAGATTCTCCCAGGATCATACTATTCCTTGCAAGTTCAACACTTTTGAAAGAATGTGAACACTTCGTAATTCTGGAGCTTGATGCAGCCCAGAGGGTTCTAGTTCTTTCTTGAGAATCGAGGGCCATGTATTCTCTCTTTATTTTTCAATAAAAGATTTATTTATCTTTGTAAGGCAGAGTGACAAAAAGTGAGGAGCAGTGACTGAAAGACAAAGAAAGAGAGAGAAAGAGGGAGAGAGAGAGAGAGAGAGAGGGAGGTTTTCCATCTACTGATTCACTCTCCAAATGCCTGCAACAGCTAGGTCTGGGCCAGGCTGAAGCCAGGACCCAGGAGCTTCATCCAGGGCTCCCATATGGTGGCAGGGGCCTAAGAACTTGGGCCCTCAGCTGGTGCTTTCCCAGACAACATTAGCTGGGAGTTGGATAAGGAGCTGTAGTGCAAACCTCTGCTCTGATATAGGATGCCAGTGCCACAAGCAATGACCTAACTCGTTGTGTAACACTGGCCCCTGTATTCTCTTTTGAACCAGGATTATTGTGGAGAAAATTAGTGTGTCATCTTTGCTGGGTGTGGGGAGGTACATAGCAAGAATTAGGTTGTCACCAAGTCTGGAATTCTCTGAAATTGACCTGAACACTTAGTAACTCATAAAGGACACTGTGTATCTTCCATGTAAAACAAGAACCCTTAGTGACTGGGTTATATTCAGATAGGGCTCAAAGCATGTGTATGTGAATTACTATGGTAGCCTTTCAATCCTGCCTGGGTAGGTTTTCAACAAGGTGCTCCCAGGATTACTTTGTCAACAGCCATGTTACTGCACATACAGGAAAGCATCCTGTAAGGAGGAGGCTTAAATGACCACTGTATCTTGTTACAGCGTTGGTGTAAATGGCAAAGAGCTGGGTGTCAGAAGACATAGATTTTAGTAGTTTTCAGTCTGCATGCCTTGATCATGCCACGTATCACCTCTCAACTCCAGTTTTCTTATCCTCTGAAATGGGAACAATGTTTTATCTATTTCCTACCTCTCTGCCTGTTCTCAAAATCCAATGGGATCATGATTGTGCAAGTGCTGTGGAAGGTGCACATGGTAGACCAGCCCATGACTTGTGCCTGCTGATCTCGTTGGGACATTTACTGTTGTGGAATATGAAACCTGGCATTATAGATTATTTAGGTGCCACATAAGTGGCAGATTTTCTATTTAATTCCACCTGTGTCTTCCATGTTCAACTATCTTCTTACACAAGGAAAGTATTACCATACCCATCGTGGTCATGTCTAGCTGACTTCAGGTTCACTGAAGATCAGAACAGGCCTTGTTTTTAAGGGGTTATGGCAGACAGAACAACAGAGATACAAATTCCTTCTTTTTTTTTTGTTACAAGAAGCTCAACTTTATGTTAATGGCCATTATAGGGGCCTGTACTACATAGGGAAGCATCAACATGACAAAGAACACACCTTAAAGTCTATTTTACATAACATGAGTATAGTGACTCCTGCTTGCTTTCAATTTCCATTTGCTTGGAATCTTTGTCCATCCTTTCACTTTCAATCTGTGTGGGTTTAAGACAAGAACTTTTACTTATTTACCTATTTAAAGATTTATTTATTTATTTGAAAGAGTTACAGAGAAAGAGAGAGAGAGAGAGATCTTCCATCTGCTAGTTCACTCCCCAAGTGGCTTTAATGACCAAGACTGAGCAGGCCAAAGCTTGCAGCCAAGAGCTTCATCTGGGTCTCCCACAGGGTTGCCAGGGACCCAAGCACTTAGGCTATCTCCACAGCTTTTCCCTGGCCATTTGCAGGGAGCTGTATCAGAGGTGGAGCAGCTAGGACATGAACTGGTACCGATATGGTATGCCAGTGTTACAGATGGTGGCTTTACCTGCTACACAACAATTCCAGCCCCCAGAAACTTTAAAAACACACAAAGAAGGTCATATGTAATGATTAAGGGATTGTTCATCAAGATGTGACTGTAGTAAGTATATATGTACGCAATGCTAGGGTACCCAGTTTTATAACACAAATCTTAATCTATCTAAAGGGAGACATGCTTCAATACAGTAGTAAAGGAGGACTTCAATACCCTTCTTTGATCAATGGACAAATCAACCAGACAACAAATCAACAAAGAACCACAGAGCTAATCTATACTATAGACCAAATAGAACTAACAGATATCTAAAGAACATTTCATTCCACAACTACAGAATATACTTTCTTTTCATCAGTTCATGGAACATTCTCTAGGGTAGGTCATTTATTAGACCATAAAAAGTCTCAACAAATTCAAAAAAGTTGAAATCATATCATGTATCATCTTTTCTGACCACAGTGGAATGAAGCTGGAAATTAAGAACAAAATAAACTAGAAAATGTACAAACACATGTAGACTGAAAAATATTCTCCTAAATGGTCTGTGGGTCATAGATGAAATAAAAATGGAAATAAAAAATTTCTTGAAATGAATGAAAACACAACATATCAAAACCTATGAACACCAAGATGGTGGAATAGTGAGGGAGCTTACTGCTCTAGTCTAGGGGAAGATACTTAATAAAAAACATAGAGAGAGTCCAGTCTCAGGGAAGAGTTAGGGAGAAAATGGCAGAGGAAACTCCTTACAAATTAGAAGTTCAATGTAGATCTACGTGGAGAGTATGGACACGCACAGCTCAGGACCCCAGCAGCCAAGAGCACAAGCTTTGGAGAGCAAGGTGAGACCAGACTACAGTAGTCCATGTCACTGGCAGTAAAGCTGCAGGAAAGGCTGGTGTGAGTATGGCTTAGAGCCCTGTGGGGGTCAGTGTACCTGCCAACCTAGAGGGCAATAAAAAGGGGAGAGTGCATGTTTCCCTCTCCCCAGAGATCTGCTACTGGTATCCTGTAGCTAGCTGAGAGAGGGTAGGCACCATTTTGGACATATGTAACAGCTGCACCAGCCCATGTTTGTGTGCCTAGCAACCAGCCGAGTGAAGATGCCTGAGCCTGACTGGGAGAATTGACAGAGGGCTGCATGCTCATGACTGTGGAAGCCTCGTGTGCTGGGACTATGAAAACACTGTGGCTGCATGTGAGGGTGCAGGATATGGCTGGCTCTTTGGGTAGTCACTGTGGGTGGCTCCACATACTTGGGGCTTCTGCTGAAGGTCATTGCTGCAGGATCTGTGCTCACACCAAGGACTGTGCAGATCCTTTGTGTTGTTCTTGTAGAAGTGCAAATGAATATTATACCCACTGGGGCTAGTGACCAAGTGTTGGTCTCCTTGGAGAAGAGGAGGTGAGCATGAGACTATGCCAACAGAGCAGATTAATCCTTCCCTCTGATGAAAAAAAAAATAGAGATTTACCATGTGCAATTTGGGTACCACCTTGGACATTCCTCTCACACTGGAGCACTGCACAGAGTTTCCTGGCCACACCCAGCACACACCTCTGGGTATTCACTGAAAGAGCAGACACTCCACTAATCCACAGAGGCATAGTCCAAAGATAAAAGCCATCACAGGGAAAAATAAAAACCAACAAGTATCTCCACAAATGCCCCAAAATAAATGCAACAATTCTAAAAACAAGAGTAAGGAAGACAGCATGATGCCCCCAAAGGAACACAACACTTCAGTACTAGAATGTGAAAATGAAGAAATTGAAGAAATGCTGGAAATGGAATTCAAAGCATTGATCATAGGATTACTTAGAGGTAATCAGAAGCAAATCCACGAATTGAAGAAATCCATACATGACATGAGTGAACATTTTTCTCATGTAATTGAGATTTTAAAGAGAAATCAAAGTAAAATACTGGAAATGAAAATTTCAATAAATCAAACAAAAAATGTGGTGGAAAACCTGAACAACTGATTCGGTGAAGCAGAAGAAAGAATATCTGAGTTAGAAGACAAACCTCTGGCATTTTTATAGTCAGACCAAAATAAAAATTAGAAAATTAAAAAACATTGTTGGAGATTTATGAGATACCATCAAATGACCCAACATATAAGTCTTAGGAGTTCCTGAAAGTGTGGAAAGAGAGAATGGATTAGAAGGCCTTTTCAGTGAAATGATTACAGAAAACTTCCCTAATTTAGAGAAAGAAAGTGATGTCCAAGTATAGGAAGCACATTTAAATCCTAATAAACATGACCAGAAAAGATCCTCACCATGACACATTGTAATCAAATTCTCCACAGTAAAACTTAAAGAGAAGATTCTAAAATGCAAGAAAGAAATGCCAGATTACTTTCAGAGGATCACCAATTAGACTCAGAGCTGGCTTCTCATCTACAGGCTAGGAGAGAAAAAAAAACTGTCCATCCAGAATACTGTACCCTGAAAAGCTCTTATTTATGAATGAAGGTGAAATAAAGACCTTCCATGACAAACATAAATTGAGAGAACTTGTCATCACTCATCCAGCCTTACAAAAGATACTCAAGGATGTATTACACACAGAAACATGATCATCACTATGAAAGAAGGTGAAGGCAGAAAATCTCCCAGTAAAAGTACAAAGAAAATCCAAAGTAAACAATGAGAACATCTATGGAAATATGGCAGGGAAATTGAACTTACTCTGGTTTTACTTCTGTAGTTCCTTAGATTTCAGAATACCAAGTTACTGGGAATCAACCCACATATTAAGGCAACCTGTTTTTGAATCTTTTTAAAAAGAAGACATTGATTATATTGGACCATCTTTTTTCCCCCTTCTCTTATTACATACCATTTGTGTGATTACAGTGTTAAGTATTAGTTCTTATGTCTTTGGGCAGAAGAGTGTATCAGTTATTGTAAATGAATTTTTTCCTGTTTTGAAGCTCAGTCTGTAAGTGTTGTTGCCACAAAAGAAAATACTTGAGTTTGTATTATTTAAATACTTGAAAACTGAAATTAATAAGATATATTATATAATGAAGTTTTTATTTCTAGATAAAATTAGAAATGAAATGATGATTTGAACTACTTAAAAGATGAAAATTAGAGTACTTATAAGCACTGTGAACCCTTTTGTGTTTGAGGTACCCAAAATTCAAGTGTTTACTATTTTTCTCCTGAAATCCTGCTCTTCTTTTCTGTTTACTCTTATTATTGGTGTTGTAAAACAGCAGAGTTAAAGTGTCACTACATTTGTGTTCATTGTGGATCCCATAGTTTTTCTAGTTAGGAAAAAAATAGTCTCAAAAATACTCTTAGTGTTATTGTTTTTGGTTAATATTTTACCAACTAATGGTACTTTAGATACTTTAATTATCTTAATACAGTGTCTATAAAAAGTGAAAACATTACATTTTATATTTGAACTAGTTAGTGAAGAGTAAGCAAAAAAAATAGCTTATTGAGACTGTAGATGTCCCATTTCAAAACTTTTAATAAAAGAACTTTCAGAGATAGGTTGAGACCTGACTATCCATTAAACTAACTCCTGTGATGTGGAAAGGAACCCTGGAAGCAGTGGAGAACATGTGAAGACATTTACTTGCCATGGTTGTGCTTGTGGGTGCTCATACTTAAATACAGGTAGTGACACACTGACATTTTTGTTACTCAATAATCTGGAGTAGTGTCTGCATTCATCTCTACTAAAATGAATTAATGGAATTTCCAAAGAAGAAACTTTATGACTGTACTGTATTTGGGAGCCTTTGTAAAGCTAGGTAAAATTTCCATGATACAAATATTTGGATTTTAAAGCTTACTATTATAAGGAAGAAGACATGGCATTATTCCATGTGCCTAAATGATAACTTGCATATTGACTTTCAAAAGAAAAAAATATGAAAAGAGTAATTGTCACTGCATTAGCTAAAATGTTAAATTGGCAAGTTGTAGCATAAAGCTTAAATCTGTATTTCTCAATTGTGAATCATAGTAGTCTAATCCTGCTTTTATATACTGTAAGTGCTACAGATAGCCTTAGCACTGAACATGTATTGATACCTCTCAAATGAATGCAGCCTTTGATGTAAGTGTTTTGATCTGCCTCAGAAAGATTCTGAGTGTCTGTGAATTTCTTAATCTGTTTGGTAATGAAGATACTTCCTGGTTTTTGTTTTTTTTGTCATTGTTCTTATTTTCATTTTTAAATTTGAATTTTTACATTTTTACTACCATTAAGTATAATTTGTTCAATGGTTAAAATGGGGTTGTCAGTGAAGAAAAACTTAAAAACAGCCTCATTCATGTAACTGCTTAATTAAAAACTACATTCTATGTCCATATACTTTTAATGATCTGTATTTCTGTTTAAATATAAAAATATAAGCCATGATGTTTAGGGGAAAAAAACTATGGAATACAGCAAAAGCAGTGTTAAGAGGAAAGTTTTTTTAGCAATAAATGCCTACATCAAAAATTTGGAAAGGTATCAAATAAATGATCTAATAATACATCTCAAGGACGTAGAGAAATGAGCAAACTAAACCTAAAATTAGTTGAAGGAAAGATATAATAAAATTATAGAAGAAATAACCAAAAATTTTTAAATCTATACAAAGGACCAGAGAAATGAAGAGCTGGTTTTTTTGAAAACATAACTGAAAATGATAAATCATTGGTCCAGTTAACAAAAAAAGGAGGAAGACTCAAATTAATATAATCAGAGATGAAAAAAGAGATATTGCAACTGATACCGCAGAAAACAAAGAATCATTTAGGAATTATTACAAATGGCTAGCTAAGACCGGCACCGTGGCTCAACAGGCTAATCCTCCGCCTTGCGGCACCGGCACACCGGGTTCTAGTCCCGGTCAGGGCGCCGGATTCTGTCCCGGTTGCCTGTCTTCCAGGCCAGCTCTCTGCTGTGGCCCAGGAGTGCAGTGGAGTGCAGTGGAGGATGGCCCAAGTTCTTGGGCCCTGCACCCCATGGGAGACCAGGAGGAAGCACCTGGCTCCTGCCTTCGGATCAGTGCGGTGTGCCGGCCACAGCATGCCGGCCGCGGTGGCCATTGGAGGGTGAACCAAAGGCAAAAGGAAGACCTTTCTCTCTGTCTCTCTCTCACTGTCCACTCTGCCTGTCAAAATAAATAAATAAATAAATAAAACCAAAAAAACAAATGGCTAGCTAACTGCCAACAAATGGAAAATCTAGAAGAAATTGATAGATTTCTGGTCACATACAATTTACCAAAATTGAAGCATGAAGACAAAGAAAACCTGAATAGATCATTATCCAAGACTAAGATTTAATTAGCAATAAGGAGCCTCCCAATAAAGAAAAGTCCAGGACCAATGACTTTGCTGCTGAATTCCACCAAATTTTTAAGGAAGAACTAATCCCAATTTTCTTTATCTATTCAAAACAGTTGAAATAGAGGAATTGCTTCCAAACTTATTCTATGAGGCCAGCATTACCTTAATTCCAAAACCAGAGAAAAATACAACCAAAAAAGAGAGAACTGTGGACCAATATCCTTGATGAATATAGATGCAAAAATCCTCAAGAAAATATTAGTTAATCAAATGCAGCAACATATCAAAAAGATCATTCACCTGGACCAAGTGAGATTTATCCCAGGAATGAAGGAATGATTCAACATATACACAAAATGAAGGATAAAAACCATATGATTATCTTAATAGACTCAAGAAAGCATTTGACAAAATACAATATCCTTTCTTGATAAAAATATTTAAAAATTGGGTATAGAAGGAACATACCTCCACACAATAAAGGCAATATATGACAAACCTACAGCCAGCATCATATTGAATGGGGAAAAGTTGGAAGCATTTTCACTAAGATCTGGAATCAAATAAGAATGCCCACCATTACCACTGTTATTTAATATAGTTCTGGAAGTTTTGGCCAGATCCATTAGGCAAGAAGAAATCAAAGTGACACAAATTGGAAAGCAGGAAGTCAGATTATCACTGCAGATGACACATTGTTTATACAGGAGAAACAAAAGACTCCAGGAAGGAACTATTAAAACTCATAACATAATTTGGCAAAGTGGCTATAAAATCACACAAAAAAATCAATAACATTCTTATACACTAACATTGCTGTGTCTGAGAAAACTTGAAAGATCAGTCCTATTCACAATAGCTACAAAAATTTATATACTTGAGATAAATTGCAAAACATCAATGAAATAGAAGACACAAAAAAATGGAAAAGTCTTCCATGTTCATGAGTTGAAAGAATTAATATCACTAAAATAACCATACTACCCAAAGCAATTTACAGAGTCAGTGTGATCCTAATCAGAATAATGAGGATGTTCTTCACAGATCTAGAAAAAAAAGTTCTAAAACACAAAAACTTCAAATAGCCAAAGAAATCTTCAACAATAAAAACAAAGCTAGAGGCATCACAATAGCAGATTTTAAGACATACTGCAGGGCTGTTACAATCAAAATAGCCTGATACTGGCACAAAAGTAGACATGGAGACCCCTGAAAGAGGATAGAAACCCCAGAAATTCATCCATGCATCTACAACCAGCTAATCTCTGACAGATGAGCTAAAGCATTCCTGAAGGAAGGACATTCTCTTCAACCAATGGTTTGAGAAAATTCCATCTCTGCATGCACTGGTTTTAAACAAGACCCCTATCTTAACACCGTATACAGAGATCAACTCACAGTGCATCAAGGATCTAAACTTAAGACTTAAAATCATCAAATTACTAGAGGAAAACATAGGGGGAATGCCGCAAGACATTAACCTAAGCCAGGACTTCTTGGATAAGACCCCAGACACAGGCAATAAAAACAAAAATAGACAAATGGAATTACATCAAGCTAAGAAGCTTTTGCACACTGAAGGAAATAGTTAACAAAATGAAGGGCCAATTGATAGAATGAGAGCAAACATGTGCAAACTATGGATCTGATAAAGAATAAATACCAAAATGCATAAGGAGCTCAAGAAACTCAATAACAAAACATACAATCTGATTAAAAAATGGGCAAATGGAGCTAGTGCTGTGGTGCAGTGGGTTAATGCCCTGGCCTGAAGTGCCAGCATCCCATATGGGCACCAGTTCCAGACCCAGCTCCTCTACTTCTGATTCAGCTCTCTACTATGCCATGGGAAAGCAGTAGAAGATGACCCAAGTCCTCGGATCCCTGCATCCATGTGGGAGACCTGGAAGAAGCTCTTGGCTCCTGGCTTCAGAGGGGCGCAGCTCCGGCTGTTATGGCCAACTGGGGAGTGAACCAGTGGATGGAAGACTTCTCTCTCTCTATCTCTCTCTTTCTCTCTCTTTCTGCCTCCCCTCTCTCTGGGTAACTCTGATTTTAAAATAAATAAATCTTTACCAAAAAAAAAAAAGGGAGGGGCAAAGGATATCAACAGGCATTTTACAATGGATGAAATAGACAAGGGACAACAGACAAATAAAAATTCTCGGCCGGCACCGTGGCTCACTAGGCTAATCCTCCACCTGCGGTGCCAGCACCCCGGGTTCTAGTCCCAGTCGGGGTGCCGGATTCTGTCCCGGTTGCCCCTCTTCGAGGCCAGCTCTCTGCTGTGGCCCAGGAATGCAGTGGAGGATGGCCCAAGTCCTTGGGCCCTGCACCCCATGGAGACCAGGAGAAGCCCCTGGCTCCTGGCTTCGGATCGGCGCAGGGCGCCAGCTGTAGCAGCCATTTTGGGGGGTGAACCAATGGAAGGAAGACCTTTCTCTCTGTCTATCTCTCTCTCACTGTCTAACTTTGCCTGTCAAAAAAAAAGAAAAAAGAAAAAATTCTCAGGATCACTAACCATCTGGGAAATGCAAATTAAAACCACAATGAGATATCACCTTACCCCAGTTAGAATGGCTATTATCCAAAAATCAAGAAATATGTATTATCTCAAAAACTAAAAGCAAAACCACACACACAAAGGGAGAGGGAAGGAGGGTGTGAGGGAAAGAGAAAGGGAATATCATTAGGTTCTTAAAGTTGTATCTACAAAACACATTGAGTTTGTTAAAAACTAAAAAGTAAAAAAAAATGTTGATGATGTAAAGAAAAAGGTACCCTAGTACACTGTTGGTAGGAATGCAAATGGTTACACCCATTGTGGAACACAGTATGGAAATGCCACAGAAAAATAAAAATAGATGTGCCATACTAGCCAACTCTGCTGCCCCGGGAATATATCCAAAGGAAATGAAATCAGCACATGAAAGAGTTACCTGCCTCCCATGTTTACAGCAGCTCAGTTCACAATAGCTAAGGTATGGAATCAACCTAAATGTCCATCAGCTGGTGATTGGATAAAGTAAATGTGGTATATATACATGGTGGATTGTTACTCAGGCAGGAAAAAGAATGAAATCCTGATGTATGTAACAAAATGGATGCAACTGGAGATCATTATGCTCATACGGCAGACCCAAAAAGATAAATACTGAATGTTTTCTCGTTTGTTGTAGTTAGTATGTAGAGAGACTGTAAAAATTGTGTTTACGTCATATAATTTGGTATATGGTCATAAATATTGCTTCACTGAGTCATTCTGTGTGGAAGACAATAGGCTGGTTGGCGCTGTGGCTCACTTGGCTAATCCTCCGCCTGCGGCATCAGCACCCTGGGTTCTAGTCCCGGTTGGGGCACCGGATTCTGTCCCAGTTGCCCCTCTTCCAGGCCAGCTCTCTGCTGTGGCCCGGGAGGGCAGTGGAGGATGGCCCAAGTGCTTGGGCCCTGCACCCGCATGGGAGACCAGGAGGAAGCACCTGGCTCCTGGCTTTGGATTGGCACAGCGCGCCGGCCGTGGTAGCCATTAGGGGAGTGAACCAACGGAAGGAAGACCTTTTTCTCTGTCTCTCTCTCACTGTCTGTAACTCTCTCTCTGTCTCTCTCTCACTGTCTAACTTTGCCTAGCAAAAAAAAAAAAAAAGAAAGAAAATAGGCTCTTCTTTTTTATGTTAAAAAAAAAAATGGAGAGGGGCTGAATAGTGAGGACTCTTGGGATGCCAGTAATGTGTTCTCAATCTGGATGCCGGTTAGGAGTATGATCAGAGGACCAAACACTCATTTATCTATACACTTGTGTTCATTTCTGGATATGTATACCGTATTTCAATAAAATGCTAAAATACATAAATAAAAAGGCAGTGCAGCTGGGACTTGAACTTTGTGACCATTTCAGGTGGCAGCTTACCCACTGCACTGAAACACTGATCCCCACCCCCATTTGTATTTTTTCTGTGAAGATATGTCTTTGTTGATATGAAAGTTTAAAGTCTTTTAAATTTAAATGCTGTTATAAAGTAAAATTATCAGTGTGTTTAAAGTTTAGAAACTTAAAATCAATGACTTTTTACTCAGCTTAACTAGCTTCAAATTCAGATCAAAATTTTTCCTATTTTGAAATAAAATTAACTTGTGATTAAAAAGAAAAACAAAAAGAACATGTCTTTATCATTCTGCGACTGAAGATGTAGACATCAAATTCCTGTTAGTCTGTGACCACAGGAACGTTTCAGAAATGACATTTTATCTTTATATATACTAAACTGATCTTCTGTATATAAAGAGAATTGAAAATGAATCTTGATGGGAATGGAAGGGGAGAGCGAGTGGGAAAGGGGAGGGTTGCGGGTGGGGAGGAAGTTGTAGGGGGGGAAACCTTTGTAATCCATAAGCTGTACTTTGGAAATTTATATTCATTAAATAATAAAAAAAAGAAATGACATTTTAGGTTACAGTGTTGGTGTTTTGGGAGATGATTGTGATCAATTAGGTGTTATAGTGACACAACAGAGTGCTGCTCCAGAGAGAAGCAGGAAGTGAAACATTAATCCCCTCTGCTCGTTCATACAGGCATGTATATAAGCCACAGAAACATTTATGCTGAGTGACAGCAGTCTTAACAAGCAGATATGCTACATGATTCTGCTCTGTTCTAGAATAGGCAAAATTAATCAGTGGGGAAAAATAATCACCAAAGTTGTTGCCTAAGGAGCCGGGCTGGTTGGAGGTATTTAGAGGTACAGTGTACTGAGACCTGCAACTTGAACTGCAACAACTGCTACACTGGGACTGATGGACAGGTACACAGTAGGGCAAATACAGTGTCAAGTTCATTGTCAGCTTCAGCTGGTGGTTAGACAAGTGCTCATTGTCCGGTTCTCTCAACTTTTCTATAGGTTTGAAATTTTTATCATATTTAGAAAACATAATTTCAGATGAAAATCATTACAGAAAAGACATTAAGGGGAACTCTAGTTAGTGTTTTCTTTAATACAATTTTTTTAAAGATTTATTTATTTGAAAGGCAGAGTTACAGAGAAAGGAGAAGAGACAGAGCGAGAGAGATATTCCATCTTCTTATTCAGTACCCAAATGGCCTTAATGGCTGGGCCTGGGATGAGCAGAAGCCAGAAACCAGGACTTTTTTCTGGGATTCCCACATGGTTATTGGGGCCGAAATGCTTGAGCCATCCCTTTGCTGCTTTTCCCAGGCCACTAGCAGGGAATTGGCTTGGAACTGGGGCAGCTGGGATTCAAACTGGTACCCATACAGGATGCTAGCATTGCAGGCAGAGGCTTTACGTGCTACACCACAATGCTGGCCCCAATACAAGATTATTGAAAGCACTGAATATCCTTATAGATATTAAGTCTCTTGTCACAGGTACATGAGTTTATTATATTGTCTTCTCAAAATGTTGAATTAAAGAAACATTTTCAGTTATAAACACACATGAATTTCTTGATTTGTAATATATAAATTTTTCTCAAATTAAATTTATAATTAAAACCAACCTAGCATCATGTTTTTGAGTACATATCATTTCATTTTCATTTCTTACTTTTGCTAATCTCTGTGGATTAGCTTTTGAAAGCTTCTAAAATACAATGAGAAATAATAAGCAGGTGACAACTCAAGAGATAAGTTAAATGATCAGAAACAGTGAAAAGCTTGATTTGGGGGTGCAAATAATAGACTCTGACTTTTCTCCCTGAGAAGTATTGACATTCAGAAAGACTGCTTTTAAAATGACCATGACAAATTAGAGCTATGTATTTGTTCAAAGGGACAAAATTCAAAAGGGACATGTACAAAAGTGTTTTTCAGGACTAAGACCCAATAATAAAATTGTGGAAAGAGAAAAAAAAACAGCCATAAGAAATTTAACCAGAGCCAGCTTCCTTTTCCTATAATTTGATCTAACTTGAATACATGTTTTTAAGTAATATGGACAAATAAGTCAAGAATTAATGAACAAAATGACTAATACAATGAAAAACTGGTTCTTTGAGAAGAAAAGAGGAAATTTTGTAAATTCTTCAATACTGAAAAGGTTACAGTTTTGCTTGATTATCATTTTGTATTACATGAAGCACTTCTATGAGAAAGTTCTATGAAAAAGTAACAAGCAAAGTGGATTTAACAGACAGTTCAGTTGTATGAATGGAAGCCTTTCTTGACCTTGAGGTTGGCTAAGCCCTGGAATATTTATCAAGAGACTCTATGGAATCTATGTCCTGGACAAAACATACAAGCAAAACATCAGTTCTGAGTAGTTCTGAATTCACCTGCAAGGGTTCGAGGGCTAACCCTTTCAGGGATGACCCCTGAAAGCACCTTCCTGGCCGGCATTCTAATAACAACGCTTCACATCACTGTGATGGTTTTGAAATATAGCTTGGTACTAATTTACACTTTTGTGGGCTTTCCGTAAGGAATGACAGCTTTAAGTGTGCTTCACTTAAAAATCATTGTGTTGGGCTGGCATTGCGGCATAGCAGGTAAAGCCGCCATCTGCAACACAGGCATCTCATAAGGTGCTGGTTCTAGACCTGGATACTCCATGTCCAATCCAGCCCCCTGCTAATGTGCCTGGGAACGCAGTGGAAGATTGCCAAAGTTCTTGGGCCCCTGCACCCACGTGGGAGACCTAAATGAAGCTCCTGGCTCCTGGCTTTAGCTTGGTCCATCCCTGGCCATTGAGGCCGTTTAATGAGTGAACCAAGTAAATGGAAGATTGCTCTCTCTCTCTCTCTGTCTCTCCCTCTTTCTCTCTCTGTAACTCTACCTTTCAAATAAATAAATCTTTAAAAAATTTATTGTGTTACATGATTCTTTTTGGTGAACCTGTCATAGTGCTTTGATGACTTTCATGCTGTAACTAAATTTCTGTATAATTATTATAAGCTAAGAATACAGTCACAACTCCCTTTCCTGCAGGAATTTGTGTTTCAAGACCTGCACTGGATGCCTGAAACCACAGATAACACCAAGCCATATCTATATTATATATTTTCCTGAACATATATAACCTGTGGAAAAGTTTCATTTCTAAATTAGATAAGAGATTAACAACAATAAAATAGAACAATTAAAGTAATGCCCTGTACTAATAGTTATGTGAATGTGCTGTCTCTCTCAAAAGAGTCAAGATAAATATTAATATTTTCAATGGATAACCTGAATGAAAAAAGGGAAGCCATGGATTGAAGGGAGACTATTGTAAAGTATTCTCTTATTTTTCTCTTTAGTGTTATAATGATATCATCAGCAGGACTGGAGTTGGTGCAGAGAGTTAAGTCACTGCATGCAAAGCTGGCATCCCACATGAGTGTCAGTTTGAGTCCTGGCTGTTCCTCTTCCAACCTAGCTCCCTGCTGTTGCACATGGGAGAACAGCAGAAGATAGTGCAAGTACTTGGGCTCCTGCCACCTACGTGGGAGACCTGGCTAGAGTTCCAGGCTCCTGGCTTCAGCCTGGTCCAGACCTAACCATTGTGGTCATTTGGGATGTGAACCAACAAATAAAGATGTGTGTGTGTGTGTGTGTGTGTGTTTCTGTCTCCCCCCCTCTCTAATTCTGCCTTTAAAGTAAATAAATAAATTCTATTTTTTAAAGGAAAAAAGCTAAAAACAGTATCATCAGATGGCAACTTATATATATGAAACTACTGAATTCACACGTACTTTCTATACTTATACTACTACCTGAGTATAAGGATATTTAACAAGCTTTGCCATTTTACCCTATAAGCCACCATCCTACCATTCAGAGCTAGTGAGGTAACAGTGTCATCTTTGTGAATAATTTATCTTCTTTTTGAAAGTCAATGACAAAAGCTAGTCCAGCTCTCTGTGGTGGCCCAGGAGTGCAGTGGAGGATGGCCCAGGTCCTTGGGCTCTGCACCCGTGTGGGAGACCATGGCTCCTGGCTTCAGATCAGTGCAGTGCTGATTGGGGGGTGAACCAATCTCTCTCTCTCTCTCTCTCTCTCTCTCTCTCACTGTCCACTCTGCCTGTCAAAAAAAAAATCCTCTTTTGCATTACCCATCATAGTGTCTATTTTTGGTTTGTTAATCTTATTCCTTGGTTTACTTTTATTATCCTTTACAGAGCAAAACTTGCTTCCTGTTGTGATGCCATTCAAAACTTTGTTGTTTCTCAGAATAACACTCCAGTTGGGACTAACATGACTTATGAAGTGGAAAGTAAAAAGGAAATTCCCATTAGACAGAACATTTTCCATATGTTTCCGGAGGTGAGTAAACACGTGGTGTGGGTTGTTTGTGTCACCATTCCAGGTGAACTTCCTCTCCCTTTAAGTTACAGTTTATAATGATGAAGTAATTAATTAATTACAATGGCATGCTCTGCTGTGTTGTGTTAACCACAGATAATAGACAGGGGCAAGCATTTGGCACAGCAGTTCCGATGCTACATGGGATGCCCACACCTCATATTAGAGTGCTGGGGCTTGAATCCTGGATCCATTTCTGTTTCCAGCTTCTTGCTAATGGGCACTCTGGGAGGCAACAGGTGATGGCTCAAGCACTGGGGTCCCTACCACACATGTGAGAGACCTGGGTTGAGTTCCAGGCTCCTGGCTTTGGCCTGGCCCAGATATGACTGTGAAAGGCATTTGGGGAGTTAACCAACCAAAGGGAGCTTCCTATCTCTCTCTTTCTACCTTCCAAATAAAAGTGAAAGCAAATAAAGAGTTTTTAGTGCAATTTAAATAATGTGTGGCTCTGCAGGGAAGGACATCTATGTCCTAAGTGCTAAGCTGTTCCAGTCTGTGGTCTTCCTGGGTCTTCGCATGAGATGAGGCACTTGGACTTTCTGCATAGAAATTACTGTGACTTGGGAAGATGAGCAGTTGTTAACTTGGAATAAGATTCTTCTTATTGTCAGCTTGGGTGACTAAATTGATTTCTTCACAAAGAACTGTAGGTTTATAAAGCCTATCTTTGGAAAGTAAGTATGCAAGAATTTGTGGTCAATAAACATAACCTCCAGGAGATGGAGATTTTTGCCTGCTGTGTTCATTGAGGTACTCCAAGCTTGAAGAATATTCCTAGAACATGTAGGCACTCACTAAAGATTTGTTGGACAAATGAGTAATATGGTATACCACCACTCAATACAGTGAGAAAACGACTTGTCCCTTCACATAAATCCAAACTTGGGGAGCATTTTTGTCATGAAGGACATCCTGTTGCTTATAAACATACACTCCCAGATTTCTTTTTGTGATCAAATGAAAAGCAATTATGCTAAGTCAATGTGGTCAAAAAATGGGATCACTTTAAGTAGGCAGTTTATCAACTGTAGGACGTTAGATTCTTACATTTAATGCCATTTTGTTGCTTGTGTAAGTTGCTCCAATTTTTAATAAAGAGTATCTGTTTATTTTATTTGAAAGGCAGAGAGACAGAAAGACAGCCAGAGATCTTCCATCTATGGGGTCTCCCTGCAAATGCCCACAACAGCCAAAGCTGGACAGTCCGAAGCCAGGAGCCCAGAACGGGTCTCCCATTTGAGGGGAGGGCGGGGATGCTGGGTCAGTTGGGGACGATGCCTAACAATTATAGCCATCACCTGCTGCCTCACAGAGTGTTTGTTAGCAAGAAACTGGGGTTGGGAGTAGAGCCAGGATTCCAATGCAGTCACTCTAATATGGAATGCAAGTGGCCCAAGCAGTGTTTTAAACACTGTATCAAATACCTGCCCCATTTTATATTAAAATGTAGAGGAAGAACATTTGCTGAGGATAAATGAGAAATAAATAGCAAATAATAATGAAAGCTACTGCAAATTTTCTAAAAGAAAAGAAGGATAAAAATAATTGTTAAAAATCAAGTCAAGAGTAGAGAAAATTAGTAAAGACAAAATTGGTTTCTTTGAAGTGAACGACAAAGTAAATGCAATTTATTATGGGTAATTGTACTTCAGTGAAGTTTGTTTAAGACAACAAGAGCTCATAAAGCATTGTCATGATGCACTGAAGTTATCAATAATTGAAAAGACAAGAAAGAATATTTCTACTCCCTATCAAGGAAGGTCTTGGAGTTCCTAAAATGAACAACTCTTTCACCGTGCGGGTTTTGTTAGTGGTTGCCTGGCTTGCAGCTGAGTAGCCCCAGCTGGTTTGTCTCTCGTTTGGCACCTTGAAAGGAATATAAAGTTGATAAATCTGTGCATGATTAACAATTGCATCCATTTTTCCAAATGTATGTGAAATTTTTAAAATTGGGAAGAGAAAATATAGAAGTCAGTTCAGTAACAATTGTAAAACTAGGTCATTTCCGTGTGTGTGTGTGTGTGTGTGTAGCTTCAACATTAACCTTCCAGGGATGGGCTTGTGATCTCTGTCCCACTTGGTTTCCCACAGCCTGCCCTGTTCTCTGTCCTGCTCGCAGCTCCCCAGAACTGCTAGACATGTAGCAGATCACAATAAAAGCTCTTAATTAACTGTGTGTGAAGTAACTTCCTCTAGAAACTTTGCTGATTTCTTAAAAGGGAAAATTTTTCAACCAGAGTGAGCAATGAGCAGGCAGTTGAGCCGTGCAAATTTGCATTTTCTTCAGAGGTTTATTTTAGGGAATGTCGAGGTTTATAATTTATTTAAACTCCTACTGAACATGAGATCCCAAAACATATGGATGTCTTCCCCTCTTTGACCAAGAAACCAGAGAAAAGCATTCCTTATTCTGCGTGCTTAATTTGAGATATGTCTCCCTCAGTAATCTTTTCTATTGGGCCATAAAAAGCATATTTGCATTTTTGCATTCTACCTTATCTATAAAATGCAGAACTTATTGTGGTGCCATTTAGAAAACACTGTCTGGAGACATCTTGAGCTAGAAATTCAGCCACGTGGAATAATCGAAGGTATCTGGGAACCATTCATCTGAGACCCAGGCCCCCTGCTAGGCATTGGTAAGAGAAGTAAAGCACATAATCAACATTTTACTTCACTGATGACTGCAAAACTGCCCTATGTTGTGGATAAGCGCATGTACTGTGCAGTCCTGGGGTTCACAGCCCAACCCTGCCACTTTCTAGCTATTACGGGCACTCATGCCTCCATTTCCCCATCTGTAAAATGCTCAGAGGGTTGTAGTGTGGGTTAAATGTGCTAGGAAGTTATGTACTTGGAACAGTGGCTTTCACATAATGAGCACAATATGACTGAGGTTTTGGAGTCCACCCTCTCAAGAGAGAAACGCTGACACAGAGTCCCCTTTGCTTTAGGGGCATCTCCCAGGTGCAGCCTCCAGAGCAGGTCAGGTTCAGGGTCTGCCACCTCTCCGGGCTGCTCAGAACCAGGCATCCCAGGCTGTTGCCTGTGGTGCTGAGGAACTGTCACTGGGGGAGGAATGTGCCTTGACTTTGTAGTCTTTGCCAACCCCAGTGATACAAATACTCTCACCCTGGCAGAGTTCAAGTTCCCAGTAGTTTTACTACCAGCTCACAGAATTCCTGAATAGCACTCAGGGGACCTTTGCAATCTTGAGCAAGCCAGATCCAGCTCGTTCCTGGGGTGACACCAGAGTGGCCCATTGTACCACCATGTATACTGAACTATGCTAAATGTGAAGAGAACAATGAGGGGAAATTCGATCTAAGACGCACCCTCTCTGCCCTTCAGGATGTACATTCTAATTCTAGAAACGAAACAGGTGAATCAGGACCTCATCTGTGTGGAGCACGAGCCAGCAACCTCACTGCTGGGTCAAGGTCATGTTATTGCTTCAAGGAAAGTGACCAGAATAGGGAAAAGTGCACTATTGATTTGCAAACTTATGTTTCAGATGGTGGAGGGCTCGGGGAGAGTGCGAAACCTTTCGGGCATGTGCAAGTTGAGTCTTAAGAGGAAATGAAAAGGATTCAGGCCTTAGAAATGAATATGAAGAATGTCAGCACTGACTCGGTAGCTCTCCCTGGAGCGCTCCGGCTGGTCATTTGTAGAGGCAGTAAGCATAAATCCAAGGCCATTAGCAAGCACAGGAAACTTTTACCTAATTAAGTATTAATTTATGCCTTAGATAGAAGACTTAATACCACTTTCTAATTTCTTTATTTTTTTGCTAAAAATGTCCCTTTTTGTTCAGAGAGACAGAATGTAGGATTTTGGTGTTCTCACTTTGTTACTTAATTATGTGACATAAAATACAGTGTAATTTGCATACAAATGTATTTTGTATTATTATATTATATTCTATGTTATATGGTGTCTGCTCATCTCAGAGAAATAAACCAGGTTTGCATGAGGATTTTTCTTATAAGTCACAGAAAGTTGGTCAGCATGCTGTGTGGCTTTTTCTTTTTCAAATGCTGCTTTCAGGACTGGTGGTGTGGTACAGTGGGTAAAGCTGCTAGTATCCCGTATGGGTGCTGGTTTGAATCCTAGCTGCTCCACTTCCAACCCAGCTTCCTGCTAATGTGCCTAGGAAAGCAGTGGAAGATGGCTCAAGTACTTGGGCCTCTGCTACCCACCTGGGAGACTTGGATGGAGTTCCAGGCTCCTGGCTTCAGCCTGGCTCAGCTCTGGCTGTTGTAGCATTTTGGGAAGTGAAATAGCAGATGGAAGACATTTCTCTTGCTCTGTTGCACTGCCTTTTAAATGAATAAATAAATATTTTTTAAAAAGATGCTACTTTCATTTCTTCTTCTGATTCTTTTACTTGCCCTTAGCACATATAAAAAGTTAAGTCCTAGAGTTAAGCTAATGATATTAGTGGCTCTAAAACAAATGGTGTTTCATTTTCTCCGCTAGTCCCAGCCTTTTGTGGAGTACCCTTACAATCAGTGTGCCGTGGTTGGAAATGGGGGCATTCTGAACAGGTCTCACTGCGGAGCTGAAATTGATAAATCCGACTTTGTTTTTAGGTAAGACGCATCAAATCTGTTTCTTGGAAGCAAAATGTCAGTTGTGCACTTTAAAGGGATGCTGTAAAGATACCCTGTGTACACTTTGACCCTTGAGCTGCATTGCTGAAGTCTACAAATGCTGCTGAAGTGTTATTTGGCTCATGAGTTCCTCAGAGTAATGAAACCTTAGAGATAAAAATGTGCTGTATTCATCCGTCAGGGAGCTCTGGGTGAAATCATGGGGAAAGAAGGATTGGGACTGCAGGACTTGTCAGAGCCTTCAGAATGTTAATAGGGACCCAGGCTCCCTGCCCTTGAAGACCTTTTTTCCTTAGGCAGCATGTCAAGGAAGATTTGTTTTCTCTGATAATACTTGGGGAAATGCTAATCGAGACATTCCCAGCTGTGCAGCACCACTGTTTTATGGCTTGAAATAATAATAATAATAAAAGAGCACAGCTTCTGAATCCTGTCTTTTAGAACACTTTCTCTTCCAATACCAGCTAGCTTGCAAACTTAGAAGCAGACATGATTTCTGTGTGTGTGTCTTACACTAATAGGCCATGCTACAAGCACCTCCACTTTCAGAATCCGACAGAAAGAGGATTGATCCATCTGAGGATGGATTTCAGTTGAAACACGCCTTTAAAAGAGCGAGGAGAAATCTTTTTCTTCCTGTTTTAGGACTGATTTCATACATCAGAGGAGATCCTTTGATCCTTATTGATTTATTTAGCAAATAAAAAGAAAGAATGATTTTCAGTAAACAGCTCCCCCTCATTTTAATCCCATGTTGAATCTCCATACTGAAGTTAATAATGGAGCAATAAACCTGACTGTCCAGCAATTATTGAGTAGTGTTTATGTCTAATGTTAAAATGGCTAATATCTGATTGGGTTAGCCATTTTGTTCAAGTACTTAGTATAAAAAGCCATAATAAAGATAAATAATTCTTCATGGCATCGACTTTTTATAGACTTAAAATCCCAAGGCATCTGTGATGTGATGCCTAAACATTTATTTTACTTTATAGCAAGCTTCAAATATACAAGTTTAGGTTTAAAACCTAAAAAAAAATCTTGGCAGATATTTAATGTATAACTCAAATAAGCATGTAGATTTCTAAATTCTATATTTTTCTGAATACTGTATAGAGTTCCCTCTGAAGTTTAGCCATTTGAACTGAAAGGCAAAGTGAGGACTAGACATAGTCGGTGTCATTAAAACTTATTTTTTTTATTCTTGGGTGTATTTTGGCTGTACATGTTGATAAATTATAAAACAATCTGGAAGCTGCATATTTTTTCATTTCAAAAGATTAGGAGCTACAAATTAAGTGTATAAGGCACAAAATAGGCTATAGCTACACTGGTGTGTATGAATATCACCCAGTATTTTCCCTAGGAATGTATAATGGAAATTGTTTTGATTCTTCTAAAGATTATGTGACAGTTCTAGAAAGATTTGTACAGGAGGATAGCTAATGAGGTCTTTTCTATGACCTAGTATCTATGATTAGTATTTCTTTTCCCAAGTGCCAATATTTATTTTCTGATATATCTTTTATATCAGTGTGGAAATATAAGCTTCATTTATTCATGTTTCATAGGGCATGGAACAGAATATTTCAACCTGAGTCATACTGCAGATCATGGCAACCTTAGACAGCCTTCCTTAGGAAGCATTCAATGAGCTCTTTTTTATGCTTAGCTCTTAAAGAGTCTATTTGAAATTCTGTGAATGACATTTAGGGAGTCATAGTCAACTTTACCTTTTTTGTGATGGGAATATAATGATTCAAACTTAGAATTCTTAATTTGTGTAACAATTTAAAAACAAATTAGTACTCAAAGAAGGCTGAGAACATCCATAATGAAAACATTAGTATACGAACATTGCTTTTATTTATTAAACAGTAATTTGATAGCAAAATGCTCCATATGGGAATCAAAAGATTTTAATTTTTTAATGTAGTCTTTGCCTCTGGCAGTCTCTATCACCTAAGTCACAGAGCCTCAGTTTTTACATCTGTAAATTGCTGTCATACCACTGTGGGAATATAATCCATATAAATAACGATTTTCATAAAAGGATTGGGGATTCTTCAAAAGCTTAGCTAGGTAAAATTATCAGTTTTGTTTCTCATGCTAACAAAAATCAATATCAATATGGAAAGCACTTATCAAATTACATTACATTTTGTGTAATATTCAGATGCCAGTAAAGGGTTTAGTACTAATTAGTTTTAAACAGAAATTGGATGGTATATGAGCATCTGTTAACACCAGCGATTTCCTCTGATACAAGGACAGTTACCTGCGTGTGTGTTTGTCTATAGTTTTGCTATTTTTATAAGGTTTTTTTTTTTTTTAAATAGTCTCCCTTCCAAATTTCAGGTGTAATCTCCCTCCAACCACAGGAAATGTTAGTAAAGATGTTGGCAGTAAAACAAACCTTGTGACTGTGAATCCCAGTATCATAACGCTAAAGTAAGTACCTTCAAGTTATATAATTGTTCACGAAATGTTTTCATTGTCTTAAGATGTTTCTCATTCTAAGTGCTCATCTTTTTTATAAGACTGACTTGTGCATTACATCTGGAATGGATTTTTTGAAATATCTAAGAATACATTTGCAAATTTTGACATTCTATCAAGGTTGTGGTCCATAAGAGGTATGACTCAGTTGTACTTCTAGTGTCGTAAGCTCAATGCTTCTAATCAAATGAAAATTTATTTACCTCTTCATCTTTATTTAACAATAGTGAAATTACTTTTTTCCCATTTGCTTTTAGAGTTTCAGCATTATTCTCAGCAGCACTTTTTTTTTAACTTTTATTTAATGAATATAAATTTCCAGTGTACAGCTTATGCATTACAATGGCTTCCCCCTCCCATTACTTCCCTCCCACCCACAACCCTCCCCTCTCCCGCTCCCCCTCCCCTTCAATTTGCATCAAGATTCCTTTTCAATTCTCTTTATATACAGAAGATCAATTTAGTATAAAGATTTCAACAGTTTGCACCCACATAGAAACACAAAGTGAAACATACTGTTTGAGTACTAGTTATAGCATTAAATCACAATGTACAGCACATTAAAGACAGAGATCCCACATGAGGAGCAAGTGCACAGTGGCTCCTGTTGTTGACCCAACAAATTGACACTCTAGTTTATGGCTCCAGTAACCACCCTAGGCTGTCGTCATGAGTTGCCAAGGCTATGGAAGCCTTCCAAGTTTGCTGACTCTGATCATATTTAGACAAGGTCATAAAAGAGTGAGGATAGTCACCAATGATCCTAAGAGTGGCATTTACCAGGTTTGAAAAATTATAGAGCATTAAGTGGGGAAGAGGACCATCAGTACACACAGGTTGGGAGTAGAGCCATTGGTGGTAGAGTAGAGGTTATGATTACAAAGGAATGAGGCCCAAGTGTGCTAGACAGGGTCTAGAATAAAGGACAGAGTCATTATTAGAGGAGCTAAGAAAGGTGCTGTCTAAGCTACAAGTAATTTTTCTGATTGAGAGGCAAATAGAACCTGACAGAAGGGGCTTGATAATAATCTGGTGGGCTTTAGGCCTTGTAAGTTAAGAGGCCCAGACCTATCTATCTCTTCACATGGGGTATATCCTAAGGGAGGTGTGAACCTCCTAGGGGAAGGCACTCTGTTGACTCTCATTACTTGGCTGGCCTGGGAGGAGAGCTGGCCAGGTAAAGGCAGGGGGCATCTCTAACAAGAAATTTACAGTTCTGCCTGCAATGTTGCTGACCCTACTTGACCATACCCTCAGATGCAGTGGTCACTTTGGAAGTTGGTCAGCAGCACTTTTTTGAGAAAAGTTGATCTGTTTAGAGATTTCCAAGAGCAAGCCCCAGGACAACCTGACAAAGACAGTGTTCACTTTGGATAGTTTATTACTCAAAAATAATTTCCCTGTTTCTTTTCTACAATAGAACTTCTATAAAATGTTGGCTGGTTCATCTTATACGTAGTTTTATTCCATTGTTTTATCAAAAGTGACCAATAATCATTATTAATAGAATGTGCCCCTGAAAATAGTTCTGTCATCTCTTGAAGAAAAAATAAAGTATTGTAGCTGCCTTCTGGAGTGTGACTTTCTAAACATTCACAATTAGGCTTACAAGACTAGGTAGTGAGATAGCTTTTAAGCCATATAGAGAAAGAATACAATGCATGGGAAAAGTTTTTAAAATAATATATATAATTTTCTTAGAGATATTTTAGATTTTCTAGAGGAAACTTCTATTTTATAAATAAATGTATACAAAATGTGCACAAATCACAAGTGTATAGCTCAATGAATTTTTTCAATGTGTGGAACATATGTGCTGTGCTCAAAAAAAAAAGATTTCATTGCAAACGTGGAAGGTGTTAGAGCATCAGAGAGCAACTTTAGAAAAACAAAATCACTGAGTTGGAATATAAAATAATATGAGGAATGTCTGTCTAGACAGAATGGGAGAAAATATTTGCAAATTATACATCTGGTAAGGGATTAATTTCCAGGATATATAAAGAGCTCAAGAAACTCAACAAGAACAAAACAAGCAATCCAGTTATGATACGGGCTAAGGATATGAACAGACATTTTTCAAAGGATGAAATACAAATGGCCAGCAGATGGATGAAAAGATGTTCAGGATCACTGACCATCAGGGAAACGCAAATAAAAACCACAGTGAGGTTTTACCTCCCCCAGTTAGAATGGCTATCATCCCAAAGTCAAAAAAATAACAAATGCTGGTGAGGATTTGCTGGTGAGGAAAAGGTACCCTAATACACTATTTCTGGGAATGTAAACTAATACAACCATTATGGAAGACAGTATGGTGATTGCACAGAAATCTGAAAGCAGATCTACCATGTGACCCAGCCATTCTACTCCTGGAAATTTACCCAAAGGAAATGAAATCAGCATATGAAAGAGTGATCTGTACCCTTATGTTTATAGCAGCTCAACTCACAATAGCTAAGATATGGAATCAACCCAGGTGTTCATCAACTGATGACTGGATAAAGAAATTATGATATATATATATTTACACACACTCTGGAATACTACTCAGCAGTAAAAAAGAATGAAATTGCAACAAAATAGATGCAACTGGAGACCGTTATTCTTAATGAAATAAGCCATTCCCAAAAAGACGAATACCATGTTTTCCCTGATCTATGGTAACTAATATATAAGTATAAAAAAGTAATGTATATGAATTAAATTGACATTTTTGAGATTTGATTATTGCTTAAAGCCCTTGTCTATACTCTTGAGGAACAGTGGCTTTGCTACCTACTACTTGCTGAATTCTTTATTTAGTAGAGTGTAAACTTGTGATTATAAAGTAAATTGAAAGTATATCATCATAAAAATTAAAAGGAAAAATAAAAGAGGAGGAGGGAGGATGGGAAGTATCAGTATGCCCTTAAAACTGTAAATGCGAAATACATGAAATTTGTTCACTTTATATAAATAAAAATTATTTTTTTAATAAAAAGGAAATAGAAGTCAAAAGCCTTGGTACTCCAAGAAGGGGAGAAAGGTCTACCCCTTGATATTTGTGACAGGTTTGTGTGAATGAGTTGTCACTGAGTCTGTAGTTTATCTTTTTTACATGCAGGATAAAAATGCTTCCGTTTTTTGACCAGTAGTAAATTCAACCTCGTGATACAAATCTGCTACTTTGATTATTAATATTGTGATTATAGTGATTTTTTTTAACATTTGGCAGATATGGGAACTTAAAGGAAAAAAAAGCAGTATTTCTGGAAGACATTGCAACCTATGGAGATGCATTCCTCCTTCTGCCTGCGTTTTCCTTCAGGGCCAACACTGGCACGTCCTTTAAAGTGTATTTCACACTCAAAGAGTCTAAGGCAAGACAGAAGGTTCTGTTTTTCCATCCCAAGTACCTGAAGCACCTTGCTGTTTTCTGGAGAACTAAAGGTGTGACTGCGTACCGCCTGTCCACTGGCTTGATGATCACCAGCGTGGCGGTGGAGCTGTGTGAGAACGTGAAGCTGTATGGATTCTGGCCCTTCTCCAGAACCGTGGAAGACACGCCTGTCAGCCACCACTACTATGACAACAAGTTGCCCAAACGTGGTTTCCATCAGATGCCCAAAGAATACAGCCAGATCCTCCAGCTTCACGTGAAAGGAATCCTCAAACTGCAATTTAGCAAATGTGAAGTAGCCTAAACGAAGCGTCTTAAATGACGATAATTTTAGTGTCGGTCTGTGAGTAATGTTTCCAAACACTAACGTAAGTGGCTACAGGAAGAGCCCTGAAACTTGGCTTGACGAAAAGCAACCCCCACAAATCATTCACTCATTTCCATCTTCTGTTTCCTTCCTTGTACAGTGGGGACTTAGTATCTGACTCATGTAAGTAATTTATGAAAACTCTTGACAAAGCGTTTGGAATAGTTCTTTGATAGTATTTCTGACAGCCATTTCCACCCTCACCAGACATTAAAGGCACACAGTCTTGGAGAACCCTTCTGAAGAGAGCAGCTGAATTGCTAGTGTTCTGAATGTCTTTCTCTAACAGGCTTCTCTTAAAACAGTATTCTTCCCTTTTTCTTTCTGTCTTAAAGAGTACATACAAGAAAATTGTGTAGGAGGCCTGCACTGTGGCATAGGGGGCTAAGCCTCCACTTGTGGTGCTGGCATCTCATATAGATGCCAGTTCTAGTCCTGGCTGCTCCTCTTCCGATCCAGCTCTTAGCTTTGGCCTAGGAGAGCAATGGAAGATGGCCCAAGCTCTTGAGCCCCCACACCTGCGTGGAACACCCAGAAGAAGCTCCTTGCTCCTGGCTTCGGATCAGCCCAGCTCCAGCCATTGTGGCCATTTGGGGAGCGAACCAGTAGATAGAAGACCCCTCTCTCTCTCCCTCTCTCCCTCTCTCCCTCTCTCCCTCTCTCCCTCTCTCCCTCTCTCCCTCTCTCCCCGCCTTCCCTCCCTCCCTCCCTCCCTCCTTCCCTCCCTCTTACTGTTTGTAACTCTACCTCTCAAATAAATAAATAAAATAAAAAGAAAATTATGTGGTTAAACAAGAAATCATTGATTATTGAGAAAAGAAATTCTTTTCTCTCTCTTTTTTTTAGAGATTTATTTTTATCTATTTGAAAGAGTCACAGAGAGAGGAAGAGACAGAGAGAGAGGTCTTCCCTTTGCTGGTTCACTCTCCAAATGGCTGCAATGGCCAGAGCTGAGCTGATCTGAAGCTAGGAGCCAAGAGCTTCTTCCAGGTCTCCCATTGGGTGCAGGAGCCCAAGGACTTAGGACATCTTCTGCTGCTTTTCCAGGCACATTAGCAGGGAGCTGTATTGGAAGGAGAGCAGCTGGAACAAGAACCAGCACCCATGTGGGATGCTGGTGCTGCAGGCCAGGGCTTCAACCCACTGTGCCACAGCACCGGCCCCAAAATTCTTCTCTGCATGGCAGTGTGCCTGTTTCTGATTCCATTCACTTACGATATTAGCAGCAGTGATGTGTTGGTTAGAATTAGGCAACTTTTCCCTTTTTACTTCATTTTTAACATCATTCTTTATAATTTTGTGTTAACTTTCTGCCTTACTCTTGGGCACCTTTCTGTCCCACTAACAGGATCAATTTCAAAGATATGAATCAGTCTTTTTTAACTGCTGTCTTGTTTTTGGGGTGACTCATTCATTTTATTTAAAAAGAAAAAATAATTGCACAACTACTTTCCCGGCCCTGTAGCAGGCTCGGTGAGAGGCAAGGGGGATGCCTCTGGCAGGAGGAAGCAGATGTGTGAATCATTAACTGCGCTGTGCCAGGGTGAGTGTTAGAGTGACAGAAGTTATGGGTAAAGCCCTGGGAGCCACAAAGGCAGGAATAACCAAGTCTATTTCAGTGGAATTCTTTTTTCAATGTATCTTTTTCACAGAAGTGGTGATTTCTGAATTAAACCTAGAAAATGAGTAGAGTTTGACCAGATGAACAGCATCTAAGTAGAGGGCCTGTTACAGGGTGAAGAGCTGTCCCCTTGGTTCTGATCCACCAGAACAGGGGTGTTTTAAGGCAGGACTTGATGTGGGCCCCAACAACTGCCCCCTGAGGGTACAGTGTGGAGGAAGGTGTCTTGGTCCTACATAGGAAGACTGTAGGGATTAAAACACATAAACACCTTGCTTCTCACAAGGGAAGATGTATGTTTATGTGACAAATGAGACTCATTATTTAGACTTCTTTATAAAATAAAGCCCGAGTAGCTATTATTGGCATTTTCATACCACTCCCTTACATTCTGATGATACCTGTTAATACAGGTCACCCCTGCATCTACTGAATATGTATTTAAGTAAGTAATCATGTTCATGCTTTGTAACTCATCTTGGTACCATTGCAAGAAGACAGGAAATGGGAGTGCAGCAGACCAGGTCATCACGTCTAAACAATTATAACTAGCATTTCTGAACTCTGCTTGGAGCCAGGTTATTGTTTTCCTGAATGCTCAGTTTGGAGAACATTGTGCTGTAAATTCTTCATTTTGATAAAGTACATTTTTACTTTGATTATAGCTGACATTTGTGATCTTATGTTTAGTTCATTCAATATTTTATAACAAATGACACTAATTAGCACCATAAACTGATCATAAGTTCAAATATATTTACTATAAGGAAAATACCTTTTGTTACATAAAGTTTAATTTATTTACTTTCTTTTTGTGGGAGCTGATAGGTGGCTTTTTTCTATTACTCCTAAAGGATTTACTTAGTTTTACATAATCTGTTAGCATTGGTAATGTTTCTATCACACTACCAGCAATGGATTGTTAAAAATAGATCAATACTGTAGTACTTTATAGCAAATAAAATGTTTCCCTCAAATTGCTCTATGGAAAGTAGAAATGTAAACTGTTCCTTTTTATAATGTTAGAAATACATGATTGATGAGTACAATAAAATATGCTGAAGTAAATAATTAAATGTGAAATGTGGAGACTATTTTATTTGTTATTTTAATAAAATTACATATGATTAGTATAGATAGACTTTACTTAAGTGTTCCCCAGATAACATCCTATTTTAACTTAGAAGTTTTCTATAGAATATCAAAACAGGGTCTCTGGTGTCACTGATGGGGATTCTAGAAACATTCAGAATTGTAGGAGACCAAGTACCATGATGACAGCCAGATCCCAGGAAAGATTCAGCAGAAAAAATTCATAGAATTTTTATGGAAGAAATTATGGACATTTCCACATTAACAGGTCTGAAGATTAGTTCTTACTTAATGTCTGTGTTGTCATCTTAAAAGCGTATTTGAAAAATTTATCACAGTCCTACCTACATCACATTAGGCAAAAGTCTTTGGTCAAGGAGATACCTAGAGATTTCTTGAGAGTGTCACAGTCAGATTTAGCAATGGTAAGCTACAAATCTTACAAGGTGGTATAAATAGTTTCTCTTTTTGTCCTGATCTTGGTGAAAATTTTTGAATAATTCAGCCATTACAGAACAAATAGAACTGTGACTTATGTTTTACAGTTTACATAGTTTATATGCTATATTATAAAAATTCATGTTCTGTGCAATTTTTATGTTATATGTATGACACTCTACATATGCATTCTTTGTGTTTCTTTCCCAAGCTGTTCTGTAGTAGTTGTGATTTCCTGACAGCTTGGGGTACTCAGCCATTGTCTGAAGCTTGTTACACTCTCTCACTAGTCATGTGTTATGGAGAGTTTTTGGGAGTGAGATGCGTGTGCCTCATGTACATCACAACATTTTCTTCCTGGTAGATCATGACCATCATGTATTCCATTGTGAATTGCCAATAATGCCCTTCAGTTCCAAAATAGAGCATTACCTAGAACTTTCTAAAATATGATAGAATATGAATTTTGACACTACAGCATCTCAGCTATATAAAATGTAAAATATAAATCAAATCTTTTTGTTCTGTAATCGAGAATTTTCACAAGTTTTCACCAAGATCAGAATTAAAGAAAAATCCTGAACTCTTCCTTAATATTTGTTGATTAACTACCACCAGATTTGGCTGTGACATTCTCAAGAAATCTCTGTGTGTGTAGTGTACATTGCTTAGGTGTTTCTAGATGAATTGAATTTGATCTTCTGTTCTTAAAGTTCAAATAAATCCATGAGCATTGACAATGGAAAACCTGAACGCATGTGCTAGAGATTAGTAGATTTTGTTTAGTTAGGATTCTAGCACAGATTGCCACACACTACCAATTTCTAAGGGAAGTGCTGGCTTACTTGATTCTATTCTTGTTATTCAGTATCACTGGACAATATAATGGAATAACAGGATTCCAAGTTAATTTTCCATTGAATTGAAGAGTATAGCAGACACATCAATTTAAGTGTACAGTACATAGTGCTGTGTGGTCTCTGTAAAAGACTCCGTGAAGAAATGCATAGAATTGATGTTTGCATAATACAGTAGTCCTTGAAATCTTTGGTGTTTTTCCCTCCAAACAAAAGGCAAAGACAAATAGATCATGACTTTCACAAAAGATTTCTCTTTGCATGTAAATTCCAACCCAGTAAGTATTTGGGCTCTCAGCCAGATAATCAGTCAAGGACATCTTTCCATGTATAGAATACTGAATTACACCATAAATCAGACCTGTATCTTGGCCTAAATTTTTCCTTGCTTTCTAAAGTTCAACTTAAGACTCTATCATGTCAAGTAACCTGAATCATTCTATGAATTTTAGCAAACTTTGAAAAGTTAAAATATTTGTGAGTAACAGGTCTACTAACATCCTATAAATCTATAGAAGTATAGTTATGATGTAGTGCATAAAATAGGTATGACATTCAGGACATTTTATATGTATAACATAACAGGAAACACTTCAGAGTTTTTATGGAAAAACACATTGTACTCATACAATGCTACTGAACAATGAAGGCATTGCAGGAATTTATCTGTTTTATCTATTGTACTTGACTCAATAAGATTATTTCTTCTTTGTATTTGATCTCAAAAAGCCATCTGGAGCCATGAGGTATGTAAGGTGTCTTGTTTGTATGTGGCTTCAGAAGCCTAACTCCATAATCATCAGTGTCACCATTACCCACCTGAGAGTGGATAGGCAGAAATATTTCTCTTTTCTTATTCTAGGTCATCACTCTTCCTGAAGCATTCATCCTTTTACTAAGATAAAATGTAAGTGATTTGTAATTTTAAATACTCCACTCTCATATTATGGAAACAGGACAAACTCTTTACTAGATGATATTGGAACACTAGCTCACAATGGAGAAAAATAAATGCCTAAATACAGTGCACCAAATAAGAAGTTGGACTCCAAATGTATTGAAGATGGATTAAATAGTCAAATTATAAAGCTAGTAGAAGAAAATTTAGGGGAATTATGTCTAAGATACAAGTAAAGAATGATACTTTTTTTTAAAAAAAATTATTTATTTATTTGAAAGGTAGAGTGAGAGAGAAAGAAAGAGAGACAGACAGAAAGAGACAGAGATCTTCCATCTGCTGGTTCACCCTCCAAATGGCCTCAGTGGCTTCTTCTGGGTCTCCCACATCAGTGAGGGGCCCAAGTACTTGGGCCATCATTTGATGCTTTCCCAGACACATTATCAGGGAGCTAGATCGGAAGTGGAGCCCTGGAACTTGGACTGGTGCCCATATGTGTTGCTAGAGGCACAGGCTGTGATTTTACCCACTATGCCACAACACTGGCCCCAGAACTGTACTTCTTAAATATTACACAAAATTAACTTTCTAAAGAGTGAGGTTAAGAAATGAGGGATAAGACTATTAAAATGAAAGATATTTAGCCATTGAACAACACTGTAAAGTTATATAGGCTGGTAATATACTGGAATAGCTTTTAGCAAAAAAGCATAAAATTAATGATATTTATACAAAGACATTTCAAGAGCTGCAAATCAACAAGTAAAAGACAGGATCCCAAAATAAAACTAAATAAAGGACAGAATGTGACTTACAAAGGGAAAAACAGAATAACTTTTAAAGATAAGAAATGATGTTCAAACATCTGAAAATTCAACTTAAAAGAAGATGCTAAGCCCTTTGTATTGGCAAAAATTAGTAGCATCGTTAGTTACAAGTGTAGATGAAAGTGTAAACTGATTTGGCCATTTGAAAAACAAATCTGAAATTACTGAGTTAGTAAAGTTAATTATTTGTTCTTCTTATGGCCAAGACATCCCACTTTTATATATATGAGCATACTGTAAGAAATTTGTGGAAAAATGAAATTAAAAATAGGTTTATTTCAGTGCAAAAAACTGGAGACTGATGCAAAGCCTTTTCATAATGTGCATTTTTCATGAACTTTTTGAAAATCTTTTGTATGTCTCAGAGAACCTCATATACAAGTCCACAAAGAGACAAATGCTAAGATACTTATTTCATTATTGTTTGTGGTGGTAGGCATTTGAATACATAGGTATCTATCTTTTAGGGAGTCAATGAGCTAGCTTTAGTGGTTACATAGTGTGAAATGCAAAACAGCAATTAGAGGCCGGCGCCGTGGCTCAATAGGCTAATCCTCTGCCTTGCAGCGCTGGCACACTGGGTTCTAGTCCCGGTCAGGGCACCGGATTCTGTCCCGGTTGCTCCTCTTCCAGGCCAGCTCTCTGCTGTGGCCCGAGAGTGCAGTGGAGGATGGCCCAAGTGCTTGGGCCCTGCACCCCATGGGAGACCAGGATAAGTACTTGGCTCCTGCCTTCGGATCAGCACGGTGCACCGGCCGCGGTGGCCATTGGAGGGTGAACCAACGGCAAAGGGAAGACCTTTCTCTCTGTCTCTCTCTCTCACTGTCCACTATGCCTGTCAAAAATAAATAAATAAATAATTTAAAAAAAAACAGCAATTAGAAGCAACTTACTGGATAAATATTGAGAAACAAGAATAGATCCTTATATAGCATAAAAGGAAAAATAAGAGCTATAGCACAATGCCATTTGATTACATTACAGCATATACATGCACATACACACACAAACACACATGTTTAAGGGCTTATATCAAATATAAGAAGGATACCCATTAAGGAGGGAGTAATGGGAGTGGGTTTAAGCAAATCACTGGCACGTATTTCTTATCTTCACATGAAATAGTCCTGCATAAATATAGTAATGAGACTCAAAATTATAAGTAACTTATCTAAGATTGCATTATTAAAATAGAGAATACATTCAAACTCTCATGTCTGACTCTAAAGCCAGTACTATTTCCATTATGCAGTTATAACATGAATATTAAAATCAACATCCTTGGATGTAATTGACATAAAATGAACTGCATTATATTTAAAGTGTATAATCTGAAAAGTTTTAATGTGTATGCACACATGAAAAAGTCTTCCCAATCAAGGCAGCAATGTATAAACTCGTTACCCCAAAATGTTTTCTTGTGCTACTTTGTAAATCCTCTCTCTTACTCTCCTTGGTTCATCCCACCCTTGTTCTCTCAGTCACACCTTGATCTGTTTTTCTATAGACTAGTTCCCATTTTCACACTATAAATTGTTTACATTTTTAAAAATTTTATATAAATGGAAACATACTGTGTGTATTCATTTTTGTCTTGCTCAACATAATATTACAATTCTTTTGTGTTGCTTATCAATAGCTCCTTCTTCTAGTTGCTGAGAATATTGTTATATGGAAGTACCACAGTTTTGTGAATCTGTTCACTGCTGATGTACATTTTTATTTGTCTCCAGTTTTTGGCTATTAAAAATAAAGCTATCGTAAACATTGATCTACATGTCTGTGTGTGAACATTCATTTCCTTAGGACAAATATGTAGGATTTAGAAGCTGGTCACATGGTCAGTGTTTGTGTATTGTTTAGAAAAACGACCAGATTGTTTGCCAGATTGGTTACAACATTTCATTTTCCTATCAGAAGTGAAGCCCGTTGGAGTTGCATGACATACTTAACAAAATTTAGTGTGGCCATTCTTTGTAGTTACAGATATTCTATTGCACCTCATTGTGATTTTAGCTTGCACTTCCCTTACTATTTTCTCATGTATTATTTGTCTTCTATATATCTTCTTTGGTGACATATGTGTACAAATCCTCTGGCCATTTTTATTTTGATTCTCTATGTAAAGCAGTGTTACAAGGGTTTCTTATATATTCAGGATACAAATCTGTTGGATATAGGTTTTACACCTATTTTCTCTCAATTTGTGGTATGCGATTTCATTTTCTTACTAGTGTCTTTTAAATAGCAAGAGTTTTTAATTTTACTTCAGCCTAATTTATTGATTTTTAAAGTCTTGTGTCAAATTTAAGAAATCTTTGCCAAACCTATGCTCACTACAATTTTCTTTTATGTTGTCTTGTGTCTGGAAGGCTTATAGTTTGACACTTACATTTAGGAGTCAATTATTTTTTGTGTGTACTTAGGGTGAGAGATATGGGTCAAGGTTCATATTTTACATAAATCTATCCAATTACTTCACTGGAATTTGTTGAGAGATTACCCCCATTGCATTGCTTTTGCATCAGGGTTGAAATCATTCGGTTTACATACGGGCTAATGTATGTGTTTATTTGATTTATTTGTATATGTTTATGCCAATTTCATGCCATTTTGCTGGCTTACTTTAGCTTTATCATAAGTCATGAAATAAGATACTGTGAGTACCTCAGTCTCTTTGTTTTTCTAGATTTGGGGATTTTTGTGTTTATGTTTTTATTTTGGACTGCTCCCAGAGACTTAGTATAAAGTTGGTATTTCCTTCCTCATGTATTTGATAAAATTCACTGGTGGAAATTTGGCTTACAATTTTCCTTGAGGAAAGATTTTTAATTAGGGCCATTCAAGTGATATATTTCTTCTTGAGTGAACCTAGGTAATTTGTATCTTTCAGAGAATTTATCCTCTTTATCTAATTTTTGAAATTTATTATCCCAGGTTGTTCATAATATTCTCCTCTCCTCTTACAGTAGAGTCTGCAATAATGCTTCCTATCTGATTTCTTATATTTAACTTGTGTTTGTTTTTTTTTTTACCCTAGTATGTCTGGCTAGAGTTTTATCATCGATCATCTCAGAGAACCAGATTTCGTTCCTGTGATTTGTGTTCAGAACTATTTTATTGCCTTTCTTCTTCTTTCAGCTTTACTTGTTTTTCGTTTAGTACTTGCCCAATGTCATTGATTTGACTTCTTTTTGTTTTTAACGTGGAAATTTAGTGCTATAGAGCGTCCTCTAAAGTCTAATAGATGTTTCCTTCAAATGTTAATATGTTTTATTTTCATTTGTTTTTTTCTGATTAATTTTATTTTTAATAAAACAAAATATCAATGACATTCTTTACAGAATTAGAGAAAATCATCTTAAAATTCATATGGAAAAATGTAGTGTATATGAGCAAAATTGTCATTTTGAGATTTGATTACTTTTTTTAAAAAAGATTTATTCGAAAGGCAGAGTTACACAGAGAGAGGAGAGGCAGAGAGGTCTTCCATCTGCTGGTTCACTCTCCAGTTGGCCACAATGACCCGAGCTGTGCCAATCCAAAGCCAGGAGCCAGGAGCTTCCTCCAGGTCTCCCACATGGGTGCAGGGGCCCAAAGACTTGGGCTATTCTCCACTGTTTTCCCAGGCCACGCAGAAAACTGGATTGGAAGTGGAATAGCCAGGACGCGAACCAGCGCCCATATGGGGTGCTGACACAACAGGTGGCAGCTTTACTCGCAACACCACAGCTCTGACTCCAAGATTTGATTACTATTTTTAGCCCTTGTTAATATTCCTGAGGAACAGTGGTTTTTTAACTTACTACTTGTCGCATTCTTCAGTGGAGTGTTAAGCTTATGATTATAAAGTAAATTGGAGCTATGTCATTGCAAAAATTATAAGAAAAATAAGGAAGGAGGAATGAGAGAAGGTGGGAGTGAGGGAGGGAGGAATGATAGGGTGGGACATATCACTGTGCTTTTAAAACTGCATATATGAAATAATGAAGTGTGTTCCCTTTATATAAATAAATTTTTTGAAAAAGAAAAAAAAATTATATGAAACCACAAAAGACCAAGAATAGCCAAAGCAATTCAGGGATGGGGGCGACCATCAATACCTGATAAAACCAATACCTGATTTCAAAGCATGCTACAAAACTACAGTGATTAAAACAGCATAGAACTGGCATAAGAACTGACACATAGTTCAGTGGAACAGAACAGAGAGCCCTGAAATTAATTCACATACAGACAGCCATCTGATTGTTGACAAAGGAGCCAAAAACATACACCAGAGAAAGGACAGTCTTTTTAATCAATGATGCTGGCCAAACTTCTATATACATATACAGAAGAATGAAATTAGACACCTACCTCTTACCAAATACAAAAGTCAACTCAAGATGGATCACAGACCTAGATATATAACGCCTGAAACTATGAGATTGTAGGAAGAAACCAGGGAGACACTTTAAGACATTGATGTAGGAAATGATATCTTGGGTAAGATCCCAAAAGCTCAGGCAAGAAAACAAAACTACACAAATAGGATTACATAAAACTCCGAAGTTTCTGCACAGCAAAATAAACAATCAATAGAGTGAAGAGATATCTGACATAAGAAAAAATGTGCAAATTCCGTTTCCCACCAAGGATTAATATTCAGAACATATCAGAAACTCATTCAACAACAACAAAACCTATCCAGTCCAACTAGGAAATAGGCAAAAGACCTGAAAAAACAATTGCCAAAAGAAGAAACACATTGGCCCACATATACATGAAAAAATACCCAATATCACTAGCCGTTAGGGGAATGCAATCAAAATGGAAATGCAAATCTAAATGAGATATCCTTGTCAGAATGGCTGCTATCAAAAAGGAGCAATAAATGCTAGTGAGGATGTGGAGAAAGGGGAACTCTAAAACACTGTTAGTGGGAATGTGAATTAGTGCAGCCACTGTGGAAACAGTGTGAAGATTTCTTTATAAGCTACAAATAGAGCCGCCATGTGATCCAGCAATCTTACTGCTGCATATATATCCAAAAGACATGAAATCATTATATCAAAGAGAAACCTGCTCCACCATGTTTATTGTAGCACTGTTCACAATAGCCAAGATACAGAATCAACCAAGGTTTGATTTCTTATGTATTTTGGTGCCATTCTTTTCATGTTTTTTTGTAGTTGGGGTTCTTTGAGCTTCCTGAACATGTGGGCTTATAAATTTCATTGAATTTGGAAAGTTTGTGCCTGTTATTTTCATTTTTTCCCTGTTCCCCTCCATTCTTCTACTTTCAAGGATTCCAGCTACTTGTATGTATTACATCACTTGAATCAGTGGGATTTTTTTCCTCATGGTGTTTCAAATTAGATAGTTCCTATTGCTACATTTTCAACTTCAGTAATATTTTCTATTATGATGTCAGATGCCTAATCTTTTATTAAGCCCATATACTTTTCTTCATCTCAAACATTGTAGAAGATTGTATCCTTTTATATTTTTATGTCTATCACCTTAGTCCATTTGTGCTGCTATAACAAAATGTCGTAGACTTGGTGGCTTGTGAACAACAGAAATTTATTTCTTATGCTTCTGGAGACTGAGAAGTACAAGATCAAGGTTCTGGCATAGAATTGTTGACAAGGGTCATCTATGCTGCATCCTCACATGGTGGGAGGGGTGAGGGAGCTCTGTGCAGTTTCCTTGATGAGGGCGTTACTCCTGTTCATGAGGTGTCCACCATCTTGGACCTAATCATTTCCCAAATACCTCACCTGCACAAACTATGACATGGAGGAGTCAGTTTCAACAAATGGATAGCGAGGAGACCACAAGCATTCAATTTATAGCATCTGTATTTAACTTGCTTGACCATTCCCCTGCCACCTTGAACATATGGAATTCAGTTATAGCACTATGAATATCCCTTTCTACTATCTCTTCTGTGTTTCATCTGTGTAATTCCTGCTTCTGTTCCTACTGATTAGTTTTCTCCTCATTAGTAGTTGTCTTTTCCTACTTCATTTATTCACTCTTTCCAGGTGATCACCATCCTAAATTGCCTAATGTCCAAAACTTAAAAATTATTGTTTCATATCTTGTATTTTTTTTAAGTTCTTTTGGGCAGGAAATTAAATCCAGCCTGTATTTTTATCTTATCCAGAAGCAGAAATTCCCACATAATTTTTTGTTGGAATTTTTCCCTCCCACCTTTGTAGCAGCTGCTAGAAGTATCTTTCTCTCTCTCTCTCTCTCTCTCTCTCTCTCTCTCTCTCTCTCTCTCTCAATATTATTTATTTATTTATTTGAACGTCAAAGTTAGAGAGGGAGACACACACACACACACACACACACAGAGAAAGAGAGAGAGAGAGAGAGAGAGAGAGATCTTTCATTACTGGTTCACTCCCCAGGTGGCTGCAACATCCAGGGTGAGGCCAGCTGAAGCCAGGGGCCAGGAGCTTCATTCAGGACTCCCTTGGCTGCAGGGTCCCACGTTCTTGGGCTGTCTTTCACTGCTTTCCCAGGTGCATTAGCAGGGAGCTGGATCAAAAATGGAACAGACGGGGCTTGAATTGGCATCCATATGGGATGCTGGCATCAGTGGCATTGGCTTAACCTGCTGCACCACAACACCAAGCCCAGGAAATATCTTGTAGTATTTCCCTTTGCCCAATTGAAATTTGAGCCTGATTTTTTTTAACCCTAGGCTTTTATAATCACTTTTAACAAATCATTGGAAGACAATGTTACACCATGGTGCTATATATACATAGTGTATATATATATTATGTATACATAGTATATATTATTTTATTATACATTATTTATTTACTACTATTACATATAATTTTATTGTATCTTATGTAATTTTATTATATAATTATTACATAAATGCTTGGCATTTATATGAGAACTTGGTCTACATTATCATATCTTGTATAAACCTAAGTCTATAAGGTAATTTTAATTATCTCTATTGATAAATGAGAAAATTGGAGTGAAGAGAGGCTAAGAAACTTGCCCACAGTTATCCAGGTTGAATATATCTTATCCAAATGCTTGAGACCACAAGTGGTTCAGCTTTTAGAGTTTTTTGGGTTTTGGAACATTTGCGTAGATTCTTACCAGTTAAACATCCCTAATTTGAAAAATCCAAGATATGAAATGTTCAAAAATGCAAAATGTTTTAGCATGATTTTGTGTCATTTTGGATTTTGGATTTTTGGATTAAAGATTCTCTACTTGTGTAGTCACACATTCAGATCTCACTTTCAAATTCAGATTATATATGGGGCTAGCACTGTGGCACAGTGGGTAAAGCTGCTGCCTACAGTGCCAGCATCCCATATGTGCGCTGGTTCGAGTTCCAGCTGCTCCACTTCCAATCTAGCTCCCTGCTATAGCTTGGGAAAGCAGTAGAAGATGGCCCAAGTCCTTGGGCCCCTGCACCAGCGTGGAAGACTTAGAAGAAGCTACTGGGTCCTGGCTTCGGATTGGCCCATCTCCGGCCGTTGTGGCCATCTGGGGAGTGTATGGAAGACCTTTTTCTTTCTCTCTGCTTCTGCCTCTCTATAACTCTGCCTTTCGAGTAAACAAATAAACCTTTTAAAAAAATCAGATTGTATCCCCAAAGCCCATGTTCTTAGACAATCAAGTTTACCATCATCATGTTGGATTTTTTATTTTTTAAATCATTTTTTCCTTTTTGAGAGATTCTAAATTTTAACTCTTGTTAAGTAATTAAAAATTCAACCTTACAATATGAATTTTTATATATCTACTGGATTTGTTTTAAAGTTTAATTAATTTTGGAAGTATCCAACATGTTACACTATCCTGACTTCTTTTTCAAATGAGCGTTCACTGTGATAATTAATTTCTTCTCTGGGCTGAAAGAGTCTCTGTGTGTGTTAGCCAATAAAATACCACTGCATATTTGTTTATCCCTTGTCTTTTGAAGATTTCAAAGAGAGTTAACATCCTTATCTCAGCTATTACAGTGTGGCCTTTGGAGGTTAATATCAGCATTCTTATCTGACACAGAAATGCAAGCTATCAAGACTTTGAAGACTTGCTTAAGTTAATTGCTAGCAATATTAACAGCAAGTACCCAGCGTGCACATAACCAACACCCCAAGTATGCTGAGCACCCCAAGCTGCTCATCTTCCTGTTCTGCTCCTTGATAATGTGCCTGGGAAGGCAATAGACGATGGCCCAAGTTCTTGGATCCCTGACACCCTGATGGAAGACCAGATGGAGCTCCCAGCTCCTTCTCTCTCTCTCTCTCTCTCTCTCTCTCCCCTCCAGTCCCTCACTCTCTCTCTTCCCCTCTCCCCACATCTATGCTGCTCTGCCTTTCAAATAAATAAATATTTTAAAATACTGCTGTGTAATTATCAGATTTTCACAGATGAAAAACATTAGAATATTTAGTTGCAAATAGAAAGCCCCATTAAACTGGCGAATAGAAATTCCTGGTCTGCAGGTTTAGAAGTCTGGAGATGGAGTAGGGAAATAGTTGCCTTATACATACAGTTCTGGCTTCATTTCTCTTTCAGTGTCTCAGCCCAGCCTACTTCTGTGCATTGACTTCATCCTAAGGCTGGTTATTAAACAAATGTAGCACAGGCAGACCTTATCCATGCATCTGTACATATCCAGAGAAGAGGGTAGGGTCACTTCTTAATTGTCCCAGAAAAGGAGAACTTTACTCAGGGGAGCCCCAGCAAACCTTTCCTTGTTTCTCGTTGGTACAAATTGGCCACAGGCCCATTCCCAAATCAGAATTATGGGCACAATCTTTGCATGTGGTGCTATGGGTTCTAAGAGGGACAATTATGCACCTGAACAAATTCAACTTTCTATTAGGAAGGAGTGGGATATCAGATGAGCACTGCACTGTATTTGCCCCAAGTCATTTTTCCTGTGTCACTCGTCTAACAAGTGATTAAGCTAGGATTTGGGCTCAAATATTTCTCACTCTAAATTCCCTAGACCTTCTCTCAATCCCTGAAGCTTCTTATTCCGCTATCCTGCAGATCACAGAAAAGATTTTCTGTAAGTGACATTTAAAATTTTATCCCACAGAGTTAGTTACTAGAATGAAAAGCTTTCATTCTAGAAGCAATTTTTATGTGAATCGTACTATTAAAGAATTCCTTGAGTGGCATTGATTCCTCTGTATTAAATCAAAATGTAATATGTAGGATATTCTCACTTACCTTTCTTGTAAGACAATGCCTTGAATAATTTCCGTCCAGTATGTTTGTGAATATGTGGAATCTTAGAATAGCTATTAAGACTTTAGCTTGTAGCAGACTTTCTGGGCCTAGTGGTATTTGGGTAAATATAGTGAGATTTTAACAGTTTCGTCTAAAGAGCCCAGTGCTGGTAGCTTTCCAGAGTGATGAACCGCTCATTAGGTATTCACCCAAGTTGCTCTTCCAGGCATCCTGAAGTTCCCTCTGTGTGCGTATTAACAGCATTACCGTAGTGCTGGTCTTGGGGGAGTGGCAAAGGGAACACATACTTCCGTTTTTGCGTCATCAGTCAGTATTCACATGTCCTGGTGTGCCCAGACAGGACCACTTCACTCTCCTTCATTCTCAGACGTGTCTAGTTTGAAAGATAACCTATGCAGTCACCCAAGTTCTTTGAAATTGAAATGTTGTCAACAGGATTTAGTGGGGTGTACCGTACTGCTTTGTCAGAAGTTTAAAGTTCAAGGTTTAAAAACTTTCCACCACAGATGTTAACATTCTGAGGTTCAAGCTAACAGTAGTACCTGGTCATGTGGGAATAAAAAGTTCACCAGGAATATTGCCTGCATTTTGAGTGGTCTCTGTCTCCACAGTGAGTGGATTTTGTTTTCTGAGTGTGCAGCTCTCTAAAAAATATACATATATGGAAGGCTAGGAGGTCACTTCCAGAACTCCTCTGGTCCATTCTAATTTCAGCTTCCTTTGGGGGTTGTGATTATATTTAACTTCACTTATTCTTTTCCTTTGTGCTGATATGTGAGTAGAGGCACCCACTTCACAGGTTGTTTATATAAATTAATATGTTCAGTGTTTTAATGGCAATAACAATCATTTAACAATTTACCTATTGTCAGTTTGTCAAAAGGGGGCCCGTGTTGTGGCATCGTGGGTTAAGCCACTGCCTGCAATGCTGACATCCCATATTGGAGCACTGGTTTAAGTCCTGGCAGCCCAACTTGTAATCCAGCTCCCCACTAATGTCCCTGGGAAAGCAGTGGAAAATGGCCCAATTCCTTGGGTTCCTGCCACCCATGTGGAAGGCCCAGATGGAGTTTCAGGCTCCTGGTTTTGTCCTGGCCCAGCCCTGGCTATTGCCACCATTTGGAGAGTGAACCAGAGGATGGGAGATCTCTGTCTCTCCCTCTGTCTATAACTCTGCCTTTCAAATAAACAAATCATTTTAAAAATATTACAACTAGAATTAAAGTTAGATGTTAAAGTTGCTAGAGTAATTATAGCTCTCATGAGTATCAGGAAAATAACTCAGTCTGTGAAAAATGGCACTGGTCTTAATTATAACAGAAGTTTCAGCCTACTTAAGAGGATATGCCAATACTTATTTAAATGCCCTACTGATGGAATATTTCTCCCACCCCCACGGCACAGTAATAACAATGAAGAGCTTTATTGTTGGTACCTGAAAAAAATTTATTATTTTTTAAATATTTATTGTATTTGAGAGGCAGAGAGACACAGGGATGTCCACTAGTACACTTCCCAAATACCTGTGGCAGCTGGGGCTAAGTCAGGCTGAAGCTGGGAGCTGGGCACTCAATCCAGGTCTCCCACAAGGGTGACAAGGATTCAAGTACTTGAGCCATCACCTGTTGCCTCCCAGGGTGTGCGTTTGCAAGAAGCTGAACAGGGAGCAGAGCTGAAAGTTGAATCTAGATGAAACACAGAGCATTACTGATATGTATATAAAAGCCTTGAACAGGTCATTTGTTGGTTCCTGAGAGTAATTTTTGTAGTGTTTACCTGTGTTTTGGCATATTGGCAGTCCACCAGTAAGTACTATTTTGAGTTGCCAGGAAAACGCTACATACAATTCTTATTCTTTTTTTTTTTTAAGATTATTTTATTTGCCATTCTATGAGTCTGCTGTGTATCCTGCTTCCCATGTTGGATCGTTTTTTCCCTTTTTGATTCTATCAGTTAGTATTAGCAGACACTAGTCTTGTTTGTGTGATTCCTTTGACTCAGACCTATCAGAGTGATCAATTGTGAACTGAAATTGATCATTTGGACTAGTGAGATGGCATTGGTACATGCCACCTTGATGGGATTGTATTGGAATCCCCTGGCACGTTTCTAACTCCACCATTTGGATATTTATTTGAAAGTGGGGGGGGGGTCTTCCATCCGATGTGTCACTCCCCAAATGGCTGCAACAGCTGGAGCTGCGCCAATCTGATGCCAGGAACCGAGAGCTTCTTCTAGGTCTCCTAGGCAGGTGCATGGGTACAAGCACTGGGGCTATTTTCTACTGCTTTCCCAGGCCATAACAGAGAGCTGGGTTGAAAGTGGAGCAGCCCAGACATGAACCAGTACCCATCTAAAATGCCGGCACTGCAGGCGGCAGCTTTACCTGCTACGCCACAGTGCCAGCCCAGTTCTTACTCTTATCACTTGTTTTTGGCCAGCTTTTAAACAGTCTGTGTTTTGTCTGCATGGTAAGTTAGGAAACTGATTAAAAGATAGGAGCCACTTATTTCTTACACCATACTATCATTCAATAAATGTATTGCTGTGAGTCAAACAGAGAATCTTCAGAAGTCTCCGACTTCTTCGTCCTCCTGAAGAGGTCTCAGGTGGCTCCTGTTCATCACAGGCTTTCTGAGGGGAATTACTTTGCTCCCAACCTGCACTCCACTTCCAGCAGAATGGCGACCCTTGCTGTAAACAGATCCTCAAGCAGAAGGCTCCGAAGCCGCCCTGCAGCATTCATTCTCAGGCTGTTTTCCTTTCTCTCCATAACACACGTTGGAAACAGTGAATTCTGGCCTGGATGATGTTACAAAACTTCCTGGTCAGGCCACACGCCTGCTAGCATTTTGTGAGCTCTCAACAATGACACCACTCCAGGGCAAGAGACAGAAGCAAACTGGCCCCAAACATTGTTCCGTCACAAGTGACAAGCTTGACTTGCAATTCAAGTTCCTCAATGGATATACAGTGAGAGTGCATATAATATTAGACACTTGGAGGCATGGCTTGTCAATCTTGAAGGCCTATGGGATTGCAAAGCACCTTTGTTTAATAATAAGCCATATGAAATCGAGCTTCTGATACCAAACCTACCATCTGTCTTCCCTTGTGTGCTTCTTGTAAAGTAGATTCCTAAGGAGGCAATGATCTCATTCTCATTTATCCTTGGTCTGAAAGCTTAACGCTGTGACATGTGTAAGTTTCCAGTGTTTGAGCTCTGCAGCAGATCTGCTGACCTGATGCACTTGGCTCTGTCCTGCCGGCAGCTGTGCCTGGTTAGCAGCCCGCCAGTCTCAGAGAAGCCTGCAGTGTGCTCTCCTCATCTCTAAAGTTCTTTCCTTGGTTCCAAATCAACAAGCCAGGGGAGATGACTTTGTTCAACATAAAAAAAGATGTTTTATTATTGAAAAATTTTATTCATTTATCTGAGAGAGAGAGGGAGGGATAGTGATTTTGATTCCATCCACTGGTTCACTCCCCCAAATGCCCACAATAGCCAGCCCTGGTCCAGGCTAAAGCCAGACACCAGGAACTCCTTCCCAGTTTCCTATCACCTGCTTCCACCCAGGGTGCACATTAGCAGGAAACTAGACCGGAATTAGAGGTAGGACTTGATCCCAGGCATTCCAAGTGCCAGATTAACAACCGCCTGTGTCACACCAGCCCCCAAAAAGGACATTTTAGAAGTAGATGGCTGGAGCTGTGGCGTGGCAGGTAAAGCCACCACCTGCAGTGCCAGCATCTCATATGGCCACTGGTTTGAGACCCTACTGCTCCACTTCTGATCCAGCTCTCTGCTGTGACCTGGGAAAGCAGTGGAAGTTGGCCCAAGTCCTTGGGCCCCTGAACTTGTGTGAGAGATCCAGAAGAAGCTCCTGGCTCCTGGCTTTGGATTAGCACAGTTCCAGCTGTTGCGGCCATCTGGAGAGTGAACCAGCAGATGGAAGACCTCTCTCTCTCTCTCTCTCTCTCTCTCCCTCTTCTTCTCTCTGTGTAACTCTGACTTTCAAGCAAATAAATAAACCTTTAAAAATAAAAGAAGAAGTGGCCGGCGCCTGCGGCGCCAGCATCCCATATGGGCGCTGGGTTCTAATCCCAACTGCTCCTCTTCCAGTCCAGCTCTCTGCTGTGGCCTGAGAAGGCAGTGGAGGATGGCCCAAGTCCTTGGGCCCCTGCACCCGCATGGGAGACCAGGAAGAAGCACCTGGCTCCTGGCTTCGGATCGGCGCAGCGCCAGCTGTAGCAGCCATTTGGGGGCAAAGCAATGGAGAGAAGACCTTTCTCTCTGTCTCTCTCACTGTCTATCTCTATCTGTCCAAAAAAAAAAAAAAAAAAACTGAAGTAGATGGCTCATGGAAGAATTTTAGATATTTTTTCAGGTTTCCTTAAAAACTTTTATAAGTAGTTGACTCTAAAATTTAAATCAATATTTTTCTTCAGTGTTAAATAATCGAAGGATTCAAAGTAGTCCAAATGGAGGAAATGAACAATATGAACTATGATAATAGTATTTTTATATTAAATTTTCTTAATGCAAGATATGTGCTATTATTTTTGCCAAATATCTATATATAGTTTAACTCCTAGAATTCATTATGAGGGAATTATTGTAGAAAGCTTCCGTTGTCTGTGATAATTTCCTTTTGCCTTGACTTTTAAATGTGTTCAAATTTCAGTTTCTTAAATAACTGAAAGAAAATAAATTTGAATTTATTCTTTGTATGATTTGAGAGACAGTGAGAGAGAGAGAAGCAAAGAATAAGAAACACAGAGTGAGGCAGGGTTCCCATTTGTGGGTTCATATCCCAAATGCTTGTGGTGGCCCGTGGCTGGGGCAGAGCTGGGAGCCAGGAACTCAACCCAGGTCCGCCGCGTGGGGGGCGGAGATCAGCTACCTGAGCCATCACCGTGAACTGCCAGGATGTTCCGCCTTAGCAGAAAGCTGGAGTCAGGCCTGGAGCTGGAATTGAACCCAGGTCCTCTGATGCGAAACGTGAGAGTCTTTACCCCGGGTTTAATACCTGCTGCCAGAAAACCAATTACTTTTGCATTGAAATATTTTATTTTTCAAAAACCTATTTGAAATCTAACATGGACTTTTAGAAAAAAAATTCCTTTGAGTAATTCTCCAAATATTAATAGATTATCTATACATGCTGGTTGGTAGAGATTCAAACATGGGTTAATTTGCCCTTAAGAAACTAAGATTCTTCTCTTGGTTCTTCTCTCTTGGATCTCTGTCTTGGCTCCTCTCCTCCTCTCGTCTCTCTTCTCTCTGCTCTATCTTCTCTCCTCACTAGCTCCTCTCCTCTGGCTCTCTCTCTTATACTATTTCTCTCTCTTTTTCCTTCGCCACCCCTTCACTCCAGTCTGTTGGGTGTTTCCCAATAAACCCTTTCCCTTACTCCGGTGTTTGTTGTGTTTTGCGACGGCTAACAATATATAACATTGGTGCCGTGACTCGGATAACCTTACATTGGTGAGCCAGTGTCCCCCAGTGATTTTGCTCTCCCTTTGGGGACCTCTGAACGGCTCTGGGGTCCTGGATTTCTGCCGATTGCAAAACACACCCCCAGAACTCCTCCCATGCCACCGAACACTCTGCGATCTCCATCCACACATCGGCCTTGCAAATTCTGAGGAATCCATGACTTTTGAGGATGCAGCCATGGACTTTACCCGGGGAGAGTGAACACATCCCAAAGAAAGATGTTCAGAGATGTGATTGTAGAGAACATTAGTCATCTGATGTGTATGAGATCTCATACTCTAGAGAATTCTTTTGAATGTCGTGATTTCAGGGAAGATTCTACTGAACATATAACATTGACTCAAAATGTTATAACTGGCATAAGAAAGAAACCCTATATAAGCAAAAAAAATAGGAAATCTTTCATTGGCTTGTCATCTTTTAATCAGCATAAGGAAATCCATACAAGGTATAAGTCATATGAGAGTCATCTATGTGGTTATGCCTTTATTCAAAGCACTTCCCTTATACAGTACAAGAAAATGACAATGGAGAGATAACATTTGAATGCCACATGTGTGCAAAAATCTTCAGTAAAAGTTCTAATCTCAGGCAACATGAGACGATTCACACTGGCAGAAAGCCACATGGATGTCGTCTGGGTGGGAAAGCCTTCACTCATTGCTCTGACCCTAGAAAACATGAGAGAACTCACACTGGAGAGAAAGCACCTGGATGTCGTCTGTGTGGAAAAGCCTTCCATCTTCATCTGTCCTTAGACGACACGAGAGAACTCACCCCGGAGAGAAGCCATATGAATGTGATATATGTGATAAGGCCTTCAATAGAAGTTATAACTTTAGGCTTCATGGGAGAGTTCACACTGGAGAGAAACCATATGAATGCCCTCTATGTGGGAAAGCCTTCAGGAATCATTTTAACCTTAAACAACATGAGACAACGCACACTGTACAAGTCATATGACAGATTCATCAGCAATAACTTCAACTAATAAACACACCTGGGACTAACACACAGAAGCAACTTTGTTTTTAATCAGTGTGGAAGAACCTTTATCGATCATTACTGTTTCACTTAACCTAAGTTAATTCAAAGTGGAGGGGATCCATATATATATTTCACCTACATGGCACAGACTTTGGACATTCAGTTACCATATATGATACAAGAAGACCAAAACTGCAAGTTAAATAAATGTGGAAAATCTTTATCTACAACTCCATTAAAAGGGAGAAGTCACACGTAAGAGAAATTCTATGCCTGTCATCAGTGTGGAAATGCCTTCATTTATAATTTATTCCTTAAACAAATGAGTAAAATCTAAAGTTTATAAAAAAAAAAAAAACAAAACAAAAAAACTAAGATTCTAAGGAGAGGACTAATATGTTAAAGAATTACAAAATAATACTGTGATAATACAGAAGTGCCCTTGGGGACTGTGGAAACTCAGAAGAAGCCCTAACTAAGCCCTGTTGCTGGTTGGTAGATGTAAGTTTCATTATTTATTTAAAGGAACATGCTTCAGAGTAGTCTGAGATTATAGACTTTGCCTAACATAATTTCATTACTTTAGTAGCTATTAGCAGCTTAAGTGTTGTTGGTCTTTTAAAAAATGAATTGATTTTAATATTACCTCCTTATCAGAAGGAGTCTCTGGCATATGTTTCATTTTATTGAAAATTTTCTTTTTTCTTCTTTCTCTCTGACTCTGTTCCCTCATCTATAATGTGAGAATAACAATAGTCAGAACCACCATGTGGAGCTGCGAAAGCAGTGCACTTCACAACTATAGGGGATGCCGTTTGCCTAGACCAACACGAAAATATTTCAAAATGGTCATGGGAAATATATATTGTGAAAAATTATGAACGGGATTTCAAAAAATTTTGCAACAATGGGGCTGGTGCTATGGTATAATAGGCTAAGCCTATGCTGGCAGCACTGGCATCCCATATGGGCACCGGTTCATATCTCAGCTGCTCCTCTCCCTATCCAGCTCTCTGCTATGGCCTGGGAAAGCAGTAGAAGATGGCCCAAGTGATTGGGCCCCCGCACCCATGTGGGAGACCCGGAAGAAGCTCCTGGCTCCTGGCTTTGGATCAACCCAGATCTGGCCTTAGCGGCCAGTTGGGGAGTAAACCAGTGGATAGAAGGCTCTCTCTCTCTCTTTCCTTCTCTCTGTCTGATACTCTACCTCTCAAATAAATAAATAAATCTTTAAAAATTTTTTTGCATCAAAATTAACTTTTAAATCAATTTTCCATGAACATTTTGAAATACTTTCATATATGTGAGTGATACCTCCTTGGAGCTGGGCAGTTGTTAACAGGGCCTACACACAGGACTAAGGGAAAGATGAGCTGACCCATGTGGTGATAACCTAGTGACAAGCACACAGGGCTCCATCCAGTAGATGCCATAGCTATTGCTATAGCTATTTTCATACACATTTATTATTATTATTATTGACAGGCAGAGTGGACAGTGAGAGAGAGAGAGACAGAGAGAAAGGTCTTCCTTTTGCCATTGGTTCACCCTCCAATGGCCGCCATCTTTTTTTTTTTTTTTTTTTGACAGATAGAGTTAGACAGTGAGAGAGAGAGAGACAGAAAGGTCTTCCCTCCATTGGTTCACCCCCTAAATGAGCCGGAGCCACACCAATCCGAAGCCAGGAGCCAGACGCCTCCTCCCGGTCTCCCACGCGGGTGCAGAGCACCTGGGCCATCCTCCACTGCCCTCCCAGGCCACAGCAGAGAGCTGGACTGGAAGAGGAGCAACTGGGACCAGAACCTGGCACCCATATGGGATGCTGGCGCTGCAGGCAGAGGATCAACAAAATGAGCCATGTTCTTTTTAATATCCTTTAAAAATGAGGAACAGAAATGTGTCAATGAGAAACCCCAAAAGCTGATGTAAGGCAAACGTAACTTCTAGTGAAATAAACTAAATATTATATATTTAAAGAGACTTTCCTGAAATTCTATTTCCATTGCCGTTAACCAAGAATACATTGTAAAGTATCATGTACTTTTTTCTTTTCTGGTGTGTGATCACCTTCTAGTTTTGGGTTCTGAGAGGGGGAAATTTTAGTAGGTACCCTGGATTTCCCGTCTGTTATTTTTGCTCCAGTATAATGCAGCCTCCTATAGGTTTTAGAAATCTATACTTGAATGAAGTGATTTTTTGAGCTAAGTTAATAGTAACTGGTTTCAAAGACAGAGTAGGTGGACTTTTTAAGTGTTAATATTTAAGGATGCAAAGTTAATGCATTTGTGCTTCCTTTAAATGTTTGTTTTCATTGACAGGCAGAGTCTCACACACACACACACACACACACAGAGAGAGAGAGAGAGTGCTCTCCCATCCACTGGTTCATTCCTCAAATGCCCACAGTGGCTGGGAATGGGCCAGGGGCAGAGCCAGGAGCTGGAACTCAATCTGGTTCTCCTCATGGGTGGCAGGAACCTGATTACCTGAATCATCACCACTGCCTCTCAGGGCTCACATTATTAGGAAGCTGGAGTCAGGAGCCACAGCCTGCTATCAAACCCAGATTTCCAATGTGGTTTGCAGGAGTCCTAATGACTGTCTTACCCACTAGGCTGAATGCCTGCCTCATGCTTGTTTCTAAAGTATAAATTTAAAGATACTTCAGTAACTGTACTTTGTGCTCAAATCCACAAAAAACTATAGAGATATGTGGTTCATTATTGGTCATTTCCTTAGAGATGTATTATAACTATTAATAATTTGGTATCCATGTCTCATAATAGAAAATATGTGGTGGAAAGTATATGTCTAGTGAATTTCTCCAGGTATTTAATTTCATGGACTATGACTGGGTCGGCTTATTCTTATCTTCTTACCATTTGCATTTCAGGAAATTCCTAAAATGCAACATAATCACTTTATCAGAAAACAGGGCCTGGCACTGTGGTGTAACGGGTTAAGCCACCACCTGTGAGGCTGGAAGACCATCTGAGTGCTGGTTTGTGTCCTGGATGCTCTGCTTCCAATGCAGCTCTGTTAATGTACCTGAGAAGGCAGCAAAAGATGGCCCAAGTATGTGGATTTCCATCACCCACGTGGGAGAACTAGATGGAGCTCCTGGCTCCTGATTTTGAATTGACCCAACCCAGACCATCATGTCCATTTAAGGATGGAATCGATGGATGGAAGATCTCTGTCTCTACCCGAGACTGTCTCTGTCAATCTGCCTTTCAAACGATAAAATAAATCTTTGAAATAAAAATAATGAAAAGATCAAAAGAATAAAGAATATTAAATATGTGGTTGAGAGTCAGACTAGCAAATATAGCCAGCAAATCTCAAGATGTACTCGAATAGTGGTTCAATCTTTATTTCTAACCTTTTAAAGTGATTAAGAGGTGTCTCTGGTTGGTAGGCAGGTCAAACCCAAGCAGCAATTCTAGGACCACTGCAACTCTTTACATTTTATGGTTTTGCTGTTGTCAACACATGATTTGTAGATTGACCCATCCACCTCATCCAACAGAAGGAGGATACAGAGTGGGTACATGTGGGATGGTTCCTTTAGGGGCCAGATCTGAGTGTGGCATCCAGCATTTCTACTTACATGACCGTGGCATAGTCACATGGCTGCATAACCAGACAGAAGGGTAAGAAATGCCATGAGTGTGTGTAGGAGGGAAAGAACATGCTTGGCTGAGCAGCTGGACATCTCTGGATATCCAACACCTTCTATTAGCCAGGGTTCCCTAGATACAGAACTGATGGGATGTGCATGCAAGTATGAGAAGGAGAACTTATTGGGGGTTTGATTCATGCACTCATGGCTGCTGAGAACTCCCATGATTGGTTGTCTTCATGCTGGAGACCCTGGGTTGCCTGTAGCATGGCTCAGTGCAAGTCCAAGGGCCCCAGGACCAGAGAAGTCAAACTTGTGAGTCTCATTTTAAGGCAGAAAAGCCTGAATGCCAGCAAGGAGGCCATGGGTATAGTTGAAAGGCCAGCAACTGACATCCGAAACAGGAATCAAGTGTGTCCCAGCTCTCAGTGAAAGACTGAAATCCCTTTCCCATTTAGTCTCTCCAGGCATCCCAGCCTGTTAGTGATACCTGCCCACATCCAGGCTGGCTCTTTCCATGTCCTCCACTCAGACTCCTGTGATGATCTCATTTGAGAACAGTGTTCCAGAAACACCCAAAATAATGCTTTTCCAGGTTTCTAAGTGTTCCTTAATGCAATTCACCCTCACCTACCTGTTTTGTTACCTCTCCTTCACATGTAGAACATACTGTCTCTCCAAAAGATGAGACTAAACTATTTTTTCCAAGACTGCCACTGGCTGAACATCATGATTTTAAAATATTAAATGCTGCTGCTAATTACCTAATTTTAGCCGAAAATCATAGCATTCGTTAACAGAACTGGTATTTCCCAGTTTATTTAGTAGTTGCATAAATAGAAAAAGCATGTAATGAAATCTAATCTAATCTTCATTAGATGATATTCAACTGCCCTATTTATAATTGTATTTAATAAGAAATGGAAATACATTTATCTTCATCTGTAAAATATACACATTGGAAGTACACACTGACACACATACACCTAACTGAGAGCCTTGTAGCCCATTAGCAGAGCCTCTGGGAACGATTATGAAGACTTCCTGTGTTTCTAGGAAAGTATGCTTGAATAAATTATAATGATTTTTTCTATATGATTTTCTATATGATTTTCCCCTAATGACTGAACATATTTTAAAAGTATCTCTGATATTTGTCTTTATTGCAAGGGTATTCCCACTTTACTCATAAGAAAAGGGATGTAATAACAATAGTTACTATTTATTGCATATACTTGCTAGCATTATACATACATCATTTCACTTTCACAACTGCCCTCATATATAGGTACCATTGTCTTTGTAAGTGGCATGGGTATTTTATTTGCTTTTTAAGATTTATTTATTTAAAGGCAGAGTGACAGAGGTAGATGGGGAGAAACAGGGAAAGAGAGAATGAGAGAAAGATCTTCCATCCACTGATGGCCACAACATCCAGGTCTAGGCCAGGCTGAAGCCAGGAGCTAGGAACTTCATCCTGGTCTCTCGTATGGGTGGCAGAAGCCCAAGCACTTGGCCATCATCTATTGCTTTGCAGGTGTGTTAGCAGGAAGCTGCATCAAAAGTGGAGTATCAGGGATTCAAACTGGCACTCTGATATGGGAGCAAACTTCTTAAGTAGTTGCTTAAATTGGTGTGCCACAACACTGGCCTCGGGTACCATATTTTCTATTAAGAGGTAATTCACTATAAAAATCTCTCTCTCTCTCTCTCTCTCTCTCTCTCTCTCTCTCTCTCACACACACACACACACACACACACACACACAAATAAATTTACTAAAGTTTACTATCTCACTTAAAGGCAACTGGCCTCAGGTATGAGTTAAGCCAAGAAATGGGAAGCCATTGGAAACCAAGAAAGGCACCTCTCTAGTCATGCTCCTTCTTCCTGGAATCACATTGACTTTTATTTCTACATCTGGCTTCTAGTTTCTCTTGTTTTTGTTGTCTGACTTTCTCTGCTTTTCCCTGAATGTGCTACTCCACTATTCTCTGCTTCCAGCCACAAGCAGAGAGTCAGTGGTAGCTACTACATTTCAGTTACAATATCCCAGGAAACAAAACATGACTTTTTTCAGGCATCCACTCTAGATGGTAGTCACAGAGTACAAAATGTGTCTGCCATATCTATAGCCAAGATATGAGAACAACCTAAGTGTCCAGTGATGGATGAGTGGATAAAAAATATATGATGTACATGAATATGCACACTCACTGGAATATTTTTTTAAACTTTTATTTAGTAAATATAAATTTCCAAAGTACAGTTTATGGATTACAGTGGCTTTTCCCCCCATAACTTCCCTCCCACCTTCAACCCTCCCATCTCCCGCTCCCTCTCCCATTCCATTCACATCAAGATTCATTTTCAATTCTCTTTATATACAGAAGATCGATTTAGCATATATTAAGTAAAGATTTCATCAGTTTGCACCCACACAGAACATAAAGTGTAAAATACTGTTTCAGTACTAGTTATAGCATTAATTCACATTGAACAACACATTAAAGACAGAGATCCTACACGAGGAGTAAGTACACAGTGACTCCTGTTGTTGACTTCGCAATTTGACACTCTTTTTTTTAAAAATTTTTTTCATTTATTAAACTTTTATTTAATGAATATAAATTTCCAAAGTACACCTTATGGGTTACAATGGCTTACCCCCCCCCATAACTTCCCTCCCACCCGCAACCCTCCCCTTTCCCGCTCCCTCTCCCCTTCCATTCACATCAAGATTCATTTTCAATTCTCTTTATATACAGAAGATCAGTTTAGTATATATTAGGTAAAGATTTCAACAGTTTGCCCCCATGTAGCAACACAAAGTGAAAAAAATACTGTTGGAGTACTAGTTATAGCATTAAATAACAGTGTACAGCACATTAAAGGCAGAGATCCTACATAATATTTTTTTAAAAATTAATTTTCTATGCCATTTCCAATTTAACACCAGGGTTTTTTTTTTATTTCCAATTATCTTTATATACAAAAGATCGATTCAGTATATAATTAGTAAAGATCTCATCAGTTTGTACCCACACAGAAACACAAAGTGTAATAATACTGTTTCAGTACTAGTTATAGCATCACTGTGTCAAATTGTTAAGTCAGCAACAGGAGTCACTGTGTACTTACATCCCATGTGGGATCTGTCCTTAATGTGTTGTCTAATGTGCAGTGATGCTATAATTTGACACTCTTGTTTATGGCGTCAGTAATCTCCCTAGGCTCTAGTCATGAGTTGCCAAGACTATGGAAGCCTTTTGAGTTCACTGACTTCGATCTTATTCAGACAAGGTCATAGTCAAAATGGAAGTTCTCTCCTCCCTTCAGAGAAAGGTACCTCCTTCTTTGATGGCCCCGTTCTTTCCACTGGGATCTCACTCGCAGAGATCTTTCATTTAGTTTTGTTTTTTTTTTTTTTTTTTTTTTTTTTTTTTTTTGCCAAAGTGTCTTGGCTTTCCATGCCTGAAATAGTCTCATGGGCTCTTCAGCCAGATCCGAATGCCTTAAGGGCTGATTCTGAGGCCACAGTGCTGTTTAGGACATCTGCCATTCTATGAGTCTGCTGTGTATCCCGATTCCCATGTTGGATCGTTCTCTCCCTTTTTGATTCTATCAGTTAGTATTAGCAGACACTAGTCTTGTTTATGTGATCCCTTTGACTCTTAGACGTGTCAGTATGATCAATTGTGAACTGAAATTAATCACTTGGACTAGTGAGATGGCATTGGTACATGCCACGTTGATGGGATTGTATTGGAATCCCCTGGCACATTTCTAACTCCACCATTTGGGGCAAGTCAGCTTGAGCTTGTCCCAAATTGTACATCTCCTCCCTCTCTTATTCCCATTCTTATATTTAACAGGGATCACTTTTCAATTAAATTTAAACACCTAAGAATAATTGTGTGTTAATTGCAGAGTTCAACCAATAGTATTAAGTAGAACAAAAAAATACTAAAAGGGATAAAGTATTAAATTGTACATCAACAGTCACTACAAGGGCTGATCAAGTCATTGTTTCTCGAAGTGTCCATTTCACTTCAACAGGTTTCCTTTTTGGTTCTTGGTTAGTTGTCACCGATCAGGGAGAACATATGATATTTGTCCCTTTGGACTGGCAGTAGAATATTACTAATATAATTCAGCCTTTAGCAACAAGGATATCCTGCTATTTGCAGCAATTTGAATATACCCAGAAGATAGTATGTTACATGAAATAAGGTAGACACAGGAGACAAATACTGCATGATCTCACTTTTGTGTGGAATCTGAAATAATGAAACTCACAGCAGCAGAGGGTGCTAAGGTGGTTTATGGGGAGGGATAGGGAAATGGGGACATGCTGATCTGGAGACCTACTCTGCACATGAGGACCACCCAAGGATGCTTCAAAAAGTTCTTGAAAAACAATGCATGTGTTTCAAAAAATTTTTGTACCAAAACCCTTTATCTTTTAATTCCATTTTCCATGAACTTTTTGAAGTATCCTCATGCTTAACAATTATATATTACACACTCGAAATTTGCTAAGAACCCAGTCATGCATTGCTTACAATGGGGACGCCTTCTGAGAAAATCATCATTAGGTGATTTGATCTTTGTGAAAACAACCTAGAATGTCCTTACACAAACCTAGATGGTATAGGTCAATCATTTGTTGGAGTAGATTGCAGTAAACAGGACATGTATGAGGCTGCTGCCAGGGTAACATGGCACACTGTTTAGAAGTAAATTTAGTTTTTTATAAGTAGGAGGAGTATGGTCTAAAATATATAGCCCATCTATAAATCAATAACATAGTCACTTATTACCATCATTAAGTACCATGTGCCGTACATAATTGTTTGTGCTAGACTTTTCCATGACTGGCAGTGTAGTAGGTTTGTTCACACCTACATCACAACATGTGAGTAACACATTGCACTTCAACTGCTACAGCTTCACTAGGTTATAGCAGGTTTTCCACTCCATTGTAATCTTAAGGGACCACATCATACATGTGGTCCATCGTTGACCAATGGTGGTGACCATACGTGTCATTATGTGGCATCACTGTACTTGTATATCTGTAGTGTTCTCATCACACCTGCACAGAAGGATAGCTATGGAAATGACATGTATGTTAATTAGCTTTACTGTGGTACCCACTTAACAAAATCAACATATACCAAAACATCGTATTGTACATCTTAAATATGTAAAATTTTTATTCATCGATCAATAACTTTTTGCTTGCCTCAATAAAGCTGAGTGAAAAAAATGGCTATCATATGCCAATTGGAAGAGGTACATCTGAGGAAGGGGCTGTACACGGAGAAAGACACTCCCAGGGCTGAACAGCCACCAGCATTTTAAAAGTAAAGAAACTGAGATATTGAGAAGATAATTCAGCCAAAGCTGCTAATAAGAGGAGAAGCTGGCAGGATTTCAACTTGCATCTGTAAATCCAAAGTCCGTACTATTGAACTTAACTACCCAGCCTAATATAGGGGATAATCCGCAGTTCTTAGAACCACTGTCTTCTGTCTTAACTACTTGTATTCAGGTGAATACAAGCCCTAAATATATATGAAACCCATTCTTTTAATCTTCAACTAGTTTAGAGATGTTAATAAAAATTTAACCATCAGGTCTACTCCAATACTGATACACACTGAAGAAATCAGAATTAAAGTCTAGGGGCCGGGGCTATGGCGCAGTGGGTTAAAGCCCTGGCCTGAAGCGCCAGCATCCCATATGGGCACTGGTTCTAGTCCTGGCTGCTCCTCTTCCGATCCAGCTCTCTGCTATGGCCTGGGAAAGCAGTAGAAGATGGCCCAATTCCTTGGGCTCCTCTATGCATGTGGGAGATCTAGAAGAAGCTCCTGGCTTTGGATCAGCCCATCTCTGGCCGTTGCGGCCAATTGAGGAGTGAACCAGTGAATAGAAGACTCTCTCTGTCTCTACCTCTCTCTGTAACTCTTTCAAATAAATCTTTTAAAAAAGGAATTAAAGTCTAAAAGGCTCTCTATCCATTTATTTTCCCACTAAATCCAGTGAATGTCCTGGAATTTATACACAGGGAATTGCATGTAAGTCATTTGTCTGCAGAAATGTGAGACCCACCAAATGAGTTTATCATATGGTGCCCCAGGGGTTGGCATTTTTAATTATCAAAGTTGGCTATTGATTGTAGCTGGAGCCCAACTCTCTTCTATAACCAAAATGAAGGAAACTACTTTGAACTAACTGATATCTTAGTCGTGATCACTCTGTTCTACAAGGAGAGGTGAAAGTGGACAGATGATGAAATATTTGGTATCATCAGAAAGTGAAGATTTTGTGATGCTAAGAAAACAAAAAAAAATAATAATAAGAGAAGTATCAGTTGAAATAGTATGGCCAAAAAGGGTAAGCTTTTAATCTTACAAGGAGAGAAGTGATCCTGCTCTTTGGTACTTGAACCTGTCTAAGTGGAAACAGGCCATCACATAAAATCAGCGTGAATTCATACGTGCAATGGCATTTTGATGCGGATTTACTATCTTGTAGGGCCCTCTAGGGACTGAACTGCAATTTCCAGAACTCATTTCAATCAGACCCTGGAACCAGAGGCGAGGCCATAATGTTTGGGCTACAACAGGTCCTTAGCTCAATCTGTCATGAGATTTTCTCCAATATGCTATTTGACCTCATTCTGTAGGTGTAAAACTAATATTTGAGGGATGAAGGAAGGGAGCCCTATCATGTTTTCTTGAAGGATTATTATTATTTTTTTTTAGCTGAGAGTAGCTATTGGGGACAGAAGTTTTGTAATCACTACTCTCTCCTAATAACTTGCCCTGTGAAGAAATCAGATTTGCTCTTGAACTGAAATGAAGGATTAGTGGAATTGCTGATGCTGTAATGGAAATTTGATGTAAGGTTCTATTTTGTGCCGTTTAAAAGAGGTGAGAATAGTTGGTACCACGTGGAACACAGAGGTATCCTGTAGAGTGCGCAAGACTGACTGCCGTGTGGAAATGAGCCTGCACCAGCAGACAACTCTCCTCATTACGCACAAGATGCCACTAACATGCTATGAACTCTGCAGAGTTAAAACTAAGATTGCAATCTTGGGACTCATTAGGAGTTAAACCATCTCCAGATTACTAAATGGTGGCTTGTGGTGGCACTTATCTTTAGCTTCTGATTTTCACCCATTTCTGAGGTTGCTCTGGATTGCTCTTGGGTCAATATTTCTCATCTTTTTGTTTCATAGGAAAATGAAATTCTTACCTCCTGGGTGTGTAGACAATTTTTTATCCTCAAAGGAAAAAAAAGTGCAGTAGAAGAGGTTCTCCAGCTTACTTGCTCGAAATTCAAAGGGTAGAGCCTCCAGTATTCATAAATTTCAGCTACCAGGATCTTTATTGTAGATAATTTTAAAAATTCTAGCCTGAATCTCTTTTATGAAATGGGTCTTCTGCGTTATAAATGATTTAGTGGAAACTCAAGAAATATTTATTGATTTGTAATTTCATAAATGTGATGCAAGTGACTTGGGGAAAATGAAAGAATAGTGTTTCTTTTAAAATAAAATAGCACTCACTAAAAAAGTTAGTTCTTCTCTCCTTTCCTACGTTAGGCATTAATACTTCCATGTTCCTGGCATTCTGAAATATAATAGATCAAAGGAAATGCTTCTGGTGTTCTATGTGTATGTGTAGGTGTGAGAGTATATAAGTTTCCTTCTGTTTTTAACTGATTGTTTTACTAGCACGACAGCATTAGCAGTTCCACAAATAGGCCCGACTGACCTATGTGAGTAATACTGACACTAGCTTATAAAAATATGACTATGACTTCTTACCCTTTGATTTATTTTTTGCAAGGAGAACTTCAAATGTCAACTCTTCATAATTCAAAAGAGCAAGAACAAATTTTATATGAGAGTAATTCAAAAAGTTTGTGGAAAAGGAATTTAAAGATAATTTTATTTTTGTGCATTTTTTTAATTCATCCCAAGTTTTTGCATACTACACATTCTCATGAACTTTTTGAAGACCCTTTTTAACCATGAATCTCAAATTTTTTTGCACAAAATAAATTCATCTTTCAGGTTCCTTTTCCATGAACATTTTTTAACTCGTCTCATATTTTTAAAAGAAAATTATCTGTACATCTGGAACACTGACCCAATATTATCATAAAGGATTGTTGAGAGAGGAGATCATATGGATTTGTCCTGGTATGGGTAGCAGCATTTAATATTTTTCATATTTGTAACATATACCTGTATATAAGTAGCAGGAAAGGTTGTATTTGGTTTATTCAAATTAGAACTGCTTATCAAGTGTCTTTTGTAATCTATGTCATCTATTCATAGAGCTCAACTCTTAGCAGGTGCATGGCAACATTGTGATAAATGTATAAAATTTATACCATACATACTTAATGGGAAGGTTGCTCTGAGTGGGACAGGAAATGTGGCATTGGAGCAAGTGCACACTCCAGTAGATGAGTGACCCGGCTAACGTCATGCCACTGTCAGGGAAGGAATGCTGCTTGCTTAGGAAGCCAGTGAGGACTTCAGCTCCTGAGTAAATAAAAGAGGGCTCTCAGGATGGTGAAATGTTGTACTCCAACAGGTGCTAAAGGCAACCGAATGAGTAACCGCGATAGCTGGGGAACCCCGGACTTCACAGCCGCGGGCACTATGCATTAGGGAAACGAGGATTACTGTAGACACCAATTGCTGATTTATTGTTTTCCTAAGTATGTCACAGCTTTGGACATTCCAAGAATAAATCAGATATGACTCCTGTGTTCAAGAACCTGAGAAGCTAGTCAGGGAAGTAGGATACACCATAAATAATTCTAATAAAGCTTGGAAGGAAGTGTGGTATGTGTGTGAGACAGAGAGAGGGACGGCCATCGTGTGCTTCAGCGATCTTTCTACAGCTCTTCCCTCTGGAGGAACCTGCAGTGGGATGTGCTGAGCCAAGGAGCCCAGCCACTGCCACTACTGGACCCGCTGCAGAGGTCCACGCAGGCCACGCCTCCCCCGGGCTGCTCCCGGCCAATGTGGATCAGCAGCCAAGCCCAGCCATTCCTGCCCAGTGCTGGACTCCAGCAGCCAGTCTGTGCCCTGGGGAGCCCCATCCGCCTGGCGAGCCTGTCGCAGAGTTGTGCTGCCATCCGAAGATCTTCCATGGCCATCTTCTTTCCCCCTGCCACCTCTCTTCCCTCGGTGCCAGACTCAAAGCATTGTCTGAAGGCTCTGCCTGCCTGCTCACGCTCCCTGTCTCTTTCCCCTGTCACAGGTGAATCCCCTAACAAATCTCGTGTGTGTCTGATATTGAAAGGGAAAGCACCTTGCAGGTTCAGAAAAGTGATCAGTTCATTCATTGGTAGGAATGAGGAAAGGCAACAGAGAGCAAGGACATGAGACTTGGGTATCTCGATGAGGTAGGTGGGTAGGAGTAAAACCAAAATAAAGTCTTTGGCCATTTAAAAATAAATCCGACATGCCTTACCACAGTGAATGCTAGTCCTGCTCATTGAGATTGCGGTAGTGATGCTCCATTGATTTCAACATCAATTATAACAGAATTCACCCTGGGGACTCCCTGAGCTCCATCTCCCAGCGGGATTCCTAGCAGAGAGCTTACCTCTGCTCTCCTCCTCTCCAGGTTTTGTAGATGAAGAACTGCAAGACACTGAGGTTGTATAAATCATTTGGAGCAACCAAGTGACAAAGTGAAGAAAAAGTGTTCCACGAATGATCTCAGCCCTTAAATACTCAGCGCCAGGCTGGGATTTATGTCTTTGAGACGAGAAACCGTTAGTGTCTAACACCTCACTTACATATTAATTTTCCTAAAACATTATTCACTCGAAAACTTCAGTGGCTTTCTCGTCCCTAGAGAATGTCTAGGGAATACAGATCTCAAATGCTCCCCACCCCCAAAAGAGGGCAGGGGACAAGGAAGAAACGTTGTGTGCCCTTGCCTCTTCTGTGGGCGCTTGCAATGGCACGTGGGACATATAGTTCGTGGAAGCCTCAGAAAGTTCCAAAGTGAAGAAGGCCATCCAGGTCCATGTATTTTAGTGTTTCCCAAACTTACTTGATTATGAAATTCTGAATTCAGCTATATATAATACATATCTCACAAAATTAGACTTCTTTAGGAAATTCTGACTTAGAGAAGGTAAAATCTACTCTATGCTCTACAGAACACATGCACATCACAATCTTGTTTTTCTTTTGTCACACTCAACTTTTGTTTTATTCTAATCGTAAACAACACATTTAAGTGAAATTAATACTAAAAAGGTAAGGGAGAGAAAATTAATATGATCTCTTGATGTCTCATCACTCCACACCATTTAATGTTGGAGACCAGATTTTCATACCTCTTTCTATACCCAAGCACTTATAAAGTGATTCATAAATGGTATACTCATGCATACTATTGAATCTGCAACCTTTCTCCCCCTCTTTCCCTCTCTCTCTCCCTCTGTTTTGCTTAGTTTTGCTCCCTTTCCCTTCTAAATACACGCATTGCTACCATCTTTGTCCATCACCAGCTGGGCACCCGTATTTGCTAGTGTAACAAGCTGTTGTATAGCCTTTTATACCTTTCTTCATGCTTTTGTATAAAACAGATACAGTGCTTTAAAATTTTTTTCTTCCGAAAATGGAATCATAGAATGTAAGCTCCTATCTTTTTTCTCACTTAACACAATGTTAAGAATATCCTTCTGAGTTGATCTGTTTAGATATAATGCACTTTTGAATGGCTGCACAATAGTACATACTATGAAGATGTCAGTATTAATTTAGCCATTTTCTTATTGATGGTTATTACTTTTTTAAGTGTCTATAATTTAGCTTTAAGACCCTCCTGAATATGTATTGCTGTAGACAGTTGCTTTTATTTTACTTCTATGCTATTGACCTCCAGAATTAGGATGGCTAAAATAAATTATATGTATCCATCTATCTATCTATATAAATTATAATGGATTTTGTTAGGTTGCTTTGCAAAATGTTTTGACAAATCCTACTTTTACCACCAGACATAAGAGAATCTGTTCTTCTGTGGGCATCCTGCTGTAGACACCTTCCTGTAATGGCTAATGTGGTAGGGTACAGTAATATCTGCTGTTTTAATCTGCATTTTCATATCTACTAGAGCCATTGAACACATTTTTGATTTAGTAGTTGTAACAGACAGTGTTAGTTTCCTGCCATATCTTCTTGCTCTTCCCTTTTTTGTGAATGCCGGCTAGACTTAGAGCTACCAGCACCTAAGCCTCTTCTCCAGAGGGCTTTCTTTGGCTGCTAGGATCCATTCTGCCCCAACATGTGGCAAGCCAAAAGCTGGGGGCATTGCAACAGGCTGAGACAATCTTTAATCAGTGATTGACAGGAGCCCCCTTTCCTCTTGAGTGGGCTGATTGTGAAGTGTAAGTCCAGACTGCTTCCATGAGTTTCCTAGTGACATTAAGCTCCAGGTCCCAACAATGGTGCTTTAGTTAATGATGTTCCTTTCGTTGGCTCCATAGCTTCTCTGTCTTCCCCATTCCTCTACTGATATTTCTTGAGATCACCTCCATAGCAAACCATTTGCATTGGAATCTTTGTCTAAAACTCTGTTTCTTGGGGGGAATACCCCCTAAAACTAGTCATTTGTCTTGCTCTCCTAAGAACTGTCTAATGATGTATTTTAAAAATTTCTATTTATTTGAGAGATACAGAGAAAGAAAGAAAAAGAGAGAGAGCGAGTGAGCTTCCATCTGCTAGTTTACTCTCCAAATGCCCGCGACAGCTGGGGTAGGCTGGGGCCAGTGCCAGCACCTGTAAACTCAATCCAGGTATCCCACACGAAGGGGCTGGGGAGGAACTCAGTGACTTGAGGCATCACTGCTGCCTTCCAGGGTCTGCACCAGCAGGAAGCTGGAGTCAGGCGTGACAGCTAGGTGTCAGACCAAGTCACTCCAATGTGAGACGCAGATATCTTAATTGGCTTCTTAACTACGAGGTCAACACCTGCTCCTAATGATGTACTTTTTGATAGGATCTTGGCTCCAGAAGATCTGTTGTACAGGAGCTAAAGTCACTGAAAAGATGAAAAGACACAGCTGCTCCTAGAAGTGCCACCAGAGGCAGAAATTTTCCATGTCCATTACTTTTCTCCTGGCATCCAGATCTCCTCCCTAGCCTAGCCCTTTTGGAAACCCAGACAGATGGATTATCAGGGAGACTGGAGGAAGCCTTAGAGCTTGGCCCCTGTCCTACAGAGCAGAGTAGCAGAAGAACAGGAAGGAATCTAGATCAAACAGACCCAGAATTGGCACATGCCTTTGATTTAATTTATTCCTTCCAGACATAGTTATGTGAGCACCATTTATTAAATAATCTTCATTTTCCCTGCCTCTAGTAATTTGAATATTACTTTATCATTAACTACCATATATAAAATCTGGTAAATCTCTTCTGTTTCACTAATGTATTTGTCTAATCAAATGCAAATAGCGAAGTTATTTTTTTACAATGACTTTAAGATAGCTGGTTATGTTTCCCTCCACTATTTTTCTTTTTATTTATTTTCTTAACTAGTCTCATATACTTGCTCTTTCATATCAACTTTAGAGCATTTTATCTTTTTTTCTTTTAAACATTATTTATTTATTTAAAAGCCAGAGCTACACAGAGATAGAGATATCTTCCATCTGCTGTTCACTGCCCATGTGGCCACAACAGCCAGGGCTGGGCCAGGCCAAAGCCAGAAGCCACAGGCTTCTTCCAGGTCTCCCATGTGGGTGGCAGGGCCCAGATACATGGCCATTTTCTGCTTTTCCCAGGCCATTAGCAGGAAGCTGGATCAAAAGTGGAGCAGCTGGGAATTGAACGGGCACTCATGTGGTATGCCAGCATTGTAGGAGGCAGTTTTATTCACCATGCCACCATTCCTAGAGCATTTTTATCTAAAATCAATCTAAAAAGATTATATTCACATGAAAATTGCCCTTGTAAATTATTTGAGAAGTAACATTGTTTTTGTTGTTCTTCCATAGTGTATCTCTCAGCTTTAGCTTCATGCCCTTCAATAGGACTTTGTGGTTTTTATTACATTCTAGGTCCTTTGTTAGCTTACATTTATTCTATATACTTTCAACTTTTGATACAATTTGAATGCAAGTTTCCTTATCTCAATTTCTAGCTGTTTGTATGACATAGATACGATAATTACTACAGAGATTTTGGTATATATTTTTTTCCTTACCCAATTCCCCTGTTAATCTCATGGGTTTTTTTTTGTTTTGTTTTGTTTTTTTTACAAAGGCTTTTGGATTTCCTAGATCTACAATCTCATCAATAGCAACTAATTTTTCTCCTTGTCAAATACATCACTAATTACTTCTTTCAGGTATTATTGTGTTTACCAGACCTTCCAACGCAGTACTACATGTTAATGTGAAAATGGTCATGTTCTTGATTTAATGAAATAGTTCTAGTACAACATATACAGGCGTGGGGAACCCTTTTCTGCCAAGGGCCATTTGGATATTTATAATATCATTTAGAGGCCATACAAAATTAACAGCTTGAAAATCAGCCTACTGTAGATGTATTGAATTTCAGGTTCTGCCTGCAGTTGCCTTGGCAGTACCAGACCAGATGATTTTGTAGGCCTTATAGAGCCCATGAGCTGGACATTCCCAACCCCTGACAGGATATTTGATTTATAAACAGAATTTCTCTTAGTTTTGTAATTATATTCTTAAATTATTTAAAATATTATTAGACTGTTGTTTTATTTTATCAACTGACTTCTGCAACTATTACCTTGATATAAGCCTTTTCTTTTTAAATTTGTTAATATAATGAATTATGCTGATAGCCATCATAATATTAAAACATTCATGAATTTCTGATACAAGTCTTGTTCATAATGTATTATTCCTTTAATATGTTTGTGGATGCTACCTACTTGCAAATAGTGTTTTGCATTTATATTTATGTCAGATTGTTCTGTATTTCTTTTACTTTTCATACTATTTTTATCAGTTTATATATTTTTATTTGTTCCTTTTATTTTTTGAGAATGGAGACAGACAGACAAAGAGACCCTAAGAGCGAGGCAGACAGACTGGCAGGCGGGCAGACTGGCAGACAGAGCACTCCTCTCCTCTACTTTATTCCTCAAATGACTGCAGTGGTTGTGGCTGGGTTGGGCTGAAGCCAGGAGCTGGAAACTCAATCCAGATCTCCCAAGTGGGTGGCAGGAATCAACTCCTGGAACCATCACCTGCCGCCTTCCAGGATGCACATTAGCAGGAAGCTAGTAGTGGGAGCAGAGCCTAAACTTGAACGCAGGCACTCCAATATGTGATGCAGATGTCCCAAGCAGCACCTTAATTGCTTTACAAATAGTCTCTTAATCGTTTTTAAAATTGAGGCTCTAATAACTTCATATTTTCTTATGGCTTAGAATAGTTTAAATAACACCAGAAATTAGACATATTATTAGAACTCAGCTGTGAAAATATCGATTACTGCTGATTTTTTAATGATATATCTTTAATTATCTTCCCAATCTCCTCGATGGTAATTTGTTTATTTGTGATTTTTACTTCATCTGGGAACTATTGTAGCAACTTATTTTTTTCTCAGAAATATATTTCCTCAAGGTTTTAATTTTATTGCTCTTAATTTTATCTAAAATTATTCTAAAATTATTTTAATGTTCTCCTTAACTGTGGTCATACTTTCTTTCTCATTCCTAACCTTGAAAGTTTTTGTTCGCTTTCTTTTTTTTTTTTTTAAGATTCATTTATGGCCGGCACCACGGCTCACTAGGCTAATCCTCCGCCTATGGCGCCGGCACTCCGGGTCTAGTCCCTGTTGGGATGCTGGATTCTGTCCCGGTTGCTCCTCTTCCAGGCCAGCTCTCTGCTGTGGCCCAGGAAGGCAGTGGAGGATGGCCCAAGTGCTTGGGCCCTGCACCTGGCTCCTGGCTTCGGATTGGCACAGCGCGCCGGCCATAGCAGCCATTTGGGGGGTGAACCAACGGAAGGAAGACCTTTCTCTCTGTCTCTCTCTCATCGTCTAATTGTGCCTGTCAAAAAAAAATTATTTATTTACTTATTTTGAAAGTCAGAGTTACATAGAAGAAGAGCCAGAGAGAGAAAGAGAGAGAGAGAGAGAGAGAGAGGTTTTCCATCTGCTGGTTCACTCTGCAATTGGCCACAAATGGCCAGAGCTGTGCTGATCAGAAGCCAGGAGGCAGGAGCCAGGAGCTTCCTCTGGGTCTCCCACACAGGTACAAGGGCGCAAGGACTTGGACCATCCTCCACCACTTTCCCAGGCAATAGCAGAGAGCTGGATTGGAAGTTGGAGAAGCCGGGACTGGAACTGATGCCCATATGGGATGCCGGCACTGCAGGCAGCGGCTTTACCCACTACGCTACAGCACCGGGCCCCTCTCTTTCTTAAGCTATGAGACTTTGTCTATTTTGTAGTTCTTTTGGAAGAGGATTTGGGATCCATTTAACCTATTATTGCATTTTCTGTTTCTTGTCTTAATTCTACTTTCTGTTATTTTGGGATTTTGCTTCTCATTTCCTTAAAAGAAGCAATCTATTAACTTATTCTTTCTTCCCTTATCATGGAGCCATTAGTGCAGGAAAGTGCTTGAGTCAGCAGATCTTGCTGCTCAAGGCCAGTGTTTTCCCAACAAAGGTCTGTCTTCAGAAGACTGCAGAAGCTGTTGCAATATCCTGCTCTCTGCCTACCTGAGGCCTTGGGACATGTGGTGCCAGTTTAATCTGATAGTTTACCAACTAAGTGTTTTATGATCAATGCCTAATTTTGCTCTGAGTAGCAAAGGTCAATCATGCATACACTAATGACCCCAAGAAAAACCCTTACACCTGGCTCAGGTGAGCATCCCTGGTTGGCAGTGTTTCATGTGTTGTCACACCTCACTGGTGGGAGAGGTATCTATCTGTGGGACCACGATCAAAGAGGACATCAGGAAGTTGCCATCTGATTTCTGCCAGACCTTACTCCCTACACTTTTCCTTTTGAAGACTTCAGTCTCTCTTCTTTCCCTGCAACAGACCATAATTGTGAGTGTGACAGCCTTTCTGTGTCTGGTCAGTCCTTCCAGTGGGACTTGGAGCCCAAGGGTGGCCTTAGAAACCACAACACTGTTTTCAGGGTTGTCATCTAGAGAAAGGGCTTCCTTTTTGCCGTTGGTTCACCCTTCAATGGCCGCTGCGGCCAGCGCATCTCGCTGTTCCGAAGCCAGGAGCCAGGCACTTCTCCTGGTCTCCTGTGCGGGTGCAGGGCCCAAGGACTTGGGCCATCCTCCACTGCCTTCCCGGGCCATAGCAGAGAGCTGGCCTGGAAGAGGGGCAACCGGGATAGAATCCGGCACCCCAACCGGGACTAGAATCCAGTGTGCCGGCGCCGCAAGGTGGAGGATTAGCCTGTTAAGCCATGGCGCCGGCCACGGTTGTCATCTTCTAACCACAACACTGTTTTCAGGGTTGTCATCTTCCAAGGAGTTCAGTTTTCACTCTGTGCCAGGGGATTTGGAATGCAGTGGTCTTCTTTTTGTTGCTTTCTCTGTAGTTCATTTTCTTCTCTTCTATTAAAGATTTATTTAAAAGTAGATTTCATATTTCCTGAATAATGGATGCATAGTTTTGGTTTTTGTCTAATCTTATTGAATTACCATTTCACCACTGGAAAATGCTTTAGTCTTTTTCTCCTTGAGGAACAAGACCTTCATAGTCAAACACTATTTCTTGACTACTAAATGAAAACAAGATACAGTTCCTATATATTTTAGATATGAATTGCCCCGCTGCTTCCTTCCAAACACCAGAAATAAGACAAATTCAGAGTACCTTGGTATACTTACCCCTCTCATTTCCAAATGTCCTAGGTGTTGCTGAATTTATACCTTTTAGTAGAAGTCTCCTGGTATCATTTCACTTATGGGATGGAAGAAAGAAGCTTCCTGGTTCCTATGGGTTGGATCTGTCAGAGGCAACTTGAGTCACTTCTGTATCTATTAGAACAAGAACTGATTTATAAACAAGGCTCTCTGAAAAACAAGAGAATAAGTACAATGTGGTTGTTGGGTTCCTAATCATAAGGCCAAGAAGTTCACATCCTGAGTGGTCAATTATTTATCACAAAGCTGATGAGTTAATTGACAGCTGAAGCGAAGGGAATCAGTTTCCTGTAACATATATTTTAAAGCTGTGTGGTTAAACCATTATATTTACAAATACTCGTATTTCTCAGGAAATCTTGCTTAATTCTCATAACTATCAGTAACTTTAAGGACAGCATTTCTAACTGAGCTACACTGTGATTGAATCTCAAGCACTGTGGACTCTTCTACTTAGTGTCCAATCTGTTTGTTTGGAATGCTTCAGTGGTCAACAGGGCATAAATATTCCTCACCCTTTTCTCTCCTGTTTTGCTAAGAATGGCAGAACCCACACAGTCCTGGAGGATTAATGTCACCAAGATGAATTCTTCCCAAGGCTTCTCATCAAAGAAAATTGTGTCAGATTTCCATAACAAGATTGAATTAAATCTGCAATTTCTAATTTTTATATCCTATCATTCATCATTTATATTTAATGATGTAAAAGTATGCAGGTTTATTTTTGACCACTATTTTTCATTTTTCTCTGATATCCGTTTGGGATATTTTATTGTCTTGCTAAAAATATTTTCTTGAAAATTTTCCTTGTATGAGCTTTATGTATCATACAGTTTTGGAATCCTTGCATAGTTATAAATATCTTTGCTTTCCTTGATGAGTGAATGATACATTATATGGACACACATTTCTTAGATCTTTAGTCTTCAGATATCTACAGATAATGCCAATCTGACACAAATATGTGAATTACTAATATTCCATCTATAATATCATAATTTTTAAATTTTAGAATTCAGTAATTTTGATAAGATATGCCTAGGAATGCAGCCAGAACTCTCAGCCATTGAATACTAGACCTCATTGATGTGGCAGGCCGGAGTAAGCCCTCCCCAAAGATGTCCTGATCTCAAGAACCTGTGAATTTATTATGTCACAGAGGGGAGTTAGGATGCAGATGGAATTAAGATTGCTGCTTGGACAACCTTTAGATGGGGTGGTTATCCTGGATATCTGGGTTAGCTCAGTGGATCACAGGGATCCTTACAACTGAGGGAGGGAGGCAGGAGACGCAGAGGCCTGCGGATATCTGAAGAGGCTGCTCTTTCTGGCTGGGAAAACAGAATAAGGGGCAACAAGCCGTGGAGTAGGGGCCGTCTCTGAAGCTGGGAAGACTGAACAAAAGGATTATCTCCTGGATCCTGCAGGAAAGAACACAGAGGGCCCAGCCCACACTTGGATGTTAGCTCAGTGAGACCCATTCGGAATTATGACCTCCAGAACTGTGAAACAATAAATTCATGCTGTCATAAGCCATTAGGTTTGTGATGATGATTTATCTTAGGAGCAATAGGAAAGTAGCACAGTAGATCTGGCATCAAGAAAAAAAATTCTGATGGCCTGTTCAGAGGCTCTGTTCACATCTTTTAGTCTGCTAATGGCCAGCAGGTGCCAAGCTGTGGAAGAACAGCTGGAAACTGGCGTGAAGAGAGGGGGCTGCAGGAAAGCTCTCACAGACTTGCTGAAATCCACATCACTTACCTTCTGCCCTTTTCTCGTGCCCATTCCTAGCCTTATGCTGAGCCATGGGATCTTCTTTCTAGAAAAACCAGGACACTTACTATCCTCTTACATTTTTTCTTTGCATGGTAATGTTTCATTATTTTATACATGTAGAGAATGCAGGAAGAAGAAAAAGAGAAGGAGGGAAAAAAGAAAATCAGATCTAAAAAGTAAAGGAAACCATCACCAGGTATTGCTTTTGTTGTCTGGGAGGCTAAACGAGAAGAATTATCTGCCAGGTTTTGACACTCCAATAGTGCAGCTTAAGAAGTCCTCTAGCTGAGGTGAGAAACCAAATTAGAGGGAATAACCAACATGACCTAGAGTGTAGCCAAGATTAGACTAGAGAAAAGAACTGATTGGTGGGGAGGCAGCTACACCTGTGACTAGGAGAATTCAAAGTTTATCAACAGATAAAATTATTCTGTACATCATTCTGAATTTGGAGTTTGCTTGTTAATTAGAAGCGTTACTTTATTGGCCATAAATTATGTTGACTGGAAAATGTATAAGTGCAATGGTACTCTTTTAAGTGAAGGAAATGCCCTCTCGAACACACTTCTGTCTCCAAAGTATTTCCCCAGGCAAAAATAAGTAGATGACATAGAATATGTTTCAGGATATCAGACTGAAGGAAAATAGCAGTTTAAGAAATGTAAGTAAAATCACATCTAATGTTCAGGGAAGAATAAGATTTGTAGATTTTCATCTGTAGTGGAGAGGAAGGTGCATGGCCTAGGAGAGAAGACCGCTGGAGATGGCCCAAGGCTGGCTGAGCTGAGGAGGTCCTGACCAAGTCTGGAATGGACAAGGGGTTGTTAAAGCAGGATCAGCAAACTAGAATCCCAGGCCTGACATGGCCAGGCTATTGTTGCAAATTAAGTTTTATTGTAACACAGCTCTACCAAATGGTTCAGATATTTTTAAAAGGCAACATTTCAACAAAATCTAGTTGGCTTTATTTACAGTTCTAGAAGGGGACAGCAGTCTAAGCCAAAAGTGGTTCAGAATGCCCCACCCCAGCGCACAGTCAGGTTACATGTACAGCCAGAGAAAAGGAAGCGACATATAGAAAGAGGAAGTGAGGTACAGAGACAGCCCAGTTGGGTAGTACCCAACTGCTCTTGTCTGTTTTCTTGGAACATGGTTTAACAGTTGACTGCTTGGGACTGGCTGAGACTCAGTTCTTTGTTGCAAGAGTAGGTTATTGTCTGTTTATTCAGCAAGTTTAAGTTATATAGTTCACCGTGTATGGAGATACCTTTAGGCTAAGCTTAAAAATAATTATGGAGGCAGTTTTAGGCCAATGTAACAGTATGATTGTCTATAGATGCTTTTCTGCTATAGTGATGGAGTTGAATAGTTGCCTCAAAGATTGTATGGCAGGAAAAGTTAAAATTATTTACCATCTGGCTCTTAATAGAGGTTTGCTGACCTCTTGGTTAGAGGGAGATCTCTGCTATTAGCTCTCCAGAGAAATACTAAGGTTACCTGTAGGAAACATGATAAGTAAATTGTAACTGATAATAGTTCAATTGCACAAGTTCACAAAAGAGGCTTTTTTAAAAGGTAAAATTGAGTGGATTTAAGGTTATCCTCATGAACAGATCTGCTGTGCTTTCTTTGGCAAAGAGAGACATAGTGACAGCTACCATGCAGAAGCTCATGTTACCTAGGTAACCCTGGGTGTGACTCACATCTATCAAGAATAGCTGCTGTGGAGGGGAGGGGAGAGGGGGCTAAGTTGAAAACTGCTTCTGTACAGAATCCTTTGTTAAGGATGTGGGTGAGTATGGGGGGGGCGGAGGGCGGAGAGAAAGAGAGAGAATGGTGCCAATGATGAAGAGATCCAGGGGCCTTTCTCCAGCAACACAACCCTGACGAAGCCCCCACCAACCCCTCTTGCCTCTCTCAAATGTGATGCTGGGACAGCTGACATTTCCTGCTCGACTGCCTTTTCTCTACTCAAAGTTCAGCATCAAGTTTTCCTTTAGATCAGTGTAAAAGGCCTAATGTGATTGCAGGACCCCCTGTATCCTGAAAATGTTCCGTGCTCTTTGTTGTAAGTTTGTAGTGCTGAGGGGCTGAGGGTGGTATAGGAGGACAAAGGTAGTGTCTGGAGGCAGCACTGTGGCACAGTGGGTCCAGCTGCAGCTTGCGATGCTTCTATCCCTTATCCGGGGGAGTTCCATCTGTTCCAAGTCCAGTCTTGCTAATGCACCTGGGAAGGCAGCAGAAGATGATCAAAGTACTTGGGCCCTGCTACCCATGTGGGAGACCTAGATAGAGTTCCTGGCTCCTGCCTTGAGCCTGGCCCAACCCCAGCTCTTGTGACCATCTGGGGAGTGAACCAGCAGATGGAAGTGCTCGTTCTCTCTCTCTCCCACTCTCACTTTGCTGCTCTGCCTTTCAAATACATATTTTTTTAAAAATAAAAAGCCTTCACTATTACTGCCTTAAAAACCAAAACAAACAAACAAGCAAAATGTGATGTCTGATTAAGCAAGTACTTTAAATGAATCACTTTCTAAGTTTCAACTTATAACAGGTCCTTCTCACTCTGAGTGGTTTGAAGAAGTGAGAACAAGAGCATAATGGATGTTGGAAAATCAGAACATCATGAGTTTTCCCAAAGCAGAAGTGGGAATGTTGAAGACAGGGGCCCAACATATAGACCAAAAATTTGCAGATAATATTTTTTTGTGAAATTTATGGCCTATTTATTTTCAACAGGCTCAGTACAAAAAAAAACTTAAAGTCAAAATATGGGGCTGGCATTATGACACAGTGGGGGTGCTTGTGACACCAGGACTCCTAGCTGCCCCACTTCCAATCCCGCTGTAGCACCTGGGAAAGAAGGGAAGGTGATCAGAGTGCTAGGGCCTCTGCCACCCTCATGGAAGAGACCCAGATGGCATTCTAGTCTCCTGGCTTTGGCTTGGCCCAGCCCTGGCTTTTGAAGCTATTAGGGACTGAAATAGCAGATGGAAGATTCTCTCTCTTTCAAATTAAAAAAAAAATTAAGATTTATTTATTTGAAAGGCAGAGTTTACAGATAGAGACAGACATACAGACAGGGAGATTTTCCACCCACTGGTTCACTCCAAATGGCCGCAACAGCAGGAGTTGGGCCAGTCTGAAGCCAAGAGCCTGGAGCTTCTTCCAGGTCTCCCACATGGATGGCAGGAGCCCAGGTACTTGGGCCATCTTCTGCTGCTTTCTCAGGCCATTAGCAAGGAGCTGGATCAGAAGTGGAGCAACTGGAGTTCGAACTAGAACCTACTTGGGATGCCAGCATTGCAGGCAGCAGCTTTACCCACTACATTACAATGCTGCCCCTCTAAACTCCTTTTTTTAAAATAAATAAATAAAAATATTTCATTTATTTACAAAGTACAGCCTCTGCTTTACATGAGTTGGAAGGATACTTCAGTTTGTCTTAACTATTTTAGCTTTGCTTTTCATGTGAGTAAATCCAAAGTGCCTTAAAGGTTAGGATTCTGTCCTCTCCTGTGTTAAATGCATCTGTTCTCTCGCCTGACAGCATCTTTCACATGGCACTCAATGAATTTGTGAATTACAAGGAATCACAGGTACTTTACAAATTCTCATTTAGCCAGGATGAGCGATGTTTGTCCAGGTTTTAATATAGAGTACAGATTTAATTCCTAAAGAGAGAGAAAGTTGGTACCTCATTTGTGAGAACTGCAATATTCTTATAAATTTTTTCTTGTGATCTTGTTGTCACTTTAACTTTTTAAGTCAAAAATTTTGATTTTTGGATGCCTTTCTGCCATCACATAGAACCCTTTATTGGATAATGCATATAAAATTTTAAATGCTAATAAAACAAAAATGGAAAAGTAAATTATATATATTTGATTTCTCAACAACATTTGCATTTATTTACCTTACTTTATTACATCTTGTCTTATTTGTATTCATTTTTGCTAGTCAGCTCAAGGATTACATTTCAGATGCTGACTTTCACAGAAAAGACCCTAAGGTACCCACTGTTCTGGGGAAGAAATAATCAATGACAGAGCCAATATACTCCTTAATTTACACAAGGATGTAGTATAAAGACAGAACGTTTTTATGGGTACTTTAACACATTTTTGGAAAAAAAGTGGAACTAAAGATATTTCACTTGGTGCAAAGACCTTTTGAAATTCATGTAGTTTTTCCATTATTTTCATTTTCCATGAACATTTTGAAGACCCCTCATGTAAATTTGCAATGGATCAAAACAATAATTTAAAGCTTCCAAAAACATTTTTCCTATGTCCCATTTTCCTCTCTTTAACAAGAAAGGAATGTATGGAAGTTAGTATTTTTAAAATATCCATTTGGTAAGAGAGAAATACAGCAACCTTTCACATTTTTTAAGTTTTTTCAAAAGGATTTGAAGTAAGGGCAAGAATGAAAATGGGCCTCATAACTTTAATCTACTACAAGTAATAGATACTTTAGGGTTCTGTAGGAAGAGTAGTGTGCTCCCTGGCTAATTAGACAGAAGCAAAATTTTTTCACAGCCACATGTAGTATTCCTTTATCTCCAAATCTGAGATATCTATAGTTTTACATTTGCCATACTAGGTAGCCAGAAGGAGCGCAAATAATGAAAGGATGGAGATAAAGGTTGGGTGATTGTGGGATTTTTTAAAAACATGTTATGTATTTATTTGAAAGGTAGAGAAACACAGAGAGACCCTGTATGTGCTTCTTCACTCACCAGATGCTCACAACCAAAGCCAGAAGCCTGAAACTTAATCTGTTTCTCTCACATGATTGACAAGGACCCGAGTACTTGAACAATCAAGTGCTTCATCCTAAGGTGGGCATTAGCAGGCAGCTGGACTTGGGAGCAGAGCTGGGACTCAGGATGCGGGTGTGCTGAGTGACAAGTGGTGAACTGCTGAACCGAATGATATTCCCAGGATGATTGTGTTTTATTTCTAGACCAGTGAGTAGGTATTACCTCAGACTAGAAAATAGCTATGATTAGGGGCCGGTGCTGTGGCACAGCAGGTTAACACCCTGGCCTGAAGCGCCGGCATCCCATATGGGTGCCGGTTCAAGACCCGGCTGCTCCACTTCTGATTCAGCTCTCTGCTATGGCCTGGGAAAGCAGTAGAAGATAGCCCAAGTCCTTGGGCCCCTGCACCTGTGTGGGAGACCTGGAAGAAGCTCCTGGCTCCTGTCCCCTGGCTTCAGATCAGCGCAGCTCCAGCTGTTGCGGCCAACTGGGGAGTGAACCAGCAGATGGAAGACCTCTCTCTCTCTCTCTCTCTCTCTGGCTCTCCTTCTCTCTCTGTGTAACTCTGTCTTTCAAATAAATAAAATAAATCTTTAAAAAAAAGAAAATAGCTATGATTAACTCTGACATTATTTTAACATTAAATTGGAGACTATAGAATGAATTTTGAGTAACAATAAAAATTATTATTTCCTTTAATTTAAAAAAGACACAAAATACTCATATTTCTAAATAAAGTTTCATTATTACTTTATTTTGAGTATTTCTGTTTATCTCCAACTCAATAGTTTTGGGGCCATCAGAATAAAGTAGAAGTTGGCCGGCGCCATGGCTTAACAGGCTAATCCTCCGCCTTGCGGCGCCGGCACACCGGGTTCTAGTCCCGGTTGGGGTACCGGATTCTATCCCGGTTGCCCCTCTTCCAGGCCAGCTCTCTGCTATGGCCCGGGAAGGCAGTGGAGGATGGCCCAAGTCCTTGGGCCCTGCACCCGCATGGGAGACCAGGAGAAGCACCTGGCTCCTGGCTTCGGATCGGCAAGATGTGCCGGCCGCAGCAGCCATTGGAGGGTGAACCAACGGCAAAAGGAAGACCTTCCTCTCTGTCTCTTTCTCTCACTATCCACTCTGCCTGTCAAAAAAAAAAAAAAAAAGAATAAAGTAGAAGTTGAGTCCAATCAAGATGCCAGGCTTTCTCTGACTGAGAAGTGAAGAGTTATAAGGAATCATGAAGTGCATTACAGACAACTTCTGAAGTTATTTCATATATACTAAATTTTTAAAAATCACTATAAATTGAAATGGAGCTCAGAGTTAAAGAAACAATAGCTATTTTGCCTAAGATGAAATTTTTCTGAATAATGCTATAATTTGGATGTAATTTTCTAGCAATGTGGTTTGTTACACCACTACTTTAAGGCTTTTCAACAATATTGCTGTGGAGTTCTTGATGGGAAACTATAGATTATATTGTGGTAACATGGTTTTATTTCTCAGGTTAAAGTGAAACTCTTTTACTCTTGAAAAAAGAAAAATTCATCATATTGATCCTTCTTTACTAATGCCATAGGCTCTGCATTATCATAGCAATACATGCTGGCTTCATTCTTTACGTTAGTAGTAGTGTTCTGATGTAAAATTCCTCTTAGTTTCCCAGCTAGTAAATCAACAGAGTGTCTGATTAGAACTGAGGCTGGTCATCTTTGTCATATGCATTTGATAGGAAACAACTGCTCTCCTGCATATCACCTCATCTAACTAGATATAAGCTCATTTCTGGAATACTTTATATGCTGCAATCACATGGGACTTGAAAGGGACATAAAAGCTTGCCATGGTGGCAAATCTCACCATCCTTGATTATTTAAATCACTATTATTCATTTCCTTCTGTGAGTTTTTGCTCTTTCATGGATTATAAATCAGAGCCTGATCTTTCCAACTCATTAGTCAATAATGAGACACTTATGGATGAGTGGAATTTTGTCATTTTCATAGAGATTTTGTATACACCATCACCCAATACAGCCCAATGGGGTGCCCTTCTCTATCTTGCAAAGGAGCAAGCCACGGTTCAGTGGCCTCCATGTAGACCCAAAGCTCTTGAATGGCAGAACTAGGACCATCATTGGTCATCTGGCCTTGAGACTCATAGAGCTATTTCATTCCCCATGTCGACTTTCTAAAGTACCCCCTATAAAATGCCAGCACTGATGACCTATGGTCATCATTGTATATGTTAGAGACAGTCTCCAGCTGTTTGGAGCTTTGCTTCTAAAGAAACGCTGGCATCACCTAAGAGTGTTGTATTTCAGAAACGTATGTTTGAGGTTCTCCAGAAGATCCCTGATTCTTTACATTCCCTGAAAGCTGATCTAAGAAGAGCCAACAATCCACTTGGCAGATTACTGTTGGAAGATAATGGCACAATTTACTAACTTTTCAACCACTACATTAGCAAGCCAGGTGCTGAACTAATGAAGCCACTAGCACCATATTGTACCCCTGGAAACTGAGATCCTCCGCCAGTTGACTGATTTCCATTCTCCTATGTGAAGTCTGCATCTCTCCCAGTACAGGAGTAGACCATTTCCTATCTGGGAATGCAATGGGCTGCCTGCCATTGATCCTCAGGCTGTACTCTGATGCTTGGTTGTCCCATGAAAGAGACTTTCCTGCCGCTAAACTGCCTCTTTTCTTAAGGAGAATTGTAGTGCCATTATAAAATTCTCAGCCCCACACTCTTCACCTACAGGTTCTATACTAAATGCTGCCTGATTGAGCGGCAATTAGATTTTCTGACTCAGGGCCAGTGCTGTGGTATAGTAGGCTAAGCCACCTTCGAGTCTCAGATACCCCTCTTTCCATCTACCTCCCTCCTTTGGCCTGGGAAAGCAGTAGAGGATAGTCCAAGTCCTTGGGCCCCTGCACCCACATAGGAGACCTGGAAGAAGCTCCTGAATCCTGGCTCCTGGCTTCAAATCAGCCCAGCTCTGGCTGTATGGCCATTCTGGGAGTGAACCAGTAGATGGAAGATCTCTCTCTCTCTCACTCCACCCCTCAGATAGATAAATAAAATCTTTAAAAAAAAGTATTTAAAAAAGACTTTCTGACTCCTTGTACTAAATACCAACTAAAGAGAAGTTTTAGAGATTAAGATGGTGGGCGAAGCTACTCTGAACACAACTCTGCTGCCTACACAAGTGAGGTCAAGAGAAGCCCATTCAGACTGCTTTCTCCTTCGGAAACAATGACTTGTTTACTGATACGTGAGTGTTCTTCCCATGAAGCATTCGTCCATTAGAGAGAAATCTCTTAGGTGTTTTCAACTTGTAAAAGTGCATCTTAAAGAATTCATGTCTTGACATTAGTTTCCAGGAAATATCAGCTCTGCGCTTGGCTATACTCCAGACTCTGTAAACAAAACATAAGTAAGAATGGAAAAGCCAGTTCGGAAAGAGTTTTTTGAATAAGCGTATCATAAATTATTATGCAAAAACCAAACTGAACTCTTTTGAAGCCTGAAAGCTCTGAAGGTGACCTCTAGACAATTGGATATTTATATTTGCCAGACTTCTCATTTAAGGCAAAAGGGATGGAAAATAAAGCAGTTGATAAATAGTTTGCTAGTTTACCAAATAGAACACACATACACACACACACACACACATGAGATGTCTTCAAAACATTAATGGAAAATGTGTTTTATGAAAAAACTGCATGTATTTCAAGATTTTTGGTCATAAAATAAACATTTTCATATTCTAGAATCCATAAACCATTTTAAATATTTTTAAAAATCTATTTGAAAGGGGAGGGATAAATCTACTATGTGTTGGTTTACTCTTCAAATGGTCGAAACAGCCAGGACTAGGGTGGGCTGGAGCCAGGACCCAGTAACTCCATTAAGATCATATAGATTCAGGGTCCCAAGAATCTGAGCCATTCATTGCCTTCCAGGACGCATTAGCAGGAAGCTAGATTGGAAATGAGCAGCCAGGACTTGACCCAGCACTCTGATATAAGATGCGGATGTCCCATGCTGCACCACAATACCTGCCTGTATCCTCAAATGTTGGAAGTTCCTGTGTATGTATTTATTTATCCTTCCTGAAAATTTCAAGAAAATTTCCTCAAAATTTCATAAATGTGAATTTACAAAGTGCAACTTTTGTATTGTTGTGGCTCCCCCCCCCCAACCTCCCTCCCTCCCGTGGCCCTCCACTCTCCCTCTTTCAAAATGATTATTTTCTTGTGGGAAAATGCATTTCCATTAAGTCCATGGAATCCCAAGATACACTATTTTCAATCTTTAGATTATAGTCATAGAATTTACCCTGCCTAATAAGGAAAACAAGTGGGGAAGAGAGCCAACAACTATTAAGCTCTCTCATTTGAGGTTGGCCCTGGGCTAGGTGCTTTTAAATTTGTTTTTGAAGCGAAGAAACAGGCTTAAAGGGAGAAAGGAAAGAAAGATGACTTAGAATAACTAGAGTTCCAAATGCATGCTTGAGTTTATAGCTTGACTCTATGGCAAAGTAAAGGATATAACTTTAAACTAGAGAACAATCCTTTATATTCCAACCTTCTCTAAAATAGAATTCCTGTTTAGATAACCAATGGTCCTGCAAATGTCTCATCAAAGAAGCTGCAGAGCATTGCTTAAATGTAGAGTTCTTTTGCCTTTCTTTTTTTCCAGGTAATAAACACTTGACATTTAGGGAATGCAGTTCTAAATTTACGAAGCTCACAACAATTTTTAGCTATGTTCACAGGATTGCCAGGCACCAGTCTTACAGATAAAAACCCCTTATTGATAGTTTAGTGCTACCTTTTTAGAAAGATTACTTCCTGGATCACAGAGGATAAAATGATATTCAAAACTTGAAAATTTAAAGATGGATAATTACTTTTCAGTTCCTTCCCTTGCCTTTCTTAGTGCCTCTGCACAATTATAACTTATGGTTTGAATCATATTTACACAGCTCATTACAAGAATGTTGGCAGTGGCTATAGCAAGGAAGAAAACACAGAAAGAGGCTGGCTGTTCACATGAGCCCCCTGACCATCCCACTACTTTCTTAACAGTTCATGAAACTTCACAATCCAAGGAAAAAGTTCCTACTCCCTAATCCTTTTGTGATAATGAGAGGAAAGATCTAGTTACTTAGATTTCAGTAAAAAGACATCCACACTATGGGCAGTTTCCTGAAAGGAAGAATAGGTTGCTAAGAGAAGAGTAGTTTGACTGATGGATGGTTGTTGAATGGCACATGTCCTCAACCTTCAAAGACAAGCTTATCTAAAATGGACAATACAATATATTCTTTTTTGTGTTTTTTTTTTTTTTGACAGGCAGAGTTAGACAGTAAGAGAGAGACAGAGTGAAAGGTCTTCCCTCCGTTGGTTCACCCCCCAAATGGCCGCTGTGGCTGGCGTGCTGCACCGATCCGAAGCCAGGAGCCAGGTGCTTCCTCCTGGTCTCCCATGTGGGTGCAGGGCCCAAGCACTCGGGCCATCCTCCGCTGCCTTCCTGGGCCACAGCAGAGAGCTGGACTGGAAGAGGAGCAACCAGGACAGAATCCGGCGCCCCAACTGGGACTAGAACCCGGGATGTTGGTGCTGCAAGTGGACGATTAGCCTAGTGAGCCGTGGCGCTGGCCAATACAATATATTCTTATATTTCATCTCAACAGTTTTCTCTGTCAATGACCATTAGCCTTATGACCAACTAAGAAGTAAAGAGGAATTTGGGCTGTGATGGAATTTGGAGTCTTCCTTTTCCAGATAAGAAGAAGTTTGGAGAGATAGCTTGCCCAACATTATCAGAGAAAGTACCACTGTCAAGACTTGAGCACATGTCTTCCAAGTCCACAAACAGTGCCTTTTTCAATCAGTCATGCTGATGAAGTCTCAATCATCCACTGTTAGGTTGCAATTTTAGTGGTGGAAATGGAGGACATTTTCACTGACTCACTAAATAGTACTTTCTGCTCCACTAAGCTATGCTGTAAGTTCTGTGGAGTGAGGAGACCTATGTGTGTTGTTTGTCAACTCTATGGTCTCAAAAGTTGCTTTATCACTCTGAACTTCTCTTTTTCTTTAAAAAAAAAACACAAATATTCTCATCCTTATTTTAGGCTATTGTTTTACCAAAGGAAAGCATTTGTGTGCCTTAAAACAACTACCTATGTGTAAAAAACTTTAAAATACCACTTAACTACTTATACCCATGAAAACATCACTGTAAAAACCTGATTCACACTGTTACTGCAGGAACAGCAGGTAGGAGCTACAATTTCTGACTCCATGTTGTACATTACACTCACTGCATTAATGATTTACCTGAAAAACAGGTATTTGGAAAGAGAGGTCAGAAGAATGAGAAGCTCTAGAACCTAAGTCTAGTGGGTCGGAAAACATTATATTAACATTCCACTGATACTATCACATTAGATTTGCAGGCTGATATGTATTAAGAGCTTGAATAACTTTGTAATCTTATCACTCAAGTAAGTTATACTTCCCCTATTGTGCAGGTGGACCTGGGAACCCAGAGATAGTAGTTAACTTTGCCTGACATCATCCAGCTCATGATGGAAGTGAATTTAAACCTGCAACTCAGAGTGGGTGTTTGGTGCAGTAGTTAAGTCACTGAGTGGGTTGCCCACATCTCATATTGGAATGCCTGGGTTCCAGTCCTGGCTTTGCTTCTGATTCCAGCTTCCTGCTAATGTACATTCTTGGAGGTAGCAGGGGATGGTGTAAGCAGTTGAGTTCCTGCCATCTACCTGGGAGACTCAAATTGAGTCCTAACTCCTGGCTTAGTCCTAGTTCAACCCTGGATGTTATGGGCATTTGCAGAATAAACCAATAGATGGAAGATCTGTCTCTGTCTCTCTCTCTCTCTCTCTCTCTCTCTCTCTCTCTCTGTTTTTCAAATAAAGGAAAAGAAATAAATAAATTTTATAGATAAGCCAGCCATACGTTTCCTCCAGAATCTTATTCTATGATGTCCTACTAAGTACTCTTACCACACTCTCCACCAAAGCTACAGGGCTGTATTTAAAAAATAAGGGAAGTAAAACTTGTACTCTTTTGTCTAAAACATGACAATGCCATCATTTATTGAGCTGTATGTATGACTTCATTTACCTTGACAGTGTTCTCCAAGAAATATGAGGCCTAGGTAAGTTAGAGATGCTGCCTTTTGCAATGGTACGCTGCATAGCTGGGAAGCGAACTTACCCATGGCTCCAAATCCAGTGATATTCACTGATCACCTTTGCTGGATTCTATAGAAAGCCCAAAGCTAGGATGGAATCAATTAACTGTTAGATTTTGGTTCATCAAACCCTTCCTACCGGGACAATTTTGATTTAGAACCCAAACCCTCCAACTCTCTCATGTTAAGAGGACTTTGTGAGGGAAACTCAAAAAGTCCATAGAAAAATGGAATTAAAATGAGCTTATTTTGGTGAAAGACAGTTCAAAATCTGAGCAATTTTTTCACAATCTGCACTTTCCATGAACTTTTTGAAGACTCCATGTATAAATTGGAAAAGGATGAACACTCAGTTTTTCTCAGCAGGCAAATTTATCTTCTTCTGCAGTTTTCTTTGGCGCACCTCATCTGTGCGTTAAGATGACTGAAATTTTTACTTTATTTTAAAAACTGTCAGAGAACAGACGGGGGCCATCTCAATGCTCCTGACCACTAGAGGGAGTTGGACCCCATAGATCCCTGCTCCTCCTTGTCCCAAGCTGGCAGTATCAGCATTGCCTGGGAACTGGCAAGGAATGCAGGGTCATAGGTCCTGCCATTTATCAATTCAGTCAGAAACTTCATTTGACCAAGATTCCCTACCAATTTGTGTGCAAATTCCAGTTTGAGAAGGGCTTTCCTAAATCACCACTGGGTCAGTCAAGAAGCAAATGTTCCCAGAACATTTTAAATCCTTTAAATGTAAGAACAGCCCCATCACTGAATGTTTAATGGAAATGAAACATTTCCTGCTGTCTCTCATTATTGGTTGAGTCATTTAGGGTAGATATCCTTACCCCTCTTTATAGATGAGAAGACTGACATTTGGAGACAGTGAGGAACTTGTTAGTAATTACAAGGTCAGTATGTGGAGGTGTCTGCATTTGGGCACAGGTGTATCTCCTGGCTAAGTGACAGTATGTCCCATCGTTCATGCTGATGTTGGAAGCGTTGTTTTTTTTTTTTTTCTTATAGAAAGCTTTTATTTAATAAATGTAAATTTCGTAAGTACAATTTTTGGATTATAGTTGTTCTTCCCCCATACCTGCCCTCCCACCCCCATACCATCCCACCTCCTACTCCCTCTCCCATCCCATTCTTCAGTAATATTCATTTTTAATTATCTTTATATACAAAGATCAACTCTATGCTAAGTAAAGATCTCAAGAGTTTTCACCCACACAGATACACAAAGTATAAAGTACTGTTTGAAGACTAGTTTTACCATTAATTCTCATAGTACAACACATTAAGGACAGAGGTCCTACATGAGGAGCAAATGCACAGTGACTCCTGTTGACACTCCTTTTTTAAATTTTTTTTGAGTCTTTTTTTTGTTGTTTTTGACAGGCAGAGTGGACAGTGAGAGAGAGAGAGAGAGAGAAAGGTCTTCCTTTTGCCGTTGGTTCACCCTCCAATGGCCGCTGCGGCTGGCGCATCGCGCTGATCCAAAGCCAGGAGCCAGATGCTTCTCCTGGTCTCCCATGCGGGTGCAGGGCCCAAGAACTTCAGCCATAGGCTGGCGCCGCAGCTCACTAGGCTAATCCTCTGCCTTGCAGCGCCGGCACACTGGGTTCTAGTCCCGGTCGGGGCACCGGATTCTGTCCCGGTTGCCCCTCTTCTAGGCCAGCTCTCTGCTGTGGCCAGGGAGTGCAGTGGAGGATGGCCCAAGTGCTTGGGTCCTGCACCCCATGGGAGACCAGGATAAGTCCCTGGCTCCTGCCATCGGATCAGCGTGGTGCGCCAGCCGCAGCGCGCCAACCGCGGCGGCCATTGGAGGGTGAACCAACGGCAAAAAGGAAGACCTTTCTCTCTGTCTCTCTCTCTCTCACTGTCCACTCTGCCTGTCAAAAAAAAAAAAAAAAAAAAAAAAAGAAAGAAAGAAAGAAAAGAAACTTCGGCCATCCTCCACTGCACTCCCTGGCCACAGCAGAGAGCTGGCCTGGAAGAGGGGCAACCGGGACAGAATCTGGCGCCCGACCGGGACTAGAACCCAGTGTGCTGGTGCCATAGGCGGAGGATTAGCCTATTGAGCCGCAGCGCCGGCCTGACACTCTTATTTATAATGTCAGTGATCACCCGAGGCTCTTGTCATGAGCTGCCAAGGCTATGGAGGCCACTTGAGTCCACAAACTCCGACATTATTTAGACAAGGCCATAATCAAAGTGGAAGTACTCTCCTCCCTTCAGGGAAAGGTACCTCCTTTTATGGCCCATTCTTTCCACTGGGATCTCACTCACAGAGATCTTTCATGTAGGTCATTTGTTGCTATTGTGTCTTGGCTTTCCATGCCTGAAATGCTCTCATGTGCTTTTCAGCCAGATCCAAATGCTTTAAGGGCTGATTCTGAGGCCAGAGTGCTGTTTAGGGCATTTGTGATTTATGAGTCTGCTGTGTGTCCTGATTCCCATGTTGGATCATTCTCTCCTTTTTAATTCTATCAATTATTATTAGCAGACACTTAGTCCTATTTTTATGATCAATTATGAACTTAAACTGATCACTTAACTAGTAAGATGGCACTGATACCTGCCAACTTAATAGGATTTGGAGTCCCATGGCAAATTTTTAGCTTTACCCTTAGGGGTAAGTCCAAGGGAATGTGTGCCAAACTGTACATCTCCTTCCTCTCTTATTCCCACTCTTATTTTTTTTTTTTTTTGACAGAGTGGATAGTGAGAGAGAGAGAGAGACAGAGAGAAAGGTCTTCCTTTTTGCCATTGGTTTACCCTCCAATGGCCACTGCAGCCGGCGCATCACGCTGATCCAAAGCCAGGAGCCAGGTGCTTCTCCTGGTCTCCCATGTGGGTGCAGGGCCCAAGGACTTGGGCCATCCTCCACTGCCTTCCCAGGCCATAGCAGAGAGCTGGCCTGGAAGAGGGGCAACTGGGATAGAATCCGGCGCCCCAACCGGGACTAGAACCCGGTGTGCTGGCGCCGCTAGGCGGAGGATTAGCCTGTTGAGCCACGGTGCCGGCCCCCACTCTTATTTTTTAACAGGGATCAATTTTCAATTGGATTTAAACACTTAAGAATAATTCTGTGTTAAGTAAAGAGTTCAACCAATGGTATTAAGTAGAAAAAGAAAATACTAAAAAGAATAAAATAGTAAGCTGTTCCCTGACAGTAAGGACAAAGGCTGATCAAGTCATTGCTTCTCATAGTGTCAGTTTCACTTCTACAAGTTTTCTTTTAGGTGCTCAGTTAGTTGTCACAGATCAGGGAGAACATATGATATTTGTCCCTTTGGGACTGGCTTATTTCACTCAGCATGATGTTTTCCAAATTCATCCATTTTGTTGCAAATGACCAGATTTCATATTTTACCACTGTATGGTATTCCATAGAGTACAAATCCCATAATTTCTTTATCCAGTCTTTGGTTGATGGGCATTTAGGTTGATTTCATGTTTTAGCTATTGTGAATTGAGCTGCAATAAACATGGAGGTGCAGATAGCTCTTTTATTTGCCAATTTAACTTCCCTTGGGTAAAATCTGAGGAGTGGGATAGCTGGGTCATATGGTAGGGTTATATTCAGATTTCTGAGGTATCTCCAAACTGACTTCCATAGTGACTTCACCAGTTTGCATTCCCACCATCAGTGGATTAGTGTGCCTTTTCCCCACACTCTAGCGAGCATCTGTTGTTTGTTGATTTCTGTATGAAAACCATTCTAACTGGGGTGAGGTGAAACCTCATTGTGGTTTTGATTTGCATTTCCCTGATAGCTAGTAATCCTGAACACTTTTTCATTTGTCTGTTGACTGTTTGGATTTCCTCTTTTGAAAAAGGTCTGTTTAGGTCCTTGGCTCATCTCTTAAGTGTGTTGTTTTGTTGTTGTGGAGTTTCTTAATCTCTTTGTGGATTCTGGTTATTAAGCCATTATCAGTTTCATAATTTGCAAATATTTTCTGTCGGTTGCCTCTTCACTTTCCTGACTGTTTCTTTTGCAGTACAGAAACTTCTCAATTTGATGAAATCCCAATTGTTAATTTTGACTTTGGCTGCCTATTCCTCTGGGGTCTTTTCCAAGAAGTTTTTGCCTGTGCCAATATCTTGCAGGGTTTCTCCAGTGTTCTCTAATAATTTGATGGTGTCAGGTCATAGATTTAGATCTTTCATCCATGTTGAGTGGATTTTTGTGTAAGGTAGGGGTCTTGCTTCATACTTCTGCACGTGCACGTGGAAATCCAGTTTTCCCAGCACTGTTGAATAGACTGTTATTGCTCCAGGAATTTATTTTGGTTCCAATGTTGTAGATGTTTGAATTACTGGTGTTTCTATTCTGTTCCATTGGTCTCTCCATCTGTTTTTGTACCAGTACCAGGCTGTTTTGATTATAACTGCCCTGTAGTATGTCTTGAAATCTGGTATTGAGAAGCACTGTTTTTGATGAGAAGTGTTTTGGAGCCATAAAAGAGGTTTTTTGTTGTTTTTGTTTTGCTTTTCCTTGGACTAAGCTTCTCTCTAGCTAAATATTTCAAATATAGGGATTTATCTACGTGGTTGATCGAGGGTTATCTAGCTGGTGGATAAAGGGACTGTATTAATAATGGAAAAATTCAGAAGTAGTCTTAAGGGTCAAAGTAAATTAAATTTTTGTTTAGGATAGTTCCCCAGGAATACTGAGTTGTGTTCATCAGATTTTAATTCTTCCAATCCGTTGCCGCTACGTGTGGCTCCTGGCAAAATCCTGTGACTTCTGCACCTACCAGTAGATGTCAGTCTTTCTTTGGACACGGCAATGGTCTCTCAAGTTTTTGCCCTACCACTCTTCATCACAAGATAATCACGTTTGAGTTTCCAAGAATGAACAGAGGTTCCCTCTACATTTTCACTTGGTTGGAACAATCTTCAGAGAGAACTATCTTCAGGGGTGTTAGTGACCCCCAAAGCAATCATTCCCCCACCCCTATCATTCTTGCCCTCTCTCTCTGCTTCTTTCTTCCTCATTTCCTCTCCTTCACCCTCCCCTCCCACAAACACCATCATTCACATATTTTTAATAATGTGAACATCAAATGATCTCCATTGAATATATTTCTGTGCAGATATTAATAAAAGGACATTTGAGGATTCTCAAAGCAGCTTTTGTCAAGTTCTTGGCCGGTAAATCAAGCAGACTATACTCTCCAGGAGTTAAGCAACTCCTACTATGCTAAATGCAAGTCCAGAAAAATTGTCCTTTGAAGAACAGAGTCAGAAATCAGCAGGACAGACGGCTCTGTGAGTATTATCAGAGTTAGCTTGGGTAGGAGTGTAGCCTTCTATCAGGGCCTTATTTATTTCTCAAATTCTATTTTATATGCAAACATTTTCTGGGCCCTGTTTCAGAGCCTTATTAAAAGTGTAAGAAGACTGAATAATTGATCAGGTTAACCGAAGACTGGAATCTAAGTTGACGTGTGTTTGATTTTGGACGCTGCTGTTTGATTTGTGTGGATTTTCTCATGCTCCTGCCAGCAGTGGATGTGCTAATAACAATTTGACTCTTCCCAGATGAGTGCTTTTCCTTGTTTGCTTTCCAGAATGATTCTGCTACTTTTTTTTTTTAACTTTTGCTTTATATTAACCACATAAAATCATTTGACAGGTATCTGAAGAGACTCACTTCTCTGACAAGGGAGGCTATTAGTAGCTTCTCAGAGAGGAAAAAAATCCTAAGAGGGATTAAATAAGAGAAACACTTTCTGAGTCATTAGATGCTAGACAGGTTAAAATACCAGAAAAATACACTGTAGCATTCAATTTGGCATTAGGTAATGACTTAATAGTTCTCTAGATTTCTGATCTTCTGTGTGGAACATTTAAGCCTTTCTGAGCCCTGATTAACAAACAGTTTTACTTCACTTGGCAAAAAAAGGTATCATCATTTCTTAGTTGGAAAAGTCAGAAGTGTTTGAGGATTATTCATAACGTCTGTTTAATAATTTAGTAATTATGTAGATTGATGCCGAGAGCCATTATGTTCACAAAGTTTGGAAATTGAGTTTAGTGTTTCTTACAGCCTCTTCTATTTGCAAGCTAGGGTTTCTTGTGTTTGTTTTCATTAGTATTCTATAGTGGTTGAGAGCATATACTTTGGAACTGAACTTGAACCACTTTACCAGTGGATTTGAATTCCAGCTTTATCATGTACTATCTGGATGACCTTGAAAATGTTACTTAACTTCTGTAAGTCTAAGTTACCCAATCTGAAAAATGGAGACTATGATTTGATTTATAGGATGACGGGGGGGGGGGAATATCGATAATGTAACTAGGAGAAAGGTTTTCTCCATCTGCATTCTCAACTCACAGGCTTATTTTACATATGGATGGGAGAGGTTGTGCTGCCCAAGATTTTATTTACTCATGCAGTAATCATCTTAGGAGCCAGTGTTGTGGCACAGTGGGTTAAGCTACCACCTATGACATGAGCATGCTATCTGAGCACTGCTTTGAGTCCCAGCTACTCCATTTCCTATCCAGCTCACTGCTGACACATCTAGAAAAGCAGCAGAGGGTGACCTGAGTGCATAGGGCCCTGCAACTCACATGGGAGATCCCGATGGAGTTCCAGGCTCCTGGTTTTAGCCTGTCCCAGCCTCAGCCGTTGCAGCCATTTGGGGAGTGAACCAGCAGATCACTTCCAGCAGATGTAAGATCTCTCTTTCTCTCTCTCTCTCTCTCTCTCTCTCTCTCTCTCTGCCTTTCACATAAAAACATAAATATTCAAACCAAATCATGTGAATACCGAAGATGTCCTTGTGAATGAAACCAAGGAGATTCCTGCCAGGTGTGTTCTCGTGGGTGTCTGTGATCTTGTAAAGTAGCTATCTGGTCTTCATCCTGTTTCCTGGCATGGAACCCATGAAAGCAGGCAGCTCTTCAAAATGTTGAATGTTTTTTTACATGTGTTGGCTGATGGCTGGTGGCTCCAGATAATGTCACAATGGGGACTGGTCACCAGGATGACCAAGGCAGGGAGAGAGGGTTGGGGGTTTCAGCCAAACTCCCAACCCCCCCCCCCAAAAAAAGAGGGGAGAGGGGTTAAGGTTAAGCTGACTACCAATGTCCAGTGATTTGGTCAACCCATGTACAGCAATCATGCCCATATAAAGAAGCCTTCATAATCCCCCAAAAGGACAGTGTTTGGAGAGCTTCTGGACAGTTAGAAGTTTCTGGACGTTGGTGCACCCAGAAAGGGATAGAAGCTCTGTTTCCCTTCCCCCATATAATAACTTGTGCATGTCTTCATCTGTATTCTATGTTATATCCTTTTCAATAGACAAGTAAACATGTTCCCCCAAATTCTGTGAGCCACTCCAGCAAATCAACTGAACCTGAAGAAGAGGTTGTGGGAAGTCCAATTTATAACGGATTGATCAAAAGCACAGGTCAAGCAACCTGGGGCTTGTGAATGGCATCTGAAGTGGAGGGAGGGCATTCTTGAGGACTGAAGCCCTCCAACTGTGGAATCTGATGCTGTCTCCGTGTTGACTGTGTCAGAACAAAATTGACTGGAGAACACAAGCTGACATCTATCACATTTGCTTGCTTGCTTGCTTGTTGTGTGGGGAGAAGCCCAACACACCTGGTATTAGAAAGCGTATTGTGAAAATATTGTAGGGGAAACTGAGTTTGCTTTTCCACCCAGGGGGTACAGAAATGTATCAAGTAAGCAAACACATAAAGTATAATAACATTTAATAATAAGCTTGTCAGACAAAAACAAGGCAAGGGAAGGGAACAGAAAGTAAAGAAAAAGAGCAAGCAAAGTCACTCTGAGGAGGTAACATGAAAGGAAAAGGAGAATACCTGAGCCTTAGTTAGGGATCTTCATGTAGCTAAAGAAAGGCCAAAAATATGATGGATATGTGATGGATTCCTTTCAACAAATGCAGCTAGAGCAGGCACAGTCTGAAAAATGAAAGAATGAAAAACGAAAGACATTGCTCTAACTAATAATGTCATATTTGTTCCTCATTTGGAAGCCAAAAGAATCTTTGCAGATTATGCAGCACTTAAAGAAACATTCTTCATTGATAAGAATTATGGTTTGTTTCTGGTCAGCAAAACAGGTAACAGTGGAGGTCCAGAACGCTTCAAGAGAACTCAGCAAGGCTACCCCTTGGGAAGCCCTCTGCTTTTGTGCTAAACCCAGTGCTCAATAGACTGCTTCCTCCAGCGACTGAGCACAGCATGTGCACTGGAATATGACCATTTGTCTTCTAACTCAGGACTTCTGGTTGGTCTTAGAGTACCGCTGCAGACTGATTCTTTTCCCAATCAATAATCCATTCTTCCTCCCCTCTTTCTTTTCACAGATGTCAAACACTCCCTATAGTCTGAAGGCTTTCCCTGCCTACTTCTTACCCAGCTCCCTTAATCTGCCACAGATCCAGGAAAATGACTGTAGACTTCTTTTGTGCACAGTCAAGTCGTGGTCCCAGTTACAGTTGCTGCAATATGGCATTGTTGCTAGAACAGATTGATAATGTCTCAGGTAAATGATGTGCCTCCATTGATTTGGCAAATGTCAGTTTTTTTTTTTTTTATTCTTATCAGGAACTGTTTGCACTCACATGGAATCGACAGGAACATTAATTTACAATTTTGCTCCAGGCACTGTTCACTCTCCCATTCTCAGCCATAATGTAATCCAAAGAGATCTAGACATCCTACAGAACATCACATCAATTCACTCCATCAATGCCACTATATTGATTGAGCAGGACAAGAAAGAGGGGGCCAGGACACTGGAACGTGATAAGAAATATTGATTTTTAGATAGTGAGAGATAAGCCCTGTATAGAATCAGGAATCTACTCCTTGCGTAAAATGTTAGGAGCCCCTGGTCAGGGTTTGTCTGGATAATCCCTCCAGAGTAAAAATCAATTGCTAAATCTTTTATTCCTTTACCCAAATAACCATACTACCCATTAGACCTCTTAGGGTTATGGCAGCAACATATTCCACACAGGAATATTGCTCTTGTCCATACACCAGGTAACATGGACGACTGCCTCCTGAGTGGATCCCAGAGCAAAACAGACTATGGAAAAGTTTTGATGTACTGGCTATAAAATCCAGCAGACTCTGTGGTGTTGGAGGGGATCTGTGGTGAACAAAGGTGCAGTGGGTTTGTTTATCTAAAGCCCAAATGGGAGATACATTATCTAGACCCTTGGATTCTGAGAAAAGGCTGTGTTATCTGCAGAGAATCATCATTGAGGAACAGTAAAGATGGCCCTAATAAAAACTGGGAATGCTATAACCAAGCCTGTGCAGGGCCAGAGAGCAGAAATCAGCTCATAAGCCATCATCATGATAGCACCATGCCTAACCCAGCTTGGCTCGCACCTGTGGCCTTACGGTAAGAGGTGCCATACAACCAGCTAAAGGAGGAACAACTTGACCTTGGTTTGAAGACAGACTGGCTCATTTTATAGTTTTCAGCTACAGTTGCCTTGTGTCTCCATTGCTGCCACAATCAGCAGTGACCTTCAAAGATAGTGGAAAGGAGAAAAAAACTTTTCAACGATCAGGATGCATGTGATGCACCTGGTATAGCTCATGGTGAGCCTTGCTATGGCTTGAGTATGGTTTGTCTCCAGAAACTCAGGCAGGAGTTCAACGCCCAAAGTCACATGTTAATGGCATTAAGAGGGTAGAAACTTAATCTGACTATGATATTCTGGATGAAACTCCCACAATTGAATCCTGGTCACTTTGCAAACAGAAGGAGAGAGACACATAGACACAAACACATGTGTTCCCTGTCTCTTGCCATGCGATATTGTGTGCTGCCTTGAGACTCTACCAGCATAAAGGTCATCACCATGCCAGGGCCATGCCCTTGAGCCTCCAAAACTGTGAGCTGTATAAGCCATGTTACAGCTTTGTAGACCCTCTGCATTTGGTATGCATGACCAGAGCCCCCAAATGCTCTTGTCCTCTGAGCAACTGGTTTGATGCTGTACCTCTTTTTCTTTTCTTTGAAAAGTCAGCCTGCCTCTGATATTTTATTGTAGTAATGAAAACCTGACTAGTACTAGGCTGCATAGATATTCCAGGGTTTGTACTTGATAGTATGAATGGCTGGTCAAGGGAAAAGTAAAGGACTGGACTGTTAGACACAAGGAGGCCTGGGGTAAAGGCGTGTGGATGGAGATATACAAAGTGTGAAGGATCTTACACCACATGTTAAAGCATTCTACTATAGAAAGCATACCAGCACAGAAAAGACAGTGAACAAGCAAGCACACGGAATGACTTGGCCAATCAACATTAGCAAGCCATCCTTATCTATCTCCTTGAAACTGGAACAATGGGCACATAAGTGGAGAAACCAGGAGGCAAGTTAGAAGTTGTACATGAGCCCCAACAGCATTTCCAGTCTAGCTACTGCTGACTCTGATTAGTAAATTCAAGAAAACCCATGTACCCTGGGCCATGTTTTGGCTTTGGAGGCCCTCTGCATGACCAGAGCCCCCAAATGCTCTCTGTCCTGAGGAAATGGTTAGATACTATCTATAACTTTTCTTCTCCAGCTCTGGCTAGAAGACAGCAGTCCATCCTTGGCAGAAATATATTTACAACATATTTTAAAACAACCACAAAAACCAACACTTGAAATTCAACTTTGTGTCATTCTGGTAGGCTCAAATTTTTCTCATTTCAAGATTTATTTGCATAGAACTATGAAAAAAAAGGAAGTCTGTGGACTAAATTATGTGACTGTATAGTTGGTTTGGAATAGACCACCTTGTAGCTTTTCTGATTAACATTTTTAGCTAGTCATTCCCCTCACAAAGTTCCATTTTTGTTGTTGACTTTAGCAGAAACAATAACATCTCACCAAGACAGTATTGTCAAGAGGACATGGTGGTCAAGCCAAGCAATGTCATTATCCCATGGTACTGAAAGCCAAGCACAGTCTGAGTCTATCCAATTCTTGAACAGAATAGACTGGAACTGACTGCATGGGTGACATTCTGCTCCTGCCTTGCTCTGTCAGTTTGAAGTAAAAGAAGTCAGGCAGGAACTCGGGGCTTAAAAGATGACTGCTCAGAGTGGGCAGAATGATTTGTCGAAACGCGTAGCAATTGGAACAAAAATTGCCTGTTTCTGTCAAGCCCCGTAGGGAGACACATTTTGAAATGTATTCTGCCTGGAGCAGACTGCATTGTTTCACAGGCAGTTCATGCTTCCTACCACCTGGGGACAGCTTCAACCTTCCATTTCCTTTGCTTCCTTAACACTAAACCGTTTTATGATCGGTGATTCAGAGAGGGGGAAACTACTTACCTGTGTGTGGTGAGGAGAACACTCAATTATCTGACTATACTCATAAGCCTACACATATTTTATTATTACCACAGTAGTTTATATTATCCATATTTAATTGGACTTGAAAGATGAGATTTGCTGTGATGGATGAAATAGGCAATCACTGGGAAGAGAAAGACTTTTAGACTGTCAAGCATAGTGCAGGCTTCCTAGAATCAGCTTTCTGCAAACATATAGCATTGACATAAAATTAATTTTATTTATAGACAGTGAAAAATTAGGTATGACATTTGCATATTGTCAAAGAAATGTTTGGAAAGTCATAAAGGGACATTAAAAACCATCGGTTGCCATGTCTTTTCCTCTAGGACGCTCACATGACTTCAGGTTCAAGAAGTGGCGAGGCTGTCACTGTGGCGCAGCAGGTTAAAAGCCCTGGCCTGAAGCGCCGGTATCCCATATAGGTGCCAGTTCTAGTCCCAGCTTCTCCTCTTCCATCCAGCTCTCTGCTATGGCCCAAGTCCTTAGGCCCCTGCACCCATGTGAGAGACCCAGAAGAAGCTCCTGGCTCCTACCTTTGGATCGGCACATCTCTGGCCGTTGTGGCCATCTAGGGAGTGAACCATCGGATGGAAGACCTCTCTCTCTTTCTCTCTCTCTCTGCCTCTCCTCTCTCTGTGTAACTCTGACTTTCAAATAAATAAATAAATCTTTAAAAAAAAAAAAAGAAGAAGAAAGTGGCTAAAGGGAAAATATTGGACCCAAATAGGACCCATATTTCCGAAAGCTGTTAGGAAAAGCTTTGGATATCTGAGGCATCCTCAAAAAGTTCATGGAAAATGTTATGAAAAAGCAATTCATAGATTTCAATTTTTATGTACACCAAAATAAATTTATCTTTCAATTTAATTTCCCATTAACCATTCCTCTTCCTTCTCCTCCTCCTCCTTCTGAAAGGCAAAGTTACAGAGGGAGAAGGAGAAGGAGAGGAAAAGACAGAAAGGGAGGTCTTCCATCTACTGTTCACTCCCCAAATGGCTGCAATGGCTGGAGGTGGGCCAATCCACAGTCAGGAGCCAGGAGCTTCTTCCAGGTATCCCACATGGGTGCAGGGGCCCAAGAAATTGGGCCATATTCCACTGCTTTTCCTAAGCCATTAGCAGGGACCTGGAAAGGAAGTGGAGCAGCCAGGACACCAACAGGTCCCCAAATGGGAAAATGGAAGGCTGACATCAACATTGCAGGTGGCAGCTTTACCCACTATGCCACAGTACCTGCCCCTCCCATGAACTTTTTGATGTACCACCCCTACAATGCTGTCCTCTACCTTTTTTTTTTTTTTTTTTTGACAGGCAGAGTTAGACAGTGAGAGAGAGAGAGACTGAGAGAAAGGTCTTTCTTCCATTGGTTCACCCCCCAAATGGCCGCTACAGCCGGAGCTGTGCTGATCCGAAGCCAGGAGCCAGGTGCTTCCTCCTGGTCTCCCGTGCGGCTGCAGGACCCAAGCACTTGGACCATCCTCCACTGCCTTCCCGGGCCACAGCAAAGAGCTAGACTGGAAGAGGAGCAGCTGGGACTAGAACCCGGCGCCCATATGGGATGCCTGCGCCGCAGATGGAGGATTAGCCAAGTGAGCCACGGCGCTGGCCCCTATCCTCAGCCTTTTAAGAGTCCCCTCAGGGGCTGGAGTTGTGGCACAGCAAGTAAAGCCACTGCCTATGATGTTGATGTCAGCATCTTTTATGGGAACCGGTTGATGTCCCAGCTGCTCCACTTCCAATCCAGCACCCTGCTAGTGGTCTGAGAAAGCAGTGAAAGATGGCCCTGCACCCATGTGGGAGACCCATATGAAGCTCCTGGTTCCTGGCTTTGGCCTGGCCCACCTCTGGCCTTATGGCCATCTGGGGACTAAACTGGCAGACAGAAGATTCTCTCTCTCTCTCTCTCTCTCTCTCTCTCTCTGTAACTCTGCCTTTCAGAATAAATAAATTTTGTAAAAGAAAGTCTTCCTCAAAGTGATTTTCCAGTTAATGCATGTTAGACCAATGCTTACTCTATTATAAATAAAATTTCCATATACATGGGTTTATTTTGGAAGACTCTACTATGTTCCTTTGGTATTTTTTTCTGTATCCATACTACACAGTATCTCCTATGATAGTCTTATCTGGCAGGATGTATTTTCCTATATTTTTTTATCTGCTCTTAGTGTGTCTTACTACTTCTTCAAACTTTTGTTTTTCTTTATACATAATTTACAGATAGTTTTGGATTTTCCAAATAAGAAATAGTATCACTGACAATTCATCAAAGTTTGTTTCTTTCTAATGTGATACCTTTTAATTCTTTATTTTTTCCTGTAGTACATTATTGGCTAGAAGTGGCGATGCTGGATATCTGTGTTCTTTTTGATCTATTAGGGGCCACTTACATTATTTCACTATTGTTTGTTTTTTTTATTTTTTAAAGATGTATTTACTTTATCTGAAATGCAGAGTTAGAAAGAGAGTGGGAAAGAGAGAGAGAGAGAGAGACAGAGACAGAGAGGGACACCGTCCATCACTTGGCTCACTCCCCAAATGGCCACAACAGCCCAAGCAGAGCCAGACCAAAGCCAGGAGCCAGGAGTTTCCTCCAGAGTCCCCACCTGGGTGCAGGGGCCCAAGAACTTGAGCCACCCTCCACTGCTTTCCCAGGCACAGCAGCAGGGAGCTAGACTGGAAGTGGTGCAGGCAGGATTCAAGCCTGCACCCATATGGGATGCTGGCGCTGCAGGCGGAAGCCCAAACCGCCACACCACAGCACTGGCCCTTTTCTTGCTTTCTTATAGCAACCTGTGTAAAGTTAAGAAAGGTCTGTTGCAGGCATTTGGTGCAGTGGTTAGGATGCTGCTTGAGATGCCTACATTCTATACAGGTGTACCTGGGTTCTCTCCCAATTTCAGCTTCCTGCTAATGTATACCCTAGGAGGCAGCAGGCTATAGTTCAAGTGTTTGGGTCCCTACCACCAATGGGAGACTTGGGTTGAGATCCTGGCTCCTCATTTCATCCTGGCCCAGCCGAACTGTTAGGAGCATTTGGGGAGTGAACCAGCAGCTGGGAGATCCCTGTCTGACTGTCTCTCTGCCTTTGAAATAATGTAAATAAATGACTTTTTAACAGTTACAGGAAATCTCTATATTCCTATTTTTCTAAATTTTTTGTAATGATTACTTTTTTTTATTTGACAAGTAGAGTTACAGACAATGAGAGAGAGAGAGGAAGGTCTTCCTTCCGTTGGTTCATTCCCCCAATGGCTGCTACGGCCGGCACTGCACCGATCTGAAGCCAGGAGCCAGGTGCTTCTTCCTGGTCTCCCATGCGGGTGCAGGGCCCAAGCACTTGGGCCATCCTCCACTGCCCTCCAGGGCCACAACAGAGAGCTGGACTGGAAGAGGAGCAACCGGGACCAGAACCCGGCGCCCATATGGGATGCCGGTGCCGCAGGTGGAGGGTTAACCCAGAGTACCACGGCGCCGACCCCATGTAATGCTTATATTAAGGTACTTCAAAAAAGTTTGTGGGAAAGTGAAACTAAAAGATAAGTTTAATGGCCAACATGGGATCCAGTTAGACTTGCAAAAAGACAAGGATGTGGGGGATAGGGAACTCTTCACATCATTGGTGGCAATGTAAATTAGCACAGTCATTGTGGAAAACAGTATGGAGTTTCCTTCAAAAACGAAAAAATAGAGTTTCCATAGGATCCAGTATCTCCTTCCTGGATATGCATTCCACAGAAATGAAATCCATCTGCTGAAGAGACGTCTGCACCCCCATGATTATTGCAGCTCTATGCACAATAGCCAAGAAATGGAAACCAAGTCCTCTGCTGAATGGATGAAGGAGATGCAGTACATAATCCAGGTTGAATTCGAGTCAGCCATAAAAAGGCTGAGATCTTAACATTTACAATATGGATGGAACTGGAGGTCATTTTGTTAAGAGAAATAAGCCAAGCACAGGAAGATAAATATGACATGATCTCACTCACATGTGGAATCTAAAAGAAAAAAAATGGTGTTCTTGTAGAAATTATAAATATAGCAGTGGTTACCAGAGGCTGACAGGGAAGGGAAGAAATGGGGAAGTTTCGCGGATACTAGGAGTAAGAAATTTTGAGTTTCTATTATACACTAGGATGAAAATAATGTTAAGGTACTGTAACTTTCTCTATCTAAAAAATCTAGAAGATAGAAAAAGAAAAAAGTTAAAAGATAAGCATGCTTTGCTCTTTAGAAGAAGAGAATGATATCAGATTCTATATAAATATCTAACTTAAATGCTGAACATTCAGGAAAATTTGTGACACATATTAAAAAAAACAGGACCAAATAATCAAAAACAAAAAGAGCAAAAAAGATAAGCAAGCAAATTCATGTTATTAATGTATTGCCATTAGCACACAAGGACCTTTAAACATTCAGGAAGAAAAAATTAAAAACTGTAATTTATAAATGCTTTCCAATTTGCTCTGGGTAAATTTAGGATATTTCTATTTTACGATGCTGTGAAAAATGTTATTGATTCAGCAGATACTTAGGATTTTGAATTTGGATCTTTTCCCAGGCTGGTGGTGGGTGATGCTGTCCTCTGTTGCAATGTTAAGGAGACCTGTGATCACACAGGGCAACAACTGAGATTGCTGAATACTATACTGCTAAGCTGTGCTGTTTGGTAGAATACGTTTTTAAAAATTATTTTATTTGGGGGTGGTGCTGTGGTACAGTGGGTTAAAGCCCTGGCCTGAAGCACTGGCATCCCATATGGGGGCCGGTTCATGTCCTGGCTGCTCCTCTTCTGATCCAGCTCTGCTGTGGCCTGGGAAAACAGTAGAAGATGGCCCAAGTACTTGGGCCCCTGCACTCATGTGGGAGACCCAGAAGAAGCTCCTAGCTCATGGCTTCCGATCGGCGCTGCTCTGGCCGTTGCGGCCAATTGGGGAGTGAACTAGCGGATGGAAGACCTCTCTCTCTGTCTCTATCTCTCTCTGTCACTCTGCCTTTCAAATAAATAAAATAAATCTTTAAAAAATTATTTAGTTTATTTGAAAGGCAGAGTGACAGAAAGAGAGAAAGAGATCTTTCATCCACTGGTTCATTCCCCAAATGACCACAAGGGCCACAGCCAGGAGCCCGAGACTCCATCTGAGTCTCCCACGTGGGTGGAAAGGGCCCAAACATTTGAGCCATTTTCCACTGCTTCCCAGGAGCATTAGCAAGGAGCTGAATCAGAAGCAGAGCATCTGGCTCCCTGCCGTGGGATGCTGGTGTCACAGGCAGGAGCCAACCTCATGAATGCATTTTTTATTTAAATTTTCATTTGATGATGGATTTATGGGGATGTAATCTCATTCTAAGAGGAGGAGTATCTCTATATGATCAAGAAAATAAAGAAGATAGGGGAAAATTCATATTCTGGAGAGACAGGGACCCATATTAAATTGTGAACAGCATCAAGAATCCAAGTCTGAAGTCCAAGGACAGAACCTAACTATTCCTTGTTGTTTTGAGCTAAGGAGACCTGAATTGAGTTGCAGAGAACAGATTTGGATGGCTGCTTTGCAGTATATATTGTGAAGTAAAACACATGCATGCTCTGTTCTTTCCCAGCTGGTTATTGAATGTGTACTGAGCACAGGAGGAGACTCTGTGACTGTCCAGCCAGCACCTAGCACAGTGCCTGATACATATGAACAGGTGTCAGACAGTTCATGGGAAACCTGAAACTAAGAGACAATGGAACATTTCCATGAGTTGTTTAAAGTCCCGTCACACAGAAAACATGAACTTCCTAAGAAGTCCTGGTCTTCTAAGAGAGAAAAATCTTTGTCTGAGGGTAGCCTGTTAGAATCTCTTGACTCTTCCAGAGGCTTCCACAGCTGACTGCTCATCTCCTACAGTGCCAGGTTTTTGTCTTCCATGAGAGCTATTTGAAGAAAGTCTCCCAAGGATTGATCTCAAACTGCTGTCACCCTAGGGAGGGGATTAAAAAATAGACAAGCACAGACCTATTGTGAGTACAGACAAGGAGAGTTCTCCAAATGTTTCACTGTGTGACCCTGTCATGGACTGAATTGTGTTCTCCTATAAAATTCTTATGTTGAAGTCATAGCCCTCAGAGCTTCACTGATTTTGACGTAGGACCCTTGAAGAGGTAATTGGGGTGAAACGAGGTCATATGAGTGGACTCCTATTTGATATAACTGGTGTCCTTGTAAGACACCAAGGTACACTTGCACACAGACTGAGGGGCAGCCATGTGGGGACACAGCTAGGAGGGAGTCCCTGAAAGCCAATGGGAAGGGGCTCCAAAGAAACCCACCTTGCCAGCACCTTCAGCCTGCAGAACCATGAAACAATTCTGTTGTTCAGACCACGCAGTGTGTGGTGTTTTGTTATGGCAGCGTGAGCAGGGTAATTAATGCAGACGCCTTCTTCAGTTGAAGCCTGGCATTTGGGGAAGCAGTCTTCTCATGGACTCGGTGCCTGCACTTCTCCTAGCTTCCCTCAGGAAGTCCACGAGAGCTCCAAGGCGCAGTGTCCTGTTCTCTCTGGGCTGCTATCATGAAGTACTGTTGACTGGGAGGTTTACAGATGACAGCAGCTCACTGTTCACGGTGCTGGAGGCTGAGAGATCCAAAATCAAGGTCTGTGCAGATGCAGGGTCTTTGCGGTCTACTTCCCACTCCATGGGCGGGGCCTTCTTGCTGTGTCCGCACACAGAAGGAAGAGAATCAGCTCTCTCAGGCATCTTTTATGATTGTATTCATCCCATTCATGAATTAGGCTCTGAATTAGGTTTGGACATTGGAATCTGGGAGTGGTGCACAAGCATTCAGACCACAGCTGGAGTGGAAGCCAAGGGAGCTGCTGTCTCCCACCCCCTCACTGCACACACTTGCCTGCCAGTCTCAGTCTTAGAAAAGAGACTTTGTTTTCTTAGTGCTTTAGGTAGAAGCTCGCCGGGAGAAGGTAGATCACTCCTGTACATTTTAGGCTCAAATCAAACATTTGTTTCATTCCCCACCAGCCTCTTCTATGAGAAAACTGAGCACATCATTCACATGATTTCCATGGATTTCACAGCCCATCCCCACCTTGGAACCTTTTTTTCCCCCAAGTTAACAAGTTATGTCCCCATTTCCTTCTCCCCATCCCTACTTCCTTTTTATCTCCTTTAATCTTGGATTAATGTTATACATAAAAGAACAAAGCATTAATCTTGGCTTCACCATAGGTGGTGAGAACATAGTTTCTTTTTAGGAGTTTTTCAAAGTAGGAGATAAGGAACATGCTAACAGTATAATTAAAGATAAAAATAAAAGGAAACTTAAATAGATTTGAATTCCTATGAGATGGGTCCCTGGGAGACTTTTCATTAAGGTCTAATTTCTGACAGTCACTGATAAGGAAGGCTAGCTCATCTTTTCCATTCCTGGGATGTGATTTTTAGAAAGAGCTGGAAGGGATTTTTAAGGGTAGGGAGCCCAATGTTCTCAATATGTATGGGCAGAACTTGTCCTGATTCCTTTCTCCCTGGAGTGGAAGGTGGTTGGGGGTGGGCATGGCTTGCTTTGTAATTGAAAAAATTACTAAAGGCTTTTCTGTGGGAAGAAATCCAACATAGGGCTAAGTCTTCCCTGGATGACCCGGTAAGCCAAAGGTGAGATAGCAGTGGAAGAGGACACAGGTTTGGAAGTAAGGTTAGGAGGATGGTGAAGAGGCTAAAGAACAGAAAACAAGCTTGAGACCTAGCTGTTCTGTTTCCAGTTCAGCTTCCTGCTAATGAACCTGGGAGGGCAGATGATGGCCCAAGTACTTGGATCCCTACCACCAACATGGGAGAGCCAGGTGGAGTTCCAGACCCCTGGCTGGACAAGTCTCAGCTGTTATAGCTATTTGGGGTATAAACCAGTGAATAGAAGCTCACTATCTCTCCTTCTGTCAATCTGCCTGTCAGAAAAATACATATTTTAAAGCAATTTATGTAGATTGAGGTGTGGATATCACTTAGATATAGAAATATACACACAAAAGCAGGCAGTGAGTTTCATACATTGTGACTTGCTGATTTTGTCCCATATCTCTGCACCTTTCTGGGGAAGATGGAAAGCCTACATCTTGGCAGGACTCTAGGATTTAACTTTCATAGTGGAATTTGTGCTGCTCAATGCTACACATACTAAGAACAAAAGTTTTGTTTTTTGTGTTTTTTTTTTTAATTTCAAGAAGTCTGTTTGCTAGAACTGAAATTGTATGTGGAAACGAACCATTCTGAATTCATGTTCTGAAAGAACCTATCATCATTTTAGTATAAGTTAGTTTATTATACAGCATCCTTTGTAAATTTTAAAAATAATAATAATTGATGAGAAGTGAGCTGTTTCTGAAATGAACAAATTAAAAACTATACCTCAAGCATAGATCAGCTGAATTTACTAAGTTCATCTAGACATCACGTTAGTGGCAAATTCACCAATAAGGCCAAATAGAGAAGTGTTCAGATAGTACCAAATGAGTAAAACAACAAAAGAGTTTTTCCAAAGATTTATTGAAGCAGAAACAAGTTGGTCAGGTACTTGCTGGAAAAAGCAGTTTTGATGGTATTCAAAAATACTTTGTAAAAAGTACTCCAGCACAAGACTTCTTCGTACACTAGATCAGGTTGTAAACTTTTTCCTAAATCTCTTCGGAGTGTCTGCTGTTAAGAACTAGAGCTTATTCCTATTACAAATCTATCTTGCGCTCCTGAAAAACTGCGGAAAGGCACTTGAAAGCTGTTTCTTTAAGATACGCATTTCTTTTTTTTAGTCTTGCTGGTAATACTTGGCTGCACAGGATGTGCTTGATTTTCACTCAAGGTCATCGTGATGCTGAGAAGTTTCGTTGATAACCTGTTAAAAAAAACAAAATTCCAATGAAGTATAATACGACATGCTGAAGATTAAATTATCCCATTAGCGATGGCAAGGAAAATCCTACTAAGCCTGTAGAATTTATTATGCAAGCTAGAAGGTTACACGGCCAGGGTTACAGCTGGGGGGTGGTGTGGGGGGTGGTAGGAGACATGTGCAAGACACTATTCACCTGCAGGCAAAGTAAATATTCAATGGAATGTGATTTGTAAAAAGAAATATTTATCAAAAACTAATATTTATGACAGATGCTACACTAATCCTATGTAGTCAAGTTTATAAGCTATAAAGACATTAAAATGTATACCAAGTACATTTCAAATCTACACGCAAGAGAAGATTTCACAAAGATTGCAATAATTTACAATCATTTCTTTCCTGGCGTGGAGAGGTAACAAAATACTAATTGGTCAGATGGCACATCCTCATACTGTGTAGATGGATTTAAGAGTGCCTGGGAGACAGACAGTAGAAGGCTGTATGTCCAGGATCAAAATGCTTCTTATATTGGGGTAGTCGAGTGAAGCTTGTCTAGGGAGCAACAGAATGAACTTTCATCCCATTTCAGATGAAATGCCATTGCAAATCACTAATTTGGGAGTGAGTGCAGCAAGAAGATTGCTATTCCACCTTCATATCTGAGAGCCAAATAATTAGTTGTCTAATTAGCTGGAAGAAGTGGTCTGCTTAAAAAAAAAAAAAAAAACTAGGCAGAAGATAAACCAGAACCCCTCAAATTAGCTTGCTGTATCTGAGATGCAGATTTATTGACTTAAAAGGATATCAAAGCCTGTCTGAATTTATCCATTTTTTATTTAAAAGATACCAACCTGTCCATCTCTAGTCTCAACTGTCTTAATCAGAAGTGTCCTTTTTGAGTGGGTGTCAACCAGAGGGAGTGATTCCAGATTAGTTTCTGAAGAAAGAAATAGGCCAAAAATGAAATTACAGAACAAGTAGCCATTTAACTCAAAGAATTACTTGTTTGTACAATTGTTTAAAGTGCTACTCCCAAAACAATTCCAAAGGTTACTGTCTATTTGAAAACCCAGTACCTAACACTGAGTTAGTATCAGGGTAAGATAATACTTCAGTGTGACTCCATCAGGAAAAAATAAAATGGAGTTTACATTTAATCTGAAGCACAGAATGCAAGAGAAAATTTGGGTTTGAAAAGCAAGGATTTTTTTTTAGCATTTTCTCTTGTGTAGCATTTTTCAGGTATGATTAAACAAATGAGTGCTTTACCATAAATAGAATGGGTTACAAGCTGCTGAAATTTTTCATAAAATGAAATAAAATGCTTACCCCTCAGGTTCAGAGAAGAAAAGTTTGGAAGAGGCAGAGAAATCCTACAAAAAAATGCAGAGAAATAGTAAACTTGTTGCAAAAACTTCAACAAGGAACAAAGTTATATACTGCTTTTTATCGAAAATTTACTCTTGTAATGTAGAAGTTAGAAATCTGTTGCAGACGCATTTACCCAGGGTTGGGCTACTTTTGTAGCTAAAACATTTTACTCCAAGCATTTTCTCCATAGGGACATGAGCTGGAAGAGTATAGGCCTTGATAGAGTTGTGGGTTCAAGTCCCAGCTGTGCTACTGACTGACAAGGGCAAGTTGCTCTCCCTGAGCCTCATCTATACAAACTGGAAAGGACTACCTTGAAGAAATGTTAGCAAGGGATAATGTATGGAAGAGAATAACAAAAATGTCTTTCCAATGGCAACTTTTAATTCACGCATCCAAAAGCCTGCGCTCCGTACCTGCTCTCTTCGCCTTCCAGCAGCTTCCTGTAGGTGGCGATCTCAATGTCCAGAGCCATCTTGACATTGAGCAGGTCTTGGTACTCGCGAAGGTGGCGAGCCATTTCTTCCTTCATGTTCTGAATCTCATCCTGCAGGCGGCCAATAGTGTCTTGGTAATTAGCAGCTTCAACAGCAAAGTTCTCTTCCATTTCACGCATCTGGCGTTCCAGGGACTCGTTCTGGAGGAGGTGAGAAAGGCTTCAATGTTATTTCCTAGAAAAATCCGGCTATTTCCAGAACCATGTATAGATCATTTGCCATGTTTTTCTGAAGTGGCAAATGGTGACCACTGTAATCTTAGATGGAGAGTACTAAGTACCATATCCCTCTACTAGAATTAATGATATGAGTGGTCTTCAAAAGTTCATGGAAAATGTGTATTATGAAAAACCATGCATGGATTTCAAAAGTTTATGCATCAAAAACTCACCCCCAAAAAAGGAAACACTTACCTTTTAATTCTATTTTCCATGAACCTTTTGAAGTTCCCCTAAATGTAAGCTAAAACCTTCAAGATCTCCATCTACTGCTTTTTGAGTCTTTCTTGATAACTCATTTTCTTTGGTTTGTAATATTTTTTTCATTTAAAATTTTGTTTCAGATATCACTGTTAGTTTGGTCAATAGAATGGGCCCGAGCTCATTCTTTTCACTCTTGCATTGTCGTGTGGTACTCACAGTTCCTTTAAGCGCATCCACTTCGCAGGTGAGGGACTGCACCTGTCTGCGGTACTCATTTGACTCCTGCTTTGCCTGGCGCAGGGCATCGTTGTTCCGGTTGGCAGCCTCAGAGAGGTCAGCAAACTGTCGGAAAGACATCAGTAATGTAGATTGCCCACATTCAAGGAATCACACCATTCTGCCCCGCTGTCTACACTTAAAGCAGACAAAGAGCAGTGGAATGCTGACACTGACAGTTTCAAACAGAATTCATTTGCACTTTTTTAAAAATGGTGAAGGTCAAGTGCAAAGTTTTGAGGTTTTCTTTGAAGTAGGTGGAGGAAGATTAGTGGAAAGGGAAGCTGCTAGACTACAGGAAGTGATGTGAGCAGTAGGGAGGCCACAGCAACAAAATTTGAATAAGTAAAAGCCAGCTTTTGATTGGAGCTAAAAGCTATCTAGGAATTACAGGCAAGTGCAGTATTTCCAGAACGAAAAATACCTTTCTTTTGTTCTGACCACACTGCCTCATTGCATACCTTGGACTTGTACCATTCTTCTGCCTCCTGAAGGTTCTTGGCAGCCACACTTTCGTACTGCTGACGTACGTCACGCAGGGCAGCTGTGAGGTCAGGCTTGGAGACATCCACATCGATCTGGACATGCTGTTCCTGGATCTGGGCCTGCAGCTCCTGGATTTCCTGAGAAAAGGACAGACGGGAGGTCAGTCGTGCCAGGTATGACAGCAGCTCTGCCCTCATTGACTCTCTAACGGCTGCTCCACTTACCTCATCGTGCAGTTTCTTCAAAAAGGCAATCTCTTCCTGCAAGGATTCCACTTTACGTTCAAGGTCAAGACGTGCCAAAGAAGCATTGTCAACGTCCTGTTTTCAAAAGAGAAAAGACAGGGCATGGGGGATGCTGATGCGTATGTTTAGCTCACTCATTCTTTTGAAATTAACCATACATATCCCGTCTGGTCTCCTTACTGTGGAAAACATGGTTGATAAATTTTATGATCCTCAAATAAGTTTACAAGTCACTTAGTACTATGCTATGTTGTATGCTTTTTGAGTTTGAATTTGGACCCATTGTGCTGTACTCATGGTGGCTAGTAGCCAATTTAAAATAGATAAATGTATGCCAACATGAGCCGGCGCTGCGGCTCACTAGGCTAATCCTCCGCCTTGCGGCGCCGGCACACCGGGTTCTAGTCCCGGTCGGGGCGCCGGATTCTGTCCCGGTTGCCCCTCTTCCAGGCCAGCTCTCTGCTGTGGCCAGGGAGTGCAGTGGAGGATGGCCCAAGTGCTTGGGCCCTGCACCCCATGGGAGACCAGGAGAAGAACCTGGCTCCTGCCATCGGATCAGCGCGGTGCGCCGGCCGCGGTGGCCATTGGAGTGTGAACCAATGGCAAAGGAAGACCTTTCTCTCTGTCTCTCTCTCTCCCTGTCCACTCTGCCTGTCAAAAAAAAAAAAAAATGTATGCGAACATGGTAAGCTGCACTCAATTATTACTGAGCCCATATTTTGCCAGTAAACCTTTATTATTTTTTTATCTAGAAAATCAATGCCATAGCTTTTTTTTTTTTTTTTGACAGGCAGAGTGGACAATGAGAGAGAGAGACAGAGAGAAAGGTCTTCCTTTGCCGTTGGTGCACCCCCCAATGGCCGCCGCGGCTGGTGCATCACGCTGATCCTAAGGCAGGAGCCAGGTGCTTCTCCTGGTCTCCCATGGAGTGCAGGGCCCAAGCACTTGGGCCATCCTCCACTGCACCCCCCGGGCCACAGCAGAGAGCTGGACTGGAAAGAGGGGCAACCGAGACAGAATCCGGTGCCCTGACTGGGACTAGAACCTGGGGTGCCAGCGCCACAGGCGGAGGATTAGCCTATTGAGCCGCGGCGCTGGCCACTGCCATAGCATTTGCAAAACATTTTTTTTGTAATTTCATGCAATAACATGATAATAGAAGTAAATTGGACTCTACAATTTCATGTCTATAAGAACACATGTAGAGCAGAAGTTTCAGCACAGGGCAAGTAAGCGTTTAGCTGAGCAGTTAAGATGCCTGCCCTATGTCCCGTGTCCCATATCAGAGTGACTGGGCTGAACACTCGCCTCTGGCTCTTGACTCCAGTTTGCTGCTAATAGGAGGCAGCAGTAATGGTGCAGAATAAGTGGGTTCCTAATGCTCCTGTGGAAGACCTGAAATGAGTTCCCAGCTCCCAGCTTCAGCCAGGGCCAGCCCAGGCCATTCAGGGCATTTGGGGAGTGAATTAAGGGATGGGAATTCTCTCTCTCTCCCTCCCTGTCTCTCAAATTTATTTTTAAAAAGTTTTCGCCTATCTGTAAGTTCTTTTTCTTTCTTCAAAGCAACTACATGGTTAACTGGCATCCAGGTTGCAAGGCTAGATTTATACCAAGGAGCCATCCAATACTGAATTCAGGGTATGCCTTCACAAAGGTGCAGTTTAGGCAATTAAGGAATAGAAATCTGAACTGTATTCGCTTTGCTTTCTCTGGTGGACTGTTCCGAAACTCCCCGACTTGTCCTTTAAGGGCGTGTCTATCTTTGTACTCGCCCCGGTGTTGATTCAGTTCCTTAACCTGTTTCAGAATGGTCAAATGCTTGCATGTAAGAATCTTTGCAGCTCTTGCTCTCCTTCTACACTCTAATTAAAAATGTGTGATCTTGCAGTTAGGATTTCATTTCCACTCCAGGGAATGTGCTAAGTTAGGTCCTTATACCCCTTCTCTTATAAGCAACCACATTTGGGGTCCAGTTTACAGCTTTCCAGTCTTAAAATGTTGAGACACTTCTAAAACCATCATGCAAAAGTGAATGAGGAGTGAGTGATAATAAAAAGACCCAACTTGGAAAAAATTAGTTTTTTTGCTTCTTGTTAAGCACAGAGAAATATAGATATTTTACTTCTTATATCATTGAAGAGAATGAGGATTTTTTTCCTTATTTTTTTCCTCAACAGGGGATCTATTATAGCATGTTATGGGGGGAAAAATCAGACACAGTGATCAGAAGCAGCAACCACACATTGCTGTGTTTCGATTAATGAGGCAAATCTTCAAAATGTTATCCTAGACTGTTCACCTGAGTGTGTTTGGTAGCCAACCCCAATGAATGTTCTGGAGAACCAAACCACGATGGGACTCTTCCTGTTTTGGGATTCCAATTGTAAGTTAAAATTCCTTTAAGTCCATCTAACTTTAGAGAAAAAAAAAAAAAACCACTCTGCAGTTATTTTTGTTGATGGAGATAGTGTCAAAGACCCCCATACAGGTCTTTCAAAACATAAAGAATGACTGTAGCATGTGCAAGGTTTCACATTGCAGCCTTCCCAAGTCTGGGCCAAAGAGTAGGTAGCTGATGTTGGCAAATACTTCTGTCCAATGAGAACTGTGCTTACATCACTACATTCTCAATGAGAATGTAGCCTGCAGCAAAGCTGTTCTGGGAACACAAAGACTCCTATTATGTCTGTCCAGGGCCACCACACTTGCCAGCATGTCTGTATCTACATTCCTGGTGAAGCCCATGGGAACCACTAACACCCTTCAGTTGAGCGCACAGATGGCTGCTTTTCACCCTTTAGATCAGGACGTGGCTATGCCTAGTGATAGCTTCCACCTAACTTGAACGCCACAATAGACTTGCAGAGCAGGAAAGCAGCCTGCTGGCTGCATTCCAGCGTCTCATCCTCCAACACATTTTACATTCGAAGCCACAGGGCCTAACTGCGCTTTTTGTGGCCTTGTAAAAAGTCAACCAGCTTGGCTTTAGCAAACCAGAATCTAAGCCAAACTGTAACTGTTCGCAATCAGAATGTTAACGTGTTGCAAAAATGATATGGAAAAAAATATGTCTTGGGGGGAAAATAACTGTTGAAACAAAAACAAAACAAAAAAGTATAAAAGACTTTATGTCCTAAGCAACTGAGGAAATCATTCCAGGGTTTTTTTACTGAGAGGCTCTAAGCCGTGGTCTTGCCGCCGCTAGGGGGCTTGGCGCACAGATGTGAAGTTTTGCGCTTATAGACTGAAAAGTTAGTAACTTTTAGAGCGGGCCGGCGGAGTGGCTGGGTGTGGCCCTGAGGCCGCCTGGGGGAAGGGAGCCGACAAACCTGTCTGAAAGACTGCAGGGTGCTCTCGGCTTCCTCTCTCTGCAGCATCTCCTCCTGCAACCTGAAAACAATTGCACGTCAGCCAAAGAGGAACCGGGAAACCGCCGGGGGCGGGGCGGCCACACCCAGCCACCACGTCGCCCGGCCGCGAGTCGCGAGTCCCGAGCCGCGAGCCGCGAGCCGCGAGCCGCGAGCCGCGGCGCCACCCCAGCGGGCAGCAGAGGAGCGACCGCCGCCTTCGGCACCACTCTCCCCGGCGCGTTTCCGCGGGACCTGGGGCGGCCCGGCGTGGAAAGGCGATGCCAGTGGCAGCCGCCGCCCCGCCCCTGGGGACCCTCGGCCATCCCTTTGTCTTGCTTCCTCCGCAGCCTCCCCCTCCTCCTCCCGCCTGGGGACTGGCAGCGTGCCAGCAGGGGCCAGGAAACTTTCTGAAAGTTTGGGCCCATCGCTTCGGTCGTGCCCACGGGGCCTTCAAGCACGCACAAAGCGGTCGTTTTAAGAAATCTCTTAACTTGAAACGGACCTACTTGGGCTACGGGTAAGGGAAATGCTAACCGCACGGCCCGGGTGCAGGGCGGGGCTGCGCCGCCGAAGCCACATGGCCGCGCCCCCGCAGTCCCCTAGGCGGCCACCGCCCCAAGGGCGTGGCAGCCCTCTCGGGGGGCCCGGTCCCCGCTCCCTTCCGGGGCCCCCGCGAGCCTTACTTCTCCCGGAGCCGCATGATGTCTTCGGCCAGGTTGTCGCGCTCCACCTCGACGCGGGCCTTGTCGTTGGTGAGCTGGTCCACCTGCCGGCGCAGCTCCCGCATCTCCTCCTCGTAGAGGTCCCCCAGGCGGGACTTGCCCTGGCCCTTGAGTTGCTCGAGCTCGGCCAGCAGGATCTTGTTCTGCTGCTCCAGGAAGCGCACCTTGTCGATGTAGTTGGCGAAGCGGTCATTCAGCTCCTGCAGCTCCACCTTCTCGTTGGTGCGGGTGTTCCTGAACTCGGTGTTGATGGCGTCGGCCAGGGAGAAGTCCACCGAGTCCTGCAGCAGCCGCACGCCGGGCACACTGCTCCGCAGGCGCCCCGCCGAGGAGCGCGTGACGTACGCGGTCCCCGACCCCGAGGAGAAGAGGCTGCGGCTGTTGGTGGGGCGCAGCGCGCTGCCCAGGCTGTAGGTGCGGGTGGACGTGGTCACGTAGCTCCGGCTGGAGCTCGGCCGGCTGGCGGTGCCCGGGCCGCCGAACATCCTGCGGTAGGAGGACGAGGACACGGACCTGGTGGACATGGCTGCAAAGGGCGGCTGCGGCGGCGCGGACGGGCTCCGAGAAGAGAGCGAGGGCGCGGTGGGTGTGGGCGGTGGAAGCGCTGCTGCGTCTCTGGCGCGGGGACCTCGGAGCGAGAGTGGCAGAGGACGGGACCCCGTCGAGGGCGCTGTTTTTATAACCCGGTTAGGAAAGAGGGTCCCCTCCCACTGCCATCCTAGCCGCCGTGTGCGCCAGCCAATGGGGACCCGGCGAGAAGTGGGAAGGGTGGGCCGGGGCTTGGGGCGGGGGCGCCCTGGAGCCTTCCCCGTCTGAGGCTCTGGCCTGGGCCACGTCCCGTTACTTCGTGGGCTGGGCTGCGCTGGGACTTTCTGGGGCTTTCCTCGGGATGGCCGGAACTCTTTTCATCCCAGGATGTTAATGAAGGCGGGGTCGTGCCGTGGTGGGTGTGGGGACCCGCTTGGATCTGGACCAAAAGGGTCCCGGGCACCGTGCCCAGGGGGCGTGGGAGGAGGCGCGCGGGCGGGAGCGGTGCGTGGCGCCTGGATTGCTGCGGTTTGGGAACCTCTGGATGGGGAGACCTGCGGGCAAGGGGCATGAACAGGGGGAGTAAGGGATCCAGCAGATCGCCAGGCGCGGAGGAGAAAGAAACAAAGAGAGCCCGAGATTGGAGCGCGGGGTGTGTGGCGCACACGACCAGAGACGCAGCGCGGGGCCTCGCGCAGTCTCGGGCACCGCCTGTTTGCAAGGGCGGGCTCCTCTGCGCGCGACGCTTTTCAGTGTCTCCTCTTTAGGGGGCTCCGGCCAGGGGACGGGGAGCGGTCTCGTCCCGGGACTCAGGGACTCAGTCCAGCTGGGGACGGCCGAGCTGCGAGGCGGCGGCCGAGGGAAGCCCAGGGGAGAAGGGTGGGGTCGCTGAGTCACGGGCGGTGACTCACTGCACCCCGCCGAGGGGTAGGGCTCCTAGCGGTTCAGGGGAAACCGTTAGACGAGTTTGACTCAAGTTTCCGCGGGCCCCGCGCGCACTAATCGCTCCAATCTCCACTGATTTGGAGCTGGGCCTCCGCTTTGATGTGCGCGGCCCGGGCTGGGGGCGCCAGGGCGCCCCTAAGTTTTTCAGAACTCGCCGAAGTCTGGCTTTGCTCCCAGGCTGCGAACTTCTCGCTCGTGAGAAACTTCTGCAGCCCTTGGAGCGTCACCAGGCATGGGTCGGGGCGCTCTTGAAGGCGCTCGTAGAAGACCTGGCTTTGCACGGTTCCCTCCAGCCCTCGCCCGCCGGGCTCCTTTCGTCCGCCCCCTTCCTCCCCCCACCCCCCTCCGTGAGGCCACACCCGACTCTGAACACGATCTCGAAGTTCTGGGTGAAAGAGGAAACTCGAGTCCGTAGTTGCACAACCGAATTCAATGCTCACCAGTTTTTCTGCGGGTGGAAGTCGTTATAGGTGACGTGGGAGCCAATGAAAGAATTAATTAGGCGCTGCTTAAAAACTCCACTTTGACTCGTGAGTTCAAGTGAAAGGCAATTATACAACTCAAATGACCGAATGTATGTGTTAATTTTAGCGATGCATAGTGCAGGGTTCCAAGGAATTGTTCGGGAAATGTCTCAGGTCCTGTTTTCCAGAGGAATTCGTGGGATTGGACTTGGAGCTGGGGAAGCCTTTTGTCTGGAGGACAAAAAAAATTGGAGATCAGGACACGGAGGGAATGTTCTGATGTAGCCGCTTTAACCTCTCTGGGCAAACCGCTGAACTCCGGGGCTATTGTTTCACTGTTAGTAACGTGGAATTGAGTTTCTCTCTCTCTCTCTCTCTCTCTCTCTCTCTCTCTCTCTCTCTCTCTCTCACACACACACACACACACACACACACACGAGATGGAGGGACAGGCAAGCCAGTGTTCTTTTGATAAAGCAGCAATTGAAGAACCACAGGTGTCTGAGTATCTGGAATACTTAGGGAGTACCGAACGGGTGAACTGCAGAACCTCTGTAAATTGATTGTACAGGAAACAGATTCCTGCACCCCCTTTGGGTGGGGACTGGGTACTGGAAATCACCTGGCATTTAAGAAAAAGCGTGTGGTGGCAATTGAAGGGTGTAGTATAGCCTTTTTTTGTACAAGCCTCTTTGAGCAATGTTTAGTTTACCTCATCTCAGTGAGTCCTGGCGAATGGCATTGCCAAGGACCAGCTCAGGACCCTCTAAGGCCAGCTCTCCTGCTGTGGCAGTCTTTTGTTCCCTTATTCACTGGAGGCTGTGGGGCATTCCTGGGACTAGCCTATGTTCCACGCTAAGGTCTTGCCTTTCTGAGGGCCCTTTATTCAAGCCACTGCTCAGCAAATGTCACCATTGTAAGTTTGCCTGCAACCCTTTGAATGGCAAGTCACCTCCCTTTGGGGAGAAGAGAGGCTGGACCTTCCCCCTGCGTGAAATGCTGATCCCAGTGCAATGCGGTGGCGCGGTCAGGGGCCACTTGATGACTGACTCACTATGGAAAATGAGGGCAAGGCTGTGGTGTGGTGTGGCCACGGGCCCCGCCTGCACCCACAGCACATTCCGCAGGGCAGTGGTGGTTCTGGGGCAGGCTTTCGTCCTCTTCATCCTCTAGGGGTGCTACTTCTTTCTAGCCTGTCACCATTCTGTAGGCTCAGGGCTATGGTAGGCCTCGGCTATGGCCAGAGCTGTTAGATTTATATATCCCATGTAGTATATGTAATTATATATAATATATGTCAAACATATATATATATACATATATATAGTACCAAAGATACTTCAGAAAGTTCACAGAAAGTGGAATTAAAAGGTAAGTTTATTTTTGTGCAGAAAATGTTGAAATCCATGCAAATTTTTTCACTATGTGCATTCCCTGTGAACATTCTGAAGACTCTTTGTGTGCATAATTTCAAGTTTTTTGCACCAAACTAAACTTATTTTTAATTCTATTTTCCACAAATATTTTTAAGCACCCTGATATGTACACACACCTATACACATGTCCAGTACCCAAATTTGTCCTCCCTGTGAGAAATCACCATAATTGGGGGTAGACTGCAGAATGTTGAAAGATGAGAGTTACAGAAACACTTTCACTCACTCATGTAGAATGCGGGAGACTTTGGAAAGAATTCACACTGAGATAACATATCCATGCCTAGCCCTATGCCTCAATAAGTAGTCATCAGTTGGGGATTCGTTATGTCTGAACTCAAATCCTTGAGCTTGATAATGTATCCTGCGCTTTCTATTATCTATGGTCTTAGTTAACTTTTGGAAGCAACCTGTACACAGACATAGATTTCTCAAATTTTTTTTTTTTTGCCAGAAAAATCTGAGAAGTATTTTTGAGTGCTGGATCATGAATCTGGTTTAAACGTTGCATGATGCAAGTGGTGCATGAATAAGGACATGGTGGTATGATTTGTAGGCCAGGCATAAACACGACTACATTTGGAGTTCTAGCAGTGATTTTGGAATTTGCAAGCTCTGGCGATGTCAGTTGGACTGGTTGACGTGAACTGACAGCCCAGCCAGCCGTGTGCACAGGAGCTTAGTGGCCTGCGGAGGCTTTGGGAATGGTGGCTATGCCACAGCAGGACTGTCTGGGTGAAGTGTTGAAAGCAAGAAGGTAGATGAAGTGAGAGGGTGAAAACTGTTGCAAAACCTAAATGGCACAATAATAAAGATACTAATGAACAATACCCTAAGTGCATTAATTTTTATGTCTACGGAATGACAAGCATTGTGCATTTAAGTTAATGCTCTTGCAGCAGCCTACAATGTAGACTTGGTTCTCCAGTTCACAAATTTGGGGTCTAAGGCTCAAGCTCACAGTTTTCTCCTGTTGTAGAGCTAGTGGGGTACGGAAGGAGATGACAAGAATTTAAATTGAGGCTCTTTTCTGAGTCTAACATATACTTGTCATTTATCTTTGTCTTGGTGTTGAAATTTTTCGTACTATCAGGCATTCAATTCATAAACACTATTTAGGGACCAACTGTGTTCCTGGAACTGAGGGGACTGAAATTAGCAAAGATCCTTTGGGGTAGGAGCAGTTTCCCTCGGAGTACATTGGCAGACACAGAGAATGTCATGTTTTGTGTCAATGATTCATATTAGACCAGCAGGGAGAATTCCTTTCTACCTGCTCTCCAAGTCCATACTTTGCTTTGTGAGTTCATCATTTTCACCCAGATTCTGCTCTGTCTCTTCAGAGGCATCACACCTAAAACTGGTCTCAGCTTATCTCATGCCCTAAACCCCACCGACCACAGCAGCTTCTCTTTCCAACTTTCCTGTCTCTTTGGAACATCCCAGCAAAGTAATCATCATTGCCACTTCCCTACTCTTGGATCGCTCAGCTCCCTTTGCTTCCTGTGTCTACTCGTCTGTTAGATTGCTGTCTGCGATTGGCTTCCATTCTTCCAGCCTACAAATGCATCTGTCTTTGGGCTGTAATTCCTTTTTCTTAAAAACTTCGTTAAGACTCTGTGGTGTGTCAAAGGGAATTGCTCATCCCTTCATTAGGGGTGGAGGGATCTGTCTCTCTTTTGGTCACCACTGTGTCTCCAGTGGCTGGGGAAGAGCTGGGAACATTTGTGGAAGGTAGAAATCAATGCATGGATAATCTGTGGGAGAAAAGAGTTGAGGGCTAATATCAACTGGTGATTCTTATGTTTAAGCGCTGTGCTAGTCACTTTAGATGTGGTTGCATTTTATAGGATATTACAGTCTGCAGCCTTCACTCATTTACTCAGGACACTTTTATTGAATATGTACCATGTACCAGCCACTCTGTTAGACACTGGGGAGAGTGAAAAAGGTAGGCATAGTCTAAGCCCTTTTGGAATGTGGAGTCTGCATGCATGCATATGGGGTACAGCCAGATGATAATCGAATAAAGGAACAGGCAAAACAGAGGCAAGTTTTAATAAAGACCATGAAGGAAATAAAGTTTGTACAGAGGAGGTTGAGGATCCCAGCTGAATCTGGCCTTTGGAAGCTGTGTCATTGTGCACATTTGTCTCCATTTCCTGTTGTTCCCAGCAGTCAGTAATGACAATGGAATTGCTAACTTCCTCTCTGGTCCACAAATATGCCACACTTTCCCACCGTCAGATCTTTCCTCACATTATATTCAACAGATAGGGGTATCATAGTCTTGCTTTCTCCAAAGTTTTGCTTTCTAAGATTTAAGTTATGGGTGATTTAAGTTTCCTGTAGTCAACATTGGTTCAAAAGTACATTAAAGGGGCCAGCGCCGCGGCTCACTAGGCTAATCCTCTGCCTTGCGGCGCCGGCACACCAGGTTCTAGTACTGGTCGGGGCGCCGGATTCTGTCCCGGTTGCCCCTCTTCCAGGCCAGCTCTCTGCTATGGCCCGGGAGTGCAGTGGAGGATGGCCCAAGTGCTTGGGCCCTGCACCCCATGAGAGACCAGGAGAAGCACCTGGCTCCTGCCTTCGGATCAGCGCAGTGCACTGGCGGCAGCGCGCCGGCCACGGCGGCCATTGGAGGGTGAACCAACGGCAAAGGAAGACCTTTCTCTCTCTCTGTCTCTCTCTCTCACTGTCCACTCTGCCTGTCAAAAAAAAGTACATTAAAGCACATTTAGATATTTCGAGAGAGAAAGGGAGAGAGCGAGCTAGCTTACATTCATGGAACTTTTATTATATCATTGGAATTGTTCTATTTTATTATTAGTTATTATTAATATCTTATTTGCGTAATTTATAAGTTAAACTTTATCATAGGTATGTACGTGTAGAAAAAAACAGTATAAGCCTTCAGATATAGGACTCAGTACTATCTGCTGTTTCAGCATCAGCTGGGAGTCTTGGAACATATTCTGGAAAATGGGGGTGGGAGAAACCTACTGTATCCATTTGATACACTGCCTGCAATGATTTTTAGTAAGAAACTCTTCATGCCTTTAAAGAACTCCTAGACAAGAATTAAATACTATAGGATTTAGATGAAGAAATGACCATATCATATGAAAACTGGATTTCATTTGGGGGAGATCAGAAAATGATTAGAAAAGATAACATTTGGGGCCAGCATTGTGTTGCAACAGGTTAAGCTACCACCTGCAAGACCACCATTCCATAGGAACACTGGTTTGAATCCTGGATGCTCTACTTCCCATCCAGCTCCCTGCTAATGAGCCAGGGAAAGCAACAGAAGATACCCTAAGTGCTTGGGGGCTCTGCCACCGATGAAGGAGACCCAGATAGAGTTCCAGACTCCTGACTTCGGTCTGACTTACCCCCAACAATTGTAGCCATTTAGTGAGTAAACCAGTGGATTGAAGATTCTCTCTTTCCTTCTCACTCTCCTTCTCCCTCTCCCTTTCTGTAACTCTTTCAGATAAATAAACCTTTTGTTAAAAAAAAAAAGGTGGTATTAGGGGGATGGTACTATTTCTGTAGCTTATCATGGTAGAGAAAGTATGTTCTAAGATGATGGTATAAGTAAACATTGTGTAGATGACAGTGCTGGGCACATTTCAGAAACAGCAAGAATCTCAGAGTTGCTGGATCGTGGAACAGTTGCAGGGGATAAAGGGAGCTGAAAGCTAACATGGGCCCATGCGTTGGAGGACCAAATGCCAGGGAGAGGAGTTGATAATTAATGTGGTGGGCAGTGGGAATTTGCTGCGATTTTCCACAAGAGAAAGACATGTTTGTAGCTGTCTTTTTAGAGGGGTTGCTCTGGTGTGCTGTGGAGGGTGAATTCAGGAGATTGAAGGCTGTTTTGTGGAAGGGCAAGTAGATGGGAAAGGGCAACCTGCAGCATAAAGATTAGAGACTGTGGAGTTAGGGCAGGACAAGCAACATGGAATGGGCCCTGAGCTTTCTGGACAGGGTAGGTAACTAAGAATCCATGCATTGTAGACAGAGATACTTAGGAGGGAAATTAATTTGAAAGGGGATTAATTGTGATCCCTTGACCTGGAAGTATCTTCCTTTCTCCAGCCTATATTCATTAAAATCTCACAAAGGTGATGGACAACTGGATCATGTGGTTTTACATTCTACAACATTACTAATCTGTTCAATTAAGGGAAATAGTTTATCTTATACTGTTCTGTAGCTGCTCTGAGTGTGATAGTCTTGTTTCATTGGATTGTGTAAAGTCAGGGAGTTCTTCAGTATTCTCTAAAGCAGTTCTTTTTTTAAAGATTTATTTATTTATTTGAAAGTCAGAGTTACACAGAGAGAGAGAGAAGGAGAGTCAGAGAGAGAGAGGGAGAGAGAGAGAGAGAGAGGTCTTCCATCTGATGGTTCACTCCCCAATTGGCTGCAATGACCCGAGCTGTACTGATCCGAAGCTAGGAACCAGGAGCTTCTTCTGGGTTTTCCAGAAGGGGGCAGGGGCCCAAGGACCTGGGCCATCCTCTACTGCATTCCCAGACCATAGCGGAGAGCTGGATCGGAAGTGGAGCAGCTGGATCTTGAACCGGGGCCCATATGCAATGCTAGTGCTTCAGGCCAGGGCATTAACCCGTTGCACCACAGTGCCAACCCAATCTAAAGCAGTTCTTAAAAGATCAAAGAAAAAGAAACTTGAAGACACTCTCCTGGAGATGTCTTTGAACATTTTTTGGGGGGGGGGGCGGGTAGAAGCAGATCATAATTCTTTGTAGAAATATATATATAACTGACAACTTCATGAAGTTCTGATTCACAATCTGTAGCAGAGTAAAGAGAAGATGTCAAGAATGTAGGAGAAACCAAAGATGTTAACTAACACATAGAGGGAAAATCTAGTGGAAAAAAAATAATCTAGCTGACGTTAGACAAAGAAGTGAAACTGGATTTTCAGTATTGGTTCACCTGATCTAAAATAAACAAACAGAACACAGCAGCTTAGTTACAAGAAAAAAATGTCATTTGAAAGAGCCCTAAATGATTTCAGCACAATTTAGTTATTGACAGAGTGAGAACACCATGAGAAAATTAGTGTGCATTACCTGCTTGCCTATAAGGCTGTTTTTTTTCCCATTCTTTAGGGTACAGAAAAAGGTCATGCTATGACTAGAAAATTTGCCAAGTGCACTGGCATCTAGGGAATTTACTCTGCCTATTTTGCCAAGGTCATGTGGGTAAGGGCTATGATAGTAATAACAGTAACTTTATTCAGTAGCACAGTTTTCTTTTAAAATTTTTTTTAAATTAAATAATTTGTGATTTGTCTTTGTGATAACTTGTAAAGTTGGAAAGAGAACAATGATTACTTATATAGCTATAATCTCTTTCTAATATTTGGGAAAAATAAAATAATTCTATCCCATTAATGAATTGACCTGTCTTTCAAAATATGAACAATTGGGAGATGCTTTAACTCTGTCTGGCATATCACATTCATTCAGCTAATGCAATGATTTTATTCAAAATAGTCTATATTCCCTTTACTTGTAAATGTGTTTGATCAATCCCAGGTTTAAATATACCCCATCAAGCTTTGGTTTCTATTTATGGTAATGAAGATCAATATAGAGAGTTTAGAAATGAAATGCAAAAGACAGAATACTGGGGAAATGCCACATAAATCAAAGCATCTCTAAATGAAGTCATGTGGCAAATGGAAGGAATATAAACTGGAATAGTGGTAAAATGATGCAAGGCAAAAAGTTTAAGGAAATTCATAAAATTTACAAGATATGAGCAAAGACAAATCATTCTGTTAACTATGGTAGAATAAGAAAACCGGCAGTCCTCTCCATAATTCTACTGTGATGCTTTCCAAAATACTAGTAAGGTTTCCTATTTCTAATTAACTATGTACTAGAAATCCACTGTACTGTGACTCATGTGATTGTGTGGAATAGTAGAAAAGGCATTATGGACTTCAGCATAACAAAGCTTAAATATATGCTCATCATACACAAGTTTTAAAATCTTGCTCTGCTGGCGCCGTGGCTTAACAGGCTAATCCTCCGCCTAGTGGCGCCGGCACACCAGGTTCTAGTCCCGGTCGGGGCGCCGGATTCTGTCCCGGTTGCCCCTCTTCCAGGCCAGCTCTCTGCTATGGCCCGGGAAGGCAGTGGAGGATGGCCCAGGTGCTTGGGCCCTGCACCTCATGGGAGACCAGGAGAAGCTCCTGGCTTCAGATTGGCAAGATGTGCCGGCCGCAGCAGCCATTGGAGGGTGAACCAACGGCAAAGGAAGACCTTTCTCTCTGTCTCTCTCACTATCCACTCTGCCTCTCAAAAAAAAAAAAAAAAAAAAAAATCTTGCTCTCCTGCAATTCTATAATTTACTAATGTGTTGTCTCTAGAAATTTAGGGGGCTAGAGATGTGTAGGTGGGCCCCTGTGTATGTTTCTGGGTCAAGATTTTTCTTTTGCTAACTCTGGGCTGGCTTTCCTATTCCTTAGTTAGTGAACTCTAAGCAATGATAGCCAGGCACACTTTGACATTATTACTGGAAGCAGAGTCTGGTCCCGGTAGGAAGGCTAATGGCAATCATCCTGGTTGTTTATTTGTACTGAGAACCTACTATATGGCAAGTACTTTGCGTGTGTGAACTTATTTAATCCTCACAACTCCGTTTGACCTATGAAGAAACTGAGGTACAGATAAGTTAAATAATATCTTGAAGCTCACCCAGCCAGGACATGACGGATCTGGGATTTGAACACAGATCTAGGTTCTAAGCCCTAAACCTCACGATACTATGGTGCCTCACATGTCATCGTTATTTTGTTTTACTGCTGATGACATCTCCAGATCTCTTTGGTATTCTGATCATGGTATCTGTCTATCTCTTTGGACTTTTCTTTTTTCCTGTTATGCACCAACAGGACTCATTCTGGTTTGCAGAATATAGTGCCCTTAATGAATCATCAAGACGTCTATGGACATTTTGGGGGATTTTGTATGTGTGGGTCTCATTTTATTTTTTTTGACTCAATCCACCTAAATGAATAGATAGGGCATTTGACGTCGGCATACAGTTAAACAAGTCCTAGTGCTTAGCCACATTCACTAGAGGAAAAGAAACACACTGACCACATTGTTAAACACATCGTCTCTGTAAGTAAGAACAACTTCTCTCTGAACTTGCTTGCTGTCTGTTAGTTTGAAGTTAGGAAGATTTACCCATGTTTTATTCCTCCAGGGTACGAATACTGTGCAATTCAAGAATAATGAGAGAATTGTGTCAAATGAGGGGAAGCTCAGGGAATTATAGGGCAACCAAATCCACGTGGCCAAATCAAAGCCACAGTACTGATAATAAACATACACTTAATATCCATTGTTTAATTGACATGCTTGCAGGGGCAGCAATGACATGTCACAGTCCCATTGTGTCACTGTAAGGGGAAAGCATGCACACATGTGTTAAAAACTTGATGAACTCCTAACTCAGCAGTGGAACAATTACTTCACAGATTGGATTATTCTGAAGAGAATCAACAGCCCCATTCAGCCAGTGTATTTTGAGCTCTTCTGTGTGCTTGGGCTCTCTGCGAGGTGCTAGGGACACAGAAGTGAAGAAAGCACCATCTTTGTTCTCAAAGGGAGTCTAATGCACGGGTCTCTTCTCTGTTACAATACTCTATCTCTAAGTCTTGTGTGACGGTGTGGCCACATCGTGATCTAGATGGACAGCTTCCAAATGGCCCCCTCTGCTAAAGTCAAAGTGTCTTGGTGAAATCATATTGTCTTCTATTCTGAAATCCATGGAAATGTCAAGTTTACTGTTTTGCTCTCCTTGATAAAATATAGTATATGAACTAGTTGCTAGGTTACCACATAAAACACTGGCCCCAGCTGCAGTTGGGAAGAGCAGTTAGCAATTAAGTAAAGGAAATGACTAGTGGGTTTGAAACCCAACACATGGCCCATATACTTCTAAGCAAGGCAAGCATCTATGTTACTGAGGCAACTTTTATCACTAAGGAAGTAGTTTTGGTGACTCATGTTCACACAAAATGACTTACTTTAGAATCTGGGCATTCAGTAACCTTACCATTATGCTTTCTTTTCTTTGGACTAAACCAGATAAATTCATTTGGAAGACATTGGCTTATTATTTAGTAGCATATCATTCATTGGCTGCCTCATAGTTTGAAATTTACTGGACTTGTGGCTGACCAGAGTAAAAGGTTAGTGGTTGCTGGAATATATTGACATGTTAAAGGTACAACTAACAGGTTGTTTTCTAAGCAGAAATGTTTTATAATTTTTTGTCAAATATTTTATGTAATATAATAGTGTTATTTATAAGTAGTCATACTTTTGATACTTAAATTAGAATATGAAATATTTTATACTGTAACATAAAAATCTCTTATTTTTTTCCTAAAGAAATGAAAAATGGAATCAAAGTCTATGGAGGGCCACCTAGTGATGATAGTTACAATAATGAAGGAATCGTAAGAAAAATTCTTGCTAATTTCTCTCTTCTCATTTTCAGAATACCTGCCTGATGTTGCAACAGTGTTTGTTTATTGACAATTGACTTTTTATTTTTATTAAAAAATAGTACAGAAGTTTTAGGAAAAGTTAGCCGCATAAGGGTTATAGGTTGATAATATGTTCAGAGAACCATATGGAAAGAACTTACTATTGAAGAAAAAGCAAGACAGAAGCCAAGGCTCCCAGCTGACTTCTGAGTATCCTAGCTTGGGTTTCAGTTTTTCTTATATTCTTCATCATGCCAGGCTTCCATGTGATCAGCCCAGGGCTCAATGCTGTCCTGAAGCCATGCTATAAATTTCAAAAATTTTAGCTGTTTTCTTTTTGCTTCAATGTAATCCTTTTCTGTTTTTAATTTTGTGGCTGGAAAAACTTGAAAAAAGGCAATGAGTCATTGCAAACATTTCCTTTTTTCTGCAGATAGAATCCTGCAATGTGAGGCCAATGTACTGAGCACCATGTGTGCTGTGCATGAACTTTGGCATTTTCAGAGCTTTTCTGGAGGCACCTTCTAAGAGAACTTGTAGAGGGAGGTACTAGTGCAGTGATTCTCAAAGTGGTAGACAAAGTGATTCACAAGGTGTTACACGACTAGCAGGAGTATCCCCTAGGAATTTTTTAAAGAAATTATGTGAGTCAGCATCCTAGGCCAACTGAATTAGAAACTCTGGTGGGCAGGGGTGTGACAATTGGAGTTTGAATATGACTTCCAGGTGAATCTGAGGACCACTAGGCTAGTGTATCATTGGTACATGTGGCCATGTAGAACAGGAAGGTATAGTGGTTAGAGAAGGGGGAAATAAATGAGTCTTTGCTTGTGAGGGAGTGAAGAAGCCATAGAAAAGAATGCTTTCGCTTTTGCAATTCAAACAAGCAATACAGTTTAAAAGCCTGAGATTTAATTTGCAGAACTAATTGTTTGCATGAGTGTTTGTTTTCTCAGAGAGGAGCAACCCAGATGACTAAGTTACTGTGAAATATATGCTTGGTTTAGAAATTCTAGAATAATCTCTGCAGTGAGAAAACGCATGCCTTTCCATATTAGTCCATAAATTCAACTCAGGTTTGTAAAGTTCTGTAAGACTCTTGTATTCTGTTGGCTTGGCCAATTCATTTGTCTCTTGGGACACCATCTGACAACCATATGCATTCTGCTCTTCATGAATGATCTCATTGGAATGAAATGAGGGCTTTAATATGTGTAAGAGAATTTGTGAGGCTTTCTGATTACTGGAAAATGAGAACCATAAGGGTCAAGAACTATTAATGTAAAAACTGATGATAACGAAGTGTTTAGAAGATGATGCAAAAATGTACTGCTTGTTTCAATCTCTTTGATTTATGTGCTTTTCAATCCTGACTTAATCATGTAGAAGATGTTTGAATTTAAACAAATCATAGCTTTTGAAAGCTTTTAACCAAAAATATTGTGGTAAATCATGCCCACTCATGGGATTTTCATGAGAATAAAATTAGATGAAAATATCAAAATGCAGTTTCTAAAGATCGGGCTTTACCATTTTTAGATGTTCTTGTTATGATTGTTGCTATTTTATGTCTGGGTTGAGTTAGCTTCGTGGTTGTTGGTGTAATGACATCATCCAGGAGTTTGGAATAAATGTGTACCTCAGCAGATTTTATGATTACAAAGAAATAGCTGTGTTTATTTTTCTACTAATTCTCCTTCAGTGGAATGTTTCAATTTTCTCATGGAATGGGGGAGATCCACATATGTTTTATTAAAGCAAGCAAGTATGATATTTCATTGAACTGGGAGACAACATTTCATTCTTTCTTCCAGGGAAGAGTGGGGCACTGAGGAGTCAGATAATTGGGTTAGATCCCCAGTTTATCTATTTCTGATGATGTAACCATGGGAAAACCTCCTTTTCCTTTGCTGTAAAATGGGAGTGATAATAATAGAGTTGTGTGAAGATGAAGCGAGCAATGAATATAAAACACATGATAGAGTATCTTGCACAAAATAAACACTCAATCACTGTGAGTTATTGTTGTTATTATTATTAAATTATAGCATGAAGAGGAGAAAAAGGGACTGTGTCTAACAGTCAAGGGCAAGAGACAATAAGAAGACAAAGAAACAGTTACTAAGTGGCCTGATCACATTACAAATGAAAATTCAAGCAGTTTCCTGATCTGTCCCATTGAGAGTAAATGATTCTCCAATCACTGCAAATGAGAAAATGGATCATAGTAATAGATGTTACATCTCTTGTCTCCCTAGCTAGAATGTGCTGGAGCCATAGACAAAGCACGTCTTGATTTTCTCACTCCCCCTACTTAGGTGCCTCCCTTCCTCCTTCCCCATCTTGTTAAGGTTTCTTCAGGGTGAGAGGTCATACTGGCGAAGAGTTACAGGAGTATTTCTTACTTGGCCTTGTGTTTACATCTCTGGATTTGACATGTGTTTAAAACTAACCCTTTTCCTGGCAGATGCTTCTTTGGTGGAGACTTCTTACCACCAGGGATCTCTCTCTCTCTCTCTCTCCTGCTCCCCTGACATGCAGAAATACACATGTATTCCTTCCATAGTCCCCTGGGAGTCATTCTGGGTACACTGCTTTCCTCTTTTTGCCCTGGGACCTTCTCTGTGGGTGATCCCTTGAACAAGATCCAAGACAGCTCCCTCTTGCATAGTTCAGATGTCGTCCAAAGGAAATACTTGGACTCTCCAAACTTTTAGTTAAAGGGCTTCAATTTTAAATACACTGGTGTCTTTGGAAGCTCTTTGCATTAGGCTGGAGGTGAGGAGCAGACAGGCCCCCTCCTGTATTCCTTAGAGAAAGGTCAGTCCCTAGCATGCTAATAACTTTCTACAAAAATTCCCTTTTCATCTTGAATAACCTCCAACTCTTTATACCTTTGACATAGATAAGTGGTTGTGGGAGTTGTGTAACTCCTTCTGGAAGCTTCCTTTGGATGTTTTGCCTTATTCTTTTGTATTTCACTTTGGAATGTGTTTCTAGTGTTTTAGTACTTGAGCTAAAGCATACATTTTCATATCCTGTTGATACTACCCAGAAAAATTATCTGGACTTAGCAATTTTGAGCCAATTTGAAGATACTGGAGCAAAACTCAGAAAAGAAAAACAGGATACTTCTGAGCCTTTGCACACCACTGTAATTTAAACAAGGCATTTAGAGTAACAACATACAGGCAGTATAACAAAGTTGATGAAAAGATGGTGTGGTGGTGGGTAGCTGAACTGATCTGAAGCCAGGAGCCTGGAGCTTCTTCCGGGTCTCCCATGTGGCTGCAGGGGCCCAAGGAGTACTGCTTTCCCAGGCCACAGCAGAGAACTGGATCGGAAGTGGAGCAGCTGGGACTCAAACCGGCACCCATATGGGATGCCAGCGCTGCAGGCGCAGCTTTACCCCCTTTGCCACAGCGCCGGCCCCTCTCTTGTAGCTTTTAAATTTTCTTTTCTATATGTTTCTCTATTTCCTAAATTATGTATAAAGGACACAAATATTTATATATTAGCCAAAAAGAGAAAGAGTGGTCAGAAGTGAGACTCTTGGAGTTGGATTGAACTTCTAGTAGGCTAGGGTTTTCTAATGCATGTCTGTGGGCTCTTGTCACTTAGGGAGGTATTCAGAAATATGTTTTCCAAGTAGGGAACAAGTGCCAAAATGAAACTGCAGGTTGCAGTTTTTGGATTTTAAAACTGTGAACTCTACAGGGATACACAGCTGATGTTCTGTGTTGCATTCTTTCTCTACTCTCTTCTAGTAGTAGTTCTAAAATGAAAGGAGTAGAAAAGATAGGACATGCAGATTCTTCACATTCTTTCCTGACCAGAATCCTTAACTCCTGTGTGAAATTCTCCCTCAGAATCCATGACAACTCCTGGTTGTTTATTATTTGATAACTTTCAGACTTTTTTTTCCCTTCTAAACTGATGCTGTCTTCTTATTTCTCTTCTTTTAAAAATGTGATTATGTTTTTTGTAAATAAATATGTTAGCCATTTTGATTTTTGTAATACTGAGAAAAATCACATGAAGTTTCCTACTTTTTAATCTTTGTATAAAACTGAATATTAAAAAAGAAAATCTGATAATTCTAAAATGGCCTAATAAAATTTTAAACACTTACAGTGTTCTTTGACATTTCTAGCTCTGTATTATCTCATTTTGATATTATCCTATTAGTAAAATGTATGTATGCCATCTACTGAAATAGAGTCTATTTTAGTCACTTAGTATTTTCTGAGTGACTAAACATGCTACAAATCCCTTTGGGGAATTTAGACATTTTAAATTAGTGGTATTTACCTTAGATGGAAGTGAAATGCTCATAGGCTTGAACTGAAAGAAAAAGTTGCTAAAATAAGGGTTGATGGCCTCTGCATTCCAAGCCTGGAGCAAATTTTTGTGGAATAAGATGTGCTTGTGTGTTGTATTACTCTCACATAAGTGGTTTTGAAAGCTAAGGTAGATTTTAGCAATTTAAAATAAATGCAAAGGTTCTTGTTTTCTTATATTCAAGTGGAGGGAGTACATATAGTCATGGCAGAATTATGGAACTGTTATTACAGTTTAGTCATTTTTATCACTATTGGCTCATAACAGAATGATTCTGATACTATTGTATATCTAAACTAGTTTCTAACTAGTAAGGATACAATGAAAAATCCTTATATTTTATTTTTCTCTGGGCTTTAGTTTCTCAGTTTGATGACTGCAACAACTGAAAAGAAACGACTGTGAAGAGGAACAAGGAGTTTTGTGGGGGTGTTTGTGCATGTGTCTGTGTGTGTGTGCAGGCACTTCCTTTTCCTGGTGTTACTGGGTCTGCTTTGTGATGTAGTTGCCTCCAGGCAGCTCTGAATGCTCAGGTGAACCATTAGAGAAAAGAAAAGAGTAATAACAGCTCTCAGAGTCACTAAATTCTATTGCTACTATTCCCAGCTTGTGTCGTGATTTCCTCCCAGCAAAGCACAGAGGGCGTAACAGAAAACCACGAGGAACGGCATCTTGCTAGGTAGCATACCAACTAGACTCTGAAAACATATTTGGAAAATAATTCTGTTATTATAAAAGACTGGGTTATACCTTTTGACAAAAGTTGCCAGTAAGTAGGTGAAAACCAGTATTTATTGAGCTAGGTACATTACTGACGTGTGTGTGTATACATACAATAATAATACAGGCAACTACCTTGCTGGCAATATTATTAACTTCATAGGTGAAGAAACTGAGTCACGAAATTCATCTTAGTTCATGGAATTTTAAGAACCAGGTTCCTTGCACTGTCTCAAGCTATCTTTGCAGAGAATCTATTATAAATGTTAGTAACTAGTTTGTCAGCCTGTTCCTCCTTTGTGAAAGAATATTAACATTTTTAAAAAAGATTTATTTGACAGGCAGAGCGAGAGCGAGAGAGAGAGAGAGAGAGAGAGAAAGAGAGATGGAGATGTCTTCTGTCTGTTGGTTCACTCATGCACTCACGTAATTGCTGCGATAGCTACAGCTGGTCCAGGAACTCCGTCCAGGTCTCCCAAATAGATGGCAGAGGCCCAAGCACTTGGGTCATCATATGCTCCTTTCCCAAGCTCATTAGCAGAAAGCTGGATCAGAAGTAACAGATCAGCTGTTGCTCTAACTGGCACTCTGATACGGGATGCCAACATTTACAGGCAGTGGTTTAACCCACTGCTCCACAGTGCTAACCTCAGTTTTAACCATTTTGTCTGTGGCCTTTTAAACGGGTATTACCATATCTGTTTAGGTGTACTTTGCAGATCTCAAAAGTTTCCCTCAGTCCTCAATTGAGTCTGTTCTCAAGAAGTAACGTCTTCTGGCTCTAGGCTGCTTTAGTTTGGCTCCCTGGCTTGGCGTCTGCAGGTGTAGGTGCCTCACAGGCTTGGGCCAACTGAACCTACCCAGAAGCTTTTATACCACGTGATGGTATAGCCAGCTCTGAAAGAACTCGGAAAGAACCCAAGCTGGAATTCCCTGCTTTCCCACTAGCTGTGGAGTCAGACAAGATACTTACTCTATGCATCTCCATGTCTTCATCTCTAAACTTGGGGTTAGATGAAATCAGTGGTTTATAATCCAAGACCATAGTATGATTTAGAGGTAGTTGTGGTAGTCCATGGGATAAAGGAGGTTACCTGGAATTATTCTGGGCCTGTGTGGCTACTATCCATGCTTCAACAACAGAAAATGTGTGTGTGTGTGTGTGTGTTTAGACACAGTTTCTCTGTATTTCTCTGTGCCTCTGATTCCAAATGAAATTTTGCTTGGACAAAAAGTTCTGTCTCTATAAATAGTTTGAAAAATGCTGGACTAAATACTCCTCAAGTGTCCTTCCAGCTCTAATTCCCTGTGAGTGCATGAAAGCAGTTTTAAAGAAAGAATCCCACTATTTTTAGTTGAACTAAAACACAATCCTTAAAATTTGCTGCAAAGTATTGTTTCAAATTAGTCATTTCAAAAATAACCCCCAAGAGCAAAATTGATGTTAAAATCTATGATTGAACACTCTGAAATGGTAAAGTATAAAGTAAACTGCGTGATTTCTGTTTTTCAGTAGCAAATATATAATTAACTTTCCTTTGATTCTAATTTTTGAAAGCATTCTTTTTCTTCTTCGGAGGTAAGATAACAATATGGACAGTCAGAAGTCACCAAAATGTGCTTTGCAACAGAAAAGTACTACTCCGGAGACGTACCAGGAAGTTCATTTTCCACCTGTTCTTTCTCTCATAAAAGTTTATCATGTCACTGATACAACACAACTGCTGCCTCTGCTGCTGTTCCCGTGTGACAGTCCATAAGGAAGTGACTGGATACTAGAGAAAGAGAAGGAATGTTTGCTGCAAGATCTACTTTTACTTGAGTTTCTTTTACTACACATTTTGGACACTTATTTTAAAGCAGTGTTCAGTAGTTAAGCATTTCCGCACATTGCAGCACTGTTCATTGATTGATAGGCTATCCATCGATGTTAACTCCAGGAGACCAGCATTCTAGAGCAAGGCTGCCCAATAAAATTTTCTGTGATGAGCAATACTGTAGACCCCAGTCATGGATGGCCACTGAGTCCTTGAAATGTGCCTAGTGGAAGTGATTAACTAAATGTTTAATGCTCATTAAATTAATATGACTTAAATCACCAGGTATGAATACCCTATTGAGGGCTATAACTTTTTAGAGAATCAAAGAAATTAGTAAAATGGTATTCAACTGTTTTTTTGTTAACTATTGGCACTCTGATGGTCTGAAACAGATAATAGATTTTTACATTTTTAAAAAATTTTACAATGAAGATTTCTTCAGTTCCTAACACATGGATGATCCAGGAAGTGACTGGATGTATTACTTGGTCCTGTCTCACCTCCACCTTAGAGCTTCCAGTTCATGCATCCTAGTAAGGTCACTTCATCAATTGGTCTGGAGATAGCCAGATCTATAGATCCACCTTTCACAGCTATCCTGGTCATTCTGAGAGCAAAGAATTAGCATGTTTCTTCCTTACTATGTGAGCTGGCCTGATCCCTGACTATCTGTATTACCAGGCTGAGCACCCCTCTGCCATGCCTCTGAATTCCGGATGGTTCCTGAATCCTTCCCACAAGACCCGAGATCCCCTAAAGTCCCGAGAGACCTATGGCCATCTGGACTGCCCTATGGTGTGTTGACTAGTTTAGGGCCCAGGGTTCAGTTCTGGTATCTGAGATGGGCGTGGCAAGCTGGAGTGTGATCAACAGGTGAAGAGACTGGGGATGTGTGGCTTAGAGGCTGTCCTCACTGTTGTCACCCCTGCTCTAAGGAGGATGCATTCCAGGACTCCTAGGAGATGTCTGAAACAGCAGATAGTACTGAACTGTAATACCAAGTTTTCCCTATATACCCATATCTATGATAAAGTTTAATTCATAAATCAGGGATAGTATGAGATTATTAATAAGAGCTCCTAACAAAATAGAATAGTTATCACAATTACAGTAATAAAATTGCTAGCATCACTAGGCTTGCAAGTAGGTAAGATAAGGGATAGATGAACACAAGCACATTGATAGCCTCAGAGCCCATTAACAAAACGGGGCTATGAAGTGACAAATATGCCACTAGGGTGTATAGTGTGTAAACGCTGGATAAAGCGATGATTCGTGTCCAGTGGAACAGAGTAGGGCAGCTGAGGTTTCATCATAGTACCCAGAATGGTCCTCAATTTCAAATTTATAAATTGCTTATTTCTGGAGGTTTCCACTTGATATTTTTGGATCAGGGTGGACAAGAGGTGACTAAAGCTACAGAATGTGAAACTGCTCACATAGGGCACCTATTGTACATAGCTGCTATTTAATAAACAGACATTTATTTTTATTTTTCTAGGCACTGAGCTAAGTGCTTTTAATCCTTATTTCTTATAGCAACGACTTGCACTGATTTATAATATTTAGAAGTATCCTGAGGCTCGCAGAGGTTAAGTGGCTTTCTCCCAAGTCCTGTAGGTACAAATAGGCAAGATTGATTTCTGTCTACACTGTGGCTCTTGAGATTGCATTGTTTCTTTTAAATTAAAAATCCTTTTTTGAGAGGCAGAGAGGGAGGGAGGATGGGAGAGAGAAGGAGATAGAGAAAGAGAGTGTTCCTGTCTGCAGGTTCACTCCCAAAATGCTGCAATGGCTGAGGCTGAAGCTAGGTAGTTGGGAACTCAGTCCCGATCTCACGCATGGGTGGCAGGAGTCCAGCTACTTGAGACATCACTGCTGCCTTCCAGGGTGCACCTTGGCAGGAAGCTGGAATTAGGAGCCAGAGCTGGGAATAGAACCTAGGCACTCTGATATGGGAAGGGAACATCCTTTTCTTGAGCTCGCATTCTTAACCACACACAACACTATTCATTATAGAAAAGTTCCTTTAAATCAGTGTAGGAGAAATCTAAAAGGGACTGGATATCTGATGTTTCATATATGCTTTTATCTTCCAAGTGTTAGCATGCACTGAATATACTAAGGTCCAAATTTTGATATTTGTTTATATTTTCAAAACAGAGTTTTGAGTTTTTGTAAGCAGAATATAAGCACCATTGGCTGTATTACTGAAGATAACTATGGGACTTGAGAGCTTTTTTGCCCTTATGAATATTCAGAATTTGATTTGGGGAAAAGTAATCAAATACAGGTACTTACTTCCAGAATTCACAGAGAGATGGAATTAAAAATTTATTTTAGTACAAAAAAAGTGAAGTCCAGGCATTGATTTTTCCTAATACACATTTTCCAAGAACTTTTTGAAGGCCTCTCGTGTATTTTCTTTTTGTTCATCCTATCTTCCTCTTCAATTGTTCCTATTGTGCTGTCCCTTCCCAACCCTCCCCACTCTCCCCCATCACATAATTTGTGCTAGTGATGGGAAGACAGCACATACATAATCCAGAGGGGCCTAACTTTTACAGATGCTTCCATGAAGATAGTCATAAAGTAGTATTATGAAGAAAGTTTTCATTCTTGAACAACTACCCCACGTGAGGAAATTATACATAAAGATTGTACACAGACAACATGAAACTTGGACTAGGAAGAACAGAAACAACTGAATGACAGGAATAGGTGAGACCTGTTCTTCAGAAGACAAGGAAGACCGAGAAACAAATGATTCAGGGTTTCTGGCCTGGGAGTCTAGAAGGGAGCAGCTTCCATTGAATAAGGCTAGGAGGTTTCCAGCAAGGAACATAAGCACTGAGAACTGGAGAACGGGGAATGCCGAGCAGTTAATTGATAGCAGAGTTCAAAACAGGAGAGAAACCAAAGTTACGGCAGAAAAGTAAGGTTAGGACTACATTCCCCCAACCCTTAACTATGAAAGTGAAGGGCTTGTAATCAACCTTTGTGGGGATGGGGTTTTAGCCCCCTCCCTCTCAGGAAGTTGATATTTTTCATTAATTTTGCCACATGTGTATGTCTCTCCCTTACAAGGTAAGATCCTTGGTCATGTTTATTTCAATTTATGCTCTAATGCTGAACAGGTTCTAGATTTAATTAATTTATTGGCTGTTGACTATATAAATTGCCATGATTATTTAGCTCCCTTTATATATATATATATACATATATATGTATGTATGTATATATATATTTTTTTTGACAGGCAGAGTAAGAGGGAGACAGAGAGAAAGGTCTTCCTTCTGTTGGTTCACCCCCCAAATGGCCGTTACGGCTGGAGCTTTGCCAATCCGAAGACAGGAGCCAGGTACTTCCTCCTGGTCTCCCATGTGGGTGCAGGGCCCAAGCACTTGGGCCATCCTCCACTGCCTTCCCAGGCTACAGCGGAGAGCTGGACTGGAAGAGGAGCAACCGGGACAGAATCCGGCGCCCCAACCGGGACTAGAACCCAGGGTGCCAGCACCGCAGGTGGAGGATTAGCCTAGTGAGCTGCGGTGCTGGCCTCCCTTTATATTTAATATATTTTGTTATAGTAATTTATTATTGGTATTTATGGTAGTAATATTACATAATGGAAATGTTTATTTCATATATTATACAGATATAAGTGGTTATATGGTTTCCGTAAGTTGTGTAGGTTCAGGAGTACACTTGCTTAAAGCAGATACAAATGCTTTCCTTATAGATATTTCGATCTGAACAGATAATTAACAAGTCAAATTAGGACTCATTTTTTCAAAGAATAATCTACGGAATCTTGGAACTGGAATACCTTTGAGAATTATTCCGGGTTCCCCCTTCTTTTCCCTTTATTTAACAGGTGAGAAAACCCTGCTCATGCTAAGTCACACAACCAGATTCTCACAGTGCCAAAGCTAACACTCAGTTCCCTGGCATCTATCATGATTTCCTTCTTACCCAAACATAAAGCCAAAACATTTACAGTCCCACAAACATTTACAACTTAAACAGTTAATTTCATAGATCAAACCAAGATGGATCAGTCGATTTACATTTCAAAGACTTCTAGTTGTGGTACAGTAGGTTAAGCTGCCTTTTGTGATGCCCTCATCCCATATCCGCGGTTTGCTTCCAGTCTTAGCTGCCCTGCTTCGGATCCAGTTCCACACTCATGCACCTGGGAAGGCAGCAGGTGATGGTTAAGTACCTGGGGCTCTGCCACCCAAGTAGGAGACTTGGATGGGGTCCTGGCTCCTGGCCTCTGCCTGGCCCACGCCCAGCTTTTGGGCCATTCGGGTTGTGAACCAGTGCATGGAAAATCTCTCTGTCGCCCTGCCTGTCACACAAATAAATAATAAATCTTAGGGGCCCATAGATCTAGATGATTTTCAGAGTAATCCCGTAGGGGTGTTTTTTCAAGCGGCTACTAATTACAGCAATCACCTAAATTACTAGCACCCACTGAGGGCTCCTCTGGGTTTGTGCTGGCTGACTCTGGGACCTTCTCCTGGAAAGCCATTCGTCTGACTTACGTAAGCCCAGGCACACGCACACCAACGACCTGGTATGTGCTCAGTAGTAAAAAGAATGTTCGATTTAGGCTTCCAAGGACAGAAAGGCAGCCTGCCTGGAAAACAGCTTTTTCTGGATTCTAACCACTTTGAAAACAAGGCCAGTGGTGATCTCTCTACTGAACTCCGAATTGAATTTCTCTTCCTCGAATGGCCTTCCTGCAAATCAGGCTTCACTTGAGAGCCCTTTTTGTTTCCTATCTTTTGTTCCCTTTCAGCCCCCTACCAGCGCTCCCCAGGCCCCACACAGCGCTGTAAAAGCCCTGACCTGGAGAGGCAGGAAGGGGGCGGGCGGGCAGGCGCGGAGGGGGGCGGGTACTGAAACGCTGCGGAACCAAAGGCGGAGGGAACGGGGCGGACGGAGCGAAAAGAGCGAAGGACCGGCAGGCCTAGCTCTGAGGCGGCGGCGGCAAGAGAATGGAGGCCCTGCGAGTCCTGGAGCTGTATAGCGGCATCGGCGGCATGCACCACGCGCTGAAAGGTGAGACACGACCTAGCGCTTCCTTCTCTATCAGCTCCGGGGCGTTCACTCGAGCACTGGTGCCCGAGAGGGGTGGAGCGGCGAGACGCTAGGGGCGGAGACGAGCGAGCGCGCGGGGTGGGGTGGGCCCCGTTGTCCTGGAAACCGCCCCAGCGCGCCGCCTTCTTCCACCCCTGTGGGCTGGCTCGTCTTCCCGGCCTCGAGCTTTGTCCCGAGGGCCTTCAAGGCCTAGTTCGTGAGTCAAGAATCATAAGGCTGTGAAGTCAAACAAGAGTGGTACCACAAAGCTGGGGGAGGGGGCGAGCTCCCCGCCGACGGCCCAGCCCCGCTTCTAAGTTTGCGGTCGCGGAGAAGCCTGGTGCTGGTCCAGGACCCAGGAGGACGTCCCGGCGGGGCGGGAGCTGGCCTGGGTGGGCTGGCCAGGGAGAGACGGGTGTCGAAAGGGGTAACTACAGTTCCTGAGAGAAGTTTGCAAGCATTAAATAGGAGTGTATGGGGAAGCAGAGAGGGAGATCGTGGTGAAGTGTGATGGTTGGAAAGACACATCCTGTCTTCTGTAGTTCTACGTTTAGTTGCCTGAGAGGAGTTGGAACTTGAGTTTAAACTTTGTTACGTGTGACCTTGGGCTAGTTAGTTACTTAACCTTTAAGAATGTTTTCTGGTTTTAAAGTGTGAGAGGCGGCACTTCCGGGGACGGATGATGAGAATGAAATATAAGAAGTAGAAAGTGCTCATTACTACCTAGTACACTGTAGCCACTCAGTACTGCAAATTATTATCACAATTACTTTTTATGTATCTGTTTCGTCTTGGCGTTTTTACTTTCCTGGATGCTAACTTGGAACTGGAATGTTTGTTTTTGGTGGTACTCAAAAAATTGTTGGAGATCCTGTTCTGCGCCAGGTACTGCGCCAGTCACAGAGGATGTGGAATGACAAATAGACTATGAACATGTGGATTTATTCTTAAATTGCTAAGACAACCACTAACTGAAACTTACCTGCTTCCTTTTTTAGTACCAAGAGTAACAAGAGACTAACACTGTTAAGATACAGACCATACTTAATGGGTTGAGCATGTTTTTTGAGCAGAATATTTGAGTTTTGATTCTAGACTGTTAGTGAATATTAAAATTTTACTACTTGTTGGTTTTCTGTGTTGATTTCTCACATTAAAACCACATGAAAACAAACCAAAAACTTCAATACTGTTTGCTCTGTTAATTTTGTAAGATTGTGTAATGTCAGCATTTTCCCCTATCTTGAAGCCCCTTAAGAATAAGACCTTAAAAGTTTCTTAGTACTTTTTCATAAGTTGTGATTCATCCACTTCTTAGATGTTGAATAGATTGTTACTTACTTTTTAACAAGGACAGTGTGAAACAGCAATTATATCCTTGAGCATAAATTCTGACTTTCTCTTTTAAGTGTTTTCTAAAAGTCAAACTGATTTGTTGACCAGTAAGATTCACTGTGTGCCAGTTACTAAGTAAAAAATAGAATTGCTTAAGCCCTTTGATAGATAAAATAGTATATTACTTTTCAGAGGTTTGTGAATGCCTCCCTCATCTACACATTCATCAGGATTACATACTACCTATTATTTTTTAAAAGATGTATTCATTTATTTGAAAGGCATAGTGACAGGGAAAGACCTTCCATATGTTAATGTATTTCTCAAATGACAGCACACCCGGTGCTGGCCCAGGATGAAGTCAGAAGCCAGGAACTCCATCTGGGTCTTCCATGTTTGTGGCAGGAAGTCAAGCACTTGATCCGTTATCCACTGCTTCCCAGGCACATTGGCAGGGACCTAGATCAGAAGCTCAGTAGCTGGACTTGAGCCTGCGCTCCAGAGTAGGATGCAGGCCTCTCGTGTGGTGGCTTAAACTGCTGCACCACAACACCCATTCTGATATTAGCTATTTTAACATTTGCTAATTTGATGAGAGACATTATGTTATTTTAACTAAGTGTATTTTTACTAATGAAACAATTAGATATTTTCTTTCATACTAGCAATGCAACTTGAATTTATATGCATTTTTCTATTACCACTGCTACTATCCTACTGTCATCATTTCCTAAGTGCTCTTATCGCTTCCACTCTGCCTTCCTATTCCTTCTATTATCCACATAGCAAGCAGAGTGATCTTTTGTAAACCAGATCATATCACTTCCCTGCTGAATAAATGATTTCCCTTTGAGACTAGAATTATGGTCCCATCTTGGTAACAGACCTGTGCAATCCAGTGTCTGGCTGCCTCTTCAGTTGTGTCTGTCACTGTCACCCTGTTTCTCTTGCCTGGGTTCTCTGTTCTGCATCTCTGTTTCTCAAACATTCCTACTTCCTTCTGTGTTCTGGTCTTTCCTTTTGTTATTGTCTCCACCCAGAGTGCTATAACCTTGGAATTTTCCCCTCTAACATGTTTTCACCTTTCATATCTTGGTTTATATGTGGCCACTTCAGAGAGGCCTTCCCTGGTTGACCCTGTAATCCAAAGAAGCTATCCTGCCTTCCCTACATCTCCATGCCCTCATATTTTGGTTTGTGGTCTACATATTATGGTTATTGAATATTTTTAAAAAGTTATTTTTAAGTGGTACATAAAAGTTATACATATTTATGAAGTGTTTTGAGACATGTATGCATTTGTGTGATGTTCAATTCAGGGTAAACTTAACTATTTCCTCAAACATTTGCCCTCTATTGGACAAAATGTTCAAAATTCTCTCCCAGCTTTTTTTTTTTTTTTAAGATTTATTTATTTGAAAGTCAGTTACACAGAGAGAGGAGAGGCAGAGAAAGAGAGAGAGAGAGGGAGAGAGAGAGAGGTCTTCCGTCTGATGGTTCACTCCCCAACTGGCTACAGTGGCCGGAACTGTGCCGATCCGAAGCCAGGAGCCAGGACCTTCTTCCGGGTCTCCCACTTGGGGCCCAAGGACTTGGGCCATCTTCTACTGCTTTCCCAGGCTATAGCAGAGAGCTGGATCGGAAGTGGAGCAGCTGGGTCTTGAACTGGCACCCATATGGGATGCCGGCGCCTCAGGTCAGGGCGTTATCTGTTATGCCACAATGCCAGCCCTTCTCCTAGCTTTTTTAAAAATGCATATATATATATATATATGCACATATATATGTATATGTATATAGTATATTAATTGTTGTCAGTAGTCACCTACTGTACAGCAGGACACCAGAACTTATTTCTCCTATCTAACTATAGTGTAGTCATGTAAATCAACCTTTCCCCATCTCTTTCCTTCCGTAGCCACTGACAATTACTATTATACTTTTAACTTCTATGAGATCACTTTTTCTTAGGAACAATCTGTATTGTGGTAATAAAATGGTCATTGAGTTTGGGGCAAATCTATTCTGTTGGTAAATAAATATACTTTAGGCCGGCTCACATTTCACATTTCAGTGAGATCATGTGATTCTTGTTTTCCATGCTTGGCTTGTTTCCCTTAATGACTCCAAGTTCCATTATTGCAAATGACACAAATAAACACAATTTCATCCTTTTTTATGGCTGAGTAGTACTACATCGTGTGTATGTACCACAGTTTCTTTATCCATTCACCACTGAGTGCAAACTTAGGTTGTTTCCACTTCTTGACTAATATGAATAGCACTGCAATAAACCTGAGAGCTCAAATGTCTATTTGACAGACTGATTTCATTTCCCTTGGAAATACATACCCAATAGTGGGATTACTGGATTATATGGTAATTCTGTTTTTAGATTTTGAGGAACCTTCCTTCTGTTTTCTACAATGGCTGTACTAGTTTACATCCCTGCCAGTGGTTTGCAGTTCCTTTTTCTCCACTTGTTGCCCATGTGTGTTGTCTTTTGTCTTCTTGATAATAGCTGATCTAACTGGAGTGAGGTGATAACTCATTGTGGTTTCCATTTTTATTTCCCTGATGATTTGTGGTGTTGGGAATCTTTTCACATACCTGTCGGTCATTTGTAAGTCTTCCTCTGAGAAATATGTGTTCGGTTCTATTGCCTGTTATTTGTATTTTTACTGTTGGGTTGTTTAAGTTCAGCACATTACTAAATTTTAATAATTATAAAAGTATATGTATATATATATTTTTTTGACAGGCAGAGTTAGACAGTAGAGAGAGAGAGACAGAGAGAAAGGTCTTCCTTTTTCCATTGATTCATCTCCCAAATGGCCGCTATGGCCGATGCACTGCGCTGATCCGAAGCCAGGAGCCAGGTGCTTCCTCCTGGTCTCCCATGCGGGTGCAGGGCCATCCTCCACTGCACTCCCGGGCCACAGCAGAGAGCTGGACTGGAACCCAGGGTGCTGGCGCTGCAGCCGGAGGATTAGCCAGGTGAGCCGCAGCGCCGGCCTAAAGTATATTTATTTACCAACAGAATAGATTTACCCCAAACTCAATGACCATTTTATTACCACAATACAGATTGTTCATTCTTATCACTACATGCAATATGCTATTGCAGTGTTGCAGTCAGTACATAGCTGCTTCTATTTTTTTAAAAGATTTATTTTTATTTTATTTGAAAGAGTTACAGAGAGAGCTAGAGCGAGAGCGAGAGAGAGAGAGAGAGAGAGGTCTTCCATCTGCTGGTTTATTCCCCAGATGACTGCAATGGTCAGAGCTGAGCTGATCTGAAGCCAGGAGCCAGGAGCTTCCTCCAGGTCTCTCACGCGAATGCAGGGGCCAAGGACTTGGGCCATCTGCTGCTTTCCCAGGCCATAGCAGAGAGCTGGATCAGAAGTGAAGCAGCCAGGACTTGAACCTGCACCATATGGGCTGCCAGTGCAGAAGGCTGGGGCTTTAACCCACCTGCTCCTTCTTCTATGTTTTCTAAATTTCATTTAACTTTTTTTTTTAAATCTTTATGCCCTTTTATTTCCATAATACACATCTTGTCCCTTTCTTTTTTGTTCCTATACAATTTATAGCACAGTACCATGCTGTGACTGCTTCTCTGTAGATGACTGTTGAGTTTATTATTATTATTATTATTTTTACTTTTGACAGGCAGAGTGGACAGTGAGAGAGAGACAGAGAGAAAGGTCTTCCTTTGCCATTGGTTCACCCTCCAATGGCCACTGCGGCCAGCGCACCGCACTGATCCGATGGCAGGAACCAGGTACTTCTCCTGGTCTCCCATGGGGTGCAGGGCCCAAGCACTTGGGCCATCCTCCACTGCACTCCCGGGCCACAGCAGAGAGCTGGCCTGGAAGAGGGGCAACCGGGACAGGATCGGTGCCCGGACCGGGACTAGAACCTGGTGTGCCAGCGCCGCAAGGTGGAGGATTAGCCTAGTGAGCCACGGCGCCGGACAAGTTTATTATTGAATAGATACTCATTCTACTATCACTTAGATAAACCCATAGTTTGCTTAGTACAAATTCTTTTCTTTTTTGAATCTTGTACAATGCAGAATACACTCTCTAGCCGAATAGCAGAAGAAATACTAAAAGATACTTGGAAGTTCACAAATCTGTTGGACCTTGCAGGTTAGGTCATCAGGAGCACCACCGAAACTACACTGGATATTGCTGCAGTGCAGTCTAACACTGACACCGCAGCTGTGCCAGCGGTGCTGGGGACTGGATGCCAGAAGGGCCATCACAGTTTTCCCCTGGGAGGTCGATACCTATACCAGCTATCCCATCAAAAAGATGAATTTTCTCATTGGCTTCCTCGCATTGCTACTTCTGTTTCAAGTCTTCTGTAGATGCAGTGGTTATTGGGCACTAGATCCCATTGCCAGACAAAGGAAGCTGGGAAAGTGAGTTCTGAATTTGGTTTTGGGAAGGAAGGATTCATAATGTAGTCAGATTTCCAAATATAGTCAAGATTGGCAGGCATTCTAGATGACTACAGGCATAACAAGTATTATATTCTTTTAAAAGAAAAATTATTTGTTTATTTGAGAGAGAGAGACTGATCTCCTGGTTCACTTGCCAAATGCCAGCAACAGCTGGGGCTAGGACAGTCTGAATCCAGAAGTCGGGAACTCAGTCCAGGTATCTCTGTAGGTGACAGGGACCTAACTGAACCGTCATTGTCTCTCATAGTGCAAATTAGCTGGGAGCTGGAATTGGGATGGAGCCAAGGACTTGAACTCAGGTATTCCAATACAGGATTTGGGTGTCCCAAATAGTATGTTAACTGTTCCGCCAATTCCTTCCCTGCCCATCACGTTCTTTAATATGTATGGCTCCTGTACAGGAACTACTTATGTGTGCTTCAGTGTTATTTGTTAGGTTTTGGCTAATGCGATGTTTCAAATGAAAATACTTCTCTTCAGAAAGCAGTGGAAGAGGTTGTATCATGAGCTACATGCAGGTTATCAGGAGAGCCTGCAAGGACACTTGCAAATTTAAGCAAATAAATTTTTCTCATTTTAAAATGCAATGGCAGGAGAAGAGTGGAATGTGGTTGAAGGTGGACAGTAAAGGGAAGCTCCAGCGGGATGACTGTTTGCTGGATAGTCAGATGTTAGAAGTCCAAAAGCAAAAGGCCTGCTTTGTCAAGTAATTTCTAAAGGTCTTCCAGTGTTGAATTTGAGTTTTAGCTCCATAATACTTAACCCTGCTTAGAAAGAATTTCTCAGCCTAGATATTTTTCTGTTAAGATGTTAAGCTTCTCATTTGTCAGTTTACTCATTTTTCTGAATCTCTTTTGCCTTTAGTCCTCATAAACTTATCTGCCAAGTTGAGACTCTACCAAACCCCTCGTAATTAGGTGTTTGTAACTGAATCCAGTGACAAACTGTTTTCCAGGTAGATGTGAATGTCACCTAAGGATATTTTTAAAGGCATCAGTTATAAATGGAATTTGAATTATTTAACTTTTTATCCTTTATATTTGCCTTTGGGATTGTAAAATTTTTCTTTTTATGACTATTTTCCCATAGTTACTCATATAACTTACCAGATTTAAAATGAAGCAAGGTAAAAACTTGGACCTATTTAAAAACATTCAGCATTTGTTCTCTGGTATTTGTAGAAATTAGCAGTTTGTCTTTTTTCTTAACTTGAAATGCGAAGAAGAAATATGTCAGATGTGTCATTAAGTAAAGGGGAATTCTAACTTCCCTTTGGGTGACTGAATTACCTATCTTTTATGTGGTGAATAATGAATGCTTACTTCATTGCACAATATTCATTATTGTATTCCACAGAACACAGCACTTCCTCAGTGCCAGTGAATAGATGGCTTATTAAGTTTGTTTTAGAACCTATCTATTGATTATTTCTAGAGGGCTGAATCAATAGTTTCCCTTGTTCTAATTCTTAACAAATTGAGCAATAAGAGAGTAAGGCAAATAGGAAGTAAAAAATCTGCATCATTTTTATTATATTTATTATCACTAAAGATTGATTTGGAGGATGTGGTTTAGTGAGAAGGTCCAATGGGTCAGCTAATATTGAACCAGAGAATTAGGCAGCATGTCTTATAGGCAAAGCTGGAGGAACCACACAGAGCATATATTCCCAAGAGGAAGCATATATACTTCCTAAGAGGAAGATGGTTAGAGCTGAACCAAGCTTACCCAGTTTATTCTTCCAAAGTAACCAATTATAGAAGCCACTTTTCCTTCCTTGAAAGAGAAAGTAAAGGGAAGGGTGAGGGAGATTAAAATGAATGGAAATCACTCACTTTGAAGAAATATCAGTAGTGGTCTAGTAGTCAACTTTGCAACACTGTAAAGAAATAGCCGAGGCAGCCTAACTTTATAAAGTAAAGAGGCTTATTTTGGCTCATGATTCTGGAAATTTACAGTCTAAGAATAGGTGAGCTGCACTGGTTTAGGCTCTGATGATGGCATTCTGGCTGACAGAGTCCTGAGGTCTCATAGGGCATCACATGGCAAGAGACCAGGAGCTCATACATTTGACTGTATTGATGTAGTCCTTATAGAGCCAATAGGATTTAATCATGGGTCCTACTTTCTCACTGTATGACATTGGGCAAAAACCAAGCTTTTCTTTTCCTCAGGTTCTTCTATTATTGCCCACTATAGAGGGCAACAATAGTTCTTACTTATCAAAGGGAGGTTATGAGATTATGTAAATTAATTTTTGGAAAAAGTGCTTAGAAGATAAAGTACTTGGCCGGCGCCGCAGCTCAATAGGCTTAACCCTCCACCTGCGGCGCCGGCACACCAGGTTCTAGTCCTGGTCGGGGTGTCGGATTCTGTTCCGGTTGCTCCTCTTCCAGTCCAGCTCTCTGCTGTGGCCCGGGAGTGCAGTGGAGGATGGCCCAAGTCACTGGGTCCTGCACCCCATGGGAGACCAGGAGAAGCACCTGGCTCCTGGCTTCGGATCAGTGTGGTGCGCTGGCCAAGCGGCCACTGGGAAGTGAACCAACAGAAAAGGAAGACCTTTCTCTCTTTCTCTCTCTCATTGTCCACTCTGCCTGTCAAAAAAAAAAAAAAAAAGATAAAGTACTCAATAAATACAGGCAACTCATTTTACAAATTTTAAAGTTATAGAAAGTTACTACATGTTATGAAAATGACCTCTAGAAAAATTGATTATTAAATATTTGATATTGTCAAGGAGGTTTCTGCTGAGTTTTTAAACAAGATTTATTTATTTATTTATTTTTATTTATTTGAAAGAGTTGCAGAGAGAGGTAAAGGCAGAGAGAGAGTGAGGTCTTCCATCGCTGGTTCACTCCCCAAATGGCTGCAATGGCTGGAGCTGAGCCTATCCAGAGCCAGGAGTTCTCATGGGCCTCCCACGTGGGTGCAGGGGCCCAAGCACTTGGGCTTTCATCCACTGATTTCCCAGGCACGTTAGCAGGGAGTTGGATTGGAAATGGAGCATCTGGGGCTTGAACCAGCACCCATATGGGATGCTGCAGGCCTGGGCTTTAACCTGTTGTGCCACAGTGTTGTCCCCTGAATTTTTTAAAAAAGATTTACTTGGGGTCCAGCGCTGTGGCATAGTGGGTAAAGCTGCTGCCTGCAGTGCTGGCATCCCATATGAGCACTGGTTCGAGTCCTGGATGCTGCACTTCCGATTTAGCTCTCTGCTATGGCCTGGGAAAGCAGTAGAAGATGGCTGAAGTCCTTGGGCCCCTGCACCATGTGGAGACCTGGAAGAAGCTCTTGGCTCTTGGCTTTGGATCGTGTTGTGAGTGCCACTTGTCATACAGCTCTACAAGGCTAATGTGACGTGTCAGAGCACAGGGAAGAATCACACAGAATTGTGATTGTCTTTTCAATATAATTTATTGTTCAATACCACTCAATATGTATTCAATGCACACATCTAAAGGTCAATACCATTCAATATGTCATTAGTCCACAGGTCATAACACACATCTAGGAGTAAGACAATCTCTAAAAATATTCAGCAATAGTAATAAGTATAAAACATACCAAGCATAAAGGCAAAATCAATCTAAACACTCATGGCTAAGGGTGTAATATGAAAGCTGCGTTCTCAAGGTCTCATCACGGGTCATGAAAAGTCAAAGTCCAGAGTCCGAAGTCTCTGTTACTACTTGGACAGACAGATCTCAGAACAGTCACTTACGGACAGTAATCATGAGATGTCTGGCACTCTGGGCAGTAGGCTCTATGGTGAAGAGTCGGAGAAGTCACCAATGAGAAGTTCTGTCCAGCTCCATTGTCAGGTCCAGCAGCGGCTGGGACATCCAGGTGAGGTTAGATCCAGCGGAGTGGCGAGCAGAGTTTTGATCAGTGAAGACTCGGGCAGAGTTTCAGCAAGATGAGGTGGATCCACTTGACCATCACTCACACTGAGCCATGGTCCCCAAGGGGATGGATAGTAGTTGTGAGGCTTGCCTTTTTATCCCCCCCTCAGGAGTAGTTGGGTGATGAGTGTGTTCTAGTGTGTCACCAATCACAGACTCACCTCTTTGGGTGTCACCAACCAGATGTTGGTGTTTGGGTGTGACCAGTGGTGTGTTTGGGGGCCTTCTGGGTGTGGCCAATTGTGGTGCAGTAGTGTGAGTGAAATAATATAGTAGCCAGCTGATTGACTGCTTCCTATGATGTAATGTACCCCAGTCCTTATCAGGCTTCACCACCTGTATCTGTTCTGACAGATGGTCTGGGCAGTTCCTGGTGCTTAGTGGCCTTAGCTTAAGTAACTCCATTTTGGCTTTGCTTTTTCTCTTTCTTTTTGGGTTAGTGGTGCTCCGTAACTTTTTTTGGGACTCTTGTGGGATTCCCCACAGGTCAGCACAGCTTCAGCCATTGTGGCCAATTGGGGAGTGAACCAGCGGGTGGAAGACTTCTCTCTCTCTCTCTCTCTCACTCTGCTTTTAAATAAATAAATAAATCTTAAAAAAATGTTTGGGGAAAAAAGGATTAAAAGATAAATTTATTATAAAAAGGATTTATCTATTTATTTGAAAGGCAGAGTTATAGAGAGGCAGAGGCAGAGAAAGAGGGAGAGGTCTTCTATTTACTGATTCACTCCCCAAATGACCGCAAGGGTCAGAGCTGAGCCTGTCTGAAGCCAGGAGCCAAGAGCTTCTTCCGGGTCTCCCACAGGGGTGCAGGGGCCCAAGCACTTGGGCCATCTTCTACTGCTTTCCCAGGCCATAGCACAGAGCTGGATCGGAAGTAGAGCAGCCGGGACTCAAACAGGCAGTGGCTTTACCTGCTGAGCCACAGCCCTGGCCCCTCTCAGCTGAATTTGAGTTATGCAGGAATAAGTGGTGAAGGAAAGAATTATTTGTAGCTAGAAATGATGTTATAAAATGGATATGAAGAAGAAAAAGAGCCAACAATACAGAGAGTAGAGTATTCTGCTCCTTTGATCATCTAGAATGTTTTCTCTCCCTTAACTGCTGGGCTTGGGTCTCCTAACCAGTATCATCTTTGTGTTCAGTTCCATGGCCTCCTGCCCAGTGCTTTCTGAATCACTCAGTATGTTTCTCTGAGTGGTAAACCCAGTGCCATTGTTTAAGAATCAGACAGATCTACCACACATGTGTAGTGTGAATTTTGAAAAGTTATTCAAACCTTTCTGAGACCAGGTACCTTATTTGTAAGACGGACATAGAAGTACCTTTTCAGAGGGTGTCAGGTGGTTTAATACCATTGATGTATAAAATATCTCACACAGTTACAGAGTAATATTCTTTACTTTTTTACACATTGTTTTGTAACTAACTTAATTGTATTGGGTTTCCTAATTGATTACACTGGGATAGTAATACTAACTTTTTAGGCTTATTACAAAGATTTAATGAAGCACTGTGTACTTAGAGATTAGTATAGTTTCTAGTATATTGTATGTAGTCATACTCCTAATGTAACTTAGCAAATTGAACATTTTCAAATGATTATTTGTATTTATTTTACTGTAATTTATTTATTTATTTATTTATTTTGACAGGTAGAGTTATAGACAGTGAGAGAGAGAGAAAAAGGTCTTCCTTCCATTGGTTCACCCCCCAAATGGCTGCTATGGCCAGCACTGTGCCAGCCCGAAGCCAGGAGCCAGGTGCTTATTCCTGGTCTCCCACGCGGGTGCAAGGGCCCAAGCACTTGGGCCATCCTCCACTGCCCTCCTGGGCCACAGCAGAGAGCTGGATTGGAAGAGGAGCAACTGGAACTAGAACTTGGCGCTGGGATGCCGGCGCTGCAGGCGGAGGATTAGCCAAATGAGCCATGGCACCGGCCCTTTATTTTACTGTAATTTGTTCATGGTGCCATTGGTATAATCTTTTTTTATCACTTCATAAGAACTCACATAACATCTCCCATCTTCACATATTTTATTTTGTTTTGTCTGATCATATTTCACTTCATTTTGTCTAAGTGGTGATTTGCCCTTCAATTTTGTTGTGTTTTTTCCAACCAGGATTTCTAAGGATCGTTGGCAGTGTTTCAGATAGTCAGGAAGCAGAAGAGTTTAGTACACAAAAGGAGCATCCTGTGTAGACAGAAGAGATGTGAATGGCGTGATCTTTGTGTAGATGTGAAGTTCCAAGAGCACATCACAGTAGAAGTGTTATAAGAAAGTAGAAGATGAAGTTTAAGAGGTATCAAATCGTAAAAGGGCATTTATTTATTTATTTTTAAATATTTATTTATTTGAAAGAGAGGGTAAGACACACACACACACACACAGAGAGAGAGAGAGAGAGAGAGAGAGAGAGAGAGAGAGAGAGAGAGAATCTTCCATCTGCTGGTTTACTCCCCAGATGGCTGCAATGGCCAGGGCTGGGCCAGGTCAAAGCCAGGAACCAGGAGCTTCATGCGGGTCTCCCACATTTGAACATCAACAAAAAGCTTCTGATTTTCCCAGGCTGTTAACAGGGAGCTGGACTGGAAGTGGAGCAGTCAGGATATGAACTGACACCTATGTGTGATGCCAGTGTCACAGGTGGCAGCTTTACCCCATGATGCCACAATGGCAGCCCCAAAGTGGGCATTTATAACCTGATAACTACCTGAACTTTTATCCTGAAGATCTAGTTAGTTAATAAAGGTTAACATGATTATGTTCTAGAAATTTTACCCTATGGCCATGGGGAAAGATAGATTAGAGGTGATGGCACTGGGGGAGTGGAGTGAGGGAAGCAGTTAGGAGATTATTGTTGGGAAATAATAAATTTAGGTGGAGCTGATCTTTGGAAAAGGTGTTTATTCAGGAGTTATATGGGAACTAACAATCAGTAAAACTTGGTGGTTGTTTGGGTGTTAGGTACCCAGGTTTCTGACTTGTGTGCTTTATCAGATGGTACTGTGGGAGAGATGGGAGAGAAGTAAGAGGTTCCATTTTGGAGTCACACAGTTTGAATTGTTTGAACTTGGAATTAAGCTTCTGTTAGATAGGATTCATTAATGTTTAGCACTATCTCCTTTTGCTCTAAAGATGTCCAAAAATGAACTCTGGTTTCCATTCTCATTTACAGATGTCCTGCTCTGACAGCCTTCCTCATCCCAGTAACAGCCATCTCCATTTTTCCAGTTATCCAGGCCTAAGCCTTGGAGTCATTCTTATTTCTTCATTTTCACTCACATGAGTCAATTCTAACTTTATCTTTATTTATAATTCTATACTACTTCTCCATTTTCACTTTTTACCACCTGCCCCATAATCTCTCTGTTTTGCCAGACCTAATTTATGTGCCATGCTAGCTAGACTCATTAGATCCCACCAGTCTCCTGAACCCTGGGCTGCTTGTTCAGTGCCACACCCTGGTAATGGCTGCTGTTGCCACACTGAATTCTGTAAGGGGAGTGGTGCCCAGGTTCTGGACCCTCAGAGTGCTCCGCATACTCCTGGAGGGTCGGGCTGTGGACTTAGGAAGGATCTGGCTGTTCCATAACCTAAAGTAGGCTTGGTAGGGAGAAGGATAGGAGATTAGAGTTGGGGCGACTCACCCCTTAAGGGTGACTTTTGACTGGTAAGAGGATGAGAAAGGAGCTACCAAGTACTGACTTCTCCCTCCTCCCAGCAGTGTTCTTTATTCAGATAATATGGGAAAATGGGAAGTGCCATTTTAGACCCAGTCATGTCCCTGCTACAGGGCTTCTCTTCACCTCTGATACACACCTCCCAACAGCAGTGAGGTGTGCCTCATGTCAGAGCAATAGGTTTGCTGTCTTCCAGGGTGTTCATGAACAGGAAGCTAGAGTTGAGATAGGAACCAGGACTTGAACACAGGAACTTCCATGTGGGATGCAGGTGTCCCAAGCGGCAACTTAACTATTGCACCAAATGCCTGCTTTCAGAGTGATCTTTAAAAAAATACGTCAGGGAGGGCATTTGGCTAGCTGTTAAGATACTGGTTAGGATGCTTGCATCCCACATCAGTGTGTCTGGGTTCAGTTACCAGCTCTGGCCCTCCACTAGCTTCCTGCTATTGTGCACTCTGGGAGGCAGAGGCGATGGCTCAAGTATTTGGGTTCCTGCCACCCATGTGGGAGACATGAATTGAGTTTTTGGTTCCTAGTTTTGGCCTCTGGTCATTGTCACATTTGGGAAGTTATCAAGGAGATGAGAACTCTGTCTCTGCTTCTGAAATAAATAAATTTTTTTTTCAAGAAATAAATATGTCATGTAAGTCATTTTTCTAATTAAAACTTTTGAGTTTTTCATATCATTTAGTATCCCAGGCCTGCTTGGTCTAAAGCTCATTTACATCTGGGACCACTTCTCCTTTGACTATCCCTTTGTCACTCTACTGCAGGCCCCTGGTCTCCTGACTGTTCTACCTACAAAACAGGCATGCTCCCATCTCTGAGCCTTTGCAGTGCCTCTTGTGTTTGCCCTAGAAGATTCTTTTCACAGAAACTTGTAGACCTACTCCCTCACTTCCACAATTTCTTTTAAAGATATGCTCTCTTATTGTCCTTTATGAAAATAGAATCCCTGCTACCACACTGACTGGCTTGCTCTGCTTTTGTTAGGCATAGTATGTACTTACTTGCTTATGTGTCTTTGTCCACTAGAATGTTGGCTCCATGGTAGGAGCCTACCTTGTCTAGAACATTGTCCACAACATTGCTAATATATATTTATTGGATGAATAAAAGACAAAAATTACCTAGAATCATGTTTGCTGTGAAATATATATAGTTTGAAGTGGATGCCATTCTACTGATAAGTTTAAGTCTGAATCATGAAGGGTTTTTGTATGCATGATTATGTGTGAAATTTTTGTAGGTAATAGAGATTTTTCTGTAACATACAATAAAATATTTTAAATACTCTCAAAATAATAAAATCTTTTGAGAAAAATTGGTCTTTATTCAATGTAGACTTTAAATATTAGGTTAACAATGAGCTGTGGTCAACATAATGAAGTTTAAGGTTTTATTTTTTCACTCCTTTTTAAAAAAGATTTATTTGAAAGGCAGAATAACACACAGAGAGAGAGATATCTTCCATCTGCTGGTTCGCTCCCCAGATGGTTGCAATGGCCAGGATGGGGCCAAGCTGAACAGGGGACCAAGCAATTGGGCCTTTCTCTACTTCATTCCCAGGTGCATCAGCAGAGAGCTGGTTTTTGGAACTAGAGCAGCCAGGATTTCAAACAGCACCTATATGGGATGCTGGCGCCTCAGGTGGCAGCTTTACCCACTATGACACAGCACTGGCACCTTTACATTCTTTTATTCTTGTCAAGAAATAAGAACTCTTGTGTACCAAACTGAATAAAAAGTTGATATTTAAGAATAAATCTGTAAATAATTACATGATGATTATCACCATAATTATGAAATTAGCAATGGGGCAGCACTGTGGCGTAGCGGATAAAGCCACTGCCTGCAGTGCCAGCATCCCATATGGGTGCTGGTTAGAATCCTGGCTGCTCCACTACCAATCCCGCTCTCTGCTATGGCCTGGGAAGGCAGTAGAAGATGGCCCAAGTCCTTGGGCCCCTGCACCCATGTGGGAGACCTGGAAGAAGCTCCTGGCTCCTGGCTTCAGATCTGCACAACTCTGGCCATTGTGGCCAATTAGGGAGTGAAACAGCAAATGGAAGACCTCTCTCTCTCTCTGTCTCTCCTCTCTCTGTATAACTCTGACTTTCAAATAAATAAATAAATCTTTAAAAAATTAGCATTCTATATACAATTTGGTATTTGTTGGTATCTGAAACTTTCTTAGAATCTCTGTTGTGTCTTGCTTTGCTCATGGAAGATACTCAGGGATATTTGTTAAAAATATTTATTTAGAAATAATGTCAGCCAACTCTCATCTTGGTTAAAAGCAAAAAGTTATTCTCACTATTAGAGAATAAGTAAAGTTTATGTTGGGATTAAAAAAAAATCAAACACCTGCATAGATATATACAATGAAAAGTCTCCGTAAATGTGTGCCTAAGGTAACCTGAATAAAAAATAAAATCATATAAATCATAAGTAGTACATTCTCATCTTCAAAAAATCAAGTAATCTGAAAAAACTTGAATAAGAGTTACCTCCCAAATTTTACCTACAAGAGATGGCCTCTGTTGACTTTTGCTATTTTTTCTATTTTAACGTGCATGCTATACATAGAGCTTACAAAACTTACATCATTACTCATCAGGATATTTTATAACTTGCTTTCTATAGTGAATTATACAGAGACCACTTTATATCAGTAAATATGGATTATTTTTCTGTGTTGTGGGAATTATCTTTTATAACGTGTTTTATTTCATATGTGTATATAGTCTTAACCACTTTTTTCTCCAATAGATTTGTCCAGATTTTTCTGTAGCACAAATTTCAAGATGCAGAATAGCTAGGTTTAATAATCAGAAGGGTTATATCAATTTATACCACAAACAACATGAGGGAGGACACATTTTCTCAAACACTTGCTGACACTAGACAGTATTGGTTTTGGTAAATTTTTGTCAGTTTTCTAGGTCAAAACTGATTAATGTGGGTATTTGTTGTTATTGATGGGGTTCAACATCTTCTATATTTATTGATCATTTAAAATTCTTTCTTTAGTGGGGAGGCCTGCAATGCCAGCATCCCATATAGGCACTGGCTTGTGTCCCAGGTGCTCCACTTCCGATCTATACTGCCTGCTCTTAGCTTGTGGCCTGGGAAAAGCAGTGGAAGAGGGCCCAAGTGTTTGGACCCCTGCCACCATTGTGGGAGACCTGGATAAAGCTCCTGGCTTTGGCCTGGCTCAGCTCTGGCTGTTGTGGCCATCTGGAGAGTGAACCAGCAGATGGAAGATCTCTCTGTCTCTCTCTGTTTTTCTCTAACTCTGCCTTTCAAATAAATAAGCCTTTAAAAAAAAATTAAGATGCAGTCTATAAGTGGCTTCATCTATGTTTGTTATATTTTGTATCCATTTATAGAAATATGTAACTGGGTTGTTCCATAATGAAGTCTCTGCCCCCTAAGCTAGTTACTCTGCCCTTTCTTATCTTAATTTAGGACCTCAGAGGGAGTGAAGCTAAATTAAGAGAAATGCTTCTGTTTGCAGATGAATAATTAATTATTCATTCATATGTCTTTTACATTCATGTTTCTATCCACAAGTTGGAATTTTTTTTTAAAGATTTATTTATTTATTTGAAAGACAGACTTACAGAGAAGCAGAGGCAGAGAGAGAGAGAGAGAAAAAGGTTTTCCATCTGCTTCTTTACGCCTCAGATGGCTGCAACAGCCTGAAGCCAGGAGCCAGGAGCTTCTTCCAGATCTCCCATGTGGGTGCAGGGGTCCAAGAACTTGGGCCATCTTGAACTGCTTTCCCAGGCCACAGCAGAGAGCTGGATCAGAAGTGCAGCAGCCGGGACTCTAACCGGCACCCATATGGGATGCCAGCACTGCAGACCAGGGCTTTAACCTGCTGTGCCACAGCACCAGCTCCCCAAATTGAAATTTGAAATGTGTTTATTTACCAGTGTGTGTTCACTTGAATGACTATTGGAATGGATATTTGCCAGTGAAAGAAAACTCAACCCAAACTCCTTTACATAAAAAAGTTGTTAATCTGGATTTGTGTAAAGCCAAGTCCTAGTGCAAGCTTGGCTTGCAGTAGAGCTTGAAGCAGGGGTTCAAATCATGTCCCCAGCAACAAGTTTCTTTTTCTGTTTATCTCAGCTTTGTTTCTTCTGCATTCTGTTCATTTTTACATTAGTTCTCCCCTTATTGCATCAACATGGCTGTAATAGCCTCTGAACTTGTATCCTTCCAGGGCTAAGCCCAGTTTAAAAGATAAAACAACTCTTGGTAGTTGCACAAGAAAAAAAACAGGGTTCCCTCTTACTATGCCTAACTTGACTGTTGTGATTTTTGTGCCCATCTTCATACTATAGCAAAGTTTAATTGGCTCAGACACTTGACCCATGCAGTCGTAGAAGCTATGGGTGTAGGTTTTGAGGCCCCCTGAACCATTTTGACCATGAGTAAGGTAGGTTCCCCACAAGAAAATCTAGGACTGTTGCCAGGAAAAGTGGGCTTGATTCTGGCAAAGCAAACAAATGCCCACTCATTTTGTATTTTCTGTAGAGTTCCCAGTAAATGAGAAGTGCTCTCAGTATTTACTCCTGCCTGATGATTGCACTATTGGTGCTATATTTAACATAGTTATAAGATCAAATAGAAGTTTGTAGGTCAGCCTGAGTACTTCATTGCAGGTGTTTTCAAGGTAAAAATCTGACCTAAATGTTAAACTGTCTATTTTACAATTAACTTTGAGGTAGACAGTCATAAACATACAAGTGCAGGCTTCTTAAGCACTTTCAAGCTAGTGTTCTTAGAAACAGCAATGAGAGTAATCAATAATATTAAATTGATTTTAGAAATCATAACTCACTCATTGTCATGCATCTATTTAGCTAAGGGACACTTATTGAGAGTGTCTGGGTTATGCATGGGACATGGCCTGGGCTCTGTCAGGTCCTATAAGCTAGTGAGTATCCTGGAAAAATGTGAGGGTAGAATGAACTGCAGAGCATGATGAGAGCACTCGGGACCAGCCCTTGCTTTAGACCAGAGATCTCAGCTTCTCTAGATGAGATTGAATATGTCTTAAGGAACCAATAAAAATGAACTGGAATAAGAGGGATAGTGTTAAAGTTGAACAGGATATGATAGCATCTTTAAAGTATGTTCATAGCCACTAGGATTGAAAAACTATGGCTCATTTGGGGCATTATAAATAGTTTTGTATACCTGAGAAGAAGTGTACGTGTTTGAATGTGATGGGTGTAAATTGGAAGAGAATGGGTTGGGCAGGGGACAATGTCAAGAGAAGAGGCTGGGGACAGGTACACAGGGTCTATAGAATTTCGGACAGTCATGAACTACCAAGACTGTTAAGGAGTAAATGACTTGATTAAAACCTAGAAAGAATCTTGGAGAATTCCATAAGTACAAATTTACTGGAGAGGATTCAGAAAAAAGAGCATTTGTTGCTATCAGTTTTTTTTTTTTTTAAGATTTATTTTATTTATTTGAAAGAGTTACAGGAGAGGTAGAGACACACAGAGAGAGACAGAGAGGCTTCCATCTGCTGGTTCACTCCCCAAATGGCCAGAGCTGAGCCAATCCGAAGCCAGGAGCCAGGAGCTTCCTCGGGGTCTCCTACGTGGGTGCAGGATCCCAAGCACTTGGGCCATCCTCCACTGCTTTTTCAGGCATATTAGCAGGGAGCTGCACTGGAAGTGGAACAGCAAGGACTTGAACCAGTGCCCATATGGGATGCTGATGTTGCAGCCAGGGCTTTAACTCACTGCGTCACAGGGACAACCCTATTGCTATAATTTTTAAAGTTGACATTAGGTAGCATATTTATTGATATTGCTAATTTATAAATAAACATGCCCATTGAAGGTTTTTGAACACTGACAGTTGTTTGAAACACTGACAGTATCGAAAATATGGAATTTCTAAAACAAATGGTGTATTTTTTCTTTAAACAAAATGTAATTTTAAAATGAGCAATCTCATATCACTATCCAGGTGATTTTTATCTTGGAAGTTGTCAAAACTTGACAGAAGGAAGAGTTTCTTAATTTTAGGACAATAAAAGATTTTAAAACATGGAATGCCATTTGTAAAGACAGCTTGCCAGCTAGTTATCATTCCAAGAACTGTTGAATGAAAATCTAAAAAATCAGAGAAATTGAGTGTTGTATTCTCTTTAATAATGATTAAACAATAATAATGTTTAACACATAAAGTTTGTTATGTATTAACTCATTAACCACAGAGGTTTGCTGTGTATTCTTGCCCACTGATTGTTAGGTGATGATCAAAGGAGTCATCATTCACCAGGGAAAACAAAATATCCTGAGTGATAGATGTCCTGTCTCTTTCTAATAATTAGTATTATGATGAATCATCTGAGGAGGTCATCTTGACATTGAAAAATATTTACCAAGAGATTATTAAATTTAGAAAATACTGAAATTGGTTATCATTGTACCAGAGTTTGTCAGCTTTGCTTTTGAGATTTTGAATATAATAAGGTATTGTTGTTGACATTAGTATTGTTGATAATATTGTTCATATTAGATCTGTGAGTTGTTTTTTAACATAAAATTTTGGCAAACTTTCTAATTTCTTAAGTATCTTTTCTTTGCTTTTCTTTCTCTCTTTTTTTTTTCTTTTTTTAAAAAAGATTATTTATCTGAAAGGCAGAGTTACAGAGAGGCAGGGAGGGAGGGAGAGACAGAGACAGAGACAGAGATCTTCCATCTGCTGGTTCACTCCCCAAATGGCTGCAATGGCCAGAGCTGAGCTGGTCCAAATCAGGAGCCAGGAGCTTCTACTAGGACTCCCACATGGGTGCAGAGGCCCAAGGACTTGCATCATCTTCTCCTGCTTTCCCAGGTTCATTAGCAGTGAGTAGGATCAGAAGAGGAGTAACAGGGACTTGAACCTGTACCCATGTGGGCTGCCAGCACCAAAAGTGATGGCTTTACTTGCTATGCCACAGTTTATTTGGCCCTATGCTGGCCCTAGTTTATTTTCTTAAAGGCCCAATGGTTTGCCCCTCAGGAGAACACAGGTGTGATTTTTAAAAAAATAATGAAAAAATGAGGAGTCTTCAGAAAGTTTATGGAGAATGCATGTTATGAAAAAAATTATGCATATATTTTAAAAAATTTTGTACTAGGCCGGCGCCGCGGCTCACTAGGCTAATCCTCCGCCTTGTGGCGCTGGCACACCAGGTTCTAGTCCCAGTCGGGGCACCGGATTCTGTCCCGGTTGCCCCTCTTCCAGGCCAGCTCTCTGCTGTGGCCAGGGAGTGCAGTGGAGGATGGCCCAAGTGCTTAGGCCCTGCACCCCATGGGAGACTAGGATAAAGCACCTGGCTCCTGCCATCGGATCAGTGCGGTGCGCCAGCCACAGCGCGCCAGCCGCGGCGGCCATTGGAGGGTGAACCAATGGCAAAAAGGAAGACCTTTCTCTCTGTCTCTCTCTCTCACTGTCCACTCTGCCTGTCAAAAAAAAATTTTTTTTGTACTAAAGTAGACATCTTTTAATTTCATTTCCCATAAACTTTAAAATACCTTCATATAATTTGTTTAGTAGAAATTTACTTAGTAAGGAAAGTTTAACAAAAAATCACTTACTGGAGGAATTCTTGTGTAGCCAGGAAAGATAATGTTTTGCTTTTTAAATTTCCCTGACCTTCATACATTTAAACCTTGTATATCATCCTTTTCCAGGTTCTCAAAATATTCTATACATAGGACAGTCAATAAATGTTTGTTGAATTAAGTTGATCTGGCCTCAGTAGGTAATGAACCTGAAATTCTCTTCTTTTTACAAACATGCACACACATACCCCATCCATACAGCTGTGGTGTCTGTTAGGATTAGATTCATCCATTAGAATTAGGTTTGACTTTCAGTGACTTTATATAGATATAGTAATGCAGGGCTGCTATGGTGAAGCCATGAAATCATTCAGTACTTCAGCTCCTTTTCTTGTTCTTTGCTTCACCAGTCATGATCCTCCTCATGGCCCACTGTGGTGGCCATAGCCCCAGCTATTACATTAACCTGCAATAAAAAGGCCAGAAAGCATGAAAAACTACTGCTATTTTTATTTCCTGACAGTGTGTTACACTTCTTATATGTTAGTAGTTTGAACTTAGTCCTGTGGTCACATCTAATTGCTTGAAGTATGGCATACAGTCCTTTTAGCTGAGTGCATTTGCTACTGTGAATCAATTTGACATTGGTTATTAGGGAGAAGGGGGAAACAAATGTTGGGATATACACATCATTTCTGCAGCAATGATATGATTAGAAATAATATTTTGTTAAAGATTTATTGATTTATTTGAAAGAGTTACACAGAGAGAGGAGAGGCAGAGAGAGAGAGAGAGAGAGAGAGAGAGAGAGAGAGAGAGAGAGATCTTCCATTCGATGGTTCACTCCCTGATTGGCTGCAATGGCTGGAGCTGTGCCTATCTGAAGCCAGGAGCCAGGAGCTTTTTCCGGGTGTCTCACGCGGATGCAGGGGCCCAAGGACTTGGGCCATCTTCTACTGCTGTCCCAGGCGGTAGCAGAGAGCTGGATCAGAAGTGGAGCAGCCAGGTCTCGAACTGCCATCCATATGGGATGCCGACACTTCAGGCCAGGGTGTTAACCCACTGTGCCACAGCGCCGGCCCCCTACAATAATATTTTTGAGTTATTACCATAAGGATGAAATAAAATTGACTTAGAGAGATGGAACATTAAGGAAACATTGAGGAGTTATTTGAATTCTGTAATAGGAAGAAGATGCTTTTTACTAGCTGCCTTCTATAACCGTTTTTAAAAACATAGTTAGTGTTGTATTTGGCATTTAATGGGTTTTGCATTGGTAATTTGAAATGGGAAGAGGGATAAGGAGAGATGGTATCACCAAGAAAGCATGTATGGTGGTGGTTCACCTAAGGTCCAGCTTAGTGCAGTGGTAGCAGTTTCCCAGTACAGAATTAGAATTAGAAGGAAAAATTTAAGAACTTATGTAGTGTCTTATTTTGATACCTACAAATCAAATTGAATATGGAAAAATGAACTATGTTGTTTGTCATAATATAAAGGTTTACTATTTTTATCTCTTTATAGTTTTTAAAATGTAGTTGCTAGAAAGCAAATGGATAGGCAAACAAGCATAAAGATAATTTCTCTTACATGGGTTTTCTAGTTTCTAACCAGTGAATTAGAAAAGATCAAGGTCTTTGTCACTAATGGCAGGTAGTAAGAGCTGAACTGAAGACCTCCATGTTTTTCCTAAATTCTGATAAGTACCAAGGATGAAAAGTATTTTTAGAAGCTTTTTTATTTGGAATATCTTCCTCATATTGGACAAAATTAGCAATACATGTCCTGGAAGGAAAGCTTTTCCTCATAGCTCTTTATTTTCCTCTTTCATTCCTGATTTTGCTAGCAAGACCAGAAAATTTTTCCCTCCATCAATGCTTATCTCTTTGGATTAAATTCTAATCTTTTCTCTTGATGTTTTCATAGGAGAGATTAGAACTATCTAGTTGTCATCTGTGCAGGTCCTTGTTCTGTTACTGTAAAATCTTTAAAGATTTCTGAAATTCTTCTAGATGAATAGTTATAACTCTGAAAATCTTTTTTTTCTTTTTTAAAGGATTTTATTTGTTTATTTGTGGAGTACAGTTATAGACAGAGAGAAAAGTCTTCCATTTACTGGTTCACTCCCCAAATGGTCGGCAACAGTTGGAGTTGGGCCGATCTGAAGCCAGGAGCTTCTTCCAAGTCTACCACTTGGGTGCAGGGGCCCCAGCACTTGGTCCATCTTCCACTGCTTTCCCAGGCCATAGCAGAGAGCTGGATCAGAAGAGGAGCAACCAGGACATGAACTGGCGCCCATGTGAGATGCTGATTCTGCAGGCGGAGGCTTAGTCTACTATGTCACATTCCCGGCCTTTGAAATTTTTCTTACTAGAATAATTTTCTAGCAGCAGTAAAAATAACAATCACTATTATTATTTTTCTATTTAATTTATAATATTCCAGAATGGATGCCAGTAGTGAATAGGAATTTCAGTGATTACTGACTATCTCCTATTTGCTACAGTATTTTAAGTAATTTATTTCATTTGCTTTTCATAACAGTCCTCCATGGAGGGTAATTGAGGCTTAAACTTTCCAAGGCCACAAGGCTATTGCATGTCAGTCCCAGAATTAGAGCACTCTGACTCCAGGGGCTGCCATCTGTCCTGAATTTCCATTGACGGTGGGCTTGGTGATTGCCTGGCTATGCTGCCCAGTATGGCAGCCACTAGCTATGTGCAGTTGTCTACTAGCTGAACTCCTAAGGAGATTTCCTAAGGAAATTAAACGGACTCTTAACATTTTTTTAAATGTATTTTTAAAAATTTTATTCATACAAATAATTTATTAGCAATTTCTGAAATGCAAAACCTTTAAAGAGAACCAGCAAATATACTTTGCTATCAGTGATTAGATATTTGGCAATGATTTTAAATTCAGAATCCCTACAGATCTGTTTAATACTTTTATTTCTAGTTAAACTGCTATTATAAAAAAAGCAATAGACATTGGATGTATTCACCTGATCTTCCATTTCACAACTAGATGTCAGTGTTAACATACCTGATTAAATGTCTCAGGTGTGATTATAGTGAGGTAATACAAATAGTTACCTATATAAGATATAGGTCAGAAAATAAATGATAAGAATGAAAAAACTACTTTCCTTATTTCAGAGAGCTGATTAAATCATTTACATTTTTAAAATGCTGATTTACCCTACTTTCCAGCAGCCACAGATAGCCTTGCATGAACAATTAAAAATTTTTTTTGTTTATTTGGTTAGGAGAGTCAAGTAGGGTATGAACTTTTACCTTTTTACTGCCACCAACCAGAAGTCCTTCGCTACAGCTTTTCTTGATCAGAAAAAGAAGGAAAATTATTGCTATTCAAATGTTATTTGTGTGTGTGTGTGTGTGTGTGTGTGACTTAGAGAGAGGGAGAGAGAGAGAGAAAGAGAGAGTCTGTGTATATGTGATTCTTGTGAACTTTAATATGAAAAAAACTTAGAGCAGATATTATGTATGTGTTTTCAGTGGCATTTCTCACCTGCATTATCTCTCTTGTTACAATTAAGTCTGCCATTTAAATTCAATCATAAAAATGGGTGTATTCTATTTTTATCCAAATGGACAATGAGTGATATATATATGTATGTATGTATATATATGTATATGTGTATGTGTGTGTATATATATGTATGTATATATAATGTTCTCTAAGTAGGATGTCTTACCTTTTTTTTTTAACCTATGCTTCCTGTTGACAAATGAGATCCAGAATACTAACTGAAATATCATGAGTAAAATCGAAGTACTCCAAACATACCCTCCCTCTACTTCCACCGAAATATCTTGAAGGATCTCTTCCCTTAATTCTCTCTCATTCAGTATTACTACTTTTGGATCACTTAAGTAATAGAGTTCATATAGAGAAAATGCTTTAAATTTTAATTCTCTTTGATTGAGACTGAAGAGTAATAGTGTATACTAGGAAATATCAAGACAGCTTGTTGGGGTAGGTGTTTGGCCTATCAGTTAAGATGCTCTCTGGGAGTCCTGCGCCCCTTCCCTTTCTGATATAGCTTTCTGCTAATTATATACCCTCGTAGGCAGCAGGTGATGGCTCAAGTTATTGGGTCCTTGCAAACCACATGGTGGACCTGCATTGGATTTTGGACTCCTGGCTTCAACTTGACCTAGCTCTGGCTGTTTTGGGCATTTGGGGAGTGAACCAGTGGATGGTTCACTGTCTGTCTCTCTCTCTGTGTATCTGGCTTTCAAATAAAATAAAAATGAAAATAAAAATACTTTTTAAGTTTGAGAGAACTACAGAATTTTTTTTTTTAAGTTTGTCTTTGGAGCTCAGTTTAAAATTTTAACAGAATTGACAGCTTTACTCTTTTAAATTTTTATATATAAATTTAATGCTTTCCTTAGAAATATACCTATTTCTCCAAACAATTCTGTCTTGAAAAGGGTAGTTGAATTGGTATCATTAATTTCTTAGTACAGGCTGATTATTCCTAATCCCTGAATCCAAAATGCTCTAAAATCTAAAAGTTTTTGAGCATTGACATGACACAAATGGAAAATTCCACATCAGATCTCTTATGACAATTTGTAGTCAAAATATAGGTGTCATTTTGGGGCCAGTTCTATGGCGTAGTAGGTAGAGCTGCTATCTGCAGTGCCAGCATTCCATGTGAGTGCTAGTTCAAGTCTCAGCTGCTCTACTTCTAATTCAGCTCTCTGCTATGGCTGGGGAAAGCAGCAGCAGATGGCCCAAGTTTCATAAGTGCTGTATAAAATTACCTTGAAGCTTGAAAGGTGTATATGAAGCAGATGAATATCATATTTAGATTTGGATCCCATCCCCATGATCTCTTTTTATGTACTCATATATACAAATACTTGACAGTCCAAAAAAGTCTGAAATCTGAAATACTACTGATTCCAAGCATTTTAGATAAGTAACACTCAGCCTGTATATTCATTTCTGTTAATGGAAATAACTTTTTAAGTCATGCAGTAGACCATAATTTTGTAGCAGTCTAAAATCCATGCACCAGTCTATACATTATTTTTGTTTTGGATTCATTTATTTATTTGAAAGGCAGAGTTACAGATAGGAAGAGGCAGAGAGAAAGAGAGAGGTCTTCCATCTGCTGGTTCACTCCTTAAATGGCTGCAATGACTTGAGCTCGGCCAATCCGAAACCAGGAGCCAGGAGCTTCTTCCAGGTCTCCCATGTGGGTGCGGAGGCCCAAGCACTTGGGCCATCTTCTGCTGCTTTCCCAGGCTATAACAGAGAGCTGGATTGGAAAAGCAGCAGACAGAAATGAGGTGCCAGCACTGCAGGTGGCGGTTTTATCTACTAGGCCAGAGTGCTGGCCCCGCTTATTGGTTTTAAAAATCTGTTGTTTCAGGGTCTGGCACTGTGGCATGGCGGGAAGGGCCGCCTCCTGCAGTGCTGGCATCTCATGTGGGCACCCGTTCCAGTTCTGGCTGCTCCACTTCCGATCTGGCTCTCTGCTATGGCCTGGGAAAGCAGTGGAAGATGGCCCAAGTCCTTGGGCCCCTGCACCCAGGTGGGAGAACTGGAAGAAGCTCCTGGCTCCTGGCTTTGGATTGGCACAGCTCCGGCAGTTGTGGCCATCTGGAGAGTGGGCCAGTGGATGGAAGACCTCTCTCTGTCTCTACCTCTCTCTGTAACTCTGCCTTTCAAATAAATAAATAAATATTTCGTTAAAAAAAATCTATTGTTTCCCGAAAACATATTTAGCTCATCAGATTTTGTATCTCTATGAAAAACTCTTTTGGAGGTTGATTTTTGTTGGTTTTTATGTTGGTATTATAACACATAATAGAAGAACATAAAATTAACTATTGATTAGATTAAGCATAGTGGGCTTAGTGGGTTTTCAATCGACCAGAAAAAATAAAAGTTATGTTAACTAAGAACTGACAATTCCAGTTTGCTGCATATTTAGTTGAAACCAAGTAGGCTACATCAGGTTGCTTATAGTATATATATATATATATATATATATATATATATATATTTTTTTTTTTTTTTATTTATTTGACAGATAGAGTTAGACAATGAGAGAGAGAGACAGAGAGAAAGGTCTTCCTTCTGTTGGTTCATCCCCCAAATGGCTGTTACGGCCGGCACACTGCACCAATCTGAAGCCAGGAGCCAGGTACTTCCTCCTGGTCTCCCATGCGGGTGCAGGGCCCGAGCACCTGGGCCATCCTCCACTGCCCTCCCAGGCCACAGCAGAGAGCTGGATGGAAGAGGAGCAACCAGGACTAGAACCAGCACCCACATGGGATGCCGGTGCCACAGGCGGAGGATTAACCAAGTGAGCCATGGCGCCGGCCCCACTGTATATCTTAATTAGCAAAATAATAAAATAAGGACCTTATTTTTTAGTAGAATGCCTGATCAGGGCAGGGAGAGGGAGTAGGAAAGAGGGCATAAATGGTCCTAATAGAGTGACTTAAGCCTAGCTGGCACTTAGAAATACTTAGAGATACTAATGCGTTTGTCTTCCCTGGACTCGTCTCTTCTATGTCAGTGTCAGCCTATGTTAGTTCTCTGAGTACGTGAGCCTTTCTCTGTGGCCTGTCTCTGTGATCTGGGTTTATTTCTAGGTGCCTGCTTTATGAGCCCTAATCTCACACTCTATTTTCCCTTACCCTCTTTTGATATTTGGACTAAACTAACCATTAAGTGGCAAATGGTTATGAAAGAAATAGCTATTTGGAGCTACCATGTAATGTTTCACCATATTTTCTCTGCTAATTTTCTTAAAAAATCTTAAATACTTTTGTTTCTAAAATTCTATACATTTTCTCCTGGTTTGGCACAGAGATACACATAACTTTCTTTTTTTTTTTTTAAAGATTTATTTATTTATTTGAAAGGCAGAGTTACAGAGAGGCAGAGGCAGAGAGAGAGAGAGAGAGAGAGAGAGAGAGAGAGAGAGGTCTTCCATCCGCTGATTCACTCCCCAGTTTGCTGCAGTGGCCGGAAATGTACCAATCCGAAGCCAGGAGCCTGGAGCGTCTTCTGGGTCTCCCATGCAGGTGCAGGAGCCCAAGAATTTGGACCATCTTCTACTGCCCTCCCAGGCCATAGCGGAGATCTGGATTGGAAGTAAAGCAGCCGGGTCCCGAACCGGTGCCCACATGGGATGCTAGAACCACAGGCGGCATTTTCATGCTCTGCGCCACAGTGCTGGCCCCCACATAACTGGTTTTGAGGGAGTGGTAATTGCAACAGCTGCAATTTCAGAGATCAGACTTTGGCTGCCATAATAAATATTGAAATTCTCTGGATCTGAAACCATTTTTAAAGTACTTTTTTCTTAAGCAGCAAGACAGAAAGGCAGTGAAGGCTGTACAGTTATTTTCCTTATTCTTCTCAGATTTGCTCTTGGTCTGTCATTATTTGAATTGTTTGGTTTGTGAGCCTTTTACATTTGGACACCAGTTAATTGTTCACCTAATTTAAACACTTTCCTAAACTTTAAGTGGGTGAATTCAGTGGTGTGCACATTATATATCAATAAAGCTTTTTAATGCATTTCATTTTATCATTACAGAAAGCTGTGTTCCTGCACAAGTGGTGGCTGCAATTGATGTAAACACGGTCGCTAATGAAGTATATGAGTATAATTTTCCTCACACACTATTACTAGCCAAGACCATTGAAGTGAGTAATTATTTATTAAGTATAGAATAGGAAAATGTGGTTGAAAAGCCAAATATTAGTTTTTACTAGCCTAATTAGAAGATAATTCATATATAAGTAAAGTTTAGGAGAAGAGAATTAGTGTTTTGTATTCTACCAGTAGAAAACAGGCTGTTTTCAAAAAAATTTCCACCTAGATTGAGAGACAGAGAGAGATCAGTATTTTGGTGTCTGAGGGAAGGGGTTGAGGTTTAAGATTATGCTTGACTTTTAAATGCTTGATTCTATGGTGATATTAACCTTTATTTAATTCTTTGCTTTCAGTCAATACTCACACAACATTTATAAACCATGTGGTGAAAACAGGGGACACAGTCATTGGCTATTACTTATTGAGTGCTAAGCAAACCTGTCAAAAGTTAACCCTTTTCACCTATCATGAACTCAGCAGAAGTATTTAACACTCCTGTACAGTGAGAGATTTTAAAAATAATGAAGTTATGCTTTGCCTCCCAATTTCTTGTGAAAAGTTTTATGTATTTATGTGCAGATCTTTGTGTGAACATTTGTTTTAATTTTTTTTTTTTAATTTTTTGACAGGCAGAGTGGACAGTGAGAGAGAGAGAGACAGAGAAGCAAGGTCTTCCTTTTGCCGTTGGTTCACCCTCCAATGGCCCGTGGCTGGCGTGCTGTGGCCGGTGCACCACGCTGATCCGAAGGCAGGAGCCAGGTGCTTCCTCCTGGTCTCCCATGGGGTGCAGGGCCCAAGAACTTGGGCCATCCTCCACTGCACTCCTGGGCCACAGCAGAGAGCTGGCCTGGAAGAGGGGCAACCAGGACAGAATCCGGCGCCCTGACCGGGACTAGAACCCGGTGTGCCGGTGCTGCTAGGCGGAGGATTAGCCTATTGAGCCAGGGTGCTGGCCAGTGAACCTTTGTTTTAATTTCTTATGGATAATAGGTAGGAGAGGAATTGCTCAGTTACATGATTTTTTTTTTAATTTATGAAAAAAAAATTTTACGAAGTGTTTTTTACCATCCTACAGTCCCAATGTCACTGTTTAAGTAACTTTCATATCCTTGTCAACACTTGCTATTGTTAGTCATTTACATGTTAGCAATTTTATTAAGTGTTTAGTAGTATGATTTTAATTTTCATTTATTTGATGACTAATAATATTGAATTTCTTTTCATGTACTTATTGGCCATTTTTCTAGCTTCTCTGTCAAGAATTTGCCCAATTTTTATGATTTAGGTGTTTCTATTATTTAGCTGTAAAAGTTGCTTATGTTTTCTAAATTCAACTTACTTGTCAGAAATAAGTATAAATATCTTGTCCATTTCTGTACCTTGTCCGTTTTTTAGTTCCTTAACTGTGTCCATCGAAGTTTAGATATTTTTATATAACATATATATATATAACCTCCTATATATATGTGTGTGTATATAAATATATGTAAATGTCATGTTTTTTGTGTCCTAAGAAATCTTTGCTTACCTTATTTTCTCCCAGAAATTTTATAGCTTTGATTTTGACTTTAGGGTCTGTGATCCATTAAAGATTATTCTTTTGTGTTCAGTGTAAGGTATGGGTCAAAGTTTATTTATTTTTTCCAAGGGAATATAAACTTGTCCCAGCACTTTCTGCTAAAGCTTGTCCTTTCTCCAGTTACCTTGACAGCCCCCTCCCCCTTTTTAAAGTAGATCATGTACTTATATATGTGGGTCTATTTCTGAACCCTCTCCTCAGTAGTATCTGCATGTTTATTCAAATACTAGTAATGCACTGTTTTGATTGTTATAGCTTTATAGTATATACTGAATTCAGTCAGTGTAAGTTCTTACACTTCTGTTTTCCTTTTTCAAGATTATTTTGGTGTTCTTTACATTTCTTTTGTATGTTCCTTTTTATTTTATTTTAAAAAATTCATTACATTTATGTTCAAATTTTAGAATCAGTTTGCCAGTTCTACAAAAAGATACATTGATTATTGGTCAGTTTTGAGACAATTGAATCCTAATAAAACTTGATTTTTCAGTGCATGACACAATATTTTTATTTATTTTTGTCTCCTAAAATTTCTGTCAGCAATATTTTGTAATAATTAGTGTGTAAGTCTTACATGTGTGGTGATTAATTTATCCCTAAATATTTATGGGTTTGATGGTATTTTAAGTTTTTTAAAAGGTTTTTGCTTATTTATTTTGTTTGACACACACACACACACACAGAGAGAGAGACAGAGACAGAGACAGAGACAGAGAGACAGAGATTTTCCATACTCTGGTTTACTTCCCTAATGCCCACAATAGCCAGGGCTGGGTGAGGCTGAAGCCAGGAACCTGGAACACAATCTAGGTCTCCCTAGAGACCTATGTGGTAGAGACTCATGTTCTTGAACCATCATCAGCTGCCTCCTAGGGTTGTCATTAGCAGGAAGCTGGTTCAGAAGCAGAGTAGCTGGTACTTAAATCAGGCGACTTTGGTAGGGGATGTGTGTGTCCTAAGCCACAACTTAAGTGCTGTGCCAAATATCAGCACCTATGGGATGGTTTTTCGCTTTGAATCTTTTCCATTTTATGTGGTTATTTATTTTTTAAGGATTTGTTTATTTATTTTAGAGGCAGAGTTACAGACAAAGAGAAGGAGAGAGAGAGAGAGAGAGAGAGAGAGAGAGAGAGAGAGAGAGAGGTCAGTCTTCCATCCGCTGGTTCACTCCGCAGATGGCCGCAATGGCTAGAGCTGCACCAATCCGAAGCCAGGGGCCAGGTGCTTCTTTTGGGTCTCCCATATGGGTGCAGAGGCCGAAGCACTTGGGCCATCCTCCACTGCCTTCCCAGGCCGTTAGCAGAGAGCTGGATTGGACGAGGAGCTGCCAGGACAGGAACAGATGCCATATGGGATGCGGGCCCTGCAGGCAGGGGCTTAACCTACCATGTCACAGTGCTGCCCCCTCCATTTTATTTAATTTGTCAAATTTATTGACCTAAAGTTTTTCAGATTTCATGAAATTCTTTTTCTGTCTGTATCATCTGTGGTGATATTCTCTCTTTCATTTTGAGTGTTAGCACTATTATTCCATTGCTGAAACTAGGGATTTCCCCATGGATCTTTTGAAGTAACTGGGTTTGCGTGCAGTTGCCTTTTTTCTTTTCTTTTCTTTTTTTTTTTTCATTTGCTTAATATTTTACTAATTTCTTCTCAACTTTATTATTTCCTCAAAGTTTATTTGAGTAAAGTTGGTTGATAGTGACATTCAGTTTTTCTATATCCTTACTTAGATTTTTTGTCTGCCTTTCCTATCATTTGCTGAATGAAGAGTATTATAATCTCCCAGATTTAATTATGAATTTGTCTATTTTTCCTCGTTGGTTTTGTTTCATTTTGTCTTGAAGCTCTGTTATCAAGTATACTTTTTATTTGTTTTCTTCACTGATTGATCCTTTTACCATTATTAAATGTCCCTCTGTATCCCCAGGCTATATTTGTTGTTCTGAAGCCTAATTTTTCTGATATTAGTATAGCCATTTCAACTAGTGTTTCTGCTTATATATTTTTCCATTTAAAAATGTTATCATACATATGCTTTTATACTTAAATTGCATTTATTGTATATACCATATAGTTGGGTTTTGCTTTTTTATTCATTCTGACAGTCTCTGCCTTTCCTTTAATTGGAATCTTATAACATTTAAATTTAATCTTATCAATGTTGTTGTGTTTAATTCAACTATTTTGTTATTTGTTTTCTATTTATCTTATCTGGTTCTTGTTTCTTTTTTCATCTATACTTTCCTTCATTTGGATTTTTAAAGATTTCATTAGTTTTCTTTTTATTTTATTTTATACTCATGATTAACCCTACACTAAATAAAGAACACAAAAAATAGTAATAAGATAAAAACACTGTTGCTCAACAGTAGAAATAAGGGCTGTAAACAATTATCGAATCTCAAAATGTCAATTTCATTCATATACAGGGAAAATGTATGGTATTTGTCTTATTGGGACTGGCTTATTTCACTAAGTATATTGGTTTCCAGTTGCATCCATTTTGTTGCAAAAGACAGGATTTCATTCTTTTTTACAGCTGAATAGTATTCTATTATATATATATATTATATCCACAGTTATTATTATATATAATACATATACCCCGTAATTTCTTTATCCATTCATCAGTTGATGGGCATCTGGGTTGATTTCATATCTTAGCTATTGTACATTTTGGTACAATAAACATGAGGGTGCAGATAACTCTTTCATATATTGATTTCATTTCCCTTGGATATATTCCCAGGAGTGGAATGCCTGGATCATATGGTATATCTATTTTCAGCTTTCTGAAGTTTCTCTGTACTGTCTTCTACAATGGCTATACTAGTTTACATTCCCACCAGCAGTAGATTAGGATACCTTTTTCACCACATCTTCACATGTGTTTATTGTTTATTGATTTCTGTATGGGAGCCATTCTAACTGGGGTGAAGTGAAACCTCATTGTGGTTTTGATTTGCATTTTCCCTGATGGCTAGTGATCCTTCATATGGAAACACAGAAGACACCCTCACTCCAATAGCTAAAGCAGTCTTTTTTTTTTTTTTTTCTTTTTTGACAGGCAGAGTGGACAGTGAGAGAGAGAGAGAGAGAGAAAGGTCTTCCTTTGCCGTTCGTTCACCCCCCAATGGCCGCCACGGCCAGCGTGCTGCGGCCGGTGCACCATGGCTAAAGCAGTCTTAAACAACAAAAACAGCAAGAGGCATCACAATAGCACATTTCAAGACATACTACAGGGCAGTGATAATCAAAACAGCCTGATACTGGCATAAAAATAGAAATGTAGACCAATGGAATAAAATAGAAACTCCAAAAATCAATCCACATATCTATAACCAACTAATATGATAAAGGAGCTAAAATCAATCTCTAGAGAAAGGATAGTCTCTTCAACAAATGGTGCCGGGAAAATTGGATCTCTGTGTTTAGAAGTGTGAAACTAGACCCCTACCTTACACCTTAATGCAAAAATCAACTCATAATGGATCAAGAATCTAAATCTACAATATGAACCATAAAATTACTAGAGGATAACATTGGGGAAACTGCAACACATTTGCATAGGCAAGGACTTGTTGGAAAAGAACCCAGATGTACAGACTATCAAAACAAAAATAGATAAATGTGATTGCATCAAGCTAAGAAGCTTCTGTACTGCAGAGAGAATACTCAGCAAACTGGAGAGGCAACTGACAAAATGGGGGAAATATTTGCAAACTATGTAACTAATTAAGAATTAATATATAGAATCTATAAAGAACTCAAGAAACTCGACAACAACAAAACAAAGAATCCAGTTAAGAAACGGGCAAAGGACTTTACAGGCCTTTTCCAAAAGAGAAAATTCAAATGGTCAACAGACTCATGAAAAATGCTCAGTATCACTAGCCACCAGGGAAATGCAAATAAAATCCCTATTTTTAATGATGAACTCTGAAGAAGAAAGAGTATATCAAGTCTAGGCCAAATATATAGGAACTATATTGAGGGTCATGTTTAAAAAGGGGATACAGGCCAGTGCCATGGCTCACTAGGCTAATCTTCTGCCTGCAGTGCCTGCACCCCGGGTTCTAGTCCCCGTTGGGGCGCCGGATTCTGTCCTGGTTGCCCCTCTTCCAGTCCAGCTCTCTGCTGTGGCCTGGGAGTGCAGTGGAGGATGGCCCAAGTGCTTGGGCCCTGCACCCGCATGGGAGACCAGGAGGAAGCACCTGGCTCCTGGCTTCAGATTGGCGCAGCACGCTGGACGTAATGGCCATTTGGGGGGTGAACCAACAGAAGGAAGACCTTTCCCTCTTTCTCTCTCACCATCTAACTCTGCCTGTTAAAAAAAAAGGGGGGGATGGGGAAGGTGCCAATTCTGTGGTGTCACAGGTTAAACAATTGCTTGCTATGCTGCCATCCCATGTCAGTGGGCTGATTTTAATCCTGGCTGCTCCACTTCTGATCCTGCTTCCTGCTTGTGTGCCCTCTCCCTCTCCCTTTCCCTTAACCTCTTCCTCCTCACCCTCTCCCTGGCTCTCTACTTTTCAAATAAATAAACAAATTCTAAAGTGAAGAAATGAATAGTGGATAGAGAGATGGACATTTGGTGTAGCATTTATAATACCATGTGGAACTCCCACATCTCACATCAGAGTACTTGGGTTGGGATTCCAGCTCTTACTAATATATATCTAAGAGGCAGCAGGTGATGGCTCAAGTACATGCATCCATGCCACCAACAGAGACCTAGATTGAGTTCCAGGTTCCTGGCTTCCTCCTGATCCAGCACCAGCTATTGCACGCACATGGAGAGAACCAATACATGAAAGATCTCTCCCTCTGTGTCTTTCAAATTAATTAATTAATTTTAAAACATTAAAAAGAAGATAGAAGATTAATGGGGAACTGAAGAATGATGAGAGGCTTTAGGAAGTTTATGTCCTATATCACATGTAATGGTTATTTGGACATTCGTTTTGTGCAAGGCATTGAGCTCTTACAGAAAATACATATTTGTTTAAGATACTAATTTTGCCTCCAAGAAACTTACTAATTAATTAGTTCAGAAGTTAAATTTAGTATTTGTTAGGACTTCTGATGGAATGTGGCATAATAAAGATACTCCACTTTCAAATTTCTGCTTCTTTTTCTAATAGAAATAAGAGAAGTGAAAATCATAATGAAAATGACTTATCTGTAAGCCAAAACAAAAAAGATAATTATGAAGACTAGAGCCATAATTGAAAGAGACAGAGACACACTTGAAAAGGATAGTAACTGATCAATGTATCATGTTTGATAAATAAAAAACATTACTGATAGGTAGGCACTTAAGAGTTTCCTAGACTGAATGTCTCAAACCACTAATTATAAAATTCTCCATGCAGCTGATTCCAGAAAACAGAGTACTATTACATCTGAGGCATCATAGAGGCACAAAGTGCTTGGGATCCAAGGAACTACTGTTCTAACTCTGCTTTGGCTGGCTTTGGGACCTTGAAGGAAGTTGCTTAATGTCTCAGAGCTTTAGTTTACTACTGCACTTCCTTTCCAAGGTTGTTTCTGGAAGTTAGTTTGACTAAAGTTGACTTGAAAAGTATTGTGTTATGTAAACTGTTATAATTTCTGTTATATTTAGTTATAATTACCATTTTTCCTTCTTCATTCTTTCAATATTTTCATATTCCTTTCCCCCCATATGTTTATTCCTTAGGGCATTACACTAGAAGAATTTGACAAGTTATCTTTCAATATGATTTTAATGAGCCCTCCATGTCAGCCATTCACAAGGTATGTGCATTTAATATTTTTATGTTGAGAAGGAGTACTTATGATGTCCATCAGCTGTAGCTTTTATTTTTGAAATTTTTCCCAAATAATTCTGTTCATCTACTCATTTACAATTCAGCAATAATCATTAAGTAAATAGCAATTATTGCCAAAAGAACAAAATAATTTGATAAACAGTAGATATGGAAGACTGATAGGTTTATTTTATACCTACATAAGAAAATATTTATTTCTGGTCTAAATTACCTTAATTTATTTAAACTAATGAGCATTCAGGAGTAACTTTCCAATACTGATTAACTAAAGTGGATTTCCATAATGAAAGTCCTAAATTATTTAAATGTAACATTTAAAAGCAATTTGGTTGGCGCTGTGGATCAATAGGCTAATCCTCCGCCTGCAGTGCCGGCACACCGGGTTCTAGTCCCGGTCGGAGTGCCGGATTCTGTCCCAATTGCTCCGCTTCCAGTCCAGCTCTCTGCTGTGGCCCAGGAAGGCAGTGGAGGATGGCCCAAGTGCTTGGGCCCTGCACCCACATGGGAGACCAGGAGGAAGCACCTGGCTCCTGGCTTTGGATCAGCACGGTACGCCGGCCGCAGCAGCCATTGGAGGATGAACCAATGGTAAAGGAAGACCTTTCTCTCTGTCTCTCTCTCTCTCACTGTCCACTCTGCCTGTCAAAAATAAATAAATAAATAAATAAAATTTAAAAACAATTTAAACATGCATTTGTGAATTTTACATTTTTAAAAATTTCTATGTACACTTAATTCTGAATTCTGGAATACCCACATTGCAATTTCTTCATTTGAAAATTATACAGTATTTATTTGATTATATCTCAGGGAGTTATATCTCAAAGGAAATATTGACTAATTTATCTTCATTTTATACCTTTGTAATAACAATAAGTTATTTTTAATACTGATCATAATCCTTTAAGTGTATTACAGGGAATATACCATTTAATTTAACATGCTTATAGGGTGGGCATTGCTGTTATCATTATTTTATAGTTGAGAAACTGAGACATGGAAAGGTTAAGTAATGTTCCCAAGGCTACAAAATTAGGGACAGTTATAGCCAGAATATGAATCATTTTATCTATTCCTGTTTTAATATATATGCTTTAAGTGGAATATAATGTAATAAATATTCTAATTCAAATGAATATTGTCATGCTAAATTTCATAGCTCCTTAGGAAACTGATTCCATGAGGATTTGTACTACTGTTTTATTGCTGGATATCATTTTTGGTGCTGTATATCTTGTTTTTAGAGAGCTTGTGGTCTAATGAAAATGATTGACAAATCACATTTTATAATGTGAAATAAGATATATAGTAAAGGAATACTGAAAAGTGCCAGGAGATCACAGAGGAGAAAATGGCTTGCTGCATCCCAGGAGAGGGGAATTCTTTCAGAGGTGATGTCTGAACTGAGGTTGAAAGCAGATGAGGAGTTTTATCAGAGAAGGGAAGGAACATTCTATATAAAGATGCTGTCAAGCATTTGTAAGGGTGTGCATTGTTAAGTGCAATGTGTAGGATAGGACAGAATGCAGTTCCAGCACAGGGAAGCTTCCTATGAAATTGCATTGCCTGCCCCTCTCCCAACCAAACTATCTTCCCTTCTACTACCCCAGCCTCGTGTTAGCCCAAATCTAGCTGCTGAAGGCAATGCAACTGATTGTGTAGTCATTATTATTAAGAACTCTTATGGGAAAGAGGCAAAATAAGAACTGAAGATTGCTGTGGAATCTCTGTAAGTCCAGTCTAATGCCCTAGCTGAGCCTCAGATCCACTGATTGTTTTGGTCCTGCTGGGAGGTATGAAGAAACAAAATGCTGTCAAGTAACTTATTGAGTACTATGAAACTAATAAGTAGCACAGATGTAAATCTAGGTCCTCTGTTCTGCTCCTCAGAACCAATCCAAGCTTCCTTTCCGCTTGATCCTTGATCATGTTGCAAGCCTCACTTCTAAGATCAAGTGCTCACTCTAATACTGACTGTTTACAAGACCCATCTTGACCCTAGTTAATCTAACCAAGCTGTAACTCCTGCTTGTCCTATGGCTTAAGTCTTTCCTATTTACTTGGACAAGATTGTCTGAGTCTTAACTACTTCTTTTATCTGCTTATGTCTTAATTAGTCACCAATGCTATCAGCTCCAGGTGGCTACCCTGGGGCCCATTCATCTGTACTGTTGTCTTACTTTGGTCACAACAAAGGTGTCCTGGGCCAATTTGTGTGTGTGTGTGTATGTGTTAAACAGGGTGATTTTAAGGGAGTAATTGTTTTTCTCACTAACTTGTACTTTTTGTTTCAGGTAAGTTAATTATACTGTTTCGCAAAAGTAACATTTTAAGTGTATTGATATCAGATACAAGGTCTTTTTATTTTTAATTCAATGAGTAAATGCGTTTAGTTTTCTATAGCAACAAAGATAATCATGTTTTTTGTGAAGATCAGCTTATTTTAATTCTCTGCTTTGACTTTTTAAAAGTGATTTAATATCGTTATATAAGATTCTTCATATATGTTTTTGTGCTTTCTTTATTACTTTAGAATTGGCCTGCAGGGTGATATGACTGATCCAAGGACCAATAGCTTCTTATATATTCTAGATATTCTTCCCAGGTAAAATCTTAGATTCCTGTACAAATTTCCTTTATTACTTTTAAAGATTTATTTATTTGAAAGGCAGAGTAACAGAAAGAGAGGGACAGACACAGAGATCTTCCATTCACTGGTTCACTCCCCAAATGGCCACAACAGCCAAGTCTGGACCAGGCCAAAACCAGGAGCCAGAAACTCCATCCATGTCTTTAACACGAGTGGTAGGGCCCAAGTACTTGGGCCATCATCTTCTGCTTTCCCAGGCCAATAGCAGGAAGCTGGGTGTGAAGCAGAGCAGCTGGGACTGGTGTTCAGATACAGGATTTTGTTGCAAACTGGCTTAATACTCTGTGCCACAATGTCAGCCCTGCTACATGCTTGCTTTAACTGCAAAACTGTGGTTCTAGAAGAATGTAATGTTTTTCACTTTGTAGAGATAAACAGTGTATATGTGCTCCCTTCAGACACTATTCACATCATTTTATCTTCTTTTGCCATAACTAATAGAATAACTACAAATGTTTCAAGTTTCTGCACTTGCCACCATAGTGAGTGACAGGGAATCACAGTCTAATATCTCAGTTCTGTTACCTGTGCTCATAGCAGTAATTCGAATGATACTAATGTTGTTGATGAATGTTGTTACTGATGGCCTGGAAATGTGTGCTAGCCCCAGAAGCTGCCATCTTTTGTGAATGAAAGTTCTTTGAGTTGTGCAATGCAAAAGCCTTGTGCAAACCCATGTTTTGAGAGGCTTGAATGGAAATTAACATTTCCTACTCACTTTGTCAAGTGTGCCCTGTTTATGGGGAAATGTGAATAAAATATAAATTGTCTTTAACATATAAATTCCTTTGTAAAAAAAGAATTCAGAAAATACTTACCTCATATTTTCCACATTAATTATTTTCTTTGCTTTTTACTTCTTAGTAATGAGATATTTGGAATTCCATTTGTTTTTGTTTTTTCAGATTACAAAAGTTACCAAAGTATATTCTCTTAGAGAATGTTAAAGGTTTTGAAGTATCTTCTACAAGGTAAGAACTGTATTTGTCTTGATACATCATAGATTTGGCATATTTTATAGTAGGAATACTTATGAAAACAAGTCTGAAAAAATGTGCATTCTGACATTTCATATGTGTTATGTATTTTATTCATTTGTATTGATTTTGGTTAACAATGGAAAGTATTTTATATAGCTTTGTTTAGCTGATTCTCTCCAATTTATATACATTTGATTTTTTCCAGTATGAGTACTTGTTTAAATGAAAATATTTCTTTTTTTTTTTTTTTAAAAACATGTGTCCTTAGAGAGAACAACACTTTTTATTTCTATTTATTTATTTGACAGGTAGAGTTATAGACAGTGAGACAGGTAGAGTTATAGACAGTGAGAGACAGAGAGAAAGGTCTTCCTTTCGTTGGTTCACCCCCTAAATGGCCACTGCAGCTGGCGCTGCACCAATCCAAAGCCAGGAGCCAGGTGCTTCCTCCTGGTCTCCCATGGGGTGCAGGGCCCAAGCACTTGGGCCATCCTCCGCTGCACTCCCTGGGCCACAGCTGAGAGCTGGACTGGAAGAGGAGCAACTGGGACTAGAACCCAGCACCCATATGGGATGCCAGCGCCGCAGGCGGAGGATTAACCTAGTGAGCCACAGCGCTGGCCCCTGAAAATGCTCTTTCTTAATTTAATCACTTCTATTGATGTCTGTTTCTTTTGAAACAGGAATGTTTTCATGCCAATCGGTCCTACTGAAAGGCATTTTCTGCTCTATTGTTGGATACAAGAGGAAGCTCTAGGTCAGGTTTCCTTTAGATGACAGCCCAGGCAGCGAGAAAGCATCCAAATCCTTGATTCTGTTGTTCTCTACAATGTAATTCCTATCTGATTTGATATATTGACGATATCATTCTTGTTTCCATATTAAACTTATCATTAGCAGCTTAGGGATTCAGAATTCAGACTTCCATTAGGATAAACTATCTGGCAGCTCTATATTTCTAATAGAAAATTATTATTTAATTTCTTAAGTACTGGACTTTAATATATCATATTTTTAAGCAATTTAATTGGGGTTAAACACTTTCCACTTTAAATGAGTTTTTATGTATATATTTTACATAACAGCACCATTTCCAAGTAAAGAATGAAAGCTTTTCTTTCCTTTTTCTTTTCAGAGATTTATTGATACAAACAATAGAAAATTGTGGCTTTCAATACCAAGAATTTTTATTGTCTCCAACCTCTGTAGGTACTACAATTATAAACCTTTATTTACAAGTTAAATTAAAAAGCTTTTTCCCCCTAAAGCAATTTGATTTGATAAATCCTCTATTTTGGATAATATTATAGGTAAATCTTAAAATTAGTTCTTTCTAAAGAATGTAGTATATGTATGTAGATGCCCTTATGTGTATTTTATGAAAAATTTTATATCTTGAAACTCATAAGGAATATGTATTTCTTTAGGAGAATAAAGGCTAACATGTTTTGAAAATATGTGAAGCTGGATATTTCCAAGCTAGGGGTGCTATAGCTTAGGAATGCTTCAAAATAATCCAAAATTGAAAATCAGATGAACATATGATGGTTTTCTAATTATTTTTTGATGACATAACATTAATTTGCAAATGTTGCTTTTATTTCATATTTAAAGACATTGAAGTAGTTGGTTATGATAAGCTATCTGACAAATTTTGATTTTGCAAGTATTATATTTTTTGTTATTGTTCTTCTTAATTTCTAACCATCTTTAGCCATGTCATATAGTTCTTTGCCCAGATATTAGAAGAAAAATCATTTCAAAAATTAGATATACAAGGGTATGGAAATTGACATATATGAAGTTGCAATATCTGAACTCTTTAAATTTATTCATATTTCTTGCCTCTTCATTTTTGAAATATAATGAAACCTCCTTAAAGGCAGAGAGAGAGAGGGAAAAAGGTTACACCGTTATATTCATAGAATTGTATCTATGAGCTACATTGAATCTCTTCTGTTTATATTAATATTACATTAAGTGATGCAGTCATTCATCAGAATCAATCTACCTAATTCAAATAAAGATACAGAGCTGCAGTTTAACAGGCTTAGAACTTAATACAAAGAAGTCTTCTGTAAATCAGTGCTAGAATTTTCTCTAGCAGAAGCTGAGTGTATAGCTATGTGAGTTTTTTTTATTGGGTGCAAAGTGAGTACAGATCTCTCTAATTTCCTATATTAACTAACTGCTGTGCTTTATTTGCAGCTTGGCATTCCAAATTCAAGGCTAAGGTATTTTCTTGTTGCAAAACGTCAGTCTGAGCCATTACCTTTTCAGGCTCCTGGTCAGGTATTGTTATTGTTTATTTATTCAAATACATCCATTTGCTGACTTATTTTCAAGAACTCTTTTGTGTAGGTTTATATGCGTCCTGTAGTGCCTGTAGCATAGACTATATCCTAGGTTCATCTTCAGGACCTTTTTCTTCTCCTGATGCAGCTTTTATTAGTTCAGTGAAAACAAAAACAAGATGAAAAACAAAAAATCTTCATTAAAATACAAGTTAAATGTAAAATATAGTAACCACTTATGTTTTTATCCCGCTTTTCCTCTCTGTATAACTTCTCTTCTGATCATTGACTATTTTGCATTTATTATTTTCCTTTTCCAATTGAAGCCATTGGTTAAATTTAAGATATCCTATCTTAAAAATGGCTTGAATATTTTAGCACATGATTGCATTTTTTTTTAAATTTTTATTTATTTATTTTTTTGACAGGCAGAGTGGACAGTGAGAGAGAGAGACAGAGAGAAAGGTCTTCCTTTGCCGTTGGTTCACCCTCTAATGGCCGCCGCGGTAGCGCGCTGCGGCCGGCGCACCGCGCTGTTCCGATGGCAGGAGCCAGGTGCTTCTCCTGGTCTCCCATGGGGTGCAGGGCCCAAGCACTTGGGCCATCCTCCACTGCACTCCCTGGCCACAGCAGAGAGCTGGCCTGGAAGAGGGGCAACCGGGACAGGATCGGTGCCCCGACCGGGACTAGAACCCGGTGTGCCGGCGCCGCAAGGCGGAGGATTAGTCTGTTGAGCCACGGCGCCGGCCTGCATTTTCTTTAAAGCCAATGCTATTTAGCTTGATTAAAATATGGGAATAATTAGTACAAGCCAAAATGAAATGTTCAATTGCTATAGATAGAAGTCTCTAACAGTTCAATTGCTATAGATAGAGTCTCTAACAATCTGAGCAGCTATGTGTGCTTCAGGTGAATGAATGAAGGTGAAAAACAGTTTCAGTAGTTCAGTGAAGCTCTCTACAAGTAAATACTCAAAAGTTCGATCCTGCTACAGGGGAGCCATTGTATTATTTGAATTTCCTGTAATATTAATGAATCTCCCTTTTCATAGTGGAGAATTCTAAAAGCCTTGTATAAAGTTTTAGCAAAGGCTTTATCCCTAAAAATACCTGAAAGTTTTTTTTTAATAAAATGGAATTTCATGGTTCTGTTTTATAGAAGCAAGTTTTTCCTTTGAGACTCCTGAGTAGAAATAAACTTTCACAGTGAAAAGCAATTTTTTGTTTCTTTTTTTTTTTTTTTTTTTTTTTTTGACAGGCAGAGTTAGACAGAGAGAGAGAAAGGTCTTCCTTCTGTTGGTTCACCCCCCCAAATGGCCATTACGGCTGGCGCGCTGCGCCAATCTGAAGCCAGGAGCCGGGTGCTTCCTCCCGGTCTCCCATGCAGGTGCAGGGCCCAAGCACTTGGGCCATCCTCCACTGCCCTCCTGGGCCACAAGCAGAGAGCTGGACTGGAAGAGGAGCAACCGGGACAGAGTCCGGCACCCCAACCAGGACTAGAACCTGGGGTGCTGGCACCGCAGGCGGAGGATTAGCCTAGTGAGCCGCAGCACCAGCCAATTTTTTTTTTCAATTACTAGTTTTCTTGAAGATCATGAGTATGTTCCAGTTTTTCCTTTATTGAAAGAATTTGAGACTTTCTAGAAATGTTAATGCTGGCTTCTAAGCTTCTTTTCCAAATGTCATACTGTATCTATATTCCACATACTTCCTATTATTTTGTTCAATGTTTTTATTAATAAATACAGAAACAGTAACTCCATGAGGTAAATCTTCCATAATCTAATGGCACTAAATATATAAGTAACTTATATATGAGTACTATCTTATAATAACTGTGTAAGTATTCCACAATTTCTATCTTTTTAATGGTAATCCTAGAAAGGCTGAAGATATTTTTGTATAGTGTTGACTAGATGTTACTAATCTGTCTTTTATTTTTGATAAAGCTTTTGACAGTTTGTGCATTTTTACTTAATGCCAGGTACTGATGGAGTTCCCCAAAATTCAATCTGAATATCCACAAAAATATACAATAGATACAAAACAGAAAAATGAAGAAAAGGAAATCCAACCAAATATTTGTTTTGATGGCAGCACACAGTGTTCTGGAAAAGATACTGTTCTTTTTAAGCTTGAAACTGCAGAAGAAATTGAAAGGAAACATCAACAGGACAATGATATCTCTGTGCAAATGCTGAAAGATTTTCTTGACGATGACATTGACATGAACCAATATTTTTTGCCACCAAAGTCATTGCTGCGATATGCTCTTTTATTAGATATTGTTAGGCCCACTTGTAGAAGGTCCACTTGCTTTACCAAAGGGTAGGTCTATAAGAGACTTTGCTCATGTTATATCCAGAATAACCAGGTGTTTTGTTTGGTTTTGTTTTGTTTAATAGCTGTTGTTTATTTTAATACTTAAAATAAGGAGCATTTTATAAAATGTTTCTGCTAGGTTGATTTGTGTGTGTGTGTGTGTGTCCCTCGTTGCCTGCTTTGTGTTTCAGTAGAACATGAGTGAAAATTCCTTCTGGCAGAACATTATGTGCATCATGCACAAAAGTGTTCCTAAGACAAGGCTCTTTGATATTCATAGGAGCTTAAATACCCATGATGGAAATGTTTTCTGTAGCTTGTCACCTGATAATTTTTTACTGCTTTCTTTCCATGGCATATCAAACCTCAAAGAATTAAGTCCACTCTCATGATCAATGTGTAAGAAGAAACTAATTTTAATATAAAGAAATAATAGTTGAATCATCTGGGGCATGTTAGGGTAATTTTTTAAAAGATTTATTTATTTATTTGAAAGTTGGAGTTACATAGAGAATGAGAGGCAGAGAGCGAGGTCTTCCATCAGCTGGTTCACTCCCCCAACAGCTGCAACTGCCAGAGCTGCGTCGATCCAAAGCCAGGAGCCAGGAGCTTTTTCCAGGTCTCCCACATGGGTGCAGGGGCCTAAGGACTTGGGCCATCTTCTGCTGCTGTCCCAGGACATGGCAAAGAGCTAGATTGCAAGTGGAGCAGCCGGGACTTGAACCGGCGCCCATATGGGATGGCGGCTTTACCCGCTACACTACAGTGCCGGCCCCAGGGTAATTTTTAAACTTAAATTTTATTCTGTTTTTAAATAAGTAATATATTCCCATGATCCAAAATTTGAAAGATACTAAGATTGTAAGACTCACTTCTACTTCTGTCTCTTGGTCACCCAGTGTTCTTCTCTATTTGCAACTCTGTGATATCAATTTTCTATATAATCTTTCAGATATACTGTTCTTGAGGGTGTGTTTAAATGCATATTCTTATTCCCACTTTGAGTAAATGGTAGCATACTGATACTGAATACAATATTATGTGCTCTTTGGTCACTGCACAATATAAATTAGATGTTTAATAGTGCATAAAGGTCTTTTTTTTAAACTTTTTTTATTTGAGAGGTAGAGTTACAGAAGGAAGGAGAGACAGAGAGAAAGGTCTTCCATCCACTGGTTCACTCCCCAAATGGCCACAATTGGTCAGAGCTGAGCTGATTCAAAGCCAGTATCTAGGAGCTTCTTCTGGGTCTCCCATATGGGTGCAGGGACCCAAACAGTTGGGCCATCTTCTATTGCTTTCCCAGGCTGTAGCAGAGAGCTGGATCAGAAGAAGAGCAGCTGGGACACGAACCAGCGCCTGTATGGGATGTTGGCACCACAGGCGGAGTCTTAGCTTACTACACCACAGCGTCAACCCTTTTCTTTCTTTTTTTTTTTTAAATATTTATTTATTTATTTGAAAGGCAGAGTTACAGAGAAGGAGAGGAAGAGGAGAGAGAAGTCTGCTATCCGCTGGTTCACTCCCTAAGTGGCTGCAATGGCCAAGCCAAAGCCAGGAACTGGGAGCTTCCTTCTGATATCCTATGTGGGTGCAGGGACCCAAGCACTTGGGCCATCTTCTGCTGCTTTCCCAGATACATTTGCAGAGAGCTGTATTGGCAGTGGAGCAGCCAGCTCTCAAACCTGCACCTATATGGTATGTTGGAGCTGCAGGTGGCGATTTAACCCACTACACCACAGTGGCGACCCCTGAAGGCCTTTTCTGTTCTCATGATGCATATATCGTAATTCATTTTATTGGTTATCTCTTGATGTAAATTTTGGGGATTCCTCTGAGTAGTTTCTCAAATTCTTAGTATGTTTTTCATCAACTTGTTTAAACCTGTAAATCAGACGACTCTTAGGTCTTTTCAGGAAAGTGTTACTAAAGGTCCCTATCTCTGCTCTGTGAATGTTGTTCAACCTCATTTGATAGGTAGGTCTATGGTATCATAATTCAAGCCTTCTCTTTTTACCTAAGAGCAAGCTATCTCAGACAATATACTGTGCCCTGATATAGTCATACTAGGACTTTTGATTTTGTCATACTCTGCCCTGTACTTCCAAGGAAAAGAATTTATTGCTCTCTGCTGCCTTAAAAGACTGCACTCAGCTCTTGTCTGTTGCCATGTCCAATAGGTTCTATTTAGGACTCATAAAACAAGACTTATCAAATTTGTAATAAAAAACAACCTTGAAATTCTTCTGTAATCATAAAGATGATATAGAGACGCTGTACTGTAAAAGTCTACTGTGGATAATATATACACATGTTTATATATGTGTGATATACATGAGAAAACAATTTGTTTCCCTGGTGTGACCTTTTTTCTCTACTTTATATTTTAAATTTTCTTCTTGGAGGAAAAAATAATGTTAATATATTGAACAGCTTGGCAATGGTATTAGAAATATTACTAGCACTTTGCATTTCTGAGGTCTTCTTTGCAATTTATTTTTAATCTTACGGTCTTATTATTATATGAACAATGTAAGTGAAAATGTGCTGTGTTACATGAGAGGCTGCCCTAGGCTCAATAAACTGTTCATCATGATGCTAGAGAACAGGGTTTTGGATTCCTGAGAAGAAATGATGGTTCAGGCATTATCACAACTTATTGTCATGTACGTGACATTTGGTTTACTGTGGCAGAAATGCTGATACGGAGCAGCATTTGAATATAAAGTATATTTTCTACTGGAAACACTGCCATGTTTGGTTCCTGAAAATTTCAGATAGATTTATCTTATATCTTTTAATTAGTAATTTTTCAGTTACAAAGCATGTTTGTGTGATATAATTTAAGATACTTCAAAAGCATGTAGCTGTGTAAATTTGCTTCATTCAAGAAATATTTAAGAAATTTCACATTAACAAATACATTAGGTGTTGCTTAATATCTATGTTAATTTTTCAGCTATGGAAGCTATATCGAAGGGACAGGATCGGTGTTACAGACCACAGAAGATGTGCAGGTATGACCTGTATTATGAAATGAAAATATTTGAAAACTTATAAAGAATACTACATTTAATTTAAGTGTTAAAATAGCCTTACAAGTTCAACTGGGGATGAATATATACATATATTATTCACTCATTGATACTCATATGTATTCATATAAAGTGTTTATTGTCAAATAAGTCTTAGTTTTCTTGTTGCTGTATATAAGCTTATGCACAAGGGATGTTTTGTGTTTTGTTTTCCCATTTTCCTACATTGTGTATTTCTTTGTATTTCATAAATAGTCATTGAAATTTGCTCTACAGTAAATATTCTACAAAATTTTGCACAAACATCTTAATATTGCAGATTTCCTTTGTAGCACATACTATAAAGCTTTCCTTTAAGGAAAAAATGCAGCTTATTAATACTTTAGTTGTAAACTCTTTGTGATGTCATGGTTGAATACTAATCTGATACAAAGCAAGTTACTTTTTTTTTTTTTTTTTTTTTTGACAGGCAGAGTGGATAGTGAGAGAGAGAGAGAGACAGAGAGAAAGGTCTTCCTTTTTGCCATTGGTTCACCCCCCAATGGCCGCTGCGGCCGGCGCATCTCGCTGATCCGAAGCCAGGAGCCAGGTGCTTCTCCTGGTCTCCCATGCGGGTGCAGGGCCCAGTGACTTGGACCATCCTCCACTGCACTCCCAGGCCATAGCGGAGAGCTGGCCTGGAAGAAGGGCAACCAGGACAGAATCCGGCACCCCAACCAGGACTAGAACCCGGTGTGCCGGCGCCGCAAGGTGGAGGATTAGCCTGTTAAGCCACGGCACCAGCCACATTTTTTTTAATACTTTAAACTTGAGATCACATTATCTTTTTTTATAGTGGTTCATCATCTTAACTGTTAATGCAGTTGGCCTATGATAAAAATCCTATAATTGGCAAAAAAAATTTGAATTTGAGAAATCACTTAATATGTTTTTTTTAAGATTTATTTATTTATTCGAAAGGCAGAGTTACAGAGGAAGAAGCAGAGAGCGAGGGCGAGGGCGAGGGCGAGAGAGAGAGAGAGAAAGAGAGAGAGAGGTCTTCCATCCACTGGTTCACTCCACAAATGGCCACAACAGCTGGAGCTAGGCTGATCCGAAACCAAGAGCACTGCAGGCTGTGCCTTTACTCACTGCTGGCTTAATATGTTTTGTCATTTTAAGAAAGTATCTTGGGGCTGACGCCATGGCTCACTTGGTTAATCCTCCACCTGGGGCACCGGCATCCCATATGGGCGCCAGGTTCTAGTCCTGGTTGCTCCTCTTCCAGTCCAGCTCTCTGCTGTGGCCCGGGAGTGCAGTGGAGGATGGCCCAAGTGCTTGGGCCTCTGCACCCGCATGGGAGACCAGGAAGAAACACCTGGCTCCTGGCTTTGGATCGGCACAGTGCCAGCTATGGCGGCCATTTGGGGGGTGAACCAACAGAAGGAAGACCTTTCTCTCTCTCTCTCTTACTGTCTATAACTGTCAAATAAAAAAAAAAAAGAGGAAATATCTTGATTTTGTGAACTTGATTATAAACAACAAATATTTGTTTGATCTTTTTGTTAGTATTGCGAACTTTATTGGTTGGCTAAGTTTCCTTTGTATGTTTCTCTATGTTTCTTTTATGCTTTAAGTCATTTGTAGATATTCTTATGATTTAATTTCAAGGGATCAAAAATAACATAAACACTGAAAAGTATCCTGATCTGTTCAACATAAACCTTTTGTTCTTTTTTGTAGTTTGTGTTGCTGTTCTTGAGCCAATGATTTTAGTTAATTGCACAGAGACATTTTGCCTTGGGCATTTTTGACCCCAGCAGACTATGCATTCATTGATTTTTAAATTGTGTCACAGAAAGGAAATCTTACCTTAACAAATCTGGTTGTACATTACTTTTTTTTTTTTAGTTATCTTGGATATTTTCTTACAGATTGAGAATATCTACAGATCTCTTCCCAATTTGCCACAAGAAGAAAAGATAAAGACACTGTCAATGCTTAAACTGCGGTATTTCACTCCTAGAGAAATAGCAAATCTCCTTGGATTTCCTCCAGAGTTCGGTGGGTAGGATCACGCAGATCTCAGCTTTCATTTAGTAATGCTCCCCAGATCCTTCAGACCTCCCGAGTTTATTTTATGAATACACTGTTGCCTGTACAAGTGAGTTCAAGAACTTTCCTTCCTTCATTTTTTTCTTTCCTCTTTTTTTTTAAAAAATGTTTTTATTTGTTTGAGAGGTAGTGTTACAAATACAGAGAGGAAGAGACAGAGAGAGGGGTCTTTCATCCACTGATTCATTCCCCAAGTGGCTACAATGGCTGGAGCTGGGCTGATCTGAAGTCAGGAGTGAGGAGTTTCTTTTGGATCTCTCACACAGGTGCAGGGGCCCAAGCACTTGGACCATCTTCTGCTTTCTTAGGCCATTAGCAGAGAAATAGATCAGAAAAGAAGCAGCCAGGATGAGAACTGAAGCCCCTATGGGATGCTGGTGTTGTAGGGAAGCTTAGTTTACTATGCCACAGCGCCGGCCCCTTTCTTTCTTTCTTGATCATTTTCTCTCCTCCTTCCTTTTCCCTCATAACACCTCAACTTATTCCCTGTGACGCAATTCTCCCTTACCCTTAACTCCACTAGTGGGCCAAAGAGTTTTTCAGGGGCAGGAGGGGGAAATCAGGAGTTTCTCTGTCTTCCACAGCGGTTGTTAGTAGTACCTCTTTTTCCATTTATGTTCTTGCTTCCAGAAGTCTGATCCTAGTAACCCAATGCTAGGTATCTTGTGAATGAATGCCTATGCTGTGTGTGTGTATGTGCATGTGTAAATTAAAAGACTGTTAAGAAATTTTGGGGGGATAAAAGATGCATTTGTACTTATATTCCTACACAAAAATGCGTTCTTATCAGTTGTGTGCCCTTGTCCTTTCCTGCAGGGTTAAGTGGAGAAAAGAGCAGGTGGAGAGGTAATCTAGGAAGGACTTTTCCAAAGGAAAGAAAGGGAGGCTCAGCAGCACCTTTGCCAGAGTTGGCTGAAGATTAGAGATCCACAGCAGGGAATCTCAAAAACAAAAGTGAAGATAGAGTTGTAGAGTGGAAGGACAAAGTCCTGACTCTGTTGGCAATCCAGGAAATCCAAGGATTATTGCTCTTAAAAGGTTGGGTTCTCTCTTTTCCTGGTTGGAGCAGCCCAGCTCCTCTTTCTGATCCCACTCCTAAGGGGCCCTGTCAACTGTAAGAAGACTGTGGCTTTCTTAGGCCTGGGAGTGGCTCTGTTCTTAGTACGTGGCTGATGGGCATGGGGAAAGATGGACCTCGCAGGTAATATGTTTCCAGACTACAGAAGGAGGAAGTCTAATTTTGAGAACTCTGATTGGGGCTTTGCACAAAAGCCAAATTTTGTTGAATCTAATGCCATTATAATATTAAATATCTTTTTGAAAGGCAGAATGACAGAGACACAGACAGACAGACAAGATTATCCATCTAGTGGTTCACTCCCCAAATGCCTGCAAAGCCAGAGTTGGGTCAAATTGAAGCTAGGAACCAGAAACTCTATCCAGGTGTCCCATGTGGGTGGCAGGGGCCAAAGCACTTGGGCCACCTTCATTTCTTCCCAGGCGCATTAGCAGAAAGGTAGATGGAAAGTTAGAATTGGGACTTTATCCCAAGCACTGTGCTATGTGTTGTGGGTGTTCCAGGTGACAGCTGAACCAACTCACTATGCTACCACTGCAGCCCCGTGTTGTAATATTAATATAATAGTATTCCTGAAGTAAATGATGGGTCAAATAGATCACATTTCAAATGATAAATAATAGATTTACAGTTGAGTCTTGGAATGTATTACTTTTGTATCTTAGGAACAAAATTTCAATATAATTTGACTACCCTCTGGGTTATTTAATTTTTCAGGTGTTGTCACAGAAATCAAGATTATTTTCTGCTCTCTGTCTTTTTTTTATTTAAAAGCATTTTTTTACTGATATTCAGTTCCAAATATTCTAGGGAGTATTATTTAAGAAAAATATAGATTTTCTTTGTCTTACTTTATGTCACAAAATGAGAACACCATAAAAATAATAAAGAACTAAGAATTGAACTCAACAGTTGTAATTCCCCCTCTGCTTTCTTAGTTACTATTTTTAAATGAGTAATCAGACATTCTTTACATGCACCTAAGGAGAGAAAAAAGATTGACTATCTAATAAAAACTATTTCTACATTTTTATCCCAGTCCTCCCCACCACCCCCAACAAGAAGTAGCAGGTACTTTGTAATACTTAAAATTGTTAAGGAGCCTGGAACCTGGGACTGACTGAATTTGAATCTTAGCTCCACCTTACCAACTCTATGTTAGTGTACTTACGTGTGAAATGGGATAATTATAGCAATTTCTTCATAAGGTTGTTGTGACAATTTAGTGAGTGAATATACATAAGGTGCTTACATAATATTGGAATCATAGTATAAAATTTAATGGTAGCTTTTATTCTTTAAATGATAAAGATTGATTTGCTTTTCTTACCTTTATAAGTATATTTTCTCATCATTATAAAATTTTAGATGAGTAAAAAAGAATTATTTATTTATTTATTTATTTGAAAGGCAGTTTCAGAAAGACAGAAGGAGAGACAGAGAGAAAGGTCTCCCATCTGATGGTTCATTCCCCAAATGGCCACAACTGCTGGAGCTGCGCTGATCCAAAGCCAGGAACCAGGAGCTTCTTCTGGGTCTTGCACATGGGGGCAAGGGGCCCAAGGACTTGGGACATCCTCTGCTGCTTTCCTGGGTGCATTAACAGAGAGTTGGATCAAAAGTGGAGCAACCAGGACTAGAACCAGTGCCCATAGGGGATACTGGCCCCCGGCAAAGGCTTTACCCAGTATGCTACAGTGTCGGCCTCAAAATAGAATCTTTCAAAGCTCTCTGAATGTGTTAGTATAGTATATTCAAAAAAGGCTTTGAGTGCTGAGTTGTCTTTTAAGATATGTGGTCTGTTTGTGTAGTCCAGCTCCCCTGGGTGTTTCTGCTGAGCAGGACTGTGACATGAGTGTCCTTCACAAGTGTTTCTGACATGACTGACTCTGGGTCCACAGTGGCCATTGTTTGAGCTGCTTATCTGCTGGCAGTGATGGATTTGCATTGAACTTCCTGTGCATTCTGGCCTGCTTCTCTTGGTGACTGGTAGCTGCATTTTTGAAGGAAGTAGGCTTTGAAAGAGACACTAACCGATACTTACTGGATCAAACCGCTTTCATGACCTTGTTAATTCTACACTGAGTTGTTTTTGAAGATTACTGTTATTTTTAGTGTCTCCAAGTTTTTAAAAAGTTACTTTTTAATTAAAAAATTTCATGATTTTTTCCAAAAATCAGTTTAGACTTTATTATCTCTCTCTAAAATATGCACAGATACACACATGCACACATAATTTTTATAAATCTGACTTGTTCGTTTTACACCTTTCTTCCCCTCTATATAGTATTTTAAAATTTTATGTTTCAAGTTGTTTTTTTTTTTTTTTTAAACAGGCAGAGTGGACTGTGAGAGAGAGAGACAGAGAGAAAGGTCTTCCTTTTCCATTGGTTCACCCTTCAACAGAGGATTAGCCTAGTGAGCTGCGGCTCCGGCCCTATGTTTCGAGTTTTTTGATTGGGGCCAACATTGTGGCGCATGGATTGAACTGCTGCCTGTGAGGTCGGGCGTCCTGTGTCAGAGTACAAGTTCCAGTTCCAGCTGCTCCACTTGTTATGCAAGTGCATCTCCCTGCCAGTATGCCTGGGAAAGCAGCAGAAGATGGCCTGAGTATTCAGGTCCCTGCCACTTACGTGGAAGATCTGGATGGAGTTCCAGGTGCTAGCTTCAGCCTGGCCAAGTTCCAGGTGTTGTGGCCATTTGAGGAGTGAGCCAGTGGATGGAAGATGGATCTTTCCTCTCTCTCTTTCTCTATAACTCTGCCTTTCAAATAAATAAGTCTATAAAATAAATAAAATAAATATTTTTGATTAATTTGAAGTAATTGTATACCTCTAAGGGGTGCTTTGCATTATTTCAACACATGCATATAGCATAAACTGATCAAGTCAGGCAACAAGCATCTCCACTGGTCCACCCTCTCTCTGTGTTTGGAGCCTACCAGCTCCTCTCCTCTAAGTCTATATGGAGTATAATACTGGATTATGAGCTGCAGTCACCCACTGTGCTGTGAAAAACTGGAGCTGACCCTTCATATCTGGCTGTTTTGTTGCCCTTTATCAATCCTCCCTCTACCTTTCCTCCCAGTTTCTAGTAATCACTATTCTAAATAAAAAGACCATCCTGGGATATTCTAAAAACCTGCTTATGGGGAGATCTCATTTTGGTAAAGTATGTAGCAAATAGAGTTTTAACCTGAGAAAATCAGTTACTGGGAGTAGGGTATTCAAAACAACTGCAAGAAACTTTTTCCCAGAATATACAAAGAACTCATACAACTCAACAATAAAAGAAAAAAGTTTAAAAGTTTAAAAAGAATCAAAGTTTAAAATGTGCAAAAACATTTTAAATAACATTTTTCCAAAGGATATAAACAAATGGCCAGAATGAAAATGAAAAAAGATGTTCATCATCATGTAACATCCTTTCATAATGAAAACCTTAAGCAAATTGGTTATAGAAGGAACATTCCTCAAGACAATCAAGGTGATCTATTACAAACCCAAAGCAAGCATCTTATTGAATGGAGAAAAGTTGGAAACTTTCCCACTAAGATCCATAAGCAGACAACGATGCCCACTGTGGCCATTACTATTCAGTATAGTCCTGGAATTTTTAGTCAGAGTCATTAAGCAAGAAAAGGAATTCAAAGGGATACAAATTGAGAAGGAGGAAGTCAAACTATCCGTATTTGCAGATGACATGATTCTATAAAAAGGGGATCGGAAACACTCCTCTAAGAGACAACTGGAACTCATAGAAGAGTTTATTAAAGTGGCAGGATATAAAATTAACACACAAAAATCAATAGTTGTTGTATACACTAAGACAATACCATGGCTGAGAAAGAACTTCTAAGATCAATCCCATTCACAGTAGCTACAAAAATAATCAAATACCTTGGAATAAATTTAACCAAGGATGTCGAAGATCTCTACAGTGGAATTACAAAATGTTAAAAGAAATAGAAGACACACACACACACACACAAAAAGGAAAAATTTTCCATGTTCATGGGTTGGAAGAATCAGTGTCATCAAAATGTCCATACTACTACAAGCAATTTAAAGATTCAGCATAATCCCAATGAAAATACCAAGGACATTCTTCTCAGATCTAGAAAAAAATGATGCTAAAATTCATATGGAAACACAAGAGACCCTCCCCCCATAGCTAAAATAATCTTAAAGAACAATAACAAAACCAGAGGCACACAACACCAGATTTCAATAACTATAGGGCAGTTATAATCAAAACAGTCTGCTACTGGTAAGAAAAACAAATATCTAGCTCAGTGGAACAGAATAGATATTCCAGGAATCAATCCACACATCTACAACCAACTTATCTTGGACAAATGAGCTAAAAATCAACCCCTGGTGCAAGAACAGTCTCTTCAACAAATGGTACTGGGAAAAGTGGATTTCCATGTGCAGAAGTATGATGCATGACCCCTGCCTTACACTTACACAAAAATCCATTTAAAATGGATCAAAGACCTGCCTGAATCTTCAACCCAATACCATAAATTACTAGAGAACATTTGGGAAACCCTGCAATACATTGGCATAAGACAAAGACTTACTGGAAAAGACCCCAGAGGCACAGGCAAGCAAAGCAAAAATCGACAAATGGGATTACATCAAGCTGAGAAGCTTCTGTACTACAAAAAATGTACTCAGCAAAGTGAAGAGAAGACTGACAGAATGGCAAAAATTATTTGTAGACTATGCAACTGGTAAAGGATTAATATCCAGAATCTATAAAGAACTCAAGAAACTCAACAACAACAAAACAAACAATCCAAATAAGAAATGAGCAAAGGACTTGAACAGGCATTTTTCATGAGAGGAAACTCAAATGGCTAACAAATACTTGATAAAATGTTCAAAATCACTAGCCATCAGGGAAATGCAAATCAAAACCACAATGAGGTTTCACCTCATCCCAGTTAGAATGATTTTCATATACAAATCAACAAAAATCCTGGTGAGGATGTAGGGAAAAAGGTACTCTAATCTACTTTTGATAGGACTATAAACTGGTGTAGCCACTGTGGAAGACAGTATGGAAATACCTCAGAAATCTTAATAAACACCTACTATATGACCCAGACATCCCATACCTGGGAATTTACCCAAATGAAAAGAAATCAGCATATTGAAGAGTGATATGTACCTCCATGTTTATTGAAGCTCACTTCACAATAGCTAAGATATGAAATCAACCCAGAGATGCATCAACTGAAGACTAGATAAAGAAATCCTGATATATGTATACTATTGAATGCTACACAGTGCTTAAAAAAAGTGAAATCCTGTCTTTTGCAATGAAATGGATAACACTATACTTAATGAAATAAGCCAGTCCCAAAAAAGACGAATACTATATGTTATTCTTTTTTTTTATTTTTTTATTTTATTTTATTTTTTTATTTTTGACAGGCAGAGTGGACAGTGAGAGAGAGAGAGAGAGACAGAGAGAAAGGTCTTCCTTTTGCCGTTGGTTCACCCTCCAATGGCCGCCGCGGTAGGTGCGCTGCGGCCGGCGCACCACGCTGATCCGATGGCAGGAGCCAGGTGCTTCTCCTGGTCTCCCATGGGGTGCATGGCCCAAGCACTTGGGCCATCCTCCACTGCACTCCCGGGCCACAGCAGAGAGCTGGCCTAGAAGAGGGGCAACCGGGACAGGATCGGTGCCCCAACTGGGACTAGAACCCGGTGTGCCAGTGCCGCAAGGCGGAGGATTAGCCTAGTGAGCCGCGGCGCCGGCACTATATGTTATTCTTAATCTGTGCTAACTGATAGAGTACCTAAAAGGTATTCTATAGAAGTAAATTTGACACTTTGAGATGCAATGATTTTTTTTTTAACTAAGTGAGATTTTGTTGAAACTTGACTAACCATCTTCCTTCATAACCATTAGATCATCTTACAAAGCAGAAGGCATTGCATTTGTGAGTCTAAATATCTGGGACTCTTCAAGTGGAAGTTTTTCTGTTTACAAAGTTTATAAATTTGAAACTAAGGGCTTCTAAACATTATAAAACATCAAAATATTATATCGTTTTCAACAACAAAATTTCCAACCAGTGGTAACATTTCCAGTCTCTTTCCAAAAAACTTCTTTCTGTGGCGTGATTTCTTTCTAAAAGTAATGACTTTTGGATCCACCTTATTCTCAAGAATTCTAAGTGTTTTGTGTGGTTCTTCTTTTTTTTTAAAGCTTTTATTTAATGAATGCAAATTTCATAGGTACAATTTTAGGAATATAGTGGTTCTTCCCCACGTTCCCACCTTCCCATCCCCACTCAGTCCCACCTCCTAGTCTCTCTGCTATCCCGTTCTTTATTAAGATTGATTTTAATTAACTTTATATACAGAAGACCAACTCTATACTAAGTAAAGATTCCAACAGTTTGTATCCCCACTCACACATACACACACAACTTATAAAGTTCTGTTTGAGAACAAGTTTTGCAGTTAATTCTCATAGTACAACTCATTAAAGACAGAGGTCCTACATAGAGAGTAAGTGCACAGTGTTGTTATTTTTTATTTGACAGGTAGAGTTATAGATAGAGACAGAGAGAAAGGTCTTTCTTCCATTGGTTCACTCCCTTAATGGCTGCTATGGTCGGCGCTGCGCAGGTCTGAAGCCAGGAGCCAGGTGCTTCTCCCTGGTCTCCCATGCGGGTGCAGTGGCCCAAGCACATGGGACATCCTCGACTGCCCTCTCGGGCCACAGCAAAGAGCTGGACAGGAAGAGGAGCAACCAGGACTAGAACCCAGCGCCCACATGGGATGCTGGCACCACAGGTGGAGGATTAACCAAGTGAGCCGGCCCCTGTTGTTAATTTAACAATTAACACTCTTATTATATGAGATGCAATGATTTTAAATAGCCCTTGTCTTGACTATTGAAGAACAACGATGGCTTTCTTTCTTTTTTCTTCATACTATTTTTTAAACTGTTTGCTTAGTATAGGGTTAATCTTAGGAGTATAAAGTTAACTGAAAATAGATCTTTGTAAAAAATATGAATGCAAATAGGGGCTGGTGCCGTGGCTCACTTGGTTAATCCTGCACCTGCAGCGCCAGCACACTGGGTTCTAGTCCCGGTCGGGGCGCTGGATTCTGTCCCTGTTGCCCCTCTTCCAATCCAGCTCTCTGCTGTGGCCTGGGAGTGCAGTGGAGGATGGCCCAAGTCACTGGGCCCTGCACCCGCATGGGAGACCAGGAGAAGCACCTGGCTCCTGGCTTCGGATCAGCGCGATGCGCCGGCCGCAGCGGCCATTGGAGGCTAAATCAACAGAAAAGGAAGACCTTTCTCTCTGTCTCTCTCTCTCACTGTCCACTCTGCCTGTCAAAAAAAAAAAAAAAAAAGAATGCGAATAGGAGAGAGAGAAGGAAGAGAGGTGGGAGTGCAGGCAGGGGTGAGAATAGTGTGAGAAGAATCACTGTGTTCCTAAATTTGTATATATGAAATGTGTGAAGTTTGTATACCTTAAAGTTTCTAGGTTAAAAAAAATAAATTAACACTTCATAGCTATTAACATGGCTAAAATTTAAAAGACAGTAACAGTGTTGGTGAAGATGTGGAGAAACTGGAACTCTCATACAGTGCTGATAAGAGTATAAATGGTGGCAACTTATTTGGAAAATAGCCTGAATGGCTGGTGCCGTGGCTCACTTGGCTAATCCTCCCCCTGTGGCGCCAACACCCAGGGTTCTAGTCCTGGTTGGAGCTCCGGGTACTGGTCCTGGTTGCTCCTCTTCCAGTCCAGCTCTCTGCTGTGGCCCGGGAAGGCAGTAGAGGATGGCCCAAGTGCTGGGGTCCCTGCACCCGCATGGGAAACCAGGAGGAAGCACCCGGCTCCTGGCTTCAGATCGGCGTGGCGCTGGCCTTGGCAACCATTGGGGGAGTGAACCAGCAGAGGGAGGACCTTTCTGTCTGTCTCTCACTGTCTCAACTCTGCCTGTCAAAAAAAAAAAATAGCCTGACTTTTCCTCAAAAATTACATATAGAGTTACTGTAGGGCTCAGCAGTTTCACTCATGGGTATATACCACAAAGAATTGAAAATATGTGCACCAAAATTTATACATGAATATTCATAAAAACATTTATAATAGCCAAAGTAGAAACAACCCAGATGTCTATCAAAGGATGAGTAGATATATGTTTTATATGTACAGTAAATTTTTATACAGCCATAAAAGGGAAGAATTATTGCTACATGCTACAACATGAATGAGCTTTGAAAACATTATGCTAAGTCATAGTAGCCAGAGCCAAAAATAATATACTACATGATTCCTTTCATATGAATTACTCAGAATTGACCAATTCATAGATACAGAAAGTGGATTAATGGTTGAGGAGTACAGAGGGGGAATGGGGAGTAACTACTAGATGGGTACCAAATTTCATTTGGAAGTGATGAAAATGTTCCAGATTTAGATAGTAGGGATGTTTGAAAAACTATGTGTATATTAAAACCACTGAATTGTATACTTTAAAAGGGTGAATTTTGTAGTATGTAAATTATATCTTCATAAAAGTGATATTAAAGAAACAAATGTGAAATAATGGTTCCCACTAGTTTCCCTAAAGGTCATTAATATATAGATTTCTATGAGTTCTGTGTATATTATCTATGTATGCATGTGTGCACCATTATATAATGTAATGTGATATGGCAACATCTTTTTGTGTTTAGGCAATGTAATGTTAAATAATATTTTGGGGTTTAGGTTCTCATGGAGATCTTACTGATTTATAATCATGTACTGCTCAACAAGAGATATTGAAAAATTCATTGATAGTTTTGTCATTCTGTGATCATCATAGAGTATACTTGCACAAACTAAGATAGGTATGGTGTCACTGGGCAATGAAATGTTACGGCACTACTCTCTGTATACAGTCTGTCCATAACCAGAACTTTGTTGTGTGGTATACGGTTATATTTTTGAAATGACTACTGTGCCATTTTTAAAGGATGTATCCTTTCATCTCTGGAAGTCACTATTACAAATGATTTTATTATACATTTTTATCTCTCCTTTCTAGGGTTTCCTGAGAAGATAACATTGAAGCAGCGTTATCGTCTACTTGGAAATAGTCTCAATGTGCATGTAGTATCTAAACTAATCAAAATGCTGTGTGAATGATTTTGAAATAATTCTGAAACATAGTCATGGTATCCATGCAGGTAGAGATAATGATTCTAAAATTCTGCTTTAAAATAATTCTGATGAAGTTCAACTTAATTATTTTAAGTTTTCTTTAATATGAAATTTTGAATATCACAAAAATATGCTTGTTTTCTTGAATTTATATTATTGTATTTTTTGAAGTGCAAATTACTGTTATGCTTTATGGAAAGTATATTTTCATATGAAACTATTAGATACATGTGTGAAATCTATCTTTAGAATAAGTGTCATAACAGGCATAATGTAGTGAAACTGATAAATTGTTTTAGATATTCATAATGAAGTTTTTGTGAATCTTATAATTGTATTTTTGCTAATTACTCCTCATTCTAAAATGATGAATCTAATTGTAGCCTGTTTCAAAAATAGAATGTATTACTTAATTTCAGTCCTTTAGATGTTCCTTTTTTACATCTAAACAAACATATAATTTTTAAAGCAAGTTCTTATAATTCAGTTTATACAATAATCTGAAGAATATGTCAGAAAAACAACTTTAAATTCTTGATTACTTCTTCATCAGGAGACAATAGAAAATGTAGGTGCACATTATCTAATTATGTTTTCTTCAACCTCTACCTGAAGGGTAAGTTGTCCCCTCTTCATTTATACATACTTGTCTGTAGTTTGCTATTATCAGAACTTGTTTTATCTTCCTTCTCAGCTTCTGAGTTGAATTTACTCTCATACCATTAGCATTCTAAGTGAGGGAGTGGTCATTTGGAACAGCAATTAAAGGAGCCATGTAGGATACCCACATCCTGCTTTGGAGTGCCAACAAAAAAAATTAAAAATTGAGGGAAGAAAGTTACTCTTTTCTTTCATTCTATATGATGTTTTTTTCCCCTCTCAGATTTTTTTAAAATCATGATAACATACACTCTGATTTAGCTTTTTTTAAATAACTGTTAACTTTCTCTGTTTCTCCTTGTCAGTAGACTTTTGAAATTAGCCTTTCTAATCAGACTAAGTCTTGTAGTTTTGATTTCAGTAATAAAAGCAAGTGACAAAGAGAAGAGAAAATAAATAAGACTAGAAATTGTATCACAAAATTTAACTCATATTGTTATCCTTGAAAATTCATTTTTAATTGAGAAATAACCCTTGTGCATTGCTAGGGGAGAATATAAAATGGTACAGATGCCATGAAAAGCAGGGCAGTTTCTTCAAAACCTTAAAACAGAATTGTTATGTGACCCAGAAATTATTCTTTTGGATACATTCCCCCAAAACTGAATGGGTAACTTAGCAGATACTGTATACCAGTGTTCATAACAGTATTGTTCACAAAAACCAAAAGGTATAAGCACTCCAAATTTTCATCCCATCAGTGGATGAATTGATAAAATGTGGTACGTACATTGGAATTCACACTTAAAAAAGAGTGAAAATCTGACACATACTCTGATCTGATTGAGCCTTGGGATGGTATAAGTGAAAGAAGTCAGTCATAAAAGGATCAAAACTATATTTAAAATAGGTACCTAGGAGACTCAAGTTCATAGATACCCTAAGTAGAACAGTGGTTGCCAGGGGTTAAGGGTAGGGGAAATAGAGAGTTGGCGTTTAATGGGTACAGAATTTCTGTCTTGAATGATGAGAAAGTTCTGGGGATGCATGGTGTTGAGAATTGCACAGCAGTGTGAATACCTAATACCACCAAATGTATAATTAAAAATAGTTGGTAGTAAATTTTATATTATGTGTGTTTTATCTCAACTTAAAGATTCATGCTCTACTGCCAGTTTTTCAGAGCTCATAAATAAATATGGATATAGAAAAATTGTAGATCAACACATACGCATCAACTATTACTATCCACATTTTGCATATATGTTTAAAAACAAAACTTATTAGGTAAATCTCAAAGTTTGATATAAAATCTGAAATTATTTTGGCACACTTTCATGTAGATTCTGTTCACTTCTGAAAGATTAATAAAATAGTTTACTATAATTACATTGTATTACTATAATTACATTGACTATAATAATACTATGATTATAGTATCCTATGCCCAATTGAGAAATTTTATACAAAATAAGTTTTAAGTAACAGTACACCAAGTATAAGCACATGAAAGGTCTTGGGAGACATTTACTTACAAACTTGAAGACAACAGATGGCTTTATGAAATTTTTAAATTATTGTAGTATTTTTTCACATATGATTCTTGCCCTTAATTCATATTTGAAAATATATAGTAACAAGCATAAAATACCTTAATTAAGATAAATTTACCAGTGGCATTTAATTATCATATATATGCATACTTTGGGAAATGATCATTTTATTGAGTGTTTGCTATGTGTTATTGGTTTTGAATATGCATAAAATTTGCACTGAAAATTCTGTTTTCTGATGTTAAGACTTGTAAATTTCTTCTCCCTTTTCAGAGAACTATATGTAGTTAAATCTTTGCCACTCCTAATAGTAAATTGATTTTTTATTTTTACATTTTGGATCTCCCCTGTTCTGTTAAGTGGTTTGCCAGATAACTCTAGAGTATTTATTACCTTGCCTCCTATTTTAATATGTTTTTAGGACCCAAAACTAAAGAATAAAAAAAGGTCAAATGAATTAGTAAAAATAAAATGATATTGAAAAATGATTTTGAAGAGGTGATTAGTTATCATAGCAAGAAAAGTCAGAGCCTGATTATCCTTAATAGCAGGTTGCACAGGCAACTTACCTTGTGTTTTGGCTATGAAATTGGCACATGGGCACTGCCCTATGCATTGGAAGTTGGAAGAAGATCTACCACCACAATCCAACTTTTCTTCAACTTTTCTTCAACACCACTGCTTGAGTTGCTGGCATCCCATACTGGAATGCTGGTTCAAGTCTGTGCTGTGCACCCCACCACTCCCAGTTTTAGCTGAGAGGGAATTCCACAGTCACCCTCTGACTTTTATTTAAGCCTGGACAGCTGACTGGGATCTAAGCAACTGCTGGGCTTGCAGAAGGGAAGCCTCCTTGCTCCCTTCATCCCCTGCTCCCACAGAGTACCATACTGGGCAGCAAACAGTCTCACAGTACTCCTCTGTTCTGCCAGCATTATAGTCAGAATCAGGGCAGCGTGTGGATCAAAGGACAGATCTCCGGAATCCTGCAAATGTGGAAGCTTTGGGACATTAGCCCCAGAACTTTGCTCATGCATTCTCGGTGAGCAAGGGAGATTCACCTTAGCTTCTGGGGGCTAACACCAGAAGCAGCCCATGATACACTCCACTCCCAGCCTGTGGAATCTGGGTCATGATCCTACTACACCCTGTAACACCAAGACTGTAAAAATTCATTCTAAATTTCTTGGTGCTACTGGAATTTAACAGGTGTGCATAGGGAAGAACATACTTCCATTCTACCTCTCTGGAATCCTACCCTCCAGAGTAAAATCTGTATGGCTTGTAGTCACTCTGTGGGACTGGAAAAGGGTCCAGTACTCATCCCCAAGTCCTAGGACTAGGGCTGGTATTATAAGCCACAGCACAAGGTGGACTCTGTTAATAGGACCCAAGGAAACATCTCCATATCACACAGTCCCAGAGCTACAGGAATTGGTACAAGACCTGACATCACTCAGCCTTGCCAGTAAGAGAAAGGAGCAGCTACCCTGTCTTGCTCAGCACCAAGAACAAGGTCTGGGCTATCATATTCCCCAGGGAGACTGACACTGAACTCTCTGTGGAACAAAGATACACTCAAGAAAATCCTTATTCATCTCAAAGCCACACTTCTATCTCTACAAACAGCAGACATTGGTTAAGACAAAAGAAATCACTCAGAGACTATACTGCTGGGCTCACCTAGAACCAAAGCCAAAAAACAAGTCTTGCTCTGCATTCTAGGTAATCCATAAACTGTTTTACAATAAAGCTTACTCCATAAAGCAGGGATGAATACAGCAGATGGGCAGATATCAATGTAGGATCACAGGAGACATGAAGAAGCAAGGTAACATAATGCCTCCAAAAGAACACTATATTCCTCCAGAATTAGACCATGAACTGAAGGAAAATTATGAAATAAAATATAGAATTCAAAATAATGGTTGTAAAGAAACTCAATTATATGCGAGAATATAGACTAAAGAAATAAGGAAATCAGTGTGTGACATGTGAAAATGTTACTAAGGAGATAGAACTTATTAAGAACCAAACAGAAATTTTGGAGATGAAAATTTCAGTGAAATAAAAAATATAATTGAGACCTTTTAACAGCAGAGTAGACCAAGTGAAGGAAAGAATTTCTGACCTCGAAGACAATAATTTTGAAATAACCCAATGAGACAAAAAAAGAGAAAAGAAAATGAAGAAAATGTATGTGAAATATGTGATATCATTGAAAGATCAAATATTCATATTATGGATATTCTTTAAGTAGAAGAAAAGGAAAAAGGCACTGAAAACCTGCTGAATGACATTATAGTTGAAAATATGCCAGTCTTGAAAGAGACATAGACATACAAGTACAAGAAGCTCAAAGAACCCCCAAGCAGACTCAGGCAAGAAAGGTCTTCACCAAGGCATATTGTCTTAAAATTGTCAAAAGTTAAGGAGAGAATCCAAGACCATGAAAAAGTGTCATTACATTGAAAGGAAAATCAATTAGATTAACATCATACTTCTCAGTGGAAACCTGACAGGCCAGAAGAGAGTGGGATGATATATTCAAATATTCAGGTCTTAAAAAACAAAATAAAACAAACTTCTGACCAAGAATGTTTATCCAGTGAGGATATGCTTTAAAAGTGAAGGAAAAATATTTTCCAGATAAGTAAAAACAGAGAATTCACTACCACCAGACCAACTTTACAAGAAATTCTGAAGGGTATGCTGCATTAAAAGTAAACATGAAAAATATGACACCACCAAATTCAACAACAGAGAAAGTAGAATCATTATCCAAGCAACAAAATGACAGGTCTTAGTTCTTGTCTATCAGAACTAACCTTGAATATAAAATCTAATATTAATTGTATATTAAATTCACTGAAAGACTTAGGTTGGCTGCATAAATAAAAAACCATGACCCTGCTATATGCTGCCTACAAGAAACTCACTTCACAAAGATACACACAGACTGAAAGTGAAGGGTTGGAAAAAGATATACCAGGCAAATGGAAACCAAAAGTGAACAGGCATGGCTATCTTGATAGCAGATAAAATTGACATTAAATCAAACTATAAAAAGATAAAGATGGATATTTTGATAAAACATTCAATTAAGCAAGAAGATATAACAATCATATATGCACCCAACACAAGACCAAATATATGCAGTAAATACTGCTAAACCTAAAGGGAGATATAGACTCCAATAGAATAATAGTGACTGACTTTAGCACCTCACTCTCATCAATGACAGATCATCCAGACAAAATATCAATAAAGATACATTCAAGTTAAAATTTACTATCAAGCAAATGGATCTAACAGACACATTCTTCTCAATCAGAACATGGAACATTTTCTAGGAAATACCACATATTAGTCCACAAGTCAGGTCTCAGCAGATTTACAAAGGTTGAAATAATACCATGTATCAGACCATAAAGGAATAAAGCTAAAAATCAACAAGAAGAACATAGAACACTCATAAATACTTGGAAATTAATGTGCTACTGAATAATAAATGGGTCATTGAAGAAATTAAGAAACTCAAACTTTCATGAAATAAATGAAAGTGAAAACACAACATATCAAAACCTTTGGGATACAGCAAAAGCAGTGTTAAGAAGTAAGCTTATAGCATTAAGTGCTTACATTAAAAAGAAATATCAAAAATCTAATGGTACATCTTGAAGATTTAGAAAAAACAAGAACAAATCAAACCCCAAATCAGAAGGAGGCAAGAAATAATAAGGATCTGAGCAGAAATAAATTGAAACTAAAAAATGCAAAAGATCAAAAAATACAAAAGTTGTTTTTTTGATAAACAGATAAACCTCCAGCCAGACTAATAAAGAACAAGAAGAGAAAGAACTCAAATAAATTAGAGATGAAAAATGATACATTAGAAATAATACCACTGAAATACAAAGGCTCATAAAAAACTACTATGAAGAACTATATGCTAATAAACTGGAAAACCTCAAAGAAATGTATAAATCCCTGGAGTCATGCAAGCTACAAAAATTAAATCAAGAAGATGGAGACAATCTAAACAGACTTACAACAAGCAATGATATTGAGGCAGTAATCAAAAGTCTTTCATCAAGGAAAAGTCCAGAACCTGATGACTTTACTACTGAATTCTATAAAACATTCCAAGAGGAAATAACTCCAATACTTTTCAGACTGTTTCAAAATATTGAACAGGGTGGGATTCTGCCAAACTCTTTTTATGAGGCCAGCATTACTTTGATACCAAAACCAAAGACATGACATGAAAAGAAAACTGTAAATCTGTATCCTTGATGAATATAGATGGAAAGATTTTCAACAGAATACTAGCAAATGAAATCAAAAACTATATCAAAACAATCATACGTCATGACCAAGTGGGATTATCTCAGAAATGCAATGGTCAAGCCCCTTCTGTCAGGTTCTATTTGCCTCTCAATCAGGAAACTTAATTGTAGCTTAAACCACACCTTTCTTAGCCCCTCTAATAATGACTCTGTCCTTTGTTCTAGACCATGCCTAGTGCACTTGCACCTCATTCCTTTGTAATCATAACCTCTACTCTACCACCAATGGCTCTACTCCCAACCTGTGTATACTGATGGTCCTCTTCCCCACTTAATGCTGTATAATTGTTCAGAATTTCTCTACAGACAAACCCCTCTACCTACAAAAGATGAGTGACTTTTCTCTCAGTCTTGGCTGGAATCAGCTTTAAGCCACATCCATCAAACTGTCCCCACAAGGGTCCAGAGACCCCCCCCCCCCAATTTCCTCTCCTCTATGAAAGCCTCTCATTACCTGGTTAATGCCACTATTAGGATCATTGGTTACTATTCTCACCCTGTCTTTTATACTACAGTGTCTAAGTGTTTACAAGCAGGTTATAATGGAACAAAGGCCTTCAACAACCAGGCGGTCAAACAAATGCTGCTACAAGGATATACTCGGCTCCCCACCCAGGAGACAGCAGCCTGAGACATCGCCCCATGCCAGCGAAGAGTACCTCATCGCCCCATGTCAGCAGGAAGTAGCTCTAAAGACAGATCATCATCCCTCTACCCCTCCTGGACTTTTGGGACTAATGTAATCCCATACAACACCTGCTTTATAAAAAACAAAAGGGGGGAATGTTAGGAAAGTGGGGCAGTTGTAGCCAGGTGGCCGCATGGCCCAGCTACCTGAGCCAGGCTCCACCCCCCATCCTAATGTGATTCGCAGCTCCTGCTTCCCTGCCCACCCACAGGCAAAGTTTTAAAAGGGCCTGTTCCTGAATGCGTGCTCTCTCAGCTCTTCCCTCCTGCTCTCTTGGTTCTTCTCTCTTGGCCCTTCTCTCCTGCGCTCTCTTGGCCTCTCTTGGCTCCTCTCATCTCTCTTCTCTCTCCTCTCTGCTCTCTCCTCTCTCTTAGCTCCTCTCCTCTCTGTTTCTCTCTTGTACTCTCTTTCTCTCTCTTTCCCTTCACCGCCCCTTCACTGTTGGGTGTTCCCCAATAAACCCTTTCCCTTAAAAAATAGAGGGAGGTGCCTTTCTCTGAAGGGAGGAGAGAACTTCCACTTTGACTATGACCTTGTCTAAATATGATCAGAGTCGGCGAACTCGGAAGGCTTCCATAGCCTTGGCAACTCATGATGGGAGCCTAGGGTGGTTACTGGCGCCATAAACTAGAGTGTCAATTTGTTGGGTCAAATTGGAGTTGGTCCCTATGAAAATACCAATGACATTTGGAGTTGGAGTCACTGTGCACTTGCTCCTCATGTGGGATCTCTGTCCTTAATGTGCTATACATTGTGATTTAATGCTATAACTAGTACTCAAACAATATATTTCACTTTGTGTTTCTGTGTGGGTGCAAACTGTTGAAATCTTTACTTAATATATACTAAATTGATCTTCTGTATATAAAGAGAATTGAAAATGAATCTTGATGTGAATGGAAGGGGAGAGGGAACGGGAGAGGGGAGGGTTGCGGATGGGAGGGAAGTTATGAGGGGGAAGCCATTGTAATCCATAAGCTGTACATTGGAAATTTATATTCATTAAATAAAAATTAAAAAAAGAGAAACACTGATGCAGCTAAAAAAAAAAGAAATGCAATGGTGATTCAACATTTGCAAATCAATAAACATCATAAATCACATTAATAGAGTGAAGAACAAAAACCATGTGGTCATCTCAATAGATGTAGAGAAATTATTTGATAAGATTCAACACCCATTCATAATAAAAACCCTCTACAAATTAGATATAAAAGGAACATTCCTCAAGATTATAAAGGCTATATATTACAAACCAACAGCCAATATCATACTGAATGGAGAAAAAATGAAAGCATTTACCTTCAAATCTGGAACAAGACAAGGATGTTCACTTCCAGCACTCTTATTCAGGATAGTACTGAAAGTTTTAGCAAGAGCAGATGGGAGGAGAAAGAAATAAAGGGCATCAAAACTGGAAGAGAGTATGTCAGATTATCCGTGTTTGCAGATGGCGTTGTACATGGAAAAGCCTAAACACTCCACTGAAAAGCAGTTAGAATTGACAAGCCAATTTGGTTAAGTTGCAGGTTACAAAATAAACATAAAAACAGTAGCTTTTTTGTATGCTAATCATGAACTCACTGAGAAATCAAGAAAGAAATCTCATTCACAATAGCCACACACAAAAATATAAAATATTTAGGAATAAATTTAACCAAATAAATAAAAGGTATCTACAATAAAAATTATCAGACATTGATTAAAGAAATCATAAAAGACACAAAATATAGAAAGGTATTCCTTGTTCATGGATGAGAAGAATCAATACCATTAAAATGTACTAGGACTGGCACTGTGGCATCGCAGGTAAAAGCCACCACCTGCAGTGCTGGGCACCTGTATGGCTGCCTGTTCAAACACTGGCTTCTCCACTTCTAATCCAGCTCCCTCCTAATGTGCCTGGGACAACAGTGGAAGATGGTCCAACTCTTTGGGCCCCTACACCCATGTGGGAAACAGGGAAGAAGCTCATGGCTCCTGACTTCAGATTGGCTCAGCTCCAGCTATTGTGACTATTTGGAGAGTGGGCCAGCAGTTGAAAGTTTCTCTCTCTCTTTCTTTCTTTCTTTTCCTCTGTATCTCAAATAAATAAATGAATCTTTTTAAAAATGTACTACCTAAAGTGATTTGCAGATTCAGTGTAATCCCTATGAAAATACCAATGACATTCTTTACAGAGTTAGCAAAAGCAATGCTAAATTTCAGATGGAATTATAAAAGACCCTGAGTGGCCAAAGTGATTCTGAGCAAGAAAAACCAAGTTGGAGGCATCACAATACCTGATTTCAAAGCATACTACAAATCTATAGTAATTAAAATAGCTTGGTACTGGCATAAAAACTGATACATAAATCAGTAAAACAGAATGGAGTGCAGAAGTTAATCTACATACATGCAGCTGATTTTCGACAAAAATACTCAGACCATACAATGGAGTAAGGATAATCTCTTCAATAAATGGTGCTGGCAAAACTCTCTATATATATGTAAAAGAATGGAATTAGGTCATGCCTGTCACATATAAAAAAATCAACTCAAGATGGATCAAAGACATAAATTTAAGACCTGAGACTATGAAGTTGATAGAAGAAAACATAGGGGAAACACTTCAAGACATTCATGTAGAGGACAGTTTTCTTGAGCAAGACCCCGAAATAGGCAATAAAACAAAACTAAACAAATGGGACTATATCAAACTCAGAGGCTTTTGCACAGCAAAAAGAAATGATCAATAGAGTGAAGAGACATTCAACAGAATGAAAAAAAAATGTTTGCAAACAATCTGAGAAAGGATTACTATCCTAAATATATCAGCTACTTTAAAAATTAACAATAAACAACCAATCCAGTTGAGAAATGGCAAAGGACTTCATAGACATTTCTCAAGAACTACAAATGACCAACAAATATATGAAAAAAATGCTCAACATCACTAGCTATTAGTGAAATATAAATCAAAACCACAATGAGATATCATCTCACCCCTGTCAGAATTGCTAAAATCCAAAACACAATAACAAATGCTGGTGAGGATGTGGAGAAAGTGGAACACTTACACATTGTTGGTGGGAATGTAAATTAGTACAGTGTGAAAACAGTGTGGAGATTTCTTAAAAAATTAGAAATAAACTTGCTACTGGGTATATACCCAAAAGACTTGAACACAGTGTATCAAATAGATATCTGCACCACCATGTGTATAGCAGCACTGTTCATAATAGAAAAAAGTATATATATACACAATGGAATATTATTCATCTATAAAAGAGAATGAAATTCCACCATTTGCAGCAAAATGTATGCATCATGTTGAATGAAAGAAGCCAGACCCAGAAAGACAAATACTGCATGATGTCCTTTATATGTGGGAGCTAAAATTTAAAAACCAAACAAAAAGGAAAAAGAAAAAGAAATTTCTGTATCAGTATTGCTGCAACTATAGTTTTGTAAAACTTTGTTTCATATTTTTGTCAAATGAGTGGTTGAGAATGTTATACTATTGTAGTTCAATGGTCTATGATTACTTTAAAATTTACTGTATATGGGAGAATTGGTCATTTTTTTCATTCAATTATTGTTTACAGCATTTGTGTATATTTCCACTACACTAGAGTCTTTCTGCTTTTTACTGGTTAAACTTATTTGGTGAAGTATTAAGCCTTTTTACTGTAATATACTTCTAAAATATGGTATCCCAAAAACTAAAATAAAAGACTGAAAAGGAGAAGGAAAAAGGGTAGGAGGGAGGGAGGAGGAGGGAAGAAGGGAATACCTTTATAGTCTTAGAACTGTATCTACAAATCAAATTGAATCTGTTAAAAACTAATTTAAAAATTAAATTTTATTCAATTAATTTTTTAATTAAAATTAAAAAATCTGTTAAAAACTAAAAAATTTTTAAAAGGTTTAAATATATATATATATATATATATGTTTTTTATTTATTTGACAGGTAGAGTTATAGAGAGAGAGAGACAGAGACAAAGGTCTTCCTTCGGTTGGTTTACCCCCGAAATGGCTGCTATGGCCAGGGCTACGCCGACCCGAAGCCAGGAGCCAGATGCTTTTCCCTGGTCTCCCATGCGGGTGCAGTGGCCCAAGCACTTGGGCCATCCTCCACTGCCCTCCCAGGCCACAGCAGAGAGCTGGACTGGAAGAGGAACAAGCGGGACTAGAACCCGGCACCCATATGGGATGCTAGCACTGCAGGCAGAGGATTAACCAAGTGAGCCACAGCGCCGGCCCCTAAAAATATTTTTTAAAATTTTGTAAAAATAAAACTTTGGAAAAAAAAAAAGACTTAAAGGAAAAAAAAAATGGGTGGATAGGACTTCCTGACACATCACCATGTTTCCTTTGCTCCAGATCTTTGCTCTAGTTCAGGTGAGAAATGATTAAGTAGAAGACTTCGAAGGAGACAAAAATGAAGCTAAAGACAAATGAAACTAGCTTACTTCTAGTTAAGCTGTACAGAATTATGGAGCAACTACTTTTCATATAACATTAAGTATGTTCTAAAGGATGCTTTTTGCAGGCCAATTGTATCTGCACCCAAATTAAAGTCACTCTGGTGACTTTTGTTTTGATAACTTTAGAATAAGGAGGTTCCAAATAAGCCAATATAGCACAATAAGGACCTAATATTAAGCCCACATAAACAACATGGTTAAAGTGTATTTTCCCGAGCTGTTCTGTTATTGAACAGAAATTTAACTTGTAATTTGGTTTTCAGCCTGGAAATATTTTAGGCCACCAATTATTACACTGACTTAGTAAGAGCTTTGGACTTAGAAATTGAGGGAAGGATGTACGGCTTCAGCACTTTTCCCATAGCCTGTGATTGAACTCAGATTATATGATTTTCTAAGACATGGCCTTTGGACCTGTCTTTGCTAGTTACTCTCTCCCTCTCAACTTTCACTGTCCAGTGTCCTGCATTCAACTCTCATTGCAGCAAGCTTCTCTTCTGATCCTCTACTTTCTTCATTCATATATCATTTGGGAGTACATATTTGCATATTTTATTAAAAGACAGTAAGAATCTTGCACATATTCTTCAACTTTGTTTATACCAGTCAGCCTCTCTGTACCATGAGCCCTCTCTCCCTTCCTTCTCACTGTTACTAAAACTTCAAAGATTCACTTTTTAAAAATGCTTTTTTTCTAGACTCTCTGATTCTCTTGTTAGGATTTCTTACAACCTTTAGATATCCATGCTCTTCGAAATCTTATGTGACTATGATCTAAATTACATTGTTAGTTTTGCCTGTGGTTGTTTTTTTTTCAAATATTTTTGTTCAAGAAATATAAGCATGTGCAAAAGTGGTTTTAGCTTCTTATTCCTCAAGGTCTCAAATAAGCAAGTTTTATATTTACCATAAGTTCTGTCTTATTTTCAACCACATCAAGTACTCACAGATGCACACTGCCTCAAGTGTACCATAACTGATTTCTAAATATTCCCAAGTCTTAGTTTTCCAATAAATATGAGACTAGAAATTTTCACAAAACAAGAATACAGAAAATTCATTTTCTCCCACAGCACTCTCTTCCTTATAGGCCTAGAATTTGCTTACTTCTTTATATATCATATGATTTTGTTGTTTACTTCACATATTTTTTCTTTATTTTGTTTTCATTTTTGTGTTTATTTATATTGTAATTATAATAGCTTAGGTAGGGAATAGGTTTGTTTACCAAATTGGCTCTATAATTAGATGGGATCATCTATGTGGTGGAGGGGAGGGGACAAGAGAGAAAGGGGGAGGAGGCTTGGAGCTGAACTCTTAATTACTCCTTAAGAGTCAGCCCTCTGGTCTCTCCGTACTTGTCACTGTCTAAGTCATTTTTCTCATAGATTCTCACCTTTCCTACAGCTTCTACTCCTTTTGTCAGTGACACCAGATGTGTATTTTTTCTAAGTCCTGTTCTAGAATGTTCATGCTGGCACATTTTTAACTAGCACATCAAATTTAGCATGTACAAAAACTAATCATCCTTTGTCCTAAAATCAGTTATACTCATTATTTCAGTATTTCTCATTATGGTGCTGCTGCTCTCCCAGCCCTCCAAAATCAAACTCCATAAGCCAGGATTATGTCTCCCTCCCTCTCTCCTCCTCTCTCCCTCCCTCCCTCTTTTTCTCTCTTCTTTTGTCATATTCTGGTAACAACAGTGTTGCTTTCACAAGGAAAATCTTCTCTGAATAATGATTTATTTTTAAGAAAACTGATTTTAAAAAGTCACTTTAATGCATCCAAATATACACATACTTGGAAACAGATTTGTGTGCTTAACTACACATGTATTTAATAGATGTCAATCCTCTGAATTTAATCTATAATGATGTCATTTTTACTAAAATAGTTTTTATTTCGCTCAGTTCCTTACACAATATAATTAAATTTCACATGTGAAAAAAAGGATAAAAAAAGATTGAAAGTATGTAATGGAATATGATACTCCTTGTGTTGTAGATTTGAGTTCACTGATATTTGAGAGCTGACTTTAGGAATAAAGAGACAGTAAGCTGAATAGTGGCCATGATTGAGTTGATTTTTAAAATATTTCATGTTTTAAAGAAGGTAAATTTATACAAAGGCTGATATTTTTAACTATTTTTCATGGTTACATTCCCAGTAACTAAAACAGTCCCTGGCACATAGTAAACACTCAGTAAGTATTTATTGAGTCAGTGACTATAGTGACCATGCAGGAAATGTTATCAGTGCTACATAGAGAGTATCACAATGTGCAATTTAAACAGTGTCATCAAGTCACTGTCTTGCAATATTTGTTACTGCTACTTTTTCCATCCTCAGAGGAAAAGCCTAATTTACTCATCTGAACACATGATTTTAAAAATAATTCTTTATGGATAGGCTTGAGCTTAACTTCTTTAAAAAAAGCTTTGTTTATTTGAATGGCAGAGTTAGAGGGTGAGGGAGGGAGGGAGGGAAAGCGGGGAGAGAGAGAGAGAGAGAGAGAGTGAGTGCTTGCATCCATTGGTTCACTCTTCAAATGGCCATACAGCTGAGACTCAGCCACAGGTTGCTTGGAACTTTATTTTAGTCTTCCAGGATTTGAACTGGTGCTCATATGGGATACTGGCATCCCAAGTGACAGCTTAGCTTCTGCTGTGCCACAACACAAGTTTCAGGCATGAGATTTTATCTTTTGGGGAAGTTGTACAGATAGGATTTTTTTTAAAAAAAATACTGTATTTTGACTTTTGACAAGAGAGAGTAGACTCATTTCTCTTTACTCCTCCCTGATAAGTCTTGTTAAACTTTGGGTAAGTCTATTATACAGTGATGCTGGAAACATCAGAAGAAGAACTCTGAAAAGAGCGAATAGGAAGAGAAATGGATTGGAGACCCCCAAACTGGGGGAAGTTGAAAGATGTCTTCTGACACCTGACCCAGCAGAGATTGATGTTTTCTGAGACAGAACCTAGTAACAGAAGCAGCAAAAGGAGGCTCAATCTGACTCCAAATGGAAGTCTTGCTGACAACACCAGAATAATCTGGTTCCATTACCAAAACTGGAAACCCTAGTGACAAACATCCAGGCAGAACACTCCATTTTTACCTGTTGAGAGGTAAACATCCCGAGGAGCACTGGCAAAAGAAATCCCACTACAAAAGCACCTAACCCAGGAACCTTTATCACCCTCCGTCAGAAACCCTCTTCTTCCTCAGGCACCAGATGGCCTAGCTTGGGGGGGTCATTTTTCTTCCTCCTGAAGTAGCATCATCAAGTACCATTAGGAAACCCAGTAGTACAAGAGAAAGCAAGCAGACCAAAATAATAGCAAAGACTCTGGAAACTGAACTGCCATTGTAACCACAGCCCGCAAATATAAGTCAGGACCTGCATACCAAACACAATCAGAATGACTGCTTTGTAGAATAAAATATTAAAATAAGTCCTCAAGACTCCTAATATGATAGACAAAATATCCAAGTTACAACCTAAAATCACAGATCATACCAAGAACCAGAAAAAGAATAACTTGGGCTGGCACTTTGGGTCACTTGGTTAATCCTCTGCCTGCAGTGCCGGCATCCACTATGGGTGCCAGGTTCTGATCCCAGTTGTTCCTCTTCCAGTCCAGCTCTCTGCTGTGGCCCAGGAGGGCAGTGGAGGGTGGCCCAAGTGCTTGGGCCCGTGTGGGAGATCAGGAGAAGGCACCTGGCTCCTGGCTTTGGATTGGCGTAGCTCCGGCCATGGTGGCCATTTGGGGAGTAAACCAACAGAAGGAGGACCTTTCTCTGTCTCTCTCTCTCACTGTGTAACTCTATGTGTCAAATAAAAAAATTTTTTTTTAAAAAGAAAAAGAACAACTTGAATAACAAAGGATAGTCAAATGATGATAACACTGACATGAGTCAAGTATTGGAATTATCTAACACAGATTTAAAATAGCCATCATAAAAATGCTTCAACAAGAAATTACCAATTCTGAGACAATAAAAGAAAAGCATAGCAAATAAATAGATGTGAACAAAAGAACCACTATGGTACATGTGCCATATTCCATTAAAAAAAAAAGACAATTATGTAAGTGAAAAATACAATAACCAAAAATGAAATTGGTGATTTTAAATTGTATACCATTTTTTTCTATTTTGTTAGGTCTTCATTTTCAGCTCATTATGTGTTTCTACATGGCTTTCCTTAAATTTATCTTTTTTATTGTTTACTCAACTTCTTGAACCTGCACATTTGTATCTTTTGCCAAATTTGGGACTAATAATAAAGGAGAAATGACAGGCCATGGAATCAGTGAACTTGAGGACAGATCAGTAGAGTTTGTGAATTTTTAAAAAAGGTTTGTTCATTTATTTGAAAGGCAGAGAGAGGACAAGAGTGACAGCAAGAGAGAGAGATCTTCTATCCAACTACTTGTTCACTCCCCAGACAGCTGTAATAGCCAGGTCTGGGCCAGGAACTCCTGATCTCCCATGTGGGTGTCTGGAGCCCAAATACTTAGGCTATCTTCTACTACATTCACCAGTTGCATTAATAGGAAGCTGGGTTGGAAGTGGAACAGCAGTGACTTGAACTGGCACTGAGATATGTGATGTCAGCATTTCAAGGAGCAGCTTAACCAGCTGCACCACAAGGCCAGCCCCAGAACTCCTGAATCTTAATAACAGAGAGAAAATAAAGTAGGAAAAAAATGAACAGAGCATTAGGAACCTGTGGAACAACAAAAGAGCGAAAACAGCTAAAAAGTCAACATTCATATATCGAGTGCCAGAGGTAAAAAAGGGGAAAAAAAAAAAAACAGTTGAAAAAGTTTTCCAAGAAATAATGGCTGAAAACATCCCAATTTGAGAAAATCTAGGAAAGAAAGCTGAAAGCAGCCAGAGAGAAATGGCACCTTTCTATATAATTTGAGTGACAGCAGATGTCTCATCAGAAAACGTGGATATACTGAAGTTGCTACTGTCAAATTTGAGTTCTGTATCTGGTCAAACTATCCTTCACAAGATTGATCTATCTAGCTATAATCTATCTATATAATTATGAATATATAATATATCATCTATTTAATCTACATCTATCATGTATCTATCCCCAAATCTATCTTTATGTATCGCCTTATAATAATTGTTACAGAGACCAGATAGTCACTACCATTGAATCTGATCATTGTAAACTAGTTTTTAAATTTTACAATAAAAAGCTCTTCTTTCTTTCCATACTCTATTTCAAATCTCTACCATCAGTTCTGGTCACTGTAAACTAGGTTTAAGTAACTACTTCATTTACATTTTGATGACATGCTACACAATCTTCTCCCCACACCTTCCTTTAGACCTGGGTATCTTACCCAATTTCGTATCCTCAGCAGCTCTCTCAGATGTTGACAAATATAAGTGTCTAATAATTGCCCACTTAACTGATTTGATTATGAGTTTGCTGAGTATTGTGACATAATCAAAGGTCCTTTCAAGGCCAAAGGGATTTTGTCTATTTCTATCAGTGAACCAGAACAAGAGAAGCACATTAGATGTTATAGGAAAAGTACAAGTATTTGATGCCAGAATTGTGTATGACTCTTAGGGGATTGTTTATGCCTTCTCTAAACACAGTCTAGGAATTGTTGACAAAGCCTGATTTAGCTGCACTTCTGTAATAAATATAGTCCAAGACACTAAGCTACTATAAAGAAAACACACGGGGACAAAGGCTATTTTTTTTTTTTAAGCTCCTAGACTAACTGCAAAAAACAGAGGTGAGGTCATCTCATCTTTCTTCCTGCCAATGGTGACAACACCTTAAATCTTCCTACGGATCTGTGTGGCACTTCAATTAGCGAATCCCATGGGAATAGTGACCCTTTGGAAGGCATCAGCCTTGTCAAATTGCTCCTCCCATCATAAATCACAGCCATAAAGCAAAGCCTCCCTCACAAGATAAAGATGCTTCTATGCACTGCTTCTATTTTGATCCTTCCAATGCTACCTATAAGAAGCTAAGTTCTGCAAAGCCGTAAGAATTCTCAAACTCTTCTTTCTTTCCCCCTCACTGGTGATACTCTCACCCTACTTGCTTTCCTCCTCTTATCAAATGCAAAATACTGTTGCAAAAATGCACCTTGCCCCATTTCAGAAATTCAGCTCCAGTGTAAGTTGTTCACAAACTGCCACCTACACATCTACACTCCTTCATATTGGAGCTCATATGGGGCTCCAGTCTTTTTTATTCACTATAATATGAATGGTATCTACATTCATTTTATAAGTTTTTTGTTTCAAAGGTAACCAGGTTTAAAACTTCTTCACATTGAGTTCATTTGTAGACATGTACATATACTATTCTTGAAAACATAATAGCTAAAAGTGAGAGATTCATGATAATGATCATAACATGGAAAAAAGGTATATTGTTGCATACATGGTATAATTCAGTGAAGCAATATTTATACCTATATACCAAATCCATATGATTTTTATACTCTGTATATATTTACTGACACAAATAAAATAAGACATGTGATGTTTGCAAAGGAAGAAATGAAATTGACCAACATGCACATGAAAATGCTCAGTATCACTAACCATCACAGAAATGCAAATAAAAACCACAGAGGGGTACCACCTCACTCCAGTTAGAATGCCTATCCCCCAAAAATAAAAAATAACAAATGCAAGATTGTGGAGAAAAGGGCACTCTAACACACTATTGATGGGACTATAAACTGGTACAACTGTTATGGAAAACATTATAGATAATTTCTCAGAAAACTAAAAATGGATCTGCCATATGATCCAGTTATCCCACTGCTGGAAATATATTCAAAGGAAGTGAAGTAAGCATATGGAATAGTTACCTGCACTCCCATGCTTATAGCAGCTCAATTCATAATGGCATAGATATGGAATCAACCTTGATGTCCATCAACTGATGTCATGTGGTATATATACACAACAGAAAACTATTCAGCAAGTAAAAAAGAATGAAACCTTGATGCTTGAGTCCACATAGTATCTACATTTTTCACCTTATTGCCTGGTTTTGGGAATCTTAGAAGTCACTAGGTAGAAACTTCATTTTATCATTTTTAGGTTGATTTGGAAAGGGATGTCAGAAGGTGTCCGTCGTCCATGATCCTCACCAAATATAACCTTTACTTCACTGCTTCACTCCTTCATGGAAATCAAGCTTGAATAAATCCAGTGAAAATGCTGAAGTCATCGTTCCAGGAGCTATTGGAGGTAGAGAAAGCTGTGTTTTTTTTTTTCCTCATTGACTTTTGGAACATTTAGTCCTAATAATTTACGTTCCCTTTGCTATGTGCCCAGTCCTTACTAGTCCCTGCCTCAGATGTATGCCCTTTGTGCACTTTTTTCTAGAACATGTCACATTTTCTTGAGTTAGTATTTATAAGTGTGTGTATACATGCTTGCATGCATCTGCCATTAACACCCCTGTGTTCTTATCCAAAGTCCCATGCCCCTATTGCACTCCTTCCTCTGAATATGATTTTTCTGATTCTCATTTTTTGTGGAGAGATTATCACACTTTTTATTTTTTTTTAACTTTTATTTAAAATTTCCAAAGTACAACATTTGGATTATAGTGGCTTCCCCCCCCATAACCTCCCTCCCACCCGCAACCATCCCATCTCCCACACCCTCTCCCATCCCATTCTTCATCAAGATTCATTTTCAATTATCTATATACAGAAGATCAATTTAGTATATGCTAAGTAAAGATTTCAACAGTTTGCACCTGCACAGAAACACAAAATATGAGTACTAGTTATACCATTAATTCACATAGTACAGCACATTAAGGACAGAAATCCTACATGCGGAGTAAGTGCACAGTGACTCCTGTTGTTGATTTAACAATTGACATTCTTATTTATGGCATCAGTAATCACCCGAGGCTCTTGTCATGAGCTGCCAAGTCTATGGAAGCCTTTTGAGTTTGCCAACTCTGATCTTATTTAGACAAGGTCATAGTCAAAGTGGGAGTTCTCTCCTCCCTTCAGAGAAAGGTTCCTCCTTCTTTGATGGCCCATTCTTTCCTCTGGGATCTCACTCACAGAGATCTTTCTTTTTTTTTTTTTGCCAGAGTGTCTTGGCTTTTCATGCCTGAAATATTCTCATTGGCTTTTTAGCCAGATCTGAATGCCTTAAGGGCTGATTCTGAGGCCAGAGTACTGTTTAGGACGTCTGCCATTCTAAGAGTCTGCTGTGTATCTCGCTTCCCATGTTGGATTATTCTCTCCGTTTTAATTCTATCAGTTAGTATTAGCAGACACCAGTCTTATTTATGTGATCCCTGTGACATTAATCCTATCATTATGATCAATTATGAACTGAAACTGATTACTTTGACTAGTGAGATGGCATTGGTACATGCCACCTTGATGGGATTGAATTGGAATCCCCTGGCACGTTTCTAGCTCTACCACTAGGGGTAAGTCCGAGTGAGCATGTGCCGAACTGTACATCTCCTCCCTCTCTTATTCCCACTCATATTTAACAGGGATCACTTTTCAGTTAAATTTAAATGCCTAAGAATAATTATGTGTTAATTAAAGAGTTCAACCAATGGTATTAAGTAGAACAAAAAAATACTAAAAGGAATAAAATAGTAAGTTGTTTATCACACTTTTTAAAAACATACTAGAAATATTGGAAGAGTCCTCTAAACCCTCAGTAATGTGTAACAATCTACTTTTTCAGGAAAGCCTTTGCCAAACCTGAATGTTCAAATGGTGTTGATTAACTCATAATTCTTTTTCATTCTACTCAATGATAATTGTAATCATTGTAATAATGAGCATAGAGAACAAATGCCTGCATTATGCTCCCTGGGTCAAGATTACAGTGCTTTCAAAAAGATCAGCTCATCACAGTTTTGGGCTGGGTAATTTTCTTGGTGGTAATGCACTTCCCATGAAATGAGCAAATGAATAGTTTTAAACTTACATCAATTTTCATAATTATTTTATGTAATCCTTCATGGAAAATGAATAGACAATTGCAGTCATATTATATTCGCCAGAAATATTGTAGAAAATCACAGAAATAATCTATGTAAATGTACCTTTTAAGCAAGGTTAGGCCTCTGGAAAAGAATGTTAGTTGCCATAAAAGTTAAAAGACATCATATTCACAGTTATTTCCGTTAATGAAAAGGTCATGGAAAATATATGTCATGAAAAAACTATTGGATGCATTTAAAAAAATGTGCCCAAAATAAATGTACCTTCTTTACATATTTATTTATTTGAAATAGTTACAGATAGAGAGATCTTTCATTTGCTGGTTCACTCCCCAAGTGTCTTCAATGGCCAGGGCTCAGCCAGGCTGAAGCCAGCTGGCAAGAGCTTCATCCGGGTCTCCCACATGGGTGTCAGGGATCCAAACATATTTGACTTTATTGCAGAGAAGGTCATGAAGTTCACGTCTTTGGAATCTACCTCACTATCGACTTCATATTTCTATACAATGTTTGCTTGCCAAAGCTATAGAACAATGTGATTTGTTAAAGCTAGTAGAAATAAAAAAGTGATCTTTGGCATGTAAAAAGACAGCAACAAGAAGTACACTAACAAGCAAGTGAGGCACTCTCCAAGATTTTGGGGGAAATGACAGAAAACAAGGGACTAAATAAATGCCTACAGTTAGTAGTAAAATCCCCAGCAAACTTTCTTAAGCCAGGAAAAAACTTGGGTGATTTATTTTCTAGATAAAGTGAACACTACCAGGAGAAAAGGCCTTCACAAATTAACTTTTTGTGTTTCCAATGAAATTACCAGCTCTCTATCTGTCACCCTATGATTATTACCTACTGTTTATAAACACCACTCATGCACACAGTGCTTATAATCTTTGGTGCCTTATTCTTAAAAATCAACAGGTGTTTGAGGGAAGCCCCCATATCAAAAGAAAGAATTATGCAAACAAATGAAAGAAAACAAACCTAGAGAAAACAGAACTCATGCAGAAAACAGAAGAAAATTTCAAAAATCAATTATTATATGTTTAAATTAATAGACATGATTCTAAAGCAAGTTTTTGAAATTAAAAATTGTAGCAAAACTTAAAACTTATAGTTTAAAAGATAAATGCTTTCTCAGAAAGTGTAACAAAAGAAGATCAAGGTATGTAAGGAAATGAAAGATGAATCTGAGAAATAGAAATACAAAAGAAGCAGCAGCCATGACTTACCTCTCAATGAGTTAAGGTGTCATCATGCTCCTGTGTCACTATATTGAGCAAACAGAGAAGGGGAAGAGACGGTGTCAAGATATCTTGGAGAAGAAGCAGCAGAAAGGAGAAGCTACTTGTTGGCTTTGTAAGGAGGGAAGAGGGGGATAGAAGGAAGCTAAGATGTCTATAAGAAAGATTGTAGAGCCAGGTAAGAGGAAGGTGAGACCATAGGGCAGGATTGGGAACAGAAGTCTACAGGTAATGAATTATTAATTAGTAATATACTGAAAATTCAGATTGAGAAACTGATGCAGTGTCATTGCAAATGCCACATACAGTATCTTCAACAAAGTAGGACACATTTTCATGTGCCTTGTGGAAGATGCCATGTGGGTAAAGACTGGTGGGTAGAAGGCAAGAGTGTAAAAGAAACTATTCCAAACTTAACATCCATAAAATGCCATCAATGTTCTGTTTTAATAATTTTAACCAATATTGTAATGAAAACAAGATATGTATATTCAAGCTTTCTTAGGTATATTCTCTCACTTAGTTCCACTCCCCAGAAATGGGCATCCCCCAGAGCAAACTCTGTCTGTCCAAGGGCTTTTTTTTATTTTATTTTATTTTATTTTTTTTATTTTTGACAGGCAGAGTGGACAGTGAGAGAGAGACAGAGAGAAAGGTCTTCCTTTTTGCCGTTGGTTCACCCTCCAATGGCCGCCGCGGTAGCGCGCTGCGGCCGGCGCACCGCGCTGTTCCGATGGCAGGAGCCAGGTGCTTCTCCTGGTCTCCCATGGGGTGCAGAGCCCAAACACTTGGGCCATCCTCCACTGCACTCCCTGGCCACAGCAGAGAGCTGGCCTGGAAGAGGGGCAACCGGGACAGGATCGGTGCCCCGACCGGGACTAGAACCCGGTGTGCCGGCGCCGCAAGGCGGAGGATTAGCCTGTTGAGCCACGGCGCCGGCTTGTCCAAGGGCTTTTTATTAGCACTCCTTGAAAAGGCTCCTCCAGCCTGTATACTCAGTTCCATCTCAAGGAAGAGACTCTTCTCCTTGGATTGCCAACTCTTGAAGACTGTTAGATTTAAATATAATTGTGCCCTCCATCCACCCAACGCAGAGTTGGTCCTTGCTTCCTGCAGCTACCTTGCTTTCTTACTCAAAGTCCTCAATACATGGCCCTACTCTGGAATCAGACACCCTGATTCTTTTTTGTATCTAAGATTTTAAAGTCAACTGTGAATCCTTCTATCTTCTTTTGCTTAAGGAACTCAAACCCAAGAAGGGTTAGAGGCGGGTGAGGGACTATCATATTTGTTTACATGATAATAAAAATAACAGCTTATATTCAGAGGATATTTATTTTGTGCCAGAGACCAAATTGCTGAACATTTCAAAACTTTCAGTCCTGTTATTATCTTTCTGCTGAAAAAGGAACAAGGGCACCATGTCAGGAAGTAACGGGGAAAGATTTTGAACCAGGTTAATAAACTTCAAATCTCATTCTATGAATGGTGTTCCTTAAACCCGAGCCTTAGATGGCATGAATCTTCAATTTATTCTACTTTGTACTCCTACCCTCTTAAAACATAGGTAAACTGTAAAAGGCACATACAGACTTTTAGTGGAATGCATTCTGGATTAGGGAAGAGATAGGAGTTTGCTAGTCAATGGAAGATGGGATTTCAGGTCTATTCAATGTTTACTGTGGGGCGGGGATGGGGAGTTACTCATCACTTCAGTCTGAAGGTCATGGATTCTAAAACTATTTTAATTTGTCTTTGGAGAAGGAATTCTGAATATAGCAAGTACACAGAGTGATAATGTTGCAGAAACAGCAATTGATTTTTATATTACTTCCACAGAATCATCCCATGCAGGCATTCTGACTTTCCTGTTGATCTGAGATGGAGTTGAGTTAGTGAACTGGATGTAAATTTTCCTAACTCCTCATCAAAAGTCCATCAGAGCTTGAAATAATATATTCTTTTCTTTTTCTAACTTGAAGGACAATTAGGAATTGCATGCTTATGTTAATAGCAGAGAAATTATTTTTACTTGGTTTAATAATAAACCTGTTTTAAAAACAGGAAAATTCTGTAAAAGAGGAAGTTCTTATTAAGATTATACCAGAAACCTTTGATATTGCAATAGAAAGATTTGTTGAGTTCAGCAGTCATTAGGAAAATATATTCATGAAAAGAATTACATGGAGAACTGAAAGGTTTAAATTGTCCTTTTTGTTAAAATATTCTAGTCCACCTGTTTTATCCTATTCTAAAGTTGCCAGATATTCCTCTAGTCCTCATCTAAATTGTTAAGCTTTCAAACAAGCTTGGATTGTTATGATATATATGTTTCATGTATAATTATTTATGTAAGTTATTAGACATCTTAACATTTAATATAAACTTTAGTATTTCATGTCATCTTTATATATGGAAAATTTATAAATATGTAAGAAATCATATTTTTAAGATTTATTTTATTTATTTGGAAAGTAGAGTTACGGAGAGAGAGAAGGAAACAGAGAGAGAGAGGTCTTCCACCTACTGGTTCACTCCCCAAATGGTCATAACGGCCATGGGTGGGCCAAGTTGAAACCAGTAGCCAGGAGCTTCATCCATTTATCCCATGTGGGTGGCAGGGGCCAAAGTACTTGGACCATCTTTCACTGCTATCCCAGGCACATTAGCAGGGAACTGGATTGGAAGTGGAGCAACCAGGACTTGTATGGGATCTCAGTGCTGCAGGCAGCAACTTAACTTGCTGTGCCACAACACCAGCTCCAAGAAATAATCTTAATCAATTTTGTTAGTATTTATGTGCATCAAATATCATATATTTTAATAGTTTTATGAATTTTGACAAATTTATGCAGTCCCACAATCCACCACAAACAAAATATAGAACATATCCATCACCCTCAAACATTCTGTAATGCCTCTTTATAGTCAATCTCTTCCCATTCCTGGCTGCAAACAACCCCTGATCTGTTTTCTAACAATATGAAACCATAGTATAGTTTTGGATCTTCAATATGCTCATATAGACCCATATTGTCTTTTGTATCTTATTTTGGTCCTTGAAAATACTTCTAAGCAAGTGAATGACATGCCGTAAGTTGGGAGAAATATATTTGTGAAGTATGTATCTGAAAGGACTTATGCTCATTATACTCAGATTATGTGAACTCTTAATATTAAGCAAAAAGACAACCCAATTTTTAAAGATAGACAAAAGTTTTGAACAGTCAATTCACCAAAATACAAATATAAAATACATACAAACATATGCCTGACATCTTTAATCACTAAGAAAACCACAATGAGATACCTCTGTACACTCACTAGGGTAGCTAAAAATAAGAAATCAAGTGATAATGAGGATGTTGAACAACTAGAACTTCATACATAATGTGGGGAAATTCTTTGGAAAGTTCTTTCTAATAAGGTTGACAATATACTTACTGTATGTCTCAGCAATTTCCTTAATATTTGTTCAAAAGAAATGAAAACATGTTGATCTAAAGAACAGTTCACAAAAACATTTAACAACAGCTCTAGTGTTTGTCAACTGTGAAAAGGTAAGCAAACCCTGGAATGAAATACTATTCAGAAATCAAAAGAAACTACTTAATGATAACCACTACAACATGGATGAATTGCACAAAGTGTTATGTTGAGGGAAGGAACCACAATTCAAAAGACCACAATTCAGAAGTATAAAAAATCCTAATAAAAGCAGTGAATATCTCAGCACCACAGACAAGTTTTTACTTGCTATGTTACATGATCATCTTTTTCTTTAAAGCCTACATAACTATATGAATATTAACCAATGTAATGGTAGTTACCAAGAGATTTTTCTTAGAGTGAAGCTTTTACAGAATTGTCCTCAAATTTAGTCTTATTTTTCTTATCATGGTCTGTGTGCTCAAAGAAAGTTTGAGTGCATCAACAACTGATTTCTCAGTGTACTAGGTATGTAGAACATTTCCATCACTCCCAAGTGGTTTTTGTAGTTCCAGCAGAGAATCACTGGGGGATGTCAATGGTGTGTACCCTGAAACCCTATACCATGTGGAAGGTAATAGTTAATTCCACATCCAGTGAAAAGTAAAGACTCCTGGTGCTGAGATGGGGACTTCACAGATGTTGACAAAGATATGTCAGCATTTTCCAGATTATAGCCTGAATGTCAGTCACCTCCTCAGAGAAGCGTACCCTCACCACTCCCTGTAAGAATGTCTGTTCTCCTCACTCTGTATCTCTATCTTACATTCCGCTCAACAATGATCGTTACTTGAAACTATCTTGCGTCTTCATTTTTGTTTTAAATTTTTTCCCTGGATATTTTCTTGTTTCAGATTTCAAGTTCTTTGAAGACAAAGACTTGTGTCTTTTAGTAACTGTGGTATCATAATGCATGGCACGGTCCGGCACTCATTATGTGTTCTACAAATATGAACTCAATGGAACCAAGCACAGTTAAATTTCAGTGAATTAGATGGAGGTTGAAAGTGAAGATGTGGAGACATTTAGCAAAGCTTAAACTCTAAAATCCAGTTCTTCATATGCTGTAAGAAGGCTATGATATAACCTATGTAAATTACTCAGTATGTAAAGCAAGAGCTCAAAATTGTAGTTGTTACTAATAATGAGATGGGGATAAATCTTACTCATTGTAGGAATAGCATAAAACAAATCTCTTTCTTTCTCCTTTAGTTCCATTACTCCAATAAATTTCTTCCTTCTCCTCTCTCCCTCCCCCTTCCATTTATTTGAAACTGAGAGCTACTGACAGAGAGGGAGGGTGAGAGAGAGAGAAAGAGAGAGAGAGCAAGTGATAGTCTGTCTTCTGGTTCACTTTCCAAATGGCTACAACAGCTGGAGCTGGACAAGGCTGAAGCCAGTTTCTTCCAGGTCTCCCATGTGGGCACAGGGGCCTAAGCAGTTGGGCTATCTTCTGCTGCCTTAACAGACACATTGGCAGGGAGCTGGATCAGAAGTGGAACAGCCAGGACATGGACCTATATCTATATGGGATGCCAGTGTTGCAGGTGGTGGCTTTACCCAGTATGCCACAGCGCCGGCCCCATCTTTTCTTCTTTTTTAAAACTCATTTTCTCTTTGAAACAACTTACAGCACTCCTCCACCATTTTCCTAATCACTGACCAAGAGTGTTGGGAATTGGAACCAAAACCCTGAATCCTGGAGTCTTCCTTTGTTTTTTCATGTCTTAGGTCCAGAAATTTTGAAAAATTTTTAGTCCTGTTTGGTCTTATAAATTGAATGATGTGGTTTGACTGCATAGTTCAATGGTGGAAGGGAAATTTGGACTCATGTAACTTTAAAGTAATGTAGTCAACCGTAAAGTCCATTTACTGTATCAGACACACACTTAAAACAAACAAATAGGGGCCAGCTTTGTGGGTAGCAGGTAAAGCCACCCCCTGCAATGCCTGCATCCCATATGAGCACTAACTAGTTCATGTCCTATCTGCTCCACTTCTGATCCAGCTCCCTACCAGTGGCCTGGGAAAAGCAGCAGCAGATGGCCGAAGTGCTTCTGCCCCTTCCACTAATGTGGGAGACCTGGAACAAGCTCCCGGCTTCAGCCTAGCCCAGCCGTGTTGTGGTCATCAGGAGAGTGAACTAGCAGATGAAGGATCTCTGTCTCTCCCCCTCCTCTATACTCTGCCTTTCAAGTAAATAAATAAATAAATAATTAAAAGAAAGATATAAATAACAACAAAAAGCCACTCAACTCTTATTTCCTTTTTCTCCTCTATAATAACTATCTTAATTGGTGTGAAGTACCTCATTGAGGTTTTGGTTTTCATTTCCTTAATGATTAGTAATGTGAGCATATTTTTATGTGTTTTCTGGTCATTTGTGCATTTGCTTTGTAGAAATGCCTATTCAGGTCCTTTATCCATGTTAAAAATTGAGCTATTTGGCCTTTTAATTGTTGCTGTTGAGTTGTGGGAATTTTTTAAATATCCTACCTCTTAATCCCTTATCATATTCCCAATTTGCAAATATTTTCTTCCATTTTGTGTGTTGCTTTTTTACTCTGTTGATAGTGTCTTTTGAAGCACAATATTTGGACTTTGCTACAGTCCAGTTTACCTTCTGTTTGCCTATTCTTTTGCTGTCAAACTAAGAAATTATTGTCAAATATAAGGTCATGAAGATTTCTCCCTATGTTTTCCTCTGAATGTTTCACATTTTTAACTCTCAGATTTAGGTCTTTGAACCATTTTTAGTTAACTTTTGCATATTATAGTAGGCAAGGATACAACTATTTTTCCATGTGGCCATTATTGAATGGTAGCTACTTCTTAACCAAGGTTTTAATGGACATTGCCAAAGCTGCTTGTTGTTGTTTCAAAGGTTAAACAGATAGTGATTAAGTTGTGCATCACTTAAGGTAGATTTTGACCTCTCACCAGTTGAAGAGTACTGAAGATCTAAGATCATTTACACTCTTCAGGAAGAAAAAAAATAACAGCATTCTAGAACAAAGAAGAAAGAACTAAAAAGTTACAGGATACCCATGGGTCAAAGTACAACTGCCTGGTTTTCTGTTCTCTAAACTCCCACATTCAGTTGGTTGCAGCAGCCTCCTTCTTACCAGACAACCTTGGAGGCTGGTGAGGAACATGTCCTCACCTTTTCTTTGGGGTTTGGTTACTTTATTGATGTTTGCTGAATTAAATGGAGAAGCTGGAGGGCTTGAGCTACAGCCACAAAAGAGAAACACTGATCCCCAACAGTAAGTAGACACATGGATCATTTCTTTAAAATTTTTTATTTTATTTGTTTAAAAGGCAGAATTACAGAGAGAGGAGGAGAGACACAGAGAGCTTTCTTTGACTGGTTCACTCCCCAAATGGGCACATCATCTGGGGGTGGGCCAGACTGGAGCGAGGTTCCTAGAACTCCATTCAGGTTTCCCATGTGGGTAGCAGGGACCCAGGTACTTGGGCCATCTTCTGCTGCTTTCCCAGGTGCATTATCAGGGAGCTGGATGGGAAGTGGAGCATCTGGGGAGCTTATATGGGATGCTGGTGATGTAGGGGGTAGCTTAAACCTGCACAATGCTGGCCCCATCACATAGATCATTTCTGCTGATAAACTAAGGTAGTTCCTCACCAGTTTTTACAGATAGTCAGATGAGCAAAGATATAATTTCTCTTAAGGAAAAAGTGATGTTTAAAGAAAAAATAGGAGCAAAATTTAAAACTAATGGACTGAATTGCCTTTCCTTATATGAAAATCATTTATTTATGATTCTGCAAATAAAGCAAGTACACAATTAGTATGAGACACCTCTAGGTAGAGAAATAAATGGCACATGAGCAAGGAGAATTTGGTTGAGTTGATCACAAAGTGAAGATGTATACAGTCTACAGATACTCAGTGACAAACTACTGTTTAAAATGATATGTACTAATTACTGATTCATTCTTTGGTTTTAATCATACAGACCTCGGATGGCTACAGAGAGTGGAAATTTAGTGTTTCTTACAGGGTCTGCCCAAAACATTGAATTTAGAACTGGATCGCTTGGAAAAATCAAATTAAATGATGAAGACCTCAGTGAATGTTTACATCAGGTAATACACTGGAAATATGTCAAAGACATTTTGTATATCCATATACAATAACTTAACTATACAGGTCTGTGCTCTTTTGTACCTTGAAATTGTAGCACAGAGAACTGGGAACAAGCACTGGGAACAAGACAAATCCTTTAAAGAACAATGTCCTAGAGCCATTCGTGGGTAGAGGGACTATTCTAGCAGAAAGTGGCTCATTTATGCAGGAATTGCACTGTAGTCCAGAGAAGCTGTAGGAGATAATACTGAGATCTTCCCACAGTGGGGTGAGGAAGGAAGTGACTGAGAAAATGTAGATGATATAGATGTGACCAGTTTACTTTTGCCAGGTAACAGAATTGGCCCGTCATTCTTCAGCCTTGTTGAATGTTTTCCGTGCTCAGTGTTGTTAGTGTATCAGGTCTAATGTTAGAAGTTAGTGTTACTGGCCGGCGCCGCAGCTCAATAGACTAATCCTCCGCCTTGTGGCGCTGGCACACCGGGTTCTAGTCCCGATTGGGGCACCGGATTCTATCCCGGTTGCCCCTCTTCCAGTCCAGCTCTCTGCTGTGGCCCGGGAATGCAGTGGAGGATGGCCCAAGTGCTTGGGCCCTGCACCCCATGGGAGACCAGGAGAAGCACCTGGCTCCTGCCATCGGATCAGCACGGTGCGCCGGCCTCAGCGTGCTACCGCGGCGGCCATTGGAGGGTGAACCAACGGCAAAAGGAAGACCTTTCTCTCTGTCTCTCTCTCTCACTGTCCACTCTGCCTGTCAAAAAAATAAAATTAAAAAAAAAAAAAAGAAATTAGTGTTACTGAGAGCTCACTGAGGGTTGTCCACTATGCTAGTACTTCATGTTCATGATCTCATTTGAGCCTCACAGGTACCTTGTGAAATGGGCTTTATTATTACTCAATTTATAAGGGTTGAAGGGGCCCTGAAGCACTTAAGTAATTTGCCCAAGTGCACCTAATAAGTGACTGAGCCTGAACTGTATGATTCCAAGCCAGGCTTCTTAATAAGCACTCAAAGTTATTACTTTGGGAAAAAGTACAGATAGCACATTGATACACTGTTCCTGAAAAGGGAAAGTAGAATCATTCCATGACTATTTTAGTCTGCTATGTATTATATATATATGTATATATATATATAATATATGTATATATGTATATATGTATGTATATATGTATGTATATATATATACATATATATATGTATATATATACATATACATATATATATAACATGCTTTGGTTTTTGTAATAATAGACAAGAGCTTAGTATTCAAAATAGAATATGACTCAAGGTTTTATTATGTTTATGCAAAATATATATGCTTTTTTCACTAACATTCTTCTCCTTGTTTTCAAAATTAGATCCAGAAAAATAAAGATGATATTATAAATTTAAAAGGAAGCACAATTGGTCTGCCTCAAAATATATCTAACCAAATCTATCAGCTCAATTCCAAGGTATGTCTGACTTTCACATTATAAGGGCAAGTGGGCTCACTTGAATGCAACTCTATGTGTGGCCATTTTGCAGGAGATATACCAACTTTGTATGCTTTTAGAGATTTGGCAGTGTAACTGGATTGTTTTGTTAAGAGGCATAATTCTAATGGAAGATATATAAGTAGTGATGGGCAGAAGATAGGAAATTCTGTGGCAAGGATTATCAAAACTCAAGTACTGATAACAAACTTCTTATTGGTGAATTGAAAGCATTACTGTCATCTATGAAAATTCCCACTTTCACTGTGTGTAGCAATGAGTTAACTTATCAGTAAGTTGTACTTCTTTTAAAAAATACTTTGTTTGGGACATTGTGATGCAGTGGGTTAAGCTGCTGCTCCGGGTGACTGGATCCCATAACGTATCGTAAGCTTGAGTCCCAACTGCTCCGCTTTTTATCTGGCTTCTTATTGATGCATTCTGGGAGACAGCAGATGATGACTCAAGTATTGGATTCCTGCTGACCACATTGGCGACTGGATGGAGTTCTGGGTTCCTGGCTTTAGTCTGACCTAATCTTGGTTATTGTAGGCAATTGGGGAATGAACCAGAGGATGGAAGCTCGCTCACTCTCTCTCTCTCTCTCTCTCTCTCTGTCTTTCAAGTAGATTAAGATAAATAAGTAAATATTAAAAGTATTTTTTCTAAAAAAAAACTTGTGTGATAGAAGGGGAATAAGAAGGCAGATTAGCCTAGAGGGAAGAGGAATGAAGAAGGAATAGATGATGAAGACAAGAAAAAAAACAAGGGAAAGTGAGTCCCTAACAGAGGGTATTAAGTGAACACATATGTCAAGAGCACAAAATCAATCGTGTGAAATACCCTTGAGGGAAACCTGTTGAATTGAAATGGACACTATGAGAAACAGTGACTTGATCAGCTCTTGTGCTGACAGTTGTTGTACAATGTAATACTTTATCCATTTTAGTATTTTTTTTTTGGTCTAGTACTAGTGGTTGAACTCTGTAATTAACACACAATTATTCTTAGGTGTTTAAATTTTAGCTGAAAAATGATCCCTGTTAAATATAAGAGTGAGAAAAAGGGAGGGAGGAGATGTACAATTTGGGACAGGCTCAATCGAACTTGCCCCAAATGATGGAGTTAGAAACATGCCAGGGGATTCCAATACAATCCCATCAAGGTGGCATGTACCAATGCCATCTCACTAGTCCATGTGATCAATCTCAGTTTACAACTGATCACGCTGATAGGTCTAAGAGTCAAAGGGATCACACAAACAAGACTAGTGTCTGCTAATACTAACTGATAGAATCAAAAAGGGAAAAAAACGATCCAGCATGGGAAGTGGGAGACACAGCAGACTCATAGAATGGCAGATGTCCTAAATAGCACTCCGGCCTCAGAATCAGCCCTTGGGGCATTCGGATCTGGCTGAAGAGCCCATGAGAGTATTTTAGGCATGGAAGGCCAAGACACTCTGGAAAAAAAAAAAAAAAAAGAAAGAAGACCTAGATGAAAGATCTCAGTGAGTGAGATCCCAGTCGAAAGAACGAGGCCATCAAAGAAGGAGGAACCTTTCTCTGAAGGGAGGAGAGAACTTCCACTTTGACTATGACCCTGTCAGAATAAGATCGAAGTCGATGAACCCTAAAGGCTTCCATAGCCTCGGCAACTCATGACTAGAGCCTAGGGAGATTACTGACACCATAAACAAGAGTGTTAAATTGTTAAATCAACATCAGGAGTCACTGTGTACTTACCTCTCATGTGGGATCTGCCCTTAATGGGTTGCCCAATGAAGTAATGCTAAAACTAGTACTGAAACAGTATTTTTACACTTTGTGTCTCTGTGTGGGTGCAAACGGATGAAATCTTTACTTAGTATATACTGAATCGATCTCCTGAATATAAAGATAATTGAAAATGAAAAAAAAAAAACTTGGCAAATTGGAAATTGCATAGAAAATTAATCAATTTTTAAAAAAATATTATGTAGGATCTCTGCCATTAATGTGCTATACACTGTGATTTAATGCTATAACTAGTACTCCAACAGTATTATTCACTTTGTGTTGCTATGTGAGGGCAAACTGTTGAAATCTTTACTTAATATATACTAAACTGATTTTCTGTATATAAAGAGAATTGAAAATGAATCTTGATGTGAATGGAAGGGGAGAGGGAGCAAGAAAGGGGAGGGTTGCGGGTGGGAGGGAAATTATGGGTGGGGGAAGCCATTGTAATCCATAAGCTGTACTTTGGAAATTTATATTCATTAAATAAAAGCTTTAAAAAAAAAGAAATACCCTTGAACCAGCTAATTGATGTTTTTTTTTCTTCCCTATTGCTAGCTTGTTGATCTTGAGAGGAAATTTCAAAGCGTACAACAGGTAAGTCCCCAAAACTACTAGATGTGTAGTATTTTTCACTGAAAGTACACTAAAAACACTGACAGAGCTGGCATTCTTATTTTAAGGTTGGATAGTTGGTTAATATCAAGGACTTGCTTTTTCCCATAATGCAATTCTCCTCCCAGGTTGTACTTCCCAGGATGCAATTGAGGAGACTGAGTCTCAGAGAGATGAAGTGATCAGCACAAGGTCACTGTGCATGACCTTCAGAATCTTCCCACCCTTAGCTCTCACCCACATGCTCCTTTTACTCTCAGCCTTTAATGACATTACAGTAGATCCAAGCAAGCTACACATGGCCTGTTAGTGACCACCCAAATTGTTGATCTGGTATCAGGGACTGAGTTCTTAAAGGTCACATATCCTCTTGGACATTAAGCTCCAAAGTCAGGATGTTTCATGAAATACTCCACATTTCCTTAAAACTACATTTGTTAGTAATTAAATTGGATAAATTCAATAAATATTCCATAACTTTACTCCATGCTTATAAACTGTTCTTTGTAATTTTAGGCTTCTGCCCCTTTTATAGGTAGCTGGCATCTTTAGTAGCCATGCCTTCTTTTTAGAGAAATGAACAGAACAGAATATCCTGTATTTAACCAAAGTCTGGGGATTCCAGGTTAAGGACCCACACACTAGTATGGGTGTGTGGGGGAGCTTCAAAATGTTCTGGAAAATTCACGTTATTTTTTAATTCCACTTCACACAAACTTTTATGGAACCCTTTTTTGTTCCTGATCTAGTTTGATTATGTTTCAGGCACTGTGCTCTACTTTTGGTGTTTTCAGTTTGGCAAAGAAGTTTACACATTCCTTTACCTAACTTTGATAATATATGGCTCCTTCAGCTTTTATCTATTTAGGGGGTGACAAGGAGCAAGGAACATTGTTGTGGAACAGGACACAGCACTGATGTTTTCAGTCTTCTAGAGTGCTGCATTGTTCCTGCCCAAGGTCAGGAACTGAAGGGCATGGCTGAAATGAGCTCATACTGTCCTCTTTCTTCCCTCCCCCCAGGAAGAGTTTTTAATGATTTTTCCAATGTGAATGCCTTCATGCCTTTATCTAAATCAAATGCTCTCTGGCCACCACAGTCCCTGCCAATCCCTATTGTCTTCCTCCTGACTGCTAACTGATTTCCTGCTGGACCCCCATAGGCTTTGGAGATTTTAATGCTCAAATAGTATTGCTTTTGTACACCAGAAAAACTTCTAATGAGTGTGTGGTTAACATCCTTAATAGGACCCTTGAAAGGACAGAGCTAATTATAGCACTGGCACCAAGATAGACAAATGGAATAAAGGAAGAAAATAGAACACATCAAGAGACTTCCATACATGTGGTCTCCTGATTATGACCAACGTAGAGAAAGAATGACCTTTACTGGGTCGATTCACTACCCACTGGCTCTCACTGTCATCTTTAAAATGAAGGAAACTGAATACATAAAAACAATAGAAAGAATAGTTTGCCCCTATTTTAACTTTTTAAAACAGGGAATTCGACTAGAAGTGAAATTAACAAGACAGCTTTTGTTGCACAGCTTTTGTTTTCTCTAAAGAAGTTCTCTTGGCTTCCACAGATGTTAAAAATCTTACAAGACTGCATTTGGTACTGATGTAGGGTAAGGTTCCCCAGGCTTTGTAGACAAAAGTAGGTCTGTTTGAGACTGTTCTGAATGCAGTCAGGTGAGCACAAGGGTGGAGGGTACATCTGAGCTGGCCACATTTCAAAAGAAAGAGTTATGTCATTTTAGCCCATGGGAGTAAGGGTAGCAGTGGAGGATGATCAGATTTCAAAGGCTTATCTGGATGTACCAAAGATAAGAATGACAGTCAAAAGAGCCAGAACTTCCATTTTATTAGTGCAATAGGAATGTCCCTTATTATTCCCACCTGAATCCTTTATTTGGTCTGCTGACATATTTCTCAGATGAACAATACTTCTCCAAAGAGTAGAATGAGAATCTTTCTCCTCATATCCATCCTACCAATAGTTAAAAGAGTGTAAAGAGCGAAGGAATAGGACTGAGGATAGGAAACACCTGTTTCGTCACAAGAACATTGATTTGGAGAGCAAGTAAGTAACTGATTGAAAGTCCAGCACTGAAATAGACCTTTCATTGCAGTCAGCTGCTGGTACCATCATCTAGTACCACCTCACTGGCTGTCCTGTCTTTGTTTCAGACTGTTGACAAGAAAGTTTGCAGCAGCAATCCCTGCCAAAACGGTGGCACCTGTCTCAATCTTCATGATTCTTTTTTTTGTCTCTGTCCCGCACAGTGGAAGGTGAGTCACTTGGGTCCTTGTTTTAAAATGGTGATGAGTCAGTATCTGTGGTTTCCATGATATCCTTCAGACATATTTCGTTCTCTATCCAAAGTTTCTAGGCTTCTGTGGCCTTTCAAATCAGAATGAATTATACCATCAATGCCAAAACCCGAATATGATTATATAACCCCCTGAAGTTAAGGAGGGTGTCAGTTGATTGAAGAACTGTGTAGAAGGGCATGATATTTCTGCTAATGTTGAAATTGCTCAACCTTGGAAAGTACTGAATGAATTTGACATCCCTGTGGAAGGTGCTTTGCCCTTTTCTAGTACTGTTGAAAATGTTCTAGCAAGCATATTACAAAGCCAGGCACAGAAAGACACGTGCTATCTATATGTTTCCCCTTATATGTGGGAGCTAAAATTTAAATGAAAGAAAAAAACTTTTGTGTGTACTAGACTGCTACAAATACAGTGTTCTGTCAAACTTCATTTTAAATCTTTTTCAAACAAACTGATAGGAATTTTTTGCTACTATGGTTTTAATGATTTTGTGCCTATTTTAAAATTTAGTTTATATGGCTGAAGTTGATCCTTTTTTCATTTGATTACAGTTTATAGCCCTTGCCTCTTTTCCTGCTCAACTATGGTCTTTTTACTTTTTAATAGTTGGATTGTATTTAGTGGAGCCAGTAAGCCTTTGAATACAATGTAAATAAAAAACGTTAACTCAAATAGTAAATATTAAGTTAAAAAAGAAATTCTAATTGAAAACTCTATTTGTGCTAAAACCTCACAGTTCTTAAATAGCACCATTGTGAAATGAGAATTTGTATAGATTCTCCTCATCTGGCTGCTATGATCTTACAAAGAGCTTATTGGTTCTATTAGATTGCAAAATGGCAAAGGAGAAAAACAAGAGATTAATATTAGTATTTTTGGATTTGATTTTACCAAGGACTTATTTACTATCCCTGGGGGAATCCCTAAGCATATCTTAGGAATATTATCCTCCAGATGCCCCTGTGATGTGGCCCCTTTGTTCTTTTTATGACCACAGGGTCCTCTCTGCTCAACTGATGTTAACGAATGTCAGATTTACTCAGGAACACCCTTGGGCTGCCAGAATGGAGCTACGTGTATGAATACAGCGGGGAGTTACAGGTAACTTTTTGGTTTTTTAAAATTAGGTGCATTTTAAAGGATAAAACATCTCATAGTTAAGAGCATCCACAAGGAACTATTTGTATTGTAAGTAAAATTTGGTTCTCTATGAAGATACATGTAGCTCTTATTGAACAGAAATACAGCTACTTTTACTTAGATGAACAAGGGCTTGTGAGTCCTAAGTTCTTGCCCCATTTAAAAAAAAATCCTTTCTCCAGCAAACCTGAGAAACAGGAAGAAGGCCACAGTGACTAGCATAGACTAGCATAGCATAGGTCTGGAGTGGTGCAAGATGAGCTGAAGCTTCAGTAAGAGTTAGAGCAGAGGTAGGGCAGCCAGGGAACAGTTCCAAGGAGAAAAGTGACAACTCATCATCCCAGGGTACCACTGCTGTCCCCATTCCATGCACTACGAAGCTCATAGTTTTAAAGGATCACTTTATTCAACACTATGTAAAAATGTTGATCATAACAAGACCAAAGATAGAACTGAGCCTCAATGAGTGAGTTAACTGACATGGCACTATTTCAACTAGCCACCAAGTCCCTGAGCACCATCACCAGGCGATTTTATCTTCTCTTCTGATTTATTTGGTCACATGACTTGTCCACAACATTCTCTTGTAGAGCAGGAATTGTCTTCTGCAGGGAACCTTCCCATTCCCGACTAAGCTAAGTTAGGCATCGCAATGCCTCCATCATGTTCTAAGAACATTGGTCATCAAAGCTATGCTGGCTCACACATTCCCTTTTTAATAATTAAGGCCAACATTTTAAGGCAGATTACTGTCAAACTTAACTTTTCTGTAGTCCCTTAAAATTATGTTTCTAAAAATCTGTAGAGATTATCTTTCCCTGTATTTTGACTGGTATCTTGTATTCTGAGATTATTCAGACTGAGAAAGTGGTCAGTTATGCCATAAACAATTCCTCCAGTGTTCTGAAGCATAATCCCCCAAGATTTAAATGCAATTACTTGCTGTCTTCCAAGTATCTTTGTGGTCTTATTGTTCAGTCCCCTTGTAACAATATCTATTCTGTTCTTTCCATAAAAAATGTGTGTAGTAATTTTGTTTCTATCCCTGTCATCTAACAGACTAAACCTCAAAAAGGCAGTCACAGCCCCTCTCTTTCCATTGAATTGATTATTGTGTTCTTTTGATCTCTTCTTTAAAACTCTTGCTCATTCCAGGTTATAAACTAAACTCATTCAGATTTCTGGCAGTTATGTCTGTGAGTTTAATAATTAGGCAAAGCCCAAATTAACCACCTCTAACTTAAAATTTAGTCTTATGTTATTAGCTGAAGCATTAATAGGAGTGAGAACAGTGGAGGGGCAAACATTAAATCCTTTTAAGGATATGTTTTTGGGACCCTGTTTCTCATTTAAATGAACCCCTTGCCTCTGCTTTTTTTTTTTTTTTTAATTTATTTGACAGGCAGAGTTAGACAGTGAGAGAGACAGAGAGAAAGGTCTTCCTTCCTTTGGTTCACCCCCCAAATGGCCGCCATGGCCGGTGCTGTGCTGATCGAAGCCAGGAGCCAGGTGCTTCTTCCTGGTGTCCCATGCTGGTGCAGGGGCCCAAGCACTTGGGCCATCCTCCACTGCTTTCCCAGACCACAGCAGAGAGCTGGGCTGGAAGAGGAGCAACCGGGACTAGAACCCGGAGCCCATATGGGATGCCGGTGCTGCAAGGCAGAGGATTAACCAAGTGAGCCATGGTGCTGGCCCTTGCCTCTGCTTTTATAAACATTTAGGCTTTGGCTGGATCCAGAATGCAGGTCTAATTTTTCATTCCCTTGAAAGCCTTATCTCCTGATTTCAGTTTATGGACGTTTATCAGATGGGAGACTTGCTACTTGGAGATATCTGTGGTGAATGTCCCAACTTGTAGCACATACTCTCTGGCCTTCTTGGTATTGAGTAATGTCCTAAGGATTAGATCTCATTCCTTGCCTTTCTTTATCATCACGGTCATTTGTTGTCTTTCAGGCTAATAGAGTGACAAAGTGTGCAAGAAACCAGTGCAAGCCAGAGTTTTCATTTTCAGCCCATTATTTTCCCCTGCAAAATGGAAAGAACAAAACAAAACGAAATTTGTAACAGTCACAACAGTTTGTTCATGACAAGAGTTAGAGTTCTGAAAATGATTTTATTTCTAGTTTCTGCCCTTCATAAATTTGCAGAGGACATTAAAAAGCAGAATTTTTAACTCCAGCTTTATTTTTAAAAAAGAGTTATTTATTTGAAAGGCACACTGTCAAAGAGAGAGGGAGATACACATACATATATATACACACACTCAGAAAGAGAGGGAGAAATCTTCCATCTGCTGATTCTCTCCTCAAATGGCTGCAACAACCTGGCCTGGGCCACACTGAAGCCAGGAGCCCATAACTTCATCAGGGGCTTCCACATGGATGGCAGGGGTCCAAGTACTGGAACCATCCTTCACTGCCTTCCCAGGTACATTAGCAGGGAGCTGGATTGAAAGTGAAGCAGACAGGACTCACATCAGCAGATTATTCAAGAGGGGATGCTGGTGTGCCAGTGGTGATTTAACCTGGTGTCTCACAATGTCGGCTCCAGCTTTCTTCCCTTTATGTGAGAACAGTTTATGAAGCCTCATAAATCCCCGCTGATTATGTCCAATATGCTAATTTAAGTATGTGATGATTTTTTGAAAGAATGAAAGAAGATAGAAAAATGTGCATGAGCACAAGATTAAATTCTTTTTTTTGTGGAATCCATGTATAACAATGAACATACAGATCTTTCTTGAGCACAACCAATGGTGTGTGTTCTATTCATTCTATTGGTTAAAATTCTTGTTAATCAGTAGCTTCATCGATGCTACAGACCTCTTTGGGAAACCTCACACATCCACAACAGGAAAACTTGAGCTGCTGTTGAATAATCTAGACCTGAAAAAATATGATTGTGATGGGGGAAGGTTGCTTTGAATTTGAGGCCTCTTTTGGCACTGTAAGGCCATTTACCTGGAAGAGAAAAAGGAGTCTTTATTTAATGGAATTAGTAATCCATAATTGTAAAGTCTTCTGAAAAGGTAAAGCACTTTGCAAATACTAATTAATTGGAAGCCCTGTTTCATAAAAAAACTTCTAGCAAAATTTCTTTTTTTAAGTAATGAGAGTAGAGCAAGGAAAAGCACTATCTATTCTACTTACCCTTGTGGCTGGAGATTTTGCCCCCAACTTCTTCAGACAGTACATAAAATAGTGTTTTTGCCACTACTCCCTGCCATCATTACCTTTTTAGATTGAAGAATTGATTCTTCTTGTTTCCCTGCTTACTTGGGATTTAAGATCACCCTTGGGATTTGAAATTGGCATGCATGGATTGTATTTGTTACATACTTACGATGCAGATTGAGAAGTTTTTTCCAGAAAAAAATTATGTTAGTTTCTTTGGGAACATGATGATGCTTTGTGTATTTGATTTGATTTATTTCCATTCATATAACTGGCAGATTTAAAAACATTCAAAACTTAAGCAAGGAGGATAATCCCATTTAAACTCAGGTGATAGTTATGTATTAAACTGATTATATCTTTCAGTTACTCAGTGATATTAATATTGAACCCTGAACTGTAACAGGAGTTAAACTGTGACTATGGAAGTATATTTGACCTCTTTTCAAACACCAAATGAACTTGCAGTTTTTGGAGAGTGATTAGCTTTCTTTATTCTTGTACAATCAAATTGTCACAAAAATGACTTCTGCTGAATCACTAATAACTAAGGCAGGAATGATAAGTTAGCTTTAAAACTCTGATTTTATTTGTACAGAGGGAGCTATGTAGATACTTTGAGAATATAGTTTGTACGAAAGTACTGTTCTTTTTGAGAGTGTAGGCATTTAGCACCATGGGTTGCAGTGTCTGGGTTCAGGTCCTGGCTCTGTTCCCAAATCCAGCTTTCTGCTAATGCAGCCCTGGGGAGGTAATGACTCAAATAGCTGGGTCCTTGTCACCAAAGTGAAATCTGCATTGGGTTTACAACCACTGGGCATTTGGGGAGTGAACCAGAAGAGAGAATGTCTCTTTCTCTCTCTCCTTCCCTCCTAGTTTTTCAAATAAATAAAATTTAAAAAGTTTTCAAAACCTGCCTTGTCAAAATAACATGTAAAAATGAAAAGTCTTCCTGCTAATTCAATCTTTCAAAATATATGAATGTAATGTGGAAAACAGTGGTGCAGGCCTAGGTTTTCATTATCTTCTGCCAGTTGCTATTTCTGTGTTCTTAGGCAGCAAGAATCTGTAAAATTAGATTAATAATACTTGTCTTTGAGGGTTACAGCAAGGAAGCCTATAGCTTACTTGGTGTCATTCTCTCTCCCTCTTTCTTAAATTATCTACACTTGAATGAGAGCAATGTACTTTATAGCTATTTAGAGTATAGGATTAATGTTTACTCATCTCCAAGTGACTAGAGCAAAGGAGAATTTAGAGAGAGATAGGATTTAACTTAGGGTCTATAAACCAGACTCTTCTGTCAAATCTTGTCATTCTGCAATGACTAAGGCTTCATGATAAGATGGATACTTATCGCTTCCAGTAGATTTCTGAGCACTTCCTACAGAGGAATACCTCTAAACCAAAATATGGAAACAGTGTTCAGAGGTTGATGCCATTATTTTATGAGAGACAGAAACAGAAGGAGTTGGTACATAGTTAGAGAGGGATAATATATAGGATCAGAATTTAAACCTGGGCATTGTTGAACACTTAAATTTCTCATACACGGAAAATAGACTTCAAAAGTTAGTTGTAGGCCAGCGCTGTGGCTCACTAGGCTAATCCTCCGCCTGCGACGCTGGCTCTCTGGGTTCTAGTCCCTGTTGGGGCGCCAGATTCTGTCCCAGTTGCTCCTCTTCCAGTCCAGCTCCATGCTGTGGCCCAGGAAGGCAGTGGAGGATGGCCCAAGTGCTTGGGTCCTGCACCCGCATGGGAGACCAGAAGAAGGCTTCTGGGTCCTGGCTTCGGATCAGCGCAGCGCGCCGGCCGTAGCAGCTATTTGGGGGGTGAACCAACAGAAGGAAGACCTTTCTCTCTGTCTCTCTCACTGTCTAACTCTGCCTGTCAAAAAAAAAAGTTAATTGTAGTTTGTTTTAAGATTTATAAAACATTTTTGGCAGGTGTGTGGGGTTGTAATAAAATAAACTTGGACCATGAAGTCACCTGGATAAAATGCTCAAATATGTCTATGAAATGTTCTGAAGTTCTGTAGTCCCCAAGAGTCTAGTTATATTTTCTTGAAGAATATTCTATGTACCAATGGGAGAGAGAGGAGGAGAGGGAACAGAATATGAGAAGGAAAGTATGGAAAGAGAGAGATGGGGAGAAGATAAATAGCTATGACTATAAACGAATAATTGAATTTCTCTTTAAGATTAATCATTTGCAAATTTATTTATTTGAAAGACACACACACACACAGAGACAGAGAGTCAGAGAGATAGAGAGAAATATGCCAGCTGCTCAACAAATATCTGGGAACCAGGAACTGAATCTAGGTCTTCCACATGGATGGCAGGACCCAACTACTTGAGCCATTGTCTGCTGCCTCCCAGGGTGTGCATTAACAGGAGGCTGAAATTGGGAGCAGAGCCAGCACTCAAAACTCAGGCACTCCAATATGCAGGCATCTGAAATGGCATCTTAACTGTTAACACCAAATGCCAGCCCCAACTTCAATAATTTGTTGTTATTTTTCTATGGCTATGTCTTAATGAAAGAAGCTATCTTGGAATGCTCAGGTACATAATTTATTAATGAAATGACTTTTACATAAATATATAATGAGGTTGGGAATTGCATGGGACATATTTGTACCAGAAAATGTTCATTTATCTGGAATTCATATTTAATTAGGCATCTTATATTTCTTTGCTAAGCCTGGCAACCCTGAATGTTGAGTGCATGGAAGCCATTCATCAACATTCTTCATCTCTGGCTCTATTCGTTGACCTCTTCTTGTGAGGAGACTGCTGAGAGGTGCCACCCCAGCAATAGTTTCTGGAGCCCTCCATGGATACCCAAGTCTGTGCCAGAAAGTGGCTCTTCATGCTTCTTAAACAGCCAGGCTCTCATTTCTCACACATTCATTCACGTTTTGTTATCTGCGGGCATTAGCTGAGCTCATTGTACCTCAATGTGTATTGTTAAAAGAGCTTCCTTGTCTCATGGAATGATCTCTTTTCCATAATACTCAGAAACTCCTCTCAGGGTTCCAGATATGGGAGCCAGGTATGGCCATGCAGGAGTTCACTCTTCTTTTTATTTGATCCCTGGAACTAATTGTCAGTTCACTCCATCAAGATTTTTCCTGCAATTTCTGCTCAATTCCAGTAATTGGTGACCTGTGGGCTTGACATTTCCACTGTATCAGGTGTGCTTAGACATGTAAGTCAGCTTGGGCTCTGTGACTCTTCTATCTATTCCTCTTCCCCTTGCTTCCACGCTCATACCTCCTTAAAGGTTATCTTTTAAGCTGTAGTGCAGATATAAAGCTAAACTACATCAGCAACTTTATTTTTTTTAAACTTTTATTTAATGAATATAAATTTCCAAAGTACAGCTCATGGGTTACAATGGCTTCCCCCTCCCAAAACTTCCCTCCCACCCACAACCCTCCCCTTTCCCGCTCCCTCTCCCCTTCCAATCACATCATGATTCATTTTCAATTCTCTTTATATACAAAAGATCAGTTTAGTATAAATTAGGTAACTATTTCAACAGTTTGCCCCCATATAGCAACACAAAGTGAAAAAAAAAATACTGTTGGAGTACTAGTTATAGCATTAAATAAGAGTGTACAGCACATTAAAGGCAGAGATCCTACATATTATTTTTTTAAAAATTAATTAATTTTCTATGCCATTTCCAATTTAACACCAGGTTTTTTTTTTTTTCATTTCCAATTATCTTTATATACAGGAGATCGATTCAGTATATAATTAGTAAAAATCTCATCAGTTTGTACCCACGCAGAAACACAAAGTGTAAAAATACTGTTTCAGTTCTAGTTATAGCATCACTGCACATTAGACAACACATTAAGGACAGTTCCCACATGGGATGTAAGTACACAGTGACTCCTGTTGCTGACTTAACAATTTGACACTCTTGTTCATGGCGTCAGTAATCTCCCTAGGCTCTAGTCATGAGTTGCCAGGGCTATGGAAGCCTTTAGGGTTCGCTGACTTTGATCTTATTCCGATAGGGTCACAGTCAAAGTGGAAGTTCTCTCCTCCCTTCAGAGAAAGGTACCTCCTTCTTTGATGGCCCCGTTCTTTCCACTGGGATCTCACTCACAGAGATCTTTCATTTAGGTCTTCTTTTTTTCTTTTCCATGGTATCTTGGCTTTCCATGCCTACAATGCTCTCATGGGCTCTTCAGCCAGATCTGAAAGCCTTAAGGGCTGATTCTGAGGCCAGAGTGTTGTTTAGGACATCTGCCATTCTATGAGTCTGACATCAGCAACTTTAAAAATTACTATGGTTTGAAACAACTTGGCTTATTTGATTATTGTTAGACTGGAATCTTGTAACAAAGCACCTACTGCTGACTTAGGTATTATGTAATGATTACTCATATTTTGTGATGGATTAAAATGGGACAATGAAAGAAAGCACTACGTTATATATTTTTTAGAATATATCTCCTTTGTCATATAATTATAACTATCATAGACTCTAAGATGTGCGCATTGCTTAGTGGGTGGGATTATACAACTGTAGAGAGTATTCAGGAATTATCAGTTCAGTCACAATCACCTGTGCTTACTGGACGGGTCAGCTGTTTAGACAACCAACAGGTTTGCTGATCTCTTCCTTTATTTTCTTGAACTAACTCATTCACCCTCAGTTTATAGATTTCTGACCTTTGAAAACCTTGATTGATGGCCTGATACCAGAAGAATTTATAGTGGCAGGCTTACCAGATATTAAGTCGTGATTTTCTAACGCTGTATTAGCAAAGGTAACACATGTATTCAACTCACCACATGGGACAGAACGAAGTGATTTTTCTTCTAAGACTCTAGTCAGTGAATGCATTATTGCTCTGTAATCCAATGCTACCTTTGTTGATTTGAAATTTGAATTTTTAAAAAAATTCATTTATTTATTTACCTGAAAGGCAGAGGTACACACACACACACACACACACACCCCTAGGGGAGAGAGAGAGAAGGAGAGACTGAGATAGAGAGAACCAGACAGGCATACAGATAGAGTTCTTATCTGCTGATTTACTCCCCAAATGTACACGGTAGCCAGGGCTGGGCCAAGGTGGGCTGAGGCTGAAGCTAGAAACTAGGAATTGAATATAGGTCTCCCATGTGGGTGACAGAAACCCCACCACTTGAACCCTGCAACCTCGTAGGGTCTGCATTATTAGGAAGTTAGAGCCAGATACCAAATTCTCATTCTCTGATATGGGAGGTACTCATCTCAACCAACATCTTATCCCCTAGGCAAAGCCCACCTCCTTTTGCTAATGGATGGTAAGTGACAGACTGACCTTGAAGCACAAGCCCTGATGCTATGTCTTTTGTAACCAACAGTTGTCAATGCACACCTGAGACATATGGACCCCAATGTGCATCCAAATATGATGACTGTCAAGCGGGCTCCAAGGATCGCTGTGTCCATGGTATCTGTGAGGATTTAGACCGAGAGCAACAAGGAGTGGTGAGTCCCTTCCCCAAACATGACTGCTTGTAGGAAGCCATGGTTTTCAGTTCCTCATCCTGTGCTGACTGCACGAGCACTGCCCTGTGGAGCTGCGGAAGGGGAGTCACTTCCTGCTCTTAAGTATGGTACAGGCAAACAGGGGAGATGGGTTGTGTGGAAAACAGTCCCAGAGGTTAAAATTTCATTGTATAAAATACTAGCATCTTTATTATCCCTTCATGAATCTCTCTGTGAGACATGACCTTTTCTTGGCCTTGTGAATATTAACACTGATGAGATGTGGATGCACAAAAGGCCCAGTCTTCTTGACCAAATGCAATTTTAAGGAGTCTGGAATCTTCTGGCCCTGAAGTGACACCACCCTAGGAGTATACTTAGCTGGAGACCCTCTGTGCCCTGGGTCCTGATGACCTTGACTCTTGACTTTCAAGGTAGCCCATTCCCATCCAGCTTGGCACTTTATAACTTCAGTTCTTTGTTTTTAGCTCTTTTTTTTCTCCTGCCATTTGTTGGAAAATGGTTCCCTTCCAGTGGCTGGGGAGAGAGAGGGATGGAGAATGGGTGGGAAGGAAAGGAGACACTTTCAAAAAGGAAACAAACAGAAGTATTTTCCAATGTCTGTGCCTAGAGGGGTGTTTTTTCCTCTAAAAGCACAGCAGGCTGAGCTGATAGATGGTAATTATATTGACTTACAGTTCTTGATTGTTGTTACTCCTTCTCTGACATCATTGGGATAAATTATAGGTTTCTCTTACCCTGAAATAAAGATGTTTCCCTTTTTGCAGTCTGGCCTAAATGCTTAAATCAAATAGGAAGAAAAGAGAAGCCACTGACTTGGCCTTATGGAAATGAACATGAGAGGATTAGCAGGTTGGGGCTTGGTGAGATTTCCAAAGGCTATTCCTACTCCTTTTCATGACTGTCTTTGCTCATGCTGTTGTCGTTCTGCCAGGCCAAGTACAGATGTATCTGCGAGGCTGGGTGGACTTTCACATCAGATGACCCTGCTTGCACAGTGGATAAAGATGAATGCAGCCTGCAGCCTTGTTCAGCACTTGTACAATGTTTCAACACTCCTGGTTCATTCTATTGTGGACCCTGTCCAACAGGTATGCTCTAAGGGCCACCTGATAGCCCACATGTGACAGGCAGGAAAAGTACCAGAACCAGAACCAACTTCCTTCCCCTGTACATGGATAAGGAGAACATTCTTAGGAAATGTTTGAATCCAGTTTCATGTCCTATGTCACTAACTTTCACTCAAGACCACCTTACTGTGGTAACAGTTCTGCAACAGAAGTGGGAGAAATGTCCAAAAAGGGCATAGTTAGCCATGGGATTTGTAAGAGCAACAGTTGTATTGCCCTGGCCATCAACTGACTAGACTTGAGGTCCAAAGGCACGGACCCTAGTTTCACATTTCATACTAAGCAGATGTTTGTAAACTTGGGTAGATTCCTTGATTTCTTGGTGTCACCACTAGTCAGGTAGTTTGCACCTTTTTGTGTCATTAGAATACCAGGTGGTGTTGCTGTAAATAGGAGTCTCCATCTCTACCACAGCCCCACAGAGATTGAATCTAAGAGATGTTATAAATTGAGTCACCGAAAACACGGCTTTGTACTCAGGGACTGCCTGCATTTGGATCCAGGCTTCATCTCTTACTGTAGTACAAGATGGCCTTCCTCCTTGCAACATATATTTGTAGGGTACTGATTGTGAGCAAAGAATTGTGCTGTGTGCACTGGTAAGCAATTAGCCAGGCCTCAGGCTGATTACAAGGCTTTCTCTGCACTGTCTGGGTGTTTTCAGAAAGTGGAGCACAGAGTATCTTAATAGTAGTTGTTCATTTATGGAACCATCTTTAAGGTATGTTGAAAACAATTTTTATTTTAATTCTTGCAACTACAACAAAACCGAGTCCTAGCAGGAATTGGTATTGTTCACATTTTAAAATATGAGTACTTGAGGCTTACAAAGGTCAAATGAACTTCCCAAGATCACATATCTTAGAAGTAGCCAAGATCCAAACCCAGGTCTGCCTGACATTGGATCTGAGCTGAGCTGTTGAATATTCTTACTCTGTCTTGTCAAGGAACCCCACACACCTAAGTGTTACTAAGTGACCTTTGCTTTAGTGATTTTTTCTATGTTATATGTTTATAACTTGTGTAACTAGAAAGAAATTGTAAAAACATGTGAAGACATTTTCTCTCAGTTCTTAGAGGTTAGGAAATTTGCAAAAAAAATCACTTTCTTGAAGGTCATGTGTCAGTAATAACCTTTAAAACCTCAAAATCAGAAAAATAATTTAGATTAGAAGATTGGCAATGTGTTCCTACATTTTTACTTTTATTATTGAGAAAAAAGAAACATTAGCTTTTTGTTTTTCCTGTTAATAACTCTAATTTTCTTGTATATTAGTGTAATACTCATAAATGCTACTTATAAAATAAAAATAAACTATTAAAATATAAAAAACAAAACAGACAAATCCTAATCTGATCACCCAGAAGACTGCCATGAATATTTGGAAGTATTTCCTCTCACCTTTTTTTCTTTGTACTCACTTCATCATGCACAAACAGGATGATTTTGTTAGGTAGGTTCTTAGAAGGGGACTATATGTGGGTGAAAGATAGAAATATTTTAAAGGATTTATAAATTTTTAAACCGACCTATACTTTAATACTTTGAATTACATAGGTGATACAAAATTGGAATTATTGAATAACACAGAGTGACTAAAGTGAAGAGATTCTCATTTTAACCATCAGTCCTCCCGACAAGACCATGGTTAGCCATTCATTCTCTCGTCTACCTTTACTTCACTCTTACAAGCTAGATAGTCTTTACACAGAGTTCCTTCCTCAAAATGGGAACAATATTTAAAATAATATTGTAAAATTTTATATTTTTCAATTATAATATGTATAGGAAAACAGTTTCAATATGTGTGTGTGCATGCATGCAGCTGCAGATATATAAATGTTATTAAAATTATTTTTACTATTCAGCAGTATAGGTGAGTCATAAAGCATATTTCTTTTTTTTAACTTTTATTTAATAAAAAAAAATTGAATTTCCAAAGTACAAGTTTTGGATTACAGTGGCTTTTTCCCCCCATAACCTCCCTCCCACCCGCAACCATCCCATCTCCCACTCCCTCTCCCATCCCATTCACATCAAGATTCATTTTCAATTATCTTTATATACAGAAGATCATTTAGTATATACTAAGTAAAGATTTCAACAGTTTGCACCCACACAGATGCACAAAGTATAAAGTATTGTTTGAGTACTAGTTATACCATTAATTCACATAGTACAACACATTAAGGAGAGAGATCTTACATGGGGAGTAAGTGCACAGTGACTCCTGTTGTTGATTTAACAACTGGCACTCTTTATTTATGACATCAGTAATCACCCTAGGCTCTTGTCATGAGCTGCCAAGGCTATGGAAGCCTCTTGAGTTCGCCAATTCTGATCTTATTTAGACAAGGTTATAGTCAAAGTGGAAGTTCTCTCCTCCCTTCAGAGAAAGGAACCTCCTTCTTTGATGGCTCATTCTTTCCACTGGGATCTCACTCATAGAGATCTTTCATTTTGGTCATTTTTTTTTTTTTTGCCAGAGTGTCTTGGCTTTTCATGCCTGAAATACTCTCATGAGCTTTTTAGCCAGATCCGAACACCTTAAGGGCTGATTCTGAGGCCAGAGTGCTGTTTAGGACATCTGATAAGGCACATTTCTAGGCCTCTATTGACCACTGAGTTTAAAAAAAAAAATTTTCCTGTTAATACAATACTGCAGTAGACATTCTCTTTACCTACATCTTAATATACTAGGAGTTTTAGCACTCAGAATAAATTTTAAGAAGTGGAATTGTTAGTCAAAGGTATGTACTTTTCAAAAATGTAATGAATACTGCCAGATGGCTTAGTGTCCAACTAACTGTGTATAATAGTATCCATTTTTTCCACTGTTTTGCTAGGATTTGATTCCAAGAATTTTAAATACTTTTTGCTAATTTGATAGATTTTAATCTGTAATTTTTTGAGTAGAACATATTTTTCTATGTGTGGACTATTTATATTTGTTCTTTGTTGACTTGTCCATAGAACTTACCTTTAACATATTGTTTTCCTAGGTTGGAAAGGAAATGGATATACTTGCCAAGATATTAATGAATGTGAAATAAATAATGGTGGCTGTTCAGTAGCTCCACTTGTTAGCTGTGTGAATACACTTGGATCTTATCACTGTCAGCCTTGTCCTCCAGGTACTGCATCAGAATTCCTTTTACAATTACGGGCAACATATATGTTTGAAAATAGAATCTGTGCTACATTTTATTTTAATTTATTTTTAATTTTGAAAATTATTTATTTATTTATCTGAAAGGAAGAGAGACAGAAAACTGCAGAGTGAGACAGAAAGCTCTTCCATCTGCTGATTCACTCCCGCAAATGCCCACAACAGCCAGGGATGGGCCAGGCCTAAAGTGGGGAGTCCAGAACTCCATCCAAGTCTTCCATGTGGGTGGCAATGGTGCAAGTTCTTGAGCCATCACCCACTGCCTCCTGGGGTATGCGTTAGCAGAAATTTGGCATCAAAAGTGGAGTTGGGACTCAAACCCAGGCACTCTGATGTGGGATGCAGGCATCCCAAGCGGTGTCTTAAGCATTGAGCCAAACTCCTGCTCCTTGCCCTCCATTTTAAATATAATTTCTGTGTAAAGAGAGAAACTGAATGGCACAGAAAATTTACTTGTGGATCCAGGACACATCAATACAACTATAATAGAATAAAGAATAAAAGAATTTTTAATCTTAATGGAAAGAAACAAGCCTTTACAAACTGAAATAGTCATTGAGATAAATAAGAATTTGAAAAATTTTCCATGTGGATCATAGATCTGTTGCTCTCGTGTTCCCACTAGTAATTTATTGATATAACACACTCTTGTGATGTTTTCCACATAAAGTTCACTAAATCATGGGCATGCTAGTTTCCTTTTTCTTCTGAGAAGAAGTCATCACTGCTCTTCTCTAATCTAAATCAAGTTGCTGTCCAAGAAGTTCAGAGATTCTAAGAGATAAATTGAAACCTTGTATGTTTTAATAGCATGAAATAACAGTACTTTGGACTTGGATGGCAATTTACCTGTAAGGGTAACAGAGTCACTATGATGGTAAAATGTCAGCTTCTCTAGTGTCAGCACTTTCTAAGTCACCAACAGTTGCACACTTTTCTTTTTTCATTAGAAACAACCCAGAATGTTGTTTATGAAGTCAGATCACCAAGACTTATTGTTCTTTTTCTTAATTATGGGAATACGTATGATATTTTATATTAACATCTTCTGTTTTGATGAGAAAGGATCTCTACTTCGTCTGCTTGGAGACATTTGATTGTCAGATTGGCATTCTCCTTCTCTCCTCTTGTTGGTGTGTTTCTCATGCCCCTCTTCTTGCTCTGATCAGGGTACCAGGGTGACGGAAGAGTGTGCACACTCATGGACATCTGCTCAGTCAATAATGGAGGCTGCCACCCCGATGCATCATGCTCCTCGGCTCTAGGTAAAACGTCATGTCTCTGTGTGGCTTTGAGTGTTCCAACATGACCCTGCAGAACAGTGCAATCGTTTTAAAACATAGTTCCCATTTTCAAAATTCTTATTTTGACCTTCAAACACATTTGGCTCATGTTATAAAACTATAATTTATGTTTTTGAAAAGGGCAGTTGTCTGTGATCTTTAGTAATATAGTCTAATTTTGGAGTTATTTCTCAAGGTAAGTAAGCCAGCTATTAACTCATGACTATGTTGCAGAGAGCAGGAAGGAGAACGGGAGGAAGGTGATTATGCAATCTTCCTTTAGGAATTCTTCTATTTCCATGCCATTGGCTAGAATGGAGCTACATGGCTAAACCTGGCTGCCAAGTGAGGCTGGGAAGTGTGGTCTTTATTTCAGGCATCATGAATCCAGTTGAAATAAGGAGCTCATTGTGAAGGAAGGAGAAATGGATCGGGAGCAGAAACCAGCGGTGCCTGCAATGCTGCACAGAGGGTCAACTCCTCTAACTCATGTCATAAGTGAATATTGCTAACTTTGCTCTGAGAATATACTGTCTATATGCACTTTCCAAAAGCATATGAAAACATCTTTGACAATATTTACTGTTGTTATTTTTCATCTTGCTCAATTTTATAGGCAGAAATTAGTTTCCCATTATTTTCACTTATGCATGAGTCTCAAAATGTTTGTGGAAAATGCATATTGCATAAACACTATACATAAATTTAAAAAACATTGGCACCAAAGTAAACTTATATTTTAATTCCATTTTAAGTCCTCTTGTACTTTTTGATTATTAATAATTAATAATTATCATATCTAGTGTCAGTTTTTATTTGTTGTTGCCCTTTGCTCAATTGTTTTTTTAATTGATTTGTAAAATTTGATTATGTAGTAAAGACATTATCTCATTATCTGTCTTATGGTTTACATTTCTCCTGGCATGTTCTTTTTCTTTTAACTTATTGGTGGTATTTTCTATTTAGCAGCTTGTATCGTAATATAGTCAGAAAGATACATCTCCCCTTAATGTCAAGCAGAACTCTCTTAAAATAGTTGAGTAACTTTTTAATACTATTATGACTTGTTTAACATCAGTATCTTTCATCTTTTTAGATTTTTTTATTTATGACATATATTTGTCCAAATAGATAGATCCAACTTCATTTATTGAATATGCTTTTTGCTATTTCAAAGTTACCACCTTTTCCCCCCTCACTTATACACATATGTCTCTCTCTATATAAATAGATAGATATATATGTACTTATTACTAAATGCATATTAAATGTTTAATATATATAGTTATGGTTAAATGTGTGGCTTCTAGAAAAAGACTAATTCTATTTTTCCCCCGGTTCTAGCGCATTCTGTGTATCCTTAGTTAATTTTTCTGTATTTTAGTTCTTCATCTGTAATCTGGAACCAATCATAACCACTACCTCATAGAGCTCTTAAAAGGATTAAATGAGTCCATAACTGTAAAGTGTTTACAACAGATATTATTGTAAAAATAACTCCTTTTTTGTACAGTCATTATGGAAGATGCAAAGAAGAACTTTGTGTACTTTAGTTTTCTCTTTACCATAATTTTAGCAGCATTGGAGATTACTTACCCTGTTTTTCCCCTGTAAATATTTTTATAAAAGGTTTATTTTATTTATTTATTTAAGATTATTTATTTATTTATTTGAGAGGTAGATTTACAGATAGTGAGAGAAAGAGAGACAGAAAGAAAGGTCTTCCTTCTGTTGGTTCACTCCCCAAATGGCTGCAACGGCCGGAGCTACGCTGATCTGAAGCCAGAGCCAGGTGCTTCCTCCTGGTCTCCCATGTGGGTGCAGAGGCCCAAGTACTTGGGCCATCCTCCACTGCCTTCCCAGGCCACAGCTGAGAGCTGGACTGGAAGAGGAGCAACCAGGACTAGAACCTGGCACCCATGTGGGATGCCTGCGCCACAGGTGGAGGATTAGCCAAGTGAGCCACGGTGCTGGTCCCTATTTTTTTTTTATTTTTGAAAGAGAGTGATAGAGAGAAAGATAGAGACAGAAATCCCATCAGCTGGTTCACTCTCCAGTGGCTGCAGTGGCTGGGGCTGGGCCAGGCCAAAGCCAGGAGCCCAGAACTCCATCCAAGTCTCCCATCTGGATGGCAGGAACCCAAGCACTTGGACAATTTTCTACTGCTTCCCAGGCACAATAGCTGGAGCTGAACCTTTAACCGGCACTCATATGGGATGTCAGCATTGCAGGCAGCAGTATAACCTGCTGTGGCAAAATGCTGGTCCTCTTTAAATATCTTTTAAAGAAGTAATTACCTATAAGAACACATATTTAAGCTATTATTTCAAAATGATATGGATATTTTATGGATAAAACTGAATCTTGAAAATACTATAAGCCAAGGATGTAAAAAACACTTGTATCACCTAATTGCCTTATAAATCTTATAAATTGCCTTATTGTTTCATTGCATAATTTGTTCCCTTTGTTTAATTCTTCACCAAGACTTTTATATCTATTTTCAACAGTATTCACCAGTATGGGGATATGTTTAAGATAATTTACCATATTGGGTTTCACATAAAAACACATGTATTTCTTCAGTGTGATGTGGCATTTCCTGTTAAGAAGTATGGACATCGAATTTAGTGAAATTGTGTGAATGACTTGAACGATTAGTTTTTTAATATTAATAAATGAAACAGTGGAGAGGCTGGATACTCATACTATTCTTAGGCGTTATCTCATGTGTGTCACAATGAATAGTGGATACTAATTCATGTTTAAGCTAGACTCAACCATTTAAAGTCCTTTTTCACTAAGTTCTTTCCCACTCACTTAGCTTGTCACTATTTTAACTTAGTGCTGCACAGATGAAGAGCTGATATAAAGTGTTGGAGAAATTTAGGTTCTGGCCTTTTGTTGATGTTCCCATGTGCTTATGTTATTTTGTTATTTTCAACCTAAAATTTTGCTGCCAAACTGTTCTAAAGGCTTGAATGCATTTTGCAGTTGTTAGCCTGTTTTAAACCGGCAACATACAATCTGCACATCCACACACCTAAGAAAATGAGCTATCCATTTCAACGCTAATCCTGTGTGATATGCTGCAGGCACCTTGCATATCAGACTACTGTGGGCTCCCTGGCTCCTCCAAGTTCTAGCTGTATGCCCCTGGTCAAGACAATCCGTTTGTACTATATGTTTTCCTTTGTGAAATGGGCATCATAATAATACCTACTCAAGGGCTCTTGAGTGGATTAAATCCGTCAATACCTGCACGGTGCTGGCAACAGATGCCATCATCCTAAGAATCCTCTTTCCTGCTGATAATCCTCTAGGATGCAGAACTCCTGTCTTCCTTTTCTATGCCTCACATTTGTATGCAGTTCCAGACCATCTGGCATATGGAATAACATCACTGGTGTCAAGCTATGCATCACATATTGGAAATGTTTAATGACTTTCTTATTTTGATTAAAGTGAAAATAAAGATTCTAATATTTTCTTTTCTATCTTGATCTGTGTGCCCATGGAAATAGATGAACTTAACATCGGTGGATTCTTGTCTCCATAGCAGAGCCTGAGTTTAGTTACTAATCTGAACCAAAGTGGAGACTTGTATTTATATATCCATTTTTGTTTCAAAACAGGTTCTTTACCCCTTTGCACCTGTCCCTCAGGATATACAGGAAATGGTTATGGGCCAAATGGATGTGTGCAACTCAGTAATATTTGTCTAAGCCACCCCTGTTTAAATGGACAATGCATTGTGAGTCTTTTGTGCTTTCTGTACAGTTAGAATACTTGAGAAAAATTTTAATTGTACATCTATAAAATCAATTTTATATGATTCTTGAATTTTAAGGTACAATAAAGAACAGTCAATAATACTTAGATGAAATGTAGTAATTTTAATTCCCAGAAAGAAAATCAACGAGCTGATTTTTTTTTGTCTCAGTGACTTACAAATAGTCAACCAAGGCTACAATTTAATATAAATAAATCTGACTTCTTATGCTTACCAATTACTGATTAAACATTAATTACATGTTTGGCTATGGAAAGATGATTAATATGGTTCAACTCTGGTTACATATATCACACAGCACCATTTTTCATTATTACTTTGGTTGATTTCATTTTTTTCTCTCTTTTTTTTGTGTGTGATTTCATGCCTCTTTCCCCCCACCTTAGGAAACCGTCTCTGGTTATTTGTGCAAGTGTGAATCAGGCTGGACTGGTGTCAACTGCACAGAAAACATCAATGAGTGTCTGAGCAGCCCCTGTTTGAATGGAGGAACTTGTGTCGACGGCATCAACACTTTCAGTTGTGAATGCACAAGTTCCTGGACTGGCTCTCACTGTCAGACTCCCCAGCAAGGTATGGTCACTATTTTTATGCCATAAATACCAACAATGTAGAAGTAGTACCCTTTTGCAGATTCTCTTATAGAACTTACTTTCTTGTCCAGTTGACCAGATGACAAAGAACTAAATGTTTCCTTACACTAATGTTATACAGTTTACAGGGTAAATATTTATAAATCTCAATTTAAGCCGTATGAATTTTTCTTCAAAAGAACTGAATTGATATTCGGCATTTTCACTATTTCTTTTCTGAATATAAAATATTTTAAGGTACTTTCTTATATGGCTTTTTATAAGAAAGTTTTCTGTATAGCAATCATTTAATTTCTCTGATATATTATATTGAATAATGTTCCCCTCCTGCTCTAGAATATATAGTGATCCCCCATTGCCTGTTAAATAGTAATTGAGATTGTTTTTCAAATATCCTCTGTAGGGGTTGGTGCCGTGGCTCACTTGGTTAATCCTCCGCCTGCGGCGCCAGCATCCCATATGTGCTCCGGGTTCTAGTCCCGGTTGCTTCTCTTCCAGTTCAGCTCTCTGCTGTGGCCCGGGAGGGCAGTGGAAGATGGCCCAAGTCCTTGAGCCCTGCACCCACATGGGAGACCAGGAGAAGCACCTGGCTCCTGGCTTCGGATTGGCGCAGTGCCAGCCGTAGCGGCCATTTGGCGGGTAAACCAATAGAAGGAAGACCTTTCTCTCTGTCTCTCTCCCTCTCAGTATCTAACTCTATCTATCAAATAATTAAAAAAAAAAAATCCTCTGTAACCAGCCCTCACTCTATCTGCGTAACCTTATTTTTTACTAGTAAACTGGAAAAATTCATACTCAAACCAGTTTTTTTTCTTTTTTTGCCACCTAACCCTATGTACTACCTCGAGTGTTTCTGCTGTGTACTTTTATTTAGGATATTTCTCTCTACAGTCCTCCCCTTCCTTGTTTCCCAGCAAGATATATCCTTTTTTTTCCAGGAGTACTTGCCATTCAGTCTGGCCATTTCACCTCTTTTAATTACTCCTTTTTCTGAATCAACACATTATGAGATGTTACCATGTGTCGAGGCTGGTGGAAAATTCTATGGAGAAATATGAAAGCATAAATATTGTTTCATTTGTTATCTTCTTACCTTTCATTTGAGGAAATAAGATTTGCATGGAATAGCAGAAAAGATACAAGAACGAAAGTTATTAGCTAAATTGTGTGGGGATAAAGTGAAGTATCATGGAGGCATAGAGAACAGGAATCAAAGAGAACAGAAAGTCAGGGGAAGTACATCGAGGAGCCAGAAGGGAAATCCAGTGGACTTTGAACAAGGGGTGGGATTTGGGTGGGTGTCTGCAGAGAAAAGGGAATGGCCCAGGTTAATGAGTCAGACTTTGCTGAATATTTCAGCAGCAGGTTAGAGTTGCCCACTCTTCCTTTTAGGACTCTGGAAAGCACCGTTCATCTTCTTTTCCTTTACAGTGTGTGGAGGGTCCCTCTCAGGGCTGACTGGAAGTTTCAGCTACAAAAGCCCTGATGTTGGTTATCTTCATGATGTCAACTGCTTCTGGGTTATCCGAACCGAAGATGGAAAGGTAAATATGGTATCTCCTGTCCAAATGCGCATTCCATTGTTATGTATAAATAAAAATATGTACACATATTTCATAAAGTACATTTAATGGCAATTCAACTATTGTATATTGAATACTTTAGTGCCAGGTTTTGGGCTAGGCATTTTGCTTGCCTTTCCCAAACCTTATATTAAGTCTTTGAAATAATGATATCCTCATTTATAGATAAAATAATGGAAAGTAAGAGAAGCTATATGACTTTTTAAAAATAGTTCTTAACTTGTAATTCAAATAGTTAAATTTCAAAGTCAAGTTTGGTCCAAAATCTGTGCTTTGTCTAGTAGGAATGATTCTCTACACTGGTTGAATGATTATAAGCCAGTAGTTAACTTGTAAAATCATGTTACTGAGACAGTGTTGTTTGAAGATGATCACTCATCTCAGTATTTTGTTGAATATTGTACCAAAATGGTAACTGGAATTAAGATCGTTTTCTTTTCAAATGTCTTGTTTATGCTAGGTACTATGATAAAGATTTCAGATACATCATTGCATTTTTTAATTTTCTTAACCCTGAAAATTAGGAGTAATTTTAATTATGAGGAAGTGAAGCCTAGAGCTGTTCTGAAATTTGTCCAGGTGTATGTGATTTGCAAGTGGCACGCAGGGATGGGAACCCGGCTACTGATTCTAAAAATCCAGTGATTCTGATCTGTGACATGAACACTCTTCAAATTAAGATCCCAGCACAAAATTTTTAATGCTTTTATTCCTGATGTTAATTACTCAGACTTTTCTAAGTATTTGCTTCCCAACCAATACTTGGACTTGTTAAATGAAGTGGTATGTCCAAATAGATAAGATTTTCCCTTGAAATCTTACTTACTTGTCCCTATAAACTAGTATTATAGGTGGCATGTGTATAAGGGTCAGAAAACACTTTTCTCGTTGAGGAGGGAAGCTCTTTGGAGCCTGGCAACTCCACAATATAATACATTCTCATTGGATATGTTATGTGAATTTCCTTCCTTCCATTTAGTTTTTATGAATTGTATTTCCTGACATTGACAATATTTTCATTCAAGAAAAAAATCTTATGTGAAAATCTTTTAATATGTTTATGACCAAGTTGTAAGAAAATCTATGCTGTTTTTCTTGGTTACTATGATTTTCTATCTTCTTCTCCCCACCATAATGCACATAATATTGTAGAAAATGAGATTAGCTCAGGTAATGAATAATTACTTGATTTTCATTTAAATGCTTCAAGAGAGAAAATGATGCAATTTTGGGTAACAGGTCTTACAAATACTCTAGCATAGAATTTCAAAACATTTTGATACTCTCTTTTTATTAACTGAATATTGTTGTGACTTTAGGTTCTGATGAAAATTAAATTCAACAGTTTTCTTTTACTTGCTTGATTGTTTTAAATGAGGTTATCAGTACAAAATATTTCTATTAGAATTGAAGTCTGTCTGTTCTAGAACTTTGCCTCAGAACATATTTTTCTGTTTATTCTCTTCTACTTGTATGTCTGGTATATTTCATATTACTTTTTTCCCATTATCTACTTTTAGTATTAAATTAATCCCTTAATGATGTACAACCCTTGAAGACTTACAGACTTTACACATGTCTACAGCATTCCTGCTCATACTGTATTTGAGTGTGTCAATATGGGCTGGGTATCTGAGAACCTGTGAAATCATTGCCTAGGGCTGATGAGTGTGTGTGTGTGTGTGTGTGTTTAGAGAGAAAGAGAGAGGAAAGACAGACAGAGAGAGAGAGAGAGAGAGAGAGAGAGAGAGAGAGATGCACTATGGGTTATTCAGGGAATTGGAGTATAGATTTTTGTGTATGATGATTTAGATAGTTAATCTTTATTCAAAGTAGATATTTCAAGTGACAAACTTGTTTTGCTGATTTCTAAACACTGTCAGCTACACATTTGAAAAGCTAAAATAGATTTTAAAATATATTTGATATTAATTGATGTTTGGTCTTAGTGATTTTTAGTGTAAGCCATTTAATATGTAGAATTGCCAGTTATATTGGTGGATTCTTGAAAGTTACTCAACATTAATGCTTCCTAGTTAGTGCGAGAAATATTTTAGAATTAACATGGACATGACAAATAATATAACCTGGATTTATATTTTCAGGTCTTGCATATTACTTTTACCTTTTTCCTACTGGATTCAGAGAACAACTGTCCACATGAGTTTCTTCAGATTCATGATGGCGATTCCTCTGCAGCCTTTCAGCTTGGAAGGTTCTGTGGCTCCAGCCCCCCTCAGGAACTCCTCAGCAGTGACAATGCCCTCTATTTTCATTTCTATTCTGATCATTTAAGAAATGGAAGAGGCTTTACAATAAGATGGGAAACACAGCAACCAGGTACGTGTCACTGTGGAAAGAATAAAAGCAAAGTTTTGAGGTTATTTCATTTTCTTAATTGTTATTAGACTTTTGGATATGTGAGATACTTTTGGATCCAGTGATGCATAACATTTTAATAATCATTTTAAAATCATATATTTAAAATTGATTGGCATTTCATTTTGTGTTTAACGACAACAAAATTAGGATGAAATAGTAAGGATCATAAATCTTATGAAGTTACTGAACAGCATTTTTGTTTTTATTTATTTTACTTTTAAAAAAAGTTTTGTATTAAAGGTAGAAAGAAAGAGAGAGCAAGAGAGCGAGAGCTTGCTTGCTCCCTTGTTCACTCAAATGTCTGCAATGACTTGGCCAGGAACCAGAAACTCAGCCCAGACCACCCATGTGAATGGCACATACCCAGTTATTTGAACCTTCACTTGTTGTTTCCCAGGGTGTGCATTACAAGGGCTCTGGAATTAGGAGCAGAACCAAGACACTACAGTATAGGATAGGGGTGTCCCAAGTGGCATCTTAACCATGAAGCCAAACACCTACCTTTGAACAACATTTTTATAAGCTCCAGTTATACATTTACTGCTGGGATGCCAGTGAGAACATTGTCCACTCCTTCATGTGAGATCCCTTTTTTAATGATCACTCAGTGATTTGTTATTTTTTAGCAATCTGTTTTTAAGCCTTTAACTAGGAAAGTTTTAAGCATATAGAAAAGTAGGGAGAGCAGTGCAGTGGTCCCCTCTTACCTGTAGAGATACATTCTAAGATCCCCAGTGGATGTCTGAAACCGTGGATAGTATTGAAACTTATAATACACTGTGTTGTTCCTGTACAAACATACTTACGAAAATATTCAGTTTATAAATTAAGCACAGTAAGAGATTAACAAAGTAACAATGGTGTATAACAAAATACTGCAAAAAGTTATATGGATGTGATCTCTGTCTTCCTCAAAATATCTTATTGTACTTTCATTTAAAGGACACACTTTATGGGTTCTCTTTAGTATCACTGCTCTTGCATTTTGGGGCCTTTATTAAGTAAAATAAGAGTAGTTTAAACACAAGCACTGTGATATGACAATGATCTGCAATCCAGAGGGCTACTAAGTGACTAAAGGATGGTTGGCATATACAGTATAGATACACTGGACAAAGACATGGTTCACATTCTAGGGGAGATGGAGCAGGACAGTATGAGATTTCATCATGCTACTCAAAATGGCATGTAATTTAAAACTAATGAATTGTTTGTTTCTGGAACTTTTCATCTGAGTTTTTTGGACCCCAAATGACCAAGTGTAGTTTAAACTATAGAAATTGAAACTGCAGGTAAGGGGAGACTACTAAATATCAAAACCATATTCATTCACCAATAAGTTAGTGGATATATTTCTCTTTTTTTATATTGGTCTATCTATACTGGTTCCACCTTGGCTTAATTACTGGAGCTTGAGATCTGCTAGAATAACTTATTTGTTGTTTCAGAATACGTTAGATTATTTGTATTTGCATGTATATTCTTGAGTCAACTTATCATTTTCCTCCAGCAGTTGGCTTTGATTTTGTTGGCATTGCCTTGAATCTGAAATTGACTTGGGAAATAATGAGCCTGCTTATCCATTAGAATGGATTATCTCTTTTTGTTTAGCTCTCTTTCTTTTTTTATTTCTTAAAAAACACTAGTTATTTGAAAGGCAGAGTGCGAGAGAGAGATAGAGAGAGAGAGAGAGATTCCCCCTATTGGTTCACTTCCCAAATAGCTACAACTGCTGGAGCTGGGATAGGATGAAGCCAGGAGACAGGAACTCCGTCCAGGTCTCCCACATGGGTGGCAGGTGCATTAGCAGAGAGCTGGATCAAAAGCAGAGCTGCTGAAACTTGACCAGGCACTCCTATGTGGGATGTTGGTGCACACTCAGGGGCTCAACCCACTGTACCACAGTACTAGACCCTCTCTTTATTTTATCTTGGCAATGCTTTATAGAGTATAATGAATACATATTTATATATTTTATTGTTTATTTATAGATAGTTGATATTTTATTCTATATGATATATTAAGTTTCTAAATTTATTTTTTGTTAAAGATTTATTTATTTATTTTAAATGCTGAGTTACAGAGAGACAGAGTCAGAGAGAGAGAGAGAGAGAGTGAGAGTGAGATCTTTCATTCACTGGTTCACACCCCTAATGGCTGCAATGGGCAGAGCTGGGCTGATCCAAAACCAGGAGCCAGGAGCTTCTTATGGGTCTCCCACATGGGTGCAGGGGCCCAAGCACCTAGGCCATCTTCCACTGTTTTCCAGGCCATGCAGAGAGCTGGTTGAGAAGTTGAATAGTTGGGTCTCAAACTGGCCCCCTTATGGGATGCCGGCAGTGCAGGCAGTGACTTTACCCACTATTCCATAGTACTAGCCCCTAAAATTTAATGTTCTACTTGTTGCTAGTGTATAGAAATATATTTTCTAACTATTCATTTTTATTCTAACTGCATTGCTAAATTCTGTATTTTTATAGATTTTTACAGTATAGTTGTTTATGTGAAGAGAATATTTTAAAATTTTATTTCCAATCTTTGTAATTATTATTTATCTTCTTTGACTATTGCCCTGACTAGAAACACCAAAACATGGCTAAGTAAGAGAGTAAACATGCTGGCCAGCGCCGTGGCTCAATAGGCTAATCCTCCACCTTGAGGCGCCGGCACACCGGGTTCTAGTCCCGGTCGGGGGCACCGGATTCTGTCCCGGTTGCCCCTCTTCCAGGCCAGCTCTCTGCTGTGGCCCGGGAGTGCAGTGGAGGATGGCCCAAGTGCTTGGGCCCTGCACCTCATGGGAGACCAGGAGAAGCACCTGGCTTTGGAACAGCACGATGCGCCGGCTGCAGCGCGCTGGCCACAACGGCCATTGGAGGGTGAACCAACGGCAAAAATGAAGACCTTTCTCTCTGTCTGTCTCTCTCTCTCTCACTGTCCACTCTGCCTGTCAGAAAAAAAAAAAAAGAGAGAGAGAGAGTAAACATGCTTGTCTTTCTCCCAATTGCTTTGGAAAGTTTCAGTATTTCTCTCCTGGATATAATGTTTGCTATAAGTTTTTGTAGCTAATTTTTATCAGATTCAGGGTGTTTTCTCATCTTCCAGTTACTATTACTGTATAACAAATTACCTACTAATTTAGTGTTGTAAAACATTAATAATTTAATTTTATTTCTCGTTTTGTGGTACAGGAATTTGAAAAGGGCTCAATGCGACATTTAGAACTTGAAATCTGTTAAGCAGTTACATTAAGATGTCAGTTGTGACTGAAGTCATCTAAAGGCTTAATTGGTTGGATATTAAATATACCACTCTTCTATGGCTAACAGTTGATACTGGCTTTTGAATAAGAGCTCTACCAGCTATTGATCTGAGTGGCTACACGTGACTTCATTAATAAAGTGATCTTGGAGTAGCGGAACTTATTTCATGGCAGTTCTCTCCGAGTAAGCATTACAACAGGGCCAGATGGGTGTTGCCTGTCCACCCTCCTTTTTTCAGCCTACTCTTGGAACACACATTGTGTTACTTCTGTCCTGTCATTGGTGGAATTAGTCACAAGCTCACCCAGATTCAGCTGGAGAAGTGTGTGTGGAATGGGGACATGGACCTCATCCTTCAAAGGGAGAAGTGTGAGAATTTATAAACAATTTAAAACTACCACACCTTCCCAACCTTGACCAAATTTATTCCTAAATATTTTATTATTTTTATTATATTATAAATGAAAGGTTTCTTTTTACTTCCTTTTTGGACGGTTCATTGTTATTTTGTAGAAATCCATTTTTAAATTTTTTTTTTTATTTGAAAGGCAGAGTTACAGAGAGGAGAGGCAGAGAGAGAGAGAGGTCTTCATCCACTGGTTCACTACCCCAAATGCCACAATGGGTTGCATGCTGGGCCGATCCAAAGCCAGGAGCTTCTTCTGGGTCTCCCACACGGGTCCAGGGGCCCAAGGACTTGGGCCATCTTCTACTGCTTTTCCAGGCCATAGCAGAGAGCTAGGTTGGAAGTGGAGCAGCTAGGACTCAAACCAGTGCAGGTGGCAGCTTTACTTGCTCCTCCACAGCCCCGGACCCCAAAATCCATTTGATTTTTGTGATTCTTTTGTATCCCGTAATATATTGAGTTAGTTTCTTTATTAGATCTGACAGTTTTTTTCCTGGACTGTTTAGGGTTTTCTCTATATTTGATCATATCATTTGCAACCTGAAAATATTTTACATCTTTGTAGGATCACTTTCCTTCAGTTTGAAGGATGCTTTTTCTTGTTCTCATAGAGCACATCTGCTGATGGCAAATTGTCTAGCCTTTTCTTTGAGAATGTATTTTTTCATCTTAAACTTTAAAAGCTTAATTGACAGGCAGAGACACTGACAAGGAGACAGAGAGATCTCCCATCCACTCCCCAGAAGCCTGCAGCAGCCAGGGCTAAGCCAGGACAAAGCTAGCACCTAAAAACTAAATCCAGGCCTCCCATGTGGGTGGCAGGGACCCAACTAATTGAACCATCACCCGCTGCCTCCCATCACTTTCACTGTTGAAAGATATTAGCAGATATAGACTTGTACAATACTTCCTATTAGACCTTTAAGTACACATTTCATTGTCTTCTCACGTCCATAATTTCTTTATGGAAAGTCAGCAATATTTCTTACGTTGTTGGACTGAAGATAATGTCTTTCCCTGTCTCCCCCACTGTGTTTTTCTTTCTGCTTGGGATTTGCATGATTTTTCAATCTGTGGGCTGATTTCTTTTACCTAATTTAGAAATTAGCCAGCCAATCTTTATTTCTTCAAGTATTATTTCTATGATACTTTTCCCTCTTTTTCTGCGACTCAAATTACCCATGCTAGTGGCTTTGACTATGTCTCATGGCTCTCCTATTTCTATGTTACCCTCCTCCAATTCTTTTTTTAACTCTGATTTTATTTGGTTATTTTGCTTTGGAGTGTCCTTAAGAACTGTAATCGTGTCTTCTACTGTGTCCAATCTGATGTTTAAAACCACTTGATCTCAGATGTTGTATTTTTAACTTCTAAAATATCCAACTTATTCCTTTTTAAAAAAAAGATTTATTTATTTATTGAAAGGGAGGGTTACGATAAGAGAAGGAGAGAGAAAGGGGAGTTGCAGAGAGAGAAGGAAAGAGAGAGAGAGAGAGAGAGAGAGAGAATCTTAAATCCCCTGGTTTACTCCCCAAATGGCTGCAACAGCCAAGGCTGGGTCAGGCTGAAGCCATGAGTTAGGAGCTTCTTCTGGGTCTCCTGCATGAGTACAGAGACCCAAGGACTTGGGCCATCTTCCACTGCTTTCCCAGGCACATTAGCAAGGAATTTGTTTGGAAGTAGAGAAGCTGGGACTCAAACAAGCACCCTTATAGAATGCTGGCATCACAGGTAGTGGCTTTACCTACTGTAACACAACACTGCTCCTTGATTCTTTTAATAGAGATTTTAATTCTCTATTGAGATACTTCATCTTTACTATCAATCTCTTTTTCTAAGTTTTGTCATAGTTACTATGGTGTCCTCTTTTAATAGCACAATATCTGAATTGCTGATGATTTTGCTCTTATTACCTATATTATTTTGTTTATATTGGATTTTTTCTTTCTACTTTCTCACAGGCTTGCTTAAGTATTGACCATTGTGGATGTTGTAGGGGTTCTGGGTTATATAGTATCATCTTCCTCTCAAAAGGCTTGGATTTGGTGCTGGTAGGAAGTTGTGTTACGTAAGATCACTTTCAACAAAGGCTTATTTTTATAGTTGGTATACTGAAAATTTTCCCATATTCATATTCCTGGGAGATTACCATAATTCCTGGAACATGGTTCTTCTTCTTCTTCTTTTTTTTTTTTAGTTGTTTTCCTTGTTCATATGATGCATTTTTTAAACTTTTATTTAATGAATATAAATTTCCAAAGTACAGCTTATGGATTACAGTGTCTTCCCTCCCCCATAACTTCCCTCCTACCCGCAACCCTCCCCTTTCCCGCTCCCTCTCCCCTTCCATTCACATCAAGATTCATTTTCAATTATCTTTATATACAGAAGATCAGTTTAGTATATATTAAGTAAAGATTTCAACAGTTTGCACCCACATAGAAACACAAAGTGAAAAATACTGTTTGAGTACTAGTTATAGCATTAAATCACAATGTAAAGCACATTAAGGACAGAGATCCTACATGAGGAGTAAGTGCACAGTGACTCCAGTTGTTGACTTAACAAATTGACACTCTTGTTTATGGCATCAGTAATCACCCTAGGCTCTTGTCATGAGTTGCCAAGGTTATGGAAGCCTTTTGAGTTCACCAACTCTGATCATAGTTAGATAAGGTCATAGTCAAAGTGGAAGTTCTCTCCTCCCTTCAGAGAAAGGTTCCTCCTTCTTTGATGTCTCACTCGTGGAGATCTTTCATTTAGGGTTGTTTTTTTTTTTTTTTTTTTTTTTTTTTTGCCAGAGTGTCTTGGCTTTCCATGCATGAAATACTCTCATGGGCTTTTTAGCCAGATCCAAATGCCTTAAGGGCTGATTCTGAGGCCAGAGTGCTGTTTAGGACATCCACCATTCTATGAGTCTGCTGTGTATCCCACTTCCCATGTTGGATCGTTTTCTCCATTTTTTATTCTATAGGTTAGTATTTTAAGACACTAGTCTTGTTTATGTGATCCCTTTTACTCTTAGTCCTATCATTATGATCAATTGTGAACAGAAATTGATCACATGCCACCTTGATGGGATTGAATTGGAATCCCCTGGTAAGTTTCTAACTCTACCGTTTGGTGCAAGTCAGCTTGAGCATGTCCCAAACTGTAAATCTCCTCTCTCTCTTATTCCCACTCTTATATCTGACAGGGATAATTTTTTCAGTTAAGTATCAACACTTAAGAATAACTGTGTATTAATTACAGAATTCAACCAATAGTATTAAGTAGAACAAAAAAAAATACTAGGAGGGATAAAGTATTAAGTTGTTCATCAACAGTCAGGGCAAGGGCTGATCAAGTCATCATTTCTCATAGTGTCCATTTCACTTCAACAGGTTTCCTTTTTGGTGCACAGTTTGTTGTCCCCGATCAGGGAGAACATATGATATTTGTCCCTTTGGGACTGGCTTAATTCACGCAGCATAATGTTTTCCAGATTCCTCCATCTTGTTGCAGATGACCAGATTTCATTGTTTTGACTGCTATATAGTATTCTATAGAGTACATATCCCATAATTTCTTTATCCAGTCTACTGTTGATGGGCATTTAGGTTGATTCCAGGTCTTAGCTATTGTGAATTGAGCTGCAATAAACATTAAGGTGCAGACTGCTTTTTTGTTTGCCAATTTAATTTCCATTGGGTAAATTCCAAGGAATGGGATGGCTGGGTTGAATAGTAGGGTTATATTCAGGTTTCTGAGGAATCTCCAGACTGACTTCCATAGTGGCTTTACCAGTTTACATTCCCACTAACAGTGGATTAGTGTTCCTTTTCCCCACATATTCTCCAGCATCTATTGTTGGTAGATTTCTGAATGTGAGCCATTCTCACCGGGGTTAGGTGAAACCTCATTGTGGTTTTGATTTGCAGTTCCCTGATTGCTAGTGAACTTGAACATTTTTTTCATGTGTCTGTTGGCCATTTGGGTTACCTCTTTTGAAAAATGTCTATTGAGGTCCTTGGCCCATCTCTTAAGTGGGTTGTTAGTTTTTTTGTTGTGGAGTTTCTTGATCTCTTTATAGATTCTGGTTATTAATCCTTTATCTGTAGCATAGTTTGCAAATATTTTTTCCCATTCTGTCAGTTGCCTCTTTACTCGTCTGACTGTTTCTTTTGCAATACAGAAACTTCTCAATTTGATGCAATCCCAGTAGTTAATTTTGGCTTTGACTGCCTGCACCTCTAGGATCTTTTCCAAGAAGTCTTTGCCGGTGCCAATATCTTACAGGGTTTCTCCAATGTTATCTAATATTTGATGGTGTCAGGTCATTGATTTAAGTATTTAATCCATGCTGAGTGGATTTTTGTGTAAGGTATAAGGTAGGGGTCTTGCTTCATGCTTCTGCACATGGAGATCCAGTTTTCCCAGCACAATTTATTGTCCTGTCCTTGCTCCAGGAATTGGTTTTAGATCCTTGATCAAATATAAGTTGGTTGTAGATGTTTGGGTTGATTTCTGGTGTTTCTATTCTGTTCCATTGGTCTATCCATATGTTTCTGTACCAGTACCATGCCGTTTTGATTACAACTGCCCTGTAGTATGTACTGAAATCTGGTATTGTGATGCCTCCGGCTTTTTGTTGTACAAAATTGCTTTAGCTATTCGAGGTTTCCTGTGTCTCCATATGAATTTCAGCATCATTTTTTCTAGATCTCAAAAGAATGTCTTTGGTATCTTGATTGGTATAGCATTGAATCTATAAATTGCTTTTGGGAGAATGGACATTTTGATGATGTTGATTCTTCCAATCCATGAGCATGGAAGATTGTTCCATTTTTTGGTATCCTCTTCTATTTTTTTCTTTAAGATTTTCTAATTCTCATCATAGAGGTCTGCATGCATTTTTGTTGGAAAGATGTGTTTCTTGTAGGCAGCAAATAGATGGGTTTTGTTCCTTAATCCATTCAGCCAGTCTGTACCTTTTAACTGGAGAATTAAGTCCATTAACGTTCAATGTGACTATTGATAAGTAGTGACTTTGCCCTGCCATTTTCCCAAAGATTTTTTTCTAGTATATGCTTTAAGCTTCCTATGATCTTTTACTGGTAGGTTTTCTTCCTTTACCTTCTTTCATATTGATGGCCGTGTTTCTGTGTTTCTGTGTGTAACACATCTTTGAGCATTTTTTGCAGGGCTGGATGGGTGGTGACAAATTCTTTCAATTTCTGTTTGCTGTGAAAGGTCTTTATTTCACCTTCATTCACAAATGAGAGCTTTGCAGGATATAATATTCTGGGCTGGCAGTTTTTCTCTCTTAGTACCTGGGCTATGTCTTGCCATTCCCTTCTAGCTTATAGGGTTTCTGATGAGAAGTCTGCTGTGAGTCTAATTGAAGATCCTCTGAGAGTAATCTGACGTTTCTCTCTTGCACATTTTAGGATCTTTTCTTTATGTTTCACTGTGGTGAGTTTGATTACAACGTGTCATGGTGAGGATCTCTTTTGGTCATGTTTATTAGGGGTTCTATGAGCTTCCTGTACTAAGATGCCTCTGTCCTTCTCCAAACCTGGAAAATTTTCTGCTAGTATCTCACTGAAAATGCCTTCTAATCCTTTCTCCCTCTCCATGCCTTCAGGAACTCCTAGAACCCGAATGTTAGGTTTTTTAATAGTATCCTGTAGATTCCCGACAATATTTTTTAGATTTCTAATTTCTTCTTCTTTTCTTTGGTTTGCCTGTTTCCTTTCCTGTTCTCTGTCTTCTAAGTCTGATATTCTTTCTTCTGCTTCGCCCATTCTGTTTTTAAGGCTCTCTAATGTGTTTGTCATTTGATCTATTGAATTCTTCATTTCATTATGATTTCTCGTCACTATCACAGTTTCTTGTTCTACTAGTTGCTTCATTTCATTTTGATTCCTCCTTAAGATTTCATTTTCACGAGAGAGATTTTCTATCTTGTCCATGAAGGATTTCTGTAGTTCAAGAGTTTGTTTTTGAGAACTTCTTAATGTTCTTATCAATTTTTTGAGATCCACTTCTTGCATTTCTTCTATCTCATCATCTTCATAATCTTCAATTGAGGTGTCTTTATCATTCTGGGGCGTCATAGTGTCTTCCTTGTTCTTGTTACTTCAGTTTCTGCATTTGTTTGGCATTGTGGAGATATTCTTTGGTTTCTTCACTGTGGTGTTTTTTCTCGTTATACTATGACTCTAGATTAAGTGGACTTCTGCTTTTGATGGATCCTTAGAGGTTATGATGGGTGTGGCCAGAGAGCTCTGTTTGGTTCTTCAGGGTTAAGGGTGGGCCAAAGGTGACTCACCCAGTTTGTTCTCTCGCTTGTCCGCTCACTCTCTCTCTCTCTCTCTCTCTCTCTTTTTTTTTTACTCAGAAGGGAAGTAATTCTGCACAGCTGAGTTGAATTGAGGGTAGTTGATATATGAAAATCTGGCCCCTGTGGGTATTAGTCTGCTCTACCCCAAGGACCACACAAAGGGTCAATGCAGCCCTCAGTGTAGTCTCAAATTTCTCAGCAGTCTCTCACTGGGTTGCCAAGGTTACCGAGTTTGTGTACTCGTGAGTTCTCTCACCCACCCTTAGATTTTCACAGTCTCAGTTCGTTAGCTCCACACTTTCACTAGGTTCTACCCTCCAGTTATTTTTCCCCACCAGAGTCAGGTTTTTCTGCTTGGCTGATGGTGGGTGCCACTTAAGTATGTCCAAAATGGCGCCTGCTCTTTTTCTTGCTTGGTTTTGTAAAGTGCATGGAGAGAGAGGCTAGTGTCCGTGCCGGTTCCCCTTATTTATTCTTTTTTTTTTCTCTCCTCCAGTCAGCCTGGTGAACTTTCCCCAGCGGGGCTTCAAGCCTCGTTCCCTCTAGGCTCTTTACGCCTTTCCCTGCCAATGACTCGGGTTACCGAGGGTTTTGTCTCACCTCCCCTCCCAGCGCTGGCGCGCAGACTCCCTGGCTCAGCTCCCGCACCTCGGCTTCCGCGCCGTGGGCGTCCTTGCCTCCATGTCACATCCACTAGATCTGGAAGAGTTTCCTCTGTAATTTTTTCCTGAGCCTTTTCCTGAGACGACAGTAACTCCACTTTTATTAAACTATCTTTTCCCGGACTATCAGTGCATGCCCTCACTATTCCACCATCTTGGCTCCTCCCTGGTTTTTCTTTCTAAGAGCCGCTTTTCTGAAGTTTCCCTTTGGTTTTCAGGATCTTCACAAATGTATCTCCTTTCTGACTGGGTGGAACAGCAACATCTCTCTAGTATTATTCAGTTTCTCTTCAGTTTTTAGCATCTTTCTTGTCCCAAAGTTATTCTCTGTTAGTCTTTGGTCTTCACTTGTGCATATGTGGTTTAGAATTCAGCTGAGTATCAAGGAAGCTCTGGTACATGGAGGTGCTATTTCCACACATATGCTTTTTTTTGTAATAGGCTGCTTCAAAATCCCAGATACCTTAGTGGCCCCAAATTGTGAGCTCAGCCCACTAAGTATATCGATGTCTATTTAGGCTTTACTTCCCTATGCTATAATTTGGAAAATGCATAGAAAATTTGGGGTGAGTATGGGACTTACCACTTGTGATTGTCTTTCAAAAATAACAGTCATTTGTTGTTTGCTTCTTAATATTTGCAAACAAGAAAACAAATAGCAATTCCTTACTGTTACCAATTACTAATCATTGTCCCAATTTATTTGTTAAAGAAATTCATTATTTGTTCTTACCATGTTGTATACTGGTACCTAAATCAAGGAGTTAGATCTAATGCTGGTATCATGTGTGTTTGTGTGAGTGGGTGTGTATGTGCACTCACACGTATGTTTTGTAAAATAATTATTTCAGGAGGTATATAATATCAGCATGTCTCCCTATCATGACTTTAGCATTAATCAGATTCTTTGTTCTTCTCAGGTTGATCTTCACAATAAAAAACTCTTTTGTGCTTCCTCTAATGGTTTTAGCAATCCTCAGGTTCATTGTTTAGTTATCCGTTGAGACTTATGAAATGACAATAGTCTAATTTTATCATTTCTTCTTCATTTTTTACACAAATTTCTTCAGTGCAGTAGCAGTTTCCCCTTTCCACTATCTGGTTACTGTCACATACAGGTCACCTAGGAAAGATAAAACAAATGCTGATTCTTTCCTCCTTTTCTCCAGTATTGAAATTAATGAGTTGCTTCCTAGCTTTCTTCAAAGTGATCCAATTAGTTATTATTTCATTTTATTTTTGACATGTATGAGTTTATATATTTTATCATACTTGGTATGAATTAATCCATTCTAGACATTTAAAAAGTATTCAGTTGCTCCCTATTTGCTTACTGGGAAAATCTTCAAGTTATTTTCTAAGTCTTTTTGCTAAATTCCTGTTACTTTTCAAAATTTCTTTGTTTTCTGGTCTGATAAGATTTTCCAGGCTTCTCCTATATGTTTATCACTTCTAGAGTGGAACCAATTATCTTCTAAAGAGCTGTGACTCTTTGAGAAATAGTGTTTAGATCCCACATTCTCACTGCTAAGTTTGGCTTTCAATCTCTCTGTCTCTGGATTTGTTAATATCTCTAGACCTTTCAGTGGACACAACTAGACAATAATTTTTTAAAAAGAAAAAAAAAACACACATAGGGGCTGGTGTTATGGCACTTCAGTAAAGCCACTGCCTGTGACACATGTATCCCATATGGGCACCAGTTCCTGCCCGGCTGCTCTACTTCTCATCCAGCTCCCTGCTAATGCTCCTGGAAAAGTTGTAGAAGATGACCCAAAGTGCTGGGCCCCTGCCACCCATGTGGGAAACCCAGATGAGGCTCTTGGATTTGGCCCAGCCTGACTCCAGACATTGTGGTCATCTGGGGGAAGGAACCAGCCAATGGAAGATTCGCTCTGTCTCTCCTTCACTCTCTTTGTAACTCTGACTTCCAAATAAATTAATTAATTAATTAAAAAAATTTAAAAAGAGAAACCACACCATGTATTCATAATGATCTTACACTGTATTTGAGTGTTGAGATTTTAGTTTTTAAAAAAGTCTTCTTTACTTACTTATTTGAAAGTCAGAATGACAGAGAGAAAGACAAGAATGAGATCTTCTATTCACTGGCTCACTCCCCTAATGACTGCCACAGCCAGGTCTGGGTCAAGAATAAGCCAGAAGCCAGGGACTCCCTCCAGGTCTCCTACATGAGTGGCAGGGTACAGGTAGTTGAGCCATTATCTGCTGCTTTCCTAGGTGCATAAGCAGGAACCTGGATCATAACCATAGTAGCCTGGACTCAAACTGCTGCTCCATTAAGGGATGCTGGCTGGTATTGCAGGTGACAGCTTAATCTGTCATCTGCCATGATGCCGGCCCTTAAAAGTTGTTTTTTTTTATTTGTACCTCCTCTCACACCCTAAAAATCTTGGTTTCCAATGAAACGTATTTCCTATGTACTTATCCTACTATACAAAATTTCCAAATAACAATACTAATATTATTACTAATAACATAATAACTGAAGACTATTCAATTTCCTTGCTGTTGTTTTGCACTTGGAATGTGTTACTTGAAACATATAGTCAAATTACAGCGTTTAAAAGTGCCTTGGGATATTTCTACTCTCTGTAGATTTTATTGGTTTCATTTTGCTTGTGACTTTAGAAATAACTTTTTAAATTCTTATTGATTTTGCTTTATAAAAATTATGTAAAACACATTGAATTTGATAGACAAATCAATAAGCATGGTAGATTGTAAAAAGTCTCCTTTCCATCCCTGTGCCTCCCACCCTGTCCTTCCTTATGCCAAAGGCAATGGTTTTTAATAGTCTTGCATTTATTCTTCCATTTAAAATATTAAGCAAATAATGACATATAATTGTATTTTCCCTTTTCTTAGATAAAAGGTAGCACACTATACACAGGAGTATGTGGTTTGCCTTTTTTTACTCCATGTATTCTGGAGCTTACTCCATTGCCAGAATATAGTATGCTATTATGTAGATTTTTATTCAATTAGTACACCATGGATGAACATTTTGCTTGTTTCAGTTTTTTGGAATTGCAGATATTACTGCAACCAAGTATCTTCTGCATTTGTCTTATTTATTTTTATTAATTTAATTTTGGGATATATTTCTAATGATAGGATTATTTTGTCAAAGAAATGAATGCGTAAGATTCTGCAAGCTATTGCCATGATCTCTTCTGTAGTGATTTTAAGACATTCTCATTCGCAAGACATGAGTGTGCCTACTTCCCCCACAGTCTCATTGGTAATTTGTTTTCAGAATTCTGGATTTTTATCATTCTGAAACATAAGAAATGGCATGTTTTTGTCTTGTGTCTTTCCTATGTGATGTTGAACATCTCTTTTTCTATTTAAGGGGCAGTCACATTTTTTATTGTATTCTCTGTATCTCTATTATGTTCAGAATCTCTTTATATATTTGGGATGCTGTTTGTTATATATTCTATTTTTTCATTTTGGTCATTAATGTTTTACTTTGCTTATGATATTTTATGCATATAAAATTACTCATATGATAATTTGTATGTGTTAAGTTTTGGAAAACATATTTTTCTCTAAGCAACTGAGACATTTTCTCATTAGGAACAATGAGAATCATGTAACTAATTTGTTTCAATTTTTGCCTTGGCAGCAAAATTTCTGTCTGAATAACCTGCATAGCTATGTAAATTTCATATATTGCACAACTAAAATGTCAGTTTATTTCCTTTTTAAAGTATATTTTCTATAGTCTAGGTTTGTACTTAGTATTTTAATTTTTGAATTTTACAGTAGCATTTCTTATAAATCACTATAGATCCTCTTTTTAAATTTATTATTTATTTGAAAGTCAGAATTACAGAGAGAGAGAGAGAGAAGGAACAGAGAGAAATCTTCCATCTGCTGGTTTACTCCCCAAATGGCTGCAACAGCTGGGGCTGGGCCAGGCCAAAGCCAGGAGCCAGTAGCTTCTTCCAAATCTCCCATGTGGTTGCAGGGAGACAAGGATTTGGCCATATTCTGCTGCTTTCCCAGGCGCATAAGCAGAGAACTAGATTGGAAGATTGGTGTCAAAAGCCTGGCTCAGACCCTTTCTTGTTCATTCCAGGCCCAGTGGCCAACCACCATAGACAAAATTGGATTGGTTAATTTATAAAATGAATGGCTTAACTATTTGATAGTGTTAAGAAGCCTTCTCAAATGAAAACTATGTGGTGCTTACCTATTTTAATATGTAAAGCAACCTGATTTGTTGAAAGACTTAGAGCCTGCCAGAAGTTCCAGATTTTTTTAAAGAAATTAGTCTCCTGAAAGTGAGAAAAAAAGAATAAGCTTTCCCTTGAGTCACCTCTCAGATGGTTTAACACTATATTTTATTTTATTTTAAACATTTTATTTATTTATATGAAAGAGAGAATTGGAGGAAGGTAGAGGAAGAGAGAGATTGTCCATCTCTGGTTAACTCCCCCAAATGGCCACAAGAGCCGGGTCAGGGTCAGGCAGAATCCAGGAGCCTGGAACTCCATTCTGATCTCCCACATGAGTGGCAGGGGCCCCAGCACTTGGGCCATTTCTTGCTGCCTCCCAGGGACATTAGCAGAAATCTAGATGAGAAGCCCAGTAGCTAGGATTCTAAATGGCACTCACGTATGTGTAAGCAACGGTTTAACCTGCTGCATCCCAACATCAGTCCCCAGCCCTGTGTTTTAAATTGTGTCCTAGATCATTGCTTAGAAGCCCAGGACTCACAGCTCACACATGAGTGACTCATCTATTTATCAACTAGGCCTTTTAGATTTATAACTTTATAAAACTGGATAACTGGAAGTCTTGTTTAATTTACCAGGATGTCCAAAACTACTAGCTGTTATTTAAATGAAGTTTAGCTTCCTAAAGCAAGGGCTGGAATAACTCTACCTGAATTATAATCTAGATACAATGGTAAAGTTATTTTCTCCTTTTTATTTTAGAGTGTGGAGGTCAACTGACTGATACATATGGCTCTATCACGTCTCCTGGGTATCCTGGAAACTACCCCCCAGGAAGAGATTGTATCTGGACTATTATAAACAGTCCTGACCTCCTGATAACATTTACTTTTGGGACCTTGAGCCTGGAACACCACGATGATTGCAGCAAAGATTACCTTGAGGTAAACAGTTGTGCTTGGGCAGCACAGATCATAAAAGGGTTAGGACTCTGCACAATATGGCTTGGTGATGCTCATGGATGATCCCAGTTTCTTAGCAGTATTTCAATTTCTCAGTAGGCAGCCAATGGCTAAATTTTACTAGGTTCTCCTTTTTTGGTTTTATATTTTATTTTGTTAAATATTAAAAATATTTTATTGACAGTAATTGTACATGTTTATGGAGGTGGGTATAACATCTTTCTTTCTTTGTGTTCCAAGAAGAATTTGTTAAATTTATTTTAAGATTTAATAGTTTTTTTACATTTGCCATATATAATGAAAATGTGGTATTTAAATACAATAGGGTATTATTCAGTCATAAAAAAGAATGAAATTGTGATATTGCTACAAAATAGATGGAACTAGAGATCATTATACTAAGTGAAATAAGTCAGACACAGAAAAATATTACATGTCTTCTCTCGTATGTGGAAGTTAATATATACATATATAGAGAGAATATTAAGATTGTATGTCATATTATTTGGTAGATACACAGTTACAAATATTCACTGAGTTTCACCACCTACATGACAATTGTCCTTTTCGTTAAATTCTTAGTCTTAATTTTGGCAGCTTGTTGCTGCTGCTTCTGGACTCTATTTGATCTGGGGAACAGGGTGTGCTGGTTTTTCCTGTCTTTTCCCAGAAGCCCAGGATCCTAATGTGGGCATAGCAGAATTAATGAAATAGACACGAAAATAATGGCCAACTCTAATAAGGCAGATTTACATCTGCAGTGTCTATGGCACACTGGCACGACATACCACAACTGGACTGTAGGATTCATAAAAAAGAAAAAAGCTCAATAGTGGTTATGTTGAAATGGGTTGATAAAAGAAGATTCCCTGAAATCTGCTGATAATTATCACTAGGAGAAGAAGAGTCAGCCTGAGCCCCTTCCTGCTTACAGTTGAAAAAGATTAAAATCCAGAGGAGGAAAAAGGCTATTATATTCACGTATCCCCTGCAAGTTGCTCTCCACTTGCAGGCTGACGAAGACCACTGAGAAGATTGAGTTTGTAGCTTGTTCCTGGTATATTTCTTATAGCCATAAATCTCTGTACTCCTTGTTAAGAAGACAGTATGCTTTCCTAGGTCCATTAGGGAAGAATGGAGTACAATGGAATTATTTATAAAGGCTAAAGATGCAGCTGTCAAATGGGGTCTTCTCATGTTGAAGTCATTAGTAATTTAACAGTCATAATAATGGATTTAAAACCTTCGGGATTGACTGCAAAATCTGTCTCTCCTTGGAAAGTTTCAGCAAAATAATCTTTTAAACATTTAAAATAAAGTTACCATGAAATTGATTTTAAATAAATTCCATCAAATTAAGATCAGAGGCATTTTTTCATTCCTACAAATTGAGTTCTAGATAATGTCTAATAGACAGTATCAATCATTTTGACAATATTGCAATGTCTCATTTCTTACCAAATTACAATAATTCATGGAACTGGTTAAACATAAGAATAAAGTAAAATTGCATATAAGTTTGCTGCCCAGAAAAAAATAACTTGAAAGGGCAAAATTAACCATATTAAAATATTGTTTGATTCATTGACTCCTTCATGTTCTGTATAGTACAGAGTATATAATTACAAAAGAATTACATGGAAGTCAATATGATTATTTGATGGACTAAAAACCAACAATTAAAAATAATTTAGGCCACATTATCATTAGCGTAATATGTAGTTATCATGAAAGTTGTAATTTTTTTTTTAATTTTTTTTTTTGACAGGCAGAGTGAACAGTGAGAGAGAGAGAGACAGAGAGAAAGGTCTTCCTTTTAGCCGTTGGTTCACCCTCCAATGGCCGCCGCAGTAGGCGCGCTGCGGCCGGCGCACTGCGCTGATCCGATGGCGGGAACCAGGTGCTTCTCCTGGTCTCCCATGGGGTGCAGAGCCCAAGCACTTGGGCCATCCTCCACTGCACTCCCTGGCCACAGCAGAGAGCTGGCCTGGAAGAGGGGCAACCGGGACAGGATCGGTGCCCCGACCGGGACTAGAACCCGGTGTGCCGGCGCCTCAAGGCGGAGGATTAGCCTATTGAGCTGCGGCGCCGGCCGTAATTTTAAAATTCATTAAACTGTATTTATGTTGCATCTAATCTAACCACACTTTCTTTTCCACCTCTGATCCTCTCAAATACCTAGACAAAGTTGTGAATGAATTTACATCACTGACATTTTTTTCTGCTTTATTTGCATGTATTTATTTTCATCTTTTAGACCATTAGAAATTTACAATTCCAAACCACACACCCAAGTAGATAAAAACCTAGGAAAGAAATCACTAGGACTAGTAACATCAGAAAAATCCAAAGTACACATACAGTCTCAGAATTGAAATTCAGGCACAGCATAAGGCATCTTGAATAGTGGCAGGAGACTCCCCCTTTACTGTGTTCCAGTGGTATGTTAGACACCAACATGATAGGAAAACTTCCTAGAGCAATCACTGTCCTCTCAAATTTTCTAAAGTTAATCTACAAGTGACCCTGTTAAAACCTGACCACGTTGTATTTACTGACTCACTCTTTTGTTTTAGATTCGAGATGGTCCTTTGCCTCAGGACCCTGTTATTGGGAAATTCTGCAGCACTCGCTCTGTCCCACCACTCCAGACTACTGGCCCCTTTGCTAGAATTCATTTCCATTCTGACAGTCAGACTAGTGATAAAGGCTTCCATATCACCTACTTAACATCACCTTGTAAGTAACTTGCCAAATGGGAGTTTCAAATGCATTTGAAAGACAGTTAAATGCAGCCAGCTGTTTCCTAGGGTAACATGTTGTGGAAGATGACTTTCTTAGACTAATAATATGCCTTAAAAAAGAGTCCTCCGGAGCTCCAGATTTTTTCTTTATCTTTCCAATGCTCTATTATTAACACTACACTACCTCTTGGTTCTTAAATTGTGAGGTCCTCATCATGGTAGAGATGTATAAGTCACCTAAATTTAGATAGTTCAGAACATCAGATTACTAATGTTATTTGATGCTTTGCTATGTTCTTGTGTGTAATGCAGGATATTGGGAGATAGGTCTGATTTTGTCCGTGGATCAAGCCCACTTAAAAAGGAGCGAGTTTCCAGTGATGTTGGCCCTGGAGTTTTGCCTCCAGTGAACTATTGTTAGCTATCATGCATTAAACTTGCATTGATATGTTACAATTAAGCAAACAGCAAAACAAATGAAATGTTCTGATTTTTGTTTCAGGGAGATTTAAAACTTTGTTCATGACATCCATCATTGTATCCTTAATGAGAAATCACAGGAAAATACCTTTTATGTTTCAGTTCCAGGAAAAGTAACAATGAACATGTTCTCTGGTCCCTTCTGTAATTACTCAGCTTCAGGCTGGACCTGCAGCCTAGCTCCTGTAATTTATGTAGCCCTCATAGCTGTTTTCTTCTCAAGCAATGTTTCCTGGCCACATGGAACTATTTTATATTTATTTTTCCTTTAATCTGTTTCAGTTCTGTGATTATATATTTATTTTTGTCACATGCATTTTATAAACTGCCTCAAATCTTTTTGTAATGAAGCAGAGCCATCATGTATTTTAAAAACACTTTACAGAACAGTTTGGTGGACTCGAAGTCAGATCACACACCTTTATATCTGCTTCTTTAGGTACTTCAGGGACATCCCACAATCATGTCAAACTGAAAACCTCATAATAAGAGGCGTAAGTGTGTTCAGGGTAAACAAAGTGGGCATGTAGCTGTGTGTGAATATTTACAACCTGGCTCCAATCCTTGGAAGCCAGAGCACTTGCTCTCCACCTAATGGTCCTCTTCTCTTTCTCCTCAGCGGAGCTGCATTGTGGAGGGTCCTATACAGACCCGGATGGTGAGATCTTCCTTCCTGTCTTGTCTGGGCCTTTCACTCAAAACAGGCAATGTATCTACGTTATAAGGCAGCCACAGGGAGAGCAGATACAAGTCAACTTCACTCATGTGGAGCTGGAAGGCCAGGGTGGCTGCTCTCAGAACTACCTTGAGGTAACGTTGACTTCTCCATTGTCCTTAAATTATATGCATTTTCAAGTTCTGTGGAGTGGTGGTCTTCAACAATTGTCAGGCCAGAGGATCCAGATCACTTGAAATCTTGTTAGAGATGTAATTTGTTGCCTTATTCCAGACCTACTGAATCAGCAGATCTGTAGGTTGTTCTCAGAAATCTGTGTTTCAACAGCACCCCAAACCTACCCCTCAAGGTGATGGTGATACAGTCTCCAGTTGGAGAACAACTATTCTAGCAAGTGTGAGACAGTTGGCCTAAAACACACCTGTAGATGGTAAATTAGGAGATTCAAAGGGCAGCAGTGGTGGACAAAAAGAAAAGCTGAAACTTGAAACTCATGATGATGCTACATTACAAACAGGATATACTATCAAGCCCTAGTAGCTAAGAGACATGCAAATAAGTAAGGCTAATAAGATTGACTAATAGATCAAGACGCTGTCTAGAATAATTTTATGTGTGATTGAACTCAACCCAGAAAAGTTAAACGATTTGCCCAGGTGACCCAGTTGGTTGGTAGCGGAGAGTTCTGTTAAAGCATTGAATCACTACTGTTTCAGAGGTAGGAGTTTTTCCTTACATTACTCCTGATTACTCTCTTTCAGAAGACTGTCAGTGTGTGCAATGGTTATAATAAGGGGAATATCTAGAACAAAAACAGATGGTCTTTGTTTGCTGGGTCTGCTTTCTTTTGCTTATTATTGGAAAAGCCACAAATTAGAGTATTGAACAAGAAAAACAGAACTTTTTTTCTTGAGCACAATCATTTTAAATAAACTCAGAGAGGCATTTACAATTTTTTTTCTTGTGTGAGTTGAACAAAATTTTTTTTTCCAGGAATAACCTAGGTAACTTATTGCCCTCTACATTTTAGACAAAGGAAACATTGAACCTGAACATAAGATCTAGTCTTATTTGAAGAAGTACATTGACCTAGCAACATAGAATGTATATATATATTTCTTAATCCAGAAATTTTCATTCCAGATGATGCCATAAATTGGTATAGTCATTTAATTTGTGTTTTTTAAACTTTCTCACAAAGAAAATAAGTTAAAATTTTCCACTATGGAGAAATTTTCAATATTCTTGTATAAATAAAAAAATTAATTTTCAACATCTATTTTTTATTTCAAAAACAGTAAAAAATACTTCACAATTCACAATCACTTATTATGTACCAGACACTGTTCTAAATCTTTAACATAGTATAATAAACTAGTTAGATAGCAATTATTATCTGTTTACTGCCTTCTGGGTATGATAAGAACTTTATACCAATTAGTTCATTGAATCAGCGTATCAATTATTATTATTCCTACTTTTTAAAAAAGATTTATTTTATTTATTTGAGAGGCAGAGTTATAGATAGAGAGAGGGAGAGACAAAGAAAAAGGTTTTCAATGTGCTGGTTCACTCCCCAAATGGCCACAAAGGCCAGACCTGAGACGATCCGAAGCCAGGAGCCAGGAGCCAGGAGCCAGGAGCCAGGAGCCTCTTCAGGGTATCCTACACAGATGCAGAGGTGCAAACACTTGGGCCATCCTCCACTGCTTTCTCAGGCACATTAGCAGGGAGCTAAATCAAAAGTGGAGCAGCTGGGACTCGAGTCAGCGCCCATATGGGATACTGCTGCTGCAGATGGAGGCTTAACCTATGATGCCACAGTGCCGGCCCCTGTTTTTGCTACTTTAATCTCAGGAAACTGAGGCCTAGGAGAGTTAAGTTACTTGCTCACAGTTGTATGTCTAGCACATGGTAAAGCTGGGCTTTCTATTGATCCATGATAAGAACTCAAATGAAGTAGTGCAGCTTTGATTACAAGTGGTATCTTATCTTCCCTAAGGATGAATGTCTTGTAAATTTCTCCAATTCCATACCTGGCTTTCTGTCACAGAACTAAATCATAAAGCCAGGCACATGGATTTTCTCAGATAGGCAAGAATATGACTCTAACACTGAAGGAAATCTTGGTAGTTTTCTATTAGATCTTTATAGCAGTTCTAATGGTTCTATAGAGTGAACAAAGCAAGCATCTGGAATGATCCATTCTGTCTTTGGCTTGGCAGAACACTCTAATTGAATTTCAGTGAAGAGTTATGAACTCCTCTGAATTGTTCAGAAAAAAAAATCATAAAACTGGTATTGAGAGATTTAATTTTGTAAACCATAATAGCAGAATGTTTTGTAGCCAGAATGGGACTGGAATTATTTCCTTCAACTTCTCGTTTCAGTTCTGTCATTAGATGACTTCATAACACTGGACAATTCCTTCTCTGGGTGCTTCAGTTCCTATGTCAAATGATTGCTCTATCTTCTAACTTATGTAAGAATGAATGATTAAGAAAAACGTAAAGAATTAAAAATATTATATAAATTTACAGTTTTTCTGAGACAAAATTTCAGTTCTTGCTCTGTACTGCTCATTTCAGAGAGCATCAGTGAGACTCTTTCACAGTTGGTTTCATAGAAGTATCTCTCTTCTGAGATGTGCCTATATCCACAACACCTTGACTATGACCAACCTAAATGAATATAACCATTTTATAGAATTTTAGCATCAGCAAGGGCCTCAGATCTAGTATAAGGTCATCTAATTTAAAGTTTTCATTTTAAAATGAGGAAATTGAGACCCATAAAGATCACTGTTACTGTCAAAGTAGGACTTAGATATACCTATCTAGGGGTCTAGATAAATATATATTGACTTATATTAAGGTCCTTATCATTAAAGCATCTCTATTCATGGGAATATTTGTGAACTAAATCTATTTTTTAAAAATTATTTGACAGGTAGAGTTATAGACAGTGAGAGAGAGACAGAGAGAAAGGTCTTCCTTTCGTTGTTTCACCCCCAAAATGGCTGCCACGGCCAATGCTGCGCTGATCTGAAGCCAGGAGCCAGGTGCTTCTTCCCGGTCTCTCATGCAGGCGCAGGGGCCCAAGTACTTGGGCCATCCTCCACTGCCCTCCCAGGCCACAGCAGAGAGCTGGACTGGAAGAGGAGCAACTGGGACAAGAACCCGGTGCCCATATGGGATGCCGGCACCACAGGCAGAGGATCAACCAAGTGAGCCACGGTGCTGGCCCCGAACTAGATCTATTTTTTAATAATACGTCTAATTGTCTTAATATTCTTCAGACAATGGTCTGAAAAAAATGATAGGAAGCAAAATTAATTGTTCTAAATATACTGTTTCTTAAAATATTGTGTTTTTTTTCAAAGATTTATTTATTTATTTGAAGGTCAAAGTTACAGATAGGGAGAGAGAGAAAGGGAGGAAGAGAGAGAGGGAGAGAGGGAGAGGGAAAGGGAAGAGGTAAAGGGAAAGGGAGAGGGAGAGAAAGAGAGGGTGGAGTGGAAGGGGGGGGGAGAGAGAGGGAGTGAGGGAGGAGAGGGAGAGATCCCCATCTGCCGGTTCAGTCCCCAGATGGTTACAACAGCCGGGGCTGAACCAGTCCCAAACCAGGAGCCAGCAGCTTCTGGATCTCCCACGTGGGTAGCAGGGGCCCCCAAACACTTGGTCCAACTTCTTCTGCTTTCCCAGCTCACTAGTAGGGAGCTGGATTGGAAATGGAGCAGCTGGGCCTCTAACTAGCGACCATATGGGATGCTAGCATCCCAGGTGGTGGCTTAACCCATTATGCCATGACACCAGCCCCAGTGTTTTTATTTTTAAAAGCTATACTTTAAAGGTGTAATGTTTAAGTAAGGAAATAAAAATAAAAAAGAACGATGGTATTTCAGATACGTTGATGGTCTAGAAGAAGAGATAACTTTATTATTTACTAACTCTTATGATGGAAAGTAGACTACCCAAAACTTTAGAAAAAAGAGCAGAGAGGGAATTGTTGAGTGATGTAGGAGAATGATAAGAAATTTTCTTTTAAGTATGATAAGATGCACTTCTAGGAATCCTGAATCTTCTCATTATGTGGTCCCAGATGCCTTGCTGCCAAGCAAACATATCTTTAAATGAAGATTGAGATGCCATTGCCTAGTATATGTCTCCCAGGTTTAATGCATTTTTGAAAGTCTTAGTTTATGCTCAGTAAGAGAGCCCTACACGCTCACTTGTAAAGAAGATGTAATTGTAAAAGATAAGTGTGGTATTGCCCAGACCCAAGTTAGCAATATTTTTCTTTTTGTAAGAAGCAGCACACATTTAGGTATTAATTCTTAGTTGTGTATACATCTCTCAACCACAATTTCTACATTGAAAAGGGCGTATTGCCCATGTAAGAAGTGATATAGCTACAAAAGAATGAGCAGAAGAACAGATCAATTGTTAGCTCATCTACATTTGTTTAAGAAAGCTTTTAAATGGTATGAAGAATTCCCTGAATGTGACAGAAGCATCTTTCCAGAGTAAAAAGCAGCACCTCTTATGAATGCTTCATGAGTGATTTAAGCCTTCAGAACTCTGAGTGAAAGACAATATAAGGTAGGAATGAAAGTTTAATTTTTAATCCCAGACAGTGGTAGTCATAGGCTGAATAGTAAATTCAGGAGCCTATATGATGTAAAGGCTCAGGCTTGAAGTAAGACATGGAGGGAAATGGATAGAATTATCCCACCATATCTCCTTAATCAGTCGTAAAATTGGCTCTCCCTTGGAGGCCAGCCATGTGGCACAGCGGGTAAAGCTGCTGCCTACAGTGCCGACATTCGATTAGGGTGCCGGTTCGAGTCCCAGCTGCTCCAATTCCAATCCAGCTCTCTGCTGTGGCCTGGTAAGGCAGTAGAGGATTGCCTAAGCACCCAGCTGGGAGACCCAAAAGAAGCGCCTGGCTCCTGGCTTCGGATCAGTGCAGCTCTGCCCATTGCGGCCATCTGCGGAGTGAACCAGCGGATGGAAGACCTCTCTCTCTCTCTCTCTCTCTCTCTCTCTCTGTATGTGTGTGTAACTCTTTCAAAATAAATAAATCTTAAAAAAAAATTGCCTCTCCCATCCCAGTACAGGAGAATTTGCAGGGAGTACTACAAGCAAGGCTAGTCCGGGGTGGACTTCTGGGGAAACTGTTTCTGTTTAGATATGGGAAGCAAACAAAAATGCATGTCATAAAGAAGTTGCAAATATATTTAGTATGATACATTGCATTTGCTTTCTGAAGTCTAATTTACAAGTGGCATTGAATCATAGATTCACCATCTTTCAGACTTCTATGACAACCTTAGTAAGCTAACAAAACAGATTGTGCATCTCTCTTTTTTTTTTAACTTTTATTTAATGAATATAAATTTCCAGTGTACAGCTTATGGATTACAATGGCTTCCCCCTCCCATAACTTCCTTCCCACCCGCAACCCTCCCCTCTCCCGCTCCCTCTCCCTTTCCATTCACATCAAGATTCATTTTCAATTCTCTTTATATACAGAAGATCAATTTAGTATAAAGATTTCAACAGTTTGCACCCACATAGAAACACAAAGTGAAACATACTGTTTGAGTACTAGTTATAGCATTAAATCAAAATGTACAGCACATTAAGGACAGAGATCCCACATGAGGAGCAAGTGCACAGTGGCTCCTGTTGTTGACCCAACAAATTGACACTCTAGTTTATGGCGCCAGTAACCACCCTAGGCTGTCGTCATGAGTTACTAAGGCCATGGAAGCCTTCCAAGTTCGCCGACTCTGATCATATTTAGACAAGGTCATAAAAGACAGAGTGAGGACAGTAACCAATGATCCTAAGAGTGGCATTTACCAGGTTAGAACAATTATACAGCATTAAGTGGGGAAGAGGACCATCAGAACACACAGGTTGGGAGTAGAGCCATTGGTGGTAGAGTAGAGGTTATGATTACAAAGGAATGAGGCCCAAGTGCGCTAGACAGGGTCTAGAAAAAAGGACAGAGTCATTATTAGAGGAGCTAAGAAAGGTGCTGTCTAAGCTACAATTAAGTTTTCTGATTGAGAGGCAAATAGAATCTGATAGAAGGGGCTTGATAATAATCTGGTGGGCTTTAGGCCTTGTAAGTTAAGAGGCCCAGACCTATCTATCTCTTCACATGGGGTACATCCTAAGGGAGGTGTGAACCTCCTAGGGGAAGGCACTCTGTTGACTTTCATTACTTGGCTGGCCTGGGAGGAGAGCTGGCCAGGTAAAGGCAGGTGGCATCTCTACCAAGAAATTTACAGTTCTGCCTGCAATGTTGCTGACCCTACTTGGCCATCCCCTCAGCTGCAGTGGTCACTTTGGAAGTTGGGCTGAGTGAAGGGCTTTTCAGCTTAGAGCCAATAAGATCTGTGGCTCTGACCTGGGCATCCTTCGACTCCAGGGCAGGTCCATTTCCAGTGATCCAACTCTTGGCAGAGCTGCCAGGGCTCTTCACAAGCTGACTTCTGCTGAAGCCCAGGCTTACCACATTGAAAGCCACTGCAGTGGACTGGCCTGTTGGGTCTCCTTGAGGGCAGATCACTGTACAGATCAGCCATTAATAGGCCTGCCACCCATTGATTCTGATGCCTAGCTTTCTTTTCCTCCTGGTTTGTGTTAAAGCAGACCAGAGGATGCAAGTCAAGGGAGTACCCAAGTCCCATCTCTAATCTTCGGTGGCCTGAACTACAAGTCTATAGTCACAGGCATGTTCTGTAGTAGTTTTTCTTTCTTTTTTTTTTTTTTATTAAACTTTTATTTAATGAATATAAATTTCCAAAGTATAGCTTGTGGGTTACAATGGCTTCCCCCCTCCCATAACTTCCCTCCCGCCCGCAACCCTCCCCCCTCCCGCTCCCTTTCCCCTTCCATTCATGTAAAGATTCATTTTCAATTCTCTTTGTATACAGAAGATCAATTTAGTATATATTAGGTAAAGGTTTCAACATTTTGCCCATATAGCAACATCGAGTGAAAAAACTACCATTGGATTACTAATTATAGCATTAAATAGCAATGTACAGCACATTAAAGACAGAGATCCTACATAATTTTTTTTTTCAAAATAATTAATTTTCTATGCCATTTCCATTTTAACACCAGGTTGTTTTTTTTTTTTTCATTTCCAATTCTCTTTATATACAGAAGATCACTTCAGTATATAATTAGCAAAGACCTCATCAGTCTGCGCCCACACAGAAACGCAAAGTATAAAAATACTGTTTCAGTACCAGTCATAGCATCACTTGGCTTTAGACGACACATTAGGGACAGATCCCGCATGGGGTGTAAGTACACAGTGACTCCTGTTGCTGACTTAACAATTTGACACTCCTGTTCATGGCGTCAGTAATCTCCCTAGGCTCTAGTCATGAGTTGCCAGGGCTATGGAAGCCTTTAGAGTTCGCTGACTTTGGTCTTATTCAGATAGGGTCATAGTCAAAGTGGAGGTTCTCTCCTCCCTTCGGAGAAGGGTATCTCCTTCTTTGATGGCCCCGTTCTTTCCACTGGGATCTCACTCACAGAGATCATTCATTTAGGTCTTTTTTTTTTTTTTTCCCATGATATCTTGGCTTTCCATGCCTGCTATACTCTCATGGGCTCTTCAGCCAGATCTGAATGCCTTGAGGGCTGATTCTGAGGCCGGAGTGTTGTTTAGGACATCTGCCATCCTATGAGTCTGCTGTGTATCCCACTTCCCATGTTGGATCTTTCTCTCCCTTTTTGATTCTATCAGTTAGTATTAGCAGATACTTGTCTTGTTTGTGTGATCTCTTTGACTCTTAGACCTATCAGAGCTATCAATTGTGAGCTGAAATTGATCACTTGGACTAGTGCGATGGCATTGGTACATGCCATCTTGATGGAATTGTGTTGGAATCCCCTGCACATTTCTAACTCCACCATTTGCGGCCAGTCCGATTGAGCATGTTCCAAATTGTTCATCTCCTCCCTCTCTTTTTCCATTCTTAGATTTAACAGGGATCACTTTTCAGTTAAAATTTAAACACCTGAGAATAATTGTGTGTTAATTACTGAGTTCAACCAATAGTACTAGAACAACAACAACAACAACAAATACTAAAAAGGATAAAGTATTACATTGTACATCTAAAGTCAGGACAGGAGCTGATCAGTTCATTGTTGCTTATAGTGTCCATTTCACTTAACAGGTTTCCTCTTTGGCGCTCAGTTGTCATCGATCAGGGAAAACAAATGATATTTTTCTCTTTGGGACTGGCTTAATTCACTCAGCATGATGTTTTCCAGATTGTTCCATCTTGTTGCAAATGACTGGGTTTCGTTGTTTCTTACTGCTGTATAGTATTCTATGGAGTACATGTCCCATAATTTCTTTATCCAGTCTACTGTTGATGGGCATTTGGGTTGGTTCCAGGTCTTAGCTATTGTGAATTGAGCTGCAATAAACATTAATGTGCAGATGGCTTTTTTATTTGTCAAATTAAATTCCTTTGGGTAAATTCCAAGGAGTGGGATGGCTGGGTTGTATGGTAGGGTTATGTTCAGGTTTCTGAGGAATCTCCAGACAGACTTCCATAGTGGCTTAACCAGTTTGCATTCCCACCAACAGTGGGTTAGTGTCCCTTTTTCCCCACATCCTCTCCAGCATCTGTTGTTGGTAGATTTCTGAATGTGAGCTATTCTCACCGGGGTGAGATGGAACCTCATTGTGGTTTTGATTTGCATTTCTCTGATTGCTAGTGATCTTGAACATTTTTTCATGTGTCTGTTGGCCATTTGGGTTTCCTCTTTCGAAAAATGTCTATTGAGGTCCTTGGCCCATTTCTTAAGTGGGTTGTTTGTTTTGTTGTTGTGGATTTTCTTGATTTCTTTGTAGATTCTGGTTATCAATCCTTTATCTGTAGTATAGTTTGCGAATATTTTTTCCCATTCTGTTGGTTGCCTCTTCACTTTCCTGACTGTTTCTTTTGAAGTACAGAAACTTCTCAATTTGATGCAATCCCAAATGTTAATTTTGGTTTTGACTGCCTTTGCTGTTGGAGTATTTTCCAGGAAGTCTTTGCCTGTGCCTATATCTTGCAGGGTTTCTCCAATGCTCTCTAATAATTTGATGGTTTCGGGTCGTAGATTTAAGTCTTTAATCCATGTTGAGTGAATTTTTGTGTAAGGTGATAGGTATGGGTCTTGCTTCAAGCTTCTGCATGTGGAAATCCAATTTTCCCAGCACCATTTATTGAATAGACTGTCCTTATTCCAGGGATTAGATTTGGATCTTTGGTCAAATATAAGTTGGCTGTAGGTGTTTGGATTGATTTCTGGTGTTTCTATTCTGTTCCATTGGTCTATCCATCTGTTTCTGTACCAGTACCATGCTGTTTTGATAACAACTGCCCTGTAGTATGTCCTAAAATCAGGTATTGTGATTCCTCCGGCTTTGTTTTTGTTGTACAGGATTGCTTTGGCTATTCGAGGTCTTCTGTGTCTCCATATGAATTTCAGCATCATTTTTTCTATATCTGAGAAGAAGGTCTTCGGGATCTTGATGGGTATTGCATTGAATGTATAAATTGCTTTTGGGAGGATAGACATTTTGATGATATTGATTCTTCCAATCCATGAGCATGGAAGATTTCTCCATTTTTTGGTATCCTCTTCTATTTCTTTCTTTAAGGTTTTGTAGTTTTCATCGTAGAGATCTTTAACGTCTTTGGTTAAGTTTATTCCAAGGTATTTGATTGTTTTTGTAGCTATTGTGAATGGGATTGATTTTAGAAGTTCTTCCTCAGCCGTGGCATTGCCTGTGTATACAAAGGCTGTTGATTTTTGTGGATTGATTTTATATCCTGCTACTTTGCCAAACTCTTCGATGAGTTCCAGCAGTCTCTTAGTAGAGTTCTTTGGGTCCCCTAAATAAAGAATCATATCATCTGCAAAGAGGGATAGTTTGAGTTCTTCCTTCCCGATTTGTATCCCTTTAATTTCTTTTTCTTGCCTAATAGCTCTGGCCAAAACTTCCAGAACTATATTGAATAGCAGTGGTGAGAGAGGGCATCCCTGTCTGGTACCAGATTTCAGTGGAAATGCTTCCAACTTTTCCCCATTCAATAGGATGTTGGCCGTGGGTTTTTCATATATTGCTTTGATTGTATTAAGGAATGTTCCTTCCATACCCAGTTTGCTTAGAGTTTTCATCATGAAAGGGTGTTGTATTTTATCAAATGCTTTCTCTGCGTCTATTGAGAGAATCATATGGTTTTTCTTCTGCAGTCTGTTAATGTAGTGTATTACGTTGATTGTTTTGCGAATGTTGAACCATCCCTGCATACCGGGGATGAATCCCACTTGGTCTGGGTGGATGATCTTTCTGATGTGTTGTTGCATTCTATTGGCCAGAATTTTATTGAGTATTTTTGCATCTATGTTCATCAGGGATATTGGTCTGTAATTCTCTTTCAATGTTGCGTCTCTTTCTGGCTTAGGAATTAAGGTGATGGTGGCTTCATAGAAGGAATTTGGGAGGATTCCCTCTTTTTCGATTGCTCTGAATAGTTTGAGAAGAATTGGAGTTAGTTCTTCTCTAAATGTCTGGTAGAACTCAGCAGTGAATCCATCTGGTCCTGGGCTTTTCTTTGTTGGGAGGGCCTTTATTACTGTTTCAATTTCTGTGTCAGTTATTGGTCTGTTTAGGTTTTCTATGTCTTCCTGGCTCAATTTAGGGAGGTTGTATGTGTCCAAGAATCTGTCCATTTCTGATAGATTTCCCTGTTTGCTGGCATACAAGTCCTTGTAGTAATTTCTGATGATTCTTTTTATTTCTGTGGCGTCTGTTGTTACGTTTCCCATTTCATCTCTGATCCTATTGATTTGGGTCTTTTCTCTTCTTTTTTTAGTTAGTTGGGCCAATGGGGTGTCAATTTTGTTAATTTTTTCAAAAAACCAGCTCCTCGTTTGGCTGATTTTTTGTAATGTTTTTTTGGATTCAATCCTGTTGATTTCTTCTCTGATTTTAATTATTTCTCTTCTCCTACTGGGTTTGGGTTTGGTTTGCTGCAGATTTTCTAGATCCTTGAGATGACTTGAAAGCTCATCTATTTGGTGCCTTTCCAATTTCTTGATGTAGGCACCTATTGATATAAACTTTCCTCTTAACACTGCTTTTGTTGTATCCCATAGGTTTTGGTATGTTGTGCTGTTATCCTCATTTACTTCCAGAAAATTTTTGATTTCTCTTTTAATTTCTTCTATGACCCGTTGTTCATTCAGGAGCATATTGTTCAATCTCCATGTGTTTACACGTGCTCTAGGGATTCCTGAGTTGCCAATTTCCAATTTCATTCCTTTGTGGTCTGAGAAGCTGCATGGTATGATTCTAATTCTTTTGAATTTGCTGAGACTTGCTTTATGGCCTAGTATGTGGTCAATCCTAGAGAGGGTTCCATGTACTGCTGAGAAGAATGTAAAGTCCTTAGATGTAGGATGAAATGTTCTGTAGATGTCTGTTAGATCCATTTGGGCTATAGTGTCATTTAAATCTACTGTCTCCTTGTTGATCTTCTGTCCTGTTGATCTGTCTATCTCTGAGAGTGGAGTATTGAAGTCCCCCAGTACTATTGTATTGGGGTCTAAGTCTCCCTTTAAGTCCCTTAACAAGTCTTTTAAATAAGCTGGTGCCCTGTAATTAGGTGCATATACGTTGATAATCGTTATATCTTCTCGTTGAATGGATCCCTTAATCATTAAATAGTGCCCCTCTTTGTCTCTCCTAACAGTTTTTGTGTTAAAGTTTATGTTGTCCGATATTAAGATGGCTACGCCCGCTCTCTTTTCATTTCTGTTGGCGTGGTATATCTTTTTCCAGCCTTTCACTCTCAGCTTGTATGGATCATTGTTGGATAGATGGGTTTCTTGTAAGCAGCAAAAGGATGGGTTTTGTTCCTTAATCCAATCAGCCAATCGGTGTCTTTTAACTGGACAATTCAAGCCATTAACATTCAATGTGACTATTGAGAAGGAGTAACTTTGCCCTGCCATTTGCCAAAGATATTTTCTAATATCTGGTTTGAGATTCCTGTGATCTTTTGCTCTGAGGTTTCCTTCCTTTACCTTCTTTCATATTGGTGACCGTGTTTCTGTGTTTCTGTATGTAACACGTCTTTAAGCATCTTTTGCAGGGCTGGACGAGTGGCGACAAATTCTTTCAATTTCTGTTTGCTGTGAAAGGTCTTAATTTCACCTTCATTCACAAATGAGAGCTTTGCAGGATATAATATTCTGGGCTGGCAGTTTTTCTCTCTTAGTACCTGGGCTATATCTCGCCATTCTCTCCTGGCTTGTAGGGTTTCTGATGAGAAATCAGCTGTAAGTCTAATTGGAGATCCTCTGAGAGTAATCTGTCGTTTCTCTCTTGCACATTTTAGGATCTTTTCTTTGTGTTTCACTGTGGTGAGTTTGATTACGACGTGTCGTGGTGAGGATCTCTTTTGATCATGTTTATTAGGGGTTCTCTGAGCTTCCTGTACTAGGATGTCTCTGTCCTTCTCCAAACTTGGGAAATTTTCTGCTAGTATCTCACTAAAAAGGCCTTCTAATCCTTTCTCCCTTTCCATGCCTTCAGGAACTCCTAGAACCCGAATGTTGGGTTTTTTAATAGTATCCTGTAGATTCCTGACAGTATTTTTTAGATTTCTGATTTCTTCTTCTTTTCTTTGATTTGACTGTTTCCTTTCCTGTTCTCTGTCTTCTAATTCCGATATTCTCTCCTCTGCTTCATCCATTCTGTTTTTAAGGCTCTCTAATGTGTTTGCCATTTGATCTATTGAGTTCTTCATTTCATTGAGGTTTTTTTTCACTATCGCAATTTCCTGTTCCACTAGTTGTTTCATTTCATTTTGATTCCTCCTTAATATTTCATTTTCACGGGAGAGATTTTCTATCTTGTCCATTAAGGATTTCTGTAGTTCAAGAATTTGTTTTTGAGAACTTCTTAATGTTCTTGTGAATTTTTTGAAATCTGCTTCTTGCATTTGCTCTATCTCTTCATCTTCATAATCTTGCATTGTCATGTCTTGTTCACTTGGGGGCGTCATAGTGCCTTCCTTGTTCTTGGTAGCTCCGCTTCTATGTTTCTTGCTTGGCATGTTAGAGATAATTTGTGGTGTTTTTGTTTTTGTTTTTTTTTCTCTCGTTATACTATGCCTCTAAGTGAGCTGTCTGTTTTGTTGGAGCCTTAGGGGCTGTGATGGGTGTGGTCAGAGGGCTATGCTTGTTTCTTGAGGTTTAAGGCTGTGTAAAGAGCGACTCTCCCAGATTATTTGCTCCTTGCTGGGACGCTCTCTCTCTCTCTCTTTTTTTTTTTTTTTTTGTTTTGACTTAGTTGGGAGTGGGGTTGAGGGTAGTTGAAATCTAGCCTCTGTGAGTATTCGTTTGATCTACCCCTGGGACCATACACAGCGTTTATGCAGCCCTCAATGTGTTCTCCAGTTTCGCTAAAGATACTGAGTTTGGCTGAGCTTTACATATGTAAAATCGCGGTGCTCTTTGTTTTGCTTGGTGAGTGAAGGGAGAGGCCTCTGTTCCCCCTCCCCCCAATGTCTCGGACTTCTCAGGTCTTTTGTCTTTCTTACCCTCCTCCGTTCCTGCTTGGCAAGTTAGAGATAATTTGTGGTGTTTTTGTTTTTGTTTTTGTTTTTTTTTCTCTCGTTATACTATGCCTCTAAGTGAGCTGTCTGTTTTGTTGGAGCCTTAGGGGCTGTGATGGGTATGGCCAGAGAGCTATGCTTGTTTCTTGAGGTTTAAGGCTGTGTAAAGAGCGACTCTCCCAGATTATTTGCTCCTTGCTGGGACGCTCTCTCTCTCTCTCTCTCTCTCTTTTTTTTTTTTTTTTTGACTCAGTTGGGAGTGGAGTTGAGGGTAGTTGAAATCTAGCCTCTGTGAGTATTCGTTTGATTTACCCCTGGGACCACACAAAGAGTTTATGCAGCCCTCAATGTGTTCTCCAGTTTCGCTAAAGATACTGAGTTTGGCTGAGCTTTACATATGTAAAATCGCGGTGCTCTTTGTTTTGCTTGGTGAGTGAAGGGAGAGGCCTCTGTTCCCCCTCCCCCCAATGTCTCGGACTTCTCAGGTCTTTTGTCTTTCTTACCCTCCTCCGTTCCCGCGCTGGCGAGATTCTGTGGCTCTGCCTCCTCTCCCGCCGCTGCCACTCGGCTTGTCTCGGTTGGTTTTCCACGCGGTGGGTTCCCTGTAAGTCCTCTGTGTTTCCTCCACAAGATCCGGAAGCGATTCCTCTGCAGTTTTTTTCTTGAGTTTTTTCCTGATGCTACAGTAATTCCGCTTTTATGAAAGTTTATTTTCCCAAACTAAGGCACACGTCCTCACTATCCGCCATCTTGGCTCCGCCCTCTGTAGTAGTTTTTCTAAGGTAGACAATGCCCATGAGGAAAATTATATTCTCACTTTAAAACTTTCTTTCCCTTTGGTCTGAAAGGGAGGTTTTTTCTACTTACTGTGTACTTCGCTGATGGCGAAGTGAATCTAGCTATGAGAGGCGAAGTGAATCTAGCTATGAGATTATTATTTAAGTTCTTATTTTGGCTATGCTATTACAGAAAAATGTTAGCCATCTCTTTTATAAGGTCTAAAGATTACATTGTGCATCCTACAGATTCCTTCATAATAGAATTAGTTTCCTACCTTGAAGAGAATAGAGAAATGAAAGAACAAGTTGGGCTTAGAATAGAGAAATGAGGGAGCAAGTCCTAGATCACTTGCTGACAATAGCAATATTACATGAATACTTAGCAAACCGTTTCAACCATTAGATAACAACTTAAGAAAACATTTACCAGAAGGTCCAATGCCTTCTATAAATTTTAAGAATCATGTATTTGAAAACACCTCTTAAATATCTAACATGGTGTAGTTTGTTCAACCAGTAAACTTAAGCACAACCATATAAAATGTTTTTAGTTTCTTTCTACCAACACGTTTAAAACATATGATACACAGATTCAGGTCACACAAATTGAAATGTATCTTTGATTGATTTTAGCAGCTTAAATTTATGGACAATCTTATCTATAAGCCATTTAAAATAAAACTCTTAATAAAATTTCCTATGTGGACATACAATATGTACACACATATAACATAGCATAATAGACCAATATAGCAATTTTAATAATAGCTTTTAAAATCTTTAACTCTTTTTGTCGATTGCCAATTGATTTGAATTGCTTTTTGTTTTTAGTAACCTCAGTTAACCATACTTTCTCTCAGTTGGTACTGTTAATACATTATTGGCTTCATCTGTTTACAGAGCCATCCCAAAGTACTGAATACAATAGAAGTGGCTGGGAAAAGTCCATAGGAACCGATAGGAGGACAGCTAAACACAGAACCAACAACACTTTAGTTTTATGAGCAGCAGATCATATATAACTGTGGATGACAAAAGACTTTAAGTCGCCATGTTTAAAATTATAAACTCATCAACCAACAAGAGGCACTTGCTTACTACACAGTATTTTTGAAAGCACCTGTAGGATTTTACAAGTATTTAACCCTTTAGGCCTCTGAGGCTTTCTCATTAAGATAACTATCATGTCTAGTAACACAAAATCATTAGACTTTTTAATTCTCAAACATTTGTATTAATAGCATTTTCCATTATAGAAACTTAAAGTTTGGTACCACATCACATCTTGACAGTACTTCTAATATAATCCAAATAGCCTGATTAGTTGGTGTCTCTATAAGATGAGAGACATAGGTCCTTCGATTTTTTCAGTTGGGCCCAAACTGGAAAAACCAAAGTCCAAGATTTATTGGAAATTTTAGAGTCCAGATTGTTTGAAACTTTGATTTTTTGAATGCCTGTCAAGAATGCCAAGGAGGCTCAAAATCCAAAATATCTGGTTGAAATAAGATTCCTTAAAATCATGACATAACAGACCAAATTTGATCATTGTTACAAGGTGATTATTCAAATCTTTGAAAATAAGCACATATTTAAATAACCCACAGCTCTTAATAAAAATTCAGCTGTTTTTGAACAATTAGAATTTAACAGACATCAAGAGAACATAATAGATTACTTTAACACATTGCTTTAACAGAGCATCAGAGTTTAATTCTATGTCAAAGAGAAATTGAGCTTCCTGTGTTCTTTTGCTGTGAGGTTTCCTTCCTTTACCTTCTTTCATATTGGTGACCGTGTTTCTGTGTGTAACACATCTTTAAGCATCTTTTGCAGGTCAGGATGAGTGGCAACAAATTCTTTCAGTTTCTGTTTGCTATGAAAAGTCTTAATTTCACCTTCATTCACAAATGAAAGCTTTGCAGGATATAATATTCTGGGCTGGCAGTTTTTCTCTCTTAGTACCTGGGCTATGTCTCGCCATTCCCTTCTAGCTTGTAGGGTTTCTGATGAGAAGTCTGCTGTGAGTCTAATTGGAGATCCTCTAAGAGTAATCTGACGTTTCTCTCTTGCACATTTTAGAATCTTTTCTTTATGTTTCACTATGGTGAGTTTGATTACAACATGTCGTGGTGAACATCTCTTTTGGTCATGTTTATTAGGGGTTCTATGAGCTTCCTGTACTAGGATGTCTCTGTCCTTCTCCATACCTGGGAAATTTTCTGCTAGTATCTCACTGAAAATGCCTTCTAATCCTTTCTCCCTCTCCATGCCTTCAGGAACTCCTAGAACCCGAATGTTAGGTTTTTTAATAGTATCCTGTAGATTCCCAACAATATTTTTTAGATTTCTAATTTCTTCTTCTTTTCTTTGGTTTGCCTGTTTCCTTTCCTGTTCTCTGTCTTCTAAGTCTGATATTCTTTCTTCTGCTTCGCCCATTCTGTTTTTAAGGCTCTCTAATGTGTTTGTCATTTGATCTATTGAATTCTTCATTTCATTATGATTTCTCATCACTATCGCAATTTCCTGTTCCACTAGTTGTTTCATTTCATTTTGATTCCTCCTTAAGATTTCATTTTCACGAGAGAGATTTTCTATCTTGTCCATTAAAGATTTCTGTAGTTCAAGAATTTGTTTTTGAGAACTTCTTAATGTTCTGATCAATTTTTTGAGATCCGCTTCTTGCATTGCTTCAATCTCATCATCTTCATAATCTTGGATTGGGGTGTCTTTTTCATTTGGGGGCGTCATAGTGTCTTCCTTGTTCTTGTTACCTCAGTTTTTGCGTTTGTTGTTTGGCATGTTGGAGATATTTGGTTTCTTCACTGTGGTGTTTTTTCTTGTTACACTATGGCTCTATATTAAGTGGACTGTCTGCTTTCAGTGGAGCCTTAGAGGCTTGAGATGAGTGTGGACTGAGAGCTGTGTTTGGTTCCTCAGAGTTGAGGGTGTGTCAAAGATGACACTCCCAGGTTAGGCGTGGTAAATCTCTCTCTCTTTCTTTCTTTCTTTCTTTCTTTCTTTCTTTTTTTTTTTTTGATTCAAAAGGGAAGTAATTCCGCACAGCTAAACATAATTGGAGGTAGTTAGCAGGCAAATGATATACCCACAGGAGCCAGAGATTGGAAGCTCTTTCCCAAGGACCACACAGGGAATCTCTGCTGCCCTCGGTGTGGGCTCCAATTCTCCTGCAGTCTCCCACTGGGTTGCCAAGTTAGATGCTAATCTCCTGTTATTTCACCCCTCCCCCCAGAGTCAGGTTTTTCTGCTAGGCTCAGGGCCGGTGCAGACCTGAGGTCGCCCTGCTTATGACGTATGTCCAAAATGGCGCCTGCTCTTTGTCTCGCTAGCCTTTGAGGGGTGAGCAGAGAGAGAGAAACTCGTGTCCGTATCAGTCACTTTTTTTATTTTTTTTTTCTCTCTCTTCTAGTTAGCCTGGTGAACTTTTCCCCACGGAGTTTCAAGCCTCGTTCCCTCTAATCTCCTCTTTCCGCTTGCCCGCTGGTGTCTCAGGCTACTGAGGTTCGGCTCACCTGGTGTTCCAGCACTGGTGTGTTGAGTCTGCCACTGGTGTCCCGAACTTGGGCTCCCACGCTCTCCACGCAGGTCCACTGTGAATCACTAGTTCCGGAAGAGTTTCCTCTGCTGTTTCTTCCCCTACTCTTCCTTGACCCTGCAGTATCTCCACTTTTATTAACCTGTGTCTTGCCGAACTATCAATGTGCTCCCTTCCTATTCCGCCATCTTGCCGCTCTCCAGATTGTGCATCTCTTGACAATAAACACAAGTAGAAATTATTGATAAAACAAGTAAAAGTACCCAAGTCCATTGAAATCTACCAACTCTCTCCTAAATAATTATCAGATTAAGAAGGGAATAAAATATGCAATGGAAGACTAGTTACAAAATAACAAACAAGATATTTTATATATTAAAACCTATGAGACATGATGAAACTTAACTCCCAGGTAACATCTTCAAGATAAATTAATTGAATTGTAATATTGCCAAAGTAGAGAGCGCAGCAGACTGAAACATTGTGGGGCTTTTTTCACTCTGAATTCTCTTTTAGCTCCTTCTCCCTTCCTCCCTCCACCTGGCCCTGTTACTCCCAATTAGCCCTATACAGCACTCTCAAAATTCTCCTTGTATTGATAGAAATTCAAGTTTAACAAAGACCTCCTTTTGTTATTTGGCACTGAAGTACTTCACTTGAGCAGCCCTAGGTATGTTTGAGGGAGAGCCATGGCATTGGTCTGCGTGAGCATACTTCAGATGGATGTGCTGGTTAGACTCATGGCTGTGATCAACAGAATGATTTTCAAGGGTTTATATTTAAGCAACAGAGAAGGAATAAAGCCTCTGTCAGCTGAAGCTCAACTGTAGTTGCAGCAAATAACCACACCAGAATGGGAAGAATAGTATTGTTTTCACATTAAGTATATTTTGAAATTAAATTTAATTTGAAGAAATGCCTTTCTACAGATGGCAGAGAAAAGGGATCATGGGTGATGTTCAATAGTTTGCCTTCTTTAGTATATTGGATTTGGAGTTTTGGCAGAGACTAGAAACATTTGTTAGTTTCTGAGTTCTGTTGTCAACTGTTTTTCCATAACATCTTTGCCTGATGCTTTTCAATGAAGTGATAAAATATGTGATTGCTCAAGTGAATTAATTCTATAGGCTGGAATAGCGAGAGCCAGGAAAAAGATTGAGATGGCAGAGTCATCTAATTTTGGAATTACAAGAGTTTGCATGGCATGAATTTTGCTATATGAAGGGGAGTCACATGCTTGTGTAGGAATCCCAAACCTAGTGGAACAGTGTAATGTAGAGCAGTGAGTAAAAAGAGAATATGGAAAGAGCATGAATCAAGAATGCTACAAACTTTTAGGTTATGTAGACAGGAAGTTTTCTGTGATATGATAAAAATAAAATTGCATGAAAATATGATAAAATATTCAATTCCCTGTGTTACTAAAGGCAAAATATTTAACATATGCAAGTCTCAGTTTTCTCATCTATAATAAGGATAGCAATATTACTCTCCTGAAAAGGATTGAAAGAGATCATTCACTCATCTAATCATTGAGTTGTACTTATCAAACACCTGAATTGTCAAGTACTATTCTAGGGAATGGGTTTGTAGAGATACATTAAACAAGTAAGCACACAACCACATAATTCCATATTTATTTATTTACTTATTATTTGAAAGGCAGAGAGAAAGAGAGCACTTCCATCATCAAGTTGACTTCCCAAATGGCCTCAATGACTGGGGCTGGGCCAGGTCGAAGCCAGGATCCAGGAACTTCATCTGGATCTCCCACATGGGTGGCAGAGGCCCAGGCTCTTGGATCATATTCCGTTGCTTTCCCAGGCACGTTAGCAGACATCTGGATCAGAAGCAGAGCAGTTGGGACTTGAACCAGCACTACGATTTTGGATGTTGTCCTTGCAAATGGTGCCTGTGCCACACATTTTGAGGGAAGTTGTGTCATACAGAAAAGAAACAGTACTATGAGAGAAAGTAACAGATTATGGATTTTAATGGATTTGGTTTGAGATAGATTTCCTTAGGATCCGTATTTGTTCTTATGTGGAGTTAGTAATGCCAAGAACCAAGAACAGGATTCCAGGGAGAGATGTCAACAGAGCCCTAGAAACCAAATTAAGACACAAAGTTGACAAACAAACTAAAAGAACCTAAGATAGTCTAGGGTGGCTAGAATTGCAAAGGACAGTAAAAGAGAAGCAAAAGTTAGGTAGGAGGGGCTGGTGCTGTGACATAGTGTGTAAAGCTGCTGTCTACAGTGCTGGCATCCCATATGGGCACCAGTTCGAGTCCCAGCTGCTCCACTTCCAATCCAGCTCTCTGCTGGCTGGGAAGACAGTAGAGGATGGCCCAAGTGGTTGGGCCCCTGTACCCTCATGGGAGACCTGGAAGAACTCCTGGTTCCTGGCTTCGGACTGGTGCAGCTCCAGCCATTGTGGCCATCTGGGGAGTGAACCAGTGGATGGAAGACACTCTCTCTTTCTCTCTCTCTCTCTGTAACTCTGACTTTCAAATAAATAAATAAATCTTTAAAAATAAAGATAGGAGTTCAAAACTGTGCCATGAAATATAGAGCTTGAACTGTATCATAAATGCAAGCAGAAATAATTATGTTAGCACAGAATCTATCCCTCAATTAATTATCACTAAAAGTTAACATAATGATGAGGAGGGGGAGTGAAAGGATAGAAGATGAGAATTGTAGTTTACAGTCATGAATGAGGCCTTCTAGGTAGAAGTAGACAAGTATTCTTTATTTTAGAACATAAATTTTAAAAAGTCAGATACAAGATGAATTTATTACTACAGATGTTAGAAGGGACACTATTTCATGAGACATTAAAAGCTTTAAAATGTTGGCCATGAAATATAGGACAAAAGATAAGGGTGGGCATTTGGTGAAGCTGTTAAGTCCCTGTGCTGGACACCCACATCCCATATTGGAGTGCCTGATTGTCAAGACCCAGCCACTTCACTTCTGATCCAGCTTCCTGCTAACATGTACCCTTGGAGGCAACAATAATGGCTCAAGTGCTTCCACCCAAGTGGGAGACCCATATTGAGACCTGACTTCCTGGATCCAAACTGGCTGATCCCTGGCCATTGAGGGAATTTGGGGTGTAAACCAGTGCATGGAAGAACTCTTTCTCTATTTCTGTCTCTATGCCTTTCAAAACTGAATGAAAATAAATAAATAACAAATAAAATTTAAAAGACAAAGAACACCCCACCACCACCAAATAATTCTTAGTCCTTGTCTGGCTTCTCTCATCTCTATCCCTTACTCCTTATTCTCTCATTTGTAATGGGGCCACATCCCTCTGTTCCTTACTCATATTAGTTCAAAGCTAGTCTCAAAAATCAAGTCTTAGCTAGTGTGGCCCATCAACTGCTCATTTCACAGGAGACCATGTATTAAATACTAGCATATGGTAGGATATTGTTTTCAGCTTTTGGATGGACCATGCCTAAGTGCCAGCATATATTGTTTGCTTTTGATTAAAATGTAATGCTTAATGGATTTTAGAAATCATAATAAAAAATAAATCTGGATTCATGGAAGACAAACAAATGATGTGGCTTTGGAACCTGATCCATTCCACGTGTTCAAGCTTACTATTTACTAGGTTCTACATCTCACACTTAAAAATTTCATACAAATTAGTTTTTGTTTTTTCAATCCAGTTCATTTGAACTGTATCTACAGGGGAAAGTGTCTTCATAACAAATCTATTTTCTATGAGAAATTTCCTCTTTAGGAAATAGCTTAATCCATGCATTTAAAAATCAAAAGCCTGACATACTCACAGGCTAAAAATCCTGGGTCATGGATTAAATACTGGGACTCTGGTCCTGAATCGTTCAGTGTTTGCTACATGAATAAGGCAATCAGTGAGAAATCTGGACCTGGTCCTCAGAATACTAGAATTTTGAATTAGTCATTGTCATCTCTTTGCAAATATAATCTACTAAAAATAATGAACTTGTTGTTACCCTTCTACAAGTGATCATGATGTGGTTTCACCTGACTTCTTAAGACAAACTCTTTATTACCATAAATTGGGTTTAGATAATAGTCTTTTTTGCCTAGGCTATGTTATAATAACAAACAATAACAATAATCAGAAAAATGAAAAACAGCAACAAAACATTCCAGTGGCTTACAGCACATGTTTCTTTTCTGCTCATGGTAACATGTTAGTTTTAAATCAGTTCTGCTAAACAGCTCTACTGCTGCTTCCTGTGTCTTCACTGTCTTGGGGCCCAGGTTCTTGGTCTTGTGAAGGGAAAAGTAAAAGGTAGTTGAATCATGTAATAACTTTCAAAGCTTCTACTTGTAAATGACTACTTCTCTTCTGCTTACTTTCTGCTGGGGAAGGCAGCTTCTCTGGCTGAGCCCATAGTTAATGAGAAGAATATGTATTTTCCTAGGGAGATATGGCAAGGACCACAAATATTTAATCCTTTTCCTGGAGGGGGACAGTGAATAATGAGGAGACATTTTAGAGTCTATTCTAGTTCACAAGGACAATGGAGAGTTTCATTGTTGTTGTTTTGAAAGGGATGCAAATTTATAAGTCTTAGAATATTGAATACAAATTGTGCTGTAGTAGTATTTAGGATCACTTAAAGTATTAGATGAATTTTATTTCAATATCTCTTTCAAAGGTGCTGTGGTTAAAGTATTGCAATGTCTGGGATCCAAGGAGAATATAGTCTTTCAGAATTAATATGGTTTAATTTCCAGAGAGAGAAAGAAACAGAGCCAAAATCAATCGCACCTTCTAGGTTTAAGGCCCTTGAGCCCTATAAGTTCCTCTTAGAACATTTGGACTGCAGCTGCCTTTCTCCTTGTGGGAGTCCTTGAATTTCATTAGTTGGGGCCCAGAGGAATAGTCCACTTTAGCTTGCTCCAATGCTCTTTGGCTGTTTTCCTTCCTTTTTCTTATCTTCTAGTGGTAAAGCAGAAAAGAGAGACTACAGGCTTGGAAGAAGTAGATAGAACCTGGGAGGATTAAAAAGAAGGAATATATCTTACTCTGTGTGTCCTGCTTTTTGGTTTTCAAGAACTGTAGTATGTCTATACCTCTAACGAAAATTAAATCATCATATTACACTTTGAAAATAATGACCCAACAAGAATTTGTCAAATATCTATTTGCAAAGTTCTTTATTAGGTGCTGAAAGGACAAGAATTTTCCTTCAGAGATTTGCTGTATGTTTAGAGAGAAATTTCATGTAACTTTACTACAGTCTGTGAAATTTGTGCTGTAGGTGACATCAGAGCTCGGAGAAAAGAACAGTTATTGGTCTGAGTCAGTAGCACTGCATGTGATTTCTTTCTCTGTGTGTAAGACTATCCTATGGCTGAACCATAATTTATTAATCATCTCTCTATTATTAGAGCTTTAGAATAGCTTCAGTTCTCATAATTGTAGAGTGTACCTGATGAGAATCTGTGTCTTTACTGGCATCTTGTGTATATTTATGATTGAGTGCTAGCAAGAAAGTGTTCCCAAAACTTAACTGTCCTGTAATTTTCCAGAATGTTAAATTTCCACCAGTTATGGGTGCCAGGAACTGTGTCATATGCAGCTTTGAATATCATGCTTTAAAATATTTCCCTTTACTGCACACTCTGCTCACCTAGGTAATTCCTATTTTTCTCAGTTTTGAGGTTATTTCTACTGAAAATTATTCTGTCATCCCCCAATGAGTTCAGGATTTTGAGTTATGCTGATGAGTTGTTCTGTACTTTAAGACTTTTTTTTTTAAGATTTATTTATTGATTTGAAAGTCAGAGTTACAAAGAGAGTGAGAGAGAACGAGAGAGAAAGAGAGAAAGAGAGAAAGAGAGAGAGAATCTTTCATTCGCTGGCTCACTCTCCACCCTCCATGAACAAGCTGGCTGCAACACACAGAGCTGGGCCAGACCAAAGCTAGGAGCTAGCAGCTTAATCCGGGTCTCCCCCATGGGTGGCAGGGGCCCATGCCCTCACACTGTCTACTACTGCTTTTCCCAGGCCATTAGCAAGGACCTGGATTGGAAGTGGAGAGGCAAGGATGCTATTTGGCACCCAGATGGGATACCAGCATCGCAGGTGGTAGCTTTACCTGCTATGCCACAGCACTGGCCCAAGGCTTCTATTCACCCTTTCACCATTCTAAAATGAAATTCATTGATAATATAATCTCACTGTACACATTATATTAAAATCTAAATTTACGAGTATTAGATTACGATAAAGATAAATTAAAAGCAAAGCAGAAAAAATAGTCACATGTATTTCAGCATATGGAAAGCCTGGACAAGCTGCATTTAAAGACATAATGAAGTAATCATCTTGTTTTTTGTTTTGTTTTTTTTTTTTTCATTTATTAAACTTTTATTTAATGAATATAAATTTCCAAAGTACAGCTTATGGGTTACAATGGCTTCCTCCCTCCCACCTGCAACCCTGCCCTTTCCCGCTCCCTCTCCCCTTCCATTCACATCAAGATTCATTTTCAATTCTCTTTATATACAGAAGATCAGTTTAGTATATATTAGGTAAATATTTCAACAGTTTGCCCCCATATAGCAACACAAAGTGAAAAAAATACTGTTGGAGTACTAGTTATAGCATTAAATAACAGTGTACAGCACATTAAAGACAGAGATCCTACATAATATTTTTTTTTAAATTAATTAATTTTCTATGCCATTTCCAATTTAACACCAGGTTTTTTTTTTTTTCATTTCCAATTATCTTTATATACAGAAGATCGATTCAGTATATAATTAGTAAAGATTTCATCAGTTTGTACCCACACAGAAACACAAAGTGTAAAAATACTGTTTCAGTACTAGTTATAGCATCGCTGCACATTAGACAACACATTAAGGACAGATCCCACATGGGATGTAAGTACACAGTGACTCCTGTTGCTGACTTAACAATTTGACACTCTTGTTTATGGCATCAGTAATCATCTTGTTTATGTCCTAAATTGCTGTGAATGCTGCAGTACAGACATAGGCTGGCATGGCTGTATGAGCTGGTGACTGATTTTTCTGTATTGATGATCAACTCCTGGCAGATTTCCAGGAGGGAAAAAAAAACTTTCAGTTATATTCTACTTGTAATCTTGGAAAATTAAGTATACGTTAGAATTGTGCAAAAATTAATTGTGTTTGATGTGTAAATCAAGCTAGATTTCACACTGCCTAGTAGAACTTCTGCCTATAGAAATATCTTTGGAGAATTCTCATTGTGTGAGACTCTGTCATATTCCAGGCTGACTAATGTCTTTGGTCTCTAGCCACTAAATCCCACCAGTGCCCACCACAACTGTGATAATAATTAAAAGAAAAACAAAAATGTGCTCACAAATTTCTCAAATGCCTAATTATGGTACCTACTGAGAACCTTTGTACAAATAAGGATGTAGAACCCTGTACTTTCTCAGATATCTTATTTATTATTTATTTATTTTTAGCGATTTATTTTATTTATTTGGAAGGCAGAGTGACAGAGAGGGAGAGACAAGGACAGAGATAAAGGAGATTTTCAAAATAGCTGTAATGGCTGGGACTGGACCAGGCCGAAGTCAGGAGCTAGGAACTTCATCCAGGTCTCCCACCTGGGAGACCCAGGTACCCAGGCATTTGGGCCATCTTCTGTGGCTTTCCCAGATGCATTAGCAGGAAGCTGGATTGGAAGAGGACCAGCCAGGATTCAATCATAGGCTTTTGAACAAAAACATTCTCATGTGTTTTAAGTTCCTTATGGAGCAATGATTATCTTTTTTTTTTTTTAACAGTTATTTCTTTATTTGAAAATTAGTGTTGCATAGAGATTGGGAGAGACAGAGAGACAGAGATCTTCCATCCACTGGTTCACTCCCCAGATAGCTGCAATGGCCAGGACTGGGCCAGGCTAAAGCCAGGAGCCAGGAGCTTTATCTGGGTCTCCCATGTGGATGGCAGGAGCCCAAACACTTGGACCATCTTGTGTTGCTTTTCTCAGGTCATTAGCACAGAGCTGGATTGGAACTAGAGCAGCTGGGACATGAATTGGCACCATATGGATCCCACAATGCTGGCCTTCAGTGATTAGCTTTCACATTGCTATCACCAGAACAGTTCCTGGTATTTGTTGATATCTTTATAATGTTAGTTATAAATATTTGTTACTTATTAATATTTTAATGGCTAGGTCTTCCAGGATACTTTTATAGAACAGGAGTCATATTTGTATCCATTGACTAATTCCTGATTGTGATGAGAAGTCTCTAGTGATTCACCTTTAAAACATGCCAAGAATTGGGGCCAGTGTTGTGGTGCAGCACTACTGCCTCCCACTCTGGCATCCCAGATGGGCTATAATTCGTTTTTGGGCTCCTGCCACCCATGTGGGAGAGCTGGATGAAGTTCCTGTCTGGCCATCTGAGGGAATGAACCAGTGGATGGAAGGTCTCTTTTTCTCTCTGTCTCCCTTTTTCTGTAACTCTGATTATCAAATAAATAAATAGTTTTTTAAAGTGTCAAGAATCACAACAGCTCTCATTTAGTCTATTTTATCTATTAGCAGACATTTTACCAAGGAATATACTCTATTTGCTTCAGCAACCCCATGAGCTAGGCTTAGCTTGTTGAAGGCTCTTAAGTAGATAGTTCGTAATTGACAGAGGTGGGATTTGAACCCAGGTGCATAGAGGATATTCATGGCCGCTTCACTATAAGATATTAGCTATTGATTCAGAACAGGCAGTCTTGATTATTTGAGGAAAATTCTCTTTTTCTTCTAACTTTAAAAGGTTTGCCTTTGATAAATCAGAAATGCTAGCAACCTTTCTGGCATGGAGCTGTCATATCGCTTATCTTTTGGATTTGTTGACAAGATAATATGTAATTTAAAACCTTGTGTTATTATTATTACCATAATTGATTTTATATACAAGGCTAACAATAGATTGTGAATTTATTTTTATTGAACTATGGTTAGGATTTTTTACTGTATATTAATAGGTGAAATCAACATATAGTTTTCTCTGTTGGGATTTAGCAACAGTGTTTTGAGAAAAATTAGTTGAGAATTGTTCCATATTTGATGGTATCTTAAAATAAATTATATTTTAGAATTACCTATTCCTTAAAATTTTTAAAGGACTTGCCAGGTAGGGCACCTTCTGAGTGTTAGGGAATGATTGATAATGTTTTTTTTATTATATCCATGGCTTATGTCTATTTCTTTTTCCTCTCCTTGAGATAACTTCAATTTTTTTTTCCTGGAAATGACCCATTTCAAACATTTAAATATAATAGGATAGAGTTGTACATAGGACTATATGTTTTTAAGTTCCTTAGTATCTTTTTATTTGTAGTACCTTTGCTATTTTTAGTATTATATATGTTTTCTTTATTAGACTGGCTAGAAATCTGTATTTGTATATTATATCCCCATCCTCCCTCCATTTCCTTCTGAAAAGCAGTTTTTGAATGTATCTATGAATTTTTTCATTTGTATTTTATTTTTTAGGTTTTGCTTTTATTTTTACTTTATTCTTCATTTTAGTATTTCTTTCCCCCTGCTGATTTTTTATTTGACTCCTTAAGTTCTCTTTCTTTTGTCTCTTTCATCTTTCTTTCCATCTTTCATTTTTCTCCAACATGAAAACAGTTTATTCTGTGACCTCCTTTGATTACAGATTTGGCTGATATGTGTATATTTTGGTAAGTAGTATTCTTATTTTTTGTTGTTTTCTAAATAGTCCATGATTATAGATTTATTTCCTCTTTGACATTATAGAGATTATTAGGAGAACATCTTTAAAATTCTTATGCTTTTAGATTTTATTGCCTTAAGATTTTACCATTGTTTACTGTTAACCCACTGACTGCTTTCAGATATAAAATAGTATATAACCCAAGTTGGATTATCACTTTGAATCTACCATTTCCTCATCTCCAAATAATGTCACCACTGCCAAGGTATTTTATTGATTGAGATTAGAGATCTATTTTATTTTTCTGTTTAGGTTCGAGATGATAAAACCTTACTGGGGAAAGTCTGTGGCAATGAAACTCTCTCTCATGTTACATCAATTACTAATACTATATGGATCAGGTTTAAAATTGATGCTTCTGTTGAAAAAGTTAGTTTCAGAGCTGCTTATCAAGTTGGTAAGGAAACTTATATTTAATTTTTAAGTGTTTAATTTAATTTGCCTGATTATAACATTTTAATTTCTTGAAATAACTTAGTCATTTAGTCAAACAGCAAGGAAAATATTCTCACAAAAGTATTACATTCTTTTATCATATTAGGCAGAATTAGACTTTGTAATAAAATTGAGAGTAAGAATTATTCATCTTTGTTCAAGCATTAACATTATTTTTTATATTTACAGCTTGTGGGGGTGAATTAACTGGAGAAGGGATCATTCACTCTCCTTTTTATCCTAATGTATATCCTGGAGAAAGAATCTGTAGGTGGACTATCTCCCAACCCCAAAGTCAGGTAGTTCTTCTCAACTTTACTGCATTTGAAATTGGAAGTTCTGCACAGTGTGATACAGATTATGTTGAGGTAAGAGTGAAAATCTTTCGGTATTTGTATTTGTTTGTATTATTAAAAATACTATGTCATGTTATCTGCAAATGAGTTAAAACAAAAAGTCATTTGTGTAGATCAACATCTTCTATGAATATTGATGTAACATCCCCAATGAATATTTGAATTCCAGCATATAAAGAGGATTATACATGAAGTGGGACTTATCCCTGGAATCCTAGGTTGATATAACTTCCAAAAAATCAATTATTATTAATAAAATAAAGGACAAACCACATTATCTCCTCAGCAGATACAGCTCTGACAAAATCCAACACCCTTTCATGATAAAAATACTCAACAAGTAAGAAAAAGAAAGGAACTTCCTTAATCTGAGAGCATCTATTAAATACCGTATATATTTTTCACTAACACTAATTTAATATAGTGCCAATTATAAATTATATCAAGGTATCCATAATTATTGAACGAACAATAATTTCTAGAGATCTCTATTCTACTACATCTCTTCCAATCTTTCAGATGTATTTCCATAGATAATGAGGAAAATAATATAAACTAAATTTTAGTGAATGAATTTTTTTGTTTTTGTAAAAAATTATATAAAGAGAACCTATGTATAATACCACTAATTATGAAACACTAATCACTTTGCTCCTATAGTCAGTACAAAAAGCAAAGATGTTTATTATCATGAGTTCTATTCAACATTATATTGGAAATTATAGATAGGGCAATTAAGCAAAGGAAAGAAATAAAATGTATGTAAAATGGAAAGGAAGTAAAACTATCACAATTCATAGACAACATATCTTGAATATAAAAATTATTAGGAATCCACACACATCAAAAGCTATTAGTACTAATAAACACATTCTTTAAGTTGCAGGCTACAAGATCAAAAATATGAAAATAATTTATTTTATATACTAGTAATGAACAATTTGAAAATGAAACCAAGATTTATAATTACATTATAATAAGTACATTTCTGTAAAGAAGTATAAAATTTGTACCCTGAAAATGAAAATGTATTACTGGAGGAAATTGGGGAAGACCTAAATGAATGGGAATCTATCTCTCATCTTTATGGATTAGAAAAATTAATACTGTTTAGTTAGCGGTACTCCCCAGATTGATCTGAAGATTCAGTCTAATCCCTATCAAAATTTCAGAGGTTTCTTTGAAGAAGTTCATAAGCTGTTTGTAAAATTGATATGAAAATGCAAGAGTATCAGACTAACCAAAACATTTTTGAGAAAAAACAAAGTTGGAGGACTCATTTTCTGATTTCAAAATTTAGCTCAAAACTGCAGTAATCAAGACAATGTGTTATTGGAGTAAGGATATAAATGTAGATCAGTGGAACAGAATTGAAGGTCCAAAAATGAATTCATAGTTTATGACCAACTGATTTTTGGAATGAATGCCAACAAGGAGAAAAAGACCCAAATATGTAACCTAAAATTATTAAACTCTTAGATGAAAACATGGTCATGAGTATTTGTGACCTTAAATATGAAAAGTAAGTATAAACAATACAAAAGAAAACTTGGACCTCATCAAAATTTAAAAATTTTAAAGTGGCCAAAGGATATGAATACACATTTCCTCAGAGAAAATATGGAGTTGACAATAAGCATGTGAAAAGGTACTCAACATCTTTAGTTATCAGAAAAATGTAAATCAAAATTGTAGTGAAATATCACTTCACATCTGCTAGAATGACTCAATGAAGAAGTCAGATAATAACAAGTATTGGAAGGGATGGGAACAAACTGGAATTCTTATACACTGTGTAAGAAAGTAAACTAGTACAACCACTTCGGAAAAACAGTTGGTAGTTTCTCAACAGTTATCCATAGAGTTACCATTTGAATCAGCAGTTCCACAAGGGAGTGAAAATGTATGTCCACACAAAAATGTGTATCCAGATATGTCTACAACCATTATTTGTAATGCCATATAAAATAGAAGATTCAATTATTATTCATAATTAAAAAATCAGAAGCAACTTAAATGTCCATCAGTTGATGGCTGGATAAGTAAAATAGATATATTCATAAAATGGAATGCTCTATGGCACTAAATAGGAATGAAGTAATGATACGTGCTACACTGTGGATGAATATTGAAATCATATTCAACCTAAAAGAACCTAGTCACAGCATGTTACAAAAGATCACATATTGTGTGATTCCATGTTTGAAATGTACAAGCAGGTACTTTATGTAGATAGAAAGTGGATCGATGGCTGCGTGGGGCTCTGGTTTGGGCAAATGGCAAGTGACTAAAATTTCGTTTGGGGTAATTAAAATGTTCTAAAATTGTGTTCACAGATTGACTTTTGCTGTGTTAATATAAGCATTAGAAAAACAATTATTCTTAGAAAATAGATACCTAGGCTGGCGCTGGGGCTCACTTGGCTAATCCTCCGCCTGCAGCACCGGCACCCCGGGTTCTAGTCCCGGTTGGGGCGCCGGATTCTGTCCCGGTTGCTCCTCTTCCAAGCCAGCTCTCTGCTGTGGCCCGGGAAGGCAGTGGAGGATGGCCCAGGTTCTTGGGCTTTGCACCCGCATGGGAGACCAGGGGGAAGCACCTGGCTCCTGGCTTCGGATCGGCGCAGCGCGCCAGCCGTAGTGGCCATTTTGGGGGTGAACCAACAGAAAAAGGAAGACCTTTCTCTCTGTCTGTCTCTCTCTCACTGTCTAACTCTGCCTGTCAAAAAATAAAAATAAAGAAAATAGATAATAGATACCTAATAAAATAAGCTTGAATATATCTTTTTTTTTTCCTCTTTAGATTGGTACCAGTTCCATCATGGGTTCTCCTGAAAATGCAAAGTACTGTGGCACAAACATTCCTCCATTTATAACATCTGTGTACAATTTTCTTTATGTCACGTTTGTGAAAAGTTCTTCAACTGAAAACCATGGTTTCATGGCTAAATTCAGTACTGAGGATTTAGGTAAGAGATTGTCTCTTTCTCTTCCTCTTAGGCTTATATTGGAATAAATGAACAGTGGGAATAAAACATGTAACAATTATATACACTATAATATAAAGTACACTCGAAGTCAAAGAATATATTTCCTAATCAACATGTATCCGTAGTTAATTGGTATTTATCTATAATCAAGAAAATAAGCAGCATATAAGAAGTATTTTTCTTTGGAGAACTTAAAAAGTTAGGATCAGCTTTTTTGTTTTGGCATCCTGGTATCTTATTAGTTACTTGTTTGTGGTAATTATTATAATTTTATTTCAACAGCGTGTGGAAATGTTCTTACGGAGTTGACAGGTACCATTCAAAGTCCAGGTCATCCAAATATCTACCCCCATGGTGTAAACTGTACCTGGTATATATTACTTCAACCTGGCCACCTAATTCGTTTGGTGTTCAAAAGTTTTCACCTACAGTTTGATTACAATTGCACGAATGACTACCTAGAAGTTTATGACACTGATTCTGGAACATCTCTTGGGAGGTGAGCTTATTTTCTTTTTAATGCTGACCTTGGAAGCTTATTTATTATTTTATAGAGTTTTATTCAGAGAAGGACAAAATTGGTTATACATTTGCCATTTACCATCTATTTATTCTTTCTTCATTTAAAAATTAACAGATAACATTGTATGTTTTTATAGAACATGATGTTTTGTGGATTTAACCATTGTGGAATGGTTAAATCTAGTTAATTTACAAATGTGTTATCTCAGATGGTCATCATTTTCTGGAGTAGTATACACAATATTTAGTCTATGTGCATTTTTTTCAAGAATACAATATATTGTCATTAACTTTAGTGACCTTGCCTTACGATAAATTTTTGAAATTTATTCCTCTTATGTAACTAGAATTATGTATCCTTTGGCCAGCATCTTCCTATCTTCTCTTCCCCTCAAACCACCCCCACCTTTGGTAAACACCATTCTATCCTCTGATTTTATGACATCAATTTTTACAGATTCTGCGTGTAAGTAAGACCATGTGGTATTTGTCTTTCTGTGTCTGGCTAATTTCACTTAATACAATGTCCTCCAGGTTCATCTACATTGTTGAAAATGGCAAAGTATCATTCTTTTATATGGTTGAATAGTTTTTATTGTATATGTATACTAAATTTCCTTTATACACTTATCCTTTGTTAGGTATTTAGGGTGATTCTATTTCTTCACTATTGTGTATAGTGCTGCAATAAATGTAGAAAGGCAGATATATCTTTGACATTTTCTTTGGATGTATACCCAGGAGAGGAATTGCTGGATCAATTTTTAATTGTTTGAGGACCCTCCATATTGTTTTCTATAATGACTGTACTAGTTTACATTCCCAACAACAGTGTGTAAGGATTCTCTTTTCTCCACCTTCTCATCAACACTTCTGTCTTTTGTCTTTTATGATAATAACCATTCTAACAGGTATGTAGTAATATCATGTGATTTTGACTCACATTTCTCTGATGATAAGTGATATTGCGCATTTTTTTTTCTATGCTTGTCAGTCATCTGTATGTCTTCTTTTGAGAAAGATGTATTCAGGCATATTGTCCATTTTATAAGTCAGATTCTTTTCTATTGAGTTGTTTGAGTTCCTTATATATTTTGAATGTTATCCCCTTGTCAGATATCTGGTTCGGAAATATTTCCTCCCATTTTATAGGTTGTCTCTTTACTCCGTTGATTGTTTCCTTTGCCATGCTTAAACTTCTCAATTTTATGTAATACCATTTGTTTATTTTTGCTTTCGTCGCCCATGTTTTTGAGAATTTATTATAAAAATCCTTACCCAGACACATCATCATAAAGCATTTTCTTTATGTTTTCTTCCAGCAGTATTATAGTTTCCAGTCTTATATGTAAGTTTTTAACTCATTTTGAGTTGATTTTTGCATATGGTCAGAGATGAAGTTCTTTCTTTTTTAAAGACTTATTTATGTATTTGAAAGTCAAAGTTACACACAGAGAGAAGGAGAGGCAGAGAGAGAGAGAGAGAGAGAGAGAGAGAGAGAGAAAGGTCTTCCATCCACCAGTTCACTCCCCAGTTGGCCACCACAGCCAGAGCTGCGCCAATACGAATCCAGGAGCCAGGATCTTCATCCAGGTCTCCCTTGTGGGTGGCAGAGGCCTAAACACTTGGGACATCTTCCACTGCTTTTCCTAAGCCATTAACAGGGAGTTGGATCAAAAGTGAAGCAGCCAGAACATGAACTGGCGCCCATATGGGATGCCAGCTTTGTAAGTGGCAGGTTTACCCACTATGCCACAATGCCAGTCCCTGCTAGAAGATGTTTTGTTCCTAATTCAATCCCTTTACTCTGGTCTGATCTATTCAGATTTTTTATTTCTTCAAAAAAAAAATTCAATCTTAATAAGTTGTATCTGCCCAGAAATGTATCCATTTCCTCTAGGTTTTCCAATTTGTTGGCATACAGTTGATCATAGTTTCTAATGGTCCTCTTTATTTTATTTTTTAAGATTTATTTATTTATTTTGCAAGTCAGAGTTACAGAGAGAGAGGAAGAGTCAGAGATCTTCCATCTGCTGGTTTACTTCCCAGGTGGCTGCAATGGCCAGGCTGGGCCAGGCCCAACACAGGAGCCAGGAGCAGGGGCCCAAACACGTGGGTCATCCTCTGCTGCTTTTTCCCCAGGCCATTAGGAGGGAGCTGGATTGGGAGTGGAGCAGCTGCAGCAAGAACAGGGCCCATATGGGATGCTGATATCATAGGCGGCTGCTTTACCCACTACAACACAACATATTTGTGTGGTATCCATTGCAATGACTCCATTTTTACCTTTGATTTTATTTTGAATCTTTTTTTTCTCTTAGCATAGCTAAAAGTTTGTTGATTTTGTTTATCTTCAAAAAAACCCAAACTCCTTGTTTTGTTAATCTTTTGGTATTATTTTGTTAGTGTCTATTTCTCTCATCTTTATTATTTGTTTCCTTCTAAAAGTTTAGAATTCAGTTCATTTTTTGTTTTTCTGGTTCCTTGAGGTACAATACTAGGTTGTTAATTTGAAATTCCTTTTTTGATATATATTTATTACTTAGAATGATTTTTGCTGTATCCCACTTAGTATTTTGTACAACCATTTTCATTTAAGAAATTTTACAGTTTTCTTTTTAATTTCTTCATTGACCTATTGGCTATCATGAAGATGTGGTTCAATGTGTATGTATAAATTTTCTGAAGTTTTTAGATCTATTAATAATTGCTTTATAAATTTAGGTTCCTCAGTGTTGGATATGTATATATTTACAATTATTATATCCTTTTGTTCAGTTGACCTATTAATCATTGTAGAGTTATCTCTTTTTCTCTCTTGTTCCAGTTTTTTTTTTTATTTTTAACTTTTATTTAATGAATATAAATTTCCAGTGTACAGCTTATGGATTACAATGGCTTCCCCCTCCCATAACTTCCCTCCCACCCGCAACCCTCCCCCCTCCCGCTCCCTCTCCCCTTCCATTCACATCAAGATTCATTTTCAATTCTCTTTATATACAGAAGATCAATTTAGTATAAAGATTTCAACAGTTTGCACCCACATAGAAACACAAAGTGAAACATACTGTTTGAGTACTAGTTATAGCATTAAATCAAAATGTACAGCACATTAAGGACAGCGATCCCACATGAGGAGCAAGTGCACAGTGGCTCCTGTTGTTGACCCAACAAATTGACACTCTAGTTTATGGCGCCAGTAACCATCCTAGGCTGTCGTCATGAGTTGCCAAGGCTATGGAAGCCTTCCAAGTTTGCCAACTCTGATCATATTTAGACAAGGTCATAAAAGACAGAGTGAGGATAGTAACCAATGATCCTAAGAGTGGCATTAACCAGGTTTGAACAATTATACAGCATTAAGTGGGGAAGAGGACCATCAGTACACACATGTTGGGAGTAGAGCCATTGGTGGTAGAGTAGAGGTTATGATTACAAAGGAATGAGGCCCAAGTGCACTAGACAGGGCCTAGAACAAAGGACAGAGTCATTATTAGAGGAGCTAAGAAAGGTGCTGTCTAAGCTACAATGAAGTTTTCTGATTGAGAGGCAAATAGAACCTGACAGAAGGGGCTTGATAATAATCTGGTGGGCTTTAGGCCTTGTAAGTTAAGAGGCCCAGACCTATCTATCTCTTCACATGGGGTACATCCTAAGGGAGGTGTGAACCTCCTAGGGGAAGGCACTCTGTTGACTTTCATTACTTGGCTGGCCTGGGAGGAGAGCTGGCCAGGTAAAGGCAAGTGGCATCTCTAACAAGAAATTTACAGTTCTGCCTGCGATGTTGCTGACCCTACTTGACCATCCCCTCAGCTGCAGTGGTCACTTTGGAAGTTGGGCTGAGTGAAGGGCTTTTCAGCTTAGAGCCAATAAGATCTGTGGCTCTGACCTGGGCATCCTTCAACTCCAGGGCAGGTCCATTTCCAGTGATCCAACTCTTGGCAGAGCTGCCAGGGCTCTTCACAAGCTGACTTCTGCTGAAGCCCAGGCTTACCACATTGAAAGCCACTGCAGTGGACTGGCCTGTTGGGTCTCCTTGAGGGCAGATCACTGTACAGATCAGCCATTAATAGGCCTGCCACCCATTGCTTCTGATGCCGAGCTTTCCTTTACTCCTGGTTTGTGTTAAAGCAGACCAGAGGATGCAAGTCAAGGGAGTGCCCATTTCCCATCTCTAATCTTCGGTGGCCTGAACTACAAGTCTATAGTCACAGGCATGTTCTGTAGTAGTTTTTCTAAGGTAGACAATGTCCATGAGGAAAATTATATTCTCACTTTAAAACTTTCTTTCCCTTTGGTCTGAAAGGGAGGTTTTTTCTACTTACTGTATACTTCGCTGATGGCGAAGTGAATCTAGCTATGAGATTATTATTTGAGTTCTTATTTTGGCTATGCTATTGCAGAAAAATGTTAGCCATCTCTTTTATAAGGTCTAAAGATTAAATTGTGCATCCTACAGATTCCTTCATAATAGAATTAGTTTCCTACCTTGAAGAGAATAGAGAAATGAAAGAACAAGTTGGGCTTAGAATAGAGAAATGAGGGAGCAAGTCCTAGATCGCTTGCTGACAATAGCAATATCACATGAATACTTAGCAAATAGTTTCAACCATTAGATAACAACTTAAGAAAACATTTACCAGAAGGTCCAATGCCTTCTATAAATTTTAAGAATCATGTATTTGAAAACACCTCTTAAATATCTAACATGGTGTAGTTTCTTTAGCCAGTAAACTTAAGCACAACCATCTAAAATGTTTTTAGTTTCTTTCTACCAACAAGTCTAAAACATATGATACACAGATTCAGGTCCCACAAATTAAAATGTATCTTTGATTGATTTTAGCAGCTTAAATTTATGGACAATCTTATCTATAAGCCATTTAAAATAAAACTCTTAATAAAATTTCCCCATGTGGACATACAATATGTACACACATATAATATAGCATAATAGACCAATATAGCAATTTTAATAATAGCTTTTAAAATCTTTAACTCTTTTTGTCGATTGCCAATTGATTTGAATTGCTTTTTGTTTTTAGTAACCTCAGTTAACCATACTTTCTCTCAGTTGGTACTGTTAATACATTATTGGCTTCATCTGTTTACAGAGCCATCCCAAAGTACTGAATACAATAAAAGTGGCTGGAAAAAGTCCATAGGAACCTATAGGAGGACAGCTAAACACAGAACCAACAACGCTTTAGTTTTATGAGCAGCAGATCATATATAACTGTGGATGACAAAAGACTTTAAGTCGCCATGTTTAAAATTATAAACTCATCAACCAACAAGAGGCACTTGCTTACTTCACAGTATTTTTGAAAGCACCTGTAGGATTTTACAAGTATTTAACCCTTTAAGCCTCTGGGGCTTTCTCATTAAGATAACTATCATGTCTAGTAACACAAGATCATTAGACTTTTTAATTCTCAAACATTTGTATTAATAGCATTTTCCATTATAGAAACTTAAAGTCTGGTACCACATCACATCTTGACAGTACTTCTAATATGCTCCAAATAGCCTGATTAGTTGGTATCTCTATAAGATGAGAGACATAGGTCCTTCGATTTTTTCAGTTGGGCCCAAACTGGAAAAACCAAAGTCCAGGATTTACTGGAAATTTTAGAGACCAGATTGTTTGAAACTTTGATTTTTTGAATGCCTGTCAAGAATGCCAAGAAGGCTCAAAATCCAAAATATCTGGTTGAAATAAGATTTCTTAAAATCATGACATAACATAGACCAAATTTGATCATTGTTACAAGGTGATTATTCAAATTTTTGAAAATAAGCACATATTTAAATAACCCATAGCTCTTAATAAAAATTCAGCTGTTTTTGAACAATTAGAATTTAACAGACATCAAGAGAACATAATAGATTACTTTAACACATTGCTTTAACAGAGCATCAGAGTTTAATTCTATGTCAAAGAGAAATTGAGCTTCCTGTGATCTTTTGCTGTGAGGTTTCCTTCCTTTACCTTCTTTCATATTGGTGACCATGTTTCTGTGTTTCTGTGTGTAAGACATCTTTAAGCATCTTTTGCAGGGCAGGATGAGTGGCAATAAATTCTTTCAGTTTCTGTTTGCTATGAAAAGTCTTAATTTCACCTTCATTCACAAATGAGAGCTTTGCAGGATATAGTATTCTGGGCTGGCAGTTTTTCTCTCTTAGTACCTGGGCTATGTCTCGCCATTCCCTTCTAGCTTGTAGGGTTTCTGATGAGAAGTCTGCTGTGAGTCTAATTGGAGATCCTCTGAGAGTGATCTGACGTTTCTCTCTTGCACCTTTTAGGATCTTTTCTTTATGTTTCACTGTGGTGAGTTTGATTACAACATGTCGTGGTGAGGATCTCTTTTGGTCATGTTTATTAGGGGTTCTATAAGCTTCCTGTACTAAGATGCCTCTGTCCTTCTCCAAACCTGGGAAATTTTCTGCTAGTATCTCACTGAAAATGCCTTCTAATCCTTTCTCCCTCTCCATGCCTTCAGGAACTCCTAGAACCCGAATGTTGGGTTTTTTAATAGTATCCTGTAGATTCCTGACAGTATTTTTTAGATTTCTAATTTCTTCTTCTTTTCTTTGGTTTGCCTGTTTCCGTTCCTGTTCTCTGTCTTCTAAGTCTGATATTCTCTCTTCTGCTTCGCCCATTCTGTTTTTAAGGCTCTCTAATGTGTTTGTCATTTGATCTATTGAACTCTTCATTTCATTATGATTTCTATTCACTATCAGAGTTTCTTGTTCCAGTAGTTGTTTCATTTCATTTTGATTCCTCCTTAATATTTCAGTTTCACGAGAGAGATTTTCTATCTTGTCCATGAAGGATTTCTGTAGTTCAAGAATTTGTTTTTGAGAACTTCTTAATGTTCTTATCAATTTTTTGAGATCCGCTTCTTGCATTTCTTCGATCTCATCATCTTCATAATCTTGAATTGGGGTGTCTTTTTCATTTGGGGGCGTCATAGTTTCTTCCTTGTTCTTGTTAGCTTGGTTTTTGCGTTTGTTGTTTGGCATGTTGGAGATATTTGGTTTCTTCACTGTGGTGTTTTTTCTTGTTACACTATGGCTCTATATTAAGTGGACTGTCTGCTTTCAGTGGAGCCTTAGAGGCTTGAGATGAGTGTGGACTGAGAGCTGTGTTTGGTTCCTCAGGGTTGAGGGTGTGTCAAGGATGACACTCCCAGGTTAGGTGTGGTAAATCTCTCTTTCTTTTTTTGATTTAAAAGGGAAGTAATTCCGCACAGCTGAACGTAATTGGAGGTAGTTAGCAGGCAAATGATATACCCACAGGAGCCAGAGATCGGAAGCTCTTTCCCAAGGACCACACAGGGAATCTCTGCTGCCCTCAGTGTGGGCTCCAATTCTCCTGCAGTCTCCCACTGGGTTGCCAAGTTAGATGCTAATCTCCTGTTATTTCACCCCTCCCCCCAGAGTCAGGTTTTTCTGCTAGGCTCAGGGCTGGTGCAGACCTGAGGTCGCCCTGCTTATGACGTATGTCCAAAATGGCGCCTGCTCTGTCTTGCTCGCCTGTGAGAGGTGAGCGGAGAGAGAGAAACTTGTGTCCGTATCAGTCACTTTTTTTATTTTTTTTTTTCTCTCTCTTCTAGTTAGCCTGGTGAACTTTTCCCCACGGAGTTTCAAGCCTCGTTCCCTCTAATCTCCTCTTTCCGCTTGCCTGCTGGTATCTCGGGCTATGGAGGTTCGGCTCACCTCGCGTTCCAGCGCTGGTGCGTTGAGTCTGCCGCTGGTGTCCCGAACTTGGGCTCCCACGCTCTCCATGCAGGTCCACTGTGAATCACTAGTTCCGGAAGAGTTTCCTCTGCTGTTTCATCCGCTACTCTTCCTTGACCCTGCAGTATCTCCACTTATATTAAACTTTCTCTCCCACCGGACTAAGTGTGCTTCCTGCCTATTCCGCCATCTTGCCGCCTCTCTCTTGTTCCAGTTTTTTTTTTTTTTTTTTTTTTATTTATTTATTTTTTGACAGGCAGAGTGGACAGTGAGAGAGAGAGACAGAGAGAAAGGTCTTCCTTTTGCCGTTGGTTCACCCTCCAATGGCCGCCGCGGTAGCGCGCTGCGGCCGGCGCACCGCGCTGTTCCGATGGCAGGAGCCAGGTGCTTCTCCTGGTCTCCCATGGGGTGCAGGACCCAAAGACTTGGGCCATCCTCCACTGCACTCCCTAGCCACAGCAGAGAGCTGGCCTGGAAGAGGGGCAACCGGGACAGGATCGGTGCCCCGACCGGGACTAGAACCCGGTGTGCCGGCGCCGCAAGGCGGAGGATTAGCCTGTTGAGCCACGGCGCCGGCCTCTTGTTCCAGTTTTTTAAAAAAGGATTTATTTATTTAAAAGGCAAAGTGACAGGAAAAAGTGAGAGTGAGAGATCTAACATCCAGTCATTGACTCCTCAAATGACTGCAACAGACAGGGCTAAGCCAGGCCAAAGCCAGGATCCAGGAGCCCCATCCTGGGCTCCCACATGGCTGACAGGGGCCAAGGCACTTGTACCATCTTCTGCACCTTGTCAGATGCAATACCATGAAGGTGGATGGGAGGCAGAGTAGTCAGGACTCCAGCTGGCACTATGGGTTGTGGACATCTCAAGAGGTGGCTTAACATCCCTGTTCCACAACACTGGCTCCTTTATTTTTATTTTTATTTTTATTTTTTACAGCTTTCAAATTAAAGTCTATTTTCTATTTTATTTTGTGTAAGAATAGCTATTCCTTTTCTCTTTTGGTTTCCATTTGCATGGAATATCGTTTTTCACTCTTTTACCATTAGTCTAGGTGCATCCTCACAGATGAAGTGAGTCTCTTGCAGGCAGCATATAGTTGAATTATGATTCTATTTTTATCCATTCAACCATTCTTTGCCTTTTAGCTGGACAATTTAATCCACTTACCTTCTAGGGAATTATTGTTAGATAAACACTCACTACCGCCACTTTGTTAATTGTTTTCTGGTTGTTTGTGAATCTTTTCTTCTCTCACTGTCTTCCTTTGTGGTTAAATGATTTTCTCTACTAGTACTAGTATATTTTGATTCCTTTTTATTTTTAGTGTTTCTATTATAGATTTTTGCTCTGTGGTTACCATCAGGCTTACAAAAATATCTTGTAACAAGTTATTCTGACCTGATAGTAATTTAACTCTAGCTTCTTAAATATATATGATACAGTTATAATTATTTTAATATCCTTACTATAGATTCAATCATCTTTATCATCCCTTGGTATGTTTTGATAAATTTTTCCCTCTTGTTATGAATTATACATTCTTGCTTATATTCATTCCTGGTAACATTTGTTGGAATGCCAGCCATTTTCAATTTTATGTTTTTAGTTACTAGACATTAGTATTCTTGAACTTTGTTCTGGAATGCAGTTACTTGGAACCATTTTTATCTTTTCCAGTTTTGCTTTTCTTGCCTGTGAACAGAGGTTTTCCTTCACTGTTTGCTATCCTGTCTCTTGAGAGCAATTGTTTTACATATTTCATCTAGGTTTTTAGCTGTTTTGGGTACAAGGTTAAATCCAGTTCCTGTGATTACATCTTTGTTGAGAATGGAAATCTCCTAGTTTTTTAAAATTTATTTTTATTGCAGTTTTGTTTTGTTATTCAGTTTTTAAACATTTTTCTTTATCCTTATTTTCCTAGCTTTATTCTTATTCTTCATTATTTTCTTCTTACCGATCTTAATCTTTCATCTTATAAGCTTTCTTTTCTTTTGGGGGGAGGGGAATAGGTTCTTATATCCACTGCACAATATCTAATTTCTGCTGACTGGCATAAACTATAATTACTTTGCTCAAATCTGATAGACATGAACATATACAGAGACACTGAAACTATGAATTAATTCTTCAACTTTTATTTGTATTGAGATGTTAAATTTTTGGACAATGAAATATTATATGAGGATACTTCAAAAATCAAAAAAGTTGAAATTACAGGATAAATTTATTTTAAAATCCACAGTTTTTTCATAATACATATTTCACATGAAGTCTTTACAGATCCCCATACACCATTTTTTTTCTTTTTCTCCCTCAGCAAATAACTCATGCATTTTCCATATTCATCCATAGTTCCATATTTTCATTTCCATACTATTTACTCTGTCATTCCATTTGTTTACTTCTACCAAGTATGCTTTGTCTTGAGATTTCTATTTTCTAGTCACTTCTTACAGTTGTTTCTCTAAATAAAATCTCAGAGAATAATGATTCTGTTATCATGCTAGTTTTTGCATTACTAGAGTAGTTTTTTGTTTTAGTACAAAAATGTGACATGGCTTAGTAATCATACTCCTAACTCTTCATAAGCCAGCTGTTTGAAGATAGTAGATTCCACCCATATGGGGACCACTATCCCAGGCACGATTCTGAGTGCTTTATATACAGAGTCTATAAAGTCATCAAATTCTTAAAACAACTCTGTGAGTTCTATACTAAAATACATCCTTATTTTAGAGATGGGAAAACTGAGGCATGGGGAGTAAGTGATCTGCCCAGAGTCATCTTACCTCTAAGTGATAGAATTGATTCTAAAGTGTGTTCTCTATACATATTTAAAAGTTAGTTATTTATTTGAAAGACAGATGGAGAGGTAGAGAGATCTCCCATGCGCTAGTTCACTCCCCAAATGCCCATAACAGTCAGGGCTGGGACAGATCCAAGCCAGGAGCCAGGATCTTCACCTAGCTCTCTAAATGAGTGACAGGGACCCAAATATTTAAGCCATTATCTGTTGCCTCACTGGATGTACATTAGTAGGAAGCTGAATTAAAAGCAGAGGTGGGACTTGATCCCAGGCACTAAGATATGGGATATAGGTGTCCCAATAGACAGCTTAAACCACTGTGTTACAGCACCTGCCCCACTATATGTATTTATGATTTATCACCTCCCTTGTCTTTTTTTGCTTATTATACTTCTGTTAACAGATTGATTAATATGCTGTATGGCCATCTAGTGTAGCATGTACTTTCCAATATTTCATTCATGAAAAGTCACACAACCAGACAGCAAACCATTTCAAGGAGGGAGTCGTGAACAGTTGACCTTCCTTAAGACTAAATATTTTGGCCGGCGCTGTGGCTTAACAGGCTAATCCTCCGCCTTGCGGCGCCGGCACACCGGGTTCTAGTCCCGGTTGGGGCGCCGGATTCTATCCCAGTTGCCCCTCTTCCAGGCCAGCTCTCTGCTATGGCCCGGGAAGGCAGTGGAGGATGGCCCAGGTGCTTGGGCCCTGCACCCGCATGGGAGACCAGGAGAAGCACCTGGCTCCTGGCTTCGGATCAGCGCGATGCGCCGGCCGCAGCGGCCATTGGAGGGTGAACCAATGGCAAAAAGGAAGACCTTTCTCTCTGTCTCTCTCTCACTATCCACTCTGCCTGTCAAAAAAAAAAAAAGACTGTAAATATTTTGCATGACTATATTTGTTTTACAAGGTTAATAAAATATATATGAATTTTCATACGTAATTTCAAATACACTAACAGTGTTTAAACCCTGTATCTGTTCTTTCTTGATTTGGAATAGATTTTGTGGACATTCCTCCCCACCTTCTCTGATCAGCAGTGGAAACTCAATAAAGTTGATATTTGTGGCTGACTCTGACCTTGCCTATGAAGGCTTTTTAATTGAGTATGAAGCAATGGATGCGTCAAAAGGTAAACTGTCTCATTTACTCCATTACAAAACAGTACTTATATCTAAACTACAATGAGAATACTTAATCCCCAATCCTCTGATGCACAATGAAACTATATTTAGAATAAAGTGTAGTAACTTAAATGGCTTTTTTCTTAAAAGTAGATTAATGATTAGACAAGAACATTGTATCAATGTTACAGTTTCAAAATTTAGTAATTGGACTGTTGTTTTGTGTGTAAATGCTTTTGTCCTCAGGAACAATATACTGAAGCTTTTAGTGGTAAAGATACATAATGTCTCCAAATGACTTTCAAGTGGTTCAGATGGCGAGTCTGAAAAAGAGCAAAAGAAGGAGAGGGTGAGAAAGAGAAAATAATAAAGTGATGGGGACAAAATACAAAATGTAGTAATTCTGGGTAAAAGGAATTCAGAAGCTGCAGCAAATTTAAAAAGTATATCAAATATCAAGTTTAAAAGTATATCAAGGAAGCTGAATATTTATATTAGAAAATAAAAAATGGGTCAAAGTAAGAGATTACTGCATGGAATTCTATTCCAGGATAGAATTCTAAATTTAATCTAATGAAATTGAACCTTTCAATATTTATTCCTTTTATTGTAATTTTCCTATTACTTAATTCTCATCATTACTTTGCTCTTTGCAAATGCAACGAAGAAAACAAACACATTTACAAGCAGTCTGATTACATAGAATCCAGAGATACCCCTATCCTCAAGAGCCTATGGGATTTATGCTGGTGCTCACTGAGATGGGTACCTTTTTCATAAGTATGTGCCATCATTTGGCATCATCTCTAGAGATATATTTATACAAAAGCAGCATTCAGTAGATGCATACATGGAAGGCACATCTTGACTGTGTTTGTCAAGCTTTCCCCAGCCTCTGAATTGCCCAGAAGCAGGGTGTGGTTCACTATGCTCCTTTCAGGAACAACTGGGCATATTTACTATGCCTTGATGTGTTCTATCAGACTATATCCAGAGGCCTCCAGATGTATCTTTTAAAGGCTCTACTTCCCCAAAAAATGAATAAATAAAAATAGAAAAAATTCCCACTCAGAACCCCTAACCCAATGTCTCATTTATTTTTCCTTCTGGGGGTTTAGTCACTGCTCTTCATTTCAGGCAAAAGTGCTGTTCCCTACAGTAACTGCAGTTCTTTGCTTTGCAAACAAGGCTTTAGACTTCTCCAGAACCCTGAATATGACAGAATCATACAATTTCATCTTTGGCAGAAACTTCTAGGAGACAGTTCATTATACAGTTCAAGCACAGGGGAAATTAAATCCCCCAGAATTCATAATAGGTTAGGTTGTACAGTTGACATATGCACTGGACTTTGTTCAAGTGGTTGATGTCCAACAGTCAAAACTGCTTTCTCAAGAAATAGAGCATATACAATTTTCCATACTTCTGTAGTTTTATCTTTCTCCTATGTTTGGCTCCAAACCACAGAGCATATTAGATTAGGATTAGGAGTAAGTCACTAGAACTCTCAGGGCTACAGTTTTCTCATCTGTATAATTACAGGATTGGATTTGATGATCTTTGAAATGTCTTCTGGTGTTAATCACCTATGAACATCATTTTAATTTGCTGCATGAATAAACTAACCATATCTTAGATATAGCGCAAGCCAGAACTCTTGAAAGTATCATGGAAATTTTTGTAATAGTATGCAAAGTAAGACATATTTCTGTAATGTCTACAACAATTCTGTTAATATTAACTTGTGAGACAATACGTAGTGCAGAAAGAAACAAGATTTAACAAAATAAGCAGAATAAAAGTTAAGTTGAGGAAAAAAGTCAGCCGAAGCAGAAGAAACAGCAAGAGCTACCAAAGAAAGGGAAATGTAAAGCGACAAACTCCAAACGCTCCCCAGCCTGTTTCCCTGTGTGGTAATCATGACTTTGGCTTCTATTTGTTCCAGACAGGTCTGCAACACTAGACATGGGAATGTTCACTTTCTGTCCCTAGATCTAGCCTGGCAGGTCACTGTGTGCCTGACTTTTGCTGGATGAACTCACAGATCTGACTAACACAGTCAAAACACTCTAAATAGCAATCAGATGATTGGATCCAGGCAGCCATATGGCACCTTCCACTTACAATTCTGGATGCTGTCACAGTTTCCCATAGATTAGTATATGAGTCAAAAGCTCTCTTGAATGGCTGAGGGGAGCCCTGCAGTGTTGCTCAGAGAAAGGCTGGGCTCAGGGGATGGAGATTGACGCAGCCTGAGTCAGAGTGAGCTGCTGACTTGGAAACAGGGAGTTTTCTTTTCAGTTATTCAATTTTGGTATTTTCTGCAGAATAAAATAATATCAGGAGAAAATATCAAGGAATCCTCATCCTCTCACTCTAATTTATTGTTCTAGCAGAAGTAATGTTCAGATCAACAATGATAGATTTTGCTTATTGATTTCTAGTTCCTCAGTACAAGAGATGTGAGTTTCCCCCTGCCGAAATCTTTCCTGTCTTCATCTGATAAAAGTTTCCTGGTTTAACTCTTCCATCTGTAGTTCCTGTGGTGTGGCTATGATGTCAGCCCCAAAGTATGTGTTTGGGAAGAAAGGGATCTGCTTGGTGTCATTACTTTGACTTCCTCCCACATCTCTGCTCCTGCCTTACCCAGATGTCCTGTGGAGCCAGAAAGGAAAGAAGGAACAAGTGAAATGTTAGTGATTAGAAACTCCTTAGAGAAGTTCCTAGTGACTGATGGTGAGCCTAGGTTTTAAATGTTTGTTAATTGAAAATATAGACTATTTGAATCCTAATCATATTCTCAAACTCTAGTATTCTTATGATTGATTAGTTACCTTTTCCAATTTAAGTTGTAATTTTATAGCCTATTACCATCTTTAGTGTACATGTGAATATATAATCCTACCAAGAGGGAACTTTAGAAGTATAAATAAGAACAGATGCATTTTCAAGTTTAATATTAGATAAAAACCTACATAACATCCAGACCAGAGCTTTTCAAACTGTAGTTCATGATTCATTTATGAGACATGAAGTTAATTTATTAGGTCACTGCTTGCATTTGTTAAAATTATGGGGTAAAACAGAAAATAATAAAATAGAATTCACCAGAATTTATCATACAAATTTAGGAGTCACCTCATAAAATCTGTTTGCAGTATCTCTGCATGTGCAAGACTGATAGAAATGTATTTTCACAACAAAATTCAAAACATAAATCTAGCCTAATTACCTTAAGTTTTAAATGATAGAAATAAACCTAGAATGTTGAATTTATCTTCCCAAGAATATAAGGATACAAAGTTGGTGTAAGAGCAAAACTAGACAAATAGGTCCCAATGTATAGTCCATTTCTTTTTCCATGTCTACATCGCTTTTGGAAATGCAGTAGATGAATTGCACATAGTATACCTTATAACATTCAATACAGACATACAGTTCAACTCAGATGAGCTCTTTTTATTTTTCTACAGAGAGAAGAGCTTTACAGTTGTTTAGGGAAATAGCCAGTAATGATCATATAGGTCAATATAGGTTAAAGGTGAGCCCTCTTGATCTTTCCCAACCTCCCCATTTCCATCAGTTCACCCTTCCCCTCGGTAACTAATGCTGTTTTTCATCATAGAGTGAGTTCAAAAAAGGCATATAGGAGTAAGAAGTGAAAAGATGATACACTTAAGAGTGAAAGAGGGTTTCTTTATAAGAAACGAGTGTACAGGTTTCTATTTCTATTTTAAAACTCTATTCTGGTAATGGTAGCATCCTTAAGCTCTAGGGTTCATAAGAAATTTGGGGGAGGAAGGACAGTTTTATGAATAAGGGTATCAGAACCCTTTCAGAGATTCTGATTAAGATAAATCTAGTGTGCATTCTTTAAAAGATTTATTTTATTTATTTGAAAGACAAACTTACAGAGACAGGTAGAGACAGAGAGAGAGGTCTTCTATCCACTGTCCACAACAGTCAAAGCTCAGCCAATCCAAAGCCAGGAGCCAGGAGCTTCTTCTGGGTCTCCCTCACGGGTACAGGGGCCCAAGGATTTGGGCCATCCTCTGCTGCTTCCCCAGGGCATTAGCAGGGAGCTGGGTCGGAAGGGGAGCAGCCAGGACTCGAACTGGTGCCCACATCTGATGCTGGCATTGCAGGCTGGGATTTTAACCAGTGGCGCTATAGCATTGGCCACCTCGTGTGCATTTTTTAACAAGCAATTCAAGTAAGTCTAACAGAATTTGGCCTTTGTAATTACCAGAGACTGAAAATCAAGTCATAGTACATAAATTTCTGAAGAATTAGAAAGGAGATGTAATGATAAATTGGAATATAGCCACTCTTGGTGGAAAGTACTGTGCATGATCCAGTGAAGGAGAGGCTGATAGAGAAGCCTCTCTCTCTCCTTTTCTTTTTTTTTTTTTAAGATTTATTTATTTACTTGAAAGTCAGAGTTAGAGAGAGAGAGAGAGAGACAGGGAGAGAGAGAGAGAGAGAGGTCTTCCATCCACTGGTTCACTCCCCGATTGGCTGCAATGCCCGGAACTATGCCAATCCAAAGCCAGGAGCCAGGAGCTTCCTCTGGGTCTCCCATATGGGTGCAGGGGCCCAAGGACTTGAGCCCTCTTCTACTGCTTTCCCAGGTCGCAGCAGAGAGCTGGATTGGAAGTGGAGCAGTCAGGACTCGAACTGGCGCCCATATGGCATGCCGGCACTGCAGGTGGAGGCCTTACCCGCCTTAACCAAAAGTCTTGGTTCTAAGTTGCAATAAAGAAGCCTTGATACTACCTTGTAATATTTTGGGAAAATCACAAGGCTGTCTTACTCTTTCTGCCCACTTGAATTGTGATCATTAGGTATTTTCTCCCTAGAAAAGGTTTTTTAAAGATTTACTTTCTTATTGATTCATGTTTTCTCATAGGTTCATGTATATCATGTGTACAGGCATCTTAGCCCTTCCCAGTCCAGTTCATTTATCATATTTAATTATATTGTTTAGTTCTTATGATGAAAATTGTGAAGGAAGTATATATAATTGTGGTATTTCTGTTCTCACATGTGTTTTCATTCTAAATTGGCATTTGTTACATAGAGAAACCAGGGATCATGAAAGGGCACAGGATTTGAAAATGGGGGAAATAGGTTCAAATTTTATCTTGGCCATGTCTGCACTAAGCAATTGTCAGAACTTAACCTCCAGAGTCTAAGAGCCCTCATGAAGTCAGGGAAGATAAATGAGATATTCAGTGTGAAAATTACATTATAGCTGTGCAGGACCATGACTTGGCCACATTCACAATGTGATTCCTGATGTCCATGAATTGGTCATCTACAAGGGAAAAGAAAAAGCAATGACTGAGATCGTGTAGCAGTGATTTGCAGCAAAATGTTGAGTTTGCTCAGCAAGCCTTCTTTCTGAAGGGAAAAATCAAACCTGTGATAATGTCTTCTCTCAAGTCTTCACTTTGAATAACGTTACGGCAAACATACAATGAGAAATAGATGATGGTTCCTGGATTGGCTGTTTATTTAGCACATGCATATCTAGAAAATCAGAAGTCATATAGGTTCATTCAGGAAGTCAAAAATCTCATAAGTTATTTTATAAAGCATAGTCCATTGATCCTTAATGGAATGAGACAATCATAATTTATCCCATAAGGCAAAACAAAGAGATGGTGGAGCAGTTACTGATAATCTAGGATTTCCTTATGTGATGCATTCCACTATCCACAGGATGAGTAGAGCTGATGTTGTTATTGCTTTGTGGGTTAGAGGCTTATCCAGATTTCAAATTTTCCCCGTTGATAATAAACTGAATGCTGCATTACAAAAGCTTACTTGAAAATTCTTCCTGGAGGCAGAGATACATTATAATTTTTAGAAAAACCTTGTTTTATGATTTGTAATGATCCACAGGGGATGCTTGCATATTTTCTCCTTTCTTTCTGAATTATTATTTTTTGAGATTGGTCAGAGAGAAAAATATGTGAGTTCTGCCAATAATTATCTTTGATCTGTAGAGATGCTTTCCCATTGCTAGGAATGGAAGAAATGCACTTTTCTTCTTCATCTTTTTGTTACGTTCTTAGACTATAATTACATGCCAACTGCTTTTGGATATGGATTTTCCTTTGGCAACAGAAGCTAAAACAAAAAGTCATAGACAAAGTTTTATGTTTGAATTTTGTATTTTTAAGACACTTTATTTATTTTCATTATATTTGAAAGGAGAGATAGGTAGAAGATAGGTCCATAAAACCATGTTGCTCATTTTTGTTGGTTTTTTTCATTATGGAGTCATATGTTATATATTCTGGATACAAGTATACTATCTATTATATATTGCATTGTTAGTATCATTTCTCAGTGTGTGTGGTTAACCTTTTCTATTTCTTAATGTTATATTTTGGAGAGCAGAAATTCAATATATCCATTTTTCCTTTATTTGGTGGTGAGTTTTTTATGTTGTCTAAGAAATGCTATCTACCAAAGTTCTAAGAATTTCCCCTACACAATCTTCTACAAGTTTTATACTTTGAGATTTTATAGTTATGTCTGTAATCCATTTGAGTTAATTTTTCTTTATGGTGTAAGTTATATATGCAAATTTGTTAGTTTAATGAATTTATAGTTAATAAATTTAATTGTTCAGGCACTATTTGTTGAAAGAATTCTCCCCTCCTATCTTGTTGAATTATTTTTGCATTGTTGTTGAAAATCAATTGCTTGAGTATCTGTGTGAGTATGCTTCCAGAATCAATGCCAATTTTTACTCATGTCTGTGAGAAGTATTTGTCTGTAGTTTTGGGACATATCTTTGGTTTTGGGATGAGTTACATTTGTCTCTTAAAATGAGTTAGAAAGTGTATTCTTCTCCCGTTTTCCAAGTTTGTGTAATATGAAAAGTTCCTAAAAATTGTTTCATAGAATTGATCTGTGATGTTATGGAGCCTATTGTTTTCTTTGTAGAGAGACTTTAAATTACACATTCAGCTTCTTTGATACAGGCAGTATGGCTTTCTATTTCTTCTTGAGTCAGTTGTAGGAATTTATGACTTTAAAACAATTTGTCTATTTTATCTATGTTGTCTAATTTATTTGCAGTGTTTCATAAGTCTCTTTATTCTTTGAATATATCAAAATCCTATACTGACAAATCCATTTCATTACTGAAGATGGTAATTTATGTTTTATCTCTTTCTCTTGCTAATTTTGCTATTTTTCTATAAATTTTAATATTTTTCATAAAATCATTTTTGGCATTAATTTTTCTCTACTGATAGAACTTTTTAAATTGAATTAATTTATGTTCCATCTATGTGATATCTCTTATATATTGGCTTTTATGTTTGTTTTTCTTTTTCTAATTTTTTTCTGTGAAACAGAATTAATCTTATTTTCTGATTTGAAAAATGTCCTCTTTATCACTCCTTTATTTCATTGTCCTAATTTTGACATATTCTATTTTCACTAAGTTTCAATTCTAATTATTTTCTAATTCCCTGTGGTTTCTTCTTTGATCTGTTGATTATTTATAGATGTAATATTTAATTTTCAACTATCTGCATATTTTCAAGACATTCGTTGGCTTATAATTCTTTGTGGTTAGGTAATACATTTCCTAACTTCAAATGTATAAAATATATTCAGACTTATATTGTAACCCATAATGTGGTGTATGTTGCTATACATTTCATTTACACTTGAAAAAAACTGTATAGTCTAGTGATATTAAGTGTAGTATTTTATAATTATCAATTAGGTTAATGGTTGATAGGGCTGGTCAGACTTTCTTTGCCTTCATTAATTTTTTAGCAGTTATTTTACATTTTTTTTTTAGTTACTGAGGGGAGGATATTAAAAATTATATCTATAATCATGGATTTATTATGTCCTTTAACTTTTTGCCTTTTCACTTTCCTCATGTATTTTGGGATTGTTGTTTGGTACTTATATATGTAGAATTATTGTGCTTTATTGATTTTTCACCTGTATGATTTGAAATAACTCCCTTTAAATCTACTTAAGTTTCTTGAAATAACACTTGTTTAATATTATATCCATTTTTTTTGCTTTCTTATGTTTACTCTTTGTGAGGCATATCTTTTTCTACTCTTTGCTTTCAATCTATTCATGTCATTATCTCTAAAGTGCTTATACTATGAACACTATCTGTTGTTTATTGCCTTTTCTTACAGCCTAATTACTTTTTAATTGAAAAGTTCAGATAATTTTCTGTGAATATAATTAATTATTGATATGATTAGATTCAGCATGGCACAATATTTTTTTTTGCCTCTTTTATTGCTATTTTTCTGTCTCCTCCCCCCCCCCCTTTTTTTTTTTTGGTTTACAGAATATTTCTAGTATTCCATTCTATTTCATTTACTGGATTTTTTTTTCTTTTTTTTTAATTAAACTTTTATTTAATGAATATAAATTTCCAAAGTACAGCTTATGGGTTACAATGGCTTCCCCCTTCCAAAATTTCCCTCCCACCCACAACCCTCCCCTTTCCCGCTCCCTCTCCCCTTCCAATCACATCATGATTCATTTTCAATTCTCTTTATATACAGAAGATCAGTTTAGTATATATTAGGTAACGATTTCAACAGTTTGCCCCCATATAGTAACACAAAGTGAAAAAAAATACTGTTGGAGTACTAGTTATAGCATTAAATAAGAGTGTACAGTACATTAAAGACAGAAATCTTACATAATATATTTTTTAAAAAAAATTAATTAATTTTCTATGCCATTTCCAATTTAACACCAGGTTTTTCCTTTTTTCATTTCCAATTATCTTTATATACAGAAGATCGATTCAGTATATAATTAGTAAAGATCTCATCAGTTTGTACCCACGCAGAAACACAAAGTGTAAAAATACTGTTTCAGTACTAGTTAGAGCATCACTGCACATTAGATAACACATTAAGGACAGATCCCACATGGGATGTAAGTACACAGTGACTCCTGTTGCTGACTTAACAATTTGACACTCCTGTTCATGGCGTCAGTAATCTCCCTAGGCTCTAGTCATGAGTTGCCAGGGCTATGGAAGCCTTTAGAGTTCGCTGACTTTGATCTTATTCCGATAGGGTCATAGTCAAAGTGGAAGTTCTCTCCTCCCTTCAGAGAAAGGTACCTCCTTCTTTGATGGCCCTGTTCTTTCCACTGGGATCTCACTCCCAGAGATCTTTCATTTAGGTCTTCTTCTTTTTTTCTTTTCCATGGTTTCTTGGCTTTCCATGCCTACAATACTCTCATGGGCTCTTCAGCCAGATCCGAATGCCTTAAGGGCTGATTCTGAGGCCAGAGTGTTGTTTAGGACATCTGCCATTCTATGAGTCTGCTGTGTATCCCACTTCCCATGTTGGATCTTTCTCTCCCTTTTTGATTCTATCAGTTAGTATTAGCAGACACTTGTCTTGTTTGTGTGATCCCTTTGACTCTTAGACCTATCCGAGCCATCGAATGTGAACTGAAATCGATCACTTGGACTAGTGAGATGGCATTGGTACATGCCACCTTGATGGGATTGTGTTGGAATCCCCTGGCACATTTCTAACTCCACCATTTGCAGCAAGTCTGATTCTGCATGTCCCAAATTGTACATCTCCTCCCTCTCTTTTTCCACTCTTAAATTTAACAGGGATTACCTTTCAGTTAAAATTTAAACACCTAAGAGTAATTGTGTGTTAATTACAGAGTTCAACCACTAGTACTAGAACAACAACAACAAAAACAACAACAGATACTAAAAAGGATAAAGTATTACATTGTACATCTAGAGTCAGGACAAGAGCTGATCAGTTCATTGTTTCTTATAGTGTCCATTTCACTTCAACAGGTTTCCCCTTTGGTGCTCAGTTGTCGCCGATCAGGGAGAACATATGATATTTGTCTCTTTGGGACTGGCTTAATTCACTCAGCATGATGTTTTCCAGATTCCTCCATCTTGTTGCAAATGACTGGGTTTCATTGTTTCTTACTGCTGTATAGTATTCTATGGAGTACATGTCCCATAATTTCTTTATCCAGTTTACTGTTGATGGGCATTTGGGTTGGTTCCAGGTCTTAGCTATTGTGAATTGAGCTGCAATAAACATTAATGTGCAGATGGCTTTTTTATTAGCCAAATTAATTTCCTTTGGGTAAATTCCAAGGAGTGGGATGGCTGGGTTGTATGGTAGGGTTATGTTCAGGTTTCTGAGGAGTCTCCAGACAGACTTCCATAGTGGCTTAACCAGTTTGCATTCCCACCAACAGTGGGTTAGTGTCCCTTTTTCCCCACATCCTCTCCAGCATCTGTTGTTGGTAGATTTCTGAATTTTTAATAATACCTCTATTTTGTTTATTGCTCTAAGATGAACAATTTTTATCCTTAACTGATCAGCTAATCTACTTAGAGTCAATACTTAGAGTCAAATACCACTGCTTTACATTTCAGACCTTCTACTTCATACTAAATATTTCATCTTTCACAAATGAATAACCTCATAATTATATAATTCTTCTACCTATCCACTTCTTTGTGCTGTTTTAGTTATGTCTTTTTACTTTTCTCTATATTATAAATTCTGCCTTGCTTTTATTTTTGCTTTAAACCATTAGTTGTCATTTAAAGAAAAAATGAGAAGAAAACTTAACCTTTACCTTTACCCAATTATTTATCATTTTCAGTGTTCTTCGTTCCTTCTTGTCGATGCAAATTTCCATTTTATATCAGTTCCCCTTGTCATTAAGAATGCTGTATTTCATATAGGATAGGTATTCTACTAGTAGTATATTCTCTCAGCTTCAGTTCAACTAAAAATGTTGTCTTCTCATTTAAAAAAAAAAATACTTTGGGCCGGCGCCGCGGCTCACTAGGCTAATCCTCCGCCTTGTGGCGCCGGCATACCGGGTTCTAGTCCCGGTCGGGGCACCGATCCTGTCCCGGTTGCCCCTCTTCCAGGCCAGCTCTCTGCTGTGGCCAGGGAGTGCAGTGGAGGATGGCCCAAGTCCTTGGGCCCTGCACCCCATGGGAGACCAGGAGAAGCACCTGGCTCCTGCCATCGGATCAGCGTGGTGCGCCGGCCGCAGCGCACCTACTGCGGCGGCCATTGGAGGGTGAACCAACGGCAAGTGGAAGACCTTTCTCTCTGTCTCTCTCTCACTGTCCACTCTGCCTGTCAAAAAAAAAAATTAAAAAAAAATACTTTGCCTGGAGATTTCAATCTGTTTTTTTTTTCTCCTATTAACTCTTTAAAAATGTATTCCATTTTCTTTTTGCCTCCATTGTTTATTAGAAGCCAATTACCATTCATGTTTTGATTTCCCCATATGTGATATGTCCTTTTACTTTGGCTCCTTTAATTCATTTTCAGTGTTTTTGTTTTCTAATAGCTTTACTCTGATGTGTTCAAGTGTTGTTTTCTTTAATTTATCCTGTTTAAAATTATCTATACTTCTTGTACCTAAGATGTTTTTCATCACATCTGAGGAAATTTTAACCACAATAGCCCTCCATCTTTTGGACTGATTTTCATTTTCTTCTTCTTCTTGACCTCTAATTATATGTGTATTTACATATTTTCTGTTTTCCCCTGGCTTCTGAGTATCTGTTCATGCCTATGCAAAATATTCTTTGTTTTTCAGATTAAATAATTTCAATTGATGTTCTCAATGTTACTCACCTTATTTACTATTAACCCTATCATGAATTTTCAAGCTATTTATCTATTTACTTGAAAGGCAGACAAACAGAGATCTCTCATCCTCCAGTTCAATACCCAAATGCCCAGATGCTTGTAACAATGAAGGCTGGACTCAGTTGAAGCCAGGAGACTAAAATTCTATCCAGGTTTCACATGTGGGTGGTAGGGATCCAAGGACTTGGGTCAACAACTGCAGCTTCTCAGTGTGTGCATTAGGAGGAAGTTGGAATCATAAGTGGAGCCAGGGCTTGAACCCAGGTACCTTAATATGGAATGCAGATGTCCCAAGCGACATCTGAAACTGCCAAATGCCTACCTCATAAACTTTTAAGTGGTGTACTTTTAAGTTACATAATTCTCACATGGCTCTTTTAAATAATTTCCCTTTTTTCTGCCAAAAATCCATGTCTGATTACCCATTGAGAAGACACTTTTCTTTAAGTCTTTAAATATATTTCTAATAGCTACTTTAATTTATTTGTTTGCTAAAGCAAACATCTGAGCCATCTTTGAATCACAAGATCACATTTCTTCTTGTGACCATGTTTTTCTAGACCGTATTTTTTCCTTTGACTTGATCCACAGTTCCCCATTTTTAAAACACTAGTAGTAATTTTTTAGTTTTTTTTTACTAGAAATGGTAAATTATGTTTTGTATTACTCTGGATTCTCTTATCTTTCCCTTAAGCTTAATGACAGTTTAATATCTGGCCCATTACCTTGCATTTGGGTAGCATTTTTTTTTTTTTAACTTGTTAGGACATTTGTGAAAATCCCTAGGTGTTTCCCAACCCACTCTGTCTCATTAGGTCCCAAAGTTTAATCATTTCCACAAGTCTTGTTCAGACTTAGACATATTTATTTGTTAGGGAACCGCTGCAGAAAGCCTGTTTTGGATACAATCTTCACTTACAAGTCATGGCCTTTCTGGTATCTTAATTGGATACCTGGGGTGTTAATGAGGTATCCTCATTCTGGCCAAGAGAGATCTCTAAGTTCTCTCAAAACTAAGTTCTGACCTCTACTGTCTTGTTTCTGTTTTCAGTTTAGTCCAGCTAATCTCTGGCATGCTTATTAAAGGCCAGCCAAGGCTCAGCCAACCTATGGGGAGCCCCACAAAGATACCTGGCTCTCCTGCCTGTATTGCTCTTTCTTTCTGGAACATTTTCTTACGCCGGCTTTGACAGCCCTGAATCCTCATCTCCTCGGTTCAGTCTGACTGTTATGACTGTCATTCTGAACTCAGCCTTCAGCTCTCTGCTGTGGTCAAGAAATTCCACCCAGAAAGAGAACCAAGGAAATGAAGAGTCCCACCTCATGAATTTCCTTTCTGTCAAGGATAACAATCATCAATGGCCTATTGTCCTATGTTTTGTCTGGTTCTATAGTTGTCAATGAGAGAAGCTAGTTTATTAATAGTTACTTGTTATGACTGGAGCAGAGGCTCCTATGATTTATATTTAATAAACATCAGAAAATATTAAGCTACTTCAACCAATGCAGGAGAGAAAATTGAAAGGAGAGAGAGAAAGAGACAGAATGAAAATACAGTGAGGCAAATAGAAGGGGTTTTAGGATAGAGACAGAGGGATAAACTGAAAGGAGAACTGAGTGGGGTAGAGGCAGTGGGAGGAAATTAAATACATATCCAATCCTCCTCAGTTTTCAACATATTATATATTGTAATTTTAACAACTATTTACTGAGATCTGATCCCAATAAGGTACTGTGTGAAGTGATAGGTTAATGATGAATAAGGCCTTATTCACATCCCAAGTCCAAGGTGGAGAAACATACTTTCGTGAAAGCAATTTAAAAGATATGTTTAGTGTTCAAATTGCTATTTGCGTAAGATTTTTTGTACATAGAGAAATTATTTCTGCCTGGCTGGGAAAGCTTTCACAGAAAAAAGTGATCTTTGAATTTTGCCTTAAATGACAGGCTTATTTGTTAAAGAGTATATTGGAGGAGGAGATACTGCTTGCCTGAACATTTCAGACACAAGGCACAGTTCAGATCATTTGAACACATCAGAGACTATAGTTTTCCTTTGTGTTAGCAACAGAAAGAAATTGATGTGCAGAGCAAATTCAGTGGAGAGTATCAAACTCCCACCAACTGTGCCAGAATCATCACTTGCAAATTGATGTGGTACAAGGAATCATTCATCATTGTTGACGAAAATGTCAATAAATCAGATTATCTACTTGGGAGACTGATTATAGATATTTTTCTCCTCAGACTAATTGAGAGTTACATTAGAGATATGAATATAATTGTACGTGTATTATACATGTAGTAAGCAAGGAGCATTATCTCTTTAAGAATATAAGACATGGTCAAATAATTTGCCTTAAATGTCCGATTAGCTGGCTAAAGCTATCTGTAATACAATGAGTCTCCCAGTTCTGTTAACTCAGAAAGACTGACTCATAGCTTTCATTTAATGACCAATGAACTTTTATCTTAGTAATACTCATGACTGGCTTTTCAATATTTAAAATACCACACCTACACCATTCCCCCATCTCTACTCATCTCTCCCATCTTCACCACTGTCTCTTCCCTCCCTTCCTGCTTTCCTTCTCCCTTGTGGAAATGTCCTAGCAGACTATGGGAGAGACTACTTATGCATACTTTTGGAGTTAAGTATCACCTTTAGAGTTACCTATCACTATGAATTCCTTTAATAAAATAAAGTCTGACTCTGATGTTCAAAAAGGGTAAAACAAAATATTTGATGAATGCCTACTGCTTTGAGAGCTACACATAGGGCAGTAGAACCTCTAATAGTTTATGTGTGGCTCCTCTTTTTTTTGTTTTTCTGAGATGTTCAAATAGCAGCAATTGCAGAAATAGCATATTTAAGCACCCCTGTTTTGTTTCTCTTAAAATAAAATATAATATTTTATTCTCCTCCAAAACCTTGGAGTCAGAGAGCGCTGTATACTCCTGGGCCCTAGAGTTGGGTTATTATTGGATATAATTGAAGACACATTAAAAATTCATTCTTTATAAAGTATCTCAGATTCGGAGAGCATATAAAACTGAGTGGGTTGGTTAGTAAGTATACAGTTTGAGGGACTGAATAAGTAAAGTTAAAACTAATAAATTAGAACAATTTACATTTATTTAGGACATCAATATTGTCCAACCACTCTGCTAAATATCTTATATGAATGAATTTATTCCTCATAAACTATGCTTTTCTTATCCCAGTTCTATTTTGAAAGATAATGTGATTTAACCATTAATTGGATACCTATCATGAGTCAAGCTCTTTGCTTGTAATATTGCTCACTTTTACACCTATACTCAAAGATGGTAAACTTTCCATTGTTAAGATGAGGGAAGTGAGACTCAGGTTGGTAGAGTAAATGGTCCAATTTGCATAGTTTGCCAGTATTTGAGAAGGGCTTTGAGACAAGATCACTCTGATCCCCAATCCAGTAAAGTCCTCACCCTATGGCTGAGCTTCCTTCTTTGTCAGAATATGAAAAGAACAGAAGTGAATTATTTCTAAGATTTCTCTAATTGAGGTTAATTTTTAATATTTATGAATTAAAAAAATTGTAATGCTTCCAAGAGTCAAAAACTTGTCCTCTCAAGATTTATATAACAATTTCTGCTACATAATTAAGGTTTGCTGTTAATATTTGTCTTTGACATTTCAAAATCTGTTTCAAAATGAAATCATTTGAACATTTTGGAAGGGCCTGTTGAATACCAAGTACATTGGCACAAGTGAATGAAGTATGTATTTTTGAACAAATTTTAGTGGTATAATCTTTTCTGATTTTCCTCCTGTGGCTTCTTTCTCTTAACAGTATGCATGGAAGACTATACAAGCGAATCTGGGACACTCACTTCTCCAAACTTCCCCAATAATTACCCCCACAATTTAGAATGCATTTATAGGATCACAGTGGAAACTGGCAAGCAGATCGCATTGCACTTCACAAACTTCTCCTTGGAGGAAAGCTTTTTTGGTGTATGTGTAGGAGATTTTGTGGAAATCAGGTAAGCACCTTTATTTCATAAAAATATTTTTCATTATTTATTTAAATTAATAATCTTGGAAAGATTCACGAAAATTAATCTCCATAAATTCTTTGTAAATTGGAAATTCTTTGTAAAGCTCCCAGCTATGTACTTTCTTTTAGAGGTTAAGTTTGTCAGTTGAAGTCGCACTCAGAGGAAACAGTGAAATAGCAGAAGATTCTGTGGTTATCTTGAGGTGATGTTTCTAGGGAATATTGACAATTTTTATTTTAAGAAATGATTTTATTTAGGAAATGAAACTAGATGCGCAACTACTCTGAAATGAACTGCTTCCAATTGTTGAATATCTTCTTTATCTATGTAAAAATCAATTTAAATTTTAGTCTGTCTATTCTATCACAACAATGATGGCAAGATAACAATGTTAAAGTTTCATGAAGTTTTTTGTTTTCTTTTTTTTTTTTTTTTTTGACAGGCAGAGTAGATAGAGAGAGAGACAGAGAGAAAGGTCTTCCTTTTTGCCGTTGGTTCACCCTCCAATGGCCACTGCGGCCAGCACATCACACTGATCCGAAGCCAGGAGCCAGGTGCTTCTCCTGGTCTCCCATGCGGGTGCAGAGCCCAAGGACTTGGGCCATCCTCCACTGCACTCCCGGGCCACAGCAGAGAGCTGGCCTGGAAGAGGGGCAACCGGGATAGAATCCGGCGCCCCGACCGGGACTAGAACCTGGTGTGCCGGCGCCGCAAGGCGGAGGATTAGCCTGTTAAGCCACGGCGCCGGCCAAGTTTTTTGTTTTCAAATAATAAATCTATGCTTATGAATTTCAGTATAAGGCATTCTATCATTTTGTGGCACTTTGAAAGGTATTTAAGACTTAGATCAGCAGTTAGGATAAGTTAGCTTATACATTGATAGCTCCCTAAATCTTTACATTAAATTAATCATTTTGATGTGCATATGTGTCAGATTTTTATTTAGCACTTAAAATCTAGACTCTTATATTTTGTAATAAATTTTAGTTAATAATTTGAATTCAGTTACTAAAATAATAAAATCATAGCTGTGATTGTTAAATGCTAAAAATGACATTTTTTTAGGATTTACAGCAATTAATCATTGGTTAGTGATTAGCATTGACTGAATTCCTTGATTTTTTTTTGGGGGGGGGAATTTTGATGAACTACATTCAAGACCCCTAAAAGTTCTTAGGAAAAGAATTATTTCTGGGGTTTTGGTATTTTTGATATATCAAATACATCAGGCATCATAAATTGAATTTTTAAACTTTGCACATTTGAAGGGAAACACTTAAGTTTTCTCTATAAAATTAGGTAACAATTAGGCCGGCGCCGCGGCTCACTAGGCTAATCCTCCGCCTTGCGGCGCCGGCACACCAGGTTCTAGTCCCAGTCGGGGCACTGATCCTGTCCCGGTTGCCCCTCTTCCAGGCCAGCTCTCTGCTGTGGCCAGGGAGTGCAGTGGAGGATGGCCCAAGTCCTTGGGCCCTGCACCCCATGGGAGACCAGGAGAAGCACCTGGCTCCTGCCATCGGATCAGCACGGTGCACTGGCCGCAGCGCGCTACCGCGGCGGCCATTGGAGGGTGAACCAACGGCAAAAGGAAGACCTTTCTCTCTGTCTCTCTCTCTCTCTCACTGTCCACTCTGCCTGTAAAAAAAAAAAAAAAAAAAATTAGGTAACATTTAATTATACTGTTAATAATTATAGTTTCTTGATTCTGTGTTGTCAGACACATTGCCAGAGGCTTTATTTTAGAGAATGATGATTGAACACATTTTCTTAGTTTGCGACTGAAGGTATTATATACCATGCCAGCTATAAATGATAATTACTCTTTATTAAATTGTCCCAAATATTGTTAACAAAGTAAGAAGTTTAAAAGTTGAAGTTACGGGGTTTTTTTTAAAGAGTAATTTTAAGAGAAGTTGACTGGTCTGATAAACTGATCTGTTTGCCATCCTAAAATTCAAATTATGTTAAGTGCTTATACAGTGATGTTGCTGATAACATAATAAATTTTCATTTAGTATGTATTTTTTATATTCCATCACAGAGATGGAGGCTATGAAAATTCACCATTCTTGGGAAAATACTGTGACTCAACTCTACCTCCAACAATCATCTCTCATAGTAACAAACTGTGGTTAAAATTTAAGAGTGATATGACAGATTCCAAGTCTGGATTCTCAGCTCACTGGGACGGATCATCAACAGGTATATAGCAAACATCTGCCTTTTGTTAGGGAAGCCATCTGATAAATTTCTCAGTTCTTGGATTGGCATGCTTGGTCCGTGGCCATTTGTCTATTTTTGCCATCACTCTTTGAAATAAACTAACATTTCCAGTATTTTTGAATTAACAGTAGCTACAGTTTTTGAAGGATAAAGGGGAAAAATTCTAGTTCTCTGGTATTTCATCAACATGGCTATCTTGATTAGAAACAGGAAAGTAGATTGATGTGAATTGGGATGACAGATGAGCTACTCTTTTGTGATACCATTTTATTTTGCAACTTGATCAAAAGAAGAAGAGCACAGTAGCAGCAGTTTGATATAGACAGAAAAATGCAAAGTAACCAGAAAGAGAGGGTATGAATCATTCTATTTCTTTTTCCTATAGGTTGTGGAGGCAATCTCACCACTTCCACAGGCGTATTCATGTCTCCTAACTACCCGATGCCCTACTACCACAGTTCTGAATGTTACTGGTTGTTGAAAGCCAGTCATGGCAGCCCATTTAAACTGGAATTCATAAACTTCCACTTGGAGTACCATCCAAACTGCACTCTGGATTATGTGGCTGTATGTATAATGTTTCAGTTGCAACATTTACTACTCCCATTTTACCAAACACAAATAATCCTTTTGTTTTTATTTAGGAAGTTCATGACAGTGGAGCATTTAAAAAGAAAATTAAAGAAAAGAAAAACTCACTAATTTGGTGAAAATGAGTCTTCTAGATTATGCACTAAGTGACTTGATACACTAAATACTTAAAATATTTTTCATAGGAACTATTTAAGTATGGTGCAACTCTAAAGAGGTTGTAAAATGTATTGTAATTATCAACCTTGCAATTTCTAAATACACATTGAACACTAACAACTTAGAAGACTGCTTTGGTGAATTAGAGGAGATAATGGGAGTTGTCTAACAAGGACATTTTTACAGTCCCAGAAAATCATCATCATGCACTGAAAAAGCTAAATAAAAAATGTACTAAAGTTTCATGTTATAAATGATGGTATAAAAAATCAAAGAGGACAGTGGATATTAGCTATAGCCTTAAAAATATACATTAGACTATCATTTTCAATCTTTAGACTTCAGCCTGAGTCCACACACTTACATATCCGTGGATAAACTGCCAGAGTTCATGGCCTGAATTTATAGACACTTTAATATAATTTTAAAAGATATTTTATTTGAGGTATATTCTTTTTGTTGTATCACATGCATCTTTCTTCCCCACTTCCATTCTGTAGTGTTCTTGTAGTGTAGATCACATTTATAGCATCACCTGTCTGATATTTGAAATGTTCTATTAAAGGTTTATGATGGCCCAAGTACCAGGTCTCATCTGCTTACTCAGCTTTGTGGGGATGAGAAACCCCCTGTCATCCGTTCTAATGGAGATAGCATGCTTTTAAAACTGAGGACTGATGAAGGACAGCAAGGTGGTGGCTTCGAGGCCAAATACTGGCAGAGTAAGTGTGTATACCAACTGCTCAGCGCTATCGGGAGCCCTCATATTCTCCATGAGACAAACTTAAATAAGGATAACCCATTGACTGGAGCAAGTGAAGTTAATCTTAATTGCATTTACTTATTGGAAAGGCAGAATGACAGAGGAGGAAGAGGGGAAAAAGCAGGGAAGGAAGGAGGGATGGAGGGAGGAAAAGAGAGAGAGAGAGAGAGAGAGAGAGAGAGAGAGAGAGAGAGATCTTTCATTTTCTGGTTCACTCCCCAAATGTCTGCAACAGGCAAAACTGGGACAGGCTGAAGCCAGGAGCCTAGAACTCCATCCAGGTTTTCCATGTGGGTGGCAGGCACCCAAGTACTTGGGCCATCACCAACTGCCTTCCAGATATTTTAGCAGAAAGTTCAATTGGAAGCACAGAGTAGCTAGGACTTGAATTGGCACCCTGATATAGAATGTCGGTGTCCCAAAAGGCAGCTTAACCCAATGCACCACAATCTTCGTTCTTATGTGAACACTTTAATCTCATGTAACTAAGCATCTGGAGAAAAACTATAGAAACAGAGGATTATTTAATATTCTGAGATAATGCAGTTCAGCTAAAGATCTGTGTAACAGCTAAATAACCAACGCTTTTTTATGTATATCACAAATTATGGTCTTCTAATTTGACATTATTCAATTGAACATATATTATTCTACTCTAATTCTCATCCTCAACCTTAAAAAATACCTCGGGGCCGGCGCTGTGGCATAGCAGATTAAGCCTCTGCCTGCAGCTCCAGCATCCCATTTGGGCACTGGTTCGAGTCCCAGCTGCTCCACTTCCCATCCAGCTTCCTGCTAATGTGCCTAGGAAAGCAGCAAAAGGTGACCAAAGTGCTTGGGCCCCTGGAAGACTTGAAGAAGCTCCTGGCTCTTGGCTTCAGATCAACCCAGCTCCAGCCAAATAGACCATTTGAGGAGTGACCCAGTAGATGTAGGACTTCTCCTTCTCTCCTTCTTTCTTCCTGTAACTCTGCCTTTCAAATAAATAAATGCATCTCAAAAAAGAAAAGTACTTTAATTTTGTTAAGGAACGCTGTTGTCCTTGTGGATCATCTGTGGTTTTTGTACTGTTCGTTATTGTGAAAACTCTGGTTGTGGCATAGACGCCGTTTAAAATTTGCTTTCCCTAAGGCAACAGGGTGGAATTAAAGGAGAATTGAACAAAACATAAGGGGTTTGGAGTGTGTCCTGACCACTAACATTTGAGAAGGCCACTTTTCTTCTCTATGCTTCTATGACTTCTTTTTCTAAAAAGATGTTATTAAATTATATGGTCTCTAAAGCTCCTTTTTAGCTCTAGAATTGAATACTTTTTGTAGTTTCAAAATTAACATTTAAGGCAAGAAGATTTCCTTGAGTTTATGCTTATTAATAAACATTCCACTTGTGTTTTTGAAAGCATAAATCCTTACCTCACTAAATTTATCTATAATTTTGACATAGTTGTCTGAAAATGGTAATGAAAGTCACAGTGTCTCTTGGATTAATTGAAAGATTACTAATATTTAAACTTGATTAGGCTGGCGCCATGGCTCACTTGGCTAATCCTCTGCCTGCGGCGCCAGCACCCCAGATTCTAGTCCTGGCTGGGGCTCCGAGTACTAGTCCCGGTTGCTCCTTTTCCAGTCCAGCTCTCTGCTGTAGCCCGGGAGGGCAGTGGAGGATGGCCCAAGTGCTTGGGTCCCTGCACCTGGATGGGAGACCGGGAGGAAGCATCCGGCTCCTGGCTTCGGATCGGCGCAGCACCGGCCGTAGCGGCCATTGGGGGAGTGAACCAATGGAAGGAAGACCTTTCTCTCTGTCTCTCTCTCACTGTCTATAACTCTCTCTCTGTCTCTCTCTCACTGTTTAACTCTTCCTGGCCCAAAATAAATAAATAAATAAATAAATAAACTTGATTATATATGAAACTGAAGACTGACATGACTGACATTCTCTTATTTCTAACACTGGATTCTAGATAGTTTTTAAAGTTTTATTTATTTGAAAGGCAGAGTGAGAGAGGATGAGAGAATGGGCAGGGAGAGGGAGACTGTCCATCCACTGGTTAACTCCCTCAGTGGCCACAATGGCTGGGGCTTGGCCAAGTGAAACAGGGAGCCTGGAGCTCCAAGCTGGTTTCCTACAAGGGTGGAAGGGGCCCGAGTACCTAGGCCATCATCTGCTGCCTTCTAGGCACATCACTTGGGAGCTGGATATGAAGCGGAACAGCTGAGACTCCAAGTAGCATTCAGATGAAATGCTGGTGTTGCAGGTGGCAGTTTAACCTTCTGCACCACAATGCTAGCCCCAATAAAATTATGCGTTGGAAATCCTTTATGGCCAAAATTATGACCTAAATATTTTCAAAGAGAAATGGTTTGACTGTTATCCCTCTCCCAGGAAAGGGAGACTTGAAAGAATCACAAATGAATACTTTTCCAAACCAAAGTTTATAAATGGAGTTCCTGACACCTTTCAAAAAGCAGTGTCATAGTAGAATGCATCTGTGAACCATATTTTTCAGAGGCAGCTCTCAATGTATTATTTTCCCATTTTCTCTTATTACATATCCTAAATACAATATAAAAAGAAAATGTGGAAAGGTATGCATATGCCTTGTGCACATCATTAAAACTGGCTGAATTTGGCACTTTACTTCTAGGATTAGACATACCTAGGGCTACTTTATGTTGTTTTGTTAAAAATTAGCTCAAAAATACCACCATTAGACTGAAGACTTTTTCAAAATTCAAGATTTTCATTTATTTCTAAAATTCTTTACAGTCCCTTTTTTCACTTGATACTCCCTGATGACTAACTAGAGAAATAACGGAGCCTTTGTCGTGAATTTCCCAGAGTTATGAATGCCCAACAAAACTATGTTGTTGTTCATTTTGAACATTCACATAGGAATTTGTATTTTTAATCTTTTGAATTTAAAGGTCAGAATTTCTGTCCCTTCCAGATGTTAAAGTTGGAAAACAGAATCACAGAGTGTTTAATGCACTCCTCTAAACAAATCAGACTGATATATGATTACAGCTGAGCCATTCTGCTGTCCCCCAGATACAGAAATTTATGCCTATTTTAAATGCCTGTGCTATTTTAATTATATTCCTTTAAGTATTATTTCACATTTGATCTAAATGGAGACTCTTTTACTCTAAAAATGTTGCACCAAATGTTTACATAAATATGATTTTTTTAAAAATCTAGATCTTTTCTTAAAGGAGAATTTCATATACATTTTGGATCAATTTTGATGGTATTTCTGATGATTGTGATTATTTGTTCCAGCATGTGAGAATGTAGAAATAGTCAATCAAACCTATGGCATCTTGGAGAGCATAGATTATCCAAACCCTTATTCTGATAACCAGCGTTGCAGCTGGACCATCCAAGCAACAACTGGCAACACTGTGAACTACACATTTCCAGCATTTGAATTGGAATATCACACAAACTGCTCGACGGATTATTTAGAGGTATGTATGTGTATTCTGAAGCTCAATGATTCACTCCATTTTCAGTTCAAGTTGGACAAGCCAAAGTAGATTAGATTGGAATCCTTAGTTCTGCCTTACACATCTGTAATGAACCAACTACCCGTGGTATTTGAACTCATAGCTTTCCTGTCTCTTCTCCTGCATCATCTTAATATTGAAATTATTTAGTCTACTGAATAATTTATATAAAGGAAAAACCCAAGTTTTTAGCTTGGAATATAACTTTTGATTGGATTCATCTCCTATTCTTCAAGTAACACAATAGTAGAGGAGTAAACCCTATATTGTACTGGTTTTTAAAATGTTGTTTTCTATAAATAAGAGATCAGAAAGCATTTAATTATCTTGGATTTACTTAATACCTAATTTACCTGGTACATAATGTCATGATTTTGATTTTTGTTTTTATTTTTAAATGTATGTTGATTTCAGTTCATTTTTTTGTGAAGTACAAGTATCTATTTATTATAGTAATGAGCAACAAGAACATTTATTCCATTATTTTTATGTAATGCTATGCAATAAAAATGCTTGAACACACATATTAAGCAACTAGAATAGGAAATAATCTGAAAATTTTACAATAAGAAATCTTATTTTATAAAGTTTTTAAAACTAACTTACATATATAACTTTTACTGCTATGGATTAAAGTTAGTTTACTTTAATATTATTGTCATATAATTATATATAAAATTATATATTATATAAAATATTATTTAGAAACATGTTTTCTACTTTTAAACTTCATAAAACAGTTTTATTCAAACTATTTAAAAACATTTTGACATTTATGAGGGTGCTTTAGCTCACAGAAAAGTGGAATGTTTATCTTGTACAAAGTAATTTTGAAATACATGTATAGTTTTTTGATAATATGTGTTTTCATGAATTTTTGAAGACCCCTTGTATATATGTATGGATTCCAAAATTTTTTTGTACCAAAATAAACTTATCTTTTAATTCTATTTTCCACAAATGTTTTGAAGTACCCTCATGTTTTCATCATTAATAAATTTACTTTTTGGTTGATCCAACACATCATGTGTATTTCGACCTATATTGTTAATCTGTAATACTTTTTGAATCCACATATAATATCTCACTCTGATAACACTAGAACATTTTTCCTGCTTGTGCTCCATTCGACATCACAGTAATTTAGTGTAGTTGTTTTAAAGGTGATGGGGATTTTTAGAAGCCTTTATTGCAAGATTTTTGACAGCCAGCACTGGTAACCCTGAGTTCATATTCCCAGAAAGAAATGTCCTAGCAAAGTGTTCACTGTCTTTTCACCAATTCTATCAGACACTAGCACGACTGAAGTTGTTTGGGAGTGGCATATGTTTTCCAAATAGCACTTTTGTTTATCAAAACAGAGAAGAGTGTACTTTGAAAAGACTCTTTGAGATTCTGAATATAATATTTCTTTGTTTTCAGGGTTAATTTTTTGAGCAAAAATCTTACTTTATATTTGGAAAAGTACAATATTATAAAAACAGCATTTATAGTGTTTACTCATCAGAAAATTATATTTACTAGCATTCTAAGAAAATATGACACAATATAGAACAAACATACAAGCATGAACTTGGCAGTAGTTTTAAAGTCCGCCTTCCTTGATTTAGAGCTCAAATGATTTTCACAAGCCTAGTAATGTTATGCCTGTATCATTTCATTTACCCAGAGTAGCCTTCCTTCTTTTCATGTGGAAAGACCTTGTTCTTGCTTTAGAAAAAATAGAGAAGTTGCTTTCAAAGCATGAATACAGCATTTGATCCTATTTATTTTTACCAGGTGTGCTTCTCCTATACCCTACTGAGCTATGGGCTTCTTCAAGGTGTGAGCTGTCTCCTACTGACTTTGTAACCCAGGCACTTATTACACAGTTGCTACAGAAATCCAAAAGGTTCAGGTTAAATAGAGTATCCTAGTCATATTTTCACATCAATATACTGATAGCTATTAAATAGTGAGAAATAATCAATTCCAAAGTGGCCTTTTTATAAATCCCTCCACATTCAGGGCAATCCTACAGTTGTGAGCACAAGCTAATATAGAAACCATGACCTTGCAAAGAGTAGTTTGTTTGACAACGGGTGAGGCACCATAATGATGATTTGGTGAAGTTCAGTGGAGAAAGCTGAAGAGAGAAGGAAGCTTTTGAACTCAACTTTGAAGGGAGACTCAGCAGAAAGATCAGGAAGGAAATAAGATGAAACATTTCCAGGAACTAGACTCAACTCTTTGGACTCCTGTATGGAAGAAATGGCAACAGAAAGGCCCATCAGTAGTTTTTGGAGGTGTTTGAAAAGTGTCTAGTAAAAAGTAATTGTTCCGACAGCTGCAGAGGAGGTAGGTAATGAGAGGCTCCTTGGCGGTGAAGGATATGTCGTGTTTCAGGGGCGCCATTGCTCTCGTGCAGCACTGATGCTGGAAGCAGAAAAGGACGAATAAAAACCAGAAGTCCAGAAAAGCCTTCCAGAGAATGACACTGTTGCCAGAGGGAGACTTTTTCCATCTCTGGAAGCCAAGACCAGAGCAAGAGCTGCAATGATTGATCTGTAATGGAAATTTTAAAAGCACAAATAACTATTAAGGAGAAATAAGTCACAAAGACAAAAATCTAGCTTCCTTTAATCACTTCTACGTAAAGAGTTTTTTCAGTATGACTTAGCCAGGTCTCAACTCAGTGCCTGTTACCACAGCCAGAATTTAGTTATTTTTAATTAATAATCCTGGAACTATAAAAGAACTTGATGAGGTCAGACACTGTGCCCAACTTTGAGAGGTGTGGTTTGGTAAAGATTCCATTGGAAAGGAAATCCATCCTTTATTATTTTGTCTTTGGGACAAAACAAAATGTTATGTTTGGAAAAATTTTCAGTGGGAATAAGGGTCATTTACTTCAGAGTAAGATTGTATTGCCTATGTAATTATAAGTAGGCAACCTTAAGGATTCTGTCTGTATTTTACAACTTGATTTCAGTTTTATGTTGAGCCTAAGTCTCCATGTGGAAGAGGTGATTTCTAAGAGGTGATTGATTATACAAAAGGAAATGACAAACTGGAGAGAACTCAGCACAGAGATATGGGAAGGTCGGGATGTGGTAGGTCAACAGGAAGCATGTGTGTGGTGAAAAGAGAGAGGAGAACACCAAGAGGTTACTGTGTGCAGTAAAGTGGCAGAGATCAATCTAGTGAGGTGCTCTCAAGTGCTCAAGAAATGTCAGAGTGGAGACGTGTCCCTCTGAGGTCAGGGTGGCTCTGGGTAGTATACTGTTTATGGGGTGGTGTGAGCAGGAGGAGAGGGTGAGTGTACACTGAGTTGTCTGTTGCAATCCAGAGTAAGTCATGGCCTCTTTTCTCCAATCTTTAGCCTTCATTTCCTGTGGCACATTCCTCTGCAGTTTTTCTTGTATGGCAGAGTCTTTTAAAATGTGGTGCCCAGAACTGGAGGCGATGCTCACTAACCTAGCCAGGGTCAAGTGGGTTGAGGCTCTAATATCTGGCTTATATACTTCTGATATAGTTGGCTGACATTAAATGAGCTTTATTGTTAGCCAAGTCCTAATGTTTACTAACATCAAAATTTATAATCTCTGTTACCTTTATATTCATTGTTATGAATTCATAGCCTTAGGTTATATAATTTTAAAAAAACTAAGCAAGAATAGTATTCCTAGTAAGTTATATTTGACTTTGAGAATTCCATCACATCATGAGCCCCTCAAGTCCTCATTCATTGCTCTTAGAGCATTATATATTTGCATTTAGACTCATTGATCATTGGCTTAATATTTCTTTTTTTAAAGATTTATTTTATTTATTTGAAAGAGTTAAACAGAGAGGTAAATACAGAGAGAGAGGTCTTCCATCCGATGGTTCACTCCCCAGACGCCGCAAAGGCCGGAGCTGTGCCCATCTAAAGCTAGGAGCCAGGAGCCTCTTCTAGGTCTCTCACGCGGTTGCAGGGGCCCAAGGACTCGGGCCATCTTCTACTGCTTTCCCAGGCCATAGCAGAGAGCTGGATGGAAGTGGAGCAGATGGGACTAGAATCGGCACCTGTATGGGATGCTGGTGTTTCAGGCCAGGGCTTTAACCTGCTGTGCCACAGCGCCAGCCCCAATATTTCTTCTTTTTTAAAGATTTGTCAGAGGGGCCGGCACTGTGGCATAGCAGCTAAAGCTGCCACCTGCAGTGCTGGCATCCCATATGGGTTCTGGTTTGAGCCCCTGCTGCTCCACTTCTGATCCAGCTCTCTGCTGTGGCCTGGAAAAGCAGTAGAAGATGGCCCAAGTCCTTGGGCCCTGTTCCCACATGGGAGACCCTAAGAAGCTCCTGGCTTCTGGCTTCGGATTGGCGCAGCTCCAGCCATACAGTCAATTGGAAAGTGAACCAGTGGATGGAAGACCTCTCTCTCTCTCTCTCTCTCTCTCTCTCTCTCTCTCTCTCACTCTCTGCTTCTCCTTCCCTCTCTCTGTAACTCTGACTTTCAAATAAATAAAGAAATCTTTTTAAAAAATAAAGATTTATCAGAGAGAGAGAGAGAGAGAGAGAGAGAGAAATCTTCCATCCTCTGGTTCACTCCCCAAATGGCCACAACAGCTGGATCTGGGCTGGTCCAAAATCAGGAGCCAGGAGTTTCTTCTGGGTCTTCCATATGGATGCAGGAGCCCAAGCACTTGGACCATGTTCTGCTGCTTTTCCAGGCACACTAGCAGGGAGGTGGATTTGAATGGAATAGTCAGAAATCAAACCAGCGCCCATATGCAATGCCGGCATCATATGCGGAGCCTTCACCCTCTACACCACAATACTGGCCCATCAGCACTCTTAGTGTAGTACTGGAATTTTCAGCAAGAGCAATTAGGGAGGAGAAAGAAATAAAGGGCATGAAAATGGAGAGAAGAAGTCAAATTGTCCATGTTTGCCATGTTTGCAAAGTACATCATGCTGTGCATAGAAAAACCTAAAGCTCCATCAAAAAGCTGTTAGAATTGATGAACCAGTTCAGTGAAGTATATTTATTTTGAAAAAAAAAAATGTACATTGAAAAATAAAAATATATACACACACACAAAAAAAACCCCACAAAGATTCCAAGATGGCTGAATAGGGAAAAGACATTATGCTTTAGATGAGGGGAAAAATAGCAGAAAATATGGGATGCTGGTATTGCAGGTGAAGGCTTTACTTGCTTTGCTACAATGCTAGCCCCTAGTATTTCTTTAAAAAATGATAAAAATGTCAAACAGGATAAACTGATAAAAATGTCAAATAATATAAAGTCATGGATTATTTTTGGTTAAAATGGATCTGTTGAACACTTTGGGGAGAGCCTGTTGAAAGCAATAGTAATGGTTAACATTCATATTTATCCAGCATGTGTTATTTGCTAGGTGATTCTCACAGCAACCCTGTAAACGTTATTATCCCTGGGTGACAGATGAGAAAAGTGAGGCAGATACAGGTTGTCCATAGCTACAACGATTTTAAACGGCAAAGCCAGGCTCTCTATCTGGTTCAGTGGCTCTGGGCTGGTGCTGTTGCCCATGTCTCACCCTGTGGACACTCTTGCACCCCTTTCTGCTACCCTCAAAGGGACCACAAAGTAGTGTCCCTTGAGTCCTCAGATCTGCTGCTCTACTGATACTTTCACAATGCAAAATTGATGCTTTTAACATGACTTCATAGATAATCAGTGGTCATTTATTATAATTACCTCATTCTTAACTGTATTCTAAAAAACTGCTTTTAGTATCTGATTTAAAATTTTTCCAAAAATTACTGTCAGTCTTACTCATCCATGAAAGTCTTGAATCTTCCGCATTTTGAAAGTTGAAACATTTTCCCCTCACACCCATGACAGCATCCTGTTTTCCATTGTTCTGGTTTATTCTTTGGGTTGAGATCCTTAAACGGAGTTCTGTGGATCCATTTGAAATGGATTCCTGTTTCTGAAGGGGCTGTTACTCTGAGTTGAGAAAGAGACCTCTTGACTCAGGAGGGAGGCTGGGAAGTCAGAGAGGGGCCAGAACAAAGGTAGCCTGGTAGACCCCCACTCCTTCTCCTAAGGCTCTGCTGCTTCTCCCTGTCACTCCCATCCATTTGCATCTCTTTCCCCAAAAGCTTCCTCTGAAATTTTGCAACTCCAGCCATGAGTTTACACATGACAGTTTATTTCAAGCACTTACAACCAGCTGGAATTCCCATTGCTGGCATGTTCCCAGCATAGGTGGTTCATCTATTTGAGCTTTACCACAGAGGGATGCATGTACCTGCTTACGGATAACCATGCCTCAGGGCCACGTGGCCAGCTCTGGCCAGAAGCAATGGGCAAAGCAGAACCTTTGAGCAGGACACGGGTGCTGCTTGCACGCTAAAATGTTTCTTAAACACCCACAGATTCATCACAATAATGAAATTTTTTCTGTACAATGTCATTTACTTAAAAAAAAATATATTCAAAGATGTTGATCAGCAACCCTTTCGGGACCGCTCCTGGCTTCTGGTAGCTTTGTCTGCTTCTTGCAGTAAACTTACTTTTACTTTGCTGGGGAAAAAAAAATGTTGACTGTCCTAGTTTCTAGAATTCCATGTTTCTTCTTCCAGCTTCAAAATCAAAGTAGACATGTTTCTACCTCATCTTCATCATGTTATACTCTCTTCTGAAAGCATCAATCAAATCTACATTCCCATCATTTTTTTGCCCTAATCATAACTTTAAAAAATGGACATTTTTTCTGTTTTTCTGTTTCCCCAAGTTTAACTATTTGTATGTGAACTTACAGAATTGTCAGAAAATTTCTCTATAGCCTCATGGATTTCTTCCTAGATTTTTTTTCAGATGTTTCTTGCTTTATTATTCCTCCCAAGTTATTACTGATTTTGAGTTCAGAATCCTTTTAGAATTTGTCATTCATCTTTAATTTTCTTTCCCTTCCTTTTTCTTTTACTTTTTTTTTCTTTTAAAGAATTTTAAGATTTACTTATCCAAAAGGCAGAGTGCAGAGAGGGAGAGAGAGAGAGAGATCTTCCATCCACTGGTTCACTTCCCAAATGGCTACAACAGCTGGGGCTGGGCCAGACTGAAGCCAGGACCCTGGAACTCCATCCATGTCTCTCACATGGGTGGTGGAGGCCCAAGCCTTTGAGCCATCATCTGCTGCCTTCTTGGGTGTATTAGCAGGGAGCTGAGTCAGAAGTGGAGCAGCTGGGACTCAAATCGGTGCTCATATGGGATGCTGGTATCACAAGTTGCAGCTTATCCCACTGTGCCACAATGCTGGCCCTTTTAAGAATGATTTTGAACTATGAGTTCACAACTCATTTTGAAGTCTGAGTCACCAAAACTTTCAGTGGATGCCCAGCACTGTCACCCACCCCGGGGCCCACAGCAAATCCATCACTCTTTCCTGGTGTTCTGATCCCTTCCCTGAACCAACCACAGAGTAGAACTTCTCTTCACTGTGTTCTTCTCTTTCTGAGGGGGAAGAACTTGTGCAGAATTCAATAAACACTGCACTCTTTTCAGAACTGAATGTCTACAAGGTGTGCACCTCGCCACCCCCACTAGCTCTTTTTGCTGCAACAGCGCTGTGTTGCCACATTGCCTTTGTACAAAGATTGCAGTCTCTGCTGAGGCAGAAGCTGATGGTGGTGGCTGTAGTCCTTACAGCTGGCTGCTAACTCTGGCTGCATTCCTGAGGCACCTGGGGATCTCCTTAGGAAAGGATATCCTTAGACGCCACCCACACTTCATCACAATCCCTGGGGATTCCTGCAGAGTGGACCTCACTGCCCTTAGTGAAGCACTTGAGGCCGTGGGCCATAACCCACTTTGACAAGATGGTCCATTTTATCCTCACTTTCTCTCCTGGCAATTTGTTAATATTTTTTAACACGGATCTTCTGAAACCTCTGTATGCTGTTAATTGTTTCTGTGAAAATAGTTCTTACTCTTCCATCATTATAGCTGAGTTGTACACTTTGGGGATGCTATCAATATTGCATTTACCTCATCATGTAAAATATGTCACATGTACTTTAAAGATTTTTTATCCTGATTTTGAGCAACCCACCCTTTTCTCATTTGGCACTTTTTCCTGTATCATCTTCTGTTACATCCTTTTATACTTTGCTATCTTTCCTCTCTTTCCACCTAAGCCAGTTCCAGGTCCTCTTGACTATGTCAGTGACTTTTGTTAAATACATTTCCCGCCAGTCTTTGTAAGATACAATTTATCTCTTGCCAAATCCTCTTGCTGATGTCATCCTGTTCACCAGATGTTTCTGTCATTTTAATTACACTCTCATGTCCTTTCAGTTGCAAACGAATGCATTCCAAATGAAGGAGTGGACAAAAGATCTCACTCAATGTCCCTGAATCTTTAAGTTTGACTCACATGTTCTCCAAGTCTGTAGCCTGAGCAACATTTTCCATACCAGGACTTTGAACCTTCAGGTCCATGTGATATTGTAATTAGTTAAGGTAACATGAGCTATGGTTGCAGAGAACTCATAAATACTGAGATGCTGAATGCAACACAGGTTGAAGTCTCAGCCACGACAGAGTCCAGTGCAGGTGTTGCTGATCCCACAGAGTAATGCATGGCCCCCGGGGAAGGCATGGTCAGTGTAGGAGACCCACACACCTGTCAGCCAGATGTTGACAGATGTTTCACAAATGGTCCAATAAATTTGGGAAATGCCAAATTAAACACAGTCAGCAAGGTTTATTGTTTTTTTTTTAACTTTTATTTAATGAATATAAATTTCCAGTGTACAGCTTATGGATTACAATGGCTTCCCCTTCCCATAACTTCCCTCCCACCCACAACCCTCCCCTCTCCCACTCCCTCTCCCCTTCCATTCACATCAAGATTCATTTTCAATTCTCTTTATATACAGAAGATCAATTTAGTATAAAGATTTCAACAGTTTGCACCCACATAGAAACCCAAAGTGAAACATACTGTTTGAGTACTAGTTATAGCATTAAATCAAAATGTACAGCACATTAAGGACAGAGATCCCACATGAGGAGCAAGTGCACAGTGGCTCTTGTTGTTGACCCAACAAATTGACACTCTAGTTTATGGCGCCAGTAACCACCCTAGGCTGTCGTCATGAGTTGCCAAGGCTATGGAAGCCTTCCAAGTTTGCCGACTCTGATCATATTTAGACAAGGTCATAAAAGACAGAGTGAGGATAGTAACCAATGATCCTAAGAGTGGCATTTACCAGGTTTGAACAATTATACAGCATTAAGTGGGGAAGAGGACCATCAGTACACACAGGTTGGGAGTAGAGCCATTGGTGGTAGAGTAGAGGTTATGATTACAAAGGAATGAGGCCCAAGTGTGCTAGACAGGGTCTAGAACAAAGGACAGAGTCATTATTAGAGGAGCTAAGAAAGGTGCTGTCTAAGCTACAAGTAATTTTTCTGATTGAGAGGCAAATAGAACCTGATAGAAGGGGCTTGATAATAATCTGGTGGGCTTTAGGCCTTGTACGTTAAGAGGCCCAGACCTATCTATCTCTTCACATGGGGTACATCCTAAGGGAGGTGTGAACCTCCTAGGGGAAGGCACTCTGTTGACTTTCATTACTTGGCTGGGCTGGGAGGAGAGCTGGCCAGGTAAAGGCAGGGGGCATCTCTAACAAGAAATTTACAGTTCTGCCTGCAATGTTGCTGACCCTACTTGGCTGTCCCCTCAACTGCAGTGGTCACTTTGGAAGTTGGGCTGAGTGAAGGGCTTTTCTGCTTAGAGCCAATAAGATCTGGGGCTCTGACCTGGGCATCCTTCAACTCCAGGGCAGGTCCATTTCCAGTGATCCAACTCTTGGCAGAGCTGCCAGGGCTCTTCACAAGCTGACTTCTGCTGAAGCCCAGGCTTACCACATTGAAAGCCACTGCAGTGGACTGGCCTGTTGGGTCTCCTTGAGGGCAGATCACTGTACAGATCAGCCATTAATAGGCCTGCCACCCATTGCTTCTGATGCCTAGCTTTCTTTTCCTCCTCTTTTGTTAAAGCAGACCAGAGGATGCAAGTCAAGGGAGTGCCCAAGTCCCACCTCTAATCTTTGGCGGCCTGAACTACAAGTCTATAGTCACAGGCATGTTCTGTAGTAGTTTTTCTAAGGTAGACAATGCCCATGAGGAAAATTATATTCTCACTTTAAAACTTTCTTTCCCTTTGGTCTGAAAGGGAGGTTTTTTTCTACTTACTGTATACTTTGCTGATGGTGAAGTGAATCTAGCTATGAGATTATTATTTAAGTTCTTATTTTGGCTATGCTATTACAGAAAAATGTTAGCCATCTCTTTTATAAGGTCTAAAGATTAAATTGTGCATCCTACAGATTCCTTCATAATAGAATTAGTTTCCTACCTTGAAGAGAATAGAGAAATGAAAGAACAAGTTGGGCTTAGAATAGAGAAATGAGGGAGCAAGTCCTAGATCGCTTGCTGACAATAGCAATATCACATGAATACTTAGCAAACCGTTTCAACCATTAGATAACAACTTAAGAAAACATTTACCAGAAGGTCCAATGCCTTCTATAAATTTTAAGAATCATGTATTTGAAAACACCTCTTAAATATCTAACATGGTGTAGTTTGTTTAACCAGTAAACTTAAGCACAACCATATAAAATGTTTTTAGTTTCTTTCTACCAACAAGTTTAAAACATATGATACACAGATTCAGGTCACACAAATTAAAATGTATCTTTGATTGATTTTAGCAGCTTAAATTTATGGACAATCTTATCTATAAGCCATTTAAAATAAAACTCTTAATAAAATTTCCTATGTGGACATACAATATGTACACACAAATAACATAGCATAATAGACCAATATAGCAATTTTAATAATAGCTTTTAAAATCTTTAACTCTTTTTGTAGACTGCCAATTGATTTGAATTGCTTTTTGTTTTTAGATTACTTTAACACATTGCTTTAACAGAGCATCAGAGTTTAATTCTATGTCAAAGAGAAATTGAGCTTCCTGTGATCTTTTGCTGTGAGGTTTCCTTCCTTTACCTTCTTTCATATTGGTGACCATGTTTCTGTGTTTCTGTGTGTAACACATCTTTAAGCATCTTTTGCAGGGCAGGATTAGTGGCAACAAATTCTTTCAGTTTCTGTTTGCTATGAAAAGTCTTAATTTCACCATCATTCACAAATGAGAGCTTTGCAGGATATAATATTCTAGGCTGGCAGTTTTTCTCTCTTAGTACCTGGGCTATATCTCGCCATTCCCTTCTAGCTTGTAGGGTTTCTGATGAGAAGCCTGCTGTGAGTCTAATTGGAGATCCTCTGAGAGTAATCTGACGTTTCTCTCTTGCACATTTTAGAATCTTTTCTTTATGTTTCACTGTGGTGAGTTTGATTACAACATGTCGTGGTGAGGATCTCTTTTGGTCATGTTTATTAGGGGTTCTATAAGCTTCCTGTACTAAGATGCCTCTGTCCTTCTCCAAACCTGGGAAATTTTCTGCTAGTATCTCACTAAAAAGGCCTTCTAATCCTTTCTCCCTCTCCATGCCTTCAGGAACTCCTAGAACTCGAATGTTGGGTTTTTTAATAGTATCCTGTAGATTCCCAACAATATTTTTTAGATTTCTAATTTCTTCTTCTTTTCTTTGGTTTGCCTGTTTCCTTTCCTGTTCTCTGTCTTCTAAGTCTGATATTCTCTCTTCTGCTTCACCCATTCTGTTTTTAAGGCTCTCTAATGTGTTTGTCATTTGATCTATTGAGTTCTTCATTTCATTGTGGTTTTTTGTCACTATCACAGTTTCATGTTCTACTAGTTGTTTCATTTCATTTTGATTCCTCCTTAAGATTTCATTTTCATGAGAGAGATTTTCTATCTTGTCCATTAAGGATTTCTGTAGTTCAAGAATTTGTTTTTGAGAACTTCTTAATGTTCTTATCAATTTTTTGAGATCCACTTCTTGCATTTCTTCTATCTCATCATCTTCATAATCTTGAATTGGGGTGTCTTTTTCATTTGGGGGCGTCATAGTGTCTTCCTTGTTCTTGTTAGCTTGGTTTTTGCGTTTGTTGTTTGGCATGTTGGAGATATTTGGTTTCTTCACTGTGGTGTTTTTTCTTGTTACACTATGGCTCTATATTAAGTGGACTATCTGCTTTCAGTGGAGCCTTAGAGGCTTGAGATGAGTGTGGACTGAGAGCTGTGTTTGGTTCCTCAGAGTTGAGGGTGTGTCAAAGATGACACTCCCAGGTTAGGCGTGGTAAATCTCTCTTTCTTTTTTTTTCTTTTTTTTTTTTTTATTCAAAAGGGAAGTAATTCTGCACAGCTGAACATAATTGGAGGTAGTTAGCAGGCAAATGATATACCCACAGGAGCCAGAGATTGGAAGCTCTTTCCCAAGGACCACACAGGGAATCTCTGCTGCCCTCGGTGTGGGCTCCAATTCTCCTGCAATCTCCCACTGGATTGCCAAGTTAGATGCTAATCTCCTGTTATTTCACCCCTCCCCCCCAGAGTCAGGTGTTTCTGCTAGGCTGAGGGCCGGTGCAGACCTGAGGTCGCCCTGCTTATGACGTATGTCCAAAATGGCGCCTGCTCTGTCTTGCTCGCCTTTGAGGGGTGAGCGGAGAGAGAGAAACTCGTGTCCGTATCAGTCACTTTTTTTTTTTTTTCCTCTCTCTTTTCTAGTTAGCCTGGTGAACTTTTCCCCACGGAGTTTCAAGCCTCGTTCCCTCTAGTCTCCTCTTTCCGCTTGCCCGCTGGTTTCTCGGGCTATTAAGGTTCGGCTCAACTCGCGTTCCAGCGCTGGTGTGTTGAGTCTGCCGCTGGTGTCCCGAACTTGGGCTCCCACGCTCTCCACGCAGGTCCACTGTGAATCACTAGTTCCGGAAGAGTTTCCTCTGCTGTTTCTTCCCCTACTCTTCCTTGACCCTGCAGTATCTCCACTTTTATTAACCTGTGTGTCTTGCTGAACTATCAATGTGCTCCCTTACTATTCCACCATCTTGCCGCTCTTCCCAAGGTTTATTGTTTTGCTTTGTGTTTGCTTCCTCAAGCTGTCAACTACCTAAATATACCTTGTCCATTCATTCTTTCACTCATTCAGTCAGAAGAATATATGTTAGACACCTAGACTGTGGAACTATAACTGTTTTATCATCAGTTTTCCTTGTCATCATGGAGAAAAAGATGCTTAGTGGTTTTATCACACAATACAAATCTAATGACCAGCTGTGTTACGTTCTGGGAGGGAAGGCTGAAGGGTGCTCTGCAGGGAAAGCCCAAGACGGGGGACCAAGCTCACGTATGGGTCAGGGAAGGGGCCCTGAGGAAGAAACAGCTCCAGAGACTGCGCTTTTGGTTTTCATGAGGGGAGTCATCCCTGGAATTAGAATGACTTAAACCAACTCTCTCCAGTCTTCTAACTGCTGCAGGAGGCTAGCGATGAAGTCATAGTAACTTGTCTAGTACTCACTGGCAAGAGAAAGTCTTACAGAAACCCGGGCACCATGGTAGCATGGAGTATTACTCAGTTATCTCCACACCTGCCAGTTATAGCCCAGTGCTTCAGAAAGGAGACTCTGGAGTCAGCTTGGGTTAAAAACTAGTCTCTCAACTCACTGGGTGGGTAACCTTGGGCAAGTTACTGCTGTTTGCCATGCTTTCCCCATCTTTAAATTGGGATAATCAGAGTAAATGAGTTCATAGGTGCAGAGGCAGAACAAAGCCTAGAACATAGTACACACTTACTTGAAGTGATTGTCATTATTTGTCCTGATCTTGAGACAAGAGGAGCATTTTAGTTAGGAATAGAGGAATTCACAGGTGTAGAGCATTCTATTCTTTAGGCAGGGATGTAACTAATGGTTTGTTTCTCAAGATGCTTCATTTTCCACTTGCTTTTTTGTCTGCACTCTTAGTTTGCTTCCTTAGTGCATTTTACACTACTCACAAACGATAGATGATAAAACCCGTATTTTTGTCTAGGTGTTTCGTAGTTTTCTTAAAAAATGCAATGAAGAAAATGCTGATTTAAGGGCTTAACAGAAGCTTTCAGTATTGTTGATGTAACTTTTAAAACTTGTTTATTGTTATTCTCTAGCAAAATAAGGACTGCAAGGACTTGTATCCTTGAATTTAAGTTTTTATTTTTAAAAAATAATTAGCAATGAAAGAAATAAGAAAAATTCCTCATGAGTCACTGACCTCTTTAAAAATATTTTCAAAATATTCTACGTATCTGTTTCCAGAACTCCAAAATAGAGATAAAAATACCACCTGCATTACAGAACTGCTAGGAATTTTAGCTTAGATATACTCAGCACAGAATAAGTGCTAGTAAATATTTGCCCTATTTCATAGGGACATAATTGTTACGAATTATGCTTGCTCCCCAAGCATTTTGCAGTAAATAAAGAGCTATAGTTTCCAAAATAGCCTTCCCACTTGTGCATACCATAGTTTAACAACGATTGGCTCCATGTGTTGAAAGTAAGGTTTCTTTCTTTGCCTACCAGTTTTCCTGCGAAAGGCACAGGGTTTCTAGATCTGAATCTAAGAAGAAAGTTTTTCAAAGTCCCATCTGTCAGTTGGAGAAATGAAGAGAAGCAGTTGAGATTTTGTGTCTCAACCTCAGTGGGCCTGAGTTTACTTTCATCATTTGGCTCCTCCTTGAACACTTCCTGGACTAATGAGTCATGCTTCCTGGAACTGTCTGGCAGAGGAAGTCTGCTTCTAGGACTTTGGTGTTTTACTTAGAGCTCAGAGATAAGCTATGAACAATTCTGAGGACAGGTGCTATTCAAAAACATGCAGAAACCGTGACAAGAGTGTAGCAAACACGTCCGCTGTGTCCTGACACCAGACATGAGTCCAGCACTATGCTGGCATGATCTGGATGCACAGAAGTTTAGATGGAGTATGTCCATTAGTTGAACCAAACCCTTTGTCGTGTCACTAAGTACAGCAAGAGGATATTTTAGAAGACGTTTTGACTCTAAAGTTGCCTGAGTGAAATGTGATTGTTTAAATTATAAAACATTGAAAGGACTATATATCTCAGATTGATCAAAAATCTCTTCATTTAAAAAGAGATACTGATCTTTTCTGGCCATCCCTCACAAGGGGAATGGTCATGGGATTGTATTAATTTGTGGCCGTAAATGAGGCAAAGGCAATAGCCTTCAAAAGAAAGCTTTTGTTCTTGGATTCAGAAGAAAGTCTGTGTGTTTCTTTTCTCTATAGTCTCATGAACATGAAGGACAGATTCAGAATGATCATATCCAAACCACCCTTCAGCCAATAGAAACTCTATTGGATGCTCGGAGCTTGAAATTGTTCTCTCTGAGCCTCCTTTCCTGGTTGTCCTCTCCTTGCTTTGTTCGTCAGAACAAAGGCAGCACTTGCACATATGGTCTCTTCCACCATAGGAACCATCTAGCAGGGACACTGAGGGGATAAGAAAGCATTGATCAGGATGCTAACTTTTACAAACTGGTAATCAGAGTTGTGGCATTTGGCTAAATCTATTGATTCTTCTACTTTTTGCTTTAAGGAGAAAGATTTCTAATTGCAACATTTCACTTTTTTAAAAAAATGACATCTCTGCATTGTCTAGTCTTACACTGACTATTTACATAACAGGCTTTCTCTTCTTGCTCTCACTGACTTGGGGAAGAGCCTGGATGCCAGTATGTAGGTTTTCTAGCTCAAGGTTCTATTATTTCATTTTGTTCTATTAGCCAGATTCTTTTCTGTTTCTGGGTCCATCTGTAGCAGATGGTGAGGCTTTCAAGGGATAGAATTATAATAACAACAAATGATTAGTATTTCACTGTAACAGGACGGTTGGCAGAGGGGAGCCTGCAGTTGATGGAACTAGCGCTCACACATACACGGGAAAGTTTGCTTGGCTTTCAAAGCATCTCCCTTGCTACCGTGGAGGACATTAGGAATTTATTGTTCCATCAGTGACTATCAAAACTTATGTTTATATGAAATCTTTAGTCCCTCAACATCTGAAGAAATGACTTTTTAATGAAGAATTAGTCCAATTAATAATAAAAACCTAGTTACCATAAAAAGAAACATTAAATACAAATTATGGTCTTAAATTAATGCTGGAGCAGATTACCTCATATAATAATATTGTAGTAGACTAATTTTCAGGTATAATCTTGACCTACATAAAAACAATGATGGAAATAGATAATGTTTTAGCAGGCCTGTTGGGTATCTGAAAACCTAGAAAAGTATGAAAATCTGGAATTGGAAAAATATTACGAATGCATGTCTACATTGCTACATCATAGGTCCCCAAAATTAGTAGTTTAAAAATAGGTTTAACTGACCACACAGGAATATATAATCATTGCAGGATATTGAGAAAGTATAAAAAAGCATCAATGAAATAAAAGGAACTTCAATTATATACTACTAATAATATTCAGTGGTATTTGTTTCCCATAATCTGTCTTTGTATGTTTATTTTACTTTAATATTTAAAGGAGATTATTTCGACATACTATAATGACTTTTTGCTACCCAGTGATAGCTTTGTAATGTTTCCCTGTGTTCTTTATTATATCACATAAATATCACTCATCACAAATACAGCTACTAGTTCCTATTGTGGAATACTTAAGATCTTTCAGATTTTCACTATGATAAACAATACTGAGAGAAACATCTTTAGGGTTAAATGTTTGCCCACTTCCGTAATTATATAATGATTTAAGAAACTAAGAGACCCAGATCAGCCTTGGAGGCTTCTAATATGAATAACATAGAGAAAGTAGACAGAAAATGCAAATGCGTTAGCAAGAGAGCCCAGCTACTAACTACTATGTAGAAGGGGGACTCTGTGGTCAGGGTTTGAGACAGACCTCTAATTCAGTGACACCAAATAACTCAGAATGTAGTCTTCCCTTGGGTTTCTTGCTCTCATGCAAAGCCCAGCATTATGAGTAATTGTTCATTTTACATGGGCATTTCATATTTCCTGCCTCACCCTGTCAGCACATTGCAGTGTGGCTTTTCTTGTCCTTGAGAAGATGTGTGTGTGCCTACGTGTGGCGTGTGGCATGCACTGCGAGTGGCATGTGTTTAATGGGGGGGGGGGGGGGGACTTAACCTCCCGAGGGTTATCGTGGTGCTGTCTTGGGTCTACCAGATTATCAGCCTTGCCATCAACATTTGCCTGTTATCCCCCACAATTTGATTGCATATTTACTTCCCTGTGCTTTTCTCATTCACAAGTAGAGCCCTACACCCTACTCTATGATTCTTCATTGTCAGTTCCTGCAGTTGTTACAGGAGCATTTCAAAGTTCTTAACATTTAAAGTAAGCTGCAAAAGTTGCAAGTTTATCCAGCACATATGTGATGTGAAGTTCAGCACAACTTTCTTAATAATTGCTTTGCTGAGGCAGCTCCATAGATCTTGCTAGTGTTGTTTCTGCAGTGGGGAAGATCTGAGCCGGCACATCTAGAATTCTCCTGCCCCCCCACCCCCCAGGCCAACTAGCTAGAGCCACGGGGCAGGGCAGGACAGAAAGGGAAGAGGAGGCTGCAGTTGGAACAACACTTTTTACTTTATCCTGTAAAACCACTTCTCTTGCCAATTGACTTTCCTTATCCATCTCCATAGCTGCCCCTACAGTCTCTCGTTTCCAAACTCTCTTTTAGCTCCCATCTGCTGCCATCCTTGCTCTACCCCTGACACACACACCATGCTTCACCTCACATGCAATGATAGCCATTGGGTTCTGCGACCTCAGCCTTTCACACATAACCAGGTTGCCATAGCAACACACTGCAAGCAATGGCCCTCCATCTTCTCCTTTGATTCATTGCTTCCACAACTGCCCCGCCTGTGATGGTTTCTGTGAAATGTTTTATGTGAGTCAGCTCCTGTCCTTTCTAGCCATCATATTTCTTTTCTCAAAGCTATTTTGGGGGTGGTTTCTTTGGAAAAGATGTTGGTTGTCTTTGCCTCTGACCAGGAGTTAGAATAACACTCTGAGTACTTTTTACATGCCAAGCTTCATACTAGACTGATTATGTCGTTTGTCTGATTTGTTATTTACAACAACTTTATGAAATAAGTGCTGCTACAATGTCAGAGTTATATATGAAATTTAGTTCAGAGGAGTTAAGTAATTTTTATATGATTATGTTCCAATCAAATATTAGAGCTGGACTGTGAATCCAGAGCCTGCCTCTGACCACATTGACTTTCCTTAGTATGTCTCTATAATAAAATGACTTTTCTGCTTCCTGTTGAAATACAATTTTCTACTGAAGACACTGACTTCAAAAATCCTCTCTGTGAACTCAATCAGAATCATTCTCCTAAATTTGGCACATTCTTTGTAAACGGCAGATTTTTTTTTTCCTTTACAAAGAGTAGGGGATTCTCTACTACACTAAAATTCTCCCCTGACAGCAGATGAATTATTTCAGTGACATATTAAACTCTAAAGGATAAAGTTTTCTTGTAAAATCTTAAAGATTTGTAACAGGAAATGAACAGAATTTTTTCCCCAGAAGTTACTCCTATTTTAATGATTCATCCAAAAGAAAATCCTGATTTACTTTCTCAGTATGTACTACATTTAATTAATTCTTCAAGTTAATTCTTCATTTAAAAAAAGTAATTTTATTCCAGAAAAACTTCAATAAGGAAAAGAGTACTTAGAAAAAGTATGAGTTCAATGACAATCTTAAATAAAAAGGACTGAGAGTCACTCAGTATAAGTTTGAACTTGGTTTAGAAAAATAGCCAATCTATACATCCCGTGCTTCTATATAGGAGATAATTATAATTTTCATTCATTATACCTACACATTTTTAAAATCATAAAGCAAGTAAGCAACAAGGAGACCCTTGCAAAGGTCATTTCTATTAAAGTTTTTTTTGTTAAGATTTATTTAATTTATTTAGAAGGTAGAATTACAGGGAAAGAGGAAGATACACAGAATGAGAACTTCCATTCACTGATTCACTCCCAAAGTGGCCACAACAGCGTGGGGGACTGGGCCAGGTGCTTCATCCAGGTCTACCACAGGGGTACAGGGGCCCAAGGATTTGGGCCATCTTCTGCTGCTTTCCCAGGCACATTAGCGGAGAGCTGGTTGGGAAGTAGAGCAGCCAGGACTCGAATTGGCTACCTTATGGGATGCCAGCATTGCAGGTGATGGCTTAACCTGCTATGCCACAACGCTGGCCACTATTAAAAGTTTTTGCAGTTTATAGAGTTGACTCCTTCCTAAAGAACAGCTGAAGTACAGTTTAGCCGAATTTGGGTCTCTGTTCACTTAAAACTTGGCTTCCAGTGATTTCTAATGTACCTATAAAACATTTAAACTTATGAGACTTGAACTAGCTGCATCAGCGACTGACCATGCTTAATAAATCTTCAGTTTTCTATCTCTGATGTTGTTTGGGTCCGTAGCATTTAGAACTCCATTGACCATTTCATGTGGCAGCTGGAGCCTGAAGTCACTAATGATCTAACATACTACATTTGTGCCAAATGATCAAACCCATGCAAAGGAAGTAGACAGAAATTGGTAAATGTGGCTTGGGCAAGAGATTTCCTTCCTCTTTGCATGTCTCAGGAGTGGTTGAGATATTTCAGCGCAGATTGGGCGTTGGGGAGAGCTAAACCACACAGATTCTAAATGAATAGTCTCATTAAGAAAATAAATGAAAAGATTCTTCACGGGAGGGTTTGCAATATACAAATATCTACATCTGAAGATAGAGTGAATGGCTAGCTTAAAAATGTAAGCTTTGTCCTAGGTATTAAAAAAAAAAAAAAGAAGAAAAAAACCTCTAAGCACAGTTGTACAAATTAGATCTGCTTGTTCAAGGAGTGAGAATCTCAATCCTTCCCCTATTAGTTTCTACTGATTTTTTTTATACTATATTGAGTAGATCTTTAGGCTCACTAAAAAGCTGCAGAAATCATACTTTTACCAGATCCAGGCTAGCATGCTTGCCAGTAGTCTCAATGAGTCACAGCTGGAATGTCCTGTGGTTAAGATTCTGCTCTGAAAACAGAATCAGGAGCAGCAAGGCACCAACTTGTTTCCATGGCAACTAGTATTTGTGTACTTTGAAAAATGACTGTTCCTTTTTGTGTGGTAAATTTAAGCGGGAATGAATTGTAGAGGTGACGTTGGTCATCTGTGTGAATCTAAACAAAAAACTGATTTAATTAAGTGTAAATGTTAGAAGGACAAAACACTAGGGGCATGGGTGTTTTTCTTGATTAAGGCATTGTTCTATGCTAATTAATTTATGGATTTATTTGACACTAGAGCATTTTCATAAATGTCTATTTGATGTTCAGTATAACATCCTCTTTAAAGGATAAAGCGACTGTCATTCATCAGTGCTTCCCCAAACCCACTGCCATTGTCCTCCACCCCCATCCTCTCACAATGTGTTATTTAACACCGACGAGCCTCTGGGATTACTTGGATGAAGTAATCTCATCCGGAAGGAAGGGGAAAAACAAAACTCTTTAAGTCATGTGAAAATTCCCATCTCCTAACCTTGCTAAACTGAGCGGCAAACGTGTACTATATTGTGGTACTGTGTGGATTCCTCAGCATGTTGCTGCCTAGTGTTTGTGAGATCCTCCAAGCTAACGGTGATTGTGGTTGTAGAGAAATTTTACCTTAGGTTTTGCTGGACAAAGATGAAATAATTTAAGCTTTGGTCACTACACTACAATCCAGACTGAGGAATAGCCCTTTTAGTGTGGAAGACAGTAGAATATTTTCTTGTTGGTTATGCCTCTACTTGGGGACAGTTGCCTTTATTTTTGTTTTAACTAATTTTGAAGAAGATTTCATACCTGAAAATTAATCTAAAGAAGCTGAATAGTGGTGTAGGTGCACACAGCTTGTGACAGCACCTCCTCTCCCACCCCCTTTGACTCTCTGTGTTTGAGTGGGGACTTGAGATCTGGGTGAAGGGCTTTTGTTCTTGTTCCCTCTTTTTATGTTCTTTTATACTTTCTCTCATTCTCCCTTCCTCATTGTGTTTCCTGTCAAAAATGTAGAATATTAGAAACTTGATAATAAGCATACACATTTAAAAGGGCAGTTTTTTTTTTTTTTTTTTTTTTTTTTTTTTTTAGGAAGTTAATGTGTTAAGCCTGAAAAATAAACCTCATCTGTATTCATTTGTCTAAAATGCTGAGGTTGAGTCCTTAAGAGTGAATGATATAATGGGCTTCTGGGCTTCTCTCTAAATGTCAGCTGATCTTCTCTGTAGTCTCACAAGTGCACAAATATGATGAGCAGCCAATTTGAGGGCTCAATAAGACAGGCCAAGATCGAGAAGTCTGCGATTTATTATGACTTTCTGCTAGGCTCTACCTGATTCCACCTTCTAAAGAATTGCCACAAAGAACCCAAACCATTTACTGCCAAAAAAGAGCAAGTACAAATTTAGAACTCTGACTGTAAGATCTGCCTACCTCTACACAGTCTGGCAGTGCTACTCAGTCCTATCAGAGTAAATGCAGCTGTGGAAGTCATTGTGTCCTTTCATTGAGGACGTGTTGGGAACCTGCTCCCAGTAAAGCCCTGCTCTAGGCAGGAAGGGAGGGGACAGCTCCTGCTCTGAGGAAACTCACAATAGTAGGGGAGATAAGACGCAGTGCCTGCAACTAGAATGCACAGGGATTGTGACTATTTCCACAAAAGAAGTGCCAATGAAAAGCTGAGAGCTTTCAAAGGAAAACTAATTTATGGCTGACTATAGAGATTAGGGAAGCTGCATAGGGATGCTTTGTAAAATCTGGCTTTAAAGCTTTCTATGTTCACACCAATATATGTCCAACAATATTTTATATCATCACATTTCAGTAAATAAAAATAATTGCATCAGTTTGGAATTTATTGAATCCAGATTATACATTTGCCCACAAACACACACTCTCTCACACACACAGATATATACGTACTATTTAAGAGAACAATCAACGAAGATAGTTTCCAATTTATTGTCATGGGCAGCTCATTCCAAGAGTAATTGGAACGAAGTGTTTAACTCCACAGGGAATTAAGAGACAACAGAATGGCCTGAGTTATGAGGAAGCCAGTCTCTTTGGGTTGTCGTTATCTTTCCCAATGGAAGGGAGATAGTACAGAGGTTTCTTTCTTGTTTGTTTTTATTTTTAAATTTGGACATATGTATTTGTTGATGTTATTAAATAGGCAGAAAAAGGGTGCACAATAGATTATATAAATACATTCATGGAAAGATGGGCAAAGACCTCGGCAGAAAAATTCCAAGGCAAGAAATAAAAATGCCCAGTAAACAAGGACATCTGTATTTAAACTCAAATTCTAAAGTAATCAAGATAACACAAATGAAGATTACCAAAAACAAATTTTCACTCTGATCACCAGTGTAAAAAATAATATCATTCTCTCCTCCCTTCAGAGAAAGGTACCTCCTTCTTTGATGGCCCCGTTCTTTCCACTGGGATCTCACTAACAGAGATCTTTCATTTAGGTCTTCTTCTTTTTTTCTTTTCCATGGTATCTTGGCTTTCCATGCCTACAATACTCTCATGGGCTCTTCAGCCAGATCCGAATGCCTTAAGGGCTGATTCTGAGGCCAGAGTGTTGTTTAGGACATCTGCCATTCTATGAGTCTGCTGTGTATCCCACTTCCCATGTTGGATCTTTCTCTCCCTTTTTGATTCTATCAGTTAGTATTAGCAGACACTTGTCTTGTTTGTGTGATCCCTTTGATTCTTAGACCTATCCGAGCCATCGAATGTGAACTGAAATTGATCACTTGGACTAGTGAGATGGCATTGGTACATGTCACCTTGATGGGATTGTATTGGAATCCCCTGGCACATTACTAACTCCATCATTTGGGGCAAGGAGAGAACTTCCACTTTGACTATGACCCTATCGGAATAAGATCAAAGTCAGCGAACTCTAAAGGCTTCCATCGCCCTGGCAACTCATGACTAGAGCCTAGGGAAATTACTGACGCCATAAACAAGAGTGTCAAATTGTTAAGTCAGCAACAGAAGTCACTGTGTACTTATATCCCATGTGGGAACTGTCCTTAATGTGTTGTCTAATGTGCAGTGATGCTCTAACTAGTACTGAAACAGTATTTTTACACTTTGTGTTTCTGCGTGGGTACAAACTGATGAGATCTTTACTAATTATATACTGAATCGATCTTCTGTATATAAAGATACTTGGAAATGAAAAAAAAAAAAAACCTGGTGTTAAATTGGAAATGGCATAGAAAATTAATTAATTTTTTTAAAAAAAATATTATGTAGGATCTCTGTCTTTAATGTGCTGTACACTCTTATTTAATGCTATAACTAGTACTCCAACAGTATTTTTCTTTCACTTTGTGTTGCTATATGGGGGCAAACTGTTGAAATCGTTACCTAATATATACTAAACTGATCTTTTGTATATAAAGAGAATTGAAAATGAATCATGATGTGATTGGAAGGGGAGAGGGAGCGGGAAAGGGGAGGGTTGTGGGTGGGAGGGAAGTTTTGGGAGGGGGAAGCCATTGTAACCCATAAGCTGTACTTTGGAAATTTATATTCATTAAATAAAAGTTTAATTAAAAAAATCATTCATAATCAAAAATATTTCAGTGAAAGAAACATATCTGTAAACTACTGGTGGAAGCATAAATTGGTATAAATTTTCTGGTAAGAAATTTAATAATATTATTTCAAGAGCCATAAAAGATTATACTTTCATTGATATCCTTTATAGCAATCTTTTTTTTTTTTTTTTTTTTTGACAGGCAGAGTGGACAGTGAGAGAGAGACAGAGAGAAAGGTCTTCCCTTTGCCGTTGGTTCACCCTCCAATGGCCGCCGCGGTAGCGCGCTGCGGCCGGCGCAGCGCGCTGTTCCGATGGCAGGAGCCAGGTGCTTCTCCTGGTCTCCCATGGGGTGCAGAGCCCAAACACTTGGGCCATCCTCCACTGCACTCCCTGGCCACAGCAGAGAGCTGGCCTGGAAGAGGGGCAACCGGGACAGGATCGGTGCCCCGACCGGGACTAGAACCCGGTGTGCCGGCACCGCAGGCCGAGGATTAGCCTATTGAGCCACGGTGCCGGCCAAGATTAGTGGCATTTTAAACCACCTTTAAAAATGTTTCAACCTTGGGACTGGTACTGTTGTATAGTGGGTAAAAGCTGCCACCTGCAGTGCCAGCATCCCATGTGGGCGCTGGTTCCAGTCCTGACTCCCCCACTTCCGATCCAGTTCTCTCCTGTGGCCTGAGAAAGCAGTAGATGGCCCAAGTCCTTGGGCCCCTGCACCTGTGTGGAACACCCAGAAGATGCTATTGGCTCCTGGCTTTGTTCAGCACAGCTCTGGCTGTTGCAGCCATTTGGAGAGTGAACAGTGGATAGAATACCTCTCTCTCTCTTCCTCTCTCTCTGATTTTGCCTCTCTGTAACTCTGCCTTCTCAAATAAATAAATCTTTTTTTTTTAAAAAAAGATATCCTTAAAAAGAGTCCAAACCCAATATTTAAAGACTTAAAGACATACTTAGTGTTAAAAGTGAAAGCAATTAAACATGTAGCCTGAATTTATGCACACACATATATACCTGCACACACACTCATATATATATGCATTTACATAAATGAAAGACATTGACAAAAGAAATTTTGGGTGTAAAACTATTAACAATGTTTGTCTTTAATAGGATTAATCATTGTATTTTCCTTTTTCATATATTTTAAAGTCTGACATTTTTAGTTATTATTTATTTTAAAAACTGCATCTTGTAATTGTGATAGCCGCTCCTCATTGAGCATCTCCTATACATCACTGATAGGTGAAGGTAGCATGTTTGCCCTATCATTTCCTGATTCTGTGCCTGGGTTATACTTTGGATTTCCAGGTTGATATAAAACTGAAAATGAGTAGCTGAATTTTTCAATCTATTGGACCTAGGAATGAGATCCATCCATCTCTAAAATCATCTTTAGGTAAATTTTTTTTTTTTTTTGACAGGCAGAGTGGACAGTGAGAGAGAGAGACAGAGAGAAAGGTCTTCCTTTTTGCCGTTGGTTCACCCTCCAATGGCCGCTGTGGCTGGCACATCTCGCTGATCCGAAGCCAGGAGCCAGGTGCTTCTCCTGGTCTCCCTTGCAGGTGCAGGACCCAAGCACTTGGGCCATCCTCCACTGCACTCCTGGGCCATAGCAGAGAGCTGGCCTGGAAGAGGGGCAACTGGGACAGAATCCGGTGCCCCAACCGAGACTAGAACCCGGGGTGCCGGCACCACAGGCGGAGGATTAGCCTATTGAGCCACGGCGCCGGCCAATTTTCTTTTTTAATTCTTGTGTTAAACCTCTTGTATTCAATCCAGCTCAGCCAATTTGTCTCCAATTTTTGAACCAAGGACTAGCTTTTGCCCCTGAATAGACCTGGCTTTTTCCATAAGACAAGTCATGTGAAATGGTTTTACATTGGGCTGTTTCTCTGTGATTTCAGCTCTATGATGGACTACAGCGGATAGGGCGCTACTGTGGAGCAAATAAACCTATGCCAGGGGGTACCACAAGCTCCATGCTTCAAGTACTGTTCCATACTGATGGAGTGAATCACAACGAGATGGGATTTCAGATGCAGTGGTTCATTCAAGGTAAGCCCTGTGCTGATTTCAGTTGGATTACAGTTGTTAACATGAGAATGGGTCCTTTCCAATTCTAGCCTTGAAAACAGCACCATCAACAAACAATGGAAAGTAGGTAATCATCTAGTGCTAGGCTTCAGAAAATTCATTCAGACACTAGTTGAACTTGGAGAGTCAAATCATCAGAGATAAGAGAAGAAATGAAGTCAAAGTGGGCACAACCTTTCTTCTTACAATGGAATTATGTTCCCATAAGTTGAATATAAAGTAAGGCAAAATAGAAAGGATTTAGATAATGTTTAAAATGGGTTAAGTGATAAATTGCTTTAGAGAAAGTAGGGAACAGAATGAAGTTTCTAAGGATGGAGACCTTGGTATAGCAAGCACATTGCAAAGTGGAATGGAAGTCTTGTCAGGTGCAGTGGAATGCAATGAGAATTAAGACTCACCTTGATTTTGACATTTTGTAGAGAAAGAATGATGGGGATGGATGAGAAATTATAAGAGTCAATCAGCGGGGCTGGCATTGTGGCCTAGAAGCTTAAGCCACTGCCTACAGTGCTGGCATCCCATATGGATGCCAGTTTGAGTCCCGGGTACTACACTTCTGTGATCTATCTCCCTGCTAACGCACTTGGGAAAGCAGCAGCAGATGGTCCAAGTGCTTGGACCCCTGCCACCCAAGTGGGAGACCTAGGGGGCATCTGTCCTCTGTCTTTGGCCTGGCCCGGCCCCAGCCATTTGTACCCATTTGGGGAGTGAATCACTGGTGGATGATCTCTCTCTTTTTCTGTCTCTATCCCTCTCTCTGCCTTTCAAATAAATAAAATAAATTTTAATAAATAAATAAAATACATTCTTTTAAAAAGTCAATCAGAGATGAGCAGAAGGGAAAGAAGAAAAGGTCTGAGAGAGGAGTAAGAGCAGCAAATTTACCTGGATGCTCGATGCCAAGGGCATGCTGAAAAGAACAGGGACACATTAGAGGCCACTACAAATCAGTGGTTTAGGGAGCAGGTGGAGATAATCATTCCTCCAAAGATGTAAAGTTCTTCTCAACGAGAGCTCTGACACTTCATGATTGACCTCTTGTGGGCCAGTCTGCAGACAGATGGCCCCAGAGCAGTGTTTTCAAAACATATCCCCAAAGAGCAGCAGCACCTGGAGCTTGTGAGAATTCAAATTCTTAAACCTCATTCCAGACCTTCTGAATCACAAGCCCTGAAGATAGTCCCAGTTATCTGCGTCTTAACTGATCTCCTTTGCGATTAAAGTTTGAGACCCACTGGCCAAGAGTGATCCAGCCTTGAAAAATGCATGCAGTCCTTGTGGGTATTCTGGAGGCAATTCTTAGCCAATTTGTTAGAGTTCATTGTTGTATTCCAATGGATTAGACAGAGAAGTGGAGTTGTAATGTTATAAAAGGAATCGAGCACAGATATCTAAGCTGTGGTCCTACTGTCAATATCTGGGGTGTGCCCTGGTAGATTTGAGCATCGTTCACATTGTAGTACACTCAATATATGAATCTCAGAGCTATGTGCAACTGACCTATAACAGATGCCTTATTTATCATGACATAACCCCTTTACTTACAATGGGGTTATGCCCCAATAAATCCATCATAGGCTAATCCTCCGCCTTGCGGCGCCGGCACACCGGGTTCTAGTCCCGGTCGGGGCACCGATCCTGTCCCGGTTGCCCCTCTTCCAGGCCAGCTCTCTGCTGTGGCCAGGGAGTGCAGTGGAGGATGGCCCAAGTCCTTGGGCCCTGCACCCCATGGGAGACCAGGATAAGTACCTGGCTCCTGCCATCGGATCAGCGCGCTGCGCTGGCCGCAGCGCGCTACCGCGGCGGCCATTGGAGGGTGAACCAACGGCAAAAGGAAGACCTTTCTCTCTGTCTCTCTCTCACTGTCCACTCTGCCTGTCAAAAAAAAAAAAAAAATGTTGACTGCAGTTAACCTACTGAGCACTGTAGCTCAGCCTCGCCTGCCTTAAATGGCTCAGAACACTTACATTAGCATACATTTGGGCAGAATTATCTATCTAACACAAAGCCTATTTTATATAACAAAGCATTAAATATAAAATTGAAACCATGGTTTCTACTGCATGTGTATCACTTTCCAAATATTGTAAAGTCAAAAAATAGTAAGTTGAACTATCATAAGTTGGAGAACATCTGTTTATACTTAAAAGAATGTTAAATGTTTTAAGGTCTTGAACTGGGGACTGAGTGTATTTCTTAAAATGTAAATGTGCAGTTTTCCATATTTAAAAATATTTAATGGTAATCCCCAAAGCTACTTGTAGCTTAAAACATAGATTTTGAATTCCCAAAGTAAATGATCTGTGATAATTAAGCTTGTATAAGTTATGAACCTTCATGTTCATCAGCTGGGTCAGTTTAACCTTGGAATGGTTAATTTATTAATCCATTAAATAAAATGATGCAGTTGATTCACACCTGCAATACAATCTACCTCTGGTCTTCTATGACTCAGAAACAGCATGACTAAGTAAACTAGAGGCAGTGTGAAAAGACATAGGATGGAGAGGAGAAACTCCGGAGAAATGACCAAGAATTCCAGGGCTAGGGTTATTCTCTGCAGCAGCAGCGTCCCTGGGACATTCACGTATACTTGAGTTAGTGGGAACCTTGCTTTCGAGAAGATTCCAATTCAGGAGGTCTGGGGTAAGGCCCATTCATCTGCATCTCTAACAAGCACACAAGGCAATGCTGATGACAGTGCTCTATGGACCACACTTTGAGGAGTAAGGTCAGAATGAGTGTAAAGCTTGGAGGAGGAAAACAGTGGGAATAACAATATTCCCAAGGGACTGGAGAATCCTTCTGAGGTGCTCAAAGGGCTCACTGTCCTAACCGTTTGTCTTAATGGTGGTAGGGAGGGAGCTGGAGCCCTGGAAGAGAGCCTCACTGCATCGCAGATCCACAGGGGAGAAAGCTTCCCCAGGGGATAGATGGTGGAGCTTAGGAAGCCATAATCAGGAGACTTGGCCTAGGGCTTTGGGAAGTGGTCTTTGGCCCTAGGTGCACGTAGGAATTGCCTAGGAGTTTTAAACTGGGATTCAACTGTTCATCAGTGGGGCCTTGGCTATTGCTAATTGTTAAACTCTAAGTGTCCATCTTTGTAGTCAGGAGAGAGAGAGTTTCAGGAGCCACGCTTTCACTGATACTTTCTCCTCGGGGGGGTTCATTCCCTCTCCCCTCCAGGCTGTTCTAGCCATCCTAGCCCAAGGCCTCCCTGAGGAGCCTGGCAGAGCAGTCACCATTAGCTACACTTGGATTACTGTATCACCTGGTTCTTCCAGCCAACAGGCAGAGTCCTCTGATGAAAGCTCTGAGTTTTTGTTGGGAAAAAAGTGTTTTCTACCAGTTCTAGTGGGAATCAGTCTTCTTTTGGGAGAGTCAAAGACACCCTCTGTCCATTCTCTTTTCCTGTTTACTGTTTCAAAACTTTCCCCCTGCTGCTAAAAAATTGCTAAGCTTGGAGCCAAAGTTGTGCAACAAAATTTTGCCAGCTAAGGCCAGACCTGAAAGTAAAAAAAATGTTTTAAACTCTGTGCTACTCACTATGTGTAGGTTATATTTGGGAAGAACCTTCTGGAAGGGGGTTGTTAATAGCTTAGATCTGTACAAAATTAGCAGAGTATCACATTCTGTAGTCAGGCAGTGTCACAGGTACTCAGAGGTTATACTCTGCACCTGCACTGTGTTTTCAATTTGAGATGGCCTGAGAAGAGGAATCAGCAAAGAAGGAAAGGATGAGAAAAATGTTCTTCAAGGGGAGAGCACCCCCATTTTTTTAATCCATTGGTGCTAAACTGAACATATCAATCATGATTTGTCACTTATCCGTTTGGTCCTTTAGAGCTACTAAGGAACTCATTTGTGCCAGTATTGTTGTGGGGCTGAGAACACACAGTAGCTAGGCCAGCAGGCATGATTCCTTCTTACAGGATCGTGGGAGAATAGACGTCAAGCATAAGCACACAGATACATAATCCGAAGTGTGATAAATGCCATGAGTGGACACACAGGAGATCTGACCTGGATGGGGCAAGCAGTCAGAAAAGTCTCCTGTGAGAATGGGAGCTGGGAACGAAAATCTAAGCAAGAAGCAGGAGTTAAGAGGCAAAGAGTAGAAAGAAGAGGGTGGAAGGTAGGAAAGAAGGCCTCTAGAGGGAGGCAGCAGGGAAAGCAAGCGGGACTGGAGAAGTCAGGAGCAGCTGGGAGCAGGGACTCAGACAGCCATGGCGCCAGCACCCTCTTTCCTCCTGCAGATCTGTCATAGTTCACAGATGAGTTCTGAGTAGAATCCGAAAGAACCAAAGCAACATGGCACATTGTTGGACTTAGAACACAAAATGAGTATTAAAATCACTCTCACTTTTCAAGCCCAATAGTAGTATTTTAAAATGTGTCTTTCTGAGTGTGTAACAGGTCAGCAGAAAACAATTCAGGAAGATAATCTCTGTGGCCCAGTAGGTGTCTGCTCACAATAGGCAGAGCACTCAGGACCTGCTGTGTGACGCTGGCCCTGAGCAAGTGGCTTTAAACCCCTAGCCTATTTGCATCAGAACCAAATCACATTTCAGGCCTTCTTTTCCCTCTCACTCTTTTCCAAACTATGCAGTAAGAATTCAAAAGAAAGTTCTGCCTGGAGAGTTTAAAATCTCCGGAGACACCATTTCCTGAGCACGGCTGCTGAGAAAGCATCCCTACACACTCCCTTCATTTCACTAACGAATAAATAAACCCTTTTACAGAATGTGCTTTGTCGCCTGCACAAATCTCCTATTTGCTTTGAGAAAAGAGATCCACAAAGGGGCTTTTTCTGTGGGTCCATTTTGAAAGTGGCTCTGTGGACGTGAGATGAAGCCACACCGCCTGGCCATTATGCGGGCCCTCAAAGAAAGTCCCACCCTGGAAAGAAAGAAATGGCCACAGTGGCCCTGCCTGGCTAATCGGTTCACAGGACTGGGCATTGACAGCATTGTCCAGGAGCTGCGCCGGGCCTCGTCAGGGTTGCTGCAGAACTTTCCATGAGCTGTGTGAATAGGGCCTCCCAGCCAGCTGCACACACCCCTCCCCTCTCCTCCTCCTAGCTTCTTTCACTTGGCAATGGAATCCAGCATATAAACAAGGTCAAGGAGCTTTGTGAGTGAAAGACTGACATTTGGGAAGGGAGGGAAGCCTTCAGCTGGGAGCCAGCAGGGGAGGGCTAAGTGGTGATCAGGAGGTGATGTCACTCTGGGTCTCCACAAAGGAAAGTGTGGCCTTTTCTTTGGGGGGATAGATGACATCAGCCTCTCAAATGGGGGCTGTTTCTTTATATCTTTCTTTCCTTTTTTTTTTTTTTAATGAGATTTTTCAAGTCTTGAGAGTTTTCAGAGATTGGTGTGGGGAGAGCATTTTTAGAATTGTTTTACGATCTTTGATGACTCAGTTTGAAAAGAAACCAACAGCTCTGGGCTGCCTGTGGGCCTGTGATGGTGCTCCAGAGGACTGTTTTATTGTTTGTTTGTTTTGTTATTGTTGTTTGTTTGTTTAAATATTTTTGTATTTATTTATTTGAAAGGCAAAGTGACAGAAGGAGAGAGAGAGTGCACACTTCTATCTGCTCTTTTTCACTCTCCAAATGCCTGCAACATGAGGCTGGGCCAGAATGAAGCCAGGAGCCAGTAACTCTATCTGGTCTCCCTCATGGCTGGTAGAGGCCCAAGTACTTGATCCATCATGCACTGCTTTCCTGGACGCGTTAGCAGGGAGCTGGGTCAGAAGCTGAGTAGCCAAACTCCTCAGCACTCCCATATGCAGTGTGGCATTAGCAAGCATCAGTTTAATCTGCTGGGCCAGAATGTTAGCCCCTGCAAAGGGCTTTTTAACCAGATTTTTAGAGCACGGGCAAGGGACTCCCACACAGCCAATCTTCATTCCAGATCTCTTTCTCTCAAATGGTTTTTGGTCATCTGTTGTCTGTGTTTATTGTTGGTCTTTCAGGGGAATTCCTTTTCATTGTCATTTTTATTCCTTTTTATGACTTGGAATATGTGTGATAGGATTTTTACAGAGACTCACCCTTTGAAGACAAAATATTTCATTTCTTATAATTCTGTTATCTCATTTAAGGATGCAAAGCAATCACCCACAGAGTATCAAGGTAAATTAACTGGACTCTGAGTTCTGCTGACCTTGTGAAAAGTGGACAGCTTGCAGCTGTGAATCACGTTACCTTGATTGCATACAACCTCTGTGCACAGGCATTTATTGAGAACAAGTTTTCCATTCAGTCATTCATTCACCCAACCAACCAACCAGCCTGCATAAGTTTGTTCGTTACCAGGCCTAGGCTTGGTGTTTGGAATGTAAGGATCGTTAGGTTGTGCAGGCTATTTGTTATGACTGGTGGCATAAGTAATGGAAGGTTGTTCTCTAGCATTCTGGAGTCATTTGAGATCAAGGTGTTCACAAGGTTGGTGTCTCCTGAGGCCTCTCTCCATGGCTTGCAGACTGCTGTCTTCTCCCTATGTCCTCACGTGGTCTTTCCTCTATACACACACATCTTGATGTATCTTTGTGTGCCCAAGTCTCCTCTTCTTATAAAGACACCAGTCAGATTGGATCAGGGCTTGCTCTAACAGTCTCATTTAAATTAACTACCTCTCTGTGGGCCCCATTTCCAAATCCAGTCACTGTCTGAGGCTGGGACTTAGGAATTCCGTGTGTGTCTTTTGGCAAGGATACAATTCAAGACATAATACAGAGAAGACAGACAGTATCCTTTAGTCCAAGGAGTTAGTTCACTGATAAGGGAGACAGACAAATCAAGCCCAGGAACCTGTCCTTAAGACCTGATGCAATGGGATCCCAGACATGAGCAGCCAGGTCAGCCTGTGGGAGTTTGAAAGGTCCTCCAAGCAGCTTTGATCAGGCCTGAGCTTTAAATAATGAGGGTAGAATTCATCAATAGGCAAAGTTCTGCAAGAGGGAAGTGCTTCTAAGTGCAAGCAGGAAGGCCTGAGCACACACAAGCTTCCCCAGCACTTCTGCAAGAGTCACATTTTCACCTGGGGCAGCATCATCCCTCCTTCCCTCCCCTCCCAGGAGATGAAAATTGGACTTGGAGGGAAAAAGAGAAAAATATATTATTCTTTAATGTGTAAATGTACATGTATGGTTAAGGTTGTATGTGTGTATATAGGTAAGTGTGTGTATACTACATAAGAGATATACAAGATATCAGTATCAACGTTTTAAAAATGTCCTAGGAGAGGATTTGGAAATAAATTAACTAAAAAGGCTGCTTAGGGGGCTGATCATGAGCAAAATGTTGAGAAATGCTGAGTGAAGATGAGTGGTAGAAGTTGAGACATGGCAGGTTGTCAGAGACTGATTGACAACAGATGGTGCCATAGCTTAGATTTTATTCTACCATTGAGGAAAGACCACAGATACACTGGATGCAGAAGCAAGGAATTTAGTGATGTAGATGGACGCACATGTTAGGATAGTACCTCTGGAAAGTAGAAGGATGCAAAAGTAGGGGAGGAGATAGGGAGATGGGGTGACTAGTTAGGGGACTACTAAACCAGAGCAGGAAGAAAGAAAATTAGTAGAGGGGGAAGCAATGTGTTAAGGAGATGTTTAGAAGGTGGGATAGGCAGAATTGATGGCAGAGCAGAAGTGTGTGAGTCTATGAAACAAAGGGAGGGTTCCTGGATAATTCCCAGTATTCCCTGTTGGCGCCATCACCCATAGACAGGGAATCCTGGAAGAAGACCATGCTGGGTAGCTGTGAAGTGTTCAGGGGAAATTCCTTGGGGCAGTTGCCTATGGTGGGTATGGAAATTAGATGAGGATTTGGAGCAGAGAGAGATTTTGGAATTAATCACATCAGTGAATTTGGAGTTGTGAACATGATGAAATCAAATCTATGCAAGATATTTGAAGGAATGTAAAAGAAGTGCCATGTTAATCTTTGTCTTCAAGGCATGCATAACCTGTTTTAAGAAGCAGAGGTGTAGAAAATTAATAGAAGTGCTCATCTGTGAGGTTTCAGATATAAGGCTGGGTAAATATTCATGGACTCTGAGATTTTAGAACCTTCCAGAACCATCAGAGCAAGAACTAATAGGCAATTCCTGGGTCAATGTGAGCAAAGGAGGAGGTAGAAAGGACTACGATGTAATGATGACAGCAGGATGTAAGGCTACCCAGTCTATAGGGGCTAGACTTTATAGAACTCTGAAGGTCAGCCAGTCTAGTGTAAACCTAATGTGATAAGGAATAGGAAATCAATGTTGTTTTAGAGCAGGAGTGGGAAATGCCAGGAGAGATTATAGTTGGGGTACTAGGAACCCAAGGGGACCATTGTGAGTCATGGGGGTTTACAGAGTTGAGATGGCAAAAATCCAGGGGGGGAGTAAGACCTTAATGAGTCCCCAGCAAAGACACTGAAGGATTAAGTGGCCAGCAATAAGCAATGTGACAAGCAGTGACACACAAAATTAATACCAATTGCCACTTTTTTTTCTTAGTAATTTCCTTAAAGTTCATAACATCGAAACATAGGATCATTATTACTGACCTTTTCATGTTTGAAAATTATTGTAGCACTTTTTTTAAAAAAAGATTTATTTATTTGAAAGAGTTACAAAGAGAGAAGGAGAGGTGGAGAGAGAGAAAGGTCTTCCATCTGTTGGTTCACTCCCCAGTTGGCTGCAATGGCTGGAGCTATGCTGATCCAAAGCTAAGAGCCAGGAGCTTCTTCCAGGTCTCCTACGTGGGTGCAGGGACCCAAGGACTTGGGCCATCTTCTACTGATTTCCCAGGCCATAGCAGAGAGCTGGATCAGAAGTGGAACAGCTGGGCCTTGAACCACCACCCATATGGGATGCCGGCACTGCAGGCGGTGGCAGCTTTACCCTCTATTCCACAGCGCCAGCCCCTGTAGCACTCTTTTTATTATTAAATGACCATTCTGTTGTCTGTTCTTACCCTTATTTCTGTATGGTACAAAAATTCACAACAAACTAAAGATATGAGGTTCACAACAAATGTGGTTTTTATGAATTGTGGTCAACAAGGATTCCAGGGCTGGGCTGTGAATCACACCATCTGGCTTCAGAAATTGCTTTCACAGTGTTGCTTCCTGCCAAACTGCCATAGAGTGACTGTCCCAGAGGAATGGCGAAGCACCTTTCCACCCGCCTCTAAAGCAACCTTCTTTATGATCAAGGACGCTTCAGCCCCTTTTATCTAATCTGTATGCAACCTCTTGGGAAAGACACACAAATAAAACACAGAATCCCATGGATGCTTTCTTCTAATAGTGTGAGATGAGATAAATCCTGCTTTGTTTGGGTAGAGACTTAAGCAAAAGAGAAACTTTTAAAAACCACTAGTTCCGTTTGAGTTATTTCCCTAAATACTGGCTAGACTTTCTTTCACATTTATAAAGCTGTATCCAGTCCTGTCTGTTATAGGTATTTGAGCCTATTTGATATTTTGGACTTTTATCTTCTTGATCTTTTAAAAATATTTTTAAGTATAACAAACTGGAAATGAATATTATCTTGAACTGGAGCCAAAGCACATATTTCTACATTGTGATACTATCTGATTTTTATTTAAACAAATTCTCATTCCTATCTTTTTACAAAGAACTCCTCAACAGACAATCCTTTCTTTTTTTAAATCTGTTTATCAGTAACTCCCCTTTGTTAAAATAGAGTATTATTTTACAAAGAAATCTTGGAGCTCTTTTTGCCTTGGCTTCAGAGCTTTTCAGCAAGGCCCTAGCAGTCAGAGGGAGCATGAAACATGGTCAGACTTTCCAGAATGAGTGGAAAAAGCTAAATCCTGACATTTTCAGCTTCCTTGACAACAACAGTAAATATACACAACCTTGACCTTCACTTAGTGTTGCCACTCAGTCTCATAACTAGCAAGGGCCTTACCTCCCAATTCCCATGTTGCTACTGTTTGAAAAATTGGAGTTCTCTTTCCATTGCCAATCTCTGAAACAGTTACAAAAAGAAAAAAATAACCCTTCAACAGCCATGACCTTCCCAAATCATATGTTGCACAATTTAGAACAGTCCTTGAGATCTGAGCCAAAAGAAGGGCTTTCTCGAATCTTCTGTTTGTGTTCTGGTTTCCTAGCAACAACAGCTCTGACAGAAGTTGCATTTACTTTTCAGGGGAGTCCATGTTTTTTTGTACAATATGAAAAAAAAAAACATACAAATTGTGTCATGTGTGTGTGTGTGTGTGTGTTTTCAGCTTCAAATATTATAGCAGCCAAAACTGACTAAGCCAATACAGAACATATGTGATGTTCAAAGTAGGACATTAATTTTTGTCCTCAGAGGTTTCTCTTTTTCAGTAGTTACTTAAGTCTTCACATTTCTCTCAAATATTAACATATCCAAGGAGTTTCTTTTTGTGAATGGCACTAGCCCTCATTGTCTCTCAAAACAAAGAAAGAAACTTTGATGTGGAATAGGAACTACATGGCAGAAGTTAGCTGGTAGAGTTTGATGTTTGATGTGTGTAAGTCATGACCTTGAGATACTTTTTCCCTGATATTTTTTCTTCTAGTTATATAGACTACTCACAAGCTAAATTATAGAGTTTTTCACATCTAAATGTAATTTACCTTTAGAAATTGACTGTGATAAAAGTCCATTATATTTTCCTATACAATGTAGATGAAAATGATTAAAAGTGCTTACTGCATTAATTTCTACCTCATTTATTATTACTGTTGTTGGCGGCATTATTTTTATAAAAATTATGTTCCCCATGCACTATACTTCAAAAATGTTATCTCATGCTTCCTCCCAATACTTTTCTTAAATAAGCATTATCATCCCCATATTATGGATGAGAAAACTGAGACAAGAACCATGGAGAAGTTAAATAACTCACCAAAATTCACAAGTCCTGTAGGGGCTCCAACCAAGACACAAAACCAAATGTGTGGCACTGAACTCCAAAGTTTGTGCTTTAAAGAGCTGCACTCTGCTGAAAAAACAAGTAATTATTCCTGACAACATTCCATTACAAAGAAGATTAAATGACATTGCAATGCAAACGAAGTCAGAGCTTATGCTAGATAATTTTATAACTAATTTCACATAATAGTAACAACCATTTTTAAAGAAATGTGGGCAAGTTTCCCCAAGTCATTAATGTTCTAGTTCCAAGGACTCCTTGCTAAATCAAACAATTAATTCTTTTTTCAAGTTCAATCAGCAATAAAATTTGAGAGAGGTGGGCAGTGAAAGAGTACATTGCTTGACAGAGGCCTAGCCCAGAATCGCTAATATTTGTCCATCCTTCAAAGCAATACTGTTTTATTGCTCATTTGAAAACTGTTCTTTTGGAGTTGCTACCTATGGCAGATAGTATTAACCAGTATATGAGAAACCAGAGGTGATCTAGTCTGTTACAAGGTTTAGGTCAACAAACTAGCTTATAAGACAAAGGAATCTAAGTGAAGAGTGGAAGCGCAGTGGCCCCCAGAACAGACTGGCTTGATTTGGGGATGAAGTGGTCACCCGAGAATTTGGTTAATTTGGTTGTTTTGCCTCCCCTAAGCTAGGGACCTAATTGGATGGCTGCCTACAGCCTTGGCCCTGCAGCCTTGGATGCTGCAATCCCCGAGAGCAATCTTATGGCTCAGGTTTAGACAGAGCTTGATGGGTCAGAGGGCACCACCACCATCAGTGAGGTCCTGCCCATGTTTGTGCATTTGCTGGTGTGGAGTGACCTCCCTGTGGAGGAAAGGTTAGGCTGGTGGCAGAGGAGGGGAAAGAAGTTGGGGAGGAGAACTATGCAGATCCCTGGGGGCTCACTGAGCTTGTCCCTGCAAGAGGCTGCCTACAAACATAATGAAATGGAAAGAACACAGGTTTAGAATAAATAACTTCTAAATAGAATTGTGAGTGTTGTGCTTGGAAACCACTCAAAGACAACATGTTTCTTCTTTCTCTGCCTGTTTGAGGGATGTCTTAAAGTAGCCATTTGTAGCCTTTGGCATTATTAATTATTTCTGGGGAAATTAGTATAGTCGCTTTGGTTTCATTTCATGTTCTTGGCAGATAATTTTATTATATTTTGTTTGGTAATATTTGATAATTTCAAAAATACCTAAGAGAGGAGGATTGATTTATCTTGAAGAATTATAAGCAAAACTTTCTACTGGGAAAATATTTTTAAATTTGGTTTGAATGAGAAGATTGGAAGGAAATGGATGCAGTTAATCACAATAGATAGATGATAAGATCATATTTACCTCTCTGGGTTAAAATAAAAGCTTTCATCATTTCATATATTTATAGGATATTAAAATTTATATTATGTGAAAACTCTTAAAATATTACTACCTTGAATTTATGCCCCTTTAGTGATATTCCATGGTGAAACACTTTAGCATATAGATCACAGTATCTAAGATAGTCAGATGGCTATGCTAATTTAATTTTTAATATTTAGATGATACCTTATTGAATAATTTAAATGTCATTTTATTTCTGTGGACAGCCTTGATTTCTTAGCTCCTTGTATCAATTTCTCAAGCCATTAACTTCATGTTATGGCTTATTTTTTCTATTTTGTTTGTCTCTACCATTGTAAATAGAAAATATTTCATATGAATTGCTAGATAAAAATCAGTTCGAAAAAATGGATTATCATAAATTGTGTGGCAGAGATGAAGTCCCTATGAAGACAAATTTTCTAAACCTTTACTTATTTCTCATTGCTGAAAGTCATACTTCATAGCTTAGTTCTTGACTGTACTTGTTTCCTGCTTCATGGGATGCTTGGCCCTGTGCTTGTCTCTAGTCTTAATGGTAGACTTTTTCTCTTTTCTCATCTTATCCTTGACCAACCTTCAAATAAACTTTAGGATGAAATATAGGAATGAATTAATACAAGATGGAGTAAGAAGAGGTTACACATTTACATGCTTTCAAATATTACACTCAAGGTTGCTACCATTTTGTGCCCGCCTAGGAATTTGACCATCCCACTTACTAGGAAAATAATGGGGATACATTAACTTCCCAAGGTTGCTGAGTGACCCAAGACAGCAGAAGTTGATCTTCTTTATTCTGGAAGTGGAAGTGCTAAGTCAAGGTGTTGGCAGAGCCATCGCTCTGAAGGATTCTCCGGGGAAAACTCTTTCCTTACCTCTTCTAATTTCTGTTAATTGCTGGCAGTTCTTGGCTTTCCTTGGCATCCAGATGCTCAATTCCATCTCTGCATTCATCTTCACAAGGCCTCTTTCTGCATGTCTGGGTCCAAATCTCCCTCTTCTTGTAAGGACACCAGATGTGTCGGATGCGAATCCCATCCTAATACAGTAATGACCGCATCTGAACTTGATCACTTCTGCCAAGTCTATTTAGGCCAGATTCATAGGTTCCTGGTGGACATGAATTTGAAGGGATGCTGTTCAATCCAGTAAGGGAGATCGATAGCTATGGACAGCCCTGTCCTCTCCTGAAAGCACTGTGTTTTGTCCTCTTCTTTCTTGTTTCTATCTTCTTACTTCTTTTTTTCTCATAGAAATTTAATGTTGTTTGACCTTCATATTACCTGATTTTCTTCTCTGATTTCATTTCATAATCAGTCCCATTTGTGTGTCTATCCTCACCAAATATGTGCTAACTCACAGAATCTCTCACAAAGTGAATCTGCCAGCCCGAAGATCATCCGATCCTTGTAAATTCTGTGGGCTCCGCCCTGGCCTTGTCTTCAGAAGGACCAGTGATCTAGCTTTAGTTTTCTCTCCTACCAGGACAGATGCCTGTCATTTACCTTTCATTTCTCAGGAGAGTGACCATGCACACTTTGAAATTGCTGAGGGATTAGCAGGTGACATCAAACCAGGAATTGCCGACTTTGCAATTCTTAACTACAAGCCAGTCACCTTTAGACAACCCAGGCCATGTTGACAAACTCACATTCCTCATTACCTCCCCATTCTCTCTGACCTCAAAAAGGAGGCCTGTGTATTCCAGTAAATACAACAGAAAGAGTTTTTATTTTTGTTATAGAAAAACATTAAATATTATTAAATACGTTAAAATATTAAATGTATCATGTTAATGATGTATGTGAGCATTATCCTTTGTTGTGTTTAAAACTGTATTCTCTTTTATTATACTATGACTTTTTGGCTTCATTTGGGCACCAACCACTGATTTCTCAGGCATTTCCCTCAGAAATGAGAGAACTAGGCTAGGGTCCTCACTGGCTTGGCTTTATCTTCATTTATTCCAACCTCAATGGGCTCTGGCCATGTGACTTTCAAATTAGTCCCTCTCATGATGCTGTTGGTCTCCAGATTATGGTATTCAGGCAAATGCCCACTTTAAGCAGGCAGCCACATGTTTGCTTTTTAAATTTTGTACCTTTAATCTCGTTTAGCTGTTTCATTGCTTGTTTGCTTTTATTAAATGCACATACACACACGTCCACAAAAACTCCAGAGTGGAATATACAAAAGAGGCCGTTAGTATATTTATTTTACCAGAGCTTTATAACTCATAACTTCTTTTAGACAAAAACAAAAACAGTGTTCACAGCGTTCTTTTGTGAAACGTTTTAAATTACCTTCACAAGTAGCCAGGGTCAGCAACAGCTTTTGGCTCTCCCTTGTTATGAATTCAGTGGATCAACGTGCTTCCTGCTGATAAGGGAAGCACTTCCTTTTAGCTGATGCGTGGGAGTTTGGAGGAAAATAAAATCAAGTAGATTATCAGTCACCAGTGCTAAAAGTTTTGCACAGATTAACTATTTAAAACTGAAAAGCATATGATTCTCTTCAAGACATTATTTTATTTCAGTTCAACTGACATCTAATGATGTTAATATATTAGATTTTGTCAGATTTGCCTCAAAGTCAATGAAAAGATTTTTCCAGTGTTTACTTTCTCCATGTTGCTATGGTGAACTTTTCTTCAGTTGCCAGACAGAACACTAATGAGGGCAGTGTTTAGCATTGCGTCTAGATAGTGCCTTTGGGCTGGCATGTTCAACATTCAACAAACCCTCATGGAGAGGACACAGAACTGGGAGTAGGAGGGTGCTGGTGTCAGAATATCTGAGTTTTCCCCCTAAGATTTGCCATGATGTGGGCAAGTCCCACACCTTTACTGAGCCTCACTTACTTATCTCTGAAATAGGCCTTACATTGTCCTTTTTGCCTACCTCATACTGTCATTATGAATCTGAAATAAAACAATGTGCTGATTAAAAGCACTTTGAGGGCCTAGCGCCGTGGCTCACTTTGCTAATCCTCTGCCTGTGGTGCCGGCATCCCATAAGGGCGTCAGGTTCTGGTCCTGGTTGCTCCTCTTCCAGTCCAGCTTTCTGCTGTAGCCCTGGAAGGCAGTGGAGGATGGCCCAAGTGCTTGGACCCCTGCACCCACATGGGAGACCAGAAAGAAGCACCTGGCTCCTGGCTTCAGGTCGGTGCAGCATGCCGGCCATAGCGGCCATTTGGGGGGTGAACCAATGGAAGGAAGACCTTTCTCTCTCTCTCACTGTCTGTAACTCTACCTGTCAAATAAATAAAAAAAAAATCTTTTTTAAAAAAAAGCACTTTGAAATCTGTATACTGCCCTATCAGTCCTATCAGTATGGACTATCTTTTTAAAAAATTTGTTGTAACATAATGCACAAACCCATTTGTTACTTTTTCTCAGCTATTCTTGATGACCTTTTGGTCAGTTCTTGTTCTAGCGCCAAATCTCCCTCATCCCATAGCATGTTTGGATAGGGTGATTATCATATGCAAGACACTTAGCTACAAACATTAGTTGATTATTCCCTTCAATTTACATAACCACTCTGTGAGATAAGTATTATGACAGTTGGTGATAAAGAAACCGGTGATGAGAGATGTTGAATTATTTAAGAAGTGTCACAGCTGGTACTGGAACCCTTTTGTCTTCTGCCACAGCCCATGCATTGTCAGATGAGCTATGATGTATCCAGAAGTTTTGCCATCTAACTTGCCAAGTGAGCAGTTCAGAAACCATTTCTCCTCCATGAATTGGGTGCGCAGAGCAACTGTCTGTATTTCTCATAAATACATAACTCTCAAGGAGCTCTTTGTTCACTACACTGTACTACTCTCCTTGGCTAGTACTTGCAGCATTTAATCATTTTCTTCTTGGAAATTCCTAAGATATTTTTCTAAAGCATGGTATCCATTTTGGATTATAGGTATCCAGTTATAAAAACTTCTCTATTACTTTTATACTTTATTATTCCTTAAACCAGACAGAGAACATGAGGAGGAGGAGGAGATTGGTAGTCTAAACATCACCATGTCATTTCCTGATAACTGTTGGTGGATACAATATCTTTCCTATCCAGCCTTTCCTATCCCTTCCTGTAACTCCTTGGTTATGAACTTAAAGTCCCAAAAATGATTGGCAGTTTCATGGTGGTTTATTTTCTATTTAACTTGCCACCAATTAACATTTAAAGGTAAAATAAAATGCACTGATTTTCTTTCAAATCAAAGGTGACTGAAATTGCTCTTTGCAAGCGGAAGGAGAAACAAAAAGTTTAATAACCTACAGAAGGGTGTGTGTATGTATCAGCACGTCTGTATGTCTATAAAGTGGTTTTCCCCCAAGAGACATTCATCAATATCATTGCTTATGCTATGACATATGCTCAATAAGCACTTATTAAATGAGTGAATGAATGGATGAATGAAATTGAAAAATTATCACTTTCAAGATTTAGAAAGACAAAGATGGAAATAAATTTCTACCATAATTATTAAATTTAACTTATTTTTTAGTACTTAAAATTTTGGCCAGAAATCACCACTAACTCAACATATTCTATTTTTTTTAAGATTTATTGATTGATTTGAAAGGTAGAGTAATGGAGAGAGAGAGGGAGAGAGAGAGAGAGGTCTTTCATCTGCTGGTTCGTTCTTTAGATGACCACAACAGCCAGATCTGGGCCAGGCCAAACCCAGAAGCCTGAAACTCCATCTGGATCTCCCACATGGGTAACAGGGACCCAAATACTTTACCATCACCAGCTATCTTCTCAGACATTATCAGGAAACTGGATCAGAAGTGGAATAGCAGGAACTCCAACCAGCATGCCCCAGTATGGGATGCCAGTGTTCCAAGTAGTGGCTTAATCTGTTGTGCCACAAAGCTGGTCCCTCTGTTTTTCTCTTGTGAATTTTTAAATCAGGATTGTTACTTTTTGATCTGTTAAACCTTGGAGCTAATAAGAACATGAGAGAGAAAAAGGGAACTGGGAAAAGTTGTCAAACTCCAACAGGTTATTTCTCTCTTTCTCACTACCACATACATTTTTCCCCAACAAAATATCACAAGATACACATTCATGTTTGCCATCGAAGAGAACAGAATATGACATACCTAAAAATAAAATTTTGTTCTTTTTTTTAAAAAAATAAGTTTTTCTTGTTTGTTTTAAATTTTTGGGAAAAAGGCCACTATGGGTCAGAACTGTAATTTTTTAAAAGCATCACAGAATGCCAAGCATCTGATATTAGCAGTTCAGTTTGCAATGATTAGTTTCAGGGTATTAGTATCCTGTTATTCGTAAAGGAATTAACAGGGAAACCTAAAACAATTGGAAAAGACAATGGAAAATAGTTATATAGTGTTTTAGATGAATCAGCTGCGATTTAAAAAATGATTGGCTGATAAACTGAAGCTAAATAAAATGCAGAAATTATAAATTAAAAGTTCCATTTCCTTGTTCTCTATTATGTGGCCAGAGTTATTTTCCTCGAAAGATTTTTTCATTGGGGTATTTACTGTAAACAACTGATACTAAGAACCATATGAGCTACAAATGTAGATTGAAAGAAACTTGAATTAACTAGATGGCTCTCTTTATCTAGAATCTGTGTTGCTTACCTGCACTGTAAAAGGAACCACATCTCCACACAATTTATAATGGGCCACTATGCTATTCACTATTCACCTTCAGAAAGCATCACTTTATGTAATATACTGCAAATGGGATATGCCCTGGAGTTGGGCAACAGTGCTGCAAATATATACAACGTGCTGATTTTAGCTTTAGAAATACTTTTCATCTGTTGTAATAGGACAAATATTTTCTAATCTTTTATGGTACTTATATTTTTTTTTTTTATTGATCATGCTTTTTTTTTTTTTTTACAGGCAGAGTGGACAGTGAGAGAGAGAGACAGAGAGAAAGGTCTTCCTTTTGCCGTTGGTTCACCCTCCAATGGCCGCCGCGGTAGCGCGCTGCGGCCGGCGCACCGCGCTGTTCCGATGGCAGGAGCCAGGTGCTTCTCCTGGTCTCCCATGGGGTGCAGGACCCAAGGACTTGGGCCACCCTCCACTGCACTCCCTAGCCACAGCAGAGAGCTGGCCTGGAAGAGGGGCAACCGGGACAGGATCGGTGCCCCGACCGGGACTAGAACCCGGTGTGCCGGCGCCGCAAGGAGGAGGATTAGCCTAGTGAGCCGCAGCGCCGGCCGGTACTTATATTTTTTAACATTCATGACAGTCTATAAGCAATGCCAGCACATATCACTGTAAATGGCTGTTTTGTGGGCTTTCACAAGAAACAATGGTAGAAATCTCATAAGACATAGGAAAGAGAATTCCCTGTGCAGCAGGTTTTAAGTTGGAAACACAGAGGTTTTCTTTTTTTCTTTCTTCCTTTCTTCCTTTCTTTTTCTTTCTTTCTTCCTTTCTCTTTCTTCCTTTCTTCCTTTCTCTTTCTTCCTTTCTTCCTTTCTCTCTCTTTCTTTCTTTCTTTCTTTCTTTCTTTCTTTCTTTCTTTCTTTCTTTCCTTCCTTCTTTCTTTCTTTCCTTCCTTCCTTCCATCTTTCTTTCTTTCTTTCTTTCTTTCTTTCGTTCTTTCTTTCTTTCTTTCTTTCTTTCTTCCTTCCTTTCTTTCTTTTATTTCTGACAGACAGAGTGGACAGTGAAAGAGAGACAGAGAGAAAGGTCTTCTTTGCCGTGGGTTCACCCTCCAATGGCCGCTGTGGCCGGCGCACCGCGCTGATCCGAAGGCAGGAGCCAGGTGCTTCTCCTGGTCTCCCATGGGGTGCAGGACCCAAGAACTTGGGCCATCCTCCACTGCACTCCCTGGCCACAGCTGAGAGCTGGCCTGGAAGAGGGGCAACCAGGACAGAATCTGGCGCCCTGACCGGGATGAGAACCCGGTGTGCTGGCGCCGCAAGGCGGAGGATTAGCCTGTTGAGCCACAGCACCGGCCAACAGAGGTTTTCAAGTGGAAGCAGGAGACCGTGGCACTTTGGGCTATATCATATGGCTTTGCCAAATCTAAGACTCTTTTTAAGACTTCTCCTCAGCTCTTGTTATTTAAACTGTGCAGATTCTGTATAAAAAAAAATGTAATGCATTTTAAATTCTAAAGAACTTTTTTTCTAATTCACTGTATAGGAGGAACTTGCATAGTGCAGATAGTAGACAAGATCTCAGATTTGCTATCTCCTATTTGATGTCATGGTAGCTTAATTCTGTTCAGGTGAGAATGTGCCTTTATTCATAATGGATGAGGAAGTGCTATTATTTTTAAAAGCCTTGGTGAAGACTTAAGTTTTCTTCTCTGAGAACATTGGAGGAGTTTAACAACCAATAAGTAGTATTCTATAAAAAAAAAGCAAAGGAGGCCCAAAAATGTTAACAGAGTAAAAACATGTCTTTTTATTACCTAAAATTGCTATTGTAAAATAGGATGATCTATCCTTTTATTTCCAGTTTTGCTTCTAATAAGCTTTCTTCAAAATTTACCTTTCCTATCAACTTTTCTCTCCCTATCCATACTGAAATCCCTACCTGAATTCCTACAGTCCATGTGAGCACCTGTGGAAGGCAGGAATTAAATTCCCTGACTCAGGCAGATTAGATCCATTGATATCCTGACTCTGCCACTTACAAACCAGGAAACTTTGGACAAGATGCTTGCCTTCTGTTTATGCTGATTTGCCCGTTTGCGAGATGTAGGTGTTAATAGCACCAACGTCATGTGGTCATTATGTGTATTAAAATAGCAAAGGCCTGCAACGCTGATTGTCAGGGCCCAGGAAAGGGTGCCACTGTTTTCCACTGTGCACCGTGTGTTGCAGCATCTGGTTGTTTGCTATAGCAATCTGCCTGTCTTGCCTTCTTGGGTATGATAACATTAACAGTCATAAACATCAGCTGCTGTCTTTGTTCTTGGTGGGGTTTTTCTTTCTGTTTTTAGTTTTTTGTTTTGTAGATATGTTTACTGGTTCAGGACCCCATAGTGTTAACTTTTTTTTTTTTTTTTTTTTACTTTCTGCAACGTCTCATTTAAAGATAAGAACTTGTCACACTTAGAATTCTAGTCTTTATATCTAAAACAGAGTCAGATGCCATATGTTTACTACAAGGACACTGAAGACCCAGAGTTATGGAGCTCACAGTCTGACTCTACTCATAGAGTCTGGTTTAATTGCTACTAGATAAGTCTTACTTAAATATAATGAAGAAAATGTAAAATTAGAAAAATATTTTGGAAAAAAAGTGGCAAAGTGTTGATATGAAGAGAATAAGGACCAGGTATTATTTTACCAAGTGATATAAGCAATGTTTTAAAAATATATTTAATAAGTTGTAGCCATAATTTTTTCTCTTTGTCTTACAACTGTGTAATTATAGCCTTATTATTATAACTTGGTGATCTTTTTCCTACATTAGGCAACATGCATTGACAATTATCCTGTGTGAGTTGGGTTTTGAATGGTTTCCATTTGCTGCTGCCCACTGTGCTCTGACTGTGCCTTGCTGTTTTCACAGGTTGTGGTGGGGAGTTATCTGGAGCCACAGGCTCCTTCACCAGCCCTGGGTATCCAGGCACTTATCCAGCCAACAAAGAGTGTATCTGGTACCTCACCACTGACCCTGGGAGCAGCATTCAGCTCACCATCCATGACTTCGATGTCGAATATCACTCAACCTGTGACTTTGATACCCTGGAGGTAAGCAGTACAATTATTTTTGCCATGTTCCAAACTAAGAGGTAGAATGAGGAGTCACTCTGCCAAGATCTCACATTCTTTCCAGGGGTCAGCAGCACTCTGTTCCTAGATTTTTCTACTGTGTATCAGCTCTTCATGGGAATGTTGCTAGTCATATGGGATTAATGTCTTATTTTGAGTTTCCCACCATGTAGTGCCTAAGGGTACTAAGTGCCTTGGCTGCAGGCAGTTTTATTTGGAGGTGATGCCAGGAAGCAGGAGCAGGAAAGAATGTGAGTGAATGACTGGAGGAGCCTCTGCAATTGTGACACACTGCATCATGGAACCAGCGCCATGAGCAACTTGGACTCAATCCTACTGGGGCCATCTGGGAATCATTCCTCAAAGGCCAAAGGCTGCACCTCCAGGGCCCCAGTCCTGATTGACATTGTGTTTGAGATCATTAACACTGCACACATACAGTCCCAGGAAGTCCCCTTAGCAAAGACAGTTGGATCACAGCAGGTAGCCCTCCCCACCACGGCTGCAGCTGCAAATGGCTTCCATAAAGCCATGCTCACTTATATAGTACGAGGCATCTCAAGGTCAGAACTTTTTCAACACTACTGCAAAGAATGTATGTCAGAAAATTCAGATGAATTTTGAGAATCTTGAGCCCCCAAATTTCTTAGAATCAGCTTATTGCAAGAATTTAGTCAATAAGAATTTAGTCATTGGCCGGCACTGTGGCTCAATAGGCTAATCCTCGGCCTGCGGCACTGGCACACCGGGTTCTAGTCCCGGCCAGGGCACCGGATTCTGTCCCAGTTGCTCCTCTTCCAGTCCAGCTCTCTGCTGTGGCCAGGGAGTGCAGTGGAGGATGGCCCAAGTCCTTGGGCCCTGCACCCGCATGGGTGATTAGGAGAAGCACCTGGCTCCTGGCTTCGGATCAGCGTGCCGGCGGCAGCGGCCACTGAGGGGTGAACCAATGGAAAAAGGAAGACCTTTCTCTCTGTCTCTCTCTCTCACTGTCCTCTCTGCCTGTCAAAAAAAAAAAAAAGAATTTAGTCATTAATGGCTTTCAAGTACACTAAAAAAATCCTTCCACTACAACTATAGGGACTGCTACTACACATGATGACAAGGATTCTAAATCTAGTAGAACTTCAATTCCATGAGGCTGGGTGTTTACATCCCCAGTGCCACAGAGTACCTGGAAAGCAGTCTACTCTCAATGTCTTTGTGGAATTCATGAATGAAAGAATCTAAATGGTTGTTTGACACACCACAATAATATACTTCCTTTTAGTAGTTTACAAAGGAATTTTTACATCCATACTCTCCTTTGAAGGTTAAATCATCTCAGAGGGTACAAGAAGGATTTTGTCCCCATTTTTAAGTTGTTGAAACCAAAGCTCAAAAGAGAAATGGTTTTTCTGTGACCACTTGGATGGTGAGCAGAAGAGGAGCTAAGAACTGGACCTGCTTACAGCTCACCACTTCCCATGAGCCAGTACAAAACTGTAGACACGCACAGTGTGCAAGGGACTGAAATGGGTAATGCACACTTTATAGGAGACTTTAATACTCAAATTATTTAATTGCACAGCAATTTCTCAGCCTGAAGAGAAATGGCATTCTAAAATCATTCACTCAGTGAATCACTAAGAACTGCATTTAATACCTTCCGTCTCTCCAAAAGAGGATAATACTACAACAGATGAACCCAGAGACAGAACTGGGAAGTGCTTGGGTCAGCCCCACACCCCAGGCTTCAAGGAAGGACTGCTGCCAAGTCATGACCCCATCTTAGGGTAGGAACTGTGTTTTTAGGAGGAGAGAGCAAGGTACCTCCTGAAATTCACACTCCCAGGATGAAGTAGGCCTGACATTCACACGTGGAATGGTCAAATGGTCTCTCTGGCCAGCAAAGACACTGCTCAGTTGCATAAACCCCTTAGTGCTTACAAAGGGCTGACAGCAAAGTGCAATGTTCCAAATGCTTCATTTTCATATTCCAAAGTACATGTGATTGCTGCCCACTTGGCAAAATGTAAATGGGTTCATTGTGCATTGGGTTTTGTTCCACCCATTACGTGAGAAAGCACAGGCAGGGGTTGTTCCCTGCATGCTGCCTCGAGGCCTGAGGGACAAAATCAGGGACTCCAGGCCACAAACAGCATTCAAGGAGGGTCCTGTGCCTGCACAGCAATGGTTGCACCAAGAGGTTGCAGTCTTCTTGGGGTTTAGTTTTCTTGGGACATGCTGACATTGCAGTGGCCTCCCATGTTCCACCAAGAGTGGAGTTTGATAGGTATTTTGAAGTCCTTAGATATTCTGGGAAACTGTTTTATTTAATACAGAAATAAGCAACCTCCTGAGTTCTTGTTCAAAGACCTTATTTCGCATCTCTGCACACACTCAGCTCAGATGGAAAGAGCTGGTTTAGGCTAATAATGAGAAAACGATTTTTTCCATCCCTTCTTCCCTGGGTCACTGATAACATGTTGGCAAAAGGTTTCAAAATGTGTTCCCTGTTTGTGGTATGTGGTCAAAAAGCATAGCTGAATCCCTCAGCCCACACCTTCATCTTTTCTGTTCGGCTGAGGGTAGCCATGTAAGACCCTACTGTGTCTCAGTTTTAGGCTTACGTGGGTTTCATTAAATTTCACGGGAAGCCATTTTTCCTCTCAAAAATCACTGTCCAGAAAGTGGCCAGTGGCATAAAGCAACAGCCGTTTGGTTACTCATAACCCGGGAATGCTGACTTGATTGTAACAATAAATGGAGCTAACAGAGCAGAAAGAAATGTTCAAAACAGATTAAAACCATAGGCTTTGAAATGTTCTCCATCCTGAGCATTTGCTAAAAACACATTTTTTAATCTCTGATCATCAGACCAATTCCTTTTCTCCCAAATGTTTAGTCATACGCTGTAGCCGATGAGCCACACCCTGAAATTCTTTCCATCTTTTCCCTCTTTCGAACATGTGTTAACCAGCGGTTTTATTTGTAGAAGCTAAAAGTGCTGTTGTATTATTTTGGTCATGGAAACACTGGGGCTGATTTTGCTTCAATCTCTGAGAAAGGGCAGGAGAGGGAGCCTGGACCGGCATCCAGCAGAGGAGGAAATGTCTTCCTTGGTGCAATAAACCAGAACAATGGCTCAGAGTGGGCAATTAGCGCACTCTGGTCTCTGCTGTGGTTGTTTGTGAATGCAGGCCAGTAAGAGGCCAGCAAAGAATGACCAAAGTGGCAGTTTTTATTCTTGTGGAGGCTCCTGGGCCCAGCCAACTCAAACCCATTATGTTTGTGATCTCAAGGGGATGCATGAGCAGGGAAAACAATATTTTGCCGACGTGCGAGTTTTCTTTGTTAGAACTTAACGCGCAGTGCTCAATGTTCCCTCCAAATATGTGCAGTTGATTGGGGCTTGGCTGATTAGGAGCACATGCTGTGGGTCTCTTGCTCTGAGCCAGGGGGTAGGGAGAGCTTGGAAAAGTGTGAAGGACACTCTAAACAAGAAGCAATCCTGTGTCTTCCATTTGGATCTGTGTACATGTAGAAGGTCACACGGGGTTCCTCCTAAAACCCTGCTTTTGATGAGACTTGGGGGGGTGGGGCACACAAACATCAGCTCCTCCTAATGAATATAAGCCTGGAGCAGTCAGCCTGCCTCATTCCTTTGCAATTGCAGGCCTCATAGGCAGCCCTCTGGGGGAACAGCAGCTTCATTCATTTGGACTTAGGGAATGAATCAGACAAAGCAGTCATTACAGATTCACATCACATCCAGCCCCACTCTGCTTCCCCCAACACACACACACACACACACACAAGTAGGCTTCTTGTTCTCACTCTCACTCCCCAGGGTACACTCCAGTGATTTCCTTATCACCCAGCCCTGGGCCTGAGGGTGGGCAAGGGTCAGGGGACCAGATGGCAGAGGTGAGAGGGCACAGTATACCCATCCCTGTGAGCTGCCATCCTGGCTCCAGCCCCAAGTACAGGTGTGTGGGCTCATATATGGCACAGTGGAGGTGGGAGCAGTTGGAAGGTCTCAGTACAATACACCTGAGTGTTGTCGGCATCAGTGGTCTTTCTTCTATACATTCAAGTTTGAGAAGACCTGAAAGGGAGGGTCGTCAGTATCTTCTGTCTCCGACTCTGCTTCCCCTCAATACACAGCACACACACACACACATTGGATAAGCAGGGCCTGGGGGTGATTCAAAAAGTGGTTTGTGAGGTGTCCTGGAGGTAACACCAAAGGGAACCCTTGCCCTGGGAAGATGTCACTGGGGTGTTAGATCCCAGTCAGTTGGGTAGTTGGGTAAATTGGGGCTAACCCTGGAGGTCTAAAGCCAGTGTGATGGATCTAAAGATCCTTTGGTGAGGCTCCTGGGAATGGACGTGCTGGCTATAGGCACAGGGAGATTCTAGCTTCCCCTTCTTGAGCTTACCCTAGAATACACTTACCAAGCTTTTATTTATACTCCCTGTGAAGAAGCAAAGATATTGTATTTAAAGCTTAATCTTATACAGTATTCAATTTGCAGGTTAGGTAGAAATTCCTAAATATATAACTGGGAAATCAAGAGCCTTCAGTGACCTCAACTTTTATAAACAAAATTGTTTTATGCTAAGACTGTTCATATGGGTAAATAAGAATTAGAAAATCAGACACAATACTGTATTCTCTGCAATGTCTCTGCTAGAGAAAGCAGTAAATTCCATGAAGCCATGAAAAACAGGAAGTTAGGAGATAGGGGAAATTCTGGAATAATCTATGCAATCTACTTCTGCAATTCTGGTTGGTGAAACAAGCAGGCATTTAGTGGGTAATCCAATGGGTGTGTTCCTAAGGCAAAGGGAGTGCCTTTGAAAATTCAGCTCAAGTTTATGGTTCATCTTGACCCGGAAGGTGGGCATTTCAATCTCTAATCATAATACAGCCCAAGAGCTGGTGGTAAAAAGGAACCAGGGGAAGGCTGAAATGACTTAAATATGCCTCTTATTATAAGTCCTGTTTTCTACACCCTCTAATAGATCTATGGAGGCCCTGATTTCCACTCTCCCAGAATAACACAGTTGTGTGCCCGGAGATCTTCTGTGCTCCCCATGCAAGTCTCCAGCCCAGGGAATGAGTTAGCAATCCGATTTAAGACTGACAGCTCCATAAATGGAAGAGGCTTCAATATCTCCTGGCAAGCACTTGCTGGAGGTGAGTGAAAGAAAGCATGCATCGTAAAGTAGTTTAAGCTGCACCACTGGTAACTTTCATGTAATGATTGGAGAAAGATGTGCAAGCTATACCCTTATAACTTTGTGACTTCCTAAATCGCTAATACTGCTTTGGTATATATTCTTCCCTGGAAAAATGTGTTTAACTTCCTAAGTGTCACTACATTTGTGAAAATAAGGAAACAGGTGTACAAGTATACAAGTCCATGGTGAGATCAGATGGAGGTGATTCACTAGACATAACTGATTTTCCAAAGGACTGGTGCCATTCACCAGCCACAAGTAGCTATTGGTGAATGACAGATTATCTCTTGCCATAGAATAGACCTTTGTATTTTTGGCAAATGCCAAAATTATTAATGTTACTTTTTTTTAATTCCAGGCGATTACTGTATGTTGTACTGTGACCTGCTGCCAAAGATCTTAGAAACTGAAACTAGAGTAACTGTTATTGATTTTTAAAATAATAAACTGTGGTTCAAAATATCTTCCCAGAAATTAGCTTATAAAACTACTTATAGGGTCCAGCACTGTGGCATAGCAGATAAAGCCACCGCCTGCAGTGCTGGCATCCCATATGGGTGATGGTTCGAGTCCCAGCTGCTCCACTTCCAATCCAGCTCTCTGTTATGGCCTGAGAAAGCAGTGGAAGATGGCCCAAGTCCTTAGGCCCATGCACCTGCATGGGAGACATGGAAGTGAAAAAGCTCCTGTCTGCTGGCTTTGGTTTGGCCCAGCTCCAGCCATTGCAGCCATTTAGAGAGTGAACCAGTGGATGGAAGACCCTCCCCCCCTCTTTCTCTCTCTCTGCTTCTCTGTAACTCTGCCTGTCAAATAAATAAATAAATCTTTTCAAAAAATACTTATAATGGCTACATCTTTAGAATGCTTACTATGTGCCTGGAAATTTTCTGTTTTACAAGGGTTATTTTGTTTAATCCTGGCAATCACTCTATGAGGGAAGTCTATTTATCCTCATCTTACTAATAAGCCTAGAAAAGTTCATGACTAGACCAAAGTTTCATAGCCAGAAAATGCCAAAACAGAGATATGATCTGGGGACACCTTGTAGCCCTATTTGTTTAATTGTAGGGTTATACAATAATTACATGTGATTTCTCTCTAAGGTAATTAAGTATGAACTTAAATACAAACACACACACACACACATCACAGTGTTTAGATTACCTCCAAACAATTCTCAATCCTTGCAATATAGGGTTAATTTTTGTATGATTGGCTTTTATAACCATAAATGTAAGAAATGATGAGCCTTAGAGGTAGACAATATACTGAAAGGTATTAGATAACATCATAGGAATTTAAAAACAAGTAACTGTTACACCTCTAGAATTTGAATTTTTAAAGACAGTATGTTATTTATCAAAGCATACACTACAAGATTATCAAGTATTTTGAACAAGATAAATAATTTTTATAGTATGCTATACTTTTATAGGACAGGGAGGAGGCATCCATGACTTTGTGAAAACATGATTTCATTTGCACTTTTTTTTATTGTTATTTTAGAAATTGTATTTTAAAAGGCAGAGAGATGAGTCAGTAGGAGACACACACACACACACACACAGAGAGAGAGAGAGAGAGAGAGAGAGAGAGAGAGAGAGAGAGAGAAAGCCAGGAGCCAGAACATCAATCCAGGCCTCCCAAGTGAGGCACACAATTACTGGACTCATCATATGCTGCCTCCCAGAGTTCCTACTAGCAGAAATCTGGACTGGGGCTTGGAACCAACATTGGAACTCAGGCACTTAGATATGGGATGTAGGAATCCCAAGTAGTGTCTTAACTTCTGCACCAAATGCCCACCCTTTCACTATTATTTTAAGTAACTTTTGGCATTAGTATTTTCAATGGTTGAAGTATTTTCTTAGTATCCTCTCCTTCTTATTTTTTCTGGGATAAGTAAATTAACATGAATATCAACTTCTTCAGAGTTGTTAGCACAGACTAACTAAAACTAATAGTCAAGCAAAGTCGCATATTGATCTACACTACCAGTTAATGGTATAGTTTATTCATCAATGATTCCTCACATTGTTGAATTGGATTTTCCACTTGCAGGTTGTGGTGGAATTTTCCAGGCTCCAAAAGGGGAGATTCATTCTCCAAATTACCCCAATCCTTTTATGAATAACATTGCCTGTTTTTGGACCATCCGGGTTGAAAAAAATCACCGTATTCTCTTGAACTTCACTGACTTCGATCTTGAAGCTCAGGACTCTTGTGTTATGGTGAGTGACACAGATTTCACGAATTGTCTGTTTTCAAACATGGATGAAAACCTGCCAAATGAGAACATTTAGTGAATGTATTAATGAGGAGCTTTTGATTTAACAAGTGAACTACACCAGTAGCCTAAGTCAGCCTGTTGTCGTGGCTAAGACAGCTAAGTCTGTGGCTGGGTGGACCTGGAGCTCATTCTGGACTTTGCCATTTCCTAGCTCTGTTGCCCAGCAGAAAGTTAATCTTTCCACTTCAGTTCTCTTAACTGAAATGAGGACAATGAGAAGACTTGCATCAGATTGTGGGGAGGAAGGCTAGGATATTCTAGATAATGTAGATGACCTACTTGCTGTCACACAGAAACCACTATTTCTGCTTGCTGGAGTCATGCTGCTGCTCCTCCTGCTGCTGAGTGTTTTCAGATGTGTCTTCCGTGAGACCTGAAAGAAGACAGTATGGAATTCTAGGGGGAGGAATAGGTTTGGAAGTTAGGGTAAGGACTTCCCATCTTTGATTCAAGGCCTCAAAGAGCTCTTCCCAGGATTTGAGTCACTGTTATTTTAATCATGAGAAAACAGCAGGAGTGGATCATTCAGGCTTGAAAGCCAGGGAAGCTTTCACACTGGAAGTGACATTTAGATGGCAGTGTCTCACTTGTGGAAATGTGGCATGTGGGCCAGGTGTGGAGGAAGGCTTCAGGGGAAGGATGGGAAAATGGTGCTCAGAGAGTTTGGAACAGGAAGAGCCACTGTGCCTAGTGCCAGGGAGCATGTGAAGGCAAGGAACATAGAAGACACCTAAGTTGTATAAGTATTTTTTGTGCCCTGCTGAAGAATTTGAACATGTCTATAGGTAGTGAGTGAATGTTTCAGTGAAACAGAGTGATCATGTCCTCAGAACCATATTTTACAAAGACAACAGGCATTAGTGTAAGGAATAGGTTGACAAAGAAAGAGATAGTGTGAAGGCTGTTTGGGAAGCTGTTGGAAAAGCTTGGATCAGAGTGATAAAGGCAAGGCAACATATTGAAAAACTGTTAGGGTGGTCTAAACAGTGGAGAATCTGGTAGGTGATAGAGATAGGGTTGGTAATACTATTTGCTTGAAGAATGATTGAATGTTAACGCAAGTAATTGAGTAAAGAGTTTGATTTGGAAACTGGGTTTAAAGGTCTACAGTATGTACCCTAGGGAGTTTGACATGAATTCTGTGTATCTGGCTGTCAAAGTCATAGGAATAGATATAGTCATTAAAGGAGTCCGTTCTAAAGAGAAAAGAGCCAGGTAAACTCCTGGGCCTCAATTAAGGGGCAAATGAAGGATCAAAGGAAAAGGAAACTGAGGTAAGGTACTCAGGAAGAGGTCGGTAGTGTAAAACAAGAGTAGTGCCAGGCCTAAGTAGTGAGTGGTCAAAGACAGCAAACCCAGCAGAGCTCAGCTAGGATAAGGATGAAAACAAAGCCACTGGGTCCAGTCTACAATAACCTTGTAAGGAGCAGAATTGGTGTGGGTCATAGTCAAAGCCTGGATTACAATGGAGTAGGAGGTACTAGGAGGAGCTTCTAAGCTTTTCTCTAGAATTATGGGGTCGATGCTTATAGGGAGACAATGGACAATAACCTGTGGACAAGGCAAAACCAATGAAAAGTGTTTTTTGTTTGTTTTGTTTTGTTTTTTAATAATAGAGAAGCTTAAGGTATGTCTAGAGTGCAAGGGACTGGTGGAAAAAAACAGCTGAATGCAAAATATGAATGGAATAATTAATGGAATTATACTGTCAGGTCCAAGACCCAGAGAATAGCCAGCCTTGTCTTATATTCATTTTGGAGTGAGAAATTGTAATACATGGCCTAGTCCAAGTTTTTTTTTTTCTGATTTATAAATGTGTTTTTATTGAAAATTGCATAAGCTATACACAAGCAAAGTAATTTTTGCTTGTGCAACTTATAAATCATCTTTACAAGAAGAAAAAGAACTCTACAGGTAAGTTGGGGTAGAGATCTGCTGTGCGTGGTTGCCAAGTGGAATCAAGTATAGGAACAGGAGGTCCACAGAGCTGCGGGACCAGGCAGGGCCATGTCCTGCCAGGCTGGAAGCTTGGCTCTGACTTAGGGTTAGTTGTCCAGAGATTCATGAAGGCAGGCATTGAAGCACCACCCCCCATCATCATAGCTAGATGGAACCTGGATGTGAAACATATCCTGAAGTCCAATGTCTTACATAATATCTCTGCAATTAAGTTCATACAAAGCTAATCGTTCATTTTGGAGGAATTAAAGTTATTTTCTTGATTCTGTTGCTTAAGCAGAGTCATTAGCAAGTAAAAAATTCAGCTGCCAATGACTTTCAAATCGTGTTTGTGATCAGGGGATTTCTAATAGAGCTTAAGTGTACTATTCCTTTTGAAAATTTGTGTTATTTATTTATTTTCACTTTATTTGAAAAGCAGAGAGAGACAAGACAGAGGGAGAGACAGACAGAAAACTTCCATCTGTTGGTTTACTCCTCAACTGCCCACAGCAGCCAGGGCTGAGTCAGGCTGAAGCCAGGAGCCAGGAACTCCATCTGGGTCTCCCACCCAGATGGCAGGAACCCAAGTACTTGAGCCGTCATCAGCTGACTCTAAGGTTATGCATTAGCAGGAAGCTGGATCACAAGCGGAATAGCTGGTGTTCCAATCAGGTAATCCGATAGGAGATGCAGGCATCTAATTAACTGCTGTGCCAAACACCCCCAGCACCAAAGTGTATTAATCCATACCAGAGTGAATTATGCTACAATGGGAATAGCCATCCTGTTTTCAAAATCTCTGTAATAATTTGTATTGTTCAAATTGGAAATATTGATTTAACAGTCATCACTATCAGTCATAAACACACAGATACACAGAACATTAACTTTGGAAGAAGTGATCAGTTTGGAAACTAGGGATCATGTACTGTTATGTTCTGATTCTTTTTGTTTTTTAAATAATTATTTTATTTACTTGAATTTAGAGTTTAGAGGGAGAGAGAAAGAGAGAGCTTCCATCCACTGATTCATTCATCAAATAAACACATTGGCCAGAGCTGGGATAGGCCAAAGCCAGGAGACAGAGCTTCTTCTGGGTCTCCCACATGGATATAGGGCCCCAAGCATTTGAGCCATCTTCTGCTGCTTTCCCAGGTGCATTAGCAGGGAGCTGGGTCAGAAGTAGAAAATCTAGGACTTGAACTGGCAACCATATGGGATGCTGGTGTTGCAGGCAGCAGCTTTACCAGCACTCCACAATGCTGGTCCCCATGCTTTGATTATTAACAAAGGAAATTGAGATCAAGAAGTGTCATGGTCAAGGTCAGGTAGAAACTAATAATAATAACAGAATCGGTACTAAAATGAAAGCCTTGTACTTCCTAAAGTAACAATAAATCGTTTGGTGAAATAAAAATACAGCTATAGGCAGGAAATGGAATGACAGAATAAAGGAAAACTAGAAAAATAGAAGAGAGAAATAAAATTGGAGTTAATTTGGAACCATTTTGACATCTATTTCCAATGAACTCAGATTTCATTTTGTCAAGATAAGGAAAAGTGTTGGGAATTCAGATTCGAAGTAGAACGTGCTCTCACTTTGAGGTCAGGAGATCTGTGTTCCATTCATTTACTTGGTCTGTGGTGCCAGCTATGTGCCAGACACTACTAGGTGTGGTCCCACCAATCCTCTCAAGGCCTGAGTTTGTTCATTATAAAGTTACTGGGGAACCCAGCAGAGAGAGGAGAACTAAGGAAGACAATGCAGTTAGGAATTGTGGGCACAAAAAGGAGAAAACGGTGGCAGATGAAAGGTGAGGCCATGTCAGTGGTGGGTTGGTCCTGAAAGTCAAAGTGAGACTCACACAGCTTCTCACTCTCTGGGGCACGAACACACCAGGACTGGGCAGGACTTCTGGTCCCAGGTGGTGGCAAGATAAGCCTACAGGTAGCTCGAAGCCATTACTCCTGGTGTTGTGGAACTAAAAAGAAAATTCAGCAAGTAGAAGAAATAAATGAAAATTCAAAAATAGAACAGGAGTGCACAGCCTCCATCCCCTTTCAAATAGCCCATAGTCAAAGGCACTAATGTGGATGATATGTGAATGACTGTAGATGCATGGCTAAATAAATGAAGACAGGGATTTTTGTCATCTATCCTTGCAATAGTCAGTACTTGTGGGGGAAAGTACGGACTCCTCCAAGAGTGTGTGGTCCTGAGTTCACCGCCCAGCACCATTATTGCCATGTAATCTCAGTATTTTGAGCCACACGAAGACTTTGATAACATCTCAGCAGTGCATTCTCTAGAATGTCATGCTGCTATAATGGAAAAAGAGAGAAACAGAATTTTTTGACATCTATTGAAATAGTAAGGGCATCGTGGGGAGCTAATGAGAAAGCTCAACTTGTAGTCGGGTTTCAACCCATTTGGTGAGGTGTTTGCAACATCCTGCTCCATTACTTTTGAGCGTTTGCAGTAATTAACCTCAGGCTCACGGTGAGTATTTCTTGCTAAGGCAACAGGTGGGATCCACTGGCTGGGAGTGGCACTGTCTGGTCAGCACAAAAATGGCTTCATTCTGTGGCCTTTCGTGAAAACTGAGTATTAACGTGACCTTGTCTGACAGTTTAATTGCTTGATTAGAGTCTCATTTCTGAGCCTTAAATTCCTGTAGCTCTGCAAGCTGTCATTGAACATTAGAAATACTGGCGATGACTCATGTGAGAATCAGCACAGCAGTACCAGGTGACCCCCAGAAACTTCTCACCTCTGGTTTAGCATCCTCTCCATTCAGCTCGGTAGAATGTCTGTCTTGTGAGAATCAGCAAGGAACAGACAAGAAAAGCAAACCAGACCCAGTGTCGCGTTTGGGGAAACAGATGCTAGGACCAACAGTTTAATTCCAAATGGAAGCAAACCAAAGCAAAATGAAACAAAGGACATGATTAGTACCTAACATTTCTTTCTTACACTTTTTGTGCCTATCCAGGAGAAAGAAAGCCAAGTATCTGAGTTGAACTGAAACACATCCCTCACCCCCACCCCAAAGCTGCAGTGACTGTTTTTGTTTCCATTATTTGGCAATAAGGCCAGGGTGGGACAGGGCAGACACAGATAGCAGGATCCATATTGTTTTATTTTTTTAAAGACACCTCCCATAATGTGTTTCCTTTTAAAACACTGATTGTTTCCAAAGAAGAGCAACCAGATACAGGAATAAAAGAACTCGGTGCTTCAAAGAGACAAGAGAAAAAAAAAAAAAGGAGACAAGAAAAACAAGTCTTCTTTAAATATTGATTGTTCTACAAATAAATATGTGACAGAAATAGTCCACTTCCCCTCTGTCTCTTACTTCCCCTTTCTCCCCACCACAAAAATTTTGGTTTTCATTTGATACTTGAAGATGATCTCTTTCAAAGGTTTATTTTGTGACTTGATTTTCATTTAGCATAGCCATTTCACATTCCAGCACCAAAGTAATCACCACAAGCTGTGCCAATATTTTGCATCCCCCAAAGCAAAAACATAATTGAAGCCACAGCTCTCTGCCTGTGGACATAGGTTTTGTTTTGGTTGACATTTCAGCTCAGAATCCCCTCAAATGCTTTTTTGTCTGTGGAAATAAAATGAGCATCTTGGATTTCTTTTCTTATCAAAATTTCCAGGAATCCTGAGTCACTGCTTGCAGACACTTCAAATTATTAGAGCTTATAGTCTGCAAAATGTGCAGACTGACTGGGATATTATCGAATAGAGGGACGGGAGTAAGAAAGTCCTGACGGGAAATATACGGCTGTGGATTTAACCTGGGGGCTGATTTCAGAGCAGGGGTGCTGGAGAATGTCCCCAGCTGAGGAAACAGGTGTCCCTCCCACCCCTGGAAAAGCTGCTATAATGAGTAATATTTTCATTTCCTTCCTCACTTCCATTTATGACTTTAACAGCTTGGATAATTTCCTGTGGGATTCCCCTCCCTATCAGTTAGCATTTCCTGTATTTTGGAGCAGTTTGTGTCCTGAAATAGGAATTCCATTAGCAACCACACTACCATATACTGCACGTGAAGATACTTCATACACTTTCCAACCTCAGAACTGACTTCACATCTTGAAGGGAATTATCTCTTTTGTACCCTAAATAGCTTATCTTCAGTCATGTTTTTTTATTTACCCTAAGAAGGCTTAAGGCATTCCAAAGCAGAAGACATCTGCTGTCAGATGGGCTTAAAAATGAAGTGAAGGGTAAGGACCAGGTTGAAAGCCAGATTAGGCCAGAGTCAAGGTGAGAAATAAGGCCAGCCTAGACCAGAGAATTGCTTTTAGACTTAAAAAGGTCAAGGAGAGGATTTGTATCTGAGTCCAGGAATGGAATCATATTTAGGACTCAGGGATATAAATTTTGGGCTTCGTTATTGGTCCTAAACACTGTGCTCTCTGTTATACAATCTGCAGCATCAGCCATGCTGGGAATCCCATGCATGTTCAGTGGAATGGAATGCATGACAGATGCCAATAGCTCTGAAACCCACAGGAGCCCAACAGAAGACTCTCTAAAATGCTACTAACAATGCCTTATTGCTGTTCTAGAGAAATGATGGAGACTTCTCTTCTACTCCCAGAGCTACCATGGTTGTCCTTCTGGGAAACCATGGCCATCTCCCCTAGCTTCACAGAGTCATGGTCTCTCGTAGTCTAAAGGCAGGACTAGACCTTTATTTTACCTCTGCACTTTCATTAATGATAATGGACCAGATGTCAGACACATAAGATTTCTCTACCAGCTGTGCACAATTAAGTGTGTAAGTAAAGCAAGTGATTTATATTTTCTGAGCTTCAGTTTTTGCAGTTGGAAAATGGAGTTGAAAGAACTGAATTTTTAAAAATGTATTTAAAGCACTTACCGATGTCTGGTATAGACAAGTATTAACTGCTACTTCTAGTGTTTCTATTACTATCACTACTTCTACTATGTTATAGATGCTGTTATCTTCTTTAACCATTATAAATCTTAGGTACATGAAATGAGATCTATAATACTCTGTTCACTACTCACCATCAAGAACAGCCCCATTTATTTTATTTTAATATTCTTTTTATGAGTAGCCATTTAGCCTAGCAATGAAGCTGCCAGATAAGATGCCATGTTCCATTTCAGGGAGCCTAGTTTCGACCCATGGCTTCAGTTCCTCACTCAATCTTTCTGCTAATGCAGGCCCTGGAAGCAGCAGGTGATGGCTTAAGGAACTGGCTTCTTGCCTCTCACATGGGAGACCTGGATCTAGTTTCCAGCTTCTGGCTTTCACCCTGCTTGGCCTCAGCCTTCCCAAGCATCTAGGGAATGGACCAGTGAATGGGAGCTCTCTCTGACTCTTTGTCTGCATATCTCTCTGCCTCTCAGATAAATTTAAAAACATTTTAAGTACTTATAAAAATTTTTAAAATGTATATCATAAGTTTTTCCATACATTCAATATGTCATCTCAAGGAATTGTGTCATTTTGTACCTATATTATTCTGACTTTCCAGAACATTCATATATAGGTTAAGAAGAAAAAGTTACAACACAGAAAATGAAAATAACAGCATATTCATATATACTCATCATTTCTTTGCATAGACATCTCAACTCTGAAACTGAGGTGAAGCATTTTCATACTTTGGGGATTATAAAATACACTATACATTTTGCTTTTGCATTAAAATTACTTCTTCTTCTTCCTCTGGTTTTAATACATTTTAATGCATACAGTAAGTTGGCTTATTTTCTTCCTGAGCAAGATGAAACAAGAAACCAGGAGATATGCTAGAAATAATTTCCCACCTCTTACTCTCCAACAATCTGAAGAAATATACAACCATTTCAGAAATGAAAATGCAAGCATTACTCAGTATGCTAAAACTCATCCTCCCCACCCCCACTCCCAGTCATGTGCTTTGAGCTGTAAGTGCTGACTGAGATTTCTGTCTGGTGATCATGAGCCATTTAATCATGCCAGGGTTTTCGTCACAGCATTGAGGCTGCAGGCTGAAGAGCTGTGCCCCCACCCCTGCATCAACTGTGTGCTCTTAATTTTCAACAAAGCATCAGTCAATGCTTATCTTTATTTGCTGCGATGTTAAAATGTTTTGAGATAACCCACTTTTGTGTTAAACTTTACAGTTCAGAAGAAGCACAGGGTACTGGTTGTTCTTTGGAGACTGAGTTAAAGGGGGACACCAGTTTAAGGCAGAGAAATTTCAGTCTGCTCTAGTGATGTAGGAAAAATGATTGAGGTCCTAAAAGACAGCCATATGGGAAACTGAGGGTGAGGTGGAGGGGGATCAGCCATGAGAGTCGTCAGAGACAGAATTGACAGAACACACAGAGGTGTTGGATTTGGGGGTCAGGGAGAGATCTAAAATGATTTGGCAACTGGGTGTGTGCCTCTGGCATTTGCTGAGGCCAGACATACAGGCAGGGGAGTAATGTGGGATACAGGGGATGGAATCAGCTTGAGACACTGATTTTCAAGGTTTGTGGGAAGTAGAAGGGATGGTGTCTGGTATGCAGCTGGCAGTGGGAGGGAGGACTGGGTCAGAGTTATAGCTATTAGTCAGCTAACAAATGCTGTGCAAATCTTAAAACAGAAGCCATATCCATGAAACTTGATACATGCTGCCAGGCAGCAAGAGGCTAGATTAACCGGTGATAATGTGCATCTGGCTTAAATCCTGTATGGTGCTCTTTGATGAATGGCAGCCTTTCATATCTGTTTGTGATCACTTACATGTCTGAATGGCTAATGCACTTAAAATGTTTAATATGTACATTTTATTGAAATTTGTAAAGAAAAGGACAAACATATTAATGCCATTCATAGCATTATAATAGATACAAACTATTAAAATTTTATTTCCTGTACATACACGTACAAATACATACACAAAAACATGCAGAATTAAGACAATACCATATATAATTTTATATCCTGCCTTCTCCACCTAATATTTGAATATTTTTATTTTAAAAAAATTTCTTTTGCTAGATAGTCAATTATATGAACATACTATAATTCAGTTAATGTCTAGGTTCTAAGTAATTGAATATTGTACTCAATTAACCATTTAGAATTACTTTAGGTTTTTTTCCTCTCTGTAACAACCCTATGATGAATATCTTTATGTGTAAATATTGATCTACATTTCCTTCTATTTTCTTTATGTAGGTAGGTTCTATCATCTTTACTGAGAAATCTATTCTAAAATATCTTAAGTATATAGAAAAATATCATCTATATAACTGCATAGAAAGTACATAACATACAAAATATCTCCCTGTCCAGACTACCATACCTTAATATGTTGCTGTATTTGCTACAAGTTCCTTTATTTTCTTCCCCTAAAAAGAAATTAATTATCAAGGGCACAACTTGAGAGAGCATTGTAGTGCTGGTTCCGGTCCCAGCTGCTGCACTTTGATCTTGAGCCCTAAAATGCCTGAGAAGGCAGCAGAAATGGCTCACGTCCTTGGGCCCATGCCACCCGTGTGCAAAATCTGGATGGCAATCTAGGCTCCTGGCTTCAGCCTGACCCAGGACAAGCAGATGGAAGATATCTTTTTCTCTCGCTCGCTTGCTCTCTCTCTCTCTCTCTTTCTCTCTCTCTCTCTGTCTCTCCTGTTCTCTCTGTAGCTCTCTTTCAAATACATGAAATAAATCTTTTTTTAAAAAAAAGAAATACACAGCTAAGTCCCATGTATATTCATCATACCATTCCCTAGTCCCCTCCCAGCCAAAGTCATTAAAGAGAATTTTGGTTTGTGAGTTCCATGACTGTATTGTTTTTTGTCATCATAATGTGTTCATATATGAGGTACTATATTGTGTGTTTTAAAATTTTATGTAAATGACATCACACAGTATATATCCTTTGCTCTTTCTCACTCAACATTCTGTTACTTTACATTTTTCTACATTGTAATGCATTCAGGTTGGATGTGTTCTTTTTGCCACTGTTCTGTAACTCATTCTTCTATGATGATCGTTGCTTCCAATATTTTGCAATCACAATCTTTTTGTGCTGAATATTCTTATACATACTTTTTTATGTAACCATTCAAGCTTTTAACTTTACTATATATTGCCAAATTCCATTAAAAATGTATGTAGGGGAACTAATGAAATGAGAAAACTTACTCTCATATTCATACTTATAATTTCCACAGAACTTTCAAGACATTACCTTATTTTCTGTTTGTAATAACCTTATGAAGCAGCAAGGAAAATTGTGTACTCTCATTATTTTTTCAGTGATGAAACTGAAAATGGGAGTTTCTAAATGCTTTGGCAAAAACACAGAAGTGTGGCATGGGCATTTGACACAGTGGTTGGGCTGCCACTCGTGTCACCCATATCCCATATCAGAGTGCTTAGGTTCAAGTCCAAGTTCTTCTCAGAATTCCATCTTCCTGCTAATGCATACCCTGGGAGGCAGTAGTTGACAGTTCAGGTAATTGGGTTCCTGCCACCTGCATGCAAGGCCCAAGTTGAGTTCCTGGTTCCCAGCTTCAACCTAGCTAGGCTTTGGCTGTTGCGGGTGTTTGAGGAGTGAGCCAGTAGATGAGTGACCGCATTCTGTCTCTCTCTGCCTTTGCAATAAATTTAATTAATTATTTATTAAAAAAAAAAAAAAAGAAATATCCAGGATACATCCAGGACTCAAGCCTTGGTGTTCTGATCCCACAGGCAGAATTTCCCAGGTGTGTGGACTCAGATAACTGTGCTTTCCATAGGCCTCAGTGGGTCAGGAAGTGTCAGCTGAGCTGGGCCTGTGAGGGACAGGATAGGCTTTTCCCCAGCCGTAGTCTTCTGTTCTTAGAGATCGTAAACTGTCTCATACATAAGCCACTTACTCATTTATACATCAGTCAACCTATTATGTGCTAGGTCTTGTACTTTGAAAAATTCTCTTATGTATGTATGATAAAGTTAAACTTTGGTATTTTGAATGTATGTGCTATTATTTTGAAATTTTATAAATCTTTGGATATTTTTGAAAGAATCTCATAAACTTTCCTGTAGGGATGAGATTAATTCTTAACCAGATCAGACTCTTGTTTTCAGAGCTGCTGTAGTTGGAACTCCCAGAGACACTATTTTTTTCTTTGTGGGTTCAATTTCAAAATTTTATTTTATTTATTTAGAAGTGAGTTAATGAGGCTGGTGCTATGGTGCAGCAGATTGAGGCCCTGGCCTGTAGCACTGGCATCCATATTGGCGCTGTTTCGAGTCCCGGCTGCTTCACTTCCAATCCATTTCCCTGCTGGTGGCCTGGGAGAGTAGTGGAGGATGGCCCTGGCGCTTGGGCCCCTGCTCCCATGTAGAGACCCTGAGGAGGTTCCTGGCTTCTGGCTTCAGATCAGCTCAGCTGCAGCTATCTGGGGAGTGAACCAGTGGATGGAAGACCTCTCTCTCTGTCTCTCTACCTCTCTCTGTAACTCTACCTTTCAAATAAATAGAATAAATCTTTTTTTAAAAAAGTGACTTAGTTTAGATATACAGAGTTTTGTTTGGTGTGAATATTACTCGACTGATACCACTTAAGATTGGAAAATCATTTCCCAGGTCTGGAAACCTCTTGGCAGTAGACTTAAGTAAGAATTATATAAACTATATGAGTTTATTACATATATAGCCAATAGTAATACAATTTGTGAGCTCTGCTTTTGTAACTAAATGGAAGTAAAAGGACACATGCATAATGATACTTTTCATGACTTCACAATTTTAAGTAAACAAGTACAGAGTTAAGTACAGAGGTTCTCTATTTTCTTCCTTGCAGTGCTTTTCTTGTAACTTTGTAAGTTGAAACTTTAGAGATGAAAATATTGACTTAATATTACAGGTGTTAAGAACACTCTCAAATAAAAGAATTGCTATTACAAATGCTGTTTTAAAAAACAAACATGCCTCCTTGGGAGTATAGGGTTTCAAAACTTCCTAAAATGACAGTTAGGTAAATGAAACTTGATAACTGTCACAAACATTTTAAAGAGAAGAGAGTGACATTGTATGGTATGGAATCTAGAGAGAAAAGACTGCTATTCACTGGCTGTGTGATCATTACAAACTTATAATGGATAGGATAATAGTTTACTAGCACTTCATTTTATTCATTAAAAATACATGGTTTTAAGGACTCGGTTACAATGATTCTGATACTGTGTATAACACAGTCATCACGTTTGAAGTATCTTTGGTATATGATTTCAACTCAGGCCATTTAGGAGCCTTCTTTCAGTCCCTTGCTCATGATGTCATGCCCTCAGCCAGGGTCCTGTAGCTGGAGGACTTAAGGGGACGGGAGCACTGGGAGGCCTGTAGACCTCCCAGGAGATGAGTAAAATAGCTCAGTCATGTGACTTTCTAAAAATTTTCTAACCTTAACTTTCTAATTTACCTCTTTTGCCCTTCTTTCCCTTGAGAGGAATGCATTCAGAGTGAAAACAAGGACTTAGAAAGGAAGGGAACAAAATTTACTGAACCCTTGAATTTGGGCAGTAATAAATGACCCTGAAAGTCTTGCCTCTTTGAGACTGTAGACTTATAAAAATCCTTTCAATTTTTTTTTTTGGTGGGGGTAGGGATGTCTATAAACTTCATAGGACCCAAGTTTCATTGGAGTTTAAGAAATTAAAAAATGTTATTCTAACAAATAAATACATCTTGAGAGAACCAAGTAGTCTTATGTGTGATCAAGAGGCAATTACAAACTCTGTAATCTCAGATGTTCTAGAAAGATGTTCTTTATCCTTTGATAGTAAATCCTAGGTGGTAGAATATAACATTACTAAAACCCTAGGAAGTTAGTGTGTTGAGCTTAGACAGAAATAAAAACCAACTACAGAGGTAATAAATGCTTGGTTTAATTCAAGGCTGGTTATATTTGAGAATAGGGTGAACGGTAGATGCAGTAAGAGGTTTTTCCTTCTGGTGGTATATTTGTTGTTTTGGCTACTGTTTTAGCTATTGGTCCAATCATATTAGATTGGACACTTTATTTTGCATTGGTCAATAAGATGCCATTTATCATTTATTAAATTTTGCTGAATGAAACTCAATTTTAAAGTTTCATTTATTCGAGACATGGATTGAAAATGTGAATGTTAAATAAAAACAGAAAAAGGAACCACATTTTAAATTCATTTTTCTAGAAACCTTTTCCCCTCTTTGAGAATTAAAAATCATATCAATATTTGATTCATGAGCTTATATAAATCAAACTGAGAGTAGCCTCCAGTCACACTTACATGCTAAAGACAGCACTGAGTCTAGTCATCACTAGAGCTTTAAAGTTGCATATGAGTACCTTCCTTGCATTAAGTCCTGAACTTCCGGTTTTCCCCATGATTTGCTTATAACATATGTGTGTGTGCATGTGTATAAAATGATAATTTAATTGAATGAAACAGCCATAGGTTTTTTTTTTTTTAATAAGATTCAGTTTTTATTTTATTTGAAAGACAAGTTACAGAGAGAGGTAGAGACAGAGAAAGGAGTCTTCCACCACTCATTCATTCCCCAAATGGCCACAATGGCAGGAGCCGAGCCAATCTGAAGTCAGGAGCCAGGAGTATTTTATGGTTCTCCCATGTGGGTGTAGGAGACCAAGGACTTGGGCCATCTACTACTATTTTCCGAGGTACATTAGCAGGGAGCTGAATTGGAAGTGGAGCAACCAAAACTTGAACCGGAGCCCATATGCTGGTGCTGCAGACCATGGCTTAACTCACTGAGCCACAGTGCCTGACCCGAAACAGCCATATTTTAACTTCATGCTTTCATTCCCACTCTAGTGGATGGCAAGTTGACGAGTCCATCCTGCTCAAATGATAGCTTGCACTGAACAAAATAAAATAGTTTTAATCCTGAACTGTAGAATCTAATTGTCTGATTCAACATGACCTGCTTCTTTGCTCCCTCTTAAGAATTGTGTGACCTGCCCATATTATGCGTATCCTGTGCATCTGTTGTCATGTTCAGACAAGTGGTGAGAGGACTGGATAATAAAATTGAACCATGCATATGAAGGGCTCAGTCTAGCTCCTGGCACGTAGTAGGCAACTCTGTGAGTGGCAGCCGTTCTAATAATCCAAGGAAAAAGAGCTCATTTCTCCAAGATTTACACATAGGAGTATTCAAAAATTCGCACTGGACACAGAGCTCCAAGCAGGAGAGTAGCTTCAGTTTCACAGACCAGTGCAGAGTTTTCCAGTACATGTAATATGCATTCTACTCTGTTCACACACAGGGAAGGTTAGCTAAGTCCCAGCACAGCACTGAGCAGAGACAGTGTCTAATTCAGTTAAAAGTACATTATGGTGTAAGGGCCTTCTAGATGCAAATCTGAAGTTCTGAACCAATTTTCCTGTCTTGTTTCTTCATAGGCATATGATGTCGAAAACTCTGTAACCACCCGCCTTGCCAGTGCATGTGGAAGACAGCCGCTGACTAATCCCATCATCTCTTCAGGAAACAACCTTTTTGTGAGGTTTCAGTCTCACTTTTCTAGACAGAGTAGAGGCTTCCGAGCTCAGTTCAGACAAGGCAAGTACCCTGTAGGTCTCCCCAAGCACTGAAGAAATATTCTTGGTGCTAACCATGAGACCAATTCTCAGAAACTGATCATAACTTTTTGCTTCACACACAAACTAATTTAATAGAACAAGGGAACTGTCATAGTCATTAACAACTGTTGATACTTTCAACTTTATCCTTGTAAAAATGCTTTATCATTTATCTAGTATCTATCCAATGCATTGCCCTAGAGGGAAATACACCACTCTGAATTTCAAGACTTGCTTATGATAGTCAGAGGGTAACCTCAAGAAGCTCTGGTCCCCTCCCCCTTACTGAATCCTGCCATTGTCCCTGACACTGGGGAATCAGTGTTGTCTTTCAGTATTTTTGGTCTTAAGTCACCACTTCTCAATTTCTCCTCCAAGACTTTTCCACCTGGTTCTTCCCAGAGATTAACCCTTTATCCTATGATCAGAGATGGAGAGAACACACAGCTGGAGGAGTTATTGACTTGAGAATGGTTATACTTTTTGTTCAAATAATTCACTTTAAGTAAATTTGATCTGTTTAGTCATTACCTCTCTAAGTGACTCGCTTGTATTCTGTAGTAAATAGCTCTGGATGGGGACACTTTCTTCTAAAGATGCACTGTAGACTTTGGAGCAAGATAGGCTGTATACCAACAGTCACTATTAGTGATTTCAAAGAATAAAGTTTCCTAATATATTTCTGACATTTACTCATTCCCTTAACTTTTGCTTCATAGCAAAAAGCCACTACAAACTCTTATCTGGACTATGATAATAGCTTCCTGAAACTCACTCCTCTTGCCCCATCTTCCTCCAAGTTCATATTGCAAACCACTCCACTCTGAGCCAGCCATTGAGGGCTCCAGTGTTTCTCCACACAACCAACCCAAACCCTTTCAGATGTTATCAAAGGGTCCCAGACCTGCCTTGATCTCTTTCCATTGTCACCTCCAACACCCTCCAGTCCTGCATGGTCCAGGCATGTCTGTCTATAGACATCGCCCTCACCATCCTCTGTGTCTTCGCTGAGACGGCCACTCCCTGGGCCACACTTCCTCAATCTCCAGGGCCTCATTCAGCTACTGCCTCCTACAGGATAGCCCTTCTCACACCTGTAGGGACATGCTGTCTTCTAGATGTCATAGATTTCACATCTTTGATTATATGCAGACATCCTTTGAAATCTTGTTCAATTTTGTATTTATTCTCCTGAAAAAAAATGGGTCATTGATCAGCAGATTATCCCTATACCTAAAATGTATTAGTGATCACAGTCTGTGAATCATTTCCAGAGTTTTGTTTGAATGATTCAGGCAATTCTTAGTTTTTAATCTGTTGTTCTATGCCATTCCTTACTTCTCGTAATTGAAGAATATTGTTATCAGTAGAAAGTGTGTGGCTTTTCTCCATGGTTTATGTGTGCTTCCTTGTCAGGGAACTTCCTTAGCATGCATTTCAGAAAAAAAGGAAAAGTAATTTATTTTTTCGTTCATCAAATAATTGTTTTCTACAGTCATTAGAAATCAAAAGTATTTGACATACATGTGTCTTTGCATCCCCAGTCTGTGGAGGCTACATCCTTACCGAGTCTTTTGATACCATTTCCTCTCCATTGTTTCCTGCCAAGTATGCAAACAATCAGAATTGCACTTGGATAATTCAAGCTCAACCTCCATGTAAGTAACAAAAAGAAAAAAGAAAAGGACTCCAGGACAGATTGTGTCTGTGGGAAAGTCAGTGTATGAGTCATGCTCTTATCTCCTCAGTGGTAACAATTGGTGGCCTTCCTCTTCTCTTTTTGGAAGTCCCAATTCCTGGTGTGCGTGAAAATAGCGTTTCCTAACTGGATGAGGAAATGATTTTTACTGTTTCACATTAATTTTTAAAAAATTTAAATTCAAGGCCTACTAAAGGAAAAAAAAAATCCCAACCTCACAAACCTATATAGCCTTGCTATATGGATAGGCATGCAACATTGAAAGTAAGCAAGAATAGTTACTAGTTTTGACATGTAAGTCTTAAATCTAACAGATGACCAAGACAGTTGCTGAATCAATAAATGAATAAGAAGAACCTAAGTTAGAGAATTATCTCATAGCCTAAGAATTCAATGCCATAAGCCTGTTGATCTTCAGTCAAAGTGGAATTGAATTACAAAACTTGGTCTCTCTTGCAGTCCGTGTATTTCAAAAATCCCAGCAGAGGCCTGGAGGAAATACTTAACAAGTGCTTACTTTATTTTTATTTTTGTTTTGGAATCCTAGAATCTTGGATTATTTTTTTTTCTTTTTTTAAAAGATTTGTTTATTTGAAAGGCAGAATTAGAGACACAGAGACAGAGAGAGAAAGAGAAAGAGATCTTCTATCTGCTGGTTTACTCCCCAGGTGACCACAATAGCCAAGACTGGGACATACCAAAGCCGGGAGCCTAAAATTCCATCCGGGTATCCCATGTGCGCTTGAGCCAGCTTGCGCTACTTTCCCAGGCACGTTAGCAGGGAGCTGAATCGGAAGTGGAGAAGCTGGAACTGCTACCTGTGCCCATACAGGATGCCTGCATTGCAGGTGGCAACTAAACCCTCTGTGCCACAATACCGGCCCCTGAAATCTTGTTTTCTGACCTGATCACAGACTGGTAATAAAGGTTACTATCCACATTTCACGGAGAAAACACAGAGCTAACTCCTAAGGGCACAACAGAATGGCTACAAAGGGAGTGATTCCAGGCCATTAAGAATCCTGTTTCAGATGAACCCTGCCCTCCTTTGAGGTTTTTAGAGGAAACTTATTATTTCAGGCATAATGTGGGAATGGCATTACATTCTCAACTTAGTTCTGTACCTAATGACCTGTGTGAAAATAGGCAAATCACTTAAACTCATCAGGTCCCATTACAAAACAGTCTACACAATGAAGTGTTTGGCTTAAATGTTATCTAACACTTTTCCTAGTGACATTAAGAGTTAACACATGGATGGTATCTTTATTGACTTGCATAGGATGTGGGGGCTGGTGATGTAATCCTTAGCCAATCAAGAGAGTGGAGGCCCAAAGAAAGTGGTCAGCCATCCAGAAACTGAGCCAGATACACAAAAGCCCCTGCCTTGAGATCAACAGTTTAGTGCCTAAGGATTATTTTCTAATGAGTTGTAAAGTAGTCAGATGAGAGATTTCTCTGGTTCAAGAACAGCAACAGGAAAAGATCCTATTCCGAAGATTAGGGACCCTGGAAGAACAACAAAGGGAAAATGTACCCAGGCACTTGCTGTTCTGCAAGTAATTCAAAGCTTTTTTGATAAAGGACTCTGAATCCCGAGGGCACTGGCTCTAGTTTTGAAACTGAGTGTATTAGGATGTGTGTGCCAAGGGGAAAAATGTCGGATTTACAAGCACAGGTAAAGAACCACAACTGAAGGATGCTGTTGTATTGAAAGAAATGCTTATGAGAGGAACCCAGCCATGGGTGATGTAAAACAGTGGAAAGACTGTTTTTCCAGCAAAATATTCCCCATAGTGGTCTGAAGGAGTTTCTTCAAGAGTCCTGTTATTGCCACCAGCATTACAAAGTCTACAAGCAGTTGCAAACCATCTGTTCTGTTATTTTCAAAAGAAACCTTGAGCGCAGATCTTGGATTCTCCCCCTCTCTTTCTCCACTTAACCCCTGTGCAGATCTCCCAGGTTCCTTACTTTCCTGCTGGAGAACTCTCAGTGGAGACTGATTATTGTAGGTCAAGTTTCTCTCCCTGTGTATATTGTCTGCTGGTACTTTATTGAATAGTTCCTCTTTTTATCCTTACAGTCAATCATATTACCCTGTCCTTCAGCCACTTTGAAATTGAAAACAGTGCAACATGTTCACGTGACTTTGTAGAAATTTTGGATGGCAACTCCTATGACGCGCCCCTCCGAGGTACTGTGCGGCTCACTCACTATATGTGTGGCCTTAGCTGTGTTTTACCTGTATATCTACATATTTATATGCTGCCATTTAATGTTAAAATATTTTCAGTAACTATCTAGTACATCATAGGCCAGTAAGGATAATTAGAGGGTAAGAGAGCAGGATTTAATGTGAAGATTCAAAAACTCAAGGACATGAGTAGCTTGTGTATGTTTTTTTAAAATGTTAAAGTTGCAATTGCCTTTGATAGTAGTGTGATACAGTCCATTCTTGCATTAGGTAGCATTTTCACAGTTCTTATATTCCAATTGAGCATGTTTCTTCTGGATTTTGTCATTAGTAGAAGCAAAAAGTATTAATTGAATTAAATAAATTAAGAATTTATCATTTTACCTGTTTTTTAAAGATTTATTTTATTTATTTGAAAGGCAGTTATAGAAACAGCATGACACACACACACACACAGAGCAAAAGAGAGAGACAGGGAGAGAGAGAGAGGGAGAGAGAGAGAGAGAGAGAGAGAGAGAATCTTTCATCCACTGGTTCTGACTCCCCAAATGGCCGCAAATGGCTGGGACTGGGCCAGGAGGGAGCCAGGCACCAGAAGCTTCATCTGGATCTCCTACATGGGTGCAGGTGCCCAAGAATTGGGGCCATCCTCTGTAGATATTCTAGGCACATTAGCAGGGAGCTTGATCCAAAGCAGAACAGCCAGAATTTGAACTGGCACCCACATGGAATGCCATTATTGCAGGCACTAGCTTAACCAGTTACTCCACAATGCTGGTCCCCATTTTACCTGTTATTTATATTAATACAATTAAAGAGTGCTAGGGGAACAGCATTGTGGCACAGCAGGTTGAGCCACCACCTATACGCTGGAATCCTATATGGATATCAGTTCATGTCCCTGCTGTTCTGCTTCTGATCCAACTCCCTGCTAATGCACCTGTTAAAGCAGCAGATGATGGCCTAAATGATTAGGTCCCTGCCACCTATGTAGGAGACACAGTTGGAATTCCTGGCTACTGGTTTTGGCCTGCCTAACCACAGACATTACAGCCATTTGGGGAGTGAAACAGTGGATGGAAGATGCCTCTCTTTCCATCACTCTACCTTTCAGGGAAAGAAAATAAATCTTTAAAAAAACTAGAGTGTTGCTACTTAGTTTCTGAAATCTTCTCAAGCAAAATAATTTCAGATATTTTAAACTTTCTCGGTGAGCTCACTACATTGAGTTTTGTCCTATAAGCTTCTCATCCTGCACTAGAAGACAAGCTCCATCAGAGAAGAGCCTTTTTTTTTTTTTTTGCTTTTTGTTTTATTCCCAAGCAGTGCCTGAGACAACCTTGAATAATCAATGTATGTACTTTGTACACTTTACACTCTCATGCTATCTGAATTCTTTGCCAATAAGCATTTGACCAAGGATGAAGGGATGTTACTTTAAAAAAAAAAGAATTTATTTATTTATTTGAAAGATAGAGTTACAGACAATGAAAAGAAGAGACAGAGAGAAAGGTTTTCCTTCTGTTGGTTCACTCCCAAAATGGCTGCAACAGCTGGAGCTGTGCCAATCCGAAGCCAGGAGCCAGTATGTTCCTCCCAGTCTCCCATGCAGGTACAGGGGCCCAAGGACTTGAGCCATCTTCTGCTGCTTTCCCAGGCCATAGCAGAGAGCTGGAAAAGGAGCTGCCAGGACTAGAACCAGTGCCCATATGGGATGCTGGTGCCACAGGCAGAGGATTAACCTACTACGAAGGGATATTACTTAACACCTTGTCCTGAGTACTATTCTAAGTACCTTATAAATGGTACTCAATTAATCCTCACACACTTTTGACACAGATTTTATTCTTTCCTATACCCCCTTTTCCTGAGTGGGGCAGCTGAAGCATAGCATGCTCAAGTAACTCGCCTCAGGTCACAAGGCTGGTAAATAGCACAACCAAGAGTTGAAGCCAGGGATTCTGGCTCTGGCGTTTACACTTTTCTCTGTCACCATAGACTTGTAATGCACCTAAGCATTAGTGCATTTGTTTGTGCTGGTTTTGACCTTGCTGGAGAGTTTTTTTGAATTATATTTGGTGTCAAGTCATGTAAGTCCGTCCTCTGGCCTTTTTTTCTTTGTCTCAAATATAAATGGTCTCTCCTGTGCTTATAGGAGGTTATTTCAAAAAAGTTTGAGGAGAAATGGAATTAAAAGATAAATTTATTTTGGCATAAAGAATTCAAAACCCATGCATTTTCCATTAGCTTTTTGAAGACTTCACATTTATTATTTATTTTAAATTCACAGGTGTTGTCTCAAACACTACCCCTTGCCTAAACTGTACTTGCAGCAGGAATTTCTTTTGTTTGCTTTCCTCTCCTGCAGTTCTATTAAAGATGTGTTGAATAGAGTAACAGCCTCTGCCATGTCATTGATCCTTCTCCTTGTCAATATCTTCATTACACAGGCCGTTACTGCGGCACCTCCATGCCCCATCCCATCACATCCTTCGGCAGTGCCCTGATGCTGAGGTTCGTTTCTGATTCTCGAAGGAATTACGATGGCTTCCATGCTACATACATGGCATCATCATCAGGTGAGAAACTTTAGCAAGTGATTCTCCTAGGCTAACAGGAGGCACCTTGATGTATTATTTGGGATTCTTACCTTCAACATTGGGATCTAGTTTCCTGAGATCACCTTTGTGCCTAACCTGACCTTCTCCCTGCAGTTAACAGATTCTAAATTCTAACAGTAGAGAACTATAATAAGAGTAGAGAATTGGTTGAAAATCTGGGTGTCTTTTGAGCTAAAGTCTGTGATCTCAGATATATTGCTTGTCAGCATCTTGATGTCTACCTATGTGACACACCTGTTAGGACAGCCTCTGACACAGTGCCTTAGGGCTTCTCTTGGGAATGGACAGCCACACTTGCTGCTTGCCTATCTCCCAGGCCTTGCTGCCAGGCTGAGGCAGGTCTGGGTGTTGACAGGGTTGGCATGATGGACACAGCCCATGGGGAGGTGGGGATAGGGGGCCCTAGGTTTCTTCACCAGAAGAGTGCTGCTGTCCATGAGTAGTAAAGAGCCGTTGAACATAGAGAAGATTGGTGTGTGTTCAGCTTTTTCCTGAGCCGGAAAAGCTGGAATACCAACCTGACTTTCTCTTCCAGGCCGGCATTGAAGATAATCCTGGTGAAAAACTGCGTGTCTGTAAGATAAAAGCATTCCTTTCATTTCTCAAAGTTAGAATTCACAGGGAGAAAAGACACTGCAGAGATTCCTTCTGAGCCACTGCATTGCAGGGCTCTGGGTTTTCACTTTTCAGAATATTTCTCTTACCTTATAGGACATGGAAGTTTTTTTTTTAAATGTAATATGTAAATGCTGTATTATTTGATTCTGATAATGGCTCCAATGTTCTTTCTTCTTTATCTTGTGGTGTCTTACATTTGATCTTTGCTCTCACATTCATTTTACTTCTCTCCCAGCTTGCGGAGGAACCTTCTACATGGCTGAAGGCAGGTTCGACAGCCCTGGCTACCCAGACGTTTATCCCTCTAATGTGGAATGTGTCTGGAACATTGTCAGTTCCCCTGGCAACCAGCTCCAGCTGTCTTTCATGTAAGTCCTTTTCTGTGGTGTATTGTTTCAGTGTCAGTGAATCTGCAGGAAGGAAGCAGTGTTACTAATAGGATGGACGACTAATGGCCTATGTGTCCAAGCAACTGTTAAAGAAAATGTGATGGGAACTTTAGTAAGTCTTTTTCCAAATTCCCTCTGTTTTAATCATAGTTTGGGTTATAAATAGCATTGAGAGACTCTTGAGAATGGTTCTAGAGTCCTGCTTAATGTTACCAGCAGTAAAGTCTTGAGCTCTTGGTGAATAAATTTGTGAAACATTCGCAGTCATAGAACAGTAATTTTAATTTTCCTTGGTATTAGGCCCATTATGTTTTCAGAGAATCACTGATATTCTTTCCACAAGCAGGGGCCTCTTACCTCTCTTAAGCCTTATTTACCCTCATACCCTAATCCACCTTTCCAACCACTCCTATCAGAAGAAGGATTTTGGAAATGTTGGAAACTTAGTAATTGATCTGTAGAATTATTTTCATGTTCCTCATTGAACTATAATACTGTGAAGTACAGACTGTGACTACGGAATTGACAGTAGGATTCTGTCACATTCAGAGTGGTCCTCAGTTAAATTAAACAACAGTCATAGTATTTTCCAGAAACAGAGGTGGAAAGCACATGGGTAAGTGAAATGGGTAATTTTTAACCAATGTATATTTATTTCTTTATTCAACATTTATTTATTAAGCCACTACTAAGTATTAAGCACAGAGTCAACACATACCATCCCATGCTAGATATTTAACATATGGTAAATAAAACACCTTTTCTGGGGCTAGCACTGTGGCATAGCAGGTAAAGCTGCTGCTTGCGAAGTTGGCATCCCACAGGGGTGCAGATTTGTGTTCTAGTTGCTCCATTTCTGATCCAGCTCCCTGCTAATGGCCTGGGAAAAGCAGTGGAGGATGGCCAAGTATTTGGGCTCCTGCCACCCACATGGTAGACTTGGTGAAGCTCCTGGCTCTTAGGTTCAGAAGGCTCAGACCTTGCCATTGTGGCCACTTGAGGAGTGAACCAGTGGATGGAAAATCAATCTCTCTCTCTCTCTCTCTCTCTCTCCCTTCTCTACATAACTCTTTCAAATAAATAAACAAATCTTTAAAAATAATAACTACAATTGTTTTCCATATGTTAAAGCCCAAAGTCTTTTGCATGGCTTTCTAGGCCCTATAATTGCCAAATAAAATGGCCTCGCTTTGGTGCTTTCCTCCTTTGTCTCTCCTGTGTTGACATTGTTGACAACTGATGTTCAGGATTTCAGGCTAAGTCCTAAAATGTTTAAGACAGGTGAGATGCATGTGGGATCTCTGTCCTTAATGTGTTGTACATTGTGATTTAATGCTATAACTAGTACTCAAACAGTATGTTTCACTTTGTGTTTCTATGTGGGTGCAAACTGTTGAAATCTTTACTTAATATATACTAAATTGATCTTCTGTATATAAAGAGAATTGAAAATGAACCTTGATGTGAATGGAAGGGGAGAGGGGGTGGGAGAGGGGAGGGTTGCAGGTGGGAGGGAAGTTATGGGAGGGGGAAGCCATTGTAATCCATAAGCTGTACAGTGGAAATTTATATTCATTAAATAAAAGTTAAAAAAAAAGACAGGTGAGATGAAGCCCAGGACTGAATGACTTCACTGCACTGCTGAATTCTACCAGACATTTAAAGAACTAACTACATTTCTTCTGAAGCTATTCAAAACAATTGAAAGGGAGGGAATCCTCCCAAATTCTATAAAGCCAGCATCACCTTAATTCCTAAACCTGAAAAAGATGCAACAGGAAAAGAGAACTACAGACCTATTTCCCTGATGAACATAGAAGCAAAAATCCTGAACAAAATACTAACCAATAGAATCCAACAACACATCAGAAAGATCATTTACCCAGACCAAGTTGGATTTATCCCTGGTATGAAGGAATGGTTCAATATTCGCAAATCAGTCAATGTGATAAATCACATTAACAAATTGAAGAATAAAAAACATATAATTATCTAAGATGCAGAGAAAGCATTTGATAAAATACACCCTTTCATGATGAAAACTCTAGGCAAATTGGGTATAGAAGGAACATTCCTCAACAAAATCAAGGCAATTTATGACAAACTCATGGCCAGCATCCTACTGAATGGGGAAAAGTTGGAAGCATTGCCACTGAGATCCAGAACCAGACAAGGATGCCCACTCTCACCGTTGCTGTTCAATATAGTACTGAAAGTTTTAGCCAGAGCCATTAGGCAAGAAAAATAAATCAAAAGGATACAAATTGGGAAGGATGAAGTCAAACTCTCCCTATTTGCAGATTACATGATTATATAAATAGGGGATACAAAGACTTCACTAGGAGACTATTAGAACTCATGGAAGAATTTAGTAAAGTAGCAGGATATAAAATCTACACACAAAAATCAACAGCGTTTGTATACACAGATAATGCCACAACTGAGAACTTCTAAGATCAGTCCCATTCACAATAGCTACAAAAAAAAAAAAAAAATCAAATACCTTGGAATAAATTTAACCTAGGATGTCAAAGATCTCTAAGAAGAGAATTACAAAACATTGAAAAAAGGAACTAGAAGAAAATACAAAAAAAAAAAAAAAGGAAAAATAGTCCATGTTCATGGATTGGAAGAATCAATATCATCAAAATGTCCATACTACCAAAAGCAATCTACAGATTCAATGTGATACCAATAAAAATACCAAGGACATTCTTCTCAGATATAGAAAAATGATGCTGAAATTCATCTGGAAACACAGGCAATACCAAATAGCTAAAGCAATCTATACAACAAAAAAAAGCTGGAGGTATCACAATACCAGATTTCAAGACATACTACAGGGTGGTTGTAATCAAAACAACCTGGTACTAGTACAAAAATAGATGGATAGACTAGTGGAACAGAATAGAAACACCAAAAAGCAACCCAATCATCTACAACCAACTTATCTTTGACAAAGGAGCTAAAATTAATCCCTGGATCAAGGACAGTCTCTTGAACAAATGGTGCTGGGAAAACTGAATCTCCACATGCAGAAGTATAAAGCAGGACCCCTACCTTACACCTTACACAAAGATCCACTCAACATGGATTAAAGACCTAAGTCTACATCCCCATACCATCAAATTATTTGAGAACATTGGGGAAACCCTGAAAGACATTGGCACAGGCAAATGTTTTTGGAAAAGACCCCAGAGGCACAGGCAATCAAAGCCAAAATTGACAAATAGGATTATACCAAATTGAGAAGCTTCTGTACTGCCAAAGAAACACTCAGTAAAGTTAAGAGGCAACCAACAGAATGGAGAAAATATTTGCAAATTATACAGCTGATAAAGGAATAATAACCAGAATATATAAAGAGATCACAACAAAACAAGCAACCCAGTTAAGAAATGAGCAAAGGAATTAAACAGACATTTTTCAAAAGAAGAAATCCAAATGACAGACACATGAAAAAATGCTCAAGATCACTAGCCATCAGGGAAATGCAAATCAGAACCACAATGAGGTTTCACTTCACCCCTGTTAGAATGGCTTTTGTACAGAAATCAGCAAACAACAAATGTTGGCAATCATGTGGGGGAAAAGGTACTCTAATCCACTGTTGGTGGCAATGTAAACTGGTAAAGCCACTATAGAAGACAGTATGGAGATTCCTCAGAAATTTGAATATAGACCTATCATATGATCCAGCCATCTCTCCCCTGGAAATTTACCCAAGGAAAATGAAATCAGCATATGAAAGAGTTATCTGTACCCCCATGTTTATTGCAGCTCAATTCACAATAGCTACGACATGGAATCAACCCAAATGCCTGTCTACTGAAAAAGAAATCTGGTCATTTGCAACAAAATGAATTAAACTGGAAAGCATCATACTTAGTGAAATAAGCAAGTCCCAAAGGAACAAATGCCATATGTTCTCCCTGACCTGTGTTAACTAAAAGAGCACCTAAAAGGCAATCTATAGAAGTGAAATTGACACTCTGAGAAGCAATGTCTTTGAACAGCCCTTATCTTGAGTGTTGAGGAATAGTTTTTTTTTTTCTCTTTCATACTATTTGTTGAACTCTTTACTTAACATGGAGTTAATCATATGTGTGTGAATTTAGTTGAAAATTGACTTTAGTAAAAAAAGTAAGAGGGAGGAGGAAGAGGGATGAGAGTGTGGGGGGAAGGGTAGGCATGATGGGAAGAATCACCATGTTCCTAAAGTTGTAATTATGAAATGTATGAAGTCCATAACTGTAAAGCTATATAGTTATGCATACATTCCTAAAGACTTACTTCTAAGGGTACAGTTTAAAAACTTGTCTTTGGATACTAAATCCCCATAAAAGGGGTTGTAAAAAAGCATTTTAAATGTTAAAGTGATTGTAGAGATAGGATTAAGCTTTAAAGTGATCATATAGATAGGGTTAGGTGTTGAAGCTATCATATAAATAGGATTAAGTGTTTTATAATAATAATACATAGAATTAAAAAGGCATGAATGCTCCAACATGGGAATTAATCCATACAGCAGACTCATAGAATGGCAAGCAGCACTCTGATTTAAGAATCAGTCTTTAAGACATTCTTGTCTGGCTGAAAAGCCCAAAAGAGAATTTCAGGCATAGAAATCCAAGACACTGTGGCAAAAAGTGTCCTACATGAAGGACCTCTGTGGGTGAGACTCCAGTGGGAAGAAGTGGTCATCAAAGAAGGATGTACTTTTCCCTAAAGGGAAGAGAGAACTTCTACTTTGCTTATGGTCCTATCTAAATACTGAAAGAGTTTGTGGATTCAAAAGGCTTCCATAGCCTAGGCTGTTGATGTCAAGAGCCTCAGGTGATCACCAATGTCATACATAAGATTATTAAGTGGGGCTGACATTGTGGCTTAGCAAGTAAAGCTGCCGCCTGCAGTGCCAGCATCCCATGTGGGCTGGTTCGAGTCCCGGCTGTTCAACTTCCCATCCATCTCCCTGCTATGGTCTGGGAAAACAGTGGAAGATGGCCCAAGTCCTTGGGCCCCTGCACCCATGTGGGAGACCCGGAAGAAGCTCTTGGCTCCTGGCTTTGGATCAGCGCAGCTCTGCCCGTTCCGGCCAACTAGGGAGTGAACAAGTGGATGAAGACTTCTCTCTCTCTGCCTCTGCCTCTCTCTAACTCTGCCTTTCAAATAAATAAATTAATCTTTTTTTTTTTTTATAAAAAGGGTTAATTGTTAACAGCAGGAGTCACTGTGCACTAACTTCTTATGCAGGACTTCTATCCTAAAGAGTTGTATTATGAGAGTTCATAGTAAAACTTGTTCTCAAAGATTTACTTAGTTTTAGTGTATTAAGTGGAAGATATTCTTATGCCTCATAAGTTCTAGACAAACATAAGTGGTCTACAGCATTGCTTGTTTCCTTAAGTGCTTTAATAATGATAAAACTTGTTCTCAAATTAAAAAAAAAGTTTACTTTAGCAAAAATTAAAAGAAAAATAAGAAAAAAAATAGGAGGAAGACTGAGAAAGAAGGAGGGAGGAAGGATAGGGTGGGAAGTGTCATTATGTTCTTAGAACTGTATGTATGGGGTCCGGCACCACGGCTCACTAGGCTAATCCACCGCCTGCGGCGCTGGCACTCTGGGTTCTAGTTCTGGTTGGGGTGCCAGTTCTGTCCCGGTTGCTCCTCTTCCAGTCCAGCTCTCTGCTGTGGCCCAGGAGTGCAGTGGAGGATGGCCCAGGTCCTTGGGCCTTGCACCCTCATGGGAGACCAGGAGGAAGCACCTGGCTCCTGGCTTCGAACCAACGGAAAAAGGAAGACCTTTCTCTCTGTCTCTCTCTCTCTGTGTCTAACTCTGCCTGTCAAAAAAAAAAAAAAAAAACCTGTATGTATGAGATACATGAAATTTATTCCATTTTTATAAATCAAGAAATTTAAATAAAAAAAGACAGGTACGATAGTGCTGGTGTTGTGCACAGTGGGTTAAGCCTGTGAATCCGACATACCATAGCAAAGCATCAGTTCAGTTCCTGGCTGCTCTGATTCTGAAAGAGTTTTCCTGCAAATGTGCCTGGAAAAGCAACATGAGATAGCTCAAGTACCTGTGCTTCCGGTATGCATGCGGGAGACCAGATGAAGTTACTGGCTCCTGGCTTCTGCTTGGCCTAGCTCTACCTGTTGCAGCCAACTGGGGAGTGAATGAGCAGGTGGAAGATCTCTTTCTCTCTCTGTCTCTTCCTCTATCTCTGTCACTCTACCTTTTAAATAAATAAAGCAAATGTCAAAAAATAAAATAAATTTAATAAAAACAGGTAAGACCCCAGTTATTTATAAACTACTACTAAATCAATGTCAAGATGCTGTTTAATTAAAACCTAAAAAGATTTATTTCAATTATAGAGGGATAATAATAATAAACTCCTAGGGTCACTGCTGAAATTAAAGAAGATATTAATTTAAAAACATGCACACAGCAGAGGTTTGAGGGAATGTTAATTCTCTCAGTCTTTGACATTTCTGAAGTATTTTCTGTTAGCGTTTACCAATAAATCCAAATGGACAGCTCTGGGCTCTCCTTCTAGAACATAGGAGAAAATATGTTTCATCCACTTTATTGTTGAATGGACATGAACTTCTAATTGCTCGATAGAAAAATCTCAGTGACTCAGCATTTTCCTTCTTCACCTGTAAGAAATTAGCTTTCATTACTTTGTATTCCTTGCTTGAGTTTTATTTTTAAAGTGAATTTTGTAGAATGCAAGATGCTTCTTTTTATGAAGATGATAATGAGAAGGGTTTTATGGTGAGGGCTGTTCTAAACTACATCCAGATGGGCACTGAGAAACATTTCCCCGGGGAGCATGAAAAGCATAGGAATCAAATCAAGTTCTAAAATATGGGGTTGGGCTTGTGGACCCTGCGGTGAAATTGAATAGGGAGAAAAGCTAAGGGGATTATGGCTGAATCTGCAACAGGGAGAAGAAGCACAACCAAAAAGAGACTTTTTGTAAAACAGATATTTAAAGGCATTCACAGAAATTGTGTTTTATGCTTGCAGACTGCTTTTCAAAAGTAATTGATCTTGGTTCAAGAATTGAAATGAGATAATGAGAAACAGTGCCTGTACTATTTTGGTTCCACATTGTGTTTTTTTACTAACAGATCCTAGCCAAAGGGTGAATTTGGTTGTGAAATGTACAGGCCTAAAACAAAGAATTCTAAGAACAATAGAGCTCTTTTAAAAGTTTAATTTGATTCTTACAGGTATTGCCATAAGAATTGCATTACCTCTAATGCAAGATCTTGGCTGCTATTTAACACAGGGTCATACTATTGTGGTTTTAGGAAAAACCTTCACTTTGTAATCTTCTGAGCCATTGGGCCTGACTTTCATGTGCACAGTAATCAGCCCGCATCTTGCTGAAGTTCAAGTTCTGATTCAGGTGCTTGATGGTGCCTGCCTCTTTATCTCAGACAACCTCTCAGGGGATGCAGAGGCTGCTGGAGTGCAAACCACACTTTGGGTAGAAAGGTTCTGAGGCGATGGTTGTACAAACTGATCTCCCTTGCTTCCCTCTCTGCTTTTTAGAGGCAGAAAAAAGAGACTTTGGCTTATTTCACATTGTTGTTAATATTAGGGTAATAAAATTGAGGCTGAGTTTAAGCACTAAACTTGGCAGGCATCCTAAGGTTACCTGTGTGGCAGAGGTCCAAGTACTTGGGCCATCTTTCACGGCTTTTCCAGGCACATTATTAGGGAGTTGGATCAGAAGCAGAGCAGCCAGGACTCCAACCAGTGCTCTCATGTAAGATTCAGGCATTAGAAGCAGCTGCTTAGTCAACTGCACCACAACACTAGACCTAAGAATGTAATTATAATTGTAAGGCTGAATAATAATTGTGTGTGTCCATCTCTCACATTTTATTTGAGTTGTTTTCACCTTTTGAGTCTTGTGAATCATGCCACTGTGAACGTTGGTGTACCAGTACTTCTTAGAGTCCCTGCTTTAGTTCTTTTGGCTATATATGTAGAAGTGAAATTGTTGGATCATATGGTAATTCTGTGTTTAACTTTCTGAGCAACGACCAGACTTTTCCACAGTGACTGCACCATTTTAGATTCCACTAGTAAAGAACAAAAGTTACATCCTCATCAGCATTTGTTTTCCAATTTTTTTTATCGCAGTAATTCTGGTGGATTTGAAGTGTGATGTTATGGTTTTTATTTGCATTTCCCTAATTATTAACAATTAACAATTACTGAACAATATAAGGTATTTTCTCATGTTCCTATTGGTTATTCATATATATATATATATATATATATATCTTCTTTTAGAAGTTTTTATTTATTATCATTGGATTTGAAAGGCAGAGGGACTCTTTAAATATAGAAAATTATTTTGTATCTCTTGAATAGCCATTTCAACATCTTTCAGTAAGAGAAAATTTTTGATACAGCTAAAGGATCTTATGATCAAAGTTGACATTCAAAAAAAGTAAACACATTAACCCTAGGATGTTATTCAGGATAATCCCAAACTGTATTCTACCAATTAAACTCTTTTAACCCGCACCCCCCCCCCCCAAAAAAAAAAAACACAGATCTTTCCAGTTGGAAGACTCTCAGAACTGCAGCAAGGATTTTATGGAGATACGAGAAGGAAATGCCACAGGGCAGTTGGTGGGACGATACTGTGGGAACTCCCTCCCTCACAACTATTCATCCATTGTTGGACACGTCTTATGGATCAGATTTGTCTCCGATGGTTCAGGCAGTGGCACAGGCTTCCAGGCCTCATTCACTAAGGGTAAGTTGATCCTGTCATAGGATTTCCAAAATAGGTCTTACAAACTAGAAGCAACAGTTTTTTCAATAATACACTAAGCAAGAATAATACTATAGTCTATACCATTCTCCTGTGTTCTCTGTGGAATTACTTTATTATGTAATAGAACCACTAAATTGTATGTGAATGGCTCATTAAGAGCAAAATTTCCACCCATTGTTAAATTAATTTTTTTCATAATATTGTGATAAACTTCTAATATTGTTCAGGTTTGGTATATTTAGGTCAAGAGTTTCATTTAATCCTATAAACTCTATATTCTTCAAATCAAAGACCTTTAATCTTACTTTGGGATTGACTCAAGTGCCCCGATGTTATAACTATGCAGTCTCCTTCCAATAGACAAAATAATTAAATACCTTTGTTTTTAATCAAGTTTTCTGTAACTGGTTATTCTATATGTGGTCCCAGTGTGTCAGTTTATCTTATCTTAAAGCAGTTTTTAAAAAACAGGTTCCTTTCTTTTCTAAAACAAAATAAAATAGATAAGCTAAAGTTTGGGAAAGGGGCTGGTAGCAACCATGCCCTTTCTAAGCCCTTTTCACATGGGGCATCCTTGCCTCCTTTCACACCAACCTTCTAGAGAGCTGGAATCCCATTCACAAAGTCACCTTTCTCCAGGGAGTTAATGGATAGCCCAGACACCAAAAGGGAAGTGGTATTTCTTTCAGTAGTTGGAAAAGAAATCAGTTAATTAAAAGCCCATCCTTTTCAATTTCCAGTGCCTTTGTTTTTTTATCATTTGAATAAAGAGCTATTGTAAGTAGGTCTGATTTACTGCTCTGTTTTCTCCTTCTAGTGTTTGGCAATGATAATATTGTGGGAACTCATGGGAAAATCGCTTCTCCCTTATGGCCTAGAAATTACCCCCATAACTCCAATTACCAATGGATAGTAAATGTAAATGCATCTCAAGTTATTCACGGTAGAATTTTGGAGATGGACACTGAAGAAACAAATAACTGCTACTATGACAAATTAAGGGTGAGTTTCCATGTGCAGTCAATGTTTATGCACTTTGGTGAATTGCTATTGACAAAAATAAATCCAAGTTAATGTTCATTCAAACAGTTACAAATCATGTGGGATGGCCTGCCCTAAAGTCATGATTACTGCCTCTCAGAGGTGAATATATTTATTAGAGGTATTATAGAGATATTATATAGAGAGGTATTATTATAGAAGTATTTATTAGAGGTATTATATTTATTATTTGCTAGCCTGTGTCTAAGGTTTTTGTATTTTTTTAGTATTGTAGCTTACTTGTTGGGCTTTGTATAATGATACATCTATGTGTTACTTTTGTTTTTACTCATTGTCCTATTTGTTTTTACTTTAGAGTATTAAAAATTTAAAGGGTTGGCCTGCGCCGCAGCTCAATAGGCTAATCCTCCGCCTGTGGCGCCAACACACTGGGTTCTAGTCCCGGTCTGGGCGCTGGATTCTGTCCCGGTTGCTCCTCTTCCAGGCCAGCTCTCTGCTGTGGCCCAGGAAGGCAGTGGAGGATGGCCCAAGTCCTTGGGCCCTGCACTCACATGGGTGACCAGGAGAAGTACCTGGCTCCTGGCTTCAGATCAGTGCGGTGTGCCGGCCGCAGCGCACCAGCCGCAGCGGCCATTGAGGGGTGAACCAACGGAAAAGGAAGACCTTTCTCTCTGTCTCTCTCTCTCACTGTCCATTCTGTCTGTCAAAAAAAAAAAAAAAAAAATTGAAGTCATACAAGATATAAAAATACAAAAATAAATATAAAATAAAATAAATACAAAAATAAATAAATGCCTTCCAGACATTGGCTACTATGTCAATTCCAGAAACCCTGTCAGATTCTGGTAGGCCAAGATCCCATCTTAATCATTTTGGATACTTGGTACCTTATATAGAACCCAGGACCTGATAGATACTTCCTATGTATAGAAATAATGGCTACATAATCTGAAAAACTGAGGCCCAGAAGAGGATTTTATAATAACTGTTACAATGTGTATGTTCCAAATGATTTGGAAACTATCACAAAATGTATCCCTAAACATTTTAAGCCAAATGAAAGAGATGTATTGAGTGTGATGAATGAGCCCTGCAGGGTGTGATTCTTTAGTTGTCATTGATTCTTTTTTCCTTCTGTGGAAAGGTGAGTTCCTTTAGGATGCCTTTCCATTTTCTCTCATTGAGCCTTTTCATCACTTTTGTGTCTTTCGAGTTCTTCCTTCTGAAACCCCAGAGCACATGACTGTCCTGGTTCCTACTTTGCTGCCCCTGAGTTTTTGCTGTAATCATCAAATCAGCTGTACTGATATGCCACACAATATGTTTATTAATATAGTTCTGGAGCAAAGATATAAATATTTTTGAAACATATTAAATTTTGGTAGTAATATTTTCTATTTAGTAACACATTCTGTTTCACATTAAAATAAATTATTCATCCATTTGTTTTTTTTCCATTATGGTAAAATTGTAATAATATAGAGCATCTTCTAAATTTTCTCTTTCTGAAGAAAAAAATAGAGACGACAAATACGATGATCTACTGTTTTTTTCTGTGCAGATTTATGATGGGTTTGGCATTCATTCACGCCTCATTGGAACTTACTGCGGGACTCAGACTGACTCCTTTAGCTCCACTGGAAATTCTTTGACATTTCATTTTTATTCGGACACTACAATCACAGGAAGGGGATTCCTCCTGGAGTGGTTTGCAATGGACAGTCCTACTGGGCCTGTACCTACCATTGCTTCAGGTATGTGGTCATAAATGAAATATTTTTAGGATTGGTAAGTGTAGGCTAATATTTCAGAGTTATGAATTTAAAATAATAAAAATTTCATGAAGAGGAGAACTGTTTTAAATGTATTTACTGGAGAGGGAGAGAGCAAGTGAGCTTCCATCTGTAGTTCAGTTCCCAAATACCTGTAATGACATCAGGAGCTGGCAGTCCAATTCAGGTCTCCCATTTTCGTGGGAGAAAGCTGTTTACTTGAGCCATCATCTGCTGCCTCCCCCCCCCCCCAAGGTCTACAGGAAAACCTTTAAACTTGACAATAGGGAACATTCAGCATTCAGATTTTGCTCCTGATAATTACCCTTAAAAAAAAAAAAAACTTTACTGATGGTCCTAATAAGACTCAAATATATTCTGGTATGAGTCACAAGCTTCTGAAATAGTGAAATACAAACTTCTGATAATCCATTCCCTTGTGCAAGTGATGAGAATACTGGCAGAAACTGTCAAAATCAACCTTTGGGGAACGTGGAAATCGCCCAGAGCCTTCCAACAGGCTGAGGAGTGTATTTAAGAATGATGAGCTGAATCTCAGGAAGAACAGTAAGTTTGGTGGCATGTTAACTTTCCTGCTTTCACCCCCACCCCCAAGGCTTGCAGTAACCTTAAGATAGCCTTACAGCTGTGGCCAGGGGAGCAGGAGGGAGTAGAACAGGTTTTGAGATCCAGACAACATTCAACAGCTTCCTGGAAAGCTCCGTCCTTGGAGCTTGTCTTCATTTGACCTGACCAAGAACTTGATCTGTTTGACTAGCCCTATCCCTATTGTGTTTGCTGAAAACGATCATTGGCTATTGTTTAACATCACAACTGCATGAGGCAGTGATACCAGTTACAGCTAACAAGAAACTAAACAATATTTATGAAAGGAAAAACCAGGGAATGAGGTATCCACAGGGGGCCTTGAAAGTTCTCATATATTTCTGGTACCTAGAGTGTCACACATGTACACGACTATGCTCATGCCCAAGAAAATATCCAAGAAGGCCTTAATCTCTCACAACCATGTGATTTTGAAGTTCTAAGGAAATGGAAAGTGAAAGTTAATGCAGAACTGTAAAGTGCCTGCTGGAGCCTTGAAGGCATACTCCAACACACACACATCTAAAGTTCCATGGACATAACCAGCTGACTTACGGTTCAAGGCATTTAAAAAAATCTGTGTCCAGTCATGATTAACCACTACTCTGAACAGAGACTTCAGTGACTATACATAACAAAAAATACAAATAGTGTAAAACTACAGCAAATAGTTGTTAACAAGCAACAATAGCAAACTTGGAGGCATGTTGATTTCCAAAGCTACCACATATTGTTTAAAATATCACCTTTTCAATAAATAATTATGAGGTACATGAAAAAATGGGAAAGTGTGGTCCATACAAAGGAAAAGGGACAATCAAAAGAACCTGTCCTGTTAGACTTAATTATCATGGACTTTAAATTAGCTATTATAAATAGATTAAAGGACTATAGGAAAAGGTGTCTTAAGAATGAAAGGAAAGGGATAATGTTTCACCAAATAGAGGTTAGCAGCACAGTGATAAAAAAAAATAATAGGAATTCTGAATTGAAAGTGCAATAAGTCAAGTGAAAATTCACTAGTGAGGATCAGTACCAAATGTCAGCAGGCAAAAGAAGGAAACAACACACTTGAAGACAGATCAATTGAGATTATACTGTCTGTGAGAAAGAGAGAAGTGAAGAAATTTGTACAGAGCCTCAAATCCCAGCAACCATGCCTCTCCCTCATTATGTATAATATGACCTCAGAAGAGGAGGACAGAGTGAAAGAGGGATGAAGACTATCTGAAGAAATTGCCTACACTTCTAAATTTGATGAAAATATTACATCTAAGAAATCTAACGAACTCAAAGTAGGATAAACTCAAATAAATCTATGCCTCAACATATCACAAACTGTCAAAGCCAAAGTAAAGGGGATTATTTTGAAAGCACCAAGAGCGTGAATTGTCATATAAAAAAGCCCCCAAGGGGTCGGTGCTGTGGCGCAGTGGGTTAAAGCCCTGGCCTGAAGCGCTGGCATCCCATATGGGCGTCGGTTCTAGTCCAGGCTGCTCCTCTTCTGATCCAGCTCTCTGCTATGGGCTGGGAAAGCAGTAGAAGATGCCCAAATGCTTGGGCCCCTGCACCCACGTGGGAGACCCGGAAGAAGCTCCTTGCTCCTGGCTTTGGATTGGTGCAGCTCCAGCCGTTGTGGCCATCTGGGTAGTGAACCAGAGGATAGGGACCTCTCTCTCTGTCTCTGTCTCTACCTCTCTCTGTTAACTCTGTCTTTCAAATAAATAAAATAAATATTTTTAAAAAATCCCTCCAAAAATTTATATTTCGCCTTTTAGGAAGGAAGGAAAGGCAGTGGATGACACATTCAAAAGGCATAAATAAAAAGAATGTTGAGATGAATGTTGTAGTGCAGCAGATGAACCCCCTGCTTGCGATACCTGCATCCCATATCAGAGTGTCCAGGTTTGAGTCCCACCTCTGCTTCTTTAATTTATTGTTATTTTAGAGGCAGAGTTACAGACAGAGAAGGAAAGACAAATAGAAGTCTTCCATCTGCTGGTTCACTCCCCAAATGGCCACAAAGGCCAGAGCTTGGCCGATCTGAAGCCAGGAGCCAGGAGCTTCTTCTGGGTCTCCCAAGTGGGTGCAGGGGCCCAAGAACTTGGGCCATCTTCTACTGCTTTCCCAGGCCATTAGTAGAAAGCTGGATTGGAAGAGGAACAGCCATGCCACAGGTGGAGACTTAACCTACTATGCCACAGCACCAGCCCCCCACCTCTGCTTCTGATCCAGCTTCCTGATAATGCAGCAGGTGATGGCTCAAGTGCTTGGGTCTCTGCCACCCGTGTGAAGACCTAGAAGGAGTTCCAGGCCTCTGGCTTTGGCCTGGCCCAGCCCTGGCTGTTGTGGGCATTTGTGGGGTGAGCTAACGAATGGACTCTCTCCTGTTCTCTCTCTCTCTCTCTCTCTCTGCCTTTCAAAATAGATAAAATTTTAAAAAGACTGTCAATCAAGAATTCTATATTCAGCAAATGTATCCTTCTAAACAGAAATCAAAATATTCCCAGTTTTAAAAAACAGAAAATTCATTGCTAGCAGGCCTGATCTGTTAGAAAGACCTCAGGAAAGTCTTTAGACTAAAATTAAGTGGTCTAGTATATCTTCAGTATCTTCCAGAAACTCCAAGAAGTACATCAACATAAGTAAATATCAAAGATAGTAAAAGTATGTTTTTGTTTATAAATCATTTCTTCTGCTATCTGAATTTAAAAGGCTGCTGCATAAAGCAATAATTAGGAAGCTACTTGGATGGGCTTATAGTGGTTAAAGATGTAATATGACAATAAATAGCACAAAGGAGGGGAAGGGTAGGAATGTGACCATATAGGGTAAGCCTCTCTAATATGAATATCCCAAATTCTGAATACCCCAAAATCTGAAATTTTCAAAGAGTTTTCGATGTTGCATCAATTCAGGTTTTTTTTTTTTTTTTTTTTTTTTTTTTTTTTTTTTTTTTTGACAGGCAGAGTGGACAGTGAGAGAGAGAGACAGAGAGAAAGGTCTTCCTTTTGCCATTGGTTCACCCTCCAATGGCTGCCGCGGCCGGCGCACTGCGACCGGTGCACTGCGCTGATCCGATGGCAGGAGCCAGGTGCTTCTCCTGGTCTCTCATGGGGTGCAGGGCCCAAGCACTTGGGCCTCCACTGCACTCCCTGGCCACAGCAGAGAGCTGGCCTGGAAGAGGGGCAACCGGGACAGAATCCGGTGCCCCGACCAGGACTAGAACCTGGTGTGCCCGTGCCGCAAGGCGGAGGATTAGCCTGTTGAGCTGCGGCGCCGGCCTCAATTCAGGTTTTTGGATAGGAATACTCAACTTATAAAGTCTATGCAAAATTCCCAAATCCAAAAATTCTTTCTTTCTTTCTTTTTTTTTTTTTTTACTTTTTGACAGGCAGAATGGACAGTGAGAGAGACAGAGAGAAAGGTCTTCCTTTTTGCCGTTGATTCACCCTCCAATGGCCACTACGGCCGGCTCATCACGCTGATCTGAAGCCAGGAGCCAGGTGCTCCTCCTGGTCTCCCATGGGGTGCACGGCCCAAGCTCTTGGGCCATCCTCCACCTCACTCCCGGGCCACGGCAGAGAGCTGGCCTGGAAGAGGTACAACCGGGACAGAATCCGGTGCCCCGACCAGGACTAGAACCTGGTGTGCCGGCACCGCTAGGCGGAGGATTAGCCTGTTGAGCCACATGCCGGCCTCCAAATCCAAAAATTCTAAAGTCTGAAGCATGCTGGCCCCAAGTATATTGGATAATGGATAAAGAATATTAACAAAGTGTTATATACTATTCACATTAAGTAGTTATGTAAATATTCTTTAAGTTAAAATAGTAATTATAATCTTCAGAACAACCAGTGAAAAGTAATTTAAAATATATAGTAAAACAAAAGGTATAACAAGGTTAAAATGATATACTCAAAAATATATAGCTAATACTTTCTATGACAGATGATGGTAAGTGTTGGCAAAGATAAGGAGAAATTGAAACTCTTTTGTATTTCTGGTAGGCAGTTCCTCAGTAAGTAAAACAGTGTTGTCATCATCTAGAATTCTCCTTGTAGTTTTATACCCAAGAGAATTGAAAACATGCTTACACAAAAACTTGTATATGAATATTCATAGAAACATTATTCATAACAGTGAAAAAGGAAAAACACCTCAAATATCCATTAATTGTTGAATGGAAAAAATAAAAATTCATTAGCAGGGAGCTAGATCAGAAGTATAGCAGCCGGGACTCGAACCAGGTGCCGGCACTGCAGACAGTGGCTTCACCTGCTGCACCATAGCACCAGCCTTGATGATGAGCACATTCTAAAATTAGGTAGCAATGATGGTTGCAGGACTTCTGAATATGCTAAAGACTCCTGAACTATACATTTTAAAAGGATACATTTTATTTTGTGATTTGTAGCTCCAATAAAGCTTTTAATTAAAAAATTGAATAAAAAATAAAAGTTGCTTTTATTACAAACATATGTACTTTCTTGAATGTATCAGTTTATGAAATAGAAAGTTAGTTCAAAATTTCCTAGCTATATTACACGATGAGTATATTGAGAAAATGAGGAAACGTGAATATGGTAGTACCTTAATAGAAGGGTCTTCTATGAGAAGGGTCTTCTACATGTACTTATTCATGCTTAACAAATATCAGCACTCAGTAATAAATGGGTTAAATGGCATGCTACTGTGAAAAGGAAGAATACAGTGTGTTTTTCTTGCACAGAAAAAGAAATTATGGAAATCATGACTGTATCGGTGGATTTAATAAAATCATTAGTGATTTCTTTGAGAAAGTTGTTTTCAATTGGTTGTTTCTTTTTCGTATAGGGCTGTCTCTTTAAAGTGATAAGGATTTTGTGTGTTTCCACTAGAGATATTTCCAACATGTTGCTCTCCATTCTACAGGTGCTTGTGGTGGGTTCCTGACCACAAGAGATGCACCAGTGTTTCTTTTCTCCCCGGGTTGGCCAAATAACTACAATAACCGGGTTGACTGCACATGGCTTATCCAAGCTCCTGGTTCTACTGTGGAACTCAACATTCTCTCCCTGGACATTGAATCTCACCCAACATGTAGCTACGATAGCCTTGTGATAAGAGACGGTAAGAGACATTTTTAAGATAGATTTACTTATTAATTTATTTGAAAGGCAGAGCTAGAAAGAGAGAATATCTTTCATCCACTGTTTTATTCCTTAAATGGTCACAATGGCCATGGCTCTGCCATGTGGGTGGCACTGACCCAAGTACTTGGGTCATCTCCTGCTGCTTTCTCCGCTGCATTAGCAGGGGGATGGATCAGAAGCAGAACAACTGGGACTTGAGCCAGTGCTCATGTGGGATGACAGTGTCACAGACGGTGGCTTAACCTGCTGCACTACAATGCTCAACCCTCAATATATTTTTTTTGCTTCTGAGTAATGGGAGCATGTAATATGGTGAAGCAAACATCTAAAGCCATTGGCTACAGAAAATGACACTTAGAGGTCACTTGTGCACTTAGTTTGTCATCACAGACCTTTAGTCCTTTGCCAATGAGTGGTTGTGAACCTATCTGAGCACCCACAGAGAGGGTTCTGTCACATTCTTGGGAGAGCTAAATAAGTCTGCTATCTGGTTACACATGGTACAGAGTTCCCATAGTTCAAAACTGAATCAAGGGGCTAGCATTGTGGCATAGCAGGTAAAGTCACCTCCTGCAGTGCAGGCATCCAATTTGGGTGATGGTTCAAGTCCCGGCTGCTCCACTTCTGATCCAGCTTTCTGCTATGACCTGAGCCATCTTCTACTGCTTTCCCAGGCCATAGCAGAGAGCTGTATCGGAAGTGGAGCAGCTGGGAATTGAACCAGCACCCATATGGGATGCCGGCACTGTAGGTGGCAGCTTTACCTGCCACGCCACAGCGCTGGCCCCATAGAATTGCCTTTTTGTATCTTCCACTAGAATATGTTCCTTTTACAATGGCAAAAACCCAAATAAAATGTAAAATTCAAAAAAAAAAAAAACCCCACTGGAACTGAAGAAAAGGTCTTAAAAAATTGCAGGCCTTTTGGTGAATAACCTCCTAATGTGAGTATGGGGTATGAAGCTGAAGAGCCAAAGTCTTTTTCACTTTTAGTTGCTTGATTTACAGCAATCAGAGTAACTGGAGTGAGAGTCTCTAATGAACAAACATAGCAACACAGGTCCTTGATCACTTTCCTACCCGTGGAATCTGATTTTGAGCATTAGTGCCAGGAAGAACTGGTGGCCAAATTTTAGAAAGACAATGGGCAGGCAGTAGTAGAGCAAGCTGGAGCCAGAATGAGGTAACCCTTGAGCTGTCCTTCTTTTTGAGAATCCCATTATCTTCTGGGAGTTTCTTGTGTCCTGGGGAAAATGTGTGAGCCACTCTGACTGGATTGAAAGTGATGGTGGAATAGATTCAATAGATTTGTAAGACATCCTATTTCTGTGTTGATGTTTCCCTTCTGTGTTCATAGGAGACAATAACCTGGCCCAGCAGCTAGCAGTTCTCTGTGGCAGAGAGATCCCCGGGCCCATCCGTTCTACTGGAGAATACATGTTCATCCGCTTCACCTCTGACATCAGTGTGACTGGGGCAGGCTTCAATGCATCCTTTCACAAGAGTAATGAGTCCAACATTTGTTTGCTCCATCTCATCTCATCTCATCTCATCTCACTTCACCTCGCCTCGCCTCGCCTCGCCTCGCTTTGCCTTGCCTCACCTCATATCATCTTCACCTCATTGCGTCTTGCACATTTTACATTTCCCTTTTCTCTCTCCCTAATATACTCTGCCTATTTTTCCATGTCAGGACATAGGTTATAGGTCAGAGCACACAGGTCTCTGCCACCTCTGGATGTCAATCCTTATGTCAGTTACTGAATCCTGATCCAAAGCACTGTGACTAATTTGTACAAAAATGTCTCCTGCCTTCAGGGACACCTGAAGGTGTCTGGGTGGACACCTTCCCTCAAAAGGTGTCATGGTAGACTCAAGGATGAGGTCTTTAGAACAATTTTTCAGACTCTGTGAGAGCTGAAAGAACTAACAGCTCATATCCATTATTCATCAAAACAGCAGTAAGGTTGATTTCCCTTCAACCTAGAAAATAAGCAAGAAAAATAATATATAAGATATTTCCACAAATCTCTTAGTTGAAATCATCCATTTGAAGGTGGTAGAAGAGTTTAATGTTCTTAAAAAACAAATTTGATGAGTTAAAGAATGTGTACAGTCTATGGGATGCTATCATATGTAGTCTACTTTGAGACTTTCAAAACTTGACTATGCATGAAGTCCAATAGTAATTTAAGACCCAAACTAGGTAAGTTAAGGGGATAGTCAAATATTGAAAGACATAATTTTTTTAAAGATTTATTTATTTGAAAGTCAGAGTTACACAGAGAAGAAGGAGAGGCAGAGAGAGAAAGAGAGAAAGAGAAGTCTTCCATCTGTTGGTTCACTCTCCAATTGGCTGCAATGGCCAGAGATGCACTGATCGGAAGCCAGGAGCCAGAAACTTCTGAGTCTTCCACCGAGGTGCAGGAACCCAAGGATTTGGGCCATCTCCTACTTTCCGCAGCTATAGCAGAGAGCTGGATTGGAAGTGGAGCAGCAGGAACTCCAACTGGTGCCCAAATGGGATGCCTGCGCCACAGGAGGAGGATTAACCTACTGCACAACAGCACCGGCCCCAGAAGGCATAATTTTAACTGAAAAAAAATAATTTTAAAGTTATTTCTCAAACAGATGCTAAAAATTCATCTGATATTTCCTTTAGTATTATATATGGCTTTACAAAAATATGGAGCAATGAAGATAAACTGTCTTTCTCACACTCAAGGCAAGAAGGCTGGATAGTGGTTTAAGAGAACAGACTTTGGAATCAGACTGACCTAAGATAGATTTCCACCTCTGTGATTTAATTCATTGCAAGAGCTCTCTGCCTGAACTTGATGATGAGTTGTTCAGTCCCTGACACTGCCCATCAATGGCTGCTCCATCTACTTTCTTTCCTCAACACCCAACTTCTCACTCTCTCTCATATGTCTTTCATGGATTTCTATCTTAATTGGACATCTGATGTAGAACCATTGTGAAATATACAAATATATCAGGGTATGTATATGACATATTTCTATTGTGTGAATATATGTCTATAATATATGCATATGTAATATATGTCTTCATATACTAGATGTCTTCATATACTAGATGTGTATAAATATATGCATAATAGATGCATCTTGGTAGATATATATGTATATTTACATACTTGACAGCGCCATGTCTGGGAGGTATTTCAAACCTAACATGAATTTGGAACTCTTGAGTCCAACCCTATCCCAGTCCTGAAACCTGCTCATTCTACACTCCTCACAATCTAAGCAAATGAAAAGTAAACTCTTCTATTGATTTAAGCCAAATATTTCATTGCAATCCTTGCTTTTCTCTCTACTTCCTAACCATCCATAAATCCTAATAGCTCTGCCCTCACGGTCCATCTGTATTCCACTGCCTTTTTCCACTTCTACCCCATCTGAATACAGGCTTCTATCATCTCTCCTTGGACTTGGGGAATCCCTTGCTTATTAGCTCCTTGCTTCTGTTGTTACCTGACCACCACCCCCTTCCAGTTTAAGTATTGAAGACTGATCATTTTTAATTTTTTTAATTTATTTGAGAGGTAGAGTTGCAGATAGTGAGAGGGAGAGACAGAGAGAGGTCTTACATCCACTGGTTCACTCCCCAAATGGCCACAGCATCCAGAGCTGGGCTGATGCAAAGCCAGGAGCCAAGAGCTTCTTCTGGGTCTTTCACATGGGTGCAAGAGCCCAAGCACTTGCCCCATCTTCTATTGCTTCCCAGACCATAGCAGAGAGCTGGATCGGAAGAGGATAAGCCAGGACTAGAACTGGCACCCATATGGGATGCCTGGACTGCAGGTGGAGGATTAACCTACTGTGCCACACCGCCAGCCCCTTACCATGATCATTTTATGATTTAAGACACATCATGCCATTCTGATGCCTTTCAGTAACTTCTTACTCAGAATAAGGGCTTCAGTTTCTTGCTTGATCCAGCATGTCATCTTTTAGAACTCTCTATCTCATCTGTTCTGACTTCTATTGTGTACCTCTAACATCTTGAACCTTTATTCTGTTTTCTGGACTAGAGTAATCTCTTCAAAGGCACTTGACTCAATCCCTCATTTAATTCAGGTTTCTTTTCAGATTTTACCCCAAGAACATGGCCTTCTGTATCTTCCCTGTTAAGTATCTGTCTCTCTCCACCCATTCACTTTGTTTTATAACACTTATCACTATCTTACAGGTTGGGTATTTGTTTATTGCATGCCATTTTCATCTATAAAGAAGCTTTATGAAAGTAGTGATTTTTCTCTATTGCTTACCTCATTATCCCAGACTTTAAAAACAACAGCAACCAGAAATTGAGTGCTGTGTCTTTCCATGTGTATTTTGCTAATTATTTCCTCCACTTAGTTTCAAACCACATTTCTATTACCTACACTTTGAAATTCCCCAATAAAAACAAGAAAGGGCTAAAATACAGTTGCCAATGCCATTTTAATAATAATCCCCTTTTGTTTCTTCCTGGTAAGGCTGTGGTGGATATTTGCATGCAGACAGGGGGATCATCACGTCTCCCAAGTACCCAGAGACCTACACTCCCAACCTCAACTGCTCTTGGCACGTCCTGGTCCAGAATGGTCAGATCATCGCTGTCCACTTTGAGCAGCCCTTTCAGATTCCAAGTAGAGATCCTTCTTGCAACCAGGGAGATTACCTGGCGGTAGGTCTTGCTTGCCACCCTTGCCAGTTATTTCTCTACAGAATTCATTCATGAAACACAATGATTTTTCTCTCCTGGGACATAAGTGGATAGGACTTTGCAAACTGTATTTCTTAAGTTTATACAATCTGAATTTGTCTTTATAGCTAAAAAATGGACTTGATATCTATTCCCCACCCTTGGGACCTCATGGAGGAAATGGTCGTTTCTGTGGCAGTCATCCTTCATCAACTCTGTTCACCTCAGACAATCAAATGTTTGTTCAGTTTATTTCTGATGATAATGATGAAGGTCAAGGATTTAAAATCAACTATGAGGCAATGAGTTTAGGTAAGTATTTGCTCTGAGAATCATATTAGTGCTTTTCCTGCTATGGCTTGGTCTGTCTTGTTATATAAATTTGTGGGGAAAAAATGACAGATATGTTTTCTGAACTAAGGGTGAATACATTAATAAGAATAGCTATCCACTATAAATAATTTAATAAATATGTATAATGCATTCATTATGTCTTCAGTATGTCATCATGACTACTTTTTAAGGAAGGTATCCTTCTTTCTATTTTATGGGCAACTAAAATAAGGGTTGGGTTTTTCCAAGACCATAACCCTAGATTAGTGACCAAAGTGAAATTCTCTATAAGTTAATCTTATTGATCCTTTAAATTCCTTAGTGCTTTCCATCATAAAATGTCTGTGAGATAAATCATTATAGAAACATGATAAGAATCATGAATGCCTTGTTTTGTGCTCATTTGTATGTTTCCTTATAAATGAACATATAATCCTCAATTCTATTATTACTCATTTAATTATAGATTACCCTTACTTAATTATACTCAATTATAATTGTGTTTAATGATATGCAATAATTTAATTCTGTGACATTTAGTTCTTAATAATTTTAATTGAATGAATAAATTCAGAGGTTGGAAAAGGGAGTAGTGTCAGTGGAAAGCAATATAAATAATAAATCTTTATCCCCCTCCAAATTATATAATATACATTTCATCATGATCCTGTGACCTTAATCCAAAATTCCTGAATGTATTTCAAAATACAAATTAATTCCAGTGAATACATCTTTATTGCATGTTCTCCCAAATATGAGAATTTAAATTCAGGATCATATTTTCATTTAAAAGAAATAAAAATCTCCTTTGACATCACAGAAAAATATCTAATAGCTTGAAGAGGGTCTAAGACAATTGGGACCCTATGTCTGTCACTTCCCAGCATACACAGCTCTGGCACTTAGATGGGGAGAGGAAGCCCTAACACAACTCTGTGGACCCTGGCATCATTGTTTTATAGCTTGAGAGCTCCTCATCTCTCCCAACCTATGCACTGAGCTTTGTGGCTGAGTCGTGAATGGCAGGATTTCGTGTCAGTCTAAAGGGTTATCGGTATAGTGAGTGGACTTCAGCCCACCTAAGAAACTCTGCTTTTCCATTTTTATAGACCATAGACTCAGTCTTGGTTTGTATTTTTAAACTCAGTGTTTTGTGGCAATTTAGATATACTGAAAGTTGATTTGACAACACTGTGTCTCTTCTGTTCCTTTGTGGATCCATTATTCATCAAGTATGGTTATAGTCATGACCTTCTCCCTCTCTTTTCTCAAGCTTCTGACTGCCCTTAATATTAAACTTAAACACAACACCCTTGTTTCTATCTACTTACTCACTCAACCATGTTGCTTAATGACAGCCACCCTTCTGTCTCCTTCATCTGTCTCTTTCCGTCATATTTATTTTCATGCCTTTCCCATTTCTAATGCTTTAACATTGATAACTTTTGACATCAGCATATGGATTTACTAAGGATGATAACAAATAAGGGATTACAAATTGAAGAGATTCAAAGGGATTCCCAACAGCTTTGTTTACTTCCTAAGGTAGAACTCAGTGTAGTGTGCTGAGAATCAAGAAGGAATGGAGAGAATAAAGGGTTTAAGGGAAGCCTAGTATTTTAAAGATTTATTTATTTATTTGAAATTCAGAGTTACAGAGATGGGGGGAGAAAAGAGAGGAGAGAGCTTCTCTACACTAGTTTACTCCCCAAAGGGCCAGGTCAGGCCAGAGCCAGGAGCCAGGAGCTTCTTCTGGTTCTCCCATGTGAGCACAGGGGCCCAAACACTTGGACCATCCTCAGTTGCTTTCCCAGGCACATTAACAGGGAACTGGATTGGAAGTGGAGTAACCGGGACTCAAACCAGTGCCCATATGGGATGTCAGTATCACAGGTGGCAGCTTTATTCACAACATTAAAATGCCAGCCTGTGAAGTTTCAACAGCTATCATGGTTTACATCTGAAGTAATAGATGAATTTCTGGGCAGAATTGAAATGGAGAACATGCATTTGCAGTGGTACCAGTTTTCATGAATGACTTAAATCATTCCAACTGTGAAGTTGGAATTTTGCAAGAGGAGTCTGAAGAAAAGACATGGAGTAAGAGAGTTAAATAAAGGCTGTCCAAAAAGTTTGCACTTAGGATTTTAGACATGGTGGAGTAGGAAATGACAAAATTCAGGATGTGACTGCTGGTGGCTCAGTGACGATGGAAATAACTGTTGCTTGAGTTTAGCAGGTCAAATATCTACATAGTTGAGTTTAGCAGGTCAAATATCTATGTAGTTAGGTCATTCGACAGGGTAATTTCATTGGTTTGTAAATATGTTTGCTCCTGCTGAGTTTGTTTGCTGAAGTTGCCAATGAATTTATTGATAAGTATTTTTATATATTACTTTGATCTGGTATGAAAAGCTCCTTAATCTTGCAAAACTGGCTAATTCTTTTATGCCACTGATCTCTTGCTCTTCAAATTCATCTATATCCTGTAGAAATGGAATGAATTGCTGCCTACAGAGTTGTAAAAATATGTATAGTATTAGCTTATTCTTTTTTAAAAAAATTTTTTGACAGGCAGAGTGGACAGTGAGAGAGAGAGACAGAGAGAAAGGTCTTCCTTTGCCGTTGGTTCACCCTCCAATGGCCACCGCGACTGGCGTGCTGCAGCCGGCGCACCGCGCTGATCCGATGGCAGGAGCCAGGTGCTTCTCCTGGTCTCCCATGGGGTGCAGGGCCCAAGCACTTGGGCCATCCTCCACTACACTCCCTGGCCACAGCAGAGAGCTGGCCTGGAAGAGGGGCAACCGGGACAGGATCGGTGCCCCGACCGGGACTAGAACCCGGTGTGCCCGTGCCGCAAGGCAGAGGATTAGCCTAGTGAGCCGCGGCGCCGGCCCTAGCTTATTCTTTTAAACATTTCAAAATCTCAGCTGTGCATCATTCTATAGAACTGAACACTAAGTGGGAAATTCTGACTGCTAGTCTACTCACACTTCCATGCTCATCTGAGGGGTGGATGATGAACTGATGGCTCTGTGATGTTTTGTTGTATGCACCGTGAGCCCTAATCATTTTGTTGGCTTTAATGAAGACTGACATTTCCAATAATAGGTGATTTGGCAAATGAACAAGTGAGACACATCTTAGCTCCCTCTATAGCAAACTTATGATTTATCTACTTAAGAAGAAAAGGATACTTACAGATGAACTGGAAATACACATAAATTGATTTCAAAAAGCATGATGGCATCAGTTGACTGAGTCCTTAGTCACCAGATTGTAGATTGTTTTAACTGTGTTTCCTGACAGCCTGTGGGGGCAATATCTACATCCATGATGCTGATTCTACGGGATACGTGACCTCCCCCAACTACCCTGGCAATTATCCCCAGAATGCTGATTGCATTTGGATCATAGCAGCTCCTTCTGAAAAGCTCATCAGACTGCAATTTGAAGACCAATTCAATATTGAAGCAACACCCAAGTAAGTCACTTCCAGTTTAGTTTTTCTCCTACCCAAAGCTAGTATTTTTTAAGCTGTCATGTTGCAGAACAGTTTATTTCTTCTTTTCTCAGCAGCATAGGGAATCTAGGAACAAAGGAACATGCTTAGAACTTCGAACCTGTTGCCTGGCAGCCCCTCTTCCATCAGCTGAGCAGATTATGTACATAGATAATGTACCTCATGACCCTGGACACATCCCCCAAGAGACACTGAGGGTGGCTGTTAGAGATTTATGTTATCTGTTCTTCCTCCCAAAGAAAAATAGAGTGTCTCTGCTAGATGAGTATTTACTGGCCCAGCCTCATATTCAATGTCATAAATGATAAAATATCTGTTTAACAAATGGGAATTTATGTGATAGAGCACTGGGGGTCACGTGGGTTAGAAAAAAGGCTAACACAATTACAGCACAGTACAATTTCCCTGTCTTTAAAAGAATTTTTAAAGGCACCCAGAGAAAATATCTTACTGTGGAGAAGACAAAGGAAAACTAAATAGACTGCTAAAAAACCAGATTGTAAAGAGTTCATCAATTTGTATGATAAAAGAAAAAACAGTAAAAGAAAAAAAAGAATGAAACTTTTTCAGCAGTCGAGACCAGGGCTGATCAAAGTCATTCCATCTCAAGGTTAATTTCACTTTAAAAAAAACAAACAAACAAACAAAAAAAACTTACTTAACTTTAAAGAAGCATCCAAGAGTGATTCATTTTTTGGAAGCACTTAGACATAACTATAGCTTATGAGATGTAAGAGTGTCCTTCACTTAATACATGAAGAGAAAGTAAGTCTTTGGGAACAAGTTTTGTTGTTAATTAAAGAAGCAACTAAGAAAATAAGCAATGGAGTTAGATACTTTTCACCTTACTAAAATTTATGAGACATAAGTATATCCTCCACTTAATACACTAAAATGGAATAAATCTTTAAAAACAAGTTTTATTGCTAACTCTCTTAATACAACTCTTTGAGGGTAGAGGTCCTGCATGGGAAGTTAGTGCATAAAGTTAGTTGAAAATAGATCTTAGTATAAAATAAGACTGGGAATAGGAGAGGGAGGAAGAAGAGGTAGGAGTGGGGTTGGGAGGGCAGGCACGGTGGGAAGAATCACTATATTGTTAAAATTGTGCTTAAGAAATGCATAAAGTTTGTATTCATTAAATAAAAGTTTTTAAAAAAAGTAACCAGGATATACTTAGAGAAAAAAACTTTGAAAATGTGAAAATTCTATTAAATGTTGTATTCAGTCATAAAATAGTTTACTTTTCCTCCATGATGGGGGAGCAGGTAATAGATTGTATTTTCCTTTTTCATTTGAGAAAATTGTGTATACATTTGCATGAATGCGTGTGTGCTGCAAAAGATAGATACAAGAGTATTTGCTTATCTTCCCTGGGTACCAGATACAAGAGGATGCTTCCACTTACTGAGCATTAACTGTCTGGCTTGACTTTCTCAGGAAACAGTGGGTAAATACTTGTCCTCTTTGACAGACACAGGAAATACCAGCTGAGACCACATTAGCCCTGGTCACAAAGCTCTCACAAGGGAGTTCATCTTTGTCAAGTGAAACGTATCAAATTGCCATGTGAAATGAAACATGCGTTTTGTTGAAATCCGTAGGGGTTGTTTTGAAAATGACTTTTTGTAATATAAAACAGAATATGGAAGGCAAGTAAATATTCATCATAGTACATGTCAAACCTGACTTTTGAGCTGCTAATAAAAAATTGTCATTAGGAACATTATTATATAACACTTTAAAGTGCCATGCAGCTTAAACTGACTCTGTTGCAGTGTTTTAGGCTATGGGAATGATGACTTAATAATTTACTAGAAGCAAGTTAGAGAAGTCTTCTTAATCCAAATAAGTCAAAACAATTGGCCTTGTAAAGTTAACAGACTTTTTCCCCCTTTAGCTGTACTTCCAATTACCTCGAGTTGCGGGATGGAGCTGATTCAAATGCACCCATACTTTCCAAACTCTGTGGGATGTCCCTGCCCGGCAACCAGTTTTCCTCAGGAGGCGTTTTGTATTTGAGATTCCGGTCAGAAAACAGCCCCACTCATGTGGGATTCAAGACCAAATATTCCATAGGTAATAATATTTGTAATAATAAATAGGAAAGTAGTGCTATTAAAACTTCTTTAAATGGACCTTTTCTTTTAAAGAAGTCTTTCTATCTTGCCCAATTTTAAGAATCATTGTAATGATTTCCTTGGAAATATTTCCTTACAAATAAGGAGTGTGGATGGTTAAACCAGTCATTTATCAAGTTTAATTTCTCCTTTGATTTTCATTTAATAACAATATTTTTAGTTGACAAATATTTTGTATTTTTCCCTAACTTATTTGTGAAAAGTGCATTCAGTTAAATTCTCATCTGTTCCTCTTATTGTGAAATATATTTCTTACTTTAAGTAATAAAGCAGTGTAAATAGTAAATAATAATATAAACTATTTGAAACAGTGACTTTGAACTCTATCATCTTTATCATTTGTAGAAGAATTGAGCATTTTCCCTCTCTGGGTCTCCAGTGCCAAATCATTCACTGTATTAACAATTAAATGTCCCTATTCTGTGTTTTAATTTTTTTATTTCAAAAATGAACAAGTATATGTAATGAAAATTCATTATAATATGGTCATGTTGGCATATAATTTTGTATCTAGTGAGTCTAGATACTAACCAGACAAATATTCAATACAGCAAAATTCATGAAGCCCAGTTGTAATAATATTTAACCTATACCATAGGTTATTTTATATCCTGAGTCTAATTGTATGTAATTCAATCTAGCTATCACTCCAGCTGCTAAGAGATAATTTAGTAGTAATTTTCAATAATTTTTTCTGATATACCAGTTTAAATTTTTGATGATTGCTAAACTAGAAACAGCAGACATTACCAGTCAACCACAGTCCTTGAAGCTGAGTTTGACTCAGTATTTCAAAACACAGGGTAGAAGGCAGGCCATGTCAATCTATCAGCTGTTTCTTGGAATGCAACCCACATGCACTCATTCAGCCTCTGAAATGTCCCAAGAGATTACTGAGTCATTACAGGCTATGTCATTTTCCATTATTGAATTGGATTTGTGGTGTCATTTTTCTTTACATCAATAGCAGATCTCAAATACCAAGAAAAGCACTAACCTAACATTTTTAGAATTTTCACAACTTCAATTCATATTCATTTAGCACCCAAAGGTTTTCATATGTACTGATTTAATCAGCAAAACAAAATCTGTAATAGCTTTGTTTCTGTCTTTTTTTTCCCCAGCCCAGTGTGGAGGAACAATATCGGGGCAAAGTGGTGTCATTGAGAGCGCTGGATATCCTACCCTTCCATATGCAAATGACTTATTCTGTCAGTGGCACCTCCAGGGTCCCGAGGGACACTATCTCACCATCCATTTCGAAGGTTTCAACCTTCAGAACTCCTCTGGCTGTGCAAAAGACTTTGTGGAGATCTGGGAAAACCACACCTCTGGTGAGTGAAATATGGCTGCTCTTTTTGGGGTGTATATTTTCACATGTGTTTATTCACCTTCTGAAGTTTCCTCATTTCTAAGAACGACAAAAATCTGATTATTCTCTGCAGAAAAATGCAGCTTAATTGGCTCTGGGCAGTAATTCACTCCCTTGAGTCTACCTGTTAAAATGGGTGCCCAAAGCCCCAGGGGCCATTGTTTATAACTTACCCTGGAGGCCACATTGAGAGAGCACGGTGCTGGGAAGGCAGCTCCTTCCCAGGGAGAGCTCCCTGTGCCATGGACAGTTACTTGAGGGGCAGCCATACCATTAGGAGAAGAAAGAGTAACATATGTCTCCTGGCAATCACGTGGGAAGAACACCTGTCACTGTTTTCATGGTCCCTTTTTAATAAATAGGCAAGTCTTCCTCATGTGGGGAGGTAACCTGATTACCTGCATTTCTCCTACATTTCTTCAGATATTTGAATATGTTACTTTTCTGATTTTCTTGCCATTTCTGCCTGGACAGTGTTTTGTCTTTTATTATTTTCTTTGTTTGGACAGAGCACCTTGGGTAGAGATTGAATGAAACCAATCACCTGAACATAAATTTATTTCATGACTCCCGCAGGAAACAGCCTAGGCAGATACTGTGGAAACGGCCTTCCTGACAGCATAGACACTTTTAGCAATGTTGCTTCTGTCAGGTTCGTCACCGATGGCTCTCTTACTGCACCAGGATTCAGGCTGAGGTTTGAATCCAGCATAGCAGGTGAGTTCAGTGATTCTTAGGAAATAAATAAACACTGTTGATCCCATACGGTGGATAGACACTGTGCTAGGCACTGCTGTGACAGTCATGGGAAAAACCCAAACAAACATGACCCTGTCTGCTGGGATCTTCAAGTCAGTGGAGAAGCAGCCATTAATCCAGAGTCACATCAACAAATGAAAAATTGTGACTGTGATAAATGCTACAGAGGAAAGTTGCTAACATCATGAATGATGTCATAAGGGGATGAGCACTATACTGTCATACCCCTCTCAAGAAAGCCAGAATTAGTCTTGTTGTTAGCCAGAATTTGTATTACCTGAAACCCTGAAACAGGGTAAATAAATATCTTGTCTGAAAAAACTGGATTATTGTTTTAATGACTTATTTATTTGAAAGTCAGAGTAACAGAGAGAGGGGGGAAAAAGATTCTCCATCCATTGGTTCACTCCCCAAATGGCTACAACAGCCAGTTCTGGACAGACCAAAGCCAGGAGCCTGGAACTCCATCCAGGTTTCCCACATGGATAACAGGGACCCACATACTTGGGCCACCATCTACTTCTTTCCCAAGCACATTAGCAGGGAGTTGGATCAGAAGTGGAAATGCCAGGACTTGAACTGATGTTCATATGGGATGCCAGTGATGCAGGTGGTGCATTAACCTGTTGTGCCACTAAGTTTATGGCTTAAGTTCATTGCATTTATTGGTCTTTCACATATCTTGGACCACAGTGATAATTAAAATGCTGTCAATGAACTATCATCCATGATAGCAAATATTAAATATTAACAGAAAAAATTCTCTAAAAGTCCTCACATACATACAATGATAAATAAGGGCAAGATTTTATCTAGAGGAATAATTTACTAAAATTTTGTATGAAAGGAGTCCTTTTAATTTAATTATGAGTTTTCCTTTTTTGCCCCCACCCCTCAGAATGTGGCGGGGATCTCCAGGGCCCTACTGGAACATTTAGTTCTCCCAACTACCCGAACCCCAATCCTCATGGCCGGCTCTGTGAGTGGAGAATCACTGTGCAGGAAGGAAGGCGGATCACCCTCACTTTCAACGACCTCAGGCTGGAAGCTCACCCATCCTGCAGCAACGAACATGTGATCGTAAGTGTTCGTGCAGTCAAGGATACTATTGACCTATACATCACAGTCAGAAAACTAGGTCAGGAATATTGTCATCTATGCAACTCTATCTCTGATCAATTCTATGCATTTTAGGGAGCAAAAAAAAAAAACATCATAAAATATGCCAAATAATTGTAAAAGTTGTGATAAGAGCAGCTATCACTGTGTACCTCAGAGTCATAGGATAAATCTTTAGAGCAGATGATCACTACATTTGGCACAGTAAGGCAAAAGCTAGCCTAAAGCAGCACGTACCTGCGGGGACCACAGTGATAGCACAAGTGTGAGAGAGATGAGGAGTCCTGCATAACCACTGCATTCTGCAAGAGGTATTGAAAGGTTCCTGTGGGAGACCAAGGCTGGCTTCCCACCCTCCAAGTTAGAGGACTAGAGATGTGCCCTCAGCATTTGTGGTGTCCCTTAGCAAATGACAGCCAATGAGGTTATGAGAGTGAATAACAGTCATGCATTGCTTAAGGACAGACTACATGATGAATTCTGAGAAATGAGCTGATTTCACCATTGTGTCAATATCCTAACTTGTGTTTACACAAACCAAGGTGGGACAGCTTACTACATGCCTAGCCTATTTGACACAGCCTATTGCTGTGTGTGATACAAACCTGCACAGCACATTAATGTGCTGAATACTACAGGCAGTTGTAACACAATGGTAAGTATTTGAGTATCTAGCCACATTGAAATGTATGCAAGGTACGGTAATACTACTAGGTGATGAGAATTTTTCAGCTCTATTATAATATGATGAGACCATTGTATGTGCAGTTCCTCATTGACTGAAACATTGTTATATAGTTCATGGCTATATATTGTTAACTCTGAAGTGATATACATACAAGTACATACATACACATATATATATATGTGTGTATATATATATATATATATACTTCCATGGGAATGTACGTATCTGTATGTGTGTGTATACATAGATACAGTAAGCTAATATGAATACATTTATCCACTCTACTTGCCTCTTCTGCAGTCTTTATTATCTTAGTAAATAACAATTCCAAACTCCTGGTTGCTCACGTCAAAATCTTGATGTCTATTATTTCATCCATAAGCAAGTCTCATTCACTACAGCTTTTTAAAATCACCACTCACTTAGATTATTTTCATAACTGGCTGGTCTCCCTCCTTCCATCCTTGTCTCCTTATATTCTCAACACAGCAGTCAGCATGGTGGTTTCAAACCTAAATCAGATTATGTTGTTCTCATTGAAAATTCCCTAATGGCTTCTCCTTTCATTTAGAGGAAAATCCCAAATGTTTGCAATGGCCCACCCAGCCCAACATTCTCTTCCACCCCTCCGCTCTCTTTCTGCCCGTCTTATCTCAAACTCCTCTTCTAGCTGCACACTAGGCTTCAGCCACTTGGCCCAGATCACGGCTTCACATTTGCTTCCATCTGAAATGCTTCTCAGAAGGCCGCCAGGTTCACAACCTGAGGATGTGTCTAACTACCCTGTATTAAATATTTCCCAGCCTGGCTGTCCCTGCCCTGCATTATTGTCTTCAAACCCATCACACTAGTAGACACTCCTCATAGTTGTTTGTTCCCTGAGCCCAAAGTAGAACATAGTCTCCATGACGGCAAGCACTTCGTTTCATTCACTGCTGAATCCCAGTGCCTGTACATAGAGATAGTAATTGCTGAGTAAATCAATATTATCAGGAGTACTATTACTGTCTTTTTCTTATGAATGCAATATTTTTTCTGAATTTTTTTTGGTTTCCTAGTTTGCTTTCTTTTTTTTAAACTTTTATTTAGTAAATATAAATTTCCAAAGTACAGTTTATGGATTACAATGGCTCCCCCCACCCCATAACTTCCCTCCCACCCACAACCCTCCCAACTCCCGCTCCCTCTCCCATTCTATTCACATCAAGGTTCATTTTCAATTATCTTTATATACAGAAGATCAATTTAGTAAATATTAAGTAAAGATTTCAACAGTTTGCACCCACACAGAACATAAAGTGTAAAATACTGTTTGAGTGTTAATTGAACATTAATTCACATTGAACAACACATTAAGGACAGAGATCCTACATGAGGAGTAAGTGCACAGTGACTCCTGTTGTTGACTTAACAAATTGACCCTCTTGTTTATGGCATCAGTAATCTCCCTAGGCTCTAGTCATGAGTTGCCAAGGCTATGGAAGCCTTTTGAGTTCACTGACTTCAATCTTATTCAGACAAGGTCATAGTCAAAATGGAAGTTCTCTCCTCCCTTCAGAGAAAGGTACCTCCTTCTTGGATGGCCCGTTCTTTCCACTGGGATCTCACTCGTGGAGATCTTTCATTTAGGTCCTCTTTTTTTTTCCGCCAGACTGTCTTGGCTTTCCATGTCTAAAATACTCTCATGGGCTCTTCAGCCAGATCCAAATGCCTTAAGGGCTGATTCTGAGGCCAGAGTACTGTTTAGGACATCTGCCATTCTATGAGTCTGCTGTGTATCCCACTTCCCATATTGGATCGTTCTCTCCCTTTTGAATTCTATCAGTTAGTATTAGCAGACACTAGTCTTGTTTATGTGATCCCTTTGACTCTTAGACCTATCAGTATGATCAATTGTGAACAGAAATTGATGACTTGGACTAGTGAGATGGCATTGGTACATGCCACCTTGATGGGATTGTATTGGAATCCGCTGGCACGTTTCTAACTCCTCCATTTGGGGCAAGTCCGATTGAGCATGTCCCAAATTGTACATCTCCTCCCTCTCTTATTCCCACTCTTAGATTTAACAGGGATCACTTTTCAGTTAAATTTAAACACCTAGGAATAATTGTGTGTTAATTACAGAGTTCAACTAATAGTAGTAAGTAGAACAAAAAAAAATACTAAAAGGGATAAAGTATTAAGTTGTACATCAACAGTCAGGACAAAGAGTACTATTACTGTCTTTTTAAAACATCAGCCACTTTTTTTCAGTTTAATTGTCTCCTGTTGGGTAAGGAATTTCAAAACTGTGAAATAAGTGGTATATTATTAATACTTTGTGTTACCCTAAAATGTTTCCATTCAACCTTCAAATTTTTTTTCCCAATTCAAAAGGACTGAAATATTGTCTATTATCATATTTTAGAAATAGGGAAACCAGTGTTTTATTTGAGAGCCAGAGCATTTTGGATTGTTTGTTTATTTTAAAAGAATGTTTTTTCTTATTATTGATTGTATAGATAGATGACAAATAAATAAAGATGAAGTAGAAAAAATTATTCATTCCACCATACCTTAGTTTGATGTGTTTTCTTATATTTCCTTGCTTAATTTTATGTAGTTATAATCATTAAATATAAATTCCTCTTGAATACAAATTTTAATCATTTTTTCTGATTATAAAAACAAGGTATACTTATTGAGCAATATTTGGAGAATTCAGAAAATAAAAACATATAATTTTGGAACTCTATACAACTATTACAAAAATTTTGATGTGTATTTTGATAATACTGATAGTAGTTTTCTTCCCTTTCATGGTTTAAATAATATTGAATGTAGAATGTAATGATTATTAGGAATTTTACCCACAGAATATTTGTGTGTCCTAGAGGAAATATAATATAAAGTCAAATTTTATTTATAATAATAACCACAAATTCCAAACCAAGTCTCAAATGTCATCTCCCTATTGCTTAATCATAGATGTCCAAGCCATCTCTCTTTTAGTAACCCCTAGTATGTATGTCATTGTTTCATTTAGAATGTTCCTATTCCACTACTCTGTCCACATCCTGCCTTGAGAGAAGAGGAATTAACTCTCCATCACCAAAGGTGCACTTGAGTGTTCACAATTTACATACTGCCCCCAACACATAGTTTTTGTTTAAATTGTCATTCAAGTGTTTACATTACTATGATTATGTAAAAACCATTCACAGCTAAGCCAAGTAATGCACTATAACAACATTTGCTTTGTTTTTCTAATAGATCATGTCCTTTTCACATTAATGAAATATACCTATCAGTTCCATTTATTTTCTTGAGCAGTATTCTTCCTTGGGCCTTTTTACAACAGCTGCAAGCCTGGTATGAGCTGTCATTTCAGGATTTCTCTTCACCATCAAATCTGCAAGTTCTTCATTCTTCTCCTGGGATGGATCTGTGCTACCATGCATTTCCTTTCTTTGTTAATTCCCTCTTGTTGGTGAAATATTTGCCCTTGTAGCTCCCTAGGTGAATGGCTATCGTCGATAAGTTTTTTGAGAACTTGTATACCTGGAATTATCCTTATTTTACTTTCATTCTTTGACTAGATATGATAAATATATATACACATATAATATATATTCACATATATCCTCAAACATTGTACACTCAGCATATTTATATACATAAGAATATGTTAATCATAATTTGTAAGTTGTATGCTGCTGCTTTTGGGGACAGTTTCCTTCAAGTTCCTATCTTATTATTTAAATTGGTGTCTGCCTTTTACATCAGAAGTTTCCCAAATGTTTTTGATCCGTGGCTGCTCATTCCTATTTAAGATGGAAATACTGAAAGGCTGATTGGAAGCTATGTGTGCATGACTGGGGCTGTCAGCTGGTGGGCTTCATGGGGGAGATTGACTCTTAAAGTAGGCAAACCTACAGATGTCATACCCATGGGTCTTTTCTCTCAGGGAGGTTAAAACTCCAACAAAGAATTGCTTTCTGAAATAATTTCTTTTCTCAATCTTTAATATGATGTCTATATTCTTTTTCTCTGAAATATATTTTTGTGTTTGGTGTTTGTTTGTTTAGTTTTCACACTCCTCCAGACAAGGGTATGTGTATTGTCCTTTTCCCACCTTCCACTTACTTGAGAGCTTGCCAGAAAGAAAAAATTAGGAAAGAAAGAAAGAATGGCTTGCTAAGACCTGCAGATGGAGTGGGGCAGCCTGAAGTGCACTGATGCTGGTACAATACCTTGTCCAGCTGGACTGAGCATAAAATTCCTCAATGCTGCTGCCTGTCTGACTCTCTGCACATGAGAAAAGGAAAAGATACTGTGCTCTGCAGTGAGACCTGTGTCTGATTTTGTTCACACTTACAGTATAAAATCAGAGCCTGTCCTGAATGGTGTGCCCACTTACTACCCAGTTATTTTCTGGGAGCTGTAGTTCCTGCGTATAAAAGGCATTTGAGACAAGAATGGAAATAACACTCTTGTGGCTTCTAAAAGAATGTGATAAGTGGATGACTGCAGAGTTTTCAGTCATGATTCTAGGTCAGGGACAGATATGCAGGCAGGGATACAGGCCATCAGTCACTTTCTGACAGGTCCCATTAGTCTTGTAATTGACTATAATGCCTTTAGATTCTGGCAACATGTTGTTCAGTCCTATTTCCAGTGTTTCTGAAATATTCTTATCTTTTGTTTCTTCATGCATTGCCCCATGGTTTGTAATCAGAGGGATGGTTTGAATCCTATTGCTGTTAATGGCTTGTTCTTTGCACTTAAGCAAATTGCATAATCTTTCTGAATTCTAGTGTTTAATCTGGAAAACGGGGATACTATTATATGCCTGAGAGAGCATTGTGCAGACTGGATAAGATAATCTGAGTGGGTGATTGGTAGAGCCTGCCACTTTGTTCAGTAAATGAGAGGAAATCTTCTGTCTGGTCCTGTGAGCCAGAAGACGCTTTAAACCAGAAGCCTCCAAAGAACTGACTGTAATGGTTAATTATACTAAATAAAAGGCTTTCATCTTTGTTATAGAGAAATTCTCCTTCTGCATAGCTCTTAGTGCAGGAGTCTGCGAAATTATTTCTGATTGTGAGCCATTCAAAGCCTTTTTACAGACAGGAATATCAATCACTAAACCAATGAGTTATTATTCATTTATTTCTCCTGGATATTTTTTGTTTTGTGAAAACTAAGAATGCTAGAACATTCATTTGCGTTTTTTTACAGTACTGTAATAATACTTTGCAATTATAATAACTATGTGACTAACGAGTTCGTTTAATATTTTAGAGTCAATATACATTTTTCAAAATCCAAATAAGTAAGAAAATTTAAGACTTGAATTCACAAGTAATTATAAAAGAATTATTTCTTCTATTTATATTGAAATAGATTTCTAAAATTACATTTCAAGTTATTTTTAAATATTAGAGTTATTGTTTTTTTTTAAAACCACCAGAGACTAATATTTAAGCCTTCCTTCCAAACAGCAAATGTCTTGAAACGTTGTTAAGGAAAATTGCCCATCAGTGAACTCTGTAAACTGTGATGTGAGCGTGACAGTGCATATGCTTTACCTGTGGAGCACGGGTCTCAGTTACACAGTGCACGGCAGTCTTTCATTTGTCACCACTTGGCAGGAGGACATTATTACAAAACTTTCATTTAGTAAAGTGACCTGTGTTCAGGGTAACATTGTCGCTTGTGGCACAGGGATAGGAGCCTGTCCTTGTATTTTCTTTTCTTAGTGTTTGCTTATTTAGTTTCATCTACTTGAAAGGGAGAGAGAGAGAGAGAGAGAGAGAGAGAGAGAGAGAGAGAGAGAGAGAGAGAGGACAGACCTTACATCTGCTAAGATGTAAGATCCCCAGATGCCCTCAACATCTAGGGTCAGGGTAGGCTAAAAGCAGCAGCCTAGAACTGTATCCGATTTTCTCACGTGAGATCCAGAGGCCCAAGCTCTTGAGACACCATTTGCTGCTTCCCAGATTGCATTAGCAGGAAGCTGACTTGAAGCACAGCAGCTGGAACTCAACCCAGTATTCTGATATGGGAGTTGGGTGGCCCAAACAGCAGCATAAGCTATTGTTGCCACAACACCTTCTCTGAAGGGGCCTGTATTGTTAAGTAATTAATCGTAGTGCAGGGTTCCCCTGTAAGAAAGGGGTCTGGGCTGTGACTGTCACCTCCTAGGAAATATTCAGTCAGGTGGACTGCATAGCTAAAGGCTAAAACATGTTTCCCACAGGTATTCAATGGCCTGAGGAATAACTCACCCCAGCTGGAGAGGCTGTGCAGTAACGTGAACGCAAGCAACATGATCCAGTCTTCGGCAAACACAATGAAAGTCGTCTTTTTCACAGATGGATCTAGGCCCTTTGGAGGGTTCCTGGCCTCCTACACATCCAGTGAAGATGCAGGTAATGAGGGGTGCTTTAAATGCACCTCATTTTAATCAAACGCACTGCTGACCCCCACAGTTGCTGCCAACCACAGATGAACTTTCTCTTGTCTGTTTAGTGAACAAAGGTACAGCTGGGTTTCTCAACAAAAGGCCAAAGAGAAAACCCACTCCAGACAGAAGAAAGCTGTCTGAATTCAGACATAAAACTGCTGTGATGAATTTAAAACTTTGATTTTAAGTGTTGCCAGACAAGCTTCTTGAGCAAGCCATGTAATGCTGCCATTAGTGTTGGTTGCTAGTTCTGGAATCTTTACTTGGTATCCGTACAGAAAGAGACTACCTCTTTCAGGGTAACTTACTCCTAGAGAGTAATTCATTTTATTGGGACAGAACACTTTGACTGCTGTCTGTATACATATTTCCAGTGAAAATCAACGTGGGAGGGGGTTGCATTTGATATACAGTATGTTCAAATTCATCAAGTTGTCACCTCTTAGTATAATGACCCTCCTACTTTCTGAATTGGTGCTGTTACCTGGGCTTTTTAAATTTAGGAGGAGGGGAAGTTAATGTCTTAAAGCAAACAGTGTATTTCATTGATAGAAGCAGCATTAACCCCCTCATTTAAAGGGGCAAATTCATTGGCACTTTAGTGTTATATTATCTGTTTGATCCAATTAAACTTTTTAATTAAGTGGAGAATTGCTTATCAGAATCCATTGAGATCTACCATTAGGTATATTTGGGTATTCCTCTAAATTAAGTAGTAATGAAAATTAAGCTCAAATTTAGATGTGTGATACAGAGCCTAATCTGCAGGTAGGCACCTAATCCATCCTGATAGAGAAGTAACCAACTATTTGTTTTGTACATCACTCCTTTATAATGACCCACAGAAATGTCTTCCGTAGTTCATATATCCCTTACTCATAACCTGACTGCATATAGAAAAAAAATCCACCCAGTGATGTTGCTGTTGTGATTTTAGTCACTTTATTGTTGCTTGATTATTTGTGTCGTTAGTGACTGCATCAATCTTACTACTACTTTCTCTGTTGTCTTTTGTTTTTGTAGTGTGTGGTGGGTCTCTTACAAATGCTCCTGCAGGAAACTTTACTTCTCCTGGCTTTAATGGAGTCGCCAATTACTCAAGAAACCTCAACTGTGAATGGACTATCAGCAATCCAAATCAGGGGAATTCATCCATTTACCTTCACTTTAAGCATTTTTCCCTAGAAAGTCATCAAGACTGTCAATTTGATGTCCTTGAGTTTCGAGTGGGTAAGTTCAATCAAGTAACATGCTCTTCCATTTATCTACATATCTATTATTCTTGTGCCTGGAGACCACCAACAATGAAGGGAGTTAAAAATGGCCATATAGGTCAATGAGGGCCAAAAGAACTGTGTTCAAGGAATATCATAATTCCAGATTCAATGATTGTTTACAGCCCTTGTCTCTGCTGATGAGGAACAGTGTTTTCTTCTTCAAACTATTTGTTGAGCTCTTTACTTAGTGTAGGGTTAATCTTATGAGTATAAAGGAAACTGAAAATAGATCTCTGTAAAAATTAAGAGTGGGAATAGGAGAGGGAGAAGGAAGAAGGGTAGGAGTATGGACAGGAGGGAGGATAGGGTGGAAAGTATCACTATGTTCCTAAGTCTGTATATATGAGGCACGGGAAATTTCTAAAACTTAAATAAAATTTTTAAAAGTAAAACAAAAAAACAAACTCTGTGTGTGCCCAGCTGGTGAGCATGTGCCCTGTGAGCCATGAAGGAGGTAAATCAGTGTTCACAGCCAGTCCCTGGGTCTCGGTCGGTTTCCTAGTATGTGAGACTTTCCCTAAAGAGATTTTGGCTTCTCGCTGCTCTTCTAGTGATTTCAGGTGGTCCCTTCAATGATCGCCTACTACTGCTTTTCAAGGAAACTGGAACTTGGTGTGTTCAGAATGTGTCGTAGTTCCCTGAACTTCCAGGACTCACAGAGAGGCTGTGAGGCTTCACTTAGGCATTAGGAGTTAAAGGACGCCTTGCAGTGTGCCAGATGGAGAAGCACATGGAAGCTCTTCAAGAAAGTGTCCCTGAGGCAGTCAAACTTGTCTTTGTTTTCTTCACAGAAAATGATTGACATGTTTACTTTGCAAACCAGAATTCTCTTAAAATTTTTAAAAACTGTTGTACTTATGGAAAATTAATTAATTTAATTTATTTTCCATGGTCAGGGCATGAGTTAGCCTTTAGATTATTCCATTGTGAACATGACACTTGCAAGCAGATAGAAGGGAAATATACTATTTTAGAAAATCCATACTACTGAAGGTTTCCTGACTTAACATTCTAAACTAAATTTAAAGAAAATAAAATTGGAATCAAAAGTCATTAGTTAATAGGTAGAGATGTACTTAGGCAATTATGAAAATCGATGGCAGTTATCTCTGAGAATATAGTTATCTCCAAGAAGGAGAATTTGACAGTGTTTGGTCATAGACCAAAGGCCCCAGCAGGATAATTATTCTGGCTCTCTGAGGTTGATTAAACTACAAAAGGTTTATGAGGAAAGTGGCAGTTGTAGTTTGTGAATGCTCTCCATGAAATTCTAGTAAGTCCTCCCTGTTTCCACTTGGTTAGAACCATTGGCTCATAGAATCAAGCATACAGTTCCGTATCACATTTCAGTCAGTTAAGTGCATTTTCTCTTTATTCTCTCAGATTTAGAGACAGTTAAAAGCTATATTTTAGTGATTTATAATGTCAGTGATGTTGATCTGACAGAAGAAATAGAGAAAAGAGAAGTGCGAACTCTCTAGGTACTCTATACATGTTAATCATGTTTCTGTGAAAAATAATCTTCATAAGAAAGGTCAGCTCAAATCTGACAGTTCTTGGCCTGAGTGCTGAATATTCTGTTCACTTTAGGTGACTAAATACAATGAAGAAATCTAAAATACTAGGCAATTATCACTTTTATCTTGGGAATATATATATATATATATATATAAAGATTTATTTATTTGAAAGTCAGTTACAGAGTGAGAGGGAGACACACACACACAGAGAGAGAGAGAGAGAGAGAGAGAGAGAATATTCTATGCAACAGAGTGAGAGGGAGACACACACATACACAGAGAGAGAGAGAGAGAGAGAGAGAGAGAGAGAGAGAATCTTCTATGTACTGGTTCACTCCCCAAATGGCCACAATGGCCAGTGCTGGGCCAGGCTGAAGGTGGAGCCTGGAGCTTCTCCCAGGTCTCACACATGGGTGCAAGGGTCCATGGACTTAGGCCATCTTCTTCTGCCTTCCCAAGTACATTAGCACACAGTTGGATATGAAGTGGAGTAGCCGGGACTTGAACCGGTGCCCATATGGGATTATGGGATGCCAGTACTTAACCCACTCTACCACAGTGTCGGCCCCGAGAATGTATTTTATTACTGTTACTATTGTATTTTTTTAAGATTTTATTTATTTATTTGAAAATCAGAGTTACACAGAGAGAGAAGGAGAGGCAGAGAGAAAGAGAGAGGTCTTCCATCCACTGGTTCATCCCCCAGTTGGCTGCAATGGCCAGAGCTGCACCAATCTGAAGCCAAGAGCCAGGGCTTCTTCCAAGTCTCCCACGCAGGTGCATGGGCCCAAGGACTTGGGCCATCTTCCACTGTTTTCCCAGGCCATAACAGAAAGCTGGATGGGAAGTGGAACAGCCGGGACTTACAGACTGGCCTTATAGGAAGTGGCTTTACCTGCTACACCACAGCGCCGGCCCCACTATTGTATTTTTTATTCCCTAAGAAATGTCCAAATTTTTTTTAAAAAATGTATGTATCTATGTTTAGACATACTGAAATAATTTTGAAAACAAACTGGAACAGAATGGCACTACAGTTGCAAAAGGTCCGTACAAAAATGACTTTTTGTTTTTGTTTTATTTTACCCTCTCACAGGGACACATTCTTTGGCATTGACAAAGGTGGAAAAGAACTTTGTGCAATATCTGCCTTGTACATTATCAGAATGTATATCTATGTCAATGAATACCTTGAACTTTCAAAAAAATTTGTTTCAGTAGAAACAATTCACTAAATATGTTTCTCAAAAACTATATAAACATTGGCACTTCGTGTATTATTTTGTGCAGATGATGCTGATGGTCGTCTTATATGGAGACTCTGTGGCCCTTCACAGCCTAGGATCCCATTGGTCATACCATATCCTCAGGTCTGGGTACACTTTGTCACCAATGAACATGTAGAATTTACTGGATTTCATGCAGAGTATTTCTTTACAGGTAAGATTTATAGTTAAGATCTCAAGTGTGGCAATAAAATAATAGGTAATAATCATTTTTTTCATAAATATTTCATTTATATTTTGTTAGACTTATTTCTAGGTGGGTATTCAGTTTATTGCTGCTGTCAATGAAATTTTATAAATTACATTTTTAATTGGTTGTTGATGACATCTAGGAATTTTATAATTTTTGTACAATTTTGTAATCTATTACTTTTAATATTCTGTATTTTTTGTGTTTTTTTTCCTGTGTTAAAAAAATCCTGCCCTCCACAAATGATAGTTCTTTCTTCTTTCAATCCCAATACTTCATTTCTTTTTCTTATTTCACGACATGGGGTCACATCATGAGAAGGTACAAAAAGATGGTAGCATCTTGTTTCCTTCCCTAAATGAATATATATGCCATTTTAAAAAGATTTATTTATTTTACTTGAAAGTCACAGTTACACAGGGAGAGAAGGAGAGGCAGAGAAAGAGAGAGAGAGGTCTTCCATCCGCTGGTTGCTAGATAGCCTCAATGGCCAGAGCTGCGCTGATCTGAAGCCAGGAGCCAGGAGCCAGGAGCCAGGAGCTTCCTCCAGATCTCCCACGTGGGTGCAGGGGCCCCAGGACTTGGGCTATCTTTTACTGCTTTCCCAGGCCATAGCAGAGAGTGGATCAGAAGTAGAGCAGCCTGATCCCAAACCGGCGCCCATATGAGATGCCGGCGCTGCAGGCAGCAGCTTTACCCGCTACACCACAGCTCCGGCCCCTACCTACGTCATCTCATTGTTGAATATTTGGTTGCTCTTATGTTTTAAATAAATGCCCTTTATCAGATTAAAGTCTCTTCAGTTCTTAGGGTAAAAAAAAATTTTTTTTCATGTGTATAGGTGTTAAGATTTCATCATGTTTTTCTGCATTGATTGAGATGATCCTTTTTCCTCCCTTTTGTAGGTTAATACACAGATTATATTGAAATTTTTTTCTTGGGAAATCATTCTCGCATTTCCAGGATAAACCCTACTTGGGATGTATGTTTTGCTTATATTATTACATGTCATTTGCAAAATACTTTGTTAGATTTGCATCTGTGACACTCAGTTTGTGCCTGAAAATTTGGCTGAAGATGGGCAATGCTGTTCCTTGCTGCTTCCCTTGGTTATGTGACTTTTTCTAGTCCACTTTCACTAACATGACAGTCCTCTTAGATTCCCAACTTTATTAGAAAATCTCTATTCCAGCCTTTCCTTTTGTGGTGAGCCAAAGCCATATCTTCTCTTCCTGCCTGGTCACCAAAACCTCAAACCCCAACCCTGGGGCCCAAGTCTTGGTTCTTTACCCTCTCAGTCTGCTGCACTTTCATTTGGAGATTACCCTCCAAATGGGTAATTTTATGGGTTTTGGAGAGTAGCTTTTTTTTTTTTTCCATTGAGTTTGGCTATGAGTTGAAACATAACTAGGTTACAATTTTATCCAACATTCCTATTGTTAAAGCCAAATGGTCGGCTGAAGGGAGGAATGTGATGGATTTTTGTCCACTCTTTCAATAATCTTTCCAGTTGATGTTTTCTTTATTAGATATAAAGAAGAGTCAGCTTTCAGGAAACAGTGCATATTGTACTTTAGCTACATCTTAGCTTCCTGTGCTAAGGTGTAATTAGTATGTGCTTACTATCAAATGACCAAGTACTTAATCACAGTGCTGATCATATTCTTCAAGCTAATACATATTCACTGGCCTCGTTTTTTCAAGAATGGCAATGTTATTTACTTTGTCCCTAGTGCACTGTCAGTCATACAACCTACGTAATTGTTCTCCACTCACGGTACAGATTATTTTCCTTTTTCTTCATAACAGAACTTGAGCCTTTATTGAAAGAGTAGATAAAAATCCATCACATTCCTCCCTTCAGCCGACCATTTGGCTTTAACAATAAGGAATGTTGGATAAAATTGTAACCTAGTTATGTTTCAACTCATAGCCAAACTCAATGGAAAAAAAAAAAAACCACTATGTGGTTTGGTTTATTTAATACTTTAAGAGATTCTGTTTATTTCTATTCTTCTATCCAACTTTATTTTGCTTTTGTATAATTTTATTTATTGTACTTTTATCATAAAGCATGATGGCTCTGAGTACTACTTTGGCTTTGCCCAGGGTTTTTTGCTTCTATTTTAATTAGAGGGATTTAAATATAATTTCAGATTGTGGTGGAATACAGACAGGTGAGAGTGGAGTGATCACAAGCCCCAACTATCCAAATGATTATGACAGCTCCTCCCACTGTTCCTGGTTATTGGAGGCTCCTCAAGGGCACACCATCAATGTGAGTTCTAATGACTGAATGCAATCCTTCTGAGATGGTATCGTGGAAATGGAAATCTTTTAGTAATCAAGTAATTAAAGTGAGCTTCCATTCTGCAGTGTGATCACCATTTCTCTCTAAAATTCTCTCATTAGAGTACAGACATTGTTACCAGCGTGATGCTGCCTCCCTCTCTACCCAATACAAGGTCTTCTGTTCTTTCTGTGTTGTGAGGCCAGTAACAGTACCAAAAAGAACATAAGCTTTATTCCATGGCCTCAGAAAGGAGAAGTGGAAGTCTAGCTCTCAAACTAACTTCACAACTTTCTGCAGGTTGTTGTTTTAGATATAGGGGCAGAAAGAATTAGGGGGGTGGAACATGCTAATGAGTGGGAGAAATATTCACGTTTTTCCTAGAAATAGGTCAGGATTTCTCAGAATTGGCATGCAATTCTCTTTTTACTCCTTTTATAGACTCTTTCAGCTGTTTTCATGATGACTGTCAAACTGTCATGGTGCTGTTGGACATGTCATTTAGCACAGAAGTTACATTCAAATGATGTTTGAAATCTTCTGCTGCTTTCTCAGGCAGCCATATTGGGTCTAGGTGGTTCCACCTACTTAGTCTGAGGAGAAGCTTCTGACTACATGTATTCCGTTCTCAAAGAGAAGGGATATCAGGAATTTGACTAGGCTATGCAGACAATGCCCTAGGGAACATCACTGGGATCTGTAAGTCTACAGTTAATGAAATCTATTTTTTCAAGTTAAAAGAGACCATGCATAGGAGATCATCCTGCATCCAAGAGAGGCATACTCATGTCCTTGATCTGAGTTGCTGTCCTAGCCCAGGAGGCTTGAAGCATTCCCCTAATGACTCCACTTCCTGGAGAAACATTCCCTCTCAAAAATGTTCAGAATTGCTCAAGGTGGAGGGGAGAAGAGAATTAAGTAAGAATTAGGAATATAAAATTATATGAATTAAAGTAAAAAGATATGTAAGAGTCTTCTATCTGCCTCAAGGTTGGTAAGGTCACTTAGAACTCAGAAAGCCTAATTATTTCTTTTTCCTTCTACAGCTGACATTTAGTGACTTTGAAATTGAAAGCCATGCAACTTGTGCTTGGGATTCCGTCACCGTCAGGAATGGTGGCTCCCCTGGATCACCCATAATAGGACAATATTGTGGAAATTTAAACCCAGGGACAATACAGTCTGGTTCCAATCAGTTGGTGGTGATTTTTAATTCAGACCAGTCAGTGCAAAATGGTGGATTTTATGCTACATGGAGCACACATACATTAGGTAAAGCAAACCTTTTCTATATTTACTGTCTTTTAAAATTTTTTTGAATATTCTAAATTTATAAACTGACTTAAAGGCCCATCATCTTTCTGAATCTGAAGGAGGTTGGTTCTAGAACTTTTATAGATACCAAAATATGTAGGTGCTGAAGTTCCTTATATAAAATGATGTAGTATTTTCACATAGCCTACACATATCCTCTCATATACTTTAAATAATCACTACATTACTTATCATACCTAATACATGTACACACTTGTTATATGAGGATTTTAGTGAGAAATGAGGAAAAATAGTCTATACATGTTCAATACGGATGTAATTTTTTTCAAGTTGTTTTGGCCTGCAGTTGGTTGAAGGGATGTAAAACTGCTGCCTACCTACTCTGTGTTGGGTTCAATTCTAAATATTTATACTTATCACCCCAAGTAGCAATGTCAATATACATCTTCTGTATTTTTGCACACAGAAACTGTGCCTAAGTGGATTGATAATTTGCATGGGGCTTATAGCTGTTAGCTGATTATCAGGGTTTGGCTAAAGGCAGCTGAGCCCAGAAATTTTTATCTTAACACTTCACATAGTACCCTCGTAGACAAAAGGGCACATGGCACAAACAGGGAATCTCAATAATAGAGATATGTGGAAATCACAAATATTTCAAAATATTTGGGGTTTGGAGGCAAAATCCAGAAAGAGCTAATGGAAGGAAAATAAGTAGTCCACCTTGTGAAGAGCCTTAGTTGATACATTATTATCCCTTGAGCAAAGGGAAGCAACTAAAGTTTTGAGAAGGAAGGTAAGAAGATGAGATCTGTGATTTAGAACAAAGGCTGTAGTATATGGATCCAGAACCAAAATATCACAGACTTGATTTTAAAAGAGTAACTTTTGTTCATATAAAATATAAATCTTGTGAATGTCCTCATAAAACATAAATTTATATTAGACACTTTATTCAGAATTCCATTCAATTGGAAACACCACATTGCAGAGTCAAAATTATTAATGAATCAAACTCATTTTCGTTAAACCACTAACTGTTGTTGAAGATAGATGGTAATTTTAAAGTTTCCAAGTACTTAAAACCAAAGATTCAGGGAATGTTCTGTAATTTAACTTCATTTTTTAGTTCAAATTTTTAAAAATAATTTCTTAAGTACATATTTTAAAAGTATGAAAATAGATTTTTCTTCCTTTAAATCCCTGTAATTTACTTGTATCCATCAGTCAGTTTTAATATAAATGAGCTAGGTTGCTTAATGGAAGAACTTTCCTCTGCTCAAAGCAACTTTCTAAAGTCCCATATGTTAAACAATGAATATAGAGTTGTATTCACATGTGTTACTAGTAATAAAATACATAACTGGACATTAAAAGGCTGCAAATACTTCACTGCTTTAAGGAGAGTAAAGAATATTGTTCAAAGACAGGATAGAAGTCTATCCTGTTTATGCAGAAGATTAATAGTCTCAGTTGAGTTCAACACAGGTGTAACAAAGCAGTAGCAGCCCAAGTTTCCTCTTGAGTCAATGTACCTTACATTTATTTAGAGTTCTTGCTGTGTATCTGCCCCAGAGATGAGTCATACATAAGGAAATGAACTGAGAACTCACATTTAGAAATCGTACTCCTTAAAGTCTTAGACTTCCAAAATTGTTATTTTCCTTGGAAATTGATGACTTTTTCCATGATGATTTTCTAGGTTGTGGTGGAATAATCCATTCAGGTTATGGTGTAATCAGATCTCCTCACTGGCCTCAGAATTTTCCTGAAAATAGCAGATGTTCCTGGACAGTCATTACTCATAAAAGTAAATACCTTGAGATCAGTTTTGACAACAACTTCCGAATCCCCAGTGCTGATGGACAGTGTCAGAACAGCTTTGTGAAGGTCAGTGCGCTTGTTTAGTTAATTGGAGCCAGACTGGTTTTGTGAATATAAATGTTTAGGCTATAAATGGCACAAAGTCATTTCTCAAAGTAAGGGAAGCACAATTTTGCTGCTTGAATTTCTTAGATTAAAAAAGTGAGAAACTTCAATGGATAGTTTAAATTTGAACCAAAAGCATATTTTATCCTGTGATTTTTCCTTTTATTTGCTGATTTGTAGGCATAGTAACTCAATAAAGGAAATTGTTCTCTGGCCTTATTTAATTTTCATGAGCATTTATAGTTCTCTTCTGTGAAAACAAAGAAAGATGACCATTTTCTTTCTTGCTTGCTTGCTTTCTGTTTTATTTTCTAATGGTTCCTAAAGGACAAATGTTCTTTATAATATAAGGCACCATCACAGGAAAAATTAAATATATACCATAAAAATTTCAGAAACTTGGAGGAGTAGCAAATACCAGGCTTTACCCTGGGGCTTAAGAGCCCACAAGTTGAAAAAACCATGAAAGATCTATGTAAAAATGATAACAATGGAGCAGTCAACAAGATAATTATCTCTCTAATTATGTGTTATCTCATTGATCTATACTTAGTGTTTAAATGAAAACCAAATACTTACATAAAATATGTATATAATAAGCACATTTTATATACACTTTTCTTAATTGCTTTTTCCATGAAATAAATGCACTCTCTTCTCATGAAATGAATCAATATCATGTATACAGACAAAATCTTCTTGTTCTCCAGTTGTAAAAATGGAATTGAAAAATGTCATAGACTCATTGCTCCTCTGGATAGAACAAGAGTCTCTAACGGTACCAAGCAAGTTCAACAACACTGTTAAGTAAGATAGAATGGAAACTCTACCAAAAATAAGTGGCTCAAGGAAGCACCTTTTTGTCCTGCTGGGCCTATGACTCCCCTTTCTGCCAAGAGATGCTGTTTGGGTGGGCAGATGCAGTAAAGCGACCCAACTACAGCCTAGTATGCAAACTTCTTGTGTGCCCAGAGAAATTCCTGATCCTGAGACTCATTATCTGCACAGAGACATTCAAGCAGGCATAACTCCAAAAGAAAGGGATCTCACTGTAAATACTTTGTCCATATGGGAAGACAGGTTTGCCCATACTGGGCTGAGACTCACTTCCCCAACCCAGAGACTCTGAGTCAGATGCACAGAACTGGAAAAGATGTTGCAGCCACAGATGGCTTGGTCTGGGAAGCGTCTTTGTCCTCCTTAGCCACAGGTGCTGCTTCTCCACCCAGACAGTGGAGCAGCCAGGTGGCATTGGATAGAGACTCCTCCTAGACCTGCTTCCTTCAACTGAGAAATATACAGAGGCCCAATAGGTGAAGTACACACCATCTCCTCAGCACCAGCAAGAACTAGTGGGAGCCCCAAAAGCACCATGTAAACCAAGCAGTCCCGATCACACTATTATGATTCTTAAGATTTAATAGCCATTGTAACCATAACCCACAAAAGTATGTAAGACCACATGCTAGATGTAAACAGTCTCACTGCCTATTAAAGAAAGATTTTAAATAAGGCTCACTCAGTCTCCTAACATAATACATAAAATATCCAAGGTGTTTGAAAAGAATTTGTCACACAAATAAGAACATCACAACTTGAATGAGAAAAGACAAGTCTTTTTATGAGATCATCAGATGTTAGAATTATATAACAAAGATGTTGAAGTAATTGTAATAAAAATAATTTAATAATCACTAAAAATTATCTCAAACCAAAAAAAGAAAATTTCAACAAAGAAATATTAGATAAAATGAAAAGCTGAATAGCAATTATAGAACTTAAAAATACAATGACAGAAATAAAGAATGTACTAGATAAGTTCAATAGTAGAATGAGGATGATAGAGAATGGAATCAATAAACAGAGAATAAAAGCAGTAAAATTTATCTAATCTAGATAACAAAGAAAAAAATAGACTGAAAAAATATGAACAGAGTTTTAGGGACCTATGTACAGTAACAAAAAATCTAGCACATATCACTAGACTGTCAAATAGAGAGAGTACAGACCAAAGACTAGTCAAAGAAATAATAGTTATAAAATTTCCCAAATCTGGCAGTAGACAAATACCTATAGATTCAAAAAACTGTGTAAACCCCAAACAGAATAAACCCAAAGTCCAAGCCAAGACACGTTATATTTAAATTTCTGAACACTGAAGTTAAACTGAAAATCTTGCAAGCAGCCAAAAAGGATTGAAACTTCATCTATACAGGAAAACCAATTTGAATAAAATAAGATTTTTATCTGAAACTATGAGACCACAGGGAAGTAACAATATACGTATTTTCAAGTATTGAAATAAAAGGATTGGGGCCAGTGCTATGGCATAACAAGTAAAGCTGCCACCTGCAGTGCCAGCATACGCGTTTTGGCACCAGTTCAAGTCCCGGCTGCTCCACTTCTAATCCAGCTGTCAGTTACAGCCTGGGATAGCAGTAGAGGACGGCCCAAGTCCTTGGGCCCCTGCACTCTCAAGGGAGACCTGGAGGAAGCGCCTGGCTCCTGGCTTCGGATCAGCCAGCTCCAGCCATTGAGACAATTTTGAGAGTGAACCAGCAGATGAAAGACTTCTTCTTCCTCTCTCTCTCTCTCTCTCTCTCTCTCTCTCTCTCCCTGCCTCTTTCTAACTCTGCCTTTCAAATAAATAAATAAATCTTTTAAGAAAGAAAGAAAGAAAGAAAGAAAGAAAGAAAGAAAGAAAAGAAAAGAAGGAAAGAAAGAAAGAAAAGGACTGTCAGCCATAAATGTTATGGCTGGAAAATTATCTCCTTCTGGAGTGAAGGGAAAATAAAAAATTCTCATATACTACATAAAGCAATAATTGATAGAGCTAGGAAGCAAAATATGCAGATCTTCACATATAGTTGAGAACTTCAACAGTCCCTGCTTTCAATAATTAAGAGATGTTTTTCATTAAAGGCTAGAGATTCATCATTGAAATTCTGACTTTTCCCATTTTGTTAAGAAATGTTTATAAAAATAGTATCTGCAGATATCTACCTCTCAGTAAATTATGTTTATAATTTAACAAAATGTGAATTGAAAACATCTGTATACTGTTTCTCTGGATAGTTGATTAAGGAGGAGAAAACTTAATGGAATTATTGGGTAAAATTGTTGTTATACATTTGTTTCCTAACATTTTCATTGATTTTAGGCATTTAGCAGAATATCTGTGCTTTTGTTCTCAGTAACTCCAGTGCCAAGCATCTCACATATCTAATTAATGGAAAATATAATTTGTCTTCAGTAAGATGATTAATGGGTGGATACCCAGTGTTTAAAAATCAATTGAAATAAAATGACTTTAAAGAACTGAGAACTATTTAAGTTAGTGTTATGGGTTTCTGCTATTTCATACCTCTTCCTAGGGACTGATTTCCAAGCTGAAATGTTTTTAGTGGCTTGATGTTTTATTGTTCTGTTTGATAAATAATCATTTTTTTTCAAAATTTTATTTATTTGAAGGGCAGAGTCAGAGAGAGGTGGTGGGGTAGACAGATCTTCAGTTTGCTGGCTCACTCCCAAAATGGCTACAACAGCCAGGATTGGACCAGACCAAATCCAGGAGCCAGGAACTTCATCCAGGTCTCCCGTGTGGGTGCAGGGACCCAAGGATTTGGGCCATCTTCTGCTACTTTTCCAGGCACATTAAAAAGAGCTGGATCAGGCCGGCGCCATGGCTTAACAGGCTAATCCTCCGCCTTGTGGCGCCGGCACACTGGGTTCTAGTCCCGGTTGGGGCGCCGGATTCTTTCCCGGTTGCCCCTCTTCTAAGCCAGCTCTCTGCTATGGCCCGGGAAGGCAGTGGAGGATGGCCCAAGTCCTTGGGCCCTGCACCCGCATGGGAGACCAGGAGAAGCACCTGGCTCCTGGCTTCGGATCAGCGAGATGCGCTGGCCGCAGTGGCCATTGGAGGGTGAACCAATGGCAAAAAGGAAGACCTTTCTCTCTGTCTCTCTCTCTCTCACTATCCACTCTGGCTGTCAAAAAAAAAAAAAAAAAAAAAAGCTGGATCAAAAATGGAGCAACCGGAACTCAATCCGGTGTCCACATGGTATGCCAGCATTGCAGGCAGCGGCTTTACCCATTATGCTACACCATTGGCACTGAGAAATATTCTTAAAAGAGGTATATTTAGAATGAATAATTTTGGATAATTTAATGTGAAAAAATTTTCAGTAGTAAAGCAAGACTAATTGATACCCAACTACCTTCTTGGACCATATAATTCTCACTTGTATGTGCGTGGTGATAGAGGGTGTCCTGTACCTTACAGGATATTTAGCAACATTCCTGGCTCCTCCACACTAGACATTACACCCTCTCCCAATTTGTCATAAAAAAAAAATGCTGCTAGATATTTCCTAATGTTCCTTTGAGAATCCAAAATTGCTTCCATTTGAGATCCAGTATACAAAGGGGATCTCACCCAATTAACATGTTTATTGGTCTTTTTTCCCAGTTATTCATATTTATTGCCTAATATGTACACTTTCTTCAAGTGATTCAACATTGGTATTTTTTCATAAGTGTACAAATTCATTCCTTCTATGTGGCCAGACCTGTTAAATGACAGCCCAGAATGACTTGGAAATCGCCAATCCAGTCTTTAGTGAATAGCATATAGTGACTGAGCTTCCTCCTTTCTTTAGAATGAGCCTTAAAATTCAACACTTCCAGGGAATGTTCTAAGATTAATTCTAGTTTGTTCTAATTACACCTATCATTGGCATTCATGTCCACTTTGTTCAGGCTCCACAATGTTCTCTAGCTGTGATGCACAACTTGCCATTCTCCCTGGACTCTGGCTCCTCAGCACCTGCAAGCTCACTTATATCTAATCACCTGGAAGACACAACTGCAGTCAGAGTTTTTAAAAATCATTGCCTTGTGACCTCAAAATGACCACATCTCCTTAGAGGAGTCAGAATGGATGTGCTCTGAGGGAGGGGGACAGCTTAAAAAGAAAGCTGTTCTCAAAAAAAAAAAAAAAAGTGCAAATTTGCATGTGTTTATTTACTGTTATATGGTTCCCGTATATATACCTAAGTACCATTATTGTCAAGCCTAAGCATGTTAAAATATTATCAGAGGAAACTTCCAAGTGTTAAGTTATGTTTATGACCCTGCTAGGTGTGGGCAGGAACTGAGGAGGTCAACAGTGCCCTGTTAGCCACCAGCTGTGGGAATGTGGCTCCCGGTTCCATCATCACACCGAGAAATGTATTCACTGCTGTCTTCCAGTCTCAGGAGACACCTGCTCAGGGCTTCTCTGCAAGCTTTATAAGCCGTAAGTAGCACCAAAACCCAAACTGAGCGGTCCTTGGGAGAGTGTATGTGCCCCAAGCATGGGGAAATGGTGAGAGGGGTATGGCAAATTAGCCTGAACTGGGGGTGTTGGGGATGGATCCAAGGAGAGGAGCATGAGTAGGTTACCTAATCCAGGAAGACACACTTCCTTTGAAAATCAGTGACACAGTGATAGAACTGAATTCAACAGCTGGCCAATGGAGAAGTGATATATCATCAGACATTAGTGCCACTAGCTATTGTCTAAAAAGAAGTGAGAATCCAGAGTAGGGCAGATGTTCAATCCAAGCTCAGTTGGCTGGGGATTAATTAACAACCATGTGCCTGGTGTAGGGCATATTGGTCACCCAAGTAAAAACTGCTTGGTGAAGAGGCTTGGAGAAAACATGCACAACTTTGAGCTCCACATCAGATCCATCTCAATTTAGAATTTGCATGGCTTGAGTTTTGTGTGCCTTAGTGCTCATCCAGGGGACTCTCCTACTCAGCAAACTTTGGGAGCACTTTCTTTGGATTTTCCTGGCTAATTTGGTGTGGGTCCACTCCTCTGACTACTAAATACAGATTGAGTTTGTGGAAGGTAGGGGTTTTCAAGTCTGAGAAACAATGAAATGTGCCTATTGGCTTAATTAAATTAAAATGCCTCTAATAGCAAACTACTGCTTGAGAGGAAGTTTAATGAAAAGAATTAAAGAGAATGACGCAGAAAACATATCTCAGACATAAATAAAAGAATGAAAGTGGCAGAAAGTAAGTAACGAAGCACAGCCACAGACCCATTCTTAGGACTTCAGCTGGTTGGCTGTATTTGTATATGTATGTGTAACTGTGTGTGTTTTAATGTGAGTTTAAAAGGATACAGATATTTTCATACTTGATAGATCAGGGAGTGATGCAAATTAACAGTTAGTTGTTATATGAAAATAAACATCATTTTTAGTGGTCAAAATTTTTTCTCTTGATTTCTGACACTAGGAATTCATGTAAGAATTTAATAAGAATTGGGACTTACAACTGCAACTATTTGATAAAAGTAACTAGTATTGTTCTTATGGTCAGGTCACAATGATACCAAAAATAGCCTAGTTTTTTTAATAATAAGATATTTTTAGAACATTAAGCATAAAAGAATTAAGTGAAAATCACCTTTCATCAGTTTTTTTAATCTACATGAAAATATTCAATCCTTGATAACTCTTTTTTATTTCTTAATATTAAGGAATTTTTAGTTTATGTGTGGTAGACTTCTATTGCTTAGCATCTAAGATTCTGTACCATTTTCTGAGTAATCTATACATATATATAATATTCTTACTTAACATTGATATTTGTTTTTAAATCAGAGCCTCATTCTTTTCATTGTTTTTCTTCCATTTAGAGTATCTCAGGAAAGCTCATCTCTAGAGAATTCATGGCTTTGTCTTCTTCCTTCACTGATAAATTAGATACTACATGTGTGAACAAATGTTCTGATGATGCCTTTTTGTTTCCACGCAGGATGTGGAGGTAATTTCACTGACCAATCTGGTCTTATCATTTCTCCAAACTACCCAAAGAAATATGACAACAATATGAATTGTAGCTACCTCATACAAGCTGGCCCTCACTCTCTGGTCCGCTTGACTTTTGTGTCTTTCCATTTGGAAGGTAAGTTTATGAGCATTTTAATTAATTATGTATGTATTAATTGATGCATAAACATTGTATATATCATACAACATGGTATCTTCCTACATATGTACATTGTGGAAATGCTAAATCAAGCTAGTTAATAGAGAGAGTGTTGCAGTAAAATTCTGCTTGGGATGCTTGCATCACATATAAGATGCCTGGGTCTTGAGCTCTGGCTCCACTTCAAATTTTAGCTTCTTGCTAATGTGTACCCTTGAGATGCACAACCTGAGAAGCAGTAGGTTATAACTCAAGTAGTTGGGTCCCTGCCATCCATATGGGAGATCTGGAATGAGTTCTAGCTCCTGACCCAGCCTTGGCTGTTGCAGATATTTGGGGAGTGAACCAACAGTGAGATACTTCTCTTCCTCCCTCCTTCCCTCTCTCTTTTCTGTCTCTCTGGCTAAGATAAGTAAAAAGTTTTAAATTTTTATTCTTTTTAAAGGTTATTTATTTATTTATTTATTTGAAAGATGGAGTTACAGAGAGGCAGAGAGGCAGAGAGAGAGAGAGAGAGAGAGAGGTCTTCCATCTGCTAGTCCATGCCCCAGATGGCTGCAATGGCTGGAGCTGAGCTGAACCAAAGCCAGAAGCTAGGAACCAGGAGCTTCCTCTGGGTCTCCCACATGGGTGCAAGGGCCCAAGCACCTGGGCCATCTTCTACTGCTTTCCCAGGCCGTAACAGAGAGCTGGATAAGAAGTGGAGCAGCCAGGACTTGAACAAGCACCCATATGGGATGCTGGCACTGCAGGCAGCAGCTTCCCCTGCTATGCCACAGTGCCGATCCCTAAAATTTTTAACAAATTAAAAAACACAGAGGTATGATTACATATATTTCATCCAGAAGTGAAACAATAGTGCAGGAAACTTAAGGACACAAGCATCATGTAAATTTATTTAAAAAAATAAGCCTGAAATGTGTTACCCATTAACATAGCTCTTACTATTTTTATAAAAGATTTATTTATTTTGAAAGCCAGTGTTACACTGAGAGAGAAGGAGACACACACACACACACACACACAGGGAGAGAGAGAGAGAGAGATCTTCCATCCACTGGTTCACTCTGCAAAATGGCCAGCTAGGCCAGACCAAAGCCAGGAGCCAGGAGCTTCTTCCAGGTCCCCCATGTGGGTGGCAGGGGCCCAAACACTTGGCCATTTTCCACTGCTTTCCCAGGCACATTAACAAGAAGCTGGATAGGAAATGGAGCATCCTGGAATCAAACCAGTACCCATATGGGATGCTGGCACTGCAGTAGGTGGCTTAACCCGCTACACCAGAGCACCAGCCCCAACATAGCTCTTTATACTCATTTGCATTTGCATTTGCATTATGCACACATACATGTCCCTACACACACACTGCAAACACTATAAACTTACCAATAGGAAAAACTGTTTTGAGTCAAAAATAAATGCTCGATAACTTGGATGAGTAAGAGAATTAATAAAATTAATATCTGTGCTCCTCTTTCATTAAATGTTGCCATGGCATATCCTTTCATCTCCTTTCTGCCATCTTAATCTTCCCAGTCTGATTCCTCAGTGCTGAGTTCTTAACCACAAGCATCCCTTTGTGTTAATCCCTCAGCTCTAGCTGTTGCCAAAGGGAACAGTAGAGGTTTGGGCCTGGCTTGTGCAAACAATAGATACCACTGGATGCTTAATGGATAGCATGTCACTGCAGAAAGGAAATCCTTGCAAGTGTATGGATATTTTCAGCCACTCATAGTCATAGTATTTTTTTCAAATGAGCTTTATGTTTTTAAACTATAATTAACTTGTAAACTTGTCAAGCTATATCTGCATATTCAAATTTTCTTTTTCTTTGTGTCAGTCTCCTATGGCAATGAGTCATCACTCTCAGCATGATATTCTACAGGATTCAACATTTGGGAAATGTATGGTTTATAAAAATAAACATTTGCCAATGCTTATAAACTGATAAATTCTACAAAGCCTCCCTCACTTTTTCCTTTCTTACTTTTTTTCCTACATCTCTGCACCTGTATTTTTGACAAATGTGTTTATAAGAAAATGCTGGTACTAATTGGTATATGTCACTGTAAAAATGATTATGAGGTAAAATATAATCTTTTCTGGCACAAAATTCCAATAATATAAAAAAAAGTTCACAGTATAAAAAATATTTGAGGAGAGTAAAATAGTTTGTATAAGATGATGTAACTTTCTATTAAAAATAATATATGTGTAAATAAAATCTACAAGGCTATTAAGCAGTATTTTGAGTTGTTAATGCTGTGTGATAGATTCATAAGTGATATATATTTTTCTTTATATCTTTTGTTTTTATAGTGGTGGAAATTATTTTAATAATGGAGGAAAATATGCAAATTATGTATTTGTATGTGCTTTGGTTCTTATTAAATTGAATAAATATAAGAATGTCATGTGACAACACTGTTCAGAGTAAGAAAAGGAGATACTAGTAAACGTGCCATATCACAAAAAGTACTGTCGGTATCAGTGGTATATATGTAATCACAAAGGACCATACTGGCCTCCGTAGTTCCCTGAGCTTAGCTGACGAGGTGGAGTGAAGGGGCAAGCACACTCTAGCAAGAGAGAGCACCACATTTCAGGGTGAGTTGTAATAGTCCAGTCCAGTTACTGCATCTTTCTTTCTGATTGTCACTTTGTACTATTATTTTTGTAGTTCATTTGTTAGCCTTTCTTTAGTACTTATAATAGTCAGATAATACAAAATGAAAAGATGGGTACTTCCACAAATCCTCACCCAGCTGAAGAGACTGATTTTTTGATAGGATGATATCCTTTTGATATTTCTTGTGACATTTCCAGTGCTGTATGTACTCAGCATTTTCAAACTGCTAAGTTAGTAATTTCTGACTAGAGATTAGTTGAAATTATGGTGATGCCCAAAAAGGGCAACATTAATCACGCTTACTTTATAATTATCTTCTTATTACCAGTCATCTCAGTAATGACATTTATCAAATTCTGTCAACAAACTAGAGAATCATTAGCTACAGAAAAAAATAACCTTTCAAATCCCTTCTACAGGGAGCCTGAGGGATATATGAATACTATTTTTTGGTAAAACTAAGCATTCCCCTCAATGAAGGCCATGGCTCTGCTGAAGGGCATTGGCTTTTCAGTAAGAAGTGTTTCTGAAAGACTATGTTCCCATGAGTAATCATTTCTGAGCCCAGCAGACCAGCAGAGCCACTGCTGGCTTAGGTGAAGATCAAAGCTCTACAACTGTTGTCTTGGTGGACTGTGAGCACAACAGATGGAGTTGGCAAGTTTATCTCATTCCACAAAATACAGTGGGAAACACTTGTTCCAACATTGTGTCGACTGAACACTGACAACTGTTAGGGAAGGTTTTGCTATTCAGGCAAATATAATGATTGTTTTACCACACATTGGTGCTTTCCCTGCTGGGATATTCCAAAGGCTCCATGACCAACTTAAAACTCACCAGAAAATAGGTCATACTGAAAGTATGTTGTTTTACATGGACCTACGTTTTTCCCATCTTTCTCACTATTTTTACATTTCCAATACTAGCCATTCTATGAACTATAAACTATCTGTCTATGGACTAGTTTTGGAAACAATTGTTATGAAATACTTATTTTATATTCCCAAATACTGAACAGTCCAAACATACATTTTTGTGTTCTCATTATGCCCGTGGCCAGGTAGATTACCTCAAGTTGCTGGAAAAATTATCAGCCTAGTTGTTTCCCTTTGTATATGAAGCACATAGCAGGTGAGATAACCTCAGGCAAGCCGAAGCCTTCTGTAACTCGATATTTTATTTATTAAATTTGAATGATAACACTGATTCATACCAGTGATAATGAACAGTTTAGAAATGTTTCATTAAAAAATCCTCTGTAGAGCAAAATTGTAAAGTCAGTTTTTTTCAGACCCCAGAATAACTCTTGATGAGCACTGGCTTATCTGGCATGTGAAAAAGAGCCCCAGAAGGGCAAATGCTTTTGCTCATTGTCCTCTAGGGATAGTCTTAAAGCCCCAGAACTGATGCGACTTACCGTCCAGAGCAAGAGATGGGACGTTCTCCTTACTATTTGCCTGAATTTTCTATGATTCACTAACAAGTCCTAGGTTATCGGTTCCTCCAGATATAAAATAGAAAAGGAAAAAGTGGAGAAAATTCAAGATTTTTATTTTTGCCTTTTTTTTCCATCAAGAAATATAATCATTGGGTTTTGTTAGATGTTTTATTTCCTACTTTACTCCATTTAATTTAAGGTTTTTAATGATTTTTTTCAAAGATTTATTTCATTTATTTGAAAGAGTTACAGAGAGGTAGAGGTAGAGAGAGAGAGAGAGGTCTTCCATCCACTGGTTTACTCCCCAGATGGCTGCAATGGCCTGAACTGCACTGATTCAAAGCCAGAAGCCAGGAGCTTCTTCTGGATCTCCACACAGGTGCAGGGGCCCAAGGACTTGGGCTATCTTCTACTGCTTTCCCAGGCCGTTGCAGAGAGCTGGATCGGAAGTGGAGCAGCCGGGACTCAAACCAGCACCCATATGGGATGCCAGCGCTGCAGGCTGTGGCTTTACCCACTGCGCCACAGTGTTGTCCCCGGTTTTTTAATGATATTACTCAACTACTCATTTCTTCTGTTTACTTTCTCAATTATCTCTAAAGAATTCAGAATGTAGACACATTTCACAATACATTGTTTTATAGTTCTTGAGAAATATTTCATATTCATACTTTACTCAAGGTGGCAAAGCACTAGATGAAGCTTAGGTCTAAAGTAGCATTATGCTTGTCTGTCCACTGAATCTTTTCTCCATTGAGATCAGTTTCTAAGCTACTCCAAGTGAAGTGAATTTAGACAGTCAACAGATGTCAGTCATAACTGCCCCCTAATCTACATGCCTCTCTCTAAGACATTTTTCTACTTTACTGAGAAGACTTGATCTTATCTACACTATTAAAATATCCTAACCAAAGGATTTTTTTTCCCTTATCTCCAATCCTTGGGATACAAGTTCTCAGAATCATGATGGAATTCAGAATTATACATTGCACTATAATAGAGCCTAGTAAAATGAAATAAAAAACCAAATATCAATCTATTGTATAGAACTTTACCCATTTCAAATGGCAAACATGTTTTAAAGCTTTTCAGAAGGGTAGGAAAGAGCCATAAAAATGAATCATGGAGGACTTTTTTATAGCTCAAGATATTTCAGCAGTAAATATTTATCAAATTATTCATAGAAGATAGAAGAATGACTGCAATTCCTATCCCATGACATGGGCTTTTGTTCCAGGATAAAGTTTTGCTCAATTTCAGGGTGCTTCTCTTCTTGACAAGTTCTCATATGGCTAGTTGAATGTTGCCTCTTTGCCATAAATTCAACTTTGGTATCCATATTGCTTCTCAAAGCAATACTTTGACTAAGCTCTCTTCTTCCCCTCTAGAGAAAAATGATCATTAATTGCATTTAATTGTATTCTAAAAGAGAAATTTGTATATATGTAAATTATATATGCAATTGACTCCTCCTTTAATTATTGGAGGAGTTTCATATATTTATTTTCTGATGTCTATGTTTTTTGTCATCAAGTATGTTTTCATTGAAGAATCAGGCTGATATTTTTGATCTAGTGCAGTGATGTAATGTGTAGAGCCTGAGAAAAAGATGCGTGTGTGAGAATTAGTTGATGTCTAGTGACACATTATCTTTCATTATCTTGCATATGACACTTTCTTGCTAATCCTGATGTCTTTGAACTTTAAATAACTTTACCAAGTTCTGATATTACACAGATATTTCATTTCTTATGGAATATATTTGGAAGGACATCTCATCTTAAATAAATGACTACTGGAAAGAATATAAGACTATTTTAATCTATGAATCTTCTTGCCAAATATTATAATTTCCACATAATACAGAGTCAGGCTTTGAAAATGAAAGATTGTCAGAATGATTTGTTTAGTTATTTGATCTGTGCTAGCTACAAAAAAAAAAAAAATCAAATATCCTCTCAACTTTCCTTGCATCTCCCCAAACAACTTTCTTATTGTTGAATATGGACCTTTTTTAAACATAAAGTGAATTTCTGTTCAGTGTGCTACTTGGTGTGGGTGTTTGGCACAATGGTTGGAGCACCACTTGGGATGCCTGTATTCTATATCAAGGTGCTTGAGTTCAGCTCTCTGTTTCCAGTTCCATCTCCCTAATAATGCGCACCCTCTAAGGCAGCTGTGATGGCTCAAGCTCTTGGATCTCTAATACCCATGTGAAAGACCTGGACTGAGTTGCTGGCCCCTGGATTTGGTGTGGCCCAGCCGGCACTGTTGCCAGAATTTGGGGAGTGAACCTACAAATGAAAGATTTTTTTTTTTCTCTCTCTCTCTCTTCCCCTCCCCTCTCTCCCTTTTCTCAGAGATACAGATCTCTCTTTCAAATAAATAATCTTTTTTAAGATTCATTATTTTGAAAGGCAGAGTTAGAGAAAGAGAGAGAGAAAGAGAGAGAGGTCTTCCATCCACTAGTTCATTCCCCAAATGGCCACAACAGCCAGAGCTGGAAGCCAGGAGCCAGAGCTCCCCCTGAGTCTCCCATGTGGATGCAGGAGCCCAGAGACCTAGGCCACCCTCTGCCACTTTCCCAGGCACATTAACAAGGAACTCCACTTCTGAGTGGAGCAGCTGGACTGGTACTGGTGCCCAAATGGAATGCCAGTGCCTCAGACAGCTGCTTAACCTGCTGTGCCACAGCTCCAGCCCCAAGAAATTATCTTTAAAAGATGAAAATCTAAACCATATACATGTATATGCCTTGCCATTTCATGAATTAATTTTCTATAATTGATTTCTTTTTTAATTAATTATTTCAACACATAATCATGAATAAAACATACCTTACCTTATGTTTTGTAGCCTTTCCATGATTTTCTAATACAATTATCACTGTGATCATTTATTTCACTTTTTGGTCAATAATTTCAAAACCTCTTAGATACTTAAAGAGTAGCAGACCATTTGAACAAATGTGAAACCAAAAATTTAATCCAGCATCAGTAATATTTCCTTGCCTTCTGTAATTTTTATTTTATAACTTTGTAAATATATTGCTATAACAAAGGTATACTTATTTTTTATTCTTCTACTCATTTACTCTGAATTTTTAAGCTCCTAGTGGAGTTTTTGGTGTCTTGAAGATAAATTCTGAATTTATAATTAAAGTGCATAGTTTAGCAATATTACAACTATAAATTTAAGTTTAATCTATTTGTGTCCTATTTTTCCAAAATTATATTTTTCTGATTATATGATAAGGTCATTGAAGTTAAGTCTTTCAAATTTTTAATCACAGATGTATGCCCAATTAGAAACATTTCTACTACAGAATTAAGGGAATTCCTTAAGAATAATTTAATAAATGTATCCTTAAACTGGTACCTTAGTATTTCTTTGACCTGGAGAGAACTTAACTAAGGAGTCAAATGTGTTCCTAAAATGACTGAAAATTTAAACTACATATGTATTTTATGATAAAAATATCAATTTTCTCTAAGCAAATACTTATTTCCAAAAAGGAAAGGATGGCACTCATATTGAAAATAATATATACATTGATATTCTTTAAATATTTTTCCATTTTTATTTGAAAGGCAGAGAGACAGAAAGAGACAGAGAGGCGAACACAAAGAGACATCCACTGGTTCACTCCCAAATGCTTGCAACAGCCAAGGCTGGACCAGGCTGAAGCCAGGAGACGCAGACTCCATCTAGGTCTCCCACAAGAGTGGCAGGGACCCAAGCGCTTGAACCATCACTGCTGCCTCCCAGTGCATGCTTTAGCAGGAAGCTGAGTACCCAGAACTTGAATATGCCACTCTGATATGAGAGGCATGTGTTCCAAGCAACAACTTAAGACATTGCATCAAGTAAAAAGTCATAGATTATTCTAAAATCAGCTTAGATATGAAGTAGAGGTGCTTATAGGAAAGGTATATACCATCTCATATCATCAAAGAACGATTAAAAATGAGAAGGGAGAAGAAACAGAAAAAGATGGCAGCTGAGTAAAACACTCCAGCAATCATCACCCTACAAAATATGCCAGTTTGGATGCTATTTACATCCCAACTCACCCTACAAGAGCTACAGAAGCCAGGTGATAGACCACAGTGCCTGGTTTCAGTACCATAGTAAGAAAAAACACATTTAAGAAAGCAAGAAGAAAACAGTTGCTCAAATCACCTCTTCCCCAGCTCCAAGTAGTGCAGCATGAAGACAGATGCCTTGTTTCCTACTTGGTAGAAGGAAAAGGAATTAATTCCAGACCTTAGAATTGAATCCCTGTATCAGGCCTGCCTCAAGACAAACTGAAACTAGACCGGCACACGGTCCCTGTAACTACGCTGAGTCTTGGGCTCTCTGTAGCCAGGCAGCCAGGGAACTGCCTCTTCCACCTATTCCCCGACCTCTAGCAGGCAGCAGAGCAAGACTTCAATCGCTGGGGAGTAAGGAAGGAAAGGGAACTTCAGATTTTCCTTGGACCTCAGAGCTGCACCTGCCACTGTGAGACTCAGCACCTGATAAAGCCCAAAGGCCTTTATCCTCAGGCAAGTTCTCACAGATAGAGCCTCTAATCTGTCATCAAGCAGAGACCTGCACTCCAGTGGGATGGACTCATTTTGGTGTGTATTCCACAAGCTTCACATAGGCTTTTACCATGTGAAACTGCCCAGAGCCTTGTGAGTGTGAGACCCAATTATAGCCTCGCTTAATACCAGCCTAGACAGCTAGGGGGCTGCCTTTAGCACCCTTCTGCCAGCCTTGGGCATAAAGCAAAGAACCATAGGCTATGTCTTGGACACAGTGCTGGGCTGGTAAAACCCAACACTGAGTATGTCCTAATGGCCCCTATTCCTAGGCCTCTGCCTGTGGATGGAGTCTCTGAACCTGTTTTGGTACCAAGTAGAGTCCTTGGCCCCAAGCAATTGATCTTATGTCCCAGAAAACATCACCTGTTAGCAGTTACCACAGGTTATGGGTCCACCTAACAGCAAATTGTGATAATGTGGTCGTTGTTCCCACCCCAGTGCTGTGCTGGGCTCAGGAAGCTCTGAGTGTGATCCTGTGTTGTGCATTGGTAGCCACAGGGACAGGCATGTGGACCTACTCTAGCCCCAGGAAGAGGCTTATAGGGACAGACTTTTTAGACACTTGCTAGTTCAGTCTGAACGCCACACAAGCTGCAAATCTTAGACAAATCCAAGGCTGAAGTGTTTTCTAGGGTTGAAACTGACAGTACACCAAGTTATTGGGCTTCAAGAGGGACTTGAGAATGCTGAAGGGGTAGAAAACATATTCAAAAATATAACAAAGAGGAATGGGAGTAGTAGACTTATAGAACAAAGCAATCCATGAACAAAACAATTCCTCAGCATGCTTTCTCTTTCCACCCTCTGTTTTCTGTCTTTTGAGTGATAACTTATTTCTCCTTTGATGCAGCATGACTAACTGTTGCAAATGTCAGAAAACATGGCTACTGATGTTTTCCAAGCTTAACATGCTTGGCTCCTATTGTTGGCCTCCTTCTTGACCAGTTACAGTTTGAACACATTTGACTGGCCTCAATGGGTCTGATGATTTATCAATAGTACCTGATAATGGGAGTGACTGCTTATGGGTACCAGGTTTCTCCATGGAATGATGAGAATGAGAATGGAGAAGGGTGTTACCTAAAGTATCGTGGGAGTATGAAAAAGAATCTTATCTTAGAACCAGTAAAACAAGTCAAACTCAAGACTTATTTTAAATAAATAATTAGAAACTGCCCTAAATATTTAAATTGATGTGTAAGAATATTTGTTTTGACATTATTTTTAGTAACCAAAACATGAAGAAGACAGAATTATTGAGGAGTATGGTAACGATTGACTGTAGGATGGTAATCTATGTGTTAGAATTAACGTCTGTGTAACTAAGTGTTTTAGGAGTACCTTTAATCAAACAAAAATACATGATGCTGCATACTGTATGTTAATAAAATTTAGATTGCAAAATATTATGCTCAGTATGACACTGCTAAATCCTTAAGCTAAGTTTAATGTCAATTGCATGAGTCATTGTCATGCAATGCTTACAGTGTTGAATGCTTATAGTGTTGACTGTTTATGTTTTTTCTGATTGTAATGTTGGCTGTTCCATGCTTTGCACAGCTCGCTCAACCATCTCAGGAACCTGTGCCAATGATGGTGTGCACATCATCAGGGGTCACAGCCTCTCTTCAACACCTCTTGCCACTGTGTGTGGTAGTGAGACATTGGCTCCTCTCACCATCATTGGTCCAGTGCTGCTTAACTTCTACTCCAATGCGCACATCACAGACTTTGGGTTCAGGTTTTCCTATCGCATAACCTGTAAGTAGCCCTAATGAGATGTCTGGAATTATCTTTATCATTTTTTAAAAATTTTAATTTAAGGTATACAAATTTCATATACTTCATATTCAGGAATATTGTGATACTTTCCACCCTTACCCTCCCTCCTGCCCATACATCCACCTTTCTCCACCACCACCCCTCCCCCCCAGTCCCATGGGATTTTCTTGTTTATATAAGGGATTTTCATTGTGATCCATGCCTCATCCATTTGAAGATTCAGAGACTTTAAGGGGGAAAAAAGAGTCAATGTGATGTATTGTACAAAATATTTAAACATTTTTCTTAAAAAAATACCTTTTTAATGAACTTTAACTAGAACTATTCCTTGAAAATCAAATGGAGAACTGAAATGTATTTTGCCAGTTGGGTTTAGATGAACATTCTTGCTATCTGTAGTCATTTGTACATTACATAAAGGTGTCTTTTAGCCTGAATTATCCAGATGCCTGTTTTATTTTCTCAATTCAATTCTTAATAAGAAAAATAATGTTTAATAAACTTATTTGCAATATAAGAGAATATATTTATGATACAAATAAAGGATTTTTGAACAATTTGCAAAAGGCACAGCCCTAAAGGAAAAGAAATAAAACTTATATATTGAACTATGCTGTAATTTATAGCTTCTCTATACCAAAGGCAAAATGAAAAGACAAGTCAACAGACTGACAAAGGCCTTTGTAGCTACAAGAACATCATAGGTCTTTATTTTCCCATTAGAATCATCTTTTATTCTCCTACTTGATTAGTTTACTGTCAATCTTTCCCAGTGTTCCAACTTTAGTGACATGGGCATACAAATCTTTAAGAATCTTCCTTGGTTTTGTTGTGTCTTTGACCAAATTTACTGCTAATGACAGTAAGTTAAATAGTTACCCTTTAAATAAGTCATCATTTCCATCCACAGAGAAGACTAAAAATGTTTACTTACTCATGAAAAAGTGTTTATAATTTGTTCACATTAGAGGCTATCTGAATCCTAACCCCAACTTTTGCAAAGTGTAATTATGCTTTATGTGGTTGTGGGCACTAGTAGAATAGAACTCAGCAATCAACATGTCTTCCCCTCTAGCCTCATCAAATGAGGAGAAAGGTGGAGTTGTTCTATTCTTTTGTCACAATCTCTGTTTTATATTCTTTTTTTCTTTCATTCCACATTTTGCAAAACACAGCATGCAAGGTTTAATGTATCTAGCATGAGAGTTTCACGTAAACAGTATTGCTGATATTAAGACTTTAAATCCTGGCCGGCGCCGTGGCTCAACAGGCTAATCCTCCGCCTTGCGGCGCCGGCACACCGGGTTCTAGTCCCGGTCGGGGCACCGATCCTGTCCCGGTTGCCCCTCTTCCAGGCCAGCTCTCTGCTGTGGCCAGGGAGTGCAGTGGAGGATGGCCCAAGTGTTTGGGCTCTGCACCCCATGGGAGACCAGGAGAAGCACCTGGCTCCTGCCATCGGAACAGCGCGGTGCGCCGGCCGCAGCGCGCTACCGCGGCGGCCATTGGAGGGTGAACCAACGGCAAAGGAAGACCTTTCTCTCTGTCTCTCTCTCTCTCTCACTGTCCACTCTGCCTGTCAAAAAAAAAAAAAAAAAAAAAGACTTTAAATCCTATCCATTTGCAAGATGAAAATTATTTAGGTGTTGATCAACTTTCAGAGACCATATACTTGTGCAAAATGAAACTGCATAATTGCTACACAAATCTGACACTTAATACATTACATAGGTACACAGAGGACTGGCATAAAGAGAAGACTTTTCTGGCAAAGTGAGCTCTGCTAACATACATACTATTAATAAATTATAACTTTAAATGGCAGCCACAATTTGTTTCTCATTTTTAAGAGATGTATTTCTAAGCATTCCATTGATGCTTTATAAACCACAGAAATACCATTAAAATATACTAAACCCATTATAATTTTAGAAATAAAGAAATAAATAGATAGAAAGAAAGAAAGGAAGAAAGAAAGGAAGAAATAGAAATAAATAAAATTCTAGTTATCACTCATATCTCTCCCTCTCCCTCTCCCTCTCCCTCTCCCTCTTCTTCTCCCTCTCCCTCTCCCTTTCCCTCTCCCTCCCTCTCTCCCTGCCTCCCTGCCTCCCTCCCTCCCTCTGTCTGTCTCTCTGACAGTTAACTATGGGGAAAGGAAATCACGTCTCAACACATGAAACGTTCTTTTTTATCATTTTCACTCTGATCATTACTTTGACCCAAACTCATTCCTTTCCAAGATACACCTTAAAATATTCTCCCTGTTTCTCCTCACTTACCATCTTTTAGTGTCCCCCTCAGTGGAAATACCTGAATTATTTGTAAGCAAAATGAAGTGGGTTTTGGGTTACTGACTTTTAGGAAAAAAAATTCTCTCTTTGGGGAAAATATACAATAGTGTAGAATATTTTGGAAGTAATTTTTCTTGCAGTGGATAATAATTGCTCTCCGCATGTTCTCCTGGTTTCTGTTGCAGCTTGTGGTGGTGTGTTCAACTCCTCCAGTGGAATCATCAAGAGCCCTTCCTACTCATACACAGACTACCCCAATAATTTGTACTGTCTCTATACAATCACTGTCGAAAACAATAAGGTGATTCATATGAAGTACGTATCACTGACTTGTGTTCTTAAGAAAGTCCTCTCAGCTTTATTTACAGGAAAGAGAGTCATTTCCTGATGAAGAAGAACAGGGATTCCCATCAGGGTTCTGTTAGTGGAAGCAGAAGTACAGTTTCTGTCTGGGAGTCAAACCCAGGAACAAGCCTCATGCCCTCCATCCAAGCCAGGAGTGATTCAGGCGGGAGAAGCAGGCACTCCACTCACTGAAGCAGTCATTATAATTCCCCAACAGTTGCCAGAGAGATTCATACCATACAATGAGCTGTCAAGTTATAAAGCAATTTTGAAATCAAAGAGGCTAGGGGGACAAGAGTAAAGAATTACCATTTGTTGGGCATTAATTTTACATAGGTGCTTTGATAAACAGTTTCCATAATTGTCCTATTTTGTTCTTAAAAATAGTCACATTAGGTATGGTGGTGGTGGTGTGTGTATGTTTGTGTGTATGTGTGTGTGTGTGTGTCTTTATTTCTCATTTCACTGATGAGAATACGAGGGCTCAAATAGCTTTCTCAAAGTAACACACATTTAAATGAGGAAACAAAGTTTGAATTCCTCTGAGGTTTCCTCCAAAGACCATGTCCTCTGTATTTCCTTTGCTGTCTCCAAAGGAGACATTTTCCAACCGCTTAAGAAAAAGAATTTTTTCTTCATGCATTAGAATACCTCTATGCTGGAGCTATAAGAGATATCTTACATAATTAGTCTCCCTCTAATCCTGCTTACTCCCAACAAAGCTGGTGATGGCAATGCAAGCTCCTATTCTCCAAGGATAAGGTTCAAGACCTCTGTTATCTAAGATGGCACATTTCTAATGTTGTATTTCAAGTGATAAGCAGTGTATGATGGGAAGATCAAGAAGTTTTAGTTTGTGGCAGTATAAGATTTTCACATAGAAGGTATGAGATAGGACCACTCTTACCTACCTTCCACCCCATTAGTGTGTGATCACGTTTTACCCTAAAGATTATAAACTCTCGGCACTTCATCCCCAGGGACCTCATGTACCAACTGGGTCCTTGGATTATAAGACAGAGCTTATCACTTGGTTCTTGTGTCAGAGGGAAAATAGTCTATAGGCTGGACGTTGAAGAAAATCAAAGCTCCCATCTGAGAATATTTGTGAGGGAACGGTGCTCCAGGGCCAAAGATTCCTTTAAGGGACAAAAAAAAGAATAAAAATTGCCAGATGGAGTGGAGCAGAGGCTGGTGCAGGGATCCTGTGCTCAGGAATGGAGGCATAAGGGGAGCTTTTCTCATTAGCTGCTGTAGCATAGACTGTCCCTGACACGTGTAGGATTACTAGAGCATTCAGGCTCATATATCAAATGTCAACAACAAAACTTCTCATAGTCCTGGAGGCTGGGAAGCCCAAGATAAAGGCTGATTCAGTGTCTGTGAGGATCCTCTTTCTGACTTATAGGAAGCATCTCCTTGCTGTGTCCTCACATGGTACAAGCGTTCGAGGGGATGACTCTTGGACCTCATTGTATAAGTGTGTTAATCTTATTACTGAGGGCTCGTCCCCTATAATGTGGTAATCTCCCAAATGCTCGGATCCTAATACCATCACCTTTGGGTTCAGAATGTGAAGATATGAATTTGGGGAGACACAGACTTTCAGACCATAGTTGATAACTAGCTAAGGAGGTAGATAGGTAGGTGTATGGTAGCAACAGATAAAATGCAGGTATATTTGGTACATATGTCAGTTTCCAGCTGGATCCTAAGGCTCACCATAGTCAAAGTTCATTTCTGCCAGGGGTGGGAGGAATGACTCCACACTGAACAATCTTTTTCCTTTGTAAGGTGCTGAGTACCTGGGCTTTTTGAATACTCATTTGATGCCCAACCAGCCTCAAACTGCCCTTTTGCCATCATTCTGATACTTCCCACCCCGTGCCCATTATGCCCAGTAATAAGACTGAAAAGACAAAAAAGATCACATCTGCATGTTTAAAAATTATTTTTTGTGTGTCTTAAGCCTACTATGTATGCAGCAATTGCTACCCTAGGGGCTTTAGGGAATGCAGGCATTAGTAAAACACAGATCCTTCTACCAAGACCCTCAAAATACCCATGCCACGTAAAGTTTTCTGACACCGGGTTTTTCCAGTTATTTTCTTTTCTCTCCTAGGAAAATGATGAAAAATAAAAATAAAAATAAAGACAGGTTTGAGTCCCCTTTGAAACTCAGATTTTATTTTTCTTTTAGATTATATTGTGAAAAATAAGTGTGTTGTCCATAAAGAACAAAAATGAATATCATGTTGTTGGAAATTATCTAGCCATTGTTTTGCCCTGAATTTTTACAAGAACATTAAATGTTACATGTGCTAAAACAGTATCAAGAACTTTTTCATCTTGAATTTCACCATTGTTTGAAAACATTCAATCAACTAAAACCTTCTGGAGAAAAAATTAAATATTTTTTCTTAAGGCCCTTAAAAGGAGGTATTACTAGATATTTTCTAGATATTTTGTCATATTGTAGTTACTCAAAAAAATTGACTAAAATTGTTAAACCAAGCAGTATATTAGTTTATTGCAAATATTTCCTGTTAAGTGAAGTTGAATGCTGTACTTCAGTTTTGATTTCATCTTTGTTTTGTAAGAACTAAAGGTGTGATTTCACAGACATTAGTATTAACCAGGTACATTCCACAGGTTCAATGATTTCGATGTGGCTCTCTCTACCTTCTGCTCCCATGACTACCTGGCAATTTATGATGGTTCTAGCATCAGTGATCCCCTTCTTGGCAAATTCTGTGGTTCTGAGCTCCCGCCAAATATTAGAAGCAGCAATAATTATATGCTCCTAGTATTCAAGACCGATTCACTTCACACAGCAAAAGGCTGGAAGATATCATTCCGGCAGACATTGGGTAAGAATTTTGCCTCTGTAAATCTTCTTCATAGCTGTTACCTTTCTGCTTTAATTTTTTTCTCTGCCTGACTGCTATTGCTTTTCATTTAAGCTAAGAGTACTGTGTCACACACAGTCTTGGTTTTAGAAATTATATCTAACATGTTTTCACTAAAAATTTCCTTTAACAAATCACTCTCCTGTACACAAGGGTAAGATTTGTCTACATAACCACTCTCATATGAGACCTAAACCTTGTTTTATCACATACAGAAATCAAAGAAGTAGAGCCAAAAGGCCGGGGAAAGCCAGACCAGGGCAAGAAAGAAACCCCTATTGCCGGTCTCACTTTATCCTTTAATTGGTAAAAAGTCTTGGAGAATTTCAAGTAAACACTGCCTGGCTGAAATGGACTGTGAAAAAGGACAGCATACTGATTATGGAAAATGCCCAAGGATCAGACTAACACAGTGAGATTAGATAAAGAGGGAAGGGTGAAATCTCTGAGACACTCAGAGGGTAGGAGACTTGGAAGTATAGTGTTTGGAACTTGATGCCATACAGTGAGGACATGAGTTGAGAATGACTTGTTATAGGTGACTTTTTGGATGGTGGTAGCTTAGGAGTCTAAGATTTGGGGAGAAGTTTTATATTTGGTTTGAATAGTTGGAATTGGAAGGCCTATGAGATATCTACATGGAAATATCTAGGAGGAAGTTGAAGCTGGAGAAGAAACTGGTGCTGGAGAGAGTGGTCTTAGAGGCACCAGGAGATGGTGGGTAAGCTAGGTATGAAAATGGATTGAAAATAAGACGTCATTTATTCCCACTGCATGTCAGAGATAAGTATCTGTTTCAAATTAACTTTGAATCATTTGAATTAAAACTACTTCTTGTTTATCCTAATAATATCTATGGCATAGTCTAAGGCAATTCACATTTGACTCTCAAAAGTGTTTTGATTCTTCCATTAGATTACAGATATGATTAATGTACTAAAACCCAACAGTTCAACTTCGTTACCTTTGGCATGTTATTTATTGTGCTTTTCTTGAGGCGGGCAGTTAGACGTTTGTGTTTTCAAGGCTTCTCCACAAACAACAAACATCATGACAAATAGTATTAGAAAATCAAGTTGCCTCCTACTGGCATTCAGCTATGTCAGTAGTAACCTGAAAGCAAATCTCATGGGCAGATAGAGGGTTGCCTTCATGGAATTGTATAAGTGAGTGGGGGTGGGGTGGTAGGGTGGGAAGCATCACTATGCTCTTAAAACTGTATATATAAAATACATGAAATTCATTCCCTTTATACAAATAAAAAAGTAAAAAAAAAAAAAACCCACAAGACTACTTTGAAAGAAAAAAACAGTTTTCCTTTATACAATGTTTTGTATAAAAGATTCTTGCCTGGTAGCACAGACTGTAAAATCAGTGGCTTATATGTGCATTTCCTCTGCTACCTTCTTTCAGGTTTTTTTTAAAATTTTGTCCTCATCTATTCTTGCATGCTCATTGAGATAATAGTCATAAAGCTCTTTACACTGGAGTCATCTTCACAAAGCTTCCCAAGTTAACCAGGGTTCCCTTGCATTATTGAATTACTGTATTTCTGAGCTACAAATAAGACACTTTTAGTCATCTTCACAAAGCTTCCCAAGTTAACCAGGGTTCCCTTGCATTATTGAATTACTGTATTTCTGAGCTACAAATAAGACACTTTTAGTCTTACTGAGATTTCACTGAACTGAAGTAACACAGAATAAAACAATACCACACTGTCAGGGCCATTGTCCTCTCATGAGTCATTGAAGGCTTAGAGTCAATTACTGTTTTTCTGTAGTCTCAGTTAGGGTAAAGATTTAGGTGGAGAGAGCTCCAATGGAATTTCATTACTTCCCAGCATTGTGCTACCACTGTATGTCATGAGAATGCCATCTCTTTTTTAGCTATATAAATGCCATCAACTACTTGGAGATACTTAATAAATATTTTAAATACTTTTAAAGATTTTTTAAATCAATGACCTAAATATTATAATTTTATATTAGGTCTTACCAGACTTTCAAGCCCATACATCTAAGTTTATGGACCATTTTGTATAACTTTTGAATATATACATATATTTACAGTACTTTGTGGCGAAGAAAAGGGGAAGGAATAAAACTGGTATCTTTAACTATAGAGATGCAGATCTGGGTAAAAATAAACTTAGACCAAGCTAATAAGGTACTATTTCTTCTTCCTTCTCCTCCCTGTAAAACCAGCTTGCCTTTCCTGTTAGGACAGGAAAAGTACTTTGTGGATCAGGCAATGAATTTTCATTCCCAGAGCTATCACTTCAGCCTGGAAAACAGTATCTTCACTCAGTAAGTAATTGATGTGAAGACGAGGAGACCAAGGTAGTCTGTGACATTTCCATGTCTTTTATCTTGACTAAAACACTAAGACAGGCTTTGCTAATTTTCTGTTGAGATTACGCACTTGGTAATACCTTATGTACATTTGATTTAGTGTTTCAGAAGTCAATAGAGAGCCCAGCTTATATAATTATGTGATTAGGTATATTTCAGTTTGTACATTCTTTTTTAATTTTAATTGCTCATGATTTAGAACAAATTTGGAGGAAATTGCCCTTCATTGCTAATTACTGAATTTGTAATGAAATTTGGTCCCCTTTCCTAAAATGTCTGTTGTTAGGGCCTATGTTCATTCTACTGAAGGCAAGGAAAAAGCAAACAAAGCAACACTCAGGCTGATATCTGACTATGATATCTATTTGCCTTCCCCATGCACTCCAACACTACTTGAATAATTGATCCTGAGTGACTGACGTATAGCTAAATGATGGTACTGAGCTTCAGGATTCTGAGAAACTCTAAAATTAAATGCAAATTTGAGCACTTTTCTATACCAAGTTATAGCATTTATCAAATTGAAGTGGCTTTTCTGACTTCATATAATTCAAAAAGCCAGGGGTTCTGTGGACTTGCCTGAAGCGGGCATGGTTTACAGGGCAGAACTGATGCCTACAAGTACTCTTTATTCTAACTTCTGCAGGCTTAGTTTCTGTCCCTCCTTTGCCATCAGAACCTGCTTCAGCCATGACTCTACCTACCTGAGTCATCCATGAAGCACTTTTCACTTGGAAACATGTTTTCAATCATCAAATACTCCATTTCTTTTTTACTGGACTGGTCTCATGCCAAAGTCTTTCTCAGTCTCTTCACAACATATTTCTCATTTTATTTTATATACCAGAATCCTACATGGAATTTATGTGGTGTGCAGTGTCATGATTTCATTTTTTCTTTTTTTTTTTTTAAGATTTATTTATTTATTTATTTGACAGATAGAGTTAGATAATGAGAGAGAGAGAAAGGTCTTCCTTCCTTTGGTTCACCCTCCAAATGGCCACTACAGCCAGCACTGCACCAATCCGAAGCCAGGAGCCAGGCACCTCCTCCTGGTCTCCCACGCAGGTGCAGGGTCCCAAGCACTTGGGCCATCCTCCACTGCACTCCCGGGCAACAGCAGAGAGCTGGACTGGAAGAGGAGCAACTGGGACTAGAACCCGGTGCCCATATGGGATGACGGCGCCACAGGTGGAGGATTAGCCAAGTGAGCCACGGCGCTGGCCCCTCATTTTTTCTAAAAAAGTGTATTCTATGATACTCAGCAAAACTTCTGCACAAAAAAACAGCACTTGGCTAAGTTATGTATAAGGTTTGTAGACATTTAATGTTTCTGAAAGACCGATAGAGACAGACAGACAGAAAGGTCTCTCATCCACATATCCACTCCACAAATGCTCAGAAATGCCCACAGCAACTCAAAGCAGAGCAAAGTGAATGCCAGGTACTAGAAACGCAACCCAAGTCTCTTGCATGGGTGGCAGGGACCCAGATATTTTGGCCATCATCTGGTGCCACCCAGGGTATATATTGACAGGAAACTAGAATCAGGCGCAGAGCCAAGACTCAAAAGAGGCACTCCAATATAGAATGTGAGCATTCCAAGCAACCTCTTTCTTAACCACTGTGCCCAATGCCCAGCCCAACTTGACAGACATATAAATCATTGAGTTTCTCAGGAGAGAATGAGAAGTGATTTCTACAGGATGACATTTAGAAAGACAAAGTTATGTCCCTGGGAGAGACAGCAACATCAGAGACAAGCAACCTTCATAACTAGAGGTTCATCTCAGCTACAGCTGTTAAGTGCTGGAAGTATGACTCAAAGTTGCTAGGGCCTGTTTCCCACAGTGCACCTGCTGAGGATGAGCACCACCTATTGTCTTCCTCCACATTCTTCCTCCATATTCTTAATATGGAGAATGAGTCAGGTGTCACCAAAGTCAGATTCAGAGATCTTTACTATGAGACAAAAGCAAAAAGGCCAAATCCCATGTCTAAAACAGAGAAAATGAATGACAGCTCAACAAAGGTATAAATATGACCAGATGGGATACAAACTAGGAATCAGGTGATCATGGTCAAGTTGATTCACGTGTTATTGCCTGCTGGTGGTGGCTTTAGAGAAGCCTGATAACATTTTCTGAATGCAATTTTTATTCACTGAGAAAAGATGAGTTTGAAATACTACCATATTCTATCTTTTAAAACATGACTTAGGGATGAAGTGGAAATTTTCCTGTGAAGTACCTTAGCTGTCAAACACTGTGTTAGAAAGTAATATTGAGGTCCAAAAATTCAGTGAGGCTCTAGGACCCCTACTCACTCTGTCCAGGGTAAGAATTGGCTGAGGGAATGGATGACAAGGGTCGTCATTCTCATCAGGAGCATGTCATAGTACAATGACTCCTTGTTCTTTTTTTTAATCTGTTTTGCACTGACATCTAACAATCAACTCCTAAAGTGTATTTTATAACTTAAATCAAGCACTGAATTATTTTTTTAAATATTTTTATATATTTGAAAGAGTAACAGAAAGAGACAGAGACAGAGACAGACAGAGACAGAGAGAGAGAAATATCTTCCGTCTGTTGGTTCACTTCCCAAATCCCCACACACCCAGGGCTAGGCCAGGCAGAAGCCAGGAGCCTGGTTCTCCATCTGTGTCTCTCATGTGTGTGGCAGGGATACAAGAATCTCAGCCATGATCTTCTTCCTCTAAGACACATTAGCAGGAAGCTGGATTAGAAGAAAAATGGCCAGGACTTGAACTAGGCACTTCAATATGGGATGTAGACATCCCAAGCAGCAGCTTATCCTGCCAGGCCACAACACACACTCCATGCATTAAATTCTAACCAAATCCTAAGACCTCTCTACATAATTGTTACTCCATCCATATTGACTATATGAGTGAATTAAGGAACAAGAGAATAAATAATTTCAACATCAATATTATATTTTAATGTGAGGTACAATATATACCTTATATTGTATTATATATTGATGCATGTCTTTAAAATTCAATCATGGCTCATATAGTTAAGCTATTACACAAGGTGGTAAATTGAGCCACTTTCATCCTTAGAGAATTAGGAATACTGGATCAGACTCAGTATTTAGGTCATGTGTTTTTGGTCTCTACATTTTTACCTATTAATTTAATATCTAAAAAATGTTTCTGAAATATTCTGAAAGAAGACTACTGGCAGTGGTGGGAGTAAATTGAGAGAGTTTAAAAAGTAGTTGACTTGGAAGTGGTGATGAGCAAAGAAGGAAAGGGAGACAGAGAAAACTGAAGAGAGCTGGGTACACCAAAGTGGAGAATATGGTTAATACTCAGAGAGAAAACAAACAAACATGTCAAATTCAGATTTCAGCTTCTAGTTATTTGTAATTGCACAGTTGTGTTAAGTTGAAACTTGGAGAGGCATTCTAAAATTCTTTAGCTAAACAATAAAAGAATAAACCCTAAAGCATCCAATGTTATAAAAAGCACATGTGTATGTCTGGCCGCCTCTAAGCAGCCTGATGTAAGCTGCCAGCCCACATGATTTTGGAAGTCCTGTGCAGTAAGATAATTAAATTGCAACCTGAATAATTTGATAAATCACTGCTTACTCACTTTAGCAATAATGGGGGTATTACTAGAAAGAAAAGAAGAATCTTTTTGTCTGCTTTTTTAATGTCATTTACTCTTGCTTATGAAGCCTGAGAATGAGATGAGCTGAAACAGTAAACCCATTTAAAGAAAATGAGACTAAGCTTATTTCCTCCCTTTTAAGCCTTGTAACTCTCACTGTGATTAGAACTTACCCCGGGTGATGTTGCCAAAGCCAAGGTTATCTCCAGGTTATTCTTTGTGGGTTTTATTGAAAAGCATTTTTTTGCTGAGTAAGAATATGGGAATGGTATAAAGAAACCAACAAATGCTTAGTTTGCCAAAACCCTGCAAACACAAGTAAACTGGAGTTAAATTCAAAATCAACAAGAGGAAAGGAAAGGGTTTTAATAAACATATCACAGCATCGGACTTGGTGCCTCTCCCCAGAGTGACCGAGTGCTGCTCTGGTCTTGAAGGGTTGGATTGTCCTTGGGAAAATACAACGAGATGAGAGTGTGGCAACCAAGCTAAGTGATGAAACTGAGTTTGTGGTAAATTATAAGGAAACATTTTGAATCAACAGTACAAGAGCTGGGAAGCAATTATTAGTCCACATAACCTAAGCTACAGCTTGGTCCTCAAGATGCAACCCAGTTTGCTCAGATGACTGAATGTTTGAGTTAAAATGTTGGTAACCCACAGTTTAGCTTCTAGACTTCTCCTTCTCCCCTAAATAAAGCCCTCACTCTTCTATGTATTCCTCTCACTAAATAAAAAGCTCAAAAACTTTAAAAAATATGTTGGTAACCAAAAATTCCCTATGATGATCATCTTTACTCCAATTGGCTTGGCTTTGGTGTAATGTTCCCAGCAACATAAAAGAACAATATATCTGGTCAGGATTAAAAATGTTGAAACATTCTTTGGTTATGCTGCAAATGAATTATTTAGAAATGAAACAGTGTAAGTCTATGGGACTGTCATTCTCTTTATTCTAATAGTCTGTTAACTTTGTGTGTGAGCTCTGCATTCTGCTGGCTTGCAAGTGAAGATTTGTCACAAAATCCCAGCGCATAATGGTAATGAGTGCCCGTCCCCAAGCTGAACTGCTACTCAGTGCTGTGGGAGCTGCTTTATGTAAATCACTTCATCTAATCCTCACACCATGCCAGGAGACAGAATTACTCCATTTTACAAAGGAGGAAATTAGAATTTAAGAGATTAAGTTATTTGTTTGCAGTCAAAGGTTTGTGAAAGATACAGTCAGGCTTTGAACCAGATTGGCTGCCTCCCAAATTCATGTTTTCCATAAACGGCCTACCCTGCAACTGTGGCAATTGGTAAAAGTACTCAAGAATATGGAGCAATGCTGGGGATGAGTTTCCTCAGAGGCAAATCATGATTTCTTTACTGTTAAAGTTAGAACTACTCTCCACTTTCATTTTCTCATTTGACACTGCCAGCTTTTTCTTTTACATATATTTATATGTAGTAAAATCCCATTATCTTTCTGCTGATGTTGACAAGTGTCCATCTGTCTTGTTGGCTTAGCATGGCACAATGGTAAAGAATTAGTACAGTTACTGGGAGTATAATGTATATTGCAATATAAGGATAATAAACTTCTATATAACAAAAAATCTCTAGCCCCAAATTATGGCCGCCAATTTATGAAAATTCCTTACCACAGGATTTTTACAAAATGAAAAGATTTGGACTTTTCTTTTTAGGATTGGCATGCTTATTGTGTAGCTCAGTTTAAAAGTTGAGGAACTAAATCACAAAGAAATTAAGTGATTTTCCAAGTAACCTAGCAAGTCTTGAGCAGAAATGGGAAAATAGTCCCCGAATAATTAAAGTTGAAATGTCAATACAACAGTGCCCAAATTGATGTAACAAGGATGAAATAATTCCATTTTTTTCTTGAATTATAATTTTAAAACTACTGGATACTTGGTCTGATTTTATAAATTCTACATCTTTTATATTGCAGTCTATTTTATGACTACTAAATAGTACATTACTATTAATCCTATTTTTTAAAACATAATATTTTCACAACATGGGATAATTAAAAACCTTATGATCATCAATACTGAGTAAATAAAGTCATTCTTATTTTGAAGACCAATATTCAAAGATCAAATTGTCTTAAGTAGCAGACCCAGCATAATATATTGTTCCAAAATTTTTAGCTAAAAAAAAGCATTTTGTTCCTAAGTATGTTCCTAAGTGTATGTATTGAAAAGTTGCATTGTATGCCTTAAAAATGTGCAAATACTACATGTTAATGCAAACATGCAGTTTTTAAATTGTACCTTTATAAGTGTTTTAAATATTTTGATGTAGTTTCTATTGTTCTGCTCTTTATTTAAAATGCAATATGCTTTGAGAGTCAACTGAACTAGCTTTCTAAACAGGTTAGTACATAAGACAAGTCATTTTTTAAAAAACCACATGTATGTACATACATATACATTAACAATCATATATGTATATACACATGCATACATGCATAATATGTGTTTATAATACAGCAAGAACTTTTGAAATCAAGAAATATGTTTAATTATAAGAATTTCCTATATCAACAGACAAGAAAGCAAAGATTGATCTAATTTGAACCACTTATATTTTCTCTTCATTCTTTCATCATTTGACAATATTCACCAACTACTTACTGTATAGGCAATGAGCTTTTTTGGGGGGGATGCATAAATGAGTTCAGCCAGGACCCTTTCCTTCATAAACTCACTCATGAAGTTAGCAAATCTTTGTAAATTCAGTCTGAAAAATGATTTTTAAAACAGTGGTATATGCACAACATAGTGATTTTATTTTTATTTAAATGTTGTGGGGTATTGTCTGAATGTGGAATTCTAGTTCTGCATTTAAATTCATTCAGCACTTTATGAGGCTGTTCCACTATCTGCTGGCTTCCACTATTTTAGATAAAAAGTCATTGTTCTTCCTTCTTTAGAATACCCCCACCCCACCCTGATCATCCAGTTGTACTATTGAGGCTGTTGTTTAATTTTATTTTAGCCATTCTGATAGTTGTGTATTAACACTTCCTTTTGGCTTTAATTTGCATTCTTTAATGATGAACAATTTTCATGCATTATTTTGTCATCAATATGTGCCCTTTAGAGAAGTGTCTGATCATATTCTTTCTGTTTTCTAATAAAAATTACTTGTTTTTCACTGTTCTGAGAATTCTTTAATCTCAGTGATAGTCATTTGGTCAGCCATGTGGTTTGTGAATATTTTTTCCCAGTCCATACCTTTCATCCACTTAACAGGGTTCCTCACAAAGCAAGTTCTTTTTTAATTTTCAAGAAGTCCAGTTTATCCATTTTCCTCCTATCAAGTCTAAGAATTCTTGTTCTATCCCAAGATCCCAATGAATTCCTACTGATTTCTCCTAAAACACCTTTTCATTTGTTTCTATATCAATTTGGAACTAATTTTTGTTTAAATCTGAACTCTTAACTTCAAGTTAATTTTTTTTGCCTTTGAGCTCTAACTTCAAGTAAATGTTATGCCTTTGTATGTCAAGTTGTTCTAATGCCCTGCTGATAAACCTGTTCTTCCTCCATTGGATTGCATTGACCCTTTTGTCAACAAAAATTTGGACATATATGTGTGGATCTTTTTCTGGGTTCCCTAATCTCATCCATCACTCTATATGTCTAACTCTGAACCAATATCACACTCATCCCTACTATAGTCAAGTAGTAAGTCTTAGTATCAGGTGGAGTGATTCTTCACATTCTATTTTTCATCATCAAATAGTGCTAGGTATTTAAAAGCCTATGCCTTTCCACACAAATTTGAAAATAAGGATTTTTTAATGTTTGCACAAAAACCTTGCTAGGGTTTTTCTATGCATCAATTGGGAATGGGAAGAATTGACATCATTACTGTGTTGAGTTTTCTAGTCTGTGAACATGCATACCTCTCTATTTATTTAGGTCTTCTTTGATTGCTTTCACCATTTTTAATTTTCAGCACGTAGGTTCTGTATATTTTCACTAAGTATGTACCTAGGAATTTCATTTTCTTTAGAATGATTATAAATGGTATTGTAATTTTAAATTTTGATTTTCACATGTTCATTGTTAGGATTTAGATATGTGATTAATTTTTGTTGATTGTTCTTGTGTCCTAAGTTCTTGTTGAACTCACTTCTTGGGTCTAAGATTATTTCTGTAGATTCCTTGGCATTTTCACAGAAACTAATGTAATCTGCAACAGTAGCAGTTTTATTTTCTGTACAGGTTACATACTATTTTTCTTACATATTATTAGCAAGAATTCTAATACTGTGCTTACTCAGAGTAGTGGGAAATAAATGTCCTTACCTCATTCCTGGTAGGAAGAAGGCATTTTGTTTTTCATCATTAACTGTGTTGCTCTCAGGTCTCTGTAGATGCTCTTTATCAAGCTGAAAAATTCCTCTTCTATTCCTAGCCGGCTCAGAGTCTTCATCATGAATGTGTGTTGGATTTTGTCACATTGATTTTATGTGCCAGTTGACACTGTGATATTATAATTGCTTAATAAATTATTTTCAAAAATTTTAAAGTTAGAAAGAAAAAATTCTAGTGACATTTCTCAGGACTAATTATGTATTCATAGGTTATTTTAATGATATCTTACTGCAAAATAAATTAAAAGATAATGATAAAATTTCCTCCTCCTAAATCTTTTGTACAGATGCTCCTGGTCTTATGATGTGGTTACCAGGCAGGAAGCCTATCACAAGCTGAAAATAACCTAATACAAAAAGGCATTTAATAGTGATAATCTACCAGACATCCTAACTTAGCAAAGTAGAACACTGCAAAGTGTGAATGGTTCACCCTCATGATTATGTGACTGACTGAGAACTACTGAGAGCTACTATGGTATGACATCACTAGAAAGTGTTGTCCTGCATATCACTAGCCCAGGAATAGGTCAAAATTCAATATCAAAGTGGATTTTCTACTGAACTGATATAACTTTCACACTATTATAAAGTGAAAACATTGTAAAGTGAATTATTTTAAGTTGGAGACCATCTATATGTTATTTGCTCTTTTTCTGACCATAGGTATTAATTAGCTGCTAAATTATCTTTCTTTTAGTGAATTACCTTTTTTTTACTGCTTTAATATTATGCTTCTCAAACATTAGCACACTAAATGCACATTTAAGTTAAATTAAGGTGAGTCTCAAGTTGGGATATTGAAAGTGAATCAAATTGAGAGAAGTTGCTTAAAACAAATACAACAAAAACAAATGCCCAAGTTACAAAAATAATTTTCTTGTATAACATAAATATTATACTTAAAATATTATATATGTTTGGGGTTAGGGAATGGGACAATACATATAATTTATTTTCAGAGAAAGAGAAAACAGGTTCATCTCAAACCCAGTTGACTTTTTTAGGGAATTCATTGCTTTGCAGGCATATACTGCAGCTTTTTTTTTTTTTTTTTTTTTTTTTTTTTTTTTGACAGGCAGAGTGGACAGTAGAGGGAGACAGAGAGAAAGGTCTTCCTTTTGCTGTTGGTTCACCCTCCAATGGCCGCCGCGGTAGGCGCGCTGCGGCCGGCGCACCGGGCTGTTCCGATGGCAGGAGCCAGGTGCTTCTCCTGGTCTCCCATGGGGTGCAGGGCCCAAGAACTTGGGCCATCCTCCACTGCACTCCCTGGCCACAGCAGAGAGCTGGCCTGGAAGAGGGGCAACCGGGACAGGATCGGTGCCCCAACTGGGACTAGAACCTGGTGTGCCGGCGCCGCAAGGCGAAGGATTAGCCTGTTGATCCGCGGCGCCGGCCTATACTGCAGCTTTGAAAATCACAGCAAGCTCTATTCAGAAAAAAGAAGGTCTAAGCCGGCGCCGTGGCTCAACAGGCTAATCCTCCGCCTTGCGGCGCCGGCACACCGGGTTCTAGTCCCGGTCGGGGCACCGATCCTGTCCCGGTTGCCCCTCTTCCAGGCCAGCTCTCTGCTGTGGCCAGGGAGTGCAGTGGAGGATGGCCCAAGTGCTTGGGCCCTGCACCCCATGGGAGACCAGGAGAAGCACCTGGCTCCTGCCATCGGAACAGCGCGGTGCGCCGGCCGCAGCGCGCTACCGCGGCGGCCATTAGAGGGTGAACCAACGGCAAAGGAAGACCTTTCTCTCTGTCTCTCTCTCTCTCATTGTCCACTCTGCCTGTCAAAAATAAAAAAAAAAAAAAAGAAGGTCTAGTCCTGCATCCCAGGGTGGCTGCAATGAAGTTATCTTAATGCACTCCCGTTTCCTGAAGCACCAGCTTTAAGTATGTCTGTGTTACCCTACTGTGCTTTCCTGCAGTCTCCTCCAGCCACAGCCTACAGCCTCAAATGGCTCCTTGGGAAACAGGAAAATGCATACAGTCAGGCGGATCTTTATCTGTAAGTGGAGCTTGCCATCCACCATTGAGGCTGTGGTTGTCCAGAGAAGACAAGGATACCATCCAGAGGGGCTCAAGGAAATGTCAGCCACGTGGAATGTCAGCCACAGAAATGCCATTTCTCAAAATGACCCTAAAAATAAAAAAAAAAAAAAGTGTATCTAACTCAACTAGTCTTCAAGATGTTTTCTCTTAGATAATATAACCATTTCTCCCTTTATCAGATTGGTCCTGGCTTCAGCTGCACTCTGAAATGTAATCATTGGAGAGAAATAGTTTAGGATTCAGTTACTGACTTTTAATTAAGTTAAGTCTTGAACTCCGATCCCTCTGAGTTCCATGGGATTATGCTTCCAATATTTCTTCAGCCAAATCATTTGCTTTCTCTAAAGGCATAAGTCTTTTCTATGAGCTGTTTGTAAGTTAAGGAAGAAGGTTAGTGTGGTCTTTGTCTTCAGACACAGACTGTGTCATTCCACAGTGGCTCTGACACAGCCTGACTGATAAAGCAGATGCTGATGAATGAAAGTTTGGATAGCCAAAAAACGTGCAGTAATGAGGCAGTTGATGGATTTACAGTGCTGAACATGCTAAGGTTAAGATGTCTTACACCAGGAAAAAATGGTAATTTCAAAATACCGATACAGTAAATATATGTTATTTTCTTATGTATGGGATTCTTTTTCATAACCACAAAATATTACATTTCCATTATATCCTGCTAACATTGATATACAGAAATAGTATTGTGGAAATAGCACTTTCTGGGAAAGAACTCTTCTTTTCTCAAAGACATACAGGCTTACAATGCCATTTTGTCATAGGAGGAGTAGAAGCATGGAACAACTATGCTATGTTTAAAGACTCAAGTGGGGAAATTAGAGTGAGTGCTATTTCCTATACCACTCAAATACCTATTCAATCATATCATATTATATATTATATTCACTTCAATTATTTGACTATTTTGGGCAAGATTATGTGATAATGATGTTAGTTCTCCATTGTCTTTATTGTGTGTCTGTTTTACAAGTGTAGCAATGTGCTCTATTACAATTGGATAACTCAAGCTATTTGTGTGTATATTTATGTGCTGTTACTACAGTAATGCTGTATAATAAATCATCCTAGAATCAGTGGATTATAAAGAAAGCATTTATTTTTATCACTTATGGATCTGCAGGCTGACCCACCTATCTGTGTTCCAGGTTGCACACCTAGAGTTCAGGCTTAGATCAGTTCTGATCCATGTGTGTCTACTTTCTCTGTGGACCAGCAGTTACTGGAGGCATGATCTCTTAGTAGATTCCAGAAGTACAAAAAGCCTGATTAAAAAAAATAAATAAAAACAAAAAAAGATGCTCTTTTAAGACCTCTACCTACATCATGATTACTATTACTAATTGTCTAAAGCAAATTTTGCAACCAAGTCTACCATCAAGTAAATGGAAAAATGTGTTCGGTCCATTGTAGTACACATTAAAGAGAATATTGAAGAATTAAGAATCAACCAATCTGCTATTCGGTCTATAACAGCACATGCCAAAAATTTAAGAATTCTTGTTCTGAGGCTCCATAGAATGAGAGTGTGTTTGTCTTATGGAATTATTGTTAGTAGTGGTATTATTACTACTAACAATATTACTAAAAATAGTAGTAGTTAGTAGCAGCAGCAATAGTAGTAGTAATGCTGAATAATAAGTATGTGTAATGGTATTTGCTGTGCCCAAATACAATTTTTATTCTGCTTTACTAACTTGTTAGCAACAATTATTTTTTAAAAAGTGATCAAATGTATAGCTTGAATCTGTTTTACATAACATTTAGTTTTTGAACCTAATATATTAATAGAATAAAGCCCTAGCAGCACCATTTTCCATGTACACAAACCTCTGCCTACTCACTACCCCTTGCTACCTTCAGCCCATAGCGTGGCCATATTCTTTCAACTGACCTCACCTCCTTCAATCCCATACTCTCATATATAAAGTGCTATTGTCAGATAGATTTTCAGATTAAAGTGTATCCTGATACTACTACTCTTCTGATCAAGTAGTCTCACCATTATCCATAAAATAAAAACTAAAACTATAGAATGTAGATTTGAGACTATCCATGGAGCCTATCCTGTTTCCCTCTTCTCCATCATATAAATATTGTTTTCTCAAAAAATATTTATGCTTTCCTTTTCATGTGAAGTAAATTCTTGTCATTTATCCTTTGGTCAGCCTGGAGTTGCCAATCCTAAATCAATTTCTACATGATCTTTCTCTATTTATCCTTCAAAATCAGATCAAATGTCACCTCTTCTTTGGACTATCCTATGTCCTCATACACTGAAAATCTCTCCCTTCCTGTACAAATTACAAGACTTTTCTTGCCTTTTTCATGAAAGCTCTTTCTCCCTAAATTGTGTCATCATTATGTATTCATTACTACTAATGAACTACCAGTCATCTTTTCCCACTTCAAGAGTAAATATACTTCCTTGAATATTAAAACAATATTTAATAAGTAACTTTATCATTCCATTAATGCCCTAAGTAATTGTTCCTTCCTGATGAACATGCCAGTAAGCTCAAATGGTTTCCTTAAGTAGCAGTCAGTCAACACTGGAATAAAGGCTGTTCAGAGTCCAACTTTAGGTTGCAGGCCTGTTTGATATGATCAGAATAATTGGAATATGTAGTACAGCTCTGTGCATTGCTTGGGTTTCAGAATAATTTTGTACTAGATGCTATTTGTGGGTATATCAGGAACTGGGCCTTTGGAAGCATTTTGACTCCAGGGAACTTCTGACTGTGCAAACACTCTATAGTTCTGCCTAACTTAGGAGTTATGGATAGGACATTCTCACCTATTCAATAAGTCAGCTATAATAAAAGCCACTTTGTATATTTCTTATTCATTGGATTTGTAGGGATAGTTGATAAGAGTTGCTATGGTTTGCATTTCCTGCTAAGATCTCAGTATAAAAACCTTTGTACCTCCTAATCATGAAGAAATCCTTTCACTGTTGGCAGATAAATAATTAGAATGAGACAGATAAATGGAAAGCTATAGGCAGTGCAGTTTAGCTTTTGTAATGACCCATATTTGTGTTCATATAAGCTTTATGAACATTGCTCTGCAGACTTATTTAATCTCTATTCCAACCGGGACTATTTTGAGCTTAATTCATCCTCACTGTTTCTTTCAGAATTGTTCGTAAGATTTTCTTTTTTATATTCTTCCTATATCATTTCTGAGGCATCTGCTTAGGCCATGGAGTATTAAAAAAACCTAAATCCTGTGTTTTGAGGATTTTGTCCTATATGTTTTTTTTTTTGACAGGCAGAATTAGACAGTGAGAGAGAGAGACAGAGAGAAAGGTCTTCCTTCCGTTGGTTCACTCCCCAAATGGCCGCTATGGCCGGCACTCTGCGCGATCCGAAGCCAAGAGCCAGGTGCTTCTTTCTGGTCTCCCATGTGGGTGCAGGGACCAAGCACTTGGACCATCTTCCACTGCCTTCCCGGGCCACAGCAGAGAGCTGGACTGGAAGAGGAGCAACCGGAACAGAATCTGGCGCCTAGCCGGGACTAGAACCTGGGGTGCCGGTGCCTCAGGCAGAGGATTAGCCTATTGAGCTGTGGCACCAGCCTGTCCTATATTTTTTATAGTAGATCATTTAGTCATCTTGAGAACATGCTTTATCTCTGGTATTTTTATTTTTAATTACACAGTTTTTACTGTGTAGTAGGCAATCTTTCTCCAATAAAGTTCTTCATTGGTGCTCCCCCCCTCATTTTTTTGGAATAGAAAAAATCAAATATAGACTGTGAATCAAATGGAATCAAATAGTATTAAATGTCTCCTAACCCTTCCTATCACATTATTTAACTTTAAAAATGGTTGGTAATCAATTTTCTGGGTGTGTGAGATAAATTCTTCATAAATCAGTTTTCAGTCTGATAGTGCTCATAAAAGCAAAACATAAAAACAAAGCACATTCCTATTTTCTACCAGTGTTATTATGCAAAATGCTTGATTTTGTATAAAACTGGTTTTTTCAAGATTGGTAAAACATTCAGCAAATCACAACAGTTCCATGAACCCACTGAGAACCAACTGTGATTACTGACCTTTCTAAATAAGTATATGTAAGTGAGAAGGAAGCAACTTAAGGGTTGGTGACGGGAGCAGGATATCTTGAGGGAACTGAGGCAAGTAGAAGTAGCACCTGCATAAGCCCACAGAAGCTCAATGAAGGATCTGATGATGCTTGTAAAAGTGGGACAGCAATAGAAACTATGCTCTTTTTTGAAGCCCTCCATATAAAGTTTAATGTCTGGTTTATTTGTTCTGCATAGTGATATGTCTGTTTTAATGCAGGGCCGCAGCAAGGATGTGGTGGTTACCTAACAGGTGCCAATAATACATTTGCCTCTCCTGATTCCGATTCCAATGGAAGATATGACAAGTTTTTAAACTGCATATGGTTCATAACTGCACCTGCAAACAAACTAATTAAATTAACCTTCAATACATTTGTTTTGGAGGCAGCATCTCCTAGACAAGGATGTGTTTATGACTATGTAAAGGTAAGTCTGTTTCCTAACAGAATCTACTAATCACAGATTTTATTATAAAATATTCCAGTGCATATCAGATAGGAAGTTTTGAAGATTCTTAGTGCTGCTGCTTTTTACAATGACCTATTCTTCAATAATGCAGCTTTCAATATTGTAGATGCTATATCCTCTTATCAAGTTAATCTCTACTACATATGACTCAAAAGTTTGGGGGTGGCTACTAACATTAGCTCTAAGACTTATTCCATCTTCACTGGTGAACTGTCAAGAGATTATCTTTGGGAAGATGCTTGTGTGGAAAGGGCTACTCAAAGGACCTTGGAAAAACTCTAAAATAAATAACAATGTTATGAAAATAATAACTTATTTGTTTCTTAACTTTTAGATTTATTTCTTCTATTACCTTTAGATATGAAGATATCTAGTTCTGAAGTCCTATTAGATGTAAACCAAGGAACTTGTCTGTTCAATTTTTTATGATTCTTTAATATTAAATGATTATATCTATCTATATTAATTCAGATTATAAATTTTAAGTGTCATCAGTAAATATTTACTACTGCACTGTCAGGGAAAAAATAAGTATGGCAAGATTTGTGCCTGTGAGGAACTCAAGTCTGATTGAAAAATTAAGGGTTGACACATGCAAATTGGCAATAAAAAGTCCAGGGTAAACATTTAATGGTAACTAATGTGTTAGATACTTGCATTAAACTTGAAGCAGTGTGGAAGTTTAAAAGTGAGGAAAATTAATGATAATTTGATGTGAAAAAGGAAAATTTCATAGAATGAGGATCAATTTAAGTCAGGAGAGAATTCTAGTCAAGATGAACATTAAAAAGGATGTAGAAGTTGGAATGCGCATATTATTGAAAGAGTGAAGAAGTTGACATAAAGCAGGATATTGCTAAAGAGCAGTGAGAAATAAGTAGAGAAATACTTGGATTCCAAAGGATCTTGAAGTCAAACTAATGAATTTAAATTTTATTCAGCTGAAATTAAGAAGTGATTGAATGTTTTTCAATTACTGAGAACAGAATTTAAGGAAGAGTAATCAGGAATCTGCTCAGGGTGGATTGGAGGGAGAAGACACAAAGAGCTCCAGGAAGAGGTCCTTTTCAGATGAGCAGACCCTAGAATCAGGCAGGGTAGCCATTGTAGATGTGACAAGATGTGTGCAAGAAAAAATTTTAAGCTCTAGGATTGTCTTAAATTGTAAAGAAATTGGGTTTAAAATGAAAATAAAGAAATATCGTAGATGGGATTCACATTTGAGTACAAAATTATATACTTGTATTTTTACTATGACAAGCACTAAGTTTAGGAGACCAGAAAAAATGTCAATAATAATAGGACACCATGATTTTCTAAGAGATTAGCAAAATTTTTGTGATCACAAGACAAATGAGATAAAAGTAGGCAGAAAATGGACCATGGAAGTGTGGCCCAGTAAGAAGACAGCACCACGAAGAGGGAGGAAATGTCAAAGAGTATTACTGAAGTCAGGGGGAAGCAAGCCCTCTCACAGGGAGGCAGCAGGGACCAAGAGAGCTGTGCTCTCACTCACCGCAGAGTCTTGACAAAGCTGGGAAGATTGGAGGAGTGTAGTATCACTGAAGTCAAGGAGGAAGCTACTTTTACAAAAGTTGTGTGGTCAGTGCTATTAAATTACAAATTAGAAGTCAAGAAAGTTCAAGTTGAAAAACAAATTCATTCCTTTGGATGACAACCATTTTAATAAAGTACTGAGATGGAAGCCAGATTAAAGGGAGTTCATGAAAGATGAGAGATAACAAGGAATGTCAATTCAGGTTGAATTCTTTTCTAGAGTGAGACCAAAATGGCCAGAGCAGCCCTAATGCTGATACTTAAGACTGTGCAAGAACCCTGCTTTTACAAAATGGTGTGCTTTTACAGACAGACACTTTGTGTACTCACATTGAATTTTGCTGCTGGATAAATTTCCTAATCTGCCTGATTTCTCATCCCTTCATCTATTAAAACATTAAATAATGGTAATTATGTAAAGCTGTTTTTAGGACAAAAATAACACATTTTAGCATGTTCAGCATTGTACCTTATTTATAACTTAAAACAAATTTACTCCTTTCCCTTTGAGTAAATCTAATATACATGGAAGCTATGGAATTATCTCTTCTTAAGATATTAAAAATATATCAATTTGTGTATGAATTATTACAAATACCAGTTATATCCTCCAAATTATTGTGGTGTCCCCCAAACACCATATTTGAGTAAAACACCCCTAGAGGGTGGTGATAACCTCACTAAGAACCTCTCTTAACCCACTGGATTAAACCATTCATGCTGTAGTTAGCAACTGGGAAAAGAGGGACTGTCCACCTTCAGGAAGAGGATCAGCACTCGTAGACATCAGATTCCTATCTTTCTGAGGTAGTCCCTTCATTCATTCACTTATTCATTCAGTTCTCATTTAGTAAGTGTTCTCTTGAGTACCTTCTTCTTTCCCCATATTGCTCCAAGCACTGTCAAAGAGTATCAAGGCTTAAAAACAATGCTACGGTGAAAGTCCCTGTACTTGCAGAGCTGATTCTAAGTATCGCCTCTTTGTGTCTCTTCCTGAGACCACTGAGATTAGTCTCATGTTTTGAAATGAGTCAGAGTTCAGCCCCCATCTCCTTCCCACACCAAATTATGCTCTAACTGTTGTTCAGCAAACCCTATCAGAGGTTCTGCAATAAGATCAAAGAATTCATGCAGACAGATACTCTAGGATACAACATAGAGACATTCCAAGCGAAAATATAAAAATCTGGGGCCCGGCGCTGTGGCTCACTTGGTAATCCTCCACCTGTGGCACCAGCATCCCATATGGGCGCCGGGTTCTAGTCCCAGTTGCTCCTCTTCCAGTCCAGCTCTCTGCTGTGGCCCAGGAAGGCAGTGGAGGATGGCCCAGGTGTTTGGGCCCCTGCACCCGCATGGGAGACCAGGAGGGGGCACCTGGCACCTGGCTTCAGATCGGTGCAGCACCAGCCATGGCGGCCATTGTGGAGTGAACCAACGGAAGGAAGACCTTTCTCTCTGTCTCTCTCTCTGACTGTCTGTAACTCTACCTGTCAAATAAAAAATAAAAATATAAAAATCTTATCAAAGTTCCCAGGAAAATTTTAAAAGATAAACTCCTGGGGCAGACATTTGGCTCAGCAGTTGAGACGTGGCTTGGGACACCTGCATCCCAATTTGGAGTGTCTGGTTTGACCCTTGGCTCTCTGCTTTCAATCCAGCTTCTGCTGATGATACCCTGGGAGTCATCAGAATAAGGCTCATGTAATTGTGTCTCTGCCTATCACATGGGATATCTAGCTGGGGTTCTGGGCTCCTGGTTTCCTCCTGGCTTGGCTATGGCTGTTGTGGACATCTGGGAAATGACTCAATGGGATGGAAGATCTCTCTGTCCCTGTCTCTCTGCCTTTCATATAAAATGAAAATACATAAAAATAATTTTTAATAAAAATAATTTTAAAAGATAAAGACCTAAGGATATTACACCTAAAGTACTAAGTTAAAATTTTTTTTTTTTTTGAGATTTACTTATTTATTTGAAAGCCAGAGTTACACAGAGAGAAGAAGAGACAGAGAGAGAGAAACAGAGAGAGAGGTCTTCCATCCATTGGTTCACTCCCCAGTTGACCCCAATGGCCGGACTACGCCATTCCAAAGCCAGGAGTCAGGAGCTTATGGGTCTCCCACGCGGGTGTAGGGGCCCAAAGCCTTGGGCCATCTTCTACTGCTTTCCCGGGCCATAGTAGAGAGCTGGACTGGAAGTGGAGCAGCCAGGTCTTGAACAGCATCCATATGGGATGCTGGCACTGCAGGCGGCAACGGCTTTACCTGCTACACTACAGTGACAGCCCCATAAGCTAAATTAGAAAATGATTAAAATCCAATGTAAAGTCTATTGATTTTGTTGATTAAAAATTCATAGAAATTAAAATCCAAAATGTTATTCCTCTTGTTTCTTTAACGTCTCAAATTGATGACCCTTACATAATTCCTTCAGGATCTTTAGATTCTAATACTATTAAAGAGTTACTTTTAAAATTTTCTTACAGTATCTTTTTAAATTTTTAAAACATTAAAAAGATTTTATTAACAGCAATTGTGCATATTTATCCTGTATAGCATCGCATTTCAGTACATGTATACAGTGTATGCTGATCAAAACAGGGTAATTAAGATTTTCCTCTCTTTGTAACTTCTTTGAAATTGGAGCCTCGGAGCTCCTCTCTTCTATTTGCTTGGAAAGCATACAAGAGGTTGTCGTGAACCATAGTCATTCCACTGTGTCATTCCACTGCTATCTAACTCTGATTTGGTACCTGTTGGCCGACCCCTTCGTATCTCACTCATCCTTCCCAGGTTCTAGTAATGAGTTTTTCTAGATTCCACATATGAGAAAGAACATGTGATGTTTGTTTTTCTGGGTCTGGCTTATTCACTTACCATGATGTCTTCCAGTGTCATCCATCTTGCTGCAAATGACAAGGTTTTATTCATTTTTTTTATAGCTGAACAGTACACATTTTCTGCTAGAGTTTTAAAAGTTAAGAAAACACAAAATTCTTCTTAGCACTTATCTGTATTTTAAAGACTTAGGACACAATGCAAATTCCAGCCCTAAAGCAGGATTCCCATGAAACATAGTCTCCCAATGTGGCTGCATAGGATTGTTCCAGTCCTGAGAGCACCGTTTATATTATATTATAATTTATATTTATATTATATATTTTATAGAGTACTATCCATTTATATCCTATTTATTCTATATTATATCCTAGTCTATATTCATATATTTATGTGTATAAATATTTATATATTATATTTCTATTAATATATCTATGTATCTCAATATTTATGTATTACATATGCATTTATTTTATATAAATATGTTCATATATTCCTACATCTATATTATATAAATATTAATATTACTTTTATATTTTATATACTTATTTTTATATGTAAATATTATATTTTTATTTATATTATATATAAAATTCTACCTTTATAGCCTATTTATCCTATAGTCTATCCTAGTCTGTCTGTATATATGATTATACCTTGTACAAGGCACCACCTTGGACATGCAGAACAACTCCACAAAAGTCCATGGTGTAGATTTAGTGTTAGCAGACAATGGAAGATCAGATGAAGAAGATCTTTATTAGGACCGCACAGGAGTCAAGGAGCCTATGGCAGCTCTCCAAAGGGTACAGCTGTCCTTCTCAACTCGGGTGAGATCTCATTGGGACAGGCAATGAACAAATGCAACATCTACCTGGGACTCACATGTGTGTAGTTTCCTCCCATGCAGTGTCTTCTCCCTCATACCTTCCTTCATGTTTGCAGTTATCTGTTCACAACCCAGATCAGTTCCTCTAACTCTTGAAGGATGGGGTCTCAACTCCATAACATTAAGCAGATGGTCTCTTACAGCCGTGTCCAATGGGCTCTATAACTTCTGTTCTCTCTCTCCCAGAGAGCTGGGAGTTGTTGGCACACACCACGCATTTCGTGCTGTATGACCTTTACCTCCTGTCCATCTGGCTGGCATGCTCTTTCTGTTTTGTAGGTCTGTAGGCCTGCAGGTCTGGAAGGTCTCCATTTTTATGGACCAACTCAAGTGTCTGTGATTCCATCATCTGGGTTGCCTGGAAACACTTCCATTCTTTTATTGTAGCCCTTTTCTCTCCTATTTTATATATCACTCACATACATACCATAAATATGAATAATTGTATACATCTGCATGTGTACTTCTATATGTATACTACTGTACTATAGACATACAAATACAGTATTCATATGTATGTACACCAATACACATATGGGGCTTTCAAAAAGTTTATGGAAATGTGTACTATAAAAATACTATGCATGGGTTTTAAAAGTTACTTGTACCAAATAAATGTGTCTTTTCTCATCATGTTTCCATGAGCTTTTTGACATCCCCTTGGCTAAGAATTCATGGATGATTCCTTTCATTGTTTCATGAGCACTTTGAAAGTTCAGAAAGTGCTTTTATACAACCTTGTAGGCATAGGACTTAGCATAGAGATCTGGCTCATAGTTGCACAGAATAAAAATGCTTGCTAATATGAATGTGATCCTAAGGACAGTAGTGATTATAATGAAATTTTAACGTGTTTACCAGAGAGAGTATATTACTTCAATCTTGGCAAATGCACTCCTCTGTAAAATGAGGGGTTAGATTTCAGATCCCCTGAGTCTCTTCCGACTGTAAATGTACTAAGATCGTGTTTCAGTAAGAAACATGGTGCCATCTAGTGGTAAATTTGTTCTTTGGAAATGACTGTTTTTGACCATTTCTGTTTTACCTAGATCTAGCGTGTTAAAACATTGTCTGTGATTAGGGTCATTCTGAGGTCTCTGATACACTGCAGTTCTGTTATGAATTCAATGTTTGAAGCTACACCGACATAGATTTTGGAAATACAATGAAGCCTCCTCAGATGGAAAGAAATATTAATTTTCTAGTAATATGTTTGAGAGAAATCCAAGCCCCTCCTATTTCAACAGGTGTTTGAAGGTTGTGATGGATGGAAATGCTCTGGGTGCTGGTAACACCACAGTTAAAGGGTCAAAGACTTCCCATTCATAGGGTTTACATTCTTTTTGGGAGAGAGACCAGAAAAGGCAAATGTATCAATAAATAGGATACATTTTAATGATGATAAAATAATAAAGCAAATGACTTTGGGGAGGACAACATTGGATAGGGTTGGCCTCTCTGAGGAGACGACTTGAGTTGAGCTCCTATGACAAGGAACTGTCAGTCACTGGAGAACTGAGAAAAGCTGCCCCTGGCAAGTGCAGAGGCCCTGGGCAGGGACACCTGCTAGGATGCAGGGCTTGAAGGAAGCAGTGCGGGGGAAGCCTGAGAGCAGGCACAAGCAGACCAGGTGGGGTCTGCACACTATAGTAATGACTGGTGAAGTGTACCCGCTGGAGCCTTCCAGGCAGAACAGGTGCATCATTGCATTTTAATTTGCTAACACTCACAGCTGGGGGAGAATACGATGGGCCCTGTGTAATCAGATCCATGTAGACAATGTCACCACGAGAAAGGTGAAGGGGTAGCAATGGAGCTGGAGCCTTCTGGGATATGTTAGGGAGGAAGACTAGAGTGGATGACAGTAGAATAGAGACAGAGAAGAAGGGAGAGAGAGGGAGAGGCAAGGAGAGGAGAATCAGTGATTGGCATGTTAGACTTCAGTCATTTCTTGAGATAAAAAAGACTTGGGGAGAATAGTTTTAAGAGGGTGGTGCTGTGGTTGGCTGTTTCTCCCAGGTTCATGCATGTGTTTAATCCTACAATTCATACATTGTTGATACACGAAGGTGGGGTCTTTGGGAGGTAATTTGGGTTTGGACCCGTGATGGGATTAGTGGCTTTGTAAGAAGAGAGATGTGAGCCAGCACGTTCCCCTCCTCACCATGTGATGCCTCTTGCCATCCCACAAGGCTGTGGGGAACAGGGGTCTCACCAGAGGCTGACACCTTGATATTGAACTTCCTGGCCCCCCAAAACTGTGACATTCTATTGTAGGAATGCAAAATAGACTGAGAGAGGTGGGTGGTGGAAAAGGGGGGTCTGAGCACCTAATCATTTATTAGATATTTATTGAGTGCCCTGTTTGTGCCAGACACTTCTAAAACCTAGGAACATAGCAAAATCTTTGCTTCCATGGAACTTGCATTCTCTTCAGTGAGGAAGACAATAAAATAAATTAAATATAAAATAAGTAGTATAAACTAGTAAATATATAGTATGTAGAAGGTAATACAGCAAGAAAAGAGATTGGAACTTCTGGGAGAGTTTAAGCAAGGGAAAACGTTCCTGACTCTGCTAATTGAAAGAATGTTAGAGAGCAAACTCTGTAGCTATCCAGGGGAAGAGGGTTCTAGGCAAAGGGAACAACAAATTCAATAGCTAGGAACCAGAGTGCACCTTTTTTGCTCAAAGGAGCATTGTGAACGAAGTGAAGATAATAAGAGATGAAACCAGAAAGGTCAAGGTTAAAGAGGAGTGCAGATGCTATTAGGCCCTGAAGGTTTTTGTCGTGGCTTTGGCTTTTATAGAGAGTACATTGGAAGCAGGTAGACAGATATTTAGCAGAGAAGTAGCTTGGTCAGACTTCATTTGAATAGCATCTCCAGCTGAAATTTTAAGAACAGGAGAGGCCAGTGCCGCAGCTCACTAGGCTAATCCTCCGCCTGCGGCGCCGGGGTTCTAGTCCTGGTTGGGGCACCGGTTCTGTCCTGGTTGCTCCTCTTCCAGTCCAGCTCTCTGTGGCCTGGGAAGGCAGTGGAGGATAGCCCAAGTGCTTTGGGCCCTGCACCCGCATGGGAGACCAGGAGTGGCAGCCATTTGGGGGGGTGATCCAACAGAAGGAAGACCTTTCTCTCTGTCTCTCTCTCACTGTCTAACACTGCCTGTCCGGGGGGGGGTGGGGGGGGGGAGGAACAGGAGAAAGAGAAATGGGCAGAATGAGGGAGCTCCATTAGGAGATTGCAGTGATAATCCAAGCAAGAGATCAGAGTGGCTTGGAAAAAATGTTAGGCTTCATACCAGATTTTTACTGAAAATCATTACAAGAGAATCAGATCACTTTCAACTCTGTTTCTGAATAAAGACTGGTTCTATGAATACCAATGTGAAGATTCTTATTCATGACCTATGGTGACTTTGCATCCAATTTAGTGTAAAATATGCAACTTCTTTGTGAATGATGGAGCAGTAATCAGTTGTTTTTCTTTTCAGTTGTATGATGGGGAGAGTGAAAATGCCAACTTGGCTGGAACATTTTGTGGTTCCACTCTACCTGCTCTTTTTATCTCATCTGGTAACTTCCTTACAGTTCAATTTGTCACTGACTTAACTTTAGAAAGGACAGGATTTAATGCTACATATACTTTCATGGATGGTGAGTAAATTGACTTTTATATATTATGAAACATAGGTGTATTTATGTACTAAATAGAATATCATGCTTATTATATCTGAACTCAATGTTAATTACCAAATTCAATGTTGATTACTTTCTAAGTGAATTACTAGAGACTAGGCTATTTATCCTGCATTTACTCTGTGGTTCAAATTTGGTATAATCGATATATACTCCAAATTCTTAATAGAATGATGTCAACATAGCTCATTTGGTTGTGATGGTAGAGGAGGTGGAAATTTTCAGGTTGTGTTTGTGATGACACACGAGTAAAACATCTCTTACATTGTTCTTTTTCTTCTTCAGTGCCTTGTGGTGGAACACACAATGCAACTTGGACCCCACAAAATATTTCTGCATCCATTCTATCAAGCCCCAGTGTCTCATTGTCCATCTGTACTTGGGTCATTGAAGCTCCCCTACACCAGCATATCCAGATAACTGTGTGGGACTTACAAATGAACTCGCAAGACTGTACACAGAATTATTTAGAGTTTCAGGACTCATCAGAGGTAACAATTATTGGAAGGTTGGCAATCATATCTAGTGAACTTTTTCACCGGGATTTGCAAAACCATTTAAAGCAATGAATATACTATTAAATAAATTCTCAAAATTTCTTCCTGCTTAATGTGTTTTTCATGCTTATATAAAGCCTTCTGTTCAGGCATGTTAAGAAACTTGAACTTGGTCCTGTCAGTCATGAGCTTTCATGATTTCATGTGGCTAAGAATCATCAGGGTGTCTTGTTAGAAAGACATACCATGGGCCCAAATTCAGAGGCAGATTCATTCACATGGCACCCATTAATCTGAATTTTTTATGAATGTCTCTATATGTCCATGCACCATTCTTGGAGAAACATTTATGTAGTTAATGGGACCTATGTATAGATAGGATGAATTGAGGGATCAATTCAGAACACAGGAAGTCAGCTAAAAGATCATTTGGCACCAGTCCAGCAGCACTAGATTTATAGTAATATAATAGAGGAAGGGAAAAAAGACTTTTGGTTTTAAAATACAAAAGGCTGAGTCTTAATTTTCCATGTGATAAGACAGTGAAGAGACAATTAAGACTTAACAGTGTGATGTTGACAGAAGGCTCAAAGTTATGGGCATCATTCTCTTATGGGTAGGTATTAAAATAATGAAAATAATGATGTTATCCAGGGAAAATATATAAAATAAGGGACTATGAACTTGAGAATGGATACCCGAGAACATTGGGTGAGAACATCTGGGAATACCTTGACTGTCTCTATAGCGTGGGAATCAACCAGCCTTCCCCAGTTTCTCTCAAGAATGACGTGTTCAAACCCCTAAGTGTTGGCAATAATGAAATCCCACCTGTCACATTCTCAGTTTTGAAGGTCCTCCTCATTATAAACCTGAGGTCTCCTAGTTCTCACATGTGTCTTAGTGGGAGAGAAAAGTCGAGTTTCTCTGACCCCCATAGGAGATGTTCAAAATATGCTGGCTGCTGAGTAGACTTTGAACTTGCTGAGTTTTGTGCAAAGCCTAGGTACTGATATGAGTCCTAAACTCCCACAGCAGTCAAGATATTGGGCTATCCTCATTCTACTGATAGTGATTTTTAGAACAAAATTCTAATTCCCCAGTGGTATTCTCACTGGAAGGGCTTCCAACCAAGAGGAACAAGACCCTTTGGAATAAAGGTCTTTCAATTCATGAAGCTGAGGTGTTGGGAACTGGGGCAGACCAGTCATCCAGGTATGGAAATGTGATTTTCAGGCACAGGGTAAATTTGGAACAAACCAGCAGCTAGACTGGCGCCAAATGAGACACAATATTTGTCTAAGTTTTGCACAGTATTTGTCGTGACTGAATAATAGCTTTCAACCAAATACATAAAGAAAATATTTCTACCTTGGAAGGAAGGAGGAAAGACAAAAAATTGACTGAAGGGTTGAGAGAAAATGGAACTCTCAAGGAAACCAAGGGTAAAACAAAAAGCCCTGGTTAGAAGATCATGACAAGATTATGTCATGGGGGCCATTAGAGGGATGTGAGGTGGGTAATTGGCATTGAGTAGGTAAACACAGAAAGGAGAGATGACTGCCACTGGTGCTGGGGTGTCCAGAATCAGGACATTTAGTGAGCTGAATATAAAACCACTGAAACAGGCAAAGGATCAGAGGATCAGGAGTGCAGAAGATGACTATGATCTACAACATCCCAAGTCTTTAATAAATGAAGGGAAGTGACCAGGAGGAAAGTAAGAATGAAGAGAAAGGCAAGAGAATATTTTCTTTGGCCAGATATAGAGACCCTGAAGGGAAGACCAACTTTGAGGTGAGATGGAGGCAGCAGTGAGGAACATGGAGAAACCTCTCCACTCCCCACTCTCCCCCAACACTTTTACTCAATGAATTTTGAAACATGGGGAAAACATAACTTCAGTCAGGAGGCTGGAGAAAAATCAGTTTTTACTGAAAGCCACAAAGTGGAAGGGTGGAGGTTGTGTACAAGCAGGGTTAACAGTGCAATTCAAGTTCATAGGCTAGAGCAGACACAGGAGGAGACATTGGGTTGGGCTCGGGTAGAAGCACAGGTCAGTAACAGGAGTCTGTAGGCAAGAATGTGCATGGGCCTTCAGTAGGTGCCCAAGAACTACAGGTGTTAAAAACAGCCATGACTGAGAGGCTGCAGATGTAATAACTTAAGTACAAGTTGTTCTTATGCAAGAACTGAGAGGCATCCAACTGCGTGTACACCACACATCATATTCTTGAGAGAGATGAGGCTGCTCAAGGGTTACAGAGGGAACAGGGAGCTCACTCTAGTCTGTCTTGAGGGATTCAGAGTGCTGCCAGGAGCTCTATTCAGATTTGCAAAGGGCTAGATCAAGGGGATCCATGTAGGGTTATTCAAGGAGCTCAAGACGATGGAGCAAGCCACAGTAGGAAAACTGCAGTGAACTCCAACAGCTTGGTTGTACTCAGAGTAAGGGTGAAGGCTTTAGCCATGAAGTGGTGTGAATAAGAAGGTCTTGTTTTCAGTAGGGCAGTATCTGTTTCTCATGGTTTTGTGAGACATTGGTCAATCCCAAAGCTAATGAGTGTTGTTGGAGAGTGCTTCAAACTCTAGAGTTGGTTTCCGTGGCTACACATTTAAGCCATACTTTGATATGCAGTTTCCTTCTGTTACTTGCCTGTTCTCTTATGCAATTGAATCTAATGCGATTTGGCTTCCATTTCATTTCAGAGTCGTGGAAACCTGAAACATCGGTTCTGTGGCACAAATGCTTCAGCTGTGCCTGTGTTCTACTCTTCTACGAGTACTGCAGTCGTCATTTTCAAATCTGAAGTTTTAAATGGAAACTCTAGAGTAGGGATCACCTATCAGATTGCAGGTGAGCCCTGAAGCTTCATGTTATTCAAGAAAAATTGACTCATTGTGGTTTTTCCAAAGTTGGCTCCTGTGAGTAAATTAGGGGTTGGTAACATAAACTACAAACAGATGAGGTAAACTCTTAATGAGAATCCAGGCCCAATGTAGCAAAGTGCTGAACTGGTTTCTGAAGAGGTAACAAGACTATAGTGCTAGCTAAAATGCTTAGAAAGTTACCATACCCTTCAAAGTCTATGGTTAATTTTAAATATACCAATTGTTTTATTGCTTGTGCACTTGATCACTACAGGAATCACTATGTATATTTTTACAAAAACTTTATCAAGATATAATTTCCATATCATACAATTTGCTGATCTAAAGTTTATAATTTGATATTTTTAATATATTCACAAAGTTGAATTTTTTAAAGTAGTTTGAAGGAGTTGTTTGCTTACTTTGAGAATTGTATTCTGAGAACATTTTATTTATGTTTATTTTCAACTTAAATTTAAGTTGTTTTTGGTGAAAACAAGCAACAAAAATACTTCTGATTTTGTTACCAAAAAAAAAAAAATGGTCAGGAGCAGGGATTTGCCAGCTCTGTCAGAACAAATTCACAAAAGGAAATCCTCCTGAAAGTCCTGTCTTGGAGGTGTGGCCTTTATGTCCGAAAGAGTCTGAGTGTCAGCCATCTCCACCTCCATGTGATCAGAAAGTTCAAAGCATGCCATGATCTTCATCTTCAAAGGAGCGTGCTCACAGCCCATTCTTCATATGGCAGAGTTTTGTGTTAACAGGTCACTGCACTGCACTTGCTTTGTGCAACTCACTTCACCTCTTTGGGCCTCAGTTCTCTGAGAGGGAACCAAAGAGGCTGATTCACTTTTGCTCAAGTTCCTTCCAATCCAGTGGTCTTGCTGAATTCCTCCTATCAAGTTGAAAGAGCACTCAATATTTCTATGTATACTTTATGACTATTCTTTGCCTCTAAGGTTGCAACAGAGAATATACGAAGGCATTTGGCAATCTGAAGAGTCCTGGATGGCCAGATAATTATGACAACAATGCAGATTGCACTGTTATTCTGGCAGCCCCACAGAACCACACCATTTCCCTGTTTTTTCATTCATTTCGCCTTGAGGACTCAAGTGGCTGCAGACAGGATTTCTTGGAGGTAACACGCATTTGAATTCATTGAACTCGGTTGAGAGTTTTCAGCTTTTTCTCTAAGATTGCTAACCATATATGTTCCATGTATGTCTCACTAATTTATTCACTGTTTTGTCCATAAATATTTACTGAGCATTTTCTATTTCATACACTGGAATACAGTAGGAAATAAGATATACTCAGGGCCTTCGGGAGGCTCATAATAAGACAGATAGGGAACAGTCCGTTACAACAGGATGCAAGAAGGACCAGCAGAGTGCAGCACAGCCGGGGGCGTTCACCACGTATGGGGGCAGAAAAGGCTTCTCAGAGGAGATGGGAGTTCAGACCTGAAGACCCAAGGGAGGTCCCTGTGCAAGGTGCTGATTTGGGGAGGTGGATGATCACTGACTTTAGACGTGTTGTGTGTGGACATAGAAATGAAACCAAGGGGCCAGCATTGTGGTGCAGAGGGTTAAGCTGCTGCGTGTGACACCCACATCCCTCATCTGAATGCTGGTTCGAGTCCTAGCTCCTCGATTTCTGATCTAGTTCCCTGCTAATACACCTGGGAAGACAGTGGAAGATGGTACACGTGCTTGGGCCCCTGCCTAACCAAAAGACCAGGATGGAGTTCCTGCCTCCAGTCTTTGGACTGGCCCAGACCTAGCTGTTGTAGGAAAGTGAACCAGTGGATCAAAGATCTCTCTTGCGTTCTTGCTTTCTCTCTCTCTGCACCCTCAGCTCTCCTTTTCAAATGAATAAATCAATCTTTTTTTGAAGGAAGAAATGAAATTGAATGATCCTAAACAAGTCACCCAATCTTCCTGGTAGCCAGATTGGTTTGCAGCATCTTCAGCATTCTGTAAGGATAGGTGTTCCTTTGCACAAGTGTTCTGCATTGCAGAGGGCGTGTTCTGTTGCTTCTTCCACACCTGCCACAAAATAGCTCTAATTTGGGCAAAGAAGCAACTTTGTAGTTTACCCATGCCTACCCTCCACTCCCACCCCCCAAACCCATCACAAAGATGCCACCTTGCCCCTGGAGAAACAAGGCCCCCACTCTGGCTGACTGTACCTTAGGATTCCCCAGTGTTACAGTAAGAGCCCCTTCTTTGTCCTGGCAGTGCTACTGCACCTGCAAATGGCTACATAAGTGGAAGGGGATGGTTTTGTTCAGAGGAGGAACTTTCTGAGTGAGCCTTCAACTGCCATGGGCGTGATGCATGGAACTCAGCACTTAACATTCTCCCACCAAGACCCAGAGCTCACTGACATGTGTCCTTTACAGACTGTGGAAAATGCACTCGCTCTTGGGAAACAGACAGGCAGACTATGAGACTTGTCTCTAGAAAGGGGGTCGAAGATTTGCTCCTCTGTAGCTGATCTGGAGTTTTACTTCTATTTTTTTTTTTAACTCTTTGATTAAATCTTTATTCATAAACAACTGGCCAAAATGCCTTGACCTTTCTAAGACAACATACTCAAGAGTTTGTGCAACAGGCTTTTTTGTCTTCGGTAGTCCCTTCTTTTCTGACAGTTTCTCAGCACTTCTGCATCTCTTGCCCACAAAGCCTTCCTCTCTTCTTACTACCAGCAGCTTTCATTCCTGTCCTGATTTCGGTCCTGATTTGGTTTCTAGTGCTGCTGCTGTTCTGTACTCCCGAGTTTGTGACTCTTGGCCTGGGAAGAATGGTGTGCTTGGCACATGGTCTTAGCACGTGGGCTTAGCTGTGACGTGATTCCTGATGCACACCATTTTTGTTTTGAGACGCTCTCCACCACAGAATTAATACAAATCCTTTTTTAATCAGTGTCCTGAATATATAGAAGCTTATGACCTTTTTCTCTTTTTGTAAGATTTTCTTTATTTATTTGAGAGGTAGAGTTACATACACAGAGAGGGAGAGACAGAGAGAGAGGTCTTCCCTGCACTTGTTCACTCCCCAGATGGCTGCAATGGCCAAAGCTGTGCTGATCTGAAACCAGGAGCCAGGAGCTTCTTCCAGGTCTCCCACACAGGGGCAGGGACCCAAGTGCTTGGGCCATCTTCCACTGCTTTCCCAGGCCTTAGAAGAGAGCTGGATTAGAAGAGGAACAGCTAAGACTAGAATTGGTGTCCACATGAGATGCTGGCGCCACAAGCAGAGGATTGAGTTATTGTGCCACAGTGCTGGCCCCAGTTCTTGACTTTTTTCGTGGGGAGTACTTGCCATGACAGGAAACCCAGAGGAGACAGCATGGGGTCTTCAAAAAGTTCATGGAAGATGCATATTAGGAAAATACTATGCATGGATCTCAAATTTTTTGGCACCAAAATAAACTTGTCTTTTTATTTCCATTTTTCCACTAAATTTTTTTAAGTTTATTTATTTATTTATTTGACAGGTAGAGTTACAGACAGTGAGAGAGAGAGACAGAGTGAAAGGTCTTCCTTCCATTGGTTCACTTCCCAAATGGCCGCTACGGCCAGCACTGCGCTGCTCCAAAGCCAGGAGCCAGGTGTTTCCTCCTGGTCTCCCATGCGGGTGCAGGGCCAAAGCACTTGGGCCATCCTGCACTGCCTTCCCGGGCCACAACAGAGAGCTGGACTGGAAGAGGAGCAACCGGGACTAGAACTGGCACCCACATGGGATGCTGGTGCCGCAGATGGAGGATTAACCTAGTGTGCCACAGCACCAGCCCCATTTTCCCACTAAATTTTTTAAAGATAAATATATCCAGTTATTTACATGAAGTATGAGGCAAAAATGAGAGGAGTGGGATATGGAAAAGAGATAGGATAATCCTATGAGGTCAAAGTCACAGTGCAAAGGCAGTGGGGGAAGTAGATCTCAATTTTGATTCCACGTCCTTGTCATGCATAAAGAGAAGAATTCTTAATGCTGGCATATAAAAAATAAATCTTACTAGGGAGATGAGAAAGCAAACACATGCACATGCACATGCACACACACACACATATACACTCATACACGTGAGCATAGGTGGGAAGTGGGCCAGGATGAGAGAAGGCATGAGAGGAAAGTGGAGAGAGAGGGCACCTCAGCGCTTCCTGCAGCCCCGGTCAGCAGAGAGGGGACAGAGCGTTTCCCAACTGCCGGCCTCTTTGATGAGTTCAGAAGGCAGTGGCTCTTTACCCAGATCCCAGGTGAAGGGAGGTGGGACGGACAAGTAGGCGAACACATGAGAGATGATGTCCAGCTCAGCCTACCTAGCTATCTACCTGCCTTAGCCCACATCACAACCCGTCTCCATTCTTGGCCTGCCTGAGGAGACCGTTGTTGACAGGAGTTAATGTTTATCATTTGCCTGCTGCATGGTGGGAAGGAAAGAGTGGCCCTCCAGCCCTGGGGGGTGAGAAAAAACTCCTGCCCTGGCCTGGCTGACCTTCCGTCCTTAGAAGGGATCTGAATGTTCCCATCCAGTAAGCACAGACAGGAACCTGCAGCCGAGGCCTGGGAAGTGTAGCGGCGCTTGGGTCTCCGAAAAGGTTCCTGGGCAGGTTCTGAGCAGCCACCCTGGGAAGCCCAAGCACATCAGCAGTGGTGGGAATGGAGCTCTCTTCTCCAGGATTCTGATTGTGTCACCAGCAGCAAAGGCCACTCTCCAGGCCACACTGCGAAGTCAGCCGTGTCCTTGGTACCTTCGCCTCCCCTTTCAGGGTCCTCTGATGGCCCAGCGAGGCCTGCTGCTCTCAGCTGCCGCTGTCCTCCCGTGAAGAGAGAAGTGAATGTGAGAAGTTACTAGCAACTCCAGTGGGAAGTAATAGCTCACTCCTCCTTTCAGAGCCACAGCCTTGAAAGAGGACCCTGAGGGAAAGAGACCCCAGGTCAAGAGTGACATGATGGCAGGTCAGGCCTGTAGCATTCTGAAATCTGATAGCTGGCTACTCTGTGCAGGCCAAGGCCACTTTGCTTAAACATTTAATGGAGTGCTCAAGAAAACACCCGAACAGCATTATTCTCTTCCATTGGCTCCTACACAAGCCTGGGAGGAATTTCTCCCTATCAGCCCAGCAGGAGTGGCCATTGCACTTCTGGAGAAATCTGTGACTTCAAGCCAGCAATTAACCTGATTTTAAGAGAATGGAGGAACATCCAAGCTTTTTAATAACTGCAGCAATCCAGTCAGATTTATATGATGTTGAGCCGTTTCCAAGTGCACAAGTGCATGTGCACCACTTCCATAAAATGTCTTGAGTGTCCTCTTGGGAACAGGGCCCCTCGTGATGGCACCACAGGAGCCGTGGGGGAGGAAAGAGAGTGACTGCACTTGCAGGGTCCCCAGTCTCCCTCTCACAGCTTCATCTCCTGTTTTGTTGTCTACTCTAAGCCCTGAGTGTAAAGAAAAAGTGACACCACTTCAGAATGTGTTTTTAAAATAATTTAACAACAGGTAGAAATATTAGAGATCCATTGAGTTGCGTCCTTTTTTCCCCTACAGTCATTCCTTTTGTTCTGAACTTTATATCATATTTCATACATTGTATTTTTTTCCATAGCACCTTCAGAGCCAACTGTTTTACAGTGGGCCAAAAACACACACACATACACACACAGTACAGTTATAAAGCATGATAAAAGTAGAGTAAGCAATATTATTCCCTACCCCTTTTAAAAATTCACTTTAACTACATTCTTCAAAATGTTTTTCCCAAACCAAAGGCCACAAGATCATAGCACCAACTAGCATTTTAAGCATGCCCTCTATTGGTCCTTCTGAATCCAAACACAAATTGTTTTCTCATCTACAAATTGAGAATTTCTCCACTTTGCAAATGAAGGTGATTTCTGCATGTATTTTCAGAAAACTCTTCCTTGTTAAATAAAAGATAAGGCTTTTCCCAGAAAAAAGAAAAAGTTGACATTTACATTGTCTCATATACCTTAATGTATAACAGTGACCCTTGGAGAAGAAAGTGTCATACAAGTATAATAATGACTGTCTTACATTTAAAGGTGAGAGATGGACGCAGTGACAGTTCACCATTACTTGGCAAGTACTGTGGAACTCTGCTGCCCAGCCCTGTCTTCTCTCAGAATAACCAACTCTACCTGCGATTTAAGAGCAACAGTGCAGTTTCTAGTCAAGGATATGAAATCACCTGGACCTCCTCACCCACTGGTAAGACAGCTGCTCCGTTGTAATGGAAAGCACTGTAAGTGGGGAAAACATAAGGAGCCTCATAGAAAAAGACACCAAGGTACCTTATCGTGTTAGTTATCTGTACTTGATTATTTTCTGTTAAAAACAGATTTTTGACAATGAAATTATTCTTTAAACGTCTACATTTATTCATTATTTCTCTAACAAATATATTCACATATACAGCATATCTAAGGTATATAGATTTTTTTGAATCCCTTATAGATTTTTGTCCAACGTGACTATTGGGTTGGTCATTAAGGTAGTTCTCTGGGAGTGTAAAGATGGAAGTTTACCAGAAAGCTGAACAGCAAGTGAATTCTTGGGACTTAATGAACAGCTCTGCTCCTTGTAGTCCCCGTCATCTCATGGCAGTCCTGGAGCTGAATTCCTTCTTCAGGGTAGAAGCTGCTTGCATTTTTTATTGGTTCTGTAGCAAGGAACTGAAGAGAAATGTAAGTCATATCAATATGTTTAACTCAAGAGAGGAAGAATCCCTTTCTGAAATGTCTCAAAATGTGTCAATACTTTTAAAGTAAAAAAATGATTTTTTTTAAAAAACCACCCATTTTCAATATATTAAAACATAAGAAAGTGATCCTGATGAAATCTTGGCCCCTAAAGGAAGCTTAAGGACGATGTCCAATGCTTTATTTCACAGATGTGAGAATAGAATACCAAGATTACAAAACTGCCCCAGAAAGGCTTCCATAGCCTTGGCAACTCATGACGACAGCCTAGGATGGTTACTGGCGCCATAAACTAGAGTGTCAATTTGTTGGGTCAACAACAGGAGCCACTGTGCACTTGCTCCTCATGTGGGATCTCTGTCCTTAATGTGCTGTACATTGTGATTTAATGCTATAACTAGTACTCAAACAGTATGTTTCACTTTGTGTTTCTATGTGGGTGCAAACTGTTGAAATCTTTATACTAAATTGATCTTCTGTATATAAAGAGAATTGAAAATGAATCTTGATGCAAATGGAAGGGGAGAGGGAGCGGGAGGGGGGAGGGTTGCGGGTGGGAGGGAAGTTATGGGGGGGGTAGCCATTGTAATCCATAAGCTGTACACTGGAAATTTATATTCATTAAATAAAAGTTAAAAAAAAAAAAAAACTGCCCCAGAGGCACAGCCAGACTGTACTGGAGATAGGTCTAGGCCTCCACATTCAGGTGCCCACCGTAGGTGCATCTTAGTTGTTATACCAGGCAGCTTCTGGATCCCCACGGATATGTGCTCTTAATAACTATGACTTTTGTGTACAAATGAACAGGTCAAAGAAATTGACCTCAAGACCTAAGGAGCTTTGCCTTTGGTATAACCATCTTGGAACTGGTGGTTCTTTGGCTGCTAAAGACATTTTTATTATAAAGTCAATTAGTTCCCAAGCTTACCATAACACACTCTCTTAGGTCTAAGCCAACAATTTTAATCTTCCTGCAACGTTATTATCATCCACTCAGTGTTACAGAGAACTCTGTACTATCAAAAGCACAGACAGCAACTCTACTGTCTCCTGCAGTTACCTGACCACACTCTCTGTTTTTTCCATCCACCATTTTCAAAGAATGGTTCTGAAGGAAGATGTCCATTGATCACCAAATGCTGGGGAAAGAATATGTGCTAGGGGCAGGTAGTGGTTAGCAGGAGCGATATAGCCCAAAAAAAGAAACAGGAACAGAGGTTTCCGCCTGGCCAGCTGTTGCAGAGCCTCAGCGCCTTAAGAGGACACCACGAGTCTGATTGCCTCTCATGCCATTCTTCCCTCGTAGGCTGTGGTGGGACTCTGTATGGGGACAGGGGCACCTTCACCAGCCCTGGCTATCCCGGCACATATCCAAACAACACTCACTGCGAGTGGACCCTCATTGCTCCTGCCAGTAGGCTCGTCACCGTCAGCTTCTACTTTATCAACATTGATGACCCTGGAGACTGCCTCCAGAACTACCTCATACTCTACAACGGGCCGAACGCCAACTCACCGTCCTATGGACCTTATTGTGGAGCAGTGAGTACAACAAACACTTGCGAGTTCTCACTGGTTGTTCTAAAACTACTAGAGTAACTTAGTATAGACTTTGAAAAGTAGATACATGCCAGTAGGAAGCACAACTCAACAAATTTCAGTTTTCTGTCTGTGCTATTTAGGGGATACGAGTGCCATCTGGTGGTCATTGCATTAAATAACTCTTGATGTTACCAAATGAGAATGCCTAAGAATCACCCATGCAGCCACTTGACATTGCACAGGTCCAGTTCCCACCCAAAGCTACTGAATCAGAATTTCGGGTGGGGCAGGGAGGGTGGGGTAGGAAAGAACATGCTGTTTTTTCAAAGCTCCCTATGTGAGTTCAATGCATGATCCAGGGTGGAACACTCAGGGTTTTTGTTTGTTCTGGTTTTTATTACTCTATTTAATTTTTTTATTAACATGCAATGCTTGTACAGTTATATGGGGTACTGTGAAATATTTTAAAACATCTACAGCATAAACAATCAAACCAGTTTACCAGCCTTTAATACCCATGTGTTTTTCTCCATAAATAGAATAGAACCAGAGAAAATGTGGACACTCAGATCCATTTCATATACTAGTTGCTTAAAATGGCAGGAATTGCTTGAAAAAATGGTGACTAGTGGTTTGATTGTTTTTGTAAAGCTCTGATGTGACAGATCACCTCTAAATGTCAAGCTGGAATCTGACATGGATGCAGTACTGCAGGCATCTGCCCTATCTCCTCATTATTTGTGGAAGTAGCTGCTTGAGAGCTGTCAAGTGAGGGAAATGTGGCTGGGGAGAGGCAATTTGTTTCTCATTGTCCTGCTCTTTCTCTAGTTAGTAAAGGCTTTCTAATCAAAGAATTAGAGAAATCTAGAGAGTTTTAAAAACATAATTATTTATAAAATTAATAAATGTTATTTTCAGAAATATCAAAAATATTTTTTTGTAAAATACTGAGAATTTTCCTATACTCACACAACTAGATATGTGCACTTTTTTAAAAAAATATTTATTTTATTTATTTGAAAGGCAGAGTTACAGAGAAAGGTTTAGACAGAGAGAGGTCTTCCATCTGCTGGCTCACTCCCCAGATGACCGCAAGGGGCATAGCTGTGCTGACCTGAAACCAGGAGCTTCTTCTGGGCCTCCCACATGGGTGCAGGGGCCCAAGGACTTGGGCCATCCTCTACTGCTATCCCAGGCCATAGCAGAGAGCTGGATCAGAAGAGGAGCAGCCAGGACCAGAACCGGCACCCATATAGGATGCCGGCGCTTCAGGCCGGGGCTTTAACCTGCTGTGCCACAGTGCCGGTCCCTAGATATGTACACTTTTAAAATTATGTATTTATTTGAAAGGGTTACAGAGAGAGAGGCAGAGACAGAGAGAGAGAAATCTTCTATCCACTGGTTCATGACCTAGATGGTTGCAATGGCTGGGGCTGAGCCAGGCTGAAGCCAGGAACCAGGAGCTTCTTCCTGGTCTCCCACATGGGCAGTAGGGGCCCAAACACTTGAGCCATCTTTCACTGCTTTTCTCAGGCACATTAGCAGGGAGCTGGATAAGAAGTAGAGCAGCTGGGACACAAACAAGTGCCCATATGGGATGCCAGCACTGCATGCAGCAGCTTTACCCACTACACCACAGTGCTGGCCCCAATATGCCCATTTTTTAAGCTTTTGGTGTTTACGGTTTCTCCAAATGTTACATTTGCTCTTACAAATGTGGATATATAGTCCATGTGTAATTTTTTTCTTGAAGATACCACTGATTAACATTTCATAAATGGTAAAAATAAACATAAAACATGAACATAAAAACTGTAAAACATAAATACACAACCCAAAATTAGTTTATATGCAAGCATTGGTGGAAAAACTCCTCATATTACTGGTGGAGATACAAACCCAAGGTGATTTGAAGATACTCTATGTTCTGGATAAAATAAATGTCATTGTGCTCAGAGAAATCCTGTATCACTCACAGCTATAGAGTCTGGACATCTAGACAATGAAAGAATAGCAGGAAAACAAGGAGAAGCAAAGCAGTATAAAACTTCCATTAATTCCATATTAGTTGGTCAATGTGTAATAAGGATTTAAAATTTGGGAGCAGATTAAAATGGAAATCAAAAGTTCACAGTAATAAAAATGTCACATATCTTCATAGATATGTTAGGAGTAAAAAACTCCTGCATTCATTTTAATAACTTACTGTTTTGGAAATAAACAAGTCGGTGTTTTGATGTCTTGGGTGAGTCTGAGGCATTGCAGCCCAGTGATGTCAGCCTGACATGAGCAGGACTTTTTGTCTGTTTTGCTCATTTTTTTTATAACCCTAGTGTTAAAAGTAACTGCCACATGAGAGAATCTTGATCAATAGCTGTCAAATGATTGATTAGTGAGAGGAAACATTAAGGAATGAGACCTATCTGTCCCCCCTCTTATACACACACTTGCTTTTAACAAATTTTTAACTTAGTATTTTATTATTATTTCTTGAGGTAACATATTTTTAATTTATATGATTGTCAAAGGTTTAATGGCTCTACTAAATAAAGAGTGTAACAAACAAAAAAGGAGAAAGACCATTGTTCAGCAAGGAAAAATAAGTAAGGGCTACACAATAATCGAATGAAAAGATGTTCAAATTCACTCAAGAGATATTGATTGATTGATTTAAGGATTTATTTATTTGTTTGAAAGGCAGAGTCATAGAATGGTAGAGGCAGAGAAACAGAGGTCTTCCATCCGCTGGTTCACTCCCCAAATGGCTGCAACAGTCAGCTGGGCCAATCCAAAGCCAGGAGCCAGGAGCTTCTTCCTGGTCTCCCACATGGGTGCAGGGGCTCAAGGACTTGGGCCATCCTCAACTGCTTTACCAGGCCATAGCAGAGAGCTGGATCAGATTGGAGCAGTTGGGACTTGGACCAATGCCCACATGGGATGCTGGCACTGCACACAGTGGCTTTACTTGCTACCCCACATCGCCAGCCCCACATAATTTTTAAATAGTCACAAAGTCATTAAAGCTAGAGTAGTATATGATCCCTATCAATTTGTTTGACTAAGACTTAAAATTTTTGACAATACAAAAGATTGCAACAAAACTGATAAACATGGGCATTTCTTTTTTCTTTTTTTTCCTTTAATTTTAGCTTAAATGTATAAGGGGGAACATATGGGTATTTATCTTTTCTGTGTCTGGCTTATTTCATTCAACATGATGTCCTCTAGTTCTAACCGTTTTGCTGTGAAAATAAAATTGTATTCAGGTATATTTCACATACCACACAATTCACTCAAATTGTACAATTTAATGGACTTTAATAATTTCAGAGATTTGTGTACCCATCACCACCACAACCAGTTGTAGAACATCGTTATTCCCATAAGCAGTCATTTCCCATTTCCCCTCAACTCCACACACCCAGCAATACTCTTTCCTAAGGGATCCACATTAATTCCTGGCAAAGTTATCCTAGAAATATGAGGGTACTTCAAAAATTTCTTGGAAAAGGGAATTAAGAGAGATGGTTAGGGGCAGGCATTTGGCGCTGCAATTAAGACAACGCACAGGATGCCTGCAGTCCATGTAGCAGTGCCTGGGTTCAAGTCCCAGCTCCATTCCTTATTCCAGCCTCTTGATAATGCATACCCTGGGAAGCAGCAGGTGATGATTCAAATAGTTGGGTCCCCATCACACATCTGGGAGACCTGGACTGTGTTCCGGGGTCCTGGCTTGGAATCCAGTCCAGTCCTGGCCGTTGTAGGCATTTGGGGAGTGAAGCAGCAGCTGGGAGTGCACTCCCCTGCTTTCACTCTCTCTTAGGCGTCTCACTCTAATTTCTCTGTCCTTCAAACAGTTAATTTTGTAAAAGATAAATGTATTTTGGTGCAAAACTTTGAAATCCATGCATGTGAGTGGTCTTTAAAAAGCTCATGGAAAATAGGTATTATGAGAAAAGGATGCATAGATTTCAAAAATTTTTATACCAGAAGCTTACCTTTTAAATCAGTTTTTCTCTGAACTTTGTGAAGTTTCCTCAGTGGTACAGGTTCACTGTAAATTTTCTTTATATAGTACTGTTTTTTTTTACTAGGTTCATATTTCTAGAAAAGCATTCAAATTTGTGAAAAATAAAATTTGTTAACTTTTTTATTCAACTTTAGGACACCAGCATAGCACCCTTTGTAGCTTCCTCAAATCGGGTCTTCATCAAATTCCATGCTGCATATGCAAAGCAACCTTCTGCTTTCCGGCTCACTTGGGACAGCTGAGGGAGCGAAGCCATGTGTGTGCTCCACTGCGGGTCCATGAGGCATCACCGGACAGAACGCTGCCATCCTGGCGCACGACCCCTGCCCGTGCCATGGAGAACTTTGTAGTTCTTACTGAAATGTGCATACAATCAGCATTTGTGCATTTGTTTTTTGACTGTGAAATATAGCTGCTTTATTCTTGACTGTGCATGTTATTCTTATTTCTGATATTTTGGGCTGAGAAGTTTAAAATACTTTTAAGAGTTGGAAATAATTAGAAATTATTGGAAATAAGAGTTGGAGGTTGGGGGGGGGAGCCACAACAATACAAAAGTTGCACTTTGTAAATTCACATTTATGAAATAAAAAATTAAAAAAAGGAAATAATTATGACATGTGATGTAAAACTTTACATTTACATTTACAGTAACTTTAAAAGTTACTGACAAAATAGAAGTATGATTTTCACTGTGGATGCCCGATTGGGGGTAAGAAATGTTGAATTGTACACATGCTGCATTAGCTTTTAAGTCATTAATACTTAGTCTTTCACTATGGTATCTATATAAATTTTCAAGTTGAATTTTGGTAAAGTATGTGTGTATATATATAAAATATATGTGTATATATATAAATATATACACATATTTTTATACTTATGTATTATATATATATATATATATATATATATATATAAATCCTCCAGGTGTGAACAAAGCTTCTGAATCAAGTTTCCTGTGTTTGAGATGTTTGGTTAAGTACTCATTTAACCATCTGTAAAATGAGATCATTTTACTTTTCCCATCGAGTTGCTAGGATTAAATAGGTTTCTGCGAGGGAAGCATTCAGAACAACATTTGGTACAAATGAAGTAATCAATATATGTTCGCATCTGTGTCTGTCAGAGGTAGTATGACTGCAAGTCCCAGCAGACAAACATGCTTGCCTAGTCTCATCCACACACTCTTCCAAGGTCGCACCAAGTCTAACCTATCTTCACCTAAGGGATCTGAACTCGAGGATCTTGCCTTGGCTACAGAAACCTTAATTGCTGACCTTGGAATTCTCTCCCATTTGCCTGGGGCTTCTGCTTTTCCCCCACATTGAGCCTTTCTCATTTACTCTCAGGCCCCTGGATGTCCCTTGTGGGTGAATCTCTGAGTGTTTTCTCTCTTGTAGGTTCCTTTGGCTTTGTTTCTCACCTAAGCTTCAGACCCCTCATTTCCAACTGCCTGCTACATAGGACCACACAAATGTGCTAACTACTCCCATTCAACATAGCCAGTGCCAAATTCTCTCCCTCTGTCTTTGGCTTCTTACTTCTTTGCCCAAGAAAATCAGCTCTGTCCCTGCTTCACTGCACATGCGTGTGTGTACTGCACGTGTGTGTGTGTGTGTGTGAGAGAGAGAGAGAGAGAGAGTTTGTATGTGTGTAACTGGAATCATAACCCCACCTTCGATCCTGGCTTTGATACTTCCCTCTGCTACACCCCAGCATTTTATGGCTGATTGCTGCCATGCCTCCCTCCCTTTCATTACCACTCTGACTGTCCTAGAGAAATTCCTTATTCCTGATCTCCTAAGCTACTCCAGGCCTTCCAAACTAAACCCTTCTCTACTTCTGTCTGTCATTTACACTACTAGAAAGTTTATTTCTATACTGGCTCCTGGCTTCAGATTGGCACAGCTCCAGCCGTTGTGGCCATTTGGGGGGTGAACCAACAGATGGAAGACTTTGCTGTCTCTCATTCTGCCTCTCCTCTCTCTCTGTGAACTCTTTCAAATAAATAAATAAAATATATTTTTTTAAAAAAAGTATATTTCTATAAAGCACAGCTCTTATTCTTTCAATTTTCTGTTCAAAAGCCTCTATTAGCTCTCTACTATTTATATGAAAATAATTCAAAATCTCTAGCCTTGTCTGAAAGGTCTTCCAACTTTGTAGCTTGATAAGGCTTTTTCTTCCTCTTATTTATTTATTTATTTGAGAGGCAGAGTTACAGCGAGAGGGAGAGACAAAGAGTTATCCCATCCACTGGTTCACTTCCCAAATGGCTTCAACAGCCGGAGCTGGAGCTTCTTCTGGGTCTCCCATGTGCGTGCAGAAACCCAAGGACTTGGTCCATCTTCTACTGCTTTCCCAGGCCATTAGCAGAGAGCTGGATCAGAAGAGGAACAGCCGGAACATGAACTGGCACTAACATGGGATGCCGGTCCTGCAGGCAGAGGCTTAGTCTACTACACCAAGCATTGGCCCCGGCATTTAAAATTTTATTAATATTGGGGCTGGTGCTGTGGTGTAGCAGGTAAAGCCACCGCCTGTAGTGCCAGCATCCCATATGGGCACCAGTTCGAGACCTGGCTGCTCTACTTCCAATCCAGCTCTCTGCTATGGCATGGAAAAGCAGTAGAAGATGGACCAAGTCCTTGGGCCCCTGCACCCGCGTGGGATACCAGGAAGAAGCTCCTGGCTCCTGGTTTCACAGCTCCAGCCAAAGCGGCCAATTGGGCTGGAGCGGCAAATTGGGGAGTGAACCAGCAGATGGAAAACCTTTCTCTCTCTGTGCCTCTCCTTCTCTCTCTGTGTAACTCTGACTTCCAAATAAATAAATAAATCTTTAAAAAAATTTATTAATGCTTTCTTTGTGGCCAAATTCCTGGCTGAGTTTTATAAAATAAACATGTAATAATTACAAATTTTTTTCTGCTCCAGATAGCTGCTCCAGATAGTCTAAGACACTAGCAAATCTCCATGACTTTGCTTATTATTATTATTATTATCATTATTATACTCTGGTTTCTCTTCAGATCGTATAAATCATTTTGCCTTCTTCTTCTTCTTCTTCTTCTTCTTATTATTATTATTATTATTATTATTCTCAATCACAGCTTTTACCTCTTTAGGAGAAACTGAAATAACTCAATGTAACTTCATTCAAATCAATGTCTCAGTTATCTAATCACTTATTCTTAATATATTTAGTTGTATTGTCACTTGGTAAATTTCTATGTAAAATATATCTCCTTTGAAATTTGTACTTTCTGCCCCTTCACAAATGTTCCACAGTAGCCTTCCCTGGAAAGTGTAAGACTTACTAAGGCTTTCTCTCTTACTGTAGCCTCTCATCCACTCCAGAGGAGAACTGCACGTGCCCAGAACAGCCCCTCGGTCACTCCTCGTGCTGGGCCTTTTCTCCTACGCTTCTCTTTGTGGCGGATGTTTCACCTCTTCTTTCAAATACCATATCCATTGTCTGTGGTTCAGCTCAAAGCTCTTCCCTGCACACAGCTTGCTAAATTCCATCTGGTATCTTCATAGCAATGGTTGTAAGCTGGGAAGATTTCTGTCACTTTTAAAAATCATACTTAATAGTTGTATGCACATAATCTCTCCCTATTAGACCGTGAGTTCTTTGAAGACCCAGTTCCTCAGTATCCCCCACAATGGTTAAATTCCTGCTGGACTGATAAACCCCCATTGTAAGCCTGCTCTGTCACCCCTACCGCCGCCAAATGCAGACAGATCACAAGGGGGACGTGGGTGAATACTAACCGTGAAGGCCAGAAGGTGGCTTGTGAGAGATGGGACTACATTGTGCTTTCTGAGCCTCGGGTGGCCAGAGCAGTAGACAGACACCAAGGATAATAAGGTCATGTCCAGGGAGCAGGAGACCTTGGCTCTAAGCAGTAGCCTCCAGAATCCGTGAAGGCCTCAGAGACCCATTTGTTCTTAGATATTACTAAACTAAATAATATGCTCACCACTGCTAGTTAACGCTACATATTTTTAAGATTTCTTTTCTTTTTTTTTTTTTTTTTTTTTTTTTTTTGCTCTCAAAGTAAAATATTTCTTATATTTGAAAGATAGAGTTACAGAGAAAGGTAGAGACACACACACACAGAGAGAGAGAGAGGTCTTCCACCACTGGTTCACTTCCCAAAGGCCTCAACAGCTAGAGCTAAGATGATCTGAAGCTAGGAGCCAGGAGCTTCTTCTGTGTCTCCCACGTGGGTGCAGGGGCCCAAGGACTTGGGCCATCTTCTACTGCTTTCCCAGAACATATCAGAGAGATGGATCAGAAGTGGAGCAGCCAGGACTCAAACTGGCGCCCATATGAGATGCTCGCACTGCAGGCGGCAGCTGTTACTGCTAAGCCATAGCACTGGCCTGGTGGACGTTCTTTTAGCCTTTTGATCTATGCTGCTAAATTGTTGGCTAACAGAAAAATTTCTACTATAAATCAAAATCCTGCTAATTTTTAGAATGTCTTTATTTGTTACTACAACAAAATACTGAAGACTGGATAACGTAAAAAGAGGTTTACTTAGCTCATAGTTTTAGAGGCTAAAAGAATAGCATGGTGCAGGCTTCTTTCTCTGCATCTCATGGCAGATGGCACCATGGTGGGAGTGCATTTTGGAGGGAGAGACAAGGGGCCAGGGCAAGGGGGAGGGGCTTTTATAACAACTTACGTTTTCAGAGTTCACCAGAATCCCCCAAGTCCTATGCCAATTCCTTCTGAGTGACAGAGGACCTCCTTCTGGGCCCCTCATAATGGTTGGCCACCACAACACTGACATGCTGAGAATCAAGCCCCCAGCACAGGAATCCCTGGGAGGCAAATCACAGTAAAACCATAGTAAGCCAGAAGTTATTTCAATTAGGTAATTCATTTCGAGGACCATTTGTAAGAATGTGCCAAATTTTGATAAAATCACCAGAAATAAGTTAAATCTCGTACTTTAAATCACTCATATCAAGGAGAAATTCTATCAGTTTAATGTATTTGGAAAAGGAAATTCAGTATATTCACCATCAAAAATAAAGAAGAAACAGGATGATGGAATAAAGATGCATGCCAGCCTGCCCCTGAGGAGTGTAAGGGCAGCATTTTGGAGCACACAAAGTCATAAGGTGTACTGAAAATGCCGACATGAGTAAGACAAAGCTGTGTGTATATATTCATCCCCAGGAGCACAGAGATGCCATAAGCATCACCATTGGTCATTCCTAGGATAACAATAGGTAAAGATAAACAATATGGCTTGTCATTTAAGAAGTGGAAAGTTCACTAGCACACTGCTGTTTACATTGCCAGACATGTAACTCAGTAAGGTAGTTATTACCTTCCTTTTCATAAGAAACTCAATGCTTTACAAAGTCTTCTACTACCTCTGACAAAGCAGAAGCCTCTACAAAGATTTGCTTTATATTAAATATACATAGTTAAGTCTTAGTAGGAACAAGAGACCAGGTGAATGAAAGAACCTGTGGAATGTATTATTTCATCTTACTGTTAACAGATAATCAAACAATAGAGAAATGATTTCTGCATAGAGAATAGAGCCACGTAAGTAAAATATTCTCAACGTAAAAATGTCTACCCTTTCACTGTATGTTAAGAATAGATTTATCAACCTTAGGGATGATGTTCTTTTGGGAGGAACAGTGAATGAAATAAATAACACCATAAAATCTGAAGGGCCTTGACAAGCTGGAAATATGGACCAATTACCCCAAGATGAAATTTGATAGGGATAGATATAAGATTTTGTTCTTTTGTTGAAAAGTAAACTGCAAAGAATTACAGGATATGGAGAAAGCTTAGATGAAATAACAGGAATTTTATTTGAGAGTAAGATCATCATGATGCAGCTGTCAAAAAAAAAAAAAAAGATGACTTGGTCTTGGATTGCATCTTTAGAGTAATAATATCTACAAGAGTTATTTCCTCAGAGAGACGTGCATCCCAGGAAGGCATATTAGTGTATCCACTAATATGTAGTGGAGGAAGCAGGCCTACAAAATTAAAGAAAGCATAGTTGATGTAATTATTGCATTTTAAAATTGGAAAGCTAATATAGAATAAGGAGACATAATGAAACTACAAAATCATCTAGGCCAGCTGTCTAAGAAAACGGAAGTGATTTTTAATGGGTTAAAGGACGGTCCAGCTTGAGGGAAATGGCATTTTCATGGATAACAAGAGGGGAGCAGTTTTAATAAGTGTATGAGCAATTCATCTGGAAGAAAGAGAAAAGATTCTTGGTTTCCTTCCCATCAATAAGATCAATCTAATATCCTCTGGTTCTGCCTCACATTTAATTTGCTCTTTTATAAATGTTTATTGAGCATCTATGTACACAAATATATTCAAAGCCCTCTGAAGATACAGTGGAGAACAAGACAGCCATAAAACTCCACCAAATGATGTCTTCCTACTTCACAAAGCACAATTCCAGCTCCTTCCCGGGCCATAGCAGAGAGCTGGCCTGGAAGAGGGGCAACCGGGATAGAATCTGGCGCCCCAACCGGGACTAGAACCCGGTGTGCCAGCACCACAAGGCGGAGGATTAGCCTGTTGAGCCACGGCGCCGGCCATCAAGGTCTTATTTTAAACATACCCGCTTCAGGCGAGAATGGGAACTTTAGGTAGCTCATGTGAGAAGGGTCAGGGCAGCAGAGCCAAATGCCGACGCGGTATCCTTGCTCCAGCAAGTAAAAGCTCAATGCTGGCACACTGGTAGTGTTTCAGCCCGAGGTGGTGGCCTTTCTAATTCAGTTCTCCTGGGCAGGACCCACCCCTACCCCTCAAGTACTGGGAACTCGGGTTGCAGGAGCGAGACCTCACCCCTGCTTGATTCTCTCCTCTCCCTGCTGTTGCTCCCTGACAACTGACACTTCGCAGGAAGAACTCGTATCTTTTCGTCTCCCAGGGTAAGTGCAGCCATTTCCCAGTCAGCGTTGCCCTCCTCTGGCCTCTGTGTAGCAGGGAAGATCAGCAAGGTCACTGCGGGCTCTCCTGGGGCCTGGTGGGAGCTGCTGACACTTCCAGCATGGCTGTGAGAACGCCCCAGGGAATGGACAGGGCCCAGGGGGTGCAGGGCTGGGGGATGCACAGGATGTAGGGCTCTATTTGCAGTCATTGCCTCTAACACTTCAACTCCATTTAATGGGAGGAATTTATCAAAAACCCACTGCACCCTCACCTGGGGACACATTAACATCAGTAACTTTATTAAGACAAAAATCAGATCTGCAAACCGTATAGCATTGCTGTGAGCCAGGCATCACTCTTATACGGTCTTCACAGAAATACGGTACTAAGAACCATCACTCCCATTCTACAGACGGGAAAAATGAGAAAGTGACAGTTAGATTCTAACCTCAATAACAGTAGGAGAAAGTGCTCCTGCTATCCGGCCTGAAGGCCTAGGTGTGACCCAATTAGATATAGAGTCGAACTATTTTCATAGATCTATCAGAATCGCTTAAATATTATATGAGCTTAGACTAATGTAATTGCTGCTAGTTTACTGAAAACTTAGACTATACAACATGGAAAATAATGATAGTGGTGAGAAATGTTACTGGGACCCCATCACCATCAATTTAACGTGGGAAGTTATTGAAAGAAAATGATAGGAAAGGCCGGTGCCGCGGTTCAACAGGTTAATCCTCCACCTAGCAGCGCCGGCACACCGGGTTCTAGTCCTGGTCGGGGCCCCGGATTCTGTCCCAGTTGCCCCTCTTCCAGGCCAGCTCTCTGCTATGGCCCCGGAGTGCAGTGGAGGATGGCCCAAGTGCTTGGGCCCTGCACCCCATGGGAGACCAGGAGAAGCACCTGGCTCCTGCCTTTGGATCAGCGGAATGCGCCGGCAGCAGTAGCCATTGGAGGGTGAACCAACAGCAAAGGAAGACCTTTCTCTCTGTCTCTCTCTCTCTCACTGTCCACTCTGCCTGTCAAAAAAAAAAAATGATAGGAAAATTAATATGTTTGGTTAAAAGCTCATGCTTTAATAATTACTTCAAATGAAAGTTTATTGTGTGGCTTAGAAACTAAAATCCATTTTAAACTAATTTATATTATTATACGAGTGTCACAGGTCTAGTGTGCCTCTCTTGGATCAGGAATTTTCCATTCTCTGTTTTTGATTGGCTTCCTCTGTGGGCCCAAGTTTCTGGGGGAGTACATTCCTGAAGCACAGACTACACATAAGCATAAAGCTCCCGGCGGTGATGCCAGGGAGGAGATTCAGCCTCTTAGTGGTGTTGACTTTTCCATGCGGGACCAGCTACACGATTTGCGGAACCCCTTGTTAAAAAATTACCTAACATTTCAAGGGGGCGACAATAGGGACTGACCTGACATGGTGCTCTGTGTGACAAGGCACATGCCCAGGAAGCTGGCCCTGTTTCCAACTATACACATTTGGAATTTAAACATTTCATTAAGAGTTATGTTGGTAAAGGCGAAGAGGATGCCAGGAGGGTTACAGGCGTTGTGACACTGTGCTGGAAGAAGCACATATTTGGTCTGTTCCGGGCACAGGAACATGAATTGAGCTCATCAGTTCACAGGTGATAGGGATACTAGGTATGTCTTGTGTTCTAATATTTGGTGAGTTGACCCTAACTCCTGAGATGGAGCTCCTAATCATTTAAAATTTTGGGTGACAGGCGTGTCTTGTGGGGCCAGCACTGTGGTGTGAAGCCTCTGCCTGCAGTGCCGGCATCCCATAGGGCACCGGTTTGAGTCCCGGCTGCTCCACTTCCTATCCAGCTCTCTGCTATGGCCTGGAAAAGCAGTAGAAGATGGCCCAAGTCCTTGGGCCCTTGCACCCGCGTAGGATACCTGGAAAAAGCTCCTGGCTCCTGGCTTTGGATTGGCCCAGCTCTGGCCTTTGTGGCCATCTGGGGAGTGAACCAGCAGACGGAAGATCTCTCTCTGCCTCTGCCTCTCTTAACTCTGCCTTTCAAATAAATAAATAAATCTTTTTAAAAAGAAAAGGAGTGTCTTGTATTCGATGAGATGGCTTGGGGTGGGCTCCCGGATGTGCACTGATCACCAGAAAGACCAGGCCACAGTTAGAAGTCCTATCTCCCATTTCAGTCCTATCTCCCACTCAGAGGGGAGGACAGAGGGGCTGTTGACAGTGAATCGTCCCTGTGAGATGAAGACTCCATAAAAGTCGCTGAACTATGGGGTCACGGGAGCTTCCAGCTGGTGACCATGTCCATGTGGGTGCCATGCCCCAAGTCCATGGGGAGAGAAGCACCTGGGATTGGGACACTTTCAGAACTCACCGTATGCACCTCTTCATCTGAATGCTTTTTCCTAGCCTTTATTAGAACAAGGCAGCCAATATGTTTCCCTGAGTAGGAGGAGCTGTCTTAGCAAAACAATGGGAGCCTAGGTGGGGATTGTGAGAACCCCATTTTTACGGTTAGTTGGTTAGAGTAGAGAGGACAGCTATTATTCTGGGTGTGTGAAGAGGGAAGTTTCAAGGGACTGTAGAGTGTGGCTCTAGTTTACTAAGTTGTAGGACACCCAGCTGGGGGCTGCTAGGGAACTGCTTGGTGAGTGGGGAAAACTCACACATTGTGTGAGAGTAGCACAAATAGCTTAATTTTTCCTATCTCTACCAGGAGTAAAAACAAACATAGAAAGTGGGGAGCGAAGAGAAGACTGCTGAAAGATGCAACAGAAAGGAAGCAAATGCAGCCTAAAACAACTTCCCGAGAGCAACGCATCAGGGTTGGGAACTGCTGTTCCAGATGTTTTCCAGATATGGGGCCGGCAGGTACAGAGTGAGGAAGTGACACAGAAGTGATGGACGAGTCGGCACTCACAGTCCACCCTTCTCCAGGGAAGGAAGCCCAGTGAAGTCCTTCAGGCACGAAGCTGTGCTCTCGGGTTGGCACTGTGGCACAGCGGTTAAGCCGCCGCTGTGACGCTGGCATCCTCTCTTTGAGATCCGGTTTGAGCCCAACTGCTCCAATTCCAATCCAGCTCCCTGGTAATGTGCCTGGGAAAGCAGCAGAGGATGGCCCAAGTACCCCTGCTACCCTCACTGGAGACCTCAGTGGAGTTCCTGGCTCCTGATTTTGGCCTGGCCCGAGCCTGGCTGTTGTGACCATTTGGGGAATAATGCAGTGGACGGGAGATATTTCTCTCTCTCTCACGTGGTTCTATCAGTCTGACTTTCAAATAAATAAATCTTGAAAACTTAATCACTGGTTAGAGGAAGAATAATAGCAGCATTAATGGGAAAGAACTAGATAAACATGCATAAAGGACCTTTGAAGAAATGAATTTAGTAAACAGGTTTAAAAACTTATTCGCAGAGTTACAAGTATTAGAGGAGACAGAGCATTCATAAAACAAAGGCAGTTGGTACTGAAGAGAAACAAGTGTGAGGCCCTAATCCTGGAGAAAGAAAAAAAAAAAAAAGATCCTCTACTCACAGATTCACCTTCCAAATGGCCTCAATGGCCAGGCTGGAGCCAGAAGCCCAGAGCTCCATCTGGTCTCCCGCATGAGTGGCAAGGGCCCAAGCAGGTGGACCACCCTCTGCTGTCTTCCCAGGTGCACAGGAAGGAAACTGGATCCACCAGGACTCATGCAAAGCAGCCGGACCGGAAACCAGCGCTGGGATATGAGACAGGCAGCTGCTCGGCTCACTGTGCCAGAAAGCAGCCTCCTGCCCCCCATCTCTTTAAGGCTTTGATAATTATTACAACCCAAACTACATCATGTGTATGTGGGCACCTGTGGCATGTCAAATACTATTCATCTACCTACCTACCTATTATTTAGGTGGGAGAAAAATGTCTGAAGTCAGTCTTTATTCCATAGTATGAAATTGTCTCTAAGGATATGATACTACCGGGAATGGATGAGAGAATAGAGGCAAAAGCCGGCAGTTTTTTCAGAATTCAAAATTAGGCTGCTTTTTTAAAGAGAAAGTGGGAGATTCTGGATGCCATAATTTTTCTTTCAAAGAAATTGTGATTTTTTTTAAAAGGTTGGATTTTACCTGTAGCCTAAGCTGTTCAAGACCTAAAGTATAAGGGTGTCAGAGCCAGCCGTAGAAATCTCTAAGATTTAAAACAAAAACAAAAACAAAAACGCACTGGTGATACACATTACCGAAATCAGTTCCTGTGTTGTTTAAAGTACAGCGGGAGGCTGCATGACCCGGCAAGGTTCGTTAAAGCCACAATTGTGGAGGAGAAACTCAGGGAAGCAACTTCTCGAGAGTAGATCCATAATTACAAATGAAGGGCACTGAAGTTAATTTACTTCTAGTTCCCAGAGGACTCAAGCTTCCTTCAAAAAACTCGCTCTCCGAACTCGCCCACTTCCGACCACAGCACTTTGCGCTTCGAATAGTTAACTGAGCATGCGCAAACAGTACTGCGCACGCGCCTTGGGCAACCCAATCAGCATCTCAAACCTGGGAGTTACTTCAAGAGGTTGGACTAACCTCACATGGGGCGGGGTCTAGAGGCCGAATCACGAACATGATTGGCCAGCCTTAGGGTCCACATTCTTCTATGGGCGGAGCCTCACCCTGGAGCCACGTCTAGTAAACTGTTCTCCTAATTTGGGAAGGGTCTGGCGTGGGTGGGGCGTGGAGCAGAGAGAGCGCGGAATACGCCTGCGCCGGGCGCTGGGACAGGGCGTGTTCCTTGTTCTGGTGCCAGTTTGGTGCGGCCGGAGTGCGGCTCTCGCTGCTGGGGTGCGTCCTGAGGAAGCGTGTCGTCCCGCGTCCGCGCTCTGGGGTTCTGTCCTCCGCGGTGAGTGTGTGTGCGTGGCTTTGCACTCGGGTCCGCGTCTCTGAGAGGCCGGTGTGATACTGGACACTTCCTTCCCGCCTGTCCCGCCCTGCTCCGCGTCCCTGCCCTGCCCCGGACCCCGCTGTCCAGCCGGGGGAGACGCGGAGAGGGGCAGCCCAGGGCTTGTTTTCTTTCCCGCACCTTCCTGCCATCGCCCACGTGCTTTGTTGCTGTTTGCTACAGACCATGTCCAAGTCCCTGAAAAAGTTGGTGGAGGAGAGCCGGGAGAAGAACCAGCCGGAAGTGGACATGAGCGACCGGGGCATCTCCAACATGCTGGATGTCAACGGCTTGTGTAAGTTCTCGGCCAGGGCCTTCCCCTTGGGTGAGCCGGTGACTGCTGGTGGTGGTGTGTGAGTGACCACCCCGGTGTAGATCGCCCCCCTGCTGGAAGCATCCCTAGTCTGGAGCTTGGCTGAGAAAGTGTCAGAATTCCTTCTGTTGCAGCTGGGAAGTGAACGTGAGTCCAGGGTGAGCACACAGATACAGGCGCTTCAGTACCTCCTCGTTTGTGCGGATTTACTGCGTTGGGTTGGATTGTCCACCCAGCTTCCTTTTAATAGCCATTTTATTTTTAATTGGAAATCGTTTTTGAAATACCCTTCCTTTCCTTTAACATAGTCTTTGTCCATAAGCAAATGGCACACAAAAAAGTTACGTGATGATTAAGAACTCCTGTGCCTGGAGGATTTTGGATATTTTCTGACCTAGCTCCCATTTCCTGGGTTTTTATTCTCCTCAGTTAGTCCCGGCTGCGCTCACTCCTTGTGCTGCTGGGATGCCTTCCTACCTAGCCACCTTGCTGCTAGTTTCACTGAGCAGTTACATCACTGGATTTTTTTTTTTTTTCCGGGTTATTTTCCTTTAACATTAGTAGGATTGTGTTATCCTCTCCCTTAAAATCCCTTACAGCCTGGAATTGCACGCTCAGACGGCTGCAGCGGAGGTAGGCATGAACTCTGTAAAATTGTCTCTGTATCTGAAGAGGGCAGCTGCTGCACCTGCCACATGGATCGAGACCGTTGTCACCATCTCCCAAGATGGGACGTTGGCCCAGTGTTGTCAGATCTCTCTCTGTTTTAAATAAAAGAAACCAGGACTCTAGATGTATATACGAACATTTATGATTTCTAGATCCTGGCACGAATGGGAAGCTGCGTGGGTGAGATAACACCCTTCATCAAACCGAGTGGGACTTTGCCTGAGAACTTCTTGAAACCCTTCTGCTGGTGGTCCTCTACCCGCGATAACGCCGCGGGCTCCTCGGCCTGGCGGACGAGCCTTTCTGTATCCGACTGCAAGCTTTCTGTGGGTTTGGCGTCCCAGGCCTTCTGGACATCCCGCCCTTCCCGAACCACAGCGTGCTTGTTCAGATCCTTGTGTCTCCGCTGGTTCTGCTTCCTTCTCCCTGCTCTCCTGCACCTGAAATCCCTCTACTTCCCTGTATGGGGTCAGCTCGGCCCTCACGGCCTACGAGTAGTCTGGTCCATCTGCTATTTGCTGGCACTTCTTCCTCTGCACAGCTGGGCTGTCTGGCTTCATGGCTCCTGTTACGTACCTAGGATTGTCGTTTTGTTTTTCATCTAGAAGTCTCTTTCCCCCATTAGCCCCCATGAGAGGGGGGCCTAAAACTACAGTCTTCACGTATACATTCTTTATCAGTGCCTAGAACGGCTGTTAAATGGGTGATGGAAAGAATGATGGATTGGGCCTGCAAGTTTATGGAATTCAGGCCAAGGTGGGACAGTGAAGAAAAAAGAGATGCCCAAGAAGGATAAAAATGAGGAATAGAGGCTGGCATTGTGGTACACTGGGTTAAGCCACCGCTTAGAACACCAGCATCTCCTAGGAGCAGCAGTTGGAGTTCCAGCTCTTTGCTTCCAATCCAGCTCCTTGCTGGTGTGCCTGGAAAAGCAGGGGAGGACGGCCCAAGAGCTTGGGCCCCTGCCACCCATGTGGGAGACCCCAATGGAGTTCCGGTCTCCCAGCTCTCTCTCTGTTATTCTATCTTTAAAAAAAAGTATTTAAAAAAAGATGATGAGGGAACAGTTTGTTGCACCGAGAGAGCAGAGTCAGGTTGAGTGTGGTCCATGGTCTGTGCCCGGCATGGATGCTGTTGATCACGTGTTGGCAAAAGGAAAGGGGAGGCACTGCTGTAGGAGAGCCCTCCTTACGGTTTGGCTTTGTCTTGCTTACAGGCTCAGCCCCTGGGACGCTGGTCTCTTGCAGGATGGGTGGCTTCTTGGTGGCAGCCACTGGGCAGACCGGTCTTGCCCTGATCCAGTGGAGCATCTGGATGTGTCTGGAACTGCCGCTGCCCGGCTCTGCTGTGTGATCAGGATCGTTACTGGGGCCCCTGCCGCTGCAGAGAAAGGAGAGTGAGTGGCGAGCAGGCGGCCGGGCCCAGCTGCCCTCTCTCGCCCGTGGCTTTCTGCCCCATAGCACCCTTTTTCTCGCGGGTTGAAGAGCAAGGTTGCATTCAGCAGAGCAGCTTTGTGTTCACTGGCTCTTGAAGGGGAGACTTGATGGGATATTTCTGAGTGGGGAGCGCGGCGTAGCTGTTTGGCTTAGCTATTTCGGTTCATCACCGGTATCTCTTTGAAGCCTTGGCTTTTGTTAGAGAAGATAGCCACCTGCTTCCTGGCAAATGTGCTTCCAGGTCATGTTGGGTGGGAAAACGCAGCGTCATCCTGCAGTTTCCCCAAAGCAGCAGCTCAGGAAGAGCAGTGGTATGAGGGTGTTTGCAGAAATTCGTGGAAAAGCGAAGTGAAAAGATCAATTTATTTTGGTGCCTAAACACGAGATTTGTGCATAGTTTTTTCATAATACACATTTTTTTATGGACTTTTTAAAGACCCACGAATACTTGTTGGGAAGTTGAGTGGAAGTGAATTTGGAGATTCCTCTTCCTCTGGCTTCCAGAGCCTTGACCCACAGAGAGGCTGGTCTCTGCTCGATCCCTGAGGCCTGGAGGATTCTGGCATGCTTCTCAGAATCTCACTCCTCAACTGGGCTTTTCAGTAGTGTGAACAGTGCCTAGTGTATACGCCTGTTAAATTATTGGACATGGTTATATTAACACTAACATAAAAATTCCCATTTTCCTTATATAATTTTAACTGTAATGGTGACGTTTATATATATATGTATATATATATATATTTTTTTTTTTTGACAGGCAGAGTGGACAGTGAGAGAGAGAGAGACAGAGAGAAAGGTCTTCCTTTTGCCGTTGGTTCACCCTCCAATGGCCACTGCGGTAGGCGCGCTGCGGCCAGCGCACCACGCTGATCCGATGGCAGGAGCCAGGTGCTTCTCCTGGTCTCCCATGGGGTGCAGGGCCCAAGCACTTGGGCCATCCTCCACTGCACTCCCTGGCCACAGCAGAGAGCTGGCCTGGAAGAGGGGCAACCGGGACAGGATCGGTGCCCCAACCGGGACTAGAACCCAGTGTGCCGGCGCCGCAAGGCGGAGGATTAGCCTAGTGAGCCGGGTGACATTTATATATTAAATGCAGGCAATGATTAACGCCTATACAGAGAATGGCTATTTCTTGCATCTCATGCTTTCCCGACATTATCCTGACTTTAATATATCAAAAGATGAGCAAGAATTAAGCTTTGAAGACAAGAATGGAGGTTCTGTGTTTCTCCCAAGCACGCCCAACTTTCTGCTTGTGAGAGTTGAGTCTTAGAAACCTCAGAGTCGGTGCATTCCTTCTTAAAGCTGATTAGAGGAGTCAAGGTACTGAAAGCTTTCACCTCCTTAGGCTGGGGACAGACACCAGGCGGGTTCTGCAATTTTCCGCCAGCGCATCCGGGTTCTAGATGTGCTCAGATACTGCCATGCCAGGTAGCCAAGTACAGTGCTCACTGAAGAGGGTTCAAATTCTGCTGCCGACTGCTTTGTAGCCTCAGAGACTGACCTTAACCTCTCTGAGCTCCACTGTCCTAGTCAAATGGAAGCGAAGGAGTCACTGCATTAGGGTTACAGTAGCATGCATTAAATGTTAACTATTAATGTGACCAGACAGAGGGCTGTAAGCCTCAGCTGGAACCACTGGCAACATAGTTAATTTGCCAGAACCAAGACTTTAACTTGGTTAATTAGACTGGATGAGGCATTTATGTCATATGTTGCCCTTTTCTGTGTGGCTTATTAGAAGGTGGAGTGTTTGACATTTTTGCTCGGGGGTTCTAATTGATTTAGCTAGCTATTCCTTTGAAATTTGTGCTAATCTTTCTTTTCAATCTTTTTTTTTCTGCACAGCATGCAGTGTGCAAACACATTTTCCTGAAAGTCTCCAAGAGTAATGGTGCCAATTTTGCCCTTTTATGAGAAACTTCACCGCACAAACTCCCCAAGCAGCCGTGTCTTCCCCTGAGTGATGAAGCTGCCTCAAGAGGTCCTGTAATCAGCTCCCACAGAGGCAGAGCAGCCTGCAGGGGCCAGGGGCACCTTCTGGCATTCCTTTTATTTAAGTCTTGGCGAGCTGATTGTCCTCTGGGTGGTCAAGCGTTTATCAGTTTTTTTTACAAGTTAGACTAAAATATTTTTCAGATAAGTCTTTAAAAAAAAAGTAACCTGCTTGGGGCTGGAGGGTGGGCTTTGTAGAGGACCATGCCAGATAATCAGCTGAGTTAGCTGCAGGCAGGTGCTATTGCAAAAGCCCAGTTAAACTTAAAGTGGCCGTCCCTTTTGGGAGCTGTATTATCAGTAGAAGCTGTCCTTGCGGGAGGAGATGCGAGCTGGGAAGAACTTGTGATTTTCACTGTAGTCTGTGTGGAAATCTTGTAGTCCTCACTCCTCAAGCTGTGTGTGTCTGTGCCCCCTTTGAGTTTCTAAACCTGTAGTACTTGGGCCTGGGCAGCGCTTTTCCCTCCTCTCCAGCAGCTCCCTCCACTCCCTTGCCTTTTAATGTTTGTTGAAAGAATGAATGACTTCCCATCCTCATGACTGTTCTGTGTCACCGCCTCCAGGAGGTCCCCAGAGGGCTCGGTTGTTACCCACCAGCCTGTCCACCTGGGCTAAGGGTAATGGCTATATCCACAGTACTTGGGGTAGTGCTTGGGCAGTTTCTTAAAAGAAGAAAGCTGCTTTTGTTAGAAAACTGAGGTTTGCTACGGTAGAAAGCATAGCACAGGAGAAAGAGTATTCTTGTCCCTTTGCTACAGATTTCTGTTGAACTTCCTGGGGGAAAATAGTTTATAACCATCATGGATGCAATCAAACTGTCACATGTTTGGTTTCTGATTTCAGGACAGTAAAAACGGAAAATATTTCATTAAAATGGGAAATCATGACAAATTGTGAGCCCTTTGGTGTGGCTGAATACTAATGACATTTTACTATTTTTAAAAATTTTTTAAAGATTTTATTTATTTGTTTGAGAGGTAGAGTTACAGACGGTGAGAGGAAGAGACAGAGAGAAAGGTCTTCCATCCGTTGGTTCACTCCCCAAATGACTGCAATGGCCAGAGCTGCGCTGATCAGAAGTGAGGGGCCAAAGGTCAGAGGCCAGTAGCCGGGAGCCTTCTTATGGCTTCCCATGTGAGCTCAAGGGCCCAGGCACTTGGGCCATCTTCCACTGCTGTTCCAGGCCATAGCAGAGTGCTGGATCAGAAGAGGAGCAGCTGGGACTAGAACTGGTGCCGGCCCAGATATTTTACTATTTTTTTAACATTTGGTATTTTACTTCCAGGCAGCCTTTATTGTTTTTTATTAGCTGTGTAGCCAAGGGTAAGTCACTTAACCTCTCTATGCCTTAGGGTCCTCATTGATAAAATGAGAGTAATAACTAAACCTGCCTCACAGGGTCTGTAAAGTGCCTAGGGTACCATAACCACGTGGCATACCGTCATCATAGTATTTGCTATTATTAGTATTTTAAAACCTTTTATCTATGATTGTGTAAAAAATGCAGAATAATGTCTTTTTATTTCTTGGAAACCCTGGTAGCCTTACTTCCTCTGTGGTGTCTTACCTGCTTGTCTCAATGTCTCACCACCCCAGGCATCCCCTGTCTCATTCTCCCCTGATTTGGAATGTCCAGGTAATGGGCCCTGTGTGCCAGGATCAAGAGGAATACCAGGGCCAACTTCAGAGCCTGGGACGGGGCGCGGGGAACAGCAGAGAGGTTCACAGGATTTCTGCGGTGATGAGCTTGTGGCTACGACTCTGTTGAGAATGGCAGACATAATTAAAATACCATATATCATCGAATAGCAACTTAGTGAATGTATATTTCTTTTTTTCTTGATGGGCATTATCTAAGCCAAATCTAGGCAGAGTGGACAGTGAGAGAGAGAAAAGTTTTCCTTTGCTGTTGGTTCACCCTCCAATGGCCGCTGCGGCTGGCGCACTACGCTGATCTGAAGCCAGGAGCCAGGTGCTTCCTCCTGGTCTCCCATGGGGTGCAGGGCCCAAGCACTTGGGCCATCCTCCACTGCACTCCTGGGCCACAGCAGAGAGCTGGCCTGGAAGAGGGGCAACCAGGACAGAATCCGGCGCCCCGACCGGGACTAGAACCCAGTGTGCCAGCACCACAGGCAGAGGATTAGCCTATTGAGATGTGGCGCTGGCCCCCTGTATAGACTCTTTAAACTATCCAGTGATAAATTAATATTTGCTGTTAAAAACCAGTATTTGTTTGGGTCTGAAGTAGGTAGATTTTTTTCAGCGTAAGAAGCCATTGCACCCACTTGTGATGATCAGTGCTTGGATTGGTGTGGATAGTAATTGAAACCACACACTGTGTCTTTTCATAAATTTATGTGTACTTGATTGAGATACAGCCTGGTCTACATATATGAGGTCCATTGTTATCAAAGAAAAAATGGCAAGTTTGCATAGATTGGTTTATTTTTTATTTTTATTTTTTAAGGCAAAAGATAACAAAAATATGGCTGAAGAACACTGTCTTTAGATCAAGAATACCACCAGGAGGGGTCAGGGTTGAGCCTGTGTGTTTTGCTAGAAGAGTTCTTGGGAGACCGGATACTGTTCTATCTCCCCACCCTCCACTGTGCTTCCTCCCTCATTTATCACACCTCTTTATGGTACTTCATCTGTGTACTCACAGTGAAAGGAGCCTCACTTGTGCTGTGGTCAGTCCTACCCAAAGCCTCTTGTACAGGGCTTCTGAGTGGAGGGACTCTGAGCTGCCTATGTGTGTTTCCACTGAAGATGGCCTGGGGTGGAATTCGCAGGGTCTCCTTTGGAGAGAGTTCATCCGTGTGAGATGCTTAATCATGTGAAATGCGATTGTTGGATTTGAGGTGTTGGAAAAGCCGAAAAGGCAAACGAGGGGCAGGCCCTTGACAGAGTGGTGGAGACACGGCTGGAGTGCCCGAGTTTGAGTCGTGCTTTAGCTCCTGATTCCTGCTTCCTGCTGATGTGCACCTTGGGAGGCAGCTGACAACAACGACTCAAGTACTTGGGCCCCTGCCATCCACGAGGGAGACCCACATTCAGGTACTGGCTTCTTGTGGGCATTTGGGGAGTGGGGGAAAAAAAAACTCAGCAGATGAGAGATCTTTCTCTGTCTCCCTATGTGTCTCTTTCAGCCTTTCCCGTAGATAAGTAAAAACTTAGAAAATAAAAAGTCAAATGATTGCATGACATTATCTGCCTTATTGATTTCCCAGGGCTGCCAAAACAATACTGCAGAATGGATGCCTTCCGTAACACACCGTTCTTTCTCAGTCCCGAGGCTGGAAGTCCAGGATCCACATGTCAGCAGGGCTGCTTTGTCCCGAGGCCTCTGCCTGGCTTGCAGACGGCCATCTCTGTGTCCTCCCATGGATGTCGCTCCATGTCCCTCCAATCTCCTCTCTTCTTAAAGACACCAGCAACTCAGAATGAGGCCCACACTGTGGATCTCATTGTAACTTAATCACCTCTGTAACAGCTCCGTCTCCAAATACAGTTCCTTACAGAGAGTCGCGGGTTAGGGCTACGGCATAGGAATTTGGAGGCACATAGTGCAGCCTACAACGTGGCTGTTAGAGTCTCAGTGACACATACCCAGCTGCCTGCACTGCGCTGAGCGCTCACACTCATCATCTTCCCTTCTGGTGCACCTGACTGTGGCTAGCATGTTAAGGTGGAGAGCTCTGGAGATCCTATGAAGTCCCAGCACCATTCGGGCACCACAGAGTTCACAGTTCAGTGTGCCTGACACCTCTGCTAGGTGTGTTCCTAGCTAATAGGCTAAAGGGCCGTATTCAGGCGCTAAGGAGTGGTGATTTCCAGGGGTACCTGGGCCTGGCCCACCTTACCCCAAGGAATTGTGTTTCTGATTTCTTGGAAATGCTGTGTTCGGCATATAAAACTTGTCAGTACATAAAACGTGTCGTTTGGGCCATTGCAACTTCCAAGAATCTTGGTTTATGAGATTGCTGGGGAGTTTTAATAGTGGAAGAAACAGAGAAGCAAATTAACCTCTGTTTCATCAGTATGGACAGAACCCTCCGCTTTTCTTTATGGTTTCCTGAAAGACTGTTAATCTTTTTTTCTTTATTTTATTTAATTTTTTAAAAACTTTATTTCTCTGAAAAGCAGAGTTACAGAGAGGCAGAGGCAGAGAGGGGAGAGATGTCTTCCATCCACTGGTTCACTCCCCAAATGGCCGCAATGGCCGGAGCTAAGCCAAGCACTTGAGCGATCTTCCACTGTTTTCCCAGGCTATAGCAGAGAACTGGATTGGAAGTGGAGCAGCTGGGACTCGAACCTGCGCTACACCACAGTGCCAGTCCCCAAGACTTAATCATAACCGAATTTAATGATCAGATGTGAATTTTTGTATACTGTATGTTCAGTTTTTTCTGTCTTCAAGCTTAGGGCATTAGCTTAAAGCACTCCATGAGTATGTAGTTAGACAAGATTGTATTGGGAAAATATTGGTTCATTTATGAGATAGAATGACATTGACCAGTAGCTTCAGTTGTAAATTATGTGTGGCCCATAAAGATCCTTTCCATTGCATATATCTCTCTGCATGTTGGGTTTGGATGTGGTTCATATGTCTCCCAAAGGTTCATGTGCTCAAAGTGTAGGCCCCAGTTGCAGGGACCAAGAGGTGCTGGGACCTTTAAGAGGTGGGGGGCAGGTGGAAGGTAACAAGGTCAGTGGGACATCGCTCTTGGGACTTGAGTCCACCCCATGCACTTCAGCTCTTCTGTAATGGCTGTTGCCTTCCTGTTCTCTGCCATGTTGTCGCACAGCCAAGGGTGCCTCCCTGGAGGGCCAGCAGATCGTGAGCTACCAAATCCTGGGCTTTCAGCTTCTAAAACGGTGACCTAAACAAGCCTCTTTTATTTTAAAAATACATACCTGGTTTCAGGTGTTTTGTTTTAGCAACAGAAAACAGAATAAAACACTCCAAATCCACTAAACATTCTTTTAGACTCAGAATAATTTACAATTTTAAGACTAAACTTGGCCGAATGAAAGGCACCCATCATCAGACCAAGCAGTTGATTGGAAGCTGTCTTGGCCTCTCAGTTTTTCAGAACATAGCACAGGCCTGGGAATGGTAACCTGACTTGCAGTCTCAAATTAAGAATGGTGATTTTGCAAATGTCGGCTTTTTCACAGCCATAAATATTTAAATCTTTAGGCTTTGTCAGGAATACCTACTTAATTTATCATAGATTTGTATTCTGTAAGATACACACCTTTTGTTAGGATTAAAATAAAAGATAATACAATTGACACGCAGTGCCATATGTAGTCAGGGTGTATTAATCCATACACATGTATTTATTGTGTACCGGGCGTTGTGCTAAGCTCGCTGTAGGAATTAATTCTTTTGAACCTCGCAATTTAAATATTATCATCACAATCTAAGTCACAGCTGAGGAAACAGCTTTTGCAAGCTTAATTAACTGGCTGAAGGTCACACAGGTGCCAAGAGTAGAGCCAGGCCTATAAACCCTGGCATCAGACTTGAGGACTTGTGTTCTTACCTTGCGCTGGCCTGCCTTGGCCCTTTTACTGAAGGTTTCTGATTGGCATATGCATGTACCCTATGGAGGAAACAAAGATAAACAGTTAGGGAAGCACAGTGAGTGCCTTACGGACAAGCTGATGGGTTTCTAGAAGCTTTGCTCGTGCCCCAGCTGAGTTAATGGGGATGCCAGTTCCGTCAAGCTCTTGCTGTTTGAGCCATTGAAACAGGATTCTTCCCTCACTACTTACTTATACTTAAAAAAGAAAAACAAAAAACCAAAGTCAAGTCTATGGAAATCTTTATATAGACAAATTCATATAAAACAATGCAATTTGACAGATTTTCAAACTAGGAAAAATCATCATTGTGGTGGCCCGTGCACTCACCGGTCACTATCCCAAGGATAACCACTGTTCCAACTGTGGATGTGTAGGTTAGTTTTTGTACATGGTCAGATCCTCTTGCTCCACATTAAGTTGGTGAGACTTCTCCGTGTGAGGTTGGTGATGGATCCATGCTGAAACTACCATACTTTCTTTGTGATCATGGTGTTGATGGCCATTTGAGTGGTTTCCAGGTAGGGTTGTTATGAGCAGTGCTGCTGTGAGCATAGGGCTGTGCCTCTTTTGGTGAACATATGTAAGCATTTCTGTTGGTTAAATACAAGCAGTGAAATTGCCAGGTGATGGAGGATTCCTTTCTATACTCTTTAAAAACAGAAGGTTAGAATCACCAAATGTGGCAAATATTTGAAAATCATGTGACAGGAGAGTTAACACTGTATAATGAGCTTTCACAAGTTGTGCCAACAGGCCGAGCAAGGTGTGCCCATGTCAGCAAGGCCTGTTTGCTTGGAGGTGTCACTGAATAATTCGCTTCAAGCAGGAGTTGCTCAGAGGAAAGATTATTTGCTGGTGACCAGTAAGTGAGACAATGGGAAGCTGTTTGCCAGGGCTTTTGCAGCAGGAGTTAGAGGAATGTCTGGGATGCAGGCAAAGGAGAGCAGGAGGGCCCTTGCTACTCAAGAGACACACATCGCCATTCACAAACCTGACCGACCTGTCTCTTGGCGCTTTCCTTGTTGGTGGCATTCAAGAGCCCTCTGAGCACAGTGTTGAGAGAAACTGAATCAGAGTCTGTCTGCCTCTTGCCTGAACTGTACAGTTTTGATAGCCTTTCTTGGTGCCTTGCCCTCTTTCCAAAAAGCTTGCTCCCTCATTGAGCCCCCTTTCTGAGCAGTATCTCACGAGCGGATCACTGCAGTCTCTGGGGGGCTCTCCAGCTTGGCCACGTGTAAAAACACCTTAGAAGCTGTGCAGCCCCACCCCAGACCCGGTAAATCGAAAGTTCTGGATGTGGCAACTGGTGATAGGATGTCTGCATTAACATCCCTGCACATTCTTGTCCTTGCCCAAGCTCAGATTGTTCATTTTTGGGAACCACTTCTTGTTGGCTCTTCAGCCCATCGAACAAGAGCCTCGTCTCTAATAGCTTCCTTGCAATCTGGGGCGACAAGATGTTCCATATGTCTCTGCATTCCTGCCTCAGACCTAAAGGCAACGCTTTTCACCAGGGACCCCCCCTCCCCACCGCTACCACACACACCCTACCCCCCTGAAGTGTGAAATATTTCAGGACCACAATCTGGACTCCAGGCTATTATAATGCTCTTTGTATCATTGTTAGTGCATTGTTCATGCATTTTAGGCTTCATTAGTAGACAGAGCTAAGATTAAGACACTCATAGTTAAAAATAAAGCATCTCATGAGTTCATACTGATGCCAACCCCAGGTTCTTTGCTCCCTGGCAGTGGAAACTGACAAGAGGCCATACTGGGGCTTATGCTTGAACCCAGGGGAGACAGCATGGTGGGAAGATGTTCCACCCACTGGCTCTGTGAGGGGAGCTGGACTCCAGGAGGGGTTTTCATTGTGTGAGGAGGCATGGTGTTGGGCCCCTTGGTACATAGCACCTCCATTTGGCACCTGGATCTGTCCCCAGCCTAGTGTTCCACACAAGCACTTATTTTTCTTGCACATGACATGCTCAAAATGACAGTGTTGCTCACTACTGCCACCTGAAGGTCATATCTCCATTGTATTGGGCTACTCTGTGCCCAGGTACAGGCAGGAGGGGGTCCTTTGACCCTTAGGGGTGGAAGCTTCTTGTTGCAGATTGATTTGGAGCTGGTTGAAGTGACCTGACTTGTGGTCCTAGATGGATACCTGTTCGGGTGGAGATGGGCACATGACAGGTTGTGAAACCTGCCCTTATCCTGCCTCAATACTTGTAATCTCAACAGAAAAATAAGAGCACAGGGCTTTTCCTTACTCTCCACTTTTCTATCTACTCTCTACTCATTTCTTCCACACCAAGCATCCTGATTCTCCTGGATACCAGTGATGACAGAATTAGAATATCTCCCAGTGACTTATTTGGTACATTACACACAATTAACAGATACAATTTTATCACCACTATTATTGCTGAAAACAGTTGCTGTATTCATTTGCTACTTCTATTCTCCCTCCTTTTTTTTTTTTTTAAACTTGGCTATCTTTTACCAGCAGTGTTAGATTATAGAGAAATTGAGCAGAGGGTACAGAGTTCTCATATGCTCCCCCCCCCCCCCCCCCGTTTTACTACTATCAATATCTTGTATTGGTGCGACACATTGGCTACAATTACTCAACCAATATGGATATAGTATTGTTAACAAGTCTGTAGTTAACATGAGGTGCCACTGTGTGTTGTGCACAGTTCTGTGGGTTGTAACAACAACAGAGTGTCAGGTGTCCACCATCACAGTATCTTGGCAGTTGTGGGGAATGGGTTGCCCTATATATCAAATTCCCGTGTTCCACCTGTTCACTCTCCACCCCTCATTGTCTAACCAGACCTCATCCAGCCACTGAGGTTTTGTCATTTGCCGTTGTCTTGATCATTTTACCTTTCTCAGAATGTTGGAAGGTTGTAGTCGTACAGTGTGTTTACAGACTGGCTTCTTGGACTTAGTAATAAGGTTCTTCTGTGTGTTTTTGCATCTTGATAGCTCATTTGTTTTTAGCACTGTGTCTGTGCCATCGTCTGGATGTGCCACAGTGTGTGTATCCATTCAGCTCTTGAAGGACATCTTGGCTGTTGCCAAGTTTGAGCAATTATGAATGAAGCTAGGGTAAACATTTATGTGTAAGTTTTTTGAGGACAGAAGACTCACACGTTTGGATAAGCATTTAGGGGTATGATTGCTGGGTAATGTTAGCTAAGACTACATGTAGTATTATGAGAAACTGATCAGAATGTGTTCCCATGTGGTTTGTATTTGTACTGTTTTGTTTTCCTGCCATGAGTGAATGAAGGTTCATGTAGCTCCATGATTCGCTGGCATTTGGTGTTGTGTTTTGGATTTTAACCATTCCAGTAGGTATACGGTATTATCTCATTGCTTTAATTTGCAATTAAATTCCCTAGAGACATATGATACTGTGCTGCTGTTCATATGCTTTCTTGACATGTGTATATCTTCTTTAATGAGAGATCTGTTTAAATCTTTTGCCCACTTTTTAATTGTGTAGATTGTTTTCTTATTGAATTTTGAGTTCTTTTTATATTTTGGATATGAGTCCTTTATCAGATATGTGTGTTGCAAATATTTTCTTCCTGTTCTGGTTTGTCTTTTCATTCTCTTAATGGTATCTTTTGCAGTGGACATTTTAAAATTTTAATGTGGTCCCCTTCATGTTTTTCTTTCATTAATTTTGGCATTAACATTAAAAGTCATTGCCAAATCTAGGTTCCCCTTTACATCCAGAAGTTTTATAGCTTTATGTTTACCATTGAGTATGTGAATCATTTGGAGTTAATTTTTTGAAAAATGTAAGGTATGTATCTAGATTTATGTATTTCTTGGAAAATGTGTATGTCCATTTGTTCCAGTGCCATTTGTTGAAAAGACTAAACTATTTCCTCACTGAATTGTCTTTGCTGCTTTGACTATTTGTGTGGACCTATTTCTGGACTCTCCATATTTGTTGTTTTCATCTATTTGTCATTCTTTAACCAGTACCGCCTTGTCTAAGTTATTATAACTTTGTTTAAGTTTGAAGTTGGGAAATATAATACCAATGCTCTGACTGAATTTTCTTCTTCAACATTGTATTGGCTGTTGTGGGTCTTGTGCCTTTCCATTTAGACATTAAGACGAGGTTGTTGATATTCATCGATTAACTTACTGGGAATTTGACCCAGATTGAGGTGAATCTATAGGTCAACTTGGAAGAATGGACATCACAACAGTGTTGAGTCTTCCCATCTGTGAACTAACATCTCTCTGCTTATTTAGATATTCTTTGATTTCGTTCATCCTGGTTTTGAAGGTTTTTTCATTTAGATCATGTACGTATATTGTTAGATTCATATCTAAGTATTTCATTTTCTTCAGTGCCAATATATATAGTTGTGTGCTTTTATGTTAAAATTCTAATTGTTTATTTCTAGCATATGGGAAGGCAGCTTTATATTAACTGTATCCAATGGCTTTGTTGTTATTTATTCTGTGGGGTTTTTATTTAGATATTATGTCATCTGTGAGCAGAGACAGTTTTAGTTCTTTCTTTCCAATCTATATGCCTTTTATGTCCTTTGAAAAATCTTAGTGCCTTAGCTAGGATGATGTTGACTAGAAGTGGTACAAGGGGCATCCTTGTCTTAGTCCTAGACTAGAGGGAAAACATCTAGTTTCTTACTACTGACAATCATGTTAACTGTGGGTTTGTTGTATATTTTGTTTATCAGGTTGAGGAAGTTCCCCTCCCCAAGCTATTGATTTTGACTGAGAATTGACCAGGAGTTTTATAGATACTGGATTTTATCAAATTCTTTTTCTAAATCTATTGGTATGATTACATGATTTTTTCTTCTCTATCGTATTTAAATCAGTGGGTTATTTTTATTTTTGAAAGTTGATCCAAACTTGCATATCTGCAATAAGTCCTACTTGTTATTGTATATAATCTTCATATATGTTGTTGAATTTGATTTGCTGATACTTTGTTGATAATTTTTTAAATCTGTTATCATGAGGAATATTGGTTTGTGGTTTCTTGTAATGTCTTTGGTTTAATTCTGGTCTCATAAGTTAGGAACTGTTTTATTTCTATTTTCTGAGAGATAGTGTATTTCTTCCTTAAATGTTGGTAGAATTCATCTGTGAATCCATCTGGGCATGATAGATTATTGAATGTTGATTCATTTCTATAGTAGATCTATTTAGATCTAGTCCCTTGGTATGAATTTTTGTAAATGATTTTTTTTCTAGGAATTGGTGCATTTCATTTAAATGAGCACATTTTTGAACATAGAATAATACATAATATTACTTTATTATCCCTTTAACATCCATGGAACCAGGAATAATGGGTCCTCCTTCATATTTGATGTTAGTAATCTGTATCTTTTCTCCTTTTTCCTTGCTTAGCCTCACTAGAGGATTGTCAGTTTTCTTGACATTTTCCAAAAACCAGCTTCTGGACTCAGTGATTTTCTTTGCTAATTTCCTGTTTTTAGTATCATTGATTTTTTTTTTAAAGATTTATTTATTTACTTGAAAGTCAGAGTTACATAGAGAGAAGAGAGGCAGAGAGAGAGAGAGGTCTTCCATCCACTGGTTCACTCCCCAATTGGCTGAAATAGCCAGAGCTGCGCCAATCTGAAGCCAGGAGCTAGGAGCTTCTTCTGGGTCTTCCACATGGGTGCAGGGGCCCAAGGACCTGGGCCATCTTCTGCTATCCCAGGCCATAGTAGAGAGCTGGAAGGGAAGTGGAGCAGCCAGTACTTGAACCGGCACCCATATGGGATGCTGGTGCTTCTGGCCAGGGCCACAGCACCAGCCCCTAGTATCATTGATTTACACCCCCCCCCTTTTTTTTTAAGTTTATTTTATTTATTAGAGAGGAAGAGAGAGAGAGATCTAGATCTTTCATCTGCTGGTTCACTCCCCAAGTGGCCACAGCATCTGGAGCTTGACCGATTTGAAGGCAGGAGTTTCCTCTGGGACTTCCACATGGGTACAGGGGCCCTAGCACCTGAGCCATCTTCTGCTTTTCCAAGCCATGGCAGAGAGCTGGTTTGGAAGTTGAACAGCCGGATTCAAACCAGCACCCATAGGAGATGCCAGCACTGCAGGCAGTGACTTTACCTGCTACATCACAACACTGGCCCCTTCTGTCCTACTTTTAATTATTTTATTTTTTTACTGTTGGTTTAATTGACTCTCATTTTTCTAGTCTTCATACAGTAGAAGTCTAGATTACTGACTTTAGCTTATTCTTGTAATACATGCATTCAGTGTTGTAAATTTCTTTCTAACACTATGTCCTTGGAATACACAAATTCTTACAAGAAGTATTTTTATTTTCATTTAATTAAAAAATTTAATTTTTATCTTGAGTGTTTAATCTCCTGTTTTAATGGAATTTTCCAACTATCTTTTTGGTTTTTTAAATTTGTTTAATTGCTTTGTGAAATGAGAGCGTATATTGTATTATTTCAATTCTTTTACATTTAAGATGTGTTTTGTGGCCCAGAATGTGATCTGTCTTGACGAATGTTCTGTGGAAGCTTAGGAAGAATGTGTGTTCTGCTGTTTTGAATTGAGTAGCCTGCAGATGTCAGTTATATCCAGCTGGTTGATATTGTTGTTGAATTCAACTGTGTCCTTAATGGTTTTTTTACCTTCTGTATCTTTCAAATTACTAATACAGGGGAGTATTGAATTCTCCAAGTATAATCATGGGTTTGCCTTTTTCTCTTTGCATTTCTGTTACTTTTTGTCTTAGATATTTTGACACTCTGTGGTTAGATGCACACATTAAGAACTGCTGTGTCTTTTTGAAAATTGGCCCCCTTACTGCTATGTCATACTCCTCTTTATTCCTGACAGCCTTCCTTGCTCCAGTTGGCTTTGTCTGAAATTAATACGTTCCTTTTTTTGTTGTTGTTTTTTGTTAATATGAAGTATACTTTTCTCCATCTCTTATTTGTATATTTCTTTCAGATACATTTTTGAGTCTTGTGTCTTTAAAAACCCACTCTGGGCTGGCACTATGGCACAGAAGGTTAAGCCTTTGCCTGTAGCGCTAATGACCTTATGGGCGTTGGTTTGAATCCCAGCTGCTCCACTCCCAATCCAGACTCCTGATAGTGCTCCTGGGGTAGCAGTGGAAGATGGCCCAAGTACTTGGGCTTTTGCACCCATGTGGAAGATCTGGATGGCTCTCCTGTCTCTTGGCTTTAGCCTGACCCAGCCCCAGCCGTTGCTGCCATCTGGGGAGTGAACCAGAGGATGAAAGACTTTCTCTCTGTCTCTCCTTCTCTCTCTCTCTAACCCTGCCTTTCAAATAAATAAAATAAATCTTTAAAAATCCACTCTGACAATCTCTGCTTTTTAGTTGGTACATGTAGATCATTTACATGTAGTGTGCTTTATTGTATTAATATCTACATAGTAACTTTTCTATTCATCCTAATTGTCTTTGCTTTTTTTTTTTTTTTTTTTTTTTTGGTCTTCTACTCTTTTGTGTGTGTGTGGTTTTCGCTGAGCATTTTACATGATTAAGTTTTTTTTTCTTCTAAGCATGTTGCATTTTTCTCCATATATTTCTCTACTTAAAAATTTCTTGAAAAAACTTCATATTACATTTATAACTTACAGAAATTCACTTTCAGTCAGCACTTTAGCACCTCAGAAGTAGTACAGACACTGCAACAAAATATTTCTGATTCTTCTGTCCCATCCTTTATAATGTTACTGTCATTCATTTCACTTAGCCTTGAGCTATAATCACCTAATACTTTGTCGCTATTATTACTTTGAAGAATCTGTTACCTGTTAGATCAATGAAGAATACAAATAACAAAACTACTTTATATTATGTTCATTCATCCCTTTTATTTTTATTTTTTTTATTTTTATTTTTTTGACAAGCAGAGTGGACAGTGAGAGAGACAGAGAGAAAGGTCTTCCTTTGCCGTTGGTTCACCCTCCAATGGCCGCCAATGGCCAGCGCGCTGCGGCTGGCGCACCGCACTGATCTGAAGCCAGGAGCCAGGTGCTTCTCCTGATCTCCCATGGGGTGCAGGGCCCAAGCACTTGGGCCATCCTCCACTGCACTCCCGGGCCACAGCAGAGAGCTGGCCTGGAAGAGGGGCAACCGGGACAGAATCTGGCGCCCCGACCGGGACTAGAACCTGGTGTGCCAGCGCCGCAAGGCGGAGGATTAGCCTGTTAAGCCATGGCGCTGGCCTCATCCTTTTTATTTTTTAACACTTTTCCTTTCTTTAAGTAGATCCCAGTTTCTGACTTATGTCATTTTCCTTTTCTCTGAAGAACTTGTTTTAATATTTCTTACAAGGCAGGTATACTGTTACTATTCCTTCATATTTGGTGAATAATTTTACTGGATGAAAAATTCCAAACTGGAAGATCTCTTTCCTTCAACATTCTAAATCTTTCAATACATTTTCTTCCTGCTGCATGGTTTCTTAAAAGAATTCCCTTGTAATTCTCATTTTTGTTTCTCAGTGGGTAAGTAGTTCCCACCCTATGTACCCACCCCCCCTTTTGTCTTTGTGTTTCATTTTCTGCATTTTGAATGTCACCTGCAAAGGTAGCAGTTTTTACTAGTTGTCCTTTAAAAAATAACAGGGGGAGGATTTATTTATTTGAAAGTCAGAGTTAGAGAAAGAGAGAGAAAGAGATACCTTCCCTAAGTGGCCACAATGGCCAGGGCTAGGCCAGGCTGAAGCCAGGAGTCAAGAGTTTCATCCAGGTGTCCCACAGGCAAGCACTAGGGCCATCTTCCACTGCTTTTCCCAGGCACATTAGCAGGGAGCTGGATCAGAACTGGAGTGTCCAGAACACAAACTGGTGCCCATGTGGGATGAATTGTTGCAGGCTGTGGCTTTACCTGCTGTGCCACAATGCCAGCCCCACTATTTGTCCTTTTGTATTAATTGAGCTGCTTAGATATATGGTTTGGTGTCTGTCATTAATTTTGGAAAAATTCTTACTCATTATTATTTCAGATATTTCTCTGTGCCTTCCTTTCTTTCTTCTCATTTTATCATTACATTTACATTACATCTTTTAATTATCACATAGTTCTTGGCTATTGCATCTTTTTCTTACATTTTTTTCTTTGTGTTTCAGTTTGGGAAATTTCTGTTGCTGTATCTGCAAGCTCATGGATTCTTTCCTTGACTGTATGTAGACTACTGATGTGCTCATCACAGATAGTCATCATGTCTGCTATAATGTTTTTTTTTATCTCTTGCATTTCCTTTTGATTCTTAGCATTTTTGTCTGTGCTGACATTATCCATCTTGTCTTCATGTTCCCCGCTTTTTCCATTAGCGTGCTCACACTGCAGTGATAGTTATTTTTTTTTAGTGATAGTTATTTTAAAGTTCAAATCAAATAATTTTAGATCTCTGCCCTGTGTGTGTTTCTCTTCCCTGAGATACCTCTTCAGACTGTTTTTTTTTTTCCTTTTCTAGTATTTTGTACTTTTGTTGTAAGCCAGACATGATGCTAGGCAATAGGAACTGAGGTAAATGGACCTTTAATATGAGTTTTCTTATTTATTTTTGTTGTGATATGAGGGTAAAATTTCTTCCGGTGTCCCTATCTTAAAACAAATATTTACTTTTATTTATTTCAAAGAGAGACAAACAGAGATAGTCTATCCACTGGTTCATTTCCCAAATTCCCACAATAGCCAGGATTGGGCCAGGCCAAACTGGCAGCCAGGAACTCAATCCAGGTCTCCCATGTGAGTAGGAAGGGACTCAGCTACCTGAGCCATCATTGGCTGTCACCCAGGGTGCGCATTTGCAGGAAATTGGAATCAGGAATAGAATCCAGATTTGAGCCCAGCCACTCTATATGGGATGTGGGTGTCTTAACTACTGTGCCAATTCCTGTCTTTGTCCCCCAGTTTTTTTTGGGGGGAGCAGTTCCCTGACCCCTTCTTAAACAGGTGGAAGCATTAGAGTTCTGCCGTGACCCCATGTGTTTTATACAGGAGCCCTTCTGATGAGATGTGGGGGATTCTGTAATCCTGTGGTTAGATCCCAGTCATTGTGAGCCAGTGCCCCTGGGCGGCGACCTTCATAAGTGTTCTCAGTTGCCCTCTCTCCCTTTTAGGTGCAACTGGAAGGCAGGAAGGGACTGCAGGTGGACATTTCCCAACTCCCATGTTGGTTAGGCTCTGGTAAAATAGTTTTCCTTTGTAACAGAGAGCAGAACACTTTGGGCTTATTGCAAAATGGTTCCTTCCTTGTGAAGTAAAGGAGATTTTTCGTGATGTTTCACCCTGAGAACATGCTGGGCCTCCTGGTGGGAGAGTTTCCTCTGGTTGGGCCCCAGGAGTTTCTCTCTCAAGCTCGTCTACTGCTCAGTTTCCAGCAGTTCATCAGCTGTCCTATAAGCCTCCCACCTGGTACTGACTCCAGCATGCATTTCTGCCCGTGACACACTGCAGTCCTCTGTGTTGGCCTGTCTCTGTCAACTTCCGTGTGGTGGTTTGCCTTGTGACCTGTACTCTCTAATGAATCTATCAAGAGTTGTTTATTTTCTGTTTGATCAGCTTTTTTTCTTTATTGTGACAACTCCCTGAGTTCTTTGCCTGCCAGACCAGAAACCAGAAGTGTCTCGGATCAGCTTTTAATCCTCAACGTGCAGCTCCACATTTTGTAGTACTTGAACTCTATCTGAATTTGCAGCACACACAGCCATTTCTCATTCTTCTCCCTCCCCTTTTCCTCCTCTAGTCTTAGTTCTACTGAGAAGTAAAGGGTTAAAATGGAGCTGCTGAGCTAACTGCATATTGTTCTGCTTTTGTATAAAATAGCTGGGCTTGCAAAATGCATTTTTTTAAGATAACTAGACTTTAGCTGACCTTGTAACATGTGATAATTGTGCTAATGCTTTTATAAGATAATTGAGCATATGATTATTATTTTAGGAGCTATGTTAAGTTTTTGGTCATGATGACCCCGTGTTTATGCTTGCTTAGGGTCTTTTATCCTCTCACCCTGGATCTTATGATGGTTCGTCATGCTGCGGTTTATCTTGTGATCCTCTGTGTCATGCTATGGAGATATGCTAATGTTGTGGTTTTTAGTCTTAAATACCTTGAGCAGTTGATGCTCGGAGCCCTCTCTTCTTGTACAGAGGTGGCCCATCTGCGCAGATGAAATAAACTTCCTCATGTTCTTTACAGCGATTGGTGGAATGGAATTCGTGTTTCTGGGGTCAGTAACAGTGTGAGGCACCTTTCGGGGGTCTTACATTCTTGGAGGTTCCACCGAGATCAGAGACCCCAGACCCACGCTCCATTTTCCAATCGGAGGTAAGTTTTTACTGTTTTAAGTGTTTTTGTGTGTTTTGTTGATTTTTTATTTTTTTCCCGGGGCGCTTGACGTACCGGAGGTTTATGTTGTACGGGCGCTAGGCGTCCGGGCGCTAGGCGCCGAAAGAATTGAGCCAGTAGTAGGAAAGGACAGACGTGTCCACGACCCCTGGCTCGGGCCCTGGGGGACGCTCCAGTGGCGGTGTTTCGGGGGAGGCTGGCTAGGCCGCTCTCCCACCAGGTACAAGGTTTTTTTTCCCGGGAGAAGAGGGCTGGTGGCAGCAGCCACTCCCGTCGGAAGCCTTGGTTTCAGTTTTGTCTCGGTCTTCTTCCCCAGGAGAAGGGCTGGTGGCAGCAGCCACTCCTGTCGGAAGTTGTGGTTTTGGTTTTGTCTTGGTTTTGCGCGCAGTGTCTTTGTGAATTTTGTGATTTGTGAGTCTTGTGGTTGTTTTCTGTGTTTTAATATACTTTTCTTATTTGCCTTTCCCCTTTAATATGGGACAGGAATTAACTACATCTTTAAGTCTTACTTTATGAGTCTTAATTGGGAAAATTGCAATGCGAAGTTGTTTATGTTGTTTATCTGTTTTCAGTGTTTGAGTGATTACTCAACTGATCAGAAGTGTACTAATTGTTGGCCAAACCGCTTGACTCTGACAGCTTAAATTCTAAACTGAGTCTTCCAACTTTGGGCTTCCAGTCGGATCCCTGGAACTCTCAAAGGATGAGACTCTAAAATTTGTTAAAGTAACCACTGCTTGAGTCAATTCAGATTATGTAAAATATATTAAAATGTTATAAAGGGTGTCAGACCGATGCTGTCTTTTCATAGTTGTGCCCATGTTTGCTGTCCAGGAGGAGTTATTCTTATGTTACTTAAAAGCATGGAAATGTAATTTTGACTTTTAATTCAGAACTCAGTGTCTTAAGCCATCTAGGCATTAATGCTAAGCAAAATGTAAAAAAAAAAAAAAAAAAAAAAAAAAATGTATTGTACTTTTCACATCTTAAATTCGATAGGAGAGACTGTTTGAGTTTGTTAACATGTATTTTCATAGATTGTCTATGCATAACAATTCAAAACTATGTAAAAGTAACTACAGGTATAAAGTTTCAGAAAATGTGAGCAAGTCATAAAAAGTTTTAAAAGGTTTGCAACTTTAAAATTGTTTACAGAGTTTTCTTTAAGTTAAGTGCTAATGCCAAAATTACATTGACCTAAAGTTAAAGTCTGATCTTCTGTTACAACAAAATACCTAAAAATGGTCTAAGTTTTAAAATCTGTTTTTGCAAAAATTGTAATGTCTATTTTAACAGTGTCTGCTGAATCAGTTACTCTGCCATTTCTAGAGTTAGGTCCTATAAGCTCTTTTTGGCTCTGTTAAGTAGTTCTAAATTATGTAAACCCTTATGTTCAAGGTTTTTATTTCTGGTTTATTCAACAACAGACATAAAATTCATGTTCTACCAAGGTGATCTATTGTGTACTCTACTGTCTCTGTTAAGTTCAAATTAGTAAAAAGCATTGTTAAGTATTATGATCAAATCTGGTTTAAAAGTGTAAAAATCACCCTAACTAATAAATGGCTATCATTTTAGGATGTTAAGAAATTTTATTTTGACCAGATATTTTAAGTTCTCTTGGCACCTTTAATAGACTTTCTAAAAATCCAAGTTCTAAATTATCCGAACTTTTAACACCCCCAGAGGGCCCCTGGAGATGTCAAAAAGAGATCTCTCATCTTGCAGAGATAATGACCAATCGGCTGTTTAAATTAAAAGTGGTGCCAAGATGTAAAATGATGCTAAACTTCAGCTATAAACATGTTTCTTTTTAGCTGCTCCAGTATCTGGCTCAGAAGCCAGATCCTTTAAAGAGGGACCGATAAAGTCTCCGTTCAGCTAACGCTAAACAACCAGGCGTTGCTAGTTTAAATGTATTGCTAGTTCAAATGTATTGCTAGTTCAGATGTGGATCAAACGGGAGGTCTAGCCAAAAGGGAAACAAATAGTTAAAATTGTACAAACCTACAAAAATGTAATAATTAAATGGTTAATGCAAAATGTTAGCTCATTTGTTAATTGGACTGTGTGCGCCTCAACATGTCTGTTTATTGAAATGGTACTGTTTTTTATGCTCCTGACATTGGTGCCCTTTTTGGAAACCAGAAGAAAAATGGAGAAGAAAAAATCCGATAAAACAGAGGAGGATGAAGCAGAGGAGGGAGGACCCCCGGCCCGTTCTAACTGGCCGTCCTCCTCCTCCATATAACTGGGAAGGCAAGCCCTGACAGGACTTGCAGGGCCTGTTTTACTAATATTAATTTTATTACACTTAAATGGAATTCTGTAAAAAATTCAGTCTCTACTGCCAGACTCCCCTGAGGAGTTTAGCTGAAGGGGTTAAAGTTTTTTAGTTAAAAAAGGGGAAGTTTAAAATGGGCTGAGAAAAAAAGGAACTAACTAGGTTCCTGGCCACCACAGTTAAAAGGAAGCAGAGTAAGGGAAAATCAGGGTAAGCAGGGACCCCCGGAGACTGGCAAAAGCACAGAAAAGTGCCCAAAAGGACAAGTCTGCCTAAGGTCCGACTAACAACAATAATCTAGTGGTGCACATCTGCCACACGAAACTGAACTGACCGAAAACGGCCTCTGCAAGCCAGCAAGAGAAAAGAAGACAGCAGCGAAGTGGTGAGACTGGGCGACAGCGGCCCCTCGGCCCCTCTGGGTTTTCACCTTCAACCCCCCGAGGACTCTGCTCGGCAGGCAGGGCTGATCGCTATGGACCATGCACTCCGTGCAGCTAAGAAAAAGGAGCGGGTGGCAATGCACAAGAACAGCAGGTACGCTCTCGCCACTACCTACGGGGAACTCAAAATGGACAGAGGCTTTATCGACCAGGAAGAAGAATTGCGCCAATGTTTCCCTGATTTGGACTATCAAAGGTACTGGGGTCAGACACCGGGCCGGCTTTCGTCTCCAGGGTAAGTCAGATGGTGGCACAGGTGTTGGAAATAGAAAGTTACATTGTGTTTATAGGGTAAGTCAGATGGTGGTAGCGGTGGCCAGGGTACTGGGGACATAGTTAGGTAAAACGTATAATTAATGGTGGGGACTGGCACTGGAGACTGGGTCAAATTGCTGCTACACATTTTTATAACGCTACATATTTTTTATATGCTGCTACACTTTTGCAACTTCCCTATTTTGCCAGGCTTTGCTTAAATGTCTGCCTTTTAGGGCTTTCTTTAAAGACTTCCTGAAGAAGCAGTCCGTGGCTCTGCTCTCCGAGCAGCGGAAGATGAGTAACTGCGAGTTTGCCTATGTACATATGCTGGCTTAGAACTATTTGCTGTATATCTTGAAGACGCCGCAGCCTGGACAGGGATTAAGCAAGACGTCCAGAGTGCTGCAGAATGTCACCTTTTCCATCCAGCAAAGAAGTGGAAGAGGCTCTGCTTTATACATAATTTTGGTTAAAAGACTTTTCTGGAAGTTACCAAACAGATCTGTGTAATATTGTCATTGCTAAAAAAAAAATATTGCTGACCCTTAGTAACAAAAGTAAAATTGTTTTATCACCCACGCCTTGGTCCTGACCCAGCTGTGCCAAAGTTTAAAAATGAAGGACATAAAAGAAAAGTGTCGTTGGTAAGAAGGGCTAAAGAAAAAAAAAAAAAGAGCTTTTTATATAAGGAAAGGACATGGTTTGTAAGAATGACTTTATCCGGATGGCTAGTTTACTCTAGACTGGAATAAAAATGGTAAAATGTTTACAGTAAGTCGAAGAGGGTGTGTGAAAGTCGAAGAGGGTGTGTGAAAGTCACAAAAAGTATTTGGGTCAATTCAGCTGGACAGGCACCAGGTATCAACCCAAATTTGTATGACTTCTTCAGGGAAAATTTTGATGCCTTTACACAATTTTTATATAACACTACATTTTTATACTGCCACCCTTTTGCAACTTTCCCTATCCTGCTGACTTGCTTTCTACCTTGTAGCTGACTTACGAGCATATAGGGAAGCAGCTGGCTGCCGTATACCAGTCCAAGTGCCCTGTGCTCCCACACTCGTTCCAGGCTGGGGACACCGTCTACATTCGCAGGCACCAAACCACGAAGCTGCGCCGGACCACCTCACCAACAGTAAAAGTCAACGGATTCATCACCTGGGTCCACGCGTTTTATGTAAAGCACCGGACCTAAGGTTCGGCGTGACAGTGGCCATCGGCTTGGCCGTCTTCGTGCCCTCTGTTGTCTCCATCATCATCTGCTTCACCCGCTCCTGCTGCTGTCTGTACAAGATGTGCCGCCGACCGCGCCCGGTTGTTGTTGCCACCACAACGCACTCAAAAACCCCTAGAGATAAGACTATTTTGCCTATTTTGCTCTTAGTGTTTTTCTTTAGCATGGTTATAGGAAGCTTAAGCCCTCATACCCCTTATCAAATTACTTGGCAACTTATTAATTTAAAAAATGGAGCAACTGTTAACAGCTCCTCTAGTTTTAATGTTCTTAGTAATTTCTTTCCAGACTTGTATTTTGATCTCTGCCAACTTTTTGATGCTGAAAATGTATGTGTGGGGAAGGAAGGAACCTATGCCTGTCCCGGGGGAAAGAATGAAAAATCTATCCCAGGCTGCGGGGGCCCCGAGGTGGGGTACTGTGGAGCATGGGGGTGTGAAACCACTGGAAGTACATACTGGAAACCCTCCTCTTCATGGGACATGATTACTATCGGAGCGGCTCCAGGCATAACGTTTACCGAATGCGGGGGCAGGGATTGTAGTAATTGCCTGGATGGGACGATGGGTAGGTGCCACCTCCAGGTCCTTCGCTTCACAGATAAGGGAAAACAAGATAAATGGGTGGGGCCTAAATCATGGGGCATCTACTTGTATAGACAGGCTAAAGATCCCTTTGCCCTATTCGCCTTGAGCCGGACGATTACTGTCGCGTCTGTGTCGGTTGGGCCAAATAAAATATTAACAAAACATAAGAGCCCGACCTCCCTACATTTCAAAAAGGAAAAACCCCGCGGGCAAGTACTCGTCAAAAATCAGCCCAGTCGGATGCCCGCTAACAATCAGTCTAAATTGGTTTCCCCGACACCCGCATTTCCAAATAAGCACGTAGTAACCGCGCCCCCTTCGCCCGGTCCCACGACTCCCTCTTTACCTGAAACGGAGAATAGGCTCCTCAGCTTAATACATGGGGCCTACCAAGCACTAAATAATTCTGATCCCGATAGGACCCAGGATTGCTGGATGTGCCTTGCCTCACCTCCCCCTTATTATGAGGGAGTGGCTGTCATTGAAAATTGGACCAACCATACTACTATCCCTCCCCAGTGCTCTAATCTGCCATCCCACCGGCTAACTCTTACAGAAGTATCAGGACGGGGGCTTTGTGTAGGCTCCGTTTCCCCTCAATATCAGGGCCTCTGTAACAAAACCATGACCCTCAAACCGGGCGCCTATTATTTAACAGGGCCAGATGGGGTATATTGGGCATGCAATACTGGCCTAACCCCCTGCTTGGCAGGACAAGCTCATAATCAAACTCATAAATGGTGCGTCATGGTTGAAGTATGGCCTCGAGTTACGATACATAACTCTGAGGAAGTCTACCGACACTATGAGGGAAATCTCCGGCTCCCTAGGGAACCCGTATCCATAACACTAGCCCTCATATTGGGAGGACTCACAGTCGGAGGCATAGGAGCAGGCATAGGCACCGAAGCCACCGCCCTTTCAAAGGCAAATCATTATCATCAGTTACAGCAAGCCATGCATTTAGACTTACAAGCTTTAAAAAAATCGGTCAGTGCATTAGAAAAATCCTTAACCTCACTCTCGAAGGTAGTATTACAAAACAGACGGGGGCTGGATTTAATATTTCTAAAGAAAGGAGGACTTTGTGCAGCCTTAAAGGAAGAATGTTGTTTCTATGCGGATCACACTGGGGTGGTTAGGGATAGCATGGCAAAATTGAGGAAAAGACTAAAACAACGGCAGAGCCAATTTGAGGCAGGGCAATCATGGTTTCAGAGCTGGTTTAACTCATCCCCTTGGCTTACAACTTTGATTTCCTCTATCGCAGGGCCCTTGGTAATATTACTCTTAATTTTAACCATCGGACCCTGCATACTAAATAGGCTTGTTCAGTTTGTTAACGATAGATTGTCTGTCACCCACGCCTTGATTCTAACTCAACAACACCAAAGTTTAAAATCGAAGAACATAAAAGATAAATTTTAAAATACGGCTATTCCTAAATTTTAAGATTAAAATTTGCACATGAAAAGAGGAGGGAATGAGAAGTAAAGGGTTAAAATGGAGCTGCTGAGCTAACTGCATATTGTTCTGCTTTTGTATAAAATAGCTGGGCTTGCAAAATGCATTTTTTTAAGATAACTAGACTTTAGCTGACCTTGTAACATGTGATAATTGTGCTAATGCTTTTATAAGATAATTGAGCATATGATTATTATTTTAGGAGCTATGTTAAGTTTTTGGTCATGATGACCCCGTGTTTATGCTTGCTTAGGGTCTTTTATCCTCTCACCCTGGATCTTATGATGGTTCGTCATGCTGCGGTTTATCTTGTGATCCTCTGTGTCATGCTATGGAGATATGCTAATGTTGTGGTTTTTAGTCTTAAATACCTTGAGCAGTTGATGCTCGGAGCCCTCTCTTCTTGTACAGAGGTGGCCCATCTGCGCAGATGAAATAAACTTCCTCATGTTCTTTACAGCGATTGGTGGAATGGAATTCGTGTTTCTGGGGTCAGTAACAGTGTGAGGCACCTTTCGGGGGTCTTACACTACAAGACCCTATGTGTTTGGTGCTCATCACCAGTCCTTCTTCTTGATGACTTCTAGTTATGTTGATTGTTTGATGCTCATAGACTAGAAGTTCTGGCCTGTGGATGATACATGGGGAGTTGTGCCCTTTTCCACATGGAAGTCAGTCTCTCAGTTTCTTTCCAGGAGTGTTGCACATGTGTTTGTTAGGGTTTGCATGTGGCCTTCACAAACTGCGTGTTGGATACTCGGTCCCCACTGCAACCGTGCTGGGAGGCGGGACTAATGGGGAGATATTCAGGTTGTCAGGGCTCCCCCCTTGGACAGGAGGAGTGCGGCGTGTGGCTGCAGTTCCCATCTCTTGCTCTCTGCCTTTCCTCCATGAGATGGGGCAGGAAGAAGACCCTCACCAGAGCTGGCTCCTTAGTCTAGGACCTGGCAGGCCACTGGAACTGTGAGCCAAGTAAGCTTCTCCCATTGGTCGGTTCTCCAGTGGGTGGCATTCTCTGATCACAGCGTACGATGGATGGGACCCTGTTTCTCCATTTCTTCTGTCAGAAAAGCATTGCTGTCCCCAAATCTTGTGACTTAATGTTATTAGCTGTCATCATTGTGTTGGAGTAAGTCTTGTTTCAGGATATACGATTCATTCTGGATTTATTTCCCGGATATGTTGAGTGTTCTTCACATCCATAGTTCAAAAGTTTTTAATATGTTTTGTTTTCAGGAAGTGTTTTTGTTATCATTTTTTAATATCTACTCTTTTCTTTTATTTGTATTTCTTCTTTGGGATTTTCCAGTCTTTTTGCTTGTCTTCCATTTTTGTCACTTTCTCACAGATCCCTTTTATCTCTTCATTTCTTTTTGTTTTTAAAGACATCTCATTTTTAACTTTGGTTTCTTGTAAGACATTATTTGTTGTGTTTATATGCTCTTGTGTGTCATTGAATTTAGTTTTCATTTCAGAAATAATTTGTTCTTTCATTTTCAATCTTTCTTGAATTTTGTCTTTTTCTTTCTTTGTTCAAATTTTGATTTAGTTGTTGTTTTATGTCTTATATCATTGTCTTAATGTCTTTTTGCCTTATTTGAAATACCCAGTTATAGTTTTGATCACCTTTCTGGGTGTCACTTTTTGGTAAGTGGGATTTTGTTATTAATGAAGGTGATATACTGTACCTGGCTCTCCTTTTTCCTCATGATACACCTATGGGATTTGTTTGCAAAACTTTTATGTGGCTCCTTTTTTAAGTGAAATTAGTTTTGCTGAACTTTCAGAGGGAGGCTGGGTTCCTGATAGCTTTTCCAACTTCACGGAGCCCTGTCCTCTGTAATTTTCAAACGTGTTAGCAGCTTGCATTCCGATAAACTGGGCAGACCTGAGTCCTCCTCAGCACTTTTATCTGGACCTTCCCTGTGCTTGTCTCTGTTATTGCTATTTTGCTCCCTTTTCATTCTGAGCTCTGGCCTGGGGGGAGCCCCAGGGCATCAGTTTCCAGGCCACAAGGGTGTGTCCTCCTGTGCCAGGAGCTGCCTCAGGCTCCCAGCTGTATGGAGGAGTCCTGCTGATTTCGACCACTCTTCTCAAACTGGTCTGTGCCGGCTTTCAGTGATTTGGGCTGTTCTTTTGGGGTTCTGTGTTCTTGGGTTTGTTAGACACCCTTTAGTTTCTCTCTTTTCACCACAAAGAGTTGGTAAAGTGTCCTCCAAAACCCCAAAATACCAGTGGGCAGACACAAGCTAGCAAATGCTGGGTCTGTGTGTTGCTGGGCAAAAGGCAGATGGAATGCACTGGAGTAGGACTGTGGCGAAGACATGCACAGTGGCCATCTAAGGAGGCCCCAGAGCTGGTCAGAAGAACACACCCAAGCTCTCCGTTGGGGGGCAGATGACAGTGAGTGTCAGCCAGGCCACCAGTGACAGGAAAAGAAGCCAGAAGCCATTGTTAAAAATAACGGATGAGCTACCTATAAGACCACATCATTAGCGTGAGGAATAACTGAATTAATAAAGTTCTTGAGTCTGGCACCTTAGAACGCTCAACCATCCTGACACAGAATTAATAAAGTTCTTACAACTGTGCTGGCCACCTTTGAAGCAGTTTGCTACCATCAACTATTGCTGTTACTACCTTTTTTGTTTTAATATATATATTTGAAAGATTTATTTACTTGTTTTGAAAGCCAGAGTTACAGAGAAAGGGAGAGAGAGAGAAAGAGAGAGAGAGAGAGAGAGAATCTTCCATCTGCTGGTTCACTCCCCAAATGGCCACAATGGCTGGAGCTGAAGCCTAGAGCCTGGAACCCCACCCAGGGGACTTGGGCCATCCTCTGCTGCTTTCCCAGGTGCACTAGCAGGGAGCTGGGTAGGAAGTAGAGCAGCCACTTGCCAGTTGTAGTCCCGGCTGCTTCTCTTCCAATCCAGCTCTCTGCTGTGGCCTGGGAAAGCAGTAGAAGAGCGCCGGGCCCCTGCACCCCCGTGGGAGACTGGGAAGAAGCACCTGGCTCCTGGCTTCGGATCGGCGCAGCTCCAGTTGTTGTGGCCATCTGGGGAGTGAACCAATGGAAGGAAGACCTTTCTCTCTGTCTCTCCCTCTCACTGTCTGTAACTCTACCTCTCAAATAATTAAAGAAAATCTTAAAAAAAAAAAAAAAAAAAAAAAAAAGGAAGTAGAGCAGCCAGGACTGGAACCCACATTCATATGATCCACAGGCAGTGGATTAATCCATTGCACCATGCACCATGATGTTGGCTCCTGTTTTAATATCCTTACTTTGTTGGGAGGATATAATGTGCCCAGCACTTTGATGTAGTAGGCATTGCATAAATATTCGTTTGTTCTTCTCTCCTGCTTGTTTCACAGAATCAAAAAAATTTAATTTGACCCTTCATTTTAAAGATGAGAAATTGATGCTTCAGAAATACCCAGTGATTTTTCTTGGGCTCTCATGGGCTGACCAGCTGGATCTCATTCTGCTGGGAACGTGGGTGTTCTTTGCTTTGCTTTGAGTCCCTTTATGTAGCTGTCATATTTTATTCCAGATACAAAGGAATTTTCTATTCAAGTTTATACTATTTTTACTATGATAGGCATTGCTACCCTCTTAAAAAGAGCATTCCATCCAGGTGTGAATATTATTTTCACAGCTTGGAAAGAATCAGCTGAAGATTTAGATCTGGAACACTCTGCTGTAGTCTCCGTTCTGGTTCCAGGGGACTGTGGGACTTGAGAATAATAGTGTCACCTCTCTGGTTAGTTTCCTTATCTCTGAAATGAGCAGCTCATATTCTTTGATTTCTTTGGTCCCTTTGATTGACATTCTGTATCTTATTTCTAAAAATACATGTATTTTTTAAGTTACAAAAATCAAATAGTTCATGCTAGAAAAATTAGTTGATGCCAACAAACAAACAAACAAAAAAAAGATTGGTAGGTTGGTAGGTATAGAATAAATTTGACTGTAGTCCTTAAAGATTTTTGTAACTCTGCAAAACTCTTTGGTATTTCCGTTTGAATGAATTCCAAACCCATTTACCTTCTTTACAGCACTCCTGTTCTGTGTTTTGGGGTTTTTGAGAAAAACACAACCCATATTATAGACCTGTGTGAGGAGATTTGCTATGGGAATCGGCTTGTGTCGGTACACAGGGCCAGCAGTCCCCTGGTCTGCTGTCTATGAGCTGGAAACCCGGGGAAGTTGGTATAATTCTGTCCAAGGCTGCAGGCCTGAAAAGCAGAGGACCAGGGGTTTTTCAGGAACTGGGACTATGGTGTCAAAAGCAGGAGGAGCTGGATACTCCCAGCCCGGAAAAGAGAACTCCTCCTTCCCTTGAATTCTTGTTCAGTCAAGTCGTCAAGACATTGAACGTGGTGGCCTATCCACTTGCGGGAAGGCGGATCTTCCCTACTCAGCATCCTGATTTGAATGCCAGTCCCTTCCAGAAACACTCCACATACTCACCCTCCAACAAGGGCTTACCGGCTGCCTGGGCATCCCTTAACCTAGCCTTGCCGACACAGTAGGTTAGCCGTCACATTGTCTGTCGAATCCTGGAGTTGTGTTTTTCTCCTTGTAATCAGAGTAAGCTCACTGAGAGCAGCAGCTGTGTCGCATAGCCCATCGCTGGTACACCAGTAAGTGCGGTGCCTTGCAAGCTGGTTGTGCCTTAGTTTTGTTAGTGATTAATGACTGCATATGCTAGGTGGCTTGCTCTATTTTTCTCTTTCATTCTTTCGACATCTTCAGAACTAAAGTGTTTTTTTTTTTTTGTTTTTTTGAGGGAAAAACTATAAATGGGTACATTTGGACAGGAAGGCCAATTTTTAATTAGAGGTGCCTTGGGTCTGTCATTCTATTTAATGTCCTGGGGGACTCAAAGGCCCCAGTTAGTGACCAGCTCTCGGAGGGCTTTCAACATGAGTACATTCTCTGCTGTTAGGTGTAGAAAGAGATATCACTTTTTTTTTTTAAGTTAACATATATGGTAAATTACTTTCTTGTTGAATGAAAAGAGGAGTTAATTAAGATTGCTAGGCCCTTTATAAATAGTGAAATTCATTCAAGTTATCAATTATTTTGAACACTTACTACTGAAGAGTTTCCAACCCTACATAATTTATTGTGAAGTCAAGAAAAACTTCCAAACCAGTGTTTATGTTTTAAATTATGAGCAAAATTCAAGAGAAATGTTTTTATGATTCTGGTGTGTTGTTGAATATGATATTTGTATTATATCTTGATAACAAATGCTTTATTGTCTGTCTTCATTTTAATATATTGTCACAACTCGCATACCTAAGAAGGACTGATTTTACGCTGCTACCAAGGGTGAAATAACTTTAGCCATGGGACATGGGCAGGCATGGTAATCGGGCATCACGGAGGTGCAAACCTCAGATTGGTCTGCGTTGCTTCCTGGTGCTGACATCTGGCCAGCTCCCACATTGCCAAGGAGTCTGAATTTGGGTTATTTAAGGCTGTTACTGTGTCTAGCACACCCAGGAGCCAAATGCAAAGGCGTCGGGGACCATCCTGTATGAATATTGAGCTCAAAGTCATTCTTTGTAGTCTGTGGCTTTGAGAGGTGTCTCCTAAGGCACCCTTCACAGTAGCACGTGTGGAGATGTGCAGGATTTGAATGGTGATGTGTGAAACACGGTGGCCAGTCCAAATATCCCAGGAGGTGGTTGTTCCTCAATGCCTTGTCTCTGATACCAGGAGAGCTGTCAGAAAGTGGTCAGTATTCCTCTTCTGATGATGATAGTACCTTTCCATTTGTTTCCATGTGGAATGTGGCCTCCATGAAATGAACTAGTGACCATGTTATAGAACTTCCTTTAGAACCTAAAGATGGCTAACGCTGGGACTGGCATGTGGCACAGCGGGTTAAGCCACCACCTGTGACACTGGTATCCCACATGAGCACCAGTGGAGTTGTGGCTGCCCTGCTTCCAGTCCAGCTTCCTGCTAGTGCACCTGAGAAAGCAGTAGATGATGGCCCAAGTGCTTGGGCCCCTGCCACCCATGTTGGGGATGCGGTTGGAGTTCCAGGCTCCTGGCTTAGGCCTGGCCCAGCCCTGGCTGTTGTAGCCATTTGGAGAGTGAACCAGTGGACGAAATATCCCTCACTTTCTCTGTCTCTTTTTCTCTCTCTGTAACACTACGTTTCAAATAAATCTTAACAACAACAGAAATCACAAGACGGCCACTGCTGTCTGCGACAGGATTTCAGAAATTCCAGGTTCTGTAGCACTTGATGTGTTTTCCAGCCTTCGTTTATGTCCCGCCCCAGATGTAACTGTCATTCTCTTGAGCTAGAACTTTTTCTCCATCTCTAAAGTGCCACCAAAGGAATAATTTGTTTCCTAATTTCCCAGACTGAAAACTGTAGAGACGGTTTCCTGAGTGCACATCGTTGTGATATGTTGGGTTATTTTGAAAATAAGTCTGCAGTGTCATCTCAGGTGCCATGGATGTCATCTTGCTTATTTGTCTCTCCTCATGCTGCCTACTTTATGCAGAAGAAGAGTGGAGGAATCGACCTATTTTAAATAGAATCTGCTTCAATGTGTTACCTAAAAATGATTTATTGTTCTTCTAGGAGCTTTATAGTAAGTTCTTTTATTTTTTGGAATTTACTTCATTAAAATCCTTGCTGCCCATCTCCAGGGTCTGTGCCTTCCAGGTCATCTCTGTGCTCAGCCTTGTGTTGACTCCATGATTCTTAGTTGCTATATGTCCTCCAAGCGTGGCCCCAGTGTTTGGGGTCGCCTCAGTCCAGAAGGATTTGTTGATGTGTCATCCTACGATAAACACCACTTCCTTCTGAATATCCATTATCCTTTTGTTTATTTATTTTTCAAAGACATATGTATTTGAAAGGTGGTGACAGAGAGTGAGAAATGGGAGAATGAGAGAGAAACAGACCTTCCATCTGCTGGTTCACTCCCCAAATGGCCACAAAAGCCAGGGCTGGGCCAGACTGAAGCCAGGAGCCTGGACCTCCATCAGGTCTCCCAACTGGGTGGCAGGGGCCCAAGCACTTGGGCCATCTGCTGCTGCTTTCTCAGGTGCATTAGCAGGGAGCAAGGTCAGAAGTAGAGCAGCCACAATGCTGGTCCCTGCCATTGTCCTACCCATTTTTCTTGTCTCCATGAACTTTATATACATGGCATCCTAGGTTGCTGATGCATGTTCTGTGTTTCTTCAACTGGTGACCTGTTTTGAGGAGGACAGCAGGTGTAATCTGAGACCAACCCAGGATAACTAGCATGTATGGTCCACTGTCCGGAGATAATCTCCCAGGTGAAGTGTGTGCACTGTGAACATGATCACTATCTCCCCAGTCAGTAAGTACCCAGAGGAGTGCTTGGTTTTCTTTCTTGTAACGTTACTGAACCACCCAGTTTCTTTCTGTCCGTTTTCTTTCCTTCTTTTTTCTTTAAGATTTATTAATTTATTTATTTGAAAATCAGAGTTACACAAAGAGAGGAGAGGCAGAGAGAGAGAGGTCTTCCATCTGCTGGTTCACTCCCCAGTTGGTCACAATGGCTGGAGCTGTGCCTATCTGAAGCCAGGAGCTTCTTCCGGGTCTCCCACGCGGGTGCAGGGGCCCAAGGACATGGGCCATCTTCTGCTTTCCCAGGCCATAGCAGAGCGCTTTCCCAGGCCATAGCAGAAGTGGATCAGCCAAGTCTCAAATCAGCGCCCATATGGGATGCCGGCGCCGCAGGCCAGGACATTAACCCACTGCACCACAGCACTGGGCCATCTGTCCGGTTTCTTGTGATCCTCTTCTTGGCTAGAGAATGAACCATCGTCAGTCCTTGTGGGGTGCCAGCAGCCTCACATTGCTCTCCCCTCGATACCGTTTCTTCTGTCCATTTTGGTCTCATCTAGTATTCACCCAAACATCATTCCGAGAGAGGCCAGAAATATTGTTACAGCCAAGGAACTGTGGTACGGAACTCTGCATGTCAACACTTAGTTATGCTGAATTCTGAAATGGATTTGCTCCTGCAAATACCTGATCGAAGCACCGTCTAAGCTCGCTTCGGGAATTTCCGTGACAGTTTGTTTGCCCTGTGAGGGCGAATTATGGTCAGCGGGGTCCTTACTCCTTGTGACCGTGGTCAGTGCGGCTTTGGCAGGCAGCAGGTGCAGCCTGCTTCCATTGTCCCAGCACCTTTGACAGGGGCCAGCTTTTGTGCTTTTCAATAACCCAGTGTGTTTTGGTGGACCTTTTCTCCCTTTCTTTTTCCAGCACAGTTTCCATACAAGACCGAGGGAAGGGAGTGGCCCGGATTTGAAGTCCTGGGTCTTGGCCTCTCCCCGGCTTTGTAGGTTTCTCTTGATTTTGCCCAACTTACCGCCCTCCCTGCAGAATCAGCCTGCAGGCCTTTGTTGTCCTAAATATTTGCCTCCGAGATCTTTTATTAACTTCTTTTCTGCTCTCATTTTCCTCCCTCTCACCTAGTTTAGTGTGTAGCCCTGTAACAATCGTGAAAAAATACTTCCTAGTGGCGTGATCAGGTGAAGCAGCAAGTGACTTTCTGTGCTTTATTAAAGGAGAAGAAGAAGGAAAAAAACCTGAAACTGCCATACTGTGTCACTTTCTCTCCCTCATCCCACACAGTGGGATGATTGAAAAGAGCCAGCTTTGCTTAATTAAATCCGTCATGGCGAACTTTGCTCTTCATTGGGAGAGAACTAGGGCTTTTTTCATTCTAATTAATGATTTGTGACATTTTAGGATGAATTAAGACGGGGAGAAGAGAGGATCATCAGTTTTCTTTGGTACTCAGAATTGACATGTGTGATTGGAGGTGGAGTTTCCACGGTGAGAGACTGCCCACTGTCTGCCCCACTCAGTTTGCCCCATCTTAAAACAAAACAAAACCTCACTTTCAGCTGACTCATGATCATCCGGAATACAGACTTTATCTCCCAGGCCTCTGACATCAGGCATGATGGTATTACTACATTTTGATTAATTATTTATAAGTGGAAATATCACTTGCAGCTTCTTAGAAGTGTCCTATGACTTCCTTTTCCTTTTCTTCTTCCTGAGGGGAATGTAAGTGTGATGGCTGAGCTCAGGCAGTGATCTTGGACCATGAGGCATGAGAAAACCGGTAGACAGAGTGGCTGAACCAACAGAAATGTATTCACAGTTCTGAAAGCTACAAAGTCCAAGATCAGGGTGTCCAAAGATGTAGTGCCTGGCAGACCCTCTTCCTGGCCACCTTCTTGGGGTACCTTTGCATGGTAGAGACAGAGATTGTCCTTCTTATGTCTTTCCTTCTAGGGCACTAATCCCATTTAGGAGGACTTCTCCCTCTGACCTAATCACTCATGAAGCCCCTCCCTCTCATACCAGCACATTGGTGGTGAGGGCTTCAGCACAGAAATTTTTCAGGGACCCAGACATTCAGCTCATAGCAAGGGGGGAGCATACGAGGCCTGCTGGGCTGCCTTTGTGTTAAGTGAGAGAAGCTGTTCTGGTGACCCCTGTTACCTGTGGCTTGCTGCCCCGTGAAGCAGAACATAATCTGAAGTGGTACATCTCTTACTATATCTACTATGGCCGTAGGAAGGATTTTTTTTTTTTTTTTTTTTTTTTAGTGTTTTGCTCTCCTGTCAGACCATACATCTCAGAGATAGAGGAGCACTTTATTTAGTGGACAAGAAAATCTCAACTCTTACAAATAAAAATGAGTGAGGTTTTCTGCAGTATCTAAAAATCTAAAAAAGCACAAATATACCTCTTCCCCCTCTTGGTCTCTTTTCTCCTTCTTTCCTAGCACTTCAGTCCTGAAGTCATTGAATGGATCAGAATGAGAGGTGCTCAGAGGTTAGAGGGAAGTGCTGAATCCTGAGTGGGTACAGGAGTGTCCCCATGTGTGGGGAGGAGCGAGCCCAGACAGGGTGAAGAGGGCAGGCTGGTAGGAGGAAGAAGCATTTGGGGGAAAAAAAAAAGCAGTTGGGGGGCCGGTGCCATGGCTCACTTGGTTAATCCTCCACCTGCGGCGCCAGGTTCTAGTCCCGGTTGCCCCTCTTCCAGGCCAGCTCTCTGCTGTGACCCGGGAGGGCAGTGGAGTATGGCCTGAGTGCTTGGGTCCCTGCACCCGCATGGGAGACCAGGAAGAAGCTCCTGGCTCCTGGCTTTGGATCGCCGGCCGTGGTGGCCATTTGGGGGGTGAACCAACCAAAGGAAGACTTTTCTGTCTCTCTTTCTCACTGTCTGTAACTCTACCTGTTGGATTAAAAAAAAAAAAAAAAAAAAAAGCAGTTGGGAGAGGAGAATGGCCACTGCACTGGAACATAGGTCATTGAAAGTCTCCCGGATTGTCCAGAGCCTACCCTCGGGGGGCTCAACATCCCAGGATGGCTGAGCAAGAGACGAAAGCACAGGCAGGCAGCTGCAGGGGCACGGGAGGCTCTCTGGCGCGTCTGCTGCACTGTCTTCTCAGTGGCCCAGGGCGTGCTTCGTCTTGGAATATGAACCATGGAGACCTGTGCGAGCAATCTGGATTACGAGGAATCCCTAGCAAAGGTGTTAAGCAGTGTCTGTCATGGGTGACTGCTCGTGCCACCATCCTAGGCTCTGTTGAATGCATGACGTACGCATGCCTAAACAGTGTAAACAAGCTGGCGCCAGGGCCCCCAGTGGTGGTTCAATTTCTAGCTGGCTTGCTTCTCCCTGTCTTGACTCAGAATCAGCACCAATCTTTCTAGGTGTCCCTGGATTTGAGTAGAGACCTGATCTAATCTTGCTGAGAGAGAGCTCTCACTGTTAAATATAGGGGTATTGATAAAATAAACAAATAGGGTAGAGACAGTGGGAGCCACAGTTGTCATTGTTAAGAAGGAAATTGCAAATAGAAAACTAGAATGAGTGACATGTTGGAATTGGAGTTACTGGGGTGAACTTAAGGTTTTTAGAAATATAGGTAGTTGGGGGCCAGTGCCTTGGTATAGCGGGTAAAGCCTCTGTCTGCGGTGCCAGCATCCCATATGAGCACTGGTTCGGTCCCAGCTGCTCCACTTCCGATCCAGCTCTGCTATGGCCTGGGAAAGCAGTGGAAGATGGCCCAAGTCCTTGGGCCCCTGCACCTGCATGGGAGGCCAGGAAAAAGCTCCTGGCTCCTGGCTTCGAATCAGCACAGCTCCTGCCATTGTGGCCAATTGGGGAGTGAACCAGTGGAGGGAAGACCTCTCTCTCTCTTTCTTTCTCTGTCTCTCTTTCTCTCTCCTCTCTTTCTCTAACTCTGATTTTCAAATAAATAAATCTTTAAAAAAATATAGATAGTGGGAACCGTATGGCTATTAGAGCTGTGTGAGAGAGAGAGAGAGAGAAAGAGAGAGGGAGAGAGAATGCTCTGGCTCTATCCCGTGAGAGGGTCTGAGAAGACTGACACTCCATTAGCAATGATTTTGGCTTATGAATACCATTTCTTCCCGGAAGGAACCAGAGCTCATTGGAGAAGTGTCTAATTCCAGGGCTGTGGCAGAAGAAATTGATGATGAGCTTGCACATCTTGTACCAGAAGGCAACCAAGTGCTCAAAAACATGCTGGGGATGTCTCCAAAGGACTTAGAAGCCAGCTTGGTCAGGCTCTCTTTGGCCATATCAGCATCAACATTAATAATAATGATAAATTATAAACCATTGACTAAAATAGGAAACCACAAAACCCCATAAATCGAAAATCAATACATCATTCTTTCTTTCTCTTTTTTTTTTTTTTTTTTTTTTGGACAGGCAGAGTTAGACAGCGAGAGAGAGACAGAGAGAAAGGTTTTCCTTTTTCCGTTGGTTCACTCCCCAAGTGGCTGCTACGGCCTGTGTGTTACGGCTGGTGCGCTGTGCTGATCCGAAGGCAGGAGCCAGGTACTTCTCCTGGTCTCCCATGCGGGTGCAGGGCCCAAGCACTTGGGCCATCCTCCACTGCACTCCCAGGCTACAGCAGAGAGCTGGCCTGGAAGAGGGGCAACCGGGACAGAATCCGGCGCCCCGACCAGAACTAGAACCTGGGGTGCCAGCGCCGCAGGCGGAGGATTAGCCTAGTGAGCCACGGCACTAGTCCCATTGTTCTTTCTTGACAGCACCGTGGTTGACTTATAGGCCAGACAATTCTTTGTAGTGAATTGGGCTGCCCTGTGCAATGTGCATGTTTGTTGACTTTCCTGGCCTCCACCCACTCAACCACTGCTTCTTTAGACCAGTGCAACCCAATAGAAATGGATAGTGAGCCCCGTATGAAAATCCTGCAGTTGTTGGAATCTGTCTGCTGACATTGCCAAATGTCCCATGGGAGATCCAAGCTACCTTGATTGGGGACCATGAAATGCATGAATAAATTCAATTTGGTGACAAATACGGTATTTGTGCCTCAGCCTATATGTCCATCACCCCAAAAAGACTCATTATAAAGGGATGAAGAATAAACTGGCAGTGGAGAATCCTGGCAGGCATCAGCCATGAACAGGATTTCTTCAGCCGCAGGACGAATCAAAATGGGTACCACTGGCGGGGACGCAGTGAGACAAGCCAGCAATCTCTGCCCTGTCTGCCAGACATGCATAACCACCACCCAATCAGGAATCCACTCAGGGCAAACTCCCACAGAGGAACCTAATGCACAATAATCTGGCCTGTGACCTTTCCATTGCCAAAGACATAAAAGTCCAGGGGAGGGAAGCTTTTAGCCCAGAGGAAACCAAAGAGACTTAATTGTTGCATGCATGCATTGTGGATTCTCAACTGGACTCTGTTGTAAGGGAAACCACCGGACCTGCGGGGAAACTTGGATGCAGGTGTGGATTCAGTGGTCATAGTATATCAGGTTAACTTTTTGATGCTGATGGTTGTGTAGCAGAATGTTTTATTTATAGGAGATATGCTTTAAATTTTATGGGCAGCAGGCCAGCAGCTTAACCTTAATGGTTCAGGCCAGGAAAATGGATTTTTGTGTTGTATTTTGAACTTTTCTGTAACTTAGCGATGTTTTCAATAAAAAACAAACACACATGCAAACGCGTGGTCAGGAGTGATGCATAGGCGTTTTCTCCTAAACATGCTAGGGTCCAACACTGAGACCCTTCTAGAGAAAAATTTATGTCATATTCTCTCTTTGGCAAAAACTCTTGTTGCATTAATATAATATTCTTACATAAAGTGTATTAGAAAACGTTGAAAATCCGTTTCTTGTTTATATATGTATATCTGAGGATACTTCAAAAAGTTTGTGGAGAAGTGGAATTAAAGGGTAAGTTGATTTTGGTGCAAAAAGGTTTTTGCATTTCATGCGTAGTTTTTTCATAATATGCACTGTTCACAGATTCTTAAAGATCCTTTGTTGTGTTTGTTCGTATATGTATATGTGTATAGTAATGAGCACACAGTAAAGTTTCAGAATCTAAAGTAGGAACCAAGTTACTTTTTAAAAAGTTATGAATTTGTGTATGTATTTTTTAATTTAGAAAAACCATTCTTTATGCAAGAAAAACCGTTCTTTAAGCAGATCTAATCTCGTTGAACAAATTAAACTTCCATAACAATGTTTGAAACCGGCAAGCACTCTACATTTCACATCAGTGCTTTGAAATGTCAACCAAAAATACGGTTAGAGAAGGCGGTAGAAGGTTCTGACTCCGATCATCGAGTAGTGCACAGAAGAATTTTCAGATGGGTCGTGGACACGCAGCAGAGCGCTGCTGGCCTTTCGTCGCATGTTCTGTTTTCGTTACGGTGCTGGATTTTCAGCACAGGTGAGGCCTCTGTGCCTCTTGGGCTCTTGGCCGGCTGTTCTGAGTGGCATGCTTTATTGAGATGGATCACCAAGGTTAGGCTGGCAGATCAGGTTGCCAAGCACAGCTAACCAGCCCTTGTGTTGTGGGATCCTGTGACATCAATCTCATTAGCGCTAACTTGCTGTGCTAATTGCGCCGTTAATTGCATGACTTTTCTTCATTTGCTCTAACACTTAGCAGATAGCATTATGTGAATCCCTGGGTCTGTTTTGCTGAGCGGTAGGGAACGCTTCAACCTGTGAGGATGACTTAGCAGTTTACCTGAGAGTATGGGTGTAATTTGGATACGTAACTGACTGTGATTTTTTTCTTTCTTTTTGCAGTCACTTTGTCCCATATCACACAACTGGTCCTGAGCCACAACAAGCTAACGAGTAAGTTACCTTTTTTGTTTGTTGCACAGATTTTGCAGATCCTAGTGTTGTTTTCTTTAAAAAAAAAAAAACTAACGATGAACGATTATTTGAGGAAACCTAAAAGTTATTGTGGTGACACTAAGATACACGAGCATATTGCCCTACTGTAGTTTGTCCTGTGCTCTGTTAGGAGGAGTCTTTCCTGTTGTCGGTGAAAACCTAAGAGAGAGAGGTCATTGTTCCCTGCCTGATTTCATTTGGGGTAGTGAATGCTGTGGTGACCCTAACTGTGGCATCTTTTGGTCACCATTAGATAGAGTAAGAGTTCTTTGTTCTCATCTATTTTTCCTCCTGAAGAGGAAAAGGTTTAACAGTGAATATGCTTTCCTTCCCTGCTTGATTGGTAGGGGAGCCCCACAAAATTGTGTACATTACCGTCTGCCTTTTTAAAAAGTTTTGGAGTCTGGTTTCCCAAAACCGAACCAAACAGAAATTTTCTTAGATATCAGAAGTGTCATGGTATGGTTAGCATACAGTTGAATTAATACTTGTTTTAGTGAGAAAATCTTGTGTGCATGATAGGCCATTTTATTCTTGAAGCTGTGGTTTTAAAGAGTTTCATGACAAGGACCCACTCTCCTTTTTCATTCCTAATTGACTGTCACTTCTTTGCGCTTGCCATATTTCCTGCAGACTTGAGTGGTTTTCTAATCGTGTGGCAAGAATTTGTTAGGGAGCTTTGTGAGTCCAGTGAAACTGAACAGAATGTCACGTTGAGGGATTTGTGTTGTGTATGGATGTGTGTGTGTGTGCATTGTATATGGCTCCAAGCGGTGTCACAGAGCTGTTGATAATAGAGAATTAAGAGTGGCAGTGAGGGCCTCTCGTGCGCAGGAAACAGGCAGATTCATTCATTTTTACCAAAGTGCTATTTGTAAGACAAAGGCAGAGTGTGGAACCGTTGTCACATTTAAGTAGTGGTGGCCATAGATGCTGCCAGTGAGACCCGCAAGTCACGTGGGATCTTTGTGACAACAGGAAGTATGTTGCTAGTTTCAGTGTATGGCCCTCCTGCCCACAAAGACCCTAATCCCACTTGAGAGGGAATTTGCGATTGGTTTGGAAGAGTGGACTACATGATCCCTAAATGCCCCAAAGATTTTTTGAGCAGAAATTCCTGGCGATGTCCATTGCACAATTCCTAAAAGCATTTCTGAATTACTGAGCTTACCATTGTGAGATCTGCAGCGTCATTACGCGAAGCCAGCTTACGTGTGAACAACAAAGTCCTGTTACATCATTCGTTGATCTGTCCTTTCCGAAACTTGCAATTTATTTCTTTTTACATGGTCCACAAAGATAGAAATCTCGGGGATCAGTGGCTCAGCTTCTTGCCCCAGGCCTGTTAAATTAATTTAGAGAGGCATAAACAAGGAGTTAAATTGTGTCAGTGTTCTTCAAGAGGCTGACTGAAAGAAACCGAACTCTTGCTGTTTCTCCTTCTCTGCTGTTGTTAGTTTTGATTTGTTTCCCCCTCCTCCATTTGAGACACTTTTGACCTAAGCCAGGAAACTCTAATTAATCGGCTCTGTAAATTCTGTTTCAAGCCATTCTGAGTTAAGTGTCAGTGACACCCGATCCGTTCCACTAAGGTCAAATTAGCATCTTTTACTATTTTTCTGGCATTTAAATGAATGACTTTGCTATGGTTTTTCAACTGTTTATAGTAAATATGTCCATTTGATGGAATTATAAATATGCATTAAATGTAAGTGGCTGAAGCACACCCTCCTGTCACTTTTTATTCTAATCAGTGTCTTTCACATCCCATGTTTTTAATAGGGACTGGCTGACAATGCCACATTAAAACCACTGGGACTTAAGAGACAAACCCCTCAGCACTGCTTTTATCTTGCGGAATTATTTGTGTTTTTCTCCAAGTATGCCAATTACACTGTTCTCTGACATTTCTCCGGAGTCCTTGTGGACGGAGGGACTGGCTCACTGCAACCAGGACCTTGATTTGAGAACTCCACTTACCTGAGTTGTTATCTGCAAGGGGCACCAGAACAGTGTGACGCTGGACTGGCATCCCATTTCCTCCTGCTGTCTTTGACCGTGGTGGGTCTACCTAGGGCAGTAAGAGAGAGGCTGTGATAAATGCAAAAGGCAGGCTGTGTGAGCCTAGAATTCCTCACGATTTTGTAAGCAGAAATTCCTGAGTCTTTCTACACCGTGGTTCATAGAAATATTTCGAAATTGCCACCCAAGCCTCTGTGATGGCTTCACCACATTATAGTGGAACTATTTAAATTTAAATCTGGGGTTGGGGTGATCATGATGGGTTTTAGGTGAAGGCAACAGGGGAATGAATCTGCCTGCTGTGACTTTCCTAGAGAAGTACAAAGCAGTTTTCAAAAAGTGCCGGCAAGATATGGATTACAAAAAAACTAGACGTGCGTTTCAGGGTTGTTTTTTTTTTTTTTTTTCTTGCACCAAAATAAGCTTAACTTTTAATTCCATTTCCACAAAAATATACTTGTGTGTGTGTGTGTGTGTTCGTGGTGGCATCTTTTTCTTCTGCCTCTCTGCTGTGCCTGGGGAAGTTCTACTGGGACTCCAGCGTGGATCCTTACTGGTGTAGTGGGAGAAGTTTCAGAGTAAAGATGGTTTTGGAAACGCTGCTTCCCCTGAGGGCCGCCATGCCACACCTGGTGGAAGGGGGCGCCCTCTCTCTGCCTTTCACAAGCTGCCCTACTCCAGCCCTGCGTCCTGTGCCCACCTTTTTTCCACATGGTCCTGTAAGAAGGTGCATACCTCTGCTTCCCTACCTGGGATCTGACCTGCCTTCCTCCCTCCTCCCCGTGCCACTCCCTCCCCATCCTCACCTGGAGAGCCCCTGCCTGCTCTCTTCCACTTGAAAACTTTCCCCAAATTCCTGTTGCATGTGAACTCTTCTGATATCAATGTCCTTCTGTCACTTTTTGTTTCTTCTCTCTCCTCCCCAAGATTTTAAGCTGTTTTTGAAGGCAGGGACCATTTCTTGTTTGTTAATACCGGCTCTTGAGCACATAGTGGTAAACCCTTGATGGTTACTTAAGGGGAGGAGACAGATGTCAGGGAAGGCCAGGGTGGGAATGGAGGCCTGAGATGAAGTGGGAATGTCGGGACTAGCTTCTTCGGGGAACAGGGATTTGAGTAGATGTGGCTACCTCTGTGATCTGTCTTACAAACGTGGTATGTTCGTTTCATATATGCATGACTGCCCATTCTCTCAAAAAAGGAAAATCACGTGATGCCCCAGCAATGGATGTCCATCTGGCATTTACAGGTGTAGGGGCCTTTCACAGCTGAGGACTGATGTGCTGTGATGGTGCCGCTCTGTGCACCCAAGAGCCCGTGGGTCTGGAAATTTCCAAGGGTGTGGCTTCCACCCAGCCAGCCACTGCAGAGCCCTCACTGTGTTCCCCTTCCTCCTACCACTTTAGGGCTCACTGATGCTTGGATCTCTCCCTCTTTCACTTAAAGTTCGTTTGATATATTTAAGACCCTAAATTATGGGCTAAGTTCCCCACATGATTAGTTGTATTCTAAGTGTCTTGTGCTTAGGAACCCCGTCTTCTACTTAGGGTGTATCCCACCCTCTTGGAAGTGCCCAGAACTTGTTGAACAGGAAAGAGGCACTCGATTCATACCAGCTGACTCATGCATTCACCTGCTGATGAGCTGTGCTGAACCCCAGCACTTTGAGGCGATACCCCACGGCTTGTTGGCTGCGAGTGTTACCCTGCGCAGGCAATATAAGGAACGACATTTGACCTAGCGGTGCAGACTCTTGTTGGGACACCCTTGTGCCCTGGCAGAGTGCCTGGGTTTGAGTCCCAGCTCCACTTGCAATTCCTGCATCCTGCGAACATAGACCCTGTGAGGCAGCAGTGGATGGTTGAAGTATTTAGGCTCCTGCCACCCACACGGGAGGCCTGGATTGAGTTCTGGTCTCGTGGTTTTGGCCTGGCCCATCCCCAGCCAGTGAGAGCATTTGAGGAATGAATCAGCAGATGGCAGTTGTGTCTGTCTGCTTCTGTTTCTGCCTCTCAGATTAAAAAAAAAAAAAAAAATTTAAAGAAGCCAATGTACCAATTAGTCCACAGGTTGTCTTCCTTTGTCTCCTTGCTCTGCTTTCTCCCAGTTAACATTTGTTGAGACTTTTTCAATCTGTCCTTAATCTGATCTCTTGGTTTCATGTTGTATAGGAATGTTAACTTTGTAAATGTTTTTCAATTTTTTTTTTAATCTTAAAAAAGGAATTTCAAAATAGCTGGAAGGAGGACTTCGAATGGTCACCGCAAAGAAATAATGCATTTCTGAGGTGATGGATATTCTGATTATCCTGATTTGATCATTGCACAATGTATACCTGTTATCAGAACATCACACTGTACCCTACACATTTGTAAATCATCAGGAATTTCTTTTGGAGACAACCATTTTGAGACATGGCCACTAGAGGACACTGTTGAGATATGTATGTCCCCCTACCTCTTGCACCAAAGCCTACAAACCAACTTGGTGTTCTCAGAAGAGTTTTTTCCCTACAAACTATTCAGTTCTATAACCCAGGGCATGTTGCCATTGCCATTAACATGGAACAGTTTTACCATATTGAAATAAATCCTGTAAGGAGTTACGTTTTTCATAGAGCAGTTTTACCACATTGAAAGTAAATCCTATAAGGAATTATGTTTTTCTGTTTGGCTCCTAAAATTATATATTCAGTTCTACATATCAATTTTTTAGTGCTTATTATGGCTACTTTCTTAAGTTAGAAGCATTTCTTCAAATATCCTTAGATTGGAAGAATTTTATTGCCATCAGTTGTACAGAGTATACAAGGAGTCTTCAAAATATTCATGGAAATGTGTATTATTAAAAAATGCATGGATTTCAAAAGTTTGATTTATCAAAATAAAGTTACCTAAAAATTTATTTTCTACAGACTTCTTGAAGTAACCTCATTTATGAGATTTTTTCAGTAATTTAAATATTTATGTAACAAATTTGAAATAAGTCTGTAGAACTCAGGAGGATGTACTTTTGTGTATATTTATACTGATTCTCATACTGCCTAATGCTACTGTGTAGGGAAGACTACTGTGCATTATGAAATGAACTAGATTCTTCATCAGTGATAAAACAATCTCTGAATATTAATATTTTAATGTGAAGCTTCTCTTAATTTTTAAAAATAGCTCCAACAACTATGCAAATACTGCAAGCCTTCTGACGCTGTATTTTTTTATTTTGTGACCCCTGCACATTGAGAATTAAGCATTCACTTTATTGTGCAAGAAAATGACAAAGGCTATCTTTTTGTTCAGTGTAGACACCCGGCAACCACCCATCGACACAAACCTTTCGTAAGTGTGGGTCTCTGAATATCATTGCTTAGTTTCATTCTTGATCTTCTGACAGTAAAACCTTCTCCGAGGCATTCGCAATTCTGCCTGCAGTTTCAGGTCTTAGCTGTGACCATATCTTGTAATTTAATGTATTGCAAATGTCTAGGCAGATAGTAAACCGAAGTTTTATGGCAAAACTTGAGTTTTTTACTGACTGTTTCCTGTTAGCTATAGCTTAGGTATGGATTTCAAATTATAGTGAACAAGAAAATGCTTTGATATTTTCTTTAGTGATTTTAGTAATTTAATTTCTTTATCAAGGATGTTCTAAGTACATAGAAAAGTTAATATTTTGAAATTTTGTGCAGATAGATGCATTGATAGGATATATACCCTGTTTTATTATAAATTCATGGAGCAGCATGTTCCACATGAAAATACTGCATTTTCAAAATAAGGAGATACAATTATAATGAAGAAAATTAAGCAGCTTTTAAAAAGCATAGTAAATTGAAATCCTTGTCTACAGGCATAATAGATTGTTGGCATGAATGAGAAAAGTTAACTGCCCCCATTCATAAAAATGACCTTCACCACTCTTCCAGGACCTTGCCTTCCCTAAGTCTCTAGTTATTCCTTCTTTCATAGATTATTTGTCACGCCTTATGCAAAAGTTCTTGTGCATGGCTTGTATGAAATTAAACTGCGAGGGGGAATATGCAGAGTGAATCATCTCTGTGTCATGAATTTATCTTTTGACAATATCAAAACAACTTGCTGCTTGAATTTTGACAGAATATGGATGTATTTATAATATAGAGGCTATGATCAATAGCTTATTTTTTTAATTAATGCACATTCATCAGTATGTTACTGTGCCACACTTGCAAGATTGAAGTTGGAAAAATACATACATAGTCTTTCTGAGTCTGACAGCTATTAATTAAACAGTATCTATCAGATGGTACCAGTAGTCTGGTTACCATGAAAAATTACCTGCAGTTGGGTATGAGTGGTTGGTTTTGGCTTAAGTAAGCAGGTGAAACCATGATATAGTAAAGTCTGGTGGCCCTGGGGGTCCAGAACCAGTACAGTCCAAGGCCCCTGGGTGAAATGGGAGGAGCTTGATTTCCAGGGCAGTTCACCCCCTGATGATAGACAGTCATCCTCCTTATGCCTTTGGTGCCAAAACGTGCCTATTCTAGAGTCTCTTCTCTTGGAGGTCTGTTCTGTGTAAGAGGAAGGTAGCTAACGTGGAGCGTATCATTTCTTCCACAATATGCTTTTAAAATGGAGCCGCGTCAATCATGAGAGCTTCAGAATAAGCCAGGTGCAGGTGATTCTCACCTCCAAATTGTAACTAGCCCATTTGGGGGCTGAGCTTGAAAAAGTCACTTTTGCAATTTATAGTAGAACTCCTAACAAATGGAAGATTTTACATATAGATGGCCTTTTGCCTATTTCTCTACATAAAGTTTAAGGTATGTGCTCACCTGAGTGTGTGGAGGGGAGTACACCAGATACACTAAGAAGTACGGTATCTAGGGATATAGATTCTTTTAAACTAGAGCATTTCTTCTTAGCTCTTCTTAAGTCGCTGAGTTTGTTAAAGAAGGGTATGAAAGCAGTGACACAGTCCCCAGGAGAGTGCACATCAAGGTTATGCTTCTGTCTGGATTCTCCAGCCCATCTGTGGATTCTTAAAGAGTCCATGTAGCTCAGATTCAGAAGCCCTGGATGTGGAAAAGGGAACACTGGACTATGTGATTTTCAATGTAAAGTGAAACTCTTCTTAAAAATGTTCTTAGGAGTCATGACCTTATTTATCCGCTTAAATTTACATTTTGTTAAGTAAGAATTTTAATCTTGTAACTCTGATCCTTGAATGTAATGCATGTGTGTGTATGTATATATATCTAAACTACACCTATTATATAACAGATATATACATACATTTTTAAGTTCCAATAAAATCCTTGAGGTTGCCTTTTTCCTTTTTTCTTTCCTTTTTCTTTCTCTGCACCACTCTAATATAACTGACTTCCAGTTAAAAAAATGACTGACACAATTTTCTGCTGTTTTGAAGCTGAACCCTCTTTTGTGTAAATATTTGTGGTTCCCTTTCGCTGATGTCTCCACCTGCCTCTCTGTGTTTTTCTAGTCACCTGCTTATTTTCTTATGTGAAGTTTCTGCCCTCCTCTCCAAGTCTTGCTCACCCTTCAAGACGCTGAGAGAAAGCTTTACTTCCAACTGAACTAGGACTGGGTGGGAAGCAAAATCCAAGGCACTGCATGGCCTCCTGACAGGACAACACTGCTCACACCTAGTACTTCCAGCTGGAAGCGAAGGAGAGGAAAGGGCTCAGTTCATTGAACCCTTGCTCTGTGTCAGGTAGCAGAGAGAGACTTAACACTAAGGTTAAGTACCTGGTGCTAGAAGGTGGCAGGGCTTCCTGTTTGGCTTCCAAGCCTCTGTGCTTACTGTTTCTCCTGCTGCCTCTCCCGATGAGGTCTGCGTGTCGTTTAAATGGCCCAGCCTGGTAAATCTTTGAGCTTGCAAGTAAGGCATATTTCCCTGGCTCATATCCTTATGTGTTCACTTAGGACAGCAAGGGAAATTGCTACATTTATTTTATTTATTTATTTTCAGGCCTTTTTGAGTGATGAGAGGATTTTTTTTTTTTTAAATTCTCATTTATCCTGAAAGGTCTGGAGCCCAGAACTGGATCCAGATCTCCCATTTGGGTGGCAGGAACCCAGGTGCTTGAACTACTACCTGCAGCTATGCAGGGTGTGCATTAGCGGGAATCTGGCTCCAAAGTGGAGCCAGGACTCAAACCAGGCACTTTGACATGGATGTGGGTGTCCCAAGTGGCAAACCCACTGCCTTGCCAAATGCCTGCCCAGAATTGCTGAATTTTAAAAGGCAGTATTGTTATGGAAGGGGTATATCAAAGCCACTAGATGGGTTTTGAGGATTTTTCTCATCCTGGACATCTTTCCCCAGGTCGCCTGCCCTCTCTCCTCATGATGTTACTGTGTACCTCAGCCTCTGTACACAAAGGCCGGCCAGGAAGAGGAGCCATTCAGGGTGGCTTCTAGCTGAAGCAACTCTGTTTCCAGAGAAGACCGTAGCTATTGACAAAGCATTCCATCTCTGTGTATGTGTGTTTATGAGAGAGATGTAAAGAATTCCACTTGTTCACTGTCTGCCTCTTAATGTTCATAAGCAAGCTTTGAGTGTGTCTCTGTATATACATGGGCACTTCAAAAAGATCATGGAAGAGTGAGACTGAAGGTTTATTTTGGTATACAAATATTTGAAACTCACACACAGAGGGCTCTTCAAAAACTTCATGGAAATGAGTATTGGGACAAAGCTATGTGTGGATTTCAAAAATTTTTGCACAAAAAACTTAATTCCACTTCCACCAACTGTTCCAAGTACCCTCATATTTATATATTGTTTCTGTTGTACATAATAAATCAGTACACACACACACACACACACACACGAAAGCCTCTTGATTGCTGATTTTTCCTGTCACTGAACTTGCTTCCTTCAGTTGCTGTCTTTTCCTTCTTGCTCTGTGTTTCAGAATGTCCTGGGCATCTTTCGTAGAGGAGCCTCTGTCCATTTCTTACCCTTCCCTGGTTCACTTCCTCCCAGGCCTCCAATGCCATTTCCTTGGTCTCTGTGCTGCTTCTCTCACCCAGCTCCTTACTGACGTTTGCTCGGTTTTGTGGTGCAGTACAACAGAGCTGGAGTGTCACTCAGTGTGTTTCTACAGGAATTCACCCCAAAGATTGCATGGGAAGTTAATACAAGCTCCAGACGTTAACTGATTTTTTTATCCACTAAGAATAAATCCATGCTTGTCAACTTTTCAGGAGATGTGTTTGGTTATGCATATGCATTTTTTTATAGCTTGGGAATCTACATTTTTGCATGTTTGGCTTTATACCATGAAACCTGCCTTATTGCTTATTTGTACCTTTTCCCCTAATTTTTCTATAATTGATTATTCTCATTGCTGCCAAATGAATAGGTCTTTTTTTTTTTCCCTACTAAAATTACTCAAGCTGCAACATCCCAGGAGGGCCATGGTAGCATGGTCGGTTACAAAAAGTATGCACTTCTGAGTGTGGGTGTGCAGTATACTTGCTGATTAACCAGTAGTAGCACTGCTGTCGTTATTTATAAAGCTAATTACATTTTGGGGAGAGGGTGTTGGCTTGTATTGAGGTTAGATATTTTGCTATTTTATTCTTACCTTGAGGAACATGTAGGACCTTTGAAATAAGAATTGGTTTCACTGTTTCATAAACTTATGTTTTTAAATAACCTATAAGTACTGTAATTCACAGTTTTAATGGTTGCTTTGGGGAAAGTCCCATAAAAATCTGTGAAGCCAGTTATCATTAGTATACATTTGAACTTCAAACTAAAATGGTAATATATAATTAGCTCATTATCCACCTCATGTTTTTGGCCAGAAAACAAAAGTAATTAATCACTCTAAGAACAGTTGACCTTTTTTGCATATAAAATTCTGAAGAGCATGAGTATTTGCATGCAAGAATGAAAAGATTCTTTACGTGGAATCGTTAAAGTGGCATTGACGACTCTGATTCCTCATTTGCAAAAGGATTGACATGTGTATGATTACTCTAGACATCAGGTCTGTGGCGGGAATAGACTAAGGTGTCCCAGCTGTTGTAGCTGAAGATTAAAAGGGCTGTGCTTCTACTTTGATGATCAGTGTCCCGAGTCATCCCTCTTACAGTTTCTGTTTATTGGACTTCTCACCTTGCTTCAATTAGTCCGAAAGGGGCCAGTGTTAGCCAGTCTCGTATTTCTCAGTGGGCAAAGGCTGGTTTGCTTTCTCGTTTTCTCTTCCATGGTTGTTTCCTCCTGGACTGTGTGTGTCATGGGGCGTCTCACTTTGGTTCATGAAATGTCACATGTTGAGTCACTTTTCCCTTTTTAAAGATTTATTTATTTGGGAGGCAGAGCTTCAGAGAGAGAGGGAGAGACAGAGATCTTCCCCCGTTTCACTCCCTAAGCGGCCACAATGGCTGGAGCTGAGCCAAGCCAAAGCCAGGAGCCTGGAACTTCATCTAGGTTCCCACATGGGTGCAGGGGCCCAAAGACTTGGGCCAGCCCCAGCTGTTTTCTTCTTTTTTAAAAATATTTTTTATTTTTTATTTATTTGACAGGTAGAGTTAGACAATGAGAGAGAGAGAGAGAAAGGTCTTCCTTCCGTTGGTTCACTACCCAGATGGCTGCTATGGCCGGTGCTGCACCGATCCGAAGCCAGAAGCCAGGTGCTTCCTCCTGGTCTCCCATGCTGGTGCAGGGCCCAAGCACTTGGGCCATCCTCCACTGCACTCCTGGGCCACAGCAGAGAGCTGGACTGGAAGAGGAGCAATCGGGACAGAATCCGACGCCCATATGGGATGCTGGCGCTGCAGGCGGAGGATTAACCTAGTGCACCACGGCACTGGCCCCCATCCTCTGCTGTTTTCCCAGACACATTAGTAGGGAGCTGGCATGGAATTGGTTGGCTGGGACTTGAACCAGTGTTCATATGGGATGCAGAGTCACTTTTCTAGTGACTTGGTTGCAGGAATGCACATTAGGAATCTAAGTAACTGAAGCTAACTTAATAGCCTTTATCTTTCTCTTTTGTTTAAAAAGAAAAAAAGGCAGTAGAAGCGAGGAACATAGCTCAGAGCAGGCAATTTCATTTCTTACAACAATAAACAGAATTCTCATATGTAAATGTAAATATGTCAGATTTTTAGAAGCAGAGCTGTTATTTCAGTGTAACTCCTCCTGTGTTTTATCTTTGAGGAGTATTCAGCCTGAAGGTCAGTGGCACTTTGGAGTCACTAAAAATAGACATGGGACATGCATACCATGATGCCACCATGTCTTTGTGCCAGCTGTGGCACTCCCCTGAAGTCTCCCCCTTCTGTCCCTGGGGATAGTCATAGCCCTTCACTGGCTTTCTAGACAGGAGGCAAAGGCCGACCCATCAGTCCCCCATTTTGAGGACTCAGGGCTGGGTCCCCTGGCTTCCAGACCCTAGCTCAGGAATTGCCAGAACAAAAAACAGCCTTCGGTGCTACTGCAGAAATAGCTGGGTAGGGTGTCGCTGTCACTCCCCAGAAGTTTGGTGGAGCTGGCAGGGTGAGGTCACCTCCACATTCCAAGCCTGTGCCCATGACAGAAGCTTCCATGTGTGCTGAGCAGAGCAGCTTCTGGCTTCCCGGCAGCGTGGGTGCTAATGGGTGCCCGGTCTCTTAGCGTCCTTCCGCAGCTGAACGGGTCCTGGCTGCTGGGGCGAACCATATGGTTCTAACGACCCTTGCACGACCCTGCAGCCCTGCCCGTGGGCTGTGCCCAGGCACAGCCCCCATCCTTATGTTTTCCACAGCACCTACTGTTCCCAGAGCCTGTCGCTTTTCACACTTTTGTTTCTTTGCCTCGGGGGCCACAGATGCTTCTGCTCAAAAAGCCCCCAGATGCACTGCTCCCTGGGCTGCTCTGTGTGTGCTGACACTCCCACCCAACACACTCCAGTGGGCCCCCGTGTTTTGTCCGTCCTTCCATGTGGCCATGCCTGGTTATGAGGAATTCGCTGCTGGACAGCTTTGTTCAATGGGTTAGTGGATTCCGGACTTTCTTTCTCCTGAGTGTGGAATCTCCAGCACTGATTCCACCATAGATGTCCTTGTGGGGAAGCAGAAAGTGGCCTGGTTCTTCACTTTGCATCAGTCCCAGCATTACTGGCTGGAGGCAGGGACTTAGGCTGTGGTTAATTATCTTGATGTCTCTGAGGCATTGAAAGTTTCCTGAATCATAGTGTGGTTCCCAGGCGAGGTGCAGCCCTGGGAACTTGTTGGAAATGCAGATTCCTGGGCCCCGTTCCAAACTTACCCAGAACTTCGGGGAAGTCCCCATCGGGGATTCTGCTGGGCTCTGTGGTGAGAGCCCTCCCGCTCTGGAGCAGACAGTATGATAGAACTTTCTGCAGCCATGGAACTGCCTAGACCACATGTGACTGTTGAGATCTTGCAGTATAGCTACTGACTCCAAACCATGGAATTATTCATTTTATTTCAGCTCGTCTAGATTTAATTTTAAATAGCTGTATGCGTCTAGTGTGTTTCCACCAGACAATCCACCTCCAGAGTATGTGCTGCTATTTGTTATTGCATGGATAAACCCCTGGAAAGCTTTAGATGTAAATTATTGGTTATAGAACTTAGAATTTTATTTTCTAGAACAAAATTCTCCCAAAGTGAGACTCCTGCTGTCACAGCAGTTTATTTGGATTCTCCTTTGGTCAGGAGGCAGGGGCGGTTTGCTGGTTACTGGCTTCTGGGGGAAGCAGGGCCTGAGTGTGGGCTGACTGTGTGAGAGCAGTGCCTGGTGGCTCTACCTACTGTAAAAAGAACCGATGATGGTGGCAGATGCCTGACCTTTCAGAAGCGGTCAAGGTGTTATTCGTGACAAGTGTGGCATCTGTGGTTTCTTGTAGTTGGAGCACAGGTCCATCCCTCATGTCCAGTGATGTGTGTGTGTGTGTGTTTAAGATTTATTTATTTATTTGAAAGGCAGAGTTAGAGAGAGAGAGGGAGTGACAGAGATCTTTCATCCACTGGTTTATTCCCTAGATGGCTGTAATGGCTGGAACTGGGCCAATCTGAAGCCAGGAGCCAGAAACAACTTCTGGGTCTTCCACATGGGTGACAAGGGTCTAAGGACTTGGGCCGTCCTCCACTGCTTTCCCAGGTACATTAGCAGGGAGCTGAATCAGAAGTGGAGCAGCTGGAATTCAAACCAGTGCCCATATGGGATGCCAATGATGTTACAGGTGTGAATTTATCCACGAGGCTGCAACACCACCCCCCAAGATATATTTTGAGGCTTGCTAGCTAAGGGTGCTTTTAAAAGTGGTGTTAGTGAGATTTTCAGGCACTATGGGCTTCTTGTGGGGTGAGGGAGTTGTTGAATTGCCAAATTTGGATTGGTACATCAGATAGATAAAACTGTAGAATAGCATAATAACATTCAGGTTGTTTGATTTAGGAGAATATTTTAAAATTATTTACTTGAGAGGCAGAGAACTTGAGGTGGGATGAAGGGCTTGGGGGCGAGAGAGAGAGAGAGAGAGATCTCCCATCTGCTGTTTCACTCCTCGGAGGCCTACAGTGACTAAGAGTGGAGCTGAGACTTGGGAGCTCAATCCAAGTCTCACATGTGAGTGGCAGGAAATCAGTCATTTGAGCCATCACCTGCTGTCTCCTAGGATCCTCATCAGCAGGTAGCTGGAGTCAGGACAGGAGCCAGGAATTGGATTGAGCTGTTGCAAACAGGCATCATAACCAGTGTCTTAATTACTAGGCCAGACGCCAGCCCCTGACTTAGGAGTATTTGAAAGAGAAAAAGAATGGCACTGAGTTTGTTAGTCTGAATTGTTATAGTCCCAGAGAGGCAGTTCCTGGGTTATCATGACATGGCTTTGTCACTTTTTCCAAAACATCATTGGGAGTTCTGGGTCAAGAGAGGTGCTAGCAGTTGTGTGATCCTGTGGCCACAACAGAATGTGACACTTAGGAGTCAGGGAACACCTGAGAAGGGTTGGGACCTTTCTCCCAAATCTAACAAGTCTTCAAATTAAAGGAACCATCATCAGCGAAACAGAAAATGATACTAAATGCTCAGGCAGAAGCCAAGTTCTACATGACTGAACTTCCTAATTGAGGGCCCCATCATTGCATTATTTAAATGCCTGTCATTGATTTTTATAATCCATCTCTTAGCATCATGAAGTGTTAAAACGAGGTAGATGACAGCTTAGAAATGGTCACAATCCAGCCTTACACTCTAGGGTAGAGGCTCAGAGGGGTTGGGAGTTGAACAAGGATACACACAGTGGGTGCAGGGCTCAGTTGGAGGCCCGAGTCAGGCCTGTGTTGCCCAGGCCAGGGTGCCTATGGTCGCACAACACACTGCTCTTCTATATCTTTTGTGTCCTGAGCTCCTTGGTGTCTCTGGACTGAGTCTAGCCTGGAGTCAGAGGGCAGAAGTTAGATTGGTAAGAAAGGAATAGTAAGTAGGAAATATAGATGGATAAGAAAGGTATCGTGAGAAACATGTTGACATTCACTATTTATGTTTTAAATTTCTTCTTTGTGCTAATGTGTCATGTAGATATCTTAAAAACTCCAGTAGAATATTTTGACTGGTGAAATATTAGTTATCTTGCCATAACAGCTAAAATGATTGTGCCATGTATGTTTATGATTTAGTCACTACACCACTCATATTGTTAAATGGCTATTTGTTTTTAAGCATTTATTTATTTACTTGAAAGAGTTACAAGCAGAGAGGGAAGGAGAGATTGAGGGAGATCTTCATCTACTGGTTCACTCCCCAGATGGCTGCAACGGCCAGTGCTGGGTCAGGCCAAAGCCAAGATCCAGGAGCTTCTTCTGGGTCTCCACATGGCTTGCAGGGGACCAAACACTTGGATAATCCTCTGCTGCTTTTCCCAGGCCATTAGCAGGGAGCTGGATCAGAAGTGGAGCAGCCAGCATAGGAACTGGCGCCCATATGCTCTGCCAGTGTTTGCAGGCAGTAGCTTTAGCCACTGTGTCAAACACCAGCCCCAAATGGGTGCTTTCTGTGGGGATTAGTTTGTTTTTCAAGAACGAGGCTTGTTTTAGCTTTTTGGCTCTGATACCCCTTCTTTTGTAACTTTCTTTATGGCATGCCTCTCTTTCTTTATTCCCAAACTATTGTGACATCAGATGCGGAGAGCATGGTGTCCCACCTAGACAGGTATGAAGTGTTTATTTCTTTTGATATTTACTATGGCTGGGAGAAATTTTTCTGTCATTTAGGGAGACTATTAGCTTTGTGATTTTGACCCCCTCTAGCTTGAGTGGAGCCTAAACAAAGACTTCACATGCACACCAAAAGGCTGGGAAAGGTTTCGTAAATTGAATGTGAGGTTATTGTTTGTGTCCACAAAACAAAGCACTAAATCACATTTAGCATAATTTGTGGTTTTAAATTGGACTGATTTAGCAAGGAGAGTGAAATAATCTCTCATCCTGTCAAAAAGGCGATACCTTTAGACCAGCATTTAATTGCATTGGCAGAGTAACTTTGGGAAGGCAGCAGTAATTCTGGCTGCATTATTCTTGGTTTGTGGCTAAATTGAGATCATCATTTTCTCTTGGTTTCACTAACGTTATTACTCTTCAAACTAATCAGATGAATGTGGTGAGAGAAGGCTTAGTGGTAGCTGGAGGGTGGGACGGGGAAAGGATAGGGGCTCTGCGTAGCTGTCATTCACCACTTTATGGACGTGAGGAAGGAGTATGGAAAGATGCACTGGGAGACTCAAGGGCATAGTCTGATGAGTTTCTTGGTGATCATTTACCCAAAAAAAACGCCATTCATTCGCACAAAAGCGTGCGTTCTCTTGAGAGTCTTGGTATTAGAGTTTATATAAACCATGAACAAGCTCATGGGCCATACAAATGTTTATAGGAGGATTGAATAGCAAATGGGATAGATAAATTATGATCTATTGAAAGTGTGCTATCAATTTTAACTTCATACTTTTGAAGTAGTAATGCCTTTGGCTGTTAAATTTATGTTCAAGGTATATACTCTGGGGGGAGGGGGGATTTTCACATCTCCAGTGGTTGGTTTTTGCTTTTGATCTACATTCTAGTATTCATAGCAGGCTATTGGGCTGGTTTTCTGGAGGCATATAATAACAGTGTATTGATTTGTTACTAATCTCGTGTGTGTGTGTGTGTGTGTGTTGAATTTGGTAGATTGAATAGTTTATTGTTTATGGTTCATCTTAAATTGTTGTGATTTAATGCAACATTCAGAGGACAGCTTATTGGCTTATTTAGACACCCTGAATTGTACAGTCACTCAGGAAATGATTTGAAGTTTGCTGTCTTTCTTCTGGTAGAGAGGCAAGGAACAGAAAGCACAGAAGCAGTTGCACTTATTCGACATGATACGACTAGTGTAAGTGCATATAGGCTCTTTGTGGTCCAGAAATTCTCTTGCCTTTTTGTACTTCTGCTTTCTTTCTCCTCTTCCATCTGAGACCAACTGTAAACACTTGTCTAATCTCACAGATCAATTGTTTCTGCTTCCATTCGATGGTGCACTGTTACCTAAGAAAAATCTACAAAAAATAACCAAGTCCTCTGTGTGAATTAGATGGTCATACTGGAGTTACATCTCTCTTTCATTTGAAAGGAAAACAAAATGTGTTGCTGGCATTCCTTGGTAGAGTGAGGTTCCTGGATTCACATTCAGTATTTTTGTTCCCATAGCTGTGCCACCAAACATAGCAGAACTGAAGAACCTGGAAGTGCTCAACTTCTTTAATAACCAGATTGAGGAGCTGCCCACACAGATCAGCAGCCTTCAGAAACTCAAGCACCTGAACCTTGGGTGAGTACAGTATGGAGGAAGGGGCGTGGAGAGAGGGAGAGAAGGAAGGGGAGTAAAGGCTGTGGGCAAGGAAGGGCTGCATATATATGATTGCATGGGAGGAATGGGTTTCTCATTTCTTTTCATGTGTTAGGTTTTTAAAAAAGCTTTATTGTTTTAATATATCCTTTCAATGGCCTATTTTAGCGAGTATCTATTTGAGAGCTAATTGAGAAGCTAATTGTTGATGCAATAAGGGAGATTTTTATTGTTTTTTGTTTCTAATAAAATTTTATTTCAGTTATGTTGACCAAGAAGGGACTTGTTTGTGTAGCATTAACTGTTCAGAGACATTGTGATGTGGTATTTTTTCTTTCTGGGTAATATAGAGATAGTTTACAAAGCACTTTGCTTGCGTAGAGAGAGGGATACATTTCCTGATGCTGCTTCCTCCATCCTTGTGATTCTTTTTTGCAGTTGAGGGGATGGGATCCTGGCAAAGGTGAAGAGAGGATTTATTTAGCTGAAGTTGAAGAACCAAGTGACAGTGAATAGCAGTAATACTTTGTACTTGTAGACTGCTTTCCAATTCTCAAACTGCTCAGGCCAGCATTTGACCTTCTTGCTGTTTGATGGCTAGGGAGGCGAGGCTTTCGTGCCTTCATTTCATGGAGAGGTAGCCAAGCCCTTTCCCAGTGTTAAGTGATTTGCTCCCGATTAACCCTCAGGGGAGTGGCTAAGCTGGGAGAGAACACACCGTTTTGGGTTCATGTATTCTCCGTTGGATGCATTAGACCCAACCAGAATTGGCTTCTAAATCCCATCTTCATTGCTGTAGCTATGCCCACTCATGCTTTCTTTCCAGTGTGAAGCAATACATTCATTAAATAGTAGCCACTAAATGCTCTAGTTAAGCCAGTGATTTCTTTGGAATGGCAATAGAAGCTTGCCAGATATTTACCAATTTAATAGGAAGCAATTATGAAAAGAAAAATATCTTTCATGGAATGATTGTTCATTCATTCTTCCATTGGGAGTTTGGTTAGACACTCTTGTTTTAAACTCGACTCTGGCAGAGAGACCATCTTTGTAAGATCCACATTTATGACTTTCCCCTAGCAGTTTGGACATTGTATACTTATCTGGCAAAGCAGAAAAGAAAGGATCCTACATTTATATCTTGGCTTTGAAGATTCTTAGGTTCTATTGTTGAATTTGTACATAAGAAAGAAGCTAAAATTCTTACTCTTAATTTGTTCAATTTTAAGATATATAATTAAATAGATTTTGATCACCAATAACAGTACTTTGTGCATAGTAAGTGGTACATGGTATTAGCTGTTGTGATCATGATCATTTTATTTATTTTTAATTTATTTTGTGACTATGTAAGTACCTATTCTGTGTCAGGGATCTTGCTAGTGCGGGGGATCAATGGTGACCATCAAGGTCTGGCCCTAAGTGGGGCCAGGGTCTGCTGGAAATGAGCAGTCACAGCACAGCAGTGTCTCTGACTAGGTGTGGAAGAACAGCAGTGGGAACCAAGTGACCAGGAGGACCAGGAGAAGGAGTTAGCCTACAGCTGAAATTCTTAGATCTGAGACTTGAATCAGGAAACGGAATTTCTCAGACTTACGAGTAGAAGGGAGGCATCTCCCATCTAACATATTTTAAAGCTTAGAGCACTGTTCCGGGAATTCTAGGTTTATCAGTTGCTGTGAGTAAATTATGAGTCAAGGAACAGTAAGATGAGAGGTGAGGCCAGATAAGGAAGCATGATATCTATGGCTTATTTAATGAATGCTTATTGAGTTAACTGGGGACCAGGTGCTGATCTAAGTTCTGCCATCCAGCCGTTATGGAGCATACAGTGTGGTTGAGAGAACTAACTGTAGAAAAATAAATGTCCATAATGGCAGAGAAGCAAAAATACCAGTGAAGATCTTGTATACTGAAGAAAGGAGCTCTGATTTTATTCTACTGACCATTGAGGAATTTACACAGCAAAGTATGAGATGAGGTCAGAGTCAAGGGTGGATTGGAGGAAGGCGGGTAGAGGTCAGAGGGACAAGTAAGAATGCTATCTTAGTGTCCCAGGTGAACAAAGGCAATGACAGTGGAGGGAGAGAAGATTTTGTATGAAAAATATACAGAAGCTGAAATCAACAAGGCAGTAACTGATGGGGTAGGGTGATACCTGGATTTCTGTGTTGGGCAGCTGAACTAGAAATAGAGATGGAGAGAGATTTGGAGAAAAGGTAATGAGCTTAGGTGTTGTTCAGTTGGTTTGTGTTCTCTGCATTAGGACAGAGTTGTAAACTTTTCTTTTTCATTGGCTGCATCAAAGCTGTCTCCTTGTCCTCTTTGGAGTTGTTTGTCTTTTTGGCTCTTAGAGCTTTATTGATTGTGTAAAGCTTTCTGTATTTAATTACAAAGCTACAGAGATAGAGTTGTCAACGTTTGAACAAAATTCTCAGTTCTTTGGGAAGAGAATTAATACAAGTTTCAGTAAAGGATACTTATATCCTCGAATGGCACAAAGAATTATGTAGGTACAATAAGGCAGATTTAAGGAAAGTTATCCATGGGTTCCTTAGAATAAGTATCTACAGTTAAAATATCTGCAAAGGAGATCAGTGAAGGCCACCTGTATGCATGATCCAAAAAGGACATTCAACCAGAGTTTGTTTTTAATGTTTTATGTAGAATTTACTATTTATCCTGATGACCAAAAGACCTGAAGGAATTTTAGGACACTCGATTAAATAAAAGAAAGTTTAGTTACGTTCTTAATTATTTAAACACTGTTCATTTTATGGAGATATTTTTCAAAAAAATGTAAAGCCATGTGGATTCCTTGTTGGTAGTTATTTTGGGGAAAACTTCACTGTGGCCAGCTGTTATGGAATAACATTTCACCCAATTGATTGCTAGAGCTCATTTCCTGAATACTTAGTAGTTTTCATTAAGCACAGTGTCAAGTGTTTGTGGATTTTTTTTTTTTTTTTTTTTTTTTTTTTTTTTTTTTTAGCTAAATGTGTGAATAGGTCACTGTGGAGGTGAGAAAAATTATTGTCTTTAGCCAAGAAGGCTTTATTGAAGCTGGAGGTATCAGGAGGATCTCGGAGGCACAGAATGCTCTGAAAGGGAGGCATTAGTACAGACCATCCTTTGGCTTTTGGAAGAGAAAGAAAAAAGGTGCCAAACTGTCCCCAGACTGTCTGGTTTTATCCTCTGTATACAGACCCCTGCCCATTTCCAGCATCCATTTGAAAGATGTTCACGTGCAAACAAAAGAATTTTTATCATTTGGCATCACTGAGCCTTAAGCAACTTTAAATGCCTGAAATGATCTGAGATTAAACTGATGTGGTACAAGTAGAAAAACTGCACTTGAACAGTTTGAATTATCCCAGATAGTTTTCTTCTGAAGTAAGCTTGTTTGTTTGGGTCGACTTAGAATTTCTTTGAGATCTCTTGAAAAACAATTTTAGGCTGGTGCCGCAGCTCAATAGGCTAATCCTCCACCTGTGGCACTGGCACACCGGGTTCTATTCCCGGTCAGGGCACCAGGTTCTGTCCCGGTTGCCCCTCTTCCAGTCCAGCTCTCTGTTGTGGCCCGGGAGTGCAGTGGAGGATGGCCCAAGTGCTTGGGCCCTGCACCCGCATGGGAGACCAGGAGAAGCACCTGGCTCCTGGCTTCGGATCAGCGCGTTATGATCTTTGTGCTCTACCCTCACCGTAACCTCTCATGGGACCCTTGAGCCTGGTGCATGGGGAGATGGTGCCAGGAACCTAACTTCTTGAGCCATTACCTGCTTGCTCCCAGGGTGTGTGCTAGCAGAAAGCTGGAATAGAGAACGGACTTGAACTTCAGCACTCACAGGTTTGCTAAATAGTGGCTTAACCTCTGTGCCAGACGCACACACCTCAGCTTGTTTGTTCATCTGAAAACTGAAATAATGGTACATCATATTTTGCTTGTATTCCTAGGTAGTTTTAGTGAATTGAGCAAAATACTTGACATAAATGTGCTTCACAATTTGTGAATTCACAGAATATGAGTTATTATCACTACAGTAGTCATGGAGGTTACTTTGCTATATGTAAAGTTTACTTGGGACTTTTTTTTACCTGAGGGGTAGAAATCCAATTTTCTCTTTTGTTTTTCTTTCTGCTATTAGCTGTTTCTTGTGAGACCTGCTTGTTATGGTTAGACAGGATTATATCTGCTATGAGAAGGATCAATGACTAGAATGATTTTTTGTGTTGTAGAACCTCCCAACTTTCAATATGTCAGTGTTTGTCAACTTATATTAAAGTTTTTTTTTTTTTAATTGGGCTTTAAGTAGGCTCACTGTAACTTCATTAAGAAAAATAAGTCTATGGACTGGCACTGTGGCGTAGTGGGTAAAGCTGCCACCTGTAGTACTGGCATCCCATATGGGTGCCAATTTGAGTCCTGGCTGCTCCTCTTCCGACCCAGCTCTCTGTGATGGCCTGGGAGGGCAGTGAAAGATGGTCCAAGTGCTTGGGCCCCTGCACTTGGGAAACCTGGAAGAAGCTCCTGGCTCCTGGCTCCTGGCTTCAGATCGGCTCAGCTCTGGCCATTGCAGCCATCTGGGGAATTAACCAGCAGATGGAAGACCTCTCTCTCTCTCTCTCTCTCTGCCTCTGCCTCTCTGTAACTCTTTCAAATAAATAAATAAATCTATTAAAAAAGGAAAAGAAGGAATCTGAAAGAGAAAGATTGCAGATGGTATTAGAAAAAAAGACTTCCTTTAGATTTTAGTGGGGATATGCGCATGAGATCTTCAAAAGGTTCATGGAATGTGTATATTATGAAAAAACTATGCATGGATTTCAAAAATTTTCTGTACCAAAATAACTTATCTTTAAAAAGTTTTTTTTTTTTAATTTATTTATTTGAAAGGCAGAGAGTCAGACAAAGAGTGGTCCCATCCATTGGTTTACTCCCTAAATGCCCACAGTGGACTGATGGGTCAGGATGTCAGCAGCCAGGATGCAGGTCTCCCTCTAGAGTGGCAGGAACCCAACCACTTGAGCCATCACTGCTGCCTCCCAGGATCTGCATTAGCAGGAAGCTGAAGTCAGCAGCCAGAGCTGGGAATCGAAATCATCCACTTTGATGTACAATATGGAAGCCTTCTTATCTTCTAGACCAATGTCTGTCTGTAAACTTACCCATAAACTTTTTGAAGTACCCTCATTTTGTACATCGTGGTCACCATATATATAGTTAATAACAATATATGTTGTCTTTCTAAAGAGAGTGGATTTTAAGTGTTCTCACCACCAGAACATGATCAAATATATGAGGTAATACAAATGTTAGGTTTGGTTTAGTCTCTCCACAATGTATATATAAATCAAAATGCTATATTGCATACCATTCATATATACAATTTAGACTTGCCAATTAAAATAAAAGTTTAAAAAATTCACACAAAGTAACTCTACAGTCACAAAGCACTGTGTTATGTATTCAGCCCATGAGATAGAGGTGGTCCCAGTATATATTTTGTGTGTAATGACCGGCTTTCCCCCCCAACAACAGCATGAATAGACTGAATACTCTGCCGCGAGGATTTGGCTCCCTACCAGCTCTTGAAGTCCTGGACTTGACTTACAACAACTTGAATGAAAATTCTCTTCCTGGAAACTTCTTCTACCTTAGTAAGAAACTTTTAATTCTATAAATCTCTTTAACGTGGTACTTTGCGTTCTAAGAGTGAAATTTATTTGCCAGGCCCAAACGCTAAGAGAAATGATTGGATATATATTTTTTTCTTCACAGCTTCCATTTGAATATTCCTTCATAGCTCAGCAGTGTGTATGTTTGATATATGGGTATGTGACACCGTGGGGCTGAAGTGGACTTAGTAATGTCATTCTCACTTTCTGTGGGAGACTGTGTTTCTAAATGAGAGCAAGTCTCACATTTAGTTAAGAAGCTTGGCTTTCTTTGTAAAGAGCACGCCAAAAAGAAGCTTTCCCATGTTGCTAAAAACCTTTGTAGATTGGCCCTGAGATATTATAATCAATTACAAAAGAATCCATTAATAAACTGCTATTGGAATTTTAAAAAAAATTTCTAGTCAAGATTCTTATGTTAAGCCTTATATAAAGTACTCTCATTGATTTAGTCTATATTGTCCAGAACACGATTCAAAAAATAAAAAGAACACACTTCACCATTCATGGACAAGTGAATGTCTTGCTGTTGGTGCTCCTCATCATTAAGAATAACTAATTTTCCAGGAATTCATGAAATATTTCAGAAAGAGTTAATTCTTTTAAATGAATATTCTACTTCTCTAAATAGTGACGTATATGACATCTAGAAATTTCTAATCTTCTGAGCTAGTCTCTAAAATTACCTATGTAATTTTTATCTGAGTACATTCTCTCTGTACCTATGTTTTTAACCTATGTCTGTTATCTCTCCCAGACTTTGTCAAGCATATGAAACCAACTCTAAAATATTTTCTTGAGCCATAGTGTGAAAACTGCCTTTGCTATGTATATTACATACAGCTGTGTTGAATTTTCAAACAGCACAATGTACTTAAATACCTGTAAACAAATTAAACAAAAGCATACAACTACTTTTACTTCCCATTTTGGGTTGAGATCAGTGTTCTACCCCCACCAGCAGGTTGAGATCATGTTAGTATCACATAATGTTTTGAACAAAGTGACTGCTTATATTCTGCTGAACTTTGGCTTTGCTCTTTTAACCTGATGTCATTATTTTATTCCCTTTGTCTTAATATATTTTGTCATTCAGGCTGTACAATTATATAATAATAATTAATCTGTTTACAGAAATGTTGGACTGTGAGGATGGCTTAAATGAGCACCCAGCAAAACTTTTCATTTATATATTTAGTTCTAACACTGGTTCTGTATACATAAGAAAGTTTTATTTTAACATAGTTCTGTTTACATGAAAGAGCCCTTTTGCTCTAGGGACTGCTCTAAGATTTGTGGATGCAAATGGTGTCAGAGATGTGAATGCGAAGTAATAGGGAAAAGTAGCCATCTTTTCTTAAAATGCGTTCAAACTCTTTGCCAAAAACTGCCGCTGCCCATGGTTGTTAATTGTGTCAGTCCTCCTGGATATAGATGTTTTCCTGGCTATACCAGCAACACAATAAGCCAGTAAATCTAAGTTTGACCTGCTTGTTATTATTGTGAGCCCTAGGTATGTCAGAGGCTTTTCACCAAGCCAGGGTTATTAATCAAAGCTGACTCCCTAGTATTGATCAGACCTCAAATGGTTGGGTTCCATGCCACCCTGTTTATATATTGCTGTTTAATTTGCAGCCACCCTGCGTGCACTCTATCTAAGTGACAACGATTTTGAAATCCTGCCAGCAGATATTGGGAAGCTCACAAAGTTGCAGATAGTAAGTAATTTATCTAAATTCTTAGAAAATCAATTCACTTCTACAGCCCTTGTAGGAGTAGAATCAAGTCAATTTGGGCAGGAGTAAGGTTGGTTTTGCAGGAATAAACCACAATTCCTGCTACTGCTTCTTGTTTAGCCACAGACACTTGTAAATAAATTGAAAGGCTCAAGCCTCCAAAGAGGCAGAGGAGAGGGCTTGGGAGAGGACGGGAGTTTCTGTTGAGCACCTCTTTGTGTGAAATTGTTTTGACAACTCCTTCTTTTCTTATATTCAGCTCAGCCTTAGGGATAACGACCTGATCTCGCTGCCTAAAGAAATCGGGGAACTTACGCAGCTTAAGGAACTCCACATTCAGGGGAACCGCCTGACTGTTCTGCCCCCAGAATTAGGTAAGGCTGCCCGTGAGTGATCTTAGGTCTGGGTGTAATTAATGATGATCATCCAAGTGCAGTGGTTGTGAACAAGCTCTCTCCTCGTCCTGGCACATCCCCTCCACCTAGGCATCCGATTCTGATCATTTTAAGAGTGTTTGTCATGGACCAGCATTCAGTTGTTTTGCCTTTGACCTGCCTGGGTGCTGGGTTCTGCAGCCGTGCATCCAGCATCTTGGAAACTGCAGCTGAAAGCTGCCCAGCCCAGTTCCCTGCACAGTTCTGTTGCCTGGCACTTTATGAAGAAAAAGCAGTGCCCTGATTTCCTGGGACAAATGGGAAACTTTACCCCCAGTCGTCCCATTTAGGTTAGTTCTCTGTTGGTGTTTTCCGAGTCCAGAGGGCTTTATCCTATGATTTTAAGGACTGAGGAGTAACTCTACACCTTCTCTTCATTGAGCTACAAGGGTTAAGTTTGACTTTGGGAGCTGGGTACAGGATCAAGAAAAACTCTTTTGCAAAAAAAATTTTGAGGCAAATAACTTCTTGTCAAAGAACAGATTTTGCACAGTGATTGTTAGCCACAGGTATTAGCATTAGTGATACCTGGGGAGCTTTTGCCAAATACAAGTGCCTTTCTCCTTCCTAACCCTATGAGTCAATTCTTCCATGTGTAAGACAAATTCTCACGTAGTTTGATAAAGTCCATTTAATGCCTCTCACCTGTGCCTTTGGTTAGTGTGGTTGGTGGAAATGGAAAAATACATGTGTCTTTGTTGCTGTTTCACTTTTCAAGCAATGAGGCAATGCAGAATATTAAACAGTTATTATCAGTTAGTAATTTGTTAGAAAAATACCTTCCAGAATCTACATATGCCTATGTATACATTTTAAAAACTTACATCACTTCTGTTATTTAAATACTCTATGTAGTCATATTTCTCTGACATTTCTTTTAAGCTCTCCAATAGCAAAGTATATATTTTTATTCAGGAATAGAATAAAAGGAAAAGTCTTTCAGTGTTTTTGCTAGCTGTGCCTGGAGAAGCGTAGTCTTGACATTTCTCTGGTGGGTTTTCCCTTTCAGACAAACACTCGGTTGGAAGCAAATGGTAACCCCTGGAAGTCTCTGTTACAAATCTAAACTCAAGATGAAGTGAATGTGTTATTTGTTTTTGAATAGTAGCTTGTTAAAAAGTCAAGAATAATAGATGAGACAGTAATATAATAATACCTGTTATATTAACAGATGCTATGGTACTAAGACCTCATGTTCCAAGGCACAATGATAGGTATTTTTCTGCAGTATCTCTCAGAAGTGTCATGGGACCAGTGAGCAGACTTTTTATGGGCTTGGAGGCACACCCATGGGTTCACAGCTTCTGAGTTTACATGTGAGATCTGAACTTGACAATCCGCCCTCCTTGCCCACATTCCTGACCACTGTGGTGTACCCCTTCCCATTGATAAGCCAGTTTTTTAGAGGATTCCTAGAAATGTGATTGGTAGGTTTCAGCGAAACACAACGCCTGCCCACCTTTCCAACATGGTGGCAGGAGTGGAGATGGTACAGTGTGGCTCCTTGCATGGTGGACCCTGCTGGTGTGTGAGCAAGGCTAGGATATCACTTTCCAAAGATGATGCTGAGATGGCTTCTGTTCCGTTCCTCCTGTGGCCCCTGCACCACAGTGGGGATGTCTCGTGTGTGTGTGTGTGTGTGTAGTATCTTGGGTGACTGTATCTATAGGCTGTTCCTGACTGGCTGATAAGCAGTTCTGGGCACTGATACACCTGCTGTTTATTATGTTCCTGCAGGATCCAGTGGCTGCAGGTTTGCTGCTGGGTACATTTTTAAGTGTGGATGATGGATTGCCCTACTCTATTAATTTTTTACCTGTATGAAAATACAGTATAAAGCTTTTGAGATTTCTATGAAATTTTCTCTCAAAATGAAGCCAGAGTCTTTGAACTTGAAACCTTGATGGTAAGAGTGTTTAAGCCAAGCAAGGAAATCCAGATGAGTTCTGACTTGTACATCTAAAAGCACACAGGAACACAGAAAAATAAAGTCAGGGGCTAGAGTTTTAATATGTAATCATATTATTTTCCTTTTGTTGTTCATCCTTGGGTAAGTTATTTAAAATATTATTTTTAGTTCCTAAACAATAAAGCATGTGGTTTCATATTAGTCCACATAGCTTTAGAAAATTAGATGTAGGCTGGCACTGTGGATCACTTGGCTAATCCTCCACGTGTGGCACCAGCACCCCAGGTTCTAGTCCCGGCCAAGGCGCCAGATTCTGTCCCGGTTGCTCCTCTTCCAGTCCAGCTCTCTGCCTTGGCCCGGGAGGGCAGCGGAGGATGGCCCAAGTGCTTGGCTCCCTGCACCCACATGGGAGACCAGGAAGAAGCATCTGGCTCCTGGCTTTGGATTGGTGCAGCGCTGGCCGTAGCGGCCATTTAGGGGAGTGAACCAACGGAAGGAAGACCTTTCTCTCTGTCTTTCACTGTCTATAACTCTACCTGTCAAATAAAAAAAAAAAAAAAAGAAAATTAAATGTAAATTGGGTTTGTCACTCACCCATTTATTTATTCATTCTTCAAACATTTACTAAGATGCTTCCTTAGACCAGTTCTTGGCTCCAAGGAACTTACTTTTCCAGTAAAGTAAAATTCATTTATTCAGCAACTGTTTATGGAACCCTGCTTCATATATGTGCTAGGAATGTGACAAGAAACAGAACACCTCTTACGGAGGTGACATTCTAGTTTGGAATGATAGAAGATAGGTAGGTAGATAGATATCATCATGCCTCGTGGTGTGGAGTTCTAAGCTGCAGGAAGGGTGAGCAGAGACAGCTTCATTCATAAGGTGGTGCCATTTCGACAGAGACCTAAAGGAGGGAGCTCTCCTGGTAGAGGGGACAGCAGTAGGAAAGGTCCTGAGATGGGCTTGTTATTGAGGAACAGCAGAAAGATTGGCATAGAGTGATGAGGGGGAAAGGTATAAGACAGGAACTTAAGAAGGAAGTGGGGACAGTTCACTTGGGAACTGGTGGGGCACTGCCACAGCTTTGACTTTCACTCTGAATGAGATGAACCCCCATAGGTGTCCCCATCCCAGTCACCAGAATTTGTGAGTTTGTTACTGTATATGCCAATGTGATTCAGAATCTTGAGTGGGGAGATGAGACCCGTGTCATCATAAGGGTCCTTTTTAAAAAAAAAAAAAAAAAGATTTTATTTATTTATTCGGAAGTCAGAAAGTTACACAGAGAGAAGAGAAGCAGAGAGGTTTTCCACGTGATGGTTCACTACCCAATAGCCACAACGGCCGGAGCTGCGTGGATCTGAAGCCAGGAGCCAGGAGCTTCTTCTGGGTCTGCCATGTGGGTGCAGGGGACCAAGGACGTGGGCCATTTTCTGCTGCTTTCCCAGGCCATACCAGAGAGATGGATCGGAAGAGGAGCAGCTGGGACTAGAACCAGTACCCAAATGGGATGCCAGCGCTTTAGGCCAGGGCGTTAACCTGCTGCGCTACAGTGCTGGCCCCCATAAGGGTCCTTATAAAAGAGAAGAAGGAGGGGTAAAGGTTATAGGAGATGTGGTGACAGAAGCAAGAGGTTGGAGTCACATGTGAAAGAGGCTCTAAGCCAAGCCTCAAAAGGCAAGGAAACAGGTTTCTCCCCTGAGGCTTCCAGAAGGAATGCAATCCTGCTGCACCTTGCAGCCTCCAATTTCAGACTTGCTACCTCCAGACAGTCAGAGACTAGATTTCTACTGTTCTAAGCCACTGTTTGTGTGTAGTGGCAGCAATGGGAAGCTAATACAAACAGGAAGATATTGAGGATATTTAGCAAAGGTATGGCATAGTTGACTGACTTTTCAAAGAAATCCTTTGGCTGTTCTATCAATTGGCAGAAGGGGGTCAGGGATGAGGATAGAATTGTAGTGTCCAGACAGGAGACTAACAATCCAGGCAAGAGTAAATGCTGGTTTCAACCAGGTACTAGTGGTGGTGGAAGGCATGGTCAGGTTCTGGCTCTCATAGACAAAGCTAATAGGAACTGGTGATGTTCTCCACATGAGAGAGAGAGTCAAGGTTGATGGTGAGGTTTTGAGCCTGAACAGTTGGAAGGATGGGGAAGACTAGGTTAGGGAGACAGGGACGGGGAAGAGAAGAGGTAGTCATGAACTGAGTTTTGGGTGTCTCAAGTTCCAGATGCCTTTGGAATTCTGTCTAAGAAGGCAACAGGATACTAGAAGCTGGAATTCTGGAGCAAGGACTGGGCTATATGTGTGAATATAGTTCCGAGCACTGTCAGCCTGAATTCAATGTCACAGATTGGACGAGATCTCTTAGCTGTGACTCTAGAGGGTGGAAATGGAACCATGAAGCACTTTGGTTCCTACACATCAAGGCCCAAAGGATTGAGGACATTGTGGGGAGGACTGGCTCCCAGGCAAACATCTGCAGCAGAATTAATCAGTGTAGAGATTAAAAGGCCCGCAGCAGTAGGAGAGGAGAGAAATGCAGATAAAGACCTTCCTCACAATAGGTAAACAGCCCCAGCATAAACCCTGTGAAGGTGATTTCAGGGCCAACAGCTGTATCTGGCAGTAATGAGCTGTGTTCTCTTTCACCTTGGCGTATTTGCGTTCATATTGGACAGTTGTCTTGTGAGCCAAAGATTTGAGTTTTCTGTTTTGAGTGTTCCATGGTTTCTGCTGTTTGTTCTTGATAGAATCATTTCTGGTTTCTTGATTTCTGGAGTACCCTGGGATTCCTTCACCTGCATTTGTCCCCCATATAATTGTCTTTGGAGAGGAAAATCACATTGGTGAGCTAGGAACCAACACAGTGAAGTGTTTTAGACCTTAATGCATCAATTAAGCAGCCTATGGGATGGGTGATGTCTATAATGCTACATCTACCTGGAGCTAGCTGGCTTAGTGCCCTACTTACGTGCTGGTGATCTAAAGCAACTTTTAAAAAAGTATACTAACTGTGAGAAGCACATGTGTTCTTTCTAGCTCACTTGTGAAGGGGAGAAACAAATATTGATTCATTTCAGACAGAAAATGCTGTCATGAATTGAGAATTTTCTCCCATTTACATTCTCTAGAATGAGCAGAATTAAAATCTGTTCTGTTACATCTCTTAATCCTCTGTGTGTGTGTGTGTTTGTGTACATGGAGAAGCTAAAGAAAACCATTTTCCTTACTGAGGTAGGCAAGAAGGAAATGTGCTATTCTTTTTGTCAATTAAGTCCCTGATTATTAGTGTCTTATTTATCTTCTCATGAGCTACTGCCATTCTGTTGGCTGATTCTCAAATATTTTATCCAGAGGTAATTCTTTATTTAGTGGAGGGTTAACTTTGTGATTATAAAGTAAATTGAAAGTATGTCATTGCAAAAATTAAAAGAAAAATAAGAAAGGAAGGAGGAGGGAGAGGAGTGAAGGAGAGGAGGTGGGTAGGATGGGAAGTATTATGCTCTTAAAACTGTATATATGGGGGCCGGTGCTGTGGCGTAGCGGGGAAGACCACCACCTGCAGTGCCAACATCCCATATGGGCACTGGTTCAAGAACCTGCTGCTCCACTTCTGATCCAGCTCTCTGCTGTGACCTGGGAAAGCAGTGGAAGATGGCCTGAATCCTTGGGCCCCTGCACCCACGTGGGAGACCTGGAAGAAGCTCCTGGCTCCTGGCTTCAGATCAATGCAGCTCTGGCCATTGCAGCCATCTGGGGAGTGAACCAGCAGATGGAAGACCTCTGTCTCTCTCTCTCTCTGAGTAACTCTGACTTTCAAGTAAATAAATATTTTTTTTAAAGAACTGTATATATGAAATACATGAAATTTGTTCCCTTTATATAAATTAAAAGATTTTTAGAAGCATTATTTTAATGTAAACCTTAGAGTATAAAAGTTCTTTGGGTCTTCCTCACTAAGCTGGAGTTCAGATCTTTCTGTCCCAGTTCCTTACTCTGTGACTTTGGCCAATTTGTTTTGTTTCCTGTACCTAATATCACCTTATTGTGTTGAAGACCGAAAGGATAATCCACACCAAGCATTTATCCCTGCATCAGGAAAAAGTAGAACTGCTCCGAATATGTTAGTCGGTGAACACACACATGCACACACAGTGGATTTTCATTCTAGCAAACTCTGACTACTTAAAGGCTGGTAGTTGCTGAGATCTTAGTGAGAAAGAGTGACAGAGTGGAGTCAACCACCACAGTCTCCCTCACAGAGTGTGATTGGTTACTTTATTCTGTGGCTCAAAGAAAGATTTTGAACTGTCCTCTTGTATGAAAGCTGAGTGTCACAGGAGCCGTTGGAAGAGATGAGCGAGGGAGCATGAAGGAGAAGCGAAGATCAAATGGCTTCGCCCCGCATGGCAAATGCTAGGTGTGGACAGGAGAGTTTCAAATGTGATTTTCAAGTTGATGTCCTTTTTGTGAGTTTTATATTGAGGTTGGGAGCAAGATCACCTAATCCTACCCAGAAAGCTCTGGTTAGCTTTTTGGTTGGACCATTATTTGCTTCATTCATTCTTCTGTTCACTTCTTTCTTTTTGACCTTCTTTGTATGCCTATTAGCTTGTATCCAAGTGTTGGATATTTTGTAGTACTCACACTCCTTAGACTCATTCTTAGATCCCATGTTCCAGTCTTAAGCTACCTCTCTGCAAGCGACAACTTTGTTTGCCATTTGGTTCATTCTTATTGTCTTAGCTTAGCATTTATGATAGTGCTGCTTTCCTTGATGATTTTTTTTCTTCTCCCAGAGCTCATGATAATCATTGTTCGGAGCTGATTTTCATTTTGTAATATCCCTGACATATGCAGACCTTGTAATTCTTTTGTCAGTTCTCTACATGTTAGTAATTTATTTTGTATTTAAAACACAATATAAATTCACCTTTCATACATTGTGCGAAGTATTTTCTGGAACTGGACAAGCTGGTTGAGCCATCCTCTGAAATTAGAATGCTTTCCTTAAAATGTAATGCCAGTTATTAGCCATATCTTAAATAATCAGACTCCAAGGACATAATAAACAAGTTAAGTTTTAAATTTTTTTAGTCTAACATAGATTCTCTGTTCTGGGTAATTTTCTGCACAGTCCAAGGTATCTTCATATTGTTGTCAGAATTGGTTTTTTTCGGCCGGCGTCACACTCAATAGGCTAATCCTCCGCCTGCGGCGCCGGCACCCCAGGTTCTAGTCCCAGTCGGGGTGCCAGATTCTGTCCCAGTTGCTCCTCTTCCAGTCCAGCTCTCTGCTGTGGCCCGGGAGTGCAGTGGAGGATAGCCCAAGTCCTTGGGCTCTGCACCCGTGTGGGAGACCAGTAGAAGCACCTGGCTCCTGGCTTCGGATCAGCGCGGTGCACCGGCCGCAGCGCACCAGCCACAGCAGCCATTGGAGGGTGAACCAACGGCAAAGGAAGACCTTTCTCTCTGTCTCTCTCTCTCACTGTCCACTCTGCCTGACAAAAAAAAAAAAAAAAAATTGTTTTTTTCTTCCTGCATCCTGTTGCTTATGAAAAGTACAGCTGTGTCATGAGCTGTCTCTAAGGCTGAGAAGTAGTACTATTGAATTTTCCATTTTCTGTACTTCTTTCTTCTTGGTATTTAATAGTCTGTCCATTGTAGCCTTGGGAATGAAGTTATGACATGGGACAGCACAGTTGAGAGCACAGTCAGTGAATTGGCTTGACCATCTCTGCATTGCCAGATGAGTGACCTTGAGTGAAAAAGACTGACCCATGTGCTAATCACTGACTGTTGCTGAGTAATAGCTGGCCATTTTCCACCTCGTGTGTAATTTGTAGTTCACCAAGATACCTACCAGAGATACTTTGACTGCTTATGGATCATAGTTAAAGGAAAATGAAGAAATTTTGTAACAAGCTTAAAGAGTATTGGGTAAAGCCACCACCTGCAGCACCAGCATCCCATAGGAGCCGCTTCTCCACTTCCAATCCAGCTCCCTCCTGATGTGCCTGGGGAAGCAACTGAGGATGGCCCAAGTGATTAGGCCCCTGAACCCATGTGGGAGACCTGGAAGAAACTTCTGGCTCCTGGTTTTGGACTGGTCCAGCCCTGGCCATTGTGACCATTTGGTGAGTGAACAAGCAGATGGAAGATCTCACTCTCTCACTCTGTTGCTCTGCCTTTCAAATAACTAAATACATCTTTTAAAAAAAATTAAAGGGCTGGTGCTGTGACACAGGGTTAAAGCCCCAGCCTGCTTGCTGGTATCCCATAAGGGCACCGGTTTGAGTCCTGGCTGCTCTACTTCTGATCCAGCTTCCTGCTAATGCACCTGGGAAAGCAGCAGAGGATGGCCAAAGTCCTTGGGCCCCTGTACCCACATGGGAGATCTGGAATAAGCTCCTGGCTCCTGGCTTTGGATCAACTCAGCTCCGGCCATTGTGGCCATTTGGGGAGTGAACCAGTGGATGGAAGATCTCTCTCTCAGTAACTCTGTCTTTCAAATAAATAAATAATAAATCTTAAAAAATGATTAAAAAGTGTTTTATATGATGGTACTTCTAAAAGCTTGTGGAAAACAGAGTTAAAAGATTATTTTGCAACAACAAAGTTGAAAGTTCATGCATATGAGGGATCATCAGAACATTCATGGAAAATCCATGTTATGGGAAACTACACATGCATTTCAATTTTTTGCACTAAAATGAACTTACTTTTTAAAATTCTGTTCTCCATGAACTTTTTGCAGTGTGCTCAGATATTTTTTATTTAAAAAGTAACTTTCAATATATACAAATATAACATAATTATCCTTTTATTCGCTGGCTGATCGGAAGATTTATAGAATTTAGTTTCTGGAATGCTGACAGAGGAGAGGAATGGTCTACATGTTCTTGCACATATTTAAAATCACATAATGAATATATCTTGTTCCAGATTCTGCTGTAGACAATGTGAGACATGTCTGTTTGAGACTTCCCAGGAGGTGCTGTTTGTCCAGTCCCTCACCTGCACTGCTGTTTCTGTTCTACCCTCTGGCATTCATTTCAATAGCTGCTTACACAATCAAATTTGCGAATCCTGAATTTACTCCTTGGCTTCAGTTTTCTGTCTCTTGGGGAAATGCCAACCCCAAACACACAGGAATGTTCACTGCAGAAGAGCCCATCCACTGGCTCTTGCTGTTACCCTCCTCGTGTTGGATTGGGTTTGGTAATACCTTTCCTCTTTTGCCCTTTAGGAAAAGCGGTGATAATTTTGATTGCGACAGTCCAACAGGCAGTCCTCAGGAGAAGTGGCTGTATAGGCGTGATTGTGATTGTGGAGCCTGGCAAAGGAACTTTGGAGCGGCTGGGAGACATGGGTGCGCGTTTTCTGGACCACAGAGAGGGAGGTGAAAGTGGGCAGAAGGCTCCTCCAGTTGAAAGAGCCAGGAGATGCCAGAGCACATATTTGTTTGGTTATATCATTTATGACTTAACAATTTTATTTTATTTTTAGAAATTTTTGTTTTACTTGAAAAACAAAGAGCGAGATCTTCCATCTTCTCATTCACTCAGATGCCCACAACAGTCAGCGTTTGGCCATGCTTGAACTGGGAACCCAGAATGCAATTCAAGTTTCCTACCTGGGTGGTAGGAACCCAAATACTGGGGTTGTATCTGCTGCCTCCCAGACACATTAGCAGGAAGCTGGATCTAAAGCAGAATTGGGGTTGCACCCAGGCTCTCTAATATGGATGTACATGTCCCAAGCAGTGATGTAAGCTATTGCACCAAATGTCTGCCCCTGTTTTGTTTTATTATTTTACTTTTTCTGCATTGATCCAAAGAAGCCAAAGAGATGTAGGAGGAGAAGGCTTAACATTTATTGAGCCTGTAAGCTGTCCCATTAGGCATTTTACAGGTATCTTCTCATTTAGATTACAATAGCTGGGCAAGTTGAGGCCTTTCTCCCCATTTTATCAGGTGAGGGAGTTGAGGCTCTGGGAAGATTAGTAACCTGCTGAGGACACACAGGAAGTCAGAGTGGTTTCTGGAATCATGCCACAGTGTGTATGTGTAAGAACAGCAGGTTAACAAAGGGTAGGATCATTGGCTGCTTTTGTTTCACGTTCTTTTTAGGCCAAAGTTATATAAAAACTAGTCTGTGTACAAAATGTCATTTTATGAGAAAATTAATGAAGATACATACCCTAGAAGACTAACTGTTAGTCTGAAATGCCTGCCAAATGGCTTGGTGGCATGATGTGCTTGCCACCGTAAGTGGCGAGGACTTTGTTTATGGCCTTGTAAATTCTGACACTTATACATGTAGAAAACTGAATTTGTCAATTTAGCACTAAAGTTTTGAATTTACTTTTAATCTGGATAAAAAATAGTTTTTATACAGAATCTCGTATTTCCAAAATAGTATCATATATTTACTTGGTCCCAGTTCTGTAATGTAGGCAAGTGGAGCTCTGTGGCCTCTTTTTAAATATGAAACCAAAGGGAATTGTGACTTTCCCAGAGCTACACTATCGACCTGGGTTATTATTGGCAGAATTTGATTTTTTTGTGTAGATCTTTTGCCTTAAAAAAATAAGTATTCTTCTCAATTGTATATCCATAAATGTTATCAATATTAAGAGACATAATTTATCATGAGATGACAGATTATAGTGACTGCAAATATACCACTTAATTGTATTTGAAAAGTAAAGAAAATATAGGAAATAGAACAGCTTTACCCAACTTTGAATTTTGACTTTGGATTATATTGCCTGCTCATACATTTTATTTCTTTATTAATATTTCTTTTGCTATACAAAGGGACTTCAAAAAATTCATAAAAAATGGCATTAAAGGATAGTACGAATTTTCTATGAACTTTTTGAAGCCCCTTTGTATGTCACAAAAAATCATATGTCATATCTTGATTCCCATGGTCTTTGTTGTTAATCAAAGGTGACTCCCGTCAAGTCTTCTACATGATATCTTTAACAAGTTCCACTTTACATATTCTATTTCAGTGGGCCTGTAGCCCTGGAAAATGTTTTAAGCATGGATCTTTTAAAATGATAAGTGAATTATATTTCTACCTGGTGAGTTACTACCTTAAAAGGAGTGGGAAGTTGCCGCAACACATAAAACAGTATAAATTTCAGGAAGCCCAGTGTCAGGTGTGGTGTGATTGAACAAGTGCATCAGTGTGTATTAACACGGCTGGTAAAGCGCACCAGTGTTGGCCATGGATGTCCTTTGATTTAAGAGGACACTAAATGTCTGCTTTCCCTGGGAGAAATGCCAGCAGTACTGAAAATCCAGATTTATTTACTTTTTTTAATTTCAGAAGCATGTCTGTAAATATAGTTCTTATCACCCAGATACATATATAAAATCTTACATTTATATAGTATCTCTCTTTAAAACATTTCCTGTTTATGATATTGTGTTTTTTTAAGATTTATTTATTTAGTTGAAAGTTAGAGTAACACAGAGAGAGGAGACAGTGAGTTCTTCCATCTGTTGATTGACTCCCCAATTAGCCGCAACAGCCGGAGCTATGCCAATCAGAAGCCAGGAGCCAGGAGCTTCTTCCAGGTCTCCCACGCGGGGACAGGGGCCCAAGAACTTGCGCCATCTTCTACTGCTTTCTCAGGCCATAGCAGAGAGCTGGATCATTAGTGGAGCAGCCGGGTCTCGAACCTGCGCCCATATGGGATGCCAGCACTGCAGGCAGTGGCTTTACCTGCTATGCCATAGTGCCGGCCCCTATGATATTGTTTTAATATAAAAAATAGGCACTGTTGTACTGAGTCAGGTGTGAATTATATTGCATGTTTATGAGTTCTTCTGGAAAAGGGGTGAGGTGGGGAATGGTTGTCCTCCATGTTGTCAGCATCAGAAATCTACATTTTCAACTAAGTATTCTATATGTTGACTACTCAGTACATAGAAACATGTAATTGTGCCATTTGTTCTTTTGTAAAATTTTAGGCAGTAACCTACATTTTGTTATTGGTGAACAAGCCCCCATTCATTCTCAACATCACATTTAGTGATTTTAATATAGCTATGTACTCTCTCTCTTGCCTTTCCTATTTGGTATTTTAAAAAGAATGATGCTATTACCTTGGGCAGCTCCCATCTAATCTCCCTTGTCATATCAAATTCTATGTCCAGTGGAGTCCTGTCATCTATTGGTTGGAGGGAACAGTGGTAAAGGAAACTGCCATAACCTTTGCCTCCCATGAAGAAAGTATTTGAAAGGAAGCAAATTATTAAACATTATAAAAGGATAATTTCTGCTAGAATTTTTTTTTAATTTTTTAATTTTTTTTGACAGAGTGGACAGGGAGAGAGAGAGAGAGAAAGGTCTTCCTTTTCCGTTGGTTCACCCCCCAATGGCTGCTGCGACCAGCACGCTGCAGCCGGCACACCGTGCTGATCCGAAGCCAGGAGCCAGGTGCTTCTCCTGGTCTCCCACGCAGGTGCAGGGCCCAAGGACCTGGGCCATCCTCCACTGCACTCCCAGGCCACAGCAGAGAGCTGGCCTGGAAGAGGGGCAACCAGGACTAGACTAGAGCCCGGTGTGCCGGCGCTGCAGGAGGGGGATTAGCCTACTGAGCTGTGGTGCCGGCCTAGAATGTTTTAAGCTCCCCTATTCCACGTGTTTAAGCCATCCTCATCTCTCACTGGGGTTGCTGTACTAATTAAGCATCCCTAAACTGAAAGTGTGAAATCCACAATGCTCCACAGTCCAAAACTTTTTGAGTGCCAACATGATACCACCCATGGAAAATTCCATATCTAACTTGACAGTAGGTCACAGCCAAAATATAGGTATACTAAAAATACTGTATGAAATTATCTTCAGGTTGTATGTAGGAAGTATATTTGAAACATACGTGAATTTCATATTTAAACTTGGGTCTCTCCTCAAGATATTTCCTTGTGTCTATGCACATATTCCAAAATCCAAAATAATATGAAATCTGAAACATTCCTGGTCCCAAGCGTCTTGGATAAGGACTACTCAGTCTGTAAGGACCTCCTTCCTCTCTGGATGTTCTGTTTCTGACTTTGCTGTTTGCATTCCATTTTGTAGTCAAGATGACATTAGAGGGGCTGGTGCTGTGGCGCAGTAGGTTAATCCTCCACCTGCAGCACCGGCATCCCATATGGGCCCTGGTTCTAGTCCCAGCTGCTCCTCTTCCAATCCAGCTCTCTGCTATGGCCTGGGAAAGCAGTGGAAGATGGCCCAAGTCCTTGGGCCTCTGCACCTGTGTGGGAGACCAGAGGAAGCTCCTGACTCCTGGCTTCAGATCGGTGCAGCTCCGGCCGTAGCGGCCATTTGAGGAGTGAACCAGCAGATGGAAGACCTTTCTCTCTGACTCTCCTTTTCACTGTCTGTAACTATAACTCTCAAATAAATAAATAAAATCTTAAAAAAAAAAAAGATGATATTAGAAAATCCCTCCTGAAGTGAAATCCTTTAATCTGTGAAGTCCAGGAGCATCTGACCACCCCCTACTCCCACCCCGTGTTTGTCATGATGACTTTCTCTGAGCTGTTCTCCTTGGTGGAATACCTGCAGTCCATGTGTTCAGTACTGACTAGGTGTTTCCCTCTCAACTTAGCTCTTTCCTGACCATTCTGTATCTCAGCAGCCCCCTTCCTGTTGTTTTTACCACACCTTGTTTTCTCCCCCTTGTATCTCCCTTTTAGTCAACACACATTTATTCAGCAATTAGTGTCATGTACTGTTCTAAGTCCCTAGACAGAAACCAATGGGAGGAAAGGAAAAGTCAAATCTTTGTTTTCCTGGAAGTTTCTTCTTTTCTTAAGATTTATTTTTTGGGGCTAGCACTGTGGCATAGTGTGTTAAACCGCTGCCTGCAGCACCAGCATCACATATGGGTGCCGGTGCAAGTCTGGACCACTCAACTTCTGATCCAGCTTCCTGCTGATGTTCCTGGGAAAGCAGCAGAAGATGGCCCCAGTCCTTGGGTCCCTGCATCTACGTCAGAGACCTGGAAGAAGTTCCTAGCTCCTGGCTTCAGCCTGACCTAGCCCTGGCCATTGCAACCATTTGGGGAGTAAACCAGTGGATGGAAGATCTCTCTCTCTAACTCTGTCTTTCAAAAAAATAAAATAAATCTTTAAAAATAAAAAAGAAAGATTTTCTTATTTATCTGAAAGGCAGAGTTTACAGGGAGAGAGGGAAAGACAGAGAGACAAAGATCTTCTACCCACTGGTTCATTCCCCAAATGGCCCCAGTGGCCTAAGTTGGGCTTGTACAAAGCCAGGAGCCAAGAGCTTCTTCCAGGTCTCCCATGTCGGTGGCAGAGGTCCAAGAACTTGGGCCATCCTTTGCTGCATTTCTCAGCTGGGTAGGAAATGGAGCAGACAGGACTCAAACCAGTGCCTGTACAGGATGCCTACATCGCAGGCTATGGCTTTACCCGCTGTGCCATGGTGCCAGCTCCAGCTTTTTTTTTTTTTTAAGATTTATTTATTTATTTAACAGAGTTACAGAGAGAGAAGGAGAGACAGACAGAGATCTTCCATCCACTGATTCACTCTCCAGATGGCTGCAATAATCAGTACTGGGCCAGGCTAATGCCAGAAGCTTCTTTTGGGTCTCCCGTGTGGGTGGCAGGAACCCAATACTTGCACCATCTTCGGCTGCTTTCCAAGGCCATTGTAGGGAGCTGGATGGGAAGTAACCCACACCCATATGGGATGCCGGTGTCACAGGCAGCAGCTTTACCAACTGTGCCACGACGTTGGCCCCTTCATGGAGGTTTAGATCTGTGATCACCTCAAATTAATTTTTGTGTATGATATAAATCTTTTTCTATGTAACAATTGCTTCCATTTCTAAAAAAAAAAGTTTTCCTATTAAATTACCTTGATTTCTTAGTTTAAAAAAATCCAATTTCCTACATAATATCAGTATGTTTCTGGACTATATCTTTTTTAAAAAGATTTATTTATTTATTTATTTGAAAGGCAGAGGCAGAGAGAGAGAGAGAGAGAGAGAGAGAGAGATGTCTTCCATCCAAAGGTTCACTCCTCAAATGGCTGCAACAGTTGGAACTGAGCTGATCCAAGGACAGGAGCCAGGAGCTTCTTCCGGGTCTCCCATGCAGGTACAGGGGCCCAAACACTTGGGCAATCTTCTACTGCTTTCCCAGACCATAGCAGAGAGCTGGATCAGAAGTAGAGAAGCTGGGACTCGAACCAGCACCTATATGGGATCCTGGCATTGCAAGTGGTGGTTTTACCAGCTATGCCACAGCACCGGCCATTCTGGACTATATCTTATGTTCCATTGTCTACCTTTAGGGAAGTATCACATTTTCTTGATTATGATACATTTTTAGTCAGTCTTGAGGTAGCAACACAAATCCTCCTTTTTAAGAATGTTTTGCTTACTCTAGTTCTTTGCACATACATGTACATTTTAGCATCTACCTGCTGGGATTTTGGTTGGGATTTGAATGAATTGACAGATCAATGTGTAGAGAATTAGTATCTTAGCAGTATTTAGTTTTTGAATTTATAAACATTTATTTGTCCACTTCTCCAGGTTTTTAAATTTTCTCTCAACAGTGCAGTTTTCAATTGCATATTTTTTGTTAAGTTTAATGATATTGTAACTAGTATTTTAAAAATTTTGTTTTCAGCTATTGCTCATATATAGAAGCATATTTTTTTGATAACTTGTCCTCGATTCCTGTAGTTCTCCTTAACTTATTTATAAGGTCTAATAGTTGTATTTTAGTTTTTATTTTTAGCCAAGGGTGGGGTGCAGCATAGTCCCTGAGATTTTCTGTATCTTTTTCCTATCTTACTACACTAGCTATGACATCCACTAAAATGTGAAATAGGATGAAAAGTAATATCCTTATTTTGCCTTATTTTGGGGGAAGGTATTCAGTTATTCTTTCAAAGTGATGCTAGCTATAAACTTTTTAAAAATAGTGTTAATTGGGTTAAGAAACTTTCCCTTTGTTCTTAGTTTTTGGAGAGTTTTAAAAAATGTTGTCAAACCCTTTTCCTGCATCTATTGAAGTGACCACATGATTTTCCTCCCCTGGAAACTACCCTGCACTGTGGCAGTATTCACACATTGGGTTCTCATCACTGATTGGTCATGTGACCAGTGGAGTGCGGTGGAAATGATGGCATGGCCCCTCTGAGATTAGGTTGTAAATGACTTTGCAGTTTCCATCTTGTGCATACTCTCTTCTTTCTTGCTTTTATTCAGTCTTGGATCACCTGCTGTGAGGAAAAGACAGCTGCCTTACTATGAATACCCATGTAGTATGCACTGAAGCCTTCTCTCAGCAACCACACAAGTGACCTTGGAAGTCATCCAGTCCCACTCAGACTGTCAGGAGACTGCAGTCCCAGGTGGACAGCTTTTATGCAGGGCCACCTCGTAACCCATGCTTCAAGTCTTATCGTTGAAACTCTGTAAGATAATGCATGTTAATTACGTTAACATTTTGGAATACTGTATTATATAGCAACAGATAACTGATATATCACCTTTATTTACTGTTGTGTTGAATTCCGTTGATTGGTTTTTCCACATGTTAAAATAATAGCTTTATTAAGATATAATTCACTTACACAGTTCATGCATATAGGGAACAATTCAATATTTTTACTATATTTAGAGTTGTACAACCATTGTCACCTTGGCAGCCCTGTCAGCAAACAGTCTACCAGTGTTTTGATTTCAGAATTTATCTTTTACACTTTTGTATTAAATTTATTCCTAACATTTTGTGATTTTTTTGATGCTTTTGTAAATGATGCTGTTTTCTTAATTTCACTTTCCAGTTGTTCATTGCTAGTGTGTAGAAATACAGTTGATTTTTGTATCAATCTTGTATCCTGCAACCCTGCTTAACTTGATCTAAATGATGGAAAGATGTTCCATGTTCACAGATGTGAAGAGTTTACAATGCTAACATGGCATGAATCTCCCACATCTGCAGATTCCGTGCAGTCCTTATGAGAATACCAGTTGGCTGATTTGCAGAATTTCACAAGCTCTAAAATTTATATGGAAACCCATCAGCCCCAAAGTAGCTCCCCCAAGCCCCCCCTCCAAAAAAAAAAAAAAAAAAAAAAACTCTTGGAAAAGAACAGCAAAGCTATATCCAATTCATATTCCTGGAATTGATTTTCTAGTACTCTGTTACATTCTTTTCACTTTGTTCATGAGGATTTTAGTCTGTAGTTTTCTTCCTGTCTTATAGTATCTTTGTGTGGTTTTGTATATGGAATATCCTGGTCTCGTGAAATTGGATACTTTTTCTCCCTTAAGTATTTGAAATAATTCACTAGTGAAGCCATCTGGGTCTCAAGTTTTCTTCATGGGAAAGTTTTGAGTCACGGATTAATTTTTCCTAGATACAAGGATCTTCAGATTTTTCTGTTTCTTATAGTGTGATTTGGTAATTTGTGTTTTTTGTGTATTTCTTCTAAGTTCACCAGCAACATCTGTAATGATACCCTCATTTGTATGTGTGATACTGATAATTTGTGTTTCTCCTCCTCTTTCTCCCTTTTGATTTGTCTTGGTAGATACGAATTTATCAACCTTATTACTCTTTGCAAAGAACCAGCAGTATAGTTTCACTGAGCTCCTTTATTCTTGTTTTGTATTTTGCTGATTGCTTTTTCCTTTGCTCACTTGAATGCAGTTTTCTCTGATTTTTCTACATTCTTAGGGTGAAATCTGAGACCACTTTCATTCCTCTTTTCTAATATACACGTAAAATTTCTATTGAGCATTGTTGTAGCTACATCTCTCACATTCTGTGTTTTCATCATTTAATTTAAAGCATTTTCCAGTTTGCCTTGTAATTCCTTCATTAGTCAGTTGGCTATTTAGAAATTTTGAATATTTTTGGTTTTCAATATTTGGGGATTCCTCAATCTTTGTGCTACTGATTTATAATTTAAATTACATTGTAACTCAGATTCATAATCCATATGGTCCTAATCCTTTAAAAGGATTGAATTTTTGTGGCCTATCATATTTTCTGTGTTGGTGAATTTTAAATATGTGTATGTAAAAACTATGTACTCTTATAAAGTTTTACAAATGTCAGGCCAAATTGGTTCATACACTGTAATCTCCCATATTATTATTATACATTTTTCTTAAGTCAGGTATCTGACATAAGAACAACTCAGAAAGGAGAAAAACATATTTACCAACATAGTTGCCATTTCTGGTACTTCTTATTCCTTGATATGGGCGTGAGCTTCCATCTGGCTTCACTTACCTTCATCTTGCAAACTGTTCTTTCATGTTTCTTGTCATACAGTTCCTTTTGACCACAAATTAAGCTTTTTGAAAAAATCTGAAATATCTGTACTTCCCTTCAGTTTTTGAAGATTTATTTATTTTCTTTTTTTAAAAACTTTTATTTAATGAATATAAATTTCCAAAGTACAGCTTATGGATTACAGTGGCTCCCCCCCCCCCCATAACTTCCCTCCCACCCGCAACCTTCCCCTTTCCCATTCCCTCTCCCCTTCCATTCACATCAAGGTTCATTTTCAATTCTCTTTATATACAGAAGATCAGTTTAGTATATATTAAGTAAAGATTTCAACAGTTTGCACCCACATAGCAACATAAAGTGAAAAATACTGTTGGAGTACTAGTTATAGCATTAAACCACAATGTACAGCACATTAAGGACAGAGATTCTACATGATATTTTTTAGAAATTGGTTAATTTTCTATGCAATTTCCAGTTTAAAACCAAGGTTTTTTTTTTCATTTTCAGTTATCTTTATATACAGAAGATCGATTCAATATATACTAAGTAAAGATTTCATCAGTTTGCACCCACACAGAAACACTAAGTGTAAAAATACTGTTTTAGTACTAGTTATAGCATCACTTCACATTGGACACACATTAAGGACAGATCCCACATGAGACGTAAGTACACAGTGACTCCTGTTGCTGACTTAACAATTTGACACTCTTGCTTATGGCGTCAGTAATCTCCCTAGGCTCTAGTCATGAGTTGCCAAGGCTATGGAAGCCTTTAGGGTTCGCCGACTTCGATCTTATTCCGACAGGGTCATAGTCAAAGTCATTATGCTGAATGAAATAAGCCACTCCCAAAGGGACAAATATCATATGTTCTCCCTGATCAGCGACAACTGAGCACCAAAGGGGAAACCTGTTGAAGTGAATTGGACACTATGAGAAACGGTGACTTGATCAGCTCTTGTCCTGACTGTTGATGTACAATGCAATACTTTATCCATTATAGTATTTTTTTTTTGTTCTAGTACTATTGTTTGAACTCTGTAATTAACACACAATTATTCTTAGGTGTTTAAATTTTAACTGAAAAGTGATCTCTGTTAAATATAAGAGTGGGAATAATAGAGGGAGGAGATGTACAATTTGGGACATGCTCAATCGGACTTGCGCCAAGTGGTGGAGTTAGAAATGTGCCAGGGGATTCCAATAAAATCCAATCAAGGTGGCATGTACCAATGCCATCTCACTAGTCCAAGTGATCAACTTCAGTTCACAGTTGATCACACTGATAGGTCTAAGAGTCAAAGGGATCACACAAACAAGACTAGTGTCTGCTAATACTAACTGGTAGTTTGTTTTATTTTGTTTTCCTTTCCTAGCCTCGATGAGTCTTGTCCTGAACATTGCAGTTATTGTTTGGGCAATGAGTCATGGGAACCCCTGCGTAGTTTCCTGGGGCTCTTTTTCTTTATTGCCGCTGTCTTTCTGCTCTCCTGGTGCACACGGTTTAGCTTCCTCAGTGGCCTCAGTCTCTGGTTTCTGTCCTTTCTGCTCAGTATTTCCATCATCTGTGAACTCGCACTTCCTTCCTAAGTGTCTGTAAATGCTTCTGGAAGAAGACCAGGGTGAAGAGCGAAGGGGAGGGGTCCCAGTCCCGGGCTGCCTCTTGCCTAGTTTCTGGAAGTACCTCTGTGATTCATTTTGTCCAGTTCCTTCAGTATGCCTGGAAGTAAAAGTCTGGGTTCATATCTGGTAACTGCCAGGGTGGGCAGCTATAATGTAGTCACTTTTCTGTTTCTTTCTTATTGATTTACACAGCTTCAAGAAGTGATTTTTACTCCATTTATCGCTTCAGCCTATCCTTCATGGCTGGGTTTTGTAGCAGCCATAGAAGTATTAGGACTGCGTGTTATCTCCTGTTACTCGCATGTTGTCTGTAAGGCCATTCCACTTTTGTTCTTGGTATTACCATGCTTTTAACCCCCAGAAGAATCTCTTGATCTTTATTGCCTTTTAAATTATGTCTCAGCCAGCTATTATACCTAAGACAAACTATATTAGTTTGCTGGGGCTGCTGTAACAAAAGGACCACAGGCTGGACGGCTTAAGCAGTAGAGACGTTTTTCCTCCTGCTTGTGGAGTCTGCAAGTCCAGTATGAAGACATAGGCAAAATTGCTTCCTTCTGGGGTTACATAGGAGGGAAGGAACTCTCTGAGGCCTCTCTCCTTCTCCATGTCTTCACATTGCCTATCTGCTCTGCGTGTCTGAGTCCAGATTTTCTCCTCTTATGAGGACACCAGTCATTCTGGATCAGCACCCATCATATGACTTCAGTTTAACTAAATCGGCTCTGGAAAGTCTCCATCTCCAACTATAATCATGTTGTGAGATATTGGGAATTGGGGCTTTAACATGAATCTCTGGGGAGAGGACATGATCAGCTATGTCTCACGTCTTTGGCTTTTTTATGTATAAAACTTTGGCATAAAATTTGATGTCCACTGTTATCATTTCCCTATTCTCATACTGGTTTGTGTCTTCAGTCCTTTCTGGTTTTGCATCAGTAGAACAACTCCCCTTAAGCCATTAACTTTTAATCTTTTCATGAATCATCCCTTTGAGAAACACATAAAACTTAGAGAGCTATCCACCCTCTTCATGTATAATTTCATTTATAAAGTTTTACATATAGTTTGGGGAATTAAGTTGCCACATATCAACCCATGGAAACTTCAGTATGGAATTCCAGTCCCATATATTCCCTTTTTACTCCATATTTGAGGTTCCACTAGCTGATTGATATGACTGTCATTTATATACCTATTATGAATATAAGTATATAATAACAATAATATGCTTACATATTTCCCAGATTTTCCTCTGACTCTCATGCAAACGCAGAACAGTGACTGAGTCCAGAATACATGAATGAATTGTGCACGAACTTAAAGCTATGGAAAGAGAGACGAAATCTATCACTCATCTGATCTGTGTTCTCTCAAATCTAGTTCATAGGGCAGAGTGCTAGATGGTCATATATTAAACTTTAAAGAGGTGTTGGCTTTTTTCCCTTGCATTTAAAAGGTTATGTGCTACAATGTGAGACAAATAAATCATGATTCACTACACCAACACTGTTGCAGTCAGTTATATAAATTGCCAGTGAAACACTAAATCTGTCACTTTGTGGGATTTGACCATTTAACAGTTGGAATGGTGTTGGAAAAGAAAGCTGACTGGAAACCAAAGAAGCGAATATAGTGGCAGGTGCAATTAGCAAGATCAATGGTTAGTGTTAAAGGTTCATTGTTTGGTCATTTCACTTGACCCAGGGGAAAGCAATTGCTCTCCACAAGACTTGGCTAGCCCTAATTTGCTGTAAAGGGATGCAGAAAAGAAAGTTGCCCAACTTTACAACATCTTGCAGGATTTTTTTTTTTCTCAAATTGCTCTGTTCCCTAGGATAGTTAACCAAAAGATCAAATTTATTGATTTCATTCATGCTTTTAGTTTGCATCCCAGAATTTTTGCTTACCTAGTATGCTCTTTCATTGTTTTTACTTTAGCTATTCACCTTGTTTCCTTCCTTCCTTTCTCCCTTCCTTTCTCCCTTCCTTCCTTCCTTCCCTCCCTCCCTCCCTCTCTCCCTCCCCTCTCTTTCTCCTTCTGTTAGATTTATTTACTTATTTATTTGAAAGGCAGAGTTACAGAGAGAGAGGGAGAGATAGAGAACTCTTCCATCCTCTGGTTCAGTCCCCAGATGGCTGCAATGGCCAGGGCTGGGCCAGGATAAAGACATCAGCCTGCAACTCCTGCGTCTCCCATGTGTGTGCAGGAGCCTAAGCACTTGGACCATCTTCTGCTTTCCCAAGTGCATTAGCAGGGAGCTGGATCAGAGGTGGAGCAGCCAGGACATGAACTGGTGCCTATATGAGGTGCCAGTGTTGCAGGTGGTGGCTTTATCTGGTATGCCACAACGCCAGCCCCTCACCTACTTTTCTTTAAAAAAACAAAAAACAAAAAACAAAAAACTTTTTACTGTGTCTGTGTCCTTCATGATAGTTCTTTGAACTTGAGTTTATCACAACTTTCTGTTTCTTCAGATTTTCCATAGCCAAATCTATGGTAACTACATGAACTATAGCAAGCACCATTTATATTTATATTGAGTTTTCTATTTTAATAAAATTTCTATAACTTCATTACCAGAAATTGACAAGTTTTTATAAGTGAAGTTGAAAATGTGTCCATAATAATGATGACAATGGTAACACCAATAGTTTCCATCCATGAATACTTTTCTTCCCTAAATAAGATCTTTAGTTCTAAGCAGAATATTCCTTCTGCATTTTACAGGTGAGAAAACTGGAGCTTAGAGAGGGTAACGTGTCAGAGTCACCCAAGTAGACTTTATATCTGCCAACTCCATGCTGTCAGCCATTACCTGTGTTGTGTGGAAGTCATTACATATCCATTAAGTATTTACTAAATTCTTATCTAGTATTTTTTGAGGCCTCGTGAAAGCACAAAAAGTATGACACTGTTCTGTGTATAGCAGAACTGACAACTTAATGAAACCTAAAGAATGGTCAATGAACTGTTCGATTGGGACACCCAGTGTTAATTGTAACATACATGCAACCTGGGCAAAGATCATCAGTTCTTGAGATAGGGCTTCAGCAAGATCTTAATCTGCTGGGGATGCTATAACTAAAATACTAGAGGCTGGCTAGCTTAAAAACAAATTTATTTCTCACAGTTCTGGAGACTGGGAAATCCAAGAGCAAGGTGCCGACCAATTCAGTGCCTGGAAGGGCCTACTGGCTGTTTTGCAGGCAGACACCTTTGTGGTATGTCCTCACATGACACAGAGATCATCTGTCTCATTGTTCTTGTAAAGGCTAATTCCATTCACAAGTGTCTCTTCTTGTGATCTAATTATCTTCCAAATGTCCCACCTCCAAATACCATCACATTAGGAATTAGGGGTTCCACATAAGAATTTTGAGGGGACACAAGCGTTTAGTCCATTTTAAGAAGAAAGGAAATATCAGTTGGGTCTTACTAGAATCAACAGCAATAAAAGAAAAAAAGAAAAGAAATAATATATTTTAAATTCCATGATTGAAATGCAAAAGTTGTTATTAGGCTGTTGTCTTTGTCCGTGTGTCTTCTAGAGCACACATCAGAACTTGTGCCTTTCATTCAGTTAGGTATTCTGGGATGGGGTAACTTTGCGGCATCGCCTTAGTGGGTGGACCCTGCTAGTATTGTGCAGTCATCCCTTGGTATCTGTGAGGGATTAGTTCCAGGACCCCATGATATCCAAAACTGCTAATGCTCAAGTCCCATATATGAAATGGAATAGTATTGCCTAGAACCTGTACACATTCTCCTGTTCACCTTAACTTATCTCTAGATTACTTATAATATCTAACAAAAGTAGTTGTTATTTTGTTTAGGGAATAACAGCAAGAAAAATAATCCACACGTGTTCATTACAGCTGCATTTCCCCCCCAAATATTTTCAGTCCACGGTTGGTTGGATCTAAGTGTGTAGAAACCACAGATTCAGAGACCTGTGCTTCTTCATCTGTGACATTATCACCCATTTAAGGACACCGATGAAACTTTTGGATCTTCCTCTAGAAAATACGTGTTTCTACCAGACCAGTGTACGTGAGGTTAAAAAACCGTGCCCTGGCCCCACAGTATCAGCTTCTCTTACCGCACTCCAAGGTGTCGGAGATGATTGGCAGAGCTTCTTTTCACACCTGGATAGCACAAAAGTTAGCAAAAACAGGTGTTTCACAAAAGAAGATGGATGACCAAGCATGTTTACAAAAAAATGATCAGCATTACTAAGAGTCAATGAAATTGAAGTTCTAAAAGTTACCATCTTTGGGGCCGGCACTGTGGCGTAGCAGATAAAACTGCTGTCTTCAGTGCCAGCATCCCATATGGGCGCCAGTTTGAGTCTCAGCTGCTCCACTTCCTATCCAGCTCTCTGCTATGGCCTGGGAAAGCAGTAGAAGATGGTTCAAGCCCTTGGGCCCCTGCACCCGCATGGGAGACCTGGAAGAAGCTGCTGGCTCCTGGCTTCGGATCGGCACAGCTCCAGCAGTTGCGGCCAATTGGGGAGTGAACCAGTGGATGGAAGACCTCTCTCTCTCTCTCTCTCTCTCTCTCTCTGCTCCTTCTGTGTAACTCTTTCAAGTAAAATAATTAAATCTTTTAAAAAGAAAAAAGTTACTATCTTTTAGTATACCAGTTAACATACATCATTGCCAATTTTTCCCTTCAGAATCTATCACTAAGAAGCAATCAAGAACTCAAGACAAAGTTTGTAGAAGTATGTTTTTTCAGCAATATTTGTAACAGTGAAATTCTTGAAGCTACTTATAGCCCTATAATTTAAAAATGGATAAATAAACCATAGTACATTATGGAGAACAAAGTGATCTGAGAATGATTGCAATCTCATTAAAATGTTACATTTATAGTATGATACCAGTAATAGAAAATATTCATATATCTGTCTACGTCAAAATACATTGATCAAGGTTGGTCATTTGACCTGCTGGTTAAGATATTTAAGACCCCCTTGTCCTGTATCAGAGTACATGGGTTCAGTATGGGTGGGCCTACAACTCCAGACTCTGGCTTCCTACTGATTTTGCATCCCAGGTTGCATTAGGGATGCAGCAGTAGTGACTCAAGTAAGTAGATTTCTGCCACTCATTTGGAAGATGTAGATTGAATGCCCAGCTCCCGGCTTTGGCTTGGTCCAATCCCAGCTGCTAGGGGTGTTTGGGGAGAGAACAAGCATATGGGAGCTCTCTTTCACTGTCTCTCAAATAAATGAGCAAGCCAATAAATAGGTTGATCAAAAAGTTACTGATTGATGTTTCTGTATATTGGGGTTCTAGGTTAGTTTTGGTTTTTATTTCTCAAAATTTCTAGAGTTTGCATTAACTTTATGGGTTATGTCCAGTAGAACTAGTGGAATGAAATAAAAACATTTTATTTGTTCATAACTTTGTCAGAACTGTCTCAGCTACTGTTTTCTCAGTTCTTTCTCGAATTTTAGGTCAGCTGAGGGGCAAGCTGAGAGCTGAGTGGTATAGCACGGTCTCTCTCACCTGTCTGGGGTGGCAGGCTGTTGGCCGGGGCCCCACAGTTCTCATCCTTCTCACATGTCTGGCAGGCTAGCTTGGGTTTACTCGTGTGGCACTCTCTGAAAGACAGTTCAAGTGAATGAGATGCAAGCCCAACTGTGTGAGCGCTTCCAACTCTGCTTTTTGTACTTTTGCTAATATCCCATTGGCCAAAACAAGTCATATGACTAAGCCCAGAGTCTGTTTACGTAAGGGATCTCCTAAGGACGTGGAAAGGGAGAAATAAGATGGATTGTTGTACTCATTTCTGCATATACTCTTCAATATGGTGAAACAACTTCTATGAAAAAGAAAAAAAAATGCATATAAATTCTGGCATTTATGCTGTCTTTATTCTTGACTCCATCAAAGGTTTCCTTATCTCTTTCATTCTTTTGTGGCTGTAGGGAGATTAGAAGAGAGGTGAGCAAACAACTGGCATACACGTGGCCTTCCTCAGCTGTCTGGTCTTTGTCTCCCCAACCCCTTCCTTCCCTAACCTGAGCAGCCTGGTACTTGGCCTCATCCAGTAACTTTGTCTTGTCCTTTCTTTCTTTCTTTTTTTTTTCTTTTAGATTTATTTATTTGTTTGAAAGGTGTAGTGAGAGAGATCTTCCATCTAGGTCTCACATATGGTGGCAGAGACCCAAGTACTCAGGCCATCATCTGCTACTTTCTCTAGGCACATTAGCAGAGATCTGGATTAGAAGCAGAGCAGCCAGGACTTGAAACAGCAGTCTGATGTGGGATGCCAGCCTCACAAGAAGCAACTTAACTCACTGTGCTACAATGCCAGCTCCAAATTTTGCCTTGTTCTTTAGCTGAAATTTCTCACTGCACACAGGAGAAAATCAATAGGATAGGCCCCACGTGGTGATTGATAGACTCTGATAGAGGTATGCCCATTCTTTAGGTGTGAAATAGAAGTATACTTTTGTTTTTGTATTATCACTAATATTTTGTAGCCTTTTGTGGAACTCACAACTGACTCTCATTGCAAATTTTCTATGCCAAGATAAAATACGTATTTGACTCACTTTGTGGAACAAAAGGCAACAACTTTTATAAACATTCTATTAATAGTATTTTGAAAATTTATGAAGGTGAAGAAGGTGACATGGATAGTTGAAAGAGTTCCTGTCAGTAAGTGTCCAGTGTATTTTTGCATATTAGCTTAATATTGCTGCTATAACAGATTACTGCAAATTTAGTGGCCTCAACCAACCCCAGTTTCTTACTTTGCAGTTCTGGGGGTCAGTGGTCCAAGATCAGCTTCACTGTACTAGAGTCAAGGTGTCAACTGAGTTGCTTCCTTCAGAATGTTCTGGAGGAGGGCCAGTCCTCCTTGCCTTTTCCAGCTTCTGGTGACTGCTTCATTCCTTTACTTGTGGCTCCTCTGCTGTCCTCAAAGTCTGTTGTCACATTACCTTCTCCTCTCCCATCCTTCATATAAGCACATCTGGGATTCTATCAGGCCCACCAGATAATCTCCATTTCTCAAGACCCTTGACTTAATCCTATCTGCAGAGTCTCCTATGCCTTGCAAACTGACCTTTGAAGCTTCCTGGGATTGAGACACGACTGTATGTGGAGCACCATCGTTCAGCCTACCACACATAGTCATGTGTGCGTGAGCTTCATAATTTGGTTGTATTTGTGAATGCGATTGCTTCCCTTGCCTCATGGTGGGTCCCTCTCATCCTTCAGAGGAGGTGGCTGGTCTGCAAGGTGTTGTTTAGCTTCTGGGTCTGGGTTTGATGATGGATGTAGGTGTATGTATATGTGACTGATTTGTATTATTCATAGTGAGGAGAAATAGAAATGAAGTTTATATTGCTTGCCTTCCTCTTTCTATATATTGATATTATGATTAATAGCTTTTGACACAAAACTATTTTGAAATATGAGTCCTTGATGACGTATTTTGACAGCATCCATGTCATGATTTTAGCTATTCTAACAGGAGTAGGTTACAGAGACTACCAACTCAATATCCCAGGCCTGGGTAATCAACCAAACGTGTCATGTCCAGAAATATCACTAAAACGCCAGCCACAAAATCTCAGTAAAATAATCTCATTCAGAGGGTTTGAATCTTCCTCCCTTGCAGTTTTGAAATATAAAATTTGTTAAAGACAACGAGCTCTAAGTTATTTCTTTTTCAGAAAGAATGCCAGATGGATGTTGAATTAAGTCCAGTTTTTCGTTTGACTTCAGATAATATCTTGAGTTTGTGGTGGTGTTTTGGATTCTTATCAGTGCACACTCCCTCCCCCAGATTCCCACAGCTACCCACAGCCTGGCAGCAGCACGGTTGCCTTGGTACCTGCTCCTGAAGGATGTCTGCGGTGAAATTGAGCTGTTTAAATAGCACGACTCGTCATCTCCAAGAAGAAGTCATTAGCACGACGCCATTTGGCTAGTGGCATCTTGAATACTGTTTTTAAAATCTCTCTTTTTCATTTAGTGTCAGTGTTTACTCATGTCCTGTTGGGAATTTCAGGGTCTGGTTCACCATTCTAGATCAGCAATAGAAATGCGAGAAGTTCCCCCAAGGGTCTAATGGAATTTATGCCTGAAACAGTGGCCCGAGTTTGACACATCTTTGTGTTTCTGCAGAGATGCAGACTTTGACTGGCAGCTGCATTACTTGGCGCGATCGGTGATGCTTGCAGGTTGGTAGCTGCCATCCACAGGTGAACAGCCTTCTGCTGCTTCTAAAGAAAACTAAGTTGCTGCTGGCTTCTGTGAGAGTCTTCACTGTGATTGTGAACTTGCCAGAAACACATATTGATCTCAGAAAAGGTCAAGTGTTTAAGTTTAGTATGTAAGTTAAGCTTGGGGGCTGGCGCTGTGGTGTAACAGATAAAGCTGCAGCCTGCAGTGCCAGCATCCCATATGGGCGCTTGTTCAGGTCCCAGCTGCTCCACTTTCAATCCAGCACCCTGCTAATGCTCCTGGGAAAGCAGCAGAATATGGCCCAAGTCCTTGGGCACCTGCACCCACATGAAAGACCCGGAAGAAGCTCCTATCTCTTGGCTTCAGATCCGCCCGGCTCCAGCCATTGCAGCCATTTAAGTAAGTGAACCAGCAAATGGAAGACGTGTCTCTCTGCCTCTCCTCTCTCTTTAACTCTTTCAAATAAGTAAATAAATCTTTAAGAAAAAAACTGAGTTGTGTGCTTTGGTGAGATGTATATCCATTTATGGTAGCTGCATTCAAGGTCACTCCAGGTAACTTCCTTTTTTTAAGGATTTATTTATTTGGAAGAGAATGACAGAGAGAGGGGAAGAGAGCAAGAGAGAAATATGTTCCACCCACTGAATCACTTCCCAAATGACCACAACAGCCAAGGCTGAGCCAGGAATCAGGGTTTTTGTCCTGATCTCCCACATGTGTGAAAAGAGACCAACTACTTGGGCTATCATCTGTTGCCTTCAAGGAAGTTATTCGAGGAATGTTCTGGAGTTCAGAGTTGGTTTTGACAGCAGGAAAAGAAGTTTAGTCATCAGAATATGTCATCTTGTTTGTAAAATGGTCACATTCTATATATTTAGTTCCTTTCCAAGTGGTACATCCTGTTCATGACGGAACATCAGTGACCATGCTTAAACCTCAGTGGCTCACTTTATCCTGTGGACACAGATAGTTGATAAGGAGAGGGATTATCAAGTTAATTAAATATTGCAGATCTGGGGTGAACTGTTGGTTGATCCTACACCTGGTTAGGAGACTGCCTGCCTAGCCCATGCAGGAGGTTAAGAGGACATAGCACACAATGCCTCCCAGGAAAGACCCTTGTAGGCGGCTTGGCACACTGAGACACACATATGACCTGACTGCTGGCAGGCAGAAGTGGCCCCAGGCACATTTCCCTCACCTCCACTTCCTGTTGAAGAGCCTTATAATTGTCAACCAGGTAAACAGCTCCTGGGTGTGGCCTAGACCCATAAGACCACCTGGCAGGCCACATAGGCTTCACGACCTTCAAGCTTATTGGTGAAGCATAGAGGCACCAGTATCTGCTTTATCCTATAGAATTAGTGTTGCTACATAGCTAGCTACTCTCCTTTGTCTTCCCTATAAAAGCTTGTGCCCAACTGTTAATAAACGGACATGTTCACTGAAACTGTCTCCAGTGCTTCTTTTCGAAGAATGCTGGAACAGTGTGGGCCTCACAGGACAAGTCCACAGTGAAGGGTAGGGAGCATGGTAGGCAGAATGAAGAAAGGAAGGCCATGTTTTAGCTGGGTAATTTTATTTGGAGAAGAATGGTTGTATTACTATCATAAAAATAATTCTATTTATTATTTTAAAGAACTGGAATATCCAGGAAGGTAAAAATATTCACTGAAAAGCCCATCACTTTGAAATAGCATTTATTATTTTGGTGAGCATCAATCTAAGTATGTTGCTGAAACAGATAGAAAGGTGTGTTTAAGACATAGGAGAGTAACTGTACTGATGATTCGAAAAAATATGTAAGTGTGTATAAAGCTATTCAATTGTATTGGAATTTAAGAATGGAAAAAAATCGACTGAAGAAAGGACTTCATTGACAGGAAGCTGGAATCAGAAGCAGGAGGCAGGTGTGGAACCCAGTCACACCAGTATGGGTTTAGGCATTTTAAGAGTTAGGGTAAATGCCTGACCTCCTAAGTTTTTTATTTGTCCTGCAATTGGCTGGATTGAATTATCAAGTACTTTTTTTCCACAAGTATTCATGATACTACATAACCTGTGTTACTGCATACTTGATGTCTTAGTCCCTTTTGTGCTGCTCACATGAAATACCTGAGACTGGATACCTTGTAAAGGACAGAAATTTGTTTCTGACCTTTCTAGAGTCTGGGAAGCCCAAGGTCAAGGCACAGGCAGATTTGGTTGTCTGGTGAGGGCTGTTCTCTGCTTCCAGAATGATGCTGTGACACTGCTTGCTCTGTAGGGGAGGAATGCTGTGTCCTCACATGGTGGAAGGCAGAAAGGCAAGAGGGAAGACCTCCCTGGTCAGATCCTTTTGGAAGAAAACCTAATCCCAATACCATATGTTCTCCCTGACCTGTGGTAACTAATAGAATACCTAAAGGGTAACCTATAGAAGTGAAGTTGACACTTTGAGATGTGATGACTGAATGGCCCTTGACTGTTGAGATACAGGTTTTTTGTTTGTGGTTTTCATACTATTTGTTGAACTGTACTTAGTATAGGGTTAATCTTATGTGTATAAAATTAATTGAAAATAGATCTTAGTAAAAAAAATAAGAATGGGAATAGGAGGAGGAAGAAGGAGGGTGGGAAGAATCACTATATTCCTAAATTAGTATCTATGAAATGCATGAAGTTTGTATACCTTAAATAAAAGGTTTCTGGGGGAGGGGGTAGGAGAACTTAAGGTGAAACAGAGAACATGAAGATTACCTCAATAGAATAGAAAATGATGTCTTTGTTCTATCACCAAAATGGGAAATACAAATCTTGAATTAAAAAAAAAAAATCTGATTCCATTCATAATGGATAAGTGACTAATCACTCTAATGACTTAATCACCTCCTAAAGGCTGCCTCCTAACACTGTGACACTGTTCATTGACTCTCAGTGTGAATTTTGGGGCAGACAAGAGCGTTCAAATCATGGAACTTGTGAATGGCTGTTCCTTTCTTGTTTGATAGGTATTTTGTCTGGGTATAAAAATCTTGAGCTATTTTTTCTTTTCCTAGAACTTTGTAGATGTTGCCTCTTGGCATTGAATTTTGCTAAAGTGACTCAGAGGCCAGTCTGATGTTTCTCATTAGCGGATGACCTGTTTTTTCTACTAGGGTGCCCATAGGATTATTTGTTCTCATTCATTCATTTTTTTCTCTCCCTCTTTCACTCTCTCTTTCTCCTCCCACTTCTTCCTGCTTACCTTCCTCCACTATATTTATTAAAGCATGAAACATATAGAAAAGTAAATGTAATGTAAATGCGTAGCTTGGTGAATTAACAACATGCAAAACTCAGGTGACCACCACCCAGCATGCTTCCACAGCCTCCAAGGCCTCCTTTTAGTCTTTAAGCAGGTCTTCCTTTTGGCCCAAAGGTAACCATTTCTTCCTTTTTAGTACTTTTATTTAGTTTTGCCATTTTTACTTTATATATTTGGATCTATTCAGTATGTACAAGAGTTCTGGCTTTCACTCCACATGATGTCTGCAGATTTATACACACTGTAACATAGAACTGTATTTCATTCATTTCCACTGTTCCCTTGATAGGAATTAATTATGTATGTCTCAGCCCTGGTTCTTTGTGAGCTACATATTTGCTTAAGGGACAGCCCTCTCGCTCTTCTGGCCTTCCCACTTTCGGGCTGGCACTTTAGAGGCTCTGGTTGTGCTGGTGCGGGGCTACTATGTGCCCTCTTTGTTTCTGTCTCCTTTCACACTAAAGGTACTATTCATAGCTCTTCTCAGTCACAGGGCTTCTCTGAGGATGTCCACTGCTCTCTTTTTCTCCTAGCAAATTTACACCTTTACATCTTAGCTCTTAAACCAAAGGCTCATTTGAGGGAGCTTTTCCGACTGTTAGAAAAATGTGTATCGTGTTTGAATTCCAAGGAGCTGTAATGTCAATTGCCAGTGCTTTCTCTTATTTTGTGCTCAGTTTCTTTGTATTCAGCTAATGTTCATCCTAGTTTATGGTAATCAGATACTGACCATTTCTATGTTTTGTTTATGAAATCATTTTATTTATCTTACTTCATTATCTCCCCTCTCCCAATAGATTTTTAAGACAGGGAATATAGGAAAAATATGTTTTCATTCCATCATACTTCACTGTGTGTCTTCTGAGTTACAGTCTTGCATATGAGACTCTGGTTAAGATGCCTGCATCCCCCATCCAAGTGCCTGCGTTCAAGTCCTGCCTCCACCTTTCTGCTGATGCAGACCCTGGAGGCAGCAGTGATGGCCCACGTAATTGGCTCCTGCAGCCCATATAGGAGACCTGGATTGAATCCTCAGCTCCTGGCATCAGTGTTGGCTCAGCCCTGGCCATTGTGGACATTTGGGGAGTGAACTAGAAAACGGGAGTGCTCTCTTCTCTCTCTTTCTCTCTCTCTCTCTCTCCCTCCCTCCCTCCCTCCCTCCCTCCCTCCTTCCCTCCCTCCCTCCCTCCCTCTTTCAGATAAATAAAAATCGTAAAACTTTTTTTAATTACAGAATCCATAAGGCAGATAATTAAATGTCTGCTAGTGTGGGGGAATAGTAGATGGGCTTTGAGTTTCCACCTGGTGCAGTCTGCTCTGCTGTGTTCTACCTTTACCACCTGACTTCCTGCCCTCCAGCCTTCTGAGTCCATCTTTCCTGCAGACCCATCTCCCTACTGTTCTGTTCGAGCCCTGACACCTGCCAGCCTGTCTGAGGCTTCCCGTTCTTTGAGGCCAGCTAACTCAGCAGAGTGCTTTAACCACAGGGGGTAAATTATAAGATGAGGCTAACTTTATGTTCCGTTATAAGGTTTTAATATCAGGGAGTGAAGAATTATTGCATGCTGCCTTTGAGTATGAATGTAATATTATCATTCATCATCCCAAAGCATCTGCAGACTGCCATCGGAGCTCCTGCTTGCATGCTTTGTTGGACTGTAGTGAGGTGTTTTGTGTTCTACTGTGTGTAATTCTGTGCCAACATGGCAGGTCCCTAAAGGCAGGGCCATCACTTTTAGATGGGAACAGTATTTCTTTTTTTTTTTTTTTTAAAGATTTATTTATTTACTTGAAAGTCAGAGTTACAGAGAGAAAGAGTTCTTCCATCTGCTGGTTCACTCCCCAGATGGCTGCAACGGCTGGAGCTGCGCCAATCTGAAGCCAGGAGCCAGGAGCTTCTTCCAGGTCTCCCACACAGGTGTAGGGGCCCAAGGACTTGGGCCACCTTCTACTGCTATCCCAGGTCACAGCAGAGAGCTGGATAGGAAGTGGACTTGAACCAGTGCCCATATGGGATGCTGGAACTACAGGCAGTGGCTTTACCTACTACGCCACAGCGCCGGCCCCATGGGAACAGTATTTCTTCAAAAAAAAAAAATTATATATATATATATATATATATATATATATATATATGGGTTAAAGATTTAAAGTAACAGATATATCTTTGAGAAAATATTTTATTTTAAAAAATACTGAACATAAAGTAGAAAAATTTAGCTTTGATGTCTGTATCCTTTTCTTCCTGACCCACCAAAATGGAACCCACAATCAAAAATGTCACTAAGAGTAATGAAGGTAGATTGATAGGCACTTTATTTCTCCAGCTCAAAATATGACAACTAATATGATAAATTTTATATTATATACATGCGTGTTAGTAATTTGAGTTACATAAAAATAATGTTTTCTGCAGATAACTTCATTTCCTCTACTTTGTAGCATCCAGGAATATTTTCTGTTTGGTCCTTTTGTGTAGGTTAAATAGTCCCATTTCCTGGAATGATTTAATTTTTTGAACTTACTTACTCATGAGCTCTAACTCCAATATTCCCACCCTAATTAGTCCTCTCAACTGATGTTCCATTTTCTTATGCTTTCCTGCCTGGTAGGTAGGTCCACTTTGATGTTCCTCATCTCATTTAATGTTCCTGAAATTGTGCATCCACTCCTGTTTCTAAATTCTGCGTCCTGGTTGATGACACCTCATTCATGCATTTACCTGCCACAAGTCTGCATGTGAGCACTCATGCTTGAACAAATCAGTTTTCTGAATCAAGGTTCTTGCCTTTTACCTTGTAATAGTACAATCATGAGAGCAATGATCGTGGCAGTGTTTAATAGTGGGTATTTGTGTCAGACTTGCTCTGTGGCAGGCACTATTCTAAACACATCCTAGTTACCAGTTACTTTAATGGCTGAGTAATTCTGTAAGGTGTTTTGAAATCCTCATCTTGCAGATGAGGCAGCTGAGAGCCACAGAAGATAAGCATCTCACCCAAGGTCATATGACGAGACTACTAAAAGTTCATGGAAAAATGAAATTAAAAGATAAGTTTATTTTAGTGCAACAAAAATTTGAAATCCATGCAGTTTTGAATGTGTGTGTGTATGTGTGTGTAATAGGCGTTATCTCTGAACTTTTTGAAGCTGTCTTGTATTATTACTGAACAGTCCATCTGGGATTCAAACAGAAACATCCGGAAGTGAAGAATCATTTTTTCCCATTGCCATTAGTGAAGCATTAGATGTTTTCCACCCGATTCCAACCCACTTGGAAAAGCATACTACAATGCAAGTAGATGACATATTAAAATTAAAGGGTTAATATTCAGTTAATCAGAGAAAAGAGAGAGAGAGAGACAGAGGGAGAATGAGAGAGAGAGAAAATGTTCCTGTCCTCTGCTTCACTCCCCAAATGCCTGCAGTGGCTGAGGCTGGGTCAGGCTGAAGCTGGAAGCCTGAAATTCAATCCAAGTCTCTCTTGTGGGTAGCAGGGATCCCTGAGCCATCACTTGCTCCCTCTCAAGGTGTACATTAATGGGAAGGTGGAACCTGGAGTGCTGGGACTCAAAGCCAGGCACTCTGGTATGGGATACAGGTGTCTTATCTGATGTCTGAACAGTAGGCCAATGACTGCCCTGAGTGTAGCCTAATACTCAACCGCTGTTAGAAACAAATTCCTGGGGAGTGAATCAGGACTCATGGCCACGTACCAGTGAGCCTGCATGGCAGTGATTGTTGCTTGTGCAGAATGACTAAAGTGCTTTATTGAAAGCAGAAGTTGGACCTTGTAGTTTTCCTGCTATTTCTGCTATTTCTTAGCATGCGTATAGAAAGCAGGAGCTCCGTACTGTGGCTGCAATGTTTCCTCACTGTGGCTCCTAATGATTTAGCCCCTGCCTCCCACTCCAGACTCCTCTCCCATGCTTCTCTGTTTTCATGGCAGTTTTTGCTCTTGCCTCTGGTGAGTTCCCCTCTTTCCGGAAACTCTGCCTGCTTCACATGGAGTCGGTTAAGTCTCACCTCCTCCAGAGAGTAGTTCCTAACCTCTTCCCTACTGACTGCTCTCTGCATCAGGAGCCTGTTACTGTCTGTTATCTGTGTTTTGTGTGTCCATGTGGACCACTATACCACAAGTACTTCAGGGACCACAATGCCACAAGTACTACGTTATCTTTGTGACACCAACTGTACTAAGCAAATGTTAGTATATGAGTAATTACCTTGATTAAGCAGAACATGATATCTAAAGCTGACTTTACTACTCCAGCTTTTCAGTTATTAAGAAAATAAAGGAAGTTTCTGTTATGGGCAGAATAGTATCTCCTGCCTTGCCCCAGGTCCATATTTTCAAGCTCTAACCCTCAGTCCCTTAGAATACGATTGTATTTGGAGATAGGGCCTTTAAAGAGGTGATGAAGTTGAATCAGACTGTTGGGGTGGACCCTGATTCACTATGGCTGGTATCCTTCTAAAAAGAGGAAATTTGGACACAACAGCAATGTGGATGCACAAATGAAATATTATGTGAGGCCACAACGAGAAAGAAGATAGCAGTCTGCAAGCCTAGGAGAGAGTGGAGGAATGAAATCTGCTGCCACCTTGACCTTGGACTTCAGGCTTCAGACCTAAGAGAAAATAAATGTGAACTGTGTAAACCACTAGCCCAGGCTACTTTACATGGAAATTCTATTAAACCAATATAACTTACGAGATACACAAGATACCTGGAGGGGTGTGTGTATGTGAGAAAGAGCATTCACACTTCTGCATTCACATGGTTATGTCATACATGTGAAAGAGAAAGTTTCAATTCTTAGACTTATTCTCCATATAATGTGTTTACTAATATGAGAAACTCTAATGATGAGGAAATGTTTGCCAAGGATTGAAGTAAAGAGGATTTTTCTGTTTAACGTGAGTTAATTATAAAAGTAGCAGGAGTCTCTTGTTTCTTGAATATTCTTTTTGGTATCATACATATTATTTTGTACATGAAATGTTCAATGATCACCTGTATAATTCAGCTTACTATCTATAGTGATTTAGTTCATTCCTATTTAATAATTCTATTTGTGGATATATTTCTGAAACGTTTACTTAACTGGTATCCAGAATATTTTATATAATGAGCCGTGTATTTTATGTCATATCATGGCTATATACTCTTTTAGGCATAATCACCTGTTTGTCTTGAACCTAAAGCAGCAAAATATGTTTGCCATTGTTGCTTTCTCTTTTTCCTTTAAAAAAAGGGAAGAGTTGGAGAAGGAAGGAGAATGAGCAGACAGACAGATGTGTCCTTTGAAAAATTGACATGGCATGTAGGAAGGAATCCCAGTTCTACCTTTTACTGACCCTGTGGCCTTCCAGAAATAACAGTTCTCCTAGAACCTCACTATTTAACTGTGAAGCACTGCCTTTGAGCCTAGGATCCTATCCGTGATGCATCTGGTTTAGTTCCTCATGCATACATACACAGTTTCACCTCTAATCTCCAATGATTAGATACCCTTTTTAGGCAAATGTTTTGTTTTCCTTTGTCTGCTTCTGAGGGAAACTGTGAATGAAACATTTGGGTGTGTTCATGTGATAAGGGAAAGACACAGCAGTCATTGCTGCACTTAGTGCTTGGAGAAGACTTCAGCGCAGGGACATTTGAGCTGGTGCCAGGTACAATGTAGAGCCTCTATGCCCATGGAGCATACGTTGGAGTTGGAGAAACAGACCATGGTAGGGAAGTAGGGGGGAGTAAACAAAATTATCGTGAAATTCAGTAACAAATGGGTACTGAGAGACAGAAGTTTTGAGGACACACAGTAGAGAAGTCCAGGCAGCCTTCTCTGAAGGGGTGACATTGAACACTTTGCCAGGAAGCAAAAGCGAGAAGGCATTTAGATGCAGAAGCAAGATAGACCATGATGATGCATTTGGGTCATCTAGGTGAGCCCTGTGCTGTCTAACAGGAAAGTGACAGGGAAGGTGACTCTGGAATGGACTGTGAATGGCTTTGAATAACATTTTTAGGTACAGTTGTTTAAAATGTTGTGCCATGAGTCTGTCCATGCTAGGGGACCTGGTTTTATTGATCCTAGACTGTGCCATTCATTTACTGTTTTCTATTTACATCATCCTCTGAGTCTAGGGGAACAGGTTAGGGATTAGATCATAGGACATCATTTCTTCACACTTGCAGCCATCAAATTGCTACCAAAGTATTTTCTCATGGTCTCCAGATTGTGAGAATTAAATAAAATGATCAATGTGAATAAAATATAAAATGATAGTATCCAAAAAATATTTACTAATTAAATTGCTATTGTGGGGCCTGCGCTGTGGCGAAGTGGGTAAAGCTGCCACCTGTGGTGCTGGCATCCCATATGGGCACAGGTTTGAGTCCCAGCTGCTCCACTTCCAATCCGGATCTCTGCTATGGCCTGGGAAAGCAGTGGAAGATGGCCCAAGTCCTTGGGCCCCTGACCCACATCAGGTACCCAGAGGAAGCTCCTGGCTTTGGATCAACCCAGCTCCAGGTGTTTGGGCCATTTGGAGAGTGGACCAGCAGATGGAAGACCTCTCTCTCGCTCTGTCTCTGCATCTGCCTCTCTGTAGCTCTGTATGTATGTATATATATATATATATATATATATATGTGTGTGTGTGTGTGTGTATATATATATATATATATATATATTTGAAAGGAAGAGTTACAGAGAAGCAGAGGAAGTCAGAGACAGAGACAGATGGGTCTTCCATCCATCCACTGGTTGACTTCCCAGATGGCTGTAATGGCCAGAGCTGTGCTGATCCAAAGCTAGGAGCCAGGAACTTCTTTCAGGTCTCCCATGCCGCTGCAGGAGCCTAACCACTTGGGCCGTCTTGTACTGCTTTCCCACGCCATAGCAGAGAGCTGGATCAGAAGTGGAGCAGCTGGAACTCAAACTGGCGCCCATATGGGATGCCAGCACCACAGGTGGCGGCTTTACTTGCTGTTCCACAGGGCCAGTCCCTGTAACTCTGTCTTTCAAATAAATAAATAAATATAATTGCTATTGTATGTTTAGAGCAGTTCTTGTCATTGAAAATACATTTGATGACAGTTTTTATGATGATAAGGAATACCAGGATAGTCTGGAATTTGGGAATTGGCAATAGCAAGGTGGAACTTGGGGATTAACGATGCTATGTCAGCCAGTGGCAGGCACAAGGATTTTTGTTTAGAAGTGCCAGTGCCTGGAGGCAAGCCAGAACTCTGCTAATTTGAGCTCTTTTTTATGTAAATGGATTGAGTTTAGGAAACACCTTCACACATGGAAAGTGATTTTGTATTTGTTGATTGTTTTCTTCCTTGAGTAGAGTATCATAGTACTTTTTTTTTTTTTTTTGTTATTTGTTACTGTGGTGGTATTTCATATTTTTAACCCAAGACAGTTGGTTTTCCAAAAATACTAGAAACAAATTCATGATGTAATCATCTCACCCGCATCCAAAATTGTGGTAGATCTCTCATTTCATTCTGTTATTTATAGTTATGCTTCTTTATATTTTGGAGTTGATAAATTGTCTAAGTAGATCCTTGAGAGGTGCGATAGACTCTGTCCCTTGTGTCATTGTTGTGCTTTCATTTTTTAAAAACAGTACTGTTAAATTTTTATAGCGTATTACTTTATGACTTTGGCCTTGACCCTGGATTAACATTAGATTATAAGGCATCTTTTGTTTATATTAGTTTGGACATGTTTATTTGCTTCTTATTACTTACACAATTTTTAAAAAAAAAGTATATAGTTACCTACAACAGTAGACACTTGTAATTTTTTTCTACATATTTTTGGCTACCGTATGTAGTTTTTGCTTTTAGCATATTTCTCACGTTTGAGGTAGCATGTGTCTATACATGGTTATCTGGCAATACTGCATTCAGACAGTTGTGGTTTTCTCTCCATTGCTTCTTTCTTCTGAGATATTTCTTGTAAAACCTGAAAACAAGTGAAAATAGATTTCACTGAAACTCATTAAAATGGATTGCTAATACATAAACCTAAAAACATTTGGGTTGCTTTTTGAGCTTGAAGAATTTTGAATTCACTGAAAATTAAGTTAGAATTCTTGCAGTTTTTTTTTTTTTTATGTAGCCTTAGCAAAAGTGTCACTCACAATTCTTAATTATCTTAGTACATATTTTATGTGACATAATATCTGCACCTTTACTATCTACCAACTCTGCAGAGAGGATGACACATAGCACCAAAGTAATAAAAATATAAGCTCTAGAGTGAGAAGCAAAGCCGAAACAAGCCATTTTTACATATAACTTAAGTTTAGGTTCTGTGTAGTAGGTTGATCCCTTACTTAACCTTTAATAAAATTGGATTCAAGGGTATTTATATATAAAAAATAAAGTTAATTTCATTTTTTCATACTTTCATATGAGCAAGTGCCTAGTAGTAATGTGTTACAATGACATTTAAACTTCAGTATTCATCCTATTGGCTAAAAAATTGCCATAACTCTTGAGCAACTGTTTTTGAGGTTAGGCATTATAAAGCTAGGTTCTTGTCTTTGGGGAGGTTGTTAGGATGATTATTGTTAAGATGTTGTGATCATATCCAGACTGATTGAATTTGTTTGACTTTTTATCTCCTATGACGTTATCTAAGAAGTCAGCTTTTCTTTGGCCATATTTTTAGAAATTAAAATTTGATAGTTCCTCTATACCCATACCCCTTTAACGGGATCTTTGGTTGCACATTCATCCAGATCATGGTCAGACACCATCTCTAAATAATGTTGTAGTTAGTATATTTGTGCAGGTGGATAGATCCCAGGTCGAAGTATGGTTCTGAATGCTTGGTGGGAAAGTAGTGATCTTGGATCTGCCTGCCACCCTGACTGGTGTCTCCAGTTAGTATGTACATCAAGACAGGGCAGCAGAGGGCAGGCCATAGGGATCAAGCAGGCATATCGCGATGCCTCTCACTCCTCACCTTAACCTACCTAGCAAAGCAGCATTTCAAAACTGTCGGAAACACGTGAGGCCTCTCGGAAATGCTGATAGTTAGCTGCTTATTTTTTGAAACAGGAGTCATGATTATTTCTCTGCAACAGTGTAGGGTTTTTCATTTTAAAAAATAACATTAGGTTAAAATAGACCACCTGAATATCCAAGAGCTCCAAGCCTGCCACAAGAGAGTGTGGTATGACTAAACTCTGTTCAACAGCCATACCTTTACACTGGCATCCAGTTCTCCTAGCCAAAATGTTAGTTGTTTCTTCTTTTTAAAAGATGGGAATCATAAAGATGCTGTGCCTGCAAGATTGTTATGACTCCTTGGAATAGCATGTGCAGAGCTCCCGTAGCAACACCTGACACAGAGCTCAGCACATAATAGGTGATAGAATTATGGTGATGAAAATGATGATAGGGATGAACATTCAGTAGTTTGTGTTTCTGACATTTGAAAGAAAACTTATAGTATCTAAAACTTCAGTTTCCTTTTTCAGTACACTAAGCAGATTTACTCTTTTTTTGGCTTTATTTAAAAATTTTAAGTTTTAACTCTTTAAATATTTTTTAATCAATATAATAGTGCTTTTTTTTTTTTTTTCTGTAGTGTGGTCCCTAGACCAAAAACATGACCATTTCTTAAGATCTTGTAAAAAACGCAAACTCTGATCTCATTTCAGATCAGTAAAATTCAAAACTCTGGAGGTTTTAGCAAGCCCCCCCAGAAAATTCCCATGTACAGTAAATTTGAGAAACTCTCCTTAGTAAATCTGAGAACCATGGAAATTCATGATCTCACCACCTAAAAATAACCACCATTAAAATGTTGAGTATATTTCCTTCTGGTCTTTCCTTTATCCATATGTATTTTTCTTGTTGCATTTTTCTTCATATCTTTGTATATGTTTATGCTTTTAAAAATTTGATCATGCCATGTGTGTCTTATACCCTACTTTTCAGTGTTCAATATTATTTCATGACCATTTTCCCATGTCATTATATTTTATTTGAAAATGTTTTTAATCATGTCTACATATTATACCTTCCCATGAGTCTCATAATTTATTAAACAACCCTTAGACATTGGAATTGTTTCCAGTTGTTCAGGAAGAATGCAGCAACAGTGAATTGAAAATTTGTTTTTGTAAATCATTGTGACTATCTATGATTATTTCCTCAGTATAAATTTATTACTGCGATGGAATTTCTGGCTCAAACATTATGAACATTTTTATAACTCCTAATATATATTGTCAATTTGCCTTCCAGAAAGAGGTGCCAATTTGAAATCTAACCAGAAACGTGGGAGAATATCCATTCCCCGAACCTTTACAGTCATGGGAGTTGTAGTCCTTTAGCAGGATTTGTACCAGTTTGATGGGAGGATGTTTATGAATTATAAATAATAGGCTATAAAGCTTTTTTTTTTTTTTTTTTTTTTTTTTTGACACAGAGAGAGAGAGAGAAAGGTCTTCCTTCCATTGGTTTACCCTCCAAATGGCCGCAATGGCCGGCACATGGCGCCGATCCGAAGCCAGGAGCCAGGTGCTTCTCCTGGTCTCCCATGCGGATGCAGGGCCCAAGCACTTGGGCCATCCTCCACTGCCTTCCCAGGCCACAGCAGAGAGCTGGACTGGAAGAGGAGCAACCAGGACTAGAACCCGGGGTGCCGGCACCGCAGGCGGAGGATTAGCCTAGTAAGCCACAGTGCCGGCCAAAAGCTTGTTTTTTGTAATAGTGTTTTCTAGTCATTACACTGGCCTATTCTTGCATATTCACATGCTTAAGTGGTATGTGTATTCAATCTTGGTTATTGTCTCTTTTTTTTAAGATTTATTTATTTATTTGAAAGAGTTACACAGAGAGAGGAAAGGCAGAGAGAGGTCTTCCATCCAATGGTTCACTCCCCAGTTGACCACAGCAGCCGGAGCTGCTCCGATCTGAAGCCAGGAGCCAAGAGCTTCTCTCAGGTCTCCCACATGGATGCAGGGGTCCAAAGACTTGGGCCATCTTCTACTGCTTTCCCAGGCTATAGCAGAGAGCTGGGTCAGAAGTGGAGCAGCTGGATCTTGAACAGGCACCCATATGGGATGCTGGTGCTTCAGGCCATGGCTTTAACCTGCTTCACCACAGTGCTGGCCCTGGTTATTGTTTCTTAACGTTAGATGTTGAGGTTAGTGAGTTCTAAAGCTTCTTCCTGTCCCTCACCTGATACAGACTCTACAAGTTTTGGTGAAAGGGTACTGCAGCTCTTCCAAAGGTGTGCTGTGGAATAAAAATTTTATTCACAGGGTCATGAGACCATGGGCCTTCAGTTTTATAGATTAAGAACTAAAAGGCCAGCCGGCGTCGTGGCTCAATAGGCTAATCCTCCGCCTGTGGCGCCGGCACACCGGGTTCTAGTCCCGGTCAGGGCGCCAGATTCTGCCCTGGTTGCCCCTCTTCCAGGCAAGCTCTCTGCTGTGGCCCAGGAGTGCAGTGGAGGATGGCGCAAGTGCTTGGGCCCTGCACCCCATGGGAGACCAGGAGAAGCACCTGGCTCCTGCCTTTGGATCAGCGCTATGCGCCGGCCGTGGCAGCCATTGGAGGGTGAACCAATGGCAAAGGAAGACCTTCCTCTCTGTCTCTCTCTCTCACTGTCCACTCTGCCTGTCAAAAAAAAAAAAAAAAAAAAAACTAAAAGGCCTTCCAGAAAGAAAAAAACACATTGCATCTGTCCTTAGAGTCACAAATCAGTCACCCTAAATACTTGGACATTATTATGGGATACAGGATAATAATTGAGCAAGTATGCAGTGCTTATTGATCTTATCAGGTAATTAACATTTTCATTTCTATGTCATTTTTTAATGTTTGGAGATTTTGAACTCCCTTCTTCTAGGTCTTCATAATCTTTATGTTTTGTATGTTGTTATTAACTGTAGTGGCTCTTCTTGGCCATGAAATACTAGAACTTGTTCCTTTTCTCTGTGTTTTAGCACATGTTGTCCATCTATCCTCTGTTCCCCCACTCCCTTCCCCTTTCCAGCCTCTAGTATTCACTAATCTATCATTGGATTGATATTGTTCTAGCTTCCATGTGTGAGGGAGAAAATATACGGCATTTCTCTTTGTGTATTTGGCTTATTTCACTTAATGTAATATCCTCCAGTTCCACCTGTTTTGTTGGAAATGACAGAATTCCATTCTTTTTATAGCCAAGTAACATCCCTTATGTATATGTACCACAGTTTCTTTAAAAAAAAAAAAAAGATTTAAAGTCAGAGTTACAGAGAGAGAAGGAGAGGCAGAGAGAGAGAGAGAGAGGTCTTCCATCCACTGGTTCACTTCCTAGTTGGCCGCAACGGCTGGAGTTGCACCTATCCAAAGCCAGGAGACAGGATCTTCTTCTGGAGCTCCTATGTTGGTGCAGGGGCCCAAGGACTTGGTCCATCTTCTACTGGTTTTCCAGGCCATAGCAGAGAGCTGGATCGCAAGTGGAGTAGCCGGGACTCAAACCCACATCCGTATGGGATGCCTGCACTGCAGGCTGTGGCTTTACCCTCTATGCCACAGCACCTGCCCCACATTTTCTTAACTCATTCATATGATAATGAACATCTTGGTTGATTCCCTGCCTTGGCTGTTATGAGTAGTATTGCCTTAAAATAGACGGCAGAGATCTCTTTGATATGCTGATTTCATTTCTTTTGGTTATATACCCAGAAGTAAGATGATTGGATCCTAGGGAAGACCTATTATTATATTTGAGGATCTACTATAGTGTTCTCCATAATGGCTGTACTAATTTACATTCCCACCAACAGTGTGTCTAATAGTTCCCTTTTCACCACATCCTCATTGGTAATAGTTATTCTAAAAGCACCGGTGACAAAAGTAAAGCTAGACAGTCGGGATTATATCAAACTATCAAACTAAGAAACTTCTGCCAGCAAAGTAAGCAGTTCAACAGAGTGAAGAGACGACAGAATGCAGAAATTATTTGCAAACTGTATATCAGATAAAGGATTAATATCCAGGATATATAAAGAACTGACAACCCTCAACAGCAAGGAGAAACCCAAAACAATACAATTTAAAAGTAGAGAAAGGATCTGAATAGACACTTCTCAAAAGAAAAAATACAAATGTTCAGCAAATATGTGAAAAAATGTTCAGTGTCATTAGCCTTCAGGAAAATGCAAATCAAAACTACCGTAAGCTGTTGTCTTAATCCAGTTAGTATGTCTGTTATCAAATAGGTTAAGCTTATTCTTTGAACATGCACTTATTTTAGCGTATGGACTCCATGGTACCTGAGATTCCCTCTATGTTAACATTTGTAGCTTTCCAAGAGGTTGGAAGAATTTTCCTCAAATCAGCCCCTGTAAGCAGAGCATTTTGAAGTGAGTGAGAATCACGGTGAGGAAGACAGGAGTGGTCCAGTGCACTGAGGAAGTCTACCCGGTATGCTGCGCTGGAAAGCTGCCGTGTAGAAATCTTTCAGTCATATTGGAAATTAAATCAATGCTTTTGAATTTTATCCAAGAGTTGTTTTTATTTCTTTATTTGAAAGAGAGAGATATCCCAAACCATGGTTTACTCTTCAGAAGTCCACAACAGTTGAAACTGGGCCAGGCTGAAGCCGGAAGCCCTGGAATTCCATCCAGCTCTCCCACATGAGTGACAGACTCAGGTACTTGGGCCATAACCCATAGCCTTCCCAGGTTCATTAGCAGGAAGGTGGGTCTGAAGTGAAATACTAGAACTTGAATGTGGGTTGCAAATACTTGCCCCCTCAAGTATTATCTTAACCCTACTTTCCATTATAGATCTAAACAGACAATTTTCAAAGACATACAAATAACCAATAGGTATATATAAAATGCTAAACATCACTAATCATCAGGGAAATGTAATACTACCTCACTCCAGTAATATTGTTCGTTATCAAAAAGATAAAAGATAGCAAGTATTGGTGAGTATGTGGAGAAAAGGCGACTCTGCTCACTGTTGGTGGGAATGTAAATTGATACAACCATTGTGGAAAACAATATGGAGAGTCCTCAAAAATGTTTATCACAGTACTTTTCATAATGGCCAAGAAATGGAAACAACCCAAGTGTCTATCCACTGATGAATGGATAAAAAAATGTGGTACATATTCACAAGGGACTATCACTCAGACATAAAACAGGTACAATCTTGTCATTTGCAACAACATGGATTGAGGAGGAGGTCATTATGTTAAGTGAAATAAGCCAAGCACAGAAAGACAAATATGACAGGATCTCACTCATCTACGGAATCTGGAAAAATAGGTGTTGAATGTTAAGAATATAATGATGATTGCCAGAGACCAGGGAGGGCAGCAGGGAAGGGTGGTTGGGCAAAGGTTAATTGACAGGCATTAGGTTATAGGTAGGTGGAATAAGAAGTTCTGGGGTTCCACTGCACAGAACGGGGCCTATAGGGAATGTTAATGTGCCATATATTTCTCTAAAAGCTAGAAGACAAGACTTTAGATGTTTTTACTATAAAGATACATTGAATGCTTGAAATATAAATATATTTACCCTGAATGGATATTATACAATGTGTACATGTTCCAAAACATCACATAGTAATCCATAAATGTGTACAGTTTTTATGTGTCTGTTAAAAATGTTTTTGAAAAAATAAAAGTATATGAATAAAAAGACTTTTGGTAATCTTACTGAAGGGGCTTTTTCCTCATAAGAGGGCCACCAAAACAAATTTTGCTTCAATTTCAGGAGCCTGTGAATTCCTAGAGAGAACTCCTGCTTTATGCCAGTTGTCTTCAAATATAAATTTCCTACCTTTGCATTTTCACTTAAAATTTATAATAAAAGCAATATTTTACATTTCTATAGTGTTTTCCGGTTGATAAAACCATTTTATTTGTACTTGTTCCATGGATGGTGTTACCCTCTCTTGACACAGGATGAAAACTGGTGCTCTACAAAACGCAAGGACCTATCCATAGTCTGTTGGATGCAAAATCAATGAGTGGTGCTTCGCACCAGGATCCAGCACTACTGGACTTTGGTGTCTACATCCTACAGTTATATATACAATAAAAAACATATCTGGCAAGCCAAAACGAGGTGGCTTTCCACATTTAGAATAATGATTGGGAAATGTTAAATGAATGCCAGGCTTAGCCTGAATTATTTATTAATAGCCATATCAACTTGCAAGATAAACCAACCGTGTTGATGTGTGGAGGGAGACGCTTACTACTCTTGCTGGGTTAATCATATTTGTAAGTGAATGAGCACTCCTTCTATCCCATCCTACCCTGGACCACAAATATCAAATGGCCAAGAAAAGCATCAGATAGAAACAATGTAAAATGCTATTTTTCTTCATTGGTGAAAGGCTTCTGGACCTGTTTCCGCTGGCACGCACATAAATCAGTTGGCGCCATTTAGCAGGGTGGTTTTTTGTTGTTTTTTTTTTAATCTTTTTTTATTCCAATTGTACTCTTCCCCAACTAGATCAGAAGGGCATTTTGTTTTAATATGTATCATAAAGCAGCAGTGCGTTGCAGGTATTAAGTGAACAAAACACCTATTTTAAAAATATGTCGCCAGAAAGGCTAAGCAGACAATTACCGGAATGACAGTGTGGCCTTGCATTCTCTGCAGAATAAATTTCAGAGCTGTCGTGAGACATCCTGGCTTGTTTTGATTGCATTGATGATGCACAGATAGAGAAGCAACCTCAGACCTAGGCTTGCAATCCATTTAGGACTTTATAGACCGTCATCTATAACCCAGACAGAAGAGATCGGCCACTAACGCTGTGTTCACTGCAACGAGAGGATGCCATTGTAGGTAAAATATTCTCCTTGTGCCAATTAGTGTGCACTATGTGTTTTGAATTTGTTTTGACAAGTCCCTCCAATGTACTTTAATCTTTTTAATTATGAAAATAATCCATACTTGTAACAACATAGAATCCTTCAATGAGAAAATTAGTATTTTACCCTCTGTCCTGCTTATTCAAATTCCTGCCTCACGTTAATTTCCCTTTTTTGAGGCCCTTTTTTGAGGAAGCTAACATAGATGAATTTCTTTTTCACGTAGACATTTTCTTATATACATAAACATTTATTCATATACATATATGAGATTTCTTCTCCTGTGTTTTCTGCAGACATTAGATTGTAGCACACACAGTATACCCCTAATTTCTTGTTAAATTATAGTGTAGTCCTCTTTCCAGGTCAGCACCTACAAACAAACCTAATAACTGAGTAGCATTTTATAGTATGGATGTAACATGTATTATTCTGCTTATTGCCCGCTAGTGAACATTCTGATTATTTACCATATTTAATTATTGTCAACATTTGTTATTACACTGTGTGCATGATTTTAAAGGCCTTATGATCATTTTCCACTCAGTAAAGAGCATTATTTAAAAAGTGAAAAAGTGGAAAATTTCTATCAATTGTCTGTAATCACACACTTTTGTAATTGATAGCCTAGCATATTGAAAAAAGGATTGTGGAGACTTACGTGTGGTATATCTCTTTGTATAAGGAGCAGGCCTAAACAGAGCTTTTATTGTGTGTTGGAGTCATTTGTGGTTAGTTTCTGTGTGGGATTCACTGTAAAGCAGAGGTGATCTTTCAGCTGTCATAATGTCCCGTCTAGATCCCTTCATGAGCAGATCAGTTACCTGGGCTTGGGCAAAGGGAGTAGACTAATGATAGACTACCCAATCAGCCATGGTTTTCAGGTTTCACCTTGTTACATACAGGCTTAGATTTTTATAAGTCAGTGAGAGAGCCTGGCTTTTAGAGTGCATTAATTTAAAAAGCTCTCTGTGGCTTTATTTTGAAATCAGAAAGGGAGGAAATGCTGTTTGGATGACGTGAAAAATTTGCCCAAATCTTCTTGATTGCCTTGTATTTGATAAATGATGCTTCTGGCCACATGTTTCAGGATTTTGAGCACTTGGGAAGAATTCTTCCAGTGCGATTATGGAAACAACCAATTTCCATAAGTGAAAGTGAGCATGCTTATTAATGGGGCTGCAATTGCCTATTGCATTCAGTTACATTTCTAACAGGAGAATGATTGTTTTGCATGATTTAGTGTTTGCACAATTACCATCACACGGCCAAGCATGCCGTACTGGAGGCTCTGGGAGGAAGCATATGTGGTCCTTTTGCAGGTAATAAAATGGAAAATCCAATTTGCAATTGCAGACTAAGCCTCTGAGTGATAGATGATCTTCATACAGCATCGGTCAGAGGGTCACCGCTAATCACGCCGCTGCTCGGCTTCCCCAGTGGCCTGCGTCTTCCCACTGAGGAGTGAGCAAAGTGAGAATCTGTGTCTGGGAGCCAGCCAGCGTGTCTGTGGATGCACCACTTTGGAGCTTATTAGATCCTCTTTGTCACAGTGCTTAATCCTGCTGCCTGATCCTTGTTAGAACACCTCCAGAGCACCGCTCAGCCTTCTAATAAAGGGGACGGGTGAGGGCTCCTCTCGCAAGGCACTGAAGCGTGCAGCGTCAGGGCGGCTGCAGGCTGACTGACGGCGGGCTGAGATGCTTCCTGCATGTTATTACTTCAAAGGGAACCTACCCCAGACAGCTGACAGACGCTGGGCTGAGGTGGTGCTAACTTGTTGCTAGGTCCATGTGAGACGGGTGTCATCTCTTCGCACAGGATAATGGCCCAGCTTTACTCTAATTATATTAACCCTCTTCTGAAATTGCTGTATGCCAGGTTGGTGCAGAGGGAGGTGTAAGAGAACCCAGAGACAAACTGCTTGCTGTGAGGATTCCAGGCAGGGATTGTGTTATCCACTGGTGACATTAAGTTGAAAACAAAATCACTTCCCCTCATTCCAGGCCCCAGTTAAAGCTGCGGAGAGGCTTCCCTCAGTTTGGCTCTTGTGTGCTTTCCATCTCGGTCAGCCACAACAGTTTCCTCATTTCAGATTGTCTGTGGGTGTTAGACATAGCTCTTGGGGTTCTTTGTTTAAAAAGGAAGAGCAACATCAAAGGAGAAGCTATTGTTTTCTTTTTTCTGAATCTTTTTTTTTTTTTAAGATTTTTATTTATTTATTTATTTATTTGAGAGGTAGAGTCACAGACAGTGAGAGGAAGAGACAGAGAGAGAAAATGGCTGCAATGGCCAGAGCTGCTCTGATGCAAAGCCAGGAGCCAGGAGCTTCTTCCAGGTCTCCCACATGGGTGCAGGGGCCCAAGGACTTGGGCTTTCCCAGGCCATAGCAGAGAGCTGGACAGGAAGAGGAGCAGCCGAGACCAGAATCAGTGCCCTCTGGGATTCCAGCGCCACAGGCAGTGGATCAACCTACTGCACAACAGCGCCGGCCCCTTCAATCGTTCTTTTCTGTTAGATGCCCCAGTATGAAGCACCTATGAATTTGATTTAGCCGTGTTATTTGATGCTAAAATAAATAAATGAGGGGAGAGGGTAACCCAGCGCACACCCCCCCCCCCAGCTGTAATGTGCAGATGGTTTGAAGTGATGTAAATGAAGATGCTCATGAGTGGCCCATGGGCCTTTCTGTTTACCCCTACTTTCAGGCATCAGTGTAGGACTCCTTTTCCCTGTAGGGAGTTTGTCTAGCTTACATCCAGGGTCTCCTATGTGTTTGAGTTAGCAGATTTCATTAGCAATCCCCTATGCTTCTCCTGTCTCCATTGATGGCTCCAAAATGGAGACATCACTGGGACTGACAGATCTCCAGAGAGTTCGAGGCTTCAGACAAAAGGGCAGAGTGGCCTTTTTTGGCATTATCCCCCGAGGTCTTTCCTCCCCATGTGGCCATCAGAAAGCAGAGAATTTTAGTACATTAGCTTCAGAGGATTAGCATGAAAAACAGCAAGCTTAGGAGGAAGCTGTTAATAAATGCACAAGAGGCTGGGTACATTCCAAAGTGAGTCTGTGGGTGGTGGTTGCTAGAATGCACCTCCACCTGAAGTTCAGGGACAGGCCACTAATGCCTGCTTTGCTCCTAATGTAACCTGTACTTTTGGATTTTTGAAATAATTTTTGGAACCTGGTGGAAGGGGTGATGCAGCCTGGAGAAAGAGAGCTCTTCCTCCTCACTGTCCCAAGTAGTTTTCATTCCGCTCCAGGGCCCAGAAATACTGCATGATCGGAAGGGCTCTGCACTCCTAATGGAGCTGCTTTCCCCCCTCTTCTTGTCCTTCTCCTCAAAGTTGAAGAAGAAGAATCAAAACATGAATTCCAGCACTGTCATCTGAACCAGCTGTTAAAAACAAAGCAGTCCAATTGAGTTAATTCATGATCATGTGTAAATGACGGAAATCTTAGAGGCTTGCTCACCAGAATTGAACTCTACCATCAAGAAATTCAGACTCTTTTCCTCAGGCAGATAACCAGTTTCAGGGCATAAGAATGAAAGATATTTACGGCAGAGTTTAGCCATTAACAACGAGCTCTCCTTCACTTAGGAAGTACTTTCTTCCCTAATTTCATAAAGCTTGCTTGCTTTCATTATTTATGTATTATTATTGTCATCCACTTTGGAGAACGCACATATATTTTCCCACAGGTATCATTTATAATTTTTTTCCATAGTTTTTTCCATGCTGAATCAGTGGGCAGGAACACTGATAGCATATCAGCTAAGGTTGTCTCTTAGGTGAGTATTTTTTTTTTTTTTTTTTTACAGGCAGAGTTAGAGAGAGAGAGAGAGGTTTTCCTTTTTCCGTTGATTCACCCCCCCATGTGGCCGCTATGGCCAGCGTGTTGTGGCCAGCATGCTGTGCCGATCTGAAGCCAGGAGCCAGGTGCTTCCTCCTGGTCTTCCATGTGGGTGCAGGGCCCAAGCACTTGGGCCATCCTCCACTGCACTCCCGGGCCACAGCAGAGAGCTGGACTGGAAGAGGAGCAACCGGGACAGAATCCGGCACCCCAACCGGGACTAGAACCTGGGGTGCTGGTGTTGCAGGCGGAGGATTAGCCTGGTGAGCCGCGACACCAGCCTTAGGTGAGTATTTTAAGAGAAGGTTGTTCACCTCTGCCACCTCCATCCCAAATATGTTAGTGAATTAGTGCCGCATGGTCACAGTTTCCTGGGAAGTAGGGCCACACATCCTGAGAACAGTGGACAACATAGACCTTGTGTGCATAACATATGGTTCACAGAGACATAGACTTACTCTTAAATGGATGACTTCTTTCCAGAAATTTATATTTGTTGATTGTTAGGATGAAAGGGAAATTGGAGAAAAAGAAGTAATGAGGGAGTGATACGAGAGAGGACATAGACTACAACAAACTAGATCCTAAGAGAGAATAAGGATTATGGAGAAATGCAAACCAAAATCAGCTTTGCTCTTGAGAAGCTAAAAACCCTCTCCCCAAGTAAAACTTAACACAAAATAAACAGTCAGTGGCAGCCCCTTCCCAACATAATCAAAGCCAGGTAAGATACTCAGCTAGCTATATGTGGAACCCTTACATATCTATGTGCCCTGGCCAGTTTTCTGATTCTTGCCATGGAGAATCAAGCTCATTAATTTCCCAGGTGACTTGGTATCTAACTAACAGTGTTTAACCATTAAGATGAGGAAATGGACAGTGTTGATAACCTTAAAAATGTATCTACTTCCTTTTCTACCAACAATTTTTTAATAGCTTTGGAAAACCCATGATGAATTCCTCTCTTAACATTTAGTATTATCTGTTTTCTTTAAAATACATTTTAAGTTGCAATCATTTTCTTTCTTTCCAGTTTTCTGAATAGTTAGAAATCCATGTAACAAAAAGAAGAAAGATTCAAAGTATTCTTTTAAGAAATATTCCATCATATTTCTAGTAAAAATTGTCCTTTATTTCATTTCCAAAACTCAGATAAGCTAAATGATTTGCTTTGTGGCATATGTTCATTCTCAGAATATGTTATCGTTACCTTTAGTTATTGATTATGAAAACTAGGCAGGAGAACCTCATAATGAGACAAATGCATTACTTTGGTTCTGTTATGGTCAAAAGAATTGCTGGGTATCTATTTACAAATACCTTGGACTTTTATCAGAAGTCTGAAAATGGACTTCCTCCACAGGACATTTAAGGAAAGACCCTCAGTGAATATGCTGGCATCCAAGCCGTGTACATCTCTGTTGCATAGCTTGTTTGTCTCTATCTCTCTTTCGCAGGCAAGTCCATTCACACATTGCCTTTTCCAATAAAAAAAAAAAAAATAATTGTTTATTTGGAAGGGAGAAAGATGAAGCGAGAGAGGCAGGCAGGTAGCTGTTTCAATGCCCAGATTCCTGTAACAGCTAGGGCTGGGTCAGACTGAAGCCAGAAACCAGGAACTCAATCCAGATCTCTGACATGGGTGGCAGGGATCCATGTGTTTAAACAATCACCTGCTGCCTTCCCAGGTGCACATTAGCAGGAAGCTAGAATTGGGAGTAGAGCTGGGACTGAAAACCTGGCATTCCAATATGGGTTGCAGACACCTCAAGTAGAATCTTGACTGTTCTGTCAAATGTCTGCCCTGTCTTTTCCGTCTATGGATATGCTAAAAAAAAAAAAAAAATAGAGCAGACTGTTCATCGGTAGATGATATTCAGATGAGGTGGTCTTGGCTGGCTTTTTATGCTACTTTTATTAACTCATCCTTGTTGGTATAGATCAACACATAACCTAATAGCTTCACCAAACACTGTAGAAAGAATACAAGCTTGGGAGTACAAAGCCTTAGGTTCAAAACCTCCCACACCAATGTTTTTTGATCTTGGACATAATAATTCATTTCCCCAAGTTTTGATTTTATCAGCTTTAAAAAATTTATTTATTTGAAAGGCAGAGTTACAGAGAGAGGGATTGAAAGATAGAGAAAGAAAGATCTTCTATCCACTGGTTCACAATGGCCACAACTGCTGGGGTTGAACCAGGCTGAAGCCAGTAGCCAGAAGCTTCTTCTGGGTCTCCCATGTGGGTGCAGGGCCCCAAGCACTTGGGTCATCCTCCACTGCTTTTCCTAGGCCCTTAGCAGGGAGCTGGATTGGAAATAGGACAGCCAGAACCTGAACAGGTTCCCATATGGGATGCCAGTGCTGTAGATGGTGGCTTTACACACTACACCACAGTTCCTGCCTCAATTTTATCATCTATAGATAATGTTAGAGATTGCTGGAAAATTAAATAAGAAAAATTATTTTAAAATTTGGTTTCTCAACTGATCAGAGCTAGACAAATGTTAGTGTCTCTCATCACCATGTTAATGAGATTCATTTAGTGCTGATTCTAAGATGTATTCATCTGAGGCAGGCGCTGTGGCATAGCAGGTAAAACCATGCCTGCAGTGTCGGCATCCCATATGGGTGCCAATTTGAGTCGTGGCTGCTCTACTTCCAATCCAGCTCTCTGCTGTGGCCTGGGAAAGCAGTGGAAGATGGTCCAAGTGCTTGTACCCCTGCACCCATGTGGGAGACCCAGAAGAAGCTCCTGGCTCCTGACTTCAGATCTGCTCAGCTCCAGCTGTTGTGGCCAATTGGGGAGTGAGCGAGCGGATGGGAGACCCCTCTCTCTCTCTGCCTCTCCTTCTCTCTCTGTGTAACTCTGACTTTCAAATAAATAAATTTTGAGTAATATAATAGTATTTTGAATAACACAATAGTATTGAGTAATGCATTAGTAATTTTACTTGGGTAATATTCTTTCTTTATTCCTATTTTACTTTACTTGATGAACAAAGTGGTGTTGATCAGAATGGGCTTCAATGATACAGGACAAGTGGTGATGCACTTTGACATTGTCAAGATAAGATTTCACCAATTTTTACTTCTGTCAGTCTTGAACAAGTCATTTTAGTCTTTGTAGCTAAAACCTAGAAAATAAGCAAAAATTCCTTCCAAGTTGGCTTTCTTCTTCCTTCTTTTGTAATTCATTTCTTGTATCAGGGAATTAGCCTTAACCTTGCTTGTGGACCAGTGTTGGCATGGGTTAAGGAATTTAAAAAAAAAAAAAAAGAAAGAAAAGAAAAGAAAAGAAATCAAATGACCTAAAAGGGAATTAGGGTTGTTCTGTGGTTACTTGAGCGGGACGTTGTAGACCTGATCTGTGTTCGAAGAAATGACGTTCACCTTTTTTTCCCCTTTCATCTTTTCAGGAAACTTGGATTTAACCGGTCAGAAGCAAGTATTCAAAGCAGAGAATAATCCCTGGGTTACCCCTATTGCCGACCAGTTCCAGCTTGGAGTATCCCATGTTTTTGAATATATCCGTTCTGAAACATACAAATAGTAAGTAAACTATGACTTTAAAATAATGGACTGTGATTTTATAGTATTTATAATCATGCCATTTAAAAAAATTCTGTATGCTATTGGAGGCAGTTAACACATAGCATTTTTAAATGTTTTATTTAAAACTACATGTGGTAATTGTCTCTGTTATTTGTAGATTGTTTTTATTTGACATTTTCAAGGGAATTTTTACCAATTTTGCTTGGGAGGATTTTTAAAGCATTAAATTAGTTGAATATTGAATATTCATGACACTAAGGAAATTCACCAGACACATTAAGATCAGAACATATTTTTTTTCCCGTAACTGCAACGAATTACAAGTGTTATGAACAAAATTGTTAAGCAGTTTATTTATAAAATCAGTAGAGAATACTAGGAATGCATCATTCTATTACTTAAGCTTTTACTCTAGTGAGGTATAATCTTTCTAAAAGAAAAAAAGACAGAAAAAGTGGAGGAAGAATCAGCCAGCTTAAAGTCACAGCATCAAAATACCTCTGGTCCTCACTGCAGGTTCCCAGAGACTGTGGGACGCAGTCCCTGGAATTGAGCTATTCCCAACTCTTTCCTCTCAGTGTTTTGGAGAAGGAAGGAATTTGCCACTACCCACCTGCTCCTGCTATTGTGATATCTTCTGTCATGATTTTCCCACTTAATCCTCACACCCATTGCCCAGTCATTTATCTCAGTGGTTAACTGACCCCTGAGGCTAAAATCTGGTCTATTTTCAAGCATCTATAAAAAAAAGACTTTTTAAAACAAATCCCATGGTTAAATGTAATTTGCTTCCATATTTGCCAGTTTTTGAGAATTTAACATCAGTCATCAAAGATCATTTTCAGTTAAGAGTCTGAGCCTCTCCCTTTCCTTCTCCTTCTCCCTCTCCCCTCTCATGATCATGCAAATGCATCTCCCTCCTCCCCAAAACACACACTGCCCTCACTGAGCCTGTGCTGGGCCTGTAAGTCTAGGTGCCATGACAGGACACAACCTGGGGCTGTGAAGGACCCTCTGGCTCCAGCCCAGGTGCTCTTGATGAGACATCATGTTTCCAGCTGACAAAATCACTGAGAAAATGAGCTGTGAAGAACAACGGCGTGAAAACAAAACACTCTCAAATTGCCAAAATGATAGATAGCGTATCCTTATATATAAAAGCAGCTTAAAGCATGGTTTAGATTTTTGGGACATTATGCTGACACTTACAATGTGGAAGACATAGACTTCAGAGTAAAATGAGATAAGTGGAGGATGTGTGTTATTGTCTCATGTACCATATAGAAATGTGCAATTATTACAGATTGGTTCATTTTTTATAAAAAATACAAATATAGTTCAGTCTTGGAAATTAGTTAATTATGAAAATGTGTGAAACTATAATTGCAAATTAGCAGATTATTGTTCATTTTGTTCCTCTTAATGTGTTAATCATTTCTATCATGCATATTAGATAGGACTGTAATTTTTTTGTTAGTAAATGGAAAACTGCAGAGGTTGGTTCATAGGGAATCTTTACAAAATCATCCTGTATTTGGTAGTGTTCAGAAAGGCACATGAGCAAGCTCCTTGTAATCCATTATTGATGTAAATACTCTTTGTTATTCTGTTTAACACTCTTTTAAATTTACCAAGCATTAATTTATGCCTTAAAGAAGATTAAAATACCTTGTATATGAAAGAACTTCTAGTTTTAATTTTCTTTTAGAAGATTAACCTGTAAGTTTATGGATTTTTGTCTCACCTCAGAGTCATTTGGCAATGAACCACCAGTATGCACTATTACAGACTATTTCTGTGCATTTAAACATGTTTCAACTCTGAATAATTGAGAGATTTTGTTGCTTTGGTTGAGTAAATTGCTAGGGTATTTGACATATTTGATTTATGTATTCTTGACTCTATAGTTAGTGGCCTATATCTGAGCATTGGCATAATCTAAGCAATTCGCCTATGTAAGCCTACTCTTTTCCTTGATTTCTTCACCAAGAACTGTATGCAGGCAAATCAACATCTGAAAGCTTAAGTAAGCCTAGGAGAGATACTACCTTTTTCCGAGGGACCAGCGTGTACTCCAGCCACTGCTTCTAGAGGTGCCCTAAGAGCCTCTGCTGGGAGAGCATACTTGATGTGAGCTCCTGGAGGGGTAGGGACTGCGGAGGGTTCTCCCCGTCTCTTCTGGAGACGGAGCGGAGGGCTGACCACTGCTTGTGTTTCTGCTGTGCTGTTCTCTCGTCCTCCCTTAGTAGTGAGCATCACTTCTTTATCAAACACACTAGCCCAAAAGCATGGACTATTAGCTCAGTAAGACACTAAGTCAAACTCTTGGCCTTTTTTAAAAAAAACTACTTATGAAAAAAGTGCCACCTTATATTTTACAAATTAATATGTACTAGTTTTTAAAGTTTAAGATCATTTCTTAAATAAACAGATATGTTAGTACAGCCTTATATAATTGGAGCCCAACTTCATTCTTTTCATCAGCCATTTCATAATTAGAAAATGTTTAGTGTCTTTCTCAACTACCTGAAAAAATATTCTAATTAGCAGGTCCTTGACTATTTTCTTGAAAGTTGTACACGTGTCAATCTTCAAGGAAGGCGATTTGTTCATGACATACTTTTTTCAAAAAGCAAACTTTGCGTTTTCAATGGCTTCATATTAGATTCTCTATTCTAAAGCCTAAAGTTCCTAATTGTCACTCATTTGTCTTTTTTGATTTAAACTAAATACATCCCCTTCAGTTAAAAAAAACTCATGTATCTATGTGTGTATATGTGCATATACATATGTGCGTATAAAAGATGTATGTCTGTCTTTAAATACCATACAAGCATAACTTCCAGTGAACCTCTGAGCTGCCTTTTTTTATTTTTATTTTTTTAACCAATTAGCCATTACCTAAATGAGAGCAGCAAAGAACTTACCAGGGTGTTTTATTTTCATGCCGTCTGTGGGTGAGTTTCACGGTGACCTTCGTGTTGTGTAAGCACATCCTCGAGGCCTTCTGAGTCTAGAGCAGTGGCAGCAAAGAAGATGGATGATCTGATTTACAGGCTCTCATGGACTCCAAGAGGAGACATGGACGTTTGAAGCAAAACAGTGAATCCGTTGTGGAGGAAGAGTTAACATACTTTGAGATGATGTGAGCTTGTTCAGTTGAACAGGAGGAGGTGTGGGCAGGTGTGGCTGGTGGGATGCTGAGGCATAGATCTTCGGAGAGTATTCTTTGAAGTACAATTTGGGCATTAATCATGCTCTCCTCATCATTTCTTAGGTGGAGATTGCTCTTTGTTCATCCCTCGTGCTTCCGTGAGGGGAACATATTGGCTGGTGTCATTGCATTGCCCATTCTAAGTTCCTCCGTCTGTTACAGTAAAATAATCTGTTCAGGCTAGTTGTTGAGCATCACATGCTGTAAGCTCTCTAGCATTTTCAGACCATTGAGGAGTTGTGCAGTTCCCATTTAACTCTTTCTATGTAGGGGGTTGTCTCCTTGTTTGACCTCTTTTGTTTCGTGAGGCAGAATTGTGATGGAATAGTCACTGCTTTCCAGAAGGTAGGGGTTTTTTTTGTTTGTTTTGTTTTTTTTCCCGGGACCAGCAGTCAAGTTGAAGTCAAAACTCTTGACAAGATTCTTTGTGAAAGGGAGGAACTCATACTTTGCACATTTCCATCAAGAAATGGGGATCGCATCCACAAGCCATTTTAAAAGCTGACAAGTTAACTCTTGTCAACAAGTTAACAAGAGCAGAGCTTTGACAAATGTCCTGCGGAAAATGTGTTGGTGGAAAGGCTTTGGAAAACAGGCATCTCCTGAAGCCTGCAACTTGCAGAGCCTGGTGATGCAAAGGCCTCAACTCCAGCGTGCCGTGAGGCAGAGGTGCTTTCTGTCACTCTTGGGTCACCCGACTTGTGGCCCTCTCTAGGGAAAGGTGCCCCACTCCACTCATGTTTGTCCTTTTGTGTTGTTTCTAATCTTACATTAAAATTGAAGAAATATATAAGCCATACAATTAGTCGCATTAGTTCATGAAAATACTGTAACAAAGCAAATTCTTAGTCAATATTGGGCAACAGTGAGAAAAATGCTGAGAATTTCTCATAGCTAGAAATCTGGCATTCACTGAATCATCATTTGATGATTTGTAAGAAAGAATTCTTTTGTCTGCTAGTTATTGTTGTTTCTTTTGTTTTACTTGTGGAATTAAAGCTCTATAATTTTTCTTCTACACTGTGTGCAAATCTGTTACAGGCAATAATGGACATAAATGAGCTTTATTAAACAACAGCTATAGCTTCTAATGGGTGCTGAGTCAAGGTGGTTTTTATACAAATCTTCAGAAAGGTGGAAAAGAAGGTTAAACTGCAGAAACTTTCTAGCAGTTAATGAACTTTTACACAGCGAAAATCAGTGTATGCAACAATATAGACTTTTTTTATTACTATGAAAATAGCTCAAATTGAGCCACAGAACAGTGCTGTTTCTATATAGTGGATGTGAAAATGAAGAGTCATTTTTTACATAAAAATTGTTTTTATTTTATAAGCTGACTGTGTATTCTGTTCTTGGAAATTTCTATTTCCTTTATAAATATTACATATGTATATTTTAGTAATTTTAAGAGCTAATAAATGTATCATGACATTTCCTCCATACTATAATAAAAGTAAAATTCAAACTGTTGATATATTTAGACCTATTTTCATGTAAAATATTACATGTTAAGTATTACTAAGAAGCATCATAGAGAAAAGGGAGACCCATACATGTTATATTTTGGGTTCTACTGTGTCACATCTTTTACCTCATGTTCACTTTAAATGGTAGAATTGGGAAGCATTCTTTTTTCTCCAGATAATATAAAGAACTTCAAAAAGTATATGGAAAATGAAATTATAAAGTAAATTTATTTTGGTGCAGCAATTTTGAAATCCTTGCATAGGAGTCTTCAAAAGAGTCGTGGAAAATACACACCAAGCGTGGATTTCAGAATGTTTTGCACCAAAGTAAATTTATTTTTTAAACCCATATTCCCACTACTTTTTAAAGTGGACTTGTAGTAAATATTTTATAAGTCGAAGAGTTGAAGGATATTTATCCCACTGAATAAAAGTAAATCAAAATGTAATATCAATTGTTGATCTTTGATTTAGTTGCTCGCCTGTTTGTGTACATGGTCATTACTAAGCCTGGTAAATTAATATCTCCCCTCTAAGGTAATGGAAGGAATACAGATGATTAAGGAAAAATATGTAACAGTTCTCTCTCTTCTGGGATTTTTGTTATTCATTTCATGTATTTTGCATTTAAAAGGATTTTTTTTCCTTTTTTGCTTGGCAATTTTGTTAGCACTATTATTCATATATATGTTACATCACAGGTAATTAGTGTTTATCCGTTTTCCTTTATATTTAGAATAAATGGTACATTTGTGCAAGTTATGCACAAGTTTCTTACAGGCTTTTGAAGCTTTACTTTTCTATAATTTTACAGCTTATGCAAATTGGTTCTGTTTTTTAAATGGAAAGTGTTTCCACATGGCTATTTCCAATATACTTGGATTCTGTGAATTACAGCTAGGAACCTCCACCCCCTATACCTGTGAAGATCAAAGGTGAATGAACGTTCCACCAGCTTCCAGAGTCTAGCTGGTATTCCCAGAATGTTTAGTGAACCCCATTTTATGCATAGCTTGTTCTGGAATGTTTCTTAGTCTGATGCACCCCAGATAACAGATCCAGAGTTGGAAATGATCACTTCGCATGTCTACGTTTATCCTTTCATGGCCTCCTCTGGTGCTGTGTGCTCAGGCCTCTGGCATGCACTCTGCTTGCCCAAGAGCTCTTGAAGGCACCTGGTGGAATCTGGTTTGACCAAAGAGAAGGAACTCTGTACTTTGCGTTTTTTCTTCAATGCAGTTTGCATCTTACCCAATGACTAGTGCCCTTATCATTAAAGCAGTGTGAGTAACTCTTAGGATAGCAAAAGCAGGGTTGGGGGGGGAGGGACAGACCTATAACTGCTACATCAAAGAGAGAGGAGGGATGTTTCTTTATTCTGAACTTTGTACTAGAAGAGGCTTTTACATAGAACTGTCCAGTGCAGAACAATCTCACATCAGTCCTTCCTCCCACCCCCTTCCTTTCTTCATCACCTCCCCACCGCCCACCCTCATTGTTGATTACCAAGCTTGCAGTCAGGATGTGTTGTGTAGCCAGTACCTGCAGCTCGATGCATTCAGCATCAATGTAAGGTAGATACAATGTAGATCATTTGTCCCACTTGATAATCAGAGGGAAAATTAACACCCGCTGGATTCTACCTACACTCCCAAAAGGAAAGGTGTCTGAATATTTCTTCTAAAAGAGGAATTATTTTGAGTTCCATTTTTGGATGATATTCCTTTGACATAATCATATTGAACTATTAAATATTTATCTTCTCAACAAAGTGAAATTGGTCAACCCTACATATTGATAACCTTTATTAACTCCCAGTAATTTTAAAGTCCAATGCTTGATGCTTTCTATCCGCTAACATGAATTATTGCTGGCATTTGCTGTTTTTATTTGAGAGATAAATTAAAAAGTGGCGCTTTTATAATCAAATGAAACTATGTGTGATTTCTGTCCTCTGCACAATAATATCTTGTTTTATTGCATGCTGGCTTTTTATTGAACTTTGTCTCTTATTATGGTAGGGCATTGTTGGAGGGTGGTTTTTTTTATTATTATTATTATTTTTTTTTTTGTCAGTTAAAGGTTCTTTGGTGTTGTCAGGTATTTGGTTTAGAACACATAGTATTCTGAGAGGAGTTTCAATCAACTGGATTGGATAAAAAGCTTAAATGTGAGTTAGGTTTACAGGCATTTGCCAGTACCCCAATTTATTCACCAAACATTGAGCAAATTGCTTTTCATATTTTACTCTCTTGTACTTGTATAATATTTCATACTTGTTTTTAAGACTTTTAAAAAATGCTTGCAATCAAGAAAGTATAGTTGTCTATTGGTAGAATTAATTTTTTTAAAAAAGTCTTATTTGGGACATGATACAATTCCATCATCTTCAAAATGTATATTCTTTTTAATATGTATCCCATTAGACGGGCTTAGTTTAGAGACTGAATAAATTATCATTGAGGTTTTGATTATTCTCCATGGAAAGGTTTCTGAATAAGTATTTCAGCTTTTTTTCTTTTTTAAAAAGATTTATTTATTTATTTGAAAGTCAGAGTTACACAGAGAGAGGAGGGGCAGAGAGAGAGAGAGGTCTTCCATCCGCTGGTTAACTCCCAACTTGGCCGCAATGGCTGAAGCTGCACCAATCTGAAGCCAGGAGCTAGGAGCTTCCTCCGGGTCTTCCACGTGGTTACAGGGGCCCAAAGACCTGGGCCATCCTGTACTGCTTTCCCAGGCCATAGCAGAGAGCTGGATTGGAAGTGGAGCAGCCAGGACTCGAACCGGCGCCCGTATGGGATGCCAGCACGGCAGGCAGCAGCTGCACCAGCTACGCCATAGCGCCATCCCCTTAGCTTTTTTTTTCTTTCTTTTCCTACTGATACCTGATTTTGTCTTTACTATTTGTATTTGTTAGGCTACTGTAACAAAGTATTAACAAACAGCATGACTTAGATGCAGAAACTTAGTGTTGTACAGTTTTAGAAGCTAAAAGTCCAGATCAAGGTGTCAGTTAGATTGGTTTCTCTCTGGGATGTGAAGAAGGGTTCTGTCCCAGGTCTCCCTCCTGGATTTGCAAGTACTACCATGTTCCCACATTGTTTTCCCTTGTGTGCATGGCTGTGTCCAAGTTTCTTCTTTTTATAAGGACATCAGAGTCATGTTGGGTGAGGGCCCACCCAAATGACCTCATTTTTACTTGGTTATCTTTATAAAGACCATGGCTCCATGTGTGATCATAATCTGAGATCCTGGCCAGTTAGGACTCCAAGAAATGAATTGGGAGTGGAGGGGACACAGACTCATAACATTGTTGTTACTCAGATGCATTGGATTCTTCATCAGTTTGTTCTACCGCTCTGTCGTTTGGTCCCCACACAGCGAATGTGTTTAAGTGGCTCAGCATCTCAATCCACTCCTCCCATGCATATCTAATAGACTTTCAGAGTTGTATGCTCCTTGAAAATGTGCAGATTCACCACTACTCATGGTAGGCACACACTGGACAGGCTCCTCCTATTGCTAGTGGAGCAGTCTGTGTTTTGGTTTTTCATCTTCTAAGAATCTTTTCATCATGGTAAAACAGAAGAAAGTTCTACAAATGTCCCATGAGAATGAATGGCACCTAACAAAACCTCTTCTTTGTCATATTTGGCTAGAAAATTCAAGGAGGGGGGATTATGCCAAGCAGTAGGCCATGGACCTCATGCTGTTCCTGCGCCAGACTCCCAAAGCGGGAAGATGCGGCGTGGAGGGTGTCTGCTGGCTGCTTCAGTTAATGGGAACTTCTCCAGGTTCCTCTCTCAGCCACTTTTGTAATCCTGTGCAGTAGCTGTTAGAGCTTTTCCTTATACAAAATGGAGTCAGAGATGTCCTGTCTCCTCTTGTAGTTCCAGTAACTACAACTAGGACCTTCAGCTTTTGTTTCATTTCCCCCACCTTGTCTCAGGAGATCCCTGGGTTAATGGTAGAGCTCACGACTATGAATAATGGGTCCACAATTTTCTTCTCCTGCCGTTAAAGCTGGTTTGCTTTCTCAGCATGGAGAGAGACATCGAAGATGACATGCTTATTTTCTTACAGTACACCAAGCCCTGGAGACACGGTGGCTCGAAGAATATTGAACTTATTAAGGGAAATAGGCTCCAGGTGGAGGTTGACTGATTTTTATTATAAACCTAGATTTTTTTTCTAACCAAAATCTGAGATTTTCTTTTCTTTCTTTCTTTTTCTTTTCTATGGACTTAAAAACAGTATATATACATGGCACATGCACAGGTTTGTTCCCAGAGTATTCATCTGAGAGGAGACTTCTACTCCCAGCTCTGCCAGTGGTAAATGACCTTTGCTTCCCGAGCTTCAAATCAAGATTGTCAAACTAGATCTCTGAACGTCCTTCCAGGAACTTTAACTGAGTACTTAATTTCTTGCTGGAAAATATGTTTTATCACTTATATCAATTCATTATTTTATAATTTTTTAATTTTTGAATTTGCCTCCCATTTGGATGTACTTTATTGTGTTTTTTTTTTTTAAGGCAAGGAAGACAATGATGACCCTGAATATAAATTGTTGCAGGAAAATGGATACCAGATAAAATTACCAGATCAACCTTTTTATTCTATATTTTATGGAATATCTAATATATGTTTGGCAGTAACTTATTCTAACACATGAATTCCTGACACTTTCGATTCTTCAGACTTATTAATCAGTGTAGTCAGCACCAGTGCAATTTTATGAGATTTACCAGTCATCAAAAATTTATTATCAGATAAATCAAAGAAACAACGAGCGTCTTAATAGGGTAGAGAAAGAGGCATGTAAAGGATCATTTAAGACTGTGCTTTTTTGTCAGTTGTGTGTTATATTTACAACCCAAATCAGGGAACTTACAATTTCATGCAAATAGTCTGCAGGGTGGTTGTTATCTTCTTCTGTAAGACCTTTCTCTTTTATGTTTCTCTAGTAGAATATGATATTAGTCTAACTATAAGACTGAGAATGCCAGGTACAAAGTAGGAAGCATCACTTTGTAGTGTAAGGCATAGAGTACTCATTCTAAAACATTCTCTGCATTTTCTTTTGAATTACATTACTGTTGTCACCCAAAGTTAAGAATTACTGAGTGGGTCCTTATCTTTGGGCCCAAGGTTGCTAACCTTGAGTTCTTTGGAATGGCATGGGCAAATACTTGTATTCAAATTGCTGTTTTTGTGGACAGACTCCACACGTATCATCTGACCAATGTGAGACACAGGCTTTTGTCCGTTATGTTCTTGGCATTGCGTTTGATGCCTGTTTCAAAGGTATTAGTCTTTACTATGTGAGACGAGCTACTTGAGAGTTTTTCCATCACTCTATCCCTGTCCTGCATATGTAGGAATCTTGCTGTCCTCTAGGACAGAAAGATCTCATCAGGGGCAAAGCAGGAGCTGAGCAGGCACTGGGGAGCCACTGGGAATAGGCCCAGAAAGACAGACAAGGCTGGGTTACATCCCTTCTGAAACCATCTGCTTTCTACCTCAGATCTTCATGCCTTGCTACATTTTCTGCTAAAGATGTTCTTTCTTTCCATCTTTATCTATTGAATGCCCAGTTATTCTTCAAATCTAAGATGACTTCCTGAGAGTCTTTTTCCCTCGCTGTTTATAAATCCAAGGTCCATTTTATCATTTCTTCAGGGCCTTTATTTTCCCTTAGCAGCAATTGTAATGATAGTAATAATAACACTGGTTATCAGTTCTTGAGTATTTACCGGGTACCAGACTTTGTATGCATTGTATGTGCTATTCATCAGTTTATCATTCAGTGTTTATTTGGGTGGGTACCATCCATATTTTCTAGGTTAAATATACATTGTTCTCCCTTTAGAGACTGAAATGATTTTTGAAAGCAAGATTCATGATTCCTTTGTGACTGGGCTTTGCACATGGCATGCCTTCAATGTCTTATTATGTGAGTGAACCATCTCAGGCAGAGGACTGTCTTATAAGTTGCCATAATTTCTGAAAAGCAAGCCATTTTGTTGTCCAGATTGATCCAAGTTACAGTTCTGTTTTTGCTGCTAGATGGTACGCAATACTAAAACATTAAATGTATTTTCATATATAATAGATACATAATATTGACTGAAGAGGAGGTGTTTCCAGTAGCCACTTCTTATCTTGTTTAAAGATTTTATTTATTTATTTGAGAGGTAGAGTTACAGACAAAGAGAAGAGAGGATCTTCTGTCTGCTAGTTCACTCCCCAAATGGCCATGATGGCTAGAACTGAGCCAATCTGAAACAAGGAGTCAGGAGCTTCTTCCAGGTCTCCCACGTGAGTGCAAGGCCCCAACCACTTGGACCAACTTCCACTGCTTTCTCAGGCTATTAACAGGGAGCTGGATAGAAACAGGAGTTGCTTGCACTCAAACCGGCGCTCATATGGGATGCCTTAACTGGAGGGCAGAGACAGGGTAGTTGGAGCCAGGGAGGGGAGAATATGTTGTCTTCACTTCTTATCCTTTGATACCTATTGGATGTTCTATTTTGAACATGCATTTACTATTCAAAAGATTATTTTTTTAACAAGCTAAAAAAAAAAGTAGAGCCTTGAGAGTATAAAAAAATATAAAGAATGTGGCTGTATAACTGGTTTAGTCCACTGCTGTTGCCCTTTGCTTTTGCTTGTCTGGACTGCACAGAACCCTTTCTCGTCCATCTCTCTTGGATCAGTATACCATAAACTCTCAAGGTCACATCCTTTCTTAAAATGTGTCCTCAGCCTTGGAAAGAGACTATTAGAATGAGAACTTGAAATGTTTCTTCACCTCATTCTTTGACCATTCCAAGTCTTGCCTGAAGCATTGTGAACTCCTAAATTGTTTATAACACCTGTCAGGTAACATTAAACTTTCCTGTATCCTTGGAAGAATCTGTAGCAATATTTTTTTTTTTTTTCAGAATCCAATGGAATTCTAACAGTATAGAAGTTTAAGAGGGAAAACAAGAAAATGGTTTCCCACATTGGGTTTCTTTTTATAGGGGTAATTTTCCAGCTAAGATTTTAAGAGATTGAGAGGTAGACTTTTTCATATTTGACAGGGCAAGAGGGTTGGGAATAAAGAAATAATGATTATTCAAAGAATTGATTATGTATTAGAGGATGGGGTTGAGTTTCCCATTCCCATTTATGAGATAAGGATTTTGTTTTGTTTTTTCTGTCTCGTTTATTTTTGGGGGCTGCAAGCTAAGATGACGTGAATGTTTCAGACTGTTTATGTGAGATTATGAGCATTCTTAATCTGTTCTTGTGCATTCTCGATAGAAACTGCGTGAGTGGTGATCTTTTAATAGAATGTGTCTTGCAACTAGCAAATTTATTTTGGTACTAAATTCTAGATAATCCCTAAGAAATGTAAATTTTGTCAATCAAAGTTTTATTTGGAAGTACTTAAAACCTTAGAATTGTATTTTGTAAGTTTTTGGAAGACAGCTTCTGCTTTATTTTTCTAAGTTTAATTAACAAGACATGGCAGCAGGAAAAATACTAATCACAAAGTAAAAAATTTATTGGGGAGTTTTATACTGTAGTGTGATTTGAAAAGAAATAATTGCTAATGAAAAAATAATTCTTGAAGGTTGCCATGTGAATGCATTATATAAGGTAACCTTGACCCTGTGGAGTCTGTTCTTCCCCGCCTCTGCCATTTTTCTTCTCTTGGTGTAGTAACATCCAGGTAGACTTAGTTGGATTGACATTCACTGGCTTCCTGTTGTATGCCAGGCCCTACCAGGGTTTCTTAAGGACCTCATCTCTTATAAGCTCGTAACTCTAAGAAATGCAGGCATTCGCCAGGCTTTCAGATGAGAAGACAAACTGTCCCAGGTTGAGGAAAGCCTCTGATATTTTAACCTGTAGTAGAGCCAGCAGTCCAGCTTAATGTGTCCTATTTTAAGGACACCTGCCCGTGCCCTGATTTCATTTTCTCTTATTCTCCTTGCCACTTTTGGGTAATATCTAGGAAGAAAATGGGGAAGTTTTCATTTTATGCTGACATCCTCAAAACGAAGTCAGCATATGAAGCTTAAGGGTAACCACACAATCATTTGATTTTTCTGGTTCTTGACTGAAACTCCGCCTCTTGCAAGGCCATACCCTTTTATGCTAAGATTCAAGAAACATGAGGCATCCAGTATCCCTACAGCCAGCTCTTCGGTCAGTCCCCAAATGTGGCATTTCTTGTAACCTTATGAATGAATTTGTCTCGCCTCTGTCTTCCCTCCATTCACCATGCTTCTGATTTAACATCTTCTTATCTTGGTGGTTCTAGCATAACAACCATAAATCTACTTTCCCACCAGGTCCACCCTCTGTTTTGGTGGACATATGTTCATCCACTGGGGACTGCCCTGTTATATAACCTTGTAGTTGGGCATCAGTCAATTAATTCATATGGAAGGCTTTGACTTGTCTCACACACTGTATGTTGTTTCCCTCTTTTTAACATCATTACGGATGCTTGGGCTTTCTCATCTTGAACCTACTGGCTGAAATCCAATGGGGCACTATAACACTTTCCAGGCTTTCTGCTTGGTCTCCTCTTTGCATCTCTGTTTTCTTATTACCTCTAGGCTCCCATTCTAATTTTCTTGCCTTGACAAAGAATTGGCTTTTCTCCAAGGAACCCTGGTTAAATGGAAAATAGTACTCCAGCCCAAAATCTGAAGCCCAAGGGTACTTATTTTCCAAATGAGCATCAAGAATAGAGAGGAGTGACATGAGGTCTGCAAACCATTTGAGTAACCAAGTAGAAACGTTGCTTTTTATTCAAAGGAGCTTGCAACCATGTTGGTGTTCCCAGCGTACCTCTTTCTTTGAGGGTTTTTTTTTTGGGGGGGGGGTCTCACTTATTATCAGAATATATTAATCTTGTCCCCATTTACTAAGCCATACATACTAAATCAAACTGTGTATTAATGACCCAAGATTTTCAAGATTTCATTTTCTTTCCTCTTTCTGATTCTAGAACTGCTGCTAAGTTAAGTAAGTTCAGGAGATCTCCTTGTCACTGTCCCTAGAACACCAAGAAAGAGAGTAATCTCCTCCCGCATTTTATACTAAAGAAACCAAAAGTATGGGACACTTAGTAATACAAAGGATTAAGTCACCTGGGGTCCAGGTGGAATCCCATTCAATTAAGGGGTGGTAATGGTAATAGTAAAGGTGATGAGGGAAATGCACACCAATACACTCTTTTGGGGTTTTATGTATTCTTCACTTTTTTGGGCACTGTATCTATCTTTGAACACAAACAACTTTGTGTTGTTACTCACTTTCTAAATGACCTTTTGCTTGCTCCCCCACTTAATTCAGGTTTCCACTGAGAGGCCATCTCAGTATGCTTTCCATGTCGCTTCTAGCTCAGATGAACCCCACAGCTCTGTGCCTGCCCGTGCCCTGATTTCATTTTCTCTTTCACACTGGGAACAGAGGTCCCCTCTAGTGCAGGGACCCTGTTTTGTAACTTTTCTGCCCCAGGAGCATCCAGCGGTGTGCCTGGCACTTTGTGGGCTCTCCAAATATTTGATGAAGGAGAGCTGGGGTTCTTTCAAAGACATGCTGTAGCCTGTGATTGAGACATTGATGCCAGAGGGAGTTTTTCCCAAACCTTCCATCACACATCCATGACACATTTTTAGTGTTCGCCTTTCTCTTCTTGTGTCTGAGTTGCTTAGATTCCATGATATTATTAGTGCTGCTTCCATCACCATAAATGTTCCTCTGACGTTTCCAAGGCTGCAGCCTTCCCTAGCCAGCTATTTCCCCTCAAATCTAGTAGCTCTTTTTAGCTAGGCTTTGAAAGAAACTCCCGCACACAGAGTTGTAAAGGGTGATATGTAGGGAAAAAACTGTTTAAAAAAAAAAAAAAAAAAAAAAAGGCTTTAAGAGGGTATTTGACCTGGATTCAGCCCGTTGTCTTAGATTGTTTTGTTTTTGAAATGGCCAAGCCTCCGCCTCCGCTCAAGACATTTCTGTGTGTGAGTGGAACCCAGATATTGGCTGCAGTCACCTCCAGATGCAGGTGTGAAAGAACCTGTAAGAGGCGAATTGGTAGGCTGTGAACTGTAGTAACTGCCTAAAAATAAACAGCAAAGGAGAGGAGAGGGGTAAGGAGGCAGCTCTTCTTCCAAGCCATCAAAATCCAAGTGTGTTTTGTTGGCAAATGAGAAGAACTCCTTCAGCTTTGTCCCTGAACCTAAGAACCTTGATGGGAGAGGACGTAGGAGCGAGCTCTGCAGAGGTCTCCTGATGCGTCACCTGGAGAAAGGCTGTACCTGCTGCGGCTTGTGTGTCATTACTCACTTCTCTACCTGTGTCATGAGAGGTTCAGCCTGACCTGTTGGACACAGGGACACCTGCCAAAGGCTGAAGGTGTGGAGTGGCAGTTGCTTAAAGAAAGAGCTGGCTTGTTCCCACACAAAAGAGCCCTGTCAATACACAGCTTCCAAACTTGATCTTAAGTTTCATTCAGATTAAATTGATTTTCTGTATTTCTAAGACAATTATCCTCATCAAATTTTTATTGTTAATTAATTAAGTGTTGAGGGAAAATGATGGCATTTTATGCATTTTTTCCTAAGATGTGGACGTAGCATGAATTAATTTTAATTATGTGTGCCCCCAAAGAAAGAAAAGATTTTAGCTAGTTTGTTTACTTTAGACCAGAATTCTTGCTTTTGCAAATGGGCATGGTTGCTTGCTTTCCAAAAGAGAACCAGGGGCTGCACTGCAGTTGTCAGAAATGGCGACAGTACCAGCCCACGTCTGGTCTCTGAACTTTCTCAGGTCCTGGAGGTGTACACTTCTGCCGGCAGGACTTAGAGACCCGGAAGAGGCATTTCTGTGGGGCCTATGGATTTCTAAATACCAAAAAAGGATATGTACCACTTGGGCTGGAACCCAGGAAGAGTGAGGCTCATGCAGCCCTGGACGTGCAGGGAAGACCAGTGGATATGGGCATTGACTCAGAAGCAAAGCTGCCTGGGTTCAGATCCCACTCTTACCTTTTGCTGATTTTGTGAAATTGGGCCAATTAGAAAAGTACTTTTAATTTAACCTCTTTATTAAAGTATGCTTGATATACAGTAAACTATGTATTTAAGATGTAAAATTTGATTTGCTTTGATATACTTATGCACTTGTGAAGCAGTCAACTTCATTGGCACAGTGAACATGTTCATGCTGTGCCCCTGTATAAACCATATGCCTCCCGTAGGCCCCTCCCACCCTATCCCCAGGCAACCACTAACCTACTTCCTGACTATACATTAATTTGCATTTTTAGAGTGCTGTATAAATATAGATATATAATATATACTCTTAAAATAAAAAACCTAGCTTTCATTCAATATGCATATTTTGAGAGTCATTCATTGTGTTGCATGTGCCAGTAGTTCAGTTCTTTCTATTGATTAATAGTACACTGAATAGATACACCACAATTTTTTTAATTTAATTGGATTGTATTTTTTCTGAATATTGAGATTATGTATTATAGCTTAAAATGTTTTATCAGACATGTGTTGATATGGTCTGGATGTTTATGTCTCTTCAGAATTCATGTCAAAAGACAGGTGTGGCACAGTGGGGGTTAAACTGACACTTGGGATCACAGATCAGATCACACATCAGAGTTCCTGGGACTGAGTCAGCCTTCACTTCCTGTCTAGCTACCTGCTGATGTTCATACTGGGAGGCAGTGGCTGATAGCTCCCTGTCAACCACATGGGAAACAGGGTAGAACTCCTGGCTCCTGTATTCAACCTGGCCCAGCCTGGGGTGTTGTGGCCACTTGTGAAATAAACTAGTGGATGGAAGGTTGGTCTGTCTGTCTGTCTCTCTCATTATCTTCCTCCCTCTCTCCCTCCCCCCTCTTTCATTAGGAGATTAATTCCCTCATAAAAGAGGCTCAGGGAGCTTGTTTGACCTTTCACTATGTGAGGTTGCAGTGAGAAACTCATCTGTGAGGAACAGACCTCACCAGACATTGAATCCCCTGGTGCTTTGATCTTTGATTTCTGAGCCTCCTAAACTGTGTCTGTTGTTTAGAACCACCCAGTTTTGATAAGGAAACTTGAATGGGCTAAGATACACTCTTTGCAAGGCTTTTTTTTTTTTTTTCCTATTTCTCAATTTCTTTTTCATTCTCCTGGCAGTGTCTTTTTAAAAATTGATATATCAGGGCCGGTGCCATGCCTCACTTGGTTAATCCTCTGCCTGCGGCACCGGCATCCCATATGGGCGCCGGGTTCTAGTCCCGGTTGTTGCTCTTCCAGTCTAGCTCTCTGCTGTGGCTGGGGAAGGCAGTGGAGGATGGCCCAAGTGCTTGGGCCCTGCACCTGCATGGGAGACCAGGAGGAAGCACCTGGCTCCTGGCTTCGGATTGGCGTAGCTCTGGCCGAAGCTGTCATTAGGGGAGTGAACCAACAGAAGGAAGACCTTTCTCTGTCTCTCTCTCTCTCTCTCACTGTCTAACTCTTCTGTCAAATTAAAAAAAAAATCATACATTTATTTATTTTAAAGGCAGAATTAGAGAGAGAGAGAGAGAGAGAGAGAGAGAGAGAGAGATCATTCATCCACTGGTTCACTCCCCAAATGGCCACAGTAGCCAGTGCTGGGCCAGGCTAAAGACAAGAGTCATGTGAGTGGCAGGGATCCAACTATTTGGGTCATCTTCCACTGCTATCCCAGGCATATTTGTAGGGAGCTAGATGTACAGTAGAGCAGGTGGTGCTCAAATCATTGTTCATTTGGAAATCCGGCTATGTAGATGTGTGATGGAATGAGAAGGCCATGCCAAGATGGCCACTGGCAATGGAAAGTGCCTGGCAACAGGCTGTGATTGGATGGCTTCGGAAACCACATGACAGTGGAGCCTGACTAGCAATGCCTAGTCAGCCACCCCCCAAATATCCATGGGATGAACTTAGACGACCTCAAGGCAATAACCCATGTGAGGTCATCCCATCCGCACCCAATGAGGATCCCCACATTTGTGGCAGTCCCCAGGTACCCCAGGCTCTCAGGGCAGCCGCTAGACCCCATCCCATCCACATGTTTGCCGTCAATGTAGGAGTGGACGCAAAATTCAGGCCCTGGATTCCAACGCCTATAGAAAGGCTTCTGCTAACCAAGGGCTTAGGATATGCTTGTGTCTTTCCGGGGAATGTGGGACAGCCCATTTGGGTACCAGCCAGAAACATCAAGCCTGCAACTGACAGTCAACCAGAACCAGCTGAACAAGACTGAGAGCCCACCTTGTTAGCAGATGTACCTGCCCTATCATCCTACCCTGAGAAACTGCCCATAGCCACATCCACTACTGCTTTATACCCCACCAGCTCTGGTCAGCCACTCAAACAGCCCACAGCCTGTGTGTGGTCATGCCATTCCTGATTACCATTGTTCCTCATTCCTACCCCCATCTGAGCAAACACTCCTGTGGTCTCTCGTTTTGAGCACTGGTTAGTCAATGATGGCTAAGATCCTCTGGGGGACAACCTAAGACAGGCACAGCCGCATATGGCGACCACATGGAAACAGGGTCAACAATGGTATGGCCAAGAATCATGCCTCCCGTTGCTCAAAAATAAACGAAAAGGGGGAAATGTGGTGGAATGAGAAGGCCATGCCAAGATGGCCGCTGGCAATGGAAAGTGCCTGGCAACAGGCTGTGATTGGATGTCTTCGGAAAGCACATGACAATGGAACCTGACTGGCAACAGGCTGTGATTAGATGGCTTCGGAAACTGCCTGGCAACAGGCTGTGATTGGTTAGGGCATAGACCGCCCCTTGACTGGGTTGGCTGCCTTGGCTATTTAAGCTGCTGTACCAGCCGAAATAAACGAATCTGTGGGCTGCTCGCCTCTGGCCTGCTTTCACCCGACTCCCAGGGTCTGTGTGGTGACTCCACGCCTCTTACCCCCACCACGCTCCTCCTCTCAGGATGAATCCACAGCAACATAGGTGGTAACTTAACTTGCTGCGCCACAACACAGCACAATGTGGCCATTTGAGGAATGAGCCTGGTAGATGGAAGATATCACTCTCTCTCTCTCTGTCTTCCCCCTCTCTCTGTAATGCTTTCAAATAAATAAGTAAATCTACAAAAAAAAAAAAAAAAAGGAAAAGAAAAAGAAAAGTACCTGGAACCCATGCCATCTACCCCAATCTCCCATGCAACATGCACTCCTTCCTTCGAAACTATGAAAGATGCTTTCATTTCAGAACAGTGCAGCACTGAAAAAAAATTCCCCGTGGTGTCATCCATGGTGATATATGTTATATCCCAGGAAATACCAGAAGGAAAAGGAGAGTGGGGACAGGAGTAGGGGACATGGAAGATGAGTTTGACCTTAAATACATTGAATTTGCTCTTTCTGAGTAACCCAGAGTACAAAGTTATCTAACAGAGAAGGCACTTGTGAGCCAAAAATTCAGGAAGCCATTGTGGCTAAGTCCTCCCAGGACCCCTGCTTTCAGTCGTCACCAGCCTGCCAACCCCCTGGGTGCAGCCCAGAACACTGCAACTCCAGACGTCTGACTGCTGGCCTTTTGCTTTGAAGAGATAGGATCTGTTTATCAGTTGAAGTCTGTGTGTATGCATGCGGGCTGCTTTGAAGATTGTGTCCAAAATTGAATGCTTGTATTTTGGATCTTACTAGAGAATAAAAAGCAGTCCTTCATGTGTGCAATTATGTCATAAGCACAGTGAATGTTGATGAACTCTTTGTCCTTTTAGACACCAAGCCAAATCTACTGACTTCTGTGCTTCTATAATTTAAAATGCCCCAGATTTTACCTCCTCAGCGGGTCTCTGTCATAAGCTGTTGGAAGCAAACATTCACCTGGTCAACATTAGCAATGGACGTAGGCCTGAGTCCAAACTCTTCTAGTTGATGTTACTTTCCTAGTTTACAGAGTAGACCCGGACACCATTCGTGACAGGCTACACCTAGAGACCTTTCTCTGTCAGCCTGGGAGCTGACACATATGTGCTGGTAAAGACCCGCAACCTTGCCTTGCTCTGACTTGCCATGTGTGAGCGGGAATGGAAAAGAGAAGATGAAGAAATGGCAGCTTTGGTGGGGACACTGACAGGCTGAGTCTTCCTGTTGATTATCTGGGAAGAAGACCCTGGCTTTCTCTAAGGGAGCAAGAATAGTCAAACACTGAAGAAACCTCAAAAGTGAAGTTAAAAAAAAAATAGTTTAAAGGTATTATATAGCACTTTGGAAAACAAGAAAAGGAAATACCAGCTTTAAGAAGACACTTCAGAGGGCCGGCGCTGTGGCATAACCGGTAACCATATGGGCATAGGTTCGAGTCCTGGCTGCTCCACTTCCAATCCAGCTCTGTGTTATGGCCTGGGGAAGCAGTAGAAGATGATCCAAGTCCTTGGGCCCCTGCACCCACATGGGAGATCTGGAAGAAGCTCCTGGCTCCTGGCTTTGGATTGGTGCAGATCTGGCCTTTGCGCCAAGTTGGGGAGTAAACCAGTAGATGGAAGACCTCTCTCTCTCTGCCTCTTATTCTCTCTCTGTGTAACTCTGACTTTCAAATAAATAAATTAATTTAAAAAAAAAAAAAAAAGAAGAAGAAGACGATGAAGACACTCACTGCAGGGGCTGGCGCTGTGGTGCAGTGAGTGAAAGCCCCAGCCTGCAGCAGTAGTGTCTCACATTGGTGGCATTTTGAATCCTGGCTGCTCCACTTCTGATTCAGCTCCCAACTGATGTGCCTAGGAAAGCAGCAGAGGATGGCCCAAGTCCTTGGACCCCTGCATGCACGTGGGAGACCCCGAAGAAGCTCCTGGCTTCGGATCGGCTCAGCTCCAACTATTGCAGCCATTTAGGAAGTGAACCAGCAGATGGAAGACATCTCTCTCTCTGTTTCTACCTCTCTCTATAACTCTTTCAAATAAATAAAATAAAGCTTTTTTAAAAAAGAAGATACTACAAGAGAAGTGACACCAGTCTTTTAAGCCTTGTTTAAATTGCAGCTCCACTGTCTGAATAGTCTTGTATTACTGTGAATACGTGATTTTAATGTCCTGAATCCATTTCACTTTCTGTAACCTATTAAGGGTTATAAGATTATGAGCCATACTTTGCGTACTCCTGCTCTAATATTTGGGTTTTGAAAATGTTAGACTTCCAAAAACCAAGTGTTCTGGTAACACTAGCACTGCACAGTTTGGAAGTTCATTAAAATATTCATCCTGAGGCTGCTGTTGTAGTGTAGAGGATAAAGCTGCAGCCTGCAATGACACCATCCCATATGGTTGCTAGTTTCAGTCCCCGCTGCTCCACTTCCAATCCAACTCCCTGCTGATGTGCCTGAGTCCCTGCACCTACTTGGGAGACCCAGAATAAGTGGCTGTTGCAGCCATTTGAGGAGAACCAGTTGATGGAAGATCTCTCCCTCTCTGTCTCTCCCACTCTCCACTCTTTCTTTGGAACTGTCTGTCCATCTTTTTTTTTTTTTTTTTAAGATTTACTTATTTGAAAGGCAGAGATACACAGAGAAAGTGAGAGAGAGAGAGAGAGAGAGATCTTTCATCCACTGGTTCACTCCCCAAATGGTCACAATGGCTGAGGCTGGGCCAGGAGTTTCTTCCAGGTCTCCCACATAGATGCAGGGGCCCAAGCACTTGGGCCATCCTCCACTGCTTTCCCAGACACATTTGTAGGGAGCTGGATCTAAACAGAGCAGCCGGAGCTCGACCCAGCTTGCACGTGGGATGCTGGCAGAGGCTTAACCTTCTATGCCACAGTGCCTGCCCCTCTGTCTTTCAAATAAATAAAAATCTTTAAAAACCATATTCATCCTAAGCAGTAGCAATTTCCAAATAACTCTTTCTAATAGATTGACAGTTGAAGTAGTGAGACTGAACTCCTACAGAAAGCAATATGTGATAATATTAAAGGAAAAACCCACTGCCTGTTTGAAAATGGACATATCTTCAAGTGATCAATTTCTGTTCACAATTGATCATAATGATAGGACTAAGAGTCAAAGGGATCACATAAACAAGACTAGTGTCTGAAAATACTAACCGATAGAATAAAAAAGGGAGAGAATGATCCAACATGGGAAGCGGGATGCACAGCAGACTCATAGAATGGCGGATGTCCTAAACAGCACTCTGGCCTCAGAATCAGCCCTTAAGGCATTTGGATCCGGCTGAAAAGCCCATGAGAGTATTTCAGGCATGGAAAGCCAAGACACTCTGTTAAAAAAAAAAAAAAAAAAAAAAAAAAAACCTAAATGAAGGATCTCCGCGAGTGAGATCCCAGTGGAAGGAATGGGTCATCAAAGAAGGAGGTACCTTTCTCTGAAGGGAGGAGAGACCTTCCACTTTGACTATGACCTTGCCTAAATATGATTGGAGTCAGTGAACTCAAAAGGCTTCCATAGCCTTGGTAACTCATGACAAGAGCCTAGGGTGATTACTGATGCCATAAACAAGAGTGTCAATTTGTTAAGTCAACAACAGGAGTCACTGTGCACTTACTCCTCATGTAGGATCTCTGTCCTTAATGTGCTGTACATTGTGATTTAATGCTATAACTAGTACTCAAACTTTATTTTTCACTTTGTGTTTCTATGTGGATGCAAACTGTTGAAATCTTTACTTAAAATATCCTAAACTGATCTTCTGTATATAAAGAGAATTGAAAATGAATCTTGATGTGAATGGAAGGGGAGAGGGAGCAGGAAAGGGGAGGGTTGCGGGTGAGAGGGAAGTTATGGGGGGGGGGGAGCCATTGTAATCCATATGCTGTACTTTGGAAATTTATGTTCATTAAATAAAAGTTAAAAAAAATTATATACGAAAAAAAAGAAAATGGACATATCTTAATGGCCATAAATATAGATAATGTTGTATCAAGGAGTTGGTGCGTTTAAATACATACCTAGCCATGTTTGTACACAACAGGTCTTGTACATTGCTGCCTGGGACCAAGTAGGCAGATGATACTCCTGAAACAGTGAATTGACCTCCTAGTTGGAGAAGTGTAAATCCACAGTGGAAAAAGAGGCCCTTGCAGTGGTTAAGAAAGAGGGAGAACAGAGTAAAGGGGGCGGGGGTGCGTAGAAAGGAGAGAAAACAGGAGTACTCTTAAAATTTGTATCTAGAGAGGCGGCAAGATGGCGGAATAGGCAGGAAGCACACTTAGTCCGGGGGGAGAGAAAGTTTAATATAAGTGGAGATACTGCAGGGTCAAGGAAGAGTAGCGGATGAAACAGCAGAGGAAACTCTTCCGGAACTAGTGATTCACAGTGGACCTGCGTGGAGAGCGTGGGAGCCCAAGTTCGGGACACCAGCGGCAGACTCAACGCACCAGCGCTGGAACGCGAGGTGAGCCGAACCTCCATAGCCCGAGATACCAGCAGGCAAGCGGAAAGAGGAGGCTAGAGGGAACAAGGCTTGAAACTCCGTGGGGAAAAGTTCACCAGGCTAACTAGAAGAGAGAGAAAAAAAAATAAAAAAAGTGACTGATACGGACACAAGTTTCTCTCTCTCCGCTCACCTCTCAAAGGCGAGCAAGACAGAGCAGGCGCCATTTTGGACATACGTCATAAGCAGGGCGACCTCAGGTCTGCACCAGCCCTGAGCCTAGCAGAAAAACCTGACTCTGGGGGGAGGGGTGAAATAACAGGAGATTAGCATCTAACTTGGCAACCCAGTGGGAGACTGCAGGAGAATTGGAGCCCACACTGAGGGCAGCAGAGATTCCCTGTGTGGTCCTTGGGAAAGAGCTTCCGATCTCTGGCTCCTGTGGGTATATCATTTGCCTGCTAACGACCTCCAATTACGTTCAGCTGTGCGGAATTACTTCCCTTTTAAATCAAAAAAAGAAAGAGAGATTTACCACACCTAACCTGGGAGTGTCATCCTTGACACACCCTCAACCCTGAGGAACCAAACACAGCTCTCAGTCCACACTCATCTCAAGCCTCTAAGGCTCCACTGAAAGCAGACAGTCCACTTAATATAGAGCCATAGTGTAACAAGAAAAAACCCCACAGTGAAGAAACCAAATATCTCCAACATGCCAAACAACAAACGCAAAAACCAAGCTAACAAGAACAAGGAAGAAACTATGACGCCCCCAAATGAAAAAGACACCCCAATTCAAGATTATGAAGATGATGAGATCGAAGAAATGCAAGAAGCGGATCTCAAAAAATTGATAAGAACATTAAGAAGTTCTCAAAAACAAATTCTTGAACTACAGAAATCCTTCATGGACAAGATAGAAAATCTCTCTCGTGAAAGTGAAATATTAAGGAGGAATCAAAATGAAATGAAACAACTAGTGGAACAAGAAACTCTGATAGTGACTAGAAATCATAATGAAATGAAGAGTTCAATAGATCAAATGACAAACACATTAGAGAGCCTTAAAAACAGAATGGGCGAAGCAGAAGAGAGAATATCAGACTTAGAAGACAGAGAACAGGAAAGGAAACAGGCAAACCAAAGAAAAGAAGAAGAAATTAGAAATCTAAAAAATATTGTCAGGAATTTACAGGATACTATTAAAAAACCCAACATTCGGGTTCTAGGAGTTCCTGAAGACATGGAGAGGGAGAAAGGATTAGAAGGCATTTTCAGTGAGATACTAGCAGAAAATTTCCCAGGTTTGGAAAAGGACAGAGGCATCTTAGTACAGGAAGCTTATAGAACCCCTAATAAACATGACCAAAAGAGATCCTCACCACGACATGTTGTAATCAAACTCACCACAGTGAAACATAAAGAAAAGATCCTAAAAGGTGCAAGAGAGAAACGTCAGATCACTCTTAGAGGATCTCCAATTAGACTCACAGCAGACTTCTCATCAGAAACCCTACAAGCTAGAAGGGAATGGCGAGACATAGCCCAGGTACTAAGAGAGAAAAACTGCCAGCCCAGAATACTTTATCCTGCAAAGCTCTCATTTGTGAATGAAGGTGAAATTAAGACTTTTCACAGCAAACAGAAACTGAAAGAATTTGTTGCCACTCATCCTGCCCTGCAAAAGATGCTTAAAGATGTCTTACACACAGAAACACAGAAACATGGTCACCAATATGAAAGAAGGTAAAGGAAGGAAACCTCACAGCAAAAGATCACAGGAAGCTCAATTTCTCTTTGACATAGAATTAAACTCTGATGCTCTGTTAAAGCAATGTGTTAAAGTAATCTATTATGTTCTCTTGATGTCTGTTAAATTCTAATTGTTCAAAAACAGCTGAATTTTTATTAAGAGCTATGGGTTATTTAAATATGTGCTTTTTTCAAAAATTTGAATATCTGCTGCTCATAAAACTAAAGCGTTGTTGGTTCTGTGTTTAGCTGTCCTCCTATAGGTTCCTATGGACTTTTTCCAGCCACTTTTATTGTATTCAGTACTTTGGGATGGCTCTGTAAACAGATGAAGCCAATAATGTATTAACAGTACCAACTGAGAGAAAGTATGGTTAACTGAGGTTACTAAAAAGAAAAAGCAATTCAAATCAATTGGCAATCTACAAAAAGAGTTAAAGATTTTAAAAGCTATCATTAAAATTGATATATTGGTCTATTATGCTATATTATATGTGTGTACATATTGTATGTCCACATGGGGAAATTTTATTAAGAGTTTTATTTTAAATGGCTTATAGATAAGATTGTCCATAAATTTAAGCTGCTAAAATCAATCAAAGATACATTTTAATTTGTGGGACCTGAATCTGTGTATCATATGTTTTAAACATGTTGGTAGAAAGAAACTAAAAACATTTTAGATGGTTGTGCTTAAGTTTACTGGCTAAACAAACTACACCATGTTAGATATTTAAGAGGTGTTTTCAAATACACGATTCTTAAAATTTATAGAAGGCATTGGACCTTCTGGTAAATGTTTTCTTAAGTTGTTATCTAATGGTTGAAACGGTTTGCTAAGTATTCATGTGATATTGCTATTGTCAGCAAGCGATCTAGGACTTGCTCCCTCATTTCTCTATTCTAAGCCCAACTTGTTCTTTCATTTCTCTATTCTCTTCAAGGTAGGAAACTAATTCTATTATGAAGGAATCTGTAGGATGCACAATTTAATCTTTAGACCTTATAAAAGAGATGGCTAACATTTTTCTGCAATAGCATAGCCAAAATAAGAACTCAAATAATAATCTCATAGCTAGATTCACTTCGCCATCAGCAAAGTATACAGTAAGTAGAAAAAAACCTCCCTTTCAGACCAAAGGGAAAGAAAGTTTTAAAGTGAGAACATAATTTTCCTCATGGGCATTGTCTACCTTAGAAAAACTACTATAGAACATGCCTGTGACTATAGACTTGTAGTTCAGGCCACCGAAGATTAGAGATGGGAAACGGGCACTCCCTTGACTTGCATCCTCTGGTCTGCTTTAACACAAACCAGGAAGAAAAGAAAGCTCGGCATCAGAAGCAATGGGTGGCAGGCCTATTAATGGCTGATCTGTACAGTGATCTGCCCTCAAGGAGACCCAACAGGCCAGTCCACTGCAGTGGCTTTCAATGTGGTAAGCCTGGGCTTCAGCAGAAGTCAGCTTGTGAAGAGCCCTGGCAGCTCTGCCAAGAGTTGGATCACTGGAAATGGACCTGCCCTGGAGTCGAAGGATGCCCAGGTCAGAGCCACAGATCTTATTGGCTCTAAGCTGAAAAGCCCTTCACTCAGCCCAACTTCCAAAGTGACCACTGCAGCTGAGGGGATGGTCAAGTAGGGTCAGCAACATTGCAGGCAGAACTGTAAATTTCTTGTTAGAGATGCCACCTGCCTTTACCTGGCCAGCTCTCCTCCCAGGCCAGCCAAGTAATGAAAGTCAACAGAGTGCCTTCCCCTAGGAGGTTCACACCTCCCTTAGGATATACCCCATGTGAAGAGATAGATAGGTCTGGGCCTCTGAATTTACAAGGCCTAAAGCCCACCAGATTATTATCAAGCCCCTTCTATCAGGTTCTATTTGCCTCTCAATCAGAAAACTTAATTGTAGCTTAGACAGCACCTTTCTTAGCTCCTCTAATAATGACTCTGTCCTTTGTTCTAGGCCCTGTCTAGTGCACTGGGGCCTCATTCCTTTGTAATCATAACCTCTACTCTACCCCCAATGGCTCTACTCCCAACATGTGTGTACTGATGGTCCTCTTCCCCACTTAATGCTGTATAATTGTTCAAACCTGGTAAATGCCACTCTTAGGATCATTGGTTACTATCCTCACTCTGTCTTTTATGACCTTGTCTAAATATGATCAGAGTCGGCAAACTTGGAAGGCTTCCATAGCCTTGGCAACTCATGACGACAGCCTAGGGTGGTTACTGGCGCCATAAACTAGAGTGTCAATTTGTTGGGTCAACAACAGGAGCCACTGTGCACTTGCTCCTCATGTGGGATCTCTGTCCTTAATGTGCTGTACATTGTGATTTAATGCTCTAACTAGTACTCAAACAGTATGTTTCACTTTGTGTTTCTATGTGGGTGCAAACTGTTGAAATCTTTATACTAAATTGATCTTCTGTATATAAAGAGAATTGAAAATGAATCTTGATGTGAATGGAAGGGGAGAGGGAGCGGGAGGGGGGAGGGTTGCGGGTGGGAGGGAAGTTATTGGGGGGGGGGGGAAGCCATTGTAATCCATAAGCTGTATACTGGAAATTTATATTCATTAAATAAAAGTTAAAAAAAAAATAAAAAAAAAAAATTTGTATCTAAGAATCCTCTGGTCTGGATTTAAAATCAGGAAAAGTAGTACAATGTGGTGAGGGTGGGGGAGTGTTGTGTATTCAATTCAAGTTTATTTCCAATGTCTTATTTTTTATATTCAAATATCATAGAATCATAAAGATCATGAAACCATGGAAATAACCTGATTTTTCCTATCAAATCCCAGATCAATGAAATGACCTGTCTTTATATGACCTACCTAGGGTGTGTATTTTGTTCACAGGACATTTTCAAGTATAGTTGTCTCTGCCTGCTACATTTCTCCTACTCAGCACTCATTGTCCTCCTTTCCAGGTTAATTCCCACTGCTCTGCAGGTCTTGGTTCTTTTATAACTTCCTCTGAGGAATCTACCCTGACCACTGCCCCAGGCCCCAAGGCAAATAATCATATTAACAGAAAACACCACAATTAATAGTTTTTGAGTACTGTTCTTTAATCATTGCAACTGTGTGGGGTAGATACTATTTATTCCCATTTTACAGAAGAAACTGAGATATCGGAGGTTCTGTTGCTGGCCAGGAGTTGAGATTAATATATGGTAGAATGAGAATTTAAGCTCAGTCATTCTCACTGCAAAATCTGAGCTTGATTCCAGCCTGCCAGTTAACTCTTGTACAAGATGCCTTACAGCTTTCTTGGTACTTACTCCTCTTGTCAATTTCTATTTATCTGTGTGATTATTTGATTAATATGTTTTTTTCTAAGTCCATAACCTGGAGTGCTCAGATCTTATGAGGGAGCTTCAAAAAGTTATGGAAAATTCACATTCTCTTTTATTTCCATTCTTTCAGGAAATTTTTTGAAAGTCACTGTATATGCTTTGATTGATCCTTTTTTGCTTGGCTCCTAAACGCCTAACATCTAGCAGGCTCATTAAATAAGTTTTTTCATATGTAAAAGCAGAGTTACTAATTGCATGTTTTTAGAGTACTGTTTGTTCTCATTGTATTGCACTATAGTACTAATTGCATTGTTTTGAGAATTAAGTGAGGCATTGTGCACAGAATGCTCACTAGTCTGTGTCACTTGCTAAATACTCAGTAACTGAGGGGGTGTAATTATAATAAAAGGATTAGAGGTAATTTAGCTAAGAACACAACACAGGTTCTGAACCCATGTGTTCTGTGCCCTTTTATTCTCTCTGTTCCTTGAGTACTTAACATGAGCATAGTTTAAACAGTGAGTCGTAGAAAATATATTGCTTTCCAGAGGTGATTTCAGATACTTAACTAGATTAAGGTGTAAGTGTAACGTATACATTTCCTTCTTGGTAAGTGTCAGTTTCACCCTTGAAATCAAGATAGCTGCATCAAGATAAATGCCATCGTGACACAGTGGGTTAAGCCACTGCTTGTGACACAGGCATTCCATGTCACAGATCAAGTCCCCAGCTACTCTACTTCCCATCCAGCTTCCTGCTAATGTGCCTGGGAAGGCAGCAGAAGATGGCCCAAGTATTTGGGCCCCTGTCACCTACATGGCAGACAAGAATGGAGTTCCTGGCTCCTGGCTCCTGGCTGTGGTGTGGCCCCAACCTGGATGTTATGGCCATTTACAGAGTGAATCAGTGGGTAAAAGATCTCTCTCATTCTTTTTTTTAAGATTTATTTTATCTGAAAGGCAAAGTGACAAACAGAGCTCCTCCATCCATTGATTCATTGTCCAAAATGCTGCAATGCCTGGACTCGGGCCAAGCTGAAGCCAAGAGCTAAGAACTCCATTCAGATTTCCCTTTGGGTGTTAGAAAACCAAGCACTGTAGCCATCTTCCAACAGGATGCAAACTGGTGCTCTGATATGGAATGCCAGCATTACAGGTGATGGCTTAGTCTGCTAAGCCACAACACCAGCCCTATCTACCTATCAAATAAATCTGTCTTTAAAAAATAAAAAAAAGACCCAGAGACTTTATGATTTATGATTTTCTGAACCAGCCTACCAAGCGTGGGCCATTAGGAAAAGCTAAAGTATTTTCACATCAACACGATATTGAGAAGTGTAGTTGTTATGTCCTTGTTTCCTAAAGCAAGAGCTGAGTACTTGTTTCTCTGCTCTTACTGTGGTCTTTCTGATGCATTTGTTTCTATATAGATTCCATGTCTTCCTGTGTATATTTTTGAATGATACTGATATGAGTATGATTTATTATTTCAAATCATATCCTTGAGGTTGGTTTAAAAATGTTATCTCAGGGGGCAGAGATACATTTGGCAAGGAATCAACAATGTATTCAAGTATACAGAAACTCACTGCGGAATAAAAATTGAGTTATAAAATTAATCTATAAAAGTCACAGATAAAATGGTGAAGAGATCAAAATTAATCTTTAAAAGAAAGCACAAAAGGTAGGTATCCTATAATCGAAAATAGTGGGATTCATGAAAGTGACAATTATTTAATTCCAAGGACACATTGTAGTCTAAAAATATATCTGAAATTCATAATTGACTAGCTATTTTATGTGGCAGAATACCAGCTTTGCATATTTATTAAAATTATTCATAACTGCATAGCTGCCTAGATGAACTGTTGAGTTCTTGTTCCTTGATCCAATATATTATCTTGTCTGTTTTATCCTGGCACTGTAATAGAAATTTGTCTAAATTTTAGAGTGACCCATGGAATATTTTCAGTGTCAGCATCTCCTAAATGCATATTTTATCATTTTCATTTTGGCTAATATGGTCCTTTACATGGGTTTGGAAGAAATGATTTATGGGTAAAAAAATTGGGTTTTTTTCTTTAGAAATAAATTTTAGACAAAAATATTTGTTCAACATGGAAAATATTAAAATATTATTAAGATGACAAATATCTTATTACCTGATCATTTGGACAGCATATGGTAGAAAAATGAAGTTCATGGTCTTGTGGGTGTTGTGGAGAACTGTGTTTCTGTTATTTGTGGACTATTTCATGAATTGCTGTTGTCGGTTGGTGTAAGTTTCGTGGGGATGGTGGATTCTGGAGTCACATTATCAGTTCCTGGCTTGAGCCCAGCACTTACATGTCATTTAAGCTTTTGAAAATGGATTATTTCGCTGGCGCCGCGGCTCACTAGGCTAATCCTCCGCCTGCAGCACTGGCACCGGGTTCTAGTCCCGGTTGGGGTGCTGGATTCTGTCCCAGTTGCTCCTTTTCCAGGCCAGCTCTCTGCTGAGGCCCAGGAGAGTAGTGGAGGATGGTCCAAGTGCTTGGGCCATGCACCCCATGGGAGACCAGGAGAAGCACCTGGCTCCTGGCTTCAGATCAACTCGGTGCGCCAGCTGCAGCGCGCCAGCCATGGTGGCCATTAGGGGATGAACCAACGGAAAAAGGAAGACCTTTCTCTCTGTTTTTCTCTCTCTCTCTCTCTCTCTCACTGTCTAACTCTGCCTGTCAAAAAAAAAAAAAAAATGGATTATTTCATCCATAAAGTTGAATGATAATAGTTTCTACCTCGTGAGGTTTTTAGGAATGTACGCATGACATGAGGCATGTACAGCACATATAATAGGGTCAGGCATACAGTAAACATTCAAGAAATATTATGTGTTAGAAGTATTAATAGTTGCAATAGGGTGACATGGAATGCCATAGAAAGTTTGGAGTAGGAGTTTAGCAAGAATATAAAGTAACACACCTTTAAACTGATAAGAAAGAAGAATAGATAGAACTTTTAAACTAGAATATTGGTTATAATATAGTGGGGTTCAGGGGCCGGCATTGTGGTGTAGCGGATAAAACCGCTGCCTGCATTGCCGGCATCCCATGTGGACATTTTGAGTCCTGGCTGCTCCACTTCCAATCCAGCTCCCTGCTACGGCCTGAGAAAGCAGTAGAAGATGGCCCAAGTCCTTCAGCCCCTGCACCCATGTGGGAGACCTGGAAGAAGCTCCTGGCTCCTGGCTTCGGTTTGGCACAGCTCCAGCTGTTGCAGCCATTTGGGGAGTGAACCAGCGGATGGAAGACCTCCCTCTCCCTCTCCCTCTCCCTCTCCCTCTCCCTCTCCCTCTCCCTCTCCCTCTCCCTCTCCCTCTCCCTCTCCCTCTCCCTCTCCCTCTCCCTCTCCTCCTACCCCTACCCCTACCCCTACCCCTACCTCTCCTCTCTCTGTGTAACTTGGACTTTCAAATAAATAAATAAGTATATGTATGTGTGTGTGTGTGTATATATATATATATATATATATATATATATATATATAGTGGGGTTCAGCGCAGCCTCACTCAGATAGTCTAGTTTAATGCCATCTATTTGTCAAATGTGGAAACTACAACTCCAGAAGATCAAGTGATCTTCTCAGCATTACCCAGCCTGGATGGCAGACCCTCACTGAAGTATGTTTTAAAACACGAGTTTTTCAACAAGAAGCATTTATTGAACACCTACATGTAGTGGTTGTTTTAGGAACTAAGAAGTATGTGACATCTCAGCCAGTCCATAACACTTCATTGCTCCTCTTGGGGTGGTGTCTTAGTGATCATTAACCTTCCAGAAATAGCTCTCCATCCATACAAGAGTGGTGCAGTAAATGACTGACGGTCCCAGGGCTCACATTATCATCAGTGCGTGGAAGTAACTGTGTCTGACCCTTCGGGGGACAACAGCCAAAGCTGTGGGTTCCTGTACAGAAGCAATGGCTGTGGAGCTGTCTTAAAATTTCTCCAGGAGACCTCATAAACTTCTAAAATCAGAATGAAGCCTTTCTCCCATATAAAATGGAGCCGTGTGCAAAAAGGAGATGCATTGGGTGCTCCTGAGCTAGATATTTTAGTGAGTTCTTTAAAATCCTCAGTGAAGAAAAGGTCAGTGTCGGAACTATCAGCAGTGTTCATGGAGGCGTATTTAACCGAGTCCCTTCTGTGATTCTGGAGTGTGGAGCAGCTGAGCCGCCCTTCTTTGAAAGTGCCCCTTTACCTGTCACCTCCAGAACCCCCACTGCCACCAGAGTGCAGTTGCTGAAGGTACTGACTGCGCCCAGCTCCAAAGGCACATCTGAAAAGAAGGGCGATTTCATTTCATTGACAGCATGGGAGTGGGAGTCTCTCTCTGGCTGGGCTGCAGAGTTGTATCTGAGGTTAAAGTGAAAACACTGGCGTCACACCAGTTGTCGGGGTGTGCGGAGTCCTTCTGTATTTTCATGGCGACCATGTGTGAAGCTAGGAAAGACCAGCAGTGACCTGAGCATACCGACCACACAGGTAGTTGTTCTGCTCCGTGAGTGCCTATTTGTGGGACCTTTCTGGTTGTCAGCAGAGCCTCCTGCATCATACAATGGAGAGATAATGGCCTTAGGCTTACTTGACAGAGAGGTGTTGAGGCTTAATTGAAGAATATTTTTAACCCATTATCAAGAGCATTAGGAGGAAATGTTCAAAGGGTCTTGATATAGTTCTTTGCAGTTGAAGAAAGTAGGTACCCAAGTAAGCAAATTATAACCTTCAATAGTAATCTGTCTTTATTTTCAATCCCTTCATTTTAGCCGAATAAAGATTCATGTGTGCAGTCTGAGGGCATGGGCAGGGGCAGGAGGAACCAGTGCCCTACAGATGATTCTTCCCCGTGGTAAACATGAACATGAATGCTAGCACTGCTTATGTAGAATGGGATGACTCTGAATAGACTGCACTGGATAAGGTTGTCAGAGCATGTGCACTCTTGTCTGCCAGGCTGTTGTGACAAACACAAAAATCTGATTGGAAGATATTTAAAGGCAACTTGACGTGAAAGCAACAGTGTGAAGCGAATGAATGGGCTTTTCTCGATGTCGTTATTTCTGCCTCTTTTCTGTTTTTCTCCTGAGTAGACATGCGCTGTTCCTTTCAAACGTGGAAAGGTTTTTTGAAAAATGTTTTTGAGGGATTGCTGAAAAATACCTTCAAAATTATCATCACCACAACTAACTACTCACTTGGTTATGAACTATAGTCAAATTTAATCTTATCTTTAACTTCATATTATGTGCTTGATTTCTTTGATGGTTTTGCCTTTTAATTTTAAAATGGCAGGGAGAAAACTCAAATGTTTCCTTTAATTAAAATGATTCTGATTCTTATGAATTAGCATGTGATCTATCAGAGTGTCTTACTGATTGAAACTTGCAAGCTTCTTTGGTTTAAACAGAAATAAAATTTCAGCAACATTTTCATTGATTATCCTGTATTTTGAAATTTTTAAGAAAAATTTTTAATAATAAAGAGAACAGATTTCATGTATTTCCTAGATACAGTTCTAAGAAGTTACTTCCTTCGCTTTCCTCCCTCCCTCCTTCAGTCCTCTTTCCTTCTTTCTTTTCTTCTTTTTCATTTAATTTTTGTGGTAACATAATTTTAGTTTACTTTATAATCACTTTTAAAGTATTTTTAAAGTATTACTTTATAATACTTTATAAGGCTTAATGTACCAACCATAATTTTGACAAGTATAAACTAGAAAGATCAATTCCACAGGAGTATAGACAAGGGATAAAAGCAACAAATCACAAGATATCCATTTTGTTCCTATACATTTTTTGTGTTCTGTATTAATATAAATATCAGAAAAAACATAAGATATTTGTCCTTTGGGAATTAGCTTATTTCACTAAGCATAATGATTTCCAGTTATATTCATTTAGTTGCAAAAGACAGGACTTCATTCTTTTTTGTGACTGAGTAGTATTCCATAGTGTATAGATACCACATTTTCTTTATCCAGCTATCAGTTGATGGACGTCTGGGTTGACTCCATATCTTGGCTATTATGAATTGAGCTGCAATAAAGATGGGGGTGTTCAAATAACTTTGATATGCTAATTTCATTTTATTTGGGTAAATTTCCAGGAGTGAGATGGCTGGGACATATGGTAGATCAATTTTCAGATTTCTGAGGAATCTCCATACTGGATTCCATAATGGTTGTACTAGATAACATTCTAGTACAGTGTGTTTGGGTGCCAGCAGTGTGTTTGGGTGCCTTTTCCCCCACATCCTTTCCAGCACTGATACTTCTTTTTGGATGATAGCCATTCTAACTGAGGTGAGCCATTCTAACTCATGGTGGTTTTTATTTGTATGTATCTGATGGCTGGTGATCCTGAGCATATTTTCCTATCTCTGTTGGCCATTTGTACTTCATCCTTTGAAAAATCCTGGGTCATGTTTTTTGCCCATTTCTTAACTGGATTGTTTGTTTTATTAATGTTGAGTTTCTTGAGCTCTTTTGAGATCTTGGATATTAATCCTGTATCAGTTGCATAGTTTGCAAATATTTTCTCTCATTCTTTAGTTAGCTTCTTCACTTTATTGTTTCCTTTGCTGTCCAGAAGCTTTTTAGCTTGATATAATCCCACTTGTCTATTTTTGCTTTGATTACCTGTGCTTCTGGGGTCTTATCCAAGAAGTCTTTGCCTATGCCAATGTCTTCCATTTTCTCAAATGTTCTCCTCTAGTAATTTGGTGGTATCAGGATATAGATTTAGATCCTTCATCCATTTAGAGTTGATTTCTGTATAAGGTGTAAGATAGGGGTCTTGTTTCATACATCTACACATAGAGATCCAATTTTCCCACCACTATTTATTGAAGACACTGTCCTTTCTCCAGGGAGTGGTTTTAGCTCATTTTCAAAGATTGGTTGGTTATAGATGAGAGATGTAGTTTCTGGGGTTTCTGTGATGTTCCATTTTTCTGCATGTTGATTTTTGTGCCCATTCTGATCTGTTTTGGTTATAACTACCCTGTAGTATTCCTTGAAACCTGGTATTGGCTTTGTGGTTTTTTTTTGTTTGTTTGTTTGTTTGTTTAAGGTTGGAATAGCTGTTTGGCATCTCTTGTTTCCATATGAGAGTTAGCATTGTTTTTTCTTGATCTGAGAAAAATGTCCTTGGTATTTTGATTGGGATAGCATTGATTCTGTAGATTGCTTTGGGTAGTATGGACATTTTGATGATAATAATTATTTCTGTCTGTTAACATGGAATATTTTTCCATTTTTTGTGTGTTTTGTATTTCTTTCCTTAATGTTTTATAAATTTCATTGTAGAGATCTTTCACATCTGTTGTTAAATTATTTCCAAGATAGTAAATTTTTGTGGCTAATTTAAATGGTACTGATTATACAAATTCTTTCTCAGCCATGACATTGTTTGTATATACAAATGCTATTTACTTTTGTGTGTAGTTTCTATAACCAAATTTGTCAGAGTGTCTTATGAGTTCCAATAGTCTGTTAGTCTTGTTTGATTCTCCTATATATAGGATCATGTTATCTGCAAACAGAGATAGCTTGACTTATTCCTTTACAATTTATATCCCTTTGATTTTCTTTTTCTTGCCTAATGGCTCTGGCCAAAACTTACAGAACTACATTGAACAGCAGTGGTGAAAGTGGGCATCCTTGTCTGGTTCTAGATCTTAGTGGAAATACTTCCAGCTTTTCTCCATTCAAGATGGTACTGGTTGTGGATTTATCATATATTGCCTTGATTGTGTTGAAATATGTTCCTTTTGGCCGGCGCCGTGGCTTAACAGGCTAATCCTCTGCCTGGCGGCGCCGGCACACCGGGTTCTAGTCCCGGTTAGGGCACCGGATTCTATCCCGGTTTCTCCTCTTCCAGGCCAGCTCTCTGCTATGGCCCGGGAAGGCAGTGGAGGATGGCCCAAGTCCTTGGGCCCTGCACCCGCATGGGAGACCAGGAAAAGCACCTGGCTCCTGGCTTCGGATCAGCAAGATGCACCAGCCGCAGCGGCCATTGGAAGGTGAACCAATGGCAAAAAGGAAGACCTTTCTCTCTGTCTCTCTCTCACACTGTCCACTCTGCCTGTCAAAAAAAAAAAAAAAAGAAAGAAATATGTTCCTTCTATGCCTATTTTACCTTAAGATTTTTAATCATGAATATAGTTTATTAAGTGCTTTCTCTGCATCTGTTGAGATAATCATGTGGCTTTTATTCATCAGTTTATTAATGTGATGTATAACATTTATTGATCTGCGTACATTGAACCTTCCCTGCATCCCTGAGATAAATCCCACTTGGTCTATGTGAATAATCTTCTTGGTGTGTTGTTGGATTTGCTTAGCTACTATATCTCAAGGATCTTTGCATCACTATTCATCAGGAATATTACTCTATAGTTCTCTTTCTTTGTGGTATCTTTTTCTGATTTTGGAAGTAAGCTGATGCTAGCCTTTTAGAAGGAGTTGAGAAGATTCCCTAACTTTCAATTGTTTTGATCATTTAATAAGAATTTGGGATTAGTTCGGTAGAATTCAGCAGTGAAGCCATCTGGTCCTGGGCTTTTCTTTGTTGGGGTGATCTTTATATTACTGAATCAATCTCGATTTGATTATTGGTCAATATCTTCATGACTCAATTTTGGTAAAGTGTATGTGTCCAAAAATCTATCCATTTCTTCTAGGTTTTCCAATTTGTTGTATAAAACTGTTTGTAATAATTCGTAATGATTTTTTTTTTATTTCAGTGATATCAACTTAACATCTTAAGACTTTTTCATTTCTGATTTTATAAATTTGGGTCTTTTTTGCTGTTGTTGTTAGATGGGTCAGTGGTTTATTAATTTTCAAAAATATGAGATAACTTCTCTTTCAAGTATATATTGGTAATTTATGATGTATCAAACAAATATTGGCTCTCAAGAATGTCTACTCTTTTGATTCACTGGAAATTCACTCAAAGAATTCATCATGTTGCTACTATAGACACCATGGGCACATGAAGTAAGATGATCATGAAAATTCTTGATCTTAAACTTATTTCTGTATGATCAATGTTATATCACTTGTATGAGTATTAAATAACTTTTGGTCCCAATGTTGTAATTTACAAAACAACAATTATTTCAAAGCCTTTCCTGCCTACTTCTATGGTCACCTAACCAAAGGCACTTACGAAAGGGAAAGATGACCATTTTTTGGGTATGTGAACAAAAAGAAAACACAGAAATGATAATTTGAGAGGATTGCACATTTTGAAAGCCTTCTCACCACAGAAATCTAGATTCAGGATAAGTCAGAGAGAGATACTTTTTAAATGTGTTGTTTAACATCTAAGAGAATAAAGGAAATCCTCAATCTGCGAAAAGACCTGATGGTAATTTGAAACCAAAAGTGCCCAGGGGAAAGGTACTAACAGTCCTGCACCCTCAGAATCCCTGTAGATTCAACAAATGTTAGGTTACATTTAAAAAAAGAATCAAATGTTAGACAAAGCAATCCAGAAAGTACCAATAGGCTGACATAAGTCAGAATATGCAAGAGTTAACGGAAACAATAAAAAACAGATTCAGATCTACGTCTTATAGCAGTATGATGTCGAATACTGAATACAGAAAAATGTATATGAAATATGTAAAGACATTGAGCAAAAAATAAGAAACCCTCAAAAATGATATGAAATAGCTGAAAAAAATAGCCAAAGAGAATTGCAAGAAATAAAAAATGCAATCTTTGCAATTAAAAACCTCAGTAGATTGGGTCAGTAGTGGATTACACACAGCTGAAGAGTGAATAAATGGAAAATTATGAAAAAAAAATTATTCAGCATGAAACTGAGAGACAAGGAGATGAGAAATAGTAAATAGGAGTAAGACACAGGGATGACAGAATGAAAAGGTCTAACACATGTCTGTTTGGAATTCCAGAATGTTAGAATATTGAAAATGTGAGATGTCAAGAATTGTGAAAGAGCTGAGAGTGTACTTTACATCCGAGCTAATAAGTCAGCTTGCCACAGTTTTCATGGATAATGTAGGAAGACACCAGCCTCTTGGGTTAGACCCAAAGGACATTTTATTTACAACACAACAAACAGCGTGAAATTTATGTTGAAGCCAGTTCCTTCTGGTCTCCATGTCTCATGAGGGTGATGCAGGATGGCCCCAGTGGATATTGGCACACAGTGAGTTTGAGTCATACCCAAAGAGACCTGAGCTTAGGGAACCCAAATGTTTTAAAATGGACTGTAAGCAAATATATTGTACCCTTGAAGGGAATATTATCTTTTCTGTCCTAGACAGTAAACGAATCTACCCTCGGCTTCAGAAAGAGGCTTTATCTTCCAAACATCCTTAAGTCGTTCTAGAACTGAAGCTGTCAGTGCCACTGCTCATGAAACATAAACAAATGTGAGAGACCCATGGAGAATTATTTTGCAACAGCTGAGAAGTAATTTGTTTAAGATATAAAGACTGAGACTTTTTCAGAAATGTTGGAAGATCAGAATAGCTTAAATGAATAGTTGTTTAGACATTTCATGGTAGAACTGGAGGGTACCAAAGACAAAAGAGGAGAGGCATTCAAAGCAACCAGGAAGAAAAGATGTTCAAATTGGGAAGCCAGTTCTGCAATTGTTTGGATGACTGAGGCATCAAAACTATCCAAGACCTTCCTTGGAAGATACAGAATGTCTTGCCTTGTTGACAGCAATGCCTGTTATAAAGCCATGATAATTAAGACAGTGTGTCATTAGAGTATTAGTTCAGGTCTAGACCAAGTGAACAGAGTAGAAAGCTGACACTTTCATGCATATGTCAGACCTTGATTTGTGACAGAATGAGTGGTGTAGATCCATGGGAAGAGGATAAACTATTCAATAAATTATAGAGCTACAAGGGTATACTGGTAGAGACACACAACAAGAAACCAGCTCATGACAAATACAAAAAAAGTCAGTTCTAGGTACTTTAACTATTTGAATCTTTAAATCACAAAGTTTTAAAAGGAAAATAAAGCTATTGAATTTTCAAAGAACAAAATAATAGTAGAATTTGACATCAGAGTGGGAAGGGCTTCTCACTCCAAACACAAAAGGACACTTTAATGGAAAAACTGGTGCGGTCAACTACATTAAAATAGATTTTCTTCTCATCAAAAGATACCATTAACAAAGTGAAGACACAAACCACAACTGTGAAAAATGGTCTGCAACATGTATGTTCTCCTAACATTATTCATCACAAAGTCTCAGGGAGACAAGTACAATCTAAGTTCTCTTGAATTGTGTCCTACTTAAAGAGAAGATAATTTAGCAAAATATTACTGTTTTTTTCTAACCATACCACATTATTCTTAAGCCAAATTATTTTCTTATTAAACCTTAAATATTTTTAAGATTTATTTATTTATTTATTTGCAAGTCAGAGTTACATAGAGAGAGGCAGAGAGAGAGAGAGATCTTCCATCTGCTGGTTCACTCCCCAGTTGGACGCAACGGCCAGAGTTACACCGATCCGAAGCCAGGAGCCGGGAGTTTCTTCTGGGTCTCCATGTGGGTACAGGGACCCAAGGACTTGGGCCATCTTCTGCTGCTTTCCCAGGAGATAGCAGAGAGCTGGATCAGAAGTGGAGCAGCCAGAACTTGAGCTGGTGCCCATATGGGACGCCGACACTGCAGGTGGTGGCTTTACCTGCTACGCCACAGAGCTGGCCCCTAAACCTTAAATATTAAGATAGATTTGCTTTATACTTGTAAGGTAAAAGAAACACTTTCAGAGAAAAATCCACTGCACAGAAGATGTCACCAATTTGTTGTTTTTCTTTTATCCCTACCACAAGTTTAGATAATAAAAGAGAACTTTAAGGGATAGTCCTCGAAATATGTACTACACCTTTTATTTCTGTCGTAATTGACATTGGCAGATTGACATAGGCCATGAGAAATTAAAACACAAAATGTTCAGTGATTGGAAATAAACCACTGCAATTCCTTGTGTCTAAGAGAAGAAGTCATGCCACAAAAACCCCAAAGAAAAAAACTTGAAGAAAAAGACTGACTCCAAGAATCTCCTGGAGGATTCAGTCGTGAACCAGTGGAAGGGGTTGTGGGTACAGGACTGGAGGGATGACCACTGGTATTGCTGAGGAATGTGAAAGAGGAGAAAAATGACTGTATTCTGAACTCTCAGTTTGCAAGAACAAATTCTTCTCTAGAGAGATCTAGCCTAGAATGGTTCTTTATATAGGATATGACAAAGCTGTATGATAATAACAAGACAATAGAACCTATGAATCTAACCTAGAACAACCACATTGCCATGTCTGTTTATTTCCACTTTGTTAAAAATTCTTAATGCTTTAACTAAAAACTAGATAGTCAAGTTACCTAAATAGCTAGGAAAGCTAAAAGAACTACAGCCAGCCCTTGGTATCCACAGGAGATTTTTCCAGGATGCCACAGAATCCAAAGATGCTCAAGTTCCTTTAATGAGATGGTGTAGTATTTGCAAGCTAGGCACATCCCCCTGTGTACTGTAAATCTTCCCTAAAACACTTACAATATATAAGACAATGCAAATGCTACATAAAGCGTTGTTCTGTGTTGCTTAGGAATAATGACAAGGAAAAAAACACTTGTACATGCTCAGTACAGATGTATTGTTTTTCCAAATATTTTTGCTGTGAGGTTGGTTGAATTCACAGATTAAGGACCCATGGATACAGAGGCCAACCAGGGTGGAATTTACCATTTTAGAGTGAGATTTCTCAGCTTAGATTTGAATGCTTGTCAAGCTCTGTAGCAATAGACTAGGTCTGGATCGCTATTTCTGCCTGGAAGTCACGTAACCTCTGTGAGAGATTAATGTGGTTACTGTTGAACTCTGTGTTCTCCATCAGCTACGTATGTGCACTTGTCATTCATATTTTGTTTTCAGCTTGTTACACTGACAGAAAAATCTCTGTGGAATTTTTCTGCGCATACAAAGCTTTGTCATATTTGCATATTTTCAGGATTTAAGGAGAACAGTGTATTTCCTCGAAACATAGTTTGTGTGGTGGTTCTTCTGAATGTGTGATACTGCAAAGCGTTGTTGACACCTACTAAATTGTCTCTGGTGATTATTAATTTTGAGGTTTAAATAGTACAAGAAATAGGAAATTTTAAAAGTAACATGACATAGTGCCAAAAATTTTTCTTAAGACTCCTGTATAATATGTCTGACTTTTGTTAAAGCTACTTTTCTTTTGCATCACATAATGTGCTGGTGGAAGTATATTGTAATATAGTTACTTCATTCCAGTTTTACCTCTGTTAATTCAAATACATGATATGCATATGCTTGTGTGTGCTCGATTGCTCCAGGGTGCAAGATGGGGAGGAATTCTGAAGCTACCTAAAAGTCACTTGCTTAAATATATTGTACATTATATATATTAAATATTATATAATATAATAATATATAATTAAATACATTATTACATAATCCCATTCTGTAGCCACTGGCTGACCCCTTAAGATAAAATGGTGTTCACTCTGTTTTATCCATGAGGTAATCCTCATAAGAAACACATAAGCAAAGAAAAACTTAATCTCATTCTGAATAGCCACAATTGGAAACAGCTGAATATTCCACAGTACCTGAGTAAATAAGGATGTAACAAAATGATTAAATGCTTCATAGCCTTTTCAAGTTGTATTGTAGAAGATGGGGTAGAGACTTTGGGAATTTTCATAGCATACTGTCAATTGAAAAAATATACAAAATAACTATTCCTAAAGGCAAATTTATGTAGAAAAAAAGCTTTGAAATAGATCTCCAATATTAATAGTTTAATTGGTAGCACTGTATGTGGGATTTGTCCTTTCTCTATTCTTTCTAGTACTTTGTAATTTTTCTCTAATTTTGTGCAGCTTAATTATATAACAACATGTACAGTGTGATAATAATTTACCATTTTTGAAACAGCATAAAAATGTTCTAATGAAATTTTATACTTAGAAAAATTATAAGAGAAACAGAACCTCTTACTCTCATATTTTTGTTATAGCAATATTCAAAATAACTATAGAATTGTTAATTATACATGCATTATTATATATACATATCCAAAATTATATTTAATTACATAGTTATTATTTATATTTATTGAACACCATTTTCTGTGCCCAGTCCTTTGTATATGTCTTCAGTTGTACAACAAACATAATCATCCCTAGTTTACAGATCAGGAAGTTGAGGCTTTGATTGACTGAGGTCTTTACCTTCAGTGATGCAACTACTCAGTACAGAACCCAGCTTCGAACCAGAGTCTGTCTCAGTTCCAAGCCTTGCCCTTAATGGAAAACTACCCCTTTCCTTTTACTTTTGTAAGTTATTGCTATTATATATTTATAATGATTTTGTCTTTATGCACTTTTTGTGTTCTGTTTCTCATTGTAGAAGATGGGAAAATTTCATCTGATAGAAAATTTTAAGGGCCGGTGCCGTGGCTCAATAGGCTAATCCTCCGCCTGCAGCGCCAGCACACCGGGTTCTAGTCCCAGTCGGGGCGCCGGATTCTGTCCCGGTTGCCCCTCTTCCTGTCCAGCTCTCTGCTGTGGCCCGGGAGTGCAGTGGAGAATGGCCCAAGTGCTTGGGCCCTGCACCCACATGGGAGACCAGGAGAAGCACCTGGCTCCTGGCTTCGGATCAGCGCAGTGTGCCGGCCACAGCGCACCAGCCTCACCGGCCATTGGAGGGTGAACCAACGGCAAAGGAAGACCTTTCTCTCTGTCTCTCTCTCTCACTGTCCACTCTGCCTGTCAAAAAAATAATAATAATAAAATTAAATTAAAAAAAAATTTTAAGGCATATCACAATTAATTTGAAGCAAGTGATTCATACTTTTTGTCCTCAAATATCCACGGACATTTCATTTTGCACATTTTATTGAATAATACAAAATACATTTCTCTATTTAGGAAGGAAAATGTACACTTGGACTACTGTAAATGGTTGTAATTGTAAAATCTACTCTAAATGATTTCCTTTGTGTGTGTGTGTGTGTGTATGTGTGGCAAGTCCAAGAGTAAGCACCATGAGCCTAATATGGCACACTGTGTGGTTTTCTTTAAGGAATTTATTAAAACATTAGATTCTCTGGGTTACAGTAAATGCATGATAATTATAATTCTCATGTTAATGTGATGTTAATACAGAGAGAACAGATTAATCTAGTTCATAGATGGTGTTTTAAGGTCACATTCACCCTGTTAATCTGGGCATTTGGAGTTCCTAGAGGGTCTGTGGAAAGGGCCTTGTTAATGCAGAATCTTTACTTGTGAGTTTAGGAACATGTAGGCTCTGAATGAGAACCTGGCTCCCAGGCCGCCGTGTGCTCCAGTGTCACATTGGGCATTGCTGAACTTTGATGAAAACCCTTTGAGAGCACCATCCTCTTCCCTACAATTTTGATAAGATTTTCAAAACACAAGTCCTGGTTATTAGTACACAGGAAATGCAGTCTAGTCTCCCAAAATCAGCTCCAGCTCTCCCAAAATCAAGTTTTATTAACTTCAGTCAAATCATTAACATTTTACTTAATCTTTGTAATCGAAGAACCCTTTAGGCCCTAAGTGTTTAGCTAACATGTTTTCAGAACCAAGTGTGACTTGTTGCAGATTTTTAAACCTAAGAATGAATGAATATCTAAGAAAAAAAATTCTTGATTGTTTAAGTTTGTGCACTTAGCTGCAGCACGTTCCGGCCCATCTGTGCTCACCCGCCCATTTACTGCCATGCAGAGCTTACAGGGGTTCTGATTTCATGCGCTGCACAAGATGCACATGGCATGTTGTTTTGTGAGAATTGTGTAGGAGTCTTAGAGATCTATTTGTATCCTTGTTCTCTCTAAATTGCATATCCTTAGGTGCATCACTGGACTGTTCTGTGTTATTTCATCAGCTTTAAATTGGGGAAACTGTTAATAGTCCACTGGAACACAAAGGCTTGTTTATTAAATTAGATAATGTGTCAGAATCAACAAATATGAGGCCTACTTCTTCCGGTTCTTCACTTGCCCCCATGAGAACTGTTTGAGCTTTTGAAAGGGTAGGTGTTTTTCAGAGTTCAATTTGCCTCTCTTCGTTGCCCCTACTTTCCCCCACTCTGGATTTTTTATTTCTCTCTTTTACATTTTTCTGTTTTTTTTTTTTTTAAGGAAAAAAAATAGGTGAAATTAATTATTAGGGGCAAGCCTTATGGTACAGTGGTTGGGCTGCAGCTTTTGAAGTCTGCATCCTTTATCAGAGCACTGGTTCACGTCCTGGCTGCTCCACTTCTGGTCCAGCTTCCTGCAGATGCCTCTGGTAAGCAGCGGAGGATGATTCCTGTATTTTGAGTCGCTGCCACCCACGTGGGAGAACTGGATGGAGCTGTGTGCTCCTGGCTTCAGCCTAGCTCAGCCCTGGCTGTTGTGGGTATTTGGGGAGTGAACTAAGTAGGTGGAAGACCTCTGTTCTCACTCTCTTGCTCATTCTCTCTGCTGCTCTGCCTTTCAAGTAGATGAAAACGAATAAACATTTAAAAAAGAAAAAATGTTTAATTTTGCTTCTGATACATTAAAATAAACTCTTCCTAGTGGAAGTGTAGTTTACTTTCATGTAAAGCCACAGACTGCATGTGTCTGTGTGAATTTGACTAATATATGTAACAAACACCCCAGTTAAAATGCAGAACATTCCCATCAACACAGATAGTTTGGTAGGTAAAAGTATGTCTGCAAATCGCTCATTTCTCAAAATTCTTACCTGATTTCTTGCTTTGGGGCAGGTAAATCACCTCTTATATGTTATTAGTGCCTATTCCTTCAGAACAGACTTTCTGAATTAGCCCTTTTTTATCCATGATATGTTTTTTTGAATGGGAGAAAATGTGCTTTTCTTTTTCTATATGAAATTTTATCTTTTCTTTCTTTCCTCTAATCTCACTCTTCACATTTCCCTGTGGTGCTGGCTATATATATTATGGATTAGCACCACTGGGTCTGCCTCAAAGAGGTCATTCTCAGGTCTTTAGGATTCCATGTAAGACACCTGTTAGCATTGTTAGTGAAATGCACCCTGCCTTCTCTGATGCCTACCACCACCTGAATTCACATACTTTTCATGTGCAAAATGCTCTCTCCTGGAAATTTAGTGGAATACATTAAAAATCTGCATTTATTGTTAGTTTAGAAAATTCAACTTGACAACCAACCAGCCATTTCTTTGAAGTGGAAATAAATATCTTGTTTATTTGCTTTTTTTTTTTTTTTTGCCTCCTGAGGAATACATGACCTTTGATTAATCCAAAACTGTGACTTGTATTTTAAGTCAATTGTTTGCTGTTTTGTGAGGCCTTCCTTAGATATTCGTAAGTAAAACATTTAAAGTACTATTAAGAGTTTTTAGCCATCATTCTGTTTTTATTCTTTGAGTCAATCCTTAAACTAATACTTTTAGAGTAATATCTCCAATGAGTTTTACTAACTAGAACTGTGTTTCAAAGTATCTAAAGTGTGTTCCACCTTTCCCTGTGTATTTACACCTCTTCGATTTTGCTTTATGAGCAGCAAAAGCAAACTGTCACTATTTGCTGTAAATTGAAGCTTTTAATAACTATGTCTGTTCTACAACATTTGTCAGCTTTGAATATTCTGTCAGGAGAAAATAAAAATAGCAGGGGAACTCGGCAGTAGTGACACTGAGAATTTATCTGCTTATGCTAAAGGAAGGTAAAAAATATAATCTTGAAGGATGAGCATTTGGCATTTTTTCCTTCGAATAATGTAAATTTGAACTGGCTCCTCCTGAAATACATTTTTGGATGGACAGTTGGCAAAATAAATGAATGAATAAGTTTCACCATTAAACACAGAATATCTTTGAAACCAGAAAGAAGAAAATAAAAAGGTTACTTCAGACCATTGTTTCAATCATGTATGCCTTGTTTGACATTAGCTTGAAAAATAAGTTTTATAAATACATAAAAAGAAACATGATGGCTCGGTAGTAAAAACTTGGATGCATATAGCTTTTAAATTTTTATACTATTTCATAGTAAAAATTCATGTGCAGAAGATCATCTTGGATATGTGACAATAAAAAATTAATTTATCTAATAAAGATGATTCAAGTAAATCAAATCTAAGTAAATTCCATAGTCCACATTTTTGTTCATAAATTGTATGCATTGGTTATAAATATTGATAACATGAATGAAATATATATTATGAAAAAATCACTTTCTCTTTTGAGATTAAAAATATAAAGTTTTTCAGGACTTTCTCAGTTGGTGTTGACTTCCAGTTCATTCATTTACACCCATGGCTTTGCCACTGTGTGTCTTTCTTTGTTTTATCTATTTCTAAGAGTTTCTTCTCAAAAGATACCTTTGTGTTCTTATCATAACAGTGACCATCTGTGAGGGACCCACTATGGGTTTGATAAATGTTGATAATAGGTCAACACTATTTTGAACAGGAGGAAGAATATTAGTAAAAGTGTGCTTGGCTGTGCTACTGTACAGTCTTCATTTAAACTTCTATTCTAACAGAAGGGTGATTAATGAGACCACACAAGCCTGCTTATTCCCCTGTCAACCTTTTGACATGTCTGCAAACACAGGAGGTTTTAAAAATAACCACGGTGAACTATAGAGATGGCCCCTGATTTTACAAAGTGCACATGCCTGCATGTTTTTTATTTTGTATTAGTGTTGTTCTGTTATTTTAGATGGAGCCTGAGGGAAAGAGTGAATTAATTATTACTAAAATTAATAGGATAATTGCATATGTATAATTTTACAGAGCACTCTACAACTGTGTTTCTAAATGATGAGAAGTGACTTGTGCTAAACCTTCCTCGGGAGGGAGTGGAATTTGAAGGGTTTTAAATGGCAAGATAGGTTTTGTTCTGCCTTTTAACAAACACCCTAGTATAGTGTTGAGTCCTATTTTTTGATAGCAATAAATTGAAAATTTGCTTTATCACTGGATATGAATGGTTTTGTTTTTTTTCCCCAGCTTAAATCTCCTTATGTGTCTATAAAATTATATTTCAGACAAGATTAAAGAAGTGCTTCCAGTAAAGTTGGGACATTAATCACACATTAATGATTGACAGATACAGTTGTTCTTTATTTCTGCAAAGAATTCAATTGTGCTTTGTTTACTCCCTAGAAGAAAATCACTACCCTATAAAGAATTTAATCGTGAAGATGGGATATGATAATTCTACTCTTTGGCATTTTCCCTATCCTGATTTGCAAGATTGTAGTAACAAAGCATTTGAGTTTAGTTTTTTTTTTTTTTTTTTCCGTTTTCTCTGCCTCTTCCGTATAGGAATGTTCACTTTTTTTTTTTTGTCTTTTTTTTTTTTTTTCAGTAGCTTTGATTTTAAGTACCTCTTAGGATTTACAAAGCTGTGTTTGGAGTTCTTTCAGGTACAATATTTCTTTTTAAAACATTGATAAGATTCTCCCCCTTTGAATGTACTTTTTCTTTTTAATTTTGTTAATTGACTTGGATGAATAAGTTAGCCTTGTTGTTTGGATCCTGAAGAAATAAGATGCCTATCTCAGAGAAGGAGAGCAATTTATTCTTGGTTTTTCCTACATGCTGAATCTGTGTCTTTGTGCTTCACAGGGGCCACTTTCTAATCTGTGTTTTTGGTTAGGATGCTTGTGTTGCTTGTAAAAGAAAAAAAAAAAAAATGAAAGCCTTTTTAAGTCAAAGCTCCATTGATGATTCAAAAAATAAATTAAAAATAAAGATGAGATTGTTTCAATCTTAGATTAAGCCAGTTCATAAAGTTCTCCTTTTTTAAAAATAATATTTAAATAGGTTTCCCATAATGATTTTAAAGTCTCAGAACAGAACGTTTTATAGAGGATCTAGTAGAGTGAGGAAAATGAATATATGACACAAGTCTTTCTGTTAAATAAATGAAATCTAAAAGTCATCTGCCACAACTAATGCTTTTATGCATTGGGACTTGGGCTAATTATGTAACATTTTTCAGCCCACTGTGACTTACATTAATAGTTGGGTTAAGCAAAGCTAGTAATTAAAAAACAAACAGTATCTTGGTTTTCAATAGTGAAGTATGAATTACAGAAACTGTTTGTTCTAATTCTTCTGAATATATTCCAGGTACATTTAATTCTCTGAAAGGCATGCTTTTAAGGATAAGAGTGAATAATGAATTTCTCATTTAATTTCAGAAAAAATAAATTATTTGTTGTTTACTTTAACCACCTGCTTACCTCCCTCCCTCCCTCACCGTGTTGTGCTTGTTCAGAGGAGCCATAGACTTGGCAAATCTGAGACTTTAGCCACTACCCTCCTGTCTCCAATGTGAAGGCTTGGGATGACTTTGCCATGACTTGGGATGACACAGGTGGTGTGAAGGAGGACAGAATGAGCAGTGTCCAGAGGCAGCCAATTAGCATCTAAGAAATCAGGTTCTCCAACCTTTACTGACTTAACTGTCTTTAAACTGCCTTAACTTCCCCAAAATGGTCACCGTGTGAGAAAATAAAAGGAAAAAAAAAAAAAAAAAGATCCCAAGAGACTTCATTGGAGGGTGAGCACAGAATTCAGCGGCCATCTCAGTTCCCGCTTTTGTGCAAAGACTAACCAGATACTGCAGACACATGTGGTCATGTTTCAGTTTTTCAAGGTTTTGTTGAGATACAGTTCACACATCCAAAATATATAATTCTGTAGTTTGTCATAAAGTCATAGAATTAGTATGCATCACTACAGGCATTAAACATTTGTGTCACCCCAGAAAGAAACCCTGCAACCCTTTGCATCAGCCCCAGTCCCCTTTTCCTGGCAACCACTAATCTACTTTCTCTCTTTGTACTGGACATTTCATACAAATGGAATCATACGATGCATCGTGCTTTGTGACAGGCCTCTTGCACTTAGTGTCACATGTTCAGGGTCCGTCCACATTGTTTAGTGTGTGATTGTGTTTCATTCCTTTTTTTATTTATTTATTTTAAAGATTTATCTATTTTTACTTGAAAGTCAGAGTTACACAGAAAGAAGAGAGGTATTCCATCCAATGGTTCACTCCCCAATTGTCTGCAATGGCCGGAATTGCGCTGACCTGAAGCCAGGAGGCAGGAGCTTCTTCTGGGTCTGGGCAGGGGCCCAAGGACTTGAGCCATCTTCTATTGTTTTCCCAGGCCATAGCAGAGAGCTGGATTGGAAGTGGAGCAGCCGTGTCTCGAACCGGCGCCCATATGGGGGGCCAGCGCTTCAGGCCAGGGTGTTAACCCACTGCGCCACAGCGCTGGTCCCCATGTTTCATTCCTTTTGTGGCCAGATACTATACCATTGTATAGTTACACCATATTTTATTTGTCCTTTCATAAATTGATGGCCATTTAATTGTTTCCACTTTTTTTGGCTATTATCAATAATTTTGCTATGAATATTTACATGTAAGTTTATGCATGTACATAGTGTTTCTTAGGTATATACATACTTTTATAGAAGTGAAAGTTTTGGGTTGTGCCATATCTGTGTGTGTAAGCATTTGAGGAACTGCCAGGCTGTTTTACCCAGCCCCTGCTGCCATTTTACATTCTCACCAGCAGTGTATGGCAGTTCTAATATCTCCACACATCCTGACCAAAACATGTTATTGTCTGACTTTTTTGATAATAACCATCTTACTGGGTATGAAATTATATTATAGTTTTGATTTACATTTGCCTTTATGACTGTGATTTAGAGCATCTTTTCAATGTTCTTATTCACATATTTAATATTGTTACGGTGCCTGACAAACCATTATACACTCCTGAGTGCCTTTTGAGACTAGGACATAGAATGTGCAGTTACTCACTTGTGCCATGTGTGTAGTCACCCCTGGACTGGAAAGAGCTTTGAGCCCTGCCCCAGTGACATACAGGTGAGAAGAAAAGAATGAACAGCTCTGTGAAATAAAGTCTTCAGGAAGCTATGATGAGGTGTGTGCAAGGACCAAGGGAAAACCAAGGACAGAGGGGTTTGATTGTGCCGAAGAGAAGGCTTTGATCAGGGAGATTTTCATTTATTTATTTGAAAGGCAGTTATATAAAGAGAAGGAGAGATAGAGAGGTCTTCCACGTGCTGGTCCATTCCCGAAATGGCTGTAATGGCCAGGGTGGTGCCAGGCTTAAGCCAGGAGCCTGGAACTCTATCCAGGTCTCCCATGTGGGCAGCAGGAACCAAGTAGTCAAGCTATCATGTGTTGCCTTCCCAGGTGCATTAGCAGGAAGCCAGATCAGAAGTGGAGTAGCTGAGAGTTAAGCTGGTGCACATATAGGATGCTGAACCTGCTATACACAGTGCTGGCCCAGGCCACAGTTATCATAGCATTCCTGACTTCATGTCTTTGTCTTTTATTAAACCCTCCCAGCTATGGAACATGCTCTTTCATAATAGGTGAAATGGAGCCGAAATCACAGTATATCTGAGTTGTCTCTTTGGTCCAGAAACTGCCTCTGTTGTGATTATGGTTTCTGCTTTTGAATGCATGTGAACAGCTTGTCAAATGCCAAGTTTTGTAGAAAAAAAAATCTGTAATCTTTTTTTTTTTTAAAGATTTATTTATTTATTTGAAAGTCAGAGTTACACAGAGAGAGGAGAGGCAGAGAGAGAGGTCTTCCATCCTATGGTTCACTCCCCAATTGGCCGGCACAGTTGGAGCTGTGCCGATCCGAAGCCAGGATCCAGGAGCTTCCTCCAGATCTCCCATGCTGGTGCAGGGGCCCAAGGACTTGGGCCATCCTCTACTGCCTTCCCAGGCCATAGCAGAGAGCTGGATGAGAAGTGGAGCAGCCAGGTCTCGAACTGGTACCCATATGGGATGCCGGTGCTTCAGGCCAGGGTGTTAACCCTCTGCGCCACAGCTCCGGCCCCTGTAATATTCAATTTATGATACCTGAAGTGACCTTCTGAGTCCTTTGCATATGTGAAATTTTTTTTTCTTTTTAAAATATTACTGTTTGCCTGTGATGGAATATTTAAATGTTCAGAGGTTTTTTTATTATTATTTTTTTCTGACATCTTTTATGATGGTTTTGGAGGAAAAGATCAGTTTCTGTAAAGCATGCAAATGAAACTACCTTGTGTACTAAATCTCACCTAGGGCACTTTTGCCTCTTACAGACTCTCAAAGATTGTCTTTAAAAGATGTGCAGGCGAAGTGACTTCTGACAGCGTTGGCTAGCCTAAATCCTTATTTATGTTTACTAAATTTGTAACTCTGACATGATATTTTAGAAAGCCATATAAAATTATTTTCCCCATTGGTTATGGCCTTTGATGGCTTCAGGGAAAGTGGATTTGTATCTTGAAAGCTCTGCAACCATTCCAACATTCCTGTCTTTGTCTCCCCGCCCCCCAGATATATGAAGAGAGATGCTGAGAAATCAGATCCACTATGTGTTGCCAAACAATTTCTTTGATTTTATTTTCTTGCAGATAAAATTGGATCAGGAATACAGGGTTTTCTAGAGTGCCTTTATGAAAAAAATAGGCTATTCCAGAAATGTAATGAAATAATTAAAACTCAATTCTTTTTACTGGTGTTTTTTTAAAATGTAACTTGACCTATCATAATGCATATTTATACTTATGAAAATCACTTTTATTAATGATATCGAGAAAAGTTTTATTCCTAGTCCCTCTTGCTATCAATATTACTTTACTGGTCACCATAAATATTCCATCTTTTCTTTCTGTAAGTCCATTTAGTTTGCAAAATCAGAAGGTTGCACTAGGCATGGCAATTAATGCCATAATCCATGGGCACCCATGGAACCTGGTTCAGATCCTAGAGTTGCCACTTCTAACTAAATGACTTGGAGCACGTTTTTCTAACTTCTCTTATATCTCAGTTTCCTCTTCTGTTTTGTGGTAGCGTGTCCCAGAGCTACAGGGAAGGAAAAGCAAGGCAGTGAGTGGAAAGCAGACAGTCGAATGCCTGACACATGATGCACACCAGTCATCACACCCGTAATCACTGGTGGTTATGTCAACATTGTGGGCAAGGGGGAAGATCTTAAGGATCTTTAGACAATCTGGAAACATTTTCACTGAGATTGATGACTGACTTTGAAAACTTGAATTCCTGTACAAGGTAAATCATATCCATTTGGGTATGCAGTGGTAGTTAAGTTGTTCATGATAATCATCATAATCATGCTTAGCTTATAGTTACTGAGGGCTTGGCATGTGCCAAACTTGGGTTTGTGATGTAAGTTTAACAACACTTTGAAGCATGTGCTGTAGGGATCTCTGTTATGCAAATTTAGAAACTGAGGCACAGAAAATGTAGCTAAATTTCCCAAGGTCATATAATTAATGCAAGTGGCATCAGGATAGATAACTATGGGCCATTTTGCATGTCGATCACTTAGTTACTTGAGTGGAAGTAATATAATAGGAAAGTTGTTTGTGCTTTTAATTCGTGGACAAAGCAGTATGGTAGCAAAGACATCAGCATATATTAAGCCTAATATTTTATATAATTCATGTAACATACTTTAAGTAGTGCATTCATTATCACCAATGAAGCTTCTTTCCACAAAGAACTCAGCTAACTAATGAATTCTTTAATGTATGAATATTATTTACATACTGAAAATGAGTTTTACTTTTTTCAAGTACCCACTAGAAATCCACTGAAGTGAAAGGTAGAGCCATCTTTTTAGGGGGTATGTTGAAGGGGATAGGCCTCATTTTTTTGGCAATGATGATATTTGCCTTCTCAGTAACGGATCACATCTGCTCTCCTTTTCTATAAATCATCATTGATGTGTCTGACGTTGTCCAGACAAATCTGGACAGTCCTCATGGGCGGGCATTATTGGACTGACTTCTCATGCCAGATTCTGATTGCTAAATAAAGCAGTTCTGAACAGATTCATAACCATCTTTCATGGTAGTATCTCTGCTGAACCAGGCTGCTTTGTAAATCCCTTCGTGATGAAGATATCGATCACCTTTTTTCTTGTCTCTTGACTAAATTAAGCAATAAACATATGCATTTATCAAATGGGACTTTTTACCTTTTCACCTATTAGAATTCGTATTTTAGTTACTAGCATTGATCAGTACTTTTGTTCTGGCTTGTTATTTAAAGAATCAGCATGATATGTTACCATGCATAAATTACACCCCAATAAATCCAACTTTAAAAAAGTACAGAAAGGTATAAATACAAGAAATCTGGAGGCTGGCAGAAGACTCTGTATAAATTCAGTGTACAAGAGATTGCTGTTGGGTAGTGGTTACTGTTGGAAATAAGTGTAAGATTAACGCTTTTACATACTATTTTTTTCAGCTTCCTTTTAGAGAATATGTTTATAACCAGTAGAGAAGCTTGTAAGTTGGATTTCAGGAGTAATGCACTAATTGTACATAACATTGAACCCCTCCTCAGCCAAGAATGATGTTTCTTTGTTTAGCTAACATAGGAAAACATGCCATCTTGGATATAATTAATGGCAAGAAAAAGTTAAGACAAAAAAAAAAATGGTTCTTCCCTCAGTGTGCAGCCAACAATCTGTGAAGAATCTCTGATGGAGAAGGTTAGAGACCTGCACTCCATCGCTGGGAATAGATTCCTGTTGCTACCCAGGGTCCAGCATCAAAGGCTGCCATCGTGCAGTTCCTGCCTTCCAGGTGCCCTGTGTGGGTCTTCCCAAAGCAGCACTTCTCTTTTTCTCCAGCTTCTCTGGATTATTCATTTGGTTTTCTGGACATTGGTGACCATTTATTTCCCTTGCCTCTTTCCTACCTTTGTGCATCTCGCTGCTCTTTAGTAGCTTTATTAAGAGGAAGTGGGTATCAATATTCTACTCTATCACAAAGTAATACATTAGATTACAGAGGAACTCTAAATTAGACTAAAATTAGATTGTCACCTCTTATCAATGCCACTCCTGTTTCCATATCCAAGAAAAATCAAGAGCAGGGCATTTTTATAAGCATTTTAACAGGTTTATAAGACTTAGCTGTGCCTCCCCACTCTTCTGCATGAGCGGGATGTTGGTCAGCTGTGAAATAGGGCTAAATCCCTGCTGGCAGAAGTAGCAAAAGGTTAAGCATTATCCAGACTTGGGGGTTTAAAGTCACATTCCAGAAAGCAGAGAGTGTTTTGATGATAGGGATCAAGCTTAAGAATTTCAGAGCCACATACACATACATTAGTGGGATGACTCAAGTCCTTGGTATGATTGTCCCAGTAAAGATTTGCTGACAACCAGCAAAACCATAGACAGATATGGCTCTTAAGGAGAGAGAAAGAGAGAGATCTCGAGATCTTTCCGAATTCTTCAACCTGCTTTGAGAAATAAACCTCATAAGTTGGTGGAAGCTGGCTTTGAGGTCCAGCTTTCGTGGTGGTGATGGTGGGGAGAATGTTAAAAGTCCTCTTGCCTGATGTTAGTGCTGTGAGAAGACCTGTTACTCAGCTCAATCCTCTAATCAACTGGTTGAGCACCTGATTGATAAAAGATGGTTCCTGAAGACAGGTGTTTTTTCTGTCCATGTCAGTCTACAGTGCAACAGGGAGACTAGCTTAATCAGATAGTCCCATGAGTACGTGTATATTAAAGACGGTGCTAGTTTGAGAAATGAGAGCTTGTAGCAGTGGACATAACAGCTGAATAAAACTCTGAAAAGTGGCAGGAGCTAACCAGAGGAAGGAATGGAAGGCCAGGAGCAGTCAGGAGCAAGCCTGGGAGGCATTCTCAGTGAAGAAAGGTACATATGCAAAGGCCCGATGGCTGCAGAGGGCAAGGTCCATGTGATGAACTGACCATGCTTACAGTACGGAGTGTAGTCCCAGGTGAAGGCAGAATATTAGGCAGGGGCTATTTTACTGCAGGCCCAGTAGTCCATGTTAAGAACTTTTCTGTAGTCCAGGTGTGAAGGGCAGGAATGTAATCGGAGTTACATTTTGAAAAGATCACTTTAAACTATGTGTGTAGATGGAGTGAAGGGCCTTTAGAGGTGCAGAAACCCCTTGCTAGACCATTTCAGGGGCCTAGATGAGAGATGATGTTAGCTTAGACTAGAGGGGTAATGAAGAGGTTGAGCTATTTAGGGTTGAGAATTTGGCCTTAACTGATGATTGGATAGAAGGAGAAGTGAAATGTCAAAGGTTGTTTCTAGTGGTTGTGTTGCTACTGCTGGCAAAATAAATACAGGGTAAAGTACAATTCAAAGTTACTGGAGTACAACGTGCAGTGCATTTTATCCTTTCTTTACCCCTCCCCTTTTCTCTCTCTTTGTTCCTCTTCGTCTCATTCCTTCTCTGTCTGTCCTTCTTCATGCCCCTGACTTTCTAGTTCAACTCAAGCAGAACTCAAGCCTGCATACTTCTAAAGAAACTTTGATCCATAACTTAGCAGATGCCCAATGCTGGATCAGTTCCTATTAATCTGAAATCAGGAGCTGATCTTAAAATTTTCTAAAATATATTGTCTTATTTATATTAAAAGCATGCAGCTCCTGAGCACGTATTTTAAACTTGCTGGTGAGATAAAACATGAGCTGGCTAGGTTGTTTCTAGGTGCTAAACCAAGTGTCCGCATGAATTGCAGAGTTGCTGTAAATATTTCCAGGCACAGACAGGTAGATGCAATAGGAAAAACCTGAACAAATTCTTAGGATGCCAATATTGTCACAGAGTCTCCATGCAGAATGAAGTTGTTTGACAAAGTGTTTCCCTGGTGATTTGGCTGCAGATGAAAATGTCTTCGGCAATAAAATTTCGTGCTTGAGTCCCAGCTCTGTGCACTCATCAGTCAGCAAACGACATATCAAGGATCTTTTTTGCTGTATTAGTTAATATGTTGGCAGAAATATGGGAAACATTGTTAGTCCCTTCAATTTCTGTGCATGGATTTTTTTTCCACCTTTAAACACATTAATTTTACCAAAATATTTTACTGGCTATAAATTTATTACTAATCAATAGAATTGCACTAGAACAGGGATTAAAAAGTTTTTTACAGCAACAAAGGTTTTCTTAGTTACCAGTACTAGAAGAGTTATAATAGTAAGAGCTGCTGTTTTGCCATGATTTGAAAATAGTTTCAGGGAAATTTAAGGGTTGGTAAGGCAATTAGTGATGAAGCATATTTTAATTATAGTAACTGGATAAGCTGCTTACAGCTTTATGGATTAATACATTATTAATAGGTTAGAGTCACATGTGATTTTAATCACACTTCTTATTGTAGCCATAGTTTATTAACATTGGTATTTTATAACTTAATAATTTACACATAATGGGCTCAAATTCCATTTCTGTGATAGCAAAGAAATAATTTACACCATACATACTCATCAACAGGAATAAAGTCCTTCAGGTTCACAAGCAAATAACTGTCCAAGATCGTTTTACATTTAAGGATGCGTACAATAATGAGATCATTTTACACTGCATTTTGTTATTTCTGTGGATGCCAAGTCTGGGTTTCACAAAGTCATTTACAAAACAGGAGAGAAGATGAATCACAATAATTTCACACATATTTAATAAGCATGAATTATCCAGTGAAGTTTGCATCCATTCTTTAAGTTGTGAAAACTGTAAGGTGTTGGAGTTAATGCTTTTTGGCCAGCTCTTCTTGTCTCATGCTGCCCTTTCTTTTCCCCCTACCCTGCCATCCCGCCAGGCCTCAGTGCATGTCAGAAGCTGTCATATGGACTGGATTGAACTGTGTTTATTTTAATGGCATGTGTGTCATTCTGTAGCTTAGGGTATGCACAGCCTCCATGCGTCCTAGCCTCTAGATATTCATTACCATTTCAGGGAAAGCACAGCCTCATGCCATCCTAAAGTAACCTCTCAAAGAGCTCCCTGTGAGAGCACCATGAGCCCCTAAACTCACTTAGAGGCAAAGAAATGAACACTCGGTGATTGACTGCTTTACAGCAGGCACTGTGCTAGTTTATACTTGTCACTTTAGTAAAGATTTTCTTTTAAATCATAAGTCCTCTGGGTTTCAGTTCTACAAAATCTTTTGAGGCCCTGATGAGATAATTCAAGACTCTTTAGGCAGGGCTAATCTACATAAGATGCAAGGAGGTTAATAGGTAAAAAGAAGAAAAGCCATTCAAATGAGCTTGTGAAACCTTGGCAAGGCTGTTTTCTAATATATTCTGTACATCACAGGTGTCTGGGGAGGGGAATGCAGCTTGCCTAATTGAGTATAGAACACTTTTTAAAAAAATATTTATTTATTTATATGAAAGAGTTACAGGGAAGCAGGGACAGAGAGAGAGGGGTCTTCCAACTGCTGGTTTGCTCCCAAATGTCTGCAACAGCCAGAGCTGGGCCAATCCGAAGCCAGGAGTCAGGAGACTTCTCTGGGTCTCCCACATGGGCGCAGGGGCCCAAAGACTTGTGCCATCCTCCACTGTCCTCCCCGGCCATAGCAGAGAGCTGGATCGGAACCAGAGCCCACATGGGATGCTGGCACTGCAGGACACGGCCTCACCTGCTGCACCACAGTGCCAACACCCCTAGAACCCTTTTTGAAAGAGTATCTGAACTCAAGTTTTTCTCTGTTTCAAAATATGTCCATATAAAAATGTTTAAGAGTTCTAGCTTTACACTGTTCTGTCTACCACCATAGAAGAAATAATAATACACAGGTAGAAGAAATAAAGTAGGTTCATATGATTCACAAGCTGTAAAATAGGATTTAAAAAGTTAACAGATTTCCATTTCTTTTTGCAAGTAAAAGAACTGAACTATCCCATTGTTTAATTGTTAGAAGTCCAGGGATCCAGATATTGGTCTTTGTGTCCCTTTGTGCTTGTTATCTTATTGCCCTTTGACTGAGAAAAACCACTTTCTTGAGGATCCATAATACTAGTTGCAGAAAATGGTCTGCATGTTACCAGCGAGGTAGGTTTGCTGTTTGATGCCACAAACCCCATCTTTAGGGAAGAGAAAGGCTTTCTATGAATGGCCAGCCAGCAGGAAGCCAGGGTAAACCCATATCTGCCTCCCCTGATGGAAGGTCCAGAGGAAGTTTTATATACTTAACAAAGAATTTGGGAGGCAAACACAATGACAAGGGCAATTCTGATTGGTGAGGACTTGCAGGACTGGGTGTGAGGAAGAGTCCAGTCAGCGGATCTTGTAATCTTCTGACCCATCACCTAAAGCTGCCCGGCTCCTCTGTTTCCACTCCTTCTCCAATATTTGCTTCATTGCTTCCTTTTGTTATCTGCAGGTCATAGTTCTCCTTTTTACATATGTGCAATGCAGCAGGTCAGTTTCAGTCTAGTTGAAACCAATGTAGGCCAGCTTGGAGGTAAAGCCTATAGAAAAAGCTTAAAAATGGTGATTTCATGACCTGATTGTATGGCTGGGAACTATTGTTATAGAATAGGGTAGGAAAGTTTTCCTAGGAAGGAAAGAGGAAACTCAGTAGGGGTTTTTGAATTTTGGGCTGTCAAGAAGAGACCCTATTAAGGGGGCAGCAGCCCGGTTTCAGTTAGTCTGTAGCCGACTTGAGTTCTCATTTTGAAGGGCTTTGCTCATTTTATACTGTCTTCTAAATGTGTCAATTATAACTGCAGCCCTTTTGTTGTGGGACAATGAAAGCCATCTTGGTTCTTGTCTCACATGGAAAAATTTCCACTCAGACGGTGGCAGTGAGCAAACAAGATTTATTGAAAGATAAACCTCCTGTAGTTGCCAAAGAAGCTTGCCAGTGCTGGCTCTTTTATACACAAAGTGGCTGTCTCTGATTGTCCCCTTTCTGAAAACTAGACCTAAACTTAACCAATCTGGGAGGAATGGAATAACAGCCAATCAGAAGGCAGTAATTACAGTCCTGTATATCCTTGATAAAACTAACTGTAGTTAACGACCCAACAGCTTTTCACTGACTTGCCTGTTAGCCCTTCTAACTCTTCACACCATCATTATCCTTTACCTTTTCTAGATTCTTCTGAGCTTTAGAAAACAGATATGAGGCGCCAGCGCCGCGGCTCAATAGGCTAATCCTCTGCCTTGCGGCGCTGGCACACCGGGTTCTAGTCCCGTTTGAGGCACTGGATTCTGTCCCGGTTGCCCCTCTTCCAGGCCAGCTCTCTGCTGGGGCCGGGCCCTGCACCCGCATGGGAGACCAGGAGAAGCACCTGGCTCCTGCCTTCAGATCAGCATGGTGTGCCGGCCGCAGTGTGGCGGCCATTGGAGGGTGAACCAACCGCAAAGGAAGACCTTTCTCTCTGTCTCTCTCTCTCACTGTCCACTCTGCCTGTCAAAAAGAAAAAGAAAAAGAAAAGAAAACAGATATGAGGCATGGGAGGAGAAGTGGGGGGAGCCACGTTCACAGCAGAGTCCCTGCTTTGCTGTTACATAGACAGCATACTAGTTCCATAAACCGCCCTCTGGCCCCAACATCCTTGTTTTTCCTGTTTAGTTCTTTCTTACAGTAGCATATTTGTACATGTTTACTAAAGTCACTATGTAAACTAACAATAAAGAGGCTATTTTGATTTCCTGTGGAGGCAAGATTGAGCTTCTTCATGGTTTCATCTGGTGCTGCTGATTCGGCTTATTGTAACTTGAGGATACAGGGCTCTGCACTGGTGCCCTCAGTGAGCTTGTTGATAACGTAATTTATCTGTAATGCTTTGGTTGTACGGAACAAGTGCTATTTGATACAAATCATAATTTTCTTTTTTTAAAAGATTTATTTATTTATTTGAAAGTCAGAGTTACACAGAGAGAGGAGGGGCAGAGAGAGAGGTCTTCCATCCGATGGTTCACTCCCCAATTGGCCACAATGGCCAGAGCTGTGCCGATCCGAAGCCAGGAGCTTCTTCCTGGTCTCCCACGCAGGTGCAGGGGCCCAAGGACTTGGGCCATCTTCTACAGCTTTCCCAGGCCATAGCAGAGAGCTGGATCAGAAGAGGAGCAGCCAGGACTAGAACTGGCACCGTGCCATATGGGATGCCAGCACTTCAGGCCAGAGCATTAACCTGCTGCACCACAGCACCAGCCCCACAAAATATAATATTCTTGTATTATTTATTCATTCAGCAATATTGATAATACTTATTACTTGCTCTGGATACTACAAGGAATACAAAACATCCCTTGGCCTCAGGAAATTTACATTCTAATGGGGACAGAGAGACAGTGAATGAAAGCGGTGCGTTATGTTAAATGCTGACAAAGATGGGTGGGTGGGAAGTTATTTATAAGGTCAAGGAAGCCTTAGAGATCTAAAGGGTGTGTAGAAATTTAGGGCAATATGCTTCGGAACCTGCAATGTGCACATTCACCAGCACGGGGAGACATGGGGAGCTAAGAACACTGTCAGAGGTGGGATCAAACGGGCAACTGGGGACAAATTGTGTAGATCTCTTGTGCAGAGAGATCATCCTTTGCTCACAGTGAGACAGAAGCCATCAGCATGTTTTGGACAGAAGAGTGACAAGATCTGCTTAGTCTTTTAAAACTAATTACCATTGCAAAATGAAAAGGGGAGCAGAGAAAACAATGTGGAGGCAATTGGCAGTCAGAGATGATGGTGGCCTGTTCCGCAGTGGCAGCAATGGAAGTGATGAGGAGTCACAGAATGCTAGGTGTTCATTCAAAGGGGAAGAGACTGACAGAAGTTCTAGATGAGTTGGATGTGGGATGGGAGAGAAAAAGAAGTCAGGGATAACTATGTTTTTAGCTGAACAACTTGGAGAATGAGGTTAGCATTACTAAAGTGGGGGGAATTTTGGGAGTGGAACAGATTTGAAGAAGGGGGCAGTTTGGGAACACTTAAGGGTGAGCTGCCTCCAGACATCCAAGTGGAGATATTCAGTAGGCAGGTGGCTCTAGGAGTCTGGAGGCGGAATTGAGATCTTGGCTGGAGGCAGATAGATGTTGCTTGATAGTCATGAGTCTGGAGGTCGTCACTGAGGGTGTGAGTATAAAGAAAAGAGACAAGGTCCAGCCCCTTGGTCCCAGGGTGCCAGCAATAGGAGGAGAAACTAGCGTAGGAAATAGAAGGAATAGCCAGGCATGAGAAAAGCCAAGAGAGCATGGTGTCTCTGAAACCAAGTGCATAAGTATTCCAAGAAGGTAAACATTATCAGTTTTACCAACTGCTATTGATAATTGGAATCGAATAAGATTGAGAGATTGCCTTCAAAGTTCAGGATGTAGAGGTTAAGGCAAACCTTAGCTTGAATGGGTTTCAACACAGAATTTGCTTCAAAAGAAAGAAATGGCAACAGCTAGAAGAAGACATTGGGTTAAGTAATGGCGTTTTTGAAGAGAACAGTAATGTGGTTGTGTGTGGTGGTGGTGGTAGTAGTTTTCTTTTATTTAGAGAGGCAAAGAAAAAGAGACCTCCCGTCTGCCAGTTTACTCCTGGCATGCCCACAGTGGCCCAGGTTGGATCTTGCCAAGCAGGGTCAAAGCTGGAAGCTGGGAATTCAATCTAGGTCTCTGCTGGAGGTTCTAGGGACCCAGTATTTGAGTCATCACCTGCCTTCCAGGGTGTGCGTGATCAGGAAGCTGGAATCAGGAGAACAGAGACACTCTGATACGGAATGCAGGCATCAAAACTGACAGCTTAACCATTATGCCAAACTCCTGCCCCGCAGTGTGATTGTGTGAGTGTGAGTAGCCAGTAGGGTGGGGAAAAGGAAATGATGTAGAAGAGAGGAGACCATTGCAAAAGCAGTGTCATCACATAGGTAAACGGCTTGGGATCTTGAATACAAGTGGAAGCTCCAGCCATGGCCAAGGGCCCAGGCAGTTCATACAGAGTAACCAGAGATAAAGCTGCTAGGTAAATTGGTATTGGGACCAGGTGGAAGTTCTTATGGGAGTGTTTCCATTTTCTCAGTGAAGAAAGAAGCAAGTTTTGTCAGCAAAGAGGAATGATAGATGAGGAAGTATTCTAAGAGGTTTGAGGAAAGAGAAAAAGGTAATATGCAAGCATTAGCTTTGCATCACTGTAATGTAGGACCTGAGGCAGTCTGACTTTATAAAGGAAAGAGGTTCATTTTGCCTTATGGTTCTGAAAATTCCATAGTCCTGGCTTGGGTGTGCCCCATTAGTTGAACTTCAGATGGCAGAGCCCGAAGCAGTACAGAACATCATAGGGCAGGAGACAGGCGGTGTGCATGTCTGTCTATCTCTATCCTTGTAAAACCACCAGGATTTAACCCTGGGGCCTCCATCTTATGGATCTAATCCAATCTAATCACTTCTCAAAAGCCCCACCTTTAAACACTGCAATTGCTTTGGGTTGCTACCCTTTTGGTACCATTAACTTAAGACTCTGGGGACCAAACTGCTTGGGTTCAGCTCCAAGTCACATTCAGACCGTAGCCAGTATAAAATGATTGGCTTTCAGAAAGAGAATGAACTGACAAGATGAGGTAGGATGACCAGGTGCACATCGGACTTTGGTGATAATCCAAGGAAATTAAACTTTCTTTTTCTTCTCCTTGCTACAGCAGGAAAATTTCACCAAGATATCCTGTGCATATCTTCAGGATCACCACTGTTGTACTGTATTATATACCACAATTAGTTTATCCATTCACCTTTCGTTGGACATACATGTTGTTTCATATTTGAGCTATTGTAAATACTCCTGCTGGGAACATTTCTGTTTATGGAGATATGTTTTCATTTCTACTGGATAAATTCCTAGAAGCAGAAATGCTAGATCATAGGCTACATACATATTTCACTTGGTAAGATACTGCCAAACTGATTTCTGAAGTGGTTATTCTACAAAACTAACCAGGCAAATGCTTCATGCCTTTAAATAGAAAAAGAAGCAATAGTAAGTGGGAAGTACAATGAAATAGAAAATGGGTCTTGGCTTAGGAAAAAGTAACTGAACTTCCTTGGATTCAGTTACCTCAAAAACTACATGCAGGAAATATACTAGGTAATCTACAGGGTTCCTTCCAGATTCCATTTCTTTGAGATTTTATGGAATTCTGCCATGTGATAATGGGCAGAGAGCCACATCTCTGCACATCTTTATCCTGTAGGAGTTGAGCAGCATTTTATACACTGGACACAGTAAGAAAATCTAGAACATAAGGTGCAGAGGCAAGAGAATTAGGCTTATGTGAAGTATATAGTTGTATGTGAAAACCACATATTCTTCAAAGAAAACATTGCAATGTGATACATAATTCCACTCAAAATTTTATATGAAATGTATACCTATGAATAGCTCCTATTTTGCTCTAATTATCCCAAATACCAAGAGATGCAATTGGATGGTTTAAGGAAAGAAAATGCTTACATATCCAGTGTTTGGATTGCTGTGGCTTATTTTGAAGCTAGGGTGATGAGATATTTGCTTCTGTTCCTTTTGCAAAGGAGTATTTTGAGTTTCCTTCCATCAGAAGTCAGTGACAGCCCCATTGCCCTCTTGCACCAGATGTGGTCTGGAAATCCAAATCACTGCAAACTTTCTTGCTTACCCCCTGGCTCCATGTTTCCATATTCCTGCACTGCCTGGTGAAGGATGTGTTTCGGCAAAGATGGAGGAGTCATGGTTCACTTGGTTGGAGCCATCTGATAAATAGAGGAAGCTAGAAAAGACAGATTGAACATCAGTGTGAGATCACATGCTGCTGTAATTTGTCTTTCAGGCTAATGAGAGTTACGAGTGGAGAGGGGAAAACCAGTTGGAGAAAGCTGTGAACCAGGTGGTGATCAGTGGTGGAGGTAGATGCGCAGTTGGTGTCAGTCATCCTTGGGGATTCTGGGTTGTGAAGTCCTGACCCACCAGCACAAATACCTGTTGCTTGTCAACTTCTTCAAAGGAATCCTGAGGATTCTGAGCATAGAAAGGGATACCTAGGTGCCTGGAATCTTGGAGTTGAGACAATAGAAGTCAGTTAGGCCAAATACTTGTGCCATGTGGGATCCCATCCACGGTACCCTGACCCGATTGTCCTCTGGCTTCTATTTGAAGACCTCTAGTGACCTGGGTCTCACCACCTTCATGACTAGCACTTTCCCTGTGTGACCCATGTGCCCTCTGAACATTCCCTGAGGGGACAGCATCACCAAGCCAGTTCTCTCATCACCTTTCTTTACTCTCATCTGTCTTTCTTGCATGAGGAAAGGTAAGACTGTAAAAACAAAAGCATGCTAACCTCAGCTAGCATGGGGCTAACAGCTGTGGAGGGCTTTCTTATTTCTCCAGATGGGGATGGGTGGTGGGCACCATAAGCATTTTATTGCTGTTTTTCCTTAGAGGTACAATTTTTTTTAGAGGTAAACATTTTTAGAGGTAAAAATGTTTTTATTAGAAGGAGATATTTTTTTTTCCTTCCCAGGGACCTTCATATCCTAAGTGGCCCTGATTTACTTTTTTTTTTTCTTTTTTTGACAGGCAGAGTGGACAGTGAGAGAGAGAAAGGTCTTCCTTTGCCATTGGTTCACCCTCCAATGGCCACTGCGACCTGCGCACCGCGCTGAGCCGAAGCCAGGAGCCAGGTGCTTCTCCTGGTCTCCCATGCGGGTGCAGGCCCCAAGCACTTGGGCCATCTTCCACTGCCTTCCCAGGCCACAGCAGAGAGCTAGACAGGAAGAGGAGCTACCGGGACAGAATCCGGCGCTCAGACCAGGACTAGAATCCGGTGTACCAGCACCGCAGGCGGAGGATTAGCCTATTGAGCTGCGGTGCTGGCCCTGATTTACTTTTAATAAATACATTGTATTGGTCTAAAAAGGTGACTCCTTTCTCACAACCAGCTTTTTGTTTCCAAAAGTCCAATTATTTGTAACTCTAAAGACCACAGGCGGCATTCGGCACTCTCTGGAGGCATTCTGGTTGCTACATCTGGTGTGGGGAGCACTCTCAATAAAAGCAGAGGCTTGGGATGTTGCTCAGTACCCTACAGTGCACAGGACAGCCCCTCACAACGACGAATTTTGTGGCCCAGAATGTGTTAGTGCCAGAGTTGAGAAACTTTGGGCTCAAAGGCCTATACCAACAATCAGTAATACCATCCAATGGTAGCCAGCACAGTGGATAGGAATTTTAATTTCATAAGCACAGGAGCTATTGCATTTGTATATGTCTTCAAAGTAGAACAAAGCAGCTTGCCATAGAAAGTATTCATTGAAAATCAGTTGTTGGAGGCACGGCTGTTGTAATGTCACAGTGACTGCAATGCTTGCTTTAAACCATAACTGGAAGTGGGCAGGTGTTTGAACTAACTTAACATGGGTTAAGATGCCCACGGACAGATTTGGAGTACCTGGATTCAGTGCCCAGCTCTGGCTCCTGACTTCAGCTTCCTGCCAGTGCAGACCCTGGGAGACAGCAGTGATGGCTCAAGAAATTAGGTTCCTGCTACCCAAGTGGGAAACCTCGGTTATGTTCCCAGCTCCGGGCTTCCGCCAATGGCAGCTGCAGGTATTTGGGGAGTGAACTAGCAGATGGGAGCTCTGTCTCTATATATCTGTCTCACTCTCCATGTCTCACATAAAAATAACCTTCTTGAAAAGACCATAACTTTCCTCACAGAGTAACAGAAACCTTCAAATCATAAAGAAAGGCTTATTGTTAGAAGAACTCTCAGACTTTTTAAGGCACATCCAACTTAAGACCTATTAAAAGAGAAGACGAAGTAGAGTCAGGATCAAAGAGTTTCAGAGGGCAATTTTTTCTTCTGATAGTTTATTCATATAGTTCCAGATAGCTATTTGCTTTTCCAAATTTGTGGAGAATTCTAGATCAACTGTTTGTCTTTTAGTAGAGTTTTGTTTGGTAGCCTTGTTTATGTGGTAAGGGAGACAAAACGATAGATTTTTGAAAGAAAAATTATGGGAGGTGTTTTTCTTCTCCTTGTCTTTGAAGACCAAAGTGATATTGCAGCCCATTTTGATATGTAAGAGTAGTATGACAGACGTGGTGTTTAATGATGCCCCACGCCCTGTGTTGGGGGCAGAGCCCATGCTGAGAGGGAGTGCAGAAGAGCTTGTCAGTCGAGGCAGGAGCTAATTAGTTGAGCTCCAGTGCCCCTCTAGATGACTTCAGGATAGACGTCCTGTCACAGTTGCCATAAACATCTATCAGGCCCCCTTTTCCGCTATTCCTTTCACTCAAACCAACCCACACTTGGAAAAGGGCGAAAATCAACATTTCTGGGGGGCCCACTCTGTGCTAGACTATCTGGACCCAGAGCATGGGATTAGCATGGAAAGGGGGTGCACACCTTCTTTAGGGGCACAGAAGCTAGGTCAAGGAATGAGTCCCTGGCTCACAGTGAATTATAACTTGGTGAAATAAGACTGGCAGCATAAGCAAAGGACTGTGGAATTCAGGCTGTCCCACCAGGTGAGTTTTCCTTTTCTGGATTGTAAGCATTAGTTATCAAAGGGTGGATTTTCACTTTTAAGTGGAAGCAGGGAAACTATAAAACCAAGTGAGCTGTTTCCTAGGGCCCGGGGTAAGGACCCTCCTTCAGTAGTGTGACGAGGGAGGCTCACAGAAGTACACATGGCTGAGGGCTTGGGGGGTGGCTGCTGCCACCGAGCAGGCGCATCTTGTGAGGTGTGACCGAGTACTCTCTTGCTGGCAGAACCCAGCACCAGCGTGCCCTAGGCCTGTCCATGGCTTCAGTTGTGTCGGTGCTCTGACTTCTCCCTATGTAGACATGCTCTGAACAGGCCTCCACGATGACGTTGCAGCTTTCTCTGTGGTGGCTGAATTAATGACCAGAAATGATGTGTTGGTGGACAGTTGGATGCTAATTACAATTTGGCCCTCAGGGGCCTCGAAACCCAAGTGTGTTGGTATTTGGTGGTGGTGGCAAAAATGAAAAGCCATGAAATACAGCAGAAACATATTTTGAACTGAAGACAATGCCAGTTAAGCCAGGAAACTTCAACTGATTTAACTGTGATCTGAGTTAAAGGTACTCAGCCTGTAGTTGTGGGGAAGGGAATCAGAAGTGGTTAATTAATCGTCACCATCTTGGTAGAGAAAGGGTGAAGTTTTGGATGTTTCAATGCAAAGCCAAAAAACTGGCACTGATGAAATTGAAGGTGACATTTGAGAGGCATTCTCAGAATGTCTGAGTTTGATTATCTAATTTGACTTCATACCGTGTTCCAGGTTTGTGAAATCTTTCTAGCAAGTTCCACCTGGGAAGAATTATTTTCAATTAGATGGATCATGACCACTGTAAAAAGAATCATGAAATGCACCCATAGTGTAGGGTCCTGCCGTGAACAAAGCTACCCAGCTCACAAAGGGACAGGTTGGGTGTCGGCTGTGCTAATGCTGGCTTTGAGTATCATTTTCTTCTCTTCCATCAACTGTTAACGTTAATGAGGAGCAGAGATGAAGGCAGGTAGATGCTGCATGGAGCTGTGTGACGCGAGATTGATGCTGTCACTGGCTCTCTTGGAGACAAACCAGGAGGCGGCTAACAGACCCTCGATTGTTGGAAGGGGTGATCATCTGTTGGGAGAGCATTGAATAAATAGGAAGGGAATCAAATATTGGCAGGGAAACAGAAAATTAGGAAAAAAGAATAGGAAACTTTCTAATCATTTCCTACAGTCCTGTGAATGGGCTGCCTTTCTTTAGCACTGCTTATGATATGATACCGGCAGTATTCCAAGCATACAGTCTAAAATATTTTTTTATTTGAAAGGCAGGACAGAGAGCAGAGGCTGGAGTGGGGGAGGGCAGAGGAGAGAATCTTCCATCCACTGGTTCACTCTCCAAACAACCACAACATCCAGGGATGGGCCATGGTAACTTGTTAGAAATTCAGACCCTCGCCCCTGCCAGCAATACTGAATCGGGGTCTGTAGACACGCAGGACCCCCTGGGGAAGCTCCTGTCACATGGAAGTTCAGGAGGCTCTGCGTGGCTGGCAGACTCGAGGATGAGCCGTGAGCTGCTGGGGGAAGGAGCACACTCTGAGTATCACTTGATAATAGCCATTATGGGGCTGTAGCCGAGAATGAAACATTTGAGCGGTACTTGAGGTACTGAAGACGGCGTCATGACAGTGACGCAAATGTGAGGTAAGCTATAAAAGTGACAAGTCTTTCTTCTGAAGTTGAGAAAGAATTTTTTCCCTTAAAGAAAAACTCCTAGTTTGTTTGGAATGCCAAACAATAAAATTCAATTAATCAAAAGAGAGAAGGTGAGAACCTAGCCAAAACCAAAATTCTCAAGATCTCTCCTTTTGAGCTAGACTACAGGATCCTGTGCCCCTTGTTTTTTTTTTTCCCTATAAGTTCACACTTAAAATTGAAAAAACATACATGTCTTACAGAATAATCCCTCGTGTGTGTTGTTGGGAACAGATGCAGGGTATACATCATGAAAACCTTTGCTACCTGCCTTGTGCAGTTGTTCATTACGTGTGCAAAATTTTAAGTAGCAGAGTAAAAAAATGTAGAACTTGTTGTGATCTGTTTGTGCTAATTAAGTAAAATTGAAACTTAGCTCTTTTATATTTTCAAATAAAATTTTTAAATTATTGTATTTACTTGAATGGCATAGTTACGGAGAGGGAGAAACAGAGAGAGACAGAAAGAAAGCAAATCTTCTGTCTGCTGGTTCATTCCCCAAATGGCCACCACAGCTGGGGCTGGGCCAGGCCAAAGCCAGGAGCCAGAAGCTCAATCCAGATCTCCCGCATGTGTGGCAGGGGCCCAAGTCCTTGGGCCATCTTCTGCTGCCATGAGTGAAACCTAAATGGAATCTGTGCAGAAGTGTGAGAACATAGGTGGGTTAACACGTATGTGCCCATAATGTGTTCTAATAGAAAGGAGGAATGTGGTGACTCTTTGATTTCATAATGTGTAGAGGTTTTACAGAAGATGAAAGCGAATGGAGGTCTTGCTGCAGTTTTCAAAACTCCCCACCCTAACTTCTAGGATCACGTTCTGCAAACTGCTGATGAATGTCAAGTCAGCTTCATATATTGAGATGTTTAATCAATTGGCAGATTGTGGTCAATAAATATGTGTCTTAAGTGGTCTGTGATAGACAGGCTAATGAAGTGCCCTCGGTGAGTGTCAGGGCTGTTGGGAAAAATCGCTCTTCCTTCTGGGCGATGTGCCACACGTTATTAGTCTCCCTGTGACTCAGAAGAATGCCCTTCACCAGCGCCAGGCTCATGTCTGGATGGAGGATCTACAGCCTAAAGGGAGCGTCATTTTCTCCTCCCAGAAAGGGTGGTTCTAGCAATATTAGTGATAGCAATAGTGGTTCACATTTCCTGAGCAGTTGCTTTGTGCTGGGCTCAATGCCCAGGGCTCAGTCCAATTCCCTCATTAGAGAAGAAGGCCACTGTTTCTCAAAACTCTCAAATCCTTTATGTTAGAAATATTTTTGTCCTGCCACTATAGCACTGAAATAGATTTCAGAGATAATGTGACCTGTTCCACACATAATTTTTTAAGTCATTATAATTCCCCAACTGTAACGAAATGGAGAAATGAAAGGAGTAGAGTTTGTCACTGAGTATATTCAATGTATAAATGTTTGTTCCTAGCCATCCTTGAGGATGGGAAAAACAGCCAGACATTTGCGTCTGTGCATCAGAGTCCTGTGAATTTGCCAGCTCGAACTGCAGCCTGATAGAGATGTGATGCAGTCACTACTCAAATACTGTAAGTGAATGCACTGTCCATGATGCGGTTTTATTAGATGGCAAAAAGTTCTTTTAAAAAAGTGCCTAAAACAACAAGTCCAGTTTCACCTAAGTTTACACAAAAATTGCTATTCTAGAATGTCTGGTTTACATTGATGCTGACAAAAAATGCACTAAGTTCACATAACAAACAGATCTGGAGGTTAGGCCTAGGCAATTGTATGCAGAATTTTCACCTACATGAGTATCCAGTGGAATCCCAGAAGTCATGCAGCCTGGGAGACCACTCTTAATGTTACAGATCTGACTTGCTAATCAGAGACATGTGTCATCCCAAACCTTCACCCAGTAAATGCCAGTGGAACCAGCCACTCATAAGCACAATCACAAACAGTCCTACAGACTTCCTGAAAGTCTACAAGGGAGCATTGCCACCCTCGGAGATAAAGGAACTGTGTTTTCCAGCCCTGTTTTTCAGCTGTGGCTACTGAAGCTTTAGTAGTTTTCCTGAAGACATCTCACCAGGAAGTAGTACAATTGGGATGCACTCTGGTCTGTCTGGCCCCAGAGTCCCTGAACTTAGCCCACTGTTCCATCCTCCCTATTACACCAAGGCAGGCCACCATTGCCACGTTAGAGCCTGTATATTCTTTCTGGGCCATTTTTTAGAATTGGGATGTTTCAAAGGGAGAGAATTGATTAAAATTGAGCACCCATTGCTTGCTCTCTCTGATATTCAAGGTGCTTTGCATAGGTTCCCTAATGTTTACAACAACCCTGTGATGTAATTGTAACTCATTTTCACAAAGCAGGAAGCTTGAGTCTGATTCCTTTCCTCAAGGTCAGCCATCAGATGAGACTCACTGTGACTCCGAAGCCCAAGCACTCGGTCCTACCCCATAGAACTGGAATGGGCCCTCAAGAGGAAGGAGTGTGTGTAACTTGGTACCATTTTTCCTACCTCTTGATTTCCCTCTGCTTTCTCCGTCTTTGCCTCATATGTCAGGTGACCAATTTAACAGCCAAACAAGGACACTCTGAGAGTGCGAGAGGACTTTGTTACACTAGGACACGGAAGTAGGTCACTCAGGGAGCATGCAAGTAGATGCCCACACCCAGAGCTGGAGAAGCACCGTGTGGTTCACAGTCAGAACATGCTGGGGACCCTACTGTCACAGGAACACTGCCGTGTGGCCATCTTACTGAAAAGTACCTTTGCCCTCTTGAGATCTTTCCTGGTTGATGAGGTCCAGTCCCCACTCTTTGACAGGCAGATGAGCCTTTGATGTTGTCTCAGGTATCATGAGAATAGGTGGAGGCTGGCCTCCAGGGGATGGGGCGCACAGGCACCCCAGGGGATAGGAAGCTTTTCAGAGTTGGTGACTAGGAGGGAGCCCGCTTCCCACATTGAGCCTCATTCACTTCCTCTCAGGAACAAGACAAGAGAAGTCTTCCTTCAGCTTGTATGTAAAGCTTGTACTAAAAGAGCACAAGTGCCTGATTCCGCCAGAATTTCCCCCAGCTTCTGCGCTTGTCTTTGTTTATTATATTAATAAATACTCAGCAGCTAATGTTCCCATCTGGCAGGGCAGAGAAAAGAGCATAAAAATGAAGTTGTGGCTACAGCACTCAAATACTAATGAAGGTGATACCCGCTTGGCATGGTGGAAAGGTGGGTCTTTATTTTAGAGTTCTTAATTAAGAGCTGCCAAGTGACTAATATTAATTAGGAAGCCAGCTGTATCCTCCAGCAGCCTGGTATATTTCTTCTTAGGAACCTGGGAAGGGAGTAAGTGTGAGCTCCTTTTAATCAATCAGCCCATCAGCAATTATCCATTAAGTATATTTTGTGTGTTTGGGACCAGGCTGTTTGGACAGAGATTTATAAGCTTCAGGATCTCTGCCTAATTGAGGAGCCCACACAAAGAGTGCCTGTTTCCGAAAGGGAAGTTGGAACATCTGGGGAAGGCTGGGGCGGCTCCCTGGGTGCCACTGGAGTAGGAGGGGACATTTGCAAACCACACAGTTGCCGTCTCTCCACCAGGGTGGCAGTAGAGGGCCAGTCTAAGTGACAAGAGGGTGCTGCACCCTGGGGAGGGAGGAAAGAACCACCCAGCAGACCGGAGAGTTGGAGTTGAGAGGAAGGATTGATTTCCATGGGCAGAAATACAGGGCATGACTAGAGCTAGGGTCTAAGGAGGAGTTGTGATTTCTACTTGGTGAGGAAGCGTGAGCAGCCCACAGAGAGGGAGGGAAAGAGTTCAGGTGAGTTGTACCAGACAGGCAATAACAGGCTTCCCTGTGGGATTTCACCCTGGGATTCCACATCCGTTCTTCAGGGCTGAGTCCTTCCACCAGCTGTGGCATTATTGAATCAGTGGACACCTCACACACCTGCAGCCACGGACTCCTGCAGGGACTTAGTACCCCACCTAGGGGTCAGTGGAGGGGTGAATGAGGGGACTCAGTGCACTATGTATTCCTGACATAATCACTCAGTTCACTCATCAATTTAGACCCAGAACAAGGACTCAGTTTGAAACACCACAAAACCCACACCCATGTTCCTGCAGTCTAAGTCACTTTTGACATTGATATGTTAATATTCGTTGCATTCTAGTTCCCAGAATCACTAGCAATTGGAACAAGGATTTTATGAAGATTACACCGTAATGTACTCTTTCTTGACTTTGCCTTTCAGAGTGTTCTTTATCCTGGGGCTTCTTTCAAGCTTGCATTGTAACGTGGTGTGCAGTTCTCTTAGTTTTACACCTAAATACTCAGCACGTGGAGCTATGTCTGTAAGTTTGTAGTTCTGTTAAACTTCCTGCCACAGTGCTGGGGTCTTATGTCCAGGAATGTGCCACTGTGTGTGCATCTCCATTAACTTTTTGAGTAGCATTTCTTTAAACTCATCCAGGAGGCTCTGTTGGTCAGAATCTTAACCCTGAGCCTGAGACACAGTCATTCCCAAAGGCTTCTTATGTAGATTTGGCCTCATCTTAAGAGCTGTTTGATATGCTCTTCTCTAATTCAACCTTATTTTCACATCTGCTCTCGTTGAGTACAATTTCTGTTCAGGTTGTACATGTACGTGTTTAGACCCCTCTCTGGCATCTTTTTCCAATAAATCCAGACATCCAGAATAATCTTTTTGCCAACTAAAATAGTTCTCCCTGAGCATTTTCTACAAAGCTACCTGCTGCTTAGATAGAGTCTGTATCAGCTGACACCTCTAGAATGCTACCCTAATGCCACAGTTCTGAATCCCTGAATATTATTATAACCACAGTTCCCTTCAAAGAAAAAGAAACCTTGGATGTGTATTTTACTTTTTGTTCTATAGCTTGGAAAATGTACCAACCCCATGTCATCATCATGCCTCCAAACTGAATCTGTTGACAAGCCAGTATGAGCAGTAACTATACAGTGTAAACACATAAACACTGTTCTCCAAAGTGGAGTTTTTACCATTTCCAAATAGCACCTGTGTTGTTACAAGTTATGCTAATTTTCTTAGATCATTTTGCATTCTTATATTTACCTTTAAAATCTACCTTCTAAAGGAGAAGTTGGTTTTGCGTGCCATTAATAAAAATACATACCTAGTAATTAGAAGTGTGCAGCTTGCCTCTGTGGTACATATGCTGTCATGTCAGAGAACACTGTTGGGAAACACTACATAAGGAGATGGTACATTACAGGGCTGAGCTGGAGGGAAGGAGACAGAGCCTTTTGTCCTTTGTTTTAAGATTCTATTAAGACCTCAGATTTAATTTTATTTCTAAGTTTTGTTTACATTGGGATTTTTCAACCTCAGCACCATTGATGAAAGACTTTGGGCCCATCTTAGTGTATTTTCTGTTACTAGTGACACAATTCCACAAACTGGGTGAGTTATTTACAAAGGAGATTTATTTTAGTTCATGGCTCTGATTCAAGGTCATCTGGAGCCAGCCTTCTTGCCTTCAGAGTCCTGGGGCCACAGAGGGCCTCACACAGTGTGGGAGCGTGTGAGACCTAGTCAAAGGTGCTTTTATAGCAGACGCAACATCCAGATAAACCCTTAACCTGTTCATTAATCACGTGAATGGATTAATCTCTTCATGAGGGCAGAGATCCAGTCACTCTTAGAGATCCCACCCGGCCGGCGCCGTGGCTCACTAGGCTAATCCTCCACCTTGCAGTGCTGGCACACCGGATTCTAGTCCCGGTTGGGGTGCCGGATTCTGTCCCGGTTGCCCCTCTTCCAGGCCAGCTCTCTGCTGGGGCCAGGGAGTGCAGTGGAGGATGGCCCAAGTGCTTGGACCCTACACCCCATGGGAGACCAGGAGAAGCACCTGGCTCCTGCCATCGGATCAGCGCGGTGCGCCCGCCGCAGCGCGCCAGCCAAGGCAGCCATTGGAGGGTGAACCAACGGCAAAAGGGAGACCTTTCTCTCTGTCTCTCTCTCTCTCTCTCTCTCTCTCTCACTGTCCACTCTGCCTGTCAAAAAAAAAAAAAAAAAAAAAAACAGAGATCCCACCTGGTCCTGTCTCCCAGTAGGGATTCAATCTCAGCGTGAGTCCCAGAGGGGCAAACAGTATTCAAACCACAGCAGGGCCAAGGAAGTCTTTGTGCTGCAGATTGCCCAGTGCATTGCAAGCCTGGCCTCCTGACCACTCCTTTCCAGGTGTAACAACCCAAAATGCCTCTTGACATTGCCAGATATCCCCTGGCAAGGGGCAGAATTGTGCTAGTTAAGAACCAGTGCTTTGCACAGAAGTTATTATGTTGCTTTTACTCTTATTTTTTTTTTTTTTTTATTTTCATCTACTTGATAAGACAGGGCTATAGAGCAAAACACAAACACGTAGGGTGAGACCTTCCATCTTCTGGTTCATCCCCCAAAATGTCCCCAACAGCCAGGGTTGGCCTAAATGTGGCAGGAGCCCAAGCTCTCGAGCCACCATTTGCTACCTCACAGGAAGCTTTATTAGAAGCAGAGGAGCAGGGATTCCGATCAGTGCTCCCATATAGGGTATGGGCATCACCAGTGGTGGCTTAGCCCACTGTACCGCGGTGCCACCCTTACTCTGACTTCTGTTGTTTGTCTTAATTTGTTACTGTGTTAAATGTGCATGTTTAAAATGTACGGTTTCTGAGACCATACTTTTTTTGTTAGTGTACTTATAACTCCACTACCTCTAAAATTGAAATGGCCCTGACCTCGCAAAGACCAGGGTGAGCACACCTGGGCTTCTTGCTGTGGCGGTGTTGACTGTCTCTCCACTAACATTCCCAGTGGAATCTCCTTCCTAAATGAAAGACTGGAGCCTCCTTACCTTTCTCATGTGTTTCTGCCTTGTATGCAGATACTTCTTCCAAGAAAATCCAATGAGAAATTAACCTCTAGTACCCACTATTTACTCAGAAGAAGCCTATGTTTTATGACATACGACTTGCTTTGAATGCATTATCTATTTTACCTATCATGAAAGTCTAATAATGCTCACTAATATTATTTATATGTTTTGAAAGAGAAAAACAAAAACAAAAAACAGAAGCTTAGAAAAGCTAAAAAGTTACCCAGAGCCACACTGCTGAAGTTGCAATTCCATTAAAGCAAAATTTTGGAAACAGTTTACCCCCAACCTGAGAAATGTTTACATTAATTATAAAATGTAACTTGGACCCTTCAGGTAGCCTGTCAATAATTGTATTTATAATTATGAGGTAATACTGATAGCAATTCCATTGAAAATTATAAACTTGCCAATACCCTGTGATATTTACATACCTTGTATGAAGACCTGGAAGAAATATACCAAAAGATGAGTGTAAACTATATTGGAGTAGGATGCTTTGGACAGTTTTCTCTTTTTTTCTTTTTTTAACCTTTTCTGAATTTCTAAATGGGTTATAATATATTTCTATTTCTTTTAAAATGAAATGTGTACGAGAGGTATAGTTAACATTCTGGCCAAAGTTCCTTTTTCTCTAAAATAGCTAAGAAATGTGGACGTATGTGTGGCCTCAACAGTCTTTTCAGAGTTGCTTTGCTGGACCTTTGGGCAGAGGGCCAACACGCCTGTTTTAAGGACACTTCCCTGGAGTGCCGGCCAGAATATTCACTGAAGAGAAGCAGGCAGTTGATCTGCTCCTTTTGTTTGTTATTTTGTTTTAATACGAATGCCCCTGGGATGAGACTAAGCCTTACTTACCAAGATAGAGACAGGTGATGAACTTGGTGATGAACTTGCTCACTCTTGCTCACAGCAATTATTTATGTTGCTGTTGCGGAGGAGAATTTGATAGTGAACGTCACCATCCCCTCTTTCCCTGGTTAAGTTGGTGATGTGGACCAAACAGAGGAGACTATAAGGTGAGAATGTGGCCCCTTCTCTTACCTAGTGCCAAGGAGACACTCCTGTGCTAGCAGAAACAGAACATTTTAAAAATTGCCTGAGTATTATCTGAAGTGATGCGATTTTTAATTAAGCATTCTTCTATCTTGGTTTTTCCATTCATTTTTAATTTCCTAAGACTTCATAAAACACAGCTACATTCTGAGTCAGCATGTTTGGGGAATCACTGTGAACACTGTGCTGAAGGGAGACCATTTTCAGCCAGATACTAAGTTCTTGGTGTTTAATCCTCTCTCTTAGCTATCAGGCAGAATGCCCATTTTATGTGTGATTAAAATGAGGCCCAGAGAGACTAATAGATCTATATGGTCATATATCCCTTAGTGGTTCCTTTCGAATATGAGGTAACTCTGTTGTACAGTGGCACATCAAAAAGTTCATGGAAAATGGAATTAAAAGATAAGTTTAATCTGGTGGCAGAAATTTTTTGGAATCGATGTACATGAGAGGTCCTCAAAAAGTTCATGGAGGGACCGGTGTTGCAGCTCAGCGGGTTAAACTGCCTCTTGAGACGTCCACACCCCATACAAGCACTGGTTTGAGTTCCAGGTGCTCCACTTCTGATTTAGCTCCCTGCTTATTTGCCTAGGAAAGCAGCAGAAGATGGAGCAAGTGTTTGGGCCACTTCCACCCAGGTGGGAGACCTGGGTGGAGCGCCTGGCTTTAGTCTGGCACAGCCCTGGCATTGCAGCTATTTGGGGAGTGAACCAGTAAATAAAGATACTCTCTCTCTCTCCCCCACCCTCTTCCTCTCCCTCCCTCCCTCGCTCCTCCATGGATGTGGGTGTGTGTGAGAGAGGGGAGAGGGGGCTCTGTAACTCTGCCTTTCAAATAAATAATATAATTTTTTTTAAAAGTTAATAGAAATATTATGAAAACATATATTCGTGGATTTCAAAATATTTTGTGCTAAAATAATCTTACCTTTACTATTTTTCCACAGACTTTTTCAAGTACCCTCATATTCTCAGAGGGAGGTTTCTTTGTGACCTCTGATGTGTCCCACACTAGCTGCTTCTTGATTTAATATCTACAAATATTTTCAGATGCTGTTGCCTGTTTGCTGTCTTTGAGTGTCACACCTGATCTGAAGTTGAGATATTTGTGATTGAAGTGCTCAGCATGGGGAGCTTTGTTTGCCCATTTTGTGTTATTTCTTTTTTTTTTTTTTTTTTGACAGGCAGAGTGGACAGTGAGAGAAAGAGAGAAAGGTCTTCCTTTTGCCGTTGGTTCACCCTCCAATGGCCGCCGCGGTAGCGCGCTGCGTCCGGCGCACCGCGCTGTTCCGTTGGCAGGAGCCAGGTGCTTCTCCTGGTCTCCCATAGGGTGCAGAGCCCAAACACTTGGGCCATCCTCCACTGCACTCCCTGGCCACAGCAGAGAGCTGGCCTGGAAGAGGGGCAACCGGGACAGGATTGGTGCCCCGACCGGGACTAGAACCCGGTGTGCCGGCGCCGCATTTTGTGTTATTTCTAATGTTGGGATTCCTATGGCTCATCGCTGCACTAAGAAGACCACCTTTCTTACCCAAAATTTGGACTCTTTTTTTTTCTGGCCTTGATTCTATGCCCACCCTCCCTGCAAGTACCCCTGAACCCACCCCAGTAGTTTTCCCAGGTGAGCCCTGATGCCTGAGGAACATGGCCTGGTGTGAGATTGTTTCACGTATTTCCAGGGTGCACATGGTCTTCTGCACTCACCAGAAGCATCAAGTCATGTCTGGAGCGGTGGGGGTAAGGTGAGGGTGGAAACTAATGTTATCTTTAAACAACTGTGGACATTTCAATAAACATTTATTCTCAGCTTTTCTCTGATGTGGATCAGGAGAAAAATGTAGTAGCAGAAATGGCATGACTGTACCATGCCTGTCTGAATACATTTCAGTTCATTGAACTAGATTTCCCAGAAAAGGGAGCCTTCCTAATCAAGCCTGCCCTAAAAAGGTACCCAGCACGGTGAGCCCAGATCTTTGGTGCCTGCTGGTACCATTTTTTCAACCTTCGTATTTTCAGTTATCCTCTGGCCCTGTTACAAACAAGATCAAAACTAATAGTCTAATGAAAACTAATGATACCCAGCATCAGGTGGGGATAGCCTGAAATCCTGTGCCCAGTTAGAGTGGCAAAGCCTGGTTGTGTTCTTGGCTTAGGGGCTAGCGCTTGCCATGAACACTCATGGTCTCCGAGCCTGTGTGGTGGTCAGTGATTGCTGAGGCATAGCGGTGACACGACATCTCTGGGCTCTGGGGACTCACTGCCTACTTATCTGCAGTTCTGAGAGCACAAAACACAGAGGCATATGGAAATGCCACTCTCATGCTTAATATACAACATGCAAAATGAATTTTTCATATTGGCTTTTTTAAAAAATGGAGGATTTCCAGCCTTTCCTCATTGGTGTGCCTTTTGGAGTTAGTGTCCTTTAAAGCAGCTGGGGGGGGGAGGGGGGAGGAGTTGGGAGGTGGGTGCTGACTATAATGTAAGCAGAGTGGTGTTTGCAAGTGAGAGCTGTAGGAGAGGCGATGATGATTTTTGGAAACATTCTGGTTGTTGAACTGAACAAAGAGTTGTTACTGAAGGAAAAAATACCTAGAAATGCATTGTTAATACTCTCGGCTTTGGGCCTGGAGAATCATCCTGTGAGTGGAGTGCAAGATAAATAGAGAGAAAAATAGCAAATTAAGAGGACAAACAACCCAGGAGGAGAAGAGGAGGGAGGGTTGCCCGCTGGCATCACAGAGAGGAACACACAACCGGTGTCTGATGCCTTTCTTACAAGTCCGTGTGCTTGCAAATTGCTCCATTGCATCTTAGCAGAACCTAATCTGAATAACGAAGAGCTGACTGGTGAACGCAGTTGCATGAATTCCCTGAGTACGCCTGAAATATAACAGAGCAAGGAACAGTATAATGAAAAATAACAGCGAGAGTAGCTAGGGGCTTAACTTATGATCAGTGTTCATTACAACAAATGACACTCTCACTGCAGATTTACCATAAAGCTTATTGACTCTTTACATAATGTGGCTCCCATCTGAATAGATGTGAGAACAGCTTAGCCTGTGAATGGGAGAGCTGGAGCAAGAGGAGATTGGAGAAACACTCAATGCCCTTTGCATTTTTTCAATTACTACTGGTGAGCTGCCCATTCAGAACGCTGGACAGGGCAGATGGGAGTTCACCTTCTTCCAAGAAGAATTTTCATGGTTTTTATTTTTGGCATTGACTGCCACAGTTCTGTGTGAAGTTCAGTGAAAACCAGGCTCAGAAAATGACTAAACATGTTGGTAATTTTATATCCAAGGCCTCTCCTTATGTTCTCTGCCATTTGCTGTTTCCCTCAAGCATACATGTTACAACATTTTAGAAAAATATCTCTTTGGAAGGGAGCTGTATTTTGTGTAAAATGTTGGGCACACAGTCATAAAGCATTTTGCAATTGTGTGCCTTCAACCAGTCTTAGAATGGACAACCCCAGCTCTGAGCAGTGTGTCATAGTGTTGGTTTATTGAGCACCTGTCTGATACCTGCCAAGTACTCTGTATTTGTTATTTTGTCCTCATATGAACCCTGTGTGAATGGTACTATTATTATTAGTCCATTTTACAGATGAGAAGGCACTCTCAGAGAGGGTAGGCAACTTTGGCAAGTTTTCCAGGCTGCCAGGAAGTGCAGATGAGTTTCACATTTGCGTCTAACAGAACCTTGTAACTTCCACACACGTGCTGTGCATAAAGAGAGACAGTCTTTCACAAGTTTGTCCAGAACTCTTGCTTTCAACCAGGATTCCTAAGTCATGCTAGCTATGCTTGTATATTTTAAGGGTCAACTCTATTTTTTTAAGTGCCCCCATAAGAGAGGGCTCCCCTGTCAATATTAGCCAGAGGAGAAGGTGGCAACCCTCATTGATGTGGGAGATTGAAACAGAACATAGGAACACAAAGAAGGCTTACTGCAGGAAAAGAATCAAAGTGATACTTGGGAGCAAATCAGCAATTGTCACAAGAATAATAAGGAAGATATCCTTGGGGGCTCAATGGTAGATGAGCCTTTGGATTTCACTCTATCTTTAGTTTTTAATTTTGTGTTTTGAGTTTTATGGGGGAAAAATACCTTAATAAGAAATGACGGATTTTAAAATACTATTAGCCCTCGTGTAACCAACAAATTAATATCTGTCCTCTATCTCTCCTTATCCTCTCCTCTATGAAGACCTGGTCATGTCTCATCTCATGACCACCCACAGTGTGTTCTGTGAGTCCTCCCTGGCCCCCTGGCCCAGGAGTCAGAGCTGGACGGGGGGAGGAGGACAAGAAGTGTCAGGGGCCAGATCTAACACTGGCCACTTCAGAAGCACAGCTGGATGAGGAAATCTGGCCTGCCTGAGCAATGGTGAACTCGTGCATACAGCCAGCTCCCAGCTGCTGCTTCCTGAGCCTGTCCTAGTGAGGGCCTCATAGATAATGCACTCTGGCCAGCGGGGCACCGAGGACCTGTGGCTCTTGAAGTTGGTTTGAAGTTTTCTTGCTTTTGAGGAAATGAGGGACCGAGCTTACTTTTCTCCAAGCAAGGGGTGTCTGTAGGCTTTTGGAGCTACCACTCACTTTGGCCGGAGCGCCTTTCCAAGCTCGTCACTATTACAAGCAAGGATAATGAGGATGTGGAGGAGGCTGCAAGATGAGTGGGGTGAGTGGAGCGGGATTGATTTTACCTTCACATATATAATCTCTCCTTTTCCCCAAGCGATGAGGGTAACCTAGGGGCAGGCAAGGGCCCATCAGCCCCTACCATGCCTTTCATCTAAGAGGACAGCTCAGTCGCACCACATTCGGATTGCCTGTTCTCTGCAGCGCTGTGGCTGCTGACTGCATGTAGCTCTTGAACTCCTGTCTGGTCGAGATGTGATGTAAGTGTAAAATTCTCACCACAGTTCAAAGACACAGCAACAACAACAAAGCATGTTTATGATAAATTTTCTGAATCACTTTTTGATTTAATGAGATCATAGATGATTAATTTTTAGATTGGATACATGTTGAAATGATACTATTCTGGGTATATTTGCTTAAGTAAATTATGTAATTAATCTCATCTGTTTCTTTTTACTTTTTGAATGTGGCCACTAGAAAATGTAAAGCTACATTTGTGGTTTATTATATTTTGGACAGTGCTGTTCTATAGAGATGTGTGACATATGGAATATGTCTCCACAAATTGGAAGTATGTGTTCAAAAATAAGATTTTTTTAAAATAACTTCTTTAAATACTTATGAGGGGGAAAGTTAACTCACTCTAGGTATTCAGTGTAATTACTAACTAAGAAATTCTTGCTTTACCCCTCAAGGGAAAACATCTTGGGTGCAAATCGTCTTGGATAATACTTATTCAGTGAAGAATATTTTTAATGAGGATATTGTCAGGTCAGTTGAAGTAAGCTGTTATCAAACATGGTTTATTGATAGTCAAAAATAACTACACATGCTGTTTGACATGCAACGGTGTGGTGTCCCAGAAAGCTCATCATAAGTTAAAAATATCCTGAGATGAAAATGCATTTAAAACACCAAACCTAGCCTATCCTACACATTCTCAGATCACTTCCATTAGCTTACAGTTAAGCAAAATCATCTGACCCAAAGCCTGTTCTACAATAAAGTGTTGAATATTTCTTGCAATTTATTAAATACAGTCAGCCACAGATACAGAGGGCTGACTTACAGGATCAGAGCATCCACAGATTTTGGCAACCTGGGGTGCGGTGGGGGTCCCGGCCATCCCCCGGAAGATTGAGGAACCACCTGTACCTGTATCCATGAAACGCTGGCAGTGTAGTACACTTTAGAGCATCAGTTGTTTCCCTCTTGATCTCACTGGGCTGACTCAGAGCCAAGTGATCACGAGAGAGGATTGTACGGCACATTGCTATCCCAGGAATAGATCCAAATTTAAAATTCAAAGTACAGTTTCTACTGAATGAGTATCGCTTTTGCACCATTGTAAAGTTGAAAAATCCAAAGTGGAACCACCCTAAGTCAGACCATCTGTGTTATGCGCCCTTTCCTTTGGGTCTTCCATCCACGGTGTTGCATTGGGCCCAAGAGCTGCTCCCCTGGCATCTCCACCTCACACTTTTACTTCCACCTCACGTTCGCCATCTGTATTGAAAATGCTCTAACACCTTCCAGGGGTGTTTTGTGGGTGAGACTCTGATGAGACACTGGAATTCTTGGATGAAAGGGGCTGTTTTGACAAGCTTCAGCTCTTCCCTCCCCACCCACAGCTACAGTTTTGCCTCTTGGGGGCATCCAGCAATTGAAACTTGAGTCCACAGGAAGTCAGGCCCTCCTCTTTTTTGGAGAGGCAGGGGTGGGAAGGAGGGAAAGGGAGAGAGAGAGAGAATTCCTATCCACTGGTTCATTCCCCAAATGCCTGCAATGACCAGAGTTAGGCTGCAGCTTGGAGACAAGAGGTTGGAACTCAATCCAGATTTTCTTGTGAGTGGCAGGAACCCAGTCATTTGAGCCCCCACTTCTGCCTCCCAGAATTGGCATTGGCAGGAAATTGGAGTCAGGAGCCAGAGCTAGAGGCAGAGCCCCTTATCAACGGCAGGTGCTCTGATAGGGGACACAAGCATCTTAACTGGTATCTTAACCACTAGGCCAAATACCCATTCCTCAAAGATCTCCTTGTACGTCAAATTTAAACCACAGACATCTTAGCTTTTAACCTTTTTGTACTTGAAGACTATAAATATCTCTGAAAATATTAAAGATCTGATTAGTAAAACCTAGGAGGAAGTGGATGACAAATATTAACTGTGCTGAATATATCATAACTGAAAGTATTTTTCAGACTTTAAACTTTCCATTCTTTTTTCCCCCCATAAAACTCATGAAGGTGAAAATTAAAAGAAGGGTGAAATCCAAGAGATAGTCCATGACCGACTCCCATCTATGTCTTCTCCACTGTTCCTTTGACAAATGTTGACACATTTTGTGTCTTTCCCCACACCAACTCATCCCCAGGCCTTCCAAAAGCTGGGCTCCCCCACTGCTGCCAATCTTTCTTTATCACTGCCTTTTAGTTCAAAATTTGGGATCTGGAACAGAGGGAAAGCACAGATCAACTTGCTAACGCCATGTTTCAGGGATGGTGTTTGCCAATATGACAAACATAGGTTGCATGAGGGAATTCCACCTTGCTAGGGAAATGACAAAAGGTACCAGGTACTGTTTACCTGCAGGTTTTCTGAAGTCCATCTGGAGAGAGCCTGGTGGATAAAGCACCTTGTGGATAATAAGTAGCTGAATACATTCTGGTTTTGAATCCTAAGGGATTTATTTATTTATTTGAAAGTCAGACTTACACACAGAGAGAAGGAGAGGCAGAGAGAGAGAGAGAGAGGTCTTCCATCCACTGGTTCACTCCCCAGTTGACTACAACGGCCGGAGCTGCACCAATCTGAAGCCAGGAGCCAGGAGCTTACTCCGGGTCTCCCACACGAGTGCAGGGTCCCAAGGACTTGGGCCATCTTCTACTGCTTTCCAAAGCCATAGCAGAGAGCTGGATTGGAAGTGGAACAGCTGGGACTCGAACCGGTACCCATTAGGGATGCTGGCACTGCAAGCGGTGGCTTTACCTGCTACACCTAAGTTTTTTTTTTTTAATATTTAGTAATATTTCAGTTTAATATGCTTTGATGGTGGTTATGGGTTTGCATAACCTACAGATGATTTAATTTTTTTAACTTTTATTTAGTAAATATAAATTTCCAAAGTACAGTTTATGGATTACAATGGCTTCCTCCCTCCCCGTAACTTCCCCTCCCACCCGCAACCCTCCTATCTCCCGCTCCCTCTCCCATTCCATTCACATCAAAATTCATTTTCAATTCTCTTTATATACAGAAGATCAATTTAGTATATATTAAGTAAAGATTTCATCAGTTTGCACCCACACAGAACATAAAGTGTAAAATACTGTTTCAGTACTAATTATAGCATTACTTCACATTGAACAACACATTAAGGACAGAGATCCTACATGAGGAGTAAGTGCACAGTGACTCCTGTTGTTGACTTAACAAATTGACACTCTTGTTTAAGGCGTCAGTAATCTCCCTAGGCTCTAGTCATGAGTTGCCAAGGCTATGGAAGCCTTTTGAGTTTGCCGACTTCGATCTTATTTTGACAAGGTCATAGTCAAAGTTGAGGTTCACTCCTCTCTTCAGAGAAAGGTACCTCCTTCTTTGATGACCCATTCTTTCCACTGGGATCTCACTCACTCTTTCATTTAGTTGTTGTTATTTGTTTGTTTTGCCAGAGTGTCTTGGCTTTCCATGCCTAAAATACTCTCATGGGCTCTTCAGCCAGATCCTAATGCCATAAGGGCTGATTCTGAGGCCAGAGTGCTTTTTAGGACATCTGCCATTCTATGAGTCTGCTGTGTAGCCTGCTTCCCAAGTTGAATCATTCTCTCCCTTTTTTATTCTATCAGTTAGTATTCGCAGACATTAGTCTTGTTTATGTGATCCCTTTGACTCTTAGACCTATCAGTATGATCAATTGTGACCTGAATTGATCACTTTGACTAGTGAGATGGCATTGTTCATGCAACCTTGATGGGATTATATTGGAATCCCCTGGCACATTTCTAACTCCACCATTTGGGGCAAGTCAGCTTGAGCATGTCCCAAATTGTACATCTCCTCCCTCTCTTATTCCCACTCTTATATTTAACAGAGATCACTTTTCAGTTAAATTTAAACACCTAGTAATAATTGTGTGTTAAGTTTTTAAAATGTATATCTTTGAAAGGGTGAGTTTCCATATGCTGGTTCACTCCCCAGATGCCCACAATGGCCAGTAGAGTCTATGCCGAGGCCAAAGCCAGGAGCCAGAAACTTAGTAAATCTCTCCCATGTGGATAGCAGGAGCCAAATTACAGCAGCCATCACCTGCTGCCTCCCTGGGTTTGCATTATCAGGAATCTGGAGTCAGGAGCCTGCTAGAAATTGAACCCAGGCACTCCAATATGAGACATAGATGTCTACTGGCATCTTAACCACTAGACTAAACACTTACCCAGGTGTTTTTTCGTATCTTGCCATATTTGTGAGTGGAAGGGGTTTCACCCCTTGGACAGTGGAGGAGGGGAAGGAATGCAAGGCCGTCTAAAAGCTCAGGCATCGTGCCATAGTATAACCAGAGCACAGAAGGAAACTTAGAGATGCCAAGTCTTACTTAATGTTATTTGCTTAAGGATTAGACGGCACAAGGTACATGCTTATACAAGTTTCGTATGTCAAGTGTGTAGGTTCCAGTAAGATGCCCATCCCTGCCCAGGTTGAAGCCGTTGTCTGCAGTGCTCCGTCTCACTGGGTTCTGGGTGCAGTCCAGTAGGGCACCCAATCACTGTGTGATGTCTGTCACCAATGAGAAGAGGGGAGTGGCAGCTCACAAACTAGATAATCGCCGCTCCACCCCCATTTAAGGCCAAATGCCCCACTTTCCATTTCGGGAAGCAGAGACACCCAGTTAGTGGACTAAGCCTTCTGCATCCAACTTCAGTACTGTTGCTACTGCACTCTGAAACCTGCGGGCTTATAGTAGTTACATTTAACATGATGCCCACCCAGCTTCCCAAGGACAAGGCCATACGTCAACCTGCTGTGGTCTGATCATCGGATCACTTGGACTGAGCAAAACTGACAGGAAGGGATAGCCCCAACAACAGAGGGCTGAGTTGTTAGCCACAAAGAGGTGGAAGGGGGGGAGGGTGATGACCACCAGGAATCTCAGTGATACCTCTATATGCTCTCGCCATTTGCCTCTATCTTAAAAACAAAGGAAAGAGTGAAGCAGCAAAGGCCCCTCTTTTCAGACGTTAGTCTCCTGGCTCTGTGACACTAGATTTGTTGTATCATTTATGTCTGGAGCCACAGGACATATGTCTGCCCTTCAGGGCCTCATGTGCTGGTGCTTGAGGCTTAAATGAGCTGATATCTAGAAACCTCCAGAGTAAGGCTTTGGCATGTAGTGAGTGCTGCATGAGTTTTGCTGTTGCAGCCAAATCTTGATAACTTCAGGGGTCGTGAACAACTCTTAGCCACTCCTGAAGGAAGCACATGTGGCCAGAAAGACCTTTTCTGCTTTCTTCTTAACTTGGTTCTTATTTTTAGTTTATTTCCCAAAATTTGTGTGTGCGGGGAGAGGGAGAAGAAGGTGACACAGCTTTTATAACGTCCATTTTAACAGAATTCTCTTATAAACAACTACTATCTTTAGTTCTTACTTGTGTCTGACATGATTAATAGTCCGTAGAAGCCCACTGTACCTGGAAGGAGTTCAGTGGACATTCCTGGCCCCGGGGCTGTGAAGGCGACTCTCCACAGGCAGATGTGACCTAGCACCCAGGAGGCCTCACACCGTGGTGCTATAACACTGCACCGCATGCCTGTCACTTTCAGGCTTGCGGCCTCAGGAGCCCAGCAGGAAACTAAGGGAAACACATCAAAGTGACATAGGAACCAGAATTGGAGGACAGAAGACAACTGCCCCAAAGACTGGAATGCTTGTGTTGGGCTGCACAGCATGGATCACCTGTGGACAGCTCTAAATGGGAGGCCCATGGAGTGACTGCTGGGCATGCAACCCAGGACGTCAGGAAATGCTCCTTGGCTAAGCAGCTGATTCTGTCCATTAGTCATCGTGCAACAGTTATATGCCGGGCATCAGGCACTGGAGAAACAAAAATAATTTAGACAGAATCCCTGTTGCAGAGGCATTAATAATCCAGTTGGGAAGATACTCTCATATTTGGATATTTTCAGTCCATCTTAGTAAGTACAGTGGTACGTGCTTTCATTCAGTCAGTCAACAAACATTTATAGTGTGCATACAGCTTCCCAGTCACAAAGTACACTGAAAAAGACAGTTTCTGTTCTCTGGGAGGCATTGTATCAGGGGAGGCAGGAAACAACAGTGATGGAACAGAGTAACTAAGACAGTGACGTGAAGGGAGTAAATGTGGTTAGGGGAGATGGTGTGGGCCAGGATGTCCTCACTTGGGAACTCACGTGGACCAGAGTGATGAGGTACAGAGCAGACTCAGCAGTCCTTTCGTGGCAACAAATGAGAAGCCTAAGGTGGGGAGGGAGGTGGCATTTGATGATTTTAACCTAAAACGAAGCCAGCGAGCTAGTGGACTTCAGGCACGGCATGATAGAGGGACCCAAACAATGTCATTGGACCCGGTCTCTGTCTTTCAGTTCCCTTTTGTCTGTGCTCGTTTCTCCCCGAGGTGGGCTGTCTACAGCATGCCCTGAGAGGACGCCAGCATGCATGGGCTTGCGTCCTCCCAGATTAAAGAAAGCAGAAAAGAAAGGACTTGTCATCCCCCACAGTTTGAGCTAAGACCCAAGACCTGTTTGTCTCACTGCCTCTCAAAACACATGCTCCTGTGTGGGCCAGTGATGTCACCAGGGTGATGACAGGCGGAAGGCTGAGTTGTGAGTCTCGTTGTCCTGACACCAGGACAGCATAACCCAACTCTGGAGTCCGAGTGCCTGCGTCCCTTACTGTGCCTCTGTTTCTTCACCTGTAAAATGGGGATGGTCATCACTGATACATCAGAGACACCTGGGGAGAAGCATTCCAGGCGGAGGGAGTGTTGAAGACACGGAGTGGGCCGGCCTGGGATCAGAACATGGAGAGCAGCAGTGCAGGAGGGTGGGGGAACTGGCCTGGTAGATGAGGGTGGGGGCAGTGCTTGGTTCTGCTTCCTTGCCAAGACAGTCCTGCTAGGGTGTGCACAGGCACCGGCCTCACCACCTATTGGTCCCCACTGCCTGTCTCTGCACGGTGCTCAGGTGTGCCCTGCCTGCTTTATCCCTGCTGTCTGTGTTGCTGGCCAATGCACTTCTGATGGACAGATTGTCTTCCGCTTTGTGAATACCTGTGGTCTGGTTACAGTCGAGTCTCACTGGCCTGGGGGCTGCCCCGGTATTATTTGGGGTGACTTTTCCTGTCTCTGCTTTGATTATTTTGGTGCTGATTTTATCTTTTAATACACAGGGGACCAAGTTATTTCCTTAAATTCAAACTTGTGGGTCCTGCCTCACTCTTTTATAAAGATTTATTTATTTACTTGAAAGTCAGAGTTACAGAGAAGCAGAGGCAGAGAGAGAAAGCTCCATCTGCTGGTTCACTCCCCAACTGGCTGCAACAGCCGGAGCTGGCCCCATCTGAAGCCAGGAGCCAGGAGCTTCTTCCAGGTCTCCCATGCAAGTGCAGGGGCCCAAGGACTCAGGCCATCTTCTACTGCTTTCCCAGACAGAGAGCAGGATCGAAAGTGGAGCAGCTGGGACTTAAACCAGCGCCCATATGTGATGCCGGCACTGCAGGAGACAGCTTTACCCGCTACACCACAGCACTGGCCCCCTGCCTCACTCTTAACAACAGCTGTAGTAATCCCGTCAGCCAATTGTGTACTGGCTGCAATTTAAAGTGGGTTAAATAAATGGATAAAAGCAGTAGCTTGTGATTATATAGTACTAGCGTGAAACTATCTATGTTAAGAGGTCTTTCAGATAATTACTATTTAGCTTTTGTGAGCTAGAGTCTAGTTAGTATATTTTCATAGCAATAGTTCTTAAGAGTGATTTGTGAAAGGGGTAAATTGCCCAAAGAGATTAATTCATGGCTTCCTTCCACGTTGTTTATGAGCAGACTTGTGAATCTGTGTGTTACAGACATACAGAGTCAGGTGTTTCTTTTTAATCTGCATGTGCCAAGTACTGAACTGCTTCATTCTTTTCATGACAAAATCTTCACTCCTGGTCTAACGTCTCTCAAGGAAGTAGTTTGTTTGGTCAACTGACCAGTGCCCTTGGACTTACTTCCTCTTGCCTTTGGCTTTCTTCTGGAAATTGCAACATTTAGCACTTCGCAGTTTAATTTAAAAGGATTACCTATTTTCTTAAGTGCTTAAGCAGGGAAGCAGGTTGCAGTTATTGATTTCTCTCTGCATGTATTCTCTGAACGCTGAATTGGCTCCGTCCCCCGGGACCCTACCTCCTGAACTGCATGCTTGCTGGTGACAGCCGAGGCCTCTGATACATAACCAAAGACCTTGCCTAATATCCTTGCAACTGCTCAGGGAATTTTTATTAAGTAAAAGCATCATTAGAGTAGACAGGATGATGAAGTTTAATGAGCATCTTTTGTGCTTGATATTGTTAGTTTGGCGCTGCCAGAATTCTCATCTCTCCCCTCCAGTGGGGCAGATATAGAGTCTAGAATGTAGGGTATATTTTTGAACTGTCTTATATTTTGTATTATATTTCTTTATAGCTTGATGTCTGTCTTCCACCAGCTACACATTCCGTTTGGCCGGTTATGTGGATGATGTTTACACACATGTGTGTGTATTTGTGTTCGCACCGTGTAGGGATCAGAGAGCAGTGAAGATCAGAGTGGAGAAGGATATGACAGACCCGTTAGTAAATTGTGTGGAACCGTCCTACAGGGATTTGATATAAAAAAAAAATCTTTGCCTTTTGAATTAATGAGACTTCTCAAGCTAACAGGGTAACTGCTAATTTTTTTCTTTAAGACTCAGCAATTTATATCCTAAGGTTCTGTCACCAACTCCTCATCACTGCTAGATAGGATAAATAAAGCTATTGCAAATACTTATTAATAAACTAGGATTCGCACTTTGTCCACAGATTTACTCATGGAGATTTTAAATTTAGGATCCTACCCTAAGATTACAGATTAAGGCAAAATTATTTCTCACCATTATTTTTACTGGCCATCTACTTAGATTTTTAAATTGGTTCTTTTCTTGGTTGGTATGAGGACTTGCCATGGAAACACCCAAAACAACAGTAGGGAGGCATATGACATGAGCAAATGACTTAAGAACAGCATATTGTACCTCTCATATACCTGGCATTCCGAAACACAATATTTACATAGCACACAATGTGTTTCCACCAGTGCCCGGAATATATGGAGTACAAAAGAAGTTAAGTCTGTGGTCCCCACCTTCAAGAAAACAGTACTCATTATTAAGAAAACACAATTGAGAAATCCAAAAAGAAAAAAATGAAAGACAATATAACTTTGTGCTTTAAGGTTTTGAACTTTGGGGCAGGCATATTTGCTTCAATGTCGGTGCCACCTGGGATTCCCGTATCTTATATAGGAGTGTCTGCATTCAGATCCTAGCTTTACTCTGATTCCCGCTTCCTAATGTGTACCTCGGGAAGCAGCACGTGATTGCTCAAGTAGTTGGGTCTCTACCACCCACACAGGAGGCCTGGATTGAGTTCCTGGCTCTTGGCTTTCAACTGGCTCAGCCTCAACTGTTGTCGGCATTTGGGGGATGAACCAGAACACGAGAGATTTCTCCTTCCTCCACTCCCTCTCAACTAAATCCGATAATTAATTAATTAATTAATTAATTTGAATGAACGTTTTGTAAAAAGACTTTCTGCTTTGGAGTAATCACATGAGTTAAATATGAGCCCAAAGTTTGCTGAAACTCAAGTTTCCTCCCTGGGTTGTTGTGACGGCGGCCAGCCACTGAACAGCAGCCAAATTGTGAATGTTGTGTCGTTGCCGAGGCACTCTGTTGGCAGATCTAGTGGTGAAATCCTGATACCATGAAGGCAGGAAAGAGGTGAGCTAAGGGGGCAGCTGGGATGGCCTCAGGGCCCCAGTATATGAGTGAGCTCCGAGCTGCAGAGAGACCTCGAGCAGACTTTCCGGGCAGCAATAACACAGAGCAGCAAGAAAAACCATAGAGACTTAAAGGAATGCTGGCTGGCAGGACAGGCTAATCCCAGGTCTCTGACTGGTTCAGCCCCATTTTGTTTTTCAAAGCACTTCAGTGAGCCCACGCCAGCCTGACTGCCACTGTATCCATGAGGTCAGTAGTGTGCTGATGCTCTTATGTTCTAGACAGGCATCGAAATCCGAGGATGCTCCGCTGACAGGTGGCAGAGTTCACTCTGCAGCCATCTTTCCTACACTGCACAATACCTGAGCACAGACCAATCTTACTGTACGTGCGCCTGTTACTACACAGGGAGAGATGAAGGTAGGTAAGCTAGGTCCCCAGTGGCTGCTAGGTGCCAGGTTCCGTGCTGGGTACTCAGTCCAGGGGACGGCAAGTGTTGCTTTCCGTGCTTCCGCCAAGGAGAGGTGGTTCTGTCAGTTATCAGTAGGACACATTGGAAGAGGGAAGGTACTGCATGGGCAGCACCAAGAAGGAAACCATTACATCATCTGATGGCCATGCTGACAGAGGCCTAGATTGGAGTAGAAGAAAGAAAGAAGAAAGAGGATGATGGATATAAGAATGAGCTCATTCCTCAAACATCCAATTAACCCCTTAAGTTAGGATCCTTTGGGAAAGCTGATCAAAGCTAAGGCCCTTTCTGCTGGGACATACACATTGGATTTTACTTAGTTTCAGAAACGACCAGGGTCACAGGCAAAGAATTTCTGCTAAATAGGAAAGTTTTATCAAACCCAATGTAGCAATTGAAAAAGAGGGAGAAGTCAAATTGACTTCAGCATTTGATCCTGGCAGTTTGGAGACCTGGTAAGACAGACTTCTGGGAGTCGGAAGAGGGGATGGTCATCTGCTTTGTTGGGTTTCATCTCTGAGTATCCAAGTGGGCTGAAGAGGTGGTGACTTGGAGGGCTACTTGCTCTGAGATCATTGTTGAAGCCATGAAGTTAGGTGATCTTTCTAGGGAAGAGGGTACAAGGAGATGAAAGCACAGATACAGGACTAGAGAAGTGTCCAGAGACCAAGAACCAGGGCAGTGCCTTATAGCCAGGGGAGGAAGAAATGGGCTGGCCGCCAGTGGTCCTCACTGCCACAGTGGTGACAGGGTGCAAGGGTCAGCTCCAGACTGTCAGGTCCAGCTGAAGCAGCTAGACTCATGGACTTTTCCAAAAGCAAAGGTTCCCATATTAAATAAAGCCAGTGTGTCAATAATAGGAAACCATGCATTTCATACTGCTTAATAAAAAGGGTCTTCAAAGCAATCAAGGAAAATACATAGATTTAAAAATTACACATGGCTTTCAAAAAGTTTTTGCACCCAAATAAACTTATCTAAGTTTATTTGGATTTTATTTTAGTAATCCATTATTATTTTAGTAATCCATTTTTCTATGAAGACTGAGAAGTACCTTTGTGTATTTGTAAAATGGATTCTGATCATAGCAGACTGGATTTTGTGCTGCTCAATCTTGGATGTCAAGAGGTAGTAGTGGTCTGCTGCACAGCGTTTAAAGTGGTCAGGCAGCTGGCTGCTCTCTCAGCACTTCTCTGAAATGGCCAGCCTGGTGGCCTGGGCAGTCCACAGAATCGCTCCATGGTGATGCCACCAGCAATGCTCAGGGCAGCGCTCACTCCCACCTTCACCTTTGGGCTTCACAAATGAGGATGGAGAGCACTCACGAGCCCAGCGCAGCTGCTTCACTCGTCTCCCACTGCTGAGAGCATCCGTGGGCCCTGTGCCTTTGCAGTGTTCTCTAGCGACACGAGCCTGTTCATCAGACTCCCGAGAGGAACGCATCCTTGCCTGGCACTTTAGAGTGCTCTTTGTTGGTTTTTCCCCTCCTTAATCATCTCCCAATTATCCTCTACAAGCTCCGATTTCTGGGGAGAGAAAATTTCCTAGGATGCAGTGCCAGAGGGTCCCCTCCACTTTCTGAGCATTTTGCCTGCTGTACCTGCAGCCTCGGGGTGACTTGGAGCCCTGCCTCTGTCAGCTGGCAAAGCTCAAGGGAATCAGCCCCAGCAGCACAGGGTGACAATGCAGGTCTCGGGCTGCACTCCAGGCGTGGTGGCAGTGGGTGGGAAATGGGAGGAACTGCCCGGGTAGCCTGAGGCCTGGAGCTGTGTTAGCAGCTGCCATCCTGCACACCTGCTGTGTGCCCCTAGAGACAAGATTGCCTCCACATCTCACTTAGTATTCCCCTAAGCCCTCCAAGGTAGCTGGCAATTGTCATCCTCACTTTACAGATGAGGACATTAGCCTGTGGCAAGTTAGTGACAATGTTCAGGGCCAATCAAGATGAGTGTGGAACCCATGGACCATTCCCAGGAATCCCCGGGGCAGGTGGCGCCTGAACAGAGAACTGCAGCAGTGGTGGCTCAGATGGAACGTGCTGTCAGGAAGTGACAGCAAAGGTTGGGATTTTCCCAGGTGTGGGAGATGGGAAGGAGCAGGCTGAGCAGAAGAGGCTGGATTCGCCCAGCCCTGTGGGGCTTGTGTGCAAGTCTGGAGGGGAGGGCTTTGGGCAGCCAGGAGAACACAGACCCCTCCCAAAGCCCAGGGGCTGTGTTCATCTTGTTTTTCATTCTCTCTACTTGAGGCTGCTCTGAATTCTGGGACGTGCTGGCCTCCTGGGGCTGGCTAATTGAAAGATAGCAAACGCCTTGCCCTTGAGCACATCTGATGTGCTAAGCCCTTGTTTTCAGCTGCCTCTCTGAACACCAACTGGACTTTCCCCTGCCCTAAATCACCCCAGGACATCTCACCTGCAGCCCAAGGCCTGCCAAAGTTATTCCAGTCCTAAACCAGTTCAGACTCGCCCACGTGGTTTTGCCCACTCAGTCCCAAGGAAACCTCAGTGAGGACTCTGGGTCGTGCCTCTTCCTTCCTCCCTTGGGCCTCCCGCCTGTCCCTGGTTTCCCCTTGTGACCCTGTGTGGCATAGTGCATCCCCTTGTCTTGGCAGCTGCAAGCAATAAAACTTCTTCCAGTGGCACTGACCTCTCCCTGCCTGTCCCTTCCATAAGTTAAAGCCAGGGACCATCAGTGCAGTTACAGTGGAGACGGGACCTGGTGCCTGCCTGTGTTTGGCTCATTCTAGTAGAAACAACACCCTTTCTTCCTTAGGGCACTTTACTTTTCTTGCCTCTCAGTGCACTGCTACTCCAGAAACTGTCTGGGGTTTGGGTTTTCTTATATTTCTTTATGTTTTCTTCTGGAACGAAGCCATTTTTATGCTTGTTAGGCTGCCTGCTCAGGCCCAGAGACATTCACTGTCCTGTCTTGGTTCTCTGTTGCCACTGTCACAAGTTACCACCAACTCAGTGACCATATTAGCTTTTCGTGACTACAATGAAACACCTGAGACAGCTAACTTTATAAAGTGAAAAGGGTGGGGCCGGCGCTGTGGTGTAGTGGGTAAAGCCGCCACCTGCACTGCTGGCATCCCATGAGGGTGGTGGTTCAAGACCTGGCTGCTCTACTTCTGATCTAGCTCTGCTATGGCCTGAGAAAGCAGTGGAAGATGGCCCAAGTCCTTGGGTCCCTGCTGCTGTGTGGAAGACCCAGAAGAAGCTCCTGCCTCCTGGCTTTGGATCGGCACAGCTCCAGCTGTTGCGGCCAACTGGGGAGTAAACCAGTGGATGGAAGACTCTCTTTCTGTGCCTCTCCTTCTCTGTGTGTGTGTAACTGGGACTTTCAATTAAATAAATAAATCTTTTAAAAAAAAATAAAGTGAAAAGGGTTAGTTAGCCCACAGTTTAGGATGTTCAAGTCCAAGGTCAGGCAGCCCTGTTGGTTTGGGATCTGGTCTGAAGATGCAGGTGACAGTGGCAGAGCAGGTACAGAGGAAGAATTGCACAGCTGGCCAGGAAGCCCAAAGAAATTGGACCCAAACTCGGGCTTTTATCGGAACACCGCAGCAAGAACTGCCTTCCAAAGGCACACCCCCCCCATAGAGACCCTAGGACTTCGCACTGGGCCCCACCTCCTATGGTTCCTACCACTTCCCAACAGCACCACCCTGGAGACCAGGCCTTCAACACATGGGCTTCTGGGAACACTCAACATCCAAACTGACCCCTCAACCCTAGCAGGGACGGACGCAAAGCAAATCACGTATCTCCCAGCACCAGCGGCCGGAAGTCCTGAGTTCAGTGTCCAGGGGGCCGCATCTGTCTGCCGGCTTCAAGGAAGCACGCCCTTCCCAGCCTTTGTGACTTCCCGAGGCCCCCTGTCTCCCTGATGGGTGGCCCTTGCTCCAGCTTCAGAACCAGCAGCATAGGCTCCTCACCTCTCTCTCTCACTCCGACCTCCGCCTCTCGTTTATGAAAATGCTTTTGATACCTCTGAGCCCACTGGGTCACCCGGGAATGCCTTCGCAGCTCAAGGTTCTTAATCACAACTGCCGGGGCCTTTTGCCACGCAGGTTTCAGGGCTTAGATAGTAGCTACCGTGGAGTCCATTGGTCTGTCTACCATAATGACTTTATTTTTTTTCTTTTTTTTAAGATTTATTTTATTTATTTGAGAAAACAGAGTTACAGAGAAGGGGGAGTGGGGAGAGAAAGAGAGAGAGAGAGGTCTTCCATCTGCTGGTTCATGCCCCAAATGGCTACAGTGGCTTGAGCTAAACTGATCTGAAGCCAGGAGCCAAGAACTTCTTGTGGGTCTCTCATGTGGGTGCAGGGGCCCAAGGACTTGAGCCATCTTCTACAGATTTCCCAGGCCATTGCAGAGAACTGGATCAGAAGAGGAACAGCTGGGACTTGATCCAGTGACCTTATGGAATGTGGGCACTGCAGGTTGGGGCTTTGGCCCACTGTGCCACGGCTCTGGCCCTACCATACTTTAAAAAATGGAGGCCCCATGGCCAAAGACTGGTGGTAGCAACCCGAAACAGAATACAGGACTGTAGACTTTGAGATGCCAGCTGCTACTGCCCTGCCCCAGCCCTGGCTGCTTAGGATGGCGCTGACTGTCATCTGCCCACACAGCTGGAGGAGGTGGCGGATGGCGCCGGGGACGCGGTGTCAGCCAGCTCTGCCAGTGACTCACCAAGGAAGTGGGGCAGTGAGTTTAGCTCTGCCTTAGTTGTTTCCTTCAAAGGGGATGAAACCTTGCTTCCAGGGGAGTTCGGGGATTTAGCGTTGATAGGAAGTGCCATGTTAGTTTTCAGAGGAAAAACTCCTAAAGTAAGGTGATCACATCGTGATCTTTATGTAATCACTCTGACTGCTGCACCAGTCCTGTGTGTCCAGCAGGCATTGGCTAGCCGCTTCCTGCGGGCTTGCGTTGTGCTGGACTTACTGAACCCGCAGAACCAGCCTGTGAGGGAAAAGACACCTTGATTTGAAAGATGAAGGGAGCGGGGAGGAGGGCCCGAGGAGGTGAAAGTTGCTCATCATTTGCCCAGAGCCCACAGCTGCTGTGTATCAAAATTAGGACTTCAGCATTCAGGTCAGGGCTGCTGTCCCCTGTCTGGCCTTTTGTAGCGACTCGCGATGAAGCCCCGGGAAGTCCAGGCACCCACCGTGGGATGTGACTCTAAAAAGGCAGAAAACGAACTATTTCAACATTCCGGCTCTCTCCTGGCAACCAGCTGTCCTGCTGAGTGCCAGGCGGCTTGTTCACCCCCTCTGGAATGACTTCCTCAGATCCCCACTGGCAGGGCCCAGCTGGGCACCCAGTCTGCAAAGCTCTCCGTGCCCACCTTGGCTTTTAACTCGCTCAGGACAGGACACGTAGCAGGCCCTTACCAAACCATCTCTTCCCCCTTCCCTGGTCTCCTCACATCCTTAGTACCCTGTTTCTAGCCTGTAGACATTGGCGGGTTTCCATGCTCATGAACTGTAGAGTGACATCGCTATAGATGTTTTCATAGGTTGTTGTCTGGGGGTAAGAACCTGTATTCTTTTGCTTTGATTGGAGGTTAAAGGTTGGAAAATAGAGGAAAGACACGTGAGGATTTAAGAAAGCTGTGTGATCAGATGCTGAAGTTGCTGAGACCATAGGGCCTGTGTGGATGCACAGAAGAAAGTCAGACCTTTGCTCTGAGCCAGGTGGGAGGACTTTGGAGACCCGATACCTCCACAGGACCTCATGCTGCAGCGTTAAGCCCTGAGCATCAAGCCTTTGGCTTTGAATAAAACTCCATCCTAGGAAACAGAAAAGCACAGGGACTTTTGGGAGGAAAGGGATGCCTCAGAGCACCATGGATGAAGGTGGGGGATGTAACGGATGGGTCTGCTTAGGCTCAGGATGGTTCTGTCCATGTGATATATCTGCACAGGTGCCGAGGATGAGGTTCAAGGTCAGGCCCACCTGGAGGATGCAGGACAACCTTCCCAGCCAAGATCTTTAACTCAGTTAGACCTGCAGAGTCCCTTTTGCCACAGTGGGTAACATATTCACAGGTTCCAAGGATTAGGACGTGGGCAGCACTGGGAATTGGAGGTAGAGTTGGACTCCCTGAACTTGCCTCCTGTCTAAACCAATTGTTGTTACCTGGGATCCTGGGCCCCCAGATGCCCATGGCCTAATCTTCTGGGGGATCTGTTTTGCTTGTTAAAGTGAAGAAGAGGCCTTGTAGGTTTAATGATGTGTTTTCATGAGTCACAAGTCCTTTTATAAAAGGATTAGAACTGGACAATTAGGCCTTTTTTCTTTTCTTTTCTTTTTTTTTTTTTTTTTTTTTTTTTTGGACAGGCAGAGTTAGTGAGAGAGAGAGAGAGAGAGAGAGAGAGAGAAAGGTTTTCCTTTTCCGTTGGTTCACCCCCCAAATGGCCGCAACAGCCGGCGCGCTGTGCCGATCCGAAGCCAGGAGCCAGGTGCTTCTCCTGGTCTCCCATGCAGGTGCAGGGCCCGAGCACTTGGGCCATCCTCCACTGCACTCCCAGGGCACAGCAGAGAGCTGGCCTGGAAGAAGGGCAACTGGGACAGAATCCAGCGCCCTGACCGGGACTAGAACCTGGGGTGCCAGCGCCGCAGGCGGAGGATTAGCCTAGTGAGCCGGACAGTTAGGCCTTTTTGTCCATTACATTAACACAAAGTCTTCTGACCTCCTAACTCCTACAGAAGTTTGAGAACCAGTATTCAGGCCCTAATGTTAACTGTCTAGGGCATGTGACACCTTTCTGACCCGCGAGAAGGGCTCTCCCCCTTACCCGAAGAGCATCCCCAGCACCTGGCTCATGTGCATTCTCTGGCCTGTGGGTCATTCTCCTGCCGGCTCCCAGCCTTGGACTTGACAGTGCGTGAGAGCGGAGACCTCTGTCATCTCCGCTGTTGGGATCGGCTTGTGCTGCATCTACAAAGACACTTAGGAGACTGTGGAGCACAGTATGATCCCATCAAAACCCTAGTTAATGTCCAGATTCCCAGGCACGCCATCAGTGGGGCGTCTCTGCGTGCCAGGCCCACCCCTCAGCCTGTCAGCCCAGTGCTGATGTCATCAAGAGATCAGTAGATGCTAAATAGTACCACACTGTGCATGGCCCCCAGTTTGGTGAAATGCCAGCGTCAGAAGAAGGTGTCTAATTCCTGGAGTAGACATCGGAGCTAAGGGCTCTTCCGTACGGCGTGGTCGGTCGTGGTGTCAACGCTCGCTCCGTCGGTAGACACAGCACTGAGGGGAGTGAAGTTTGAGCTGTATTTATTTTAGGGTGGCTTTTAATTTAGTTTAATCAGAATTACTCATAAATTATCGATTAATTACTGTCTGCCGTTCAGTGAAATCTTCTCAGCCATGGAGCCTGCTCCGCTCTGCGATGAATGCCATCCACTGTAATTGTAGGGCACTTTGTCAACATTTAATCAGCGGTACTTATTAATGTGGCATTGATGTGTGGTCGCCATCCCTGCACTATCAATCACGCACGAGCAGCCGGCGCGCACTCGGCCACCATTGCTCTTTGTCACATTAGCCAGCCTCGGGGCTTTCGGGCCAAGCAGGCGGCTCACTTGTCACTAAACCGACACTCCCGTCTCCTCAGTTCAACCCAGTTGTTGCCATTGTTGACTTCAACGCTCACAGCCCTTTGAACTTGGGTCTGGCACAGCTGGGCTGAATGTGACCGGTTCTCTTAATCCTGCAAATCTCTCCCTTTGCTGGTTTCACACGGAGCCTGGCAAGGGTGAGATTCCAAGAGCCTCGTCTATGATTGGATGTCATGGCACGGAGAGCACATGTGTGCACGTATGTGTGTGTAAGAGTTTTAAATTGTTAGACACGGCATATGACCCAGAGGAAACAGTTGTGAACTTTTGGTTTTCCTTGGCTTCCTAAATATTTCTAGAGATTTCATCTGTTGGTGAGGTCTCTACCAATAGAAGCTTACCTTAGGTTAGTAAAAGAGGGTTCATGGTTTTTTCTTCTTTTTTTCCAGCCTCTACGGCAGACACATGCAAGCAAACCCAGAACCTCCCAGGAAGAATAATGACAAGTCGAAAAAGATCAGCCGGAAACCCCTGACCGCCAAGAACAAATAAAGCGTGGCACGGACAGGACTTCCGGCCGCTCTCATGTACACCTCTGTCCTCTCGCTCTGTCTCACAAATAAGTACAATGTGTATGTGGCTTTTATTTTTCTTTCTTTTCACTCTTTTCTCGTGCTTACCACCTTACCTTTTAAGTTCTTTGGGTAGGTGGTAGATTTCTATGAAGTCTTAAAACCATTTCCATTTATTCTTTAAAGTGCCATGGCCAGGGAACAAAGGTCTAATTCAGCTGCAGATTCCAGAGGCAAGGGTTTCAGCGCCTTGAATAGACACCACAAGGTTGCTTATTGTCCGAAGAATAATTAAAATCACGTGGCCTCTTAAATGTCACGGTTAACACACTTCATTCTATATATTCACATAACTCATGAGCATGCTTTGTTAGAAGCCTTGCTTCACCACTGAGACTTTATGTTCATCTGACTTACAAATGATTTTAATAAAATCTTGAATTTGTATCACATTTGCTTCTCGCCTGGAGTAAGAAAACAATGTACATATTTTTGTTTACAGCCCCCCATCCAGCCCCCCAGTTATCTTGTCTAATCTTACTGGTTATAGATGAGCAACTATGAAACTTGCCATAAAAGAAATGCAAAATCAGATCCGAGTTGGTTACTCCGCACATGAGTTTGTGGTTTTTTTTTTTTTTTTCTTGAGAATTGTTTCTAAATTAAGAAGGAGCAGAACAACAAATCTCTAGGAGATTCTGCCAAAGGAATTTGGAAAGCGGCATTCCTTCGCTGAAGAAATGGTGACTCTGCCAGTGGCTGGGAGACAGAGCTGTGAAACGGAGAGAGGAAAAAAATGCAAGTATGTTTTCTGTTGCCGCAGAAAATCTGTTCATATCGAAGCATTCTTCTGAGAGACTTTGATGCCAAGGAAGTTGTGTCAGTGTGCACACCCCAAGCAGCCCCCAAACTGGGAGCTGCAGTCGCAGAGTCATTACACAGCCATTGTTTAATGTCGTGATAGGCAGCTTTCACTCTCATCAACGATAATACGTATGGAAGTGAAAATAGATCGAAGCCGTTGTGTGCTAAGAGGGCTGCCAGCCCAAGAATGCTCAAACAAAAGGCGTATGAAGAGGCAGGTACAATGCAGTGGACTCTGGGAGACAGACCCGTGCCTCTCCCCGGTCATCTCCTTCAGACTCCCAGGGGAGCTCTCACAGCCAGACCTCGGGTTATGTAAAAAGCCAGATGCAAAGCAAAAAGTCTGTAGTCCATTAGCAAATGGAGTCTGCTTAGCAGTGAGAAAGGCCACAGGGCAGTGTGTAAGCGTCTGATCACATCCTGATAGAACCTTGTAGGAAGCGAAATCCCTGGGTGCCTCACCTGTGTGAGGGCAGAACCGGTGTAAGTTTTATAGGTGTAGTGTTTGCCTCAGTCTGAATTTTTTTCCAGTTTGTGAAATTGCAGCAATGCTTCTGTTTTTGATGGGTTGGACTTCACCTAAAATTAAACTAGCAACATGGCATTGGTAAAAAATCTAACAATATTAAGGGCTCTTATGAGTAATTCTCTAAAAATGAATACTTTAGATAGAAATATGGGTAATACACGTAAATTCACAGAGAAGAGCTAGCTTCAAGAAACACACACACACAAAAGCAGACACTCATGAGTAATAAAAAAATACAAATCAAAGCAAAAATAAGTAACACATAGCAACGAGAAATGTGCAAATATGTTCAAGGCATTAAGTGCTAGAGAACATGAGAGACATATTCTTATATACTGCTTTTGAGAATATAAATTTCTGTTCAGAACGGTGGTAACAGTTTGACAATATGTAGCAAAACGTTAAAGTTATGTCCTTGGACCCAGAATCTTTATGCCTAGGAATTTGTCCTGAGGAAAATATCAGAGATGCACACAAAGAGCTATCTATGGGAAGTGTCCATATGGGGTTGTGTCCACAATGGAAACATGAGGAAAAGGCCAGTGCCTACTGATGGGTGAATGAGACAACGAACTATGGCATATCCACATGAAAAACTGCCCCACAGTAAAGGCAAAGGGAGATAATCAAATCATCCAATGAAGGAAAATAGGAAGATTCTAAAAACTAACAATATAAGTATGGTCTCAGTTGTATAAGCAAGAAATTGTCTTTCTAACATGTATGTATAAAGATATTGAATGGAAATTAAACATAATTTTAGGGCTGATTTTTTAAATTTTTTATACTTCTGCACTTTAAATTTTCTGTAATGAGCATATGTACTTTTGTAATCAGAAAACATTAAATACATATTCTTTCTAAATGGAATTGGCATATTATGGTATATTATGTGTTCAAATTAAAAGCATTAAATAACTTCAAGGTGGTTTGGGTTTTTTTTTTTTTTTTTTGTTAGTGTAACTGAAATGGTTTTTCATATCTTCTCATACATTGTTTTTGGTTACTTGATATCTAAATTAGCAAAAAAGAAAACATAGCTCAGAAAGTATTCTTGGGGGCCAGTGTTGTGGCCCGGCCACCATGTGTGACACTAGTATCTCATGTAAGCACCAGTTTGAGTCCCAGCTGCTCCACTTTCAATCCAGCTCCCTCCTAATGTGCCTGGTAAAGCAGCAAATAATGGCCCAAGTATTTGGGCCCTGCCACCCACATGAGAGACCTAGAAGAAATTCCAGGCTCTCGGCTTCAGCCTGGCCCCACTCTGGCTGTTGTAGCCATTTGGGCATTGAACCAGCAGATGCAACATTCTCTCGCTCTCGCTCTCGCTCTTGCTCTGTGTGTGTGTGTGAGTGTGTTTCCATCTGTAACATTGCCTTTCAAATAAATAAATAAATCTTTTAAAAAAAAGAAATATATCCTTGTCACAAGGATAATCTGACCTTTTTAGCACAATGCTTGCCATCAGTGCCTTGAAATCATTTGTGGTAACGTCCTTACGCCAGTGTTAGCTTCTGTGTGGAAATCTGGGGATGCTTTTTTACTCCTTGTTTGAAAGTTCCCTCCCAGGGTTTCTCCTCTTTTTGTAAGACACTGGCCTTACCCACATGGCTGGAGGTCTCAGGGTGTGCAGAACACTTCTGTGTACATAAGCATGTTCAGTTTTTATAACAACCTTGTGAGATAGGTAGGGCAGGTGATGTAGGAATAAATTTCATAATAGTTGTTAGGTCTAAGAGACAAGTGATTCTTTTTATTTGCTAGAAGTCCTCTCTGAATCAAGGGTTCGTTGATTTATTTGAAGTCAAGATAGGAACAAGTAGAGAAGTAGACGGGGTTAAGAAGAGAAACTCATGACTGGAGAGTTTTTTGTTTTGTTTTGCTGCAGGACTGCTCAGAGAGTTTCCAGTCTTAATGTGTACTTCCAATCTCAACTATGGTTCAGGGCCTTTAGCCACTGACCACTTCTTCATTAAGCTCTCCATTGTACATGGGATCCATGGAAGCCATGTTGGGAAATTCTGCAGAACACAGCCACAAGCCCAGAGTCACATCAGAGGGACTCTGTGGAGAATAGGCTGCTTGGATACCACCTCCATAGTAAGCCTTGCGTTGATGAGTTGCAGTAGATATAAAACAAAGAATGAATCCACAGGGACATGGTTACACAATCATTATGCCAACATTAATTGCTAAGGATAGAGAAGTTGATGCTTTCTATGTTTGTATATTTTTACTTCCTTTCACACACTGCATATTCAAACCATGTTTTTGTTGTGTTGAATCAAAAATTTAAATTTTTTTTTCGGATTATTTTATTTATTTGAAAGAGTTACAGAGAGAAGTAGAGCCAGAGAGAGATAGACATCTTCCATTCCGCTGGTTCACTCCCCAAATGACTGCAACAGCCAGAGCTGAGCTGATCCAAAGCCAAGAGCCAGGAGCCTCTTCCTGGTCTCCCATGTGGTTGCAGGGGCCCAAGGAGTTGGGACTCAAACTGGCACCCATATGGGATGCCAGCGTTGCAGGCTGGGGCTTTAACTAGCTGTGCTACAGCACCGACCCCTCTCTGACCCCTCTTTTTTTTTTAGATATTTTATTTTAAAGGCAGAGTTTCAGGAGTCAGGGGAGGTCTTCCTCCCACTGGCTCACTCCCTAAATGGTCAGAATGACCAGAGCTGGGCTTGGCTGAAGCCAGGAGCCAGGAGCTTCTTTCAGGTGTCCCACGCAGGTGCAGAGGCCCAAAGACTTGGGTCATCTTCTGCTGCTTTCCCAGGCCATAGCAGAGAGCTGGATCAGAAGTAAAGCAGCCAGGACTCCAATCGGTGCCTGTATGGGATGCCAGCACTGCAGGCGACAGCTTTACCCACAGTACCGGCCCCTAGATTCAGTCATTTGCCACCACTAAATTCTCCCCTTTATCTGTGTTCTGTCAGTTACAGTAGAGAGTATTCAAGGCCTTCCACATCCGAGGCACTTTATATTTTCCTTCATTCTCTCTCAGTGGTCATCCCCATGTGCTAGGAAACTGGACTTGAGCAAGGTTAGAGAGCTTCCCCAAGGGCGTGCAGCCACCAGCTGGCACAGCAAGACTCCAGGTCCCTTTGACTTTGAAGCAGTGTCCTTTCCTCACGCTTGCATGGCCACTGCTGCCCACCAAGACTCCCTTAGTCTACCCCAGAGGCAGCAGATTTCTCTTTTCATCGCCTCTGAAATGGAAGCTCCTGAAATGCTCCTTTTCTTTCTTTCCTTTTTTTTTTTTTTTTTTTGGGGGGGGGGTCTTGTCCAGAAATGCACAGCATTTCCAATACTCTCCCATCAAGGAAGTACTTCACGTCAAAGAGGAGTCCCTCACACAACCCCTCACATAGCAGGGATGCTGCCTCCTGCGAGCGTGGAAGTGGCCTTGGGTTCCATTTTCCAGCGATGTTAGCCTAGCATGAGCAGACCATGTGGACCTGCATTTTCAGTGTTTCCGAGACTGAGGCGAGACCCAGTCTCACCCATCCTGGTATCTTACCTTCTGACAAAGCATAGTGCCTAGAGCATATAGCATATGAGACATTTGGATATTGTTGTATCAATGAATGAATGCTGCCAATCAATGCTTCTCATGTTTATTTCCATTTTCCATAAGCATTTGTACTCAGTTGATAAATGGAGAGGCTTTGATAACGGACATTTGAGCACCTTTTTGAAGGGTCAGGCAATACCTCTAATAACTCGGCAGACCCAGGAATTGGGGGTGAATTAACAATCAAGGTCAGATAGGAATATATTGTTTCCAGAAAAGGCCCCAGAACTGCCCATCACCCACTACTTAGGGAAAGTGCCAAGCAAATGAGTGGGTAACCTTTTCTCTGCTGAGGGTTATTTGGACATTTATATATTTATAGCAGCATTTGGGGTCCATGTAAAACTCGCAGCTTAAAAATGATCCTGCTGTAGATTTACTGAATGCTGATCCTGCCTGCAGCTGCCCCGGCAAGGCCAGACCAAGTGATCCTCGTGTGGCCACTGGGCCGGGCGCTGCCTATCGCTGGCAGCCCGATAGCACGCGCTGCCGGGTCAACAACGGCACTCTCCCACCACACCCACCTCACATTCCACGGTCACAGGACCAAGTCTTCCTAGGTGGCGATCACACTCTGAAATCATCTTTTTCTGTGGCCAGGTATCGTCCTCCCTGCTCTGGGAGGAAAGTACTTCCACTGACTAACAGCCGAAAGTAGGGAAGGAAGCCCAATCCATTCATAACTCCCCCAGAGCACCACCCAAAATATCCCTGCCACACCAGGCGACAGTCTCACTGCTTGTGTGGGCTGCCGTATTTGTCCTTGTACAAACAGGATTTTAACAAAGAGCCGCGTTTTACATCACTGTGCACAATGCAGCAGTGAGACCAATGTTTTCCTTAAGGAAGGCTCTGCCTGCAGACTGAGTCTTTACCTTGAAATCATCTAACCTTTTCGTAGCTCCAGAATGAGGTGGCACTTTGCTGGTGGTGGTGTTGGTTAGGGTCAATAATTGAGAGGCTTTGAGTAAAAGCCGGTAACAAGGAAGGTTTCTCTAAAAGCAAACAGTATGAGAAAGTAGTCATTTAAATTGCAGGTGTGTGTCTACAGAGGAAGATGCTTAGGTTCCTGCTAGCTGGGAAGAAGCCATGAAGGAGTCCATCCCTGTTGCTGGACATGCTCAGATGGGTGCAGGCGTCAGCTGTGCTTGGTTGCAAGCCACTTGCCTTGGCCACTGCTGTAGATTGAAAAGATTCGTGTTGACCTGGAAGTTCGGAATGTGACTGTCTCTGGAAGACGAGTCTTCAGAGGGACATAGCTACAAGCCAAGGGACACCACAGATTGCCAGCAATTCCCAGAACTTGCTAGGGCCGGGAAGGACCCTCCCCTAGAGCCTTCAGGGGGAGCGGGGTCTTTCTGATGCCTTGATTTTGGACTTCAGTCTCCAGAGTTGTAGATGATGTCTGCTGGCTTAAGCCTCCACACTGGTGGTGCTTTGTTACAACACCTCTGGGAACCAAAAAGCGGCACCAACAATCAGCTCGGAGCACACCGTGTAGCAGCACGTGGTCAGCAGAGATGGCCCTGGAGCAAAGCAAGGCTGGCTGTGGTTTTCATTCTGCTGTTGGCAGGCCCAGAACTGTGTGTCATCAACTTCCATGCATCCAGTGTCTCAGCCCGGACAGTGACTCCCCAGGAAGGCTTTGGTGACATACCTTACCCAGCTCATGGCTTGTGTACCTGGCTCCCCAGTTAGGAACCCAAAAGATTTTTATTTCATCAACTAGCTTCTCTTGCCAAAGAAAAGCCTACAAATAGAGTAATTTCTTTTAAGGAAAGAAAAAATGTTTGGTTATCTCAGTGAGTCATGTTTCACTATAGGTATTGAGTGACATTCTCTGTTCATGTTTATTTTCTGATCCACAGCTATAAATAAAGACCAAAAGAATTTATCAAACTTTTTTTTTCTAAGCTGGCCAAATTTTATCATCTTTTTCTTTGTTGCCTAGTTAGGACTTAATTTATGGACAGAATGAGAAGTTCCTAGCTAGCTGCCTGTTGAAAAACTTTTACAATAGGTTTGTAATAATCAAAGTGACTCATGAATTCATTAATCAAAGGAATATTTCTTGAGTATATGTGAAATCCGTGCTTGTATATTCACAGATTATCTCAAGGATTTTTAAATAATTTAGCAGAAGTTGCCTCTTGGGACAGAAACTGAGAATTTAGTTTTTATTGTAGATTCTTTTTTAAAAAATCATGTACATGAATGAAATATTTAAAATAAATAAATAAAATTTTAGTTTTTAACATGCTAGAAGCCTCTGTACAATAACTTTTGAAATCAGTCTTTACTGAGCACCTGTTTCATACAGACACTGTACCAGCTACGGAACCTACAGCTTCAGATGAAACTGACGCAGCCCCTGCCCTCATGGAACTCGAAGTCTAATGGAAGAAACCGTATATAAACTAATACTCTGTAAACGTGCAAATCTGGTGATCCCCTGAAACAGAAGAATTTGGCATGTGGTAGTGATGCAAGGGACCAAACAAGACTGGAGTATCACTGAGAACCTCTTGAGGGAACGCTCTTTTCTTAAAGGATGGCGAGAGCCAAACAGAGACAAAGGCTGTGCGCACCGAAGCTCTTGAGAAGAGCAGGAGCGTGGTGCCCGTCTCGAACAGGTGGGAGTTCAGTGTGACCAGAGCAGAGTGAAGAGGTGGAACGGAGCAGGGTCAGGACCACTCAGGGTTCTCGTTTATTCAGCAAACGTTCAGCAGATACCTATCCCGTGCCTTGGCCTCTCCACAGTGCTGGGGACTAACTGTAAATAAACCCGGGGCTTTCTCAGCCATCTTAGAGTAAGGATTTTATTACAAACACAAAGGAGTCCACTGAAGCACTCGAAGCAGATCATTCATACAATCTCACGTATGGGAGTAGAAAATGCAAGTATCAGCCGTGTCACCCAGCATGGCACCCCAGGATGATGGGCTTTGTCAGCCCACTTTGCTGTGTGGATACCAAGGTGAATGATGCCAGTTTTTATTTTAATGGCCTCAGGTAGCAAATTGTTTTAAAAATTGTTTAAAAAAAAGTTTATAGGAAGCTAAGAACTGGGACAGTGGTTTTTAGTTGGTATTTAATTTGTTTTGACCACTAGCTTTTTTATTGTTTTTGTTGTTGTTGTTGTTGTTTGTTTGTTTGTTTTTGACAGGCAGAGTTAGTGAGAGAGAAAGAGAGACAGAGAGAGAAAGGTCTTCCTTTTCCCTTGGGTCACCCCCCAAATGGTCACTACGGCCAATGCACTGTGGCCGGCGAGCTGTGCTGATCCAAAGCCAGGAGCCAGGTGCTTCCTCCTGGTCTCCCATGTGGGTGCAGGGCCCAAGCACTTGGGCCATCCTCCACTGCACTTCCGGGCCGCAGCGGAGAGCTGGACTGGAAGAGGAGCAACCAGGACAGAATCCGGCGCCGCAACCGGGACTAGAACCCTGGGTGCCGGCGTTGCAGGCGGAGGATTAGCCAAGTGAGCCGCAGTGCCAGACCATTAGCTTTTTTAAAAGTAATAAACTTCATTTCATAAACAAGAGCAATTAGAGGACTGGTGTTATAGTGCAGCAGGCTACATACAATACCAGAGCACTGGTTCAAGTGCTACCTGCTCCATTTCCAATACAGCTTCCTGTTGATGTACCTGAGAAAGCAAAAGATGGCTGAAGTACTTGAACCACTGGCCACCCACATGGGAGACCTGAATGGGGTCCTGGCTGCTGGCTTTGCTCTGGCCCAGCCATGGCCATTGTAGCCATATGGGGAGTAAACCAGCCAATGGAAGATCTCATTCTTTCTCTGTCTCTCTCTCTGTGTCACTCTGTGTTTTAAATAAATAAAATAAATCTTTAAAAAAAAAGAGAGAGATTAGCAGAAATTACATTCATTGCACCAACATTTAGCAAACAGAGCTATACAATGACATTTCTGTTTAACTTTTATTTTGCTGTTTTACTTCAAGGGCACTAGCAAGCCCTCCTAGCAGCCCATTGATTTTTTTTTTCTCTATAATTTCTGACTGTGAGAGAACAGAGATCACCAACTTTATAAAGTAGACATCATATGTATGCATTATAAAAGAGTTCTTACCGCATTTACATTTTTCACATTTGCCCAAGAAATGCTTCCTTGCATATAGTTAGCAACTTACGCCGTTATATATGGAGACAAGAGTAGATAGATATGTTTCCTACTCAGCCAATTTCATTTAATCAAAGCTTTGGGAAATAAAATACTGCCATTGTCTTGTCCATGTTCCTCCTCCTCCTTTTTTTTTTTTATTTTTAAGATTTATTTACTTGAAAGTAAATAAAGGGGGTGGGAGGAGAGACAGAGAGAGAGAGAGCTTCCATCCACTTGTTCAGTCCCCTGATGGTCACAACGGCCAGGCTGAAGCCAGGAGGTTCATCTGGGTCTCCCACGTGGGTGACAGGGGCCAAGTACTTGAGCCATCTTCCACCACTTTCCCAGGCATATTAGCAGGGAGCTGGATCTGAAGTGGAACAGCCAGGACATGAACCAGCACCGGTATGGATTGCCAACATTGCGGGCAGTGGTTTAACCTGCTATGCCGTAGCACCGGCCCCTACTCTTCCTCTTAAATAATAATCACAATATGAAAACAGAATGTGTGGGGGCTGGCTAGTCCAACCACTTCCTTTGGCAGATGAGAAGAGATATATCCAGATAGATATTGAGTGCTCTCAGAAATTCAAGAGTCTCGCAGCAAATTTGTGGTAAAGTCAGGACAATATATGGACAACCAGACCTCATCCAGGGATCATTTACATAAAACAGTAAAGGTGTAAGATGATGTCTGTCTTCAGGACTTAAGAATTCACTATAGAGGCTCACTGATGGTATATCTCCGCTATCCTCATCCAAGAAGTGGGAATAATAATATGCATATCTTCTTTCCCTTTTAGGAAGAATTGAGTGATTTAGATCTTATATTTGGGTAGCACTTGGAGTGTCAGTGGACTAAGCACATGGCAAAGTGCTCAGTTAGCCATAATGTGAGACTGGACTTGGAGGCCAACCATGAGGAATAGAGCAAACTGACTGAAAACTCACCAAAGCCGCAGTAGCTGGAATGCGATATAACAAGATGTTCAATTTGCATAGTCTCAGAGATTTATTTGGTGGGTAGCAATATAATCAAAACAGCTACCCTTTATTAATTATATGAGAAAAACAGTAAAAACTCATCCAAAGATGAACCTTTTGTGTCCAAAAAAAAAAAAAAAAAACCTTGAGAAAGAGCAGGGTAAAATGAATGGCTAGTAAAATGCAACTAGCGGCTTCGTATACGTTTTGCAGCCTATCTGAAGAACCACATGTGATTTAAAATCCAGCTAAACCAGTGAGAGTGCATTAGCCTAACAGCGAGGACATCTGCATCTCACATCAAAGTGCCCAGGTTCGATTCCCAGCTCTGGCTGCTGACTCCAGCTTCCTGCTAATGCAGACCCTGGGAGGCAGCAGTGATGGCTCCAGTAATTGAGTTCCTGCCACCTGTGATGGAGCCCAGTTGGATTTCTGGGCACCAGGCTTCAGCTCTGGCCCAGCATTGGCTCAGCCCAGGCTGTTGCAGGCATCTGGGCAGTTAGTCGGTGGATGAGAGCTCACCTACTTGCTGTCTCTCTTCAGTCCAGTAAAATGTCAACAAAAATGTTTTATTCTACCTAAACCAATATAACAGAGACATATATGTGAGTAGGTCTCTCTGGGCCAGTCTATGCATTTGAGACTAGAGTTCCCTCCCAAAATAACAAAGAGGCAGAAAACAGAGGAAGGAAACTGTGTTTTCCTGGCCCTGTGGATGCCTGGCTTTTCGTGGTATCTCACTTACACTGAGATGATAGCAGCTTAACATGGCAGTGCCAGCCTGTGGGTTTGCCTGTCTCAATTCAGTGTACTTTTTCATTCTCTGAAGATGCGTTAAGGCTTAAACCTAGTTGAAATGCACACAGACACCTTGTGGCTTTCCCTCCTCTGCTCTCTCTGGCGGCTCTTGGCACACTAGCTCTCCTCCAAGACCGGATCTCAGGCCCCAGGCAGGTCTCCCTAAGAGGGAGCTTGAATGAATGAAAAGAGTGACTAGAATAAATAAGTGTCTAGAAAGATGTTCCAGGGAAAGCCTAGAACTGCTCCCGTCACACTGAAGAGAAAGGCAGGGGTGGCAGAATCTGCATGTCAGTAAGACGATTTGGGCCATTAACCACTGGAAGGATGGGAGCATGAATAATGAAGTCTCCAGCAACCTTCATTTAGGCGTGGCTTTCAACCGGTTCCATGGAAAGCTGCCCGTGAATGGAGGCAAAGCACTTTGTAAGAGTGGTGTTAATCCTCTTCCCACTAGAATATACAGGGGCACTGCAAAAGGTCCGTGGGAAAAAAGGAATTAAATGAACTAGTTAATGTCATGCCAAAAATGTTGACATCCACGCGTGGTGTTTTCATAACACGCGTCTTCGTGAACCCCTTGGGGCCCTCTCATATAGGAAAGCAGCAAACCCCGCCCTCCTTTCAAGAGAAAAGTTTCAAATGGGAGAAGTTCTCAGAATGATGCTGTCCACCATGACCATCTTTTGATGCTGAGATCTGCCTAGGGCGCCAGTGGTTGTTAAGCAGCGATCCTGGGTCCTGCTGAATTCCACTACTTAAAAAGGTGCCCGGGGCGCGTGCCTCTGAAGCCTGCAGAGACACAAAAGGGTTCTGGACCCCACGGAGGGCGTTTTCTATGGCGGAAGAGTTGGTTATAGATGTGAATCTATTGCTGCATTTCAAAGGCGGTGTTTCTTGAAACATTTTAATGTCCTCCCTCAGTTGGAATCATCTGTGTCCAAAATAACAAACGGCCCCACACTTTTCGCTCTCTGAACCTCAGGAGGCTTGCTCTTTTGAAGTAGATGGAAATCGGTGTGGAAATCATGAGGGAGGTCCAGAGAAGAATAAAATCAGCCATTCAAAGCCGCCAACACCCTCTGGACCCCTCTAAATTGCTATTTCCATGTCAGAGTTTTTTCATTTTAAAGCATTCTGAGATATTTTCATGGTGTTGTGGCTAACCATTTTTAGTCAGTTAAAAAAATGCCTTTATCACCTCCCACCAGGAAACTCATGGAACACACTGTCGGAGATGCTAAAACTTTTTTTTTTTTTCATTTTCTCCTTAAAAATATTAATGGTAAGCATTAAAGAAGAAAGTAGAAGCATTTAATTTGGTTTTCAGACTGCTTAGTTTGAAATTAACAATTGCACCTCTAACTGTGAGTAACGTATCCATGAGTAATCGCAGTGAGCAAACCTGATCACGTTTATCAGACAGCAGGGCATGGACCAAGTTCTGGATCTCACCGAGTGGGTGCAGGGAATGTGCTGGGCTACACTGGTGCCAGCAGCTCTGAGTTGGACAGCTCCAGTTTTCAAAATTAAAAGGCTCCAGTTTTCAGACACTGGGAGGTCTGGTGGATGAGAAAGACAATGAAGGAGGGTGGTAGGCAGGGCTGGGGTGAGAGGAGCCGAGAGCAGCCAGCTCTTCAGCCTGAGGGAGTAAGGCAGCTGGAGTCGGGAAGGAAGAAACTTCCTGCTGAGCAGGGTGAGAGTCCCCCATGGACCTCCTCTGAGCTCCCATCTCCTTCCAGGAATGAAACCCAAGGCTCTCTTCCATCCAGTTTTCCTCCAGGCCCAGGACAGAGTGACTATGGCCCTAGGTGAGCGAGGCCAGAGTGTTTCCCCCAAGGAGCTGAGTGCACTCACTCAGCGCTGAACAGCTTCCGCACCAGGCTGCATCAGGAGAGCTTGTGAGATGGGAGAAGGTGCTATGCTTTGTTTTGCACTGTGGTCCACATAGACTATGACCAACCTCACTTCACTCCCAAGAAAAGGACAGTGATGAGGCAAGAACACACGCACAAGCCATCGGCATGGCACTCTCTCCTAGGACGGGAAGAAATGCAGAGGAGTACTACAGAATTTTTTCTCTTTCTTAAAAGAAGCAAAGAAATAAATGAAACAAAGTTAGTTGGGGGAGAGAGAGTAGCGAAAACTGCAGGGAAGACGCAGAATTCTTTATAGAAAGAGCTCAGCAGATAGATAATTCTCACAACAGCTTTCACCTCCATGGGGATCATAAATCCACCTGTAAATTGTAAGAGAAAAGGAGTTTGCTACCTACGAAGATGACCTGGTATACCTATCCCAAGTTCTTGTTTCCTCACTCATTTTCTTTCTCAAGTAAGTTCTCTTAAAATCTTTTGTCAATAAAGACATCTGAATTACATAAAGCACGCTGATGACCAGTGTGATGAGCTGAATTTATAAGTTGAAGTCCTAACCACTTGTGTGTTGTAACCCGACCTCATTTGGAAATGGGGTCATTGCTACTGTGGTAAATGAGTGCGTACTGCAATGGACTGAACCCCTGGTGACCTTATAGAAAGAACACCATCGAAGAGAGAGACATAGGGAGAAGAGGACTGTTCAAAAGTCAAGGAGAGAGAATCAAATGCATTGCTGCGTCACGGAGGGAACCAGACCTGCCATCACACGGATTGCAGCCTTGCAGCCTCCAGGGCTGTGGGACAATCAATACCTTTCATTTAAACCACTTATCTGGGGTTTTACTAATAAACTAATGCAAGCAGTTGCTTTGGAGCAAGATAATATCATGTACTATCAAAAAGTAGTTAACACTGACACACACTGAGCACTTTCTTTGCACCACAACCTATGCTTTATGTATGTATTACTTTTCTTAATCCTCATAGTTTCAATCTTTATACCAGGATGTGATGGCTGGAGCTGTGGCAGCTGTCCTTATCCACGAATGGGGACAAGCCTGAAGACTGTTTTTTCAACTCTGGTGTTTTCAGTAGGTTGTCTTCAAAGAAAATTTGGGTTCCTCAGGATAACACTGAACACTGAATTAACTAAACCTAGAACCCTGTATTTTTGACGCTTTTTTTTTTTTAAAAAAAATGACAGGGTACCTATATTATTTACTGCATTTTGTTCAAAGTTTTGTTACTTACAGTCAGGAGTATACTAATACATGCCCATCCTATCTAATATGTCTTACCAACTTCCTCTGAAGGTAAGGGTTACGTTGCTTTCACTTTTACTTTTCTAGAAACAACCATAGGGACCAGCATATGGAGGTAAAAGTCAACCAGTGTTTGTTGACTAAGCAAATAGGTGAATTTCTCCTCCAACAGATATCAGTGGCATTTAACAGATGGAGAGATGAAAGCTACGAATTAGACTGATTTGCTGAAGACCATGTGGTGATTCAGTGGTGAGGAGGAGGCCCCTGACCGCCTCATTTTCACATTCCATTGCCTTCTGTAACATCTTATATAATTGTGGACTTCTCCCCGTAGTTATTCTCCCAACTATTGTCTCTTCTTCCTCCTCCCCAGTACTTTCAACCTGGACATAACGTGCATACTTCTATTTGTGCATTACTCAGACTGTTGTATTCTGTCTGGAAACCCTTGTGTGAGAGTCTAGGAGCCAGGGACCACATCTGGGTTGTTAGCCCTGTGCCGCACCTGATTGAGCTTGAGTTTAATTTGGCAATAAAAAAGGCTCTCGATGATGATGATGATATTGGAAAACATAAAATGAACTCTGCAAAGAAATAATCTTCTCTTCTCAGCCCACATCCTGTATCCTCTTCACGAGGAAATGGCTAGGGATATTTATGGGATTGAAATCTATCACACCTGTGGGCTAAACCACATAGATTTTGATTTTAAGTTCATTAGTACAAGTCCTTTGTATTTTGTTTGTGGGATAGTTGTGGAGCCAAGAATCACAAGTCATCCATAAAATTAGTCTTATTCTTTTGAGATATTATCTGTGCATTTGGGACAGGTAGATGTTGAAATATTTTCACAAAAACTCTGGTCTTCATCTCCAGTGGTCCAGTGGTCATTTCGATTGGGATGTCTCGTTGTGACCTCAAAGTCAACATATTTATGAAGAAACTTGTGATCACTTGGGAACAAAAGCTGGCTTCCTTTCTGGACTTTCCAAATATTGTCACTTCTACTCCCATTTTGATCATCCAGGGCCAAAAACATTAAGTTATTATTTATTTATCCCTCCCCCGACCTTCCTCTTCAAGTTTAATTGTGTCCTGTTTCCTGTAAGATACATGTAATTTGTGCCAATCTTTTCTGTTCTCATTGCCACTGCCTAGCTTGTTTCTCTGAATCCACTCTGTCCCCATGAAATCTATCCTAACACTGCATGCAAACCTTAAACATTATTTTATGACAGCCATCTGAAGTCCATCCAACCTGCTGAAGCAAAATACCATAGCTTGGATAGCTTACAAACAGCAGAAATTTATTTCCCACATTTGTGGAGGGCAAGGAGGCTAAGATTAGAATGCTGATAGATTCTGCGTCTGCAGAGGACTTTCCTGGTTCGTAGCGGGTGTCTTTTGCTATAGTCTCACGCGGTAGAAGGACTGAGGGATATCTCTGAGATCTCTTTTATAAGGACTCATGCATGGAATTCTAATTGCATTCATGAGGATTCCATCCTCATAACCAATTCACCTCCCAAAGGCTCCAGCTGCAAATGCCATCACATTAAGTGTTAGGATTTCAATATATGAATTTGAGGGGTTGGAGCGCCAACATTCAGTCTATAGCAATTACATTTCCCTGTTCAAACTCCACAGTGTTCTATTTCCTTTGCTACCTAAGCCCATCTGTATTTCCAGAGTCTTATTCTAATTTGCCTATGTAATCATATTTTCTACTATGCTCCAATATGTCTGTTCCCTCAGACTGATTGATTTCCTGTCCATCTCCCCAAAATGGAAAGCTTGTTTTACCTTCTCACCTCTTGCTTTAATAGCTCCCCTTTTCCTCTTGTGGGCATGATTTTATCCAAGAAATAATCAGCAATGAAATGTCTGATAGTTACTGACAAGTAGTGGGTGGAAGCCAGGGATGTAGCTAAGTGTTGTATAATGCACAGAAGTGTGTCTGGCAAGGATCTAGTTCAAATTGTCAGTGGTGCTGAGATTAAGAGAACCTAGCCTGGTGGAGAGTGTATAAGGAACAGGAGTTGAGAGAACTTGGTGCCAAATCCAAGCTCTGATGAATGGTTTCAGTTGAGCTCTCCAAGGCTGATGCCTCCTCATGTGTCAGGCCAAGTAAGAGGGCCCCAATGTCATGAACACCGACAGGAACCTTTTCATCTCCTGATGCTGCAGTGTGTGCTGAGCTGTACTACACACTTGAAACCGTCAGACGTCATGCCTTGCATATTCTCTGATGTTCTTTGTGTGTGTTTCTCTGCTTGGTTAGATCCTGACCATGGCCTTGAATGGGAATACCATGTCTCATGCTAATTTCACCCACAACACTTTGAGGGTTAAGCAAAACGAATGCTTTGGGGTCTTCTTTGTTGATTAACTGGTTGGTCACATCCCCAAATATTCCCATGGCATTTGAGACAAAAGAAACTGCCTTTGAATGTTCAGAAAACCCTAACACAGGGTTTTGTTGGCTCAAACCAAATATTTTACATTGTGAATATAACGTTTCACCTAACAAGATTAAGGAGCATCTTATTCTTTCAGTTTAACCCATTTGGGATTGCCAGTAGAGCCAAATTCCAGAGAGAATGATGCTATCCCATGGACTTACATACTTTATTATGATTGTAAAATTAATATATATTAATTAAGGAAACTTTCCATTTTTTTCTCCTATTAGCATATTGGCAAATAATGTTTTTGTACATACATATTTTCATACTTGTGCAAATTTTACTGCAAGACAAATACTGTGTTTTACTATAGAGGTAGAGATGCTGCATCAAAAAATGTACAGTCTTAGGGTCAGCACTGTAGTGCAGCAGATTAAGCCACCGCTTGCAATGCCTGCATCACATATCAGAAAGCCGATCTGAATCTTGCCTGCTCTACTTCCACCCCAGTTCCTACAAATGCTCCTGGGAAGGCAGTAGGTGATGGTCCACATACTTGGGACCTGCCACCCACATGGGAGACTCACATGGAGTTCCTGGCTCCAGGCTGGGGTTTGGCTCAACCCTGACTGTTGCAGCCATTTGGGGAGTGAATCAACAGATGGAAGATCTCCCCTCCCTTGTCATGCCTTCTCTCTGTTGCTATGCCTTTTAAACTGATCAACTGTTTTAAAAAATTACAATCTCAATTTTGTTAGATAGAGCTGATCTGTTTTACAAAACACTTTCTGATTAGCTCTTAAAAATGAATTCATGGGCCTGCGCCATGGCTCACTTGGTTAATCCTCCGCCTGCGATGCCGGCATCCCATCTGGGCGCCGGGAACTAGTTCTGGTTGTTCCTCTTCCAGTCCAGCTCTCTGCTGTGGCCTGGGAGGGCAGTGGAGGATGGCCCAAGTGCTTTGGCTTCTGCGCCTGCATGGGAGACCAGGAATAAGCACCTGGCTCCTGGCTTTGGATCGGCCCAGCGCCGGCTGTAGTGGCCATTTGGGGGGTGAACCAATGGAAGGAAGACCTTTCTCTCTGTCTCTCTCACTGTCTATAACTCTACCTGTCAAATAAATAAATTTTAAAAAGTGAATTCATCTGGGGGCCAGAACTGTGCCATAGTAGGTTAAGCCTCCACCTGCGGTGCTGGTATCCCATATGGGCACTGGTTCTGTCCTGGCTGCTCCACTTCCAATCCATCTCTCTGCTATGGGCTGGGATACCAATGGAAGATGACCCCAGTGCTTGAGCCCCTGAACCCACGTGGGAATCCCAGAGGAAGCTCCTGGCTCCTGGCTTCAGATTGGCCCAGCTCCAGCCATTTCAGCCATTTGGGGAGTGAACTGGCAGATGGAACACACCTCTCTCTCTCTCTCTCTCTCTCTCTCTCTCTCATTGAACATGGTCACACTGTCTGGGTTGCATTGGTAAATAGGCACCAAGGTCCCCAGTAAGAAAAGTATGGGACTGGCCTGCAGCACCATCATCCTATATGGACATCGGTTAAAGTCCTGGCTGCTCCACTTCCGATCCAGCTCTCTGCTATGACCTGGGAAGGCAGTAGAAGGCCCAAGTGCTTGGGCCCCTGCACTTACATGGGAGACCCAGAAGAAGCTCCTGGCTCCTGGCTTCAGATCCACTCAGCTCTGGCCATTGCAGCCATTTAGGGAGAGAACCAGCAGATGAAAGACTTCTCTCACTCTCTCTCTGGCTCTATCTCTCTATGTAACTCTGCCTTTCAAATAAATATAATAAATCTTTAAAAAGGAAAGAAAATTAAAGTATAGCACTTTGGTGACAGTGGAGTCAGATTACATTCGACTCCTACCTCTTAATTGTTAGCTCTGTGGTCATAGGGAAATTACATAACTGCTCTGGAGTGTCAGCTTTCTTTTCTGCAAAATGGAAATAACAACAATGAAGAGGGCATCGTAAAGAGGTTTGGGGATTAAATCCAAATTCCTGCTACCATGCCCAGCATACAATAGGTACATGACTTAGTAAAATGGAACAGTCTTACCTATGGTGCGATCTACACCCTGACACCATCCTAGGCTCTAGCCCCTGCTGCCATTGCTGGAAGCCAGGTGACACATGGCCCAACCACCAGTGTCAAGCTCCACCCTCATCCTAATGGGATTCACTGCTCCTACTTCCCTGCCCGCCCTCTGGCCAAGTTTTAAAAGGACCTGCTCCTGAACACGTGGCTCTCTTTCTCTCCATCTCCTGATCTCTCTGTCTCTTGATCTTTCTCTGGATCTCTCTCTTACACTCTCTTTCTCTCTCTTTTTCCCTCTTTGCCTTCCCTCCTATCTGTCAGGTTTCAGCCAATAAACCTTTTCTCTTAAAAAAAAAAATAGGCACATGGCTATTTTTCTTTAAGAAGTAGTGGATGTGACTCTAGCAAGAGTGAAACTGAGTACTGAATCTGTTCCAAGGTACAAGCTGGAACCCAAGCCCTATTTTCCACACCAGACTGGGACTTGGTGTCGGTAGACTATAGGAGACTTTCACTTCATCTTTTTTTTTTTTTTTTTTTTGACAGGCAGTTAGTGAGAGAGAGAGACAGAGAGAAAGGTCTTCCTTTTCCGTTGGTTCACCCTCCAATGGCCGCTGCGGCCAGCGCATCGTGCTGATCCGAAGCCAGGAGCCAGGTGCTTCTCCTGGTCTCCCATGGGGTGCAGGGCCCAAGCACTTGGGCCATTCTCCACTGCCTTCCCGGGCCATAGCAGAGAGCTGGCCTGGAAGAGGGGTAACTGGGACAGAATCCGGCGCCCCAACCGGGACTAGAACCCGGGTACCAGCGCCGCAGGTGGAGGATTAGCCAAGTGGGCCGCGGCGGTGGCCCACTTCATCTTTACCACTCCACTTCCCTAAAGCCGCAAGTAAAAACAAAATGAAAAGTGAGATTGCTAGATTGCCTACACTGCAACCAGATGCATCTTGGGGACCAAAGGGAACCTTTTCCCCAAGCATCCATTGACAGAACTATAATCCACACCTTTGGCATGAGCCAGACAAGCAACTGGTAGCAAGGATTAAGAAAGCAAAGAAATGCTGTTGTTTTTAGGTAAGTAGAGTCTACATTACTGGGCTGTTTCCAGTCCTCTTTGCAGTAGTACAGCAATTCTTGTTCCTGTGGGTATACCAGAGCTCAAAAGTGTCATGAAGAGGTAATGGCAAGAAATTCCACAAAAGAATGAGTGACAGTAATTGGAAGTAATTTGAGTGGAAAGGATATGAGAAAGTCACTTTTTATTATTAATTCTCTTCTTTTTATAATATAAATGATCATTTGTAACACATTTATTTTGACAGTAGTTTGAGACTTTAAAAATAGTCCCATGAACCAGTTATAAACTGTGATAATCAATTTCTTGGTGATTATACTGATTAAGGGAATTATTCATCTACTATATTTTTCATTGCAGATATTTTTCAAATGTCATTTAAGTCTCTTAAGCTTTAAAAAAACCTTGCCGTCAGCCAGTACACATAGTAAATGTAAAACTGATGGCACAAATATTATGAATAGTACTTCTTAGGACAAAATTTGATTTGTTTGAAGGCAGATGACATTATAAAGGATAGTCAAGATGTCAGTAGAGGGACTTGGTGTGCCACTTGATTTACTTAGCATCTTTGTCATTTTATAGATTGAGATATGATTGATGATAACATTAATATAGAAAGTATGTTAATATTAGAACAGGCTTTAAGATGCCCTACTAGAACATTCTCCCCCTCCTCAAATTGATATAGTTTCCAATACGTGCCCTAAGGATACAATGCTTTTTAGACTTGTTAGCCCCTTGAAGTGAGGATTCTTGTTTATTATTATTTAGAAAGTTAAATCAACTTTGTTAAGGTATTCTTCATATGATAAAGAGCACCCACTTTTAGTATACATTGCAAAAAGTTTTGAAAAATTTCTATACCCATGTAACCACCACAATCAAAATCAAGAACATTTTGTTACCTTTGTTCCTTTTCAGTCAATTCCTTCCCCAAGCCCTAAGCAACTGCTGCTAAACTACTTTATGTCACTAAAGATTGGAGTTCTCTTTTCTACAGTTTCATATAAATTGAGTCTTACAGGGTGTAGTATTTGTGTCTGGTTTCTTCCACTCAGCATAACATTTTTAATATTCACCCATATTATTGCATACATCAACTGTTTTATTCCTTTTTAAAATTTTTCCCAGAATTATTTACAAATTTATTTGAAAAGCAGTATGATGGAGAGAGGGAGAGAGCAGTATGAGAGAGAGAGAGAAAGAAATCTTCCATCTGCTGGTTCATTCCCCAAATAACCACAATGGCCAGGGCAGGGTCAAGCTGAAGCCAAGAACCTGGAGCTCCATTGAGTCTCCTATGTGGGTGCCAGGGGCCAAAGTACTTGGGCCATCTGTTAGGAAAAGAGTTGCAGATTGGTGCCTTCTCCCACGGTCCTCCAAAACATTAGGAAAAAGACACAGAATAGAGAGGAGGCAGTGTACAGATTTATAGCCAGACTGAATTTATTCAGAGAAAATAAATTCGTAGAGGTGGGTGACCAATTGCCTATGTGCACACTGATGGAACACGTGGCAGAAGGCCCCAACCCCCAGGGGCTAGGAGGGCTAGGGATGGGGGTGAGGGTAGAGGTAGCAGGTGGAAGGGAATTCCTGGAACTGGTCTTTCAGGTGGCCATGGGGGTAGGGTATGAAGGCAATAGGATGTGAGACCCAATTGAGATTCAAGGGCAAGGAATACATTCCATCGCTTCTCAGCCTTTTGGCTAAGATCAAGTGTAGGAATACATTCCAAAGTTCATCTCTTTTGGGCAATGAGCAAGAATGGCTGAGGTTTCTGTCTTTGTTCCATCACCATCTACTACTGCTTCCACAGGCACGTTAGTGGGAAGCTGAATCTGTAGTAGAATAGCCAGCATTAGACCAGCACTCTGATATCAGATGCTGGTGTCACCAATGGCAGCTTAACCCACTGCACTACAACACTGACCCTCTTTTTGTGTTTTGTTTTTTCTCTGTTTGTATTGTACACTGTGAATACAGCACAATGAGGGCATCCATTCAGTTCATGATGTACAGTTTGTTTCCAGTATTTGGTTACTATTTAAATGAAGGTGTTTTGGACATTCATGAATAGTCCTTGTGTGGACATATGTTTTGTATTTCTCTTGGGTAAATACCTACCATGATAGGGCACATAGTAATTACATATTTAATTTTATAAGGAATTGTTAAACTTTTTCCAAAGAAATTGAATAATTTTATATACTTTGTTCGCAGTTGTTCCATATATTTGCCAACACTTGTTATTGTCGATTTCTTTACTTGTGGTCATTCCAATGTAGGGTGGCCCATGACTGTGGGTGATGACTAAAGATGTTGAGCATCTCTTTATGTGCTTACTGGTCATGCATATACCTTCTCTTGTGAAGTGTCATTAGCTCATTTTTAAAACTTGAACTCTTTGTCTTATTATTGAATTGTAAGAATTTTTTATATCTTCTAATATTTTCTCCAGTCTGTGGCTTGTCTTTTCATTTTCATAACACTTCCATTTGCAGACCAGAAGTTATGAATTTTGATGAAAACAGTCTTTTTAATAGCTTTGTCTCCTCCGTGACTTTGAACTTTGAGCAGAGCTTTTTGAACATAAAGAGATTTTTAGTGAATCTTTGCTTATTGACAAATTGGGAAAGGCAAAAAAATTACCTCTGAATTGAGAATTCTATTTTAAAAACTGCCATGCTGGCTTCTGTCAAGTGAATTATGCAAAATTTTAAAAGCAGTCTCTTGAGGTAGAGAAAATGTCAGGGCCTGGTGTTGTGACAAAGCAGGTAAAGCTACCACTTGCAATATGGGTGCCAGTTCGTGTCCTGTTGCTCCACTTCCATTCCAGCTCCCTGCTAAAGGCCTTGGAAAGCAGTGGAAGATGGCCCAAGTGCTTGAGCCCCTGCCACCTATGTGGGGGACCAGGAAGAAGCTCCTGGCTCCTGGCTTTGGCTTGGCCCAGCCCCTGCCATTGATGGCCACTTGGGGAATGAACCAACAGATAGAATACCCCTGTCTCTCTTTCTCTCTCTGTGTGTGTGTCTCTCTCTCTGTAACTCTTGCAAATAAATAGATAAACCTTTGAGAAAGAAAACTTATTCTTGTCCCATTTTATAGGGAAATAATGTGAGGTGTGAAAAATTGAAGTCTATGACCTGAGGTGATAAAAACTGAGTGAGGCAGAGCAAGGCAACACAGTGAAACTAATTGGTCACAGTGATGGGTCCAATCCAAGCCCTTTGGGGTCTCTCGCCTGGTGCCCAAACCCACTGAGCTAAGTAATTACAGGAAGGCTGGGGCCGGAAGGAATTAACCCAAGGCTGCAGCTGTTGATTCTTTTCTTTTGTTTTTCCTTTGCTTTTCCCACTACCCCTCCCTTTCTTCTTTCTTTTCCTTTTTGTCTGTTGTCTGCCACACAGTGAATTCCACTCAGCTGTGCTAAGTTTTGCAGTTTCTTCTCCCACCCTCTTTCTCCTTTTTCCCTCATTGTGAATAGTCTAAGTGTGTATGTGCATTTACTCCCTTTCTTTGCCTGCCTTAAGTGAGAAACTCTTCTTTTCTAACCAAAGCTTGGTTTCCATGTTGTGTGCAATAGTGCGGCTTTGATTATGTCTCTACAATCTCCTGATGGTGGTGGAACCCAAAGCAAAGAGCAGAATCCACTTCAGTGCTGCCGATCCCAGCCAGGGTGGGATCCAGTCCAGGTAGGACTGGAACAGTTCACCTCATTTCAAGGGGACATCCTCTTATGTTCCCTCAAAAGAGCTTTTTTTTTTCTTTTAAATTTACTAGAAATAATTACTTTTCTTTTATGAAACCTCTGTAAAACAGCAGGCACCTTGGTAGATTTTAAAGAAGTCATGTCTGAATTGCGCAAATCTCATCCTATTTCCCTGCTTCAAATTTGGGAGAAGTCCCCAATGCTGAAGGCAGCCTGCAGCTTCCTGCGTGATTAGGAGCATGTCCTCATGTTCTCCCTTTGGGTTTTGTGGGTGGGAGGCTGGGTGGCTGTGTGGGTGGACGGTGGTTGGTGATGGGTTGGTTGATTTTCACACCAAGCCTCTCCTATTGAGTCTGTTCCCGTGAGTCCTCCCCTTGGGAGAGAAAAGAGCCTCCTCCCAGCTGACCTCCTCCCCTCACCTCACTCCCTTCTTCACAGTGACATAACCGCTTCACCAAGTTTGTGGAAAATGGAATTAAAAGACAAATTCCTTTTTATGCAAAAAAAAATTGAAATCCATGTATATGCACAGTCTTCAAAAAGTTAATGAAACGTATATTATAACAACATTATGCATAGATTTCAAATGCTTTGTGAACGGAAATAAACTTATCTTTTAATTTCATTATTTCCATGAACTTTTTAAAAAGATGTATTTATTTGAAAGTCAAGAGAGAGAGAGAAAAAGAGAGTGTTCCATCTGCCATCTGCTGGTTCACTCCCCAGTTGGCCACAACAGCCAGGGCTTGGCCAGGCCGAAGCCAGGAGCCAGGAGCTTCATCTGAGTCTCCCACATGGGTGCAGGGGCCCAAACACTTGGCTCATCTTCTGCTCCTTTTTGCCAGGCCATTAGCAGGGAGTCAGATCAGAAGTGGAGGAGCCAGAACATGAGCTGGCACCCATATGGGATCCCGGCATCACAGGCAGTGTCTTTACTTGCCAAAAAGCCGACCCCTATGTCCATGAACTTTTGTTCATGGTGGTGGCAGGGACTCAAGAGCCTGAGCCATAACCTGCTGACCCTCAGGGTGTGCATTAGCAGGAAGCTGGATCAGAAGCAGAGCCAAGACTGGAACCCAAGCACTCCCATGGAGGACGTGGGCATTCCAAGTGGCAACTTAACCACTGCACCAAGCACTCACTCTTCAATTTATCTTTCCATACCATTTTCCTGTGAACTTTTTGAAGTACTCTCATACACTCATATTTGTATATGTGTATTACTCATATATGTATGTATACATTATATATAAATTTACATGTGTATGCATAATATATTTTACATATATAACATAATACATTTATAAAAATACTTAATTTATGGGGCTGGCACTGTGGCATAGCAGGTAAAGCTGCCACCTGTGGTGCCAGCATCCCATGTGGGCGCCGGTTCAAGTCTCAGCTGCTCCACTTCTGATCCAGCTCTCTGCTATGGCCTGGGAAAGCAGTAGAAGATGGCCCAAGTCCTTGGGCCCCTGCATCCACGAGGGAGACCCAGAGGAAGCTCCTGGCTCCTGGCTTCGGATTGGCGCAGCTCTGGCCATTGCATCCAATTGGGGAGTGAACCAGCGGATGGAAGACCTCTCTCTCTCTCTCTGCCCCTCCTTCTCTCTTTGTGGAACTCTGACTTTCAATTAAATAAATAAATCATTAAAAAATACTTAATTTATAGTTTTACTGAGTGATCAATAAGATAACTTCTTAAAACTTTTATTTTAATCAATAAATTGATTTATTTTGAAACAGGGAGAAAGAGACATAAAGGTCTCATTCACTGGTTCACATCTCAAATACCAGCAACACCCAAAACTAGATTCCAGGCCAAATCCAAGAGCTGGGAACTCAGCTCAGGTATTTCATGTGGGTGGCAGGAACCCAACTACTTGAGCTATCACATCACTGCCGCATCCCAGTGTCTACACTAGCAGGAAGCTGGAGTTGGAAGTCAAAATTGGGGGTTGGTTGAATGCAAATACTTCAATGTGGAATACAGGTGTTGTAACTACCAGGCTAGATGCCTGTCCTTTGATATCAATCTCTTTAAAAAATTATTTGAGAGGTGCAGAGAGAAAATTTTTCATTAAATATTGTAAATTTATTTTAATTCATAAAAATAAGAAGAAACAGAAAGGTCTAAACTTCAGATGTTGCTTCACTGTAAGCAATATCAATTCCTAGAAAACGCTGAAGTTAGTAAAAAAATACCGAACAGTAATGGACTCCTTCTGTTTTATAGCAGCTTTATGGGATGTCCACTGCACATTCTCCAGATGTACAGCTGGATAAGTGTTGCACTGGGACAGTGTTGTAACACCATCACTGCCTGCAGGAGAGTGGAAAACCCCTTCACTCCTTGTGCACCTTTGCAAATCGCTTCCCGTCGCACTGCCTGCCCGCCTTCCCCACTCAAACACAGATGCTTCCTATAACTACAATTACTTTGAATTTTCTAGAGTTTTATATAAGTGGAACCATAACACTATGTACTATTTTGTCTGGCTTATTTCACTTAGCATAAATTATTTTGAGATTCATCTGTGCTGCTGCATACATCAATAGTTTTTTTTTATTGCCAAGTTGTATTCCATTGTATGTTATGTTATGTACCTCAAATTGTTTATCAGTATCAGTTAATGGGTACTTGGGTTGTTTCCAACTTGGAGCTATTACTATGAGACATTGGACTCATCGCAAATTTAAAGCACCTGGTCTTCAAAAGACATTGTTAGGAAAATGAAAAGTCAAGTCTCAGACTAGGAGAAAATCAAGTACATTGCTGACAAAGGAGTTTATCCAGGATATATGAGTGTGAAGATCTCTCAAAACACAATAATGAGAAAATAAACAATCCATTATAATCTTTTGAACTACATATTTTGATTTTAACAGATTTTATTAACTCCTTGCTAGAAAAGATGAAGAAATCAGCATTTATGCTTCCTCCTACAATTTCTCCTTCTTTCCATTTTGGTGGTTACATTAGTATTTTAGGGTATCAACATTGATCATATCTTCATCACGTCTACAGCCATAATTCTCATTGTTTGTATTCTCAGTTACCTAAATAGAGTTGATGCCCAGGGCTCCTTCTCCCACCCTGTCTTCTTAATTCCTAGGTTTTGTCAGCAAGCAACTTTGTTGAAGAACGGTTGGGGGCGCTGTGCTCCCTGGGTTCTTGCAGGCCCAAGCACAGCTGCTTTGTGCTGTTAATGGAGTGCATTTGCTGCCTTCCCCTAGCCTCAGCCTGAGCAGGAGAGTTTTTAGGTGAGCCCTTCCATAGTTTACTTTTCCTTCAAGTTACATACAACTGTAACTCATTAACGATTTGTGGGATTTGCATTTAATGGCTTTTTTAGAGAATGTAAATTTTAAGGGCCAAAAACATGTTTGTCTTGTTCATCGCAGTCTCCCAGTACAGTTCATAGCTCAGAATAGGTGCTCAATACATCTGCTCATTTAACAAACACCTACTAGAGTGAGGACCTAGAGATGTAAATAAATAGACACTACTCAAAAAAAATTAAGGCCCACATGGAGCTTCCATTCTTGTGGGGATAGGCAGAAAATGAGCAGTAAACATTTGTAGTGTGTAGGCTGTTTTAAGAAAAACAGCTACAGGGACCAGCGCTGTGTTGTAGTGCACTAAGCCTCCGCCTGCGACGCCGGCATCCCATTTGGATGCCGGTTCGTATCCCAGCTGCTCTTCTTCCGATCCAGCTCTCTGCTATGGCCTGGGAAAGCTGTTGAGGATGGCCCAAGTGCCTGGGCCCCTGAGATCCGTAAGAAACTCCTGGCTCCTGGTTTTGGATCAGCCCAGCTCAGGCCATTGCAGCCACTTGGGAAGTGAACCAGCAGGTGGAAGACCTTTCGCTCCATCTCTCTGTGTGTAACTCTGCCTCTCAAGTAAGTAAATAAATCTTTAAAAAAGGAAACAAAAAAGCTACAAAGTTTTATATTTTCAATCTATTTCTATGTATAAATACATAATTGTGTCAAATAGTCATATGCAAGATATCTTAGATAAAAGTACATTTTGTGTATTTTAGACATTTACATATATATAAGTAGTATGTCTCAGAAAATATGTAGGATGTTTAATAAAAATATAAGATTTTATAATTTTATACATATAGAAGAAAATGTAAAATGTAGAATATTTTAGAGAAAAATAAAGGGGTATGGATTATGGTGGTGTGAGTGTGAGATACGGACTGCTTAAATATAATGGCAGCTGGGGCAGGCATTCGGCTGAGTGGTCAAGCCACTGCCTGAGATGCTCAGATTCCATATCTGAATGCCTGGCTCCACTCCCAATTCCAGCTTCCTAGTGTGCACCTTGGAAGCAGCGGGCGATGATTCAAGTTAGCTGGGTCTCCCTAGTTTGATCTCTGCCATCCCTGTTTGACACTCAGCGTAAGACTGTTTTGAGCATTTGGGGAGTAGACAAGGAATTGGGAGTTCTTCTCCCCTCTCCCTCACTTCCTCCTTGAAATAAATAAGTAAAAAAATAAATGACAGGAATTCCTCACTAGGAAAGCAGCATTTAAGAAAAGGTCTACAGGGGCTGTCGTGGGTAATGGGTAAAGCCACCACCTGCAACTCTGGCATTCCATATGGGTGATGGTTCAAGTTCTGGCTGCTCCACTTCTGATACATTTCCCAACTAATGTGTCTAGGAAAGCAATGGAAGATGGCTCAAGTAATTGGTCCCCTGCACCACATAGGAGACCTGAAAGAAACTCCTGGCTCCTGGCTTTGGCCTGGCCCAGCTCTGGCCATTGCAGTCATTTGGGATGGAAGATCTCTCTCTCTCTCTCTCTCTCTCTCTCTCTAAATCTCTGTCTTTCAAATAAGTCTAAAAAATCATTTGAGGCAGAACACTTTATAGTAGGATTAATTTTTTTTTTTTTTTGGACAGGCAGAGTGGATAGTGAGAGAGAGCGACAGAGAGAAAGGTCTTCCTTTTTGCCGCTGGTTCACCCTCCAATGGCCGCTGCGGCCGGCGCATCTCGCTGATCCGAAGCCAGGAGCCAGGTGCTTCTCCTGGTCTCCCATGCGGGTGCAGGGCCCAAGCACTTGGGCCATCCTCCACTGCACTCCCAGGCCATAGCAGAGAGCTGGCCTTGGAAGAGGGGCAACCAGGATAGAATCCGGCGCCCCGACCGGGACTAGAACCTGGTGTGCCGGCGCTGCAAGGCGGAGGATTAGCCTGTTAAGCCACTGCGCCGGCCTATAGTAGGATTAATTTTAAAAAATGTGGGTGGGGGGGAGGCCAAAAGAAGGTGTGGTTCACTTGGGACCGGAGTGCACATGGTAAGGGGTGTGGAACAGCTCCTCCTCCTTGTAGGAGGAGGAAGTCAAGTTTAGGATGGATTATAATCTTCTCCTGAGTACGACAATTCATATTCCACCAGGAATTTATACCCAGCTAAGCAGCAAAAATATAATTTGTATTTCCTGATTTACTTCTTTCCCTCAATCATTCCTGTTATTGACTAGGGCAAGGAAAAAATGTTGAAAGGTGCCCGTTAGAGTGCTAGATTACTGTCACAAGTTAGGACAATAATTTTTCACTGTGCAAACCAAGGAATTTCATAAAATAAATCCCAAAAGGAAGGGGCTTCTGTTTTCTCTAGCTCTCTCTCTCTTTTTTTTTTTTTTTAACAGGCAGAGTGGACAGTGAGAAAGTGAGAGACAGAGAAAAAGGTCTTCTTAGCCGGTGCCGTGGCTCACTAGGCTAATCCTCCGCTTTGCGGCGCCGGCACACCGGGTTCTAGTCCTGGTCGGGGCCCCGATCCTGTCCCGGTTGCCCCTCTTCCAGGCCAGCTCTCTGCTGTCCACTCTGCCTGTCAAAAAAAAAAAAAAAAAAAAAAAAAGAAAGAAAGAAAAAGGTCTTCCTTTGCCGTTGGTTCACCCTCCAATAGCAGCAGAGGCTGGCTCGCTGCGACCAGCGCAGCGCGCTGATCTGAAGGCAGGAGCCAGGTGCTTCTCCTGGTCTCCCAGGGGGTGCAGGGCCCAAGCACTTGGGCCATCCTCCACTGCACTCCCAGGCCATAGCAGAGAGCTGGCCTGGAAGAGGGGCAACCGGGACAGAATCTGGTGCCCCGACCAGGAATAGAACCCGGTGTGCCGGCACCACAGGCGGAGGATTAGCCTAGTGAGCCATGGCGCTGGCCTGTTTTCCCTTATTTCAGAATTGGGCAGATACAGAGGACTTCCTCGTTCAGTAAATACCTATTGACCATCTCCCATGAACCGTGCCTTGTCCTGGGATGCAGTTAGGGGTCTGTGCTCCCACATCAAGCTTCTGACTTAGTGAATAACTCTTGAAAGTTACATATCAAAATTTATAGAAATGGACAAAACACCTTAAATCACAGCTTTATTGATTGTTGATTTTACATTTCAGAAACTGATGGAGAAAATGCTAATCATGAGATTAAATTTTAAAATGCGCCGTATGTGTAGCTACCACTTGGGGACAGAGGAAAACATTGAGACAGTATTCTACTATTTAAAAATTATGACCTGATTCAGCAAAGAAGTCACTCATGTCACTGACAAATGAGTGAAATTCCAGAATACTTTTTTGTTATTGTTTCACTTTCCTTTTACTCATGAGAGAGAATGAAAGTATCAAGCAAATTCGTGTTAGAACTATGTATGCTCATTCATCATCCACAGTCTTAGCTTGGCTACAGGTACAGGAATTCATCAAAAGTCAACAGTCTGCAGAATCAGGTGGCCCACATGTGGATCCATTCTTGCTTTTCTGCCTACTGCATCGTTGTGAACTCAAAAGCAAAGGTCAGAAAAGTACATGCTCTGTGTTGCCTGTTGATTTGGCGCCAAACCTCTTTTCATCTGGCCAAGTTGGTCATAGCTCAAGGTGAAGAGCACCAGGGACTGACTTGGTGTTGTTAATGACTCTCCCTAACAACAGGGGATCAGCCAGGCAGTCTAAGCTAAGACTTGCGTTTGGAGGAGGAGTCTCCACTGATCCTCCTTCAAGGTTTCCTTCCTGGCTTCTGATGATGAGTTAGTGTCTCACTGAATTTTCTCTGCCTACAGCTACCTTTGGACTACTTATGGGTGGAGCAACATAGATCCAGCGATAAAGTCTGTTTGGGTGATTGAGCCTTTGTGTCTGAGCATCATCTCCTTCCAAACATTTAAAAAATAAGTTTAAGCCATAAATAGCATGCCATAAAAGGAGCTAGAAAGTTGAACTTGTGTTAACAACCTAGGAATCCACCCCTTTGACAGTGTCTTTCCATGCCAGCAGGACCAAATGAGAGAGCTGCTGAAATGCCTGCTTCAACTATGGATGCAATATGCTGTTGGATGGCCAGGATACTCAGCGGAACTGGTTATCAGTGCTTGCTTATCCTGAGATTCGTGGATTTAGACCCACCATGCAAGTTCTCCTGAAGGGTGAGAGAGGATGGTGGGGCAATACAAGGAAGAAAATTCTTCCTCAAAGTCTCTAGGACTGGCTCAGCTTCCAGTGCAGAGGACTAGGGACACCTAAAGAGCTGTGGTGTCACAGATTAGACAGCAAAGATGGAATTTGGAGTCTCAGTTTCATCAAAGACCTAGTAAAGCCTTCAGCATATTATTTTGCTAAGTGCAAGCAAGTGTGTCTTATTTTAGTAGTTCATTATGAACCTAAATGCATGGTGGAAGTCATGGTAGTGCATTGTATCTGCTTTGAGTCATACTTCTACAGAAGTATGTACATATTCTGTCCTGTATCACATAGCATCTCAGTCAGTGACCAACTGCATGTATGATGGTTGTCACCTAGATGGAGCTGAAAAACTTCTGTCCTCTAGTGATGTTTCATTTGTCATAGCATCATGCCGTATCTCATGCATTACTCATGTGTTGGTAGTGATTTTGGTGTACACAGACCTGCACTGCCAGTCATATAAAAGTATATCATCATGTATAGTACAGAATACTTGGTAATGCCTATGTCACTGACTTATGTGTTTATTATATTTTTATCATTATTTTAGAGTGTACTTCTATTTAAAAACAATTGCTGTAAAAAAGCGTGCCATGTTGTGCTGCCAGCAGCTTCATATATCTTGTGTTGGTATCAAGAGGACACACTGAGGGGAGAGCACTTGGTGCAATGGCTAAGATGCCACTTGTGAAGCCCACATCCCATCTCAGAAGGCCTGGGTTTGAGTCCTAGCTCTGCTTCCAGTCCCAGCTTCCTACTAATGTGCATCCTGGGAGGCGCTGAATGATGGCTCAAGTACTTGAGAGACCTGAGCTGAGTTCCAGACTCTTGGCTTTAGCCTTCTCTAGTCCTAGCTATTGCAGACACTTTGGGAATGAATCAGTGGATGGAATATCTGTGTGTCTGTCTGTCTCTCTGCCTTTGAAATAAAATGAAAATAAATTGTAAAAATTATTCTTCCACTTAAATTTACTTATTGTTGCAACTGAATTCCATACTTTGGATGACAGTGTTGGCAAGCCTGTGCCTTCTCTGGACACATGTAAGTCACCACACCCTGGTAAACTTAACAAATAGAACATCCACTTGCATGTCAGTCAATATGTATCTTAAAGTTGATCCAAATGGACATTTTGCCTCCTTGTAGTTGCTCAGGCCCAGTGGAGTTAGGAAGCTGCCTCCAGGGAAGGTGGTGTGATTGGTTTCTGCTCTTTTCCTCCTTTGCTCATCTCCTCCTCCCCCTTGTTGCTAAGTGTAGGTTCTGACACCTCCACCCTTGGAACAAAGGCAAGGGATGAGCCACAAAGAGGGAGTAGAGAGAGGAGCAGGGAGTTCTAATTTACTGGTGCTATCAACGATTGGCTTCATATTTCCTGGCCTGGCAGATGTTTAATGCTTTCTCTTTCTTGTGGACACTTCTGTGGGTTCTTTTGGATGTCATCAGGGCTGGGGCTCTCCCACCTAGAATTCTCTTAATGACGGAGGATGGATTTTTCTTCCTGCTGGTCTGTAATGGCTGCTGCTTCTACTTCTGCTCCTACCCAGCCTCTTCCCATGGCAGTTCCTTAACTGTCTATGCTGATGTCTTAGGCTGGATTAAAACCATCCCCTGGGGCTGCTGTTGTGGCACTGTAGGTTAGGCTGCTGTATGCACAGCCCCATATTGGAGCATAACTTGGAGCCCCAGCTGATCTGCTTCCCGTCCAGCTCCCTGCTAATGTACCTGAGAAAGCAGCATGTAGTGGCCCAAGTACTTGGTTGGTTTCTGCCACCAACATGGGAGACCAAAAGGGAGTTCCAGGATCCTACCTTTGGCCTGGCCCAGCCCCAACGTATGGAAGATCTCTTTCTCTTTCCATCTCTTCCTCTCTCACTATCACTCTGCCTTCCAAATAAATAAAATAAATCTTAAAAAAAAAGACCTGATGTCAGTGCCCTCCCACATGACTGATTACCAGTTCAGAAGGGATCTGTCATGCTTTGCTCTGCCAAACTCTCAGAGGGTTTGATCCTTCCAGCCTGCTTGCTGCCATTCATTGAAGGGTAGCTGGGTCTGGGTTCTTTTCTCTGATGCTAGAAAGAATTCAAGGATGAGACATTGATAAAGGTCAGCAGAGGAACAAGATTTAATTGCATGTAAAGCCAAAGTACACACTCAAGAAGGAATGTGGCCATACTCACGAGAGAGTTGCACTCAATGAGATTCAAGTCCATCCCTTTATATGATCTGGAGGCATAGGTGATGGTGTCTAGGGCATAGTTTAATTGAATATTCATAGGGGTGGCATTTAGGGTGGGGCTTGCCCTTTTTTTTTTTTTTTTTTTTTTTTGGGAAATCTCAAAAGTGTCATAGAGTCAGGTATATGACGGGAGTAGAAGTGTCAGTCATGGGAATTTTACTGTAATGACCACAGGTAGCAAAGGCCATGGCAGGGATGCAGCTGGCAGCCCTGTTGCTTATTTTTGGCCAGTGCCAGCTTCATGTAGCAGTTTCAGGGAAGCTTCAGTCTTCTGATGCTTGTAAAGTTGGTGGGCGGGGGTTGGGCCGTGCAGGTAGGGCTGCAGGATGCGACCTCAGCTCCTTGCTAGCTACCCCCTTACTTAGATCACCTTGAGGAGTAAGAGTGACACTGCAGGCCTGTGCCGCGGCTCACTAGGCTTATCCTCCGCTTTGAGGCGCCGGCACACCGGGTTCTAGTCCCGGTCGGGGCACCGATCCTGTCCCGGTTGCCCCTCTTCCAGGCCAGCTCTCTGCTGTGGCCAGGGAGCGCAGTGGAGGATGGCCCAAGTCCTTGGGCCCTGCACCCCATGGGAGACCAGGTTAAGCACCTGGCTCCTGGCTTTGGATCAGCGCGGTGCGCCGGCCGCAGTGGCCATTGGAGGGTGAACCAACGGCAAAAGGAAGACCTTTCTCTCTTGTCTCTCTCTCACTGTCCACTCTGCCTGTCAAAAAAAAAAAAAAAAAAAAGAGTGACACTGCAGTCGCCATCCCAGCTGCAGGCTTCCCGAGCAGCCCCCACTGCACTGGGGTGCAGTGCAGACCTCTCCTTCCCATTCCTTGGGTGGCTGTGGACAAGAGTGTTTCCAAGCACCGCAATAACTCTCCTTTATTCCTTAGCTGTGGCTGGGAGATTAAGAACCCTGTAATGCTTTTTTGGTTTTATCTTTTGAAATATTGCATCTTGATCTGGTATGTGATAAGGATTATCATCCATTTTATCTCAAAGCTTCAGTTTCAATTCTTAATTTTTTTTCTAGATAGCAAATATTAAAATTAAGGAGTCTCATGACTGCAGAGGCAGGACATACCCACGTTCTAAAGGAAACTGATAGATCTTCCAGCCCCCACTCTTTTCTCTCATAGAGAAGTTGTCTCCGATTTCCTCTTGGGAATACCGCTTGATTTTGGAGACTGGAATCCAACACTATACTCAACAGCTGTTACACCCATGCAGTAATTCTAATAAACTTAATAACCTGGACAGGTGTCTGTGAACATTATAAATCCAGTTCCACCAGCAGGCTGTCATAAGCTCCTTTAGTTGACTTACAGCCCAAGGAAAAGATAGAATCAACTTCATTTCCCTGCAGCATTGTTGTGATGCTGGTGTGTCCGAGAGACTTCCTTGTGTCTCCACACTGAAACATGTATCTTGGCTAATGGCAAAATTAAACCCACAGGGTTTCACAAAAGACAAAAATTTGTCCTCATCTTTTATCCGAGTGTCATTAGAATGTTTCAGCCCGTTGTCTCTGAAATATCATATCTTGTTGACCATATTTATCTGCAGGTGATGGTAAACCCTCTCTGGTTTCTCTTCTTCCTGTTCAGCTGATAAAATTGCTTCTGAAGACATTTTCCATGCTGCAAATTAAGAGGAAAATATCAGTTGTATCAGGGAAAGAGAAACAAATTTTTCACAGGAGGAAACAAATATTCTAAATAAATAAATGAAATACACTTACAAAGCAGTTTTTTACTGTACACTGATTGTTAGCACATCTTGCTTTTCAAGCTTGTATTCCACCATTGTTTTATGCATCTATTGTCACTCACAATTTAACATCTTTCCCAAACATGCTTCTGACTGCCTGAATGCCTTCCTCCTATGTTGTCCTATATGTAAGGTTTAACTTAAATGTCTCTCATCTTTAGGTAGAATCAACGCCCTTTTCATTGTAATCCTCTAATACAGAATTCTAATCCTCTGGCTCAATGTCAGCCCGATGTCACCTGTTTGTATAGAGTTTTATTGGAACACAACACAGTTATTTACCTATCATCTATGTCTGCTTTCCTGCTACTGTATGTGAGTGTTGCAACACTTGCTTTGTTTGGCCCACAAAGCCTGAGTATTAAGTGTCCAGCAGTTGACAGAAAAGCTTTGTTGACCTCTGCCCTTAAGGGTTGTGCATGTGTAATTGGGCCCTTGACATCTTGGGTGGAAAGTACTTGTTAACTTGCCAGTTTGCCCACCCACATAGTCATAGCCTTACTCCTTCAAGATCCAAATCATGAAGAACAAGGCCTCTGGAGGTGGACCCCCTGGTTTCAAGTTTTAGCTCTGTCATTTATGAGCTCTGTGACTTTGGGAGGATTATTTGATCTGTCTGGGTCACAGGTTTTCCATGTGCAAAGCAGGACTAATGACAATCTTGTAAAGTTGCTTAAGGGAGATACTGCAAAAGTGCTTTTAAATAGTGTCTGGAACAACAATAACAAAAATGTTAGCTATTAGTGTGCCTGAAATCTAGAGCATTCTCCATAAAGGTTTCTTGCATTTGTTGGCAGAGTGAATGAAGAGAAAAAGACATAAATATTCCTGGAAGATTAAAATAACAGAAAATATCCGAAGTCATAGACTGATTCCGTGCACAAGGGAGAAGTTTAACTCCACGTATATACTAAAAGGAGGCACAATAAAGCAAAGATGTAAAAATCTTCACAGGAGAAAAGGAAAATCTGGAAAGCTCTATCAAATAATGGAATGTCTCTGAGTTTCATGGTTAGTTAGATAACAGAAGAAAATTCTAGAAATGTTGGGGGAGAGCTTGCTCTCCACCACCCTCTGTTTTTCCTTTGAGCTTGAAAACAAGGCAATATGACACCAACAAATCCTCACTTGCAGTCAATGCTAGGCAGGATGCCTCCATAAGTCTTTCTGAATCATGGCTATTGAACCAACCAAGGACACGCCCACAAGTAATACCCACAACCTGGCCCCTAGGGGACTAGGTATTTCTCCAGCTTGTGCTACATCCAAGGTATCACCTGCCTATCTTTTTCCTTAGCCAGTGGTTCCTGTGCTCTATTTGATCCTGCAGCGTCTCTCAGCAGAAGCCAAACCATGGCTCTGTAGCTCTGTCACTGCTAAGGGGAGCTGTGCTAATTTGCCATGATTAGAAGATCTTTGAAGGTCTTTGCCAGTTTTTATCAAGGCATAAAAAGCAATTATTACAATTAATGCAATTTACCATGTGTTACTCTTCCAGAAAATCTATTTTAGGGTAGGTCTGCCATCTGTCCCTTTCAGAGTGATAAAACTTATAATTTAACTCTGCCCAGAATCACAGGTTTTTGCATACAAACCCTCAAGGAGCATCCTCAGAGGGATCCACTCTAGCACTTGTCTGTTGGGCTCTCTGAGGTCTTGGGTTCGTAGAGCACCTTCACTTCCATTGTGAAAGTCTTTCCTGGCTGGGCAGAAGGAAGCAACCAGCCGCTGAGTGGATAGTCAGGCGCTGGTTCCTGCAGAGGGAGCCCACAGCCGGCAGAGGGAGCTTCCTTTTTGCCATCAACAACCCTTTTCCTTAACACAACACTGGTGCTGGGAGATGCAGCCTACCAACATCCCTTTTGACAACCAGGAAATATAGAGGAAATGCCACAATTGGCATATGTTGTCCCATGAGCTAGGGGAAACAGAAGCATGCTTTGCCAAAGGAATCCAGGCTGAACAGGAAAGAAAAGAGGCAAAACTCACAATTCCTACTTTATCAGGCGATTTTTCAAATAAAAAATGGACACAAGATCCAAGTCCAAGATCAAGTTGAAATCTACTTGTGGTTGTTATATTTTGATTTCTGTCTTTGTCTTCCTTTTTTTTAAAAAAATAGATGATTTGGAGTTCTTTGAAAATAGAACGTGGTAGGATCCATTTTAACAACCACAGTGCCAACCAAATAGCTGGAAAACTCTTGCTTTGCTTCTTACCCATCTCCCTCATTCCCCTGGAAGAAGCCTTGTTGTGGAGCTGCTAAGTGAATAGTGACAGGAGAAACAGGGCAGCCTCATACTGCCGAAGCCAGGATTCCCAACAGCAGCGAGAAGCCAACCAGCTTTTCCCCTCACTCACAGCTTTGGTGGAAGCTGCCGTTTTCTGAGTTTGGCACCTCTTTTCTTTCCAATAATCAAAAAGCTTTTATGTAACATATTTGTATGTCTATAAAGTACTATCTACATGTTTTTTTAAATGACTACATGTTTTCATAATTTTTTTTTTAATCCTCATGCTTTGGTTTGGGCAATGTCTTCTTCTTCTTCTTCTTTTTTTTTTTTTTTTAACTGTGATTTATATAGCTCTTGAGTTTAGGAGAAGTTGCTGGAAAATAAATTAGGCTCCTGGAGATGACCTTTGGAACCCTCGGTGTTTGTTCATCAGGAGACAGACTGTTCCCTCCTCGCCTACCTTCAGGTGGAGCTAAGGGACTGGGAGGAGGGCATTTGTCTGGGGTGTAATGACAGTGTCCTTCCTCACCGGGAAGGGCGGATGAAGGGCTGAGACTCATACTCATTGTTCCTGGAAACGTTCCATTTTCCTCCAATCATGTGAGCCAACGTAGTGTTTTCACTTATGTGGCAAGGGGAATAGAGCCGTCAGTTTTCATTGCCAGTTTCTTAAAAGATGGTTTTGCTCACAATGTTTAACCATGTGTTCACTGATGCATTTTATATCTGCTATCAGGTTTCTGTTTGCAAGTTAACATATATATTTAAAAATTGCCATCGAGATACTACATTCAATTTGTTTGGGTATTTGAATCTTTCAAACAGGATGCAGTTTTGCATCTCCAATCTTATGTGCAAATGGCAAATCCTTTGCAAAATAGGCTAAATAAAGTGAGTAGATGTGAAAATCACTAATACAAAGATCATCACTGTTGTCTTAAGCTTGTTCCAACTCATGCCAAGGCAGACTGAAGAAGGCTTAGAATAGAACTTCAGTGGTAAGCCAGATGCAAGTGAACAGAATGCACAAGCAAGGCAACCCAGATGTGTCTATCATGGGCACAGACACTTCATTTATTCCTTCTCCAAGTGTGGCCTCTGACTGACCAGCGGTGGGCAGTGCATACAGCCCATGAACATGAAGTATCACAAGTAGCCCGGGGCATCCCTGGCCAAAGGTCTGTCCCCCAGTGACCTTGAGATCACTGCATCCAAAGCAGTCTACCAAAGTCACCATAGCAATGAACTAAGCCAAGAAGACTAGTTCTCTCCAAAACCTGAGACTACATAAAGTCATGGTCATTTATGACCTGGAGGGAGGGGCCTATGCATAGAAGAAACAACATGTAAGAGAGAGGGAGTAGTCTAAACCACAAGTCCAGTAGAAAGTCAGCCTTGGAAGACACCTTGCTTCCTAATGGTTTTGCACAGGTCTGTTATATATACCCTTCTGCTGAAGCTGCTGACAGGAGACTTCCTTCTGTGAAAAGAAGCCTAGTACTGTGGATGAAAATGACTATAAGTAGCCTAACTTAATCCCTGGAATAGCTATTGTTATCCTTAAATATCTTGTAAATGCACTTTTAAACCTGTACGGAACAATGAGGGCCACTTTCCATTACTTTCCAGGATTCACTTAATTTCCAGGATTCGGGCATTTCTGCCACAGCAGCTGTCTGCAGCGACTGAACCGTTCCCTGGAGAACAGTCACCTGGGACATTCCCACCTGGAGAACGGGGTCCCCAGGCGATGTCACCGTGAGGAGGGCGAGGAAGGACTGGTCTTGTTTGCTTGCAGTTGCTCCTTCTATTTAGGTGCATTGTTTTCATAATTTTGGAAACACTGTAAGTAGAGAGTTTTATCTAAACTGTAAGTTTAGATAAAAACAAAATGCCAGAGTGTGTGGCATTCTTCAGTCCTGTAGAAGAGACAGGCATCCACATAGGACCAGTTTTGCATGATGTTGTCTCCAATTCTTCGTGATTTTTTTTTTTTCATGGAAAATAAAGGAAAACCAGGAGGTAATTCTCACTTGTATCCCAAAGAACACAGATACAAAGATTTGTAAAGGGATCCTGGAGCAGAAACGGATAGGAGACAGGTGCGTAGAGAACAGCGTCAAGGCAAAGGCTTTGTTCGCATACTCAACCAACAGTGGGTGAATGCCCGACACGATTCTAGGTGACAAAAGCAAGAGCCCTCCCCTCAAGGAACTTACATTCTAGTTCAGAGGGTCCAGAACTGTAACCTACAAAACGTTAGTCTGTAGAGAGTCAATAGGAAAAGGAGGCCTTCCGGTATGGTTTGACGATTTCTTATTTTGTTATTATATGATATATTATTTATTGTTTATAAGTATTCCTTCCTGTTTTATTAGGTTTTAAAATGTTAATTTATTTATTTGAGAGGAGAGAGACAAGTCAGAGAGAGCTCCTATTTGTGGTTCACGCTCCAAATGCCTGCAGTGGTCAAGGTTGGGCTGAGAATGGAGCCAGGAGCTGGGAAGTCAATCCAGGTCTCCTGCGCAGGTGGCAGGGATCCAACTACTCAAGCCATCGGTGTTGCTTCCCAAGGCACACATTGTTAGGAAGCTGGAATCAGGAACCAGAGCCAGGAATTGAGCTCAAGTGCTCTGATGTAGGAAACAGGCATCTTAACTACTAGACTAAACGTCCCCTTCCGACCTTCGGGTGTTAAATGTGGGAAAATGCTTGGTAGGATGAAGGTCTCACAGCAGGTCTTCAGAGCTTGTCCCTGTGCAAAGCTTGCTGTAACAGTTCCCACCGACACCTAGCCCAGAGCTCTGGAGACTGAACATCCAAGATCAAGGTGTTGGCCGGGTCAGTTTCCTCTGAGGGCTGTGAGGGAACAGTTTGCGCCAGCACTTGGTCGTTGGCTTGTAGACAACCATCTTCAGATTTACCTGTCATTCTCCCTGTAAATACCTGCTTGTGTCCAAATTTGACCTTTTTATAGGATTACCAGTCCATCAGATTTGGGGCCCACTCTGCCCCAGCTTGACATCACCCTAACTAATTTCATCTGCAATGACATTTCCCAATAAGATCACATTCTGAGACAGTGGGGCTAGTGTATGGAATTTCTCATTGCTAGAATTGTTTTTCACATCTCTTTTCTACTTTCTCTCCTGGAGCCCAGTGCTGGTCCCTCCTGAGTCCTCAGTGACCGAAAATCATCAGCTCTACTGGGACGTTGTGTCTGAATGCATCTCTTCTCTGATCCATCCTGAAGACGGGTGAAGTCCTTGAAGGTTTGTCCCCAAATTCTGTCCTTCCAATGTGATTTGCATGTAATTTCATATGCAGGGATTATTTTCCTTTCTCTACTTTTCCTTCTTGAACAGTGTTGCTGTAAACACAAAGAAAAACAAAATCTGAATGCCCCTCTTCCCATAAAGAGCTTCGTTTAGCATCTCAGGTGTAACATCTTGGAATTGTTAGGGTAACTCCCTGAGTTTATCTCAGCTGGTATCCTGAGAAAGGTGATCCTGAGAAGAGCGAGAATTTATGAGGCAATTTAGAAAGAGAGATTTAAAAACATTGAGTGTTCCTGGTAGATTTTGGAGCACAGGTGTACTATCTTCTATTTGGAAAGAATTGCATGGAAGTGCTGCCCAACTATGTACATTAGCTGATACATGGAAATGGCTTCTAAATTATCTCTAAGTAAATGGGTTTTAATAGCTGATTTGAGAGACAGAGGAGAAAGGGTAGGGTTTTTATGCCTCCTTTTTTTAAGAAAATCATCCTTGTTTCTCAAGAAACAGCACAGGGCTGAGTGAGATAATGGTTTTGTTTTGGGTTTTGTTTGATGTTTGTATTGTTTATGTGGGTTGGTTTGTTTGCAAACAACAGAAACCAAAGCAAAGAAGGACAAAGTGGTGCCTGGGACAGAGGAATCTCGTGGAGAGGAAGGGCAGAAAGGGCTCCAGAAGGCCCCTGGCCAAGTGCTCACTGCTCTTCTTTCCTGAGATCCTAACCCGATTCCTCTGTGAATTCTTTTTCTTCCTCTTTTCCACAAAGTGGGCTTCTATTGCCACCCTTCCATCGAAGTAAGCCTTGCACTAGGAAGGAACTGTCAGGAGTCCGTGTGTCTCAATCCAGGTTCCAGGGAGAAGCAGTCTGCGTGGTTCAGTGTCCACCTGTGCTTCGGAGTTCTCTGGCCTAGCGTATGGCCGCACACACTTCTGAATCCCACCAGTGTGCTCTGTACGCTGTGGAAGAGAGGAGGAGAGGCTGGGAAGTAAGAAGATCCTCAGAGAAGTGAAACTGGGCACTGAGAGTCCCTGAGGGTCCACAGAACGGCTATCTTGGTCATTCAGTCATTCACGGTCTATTGAACCATCGCTACAGGAGGGCAGGATTGCCAGCGTTGAGAACAATCCCTGCCCTTTAGAAGCTGAGCATCCGGCTGGCAATCGAAATATGTATGCGTGAAATCAGGAGACACTGAAATAGGACCCAATTTAGTAAAATGGTCATTGACCATATTTGCACTTGCAAGACACTGCAATACTGTGTAAGGGAGCAAGAGTTCTAATAACCAGCACCCCTCCTCCTTGTACAAGTTCTAAACCCATTGAGAAATAAGACAAAGCCACCAGAGGCCAAAGTACTACCTCAATTACCAACAAAGTAGGTTAGTGGTTGTAATTTCTCTCTGCAGGCAAATGGGCTCCTTGACTCAGCTGCAGAATTCAGGAGAGCCTGATGGAGCTAGGAATAGAGAATGAAACATCAAACTCCATTTCTTGAACACCTACTATGTGCCAAACAGTACTACATACTTGGAGGTATGGCAATCAGCCAAATTACATTCCTGCCCTTAGGAATGTTGCTTTTTAGTGGGGAGAAATGGACACAGACAAAGTGAAGTTGTGACACCTACACCTGCAGCAGTTTGTTCAGGTTGTTGTAACAGAGTACCAAGGAGCGAGTGATTTACACAACAAATACTGCTTTCCTCAGGATTCTAGAGGCTGGCAGTCTGAGATCCAGGTGCCAGGTGGGTTCTCCTGAGAGCTGGAGGGAAGGAGCTGTTGCAGCCTCTCCCTTTGCCTTATGGATGGCCATCTTCTCCCTGTGTCTTTGCTAGGTAGGAAGTTAGAAATCAGCCTCTGTGTGTGAGAGAAGGACCCAAGGAAACCGGCAACATCTTCGTGGTGTACTAACCTCACAGGAGCCTGTGTCTGTGTCCTGGTCATCTCATCTCATAAGGGCACCAGATATTGTGGTTTAGGTTCTACTCCACTGAAATCATTTTAACTTGATCACCTCTTTTAGGATCCTGTGTCCAAATAAGGCAATACTCTTGGGTGCGGGGGATTAAGACTTCAGCACACGGATTTGGGGGAGTACACAATTCAGCCCATAGCAACACTGCTTTTGATGAGCCTGTTTTAGACAGAAAGGTCAGGGGAGACATTTCTGAGGAAGTCATGTTTGAATAAAAGTTTGCTTTTGATGGGGAGTAAGTTTCTTGAGAGTTTGGAGTCTTGAGGGCATCCCGGTGGGTAACATGAGCAAGGACTTGGGCTGAAAACATACATGAGATAAGTCCATGGGAGGTGGTGACATCGATGTGGGGGACGCAGAGATTTTCTTCAGTAGGAATAAAAGTTAAAGTCACTTGCAGGAGTCAAGTACACTAAGTATGAGTTAGGAATTTGGGATTTATCCAGACACGACCGGGCTGAGGGTCCTTAGCTTTTTTCTGGAAAAGGGAGAACACAATGGACATGGTCTCTTGGGAAGTAGAATCTAAACCAGATATGTCGAATAAAGGCAATATGGGATAAACTGGAGGCCAGGAGACCATGCAGGAAGCCATTAGAAGGTCCCCCATGTTGTCATGAAGACCTGATTTAGAAAGGAGTCAGAGGAAGGAAAACACAAAACCAGAGATAACTCCAAAGGAAGCATTGACTGAGTCGAAACAGGCGTTGTAACCTCTTGACTACATGAAATAAGTCACACTCATTAAGCTCCCTGGCAATGGGAACCTACAGTACAGCTATGCCCACATCTGCAGTTCATCTGATGCTGCTATTAAAATGCATGAGGTGCAGCCAAACCTGGATGGGAAATGCTGAGCAGGTTTCAGCTCCCAGGGGAATGGCAAGTTCCTGGCCATGCTAGTGATTGGAATTTTCATCACTCTTTTGCCTCTCAGGAGTATCCACACCTACTCACTTGATGTAGGCTGAATTATGTCCCTCCAAAATTCATTTGGTGAAGCCCTAACCCCAACACTGTTCAATGTGAGGTATTTGGAGATAGGATCTTTTCAGAGGCAGCTAAGGCACAGCAAAGTGATATGTGTGGGCTCTAATAGCACTGATGTTCGAATAAGAAGAGATGTGGACAGGGACGGTGCACAGAGAGAAATTCATATGAAGTCACCGGGGAGACCATGTCCATCCGCAAGCCAAGGCGAGGAGCCTCAGGAAGAAGCCGCCTGACAGCACCTTGGTCTCAGATGTGTGGCCACCGGAGCTGTGAGGCAATGAGTTTGTGTTGTGAAGCCCCCTAGTCTGTGACGCTGTGCTGTGGCAGCCTGAGCAAGCCGAGACACCAGCGCCCTCCATGGCTTCCCCGGAGAAGGCCGGGGCTTTCCAAGAGCTGTGCTCCGTCTGCTCTCGCTGAGATTCTCTGTAGCCTCAGTGCTTCACTTCGGTTCATTTTCTCTTTTGCTGGCCTTCAGCAGAGAAAGAGACTTCCCATCATTTTATCATGTTTATCAAATAGTTGCTAGGCGCTTCTGGTTAGTTAATTAAAATGAAATTTAAAATTCAGTTTCTTTGTTGTAATAGACCTATTTTTAAAATTTTGTTTTATTTGAAAGGCAGAGTTACAGAGAGGCAGAGGCGCGCGTGCACACACACACAGGTCTTCCACCTGCTTGTTCACTCCCCAGATGGCCACAACGGCCGGAGCTGGGCTGATCCAAAGCCAAGAGCCAGAAGTTTCCTCTGGGTCACCTGTGGGGCCCAAGACTTGGGTCATCTCCCACTGCTTTCCCAGGCCATAGTAGAGAGCTGGAGCTGAAGTGGAGCAGCTGGGACTGGAACTGGCATGCATATGGGATGCCTTTGCAATAGCACTGGCCCCTGTACTAGCCCCATTTTAAGTACTCAATAGCCTCAAGTGATCAGGGGCTCCCTTACTGGATAGCACAGAGGTAGAACCTCACCATCATCACACAAAGTTCTACTGGACAGTGCTAGTATTGCAGAAAGCCTAAGCCCTCCCTAAAAACCCTGACCTGGTTGTCTCTGTTAAGGTTCTTCCCATTGTGGTGGGCCCTAATTGGAGATGTAAAATATCCCATAGGATCCAATGACAGTTGAAAGAACCCAGGGCAGCTCCTGGGACTTCAGCAGAAGGCCCTTCTTCTGTGGAGCTGCCCAGGGCCTTCAATTTTTGTGTGTTATTTTGTTCCACTTCTTGGAAATCAGGAAATTGTCTCATCAGTCTATACTGAGAAAAAGGTCAACTCGGCTAAACGTGGCTGGTGAGGAGGGAGCAGCTGGATCCTTGAGAACAAAACAGCCACAGGGTGGCGGTCCCAGTGTCTTCCTGATGACCTTAGTGAGTGAGGAGTCACCTCAGTGAGGGCCCACTGTCTCAATGAAGGCATCTCTTTAGTGGCTGTTCTTTATCTTTACTCACAAGCAATAAGTATGATGTTTCTAGGGCGGCACTATGGCGTGGTGGGCTAAACTTCCGCCTACAGCACCAGCATCCCACATGGGAGCCAGTTTGGTTTCCAGCTGCTCCTCTTCTGATCCAGCTCTCTGCTATGGCCTTTGAAGGTGATGGAGAATGACCCAAGTGCTTGGGCCCCTGCACCTGCATAGGAGACATAAGAAGCTCCTAACTCCTGGCTTTGGATCAGCCCAGCTCCAGCCATTGCAGCCATTTGGGGAGTGAACCAGAGGATGGAAGATCTTTCCCTCTGTCTCTTCCCCTCTCTCTCTGTAACTCTACCTCTCAAATTAGTAAATTAAAAAATCTTGAAAAAAAAGAAGAAATACGTTTCTTTGTATTCATTTTGAGAAAACAATTAGTGAACACTTTCTTGGTACCCAGGTGGTTATATAGATGCCATGGGAAATGTAAGAGGGAATAAGATGTGTTAGAAATATATCTAACCCCTTGCTATAAAATTGTTCTATACAAAAAGAACAATCTGAGGACTTAAAGCACATTGACTTCACTGGATTCTTTGCTTCTTTAACCATCTTAATTTTTTTTAATCATTTTGCTATTTTATCATTAGGAAAACCTAAACAAAATGAACAATTTGTGATCCTCCCTTTGAAGTAACCATCTCAGTTACTGTTTTTTTTTTTTTTTTAAACATTTATTTATTTATTTATTTGAAAGTCAGAATTAGAGAGAAAGGTCTTCCATCTGCTGGCTCACTCCCCAGTTGGCTGCAACGGTCAGGGCTGAGCTGATCCAAAGCCAGGAGCCAGGAGCTTCCGCTGGGTCTCCCACAGGGTGCAGGGGCCCAAGAACTTGGGCCATATTCTACTGCTTTCCCAGGCCACAGCAGAGAGTTGGATTGGAAGTGGAGCAGCCAGGACTAGAACCAATGCCTGTATGGGATGCCAGCACTGCAGGCAGTGGCTTTACTTGCTATGCCACAGTGCCGGCCCCTCATATACTTTTATGAGATCTCATTGCCAGGATCAGCTACGATGCTATTTTTGCCATAGCCCTACATTTTGTGTCACTGAGAAAAATCCTGTAATTTTCTACTTTCATGAGCAGTCCATCCACAAGAAGTTCTTGAGCTTCAGTCTTGTATGTTTTATGTAAGTCAGCACACAAGTATCTCTCTTTTTTTTTATTTTTTTAAATTTTTGACAGGCAGAGTGGACAGTGAGAGAGAGAGACAGAGAGAAAGGTCTTCCACTTGCCGTTGGTTCACCCTCCAATGGCTGCCGTGGCTGGCGCACCACACTGATCCGAAGGCAGGAGCCAGGTGCTTCTCCTGGTCTCCCATGCAGGTGCAGGGCCCAAGGACTTGGGCCATCCTCTACTGCACTCCCGGGCCATAGCAGAGAGCTGGCCTATAAGAGGGGCAACCGAGACAGAATCCGGCACCCCGACTGGGACTAGAACCCGAGGTGCCGGCGCCGCAAGGCGGAGGATTAGCCTGTTGAGCCAAGGTGCCGGACACAAGTATCTCAATCATCCCCTAACACGGAGCTCTATGACTGCAGCTAAATGCCACACGAAGACTTCAAATCTTCAAATCCCTTTAAAGTGTGCTGTCTACCATAAAGAAGCCGCTTCATTTCAGAGATCTCACTTCAGATTAAACGTTCCCCTACATTAAATTAAAATGCTACTCAAATGAATAATTAAAATGATTGCATTTGTGCATTTGTGCATTAAATCACTAATGATTCCAAATTAATAATCAGAAAACAAAGGGGGGAGTGTATGGAGAGGATGACAGCAAAAATGAATCTCCAGGCCAACACAACAGTGAAGGTTTTAATTTGGAGCAGTCCCACTCCTCGCCCTCCACGCAGAGCAGACATCCATCAGTCGCTGAGGGATATGAAGGACCGTGGTTTATCACGCCGCCGTAGTGGGGGGGAAGGATCGCAGTCGGTTCTGGGTAGCTCAGAGGAAATAGCAGCCACAAACATGGTGCAGCCTCACTGTTTCATTCCTCCCTGCTGGTTCTTTCTAATGGCTCTGACGAAGAGTGTAACCGTCATTTCACACGGATTCCAATTTTTGAGATAGGCTCACAGTGCTTCAAAACCTTTCTGGGACCACCATGAGGTTGAAACAATGGTGCTGCCATATTTGAAACTTTATTCTCAGAAAACTGGCATGCAAAACACTAAAGCGAGGACACCAGCAAATCATTTTTCTCTCTCATTCAGATTCCCCTTTACTAGAGTAAACTAGCCATATTCATTCCTGCATTTTGATCTCCCCAGCTCCGTTCTCTTTTGTGTTGTGTGAGTATTCACTCCCCACTCTGTATTATGTACTGTTTATTGCTTTGTGAGAGCAGCTTGCCTGTTATCTTTTACTGAAGGAAGTGTGTTACTTTCGGAGTGGTTTCTGGTCCTGGGCATTAATGCAGCCATCACAGGAATGGCATTATCATCCGCTGAACCCGTTTCAAGTTCATTTGCATTGCACAATACATATTTCTATATTTGTGGCTGGATCTAAGAGGAGCTGGAAATTCATTAAAATTCTTACTATAGTGCATTCTCAAAAATCTTCAGAAAATTCATTAGCTGTCTCATGAGTACTGTGGTGCCTTTACCTTGCACAAACTTGTTTATATTTGTAGATAGTGAGTAATTATGCAATGACTATCATAGGGTGAATTAAGGAGTGAAAAAGGTTGAACTAAATACTTTAATTATAAGTAATAAATTAAATATGAAGGGAGAAGAGTGACTTAAAATGTATTTATTTAAAAAGGAGAGAGGGAGACAGAATCTCATCTGCTGGCTCATGCCTCAAATGTCCACAATAGCTGGGCCTGTGCCAGGCTGAAGCCAGGAGCCAGGAACTCTATCTTGGTCTCCCACATGGGGGAAGCAAGTACTTAAGCTATTATCTGCTGTCTTCTAAGGTGTACATTAGCAAGAAGCTGGTCTTGGGAACAGAATCAGGATGTGCGCCTAGGGACTCCAATATGGGTTGTAGGTCTTCCAACCAGAGGCTTAAGTGCTACACCAAAGACTCACTCCAGTTGTGATTTTTAATAACACAAGTAGAAATGCCTGCATATCCGTAGTATCTCACAGGTCAAAGCATCATAGGTGTGACTTACTAACTAATCCACCAACTGTTTTGTGTGTGTGTGCGTGTGTGTGTGTAGCTAGTCAGATTTGACTAATCCTTTTCAAATTATATACTAAAAAGAAACAGAAATGTGGAATGTATTTGCATTTCTTCTAATGATTCTCTTCAACTCAGTGTTAGCATGTGCTGCACCTCTGCTTTTCATTGGAGAGTGGGCTATCACTCTTCCTGTACCCCAGCCATTCTGTTTGTGTTGAGTGTTTCCTGGGGTAGTTGGTGCCTGTTGTTCAGCCTGTCGGCTTTCTGTGAATGAATTTCAAGATGTGCTAGGAAACGCTGAGCTGAGTACGACCTGGGCTGCTTTAGTTCCTCTTTGGGAAATATTTCGTTTGCTGTAAAGCTGTCTTTGACTGTTGCCCACGATATTGTTTTCATATTCCTTTTGTGACAAATTTTTCTTAGAATTCTGTGATAGGAAAAACTCTCATTCTCATTAAAGACTGAAATACTGCTCTTCATAGATCAGATAAAATTATCATGTGGTAAGCCGGCGCCGCAGCTCACTAGGCTAATCCTCCGCCTTGCGGCACCGGCACACCGGGTTCTAGTCCCGGTCGGGGCACCGATCCTGTCCCGGTTGCCCCTCTTCCAGGCCAGCTCTCTGCTGTGGCCAGGGAGTGCAGTGGAGGATGACCCAGGTACTTGGGCCCTGCACCTGCATGGGAGACCAGGATAAGCACCTGGCTCCTGCCATCGGATCAGTGCGGTGCGCCGGCTGCAGCGTGCCTACCGCGGTGGCCATTGGAGGGTGAACCAACGGCAAAAAGGAAGACCTTTCTCTCTGTCTCTCTCTCACTGTCCACTCTGCCTGTCAAAAATTAAAAAAAAAAAAAGTAAAAAAAATTATCATGTGGTGTTTTCCTTTTTACCTTGGCTCTTGGGGAGCACAGGAAGTAGTTCATTTTTGTGTGGCAACCACCATCCTCACCACAGTGCTTGTGGTACGGCCTTTTCTCCCTGGCCTCCTCTCAATCACATTGATACAGTTTTTTTCATTTTTTAAAGAATATTTTTTAAAAATTGTATTTGAAAGGCAGAGTTATCAAGTGAGAGTAAGAGTGAGAGTCAGGGGTGAGGGGAAGAGATTCCAACCTCTGGTTCATTCCCCAAATGGCTGTATTGGCCAAGGCTGGGCAGATCCGGTGCCAGGAGCTGCTTCCTGGTTTCCCTCATGGGCACCAAGCACCTGGGCCATCTTTCGCTGCCTTCCTAGGACATTAGCAAGGAGCAGGATGTGAAGAGGAGCAACTGGGAATTGAACAGGTGTCCACATGGGATTCCAGGGCTACAGGTGGTGGTTTACCCCATTATGCCATAGCACCAGCCTTCATTTTTATTTTAAAAAAATTATTTTATATGTCATCTTTTCTTCTTATCAGAAACTTCAATCACTTCTTTGGAAGTAGATGAAATAGAGAGAATTAATATGATCATCCCATATATTAGAAGAAATACTATATTGCCTCCATAATATTGTTTTAAGCAAATAGGAGGTAGGCAGAATACTTTTCCACAAACATTAAAGAAATGAGGGGGAAAGCCCTGTAGGCATTGAGCAGGGCACACAGTGCAGGTGCTTCATGTGGCCGCCTTCTCAATCAGAAAGCCCTGAGGAAAGCACCTTCCGCCTTGGGACCACAGTGGGCCTCCTGCTCCCCACATGGGGTAAGGCATACTGAAAATATGAGGCTGCTTCAAAGAGTTGGTGAGAAAATGGAATGATATGAACATGCAAACACTTTTGAAATCTCTGTGTAGTTTTTTTTTCATAATAGACATTTCCATAAACTTGTTGAAGACCCTTAACATGAAAAGAATTTCATTTTTTTTGCACCAAAATAAACTTATCTTTTAATAATTTTTCCAAGAAATTGTGAAGGCCCTATTCAATGGCTAAATAAACAATTGTGTTTTCAAGTATCCTGGGCTGTTTCTAAGTGTCAACAGTTCCACCAGCATCCTCTCCTGTGTAGTAAAACACATGATATGCCTGACGTCAAGCACCCTAATATGTTTCCAACTCTAACTCTTGTACAGGTTATCTCTTGGTTTTTATCTTTACTTATCTTATAAAGAATTGATAGCAATCCGGTACTTTAAAAAAATTTTTTAGAAAGCTTTTATTTAATTAATACAAATTTCATAGGTACAACTTTAGGAATATAGCGGTTCTCCCCCCCCCCCCCATCCACCATCTTATCCCCTACTTCCGTCTCACCTCCTACTCCCTCTCCCATCCCATTCTTCAGTAAGATTTGTTTTTAATTAACTTTATATACAGAAGACCAACTCTACACAGTAAAGATTTCAACAGTTTGCACCAATCCACACACAATATAAAAAATACTGTTTGAGAACAAGTTTTGCAGTTAATTCTCATAATATAACTCATTAAGGACAGAGGTCCTACATGGGGAGTAAGTACACAGTAACTTCTGTTGTTCATTTAACAATTAACTTTCCTTTTTTTTAGATTTTTATTTATTTATTTGTCAGGTAGAATTACAGACAGTGAGAGAGAGACAGAGAGAAAGGTCTTCCTTCCGTTGGTTCACTCCCCAAATGGCCACAACAGACGGAGCTGCATTGATCCGAAGCCAGGAGTCAGGTGCTTCTTCCTGGTCTCCCGTGCGGGTGCAGGGGCCCAAGCACCTGGGCCATCCTCCACTGCTTTCCCAGGCCACAGCAGAGAGCTTGACTGGAAGAGGAGCAACCTCGACTAGAACTGGCGCCCATATGGGATGCCGGCATCACAGGCGGAGGATTAGCCTAGTGAACCATGACGCTGGCCAACGATTAACACTCTTATTTATGATGTCAGTGATCACCCGAGGCTTTTGTAATGAGCTGCCAAGGCTGTGGAAGCCTTTTGAGTCCACAAACTCTGTCAGTATTATTCCAGGCCATAAGCAAAGTGGAAGTTTTCTTCTCCTTTCAGAGAAAAGTGCATCTTTGATGGCCCCTTCTTTCCACTGGGATCTCACTCACAGAGATTCTTCGTGTAGATCATTTTTTTGCCACAATGTCTTGGCTTTCCATGCCTAAAATGCTCTCAGGGGCTTTTCAGGCAGAACTGAATGCCTTAAGGGCTGATTCTGAGGTTAGAGTGCTATTTAGGGCATTTGTCATTCTATGAGTCTGCTGTGTGGCCTGCTTCCCATGTTGGAATATGCTCTCCTTTTTAATTCTATCTATTGTTATTAGCAGACACTTGGTCTTATTTATGTGATCCCTTTGACACTTAATCCTATCTATGTGATCAATTACACACTTAATATGACCACTTTAACATGTAAGATGTCATTAGTACCTGCCAACTTAACGGAATTTGGAGTCCCATGGCAAATTTTTAGCTTTACCCTTAGTTGTAAGTCCGTGGGAATGCGTGTTGAATTATGCATCTCCTCCTTCTCTTAGTCCCACTATTCTTTTTTACTGGGATCTATTTTCAATTGGATTTAAACAGCTATGAATAATTTATGTTAAGTAAAGAGTTCAACCAATGGCATTAAGTAGAAAAAGAAAATACTAAAAAGAATAAAATAGTAAGCTGTTCCTCAACAGTCAGGACAAGGACTGAGGAAGTCATTGCTTCTCATAGTGTCAGTTTCACTTCTACAGGTTTCCTTTTAGGTGCTCAGTTGTCACAGATGAGGGAGAACATATGATATTTGTCCCATTGGAACTGGCTTATTTCACTCAGTATGATGTTTTCCAGATTCCTCCATTTTTTGCAAATGACAGATTTCCTTTTTTTTTTTTTTACCACTGTGTAATATTTCATAGAGTGTATTTCCCACAATTTCTTTGTCCAGTCTTCTGTTGATGGGCATTTAGGTTGATTCCATGTCTTAGCTATTGTGAATTGAGTTGCAATAACCATGGAGGTGCAGATAGCTCTTTTATTTGCTGATTTAATTTTCCTTGTGTAAATTCCAAGGAGTGGGACACACACACACATACACACATTTTCCTTCTGCTGGTTCATTCCCAAATGCCCACAACTGCCAGGGATGGGCCAGGCCAAAGCCAAGAGCCAGGAACTCCATCTGGTCCCCACCCAAATTTCTTAAATCTTCTGAAAGCTATGCTGTTTATTCTCAATTCAGCCATTTAAACCCACAAACATATATTTCGTCCCTAGTAAACACATCAGCAGTGCCTGTGTGTGAGGGTGGGAATGGAGTGTGTCACCAAAGGTGGTGGTTGGAAACTTAGTTCCCAAAGCAACAGTGTGGAGAGCTGGGCCTTTTAGGAGGTGCTTAGGTCATGAGGGTTCTGCCCTTATAAATGCATTAATGCTATCATCTGGGGATTGGATTAATTTTGGGGATCAGAGTCCTTCTCTTTCCTCTCAGGTGTGTTCTTCTGCCTTCTGATTCCATCGTGGATTGACTCAGTAAGATGGCCCTCCGCAGGAGCCGAGTGGATGCCAGCATCATGCCCTCCAGAACCGTGAGCCAAATAAACTTATTTTCTCATCAAGTTACCCAGTCTGGGGACATTCTGTTATAGCAACACAAAAAGACTTAGGGTGGGAGGCCAGAGATGAAACACCTGATTCTTCTCTGGGTAACAAGAGTAAGAACAGGAGCCATCACCAAGCAGTGTGAGGAGAGTACCCTCAGAGGAAAACACAACATGCTTGGGAAGCACTGATAAGAGATGGATCAAGTGGGGAGGGAGAGGATCGGGGTGGTAGGGAGGGATTGGGAGCAGAGAGGAGGGAGGTGGCTGTGGAGCCTGGCCTTGAAAGAGAGAGAGAGGTATCAAGAGGAGAGGAAGGAGGCTGAAGGAGTAGAGAGGTAGGCAGGGGAAAATGGAAAAACCAAGTTCAACAGACAACTGCAGAATGGAGTAGAAGTAAGGGCTGGGTGTGGAAGGCTGGGGATTCACAGTGGCTATGAGTCAGCCATGAGGAGCTTGGCATGTGGGCTTCAGGAGCTAGGCTCTCTGCCAGTGAGGACCAGGAAGAGGTCACTGCTAGTGAACCAAGTGGGCAGAGAGCACTTGTTGAAGGAGATGGGAAAGATGGGAGGAAGGGAGAACAAACAGCAAAGTCCACTTTTCTTGCTTGTTTTAAATCAAATTAAATCGAGCACATTAATGAGAAGATAATAGCACCAATTTATCAAGAGAATCATCGTAACCAGCACAAACATGAGAGAAAGCATTAGACGGTGGCCTGCAGATGTGCCTGGACTTTCTAAGGGAAATGGAGATGATTGCTTTATACCTAATACAGAATTTCCACTGAGAAACACACTTCCCCTAGAATTCCTTTTGAATTAGCTCCTATTTTCTTTTCTCTTTTCTATCCCAAGACTTAAATCAAGAACTGTGTAGATAACCACCCTCAGCCCTGGGGAAATGGACAGAGAGCCAGTCCGTGGTCTGTGGTCATGGCGTAGCAAATGCTCATGTGTACTGTGGTTCTGAAATCAGGTTCTGGGACTTCCCCCAAAGAGACACCATTATGGGCAGTCAGTTTCTGGCTGTGATGATCTGGCCATTGAGACTTCGTTCCTAATCACAAAGCTAAACATTTATGAGTAAATGTGAAAGAAATCATGCCTATAAATTAACATATGCTACATTAGTACATACTTGTGTATTATATTTGTACATATAAAAATATATATATAATTTATGTGTATTTATTAAGTCATATATACTATTTATACCTATATAAAGATATGTGATATATAAATGTATATATTATGTGTGTGTCTATCCCCCTTAATGTTGCATATACAATGCAAATAAATTCATGATAGCAGCTATCAGATCATAGACATGTTCAAGTAATCCCCTAATTTTCATTCAGAAAAGCATTCATCAATAAGACAATTTTGCCTCTGCTCTTGCTCCTGTGAGGTTGTTGATCTGCCAGAATTTTCCAAACACAAGAGCAGCAAGCAATAATAGGTAAAAATATCTAGGATAATTGAAAAGCCACTTATCTGTTGATGTGACATCACAGGGGCTGAATGAAAACATGTAAAGCTACTTCAAAAAATTCATGGAAAAGTAGACTTGCGAGTTTATTTTGGTACAAAAGATTTTTGAAATCCATGCAGTTTTTCTATACTATGGTTTTTCCACAGACTTTCTCAAGTGCCATTGTAGAACGCTCTGTGGATACGGACAAGTGTAAGAATGTCCCATGTAGCTTGAGCTATATGGGTACAAAGGAAAACACAAAACTTCATTTAAGTAGAACCACCTTTTACTGACTGCTTTCACCTTCTGGAGCCAAAGATGAACTTGCTACGTAATTAACCAATTAAGTCACAGGTTGTTACAATTACTTTCTTTTTAAAAAAAAATTTTTTTAAAGATTTATTTATTTATTTGAAAGGCAAAGGCAGAGAGAGATTGAGAGAGGGAGGGAGAGGTCTTCCATCTGCTGGCTCACTATCTAGATGGCCACAACAGCCAGAGCTGTGCCAATCTGAAGGCAGGAGCCAGGAGCTTCTTCTGGTCTTGGGCCATCTTCCACTGCTTCCTAGGCCATAGCAGAGAGCTAGATTGGAAATGGACCATCTGGGACTCAAACTGGTGCCCATGTGGGATGCTGGCAATGCAGGGGCAGCTTTACCTGCTATACCACAGCGCTGGCCCCACAATTACTTTCAATGAGTAACATTGAAGTACAGGTGACAACTACTTACGTTAAAAACATCATGATGTATTATAGGTTACTTTTGTGCCCCCTGTCTCCTACAGCTTGCTACAAGTCTAAAATAACTCCACTTTTTAGGATTAAGATTTGGAATTATATTTTTTTACACAGTTGAAAACAATTCCTAAGAGATTGCTTACATTAGGAAAATCCTGATATATCTATGAGTATTTGTAGATACAGGCCCGATAGCACAGTACTTGTTCCCCATATACACTGCTTATATTTTTTAGAAAGCTTTTATTTAATAAATGTAAATTTTATAGATACAGCATTTGGAATATAGCAGTTCTTTCCCTCATACCCTCCCTCCCACCCCCACTCCTGTCCCACTCCTACTACCTCTCCCATCCCATTCTTCATTAAGATTCATTTTTAATTATCTTTATAAACAGAAGATCAACTTTATACTAAGTAAAGATTTCAACAGTTTGCACCCACACAGACACACAAAGTATAAAGTACTGTTTGAAGAAAAGTTTTACCATTAATTCTCAAAGTACAGCTAATTAAGGACAGCGGTCCTATATAGGGAGCAAGTGCACAATGACTCATGTTATTGATTTAACTATTTTTTTAAATTATAACTTACTTTTATTGAAAGTATCTCACATTCATAATGGACGTCTTCTGGATTTTGCCACATATTTTAATATTAAAGGTTATTTTTGACATGCAAGTAGAATCAACAGTGTCCCCCATATGGGGACAATGATTATAAAAAGATGACATAACACATGAATTAAGTGTCTTTTTTAATTGAAAAGCTAACAAACTGTCTAGTTACATTTCTCCCCACCCCCAAAACCACAAACCAGGTAGTAACTGAGTCTTCTAGGCAATCTACTCAAAGCTGAGAGGATTAAAAATAAGAACAAGTCCTCAGATCCAATTAAGGGAGCCCTGCTACACACAAGCTGATCAATGCCAGTGGTACTGACTGATCGTGCAGCTGAAAGACATCCTATGGGCCCACTCAGAACGTTTGTTTCAAGTAGCCTCTTTCCAGTTTCCAACTCATGAATAAAGATAATATTTTTTTTAATTCTATTTCAGAAAACTTTTTGGAAGTTGTTTTATTTACAATGCCAACTTTTAAAAGATCACTCAGTTGAACTGGACAATAAACCAGGCAGCAATCACTCTGCAAGAAGAGAGGAAGCCCCAAATGCCACTTTCTATCGAGAACCCACAGTTCAGTTTTATTCAGAGCAAAGTAAACAGGAACTTTCAATCATACTAGAAGAAACCCGGGTTTGGAATCTGTACTCAAGCTACACATGCAGTGAGGACAATATTCTGCTAAAACAAATGATTTGCTGCTGCATTTGTCTACGTTTGCCTAATATTAACAATTATAAACAGAGCAGTGCAACTAGTATTTGGAACAATCCTTACAGTGTTACAGTGTCAGGCACAACGTTTCACTTCTCTTCACACCACTGGTTCTCTTTGCGTACCTGGGCTGCTGCTTCTTCAGTAAAGTCATTCTTAATGTTGAAGGTCTTGCGAATCTCCTCCGGAGTCTTCCCCTTGATCATATTGGCAACAGTCCTGCATGTAACGTCCAGCAAACCTCTGATGTCTAAGTAGTTTGCAGCCAGAATAAGCTCAAAAAGTGTTCCTTGGTCAACTTTCAGGAATTCCTGGTCCCAAACAGGGACATCATCTGTTCGCTTTTCTTTGTTCTCATCGTCTTCAGGAGGAGGAGGGTCATCCTTGTGGTGGGTGCACCACTGAATGACTTTTTTAATATTGCTGCATTAACATTTGATAGAGGAACCAGGTCATCATCTCCTTCATCATCCATCCTCAAATCTTCCAACATGGTTTTGATAGTCACAGACTATTTGGCAATTTCTACATCAACTTCAATTGCATCTCTTAGCTATTGTGAATTGAGCTGCAATAAACATGAGCTGCAATAAACATGGAGGTGCAGATAGCTCTTTTATTTGCTGATTTAATTTTCCTTGTGTAAATTCGAAGGAGTGGGATGGCTGGGTCATATGGTAGGACTATATTCAGATTTCTGAGGTATCTCTAAACTGTCTTCCATAGTGGCTTTACCAGTTTGCATTCCTACCACCAGTGGATTAGGGTACCTTTTTCCCACATTCTCGCCAGTGTTGTTGTTAGTTGATTTCTGTATGAAGTGAAACCTCACTGTGGTTTTAATTTGCATCCCCTGAAAGATAGTGATCCTGAACATTTTTCCATGTGTCTGTTGGCCATTTGGATTTCCTCTTTTGAAAAATGTCTATTTAAGTCCTTGGTCCATTTTTTAACTGGGTTGTTGGTTTTGTTGTTGTGGAGTTTCTTAATCTCTGTGTAGATTCTGGTTATTAATCCTTTATCAGTTGCATAGTTTGCAAATAATTTCTCCCATTCTGTCGGTTGCCTCTTCACTTTCCTGTTTCTTTTGCTGTATAGAAACTTCTCAATTTGATGTAATCCCTTTGTTAATGTTGGCTTTGGCTGCCTGTGCCTCTGGGGTCTTCTCCAAGAAGTCTTTGCCTGTGCCAATGTCTTGCAGGGTTTCTCCGATGTTCTCTAATAATTTGATGGTGTCGATTCTTAGATTTAGATCTTTCATCCATGTTGAGTGGATTTTTGTGTAAGGTGTAAGGTAGGGGTCTTGCTTCATACTTCTGCATGTGGAAATCCAGTTTTTCCAGCACCAGGGATTGGTTTTAACTCCTTGGTCAAATATAAATTGGTTGTAGATGTTTGGATTGATATTTGGTGTTTCTTTTGTGTTCTATTGGTCTATACATCTATATTTGTACCAGCACCATGCTGTTTTGATTATAACTGCCCTGTAGCATGTCTTAAAATCTGGTATTGTGATTCCTCTGCTTGGTTTTCGTTGCACAAGATTGCTTTAGCTATGTGAGGTCTTCTGTGCCTCCGTATGAATTTCAGCATAATTTTTTCCAGATCTGAGAAGAATGTCTTTGGTATTTTGATTGGTATCACATTGAATCTGTAAATTGCTTTTGGAAGAATGGACATTTTGATGATATTAATTCTCCCAATCCATGAACATGGAAGATTTTTCCTTTTTTTTTTTTTTTTTTGTATCTTCTCTTTCTTTCTTTACTATTTTTTACTTCTCATTATAGAGATCTTTGACATCCTTGGTTAAGTTTATTCCAAGATTTTTTTTTGTAGCTATTGTGAGTCAGATTGTTCTTCTAAGTGCTTTATTAGCCTTGGCATTGTCTGTGTATACAAAAGCTGTTGATTTTTGTCTATTGATTTTATGTCCTGCTACTTTACCAAACTCTTCTATGAGTTCCAATAGTCTCTTAGTGGAGTTCTTTGATTCTAAATAAAGAATCATGTCATCTGCAAATAGGGATAATTTGACTTCTTCCTTCCCAATTTGTATCCCTTTGATTTCTTTTTCTTGCTTAATGGCTCTGGCTAAAACTTCCAGGACTATACTGAATGTGCTGTTTATATTTGAAGATGAGTTGCTGTAGGGTGTAATTCAGAGAGGAAGGAGTGGGGGCTGATTTCACCTTTATCTGGTGGTCACACTTCCTTTAGCCTTGTTTCTCTCAAATCCAGATTCCAGCGTATCAGCTGCTCTTGACAGTATCTGGCTCTTAGAGCTTTCTATAACCTTTCCTCTCAAAATGCATAATGCTTTAAGCTTTTTTAAACAAAACAGTCCCATAGGACTACCACAGTTCTGATCACTGCCTGCCCAGTTGGCCGGTCTGCTGCTGTACCGTTTCTCCTTGTGTCCTCTGATACAGCTTCTGCTTGAAAGTCCCCTGGAGTCTAACAACAGCTACTCTCAGTTTCTTTTGTCTTCAGTTTATTTGAAGGCAGAGAGACAGAAATAGAAATCTTGCATCCACTGGTTTCTTCCCAAATGCCCACGACAACCAATTTGGGCTACGCTGAAGCCAGGATACCAGAACTGAGTCTGGGTCTCCCATGTGGGTAGTAGGAACCCAAATATTTGAGCCATCATCTGTTGCCTTCCAGTGTGTGCATTAACAGGAAGCTGATTGGGAAGTGAGGTAGCTGGGACTGGAACCATATACTCTGGATATGGAATGCAGCCTTCCCAAATGGCCACCTCACCACTGTATGCCGTGCCAATCCCTACTTTCAGTTTATTGAATTCACCCATCTTCCGTGTGTTACTGTGTTCTCATGGCTGTAGCTGAGACTTAGGGACCTCTCACATCTCCTTTTTTGGTAACTTTCCTTTCAATTCTACATCCAGTAGGGCCATGGGAATCAAGCATTGTACACACAGAAAGTGTAAGATAGCATATCCACACTGTAGATTTTGTCTTTCTGTCGATGGATATAGCTAGAATTTGAGACCAACCTGAAGCTACACATTGTAACTGAGTCTTCTGTGACATGCTAGTTCCCATCTCCATTTGGCTATTGGATAATTTTCTGAATAGGTCTACTATGCCAGCTTTCTAGTTCACTGTATTCTATGGAGAGCTTTGTGTTAAAAACTCCCTATTGAATGTGGCGATGACTTAGGCATCCTTCAAAGTGATTCCTCTTCTGGCTAATGTACAAAGCAGCCTGCTTGGCTATGTTTTTTTCTTTGAGAATCATCATCCACAGAACCATTCCTGAATAACTTCTTCAGTAATTTTAAAACTGCTTGCAGCTTGTGGGCTTGGGAACTTCCCACAGGACAACAAGCACATCATAACATTCTGCTGGGCTTAGGGGTGGCGCTGTGGCATAGCATGTAAAGCCGTCCCCTGCAGTGCCGGCATCCCATGTGGGCACCAATTCGAGTCCCAGCTGCTCCACTTCCCATCCAGCTCTCTGCTATGGCCTGGGAAAGCAGTAGAAGGTGGCCTGAGTCCTTGGGCCCCTGCACCCACATGGGAGACCTGAAAGAAGCTCCTGGCTTCAGATTAGTGCAGCTCTTGCCATTGTGGCCATCTGGGGAGTGAACCAGCAGATGGAAGATCTCTCTCTCCCTCTCTCTCTCTCTCTCTTTCCCTCTATTTCTCTATAACTCTGCCTTTTAAATAAATAAATCTTAAAAATAATAAATAAATAAAATTTTAAAAGGCACCATTAGCTTTCTGTGAAATATATATATATTAGAAAAAAAAATTCTACTGGGCTTGAAATCTGAAAACAGTCTGTCCATTGGTAATGTATTGAAGTGAACTTTATATGAAACTTTGTTTTCTTTTTTTTTAAGGTTTATTTTATTTATTATTTGAAAGTCAGAGTTACACAGAGAAAGGAGAGGCAGAGAGAGAGAGAGCTCCTCCATCCAATGATTCATTCCCGAATTGGCCGCAACAGCTGGAGCTATGCTGATCCGAAGCCAGGAGCCAGGAGCTTCTTCCGGGTCTCCCACATGGGTGCAGGGGCCCAAGGACTTGGGCCATCTTCTACTGCTTTCTCAGGCCATGGCAGAGAGCTGGATAGGAAGTGAAGCAGCCAGGTCTTGAACCAGTGCCCTTATGGGATGCTAGCACTTTAGGCCAGGGCATTAACCCACTGAGCCATGGTGCCGGCCCCCAAAACTTTGTTTTCTTTATAGGAGCACAAAGTGATCCTTGTTTGGAGTTGTATCTTTCTTTGCTTTATATTATAGAACTGTACACATAGGGAACTATCTTAGATTCTTGTTCAATTAGTCTCAATCTATAACAGTTATCATCCATTTTATGCCTTTTTTTCTTTTTCTTTTTTTTTTTTTTTTTTTGGACAGGCAGAGTGGACAGTGAGAGAGAGAGACAGAGAGAAAGGTCTTCCACTTGCCGTTGGTTCACCCTCCAATGGCCGCCGCAGCCGGCGCAACGTGCTGATGCGAAGGCAGGAGCCAGGTGCTTCTCCTGGTCTCTTATGGGGTATAGGGCCCAAGGACTTGGGCCATCCTCCACTGCCTTCCCACGCCACAGCAGAGAGCTGGCTTGGAAGAGGGGCAACAGGGACAGGATTGGTGCCCCAACCGGGACTAGAACCCGGTGTGCCGGCGCCACAGGCGGAGGATTAGCCTATTGAGCCACAGCGCCAGCCACCGTTTTTCTTAAGTCTAACAATTTAGCTTTAACTTCCTTCACTAAGCCTTGTGTTCTACCATCCAATTTATAGACATAAAAACTACTCAATAATCCTACATATATGAAGATGAAAGCTACCATTTTGGGGGTTCTTATGAGTTGGGTACCTTTGTAACTACATGTGTGAACTCATTTAATCTCTACTGCAGCCCTATGATTTATATATTAGTATTACTGCTATTTTACAGAAGAGATAATTGAGTCTCAAAGAGATTAAGGAATTTAGCCGCTAAATGAGGAAGCTAGGATTCAAATTAAGACCCCTGTGATTCCAAAGCCATTAGTGTATACTGCTTCCCTACTCAACTCCAAAAGGAACCTTTCTGGCTGGAAATCTAGAATTCTTCAGTTAAAAGAGTATATATGAGGGTATGTTAAACATTTCATGATAAAATAGAATTTAAAAATAGGTTTGGGTCAGGTGTTTGTTGAAATGTCTAACATGCCTGCATCCTGTATCAGGAGTTCTGGAGTCCCTGTCCTGCCTCCATTTCTGATCCCTCTTCCTGATGATGCACACCGTGGGAGGCAGCAGGTAATGGTGGCTTGAGAATTTAGGTCCTTGCCACCCACACGTGAGACCCAGATTAAGTTCTGCCACCCTTAGGTTTGGCCTGTCCTAGACCTGGCTTTTGTGAACATTCGGGGAGTGAAATAAGGAATAGAACATCTCTGTCTCTTTATCTTTGCCTTCCACATAAATGAAAATAAACAAAATTTTAAAATAAATTTATTGGAAGGCAAAAATTTTTTGAAATGCATGCATAGTATTTTCATAATATGCATTTCCATGAACTTTATGAAGACCCCTTGCATATTCTGTAATACAGTTTAGTGACCCAGAAACTAAAGGCGAACAACTGATCTAGTGCCAATTTTTAATATCTTTAATGTCTGCTTCTCTAGATAGCCCTTGGATTTGTTAGCTCATTGTTTTCCCTTATTATAAGAAATGCTATTTCTGTGTGAGTGCTGTTGCATTTGGAAATCATTCTCATGACTAAATATTTGTTTGCCTGTTAAGAGCCCGGGGAAGGGCTATGCTGCCAGTAGGTGCTCAACAAAGATTAATGGACAGCCCAGCACGTCTGTGTAGGAGTCGTGTGCTTGGTTAGGATCTGCTCAACTGAAAGAGACAGAAGTGAGGAGGAGAAGAAAAGCCCAGGATGGCCACCCAACCCCTACCTTGGGTTTCTGGATCGGCTTTGATCAGAAAGGCCCCCAGGCCTAGATGCAAAAGGGATGGAAATGTGGAGCCCAGTGTTTCCTTGGGTTTTGCTGTGAAAATTAGATTCCAGGGCTACTTGCAGGATTAATATGAGAGAACTTGGTTCTCTGATGAGGACTGAAGGAAATCAAATATTTTTTTTTAATTGACACATTTTCTATTATTATATACATATAAAGAGGATGAGTAATATGCCAGATCAGATGGTTTATTCAAACTGTCAGAACACGAGCTGAAGTGTGAGTAACTTTCCTGAGAACCTTCTGCGAAATCCGAGCAGGGGAGAGGGGCAGTCATCAGCCATCCGTTCGTCCACCACCAAGTCATCCTGAAAAGCTGGGGGGAACAAGAAAAAGTTTCCCCCAGAGTGCAGGGTGGGGCACTTCTAGAGGAGGGGGAGTGCGGTGCTTTAAACTGACTTCACCAAAAATCCAAATGTCCATGTGTGCTTACCTAGGGTTTGCACTTGACAGCCCAGGGTCAGCCACTGTGAAAGATGACTATGGAGTGCCTCCCTACAGCTCGGCAGCAAAGCTTGAAGATGTGAGGGCTCCTGCTTGTAAAATCAAGCTGGGTGCTCTGGCAGCAAAGTCGAAGGAGGAAAGCTTCAGTTACTAGGGTTGCCACCACCTGTGGTCAGCTGGGACTGGATGTGTGAATAATGCATGGAGCAGAGTGTGCCAGCCAGGTCTTGAATGGCCCTGGCTCCCCTCTGAGCGCTCTCCCAGCCTCTTCAGCTGCATGAACAGTATGGAGACAGCTTTCTAGGGGCCACCTCTCCTACCTCATGTTGTCCTGGGTGAGTTCCTTCATAGGATGAGCATTCTTCTGTTGGAAAACTCTGTGTTTCTTGAGCAATGTTATACATTGCTACCCTTTAAAAGCTTTCTTTTTTCCCCCTAATAACTCCTTTACCAACAAAGAGGCCTTATGAAATTGGTGTATCAGAGTTCATTTCTTTAATAAATGACCTTCATTACTGCCACTACACACCTTTGCATGATTTTCCAAAAGAAAGGTCACTTTTTAGAAGCAGCTGAGAAAGTATCGTAGGAAGGTAGGCATATGGCCAGCAGAGAACTTACTATGTGTTTGTGGCTTAAAAATATAAAATAAGGTAGCTTGTGTGAACAAATATGAGTATATATATAATTATGCCTGAGATATGGATTCACATTTACAAAAGCACTGCCCTAAAATAAAGGTTAAAGGTTTGAGAAGTGGGAAGGGCTAGGTTCCAGTACCAGGAGCAGGCAGATGGATAGATAATACATAGGCCTGGGCCATGCTACCCACGAGCCCAGTTCCTCACCCTTGACTCCCGGCAAAGAACTGAAGGAGCTGCTGACATTTCTCTTAAAGGAATCAATGAATCTTTGTGTCTTCCTATCAGCCCACTTGACCTTATTTTATTTTGAAACAGAGAAGAAGGAAACTGGTGGGGTCGAGAGGCGTGGGCAGAGTGGGGAGAAGCGGGGAAGGAGATGTCTGTGCTGTGGCGGCCAGAGACAACATCACAGGCTCCTGCCCGGCATCTGGGGTGTTACTGCTTGCTTGCTGTGGTCTTAGTTGTTTCTGCTTCTAATTTCAAATTCTCACCATGATGCAATAAGTCACTGTCTTCCTAGCCATCATCCCAGTATTGACAAGTAAATGTCACCCATGTTTGATTGACATCCATTGCTCCTGAATGCAGAAGTATCATTTACTTCTTTACTTAAAGCAGTTCTGTGGTCTTTGTATGTGTTTGTGGGATAACTTATCGAATAGCTTCTCTAAGGGCCTTCCGTTAATATAACAAATCCAGGCAGTTCCTTCTCTCCCTCTCCTGCTGCCAATGGAGTCTCTTCTTTGTCCTATTTTTCCCATTTCACCCTCTCCCCCCTCCCAGGTAGATTTGGGCTTCGGAGCTGCTTCGGAGCTTATAGGACTCTGCCCACATCTTAGGAAAAGACCTTGCCCAGCACTTGCGTAAAGGCTGCCTGCTTTATCTTTAGACTTTTGAAGGCCTGGTGACAAGTGATGATTCCTCATGCATGTAGCATCTTGAAGTAAATGCAACCTCAGGTGCAACAACAGTATGTTCTGAAAGGCTGCCGGAATTGTAAGCCTGTAAACAGAGTCTATATGTTTACCTGCTCCGCTGTGCGGCGTTTGTACAAAGAGCCAAGCCTGGCCCTGCATGAGACTTCATGTCCATTTAGAGTCATTTAAAACCATGGAGAAATGTCCTCCGGCTTTCCAACACACCTCTCTGTTCTCTGATGTCAGTTAGAAGGTTGGTGCTGATGGTGGTGGGGAACCGTAAGGTTAAACAAAATGACATCTACCATCTGGAAAATTCTACAGGGCCCTCCTTGTGTTAAAAGTGGCATTTTGAAAACAAACAAAAAGCACCTGAAGCACCCAAGGTGAGCCAGGAGAAAAACATTGCCAACCCCTCCACCCTCCTTTCAACCTCCACCTCCACCCTCCAGCTGGGGCTGCTGGCCGTGGGGAGACTGGGGGCTTAGGTGTGACCTTGAGCCCCCAAGCTGTCTACCTTCCCCCGCCCCGTATGTCCAGTGAGAACGCGGCCATCGCCTGGGTTCAGCAAGGGAGTATTCAGAATCCCACTGTTCATCCATGTGCAGAAGGGGAAAAAAAGAGAGGCCGAAAAAAAAAAAAATCCCACATTGTCAGAGTAATGCCAAACTCTCTCTGAGTGGGATGAGCTGAGCAGATGCTGCAATGAGATGCCAAAGCGGCTCCCCTTCCTCTGTGCCTTGGGTGCCTATAAATTGCTCCGGCGCGCGTTTGTCAGCCTCCTCTTCTCCTGGCAGGTGGTACCCAGGCAGAATTCTGCGTTCAGTCTCTCTGCCGCTCCGCTCCCGGCCGTGAGGCGCTCGCCGCTGCTCGATCGCTTGCTCGCTCGCTCGCTCCGCCGCTCCAGCCCGTGGCCTCACCGAGCCCACCTTGCCCGCCGCCGCTCCCGGCACCGGGGAGGCGCGGGGCCGAGCTCGCGCGACTTGGGAGGTGCGCATCGATTAAGAGTTGTGTGCTGGCTGCAGAGAAAGCAGAAGAAGAAAAGGAAAAAAAAAAAAAAAAGAACAAACAAACAAGGCAGGGGATGGGCGAATAGAGAGAGCGAAAGAAGAGAAGGAGGCGGCAGAAAAAGGCAACTTCAGACGGAAAGTTGGTGCGAACTGGCGCAGTCTGCAAAAATCGGGAAAGTCGATCGCAGGCAGCAGCGGCATAAAAGTGCGAGCGGGCCCGGACGAGCGCGGAGAGGCGGCGGCTGGCTCTGCCCTCCGGGTGGCCGCGCCGGCGCCCGCGGAGCCACAGGTGCGAAGGGGCTCGCGGGAGGCGAGAGGGCGCCCTAGGCACCCCTCCCCCCACCCCGCCCCCCAGCTCGGGACTTGGGCTCAAGTCGCCGGGGCGCCCAGCGCCCTCCCCAGTAGCCGCCTCAGCGAGGGGGGGGAGCAGGAGCCGGCCGGGAGTGGGGCCGGCGGTGCGCGCCCGCCCAGGGGAGTTGGGGTTCGCAGGGGGTTGTTTTCGGCTCTGAGGAGGTCCCCGCCCAACCTTCAAAATTTTGTCCAAAAGCAGACAAGAGGATCGCCCCGCGCTGAGCCGGCTGGTGGGCAGCAGGAGGCGCCTGATCGCCGCCGGGGCGCTGGGGGTGGTGATGGTGCTGCTGTTGGTCATCCTCATCCCGGTGCTGGTGAGCTCGGCCGGCACGTCGGCGCACTACGAGATGCTGGGCACCTGCCGCATGGTCTGCGACCCCTACGGGGGCACCAAGGCGCCCAGCACGGCCGCCACGCCCGACCGCGGCCTCATGCAGTCCCTGCCCACCTTCATCCAGGGCCCCAAAGGCGAAGCCGGCAGGCCCGGGAAGGCGGGCCCGCGTGGGCCCCCTGGCGAGCCGGGGCCGCCGGGCCCCGTGGGGCCCCCGGGCGAGAAGGGAGAGCCGGGGCGTCAAGGCCTGCCGGGGCCGCCCGGGGCACCCGGCCTGAACGCGGCCGGGGCCATCAGCGCTGCCACCTACAGCACGGTGCCCAAGATCGCCTTCTACGCCGGCCTCAAGAGGCAGCACGAAGGCTACGAGGTGCTTAAGTTCGACGACGTGGTCACCAACCTGGGGAACCACTACGATCCCACAACGGGCAAGTTCACCTGCTCCATTCCGGGCATCTACTTCTTCACCTACCACGTCCTGATGCGCGGAGGGGACGGCACCAGCATGTGGGCTGATCTCTGCAAAAACAACCAGGTGAGTGCAGGTGGGCGGCGGGGAGGGTGCAGGCGAGAGGGAGGAGACCCCGGAAATGGAAGGGCTCCGCCGGCGCACCCGGGAGAGGCGGGGGTCGTACGCAGAGGAGGGCGCCCCGCAGCCTGGAGAGGGCGTTTCCAGAGTCTGGGACCCTCACTCGGTGCGCGCGCCTGTGAGCGCCCCTGCGGCCAGTGCTCGGGGGGTGGGCAGTCCTGGAGCAGAAAGCGAGCCCCCCAGCCCTGGGCTCCAGGGCCCTGCAGGGTCGCTTGCAGACTTTTCCCGGGAATGGGAAGAGCTGGGGTAAGAGGAGGAGTTGGGAGTCTGGAATGGGCGTGCCAGGGTGAGGAACTCGAGACGGACGCGGGCCGAGAAAGGGACCCGAAGGAGTGCGTCCTGGCGGGGCGCATCCCGGGCGGAGGCAGGATGGGGCGGCCGTCTCGCGGCCCTTGGCGTCCCAGGCCCCGAGTCGCACGTAAAGTCTGTTTCCCAACTCCAACTCCCGTTTAGTTTGCAGAGGCAGCAGCAGGCGGCGGAGGAGAGAGGTGAGGGCTGCTCCTAACGAAAGGAAAAGTTGAGACTGAGCTCCAACTCCGACGGCTGGAGTGGCAGGGACGCACGGGCGGCAGACAGGGGCCCAGGGGTCTGCGCGCCTCTCGGAGAGCGAGCCCCGGGGCACCTGTGCGAGTCTGGACCTCGGCCTTGCCTGTGCAATGGCTGTAGGTTACACCCCCTCCCGCCACCTCCTCGCGAGTCCGCAGCGTTCCCCTAGGGCCACTTTACTGTTTGTGGGAGGAATTCACAACATGCCAGCATGCCTGATTTTTTTTAAAGGAGAAAAATACTATTTATAATTACTTAAAGTGTAATCGGATCTTCTCGCCACCCTAAATTGGCAGCCAGTGGGGTGAGGCCCTGCAGCCTGAGGTCTGGCCTCGGGTACAGGGAGCTCCTCTACCTGCTGAGTGGCAAAGAAACCGGCCCACGACCCCGCCATCGCGAGGCCTCGCTGCAGGCAGCAACTTTGACTTCACACAAGGGCTACTGGGCTTCCGGGGGGCCCTGGCCCCTTGCAAATTCAGGCCTTCTTAGATATAACCCGAATTTCTGTTAAGCATCATCAAGGCAGGGTTTCTTCCCAAAGAAAGACCTTATTCAATGCCAGAAGTCTTTTAAAAGTCAGAGACATGTGTCCTAAACGTGCAGGAGACAAACAGAACAAAAGTCTGGCCTACCCTTTCCTGCAAATAGATGAAGAGACCCCCAACTCCCCACCCCCACTCTAGGACACATAGAACAAAAAGAAAAAATGGCCACCAGGAGGCACTGACAGGGTTGTTTATTAGAGTTATTATGCACAAAAATAATATTCAGATAAATGACAATTATTTACAGAGCAGCGGGATAGTGATAGGTCAATGCGCAAAAGGGCATTTCTCTGTTCCAAACTAGAGCCACCTTGTCACCCTAACAAAATGGTTTCTACCTGCCCCTCCAGAGGGCTGCTTCTAGGCACCCTTTAATTTGCAAATGGGTTTTCTTCTGACTCAGAGGCTAGGGTTGAGGAACACTATCAGGCTGAAGAGCTTGTTTGCAGAGGTAGCAATTAAAAATGGAAAACACTCCCAGTTTTATTAGCAAATGTATTTAAAATGGCCATGTTTAAAAATATCTGAAATTGCAATTGCATGAAACACTGGGGAGTAACACATTTAAGTAAGTTTAAATGTTCATGTCTACATCGCTGAGTCCATGTATATTTATTTCACTGATCCCAAGAAAAATCCTCTACTAGGTGTACTGCGTGCATTTTGTTTTTAAACTGATTCCATTGTTTACAGTGTAAAATGTTCCTTTGTATCACTGTAGCGTATATGTTCTATGAGGTTCAGGACAAAAAATAAAGGAAAACAGCTTCCCTTATAATGTGTAAGGTTTTCCACTAGCAATCTTAAACTGCTACTCCTGCGAAAGGTGTGCAACAGGTTAATTCATAAAAAATAAATGTATAGTGGCAAACAATATATTTTTGAACTCCATATGGACTATTTTACAAAGTGGTTGTTACAATATTACTGTTAAGGAATTTTATCTCTAGAATAGAACCATTGTCTAAAGTCTGGTCTGCAGACAGTTATGAATGAGAAAGCTTATAAAATCTCTTTTTTATTAATTTATATAAATACTCTATCCTTGATTTTCAGTTATACTCTTGTCTGATCACTTCTTAGGATGGCAGTTTCTTCTTGAGCTGACCTGATTTGTTTTCATAAAACAGAAACTCAGAGATCCATGTCAGTGTAGTGTTCTGTGGATTAAGTGGGTTTTGAGAAGCACAAAAATTAAACTAAACATGCAGGTGACTGTAGGAGACAGCAGTGTTTCTGGACCGTAACCATGTGAGAGCCATTTTATTTATGCTTTGTGTTGAACGCAGGATCACAGATGGAAACATCAAAGGCCAGTAAATTAACCTGATGTGCCACTTAACCTTTTGTTTATGATTCCACAAAAGTACAATGAAAATGAAATCATGAGAACATCAGTACCAATTAATTAAATTAGCAAATGTTACCATAAATACTGTCTCTAATGGTAAATCCTCAATAATAAGATAATACTAAAACTACACAACCTATTCCATTCTCGCAAGCATACCGCTAAAAGGACCACAGTTCTCAAATTCCCCATGAAACCATCAACATGAATTTAATCCTAGTATTTGTTGAGAGCTCATGACAGTGCATATTAAAGGAAAAAGTTGGACTCAAATAGCTTTATATAGATAAAGGAAATACTTTTAATATTTGTGCACTTTTAGTAGAAAATCAGGAAAAATTGTATTTGAATACAACCACGATAATACCATTATAATATTATATATATTATAAAACTAAAGCTGGCTTAAGGTTAGGACTATAAAGTAATTAAAGGCCACTGCTTTTTCTTTTAAGAATGTATTACTTAGGGCACCAGTCAACATAAGATATATTGGAAAGAATGAATAGTTTGTGGATTGACAGTCATCTATTTGAGAAATTAATAATATGTCTATTTTTGTAGGGGCAGGGAAAGATGAACTGAAGACAAAGCAGAATCTAAATAGTTAACAGAATAAGAAAAGACACTGGAGCCAATTTAGAGGTAGAAAGGAGTATAGTAGGCTGAGAAAAGGATGCCTCATATTCTCTGACAAAATGCTGAAATCAGTGTACATTTAGGAAGCTGAAAATAGCCACCAGGGTGAACCCATTACCTTCCTCAGTAGTGTGATGGCTTAAAGGAAGATCTGTTGAAGTCACTGAGCTGGACACTAGAGCTTGACATTTCAGATCCCATTATACCTTTAGGGTGTGATCAGTGAGCAGGCAAACTCAAATCATGTAAAGTACACAGAGTGTGGCAGTTAGTTAATTGGGAAGGTGTTATGGCACAGTACAGGCTAAAATCTTGGGCAGTTACTTCCATTAAAAATGAATCACCCTTCCAGCCGTGGTGTCCCTGCAATGCATCTGCAGGGTTCTGTGGTTATACCTCCTCAGTACACACGCTAATGTTGATTTGGTTTCGTGATTGTACCTTATAGAATAAAAACTGCATTACACATTTTTAAGATCATTTTCTTTAAATCAAGAGATTTTAATGTGTCCTGATTTCCAAATTCCTTCATGAAAAAACAAGGTTCGAGCACCATCCCCACAGAACACACACTAAATACCCCAAGCACTGAATAAAATGAGTGTCTGGTGATCAGTAAAAGCTGAGACGTAGGTTATGGATTGAAAATTAGTTAAAATGTTAATAATACAGATAATTAGAAACTTTCTTTTTTGTATTTTGATTTTTCTCATCCGTTAAAAATCCATGTTCAAAACACTTCAGGTCATAATAGCAGTCTCCTCCTTGGGTAGACTGTTTTCCCTAGGAATTAATGACTTAGATGAAATCCAAGCATTCAGCTCTTACTGACTGATGATGAATTCGTGGGAAATAGGGTGGAGTTCTGTTGTGTTTTTACTTAATGGTCACAACAGATCACCTCACTCGTGGTGTACACATTTGAGTCAATGCTTCTGAGCATAATTACATGGTATCTTGCTTTCCTTCTATTAGTGCCAGTTAGCGCAGTGTTAAGCAATTCCAAATGCTGTAAGCCCTTTTCTCCCTTTGCTATATGATGCCCAAAAGAAATTTTTAAAGCACTACTCAAATTCCTTTACAAGTTCAGCAGTGTCAAGGAGCCTTCTCCTTTTTTAACATTTCAGCAGTAATGTGAGAACGTATCACATGAAAATTTAATTTGAAAACCTATCATTTAAATTTTGAAAGAAATGCATGGCAATTCTTGACTTATGTCTCATTTCCTTCATTTTGCCAAGTGATAAAACCCAGCATATTGTACCCCAAGTCATGCATTATTACATAGTGCAGATTTACAAAACCACTAAATCACTTGCTGTGTTATTCGGGGGAAATATCATTATCGTGGAATAGAAACAAGCCACAAAGTAGAAGATGTGTTACTGAAATAAATCAAATGCAAGTCTGCCTATTGAAAGATTTTCCAAGCCAGAATCCAAATATATCTAAATGGATATGAAGCCTAATTTGAGTGGAGAATGTGACAGAATGTCCGTATCACAAGGATATGATAGGCAATTTGACTGTTTGCAAATGTCTATCAACTCACTAATGAGACCATAGGCTTAACAGGAGTAGATTATAAACAACTTCCATCCTCAAAGCAAACCACACATTTAGAATCTTCTAAATATGAAAGGCTGTTGAAGAAAGTCATTCAAAAATTTCAGAAATTTCAGAGACCTCATATCATGGATTTAGTGCCTTCCCTAACTTTTAGATATACTGAACTTTATGATTGTCCAGTGCACATATAGTCATTTGGTGATGAAAAGGCACAAATAGAAAGAAGAACCCTGACAAACTGGTGATTACCAAAGATGTTTACATGAGTTAAGCTTCTGAAGGAGCCTGCTGACGGGGCTTTATTGGAGTTAGATTTCCAAAGCCAGAAATCAGGGGACTTTCTTCCTTTTTTCTTCCTACAGAGGAGTGGTGTTTCCCTCATCTGTACTTACTGTAGATCTCAGTTTTCTAATAATTGTGATGACTAACTTCCGTACTCACAGCCAGTTAGAATATTCTTATGTGGCTTCAGTTAAAATGCAAAATAATGCGATTATTTCCATTTCCAAAAGTGATTGGGCATAGGGATTCAAGGAATTAGAAAAGTAAGCTAGGAAGAGTATAGATTGATATGCATTGTTTACGATGTCTAGTTAATAAAACTGCTATAAGGCCCCTAACTAAAGCACTAATGGCTCCCACTCTTCTCCTTTCCAATAATATCATTCAAAGTATTACAGGGATTTTCCTCCTACATTTCTGAGGCAAGATGGACCTTCCCATGCTAAAATCTGTGCTATGGCAGCAAGTCTGCTGTGGATGCTGTGTGAATGGCAAAACAAAAACAACGACAGAACAGAAAAGCGTGCGGATTCTTTCACAAACTCTAATTCTTGTCTGTTTCACATAGGTCCGTGCTAGTGCAATTGCCCAAGATGCTGATCAAAATTACGACTATGCCAGTAACAGTGTGGTTCTTCACCTGGAGCCAGGAGATGAAGTCTATATCAAATTAGATGGTGGGAAAGCCCACGGAGGAAACAACAACAAATACAGCACGTTTTCTGGATTTATTATTTATGCTGACTGATAATGCAGAAACTAAGTTTATTATTCTGAGTTTGAACACTGGATTCGTATGGCTAACGTCAGTGAATCAAGGATCCCAGGGGATGCCGATGGCAAGGGCACCTCAGTGGTGTATATGTGGGGGAATCAAATGCTACCTGACTCACATCTGTATCGCTCAGAAACATTATGTAAAAATATATTTAAAGCAAGATAAGCAGATGTGTGATCCACTACCGCCAAAGCAAATACTCCTTATTGTTAGTGTCCATGTGAATGAAGTCCTATATAGATCACAAATTTTTATAGAGAAATCTAAGACATTGAATTATTTCTTCAATATATATGATACTTTGGTGTACTGTGATCTTGCTGCTTTTATCCATATGTCAGCTTTGGTTCTTGTGAGTTTACTTGCTTATTATGATACTTGGAGTCCATTCATAGTGTGGGGAAGAATGATTTCACCCTACAGAAGGTCTAATTGAAATAATGCTGCTTGTCCCCAAAGAAATTGTTTGCCTTGTACTCTTGTAAACTTTAGACCTAGACCTGGGAATGATTCAACTTCAAGCCTTAACCTGGAATTTTCTGGATATGGGAAAATCCCCAAGCCTATGATCATTTTCACATTTTCTTTCTCTTATGAATTTTCTTCTCTGGTGATAGTCTTTAAAAACAGACATGGAAATTGTATCATAGGATTACCCTCTAAATGTGAAAAATGTGTAATTATGTCTGGTATTTAGAAAATTCCCTTTGTGTCCATTTTGTCCATAGAATACATTTAGATTTACTTGCAAAGTCAGAAAAATTTATTCTTTGGTATTAAATCAGAGTGAGGCTTTTGCCTTCTTTGGAACAAAAGATTATTCATAACCCAATGCACAAAGGTTTAATTTGAGCTACTGCATGCATTACCAAGGGGACACTACGTAAGGCCTTCAAAGAGTTACTCCAAGTCTGTGGCCTGCAGTTATTTCAAAATTATCACAATTTCACATATAACCAATATGACAACAGAGTATATATTTTACACAAATACCTTCTCCCAAAACACATTTAGATACATAAATATATATATATATATGTATGTATATATATATAGCTTTAGTGAAAAAGAGAATGGCTATATACCCTCAAAAATTTAAAAAGATCTATGTCCACACACACACACACACACATGCATATATCATTTGATTTATTTTGGATTGAAGTGTATTTTGGATGATGAAAATATATGGAGTAGCAAAATAACGTAAATGATTTCTCTTTAAGCTATCCAGAAAATCACATCTTCTTAGGTTAAAATGCCCTCCACATCACATGTATGAAAGTTAAGGCGATAGCTGCTTTATTAACATATGCCAATCAATACTGTAACTGCATTCGTGGCAGCCTGAATGTCAGGACTGCAGAAACAAAGAGGCTCCCCTTCGTAACATCTATGAATTATATGCATTTCAGTTATTAATTTTTTCTTTTTTCTCAGGTGGATTGAAGCTGACAGTAAAGTAGATTTTGAGAGTAGTGAAAATCCTTTCTCTCTAGTTAAAATACACTGCCAAAAGCCATCTTTTTAATCTAAGGAAAAGATTAAAAATGCATGTTGATATATCCTATCTCACAACTTCCACGATTACAGTGAAAAATCTGTTCTCTTTTCAGCTGCTTTTGAAGACTCTTTGACAAGCAGATTTCAAAAACAGAGATTTAAAAATCTGCTTGTTTTACTGGTGAAGGACATTTGCATTTTTTCATTTAAAGGAACTGGTTTGTTCTCCAGGCTCATTCCTCTTTGGTACTTTGTGTTCTAATACACAGCAAGCTTATCATCCTTGATCAGCTGACATATCTCTCATTTAGCAAACTCCAACTTTCTCGGAGTTCTGCATGGTGTTCCCATCGGAAAGTGCTGCTGTTGAAATGCCTTGGTCTGAGTAACTGTCGTGACTGATGTGATTAGAAACACCCCATTCATCAAGAATAATGACTAATTCTATTTGGCCTTTCTGATATGTAAGATAACTCACACATGAATTGCAATGGATTTTAATTCTATTTAACAGTATATATTTTTCAAAGAAGAACTGGCAGCAAAGGTTTTGAGTAAGTACTTATCAGCACAGTGGGCATTCACTCAAAAGATTACCTTATGAACAGCAGTGCATATCAACTGAGTTTTGAATATTTTTTTTTTTAAAAAGCTTTATTTACACAAAATATCAGGGCCTGGTACCATTTAAAGAGTAGGCTCTAGATTTGGACTGTCATTTCCAATAGATCCGACCTTTTCTTCACATAGATCGGCATTATTTTCTATGTTTAGGCCCAAAGAAAACACAAAAGGTGAAGGAAATAAAGGGAATATATATAAGGCAACCATTTATCTTTTTGCATTTTATCTTATGGATTAATTAAATTGTGGCCTTTGTTATAAATGTAATGATTCATTAAACTATCTTATGTAATATATTGATTTTTATGATTGAATGTCTGTGATTCAATACTGTTATACTGTGTTCTTATCCAGACTTTGTAAAACACAACACAATTTACGGCAAAAAATGGATACCAGAAAGCCAAAGGCATCAAAACTGATTTAGTAGATGCAGATAGTTGGATAGCATCTAATTTATCTTCCAAAATATTTTTATCATTGTGAACTTGTAATTATATTACTGTATCCTTTGGGGGAAAGAAAATCTCAAGATTTAACTTCTCTTGTTGCTGAAGCTATTTTAAAGTGCCATATTATTCATTAAGCATTAATTAAAGAACAGCAGGATAATTAGTAGGATCATCAATATTACGACAAACATTAGGTTGCTCCAGAAGGGGGTAATTTAACTAGAAACATTTAACATTTTCTCAAGTAGTACAGCTGATAGATTGGGGGGGGGATCCAGAAACAAGAACTCCATTTAGGGGATGTAGACTTTAAATCATCCTTTAGAAATGGGTTCCTTTTGATTTATTTTGCTAAGGTAGAACAATAGGGCACAATGACCCTCAGTAACTTCCCAGAGGAGCAGGTATACTTGTTAGCCAGTTTCAGAGAAGGCAAACTCTTCCCATAAGAAGGAAGTAATCAGTTCTTAGTCCTGGATAGCTCTGATTAATATCTCACAGTGGATTTGCAGTCACTGAGTGTTTTCCACAAGTTTTATACTCACAGCTTGAATTCAACAGCAACCATCCTATTTGAAAGTTAGCCATCGCTTAGGATTCTCTATGAGTATCTTATGAAGAGCATTTTCAGAGATACCTCTCAGTAACATTTTAGGGACAATGTTGGTGAGTATATGAGAATAGCCATGACCTCCGTATTTCATCAGCCGGTGCTTTGTGTGTATGTCGTGTGCCACCAGAATTCGATCTTCATAGCCCTCTTCCACCAGGAGACGCACCCTGTGAAAAATGTGAACTCATTATATGGCATTCATCTCACATTTCAGATTTTCAGGGTGCTTTTCACTCATAAACCTATTGCGCTTTGTCATGAAGATACTGCCTTCCACTGTGGCATGTGTACTGGGAGACCCTTAATAAACATTGTGTGGTGATGATAAAGATATTGCTGCATCCTAGTAGGAACATGATCATTATTCTGTGCACACAGAAATTTCTAACCTGTGATATTTATGACAATGCCTGGCAATACTGCATTAAAGATAGCTTCTAATAGGATGTGCCAGTTCAAATGAATGACCACTTTAGCATTTCGCTAAATAACTTTGTACTGGATATATATTAAGCTCTCCTCTTTAAAATGCCTCTCTTGGTGGGCCCATTTTTCAGATCTTATTCTCAATCTCTCCTTTTATCTAGTGAATAAAATCAGTGGCTATTTGTGATTAAAATAACAAAATAAAAGGAATCTTCCTACAAGTCAAATACTCTGAGGGTTAAAAAAAAATAAATACAAAACCCAGTTGGTTTGCAAAGTGAAGTCATATGGTAAGTCATGGTCTTTGAGAAAGGTTGGCAAAGATGACTGTGTCGTTTGAATATTCTTCCTTTTGAAATCTATTGCAATTTTAACTTAGTAGTGTAGTCTCTGAGCATGGGATTAAATTGGCCAATAAAAATTTACTCTCACTTCCATGTCAACAAGATTGTTGAAATAATCAGCTGCTTCTTTAAATTCATGGTCTATAGTCTCTAAAGAACAGCTCCTTGACTACTGTCTAAAGTACAGTCCTCTGTGCTTGGTTAAATGCTGTAATCTTTTCTGTGAGTCAGCCCCTGACAGCCACCATCCTTTAGTGTCTGGACCCTGGGCAGTGTCTGTTCTGACTCCCACAGGCCTCTGATGGCAAAGATGCAACTTGCGACAATGGATCTTCTCTGATATTCTCCGTATATGCTTGTTAGTATCTAAATTCCAAGTAGAACTAGATGGAAGGACAGCACCTTCCTCCAGGGGCTAATTATTTGAAAGGTATCATTTTTTGTTTCAATAGCATTTCTTGGCGATCTAGTGTATGAGTCATATTTACTAGCTACCATGGTTAGCAAAATGTGGGACACGATGCACAAAATCACTCAAGCACAAAGCTCTTGTCTCTAAGAACATATAATTTAAGTTAAATTATAACTGAAGATTAGACCTGACACTGGCAGGTCAAAGAAATGCAGTGCCAGAGTAGAAGAGCCAAAGTGGATGCTTTGTCTTGGAGTCAGCATCCATGCTACATGTACCCATGTCTGTTCCATGGGTGTAGACAATGCCATCAGTGCCACCAAGGTAAACTGTGTCACTGGAATTTGTATAACGACCTAAACTTCTGATCTGCAGCTCCTTTTGGAACAAATTCTATTTAAGGGAATTATCTGAGAGGTAGATGATCATTTTTGAAAAAGAGATTTGACTAAGTGCATGCACCATGCTGAAACATAGTGTGACAAACATTGATCCACAATTGCACGAGAGCATCAAAGGCTGCAGGGTTTGGGGATACACTGTCTTTCTGATCATTTCTGAGCATATCCGAAGTTTTAAATCTCTTTTTTTTTTAACCTGAGAATTATGGCATTTCATTCCTACAAAGGCATATATGTATATTTCTATAAGATATCTTTGGCACACCTTGAAACAACAGTTATCAAATTCTGCAGTCATAAGGGAAGAATATAGTAGATAAAATGCCCTTACTGAAGAATGAGAATACTTAGAACTCGTTAAGTCAAGGATCTGGAAGCTAGTTATTGTATGAGAAGGATAATATTATGGCTTCAGGAAAACAATTCCATCTTGACTATCAAAGAACCCTGCTTGATCATGCCTACACTAAGAGACCATCTCTCACATTGTGCCACGATTTGGAAGAACAGGAGTTACAGAGATGCTGCCAGAAGGGAGGAACCGCTACAGATGAAAAGACAAAAAGCCGTGGTAATTATAGCAACACAAATGAGTTAGTGTTTTGCAAACAAATATTAGAGAGAGACTACAAAGTGTGAAAAGGCAGAGATATAATAAGATTTGAGAAATGGAGCATAAGATTGAAAACAGGTGTTAGACGCACAATTTCTGGTGCTGAAAGCCAGAGGTAGGCAGAAGCGTGCTTCTGTGTTCTTGTGCTCTAGCGCTCCAAGACTTCTATGGCTCAGAAAAGGATGGTGGATGAATGACAAAAGCCAGTTCATGAGACATGGGGGGCAATGGAGTGCTGGAGCACACACAACCCAATGGGTCATTCAGTAACTGATAGGAGCTGTACTTGGGTAAAGTGACCTAAGGTATGGTTTCGATTTAAGGAGGATTAAGCACACACATATACACAAACATATAATAGCACACATCATACACACATGCATATATGTATTGGGTAGAATTTCTGGTATATTTTCATACATCCATAATATTTACATTTTGCACAATAAAATATAACTAAAATGAAGCTCTTGTACTTGAACTAATATCCAGACAGCACTAAAATGTGCTGTGGGAGCCACTGGTCACACTCACCTCATGCCTCCTTTGTAGATGCCCCCTTCAGAGATTCCCTTTCTCTTGTTCCAGAAGGTCTGGGAGCCTCATGGAAGGCACAGGGGTACAAAATATATACCTCATGGTCATAGAGAGGCTTAGGAAAAGGAAGAAGATCCTGTGTGTACACTTCCTATTTCTAGAATGAATTGTAAGACATGTGCTGTGGGCATGCATCAGTAAGTCATGTTTTTGAGATCATAAGAGATGAGGAAGACCATCCAATACCATCCCATTTCAAATTCCAGATGCCTTTCGGCAAAGGGTAGTTGCCTCTGAGTATGGTGCAAACTAGTAGGACTCTGGGGAAACCTGTTTGCCTGCACTGAATGGTGTTACTGAGCAAGTCAATTAAAATAATAAAACAAAAGAGACAACAAGAAGAAAACAATAAGTCTGTTTTTCAAAGAAAAATAAGAGCCAGCTTCATTGGTCAAGTCAGTTGAAGCAGTTTGCACAGGTACAGTTGAATGCCCCTCTTTAACATAACGAGTGGAGCATGGATCTAGTAGCTCTCTCTAATGATATTTTACTGTTAAGGAGGGCATTGGGGGAACGCCAATTCACAGGAGCAGCATAAAAACACAGAAGTCAACACTCAGGGGAAAGGTCTGTCCTCAAGATGTTCCCTCAGTGACACTGGTTCAATGACTTCCCTTCACAGCCGTGTGCATATGTTCAGTTATCAATGCTTGAACCTCATGGACTGAACATCACTTCTCAGCTTCGGTCTCATCGAGTCCCTGACCAAATTCCAGTCCTTGTCATCACGGAGAACTGGATTCCCCCTCTGGAATCAGAATCTTCAGTTTCCTACCCTTATCACGTCACTTCTTTCTACTTTTCCCACTCAACCTCTTCTACCCTAACTATTCACCCCCTTCATTAAATCATCCAGTTATTTCCCCTGTATGTTACCCCCACATATCTGCCCAATCCTCTCTACACTTCCTTCTCTCCAGCTTCTCTCCTCATCTTAACCCTTTCTTCAGCTCCCCTGGCTATCAACCATATCTTTCAGATAAAATCCCAACCCTAGATCTTTCTAACTGCATGCAGTTTCTGCTTCTATCCACCAAGCTTCTATGGTCCTCCTACCAAAACTCAAACATTATTGGGTAAAACAATCACCCAATTGTGTGGGTTGGTGCCAACACAGTGTCAGGCAATCATGATTCCCAGCCTGTGCTAGGACTCACACACATGACACGTCAGTACCTCTCTCATGGACTTCACAGTGAGCCCTAGCCTTCCTCCTCCTCCACAAAGCCCTTGCCTGATGGACCCCAGAGAACACATGGCTATGTATATATTCAGTTTCCAGTGCCTCTAAGGCATTGATCTGCATTCACACCACTGCTTGCTTTGTGTGCTCTCATTTCAATGGAGAAAGCATCCTTTCAAACCAACTTTGTATTTGCTCCCCAGATTCCATCTACAAGTGTCCTCTCAGGAGCCTTGCTTTATATTTCTTATCTCCCCAGATTCTGTAAAGTCAACTTCTATTGAAAACTTGTGTATTCTGCACCAGACACTAGGATAAAACTTTGCATACTTGATCTCATATAAATTCTCTAGAAACCAGGTGGAATGACAGTGCTTCCCTGAATGTGTTCTCTCTGTCCTTCTCCACTTTGGCTCTTAGCCAGAAAATCTACTCAACTGTTTTTTAAAAAAAATTTTTTTTAAAAGATTTACTGGGGCTGACACTGTGACACAGTACGTTAATCCTCTGCCTGTGGCACTGGCATCCCATATGGTTGCTGGTTCTAGTCCTAGATGCTCTTCTTCCAAACCAGCTCTCTGCTGTGGCCTGTGAAAGTAGTGGATGATGGCCCAAGTGCTTGGGCCCCTGTACCTGTGTGGGAGACCTGGAGGAGGCTCCTGGCTCCTGGCTTTGGATCGGCTCAGCTCCAGCCATTTCAGTCATTTGGGGAGTGAACCAGTGAATGGAAGACCTTTCTCTCCATCTCTCCCTCTCACTGTCTGTAATTCTACCTCTCAAATAAATAAAATATTTTTTTAAAAAAGACTTATTAGAAAGGCAGAAATACAGAAAGAGGAGAGAGGGAGAGAGAGCAACCTTCCATTCATTGATTCACTCCTCAAATGGCCGCAATGGCCTGAGCTGTCTGATTCAAAGCCAGGAGCCAGAAGCTTCTTCAGGTCTCCCATGTGGGTACAGGAGCCCAAGCACTTGGACCATCATCAGCTGCTTTTCCAGGGCATTAGCAGGGAGCTGGATCAGAAGTGGAGCTGTTGGGACTCAAAATGCCACACGTATGGGATGCTGGCTTAGCCGACTACACCATAGTGCCAGCCCACTAATCTACTCAATTCTTAATGACAGCTTCCTTTGTTCCTGTGTTGTCCTCTGGCTCCAGTTCTGCCTCCCTGTTTCCATCTACTGTCGCACATCTTGAAAGAGTAATCTCCACATTCTGTCTTCTTCCTCACCTCTCATTCCTCAAGTCTTTTCTACTGATTGTGAAATGAGAGCCTCCTAATTGTAGAAACCAATGGATTCTTTTCAGTCTATGTTGCTGGGTTTTTTGCTGTATAATAGACATTTCAAGTCCTTCTGCCTTATACACTCCTTTCACTGACTTCCATGAAAACATGTCCCTCTGATATTATCAACTGGAAAACTTCTTGACCTATCCTTGAGTAATTAATCCTGACTCCTTCTCGTAAGTGTCTGTCCGCAGGTCTCTGTCCTCATCCTCTTCTCTGAGTGATCTCTTTCATTCCCGTGATTCACAGGATCACATACAAATCAATGGTGTCTAGATTCACGTCTCAGACCAAATCTCAGCCCTGAGCTTCATACTCTTATCTTGGGGTTCCACTGGTTAGCAACTCCTAGATACTTCTGAACTTTCTTGTCAATCCCAAACACATTTACTTTCTGGGGTTCTTTAACCTGATTCATTAAATCTTCATATCACAGCATGACCTACACCAAACCAGGTAGCCATCCTTGACTCCTGAAACTATCCACTTGATTGCAATGAATGACTCCTACAATTGTTTACTCCCATCACAATTTACAATTTTGGGAGGTTGCATTCTGTATGTTGTGTGGTCTTGGGAGATTATCTAGCACTTAAATTGCAATCACCTGCCAATGATTATTTTTACAAAAGAATTTCACATATTAATTGTAGGAAGTTACGACTTCCATGTGGTCAACATGGGAAAATCACAGCTGATTTTATTGGGGGTAAAGGAAGAAAATGTCTTTTGCTCTCATTGTCAAGGCAGAGGCTGAGTAGTATATATGTTTCTTGTCAGCTGCCCATCTGCACTGAACTTCTAAGGCTCTGCTAGGCTTTAGCCTACTTAGGATGACTCATTTTCTCCTTGAAATAATATATAGAGCTTTTTCTCTCTGAAACAGCATAGATATATTTTCCTCTGTAAGTCTGTGGTTCAGCCTGCTTACTGTTTTCTGAATCTTTGCTAATACTCACCCAGATCTGGCAATCAAAAAGGGCTGGCAAAAGGAAAGTCCATGAGAGATTTCATCGTATTTACCTTCTAATTCTTTTGTTATCATCAGGCATGTCAATATCCGGGTTGAATTGGTAATTAAGGAGTTCAGTACCAAAGAGATCATATTCCAAGTAACAGCCAAGCTGAGCAAACTCCAATAACTCCTTCTTATCAAGTATAGTCCTAGAGACAATAAGACAGACATATTATTATTATTAAGAGCATATTTTCCACACACATGGATTAGAAGTTTTATGCACACTATGTACTAGAATATAGTTAAAGTAACAGAACTTTTGAGTTGGCTCTTGGAAGTGACTTTAAAATACTAAGTTCGGGGGCCGGCTCTGTGGCACAGTAGGTTAATCCTCTGCCTGAGGTGTTGGCATCCCATATGAGCACTGGTTCTAGTCCTGGTTCCCTTCTTCCGATCCAGCTCTCTGCTGTGGCCTGGGATAGCAGTAGAAGATGGCCTGAGTGCTTGGGCCCCTGCACCCACATGGGAGACCTGGAGGAGGCACCTGGCTCCTGGCTCCGGCCGTTGTGGCCATCTCAGGGGTGAACCAGCAGATGGAAGACCTTTCTCTCTGTCTCTCCCTTTCACTGTCTGTGACCCTACCTCTCAAATAAATAAATAAATAAAATCTTTAAAAAAATACTAAGTTAAACCTGTTATCAGAAAATAAGAGAATTTATCCATTCAGAAGGGAGTTTTCCTTTCTTATGTACTTGGGAATTAGACTTAATTTTAATTATGCTGCTACCCCTAAGAAGCAGTTTTGTAATTCTCCTTCAGAATCACTTGCAGGACTGTCCCATATCTATTGAAAATCCTTACTGGGGTAAATTTTCATCCTCTAAGGACTGCTGTGAACTCTGGAAACTATCACAAGAAATGTGCCATCAGGTCTGGTGAATTAGGTGAGTAACACTGATCTGGGGAAAATGGGAGGATTCACTGTAAAGGCAGCGATTTTCTGGCGAAGACTGTGAAGTGATTCTAAAATAAATTCCAAAGCTTATGTGAATATCATTCCAACTTTTTAAAAAAGTGACCGTACTCACACAGATATTGAAGTTTGGGTGTGTTTAGCTTTTTAAATAAAATTTATTATCTTATAATAAACTTTATGCATGTACTAAATGGCTAATGTCCTAAATGTCCTGTGTTAGCTGTTGCATAAAGAGTATCTCTATTTTAGGGTTGACGATGATGTAAATGAATGGCAAAGGAGAGGACTGTAAGATAAGTACAGGCCACAGATGGGGAAGTGGATAATGCAGCAACTATAGATTATCCCAGGAAATTTAGGTAGTAACAAATAAAAGGGAGACAGTAATGTAATCCCCAAACACTTTACTATAGAGATTTAATCACATAGAAAAATAAGACAGAATAAAAACATCCTACTAGAATATGGAAAAAAAAATGTCAGGAAAAATATACTCCCCAAATTAGACACCGAGCAAAGAGAATTAAAGACCTAGAGAAGAGAGGTGAATGTTTGGGAAGCAGAACTGGCCTGGAGAAGAGCTGGGGATGCCACACACTGGCTGTCCCATTAGGCTTTTTATCCATGCTGATATACCATTACTTTGGCAATGCCAGGATGCAAGGATTAAAGCAACGTTACATGTGTATAAATCTGCTTCTAAGAGGTCATATAGTTATTTTCAAATAGTTATTTTCAAAGACTTCCCTCCAACTCATAGGAGGATCAATTAAGCTTCTGCATGTCACAGGTTCCAGAAATTTCTGCTTCCCTGGGATGCTTCCAGGGAGCTGACTGTCGACTTTCACTCTGAGCTGTTATACTGGAGCTCTTTTTTTATTCTATTCACCAGTTTGGCATAACTTATAGTTCACAATGTTGTTTTTAGACAAGGAGGCTAAAAAATCTTTCCTTTATACTATAAAATGTGCATTAGTTCTGTGCTATAATCTAGTAATACTATTTCTTTTCCATCTTCTTACCATGGAGACTTCCAAAATTATTAGGTTAAAGAATATGTGCTTTTCTATAGTAAACACATTCTATTTGCCCTCAAAGAATTATACTTAAAAACAAAATATACAACAATTAACCTAAGGGAGAAAAGGCTAGTTTTTTTTTTTTCCTTTTATGACCAATTGAGGTAAGTCAATGTTAATTACCTCATATGGGCAAGGTACTAGATGGGGGAGGTCAGGAAAGGGAGGGAGCAGCAGCAACAGGCTGGATCAGACTCTTCTCCTAGTGTCTTTTTCCTGCTTGTGGTCTAATGCATTGAGATGATGCTTTCTAAATTTGAAGTGATATAGAGAGGTATACACTTTATGAAAAGTCCATAGGAAATGAAAAGCCATGTTGCTAATCTGACAACTGTAAGAACTTATTACGTGTCTGGCATTACACTAAGTGCTTTGCATTCATTATTTCGTTTGATACTCTCTGTAATTCCCATCTGGTCTCAGTTTTACAGATGAAGAAACTGTGACTCAAGAAATTAAACATCCAAGGTGATACACAATTTAAATTCATTTCAATGCTTGAACCAACTCTCTTAACCATCATATACTGTATGAATTCTCTTATTGCTAAATATTTTTTTTTACTCAAATGATATTTTCTAGAACTACATTGACTGTGCACATAGTTAACTTTAATTTTGGAATGTGATTACATTCCCACCAACAGTACTTTCAAACCACACTTAAAAAATGGAGAATTACTACCATCAAGGGTAGTCCAGGGGTGGAGAAGTGAAAAGTCCAGGAAGATGAGACAGGATTAGCTTGTGAGGATGTTTAATGGTAGACTAGAGTGTCACTACACACAATAAACAGGATCAGACCTTCAGGGACATTCTGAACAATTTGAATGGCCTGGCCAAAGGAGGAGAAGGAATTCTGCCAATCACGACCACTGCTTACTATTTTCCCATGAGCTTTCTATTGCTCTAAGCCTCTTGCAAATATCAATGGGTACAGAGGCAACATCCAGCAAATCAGTCATCTCTCCTTGCATGTCTGGTTACCTACTTGGATGTCTAATGGACAATTCCAACTCAACATGTCCCAAAGTGAGCCCCTCATCTACTATCCAAGTTGGCTGTTCCAAAAACCCTTCCCTATCTCAACTGATGTCAGCTCCATTCTAGAAGCTCAGGCCAAATATCTGTAGTCACCGTTGAACACTTTCATCCTCTTATACTCTAAATTTGATCCCTCAGGATAGTCTTCTGGCTCACTCTTCAAAATGCAACCAGAATTCAGCTAAGGCATTAAGTCCTGTGGTACTTTCCTGATCCAAATCACTACAATCTCATATAAGATCACTGCAATAAATTCCCAACCGCTCTCCCAGCTTCTAGTTTTGCTCTCTTACACTGTACTCTAAATGCAGCAAAGTGCTACCTCCGTGCCTAAGTCACACCAGGTCTCTCCTCTGCTCAAAATCTACCAATGACTTCTGATTCCACCGTCCACCCCCACTCCAGCCTCAAGTAAGAACCAAGGCCGTCTGGTAACCACAGAGTCTTATACAAGGCTCATCTACAAGAGGAATGGAGACTGTAGGAACTCAATTTTCTAGATGTCAGTGACATATGCATGTTACCTATATTGTAAATGTTATCTGAAAATGTCACCATAGGCAGATTCCTTTCCAGAGGAACAGTAATACTGTTCAGTGAGATTCATCTACACATGTAAGTTTCAAAAGTAACCCTGGAATTTCTCATCCTGTAGAACAATATACATAAAAGGGGTGTGACTCCAAGGGAAATGATCCCTCTGAAAAACACTCTTAAAACCTCCAGTCACATGTAGGGGAAAAGATTTATTTGGAAGAAAAGTAATGAAGCTAATAGTTTGGCCATCAGAAACATGCAGCTGGAGGATAGACAAATGTGCTGTCCCTGAGACTCAGGATGGGACAGGCAAGGGGCGCAGCAGTTAGGCCACCCCTTGGTACAACTGTGTTCTGTATCTGAGCACCTGGGTCTGCGTCCCAGCTCCATTCCCAATACCAGCTCCCTACAAATGACATCCTGGGAGGCAGCAGGTGATGGCTCAATTAGCTGGGTCCCTGCCACCCATGTAGAGACTGAGATTAAATTTCTGGCTCTCAGCTTCAGCCTGGCCCAGCCCTGGCCATTGCAGTCATTTGGGGGAGTGCCCTAGTCACTGGAAGATATCTGTTTCTCTTTCTCTGCATCTCAAATAAAGAAGACAGCAGATTTAAGAAGTTTAAAGTCCAGGATATTATAGTCTCATCTAGAAATTAGAAAGATTTTGAAATCCATGACTACTTTTTTTTGGTATAATACACATTTCCATGAACCTTTCAAAGAGCCTTCAAACAAATGGTTTTCAAAAATTTTTGCATAGAAATAAACATGTTTTAATTCCATTTTCTGTAATTAAAAAAAAGATTTATTTATTTATTTGAAAGGCAGAGTTACAGAGAGAGGGAGAAGGAGATGGAGGGAGAGAAAAAGAGAGGGAGGGGGAAGAGGAGGAGAGAGAGAGAGAGAGAGAGAGAGAGATCTTTCATCCACTGATTCACTTCCCAAACAGCTGTAACGGCCAAGGCTGGGCAGTGCAAAAGCCAGGAGCCAGGAACTTCATTCGGGTCCCCACATGGGTGCAGGAGCCCAAGCACTTGGGCCATCATCCACTGCTTTCTGCTTTCCCAGATGTATTAGCACAGAGCTGGATGGATCAGAAGTGGAACTGGGATTTGAACTGGTGCTCATATGGGATACTGGCATTGCAGGCAGCAGCTTAACCTGGTATGCCAAAATGCCAGCACCTCTATGAATTTTTTGAAGAACCTTTGTATAAGTAAAAGTTATTGCCTGCGCCGCGGCTCACTAGGCTAATCCTCCACCTGCGGCGCCGGCACACCCGGTTCTAGTCCTGGTTGCCCCTCTTCCAGGCCAGCTCTCTGTTATGGCCCGGGAGTGCAGTGGAGGATGGCCCAAGTGCTTGGGCCCTGCACCCCATGGGAGACCAGGAGAAGCACCTGGCTCCTGCCTGCGGATCAGCGCGGTGCGCTGGCCGCAGCGCACCGGCCGCAGCGGCCAGTGGAGGGTGAACCAACGGCAAAGGAAGACCTTTCTCTCTCTCTCTCTCACTGTCCACTCTGCCTGTCAAAAAAAAAATAAAAGTAAAAGTTATTGTCATTAATTTTTTTTTAGTTTATTTATTTGAGACTTAGAAAGAAGAGAGAGAGAGAGAGAGAGAGAGATACATCTCATCCACTGTTTCACTTCACAAATGCCCACAGGGGTGGTCCACACAGTTGGTTAGGTGTGGGCCAGGTAGAAGACAGAGCCAGAGACCAGGAACTCAATCTAGGTCTCTGCCATAGGTGACAAGAACCTAATTCCTTGAGCCATCACCACTGCCTCGCAGGGTCTGCTGTAGCAGAAAACTGGAGTCAGGAGCTGGAACCGGGCATCAAACTCAGACGCTCTGATTTGGGACGTGGGTGTCAACTGCAAGGCTAAACACACACCTCTGTAATTATTATTTTTACTAGTACATAGCAATATGACCCCCCTCTGGATAACTAAGCATTAATGTGAAGGCAATCCAGAAATGAATTCACTTTAGTTCTCTTTACTGGAGGAGGGGCAGTATAAAATCCATGGAGAGGAAATAGTGTCTGATCATAGATATTTTTAAAAACAGAGTCCTGAAACAAAAAATAGAACACTCTATTAGATGTCAATGAGAGGCAGAATGGGAGAGGTAGGTGGCCCAAGAAAAGAAACACCTAACAACTGTCAGGTATATAATACAGTGCTAGTTCTTTAAATCTCTACAAAAGGTACATGAGGAAGGATGAACATCCCCATTTTACAGATGAGAACATGAAATCTCAAAAAAGGTTAGTGACTCAGCTTCCAAACTGAGCGGTTGTGGAGAAACCAGACTACCTTTGGGTTCAGAAGTCAGACCAGATTGCCCCTTCTGGGATGAGGGCATCCACCCACCACAGCGGCTCCATCCCTCCTCACTGGCTCTCACTCCCCTGAGAAATCCACACCACCACAAAGGCATCCAGGAGCACTCTGTGCCGTGCACACCTAACAAGGTGACTCACTCACAGGAAGCTGACACTGAGCTGGGTGGCTTCCAGGGACTGCCAAAGTGCGGCCGCAGTTGCATTTATGCAAGTGATTTTCTTTTTCACTTGAAGAAAAGATCAACCCTGAGTGTCAGCACGGCACCAGGGCAAGTGGACTTGGCAGGCGACCTTCAGCTGAAGACTCAACAGAGGTCCTGCCCTTCCCAGGCGCTGCTGACCTCACACCAGTGCTGCCCGAGTGCGCCGTTCACCTCAGTGCAGTTCCTGCATTCCATATTCCACAGCCATGAATAATTCTTGTCTTATTCCAATTTTCTCCAAGCCTTCAAAAAAGCTTTTTTCTTATTTATTTGAAAGACACACATACACACACACAGAGACAGAGACAGAGATAGAGAGATATATCTTCCATCTGCTAGTTCACTCCCCAAATGGCTCCAATGGTCAGGGCTGGGCCAGGCTGAAGTCAGGAGCCTGGAACTCCAACTGAGGCTCCCAAATGGGTGGCAGGGGCTGACGTGCTTGGGCCATTTTCCGCTGGTTTCCTGGGCACATTAGTGAGGTGCTGGATGGGAAGCCGAGCAGCTGGAACTGGAACTGGTGCTCTGATAGGGGTGCCAACGCTGCAGGCTCAACCCACTGTGTCACACCGCCAGCCCCATTCCAGGTTTTAAGGTAGGTAGTTTTCACATTTTACCCCAGTCAGAGAGGTTATTGTGACATGCATTTCACACTACAGAAAGTCTCTTCTTCAAGGTAGATGAAGTGATTGCTATGTCATTTATGAAACACCCTGAGGTATCCTAAGAGGAGGATGAGATTTTTGTATAAGGCATTTGTTCTTATTATTTCTATAATATCATTCCTTCTGCTACATAGCTTACACTTTCGTTCCTCAAGCAATAAATAAATCCTCTTTATATAAGGAACAAGCATACATTTAAGAAGAACACTGCCATCATGGAGGAGCATGGTATATGAAATGGCCTGGCTATCTTTATTTTCAGAATACACTTATCATTTTTTAAGGCGCATACTAAAATGCAAGACAGTTGATTCTTTTTTTCAACCCTCTTTACATGCTAGATCTTATCCATGTGTTGAGGGGTTCAGTTTAATGTCAGAACACACTCTGAGTGGGAGGAAGGAAGTCTGTGTGAAGTGATAATTTAGACAAGGGGCTGTGGCTTTCTTCATAGAAAGAAAGAGGGAGCCAGTGAAAGGATATGACTTGGATCAAAATGATAACACCATCTACCACTTGTCATGGGCTTTATAATATCAGAGATCCCTCAAATACATTCTTCCCTGTCATACATCCATGCACACCTTCATAAACTGATTCAGCAAACATCTGCCAGCACCAACCTTGTCCTAGCCTGTGTGTTGGAAATACAGACATGGATACAGCATTTTTTTAAAAAAGATTTATTTATTTGCTTGAAAGGCAGAGTTACAGAGAGACTGAGACTGAGGGAGAGAGAGAGAGAGAGAGAGAGAGAGAGAGAGAGAGAGAGTTCATTCTTCCATCCACTGGTTCACTCCCCAGATGGCTGCAACCGCTGGAGTTGCACCGATCTGAAGCCAGGAGCCAGGAGCTTCTTCCAGGTCTCCCACGCAGTGCAGGAGCCCAAGGACTCAGGCCATCTTCCACTGCTTTCTCATGCCATAGCAGAGAGCTGGATTGGAAATGGAGCTTGAACTGGTGCCCATATGGGATGCCAGCACTGCAGGCGGCGGCTTTACACATTATGTCACAGGGCCAACCCCATGGATAAAAATTTAAGCTGCCATCTCAAGGAATTAAAGTCTGCAGAAGATGATACATATTTAGATTAATAACTACATTAAAAATGTGTTCAAAGCTTTTATAGTCCACATAAATACAAGGTATTGTGAAAGAATAATGATGAAGCATTTCATATGAGTTGAATTTCAAAGTATATTATTCACATAAAGGTTGGGGAGTTCAGGTATTGCATGAGGGGTGGACAATCCAGAGGGATATCTCTCCAGAGTCAAACAAAGCAAAAACGTGTTGGGGCTGGTGCTGTGGTATAGTGCCTAAAGCCGACACCTGTAGTGCCGGTATCCCATATGGGTGCCAGTTCGAGTCCCAGCTGCTCCACTTCCCATCCAGCTGTCTGCTACAGCCTGGGAAAGCAGTAGAAGATGGCCTGTGTGGGAAATCTGGAGGAAGCTCCTGGCTCCTGGCTTCAGTTCATTGCAGCTTTGGCCATAGCAGCCAACTGGGAAGTGAACCAGCGGATGGAAGACCTCTCTCTCTCTCTCTCTGTGTGTAACTCTGACTTTCAAATAAATAGATCTTAAAAAAAAAAAAAAAGAAAAAAAAAAAAAAAAAGAAAGTGGAGCTGGCTGTACCTGAGGCTGTATCAGAGGTAAAGGGCATGAAAAGAGAAGTATTCATCCACCCTCCATCCATCCATCTACTCACTCATCTGTTCATTTAATAAGAAGTTATTGATAACCTACCTACAGTAAAGCATGAGCTGGGAAAACAAAGAAAAATAACACGGAAACAAATAATTGCTGCACAGAATTTACCAAGTGTAATAATAAGAGCACTACCAAGAACTAGGTTGGCAAGGACAAGGAGACAGGGAACACTGCTAGGCTGGCTCAAGAAAAGCTTCCTAGAGAAGAAAACCTCTGGTGAGTTACATATCGAAGAAAGACCCTGTGAAATGGATGACGGAGAACAGGACAATCACAGCATTGGGACCACTGTGTCTGCAAAGCACATAAAGATAATCAGCACAGGGCTCTCGAAGACATGGTCAGTGTGGCTCTAGCCCAGGCTCTGTGCAGGAACTGGAGGGAGGAGTGGGGACCAGAAGACCAAGATGTTTGAATTCAGTGCTTAAGGCAAAGGAGACCCATTGAAGGGATTAAATCAGAGGCAGGGATGCAATCCAATTTGCACACTGAGAGATCAATCCTGAATCAGGAACAAGATCAAGGGAGATTCACAAGAGTTCAGGTGACAAATGAGGGCCTGAACTCAGGTAACGAAAGGATTGGATCAGAGGGGTTGTGTTCAGAGATGTTAGGGAGGTAGACAGCTCTTTCCATGTTGCAAGGGAGAGAGGAATTGGGCTATCATCTGGATGAACAGTACTATCACTGACCAGAGTAGGATAAGCAATGGGAAGAGAAACAAATGGGGTTCTGTCACTGCAGGGACAGGGATGGAGGAAGAGACTCAGGGTCTGTCTTGGGCAATGGGTTAGGTGCTGGTGCCATGTAATGATGCCAAGAGCAAGGAGGGAATAGGTTCTGAAACACACAATAAACCGGTGGAATAATTACAGCACGTATTAATGTCACTTCAAAGTAAAGCAACGAAAGCATACATCTTTTAATACAACAAACTGAGGTATTAGAAGCCTTGCTTGGCTGGCATCACAGCTCACTAGGCTAATCCTCCACCTGCGGCGCCGGCACACCGGGTTCTAGTCCTGGTCGGGGCACCGGATTCTGTCCCGGTTGCTCTTCTTCCAGTCCAGCTCTCTGCTGTGGCCCGGGAAGGCAGTGGAGGATGGCCCAAGTCCTTGGGCCCTGCACCTGCGTGGGAGACCAGGAGAAGCACCTGGCTCCTGGCTTCGGATCAGCACAGTGCACAGGCTGCAACACGCCGGCCATAGCAGCCACTTGGCACTTGGGGAGTGAACCAACGGAAAAAGGAAGACCTTTCTCCCTTTCTCTCTCTCTCTCTCACTGTCTAACTCTGCCTGTCAAAAAAAAAAAAAAAAAAAAAAAAAAGAAGCCTTGCTTAAATGCTCTCTTCATTTTGCCCTGCTGTGACTTAATTGGAATGCACCAGGCATTCCAGTCTCTGAATTTCTGGGCCTACAGAATGGGTTTCATGAGGCCAGCTCTGTTTGTTCAGGGCCTGAGACCTGGAGAAGCATGGAATATGCTTTCTGCTAAAAGTTCAGACTTCATCAAGTAGTTTTTAAAAATTGGCACATGAATACAAGGAGAGCTGCTTATATACACAACTGATTTATTAAAAAGCTGAATTTCAAAGACTGATATTTATAAAAATTTTAACCCAAAAAAGTAATTCTAAAAACACTTTTTTTAAAAAAGATTTATTTACTTACTTGAGAGGTAGAGTTACAGAGAGAGAGAGAGAGAGAGAGAGAGAGAGAGAGAGTCTTCCATCAGCTGGTTCATGCCCCAGATGGCCACAACGGCCAGGAGCCAGGAGCTTCTTCTGGGTCTCCCACGCTGGTGCAGGGGCCCAAGGATTGGGACCATCTTCTACTACTTTCCCAGGCCATAGCAGAGAGCTGGATCAGAAGTGGAGCAGCTGGGTCTCGAACTGGTGCCCATACGGGATTTCCGCACTGCAGGTGGCGGCTTTACCCATTATGCCACGTGCTAGTCCATCTAAAAACACTCTTTGCTTCCCTCCTCCCTAAATTTCTCAATTTAAAACAAAAACATGGAGCCAGCCCTGTGGTAAAGCTTGTAGTGTCAGCATCCCACACGAGTGCCAGTTTGAGTCCTGGCTGTTCCTCTTCTGATCCAGCTCTCTGCTATGGCATGGGAAATCAGTAGAAGATGACCCAAGTGCTTGGGTCTCTGCACCCACAGGGGAGACCTGGAAGAAGGTACTGGATCGGCCCAGCTCCATCTGTTGCAGCCATTTGGGGAGTGAATCAGTGGACAGAAGACTTAACTCTCTCTCTTTGCCTCTGTCTCTCTGTAACTCTGCCTTTCAAATAAATAAATCTTTTTTTTTAAAAAAAAGCATATTTCTACTGATAGAATTATGTGGGAATCTTTTTTATTTTACAAAACAGTTTTCAGTACCTACTTAAAATAATTACTAAACCCAATGAGAACTATTCACCTAATAACTTAAATGAATTTAAAAATACTTACGATGCAAAATTTTAAGGAAATGAATAAAATCACTATAATCTGTTATAATCTAATTTACTATTATCTAATAAATTCAATATTAACATAAGCTTAAAATACTATTCATATATATTCCTACTGCTACTGGCAACTCCACTTCAAATATAAAATCTGAAAAATTCTTAATTGATGCATTTTAATTCATGAAAAATAAATTTAAATATCAAAAGAGAAACTAAATATGGATGATGTAAGTTTTTAATGTGTGGCTTAACCATTGCCAAAGATTAAAATATATACAATTTTCTACTTCAATTAAATATTTACCTAGAAAATTTTGGTTTCATCCCAACTCAAGCCATCAATTAGAATGGTAGAGATGGGGCCTGGTGCTGTGATGCCGGCATCCCATATGGGTGCTGGTTCGAGTCCCAACTGCTTCTCTTCCAATCCAGCTCTAGTCTTCTATGGACTGGGAAAGCAGTGGAAGATGGCGCAAGCACTTGGGCCCCTGTGCCCATGTGGGAGACCTGGAAGAAGCTCCTAGCTCTCAGCTTCGGATTGACCTGGTTCAAGCTGTTGCGACCATTTAGGGAGTGAACCAGTGGATGGAAGACCTTTTTCTCTGTCTCTCCCTCTCACTGTCTGTAATTCTACCTCTCAAATAAATAAATAAAACTTTTAAAAAAGAGAATGGTACAGATGCATTAATATACTGGTTTATGTATATATATGTATGTTATATATATGTATTTCAAACTTTCATTTATCTTTTTTATAGGATTCTTTTTACATTACAGCATTACTCTTGTGGAACAGTATTTTCATAGTAGAGAATACCAGAATGGATAACAATAGAAAAATAATTCAGACTGCCATCATCTCTATGTTAGCAAGTATTGTCATTCTCTGCTGTTGAGCGCTCTGACGGCCTGAGTCCCTCCAGAGATGTTTAATGACATCATAGAAAGGAATGATGTCACACTTTCAATATTATGACTTAAGTGTAGGCTTAAGTAAAAGGAACAGATGGCTCCAAGAGAGAAAACCCTTGCTTAAATTAGAATAAAATCAGAAGTTGGCTCTGAATTGCAAAGTGTAATTAAAACTTTATTTTAAAATACATTTCACAGTTTATACATCCTAGGAAGAGCTTTTTACCATATGAACTTTCCAGCTGCCACACAGCACAAAAGAGGTTGCGTTTTTCATGTAAGGCAATACACAGTTCAAGGAATGACGGTATTGAGAAGAGTGAAGATAAATCTCATAGACACGGCAATCCTATTTGTTAAAATGTCACATTTCACGGGAATGGTGTCAGATTCATGAAAAATTGCTTTAGAAAAAAAATTACTAGTGGAAGGTTTCGGTGGGTAGCATGTTCTGAGTAGAATACCTGACTGATGCCTTCTTTCGCCCTGACATTGGACAGGTCTGCCCAAATGGTTGTTAACGATTACAAATTGTGACACCGATAAATACCATACAGTAATTGTATTGAATTAGGCCCTCTTTACATATATAAAGAAATAAGTGTGTTGCATTTCAGTTTGTCAAATATTTGCCTGAATTCTTTTCTTTTCCTTTCCTTCCCCTCTTCCTCCCTCCCTCCCTTCTTTCCTTCCTTTCTTCCCTTCCTCCCTTTTTCAAAAAATAGGTTGCACATGGAGAGGAAATCTGTAGTAAGTGGTAATGGGGGTATTTGCACAGTATGGTAAAAACATGGTTAAAAATAATTTTTCTGAATTCCTATTGCCATATGAGCAACAGCTTTGGGGGCTTAAGTGACCTGCTGCAGGTCGCACAGCAGGTAAGATACTGGTGTCAGAACTTGAAAGCAGGCGACCCAACTCCATTGCTCCTCATTCCCCATTGATAGGAAAATCTGTGTTGCATTAATGAAAGAATAGCTGGTGTCAGTGTCATCACGCAATTTCAAGCTAAAATATATTCAAGGTTTGTGTTTCTATGTCAGTACTCTTTAGAAAACAATATGTTTTAAGCAAAACTCATACCCCTGCCTGTATACACAGAAATGTACATACACACACAAAATGCCATGACATGTTTAAGAATATGTTCAATCTTTTTTTTCTATTTTCTGTCATTGTAAAAACAGAGAAAATGTCAATAGACATTAGTAATTGGAAAAAGGGAAGTGTTATTGATATTTTCCATTACAAACTCTCACTTGCTTATCAGGCCTCTCCTTTGTTGCCTTAAACTAATTTCTCTCTGTTTGGATCAGAGCCTAAATGACTGAAATAAGTTGTCTTTACAATATATTATGTGCATGTCATACATACTGCACAAAACACATTCTTCTAAATGCATTCCATACATATATACATGATGTATGCACATCCATAATCCTAAGAGTAAACTGTTAGGAAATATATAGCACCCTATCCACATGATTCTAAATGCTCCATTCCATTTCATGTGCACAACATTCCAATTGTTTTTTTTATCCCACCATATTATTTCACTATATAAAGACATTTTGCTGAATTTCCATTTGCCAAATATTTGCTCAGAATTGTTTTGGAGTGAGTTCACAAAAATTCACTAATATTCATACAAATTAAAAGTGAAAAGCTCCAAGATACCGCATAATTATTTTTGTAGCATTTCTGAAAAAAACCTGAAGGTTAAAAGTCATCATAATTATTAAATAATCATTCGGAAGGCAGAGAATGGGTTGTTGCCTCAGCTACAGCCCAGGACCTGGTATATGAGGCACTCAAATATTTGTTTAATGAATGAATAAAGTGATATCCTACTCTCTTACTTCATCTAATTAGGAGCATGAACAAAATGTATCAAAATTCCAAGAATTGGGCCAATTTGGCATGGATGATCAGAGGCAAAGAGAATAAAATGTGTTGTTGGCCTATTCCCTGAGCTTTCCCTCCCTATTCTCAGGAACCCTTGGGTCAAATTCCTCCATCTTCCACTGAGAGTGATTTTCAAAGAGAGGGGTGTACTGTTTTCCTACCCTGAATTATTATTGTGTCTCTAATCAAACCCTAGGCCTTGGATTTCCATCAAAGCCTTTTTGGCTTGTGAAATAGAGTACCAAGTAAAATAAAGGATTTAGGCATAGCACCTGTCTGTTGCCTTCCCTGGGATTCACACATTTAATCTGTAAATGGGAACCAAAGACCTGTCAGCCATGTTGTTTTACCCCACACTTACTGGTAATGAAAGAATTCTATTGCTATAAAAATACCTACAGAAACCCAATAGTGTGCATTGAAGTAGAAACTCCTCGAAGATGAATGGCATACAGACTATATCTGTGGGATGTTTTCTTCAGTCACATATAACCTGCATCAGACCAGGCACTGAGGCAGTGCTGGGATATGTATAGAATTTTAACAGGTAATAAAATGGTAAAAAAAAAAAAAAAAAGATTAAATGGTGCAAAGCCTTTGTGGATTAAAAGCCCAAACAAGGAATATATAGTGTCAGTGCTATTCTTCAATAACTGTTGATTTTGGGTGGCTATAACTGTCAAGGGCAACCCCCTACACTGCTCCCTAGGGTTAAATTCTCAGCAGCCAACCGGCTCTTCCACAGGCGCAGGACACTTAACGGGAACAGATGGTTAGGGGAGGGCCTAAACACAGAAGCAGATTTATCTTGTCAAGCTGGTAAATGACCTTAAGCAGGTCACAAGTGGTCACATGGCAATAATGTGGTTCAGAGGTCTCCTAAGGTGATGGGCATTCATTAACTCTCCCCTCTCTGGGTGCCAGCTTTCCATTTTGGGTAGCCATGTAGTGACTGGTGCACGCAATTGCATGAACCACAATAAATACTTTACATACCTGCAAAAACATTTAACTATCTCATGACTGCGGGCGCAATGAAAAATTTTATCTCTGTTAATTCTCAAATGATGGCAATATGACTTTGGAGAGGATAAATAAACCAATTCCATGGAAAGTGAAGGTTAATGGTCAGTCTTGTTAGAGAAGCTCAGTGTGTTATAAAGGGCCATCGGACACAGCCACTGCCACTTTATTACCTCACAACCACAACGGTCTGTGGCTCCAGAACCTTCTCCTTTTGTCCAAAAAGGCATGGTGGGAGGAAAGAAATGATTTTGTTTTGTCTTTTTTTTCTTTTTGAGGCCATGTTTTGGGGATGCTCTTCCTTTTATGTGTCCTCTGTGCATTTTGCTGCATGAAACACATGCCCTTTTGTGATTTGTCCCCATTTTACAAAGCTGAAGTCCTTGCCCTTTCAGCACAGATGAGACTGTGCGCACCGCCCAGCAGACCTCAGAGAGTCTGTGAAAGGCTGACCCAGTCCAACTTCAGCCTGGCCACTGTCTTGCTGTGAACAGTCACTTCCCAGAGCTGACGCTGTCTGCGTCTGCCTCTGTGATTATTATGTTCTGTTACTTTATTCAGTGTGTTTTTCCAAATGCACCATTTTTTTTCCAAAGCCAATTTCCCTAGTGGCCTCCCCACTGAAATGATCGTGCTTCCATATATTTTTTTCCAGTAACTGGACACCTGAATAATCCATAACGTGAGGGTGCTTCAAAAAATTTGTGGAAAATAGAACTAAAACATAAATTTATTTTAGTGCAAAAACCCACTGTGAATCTCTGCATATGATGAATTTTCAAAGAGTTTATGGGGATCTGTAATATGAAAAACAATGCATGGGTTAAAAAAATTTTGCACTACAACAAACATCTTTTATAAGACCCCAGAAGCACAGGCAATTAAAGCAAAAATAGACAAATGGGATTACATCAAGCTAAGAAGATAGTGCACAGCAAAGGAAACAATCAGCAAAGTGAAGAGGCAACTGACAGAATGGGAGAAAATATTTGCAAACTATGCATCTGATAAAGGATTGATATCCAGGATATATAAGGAGCTCAAGAAACTCAAGAACAAAAAAAGCAACCCAATTAAGCAGTGGGCAAAGGTCATGAACAGGCATTTTTCAAAGGATAAAATACAAATGGCCAATAGACACATGAAAAAATTCTCAGGATCACTAGCCATCAGGAAAATACAAATAAAAATCACAATTAAGTTTCACACCACCCCCAATAATAAGAAAAAAACATTGCTAGCAAAGGTGTGGGGGAAAAATACCATAATGCACTATTGGTGGGAATGTAAACTAGTATAACCATTGTGGAAGACAGCCTGGGGATTCCTCAGAAATCTGAAAATAGATCTACCGTGTTATACAGCTATCCTACTCCTGGTAATATATCCAAAGGAAATAAAATCATTATATGAAAGTTACCTGTTCATAGACCCCTTGTTCATAGCAGCTCAACTCACATTAGCTAAGACATGGAATCAGGGGCCATTACTGTGGTGTAGCAGGAAAACCACCACCTGCAGTGCTGGCATTCCATATGGGCACCAGTTTGAGTCCCTGGCTGCTCCACTTCCAATCCAGCTCTCTGCTATGGTGTGGGAAAGCAGTAGAAGATGACCCAAGTCCTTGGGCCCCCCCACCCGCATGGGAAACCCAGAATAAGCTCCTGGCTTTGTATCAGCGCAGCTCTGGCCATTGTGGCCATCTGGGGAGTGAACCAGTGGATGGAAGATCTCTCTCTCCCTACCTGTGCCACTCTGTAATTCTACCTTTCAAATAAATAAGTAAATCTTTTTTTTTTTTAAGATATGGAACCAACCCAGATGTCCATCAACTGATGACTGGGTAAAGAAAATGTGGTACATATATATGATAGAATATTACTACATAAAAAATGAAATCCTGTCTTTTGCAACAAATGGATGCAACTGGAGACCATTATGCTTAGCTAAATAAGCCGAATCTGAAAAGACAAATATCATGTTTTCTCCAATTGGTTGTAGCTAATCTATACCTCTGAGGAACAGTGGTCTATCTACATTTTACTTATACTGCTCTTTGTTTAGAGGAGCATTGAGCCTGTGAATATAAAGTAAATTGAAAGTATGCCATCACACAAAAATTAAAGGGAAATAAAGGAGGAGGGAGACAGATTGTATTCTTGGAATCATGTCTATGAAACTCATGAAATCTCTTCTTTATATATTAATACATAAAATATGCAAAAACATTTATTTGAAAGGCAGTGAGAGAGAGAGAAAAACAGAGAGAACAGAGAGAGAGGTATCTCTCATCTGCTGATTCACTCTTTCAATGCTCCAACAGCTACAGTTGGGCCAGGCCAAAGTCAGGAGACTAAAACTCAGTCTGGGATCCCTCACATGGATGGCAGGGGTCCAGTACTTGGGTCATCACCTGCTGCTTCCCAGGGTACACATCAGCAGGAAGCTATAATTGTGAGCCAAACTGGGACTCAAACACAGGCACTCTGCTGTGGGCATCCCAAGTGGTGTCTGAACTAGTATACTCAACACCTACCCCTTACACTTATATTTTAATTCCACTTTTCCATGACCTTCTTGAAGTACCACTGGTGTAGATGCAGAATGTGTGGTTGCTCTTGCAATACCCTCAGGGTTTTCTAGGATGCCCTTACTTTATGTGACATCAAGTCAACCTTCCCATTCAATCCTGTGCCATTCAAGAGGGATGCACTGAAACTGCAGCCAATGGCTATCAGACAATGTATCTTTATTGTTTCAAAGAGAAAATATGTGTGTGTACCTATGTAAATATAGCTATAGTATAGACACAGATGTCTATCACTAGAAAACCAAAATTTCTGATTTATATTGCTTGGTTTTAGGAGCAAGGAATTACTACTGTGGTAGGAGTTAAGGCTTACTTCACAATTTACAATGAAAGCTTATTTTCTATTTATGCCAAGCATAATTTTCTAACTTACATACATGTCTGAGTGTAAACAGAGAGGAATGGAAAGGTTCCTGTTTCAGAATCATCTTGAGCCAGTTTCGAGCAGTGTGGCAGACGAAACGTTCACGGAGAGCCTTTCCAGTAGAGCACATGTAAAATAGTGCATGAAATCAAAGAGAAAAACATTGCATTTTTAAATGCTTGGTTGAGTTGGTGGAAAAGTAAGACTTGCTCAAGAGATGGAAACAATAAGAAAGCAGAGAGAAATGAGGAACCCAGGGAGACCCAGAGCTGAAATTGGGCAAGTGAGATGGGTTGGAGGCTGGACAGGGTGAGCGCTCCACCTGGCGACACGCAGAGAGGGCTGCCCACTCACCCAAAACAACACCTCTGTGGGAGAATCAGGTAAATGTGTGGCCCACAGAAACAGCCTTTGCAGACTGTTTCTCTCAGTTTGATCTACTGATCAAAGGGAGGCAGGGTGAGAAAAAAATGTCTCCTTTGAGAATCCACAGCCACAAGTTTATACTCACTGAGTTTAGGGGCCAGAATTCATAGCATCTCTGTGAGTCTAAGCCCCTCAAGTCAAAATTCAGCTTAAATAGCTACTAAAAGTTGAGCGTAATTCCACTTATACGAGGCACCTAATGTAGTTCAATTCACGAGAAAGAAAGTGGGAGGGAGGATGGCATAAGCCACAGGCAGTGAATATACTCAATACTACTGAACTGCACACTTCAAAAGGTTTAAGATAGTAACTCTACATTATAAACACATACATTTTCCCACAATTAAAGACTGTCTTTAAAGGTTTTCAAATGTAGGTCAGTAGTCCTCTACCACCTGCCTATCAGAAACAAACTAAATAGTATTAAGAAAAACAGTATTAAAAGCCCAACCCCTTGGGGTGGCATTGTGATAAAAACAGATTAGCTGTCACCTGCAGTGCTGGTTCAAATCCTGGATACTCCACTTCCAATCCAGCTCCCTGCTAATGGCCTGGGAAAGCAGCAGAAGATGGCCCAAGTGCTTGGGCCCCTGTACCTATGTTGGAGATCTAGAGGAAGCTCCTGGCTCCCGGCTTTGGCTTGGCTTTGAGAAAATAGTATGTAACTTAAACAATGAGTAATTCAAGTTGAAGAATTTTTTTTTTTTTTTTGACAGGCAGAGTAGACAGTGAGAGAGAGAGACAGAGAGAAAGGTCTTCCCTTTGCCGTTGGTTCACCCTCCAACGGTCGCTGCGGCCAGCATACCGCGCTGATCCGAAGCCAGGAGCCAGGTACTTATCCTGGTCTCCTATGGGGTGCAGGGCCCAAGCACTTGGGCCATCCTCCACTGTACTCCTGGGCCATAGCAGAGGGCTGGCCTGGAAGAGGGGCAACCGGGACAGAATCCGGCGCTCCAACCAGGACCAGAACCCGGTGTGCCGGCGCAGCAGGCGGAGGATTAGCCTAGTGAGCCACGGTGCCGGCTGAAGTTGAAGAATTCTAAGATCCTTGTGTTACTATGAAGAATGGCAAAAATACTAGAGTTACATTTTGATAAACTGTATATTAATTTTTTATAAACATCAAAATTATAGAAATCATATCTATATATTTATCTATCTGCTCAGAAGATAGAGGAAGTATCCAAGTAATAAAGGGGAAAAGAGAACGATGGAAAATGATAATAAAAAAATCACAAAGGGATACCAATATTTATGACGAAAAGTACAACAAGTATATTGGTAAATTAAACCAATGTAAATAAACTGTGCATTCCATTTCAAAGGCAAAGAACTGTCTGATTCAGTAATACCTAAAACCAGACACATGATCTTTAAATATGATATCTAGATTCTGAAAGGTAGAAAGTATATGAGGAAAACTGTAAGTACAATTCTAACACAAAAAAATATTTGGGAATATCAAATAAAACAGTGTTTAAGACAAAAATTGTTGGTTACATTACTAGACATAAAGCAACTCCATATATGTTGATCTAAGATTCAAGAAAACAACAATTTATATGCATGCATTAATATAGCTTCAAAATACATAAAGCAAAAGTTGAAATATGCACCAGAAGAAATTGAAAATCTACCATGATGGATTTTAACATATATCTCTAACTTATAAATCAAGAAGTCAAACAATCAGAAAGACTAGAATATTGGTCAACATAGTAACAATTGTAGTCTAATGGAACAACTTATATAATAATTCACAATACAATGTTTTTAAAAATCTGAGAAACATTTATAAAACTTAAAGATACATGAGTATTATACCCTTTTGTAGGCGTGACTTACATGATTAAACCATGTTTAAAATAATCACACTTATTGTAAATATATTACAAATAACCTATATCATACAAGCTAACATTTAAAATACATTGCTTTAAATTCAAATAAAGCCACCTAAGATCTCACAGGAAATGTTGGTGTCAGGATTTAATGGTCTCCCTAGGTTCAAAGATTCCAGTGTTCACAATAAGATGCACTACCTCTTTGACCAGAATCTAGAAGCACCCCTGTATTTTATCAAGACAATCAGAAAATTCCTAAAGATAGTCAAATTTGTCTTAATACCAACTCAGTTGCCAGGATAATTTCCTTTACCTTGATATTCCTCAGTTTAATCTATACTAACAGAAATCAAAAAATAGCTGATGTGGCCATCCTAATATCAGACAAAATAGACTTTAACACAAAAACTATTAAAAGAGACAAAGAAGGACAATTTTTTTTTTGACAGGCAGAGTTAGACAGTGAGAGAGAGAGAAACAGAGCGAAAGGTCTTCCTTCCATTGGTTCACCCCCAAATGGCCGCCACAGCCAGTGTGCTGCACTGATCCAAACCCAGGAGCCAGGTGCTTCCTCCTGGTCTCCCATGCGGGTGCAGGGCCCAAGGACTTGGGCCATCCTCCACTGCCTTCTTGGGCCACAGCAGAGAGCTGGACTGGAAGAGGAGCAACAGGGACAGAATCCAGCTCCCCAACTGGGACTAGAACCTGGGGTGCCGGCACCGCAGGTGGAGGATTAGCCAAGTGAGCCGTGGTGCCAGCCTCAAACAGTACTTTCTATGTTTGTGTGTGTCTGTGTGGGTACAAACTGTTGAAATCTTTACTTAGTATAGAGTTGGTCTTCTGTATAGAAAGTTAATTAAAAACGAATCTTAATGAAGAATAGGATGGGAGAAGGAGTAGGAGGTGTGATAGGAGGGTGGGTATGGGGGGGGAGAATCACTATATTCCTAAAGTTGTACCTATGAAATTTGCATTCATTAAATAAAAGCTTTAGAAAGATAAATAAATTAACTAAGTAGATACATTTTGTCAATACATTTTGTAGGATTATTAGTTTATTAACTAGAAAAATGATGATCAGGATTTATCAAGCTGTTAATATAGCTTTTATTTCCAAAAAGTGCAAGATTGAAGCAATCATAGGGGCTGGCATTGTGGCACAGCAGGCTAAGCCATTGCTTGCCCTGCTGTTAGCCCATATTAGAGCAGGGCTCAAGTCCTAGCTGGTCAATTTCTGATCCAGCTTCCTGTTAATGCACCTGGGAAAGCAGCAGCAGATGACCCAAGTACTTGGGCCCCTGCATTCCACATGGGAAACTTACATGGAGTTTCTGGCTCCAGTTTGGCCCAGTCCCCAGCTTAACATGGCCACCTGGGGAGTAAAATCAGCAGATGGACGATCTCTTTCTCTCCCCCTCTTTCTGTTACTATGCCTTTCAAATAAATACATAAACAAATATTTTTAAAAAGAGAAGTAATATGTTGCTAGTCTCACTGATATGGTATTAATCATCTAATAAATTCAGTCTAAAGGCTTATTGTGGCTAGCTTTAGCAACATGGTTAGGCTTGTTCATAGCATTAACAGCAGTTAATATCTATGCATATAGTCATTTGTTTTGCTGGCCAGTATGTATCTAATATAGTACAGAAGGGTTTGAATGGTAGATACCAAAAATATGTCTGTGTTCTGGTGCTTGAAATCTCTGGAATGACATTATTTGGGAAAGGAGTTTTTGAATATTTAATTAATTTAAAGATCTTGAGATGAGACCATTATGGATTTTTGGGTAGGTCCTATATCCAACAACAAATGTCCTTATAAGAAACAGAAGAGAGTACAGAGACAGACAGGAGGCAGGTGTGTGAACTGTAGTTATGCAGCCACAAGCTAAGGAATGCCTGGAGCTACCAGAAAATGGAAGAGACAAAGATTCTCCCCTACTGCCTTCGGAGGAGGAAGGATTCCACCAACACCTTGATTCCAGTCTCTAGAACTGTGAGAAAACATTTTCTGATTTTAGGGCACCCAGTTTGTTCTAGCATCCATAGGAAACCAATAGATCATACCACCAAACAAATGCTATACTGATTATTATTATTTTTTATAATTGTATTTCCCCATATTCAGATTATTCTAACCACATAAGGTAACACAAATGTGAACACTTGTATTTGTGGTTTTCTCCTCAAGAAGACACCTTTGAGTTTACATTTGTAGATAAATTTATCACTCCAACCACTGGCAAGCGCTGAGTAAGTGGAATTGGCAGCTACTGGGATAGCCAGACCATGACACATGGAAGTGGAGTAGACAGTGACCTCTACTATAAGTAGTTACAGAGGACTAAGTAAATTATAGGAAATGAGTTATGCAATATCTGACACAGTCGGGACACAAAAATGGCTTTTATTAATGTTCATGGTAAACATGTATGAGTACTGTCTTTAGTGGTTTTCTCTACATGATTTGTATTTCACTGATCTGATCAATGATGATATTTGAATTTAGTGCATGCATTAATGACATGGTAGCTTGCTTACCTATCCAGGTGTGACATAACTGATTTGGAGATGTCTGCACCTGCTTCTTGCAAGACTCGAATAATCTGAAATGGTGCACGCGGATTCCGCCCAGGATGGACAATAACAGGACAGCCAAGCTGAGACTGGGCATGAGCTGTTGCCTGAAGGACCTTTTTCTCACTCTCAGTCAAAGGCCAGGAGCAACCAATCTCTCCAATGACACCACACTTGATATCGGTTCCATCAGCTCCATGGAGAATTTCATTAATAAGGACATCAGTAAGCTAAGGAAGCATAAGAGTGAACATAGTTTTTGGATTGTGAAATTTATCAAAATAGATTCACCACACTGTATGAATGAAGTTATTTAGTCACACACTTTTAAAAAATGTAGTCAACATTCATTCACTGTTCAATGGCCAACGACAAAGGCATTTTGTTGGCCAAATTGCCAATTTAAGAAGGCATTATAAATCTAAGATTCTACAATACCTTGCTGTGGTTATTAACAAGAAATTCACACTTTAGGAAGCTGTAGGGTGATTTAATGAGAATGCATTCAGATTGAGGAGAAAATAAAAAGACCTATGATTTAACCTGAGGAGCAGCATCTAAAATACAGACAGTGGTGCCACTGAATCAAGTAATTCTTCACGTCTCTTATTTATTCAGTCCTCTATCCTGTACAACATAGAAATTTCACAGCACATAATACTAAAATTACACATTTGGGTTCACATGTATATTTACTGCCTAAAGTAGTTGGGCGAATGTATAATCCCAGTTTTCAGTGTTAGTCTTCAAATAGTATAAATATATTTTAAAAATAAAGCCTTGCTTAGAAAATAATGTAGATAAGTTTTGGAAATACAAAGTATTTTAAGGATTAACTGATCCTTTGCAAAGACTGTGGGTGACATTTTAAGTCTATCAGACAGGCAACGGAAGACAGGTATGAATATCCACAAGTCTCAGTAAACAGGTGTAGACATATGCGTATGTGTTTAGAAAGACAGATCTTGCCTGTGTAAAAAAGCTTTGCCTCTTATTCTTTCTTTGTGTCCCTGCAAGATTTACTTAGTTCTGCCCATTCCTGCTGAAGATCACATTTTGACAAAAAACCAGGGAATGGATTTTCTTCCATCTCTCTTGTTTTGCAAAAAGAAAACAGATTTGCAAATGTGCCAAGCCTCTGCCTGCCAAGTTTCACCCTACAGTGAATTTTTATTGCTGGTTATTATAAAATCCAGGGGGAGGGAATAGGAAATTGAGGTTGTATGACCACAGTTTATACTGGAAAATAGACCGTGGCACCACTGCTGAGCCCTGATCCCTATATGCCAATCTAGGTATGAACACGCTGGGCTTTTCTATGGCCAGGGCCTTAAGATCCTCTTCCTCAACACTCCTTTCTTGATGAACTGAAATGTTGCTAATTTGGGTCCCAATTGGCAGATATCTTGGCTAGTAAATTTCTGAACAAATTCCTGTAGCAGTCCAGCTACCTGGGAGTCAATGGCATAACTGAATTTCTGGTTGCTGCAATTATCCACAGGCACTGTAAGAGTGTAGCAGGGCTTTTTACCTGCTCCACCGACATGGCTCTGGTCTCTGGGGAGTGAGTGGCGTCTATGTAAAACCCGGCTCCAGCGATGATGTGGACGCCAGTTTCCGCCGCAAGCTGCTGGAGTGTCCGCATGTCCCGGCCGATGCCACAGGTTGTATTCTCCACCACGGCCCCTCCACCCTGGGCTTTAAAATGCAGCAGCTCTTCCCTTACAGCCGCTGTCTCCTCCTTCAACTGCAGGTTCTCCTTATGAGAATAAGGGTTTTTCTGAATCCAGAACAGGTTTTTCATCATGATGGGTTCCTTAGAAGTAGCCTCATGGCATGTCGGAGGTGGGTAGTAAGCGCAGTCAAAGGTCATGGTCAGATGTTCATGGGTCAGGGTGCGGCCCAGCTGGCTCGGCTCAACAAGGCCCAGGACTGTTTGGGCTTTCCCACTTAAGGAAGACATTCCTGAGAGTACCACCAGGAGATACTCTAAAAAGAAAAAGAGAGCTTCCTGGGAAAAAGAAAACTATAACCAGAAAAAAAAACAAAAAAACACTTTAATTCTGTTCATTTATGTGAGAGCAAGAGAAACAAAGAGAGAAAGAGAGACTCCGATGTGCTGCCTCACTCCCCAAATGCCTACACTGGCCAAGTCGGCTGGGCCAACGCTGGGAGTGAGAACTTAATCCAGATCTCCCACCAGGGTGGCAGGAACTGAATCATTGTCTCCCAGGGTCTCCCTTAGCAGGAAGCTGGAGGCCAGAGCCAGAGCTGGGCTTCAAACTCAGGCATTCCACAGTGGGACGGGCCATCTTTGCTGCCAGGTGAAACTCCCGCTTCTATAATCCGAAGATTCAGCACACACATAAATTCTGTCTACACTCGGGAGGAGGGAGGCTGTGGACGTATCCCTGTGTGAGAAAGCAGCTCGGTGAAGGTGGAGACACGACCTCGCTCACCATCCTGCCCGAGGCAGCCTCCCCTCACCACAGCTCCAAGTGACATGCCTGGTGGTAAATGTTCCCCGCCCCTTCCGGTTACAGCTATGCTTTCTTGGATAATTCAACAATAATTTTCTCTTTAAACAAAGTTTCATAGTCAATAACTTACATCAAAACTAGCCATATTGGGGGGGGGGGGAGAATCACAATGTTCCTACATTTGAATACCTGAAATAAAAGGTTTCTAGGTTAAAAAAAAAAAAGAATAATAATAAACATATGTGTTTGGCAAGCTCACAGGATTACAAAGAATGAGGAAACAAACTCAGAGAGGTTAAGTAACTTGCTGAAGTCACACAGTGAGCAGTGGCACTAGGATTTGGACACCCAGCAACATGGCTGCATGATCCACGCTCTTCACTACTATATCAACTACAATTTACTTTTCAGCTTAAAGGCATTTTTATGCATACTACTATATTGATCAATAAATAAGCTGACCTAAAATAAACTAGCCATATACCAATACGGTTTCATTTGTCATTTTCCGCTAAATTAAATACACTAAGACTACTGATTATTTCACTATTCATGCACTAAGTGAGCAACTTCTGTTTAAAGTCCACCAAATGCCAGACACTGGAGCTCTAAAGAAAGTGAAGTAAATCTCTGAAGTATTTTTTTTTAAGATTTTGTTTACTTATTTGAAAGGTAGAGGTACAGGCAGAGAGAGAGACAGAGAGACAGAGACAGAGAAAAAGGTCTTCCTTCCACTGATTCACTCCCCAAATGGCCACAACAGCTGGAGTTGGGCTGATCCGAAGCCAGGAGCCAGGAGCTTCTTCCTGGTTTCCCAAGCAGATGGAGTAGCTCAAGCACTTGGGCCATCTTCCATTGCTTTCCTAGGCTATAGCAGAGAGCTGGAACAGAAGTGGAGCAGCCCGGACTGGAACTTGAGCGTATTGAATGCTGGTACCTCAGGCAGAGACTTAACCTACTACACCACAGCCCTGGCCCTCTCTGATATATTTGATTTGATTATACACGTTATGCCCCAAAAAGCACCTTGGGTGGTATACCTTGGTTTCAAAGAAGAAAAAAAAAAGCCCAGGGGGAGCAATAATGCGAAAACAAACAAAAAAACCTACCCTTTCCACTCTAGATGTATTTTGTTGTCTAGGGCACAGAGTCAAAAGTGCTTAAAAGCAAAAATTCTTAGGAATAATGAAAGTGACAATGATTTATTGAACTTGAAATCTGCTGTCTCTAAAAAGAGCAAAGCCATCTTTATCCTCTGTATACCTTCATCTGTAACACAAATCAAGTATTCACTGTTTCTAACCGTGACAGCAAGAACCCCAGTTCCAGGGATTTCATTTAAAAGCACATTTCCTCAATGAAGGGATGTGGCTTGTAGAGAAAAAGGCACTGCTGCGAGTGGTGAAGACGGCTACCTACAGGAAAACCACAGTCAGGAGGAGAGTGCCACACGCAGCAGAGAGCAGACCATTTCAGAGTGGGGTTCAGCACAGGACACTGTCCTCCAGCACCCGCAAATCGCCGCTGCACAAGACATTGTGAGATCATTGTTTCTCTCCACTTCCTTGGAAGGCCTTCCCCAACCATCGAGCACCAGCTTTCTCATCTATATATATAGTAGAATAACCATGCATGTTTCCTAGGCTGTCCTAAGAATTTAAAGAGGCTGGCATTGTGGTGTAGCGGGTAAAACCACTGTGTGTGATGTCAGCATCTCACATGGGTGCCGTTTTGAGTCCCGGCTGCTCCATTCCCATTCCAGCTCCCAGCTAATGGGCTGGGAAAGCAGCAGAGGATGGCCCAAGTGCTTGAGCCCTTGCCACCCACCTGGGAGATCCGGATGACGCTCCTGGCTCCTGGCTTCAGCCTGGCTCTTCTGTGGAATGAACCAGCGGATGGAAGATCTCTTTGACTCTGTCTCTCCTCTTTCTCTATAACTCGAGCTTTCAAATAAATAAATCTTTTAAAAGTAATTTAATTAAATGAGATACTATAGAGAAAAAAATACCTATGCACCTGTTTGGATGATAGTTGGCAAATAGTAGCTTTGTTATGCGAATTCTGAGAACTATTATGTATTTCCTAGGCTGATTTTTTTTTTTTTTTTTGTAGAGGAAGTGGTTGATTAGAGGGGCAATGCCTTGAGGGAGTGATTGGAAAACTTGCCATGGGTACAGCACACGCATAGGGAGGAGTGAAACTAAAGTCAGAGGTGAGAGGAAAGGGGCTACAGAGGTACAGGCTGACTTATGTCCAGTCTCTGTAACCATCCTGAGTGCAGGTATTTGGGCTACATGGGCCCACGATACACAGATGGTGGCTTTAACTTTCCGACAGAGAACTTTGGGTCTTGCAACTAACAGCACCATTCACTTTTGTTGGCTACTGCTCTCCCGCCAACCAAACTTCCAACAGCCAGGCAAGCAGCTCCCAGCGTGGCCGTCAGAAAGGAGGATGGACCCTGATCCGTCACACACTGCTGCCAGGCACAATCCAGAGCCATGAGTACCACTGATGGTGGCCGGGGCCTCACTGCTCTGTGCCCGACTCCTCATCACTGAGAGCCAGGAGAGCAGTTTATTGCCTCAGTTGCCGAAATCACCGCACCACTCATGATGGATTCAACCTTCCATATGGGTTCGTTTGCTCTTTCTTCCTGCCGGCTGATGATCTTACAGACTTGCCCCAGAGAGTCACAGAGGGGCACAACGAGGGACGCGCTGCTAAGGCACTATCACTTTTACTACCAAAGTACTGAACTGCATATTTAATTGATGTCTGTTTGAAAGAGCAATGTTGGTATGTTTCGAGCTCACAAGCTGTGAGTCTTTGTTAAAAAAGAGAGAAAAATCACTTAAGAAATGTCATCCCTTCTGGGAAATCCCTCCAGAGCTCTTAGGCGAGCTGGTTAGCGCTTCCTATGATCACACAGGATGTAACTCACACTCAAAGGATAAGAAAAGATTAGAGAACACACTGTAGCCAACACTGCTCTAAGCTGGAATATGTCTTTGAGTGGGGTGAAGTATGTGTCTAGCATTCACGGTTCCTGGGCGGCGAGGGAGTCCCTTTTGGCCTGCATTGAATATAAAAGCTGCTCTCTTCTCAACACACAGGCCAGGGGCCATTTGTAGTCTCTCCCTGGAGCAATGAGAGGTCACAGAACAAGGAAGGAAGTAAAGAACAGTGACAGTGGCAGGGCACAGCTGTGCAGACAGGGGTGCCCACCAACAAAAAAATAGGCGTTAGGGCTTTCCCTCGGCCATTGGAAGCTTCAACGTTGCTCAGACCTGCACAGAAGCTAGTGGGAAAGGGACAGCTGGGGCTACCGATGTGCCTGCTGGATCCTCTGCTCTGCTTTAATGTGAAATTCAAACAGTCTGAGAGCCAGAGGAGAGCCTGCAATCACTACTACGGTCTGGCCAAAGGAAAACCTCTTCTAATCCCGATGGGTCTAGAATACAAAATGAACCACAAGGTTTTAAAGGCAAAACAAACACATGAAATCAGAGAAGAGTGCCTCGGCACAGCTGGAATAGAATAAGAAGGATTTGTCTATTTTTCTATCTTAAATTTTATTTGAGAGGCGCTCACACACACACACACACACACAGGGAAAGAGAAAGAGCATGTTCCCACCTGCTGGCTCACTACCCCAGGATGCTGACGATGGCCAGGTCTGGGCTGGGAGTCAAGAGCTCAATTCAGGTTTCCCATGCAGGTGTTAGGAACACAACTGCTTGAGCCATCACTTGCTGCCTCCCAGGGGCTGCACTGGCAGGAAGATGAAATCAGAAGCCAAGACAGAGAACCAAACCCAGATATTCTGATAGGGGACACGAGTGTCTTCACCAGTACGCTAAAATCCGGCTCTATTTTTTAAAATGTACAAATGAATTAAGTTTCAAAAATATCTAGAAAGTGTGTTTAAATATGGAAGATCTTGTGAGGAGAAGGGTTTGGAGACAATTTTCATTTGGATATCATTTTCAAAGGCATCTCACAGTTCAAAGGGTAGAACTTGCAGAATCCTAGACATTTTACACATGAATGAGTGGTGTTTCTCACCAGTGCAATGAGCTGTCCTCCTTACTTCATAGACTAATGCCCTTCTTCAACCCTGACCCCTGCCTTTACCTCTGCCACACCTGGCCCCAGATCTAGTTAAAGTTATTACTAGTCCTGCAATGTCTTGCAACATTGAATGCGATGGTCAGATTGGCAAACTGACTTTTAGTGAACTGATTTTCAGTTCACTTCCCCAATTTCTCCCACAGCTGTGAAAAGTCTAATCCTTATCATAAAGCCCTTATTCCACTTCACTCATAGTGGTTTTGTGTCCTTCAACAAACCCTAACTGATAAAAAAAAAATGGGAAGGCATTTTAGGGTTTTGTGCAAGAGAAGATATGAGCTGAACAGCCTGGCAGCCACAGAGGGGCCAAGTGCAGCCGAAAAGAGACTGCTCGGCTCTTGCTACAATCTAGAACAAAATCAGGCGGTGGTTGGTCTGAGGTGACATCAGCGGACACGGCAAGAATGCAGAAGCAGTGAGAGGTAGAGCAGATGGAACCTTCTGGCTGGATTTGCTGACTTGCTCGTACTATAAAAGTAGCCTCCAAATAAGCGGCCCAGATATATCAGCACTTTTTTATGTGTTACATCACACAGTGCAACATATAACACTGCACGTAAATCTGCCATTTGATTTGTGACAAAACTATTTTTAAACATGGCATAATATTTCCCAGAGCTTGTTTCAATTCTTCCACCAGGTGAATGAAGGTTCAGACGTGTAGCCTGTCCTCTCTCCCATAGCATGGGTCTGGTCACCGTACAACAGTGACACTGGGAGTCCCTCCTGGTACACAACCACCATCTCTCCATTTTCCTAGATAATTATGGTAGACACATTTCTACCACATGTTGATTTATAACTTTTAACATTAAACACTGTCAAAAAATCAATAGCCATGTCTGAATAAAGATAAAGAAATTTAGCAACTTCAGGACACAGAGCAATAATGGGACCTAGCAAGTTCTTCAAACGGTGACATAAGTAAAACAAAACTGCCCTGAGACACCAGTGAGTAGCTTGCACTTTATACTCAGAGGAAAATGGTGGTTTTCACTCCTCCCTCCCCCCAATATTTGTTGAAGAAAAGGAGAGACCATCTGGGGACATTTCCAAACAACCAGTACGAAGGCTGGCAGAATGTACCAGAAGTGACATATCTGGAAAAAATGTCCGCGTGGAAGAGATCCTTCCTCTGGGTCAGCTCAGGCTCTTCCTGTTCTGCAGCCCTTGATGGGAACAGCACCTCTTCCTGACTGATGGGTCAATTCATTCAAGCAGCTATCAAAGCCAGTAAACACATCAGGCTGAGTGACTGAAGGGGTCCAGCTAGGGGCATAACTGACTCTTCAGTTCAGTCCAACATGGGCCATCCAGTTACCCTTCAAGCCAGATACTTTACATACTTGGTAACTACTGCTAGTGGCTTCTTGAATATTTTTTTTTTCAAAAAGACATCTTTTATTTATTTGAAAGGCAGAGTTAAGAGAGGCAGAGGCACAGAGACAGAGAGAGAGAGAATCTTCCATTTCTTGGTTCACTCCCCAAATGGGTACAATGGCAAGGGCTGGGCTGGGCTCAAGTGAGGAGCCAGGAGCTTCTTCTGGGTCTCCCACATAGGTGGCAGGGGCCCAAGCACTTAGACCATCTTCAGCTGTTTTCCCAGGCACATTAGCAGGGATCTGGATTGGAAGTGGATCAGCTGGGACTCAAACCCATATGGGGTGCTGGCACTGCAAGCTGTGACTTAACCTATTATGCCACAATGCTGGCCCCTTGTTTTAAAGTTTATTTATTTATTTTTATTTGAAAGGCAGAGAGAGAGAGAGAGAGAGAGAGAGAGATACAGACAGACATAGACAGAAAGAGGAGGGGGGAGAGAGAGAGCGAGAGCGAGAGAGAGAAAATGAGAATGAGAATGAATGAATTTGTCTTCCATCTACTGGCTCACTCCCCAAATGCCCACAACAGCCAGGGCTGAGCCAGGTGGAAGCCAGGAGTGCAGAATTCAGTCTGAGTCTCCCATGTGTTTGAGAAGGACTCAACACTTGAGCTATCTCTCGAGCCATCACCTGCTGCTTCCCAGGTGTACATCAGGACGCTGGAGTGGAGAGTGGAGCTGGGACCCAAACCCAGGCACTCCAACATGGGATGTGGGCATTCCAGGCAGAATCTTAACTGCTGTGCTTAATGTTCAGCCCTGGCTTCTTGTTAGTCAAGTAACTGAAACTCATTCTGGTTTAAAAAGAAAAACAAAAACAATAACTGGGAGGAAGAGAGGTAGTGGAAAGGGAGTGGAGAGAGGGAAAGAAAATAATATTTCCACTCAGATAAAAATTCAACATTACTCTCTACTTATAGTAATATCCTAGAGTTGGGACAAGCGCAACATTATTGCCAAAACACTGTATGAATAATTTACCTTTATGTTTTTCTTAATTGGAAAAACAGATCTCATCTTAGCCCTCCTCATTCTCAGAAGAAATTTCCACACTGAATAACTGAGAACGTTGGATATAAATCTTTTGAGTTCACTCTAACATAGCTCAGGTAGTCCTAAGAGTAAAACTGGATAGAACACTTCTTTTTCTTCACAAAGAACTCTTCACATTGAAGTTAGTTCTCAGCCTTTAAAAAGATGGGTTCCTAGCAATAGGTTGTGTCCTAGAGATAGTAATATTTTCAGCAAATTGTAAACCTGGTCCTTTCAAATTGTCATCATTTAAAGGAGCTTAACATTTGTGTTAGTATTTTTTGAAGATTTTTATGTTTTTATTTGAAAGAGTTACAGAGAAAGAGAGGGAGAGACAGAGATATCTTCCATCTTCTGGTTCACTCCCCAGAGCCACAACAGCCAGGGCAGGGCCAAGCCAAAGTCAGGTGCCAGGAGCTTCATCCAGGTCTCCCACATGGGTTGTAGGGGCCCAAACACCTGAGCCAACCTCAATGCTTTTTCCAGGCCATTAGCAGGGAGCTGGATTGGAAACAGAGCAGCTGGGACATGAACTGGCACCCATATGGGGTGCCAGCGTTGCAACATTGTAAAGATAACATCTATGCCACAACATTGGCCCCAAAATTTGTATTACTTTTAATTTTTGCCCAATACAACTTAATGTTTTCAGCATGCAAAATATTTATCATTCTCACATGACTGCACTTAGGAGATTGCTCTTGAGGTGACCAGGTCTAGTTGGAAGAACAATGAGTTCATGGGGCCAGCATCGTTGCACAATGGTTTAAGCTGCTGCCTGTAATGCTGGCATCTCATACCAGAGTGCCAGTTCGAGTCCTGGCTGGTATAGCTTCCTGCTAACGTGCATGGAAAGGCAGAAGAAGAAGATGGCTTAAGTCATTGGGTCCCTGCCACCCATGTGGGAGACCTGGATGGAGTTCTAGGCTCCTGGCTTTAGTCTGGTCCAGCCCTGTCCATTGCAACCATTTGGGGAGTAAACCAGTAGATGGAAGATCTCTTTCTCTCTCTGTCACTGTTGTCTTTCAAATAAACAGAATAAATCTTCAAAGAACAACAGCAACGAAAGAACAATTGGATTCTGAGTCCAAGGTTCTTGGCTCCTGTTGTCCAAAGCCATACAAACAGCTGTGTCTCTGAGACTCTTCTCTCTATGAAATGGAGAGTTTGGACCAGATAACCTCCCCATTGACAGACCGGCTTCCATGATATCCTTGAACTTCAAACGGGTATTTTTGGCCTTTCATATAGATCATCAACTATCAGTGAAGGCTGTTCTTTAAAAATAGGGTTTAAAATGTGTTTCATATCCACGTTCAGATACACATATACATATACATGAATGAATGTGTGAAAGGGTGAATTTTAGTTTCCCTTATTTTAAAATTTAAGGGAGGCCCTCAGGAGGGATGGATGGTTTGAAAGAACATGGAATCTGATGTTTTGGCTCCCATGCTTCCTACATGTATGATCGCAGAAAATTTTAAAGCATCTATTGAGTCAGTTCCCTAATCAGAAAACTGAAGTATTATTACCTGCCCAGACGACTGCAGGAGATTTGAAATGGAAAGACAATACCTATCAGCTCTTCTTAAATTATAAATGACCATACAAATGTTCAAAATTACTGTAAACCAAACTTTGCATTATTTTCCAAATATTTGCTTAGTATCCTAAGGCAAATGAACCCAAACCTGCTCTTTTTGAAAAAAAGGTAACAATAGGGGTCTGAAGTTTGTGAACCAAACTGAAGCTCTAATTTGCTTATAAATGAGTTCCTTCACTTGGGCAAGTGATTGTTAGAAGGAGATTGACTGTTGCGATTGACATCAGAACTCATTAGGCTTTGGAAATGACCCACCAAAGTGATTACATCTGCAGGAGGCCCTCGTTATCCATGGATAACTGGATCTGAAAATGCCTTTTTAAATGAACGTGCTTAATACAGTGTGTTAGTCTCCATGGATGGCCCCAGTAAACACTCTCTCCCAAATTCACAGCTTGCGTAGCCCCCTTCCTGCTGATAGAGTGGCCTGTCACTCACTTTAACCCAAAGAACATGGCAGAAGTCAGGTAACACCAGTTTGGAACCTAAATCTTTATAACTACATTTGCTTTTGTGACTTGGGGAACCCTGAGCTGCGGTGGAAAGAATTTAAGATTACACAGACATACACACATACACACACACACACACACACCTTGAGCCTAAATGGAGAGAGAGAAGGAGAGAGACAGAGAGAGAGCCAGCCCAAGATCTTCACAGAGCTCAGCCTTCTATCTGTCCCTGTGAAGATACCAGACAAGTGAGTGAGTCATCTTGGATGTTCTAATCCAGCCAATATTCCCAAAGACCCAGATAAAGGCCAACCCAGCAGAAACTGGCTAGCTCACGGAACGGTAGGAGAGGATTAAATACTGGTTGCTTGAACTCTCTGGTTTAGAGGAGGCACTGGAGACTGAATGTTTATGTTGCTCCCAAATTCATACATTGAAATCCTAATCCCCCGTGATGGTATTAGGAGTGGGGCCTTCCGGAAGTGACTGTAAGATTGCAAGAGATTGGTCCCCTCATGAAAGAGACCCCAGAAAACTCCCTTGCTCCTTCCACTACAAGAAGACAAAGTGAGAATACAGACAGCCATGTACCATCCAGGAAGTGGGCCCTCAGCAATCATCAAATCTGCCAGGGCCTTGACCTTGGACTTACAGCTTCAAAACTGTAAGACAGAAACGTCTGTTGTTTGAGTCACCCAGTCTGTGGTGTTAACCTGCACAGACTAACACAGGTGATCTGTTACAAAGCAATAGATAACCAGGCCGGTGCCGCGGCTCACTAGGCTAATCCTCTGCCTGTGGCGCCAGCACCCCGGGTTCTAGTCCCGGTTGGGGCGCCGGATTCTGTCCCGGTTGCTCCTCTTCCAGTCCAGCTCTCTGCTGTGGCCCGAGAAGGCAGTGGAGGGTGGCCCAAATGCTTGGGCCCTGCACTCGCATGGGAGACCAGGAGGAAGCACCTGGCTCTTGGCTTCGGATTGGCACAGCGCGCCGGCCGTAGCAGCCATTTGGGGGGTGAACCAATGGAAAGAAGACCTTTCTCTCTGTCTCTCTTTCTCTCACTGTCTAACTCTGCCTGTCAAAAAAAAAAAAAAAAGCCATAGATAACCAAAATATATAGGGAGCAATATTTTTAAAAGGGCTTGATAAATATTTTAAATTAGAAGAGTAAAAACATTTCAAAATAAGTCATAATTCTAAATACATCCTGATTCTTAGAACAAAAGAATTAATTGTTGGACTTTCTTAATTATGTGATATGACATCTTTTACTTGACATTTTTAAAATATTTATTTTGAATGTCAGGATTATAGAGAGGGAGAGAGAGAGAAGCAGAGAGTCAGGATTAGAGAGAGAGAAAAGCAGAGAGAGAAATCTCCACCTGCTGGTTCACTCTCTCGGATGGCTGCAATGGCCTACACTGGGTCAAGTTGAAGTCAGAAGTCTGGAACTCTGTGCATGTCTCCCACAAAGGTGGCAGAAGCCCAGGCAATTGGGCCATCTTCTCTGCTTTCTCAGGCATATTAGCAGGGAGCTGTATCAGAAGTGGATGAGCCTGGACTTGAACCCATGCTTATATGGGTTTGCTTGCATTGCAGGTGATGGCTTAAACTATTGTGCTACAATGCCAACCCCCGAACCAAAAGTATTATCATAAAATTAATAAAGCATAATTTTCTGTAACTCTGAAATTCCAATAAAGCTTTCCACCTTTTCTCTATTGAAGTTTGCAGTCCACTGGGCACATAATATGTATAACCATATCACAAATCCCACTGGATTATAATATTCTGCAAATAATTATTTTTTCTTCTACATACAAACATGAAGTCTGGTTAAATTTTGCCTTCTTAGTGTTATCTGTAATTGAAGAGAGCAGATACCACATGCATAAAATTCTTGAGCCTACTGACTAAACCAGAAGCATGGTGCACTTTTTCTTATAATTTCCGGAGCACATAGGATAATGGAAAACTGTCCAGATTTCAAATTGCTGACCAAATACCAAATCACTAAAGTATTTACCTGGAATTACTCCTGCCGATAAGCCTGATAGCATGGTGCCGGAGAAGGATGTATGATTTCAATTTTATGTGAACAGTGCTAACTATGAAGAAACACTTGGGAGTTGTGGTGCAGCAGGCTAAGCTGCTGCTTGGGACACGTGTATCTGTCAGAGTACCCGGACAGAGTCACACCTCCACCTTCCAATAAGCCTGGGAGGCAGCAGATGATGGCTCAAATACTTGAGTCCCTACCACTCACATGGGAGACCCAAATGGTGTTCCTGGCTCCTGCCTTCAGTCTAGTCTAGCTTCAGCTGCTGTAGGCATTAGGGAATGATCTAGTGGGCATAAGATCTCCTACTATCTTTCAAATAAATAAAAATGAACCAATAAACATTAAAATGTACATGTCATCTTTGGAACTTAATTTACACTAGCAAAGGAAATACTAAATAACTACTTGAGATTTTTGCTTTTATTTTAAGTTTTATTTTGTCTATTTGAAAGGTGGAGTTAGAGACAGAGAGAGATCTCCCATCTGCTGGTTCACTCCCCAAATGGCCACAATAGCTGGAGCTGGGCTAGGTCAGAGTCAGGGGACTGGAACTCCACCTGGGTCTCCCACATGGGAGGCAAGGGCCCAAGTACTTGGGCCATCTTCTGCTGCCTTCCCAGGAGGGAACTGGACCAGAAGTGCAACCGCTGGAGCTTATGTGAGACGTCAGCATCATAGGTGGCATCGTAACTGGCTGTGCCACAACATCGGCCCCTATTTGGGATATTTCATGAATAGACATCTAGTTTCACACTTCAGGAACAAGGCTTTCCATCTGAAATGACAACTCTGTTCTTAAACATCAGTGGAAGCAGTCATACCATGGGGATCCAACAGAAAGCCTCACTTGGGAGAAAGAACAGATCTGGACACTTCATTGGCTATTTGCAAAAGTAAGCAAAAGCACAGCGAGTGTGGTGATACAATGGCCCTCCTACATACAATGCCAGCAAAACTTGAAGTTTGCCCAATGTTTCTGAAAAGAAGTTTAGCAATATAAATCTCGAGACGAGTTTCTTTGCTGCTAGGAATCTGTTTTAAGGAAATATTGAAATATACACAAAAATACTTATGCACAAAGACTCCCTTTATGGTGAGCAACAAAAATAAAATATCAGAATGTTTTATATAAGGTGGAATATTATATAACCATTAAAATTAAATTTTAATGAACATTTGATGGCGTAGGAAAATGTCCATATTATATCAATTGAAAAAGCAAGATACAAAACTATTTTAAGTATGATAATTTATACAGACTACATTTACCTACAAATATGTCAAACTATACATATTAAAATGTTATGTTAATCTTGGGTAGTAGAGGGAGTGAGGAAAAGTCACTTTTTTCTTTTATTACAACTTGATGTATTTTCCAGCTTTTAAAATGTCTTTCCACTGTTTATAATCAGTACAAGGGAGTAAAATGGGAAAAGACCAACGTTATCAGTGTAAGTCATCAGATGCCTATACTAGTGTCACATGTGAAAAAACAGAAAACAGATTTCAAATCTTCAAGTAAAACACGCAGGAAGGCAAAGATGATGAACTCAAGAAGTATCTCAAATTCTTTATTATCACAGAGTTGCTAACTGCCAGGCTGCCCTGAGATGTGATATTATTCACACGCAAATATTTCAGATAAAATGACATGCCTCTTCAGTGGTTATGGTTTACTAGGATTAAATTCAAACTATTGGCCAGAGTCCTTAGTCTACTGACTTGAAGGGATGTGACACCCAGGTGTCCAGGTGGAGGTCCTGGAGCCCATGGACAATTCAGGAACAGGCTCAGCAGCCTGAGTAACCCTTGCCATAGTCCAGTCAGACAAGGACCAAGAACCCTCTTAAGCACACTCTAGTGGAGGATTAGGAGTAGAGGCAGGGTTGCCAAGGAGACATGTTACAGGAAAGTGTCAGAAATCGTGAAGTGTGGCTCATCATTGGTAAGTGAAAAATAGGAATGATGAAAAATCATTTTTAAGTTATAATAAACCATATATGGATAAAATCTTAAAAAGGAACCTTTTCTAAGGGAGGTGAACAGCCTTTGGCAGATAAGCAGAAAACTTACAAGATGATGAAATAAAAACAGATATCGTAGATTTAGTAAATATTTATGGAGCAGCTAGGAGGCGTAAGATGCTGTGCTAGGCTGGATGATCTATGGGAGATACAAAGATAAGTAAGAGCGACTCTCTCACCTTCACTTGGAGGCTAGGAAACAACCATGGCGACGTGTGTTCATTTACTGAGCTAGCATTTGCTGAGACCCTACTACACGTTCTGCTGACACTCAAAGCGCTTCACATCCCTTAGCTAGAATTCTCATTGATGCTGTGCAGTTGATATCACAGGAGGAAACTGAAACCAAGGAAAATGAAGAAAATTGCCACCGGGCTGGAAAGTTGCAGTTTGAATCAAGTTTGCTTAAAGAATGCTGTAGCATTTCTTAGAGGAATCAAAGATTAACCAGGCTAATTTAGGCTATAATGACAACAGCTCTCTCACTGGGTAACCACCACGTGCTAGGTCCTTAGAATTAAATGTCTGCCTTCTCTCCCTTCTCTCTGCCATTACATCTACCCACTGCCCTGGTTGTCAGCCAAGCCTCCTACCTCACCCACAATCATTTCCTTCCTAAATCTTGTAGATTCCACTACTTTAGTAGCTCTTTAATTCGTCTTTTTCTCTTTGTCCCAACGGTCATTACCTTAGTGGGAACCAACATCACCTCACAATGGATTATCATTAAATTCTTCTAAGCACCGCTCCATGCCTTTTTAATGTACCTTGCCAAACCTGAACAAGGCACTTTCTGAAACACATATGAACCTGTTTCTCCCCAAGTCCTCCTTCTAACCTTAAGGAACAAATCTAAACAGAGAGGCTGGTAATACCCCTTGAACTCTGTGCTCCAGCCACACTGAACTGCCTGTCTTTCCCCAAATACAAGTCCTCACTTGTCTTGGGGTCACTGAATGGGTGTCTACTTACAGTCTCAGCTCGCTAACTCAACCCACACCCACTGCACTTCCCACTCTCTTCTTTTATCCTGGCTAATTTCTACTGACCTTCAGCACAGAACTTGAGTATCATTTCTAAGTAGGAGCTTTTCTCGATATCCCTTTGATTGCTCAAGTCACCTGGGTAATGTTCCAATTGTAGGTAGTCTAATAGCACCCAGAGTTTCATCTTAAAATGCATTTCTAATGTTTTACACTTCTCCATCAGACTTGGAGCTCCTTGAAGGCAAGTCCATGTCTTGTTTGTTGGTTAGTCCCCAGCTCCCTGGAGTACCTGGCACGTAGCAGGTACATTTTCATATTTAAATGCTGTCTTAATCTATCTTTATTCCACAAATTCTCTCTAGTCACTTGCACAAAGGAAGCATATGATGAAATATGAAAACAAATATTAAAGCAGAAAATTATCAAAAGAATTAGAATTTAGGATCAGGATAAAAATACAAATATGTTGTCTATAGAAGTTAGTGGTTATCAGAAAAGGATTAAACATTTCCCTAGAATACTTATTTAATGCATTTATGACAACAGATAATTCTGAGATCTCAGCACAGCCCTTTTATGGAATATTACATTATCCCTCTAAATCAGAACAACTAAAAATGACCACAAAACATGGAAGATGCTTTTCCAAGGGCCATGGATTTTGAGGCTATGTTTCTTTTTTGATTTTCCTATATTTTCACACTCCAAGATCTCAGAGGACAGCAAATACGTCTTTTTGGCTTATTCCTCCATACTCAACACAGTAAGAAATAGTAACACACATACCTTTTCCAAAATTTTCCCTAATAAGAGCAAGATTCAACAAAAAGTGATTTCATCTTCCAGGACACTTTCTATCTCAACTGGTAAAAGTCAACAATAAATCAGAAAACTAAAAATACTTTATAAATTTAGTGGAAGCAATTCTTGGCCAAAGCCATGCCTTTAAATGGAGTAAAACTGCACAATAGCTCTTAGGCTAATGGTTTGAACACACAGACCATCCAACCTAATTTCTTTTTAAGCCAGTTTAATTTTAATATAATCATTTGTGAATTACAGAAAGCCCTTGTGAGTCAGTTGCACAAGTAACTAAGTATCTAGAAGGTATTTCCCACAAATCTTCTCAGATCCTTTATTTTGAAGACCATGCTGTAGAATCTCCTGGAAAAGTTTTGATCATCCCTACCCTACTTAGCTAACTTAGAGTTAAAAAGAACTATTGCCTGGTATGCGTTTTCAGACAGTCAGGTGTAACCTGTTTGATTCAAAAAATAAAATAAAATTTTAACAATGGTAGTCATGGGGCCAGCATTGTGAGGCACTGGGGTAAGTCATTGTTCACAACACTGGTATCTCCTTTCAGAGTGCAGGCTTGAGTCCAGCTGCTCTGCTTCCAACTCAGCTCCCTGCCAATGCGCCTGAAAAAGCGGCAGAGGGTGCCCAAGGACTTGGGCCCCTGCCGTCCTCCTGGGAGACTTGGATGGCATTCCAAGCTCCTGGCGTTAGCATGGCTCAGCCCAGGTGGTTTCAGCCATGTAGGAAGTGAGGTTTAGGAAGAGAGGTTTCTTTCTCTTTTTCTTTCTTTCTTTTTTTTTTTTTTTTTTTTTTGACAGGCAGAGTGGACAGTGAGAGAGAGAGAGAGAGAAAGGTCTTCCTTTTGCCGTTGGTTCACCCTCCAATGGCCTCCACAGCCGGCGTGCTGCGGCCGGTGCACTGTGCTGATCCGAAGGCAGGAGCCAGGTGCTTCTCCTGGTCTCCCATGGGGTGCAGGGCCCAAGCACTTGGGTCATCCTCCACTGCACTCCCGGGCCACAGCAGAGAGCTGGCCTGGAAGAGGGGCAACCGGGACAGAATCCGGAGCCCCAACCGGGACTAGAACCCGGTGTGCCAGCGCCGCAAGGTGGAGGATTAGCCTAGTGAGCCGCGGCGCCGGCCTAGGAAGAGAGGTTTCTTCCTCTGTCACTCTGCCTGTCCAATTAGTAACTTTAAAAAAAAAAAAAAAAGATAGCTATGCAGAAAAGGTGTGTTAAAGCCTTTTCCAGTTTGAATAGCCAGATTCATGCTCTTGTTTTCTCACTCTGGTGACTTTTTTTTTTTTTTTTTTTTTTTTTTTGACAGAGTTACACAGTGAGAGAGAGAGACAGAAAGGTCTTCCTTCCATTTGTTCACCCCCAAATGACCGCTACGGCTGGAGCTATGCCAATCTGAAGCCAGGAGTCAGGTGCTTCTTCCTGGTCTCCCACGCGGGTGCAGGCGCCCAAACACTTGGGCCATCCTCCACTGCCCTCCTGGGCCACAGCAGAGAGCTGGACTGGAAGAGGAGCAACCGGGACTAGAACCGGCACCCATATGGGATGCTGGCGCCGCAGGTGGAGGATTAACCTAGTGAGCCATGGTGCCAGCCCTTCTGGTGACTTCTGAAGCACAGTTTGCTGCCTACCTAGCCAACCATACGGTAAACACTAGAGCTCGCTTGATGACAAGGGGAGAGCTGCTTGCAACTGGCTCCCTTTTTGTCACCCACGTTAATTCCATCCCCGCACATAGAGCAGCATGTACCAACTCTGAGCCACTGGCAAGAAGCAGATGTTCAATAAGTGTCCCTTCAAGCAACAAACAGGCATTTCGTGCTGTTTGATGCACCCTTCATTTCCACCTTCATGGGATGTGATTCCCACATACACACTCTATTTTCATTAGCATTGTGTCCTCTTTATAGGCCTGTGACCAGCGATTGCCATTTGTCTTGAAATATTAATGGCTGCTTTGATTACATATCTGAGGGCACAGCTAAGGCCTCAACTTCTCCGAGCTTAGGAAGGCAACACAAGGAAGCCTGATTCCCAGTCACCCAAGATTTGCACCTGAACACATCTCAATTCCAAGTAGCAAATCCTTGTTGAAGATCTATGTCCAAAGAAGGATATCAAAGGTAATAGATGAGAAAGAAATAATTTTCCTGAATGAAACTGGGAGCCCTTAACACAGTGCATGGCACCTGGTGAGCATTCAATGAGAGATGGATGTTTTAAAAATACATTTATGGGGCCGGCGCCGTGGCTCAACAGGCTAATCCTCTGCCTGCAGTGCCGGCTCACCGGGTTCTAGTCCCGGTCGGGGCGCCGGATTCTGTCCCGGTTGCCCCTCTTCCAGGCCAGCTCTCTGCTGTGGCCCTGGAAGGCAGTGGAGGATGGCCCAAGTGCTTGGGCCCTGCACCCCATGGGAGACCAGGAGAAGCACCTGGCTCCTGCCTTTGGATCAGCGCAGTCCACCGGCCACAGTGCGCAGGCCGTGGAGGCCATTGGAGGGTGAACCAACTGCAAAAGGAAGACCTTTCTCTCTCTCTCTCTCTCTCTCACTGTCCACTCTGCCTGTCAAAAAAAAAATACATTTATGGAACACTTATGATGCAAAGCTGAGTGCAGAACGGGATGGGTCTGGTCAACATGCACTGATTCTGGATCAAGTGAGAAGGCTTCCGGGAGCAGACAGCATGCCATTGAGATACTCCGATGGCACAAGCAATAACGGCCATGTTTCAGGATTTGTGAGCAGCCTGTAGAGGCTCACTTGCAGGTTGAATGTCTGATCTACTGTAAAAAACACTGACCACGTGGGTTTGGCTCAGGAATGAAACCTATATTAGGATGAGAATTAAATGTCGGGCCAGTGCTGTGGTATAGCCAGTAAAGACACTGCCTGAAGTGCCAGCATCCCATATGGGCACCAGTTTGAGTCCTGTCTGTTCTACTTCCGATCCAGCTCTCTGCTATGGCCTGGGAAAACAGTATAAGATGAAGTGCTTTGACCCTGACACCCATATGGGAGACCTGGAAGAAGCTCCTGGCTCCTGGCTCTTGGCTTCGGATTGGCCCAGCTCTGTCCATTGTAGCCATTTGGGGAGTGAACCATCAATGGAAGACCTTTCTCTCTCTGCCTCTCTGTAACTCTATCTTTCAAATAAATCAATCTTTTTTTTTAAAAAGCAAGCAAGCAAGTAAGCAGCAAGAAGCGGGAGATGGCGGAAGTGCTTGGACCACAGCTACAAAAAACAAAAAACAAAAAAACAGGGCAGTGTGGAGTATGGGTTGAATGCTGTCTCTGGAGGCCAGGAGATAGTGAGGAAACTAAAGCAGTTTTCCTTGCTTCTCAGGGGTCTGAAGAGCAGGTCTGCATTTCGGAGGAAATGCAAATCTGAAGAAGCACTCTCTTTTTTCCTCTTCTAACTCACAAAAGTTTTGTAATGACTTACTAAGTGAGTTGGAAAACAAAATTGGGAAGCCTGAAATACTGACTAAAAATAGTATGATTTGAATCCTTACTTGACCTTGCAAATGAGTTATTTACCAACAGGAAAAAAAATAAATTTTGCTTAGAATAATTACAAAGTTCAGGGGCTGGCGCTGTGGTGCAGTGGGTTAACACCCTGGCCTGAAGCGCCAGCATCCCATATGGCTGCCAGTTCGAGACCCGGATGCTCCTCTTCAATCCAGCTCTCTGCTATGGCCTGGGAAAGCAGAAGATGACCCATAGTCCTTGGGTCCCTGCAACTGCATGGGAGACCTGGAAGAAGCTCCTGGTTCCTGGCTTCAGATCGGTGCAGCTCCAGCCATTGCAGCCAGTTGGGGAGTGAACCATCGAATGGAAGACCTCTCTCTCTCTCTCTCTCTCTCTCTCTCTGCCTCCCCTCTCTCTGTGTAACTCTGACTTTCGAATAAACAAATAAAATATTTTTTAAAAATTACAAAGTTCACAGTAACTGAACTTTGAACTCTCAAACCTATAATAACAACCACTATTAATATAATATTGTATGAATGTGTCTTAACAAAACTGTAACCGTATTGAAGTTTCAGCTTTCTGCATTGTTGGTTTCATTATACTCAAGAGATTATGGCATATCAGAAGTGTTTTCTACAATATAACTCTATGTGTTTCTCTGAAGAGCTTAAGATACTATATACACTTTAATTAAATCTCCTAATGTCCTGGAGAAGTAGGCAAGGGATCAACAGAAGGTGAATCATCAAAAAGTATCTAACAGTGTTAGACTGGACTATAGGATGTACTTTGAGATGAAATCCACTTATATTATTATTGTTCCCATTTCACCAATGAGGAAATGGGGTTATTATTCATTATCACAAAGATGATGAGCTATATTCCATTTTCACCAAAGGTAGAATGCTCTGTAATGCTCCCCTTGGGAGACCTTTAAAAATAGTATAACAACTATGACCTCCAAGGTTTCTCCTTTGAGAGTAGCCCAACACTTATTACTGAGCACCTAAAATGTGTGCCAAAGAAAATGTACATCACTTTTTCCTTATAAGAGAATATAGGACAAGAATTCCAATTTATCATGATGTGTAAACTCTTAGCTTCGATTAACTGGTTTATCAGCAGCTTGACTGTCATGTTTCCCTCAGCTTCCAATAAATGAGTGCACACTGGTGATGTTAGGGAGGAGTAGGATTGATTAAGCTGAAGACACAGTACAGACTGTAGGGCTAGAAAAAGCTAGGCTATGATTTGGACATGTTTTGAGCATGTCCCCCTAGGGTTCACGTGTTGGGAGCCTGATTGTCAGTGTGGTGAGGTGAGAGATGGTGGGACAAGCCCAGTGCAAGTGACTGGGTCACTGGTGATGCTGCTCGGTTCCAGTGGGACTGTAGTGAGTTCTCACACAACAGTGTTATTAGGAAAGAGCGAGTTCGGCCTGGTCTCAGTCTCTCTGCTCCCCATCTTGCTACATGGCCTCTCCCTCACACACATGCTCCATGATGCTATCCACCATGTGACACAGCCGAGGGGCCCTCACCAGAGCTGAGCAGATGTCAGTGCTATCCTCCTGAACCTCCAAGACTGCAAATAAAATACATGCCAGAAAACGGAACAAATCCTGTCTCTTGCTTCCACCTTTTTGATAATGTATAGATCCTAAGACTAGACTGTAAAAACCAAACCCACATGCAACTATCATATATAATTTAGTTTATAAACCAATTCCATTTCTTATGTAGGAAATTAAAGCACTCCAACCAATTTATGATATCACTCTCTCAACACCTCCTAATGTTCAGGGAAATACAGTCATGGTTTCCAGGAAAACACCACAGTTTGAAAAAAATCATAAAAAATATAGTTGTTTTAGATAATAATGCAGTATCATTAAAATCTTTTTAAAAAGAAAGGAAGACTCAAATAATGACATCTTTGTCAATATTTGTTTGCAAAATGGATACAGGGAATCAGAATATGCTTAAAGTTGTTTAGATTCTCATAAAAATATAAACACAAAATCAAAAAGTTTGCCAAAAATTTTTTGATCCATCAGTTTGAGAAAAACATGCTTTAGGGGGAGGTTTTACTAATAGGCCTGGGAAAGAAGTCAGGGTAACAAATTTCGTCCAACCCTAAAATTTTGTGGCACCTGACAGAGAGATCTCCTTTTGGGAAAGGCTAATATTTGACATAGGAAAAGTAAGGCAACAAACAGCTTATTTCTACTCCCCAAAACTGACTTACTACAATGGGATCAGGGCAAATCTGTAATAGCTACACGTGTCATAGAGCAACAACCTCTCTCCCAGTCTCTGAGATGACTGGAAAAATGCTCTAGGAATTCTGAATTCTCTAAACAAACAAACAAAAAAAAAAGCCCTGCAAAATTAGGAAAAGTGTCTCTTATCAAATAAGAAAGTTTAAATAAACTAATTAATTTATATAATATACATACATGCATATATACACATGGATTCAGTCTACATATATATGAATTAAATATGTGCATATATATTTATGCATTTCAAATAAAGGGAAGTTAATTGATTATTTTACCTGTAAAAATAAAGTGCATTAAAACACTTAGAAAGGTTTATCTAGTATAATACTTTAATTTTGGTACATCAATCATTGATATCACCTCTTTACCAAGAATTCATAGAAAATCTCATGTTTAATTTGTTGTTCAGGGGGCAAGCATTGTGGTACAGTGAGGTAAGGTGACACCTGCCATGCCTGTGTCCCATATTGGAGCACCTGTTCAGGACCTAGCTGCTCTGTTTAGGATTCAGCTCCCTGCTAATGCACCTGGGAAGGCAGAGGAAGATGTCCTGAGTGCTTGGGCCCTGCCATCCACCTGGGAGACTTGGATGCAGCTCCAGGCTCTTAGCTTCATCCTAGACTAGCCCCAGTCATTGAGGCCATTTGGGGAGTGAAGCAATGGATGGAAGATCTTTCCCTCCTCTTTTCTCTCTCTCTCTCTTTTTGTTTCTCTCTCTCTTCCTCCCTGCCTTTCAAATAAAATTTTAAGAAAACTATTATGCAAACATAAATATCATTTCATTGTAGTTTTAACTGTACTTTCACAAAACTGCCAATATATCAAAGGACTAAGACTTTTATGTCCTTTTGAGTTAGATTTATGTCTATGACTTTAATGATTTTAGATTTTCAGAATAAAGACATTTTAAGTCAAATTATGTATCTACTGCTAAAACAAATCAGATTATTAAATACCATGCAAGTAAGACATGGTTTTGAATTTAGATTAATGCTTTTAAAGTAGTTAAAATATTTTATTAAATATTAAAAATGCATTACATTTATAATGAGAATATTTAAGTTTCAATTAATGTGAAACATTATTTGATCTCAGAGTTTGGGAGCAGGAAGGGACTTTGGAGATGATTTAATCTAACAACTTTAGTTTTGATGCTAAGCATGAATCCTGGATCTTTTGAAGGTCAGAGAGCCTACATTAGCTCATCTTGTCTGTCCAATATCCTTTCTACTAAGCCACGTAGGTATTTACTATGAACATCACAATTAGTTATTCTTGTCTCCATTAATATAGAAACACTATTCAGAGAGTAACATTACTCATTGGCCTAAAGAAAGAGACTACAATGATTCAGGAACAGAAAATCTCATCCTAACTTGACCATGTGGCTGAAGTAAGCCACCTAACTGCATTGTGCTTTCTTTCCTTTTCCCAATTATACACATAAGGACTCTAGTAATTTAGACTTACCTACTTAATTTGGTTGTTGCAAAAAGTGGTAATAAAAATAACTCTAAAGCATACAGCATCTCTATATGCAAACCAAATACTTAACGAAAACCCTTCTCAACTATAGTTAAGCCAAGAGGCAATAAGCACTTTGAGTCATAATTAGCAGGGAGTCCATATGAGTCGCCACGTGTCCTTACAACACCTGCACGAGCTAACGCAGGGGCAGAGCTCACAAGTTCGGCAGCTCTTAAATTTTCCCAGTTTTTCATAATCTATCATAATCTTCACCTAAGCCTTGTAATATTTATCAGTTGAGAACAAATTAAACTCTATGTCTTCTCAAAGGCATCATTGATTTCTAAACAGTGCGAATTGTTAGGTAAATACCTAAAGTGTTATGATAAACAGAATCTGAAGGATTTACCGTGGACTCATCCTGTAACTGATATATGCAGAGCATCAACCTTGCCAAACTTTATTCCCTAATAGTAAAATACAATTTCCCAGGCGACATGCAAAATCATCCAGCTTGAGTTGACCTTTAAAAACAAACAAAAACGTATCAACTGGATTCTCTTAGATAAGAAACAGATCTTGCAACTGGAAGGGGTGGGAAAAATCACTAAGTAGGTTTAAAAGCAATCATGGAAGTTTTTGATGGAAAAGATGTACACACTATGTACAAAGAAAATACCCAGATAGGCTCATACATATTTGTTTTAGTCTTTAAAATCCTTCCCTCCTAGGTGCTTATCTGTTTTGCCTGAGTTTTGAACACAGATTAATTCTGTGGCATACTTAAAAAGGTTACTTTTCATGCAAAAAATAATTTGCCTTCATACTGCATTGAAGGAGCTAAGTGCTATTATGCCCACTTCAAAAACGAAGCAAGAAGGCTGAAAGTATTAGTTAGTGGTTGTTACAGGAATGGCAAATAGATTCAGGCTTTTTGTGTCCTGATAATGTTTTCAGTTACTTTCAAGGGCCGGCAGAGAGGGAGCGTCTGGGGAAGCCACTCCAACGTGGGCTTTCACACCTAGTAAACACTACAGAGCAGAGTCGCGAGCAGTGTCTAACCATTTCTAAGCTCACACTCGGCATGCATTCTTTACCCGCAATGTTCATTTCAGGATTGTATGTCTCCATCTCAAATTTAAACAAGCATTGCTTTCAGTGTTTAATTACAATTTAATGGAAATACTACTTGCATTCAAATTAGCTTTTAGTTTTCACATTACGAATGTGCATCCAAGTTATTGTGTCATTATAAGCTCATGTTATAATGGCTTCATAATGCAAGTCCCTGCAGGGTTGAATTAGTAGTTTCCTATGGTAATCGCCCATCACTATAATATCATAATCACATAAGCGCAGTCCCCACATGCTTCCACTGCAATCATTTTGACATTGTAAGAGCATTTTAATAGTATTAGCATAGATTCCCCAGAGAAATCATCTCATTGTCACTATATTACCATAAAAGATGAATTGCAATAGAACCAAATTGTTGTGATAAAGAACTTTAAAAAGAGAGAGAGAGAGAGAGAGAGAGAGAGAGAGAGAAGTATTCAGCAACAAGGCATTTCACTTCTCAAAAGGTCACTGCATTTTGCCATAAGGTCACATTACAACCCTTAGTTGAATATATGTCCTTACACAAGACTATATTTTTAATTTTGTTTTTCTTCTTTGTTTGCCCAGGACTCATAGCACACTAATAAACTGGGTCAGATGTAGTCCCTGTCCTCAAGGAGTTTACATTTCAATCAGTTTACAGCAAATTACGTACAGCATACAGGTAAACTCAATAAGAAATAATGAACTTTGAAGTCACTGGCGATGCATAGTGCTGAGAATAACCAAGCAAGGTTTCCTAAGGAGCAAATGTTTAGGAATAAACTAAAGGGTTAAACAAAGTACAGACTACCATGCGGCAGAGGTGGAGCGCACATTACTAGGGTTGGTAAGAATTTGGCTGGCAGCTCTGTATTCACTGACCCTGGAGGCAGAAAGGTCGCCAAAAAAGATGCAGTCATGACCCCATGCTCCCAAAGGAAGCAAGAAGAACTTGTTCTGGGGCTGGACACGTCTTCACTGCAGGTGCATCTACTGCTTTCAGTGGCGACAGTGGAAGCTACACCCATCCTTTACTGGCAAGAGAAGAGTGAGCTGAGCTGCTCTCCGGAAACATCAGAGCAAGGCGCAGGAAAGAGAAACTCCTGCTTGGAAAAGCACTGCCCAGCCCCCAACAGCCTCCTTGCATCGTTTCCATAGATGAAAGCGTGGTGTAAAATGACTATCATGTGTCAATGACAAATGGTACACAGGGCAGAGACTGGCAGGATGCTGTGTTCATCTGGGGGGCCTCTAATCCTCTGGCATTCTCTGGGGAGACCACAGGAGAATTGCAAATAGATTATCTTAACTCTTAAGGAATTGTCTCTGCTCAGTGTTGAAGTGAGAGCAAACGTCACAGTCAGCGTCTAGCAGGATGGCTGGCCCAGAGCAGGCATTCTATAAACGTTTGTAGATGGATGAATAAATTAACTTGACTGAAAAGAATGCAGAGGTTTCAGAGCTGCTGTGGGGCTGAAAACACAGGGAACAGATTTGAAACGCAGTCTCTGGTAGCCCTAACAGCAGAAGAGTGAACCGCTGGCAATTCCCGTATTATTAAAGATTGCTTGCCTCCTTGGCTATGGCAAATAACAGCACTTTGAAGGGATAATGGTCACTAATTTTCTATTTCTTGGAGTGTGGGTGCCTGGGAGACCTCAGAACTACTATGTGGTTCAGTTTCTGAAAAGAAGTAATAACACTTTCTAAATTGGAACCCAGAAAGGATGAAGATATGCTTTCTGAAAGCTCAAAGCTACCTTTATCAACAAACTGTGGAGCAATATAAACCTATTACATAAACAAAATTAGCTGTCCTTCCCTCCGAAGATATTTTTAACTTCATAGGCAAAGTCTTCATTGCACTTGCTACCTGAATCTTCTCTTAGTTCTTGGTGAGGCATCACATGAAATTCAGCTCTCAACTTCTTGGCTTATTCTTTACAATAACTCCTTTTGTGCATTTTTATTATGTGTTGATATCAACATATACTTTTGCTGCGTTCATCAGGTTTCTTATTACCTGCTTTATTATTAGGTATAACCATAGATTAAAAATCAAGAACTTGGAATGTCTAAACCCACATATATTTGAACAGAAATTATACTTATTATGGTTAAAACATTTTGACGCTTAGAAAAATGGTAAAGGGAGGGTATTGTGGCACAACAGGTTAAGCTTCCTCTTGTGGTGTTTGTATCCCATATCAGAGTTCCTGGGATCAAGTCCCACCTCTGCTTCAAATCCAGCTTCCTGCTAACACACCTGGGACACAGCAGATAATGGTTCCCATAGTAGAGACTCTGCCACCCATATGGGAGACATGCATAGAGTTCTAGTCTCCTGGCTTTGACTTGGCTCACCCCTAGATGTTGTGTTAATCCGGGGAGTGAACAAGTTGATGGACAACCTCTATCCCTCTCTGTCACCCTGCCTCTCAAATAAATAAAAACAAAACCTTCAAAAAAGAAAAACAAAAATTAGGGTATTTTTTCTCTCATTCAATAGAAATTCCTGATTCAATAGGTTAATTACCTAATTCAATAGGTCAATCTTTTACTGCTACATACAATAGCCACCAGCTATAAAATATCTTGAGTGGCATCAAAAACTGTTAACCAGTGTCAAATGGAAGAATGGATACAGATAGGATAGCATAACAGTCTTCTGAACATATTACTACTTCCCCAAGAAGAAGACAAGTCAGAACCTTACCAACTGTATACATGTTACAAGCAAAGCTGATTTATGAAGCGTATCTTTGGAAAACCACTTACATTATAGACCTCAGTTTTCTCATTAATAAAACAAAGCCACTGAACAAAGTGATCTCTAAAAGTTCCATCCATCTGATTGAGGAAATCAACATTAAGTCAATGCTGACATTGGCAATCCACTTCCACCAGTATTTACAATATCCATCACACTTGCATGATGTTAGTAAAAACAGCTGTCCATTAGTTTAGGGTTCATTGTTTCTATATGAGTACCCTCTGAAAGATCAGACTATGCCACCCAAAGCAGTCACGTTAGCCTGCAGATTGTTTTAAGCAAAAGCAATTTGGACTGAACAGATACAGGATGAGTTCTGTATCAGACTAAAAGGAAGGTGTGGATTTTCCTTGAAGAAGGTGCCTCCTCTACCAGCGGGAAAAGAGCTACTGTCGTCAGAGAAGACAGCCAGCCAACACCGAGATGAGCATGCAGAAAGAGGCCTTGATAAAATGGCCCTATTTCCCATGACATCACCTCTACATTTCCATCTGAACTAGTCATTTGTAAACTGTCGAAAAAGGAAATAACATGGACCAATGTGGTGGAGTGGGTTACGCTGCTGCATGCAAAGCCAGCATCCCATGAAGGCAGCTGCTCCAGTCCTGCCTGCACCTCCTCTGATTCAGCTCCCTACTGCTGTGCCTGGAAAGGAAGTGGAAGATAGCATAAGTGCTGGGGGCCCTACCACCTACATAGGAGCTCAAGATGGAGTTCTGGCTCCTGGCTTCGGCTTGGCCCAGCCCTGGCTGTTGGGGATATTTGGGGAGTAAACCAGCAGATGGAAGACCTATCTTAAAAAATTATAACAACTCTACAGTTAAAAGATTGGCTTTTTCTAGAATCATTTGAAAGCCAGTTTTCTTACAGGGTTAACGTAGTGGGAACTTCCTTATGCTGACTCATCTCCATTTTACTCTCTCTTCCCAAGAACTTTTGGAAGGACTACTATAGAAGATGACCAGGGGAATAGACCTGGAGGTGACCTCCATGTCCCTTGCAGACAAGGGAGGGGAACTGGTGATGTGCACTGTCTAACGACAACATAGATGCACATGGATGTAGGTTGAGTTTGCATTGTGTAGAAGAAGCTCACGGATGGATATGCTGCAAGTAAACACTGCCTTAATGCACCTTGTAAATGAATGTGAGAGGGAAAGAGGAGTATTCTTTGGCTCCGGTGTCTTCGGTTCTTTATGAATGAAATAAAAATAACATCAACTTTGGAATATAAAAAGAAATACATACAGGTACTCCCATACATAAACTCTATGATTCTATGTAGAGAGGTGTTAACTGGCTTCTGCAGTGGCTTTCCCAACATTTCAATTTGTTTAAATAGGAAAGAAATGGACATATAGTGATGTATGCTACAGAAAAGTAAAACATGTCTACACAAGGAATGTGAAACCTATTGATATTTTCCTTGTAAGAATTCTTTGTCTGATGTCCCTTTGGCAAACCACACTATAGTATTTAGTATAAACAACAGATTAGTACTAACAGATGAATGAAATAAAAGTGCCTCGCAACCCAGAAGTTCCAGATTGCTGATTACTTATTATCGCTCTTTTTTTTTTTTTTTTTTTTTTGACAGGCAGAGTGGACAGTGAGAGAGAGAGACAGAGAGAAAGGTCTTCCTTTGCTGTTGGTTCACCCTCCAATGGCCGCAGCGGCCTGTGCACCGCGTTGATCGGAAGCCAGGAGCCAGGTGCTTCTCCTTGTCTCCCATGCGGGTACAGGGCCCAAGCACCTGGGTCATCCTCCACTGCACTCCCGGGCCACAGAGAACTGGCCTGGATGGGGGTAACCGGGACAGAATCCGGTGCCCCGACCGGGACTAGAACCCGGTGTGCCGGCGCCACAGACAGAGGATTAACCTATTGAGCTGCGGCACCAGCCTATTATCGCTCTTTATAGTGCTTGTCTCCTTAATGCTGTGAATAAGAAGAAAGTAGAGGCACAAGTATAAAATAATAGAAGTTTTACTAGCTCTTCAATACATGACTGATTGAACAACTGAAAACTGTTGGCTCTTTCCCAAGTAACACCTAAAATGATCCATTATCTGTCCACATACCTGTGTATATGTTTATGTGAATACATATACAACTACGAAGACAGGGTGTATACACAGTTTTTAAAGTTTTTACTTATCACAGTACAATTGAAAAAAAAATTCTGAAAATTCTGTCAACTTAAGCAACCAAGAATTATTTTATTTTGTAGTGGATGGTAAAATAATTTTTAAAAATTGTGAACAATCTGCTTGACTTTTGTCAGTGTTTCCAAAAAGTGTGATTTATAGACCACTGCTGGTTAAAACTGATTTTAGATGGTATAAACACATTTTAAAATGTTTCCAACAGATAATTGTTTATTTTGCTGCGTTTTAGAAAGAGAAGTATTACTGGTACAAGCCTGTGATTTCATGAGTATTACTGCTTAGGATGAGGCTAAAATAAAAAGAGTGGCTCCGTTTAAGAAAAATGTTAAGTAATTAGTGGCAAAGGTAGCACATAGACACAGCAAACACACTTGATATGAGAATAAATCAAGTTAGACAAGAACTGATGAATTTATACTGAGCTTGTGAAAATGAAAGGGCATTTCAACAGCTCTACAATGTTTTCTAACACATTCATTTGCTTTCATCTATTAAAGAAGTAACTCCTTTTCTGGGGGTAATATTCTCCCAGACTCATCAGAAATATAATCTTGATTTCTGATTAGACAGAGAAGGGTAGTATCCAATTCCAACTCTCAGACCTTTTTTATTAATCCTATAACTGTTGACATGGTTTTAAACGATGTTGGCATAAAAATCTAAGTATGATGTATCTTATAAAGAATATAGATCAAGGCATTATGGTCAGAGATAGCACAGCTACTTCACAAGCTTTCCAATATTTATAGAATAAAACTTAATATACCACTCTGTATAGAAACGACATGTAAGAAACTCTTAATGTTGTGAAATGATCACATTATATTTTATACAAAATATAATGAATGCAAACTTATTTTGGTCAAAGTGTTACTAACACAAAAATAAAAATAAAGAAGTAGAAATTGGCTCACAAAAACTACAGCATCACTACATGCTGCATTATGAAAATTTCACATAAAATAATTTACAATCTTGATTTGGTCAATCCAAAAAAAGAAATTTAGATATTAACCTTTTTTACTTCATCAAAACAAGAATAAGCAGTAGAAAATGTTCATGAAGTATCGCTAAATGCTAAGAAACTGCATAAGTTCTTTTATATATTACAAGTCTAACAATTACATGAAGTGAAATAAGCAAATAGAACAACACAGAATTTTCATGGTGATCATTTTGCACTTGAGACCCCCAGCTTGAAATGTTTTGAGCTCTCTGCTCAAATATACTGATGGACAAAAAGTGAAAAGAGAATGCCTGGGAGGAATGAAAATTGCCAAAAGGCAGTTTTATGACTCTATCTTGGCTTGTCCCTCCCTGTACATACCCCAGATCAAAAATGGCTGAGAAGTCAGTCTCAGTGTTGTAGGCACTTGAAACATTATATCCTTTACAACTTACACACTGAGCTGCTGCAAAATAGTGAGTTTACACAGGCAAAAGAGGAACACCCTTGAAGATGCACTTTGCTGAATGAAAATGGAGCAAGTTCGAAGCAAAGTAGCACAGAAGCAAAAGGGAATCTGTGAAGCCCGAGACTTCACACAGCAACACGAGACTCGCAAATGAGGTTCATGATCTTTCCAATCCTGGATGTGGAGGCTGGGAGAACTTGGGTGGAAGGTAGGGCTTCAGAACATCACTCCTCTGAAGAACTCGGGGGATAGCTTTTCTTGCCTACTGTCAGCCGGAAGCCCTAAGGTCCCTCCTGCAATAGCAGAGCCTTTTTTTTTTTTTTTTTTTTTTTATTGATCGGAAGGTACCAGCCAGCCATGGTGCACTGGCGGCAAGTGGCTTCTTCCATTCCTGTGTTCAGTGGATTTGCGCAGTGGTGAGTGTAGTCTGTTAAGCCAGAGACTGATTATAGAGAAGCTGCTACCTGAGAGCCTGGGAAACTCCAACCGGCAGAAAAACACTGACTCAGGGAGACAACAGACGGGCATGTGCCAAACCATGATCAAAATCTGTATCAGACCAGCGAGGCCGACACTAGGAAAAACGCCCCTAGCCACTCTTAGTACGGGGTTTAATAATAGTTTCCTATGGAGCAACCACATTTTACCTAAACGTGTATATTCTAACATATGTATGTATACTTTTTTTTTTTTTTTGACAGGCAGAGTGGACAGTGAGAGAGAGACAGAGAGAAAGGTCTTCCTTTACTGTTGGTTCACCCCCCAATGGCCACTACGGCCGGTGTACCACGCTGATCCGAAGCCAGGAGCCAGTGCTTCTCCTGGTCTGCCATTCGGGTGTAGGGCCCAAGCACCTGGGCCATCCTCCACTGCACTCCCGGGCCACAGCAGAGAGCTGGCCTGGAAGAGGAGCAACTGGGACAGAATCTGGCGCCCCGACTGGGACTAGAACCTGGTGTGCCGGCGCCGCAGGCGGAGGATTAGCCTAGTGAGTTGCGGCACTGGCCAACATGTATACCTTTTTACATCCCAGGAGACTCTGTTTCATTTCTTCTTTCTTTTCAAATATTCTTTTATTTAAAGTTTGTAATAGGGACATATTCAAAAATTCACAAAAGTAGAGAAAATAGTATAATGACCCCCCCCCCCAGATAGCCCTCACTCGGCTTCCACAATAAATTCCAACTTACAACAATTTTGAAAGGGAGAAATATTTCATAGCCTATTTAAAACTGCCAATCATTTACCCCCAAATATTGTTTACATACTCTTACATATCCATATAACAATCCTCTAAAGATTTCTGCCTATCAATTTACTACAAAAGATTTTTTAAGGATTAGAAAACCCTATTATTCTACTCTGAAGGAACTCAGGCAGGCTTTCGAGAATCCTCGACAGTAGGAATGGCAGACGAGGACCAATAATGGACAAACTCTACTCTTTCATGCTTTTCCATTTCCCAGTTTTTTTTCTTTAAATGTCAGAGATTTTCTAGCTTCTTAGGCTCACAGCTCTCTTAAGAGACTTTTTCGCACTCTTAGACATTTTCAGTTGATGACATGGGGACAATAATGCACAGCATACTAAAGCTACATGAGCACCAGGTGCCACCTTAAGGAAGGAGAGCTGAGATAGGAATACAACTTACTCTGAATAATTTTGTTCTTTTTCAAAAGTAATTTGAAAGGCAGAGAGGCAGACAGATACACGGATGGATGGGGACCCATCTGCTGGTGCACTTGCCACATGCCCACAATAGCCAGGGCTGGGCCAGGCTGAAGCCAGGAATTGGGAACTCCAACATGGGTGCAGGGACCCAAGTCCTAGAGCCATCACCTGCTGCCAATCAGGGTGAGCACTAGCAGGAAGCTAGAATTGGGAGTGGGGCCAAGACTCGAACCCAGGCAACCTGATGGGGAATGCACACATCCCAGTGTCTTCACTACACCAATGTCTGCCTCTGTGTTGCACTTTTGGATGGTGGAAGCATACGGAGGAATCATGGCAAAGGTTTTAATCCAGAGAGAAAATTCTGGCTGAAAATCTCTGCATGTTGTTATAGCAAAGATTATAGCTTGATTCTGTACATTCTTTGTTTACTTAATATACTTTATCCAACTTATTTAATAATGTTGCTTTATTTTTTTTTCTAATCATTCCAATGTTTTAATTCACAAGTATAAAATGGTCCTCCAAATAATGTTGAGAAGCTCCTGAACAGAGTGGACCCTCCAGAGATCTGCAATCATCACCTGGTGGCTCAAATTAGGCAAAAACAAAATAAAAATTAAATTAAAAACTCCCCCCAAACTGGTAGCTTCAGAGCCCATAACTACTGCAGGTCAGTGCTGTGGGCAGAATTGTGGCCCCGACAACTCATGTGTTGCAGCCCTAACCCTCAGCACCTCCCAGTGCGAAAGAGGCTTTGCGGAGCCATTAAGGGCAGCCCTAATCCAACAGGACTAGTGTCCTGACAAGAAGAGGAGACTGGCACACAGGCAGGCCCAGAAGGGAGGCCATGGGAAGATACAGGGAGAGAAGAGGGGCTCCCACAGGCCCAGGAGGGAGGTCTTGGAAGGAGCCAAGCTTGCAGATCTTAGGCTTCCAGTCGCCAGAACCAGGAGGAAATGCAGTTTTGCTGTTGACACCTCCCAGTTTGTGGTATTTTATCATGGCAGTTTTATCAGCCTGAGCAAGTGAACGTGAGATTTCAAACAGCACCAGGAAAATGGAATTAAAAATTAAGTTTATTTTGGTGCAACATCTTCAGAAAGTTCATTGAGAATGTGTATTATGGAAAAACTATGTGTGAATTAAAATAATTTTTTTTTACACCAAAATAAAGCGTATCTTGTAATTTCATTTTTCCATGAACTTTTTGAAGTACATTCAATGTTACAGAAGCTCAGAAATTAAAGCTATAGAAATGGCTTTAATTACACCTAGGGAGGTGATGGCACTGTGGTGCACTGAACTAAGCTGAGGCCTGCCCTGCCACCATTGCATATCAGAGCACCTGCTGAGTCCTGGCTTCTTCCTAACCAGCTCCCTGCTAATGTGCCTGGGAAGGCAACAGGAGATGCCCCAAGTACTTGGGCCCCTGTGCACTATGTGGGAGACCCCAATAGAGCTCCAGGCTCCTGACTTGGGCCCTTGTTAGTCCTGGCCATTGTGGTCATTTGGGAAGAAAAATAGTAGATGGAAGATTCTGTCCCTCTCTCTCTCTCATTCTGCCTTTGAAATAAATAAATTAAAAAGAAGAAGAAGAACAACAACAACAACAACATGGGGATTCTAGAACCACAGAGTAAACAGAAAATATGTTGAGAGGGCTGGCCAGTGGGACTGGTATTGTGATGCAGTGGATTAAGCTGCTGCCTACAAGGCTGGCATCCCATATGAGCACCAGTGTGAGTCTGGGCTGCTCCCCTTTGATCCAACTCCCTGATAATGTGCCTGGAAAAGCAGTGGAATATGGTCCAAATACTTGGGCCCCTGAACCCATGTAAGAGATCTGGAAGAAGCTCCAGGCTCCTGGCTTCCATCTGGCCCAGCCCTAGCTCTTTTAGCCATTTGGGGGGTGAACCAGTAGATGGAAAATCTCTGAATCTCCCTTTCTCTAATAGCCCTTCAAATAAATATTAAAAATAAAGGGGGGGAATGGCCAGAAATGTGCAATTCAACCTAACCCTTTTTGCTACATTAAAAATGTATATAACGTGAGCAAATTTCATATATACAGACTTAAGAGCATAATGATACTTCCCACCCATGCTCCTGCTTCCTTTCTCATTTTTTCTCTTTTTACAACAACACACTTTCAGTTTATTTTATAATCACAAGCTTGACCCTCCACTAAACAGAGAATTCAATACCATGAGCAGGAAAACCACTGTTCCTCAAGAGTACAGACAAGGGCTATAAACAACAAATCTCAAAATGTCAATTGGACTCAAATATATTACCTTTTTCTTGTACTTTGTATAATCAGGATACATTTTGATGACATTGAAGTGACAGCTCAGGGTATAGAATCAGACTAAATAAATCATGATTTTAATTTTTTGTTAGGGCATACTAGAAAAACTTGTTGAAAAATTAAGCAAATATCAAACAACATACATAGAAGCTGTGTGGTAGGGAAAAGCCCTGAACTAGGGTTTAGGTTTTACCTCTCCCCTAAACTTTCAGGAAGTAACACTGATAACATTTAACTTTACAGATACGCAAGGAATACAGTGGACAAGACTTGTAAAAATGTGGAGGTGTTAAGAATGAGATAACGAGTTGATGAAAATATCAAAATTGGTTTAAAAATCAACACACAAAATTTTGAAAATGGTAAATAACATCAAGAATTATTCTTGATACACAGTAATATTGATACACAGTAATATTGAAGATTTTGTGGCTGCACAGCTTTTTTGACTACACAAAAAGCATTAAATTAACAGCATTATTTACCAATATGCTCTTCAAAGTGCATTCTAGACACCAAATAATTATCCAATTTAGCATTGCAAGATAAGCTATTATTACTCTGGATTTAGTGAAATAATTACTATTTTACCAGTTTCTTGAAAAAGACAATGTTTACTGTATATATAACTGAGCATACCCCACACTTTTTTAATGAATAGAGAACAGAAAATACAAAAGGTTGACTAAGTGAATTCTGTGGAAGTTAGAGGTGAATACGAATTAAGAACCATGACCTATGGAAACAGTTAATTTAATATGCAAAGCAGAAACCAGAATTGGCAGAAGGCTATTTATGATTATTGCCAATACTCCGTATGGCAGATTGACAATACACAATCTTTGGTCATGCCCTGAACCACATAATTCATCACACGAGTGCTTGGGGCAGTCATGTCCAAGCAATTTATCATCATCATATCACTCGCATGAGTTCGAGAGGGGGAGAACTTTGATTGCTAACCTCTGGGGAGACTGGATTTATAGCCGACATCTCTAAGAATGCAGCACGGCTCTGCCCAAAGCAAAATGCTTCTTGCTTCTCTTCTGTTTAAGTCAGAGTGAAAGAGCGAACACATTGCCTCCAGGATGTTCAGGGCAAAATCTAGGTCTGATGCTCTTACATCCAAAATAAGATAGCCAGGGAATCATATTTAAATACTGTTTGAAGCTATACATAAAGAAACTAGTCAATGGTAAGAACTGGTGATTCATTTCAAATGGTCTTTGATGACAAAATAATTTCTGAAATGCATTCATTGATAACTATATTGGGGAAAAACTGTCTCTTTACACCTCACCCATGAACATTCCTATGTATTAGAATAACTGAAAGTTTACTGAAAATTAAATATGTATTTACACAGTGTTTTTTTTTTTTTTCAAAATAAAAATGTGAGCCTTAATTTCTATGCCTTTCAGGCATTGAGCCTATATTTTACACTTTAATGTAAGCTGCTCTTACAGAATGCAATTAAACATCTAAATGCCACATTTGCCACCTTTGATTAAAATCATGAAGCTGACTACAGCAGTACTGAAACCTGGGTACCTGTCATCTCTCCAACTGTAAGAGGAGCCTTAGCCATAATGAAACCCAGAGTGCAGGATTTAGGCCAGAGAGAAGGCACAGGAACACAGGCAGACAGTCTAATCAGCAGAGTCTGTGTGTCAGCAATATTCCTCGAAGGCTTATGGTGCATCATGGTCCTCTAAAAGGGCCAGACCAAGCCAGAATGAAGTGACATGTTTTGAAGACACTAGCTGAGTCACATGTTTTGAACCTACAACCTAGGAAGGTAGATGTTGCTTGGGCTGGAAGGGCCCCCCCACTCCCCATTTCTACATCCTGGACACCCCCCTTCTGCAGGGAAAGATACCTGCCCAGAATCTGCTTTACTCCCTCTTGAGGTGATGATTCGGGCAATATCCCAAGCAGTGAACAGCACCCCGGTGCGGGCTAACTATAGGACAAACCATATGCAGCACCTCCTCCCCTGAGGCTCTCAAGATGTTTGGAAAACTGGAGGCAGAAATCCTTGGACACAAGTGCCTCAGAGCTCACTTGAGCATGTTGGGCAGGCTCGGCTAGGTTACGCTGCAGTAACAAATTGCCAAATCTGAGTCTAAACTCTAGCTCATCAGACAAGTCTATGTGAGAGGCAGGAGATACTGCTCACTGTCCTCATTCCATGGCCCTCCATGATGGTTCCCACGAGCTGGGTGGCCACTTTAGCAGAGGGAGGTTGTGACACAGCTTTCACTGGCTTTTAAAACTTCCACCTAAAAGTGACATATATCACCTCACTTGTATTTCAATGGCCAAACAACTCACATGGCCATTTCTATTGGGAAGGGGACAGATGCACAGATAAGCCTCAAGACTCTTACACTGAACAGGCAGAGGTACTCAGGAGGATGTAGCTTGCAAGAAACACACCTTCATAACCATCGGGCGAGTTTATGCCGGGTAGCCAGGTGGGACCAGGTATTTTCTTCCTTTTTGTTTTAAAGTGAGGGAGGATGTTTATGAATGAGAAGACTTTTGTTACAGAAATCTTCAGAGAAAAACCTGGACCACTGAAAATACACTAGAAAAAGCAGGGAAAGCAAACAGAATGAGGCTACATTTGGTGTATGAAAAAAAAATTCACAATCATTTCAGTCAATGGGTAGGGAGCAGGATATAGCTTCATTGAGAATTCTCAGCACTGTTCCTGTATGACTTTCTGAGGTATTTCAGATGTCTGAAGAGAGAGATTCCTCACGTAGTAACACTTTAAAGCATATGGAGGCAAGGGTGGACATTTTCCAAGCTCCTCCCCTGCTATACAGTTCATCATGTGTCTTCAAGTTTAACTACAAGAGGAGTCACTAAAGCCCTTGAATTGGATTCTTGACTTAACCCGAATCCTAGGGATCCTGTGGCCACACTGCAGACCAGGAAGGCACTAAGTACAAAGGCATGGACAGACTCGTAATGACTAGAAATGTTCTATCTACACAAGATGTGTTCTCCTGTTCTCTGCTCCTTTCTGGCTTAAAATTTAACAAGTCACACTTCCCATTGTGATACTTTGGATTTTTTCCAGAAATGCTTTTCACTTCAGCCAGGTTCCAGGCATCTTCTGGTCTTCATGGCAGTCAGATAAAAACTCTTTAAGTCGCCTCTGGAACAGACACTGTCCTGAGTTTCCTCCTGCCTCACTGACTACTTCCTCTGCTGGAACCTCCCCTCCACCCTCTCAATGTTGGGCTCCTTGAGCCTCTTCTCTCTCTCTATTCTATCCCTGGACCTTCTTAGACATTTCCAGGGGCTACATATATCATGACTAATGACTTTCAAATAATTCTCTGTAGCCCAGATAACAAAATATCTGAGACCAGGTAGTTTTTTTTTATTAAGTTTATTAATTCATAGTTTTGGAGACTGAACATCTGTATTGGCTTCTGGTGAGGGTGATCTGCCTATGTCACCAGAGTGGATACTATTATATAGAAGGAGTACATGCAGGAGCGGTGAGTGGTGGATGTAGAAGAGAGGGACTGTGTGGAGTAACTTGTTTTGTAACAACCCACTTATAACTGACCCACTCCTGTAAGACCTAACCCAGTCCTGACAGACAAACATTAATCCCTACCAAAGTTGATGTCTCCATGATCTAATATGTACAGCTAGACCCCGCCTCTTAAAGGTTACACTACCTCTTGGATCCATCGCACTGGGGACCAAGCTTCTAACACATGAATCTTTAGGAGAAAAAACCAAATCCAAACCACAGCAACATCTGTTGGACCACGCAAGTCACAGCCTCTACAACAGCTCCCCAAAACCTCATCCCTCTTGGCGTTCACATCCTAAATACTTCCCTCCCACACTGTACCACAGTTGGTCTGTGTGACCAGAAGCATACAGCAGAAGTAACAGAATGCCACTTCTAAGCTCCAGTCCTAAAAAAAACCTGTTACTTCCATGTTGGGTTGTCTTCTTCTCTTGGATAATTCACTTTGAGTGCAAACACATCATGGGCCAACCTAAGGGAAGGTCATGTGATAAGCACCTGAAGTCTATAGCCAACAGCCAGCTACATTCTCTCAACAGCTGTATGAAAGAGCTAGAAGCAAACTTCTCAGCCTCAACCTTAAGATGACTTAAGATGACTGCAGCACTGGCCAATAGCTAGACTGTGACTTCATGAGAGACCCTTGGCCAGAACCAACAAGCCAAGCCTTGAAGAACCAATCTAGAGCCATAGACACTGAGAGGTAATAAATGTTTGTTCTTTTAATAGGATATCTTTTGCTATAGCAACAGTTAATAAGCCACACAACATAGACTTAATATGTTCCAAAGAGAATTACTATTTTCCCATGATAACTACCAATTTAGTAACTCCTTAATCTTCCTCTTTTTATTGATTTTTGACAATTCCAACTCATCAGTGAGTACTATGGAATGAAAATCCAAAATATTTATCAAAACCATTCATTCAATAAATATGTATTAAGAGCCCACTTCACATAAGGCATGGCATCAGCTGCTGGAGAAACAGCCATAAACAAGGCAGGCAAAAACTGTATCCTCGTGTACTTGATGTCCTTAGGAAAATGAGTTTACAAATACACTTTACAAACAAGATGTACAGTATACCATATGGGAATAAGCAATATGCAGGAAAAATAAGGTGAGCAGGATGATAGGGAATGCTCTGGTGTGTGAGAGGTGCTGCAGTGTTTGTTTATTAAAAATCTACCTTGTGGTGGAATATCAAGCACAAAGTACTGCATGTAAGGCAATTTGAACAGTACATGGCATATGGAAGATTCTTTTCTGATTTGTTTTAATATTTACTGACTGACTGACTGAATGGCAGAGTGACAGAGAAGGAGAGAGACACAGAGAGAGAGAGAGCACGAGAACTTCTATCTCCTGATTCACTCCCCAAATGCCTGCAAAATCCAGGAGTAGATCAGGCCAAAGCCAGGAGCCCACACCGTTATCCATGTCTTTCATGGGGGTGGTAGAACCCAAGAATTTGAGCATCATCTGCTGCCTCCCAGGCTCATTTGCTGGAAGCTGGATCAGAAGTGGAGGCAGTAGAGTATATTAAAATTCTATCTGCAAAAATTAATGAAAAGAAAAAGGGAGGAAAAGAAGGGGTTGGGAGGGGGGAGAGAGGGAAGTATGGTTATCTTTTGAAACCGTACTTATGAAATACTTGAAATCTGTTTTCTTTATATTAATACAAATAATAAAACATTAAAAAAACAGGAGTCAGAGTTATGGTGCAGCGGGTTAAGCGACCATCTGAGAAGCCAGCATCCTATACAGGCATCAATTCAAGACCCAACTGCTCCACTTCCAATGCAGCTCCCTGCTAATACTCCTGGAAGAGCAGTGGAAGATGGTCCAAGTGCTTGGGCCCCTACACCTACGAGGGAGATCCAGAAGAAACTCCTGACTTTGAACTAGTCTAGCTCCAGCTTTTGTGGCCATTTGGGGAATGAACCAGCAGATGGAAGGTCTCTCTCTTTCTCTCTCCCTCTCCCTCTGTCCCCCTCCCTCTCCCTCTCCCTCTCCCTCTCTCTCTCCCTCTCCCTCTCCCTCTCTCTCTCCCTCTCCCTCTCCCTCTCCCTCTCCCTCTCCTTCTCCCTCTCCCTCTCTCCCTCTCTTCTTCCCTCTGTGTCTCTCCTCCTCTGTGAATTCTTTCAAATAAATAAATACATCTCTTTTTTTTTAAAGAAAAAAAAGAACCTTTCTAATGGACACTTTGCATAAACAGAACAAACAACAACAGCAAAAAAGAAGTAGAGGTAGGACTCAATCCCAGGCACTATGATATAGCATTCAGGCATCCCAAGTGGTGGTCCAACCCACTGCATCACCAAGCCCACCCCAAGGAGCACTATTTTAAATGAGGTGGCTAAGAAGGCCTCACTGATTAAGTGGCATCTGAAAACCACTTCCTCTGTCTCCACTGCCACTACCCTTGTCTATGCCACCATGATCTTGCGTTTGGGCTTCACAACAGGTCACCTTTATATCATTTGCACTTCCTCAAACCCTTCAGTGGCTCCCTACTGATGTTAGGTTAAAAAAAATCCAGAGTCTTTTCCAGGCTGCACACAGCCCTGGTGATCTGGTTCCAACTCTGCTTTCCAACTTCATCCTGAACCAATCACCCAAGCTCCAGCCACAAAGATCTTCAGAAGTTTCCAGAACACACCAAGTTCTTTCATACCTGTCCCGCCCCTGCAGGTCCCAGAGAAATGAACATCACTAGGTGCTTCTCATCCTTCTAAATCAGCATCTAAACTGATCAGGCCTCCTCTTCACCTCTACACGCAAAGTGCTTCCCACTCTATCTTCCTTGATTGCAACTCCACTTACAATTTGTAGCTGTTTTTCTTTTTCTTCTCTTTTCTTTTTCTTTTTTTTTTTTTTTGTAGCTGCTTTCTTTTTCTTACTTGAAAGGCAGATAAGCCAAGAGAAAGAGAGAGATCTTCCATCTACTAGTTCACTCCCCAAACGCCCACAACCCTGGAGCTGGGCCAAGCTGGAAAAGCAAGGAACCAGGAACTCAATGAGGTCTCCCACATAGATGATAGGGACCCAACTACTTAAGCATTCCCTGCTGCCTCCCATGGTGTGAACCCAGGGCTCAAACCCATCACAGGGCATCCTGAGTGACATCTTAGCCACTGTGCCCAACAGGCAGCTGTGTTAATTTGTTTACTCCTTCTTTGTTTCCTTTAATTTCTTCACTTACCAAACATCATAAAAACCCCAAGAGATGGGTGTCCTCATTTGTCCAGTCCTCTGTTGGAACCCCAGTGTCTAATGAGGTATAAAATACGTATCCCTGGGGCTGGCGCCGTGGTGTAGTGGGTAAAGTCACTGCCTGCAGTGCTGGCATCCCATATGGGCACCAGTTCGAGTCCCGGCTGCTCCACTCCCGATCCAGCTCTCTGCTATGGTCTGCAAAAGCAGTAGAAGACAGCTCAAGTCTTTGGGCCCTTGCACCCATGTGGGAGACCTGGAAAAAGCTTCTGGCTCCTGGCTTCAGATTGGCGCAGCTCCAGCCATTGAGGCCAACTGGGGAGTGAACCAGCAGATGGAAGACCCTTCTCTCTCTCTCTCTCTCTCTCTCTCTCTCTCTCTCCTTCTCTCCTTCTCTCTCTGTGTAACTCTGACTTTCAAGTAAATAAACAAATGTTTTAAAACAAACAAACAAAAAAAAGTATGTATTCCTTTGATGGAGTAAACAGCCCCTTCATAGCCAGTTGACCATTTCAACACTAAATTTGACCAAAAATATCAACTGGTAAAACGATTCCATAAATTATTTTATAAATTAATTTATAAATCCATAAATTATTAGCTCAAGTAGAGACCTAGAGATAAATTATGTGCTGAGAAAAGATAAGCAACTTGTACAAAGTCACAGAGCTGGCACTAGAACTACAATTAGACTCTATTCATTACGGGTCCAAAGTTCTTTAATCCAGCAATCCCTCTAATTTCCCCCACTGAAGAAGGGGCAAGGTTCTCAGGTAGTTAAGTTTGGTGTGGTCCAAGAAGCAAGTTCATGGCCTTGGAGTCAGGAATACACACACACACACACACACACCCCTTCCTCCCTTCCATAAACTTCCCTGCAGTGTAGCTTAACCGTTCAAGGCTTTAACTTCCCACCTGTAGCAGCATACTCCCTCAGGGGTGTGAAGTGATGACACTGCTTAAGGCTCAGACAAACAACACAGGGTTGGATACCGCTATTATGATTCTGACATCAAGGAATGAAAAGAAAATGTTTTGCTGTTTTACTCCAAGAGTCTATATTACGTCTATCTTAGTAAGTTTTATAACACTAAAGCAACATTAGCCCCCCAAATGAAAATAGAATTTCAAAGTCCTGTCGCACTTTGTGAATTTGGTGTTCAAACGATCTCTATGAAAATTAAGTTGTTGCTGGCTACCAACAGCAAGTTGTCTGGTGTTTTTTCTTTGCAGCGTGCACAGAGATTTCCTTTTGGAGGGGGTCGGTTATTTCTAGAATTGCATCAGGCCTGAAGGATCACGACTGTCCATGGGAAATAAGACTTAACAGGCCCAGAGGACGGCAGAGCCCTAGGTCTCTTTTCTTAGAGACGTTCATTCTCTGTGACAAGGAGAATGAAGCTCCTTCAGGACAAGAATAAATGCCCGTAGGTTTTCTCCTCTACAGAGACGATTTAAAGAGCAACGGACTCGTGCTCCCAGACGCCGCCGAAGTTCTCACCCGCAGGTGTCCTCTCTCTGGTATGCGCTGCACCAAGCACACCCTACACCGCAGCGCTGGCAAGTGTTCGGAAAATCTTTATGAGAGACCATGAAGCGCAAGGCTGAGTCCCCGGGCTTAGAGACTTGAAGTCTCGAGCGTCATCGGGGTGGGGGGACGCCCTGGGAACAGACGCCCCCAGCCACCGCACATCGCTCAAACCCGGCCCTCGGCCCCCAGCCTCCAAGCCGAGCGTGGCGGGAGCTCAGACTCGGGCGAGACCCGTCTTTGCAGCCTCCGCGGGCAGGAGGGCCCAAGCGCAGGCCCCGCACCGTCCTTGCCCAGCGCAGGCCTCGCGGCGCTCTCTTCGCGCGCACAGCTCGCCGGCCGGCGCCCCCGGAGGTCGAGTCCCACCCTTCCTACCGGGCCTACAGCTCCTGCACCTGCTCAGGCTCCAGGGCGCCTGCCCTCCGCTCGCCGAGCGCCGCCTTCGCCTCTGGGACACTTCCCAAGGCAAACTCCCGGGCCTTTTCCGTCTCCCAGCTCTCCTCCCACTTCACTCTCCCCTCGGGTCATGTCCCCGCCCCTGGGGCCAGGCCAGGTCCGGCCACGCCCCGCGGGGGCCAGCCACGCCTCCACCTCAGTCCTAGGTCACGCCCACCACCCCTGCCCCGCCACGCCCACTTTCAAGGCCAAGTCTGGACTCGCTCCAGCCAGGGGCGGGCCTGTTCCGGAGCAAGCAACTTGCTTGAAGCTGCAGGATCCGCTTAGCGGCAAAGGCTGGGTCTGTTGTGGACAACCCCAAGTATCCTGGAAGCAGAGGCCTCTCATCGCTAATTTGTCTAACTCGGAAGAATTAGGGCCTAGATTAGGGGAAAGGATCTGCGTTTTCCCAAAATTCCGTTTGCCCAGAGAATAGTCTGGAACAATGGAGCCTTTTCTTCAAGGATAACAAATCAGAGGTGGTGCTCTGGCCATTGGATGTCACAGTATGGTCTGGAACCCCATCCTGAACACACATGACTTTGGGTTTGTGTTCCCGATTCTTCTTTGTGTCATGCCTGGGGGCTCGAGTTTCCTCGTCTTTACAGTGCTCTGTTGGATCACGTCACTGGCCCAGGCACTGTATGTGGCTGAAGCAGGCTTAGTGAAGAGGTATGTATCAGTGTGTCTGCCAAACATGTTGTCAGAAGCAGTTGGCTACAATAGAAAGTAGTACCTTTAAATATTAGCTTGTTCTCAGTTTAATCCTGAATTCCTACAAAGAGGTCGGGTACACAAGGGTTAAGAACCTAATAATAATAATAATAATAATAGTAATAAATGTTTTTCATGCAAGGCTTTGTAACAGGTATTTGTTATTATTATTTTTTTTTAAAGAGAGGGAGAGTTACAGACACAGAGAAGGAGAGACAGAGAAGAAGGTTTTCCATCCGCTGGTTCACTTTCCAAATGGTCACAAGCAGCCGTAGCTGGGCCAATCTGAAGCCAGGAGCCAGGAGCTTCTTCCAGGTCTCCCATGCAGGTGCAGGGCCAAAGGATTTGGGCCATCTTCTGCTTTTCCAGGCCATAAGCAGAGAGCCGGATTGGAAATGGAGCAGCTGGCACACAAACCGATGCCCATATGGGATGTTGGCACCGCAGGAGGAAGCTTAGCCTACTACGACACAGCGCTGGCCCCTATGTTATTTTTTTAAGAAAGATTTGTTTTTTAAAAGGCAGTTACATAGAGAGTCAGAGAGAGGGAGGGGGAAAAAGAGAGAGAAAGGGAGCACACTTCTATCCACTGCCTCACTCCCAGAATGGCTGCAATGGCTGGGGCCGGGCCAAGCTGAAGCCTGGAGCCAAGAACTCCATCTGGGTCTCCCACAAAAGGCCCAAACACTTGGGCCATCCTCCACTGCTTTCCCAGGCACATTAACGGGGAACCAGATCAGAAGTAGGGCAGCCAGGACTCAAACCATTGCTTTGATATGGGATGCCAGCATTGCAGGCCATAGCTCAACCTTCTGTGCCACAACCCTGGCCTTAGGTATCTGATATCTTGCTTAATATTTACAGCAGCCTACATGTGGTAGGAGCTATTTCCCTGCAATTCTCAGCCATAGAAATAACACCTCGTTTAAGGCCAGTACTAGAACCCAATTTGGTTGATACTGATCACTACACAAGGCCTCCTCACAAAGAAAGGGGAGCTTGGGGGGAGGGCAGTGATGTGGTACAGACACACTGGTGTCCCAAAGCAGAGTGACAGTTCAAATCCTTGGTACTCTGCTTCTGATCTTGCTTCCTGCTAATGCACCTTGGGAAGCAGCAGATGATGGCCCATGTACCTGGGTCTCTGGAACCCATCTGGGAGACCTGGATGGAGTTCCTGGCTCCTGCCTTTGGCCAGGCCCAGCCCTGGCCATTGCAGCCATTTGGGGAGTGAACCAGTGGATGGAAGATCTCTATCTTTCCTGAACCTCTGTTGCTCTGCCTTTCAAAGAAATAAATAAAAGAATGGAGCATGGAGAGGAAGAGGCTAGAAATAAGTCCATGCAAGTGGGAAAAGCACATGAGAAAAGGATTTGTTTTCTGTTTATTTTGTTTTTATTTTTCAAGGAGGGTGAAGTATGAGATGTTATTGAAAGGGGCTGGTTGCTAAACAGTAGAGGGGGAAAGTATTTGAGTAGGACAATGGTTAATAATGAGAGTGGCTGGGTACATTTTTGGAAGGGGGAAGTTCATCAAAATAGGACCTAAGAAAAGGAGAGACAAGAATAAACATAGAGGTTAAGAACTGCAGAGGAATGAGTACTGGGACAGTTGACTATTACAAGGAATGACTGGGCTCATACTGAGACTGTATAATGAATAGATGGATGCAGGGAGGCTTCGAGAGTGATTTCAGTGCTGGCAACCACTTCCATTGCCTGTGCTGCAACCAGGAAGCCATATAAATGAGTCCCTGACAATGGTTGTTAAGGCAAGGCCTAAAAGTCCATTATTTATAATGTTACGTATTTTAGTAGCCCATGCTGCCAGATGTGAAATTATACACAAGGTTCATGTTAAAAAATGACTTCAGTTTTTCTTTATGGAAGTTACTAAATTCTCCACTGCCCACAGTAAGCCCATTGAGCAAGATTTGTGGTGAATTTCACAGGCAGGCTCTTATTTCTATGGCTTTGCTCCTTCAAAAGCTAGCGGTAAAGGGAAACAAGTCTAGATTTTATTTCTCTTTGAAAGAAGAGAAGCTACAAGGAAGCTAAAAATCAATATGCAAGAGACTTATTTCAGGAACTTATCAGATTGTTGTGAATAGGTGTGTTCAAACAAGGGGAGGAGAGATCGTATAAACCCAGTGTACTAGGGTGGATAAACTTTTACACAGATAGCATCAAGGTGTGTACAGGAATCTCCTTTCACAGCACAAGCAATTTAGCCAAATTCACTACACACCAAATGCTATTGTACTATAAAAAAGAAATAAAATTTTCTTCAATACCAATCTCAAAATCTAGCCCTCAAAATCTAGACAGACAAGAATGGGTAGAATGGCTCTCTGCTGATGCTCTGCTGTCAGGATACTGTGGCCTGAGTTTGTGCTCAATTTCATTTTTAAGTCTTTTTGCTGGAGAAACTTCACCTGGAAATATTATTTTAAACCTAGCATATCAATGCATTGTTGTGTGTCTGTGATGAAATAGCAAAGTTAAGAATCTGTTATTAAGGAACCAAAGGCTTCCAAATCAATCTCTCAGTTAAGGGTTTAGTTCAAATGCACTCTCATTTCTACAGTACTTGCTTTTCATTTTCATAGGATCTTTGAATTTTGAGTTACCTATACTCAGAAACACTACATTGGCAGAAAGGATGAAATTGAAACCAAACATCCAAAGCCCCTCGCTGCTTGGGTTAAACTTCTAGAAAGCACTCAGGTTTTCATCACCCTAATTAGTTGTGTGAAATATTTACACAAAAATCGTCCATAGGAACAACTTGAGAGGACAAAATATAAAGTCATGTAGACATGTATCAGACTAATAGCACAAACGAAGCAGAGCCAGTGATACCAATTCTTTTAATGGAGCTGCTGTCAGTTTTAATTGTTAATTGGAAGTCAAAAGTTACAGTGCTGCAGGGATGTTCTTGTTTAAATTTTAGTCATGGTGTGATCAGCCATTTCTTTCACTTTCCGGAAATCTATTAGATACTAGTGTCACAAGAGGCTGAGAACAGAACTTTCAACACACATTCTCTTCTATCAAATCCCTAATTTTCATACCCCCTACAGAATACCATTGACTATACTTCGAAACAAAGGAAAAATAAAATTAAAACTCTTCTAGTTCTTAAGCAGATAAATGTAGGAAATGCATAATCCCCCAATTGAGTGAAAATTTTATTAGGAACTACGTGTTTATTAATAAGCTATCACAACTTTTAGGAAAAGTTGTTTACAAGTTTGTATTTACAAATATTCTGACTTTATACCTGCTATGAGGAATAGTATAAGACATTTCCTCAAACATTTAAATGTAGAATCACCGTATGATCAGCAATTCCACTTCTTGGTGTGGACGCAACAAGTGGAAGCAGGTAGTCAGACAGATGTTTGTGCACCCACACTCACAGCAGCATTATTCACAAAAGCCAAAAGGTGAAAGCAACCCAAATGTACTTGGACATATGAGTGGATAAAGAGAATGTGGTCAAGGGCTGGCTCTGTGGCATAGCTGGTGAAGCTGCCTACTCCAGTGCTGGCATCCCATATGGGCGCCGGTTTGAGTCCCAGCTGCTCCACTTCTGATCCAGCTCTCTGCTATAACCTGGGAAAGCAGTGGAAGATGGCCCAAGTCTTTGGGCCCCTGCACCTGTGTGGGAGACCCGGAGGAAGCTCCTGGCTCCTGGTTTCGGATCCGCACAGCTCAAGTCTTTGCGACCATCTGGGGAATGAACCAGTGGAGAGAAGACCTCTCTCTCTCTCTCTCTCTCTCTCTCTCTCTCTCCCCCTCTCCTCGCTCAGTGTAACTCTTTCAATTAAATAAATTTTAAAAATTGAAAAAGAAATAAAACAACAGAATATTATTTAACTTTAATCTGGGATGGACCTTTAAGATATTATGCAAAATGAATCGAGCCAGACACAAAGGAAGGAATATTATTTCACTTATATGAATTTCTTAGAATGATCAAATTCATAGAGACAGAAAGTCAAATGGTGGTTGTTAGGGGCTGGGGGCGAAGGGGAAATGGAGAGTTATTTAATGTGTACAGAGTTTCACTTGAAGATGACGAGAAAGTTCTGGAGATGAATGGTGGTGATGGTTGTACAACAATATGAATATATTCACGCCATTGAAATGTAAACTTAAATGGTAAATTTATATATATATTTTTTTAAAGACTTATTTAATTGCAAGTCAGAGTTACACACAGAGAGGAGAGGGAGAGAGAGAGAGAGAGAGAGAGAGAGAGGTCTTCCATCCAATGGTTCACTCCCCAATTGGCCGCAATGGTAGAAGCTGTGCCAAAGCCAAGAGCCAGGAGCTTCTTCCCAGTCTCCCACATGGGTGCAGGGGCCCAAGCACTTGGGCCATCTTCTACTGCTTTGCCAGGCCATCGCAGAGAGGTGGATCGAATGTGGAACAGCTGGGACTCGAACCAGTGCCCATATGGGATGCCGGTGCTTCAGGCCAGGGCGTTAACCCACTGCACCACAGCACCAGTCCCAAATTTATGTTTATTTTAATCACAATGAAAATATTTGACTTTAGACAGCTTTTTGTAGATAACCTCTAAAAATCTGACTTGAGTTACAACACTTAACACTCTAATATTTCTTAGTGTAAAATACCAGGTCATAATTTTTAACTATGTCACTTGTTAATTGAATAGCTATGTGCATTTTTTTCTTCTGATCCTTTTGTATCTGAGAGAGAGTCAATGGTATTCAGTTGCTAGGTGCTCACCAGACCCATTGAACTCTCTTCCGAGACACATGACTATGCTACATTTCCCAGCTTCCCGGTGTTAGTTGTGTTCCAAATAAGGAAATGAGTTTCAGCCAATGGAATGTGGTGGAAGTGACATGCATGACGTGTGCTTTCCAGAACCAGCTCATCACTGAAACTCCCCTCCACCCACCATCCCCCTCTCATTGTCCATCTATAGGCTGGGTGGGGAGGACTCTTAGAACCTGGGAAGTGGAACAAGAGGAGAGCAGGAGGCTGTATCTCAGTGACTGGGGAGCAAAGGCTCTCCTACCATTGCTAACAGTGCCAAGAAATGAGTGGGAAATGTAGTTATATTGTCTTGAGTTGCGTCTTGAGATGTGTGGTAGTCAACTCAGATTAATACAGTACTTGTCCTGGTAAGAGAAGTAGATGGACCCAAATATAATTGAAAGGCCTCTCTCCTTTAGCCAGTCATTAACAACTAGTATCAAATGGTTCTCATGATGGCTTCCAAATCCTTGAGAGAATTATTTAAGCATTAAAGGCACCTATTAGCACATAATAATGGGATTATTGATCTCTAATAAATGCAGTGTTGAGATCTAGGTTAAACAGAATGAATTACACCCAAAAAAGTCAGCAGGGAAGCTATTCATTAGCTGTAAGTCCAAGTGTGTATGTCTGTGAAGAATACTAAGTGATGGCTTTCTCAGTGTGGAAAAACAAAACAATATGGACTTGAGCCAAATCCGGAAAGAATGACTTCAATTTATAAATCAAATAATTTGACTCTTCTACTTTAAGTAATAAGAATGATTTATTTGTTTTCATTTGAGGAAATGTTAAAAAATTTCACTATGGAATTAGTTTTTATTTATTTATTTAATTTTATTGGAGAGGCAGAAAAGACAGAGAGACAGAGATCTCCCATTCACGGCTTCACAAATGCCCACAACAGTTAGAACTGGGCTAACACGAAGCCAGGAGCTGTGGTGCCTGAGTTCAAGTCACAGCTCCTTTCCTAATTCCAACGTCTTGGTTCCGTGCATCCTGGGAGGCAGCAGGTGATGGCTTAACTAGCTGGGTTCCTGCCACCCATGTCAGAGTCTCAGACTGAGACCCCAGCTCCTCCTGGCTGTTTTGGGCGTTTGTTCCAGCAGATGGAAGATTTCTTTCTTTCCAGTCTCTTTCTTTCTGTCTCTCTGCCTTTCAAATAAATAAACACATCTTTAAAATAAGAATTACAGTTTTAAGTTCTCATACAAGGTGAGGAACACAGGTTTTTGCAGACTTAGTTGCTAAGGAACTTTTCTGGGTGTATGGTTTGCAAAATTGTGTTGCTTACTGAGCAAGGATTGCTTAGAGAAGCAACACCAAACCGTACATTCAAAGGAGCTCTGCAGCTGAATAGCCCAAACTTTAATTCCTTGATCCTCTATTTTCCTATTGTAGGACACCTTCATTTCCCTGATCTATAGTGTCCTCATACAAAATAGAAATACTCTTACCCCCCTAGAAGATTCCAGGTTGTCTTTAAGATCTGTCACAGTATTGATTTAGTTTCATGGCCACCCAGCTGAGGAGTGTATTTCTCAGCCTCTTTTGCAGCAGTAGGCATGGCTGTGTGACCAGGCAGATTTGAAATGTGCCCCATCCCACTGAGAGAGGATGAAGATGGAAGAAACTGCCTTGGGACCAGAGATAGAATTTCTGTATGAGGATGGTAGAGACCCTATACCTCCAGAGGATTGGCGTGTGGATTACATTAGGACTCCATGAAAGTGTCTTGTGTGTATACCTCAGAACGATACTGTAAGGGCAGCTAGACAAGAGGGGGTAATTAGAGTTTAACAGGGAGAAGTCAGAGCAAACAGAATTGTGTGTAAATACTGTGCTTCTAGACAAAAAGATAAGCAGGCCTCAAGTTGTGGTACTCTATGGGATCACCATGCAAAGAACAACAGAGAGAAGCCCAGGATCCAAACGTCAGAGAATGGGACCCAACACTCAGACTCAGGCAGGAAAATGAAGTATCATAATTTTCAGCCAAGACTGAAGGAGCACGGATTTAGGGATGTTGGCCAATGTGTGATAATGTCATGCTGCTGGCGATAATGAAACAATGATAGAGAAAGAACTATCGTATACTGACAGCCTGTGTGCCAGTTTCCATTCTAGCAGCTCTTTGTTCATATTTTTAAGACATTATACTCAACAGTCCGCATTTTACAGATGGTCGGTGATGTGCAGTCTTTTTGCTCAAAGTCTCATCGCTAAGAAAAGTTGAAATTCAAATCTAGGACGAGCCTGAACTCCGACACTCAACCTGGAAGGACTGCCCACTAATCCAAGTGAAGTGTTTAGCACCAGGCACAGCGAAGGAATCGATACATATTCGCTGCTATAGCTGCTATTTTCCAGACGAGGGATTGAGCATTTGGTATAGATCAGCAGAAACAAGATCATAGCAGTTAATGGGGGCTGCTGTGAGGCCAGGCCCCTTACACACACTGTGTGTGTGTGCACCTGCACATGTCCACATGCACACGCCCATGTACAAGAGAGATGAATGGGGGAGAGGTGGGCAACATAGGGTGTGGTCTGCTGATGAGCAAAGTTGACTCACACCAGAAAGTAAAGCACTGGGGCACCGGGGAGGAAAAGGATTCCCCAGCAGTCTTCTTTCTCCTCGATAGTGTCGGGGGCGGAGCCGGTGCACAGGTAATGGGGAAGCTGGCACTGCAGCTGACACTTCCCTTGATTGTCACAGAATCAGAGACTTTTAGAGCCAGAAGATCTTTTTTTTTTTTTATTTTATTTTATTTTATTTTATTTTAGACAGGCAGAGTGGACAGTGAGAGAGAGACAGAGAGAAAGGTCTTCCTTTGCCGTTGGTTCACCCTCCAATGGCCGCCGCGGTAGCGCGCTGCGGCCGGCGCACCGCGCTGTTCCGATGGCAGGAGCCAGGAGCTTATCCTGGTCTCCCATGGGGTGCAGAGCCCAAACACTTGGGCCATCCTCCACTGCACTCCCTGGCCACAGCAGAGAGCTGGCCTGGAAGAGGGGCAACCCGGGACAGGATCGGTGCCCCGACCGGGACTAGAACCCGGTGTGCCGGCGCCGCAAGGCGGAGGATTAGCCTGTTGAGCCACGGCGCCGGCCAAGAGCCAGAAGATCTTAAAAACAATCTAGTCTCCAACTCTTTCCTCTTGGACCTAGGAAAAAACATTCCCTGGGATTTTTAAAACTCACCAACTGCTGAGAAATAAGCAAACTCAAAAGGGCTTTTATCACAAAGAGCCTGAAGTTCCAGAGAGGGGGTTGAACCTCAGAGTAGAGTGAGTCAGAAAGCATTTTATAATCATGACACGGGTGTAAGCCTGAGGTCAGAACGTGTGTTAATAATAACAGATGTGATAGAAAAATGTCTCTATTAGGCATTGGCATGCTTTTTCCTAAGCTTTCTTAAAACACTCTAAGATATTTCATTATTCTGATTTTTTATTTAAAGATATTTACTTCAGGGACAGAGAGAAAGAGGGAGAGAGACAGAGAAAAACAGAGTGTTCCCATCCACTGTTTGGCTTCCCAAATGCTTGCAATGGCTGGGGATAGGCAAGGTTGAAGTCAGGAAACAGGAACTCCATCCAGGTTTCTCACGTGGTTGGCAGGGACCCAATCACTTGGGCCATCACCTGCTGCCTCCCAGGGTGTGCATTAGCAGGAGGCTGGACTCAAAAGCAGAGCGGGGACTTGAGCCCAAGTACTCTGTCCCAGGCTTCTCAACTGGCATTTTAACAACACCCACCCCTGTTATTCTCATATTTAGATGATAGGAGCATGTGAGGATGGTTTGGTATACTTCATAAAGGACTATCCTTTTAGTATAAGGGGCATAAATGTGTGGAACCTTTAATGGACAGTCTTATTTGACGATCTAGTATTGTTAAGTTAATACATGAAAACACATGCAAGTTATAAAGCCTGGTAATCAAATAGACATCCAGGAGCCCCCACCCCAACCGACATTACTAACAACATTGGCAGCCTTTGCAGGCCTCTGCCCCGTCTCTTCCACCCCTCTCCTGAGTGTTGCATTAGTTATTCTCCTGCTGGCCTCAGGGGACATCCACCACCACTGTCTCCAGCGTGAAGGATCGCACATGGGAGGAGAGTATCAGCATTGTAAGTCCAAGCTTCAAAGTGACAGCACAACTTCGCCCAAATTTACATTCTTAAAATTAGCTAAAGTTTATAGTTTTCCCAGACATAGAAGATAAAGCAGAAGTATAAGTCACGCTAGACCTGATATTTAGATGGTAAGAAGGAAACCACACTCGGTACATTCCTCATCTTCATTCTGCCTGGGCTCTGTCCTGTGAAGCATCCTAACCCAGTTCATGAGACAAAAAGAAACATGGGAACTGGAGACTGGATGGAGCCAGGATGATCTGAGAGAAGAAGGCAGGGGATTTTGTCAGAGTGCAGTGGGAACGGAAGGGAGGGGCCAGGAGCGGAGGGGAAGAGGGGACAAGGATATTCTGCTTTAGCTTTTACTCCATAAAGTTAAGTAAACAGGGGCCGGCACTGGGGCATAGCGGGTGAAGTCTCCACCTGCAGTGCCAGCATCCCCTGTGGGCGCCCGTTAGAGTCCCAGCTGCTCCACCTCCATTCCAGCTCTCTGCCATGCCCTGGGAAAGCAGTGGAAGATGGCCCAAGTCCTTGGGCCCCTGCACCTGTGTGGGAGACCCAGGGGAAGCTCCTGACTCCTGGTTTCAGATTTGTGCAGTTCGGCCATCGTGGCCATCTAGGGAGTGAACCAGTGGATGGAAGACCTCTCTCTTTGCCTCTGCCTCCACCTCTCTGTAACTCTGCCTTTCAAGCAAGTGGATAAATCATAAAAAAAGGAAACAAACAAATAAAGACAAAGACATGGGCTGGCACTGTGGCATAGTAGGCTAAGCTTCTACCTGTGGTGCCGGCATCCCATATGGACACCGGTTCGAGTCCTGGCTGCTCTCCTTCCAATCCAGCTCTCTGCTATGGCCTGAAAAGCAGTGAAAGATGGCCTAACCACTTGGGCCCTTGCACCCATGTGGGGGACCCGGAAGAAGCTTGTGGGTCCTGGCTTCAGATTGGCCAAGCTCCGGTGGTATGGCCATTTGGGGAGTGAACCAGTAAATGGAAGACCTTTGTCTCTGTCTCTTCCTCTCTCTCTGTCTGTAATTCCGCCTCTCAAATAAATAACATCTTTTAAAAAAGAGTTAAAAAAAAGGACAAAGATATTGAATAACTTGTTTATTATTTGTAGTGGGGGCAGTCTGGAAAGAAATGTTGGACCCATTTCACTTTGCAGCTAATTTTGACACATTTCTCTCTGCCTCTGGTTGTGTGTTCAGGAAAGGATGTTCCAACAATAACAGTGACAATTCTCAGAATGGAGACATTGGTGGCTAATAGGTGCCTACTCTAAGACAGAGGTTGATGTTGGGTTTTGTTTCAAAGAGGCCATGTGCTATGAAGTGCGTTGCCATGAGATCCCTCTACCTGATTAACAGACTGAATCCGAGTCCCGGTACCTTGCTTGACAGCTGTTTCTTGCCCATGAATTGCATGAGCAACTAAAGTAGTTCTTGACACTCATGCTTGCCCTTGCAGTTACATCTGCCCTGACCTAGTTCTGTGGTTCTGTTCAGATCTGAGATCCTGAAACAGCCTTATGGGAAGATCACTTCCAATCAGTGGGGAATAAATAGAAAGGTAAAGAGGGAAAAGGGTAGAAAAGACAGGTTTTGAGATTAATCAGGAATTTAGTTAGCAGGGTACGCTACTATTACATAACATAGTATAGTAATGAAAGACAACAATTTTTTTGACATCAGACAAATTGAACCATGTATGAGTGAGCTACCACTGAGACCCCTCAGAGATGGGATTATTGCTTTCCTTTGGCAAGGTTGAGTCAGGGGAATGTTTATTTCCCTAACTTTTTTGCTTGCCTTCTTTCCTCTTTCAGATAACAGGACAGCCTGACTTATCAGCATAAAAAAATATTTCTGTCAGCACCCAGAGAACATGGAGGAAGTGTAAAAGGAGAGCAGTTATGCCAGCCTGCAGATTTAACCTAAGCCTAGACATCCAGGGCTGCAGTAAATGGGAAAAAAAAGTAAGCTGTAGGCTGTTACATTAATTAACAGTTGATAAGCTGTTGCACCTTTTGACAGGCAGTAGAAGCCTCACATGAAGATATTTTATTTAATGTGAGTATTAAGGTAGAAAACATGACTTTAGGTGGGAAGAAGAAAAAAACTCTCCTGGTACAGCTAGACACATCTTTCCTTCAGTAGCAACAGGAGGCAGTTCAAAGTAACAGTTGCGTGTGTCATGTCTTCATTGAATTATGGTGCTGACATGATACGTTCATTTTCCAAAATAAAACCTCCATGGCCACTTTCTTTCGAACCATATTCAGTTATTGCAAGAGGTGTTGTTGAACAGTTCTTTTAGGATAAAATTAATCTATAATCACTTAAAATTGACCAATTTTATTTTTAAATTAGAATGTTGTTTATATATTCATTTAGGACCTTAAATAAATTTCACTTTACAGAAGAAATTAATATTCCAGGGGAGACATATCATAAGTGCTTTTCCTTGGAAGAAAATCTTAAACATTCTTTGTAAGAAAAAAATGAAAATACAGAATTTAAAAACTTTATTCTATTTATCTAATTTAAATCACAAAATCAATCCATTTTCCACAGAAATGGGCAGAGCTAAAATGTGGTTGACATTAAACTTCAGAGCACTGGAGAGTGACAGTGAGGATTAGGCTATGACACTTCCTAAGGGTCGCTACAATTTTGCACACTGTAATTATTTTCATATTTGCAGAAAAAATTACATTTGGGCCACTTTTTTAGAAGCAGGGAGGGCTGCCTTGGGACATCAGAAGCAGTGGAATTTTCTTCCCTGGTAAGAGGAGGCCTAGGCAAAAGTTGTTCATGAGTAAAAATTGCCTTCAGTGCCTCCCACCATTTTTCCCTATTCACTCCCATTTCTGTCTTTTTGTTTGAGTCTCACAATGCTCTCTGGACTCCCATTATGCTCTCTCTCTTCACTCCAGGATTTCCTGTAATTTTTGCTGGGCACTGCTGTACCTGAGCCCTCTTGCCCAGGAACCCTCCTCATCCCTGCCCAGCACACCCCAGGTAACACCCGCTCTCTTTCAATCACCTCAAAATGAACATCCTTTGTTGCTACAAGTTTCTGTCCTCTGAATGTAGCAATTTTGATGAAAACAAATTGTGCTCATGTATTCATGCATGGTAATGAATTCACCAGTTGTCCTTCTAGTTAGGACAGCTGCATACTATAATGGTCTAAATATTTGTATCACTCCAAAATTCATACATTGAAAATGATCCCCAACATGATAGTATTAGCAGACTCTGGGATATGATTAGGTCGCGAGAGAATGGAGTCCCCATGGATGACAAAAATACATAATCTATGAACCAGACCGTGAGTCCTCACTAGATGCAGAATCTGCTTGGTTTCAGGCTTTCTAACCTCTGGAAGAGTGAGCAAGACTTTTTGTTTATAAGTCACCCAGTCTAGGGCATTTTGTTATACCAGCCCCAACCAATGGACTAAGATACATACTGTATATGTGGTCATACAGGAAGATGACTATAATGATTTTTTTTTAACATGTCCCATGGCCAATCAAGTTTGGAAAACATTGCCTATTATGTCCCAATTATTGGGAATTCAGACTGAGTTTTTCGAAGAAGGGGTAAGGAAGACAACAGTTTCTTTAAATCTGAGGTTTCTCCACATTTAGGACCATTAATGGTGTGTATGTTTTCTTAATGTGATACCTATCAACACTTTATGGAAACATACGCAGAGAGATAAATGGTGCCTTAATTCAAAGTATGCATTTGTTGATGGTATAGATTTCAGACACCGTGGTATAAGTGTTCTGGAGTGAGAGAGCCTTTCAATACACATGTACACAGTGTGTTTCATCTATGTGAGGTTAGCTTCCTCATCTAGCTTGATAGGTGAGCAATTCCCACATCCTTTACACCATCACAAACTTCGTTAGAACTTGCTAACTGCTCATCCAAAAAGAAAGCCACAAAGAAAAGCCTTTGTGGCCATTTGGGGAGTGAACCAGCAGGTGGAAGACCTTTCTGTCTCCCCCTCTCTCTGTAACTCTACCTCTCAAATAAATAATAAAATCTTAAAAAAAAGAAAAAGAAAAAGAAAAAAATAACCAACCAGGTCAACTGCCCTACAGGCATAATCAAGGATTTCTCTATTTTTAAAGAGGAAGGGGGCAGTGCCTCCTCCCCTCCTAGTTTATGAAAATGTCTGTTTCTGTGATCTTCAGAGCTTTCTAAGTTCCTGGGCCCGGCTCCTCTTGGAGATGCAGATACCTATGGAGAGAGCTATTGTCTTCCAGACACCTTGGGTTTAGCCCAGGGATCTACCAAGGCCTCTAACTACTCAAGGTTGTATTTGACCCACTTGGGGAAGGCAGAAAAAGTAAACTTTCAGATCCCGGTAATTAAGCAGGCAAACGGCTACAGATGGAATTCTTCTAATACCTGAAGTATCGTCAGATGCTGGGCTTTTTACAGAAACACTGAAAAGTTCTAGGGGCGATTTTTTTTTCTGCACACCTATTTACCAGGAAGAGAAAGAAAGAGAAACTTTCTAGCAGATCTAAGCTGAAGTACAAGCAATTCTTTCACTTGGAGCTTAGGATTTAGCAAATTCAATAATGCCCATAGTGTATGTGGTATATTGGGTCAGGAGATGGAATTTTGCAAAAATCTGATGAATTTAGGCCATCCAATATTCACTTTTTAAAAAAATTATTTATTTTCAAAAGCAAATGGAGAGAGAGGGAGAGAGAGAGAGAAACTTCCATCTGTTGGTTCATTCCCCAAATGGTCATAATGGCTGGGGCTGGTTCACACTGAGGCCAGGAGCCTGGAACTGTATCTGGGTTTCCCATGTGGGTGGCAGGGGCCCAAGTACTTGGACCATCTTCCGCTTCCCTCCCAGTAGCATTAGCAGGGAAATGGACCTGAAGCAGAGTAGCTAGGCCTTGAACCAGTGCTCATACTGGATGTCAGCATCACAAGCAATGGCTTAATCCAAAGTGCCACAATGCTGGCCCAAATATTCATTTTGATGAATGAATATCCAATAACAAGAACTGTCAGGAAGACAGAGGACTGTAAACTAGGGTAAGAGGAGACTAAGCAACACACAGAAGAGGACCAAGAAACCAGTCTGGGTAGGGTATTGTTGCCAAGCTGCCCCTTAGGCAGGAGGTCATTATGCCACCTTGCCATACTCTCAACACTGTCCTGGGTCATGCAGCCTGTCAAACCAGGCTGGAGCAGCCGGGGTGCTGCTCTTCAGAGGCACACACACACACACACACACACACGGACATCTCTGATATTTGGGATGTGGGCCCTCACTGCTGGTGCAGCATGACTCATGATCCTCAACCTCTGTTAGCTCCCTGGAACTCCTCTCCAAGTCTCCTGCTCTACGTCCTGGAAACAAAACGTGACTGTACACAGCGCTATGAATGCTTGTGGGTAGAGTCCCTGCCAACACTGGAGACGGACTCTGCTTCAGAGCGTGGGAGAATTCCAGCAGCAGAGGAACTTAGGTGAGGGGAACATAGAATTACCTTATCAGAGTCATCTCATTTACGATCGATACAGTAAATTCTCACACATGGAAATGGCATAGCTTAGTAGAACTGAACGTCTATTTTCCTGCTTTCTCTTCAGGAAGATGCTCATGAATTAATGCACTATTTGCAGCAGTTAGTAACAGAAAAAGTTTGCATTGTGAATTCATGTTGCTCTTAAATTTGTACTTAGGTAGGTCTAGCCTATCATTATTATCTCTGAAAATTAGATGTTGCTGCCATTGCAATAAAGAATTCAAAACACTAGCTGCTGATTTGTGGTAAGGAATTCATATATTGTCAGATCAAGAATACCTGTATGACCAATGCCTAGCTGCAAGGGAGTCCATAACAATGGATATTTGGTATTTGGTTTCTATTGTCAGAAGTAGACTTTTCCTCTTGCCAGTTCCCACATGGTAAATATTATCCAGGTACAGATGATCACTGACTTACAATGGTTTACCTTAGGTTTTTTTCAACATTACAATGGGTTCATTAGGATACTAAATGCATTTCCAATTTAACAATATTTTTTTCAACTTACAATGAATCGGTTTAATAGGAGGTCACCCTTTCATAAAATGAGAAACATCAGATGAAAAGCTCCATATAGTGAGTAGCTAGCAACATCAAACCAAACACAATGAAAACGCAACAACTCTACAAGTCTGCTACACCTGTCCTTCACGGGTGTGCTATGTAAGAGAACTCTGTGGCAAGTGTGGCTGGTGTATGCTTGCTCTGAGTCATTGCTTTTAAAAATCTGATCAGAATACCTGCTCTTGCGATTCTTTACATCCTGTAATGTACTGAAATTAAGTTTGTAGATGGTCCTGTCATTTTCATTTTTGCTTCACTTTATACTTTTTAAGTTTTATTCTTGAATACCAAGAACAATCTTGGTAACCAGTTTTCCAACACAATATTCAAGCTTAGCTTCTTTAAGTGTTTTCTCAAGAAGGTTACTGAATGACTAGTGTCTACCAACTGAGTGCTTGTTAGAAGTTCAGATTGCTGGGCTCTTCCATACTGCTTCTAAATCAGTGTTTCTGAAGGTGTGGCCCTCAGTTCTGAATTTCCAGGAAATTCTTGCGAACATTTAGATTTGAAGAGCTACCAGCTTTTTTTTTTCTTTAACTTACATTTGTCACTAATTTCTTTTTGTTCAAGTAGGAAAAGAAAACTTTACACTCCACAAAGAGTTTATTTCCTACTTGATAGAGAAGAAAACAAATAGTTAAGAGGATCAATATGCATTTTACAAAAAAAGTTTCCATATATTTTCTAAAAATCATGTCCTGTCATCACTTTACAGTGAGTCTAGACAGAGCCCTTCTTTTAGTACCATGATGAATTATTTCTGAAGAAAAGAGAGGTTATAAGTGACAGAGAGTAAGCCCTTCTTTCTTTTGAGGCACTATGAAACGTAGGCAAGGACCAGATGCTCAAAGATCTTTCTGTTATGTAACCTTGGCTGAATCCCTTCGTCTACCTGGGCCTCAAGTGCATAAGATGAGATAATTGAGCAAAACTGTCTCTGAAGTCTCACTGGCCTCTAATAATCAATATACCATTCCCTTTGTCTAGGAGAAACACAAAATTGATTCAAAGGCTAAAACGGAAAACAAGATGGGAATTCTCTTAAACAACAAATACATGTTGGTTCACAGCAAATCTCCCTTTTTATTTTTTATAAAAATATGCAACATTAATCTACAACAGTGATAAAAATGAAACACAGCTACATACATTAAATTGGATGCATCTCAAGAAATAACACTGAGTGAAAAAATCAAGTTGCAGAAGAATTTGATAGTGGTTCCAATTGGATCAACTCAAAACATTCAGGACTGAACTATGCATCATTTGAAGGGGCTAACATGTATACCAAGCACCCAGGAAAAGTAAAGAACAACTCCAAGCTGAAGACAGCGATTTTCTCCAGAGTGCTACAACACTGTGGAACGGCACAGGGTGTCGTGTCTTCATAGGTATCAAAGGTGTCCTGTTTTCCCTTCAAAAGCCCCACAACACTCTATCATGGGTGGAGAGTACCATGATTTTCAATTTTATTGTAGTTCATCATATCTCACTATTGCTTTGTATCCATTCAGTTTTTAACAAACCAAGTTAAAACATGCCTATCTTGATATGTAAAAAATTCTCTCCTCTATTACATGTGTTTTCATGCTCTTCTCTATTTTTTTTCTTTTTTTTTACAGATTTCCATGCTTAAATAAAGTTTCATGAGAAACATAAAACAGAACCTTTACTTGGGTGGTTCTTCATATAAAAACAAAATAGTATCAACAACACACGGCAAGAGAACATCAACAAATATGGAACAGGTACCTTTTCTAAACTAAATCAGAACTGCACAAACAGAGAGTGTGTTTGATATGTATTTCTGCAAACAGAGAAACTTGGTGCCAGATTTCCATAGCATCACCCTTGAGAACTATTATTAGTTCCTTACATTTGAATAAGACAAATTCCTTTTTACTTCCAAATACCGAAAATTAGTTCTTGTTATTCCTCGTTTCCTCTATCATGAATGTAATTATTCATTTTAAGATACCACTATCCAGGCACTGCTTTGCAACACCTATTCTCTGAAAGAACACCAGGTTGAGTCTCAATCTCCTGGGCACACTGCTGAACCCAGGAGTCTCCTGCCCTTAGATGGGTGGCTTTTGAGGGTTTGGAAAATGTTAAATTAGTCATCATGACTCCCTTACTGCACTTGGCCAGGCTTCTCAGTTTATAGGAGGTAAAATGGCTAGTGAGGTGAGGAAAACCACAAAACCGCAGTGAGCTCTGAGACTTCAAAAAGAGGTAGACTTCCTGCCAGGTCTGAGAACTTCACCATCAACAACGTTAGCACAGCATCTTCAACCTATAAACATACTACCTCACTTCCTTCGTTGCCAAATCCCAGCCAGCTATGATTCAGATCCTGGAGGTCCTATATACCCTGGTTCCCCAATTATACTGCTAATGTTATCCCCCAGATTACACCCATTGTAAAAAGAAAATAATCTTATCATCTTACTTCCCTGAAACTTAGTACTTAACACCAGTCACAGGGGTGGGTAATAGGCACAGTGGTTAGGCCACTCCTGGACCGCCTGCATCTCATATAACAATGTTTGAGTTTGAGTCTCAGTTCTGCTTGTGAGCCCAGCTTCTTGCTACCTCACAACCGGGGAGACAGCAGGTGACGGCTCAAGTATGTGGGGCCCTCAACCCCAACGAGACACCCGGATTGAGTTCTTGGCTCCTAGTTTCATCCTGGCCTAGCCCAGCAGTTGTGGGCATTTGGGGGAGTGAATTAACATTTTTCTGCTTTTCTTTCTCTCTTTCTGCCTTTCAAATGAATTTAAAACATTTCTTAACTTTCTTACAAAAAAGCTAATCATAATTTAAATTATACTTAGGAAGTAGTAGTAATTTACTCCATTAGTTTGAGGCACACATGGTGAATTTTTAGGGTTTGTCCTAAATGGGAATGTTACAGTAGTGCGTTTAAAAAGCAAGACTCAAAGAAACTCACAGACATTTAGCCTAGAAAATGCAACAGAAAGCCATGTGCTTTCTTACATCTAGTTGCTATGGAAAGTTTCACAGTTTGAACGTGCACCCTAAATTGTTTTCAAAAATGGAATAGATAATGCAATAAAAGTGAAATCCACTGTCATTCTAAATATTTAAAACAGAAGTAGCATTCGATAATAAAATATATAGGATTTCTCTTCTATTAAGATGAAAAGTTGTCCCCATTTATAATTTTTATAAGAGCAAGATCTCTTTTGTACTTGTTTGAAAATAGAATGATGCAAGAGGATATAACAGAGACGACATATGTGAAAACAGAAAATGCATATGGAGGGAGATACACACAACAACTGAAAAGATGTGTACGGAATACTGACTGTGGGAAGCACTTGATGAGTTATTGCCAGATGTGCATTTATTTAAACTGAAACCAATGCAGATAAACAGTTCAGTGCATAGAGAAACAAAATAATACCATGTACAAACCCAGACTTATGTCCGAGGCAAATTAGAAGACTCCATGATCAACAAGATCAAAAGCAGCTTGTAGCACAAATACGATCTGAACAGTTCAGTGGAACTACTTATACTTCTAATCAGACTCCCAGAGAAAGACCCTATTAAGTCAAACTAAATTGTACCAAGTGCCTTAAAGAGATGCCTGTCTGTTTTAATTTTCCCGACACTCCTCACTGAGACTTGGGCTAATAGTGATTGTAGGGGGAGCTATTAGGAATGAATCAAATAGAAAATGCAATTGTCGGCTACTGCTTTACTATTTTGATGCTGTACAATAATTTTTCTCATGACTGTTGTTATGGTAAAAGGATATCTTGGCCTATTATTGCAGGCCCTAATTAAGCAACAATAAAATTTTATCCCAATATTGGATTTAAGGGCGGGTTGTAAATGCATTTATCATCAGATCTTACCTAATTATCATTAGTGTGCTATCCCAGACATAATGGGATGTATTCTATATATAGATGATGCAATGTACTTTCTTTTCTTTTTGACTCTAATTCTTTAAACTAGCTGGGCTTTTGACACCTACTTTCCCTTTAAAGATATAAACTAGAATGACTTATGAAATAAAGACATTTTCAGGGGGCTGGCGCTGTGGCGTACTAAGTTAATCCTCTGCCCATGGCCCCGGCATCCCATATGGGCACCGGGTTCTAGTCCCGATTGCTCCTCTTCCAGTCCAGCTCTCTGCTGTGGCCCGGGAAGGCAGTGGAGGATGGCCCAAGTGCTTGGGCCCCTGCACCCATGTGGGAGACCAGGAAGAGGCACCTGGCTCCTGACTTTGGATCAGCGTACCTCCGGCAATTGCGGCTATTTGGGGTGTGAACCATCGAATGGAAGACCTCTCTCTGTCTCTCTCTCTGTCTGTAACACCACCTATCAAATAAAAATAAATAAAAAATCTTTTTTCAGGCATCTTTTTCATGTATTACAAAACTAGATGATACAGAAATTTCATATTTCATTAATAATATATTTCAATTTTGAAGTGATTGACCAGAGAAAGATGGAGCAGGTAAAATTAACCTAAAGGAATTGGGAGTTCTTTTACAAATAGGACACATAGAGATTAGCAAGAAAATCCATGAGGGGGGTAGTGCTGTGGCATAGTGGGTAAAACTGCTGCCTGCAGTGCAGGCATCCCATGTGGGTGCTGGTCTGAGTCCTGGCTGCTCCACTTCCAATCCAGCTCTCTGCTATGGCCTGGGAGGGCAGTGGAAGATGGCCCAAGTCCTTGAGCCCCTGCACCCACATGGGAGACCCAGAAGAAGCTCCTGGCTCCTGGCTTAAGATCAGCACAGCTCTGGCTGATGCAGCCAACTCGGGAGTGAACCCCCCTTATCATTGTGCCTTTTAAAGAAATAAATAAATCTTTAAAAAAGATAACCAATAACATTTCCTGCGGGTAGTTGTAAGTATTCTCATTTTTTATGTAAGAGGCCCAGGCTCAAAAATGAAAATATCGTGCTTCTAAGAGGCAGAGGAACCTCAGTGAGAGCTCTTTCCCCCTTGCCAGGCTAGAGCAAAATATTAGATAGTTTGCTGAATGTCTTAATGTGTTCCCTCTGCTATGAGAAACAGCCACAGACCGAGTGGCTTACAAACAGCAGGTATTCACTTGTCACAGTACTGGAGGTGGAGTAGTCCACCATCAAGCTGCCAGCAGCACCTGGTGAGGGCCCCTTCCTAGTTCATAAATGGTCTCCTGTCTTACATGGCAGGAGAAGCAAAGGAGCTTTCAAGGGTCTCTTTCCAGCAGCCAATAATCTCATTGTTAAGGGCTCTACCTCCATGACCTGGTCACCTCCTGGTCAGGATTCAATATATGAATTGGGGCAGGGAATTCAAACCTTCAGTATATACCAGTGGATGTCAGTCAAGTGCTTAAACAAAGTGATGCAAGGACAATCTAAGGGGGAAATAATGGTTAGGATAATTAGCTAAGCATAGGATTCATTAGCTTATTTGGAGATGAGTCCTGTGCTATTTGGGAAGTGGGTCCAGTTAGACACTGGATGGGTTGCTTTCAGAGCAATAAAAATGGGGTAGGATCTAGAGTAGTGGTACTTAATGGGGGAGGGGGGGCAGGTTTTGTTTCTCTCCAGATCCTACCTTGGGAGTATCTGGGAATTTTCAAAACGATTTTGGTTGTCACAACTTGGATGGGGAAACTACTTGCATCTAGTAGGCAGAGATGCTGCTAAACACCTTACAGTGCTCAGGACAGCCCCACAGACCAATAATTGTCCAGCCCCAAATGCCCAGAGCACCCAAGTTGAGAAACTTGTCTAGAGTGACTCAAAGTTGTCAGTGAGTATATTGCTCCAGTAAGCCCGTGTCACTGTACTGATTTTTTCTTTGTGGGACTGTTTTCACTTTATTTTCAGTGAACTTTCAGTTTGTTCATTTCTGATGGTTTGATAGCTAAGTCACTGTTAAGCAATAGGTGCAGAGTCTTCAGTTACCTTTCCTAAGTATTCTTTGATCCGAATGACTTCAAAATATCTATCAATTTCATTAACACTCCACTTGGTCTGTGACGGAGGTCACATCTCCACCCTTTGCATTGTTTTTAACAAGAGGATTTTTTTTTTTTTAAAGTTCTGTGTAATCCCCCCTTTCCGCTCATGTTGAATCCTGTAAAAATCTGGGGTGCTATGATGGCTGTGGTAGGAGACAACTTCCCAGAATGTGGTATCACACCATCTAATCTGTAAGTGAAGATACTGGCTCTTCATTCTCTGTAGGTTTCATTTCAAAACACCACAATGAAATCATTTCTTTTCCCCTTCAAGATGGACTCTCAGATTTCGCAGAGTGTTAGCAACTCGTATATTCATCAGACTTTCTGTTTTGAAGATAAGGCTTCTTCTGTGTGGAATATGAAAAGGCATTTTCCTGCTATCTCTCTGACTTAGTCTCCTGCACATTCCCCTTTACATGTTCACATTATTCACACTGCTACTTGCTCCTCTTTCTTTTTAAATAGCGTGGCTTTTAAGCTGAGCAGACCCTGGTGGAAATGATCAGGGAGGATTTCATAGAAATATTGCCTCTACAGCAGGCTTGACTTCCCCCTCCCAACAGATGGAACGAGAACAGTGTTTGTCCTCTTTCAGCGCCACAGTGGAGAATGTTTGCTGCTCTTTATCAAAATCTCCTGCTCTGCAGGTTCTTGAAAGACAAATCAGAAATAAAGCATTTTTTCCCATTTCAGCTATTGATAGGCGACTCAGTGCTAAAAGATATTGATTATGATCTTGGATAGAGAATACAGCAGAAGAACAGAGGGGAGCCGTTCTCTGCTACATCGCTCGTTTTTCCTCTAACAAACTGCTGCCTCAACAAGGCAGCGCCTCTCAGGGGCATCCCACTTGGGGCCCCAGTGTCCTCATTTGCTAGAAGTATTGCGAGCTCCTCTTCTGGCCTCTCCTCCATTTATTCAAGATACTTGCTGCTCCCCATAGAGAATAGCGCAGAATAGCTACAAGATTATCAGGAGTATCAGTGATTCAGTACCTATTAAGCAAGCAGTCATTAATAAACAGAGGAATGAGGACTGAACACAATTGTTCCCATGTAAAGTAGGGGGGCTGCTGTGGATATGTATCCATCGTTACTGCTACCATAACTGGGTCCAAAAGGCCAGGCACCATGAAGCGTATTTTAAAGATCCAACGTCAAAAGGAAGTACACGGTACTTAGTTCAAAATCTTCTCATTGACTCCACAGACTGTAACTTATATGAGGGAGCCACAACCTGCCATCAACGTATTATCTCACTTTGCTCTTTTATGAAACTACTGTAAAAGTCATCTACATCTTTCCTATCCACCTTTTCTCCAATTCCAATAGGCACTCTCTCCATCCATCATCTTCCCTTTGCTTGATTCTTCTCTAGCAATGTTTCACTTTTGTTCTTCTTACATTTAGTGAACACTTATTGCATCCTAAGATTAAACATAATGACATTTCTAGAAGGTAGGCATATTATTAGCTCTCATTTCACAGGGAATACACTGTGATTTGGCTAATTAGCGACTCACCTAGGATCACCCAGTGAACAAATGGTGGCTTTACATTTCGAATTCCAGTAATTTGAGGACCTAGTTGGGTCTTCTGCAGCTGACAGACTGGCTTATTCTTGTACCACTAGAGCAATGAATGAGGACTTGATGAGCATCTTGCTTCCTGGACAATCCTAGTGATTATTATACTAGGGACCTAGAAATAATACGAGATACATCTCTTCCTTCACTGATTGTCAAAGAGAACTCTTCCAACTATAATGAATAAATAATCCTTTATTATGGTAATGAAAAGACTGGAGTTCTGACTCCCTTAGAGAGAGGCCCATGATCACAGCTGATAAGAGTTCCAGTGTGTTCCCCAGAGGCTGGTGTATTGGAGGCTTGGTCCTCAGGAGGTGGTGGATTGTCGTCAGGAGGTTGAGGTGATTGTGTCATTGGGGCATTCCCTTGGGAACGAATTTTCCTTTGATGGCTTTTATCTTTGAACTATGCCTCTGTGGCTTAGTGGAGTGTCTGCTCTTTCAGTGAATATCCAGAGTTGTATGCTGGGTGTGGCCAGGGAGCTCTGGTCAGTGCTCCAGGGTGGGGTGAGTATCCAGGGTGACACTCAACTTGGGTGTGGTGGATCTCTTATTAACAGAAAGGGGTTTATGGTCACCTCTTGTTGGCATAATCACACACTCACCTCTTCTCTTCCAAGGTGATCCAAGCCTGGGTGTTGGCTCTCAATGGGTGCTATACTCGTGGGTGCAATACTGATTCGTGCTTCCGCATGAACTGCACACACAAGCACAGATCCTGCTGCAATGAACCACCCTAGGCAACTAGGGAGCTCTGAGCATGTGAAGCCACACACAGAGATTGCTCAGAGACCCAACTGCACCCTGCACCCTCTCATGCAGTCACAGAGTTCTCAGAATTCCCTACAGTCAGAGGGTGCAGAGGATCTACTCCACCCCACTAGCCATTTCTGTCCATGGCGAGGCTGAGATGTTCCCAAAGCCAGCTGCCTGTGGGTGCTCCACCTTGGCAGTTTGAGCCTCGAAGCCTGTGATATGTTGAGATGCTGGGGGCACTTCCCAGTGAATTGTCACAGAAGAGCGAGGTTGGCCCCTCTCCTTTTCTTGGCTTCTTAACTTGCTATGTGATTTCTCCCTCTCACACACATTCTCTCCATAAGCCCATTTGCCATGAAAACCTCTTCATAGTTCAAACAAATGGTGTCAGTTGATCTTGAACATTCAGCCTCTCAAACTGTGAGCTAAATCAGTCTCTTTGCTTAGTGTATTACCTGTCCTCAGGTATTCTGGACTGATACAGTAGTAAATAGTTGTGAAACTGGAATCAAGATAAAAATTAGGGGAAAACATTAAGCTCTTTTTAAAAACAAGGGGCACCATAAATAAATTAGGGATAATTCTACTGGCTTACAACTGCTTTCTCAAGATTATGTAAAAGAGGAACACTGGGTCTTGCCTGAAGCTTGGCTTCCTGGCTCTTCCCATCTCTGACACTGAATATGAGGGAGCCCTCTTCTCCATAAGACATTGCAACATTTCATTTTGAGGGAATTTTATTGGATCTTGCATTAATGTCTACTGCTTATTACACATGTTTGTTTTCTCATGATGCTTAAGTGAAATGACTTTTTTTTTTTGGTCCCTGACAAAACCTTTATTTTGTTTAGAGAAAATTGAAGTCTCCAATTGCCAAAAGATCAGAGAGATAAATCGATCATTAGCAGTATCAAATAAAAACATTATACTTGACTGAATATGAGAATAGTAAAACATAAAAAAACCCATTATAATATATTCTACTTCTTTTAATTTGACACTAAGCTGTTTGCTTTCCTTCATACATAGTCAACATCAGCTCACCAGAAGGTTGGTAGTTAAGAAACAAGCTGTTAAATATTAAAGCTGTATCCATGTAATTGAATGTTTTTGGTATGGCTGTGTTCTAAATATATGCTATTAAGATACTGTTCTACAGAGATATTTAATTACTGACATCTAATCGTGTTACTGCTGTTTCTTTAACCAAGCGAAAATATGAAGTGCTAGAAAGAAAACAGTTTTATTTCAACAGCAACATTTTATTAATCTCAGCATTAAAACGAAACTCCAACCCCCAAATGAAATCATCCTATTTTTAAAGACAGCGCTTCTCAGTTTGGTAATCATTGTGTAATGCTGAGAAATATGGCTATACTTATGGCATTAAACCATTCTCACAAATAATGCACACAATAAAAGTTAATTGTGCTTGTTTATTACATCAAAATAAAATCTAAACTATGAAATTCACATGGAGAATTTCAGGGTGAACTATGGAATATGATTTTAGATGTTTATGACCATAGTATTTTTAGTATCATTGGCAATTTGGGAAGATGTTGAGGCCATAATCAGAAAATAATAATGATATCTTTCACTTGTATAGTGCTTTCCCAAATTCAGAATGTTACCTTGTTTTGTCATAAAAGAAGTGCTATGAATTAGGTGGAGAAGATGTCTTACAGTCATCTTACCAATGGAGAAACTGAGGCCATGGAAATTTGTGACTTTAGTTCACAGGAAAATTAAGCAGCAATTAGAAGTATAATCCAAACTTTTAATTTCAATTCCTGAGAATTGGAAGCCAGGTTTAATGCTATTTCTACAAAAGTGATTTCTGATGTGAAAAATTTTACTTTTTTTTTAAAAGGGATATTATTTAAAGTAATATAACATGACTTGATCAATAAATATTTTCTCCCAGTCCAAACATACTAAAAGTTCTAACCTTGTACAAATACCACAAATAGTGACTTTTAAAAAACTGATCTTTTTGGGCTGATGTTGTGGAGTAGTGTGTGTGGCTGCCACCAGAAGTGCTGGTATCCCATGTGGGTGCTGGTCTGAGTTCTGGCTGCTCCACTTCCGATCCAGCTCTCTGCTGTGGCCTGGGAAGGCCATGGAGGATGGCCCAAGTCCTTGGGTCCCTGCACTCACATGGGAGACCAGGAGGAGGCTCCTGGCTCCTGACTCCTGGCTTCGGATTGGCGTAGCTCCAACTGTTGCAGCCATCTGGGGAGTGAAGTGATAGATGGACGACCTCTCTCTCTCTCTGCCTCTGCCTCTCTGTAACTCTGCCTTAAAATAAATAAATAAATAAATAAATAAATAAATATTTTTTAAAAGTCTTTGTTAAAAGGTAATATTTTAGAAGAAAAGTCGACTTCCTGGTGTTTCTTTGCATCCTAATTTTATTTCATCTCATGAACAAGTTAACTTCTATACTTTAAAACATTTTTATGTAATATTTATATTTATTTGAAACAAGAGAGAGAGAGAGAGAGTGATCTCCAATTTACTGGTTTAATTCCCAAATGCTTGCAATAGCCTGGACTGGGTCAGGTCAAAGCCAGGAGCTGGGAGCTAAATCTTCATCTCCCACATGGGTGGCAGGTATTCAAGTTCTTGAGCTATCACCTGCTGCCTCCCAGGGTCTGCATCAGGAGCATAGTCAGGACTTGAACCCAGGCATGGGTGTCCTATCCAGCATCTTTTTTTTTTTTTTTTTAAGATTTATTCATTTATTTGAAAGAGTTCCAGAGAGAGAGAGAGAGAGAGAGAGAGAGAGGTCTTCCATCCACTGGTTCACTCTCCAAGATATTTAACATTAATGAACTGGCTAACTTTATAATTTTGTGACTGTAGATTAGAATACTGTATCAGTCTGCTAATTTAAAGAGTAAGAGGCAGCCCAGCTAAACAGATGGACATCCTACTGCCTACTGATGAGTTGAATGTGTGAATTCAGCTCTCAGGAAATTTTTTTTTGACAGGCAGAATTAGTGAGAGAGAGAGACAAAGAGAAAAGTCTTCCATCCGTTGGTTCACCCCCAGATGGCCGCTACTGCCAGCGCACTGCGCGGATCCAAAGCCAGGAGCCAGATGCTTTCTCCTGGTCTCCCATGAGGGTGCAGGGCCCAAGCTCCTGGGCCATCCTCCATTGCCTTCCTGGGCCACAGCAGAGAGCTGGACTGGAAGAGGAGCAACAGGGACAGAATCTGGCGCCCCAACTGGGACTAGAACCCGGAGTGCTGGCGTCACAGGTAGAGGATTAGCCTAGTGAGCCGAGGTGCTGGCCAGCTCTCAGGAAATTTAAGTTTTCTTGAACAAAATTTCAGTTTAATCCTTCTAATAACCTAGATCAGGGGTCAGCAAACATTCTAAGTAAGGGACTAGAAAGTAAATATTTTGAGCTTTTAGGGCACACAGTCTTTGTTGCAACTATTCAACTCAATTATTATGGTGCACAAGCAGTCACAACCTAAATGTAAACAAATGGACACGTATTTTCCAATAAAACTTTATTTATAAAAACAGATAGGCCGCCACCGCGGCTCACTTGGCTAATCCTCCGCCTGCAGCGCCGGCACACCGGGTTCTAGTTCCGGTTGGGGGGCCGGATTCTGTCCCAGTTGCTCCTTTTCCAGTCCAGCTCTCTACTGTGGCCCAGGAAGGCAGTGGAGGATGGCCCAAGTGCTTGGGCCTTGTACCGCATGAGCACCTGGCTCCTGGCTTTGGATCGGCACAGCGCACCGGCTATAGCTGCCATTTGGGGAGTGAACCAATGGAAAGGAAGACCTTTCTTTCTGTCTCTCTCTCTCTCTCTCTCACTGTCTAACTCTGCTTGTCAAAAAATAATAATAATTAAAAAAAAATCAGATAGCCATGGCTTGTAGTTTGCTGATCCCTCATTTAGATCTTTTTTGGATTTTGTTGGTTTCTGATTATCTCTGACACATTATGTCTACAGAATGAATTTCGATCACATTTTAACCATTTATTTCAGCAGTCATATATGAGCAAAAATTTATCTTATTGTAGTTTCTTGCCAAATAAAAGCCTGACACTGTGTTGTTCTTGCTATTTTTACCCCCGAGTTTCTTTCCTACAAACACTGACTTTAATTTTTTGAATATCTTCTGAGAAACAAACAAAATTCTAGGTACTGGAAAAAACAAATAAAAGATACAATATACCTCCCTTAAGGAACCAATGGCCTGTTAGGTTGGCGTCTGTATCCAAATGTACCTGAGTGTTATGAGATATCATAGACATTTGAAGCAATAGAGTGGGGCTCACAGAGGGTATGTTAGACAGAATAATGGCCCCCCAAAGATATCCATGTCCTTACCCCCAGATCCTGTGAATATGTTGCTTAATAGAGCAAAAGGGACTTTGGAGGTATGATGAATTTAAGGATCTTTCAATGGGGAGGATTATTCTGGACTATCTGTGTGGGCCCAATGTAATCAGAAAGGTCCTAACATAGGGGAAAGGAGGCAGGATATTTGGTGATGGAGAGCAGATGTCATTCTGAGACAGAGAGTTATTTGAGGAAGAAATATAGGTAGCCTCTATCAAGTGGAAAAAACAAATTAACAAACTCCTCCCACAGTCTCTAGAAAGACCCCAGACTTGCTGACACCTTGGGGTTAGGACTTCTGACTTCCAGAACTGTAAGGTACCAAGCTTGTCTTCTTAAGTCACTAAGTTTATGGTAATTTGTTACAGCAACATAGGGCATGAATAGAGGTGGAAGAGGGCCTTGTGCTGAGGGTATGGACTATAGGAAGGGTGACGAGGTGGTGGGTCCTGAACTGGGTTTTGAAACACAAGGTTCTGGTAGTAAAAAAGGGTTGAGGATGGAAAGGCCATTCCAGGCAGAGAAAGCCATGCAAGAACAGACCTGGGGTACAACATAAAATAGGTTGTGTATGTTGGGGAACATAGCGAAATTCACTAATTTATTGGCTATCTTAATGTCACGGCTTTGTTCGAGATGGGCCATGGAGTGAAAACACGGTAGGATGTGTACAGAGAAGGGTTTCTGTTTCTAAGTCATTGAGCTCCCAATGCCACAGCTGGAAGAAAGGGGACCACCCCAACAATTCTGTTCCCTGTCACTGCAATTGGATAGTTAGAGGCTCCTGCTCTCAGCCATGTCCCTCAGATTTCAACTTGGTCTTCTTTCAAGTGGAGCTTGCAAAAAAGTATATCCATGACTCGATGTTGATTTAGTTAATAAATTCCTTTGCACCAGAAAATAAACCCTGGGTACGTACCCTAAAAGAAAATATAGCCAGCCATATACCAAAATAGTGCTTACAGTGCTGGGCTGCTACTACTCCTCAAAGCAGATTTGGCATTTATCTGTATCTCCTAAAAACAACATACCCTACATTATGCTCATATATGCAGTATATACTGCCAATGAAAGATGATCTGGAGCTTTGGTCAGGCGGGTGGAGGTCACATGTGAGCTGCCAATTGTTAGTTGATTCTGTTCTTGTCATAGAAGACACGCCAAGCAAAGTCTAATTGCTCAGCTGAGAAATGACTTTGTAAATCAGATTCTACAATTTATGAAATGAAAGTAGATTTGAACTTCCACATTTCAAACTAAGAACTTGATTCTGGAGGGCAGGGTACTTTTCAAGTGGGACCTGATTTAGGCAGTCACCATCAAGATGGGATAAAGAAAAAGATATTTTATTCGTGTTTCTCTTAAATGCTCACTTTTTCGTTACAAAGCTGGAGTTCTGTCCCCTAGGGTTTAGTCCAGAGTGCCATATTTGAATGGAAGCTCCTGGAAGGCAGGAAGTCTTCACTGTTTCGTCTTCCACAATTCTTCGTACATATTTTATGCACTCTACATGTTTAAGATAGTGAATGAATGAAGGAATTAACAAGTGAAGGGACAAACGGATTGCTCTGCTTTCTGCTGATAGAAAATAATAGAAACGTGGAGAATAGAATAGAAACATCAACAGTGCTTTAGTACTGTTGCTTATTTCCATCTTCCATCATTTTTCCGAATTGTTTTTTATTAAATTACCTTTATTCACTTGCTGAGCCCCTTCTTATAGGACTAGCACCCGTTTTTCCTAGGGATTGCTAAAGAAAAGCCTACCACATTCCCATCAGTTTACTAGGACATTAAATGGGAATTCAAGCCAACCCCAGCAAACTATTGAAATCTGGATCCTTTTCCCCATCCATGTCTGTGCTGTGGAGGAGGATATCATACTGCTGAACTTGTAATAAGATTCAGTCATTCTGATAAATATAAATTATTTATCACTTACTTCCCATTTTATGGGCTTGATGGTATTTAGAATTATATTACCCGGCATCACAATGCTCTCTTTTCCACTTCTCACAGCACTGAGCCTCTCTGCTAAAGGGACAAATTGGCAAATGCAGCACAGGAGTGACAGGCTTTTGCACAGACAGATGAAGTGATTGTATAATTTAATCCCAGCCACTTACTGCACAGAAGGCTTTATGAAGGAGAGAATCACAATAGACATTTTCCTCCTTCCAGGGTATAAGCAAAGTGATATTAATCTTCGACGATTGAGGCATTGGTTTGACTGGTTGGCAAAAATGCAGCAACCTTCACCAATGGGGAAATACTGTTTGAGCTATGTGGGTTGTTAGTCTTCTGTAACAGCCTGACGAGGAGCCCTCAGCTAGTTCAAATCAGAGCGTCTGGGAAGAAGTCCCCTGGCAGATAGCTGAGCATCCAATTCCAGGGAGAGAAATATGGAGTGCACTAGGAAAGTAAAGATCAATGGATAGTGACTTGCTGAGGTTATTAACTCAAACACTCTTACAGTTGACCTCCATAGCCTGGCGACTCTATTCCTGGAGTTGAACAGAATTTAGCAGAAATCAAACACAGAAGCAGTGAGAAAGTGGAAAGTCTATGTGATTGTTTAAAACTCTTAGAGCTGGAGCCATTCATTGCTGAAGTCGCTTGCGGGGTGATTATGAGAGACCCTGCTTTTAAAACTACAAATGTAGAATATAGAACAATACTGGAAGTGGAGTTTGGTAAGATGTTCACATTTCTCTTAAAGCAAGGCAAATGGAATCCAGGTCCAAGAATATCATTTAAGCAGAGATCAGGAACAGCAGTTGCAAGAATCAGGCAGATGAATATGTAATTCAGGTAGACAGTATGGTCTTGGGCACATCAAAGTTGTACACACTGATAGGACCAGCAATACATTAATTAGAAAGGAGGTTCTGGCTAAAAGACAAGAAAAATGAAATAATCAATATGTCAAGAGGAAGTTGTTGGCGGTGATGGATGTAACATCTGGTAAGTGGTGACCCTGGAAAGCAGTCAATACTGATAGAGCTGGAGGGCCATTTGGGACTGTTTACAAAGGGGTGGGGCACAAAGGTGCTGCCCCCTCTGGATGAATAGACTGCAATGCTTTGGAGAAGCTAGTGAAATTTGAATGTGGAATAGATAAGCCATCTTGGTATTTATTTAGGCAGAAATGTATCCATTCTAGTAAGTCCTTCTTGGCACAATTATGCTCCCCTGTTACTCACCTATATTTTCTCTCAACTTTTCCTATGATCTTAGAGCAGGAGGAAATTACCTCTCATAGTGGTCTCCTTGTAGAATGTAAGCTCTGTGAGGGTGAGGATATGGATTGATTTTATTCTGCTTGCTGTATCTCCAGGGGGTGGTCTTAGCCCATGCTCCATACATGTTTACCAAATGTCTGCATTCCCATTTTTGCTCCTCTTCCTGCTGCTGGCTGCTTCCTGAACCCTCTCCCGCTCCAAGTTCTCGCCAGAAACCCGGGCTAGCAAGGATTAAACCAACCAAGGAAGCCCTTCTTATGGCGCTGAAAGCGTCTCAGATCTATCCACTTGCCTCTGCAACGCTCTGTGGTAGAGAAAATGCATTTTGTAGCAATTACGCCTAACAGCGTTCAGTTTGGATTTGACTGCTTCAATGGAAGCTCACTTCCATTCTAGATTCTCTATTGCATTTATGAAGAAATTTATTTGGCTCTTTATTTCATAGTCTTTTCTTACATTTTACTTACTATGCCTCCCTACAACTTCCACATCCTCACGGTCTCACCTAGTGTGGGCAGAGTACATCTGCAGACAGTCCGTTATTTGAAGAAAGACAAACTTTTTCCCTCCAAGTAGTTTTTAGGTTCTCCACCATCCTCACAATCCACTTTCAGCTTTATGATAATTTGAGAAAGCTTCCTCTTAAAATGTTACTCTCAGTAATGAATCTGTTAAAATTTTTTTTCCCGAAAACTGGAAAGACCGTATGTAAGTCGTGCAACAGTGTTAAATGAATAGTATTTTGCTCTGGCTCAAGCAAAGCTTGTATCAATGACATGCTCCCCAAACTGTCCTGGTACTGATTTCCCCCTCTTTTCATTCAAGCTTCCACTCATTCCATGTTTTTGTTTCTGCTTCTCACTCCAGCCTGTTGAGATTGCTTTGTAGCTTGATCATTGTCCACCTTGGGGCGTGTTTTCCTTTCAGATTTTACATCATCTACATATTTTTTACCTTTTGAGATAAGGTAAACATGCTTCCTGGATCTCTACTCATATTATTATTATTATTTAAAGATTTATGTATTTGAAAATCAGAGTTAGAGAGAGACACACACACACAGAGAGACATAGAGACAGAGAGAGAAAGAGGTCTTTCATCCACTGGTTCACTCCTCAGATGGCTGCAATGGCCAGGGCTGAGCCAAGCAGAAGCCAGGAGCCAGGAGCTTCCTCCAGGTTTCCACATGGTGGCAGGGGCTTGAACACCTGGCCCATTTCTGCTGCTTTTCCCAGGCTATTAGCAGAGACCTGGGTTGGGAGTGGAGCAGATGGCACATGAACCTACACCCAGATAGGATGCCAGCATTGCAGGCAGCAGCTTTACCTTCCATGCCAAACGCCAGTCCCGATCCATATTATTGATAAGAAGATCAAGCAGGACATCCCCAGAAAGCAATACTTCTTAATTCCACTAAAATTCTTCTTTCAGGCTTTCGTGGCTGTCCTGCCACGCTGCTCAGCAGGAGGTATCTATCTGTGCAGTAGACACACATTTCAGCCAGTAGTTCGTTTTCATGAAACAGCAAATCAACAAAAATAGAGGTTTGTTATCTAAGGATGTTTAGCACAAAATACTGATAAAGCATTGTTAGAGAATGGGAGGTAAAGGAGGGACAGGAACCTGTATTTGGAGAGACCGTTACACGCCAAGCATGTCATCCTCGTTGTGAGGCCAGGGAGAGACACACAGATCTCAATTTCTTCAATGACTGAAGCTGAAACTCACACAGTGAGTAAAAAGGCCACATCCATACTATTCTCACGGAGTACGAGCCTGCTGCTCACTTTAAACGGCAGAAGTTGAAAACAAAAAATGTTCTTACAAAGTGCCATGTCAAATCCACATTTATTTTTAACACAAATTAACTCAACACAATATAGTAGTTTTCTAAAAAAGAATGCAAAAGATGAGTTTTCTTTTCACAGATATGAAATAGAATGTATCAGATATGGGATCACATCGTTGCAATTCTTTAATTGCCATCTATTTAAGGGGTTAGTTAAAAAGAGTTTGAAGGACCTATTAACACTCAGCACAAAAATGTGACAGAAAAGTGAGAGAACAGACAATTCCAACTTCTAATTGCGAAATCCTTCTGTGTTTAGGTTCAGTGCGATTTTCAGCAAGCTCATTAAAGTCCTGTAAGGGACCATCTCTCCACCCAGAGCGGATGGTAAAGAGCCCCCCTGAGAAGCCGTCGGATTGTTAGCCCACATCTCTCCTGCCATACGGGGCCATATGTCAACCTCTGACCTTACAAGGGCGGGAACTTTCCACGAGGATGTAGAAAATACTTCTGTCTTTTGAGTATATATAGAAAACTATCTCTGAATTATTCTCAACACTCATGCACCAAGTGATAAAGTATAAATGTGCCTTACAATAGGTGATAATGGGAATGCATACATTAACTTCGGCCTGGAACAATTTTATCCCTGCTTTGTTCAACAAGAACACACCAACATTACTCAATAACAGGAGATTGGATAGCAGAGAACTGGCACAGTGAATCTTTAAGTGATAGCGATGATACAAAGTGGGACTTAGTTTTTTTCTTGTACGTTTCCCCACTTAACCAAATTTTAATTATTATATCTCCAAAAAAGTCACCAGTCTACTTAGGGTCAAAACTGCAAGAAAACATTTAAATTAAATATAGTTTATTCTTTAGTAGTTATGGTCTTTATCTAACAGTCTGTAATTAGAATAAGGTTCAGGCTTTGTTTCACATTGCTTTCTCTTACGTGCTCATAGAATCATGTTTCCGGGATGTTCTGCACACTGCATTATAAGTGAAGTGCTTTACTGATTTCTGTCCAGTTGTATTTCTGTGAACATCCGTCAGTACCCTTTCCTGGGGCTGAGCAGGCCTTATTCGCAGAGTGCCGACCCAGACCACCGGAGCAGAGGCAGCTGGGCGGCATCTGAAGCTGGCATGCTGGCCCCACTCAGTTTCCAACCATATGCCTCCTTCCACTTTCTGGCACTGGCTCGATTATGTGTGTGTAGGAACAGCCTAACCAGTGGCAGCAGCCTGATCTAAGGAGGCAGCCCTTCTGAGATAATCAGATATGCTTCTTCCCCAGCTCTGTGGGTTTTACCTTGGCCCTCTATAGCGTGAGAGCCTCTGATTATTGCCATGGTGATCAATTTACCCCTGGGAACCAGCCAGCGACCATCAAACTGATTCTATGCAGGCCATTAGGTAATGCTGAGAATCTTGGAAAGAATTGCATTTTTGTATGAAAAGAATCCCCGTGGACCACCAGCTGCTAGGTTTAATTGGACTGGATAGTTAATACTGACTGAGAGGGGACAAAGGGTCTGGGGAAATAGTCACCGAAGTGAACTGACTGATGGGTTAGTCATATTCTCTGCATTGTCCTTTTCCTCCCTTTTTAGATATTTAGCAGGAAGGAGGTGGATCTCAGTGTTTTAGGGCCAGAAGCTAAGGCTATTTGCAAGTGATGGATTTGCGGATAACAAATAGTTGGGGACTTTTTAGAGTAGAGCATGCATTTAGGTCTTCATTGACAGGATGCCTGAAAAGTAATTGTTGCTTCCTAGAGACCAATTACTAGACATCAGCCCAGCTGGAGACCACATTCTCCCCTCCCGGCTCTCGCTGAGATTTTTTCATAGATGAACCAACCATTCAGAAGCATCTTTCTGTACTTTAGGAACCTCGCCCCTGTCTTTACAGGCACAACCTCAATCTGATACCAGAAAGTCCACGGTGGGTCTACTGCATGATTTTTGGGTAGATCCTTAGGTCATTAGTGAGAACTTACATGGATTCATAAAGGGTTAATTTCTCTATCATTAAATGCTTGCTGTAATCATTAATTAATTGCTCCACCCTTGAATTCTATGCTGTATCATAGCATCATTTGTCAACATGATGTGCTGTGAGTGGACCTACAGCCCATTAGAGGAGGGTAAGACTAATATTACATTCTTTGGCCTACAGAATTGCATTTGCTTTGTTTGTATTTCTTTTCTGTTCAGATTTCTAACTCAAGTGTGCTTGGGCTATTCCGATAGTTCCAATCATATTATATTCAAATGCCTTTCCCCACTGAGATTTTCATGTCTACAAAATAAGAATGTCAACAGAGGAGAGCAGCTCCATTCTGGAATAATCTAACCCACAGTGCCAAAGCACCTTCTCCATCCCCCAAATGTAGGCCTTCACAGTCATCTTAATTTTGGGTTTTTTTGTTTGTTTGTTTGTTCATTCATTTGTTTTGAGACTACTCAAGGCTCTACCACTTCCTGCTCTCTTCCATGATTTCCTTATGTCTGGTGTATCATGAGGTTTTATTAAATAGACTGAGGCCCTGCCTAGAACCCTCTTCTTCCCTGGAGCACAAGGTTGATTGTTCATCCATCGTGAAAAAATGCTTCTGTCTTCCTCTCTCCAGCTGCCAAGAGATGAGGCTAAAGCTCACAAGTCCCTTCACAAAGAGCAAGTTAAATTCAGAGACTGCTTCCCTGGATGCTGTCATGACAGTGTATGTCTTAGTTTCTTTTGCCAGGATGCACTCACTTGAACAACTTCTAATGTATGGTGGACCATTTCTGATGACTTTTTTCTATTCTCTATGATGATCTTTGCTAGCCTAACAAAAGTAACTACCAAATTATTGTGTACTTAATGGGTAATGAAGTGATGTATAGAGGAAAAATTTAACTATACAGAATTACTGCAAAAACAAAAACCTCAAACAAATGGGGCCTAATCAGTCATGCACAATCAGCACTTACTAGATTCTTCTGGAAGATGACGGTGATGGTTTATGACATTTGGTTAACGAATCACACCTGCTCACAATGTGACTGAAAAATTACCCAATTTTAGTTGATGGCCTCAAAAATCTTTGAATTAAAGATTCTATTACTGTGATTTTATCCTGTATTATCCATCAAGTCCTCTCATTTTGTCAGTAAAGCTTTTTCTCTTAAAAGTAAAAATTTCTTGCATTTTTCTATCCTTTGATTTTCTGCTAGTTTTTTCTTCCTAAAACATAACTTCTGTTTCCTCTTCATTTTTCCCATAGCTTCAGTACTTCCTGTAAAATGCTTTTGTCATAACTGAGCAACATCCTTCAATCGTTTCTCTGTCTTCTGGTTGCCATAGCATTCGCTCTTAGTGCAGATACTATAAGTAGCAGCGGAAAAAACAAATTCTTCACCATTAATCATCTTCTTGGTCTCCAAGTCAACTGAGCTCACTGCAGAGGTTAATAATGAAGCAGCTGTCCATCCATATGGGTCAGTGGTCACGGGCTGCAGCCACCATGAGTCACCCCCGAACCAAGACCTTCTGTAGATGATTATTTTTCAAATACAGGTCAACGACCACTTGGTTTAGGCTAAACCATGGGTAGGGTTAAGGAACAGAAAGTGATGTGCAGATCAAAAAATTATTCAACAACATAGTATTAGTTTACAGTGGTTCTGAATCTTTTGCACTACTTAGCTGCTTTAAAAATTATTATTTATTTGTTGACATGCAGAATAACAGAGAGAGAAAGAGAGAGAGAGAGAGAGAGAGAGAGAGAGAGAGAATTTTCCATCTGCTGTTCATTCCCCAGATTGCCACAATAGCTGAGGTTGGGCCAGCTTGAAACCAACAGCCAGAAACTTTGTCCAGGTCTCCCGCAGCATAGCTGGGATCTCAGTATTTGTGCCATCATGCACCACCTCCCAGGAATATTAGCAGCGATCAGAAGAGGAGGGACTCAGGTGTGGCACTCTGAAATGAGATGTGGGTGTCCCAAGTGGTCATTTAACCTGCTGTGCCGCAACAGACACCCCCCTCAGTGAGTTTTGCTTTTAATATGACTTTCTATTTCTTTGTCAAAGAGTTCTGTGTATGAAGGGAAGCTTCAGAGGGTCCTCAAGTTTCACTATATTCTTTTTTAAAGATATATTTATTTATTTGGAAGGCAGAGTTATAGAGAAGCAGAGGCAGAGACAGAGAGACAGAGAGAGACAGAGAAAGAGAGAGAGAGAGAGAGAGAGAGAGAGAGAGAGAGAAGTCTTCCATCCACTGGTTCACTCCCCAAATGGCCACAACTGCTGGAGCTGGGCCAGTCCAAAGCCAGGAGCCAGAAGCTTCCTCCGGGTCCCTGACACAGGTACAGGTACAGGGGCCAAAGGACTTAGGCCGTATTCCACTGCTTTCCCAGGCCATCAGCAGGGATCTGGATCAGAAGTGGAGTACCCGGGGCTCGAACCAGTGCCCGTATGGGATGCCTGTGCCACAGGCAGAGGCCTAACCTACTATGCCACAGTGCTGGCCCCTGGAATTATATACTTTAACACTCAATTATACCAAGTGACTAATAACTTTTGCTGTTTTTTTTTTGGAATTAGAATTTTTTTTGAGAGAGACCTGTTGAATTAGAGAAGAGAAGAAAACACTGCTCACGAGATTTTCAGCTGCAGGGTTTGTAAAACTGTGTTTTTGTATTGGGACTGGGACTGGGAGTTATTTCCTGAGTAGCACCTGTAAGCTTGACATCTGGAACTTCCAGATTTATTTGTTATTGTAGAACAAATTAGCTTGTATAATTCAGTCAACAGTCTCCCAGGCTGGGTCGCAGTTGTTTCAGAACTGCTGTCCACAGCCCAATTAGGCTAGCAAATGTGGTTTGCCAGGCCACCAGAGTGTTTACAAATTGCTTTGGGATTTAAACGCCTTTAGGTGGGCAAGACCTTTCCAGTTCGGCACAGCTCCCCCACTTCCTGCTGTGTAACCTTTTACCCGGTTCTCACATTTCTGCAATTTCTGATCTGCTCATACAAAGCAAAACAAAACAGTTGTGAATTTAGTGAAAAGAGTCAGTTTAAACATTTTTCGTGGTGGTGGTGGTGGTGGTGGTGGTGGTGGTGGTGGGTTGTGGTGAGGTTCTCCGGGCTAAAGCCTAGCCCTGGATGGTAGGGCATCTCACATAGCCACAAACAGACCACATAGCCACAGTCCTAAACAGCTGCCACTGTGCCTACCACCCCTCAGATCCTGATGCACAGACAAACGTGTATCCATGTTTCTTGCTCTTTCTTCTTGGAGCAAAAAGTGGCTGCACTTGAATGGCCTCTAGATATACTGTTGAGGTTTGTGATCTGTTGACTTTGGAAGCAGGTGCTACTTTGGAGGGCTGGGCTGGAAAAGAGGCTAGGAGATAACAATGGACTTTGAATTGTGAAAGCATTTAACTGAAGCAAAAGATAAATGAATTAAGTTACTTCTAATCTTTCCTCTGAGATAGTACGAATCCAATAAATTCTTACCTAGCAAGTGTGATTTCCCTGTAGACTTAATTTCCAGTTTTTAGTTTTCCTTCCTTTTCCAATTCATGGTTCTGGAAGTACTCCCTGAAAGTGCAATAGTCACAATAATCACAAGTGTTCGAAGAGAGGAACTTTGTTTAAAAGATTTATTTTTATTTTTCAGAAAGGAAGAATGTCTCAGAGAGAGAAGTTGGGGGAGGGAGGAGAGCGAGAACGAAAGCAAGATATCATCCATCAGATGATTCACTCCGCAACTGGCCGCAAAAGCCAGGGCTGGGCCAGGTGGAGGCCATGAGTCCGGAACTTCATTCAGGTCACCCATATGAGTGGCAGCAATTTGGCCATCTTCTGCTGCTTTCCCAGGCACCTTATCAAAAAGCCATATGGGAAGCAAATAGCTGAGACTAGAACCACCACTCAGATATGGGATGCTGGCATTGTAGGTGGCCTCTTAACCCACTGAGTCACAATGCCGGCCCCACATAGGAGCAGTTTGCTACAAGAAAGAATCCATGCCATTCTTAAATTTGTAAATGTGTTTGTCTAGATGTGTGAAATATGACATCAAAACTTTACAATGGCAATAAATGAACATTGAATACTAGAATTACAAATAATTTTATTTTTATGAATACATTTAATGACATCTAACTAAATTTTCAAAAACTAAGTGAATGCATAAATAATTTTGTTTAAAAACTAATTTAAAAATTTTGATATATATTAATTATAATTTATAATTTCTCTTTATTTTAGTTAACAATTCTCTATCTTATGGAGCAAGATATCTTTTTAAAATTATGTAAAATGTTACTTGATTTGTTACATTTAAATTTATTTACATTTTAGGTGACAATATGATCAAATTTTAGACACACTTTTTTTTTCTTTTTTTCTTTTTTTTTTAACAGGCAGAGTGGACAGTGAGAGAGAGACAGAGAGAAAGGTCTTCCTTTTTGCCGTTGGTTCACCCTCCAATGGCCGCCGCGGTAGGCGTGCTGCGGCCTGCGCACCGCGCTGATCCGATGGCAGGAGCCAGGTGCTTATCCTGGTCTCCCATGGGGTGCAGGGCCCAAGGACTTGGGCCATCCTCCACTGCACTCCCTGGCCACAGCAGAGAGCTGGCCTGGAAGAGGGGCAACCGGGACAGGATCGGTGCCCCAACCGGGACTAGAACCTGGTGTGCCGGCGCCGCAAGGCGGAGGATTAGCCTAGTGAGCCGCGGCGCCGGCTTAGACACACTTTAAAAAATAACCACACTGTGGCCGATGCTGTGGCATAGCAGGTAAAACCACCACTTGTGGTGCTGGCATCTCATATGGGCACCAGTTTGAGTCCCAGCTGTTCCACTTCAGATCTAGCTCTCTGCTATGGAATGTGAAAGCAGTGGAAGATGGTCCAAGTGCTTGGACCCCTACACCTACGTGGGAGACCTGGAAGAAGCTCCTGGCACCAGGCTTTGGATTGGCCCAGCTCTAGCTGTTGCAGCCATTTGGGGAGTGAACCAGCAGATGGAAGATCTCTCTCTCTCTCTCGGCCTCTGCCTCTCTGTAACTCTGCCTTTCGAATAAATAAATATCTTAAAAAAACACATTAACTTATTGCAGCTCAATTCACAATATCTAAGATATAGAATCAACCTAAATGTCCATCAACTGAAGACTGGAAAAAGAAATTATGGGATATGTACTCTATAGAATACTACACAGCGGTAAAAAAAAAAAAAATGAAATCTGGTCATTTGCAACAAAATGGAGGAATCTGGAAAACATCATGCTGAGTGAAATAAGCCAGTCCCCAAGGGACAAATATCATATGTTCTCCCTGATCGGTGACAGCTAACTGAGCACCTAAAAGGAAACCTTTAGAAGAGAAACTGACACTATTGAGAAGCAATGATTGATCAGCCCTTGTTCTGACCGTGGAAGAACAGCTTACTATTTTATTCTTTTCAGTATTTTCTTTTTCTACTTAATACCATTGGTTGAACTCTTTAATTAACACAAAATTATCCTTTGGTGTTTAAATTTAACTGAAAATTGCAAATGTTAGCAGGAGCTGTAGATTGAGGCATAGCAGAGCATCCTAAGGGAAGCAATGCCTGTGATTCTCCTACTGAATTCTAGAGATGACTACAGAACATCCCGCATATCCACCTGACCAAAACTGCTGCTCTCCACTGACCCCATGGAAGCTGGCCAGTGCATTTATGTGTTCCAGTTAATTGTGGCCCCATATTTGAGGTTCCCTGATTTCAAAAGTGCTAAGAGTTGTCCTATCTGTCACAACTCTTGTCTGTAGGCACACTTCCTCTGATAGTAGGATTGTGTCAAATACTACTCAAGAGAAAAGGAGTTGGAAGGTGGAATGAATTAGAGTGACCCTTTTCTAAAAGAAAAGTGGGACTGATGTTTTACTGTATGAAAAATTAGAAATGTTTTCAAAGATATCATTCTACCTAAAAGTGTGCTTATATTTTGTGTCATTTTTAGGGATGAACATGTTTATGTACTATTTTTATATAAAACGTTAAGCACCTACATACTGTGATATTTACGTGAAAAAAGGAAGCCTTGTAGCTGTGTTACTAACCATCTTATCATAAGAGGCATGCATCATACTTCTATTACATGAATTCAAGATAAAAATAATTCAAAGTTCATTCTTCATGAAATTTATATTATAATTTCAGCTCTATTTTTTTCCTGCTAAGTACTTTAAAGTAAAAACATAGAGCTTTTTATACTATCAGAAAACACATCAGTGAAAAGTGTGAATTGCATCTGTGCTGACACTGAAATTTATTAAATTGTTTTCACCTTACCAGGTTTTGTCAGTGAAACTGATCTGGAGTGTTCCACCTGTGGGCCTTGTGACTTGTCACTAGGGAAAACTCGTGAATTTTCTCTTGGAAAGTGAGACCAAGGACCTCTCTCACTTCCTTCTCTGCTCTTTTAGTTCTGTGAAAAGACTCTGGATGAAGCAGGGAGCAATTGAGCAACTTTGGGCGGTGAGTGGTTTCCAGGGGCTGGCTCCCTCTTGAGGGTCCCCTCAAAAGCTCTGATCTATCTGTACAGATAACCACTACAGATAAGCACTTCTCGTTCCTATGGTCATAGAGTTATTAACCCTTCAAGTTACTGAACTCTCTTTCTTAGGGTTTCCTACATTCTGCCCATGCCTTTAAAGTAACCTTTTTAATAAATTCCCTTCAAACCACCTAACTTGAGTGTGTTGTCTGGCCAGTCGGTTCTCTCTGTCTCTCTGCCAGAATCCTAAAATGGAACTTAAAATAGCTATCAAAAAATTTGTAACATTCCATTGCTTGTGAAGATGGCACATTGCTACAGAACATAGCTATATTGAGGTGAGTTAGGATGACCTCTCATTCTATGATTGTAGCTAGTAATTAAAAACATTGACTTTTGATAAAGTTTATTGCCCCATTTTAAATGTATAGTTTGATAAGTTTTGAAAAGCGATCACACCTGTGTGACTGAGAGAGACACCAACACCCTCAGGAACAAAAGACCAGACAGACTTCAATGAAGAGCAGATCTGAACCCCACCATCTCATCACCTCTTGCCTGCACATCCAGACTGCTAAACAAGATATGGTTAACACTGAGGGACTGAGGGCCCAAATGTGCCCTGGTTCCAACCACTCTAACCACAAAACATTCTGCCAAGAAGTCCTTTTTTTTTTTTTTTTTTTTTTTGCAGCCCTGATCATGGGTCCCTACTCAGCAACCAGAGCCATCAGAGCAGGGACCAATCAGCTTCAGCCCCATCCTCCTGTAGAAACCAACGCATATGAGTATTGTACACACTCCTAGGCTGCAAGTCCCTCTCAGCTCAGGCTCTTTGCCCCAGCCACTCCTACTGCAGAGAGGTTTTTCACTTCCTGCCTAATAAAGCTTTGCTCCTCTTCTCACTGTGGAATCTGGCATCATCACTCTTTGACTCTTGGACACCAACCAGACCTGAGCCACACAGATAATGAATGACAAAAGGTGGAATTCAGAGTCAGGAGACTTGTTTAGGTTCAGTGTTGCTATTTTTCAGCTCTTTTTATACTTGCAAGTATGGTCACTTAAGGAATCTTCATATTGTTTTCCTTGTCTATTAAATGAAAACAATAGTATGTTTCAAAGCTTAGAGCACCGCAGATTAGTAAGTTTTAGCTTATACTTTCCTTTTGTATTTTTGGTTAAGAATTTTCCAGCTGACATGTGCAGATTAATTCCTTTAGCTCTTCACTAACCAATCTCATGGAGTGACTTTAAAAAGATATGATGTTACTATTTTAGAAGGAGGGTAAAATGACTGATTCTAAGGACCTCTGAATAAATTTATTAGTCTCACATAGTCCTGGTTTTCTCTACAATAGCTAGAAACTAAAAGGCAAAAGCCATTCTATTAGAACACCTGCTTGAACCTCATGAGGAGCTCTGCCCTTGCGGCTACATTAACATGTAGTTTCAAAGGAAAAGTATGTCCTTATTAGAAGACCAAATGGGCTCTGAAAATCGATATTGTTACTATTCAGTGATGTATTTTTGCGCTCAATCCCAAACATTAATATAAAAAGGAGAAAAATGAAGTGATACTTGTATATGCTAGTGAGTTACTAATTTTCAGAAAAATGCCCTCTAAAATTTCTCTGCTGAAGATTGCATAGCGGCTCTTTTTTGAGTAATCTTTTCCTTGGCTTTCAAACGCAGCAATCATTCTTTTCCAATGGGACATATACGGTTGTCTTTCTCTTTCTGAGGCATAGATTATCAATTCATAAGCAGTGGCTGTTTGATACTGAATTTTAATTTCCTCTGGACTGAACTGGATATTTTTCCTGTGGCCGATCCTTGAAGAACACCCTGAGAGGAGGCTGCAGCTGGGTCAGGAGGGTGAAGTGCACTGGAGGAAAGCTCCCAGGGTTGGCTCATAGCCGTGGTCCCTTTGCCACAACCCTTATTATTCTACGAGTGTGAGATGCGTTAGTCCACCACACTACCTCTTCCCCTCTCCTCTCCCTGTCCCTGAAATGACATTATGTGATTTCCTCTTCTATGCAGGTTAGTTAATAGCTAAATTCTGTCAAAATCAATTTGTGAATAAGTAAATACCTCCTAATAAATAGCACACTTTCAAAGTACATGTTTTTTTGGATTGATCTAACATCATCCAATAAATTCTGCCAATATCATTTCGCGTTAACTTCTGTCATGTTTAAGTGCTTTTATAGGCTAATGGGGCAGTTTGTAATTTTGTTCTACCTACACTCTTGTTCAGATATATGGCATATCATGGATAAATAAGATATGTGCAAAGGTATTTGTATTGAATGTTCAACCGAGGGTTCCCTCTCTTACTGCCCTCACTCAAGCCTCCCTGGGAGATGAATGTGCCAGGATAAGTTATCTGAGGCTCATAAAATCTTTTTCAGAAGATTGAAATAAAGTCAGTGCTTGCAGAAGACAAATCAATTGTGACATTTCTGAATAGAGTGCGATGCATTTAATTAGCGCAAGACATACTGGCAAATGCTGAATTACCCAATAAATCACTAGATGCTGGAACCCATACAGAGCGGGGAATCAGCTGTCTTGTGAGATGTACAGCAAGTGATAATAGGGAGGTCTGGCCATTTGGAGTGTCACTTTACCCCTTTTCTGTTAATTTTTTCCTCCTTCGACATTTGCACAAAGTGCTTCTTTAATTATTCTAAACCATCAGCAGACTCCGTCCACACCTAATCTGAGAATATTTTACAAATATTTGCATTTGCAAAGGACAGTCATTGTCATTGATGCAGATGGCAGACGTGGTTTGTAAGGTCTACAGAGTGGAGCAAGTGCAGATAAAAATCCTCAGCATAGACATAGTGGAAAAGCAACTCACAGGGTCACTGTATTGCGGTTCATTGAAAATATTGAAGGTGTTACTTCAGTCATTTTTAAGTCTCACACAGATAACTACCAGTTTAGGCAGAAAAATGTCTTACTTTAGTGTTTGACACCTCTGGTTTAATTTTTTTTTATCCTGGAACTTTGAAACTTCTTCAGTCTATCTTTGAAATGCTACAGTGATAGAGCATTTGAGGCTTAAATCCAATGTTTTGGCTATTGAGAAATCCAAGAAAAAAACTGAACATGAATTCTAAATGAGTCTTGCTGGCTCAGGAAGACAAGGCAGCACATTTTCTCCAGTAAGGGATATTTTATAGATAAATTAGTGACTCTGCTAGGAAACCTTTCATAGAGTAGCTTTCTATGATACAAACACTAAGGTAGCTCACCTAATAAGCACCAGATCATACAAAAGCCTCCTGCTGCAACTTACTCTTGCTGCCTGTGCCACTGTGTTAAGTGATGACATTTCAATGGTAGATTGATGGTACCTAGGGATAATGATGTTACTAAAAGAATACAAGGAAGGCAACATAAGGAAACAAATTGTCTTCATTTATGAAGGATCTTAGATCTGTCCTTCTGGGGCCTGATTTTCCTAGGGAGCTGCAACTCTAGACACATCAGTGCTGTTTGTGTGAAGGCAGTGGAGCTAGCTGGTGTTCCTGGGGCTTCTAATCATAGCGCAGTGGTGAATCTCAGAATCTTCTGGGATGTTTTCTCAAACTATGCAAGATCCATCCTTTCCTTCCTCCAGCTATCCTAAAATGTGAATGGGAAAGAGATCTCCTTACCCTGAGGAATCCATAGGGAAGGGGAGATGAAAGGAAATTAAGAAATATGATCCATAGACAGCCACCTGCTCTGCTGCACAGACACCACCTAAATCCATCAGCACCCTGTGCCTTTCTCCCGTGATGTCCCCAACCCCAGACAGCTGACTCTCCATTACCTAACTTGTCATGCCAATTTGTTCCTTCCCAAGGACTGGCTGAAGGACAGGGATGTCATACATTTCTGGCCAATGAGGTGTCTGGAAAGTCTGTTGGATAGAATCTAGGATACTTCATTGTTTTTAAATATGAGGGGGAGATGAAGGGGAGAGAGAGGTTTTTTTTTTTTTTTATCTCACTGAATTTGAATAAAGAGAACCAAAGCTGAGGCTGGTGGTGTGGTATAGTGGGTAAGTTGCAGCTTGCAACACCTGCATCCCGTATCTGAGCACCAGTTCAAGTCCTGGCTGCTCTGCTTCTGATCCAGGCCTCAGCTGATGTGCCTGGGAAAGCAGTGAATGATGGCTCAGGTTCCCGGGCCCCTGCCACTCACATGGGAGACCTGGATGGAGTTACTGGATCCTGACCTTGGCTGTTGTCATTTGGGGAGGGAAACAGTGACTGGAAGATCTATTTCCCCATCTGTGCCTTCCTCTCTCTGTCACTCCGCCTTTGAATTTTTTTAAAAAAGAGAACTAAAGCTGAAGTTATCCTTTTTAGTAATGAGAGGACAGATCTGAGGACTAAACTGAACACTCCAAGGATGGCAGAGTTAACAGGGTAACGAACAGTTGAGATTTGTTTGGAGTGGGGGGCAGGAGTCCCAGGACATCTCAGTTTAAGTGCTGTAGCCAAGGAAGTCCCAGAGAACTGGGACAAGTTAGTCACCTGAGAAAACAGAGTTAGCTCTTTGATGATACCATCATCCTACTGAGTTAACCAACTCTGCAAAAAGCCAACCTCTGGATATTAATCATTATGATAGTGTCCTTATTGGATATGTGTGATGACTTGTGGTTTGTTTCATGTACCTTCAAGTATTTTACATAGCCAATATGGAAGGGATTTGATTGTAAATGAAGGCCAATGAAAATGAGTGGTGCTATACTGTTAGGAAGAAGGTCTTGTGAATGTATTTTTTTAAAGATTTATTTATTTAGGCCGGCGCCGTGGCTCAACAGGCTAATCCTCCGCCTTGCGGCGCCGGCACACCGGGTTCTAGTCCCAGTTGGGGCACCGATCCTGTCCCGGTTGCCCCTCTTCCAGGCCAGCTCTCTGCTGTGGCTAGGGAGTGCAGTGGAGGATGGCCCAAGTGCTTGGGCCCTGCACCCCATGGGAGACCAGGATAAGCACCTGGCTCCTGCCATCGGATCAGCGCGGTGCGCCGGCCGCAGCGCGCTACCGCGGCGGCCATTGGAGGGTGAACCAACGGCAAAGGAAGACCTTTCTCTCTGTCTCTCTCTCTCTCACACTGTCCACTCTGCCTGTCAAAAAAAAAAAAAAAGATTTATTTATTTATTTGCAAGTCAGTTACAGAAAGAGAGGAAGAGGCACTCTCACACAGAGGCAGAGATCTTACACCTGCTGGTTCATTCCCCAAGATGACTGGAATGGCCAGGGCAGGGCTTGGCTGAAGCCAGGAGATAGGAGCTTCATTTGAGTCTCTCACATGGGTGCAAGGACCCAAGGACTTGGGCCATTTTCTGCTGCTTTCCCAAGTGCATAAGCAGAGAGTTGGATTGGAAGTGGAACAGCCAGGACTCAAATTGGCACCCATATGGGCTGCCACTGCCTGCAACAATGGCTTAATGCACTATGCTACAACAATAGCCCAAAATGTGCTTTTCTTAATCCTGAATGTTTTCCTTATCCTCATTAACTTATTCATGGACACATTCAAATTTGTAAGAATTGCTAATCAGTTAATAACCAAGCACACCAGTTTGCCTTATCATTTTACATGACCACTCTGCTTTAACAGTAGTGAATTCTTGGAAATGTCAATGACCACAACAAGGCCAGCAGGTACTATTGCTGAAATATTCTTACATCAACAGCCATAAATGTCAAATGCAGGTGAGAGTTAAGATGTGAATTTAGTCTTGATTTACAGCTTCAATGACAACAAACCAAGAAAACACGAACAAAAACGTACCTCCTATATCCCCCCCCCCTTTTTTTTAGGACCTAGGACAATCAGCACCTTGTTATACAAAGAAGGATGACTTGTTTGCCTTTCTAGGCCTTGATTTCCTCCAGCCCATTGCCCTGTAGCACGCAGTCCTCTGCTCAGCCACGCTGGCCCAATCTTGACGCAACACATGCAAAAAGCTTTCTCTGCTGAAGCAGTTCTTCCAGAAGACCCCTGGGTTTGGCATTGTCTCTCAACATTTTTTTTTTAAATTTTCTTTGATCATCTTTTTGTGTAAAACCTCTTCTTCCTCGGGAGTCAGCCTGAGCCCTTCTTGGGACCCAAGAGTAGTGCATCAAGTTACTATAAGTAGAAGGGTGTGCTGTCAATGGCATGAAGCAGTTCTTCACTCGCGTCTCGGAGCAGATAAGCTCCTTACTGGAGACTTTGCGAACAACACTGACGATCCTTGTTTTGTGAGTACAATACTCAGAATCCCAGGAGAAGTTTTCCACATCCAGTCTCAGGGCACGTGGGATAAGCCATCTCCTATGATACCAGCATACTATATGAGAGCATCGCTTCAAGTCCCTGCTGCACCAGATGTGGCCACTTGAGGCGTGAACCTGTGGATGGAAGATCTCTCTGAGTCTCTCCCTTTGTCACTCTGCCTTTGAAATAAATAAATAAATAAATAGATAAACAAATGGGCTGGCGCCCACTCAATAAGATAATCCTCCGCCTGTGGCGCCGGCACCCCGGGTTCTAGTCCCAGTCAGGGCACAGGATTCTGTCCCGGTTGCCCCTCTTCCAGGTCAGCTCTCTGCTGTGGCCCAGGAGTGCAGTGGAGGATGGCCCAAGTGTTTGGGCCCTGCACCCGCATGGGAGACCAGGAGAAGCACCTGGCTCCTGCCTTTGGATCAGCGCGGCCATGGCGGCCGTTAGAGGGTGAACCAACAGTAAAGGAAGACCTTTCTCTCTCTCTCACTGTCCACTCTGCCTGTCAAAAAAATAAAAATAAAAATAAAAAAATAAAAAAATAAATAAGGGCTGGTGCTGTGGCATAGTGGGTAAAAGCCACCATCTGCAGTGCTGGCATCCCATATGGATGAATATATTTGCATATATCCCATATTCAAATATATGCTTTGCTGTTTACCTATATGATATGCATCTAGTTTCTTAAATTTTCACAGCCTCAAATTTTTTCCCCTATATAAATGCTGGGATTGTGATGTTGACCCCATAGGTTGTCTTAAATTAGGTGATCTAAAACAATTGATAGAGTGTTTGTCATTTAGAGCTCAATAAATAATCTCACTATAATCAGTTACAACTTGGATTTCTTTTATTTCTAACTATGTGTACCATGTCTCCATTTGACTTCTCAATGCCTTTCAAACTCAACACATTTATCAACCCTCACATCTCCTTGTCAAATAATCTATACCTAACATTCTAAAACTTTTTTATATTGTCACCAGTTGTTCAGCCAGTGTTTTCCTGTCATCTTTGACCACTATTTATTTTTGTTTTCATAGTTAAAAGTTTGATTGTCCTTTATAGACACATCTGATAAACAAGTACAAAAACAAACACTAAATCCTTTCCCCACATTATAAGTCATTATCAATATAGAAGAGAAAAAAGAAAAATAACAAGAAATTTTTCTTGCTTTCATTTGACTGGGTCATTTTGAAGGGCAGAATTGATGAGAGTGTGCTTAATTTTTTGGGCTGCCATAACAAATTACACAAACTGGGGGACTTTATAAAACGGAAATGTATTATTTCAGTTCTGAGGGCTACAAGCCCTAAGTCAAGATGGCCACAGGGTTGCTTTCTTCTGGGGGCTGTTAGGGAGAATCTCTTCCAGGCCTCTCTCCTGACTTCTGGTGGTTACCGGCAATCGGTGGCTGTCCTTTGGTTTATGATACATCATTCCAAACCTGCCTCCATCTTTACATAGCCTCCCCCCACCCCACCTCCCATGTCTCTGCACATCTCCATATCTTCCTGTCTTTCTAAGGACAACAGTCATTAGATTTAGGATCCTCTCTAAACCAGAATGGCCTAGTCTTAAAGATAAGATCTGCAGAGCCAATAACCTCAATAAACTCATGTTCTGAACTTTCTGGTGGACATGAATTCTTGAAAGAAACTAGTCAATTGAGTACAACCACAAAAGGATGTTGATTTTTTTAAAAAAAACTATTTATGGGGCCAGCGCTGTGGCCCTGGCCTGAAGTGCTGACATCCCATTTAGGCGCAGGTTATAGTCCCAGCTGTTCCTCTTCTGATCCAGCTCTCTGCTATGGCCTGGGATAGCAGTAGAAGATGGCCCAAGTCCTTGGGCCCCTGCACCTGCGTGGGAAACCGGGAAGAAGCTCCTGGCTCCGGGCTTCAGATCTGTGCAGCTCCAGCCATTCCAGCCACCTGGGGAGGGAACCAGCAGATGGAAGATCTCTCTCACTGTCTAGGCCTCTCTCTATAACTCTATCTTTCAAATAAATAAAATAAATCTTTTTTAAAAAAGCTATTTAGTCCTTTTCACCAAGATGGAGCCGAAGGCGAAGAAGTAAGCTCCTGCCCCTCCTAAAGTCGAAGCCAAAGCAAAGGCCTTAAAGGCTAAGAAGGCAGTGCTGAAAGGCGTCCACAGCCACAAGAAGAATAAGACCCACACGTCCCCCACCTTCTGGCGGCCCAAGGCACTACGCCTCCGACGGCAGCCCAAATACCCTGGGAAGAGCGCCCCCAGGAGAAATAAGCTTGACCACTATGCCATCATCAAGTTCCCCCTGACCACGGAGTCGGCCAGGAAGAAGATAGAAGACAACAACACACTGGTGTTCATTGTGGATGTCAAGGCCAAGAAGCACCAGGTCAAACAAGCTGTGAAGAAACTCTACGACATTGATGTAGCCAAAGTCAACACCCTGATCAGACCTGACGGAGAGAAGAAGGCATATGTGCGGCTGGCTCCTGACTATGATGCTCTGGACGTTGCCAACAAAATTGGGATCATCTGAACTGAGTCCAGCTGGCTAATTCTAAATATATGTTTTTCCACCATAAAAAATTAATTAATTAATTAATTAAAAAGCTATTTATTTATTTCTTTGAGACAGCTTAGGTGGAGTTGAAGCCAGGAGCCAGGAATTCAATATAAATCTCACACATGGCTGGAAAGAGCACAATTACTTGAGCCATCATGGCTGCCTCTTGGGTCTGCCTTAGCAAGAAGCTGGAATAAAGAACCAGAGCCAAGAATTGAACCCAGGCACTGTGATATGGGATATGGGCATCCTAACTGACATCTTAACCATTAGGCGGAATGCCTGCACCAAAAGTGGATATTTTAAAAAGAGGAAATAATTAAAGTGAGTTGAATCTACTACTAAAGTGACTATATTTTCTACTAACCCTTACCTTTTCTTTGTTACTACACTAGAGAAGGTTGTAGTATACTGAGCCAATATTTCTAAAGTATGAGATCTGATCCATTTTGCTTTCCCAAGTGCATAAACTTGGCCTAATTGGCTAGGTACATCATTTTGCTGGGAGTTGAGTGGGGGAGGAGAAGAAGAAAATTAGAATTTATTAAAGAAATAGAAATAATGTCAGCTTTGACACTCAAAATAGGTCTTTAGATCCAAGATAATTGTCATGTAAGCCTATCTATTTGTAGGAAAGGAATTTACTATTTTTTTTTTTTGGCACTAGTCTCCCTATTTTCTGGAATATTAATTGCTAAATTGGAAAATCAGATCATAGAGTATTCTAAAAACATATAGGAAATACCAATATTTGTGATTAACACTTAGCTACGACTTTGGCATTGAAAAGAAGGAGCTCTATTGTACCTCTGTTTCCTGGGCTACAGGGAAGACACTTGGAGAGAAGGTGGGGTGGGGGGTGCAGCTAAACAAGAAGATACAAGTCAAAAATTATGTAATAGCTAGGATGATAAAATTCATATCAGACCATCACTCCTGCTATAATAAAATGGGAAACTTCAAGATATGCATGTTTTTAAAGGCAGAGAGAAAGAGAGCTATGAGTTCAAATAAATGTAAAAGAATTACATCCGGAGAAGGCTGAGCAAAGAAAAGTGAGCAAAGACTAGCCAATTTCATCCTATGGGTAAGATGTCAAGTTGGAATGTTAAAAAGACAATTATTAGGTCTTTTGCAGGTAGGGAGACTTTTTGGAATAATTAGACCAGCACAACTTAAAACCATTGTGGGTACTTTGTCACAGACTAGAAATGGAAAGATGGCCAATATAGAGCGGTTCTTCCTCATTTCTACTTTTTCCCCTCCCTCCAAGATTTTGCTGAATATAAGCAGCTGTGGGAAGTTGGAATGGAGCTGGAAGGCATAAACAGGTAAATATACGTGAAGCTGGAAGTGAACTGAAGCTGACTAAATTGGGAACCCTGCCTCAACTCAGTGACATTTTTGATTGGATTTAAATAATCAGTCACTCACCCTGGTTTCCAGACAGAAGAAAGGGCATGTCCATTTGTTCCAGTTTGTATAGTTCTTTAATCAGAATATCTAACATGATTTGGAAAAATCAAACTTGTGAGAAAGTAACTGTTAAGAGAACCTGGCACAGCTGACACAGATATTGCTATGATAAGATTAAAGACCTCAACAATTAAAAATACTTTAAGGAAAATGTGGGTAAAGAACCAAACTGATATTCTAGGACTAAAAAACCTAATATCTGAAATTAAGAATTCATTAGATATATTTAACATAGTCTAGACACAGCAGAAAGAATGAGTAAATGTGGGGATAGTCAATATAAATGATGTAAACTGTTACACCCTGAAAAACAGATAGAGAAAAATTGCATTGGAGACACGAAGGATAGTACGACATGGTCTAATACTTGCAAATAGAATACTCAAGGGATGGAAGGAGATGGGGGGGGGGGTTGGAGGAGAGAGAGAGAGAGTGAGAAAGTGAAACAGAATGAATATTCAAAGAATAGCAGAACATTTTCAAAACTGATGAAAGCAAGAAGCTCCTCAAACCTCAATGAAGAAACTGTACTCTGGCACAGAATAGTCAAATGCTGAAAAGCAAAGAATACGAGAAAACCCTAAAAGTCATCAGAGAGAAAAGACCACTGTATGCAAGAGAACAACAAATGAACAATCTATCTTATCAGAAACCATGCAAATCAGGGCATAATGGCAAGACTGCTTTGGAGTACTAAGTAAAAAAAATGTCCACCCAACAATTCCACACCCAACAATAAACTTCAAAGTCACATAAAGACATGCTCAGACAAACATAACCTGTGAGAATTCCTTGTTAGCATTTTCAATACTATGAGAAGTAATACAGAAACATTTCAGGCTAAACATGAACTAGTCCCAAATTGAAGAGCATATCTACAGAATGAATGAAAAGTAACATAAAAGCGAAGTTAAAAATATTTTGAAGACTACTAACTACAGCAATAGTAAAAATGCAATGACACAAATGGATTATGTAATTCAAATACAGGCAAAAGTAAAACGTACGATAAAATAGCACAAAGGGTGGATGTAGATTAGTGAAACTACAGCTTTGTTAGATTCTTGCAGTGTGGATAAAGTGACATTAAAAATAACAAAGGTCAATGGCAAACATTAACGATGATAAAATAATGTCAAGAGTGCCCATTAGCCCAAGATGCTAAAAGGAAGGAACACCAATGGGAAGCAGGCAGCCCTGGCTCCTGCTGTCATGAAGATGCAGGAGACTAGGGAATTGGTAAATTCTCTGTTTGAGAAAAACCTAGTTGGAACAGTTTTAAACATCAAGGTTTGGCTTTGGACAGGACATACAGCATAAAAGCATCCTCACCTGTTCTGCCAAATGGCCCTGCTACATCTAGCTGCAGTAGCAAAGGACCATCCTGTTTATGCAGATGCAAGTGCCTCCTGCCATTAACAGCTCACCCAGGCCCTGGACTGCCAGATAGCTGCAGAACTCCTGAAGCAGGCTCACAAATACAGACCAGAGAGACGCAGAGGCTGTTGGCCCGGACTGAGAAAGAAAGCTGCTGGCAAAGGGGACAACCCCACGAAGAGACCACCATTCTCTCAACAGGAATCACCACCGTCACCACTGTGGTGGAGAATAAGAAGGCTCAGCTAGTGGTGACTGCACATGACATGGATCCCAGTAAACTGGTTGTCTTCGTACCTGCCTGCTGTCATAATATGGGTGTCCCTTTATGCATCATCAAGAGAAAAGCCTGGTTGGGGCACCTGGTCTACAGGAAAACCTGTAACACGGTCAGTTTCACAGAGGTGAATTGAGAAGGAAAAGGGGCTCTGGTTAAGCTGGTGGAAGCCATCAAAATTAACTGCACAGACAAGTATGATAAGATCCACCATCACTGGGCAGCAACATTCTGGGTCTAAAATATATGGTTTGTACTTGGCAAACTGGAAAAGGCTAAGGCTAACAAACTCGCCATAAAGCTGGAATAAAGGTGCATGGTTGTGCTTCCTGTACATAATAACAAAGATTTTCCTTCAAAAAAAGAGAAGAGTGATCATTGAATAAAATACAGAGGTGCATAGCTAAAAATTAAAGTAAAATGACAAGATAAACTCTACATAATTCAAAAGGAGGCAGAGAAATTTGAATGGAAGAACAAAGAACAGAAAGGATAATTAGAGAACAAAGAAGCAAGATGGACCATGTAACAAGCTAGATCTGTAATAGAGTGTAAAAGGAAAGAATATTCCATTGTCAGTTTGAATATCAAAACAAGAGCCAACTAGGTGATATTACAAGATACACTTTAGATATGAGGGCACTGATCAGTGAAAAGGACAGAAAAAGTTATACTATGTGAGCACTAACAAAGCTATGATGCTATCAGTCAATATACTTCAAGCCTTATCAGCATCAAAGAGGAATATTTCAAAATAATAAAATGGTAACTTCACAAGAATACCCAAAATAACCAGAAATGTGTTTGCATCCAATCCCATTGTTTCAAAAATCTCCATTATTTGATGTGAGTAGCCAGCACATTCACCTTCCTCCTGGGTGCATTTTCTTCATGTAGCTTGCAGAAGCACACACTCTCATGGCCTCCTCATTGGTTAACACTTTCCAGTCTTGTTTGCCAGTATCTTCCAGGGTTCATTCACTATTCCCCTGGTCTTCTGCATCTGCATTTACTTTGTTGACGTCCTTACCCTTGTAACAGTTTTAACTATCATTGCTGCACTGAAACTTCCAAATTTTCTATCTGTAGTCCAATCTTCTCTCTCAAATTCCAAACTTACAAATCCAAGCATCTATTCAAATTGCTACTCAATTATCTTAAAATCATCTTAAGCTCAGCTTGGCCAAAACTAAACTCCATATACTTTGCTACCATAGCAGTCTTTCCATCTTCAAGGAAGATAATTATATTCAGTTAAGGAAGAAAATAAAGAAGGAGGGGGTACTGGTCTGAGCTACTTCCAGTAGAGTTGAGAATCCATTGTTAAACCAGATTTCATCTGCAGCCAGAGCTTTTTTAAAAAATTAAAAAAAGAAACCTGATGCATAGCATATTTATGGGGTACCACATGATATTTTGATGCATGTATTGTAAAAGCACTGTAAGCCTATCTCTCTCCCCAAACACATACTTTGTTATGGTACACAGATTCAAAATCCTGTCTTACAGCTTTTTTAAAAAATACTTATTTGAAAGTCAGAGTTACAGAGAGAGAGAGGGAGAGACAGGTGGAGATCTTCCATGTGCTGGCTCATGCCCCAAAAGGCTGCAATGTCCAGGACTGAGCCAGGTTTCCCACATAGGTGCCAGGGGCCCAAGCACTTGGGCCACCTTTTGTTGCTTTTCCCTGTCCATTAGCAGGGAGCTGGATTGGAAGTGGAAGTGGATTATCCAGACTTGAACTGGCACTCAAATGGGATGCCAGTGTCACAGGTGGTGGTTTTACCTGTTATGCCACATCATTGGCCTCTACAGCTTTTTTTTTTTTTAAAGAAAAATAAACAGTACATTGTCATTATCTAGAGTCATCCTACTGTGCAATGGAGCCCCAGAACTTGTAACTTGTATCTAACTATAAATTAAGAAAAACTTCTCCCTAGCCCTCCATCCCCTCTACTCTCCACAGTCTTTGGGAACCATTATTCTGTTCTTGACTTCCATGAGAGCAACTGTTTTATATTCTACATATGAATGAGGTCATACAGCACTTGTCTTCCTGTGTTTGGCTTATTTCACTTAACATAAAGACTTCCAGTTCCATTCATGTTGTAGCATACATGTATCAAGATTTCCTTCTTTTTAAAGAGTGAATAATATTCCACCACTGGAGAGTGAACCAGCAGATGGAAGACCTCTCTCTTTCTCTCTCTATCTGTGTTTCTCTGTAATTCTGCCTTTCAAATAAATAAATAAATAAATATTAAAAAAACGAAACCAGAAACTCAACCCAGGTTTCACACATCAGTGACAGGGACCCAACTACTTGCGCATCACCTGGGACCTCACAGGGTCTGCACTGGTGGGAAGCCGATAACAAGAGTCAGAGCCAGAAATCAAACCCAAGAACTCTGATATGGGACATGAGTGTCTACACAGGCACTGGATTCTTAATGACTAGGCCAAATGTCTGCCTCATCATTATGGTTTTGATTTGCATTTTCCTGATGAATAATGATATTGAGTATTTTTTCATGTATATATTATCTTCATTTGAGACATTTCTGGTTAAAACTACTGCTCAGTTTTAAATTGGATTATTATTTGGGTCTTTTTTTGTATTGTGTTTGAGTTTCTTATATATTCTGGCTTTTAAATGTTGTCAGATATATACCTTACAAACATCTCCCATTCTAGAATCTGTCTCTTTATTTTGTTGATTTTTCCTTTTGCTATACAGAAGCTCTTCAGCTTGATGACATCCCAAGTGTCCATTTTTGTTTTTATTTCCTGCGTTTTGGGGATCTAACCCCAAAAATCTTTACTCATTCCAATGGAGCATTTCCTCAAAGTTTTCTTCCAGTCGTTTCCTACTGTCAGGTCTTATATTTAGGTTAATTTTTGTGCATGGTGAGAGATGAAAGAGGAGGTATTGCTTCATTCTTCTGCATGTGAATATCTAATTTTCCTCAGCATTGTTTATTGAAGACTATCCTTTCTCCAATTTGTGTTCTTAGTACTTTTGTCAGTGACGGTTGGCTATAGATGTGTGGGTTTATTTCTGGGTTCTCAATTCTATTGGCCGTTGAGCCTGTTTTTATGCCAATACTATATTTGTAATAATTTTTTAAAGTCAGATAGTATAATGCCTCTTACTTGGTTCTTTTTGCTCAGTACTGTTTTGGGCATTCAGTGTTTTTTGCAGTTCCATATAGATTTTAGTACTGTTTTTTTCTAGTTCTGTGAAAAATGTCATTAGTTTTTCAATAGAGTTTGCATTTAATTTGTAAATTGTTTCAGGTGGTATGGGCATTTTAATGTTATTGATTCTTCCAAACCATGAATGTGGAATGTTTTTCCATTTCTTTGGGTCTTCTTCAGTTTCCTTCATCAATGTTTCACAGTTTTCATTGTAAAGATCTTTCACCTCTTTAGTTAAAATTATTTCTAGGATTTTTTATTTTGTTAGTGCATGGAAATGAGATTGCTTCCTTGATTTATTTTTCAGATAATTCACTATTGGTGTTTAACAATGCTACTGTTTTTGTACATTGACTTTATATCATGCACTTTTTCTGAATTCATTCATTAGTTATAATAGTGTGTGTGTGTGTGTGTGGTATCTTTGGGGTTTTCTATATATATGAGTATATCACTGCAACTAAACCTTTGAACCCATCTGTCTGCACTTAGCTACTAGATTCAAACTGATCTTCGCACTGGGCCAAACTGAAAAATTCCCTAGATTTTGGTAATCATTGGATAAACCACCCTGCTTCCCTTTAACTACCTAGAAAATGGTACAATCCTTTCCCCATAGGACAGCCTGACTCTTGTTAATACCCATCACAACTCCTGAAAAACAAATGATGTGACTACTACCCACTTCTGTTTGTTAAGCACAAAATACAGCCACCATCTCATAAAGCTTCAGGACACATTTTAAAGTCTGTTAGGTCTGTTTTGCCAGACTGCAATCTGAATCAGCTCCAAGTACATATAATTTTATTGTTCTGGACTAGTTGATTTCATCCTAGGCCAACAATACTTTCAGTTTCTAAGCCCAAAATCTTGAAATAATTAGTGATTTCATTTCTTTTTTCACATCTCACATTCAACCCCGAAGGAATTCTTGCTTGCACTACTATTATATTATATTCAGAAAAAAACCACTCTTTATCACCTTCACTGCTACACCCCTTGTCTGATACACCATGCACTTGAACTGGATTTCTAGTGTAGGGTTCTGACTGTTTTACTTACACCCCACTCACCCCACTACAGAGTGTTCTCTTGATGTAGCAGCTGGAACAATTTTGCTCCCCTTTTCTTGAGAATGAGAGGCTTGTTCAAACATTTATTTTAGAAATCTTTTGGATTGTCATGAAGTAAACATAACACAAAACCAACCATTTTAATCCATACAATCAGTGGTACTTAGTTTGTTCTCAATGTTGTATAAATACCACCTCTATGAAGTTCCAAAATAGTTTCATCATCCCCAAAGTAAACCCCATGCCCATTCAGCAATCACTATCCCCGCTCTCTGCAATTTCCAGTGTCTAGAAACCATTCATTGTTTTATCTCTGTATGAATGTACTTGTCTTGGATACTTCACATAAATTGAATCATATACTTACATGAATTTTGTGAATTTTCTTTTACATCATAATGTTTTCAAGGTTCATTTCTGTTTATAATTGGTGTGTGTGTGTGTGTGTGTGAGATTGCACTTTACTTATCCATTTATTCACTGATAACCATTGAACATTTGACTTGTATGCAGATTTTGGCAATTGTGAACAGTACTGTTATGCATATTTGTGTACAAATATTTGCTTGAGTACCTGCCTTAATCTCTTATTTTTAGTATTTTCCTACTTAGAAACAATGACAAATATATGACAAGCTCAAGAGCAGTGCAAAGGCCATGTGTTTTCCTGAGTCATTTGAGAATACATTGCTGTACTTACATGCCCAACATTCCCCATAGTGTGTATTTCCTACAAACAAACCCCAAAAGTAGCCAGAGTACAACCACTAGCAGTGCTATTTCATTACCATCTAGCCCTGAGATCTCATTTAAACTCTGCCCATTGTCCTAATAATATCCTTTATGCCAAATGATTCAGCACAGAATCACATTTTGCGCTTAGTTGTCACATCTTTTTAGATTTTTTTCAGTCTGAAACAGTTCCTTTGACTCATGTAGCCTTGACACTTTTGAAGACTATAAGCGTGTTATTTTCTAGAATGTTGCTTAATTTGGAGTGTCTCATGTTCCCTCATGATTAGACTCAGATTATAAATCTTGGCCAGGGGATTGGTGATGGAAATGATGATGTAATCTCCCAGTTGACAGAATCTCAATTCATCCTATCACTGATGGTGAGCATTCTCTTCCCCTTTTCAATAAAGAAGAATTTCACAGAGTTAATGGTTTCAATTAACAAGAAATATGGAACCAAGTGAATATCTCATTTATCATCAAAGCTTCAATTTATTCATTCATTTATATCTGTATGGATTTGTGATTTCTTGCTTTATTCAATTGGTTGTCATTGGTCTCTACCATTATTTATTATGTTATTCAAATTGTACCCTATTTGGATAATGAGTGTTTGTCCCATCTAACTTCTGAGTTCTTTGACACATCATTATTTTACTACATCTGTGATGTATAGTACAAGAAAATGCCCCAGATTCATCTTATCCATTCCCTATACTAGCTCTGGAATCAGCCATTTCTCCAAGGAGCCCCAATTCCTTATTGAGAACTTCAGTATTTGGAAGTCATGATCCGGGTGCTGGGAGTGCTCATTGCTACTGAGGTCTCACTCTTCCCAGCCATGTCAGTGCAGAGAATATATGGATTTAAAAATGTACATACATCTAAATATAGATTATTTCCATAACTACACAAATCAAAAACCAACCAATTACTTCCAATTTCACAGAATTTATTATAATTTTCTCCCCTTCATATTTATCACTCCTTTCTGTAACTGTGAGAAACTTGGCTCCCATTATCTTTAATATATTTCACTGTTTGTAACCACTTTTCCATCTGCATCACCACCCGCTCCCTTGTATAAATACCCTCCTCACCCAGCGTGGGCGCAGTACAACTTTTTGGGATCCTCTCTCTTCCCATCCACCTCCCACACACAGATGTTCTTCTCATCCAGCTTGGGCTCTAATTCACCACACCAGACCACTCCTCTGTAGAGGCTCCCCTGTAGTTCCTCTTAACAGATCTTTAGAGTCTTAGTCCTCATCCTGGGTCACCCGTGTGGTCCAGGTCTTCACCCTGCCTGGCCTCCAATACCCACTGTCAGGCTGACTCTCTGCATAGAGGCCCCCCTCACTTGGTCTCTGACAGCCTGTGCTAGGCAGCAGGTACGCTGGTGGGGCTATCACACCCACCCCGGGTCACCATCACCATGGGTCCAACCTTTTATTCTGGCAGTGCCTGCCTTGCAGTGTTACCTTATGGCTTTGGGACTGAAGTATTCAGGGTAAGACAGAAAAAGAAGAATCAGAATGATCTTTTAAAAACTCAAATCAGATCAAAGTAATTATAGCAATTTCTACTGCCCTTAGCAGTTTGTGAAGCATCTCATTTCTCCAGATTCTCCCAAAATGGCTCTCTCATCTATTCAGAGCAAAAACCCAAGTCCTTATAATAGTATGCTGAGCCCCACTCGACTGTTGCCTGATACCGCGCGATCTCAACTCGTCCTAAGCTCCTCCTGTCCAACACATACCCTATCTCTTCTCCAGACACCTGGCTGCCTTGCTGCTCCTCCTCCATGCACTCTTCACTCAGGGCTCTTGGTTGTAGCAGTTCCCTCTGCATCAAGCATTCTCACCCTAGAACCCCCTTCAGATTTCTGCGCAAACTTCATCTTCTTAGTGAGGCCCAGATTGCTGTAATAATCAGCTTGGGCTGCCCAGTGAAGTATCACAGACAGCCTGGTTTGAACAATAGAAATTTACATTCTCACAGTTCTGAAGGCTGTGGGGGCGGGGAGGGGGTGGTCCAAGACCCAGGTGCCAGCAGCTTTGATTTCTCCTGAGGTGACTGGCAGATAGCTGCCTTCTCACTCTGTCCTCATGTGGTCTGGGTCTGGGCCTGAACACCCCTTGTGTCTTTCTGGTCTAGTCTCCTCTTATCACAAGGAAACCAGTCAGACTGGAGTAAGTGCCACCCCAGTGGTCTCATTTTTCCTCACCTCTTCAAAGGTCCTCTCTCCAAGAACAGTCACATTCTAAGGTTCTGGGAGTTAGGGCTTCAATCCATAAGTTTTGGGGAACACAGTTCAATCTCTAACACCTGACTACTTAATGCGATGTAAAATTTGCACCAACCTGACATTTTAATTGCTGTTCCCTTGCATTATACCTTCATTTCTATAGCTCTGATCAACTTCTATCATGGTATATGATTTAATCTATACATATGTATTTTTTATGGTTTGTCTCCCCCCACTGGAGTATAAGTTCTACAAAGGTTCAGGACAGGTTTTTTTTGGTAAGATTTATTTATTTTTTTATTTGAGAGGTAAAGTTATAGACAGTGAGAGGGAGAGACAGAGAGAAAGATTTTCCACCCACTGGTTCACTCCTCAAATGGCTGCAATGGCCAGAACTGGGCCGATCTGAAGCCAGGAGCCAGGAGCTTCTTCCAGTGTCCCATATGGGTGCAGGGGCCCAAATACTTGGGCCATCTTCTACTGGTTTTCCAGGCCATAGCAGAGAGCTGGACCAGAAAAGGAGCAGCCAGGACCAGAATCAGCACCCATATGGGACTCTGGTGCTGCAGGTGGAGGCTTTAGCCCACTACACCACAGTGCCGGCTCCCAGAACTGTTCTTAGTATATAAGAAGCATGGGGTGGGGGAGATAGTATTAATTGAATGAATGAAATTAGTTTATCCACATACTAATGATGAACATTTGGGTTTTCTCCCATTTGTTCCTACTGTGAACAATGTGCTATGAATATTATTTTAAGTGCATACATGTCATGAGTTTATTTCTGATAGTGTATTCAAATAGCTGAATTGAGTTGGTGATTTAAAGCATCAAAAAACGGGCCGGTGCTGTGGTGCAGCGGGTTAGGCCACACCTGCAGCGCTGGCATCCCATATGGCTGCCCCACTTCCATCCATCTCCCTGCTAATATGCCTGGGAAAACAGCAGAAGATGGCCCAAGTCTTTGGACCCTTGCCCCAACATGAGAAATCGGATGAAGTTCCTGGCTCCTGGCTCCTGGCTTCAGCCTGGCCCAGACCCAATGGTTGCAGACATCTGGGGAGTGAACCAGTGGATGGAAGGTCTTTCACTCTGTCTCTCCCTCTCTGTGTAACTCTTCCTTTCAAATAAAATAAATCTTAAAAAGAAAGAAAATATAATTTAAATCAGGTATGTATCTAAAAGATTTCCTTAAAATTAAAAAAAAAATGAAAGCAACAAAAATTTACTTTCTTACAGTGTGGAAATTCAAAGTCTGAAGTCAAGGTGTCGGCAAGGGCACACTTCCTCGGATGGTTCCATGGATGGATTCTTTCTCCCTCGCCCAGCTTGTGGTGTTTCCTTGGTTTGGCATTTGTTGGCTTCTGAAGGCAGAGGCAGAGGTTGGAGGGATGCTGCATGAGCCAAGGATTCTAGTACTATTTTATCAAACTTTAGTAGATGTCATCAGAATGTTTTCCAAAATGATTTGTCAATAAGACTGAAAGTGGCTGGGTTATGAGAACCCATTCCTCCATTCACGCTCCAATATGTTATTGTCAGTTGTTTCAAGTTTTAACTAATCTGCTGATTATGATAGCGTCTCATTGACAGCTTAATTTTAGAATTAGCTTGTTAAGTTTCACAAAATAACTACTGCATTTAGATTTTGAGTGAATTTTAACTATAAACCAGTTTGGCAACAATGAATATCTTTAAGATATTATCTCTCACTCCATGAAGTTGGTATATCATGTCATTTATTCTCTTTAAAGTTACTTAATCAAGTTTTTATAAGTTTCTTCATTAAAAATAATTCAGTTCCAAATATTTCCCTATCTAGTTTGGGTTTAGGCAGTTAAGTGTGGGCAGAGCTGTCTTGTGATAGCATTACTCTAGTCACCTTATTGTGGGTCCTAGACGCTAGTTACCCTGGAGTACAGCTATCAAAAGTTAACTGAAATGGCACTAGGTAGTCTGAGGTTTAGCGTTCCCATGATTTTTTATAGTTCTTCCATAGCCATTCTCATTTTTGCCCTGGTTCAAACTCTGATAATTACGTCTTGGGTTGTCACTGAGCCCCAAGGCAGGGAGAAGGGTTGGGAAGCAGAGGTTAGAGGAAGATCACTGGACAAGTGGGTTAATAGTGATGTGACTGATGCTCAGAAATCTATAGCTAAGGCAAATCAGAAACAAGAGCAAGCCAGCAGGGACATCTTCCCAGGTTATGAGCAAGCTGAGAGACACTGGATCTCAAGGCACATGAGAGGCAGATTTCAGCTACAAATGTGAGCTGGGCAAGTGGCATACAAGTGAACGAACGTTGGTACTGAGATTAGTGAATGCAAGCCAGAGCTTCCCTGAAGAACAGCACAAAAGCTTTCCCCTTCTTCCCAACAGGTGCAGACACATAGGCCACTCTCGTCCTTCAATGCAGAGGGGAAAGCAGAAATGGGGAAAATGTCTGTGGTGCTGAGAACCTTCTTTCTGGAAATATGAAGCATTATACATATGAACTGTGTAGATAAGATAGGACCATGTATAAACAAGATTAGATTTTCAGTTAATCCCCCCTCTCCCAACTGTGGCTAAAGGAGAAATTCCAAGCTTATTGAATGCAACATTAGAATGGCCTTTTCTCTGCATGTGTAAGTTGTGATAGGGGCTAAAAAACTGCATCCCCATTATTGAATCTTCCCACTTTCTGCCGCTTTTGCCACTATCCCATTCTTCACACTGGAGAATTTTTTAAAAGTTTTTATTATGTTGCTTTACTTTAGTGCCTTGAGGGGCTCCCTATTCTAAACAGACAGTGCATCAGATACAGGTGTTCACTCCATAACACTACCCTAGTCCCCATATCTTACAAGTGGACCTTACTCCCTTGCAACAGTACCCTTCCTCCCTGTATCTCATCAAATGCCACTCCCTCACTTCCCATGTTCCAAAATAGTCCATGTTGGTGTTTCTTTCCAGTCTATGGCCACAGACTTCTGGATTAGAACACTCTTTCTTGTTGAAACACTCAGGGCCCATTCATAGCCAACTTTAACACCAAAAGAGTCTAACAAGAATAGATTTGTTTTAAAGTCTTAGGCACCTTATAGTGGGTGCTATTATTTTCTAATGCATATCAGCCTTATCTTTTCTTTTTTTGGGGAAATTGTCTTATACCCTTTTCTAATTCTTCAATAGTCCTTACTATTATAGCAGACATAGAACATGCAACACATAATGGGCTAGACTATTTCAAAAGTTGTGGAGAATAAAAAAGGAGTCCTCTCCCAGTTATTGGTTGTAGTTTTAATATTTCCATTTTTGCAGATTTAATGTGTAATGATGTTAATGATGTTGATTGGCACACTACCCAAATGCCCTCAAGAGTCAGGGCTGGGTCAAGCTGAAGCTGGGAACTAAGATCTCAATACAGGTCTCCCACATGTGTGGGAGGGACCGAACTACTTGAACCATCACCTGTTGTTTCCAGGATGTGCATGAGTAAGAAGCAGGAATTCAGGGCAAAGCTAGGGCTCAAACCCAGGCGCTTTAATGTGGAATGCAGCATCTTAACTGCTATTCCAAAGACCCTTTTCTAATAGAAGGGGAAACAGGTGTCAACAGCCTAATCATCTAAACTTATACAAGTCAGTGATAAGGAATAAGCAATTGAGCATGAGAAGACTAACTCCAAAGCCTTAGGCTACAAAGCACCCCTATAATAAGCTGAAATTAAGAGCTAGTATCAGACAGAACCAATAGCACCAGGGGTTTCAAAACCTGAGAGAGGGTGCTGGGTGGGAGATGGGACATGTGATGCTTTGGTTGTCTCCCAAGTTCAATGTGTTGGGAACTCGATCTCCAAGGTGCAGGTGTTTAGAGGTAGTGAAACCACTCAGGGGTAAGGACAAGTGAGAGGTCCTTAAGTCAGCTTTGGGGTGTGCCTTCAAAAGAGATTAAAGTATTTTTCATGGGACTGGCATGTTCTCGAGAGAGAGTAAGAATGGTTTTATTAAAACCTGAGTCTAGTTCCACCTGGGAAGCTACTCTGGCTTCTTGTTTTGAGACAAGAGCCTTCCTCCTGTTTGTGCTGTTTGTGCTCCTACCGTGTGCTATGAGGGCTCTCGCCTAAGCCTGTGCCATGCTACTTGGACGTTAAGCCTCCAAAACTTCTTTTCTTCAAAAGTAGCCTGTCTCGGGTGTATCATTATAGCAAGGGAGAACTGCCATGTACATGGTAGTGAGCAGAAGTTTGATGTCCTGGTGGTCCTGCAGCTTCATTGGCCATGAAGGTCACTTGTGTGCCTTTCAGAGACCCAAAGTAGCTCTATTGAGCCACTTTTCCTTGAGGCCCGCTTTTAAGTCTTCTCAGCCACTGTCTTATTTTACAAAGAAGTGGGAATACTCTTATTGGAGAGATAATGAAACTTTTTTTTTTTTTGACAGGCGGAGTGGACAGTGAGAGAGAGAGAGACAGAGAGAAAGGTCTTCCTTTTCCATTGGTTCACCCCCTCAATGGCCACTGCGGCTAGTGTGCTACGGCCGGCACACTGCGCTGATCCTAAGCCAGGAGCCAGGGGCTTCTCCTGGTCTCCCATCCAGTGTTTTGTGACAAAGCGAAACCAGATGTGGCTCTCCACCACCCCACATCCAACAAGCTATCATTTTCCGCATGCTGAAATAGGAGCAGTTTCTTTCAAAGTAATGGTATTATACTTTCTTTCTTTACCAATGAAGTAGAAACATCAAAAAATAAAAGAAATGGATATTTATGAAGTTAATGAAGCAAATTTGGCCAATGTAGGTACCTTCAGAAGGACATTAAAAAAAAGTCATTTATAGCAATAGATGAGTCTCTATGACATAAGGGAATGCTAGAAGGGAAATGCATGGGATTAGATGATGGGTTGTGTTGTGTTAGGATTCACATTAATTATTCTGCCTGCTCAATGTAAGAGGTTAAAGATTGTGAGGAATGTGAAGCCAATATGTTGTTGTGAAAATGGAGTGACTTGAATTTTTTTAAAGAGGATCCTGGGGCTTCCCTCTTCCCTTTTGCAACTCTAGAGACTCCATGGAGCCAACCCATTCAATCTTTCTGACTTAAATACCCATGCAAGTGATGCCTCCTGGGGTCTCTAAAGCCACAAATCAGGCAAGAGTGCATATGGTACTGCCTGCTTCCAAGGACATTGCTCACCTGAGCGGAGGCAGGCTCAGTAATTCATAGCTCCTTAGGACCTCACAGGAGTTTAGAGGATTTCCTTTGGATATCAAAGACGTAAATATAAATTATTTATATTAATGAATGGTTAGTGTATGTGTGTTCAATTAGGTATGTCTATGTTAACATATAACATTGTGATATTTGTATCAAGTACTACACACATAGTGTGCCACATGAATACCTAATACAATTAGAAATAACAATAAAAACACTTCACTAAATGCTGATCAATCTCTTTGATCCAGTTTATGACTCTCATTCAATAGCAGACTACAGGCTCGTTATAAAATGGCTCACTGCTAGGGCAAACACAGGAAACAATTTCAGAAAATAGTAGTCTAAATTTGTCAGCTTCAATGGCAGAAAATAGAAATTAGCTTCTCACCAACTTATATAGAAAGAGTATGGAGGAGCCATACACACTATTTCACTTTTTAAGGCAATGTACATGAACAAAACACCTACTCTGCTCCAGGCACTGCAGGTACAGAGGTGAGACAGATGACCACTCTCTCCTGTTCACACAGGGTGTATGGTCTAGTGGGACTATTGTTACAGCATACCAAGTAATCAGCTGAAAGGTGTGGATATGAGTCCAGTATTCTGTTGATGCTGGCATCCCATATAAGAAATGGTTTGGGGTCGGCACTGTGGCATAGCAGGTAAAGCTGGCGTCTGCTGTGTGGGCATCTCATATGGGTGCCAGTTCAAGACCTGGCTGCTCCACTTCCAATCCATGCCCTGGGAAAACAGTAGAAGATGGCCCAAGTGCTTGGGCCCCTGCACCTACATGGGAGACCTGGAAGAAGCTCCTTGCTCCTGACTTCGGATTGGCGCAGCTCCTGCCATTGTGGCCTTTTGGGGAATGTACCAGTGGATGGAAGACTTCTCTTTGCCTCTGCTTTTGTCTCTCTGTAACTTTTCATTTCAAATAAATAAGTAAATCTTAAAGAAAAAAGAAAGAAGAAAAGAAAGAAAAAGAAAAGAAAAGGTTTACGTTCTGGCTGCTGCACTTGTGATCCAGCTCCCAGCTAAGATGCCTGGGAACGAAGCAGTCTGATCCAGTGCTTGGGCCCCTGCCACCCACATGGGAGACCCAGACAGGGTTCTAGGCGCCTGCCTTTGGCCTGGTCCAGCCCTGGCTATTGCAGCCATTTTGGGGTTGAACCAGTAAATGGAGGATCTCTCTCCCTCTCTATAACTCTGCCTTTCAAATAAATTTTTCAAAAAAGGTGTGAATAACTCATTCAAGGAACACTAACTGAGGCACCGTGGATATATCTGGGACAAAGAATTTGTGGTTCTTAAGCTGAACTGATAATGTTCAGTTCAGGCATCCCACCCACATTCAGAGGTCAAAGGAAGGATTCCCAGCTAAGCCACCTATTTGCATAGATTTGGAAGAGAACTTTCTCTTTAATTCTGTGTGGCTGTGTGAGATGTTTGGGCATAACTCGGGACCAGTGTTCACTTTGTTAGGTTTTGGTTCTGTGCCTTGGCAAAGCAAGGGCTTTTGTGGGTGACTCTCTTTCTGAACATTTTTCTGGGTTAGACATGCCACCTACACAGTCCCTTCATAATCACCGCACTCTCCTATTAATTTTTATTTTGAATTTTTTCATATGTCCTGATTAAAATGGCCCCATTTAGTAATGAACTTGCTTATTATATACCCCACTACTTACAATAGCTTTGTATTATATATTCATATTTTTAAAATGCCTTTTCCTTTCCATTGTAATTTAACTTGAATACTACACATTTTTGGCATAAGGGAAAGCATTTTTTCACTAGCAGGTGACATTTAAACTATTCTATTGAGATGACCTGGGCCCAGAAAGCTTGTTGGAATTTACAAATTTGATTTATTTTTACTTTGTAAATTGAAGACAAGAGAATGACTAATTAGAATCAAGATTTAAAACTATAAGGAGTGCTTATTGATTCAGATCATGAAAAGACAAGAATGAACAAAAACAAACAACCCTCTCCCTCTTCATCCAGAGTTCAGGGGGTTAAGTGCGATTTGTCTCAAATCCTTGGCATTAACTCCATCTTTGTAATGATGACGACAATTAACATCTCTATCCATTCAATGTTAGGATGTAGTGTACTAACTGGCAAAATCAGTCCATGAACAGCACTTGGTGAAATAAATTACTTGTTTTTAAGCCTTTCCCTGTCTATTTGGACACATAAGCAATTGTCACATTGAAGAAAATTTCTGAAATCTCTAGTATGCCTAGTATTTGTGTTTTGACTGTACCAGTAAGAGGAGTCCTGGCATTTCCAACAAGGAGTCACACAGCATGCAGATACTGATCTAGTCACTATTTTTATTTAATTTTATCTTATAAGCTAGTATTCATAAATATGTACACATAGAAGTGTTCTCTCCTTTTATATAGTTGAGGCTCAGAAAGGTTAAGTAATTCCCTAAGGACACACAGCTTTACTTAGTAGTGGAGCTCAACTTTTAGCTTAGGGCGGTGTCTTTAGATTCTGGAATTCTTATTACTATGTTAGATAGCCTCTCAGGAGTACATAAATATTACAGAATAATCAAAGTTGTGGTTAAATATTTATATATGATGTTGATGTTAGTTATTTTAGCATTATTTAAAATAGTGAAAAATTTGAAACAGCATAAATGCCCAAAAGTTGAAAAACAGTTAAATAATTTACAGTACAAGGGATTACTATTCCACCATTAAAAACTATACTTTCAAAAAACAGAGCCATGTGAAAATATTTATAGTATAATTCAGGGAATTAAAATCAGATGGTAAGCCAATAGAGAGGGAATGAGTCTTTTTTTAAGAAAAATATATACATACATTAAACAGAGTATGGGAAAATAGCAAGATTAGAAGAATGTAGACCAAAACAGTATTTGTATTAATTCTGGATTTGGAATAAGGAGTGATTTTAATCTCTTTTTTTTTATACTTACTTGCATTTTTATTGTATAAATTTTTTTTTTAACTTTTATTTAATGAATATAAATTTCCAGTGTACAGCTTATGGATTACAATGGCTTCCCCCTCCCATAACTTCCCTCCCACCCACAACCCTCCCCTCTCCCACTCCCTCTCCCCTTCCATTTGCATCAAGATTCATTTTCAATTCTCTTTATATACAGAAGATCAATTTAGTATAAAGATTTCAACAGTTTGCACCCACATAGAAACACAAAGTGAAACATACTGTTTGAGTACTAGTTATAGCATTAAATCAAAATGTACAGCACATTAAGGACAGAGATCCCACATGAGGAGCAAGTGCACAGTGGCTCTTGTTGTTGACCCAACAAATTGACACTCTAGTTTATGGCGCCAGTAACCACCCTAGGCTGTCGTCATGAGTTGCCAAGGCTATGGAAGCCTTCCAAGTTCCCCGACTCTGATCATATTTAGACAAGGTCATAAAAGACAGAGTGAGGATAGTAACCAATGATCCTAAGAGTGGCATTAACCAGGTCTGAACAATTATACAGCATTAAGTGGGGAAGAGGACCATCAGTACACACAGGTTGGGAGTAGAGCCATTGGTGGTAGAGTAGAGGTTATGATTACAAAGGAATGAGGCCCAAGTACGCTAGACAGGGTCTAGAAATAAGGGTCTAGAAATAAGAAATAATAAGAGTCATTATTAGAGGAGCTAAGAAAGGTGCTGTCTAAGCTACAATTAAGTTTTCTGATTGAGAGGCAAATAGAACCTGACAGAAGGGGCTTGATAATAATCTTTTGGGCTTTAGGCCCTGTAAGTTAAGAGGCCCAGACCTATCTATCTCTTCACGTGGGGTACATCCTAAGGGAGGTGTGAACCTCCTAGGGGAAGGCACTCTGTTGACTTTCATTACTTGGCTGGTCTAGGAGGAGAGCTGGCCAGGTAAAGGCAGGTGGCATCTCTAACAAGAAATTTACAGGCCTATTAATGGCTGATCTGTACAGTGATCTGCCCTCAAGGAGACCCAACAGGCCAGTCCACTGCAGTGGCTTTCAAAGTGGTAAACCTGGGCTTCAGCAGAAGTCAGCTTGTGAAGAGCCCTGGCAGCTCTGCCAAGAGTTGGATCACTGGAAATGGGCCTGCCCTGGAGTCGAAGGATGCTCAGGTCAGAGCCACAGATCTTATTGGCTCTAAGCTGAAAAGCCCTTGACTCAGCCCAACTTCCAAAGTGACCACTGCAGCTGAGGGGATGGCCAAGCAGGGTCAGCAACATTGCAGGCAGAACTGTAAATTTCTTGTTAGAGATGCCACCTGCCTTTACCTGGCCAGCTCTCCTCCTAGACCAGCATTTTTATTGTATAAATTTAAAATGCACAACATGATGTTATGATATAAATAACAAAATGATTAATATAGGCAAGTAATTTAACATATCCATCATCTTCTAAGCTCATTTTTTGATAAGAGCACCTAAAATCTTCCCTCCTACCAAATTTCCAAGATACATTATTACAAATTATCATCTTCCTGCTATACTTTAGACCTCTAAATTTATTTATTCTACATAACTGCAAGTTTGTAAACTTTGACCTGTATCTCCCATTTCCTTTCCCTTCAATGCCCCTGGTATCCATTCCTCTACCCATACTGTTTTCATGTATTTGACATTTATTTTTAGCTCCCATTAAGTGAAACCACAGGATATTTATCTTTAGTTGTCTACTTGTTAATTTAGCATAATGTTCTCTAGATTCATCCATGCTGTTGCAAATGGCAGGGTTCTTTCCTTTTTAAAGCTGAGCAATGTTTTATATATATATAATGTAATTATTTTAATTCATTCATCCATTGGTAGATAACTTAGGTTGTTTCCATATAGATAATAATGCTGCAGTGAACTTGGGAGGGTAGATGCTTCTTTGAGGTACTCATTTACTTTGGCTATATGCAGCAATGGTAGTGGATATACTCACAAGGGAAGTGTATGTGTTTCCACAATTTGCTATCTTTGTTAATAGCAATTTTAGCAGGTGTTAGGTGATATTCTTGAGGTTTTTATTTGCATTCTTCAGATGATTACTGATGTTGTATGTTTCTGTTTTCATATGCATGTTGGCTATCTGTATATTTTCTTTGGAGAAATGTCTATTTTGGACATTTGCTAATTTGTTTTCTTGCGTTTGCATTGTTTGAATTCCTTATACAACTTGGTTATTAACCCTTTGTTAGATGTATGGTTTTAAAATATTTTCTCTCATTCTGTAGATTTTCTTTTTTTTTTAATTTTTTTTTTTATTTTTGACAGGCAGAGTGGACAGTGAGAGAGAGACAGAGAGAAAGGTCTTCCTTTTGCCGTTGGTTCACCCTCCAATGGCCGCCGCGGTAGGCGCGCTGAGGCCGGTGCACCGCGCTGATCCGACGGCAGGAGTCAGGTACTGATCCTGGTCTCCCATGGGGTGCAGGGCCCAAGCACTTGGGCCATCCTCCACTGCACTCCCTGGCCACAGCAGAGAGCTGGCCTGGAAGAGGGGCAACCAGGACAGGATCGGTGCCCCGACCGGGACTAGAACCCGGTGTGCCGGCGCTGCAAGGCAGAGGATTAGCCTAGTGAGCCGCGGCGCCGGCCTCATTCTGTAGGTTTTCTTTTCACTCTGTTTCCTTCTCTGTGCAGAAGATTTTTAAACTGCTGTAAACTCACTGATCTATTTTCTTTTATTGGAGTTATAATAAAAAATCATCCATGAAAACTATAATAAAGCCTTCTCTATATTTTACTCTCCTAGTTTTACAGTTTCAGTTCTTACTTTTAAGTTTTTCACACATGAAACATTATTTACTTGAAGGGGAGATACAAATACACACACAGAGAGGGTTCACTCCTCAATTCCTCACAACAAACTGAGGCAAAGCCAGGCTGAAATCTGGGTCTCCCATGTGGGTTGCAATAGCCCAGTTACTTGAGTAATCATGTGCTGCTCACCAGGGTATGCATTAGCAGGAAGCTGGATGAGAGTCAGGACGAGGACTTGAATCCAGAGACTCTGAAATGGGAAGTCAGGCATCCCAAAAGATGACTTAATAGCTACACCAAATTTTCACCCCTTTTAATGCTTTTTTGAGCAGATTTTTGTATAATATGTGAGATATGGGTCTAATATAATTTTGCATTTGGCTATCCAGTTGTCCCAACATCATTTGTTGAAGAGAATTTCATTTCCCCATTCTTGTTCTCAGTGCCCTTGGCAAAGACTAGTTGATCATATATCCATGGGTTTCTGTGTGGTCTTTTGTGGTTCTATACAAATTTTAAGAGTATATTTTTCTGTTTATGTGAAAAATGCAATTGGAAATTCAGTAGGAATTGCATTAACAGTATAGATCACTTTGCATAATATAGACATCCAAATTCATGTATTAACAAAAAAAGAAAAAGAGAAAACTAAGTGCAAGGTCAGTAGATGAAAAGAAATCATAAAGATTGCATCAGGGCTGGCATTGGGGCATAGCAGGTAAAGCCACCACCTGTGATCCCAGCATCCCATATGGATGTCAGTTCCAGTCAGGCTGCTTCACTTCTGACCCAGTTCCCTGCTAATGGCCTGGGAAAAGCAGTGGAGGATGGCCCAAGTACTTGAGTCCCTGCTACCTACATGGGAGACCCGGATGAAGCTCCTGGCTTCAGCTTCGCTCAGCCCTGACCATTGTAGATATCTGGGGAAAGAGCCAAAGGATGGAAGAACTCTCCATCTCTCTCTTTCTCTCTTATTCTCTCTAAATCTGACTTTCAAATAAATAATTAGATCTTTTTAACAAAAGAGATCATATTAGAAATAAAATTGAGATTAGAAAGGCAATAGAAAAGATCAAAAACACTAAGACTTGATTTTTGGAAAGTTCTACTAAATCGACAAAACTTTGAGAGAAAGAGAGAAGTCTCAAGTAAAATCATAAATGAAAGAGTGGAAGTTAGAATGGATATCATGGGGCTGGCTCTATGGCGCAGCGGGTTAAAGAACTGGCCTGAAGCACTGGCATCCTATATGGGCGCTGGTTCGAGTCCAGGCTGCTCCTCTTCTGATCCAGCTCTCTGCTATAGCCTAGGATAGCAGCAGAGGATGGCCCAGGTCCTTGGGGCCCTACACCCAAGAGGGAGACCTGGAAGAAGCACCTGGCTCCTGGCTTCGGATGGGTGCAGCTCCGGCTGTTGTGGCCATCTGGGGGAGTGAACCAGCAGATGGAAGACCTCTCTCTCTGTCTCTACCTCTTTCTGTAACTCTATGTTTCAAATAAATAAAAAAGAAAAATCTTACAAAAAAGGAATGGATATCACAAATTCAAAAGATTATAGCATACTACTATGAAAAATTACATGCCAGCAAATTGAATTACTTCAAAGAAATGGATAAATTCCTAGAAGTATACAACCTTTCAAAACAGGATCTTGTAGAAACAGAGTCTGAACAGACTAGTAACAACAAAGGAGCCTGAATCAGTAGTCAAAAATCTCTCTGTAAAGAAAGGCCAGGACCCTTGGTTTCATGCGTGAATTCTAACATTTAAAGGGTTAATGCCAACCATTTCAGTCTTTTCCAACAAACTGAAGAGGAAGAAATATTTCTAGACTCTGTTTATGACGCCAAAATGACCTTCATATTAAAGCCAAGTAAGTATACTACAAGAAAAGAAAACGATGTGCCAATATCCTTGATAAGCATAGTTGCAAATATCTTCACCAAAATATGAACTTTTTGTCTGTCTTCCTGTAGTAGAGTGGAGGTATTGCCTGTCTTGTTCACTGCTGTGTAGATCTATTAGAGTAGTTGGCACATAGCAGTTGCTCAACAAGAGTCTATAAAGTGAATAATTAAATTCCAGGACAGGAGTGAGCATTTGGTCTAGGAGTTAAGACGCTGGTTATCATGTCCATATCCCATATTGGAGTGCCTGTTTGAGTCCCAGATCTGGCTCCTGGTTCTAGCTTCCTGCCAATGCAGGCCCTGGGAGGCAGTGGGTGATGGTTCAAATAATTGGGTTCCTGCCACCACCTGAAAAGCTTGGATTGAGTTCATGGCTCCCAGCTTCAGCCTGGCCCAGCCCAGCCACTGAGAGCATTGGGGGAATGAAACAGTGGATGAGTACTTTCTCTCTGTCTCTGTCTCCTTCTTTCTGAATCCTAAATGTATACATTTTAAAAAAAAATTCAGGGAAGACAGTATATACTCTTTTGAGGACTAGAGCCATGGGGGAGTCATTTCTTCATGATTCATACACTAATAAGATTATCTTGAATATCTGTTCAACACACATATACACAAACAAAAGAGCTCTTCACTTAGCCCCTGCTAATACAATTTGGTGTAAGCTCACTTTAAATGAATTGCACTATTTAAAAAAACTAGAATAGAACCTTTGTCTGCACGAATTTAACATTTTTAGTTGTCTCTTTGTGGGTGAAGTGGAAGTTCATGACATGAAATAATTTGCAATTGTGCTGAGAATAATTTGAATTCTACATGTTAGTGAACAAGGCTAAGTGTCTTAGAGATTAACAAAGTGTGCAAGCTTAGGATATGTGCATGTGGGAGTGGAGTAGGGCCCAATTTATGATTTTCTGTGCGTATGAAAATTTTTTTTCTCCTGCCAGAAAATGATGCTTGCAATGAAGACAGCTTCAAAAACTGATGGGGTAACTGAAGCAGGCTGAAAAAGTATTAATTCTTGGCCAAAAAATAGACCTTTTGGATAAAGAGTGAAATGATAATTCCAATGGTGTCTGGAATGTATGTTATAAACAAGCCCGCCATATGTTCTTCATGAGCATTAGAGAAAGCAGGATTTATAAAACAGATTTAGTGTTTCATCCAGGACAGAAACTGATCATCAAGTGAGAATTGGATCATTTTCATGTAATTTTTTACTTACATGCAAGTAAATTTTATAAAAAACGATATTACCATGATGATGGTATTCATAAATTTGAGAGTTTTCAAGTTTTTCAGGAATTTTCCCTCATGAGTTAAAGATTCTATTATTATTTAATGAACTAAAAGGGAGTTGGTGTCTTCACAAACAAGAGATGGAGATTAACCTATAAAAACAATTAGATTGGACATAAACAGTGGGTGGCAGAATTTAAAGGTGGAGGGTGCTCTTACTGATGGTGAGGTAGCCACAACATTGCTCTTTCCTGAAAATCCCCTGTCACATCTCATTTTCATCACTGTGTACTGTTGATCCTCTCCCTTCAATTCTCCTGCCAGCCATTTTCCTCTGGAAATGTTCTACCATTAACAAATGCCTCACAGTTTAATGTTCTCTCTGAAAGTTCAGAAAATGACATAGACAATGTCTGATTATTAGCTCGCACAATATGACCAGTTTTAACATTGTTACATTTTGCATATTTCATGGACAGAATCTGTTTTACTTAAATATCATCAGACTAATTTACTCTGGATCAGTGGGGAGGCTGATAACAATTATAAGATGATTGTGTAGCTATAACCTATTCTAGGGGCAACACCATTTACTCTTAAATGATCAAACAGCAGTAGCATAAAAATCTTGATGTATTAACAGGTGTGGTTTATATCCCTCGTATTCCTTTGCACCTTTTCCTCCCCTCCCTCCATTCAGTCAGTGGTATGCTGCTGGTTAATATGAGAATATTGAAATGTTCTCTGACCACATTTGAATTAATTCCTACAAATTCTGAGAATAAGAGTATGATTATTAACTTTGGATTTTTAAAATTTAAATTTTTATTTATTTGAAGGGGAAAGAGAGAGATTGAGAGCAAGAGAGAGAAAAGCAGACAACAGGAGAGAGAGAGAGAGAGAGAGAGAGAGAGAGAGGAGAGGAGAGGAGAGGAGAGGAGAGGAGAGGAGAGAGGTGATCTTCTATCCATTGGGTCACTCCCCAAGTGGCCTCAACAGGCAAGACTGGGCCAAGCTTAAGCCAGGAGCAAGGAACTCCATTTGGGTCTCCCACATAGATAGCATGGGTTCAATTACCTAGGCCATCTTCCTCTAACTTCCTATGTGCATTAGCAGGAAGCTGGATTAGAACCTACAGAGTAGTGGTAAGGGACTTTAAATGGCACTCCAATATGGGATACTGGTTTTCTAAGTGGAGGTTTAATCCCTATTGCACCATAACATCCCCTTCAAAGTCAGGGATTTTTTTTTGTCTGTTTGATGCACTGTAGTTTCCCAGTATGAAACAGTGCCTGTGACACTGCAAGTACTTGGAAGATAGTTGTTGGTATAGATTGTTGAATGAATTGCTTCTGAGCTTGGTGCAGGGAGAAGTAGAATAATTTCTCAAACATTAAAATGTAGGAGAATTATATTGGAAGGCCTTTACCCTTAGTGTGGCCTGGAGGAGGGCTTGGAAATGGTTGCAAAAGAGCTGGGAGAGATCACTGGGCCAGAACAAGGGACACCACAGCAGCATGTGCTGTGAATGAGTGCTTGGGACCTCAGAGGTGAGGGTGATTGTTCTAACTGTGGTGGGAAAGAGGACAGCTGGTCACCAACAATCAGACCACACACGCCATTCCAGCACTCTGTAAGTTCCCTGTTTTTTTTTTTTTTTCAAGATTTATTTTATTTATTTGAAAGACAGAGTTACAGAGAAAGGTAGAACCAGAGAGAGAGAGAGAGAGAGAGCGAGAGAGAGAGAGAGAGAGAGAGTCTTCCATTCGCTGGTTCACTCCCCAAATGACCGCAACAGCCAGAGCTGAGCTGATCCGAAGCCAGGAGCCAGGAGCTTCTTCTGGGTCTCCCATATGGGTACAGGGACCCAAGGACTTGGGCCATCTTCCACTGCTTTCCTAGGTGATAGCAGAGAGCTGGATTGGAAGTGGAGCAGCCAGGACTCAAACTGGTGCCCATATGGGATGCCGGCACTGCAGGCTGTGGCTTTACCCCACTGCACCACAGTGCCAGCCCCAAGCCCCCTGTTATTAAGATATATCTTTGGGTAAAATGCTGATTAATTATTCTTCTCCTGGTAGAATGGAGGTTACAAACAAAAATTAGTATAACATATAGAAATTGCTTTATTGTTCTTGAATTATGTGGACTGAGATCTATACCTTGTGGCAAAATAACCTGGCCAACCTCTGTCATATCTCAGTGTACTTTGATCCAGTGAATTCATGTCATAGAAGACATAAGAAATGTGGTCTTAAAAAATGAATAAATGAGGTTGAGAGGAAAAATGGCTGCCTTTCCCTCATTTTTGTGTGTGTGTGCAAAAGTCAACTTTCACATCATATGCTGTTCTAAAACTCTTCTTCTTAAGATTTTTAAATGGGGGAGTAATTTCTGATTATATTATATATATTCCAATATCCTGCAATTGCTTGCTCTAATAAGCACAGTGTATTTACCTTGCAGAAAAATGAGCAGTTTGTTTCCATGTATGCATTTACAACACCTTACTAAATATCCCCCATAAGTGAGGTATTCTCCACAAAGGAGGTGCCTACAAGATGAATGGCCAGTAATGGATTTCCCTGTCTGTTCCACTGGGACCTCATGAACAACATGTCCAAAGTAGAACTCATCCTCAACCCCTGAATGCACTACTGCTTCATCCCTTATTTTGGCTAACGTCAACTTCATTCATTTAGTCATCAGGCCAAGTGCTTGAGAGTCTTCCGGAATGGGGCTTCTCAAAACACAGTCTTCAGGGGAGGGCTAGACCACAGAATATCATTATAATATGGTACGTCAGAAACTTTTATCACATCCAAACATGTGATCCTTTTCCCTTTGTTTCATTTTGCCAAATATTGGTCCACGTAAACCTCACTGAGATAGTTTGAGAAACACTATTCTAGACCACTTCTCACTATCTAGGTGGATGTGGATTCTGCAATACTTACCAAGCATATAACAAATCCATTCTCCTCTTTCCCGAAGTGTAGGGTCTCATTTCTTACCCGGACTATGACAATGGCCAGATTAACTTTTCTTTTCCCTCTCAAGCCTATCCTGTCCTCCTCCAGCCATACTGCCTCCAGAGCACCCAAATAAGATGTGAATACCATCATATACTTTCTTCCGTAAAATACTCCAGTGGTTCTGTTAACCACAGAATTAAGCACATGTTCCTTTGAATATGTGTAAGACACTCCATAATTTGAACCCATTTTATTTTATTTTTTTTTTTAGTTTTATCTTCTATTGCTGTCTGCTCTGTTGCCTATCCACCAGGCATATCAAACTTGATTGGCTTACTGACCACATCTTAATTTTGCAGATGTCTACAACTCCAAACCTTCTATTCTATGTAGCTATGATAATCATCTGCATTTGTTCCTTGGAAAAATCCTTCCTTTCTGTAAAAGTTCACTCAACAGAATCAAATTTAGGTTGGGATAATGGGAAGAGGACACGGTTCATTGGCACATCTAGGTCAGAGTACTGACCTAGTATTTGGAGTATTTCTGACATAAATGGAACAGTGAGAATGGCTCTGGGAAAATCCAGTCTTCAGAGACAAGAACCCAGTAGAATGTATCCAAGAACACATTGTGGTGTTTTTAGGAGCAAATTTCTATGTCGAGAGAAATGTCACAAGACATTCCACAGAAATAAGTGCTGGAGGAAGAAGTAGGATCTAGAACTAAAATACTATCTAAATCTCCAACAGGAGTAGGAAATATTGTGCTACAACTACACTGAGATCTGCTAGATGCCTTACTGATGCTCCAGCTAGCTTTCACTTCTACTTGCCCCATATGCAAAAGTTCTCACTCTGGGATGCTTTATGTCAAGTAATCTGGTGTGTTTTGCTCAGACATCATCATGTCTTATCTTCTTGCTACAGTTTGCTAATGTGTGCATACTTTTCATCCACTTATACGCTGGTATACTTATTGGCTGTTAACTCACTGTATTGTATTGCATTTTATTTATTTGTTTACATATCCTCCACTCTACTAGTTTATGAGCTTCTGAAGTACAAGAACATGCTCTGTTTACCTTCATATTCTCAATGCCTAGCACAGCTCATTAGGGTGTAACTGGCATTTAAGCAATGTTTATTGAGTGAATTATTAACTGCATGTATGGGTGCTTGTTTATGTTACTTAAGGAACTAGGTGGAGAAAAATCTTTTGGCCACCCTTTAGTAAGCTTCATAATTGACTATAGAAACTTGTGCAATGTCACATCCAGGAAATTGTCATTTGACTTCATGTTTCCAGGGATCACTTTGCAAGGGAAATAAAATCTACAATTAGGACACAATATTGACAAAAATATTCTGGGAAAAGAAGTTTAGGGTTTGGTCCATATGAGAAATTGAATTATCCAGATTATGAATGAATCCAGTCCAGAGGTCAGTAAACTTTTTCTCTAATGGTTCAGACAGTAAATATCTTAGGCTTTGCTGTGCAGTTCTGTTGCATCTACTCTCATTCTGCATTTGTAGTGTATAAGAAACCACAGTCAATACATAAATGAATGAGTGGGACAGTGTTACAATAAAACTTTATTTACAAAAAAAGGCAGTGGGCTAAATTTGCTCTGTGTGATATGGTTTGTGCACCATTGATTTAATCTATTCTTTCAATACTTAGTTATTAAAGATCTTGGTGTGGGAAAAAAGAATTGATTCTGGTGGCCACTATATACCTTGAGCTGGTCACTTGACATCATCATTCCATTTACTTCTTACAACAGTCTGTTAGACGCATGGTTTTACTTCACTTAAAAAATTAGAATGAAGTTCAAAATACTTAAGTAATTTGATAAGATCACACAGGTAATAAACGATGTTTGATTTCAATTTCAACCAGATCAAAAACTGTCATCGAAAAACTCCGGTTTCCTTCACGAAAATGCAGTCTCTACTCTGTTGACTCTGTTGTGGGATGTAAGTTGTGGCAGGTGTCAAGTAGTCTGTGATGAGTGAGAAGGCAAGGTTGTGCTCGGGTGATAACCCTAGTAATCTCAAGTACCTGAATTACCAGCGTGGGCTGTGAAATACCCACTGTGTGTGACACTTAGATCTAGGGCCAATTGGGTATTGTTTTGTGATTTCAATTAGGATTTAGTCATTTTCCATAGACAGTGCAGGCTGTGCACAGAGGGGACTCTCAGTCACACTCATTTGCCCCAGATTGGCACTCTTGAGACTCAGGCCAAGGGAGCCCCCAGCCCCTGTGCAATCTCTAGCACCTATGGCAGGCAAGAAGAGAACAGAGCAGTTTTTGCACACATTTTCTAGGCTTTTTCTAAAATAAAAACACATTAGTTTCACTTATCCTTCACTGGCTAAAATGATTCAGATAGTTTTTTACCTAACATCAACGGAGGGCAAAGAGTTGTGCCATGCACTCAAGATGAAGAGACTATACATAAAAGTGAATAGCACTAATAACTACCAAGACTTTAACAGGAAAATTAAAATTTTTTGCCAAGTAGTTTAAATGTCAAAAGTTTTTATATCTGAAACTATGCCAATGTGTGTGGGAGAAAGCGGAGGTCCAGACGCCTTCAGAACATATTAATGTTAATATCACCTTATGTATTAATTACAAAAAGATTCTTTCCTGGCTTGTTTACTCCATTGTATATCTGGATAGTGAGTACTTCTCCAAATATTTTGGTAATGGAAACAGCATCATTCCACAAAGTATGGGACTGATGTGGGATGGAGGTTTAAACAGAACTTGGTAATGTTAGAAGTAGTATACGACAATGCAGTTTTTTTTAAGATCTATTTTATTTTTTTGAAAGGCAAAGCTACAGAGAAAGGTAGAGACAGAGAGAGAGGTCTGCCATCTGCTAGCTCACTCTCCAGATGGCCGCAACAGCTGGAGCTGCGCCAATCCAAAGCCAGGAGCTTCTTCTGGGTCTCCCACACAGGTGCAGGGGCCCAAGGAGCTAGGCCATCTCCCACTGTTATTCCAGGCCACAGCAGAGAGCTGGATCAGAAGAGGAGCAGCCCGGACTAGAACCGGCGCCCATATGGGATGCCAGCACTTCAGGCCAAGGCTTTAACCCACTGCGCCACAGAAAGACAATGTGGAGATAAAATAGTCAATTTAGAAACTGTTAATTAAGGAACTGAATAAAGGTAAACTTGGCTCTTCAGATGTGTTTAATACAGAGCCCAAATTCTGAACTCAATTACTCCTATGCAACCAACAGAACTAGGTCCTTTTTATTAAGTGTAAATGTATCTTATGTTATGTCTCCCCCACCCCCAACGATGTGAGTAGACACTGGAGAACCAGAGGGCAATTTGCAAGGGCTGCAAACCTGAGGCCAATTTTCAGGGAGCCTGCTCACTGGCTGAAAACCCGCAGGGGGTTGTTCACACATCGTGAGAATATGGCTTCATTTATCACCGTGGCCACCAAATGGCTAAAGGCTTCCAAAAATCTTCAGGGCTCATGCTAATTTCAATGTTTCTTCTCTCTGGTTTCTGTTACTACTTAGGAGGAGAAGAGTAGGGGGACAGAAGACACTGGGCCTTTCTGCCTCCACCCAGGAAGTTCTTGTGTGAGCGTGAGGGTGCTGTGTGCACTAATTCCACATGTCCACTCCTCGAACTTTCCCTTGTAGGGATCAGCCATGCTGCAGGGATTGAGCCTATTCAGCAGGGTAGATGTCTGAGATGTTTCCAATTTAGTATATCTGTCTCTCTGTACAAGATACACCTGATGGATGTGGGTTTGGAAGTGCTGGTCTCAAGTTGTGGAGTCTTGTTAGGTAAATAAGACTTTTAGGGCTGGCTTTTTGGTGCAGTAGGTTTAGTTACTCCTTGTGGTGCTGGCATGCCATATTGGAGTGCCGGTTTGAGTCCTGGTTGTTCTACTTCCAATCCAGCTCCCTGCTAATGCAGCTGGGAAGGCAGCAGAGGACAGTGCAAGTACTTGGCCTCTGCAACCCACATGAGAGACCAAGATGGAGTTCCTGGCTCCCAGCTTCAGACTGGCCCAGCTCTTGCAGCCATCTGGGGAGTGAACAAGTGAATGGAAGCTTGCACTTGCTCGCTCTTGCTCTCTTTTTAAAAAGCAGATGAGACTTTTGACAAAAGAATGGTCTAAATTAATTCTTTAGGAAGGACAAATGTTTCTTAGTTACTTTAGGAATCCAAGTAAGCAAGCATGCTCAAACCCTTCAGCTTTCACTGGCTCTGCCTTGGATTCACTGTTGGTCTGCAGACTATTTCATTGTCTGTTTATGACTTCCTATAAATGAACAGGGAAAAGTTCATAGAAGTTTGTTTTTCTTATTAAAACAACAGAAAGTGAAAAAATACTTCAGTCCATTTTTCTATGTTTATTAGCCCAAAAAACAATAAAAAACCCCACAGTCTTACAAAATCATGGCACCATAAGAAATGCCCTGCTGCTCCGGACCAGTGGTGCGTCCAACCAGCAGTTTGTCCTTGGTTGTGATTCTAACCAACGTGTGTGTGTGTGTGTGTGTGTTGCATGGTTGGGGGAATACAGGGTGGTGCCCTTTTATGAAGCCAATCTCAAGTGAGCAAAGTATTTTTTAGCTTAATGAAGTTTCGTGGGGCTGGAGTTGTGGCACAGCAGGTTAAGCTGCCACCTGAAATATCAGCATTCCAGCATATGGGTACCAGTTCAAGTCCTGGCTGCTCCACTTCTGATCAAGCTCCCTGTTAAGGTGCCCGGGAAAGCAGTGGAAGATGGCCCAAGTGCTTGGCCCCTGCACCCGCGTGGGAGACTTGGAAGAAGCTCCTGGCTTTGACTTTGGATCAGTTCTGGCCATTGCGGTCATTTGGGTAGTAAACCAGTGGATGGATGATCTCTCTCTCTCTCTGGCTTTCAAATAAATCTTAAAACAATGTGAAGGTGTCAACATGCCTGGGTTGTTTTTGAAGAGGGCTGTTGGGAAGAGATTATTTCCCGCCTTTTCAGGTTCTGGAGGCTGCCTCCTTCCTTGGTTCATGGCTCTCTTCTATCCAGACCTTCAAAGCCAGCCATAGCTAGTTGAGTCTCACATAGCATCACTCTAACTCTTCTGCCTCCCTTTTTCACTTATAATGACCTTGTGATGACACTGGGCCCACCTGGATAATTCAGGATAATCTCTCCAGTTCAAGGTCTATTGATTAACAACCTTAATTCTGTCTGTAATCTTAATCTCTCTTTACCATGTAACCTAACATATTTACAAGTTCTGGGCACATAGACCTTGACTGACATCTTTGGAGAAGGGAGCATTATGCTGCCCACCAGCCTGATCTGGACAATGCAGAAGGGGATACATCTCTCTAAAACTGAACATGCTTCTGGCACTACCTCAGAGGCAGGATAAAGAGTATTACGTATACATTCACGGACTTTCAGTGAGAGGGCATGGATTTTGAGAGCTGCTCCACCACCTACAAGCCACAAGAACTTGAGAAGGCAAAAGTTGTACCAGGTAAACTCTTAGCTTTCTACTAACTCCAACACATACTAATTGTTTTATTTAGTAGGTAAGGACAATACATTTTAAATTCTGGCACTTAGAAAGGCTAGAATTTCTATCATGTACTTATGAATTCAATGGAAAGGAGATTATATTGTGCACCAATATTTTCCCAACACTACCTGCAACATGTTTAAGCCAAGAGTAATGGTGGTACTTTTATGGGAACAAAAATGATGGTGACATTGACTCTGACATGTGTTTCCTGTGTAACCTCCCTCACCACACTGACATGATTAGGAACTTGTTCTCTACTTATACAACAAGATCATTATCTTACCTTATAACCAGAACATGCCATTGAAATAGGAATTACATGGTTTGTGTTCTATAATAAAATATTCTTCCCAAGCCTTAGGAATCAACCTCCCCAGTAGGAACCAAAAAAGAATGTGAAGCTGCTAAAATAATAATAATAATAATAATAATAATAATAATCCTGGAGTATCCCAGGAAGAGAAGCATTTTCCCATTCTAACCAATGCATGTATGTGGATTGGATGATGTGACCTTAAGGCTGCTGATGGTGAACTGGAGCCGTTGTTCAAAATGCATTGAAATTCAGAGCCATATTCTCTGCACTGAGATAGCTGCTGAGATTTTAGAACACATATATTTTTAAAAAATGATATCAGGCCTATTTCTCTAACCATTTTATTTTTTCCTTCCAAAAACCATAGTAATAACCTTTTCTAACTACATAAAACTGCATTCATGCCAAAAAAATTGCAACAGCATATGCTAATTCAGTGCTCTAGTAACTTCATGACTTGATATTACCTTAGAAATGGAAACAGCCCTGAAAGAGGGCTTGGGTCTGACCTTTTGAGCAAACCCTCACAAGGAAGGGAAGCGAGATTGCCTGTGTCAAAGCTCAGGACTCCACCTCCTGGCCAGGGGTGGCCAAGGTTCCTTTGAAGTATTTTGTCAAACTGCAGAGAAGGAGAGGCCACAAGGAACCAGAAGATGAGAAGATGAACACACGGCCTCTGTAACACGGGTGTATTTTGCTACCGGCCTGCAGACACATCATGATCGGTGACGAGCTCTTTGTGATCCGAGGGCAGCTGCAGGACTCCAGAGTTGTAGGCATTTTTCCTTTGAAAGCCTCATGAGGTTTCTTTCCCTGGGTCTCAAAAAGTAGAACAGGCTTTCCCCTGTGAGCATTCTTTGAATTATGCTCATAATGAATACAGAGAGGAATGAGTTGCAGGGTGGAGGAGATGAATCAAACACTCTGCAAAGTACTGAGGGCCACTGATTATATCCAAACTACATTTGAAAATCAACCTTTGGATCCATGGACATAAAGTTATATGATGTGAGTTAACAGAGAACAATGCACATCACTGTGGCTATCAAGGAGGGAAGAACCTGGAAAGGTAGATGAGATGTGAACATGATTAGATAGCAATACAAGGCAGCTCTCCATGAGTGTGTGTAGAGACCAAATGATCTTGTGTGCTTCCTATCACTTATTTTGTGCTGTTTATTGGAATCTCATCCATCTTTAAGATACACCCTCCAAGAAGCCTTCTGTGATCACGCTGAGAAGTGATCTTATTTTCATGACACTAGTTACTGCCTTTATGGAATCAAAACATGTACCTGTGTTTATACCTTATAGTCAACTGGAATATTTCTTCAGTGCAGGGACTAAAACTAGGTATCCAGTTTCTTTCCAGTGTGTATTTCATGTTCTGTGAATAGCAGGAGTCCACCAATTTTTATCAAATGAAAAAATGAATACAGTAATTCTTGTTAAGTGCATAAATGAGAGGTGAGGTAAGAACTTAAAGTGATCACTCCTGCTTGGGATGTAGGAAAGCTTTATGGAGAAAGTAGTGATTAATTCCCTCTAGGGGGTTACTGTAAGATTAAAGTCCTTACTAATATTTTAAATTCATTGTACAAAAAAGTAAAAGACTTGCACATCTCTGAATAGATGTCCATGGATATTACCATGATACCTCTTCATCAACCCCTTACCCCATATACTAAAGGATTTCTGACTTATGATTCATTAAAGTGCCTAGAACACAGAATATATTCGGTAAAAGTTGAACAAGTGATTGAATTGTCTTGATGAAGATATTCAATTTAAATTTATATCGTCAACCAATACTACATTTTAGAAAGAATAAATTAAGGGGTCAACACTGTGGAGTAGCAGGTAAAGCCACCATATGGGCACCGGTTCTAGTCCTGGCTGCTCCACTTCTGATCCAGCTCTCTGCTATGGCCTGGGAAAGCAGTAGAAGATGGCCTAAGTGCTTGGGCCCCTGCACCCATGTAGGAGACCCAGAAGAGGCTCCTGGCTCCTGATCAGCTCAGCTCTGGCTATTATAGCAGTGAACCAGCAGATGGAAGACACCCCCCCCCCCTTCTCTCTTTCTCTCTCTCTCTCTCTTTCTGTGTAACTCTGCCTTTCAAATAAATAAATAAATCTTTAAAAAAACAATAAATTAAGCCTTATTGGGATCTCCATTGCAACATATGTATTTTTAAATTTCATTTCTTACAATAATTTGTGAGGTTGATATTATTCCCACAAGTTTTATAGGTAAAACTCTGGTCTCATCTAGATGAACTAATTTGCCCAGGTCACACAGTCAATGCAAGAGAGGAAATTCAAATCCAAATCTTACTGTTTCTGATCTTCCCATTTGTAGGAAGATGGAGATAAAGGAAATGACATAGGTATTTCTCCTTGCCTAGTCAGCTCACACTTTAAAATAGCAGCATTTTTCTCATTTCTAATCTTGCTTGCCATGAGGTAAAGGCTTCTTCAACATCATCTTAAGAAGCTGTTCTGACATTCCTTTTGAAGGCACTTGGGTCTCCCATCTCATCCGAACCCTCTGGGTTTACAGAAATGTTGATGAAATCTTTCCATCTTTTTCATTGCATTATTTCAAACTGTGCTTCATTTTTACATTAACACATCCTCTGGTATTATCCATATATGTATGTATATATATATATATATATATATATATATATATATATATAAAGTAAACTAAATTCAGTGCTTGTGCATCCTGATTGGCCAGACCAGATGGAGTGATTTCTGAACTAGAATTGAAAATCAAAACATAAGTGCTTTTTAAAGAGGTTGAAGTTTAGAAGCAACTGTTCATGGCAGACTTAGCTTTAATTCTAAGCGGGTTTGGGTTTGTTTCTAAGCTGTGTTTGACTATGGAATATTGGAACCTCTACCCTTATGCTGCTATATATGTATCATACACACATATTGCCCTTGACAAACAGGGGAGTGTAGTTAGAGCTCAGCTAGAGAGTTTTAAAGGACAGTGTGGCTGTTAGGATCATAGTCATGGTAAGTGATAGTTGCTTTTTGTTTGTTTGCTTGCTTTTGATTTTTGAGATCTGTATGTAGAAATAAAGTGATGAATAGGTTCTGGGAGGTCTCCAAAGAATAAATCCTGAATGGTAATACATGTTAATTTCCAAGTGTATAGTGTGAACTAGACTCCTTACACTTGCTGTCTATTTAATCCTCAGGATAATCTTTTGAAATCAGCATTGCAATCCCTGTTTGATAAAGCATACTGGGAATGCTCCAGGTCACACAACCAGAGTAGAGAGGAACTGAGTTAAAAACCAAACCTGTGGTTCACAAGCCATTAATCCATCACAAAAATACTTCTGAACTCACCACCAGGAGTCTAGATGGATGAGAAGGCAGCTTTTCTCAGTCCCATAGAATAGAGAAGGATGAACCTGGAATGCACCATGAAAAACTTTTGGGGGCAGCCAATGTTGTTTGCACTTTTTACTAAGAGCAGGCAGAGGATGTCCTACAACAGGTCAGTGTAAATAATAATGTGGAAGGTATTATGGTGTAGTAGCTTATTTTTAGAATTTGCATCTAGAAAGCCTTAGAGATTGACTCCTGCATTGTTTCCTGGTTACCTTTAGCAAATCATTTATCTTGTCTACCCCTGCTTCTTTATCCATAAAATGAGGATAATATAGTCAATTCTCACTATTCTCAGATTCAACATTTGCAAATTTTCCTACTCTCTAAAACCTATTTATAACTCCCAATCAATGCTTGCAAAATTTTGTGGTCATTTGCAGTCATGTGTAGAGCAGCAAAAAGTTTGAGTTGTCCAGTGTGTATTTTCCTAGCTGAAGTCGAACAAGGTGACATTCTGCCTTCCTGTTTTGGCTCTTATACTGTAAACATGTGTCTTTTCATGGACAATTTAGTATCGAACTTTTCACATTTTTGTGCTCTTTTGATTGATATTTCTGTTTAGAATCGCCCCCAACCACAGTGCTGAAGTGCTGTCTAGTGTTCCTTAGTGCAAAGAGACTGTGATGTGCTGTTTGCTGAGAATATGTGTGTCAGATCAGCTGCATTCAGAGATGAGTTGTGTTGCTGATGGCCATGAGTTCAACATTAATGAATCAGCAATATGGTGCACCCAGCAAAAGGAAGAGGAAATTTGCTTATCTGTATGTGCAGTGGTCTAGTGCTAAGATAGTATCTATAGAATGTGATAAAAACTTGCCTTCCTCTAGGAGGTTCACACCTCCCTTAGGATATACCCCATGTGAAGAGATAGATAGGTCTGGGCCTCTTAACTTACAAGGCCTAAAGCCCACCAGATTATTATCAAGCCCCTTCTATCAGGTTCTATTTGCCTCTCAATCAGAAAAATTACTTGTAGCTTAGACAGCACCTTTCTTAGCTCCTCTAATAATGACTCTGTCCTTTGTTCTAGACCCTGTCTAGTGCACTTGGGCCTCATTCCTTTGTAATCATAACCTCTACTCTACCACCAATGGCTCTACTCCCAACCTGTGTGTACTGATGGTCCTCTTCCCCACTTAATGCTGTATAATTGTTCAGACCTGGTTAAGGCCACTCTTAGGATCATTGGTTAATATCCTCAAACTGTCTTTTATGACCTTGTCTAAATATGATCAGAGTCGGGGAACTTGGAAGGCTTCCATAGCCTTGGCAACTCATGACGACAGCCTAGGGTGGTTACTGGCGCCATAAACTAGAGTGTCAATTTGTTGGGTCAACAACAGGAGCCACTGTGCGCTTGCTCCTGATGTGGGATCTCTGTCGTTAATGTACTGTACATTTTGATCTAATGCTATAACTAGTACTCAAAAAGTATGTTTCACTTTGTGTTTCTATGTGGGTGCAAACTGTTGAAGTATTTATACTAAATTGATCTTCTGTATATAAATAGAATTGAAAATGAATCTTGATGTGAATGGAAAGGGAGAGGGAGCGGGAGAGGGGAGGGTTGCGGGTGGGAGGGAAATTATGGGAAGGGGAAGCCATTGTAATCCATAAGCTGTATACTGGAAATTTATATTCATTAAATAAACGTTTAAAAAAAAAAGAATGTGATAAAAACTATGGGACATAAGGAAGTATGGATAAAATGGGGGATTCATGAGATGAGTTCTAAAAAATGTTATCCCTAATTGTTTTTTTTTTTTTTTTCCTGACAGGCAGAGTGGATATTGGAGAGAGAGAGACAGAGAAAAAGGTCTTTCTTTTTGCCGTTGGTTCACCCTCCAATGGCCGCTGCGGCCGGCGCATCTCGCTGATCTGAAGCCAGGAGCCAGGTGCTTCTCCTGGTCTCCCATGTGGGTGCAGGGCCCAAGCACTTGGGCCATCCTCCACTGCACTCCCTGGCCAGAGCAGAGAGCTGGCCTGGAAGAGGGGCAACAGGGATAGAATCCGGCGCCCCAACTGGGACTAGAACCCGGTGTGCCGGTGCTGCAAGGTGGAGGATTAGCCTGTTAAGCCACAGCGCCGGCCCCTAATTGTTCTTAATTGCAGTGGATTAAGGGCTTTGGAGTCACAGACTCAGTTTGAAATCAGCTCCTTTCTCTACTGGTTTTATGATCCTAATACTTTCAGTATCTTTTGTAGAACAAGGATTGCAGTGCTTAGTAATGGCTGAAGGTTCCCCTCTCCCCACTTAAAATTTCCCCAGTTAAAATCACTTTCTCAGATTCTAGTAATTTCTCCTAATGAATCTAACCCACTGTGGCTCAGTGGGTTAAGCTGCTGCCTGTGATGCTGGTATCCCATGTGAGTGCCAGTTTGAGTCCTAGCTGCTCCACTTCCCATCCAGCTCCCTATCAGTGTGCTTGGGGAAAGTGGGAGATGACTCAAGTGCTTGGGACCCTGCCACCCATGTGGGAGACCCAGATAGAGTTCTCATTTTCTGGTTTCAGCCTGGACTAGTCTGGGCCATTGTAGCCATTTGGGGAGTGAACCAGCACATGGAGGATCAATCTGTCTCTCTCCCTTTTCTTAACTCAGCCTTTCAAATAAAAATAAATCAATCTTTAAAAAAGAATATACAAGTCTCTAGAACAAGTAAATTTATTGAGTGAGCTATTCAACATCTAGCAGAGAAAGGTCTTAGGGGGAGAGGTTACATGAGGGGCAGATTTTAGCAAACAGCTGAGTCACTGTTCCTAAGAGGACTATGTCACTTACGGGGATGGAGATGAGGTGCAGGTGGATTGTACAGCTGGAAGGATCCCGACATCCACAGGTGGCAGGAAAGCTATGTATGGCTGGTATGGGTTGAGAGGCTCAGGTCATAAGGTGATAAACAAAGATAATAAGACTCTGAAAGGAGAAATCTACTCACTCATTTTATTTCATAAGTTTTCCCAGAGTTGTGAAAGGAATTACTTCATTGATATAAAAACTCAGCCCATTTGGCTCAAGATAACAGTTGTGATTAAAATTTGTGCTAAACAATATTTATGTTTTGTTTCATCAAATTGCTTGATAGTTATTAATTAATTACTCGAATAGAAAATGTGTCTCTTAGGAGAATTAAAAAATAATCATAAAGAACATAATTCTGTTAAGAACTATTAGCCCAAGAGTGGGGGAGCTTTGTTTCGTCTTATAGATAACAGAGATGTGATTTGGTTTTCCATCAAAATAAATGGGTTATGACACATTCCACCCTTTAAAATGCTCCAAGGCTGGTGGGATAAAAGAAAGCGATCTGCAGATGGTAAGCTGGGCAAAGGCATCTAATGAACCTAGCGTTGCTACATAGCAACAGCATTAGCATTTCATTTGTTGGAATGAATTATTTGAGTTTTTCACTTTTTCAACGGGTTTATGCACTGTTCTTTAGGCAACGGTGTAACTAATGATTAAAAAATTCATAAAGCCTTGAAAAATAAGACTTATTAACAAAGGTTACAAGACGTGAAATGATTAAATCTGTGAGAAGGTTGATGGAGCTAATTAGTCAGGATTTTCCAGTGCCTGAATGAGGACTGTCCAGAAGATAGTAACTAGCTGTTCTCTCTCTCTCTCTCTCCATGGGATATATTAATAGGTTTCAAAGGATGTCAACCTGAACTACAATAGGAGTTATTGGGGGTGAGTTATAGAAATAACTTCCTGTCTGTTTTGGCAGGAAAGACTAAAATGATTTGGCAAAGAAGATGTATAATCTTGTTCCTCTAAGAGTTTCCTGACACTCCTCTCAAATTAGAATCCATTCCCTTTGGCCTGGGGAATGTAGGAAAATTTTGTCTGAAGATAGAGGGCCAAATGATGTTTTGATATCTTCATTTTCACTAAGATTGGTTCCTGTACTCAGTGTAGAGTGCTTGGTGCTATAGAAGCCCACTACTACTCTAAGAGTGTATAGATTTATTCCTTTATAGGAATAATCTTGAATTAGAAGTTAAAATGTAAAAATAACTAGTGTTGTAGCCCTGAGAAATTCTTAAAACTCATCCATTTTCCTTGCCTCCTGTAACTACAAGTTCATTATTGGCAAAAGCAATTTTATTCATACTTCCTCCCCCTTTCCCTCCTCCCTTATCCTTCTCCTTCCCTCCCTCCCTTAATCTAACCCATACAGAATGGTTACTTGAGGGAATGGTTTTATGAATAAAGATCATACACTTTGCTCAAGAGCCTTGGTATGTGATTATAGATTAAAGCTTTCATTTTAAAAATCAGAGCAATATACAGTCATAAAAATAGAGATAGCAGCATTATTTTAATTATTGCATGTGGAAGCATAAGAAAGATTCAAGACAAATACAGTGCTTGCAGTTTGCGGGCTTCAAGAACTGCACTCTAACTGGCCCAGTGTTCATGCTGGGCCAAACAGCCATCTCTTGGGTAAACTCACAGAGGTTATTCCTGTGTCAGATGTTGGTTGCACTGATTCTGTGCTTCTTATCATTCCACTTGCTGCCCTTTTGGTTTTGCTTTGGATCTTAAAGTTATTCACTTGCCCATCACAAATAAGTACCATGTCCTTCTAATCCTTCACTAAAGAATTTACCGTGTAGTTCTTGCCTACTGTTTCCAGGTGATATAAAATACAGGTGCTCCATGTAGTATATCGGACATACTTACACTAAAATAATTACCTTTAATATGAAATTAAAATTTAACTAAATGTCTGTCCTGGATTTTTTTTTTTTTAATCACAGAAAGCTTTTATTACTGCAGAGGAAATTGGGAAATGCTGGAGACCATCCACACACAGCAACCTTGACAGCGTGTGTGATCAGGGAAGGGACACAGAGGGAGCCCTGTTAGCTATGTCTGGGCAGTGTCCCGCCCGACACGTGTGCTTGGGTTAGGAAAGATGTGTGCACGTGCACGCATTTGTGTCCGTGTACGTGTGTGTGGTATGTTCAGAGACATCAGTCTTGACAAGCAGAATTTCCTAGACAAAGGACAGCCAGAACCGGGGATAACAGCTGCACAGAAAACCTTAAAATCGAAATCAAATTAGGCTCATTTTATCAGGAAGTGCGTATTACTCTGATCATGAAACAAGAGCAAGGAGGGAGCGCTAGGCTCTACTGTACAGCCTTTCCTTTAGATAAGCGGCTTTGAAAAGTTAAATATTGGCAGGCCTTGCTTCTTGTTAACAACAAGCAGCACACAATTTCCAAGGCAGCTTTTAACACTATTGTTATCTTTTGTTATTTGGATTTTGAACAAAATTGATAGAGTAGGAGCCAGTGGAAGAATCCTGTTTGATCTGGAAATTTTCTGTGGAGAGCCCAAAAGGTCGGAGAACCAAGTTCCAGAGATCTTTTAGTTTACCTAACGTCTCTTCTTTCAGTCTTTCATTATGTTCTTCAATTTGCTTAGGTAATCTCATGCAAGCTTCTCTTGCTTGATGTATTGATGGATCTTTTTCTAATGCAAATTTATAGTCTTCTAGGGCTTCATCTAGCTTGTCCGTTTTTTCGTACAACTCCGCTCTTCTCAATATTGCCCTGATGTAGCTAGGGTTTAACTGAATTGCTTTACTGCAGTCACTGATGGCCATGTCTTTCTTGTCCTGTTTCATCCTTGCAGCAGCTCTATTTGAAAACAGAATAGACCTGTCTTTCTGGAAGCAGGATGGGCACATCTGAAGGGCTTGACTATATGAACTTTCAGCTTCTATATAATCTCCTTCCTTAAACTGTTCATTTCCCTCCTCCTTTAATCTAGTGCTCTCTGCACTTCTTCTCTGTTTCTCTTCTTCTGGCATGTTTTTTCCAGTTCTATTAGGTATTCTTCATCCAGTTCAGAGGAATTCACATCATTAGGTTTGCTCTCAACCTTGTCCATTCCTGTTTCCCCCTCCTCAAATGAGGCAAGGCAGTTATGAAAACACCCCTCTTCTACCTGATCCTCCTGGGGATGGGCCTCACCACCCTTGAGCAGCTTGCTCTGGGGATTCTCATGTTTAGGATCAGGAACTGGAGCACTGGCACATTCTGCTTCCTGGGGATCTGTAAACTTCAACCACTGAACAGATCTGCTGGAATCTTACTATTCTCTGACTTCTCCCCCATGCTATCAGTGAGGGAGGTGAAGCTGAAGCCAGCTTCACGGTTCCTCCGGTGTCCACCTTCCTGGCCTCTGAGACTTTGTCCTGGATTTTTTTATTTGCTAAATCTGGCAACCCTATTCTGGATATTCTCATTAATTTGATGATGTTAAATGTGATTATTATTATTATTTTTTTTGACAGTCAGAGTTAGACAGTGACAGAGAGAGACAGAGAGAAAGGTTTTCCTTTTTCCGTTGGTTAACCCCCCAATGGCCGCACTGCGTTGATCCGAAGCCAGGAGCCAAGTGCTTCTCCTGATCTCCCATGCAGGTGCAGGACCCAAGCACTTGGGCCATCCTCCACTGCACTCCCGGGCCACAGCAGAGAGCTGGACTGGAAAAGGAGCAACTGGGACAGAACCAGCACCCCAGCCGGGACTAGAACCTGGGGTGCCTGCGCCGCAGGCAGAAGACTAGCCTATTGAGCTGCAGCACCGGCCTTAAATGTGATTATTTTATAATAGCAAATGGATGATGTCCATTGGAACCTCATAGTAATTAACTCAGAGAATTCCTAATGCATAACAATATGATGAAAACTCAAACTTGTACCTAGAGGGAATTAATGATTTTAGTCCACATGACACCCTAGAGTAGAGAAGCTGAATGAGTTTAGGCTAAGCAAACCTGTGGACCAAGAGAATAAGGTGGATGGACCAAACTGTAGTCTTGGTCTGGACTATGGAATTTTTTTAGTGCAATAACAAGTTTGTGATTGAATTTTTTTGCCTATGAAACTTAAAAGAAAAGAAGGTATCGGAAGGCAGGTGAGCTGGTGTGGAGAAGGTCCCACGCTGATGGCTGAATACCACTGCCTGGACGGAGTCAGGTATATATTCAGTTTCGGTAAATATTCTGAGCACACTTGAGAAGAACATGTATTGAGTTGTTTCTGCACAGAGAATTCTATAAATGTCACTTAAGTCCAGTCTGTTATCAGTGGTCAATTCTACTATATTCTTGATGATTTCGTATCTGCTTATGCTAATAATTATTGAGAATTATTGAGATACCTGATTTAACTGTAGATTTCTACTTCTTCTTGCAGTTCCATCACTTTTACTTCATGTATTTGAAGCTCTGTTATTAGGGGTCTACAAATTTAGGATTGATATATCCTCTCATGAACTATCTTTAATTTTTCACAAAATGATCTATTCATTCCTCAAAATAATCTTTGCTATGGAATCTACTTTGCTTGATATGCGTATGGCCACTCCAGCTTTTTAAAATTAGGGTTTGCAGACTATATCTTTTCCTATGTTTTTATTTTTTATTTATTTGTATCTTTATATTTATTGTGTTTCTTGTAGGCAGTCTTAGTTGATCTTGTCCACACTAACAATCCCTACCTTTTAATTGGTTGTTTAGATCTTTTATATTAAATGTTGCTATTGATATGGTTGTGTTTGAGATATCATCATGCTATTTGTTTTCTATTTCTGTCATTTGTCCTTTTAAAAAAATTTAATTTATTTTCATCTACTTGAAAGGTAGAGTGAGAGAGATCTTCTATCCACTTGTTCACTCTCCAAGTGCCCACAACAACCAGGAATGGGCTAGACAAAGTCAGGAGCCTAAAATTCCAACTAGATCTCCCACAATCTGCTGTCTCCCAGGATGCATTAACAGGTAGCAGGATCAGAATTAGAGTAACCAGGACTCAAATCTATCTCTCTGATAATAGTATGCAGGCATCCCTAGAGGCAGCTTTACTCCCTGTGCCATAACATCCACCTTACCACTCTTTCTTTAGTTCCCCTTTCCTCTTATTCTGCCTACTTTGCAATTCAGTATTTTTTTTTTTTTGACATGCAGAGTTAGGTGAGAGAGAGAGAGAGAGGCAGCGAGAAAGGTCTTCCCTTTTCCGTTGGTTCATCCTTTTTCCCAAGTGGCCGCTAAGGCCGCCAATTCGAAGCCAGGAGCCACGTGCTTCCTCCTGGTCTCCCATGCGGGTGCAGGGCCCAAACACTTGGGCCATCCTCCACTGCCCTCCCAGGCCACAGCAGAGAGATGGACTGGAAGAGGAGCAGCCAGGACAGAATCCGGCGCCCCAACCAGGACTAGAACCTGGGGTGCCAGCGCTGCAGGCGGAGAATTAGCCAAATGAGCCGCGGCACCGGCCGCAATTCAGTGTTTTTTAATGCTCCATTTAATCTCCTCTGTTGGCTTATTAAGTGTGATTCTTTGTTCTATTATTTTAGCGTTTGCTTTAGGCATAGGTCCGGTTTAACAGAAGTCTTCTTACCATAGCCTAAACCCACTGAATATGCCCCCAGTCCAGCGCCTTTGCTCTTTGTGGAAATTCTCTCAGGCTGATGTCACATTGCTCGTTTGCCCATTTCCTTAGGTCTCTGCTCAAATGTCACTTCCTCTAAGATGCCTTTCCTGACCTCCTAATCTACTATAACTACTGAAATCTGTCCTGTTCCTTAGAGCCCTATCATCTCAGGATGCACATTTACTTGTTTATTTTCTCCTCCGCTCCATCACCCCCCGGCCTGTACGTGTCATGAAAAAGACTTGTTTTCTTCATTGCTGAATTTCCACTGTGTAAAACACTGATCTGTGAAACCCTTTATAAATATTTGTTGAATGAGCGAATGAATGAAAGGTCCAGAACTGTGGGGAGCACAGCTATCTAGGTGCATGTGTAGGTGGGCCTGCTACAGCATCTGATCCCCAGCACACCTTTGACGATCTAGCTAGAGAGGTGTGTGCCCTCCCCTGTCACAGCTGGGACTGTGGGGAGGTTCCGTTGCTAGAAAGGGTAACCGTTTCAACCAGAGAAGCAGCACACAAAGTCAATGTGGGCAAGGCAGCTTTTGTGCTCCTTCCCAGCCTCTCTGCACTCACCTGGTCCCCAGGACACTGCTCTTCTCCTTCATATTCACCCCGCAATGATTTCTATCACGGGTCTCGGAATCTTCAGGCTCAGGATGTCAGTCATCTTCAGTATCCAGAGATCAAAGGCAATTTTTTTCTGAAAAAAAAAAAAAAAAAAGAGAAATGTGCCAAGGGAAAGGAAGAGAAGAATGTGTGATAAAACAAATATGATAAATTGTGACATTTGGGGGAACACTTTTATAAATGCATTTTTTTTTTTTGACAGGCAGAGTGGACAGTGAGAGAGAGAGAGACAGTGAGAAAGGTCTTCCTTTGCCATTGGTTCACCCTCCAATGGCCGCCGCGGACGGCGCACCGCGCTGATCCGATGGCAGGAGCCAGGTGCTTCTCCTGGTCTCCCATGGGGTGCAGGGCCCAAGCACTTGGGCCATCCTCCACTGCCTTCCCGGGCCATAGCAGAGAGCTGGCCTGGAAGAGGGGCAACCGGGACAGGATCGGCGCCCCAACCGGGACTAGAACCCAGTGTGCCGGCGCCGCAAGGCGGAGGATTAGCTTAGTGAGCCGCGGCGCTGGCCTTATAAATGCTTTTTTAAAATTTTAATATTTTGCCACATTTGTGTCGTATACAAATACTGTACATGTACACATAAGTTTTTTGAAAGCAGGGATATTGGTATCAAAGATGTGGGATTCATGACAACAATTGTAACATGGGGAAAGAAGGGTATATTGCTATGTATACAGTATAATTCAGTGAAGTGATATTTATAACTATATACCAAGTAATATGACATCTACATAATTTTTATATTCTTTATATATTAACTTACACAATTAAGAGAAAATGTGATATTTGTCTTACTAGGTATGGCTTATTTCACTTAGCAAAACAATCCTTCTACATCGGTACAAATGTCAGGATTTCATTCTTATATTTGGTGAATCTGGGTGAAGAGCTATGAGAATTCTTTACCCTAATCTTTGCAACTTGTATGTAAGAGTGAAATTTCTTTTAAATAAGAGGAGGATAACTGCAGGCTTCATCCCTTCCATTCCTCCCACTAATCTCCCTGGCTGACTGTACCTCCAGCTCTCGTTTCTGGTTTGCCATCCGACTTTGTCCCCAGTGCCTCATTTCATTTCCCTGCGGCTGAACCCTACTTACTGTTCCCTCTCCCTCATATCCTCTTACCTAGGATCTTGCAACAATCTCTGTATGTAGCCTCTTGAGGCGGTCACTTTTGGCTGCAACCCACCCCACATACAGCTGCCGGAATGCCTGGCCTGAAACATGGACCTAATCACATCACCCCTGTGCTCAAAAGCCTCTGCTGCCACTGTGCTGCTTACAGAACAACGTGCCAGCCCTCTGCACACTTTGGTCACACTTATTTCTCACCTTCCTCTTCTACATCTGGCTCAGCTGCTTCCCTGAATTCCAAGAACACATCCTTTTCTCTTTGCTGTCTCTCCAATGAAGGAATTCTACAAATGCTACCATCTCTGGAGGCTTCTCAGGTCCCTGATCAACAGGAAATTTCTTCTGAGAGTGGTGAGCCTACAGCACTGTGCTTTATACATTTGTTATAGAGTTTACACCCTTGGCTTCGGTTTGATGCTGTGAAAACTTAGAGAGAAAGAAATTTGTCTTACCCATTTTTCTATCTCCCCAAACTTAGACCACCTGTACAGCCTTACATATAAAGCTAATACACAATTACTGAATTGGGCAGATAGTTTTGAATTTTACTGTCATTACCCTAATGACTATTTCTACAGAATCATTGTCCATCAAGCTGTTTAACTTGAATCATATTCATTTTTACCATAACTTTCAAAAGATCCAATCAGCTAAATTCTTCTAGATTGATACTCTGATTAGCAAAGGCACAGATATGACCCAGTGTTTTGGACTCTACAAGAAAACCACGTGGAGGTATAAGTTGGTGAGCAATTACATTCATAATGACTTAGAGCCTATGACGGTTGAAATCATGTTTCCTCTTATATTCTTGCATAGAGGTGCTCATGCAGGATTTTACCTTAATAAAGCTCTCTATAAAATGACGTCACAGCTTCCTTTCTACAGGACCCTTTATTTACCTGCTGAGTTGGGAACTGGCTAATTTCTAACTTAAAAAAAAAAAAAAAACCTTTTATGACTTTTGATTAGCCCAGGTTTACACTGTGTTTGATTTATTTTTGTGAGATTCAAATCACTGGGATCAGACACAGAGATACACCTGCTGTCAGGATATGTATTTTTGAAAGGCAGAAAAGTACATGACAATTTATAAAATCTGTTCTATCAATTTTATTTCTGTGGAGGTTTCTGTTCCCTACAATATGTCTGAATTATATTAATTTGAAGAGATTGGAAGCAATATGATGTGGAATAATTAATGACACTTGTACTCTCTGGTAAAGAGCTACAGTATTTAAAGGACGAAATATTTTAGGATGCTGTTCAGTAAGCAAAATGATGTTTGATTTTGTAAATTCTTTCCCTTTGCGAGATCAAGTTAGGTTTCCCTCATCTGTTACTTTAATCTAGTTCATGATTTATGACACCAGATTTTGTGAATTTAAACATTATGGAATTGACCTATCATATAAAGGCCCATTTCCTTTTATTCTTCCTTCCTTTTTTTTTAGATTTATTTATTTATTTGAAAGTCAGAGTGACATAGAGAGAAGGAGAGGCAGAGAGAGAGAGAGAGAGAGAGAGAGAGAGAGAGAGAGAGAGAGTCTTCCATCTGCTTGTTCACTTCCCAACTGGCCGCAACAGCCGGATTTGCACCAATCTGAAGCCAGGAACCAGGAGCTTTTTCCAGGTCTTCCACGCAGTTGCAGGGGCCCAAGCACTTGGGCCATCTTCAACTGCTTTCCCAGGCCATAGCAGAGAGCTGGATTGGAGATGGAGCAGCCGAGACCGGAACCAGTGGCCATATGGGATGCCTGCACTTCAGGCAGTGGCTTTACCCACTCCGCCACAGTGCCAGCCCAGAATATAAAATCAGAAATGCCTGAAAAATTCCACTACCCATGAGGCTGATATGGTGAAATCTATGAGCATGTGAGACTATTGTAAGGCCGCCACAAAACACACCAAACACCAGAGTAAGGGAAAGGGTTTATTGGGGGAAACCCAACAGACCGGTGGGAAGGGGCAAAGAAGGAAAAGAGGGAGAAGGAGAGCATAAGATAGACAGAGACAGAGAGTAGAGGGATCAGGAGAAGAACAGAAAGAGCTATCCTTCCTGCAGGCACTGCGGCTCACTTGGCTAATCCTCTGCCTGTGGCGCTGGCACACCAGGTTCTAGTCCCGGTTGGGGTGCCAGATTCTGTCCTGGTTGCTCCTCTTCCAGGACAGCTCTCTGCTGTGGTCCAGGAGGGCAGTGGAGGATGGCCCAAGTGCTTGGGCCCTGCACCCACATGGGAGACCAGGAGGAAGCACGTGGCTCCTGGCTTCGGATCGGCGGCCTTAGGAGTGAACCAATGGAAAAAGGAAGACCTTTCTCTCTCTCTCTCTCTCTCACTGTCTAACTCTATTCTTCCTTCTTGAGTTTACTGTTTTCTCTGGAAATTAGCATCACTTTCTTAAAATATTTATGATGGACACTGAAATCTGGAGAAAGTCCATTTTTTACTACACTTGTATTTTCTTTATCTCAATTTTAATTTTTCTTCTTTCTTGTCTAATTTAATTTTCAAACTGCTAAGCACCATTCCACTTTGCTTTACTTTTGGATTTATCGCGAATGATTGGATTCATAGGCATTTGAAATTATCTATAAAGCCTGACATTCTTCAATGCTGAATTTTGGAAGATTCCAGAAGTTTTTGTAGCCAGAATACATGCTCCTGATGCAGGCACCAAAGGGAGTACACAGATGTCTGCTGCCCTTGGTGTGTCTTCCCTTATAGAAGAGCTCAATGTAACCCCACAGATAGGGCCAAACCACCCAAAGGTCATGAAGACATTTTGTGCAAGATTTTGAGTCCTGAGGCAGCCCCACAAGAACCAGCGACAGACATGACAGGTGTGTGGTCGCTGACAATAGTTTCACTCAATTCCTACAGTCCAGGGGACTTTTCTGTGTGCTGAGTCCTTGAATTGCCCAGAGGTCTCTCAAGGTTCCTTACTGGGTCTTAAACACAGTCTAACACATAGTCCTTGATGATCCCTCACATAACTACCCCTCAAAGCTTCTTTCTAAATGCTCCCTGGTTATTCTCTTTTCTCAACACTCCTCCTCTTTCCTTGTTAAGGATGATTTGAACCTTTTTTTCTCCCTTAGGGGAGTGGGAGTAATTTGGCAGTGACTTTACAGTAATGACAGGAAAAGGTCTTGCATGCGTTCAGAGCATTGCAGTTCTTGTCAATTCGCTGTTAGAGAATCACGTTCTGCCTGTCACTTTCAACGCATTCTCACCCTGCTTCTCGGGCTGTGGTCGTGATTCATTTCTGCTAATGATCCAACAGCATATTTTAATAGCAGTGTCTTTATTTACTAGAGTACAAATTGCCATAAGATTTCTTTGTGCCCAGAAATTATACAAAACTGTTCTGTGAAATATTACATATGCACAGTAATGTTCCTTGTTCACTTCTCACTCTGGTTCTTTCCCAGGCTTTACTTCTTGCACAGCTGCCAATCATTCCTACATGTTCTTTCTGCACTGGCCTGCCACTGCCTCCATAGGTTTGCTCTCTGGCATCTCAATAATCTATCCCCTATCCCTCCATTTGTATATATTTTTGGTTTACCCCCAAAATGGCTGCCATGGCCAGTGCACTGCGGCGATCCAAAGCCAGGAGCCAGGTGCTTCCTCCTGGTCTCCCATGCGGGTGCAGGGCCCAAGCACCTGGGCCATCCTCCACTGCACTCCCAGGCCACAGCAAAGAGATGGACTGGAAGAGGAGCAACTGGGACAGAACCAGCGCCTCAACAGGGACTAGAACCCGGTGTGCCTGTGCCGCAGGCAGAGGATTAGCCTAGTTTGCCACGGCACCGTCCCCATTTGTAGATTTTTAAGCCTGCTTCACCTTATAAAATAGCTTGCCACAGATGTAGAACAATCTTTTCTCTACCTGCCTACCACCCACTGAGAGCCAAATTTCATCACCAAGGAAGTGCAGCAAGGTCTACCTCCTGACATCCCTATTTATGTCAGCTGGGCCACTGTCCTTCCAGGCTCAAGTCTCACACTCTTTGGTTTTGTTACTTTATTACTGTTTCCTATTTACTTGAGAGGCATAGAGATACAGAGATAGATGATGATGAACTCAATTACTTGAGCCCCTCCTGCTGCCTCCCAGGGTCTGCATTAACACAAAGCTGGAATAGGGAGCCAGAGGCGGGAGTCCAATCCAGGCACTCTGATGTAGAACAAAGGCATCTTAACCTCTATGTCAAACACACACTTCTCTCCTTAGATTTTTTTATTCCCTGGACTTCCACATCTCACTATTTTGCTAAGCCCAATTTCTAGTATGCAGCTGCCAGAGCACCTCCATGGATGTTGACGTCATAGGCTCTGATTCAGACTCCACTTCTAATTAATGGGGGATATTTTTGTGCCCCGATTTATCTTCCTACTTCTTTCTAAACATGTTACAAAACCTCTCACACTCTTTATCACAAGTTTGAGTTGATTTTCTTGAATGTACAATTTCCAGCACCATCATAAATTTGTTTTATTATTTGAAATAATTATACTTACACTGCTGTTTAGAAGTCTTAAATTTCTAAAACAATGTTAACTATAAATGTGAGTGGCCATTCTGACTTTAATACAAATAACTCTAGTGTTTCACCTAGAAAAGAGTACAGACCTAGGTGAAAGATAAATAATTACAGCACACAAACATAAATTAATAAAAGTGTGTAGCGCCTTAGTGGACAAGAAATCATTTTAAATGGGAACACATATCAAGTGGGCCTTATGCAAAGGATGAAACAAGAATGGACGAGTGGTCATCTAAGGAAGTTTCTGAGAGAAATAAGCAGGACTAAAGATTCACCCTGAAGGACAGAATTGGATATGTGGCTGGAGATGCAGGAGATACAGAATTCCAACAAATGCAGGTAGAGATGGGCTACAGAAGAGTCATTTTAATAACACCATCTCTATTTAGCTGCATTTAGAGGTCCTCTAAGTGTGAATTTGCACTTTCATTATTCATTCTCTTTGGAGTGAAAGATCCAGTAAAAATGAAGTTGTCTGAAATGAGGGTAGATTGTGTGTGTGTGTGTGTGTGTGACAAGAACAAAAACCAAAGTAACCTAGGTCAGCATATGTTTCATAAAAATAGAAACTGGTAAAATTATGAAACAATGATGCCTCCCTCTAAACATGTATCCTTCCCTGTCAGCAAGTCTTATCCTCCTCAGACCCCAAACGATAGGCTTACAGCTTCCGGTGGGCTTCTTGGCAGCAAGCTCACTGTGGGGTTTTGCAAATAACCAGAGAGGTTTCTTTTAAGTTTAAAATTACCCTAACCAAGAAAATCTTCTTGCGGATTTAGTCGCCAATGTCCATTACATAAATCTGTAACTTCACCTCTCACATGTCTTTATTTTGTGCTCTCTTTTCCTTTTTTGGCTCATCCTACTTTTCCAGAACTTCCTTAAGCCTCTTATCCCAATACACGACTTTTTTCCCTGCTTCAAACATAGAAAAAGATAAACCGGTTCCGTAACATCTTTCCGAACACCACCCAAGTCTTAGCACCACAAGCATGTAATTCCTTGTACCCAAACACCCTTCCCAGGGCACCTTGTATTTAGCATGCTGGAATGTGTGGCTGACCACCAAAATCCACTTTATATTCTCCATATCTGTCCAAGACATTTTAGTTCTCTAGCTCTATGGGCCGGCACTGTGGCATAGCAGGTGGGGCTGCTGCCTGCAGTGCCGGCATCCCATATGTGCACCAGTTCGAGTCCTGGCTGCTCCACTTTCCATACAGCTATCTGCTATGGCCTGGGAAAGCAGTGGAGGATGGCCCGGGTCCTTGGGCCCCTGCACCCACGTGGGATACCCAGAGGAAGCTCCTGGCTCCTGGCTTCGGATCTGTGCAGCTCCAGCTGTTGCGGCCAATTGAAGAGTGAACCAGTGAATGGAAGACCTCTCTCTCTCTCTCTCTCTCTCTCTCTCTCTCTCTCTCTCCCCCTCTCCCTCTCCCTCTCCCTCTCTCCTTCTTTCTCTCTCAGCCTCTCCTTCTCTCTCTGTGTAACTCTGACTTTCAAATAAATAAATAAATAAATAAATCTTTAAAAAAAGAAACTAGGGAAATTAATGTTCCACTTACACAATCTTAGAATGTTGGAACTGCGAGGGAACTGTAGAGATCATCCAGTCTAACTTATTATGAGTCATTTGTTAACAGCTCCAAGGGACTCATTCACAACAGGGAAAATAAACAATTAGGGCCTTTAAAAGAACTCTATAGTAAGAAAAATTACAGGATTCCCCTAAGGAAGGAAATGAAGCTAAGTGTGCTAATTTGGACAGATGCTTTAACAGCATCTCCAACACATGCAGGCACAAATGCAGGGCTCTGTTGATTCAATACAGAAGATGAGGCTTCAAATCAAACAGAGACATTTATTAAGCACAGCACCATGATTAAGACATGCCCAAGGCATCAGGGAACCAAAACGGTGTTCTGGAAATGTGAAAGGCTCACACTCTAACTTATGGAACAACACCACAGACCATACCTCTAGACAAATAATTTTCTACTCTTTTTCTTTTTAAGATTTATCTCTTTATTCAGGCCAGCATTGTGGAATACAGGGTTAAGCCGCTGCCTGCAGCATCAACAGCCTATATGGGCACCAGTTTGCATCTTGGCTGTTCCACTTCTGATCCATCTTTCTGCTAATGTGTCTCAGAAAGCAGTGGAGGATGGCCCAAGTGCCTGAGTTCCTGCTACCCGTGTGGGAGACCCTGATGGAGCTCCTAGCTGCAACCTGGCTCAGCCCTCGCCATTGCAGTCATTTGGAGGGTGAACCATTGGATAGAATACTCTCTCTCTCTCTCTCTCTCTCATAGTGTTTTTTTTTTAAAGATTTATTTATTTATTATTTTTACCTGAAAGGCAGAATGACAAAGAAGGAGGGAGAGTGAGTGAGTGAGGGAGAGAGATCTTCCATTTTCTATTTCACTTCCCAAATGGCTGCAATGGCCAGGGCTGAGCCAGGGCAAAGCCAGGAGCCAGGAGTTCATCAGGGTCTCCCACTTAGGTGGCAGGGGCTCGAGTACTTGGGCCACCCACCGCTGCCTTCCCAGGTGCATTAGCAGGGAGTTAGATTGGCAGTGGAATGGGAGGACTTGACTGGTGTTCTAATATGCAATGTGGAGCAGCCAGGACTTGAACCAACGTTCACATGGGATACTGGTGTTGCAAGCAAGAAGCCTGATGCACTGTGCAACATTTCTTTTTTAAAAAAATTATTTATTTGGAAAGAACAGTGACAGAGAGAGAGAATGAAAGAGAAAGAGAGAGAAAGAGTGAGAGAGAGAGAGAGAGAGAGAGAGAGAGGTCTTCCATCCACTGGTTCACTCCCTAGACAATACTAGACAATAGCCCTGCCTGGACCAGGCTGAAGCCAGGAGCCAGGAACTCCAGCATGGTATCTCACATGGGTAGCAGGAAACTGGATTAGAAATGGGGTAGCTAGGACTTGAACCAGTTTTCCAATATGGGATGCTGAAATCTCAAGTGGCAACTTAACGAGATGCACTATAATGCCAGCCCTCAAATATTCTGCATCTGTAGCCTAATATGTTTGGTGCTCTACATGTTGCTGAGGAAAAATATCTCTGAATAGGTTTCCGAGGGGTCTTAAAAATCACAGTGCACAGTTTACATGAAAAAACCTTTGCTAAGGTCTTTTCAGAGCAGTAGCATAAGAATCTGACTTATTCAAGTCAGCAACTAAATTTTCTCCACACAAATGTGACAACAGCCTGGAACTTTCTACTGTATTTTAGTTCTCCATCAACAAGGCTCAGTATGCTAAGAGGTCTGTCTGAAATTGCACCAAGTGCGGTAGCCTGGAGAGGTCCTTCTCAACTTACAAATGTCAGTTATTTTTTGCCTTCTCCATGGAGCCTTGGTTGACCTCTGTACCTGAGACAGGAAAGGCCACACTCGAGTCTCTCCCTTTGGCGTCTCAGAGCTCTTCACGAGGCTGAGTCAGGCAGTTGTTCCATATGAGGTGGTGATGCCCCCTTTGTGGTGTTGGGAAATAGTTGAGGATTTTTTGTTTGTGTAAGGAATAACAGACACTTCTGGCATTTAGTGGGCAGAGGCTAGTTCTGTTCAGTAAAGAGGTATTTTATATCTGTATTTTTGAATAGTTTTCACATCTAGTGACTTTTCTGGAAGTACAACTGCCATGTAAATTGAGAGGAGATGGTGTATTGTCTCATTTGCAATGTAATCAAGAGTTTTTGGCAACTGCACTAGTGGTGTCTGAACTGCCAGTAACAGTCTCCTCTGTCACTCTGCCTCTGTAGTTCTGAGTCGTGGTGATCCCATGGATAAAGGGAAGTATTTGCCTCATTACGTGTTCTGCTGTAGTCAGACTTAAGCATTCATGTATTTATTATCTTGGCAAGTTATATTCTTTTTATTCTTAACTGTATAGAAGCATCACATTGATTTTTATGAAACTATGAATGCAAAGATATATATTCTCAGTGAATTGATTTTGGGAAACTGAAGAGAACATTAAAACATATATTCCAGAAAGGCAGCATTGGGCCTGATTGGTATAGGGCGGAAAGAACATGTCCTTTGAGGGCATAGCTAGCTCTCCGTTCATCTTTATCACTTATCAGTTTTTGAAATTAGGAAAATTAATTCTCAAAGTCACTTTTCCTTATCTACAAAATAGATCCCTAAAATAGCAATCCTTTAATAGCCATTGCAATTTATGCAAGCTCCACACCCATAGCAAATGTCAATAATTAATTTCATCTCATTAATTCATTCAACACATATTCATTGACCACATACTTTGGGCAGGCATTAGTATTGGTGTTGGTATGTAAAACAGCAAATAGGGGTTAGTATTATGGTGTAATGGATTAAGCTGCCTCCTGCACGTCTACATCCCTTAAAGGCACTGGTTCAAGTCCCAGCTGTTCTACTTCCAATCCAGATCCCTGCTAATGCACCTGGGAAATCAGTGGGAGATGGCTCAATTCCCTGTGTCCCTGCACTCATGTGGGAAACCTGGAAGAAGCTCCTGGCTCCTGGTTTCAGTCTGGCCCAACCCCAGCCATTGCAATCATTTGGGAAGTGAATCAGTGGATGGAAGATCTCTTTGCCTCTCCCTCTCTGCCTCTATAACACTGCCTTTCAAATAAATTAAATAAATCATTTTTAAAAAGCAGCAAACAACATCTGGCCTACGGGAAGACAGATTCATTCAATGAGGCATCATGTGGTATCATCATTTTATATCAATTTGATTGCTCTTATCATATTTTATGATAGTCAATTGAAGGTGTGTGATGATCTGTGCTGGATTATATGTCCCTGAAGCAGGTGTAATCTTTACTCACTTCCATCTTCTCAACAACTATCATAGTCCTCTGCCTCCAGTAGGCTGTAATGTCATCATGCATCATTTGATAACAGGGGCAGATCCTGAGAGATGCATCATTAGAAAACTTCATTGTTGGGTGAACATTGTAGAATGTACTTACACAAACCTAGATGGCATATCCTACTGCACACCTAAGCCATACAGTAAATTTCTCCTAGGGTCATGATAGTCCCAACAACACAAATGCAAGAGAAAATGATGTAGTAAAGAGATGCGGTAAACATGCTATGTGTCCATGAGATGTATGAGGCTACTGCTGGTGTGGACTGAACACTACTTGAGGCAAATGTTTCTATAGGTAAAAGGAGTACATACTAAAGTAATGATAAAAAATATGTGATACTAGATATGTAAGCCTATGTAAACATAGGCATTTATTGTCATTATCAAGTATTCTGTACTGTACATAAGTTGGTGTGTGCTATGCTTTTATATGACTGGCACTATAGCAGTTTTATTTACACCAGAATCATCACAAAACTTGTGAGTAATGTATTGTACTGTGGCACAACATTAATACATCATAGGGATTTTTTAGTTCCATTATTATCTAATGAACCCAACACTGTGTATGTGATCCATTGTCGACCCAAATGGCATTATGCAGCATATGGATGTAAATATTTTTCACTGGATTGGATTATTATATATTTTGTATATTAGGACTTTAAGCATCAGAAATTCTAAGTCTTATAATTAAGTTTAAATATAAAAATATTCCTAATGAAGATGGTGAGGATGGAGAATATTCTGTGTGAGATGCCATTATGTTATTTATGGCCCAGCTTTCTTCTGCATAGTTCTTCCTTAGGCTCGGTGACACAAGGCCACACTTCAGTTCTACCATGGCTGGTTCCTTACAAGGAAGTGAGTCTATGGAGCTGGGGTGATATGCTTACTTTGAGCCTGCACAGACCTCCCTCTGGACTGTGTTCAGTGCTTGCTCCAACCACCCCATATCAAATACCAGGAATTATGCAGGCTTCTTTCCCATGTAGGAACCAGCAACTCTACCTAGGTCTTCCACGTGGTAATAGGTACCTAAGTACCCAGACCATCTTCCCCTGCCTTCCCAGGTACATCAGCAGGAAGCTGGATTGGAAGCAGAGCAGCTGGGACTCAAATTGACACTCAAATATGGGATGCCAGTGTTTCAAACAGTGGCTTAAACTTCTGCACCACAACACTTCCCTGTAAATGTTTACTTTTTAAGATACATCTTACAGAACTTTTCTAATCTTATGTATTCTAGCAGGAAGTAGTAAACTTAATTTTTACATATAGGAGCATTATTCCTTCTATCCTGTTAATCTAAACTTTCACTTTTCATTAAGTTGTTAGCAGAATTTCAAATCTCAATAAAATTATTATTTTTTTCTTTGTGCAATATATTTTCCCCCAATAATGAAAAAATGTCCATGCATGCATTGGTATCTCTGTTTTTAGGTTGCAAGAATATCTTGGAACTAAAATATGCTTAATTTTATTGGGGTTTTGTATTTGAATTTCTTTAGGGAAAACCTCAGAAGAGATCCCAGAGAAGCAAGAGATATATGCATTTGTTTGTTTTTTTCCATATTATCTATTATGGAATATTTTCTTTGTATAACATTCAAACTGTGAAGCAAAGTTTCTGCTGAACTAGTTTCTGGCATTTATGATTTTTACATAGCTGTTACAAATCCATTGATATATAATGGTGTGATTTGTGCCTGGTCTTTATGCATTTCCTGAAGCTATTTTCCATAATACATATTTTAATAGAATAATTTTATTCCTTTTTATTTATATGCTATATTATCTTTTTGATATATACTCATAGTTTAAAAAATGTGTGAGTATTTCATTGCATGATCTCAGTTGTCTGTGGAATCTAAAACAGTTGAACTCACAGAAGTAAGACAGGGGTTTCCAGAAGCTAGGGGAATAAAGTAGGTAGGGAAAAGGGAAACAAGAGTTAAAGGTACAAAATTTCACTAAGCAAAAGGTATATATTTCCATAGTCTATTTCATTGAATGGTGAAAATAGTCAATAATCATGCATTATATATTTCAAAATCATTAAGAATATATTGTGAATGCTCTCACCATGAAAAATGATAAGTATGTGAGATCATGATATGTCAATTAGCTTGATTTAATCATTCCAAGATACAAGCTTCCACCTGTAGTGCCAGCATCCCATATGGGCACCAGTTTGTGTCCTGGCTGCTCCTCTTCTGATTCAGCTCTCTGCTATGGCCTGGGGAAGTAATAGAAAGTGGTCCAAGTGCTTGGGCCCCTGCATCCACATGGGAGGCTCAGAAGTTCTGGCTCCTGGCTTTGGATGGGGCCAGCTCTGGACATTGCAGCCATTTGGAGAGTAAACCAGCAGATGGAACACCTTTCTCTCTGTCTCTCCTTCTGTCTGTAACTCTAACTCTCATATAAATAAATAAAAGCTTAAAAAAATCATAGAGAATCCCATACATATAACTGTTAATTAAATATAAAATTTAAGGGGTTGATGTAGTGAGTAACGCCACCGTCTTCAGTGCCAGCATCCCATTTGGGTGCTGGTTTGAGTACCGGCTGCTCCACTTCTGATCCAGCTCCCTGCTGATGGCCTGGGAAAGCAATAAAAGATGGACCAAGTTCTTGGGTCCCTGCACCCACATGGAAGACCCAGAAGAAATTCCTGGCTCCTGGCTTCCGATTGGCACAGCTCTGTCCATTGTAGCCATTTGGGGAGTGAACCAGTGGATATAAGATCTCTCTCTTTCTCTCTCTGTCTTTCCCTCTTGCTCTATAACTCTGCCTTTCAAATAAAATATATAAATCTTTAAAAAATTTAAAATATACCTCAATCTCTTTATTTATATATTATTGTGTTATAGTATATTACTGTTAATATCTTTACTGTCCATAGACTTATTGCTAATTCTTTTTTTTTTTTTTTTTTTGACAGGCAGAGTGGACAGTGAGAGAGAGAGAGACAGTGAGAAAGGTCTTCCTTTTGCCGTTGGTTCACCCTCCAATGGCCGCCGCGGTAGCGCGCTGCAGCCGGCGCACCGGGCTGATCCGATGGCAGGAGCCAGGTGCTTCTCCTGGTCTCCCATGGGGTGCAGGGCCCAAGGACTTGGGCCATCCTCCACTGCACTCCCAGGCCACAGCAGAGAGCTGGCCTGGAAGAGGGGCAACCGGGACAGAATCCGGTGCCCCGACCGGGACTAGAACCCGGTGTGCCGGCGCCGCAAGGCGGAGGATTAGCCTAGTGAGCCACGGCGCCGGCCTAATTCTTTAAAATTTTCTTTTATAAGATGTTCAGTTTTATTTACTTTAATAACTTCCTGTTCTTGCATATTACACTAATATATGCAAATAACTGGAAGTGATCATTTTAAAAGATCTATGTCTTTGATCTCAGGTTGAAATCTTAGCTATTCAGTGTTCTTTCACATGAGTTAGTATTATCATCTGACTCATCTCTGTTTAATGCAATCAAAATGATTTTTTAAGATAGGACTCAGGTATTGCCTCTGTCATAACTTTGACATTCATCCATTCAGTAATTCCATAAGATTTATTTCGTGACTATTATGTCATATGCCCAGTTTTAAGTGTTTAGTGATTCAATAGTGAGGGAAAAAAACAGGCAGGCTCTGTTCCCATGGACGATATTAACCTAGTAAACACATTTTTAAATATATAACCTCAAATAGAGGAAGGAACACAGAGGACAGGAAAGGACTCTATGAATAAAGATGTTGAGGAAATAGGACTTGAATTAGCCTTTGATTCACAGGGTAATAATAAAAGCTCAAACCCAACTGTCTGACACTGAAGTCTGACATGATTCTAGTGGGTTGCTTGTTACAATGGGTGCAGTAAGTTCTCTCATTTATGTATGTCGGATTCTTCACACGGTGGATTTGCTGCTCCTTCTCTGGAGCATGATGTTCATTTCCCCTTTCTTGAATCTAGGCTGGCCTGTGACTTGCTTTGACCACTATGGGAGGAGTACCATTATGCAAATTCTGGAATGCAGGGTTCAGAGGCTTAGCAGCCCTCACTCTCATCCACTTGGACTGTGGCCTGATCATCAGCATTTAAAGAAGTCAGGTGTAGCCTACTGGACTAAGACAGGTTACATAGAAGAGAACTGAGGCTTCCCAGCTAACAGCCACAACCAACTTCCTGCACGTAAAGATTCAGACCATCCAATCCTATGTAATAGAATGCTGCAAGATGATTGCAGCTCCGTGAGTGACTTCACATGAAGAAAAACAGAAAAACATCCCAGCTGATATTAATCCAAATGGCTGAGCTGCAGAATCATGAGCTATTAAGTGTTATTTTAAACCAGAAACCGTGAAGCAGCTTGTTACCCAGTATAGGTAGCAGAAACAAAAGCGCTTTACTTTTCTGAGGGGCTTTTAAATTGAGGTCCATTAAACCTTAGCTAAGCCTGGAATGAACATTTGAGGAGTTACAAGTTCCATAAAGTTTTTATTTTTGTTTATATTTTGATAACATTATTTTATGAACTTAAGCTCAATGCCAATGACAATTCACACTGGAAAGGTATATTTTCTGCTTAAAAATTTAGATTTTTAAAAAGAATTCTATTTATCTTATTTATTTGAGAGGCAGAAGGACATAAAAAGAGAGAAAACCAGACATATAGAAAGTTTCCATCTGCAGGCTCATTTCCTAAATGCCGTTAATGGCAGGAGATGGGCCACACTGAAGCCATGTCTCAACTCTGGGTTTTTGTGACCACTCTCTTTCTACTGTGCTTCACTCTTAAAGTATGGGACAGGTCTTTCCTCAAGTCCCCCCAGTATAACTAGCACATGGTGATAATCTTTCAGAACAGAGATGATAGATAGCATCTAGGAATCACCACAGTGGAAGATAAAGTTTCAATTTGATAATTACTCTTACAATTAGATTTTTCTCCCATTGAAAACCAACGCTCACTCCTTAGCACTTGGAATCCACTATCAGGTATCTCTTTTCAAGTTCTAGCCCATTGCCATTTGGGAGGTTGCTGTTTGTCACCTCCAGAGTTCCCTATATCTTCTCTTCTTCTAATTCCCATAACCCTATAACTTCTTGTAGCCAGACTTCCTTGGAAGTAACTCCAAGCATCCATTAATATCATTATAATCTGTACAGAGTAACATCTGGCCATGCAGTCTCAATCCTTGACCAACCTGCTTGAAGCTTGTGCTGGTCTATTGCTCTAGGAGTCCCAAGAGGTTTATTCTTAGCTGACAACTGCATGGTAAAAATGGTTAAACAACATGTGCCAGAACAAAGTGGCCCAGAGATATCTGCTGGCTTCTGAACTGCCAGTCTGACAGGAAAGCTGAGATCTAACCTCAGAGCTTCCTATTACCATGCTGTATTTGGATCGATATTTTTCTAGACTATGCCTCATGTTACAGATGCCCACTGAAACATGTGAAAATCCGTCATCAGATATTTCCTCTCGGAAAGTTACAAACCCTACTGGCAAAGGATCTAAAAATGCTGAAGTAAAGAACTATTTTACCTTTGTTTAGTTGATCATTTCATAGATTTATTTGACCATGGTTCCCCTAAAATTTACTAGAATGTAGCGCTTATGGAGTGGGAACTGCTGCCACAGACTATGTGTCAAACCTGAGTGCACCTGCTCCATTATCCTCCCTGGTCTTTATTTTGTCTCTCTTTGGCAAAAGATTCCTAGTCTGGATTCCACCCATATCTTTTTCTTGTTCTCTCTGGCAGGTTATGACCTCTTTTGAAGAGTGCAGCTCAAGCAGACGTCTTCTTGTTTTGTGATTCCTCTAACACAAAACCTGCTTTGTTCCAAGTTCTGTCTCTCCAGTGAGAGTGTAAGTTTACCCAGGGCAGTGCTGGTGCAGAACTGATAGGGACTCAGGAAAAAGCCTGTTAATTAGATGAGCTCATGTGTTCATTCCACAAATAACTATTATGTGATTTCTCCATGCTCAACACACATCTTAGTGTCCTAACTCCAGTGAGCAAGAGGAAGAAAAAGGCCTGCCCTCCTAAAGTTTATATTCTAGTGATGGATCCAGATAATAGGCATTGGACATGATAAGCAAGTTAGTAAAAACAACGTATTGGCACACAGAACATTAAATCGATGATCTTTTCTCTTATAATCCTTACCTTCAAAAGTACCATGCAGATTCAATTTATTTCTGGCTAACCCCCCAGATTTTCGATTCTAGGTTTAGTAGACCATTATCCAGCTTGTAAAAGTTCTAGCTGTGATACTAAAACAATACATACAAGAAAACCAAAATGCTGATTATCTTTCTACAACATGACTATTGTAATTAGAGAAAGAAAGAAAGAAGCTAATGCAAAAATTAAAGGGGAGAAATGGGTGGATATTGTGGTACACCAGGTTAAGATGCTGCTTGGGACACCTGCATCCCAGACTGGCTACTCCACTTCCAACCCAGTTTCATGTTAATGCATCTTGGGAGGCATCAAATGATGGCTCAAGTACTTGGCCCCCTGCCACCCATGTAGGAGGCCCAGGTGGGAATTCTAAGCTCCTGGCTTTGGCCTCGCCCAGCCCTGGCTGTGGTTGGCCTTTGGGGAGTAAACCAGTAGATGGACGTGCTCTCTCAATCTCTCTCTCTCTCTCTCTCCTTTTCAAGCTGAAAATAATTATGGACTGCTGGATTGCTACTGAGAAAAATTCACCAATTAGTCCACTATGTCTTAAAACAGAGATCAGATGCTTTCTACAATGCACATTTGATTGTTTTTGTCATCTTTTTTTTAAATTATATTTTTATTCAAAAGAGTTATATAGAGAGAGGGAGAGAAAAAGAGGCAGAGACCTTCCATTCACTGGTTCACTCCTCAAATGAACACAATGTCTGGGACTGAAGCCAGGAGCCAGGAGCTTCATCTGGTATCCCACATAGGTTGCAGAGGCCCAAATACTTGGGCCATCCTCTGTTGTTTTCCCCAGGTACGTTAGCAAGAATCAGAAGTGCAGTAACACTATTTGAACAGGCATCCATATGGGATGTTGGTGTGGTAGGCAACAGCTTTTCCTGCTATACCACCACACCAGCCCCATTCCTGTCATCTTGAAGCTCTCTTGAGATCCTAAGTTCTGGAAATGTATTATTTTTCCTTCCTTTTACTTGATCATTTACTCTACTCTTTTGTAAGAAAACTAAGAAACAAGAAAAGGGGGAAAAGAAAGAAAGAAAAAATATTTAATTCCCGGCCACTTTATAACTTCGAGGGTCATTATGGTTTGCTACCACTCTCTCTTCTTCAGTCAGTGTCCTTCACCAACCTCTTGTGTTCTCTCCCTAAGGCATCTGAGACTCACCAGTTGGTTCACAGTCTTCCTCTCTACTCTAAGGCCATAACTATCCTGAGTGACTTCAACATGTGGACAACCTCCTAACAGCTTGTCTCTCGGTTCCCTGTAGTTTAGTTTCTGATAGCTTCCGCTTCCATGCAGACACCCACCCCCGACTCTCACACTGTGTGCTCTCTGGTCAGATACTGCCCTACCTCTGCCACCATCAACCTAAGCATCCCACTTTGGACTCCAGTCTCCTCTTCTAGCTGCCTGCATTACTACTCCTGCCATGATTATTTCTTGGTCTCATCAGGACCCTCGAACTACAGAGACCTTTGCTTTCTCCTAGTCTAGCTGTCTTTTGCTTTCTCACCCTCCCTGGCAAACTTAAATTCCAGAGCTATCCATTAAGTGGCTGCAGTTGTTTTTTGTCCTAGCAATCTTGGATCTTACTATTCTCCAAACTCCCCCTTCCCCAAATACATCCATGCATGAGCCACTGAGCCATGCTAGGGAAGATTACAGCAAATGTCAGATTAAGAGTCACTAACAGTCATGGTCATTCAAGTATGTCTCATAAACGGCTTCAAAATCCTGTTATTTCTGATCAGTTTCCTCCCTCATCCCTCAGTCTACAACATTTGTCATTTAAACACTCTCAAGTCTTTTGTATTGCTTTTATGGATGTTTCATTTCATCCGACTAACTGTCTCTTTTTCTTGTTCACAAATTTCTTGAATGAAACTTCTCTGCATTTGTTTGGCTACCCCCTACTCTTTTTGCTAACCTCGCACTCACTGCTTATCTCACTCCAGTCTGACTCCTTCACCCCACCAATTTATTAATAGAAAATAGCTCTTAGTGAGGACTCAGTGAGGATACCTATGCATGAAATTCAGTGGAAATTTTAAATATTTAACTTCCTAGTCTTTTCAGTAAAGTTTAACTTTCTTGATGATGCTATTACTCTTTTAAAATAATAGCTTGATATATAATTCACACTGCAGAAAGTCACTTATCTAAAGTGGAAAATTTAATGATTTTTAGGATTTTCAAAGTTTTGCAATCATCACTAGAATCACTTTCAGTACATTTTCATCACCCATAGCCATTAGCAATCACTCCCCACTATACCTAGACTATCAGTCCTTGGCAACCATCAGCCTACTTTCTGTCCCTGTGGATTTGCCTATTTTGAGTATGTCACATAAGTGAAGTTATGCATATATGATCCTTATGAGTGGCTTCTTCATTTGGCAGGATATTTTCAATGTTTATCCATACTGTAGCAGGTATCAGTAGCTCATTTCTTTTTATAGTCAAATAGTATTTCATTGTAGGGATATATGATATTGTTTTGCTATTCATCAACTGATGGATATTTGGGGTGATCCCAATGTTTGCTATTTTAAATAATTCTTCTATGAATATTCATTTTCAAGCTTTTGTGTACACTTTTTTTAAAAAAAAGATTTGTTTATTTATTTGAAAGTCAGAGTTACACAGAGAGAGGAGAGGCAGAGAGAGAAAGAGAGAGAGAGGTCTTTCATCCACTGGTTCACTCCCCAATTGGCTGCAATGGCTGGAGCTGCGCCAATCCGAAGCCAGGAGCCAGGAGATTCTTCTGGGTCTCCCACACAAGTGCAGGGGCCTAAGGACTTGGGCTATCTTCCACTGTTTTCCCAAGCTATAGCAGAGAGCTGGATCGGAAATGGAGCAGTAGGGTCTCAAACTGGCGCCCATATGAGATGCCGGCACTTCAGGCCAGGGCGTTAACCCGCTGTGCCACAGTGTGGGTCCCATGTACACATGTTTTTATTTCTCTTGGATACGCACCTTGGAGTGGAATTGATGGCTCACGTGGTAATTCCATGTTTGACCATTTGAAGAACTGCAGATGTTTTTCTAAAGTGGCCACATCTTTTTGTATCCCTATGAATTTATGTCTGAGGGCTTTATTTCTGCACACCATGCCTACATGCATTTTATCCCATTTTTTGATTCTAGTCTTTTCAATAGATGTGAGATAGAATCTCACTCTGGTTCTACATTTCCTGACTAATGACATTGGGAACCTATTGGCCATTGGTAAAAATTCCTTTGAAGAAATGTCTAACGTGTAAATTTTTTTTCATTTTAAAATTAGGTTATTTGTGTTTTTATTATTAAGTTGTAGGAATTCCTCATATACTCTAGATACCAATCCCTTATATGTTAGATGTACATTTTTTCTTCCATTCTGTGGATTGTCTTTTCACTTTCTGTGTGGTATCCTTTTCAATTTTGATGATGTACAATTTATATATTTTTGTTGTTATTTGTGCTTTTGATGTCGTATCTAGAAACCATGACTTAATCCTAGGTCACAAAGACTCCTATGTTTTATTGTAAGACAGTCATAGTTTTATCTTATATTTATATTTATATTTATATTTGTGGGCCCATTATGAGTTAGTTTTTTCTTAAGGTGATGTGAGCTAAGGGACTCCAGTCATCATGAAAAATCCTCTTGCCTTAGCTTCCAAGAGATCACGCCCTCCTCATCTCCTTCTGCTCTTCCACTTGGCCCCTCAGTCTTCTTCTGTTTTCAGGTACACTTTCCTGTGTTGCATCATCTCTTCCCTTACATTCTTCCTCTCAGGGAATCTCAATAAGAACACAGCTTCAGTCATATATAGTCACTTAAATTTATATCTCCATCTCAGACTTCTTTAAACTACAGATCCTTTATCCAACTGCCAACTCTATCTCTCCTCTTAATTTTCTCAGAAACACAAAAATTATATCTAAAAATACAGGATATTTTAATTTTCCTATCTTGGCATCACTATTTATGAAAGCTAAAGACTTAAGTACCATCCATGACACTTTTTATCTCTTAGTCTCAAATATAATCCACCATTGATTCTCTCAGTTTCACCTTCTAAAAATTTCTCAAAGGTACCCACTTCTTCCTGTCTCTTGCAGCCATGTTATTTTCTTCATGCTGCTAAATTCCTAATGTCCAACAAATCCCAACTCATCTATTCTAGACCACTTTGACTTTTTCTCCACTCTGGAGCTAGACTGTTTTCAGAATATAAGTATGACTCTACTAATTAAAAAATTATGCCATTACCACTAGTAATACCTATCCCTAACAATTAAAAAAAATTTGTCAAATGCCTCTGTATATTGGTACATCTTGTTTGAATATTTAGATGCACTACCTTTTTTCTTGTCTACAGAAATGTCAGAATCCTTCATATATATCCAGGGGTTATGTAAAAACCATTCTATCAGTCCAACTTTCCCTCCACAAGCGGAAGGCTCTCCTATTTAACCCCTTCTCGTTCTACTGATTTCTGATCAAGTGTTATTCTTTAGGGACACATTGATGTCCAGCTGTTCTCATGTTCGCCTCCATGATTCCCTTGTTCCATGATCTAACAACATGAGTCCCTTTTTTTCCCTCTGAACATGTCTCTCAGTTTGCAGTTTTAGATTTGACCCTATGGCTTGTAGATGAGCCTCTCATGTGGAAAGAGAGACTAAATGGTTTTAATTACTACAATATTACCAGACTTAAGCATTGTCTTTGCATATAAGCAGTGCTAAAAAATGATTGTGTGTATGTGTGTGTGTGTGTGTGTGTGAAATAAATGTAGTGAGTGGGCACAGCAGACATATTATAGAAAACAGTGGCAGGCTTTGCATAGAGGTTAGATGAAGATGACTAGATTCTTATAGCAAGGGAAGTGCTCTGAGTAAAATTTTTAATTAGTACTTACAGAGACCTTGGAAATTAATTAGGGTTAGCATGAAAAATAAAAAGAAAAATCCACATAGAACAACATTTGACTCATCAAATAGATATAAATTTGATTTCAAATATTAGGACAAGCAACTCTGCACTCCTGTGGAAGGGATAATGTTAACTTTTTTGAAAGAAAGGGGTATGTTTAAAATTCTGAAACAGCTGTTGGTGACGAGCTCTGAACATTAGTTCCGAATTTCACTTTGGAATTACATTTTTGCATTACAGTTTTCAGGAGGTGAAGGAGATAAATGTGGAGGAAAGAACCCCTGACAGCGTCTTTCCCTATCTGGTCATGTTCAGTCAGACGGAGAGAACGGGAGCCTGGCAAAAGGACTGAGAGAGGGATCAAGGATCCAAGGAGGTTCAGTCTTAAGAGCAAGTAAGTGTGGAAAATTGGGTGCAGGCAGGACACTGGAGAGCAAAAGCAAGCCACTGGCAGGGTAAGAAGAATATGTGTGAATACTCAGAGTTTCACTGAAAAAGAAACTGCTTCGAAGGAAAGAAACCATCTCTTTCCATGCTAGCCTCTAAGAATCTTCTCCATGTCGGTTTTAAAGGAATAAAGCAAAGACATTTGTGGAAAGTGTTCTGAGGTTTCTGTGCAGAATACTGCCACATAAATCCACGAGAGGGGACTGACACAAGTTACAACATAGAGCAAAGGCCAAAGAAGACAGCCATGTGCACAAAACCAGCTTCCTTGTAACCACAACATTCAGCTGCATTTCCTAACTGTTGCTGGCAAGTGTTCTAAGGTGTTTACAAATTGCCTAGCAAGGTTTCAAGGTTAGAGTACCAAGCTGCTTCTGTCATAGGGCACCTGTTATCTAAGCCTCTGAAATATCCTCTTTGCTCACCTGTCTATTTGTTTCTTGTTTCTTAAACATAAGAGAAGTCTGTACTTTTCATGGCAGAGTTTTCTGATTCCAGTTCAGCAGCAACTGCTAGACCTGCAGCAGCACTGAGTGTGAAGCCCTTTGACTTTGGGAATTAAAAATGGAAGCATCAGGCCCGCACCACAGCTCACTAGGCTAATCCTCCGCCTAGCGGCGCCGGCACACCGGGTTCTAGTCCCGGTCGGGGCGCCGGATTCTGTCCCGGTTGCCCCTCTTCCAGGCCAGCTTTCTGCTATGGCCAGGGAGTGCAGTGGAGGATGGTCCAGGTGCTTGGGCCCTGCACCCGCATGGGAGACCAGGGTAAGCACCTGGCTCCTGCCTTGGGATCAGCGCAGTGCGCCGGCAGTGGCGGCCATTGGAGGGTGAACCAACGGCAAAAGAAGACCTTTCTCTCTGTCTCTCTCTCTCTCACTGTCCACTCTGCCTGTCAAAAAAAAAAAAAAAAAAAAAATGGAAGCGTCTTGAGCCGATACTCCAGCTATGCTTTCCACGAAGTGGGGTAGGCAGCTCCTGACAGGGACTGGGTGCTGCCTGGGGAGAAGGCAGGGATATCAGGACCCATGGTGCCAGAAGCTCACCATCAGGACTGCGTGGAGGGTCCGCCGGGCCTCCCTGGGGGCGGCTGAGGCTTCCTACCGCTGCTGTGGTTCCCACAGCCCCCTCCCGAATCTGCAGGCCTCCCACACTTCCCAGCTGCCACTGTGACAACGCGCACAGAGCAGCAACAGTTGCTCTTTCCCAAAGCCCAGAACCTCCCCCCATCATCCTCTGTGCCAACCCCGAAACACCCACCCTCCACATTCTCCCCCTCCCCCAGTCCCCGAGGACCCTCCTCCACCATCTCTTGCTTTGTGCAACTCAGGGATTAACATTGCACGTTTTTTCCTTTTTCCTCCTTGAATTTGAGTCTTCAGGCTAGGGCGTAGGATGAGGTTGGCTGGTTCATGGCTGTCAGTGGTTCCTGTAGAGCCTACCCTTCACACCTCTCCCTCGCATGCTGCTTCAGAGAAAACGGAGCTACCTGAGCAGTTGGAGGGCCACATCGTCCCTGTGTTCCCACTACCTGGTTTTGAGGGCACAGACATCAGTAAGCTTTTTCTCTTATCCCTTTTAACTGGAAAGTCCCCCCCCCCCCCTTCCCAGCACTCCTCAGGCCCAAGGCTTCCCCAGCATTACCTGTCCCTGGCTTGGCCATGTCACAGAACAGACACCTGCTAGCCTGCTCACTGGTCTACCAGCTGGCTCCTTCACTCCCTTTCCCTCTCTGGGTGGACTCGCTTTTGTTCCTGCTCGCTTTGCACCACACCTTTCAGTCAGTCATTGCAGGCACATTTTTAAAGTGCCAGCTATGTGCTAGACCTAATTAATTTTTAAAGATTTATTTAATTTGAAACATGGAGTTAGAGAGAGAGAGAGAAATCTTATATTGGCTGGTTTACTCTCCAAATGCCTGCAACAGCCGGGGATTGGCCAGGCCAAAGCCAGAAGCCTGGGACTCTACCTCGGTCTCCCACATGGGTGGCAGGGACACAAGCACTCGGGCCATCTTCCACTGCTTTCCCAGGTGCATTAACAGGCAGCCGGATGGGAACTGGAGCAGCCAAGACTTGAACCAATGCTCACAGCAGGTGCCGGCACCACATGCAGTGGGTTAACATGCTGTGCTACAATGCCAACTCCCCACACCTAATCTCTGGGTATAAATTAAGAGTTGCATTTCCTCCCCTCACACAGCTTATAGACCAATGAGATGGAGATAAGAAACAAGCATAAAAAAATAGAAAATGATAAAATGCAAAAGTGCCATGAAAGGAAACTGCACATTTGAAATTTTTCCTAACTCTAGTATCTTTCTCTAATGATCAAGCTTAAAATAAATTGACTTTGAATTTGAGACCCAAATAGAACTGGTATCTTCAAATCATATAACTGGCCATTACATGGTTATGGTCTTTCAAAGACTATTCAAGATCAGAAATTAATGAGATGACTGAGTGGGATTGTGGTCTTCTCTTAAGTTTCCTGAATGTTCACAATATACCAAATATATATGATACTGTTTGGAAATGCTCGTAAGTACTTCCTACAATTCAGTTTGTGTGTGTGTATATGTGTGTGCACACACTTTGAAGTGTGCACACACTTCAAAATACATTCATGGATAACACATCCCATTTGCTTTATCTTCTTGGTGAATACTTTAGGATTTCAGGGTTCTGGAAACTCTAAGAAATCAGATATATCTTTGGCAACTTAAAAGCCCTCATGAATACCCAATTAAGGAGAAAAAATATATCAGGAAAGTCAGGAATACAACTGGAATCAGAGTCAGATCTAAACAGCACACAAGGTGAGTCTGGGCTTGTGGGCTCCTTGAGTAACATCTTCCTTTTTTTTTGTTTTACATTTCAATCTTTTTTTCTTTGAAAGGAGTGAGTTGTGGACAGGGGAGTTAAATGCGGTATGTGGCAATATCCTTTTCCTATTGTTCCCTCAGCCTGGCAGCCTTCTTTTCATAAGGCTGCTTGCCACCTGCAGCGGTGTTACTCCACATCTCTCCCACTTTCTTTGCAGCATCATCAATGGATAGGCCAGGATGTTCTCCTTGGATTTTTGGGTGATACACAGAACAGAACAAGAAAAGGGATGAAGGAGGCTTCTTGGGTGCATTGGGATCCTTGAATTTCTTTTTTGTTTCCCTTTAGGAGGGATCTAGGTTTTCAGGTCTCTTTCATGACAAGCCTGTCCGCCATGTCTTCAAATTTTCCTTTCTCTTTAGCAGACATAGTCTTCCACCTCTCTGAGCACTTCTTTAGAAAACTCTGAGAAATTGACGGAAGCATCTGGGTGCTTCTTCTTGTGCTCCTCTTGGCAAGCTCTCACAAAGAACCAATATGATGACATTTTATCTCTTGGCTTCTTAGGATATCCTTTGCCCATGTCTAGTTATTTTTCCTCAGTGAGGCACAGATTCGCTCAGTGCCCATTCAGCTCTCACTTGTCCTGGCACTGTCTCTATGGAGCTCAATGTACTGCAATGGCTGTGAGAGCAGGAGCCAGACACAGCCTCCTGACTCTGCTCTGTAACATTACTGAGTAACAGGTTCTTACAAGCTACGTATAGGTAACGGGTTCTTGAAGATACTCTCTGATGATGGGAGCTTTCGAAGAAGCCTGACTTGGTCTCATTCTGGGGTCAGGTCATTGGTAGTGGGAAGCTACACAATGTGGGTACAGTATCTTGCAGCTCAATAGCATCAGAGGCATTAGGATTCAAGAGGCGGAGGGGCTGGCTCCTAGCACACAAAGGGAAGGCTCCTTGAAAATGCTGCGGGAACCTGGATTGGAGGGATCTCTTTAAGGTAGGCAAATTTCTGGAAAGCACTAAGTTTGTCCTTGTGTTGTTGTCACAGACTCTTGAGGCAGGAGATTTGAAGTTTAGGTATTATTGCCTTCTTCCCTAAATCCCTCTGCAGTATGTGTGGGACAGGCATCACTATCAACTCCCCCTTGCATTTCACTCAGGATGAATTTAGTAATTTCCCCAAGGTCAACATGTAGATGTGAAAGGCAAGCCTTCTTGCTCAAGATGTCATGTGCTGCATGATGGCTCCTACAACTCTGGGAAGCCCTTCCTAATAATTAAAAGGTGGACAGGCCCAATGGAATTAGAGTTACAATATGCTTTTCCAAATTCTCCCACTGTGCTTTGCAATCAAATCAAGCTGCTGTTCATTTCAGGACTAAGGATGCAATGTTCTGGGATACAATGTTCTCAGTCCTGTTCCCGGTGGATGAGTCTCCACAGATCACAAATAGCACAGCTGATGTTAATGGTTGCTTATCACCCTGCAGTGTCTCAAATAGCTGCAAAGTTGGCAGGGAAATCTTGGGCATAGAAACACAGGTTCTGTTAGATTGTGTTAAAGCTCTGAGCATATACTGTGGTGGGTTCAATCTCCTTCATATGTCTTAGCTCCTGGAAGTTAGAAAGCGTGGGACCCTAGGAAATACTGGCATGTGCACTTCTGCTCAGTGGACTGGGAACAAAAATAGAACAATATACCATGTGCATGCTATAAAATCATAGCCCACATGTCCACAAAAATAAAGCTAAGCCTGATCGGTTTCCAGGTTTTTTCATTAACTTTCTTTCACTTATTTATTGATTTAGCTCCATTACCCCTTGTTATTACACTATTGATAATAGCCAACAAATATTAAAGAAAATTTATGCAAGAAGAACGTAAATGAGAGAACTCTATATACAAGTTCATTGCATTTTAAAATATTTTTTAGATTTTTGGTGAGTGAGGAGAAGATCACCATTAGTTGATTTTTCTGGAAGAACAGCACAATCTGGCTCTCTGAAGATGTATCTCAGGAACCATGGCTGTTAGATCAAATTTAAGTAAATAGAACCTCAGGAGGTAATAAAGGTTTTCTAAAGATTAAAATGATTTGTTAGTTTTGTCAATAACAAGAGTAAAAGGAACATTTTAAATCTGCTGAGGAGTCTCAATTTTCCAAGCACTTTAGAGATAGTTACAGATGCATTTTGCAAGCTCTTTGCCCAGCATTTTTTCTTTCTTTTTTTGACAGACAGAGTTAGTGTGAGAGAGAGAGACAGAGAGAAAGGTCTTCCTTTCCGTTGGTTCACCCCCAAATGGCCACCACGGCCGGCGCGCTGTGCCAATCTGAAGCCAGGAGCCAGGTGTTTCTTCCTGGTCTTCCATGCGGGTGCAGGGCCCAAGCACTTGGGCCACCCTCCACTGCCTTCCCCAGGCCACAGCAGAGAGCTGGACTGGAAGAGGAGCAACCGGGACAGAATCCGGCTCCCCGACTGGGACTAGAACCCCGGGGTGCCGGCGCTGCAGGTGGAGGATTAGCCAAGTGAGCCAGGGCACCAGCCTGCCCATCATTTTATTTGCTGATTTCCAATCTTTGAAACACACTGATCTCTGAAAAGATTTACTGAATTCCACTGTCTTCTTCCCTTCCTTTTTTTCTACCTTTTCCCCTTCTGTCTTCAGAAGAATCACTGCTCAAACCCGGCCTCTCAGAAGACATTTTGAAAGCCCTCTTGTACTTTTCAACTTTCCCAACATATGCTGGAGTTTACATTTAAAATGCAATTCATACTCATGTTACCACCTACCGATCGGGTACTGGACAATACCAGAGGCTGTTCATTCTGGTCTGTATCAGTTGTTGGACTACAAACTGCAAAGGCAGGCACAATAGTCTTGCTTGTCAGCCTTCACCTGCGGCTCCCACATAGTAGTACCATCATGGTAATTATAGTGTCAATAACAATAATGATACCAACAGCTATGTTTTCCATAGTGCTTATGATATCCTAAGCAATGTCTGAAGAATTTGTCACATACTAACACTTAATTCTCACCACAACCAGTGGAATCAGAACTATTATTGTCCCCATTTACTATTTATTTTTTATTTTTGACAGGTAGAGTGGACAGTGAGAGAGAGAGAGACAGAGAGAAAGGTCTTCCTTTTGCCGTTGGTTCACCCTCCAATGGCTGCCGCGACCCGCGCGCTGCGGCCAACATACCGCGCTGATCCGATGGCAGGAGCCAGGTGCTTCTCCTGGTCTCCCATGGGGTGCAGGGCCCAAGCACTTGGGCCATCCTCCACTGCACTCCCGGGCCATAGCAGAAAGCTGGCCTGGAAGAGGAGCAACCGGGACAGAATCCGGTGCCCCAACCGGGACTAGAACCCGGTGTGCCGGCGCCGCAAGGTGGAGGATTAGCCTGCTGAGCCACGGCGCCAGCCTCCCATTTACTATTTACAAGTGAGAAAACCCAGGCCCTGAGAGGTTGAGTGACTTCCTTAAAGTTAGTGAGTGCCGAACAGCCGAACACAATTTGCCACCAAGCAGCATGGTTTAAGGGCAGGTGCCCTCAACTGGCTCAATATACAGCCTCTCAGTGCAGAAAAATGAAGTGGCACACCTTATGAGAAAACTTTATTTGATCTCAGCTCTTCACCAACTTGCTACCTTATTTGCATGGCATTTTTATACCCTTCCTAGAGCTTTTGCATATTTTATTTTATAATCAAGTTTTCAAATGACCAGGTTCTAAATCAGCACCAACTTTCTTATTTTTCCAAGAGCTCTGCTTTGCAGAACCGTTAAGTCAGAGTAAGTTTTTACTTATCTGATTCGGATGAGGTTGATGCCAGAGGCTGACGGGCTGATGGCTTTACTTACCAGTCTAGTCAGGTGATGGACAGTGTCAGCTGCATATGCTCCGTGGAGTTATTCTCTACTCCGTGAAGACTTGCCAGCACTGAAAAAGGTGATCAGTTTTAATGAGCAGTTTGCACAACCACTCACAGCCCTTTCTATTTAATCTCATAACTTTGTACTCTAAGCCTTTTATAACTACCTAAAGACACCAAATTACTAGAAGAAGAAAAAAAACCTTACGATACTGGAACTGAAATCTACATGTAAAGTTTGGTATATCAAAAAGCAATATTTTGGGGCCAGCACTGTGGCATAGTGGGTAGCCCTGGCATCTTGTATGGGCACCAGGTTGATTTCTGGTTTCTCCACTTCTGATCCAGCTCCCTGATAATGTGCCTGGGAAAGCACTGGAGGATGTCTCAAGTTCTTAGGCCTCTGCCATCCACATAGGAGACCTGGATGGAGTTCCAGGTTCCTGGCTTCTGCCTGGCCCAGCCCCAGCCATTCTGGTCATTTAAGAGAACCAGCAGATGGAAGATGGGTGTCTGCCTCCCTCTCTCTATAACTCTGCCTTTCAAATAAAATAAATAAATCTCTAAAACAAAGAGTCTATCTGTTGGGTAGAGGGTATAAAAACAAAGACAATTAAGTCTACTCTCATCTAAAGCAAAGTGAAACAAAACAATTGATGCGTTTCTTTAGCTTTTACTTGGTTTTTTTGGACCACTGCTTGGTGTTTCAGATTGCTTTAAGTTCTCCTGACTGGTTTCCAAGATGGTGGCCAGGAGTATGGGAAGGGGCCACAGACTTTCTGGAGTTGGCAGGAATATGTGTGATGAAGAATGTGAATTGAGTCCACTACATTTTGACTCAACTAGTTCTGATCCTAAAGAACCTGCTGAAATCCGCTGTTGATGTCCTTGTTGGATGAACTCACAATAACAACTTTGCCAAGGTCTCAGAACTATAGGTGATCTTCTCTTATGACTTCACCTTCCCTTGTCCTTCATGGGTTTAGATGACTCCTCTGAGTCCCTGTGACATCCATTCTCTGCCTCTGCCTCACGTGGATCGCCCCAAAGCCGCTGCTGTCAAGTTATCTTGCTCTGACCATGGCAGCTTCAATAAAGGGCTCCATGAATTTCACCTTGATGTCTATGTCATATGGGAAACAAAGAATGATTAGCAAACTCAATCTTCAGTTTTTTCTGGCGATGCCCATGTACATATGCTGCAATCACATGAAATGAACTCAGAACCCTTTCTACCAATGCATCTCGCAGACAGGGAACTGGAAAAGGGCCCCTCTGCTCTCGGTGCTCCTTTCTGTCAGTCTAACTAGCCTCCTTCTCAGGCCCGAGTTCCAAGTCCCACACTGCAGATACTCGCACGTGTGTAAGACTTCATCCCACTCTTAAATCTGCCGCAAATCAGGGGGAAGGGTAGACATGTTGACTTCCTGTTTTTGGTTTGAGTTATCTAGTCCTCTCCACTTCCAAGACTGTGTTTCCTTCCCTCCACTCTTGAACGTGATGGCCACAGCTTTCTGAAAAGGAAACATGAAGGAGGAAGTAATTTAAAATAATGCTGTAGCTACAAATGTGTTTTAGCTAAGAGGGTATTTAAGTATCATTTTTAATTAGTACTTGCAATCAAAATTACATTGATTCTGAAGATAGATGGCAATTAGTGAAAATGATCATGATTTTATAGCTTTTATGAAGCATAATGGCTTTGTGATTTTAATTACAAAATGGTGGCATTGGCAGGCTCTATAATATCAGTAGCTTGAAATCACAGAATGTTAAAAACTATAATAGAAAAAATACTAATATTAATTGAACACTTACTATGCTCCAGGTATATTCAGACAATTTATATGTGTGTGTGTGAATATATATATATATTCTTCAGAAGACATTTGCAATACTTTACAAAGTTACGTTAGCATTGAAAAAATTTTTAAATCAGTGTCTAAAGCAGCAACCATCAAGAAGACAAAGGAACAGGCTTAAAGAACATTTTAGGAATGGGATTAATAAAAACAGAAAAGGAGCACATAAGTACAATTGCTTACTTAGAGATAACAATTAGTTAACTTTCTACACCTTTCCACTTTCAGAGTTAACCGTTAAGCTTTCTGGGTTGGAATCATTCATGTTTCTATTAGTTGTGGATGATTAGTGCAATATATGGTGACAAGAAAGTGATATTTTCAACAGGATTATCAAATGTGCTCCAACATAACATACAAAGTACGTTTTTTTTTTCTTCTTCTTGGGTTTAAGATCTTTTATTTCAGACTATCCTAGGAGTTGGCTAATGGTGTCATTTTATTTTTAAGAAAATAAGCTCAATAAAGACATATAACCTGAGCAATGACACATAGTTCTCCATTACTGGGAGACAACTCTTAATGAGTCTCTAGCATTTTTGCCTGTCTTCAGGCAGAGTCTTCAGTTTTGGACATCTTTAGAGATATCACAGTGTAGGGAAATGCTTTGTGTTCTGAGATTATGCCTCCCTTCCCAGCACAGCTTAGGCAATTGGTTATAAGCTGCCAATTACAAAAGACCAGGGTCTCCTAAATGCAGGTTTCCACTCCTACAATTAAACTTACTACACATGCACGTATCATTTGGCCCTCATGGTATTGCCCTTTGGGAACTGGGGGGGTGAGGGAACAGTAACAAGCTAGAAACAATGGAAGAGCATTGCTATTGTCATGAACAAAATGGTTCTTTCGCCTCTCACCAGGTGCCTGGTGTTATCTGTGTGAGTATCCATGAGACCTTGGCAGGTTAACTTGCTACCCTGCAAGTAGTTTGGAATTTCAGATCCTTCACAGCCCCTGACATCCTCCAGGAACACTGGGCCAACTTGTTTTCTTCTGATTACACAAGACAGCTCATTTCCTAAGGATGGACTGCTCACAACCTAGCCGCTGGAAACCATCTGCCCCTTCCTCCCCAACTACACACACTCACCCACCTCAAGGGCTTCCCTTTACTCTGGGATAAAAATAACATAATATCCCAAAACACTGAATGCTGAGAACTCTGATCCCCATTTTGGTGATCTTAAGCCAAGAATGCATGAATAGAAGGCTTCCATCTCACTGGAATACACTCAAGGGTAGAAGCGAAGGAGGCAGATTTACTTTTTCAAAGCTCTCTAAATCTCCTTAAATCTTATAAGTCATATTGTACAGGTGTCAGAATAAAAATAAGATGTAGGTATCTAGTTCTTCCTTTCTCTTAGCCCAAATGATTTTCCTAACACATGGTTAGGATGCATTATAGTGATGATTAAAACTCTTCACTGGTTCCCCACATCAAGATAAAGAACAACCTTATATGCACGACCTACAAAGCTCTTGATCCTCTTCCCTTAACTTCTGCTCCCTCATCTGGTTCATATCTGGGCCCACGGCACAGAAACACTGACTGTTCCCTGATTCGACTGAGGCCATTTATATCTCTCTATCTCTGTGTAGAAGAGTTCTCCTTTCTTTCTATTCACTTCTTCCTACTTATCTTTCAAACAAACTCTTGGAGAGATTTACGGAGTATGGGTCCTCCTCTCTGAACTCACTGGGTCCAACACTATCTTCCATTACAGCTCTTTGTTTTGCAATCAAGTTGCTGAAATGCAGTACTTCCCAACTTAAATTCTCCAAAGGTAGTTCACAGTGTTAACAAACAATAATGGTGCCTCTGAAGCAATGAAATAATTCTTTAATCTGTCAAGTAGTAAGGAAATAAACCCATCTCTCTGCACTTCAAATAAAAATAGAAAATGGAAAACAAAGTAATTGTTAAAAATTTGAAAATAAATAGACTCATTAGAGTTTCCAAGTATGGACTGGTGATTATTAGAGGTGGTTATTGACTATTAGTTACCATGACCCTGAGTCAATAATACCAGTGTTTTGTTATTCTGCTCAAGTTTGCTACCCACCTGGTGGTAGTGATTGATGGCTATATAGCTCTAAATTGTACCTATGTGTTTTTATTATGGGTCGCATATTTTTCAATTTAAGTTCATAATAGACTTGGTAAAATCTATTAAGTACAAAGAAACCTAATCCAGAAATTCAATAAATTAATAGAAAGATAAAAATTATGCTAAGTCTACAAATGGATCTCAACATGAACTTCATAGTTGTCATTAATTGTACTTGTGATTAAATATTTTATATTGAAATTTAAGATAAAACTGATACTTCAAAATCCAATGTTATAAAGAAGACATACTGATGATTATTTCCACTTTGATTTTTTACTTGCTGGGAATGAAGACTTTCCCCCTCACAATATGTTATTTACAGAAATGCACTTGTAAATAGGATTCTGAAGCCTGTTGATTTTTTTTTAAAAAGCACTAAATGCAAAAATATCAAATATCAGATGCTGAAGACAGTTTTGCCTTTTTGAATAGTGTTTAATGTGCAGTTAAAATTTAATTTATATTTTAATTTATGTTTAATCTTCAAACCAAATTTAATGTCATAATTAAATTTATGTGTTGACAGATTTTTTCTTATGAAAGTTAAAATAAAATGAAATACTCGTGACATGTGCTAAATGGAAAACAAGTCAAAATTTTTCTGTACTTAGTTTTAAGATGATTAATGATCTTCTCTGAGGAATCTGCACAATTCACAAACTCATTCATATCTGGGTTTTGCTCAAAAGTCCATTTTCAGAGGGAGGCCCTCCCTAGCACTAAATTTTAAGCTGCAAAATATTTCTCAACATCCCCCTGTCCCTCTTCTTTCTGGGATTTAATATCTCCTTAGCACTTTCTACCTCTTTAATACAATAGATAGTGCTTTTTAGAAAAATCATATCTATTATCACCAGCACATTAGATCCATGAGGACCCTGATCTTGTCCATCAAATGCATGATTGCACCTGCAGTACCCACAACACTGTCTGGTCCTTGGCAGGTGCTCAATCAATATTTTTAAGAAGAATCATAGGAAAAACCTTATAATAGAATGTTTCAAATATCCTGATCTAGACAGCAATATTTTCTAGTCAAACCCATCTATGTATCATGTGCCATTTTTAAGACTTCTATGTATTTTTAAATCTTAACATTTGTGTGTGTCTTTACAATATTATACATTATTTTGAAGATGTGTGAATTGGAAAAAATCCTAGGAAAAGGGCTGTATTGTAATTTTTAAAACTTTTTCAGAATAGTTTTAAATTTACAAAACTATAATTGTAGTTATACAAAGAATTCTCATCTACACCACAATCAACTTTCTCTATTAAATTATATTAATATATTTGTCACAATCCATAATCAATACCCAACTTTTCCTACCTTTTTAAAGTTCAAACTCTCTCTGTTTCATTTCAAACCAGACTTTGAAGTTTCGGGGTCAATGATATCTATTCATTATAAATTTTTGTTTTACTGGTGCTTCTAGAACATAGCTCATAGTTGATGCTAAACAATAGATGCTGAATGCATGAAGGTTCAAAGGAAAAGCAATGCGAGTTGGCATGAGAATGAGTTTTCAGGACACACAGATGTAACTGTGCTCTAACATGCCAACATACCTGTCACTTCATCTAGTGACCATTCCTCAACACCACATCCTAATGTCAATTAGGGAGCTGACCATGGAAAGATGTTCCTGTTGTTGAGAGTCGAACTTACTTGACTTGTAATAGGTAGAAGTGGGCAGCTGGGGTAAATGTGAACAGAAATAAAAAAAAAAAAACAGAAATTGAATGGAAAATGAAAACGATTGAAATGGTTATTTTCTGGCTAGTGAAAGTATACACCTTTGATATTGGCATGAAGTGGAAAAAGCACTTATAGCTACCACTCACGAGGAGTGGTAGATGTTAACACTGAGGAAGGTAACGTCATGAATTGTGGTAACTTTCCTGTTTGTTTTTAGCTTCCCAGGACACAACTAATGTTATTACAGAATAAATGAAAAGATGGCAGTGCTCTCCTATCTTTCTGAGAATATGTATGTGGTAGAGGGCAAGAACACATTACATGGGTCTCAGCTTGAAAGAAGAAAGGTAAGTTGAGGACCAAAGGCTATTTCAGCACTAGCCATTGGACAGGTCAACTCTTTCTGCTCTAGACTTCCTGGACCACCAGCCTTTTCCTACTTTCCCACTGCCAGTTATATTCAAAATGAAGACTGTAATTTTGAGGTTCCAGTACATGAATGGTAGACTATGGGCATTCATTCTACATTTTATTTTCTTAGCAAATCCCTTTTTCAGAAGATTTCTCCCACAACCTGTCCTGTGCACGTTCATGGACATACCGACATTACAAGGCCCATGCACATTCTGCTTTTTTTTTTTTTTAATTTCAGCAGTGGCTACCTCTTGGCATAAATAACTTGCAAGCACACTGCTTTCTCTCCAAATTCTACAGGAGCATTGTGAGAGGGTAATTAAAGCAGTCTGTTTCTCCAGCACGTTCTGGCTGTTTTTTCTTTTCATTATTAGATGTGATGACACATTTGCCTGTGTGGCTTCCCACAGATGGCACAGAAATTTTGTGATCAAATGGTAAGAGTAAACCAACTGTCGTCTCAGATCACAGCTTTCCATGTTGTTCCCCGGTGTGGGAATCTCACTTTAATAAAATGCTTGCTTCTGTTTAAAGTGGTATTATCTGTTGTGCAGAAGATTTTAGAATAAAGTAGAAAACTCTGAAAAGGCAGCTGAAAAGTGTGAAGTGCCAGCTAGGTTTATGTTCCATGTTTTGACTCTGATACAAAAGAGAATTAATTAAAATGATCTCTGCACAGAGAAGTTAGTAATTAAAAATAATTGAACTCAATGATTTTGTTTTTTTTTGAGAGAAACAAGGAAAAGAATTTGGATTTTTTTTTAATTTCTGTGAATTGACAGGGAAATAAAGTGAACTATCTTTTATGTTTGTTTCTAAATTTATTTATATTATTTATAGGCAAAATGTCTAGAGTCTTAAGAAAAAATTTTTGTCCCTGAAAAACTAACTAGAAAAAAGAGACTCCATAGAAGATGAAGTACTTGATTAAAGTGGCATTTGTAGCCTTTACTAAATAAAGCTTAAAAATTAGCTTTGATTGTCAGAGTTCAACATAGGGAAAGATTATACACATATCACTTGGAATGTAAGAGATAGAATGGAAACTCAGTGTGTCACCTTTGATGACGTTTTCCTTTTGTGTTTTGGTCAAAGGGCTAAGTAAACGAAGTGGAAAAAAGTCGAAGACCTAATTTGGCAGGTAAGCGATATGGCATACATTGGGTTGGAATAGTTGTTTGGACAAAGTGTGGCTGACAAACGCTGTCTCTCCAAGTGGTGAAGAGTAGGCTACTGGAGCTGAGAAAGCTGGAGGAGATCATGTTAAGCTCAGGTGGGGTCAGTGAATGTTCTCATCAATATGTACTGCACTTGCACTTAAGTAAGAAGCATTCAAGAGAATTATAGCCTGGGAAGTTTTAGATCTTAAAGGGTATGACCACAATTATACCAAATAATAACTGATAAAAGATGGAGTTTTGTACAGTGAGGTTACTGGTTTAAAGGAAAAACAGTGATATTTGTAATCTATACTGGGTTTCACCACTTGTGCTCTTGAATAAATCATTTCATTCCACCGAGTCTCTGTTCCCACCTAGGTAAACCCAAAGTTCAGATTAGATGGACTGCTAGATAGCTACAATACCAAAGCTTTCTAAGCATTATGGAACCTATAGTTTATGTTTGTTTCCATCTTCCCACATGATTTACTACAAGCAATCATTATGGTGGGATGTGATGACTGGGCTAACATATCAATAGAAATATATTTTAATTTATGTAATATGAAGTGGATTGAACAGTGGATTGAACAATGCTGGACACCCAGATTTGAGACAGAACTTAACAGTTATCAATTCGCTTGAGTTTAAACTAATCTGGATGAATCCTGATTGTCCATTATTTCTGTGATATTGGAAAGTAATTTCTCTAGCCTTTACTTTCCCCACTTATCAACTGAAGAAATCCCATTACCCAGATCATGAAGTGATCATGGAGATTAAAGGCAGGCAAAACGCCTTGTTCAGAATAATACTAGATATTTTGATGGATTTTTTTTTTTTTTTGAGTAACATCACCTTGGATTCGTATTATTCCCTACATATTTGAATCTAGATTTGGTATTTGCTTCAATCTGCCTAACTTACAGGAAGCACTGATTTTTTTTTTTTTTTTGACAGGCAGAGTAGACAGTGAGAGACAGAGAGAGAGACAGAGAGAAAGGTCTTCCTTTTGCTGTTGGTTCACCCTCCAATGGCCGCTGTGGCCGGCACGCTGCAGCCAGCACATCGCACTGATCTGAAGTCAGGAGCCAGGGGCTTCTCCTGGTCTCCCATGGGGTGCAGGGCCCAAGGACCTGGACCATCCTCCACTGCACTCCCTGGCCACAGCAGAGAGCTGGACTGGAAGAGGGGCAACTGGGACAGAATGCGGCACCCCGACTGGGACTAGAACCCGGTGTGCCGGCGCCACTAGGCGGAGGATTAGCCTAGTGAGCAGCGGCGCCAGCCGGAAGCACTGATTTTAATGACTAAGAACAATCTGCTTTGATTCTTGGTAAAAATAGCCTCACTGGTAGGAAATACTTAATTATGTTTAGCTATATGGACTGGTTATAGCAATTATACTAAGTCTGTTTCTTACTTTAGCTTGACTGATTTTAATTTAAAATGGCACTTCAAAATATTGGTGGAAGATACATATTATGCAATGACTGTGTGAATACAATTTTTGGAGGGCCAAAATAAGTTTATCTTTTAATTCAATTTTCCACAAAAATTTTGAAGCATTTCTGTGTACACAGTCATTTAACATTTCCAAATCATTCATTTCTCTGTAATGCAGAAATTAATGACAAACATCCTGACTGGTTTTTGTTTTGTTTTGTTTTTTGGTTATTTCTATCATAATATACTTAAATGCTTTCATGAATTCCAACTTCCATGAGACACTTTTTAATTATGACCAACTAACTATGACATAAAGGTGGATATATATCAATGAAATGGAACTGAGTGAAGAAACAAACTATCATATTTATTAACAATTGATTTTTCAACAAGGATGCTAAGACTATGCAATGGCTAAGAATAGCCTTTCAACAATTAGCTGAGAAAACTGCATATTCACATGTGAAAGAATGACTTTGGAACTCTATCTCACCATCCACAAAAAATAACAAAAAGTGGATCAAATGCCCAAATATAATAGTTAAAACTATAAAATTCTGGGTCTGGTGTTGTGGCATAGCGAGTTATATGCTATACCAGCATCCCATATGGGCAACGGTTTGTATCCCTGATGCTCCAGTTTCAGTCCAGTTCCCTGAAAATGTACTTGGGAAAGCAACAGAGGATGGTTGGAGTACCTGGGCCCTACATCCTCATGGGAGATCAGGAAGAAGCTCCTGGCTCCAGCTTAGACCAGCTCTGGCTGTTGCGATCACTTGGGGAGTGAACCAGTAGATGGAAGATTCTCTCTCTCTCTCTTTCTCTCTAACTCTGCATTTCAAATCAATAAATAAATCTTTTTTAAAAGCCTATAAAATTCTTAAATGAATGAAAACACAAGCACAAATCTTTGTGACCTTGGACAAAGCAATAATCAGATAGGACACCAAAACCCACAAGCAATAAAAGAAGAAAAAACTGCATTTTATCAAAATTAGTAATTTCCTGCTTCAAAGCATACTGATTTCCTGAAAGTGAAAAAAACAACCCAGGACAGTAGAAAACATTTGCAAATCAAAAATATCTAATTAGAACTGTTTTCTAGACTATATAAAGAATTCTTATGACTCAATATATAAGATAAATAACAATTTTAAAATTGGGTGAAATATCTTAAAAAAGATACTTTGTTTTTGACAGGCAGAGTTAGACAGTGAGGAGAGAGAGAGAGAGAGAGAAAGAGAGAGAGAGAGAGAGAGAGAGAGAGAGAGAGAGAAAGGTCTTCCTTCATTGGTTCACCCCCCCAAAATGGCCACTATGGCCAGTGCGCTGCAAATGGTGCACTGCGCCGATCCGAAGCCAGGAACCAGGTGCTTCTCCTGGTCTCCCATGTGGGTGCAGGGCCCAAGCACTTGGGCCATCCTCCACTGTACTCCCGGGCCACAGCAGAGAGCTGGACTGGAAAAGGAGCAACTAGGACAGAATCCGGCGCCCCAACCGGGATTAGAACCCTGGGGTGCTGGTGCCGCAGGCAGAGGATTAGCCAAGTGAGCTGCGGTGCCGGCCAAAAAGATACTTTATCTGTATTATAAAAAAAAGAGTGAGGAAAGCTCAGTAAAATAATTACAGTAGAAGAATGACAGCATATTATGTTTTCAATTTTGTATAATTTATAATGAAAAGAATTGCAGAGAAAAATCATGGTCTCACAGGAGAATACAAGAAATTTATAATTGAGCTGGAATGTAACATCTAAAGAGAAATACTAAAGCAAAGGCAGTTAATAAGACTCTGGAAGAACTGTATTTAATTCTCAAACTAGTGAACACCACAGCTTATAAGCCCTGGAGCAAATTCTAGGGCAGCCACACCACCACCAAAATATTTTTGGAAGCAGTCATTTGACCGTCATGTACAAAGACTAGGTCAGAGGTTGGTCATGGACCAACTCAAGTCCAAAGATTCTGTGGCTGCTCATTTACCTTGCACTCAACACTAAGACTGTACATGCACTGGGGACTTCTCTTGGGAGGTTACACTTTCAGTCCAACAAGCCCGGGAACAGATGCACCCTCCAAGAACATGACCTGGTCTTTTCAGAGCTGGGTAAGACATAGGCCTTCCCAGCTTCTATTTGAGGAAGTTAAATTTTGATCCCATTCCCAATTCAGCCTGAAGTGAGATGACCTGGATTTCAGCCATCCATTCTCTTCTTCCTGTGGATGGCTTGAGAGCTGTGCTTGCTTGTACTGCTCAGGGAGCTGCAACAGAAAGGAAGCTCTGGCTTGCACAGTTAGTTACGTTGTATCTTTCACATAAAGGTAGGCAGATTAATGAGCCTCCAAAGATGTCTTTACCATAATCTGCGCCTGCAATATTTCATCTTACATGCAAAAGAGAATTTGCAAGTATGACTGAATTAGAGATCTTGAATCTGGAAGATGATCCTGGATGACTGGGAAGGCCCAGTATAATCACAAGGTTTCTTAGAAGGTCAGTCAGGGCAAGATTTGAAGATGCTATGGGGCTGGCATTGAAGACAGAGGAGGGGCATCGAGAAGCTGGAAAACCCAAGCAAATGAATTATCTCCCAGACCTTCTGCTGACACCTTGATTTTAGCCTAATGTGATGTCTGGCTGTAGAACTGTAAGATAATGCATCAATGCTGTTTTAAGTAAGTAAATTTGTGACAATTTGTTATAGCCACAGTAGTAAGCACAATCTTCACAGTAATTTTTTAAGTTTCTTTTTCTGTAGTTGTTTTAATTTATTTGAAAGGTCCTCAAACAGGTCCCAGCAAGGGTTGGGCCAGCAAAGCCAGGAGGCTAGAAATCTACTCAGGTCTCCCACATGGGTGGCAGAGGCTCAAGCACTTGGACTGTTTTTCACTACTTTCCCAGGTACATTAGAAGGGAACTTGATTGGAAGCAAAGAAGCTGGGACTCAAACCAACACTCTGACCTGGGATGCTGGCATAGCAGGTGGTGGCTTAATCGCTGTGCCACACGCTTCATCCACCCCCACCCCTGCCCCAGTAATTTTAAAATCTCTTCTTTCTCTATGTGGCAGATCCAGCATTGTTTATATGCTAACATGGCACAGTGAGGAACAATGGCTGCACCCGGACACTCTCCTCACTCTTGTGTATACGCTCATGTACTTACATATATCCATGCAGATGCTAGTCTGTACTCATTTCCACCCGACGGTGCTGCAGGAATTAATGCAGGCCAGCAGATCTGTAGAACCTTCACTTAAGTGGGGAGGAGTTTAGATCCAACTCCTTTCAATTCAAAGGATGTCACTGTAAAAATTAAAAGAAAAATAAAGGAGGAAGGAGGAGGGAGGGTGAGAGAAAGGGAGGAAGAGCGGGTAGGCTGGGAAGAATTCATTATGCTCTTAAAACTACATATATGAAATACATAAAATTTGTTCCCTTTATATAATGCTTTTTCAAAAAAAATTGAAAAAGCAATTCCTTAATTTGTGAAGAACTGAAAAATTTAGGAAGCCTTTCTTTTACATAGGTAACTATGTCTCCAAGTAATTCAGGCAGAGGCCTTCACAATTGTCCCTTGTCAGTTTTTCCATTCTTTCCACTTAACTCTAGGCTTAAAAGCTTTGTCTAAGGGAATGGGTGTCTTCATCCCATATTGAAGTGCCTGGGCTCAAGTTCCAGGTTTGTTTCATATCTCAACTTCCCGTTAATGGACAGCCTGGGAGGCAGCAGCTGATGACTAAAGTACTTGTGTCTCTACCACCTATGTGGGAGGCCTGGATGGGTTTCTGGGCTCCTGGTTTAATCTGGCCCAGCTCAGGCTTTTGGGGGCATTTGGGAAGTGAACCAGCAGGTGGGAGCTCTGTCTGTCTCTGTCTGTCTCCCTCTCAACCAATCAGATCTAACCAATGAAAAGCTTTGTATAAGGATAGCACACAATTCCCATGCTGGTGACAAAGGCACAGTACTCAGCGTTGAGATGGAAGATTCCTGGGAATCATCACATGGGCTCTTGAGCTACAGAGGAACACGTTTTCTGTCAACCCTGAGTTTTCAAATTTTCAAGAGTTGAAGTAGAAAAACAGTATCAAACGATTGAAAATAGATCAGATGAGAGCTCTTTTGTAGTCAAAAACAAAAAAAACTAGAAAAACCTTTTTAAAGGATTTCTTCCTGGTTTTCAGCTATCCATGGGATCCTGAGAACAGTGTGCGGTGAGTTCTCTGGCTGTTATGGAGGCAAGAAGAGGATCATGACGAGCCTGCATACTCTGTGGTGAACCCAAAGAGAGTGGCTTGTAAGATTCCTCTGCTAACAGAAAAAAACCACAGTCCCTGGATGGGTCCCTGCAGGATGTTTTGTAAGCAATTGTTGCCTAAAATATTGAGCACGATTAGACAGTGCCTGAAAACATTTTCAGTGATAGGAAATTTCAGGTACAATTTGACCTGTAACAATTTTTTTCCAAAAAGAGACCAATTCAGTTACTTCACCACAGTTTCATCCCTTGATATCATAACACTGGCATTCGGAACTCAAATTTTACCTAAAGAAAATTTAATGTGGGGGCTAGGAAATGTCTCATGACTTTTAGTTTATTTGCTCAGGATGTGATTTAACTCTTCTATTGCTTTATATTTAGCCTATTCCTTATGGGTTACCAGGAGAACATATGCTTCCTTATTAATGCAAGGCATCAGAGTCTTCCTTTGAAGTTACCCTTTACACAAAATGCCAAAAAGCCTAATCTTAAGTGTCATTTTTTAGCATGATGTTTTTGGTTCATTTTACTATGCAATAAAATAAAAAATCCTTTAAAATCATAGAAAACAATTTCTAAAAATGCAGATATTATTTGCAAAGGTACTGCAAGTTTTAGAAATACATTTTAATGAGAAAATAACAAATTCTTTTAAAAATTTTCTCAATAAGATTTGTATACAATTTTAGTTCATTTTACTAATGCGTACCATAATTTTTGCTGAATTGAATTCCTAACAATGACACTCAGTCAAGAAAATTTTGCTGTGTTGTATTCAATATTCTGATAATTTATATTCTTTTGCAAATTTGGCTCAGAGCTACTCAAATTCTCTTTTTTTGTTTTTTTGAAAAATAGCAAGAAGATCATATTTGCTATTCCAGTTATACGCTTTTAATTTGTTCTTCCCTGTGACTGGAGTGGTATAAGTGGAAAGTAAATTATAGATTTTTGTATATTATATATGACATTAGAATGTTGTCATATTTACATGATGTACATCAAAAACCAGTCCTCTACAATAAAGGTGGATTGGATAAGGGTTATACCACTTTGGACTCAGAATAGAAGAACAAGATGGAATGAAACAGTTTCCAAACAGCTTTTCTTTTTATTTACTTTCCATTTATCAGAGTGCCCTGAAATGATTGTCTACTATAGACATAACCAACTAGTAAGAAAAACAAACGTTTCCCCTGGGATTACGTCTCTATTATCATCTATTCCAAAGGTGTGGAGGGTTGGTGGTAGGGGGAGATATTGGTCAAGAACCTCTCACTTACTGGATACGAGTTTGTAAGCTGTTCCCTTGAGAATACAGTGCTCCTTAGGGACGTCCCCTCTGCCTGCTCCCTTCCTCCTTTTTGCTCTCTTTCCACTCTTCCTCTTCTCTTCTTCCCTGAACTGCAGATGAGAGAGGCATTCCCTAATATTAACTATCAAAGCAGTAAAAATATTCGTAGTTCTACCTTTTGAATAATCAGATTAGGCTTTCCCATTAAGATTCTTCCTTTCTTGCCAGGAAGCTTTGGAATGACCATTCCAATGAGCGTGACTGTAATTCCCGTTTGTCAAATGCTTCCTTTGGCCAGGCATTCTGCTAAGTCCTCTGTACACATTATTCATACTCCACATTATCCCCGCAACAAACTTATGATCTAAGTACTATCACTGTCTCTGTTTCATACATTGGGAAGCTCAAGGTCAGAGAAATCAAGAAATTTGCTCAACATTGTGTAGACATATTGGTCATAATGGGATCTGAATCAAAAGGAGTAGTCTTAACTCCCTGCATATAGAGTGTCTAGTTTCTGTTTGACCACTAAGGTATGATGGTCACTTGAATTAGACCTTATTATCATCAACTGTAAAATGTTGGTACTGGATCAATAAATGGGTCAACAGCAATCCATAAACTGGGGACATGTTGGTTCACATATTTTTGTTTTTGCTGTTTAACATGTGAAATATTAAAATTTTTGTGAAGTCATTAGAAATAAATATGTATTTTTAAAATCAAGAATATGCTTGCAAAAATGTAGATTCCTAGCTATTAATGAAAAATGAGAATCTCTGTCTTTCCTTGCCTGCATTCTATCATGGCAAAAGTTGGCTGCAAGTTCGTGTGGCAGTGTCCTGTAAAGGATGTACGTATGCATGCACCAATTCACCATCGTCCCTACCCAAGAGCTTCACTCATTTAAGATGCCTGCCTGATGTCTGTAGACATTGGAGTTTTCACTTCAGGATTAGCTGACTCTTAATGGGTAATCAGTTTTCAATTCAGTGTTCTAAATCTATACTAAAGCTTAATTTTTCAGTAAACTAACTTTCCTATTACCTAAACATGGCCTCGGTGTATAATAACTGGGAATCTCTTTGGAAGTTCACATTATAATTGTGCAGAACAAGACATAAAATTCATCCTAACTTCCTTTTTGAAGAAATACAGGTGCTTCAGTGTGTAAGTTTCTACAAGCAATCTTAAGAGCAGATCACACAAAAATTATCTAGTATGTTAACAGCCACATTAAAATAAAATGAACAAATTATAGAAGATATTGGTGCAATGCTATGCACTTTTGGGTAAGAAGATTTTTATTTTCATATGATCAGTGGGTGAATGATGTCTAGAAGCTAAATACTGGGACTGGTTCTTTGTTTCCTAATTGATACTTTAATTAATATGAGTATCTTCCACTAGTGTAAAGGTTAATGTTAGTGAAAATATTGTGGAAAATGTAATAGTATTTGTTTGTTTCTTTATAAAATATTATAGTTCTCTAAAATTTCCCTTTTAGCATCAATTTGAGTAGGATTCCCACTTTTTAAGCTAGCAAACTAATGTCTATAGGCATATATTAGTTACACACACATAATGTGCATACATATATCAGCTATATATATATATATATATATATATACATATATAGTCATTTTCCTAACATGAGATAAACAAAATTATACACACACAAAATTTGTACCAGGCCACAGCACATGACACAACAGTCTTGTTTCCATCACACAGGGAAACAGCTTGTTTTAATAATCAAATATGCTTCCTAAGGGTCTTGTTAAATTGCTGAATGTAAATTGCAATTGGAATTGACTATTAAAGATCTTGGTAGAGTAGGTTAAACATCTGTTCAATTTATTACAATTTTATTTGTACTTCAGCTGTAACTGGGGCAATTAAGCCAATCAGAGCAAGCAAATCAAATCTAATTTACACTCTAATGGACTAAAAATGAATGAATAAACACTGAACTACTAGATCCAAATGATTAAACTTGCCTCTAAGGATATGTCTTTCTATTTTGGTTCACAAAATCATGGTGTTTATACTATAATTAACCATTTAATAATGATACAAATTTGAACATCTCCTTATTTTACTTTTTTTAATAAAATTGCTAACCAAAATAAAAAAGTAATAAATTAGAACCCTTCTAACTTAGTTAAATTGAATTATAAAACCATTCATTTAACCCAAGTTTATGTTTTATGTGAATGCTGGAATTTCAATGGAACATTCCAACATTAATCTTTAAATACAATTTTCTGGTTTTTTGTGTGTATTTGTTAGCCATGCACTAAAAGGAAGATTAATAATGGCTTTAGTCCTGTGAGTTAAAACTTTATTGATCTTTGCAGGGCTTCTACAATTTGGAAATGACAACTTGACAATGCAGAGATGCAACGCTCAGTGCATATCTAGGTAGAACAAGCCAACATCCATCTTACTAGGAATCCAGTGTCACTGAAACTGCCAAGGCATGATATACAGGAGCACGGATCCCAAAACACAGGTGAAGTGCTGCAAAGGAGACCCTGTGCTTTACATGGACACTGAGCATGAACTTGCACCATGTCCTGGAGCAGCTAGCCTTTCAGCTCAGCAAATGCTATGTAAAATATCATTTTGTAATAAGCAGTAGCTTGAACACAGATTAATTACGATGTAATAATATACTGGACAAAGTGTTAGCCTCCTTTATATACTACTTATCTTATTTGGAGAGCTAAAATTTCCTCAATTAGGGACAATAACAATAAAGTCACTATCGTACTTTGTCTAATTATTGGAAGGTGTACCTTTTGACACTCTCCAACTGGTCCTTGGTTAGCTCACTGGTAGCATTTACCTAATTTAACTGGGGATGTGGTGCCCTGGCAGAGGCCATGCAGAGGCCACTAGCCCAACATTTTGCTTCCAACGTCTGCTAAGAGCAAGCTGTTTCCTCAAGGGAAAGATCTTGCCTTGGAACACACGGCACAGGGTTCATTTCAGCTGAAATCCACCCAGTCAAGGAAAGTCGCTGTCTAGACCTTCAACAGTGCACTTCACAGTGCCCCTTGTTATACCCAGGCCAGCGTCCTACCAAACTCACCACTCTCCTTCCCCACTTAATCTTGGTTACTTGCTCTCCGTAATCTGTAAGCAATAATTGTTTATCAAGAAGCTACTGAGAACAGTCATGCCTTGAAGGTAAAGCATGACTTATTATGTCTGAGTAAATTCATTCCCACATCTTCCTTCCCACCTTTCCCCCTTTCTTCTTTCCATCTCTCTTGTCTTTCTTATTTCCTCAAATCTTAAAAAGCAGATTGGGGCCAGCACTGAGGGGTGCTAAGCTGTAGCAGCTTGCAGTACCAGCATCCCATGTGGGCACTGGTTTGAGTCTGGCTGCTCCACTTCTGGTACAGCTCTCTGCTGTGGCTTGGGAAAGTGGTGGAAGATGGCCTAGGTCCTTGGGCCCCTGCACCTGTGTGAGAGACCTGGAGGAGGCTTCTGGTTTCAGATTGGTGCAGTTCTGGCCATTGCAGCTGGTTGGGGGGTGAACCAGTGGATGGAGGACCTTTCTCTCTCTCTCTCTCTCTCTCTCTCTCTGCCTCTCCTTCACTCTCTGTGTAAATAATCTGACTTTCAAATAAATAAATAAATCTGTACAAAAAAGAAAAGCAGAGAGACAAAGATCTCCCACCTGCTGGTTTATGACTCAAATGCCTGTTACAGTTGGGACAGGGCTAGGTCAAAGCCAGGAACCTGGAACTTATTCCAGGTCTCCACCACATTGGTAGCAGGAACCCAGGTATTTGGGTCCTTACTGGGTCATTACTTCTTACTGCCTCTCAGGTTGTGCATTAGCAGGAAGCTTGAATCAGCACTCTGCTATGGGATGCAGGCATTCCAAATAGCATCTTAACCACTGTGCCAAATTCCTATCCCTCAAATATCTTTACCTTAATTTATTTATTTGGAGAAGAGAGAAAGAGACAGACAGACACTGACTATCTGCTGGTTCACTCCCTAAATGCTTGAAATGCCTGAAGCTGGGAGTCAGAAAGTCAAACATCTCCCACATGGGTGGCAGGAATCCAGTTACTTGAGCCACCACTGCTACCTCTCAGGGTCTTCATTCGTGGGAAGCTAGAGTCAGGAGCTAGAGCAGGGCATCAGACCCAGGTACTCTAAACTGCTATGCCAAAATACCCACTCCCTGCAAATATTTTTGAGATGCTAAGTACCAATGCTACATAGACCCTAAGAATGTAATTGTAAACTGGAAAGATATTTTCCTTGACCTCACACAGCTGGTGAGGAAAAATCCATTAATGAAATATGCATACAATGAATAGAAAATTAAACCTTGATAACAGTTACAAGGTTGAGGTCAGAATAGGAAGAAAACAGAGCATCGTATTTTTTTGTGTTTGCTTGTTTTGTTTTGTTTGTACAATTAGTTTAGGGCAGGGTCTCCAACGAAGTATCTGTTAGGCTGAGAAAAAAAGGTTGAGTTGGAATTAAATAGGTGAAGCGGGGAAGAGAGAAAGGTTCCAGGCAAAGGAGATAGATATGTAGAACTATCCTGAAATGGATATAAATGGAAATACCCTGAAATGAGGATGATACTTAAGGAAGAGTAACAGACTACCAGGATTGAGAGGGCTTCTGTGAGTGGAAGCGTCTCAGGAATAGGGGAGTCAGAATTGACAGGGCCTGTAAATTGTGTTAGGGAAAGTCATCTTTAAGTTAAAACACTATAGACTATTGGAGGAATTTGAGCACAAGTTAAATTTACTCTCCTCTGCAGAAAGCAAGAGGGGCTACAAGTTGACCAGTTGGGAGAATGCATGGAATCCAGTTGCAAGAAGATGCTAACTTAAGATTCGGAGACTATTAGTAACTAACAGAAGTGGGTGGATTTGAGAGGCACAAAGGTATTTGTGTTGATTTTCAGTTATTCCTTGTCTTAGGTAATCAACATTTCCCATTCAGTTTTAACATTATTCTCAATAAACGATCAATTCCCCAAACACAAAGGTCCTCTTTTCTTCCTCTTCTACCTTCTCCAGCTTTATCTTCTTGTGCCCTTCTCTCCTCTCACTGTAGAACTCAATTTAACATAAAGAAAAAATAGTCTAGGCCGGCGCCGTGGCTTAACAGGCTAATCCTCTGCCTTGCGGCGCTGGCACACTGGGTTCTAGTCCCGGTTGGGGCGCCGGATTCTATCCCAGTTGCCCCTCTTCCAGGCCAGCTCTCTGCTATGGCCCGGGAAGGCAGTGGAGGATGGCCCAAGTCCTTGGGCCCTGCACCTGCATGGGAGACCAGGAGAAGCACCTGGCTCCTGGCTTAGGATCAGCGAGATGCGCCGGCCGCAGTGGCCATTGGAGGGTGAACCGACAGCAAAAAGGAAGACCTTTCTCTCTGTCTCTCTCTTTCTCACTATCCACTCTGCCTGTCAAAAAAAAAAAAAAAAAAAAGAGAGAGAGAGAGAGAGAAAGAAAAAATAGTCTAAACCAAATCTTTCAACTCTGATTCTTCTTATTCAGTTGTCTTTTTTTTTTTTGGGGGGGGGAGGAGACTGGATACTGGCATTGGAGCAGTGAGGGGGTAAGGATGAGATCTTAAAGAACATGTTTGGGATATGACTAAGACATCTTTTCCTTTATTGAGCCCTGATGAACTCTGGCTGTTATAAATCCTGATTGAATCCCGTGATGTTTTCCAAGCAAATGGGACCACTTTGTAAAAAGTAAAAGCATTCTCTCACCATGTGCAAGAGGAGGAGGTGTAAATGGAGAGGAGCCACCAGCATTTTCAGAAAGCTACATGATGTAACAGCCCCACCACACTGCCTCATTTGTACTGGAAAATTTTAAATAGAAAAATATAATCCTGTCCCATTAGCATAGCAACAAGTATGTCCTCAGCATAATAAACGTGGTTCCAGGGTGGCATTCAGTTCTGTTTTGCATGCCCTCTGTCTCACCTTTCACTGCCAATGCCATTGAAGTCCTAATGGAAAGACAGCCTCTGAAAGAACCCTGCTGGCTTTTTGGCTGCCTGTTGGCAACAGAGGGGAATAGGAGGATGGGAATATGCATTTGTAAAGTTCCACTTTCTTATCTTACTTAGGGACAGCATATTATCCTTTCAAGCTCATCTCCCAGCCACAGTAATTAGGCTTTCCAGAAACAGTCTTACAGCTGTCTTGACATCACAATAGCATTTTGATAAGCTTGGACAGTTACCAGCTCATCCGTCTGGCAAGACATTGCTGCATTTCCAAAGATTTCACTGTATCCTGGTGAATGCCATTAGTTCCCAGAAAGGAAAGAAACTGTTATTTTTTTTTTTTTAACAATGATATGCAAAGAAGTCATTCAGGAGCATGCTTACGGTGTCAGAACTTTCAGTGTCAAACCTAGCAACAAGTCTTCTTGTGTTGAATCATTTCTTTATGGGAGCATAAAGAAGAGGGCAGAAGAAGAAAGACAAGAAAAAGAGAGAGGTCTTTAGTTGAAAGCTCCCTGAGGTCAAGATTGAAGTTTTCAATGTGGTTCTTCCTTAACGTGTGATGGTGTACAGGTCGTGGTGATATTGTGACAAGCAGGAGCCCATCCAGTTGAGCATCTCTGTTTGCAGTCAGAGTGATAGCCTGTATCTTGCTTCAAGGTCTTCCATAATGGAGGAATCTCGAGTTCAACAACAACATAATTGTCTACGGCCACACCTTCAAGGGTCTGTTCACCTAGGACGAGCAGCCTGTCCAAAAGGACTTCTAGCACTGATGGAAATGTTCTGTTCTCGGCCACCAAACACTGAAATGTCACTGGCATAACTGAGGAACTGGATTTTATAATTTTTAAATTTTAATCAAGCTACACATGGCTAGTGGCTATCATACTGGACTGTGCCATGGAAAGTATTCATGTAAGAGAGCAAAGTACAACAACCTCTTTCCCCAGCAAGACTAAGGAAGAAGTACTCTGCCAGCATCCCTTTCACATCTTCAAAGAGGGGGAAAGACATCCGGGGCCCAGGGCCTCAGGGCATTGGGAATGCCCCTTCCTTTTAAGTACTTAATTCAAATTCTTCCTTTAAACTCTAATCATTGCAATATTTCTAGCATCACTGCAGAAGGATAAATAAGAATATCTGCTTTTGATTAGTACCTGGGACTCTTATGGTATTAGGTTCTGACTCAAAGATGCTTACAAAATAGACTCACCATGTGTTGCAAATGGGAATCTTTACAATTTTCTTGAAGTACAGTATTTTTTTACTATTAAGATATGACTTCCTGATGCTGGGAGGAGAGTTGCAATTATTTCATTTCTTTTAACCATGTCTTCTATTTGTAAGACCCTTCACTTGAGTCATAACTATGTTACTATGTTCTTCAGAAAAACTTTTACTGATTTTTTTGGACTATCATCTGAGGAATTAGTGAATAGGATACTAGATGGATATTCAGGGCCAGCTTTTGCCCCTTGGCACTCGTGTACATCAGTAAAAACGGCGCACAGGCAACTGGGGGAGGCAGCATTTGGACCAGTGATTCCACTGCAGCTGCTAACACAGAAATGCCAATGCAAAACTGAGCCACTAATTGGAAATGGAATAAACTAAAGAAATCTTGGTTCAAATGGCAGCTATATTTTTTAAAGAGAAGATTTCAGTTGAAATGCCAAAGGAGACAGTTAGCCAAAACATTTGTCTATGGAAATTTCTCTTCTCAATTTTATTCAGATTTACAGCTGGGTGCTAAGTGAAGCATTTCTTGAGAACACATGTCATGGATAAAGCAAGATGTTTATTTTCCTCAGTAGCAGATCAGATTGAACTCACAACAAATAGTTCAATTAGCATGATTACTAATAGGCTGATTAATTCAGACTGCAATGAATGAAATAGAACTGAGCCTCTCAGAAGGCTGATCAGGTCATTACCTGGGCAAGGCAGCTGCAGCCAGTTTGCAGTTTACGGATCAGAAAGGTGAGAAAGAGATCAGAAGCCTGTCTGCATGTTCTGTCAGACTGCTGCTTACTTAATACGTAGTTCATGATATTGGTCCATGGCTCTTACAGAAGGACTCCTGAGCTAGGTTCTACATTCTCCTTTGAATTCAGTGTCAGAAAAGTGCTTCCCTCCCCCAGTAAGCCAGTGTGATTCCTTAAATCAGGCAACAGAAGCAACTCATCTCATTTTCAGGATCTCTATGCCCTGGAGTCCTAAACGCTCAAGGCTGAATTCACCAGTCAATTCAAAATGAAGAGATATCTATAACAGCCCTTGGCTTCTATTCTTACCACTCCCTACTCAAGTGAGAGCAGGTTCCAAACATATTGGATATCCATGGGAATTTTAGCTCTCTCCTTCCAGAGTAATCTTGAACAAGTTGCTTCTCTTTCTGAGCCCTAGTTTACCCATGTGTAAAGTGGGCTGACAGTTCTTATGTCACAGGAGTGTGTCATAATGCTGCTTCATAGTAAATATTAAAAATGGTAAGTATTGCTTTAAAATTATTCTTGTGATCTACAATTTATTGTAAATCATATGAAGACACATTTGGGAGTTAGTATGACATTAATGAGATAATCATATAATTTGAGGGTAGTTATTTTAAGAACAGAGACAAAATGGATATATTTACAGGGCTTTTTGATTGTGCACAGTCCTTCTAAAGGTAAAATTTATATACAGTGAAATGCACATATCTTAAGTGTACAGTCCAACTGATTTTGACCAATGGGTATATTTATGTAACCTATCTTCCTGCCAAGATACAAAAAATTTGTATCACTCAAGACATTTCCTTTGGGTCCTTCTGAGTTGACCTCTGCTCATCTAGAATCTCAATTCTTCTGAATCATTGTAGACAGCTTTACCTGTTTTACAACACCACTAAATGGAATCATACAGTGTGTACTCCTGTCTCCAGTTTCTTCTGCTCTGCAGGGCATATTAAGATTCACCCGATTCAGCCCTTAAGGCATTCAGATCTGGCTAAAAAGCCCATAAGAGTATTTCAGGCATGGAAAGCCAAGAAACTGTGGCAAAAAAAAAAAAAAAAAAAAAAAAAAAAGCCTAAATGAAAGATCTCTGTTAGTGAGATCCCAGTGGGAGAACGAAAGGGAGGAGAGAATTTCCATTTTGACTGTAGCCTTGTCTAAAATAGATTGGAGTTGGTGAACTCAAGAGGCTTCCATAGCCTAGGCAGCTCAAGACAAGGGCCTCGGGTGATTACTGACATCATAAATAAGAGTGTCAATCGTTAAATCAACAACAGGAGTCACTGTGCACTTATTCCCCATGTAGGATCTCTGTCCTTAATGTGTTGTACTATGTGAATTATGGGCATAATTAATACTCAAACAGTACTCTATACTTTGTGTGTCTGTGTGGCTGTAAACTGTTGAAATCTTTACTTAGTAAATACTAAGTAGATCTTCTGTATATAAAGATAATTGAAAATGACGATGAAAAATGGGTTGGGAGAGGGAGTAGGAGATGGGATGGTTGCAGGTGGGAGGGAGGTTATGGGATGGGAAAGCTGCTATAATCCAAAAGCTGTACTTGAAAAACTTATATTTATTAAAAAAGTTAAAAAAAAAGATTCACCCGTGTTATTCAGAATATAAGTAGTCCACTCCTTTTTAATGTTAAACTGTTTCCATTTTATAAAGATACCACAATTTTTTTTTTCCATTTTCCCATTCACGGTAGTACTAAAGCTGCTATGAACATCCTTCTGCAAGTTTTTTATCTATGGCTCTTGGAAAAATCTGTGGGTGGAATCAGTGTGTAAAGTAGTTGTACATTTTTCATTCCCACCAGCAAGGTATGAGTGTTACTCACCAAGATTAGCTAAAAGACTTTTTAAAACAACACACAAAAATACTTCCCATTATTGAGAGAATAGTAGCAGGTTATATATTTTAAAAAGGACTATTAAAATAGGAATACTTTTAGTTTACAACATTGTTTCAGATGATGTAGAGAGTTCACATATATCCACTAGTGGGTTTCCCCTATCATTGACTAAACACTTTAGTATGGTACCTCTGCCACAATTAATGAAACAATATGGACACATCATTATTACATTAACTGTATCTTATCTAGAATTTCACTGCTTTCCCCAATGTCCTTTTCTGTTCCAGGACCCTATCCAATGTGCCATATCATATTTTTTAAAATTTTATTTAAGTTATACAAGCTTCATGTATTTCATATATACAGATTTAGGAACATAGTGATACTTCCTCCCTTACCCTCCCTCCTGCCCACACTCCATCCTTTCCTCCCTCTCCCTCCCACATTCCCACTCTTAATTTTGACAAAGATCTATTTTCAGTTTACTTAATGATCTATAGTTAACCCTACACTTAGAAAAAAAGAGTTCAACAAATAGTATGAAGAAACAAACAAAAAACATTGCTCCTCAATGGAATGGACAAGGGCTATAAACAATCATCAAATTTTGAAATGTCTATTTCACTCCAATACATTACATTTCAGGTACTCTATTAGTTACCTGGGGTCAGGGAAAAGATATGATATCTGTCTTTTTGGGACTGAATTTCACTAAGTATAATGGTTTCCAGTTGTGTCCATCTTGTTGCAAAAACACAGGATTTCATTTTTTTAGCAGCTGAGTAGTACTCCATAGTGTATATATACAGCAATTTCTTTATCTAGTCAATAGCCTGATAGAATAAGGAAGAAGTGGTCCCTCTGCCTTATTTTCTGGATGAGATGGTAGATAATGGTACAATTTCTTCCTTAAATGGATTCCATAAAGGATTGGACTATTATTAGTCATTGATCCAATTTATTTAATATGGACCTTCAGTAAGTTTCATGGGAAACATACATGTGAAAAAAACCACACATGGATTTCAAAATATTTTTGTACTAAAATAAATTTCACTTTTTCATGAACTTTCTGAAGCACCCTATGTAGGGATAGTCAGAGTATCTCTTTCTCCTTGTGTGTTTTTATAGTATGGCTCCCTCAAGGGAATGGTTCATTTCATCAAAATTATCAAATTTGTGGGCACAGAGTTTTTTCAGTTTTCCTTTGATATTTATTTTGTGAATATTTTATTGAAATACAGCATACTTATCCAGAAATGCACATATATGTACATATAAATGAATGTTCTCTTTTGAGAATAATCAGAACACCTAAATTAAGAGCAAAACATTACCAATACAACAAGAGTCCTCACTGTTTCCCCTCTCCATATTTTTTTAACCTGGGGAAAGAATTTATGTGATATTTTTTTAACCTGGGGAAATTTATGTGATATCTATGTGAATTTATTATTATTTTATTTATGTTGTTATTTTTATTTTTATTATTTTATTATTTTTATGATATGTGAATATTTATGTGAAATGTATGTGATATTATTTTAACCTGGAGAAAGTCATTTATGTGATATTATTCAGTGAAGCAACATTTATAACTAGATACCAAATTATATGACACTGATCCAAGTTTTATACTCTATAATAACTTCCTCAAATAAGATAAAATGCGAAATTTTTCTTTCTGGGTCTGAGTTGTTTCAATTAGCATAATTATCTCCAGTTGCATCCATTTTGTTGCAAATGTCAGGATTTCATCCTTTTTGTGCCTTAGTAATATTCCATTACATATATACACATTTTTTTTCATCAGTCATCAATTGATAGACATCTAGGTTGATTCCATATCTTAGGTACTGTGAATTGAGCTGCTATAAACATGGGAATGTAGGTATTTTTTTCATATGCTGATTTCATTTCCTTTGGACACAGTCCCAGAAATGGGATAGCTAGGTCATATGGTAGATCTATTTTTAGTTTTCTGAAGAATTTCCATACTGTTTTCTGTAATGGTTGTTCCAATTCTCATCCCCACCAGCAGTGTATTAGGGTAACTTTTCTCCACAACCTTGTCAGCATTTGTTATTTTTTGAATTTTGGGTAGTAGCTATTCTAACTGAAGTGAAGTGATACCTCCTTATGGTTTTTATTTGTGTTTCCCTGAAGGTAGTGGTCTTGAGAAATTTTTCCTATGTCTGTTGGCCATTTGTATTTCATCCTTTCAAAAATGTCTGTTCATATCCTTTGCCCATTTCTTAACTGGATTATTTCTTTTATTGTTGTGAGTTTCTTGAGATCCTTATATATTCTGTATATTAATCCTTTATCAGATGCATATATCAGTTTGCTAATAATTTCTCCCACTCTGTCAGTTGTATATTCGCTATGTCATTTTTCTTTACTGTGCAGAAGCTTCTTAGCTTAAAATAATCCTATTTCTCTATTTTTGTTTTGATTACTTGTGCTTCTGGGATATTATCCAAGAAGTCCTGGCTTAGGCCAATGGCTTATGATATTTCCCCTATTTTTTCCTCTAGTAATTCAATGGTTTCAGGTTTTAAGTTTAGATCTTTCATCCGTTTTAGGTTGATTTTTCTATATGGTATAAGGTAGGGATCTTGTTTCAAATTTCTACATGTGGAAATCCAGTTTTCCCAACAGCATTTGTTGAAGAGACTGTCCTTTCTTAGGGAATGATTTTAGCTCATTTGTCAGATATTAGTTGGTTATATAAGCATAGATGAATTGCTGGGTGTTTTTATTTGATCCATGTTTTATTTCACAATGTGTTAATTTTCACATATCTGAAACTTCAAGCTATTTTCCTGTTATTTCTAGTTTAATTCCACTGTGAAATGATGACATACCTTGTAGAATTTCTTTTTTTTTAAATTTATTTGACAGAGTTAGACAGTGAGAGAGAGAGACAGAGAGAAAGATCTTCCATCCATTGTTCACCCCCCAAATGGCCGCTATGGCCAGAGCTACACTGATCCGAAGCCAGGAGCCAGGTGCTTCCCCTGGTCTTCCATGTTGGTGCAGGGGCCCAAGTATTTGGGCCATCCTCCACTGCCTTCCCGGGCCACAGCAGAGAGCTGGACTGGAAGAGGAGCAACCAGGACTAGAACCCCGTGCCCATATGGGATGCCAGCGCCACAGGTGGAGGATTAACCAAGTGAGCCACGGTGCTGGCCCCAACCTTGTAGAATTTCTATCTTAAATTTTTAATATATGTTTTAGGGCCCAGAATTTAGAATATCTTCATGCATATTCCATATAAACTTGAGAAGAACTGGCATTCTGGTGTTTTTTTTTTAAGTCCAGGATACTATAATTGATAATTAGTTCAAACTGATAGTATTGTTCAGGTCAACTATGTCTTCACTAGTTCTTTGCCTATTTAAATCAATCAGTTCTTGACAGGGGTATTGAAATCTCCTAATAATCCTAATAATGCAAATGTCTATTTCTTCTTTCAGGTTTACCAGTTTTTGCTTCATTTATTTTACACTTTGCTTTTCTGCCTATATAATATACTTAGGATTATTACATCTATCTTGTCAGAAATTAATTTAGTTACATATTTTTTAATTGTTATTAGTATTGTACATTCTTGTCTGTCCCTTACTTTACTGTCTTTGTATTTGAGGTGGGCTTCTTATGTTTCTTTTAGAGTGTATATGGCTGCATATTGTTCTTATCTTTTTAAAGCTACTGTTATTTGGTATATTTATGCCATTAATATTTAAGGTGAGTATTGATACACTTGAATTAAAATAAATCATGTTTCTAATTATTTTGAATTCTTTGTCATATTTATGTTTCTATGGTTTTAAAGGAACATTTAATTTGTTCCAATTTTATCTCACTTCTTATCATAATCAATTATATTTATTTTAAAAATTTCTTAAGCTTCCTTAAAGTTTACAATATTCATTTTTACTAACCTAAGTCCATCTTCAAATGACACTATTCTGCTTCCAGTATAGTACAGCTACCGGATACAAAAGCACTCAACTCTTTTCATCTTTCAATATGCTGTAGTAACTATTATTATTATTATTATTACTTCAGATAGATTCTATATCTAATAATCTATTAAGAAATGAAAGATTTTATTTTACTTTTTTATTTCTTTTGTTTCTTTTTTCATGTATATACAAATTTTTAACATTATTTTTTTCTCCTTCTTCATGAGGAAAACATGTCCCCAGTTCTTGCAGTAGATAGATGCTGGTGATTAATTCCCTTCTTTTTTTTTGATTGTCTGAGAAAGTCTTTATTTCTCTTTTTCTGTAGAAGAAATTTGCAAGAATTATAATTTGAAGGCTCTTTCTTTTAAAACTTCCTGCTCCATTCCACTTTGCCTTGTTTACTTGCTTAATAATAATAATAAAATAATAATAATAATAATAATAACAAAAAAGCCTACTATAAGCCTTATCCTGCTTTTATGGGAGGTGTATCTTTCCTTGGCTTCTTTCAAGATAAATTTTTCATCTTTGATCTTCTGCAATTTGAATCTAATATGCCCCATGTCTGAATTTTTATTTTTATTTCTTTTTACTATATCTTTGAATTGAATAAATGGTGATGTTGTCGAACATTGATTTTAGAAAATACTCAGCTATTATCATTTCAAATATTCCCTTTGTCCCATTCTGTGTTTCCTCTCCTGGTATTTCAATCTTCCTATGCTACATTTTTTAAAAAGATTTATTTATTTGAAAGTCAGAATTACACACAGAGAGAAGGAGAGGCAGACAGAGGTCTTCCATCCACTGGTTCACTCCCCAACCAGCCGCGACAGCTGGAGCTGTGCTGATCCAAAACCAGGAGCTAGGAGCTTCCCCCCGGTCTCCCACACAGGAGCAGGGGCCCAAGGACCCTCCTCTACTGCCTTCCCAGGCAACAGCAGAGAACTGGATCAGAAACGAAGCATCTGGGACTTGAACCAGCGCCCATACGGGATGCTGGCACTGCAGGAGGTGGCCCCACCCGCTACACCACAGTGTGGGGCTCAAATGCTACATTTTTTAAATTGTCCATAGTTCTTGGATATTGTGTTCTTTTTTTCCATTTGTTTTCTCTTTGCATTTCAGTTTTGAAATTTTCTCTTGACCTATATTCACCCTTACTAATTTTCTAAGCCTGTTAAGTCTACCAGAAAGCCTTTCAAAGGTATTGTTCATTTCAGAGTGGTCTTTTTCTATTTCCAATATGTCCTTTTGTTCCTTAGAAGTGCTCTCTTTCTACATGTATGAACTGTCTGTTCTTATCTTTTGCCAGCTTTTTCTATATAGAGCCCTTCACATATTAGTCATAGTTAAGTTAAATTCCCTGTGGGATAATCCCCAAATTTGTTTATCTGCTTTTGATTCAGATGCTTGTTTTTTTTTTCCTCTTCAGATTATTTTATTCCTTGCCTTTGGGCTTGTCTTTCAATTTTTGGTTAAAACTGGACATCTTTCATAGTGCATAGACTTTGTTTCAAGTGTAGCTGTATGTGGCAGATGTTGCAAATTCCTTTCTCTGCTTGACTTCTGAATTCCTAAGTACACAGACTCTGTATCTGGCAGCTCTCACAGCTATAATACACTATTATTATACCGGATCCCTATTGGAGTAGGGTTAAGTTTGGGAAAGAAGGAGTATTCTATAGTCTTCCAATTAAGTCTTGCTCTGTAGCAGCCCAACGTCTCTAACCTGTGACTTCCACAAATGGTCCTTTTTGAACAGTGTAGGTGTTTGCAGGCAGTGCTATAATAGAGAACCTCAAAACTAGGTGGCTTAAAAGCAGAAATTTATTCCAGCATTATCCTAGACTAGAAGTCCAAAGCATCAGCAGGGTTAGTTTCTGGTGAAGGCTGTCTTTCTTGACTTAAAAATGTATACCTTATTCTTGGGTCTTCCCTTCGTGTATTCATATGTCAGGACCCACCTCCCAAAATAATTTTCAATTAATTATCTCTTCAAAGACCACCTCCAAACATAGTAAAGTTCTGAGGTACTGAGGGTTAGAAATTCAACATATGAATTTTGACACAATTCAGCCCCTAAGATTTAAACTACGACTTTGTTCCCTAAGCCATGGCAGAAGACTTCCAAGGCACTAGAATGAGAGGAATGCCCTCTCACCATGGCTGTTGAACAAGGCTCTGGTAAATTCCTTTCCCTGAAGAGCCAGGAAGGGCTCTTTTTAGACTTCCCCCTCAGGTGGAGTTTCTGAAAGGGAAGCCTAGGACAATGTGAGGATCGCTCTCGGATTGTGTGGCCTCTCAGTGCAAGGTGAGTCCGCACATAACTTGAAACAATTCATCAAAATGATCCCTAAATGTTCCCACCAGTTGATAATTCCAGTAGCTTCTGCTTCAGTTGAGCGTATCTGGACTCTAGATTCACCATCCTTCCAGGTTTCACAGTATCAGCCTGTCCTGCAAGCGCAGTTCTTTGATGGGTCCAGTGTCAGTTTTAATTTTGCCCAATGCTTCCTTACTGTAAAGAGGGAATTGTGGTATTTAGTTTTGTAAACACTAATGTGTGTGATAGGGTACACAGATAGTTGGTCAAACATTATCCTGGTATTTTTCTGGTTGTGTTTTTGCACAAGATTAACATTTAAACAAGTAGACTGAATACATTTTATTGCTTTGCTGAGGTGAGTGGGCCCCATCCAGTCAGTTGAATGCCTGAATAGAACAAAATGGCTAAACATCAGGATTGGTGTAGTGGCATAGCAGGTAAAGCCAGCATCCGACACAGGCACTGGTTTGAGTCCCAGCTGCTCCTCTTCCATCCAGCTCCCTGCTAATGCGCCTAGGAAAGCAGCAGAGGATGGACCGAGTGCTTGTATCCCTGCACCCATGTGGGAGACCCGTAAGAAGCTTCTGGCTTTGGCCCGGCCCGGCTCTGGCTGTTGCGACTATTTGGGAGACATAGGAGATGGAAGATCTCTCCCTCTGTCTGTAACTCTGCCTTTCTCTTTTTATTTCCCCCTATCTGTCTCTATATTTCTTTCAAATGAATAAATCTTTCAAAAAATAAATAAATAAAAGGCCAAACTTTCCCCAAGTACAAGAATTTCTCCTGCCTTCAAACTGGGATAGACACCACCCATGTCCTTGGCACTTGAACTGAAACATCAACTCTTTCTGTGTTGCCAGCCTGCTAGCCTTCAGATTAGAAGCCCTCCATCCTCTCTGCTGGTCTCCATGTCCCCACCTCATGCTGCAGGTCTTGGGACTTCTCAGCTACCTTGACCATATGAGTCAATTTCTTATAATGTATATCTGTCACTGTCTGTGTATCTATCTCCATTTCTCTCCAAATGTACTTGCACACATAAGAGTTGTGGAAAGAGTGCAGTCTTTATTCTTTTTTCCATTAACTTTCTGAAAATACTTTCTCTCTCTCTCTCTCTCTCTCTCTCTTTCTTAATTCTACTTCCCTGGAGAATCTACTAACACAGGAGTACTGATGTTCAAGGTCTTTCCATATGGTAGTGAAAACAGAAGTCATGATTATATTTTAAATCATTTTATTTATGGAGAATTAAAAAAATAGATTATTATTGTCCCCAAATAGCTATATCTCTTTTCTCCGTGCTCTATGAGAAACTCCAAACATTCCTCTATTTTTTTCTCTCATTTTGTAACTTTTTGTTGATGTAAAAAGTGAACTTAGAGCTATCATATTTACATTTTGGAATATGAGTCCACTTGTCAAATTTTATTATTGGAGATAGCGCTGTTCTGTAGCGGATAAAGTCACTGCCTGCAGTGCCAGTGTCCCATATGGCTGCCAGTTCGAGTCTTGGCTGTTCCACTTCTTGTCCAGCTCTCTGCTATGCCCTGGGAAAGCAGTAGAAGATGGCCCAAGTCTTGGGGCCCTGCACCTATGTGGGAGACCCAGAAGAGGCTCCTGGCTCAGGATAGGCCCAGCTCTGGCCATTGTGGCCATTTGGAGAGTGAACTAGAGGATAGACGACCTCTCTCTCTCTCTCTCTCTCTCTCTCTCTCTCTGCCTCTCTGTAACTCTGACTTTCAAATAAAGAAATAAATCTTTTAAAAATTTTTATTATTGACATTGTGTTAGGTTTTATTCAATACCATTTGGATTTAACTCCAGATTTGTGGATGGCATTGTTCATCTTCAATTCTTTTATACCTTGGCTTACAGGTTTAAATTTGGATTGATCTGTTGGACAGCTGAAATTTATTTGACAAGCTATTTCAGGAAGAATTCATGGTTAGTATAATTTCTGAGTCCTTGAATGACTAAGAATATCTTTTTGCCTTCATACACAATTACCAACTGATTGGGGCATGAAATTCTTATACTAAGTATGTCCCCAAAACTGTGTAATTTTCCCATGACTTTCACTTTTTAGTGTACAGAAAACTTGAGTCCCTTAAGATTTTTTTCCCTTGGAACATGATTTCCTTTTTCTGCCTGGATAATTCTTACATGTTTTATCCTTGAAATTCAAAAATGTTATCAAGCTATGTCTAGATATTGGTCTTCTCTCATTAATTTTGCCTATAATTTCTGACCTCTTTCATTTTAATAATAAAGTATTCCTTCCAAGTAGAAAATTATTTATTAATTGCGGAATATTTAAAACATATGAAAAAGAAAGTAAAATTCTATAATGAATACCCACATCTACCATTCAATTTTAGTAAATCATAATATTGTCATATATGGCACAATTTTATAATAACCATGGTTTATAGTTGAAATTTCTTTTATATCCTTCCACCATCCTATTTCCCTTTTAAAGTCAAATATAAACAGTATTTTAAATTCATTTCTTTATCCTGTATGTATATGAGTTGAAAGACTCTCATTTAGTGTTTTATACCTCTAACTTAAATATATATGAAATTTTCGTAAATCTATCAGCGAGTCTTGTATTTTTTGGCGGCAGCTGCACAGGTGTGAGAGCTTCTCTAGATTTTGTACTGAAAGTGGAGTTCATAGGCAGGACTATCATCAACAATAAAATCTTAAGGGGCTAACGCTTACACGGCTTTCAATATGGATTGAGCCTTATTCTTGACTTCTTCTCATATTATGGGAGAATGTTCAGCCTTTCACCATTAGGAGTGATGCTGTTCTTTTTCTCTCTCGTAAATGCTTCTCATCAGGTTGGTTTATGTCTATTCTGCAGTTGAAAGGAGGTGGATTTTGTGAAACTCTTTTCTTGTATTTATTGATATAATCATATAGGTTCTTTCTTTATAAATATGGGGAATATATTGATTTTGAATATTGAGGGCCAATTTATTTTAGTTCTGTTTGTGGTTTCCTAGACTTGTAAGAAGTATAAATTGGAGGTGAGACTCATCAAGAGCAGCCCCTGGTTACAGCTTCTTCTGCTCTTTGGAACCACATCAGAGACAGATTTGCTTGTTTTCCTAGTAAAGGTTTTTTTTTCGTAGCCCAGTTTTACTACTGAAAGTGAAACCCATTCAGGGTACCCAGCCCAGTGCTATACTTCCTGTATTATTGTACACTAATCTCTGATGTTTTTGTTTTGTGTTTTGAACATTTGCTCTTGGAGGGTTATTGGCTTCTAAGATCCTTTATCGATTTGATGATCTAGATTTATGTTTTTTAAATCCCTGGAATTTTTCCCTTAAATTATTGAAAATGCAGCCATACAATTTAAGTGTCTTTTCTCAGACACTGCCATTTTGATATTTTTCAGTCAGATACATTTCAGATTGAAACTACTGAACTGCCAAGAGCGAGTGTCCTGGTCTACTGATTTTTTAGTACTTTACTTAAACTTTGGTTGCAGCTTTAAGTGTAGGTATTTAAGACAACAGGTAACCTTCTTTGCAGTTTAAATCTATCCCGAGAATCTCTGCCATTAATCAGATCAATTTAATTCATTTATATTATTATTCATATAATTAGACTCTCTTATTTCATTAATTTTTCCTTTGGGTCTTCTGATGATCCCAATTCTCTTCTTGTCAGACTACACCTTGGCATGAGAAGCTGAAAGTGCCCAGGGAGCTGTTGCAGCTTAAAGTTCAATGACATTCGTGCTGTGATTCCTATGGGAAGCATTAACCTTCCTTTGGGAACTAGAGGATACCTGCAGAGCCAGAGTTGTTCGGATAGGAAGACCAAATCCTTAGTAGGCCCCTAGAAGTGATAATAAGCAGAACTCCTCCTTATACCCCTTTGTTCCTGAACCCATGTCTTCCACATACTGAGGACCCAGAATCCCATAACAATCACTGATTTAGGTGTAGATGATGTCCTATAGAATGGGCCCTTCTTTAGTAGAATACTATCTCCTAAGTGACACCTTAGTGTGTTCTCAACAAACCATTACACCATTCTTTTAAGACGACCGCTTTTGGGTGGTGTGAAATACGATGTCACCAATGGATTTATGGCAAGGTATCAACTTGGGCACTTTGCTGTAGAGTGGGTCCCTTAGTCTAACACAGTTCCATTTGGGAGCCTATGCAGTCAAGCTCATGGATGGCTTCCATCTTTGATACCATGGTAACTGTTCACGTGTCTACCTTGCCAGCACTGGTATGTCCAATGACAGGTACTGGTGCTATCCACTGAACAAATTATTTTGTCTGCTTTACTAGGTGAGTGTTCTCTGCCAAGTTATTATATAACCAAGAGTATAGGATGTAGGCAGAGAATCTATTTATCCATCAGAGTTTGGTTTTCTGAGGGTGGTCCAAGAAATCTTATCTTGCAACACCGCATTCAGAGAGGGCCAGGCCACAATCAAACTAGAAAAGCTGCAACAGATTCTTACAGTTCAGAAATTTCAACATGCCAAGTGTGAAGATGTATATAGAAAGGACCCTTCTGCTCCTCATTGTTACAACCTGGACACTCTCCTAACCCTTGCTGTGAAAGCTCTGGAAAGCTGGTCCTCCGAGAGGAAGTTCCTTTAGACCTTCACACTGTGTACTTGTCACAAATAAAGCTTTCCTTTGAGCAGCTCCCACTTGAGGCTTATTATTTGATGACAGCCCATGCAGAGGGATACCTTGCCTATTCTAACAGTAACTCACAGTCACCAATGCACATTTCATGTCCACCCCTGAAGATCGATCCTCAGGCTTTTTCTATAGATCTCCTTTTCCCCATTCTAATATTTCGCCTCCCATCCTTGTCCCCTGGTGCCATCTGGCCATCTTGTTTGCCACTGACCATATACCTACATATATGCTCATCTTGGATTATTTCTCTTTTCACATTTAGAGAATGATCCAGCTCACTCAAAGCAGCTTTGCCTATTGGGAGGATTTACATGACAACAAGTGAAATTTCGCAAGTGACCCTGAGTAGGGCAGCAGAGAAGATAGTGTTCATTTGCACTCACAAACGGAGGCAGCCCATCAGCTTCTTCTTTCTCCTCTTCGCTATCAGTTAGTCATAAAAGTCCCTCTCTGCACTAGACTGCTGGTAACTTAAACCCATGACTGCCTGCAATGAGCCCATCTCTTTTGGAATATAAGCTCCAACAAGAGGGATTTGTTTGGTTATTCCCAATTACCACAATAGGAGCAGGCTCAGTACATACTGCTTAAAAGAATAAGTGCTCTGGAGTTGGTCCTCTGTATATAAAGTCATACTACAAATGAACCACATGAAGAAGGAGAAGGCAGAGGGAATGGGAGGTGGGATGGGAGCTGGGAGGTGGTAATGGGGGAAAGAACCACTGTATTCCTAAAGTTGTATCTATGTAAAAATGCATTTTTTAAATAAAAATTACAAAAAAAAGATTAAAAAAAAGAAGTGCTCTAAGAGAGTGCCCTCCATCATAAATGCAATACACTTTTCCTTCTTTGTTCCTATCTAAACCAGAAACTTCATGCCACTTAGTATTCCTGTTCCATTGGGTGTTCATTTAAATTTTTACCCACATTTTAGTTCTACCTGTATATCTGTATCATTTTTGTTTTCTCAAATACTGTGGGTATTTGGAGAAGGGAGTACACACAGCATAAAATTACTGCAAAATTTTGATCAGAAGTTGGGCTTTTTATTTTATACTTTGATTTCTTCTCTGTTTCCTACTTTTCATTGGAATGGTATATTTAAAATTATTTAAATAATAATTTAATAATATTTAAATATGCTCATCATTTTGCTGATTTTTTTTCTTTTCTTCTGTCCTTTGGAAGGATTCTGTCACTTGTCATCTCATTTATACCTTCCTCAGTGGTATTCAATATACTGTTTCCTACTTTTTTGGCACAAAATTGTATATTTTTCTCTTTCATCTTTGCTGATTTTGGATTGCTCCTTATTTATGATTATCTGAACTGGTTCCTAATGATTAATTATTACCCAATCAACATATACTACGTATATTTGTCACCAAATTTATCTCAAATGCACAAAAAGCACACTAGGTAAATACTATTATCACTCTATTTTACAAATAGAAAATCCGAGACAAGTCGTTCTAGTAATTCCCTGACAATCACAAGTAGCAGAGCTGTGATGTGAACTTATCAAAGCAGCGAGTCTTCATCAGTACAGCACTTTGCCTGGCAAGAGGTGAAAAGTTCGTTTGGAATTTTTTCTGATTAAATTTTAAAATGTTTATTTTAGAGACAGAGAGTGAGACAGACAATAGAGGTCTCAATCTGCTTGTTTGCCCCCCAAATGCCCACAATTGGTGGGTCTCAGCTGGGATTGAAGCCAGGAGCCTGAAACTCGCTGTAGGTCTCCCAGGTGGGAGGTAGGGACACAATCAATTGAGCCATCATCACCATCTCCCCTGAGTCTGCTTTAGCAGGAAGTGGGAGTCAGAAACTGGAGCCAGGCATTAAACCCAGGTCCTCCAAAGTAAGATGCTACCATCTCAACCAGCTTAACCAGGCTAAATGCCCAGCCCTCTTGGATTTTCTTGAGAAAATGAATTAGAAAATGTCTGAACTACTCTTTTGTTCCCTATCTAACCATTTCATAGAAGACTTGTGTTGATTCTCAGCATGTTTCTTTGCCTTTGAACTTCAATATCTATAAACATTCCAAGACTTTTTTTCTCCCTCTCTGTTTCTACTGGGGAAGATACATCCATGATTAGTGTTGTAAACCAATTTGGTTTTTCTCTCAGATACAGTGACCCCTGTTTTAATTCTCTAGAGTTGACAGATCAAGGGAGAGAAAACTGTGAGTCTACTGTGGTGTTCAGTTTTAGCTCAGACATCAAGCAACTTGTGGGAAAAAATGGTGAGAGAGGGCAGAAAAGAGGTACAACTGCCCAAAGGGAGCCCAGCTGAGTGAGCATCACTTTGGGTGTCCTGTTTGGCGTGTACTCCTGGGCCCCGCACACTCCCAAGCCTTGACAAGACTGACGGGAACTTCCTACTTGACATAAAGCTCAGACTTTCCTAACCTGCCTAACGTAAGGGGTGCCAGGCAAGCCCCATTCCAGAGCCTCTCAGGCAATCACGTACTCTTCATGTAGACCAGCCATGAGCAGGATAGTCCTCGTCTTCCACTCAATTCCATTTTCAGGACTATTCCAAGTTTCAGATGTGTATCTGGAGTACCCAGCACCTAGCAATGATAGTTTTGTCCTCTTTTTAAAATTCCTTTTTAATAGGAATCAAGAGAAATTGTGCTTGGGAGAGTTAGACACATTCACCTGAATTTGCTTTTACCCCCAATTTGCAGTAGTAAATTACATGTTAATGCTGGGTAACGGTGAAAACTCGACTGTAACTTTTATACTTTTTCTGGGCACAATGTTCTCAAGTTTATACATTTAATAGTTGTGTCCATGTGGTGAGAGTAGATTTTGAGTTTTGGCAAGGCTCTTGCAGAAACTGTTCATGGAAACCCTGCAAATACGACAGTAGACTTCATTAGGAGGGTTAATTCCTGGCAGAGGTGGAGGGCCTGTGTCTTAGCAGAAGCACGGGAGAGAGATGTTAGCTTCAATTGTCTATACGCCGACTTCACTGCAAAGGCAGTGCTGAAGTGAGCAATTCTACATAGATTGGCTGCTGCTCATCTTCCCACCAAGATAATCATCTGACAGTCACAAGAGAAAAAGCAGATGTCGTGTTTTAAGGGATATTCTGCTTTTTGAACTCTGTCTTTGGATTCCAATTTATTCTTCCCAATGAACCCTAAAGTCAAAGAAACTATCACCTTGAACTTGCATAACGTGAATACTTGAAGCAAGTTAAACACCTGACTTTACCAAAAAGGAACCCTGAAAGTGCAGAATCACAGAAAAAAAAATTGGAATTTTTACTTCCTCTGTTGTCTTCCATAGAGATTCTTGCCTCTTAGCTAAATATCAAAGATATTTATGCTTAAACAAATGTTGTCTCCCTCTCACTGCATCCTCTCCTTCTGGCAGAGAAGTCATCGTGCTGGATGGGTGGCACTTTCCATGGCAACAGACTGTGATGTCACCAAGCCAGTGCCAAGCAATTACATTCTGTAGGTGCCACAGTAGGAAATACACAGCTTTTTGGACCACGGTGAGATGGAGCAGTTATGGGAAAAGAAAATCTCAGGGAAGGCTGTGTCTCAGGGTTCTCCCAATGGCTTGTCTCTGAAGCCGTGAGAGAGCACACGAAGCTGGGCAAGGGAAAGAGGGAGACAGTTTTTCAGACAAGATTTCAAAGGAGAAGTGTGCGGAGGAAGGAAACCTGCAAAAGGCTAGCTACATCCAAATGGCTGGCACTCTGCCGCATGCTGTGGCTTTGATGTTTCACAGGTGTTCTCTAAGGTGTTGAAGGGGGAAGCTCCAGAGGACCTGCTGTCCCTCACTGAGACAGACAAAGGGCTGGACCGAGAGAAAGAGCAAACACTTTGCTTCCCTCTCTTGTACAGCAGGAGTATGGGGACTTTCACAGTGTTGCAACTTTCAAAGAAAGAGCACCTTGACAACAAGCCCTTTGGAGACCTGATTGCTGCAAAGGATGCTCTGAGAGGCTGTGAGATCTGCAGCGTAAACCTTCCACAGTGACCCCTCAGGCTGCTGTGAACGAATGACCTGGGAATATTTTGACACAGCCTTTGAAAGATTCTTAGTCTGTTTTTCTGGGAGGGCCTCTGACAAATATGCAAGAGGATGAAACCAATACCTGTGAAAATCATAGATAAAGTTTTAAAATACACATTTCAGTGATACAGTATGGATAAATTTGGACTGCGTATGGCTTCTTATGTAAAGGAAAAATTTCTTCTCCTTTTAGTAACACATTGTCTGCTGCCTGTGCTTAGCACCTTCTGCCATATGCTCCTTAAAACAAGCTGCTGCGATTCCAGAGCTAGCCTGAGTAATTAAGATCAAATGAGCCAGATGAAGACAATGAGCTGAAGGAACCTCTTGCCAATAGAACCCAGCCTTTTTATATTAAAAACAAGGAAGGCTCAAGAAGGGGAAGAGAAACAACTATTTGCAAAAGGACTATTAAGAGAATTAAATACAATCCTCACCCAAGATTATTGTGAACATTTATACATGGATTTTGGATTGTTTTGTGTGACTGATGAGCTACACTGAAATATATGCTGGGGGGGTCGCAGGGAATTCCTATGGAACACAAAGAGGAGTGCTCAATGCTTGGCCAAATGCAATTTATTTCCTGGCAAAATATAACACTTGACAAATTAAAAAATACATTGTGTTTAAGCCTTGAAGGACTTTGGTGATGTTTAGCTTCCTGTTCTCATGTTGTAAATTGAGAAGCTGAGTTCCAGAGGGAAGGAGTATATTTTCTCTGGTCTCTAAGATAGAGGCAGAGTGCAGATTAGAACCCCGGGTTTCTGACTCACTAGTTCATCAATTTTCAAACTTGAGTACGCACCAGAAACCTCTTGAGGGCTTGTTAAAATATGTATTACTGGGTACCACCCAGACTTTCTTATTCTGTAGGCATGTGTGGGGGCCCATAAATTTACTTTCCAAGCAAGTTCCCAGCTAAAGCTGATGCAATAGTCTATAGGTCGCACTTGGAGAACCACGGTTTTAGTTCTTTTTTTTTTTACTTATGTTGGGGTTTCTTAAAAACAGTAGAACCTTTATCAGAATCCTTGGGATGGAGAAGGTTATTAGAAATACAAATTACTCTACACATCTTAGAGTCATCTGGAGATAAGATGTTTCTGTCTCTTTTCATAATATTATTGCTGGTAATTTCTACAAACACTAAAATTTGAAAGTCACAGTCCCTGACTACCTCGTTTCAATTCAAAAGGTCAAAGATTCAACTTGGTAAAATGATTACATTCACAAAATTGTATGATTTAACTCAATCCTGTGAAATCTCCAAGTGCATGACCAAACCCATGAAGAATTAAGAAACCACATTCAAGTTGGGAAAATAAGAAGGGTATCATCCCTAGCCCAAAATCTCTATGATTTTTGGTGAGATACTGTGCAAATGAGAATGAACTGCACCAGATGCTAAGGCGCTATCTCAGGGCCTAAAGAACATAATGCTAAGGTAAGTCAGGAGGAAAGTATGTCACAGCAGAGTCCACTAAGACCCACTGACATGGAGGCATGGCTAGTATGAGGCGGGGGGGTGGAGGGCTGAAATCCCACCATCCTCACTTTGGATAAGCTATGTTTCACAGATACAGTGTGGCGCTTCTCAGGTTTCCATGCTGACTACCACAGAAAGTGAGTTGATCATAAGAGGATCCCAACATGGCTAGCCATTGTAGCAGATGGGTGAAGTGACACCATGGAGGTCCAGGAAAAAAGCTGAGCACAAGACCAGTGGTTTTTCCGGGTAACAATCATAGAGGAGCAGATCCCAAGATGGTGGAATAGGGAAAGAGCATGCTGCTCTAGGCTAGGGGAAAATAGTAAATAAGAAAAAGTGGAGGAAGTACATTCTCAGGGGAGAGTCAGAGAGAAAACCGAATTTGAAGTTCTACAGAAGGAAGAAGGATGCTGTGGATCTGTGTGGAAGACATGGACATGCAGCAATGAGCACAAACACAACATATGACCCCCCAGCAGCCAAGAGCTGGAGAAAGTACCAGCTTTGAAGGGCAACATGAGATTAGATTACAGCAGCCCGTGCCATTGGTGATATAGCCAGAGGGAGAGTTTGTCATGAGTCTGGCTTGTAGCCCTAAGGGGGGCAGGGTATCTGCTAACCCAGCAGAAAACAAAGGAAAACTGCTTTCTCCCCATTCCCTACACTGCAGTGACAGGCAACCCACTGAGAGAGTGTGGGCGCCCTTTGGACATAAGTAGCAGCTGCAGCAGCTCGTGCGCATGCCTAGCAACTAGCCAGGACAAGATGCCATCTTATCAGCAGTCATGGCAGCAGCAGCTTGGGTGCACACACCTGGCAACTGGTGAGAAGGCACAATTGTGAAATGAGGAGGAGCTGTGGCTGGTGGCTCTTGTGCATCCATGTGAGCCAGAGGTTTTACAAGAGGGAAACATCAGCATTCCCCCCTGATGTTGAGTCTGGCTGGGAGGATTGACAGGGGCTGGGCACCACCAGCCTCCCAACGTATCACAGGCTCTGGGACTCAACTACCCAGGTGGAGCACTCACAAGCAGCTGGCTCTGGGAACTTCTCTGGCTCGCTCTGGACACAGCAGGCTAGCAAGGTGAAGGAGATTCTCTGCACCCTGTGACTGCGGGAGCCTTGTGTGCTGAGACAGTGAGAAGTATGTGGCTGCATGAGGCTCCCGGGGTGTAGATGTGTCTCTGGGCCATCACTGTGTGTGGCCCCACAGGCTCAGAGTTCTCTGATTGCCTGGGTGGGTCATTGCCATGGGAACCGTGCTCACAGTGAAGACCGCACAGATCCTTCGTGCAGTTCACGTGGCAGAACACATGAGTATTGCACCCACTGTGGGCTAACACCTGGGCATCGATCACACTGGAAGAGAGGAGGTGAGGGTGTGATTATGCCAACAGGGGTGATCATACCCACCTTTCTGTTAACAAGAGGAGATCTAACATGCCCAACTTGGGTGTCACCCAGGATACTTGCTCCACCCTGGAGAACTCCAGAATTCCATTATCACACCCAGGACACACCGCTGGGTATTCACTCAGAGAGCCCACAGCACATTAAGCAGCAGAGCATAGTGTAAAGATAAAAGCCTTCAGAGGAAATGACCAACAAGTATTTCCACAAATGCCTAAAAATAAAGGCAGAAATTCAAGAAACGAGAATAAGGAAGACAACATGATACCTCCAAAGGAACACAACAACCCTTCAACACGGAATGTGAAGGTGAAGATATTGATGAAATGCCTAAAATGGAATTCAAAATATTAATCATAGGATTACTCAGAAGCAATGAGAAGAAAATTCACGAGTTAAAGAAATCCATACATGACGTGAATGAAAAACTTTCCCATGAAGTTGAGATTTTGAAGAGAAATCAAAATGAAATATTAGAAATGAAATTTCACTATGCCAAATAAAAATACAGTGGAAGGCCTTAATAACAGACTTCTTGAGAAAGAAGAATATTAGAGCTAGAAGACAAATCTTTGGAAAGTTTTCAATCAGAACAAAAAAAGAAGAAATTAGAAAAATTAAAAACAGAGTTGGAGATTTATGGTATACTATCAAATGACCCAACACATGGGTCGTAGGAGTTCCTCAAAGTGTGGAAAGAGAATGGATTAGAAGGTCTATTCTTTACAGGAAAATTATAGGAAACTTTCCTAATTTGGAAAAAGGGACATGCAAGTACAAAAGGCACATAGAACTCCTTATAGACATGACCAGACAAGATCTTCACCACGACACACTGAGTCAAACTTTCAACCATAAAACATAAAGAAAAGATTCCAAAATGTGCATGAGAGATACACCAGATCACTTTCAGAGGGTCTCCAAATAGATTCACTACTGTCTTCTCATCAGAAACTCTACAGCCTAGGAGAGAATGCAGAGACACAGTCCAAGTCATTAAGGAAAACAAAATCTATCAACCCAGAATACTGTGCCCTGTAAAGCTCTCATTTATGAATGAAAGTGAGATAAAGACCTTCCAAAACAAACAGAAATTGAAAGAATTTGTCACCACTCATCCAGTCTTACAAAAGATGTTTAAGAATGTGCTACACACAGAAACACAGAAACAGTCATCACTATCGAAGAATATGAAAGCAATTAAAAGTAGAAAGGAAACCCAAAGTAAACAATAGGAATATTTATGGAAAAATGGCAGGACCAAGTCATTACTTATCAATAGTAAACTTGAATATAAATTGCCTAAATTCTCCAATTAAAAGATACAAGCCAGGGGCCAGTGCTGTGGCAAAGTAGGCTAAGCCTCATCTTGTGGCACCAGCATCCCATACAGGCGGCGGTTCACGTATGGCTGCCCCTCTTCCAATCCAGCTCTCTGTGGCCTGGAAAAGTAGTGGAAGATGACCCAAGTGCTTGGGCCCCTGTACCCATGTGGGAGACCCAGAAGAAACTTCTGACTCCTGTCTTTAGATTGGCTCAGCTCCAGCAGTTGTGGCCATCTGGGCAGTAAACCAGCAGAAAGGAAATCTTTCTCTCTGTCTCTCCCTCTCTCTGTCTGAACTCTATCTCTCAAATAAATAAATAAATAAATAAAATCTTTCAAAAAAGAAACAGGCTGGGTGAATAGATTAAAAAACAAGACCTATCTATTCATTGCCTATGAGAAATACATCTCAGCAACAAATACCCACAGACTGAAAGTGAAAGGATGGAAAAAGATATTCTATGCTAACAGAAAGCAGATATGAGCAGGTATAGCCATCTTGATCTCAGACAAACCAGACTTTAATAGAAAAACTGTTAAAAGAGACAAAGAATGGCACTATGTAATGAATAAGGGGTCAATTCAACAGGAAGATCTGACTACAATAAATGTATATGCATCCAATGCCAGGATGCTTGGACATTTAAAAGCAATGATAATGGATATAAATGGAGACATAGACTTCATGATAATAATGGGGGACTTCAACACCCTACTTTCATCAATGGACAGATCATCTAGAAAGAATATCAAAATATAACACAGCTAATCTATACTATGGGCCCAATGGACCTAACTGATCTCTACAGAACCTTTTATCCCACAGCTGCAGAATACACATTCTTTTTATTGGTGCATGGATAAATTTCTCCTAGACAGATCATATGCTAAGCCATAAGGAAAGTCTCAGCAAATTCAGAAAAAATCAAAATCATAGGTTGCATCTTCTCTGACCATATGGAGTGAAACTGGAAATTAACAACCCAAGAATCTCTAGAACGTTTGCAAACACATGGAGACTGAACAACATGCTCCTAAATGAACAGTGGCCCATAGAATAAATCAAAAGAGAAATTAAAAAGTTTCTGGAAACAAATGAAGATGACAACACAACATATCAAAACTTATGGGATATAGCAAAAGCAGTGTTATTAGGAAAGTTTATAGCAATTAGTGCCTACATGAAGAAATTCAAAAGGTACCAAATAAATAAGCTACCAATGCATCTGAGGGATCTAGAATAACAACAATAAAGCAATCCCAAAATTAGTAGGAGAAATGAAATAATTAAAATTAGAAAAGACACAAATTGAAACACAAATCAATATGAAAGATCAGTGAAATGAAGAGCTGTTTCTTTGAAAAAACAAACAAAACTGATACACCATTGGCACAACTAACCAAAAAAAAAAAAAAAAGAGGGAGAAGACCCAAATAAATAAAATCACAAATGAAAATGGAAATGTAATACACAGAAATGAAAAGAATCATCAGAAATTACTACAATGAGCTATATGGCATGAAACTGGAAAATCTAGATGAAATGGATAGATTCCTGGACACTTGCAATCTGACAAAATTGAGTCATGAAGAAATAGAAAACATGAAAAGACCAATAACCCAGAAAAAAAAATTGAATCAGTAATAAAGACCTTCCCAACAAAGAAAAGCCCAGGATCAGATGGCTTCACTGCTGAAGTCTACCAGATTTTATATAAAAAAATCTAATTTCAATTCTTTTCAAGCTATTCAAAACAATTGAAAGGGATGGAATCCTCCAAAACTCCTTATATGAAGCCAGCGTCACCTTAATTCCTAAACCAGAAAATGTTATAACAGAGAAAGAGGACTATAGGCCATTGACCCTGATGAACATATATGCAAAATTCCTCAACGAAATACTAACTAATTGAATCCAATAACACATCAGAAAGATCATTCACCTAGACCAAGTGAGATTTATCCCTAGTATGCAGGGATGGTACAACATTCACAAATCAATAAATGATACATCATATTAACAAACTGAAGAACAAAAACCATATGATTATGTCAATAGATGCAGAGAAAGCATTTGAATAAAATACAACACCCTGTCATGATGAAAACCTTAAGCAAATTGGGTATAAAAGGAATATTCCTCAATACAAGCAAGACAATTTATGACAACCCATAACCAATATCTTACTGAATGGAGAAAAGTTGGAAACATTCCCACTAAAATCTGGAACCAGATTCGGATGCCCACTTTCACCATTTTTGGAAGTCACCAGTCCTGGAAGTTTTAGCCACAGCCATTAGGCAAGAAAAATAAATCAAAGGGATACAAATTGGAAAGGAAGAAATTAAATTATCCTATTTGCCAATGACAAGATTTTACATATACTGTATCCAGAGACTCTACTGAGAAGCTCTTGGAACTTACAAAAGAGCTTGCTAAAGTGGCAGGATATTAAGTTAACACAACAAAAGTCTGTGTATACACAGACAATGCTATAGTCGATCAAGAACTTCTAAGATCAATCTCAATCACAAGAGCTACAAAAAAATTTAAATACTTTGGATAAATTTAACCAAGGAGGTGAAAGATTTCTATGACAAAAATTATAAAACATAAGAAATAAATAACAGTTGACACACAAAAATGGAAAAATCGTCCATGTGCATGGATTGGAACAATAAATATCATCAAAATGTCCATACTATGGAAAGCAATTTTCATATTCAATGCGATCCCAATCAAAATAACAAGAGTCTTCTGAGATCTAAAGAAAACATTACTAAAATTCATATGGAAACACAAAATATCCCAAGTAGCTAAAGCAATCTTATGCCACAAAAACAACACTGGAGGCATCACATTACAAGATTTCAAGACATACTACATGGTGGTTATAATCAAACAGCCTGGTACTAGCAAAACAAAACAAAACAAAACAAAGATGTGTAGACCAATGGAACAGAAACCCCAGAAGTTAATCCATGCATCTACAACCAACTTATTTTTGACAAGGGAGCTAAAATCAACCCCTGGAGCAAGGACAGTCTCTTCAACAAATGGTGCTGGGAAAACTGAATCTTTGCATGCAGAAGTATGAAACAAGACCATTAATTCATACCTTACACAAAAGTCCACTCAAAATGGATCAAGGACATAAATCTATGACTCAATGTCATCAAATTACTAGAGAACATTGGGGAAACTGCAAGATTTTGGCATAGGCAAAGACTTCTTGGCAAAGAACCCAGAAGTACAGGCAATCAAAGCCAAAATTGACAAATGGGATTATATCAAATTGAGAAGCTTCTGCACTGCAAAAGAAAACATCCAGCAAAAATGAAGAGGTAACTGACAGAATGGCAAAAAAAAAAATCATTGCAAACTACACAACTGATAACAGAATCTATAATAAGCGCAAGAAACTCAAGAACAACAAAATGAACAATGTAGTTAAGAAATGGGCTAAGGACTTGAACAGGCATTTTTCAAAAGAGGAAATTCAAATGGCCAATACACACATGAAAAAATGCTCAGGATCAATAACCTTCAGGGAAATGCAAATCAAAACCACAATGAGGTTTCACTTCATCTCAGTTAGAATAGCTCTCATGCAGAAATTAACAAACAATAAATGCTGGTGAGGATGTGGGGCAAAAGGTACCCTAATCCACTGCTGAGGGAATGTAAACTGGTTGAGCCATTATAGAGAACAGTATGCAGATTCATCAGAAAACTGAAAATAGATCTACCATATGACTCATCCATCCCACTCTCGGAAATTTACCCAAACAAAATGAAATCCACATATTAAAGAGTTATCTGTACTCCCATGTTTATTACAGCTCAATTCATAATAGTTAAGATATGGAATCAACCCAGATGTCTATCAACTGATGAATGGATTAAGAAATTATGGTATATATACACTATGACATACTACACAGTGGGAAGAAAAAATGAAATTCTGTATTTTGCAACAAAATGAATGCAACGGGAAATTGTTATACTTAGTTTAATAAGCCAGTCGCAAAGAGACAAACACCATATGTTCCCTGATCTGTGGTAACTAATAGAGTACCTAAAACAAAATAAAATAAAACAATCATGGAGGAAAAACTTTTTACAGATAAAATTCCTCTGTCAGGGGCTCCCCATATTCCACATTTTATCCATATTTGCATACATGGAGTGATTGTTGAACTGAAAATTACAGAGGTCAGTCTGGAAATTTAAAATCTTAAGGGAGACTATAATTGCAAATGGGTGGATGCATTTGTTAAAATATCACACTCTACCCCATAAATATATTTAAATGCTACTTTTCAATTAAATTGTTTCATTAATTTGAAATTTTATATTTAAAAATTTACACACACTTCAAATGATCCATTCTATAGTCACAGCAGTTCCTGAAGGGTGCTTAAGGATATAAGATATGCTACTTTTAAATGATAAATTAGCTTAGCAACTTCTAGCACAAGTTTAAATAAAAATTCAGTATGCATAAAAGAAAAATAACTGGAAACTAATACACAAAAATGGTCTATGCTTCCATACTTTGTACTGTGAAAACAATTTTGATATTTTAAAGGGTTGTTGGAAAGGGTCAACGTCTGCTTCAATGAATTACTTTTTATTATTACAATGGGATACTATGCAACAATTAAAAATAAACAAGACTTTATAGTTACCAGTACAGAATGACCACACAATTGATTACTATCTTAAAACAGGGTTAAATGGTGTGTGACTAATTTTGCTAAGAAATAAGAATTTCTAGGCCAGCGTCGTGGCTCAATAGGCTAATCCTCTGCCAGCGGCGCCGGCACACCAGGTTCTAGTCCCGGTTGAGGCGCCGGATTCTGTCCCAGTTCCCCCTCTTCCAGTCCAGCTCTCTGCTGTGGCCAGGGAGTACAGTGGAGGATGGCCCAAGTCCTTGGGCCCTGCACCCCATGGGAGACCAGGAGAAGCACCTGGCTCCTGGCTTCAGATCAGTGTGGTGCGCCAGCTGCAACGCGCCGGCCGCGGGAGCCATTGGAGGGTGAACCAACGGCAAAGGAAGACCTTTCTCTCTGTCTCACTGTCCACTCTGCCTGTCAACAACAACAACAACAACAAAAAAGAATTTCTAAACAAAGAACACTGAGATATTTGCATTCCAAATACATAGAAATGATGAATATAGTACCTGAATAATTTTCTATATAAACCAAACTAAAAATGTATTTAAATGGGAAGCCAGGTGTCAGAAATTCAGAGGAAATGGAAATCAAGTTACTAGGATCACAAACTGAGAAAGCTGACATGATCTACAGGATTGTTGGAGTTAGGTTTGAAAGATCAGAGTATGAGGTTTTGTTGCCAATGTGGAGATAAACAATGTAGCCTTACTTCCATTTAAAGCAATGAAATGGATATGATAGCTCTTCAAATAATCTTGGAAGAGTCAATCATTTGTAGATCAGAGATTATGAAAACTTTAGGGAATCAATTTGTGTTTACTAAAATTATGCATAAACATAAAAGTACAGAGAACAGCAAACTCCAACATGTGGTATATGTAGCTTTGAGTCTGAATTTATAGCGACAGCATAGTTCAGGAAATCCAGCCTAAAAAATTAACATACAGAGTAGGCGTTTAGCCTTCCAGTTCAGAAGTTTGCATCATGTATCAGAGCACCTGGGTCTCAGTCCCAGCTCCAGCTCCTGACTCCAGTTTCTGCCAAAGCAACTCAGTGTTGGCTCAGATGTTTAGGTCCCTGCCACCCCTGTGGGGACCTGATTGAATTCCCAACTCAGGCTTCAGCCCAGCTCGTCCTCAATTGGCTATTTTGAAACTTTGGGGAATGAAGCAAAATAAATCAAGCCCCAAAAGACAAATATCATATATTTTCTCTGATAGAGAACACTAATCAAACAAACAAAACACAGTATATCGAGCTAAACTAACATTTTGTGATTTGATTGTGGTCTTTAGCTGTGCGGAACAGTGGTCTATCTGCCTTTTACTTGTAGAGCTCTTTGTTTAGAGAAGTATTGAGCCTGAGATTATGAATTATTTTATTGCAAAAAAAATTCAAAGGGGCCAGCGCCATGGCTCAATAGGCTAATCCTCCACCTGTGGCACCAGCACCCTGGGTTCTAGTCCCAGTCGGGGTGCTGGATTCAGTCCCGGTTGCCCCTCTTCCAGGCCAGCTCTCTGCTGTGGCCCGGGAGTGCAGTGGAGGATGGCCCAAGTGCTTGGGCCCTGCACCCCATGGCAGACCAGGAGAAGCACCTGGCTCCTGGCTTCGGATCAGCGCAGTGCGCCGGCCGCAGCGGTCATTGCGGGGTGAACCAACGGAAAAGGAAGACCTTTCTCTCTGTCTCTCTCTCTCTCACTGTCCACGCTGCCTGTCAAAAAAAATTTTTTTTTCAAAGGAAAGAATAGAAAAGGAGGGAGTGAGGAAAGTATATTCTTGGAATGGTATCTATGAAATTCATGAAATCTGTTCTCTATATATTAATAAATAAAAATGTAATTTTAAAAAACCCTAGAAAATTGAAGAAATGAAAAGGCCACTGGTTCTGAGTGACTTTAAGTCCAAATTGAGAGTGTTTCTTCTGGGATAGCATGCTTAAAACCTTTGTGTGTCTCTTGTATGTTTAGGAAAACCCATTTTAGACAAGAGAGTCCTTGACCAATCATCCCCAGATAATCTCATCGCTATTCATCCCTATTTCCAGCTTCTGCCAAGATGTTTGAAGTAGTCTATGGGTTCCATGCTCTATCTCTTTAGGACTATCAAAAGGTTGACCAATCACACCTTTGGTCTTTTTTCCATAGCATTCTTTACAAACAGTGAATCTTTCAGTTTTAATATCTGTACAATCTATTAGGCTAAAAATTTCTCCAATCATCAAGTCCTTATCCCATTTGGCTTAATAGTTTATCCCTTTCCTCTCACATTTTACTGTAAGCACAATAAATCAGGCTGCATGTTGTATAAAATATTCTCAGATAAATATGTAAGCTCATCACTTTCAAATCATACTTTCCACCCAATGGTAGAACATAATTTGGCCAATTTTTCTGCCACTTTGTAACAAGGTTCTTCTTGTTTCCATTTTCTACTATTGCAATCTTTTTTTTTTTCAGGATCCTTTTTAGCAGCACCTTTAACTTCATGTTTCTATAAGCATTCTGTTTATGATACATGTTTTCTCTAAGATTATATAGACTTTCTCTACTATCTTTCTAATGTTCTCACCAGCTCTCACTAGTAACTGTGTTTTTTTTTTGTTTTTTTTTGGTTTTTTTGTTTTTTTTTTTTTTTTTTGACAGGCAGAGTGGACAGTGAGAGAGAGACAGAGAGAAAGGTCTTCCTTTGCCGTTGGTTCACCCTCCAATGGCCGCCGTGGCCAGCATGCTGCGGCCGGCGCACCGCGCTGATCCGAAGGCAGGAGCCAGGTGCTTCTCCTGGTCTCCCATGCGGATGCAGGGCCCAAGCACTTGGGCCATCCTCCACTGTACTCCCTGGCCACAGCAGAGAGCTGGCCTGGAAGAGGGGCAACCAGGACTGAATCCGGCACCCCGACTGGGACTAGAACCCGGTGTGCCGGCGCCACAAGGCGGAGGATTACCCTAGTGAGCCGCGGTGCTGGCCAGTAACTGTTTTTTTTTTTTTAGATTTTATTTATTTATTTATTTGAGCGAGAGAGTTACAGACAAACAGAGAGAGAGAGACAGAGAGAAAGTTCTTCCACCTGCTGGTTTACTCCCAGGAGCTGCACTGATCCAAAGCCAGGATGCTTCTTCCAGGTCTCCTATGTGTTTCCAAGGTCTCAAGCACTTGGGCCTTCTACTGCTTTCCCAGACCACAGCAGAGAGCTGGATTGGAAGAGGAACACCTGGGACATGAATCAGTGCCCATATGGGATGTCAGCACCACAGACGGAGGCTTATCCCACTACGTCACAGCGCCGGCCCCTAGTAACCCTTTGACACCCATATTTCTATCAATAGTTTAAGGCAATCAACATTTTTCTATTATGTACCAAAAAATTCTTCAGGAGTCTATCCATTATCCAATTTTAATCAGTTTCCAGATTTTTATGAGTTTGGTACAGCAGGTGCCAAAATCTACATTAGTTTCCTGTGGTAGGTGTAACACATCACTCAAATCTTGGTGATTTGAAATAGCAGACTTTATTCTTTCATTGTTCTGGCATCCAGAATCCAAAATCAGTATCATCAGGCTGAAATCAAGATGTTGACAGAACCATGTTCCTCTGCAGACTCTAGGAATTTTTTTCCTGCTCACAGCCCTTCATTGGCTTGTGACTATATCACTCCAATCTCTGCCTTTGTCCCCATATTGTGTGTGTGTGCATGTGCGTGCCTGTGTGTGTGTGTGTGTGTGTGTGTGTGTGTTTGAATTTCCTTCTGCTCCTTTCTTATAGGGGAGACATGGAATTATATTTAGGGCCCATCAAGAGAATCAAGATAATTTCTCCATTTTAAGATCCTTAACAAAATTACTTAGGCAAATATCCCTTTTCCAAACAAGGGAACATTCACAGATTCCAAAGACTATGACGTGGATATCTTGGAGAGAAGTGGCTTTTCAGCCTACTACAATATTTTAATGAGTTTTTGCTGAAGTTGATAAACTGATCCTAAGATTAATATGGAAGAATAAAATGTCAAGGACAGCCAAAACTATTTTGAATGAAAAAAATATAAGGGGAAATTCACTCTTGGAGACACCAAAACTTGTAAGTCAGCTTTGAGCAATGAAGCATCATGCTAATAACAGAAGAGTAAACAAGTAGACTAACGGATTGAAAAAGACAGCTAAGAAAGTGACCTACGAAGGTAAGAGAACTTGATAAATGATAAAGTTGGCATTATACATCAAAGTGCAAAAGATGGATTATTCAATACGTGATATTCGCACAATTAGCTACCAGATGGTAGAAAGTAAAATTAAATTTCTTCCCAACATGACATACAATAACTTCCATATGGATAAAATATCTCAATGTTACTAGTAAAACTTTTCATATTTCAAATGAAAATATTTTTTAACTTGTTGCAAGATAGAATTGTTTCAACAGAATTAGTACGTTAATTCAGTAAAGTCATAGGACATAAAATCAAATACAGGGGCTGGCTCTGTGGTATAGTAGGTTAAGCATCTGCCTGCAACACTGGAATCCCTTATGGGTGCTGGTTTGTGTCCCAGCTGCTCCATTTCCAATCCAGCTTCCTGCTGATGGCCTGGGAAGGTAGTGGAGGTTGACTGAAGTGCTTGGGACCCTGCGACTACGTGGGAGGCTGGGAGGAAGCTCCTGGCTCCTGGCTTCAGATTGATGCAGCTCTGCCCATTGCAACTATTAGAGGAGTGAACCAGTGGATGGAAAACCTCGTTCTCTGTCTCTCTTTCTCCCTGTCTGTAACTATGCCTCTCAAGAAAATGAATAAATCTTTAAAAAAAATCAAGTATAAAAATCGATTGTGTTTCAGTATGTCAACAGTGAGCTATCTGAAATAGTGATTAAGAAAGCAATTCCATTTCCAAGAGCAACAAAAAATACTTTGGAATAAATTTAGAGAATGAGGAGAAAGGCACTTAAAGTGAAAGCTATAAAATATTGATGAATGAAATTAAAGAAGAACCAAATAGATGGAAAAATATCTTGTATACATGAATTGGAATTGATACTATTAAAATATATATACCACCAATACATATTTATAGATTTATACAATCCTTGTCCAAATACCAGTGACATACTTCACTGAACTACGGAAAAAAGACAAACTCAAAATTCACGTGGTGCCACAGAAGATCCTGAACAGCTAAAGCAATCTTGAAAGAAAAAAAAAAAACACAAAAACAACAGAAGGCATCATACAATGTGACTTCAAAATGTACTACAAAGTTACAGTAACCAAAGAAGCATGGAGTTGACATGAAAATAGACACACAGAACAATGGTTCAGAGTGCAGAATGCAGAAACAAACCTATGCACTTACAGTTCTACCATTTTTAGCAAAAGTGTCAAAAATTCACATATGGGAAAGGACACCTTTTTCAGTTACTTCTCCAGTAAAAGTGTATACATACATGTATAATGAAACTAGATACTCAAATCAGTTCAAAATGGATTCAAGACCTAAATTTAATCCAATGGTAGTTTTTTCACTTGATGTTGCTATATGGGCAAAATGTTGAAATCTTTACCTAATATATACTAAACTGATCTTCTGTATACAAAGAGAATTGAAAATGAATCTTTACATGAATGGAAGGGGAAAGGGAGCGGGAAAGGGGAGGGTTGCGGGCGGGAGGGAAGTTATGGGAGGGGGGAAGCCATTGTAACCCATAAGCTATACTTTGGAAATTTATATTCATTAAATAAAAGTTTAATAATAATAATAAAAAAAACCTGAACCCATCAAACCGCGGGAAGAAAACATAAGCGAAATGCTCCATGATATTGACCTGGACAGGGACTTTTTGGACAAGAACATAAAAAACATAGGGAATAAAAACAAAAATAGACAAATGAGATTATGTGAAACTAAAAAGGTTTTGCAAAGCAAAGAAAATGATCAGCAGAGTGCAGACAACCTATAGAATAGGAGGAAAATATCTGCAACCTATTTATCCAATTCTGGGATTAATATACAGTATATACAAGACACTAAAAAAACCTTAGCAGTAAAAATATAATTATCCAATTTAAAATGAGCAAATTATTTGAATATACTTTTTTTGAAAGAAGATATACAAATGGCCAACAAGTAATTAATCAAAACTAACTAATCAGGGAAATGCAAATCAAAGCCACAAAGAGAGATAACATCACTCCAGCTAGAATGGCTATTATCAAAAAGGTAAGCCATAGGGCAGACATTGGACCTAGCAGTTAATTTGCTGGCTAGGATCCCCACATCCCATATTGGATTGTCTGGCTTCAAGTCCCAACTCTGCTCCTAATTCCAGCTCCCTGCTAATACGGATCCTGGGAGGTGGCAGTGATAGCTCCAATAGTTGCATCCCTTTCACTCATGTGGGAGACGTGGAACAGCTCCAGTTTCACTGCAGGCATTTGGGGAGAGAACAAGCAGATGGGAGTTTGCACTTGCTCACTCATTCTCAAAGGAAAAAAAAAAAGACAAAAGATGACAAACACTGGCAAGGATGTGGAGAAAAAAGGGAATGCTTTAAAAAAAAAAAACAAAAAGGGAAGAAATACCTGTGCATATCCATCTTGCTGCATATAGAGTATTTTGTCAAACTTTGCTTTAAATCTTCTTTAAAATGTTAAGAATTATATACTATGATAATTTTAATGATTTTGTGGCTATTTTAACATTTACTTTATATAAGTGAAGTTGAACATCTTTTCCTTTCATTGTTGTTTATATCCCTTGCCTGTTTTCCTTCTGAACTAAGGCCTTTTTCCATTTTATTTGCTGAACTCTTTTATTTAGTGAAGCCATCAAGCTTTGACTACAATGTAAATTAAAAATGTTGCCTCAAAAATAATAAGTAAAATATTAAGTTAAAGAAAGAAAGATACAGATTTAAAACTCCCTATAAGGACTTGCTCTTTGACAGCCTGAAAACTCTTTGGTGAAATATATTTATTTTTAGCTGAAAAAAAAAGACCAACTGAGATATCCATTGAGGACGAATACAAAAAGAAAATGTGGTATGTGTGCACATGTATATATATATATATATGTGTGTATATATATTTATATATATTATTCAGCTATAAAGAATGAGACCCTATTATTTGTGGCAAAATAGGTAGAACTGTGGATGATAATGGTAAAAGAAATAAACCAGACACAGAAAGACAAATACTGAATGATTTCATGAAATGGTTGAGCTCGTAGAAGCAGAGAGCAGAATGGTAGCTTCCAGAGGTTGAGGAGAGTGGGGAGAAAAGGTGATGGCGGGAGACTGGTTAACAGGTACAAAGTCACAGAAAGAATAAGCTCTGGTGTTCCATGACTGAGTGGGTGATTATAGTTAACAACATTGTATCATGTAATCCAAAACAGCTAGAAAAGAAGATTTTTTTAATGTTCTCATCAAAAGGAAATGATCAATGTTTGAGATGATGGGTAACATAGGTATTCTGAATTGGTAGATACAAAATGTATAAATGCAGCAAAACATCACACTGTACTCTATAAATATGTAAAAAAAGGAAAGAATCACACTTTAAAGTTAAAAAAGAGAGACATATGACTACATTAAAATGATAAACTTCTCTAGTTAAAAAATCCAAACAGCAATAATAAAGTTTGAAGGTGTTTTTGAGCATGTGTGATAATTTTATTATCATCCTATCATATAGGAGCATCATGAAAATGAAATATCTTCTTCAGAGACTTGCTGCAGAAATGTTACACAATTCAAAATAGCTAGGAAACATATTTACTGAATAAGTATTTTTTTAACAAAATAATTGGAAAGAAGTAGAACCAAAAATGGTGCTTAGATAGAAAATAAAATCCTGCCCATTTTTTCCATTTTTAAACTTGTATTAAAATAGACATTAGGGGCCAGCGCTGTGGTGCAGCGGGTTAAAGCCCTGGTCTGAAGTGCCGGAATCCCATAGAGGTGTCAGTTCTAGACCCAGCTGCTCCTCTTCCGATCCAACTCTCTGTTATGGCCTGGGAAAGCAGTGGAAGATGGCTCAAGTCCTTGGGCCCTTGCACCCACATGGGAGACTTGGATAGAAGCTCCTGGCTCCTGACTTTGGATCGGCTCAGCACCAGCTGTTGTGGCCATTTGGGGAGTGAACCAGCAGATAGAAGACCTCTTACTCTCTGTCTCTACCTCTCTCTGTAACTCTTTCAAATAAATAAAATAAGTCTTTAAGAAAATAAACATAAAATTTATTATTTTAGCATTTTTTAGGCTTTGGTCCATTTAAAGTTGGGTGGCAATTAAATACATTCATACTGTTGTGCAGCTATAACCATCATCTACCTCCAGAACTCTTGTCATGCTGTAAAGTTGAAATTCTATTCCCATTAAGCAGTAACTTCCCATTTCTCCTCCCTCTGGACCACTGAAAACCACTTTCTGCTTCCTGTCTCTATGATTTTGATGACTCTAGGCATTTCTTACAAATAGCATCAGGCAGAATTTGTCTTTATGACTGGCTTAATTTTCTTAGCATAATGTCCTCAAAATTTATCTATATTCTAACGTACCAGAAGTTCCTTCTTTCTTAAGGCTGAATAATATTCCATTGTATATAAAGACCACATTTTGTTTATCCATTCATCTATTGAGGGATACAAGTTGCTTCTAGCTTTTGGTTATTTTGACTAATGCTTCTGTAAACATGATGCACAAATATCTCCTTGAGACTCTGCTTTCAATTCTCTCGAATATTTATACAGAAGTGAAATTGCTGGATTGTATGGTCATTTTAAACTTCTTGAGAAACAGCTACCTTTTTTCTAGAATGACTGTATTAGTTTATGTTCCCACCAACAGTGCATACGGGTTCTAATATCTTCACATTCTTGCCAAATCTAGTATTTTTTTTTAAAAGATTTATTTATTTTACTTTAAAGTCAAAGTTATACAGAGAGAGGAGAGGCAGAGAGATAGGTCTTCCATTCGATGGTTCACTCCCCAATTGGCCACAATGGCCAGAGCTGCGCTGATCCAAAGCCAGGAGCCAGGAGCTTCTTCTGGGTTTCCCACTTGGGTGCAGGGCCCCAAGGACTTGGGCCATCTTCTACTGCTCTCCCAGGACATAGGAGAGAGCTGGACAGGAAGTGGAGCAGCCAGATCTCGAACCAGCGCCCACATGGGATGCTGGCACTTCAGGCTAGTGCGTTAACCCGCCGTACCACAGCACTGGCCCCCAATTTTTTATTGTCATTCTGTATATTATTTTTATTTTCAATATTTTTTAGTTTTAGAATTTTAACATTTTACCAATTGGCATATAGAATATGCAAATATTCTACACATATGTATAAATACAAAGAGGGGATATTAATATTACATAATGTGGGATTCATGACAAGGATGACAAAGTGAGGAAAGAAGAGTATATTATGTATAGAGTAAAATTCAGTGAAACAGGGGCCGGCACTGTGGCGCAGATGGTTAATGCCCTGGCCTGAAGTGCTGGCATCCCATATGGTCGCCAGTTCTAGTCCCGGCTGCTCTCCTTCCAATCCAGCTCTCTGCTGTGGCCTGGGAAAGCAGTGGAAGATGGCCCAAGCCCTTGGGCCCTGCACCCATGTGGGTGACCTGGAGGAGGCTCGAGGCTCCTGGCTCCTGGCTTTGGATTGGCGCAGCTCTGTGCGTTGTGGCCATCTGGGGAGTGAACAAGCAGATGGAAGACCTCTCTTTTTGCCTCTCCTCTCTCTGTGTAACTCTGACTTTCAAATAAATAAATCTTTAAAAAAAATTCAGTGAAACATTTGTAACAATCTATATGCCAGGTAATATGGCATCCACACATTTTTAATACTCCTGCATACATATTAACTTCCGCATATGTGAGAAAATATAGACTTTGTCTTTCTGTGTCTGCCTTATTTCACTTATCATGTTAGCCTACAGTTCCATTCATTCTGTTGCGAATGTCATGATTTTTATGTCTATCTCTGTTTCTGCTTTTCAAATAAATTAATAAAATAAAAACAAAATCATTGTTATCCAGTTCCTTGGCCTATCTGCCTATACCTGGTTTTACTAGCAACTTCCTTGTCCATTTTTCTCTATGGTCTTCATATTGCCCTGTGAGAGTTTGTCTACTGTCACCAGGTAACAACTGAAATGACAGGAGAGCAACTGTTCTTGGGGACTTGAGATCTGAAACAGTCATGGCATTCTGCAAGTCAGGCTGTTGGATTTTTTTTGTTAATGTAGCTCTCTCAAAATTTTTTTCATCTTCTAATCTACTTATTTCCTGTTTGATGTTGCAGAAACCACATTCAAAATTCTTTAAAGACATTTTAGCAATAGGGACAATAGGACTTGCCTTGATACATAGGATAGCTGATGTCAGCTACTTCATGCTATATACAAGGGGTCTTCAAAAAGTGCATGGAAAATATGTACTGTGAAAAAACTATGCAAGGATTCAATTTTTTGTGCTAAACTGAGCTTATGTTTTTATTCCATTTTGTATGAACTTTTATAATATTCTTATATAAGAAGATAAAGGTAGGTTTGTGTTCTCTGTCATGGGTCCAAGCCTCTTGGTTTCCCCACCAGCTACGGGTTATTGCTCCAATGTTCTCTCTTTTCACTAAGCAACTTGGTCTTGTCCCTGCAAGGAAACCATGTGATAAATTTGTAGGTTCCTCAAATGATTTGTATTTGTATTCTTCTTTGAATATCTCAATTCTTGTCCATTAGAATATCCTTTCTTCTATGTAACTGTTCTCAAACTGTTTGATTTGTGTACAATAAATACATTCAACAGCACTGTAAACTATATGAAAGAAATCATTTTTTCTTTGCAGCGGTTGCTACAAGCAATTTAAAAGCAAGCCATTAAGTACTCCTTTGTGTCAAGGAGTAAGCCAAACACACTGGGGATCCAAAAGTGAATGTGACACTCTGGGTCCTTGGGAGCTTCACAATGTTCTTTCTCAATATTGTTCAGTAAGGATTTAATAAACTCTTGGTATTGGAGACACAGAGGAACTACAGTCTTGTTCTCCCACTCCGTCAAAGCAGAAGTCTGGCTAGAGCTGCAATATTGTTAAATCCTTAAGAATGTTTAAAAACATTATTTTAATCAAATTTATGTAAAATTGGAAAAAAAGATGTTAGTTGGAAATCCCAGATTTCTGTCTTCTAGATGCTAAGGAAATGGTCAGTTCATCAGGATCATTGATTGTCCCATGAGTCACAACACAAACTATAAACAGTACTCTCTTAATTTATAACAGAAATTTTTTCTATACTGAACAGAAATAATGTGTCCACAAATTCCAACAATACAGAAAGTCTGCTATTTATAACCTTTCTTTATTGGAATACCGAATATAACACAAATTACCCACCTCCTACTCAGATCCTAAAATGTGCTATTAACTATGGACAGGCTTTAGACAAAATAGAAAGTCTACTAGGCTATAACTGGATCTTTCAAAGAGAACAACTCATAACTCTGGAAAGGGAAAGTTGTATCCAGAGACTGTCATTCTATATCCACCCAGTGCAAGTACTTTAAATAAATAAAAGATGCATTTAAATGTCCTCACCTTTATAAAAACTCATTTCTTGCATCAAAGGAGAAGCTGTTCTCCAACGATACTACAGACAGTGGGAGAAAAGCACAAAAATCCTCTGCAGTCACATTTTCCTTAAGTCAAATAAGAACTTTAAATAAGGCCAGGGCAGGCATATGGTGGTGCTTACTCAAAAAAGACAGAACAATTTAGTCAAGAATTCTGCTATGCACACTTAAAGGAAAGAGAAATAAAAATTAATGAAATCATTAATAAGAAATTAGTTTTATTTATTAATAAAATTATGTGAATCTGGCCTAAAATTCAGAATTAAACTCAGTCTGAAAGGAAGTATCCACTGAGCAAGAGTTCTTGTCCAGAAGTGGAGCATTCATTCCATAGGTGAAAACTGCCCCTGATAATTTTGAAATGAATTCTGTGACTATTTCCCATTATAAGGAGCATTTCTGGTCATGAGATAAGTAGTAGACGTACATGGTAAGTCAAGCATCAGAACTGAAGCTGTCTTCTATGCTCCCCATCCAAGCAGTGGGGGTCTGGGTCTTGCTCTTCCAGGGTTAAGCAACAGTTCTGCTTCATGACTTTTTCTTTCGAGAAATAGGATATTCCCCTATTTTTTTTTCCCCTATTTTTCTTTATCTAGTCAATAATGGACTACACTGCAACCTCTACTTCTACATGGACTTAAAATTCTCTCTGCCTCTCCCATATTTGCTAAGTAGGATCTAGTGATTTTACATACTTGTACCTGGTGAGGGTGGGGCCTCTGGGGAGGTACAAAAGCACAGTGATAGCTTGTAAAGCACAATGTTCAAAAACGTTAAGAAATCACAAGGACAATACCCAGTCCCATTCTAGCAACAGACAAATAGAGCAGTGGCGGGGGATATGGCCTTTCTCTCCTGGGGTAACCCCTCCAGCCCCTGTCAAATGCTGTAGGTAGTTAGGATGTTGTCTAAGCAAGGGGCTGAAAGTGGTGAAAAGGTCTGAGTAATGCTGTGCTACAGGAAGAGGTTTTTGTGGTCTCTGTAAGTCATTGAAATCTACTGCATTGACAAACCCCCATGTGGCTCTGCAGCTATTGAGAGAAAATAAAACCTCCCAAGTTATTTCCAGTCACACTGGTCCTTTTCTTTCAAATTACTCAGAGATCACCAAGTGCCTTGACAATGAAAAGTGGGTCCTGATGACTCAATCTCCCTTCACCAAAGTTGTGAACATTGGAGGAAACAATGTATTTTAGTAGACAACACCTGACACATAATAGATAAGTAATTAGTGCTTGTTTTTTTTAAAGTTGTTTAGTAATAACCTAAATTTGACATTTTTTTGCCCCTTCACATTTAAGAGAGAGAGAGAGATCTGCTGCCAAATTTGAAATAATAGACAACTTGACCCCAGAAAGGTCTCACTGCAGTTTGAAATCCTGTTGGTTATCTGAAAGCTGAGAGAAGGTTAGAGGAAAGGTATGTAAAGAAGATTCAAAGGCACTTAGAGACCAAAACATTCATTTGCTGGGATGTACTTTTATCCACATGATCATATTTATATTTATATTTCCTATCAGATGGTGGCCTGGTGGAGAGAGAGTTGGTGGTTCAACAAGAGCTGTAGATTTAAACTGCATTGAAGAGCAGGGTAATTTAAGACAATTATTAAATGTCAAATTCAAGGCTTCACTTAAATTCAGGTAAAGAAGACAAGCTGTATTTAAAGAACAGAGCAGATGCTAATAAAAGAGAAAAACAATAAAGGAAAATCAATGGGTCCAAAGATGGTTCTTTGAGGGAGTCAATAACATTGACAAAGCTGATGTGTTAGAAGAATATGGGTGACTGTAAGGGAATTGATAGTCTTTATGCCCACATATTTTTCTCAATTACTCAAAGAGCTATATTATCTGTCTCACTAATTGATACATTAAGTTCTATTAAAATATAAAGTTTGAAAAGAATAAAACATGAAATTATTAGCATTTAGTAATACATTAGTTATATGGTATTATAGGTTAGTTGGAGCCTGAGAGATGAAACAAAAAGAAGTAAATTTTATTTTTTAATGATTTATTTATTAATTTGCAAGTCAGAGTGACAGAGAGAAAAAAAAATCTTTTATCTGCTGGTGCACTTTATCAAAAACCAGTACAGCCAGGACTGGGCCAGGCCAAAGCCAGGAGCCAGAAGCTCCATGTGAGTCTCCCACATGGGTGGGAGGGACTCAAGTATTCGAGTCATCACCTATTGCCTTTTCAGGAGCACTAAGCAGGAAGTTAGAGGAGAAGCCGGGTAGTTGGGACTTGAACCATGCACTCTGTTAGGTGATGTGTGCGTCCTATGCTGTAGCTTAACCTGCTGCACCACAACGGCAGCCCCACACGTATAAGTTTTTTAAGGAACAGTCAATAGTTTGGGTGGATGTTCAGGGACTTGGAAGGAATATGATTGGAAAATTGGCGTCAAAGAAATTTGGGGAAGAAGCATAAAGATAGCCCTCTGTGAACGGGAAAAAACATTGAGATATTTGTGCCCTATATAAATGCTCACCAAAGAGTGATTTCAGCAGAGATTTTTAGTAATCAAGTAGATGGGATGACCTGTTTTATAGACACCTGTCGAACTCTCTCTCCAGCCATCTCCCAGGGGAGCTGTGGCTACAGTGGTAGGGATGGAGATTGTGTATGGGACCAGTAACATAAATTTCCACTCCTTAAAGCTGACCAGACTATGGTCACTGCAAACTTCCTAATCTTCCATCAACAAAGAACATGACTGAGTCCCCAGTAGAGCACCATTCTCCTGGATGTTCTGCCAGCTACCTGGAGATGGGTTGAGTACAACAGAATATTCCCTTCATGGGAGGGGCAGCATTTTCTTCTGCTGGGATAGACACTCTACATGTGGAGTTTTCTTTCCATGCATGCTGTTGCCAAAATTACTTTCCATGAATTTACAGAAAGCTTAATCCAATGCCCTATTATTAAATACAGAACTGCTTTTGACCAAGAGATTAATTTCACAGAAAATACATCTATCAATGGGCCCATGATAATTCAGTGGTCTTACCATGTTCCCCATCACCCTGAATCACAGGTTTACTTGATGTGGAATGGCCTTTGAAGACTCCATTACAGTGCCATGCAGGTGACAATAACCTGTGAGCCTGGGGAGAGGTTCCAGAAGGTTGTTCTTGCTATAAATAAGCATTTTTGTTTTTTGCTATTTTCGATAGCCAGGATTCATCAATCTGGGAACCACAGGGTAGAAATTGGATTTGCTCCACCCACTATTACCCCTACTAATGCTCTAGCAAAATGTTTGCTTCTTGTGTCTACAGCCTTATGTTCTGCTGATGTAGAGATGTTAGATCCGAAATGAAGAATGAGACACAACAATGATTCCATAGATCTGGAAGCTAAGGCTGCCACTGGGCCACTTTGAGCTCCACATGCGTCTCCATTAATGAGCTAAGAATGGAGTTATTGTACTGGCTGAAATGATTGATTTGCACTACCAAGGGGGGAAAGTGGACTGTTATTCCACAATGAATGTAAGGAAGAGGGTGTCTGGAAAATAAGAGGTCCTTCAGGACATCTCTCAGGATCACATGCACTATGATTAAATCAGTTAAATCTGCAACCCAATTTAGGTTTGCGCCACAAATGGTCCAGGCCCGTCAGGAATGAAGTTTGGAGTCATTCCACCAGGTAAAGAATCAGGGCAAGCTGAGATGCTTGCTGGAGGCAAGAGAAATAAGGAATGGGTGGGAGAAAAGTAGCTATAAATACGCACTACAACCATACGGCAGTTATAGCAATGAGGGCTGTGATTGTATTTCCTTCCCGTTTTGTTGTGAAGATGTTTGCATGCATATGTTTATATGTTAAAAAATATCACTGCTTACTTTCTCTCTTGGTGATGAGGCTATCGGTGACCTCTGCAGTAGTATTGTCAGGCCACTGACGAGGCGGAAAGGAAGACGGCAGGATGCTGAGAGAATGAGTGGAGGGAAATATAAAACTGGAGCTTAAGAAACTGGAATTGAACACAGGGAGAATAAGAATAAGCCTGAAAGTTCAAGATGGTCATGCTCTACTCCCCCGGATCCCAACCAAAGAGATTTAAGCTTATGTCAAAGCAGAAAAGAAAGAATGAGAAACGCTGCAAATGTTCAAAAAAGGGGCCCTTAACTGCAAGAGGGAATTCACCACGGAAACAAGGGAAAGCCCCTCTGTCCTGAAAAGAAGCTTGGATTTAGAGAAATTAAACAGTGTTGAGTGAATAAGGAAATAAGGAGTTATGAAAGAGTGCTATGGAATACTTGAAGAAGAACAGTTTGAACTGCACTTGTTCTGGGCCCAGAGAGTTTAAAAATAATCTAATAAAAGGAGTGAGAATAACAATAAAAGCCTAGTTAAACTTGAATGGCATAGGTGTTGGAGGAGAAGCATTCAAAGAGAACACATAATTGTTCATAAACATTTAATGATGCAGCATCAATTTACTCCTTGTTAATTAATTCAGTAAGACTGATGAACATTAATTTGGGATAGTGAGATACTGGAAAATTCTATTTCCTGATCCTACGCACTCACACTCACTGTGAGCCAAAGCTGTGGTTGTCAATGGTTACACCACTGTGATTCAGAAGAAAGCTGTTCCACATTAGTAAATTAGATTAAAAACACATTGTTACTTTCAACATTAGCAAAAGCCACATGGTATGTTGCAACAAAGCAGAAGATTTTCAAGCATAAAATCTTTCCAAAGTAAGCCAAACGGTAGTGACAATTAGCACTTACACCTCAGGCTGCATGAGTTCTTACTTAAAAAGTAGAATCAATTCCGCAGAAATAGAGCAAAGATATTTTTCATCAGGAAGACCAGACAGTAAGACATAGGAAAAGGAGACATGGATACATGAGAAAAGCATGAGGAAGATCTGGCAAAAGTAATAATATACTGAGAGAAAGAGAAATGCTGTTAGGCAGTAGGGAAACAGTCACTCTTGTGGTTAGCTGGCTGATTGAAGCAAGAGGAAAAAGAATTGGAAATTTGACCAAAAATGTAAGTTGAAGTGGAGGGATTTCCTCCCCTCTCTCCACACACTTATGCATTTTCCCCTTTACTAAAAAAGGAATAGAACTGAAATTTGAAGATCACTATCTTGAATTAATCTGAGATAGGTACAAATTATCCAACCTATAACATCAATCAGCTGGTATTTCAACAGCCCACATTGGCCTGTCATTTATGCTTATCTCAAGCAAGTCACTGGAGAGGAGGCTCTTTATGTGTTCCTGATGCCTTATGTTAGCCCATCTCAGAGAAGAAAGCCTAATGGTATCACTGGTGTTGAACTTTCAACCCAAGTTTTTGACAGATAAGATACCATGAGACAATTTATCCTGAGAAATTAAAACAGTTATCACAGCAATTACAGAGTATTTCCTAACAGGACATAGCTATCAACATACTCTGGGGGCTTGAGCCAAGGGTGAACACTGGGGAGAATGAAAATACATCACATGGAATCCATTTACAACTTCAAATCAATTTCTGTTGAAATTGGCTGCTCTTGGGCTCAGTATTTGAGCACTGACTCCCTGCAATAGAAAATCATGATGATTTCACACAGATTCATGGCAGGTAGCACCATCAGGGAAAGAGGCCAGGAATAGCTCTTTCATGAACCTGGATTAGTGAATATCTCAAAAAGATGCCTTGGGGGTGAAAATCTACAGAGATGCAAAGGGAAGAAGCTAAAATGATCCATGTGCTAACCAATTAGAGTTGGAGACATCAATATTAGCTCATGTTTAGTTTAACGCAGATACAGATTATGACATATAGAAATATTATAGCTTTGTGTGTTTATACAAATTGAAATAGATACACCTAGTCATATTTCCTTGCCCGGTCAGCTCAGAACCCAACTGTAATAATCACATCCAATATCCTCATCTGTATTTCTAATATCATTCTCTAATTAAAAAAAAATGCACAGTTCCTTGTTGAGATTCTAGAACTGGGTAAGGAATGTACAAGATGAGTTTGAAGCAGCTAGAGGTCACAAAGGAAGTACCAAGAAAACATTCCACAATGATATGGCTAAGTCAAAGAAACACAGGAGCCAACTGAAATCTTCCAATTTGAGAAACAAAATCCCAAAACATAGTATTAGATTATAACTCAAAGTACAAAGTAAAAACCCATGTGTCTATAATGATATGAATAAATGACTAAATAAGTAGTGACAGGAAGATAAATCTCATGCAAAATCATCCCAGATAATTTGTGTATAGTCCTCAGGGAAGAGCAACAGGATCCCTCACTCCGTAAGTATGGGCGGAGCATAGTGACTTTTCCCAACAGAGTATAACATGACAGGGTTAACTTTACAGTGGGGAAACCCAACAAATGCCACCTCAGCTGAGGAGTTGGTGATTTGGGATCCTACACATGAAGCAGGTGAAACAGGATGTGCCACCTTTACTTATTCTATGGTGTGGCTTCCCTTCAATGTCACTGCTTTGTTAAGTGGGTTCATTTTCTTTAGCTTCCCGTTTCTCAGGTAACAGTTCACTGCTGGGAATATCCAAAGCTCCAGGCCCTTCCTTACCTGCCTTAGAACACCGATTCACTGAACTGGTAATGTGTATCAGCTTAGAGCACTGAAACACACACATACGCAGTATGTATAATGCATGTCAATGTGTCGTTCTGAAATCCTGGAAAACAGTGAAGGGGAACCAGGACAACGATTAACTCTATTTACGGACAAACTGTCCACCTGGAAGTACTTTTCCTCAGTTATGGGTGAATAACTAAAATCACCATAAAGCTGATGAAAATATCTTACAACATAAAAAATAAAATGATTCATAAGCTGACTATAATTTCAGAAATAATTAAGCATCAGAAAATAATTTTAGAAGTAAATCGGTTTTGTGTTCTCAATGAAATGTAAGAAAACTTAATTTTATGATAGATTAGTCACAGCCAAGATGAGAGTGCTTTAAAATAAAATGAAACTTGTTCACAAGCAAACAGAAAGAGATAAATAAAGAGGTAATAAGATAGTATGGGGAGGGCAGGGCAAAAGAGAAAATAAACATAATAGAAGCCAGAGGGTACAAGAAATAGAAACTATATAGAATTAAGATGTAAATGAGTGACAGGGTAGACTGAAAAGCTTTCAGCATGCAAGAGAAAATGAGAAACCAATTAATATAAAAATTTCCTAAAACATGGAAAAAAGATAACTGAAGTAAAACACACATACAGGTAGTAGACGAGGTTGACACTGTGGAGCAATAGGGTTAAGCCATAGCTTACACCGCCTGGATCCCATATGGGTTCTGGTTCTGGTCTCAGCTACTCCACTTCTGGTTCAGCTCCCTGTTAATGTGCAGGGAAATATGGTCCAGTTCTTGGGCCCCTGCACCCGTGTGGGAGACCCAGAAGCAACTGGTTCCTGGCTTTGGCCTGGCCCACTCTGGGGCCATTGCAGCCATTTGGAGAGTGAATTAGCAGATACAAGATTTTTCTCTGTCTCTTCTCTCTCTTTCTGTAAGTCTGTCTTTCAAATAAATAAGTAAATGCTTTTTAAAAAATACAGGTAGTAGTTTTGAAACGATAAAAATCAATTGTTTACATATTAAATTATTGTTTCTTAGAAAAAGGTAAAATTTCATAGGCTAATATAAATACTGATAAATATTGCATTACAAAAGACTACACATCACACATACATACAAACATTAATGTAAACATTGTAAATAAAATATTAGTACTAAGAATCCACAACATACCACAGGAATTTTTGTTTTAAAATTTATTTCCTCTGAAATGCAGAATGACAGAGAAAGAGATCTTCTACCTACTGGTTCACTTCCCAAATGAATGTAACAGCCAGGGCTATGCTAGGTCAAAGCCAGGAACCTAGAATTCCAAGCTGATCTCCTCACTTGGATTCATGGGGCCCAGATCCTTGGCCCATCTTCCACTGTCTTTCTGGGTGCACTAGCAAGGAGCTGGATCAGAAGCAGAGGCAGCCAGGACTCAAATCCATGGGATGCCAGTGTCACAAGCAGTGGCTTAACACACTGTGCTACAACACCTGCTTCTCCACAAGAACATTATGGTTCATTTCTGGACTACAGTAATGGCTCAAAGATACAAAATAAATTAATACAACTCACCATAGCGTGTTATATAAGGAGAAAAATATCAACATGATTATTACCACAGATTTAAGAGACATTTGACAAAATCCAACATAAATTTTATAAAAGAGAAACACTTCCAATGTAGAGAAAATAAAACCAATGGACTATGGGTTTGTATAAACTGTTATAGTAATTTCTTAGAAGGAAATTAATTCTGATGGCTTTAAAATGCATTATTTTCATTCTCCTTTGACATTATTTTAGGGTAAAATAGACAAGTGATTTGTTAATATTTTAGAACTCAAAATAAGTTGAAGAGTATAGAGATACAGCTTGTTAAAGCACAGATATTAGTTAAAATGTATAATGGAATTTAAAAATTGGAAATATCAAAATAGATAAATTCATAATTTATGTTTATTTAAATTTTTATTTTTAGAGCTGTTCACTAAAAACAAAGTTCTAGAATGAACAACAGCTCTCTAGGAACCAGATTCTGTCTCTCCATACCATTCCCCAAAAAAGGAGTCCAATTTGTAGAAATCACTGATGCCACATATAAAGTAGATATTCAAGTTGAGTCTACAGTGTGTGCTAAAATGCAACAAAGCTCTCAGTGACAATTGGAGTTTATCAAAAGGACATTGGAGGCCGGCGCCATGGCTTAACAGGCTAATCCTCCGCCTTGCGGCGCTGGCACACCGGGTTCTAGTCCTGGTTGGGGCGCCGGATTCTATCCCGGTTGCTTCTCTTCCAGGCCAGTTCTCTGCTATGGCCCGGGAAGGCAGTGGAGGATGGCCCAAGTCCGTGGGCCCTGCACCCGCATGGGAGACCAGGAGAAGCACCTGGCTCCTGGCTTCGGATCAGCGAGATGCGCTGGCCACAGCGGCCATTGGAGGGTGAACCAACGGCAAAAAGGAAGACCTTTCTCTCTGTCTCTCTCTCTCACTATCCACTCTGCCTGTCAAAAAAAAAAAAAAAAAAAAGGACATTGGAGATTTTGATGTCAGCATAGTGGCACTGTAGACTAGAAAGTCCCAAGCTCTCATTTTCCTGGAGAAATACTGAAAATTCATGCAGCTACTGGCAGAAAGAACTTTGAGCTTTGGAAAACAGTCAAAAGTTCTATAGCAACCAAGTTAAACTCAATCAAGTAAAACAGCTTTGCTTTCACTGGAAGCTTTGTTGCATTTTAGCACATACACCAACCTCAACTTGAACATCTCCTGCTTCATATGTGGTCTCACTGATATCTAAAACAAGTTGTGCTTCTGTTTTGGCAGTAAGTGGTAATCCGAGAACAGAATCTGGTTCCTGCAAGTTGGTCACTACTACTGGATTGCACACTCTAGAAATTTTTTAGTGAACAGCTCTAAAAAAATCTAAATCTAGATAAACATAAATTATAATTTATTTTGATATCTCTAATTTTAAAAATTGATTATATATCTTAACTAATTCACACAATTTTGTACTGTATCTCTGTACTTTCAATTTATTATTCTGGTTCTTAAAATACTAACAGATTACTTGTTTATTTTACCTTACAATAATTACTGGGACAGTGTGATGGGTCCTGGTTTTGATATACCAAGAGTGTAGTTCCCATTTCCTCCCTGAACTGGAGAAGGGAAGACCTTATTTACAAATTATTGCCTGTGCATGTTTTACGTCTCTGGAAGAAATCTGAAAGAAAGAGGCAAGGCTCTATGGGTTTTACTTAATTTGGAAGTCCCATGGAGAAAACAACAGACACTATGGATAAAACTGTGAGGCCCACAGATATCTGGAACAAGGGATTATAGATAAAGGCATAGAATGGACTCCCAAAGGACCAAATGAGAGCTAGGCAAGATATTTTGAGAAATTAGAAATTCAGTGTGGTTGAATTTAGAAAATGTGGTGGAATGTAGAAAGGCCATGTACATGCCCAGGACAAGATGCATGGTCCAAAATAGTCCAAGAAGAGTTTAAGACTCACTTCAGGCTGGCTCCTAGGTTCAGAGAAGTCTAGCTAAGTGTTAAACAAGTGACCCAACACAGAGCAAGTTTGCAAAGATGGGAGAGTTGCTGTCTTTCCCCTGTTAATACTCTCTATTCTTCCCTTCCAGTTTTCAAGGAAATCTGTGTCAAACCATTAATTTACAATGACTTAAAGAAGAGACTTCACATAAAAAATAACAGTCTTTGCAAGATTTGAAAAAGTCTCAGGATAAGAATTTTTTTAAAGATTTATTTACTTGTTTTTTTTTTTTTTTTTTGAAAGGCAGAGTGACATAGAGAGAAGGAGAGATGGAGACAGAAAGAGAGATAGAGACTGGCAGAAAGAGATCTTCTGTCCTCTGGTTCACTCCCCAAATGGCTGTGATGGTCTGGGCTGGACTAGGCCAAATCCAGAGGCCAGGAACTCCATCCAGGTCTCCGCTGCATCCCCAGGAGCAACCTAGGACCCAAATCTGTGTTCTGTTATGAAATGCCAACATCACAAGCAGTGGCTTAAATTGCTCCTCCACAACACCGGAATCAGAACAAGATTACTATAGCCTTCAACAATCAAAAACAAAGGGAAAACATGAAAAAAATCTCAACACACTCTAGCAAATCTTACAGTAGGGGGAGAATCTGTGTTCCAGAGTTAACATATTATAATAGAAAAGTGCCCAGTTTTAAAAAAAAAGATAAGCCGCCGCCGCGGCTCACTAGGCTAATCCTCCGCCTGTGGCACCGGCACACCGGGTTCTAGTCCTGGTCGGGGCACCAGGGTTGCTCCTCTTCCAGTCTAGCTCTCTGCTGTGGCCTGGGGAGGCAGTGGAGGATGGCCCAAGTGCTTGGGCCCTGCACCCGCATGGGAGACCAGGAGAAGCACCTGGCTCCTGCCTTCAGATCAGTGCGGTGCGCCAGCCGCAGCGCGCTGGCCACGGCGGCCATTGGAGGGTGAACCAACGGCAAAGGAAGACCTTTCTCTCTGTCTCTCTCTCTCACTGTCCACTCTGCCTGTCAAAAAAAAAAAAAAAGATAAGACATGAAAATAAAGAGGAAAATATGATGCATTCAAAAGAACAAAATATTTATCTTGGTAGAAAATTTCCTGGATAATATCAGATATTGGATTTAGTAAACCAAGATCTTAAAACTACTGTCTTTTTTAAGGTTTATTTTATTATTTTGAAAGGCAGAGTTACAGAGATAGGCAGAGACAGAGAGACAGAGGTCTTTCATCAGCTGTTTCACTCCCCAAATGGCTTCAGTGACAAGGGCTGGGCTAGGCTGAAGCTTCCTCCAAGCCTGCCACATGAGTACAGGGGACCAAGCACTCATGTCATCCTCTGCTGCCCTCCCAGGCCATAGCAGAGCACTGGATCAGAAGTGGAGCAGCCAGGACTCCAACCAGTGCCCACATGGGATGCTGGTGCTGCAGGCCAGGGCTTTAACAAGCTGCGCCATAGTGCTGGCCCCAAAACTATTGACTTAACAATGCTGACAGGATTAAAGGCAAACATGGGCAAGAGTTAAAGGAAATCATGAATTTGATGTATGAATAAAATAGAAATATGATTTAAAAGGTAGAAATTATAAAAGGAACCAAACATAAATCATGGAACTGAAAATCACAATAATGCAATTGAAAAGTTGACTAGAGTGATTCAAAGCAGATTTGAGACAGCAGAAAAAAGAACTGGCAAAATAGAAGATTGAATAATTGAAATGACAGAGTCTGAGGAGTAGAAAAAAAAAAGGTAAAGCAAAAACGAACAGATCCTGAGGAACTTGTAGAAAACAGATCAACATATCCATTGTGAAAGTATCATATCCCTTCTGAACACTGATGCAAATCTCCTCAAAGAAATAGTAGCCAATCAAATTCAGTAGCATATTGAAAGGATAATGTACTATACCAAGTGGTATTTATTTCTGGAAAGCAAGGATAATTCAAAAACAAAAATTTCTCAGTAGAATGCACTGCATTAACAGAATGAGAGAAAATATCTCATGATTAGCACAATTGCTCCAGATAAGCATTTTCACAGAGATCTGGTACCAGACAGGGATGCCCACTCTCACAACTGCTATTCAATATAGTACTGGAAGTTTTAGCCAGAGTCATTAGGCAAGAAAAAGAAATTAAAGGGATACAATTGGGAAGGAATAACTCAAACTATCCTTCTTTGCAGACGATATGATTCTTTATTTAGGAGATATAAATAAATCTACTAAGAGACTATTGGAACTCATAGAAAAGTTTGGCAAAGTAGCAGGATATAAAAGCAACGCACAGAAATCAACAGCCTCTGTATACACAGGCAATGCGACAGCTGAGAAATAACTGCTAAGATCAATCCCATTCACAATAGCTACAAAAACAATCAAATACCTTGGAATAAATATAACCAAGGATGTTAAAAATCTCTATGATGATAATTACAAAATCCTAAAGAAAGAAATAGAAGAGGATACCAAAACATGGAAAAATCTTCCATGCTCATGGGTTGGAAGAATCAATATCATCAAAATGTCCATTCTCCCAAAAGCAATTTAGAGATTCAATGTGATGCCAATCAAAACACCAAAGGCATTCTTCTCAGATCTGGAAAAATGATGCTGAAATTCATATGGAGGCACAGGAGACCTCGAATAGTTAAGCAATTTTATACAACAAAAACAAAGCCGGAAGCATCACAATACAAGATTTCAAGACATACTACAGGGCAGTTATAATCAAAACAGCATGGTACTGGTATGGAAACATATGGATAGACCAATGGAACAGAATAGAAACACCAGAAATCAATCCAAACACCTACAGCCAACTTATATTTGAACAAGTATCTAGAATCAATTCCTGGAGCAAGGACAGTCTCTTCAACAAACAGTGCAGGGAAAACTGGATTTCCACATGCAGAAGCATGAAGCAAGACCCCTACCTTTCACCTTACACAAAAATCCACTCAACATGGATTCAAGATCTAAATCTATGACCTGACACCATCAAATAATTAGAGAACATCAGAGAAACCCTGCAAGATATAGGCACAGGCAAAGACTTTTTGGAAAAGACCCTGGAGGCATAGGCAATCAAAGCCAAAATTAACATTTGGGATTGCATAAAATTGAGAAGTTTCTGTACTAAAAAAGAAACAGTCAGGAAAGTGAAGAGGCAACTGACAGAATAGGAAAAAATATTTGCCAATTATGCAACCAATAAAGTAGTAATAACCTGAATCTACAAAGAGCTCAATAAACTCCACCACAACAAACCAACTAACCCACTTAAGAGATGGGCCAAGGACCTCAATAGACATTTTTCAAAAGAGGAAATCCAAAGGGCCAACAGACACATGAAAAAATGTTCAGGATCACTAGCCATCAGGAAAATGCAAGTGAAAACCACAATGAGGTTTCACCTCACCCCGGTGAGAATGGCTTACATACAGAAATCAACTAACAACAGATGCTGGCAAGGAAGTGGGGAAAAATGGACACTAATCCACTGTTGGGTGCAAACTGGTAAAACCACTATGGAAGTCAGTTTGGAGATTCCTCAGAAACCTGAATATAGCCCTACCACATGACCCAGACCATCCCACTCCTTGGAATTTACCCAAAGGAAATTAGATTGGCAAATAAAAGAACTGCCTGCACCTGAATGTTTATTGCAGCTCATTTCACAATAACTAAGACATGGAATCAACCTAAATGCCCTTCAACAGAAGACTGGATAAAGAAATTATGTATTATGTATTCTATAGAATACCATACAGCTGTAAAACAAAAATGAAATCCAGTCATTTGCAACAAAATGGAAGAATCTGGAAAACATCATGCTGAGTGAAATAAGTCAGTCCCAAAGGGACAAATGTCATATGTTCTCCCTGATCGGTTACAACTAACTGAGCACCTAAAAGGAAACCTGCTGAAGTGAAATAGACATTATGAGAAACAATGATGTGATCAACCCTTGTCCTGACTGTCGAGGAACAACTTACTATTTTATTCCTTTTAGTATCTTTTTGTTCTATTCAATACCATTGGTTGAACTCTTTAATTAACACACAATTATTCTTAGGCGTTTAAAATTAACTGAAAAGTGATCCCTGTTAAATATAAGAGTGGGAATAAGAGAGGGAGGAGATGTACAGTTCAGCACATGCTCACTCGGACTTACCCCTAATGGTAGAGCTAGAAACGTCCCAGGGGATTCCAATTCAGTCCCATCAAGGCGGCATGTACCAATGCCATCTCACTAGTCCAAGTGATCAGTTTCAGTTCACAATTGATCACAGTGATAGGTCTAAGAGTCAAAGGGATCACATAAACAAGACTAGTGTCTGCTAATAATAACTGATAGAATTAAAAAGGAGAGAACGATCCAACATAGGAAGCAGGATACACAGCAGACTCATAAAATGGTAGATGTCCTAACCAGCACTCTGGTCTCAGAATCAGCCCTTAAGTCACTTAGAACTGACTAAAAAGCCCATGAGAGTTTCACAGGCATGGAAAGCCAAGACACTGTGGCAAAAAATGACCTAAATGAAAGATCTCTGTGAGTGACATCCCAGTGGAAAGAACGGACCATCAGAGAAGGAGGTACCTGTCTCTGAAGGGAGGAGAGAACTTCCCCTTTGATTATGACCTTGTCTAAATAAGATCGGAGTTGGTGAACTCAAGAGGCTTCCATAGCCTTGGCAGCTCATGACAAGAGCCTCGGGTGACTACTGACATCATAAATAAGAATGTCAATTCTAATTCAACAACAGGAGTCACTGTGCACTTACTCCCCATGTAGGACCTCTGTATTGACTGTGTTGTACTATGTGAATTAATGGTAAAACTACTACTCAAATAGTACTCTATACTTTGTGTGCCTGTGTGGGTGCAGTCTGTTAAAATCTTTACTTAGTATAAACTAATTTGATCATATATATATATATATATATATATGTATGTATATATATATATATATAATTGAAAATGAATCTTGATGAAGAATGGGATACGAGAGGGAGTGGAAGATGGCATGGTTGTGGGTGGGAGGGAGGTTATGGGGGGAAAAGCTGCTATAATCCAAAAGTTGTACTTTGGAAATTTATATTTATTAAATAGAAGTTGAAAAAAAAGAGAAGTTGAGATATTCAAGAACAACAACAGAACAATTTCTCCAGGAAAAAAAAAAACTGGAAAAATTCTCCACCTATTCATGACAAAAATGTTAAATATCTAGGAAGAGAAGGAAATCTTGGGGCTGGTGTTTGGCATTGCAGTTAAGATTCGACCTCAGATGCCTGCCTCTCATATCACAGTGCTTGTACTTGAGGCCTGGCTCTACTCCCAATTCCAGCTTCCTGTTAAGGCATACCCTGGGAAGTATTTCCTGACATCCACATGTGAAACCCAGACTGGTTTCTTGCTTAAGCCTGGCCCTGCCCTAGTTGTTACAGGCATTTGGAGCAGTGAACTAGCAAATGTAAGATCTTTCTGTCTCTGTTTCTGTCTCTGTCTCTCTGCCTTTCAAATAAAGGTAAAATAAAAATTTAAAGAAAGAAAAACTTTGTTAATACCATAGAGACTATAGGTGAAAAACCCTCAGCTTATACCATATTCAGTGATAAAAGACTGAAGATAAGCCCCCAATGATGCCTTTTTCTCTACCTCTATTTATTTAAAATAGTAGTAAATTTTGTAATCATAGAAATTACACAAGAAAATACAAGACATCCAAGTTGGAAATAAATCAAGTCTCAGCAAATTCAAAAAAACTAAAATCACACCATGCATCATTACTGACCTCAATGGAATGAAGCTGGAAATCAACAACTCAAGAATCTCTAATTCATATGCAAACACATGGAGAATAAAAAACATGCTCCTGAATGAACATTGGGCTATGGAAGAAATCACAAGAGAAATTAAAAAACTGCTGGAAATGAATGAAGATAATAAAATATATCAAAACTATGGGATACAGAAAAAGCAGTGTTAAAAGGGAATTTTATATCAGTTGCTGCCTATATCAAGAAATTGTAAAGGCATCAAATAAATGAACTACCAATGCACCTCAAGGACCTAGAAAAACAAGAAAAAAAGCAAACCAAAAACTAGTAGGAGGTAAGAATGATTAAAATTAGAGAAGATATAAACAAAATTGAAATAAAAAAATGAATATAAAAGATTGGTAAAATGAAGAGCTGATTTTTGAAAAAAATAGACAAAATTGATATGCCATTGACCCAATTAACCAAAACAGATGGAAAAAATCCATATTAATAAAATTAGAGATGAAAAAGAAAATGTAATAACAGATACCACAGAAATGAAAAGAATGATCAGGAATTACTACAAAGAGCTGCATGTCACCAAATCAGGAAGCCTAGAAGAAATTGATAGATTTCTGTACATATACAACCTATAAAATTGAGCCATGAAGTCACAGAAAACCTAAACAGACCAATAACCAAGATGGAGATTGAATCAGTAATAAAGACCTCCCCAAAAAGAAAAGTTGAGAACCAGACAGCCTCACTGCTGAATTCTACCAGACTTTTAAGAAGAACTAACTCCAACTCTTCCTCAAGCTATTTAAAACAATTGAAAGTGAAATTGAAAGTGAGGGAATCCTCCCAAACTCTTCACATGAAGCCAGCATCACATAATTCCTAAACTTGAAAAAATATACAACAGAGAAAGAGAACTATAGACTGATTTCCCTAATGAACACAGACGCAAAAATTCTTAACAAAATACTAGCCATTTGAATTCAATAACACATCAGAAAGATCATTCACAAGGACCAAGCAGGATTTGTTCTGGTTATGCAGTTATGGTTCAACATTTGCAAATCAATGTGTTACATCACATTAACAAACTAAGAACAAAAACCATATGATTATCTCAATAGATACAGGGAAAGCATTTGATAAAATACAACATCCTTTCATGATAAAAACCTTAAGCAAATTGGGTATAGAAGGAACATTTCTCAATAAAATCAAGGCAATTTATGAAAAACCCATGGTCAGTGTCCTAGTGAATGGGGAAAAGTTGGAAGCATTCCTACTAAAATCTGGAACTAAACAAGGATGCCCATTCTCACCATTACTATTCAACATAGTCCTGGAAGCTTTAGCCAGAGACTCTAGGCAAGAAAAAGAAATCAAAGGGATATAAATTGAGAAGGAGACTATCAAACTATCTCTATTTGCAAATGACATGATTCTATATATAGGGGACCCAAAAGACTCCATGAATAGACCATTGAAACTCATAAAAGAGTTTGTTAATTTTATACCCTGCCATTTTACCAAATAAAAATCAATACTTTTTGTATACACAGAGAATGCCATAGCTGAGAAAGAATGTTGAAGATCAATCCTCTTCACAATAGCTACAAAAAGTTAAATGCCTTGGAATAAATTTAAGCAACACCAAAGAACACCAAATATCTCTATGATGAGAATTACAAAGCATTAAAGAAAGAAATAGAAGAAACAAAAAATGGAAAAATCTTCTATGTTCATGGATTGGAAGAATCAAAATGTCCATATTATCAAAAGCAATTTACAAATTCAGCACAATCCCAATCAAAATGCCAATGATATTCATCTCAGATCTAGTAAAAAATGATGCTAAAATTCATATGGAAACACAAGATACCCCAAATAGCTGAAGCAATCTTATACAACCAAAGCAAAGTTTGAGGCATCACAATACCAGATATTAAGACATACTACAGGGCAGTTATAATAAAAAAAAAAAACAGTCTGGTACCAGCACAAAAACATATGGGTAGACAAATGGAACAGAACAGAAACTCCAAAAGTGAATCCACAATCTACAACCAACTAATCTTTGACAAAGGAGCTAAAAATCAACCCCTGGAACAAGGAGAATCTCTTCCACAAATGATGCTGGGAAACTCAATCTCCACATGTGGAAGTATGAAGCGATACCAGAACCTTACACCTTACATAAAAATCCATTCAAAATGGATCAAAGACCTAAATCTACAAGTTGATTACATCATTTTTCTAGAGAACATTGGGGAAACCTGCAAGACATTGGCATAGTCAAAGACTTCTTGGAAAAGATCCCAGAAGCACAGGCAATCAAAGCCAAAATCGACAAACTGGATTACACCAAATTGAGAAGCTTCTGCACTGCAAAACAAACACCCAACAAAATGAAGAGGCAACTGAAAAAATGGGAGAAATATCTGCAAACTATGCAACTGATAAAGGATTATTATCCTGAATATATAAAGAGCTCAATAAATTCAACAACAACAAAATAAAGAATCCAATTAGGAAATGGGCAAAGGACTTAAACGTGCTTTTTTCAAAAGAGGAAATCCAAATGGTCTGCAGACACATGAGAAAATGCTAAGGATCACTAGCCGTTAGGGAAATGCAAATCAAAACCACAGTGTTTCACCTCACCCCAGTTAGAATGGCTCTCATACAGAAATCAACAAACAACAAATGCTGGTGAGGATGAGGGCAACAAGGTATCCTAATCCACTGTTGCAGTGAACCTAAACTGGCACAACCACTATGGGAGACAGTATGGAGATACCGCAGAAATCTCAATATAGTCCTACTATATGACACAGGCATCTGAGAATTTACCCAAAGGAAATGAAATCAGCTTATAAAAGTGTGACCTATATCCCCATGTTTGTTGCACCTCATTTCAGAATGGCTAAGATATGAATTCAACCCTGATTCCCATTAACTGAAGCCTGGATAAAGAAATTATAGTATATGTACACCATGGAATGCTGTACAGTGGTAAAAAAAATGAAATCTTTTCATTTACAACAAAATGGATGCAACTGGAAAACATTATACTTAGTGAAATAAGCCAGTTCTCAAAAGACAAATACTATATCTTCTCCCTGATCTGTGGTAACTAATAAGAGTACCTAAAAGATATTCTATAGAAGTGAAATTGACATTTTGAGATACAATGACACTGAACAGACCTTGTTGACTGTTGAACTTTTTTTTTTATTCATACTATTGGCTGAACTCTTTACTTAGTGCAGGGTTTATCTTACATGTATAAAATTAGTTGAAAATGGATCTTAGTAAAAAATAAGAATGGGAATAAGAAAAGGAAAAGGAAGAAGGGTGGGAGAGTGGTTGAGAGGGATGGGAGGGTGGGAAGGATCACTATGTTTCTTCTTCTTCTTTTTGATAGGCAGAGTTAGACAGTGAGAGAGAGAGAGACAGAAAGAAAGGTCTTCCTTCCATTGGTTCACCCCCCAATTGGCCTCCACGGCCAGTGCACTGCACCTATCCGAAGCCAGGCGCCAGGTGCTTCCTCCTGTTCTCCCACGCAGGTACAAGGCCCAAGGACTTGGGCCATCCTCCACTGCCTTCTCGGGCCACAGCAGAGAGCTGGCCTGGAAGAGGAGCAACCGGGACAGAATCCAGCACCCCGACCAGGACTAGAACCCAGAGTGCCGGCACCGCAGGCAGAGGATTAGCCTATTGAGCCATGGCGCTGGCCCCAGGTGTCTTTCCACACAGCAACTGTAAGGAATCTGGAAGGAAATTTAGAAAACAATTCCATTTACAGAGAATCAAAGGAATAAAATTCTTAGGAATTAACTTGACCAAGGAGCTATAATAATTGTACACTGAAAACTAGAAAACGTTACTGAAACAGAAATTAAAGGAGATATAAAAGAACGAAAAGAATTTCCTGCACACAGATTGGAAGACTTACTGTTGTTAAGATTGTATATACAATTCAACATGATCTACAGATTCATTGTAATTGCTATTTAAAATATCACAGAAGTGTTAGAACTCCAAAAATAGAAAATGACTATAAATAGAAATTCTAGATATTCAATCCAATAATAGTAAAAACTATCCAAAATTTCATATGGAATTTCAAGGAATCCTAAATTGTCAAACCAGTCTTGAAAAACAAAAGTTACTATACTAACATTTCCTTGTTTCAAAATTCCCTACAAAGTTATAATAATCAAAGCAGAGTGTTATTGGTGTAAAAGGATATTTATACAACTAGAATAGAATATAGACCACAGAAATAAAGTCCTGTGCATATGGTCAAAAATATTTACGACAACAATACCAAGATCAAAAAAAGTAGAACTCTGAATTTGCTATGGGAGACACTATGAGTAGTACCAATGTGTTTTGTCTAATAGCACCTTGTACAATATATAGAAAGATAAGACATATTGTTCAAAGAAACAAAGGCATAAGACTTGTTGTACACATTTTTCTGGGTCTTGTGTTTTTTCTTACTTACCTTGGTTTCTGTTAGGAAACAGAAATTATACAACATAAAAACAGAAAGGTTGACAGTAAGGGCAGCTAAGGATCAGTCTTTGGACTACATTCTTGTGAACAGTATATTTGTCCTTCAGAGAAGTAGTTTGTATCAAAGGAATTTCATAATGGATGAAAGTGATAAATATCAAAACTATCCCTCCTCCCATCCAAATTGAAAGTCAAGGTTGACTTTACATCTTTATTTCTTCATATGGACATGCAAAATCTATTATGCATAGGCTGAAACCAAGGTCATGGATATGACTATCTTTGACTACACATTGTTGTCTTTTTGGCTCTTGCTCATCTGTCACATGAAGTGTGGCAGGATATGAATTTCTTGCCAAAATTGTGGTAGTCACTAAGAAATATATATGCTAATCACAATGAGCTGAACTGACATAAAAGTATGAAAACAATAGCGTCCACTGTGAGAGACAGAATGACTGCAAAAAAAGCAAATTATGTAAGGTCTTGGCTGTCTGTGTGTACTTTTAAAGGTAGTAAAGGGAAATATATAAGGAAAAATTTTATAGCACTTGAGAGCATGTTTTTCATCATCTTATTTGTCATGCAACTCTTGGTTTCTTTCTTTAAAGTCTATTTTGTAACTACAGAAATGCCACCAAGAGTAGAAACAATTTATAAACCAAGAATATTTGGGAATATAGAAGTTTTCAAACATCAAAGTGTAACTTTGGACACTGGACTAAAATGGCAAAGTAGGGAGGGGGCTTACTGCTCTAGTCTAGGAGAATATAGTTTGATAAAGGTGGAGAGAGTGCAGTCTCAGGGAAGAGTTAGGGAGAAAATGGCATAGGAAACTCCATGCAAATTAGAGGGACTCAGTGGACCCATGTGGAAAGTGAAGACATGCACAATTCAGGACCCCAGCAGCCAAGAGCCTCCACACGAGCTTTGGAGAGTGAAGTGAGACCAGGCTACAGCAGCCCAAGCCACTGGCGATAAAGTTGCAGCAAGAGCCTGGAGTGAATCTCGCTTGGAGCTCTGTGGTGGATAGCATACCTGACATACTAGAGGAGAAAAAAAAGGGGGGGTGTGTCACATTACTCTTGCCAAATACCCTACAATGGTGTCCTGTAATTGCCGATAGAGAGTGGGTGCCATTTTGGACATAAATAACAGCTGTGCCAGCTCGGGTCCATGGCAAGCAACCAGCCGAGTGGAGACTTGTGAGTCTGGTGAAGGGAACTGACAGAGGGCTCGGTGCTCGGGACTGTGGGAGGCTTGTGTCCTGGGACTGTGCAAACACTGAGGCTGTGTGGGAGGGCTCAGGGTATGGCTGGGACTTTGGGCATCAATGTGAGTGATTCCAAATGCTCAGGGATCCCTGGTTCCCTGGTGAAGGACATTGTTGGGGGATATGTACTTATATGGAAGATTGCAGAGATCCTTTGTGTAGCCCTTGTGGCAGCATGGACAAATATTATACCACTGGGGATAGTGCCCAGGCACTGGTCTACTTTGAGGAGAGGAGGTGAGCCGAGTCTATGCCAACAGAACAGAACAAACCTCTCCTCTGACAAAAAAAAAAAAAGGATATTTACTATACACAACCTGGATGTCACCTTAGACACTGCTACCACATATAACCTGGATGTCACCTTAGACACTGCCTTCACCCTGGAGCACTGAACAGAACTCCCTGGCTACACTCACCATAGGCCACTGGGTATTAACTGAAAAAGTAGACACTCCACTAATACACAGAGCACAGTCCAAAAATATAAGTTGCCACAGCGAAAAAACGAAGAAACCTATGAGTATCTCCACAAATGCTGAATAGTAAATGCACCAACTCAAAAAACAAGAATAAAAAACACAACAGGTTGCTCCCAAAAGAACACAACACACCATTGGCTCAACAAACTAAAAAAGGAGAGAGAAGACTCAAATTAATAAAATTAGAGATGAAAACAGAAATGTAGCAACAGACACCACAGAAATAAAAAGAATCATCAGAAATTACCACAGACAGCTGTATGCCAACAAACTAGCAAACCTAGAAGAAACAGGTATATTCATGGACACAAACGATCTACTTAAATTGATCCATGAAGACACAGAATACCTAAACAGACCCATAACCAAGATGGAAAATGAATCAATAACAAAGACCATGGCACAAAGAAAATCCCAGGACCTGAGAGCTTCTGAATTCTACCAGACATTTAAAGAAGAATTAACTCCAATTGTCTCAAGCTATTCAAACAATTGAAAGGGAGGGAATCTTCCCAAATTATTTCTATGAAGCCAGCATCACCTAAATTCCTAAGCCTGAAAAAGATGCAAGAGAGAAAGAGAACTACAGACCAATTTCCTGTAAACGCAAAAAGTCCTTAACAAAATTATAACCAATTGAATCTAGCCACACATAACAAAGACCACTCACCTGGACCAAGTGGAATTTATCCCTGGTTACTCAAGGATTGTTCAACATTCTCAAATCAATCATTGTGACACATTAAATTAACAAACTGCAGAACAAAAACCATATGATTATCTCAATAGATGCAGAGAAAGCATTGGATACAACATCCTTTCATAATGAAAACTCTAAGTTATTTGGGTACAGAAGGAACATTCCTCATAATCAAGGCAGTCTATGATAAACCCATGGCCAGCGTCCTATTGAATGGGGAAAGGTTGGAAGCATTCCCACTGAGATCCAGAACCAGACAAGGATGCACACTCTCACCATTGCTATTCAAATAATCCTGGAAGTTTTAGCAAGAGCCATTAGGCAACAAAAAGAAATCAAAGGGATAAAAATTAGGAAATAAAAAGTCAAACTATCCCTATTTGCAGATGACAGGATTCTATATATAGGGGATCTAAAAGACTCCACTAAGAGACTATTGGAACTCATGTAGAGTTTGATAAAGTAGCAGGATATAAAACCAATAAACAAAATCAACAGCCTTTGTATACGTAGACAATGCCACAGCTGAGAAAAAGCTTCTAAGACCAACCCCATTCACAATAGCTACAAAAAAAAATCAAATATCTTGGAGTAAATTTAAGCAAGAACACTAAAAATCTCTACGATAAGAATTACAAAAATTAAGAAAGAAATAGAAGATACAAAAAATGGAAAAATCTTCCATGTTCATGGATTAGAAGAATCAATATCTTCAAAATGTTCATACTACCAAAAGTAATTTACAGATTCAATGTGATCCCAATCAATTTACAGATTCAATGCGATCCCAATCAAAATGTCAATGATATTCTTCTCAGATCTAGAAAAAATGATGCTAAAATTCATATGGAAACACAGGAGACCCCAAATAGCTAAAGCAGTCTTGTACAATAAAGACAAAGCTGGAGGCATCACAATACCAGATTTCAAGACACACTCCAGGGCAGTTAAAATCAAAACAGCCTGGTACTGGCACAAAAACAGATGAGTAGACCAATGGAACAGAATAGAAATGCCAGAAATCAATCCAAGCATCTACAATCAATGTATACCTGACAAAGGAGCTAAAACCAATCCCTGGAACAAGGACAATCTCTTAAACAAATGGTGCTGGGAAAACTGGATTTCCACATGCAGAAGTATAAAACAAGACCCCTACTTTACACCTTACACAAAAATCCACTCAACATGGATTAAAGAACTAAATCTACAACCCGATGCCATCAAATTATTAGCGAACATTGAGGACATTTGTTTCAGTTGATTTCTCCACAATGTTGCAGTGGGTTCGTTTCTGAGAAGAGCAGCGTGGTGGGGGCAAGAGGCGCGGAGTCAACACACAGACCCCGGGAGTCCGGTGAGAGCAGGCTTGAGGCGAGCAGCCTGCAGACTCGTTTATTACAGTTGGTACAACAGCTTATATAGCCAAGACCAGCCAATCTGGTCAAGGGGCGGTCTATACCCCAACCAATCACAGCCTGTTGCCAGGCAGTTTCCAGAGCCATCCAATCACAGTCTATCGCCAGGCAGTTTCAAATCCATCCAATCACAGCCTGTTGCCAGGCAGTTTCCAGAGCCATCCAATCACAGCCTGTCGCCAGGCAGTTTCAAATCCATCCAATCACAGCCTGTTGCCAGGCAGTTTCCAGAGCCATCCAATCGCAGCCTATTGCCAGGCAGTTTCCAAAGCCAGGTGGGTTTCAAAGCCATTCCTGACTAACTGACGCTCGCTTGCCAGTGGCCACCTTGGCATGGCCTTCTCATTCCACTACAGACATTGGTACAGGAAAAGAGTTCTTATAAAAGATCCCAGAGACACAAGCAATCAAAGCCAAAATTAACACATCGGATTATATCAAATTGACAAGCTTCTGTACTACAAAAGGAACATTCAGGAAAGTGAAAAGACAACTAGCAGAATGGGAGAAATTATTTGCAAGCTATGTAACTGCTAAAGGTTTAATAACCAGAATACATAAAGAGATCAATAACCTCCAAAACAACAACAAAAAAAACCAACACAGCTAAGAGATGGGCATAGGCGGGAAGGCAGCAGAAGATGACCCAAATGCTTGGGCCCCTGCACCTCTGCGGGAAACCTGGAAAAAGCTCCTGGGCTCTGGCTTTAGCCTGGTGCAGGCCATTTGGCCATTATGGCCATTTGGAGAGTGAACAAGCAGATGGAAGACCAATTTCTCTTTGTCTCTCCCTCTCTCTTTATAACTCTGCCTTATAAATAAATAAAAGAAATATTTTTAAAGGAAAATAAGGAACTCAAAATAGATCATAGAGCAAAGCAGAAGAATTATAACCATGAAACTTTTTGAGGAACATATAGGACACAGACTTTGTGGTCTTGTGTTGAGAGAGCCCTTACCAGAATTTGGTCATGCTGGAACCCTGATCTGAGGCTTACAGCCTCCTAACCTGTGAAAATAAATTTCTGTTGTTTATATGCAGCAGCATGAACTAAGCTTACAATGGGTAGATTTTAATGATATGCAATGGTACTAATAAAACGAATATATTAATTCTCATAAAAAAAGAAATGGGCATAGGACTTAAATAGGTATTTTTCTAAAGAGGAAATCCAAATGGCCTCTAGACACAAGAAAAAATGCTCAGGTTCACTAGCCATCAGGGAAATGCAAATCAAAACCATGTCTTTCATATATAAATCAATAAACAACAAATGTTGGTGAGGATGTGGGGGAAAAGGTACCTTATTCCACTATTGGTGGGAGTGTAAATTGGTCAAGCCGCTATGGAAGACAGCAAGAAATACCTCAGAAATCTCAATACAGACTACCATATGACCCAGCCATCTTACTCCTGGGAATTTATCCAAAGAAAATCAGCATATGAAAAAGTTACCTGCACCCCCCGTGTTTATTGCAGCTCATTTCATAATAGTTAAGACATGGGATCAACCGAAATGCCTGTCAAGTAAAGACTGGATAAATTATGGTATATGTACACCACAGAATACCACACAGCATTAAAAATAATGAAATCCAGTCATTTGCAGCAAAATGGATGGATCTGGAAAACATCATACTTAGTGAAACAAGCCAGTCCTAAAGAGACAAATACTGTATGTTCTCCCTGACCTGTGATAACTAATAGAGCACCTAAAAGGCAATATATAGAAGTAAAATTGATACTTTGAGAGCAATGACTTGAACAGCCCTTGTCTTGAGGGTTCAGGAACAGTTGTTTTTTTTCATATGGTTTGATAAATTTTTTACTTAACATAGAGTTAATCATGTGTGTATAAATCAATTGAGGCCAGCGCCGTGGCTCAATAGGCTAATCCTCCACCTTGCGGCACCGGCACACCGGGTTCTAGTTCTGGTTGGGGCACCAGATTCTGTCCCGGTTGCCCCTCTTACAGGCCAGCACTCTGCTATGGCCCGAGAGTGCAGTGGAGGATGGCCCAAGTGCTTGGGCCCTGCACCCGCATGGGAGACCAGGAGAAGCACCTGGCTCCTGGCTTCAGATCAGCGCGATGTGCCGGCCGCAGCACACCGGCAGCGGTGGCCATTGGAGGGTGAACCAACGGCAAAAGGAAGACCCTTCTCTCTGTCTCTCTCTCTCTCACTGTCTACTCTGCCTGTCAAAAATAAATAAATAAATAAATTGAAAATAAAACTCAGTAAAAATAAAAGTGGGAACAAGAGAAAGGGGAAGAAGATGGGTGAGAGTATGGGTGGTAGGGTAGGCATGGTGTGAAGAATCACCATGTTCCTAAAGTTGTAATTATGAAATTTGTAACTATAAAGCTGTATGGTTCTGCATATAGTTCTATGGACTTACTTCTACGTGTACAGTTTGAAAACCTGCAATGGGACCCCAAGTCCCCTTAAATTGGGTAGTAAAAATATAATCTTAAACACTAAAGTGATCGTATGGATAGGATTAAGTGTCTGGTAATAATAATAGATAGAATTAAAAAGGAGTGATTGCTCCAACATGGTAGGCAGTCTATACAGCAGACTTATAGCATGACAATTGCTTTAAGTAGCACTCTGACCTCAAAATCAGCTCTTACAGCATTCTGATCTGGCCGAAAAGCCCATAAGAGCATTTTAGGCATAGAAAGCCAAGACACTGTAAGAAAAATGTCCTACATGAAGGACCTTGGTGGATGAGACTCCAGTGGAAAGAAGTGGTCATCAAAGAAGGAGGTACTTTTCTCTGAAGGGAGGAGAGAACTTCCACTTTGCTCATGGCCTTGTCTAAATACTGATAGAGCTTGTGGATTCAAAAGGCTTCCATAGCCTTGGCAGTTCATGTCAAGAGCCTTGGGTGATCACTGACATCATACATAAGAGTGTTAATTGTTAAATTAACAACAGGATTCACTGTGCACTAACTTCCCATGCAGGACCTCTGTCTCTAAGAGTTGTACTGTAATTATGTCTAAGTACTCACAAAAGATGTATCATTCTTGAGAGCTTCTTTAAAGTTAATTAAGCTTTTAAAAAACCAAATGAAATTCAAGATCAACGACTTTGAACAGCCCTTGTCTGGACTGTTGAGAAACAGTTTGTGTGTGTGTGGGGGGGGCATATTGTTGAACTCTTTATAGAGTTGGTCTTCTGTGTATCGAAAATGGATCTTAGTGGAGAATGGGACTGGGAATGGGAGAGGGAGGAGGAGGAGAGGTGGGAGTACGGGTGGGAGGGCAGGTATGGTGGGAAGAATCACTATATTCCTAAAGTTGTACTTGTGAAACACATAAAGTTTCTATTCCTTAAATAAAAGGTTTCTTTGGGAAAATATAAAAAATAAAATTTTTAAAAAGTGCAACTTTAAGGCCAAAGCAAAGCAAGTTCAGTCAATTATTTGTCTAGGCAAGTCAAGAAATTGATTCTAGGGAAAAAGTAATTTGGAGCTAATGTGTTCCCACAAGTTCCTATATATGTAGATAAGTTATATTCTCTGCATATAACTTACTTGTATAAACTCTGCATATAACTTATTTGTATAAACTAGACTGCAAACATTGTTTTGTTATTTTTTTTAAGTCTGAGTTCCCTCACGATTTTCCTTCCTAAATTTCAAACTTAAAATCTTTCAGCTCTTTAAAGTATAGATTAAAGCTTCCTAGTACTACAACAAAAACACTATTTAAGAGTCTAAAGACCTATTTAAGTGATTTCAAATGAATATTTTAATGGAATTTATTTCTTTGTACGTTTTAAATTCTGAAATAGAAATTCTTTGAACATTTCTCCTGTATTTCAAGTGGTCTAACATTAGGTCCACCATTCAAGTATGTGGTCAAACCATTAGGTAAAGTCCTGTAGGATGGGTAATTGAATAGACAAAGGTTTTGGTGGCTGGCAGGCAGAGAGTTGGCAGGCAAGCTCTTTCCTATTAGTATTGTTATTTTTTTTTTTTAAAAAAAGATTTATTGGTATTAACTCGCTACTTAGTGTAGGGTTAATTTTATGAGTATAAAAAATAACTGAAAATTTATCTCTGTAAAAATAAGAGTGGGAAAAGAAGAGGGAGGAGGAAGAAAGGCAACAATATGGGTGGGAGGAAGGTGGTGGAGGGTAGAATCAGTATGTTTCTAAATCTGTACATATTAAATACATAAAGTTGTATTCTTTAAACAAAATTAAAAAGATTTATTTATTTGAAAGTCAGAGAGAAATAGACTAAAAAATCTTCCATCTGCTGGTTCACTTCCCAGATAGCTGCTACAGCTAGGAAGGAGCCAAGCCCATGCCAGGAGCCAGGGGCTTCACCCAGGTCTCCCATGTGGGTTGCAAGGGCCCAAGCATGTAGGCTATCTTCCACTAGTTTTCCTTGGCCATTATCAGGGAGCTAGGTCAGAAGTGGAGCATCTGGGACAGGAACTGGTGCCCATTTGGGATGCCGACATTGCAGGAACAGCTTTACCCACTACACCACAATGCTAGTGTATTTGTAAAGATTTATTTATTTGAAAGAGCTACAGAGAAAGGAAGAAACAGAAAGAGAGATCATTAAATTTTTTTTCTACTTCTGCCATGTTATTTTGCTCCAGAATTTCTGAATACTACACTACTTCTCCTGTTCTCCTTAAAGTTTCTGTGCATTTATGCTACTAGAAAACTTTCACATTGAAATATGTACTATTTTTAAAGAATTATTTTCAAGAAAATCAACAATCACAGCACCCTAAACTCAAAAGCAATTTTTTTGAAACAATGTTTAAAGATGTATTTTTTCAATCATAATTGTATTAAGTCTTCAAAACAATTTTAGTGCCCTACTATCACCACCCACTTAACTAACTATATGATCACATCATTGTGGAGTTTAGTAGCCCTCTCCTCAAGAAAGGTGTAGACACTAATGAGGACTTTGCCTAGCGTTTAGCCTGGAGTTTCCTGGAAAAACACATAATTGAAGTTTTGCTACTTCCAGAATCATTTTTTCTTATTAAAATAACTTTCATTTTCAAAAATCCTTTTTTTGGAGGGTAAATTAAGCCACTAATACACATTACCTGACAGACAAATTGCTTTTTTTCCCAGTTCTGAGTGGGATCTCAAAAACAGGTTTACAGTTGGGATTGAAAAGTTTTCAATTTCATTAAAACTTTTAATTTCCTTAAGAATTCTGTAAACTAATTGCATGCTAAAATAAGTAAGCTTATAATGATTCTTGGATTAATCATGCTAATTAAGGTCCACCATCACAAATCTTTCAAGATGCTTTCTATGAATTCAGTTTGTTTGTTTTTTTTTTTTTTAGGTATGCCCTTAAAAAACCTGTGTTGTATTTACATACCTAACAGCTTTTAATATCCAAAATATTTATGACTAATAAGATGAAAACTTATGAAAAAAGGAACTGTTTAAGCATGAACTCATCACAGTCAGTACAACAACCATTTGTTGTTTTTCATAACCCACTGATAATAATAACACAATAACATTCCTTTATATTACTATTGAGCTCAGATTCCCATAGAGACCACCAGAAAAGCATGTTGATCAAGAAAAGATGTTCCTCAGGTTTACCATAGTAATAAAGAACAACACCTTGATGGACACATGCGTACATACATACAAGCACATAGTTAGACAAATGTGTCCCAGCAGTACATCAGAAGTGGGAAGTCAAGGGAAGACAAGAAAGTTTGAAGACTTGGGCTAAGATGGATTATGACAGGTCTTTCAATGGAGAGAATAGATTGGGACTGGAAAAATTTTTAACACAACGGGAATTTGGTACAAATAGCAAGATAAGAACAGGATCTTTTAGCAAATCTTGATCAGGAAACTCTTTTGTGAAAAGTGAGTTGTTTGCTCCAATGAGCAATCTATTGTCTCATTAGGTGAGCTACTTACACTTATAAGCAGATTCTTAGTCTGGATAAATTGGTTTGCAAGATTTTTTTTTTGAAGCAAGAAGAAATATATTGGTTAAGATTTTATTTACCTGGAATAAACTGTCAAATCATATTAAAACAGGGGGCCTCGGTTCTTAGTCCCAAAAGATAAGTCATGTTAATCAGAGTTGTACCGTTCCTCACCTGAATCTGTTTGTCCTATATCTGGTTGTCCTCAATCCTACCACCTTTTATAGCCCCTAGAACTAAAAGATAGAGGGCCAGCGCTGTGGCGTAGTGGGTAAAGCTGCTGCCTGCAGTGCCAGAATCCCATAAGGCCACCGGTTCGTGTCTCAGCTGCTTCACTTGCAGTCCAGCCTTCTGCTGTGGCCTGGGAAAGCAGCAGAAGATGACCCAAGTCCTTGGGTTCCTGCACCTGCGTGGGAGACCCGGAAGAAGCTTCTGGCTCCTGGCTTTGGATCAGCACAGCTCCGGCTGTTGCAGCCAACTGGGGAGTGAACCAGCGGATGAAAGACCTCTCTCTCTCTCTCTCTCTCTTTCTCTGCCTCTTCTTCCCTCTGTGTAACTCTGACTTTTAAATAAATACATAAATCTTTAATAAAAAAGAACTAAGAGATAGTGAATGTGTATTAATGTTCACTTTTAAGTCCTCATTGAAATTCCCCCAGTTTAACTAAATTGTCCCACAGAAGAGCAGAATAACTAAGAATACATTGGCACTCCAAGAGTACTGATTGCATGCTTATACCAGCCGCCAAGCTGCTGATGCACTAACAAGAAGTTTAGGGGGACATATATTTAATAAGCATCACAACACAGCTGGAATGGAATATGGAAATACCTGGGCAGATGTTTAGGCTCATAGGGAAGAGCTTCACAGGATACCAGCTGGAGTGAAACTGGAGTTCAGTTACTCCATTCTAATGACTCTGGAGAAAACATGAAAACAGATGGAGATGGCAAAGGAAATGGCGGGGGTTGGATGCTCATGGCTTGAAAAATAACATCAAATTGAAATTTCCCCATTCTTGACAAGGCTTCTTAATGGAACAGTTATAAGTAGAAATGCATTTGAATTCTGAGGTACTAGGAAAGAAGAATAGTACTAGACCTGTTATTGAAATTAGTATCACAAAACAGAGGAATAATTCTTGTTGAACCACACTGGATAGTAGAGAGACAGCATGGAGAATACTATAAAGTCAAAACCGAGAGAAAGAAAAGTATAAGAAGGAAGATCATAGAAAAAAGAGATGAGAGAAGGTTTTGCATTTTAATCACCCACAAAGATGCTTTAAGGCACTGGTTTGTTTCACTTCTATTGGTGGGTCTTTTGAATGGCACAGTACCTCACTCTGGCCCCTAACTCCCAAAAGTTGTTCCATTCACAAGTCACTATTTATTCCGCACTAGAAGTAGAATTACTCACCTGCTATTTCAAAAATTACTATTAATAGAGCCCCCAAAGCACTCCTGTCTGCTGAGCAAGTCACAGAAATAGTAACACACTGCAATCTGCTATGGAAACTTGTCAATTAAAATAATGGATTTTAGTTGCAGATTGTTATCCCAGTATGACTTTCAAGTGAATGGATGACGTTCGATGAGGATAAGGACAGGCAATGGCAAAGAAAATTTGTCAAATCGTTCCAAAATTGGTTGGCTTTCATAGAGGGTTAGGGAGAAGAATGCAGGCTGCTTTGGATCTGAGGCTGGATCACTGGGTACTAATTCTTGGATCAGACCAGGAAACTTAGGAATACTAAAGCTTCTAGCATGTTTTGTCACTTTTTAATAAAAATATTTAATTAAAACATTTCATTGAAGTGTGGAAAAAAATTGTGTTATGTGTAAGTATACCTATGTATGAATGTTCATAAAACAAATATTGCAAGTCAATGTCACCAGCTGCCAGAAAAAGTAAAAGAATAGTAACAGTGACCTGGGAATCCCTGGTTTTCTCCCCACCACTCACGCTATACCAAATCTAACCACTTCTCTGTCTCCTTTGTCACTGATCATTATCTCTTGCTTTTCTGCTTTATGCATAGGGAATCATAGCGTATTTGTTCTTTTGTTCTTGGTTTCTTTTGCTCAATATTACATCTGTCATACTTATATTGTTGCTGTGTAGTACTGTCTTTTGGAAATAGCACAACTTATCCACTCAACTGTTGACACATTTGGAAGGTTAGTAGTTTTTGGCTATTATACATAATGCTGTCAAAAAATTCTAATACCTGACTTTTGTTGAATATGTGTGCTCTTTTCTGTTTGGTGTATTACCAAAAGAAGAGCTGGTGAATTACAGGGTATGTGCATGTTCTGTTCAGGAGGTTCTGCACTCAGTCTTCTAATGTGGTTGCACAGTTTGCCCTCCTGCAATCAGAGTATGAAGCTCTAGTTGCTCCCTACCCTTTTATCATAATATCTTGTTTTTATGTATCATTTCTCTAATATCCATAATTTAATCTAATATGTGAATTTAACTATACAGTCCTTGAAGGCACACAGTTAATGGAAGTGTAAGTTGAGCTAGAGATACCCAGATGGGGCAGTAGAAAGTGTAGAAACTAGAGGGTAATAGGCTGCTAACACTGAACACTCCTGGTCATGAAGTACATGCAAAAATTATATTCTGTTTCCTAAAGGGAAAACTTATACCTAGAGGATACATGTCAAAGACTTTCTATGTGTGAAATATGTACATGCAACCAGGGGTTTTCCCACAAAACTCGATTATTTATTATGGGATTCTGTGGATGCCCTTTTGAATGGTAGCATCCTAGACTTACTCTATTCAATATTTCTTTTGTTTCAAATACTTGTTCATTTTTAAGGCTCCTATATAGTCATACAGTTGTTTAATTTATTACCATCTGATTTTCTAACGATGACACATTTTATAATGAGAGAGACTGTGTCTGATTTGTTCAGTTTCATATGTCCAGTCCCTTGGTCATCTGTGGCACAGAGTGAAGAAAAGTAAGTGCTTTGGTGGGCAAAATAATTGAATGACCACTGAAAGGGATTTCATGAGCACATGATAAGGAATGATAAGAAATGAATTATTAAAATATAAACATTTTACTTAAAGCGACTTAATATGATAGAAACTAATTTCTGTTTACTAATTATGACTATTCCCTTTATGGGGAGATTTTGGGAGCATATAATTAAATCAGTTCTGCAGACAAGCTCACCAAGAATCAAGATTTTCAAAACTGACAAAGACCAACAAACTTCCAGGGCTCTTTCTTACTGTCGTGTCCTCTCAGTTATATTCTATTGGTTTTGTGTTCCCAGTACCTCATCTGCACTTTTTTTTAAGTACCTAATGCTGTCATCAAGTGAAGAGGAAGCTTATATTTTGATCCATAAAGCAGCTGCTACCTTTTTTGTCACTATTTTTAGTTCTTACAAGTACTAAGTTTAGATACAGAGTGCTGAGGCTTATCGCACAATTTATCATCTACAATTGTATGCATCAAAGTTTTCAGAAGTCATTTAATTTATTCCTCTATTTCTAGGCATTTAACCATTCCAGACACATACATCTCTCCAAATTCTTAAAATTTTCATGAAATAAAGTTACATTATCCATTTTGAATTCACACTGAAAGCCTCAGATCCCTAAGGTTTAGCAAGCTTTTTGTTAAGTTTTATCTTTATATTATATTATGTGTAGTTTGTGTTTGTTACTGGCTCAAAAAAGAGCCTTTCCTCTTGAGTTTTAAAAAGTCAAATGGCCTTTCCTTTCCTTGTCCCTTTCCACAGAGGCTGACCTCTGACCCAAGGGCACACTGTGCAGTCTCCTCTACAATTACCCTGCTTGCATCTGGCTGCCCTCTCTAATTTGCATTGCAACTAATGGAAAGGTAGATGCTGTTGTTTGCAGCCACAGGAATAGCAAATGCAGAGGTGTTGGAAATACTGTCACAGTTGTCTGAGGAAGTCTCTGTCAGCATTTTTCAGAAGAAGGAAACAGCAGGAGCTTTTTATAATGTAACTTTAATTACAATGGCCAAGCACCCTGGCTTTGGCTGAGGATCTGTTTATGATACACCTGCCAAGAATAATTTGAAATGCCTCAAGACATGTGTTTCATAAGTGATGTCACCCCCTACAGGTGCTAGCCAGAAGTTTGTTTGTCTTTTTTTGCTTCCATGTCCCTAGTCTCCTGGGCTCACTATCGGTCTGGCTATTCAAATTCAGAACATCTTGAAAGAAAATCAACAACCATAATCAATGAAGTGAGATTTAGCAAACCACTTAGGAAAGCCACCATATCTGTGATATAGCTAAATACTTCCAATTTTCAAGTTGTGATCTAGAAATCTAAGTTAATAAAATGAAACAAAATGGATCATTTCTCACCTTCTAATATTAGTGTATTTGTGGAGATTTATATTTTGGACGTGACCTTCAAAAGCCTAGCCTGATAAGGAAGCCTCAGAAAACCCACCAGCAGATGGCAATACACGGATTTTCCTGAAGCTTTCTGAGTTCTGTTCTATGGAAGACACTATTACATTTTTGTGTGTGATTTGTTTGGTCACAGATTAATTCAGTTTAGGGGAAAGAAAGTATCTGAATGAAAGAAGCAAGCAAATTCTAACCATTCATATTTCTAATACCCATTGGCAGGAAATTTTAAATGTTCCCTAATCTAGATGATCATCACTAAGATTCCCAGCTTCCTATTTTTTAGTGTAACTCTTCTAAATGCAGTTGACCAGAAGTTTAAATCAAAAAATTCAAACAGCAATGTTAAACTTTCTAATTTTGTATGTATCTGATGTTCACGTAATAGCAAATGGCTGTAAAATATTCTCCAAAGTGAAGTATTTCAGAATTTCCCACTAAGATCTTGTAAGAAGAATATCTCTTTGTTGTAAATTATTTCAATGGAGGCATTAATGAAAGTATCCTATAATTCCAGCTACTGAGAGATTATACCTTGTCCTTCTCTCCTCATATTCATTTTTCACATTGCAAAAATCAGATATAGTGTCCCTCTCACTCTCCTCCCCAGTGAAAGTCAGCTACCCCTAACTGGGTGAGAGCTGGGGGCACTGACAGACTTCATTATTCTAAGTTGGTAACTCTGATATTAATCCACCAAAATGAAATGAAAGGTGTTTAACCAAACACTGGATATTGCACAGCTCCTTCTCTTATGGAAGAATAGCCTGCTAATATTAATTATGCACCAGTCACAGAAAATCTAACACAAAGAATTATTATAGATTGTTTTTCTCCTTATATATTCTGCTAACTCGTGCACACCAGGGAAGTGAGGGGATATTGGAAACGGTAGCAGATGAATGATGGATGAATCATAAATTGGATTGTGTGTTGGTTTATTTAATTAGTTTATTAGAGTTCTCTGGAAACATCTAGGCACTGTGCAAAATTAATATATACAAGAATATTTAGCTGTCCAATTAGGAAAACGTAAATTAGTCACATCATCTATGCTGTAAAAACCACAATTGCCAAAAGAAATTAAACAAATGGCAGGCTAATAAAAATAAATGTTTTGCAATGCATTTGGAATGCCCTCTGTACAAAGGCAGTGAACTGCCATGGACGCGCCCTAAGGTTATTAACAAGGCGAGCCTTCCAGCAAGGTTTCTAAGTGAGCTGTCATTTGGAATAGTCAACTTTGCCTCGATATTTTAGAATGTAGCTGATGTCTTTATTTATTGATTGGTCAATAGTATTGGTCAATAGTCAATAATAGTATAGATTTTTTTAATAGCAAAGTTCATGGAATTCTGAAGAATTTTTCTCACACCTGCAATTATAGAACAGAGGTAACTTGAAGAACACATCCTTCTTTGACACACTTGAAGTTTTTTAAGAAGCTACAAATTCTACTTAGATTCAACCCTGTTTTGTTCATGTCCACCTTGAAGATGGCAAACTGTTTTGGGGTCATCGAGTGCCATGGTATTGTATGTATTTCAGACAAAACTCATGGTAGGATCTACATTGTCACAAACACTCTGAAAGGTTATTCTCCCATTCAGTTGGCAACATTCTTCCCTCAGTTCCTTCATTTTCATCAATACATCACTAACCATCAGAAATGACAGAATCAATACTGCAAGAAAAAATAATGATTTATTGCCTATGTATGTGATATAACAAGTTTGGGTCTTAATTTTTTTAAAACCTCGAGACTTTGTGATAATTTCAGTTAATGTTAAAAATGAAACATATCCCACAGGAGGATAAGGCTGTGGATTTGAATACAGCTTTTGTGTCCAATTATCTCTGCAGATTGAACAATGAATTGTGAATTCTCATTTGCAATTCCAGGCTCACAGGATTCTCAGAAGCCTGAAAATACCTGTCATCGGTCACACCACCTGGTACATGGAATTGGAGGGCAAAGCAGAGCAAGTGCTACCCATTCAGAATAAGATGAACTCACAACCTGGTTGTGTCAAAGGTACAAAGAGAGACCAGTGAATTAAATGAAAATATTGTCAGGTATTCAAAAACCCTTGGAAAACATCCAAAAATACATTATACTCTATTTGGGTATCCATTGACTATTAGGAGCAAAACGTGGTCCTGTGAAGAGTTTATGAAAATCTTATCTGATGGATTTCTAAATCTTAATCTACGTACCTGCTAGCAAATTCATTGCTTACCAGTACTTTATGCATATCAGACCTCACTTCTGGGTTTTTTGAGGTACATTAGAAATTCAAATTTGTTTTTGTCTAGCTGAAATATTATTAGTCCACATTGTTCTTGACTGACAGCTTAGCTGGAAGAGAATCCTGGACTGGAAGTGCTCTTCACATTTCATTCTTCCTCACTGGCTGGTAAGATAACTCTTCTCAGGCCCATAGTCATTTTGCTGTAGGCACTTTTTTCCAACTTCCTATTGTTTTTACTCAGGCTTTCAAATCATCAATTTTTGAAAATTTTCAGCCATGAACTAATATTCCCCTTTTTGGACTCCAACCAGATATGCACAAGTATTATGTATTTTTTCATCTTCCATGTCTCTTCGTTCCCCGCCCCCAATATCTTTATCTTTCTGTGTTTTAGTTTAGGTAATTATTTTCCATATTTTCTTTTAGTTAGTAAATCTTCTCTTAGGTCTACTGACTTCATTTAAATGATCAATTAAGTGTTTTTAAAAATTTATCTGTATATTTATTTCTAGAAGCTTAAATTTGTTTCACAACTTGGCTTATCAACTGTTATAGTTCTTGATTTTTTCACAAGTTTTAGATTATCTCATTTCTTTTATATCAAAATTTCAATGTAATTCTAGTATATATATCCTTGGGGTTCTAATTATGCATTTTTGTTGTTTCTGCAGATTTTGGTCAAAATTTCCAGTTTCTTTGAGTATTTAGACTTTTTCACTGTGAATGTATATTTGAGTGGTCTCAATCTGTGCATATTTGTGGTGCCTGGCTTGAGGATGCTTTTTTCCTGAGAGTTCCTGTGTGTGTTTGTCTGCCAGGATCCCGTGCCACTATTAGCCAAATTCTAATTCTTGGATTTGCCTATTGCAAACCACACAGGTAATGAAAGTAGATGAGTGTTTCCCAGCCCCCTTTTAATAGAGAGCATTGCTTTTTTTTTTTTTTTTTTTTTTTTAGATTTTACTTATTTGAAAGGCAGAGTTATAGACAGAGGGAGAGAGCTTCCATCTGTTGGTTCACTTCCTAAATAGCTGCAACAGCCAGAGCTGGGCCAGACCAAAGCCAGGGGCTTCTTATGGGTCTCTCATGTGGGTGCAGGGACCTAAAGACTTGGGCCATCTTCTGCTACTTTCCCAGGCACACTGGCAGGGAGCTGGATCAGAAGTGGAGAAGCCGAGAATAAAACTAGTGCCCATATAGGATGCCAGCATAACGTACTATGCCACAGAGCTGGCACAGAGCCCCAAAATATTGCTTTTTGATATACCAAGCTTTATATGTAGATCTCAATTCCAATTTCCCAAGGTTTTGTTTCTTCTTCCTTCTCAACCAATAAAATTTCAGTAAGTTGACATCTTTACGGTAGTTATGACATTTTTTCCTTTTATTGAGGTAAAAGTCATATATCTTAAAATTTACCCTCTTTAAATTTTTTTTTTGTATACAGAAGATCAGTTTAGTATATATTAGGTAAAGATTTCAACATTTTGCCCATATAGCAACATAAAGTGAAAAAACTACCATTGGATTACTAATTATAGCATTAAATAGCAATGTACAGCACATTAAAGACAGAGATCCTACATAATTTTTTTTTCAAATTAATTAATTTTCTATGCCATTTCCATTTTAACACCAGGTTGTTTTTTTTTTTTCATTTCCAATTCTCTTTATATACAGAAGATCACTTCAGTATATAATTAGCAAAGACCTCATCAGTCTGCGCCCACACAGAAACGCAAAGTATAAAAATACTGTTTCAGTACCAGTCATAGCATCACTTGGCTTTAGACGACACATTAGGGACAGATCCCACATGGGGTGTAAGTACACAGTGACTCCTGTTGCTGACTTAACAATTTGACACTCCTGTTCATGGCGTCAGTAATCTCCCTAAGCTCTAGTCATGAGTTGCCAGGGCTATGGAAGCCTTTAGAGTTCGCTGACTTTGATCTTATTCCGATAGGGTCATAGTCAAAGTGGAAGTTCTCTCCTCCCTTCGGAGAAGGGTACCTCCTTCTTTGATGGCCCCATTCTTTCCACTGGGATCTCACTCACAGAGATCATTCATTTAGGTCTTTTTTTTTTTTTTTTTTTTTTTACCCTCTTTAAATTTTACCACTCAAAAATTGCAAACAGATCTACTGTATTACCCAGGCATCCCACTCCCAGGAATTTACCCAAAAGAAATGAAATAAGCATATGAAAGAGACTTCCATACCCCCTGTATGTAGTAGCTCAACTCACAATTGCTAAGATATGGAATCAACCCAATGTCCATCTAATAATGACTGGATAAAGAAATTGTATATACACACCTTGAAATACTAATCAATCATAAAAAAGAACAAAATCCTGTCTTTCACAACAAAATGGATGCAACTGGAGATCATTACGCTTACTGAAATAAGCCGATCCCAAAAAGACAATACCACATGTTCTCTCTCATTTGTGATAACTAATATGCAGAGTACCAAAAAAGTAATGCATATGAGTGAAAATGACATTTTGGGAATTGATGATTATTGTTTATACCTCTTGTCTGTACTCTTGAGGAGCAGTGGTTTTTCTACTTAGTACTTGCTGAATTCTTTATTTAGTGAAGGGTTAAACCTGTGATTATGATGTAAATTGAAAGTATGTCACTGCAATAATTAAAAGGAAAATAAGAAAGGCAGCAGAGAGGAATGGTAGGAGTGAGTGAGGAAGGGTAGAGTGGGAAGTATCATTACGCTCTCAAAACTGTATATATCAAATACATAGAATTTGTTCCCTTTATATAAATAAAATTTTAAAAATTGTGGCACTCATAGGATTTTAGTATATTTTCAAGATGATAGAACTATCACTGCCATAAAATTCCAGAACATTTTCATCATCCTGAATAGGAATCCATGTGCATTAGCAGTCACCTCCCAACCCCTCCTCCCAGAGCTCTAGACAACTTCTCATCTACTTTCTATCTCCATTCATTTGGACATGTCATACTAAATGAATCCTACAATCAGGGAATTTTATGATGGGCTTCTTTCCTTTGACATAATGTGTTCAAGATTCATTCATGTTGTAAGAAGTATCAGTACTTCATTCCTTTTTATGACTGAATAATATTCCATTGTGTAGACACAGCATACTGTTTAGTTACTGATAAGTTCACAGACATTTGAATTATTTCCATTTTGGTGTTATTAGCAAATAATATTTCTAAGAATATAGATACACAAGCTTTTTGTGCATGTAATTCCTCATTTCTCTTAAGTATATTACCAGGAGTAAAATTTCTGGATCATATGGTAAATCTAACTTTTTGAAGAACAACCAAGCTATTTTACAAAGCAGCTGCACCATTTCACACGTGTATGAGGGTATAATTTCTCTACAACCATGCCTATGCATGTTATTGGGTATATTCTTGTAAAAAGTAATGGCTATTCTCATGAGTAGGAGAAGATATCTCATTGAAGTTTTGATCTTTATTTCTCAATGATTTCAAGCATTTTTCCTATGCTTACTGACAATTGATATCATCACTAGAAAAATGTCTCTTCAAGCCCTTTGTCTGTTTTTAAAAATCGTCTTTTATTGTTGAGTTAAAAGGTTTCTTTCTACATTCTGGGTAATCAGTCCTTGTCAGACATGAACTACAAATATTTTCTAACATTCTTATTTTTTTCACTTACTATTACTATTCTTTGAAGTAAAACGTTTTAATGCTGATGAGGCCCAATTTCTTTAGTTGTCTGTACTTTAGGTATCATATCTAAGAAACCACTAGTCTTCTTCCTCCCTTATCAAATTGCCACAACTTCTTCAGTTGTGCCGTGAGGAAGTCTGTTATAGTTGTGTATACTCAGATATGCATTCAACAGTAGGTCTGATTTTTTTTTAGCACTTCTAGATATTTTGTCATGGGAGAGATTATCAGAATATCTGGTATACTCTATTTTCAGAAATGGATATGGCATTTCTTACTATCATGAAGTACAAAGACAGTAAGGAACAAACTGTGTAATATTTCTAGGAGAAATTAAGAAACCTGAAGTCAAATTATGTTTCTACTATTTAATGATGATGTGTCCTTGGGCAAGCTATATAGTCTCACAGAGTGTGAATATCCTCCCTTGTTAAATGGGAGGCGATGGCATCATTGTCTAATCCTAGGAGTTGCTGTGAAAGTGAAAGAAGACGATACATGTAGATGGCACCTTATAAAAGCTCACTAAAGATTAGGTAGCTATGTAAGTGATAATAAAGTTCTCTTCAAACTGTCTTTACAAATCACATGTCAACTATTTACTATTTTTTTTTATAAAAAGTAAAATATTTTGAGAATACCATATTTTCCTGAAGGGGAAATTTATCAACACTGTTATGTTTGTTAACTTGTTTTACAAAGTAGAGAACGGAGGATTAGGAATTTGGAGATTACAAATTCAGTAAGTGGTAGAACTGAGATCTGAACACAGCTTGTTAGACTGTGAGATACATATCCATTTTTAACAACTCTAGGAATTTCTTAAGTCTAACTTATTATTCTATATAATTATTCTTTAAGAAAGAACTTTGTTCTTCACAAATTTAATTCTGTGTGATTATTTTTCTTCCTAGATCTTTCAATACTATAGCTATTAGCAATAGAAGGCTATTTAAATTTAAATTGAATATTGAAAATTCAATTTTTTAATTTCATTATTCAGAAATGCTTCCTAGCCACATGCCTGTATCATATCAGCACAGATTTCTACCACTGCAGAAAGATCTATTGGAAAGAACCATTCTTGATTTTTCTGAATCAAGGGAATTCCATCAGGGGCAGTAGCACAGCCTTGGCTTGCTCCTTCGTTACTCTACAAAATCCTGTCAGACACTTTTTACTGACCACATCCTGCACTTAACTGTATCAATGATTGTAAGCAAGGGAAAAGACACCAATTTGGTTGGCATTTGTACTTTGATTGCCCTATGCTTTGGGTGATTGAATGAAGTACTGTTTTTCAGTCTAAAGCATGAGTTTGGCAACCATCCCCTTCTAGGACATACAGCAACAATTCAAATCAAAATGACTCACTGCTTAAAAATAAGCTCAAGCACAACCAAAATGAAAGCATATAAAAGTTCTCCTAAAATGAGCCCTGTGTATTCATTTATTTTTATTAGCTGAATTCTGGTATTTAGAGAAATATACTGAATCTTCTATATGCCTAACTTTCTATGAGAATAAAGAAGAAAAGTTACTGTATCAATAAGCATTTATCTCAATTTTAGAAAAACTAAGAAATGGATTAGCAGGGCAAGGCACTATTAATAAGATGCCTAATGATTATATCTATTGAGTTTAGATACTAATATTTTTATCACTGTTTTTTAACACCATGATTCTAGACAAAGAAATTTGAGCAAATTATAGTAAATATGTAACAAATCAATTACAAAGGTAAGGATGAAGGACTTCTCTTACTTTCACATCATTGATTTATTTAGGCTTTGATATTTCTGTTTTAAGGGAACTTCATGGCCGATGGTAATCTTAATTTTAAAATGACTCATTAGTTAAGAACTTAAAAGAAAGAGAGGATAACAGCTTTTTCCCTCTTTGGGAAACTTAGAAGCCAAACTTAGTTGGCTTATTCCAACTTTATCGTTTCATTTCATGAATTGGTCATCAGTGATAACGCAGTACTTATGAAGCATAGGACCTATTCATAAAAAGTAGTCATTAAAAGGAGGTTTCTAAAAATTAAAGGAAATAAGCAGCATAAAATGGATCCATTCACCATCCAAAGACATGGTTATAAAAAAATGAGTTCTGGGGACTGGAACTGGGTCCATATTGCTTACTAACTCAGTCTCTGAGTTTTATAACACCTGGAAAATATTCATTATTTTATTTGATCAATACAAAAGTAGGAAAGTTCTAAATCTTAAAGACATTGCATTTTTAATGATGACAATGGAGAACATAGTAAATTATTTTTAAGTTAATGAAGTTTATATAAATGGATGTTGCCACAACAGATGGGTGGTGACCCACATGGCATATAGGAAAAGCAAGCTAGAGCTTACAAAATGTGAAAATAATACATCAACAACACTAATGGAGGATGGGGAGTTATACTCTGAAAAAAATGACCAAGTATGGATGATATAAATCATCTCTGAGCAGAAATATCCTCAGAGTATCAGGGGAAGTTCATTAAGGTTTCAATTTTGATGGGCATATCCCATAGTACACAATTCTGTCTTCTTTGATCAACAACGTTCAAATACATGATTGGTTTTCTTACAGTAACCCATCTATCTAGGCCATGTTCTCTGAATGCATGGCAATTCTAACAATTACAATTCTAGTTTTATAAATAAGCTTTTCCTTTACTCTGACAGTATTTCCAGGCTTTGGACAATGTGAGTCAGTTGTCCAAAACTGATCATTGCCCAAGGAACCAATGACTCAAAATTGCTAGCAAGGAAAAGTCTGAGAACCCATGATCCATGGTGATCCTTAATATACAGAAATTTGATGAGACTCAGGAAAATGACTACTTTCTATTTTATTAATGTTCTGTAATTGTACCATGACAGACTTTAAAGAAAAAATTCTTGGCTTATGGCCAAATGTATAAAAAAATTGGAAGTCATCACAGTTATTCTTATAAAAAAAAATGTAAACAAACTGAAAACCAGCAAGTTTTCTTAGGTCTATCAGAGAATTGAGGTCACAGGGAAAACAAATGCCCTGAAAATTGGGAAGACAGGAAAAACAGAATTACAGTTTACCTAGGGTGGGAAATGCTCCTGGATACTGCAACCAGTAGGAAAACAAAGGATAACTGATTAGTTACTAGAGATTAAGTATAGACTGCCAGAGAAGTAAAAATCCTTGAAGATCCCATTCTTGAGTGGCTGCTACATTGTTGTGAATTTTACCTCCAAAAGACTTACTAGACTCCCAGGGTAAAAGTCAGAGAAAACTTCCTTTGTATTTCTGTAAAGAGGGAGAATAATCATTTTGATAAATATACAAAAAATCTGTTTTCTTAAACAAAGGAAAAGTATACTTAAACAATGGAAAAGTATACAAAATGCTTTATGGAGAAGTATTTTATCAGACTAACATGTCAAAGAGAGGAAATACCCAACTTTAGCCCCCTATATCCAATCTCTGTGACCTCAGAGATAGAGGCTCAAAAAAACCTGAGAAGGCTACAGCCCACAAGTCCAAACTCACTAAAATACTAAGAACTAATCAAAGGATTATTGTACACTTCATCCTAATAGGACTGCTAGGTAATAATATGAGGTTGCAACTGAAAGAACTGCAAGGATCAGACTCTACCTAAGTAGGAGTTCCTAAAGAATCTCAAAAGCAATAAAGGAGACAAAAACAGGAACACCAATGAGAATTTCAGCCTCTAACAAACAGTAAACAGAGACTTCTAGCCAAGAAAGAAGCACCCACCCATATAAAAAATGTATTAAAGAGAAATTTATCTCAGGTTATTTTAGTCTATACATCATGTCTGACTTTTCAAAAGAATTTCAAGGCTTGGTGACCGTTTGTGGCACAGAGGATTAAGTCATTGCTTGCAATGCCTGCACCCCATATTGGAATGCTGGTTCTATTCCCAGCTGCTCTGCTTCAAGTCCAGCTTATCCATCCTGGGAGCTAGCACATGATTACCCAAGTGTTTGAACACCTGCCATCCATGTGGGAGACCCTGACAGAGTGCCTGTCTTCAGGTTTTAGCCCAGTGCAGTGCCTGCTATTGCAAGCATTTGGAGAATGCATTGGCAGATGGAAGTGTGCTCACTCTCTCTCCCAATCTCTGTGTTTCAAGAGGATGAAAATAAATAAGTGGATATTTAAATTTTTTTCAAGGCATTAAAACTGGAAAGAAAAAAAAATCTAGAGGGGGAAAGTAGACATTAGAATTAGAGTTTGATACTGCAGAGGTTTTACAATTATCAGATAAGAAATATAAAATAATAATTGTTATGCTAAAGAATCTGGTAAAAATGTGAACAAGCATAAAGAGAATGGGCAAGGTAAGCAGAGAGACTGAAATGGTCCAAAAGACTCAAGAAAAACTCAAAATAAAAGAATACAACATAAGTAAAAAATGCCTTTGATGGCTCATCAAAATCTAAAGTCTGAGGGTAGTTAATAAAAATTTCCAAACTGAAAAATAAAGAGAAAATAATTTTTAATGGAATAGAAAAAAAACAGTGGGACAAGTTCCCACACAATTACACAGGAGTGCAATATTCACGAAGGGGGCAAGAAGGAAGTCATCAGAAGACATACTTAAAGTCAGAATGGCTGGTAATTTCCCAAAATAGTGAGAGACACCAAATCACAGATAGAGGAAGCTAACACTAAATATGATAAATACCAAATCCAAACCTAGGAATTTCATATTAAGCTGTATTGAAAGACAAAAAGAAAATATTGAAGGAAGCCAAAGAAAAGAAACTTTACCTATCAAGGAGCAAGGATATGAATTATATCTGACTTCAGAAATCTAGTAAGTAATAGTGGAGATAAATATTTAAATTTAGAAGTATAAAATCACCAGCCTGAAATTCTCTTGTCAGTGAAATTAGCCTTCAAAATCAAAGGATAAACACTTTGTGAAACAAACTGTTGGAATTTGACACTAGTATATTTCCCTAGCAAAAATGTTAACCAAAAATCTTCAAAGAAAAGGAAAATGAAATAGGCAGAAATTCAAATCTACATAAAGAAAGAAAGAAAATTAGAGAAGCAATAAGTGAAGGTAAAATATGATATTTTATTTTTATTATTCCTAATTGATAGAACATATGAGGGTCTGTTCAAAATAGTAATAGCAACAATATATTGAATGATTATAGATTATAGATAGGGGAATTAAATTACAACAATATAATAGACAGTAAGGGAAACTGGAAATACTCTATTATGGGAACCAGCAATACACATGAGAGGGTATAATGTTATTGGAATGTGTGTGTGTGTGTGTGTGAGAGAGAGAGAGAGAGAGAGATATCTTCCATACACTAGTTCATTCCCCAAATGGCTGTAGTGGCTGGGGCTGAGCCAAGCCAAAGCCAGAAGCCCAGAGTTTTTTTCCAGATCTCACACAGGGACCTAAGCACTTGAGCCATCTTCTGTTGCCTTCCCAAGCATATTAGCAGGGAGCCGGATAGGAAATGGAGCAGCTGGGTCTGGAACTGGCACTCATGTGGGATGCCAGCATATCTGCTATGCCACAATGCCAGACCATCAAAAAGATTTAAGTCCAATATCTATTTATGATAAAAATTCCCAGTAAAAAAATACCAAATTAAGGAAATTTCCACTTAAAGAATATCTACCAAAACTTACCCTTGAAAGCATACTTAGTGATGAGTAATTAAATATTTCCCCAATATCAAGAACAAGCCAAGCCAAGCATTCCTATTTAACACCATCTAGACAAGACAATATAGCAAGAAAAGGAAATATACTTACTGGTAATGAAGAAATAAAACTGACTTGATTTTTAGATGACATAACTGTTATTGCAGAAAGTGCTGTGAGTTAACAATAACAGCAAAAAATACCATTCTGGAAATAACCAGTGATTATAGCAAGGTTGTAGGATACAAGGTTAATATCCAAAAGAAAAAGACTTCCTATACAAGCAATGAATAATTGGAATTTGAAATTGAAATCATACTATGACTGGCACAAAGAAAACTGAAATACTTAAAAACAAACTAACAAAATATACATGAGATTTTAAGCTACCAAACACTGATGAGAAATATCAAAGATGATCTAAATAAATGCAGAGATAGTCATGGTCATTTTTAACAAAGTTCAATATTCTTAATTGTTCTTTGCAACTTGCAATGTAGGTTCTATGTAATTCTGATCAAGATGCCAACCAAGTTATCTTGTGGATAACTACAAACTAATTTTAAAGTGTATCTAGAAAACCCAAAGACCTGGAGAAGACAATACAATATTAAGGAACAAAATCAGACCACTGATGTTACTCAACTTCAAGGCTTGAAGGAGCACTTCAAAAGCCTGTGGAATGTTAGAATGACATTTACAACAAGTAATCAACCACATCTAGATTCTATTATAAATATCTCATCTGTCTCACTAATATAACAATATGTTAATAACAGGGGAAGCTGGGTATGCAGTGTAAGGGAACACTATGTATTACTTCATAAATTTTGTTAAATAAATCTTGAAAAAAATTCACCAATCTAATTTGAAAGAGTGACAGAGAGATGGAGAGACAAAGAAAGAGAGATCTTTCATCTGCTGCTTCACTCCCCAGATGGCCAAAACATCCAGCACTGGGCCAGGCTGAAGCCAGGAGCTTCATCCGGGCCTCCCACATGGGTGGCAGGGGACCAAGCACTTGGGCCATCTTACGTTGTTTTTTCAGGCCATTAGTAGGGACCGGATAGGACGTGGAGCAGTTGGATCATGAGACAGCACCTATGTGGGATGCCAACACTGTAGGTGGCTGTTTTTTTTTTGGCTATGCCACAATGCCAGCCCCTGTTTGTAAATTTAAAACAATTATGAAATAAAGAGTTTGATGTAAAAAATTGTCGAAAATGAAATTAAAATACAAGTGCATTCTGGTGCAATTTTTTGCTACCCATACGTAGTTTTTTTTTTTCAGAATATGCATTTTCCATCGGCTTTTTGTAGACCTCTTATACTACAAGGCTGTCATGGTCAAAATGATAGAGTATTGTTTTAAAAAGAGACAATTAGATCAATAGAACAGAAGAGATACAGACCCATCCAAAAATGTCAGTTGATCTTTCATAAAGGAACAAAGACAATTCAGTGGAAAAAACAACAGTTCTTTCAACAAATAGAACTGAAGCAATTGAATATCTATGTACAAAAACACAGACCTAGACATAGGCCTTCTATCTTTCACAAACACTTTTTCATAAATAATCATAAGCATAAGTATAGAATGCAAAACTGCAAAAATTCTAGAAGATGGCATGGGAAAAAATCTAGGCAATGTTGGGATCAACAATGAGTTTTTAGATACAAGTCCCAAAGCCAAGACCCATAAAAGAATAATAAATTGAACTCTAAGACAATTTTAAACTTCTGCTCTGATAAAGGCACTGTTAGGGAATGAAAACACAAATCACACACTAGGAAAGAATACCTAAAGCACACTCATTGACGGACAGATTTTTATCTCAAATATATTTTTGGAAACCTTAGAACCAAGCAACACAAAAACTCACTTAAAAAAATGGACAAGATCTAAATAGAGATCTCACCAAAAAAAGACATAGAGATGACAAAAATATATATGTAGAGATGCTCTACTCACATAGCATTAGGCTAATGCAACTCAAAACAACCATAAGAACACAACACACTACTAGAATGACTAAACGCCAAAACACTGAGGAGAAATATTGGCAAGGTTGTGAAGAATTGGGAACTGTGATCCATTTGTTGGTGGATGCAAAAGGATACAGTGACACTGGGAGACAAACTAGCACTTTATAACAAGTTGAAACACGATCTTATTATATGATCCAGTGATTATACTCCTTGTCATTTACCCAAATGAGTTGAAAATGTATGTTGTCACAAAAATCTGTACAAAAATATTTGTAGCAGCTTTATTTATAATCATCCAATGTAGAATAAAAAATGTGTCCATCAACAAGTGAATGGATTAACAAACTGTGGTACATACATACCATGCAATACTGCTGTTCAGCAATAAAAATGTGAGCTATTAAGCTACAAAAAAAAAAAGACATGGAAGGACCTTAAATGCCTATTGCTAAGGAAACACCATAGAAAAAAGAAAAAAGAGCACTGTTGGCAGGGGTTCAGGAGAGAGGGAGCATACGTTGATGGAGGATCAGGACATTTTTACAAGACTGATTCTATGATCCTGTAATGATAGGCACAAGAAATTACGAAATTGTTAAACCCCACAGAACTGTATGAGTGAATCCTCATTTAAACTATGAATGTTAGTTAATAACATGTCAGATTTGGTTCACCAATTCTAACCAATGTCTTCTAGCAAAAGCAAGATGTTAGTAATAAGGGGAATTGTGTGTGTGGAGGGGCAGAGGAGATAAATCGGAACTCTGCTTTCTATGCTATACTTGTCTTAAAACTGCTCTATAAGTGAAAATCACTAAACATTTTTAATGGGGGCTGCTGCTGTAGTGTAGCAGGTAAAGGGGCTGCCTGCACTGCTGGCACCCCAGATGAGTGCCAGTTAGAGTCCCAGCTGCTCCACTTCCAATCTAGCTCTCTGCAAAAAAACGTTTTAATGGGGCTGGGATTATGGCACAGCGGGTGAAGCCACTGCTGTGATACCAACATATGATATTTGAGTACCAGTCTTGGTTGCTGCTCTTCTGATCCAAGTTCCTGCTAATGCTTTTAGGAAGTAGGAGATGGTACAAATAATTGAGTCCCTGACACCCTTGTGGGAGGCCAAAATTGTGTTCCTGGCTCCTGCCTTCAGCCTGGCCCAGTCCTAGTTGTGTAACCATTTGGAGAGTGTACCAAAAGATGGAAGATCTCACTCTCTCTCTCTCCCTCGCTCTCTACCCCTCCTCCTTTCCCTCTCTCTGTCTTTAAAATAAAAATTAAATAAACTTTTATAAAAACCAATAAAAAGTTTTTCCAAGAAAAATGTAAGTCCCTTGACTGAAAGAACAAGTGGCATACCTTTCATAACTTCAGACACAATGAGCCATTGAGAACATTCAGGGAGCCCATAGTGAGCTGCCATTCTGATGTATCAGCATCTTAGATACTTGAAAGGATCAACAGCAGCTTCCAAAGATGTCTGACTTAAACCAAAATGAGAGCTGGGACTTAGAATCTGGCTCAAATACAACTTTCTGCATCACTCTACCCTTGATTCTATTTGCCATATGACTAATTACTTAACTAACTAAATTTTAGAGATTTTTCATCATTGCATTTAGTGAAAATTTTTGGAATCAGTAGGTAACTATCATACATTTTGTGATCTGGTAGTAACACTGAAAAAAGCTGGAATTAAGAAGAAAATCTATTATTAATCTGCAAGGAAGTTCTACTGTGCCAATAATGATGTACTGATTTGCCTGTACATCCAAAATTCAACCTGTTCACTTCTCGAAATAGTAAAAATATTCACACACATCTGTCAGCATAAACAAAACTGTGCTCTCTGCATCACACAGAGAATGTTTATAAAAACTAAAACACAAGCAAGGCGTCACCCAGGTTACAAAGTTATCATTTGTGGGTGAGCCAGCAGTACACAGAATGCCTGAACAATCTGAAACAAAAACTCATGGCTAAAAGACCACAGATACAACTAAGAGCCCTGACTTTGGTTTGATAATTAAATGGCAATACCACATATTTTACAAAGGGTAGTCCATGCCTAAATTTTGGGAGAGAGGGTTGGGAATGGGAGGAAATATGAGGGAACTTCAAAAAGGTCATGAAAACATAAAATTTAAAAACTTAATATTGGCGGCCAGCACTGTGGCATAGTGGGTAAAGCTGTCACCTGGAATGCTGGCATCCCATAATGGTGCCAGTTCGAGTACTGGCTGCTCTACATCTGAACCAGCTCTCTGCTATGGCCTGGGCAAACAGCAGAAGATGTACCAAGTCCCTCGAGCCCCTGCATCCACGTGGGAGACCTTGAAGAAGCTCCTAGCTCCTGGCTTCAGATCGGCACAGCTCCAGCTGTCATGGCCATCTGGGGAGTGAACCATTGGATGGAAGACCTCTCTCTGTCTGCCTCTGCCTCTCTGTAACTCTGCCTTTCAAATAAGTAAATACAGCTTTTTTAAAAGCTTAATATTAGTCAAAAAAATTTTGATGTGCATGAGTTTTTCCATAATACACATTTCCTGTGAATTTTTGAAGTACCTTTATATTCTAACCCATACCTGATAAATATCTAAAAGTACACTCAACATATGTTTTTGAAATACAAATTTCTATATGCTACTGTTCATCACCAAAGTCTTTTTTTAAAAAAAAATTATTTTTTATTTGAAAGTCAGAGTTACACAGAGAAAGAAGGAGAGGCAGAGAGAGAGAGAGGTGTTCTATCCACTGGTTCACTCTCCAATAGGCTGCAACGGCTGGAGCTCTGCCAATCCAAAGCCAGGAATTAGGAGCTACCTCCAGGTCTTCCATATGAGTACAGGGGTCCAAGGACTTGAGCCATCTTTTACTGCCTTTCCAGGCCATAGCAGAGAGCTGGAATGGAAGTGGAGCAGCCAGGATTTGAACTGGCACCCATATGGGATGCCAGCACTGCAGGCGGCAGCTTTACCCGCTATGCCACATTGCCAGCCCCACCAAAATCTTTATAAGGAGTGGAGCTCTACCTTCTGATAAACAAATTCTTGGACACTAGGAGTCAGAAATTGGTGTCTTTACAGTCTTCCTATGCTATCTGAGAAAGCTCAGGGATATCTGTGTGGTAGAGGCCTTCCTGAAATAGAAATAGAAGAAAAATAAATTTATCTTGGAATTGGAATGTGGCCATTGTCTACTTGCTTGTAGCTGTTGCAGCTTTTGCTTGTCAGCACAGAGTGATGGTATTAGCTGGTGCCAGACAACATAGAGCTCACTATGTGTGTAAAGGAAATATTAGGCTTATTACGGAAACTGGGTAACATTATCAGTAGCTATGTATTCATGCACAGTTTTGTATGAATTCCTATAGCCACCATGTAACGTTAGAATGTCCAGTCAAATGTATGCATGTAGCCATTAGGGAGACAAGGAAGCTAAAAGTACTCATAAGAAAATGCCCCTTTGTTCAAGCCTCAGTTATCTGAATAAGAATCCAACTGACCTCATGCTGGCATAATAGAAAAAAAAAAAAAACTACTTCCTCTTAAGTTTTCGGTGTCTCATCTGTTCACGAATCCTGCTACATCTGGATGGGAGAAGGAAGACCATCAATTAACTATCATCAAATAGGGTATTGATTTCATCAACATCCACCTTCAGCTGCTTGCGTAGCCTGTAACAAGCCAATCTGAATTCTCTGAAATTTAATATACTCACCCCTGAAGCAGGAAAAATTCTACTTACTGTGATGATCAGATTCAATAACGAATGCAACATGAAGTATTGTTGTTAAACACCTACACGACTGCCTGGCATAAACTTGTTCTGTTGATGGGCGTGTAGGGCAAGGTTTTGGTATTACTATTTAGAAAACAACTAATTGTACAGGAAGGTTGTAAGCAATGATGACAAGGAATATGAGACATTTTTAAGGCAAGGAAATCATTTTGTATGAAAAAATAATTGTGGATGCATGCATTCTTCAAAACCTATAGCCTTCAAAACAAAGAAGTCATCTCATGTAAACTATGAACTTTAGTTACTAATCATGGACCAGTACTGGTATAATAGTTATAACAATGTGCATGCTAATGCAAGATGTTAATATAGAAAAATACCATGTGGGAAAGAGAGGGGTGGATACAAGATATAGGAACTCTGTGCTCTGCAAAATTTCTCTACAAACCTAAAATTACTTAAAAAATTGCTGCATGTCCTTCTACAAAAGCCATTCTTACAATCTTTAAAACAAAGGCTTCTGCTTACCCATCCTGAATCTTTCTGTGATGCCTTTGGTGGAATCTTAAAAAAAAAAAAAATAAAGGCGCCAAACCAAAAGAAAATTTAAGATATTGCTATTGAGATTCTGCTTTCAAGAATCAGTCATGTCACCATAAACTCATAAAATTTCTGCTTGTTTTACACATAGCTCTGTTAAAAATATCATTAGAAATTGAGTATTCTGTTCTTGGGATGTTCTAAAGCTAATTTATGACATCAGAGTAGTGGGAATGATGGTAAGTTTTGTTTCATGATCTCATCTTTTCCATCCCCCAACTTTGGGAAAGGATGTGCTGCTCTATGAATGGTTTGGGGGCTGAGGCTTATAAAATGTGGGGAATGCCCATTATGAAAAATAAAAAAAATCATTATCACAAAATTATATATAGATATGACTGTTAGAAAAACCAGCCAATAAATTACAGTTGTTTCAAGTTTGAAAATGCTGGCAAATGCCATAAACATCAGAAAATTCAGAAAAACAGCATTTTTTTAAACTTTTATTTAATAAATATAAATTTCCAAAGTACAGCTTATGGATTACAATGGCTTTTTCCCCCCCATAACTTCCCTCCCACCTACAACCCTCCCCTCTCCCGCTCCCTCTCCCATTCCATTCGCATCAAGATTCATTTTCAATCACCTTTACATACAGAAGATCAATTTAGTATATATTAAGTAAAGATTTCAACAGTTTGCACCCACACAGAAACACAAAGTGTAAAATACTGTTTGAGTACTAGTTATAGCATTAATTCACAATGTACAACACATTAAGGACAGAGATCCTACATGAGGAGTAAGTGCACAGTGACTCCTATTGTTGACTTAACAAATAACAGCATGTTTTATTAACAACTTGAATGAAAAATTAAATTGTTTCCCTGTTTTGGCTGTATATGTTTTAATTAACAATGTTTTCATTTAATTATTATTCTGACATTTTCCATGGAGACAATAGAAAGATAATTCAATTTTTCCTATAGCATGATTGATTGAAATGTTTTTCTTACTATTCATAATGAGTTATAAAGGTGACAGAAAATTTCCTGTTATCAGTAATATCTAGTGGAAGTAGGATTGTTGTCAAATTAGGAAAACTGAAATAAAGGGTCATTTATGTATGAGTCATAATATTTGGAAGAACTTCCCCAGGTCAGTTTTCTTGTTTGTCCTACACTACCCACAAACTTCTGGTAGAAAGTTTCATTGGTCAAATTCATCCAGTGGGCCAGATCCGTGGCTTAACAGACTAATCCTCCACCTTGCAGCGCCGGCACACCGGGTTCTAGCCCCGGATGGGGCGCCGAATTCTATCCCAGTTGCCCCTCTTCCAGGCCAGCTCTCTGCTATGGCCCAGGAAGGCAGTGGAGGATGGCCCAAGTGCTTGGGCCCTGCACCCGCATGGGAGACCAGGAGAAGCACCTGGCTCCTGGCTTCGGATCAGGGCGGTGCGCCGGCCGCAGTGGCCATTGGAGGGTGAACCAACGGCAAAGGAAGACCTTTCTCTCTGTCTCTCTCTCTCACTATCCACTCTGCCTGTCCAAAAAAAATTTCATCCAGTGATACTATAAGTTTGCATCTTATCATAATGTGAGGAGTATTCATGAAAGACATCTTTATATTATGGCTAAATACTACAGCTAAATAAGAAGTATAAATGGCCATGTCCCTTGAATCCTGAAGGATATAAAACTATCCCATTAAATCAAAGTGAAAGTACTTTCAATTCTCCTTCAGGAAGAGTCTCCAAAGGGGCCAGCACTGGCACTGTGGGGTAGCAGGTAAAGCTGCCACCTGCAGTGCCAGCAATCAAATGGGCACTGGTTCAAGTCCTGGCAGCTCCACTTCTGATCCAGCTCTCTTGTATGGCCTGAGAAAGCAGCAGAAGATGGCCTAAGCACTGGGCCCCTGCAATGGTATGGGAAACTGGGAAGAATCTCCTGGCTCTTGGCTTCAGATTGGCTCAGCTCTGGCCATTGCAGCCACTTGAAGAGTGAACCAGTGGATGGAAGACTTCTCTCTCTCTCTCTCTCTCTCTCTCTCTCTGTCTCTCTCTCTCTGCCTCAGCCTCTCTGTAACTCTACCTTTCAAAGTAAATAAATGCATCTTTCTTTTAAAAAAGAGTCTCCAAAAAGCTGAGCCACTGCAGCACAAAGAGAAATATGGAGAAATGGAAGTCAAATGAACAGAGGCCACAGGTAGGGCTGGGGCTATATTATCTTATTGTTACAAAATATAAAGTGCAGGTGGACACACTGCTCTGGCCCCTTCAAGGCCTCATCATACAAAGGCTTTGTGCAAGCAAGGACCCCTGAAGTTTCAGCTTAATAATTTTTATTTTAATTTATTTGACAGGTAGAGTTATAGACAGTGAGAGAGAGAGAGAGAGAAAGGTCTTCCCTCTGTTGGTTCACCCCCCAAATGGCTGCTACGGCTGGCGTGCTGCACCAATCCAAAGCCAGGTGTCAGGTGCTTCCTCTTGGTCTCCCAGGCGGGTGCAGGGCCCAAGCACTTGGGCCATCCTCCACTGCCTTCCCAGGCCACAGCAGAGAGCTGGACTGGAAGAGGAGCAGCCAGGACTAGAACCCAGAGGCCATATGGGATGTCGGCGCCACAGGCGGAGGATTAACCAAGTGAGCCACGGTGCTGGCCTCTCAGCTTAATAATTTAAGAGACCGTCAGGAAAGCCAAGAAATAAAGGTATCAGAACTATGAAAAATTATGAACATAAAGTGACTTGTCTTTCACATGTTTAAATTTAAGCAATTTCAAAAAGCTATTCTCAATTCCCATTTCCTAGTATCTGTCACTAGTGGGAAAGAAGTATACCTTTAAATCTGGAGGCAATAAAGCTTAGTGAGATTAATTCACTTAAAATTTACTTGAATCATTTCTGGGACTATTACAATTTTCCATGGATAAAATGTTTATATAGTTGTTGATGTAGCTTGTAAAATGATTATGTAATTTGTTTAGAATCTATTTATGCTATTCAGAAAAGAATTCAAAACCTAATCTATCAAACTAGATAAAAAAATTGTACACAAAATATACTATCAAAACTATAGAAGAATTATACTGTTCAAAAACTGAACAATAGTACATTTAGTCTAAGTGCACTCTAGAAACTTATTTGATACTATAAAGTGTTTAATATTTTCTATTTTTTATCATAAAGTATAATTATATCCAATTTCAAAGCCAATTATTGTTGTTTTTTTCCTTAACAAATATACAGGAAAATTATAATCATAATGTTTTAGTATACTTATGTTGTCATTTGAGTTTTAAAAAAATTCATATTGATTTTTATTTACTCATTCCCATATGCTGAGCATGCATGCTAAGCAAAATATATTGAAGCTATATCACATCTTTCTTTAAGAAAAATCATAATATTAACTAGATAATATTTTAGATTATAACAAGTTGAAGAATTATATACTGGTTAATTTTTCATTATTATAATAAAATACTAGGCATGCTACTTTATGAAGGAAAGAGGATTATTATGGCTTACGGTTCTGGACCTGCATGGTCAAGGGGCCATATCTGCCAATGGCCTTCTTGGAAGAGTCCCAATATGGCCTAGAGTATCACATGACCAGAGATAGGTGTGTCTGTATAAAGACCTCGCCCTCTGCTTATGAATCCACCAGAATGCAATCCCAGAGGCTCCACCATAATGACCTGGTCTAATACTAATCACCTCCCACACCCACCTCTAAACACCATACTTGGATTGCTTCTACCTTCTAAATTCCTCACAAGCTGAAAGAATGCTCAAACTATCTAAACCACAGCAAATGAGTAACTTTTTTTTACTTTAATAAGCTTATATAGTGCAAATAAGTAAGCTATATTAGAAAATTTGAATTTTTATTGCCTTTGTGCTCATTTCTGATATGAATATTAAGATATTTACTTGAAATGAAAAATAAACTCACACCTTTTCTGAATTTTGGGTAGGGCTTACTCTTGTTAAAAAATGAATTAAGTTTGCTTATTAGATTATATGCAGATTATCTTCCACAAAATGAAAGGCTGGATATGAAGCTCTAAGACTCGGTTTGAAAAAGTTCATTAAACATGTGATTAAATCAAAGCATTTACTAGAAAAATTATTATAGCATAGGTATATTAGGATAACCAATATTTTCATTTTTCCAACTCCTTCCAAATCTATTGGGTTATGCAAAGTACCTCAAGCAGGCATAACTAATAAACAGTTGATAAATCTTAGTAAATCTTTTTGGTATACTACCCAGACATTGAAAGTCTATTGACTAAGTAACAAATCAGGTCATTTCCAATTCCTTCCTTTCAAAACATTTGAAGGAAGACCTAATCAAATTGTCAGCTCATCCGTCACTAAAAATAATTTGTTGACACATTACTATATGGCACTTGGCATATACTTTCAGAAGAATTGGAAGAATTAGGTGATGTTACTATAAAATCTCTTCCATTCCCATCTACTTATTAACATGAGCAAGGTCTCTCAGGCTTTATGACAATAAATACAACAAATTAAATAGGATTCATGTTGTACCCTATCTCATCCCTGCAATAAATGGTATTCATCCATGAATACATGCACCATTTGGAATAAAAAACAGCTTTCATTATCTAATTATGGGATTCACATCCATTAACCTCTACTCTCTGTTTAAATCACTTTCCAAGTTTGTAAGATATTTATTGTATTAATTGTACTATATTAATGCATTACTATTAATCCTAATCACTAAGCCCTGAAAAATAAATTTTAAGCACATCGAGCCTATGACCAGAATTTAATATCTGATTAATTTTAATTTGCACATGTATAATGTAGTAGACATATTTCATAAAATACATAAGATTCAAGAATAAAAACATAACAGGAAAATAAAAATATAGAGAAGGTGACATAGAAAAGGATTCCAATGAGAAAGTGAATATTGTGGAGTTTTCTTAATAAAGAAGAGTTTGTGCAGGAATTTTAACAATTCAAATTGTGGTTATTAAATTATTAAGGAATTTGGAATTCATAGGATACATTTATTTATCCAATAAGAACATTTAACAAGAGATTTACCTTCTTAGCACTTTTTAGAGTGTATAATAGAGCATTTTTAACTATGAGCAAAAATGTTCGTAACAAACCTCTAGAGCTCATTCATCTTGCATAAATGAAATATTACATCCACTGAATGGCAAACATCCATCTTTCCCCTGCCTCAGCCCCTGCCAATCATTCTACTCTCTGCTTCTAAGAGTTTGAGTATTTTTGATGCCTCATGTAAGTGAGATCATGAACTGTTTGCCCTTCTGTGACTAGCTTATCTAACTAAGGATGATATTCTTATGGTTCATCCATGTTGTCACATATGGCAGAATTTTTTAAAGCTGAATATTATCCCATTGTACGTATAAACCACAGTTCCTTTATCCATTTGTTTCCACATCTAAGGTTTACTCCACAAATTGCCCACAATAGCTGGGCTGGGCCATAACAAAACCAGGAGTCCAGGATGCACATCAGCAGGAAGCTGGATGGGCCACAGAATAACTAGGACTCACATCAGGCCCTCTGATATGAATGGGAGCACCCCCAGTGGCATCTTAACCACTGCACCAAATGCCAGCCCCACACTGAAGACATTCAGATGACTATTTACAAATATGCAAAGGGTATAAAGATTTTTATAATTTTTAGAGATACAGAAGAAAAAAAATTGAAGACTACTGCTACAAATCTATAAAATTTACTGGTACTACAATTTTTTTTTGGTACTACAATTTTTCCTTCATGTAATTTTATTATTCTTAAATAATAAAAAGTTTTATAATAATGTTATGATTATAATGAAAATAAGCCATACTCTATCTTAGGTGTTGCAAGCTGTACCCAAATAAGTTGTTTTGTGAAAAAGAAAACCTTGTTGGGACACAGATATGCCCATTTGTTTCCATATTGTTTACAGTGGTTTTGACACAAGGACAAAGGTGAGTAGTTGCAATAGAGCGCACATAATTCACAAAGACTAGTACGTGACCCTTTGCAGAAAACACTTGTCTATCTCTCTACTCTATCCTATATTCCACTTCTCCTCGGAAGAAGCAGAAATTAAAATTATTTGTCTGCTTCTTCTGGCATTTAACTCCACATTTATAAATGTTATACATCTAACTTATTACTACATTAGAAAACAGAGATGTAGGGGTTTCAAAAAGCTCATGGAAAATGCACACTATAGTTTAATTCCATTTTCATTAACTTTTTGTTAATGAAAGTACCTTTGTGCATATACACATATATACATGCATATACATACTTAACATTCTTGCTTAAAATCAATATACTTAACTGTTTTAGTTATTGTGGCTATATAATTATTGTGGATATCTGAGGCATTTCACTTGTTTCCTGTTCAATCTTTAGATTTCCTTGAGGTTAAATTACTTGGATGCATACAAACCTCAAATTTGCATAGCACTTGGGGTTTGAAGGCTTTACCTACAGCCACTAATATAATTACATAAAAATGTTTATATCTTAAATGTGCAGCTGCATAAAATTCTATAAAATGCAATGCACCTTCTACTCAGGTCAAGATATAGACTATAGAGTCTCTCTTGTGTTCCCCTGTAATCATTACAGCTCCATAGGTAACCATTATTATGACTTCCACTGCTATAGACTTATATTCCATTACTGTATCCGACATAAATAGAATCATGTAAAACTCTTTTACATCTGATTTCTTTTATTCATGTCTGTAAGATTTATTCATGTGGTTCCAGATAGCATTAGTCTGTAAAATATATAATTTTATATGTGAATATACTATTATTTGAATACTCTAACATTGACATTGTTATTTGGAAAACCTAACATTGGACACATGAGTTGTTTCCAGTTTGGGAAATTATGAGTAAGGCTGCTATCTTTTGAGAAATATAGTATGTATTTTTGTTGGGCATAAACTTATGAGTTGAAATACTGGTTCATAATATATGTATATATACAAATCTGTGTATATTGCCTATGATTTTACCAAAGAAGTTATATATAGTTGTACTCCTATCAGTACTGTGTGAGATTCTAGTTGTATCAAAATTGTTAATACTTGGTAGTTTTTTCTTTTTTTTTAGAGAGACACGTGTAGTAGTATCAACTCTGGATCTAACTTGTATTACTTTGATGATTCTTGAAGTTGAGCACCCCAGGTTCTAGTCTGGTCAGGGCACTGGATTCTGTCCTGGTTGCTCCTCTTCCAGTTCAGCTCTCTGCTGTGGCCCGGGAGTGCAGCGGAGGATGGCCCAGGTTCTTGGGCCCTGCACCTGGCTCCTGGCTTCGGATCGGTGCAGTGTGCCGGCCGCAACACACTGGCCATAGCGGCCACTTTGGGGGTGAACCAACGGAAAAAGGAAGACCTTTCTCTCTGTCTCTCTTTCTCACTGTCTAATTCTGCCTGTCAAAAAACAAAAAGAAAAAACAAACAAACAAAACAATACCCAGGGCCATTGCTATGGCATAGCAGGTAAAGTCTCTACCTGCAGTGCTGGTATCCCATATGGGTACCAGTTCGAGTCCCAGCTGCTCCACTTCTGATCCAGCTCTCTTCTGTGGCCTGGGAAAGCAGCAGATGGCTCAAGTCCTTGGCCTCCACATCCACAAGGGAGACTCTTGTGGATGAAGCTCCTGGCTCCCGGCTTCAGATGGGCCCAGCTCCGGCCATTGTGGACATTTGGGGAGTGAACCAGCAGATGGAAGACCTCTTTCTATCTTCCTCTCTGTAACTTTGCCTTTAAATAAATAAATAAATCTTAAAAAAAAAAAAAAGACAAAAGCAAATTGTCAAAAAAAAGAACCACCTATTTGCTGCCACAAGAAACATCTCACCAACAAATATATACGCAGATGGAAAGTTTAAGAATGGACAAAGGTATACCATGATCATAAAGGCAAAAAAGAGCAGAAGTAGCCATCTGATATCAGATAAAATAGACATTAACACAAAAGCTGTTAAAAGAGACAAAGAAGGGCATTATGTAATGATTAAGGGATCAAGTCAACAGGAAGATGTGACTATAATAAATGTATATGCACCCAATGCCAGGGTACCTGACTAATTAAAACAAATGCTAATGGATCAAAAGAGAGACATAGATTTCAATAAAATAATAATGGGTGAATTCAACATCCCACTTTCATCAATAGACAGGTAAACTAGGGAAAAAAAATCAATAAAGAGACAGAGCTAAGCTACACTATGGACCAATTGAACCTAACTGATCTCTACAGAACATTTCATCATGCAGCTGCAGAATACAATTAATTTTCATCAGTACATGGAATTTTCTTTAGGACAGACCATATGCTAGGCCATAAAGCAAGTCTCACCAAATTAAAAAAAAAATCAAAATCATACAGTGCATCTTTTCTTTTCTTTCTTTTTTTATTTGACAGATAGAGTTAGACAGTAAGAGAGAGAGACAGAGAGAAAGGTTCTCCTTCTGTTGGTTCACTCCCCAAATGGCCGCTACAGCCGGAGCTACACTGATCCGAAGCCAGAAGCCAGGTGCTTCTTCCTGGTCTCCCATGCAGGTGCAGGGGCCCAAGCACTTGGGCCATCCTCCACTGCCTTCCCGGGCCACAGAGGAGAGCTGGACTGGAAGAGGAGCAACGGAGACTAGAACCCAGCACCCACATGGTATGCTGGCACTGCAGGTGGCGGATTAATCAAGTGAGCCACTGCACCAGTCCCCATGCATCTTTTTCTGACCATACGGAGTCAAACTGGAAATTAACAACTCAAGAATTTCTAAAACATATGCTGCAAACAAATGGAGATTAAACAACACACTCCTAAAAAGATCTTAGGAGAAATCAAAAGTGAAATAAAAAAAATACCTGGAAACAAATGAAGATGACAAAAATAATGTATCAAAACTCATGGGATATAGGAAAAGCAGTGTTAAGAGGGAAGTTTATAGCAATTAGAGTCTACATCAAGAAATTATAAAGGCATCAAATAAATGATGTAACAATGCATCTGAAGGACCTAGAAACACTAGAACAAACCAAGGCCAAAATTAGGAGGAAAGAATTGATCAGTATTAGAGAAGAAATAAACAAAATTGAAACCAAAAAAATGACATAAATGATCAGTGAAATGATTTTCTGAAAAAATGAACAAAATTGATACACCATTGATACAATTTACAAAAAGAATTGGAGAATGGTTTAAAAGACCCCAAATTACTAAAATCAGAGATGAAAAAGAAGATGTTACAATAGATACCACAGAAATAAAAAGAAACAGGAATTAATACAAATATCTATATACCAACAATTTGGAAAATCTAGAAGAAATGGATAGATTTCTGGACACATACAGTCTCCAAAAATTGATTCATTAAGACAAAGAAAACCTAAAACGACCAATAAGCAAGATGGAAATTGATTCAATAACAAAGAACTTCCCAAAAAAGAAAAGCACAGGACTAGATGGCTTTACTGCTGAGTTCTATGTAACTTAAAGAACTAATTCCAATTCTTTTCAAACTTTTCAAGACCAATGAAAGGTGGAGAATCCTCTTAAACTCCTTCAATGAGGCCACAAAACCCAAAAATGATACAAAGAAACAACTACAGACCAATATTCTTGGTGAACATAGATGCAACTATCCTCAAAATACTAGATGATCAAATCCAACAACACATCATTTGAAAGATCATTCACCCAGATGAAGTGGCATTTATTCTTGGTATGCAGGGATGGTTCAGCATAGGCAAATCAATCAGTGTGATACAGCACAGTGACAAATTAAAGAATAAAAACCATTTGATTATCTCAATAGATGCAGAGAAAGCATTTGATAAAATACAGCATCCTTTCATGACAAAAACCTTAAGCCAACTGGGCATAGAAGGATCTTTCTTAACACAACCAAGGCAATATGTGGCAAGCCCATAGACAACATCTTATTGAATGGGGAAAAGTTGGCTGCATTTCCACTAAGATCTGGAACCATACAATGATGCCCACTTTCACCACTGCTATTCAATATAGTTTTAGAAGTTTCAGTCAGAGCCATTAGGCAAGAAAAACAAAATGAAACAAACAAAAAGCCCACAAAGGAATACAAATTGGAAAAGAGGAAGTCAAATTATCCCTGTTTGCAGATGACATCATCCTATATTTAGGGGAACCAAAAGACTCCACTAAGAGACTATTGGAATTCATTAGAGAATTTGTTAAGGTGGCAGGATAAAAGATCAACACACAAAAAATCACTAGCCTTTTTATATACAAACAATGCCACAGCTGAGCAAGAACCTGTAAGATCAGTATCATTCACAACAGCTGTCAAAAACTTAAATAACTTGGGATAAATTTAACCAAACAGGTGAGGTGAAAGATCTCTACAATGAAAATCATAAAACATTAAAAGAAATGGAAGATGTTAAAAAATGGAAAAATCTTCCATTTTCATGGATTGGAAGAATATCATAAAAATATCCATACTACCTAAAGCAATTTACATATTCAATGTGATCCCAATCAAAAAACCAATGACATTCTTCTCATATCTAGAAAATAACTATGCTAAAATTCATATGGAAACACAGGAGACCCCAAATATCTGAACCAATCTTACACAACAAAAACAATGTTGGCAGCATAACAATGACAAGATTCAAGATATACTACAGGGCAGTTATAATTAGTACAGCCTCGTACTGGCACAAAATAAGACATGTAGACCAATGGAAGAGAATAGAAACCCTAGAAATTAATCCACACATCTATAATAAATTAATATTTGACAAACAAGCTAAAAATAAATTCCTAGAGAAAGGACAGTCTCTTCAACAAATGGCACTGGGAAAAACGGATCAATGCAAACAGAAATATGAAACAAGAGCCCTGCTTTACACTTTATATAAACATCAACTCAAAATGGATCAAAGATCTAAATCTATGTCTTGATACCATCAAATTACAAGAAGAAAACATCAGGGAGACTCTGCAAGACATTAGCATAGGCATAGACTTCTTGGAAAGACCCAGAAGCATAGGAAATAAAAACAAAAATAGACAAATGGGATTACATCAAGCTAAAATACTTGTACACTGCAAAGCAAACACTCAACAAAGAGGCAACCAACAGAATGGAAGCAAATATTTGTAAGCTATTTAACTGATAAAAGATTAATATCCAGATTTATTTATCAGTTAAATAGCTTGCAAATATTTGCTTCCATTCTGTTGGTTGCCTCTTTGTTGAGTGTTTGCTTTGCAGTGTACAAGTATTTTAGCTTGATGTAATCCCATTTGTCTATTTTTGTTTTTTATAAAGAGCTCAAGAAACTCAACAACAAACAATTCAGTTAACAAAAGGCCAAAGTACATGAACAAAGATTTTTCAAAGAATGAAATACAAATGGCCAACAGAAGCAGGAAAAAAAATGCTCAGGATCACTAGCCATCGGGGAAAAGAAAATAAAAACCACAGTGAGGTTTCACCTCACTCCAGTTAGAATGACTACCATTCAAAAATCAAAAAACAATAAATGCTGGTTAAAATGGGGGGGGGGGGCGGAAAGGTACCCTAATCCACTGTTCGTGGGAAGGCAAGTTAGTACAGCCTTGTGGAACAGTAGGGAGAGTCCTCAGAAATCTGAAAATATATCTAACATATTATCAAGCCATCCCACTCCTGGGAATTTACCCAAAGGAAATGAAATAAGCATGTGAAACAGTTATCTGTATCCCTGTGTTTATTGCAGCTCATCTACAATAGCTAAGATATCGAATTAACCCAGATAGCCATCAACTGATGACTGGATAAAGAAAATGTGATATATTCGTACTATGGAATACTACTCAGCCATAAGAAATGAAATCCTGTCTTTTGCAACAAAATGGATGCTACTGGAAACAACCATGCTTAGTGAAATAAGCCAGTCCCCTAAAGACAAATACCATGTTTTCCCTGATTTGTGATACCTAATATATGAGTACAAAAAGATGTAATGTATATGAGTGAAATTGATATTTTGAGATGTGATTATTGTTTACATCCCTTCTCTATACTCTCGAGGAACAGCAGTTTTTCTACACAATCCTGGTTAAATTCTTCAGTTAGTGGAGACTTAAGCTTGTGATTATAAAATAATCTGAAAGAATGTCCCTGTAAACATTTAAAAAATAAGAATGGAAGGAGGAGGGAGAATGGAAGTATGGGCGGGAGGGAGAGCTGGGTGGGGAGTTTCATTATGCTCTTAAATCTATATATGTATAATACATGATATTTGTTCCCCTTATATAATTTTTAAATGTAACATCAAAATTTCCTTTATGTGCTCTTTTTATGTCTTGTTTACAAAAATCTTTATTTATTCCAAACCATGAAGGTACTCCTCCATGCTTTCAAGAATCTATTTCTTTCAGCTCTAAAAGTCCACCTGAAAATCTTTGAATGCATTGTGTGAGAGTAAAATCATGACTGAGTTCCCCACCACCCACAGGTATATCCAATTGACCCAAACCTACTTATTGAAAAAGTTGTCATTTTCTTTTTGCATTGTAATAGTACCTTTGTCATGGATCAACACATAGACATAGGTCTCTTTTTTTACTTTCTATTTTGACCCACTGGTGTATTCATTTATCTTGAACTAGTACCAATAATTACTTTTATAGTAGGTTTTGACATTCAGTAATGCCAATCCTTTTTGTTTCCTCTTAAATATTCTCTTTGTTATTTGTGACCCATTAAATTTCCCTATTTATTTTAGAGTCAGCATGTTAGTAACCATAAAAATTCTCCTGGAATTTTGACTGTGATTGCAGTCTCTAGATAGATCAATTTGGAAATAATCGATCTCTTTATAATCCAGAGTTGTAAATCTCTAAAGGTAGTATACATATTCCATTTATTTACAAAGTTTAAAAATGCATAGATTTGTAAGACAAATTCCTTTCTCCAGAAATCTTCTCAAGCAAGACTTCTGGAAATATGTATACTTAAGCACTCAAGCACTCATGGAATTATGCAAAGAAAAGCTACAAAACATGAGGCATCGGGTCTAGTATTTAGCTCTGAATGAGAATAATAATCAGAATCTCTACGAGTAGGGTCAGGAATCTTCATTTATGCCTCCTAGCTGTTCTTATGTAAATAGGAATAAAATCATACATGTTTTAGCTTTAGAGCATTTGTAAATAATTATTATTTTAATTTTCTTTATCTCATATGTGACTTATGCTTCTTTTTACATTTTTTATATCACCTTGCTTTCTTTTCCCTAGGCAACAATTGGGATTTTTTTCACTAGCCTATCTTCCAGTTTACTAATCTTGTCTTCTATATCTAATATGCTATTAAGTTCAGTCACTAATCATGATTTTAAATTTTAATCATTTTTCAACCTATAACATTCATGTTACTCTTTTTTATACATTATAGATCTCTACTCAAAAATCTCAATCTTTTCTTAATTCTTGAATATATTTATCATATTTGTATTTTAAAGTGTATTTCTTTATGCCTATGGGTCTGTTTCTATTGTTTACTTTTTCTTTTGTTTTTCTTGTATTTGATTCTCTTTCTGGGCATAGCAAGAATAGTAGTTACCATCTCATCACTGTAACAAAACATCTAAACTACTTACAAAACCAGCATATGCTGACTTACAGTTTTGGAGGTTCATATGTTGCAGGGATTTGTGGTTCTTAATTGTTTGTGATCATGTCTTACAGACATGAAGAATTAGGAGCATGGACAAAACTAGTGTAGAAACTAAAAAAATTGCTGAAAAAAAAATAGGAGAAAACAAAAGTGAAATGAAAACCTCTAGATAGCACTGAGAGGAGTCTCTGAAGAAGGGAGCCATTGAGGGGTTTTTATAGTCTGTAAAAGAGGACCTTCTCATAATTGGACTAGGAAAGGAATGGTTTTGATTGGTTAATTGGGTGAAATTTCCAATGAAACTCAATAGAGATAACAGAAAACACATGAAACTTCCCCAAGACACAAAAAAATTCTCATTATCTAGATAAGTTACATCAGCACAGAAAAACCTTGACTATGAGGCCTAGCTCATGACACCAAGATCCTTCACAGAAGCCTGTTGCTTGACTTTTCTCAGGTTCTCTCTCCAGGTTGTGGGGGATAGGCCCCAGGTCCATGCCTACATTGATTTGATCATCTGGTGAGGCACGGTGGAACATGTGTGGAGGAATGATCACACAGTAATCCGGGAAGCAGAGAGAGAATGGCAGGGCCAACTCAGACTTGTGTAACCAACCTGCCTATGAGAACTATCTTCTGAGAGTATGCCTCCAATGACCAAAGGACTTCCCACTAGCCTCATCTCCTAAACACAGTAATTAGATCAAACCTCTGCCTTCCTCGTATCAGCCATCCAAGGCATTGGAATGAAAACATCTGTATAAGTAATGGGTTCACATTTTACTCAAATCATATCAACTAATAAACTTTAATTGAAAACTGTGAGATGAATCCAAGTAGGGTATATCCTAAAGTAATAGTGAATTTCATCTCAGACTTTCTAGTCACAAAGTTGTATGTAAATAATAAAGCAACTATACATACACACCCAGCATTTATATTGAGGGTTTCTCAACCCCCAATCTGCCATCCTTGTAGTAGATATTTAACAGAATGTGGGTATCATAGCAGTCAACTGATTGCCCATGGGTAGTTAGCTTGTATCGTCCAGAATCTCATCCCATTTTAGGCCAGCAGTTGCTTGCTTAGGACAAGACTTTCCCTATCTTTCTGTTCATCTATCATTGTGCTCTTGTTCAGTGTGGTGTCATATAGACCAGGCAATTCAGAGCACACAAGATTCCTTTCCCACAATCCAACAGAATTACATTTATACAGGTTAAAAAAAAACAAAAACAAAAACATTTATTGCTCTCCCTCTCAATTTTTTTCAAATATGTGTGCACTCACATGTTGTATCAATGAATTTTTAAGAAAAACCATATGAATTATTTTAATACATAATTCAATATATATTATAGTTATCTATGTAAATGGTAATTATTATACACTGATGTGTCAGATTAGTAACTGTAGAATCAGTCACGACCCCTATGGCTAGGAGAGAAAAAGAGAAACTGCAAATCACTGAGAACAGAGCGCTTAGGTGAGGCCCCATGGAACTGCCCTAAGACTAGAAGAGTATGCCACCTGGCTGGCGCTGTCTCTGAGCAAGAGTAACGGTGCTGGTTGTGGGAATGGTGCAATCTGCACACTGGAAACAGTTCTCTCTACTGGAACAAATGCTGTTGCTAAAAGTATTACTGCTGGATGGATGATGAAAGCAATAGGAAACAAAACAGGAACCATGAAGCAAAATGGGAAGGCAAAGTTTCCTGGTTTTTCTTTTTAACCTTTCAGTATCCCTCTAAGAAATCGTCACCTAAAAAATAAATAGCAATATCATATTTCTCCCACTTTTGGATGCACTTATATTTCACATTTAAACATATTTAAAATTGGCATGAAAATTAGAGTAGATGGCATATCATGGTTCAAGTAGTAATGTTTTTATTCCTTAATGTCAAATTAAATTATGGTGCATCTAATAATCAATGTTTTCTTCAGTCTTATGAAGTGTGATATTTCTAAAAGCATAAAATGATTTCCATAACCAAACATTCTGACTGTGGTAATGATTGTTTTTCTCTTTTAAGTTTTCACATACCATCTGTTAAATAGTTGTACAACTTTCCAGGGTCTAAATGTTAATCTTTATGATTTCTAGTTTCTATACTATTTCTCCATTGTTTACCATTCTCCCACCTCCAGGATTATGGAACTCTTCTTACTCCCTATTGAGCACTTTCTCAAAAACGTGATATGCATCCTCTGTGTTTTATGCACTTAGCAATGATACTATGATCACATTTCAAAGTCCTCCTGGTGTCTTGGTATTTGAGTCAAGTGGCCAAACTCCCTTAAGAGAATTGTTACTCTCTCCTATAGTAGCTTCAAATTTCCTATTATTAGTGTTTGTAACTCTTCCCAGTTTGATTGTTTTGCTTCAGTGTTTGTGGAGATTTCTTGTTATCCCTCAATGAAACAATTCTGACACTACCATAAATAAGTTTATGGCTTTCTGGATCTTTCCAGAGCAAGCCAAAGTTGAGTTTAGAAAAAACCTTGTTTCTACATTGATGGGTACTACAAGCGTTTTGTGTAATTATGGCTTCACATTTTTATGTTTCTAATGTTTTTATATGGCTCTGGAATTGCACCTGTTCACTTCATCTTCAGTTTGCCTACAAAGCATTTTAAATTTTCAGAAGACACATAAACATGCACTTTACTAAAAGGGAGATAACACTGTCCCCTTTACTTTGATAACACTGTCCCCTTTACTTTGCATTTGTGCATGCCAATATACAAAAGAAAAAAGAGTATTTTACATATTATAACACTACTGGAGAGAAACCATTTCACCAAATATGAGAGAGTGTACGTAATTTTTACATAATATATTTAGATACATATTGTTAACAAATTACCCAAAACCAAAGGTTTTTGCCTCAAAATTTTACCTAAACTCAAGATGTCATTCTGTGCAGTTCTTGTTTTCAAGTTTATCCCAGTTTTCTATTTTTTCTGATTGCAGGCAGTAGTTCAATTGTAACTGTGCCAGTACATAACAGAGATCATTATTTCCCAGCCTCTTTTAAGAATTCTCACTATTCATCCAGGCTTTCAGCATAGTTTCTTCATCCTCCATTGCTTATATCCTGTCTATGCCGCATATTTGAGGTTTATTATTTTATGGAAGGAGAATACTGATATCTACATTAGTTAATTAATTACTGCTTCCTAAAAAAAGAAAACTCCGAAATCTCAGTGGGATATAATTATCATTTATTTGGTCCTTGAATTTATTGGTCAGTTGGGGTTTGGTTGATCAAGGCTAGACTTGGCTGGCATTAGCCCCACGATATAGGTTCAACTCAAGTCTGCTCAATGTTTCCCATTCTTTTTGGACCAACAAGTTCTTCTCATGGAAATGCACAAAGCACAAGAAAGCAAGTGACTCTACACAGACACTTTTAAACTCCACCTAAACTATGCCTGCTAATAACCCATTGCCAAAGCAAATTCATTGGGCAGAATAGCTTATTCTGTCCACAAAGGCAAGCGAAATGGGTTTGTATGTTTGTCCAACAATAATTAATGATCCCTAAGGTTAATCATAGAGAATATGTAGACATTTCAGATAAAACTTCCATGTTGTTTGATCTTTAGTACTTGTTATTGAGCAAATGCTAGTCACCTGTGTCTACCATTCAAGGGCATGTTTTGTTAATAATAATCCATGAGCCTGTGTTACACTCATCCACATATCACTCTTTAAGCTCTACAGGGAGTGTTAGGGACCAAACTGTATTCCTCTAAAATCCATATATTGAAACCTTAGCCCTTAATGTGATTGCATGCAGAGACAGGGCCCTTAGGAATATAATTAAGGTTAAATGAGATCATAATGACAACTTTCTAATATAACATAACTAGCATCTCTATAAGAAAAGGAAGAAACACTAGAGGGCTCTCTCTCCTCTGAGCACAGAGGAAAATCCAGGTGAGGAAACAGAGAAAGCAAATCCACAAGCCAGGAAGAGAGGCATCACCTGTCCCCAAATTTGCAGACACCTTGATCATAGATTTCTAGCCTCCAAAACTGAGAGAAAATACAGTTATTACAGTCATTGGTATTTTGTTTCAGCAGCCCAAGTAGATTAATAAAGAGAAGGAGAAGGTTAAAGAAGGGTAGTGACATTTGGTATACAAGACTAAAGAAAAAGTAGTCATAAAGAACACAAGAATGGGCCAAACTGAAGCAAAGCTACAATTAATGTACATTTGAATTAGGTGAGATGTAAGAAAATAGGTAGAGGTAGATCTCCTGGTGAATGAAAGAGGACACACTTTACTGAAACTCATTAAAATTCAACTTTGATATGAAACATTGCATAACCTAAAACATATGCAGCTTGTATTCATATTGCAGGCTGTCAATTTGAACCTAGGGCTCTAGACTGTTCTCCCATCAGAGACAAGAGTTCTTTCTATGATACAACAGATGGATCCTCAGGGTCACAGTATGGTGCCCCTCTTTTTATCTATCCCTCTTTGGATACATTCTGAAGCAATGATCTTGATGTTATTCCTCGACTAAAGGAAGAACAAGAGAATCTGAAGAAGAATTAAGATGCTTGGAAATCAGTCTTACAAGGAAACAACAAAATATTTAGTGTAAGAAAGAAGAGACGGTGCCCTAGATAATCATAGGCTGTAAGCTAGATTGGTGAGAAATGTGATTCTACCGCTAGCCCCCATCTCTGTGGGGATTAGAACCACAAGACCATGTAAGGGTCCACTGAGAGATAGTACTCTGAAAAGAAGAGCTATGGAGGGAATCATTTTGATGGGCTGTTGGCACCCCTTCCAGCTTTGTGTCGGCAGCAGATAGAGAATTAAGGACTGTCTCCTGCCACTCCAATAAAGGAAGTGCAATGAGTCTTCAGCTAGTAAGAGAAATGGGAAAATGGAAAAGAATCCCTGACTTTCCATAGAATACATTTATAATATCTGTAAACAGACACACAAGAATGCTTGCACATAAACATACATCTCCTTACGGGCCTCAAGAAACAGAATTTTCTTGTTGCAGAATGGATACCCAGAGAGAATCCCAGGAGATATCAACAAATCTCAACTGCAGTGGTCATTTGTTTGGATCAAGTGCCTACATTTTGACGACCTTAGAAAGAACAGATTCAGAAATACGAGGCAAGTTTAAAAAAATGTTATTCCAAATCAGCCCTCTATCGGACAAGCTGACTTCTGTGTAGCAATAATCATGTATTTGTTTTTCTTTTTACATAAAGGTGTTTCAGGCCTCTGTGCTCCCAATTAATTCTGGTTTCTTACTCCTCCTGACTTATTCTCCCAGGTGATCCTCCCTTGCTATTATGGTATCATAATCTCTTATCCCAAAGACAGTTACTTTGAGCTTAAAGGAGAAAAAGAAGTTTTATTTGGTACAGCAACTATGGAAGGTACACCTTTCTCCAGGTACCAAAGTAGTCCACTACCTCCCCTTGCCTCAAGGTGCTTGGTAACTTTGAACTTCAGGCTCCAAAAAAGGAATGATCATTTTGATTCTCCTGAGTGTCATTTGGAAATGCTCCCAAACCGATTTCCACATTGTGATAAATAATGTCAACCCATTCCCCAATCAAAAAAAAAAAAAAGTGTAATACGTGGTTCTGTCAAAGGCTGTCCAAAAAACGAAACATCCAGGAGATCATTCTGCTCTTGGGATCTGATCTGCAAATACATCTTTGGGACTTGTTTTCCTAAGAATAGGCTATAATTCACACAACCCAGGACACAGGACCTGGCAGGTCCAGGGGCTCTCTTCTGACCACAGGGGACCTCTGCAGTGCTGCTCTCCCTGGGTGGCCACAGGGACAAGAGGAGATGCTGATGGTGTAGGGGGAAAGGAGATGGCGGGGTTGGGGGGTGGGGGTGGAGTGGGGGGTGGAATTACACAAGGGCCGATTTACAAGAAAACACAGCAAGGAGCTTTCTCTTTCCAAATGTACCTGAATTGGAAACTGGCTGAGTGATGTTCCCTCCCATGAGATCTATTTTCTGAAGCCTGTGTCTACCTCCCATTAGCATTGTGTGAATGAGCCTTTTGTAATAATAATGAAGCTCAGAGAGAGAGACCTTTGCTGTCTAATCCATAGGGGTATGTTCTTCTCTTGATGGACCTATAACTCCTATCATAGCTAATGCGTATTCCAAACTGACATCACAAAAGCTGTCTACCCCATTGTGTGAAAAGGTAAAGGGCTCTCTTTGCAAACCTCATTATCATTCAAGCTGATCTTTTCTCTGCTGCTTCTCTCTCAAAGGCTGTGCCTCTCTCTTGAGCTCCTTACAAGAAGGGAGTCTTGAAATTACACGTCTGGTAAACAGAACAAATTTCAGTGCAGTTTACTCTATGGTTTTTAGTCAGTTTCTCTTGGATATTAAGGAAGAGATTTTAAACTTAGAAAAGACATTATTCTTTCAACAAAATGGGTTCAGATTTACTCAAAGAGCATATGTTCTGCAAATGTGATATAGGAAAGTTTAGGCTGAAGCCACAAAAAATTATGAATTCTTTAATTTGATGAATGAAATCAAGAAAGCTATCCTGATCTCTGTGTTTCCTAGTCCTTCTTTGTTTTCCTACATACAATTTTTTAAGGAAAATAGAACTAAAGAAAAAACTTTCAAAAACCACTTTTTAAAAAAATTTTACATTTTGGTCTGTACTCTTCACTCTGACGCTTAGTGAAATGCTGCTCTACACAGCTGAATGGGCCATTTCATGTGTTTCTCCTTTGAGATGACAGCTGCCTCATCAACACAGGCTATGCTTTCAGCACCCACAACCCATAACACCTGAACACCATGTTCAGTAAACCAAATGGAGTTGCATGATCAAGGTGGTATGTGTTGTATTAACAGGGCTAAGCTGAACACCATTTCCCAGAATTCTCTTGCCTGTTTGTTTCTGGATTAGAGTGGACAAGGAGATGGTCACATAGAATTGGGGAAGTGGAAGTCATTCAGGAGACATCTTGCTCTCTAGGTCAGCATTCCAGAAGGTAGCCTGATTGATCCTGGGCCGTCCTCAGTCTCCTTCTACAGATCCAGTGACCCCTCGGTCCTCCACCTGATGCAGGCGCAACAGATCTCTCCACGAGCTCTCCTTCCTCGCCCCAGCTGGGAAACTGGACTTGCTTGGCTACCCAGAGATGCTTGCCTATTTGTTCTGGTATTTCAGAGGTCTGCTTCTGACTACTCAGCCAGCTTCTCTACACGTGTGTCCACACAACTATGTATCATTTCTATGACAAATCTCTTAACCTTGGGGCCGGCGCTGTGGCTCACTTGGTTAATCCTCCACCTGTGGTGCTGGCATCCCATATGGGCACCGGGTTCTGGGCCCGGTTCCTCCTCTTCCAGTCCAGCACTCTGCTGTAGCCCAGGAGGGCAGTGGAGGATGGCCCAAGTCCTTGGGCCCCTGAACCCACATGGGAGACAAGGAGGAAGCACCTGGCTCCTGGTTTCAGATCGGTGTAGTTCCAGCTGTTGCAGCCATTTGAGGGGTGAACCAACGGAAGGAAGACCTTTGTCTCTCTCTCTCTCTCTCTCTCTCTCTCTCTCTCTATCTGTCAAATAAAAATTTTTTTTAAAAAATCTCTTACCCCATGATGCTTATTGGAGCTTGGTTTCCTGATTGACTCCTGACATATACAACTTGTATGTGTTAGCAGATAATAGACAAAGTCCTCTGTTACTTTGGACAATTAAAATATATGATTTTATTTATTTTTGTGAAGCATCATAAGGTTTTAAGTTCAGTATAACTCTGTTACTCTGTAAATAATACTACTTCAATACTTTAAGTTAAGGTAATTGAGCCAAAGGCTAATTTTGTGAGAAGAGCACTTAAAGTAAATTTAGAGTAAAATAAGACCTTAGGAATATCATGAGAGGACAAAATAAGTTCTATTTATACTGGTTGTACTATTTACAATATAAAGAAAATCATTAATATAGAAAAGAGATTTTTTACCTTAATACTACTCATTTAGATAATTCGAGTCAAAAATGATACAATATTACTTCACATACATTCTTTGACCTTGCTAGTCTTCCCTATAATTTTAATTGGTGAATTTATCCAATATTTCATTTTGTAAAATGGGGGACATAAGAAAAATTCTAAATATTCTGACCATTGATTAAATTAGTGTCCAGGTAGTGCTATGTTAGTCTTTCTGTAAACCTAATTACACATTGTTGATATTAGAATATACTCTTTATTCCATAACAAGGGTAAAAAGCTTTCAGAAAAATATAAGTTGTAGTGTACAAACAAATTTAACTATCTAAATTCTCAATGTTTGTATTTAGGTCTCATTTAGACAGCACTGGTTATATTTTACATGTTTAAGGAGTACTGTTAAAATTCCCAGATTAGTTATTTGTCTCCAATAATAATTAATCCATGTGGTTTGATAATCACAAATTTGGTTTTAAATACGTATATTTTTAATTCTTTAGCTTGAATTTGGCAAATTTTATAGGCTTAATTTATCATTCTATTTTTTCCCATTAAAGATATTATGTTTGTGTCCTAATATTAGCAGACTTTCATTTATGCCATTTTACTTGTAACAAAGTGGACTGACCCCACATTTCTAATTCATCTTTGGCAATATGGAAAACATTTATAGGAATACTTCAGTGTTTTACCATGTTTCCAAGCCATCAAGTAGTTATATAACAGACTACATGGTTCTTTTATTCTTGAAGATCTAATGAAATATTAAGGTATTATTTTAAGTATGGAATTACAATCAATATTAAGGAATGCTAATGATATTTTTAGTTTTATTTATTTGAAAGGAAGAGTGACAGAGAGAGGGGAAAGAGAGAGAAAGAGCTTCCATTTGTTGGCTAATTCTCCAAATGTCCAAGGTGGCCAGGACTGGACCAAGGCTGAAGCTGAGAGTTGGGAACTCAATCCAGTCCCCTACATGGGTGGCAGAAACCCAATTATTTGAGCCATCGCTGCTGCCTCTCAGGATTTGCATTAACAGGAAGCTGGAATCAGTAGACAGGTGGGCATCAAACCCACCACCCCAAACAGGGATGTGAACCTCTTGACTGTAAGGGCAAAAGCTCATTCTCCTTCTCTCTTATTTTTTTTTTTATACTAAATCTTTTGAAAGAAAAATTTAGCACTATCATTCCAATTATTGTTGACAAAAATGCTGGTAATGATATTAACCAAGCCATCATAGCTCTTGCTTTGTCTCATGAGTTCTTTGCCTCTAGCTGAGACATTGGGGTTGAGGGTTCTTCACCCTTGGTTTGGAATCAGGCATCACTGTGGCCACAGAAGATCAGGACCATCACTTCTAACCACGGGCTTGAATCTCTTCCAGTTCCAGGATGGGAATTCCAGAAAGCCAGCCAAAGTGACTTGTACCATAAGTAAACTTAACTTTACTATTTGGCTTAATAACTTAATTGAGTTATGTTTTGGAAAATAGGATTAGTTTTCCAAACAAATAAGAATACATACTTGGGACCAGTGCTATGGCATAGCGGGTAAAATCATTGCCTGCAGTGCCTACATCCCTTATGGGCACGGGTTCAAGACCCGGCTGCTCCACTTCCGATCCAGCTCTCTGCTATGGCCTGGGAAAGCAGTAGAAGATGGCCCAAGTCCTTGGACCCCTACACACATGTGGGAGACCTGGAAGAGGCTCCTGGCTCCTGGCTTCGGATCTGTTCAGCTCAGGCCGTTGAGGCCAATTGGGGAGTGAACCAATGGATAGAAGACCTCTCTCTCTGTCTCTTTCTCTCTCTCTCTCAAATAAATAAATAAATCTTTTTTTAAAAAAGAATACATACTCACCAGAGACTATCTGAAATAATTTTCATAGAGTGAGAAAATGAGCTCCCTTTGTGTCTCGAGTCTAGCGTTGAAGTGCAATGTCATGAAGGTGCTGACACACATCTGGCATCAACAACATAAAGGACAGTAGAAAATGTCAGAGAGCTTAACAAGAAAGATCTCAAATGGAGAATGAATGCCACAAAGAGAATGGGAAAACAAGCATTAAAGGCATTCCCTAGGTTCATAAAGGTAATATTTATACTAAAGGTCTGGTCCTCATTTAGTAATTTTTAAACTTTGACAAACAAAATGGATAATTGAAGCCAAACCAAATACACACACACACACACATATGCATATCCCTGATTGTAATTACCCAGTTTTGCCTGAATTATGCAGGTCTTTATGATTCTACTCAGTCTGTGAAAGGAACAGCAAGAGGTACACACCAACTCTTCTGGGGGCACTTCTTGGCTAGCTAGTGGAAGAACAGTAAAAGGAAAGGGAGAAAGAGAAGGAAATAGCACAGCAAACTTGTGCAATGAAAACATACATACAACTCATTTCATATTCTCAGTAGAGAAAGATTTGGGAATTTACTTGTGGGTGTTTTTTTAATGGGCTACCAGTCAGGAAGAGAAATGATGCTGAATTTGCCTAAAAAGTGCACCCATATGTTAAATAAAATTGAATGAAGACCGTAAACAGGAAAAATGAAGTTTCTTAATAAGGTCTGGGAGCAAACTCTTGGAGTAATTGTGGCTGGAAATGGGCATCGACAATGCACAGCAACACTGCAACACAGAGCCCCAGAAACTCTCTGAGTGCAGCACAAAGAAAAGGTGAAAGATGCAGCAACCAATCTATTATTAATGACAGGTCCACGTGCAAGTTTTTGAGCAATTTTCATGGGCAAAACAAAAATGTTTGCAAACATCTTAGAAGAACAAGGAAACATCATTATCTGTGATCTAAATCTAAAAGAATATGCATTTCCAATTTTAGCAGTGTGGATGAGTCTCCTTCTCCCTACCCTCCATAAGAACCTTGAAAACCTGCAAACATCATCCAATAATTAGCTGGGGAAGAAGTTGTGGGGTGGTAAAGGGTGGGATTGGAAGATCTGTAATGATCTGCACCACTCGTGGTTATGCAACAGCTGTATTTGAAATAGACAGGCACACTTAACATAATAAAACAACAGGAGTTGTGATACCCACATACAAAATTGTCTGTTTATTCTTTGTTGAGACTTATTTTGTGCATAACATTTTCACTGACTTTTTTTCCTTTGAGCCTGTGAGAAGAATCAAATTACGCTTATTAAAAGTATGTGGATTTCTGGAGGGATATGCATTCCTATAACCTTCATTATGATGCTCTTAATTAACCAATATGCCTCATAATAAAGTATCTAGCTGTCACTAAAATCAACACTTTTCAGTTATTAATAGATTAAGGAAAGAATGTTAATTTCTTCAAGCCCCATTTCATTTGGTCTCATTACTTCAGGAGCCAGATGGTTACAGGGCTGGACCTGTCAACAGTTACTGTGAGGAAGAATACATTCAGAAACACCCAAATGAAGAATGAATAACAGCCGAAAAATGACTTCGGAGGTAGCCCGGACACAATGCACAAGAAAGGGCAGAAAGTTATTGTGCTGAGAAAGAGAGAAAATTATGAATCACACACATTTTAGCTGATGTTTTTTCATGAACACCCTCTCTGGTGCTCCTCCCCTCCCCACTAAATTGTCTTCCCCGAAATATCAACCATGTAGGGCTCCAGCTGCTCTGCAGAGCGGCTCACCATTTTTCAAGCATCTATTTCTCTTGTCCCTCATGCTGCCAGAACTTGACAATTCTCCTACACTGTTGGTTGATTGATGATGTCAACTTGGAGGAGACAGTACTATCAGGAGCCAAATTTTTCAAGATGTTTTCTTCTTTTGTTTTAAAAATCCCTTCTGAATGCTTCATAAAGTAGTTACCTTGAAGGGCACCTCCAGTCTGGTCCCTCAACCCACCCTGGACTCACTGAGGGATGTCAAGCAGCTGCTGGAATTGCTCATTCTATCTTAAGTGTTGGGTGGAATCACCTCTAAGCTTCCCGACAACTTCTGGAGTCCACCACTCTGTAATTCAGCCAAGTGATGGTCCGTATACAAAGCTAAGAAACCCAATGTCAGAAACTTAAATCATGTTTTCTGTGGATACCTGTGCTGTCGAGCAGGTCATTTGCTTTGCCGACAACACTGTTTCTGTGATCTGCCAAATAAGGTCAATTTTTTTCTGCTCATGAAATATTTTGTGATGTTCATGTGTGAAGTGTTTCACAGCTTGTATTTGTGTGCCACAATAACCCACAAGGTTTCATTTCAGACTTCAGTCATTCATAACTACAGCTGTCTTAACTTATGCCCCCTAGTGGACTTAAAACAGTTTGCAAACTGCTTTCTTTTGTTAGAAATTAAAATAGCACTGATGTGCTGATTTTGTTCATCAGCACCTACCTGCCTAAGGACTGAAAAGCAAAGCCTTTCAGAATATAAAGGAACCTTAGAGATTTCAGTCAAAACTCTGCACTTGATAGATGAGAAAATTAAGAACTAGAATTTAAAAGATGTGTATCAGATTCTAGATATTATCTAACCAACTCCAGATTGGAAAATCAGAGAAACAGAACAGAATCCAGAACTTCCCCCAGCTATGACTCATATTATATTAAAACAACTCCATCTCTGGGGCTACTGCTGTGACGTAGCGAATAAAGCCCATATGGGCACTAGTTTGAGTTCTGGCTGCTCCACTTCCAATTCAGGTCTCTGCTATGGCCTAGGAAAGCAGTAGGAGAGAAGTCTTCTAGCTCCTGCAACCATGAGGGGGACCTGGAAGAAGCTCCTGGCTCCTGGATTTGAAATGGAGCAGAGCAGGCTGTTGTGGCCATTTGGGAAGTGAACCAATAGATGGAAGACCTCTCTCTGTCTGTCTGTCTCTCTGTCTCTCAATCTCTCTCTGTCTCTCTGTAAATCCGCCTTTCAAATAAATAAATATTAAAACAAAACAAAAAACTCCATCTCATTACAAACCCTGAAATTCACTCACATATTCAAGCATACATTTATTATTTATTCAGATGTACTAGGTACTGTTGTAGGCATTGGGAACTTTTTTTTGTAAACGTACCAACTTCCAGTTATTACCTTCAACTTCTATAGAAAATTAACTTTCTCTCAAACAACCTCAAAAGAGGAAATCCAAATGGCCAACAGACACAAGAAAAAATGTTCAAGATCACTAGCAATCAGAGAAATGCAAATCAAAACCACAATGAGGTTTCACATCACCCCGGTTAGAATGGCTCACATTCAGAAATCTACCAACAATAGATGCTGGAGAGGATATGGGGGAAAAGGGACACTAACCCACTGTTGGTGGGAATGCAAACTGGTTAAGCCATTATGGAAGTCAGTCTGGAGATTCCTCAGAAACCTGAATATAACTCTACCATACAACCCAGCCATCCCACTCCTTGGAATTTACCCAAAGGAAATTAAATTGGCAAACAAAAAACCGTCTGCACATTAATGTTTATTGCAGCTCAATTCACAATAGCTAAGACCTGGAACCAACCCAAATGCCCATCAACAGTAGACTAGATAAAGAAATTATGGGACATGTACTCTATAGAATACTATACAGCAGTCAAAAACAATGAAACTGGTCATTTGCAACAAGATGGAGGAATCTGGAAAACATTATGCTGAGTGAAATAAGCCAGTCCCAAAGGGACAAATATCATATGTTCTCCCTGATCGGCGACAACTAACTGAGCACCAAAGGGGAAACCCGTTGAAGTGAATTGGACACTATGAGAAACAGTGACTTGATCAGCTCTTGTCCTGACTGTTGATGTACAATGCAATACTTTATCCATTATAGTATTTTTTTTGTTCTAGTACTATTGTTTGAGCTCTGTAATTAACACACAATTATTCTTAGGTGTTTAAATTTTAACTGAAAAGTGATCCCTGTTAAATATAAGAGTGGGAAAAAGAAAGGGAGGAGATGTACAATTTGGGACATGCTCAATCGGACTTGCCCCAAATGGTGGAGTTAGAAATGTGCCAGGGGATTCCAATACAATCCCATCAAGGTGGCATGTACCAATGCCATCTCACTAGTCCATGTGATCAACTTCAGTTCACAATTGATCACACTGATAGGTCTAAGAGTCAAAGGGATCACACAAACAAGACTAGTGTCTGCTAATACTAACTGATAGAATCAAAAAGGGAGAGAAGGATCCAACATGGGAAGCGGGATACACAGCAGACTCATAGAATGGCAGATGTCCTAAATAGCACTCTGGCCTCAGAATCAGCCCTTAAGGCATTCGGATCTGGCTGAAGAGCCCATGAGAGTATTTTAGGCATGGAAAGCCAAGACACTCTGGGAAAAAAAAAAAAAGAAGAAGAAGAAGAAGACCTAAATGAAAGATCTCTGCGAGTGAGATCCCAGTGGAAAGAACGGGGCCATCAAAGAAGGAGGTACCTTTCTCTGAAGGGAGGAGAGAACTTCCACTTTGACTATGACTCTGTCAGAAGATCGAAGTCGGTGAACCCTAAAGGCTTCCATAGCCTTAGCAACTCATGACTAGAGCCTAGGGAGATTACTGACGCCATAAACAAGAGTGTCAAATTGTTAAATCAAGAACAGGAGTCACTGTGTACTTACATCTCATGTGGGATCTGTCCTTAATGTGTTGTGCAATGTGAAGTAATGCTATAACTAGTACTGAAACAGTATTTTTACACTTTGTGTTTCTGTGTGGGTGCAACCATTTCATTCTTAACAAAAATGACAAATGTAAAGAATATTACTTTTAGGACACATTTTCCTTTCTACATACAAGGAAAATGTGATTATTTCATCTGGACTAGTGATCTGTACTTTAAAATGGGGAGAATGTTTGACAGGCAAACACAGAGAGAAGGAAGGAAGGGAGGGAGGGAAGAAGGAAAGAGACAGTCAGGGATCTAGCATCCTTGGTTCACCCCTAAAAAGCCCACAGTAGCTGGGGCTGGATCAGACTAACGTCAGGACACTGAGGAAAGTCCTGGTCTCTCATGTGGGTGGCAGAGACAGAAGCACTTGATTTGTCATTGTTGGATTCCAAGATGCGCATTAATAGAAAGCTGAAATCAGAAGAGCCTGGACTTGAACCCAGAAACTCTGACACAGGATGGGGCTATCCTAAGTGGTGTCTTAACCCAGTGGCAAAAAATGACCTAAATCGAAGATCTCTGTGAGTGAGATCCCAGTGGAAAGAATGGGCCATCAAAGAAGGAGGTACCTTTCTCTGAAGGGAGGAGAGAACTTCCACTTTGATTATGACCTTGTGTAAATAAGGTCGGAGTCTGTGAACTCAAGAGGCTTCCATAGCCTTGGCAGCTCATAACAAGAGACTCGGGTGATTACTGACGTCATAAATAAGAGTGTTAATTGTTAAATGAACAACGGGAGTCACTGTGCACTTATTCCCCATGTAGGATCTCTGTCCTTAGTGTGTTGTACTATGCAAATTAATGATAAAACTAGTATTCAAACAATATTTTATACTTTGTGTGTCTGTGTGGGTGCAATCTGTTGAAATCTTTATTTAGTATATACTAAGTTGATTTTTTGTATATAAAGATATTAACAAGAATCTTAAAGAAGAATGGGATGAGAGAGGGAATATGAGATGGGATGGTTTGTGGGTGGGAGGTTATGAAGGGAAAAACTGCTATAATCTAAAAGTTGTAATTTCAAAATTTATATTTATTAAATAAATGTTTCCAAAAAAAGAAAACCAAAGTGGTGTCTTAAGAATTGCAACAGGGGCCGGCACTGTGGCGCAGCAGGTTACCACCCTGGCCTGAAGTGCCGGCATCCCATATGAGCACCGGTTCTAGTCCTGGTTGCTCCTCTTCCGATCCAGCTCTCTGCTATGGCCTGGGATAGCAGTAGCAGATGGCCCAAGTCCTTGAGCCCCTGCACCTGCATGGGAGACCCAGAAGAAGCTCCTGGCTCCTGGCTTCGGATCAGTGCAGCTCCAGCTGTTGCAGCCATCTGGGGAGTGAACCAGCGGATGGAAGACCTCTCTCTCTACCTCTCTCTGTAACTCTGTCTTTCAAATAAATAAATACAAAAATAATAACTGCACCAATCATGCACCCCTTTCAGGAACTTTTTGAACATTCCTCGTGTGCATGGATTTCAAAAAATTTTCCACCAAAATATTATTCCATTTTTCCACATTTTTGAAGTATTAGATTTTCTTCCAACTATAATTACCTATTTATTAAGATAGTCATTCTGAAATTTGACACTAAATCCTAAGCACTAGATTAACCAAATAGTCAACACTTGTCCTAACACAGGGTCTTCTTGCTATTCTTCCAATATAATTAACTAATTACCTGGGCCTTATGGCTCACTGATGGCATAGGAAGAGAATATTCCTGGAAGTTTAAATTGTCTGGCTAAACAAGGAGGACTCTGGATCAGGCCTTGGGAATGCTTCTTTGTAGGAGGAACTGAGTAGCCTCTTGGGGAAGATCCCATCTCAAGGGAGAATAGAGACTTGCATGTTATGCTTAGTAAAAGAAATGCATTTGCATATCAGTTTCCTGCAAATATAGTGTTGTGCCAAATTGTGTTTTAAATCTTTGTCAAGCAAATTGTGAAGAATGATATAGTACTCTAATATTATATTATAATACTATAATACTACTGACCAGTGCCTATTTTAAAATTTACTGCATATGAGTTTAATAGACATTTTTCATTTGAAAATAGCAGGGTAACTTTTATTTGATTTGTTTATCTGTTTGTTTATTGTTAACAAGGTAAATTTTAATATAGAAAATTAGCTGTCAGTTGTATTTTCTCAGCCTTTTGGCCTTTTGACCTAGAAAGGTGGGAGCTAGGAAAGTAAATTGAATCAGCCTTTTCTTAAAAGTTCCTGGAGTCATCGGAAACCGAACTGTTCTTGTATTATAAAGCTATCGCTTTGGGCACCCAGCAGTTAACCACCCTGGGCTCCAGCACATCTTTCCCACCAGCAACTCCAGTTGCGGCCAGAACTGGGAGTTCCATCTTTCTTGGGCATGGCATCACTCACAGCTTCAGCAGGGGTCACAACCAGTTCCAGGTAAGCCTGATTGTGCCGGACAAGAGAACAAAGTATGGCTTGGCTCAGCTTTCCTTAACAGGAACCTTCATTAACAGCAGGACAGCAACTCTGATGCATGATTTCCAAAGAGCTCAGGTCAGGGGAGGAGGAAAGAGGGAGTTGACTCTTGCTAACTAAAAAGCTTTGGGTGTGAGTCCACATAACAGATTCTCAGCAGCTCCTAAAAATAACCCCTTGAAGGAAGTGGAGACCTTGAAGGGAACGAGAGCAATTCCAGAGATTTCATCATTGGAGGAATAAAGTCCAGGAAATACCGGGAAGAGTTTCTACCTTCCTATTAGAATGTTATAACTTAGTAATTCAAAATTAAAACAAAACAAAAAGGCAATAGGGTAATACTTTGAAGAAAAGAAAGGGAGTCCATGCCTTTTGTATTTAGTTTTTATTTTGCCAATACCAAATACTGAAAAGATGACTCCAGTTTTAAATCCACCATGCTAGAATTGGATATTCTCCAGATATATTTGGAACCATACTTAAATGTCCAAGTTATAGCTATACATGCTCTACTCTCCAAGAAGACTCAACTGGTTCCTTCTATCAACTCCTAATGTCCTCGGTTTTTTAGAACATTTACATTGAAAAACTTACACATTCTTTCTCTTCCCCATTGAGATGTACCTCTTCTTCCATCCTCTCACCAGTTTTACACCTCTGAAACATGTTTCTCAAGACCAGAGAGACATTCTTTGATATATAATCATCATGAAAGATAGCACCCTTATCTCCCAACAATGTGTGAAGGTAGGAGCCTGACTTCCACAGGCAACGATTAGGAAACAGATGGCCTAATCCCATCTACAAACTTCCCAGTCTTCTTACATGTCTCCCCTAGGTCACTCCAATGCTCACAAACTCTCCCAGTTTTAGTTTGAGCAAAGTTGAGTTCAGTGTCTACTACTGCAAAAATATTGAAAAAAGTCCACCTTGTCTGTATAATTCTGTCCAGTGCAATTTTTTTTTTTTGGCTACCTATAACTGGGCCTCTCTTTCCTCTTGCTTATACTAATTCTGCCTGGACACAGGAGGATTTTACCTGATTTTAGATCCCCTTGCTACTATTCTGATCCTGATATAAAAGAGCTTCCCTGCAGTTTCTGAGCTCCGACCCAACAGCTGCTCCCCTTGACATGTGTTCTGGTTTTAAAAATCGGACTTAGCTCTTGTTTTTAAGATTTTTTATTTATTTATTTGACAGGTAGAGTTGCAGACAGAGAGAGAGATAGAGAGAAAGGTCTTCCCTCTGTTGGTTCACCCCCCAAATGGCCGCTACAGCCGGCGCGCTGCACCGATCCAAAGCCAGGAGTCAGGTGTTTCCTCTTGGAAACACTTGGGCCATCCTCCACTGCCTTCCCGGGCCACAGCAGAGAGCTAGACTAGAAGAGGAGCAACCGGGACTAGAACCCAGTGCTCATATGGGATGCCAGTGCTGCAGGCAGAGGATTAGCCAAGTGAGCCATGGTGCCAGGCCCCTGTGTTTCAGTTTTCTTGATGGGAAGCTACCTGGTTCTTCTCTTATGGTCTGTCTGGAACACTAACCTGATGGGCATAAGTTCTGTATCTTTTTCCTCCAGCCTGTGGATTCTTCTAGATTCATTATATTAGCTTGGATTCCATGGTTTCCATTGCTTGCCTGAACTGAAATTGGACATGATGATGAGATGGAAGCAATGCTTAGCCTCTCAGGTTACAAGTCCTTGCGCCTACACAGCTGGGTCCCTTCTGCACTGATGCCCTAGTCTTCAATGAACAAGGCTCATTTCAGAGCCCTACTCCTGTTTACCCGCTTATCTTGCTGGACTCTAATTAAACTCCACCCCCACCCCTGCCATTAACTTCTAGTGTCTTTAGAGAGGGAACATTTAGTGACTCCTAGATCAGACTTTAAAATATGTATTATAAGGCCTTCCTTATTATAATCCTCTTAATAGTCTATGAAGTTAAGGTGTTGCTACCCTCATTTTACATACAAGAAAACTGAGACCCAGAGAAGTTATGTTCCCTGTCCAAAGATACAGACTAACTTTTAACAATGTTGTTCAACTTTTTAAAATGTTGCTTTAAACTAGGATCTGTCTGCTTTTACATCCTGTGCTCTTTCTTCTGTACCATGCTGAGTCCTTTTGTGCTGTAAACAGTATTAGTAAAAATCTTTCACAAAGCTTTCAAGGATCAGAGGAAAATTTAATTTGGCAATTTGGTGATATAAATTTTATCTGAAATTTGACATGATTATGGAGTATTGCTGTAAGCCACACATAAGCACATCAAGAATCATTAAAATCTTATTTTGGTGAGTCTTTCAGTAAATATTTTGGAAATCTGTACTTCTGCTTTTTTGCATATACACTTGTTTTTGTTAGAGTTATTTTTCTTTAGCATCTGCTTCTCTCACTCCATAACATGTATTCTTTCACACAATTTACTCATACTGCATTATGCTTTCCTGTTACACGTTCTTGTTTTCCATTGAACTATTTTCCAGTATGCTGTCATATCAATCATATTTAAAATACCAATATGTGACCTCACACTGCTATAGAATGTTTTTTGTGTGGATAAATGTGAGAGATTTGCTAAACGTATTAGAGAGATGGATCTAGTGTTTAAAGAGATTTTTGTTTCTATGCATGGCGAAGGCTCCTACTCTTCTCCAAGGCAAGCCAATGAACATGCATAATGCAAGCCATTAAGTGGCAGGCACTGAGACAGTATTCCCTGCATGTCTTACACGATGAGGGTCGAAATAGAAATGACTGCCCCCTGTCTCATTTATTAGGACCACTCTCTCCAGTAACCCACTTTGAGGCAGGAATGACACTGGCTAGGTCACCTTCCAATTGATGTATTAGTTTCCTTTTGCCATTGCAACACATTGCCACAAACTTAATGGTATAAAGCAACATAAATTCATTATCTCATATTTCTGGAGGTTGTACGTTCAAACACAGCTTTAGTGTGCTAAGGTCAAGGTGTCACCAGGCCTGCTTTCTTTCTGAAGATGCCAGTCGTCATTTTACAGCTTCTAGACACCATCTGCATTATTTGCCCACTAGCCTCTTTTCATATTTTCAAAGCCAAAAAGGCAGCAAATTCTCTCCTCTCTAACCTATTTCTATCTCCCATGTCCTCTCCTCTCGTTCTGTTGCTTAGATTCACATCATCTTCTTCTTTCAAACATTTATGTATTTATTTGAAAGGCGGAGCTACAGAGAGGCAGAGGCAGAGAGAGAGAAGTCTTCCATCTGCTGGTCCACTCCCTAAATGGCCTAAAAACAGTCAGAATTGAGCCAATCCGGAGCTAGGAGTCAGGAACTTCTTCTGGGTCTCCCATGCGGGTGCAGGGGCCCAAGCACTTGGACCATTTTCTATTGCTTTCCCAGGCCATAGCAGAGAGCTGGATAAGTGGAGCAGCTGGAACTCAAACCGGCGCCCATATGGGATACAGGCACTTCAAGCAGCAGCTTTACCTGCTATGCCGCAGCGCTGGCCTCTCACACCACCTTCTTAAAAAGACTCACAATTCTACTGCGCCCACCTAGACAATGCAGGATAAGCTTCCAATCTCAAAATCATTGCCTTGACCATACATAACAGGTGTCTTTTACCGCCTAAAGAGCATATTCATAGCTTCTGGGATTAGGATGTGGATATCACTCAGAAGTTACTTTTGACCTACCACAAATCCTTTCTTTTTCAATGTTGATAGAAAAAAAATCACTTGACCTATCTTCTCTCCGTCTCTCCTTTCCTCCATTTCCCCCTCTCTTTCAACATGAGAAGATCTGATTCTAGGAGCAAAGGCAGGCTAGAGGGTATTACAAAGATTAAGTGGTGTGATACACTACAACCCTTCCATTGATGTCAAGGAATCAGAAAGGCCATGTCTTGTCCAGCAATTATCTGAAGTACAAGTGTGATTGGAGAATTTTTATTATTGAAATGCACATTAATCCCATTCTTCTTCCTTCAAAGAACTGTGATCTAAAGTAAAGGTTATGCACAGGTCATGTCTAACATTTTCTAAAATCTAAAATTAATTTTCATGTGGGCATTGTGGTGTAGCAGGTTAAACTGTCATTTAGGTGTCTGTGGCCCATATGGGAGTGCCTAGGATCAAATCTCACCTCTGCTTCTGATACAGCTTCCTGCTAATACATACCCTGGGAGGCGCGGGTGATGGCTCAAACGTGGGAGATCTGAGTTGAGTTCCAGCCTTTAGCCTGGCCCAGACCTGTTACAGCATTTCGGGAGTTGACCAGCAGGTGGAATCAATCTCAATCTCTCTCTCTCTCTCTCTCTCTCTCTCACTCTCACTCTCTCTCTCTCTCTCTCTTTCTCTCTCTCTTTCTCTCTCTCTTTCTCTTTCTCTTTCTCTTTCTCTTTCTCTTTCTCTTTCTCTTTCTCTTTCTCTCTATCTCCCTACCCCCCTGGCTTTCAAATAAAATGAAAATAAATAGGGTTGGTATTGTGGTGCAGCATATTAAGCTGCTGCTTTCAATACTATCTTCTCATATCGAAGTGTTGGTTAAAGCCCCCACTTTTCTGCTTCTGATCCAGCTTCCTGATAACTCACATAGTGCTTTGGCCCCTTACACCCATGTGGTAGCCCAGATGGAGCTCCTCGCTCCTGGTTTCAGCTTGGCTGAGCCCTGAATGTTGCAGGCATTTGGGAAGTGAACCACTGGATGGAAGACTCTCCCCCCCACCCCCACCCGCTGTCCCTCTACCTTTCAAACACAAATAAACAAGTACACCTTAAAAATAATTTTTATTTTGGAATATCTTATTCTAGAATATATCATTTGGAATCCCCAAAGCATAACTTTCTCACAGTAGTTTTTGTTGTTGTTATTTAAAAAAACATGCTACTATGTTAATTAAAAACAAAAGTTTATTATTTATTATATGGACTATCATTACTCACCTTGTTTATAGGTTCCTTCACATAAAATTCTGGGCAAATTCCAATAAACTAGATTTTGGGAGGAGTAACTGAAAGCATACTTTCCTAAATTTTAACATGTCTTAGGGACAATCAGCAGTTTCCAAAACCAGACACGATAACTGGTACTGCATGCCTCTAGCAGATTATTTGTTCCACTTTTGTTCTAGAAACAACTAGAGCATAAGATGTTCTTGTAACAACTGTGGATCACCTGGAACTTTAAAAGCTGAGAAAATAGCTGTTCTCCTTGGTTCTAATAATCAGATGAAAAATACAATAATCTAAAGGTATTCATTAGTTATTCATTATTCATATTCATTAGCTACAAACTTTTAAAAATTCCTCTTATCAAAAGAAATCTCTTCTCTCTTTAATATAAACATGGACAAAATTAAATGCAAAAGAGTCTGCTAATGCAAGATTGAGATTCTCAAAGGAACATTAATTTTCCCACATTCCACACATTCTGATTATAAAGGCACCACATTTAAGACATGAACTAGTTCTGAAAAACACAATATTTGAAATAGAATGGATACAAGTGTAAAGAATGACAATGTGCTTCACCGATTTAGTATGTAGAGCCACCATGTAGTCAACTCCTGATTATTCCACACGGAACCAGCGAGATTTTGTGTGATCCTGACCTCTTTTGTTTCCCCTTTCCATATTTGTAGCTCTTTCCACTAAAGGACTTTCAACTCATGGAGAAGAAATAAATGAGGGAAGACAATTCAGTTTCCCATTCATTGCTCAATTAGTGGTTTGGGAGATGGAGATGCAGGGTCAGATTGAAATGGTCATCAATCAGAACACCCATATCTTGGCTCCTGAATAGTTTACCATGAAAATAGAACTCTTAGGATTTCACACTTAACTGGTTCTCCTTTGTTCCAGACCCATAAATGATTTTCACAAAAATCATATCTTTGTTCTAATCGTTAGGAAAATTATGTGTATAAGAAATAGGACAGAGGCAAACTCAGTGGGCAATTTACCACAGTTGAGAACAGCGAGATGCCATACAAAAATCCATACATTTTGACTTTACCAGCCATGCCCCATCTCTAGAATTATGAGAAAATGTGCAGAGAATTTTCAGTAAAAATGCTTCTGAATAACAAAGGCAATGCTCTGTATTTATACAGCTCCATTTTTTTCAGAGAGTTCAGAGTGCGTTATAAACAGTATCTCATTAATCTTCACAACTTCCCTATATGGAAGGAGGTTTCAGCTATCATTACTCACATCTTTATCAACAAAGAAGCAGTTGCCTGCAGTGTGGCTAAGCAACTTGCCCAAGGTCACTGAGGGAGTGAGTGGCAAAGCCAAGAATAAAACTTAGGGCTTTGACCTTCCAGTTTAGTATTCTCTCCAGGAGGCCACACTGAAGGAAGAGCAGCTTCTAACATGCATATTCATAAATCTCTCAGGAAAAACCTACCATTTCTCAATATTTTCATAAGTCAAACTTTTATTCAAATTGGTGATGGCTAGATATAAAACCCAATAGCAAGTACTGATGGGGAAATACTGAAATTATGTTGAGAACGCACACAGCCTCAGTCTCCAAGTCTCATTAATCATCTGGATTTACCAGCAGTTGACTGCACAGAACTCATTAGGCCAACCAGGTAAAAGAAAAGAGAAGAAGGCAGTGGCCTTGCAGAATGTGAAGAACCTGCTTGGAATGACTAAACCCTCAGCGCCCCTACAAGCAGAATGGCATCACCCACTAGGGTAAGTTGCCAGGAGTTGGGACAATAGTTATTGCTATATTATTTATTCTTTTTTATATGCTAAATACAAGTATAACATGTCTAGTGGGGAAAACAGAATGGGTGCATATAGTGTCATAAGAAAGGCCAGACAAAACTCTAACTATTGAACTTCTTTTCTAACCCATGGCCTTCAACTCAAATATGGCACCTCTTGCACCTCTCTACATGGCAGGCATGTTCCAGTCTTCAACCACCAGCTTAACTGTACCACTGGGTTCTCCTTGTTGGCAACCATGGAACTCTCTTCATTGATTATATAGCCTTCATTTCAGTTGGTATAACAGCGCTGTTAACTAATCGACAATCTGTATCCCCCTCAAAAGTGTAAGCTCCCAAAGAAAGCTGAAAAGTGATTATCAAATAGTATGGACTCAGTGAAGAAATGATGGCTGGATGGGTGACACCACTTCACTTCCATTTTCTACAGTTCTGATAGTTATCTCTTAGGTTGGGGGGATTAATTGCATAAACATGCATAAAACTGGTTACCCAGGCTAGGCATATAAGTCCAATAAATGGCAATCTAAATGTGGCATTAAATGTCTATGGATTGAACAATTTTGAAATTAGATTGTTTTGTTAGATCGAAATTTTTGTGGAGTCATAGCAGTAGAGTTGAGGAAGGAGTGTTAATGAGTGTATACCACCTTTAGAGAAGCATAATCACAAAAAGAAAGGAGAAGTTCCAAGCTAAAGTGCCACAGAGAGTTTCAGGGACTGTATGTGTGTGTGTGTGTGTGTGTGTGTGATTTGTTTATGCACTATGAGACTGGAAAATATATGTTAATAGAAGCAGAATTAATGGAACATGGTATCAATGGAGCATGAGAAGATGGAACAGTACTGCCTTTTTATCTGTGGGGGATACACTATAAGACCCACTGTGGTTACCCTAAACCAAAGATAGCCAAATCCTACGTATACTAGGTTTTTTCTATATGTGCATACCTATGATCAGGCTTAATCAATAGGCATAATACAATACTAACAATAATAGCTAATCATAAACTACAACAATAATAGCAATCTACTGCAACAAGTTACATGAATGTGGTCTCTCAAATATCTTATTGTATTCTTCTCACTCTTCCTTTTCTTGTCATGATGTGAGATGATACAATGCCTATGTGATGACAGAGTATTAGGCTCTACTGTAAGCACCACTAGAACACAAGCAGTGCATTACCATGATAGTCAATTGATAACAAGATGGCTACCAAGTGACTAATGGGAAAGCAGCGCACACAGTGTGGAGACACTGGACAAAGGAATGGGTCACATGTCAGGTGCTGCATATCAAGATTTTATCATGCTACTCAAAGCAACATAAGATTTTAAATTTACAAATTATTTATTTATGGAATTTTACATTAAATATTTTTGTGGAAGTTTAGAATAGTGATAACTGAAACTAAAACAGGCAAAACCACTGATAAGGGAGGGATTGATGTAATAAGTCCATCGAGAAGAATGAGTCTTTATTAAACAAAGATAGCTTCCTTTTTTTTTTTTTTTTTTTTTGACAGGCAGAGTTAGACAGTGAGAGAGAGACAGAGAGAAAGGTCTTGCTTCCGTTGGTTCACTCCCCAAATGGCTACTACGGCCGGCACACTGCGCCGATCCAAAGCCAGGAACCAGGTACTTCCTCCTGGTTTCCCATGAGGGTGCAGGGCCCAAGCACTTGAGCCATCCTCCACTGCCTTCCCGGGCCACAGCAAAGAGCTGGACTGGAAGAGGAGCAACTGGGATAGAATCCAGTGCCCCGATCGGGACTAGAACCCGGGGTGCCGGTGCCGCAGGCGGAGGATTAGCCTAGTGAGCCGCAGCGCCGGCCACAAAGATAGCTTCTTCTTCTCAGATGGGACAGAGGATACGGGGATGGATATAGATACAGAAATACAAATTATTTTTAGGCTGAAAATTTACTGAGTACTCAGTGACTGGGGAGCATTCTGCTAAGTTCTCTATATATGATTTCTCTCTATCTCCACAATAATTATGAAAGTAAGAGTCCTTATTTTCATCAGCTTGTATGTGAAGAAGTTAAAGGTCAGGGGAGTCCAGGAACCTTCTGAAGGAAACACACGTAGGCCTTCGTATAAACCGAAATGGCTGCCTCCATGGACCAGCTCTGAATCACACTGCTCAGTTGCTCTCACCTACATAAGCCAATGGAGGGAGATTCTAAACTGAAAGTGTTGAATCCTGGGGCCGGCGCTGTGGCACAGTGGGTTAAGGCCCTGGCCTTAAGCGCTGGTATTCCATATGGGCGCTGGTTCTAGTCCCGGCTGCTCTTCTTCCGATCCAGCTCTCTGCTGTGGCCTGGGAAAGCAGTAGAAGATGGCCCAAGGACTTGGGCCCCTGCACCCGCGTGGGAGACCCAGAGGAGGCTCCTGGCTCCTGGCTTTGGATCGGCACAGCTCCAGCTGTGAACCAGCAGATTGAAGACCTCTCTCTCTCTCTCTCTCTGTCTCTACCTTTCTCTGTAACTCTGTCTTTCAAATAAATCAAATGAATCTTTAAAAAATAAAGTGTTGAATCCTGATAATGTCTATTCTGGGAAGAGATTTCTTTGATATATTTATGTGTGGGAGAATACACAGGCAATGTAATATGGCAGAACTTAAGAAAAACAGTGATGCTAGCCATAAGCACCATTGAGTTTGCAGCTGATACCAGGCCCCATGCATTTCCAGGATCTCACCAATCCTCTCAGGAGCACAAGCAGTCTGAATATTGAAGAGTAGGTGAATGCCTAGCTCGACACAAGATTGGATAACTGCTACTGAAATCTGAGGGAGAAAAAGGACTGATGGTGCCAGAATGCAGGTAAATAAACTGATTACTCATGAGATTTTACCTGGATAAGTAAATATGTAAAGGCAGGAAGACTTATAATGCTTATGGGAAAATAGAGAAGGCAAAGAGTTGTAAAACAATACAATCTGAATGGGAATAAGATAGTTGGAAAAATAAAAACCTGAGTCAATAGTTATAGGAATATATGAAAAGTGAATGATGACAAGGGAGAATGTTAGAATTAAATAAAGATTAAGATCTCAAGATAATACAAGGTGGAGTTATCCACAGAAGTTGGATTGAAAGACAAGGACTTCATGATGCATATATGTCAGTCCTGTGTATGTGAAGTCTTGTCTTCTAGTGGAGGGTACATTCAGTGCTTTCCAATGTGCCTAAAAGTACGCTGGAATTCCACAAAGGAGGCTACCAGTCTCTCCAAGGTAGTTTGAAAATATTAAATAACTATAAAGCAGCCCTTTGTCTTTATCTCTGACACTAGTTGGCATTCTCTTAAAACAATCCACAATTTCTGCCAAAATATGTTCAGGAAATATGAGCTGCTGCAGCTTGTGACCCCTTTAGATAACCACAAACTGAATCATGGAATACAGTTCAGCTGAGTAATAAAATATAATCAGATTGGCAGCCAGCATCAGACTGGCCCATCCTCACGCAGATCTTCTTTTAACCCAGTTTAACAAGTTGCTCTCCAGAAGTTATTTATTCCACCTGTCAACAGGCCTATTGTGGAAATGACAGCTATCAAATCTCTTAGAGTCTAATCCTATTTTTTTCTTTTCTGCCTCAGGTAGTAGAAAGCCTCATATAAGCAACATCCTTTTAGTCAGTTAAGTGATTTGTTTGACACTGATCATTTGCTTGAAGGAATAGCTATCAGCTTAAAAAAGTAAATGTAATAGCCCTATCATTAGCCATGTAGTAAAGTCAAAATAAATATCTGCAACTGAAATGACTTTGAAATCTTATAAGGCCTGGATTAGTGTAGGTAGCTGTCCAACCAGCAGTAATCTGCCATCCTACTCCACATGGCATAATAAACTGTCAGTCTTAGCTACAGCATCAGCACAGGGTACTGTCATACTGAGTTTCACATTTCATTCTCAAACTGGTCCTTAACAGAGATTTGGTGCTAATAGGGCCAAATAAGTTCAGTGGTGAGCAGCGGATGACTCTCGGTTTTAATCCTTAGTGCTTTTTGTATTTAGCAACATGTGATATATACTATTATTATCTTTATTCTATAAACAAGGAAACTAGAACTTGGGGGATTCGAGTGCCTTGCTCAGGATTATTGAGTAGTAGTCTCAGAGCTTAGACAAAGGTGGTTCAACTCAAGGTTCTGAACTCATAACTCTGTTATTCTACCTATTCACACACCCCTTTTAGAACTGGATGCAGAACAGCAAGAAAAGTATGCTGCTCAGGAGCTCTTAGGTTCTAAAGCAGAAATTGGGAGTAATCAAGTTATCAAAATTAAAATGGTAAAAATATTAGAAAGAAAACTGTGCTTCTAAAAATTTCTATATCATCACAAAAGACAAAAAGGTAAATACTAGAGAAACCAAAAATTATTTTTTAAAGATATAAAAGTCTGTGGAGGCACAAAAACTGAATGAACAGAATTCTAGAGTAAGACAAGTATTTCAGTAGTGAGGGGGGACCAGAGACTGCTTCCACTCCTGGGATAGTTGTAAAAATTCAGATCAGAATAGAGTGAGATGCCTACCTGTCAGAGGCAGAAGAAATCTACAGCAGGACAAGAAGTAACTGGACAGATCCTTAACAGTTACTCACAGCCTGACATGGCAGACTGGAATAGGGAGAAACTTCCAAGTCAGAGCTAGTTGTATTCACTTATCAATTCTCTCCTGAAAATGCAACACTGTAAGAAACTGGAAGCAGCTTTGTAAGAGGGAGCGGGAGAGAGAGAGAGGCAGAACTCAGTGTTGCTGTACTTATATACAAAATTCCTGTGGCAGTAAGCAATCTGAATCTATTCTCAAGATATGTGAAATCAGAGGTGAACTGATATTGTTGATGCTGTTAAACTCATTAGGTCAAAGGAATAGCCCATCCATTAGATACATCACAGGGGAAAGTTCAAGACTTTTCTTGAGGCCAAATCATCAGTGCTTTAGTTTCTATTGTTCTTTCATACACAATATTTACCATATAATAAAATTATGATACATACAAAGAGGGATACATATATGATCTATGAATCAAGAAAATTGCCAAGGAAGAAAAGAGCAAACCTATGGATGAACATGGACAACAGGAACATTAGCAAAATAGTACTAATATAATAGAAACCTTAGGCAAAAATTGAGGGGGAAAAGGAGGAACCTCTGAGTTATCTCAATGAAGATATGGACACTGATATTCTTAAAAATCAAAAGATAATTACAGAATGGAAAAATACAATATATACAAAATGAACACATTGAATATGGCAACAAGAGACTATCCATAACAGAATTTGTGAATGATTCAATAAAAATTACCTGAAGCACATAGAAAAAATGAATAAAAGAAAATAAAAAGGCTACAGACCATTGTGGTAATATAAAATTGCTTCATTGAGGACGGCGTCATGGCTCACTAGGCTAATCGTCCACCTGCGGTGCCAGCACCCCAGGTTCTAGTCCTGGTTGGGGCACTGGATTCTGTCCCAGTTGCTCCTCTTCCAGTCCAGCGCTCTGCTGTGGCCTGGGAGGGCAGTGGAGGATGGCTCAAGTGCTTGGGCCCTGCACCGGCATGGGAGACCAGGAGGAAGCACCTGGCTCCTGGCTTCGGATTGGCACAGTGCACCAGCCATAGTGGCCATTTGTGGGGTGAACCAACGGAAGGAAGACCTTTCTCTCTGTCTCTCTCTCTCACTGTCTAACTCTGCCTGTCAAAAAAAATTGCTTCATATACATGAAAATTTCATTTGCACAAATAGAAAAAGGAGCAGAAATAACATTAGAAGAGATAATTGCCAAGAATTATCCAAAACTGACAAAATACATTAACACAGAAAGCCAAGGAACTCAGTAATCCCAAGCAGGATAAACATAAAGAAAACAGACCTAAGCCTATCATAATCAAGTTGATGAAAATCAAAAATGATGAGAACCTCTTAGGTAGTTGGAAATAAGATGCACAAAATTCAGAGAACCGTAAGATTGACAGCTAACTTCTCATGAGAGACAGTGGGAGCTAAAAGAGGATAGAATATCTTTAACACAGTAGAAAGAAATGAAATTTACTAGAATTTTATGTACAGGAAAAACATTTTGACAAATGAAGACAATCATAGAAATACTTGAAAACAAAAAAGAAAGAAAAATGTCAAGAGAATTCATGCCCACAGAACTATACTATACAAAATACTGAAAAAAATTTAATTGGAAATGAACCTATCTAAAATGGAAATGAAAAACTAGATATCAAAGAAGAAAAGAATCATCACAGAAAGAAAGATAATATGAGTGGATATAAAAGGCTTTTTTTTCTAATTAGTAAAAGTCAATTGACAGATATAAAACTCATATATTATAAGCTCCAGAAGAAATCAAATATGTGTCAACTATATCAAAAAGGGCAGGTGACAGGAAATTGGAAGTACAAAGTTATAAATTTATTACATTATAAAACTGAATAATATTAATTCAGGCAGGGTAGACCATGATAAGATAAATATGCACATGGTAACAGCTAACCACTATAAAATACAAATGTAAATATTTGGCATATGACATCAAATGGAACACTATTTAAAAAAATTATAATATATACTTTGGTTTTCAGCAGTTTGACCTTGGAGTGGTTTTCATTTTGTTTATGAAGTTTTTTGAAGTTGTGCCTTTTCTTTCATCAATTATGAATCCTTAAGTACAAGTATCTCTTTTAGCATTGCTCCTGTCTTGTTCTTTATATAATCACATTCTGATACTCTAGCTACATTAGTTTTAAATCTGTTTTGTTCTATATTTTTTCACTTTGTGTTTGGATATTTCCTGTTAACCTATTTTCAGGTTAACTCTTCCTGTCTTCTGCTATGTTCAGTATAACTTAGTCTTACTGTGCTTCATCCCTTCTCTTCAGCTCTGCTAATCCTTAGCTTTTGATTGAGATTGTAGTTAGTCTCCTTTCCTTATCTACAAAAATTTGTACTGGAATGAGACTTTCCCCTTGGAGATTTTGAGCTTAGCTCTTTAGCTGACACCCCCTAACACCAGCTTTGAAATATGGCAGATGTCTTAAACAGAAATTGACTATGTATTTATGTTAAGCTCCCCCTGTCTAGCAAGATTTGTTTATTATGTGCTACATGAGATTTTACTTTACTACTTATACATTTCTTGGCTGCTCCTCAGTGTATTGCACAACCCCCAAACTTAGCTAATGTCTCGTGATTTAAACCATGTGTTTGGGAATCTTCTAGTTTCTAACCCACCATATCTGACATAAACTCTACTGGTCTCTCTCTTCAAAATTAAGGTGGGTTTATCTAGAACAAGTGGATCCTCATCTTACTTTAGAAAAGTAAATGCCCTTTAGGAAGTAAATGGTTAGCAATTATTAGCCAAAACAAAAAGGCTCTTTCTATGGAAATTTAGTTAATCCAATATTTCTCACTTCTATCCTATAATTACAAATATTAATTTAAAAGATATATCCATTGTTTTCCTGGTTCTCACTTAGTTTTAGTCTGGTAAAATATACTACATTCTATTGTGAAGAAGAAATATGGATGATGCTGATTTGGATTTATCATTTTGACAGCTAAGGATATGCTCACTATCCCTTGTATCATGGGATCCTTATTTCACTAGTTAGGGAGATAATGTGTTTTCTTCAAATTACTCAGAGTTTCTATTTCATGCATTTATGCAAGACCTAATAATATACACTGTCATACAACTTTGAGTATATTTGACTTCCTGAAACTCTCAGCCAAAACTCCATTTATCTCATGAAACTTCATTACTCTGATATTCAACTATTCTGATAGCCTACTGTATGGACTTGATTGTCACAAGTTTACAGATACAAAGAAAGTAGCATTTGCCAAGTATCTTAGTCCGTTTTTTCCAGGAATACAAAATATCTGAGATGGGACAATTTATAAAGCAAAAAGGTTTATTTTGGTTCATGGTTCTAGAGGTTAGAAGTCCAAGATCTGGTGGTCACAATCTGTGAGAGCCATGGGCCACTTCAACTCCTGGCAGAAAGCAGAAGGACAAATGGTCACAATGTGGAAGAGGCAAAACACAAGGATCAGCCTCAGTTTATAAAACTCACTCTCTTGATAACAAATCCAGTTTCTCAAGCGTGAGCACTCACTCTCCCATGAAAGACATGACTCTATTCACAAGTCTCCAACCTCATAATCCAATACCTCCCACTAGGCCTCAAACATCCTCCTGAGCCAGCACACTGGGGAGCAAGACTTAAAATGAATGTTCGTAGGGACAAACCATATTTAAACATGGCATTAAATTAGTATGAGCATACACTAATTTCTTCAACTCATCAGCAAAGTGGTTATTTTCTTATCTCAGGGAGTGTTATGAAGGCTAATGATTTCATCTCTCTATAAGAAAAGTCAAAAAGAATTTTCATAGTATACTCTCATCCTATATAGTTGAGTATTTCATGAGGGATAGTACTATTTCTCCTTTTCAAAGGGCTCTGTATTTGTGAACTGTATCAGATCTAGGAATAGGCTAAAGGGTTATGACTAGATACATGGTTCAAGTCAGATGACTAATCAAATAACTTGAGATATTTTTGTGTTATATGTCAGTTAACTCCCTAATGAGCTTCTTGTTTTATTCCACGTATGCTGTGATTATTTATCCATAACCAGAGATGAGAGCATCTTGGCCAGTTCTCTAGGATGTGACTATACTTGTCTGATTGCCTACTGAACCAGCCATAGTGTCTTTTTTTTTTTTTTAGCTTTTATTTAATGAATATAAATTTCCAAAGTACAGCTTATGGATTACAATGGCTTCCTCCCCCCATAACTTCCCTCCCACCCACAACCCTCCCCTTTCCTGCTCCCTCTCCCCTTCCATTCACATCAAGATTCATTTTCAATTCTCTTTATATACATAAGATCAATTTAGTATATATTAAGTGAAGATTTCAACAGTTTGCCCCCACATAGCAACACAAAGTGAAAAAATACTCTTGGAGTAATAGTTATAGCACTAAATAACGGTGTACAGCACATTAAAGACAGAGATCCTACATGATGTTTTTAAAAAATTAATTAATTTTCTATGCAATTTCCAATTTAACACCAGTTTGGTTTTTTTTTTTCATTTTCAATTATCTTTATATACAGAAGATCGATTCAGTAAGAGTCAGCCTCTAGTATTGAGCTGCTACAAATATCTCCTATTTCAATCAGTTATAATTGCAATCCCTTCTATCAGAATTCATGGCCCAAAGAGATCTGTCTGTACAGTATTTTTTTTAAATTCTAGAGCATCTTTTACCATAGGGATATTCTAAGGTGCAAAAGAAAAAAAATAGATTACTAAAGAAAAAAGGTAACACTTTCAATTCTGGGATAAACCCTGTCTGATCAGGTTGGATTATTCTTTAATATATAATATAGTTGGATTTCAGTTTCTTGTGTTACTTAGGATTTTAACAGTCACTTTCATAAATGAGATTAGTATAGTTCCTTTTCTGTGCTTGGTTGGGTTATGAATAGCTCCATCTTATTCTTTACATTCTGTTCCTTAAAACTAGAAGTTTAGTTGGAAAGAAATCACTACTCCAACTGGGAAGATGGTTTTAGAGGACATCCGTGACAAATTTTAAAAATTTGTTCAAGTATTTCAGTTCTTGAATAAACTTCTAATCTTTTGTTTTTCTAGAAAATCCATCAGCTTGTCAAGATTTTCTAATATATCATCCCTTTTCATGAATATGATTCCCTTTTCATTTCAATTCTCTGTATGTTTGTTCTCTCAGTCTATTTTCATTTTCTTTCTTTTAGGCTTGTTATGGATGTGTCTCCAAATTTGTAAGGTATTGCCCCTAAATTTTATATGTAAAAATGGCTGTTTTCTCTAGTTCTGCTTTATAGTTATTATTTTTCATAATATAGTGGTAGCTGTTGATAATAATGAAGATATAAGTACATACCCTTCCTTGAATCTAGCTTAGAAAAATTCTTTAATTTTTAAAGTAGAATTTATTATGAATAAACTTATAGTGTCTGCTGAATTGCTATAGCATCCACTAACCTCTTCCCTCCTAACACTAAATTTTTGTTATTTCCCTTTCCTTTACACTAGTGTTCAGGTTAATGGCTACCCAATTTTAGGCAGAGCTTTTAATAGTTTGTTCTGTGTAAATCCACCATGATTTACAAAAGTTTATTAATCAAACTTCTATGAATAGAATTTTAAGCTATTTCTATTTTTTTACTATTTAGAAATTGTATACAATAAAGGAACTAATTCATCAATTATTTTGTATTTTAGCAAGCATATCTTTGGAACAGAATTCAAGAGTTGGGGCTACTGTATCAAAGCCTAAATGCATGTGAATATGTTACAGATATTACCAAATTATCCACCTTAAGGGATTATACTAATTTGCATTTATATTCACAGTACCAATTTATAAGAGTATCTATTCCCACAGCCTTAGATAGAGAATACATTGTTAAGCTTTGGGATTTTTGTTAATATAATTGAGTAAAATGTTTTTCACTGTGCTTTTCATCCTGGTGATCATTAAGGTTTCATTGTTTATTGTTAAATGTATAAAACTTAAGCATATGAATGTATAAACTTGTTTAACCCCTCTTCCTTGCAAGATAGAGTATTTCCATCATTTCAGTAAGCTCTTGTTCTTATTTCCTAAACATCCCACCTCTAGCAACCACTTTTCTAGTTTAGATCACCTTGGCTAAGGGTTGTCTATTCTAGAAGTAGAATCATTTGGTACGAGTTATTTTGCTTTTTTCCCTCTCCATAATATCTTATGAGGCATACCCATTTTTACAATTACACATATGAATTTGACATTAATTTCTAGTGCCAGATAGCATTACACTGTATGAATACCAACTATTGTTTTAATTGTTGCACATTTGTGTTGTTTCCTGTTTACTCATTCTAGAGAGTGAGGGATGTTATCTCTTATTTCACTTTGATTGAAACTGCATTTTTATTTCAATGACAAAAATTACTAAAATTCCAGACTTGTCTATCAATGATTTTTATACAAATCAGACTAATAGCACTTTATCAAATTTTTCCTTGATACGTAATTAACACAGGACAAATTCACCAACCCTGTGAGCATTGTGATGAGTTTTGACATGTACACTGACTGCCATGTGCTCCACAAAACAGAGATTTTGTGATGATAAAAAGAGTCTGTAACTGCTTTGTCCAGTGTGGTAGCCACTGACCATATCGGCTACTGAGTGAGTACTTGAAATATGACTTAGGGATTGAGAAACTGAATTATTAATTTTATTTAAATTTAATTCATTTAAATTAAATAGCTACATGTGATGAGTGGTGACTATATTAGATAGTACATAGCATTCCCTTCACCCTCTCTCAAAGCTATTATTATTATCATCCTGCAGTGTGACTCCAGTACCTTCTGCTGATGAAGACTGGCATTCCACTAGCTGGCAGGAAAAGGTCACAGGATGTAGTTCCACTACTACAAAGAGAGGAAATTATATTTTTCTAATACCTAATTATCTTGAGTATTTTTTTCCTCTGTTATTGGGAATTTGAATATCTTGTGGGGTAAAATATGTTACAAAAATTTTGCAATAAAAAATAATGCCTTTTAATGATTGAGTTGCAGGATATATAGCTAGAGATATAGATCTCCTGAATGCAAACTTTTACCAGATAGATACATTGAAAATAGTATCTCTAGTTTTTAGATTTATTATTCATTTTCTTATTGGCATCTTTTGTTGTGCAGAAGTTTTATTTTTTTCTGTAACTGTATCAGGTGTTAATTTGAAAGTTTATCATTTTATGGTTCGATCTTTTTGTGTGTAGTCTACAAACTCTATATACTCCAAATTTTCCCCAAAGTTAAGGAGAGATTATTTAGTGTTTCACCATTAATTGTGATGTTAGCAGATTTTTAGAGAAGCACTTTAGCAAGCTGAAAAAATTTGCTTCCTATTCCTAATTTGCAAGGAGCTTTCTTTTATAGTCAATGTTTTTCAACAATTTCATTAAGTTGTGATTTACATGCACTAAAATACACCCTTTCATGTGTTCACTTTAGTGAGTTTAGTCATGTAATTGATGCTATCAAGAAGATATTGAAATAGTATTTCTAGGAGTTTCCTCTTATTCTTTGGTGGTCAATATACTGCTTTTATCTCCAAAAACCAGAAACTCTCTGTCCCTATACATCTACATTTCCAGATTATCTTATAAATGGAAATTGTAGATAGTTACTTTTTTTTTTTTTTTTTTTGACAGGCAGAGTTAGACAGTGAGACAGAGAGACAGAGAGAAAGGTCTTCCTTCCGTTGGTTCACTCCCCAGATGGCTGCAACGGTCACAGCTGCGCCAATCCAAAGCCAGGAGCCAGGAGCTTTTTCCTGATCTCCCATGTGAGTGCAGGGACCCAAGAACTTGGGCCATTGTCCAATGCTTTCACCAGGATATAGCAGAGAGCCAGATAGGAAGCAGAGAGCCGGGACTCGAACAGGTGCCCATATGGTTTGCTGGCACTACAGACTGGGGCTTTAATCCGCTGTGCCACAGCACCAGCCCCAGTTTCTTGAGTCTAGATTCTTTCACTTAGTATAATGTGTTCAGAATTCATCCATGTTATTGCCTCCAAGTTACCAGTAATTAATACTGGTTTTATTATTGAGTAGTTTTCAAATGCATAGATGTATTACCATTTGTTAATCCATTTATTCTATCCCAAATTTTTGATAATTATGAATGAAATACTATAAACATTCATGCACAGGATCTTGGGTACACAAGCATGGTTTTTTTTTTTGTGAGAAATAACTATGAGTGAAATGTCTGGGTCACCCACAGAAGGTGTACATTTAACTGTAAGTAGCTGCCAGATTGAGGGAAGGCATTTGGTTAAGGTACTAGATATGATGCCCACATTCCATTTGGGATTGCTTGGGTCAAGTACTGGCTCTGCTTCAAACTCCAGCTTCTTGCAAAGTAAAGCCTAGGAAACAGTAGGCAATGGCTTAAGAAGCTGCATCCTTGTCACCCATTTGGAAGATCTGGATTGAGTTCTTGGCCCCTGGCTTCAGCCTGGCCCAGACAACCATTATGGGCATTTGGGGAGCAAATCTGAGGATGGGAGCAGTTTTTCTGTCTCAAATATATAATCACTTTTTTTTTCCACAAAGGGAGCAAAATAAAGTACAAAATTGCACAGTTCCTGACTTCAGAGTGGTTTTTTCCCCCTTTGGTTTCCAATTGTCAAGGTTTGAGCTATCTAAATACAGCAGATATTTTATGTTGACCTTGTATCCCATTACCTTGCAAAACATACTAGCTTTAGGAGTCTTTTTATAGATCTCTGGGAATTTTTTTTTTTTTTTTTGAGAGGCAGAGTTAGACAGTAAGAGAGAGAGGGACAGAGAAAAAGGTCTTCCTTCCGTTGGTTCACTCCCCAAATGGCTGCTATGGCCGGTGCTGCGCCGATCCGAAGCCAGGAGCCAGGTGCTTCTTCCTGGTCTCCCAAGTGGGTGAAGCGGCCCAAGCACTTGGGCCATCCTCCACTGCACTCCCGGGCCACAGCAGAGAGCTGGACTGGAAGAGGAGCAACTGGGACAGAATCCGGCGCCCCGACCGGGGCTAGAACCTGGTGTGCCGGCGCCGCAGGCAGAGGATTAACCAAGTGAGCCGCGGCACCGGCCTCTTGGAATTTTCTACAATGATAATTATTTGCCTGGGACTATGAAAACTCAATTCTTCTTTCCCAATTTGTATGCCTTTCTTTTCTTTCTTGTGCATTATTCACTGGCTAGAAGAAACTGCAGCACAATTTTGTATGAGTGGTAAGAGTGGACTTTTTTTAAAAAGATTTATTTTATTTATTTGAAAGAGTTACAGAGAGAGATAGAGAGAGAGAGGTCTTCCATCCACTGGTTCACTCCCCAAATGGCCGCAATAGCCAGAGCTGTGCTGACCCCGAAGAGGAGCAGCTGGGACTAGAACCAGAGCCTACATGGGATGCCGGCGCTTCAGGTCAGGGCTTTAACCAGCTGTGCCATAGCTCCATCTCCTAGTGGACATTTTTGACTTGAGCATTTTAGGGGGAACCTAAAGAAAGCATTCATTCTTTCACAGTGTAAATGATTTCAGCAGTAGGAGATATTAGATGCCCTTTACTAAGTTAAGAAATTTCCCTATTCTAGTTTTCTGAAACACCCCATAAATGTATTTTGAATGCTGTCAATTGATTTTACTGTACCAACTGACATGACCATAAGAATTTCTTTCAATTGCTAATATCATGAGAACATTTATCGATTTTCAAGTATTGAACTAGTCTTGTATTTCTGTGATAAACCCCACACAATAATGACTTACATTTATTTTTATGCACTACTGAATTGAAATTTTTTTGAGATTTTTGCTATTATGTTATGAGGGATATTCATTTGTAGTTTTCTTTCTAAACTCTTTTTGATTGATTGCTTGTTTTAAATCAGAATATTGCTGTTATCATAAAATGAATGGGCAGTTGTTCCATCATCTTGTATTTTCTAGAAGAGATGGTATAGATGATATGTGAATTCTTCCATAATTATTTGATAAAATTTGTCAGTGAAATAAAATCTTATGGGCTTGGAAATTTCTTCTTCAGAATGTTTTCCTTTTTTTAAAAAAAAATCTAATCTCAAGATTATTTAGGTTATCTCTTTATAATAAAGCACTTAATGCTATAAATTTCTCTCTGAGTGTCATTTAGGCTGCATTGAAATTATTCTGAGTTTTATTTTCATTTTAATCTGGCTAAGGCTTCTGCTTTGATCCAAGTTGTTAACAGGTTCATTCCATTCAGACTGGATAAGAATTCCAAAATCCTTTGTACTGTTCAACTTGTATCACTCACAACATTGTATCAGTGACTTTCTGGTAGGTCTTAAGTAGTCAGATTTTGGGCCGGCGCCACGGCTCAACAGGCTAATCCTCCGCCTTGCAGCGCCGGCACACCGAGTTCTAGTCCCGGTCAGGGCGCTGGATTCTGCCCCGGTTGCTCCTCTTCCAGTCCAGCTCTCTGCTGTGGCCCTGGAAGGCAGTGAGGATGGCCCAGGTCCTTGGGCCCTGCACCCGCATGGGAGACCAGGAGAAGCACCTAGCTCCTGGCTTTGGATCAGCACGGTGCACCGGCTGCAGAGCGCCGGCCGCAGCGGCCATTGGGGGTGAACCAACAGAAAAGGAAGACCTTTCTCTCTGTCTCTCTCTCTCACTGTCCACTCTGCCTGTCAAAAAAAAAAAAAAAAAAAAAAAAGAAAAGAAAAAGAAAAGAAAAAGGCAGCCCGAATGTTCAAATGAAAGGGCTTGATTATTTAAAAAAAAAAGTAGTCAGATTTTGTACATGTGTAACCCAACCCTCAGCCCATGACTTTGGGGGAAACTCTACACAGATTTCTGTCCATTCCTCACATGTCTTCCTCTCTGTCCCCTGCTGTGTAACCTCTAGTCATTTAATCTGCTTTGACTACACTCTCCCTGACCTGGGTATAGCAGAAGAGCCTTGCTGTGGTTAGATATCAGATCACTATGCCATAATCTGGAAATTGTTCCCAGAAACTTCAGTTTATCTTGGACTCACCATAAGGCAAGGCTATTTTCTTGCATTTCCTGTGGTCAATGCATGAAAATCATATATATATATATATATATATATATATATATATATATATTTTTTTAATGGTGCCATGGTTGTTTATCACAGCAACCAAAGTATTTGTGTCATCATCTGCTGCCTCACAGATGCGTATTAACAAGAAGCTAGAATTGGAAGTAGAGCTGGAATTTGAACCCAGGTACTCTGGAAGGGAATTTGTGTACCCCAGGTGGCAACTTAACAGCTACACCAAATCCCTGCCTTTATGTGACTATTTTTTATTCTCAAGTATCTGTCTATGTTACTATTCAATGCTGACTCTTTCACACAGAAATTTTGGACCCAACAGTTATCTCATCCTACAGCTCCATCACCACCTACATTCAGAGACTTCCCTACTTTCCACTGGCAGTTGCAGAAGACAGGTATGGAGGCCGGCGCCGCGGCTCAATAGGCTAATCCTCCGCCTTGCGGCACCGGCACACCGGGTTCTAGTCCCGGTCGGGGCACCGATCCTGTCCCGGTTGCCCCTCTTCCAGGCCAGCTCTCTGCTGTGGCCAGGGAGTGCAGTGGAGGATGGCCCATGTGCTTCGGCCCTGCACCCCATGGGAGACCAGGAGAAGCACCTGGCTCCTGCCACCGGATCAGCGTGGTACGCCGGCCACAGCGTGCCTACCGCGGCAGCCATTGGAGGGTGAACCAATGGCAAAAAGGAAGACCTTTCTCTCTGTCTCTCTCTCTCTCACTGTCCACTCTGCCTGTCAAAAATTAAAAAAAAAATAAAAAAAAAAAGAAGACAGGTATGGAAAATAAATCCTTTACTCCCCAAAACACTGGCCTGGAAGCAACACACACCACTTCCACTTGCATCCCATTGGTGAAAACCAGACCCACAGCTACCTCCAGATGCAATGAAGAGCATGGGCATAAACAAGAATAAGCAGTTTCTGGGCAGAACTTCTAAGCAAGGGCTCACAAATGTAAGGAGACATTAACTTTTGGTGGAACTGTTATCGACAGAGGGAAACTACAAATTGATAGCCAGAAACCATCACTAAGGCTCTTTATTAAATATTTTTACTACCTAGCAGTCTGGCAAGCTAAAATATTCACTTTCACAGGCTGACAGATTGGGGGATGACGAGTAACACCAAAACACAAAACGTGGACAAAAGCCCTGGTCCTTCAAAGCGAAAGATCTTTGCCCCTCCCCCAGGTCTTTCATCTTCATTGTCCCTGTAGTATGGGCCAGAGGAGTGGTAGACAGATTTCAATGATGAAAGTCATGAAGGGATGATGATCACAGGTAAAGAGTAGAAAGATGAAAGAGGCTTGAGTTGATGCCATTGTTGACCAGTTATCTCCTGGACTTGTTTTGTTCTACAAGGAAATTAACTAAATCCCTTTTTCTTCAAGTCACCGTTTTTAGAGTTTCAGTTGGTAATAGCCACAATCCTAACTGATACGGAATTAAAGTGATGATCTCATCCATGCAATTTGTCTTTAGAACAACAGAACAATCATTTTTAAAGTAGCTACTTCACCTATTTTTGTTAAAAGTAATTTTAAAATTCAAATGCTGCAAACTTTACAATATTCTTTGTATCAAGATCATCAAAACTATGTGAATATCCATTAAGAATCCAGCTGTTCTAAGAACCTTCCATAATTAGGCAAATTTCCAGTTACAAACTTAAAAATTAAATTAACACATTAATTATTTGTATAGACATGAAAACTATACAAGCAGAAAATAAAGACACTAATGTCACAATTAGGCATCACAAAAGGACATATATTAGAGGACAGAAAGCAAAATATTTAATTCAGTAGAAAAAATAATCATCCGATTTCAAAAACCATAGACTTGAGAACATTGGGGACAGAAAGAAAGTCTGAGAAGTTTAGTAATAGGTTATGAAAATATTGAAGGACGCAGCAGATAACAAAATGATTCCCTGCCAGGTGGGAAACTAAGAACCCATTTACAAATAAATTCCCAAAAGACTGTGGATTTTAATTTCCATATTATCACAAGAGCAGATTTGTTACATGAAAGACAACTGAGTATCACTTTTAGAAATCTCTTAAAATGAAAATACTTGTGAGCAGCACATTTTAATAAAACCTTCATTTGTCAATTTAGTGTTTCTACAGAATTTTGTCACTTTTACTGAGGAGAGGATTGTCGCCCACTCCTACTTCATTTTGTGTGATGCTGGTTTATTGGTTTTATTTTGGGACCTCATAATTTAGAGCCTGACATTGTGTACGAAAAAGAAAATTCATTCCCTTCTAACTTCCACTGCTTCTCTATGCTTTACACAATAAAAATAAGAAAGGCATTTATTGCATATATATATTTTTAAAATCTATACCATCTCTCCTAACTGTTCCTCATTAGTGAAGACAAGCCTATAGGTTGGATATTAATTTTCCTGTATCTTGGAGTGAATCAATGCTGTCCCACTTCTTGTTATTATTATCACCTACCAAAACATAGGCCCTTGAAAATTAAAACCATAAAAACATGATTTGCTGGAAAGCAATGACTCCCATAATAAAACTATCTGATTTCCCTGACTCACAAAATTGTTGCACATTTTATTTTTCTCCCATGAATAGTTGTCTCTGCAGTCAACTGGGATACAAAGTGTGGGTTCTCTTCTCAAAGAACAGGTTGATGAATTCATGTCATCACCTAATTAGGAGTAATGCCTAGAAATTTCTTTGACATATAGTAACTCAGGAGGTACTTTGGGAATTAAATTCTAAATATCACTTGGCAGTGGTTTATGCTCATTAAATTCATTATTTTTGATAAAAAATCAACTGGGAAAGAAAAATAATATATAAAGAATCCCATAATCTTTGATAACTTCGTTAATGCTTTGGATTATGTGATTTGCTTTTCAAGCTTAAGTCTGTCCAACAATTTAGCCCAGTAAACGCTGAAACAAGCTTAAAGCTGGGTATAAGATCTAATGATATGGTAAAATTAAATAATTAAGTATAAATTTTGTTTGATGCATTGTAAATTTAAAATTTAGGAATAGGAATAAACGGAAGGAAAAAGCTGTATCAACCATTACAACCATTTTTCACTCATTTACTTGTTAACTTTTAATTTATTTATTTGAAAGGCAGAGAGAGGGAGAAAATGAAAGAGATTTTCCATCTACTGGTTTTCCACCCAAATGCCCAGAATAGATGAAGTGGGCCAGACTGAAGCTAGGAACCTGGAACTCAATCCAGGTCTCCCACGTGTGTAGCAGGAACCCAAGTACTTGAGCCATCATCTGCTGCCTCCCAGCTTGCACGTTAGCAGGAAGCTGGTTTCAGAAGCTGAGCCAGGTTATGAATCCAGATACTCTAATATGGTGTGTGTGCTTTTCAAGTGGCATCTTAACTACCGATTGTCGATCTCTATTTTTATAAATTTTAATAGGATGCATGGAGGAAAAATTTTAAATTTGGTATGTACAGACACACATGTCCTTTCCCAAAGCAAGACCATCAATTAAATTCTACCATTATTAAAGATGATGACAAAAATTTCCCAACTACATTTAAATGGAGACTCTAAAACACAATAAACCTAACAGTTTACAAGAAAGGTGATATTTTTGGGTAACTAAATATTACAAAATATATTGTCATTGGTATTTTGAAAGACATTTTGCCACTCCATTGACTATATTTTTTTAAAGTTCACTTGTCCACAGAATAGAGAAATGGAATCAGTGTTCAACACCCCTAAAACAAACAAAATTAACATTTTAAAGAGAATGAACTGCTTTGGGAGGATTTTCTATCACTTCTGGTGCTCACCTAAAAGCTTAGACTTAACAAAAACATAAAGACAGGGAGACATGACAATTCAAAGTGTGACAGGAAAAGAATGAATCCTGGTTTCACCCAGATCAACTGGATTAGAGACAGAATAAACGGGAGCCTGGCTCTGCTCTGAAGTCAGAGTCTGTTTACTCCCACAATCTTAATATAACCGAATTTGGATCACTTCTGTTTTCTGTGAATCCATTTAGTTCTCTACAGTTTTGACTCTTTTCTCATAGCAATTCTATCTGATGTAAGGGAGCTTCACAGGAATATGTATTATGAAACAACTGCGTCAGAATTTTTTAAAAAATTGGACCAAAATAAATTTGTTTTAATTCTATTTTCCAATAAGTCTCTTTAGGTATTCTCATATTATCTGATGATCTTAGCACACAGAGAGATGATCCTTTAAATCTCCTGAACCTCCAATTCCATGAACTCATCTCCAGCAAAAAATCATATACTCCATTCAAACTTTGCTTTTAACTATCACAGTCACAACTTAGAATTTCTCATGACCAATGTGTAGAACTCATCCAAAACTTCAATTTTATCTATTCCATCCTATGATCACTTCATATCATTGTAACTCCCTTTGCCCACTGTTCCTCCATCTTCAATAATTCTTTGTAAGTATTGAAATTAACAATTATTTGACTCTACAACCTGTATTGTCCTTAGTCTTTCTTGATGTTCTACCTCTCTTTCTCCAATTCCCACGTCTTTATAAACTCTATTACATACAACCCTGATTCTCTTGTCTCACTATTACCTGTGCAGATTCAATTATCAAAACTGCAGCCTGGATTAATTCCAATTTTTTTCCCAATACATCACTAGCATCAAGGTAGCTGAACTTCACGTGAGAAAGATGCATAATCATATTGGTAAGTTTTACTTTAACTTCCAGACCATAATTTAAGAACATTCTTAATGTTGCCAAATCGTTGTACTGTACTTCACCAGTTAATTCACTCTTTCATTTTCCTTCGTTACTACTTGATACTTTTCCCCTCTCCTTGTACCTCCAATACTTTCTCCACTTTATTCACACTCAACCTGAAAAATGTTAAGAGAATTTGTGAAGATGTCCATCATCATATCCACCCCTATATAACATGCTGCCCTTTTTCATCATCTAAAACCCCATCTCTATCCTTGTTCCATGATTTCAGTATGCATCTTCCTATGAAACGGCAATTCTTCACCTTAAGGCTAGGATAGACTCCATCATACCTCATCTCATAAGCACTGCTCTGGCAATTCTCTCTCCCCTTCAGGATCATTTGGGGGTGTGTGTGCTACAATGGGTTATTTCCATTAGAATCCAAATATATTATTCATCTGAAGTTATTTTTAAATTCTTTTCTTGATTTTTTTTCAACACTGGTTACTACCTATTTATTTGCTCTTCCTTGTAGCAGAATTCCTTGAAAGAGTTACTACTTGACTCTCCGCAAATTACTTTTTCCATGGTCTCTAAAAGCTCTCAGATGCAATCACTGCTCTATGCTGCTTAAACCAATAGTTAATTTTGGCCCTCATTTTTCATGACTGATAAAGATTTGGTATTTGCTTTATTTTTAAAGGTGATTTTTATGTTGTGATAAAATGAATATAATACAAAAGTTGCCACTTTAACTATTTTAAGTACAAAATTCAATGGCATTATTTACATTCACAATTTGTACAACCATCACTATTCATTCCAGAACTTTTTCATCACCCCCCCAATGCAAACTGTGTACCCATTAAACAGTAACTCCCTACTCTCCTAACTCCTCAGCCATTTACAATTTTCTATTCTGCTTTAAATCTCTATGAATTTTCTTAGTCTAGGTATCTCAAATAAGTAAAATGATATTTGCCGTGTGTTTGTCTTATTTCATTTAGCATAATGTCTTAAATATTATGTCCATCCATATCATGTTTCAATTTTTTTCTTTTTCAGTAATAGTGCATCACATGTATATATTGCACTTTGTTTTAGATTTTCCCACATTTAAGATCATGTCTATATAAAGAGAAAATTTTATTTATTTCCAATTTAAGAGCTTTATTTATTTTTTCTTTCACTTTCATTTTGTTTTCTCCTCTTTGTTTTTATTTCTTCTTCTCCTTCTCCTTCTCCTTCTTCTTCTTCTTTTCCATTTTTGCCTTAATTTCTCTGGCTGGAATTTCCAATACTATGTTAAATACGGTAATTTAATTGGAATTTATGTCCTATCCCTGAATTTATGGAAGAAGTTTTTAATCTTTCATCACTGAGCATGGTATTAGTGGGGTTTTCATATATGGCCTTGATCATGGTGAGGAAGTTTCCTTTTATTCCTACTTTGAATGTTTCTCCCACAAAGGAGTGCTGAATTTTATGAAATGCTTGTTTTCTGTATTGATAAATATTATTGTTTGGCTTTATGCCCTTGTTTTACTAATGTGGTGAGTACATCAATTGATTTTCATATGTTGAATCATCTTTGCATTCCAAGAATAAATCCCATTTGTCATGGTGCATAATCCTTTTAATACGCTACTGAATTCGATAGTAGAATTTTGTTGAGGATATTTGTATTGATATTCATGAGGGATGTTGGTGTGTAATTCTCTTATATTGGATTTGACTTTGCTATCAGAGCCTTGCTGACATCATAAAATGAGTTATGAAGTGCTCCGTTCTCCCTTAATTTTTTGGAAGAACATTTTAGAAGGATTGATGTTAATGCTTCTTTGTTAAATTCACATTGAAGCCATCTGATTCAGGACTTCTCTTTGTTTAGGCGGTTTTGATTACAAGTGCACTCTCCTTGTTGGTTGTAGGAGCATTATGATCATTTCTACATGAGTCATGAAGGTAGGTGTATTTCTAGAAAGTAGCCCCATTTTTTATCTAGGTTATTTAATTTTTGGTGTGTAAGTGTTAATAATATTCTATTAAAATCTAAAATATTGTAAATTTTGTAACCTACTTTGGCTTCTAATTTTAGTAATTTTGTCTTTTTTCTAAGTATAGACAAAGGTTCATTGGTCTTTTCAAACAACAAACTGTTGCCCTTCTTGATTTTCTCTTTTTTTTATTCTATGTTTTATTTATCTCCTCTTTCAACTTATTATTTACTTCCCTATGCTACTTTTGGGTTTAGTTTGCTCTTCTTTTCCTGGTTCCTTGTGGTGTAAACTTATGGTACTAATTTGAGATCTTTCTTTTCAACGTATGCATTTGCAGCTATGCTTGGAACTATTTTTGCTGTATCGCACAAGTTTGTCATGCTGTGTTTTTATTTTAATTCGTCACAAGATAATTTCTCTTGTGATTCCCTTTTTGACGCACTGGTTGTTTAAGAGCACACAATACAATTTTCACAAATTTATGAATCCTCTCATGTCTTTCTGCTACTGATTACTACTTCCATTCCACATTCCGTTCTGATCTGAAAGATATTTTGTGTGACATAAATTTTGCATTCATACCTTTTTTTAACTTTTATTTAATAAATATAAATTTCCAAAGTACAGCTTTTGGATTATAATGGCTTTTCCCCCACCATAAACCTCCTCCCACCTGCAACCATCCCATCTCATGCTCCCTCTCCCATCCCACGCACATCAAGATTCATTTTCAATTATCTTTATATACAGAAGATTAATTTAGTATATACTAAGTAAAGATTTCAACAGTTTGCACCCACCCAGACACACAAAGTGTAAAGTACTGTTTGAGTACTAGTTATACCGTTAATTCACATAGTACAACACATTAAGGACAGAGGTCCTACATGGGGAGTAAGTGCACAGTGACTCCCGTTGTTGATTTAACAATTGACATTCTTGTTTATGGTGTCAGTAATCACCCTAGGTTCTTGTCATGAGTTGCCAAGGCTATGGAAGCCTTTTGAGTTTGCCAACTCAGATCTTATTTAGGCAAGGCCATAGTCAAAGTGGAAGTTCTCTCCTCCCTTCAGAGAAAGGTACCTCCTTCTTTGATGGCCCATGCTTTCCGCTGGGATCTCAGTCACAGAGATCTTCATTTAGGTTTTTTTTTTTTTTTTTTTTTTTTCCAGAGTGTCTTGGCTTTCCATGCCTGAAATATCTTTTAGCCAGACCTGAATGCCTTAAGGGTTGATTCTGAGGCCAGAGTGCTGTTTAGGACATCTGCCATTCTATGAGTCTGCTGTGTATCCCGCTTCCCATGTTGGATCGTTCTCTCCTTTTTAATTCTATCAGTTAGTATTAGCAGACACTAGTCTTGTGTATGTGATCCCTTTGACTCTTAATCCTATCAATATGATCAATTGTGAACTGAAACTGATCACCTTGACTAGTGAGATGGCATTGGTACATGCCACCTTGATGGGATTGTGCATTCATACTTAATAGCACACATTTATAAGGGCACATTTGATATCTCAATACATGTATACAATGCACAATAATCTAATCGAGATAATTAGCATTTTCATCTCATTAAATGTTTATAATTTCTTCATGCTCAGTGCCTATTAACTTGTCTCTTCTATTTATTTACAAAATCAATACACTTTGGAAACTACAGTCAGCCCACTGCTCTGTAGAACTCTAGAATGTATCCTCCCAACTAATTATATTTTGGAAACTGATATCTAACCTCCCTCTTCTAGCCCCAGTGACCACTATTTTATTCTTTTATAAGATTAACATTTTTAACTTCTGCATATGAGTGAGAACATGCAGTCTTTGTCTTTCTGTGACTGGAATTTTAAAAATGTGTATGGATTTGCTTTGTGGCCTGACATATGTTGTATCCTGAAGGATGTTCCGTATGAATTGGAAAAAAAAAGAAATGTATTTTTCTAATGTTGGGTGCAGAGTTCTCTAGATATCTGTTAGATCTAACTGACTTTTAATGTTCAAATCCTCTTTTTCCTTACTGATTCCCTGTTTGCTTGTTCTAACAATTATTGATAATGAGGTATTGAAATCTCCAACTATTTATATAGAACTATGTATTTCTCTCTTCAATTCTATAAGGTTTTTTTCATATATTTGGGAACTCTGGTTTTTGTGATGCATACAATTTTGTAATGTTTACATCTTCTTGATGAAATGAACCTGTTATCAATATACAAAACCCTTCTTAGCCTTGTAAAAGAATTGTTTTAATTAAAGTCAATTTGGGGGGCTGTCATTCTGGTACAGTGGGTTAAACTGCCACCTTTGATGCCAGCATGCCATATGAGCATAGCTGCTTCACTTCTGATCAGCTTTCTGCTAATGTGCTTGGGAAAGCAGCAGCAGATAGCCCAATTCTGGCCATTGCAGTCAGTTTGGAAGTGAATGAGAGGATGAAAGGTCTGTCTGTCTCTGTCTCTCCCTCTATCTCTCCCTCTGTCAATCTGCCTTTCAAATATGTAAATAAATCTTTTTAAAAATACTGGAGAAAAGCTGAAAGCATTGCCCCTCAGATCTGGAACAAAATAAGGATGTCCACTTTCACCACTCTTATTGAATACAGTACTGCAAGTTTTAAAAACAGCAATTAGGGAGGGTACAGAAATAAAGGGCATCAAAATTGGAAAAGAGGAAGTCAAATTATCCATGTTTGCAGATGACATGAAAATACCTAAACACTCCACCCAAAAGCTGTTTGGATTGATAAATCAATTCAGTAAAGTTGCAATATACAAACAAAAAAGTAGCTTTTTGGTATGCTAATGATGAACTCACAGAAAGAGAAATCAAGAAAGAAATCCATTCACAATAGCCACCAAAAAATAAAATATTTACAAATAAATCTAATGAGAGAAGTGAAAGATATCTACAATGAAAAGTATCAAACATTGATGAAAGAAATCATCAAGGACACACACGAAAAAATGGAAAGATATTCTGTGCTCATGGTTCAGAAGAATCAGTATCACTTAAATATCTATACTACCAGAAGCAATCTACAGATTCAATGCAATCCCTATCAAAATACCAATGACATTTTTCACAGAACTAGAGAAAGCAATCCTAAAATTCATATGGACTCACAAAAGACTCAATAACCAAAGTGATCCTGAACAAGAAAAAACAAGCTGGAGGCCCCACAATACCTACCTTCAAAGCATATTACAAAGCTGGAGTAATTAAAACAGCATGGTACTGGCATCAAACCTGACACATAGATCAATGGAACAGAATAGCGTCCAGAAATTAATCCACACACATACAGCCAACTGATTGTTTATAAAAGTGCTCAAACCATACAGTGGATAATCTCTTCAACAAATGGTGCTGGTAAAACTGGATTTATATATGTAGAAGAATGATATTAGATACATACCTTTCACCATATACAAAAATCGACTCAATATGGATCAAAGACTCACATTTAAGACCTGAGAATATGAATTTGCTGGAAGAAAATGTAGGTGTAGGGGATAACTTCTTGGATAACACCCCCAAGGCACAGGCAAGAAAAGCAAAAGTAAATAAATGGGAGTATATCAAACTCAGAAGCTTTTGCACAGCAAAGGAAATGATCAATAGAGTAAAGAGACATCCAACAGAATGGGAAAAAAATTTCTCAAACCACCTATCTGACAAAGGATTCATGTCCCGAATATATCAGCAACTTAAAAAACTCAACAACAAGAAAACAACCAATCCAGCTGAGAAATGGGCAAAGGAAATGAGTAGACAATTCTCCAAAGAAAAAATGCAAATATCCAACAAATATGTGAAAAAAAATTGCTCAGCATCAGTAGCCATCAGGGAAATGCAAATCAAAACCACAATGAGATATCACCTCAACCCTGTCAAAATGGCTAAAATCCAAAACACAGAGAGTAACAAATGCTAGCGAGGATGTGGACAAAGAGAAACACCTATGCACTGTTGGTAGGAATGTAAATTAGTGCAGCCACTATAGTAAACAGTGTGGAGATTTCCTAAAACCTAGAACTAGACTTGCCATATGATTCAGTAATCTCACAACCGGGGATTGAACACAATGTATAAAAGAGATACCTGCACCACCATGTTCATAGCAGCAGTGTTCACAGTAGCCAAAATAAGAATCAACCAAGGTGTCCATCATCAGATGAGTGGATAAAGAAAATGGAATGGAATATTATTATATACAATGGAATATTATTCAGTTATAATAATTAAATCCCACCATTTGCAGCAAAATGGATACAACTGGGGCACATCATGTTGAGTGAAATAAGCTGTACACAGAAAGAAAATACCACATGTCCTCCCTCAATATGGGAGCTAAAATTAAAAAAAGAAGAAAGAAAAAAAGAAATAAATGTCTGTGAATATCAGTATTGCTGCAAATATAGTTTTGTAAAACTTTGTTTAATTTCTAAGTTTGAATGATCTGTGATTATTTTATAATTTATTATATATGGGTGAAATCATCATTTTTTCATTCAATTATTGTATATAGCCATTGTCTATATTCTCACAAAACTATGGTCATTTCCTTTTACCTGTTAAACTTCTTATTTGGTGAAGTATTAAACCTTTTTACTGTAATGTAAATTTAAAATATCTCAAAAACTAAAAAAAAAAAAAAGAAAGAAAGGATGTTGTAAGGAGGGTGGGAGGGAGGTGGAGAGAGAGAGGGAGAAAGGGAGTGAAAAAGAGAATATCATTATGTTCTTGGAATTGTGTCTACAAAGCACATTGAATCTGTTAAAACCTAATTACTTTTTTTAAAAAAAAGTCTACTTGGGCTGATATTAATATTAGCCACCCAGCTCCCTATTGGTTACTATTTGCCTGGAATATCATTTTCCATACTTCTATTTTCAGAATGCTTGTCTCTAGGTCTAAACTGATCTTTTAAAGACTGCATATACAAGAGGCTTAATCATATTTTCAAAAATTCATTCCACAATGTCTGCTTTGATTTGATAGTGTAATCCATTTTCATGTAAATTAATTACTTTAAGAAGAAACTTCAGTTTTTCTGTTTTCTATATGTCATAAATTTTCTCATCCACATTTTTACCATTTTTGCTTCTTTTGAGTTTCACTGATTTTTTTGTACTCTTTCAATTTCTCATTTCCTTTCATGTATATTCTAGTTATTGTCTGTGTATTTATAGGTATTACACATAGCATTTCAAAATTATATTAATTTGAAGTGACATCAAATTAATTTCAATCACATTTAAAAACCTCTATATTACCATACATTTTCATATTCTCCCTTTATATTATTGGCTTCCCAAACTACATCTTTATACATTGTGTGCCCATTAATAGATTTTTAATTATTTTAGTTCCTTTTCCTTTTAAATCATGTAAAAAATTAAAATTACAAACAAAAATTGCAATAATCCTGAATTTTATATTTGAATTTGTTTTTTACCCTTATCAGAGATTATAACATTAGGAGTTATGTGGTTAATCTCTACTTATTTCAACCTGAAGAACCTCCTGTAGCATTTCTTAAACGGCAAGTTTAGTGGGAACTCATTCTCTCATCTTTTGTTTATATTGCAATTTCTTAATTTTTAGCTCATTTTAGGAACATGTTGTTACTTTCATAATTCTCTCAAGAATTTGTCACTCCCAAGAAAAAATAATTAATACTTGATATCATAACATGAGATTGTTAGTTTTCTATAACACAATCCATCATTTAGTCCAACAAAGATAATGTGAACTTGATCTTGAGTAAATTTTGAATGGCTCTACTCAGACACGTATATTATTATTATTATTATTATTATTAGTCTTATAATTACCACGTTGAAGCAGTGAGGATAAAAGGTGGATAGTAGGGAATTATATAAGATAGAAAGAGAGATATAAAAAGTTATCATACCAATTCAAGTCCCAGTGTTATAACCCTTTTAAACTCTCAAATGCTTTCTTCCCTTAAATATTAGGATAAGCTAGTGCTCATTATAATCTACAGTTGGAATAATAACAATAATCAATGCTGCATCCTTTATCTTTTAAAAGGTACACTTTTTCATAAATTAAAATTTAGGAAGGGAAGTTTGAAAGTAAAATATGAAGAACACAATTAATTAAAAATGATCATTGTGGGGCTGGCACTGTGGCATAGTAGGTTAAGTATCTGCCTGAGGCACCAGCATCTCATATGGGTGCTGCTCCAGTCCCAGCTACTCCACTTCTAATCCAGCCCCCGGCTGATGGCCTGGGAAAGCAGGAGAAGATGGTCCAAGTGTTTGGGCCCCGTCACCCATGTGAGAGATCTGGAAGAAGCTCCTGACTCCTGGCTTCGGATTGGCCCAGCTCCAGCCATGGTGGCCATTTGGGGAGTGAACTAGCGGATGCAAGACCCCCTCCCCGTCTCTCTGTCTGTAAATATGCCTCTCAAGTACACAAGTAAGTAAGTAAATAAATCATTGCAAGATGGCCAAATTCACTGCTTTAATTTTCAATATTCTAACTTCTATTGCCATAGCTGCATTATTCCTTTTTAATTCCCAGCACAGCATGCACTAGAAATTTTATAAATATTTGTTGAATAGGACAATGAGAAAACATGCTTTTATTAAGCTCAATTCCTATTTTAAAAATAGTCCCAACAATAATTAGTTGTACTTCCTCTAGAGGTTCTGATACATCAATAACCTGAGTTAAGCCCCTTAAGGCATTTAGGCTAAACAAACAGGAGGTTTACTTAACGAAAGCAAAACTACTGACCTATTAGTTGTGATCAATTGCCTTGTGGTTACTTTCATTAGACTGTTTAATTTGAACCACAATTAGATTTTATCCTTTTAAAAGACAAAGCAGATTCCCCAGCCATTAATTAATGGGGCTGACTAATTTTGGTTACAAGTCAGATGTTACATACCCTCCACTGATGACTCAGCTCAGCAAAATAGTATACTTCTCTTTTGAGAAGCAACTATTGTAACTCTAGTAATAAAAACTTCAGTTTCTTCCTGGAGCAGGTGGACTAGAACTCATAAAATGTGTTCAGGTGTGCTGCCATACAGTACTCTGCTCCCTGGGATTCCACCAGGAATCATATGGTGCCTACCAATAAAATAAATCACAAGTGCTCTTTTACAGGAATTAAATATGAAGATACTTCTGAAAGTTTATGGAAAACAGAATTGAAAGATAACTTTATTTGAGCATAAAAAATTTGAAAACCATGTACTGTGCTTTCAGAATATTTGTTGCCTTGGAACTTTTTGAAGATCCCACAGATGCATGGATTTCCAGATTTTTTTGCACCAAATAAAGTTTGAAAATCAAGTGTAGTTTTTTAATATACAAATTTTCATAACTTTTTGAAAACCCCTCATATTTGCATGGATTTCCAGATACTTTGCCACCAAAATAACTTACCTTTTAATTCTATTTCATGAAGTTTTTGAAGTACCCTTGTATACACACACACATATAATTTTTGAATTGCATAAAATGAATATAACAATAAAATGATACTCCATTGTTGCTTCCTCATTAAAGTGATGAAATACACGTTAATTCTTAATTTTGAAGATTTCCAGTGAAATATTCACCTCAAAAAGCAGAGTCAGCTCAAAGGAAGACAGTTCTGTCTCTTGGAGCTAGGACTTCAGCAACAGTGAATAGTGCTCTAGCCTGTTCTTAGTGTTCAGTGGCCCTTGTATTTGTAAATAGGAATCTAAAAGAAAGATTCAATTGGGCGAACAAATCACCCCAAAGAAAGGTATGGGTTTGGCAGGGGATTTAATAGGCCAAGATCTTCAGATCACATGTGAAAAGACCTATTTTTGTTTAACAAATTAATTGTTTGTTTAAAACAATAAAAAATTAAACTCCTTATTATATGATATGATTGTTCTTAAATGGTTAGTGTCTGCTTCCTGTTCGCTGAGATTCAGGGAAGGGGAGTAATACACTAATGATGACTGTGGGCATAGCTGTTAACTGCCTGCTTTTTTTTTTTTTTTTTTGACAGGTAGAGTTATAGACAGTGAGAGAGAGAAACAGAGAGAAAGGAGAAAGGTCTTCCTTCCATCTGTTCACTCCCTAAATGGCCACTACAGCTGGTGCTGCGCCTATCCGAAGCCAGGAGACAGGTGCTTCCCTCTGGTCTCCCATGTGGGTGCTGGGGCCCAAGTACCCAGGACATCCTCCACTGCCCTCCCGGGCTACAGCAGAGAGCTGGACTGGAAGAGGAGCAACTGGGACTAGAACCCGGTGCCCATATGGGATGCCGGCACTGCAGGCAGAGGATTAACCAAGTGAGCCATGGTGCTGGCCAACTGCCTGCTCTTCTAATATTATTAATGACCTGGCAACCTTGTATGTGTAACTTAATCTTGGTGGACCCTATTTGTAAAATGGTACCTTCTCAGGTTTGTTGTACAAATGGAAAGAGACTGTCATGTAACATGTTAAGCACATATTAAGTACCCAACACATTTTACCTTTTCCTAATAGTTGTCAACCTCCTGTTGGTACATAAAGAGCTGTGTGACATTGAGCCTGTTATCCACACTTGCTCGCCTGTTTTCTGTGGGAAAAGTGTCATGTCATCAGTCCTATGCCAAGAAAGTTTTGGTGCAAGTGAGGAGGTCAACAAAAGATGGAGGGAAAAAAATAAATCAGTGTTAGGAGAATTTCCCAGTGAGGCCACATGGGTTTCACTGTGTTCAACATTAACGCTAGGGATTCTGAAGAGGAAGAAGTATGGCCACCATGGGAGAGTCCTTCCTAGTCCTTAGGAAGGACTGGTTGAATTCCAGCATGACCAAGCACACAGCTGCATGGATTACTGAATATCTTTTAAGGCATCTCCAATTATCCAGAGCATTCAGAATTATGCTAAAAATGAGTTCTTTTCTTTATTTGGATTGAAACCATTCTGGCACAAAGAGAAAGCAAGAAATATAACAGGATCAAATATATTTTAGAAATTCCATAACCATACTTCTTTCCTTTGCCGTAGTAACTGTTGAAAAGAATGGGACCAGTGCCAGGACAGGACAAAAATGTCCTCCTAGGGCATCTGAGATCAAACTGCTTCCATCTTAATTGTTTATGAAGTTGAATGTGTATAATCCCTGAGTCTCTATAATCTGTTACCTCCACCAACTGGAAGAGGGAGATGGTGTGCAAGAATGAAGTTGACACAGATAAGAGATGGTCTGAGAGTTTTGGCCATGGCAGTTTGTTTCCAGTCATCCCTATCCTTCCCAAGCTAAGATCATTCAGTGTTTGAATATATGAGCTGCCCCTTTAACCTTCCAAACTTCTCACAATACCCTCACTTGTCATGCTATTAAAATGACAATGCTATTAGAAATGAAAAGATGGATGTGTAAGTCTTAAGATCATCTATTAGTTACTGAGTGACTAAAGTCTTTATATAAATTATCCTACTTAGTCTATACAACAATCCCATGGAAAACTGGGGTACAAACTAATTAAATAATTTATGTGCAGCTACTCAGTGGAAAGAATGAGATTCAAACTAATATCAGTATAACTGAAAATCCTATGGTATTGAGACTACCAGTAATAGTGAAATGAAGTATAGATATTTTTAAACAACTATACTCACCAAAACTCTCCAAAATAAAATACAGTGAGAAATAAGACAATGTCTTCAACAAAAGGATATAACCAATTTGTAAAAAGAATTCCCAATTTTTTGCAATATTGGAGCAAATTGAGAAGCATACAGGAGATAATGTACATGGCTGATGAAAGTATTTCTAAAAGGAAATAATATGCTGTTAAAGACTCAACTAGTACAAGTTTTAGGAGGACACTAAAGTATAGGGGTGCAGACAGAGCAAAGACAAAAGACATTCTTAGAATGAACTTAACTTTGACACCATGAAAAACAGAAGTTGATAAAACTAAAAATGATACTGAGCCCAAATTCTTTGGCTCATTTGCAAATAGGAACTAACAAGAGTCCAACATGCAACCCAGGTAAAGATTACTGGGGGCTTATGCTTAAGCACAGAAGAGCCAGCAGGATAGGAAGAGGTTCTGCTGACTGGCTCAAGGAGGGGGAGCTGGGCAGGGATTTTTACCGGATGGGGAAGCATGGTGGTTCCCACTTGTCACAGAGCACTTCGATCTGCACTGGCCTGGAGTTCTGGTTTGTCCCTTTCAGCATCATACTTTGGTTAGCACTCAGCTCTGGGTTCTGTGCAGGCACAGTTCCTTCTTTTGCAGAGGACACACTCCAAATGGCAGCTTTGCTCACTGCTGCCTCTCCAGCAAGGACAATGGGAAGGCCATGCATCAGTGGAGCTGGGCTAATGTGGGTATGCATGCATTCTGGCGTAGTGCCTATGGGCAGTAGTCTTTTGTGGTTAGGGTCTGGACTCTCCTTACTCCTAACTGATCTGTAGCTGGAGATGGATACATACTCAGGGGAGGGGTGCAAGTCAGGTTCAGCAGGGGCTTGAGTTAGTGAGTCCTCTTACTATCTTATCTCTAAAAGAGAAATAAACCAATCCACAATAAAATTATATTTGGGAACTTTTACTATTTTCTATCAATAGTTGACAGAAAAAGTGGAAAAGATCAGAAAGAATGTAGATTTGAACAACACAATTACAAGCCTTGACCTAATGTTGTCTATGGGACACATCACTCAACAATGATGACATATATCCTTTACAGATGTATATGGACTATTTCCCAAAATCTATTACACACTGGACCATAAAGGAAGCATGGGTACATTTCAATTATTGAAATAAGTCAAAATATGTTTCCCTAACTGCAATAGAATTAAGTTTGATATCAATAAAACAAAACAAGTACAACCCAAATTTCCCAACTATCTTGAAATTATATAACAAATCTTTATATAGAACTTCATGTAAAGAGCACTCTCCCAAAACTTCTGTGTTGTTTGAGAATTCATTAATTTTTATAGATTTATTTATTTATTTATTTGAGAAGCAGTTACAGATGAGAGAGAGAGAGACAGAGAGAGGTCTTCCATCAGCTGGTTTACCCCCCAAATAGCCACAATGGCCAGAGCTGGGCTGGTCCGAAGCCATGATCTTCATCCAGGTCTCCTACATGGGTGCAGGGGCCCAAGCACTTGAGCCATCTTTTGCTGCTTTCTCAGGCCATTAGCACAGAGCTAGAACCGAAGTGGAACAGCCAGGACTCAAACTGGCACCCCTATGTGCTGCCTGAATTGCAGGTGGAGGCTTAACCTACTATGCCACTGTGCAAGCCCATTGAATATTCATTTAAAATATGTATGTATTTGTCAATAAAATAAGTAAGCAAAATGAAGAAGGGGCCAGTGTTGTGGCTTAGCACAATAAGCTGCCACTTGTGACATCAGCATACTATATTACAGTGAGAGTTCACGTTCCAGCTGCTCTGCTTCCATTCAAGCTCCCTGCTAATGCACCTGAGGGTAAGCAAAGGAAAATGTCTCAAGTACATGGGGGATCCTGATGGAGTTTCTGACTCCTGGTTTCTGTATGACCAAGTCCCAGTTTTTGAGGTCATTTGGGAAGTGACTCTGCTTTTCAAATAAATATTTTAAAAGGAAGTTATATAATTGACCAAATTTCCTATAATAAAAAATAGAAATCCATCATACAAATATGAGAAAACCAAATTCTGGAATGTTGATACTTTTCTAATTTTTAAACAGCTGAAATGTTACCCTAAACAACATGATTCAAGACAAATGGAAGGATTTCCCAAGCAGTGCTTTCAAGAAATGATATAGCCTTCAATAATTATGAAAAAAGAAAGAATAAAAATAATTAAGTATTGAACACAAGATATTAGAAAAGAAGCAAAAACTAAATCTACAGAAAAATAATTCATAATAAAAAAGTAAAATGATTAAAAAACAAGATCACATAAAAAATTTGTTAAGCACATAGATCTTAAGTTCTTTCTCTCCACACACAAAAAAGGAAGGACCTGAGGAAACTTGGGGAAGTGTTGGATATTCAGTTACCTTAATCATAATGATGGCATCAAGAGTGCTTGTCTATGTCCCAACTCATTAAACTTCATCCATTACATATGTGCCATTCTCTGGATGCTAAGACACGAAAAAAGAAAGAAATCCTGTCATTTTCAGCAAAATGGATAGACGCAGAGGGCACCATGTTGAATGAAATAAGCTAGACACAGAAGGATGAATACCACATGTTCTCCCTTATATGTGGGAGAAAGAAAGAAAGAAAAAAAAAAAAAAAACCTCATCCTGAACCAGAATGTTGATTACTAGAGGCTGAGAGGGCTGAGAAGGAGTTTGCATTTAAAAATAGAGAAGCTGGGTGAGTCATTAACTGAGACAAATAGACAAACACACTAATATGAGATGTTAATATGAGAATGGGGTGAGGGGCATATGGCAACTTGTTGTGCTACTACCTCACAACTTTTGTTTTCTGGACTTAAAATTAATAACAAAGAAAAAACAAGTTTTTAAACATATTTAACTGTTTTAAATGATCAAGAATGTAGCATGTCTTCTCTAGGCCTATGACATCTTTTTGAGGATTTAATACCAGAAAGTAATTAAACATTCATAGGTATGTTTATGGAGACCCAACTGCATGCTGCAGGGAAGAAATGCACTTCAAATACGAAGACATATTACAATGGTGGAAAGTTACACACCACGCCAACACTAACTGACAGAAAAATGGACTGCCTGTGTCAATAGCACATGAAGCATATTTTGAACCAAGGATATTATCAGAGGCGTTTATGCACCTTGTAACTCTGCTTCAAAACACATGAAGCAAAAGATGATAGAAATGAACGAAGAGACAAGTCTACGAGATATTTTAATACCATTCTTCCTACAAATGGTAAAACACATAGAAAATGAGCAATTATGTATAAAATTGAGACAACTCTAAGAGTGTAAGTGACCTAATAGGCACTTACATAACCCTTACAGAAGGATCCTTATACTTTTCATGTGCACTTCCGAATTTGTTAAGACAGACTAGGAGACACAAAACAAATCTAACTAAATGTAAAAAGTTTAAATTCCTATAAAATATATTTTCTGTCCATATTGGAACTAAATTAGAAATAAACAGGAAAATATTTTTTTAAAAAAACTTCAGGTATGAGGGTACTTGAAGAAGTTCAGGGAAGATAAAATTAAAAGATAAGTTTATATTGGCATATAAAATTGTGAAATTCTTGCATGTAAAAGGGTCTTCCAAAATTTAATGGAAAATATATATTATGAAAAAACTACATGGATTTCAAAATTTTGCACCAAAATAACCTTATTTTTTGATTCTATTTTCTATAAGCATTTTGAAGCCACCTCATATATAAAACACTGTTTAAAACAACATGGTTCAGGGGCCAGCGCTGTGGCTCACTTAGTTAATCCTTCACCTGTGGTGCCAGCATCCCATATGGATGCTCGGTTCTAGTCCCGGTTGCTCCTCTTCCAGTCCAGCTGTAGCCCGGAAGGGCAGTGGAAGATGGCCCAAAAGCTTGGGCCCCTGCACCCGCATGGGAGACCAGGAGGGAGCACCTGGCTCCTGGCTTTGGATCAGCGTAGCTCCGGCCGTAGCGGCCATTTGAGGGGTGAACCAACAGAAGGAAGACCTTTCTCTCTGTCTCTCTCTCTCACTGTCTATAACTCTACCTGTAAAATAAAAAAATAAAATTAAAAATTAAAAAAAAAATAGTTCAGAGAAAAACTTAGAGAAATTGGTATTTCTGAACTGAATAAAAATAGACACATAATTGTGAGATGATCTAAACAACTAGGAGGTAATTAAGAAAATTAAATGACTGTATTTTAAAAGAGATCTCAAATCAAAGACCTTAGTCCTCACATTTAAAAAGCTAGGAGAGTGAAAATGGTGGCTGGATAAGATGCTACAGTGACCATTTCCTCACAGAGACACAAATTTAATAACTATTCTGCATCAAAACTCCCCCAGGCGTCAGTGCTGTGGCATAGCAGGTTAAGTGGTCACCTCCAGTGCCAGCATCCCACATGGGCTCCAGTTTGAGTCCCAGCTGCTCTACTTCTGATCCAGCTTTCTGCTGATGGCCTGGGAAGACAGCGGAACATGGGCCACATACTTGAGAGACCTGGAAGAAGCTCCTGGCTCCTGCTTCCTGGCTTTGGCCTGGTCCAGCCATTGGAGCTATTGCAGCCATTTTGGGGAATGAACCAGCAGATGGAAGACCTCTCTGTCTTGCTCTCCCTCTCGCTCTGCCCCCACTTCTCTCAATCTGTAACTCTGCCTTAACAATAAATAGGTAAATATTAAAAAAAAAAAAAAAAAACTTCACAAGAGCTAAGGAAGACAGGTGAGAGACCCCAAGTGCCTGCCTTTTGTATAATAGTAAGATAAACACACTGCATTGAAGAAAGCAGGAAGAAAACAACTTTGCACATCACTCCTTGGCAGATCCAAGTAGCACAGTGTAGAGCGAGAGATACTTCCTGCATGAGGGAGGAAACAGAATTAAATCCAGACCCTAGATTTTAACCCCAGTGCCAGGCTTACTGCAATGAAATTCAGAGTCAGACAGGGCCTCCATGTCCCCTTCCCCTAGGCCTGTGGCTGCAAACTAACTCTTTGAAGCCTCTGTAACCAGGCAGCTTCTACCACCATTCCCACAACCTCTGGCCAAAAGTGGAGCAAAACTCCAGCCACTGTGGGGTAGGCAGAAGGAAGATCTTAGACCTTGCAGAGTCAGGCATGCTTCTTCCCAGAGACTCAGCACCCAATAAAGCCTGAAGAGTTCTACCTCCAGATCAGCATTCACAGACACTGACTTGTCAGATGAGCCTCTCAACTTGCCCTGCTCCCTAGTGGGACAGACTTGTTTTGGCACAGATCATGGCCAGCCTCAAGTGGGTCTGGTATTACACCCCTGAGGCATTCTAGAGCCCAGTGTTGACAGCCAGGTGTGACTCAACCTATTTATATTTCAGGTAGCCAAGGAACTTCCTTTATTACAATCCTCCATTCTTGTGCAGACAATAAGGAACCACAGGACTTTGTTTTGGGACCAAGTACCAGGCTGGTAAAGGCCAACACTGAGCAGATCCTAATGTTCCTGTCTCAAGGCAAATAACTGTGGATGGGGCATCTGAACTTAACCCAGCATTAGGCAGACATTTGAGCCCTGGTGGAGCAGAACCATTTTGATATGTATCAGTGCTAGCCTCCTATGGGCCTGTTTGCCACTCTTCCCACAACCAAAATTACAAACAGCCTAATGACTCTGAGATTCAGGAGTGACCCACCTTTGACTGCCTAGGCATTTGAAGGGCTACCCTGATCACCCCTCCTCCCTCTTTGATCAGCAAGAAACCACAAGACTGTATTGGGGTTCAGTGCTAAGCTAGTTAAATCCAACATTGAGCAGATCCTAGATGTCTCTGCACCTGAATTTGAAGCCTGTGAACATGCCAAGTAGAGTTCCATGGCCCCAGTTAATCAATCTTACACTCAACCCAGCATCATCAGTGACTGGAAGAAGTGGCATTAGGCAGTTCACACATTGCAGCAGCAGACTACATCAGGGTGGGATTCTGTTTTGCCCCAAGGTGCACTGATCTTGATGAGCTGTGGGCCCCAGATGTGATCTATCATAATGGCATTTACAGCCATAGAACTAGGTCTCTGGGCCCACCCTAGCCCTAGGAGGCAGCTTGTATGGACAAATTATTCGTTTTTAGACTCTCCCCTAGTAATTCTGAGCAGGACAACAACTGAAGATTTGAGAGAAGTCTAAACCAGCAGAGTATTTTAGGACTGAAACAGTGAGAACACATCAATAGTGGCCTTTCAGTAAATCTGGACTTAGGGTGCCACCTAGTGCTGAGATAGCAGAAATGCCCACAGGCTCAAAGAAAATAGACTACTTAAAATTTCTAGGACAACTACAAATAATATATTCTGATTGACAAGTAATTAGGATAATTAGTCCTTCAATACACAATTTCATACATGAAACATCATAAAGAACTTCTAGGACACCATGACCTCATCTAACAGATAAAATAAAGTGTCTCAAATCAACCATCCAAAAACAAAAAATTTTGAATGCTTGGATAAAGATTTCAAAATAACTATTTTAAGAAAACTCATTGAATTTCAGTGGGTCACAAAGAAGTGATTTTGTACTCTAACAGAGACTTGAAAGAGAGATAATTTTAAAAAGTCAAACAGAAATTCTTACCTGAAAGATCACACTAAGAACAATTAAACCACACACACACAAAAAAAGGCATTAATAACAAGAACAGATCAGATACAAGAAAGAATCACTGAGCTGGAAAACAAGACATTTGGAAATACACAGTTGGAGGAGAAAAAAGGATGAACAGGAATGAAGAAAGCTTATGGAATCTTCAGGACAGCATGAAAAGAGTAAATTTACAACTTCTGGGAGTTCAAGATGGATTTGAGAATGACAAGAGTGTAGAAAGCCTATCTGAAGAAATAATAACAGAAACACCTCAAAACAGAGAAAGATAAAACTATTTAGATAAGAAAAGTCAAAGGTCAACAGTAAGATTCAACCTAAGCAAGCTTGCCTACTCAAAGATAAATTATAATAAATCTCTCCATGTGTTTTTTTTTTTAAGAGATTTATTTATTTGCTTGAAATTCAGTTACAGAGATGGAGGTAGAGAGAGGGAGAGAGAGAGAGAGATCTTCCATCCACTATTTTACTTCTCGGACGGCTTCAATAGCCAGGACTAGGACAGGCTGAAGCCAGGAGCCAGGAACTTCATCCAGGTCTCCCATGTGAGTGGCAGAGCCCAAGGCTGTACATGTTTAAAGATAAAAGAGAGGATTAACAGAGCCACAAAAAGAAGAAGAAAAAGGAGAAGGAGGATGAAGAGGAGGAAGAAGAGGAAGGAAGGAGGGAGAGGAAAAGGGAAGGGGAGGAAGTGAAGAGGGGGAGGAGGAGGAGGAAGAAGAGGAAAAGGAAGAGGAAGAAAAAAGGAAAGAAAACAAGTAATATATAAAGGGGTCCCAATTGGCCTGAATGCAGACTTATCCACAGAAATCTTATAGGCCAAGGAGTGAGTTACGACTTTCACAGCAGTGAAGGAAAAATATTGCAGGTAAGAATATTATACTCAGCAAAACTACCCTCCAGATACGAAGGAGAGACAAAGACATTTCCAGAAAAGAAAAAAAATTATAAGAATTTATAACTATCAGACCTATCTTATAAGAAATGCTAAAGTGAGTCCTTCAAATTGAAACAAAGAGGTGCTAATGAATAAGAAGCAAATATAAACTCACTGGTAACAGTAACTATACTGACATATTCAGAATGGTCTAATATTATAAATATGGTACACAAATGATTCATATCTTTAGTGTGAAGACTAAAGAACAAAACTGTTAACATGTAAGGTTTGCTATAAATATTCTTTTTTCAATTTGTGTATTGAGACTATATTAATAATTATGAGTAGTGTTATATTTTTTCAATATTCTGAAACAATTTGTGTTAGTTTTGTGTTTTTGAATTTAATATATTCTGATTAACAAGTCATATTTATACATTTTCATGGAGTATTGTGCAGTATCACATGTATACAACATAAACTAATCAAATCAGGAAATTAGCATTTCCATTTCCTTATCATTTTATGTTGAGAGCCCATCAGCTGTTAATTTAATAATTATAGAACTTTTACTTTTAGAACTCTCTCAAAAATCAGCCTGATGGTAAATTAATAGGATGATATATGAGTAGAAATGATTCTCTAATATTTAGGATTTACATTTTCTATTGTTTCATGAGTCACTTTTTAATTTTTTTTAACTCTTATTTAATTAACATAAATTTCCAAAGTACAGCTTATGGATTACAATGGCTTTTCCCCCCCATAACTTCCTTCCCACCCGCAATCTGCCCCTCTCCCGCTCCCACTCCCCTTCCATTCACATCAAGATTAATTTTCAATTCTCTTTATATACAGAAGATCAATTTAGCATATACTAAGTAAAGCTTTCAACAGTTTGCACCCACACAGAAACACAAAGTGAAAAATACTGTTTGAGTACTAGTTAGAGCATTAAATCACAATGTACAGCACATTAAGGACAGAGATCCTACCTGAGGAGAAAGTACACAATGACTCCTGTTGTTGACTTAACAACTTGACACTCTTGTTTATGGCATCAGTAATACCCCTAGGCTCTTGTCATGAGTTGCAAAGGCTATGGAGGCCTTTCGAGTTCGCTGACTCATGAGTCACTTTTAATCATCTTTATTTATTAAAATTTATCTATTTATTGAGGTGTTCGAATTTACTGATCTAAATTAGTTATGGCATTCTCATGGCATCTTTTTATAAATATTTATATTTATGTTAATATTATTTATAATATTTTATCAAATTTATAATACATGATTTATACAAAATAAAACATGCTTCATATAACAGTTCAGTTTGATGAGTTACAGAACAGGTATATACAGGTATAGCTAATATTCTAGTCAAGATTTAATTTTCCTCACTCTGGAAAGTTTACTATGCCTCCTTGCCATCTATATTTCTCATCCAGCTAGTACTATTCTAATTTTTATCAGGTATAAAGATTTTCCTATTCTAGAATATATGATGGTCTTATCAACTGCTGCAAAGAAGTCAATTGGGACTTTGATAAGGATTATATTAAATTTATAGATCAATTTCAGGACTGTCTCCATCCAAACAACATTAAATCTTCAGATCCATGAACACAGAGTATATTTCTATTTACTTAGATCTTTAATTTATTTAGCAGATTTTCTAGTTTTGAGAGTATATATTTTGTACCTCTTTCTTTACTATTTGTTCTTTAGTATTTATTTTTTACACCACTGCAAATAAAATTGCTGTCATAAATCAATTTTTAAGCTATTCATGCATTTTGTGACAAGATATTTCTTTAACATTACTCTGATCTATGAGAGTGTTTCTGGATGAGATTAACATTTGAATTGACAAAGAAGATGGTCTTTTCCAATGTTGATGGTCTTCACTGAATCTGTGGGAGCACTGAATAAAAGATTTATTCTCTGCCTATTTTCTACTGAGACAAATATCTTCTGCCTTCAGACTCAAATGTAGACTGAAACTTACATCATTGCTTTTCCTGGTTCTCATGGCTTTGGAAACCATTGTCTCTCCAATGTCTCCAGATTCCTGACTGTAGACCTCGAAACTCTGAAGTCTCCAAAGTACTTTATTTATATTCTTTAAAAAGCTTATGGGAAATGGGCATTATGAAAAATAAAACTATGCATGGGTTTGAAAACTTTTCTTGCACCAAAATAAACATATTTTAATTCCACAGTCTTTTTGAAAATTTTATATACATATATATGTTTTGTTTTTGATTTGTTCTTAGTTTGGAGAACCCAGACTAAAACAGATTTTGGTATTAAAAGTGGTTCTCAAAGAAGAGAATTTTCAGGATGATCTTTAAAAATTGTTCTGGGGTTCCTGGAGTTGGTTCCCTACTTTAATTAGATGCAGAGGTGCTAATGGTCTTATTTTTGAGCAACAAGGAGACCTCTGAGAGTTCATGGCATGACCTGGCAATAGAGCTATGCAAAACGACTCTACTGGCTATCTCAATCAATCATGCTCTTATAAAAAGCAAGGAGCTGGGTGATTGTGCAGATCCTTAAACATTTTTGGAAAACTAATGAATTTAATGAGGTTGGCCAGTTGCTCCAAATGTCGCTGTACGAAGTTCTGAAGAAAGGATGAGCGCAAGGATTCAAACCCCCAGCCCCAGTGCTATGTAAATAACCTTAAAACTTCTATGCCCTGAAAGAGATCCCTGTGTTCTGTAGCTTCAAGATTGAGTCTGATGAAAAAATCAGATACAGAATCTCATTCTGTGACTGACTGAACCATGTAAGCTGAACTCCCCAGCTCACAGGCCACCTACTGTTATAGTAATGGACACTGATTGGGAAAGAACAGAATTCTCTAAGTTGAAATGGAGTAACTTGAGAACACCCTGATGAAAGTGATGAAATCGATTCCATAAATCATGACGAATCTACTTTGACAGTGAAAGAGAGGACACTCCTTCCTCTTCCTCAATAGAAGCATTCTTTTCATCCCTTTTATTAGTAGTCTACCCACTCCCAAGTAGGAGTGGCCCCTCTACTCCTTTCTGGGAGGATGAACTCTGAATGGCCTCAGGAAACTCCAATGCTTCTTCTGCACATATCGAAATAAAAACGTGGCTGGCGCCGTGGCTCAACAGGCTAATCCTCCGCCTGTGGCGCCGGCACACCAGGTTCTAGTCCCTGTTGGGGCACTGGATTCTATCCCGGTTGCCCCTCTTCCAGGCCAGCTCTCTGCTATGGCCCGGGAGTGCAGTGGAGGATGGCCCAAGTCCTTGGGCCCTGCACCCGCATGGGAGACCAGGAGAAGCACCTGGCTCCTGGCTTTGGATCTGCACAGCGTGCCGCTGGAGCAGCCATTGGAGGGTGAACCAACGGCAAAGGAAGACCTTTATCTCTGTCTCTCTCTCTCACTGTCCACTCTGCCTGTCAAAAAAATAAAAAAAGAAAACAGTGCTGCAATAAACATAAGAGCTCAGATGTCTCTTCACTGACTGATTTAATCTCCCTTGGATCTATACCAGTGGAACTTCTAGGTCATATGTTATTTCTGTTTACAATTCTTCGAGGAAATTTTATACTGTTTTTCACAATGGCTGTCCTATGAGAAAAGGTTCTATTTTCTCCACATCTTTACCAACATATCTCACTATTTGTGTTTCTGATAACAGTCCATCTAACAAGAAAGAGATGATGTTTATATTTTTTCTTTGAGAAAAGTGTATTAATATCTATTAATCATTTAAAAATATTTATTTAGTTAATTAAAATAATAATAGAGAAACAGTGGGAAAAGACAGAGAAAGCTAGTTCACTCCACTAATACCCACAGCAGTTGGGACTGGGCCAGGCTAAAGCCAGAAGTCAGGAGCCCAATTGGGGTCTCCCCATGGATGTTAGACACCCAACTATTTTAGCTATTACCAACTGTTTCCCAGGGTACATATTACAGGAAGTGGGAACTGGGAATGGAGCTGGGACTCAATTTCAGGCACCCTGATGTAGGATGCAGCACCAAACATCCACCCCTACATTTTAAAATTACGTTATCTGTTTTTATTTCTTCTTTTTTAACTTTTCAGTTGTTCAAGTTCTTGTATATTCTGGTTATTAACTCCTTGTCAGGTGTATAACTGGCAAATATTTTCTTCCATTCCATAAGTGTCTCTTCCCTCTGCAGATTGTCTCTTTTGCTGTGTAGAAGCTCTAGTTTGATGAAATCCCATTTGTCTATTTTGCTTTCATATCCATTTCTTTTTGGGTCAAATTCAAAATTCCTGTCCATTCCAATATCCTAAAGCATTTCTCCTATGTCTTTTTCTAGTATTTTCAATGTTTTAGGTCTTATATTTAGGTCTTTAAAAAAAAAAGATTTATTTATTTATTTGAAAGTCAGAGTTACACAGAGAGAGGAGAGGCAAAGAGAGAAGTCTTCCATACGCTGGTTCACTCCCCAACTGGTTGCAACGGCCAGAGCTGCGGCAATCCAAAGCCCGGAGCCAGGAGCTTCTTCTGGGTCTCCCACGCGGGTGCAAGGGCACAAAGGCCCAAGGACTTGGGCCATCTTCCACTGCTTTCCCAGGCCATAGCAGGGAGCTGGATTGGAAGTGGAGCAGGCGAGTATCGAAGTAGCACCCATACGGGTTGCCGGCACTGCAGCTGGTGGCTTTACCCGCTACACCACAGCACCGGCCCCATATATTTAGGTCTTTACTGCATTTGAGTTGATTTTGCACACAGTAAGAGGCTTGTAGGGAGGTGTCTAGTTTCATTCTTCTGCATGTAGAAATCCAATTTTCTCAGCTCATCTATTGAAAAGACTGTCCTTTTTCTCATGCATATTTTTCAAAGATCTGGTGGTGGCAGATACATGTGAGGAACTCTATTCTGTTCTATTGGTCTGTATTTGTTTTTATGCCATTATCATGCTGTTTTAATTATCGTATCTTTGTAATATTTTTTAAAGTCAGGTCTGCTTTGTTCTTTTTGTTCAGGTTTTTTTTTTTTTTGGTGGGGGGAGGCTATTCAGGATCTTTGTAACTCCAAATTTTATTATTTTTTCTAATTAATTCTGTGAAAAATGTCATTAGTATTTTGATAGGGATTGCACTGAATTTACAGATAGATTGGATAGTGTGGATATGTCAATGATACTAATTTTTCCAGTTAAAGAGCACCATGCATATTTAAAATCTTTGTGTTCTTTTCAATCTTTTTCATTAATGTTTTATAGTTTTTATTTTGGAGCTCTTTCATTTTCATGGTTGAATTTCTTGCTAGATTTTTTTTCTGTAAATGGGATTGCTTTCTTAAGTTCTTTTTCATCTATTTAAATATGAATATATAAAAATGCTACTGATTTCTAAAATTTTGATTTCACTATCCTGAAACGTTACTTGGATTTGTTTATTAGTCCTGACAGTCTTTTGGTGAACATTTTAGGGTTTCCTACATTTATATCACGTCATCTGAAAAGAGTGACAACAATTTTATTCTCTTCTTTCCAATTTGGATGCCTTTTCTCTCTTTCTTCTGCTGAACTGTTGTAAGATTTCCAGTACTATGCTGATGAAATCTTGTTCCAGAATGTAGAGGAAAAGCTTTAAACCTTTCCCCATGCAGTATAATGTCAGCTGCTGGCTTCTTACATACAGCCTTTATTATATTGAGATACATTGCTTCCGTACCTAATTTGTTAAAAGTTTTTATCCTGAAATGTTGAATTGTATCAATTTTTTTCTGCATCTATTGCTTGCTCAAATTTTTTATGTTGACTTTTTTAGTTTATACGAGGTGAACGCATTTCATGTATTTCATATATGGAGATGTAGGTTCACAGTGCCACTTCCCATCCTGCCCTCCTTCCCTCCCACACTCCCACTCTCCCTCCTCCTTCCTTTCTTATTCTTTTAATTTTTACAATGACATACTTTAAGTTTGTTTTATAGTAAGTGAAGAATTCAACAAAAAGTAAGATAAAAAAAAAACAGTAGAGACAAGGGCTGTGAACAATAATCAATTCTGAAAATGCTCACTCACATTTTAAGAGCTCTTTTTATAATCTGTTTGAAAGGCAGAGAGCAAAACAGAGAGATTTTCTACCTAATGTTTCGCTCACTACACACCTGTAACATCTAAGGCTGGTTTACACTATTGCCAAAAGCCTGGAACTCAATCCAGATTTCCCATATGGGTGGCAGGGATCCAAGTACTTCAGCCATCACCTGCTGCCTCCCAGGGTGTGCATTAGCAAGAAGCTGGAATCATGAGCACATCTGGGACACGAACACAGACACTTCAACATAGGATGAGGAGGATCCAAGTGGTGCCTTAACCACAGCACCATATGCCAATGCCAATATTCTGAGAAGTATATTCACTAACTATACCAGGGCTCTATGTCTATTATAAATGGTATTTTAAAATTTTTAAGTATTATAATATAGGAATGCTCTTTATTTTTATACATTGAATTTGTATAACAACCTCACTGATTTATCTTATAAACAAAAAAACCGTACATATTGTTTATGTCTTCAACATTTGAAGAGCAGAATATGACTTTAGATAAAGCCTCTATAGTAGAGAAAGTTTAACTGGCAGAAATGAATATGAACTATTGTTTCACTATAATCAACTTGTTTGATTATTTCTTCAAGGCAGATGTAAATAATTCACTCCTTAAAATTAAAAAAAAAAACTTTTCTAATAAAAGCATTGGTCTTGATAGCAATGATTATAGTAAATTATTACTTTTTCATCCTCATCATGAGTAAAGGAAAGCTAACAGAATGATTTTCCCACTTTTACCATTGTTTTCATCAATTCATTTGTAGATTACAGAATATGATTTCTTAAAAGGTTGATACGAATGAGAAGCTGGTAAACTGAAATCTTACTTTTATTTTCAAAACTTTTAAGATATGAAAAAAACAAAAAATCCTCCATTGTGTATCTCATTTCTTTGTCTACAAAATATGATTAATGACACTTATCTGGGGACAATTACTAGCAAAGATACAAGAGAGCGAGCGAGCAGAATCTGAAATGTAATTTTGGCCCCTTATCAAGGAAACCAGGCATAATAAAGGCTGCATTATTCAGTTGCTGAGTATCCCAAGTGCTTAATGTTGCTGGAACTCAGAGGAGACTACAAAGCCAAGTAGTTCCTCTATGGTGTCTGCCTCTTTTTTTTTTTTTTTTTTTTAATTAATACTTTGTTTGGAAAGATCAACTGAACTAAATCAGGTGTCTCAAAATCATCTTCATTATTTCCAGGCACTATATTTGTAAATGCTGTGCTCTAGGCTCTGCCTAATTATGTTTTTGGGTTCTGGTATGTTTTTAATATAGCTGAAATAATGAACCTGTTTCCAAATGCTGAATATTAAGTGAAAGCCTACTTGTTGCCCTTGGAACAGTTCTATTGTATTTAGGGGCCCTGGATTTCAGCACACATCATTTTTCCATGTGTAGCCCAGGTACCAGATGAGCTGCCATAAAAGCAAAGCTGAGCAAAGAAAGGGGCTGATCTCAGCCTGTTTGATATTCATTATGAATAGCCACTATCAGGAGAACACATGAAACATAACCCTGAACATGAAATAAAGAAATACACTTAGTCTTTTTAATGAGGTAAAGAAGAAAGCTGAACCAGTGTCTCATTTTAGACCATTGCTCACCTCCAAACAAGGCATAACTTCTGGACTATTTTTTTTTTTTGTAATAGGATATTAAAAAGAACCCCTGGATCTTATTTTTTTCATCTGATTTTGAGCTTAAAAGTAGCCATATCCTTTCAAATTTAAAATTCAGGCTTTGTTTTCCAGTGGAGAACTTATAGCCTTATTTTCTTTAATCCTAACTGAACTCAGAACCTTCCTATCACATTGTTAGTATGTCTAAAAACCTCTGTGATGTCACATAACAATCTCAGTAACAAGAATAGAGTAAGCCCCTTTGAGGACAGAGACTATGTTTTACCTTCAGATGTATTCAGTAAATATTTGTCAACAAATAAAATTGAAAATATATTAATTTGGGAAAAACAAAAATGGTCATATCAAGGCCGTGGCAGTTTGCCAATTCAAGTAATTGTGAAGGCTTTGATATGAGGCATAGTCAAGAGGAAAAAGTTTAGCTGTGGTCCTTATTCAGTTCACAGAGAAATAGAACACGGGTTCAAGTTAGAGGCTTTTTTTTTTTTAAATTTCCCAAAGGAAAAACAACTAAAAAAACTAACTGAGATGTCCAGGTTAACATTGGATTAAGCTATTCCCATTGTTACATTGTGTTTTGTTTTGTTTTCACAAAAGTAAGCATAAAGAAGTCGTAACTCTCCCAATATAGTCACCACCATTTAGTTCCCCATCGCCTCACAATCTAAATTCTGCACAAGCTAAATCCTGCCTTTAGAGGAGAGGACAGGTAAAAATCATTTCCTTGGCTCAAATTCCCTGCTTCCTGTCACTGAAAGTTCACAAATGCATGTTAACAAATAGTAAAATATGAAGTTTAATTATCTTGTGGAAGAGAATCATTTGAAAAGAAAATTTTAGTTACAGGAAAATAAATCAGACTTCTTTTCATCTAAAATAACAGTAACAATAACAATCATAACAAAATTATTCAGGCTTTGCAAAGTTCCATATAAAAGAAATCAGATTTGTGTTCTTGCCTCTTACAAAAGTAAACATGGAGGGCTGGCACTGTGGCGCAGTGGGTTAATGCCCTGGCCTGAAGTGCCAGCATCCCATATGGGCGCCAGTGTGAGACCTGGCTGTTCCACTTTCAATCCAGCTCTCTGCTATGGCCTGGGAAAGCAATAGAAGATGGCGCAAGTCCTTGGGCCCCTGGAACCAGAAGAAGCTCCTGGCTTCGGATGGGTGCAGCTCCAGCCATTGCAGCCAGCTGGGGAGTGAACCAGCGGATGGAAGACCTTTCTCTCTCTCTCTGCCTCTCCTCTCTCTGTATAACTTTCACTTTCGAATAAATAAATAAATATTTTTTAAAAAAAAGTAAACATGGACAAGAGAAAATCAATAAATACTCTTATCCCTTAACCTAAGAATCTGTTACCTATGGACTTCCAAATCAGTCACCCACAAGGCTGATTGAGTAGAGATCTACACTTCTCATACTGTAGACAGATTACATGCTAAACAAAATTGCTCTCATCTCCAAATATACAAAGCATTGCCATATGTGGGGTACTTTCTATACGCTAAGTGATGGGGATACAAAGTGTTCCTAAGTTTGTCCCTGCTTTAAGGTAATAACTGGGAGACAGGAAAGCAAATTGACCATGATAGGGAGTGAGCTAAATGCTACAACTATGGTTGTGACCTAAGACTGTAGGGGCAAACTGATGGGTCATTCAATTCATTCTAGATAGATTAGGGAAGTTATGTGGGATAAGTGACTTCCAAGTTGAAAATTGGAATAATATAGAAATTGGTGAGTTAGATAGGAAAAAAAAAAAACAGATGGGACTGAGTTATTCAAAGTAATAATTAAATTCCAAATCATCAAATCCTTTTGTTACATTTTTCTTCCAGTTTCTTTCACATTCTCATTACATCTCCAACAACTGGCTTAAAATTCTCTTAACTTACACAAAGAGAATAAGCTGAGGAGTTCCCATTAGTACGCCTGATTATGACTGTTGGTGCTGAGCTTCTGATGCAGGTGGGAAATTTTGTTAAAAGGTAGATTATTTAAAAGTAGACTAAAATAAAAGAAAAAATTACTTTAAGAAGAAATAAAGGAGATATAAGAATTATTTAAATACACGAGTGGTTACCTATTTGGCAAATTGCCATTCAAACCAAATTATCTGTCCATTTCTTAATGATCAACATGTGAAGGAAACAGAATGACTTATTTTTCATTTGAGCTGCATCACTGCTTATCTGCTGATCAGACAGCCTGCTTCTCCTTAATTTATCACTTTAATGTTACTGTTTGTATCAGTGAAATGACTGGTTTGCAAAACACTAAAGCACAATTACAAATGGCACTGACCAGCGACAGAAGTGCCCACGTAAGCAGCAGCTCCAGCCTTTCATTTATCACCATTTGTTTCGATGGTGCAACATTCATTTCATTTATCACTTGATCTCTTTCTATTATTTCTTTCATGGGAAGGTGTCTAATCAGCATTGTTTCAAATTGTATTTTCTTGAAAGCTTTTAAGCAGCTCCTAACAAAGGCACAATTACTGTACTCATTTAAGGAATCACCCACCCCCACAAGACAGAGGTTCATATTCTCATTGCCTTAAAAATGTGACCTATTAGGAGAGATTCTAGAGATCTAGTTTTCACTCTTTCAAGACTTCTTTCTCTCTCTCTGTTAAAATGAAAAATTAAAGAAGGTAATTTATTAATAGGCTTAATGATTAACAAGAAAGGGTTAAAGGAAGACGTGTGGTCCAGTGGTTAACATGGCAATGAAGAGTTCTGACTTGTGAATCCATTGCTGAGTGTTGTAGGTTGTCCACACTGCAAAGTTATATGCTGCCAGGAAAAGAGACACCCCCTGTTGCTGTCTGCACAAAGGGACTTCAAAAAGTTCATGGAAAATAGAATTAAAAGCTAAGTTTATTTTGGTGTAAAAAAATGAAATCCATGAAAAGTTTTCTTGTAATACGCATTTTCCACGAAATTTTGAAAACACTCTTTTTACTGATTGGCTAGCTATCCATTCACTCTTTTTCATTTCTTCTAAAATCAGAGGCTATAAGAATATCTGTACTTCACATAATAAAAAAGACCTAAGATTCTTGAATAAAATAGTTATGTTTGCAATTTTTCTGTCTAGGATGCTGTATCTCCACTCACACACGGGCTTCTCCTTTACCATAAAGGGCATGTTGCAGCAATGCTTTATTGTGCCTGCTCGAGAGTGGCAAGGTAAACACTGATGCCAAACACACAGATGACATTAGAAGATGAGAGCAACAGGCAAGAAAACCTGAATATAACCCTTATTCTGTCACTGAGCACTTGAGCAACTTGTGCTATTCGTCTATCTTTCCATTGCAAAGTTATTTGGAGGTGTGTTTCCATCCCCGTCACTTTGAAATCAAACTTTGTAGTCAGTTTTATCATAAAACACAGAAATGTGAAACAACACACACAATTTGTCAGCCACTTTTCTAAGAATTATACATAGGGACCGGTGCTGTGGCACAGCAGGTTAAGGTCCCGGACTGCAGTGCCAGCATTCCATATGGGTGTCAATTCGAGGCCCTGCTGCTCCGCTTCCGATTTTTTTAGTTCCCTGATAGTGAGCCTGGAAAAGCAGCAGAGGATGGCCCAACTGCTTGGGCTCCTGCACTCACGTGGGAGACCTGGAAGAAGCTCCTGGCTCCTGGCTTCAGATCAGCTTCCAGCAGTTGCAGCCATTTGGGGAGTAAACCAGCAGATGGAAGACCTCTCTCTCTGTCTCTACTTCTCTCTCTAACTCTTTCAAATAAATAATCTTTAAAAAAAGACATGTATATGTATAGATGAATATAAAATGATATGTATGTGTATATATTTATGTACTACATATATACATATATATTTATGTACACCTCCCTCTATATATATGAACTCCTTTAATCTTCACATCAACATCAATGTTGGCACCATTGTATTTTCCATAAAACGGATGCAGAAATAGAAGCACAGAAAAGCTGATTAACTTAACCAAGATTTTACAGCAAGTACGTGATAAAACCTGACTATCAACCCAGACCAGCCAGTTCCAGGATTCAAGGGGATACTGGCTACATTATATCGCTACTTATTTAACCTTTCTTTTGCCTCAAATTTCAGAGTGATTGTGTTGCACACCAGGAGCACAATGCCAGGGTTCCAGCTTCCAGGCCAGAATTCTGGTCATCATATTCTTGTGTACCTTTGCTCACAATACTTCCTTCTTCCTTGTTAAAACACGGACTGGAAATGCCAACTCCCCCACTCTTGATTGCATTACCTGTTCCTCTGTCTCGGAAAGCTTTCTTGCTTGTTTCTGAATCCACGTGTCTCAAAGTATTTTTTTTCCTCTATTCTCAGTAATTGTCTTCACTGGAGTGCTGTTCTCGAGCGGGAGACCTCAAGTGTCGTGAAAGAACACAGAAGTCAACATGGATCCCTGGAGCCCATCTCCACATCTGGCACTTTGTTCATCAGCCCCCTCCGCAGACACACACTACCACACATTTAAAGCTCATAACCACCACGATCCCGCCAGGCTACGCCTCTGCCTTAGCTCTAGATGAGTCTCTTGGCCTCTCTTCTGCCTCTTGCTCACCTTTTCTTTCTTCTTACTCCTTTCTTCCTTCCTTGTCTTAGTGTCACTCAGGGTGATTATGTAATGATGATCAAGATGTTCGATCCTGTGCTACCTAAAACGGCCTTGTAAACTACAGGGGGAACACAGCATACACTAGAAGTACTGCAATAAATGATGTGGCCTTTTCCAGTTTTAGAATCACAAGATCTAAACTAGGCCAAGTCAGCCACCTGCTCTCCAGAAATCTCCCCCAAATTACAACACTGAAACTGCATTGCAACTGGAGTCAATGGGTGATTACTTCTGTCTGAATCTAATTAGCAGTGATGAAACCAGTGCTGCTCTGAGCTTTCCATGGGCCCCTTCTCAAGTGAAATCACACTTACTCCCCTGGTATAGCTGTGAGCTTATGTGGAAACACATGGAATGAAGGCATTTCTTTATTTGCAAGGAAAAGATAGCAACTTGTGAAAAAGGAGTTGCACTGATTAGAATAGTCTTGGCCTAATTAAATGCAACCAGGGGAGCTTAGAAAAATTTCACAGAAACACAAATTTTAATATGCAAGGCTATACTTAAAGGGAGTGATGCATATCATTTGAAAGTTCTGGATCATAGAGGAACCATCCCTAGCAATTAAAAAGCAAGAAGCCTGGAAAACTGTATCTTAAAGGCTAAAGGACTGAGGTGAACATGTTCTAGAAAAATTTTCATGGCTTTTTCAAGTTTAGACTAATAGGTTACAGAGGCTATGCTAAAATACGGGATCATTCTGACACATCATACAGTGTGATGAGAAATCAGTGACTAAGCTGCTCGAATATATATATACACATTTTTATAATATTTCCTATAATTTTAAGTTTATTTAAACTTATATATTTAAATGCTATTTAAATATTTAAATGCTATTCTTTTGCATTTTTGATAATTTGAAAAAATCTGTAAGTTAAATTCAGAGACTGGAGACTACTGATTTTAACAATCTGGAATGCCACCCAGTGGGGTGGGTCATTAGCTATAGCAAGACATGGCAAAGGTAGAGTGTTTTATAAAACTGTGAAAGTGGATCAATTTAAAATCCAATACAGGAAGTGAAGGAAAAACTCACAATTCTCATTAAGCTCTCCCATATTTATAACTGAAATCATATTCACAATACAAGGGGGAACTAGTTATATATTTTAATTGCTTGATTAGTTGAATAATTGCCACTATCATGTTAGATTGTATTTCCATTTGGTTTTACTCCTTCTTGTCAGCCTAAAACAAAGAGGTGATTTGTGTTGCCAACGAACTTAAAAATACCCAATATAGTGGGAAATATCTACTCCATTCTGAAATCAACTTCTCTAGCTCCAAATGTCATATATAGGATCAAGTGGAACCATAGAAATGTGCTCTCATTCAACCTGCAGAAGAGGCCACCGTGATGGATAGATCTATGCTGTAGCTTAGGTAGACAATAGGATTCTGAGGTCCACCTTGACTCCTGCATAGTAGGAAAGAATCCAGGTGTTCCACTACACACCCAGTGGTGGTGAGGAAAGTGATGACTGAGACAGTGGACCTTGCCTCAAGCAAGCTCGTGCAAGGGTGGGGTAGCCTCTACAGAGATTCTGGGGTGCAAAATTCCTAAGCAACAGGTCAGAAAGAGAATGTTACTGAAAATTAGAGCAGTGTTCAGGGCCAGCAGGAGCTGGGCTTGGCTTGAGTGAAAAGAGAGCTCCAGTCCCTGACCATGCCAAGAGAAGGCCCAGACTTCAGACCACGAGCTGCAGACTTCAAGTCAAAACTGTAGTTGTTGCCAGCAGACTAGCCACCAGCAGCAGCCATGGAGGAGGAGATGAACTGGAGGAGATGAACAACCACAGCATAAACTCACTGTTTAGAGCCCTGGCTCCCCTCCACAACTAGCATAAAGTCCTATGTGTAACACCGTCACCCAAATGTCTGGGAAGGGGCAGTTAGGGAGCAACATCTGAAAGATGGAACATTTACCTAGACATATTAAGTTGCCTGAATGAAATGGTTTAGACTAGAAAAGATGGAGAATTCAATTGGCAAGTTTCATGCTCTATTCCCCTCTTTCCTGAGGTGTCTGTGGAATATTAGTAAGTTGGCAATGTAAAGAATGTAATGTATGTCTGCTTAGGAATTTGTACATCTAATTTGTGACCTATTTGCTTTCCTAGACTTCTTCCCCTTCTCTCTACTCCTTCTTTTTCCTCTTTCTTTCTCCTTCTCTTTTCTACTTTGACTTCTCTTCTTTCTTTTGTCCATACTAGATACATCTGGAAGTTCAATAGGTTCTTGGAACATCAAAGAGATAGGATACTCCAGCAGAGGAGAAAAATGTATATATGACTATATTATAGGGTGATGAACACAGATACAGATGCTGTAAGTGGAGTGACTAGAGGGGTTGGTTCCTTTACATGAATATGCTTTGGAAATTATAAATTTTCAGACTAATAATAGGATTTGCAAAAATACAACTATGTAGAAACTTCCCCAAATACAAAAAAAAAAAAATGCAAGAACTAAGAAATGATTTCAGAAAAGTCTTGAGATAAGCAAGACAGTATGCAAATGCCAATTTTGTGCATACATACATAAATATTTAGAATTTGTAGTCTGAAAACCAGCCCCACTCATGATAAAACAGAAACAGTGATATATCTAACAAAACATGTACAAAATCTGCATAGTGAAAGCTACAGAACACTAATGAAAAAAATTAAAAGTGCATGCAAATGCAGACATAGGGACAATTATGACATCTGTTTCCAGTACCAGAGTGGCCCAGTTCAAATTCCTGCTCTGCTTCCTATACTGCTTCCAGTTTCCTGCTAATACACCCTGGAGAGAGCAGTAATTGGCTCAAGTATTTGGGTTATCACCAATCACATATAGGGGAGATACAGATTGAGTGCTGGGCTTTTGGCTTCAATCTCTCTCTCTCTCTCTCTCTCTCGCTCTCGCTCTCGCTCTCTCTACCTATCTCTCTCTCTCTCCATCTCTTCCCCTTCACTCTTTTGTTCTGCCTTTTAAATAAATAAAAATAAGTAAATAAAATCTCATATGTAGATATATATGTCTCATATGGAGACACATTATGTTCACAGATTGAAAAACTCAATATTGTTGACATTATTTCTTCCTAATTTGATCTATAGATTCAACTTAATAGGAACCAAAATACCAGTAAACCTTTTTTTGAGGATAATAATAAACTAATTCTAAAATTTACATGGAATGGCAAAGGAATTCAAGTAGCAAAAATAATTCTAAAAAGTACAATATCAGAGAACCTGCAATTGTTGACTGATTTTAAGACTTATCATAATGTGCAGTAATTGAAATAATTTTGACAAAGTTATTTTGACAAAAGCTAAACAGGACAATTTTTGGAATAGAGTCCAAAAATAGACCAATACAAACACAGTCAACTGATGTTTGACAAAGGTGCTAAGACAATTCAATGGAAAAAGGAAAATTCTTTAAGCAAGTGGTGCCAGAAAAATACATTCAAATGTGCAAAAATAAATCGACACAAATATCATAGAATGCACAAAAACTAAAAACTGATAATAAAACTAAACACATAGTATAAAGCTATAAAACTCATGGACTTGTGTTTGAGGATAAATTTTTAGATGTTACTCCAAAATTACAAACCATAAAAAATTGATCAATTGGATGTATCCAAATTAAAAGTTTTTCTCTGTGAAAGACATGGAAAAAAATGAAAAGATAAGCCACGTTCATGAAGAAACTATTACAAACTTGCATGGACTTGATCCAGAATATAAAAAGAACCCTTAGAACTCAACAATAAGTAAATGAAAAACCAATAGATAATGTGAAAAAGATCTAAACAGACTTAACATGGAAAATATAGAGATGGCAAATACATATATGAAAATGTACTGCATATCATTAGCCTTTTATAGAGAAATATTAATTAAAACCATGAGATACTGCTATATATCCATAGAAATGACTAAATAGTTTTTTTTTTTTTTGACAGGCAGAGTGGAGTGAGAGAGAGACAGAGACAGAGAGAAAGGTCTTCCTTTTTGCCGTTGGTTCACCCTCCAATGGCCGCTGCAGCCTGCGCATCGCGCTGATCCGAAGCCAGGAGCCAGGTGCTTCTCCTGGTCTCCCATGTGGGTGCAGGGCCCAAGCACTTGGGCCATCCTCCACTGCACTCCCTGGCCACAGCAGAGAGCTGGCCTGGAAGAGGGGCAACCGGGATAGAATCTGGCGCCCCGACCAGGACTAGAACCCGGTGTGCCAGCGCCACAAGGCAGAGGATTAGCCTGTTAAGCCACGGCGCCAGCCACTAAATAGGTTTTAATTTCAAATGCTGGTGAAGATACAGAGCAGTAGTAATTTCTGTTCTTTGTCTAATAAAATTAGATAATACAATCCCTTTGGAAAACATTTTGGCAGTTTCTTGATAGGATGCACATGCACTTATCATATGACCTAATGATTCTACTTCTAGATTTTATCTCAGGGGAATGAAAACTCATGTTTATCCAACCTGTACGTAAATACTTACAGCAGCTTTATTCATAATTACAAAAATAACTGTAAACAGCCATTAAGTCCTTTAATGAATGATTTAAAAATCCGTGATTCATCAATCAACAAAATACTACTCAATAATATAAAGAAACAAATTGCTGAGTCATGTAACAATGAATGACTCCTAAGTGTATATTTCTAAGTGAACAAGCCAGACTCCTACGACAATATATTGTATGATTTTATGTGATATCACAATCTGGAAAAGGCAAAGATATAGCAGAAGAAAATAGTTCTAGCAACTTCATCTTATGTGGATGCGTTAACTTGTCTTGACTATTCTCTCCCTAGACCTTGCACAGGACTTAGCACTGAAGGTACTTATTCCCCTCCTCTGATAGAATTCCTAAAATGCACACCAGCCTACTGTAGATATCTTGATTGGTACACATGCCTAAGGCACAAACTCCTTAACCAGTCTCCCACTACTTATTACTTACCCTCCTATTCTGGAAAGACACAAAGCCAAGTTTTATAATATATTTTTTCCTACAAAGGGCAGCATCTGGCCTTTTCAGTATTACCATAATCATTTTCCTTCTTTCAGAGTGGAAATATTCTACATGGGAACAGTACAAGCAGTAGACCCCTCAGATGAGGAAAAATACCAAAGAAAAGACCAAGTGCAAATTAATAAAGCATAAAACATTTGCACCATAAAAAATTGGGAAAGTATCATTAGTGTTGCAAATTACTGTAAGAGTAATTATCCCCAAGATGTTCACGTACCTGCTACAGCTTGTTTGCAAAAGACTGACATAATGTGATAAGCAGATAAAACTGTCAGCCCTCAAATTTTGGGGGGAATAAAGGTTGGGGCAGGATATGATATAACCTGTACAAACAAATTCAATGGCAGTGCAATGAAGATTGGAAGTTGGCAGTGTTTTGGGTGTATAGGAGACAAGCATTTGAATGCATGACACAGGTGACTTTGAATTGCTTTTTGAGAGGAAAAGAAGATTAAAAATTTCCTCTGACATTCCCATTAGCCACTCTTTCAAAGTGGAAAAGACCAGTGACTGCTTATGTATGTGGCTTGTAGATTTACTATAGAAGTGATATGGTTCAATGCCATTAGGAAGTAAAACTTTCTCACTACTTCCGGGGATACTGAAACATGCTAAAATCAAACCAAGAGGGATCCACAAAATCTTCCAATATAAAGACAGTCATGCTAGCAAATAATACTTCATAAAATGTGTGCCATCCAAACCACTCATGTGCCAATTTAAGCCAATCACCTGGGCTGACTGGGTACCATAATAATACAGTGGAGCTTATGAAAGAGCCTCATTCCAATTCAATTGTATTGGAAGAGCCTTTGAACGAAAAAACAAAAAGCTTTAAAATTTGACAAAAGTCACATCTTGATCTTGATATGGCAATATCTAAACTGTTTCATAAGTAAATTAGAGATGTTATACTTCTGACCTTTACTTCAATGTAAATCAATTACCCATTAATTTCTATTAACATAAAAGATCTATAACATTGCCAAGAAACATAACCTTCTTTTCTAAAGATTTCTGTACATGAAATGCTTGGCTTTACCTGGCTCATGAGTTATTTTGTTTTCTACATTGTTAGTTAGCATAGGAATTGGTTAAGTTCTTAGGAAATTTCATGGGACCAATTTGTGTTAGATGACTATTCAGTAGTGGAGGCTTATATACTATTCTTTTATTAACAAGGTAGCTTATTCTATTTTCAGGACGATCTTCCTCATTGGGTTCTTCTTTTAGGAATAGGCTAAGAATTACTAATATTTGCATAAATTCTTATGCCTCATATAACACTTTCACATTTATTTTCTTCTTGGATATTCTAGATATCATTGGGAAGTTTGATCATATTTGAGTAAACCACTTCCAAAAATGATTTGCACAAAACTATTGGGTCAATAATAGTAAGGCTGTGATTCAAATTCAATTCATCTGACTCAAGTCCAAGTTCTCTAGAATGTGGTAAGCTGTAATACAGCTTTTCGTTCATTCCATGAGAACAGAAGTGATGTCAACTCTTACCCATTTTGTCCCCCAAATCATTCAAGAATCAGTAAGCTCAATGTTCAGTGGAGCCAATTTGATGATGTTGGAATACAACAAGTTGGACTGGTTGAAATTAAGATAATGAATTTTCTTTGGATTTGTGGATTATTTAAGGTGATGACACTGGGTGTAGGGGTCTTGAAACTAAATAGAAATCTGGATATGGATCTTGGAAACTCTAGATACAGATGGTAATTAAAGCTACCAGAATGAGTCCCTTCTCAACAAGGATATAACTATAACCTAAATTATGGCATGAATGTCAGTTCTACTTACATTTAACTTGTAATTTTATAACTACTATATAGAAAATTAAAACAAACAAGGAAAATAATGCTGTATTCTGGAAGTACTACCCAGCGAACAGTGAAATTTTTTTGTTGTAGTTTGCTACATATTACACAGTGATAAAACATGACATTTAGACTTAAGCACTTTAAATAGTCCCTTGGGCCATCTTCAGGGCACAGAACAGCTGTATGTGTAATTAAATAAAGCTAATTTAAATAAATTAGATTTACCAGCAAATCACTCAAAGTTTGCTTTCATAAAAGTTTTTTATGCAAGAAGTTGTTAATGCTATTTCTTCAAACCACATATTTTGGAAAATGGTGGGCTCTGGGACAAGGAATACATTTTAAAGTAATAAAAATGGAAAGTTTTTTCTTTCTATTTCATCTGGAAGGTGTTATTTTACGAATTTTTACACAGATGAATTGCAAGGGAATGTTTGTGATATAATTGTTATTCAAGTGCCAAGAAAGTGAAATAGAATAAAAATATGCATCTTTTAGCTTCTTTTACTTTATACATTTCATGCTGCACAAAACATGCACCTTGGAAATGATATTACTCTTTCTTTTGCTAAAAACTATCTCCTGAAAAAATTTCTAATCGGTATTTATGTGAGAATCTGTATTCCAGAAATTGGTCAGTTGTTATATTTTCCCCTGGACTTCAAAAGGAAGATGTTGCTTTAGAAAAGCTAAGAATTTTTAGAATAAAAATGAGCATGTAGCTAGTTTTAATGTTCCTGAACGTGGGGCTGTTATAATGTAATCATCAAGGGCTATGAAATTGTTTTCATCAAAAACTTGTAAGGAATATTTCTGGGAACCAAGGTGAATTAACGTTTGACCTTTTTAATATTGTCTTTCTGCCACTCTCTCTCCCCCTCTCTCTTAGATACTTGTTTTCAGGTTTCAGGAATGAAGCACATTGATCCTGTTTTTAAAGATCAGTCATAGGGTAAACAGAAAGCTCTATGATTTATGATCAGCCCTGCTGATGGTTCCTCAGAGAGGTCCACATTGTACAGATTGAGAACTGCTGGAGCGACCACGGCTTCTGACTCTACAAAAGAAACAGCTCCACTCAGTCCTCTTTTCAGAAATAAAACTAACTGCAATCTGAAACTGATTAGAGTCCAATATAAATAAATCCAATATTTAGCTAATCCATAATGAATAATTTTTCTGGCCTTTTGTGTGACTAATCTCCTCATTTTTGTCTCATTGCTTTTAAGATGAACTTAGTGCAAATGTTTGAAAAATTGCACTTGCATCTGAAGACAGAGACACAGTTAGGCTATTTAACTTCATTCTGTTCTAGAACCAGTGGTTAAAGCAACACAAGAGCTTTAAGAAAATTCTTCAAAACAGGCAAATGGGCTGTCATCAGCTATCTGTGTGTTTCACAGCAGCCATGCGAAGACAATATTGTGTGCTACATCTTTGTTAGTCACATAAAGTGTCATGGATTTAAAATAAAGCAAATGCAATCATTACAATACATTAATCAGAGCATCTTGTGTCTTAACACAAGTTATCCAAATTGAACTTTGTAAAATAGTCTTCATTACTCATAAGTTTAAGGCATAAAATAAACTTCATTTTAAAAAGAATATTTTACATTTATTGAAGAATTGATCTGGTATGTCAGAAAGTTGGATGTTCATTTTAATAAATTTATAATGACATATAAATATATATTACATATGGTATGTTATATGTACATATTTAGAATCTTTCCTGGAGTAGTTGATTTACAGTGAAGATCCTTTTCCAAGCTCAGATTTATTTGGTTAGTTTTTGCCTTTGTTTATCATCACAACAAAAAACACAGCAGCTTTTTCTCTGCTTCCTTCAAAGTCTTGTTGATATGAATGGAAACTTGATTTTCTTTTTCTCTTAAATTAATCCTCACATTTTTCTAATTCTCTTGCCCACATAACTGGAACACAAGGAGTATCATTTTTCTACATCCCTTTATGTTCAGAGCTAATTCTGCTTCCCCACTGTTGTTTGGGGCTACCATTTCTGATAAAGTAGACTTACAGAATGAAACTGCTTACTATTGACTGCGAAAAACACAGCAATAATGACTTCACATTCCCAGTTTGAAGATATCTGAGTTCGACTTTATTGGATGCTTTCAACCTGGTCTTCACTCATCAGTCTGCAGGTAACAAACCTTGTATATTTGATAGATCTTCCTGGGAATTGGTTCTATACTTCTGATGGGCAGAATGTTATACTTTCAGAATATTTCATGACAATCTCACTGATTATCTACAAATCAACCATACGTCATAGTGAATAGACCAATAAGCCTCAAAGTCAATATTTGGAAGTTCTTAAATGGTATAATCAATCCATCAATTCCAACTATGATCATTTACATTTAAGATATGTGCTTTTTCTCTTTTTAAAAATGCCTACTAGTTTTACAACCATATGTACTGGTCAAAAACAATTAAAAATAAATCTAATTTAGAAGGAAACTATTCATTTTATTTCCTAGAAAACAAAACCCTTTAATTTTTTTTTTGCTATTTTTGTCATTATTGCTCTGAACACCAAATCAAACAAGCATAACTCCTCTATTTAACTTTGTAGATTAAGTCCTGTCCAAAAAAACTATGGTGTCAGTGTCAATCAATATATGTCAACTAGCTTAACATTAAGAAAATATTATCACAGAAATTTCATTTCCAATAATAGGAAGGAAAAATAATGAGGAGGTTAGTCTCCAAAAGGTTAAAAACAGTAAATAATTTTGGATACATTTTTGAAAATGTATGTAGAGTTGTTGGAGCCCTCCTCTGTAGCAGGCTTTTGCTTTATGGCCCTTTACAAAAGATAAACTGACACTACAGTACCTAAATTTTCTAAGACTCCAGTGGTACAGGAATCAAAAAGTCTAATAGAACTTTCTCCTTTAACGCTAAGGCTCCAACAGGTCCTAAAGTAAGATTTAACCAGAAATCATCTATTCTCTGCCAGAACTCACACAGAGAACCAATTTATCACAAATTACGAACACAGTAGAAGGTTGGACGGGAGTGAAACCACAGATCACTTAGAACCCAAAGATGGCAACTGGGAGAGTATGCAGCCAAAACTCATATGACTTTAGATCCCAGAACATCTATAGGCAAATTATAATTTAAAGTGATCTTGAACACTAAGTGTCCCCAGGCACCTAAAGAAACCAAATGCAAACTCACTCTGGAGGAATTTACTTCATTCCAAAAATGCTGTTGCTTATCTAACACAGGCAAGTACACTCATATGGATTTTTTTTTTTTACACTTAGCAATAATCCTGATTGAGCCAGCATCTCTTTAGATGTTCTGATATCCATGCCATACCAGTTGTTAAACACTTTTAATATCAACCTTGTTGGAACTAGCATCTGTTTTATTATTTCATAATGATCATACTCTAGTAGCTTTTAGATAATTTTATTATAATCCTGATCTCAGCCTAAAGAACTCTCAAATAGTAAAGTCCAGGGAAACTGAGAAGCTCCTAGTGAAAAATAACCACATACATATGGAAACACCCCCATAGATGAGAAACAGCAGAAATGAGAGACAACAAGATAAAGCTGTAAGTACTTTAGATACTGTAATAAAAATCTAGTCAATGTAAAAAAATGTTTAATATGTGTAAAAAATAAAAGTTTTAAAACTTATACAGCAAGGAAATTTAATCAGAACAAAATAAAAGAATATATTAACTAAAATTTTAAAATCATACTGATGATTTAATAACAAAATAAACATAGCAAAACAGAGTAACATAAATCTGTTAAGTTATATTTTGATAAATTATCCAGAATTCAACAGAGTTACAAAGAGATGGAAAGTGAAAAAGGAGATAAGAAGATGTAGAGGATACATATCAAAAAAGGAAGATTAAAAAGTAAACATTGAACAGGTAATTTAAATAATGCTGGCAAGATTTTCCAGGAAAAAATAAGAAGACAATGATAGCCCAGCGCCACAGCTCACTTGGCTAATCCTCTGCCTGCGGTGCCGGCACACCGGGTTCTAGTCCCGGTTGGGGCATCGGATTCTGTCCCGGTTGCTCCTCTCCCAGTCCAGCTCTCTGCTGTGGCCCGGGAGTGCAGTGGAGGATGGCCCAAGTGCTTGGGCCCTGCACCCGCATGGGAGACCAAGAGGAAACACCTGGCTCCTGGCTTCGGATCAGCACAGCGTGCTGGCCATAGTGGCCATTTTGGGGGTGAACCAATGGAAAGAAGACCTTTCTTTCTTTCTCTCCCTCTCTCTCTCACTAACTCTGCCAGTCAAAAAAAAAAAAAAAAAAAGACAATGATAAAGAATAACTAAAATAAACATGGACACATAGCCACAGTTTCTGAAGACCTTTTAAAAGGTAATAAGTGGATATTATGAGCAACATGAAAGCTTAATTGGAATAAACATTAAACATTTTAACTCAAACAGCTTTAAAATTTTTTATTGATATAAAGACAATAGATTTCATACATTTCAATCAACCATTCCTCACCCAAAAGTGTTTCAGAGATGGACCCTTATAACACCACATATGCACCGAGAGGGAATGAAGGAATGTATCACAAATTGAAGTTTCTTAGGAAATGGAGCGCTGACAGAACTGCGACGTGGTCTGGATGAGGGTTTCCATATTCAAGGTCTCTTCTAGAAAAACTTGACAGAGCCACCAAGGTGGGGAAGCACGTGGACCTTCTCCTCAGATGTGAAGCAACGGGTTATGCTAGGCCACAGTGTTTCCTATGGTATCTACCTGGAGTAAAGCTGTTATTGTTATAGACACAGGGTTTTGTCAAAGCTTCTCTTTGTCCATACCTACATGCATTCCTGGGTTCCCATTTTCTTCAGCTCCAAGTCAGAGATGTATGAGTCTAAAAGAAATCCCAGGGCACTCACTCGTTATTGATTCTGGTTTCAAGGTCTCCAGCCAGGTTACGCGCTCGCTACCGTAAGAGTCTTCTTATATTTGTTTTTAAATATGTAAAGTCCTTGGAGTTTAGTTTTACTTAACAGAATAAATAAGGAAAATCATATATACACCATCATACTGGAAACAGTTTGTTAAACCTTTTTATATATTTCCATTCTTTCTCTTCTAGGAATTTTCTATATTGGTTTTTTAGCTATATTTACCCCACCTATTTAAGCTTGAATCTATGTTTATCTGATTTCAATGCTGACTGACATGATTCCACAACTTTCTCATTTTTAAATACTCTTCCTTGACATACTGTTGGTTTACTTGAGAGTAAAATTTTGAGGAATATTTTTAGGAGACACATAAGAATTATTCAATTGCATAATCTTTAAATATCCAAGAGAACATCTCTGTTTCCTTCATATATGTACCATATGCCTGTGTAGAATTCTTGGGTCTCAATTTTTTCTTTTATTCTCTCACTACTTTTCATTACTTTCTGACACCAACCTGATTATTGTCCTAGGATCACTTGTTATTTCTAATCTACATGCGCATAGAACTTAACTTTGCGAAATTTTCACCAAGGAAGTATATATATGTATATATAGTTTTATTTACTGTTACTAGGTAAATCTTTTTTGATTCCTGGTTTTGAAGTTTTTCCTATTTAGGAACGTTTATTTTTGTATACACATAAGTGGTTATTTCTTCTGGTCTACCTGCCCTATTTCCAAACAGGTCTGTAAATTTCAGAGGTAGCTCTATACAATTATCCCACTGGGTTCAGGAATGTTGAAATTGATCCTAATGCTTGTTAAGCTTCTCTCTCTCTCTTGCTGTGAATCAAATCTGTTTTTCCAGATCCCACCAGTTCAGTTTTCCATCAACCTGTAAAGAAACAGAATCTTCTATGGCTATGATGCAGAATATATCAAATAATCATCAAATCCCACCATGGAAAGATGAGAAAAGTCCCAACACTCTACTAAGGGTAAATGTAAACTATTGATAATCTTTCTTCTTTAATGTGATGAAAACAAAGGTTGGAACTGAAAACTTCGTTGAAACTGAACTATTTTCTCCCAGGTCTGGTATATAACATTTTGCTTGCTTTTCCTGATAGCAAGAGATCCACTGGCGTGTAGCTGAATTCAATATCAAAATGGGGTCTGTCAAAGACTGATGTGGAATTCTGCCCAATTCTTCCATGTTCACACAATAGGGAAAGGGAAAATATAAATCTACTGTAAATTATCATTACCAGCTCACAATGCAGCAGCCCGAGGAAGTGGAGCAGAAGCTAAAACCTTGTGCAGTCCCAGCAAAGATCTGGGTCTCTGTGTCATTTATTCTCTGTGTTTACTGAATTGCCACGGTCTGTTCCAGCTCTCAGGGTAACCAATTTGTTCAGTTAGTCTAGTGCCAGGGATGAGCTACAGCAGTAGCTGGCAAGAGCAATGTCCATCTCTCCAACAATACTACCATTCAGTTTATTATAGCTCATCCTTCCAAATACAAACATGAGAATCACCCACAGTTGTAGGAAGCTTCCCTGGGTGATAATCCACATAATATATGCAGTGAGTTCCACCTTTGCCTCCTCTGTCTTCCATCCAACTGACAATGCGTTGTCAGTTGAGTTTCACTAATGTCTTCTCACTTACTTTGTTGGGATAAGGCTTCTTATAAGGAAGATTTTCAAGTTAGCCTTCCACATATATTCTGTTACACTAAGTTGTTTCCATGGGAATCGAGGAGGTGCCCATTGTAACCTCTATTTTCTGCTCACCATCCTGCCTCATATTGTATTCAATACTAGGACTGAAGATCACCTTTGGACTCTTACTGGGTTTCCCTTTATTTTAAAAACACTCTTAGCAAATCACATTTCCTCCAGAGAGCTAAAAGTAAAGTATGGCTGTATGGAATTATTATGGAGATACTCATGGGAGAATGTAGATATGATATCTAATAGAAATACTCATTGGAGAATGTAAACATTTGTGATTAATGATAAGGCAGAATGAGTTGATTTGGTTGTAGCTGAAATTTTCTCTTCCCATCCTCACTTAACAGTCCATTTGGAGCAACAGCTACTTAATTTTTCAAAATTCAGCTATCATGTCTTCTGAAAGTATTTTTTGATCTGCAACATTGTTTAGGTCCACCCTTCTGGGTTGTTCCCACCACATATTTTACTGATATGATGTTTTAATATAAATGGCCATTATATTAAAAAATACTCCAAGTACTTCACATAGAACTTGAGGAGTGGGGGCCTGTGCTGTAGCATAGTGGGTAAAGTTGCCGCCTGCAGTGCCGGCATCCCAAATGGGCGCTGGTTCTAGACCTGGCTTCTCTACTTCCAATCCAGATCTCTACTATGGCCTTGGTAAACAGTAAAAGGTGGCCCAGGTGCTTGGGCCTCTGCACCTGTGTGGGAGACCTGGGAGAAGCTCCTGGCTCCTGGCTTCCCGTCTGCGCAGCTCCAGCCGTTCCAGCCATCTGGGGAGTGAATCAGCAGATAGAAGACCTCTCTCTTTCTCTCTCTCCTTTCCTCTGCTCTCTGTAACTCTGCCTTTTAAATAAATAAATACATCTTTTTTTAAAAAAAGAATGAGTTGATGTACACTAAATATTTACTGAATGAATAAGTGAATTAAAATAAATAATTGCCAGATCTTCCATAAGTATTGCAGCAATTAATCTAATGCTAAAATTCCAGGAACTTTTAATTAATTAAAACTTCATTTGTCTGAAGTACCTAGAGAAGTTACTGGCTAGTTTGAAAATAATTATTTGCGCCAGCGCCGTGGCTCAACAGGCTAATCCTCCGCCTTGCGGCGCTGGCACACCAGGTTCTAGTCCCGGTCGGGGCACCGGATTCTGTCCCAGTTGCCCCTCTTCCAGGCCAGCTCTCTGCTATGGTCCGGGAGTGCAGTGGAGGATGGCCCAAGTGCTTGGGCCCTGCACCCGCATGGGAGACCAGGAGAAGCACCTGGCTCCTGCCTTCGCATCAGCGTGGTGCACCAGCCGCAGCGCCGACCTTGGCGGCCGTTGGAGGGTGAACCAACGGCAAAGGAAGACCTTTCTCTCTGTCTCTCTCTCTCTCACTGTCCACTCTGCCTGTCAAAAAATAAAAAATAAAAAAAAGAAAATAATTATTTGCACAGTATGATCAAAAGACACACAATGTTGTTGCTTTTTGATCACCAGTATTATTTCCACCAAATCTGTGGTTTCCATATAAGCTTCTAAGGAATGGGTTTCCAAATACCCAAAACAACCCAGAAGCATGAAACAGAAGATGGGAAATTTTAATATGAAAGCTCATGTCAGTGAATATCAAATTACAGAATTTCAAAATGAGCAGCATCACATAGAAAATGTATATGAAAACAGTTGCCAAAGATAGCCATGCCCTAAAATTAAAAAAGCAACCATTCATCATAAAGCAAAGTTTCCAAGTATAGTTAGTGATCATGGAAGTCAATCAGCTAGTATGGACTGACTCCACGTAGTTTCCTATAATCTACATCTGAGATACACTTCTTTATATGCCATTTTTTCTTCTTAGTTTTCCTTTTCTAAAATTTTTCCCCACTATTTTAAATTGTTAGCATTTTTTACAATTTTCAATGCTACGTATTTCATCTTTGTAACATTTCCAATACTGCATCTAAATTATGAAAAGACTGAGTTGTTATTTTATTCATTTTTTTGACTCTTTTAAAATGCATTATTATTTAAACACACTGACTTTGTGTGACTGTGATTATCTGTAAAATTTTGACACTTTCTCATTAAATGAAGAAATGTCCTTTTTGTACATTTGCATGTGTGAAGGATAAAATTCCATGAAATCTTGGCTCTGGGCAACTGCATATGCAGTAGTGACTTCTTGCAGTTTTCAATCTATCTCATCAAAAGATTTTGATCGGGGCCACATTATGGCACCGTGGGATAAGCTGCTGCTTGGGAGGACAACATCCTATACTGGACGCCATGTAGAGTCCCTGCTGCTGTTCTGCTTCCTATCCAGCACCCTGCTGATGTGCCTGGGAAAACAGTAGAAATTGGCCCAAGTGCTTGGACTCTTGCGACTCATGTGGGAGACCCAGAAAGAGCTGCTGGCTCTTGGATTTGGCCTGGCCCAGGCCCAACTGCTGAAGTCATTTGAGGAATGAACCAGCAAATGGGAGATCTCTCTTTTTATCTCCTCCTACCCTTACCCCCATGTCCTGCTGCCTTTCAAATAAATACATAAATAAATCTTGAAAGACTCCAACTGTCATGGTATTCCAGATGACTACAGTTATAAAGCTGAGTGTACAAAATCACCAATCCCAGTGATACACATTTTTTTTTTTATTTTTTTTTTTTTGACAGGCAGAGTGGACAGAGAGAGAGAGACAGAGAGAAAGGTCTTCCTTTACCGTTGGTTCACCCTCCAATGGCCGCTGCGGCCAGTGCACTGCGACCGGCGCAGTGATCTGGAGCCAGGAGCCAGGTGCTTCTCCTGGTCTCCCATGTGGGTGCAGGGCCCAAGGACCTGGGCCATCCTCCACTGCACTCACGGGCCACAGCAGAGAGCTGGCCTGGAAGAGGGGCAACCGGGACAGAATCCAGTGCCCCGACCGGGATTAGAACCCAGTGTGCCGGCGCCTCAGGCTGGGGATTAGCCTATTGAGCAGCGTGCCGGCCAGTGATATGCATTTTTGCATTTCACTTTTTGACCTATTGCTTTAAATAGCAGCTCAGTCGTTCACAACGGTTTTACCTGTGCTCTTGTAACTACATCTACTTATGTTTGTCAAAATATGCTTGTTAATATTTTACATTTTATCATGTAATATCTGTAATGAAGTAGTCTGTTATGCATTTATGTTTCAAAAATAAAAATAATATGTAAACACAAATCTTAGAGAATTTTTAACTTGCTTTTTCAAGAAATCTATTTTCAGGTTTTTTATCTTATAAGATATTATATTTTAGCAATTTTGGAGTTTAGGGATTTTAATCTTTGGAGATTTCAACATTTGGTAATAAAGCTTTTGGGATTATGGCCCAAACCAATTAAGAATACTCTGGTGTATTCCAAAATGTTTTCATGCTCCTCGCCTTGCTGGAAATTAGAGCTTTTTCTCCAAATTCATTTGACGACCAACTAAAGATTCTAGAAGTAAAACTCACAAAATTGTGACCTACTCCCCACTGACTGGCTCTCCCAGGAGTTTTTATCTTTCACACTTGTCCACTTGGAACTAGCAATTCATCAATTACAGTTCAGATTTCCCTCTTCTAGCACTGATTCCTGTGGAGTTTGCGGCTCTGATTAATTACAATTCTCTGCATTTCCCTATTGGTCTCTCCAATTTGGGGGACAGTTCAGCTTGTGACCTCACTCCTCTTACACATCTAAGAAGACCTGTTGTTTTTTCATTTGTTCAGCTTCTTACTTGTTGACAGGAGAGAGTAACAACACTCAAGCTGTTACAAGCTGGGCTGCAAACCAGAAGTCCAGGGAAAACCCCTGGATGTTTAAGAAGAAAATTTGACCTATCTAGGAGGATAATTAAAAGTTCCCCACGCAAGAGTGAATGAAGTTGTGAATGTTTTATAACTGAGCTGGACTAATTTGAGGGAAGAGAGGCAGAAGGTCCGTGACAGGGAACCGCAGAGGCCCAGGATTCCATAAAACACTTGTGCTTGAGTTGGAAATGGAGTTTTACAAGCTGACTCTCAAAGTTGTGATTTATATCAGCTTTTACTTAATGGAATTAATGACATTCAGAAGGCACTAATCTGATGACAGCTGATTATAATCAGTGGAGAAATCAGCCTTTATGTACCTGGACCCTGTGTCATTTCTATTTTAAAGCAGGTGGGAAATACAGTGGAAAAAACATTGGCTTTGATGTCAAACAGAGCTGGGTTTTAATTTTGGGGCAGACACTTACTTACACGACGTTAGGACATTATTGCCCTTCCCTGAGTTTATACTACAGTTTTGTCCGAACAACTGGACAAACACGATAGCTTGTGTACAGTAACACGTATTCAGTAAATGTAACTTTCCTTAAAGGATCCCGTACTTAAGTGATTTGACTGTCCTAAGGGATGATGCTCCTTTGTGTTTTGTTGTTTTCATATTGTTAACGATTTGAATTCATTAGTCTGCTATGTAATTGAATTTGGTAACCAGAAGTGTCAATTCATCTTCACAAGCATGATTCTACTCTTCATTTCTCTTCTTTCAGGATCCTTTAAGCACAATGTTTCTATCAGTTACACACTGCCTTCACTGTTGTCCCTTTCAGTTTTACTTTGTTTTCTCACTGATTTTGAAAATAATTTACAGGGGTAGGCATTTTGGCATAGTGAGTTAAGCCACCACTTGGGTCCATATCCTATCCTGGAGTGCTGGTCCGAGTATTGGCTGCTCCTCTTCTGATCTGGTTCTCAACCAGCTCACCTGAAGGTGGTGAATAATGGCTCAAGCACATGAATCCCTGCCACCCATGTAGGAGGTCTGTATGGGATTCCTGGCTTCTAGCTTCAACCTGGCCCAACTCTCGTTTTGGTCATTTTGGGAGTTAACCTGCAGATGGAGGATCTCTTTCTCTCCGTCCCTCCTCTCTCCCTGTTCCTCTTTCAAATAAGAAAATAAATCTTATTTTTTAATAAAATTATAAGAGAACAGGACTTAATTGTAGCCCAGTTGCTTAGCAAGATATTCTCCTTGAAACAGGAGTTCAATAAACGTAGCTTGATGATAATTATAAGCTAAATCAAGTCCAAAATTTTTCTTTAATACAACCACTATACTTGTCCTCAGTAGAGTTAACATGGTATCTTCAAAATTAGATAGGGGGGCCTGCGCTGTGTCATGGCAGGTGGGGCCACTGCCTGCAGTACCAGAATCCCATATGGGCACCAGTATGAGTCCTGGTTGCTCCACTTCCAATCTCGCTCTCTGTTACAGCCTGGAAAGCAGTAGAAGATGGCCCTAGTCCTTGGGCTCCTTTACCTGTGTGGGAGACCTGGAAAAAGCTCCCGGCTCCTGGCTTCAGATTGGCTCAGCTCTGGCCACTGCAGCCAACTGGGGAGTGAACCAGCAGATGGAAGACCTCTCTCTCTGACTCTCCTTCTCTCTTTGTATAACTCTGACTTTCAAATAAATAAATCTTAAAAAAAAAAAAAAAAAAACTAGGTAGGAGGGGCCAGTGTTGTGGTGTAGTGGATAAAGCCACCTGCAGTGTGGCTTCTTTGAGTCCCTGCTGCTCCACTTCCTATCCAGCTCTATGCTAGGGCCTGGAAAAGCAGTGGAAGATGGCCCAAGTCCTTGGGCCCCTGCACCTGGGTGGGGGACCTGGAAGAAGCTCCTGGCTCCTGGCTCCTGGCTTCGGATTGGCCCAGCTCCAGCCACTGCAGCTATCTGGGGAGTGAACCAGCAGATAAACCCCACCCCTTCCAGGGCTCTGCCTCTGCCTCTGCCTCTCTGTAACTCTGCCTTTCAAATAAATAAATAAATCCTTTAAAAAAAGAAAAAAAAACTAGACAGGAGTGCCATATATCATCACTGATTATATTAACGTAGTAATGGGCTGGAAGAAGTGTAAAGCTGGAAAACTGGATACTTGAAGAAAGTTTGTATAGAATCATAAGTCTGAAACAGGCCTCCATATTTTCAACAATAGTTAAGATAGTTTATAACATCTGATTTTATTTTTAACTCAGATGTGAAGGTTACCATTCACAGTACTTCTAATAAAACCAGAGCTTTAAAGCTTTTAAAGCCACATATTGAGAGTAAAAATTATATACTTTATAAATGTACTTATGACTCAGCTAACTCTAAATATAAAACTATAGGTAGGGGCCGGCACTGTGGCATAGTGGGTAAAGCCACTGCCTGTAGTGCCGGCATCCCATATGGCACTGGTTCGTGTTTCGGATGCTCCACTTCAATTCCAGCTCTCTGCTATGGCCTGGCAAAGCAGTAGAAGATGGCCCAACTCCTTGGGCCCCTGCACCCACATGGGAGACCCAGAAGAATCTCCTGGCTTCAGATCGGCACAGCTCCAGCCGATGCAGCCATTTGGAGAGTGAACCAGTGCACGGATGGAATACCTCTCTCTCTGCCTTTCCTTCTCTCTCTGTGTAACTATGACTTTCAAATAAATAAATAAATCTTTAAAAAAATAGGTAAACTATAATCCTACAAAATAACTTAATTTTGAGCCTTTAAAGGGAATTAGCAAGTTGTTACAAGCACTGGAACATGAACAAATTCCTAATATAATCTAAGGCTCAGTGGCTAAAAGTTTATATTTGATTAAAAGCAGAGATTCACATTTGAAACTTCTGAAACACAAAATAATCATATATGATATTATGTGGGTTACTAGACAAATGCTGCAAATTTATGTAGGAAGCCATTGACAACCACCCAGAAAGGACTTCTGTTAACATGAATTCTTGAATGGCCAAGATAATACATTCACTATGGTAGTGGTTCATAGGTTGGGATAATTTTTCCCACCACAAGAGTGTAAGAATGGGAAACATTAGAGATGAAGTTTTCAATTGCCTATCTCTATTGACTTTGGAATGTAAAATATAATCATCTCCCTACAAAAATTTCTAATTGCTATGTTCTTATCACATGAACTGATGATGATCATGGTACTATGTGAATACTTAATGAATCATCAGAATAATGATAAGATTCACTCCTCATTTGTTTTTTAAATACAGCAGGGTTTTGTGTTTTTGTTGTTGTGAGAGGCTCCTATCCACTGGTTCAATTCCCCCAGCGCACACATTGACCAGCGTTGGGCTAAGTCTGAAACAAGGAGCTGGGAACCCAATACATGGGTAGCAGGAATCCAAATACTTGGGCCTTCCAGGGTCTGCATTATGAGGAAACTAGAATCATGGCTGGAGCAGGATTTGAATCCAAGTGTTCCATTGTGGAACATAGGTCTTATTTAACAAGCATCATTACTGTGAGGCTAAATACTCATCCCTCATTCTTGCTTTAAGGATAAACATTTTAGTACATCTAGCAGGTACACAAATAATCTGTATAGCATATACATGGATGCATAGATACTATTTAGTGTGACTTGGCCCATAATATGCATGGAAAGAAAAATGAATGAAGTATGTTTATATTTTTTAACAAAGGAAATTGCAACAATATTTATGTGTCACCAGATAATGAGATTGCTCTGTAAATCTATGTAGGAATATCTCAGAACATTTTATCTAATGTATACTGTTCAGTGGATATATTTGCCACATTATTATCATCCAAATTAACATTACATGATTCAACTGTGTCTACATTAGAGGAAGAATGGGTTTTATGGAACACCACTTCATGATTTCAAGTAGATCTAATGAATAAGTGTAACCTTTAAGGTCTTTATGTACTAGAGCCTTTGGTACACAAGAGGACAGATCTACAGTAAAAATTTTCTGTTTTACAACTTGTTTTATGATTTTTTAAATTTATTTATTTATTTTTACAGCAGACAGGCAGAGTTAGACAGAGAGAAGGGTCTTCCTTCCATTGGTTCACCCCTTAAATGGCCGCTACGGCCGGTGCGCTGCACCGATCTGAAGCCAGGAGCCAGATGTTTCCTCCTGATCTCCCATGCGGGTGCAGGGCCAAAGCACTTGGGCCATCCTCCACTGCACTCCCGGGCCACAGCAGAGAGCTGGACTGGAAGAGGAGCAACCGGGACAGAATCCGACGCCCCGACCGGGACTAGAACCCGGTGTGCCGGCGCTGCAGGCGGAGGATTAGCACCGGCCTATGATTTTATTTTAATCTCTTGAATGAGTAGACCTTGATCCATTAATTTATAATAAAAATTTTTCTTCTGTTTTATTAATTCCAAAGCCAATTCCATCCTTGAGAAAGATGGTATTAGATTTCTCTCACATAATCTTCAAGTGAAATTCACTTGATCCTCCATAGAGCTTAGAACCATGATTATATATTGTCCTTTTTTTGACTCAAATCTCTCCTTTTTCACTGATACCTTCCACATTATCTTCATACATGCACAATTTTTTCATTTACCTTCAAAGTACCTTGAAGTTACTTGCTTCTGTGCCAACTTTGTTGTTTTTCAAACTCATAATTTCTCTCCAATACCTACATTTTCTCAATTACTAGCAGGTCCTTGAAAATCTGTTTCTATATTCTGTAAAATCACCAATGAAATATTTCATGTCTAACTAAGTGACCTCTTCTTAGAGATTTCTCTATGAATTTTAATATTATGGGTCATATTCCCATTCTTGAATGCTCTCCACATTCTGTTTCCAAAATGTTACTATGCACATTACAGAGTCTCTTTTTATTTGTGTCTGTTCTGTTGAGTTCTGTTTCTTCTTCTGCCCCTTAATTGTGAATAATATTTACAGTAGCTGCTTATATACCCTCTGCCTCAGGTCCTCTCCCTAGGTGTAAAAGAGAGTGGACTACACTTGCTTTATTGTCTCAATCATTATCACCAAAGTGATTCTCAAATGAAAGCCCAGCTTAGGCACAAGTTCTCATCTGAAAGTTAGACTGTCATGTCCACCATGTTGCAGCATATTTACACATGAATTTTTTCTTAATGTCAAACATAATATACAAGTATTAATTTTAAAGGTTGATTTATGACAAAGTTCAATTAATTTTTGTCAATAAGTGAATGAATAAATAAATCTTTATTAAGAAATGCACAAAAGTCTGCATTTTCTGTTATTTATTTCATTGGATATTTTAATTATATTTTTTCAGTTTCCATTATCCCCTTTTTGGTTCTCACCTTCATTATCTTTTGCCTAAGTAAGATAGCCTCCTATCAAGTTACTCTGTTCTATTTCTCCTTGATAAAAACAGCCTACAAATTGTTATCACTTAACCTTTCCAAACTGCAAATTTAATATCACTTCCATATGGATAAATATCCACAAGCCCTCACTATTTTTTTAAAGCTCTATTTTCTTGGGGATGGAGCTGTGGCATAGCGGGTAAAGCCACCACCTGCAGTGCTGGCATCCCATATGGGCGCCGGTTTGAGTCCTGGCTGCTCCACTTGCAATCCAGCTCTCTGCTGTGACCTGGGAAAGCAATAGAAGATGGACCAAGTCCTTGGGCCCCTGCACTCATATGGGAGACCCAGAAGAAGCTCCTGGCTCCTGCCTTTGGATCAGCGTAGCTCTGACCATTGCGGCCAACTGGGTGTGACCCAGTGGATCGAAGACCTCTCTCTCTCTTTCTATCTCTGCCTCTCCTCTCTGTGTAACTCTGACTTTTGTATAAATAAATAAATCTTAAAAAATATATATCTATTTTGTTAATCAGAAAGGCAGAGTTACAGAAAGAGAGGAAGAGAGACAGGGAGAGAGATCTTCCATCCACTGGCCCCAATAGCCAGGGTTAGGCCAGGCAGAAGCCAAGAGCCAGGAGCTTCATCTAGGTCTCCCACATGGGTGCAGTGGCCCAAGCACTTGGCCCATCATTCGCTGCCCTCCCAGGAACACCAGCAAGAAGCTGGATTGGGAGTGGAGCTGCCAGGACTTGAACTGGCACCCATGTGGGATGCCAGTGTCATAGGCAGTGGCTTTACACACTATGTGACAATGCTGGCCCCATATCCTCACTATTTAGAGGACTAAGCTTGGCTCATACTGCCCTCTCTAATGTGAGCTTACCATTAAAGCTAAATCAAATAGTTTATACATTTACAAATGTTGTAGGTACGCCATGTTGTCTTCTATGAGTGATACAACAATACCCACTGCACCCACACAAAAATGACTCCCAAAAGAAATGAGCTACAAAGCCATGAAATGATATGAATAAAGCTTAAATGCTTTCTGCTAAGTGAACTAAGCTAGTCTGACAAGGTTACATAATATATGATTCCAACTATACAATGCCTTTAGTCTCCTGCCAAAACCATTAATTGGATTAGTACATTTTAACTTATTTCCCTTCCCTTCCTTCTCTTCCATCATTCAGTGTTAGCCAATAATTTTTTCAGGATTTAGTTTTTTACTATTCAATATTTTCATTTGAATAACAAACTTTTATTGCTGGATTTGTTGTCCTTAAATGATGTCCTTTAACATCCAACTATCATAGATGATAGAATCAGTCAGTTCTACCTCCCCCATTTTTCTTCTCTCCCAGTTTTTGACACTGGTAGTATTTGCACATTGTTAGGGCATACAGTGTTTCCTTTCTCACTTCACAATTTACATGTCTGCTTGTTAGTTCTTCACTCAATCCTCAATTCACAGTTTCCACACTTAACAACATCACTTTTTTTTTTTTTTTTTTTTTTATTTTTGACAGGCAGAGTGGACAGTGAGAGAGAGACAGAGAGAAAGGTCTTCCTTTTGCCGTTGGTTCACCCTCCAATGGCCGCCGCGGTAGCGCGCTGTGGCCGGCACACCGCGCTGTTCCGATGGCAGGAGCCAGGTGCTTATCCTGGTCTCCCATGGGGTGCAGAGCCCAAACACTTGGGCCATCCTCCACTGCACTCCCTGGCCACAGCAGAGAGCTGGCCTGGAAGAGGGGCAACCGGGACAGGATCGGTGCCCTGACCGGGACTAGAACCCGGTGTGCCGGCGCCGCAAGGCGGAGAACAACATCACTTTAACCATAATTTCCCCAATTGTCCCTTGCTTGGCCTAAGTCATCCTCCAATTTTTTTTTAAACTTAATTACTTTAGTTATATGGCAGTTAGGGGGGCAGGGGGTATCCCATCTGAACAGACTTTGCAGAAATCTTATAGACTTTCTTTTACTCTGTTCTTTTATTATCTGAAAAGAAGAAAAATGTATCTGTGATTTCATTCTGCTAATTCCAGTAAAGTCACATTTTAGTTAAATTCAGAATCCCCAGTTTTTGGCTTCTATTGTCAAAGACAGAAAAGAAAAGGAACAAAGATGGTTTAATTCTTAGCTTGCAATCTGATTTTTATATTCATTTTTATGAATGATCTTCAATAATATCTATGACAACAGCAAAATACATATTATTATTCCCATCTCACAGATGAAAAAATGTAGTATCATCATTTCTATTATATACGTACAGTGGTGACACTACTACATACAGGATTTTATAGGCCAGCCAGGATGATTCACAACACATGAGATCATTTCCCCCATGAATTGAAACAAGATATTTTAAAATGAATAAATGATGGGGCTGGTGTTTTGTGCAGTTATTAAGGCACAGCTTGGCATGTCCACCCATACTAGAGGGCCTGAGTTCTAGTTCCAACTTTCTTCTTCTTCCACTTTCTGTTAATGTATACCCTGAGAGGCAGCAGGTGTGCATCCACTACTTGAGTTCCCTGACTCCATGTGGGAGATTTGGATTGAGTTCCAGGGTCTGGAATCTGGCCTGGCTTGCCCTCGATTTTGCAGGCATTTGGGGGAATAAACCAGCAGATGGAAGGTTTATGTCTGTGTCTCAGCCTTTCAAGTACAAATGTTTAAGAAATGAAGGGCTGGGCAGACTTTCTTCTGCCAATGCTCCAACTACTTTGCAGCACTTAATTTCAAAGGTACACAGGAGATTCTAAAAGCTACAGAAGAAATGTCTTCTGAGGAAGACACATGAGGTCTGTTCTCCCTTGATCTATGTTACATATGATCATGTTTCCATGCCAGAGCTCTTCTGTCAAGGGAGTTCCATAACCAAAAAACTAAGCTGGGTATGATTTACAGATTGTGACAAATATATCACACTATTGTAAGGTGTTAACAATAGGGGAGGCTGAGTGTGGGGCATATGGCAACTCTTTATGCTGCCACAAATTTGGTTTTGTAAATTTAAAACTATTCTGGAATAATAAATTTAAAATGTTAATGCTAGAAAACCGCTTACCTACAGAATAAGAGAAAAATATACCTATGTCATCTTTGTGCTAATTCCAGAAAAGCCATATTTCCTCTCAAGTCATCTAATCTTTTTACTTTTCCAACAGCCACAAAAAGGTGAAAGGTATTTTGATTGATAATTTATCTTTGCTTTGTTTTTCACCAAAGCGGATTGTGAAAACTTGAGTGAGCATTTTATACTTGAAGACAAAGGACATGAGCATCAGGTACACAAGACAGCATAGCATGGAAGATACGTATATGTGAGGAATTCCACGTAGCTCTGGGCGACTAGGGCAGAAAACTAACAGGGTGTACTTCATTGCCCTACTCCATCTTTGGAAAGTGGAAAGCTATTTTTATTGTGATCAGTTAGCTATAATTTGTATATAAATGAGAATCTGTATGTGTTGTGTATACATATTTACCTTATAAATAATTGTTTTCCAATTTTCTCCATCCTTCATCTTTTTTTTCCTTCATTACCTCTTGAAGTACCTGATAGAATAACTGAAGGCAAGGCAGTTTTTGAATCTGGAGCGTGGGAAAAAAAAAGCAAGAAAGTTTTCAGAGGTTCATAGATCAGAGTTTGCTCATCAAACCAAAGGAGTCACAAATTGGCAACATTCCAGGAGAGGGAGGGCTTTATATCCTGTATTTTTCCAGCATCTTCTGGTATCTCAAGTTTTTATTTTCCTTCTCCATAGCAGAACTTTCCTTGTGACACTTCCATATGCTTTCACTCCTCTCATCTCTATCAAAGTTTTTGTAGATGTTTTTGTGAATTTAAAGATATGAATAACTTATATGAACTTGAAGTTGTCTATAAATAACACTTAAAGACAACACCACTAGCTTTAGAACAACCGTGAAAGGCCAGACTTATAAGAGCTAGTCTGGAATTTTCTTTGAGAAGGTGAGAGTCAAAACCACCCAGGTAATATTTCTTGTGGGTTTGTCTCTTCCATTTTTTAATTATAATTCTCCATCTTCTTGTAGTCCCTGAACCGTTACAGGTAAAACTGACCAGCTCGGAAGTTCTCAATTTTCTTGTGTTCGGGTCTTGCTGTCACTGACTCACTGAAGAGGTATTGTGGACAGGCTGGGGTAGGCAGGGTACAGAATTACATCTCTCTGGGGGTGCATACGAGTTTGGAAGTTTGGAAACTTCCTATTTTTTTCTGATGAAACTCCCTGAAAGGACAAGGACTCCCACTTTCCACTCTCAGACTCTGACTGTATAGCTAGCATGGTTTGGGCAGTTTTCTTAATCTCTTGATGTTTTACATGATGTGCAAGAACTATATGCTTATTTTCACGAGATACTGAAATGCCATGAACAGAGGAAAGGAAGAGGCTTCTCAGGATAAACAGCTCAAAAATGGGCGGAAAATTTGCAGTGGCAAAGCTGACTAGTCCATGACAATACAGTTGGCTGTTATAACTACAGTAAAGTGTTGAAACCAGGAAAGTATCGATTATGAAAACTTTCAATGAGATAAGAAATGGGATATAGAGTTTTTCTTTTCTATATCTACTTAAGTTACATCCCTTTGAGCTAGATGGGAGATATTCATATACTTGCTATCAAGGTGCTATGCTTATCAAGGAGCAACAAAATTAAATATTCTTATTTCATTTTTAAAGATTTATTTGTAAAAGTTACAGAGAGAGAAAGAGAGAGAGAGACAGAGAGAGCGATTCCTTCCACTAGTTCAGATGGCTGCAGTGGCCAGGGCTGGTCCAGGCTGAAACCAGGAGCTAGGTGCTTCATTCAGGTCTCTTGCATGGGTGGCAGGGGCCCATGTACTTGGGGCATCTTCTACTGCTTTTCCCAGGCCACCAGCAGGGAGATGAATCAGAAGTGGAGCAGCTGGGACACAAACTGGTGCCCATGTAAGAGGTGGGCATCGCAGGCAGCAGCCTTACCCATTATGTCACAATATCAGCCCCAAATACAATCCATTTTTAAATGATTCAATAATACTCATGCTACCTAAACATTACTAGTAACCACACTGATCTCTTATCCAAACTCAACTGAACAAGACCATTGGATTGGATTGGCTAAGTGAGTGAGTCAGTCTCTCTCTTTCTCTCTCTCCCCTCATATCACTCCTGTATCTCTCCCTCTCTAATTTGAATTAAAATATTCAGAGACTAAGCTAAATACTGGCAGAGTCTTGTTATTGGTGAAGCATTTACTTAAAGGTCCATGAACTTGAACTCCCAGTTGTTGAGGTGTCCTGAGCTACTTGGCTCACAAGCTTAGCTGTTTTCAGCTCCTCCTGGATTTCAGGGAGGTTTCCATGCTTACAATAAACACATTCTTTGCAACATCATTTGAATAGATTTCCATTTCTGGCCTTTTGTATTCCATAAGACACAGTAGTGCCTACCCTCCAGGAGCCTATGGTGAAACTAAAGAATTAAATATAACCCTGTAATCTAAATGTTCCATAACCAATTTAGGAACCAGATACAACTTCTTTCGCTTTAAAAATGCTACTTCCTTGACCATAACAATGAAATGGGTTAATCTAACAATTGATAATTTTAATATGTTGACTAGATACTATACTTTTTCTGATAATGCAGTTATTTGAAAATTCTCATCCCAATATTTAAGATTAGTGGTTTAATTTATTCATTTCTCATATGACTCAAAGCTCTTCCTCCTCATTCTCCATAGAGAACAGAAGGAAAAGGAGGTGATCTGACTTTCAAACACTTTCCCTTGGGTTCAAGTTCATGATCTTATCAACGAGACATTTAAATTCTGCCAGTTTTCCCTACACTCTACAGTTTTCACAGGGTTCCTGGTGCCAATTCTGTCTGACCCCTTTCTTCTCCCGGGAAACGAAGATACTGACTGGGCTTAATCTCAATTTTACTACTTTGTATCAGTAAACATAACTGAGCAAGGGGATTTGCTGATGTTTGGGTTTTTGTTTGGTTGGATTTGTCCTTGAGATTTCCATAGAGTGAAGCACCTTTGTGCAATCAAAAACAGATACTTTTTTTCCCTCAGCAATGAAGAAGAAGAAAGACCTATCTTTAGAGTGAAACAAAAGATCTGAAAAGGATCCTCTGCGTGGAAAGGAGAATCCAGTCAGTCTGGGTCAATGAACAAATGGATTCAGGTCAAACAGATACTAGGTAACTCAATGTAGAAAATACCCAAACATGTCATAAATCGAAGCCTAAGACCAACTTATATTTTAATTCTCAGTTATTCTTATGTTTTGTTGTTGCTAAAATTTGGAAATTTCCTTAGGTGACATTCAGGATGGCTTCATATTTCTTTCCTGTTCATGTTTTTCTCTTGTCATTAAATAAAAAAGGTAGATTTTAGAAGTGATAGGAATTAATGCTGTAGCCAGTAAAAAGGATTGCCTCTACAATGCTCTCCACGGATGTTATCAGTATCCTCTTACATGTTTCTAAGGAGCATGCACTCATTGTTTGCAAAATCGCTTTTATGAGAGTACAAGTCAAACTATAATGTTCTTCTTCACTCAAATTAAAATTCAACATCACAAATATTTTCTCGGATAAATCAATTATTCTAAAGAATTGTGTGTTTGTGTGTGTGTGTGTGTGTGTAGACGGATAGTTTTCTTTGGTGTAAATCAGACACTAGCCAAAAGCAGACAAAAGCCTTCAAAATGCTTTCTGATTTCTAAAGTAACCCAGATGCCTGCTACGGCCTCCCACCCTTCATAAATCCCAAAAGTCTACAGACTGTGTCAATTCAGAACACTCTCTCCCTCCATTTTTGTAGTATTCTTGTTTGAACTTTAATCTTTACCTTAACCCCCAGCCGGTTCTACTCTCCTAAGTACTCTCCTGTGGTCCATGCATTGCCCCAACTAGTCCATATGGTATATAATTTATTTGCATGTCTGGAGAATCAGAGAGAGGTCATAATACAGCACACAAAGACTATGGACTTTTTCTAGGTCTACTGCCTTCTCATTTTTCTTTAGCTCTTCCCCTTTCCTCCTGACATAATCAAGAAGGTCCTCTCCTGGCCAGTACCAGGGCAAACTCAAGCCCCTTTTTGGTCCAGGTTTTTCTCACAATTGGCTTAAGTAGCTTCCTCCAAATAAGCAAAATGCTCTGCCTGTAAGAATTCTGGTGGATATATTCTTGTTTCACCTTTGGCAGAAATAAATAGTGAATCAATCATATATCTATCAATGTAGGAAGGACAGACATTGACCTTTTCACTTCCACCTCCCTAATTGCTGTTGTCAGCAAAGACAGATATCTCAGGTCTCAGTCTTGCAGCCTGTTGAAGATGAGCCACAGTCACACAGAGCACAGGAAGGGGAATCAGAAGACCTGGTGCCACTCCAGACTTGGCACCCTTTTCACCTATACCAGGTATGCTCTTGGAGTCTCTGAACTTCGAACTTCACAGAGTTGCCGGGATGGTGCAATTATCTCATATAGGTGGAAATAATGTCAATAGTGCATAATACCATACAGGTGTATGCTATGATTATTCCTATGATGTTCATTTAAAGCAACAAACAGACCGTGTGTAGTTGAACATAGTTGTAAAGAGACAACTTTGCAGTTTGCACTTGGTAAACCTCCCAGATTCAGCAAATTCTGGCTGTGTGTTTGGCCAGAAAAGAAGAAAGTTCTGTTTTCTGGGGGGAGACTATGGACTCTTTCTCTTTAAGGCTCAAAGTAAGACTGTCCTTTCTGTGTTTTTTTTCACAAGTCCACCTCCAGTCCAGATGGTATAAGGAAGTACAGTGGCAGAACAAAATAACAAACAACAGCAATCACACTTTCTCAAAGACTCATCCATTTGTATGCAATTCAGGAGACAGGGAAATGTTTGAGGACAACTTCAAGGCTAAATAAGAACAGAGAAGTACAGGACACCAGTGATTCAGAGGCAGGGAAGAGTGAAGTGACATTTATTTATGCAGGCCTGGGATAAACAGTTTTATTTTTGAGTCATTCCCCCAACTCCCTTCAGCTGAGACCCACAGGAGGCAGGTGATGGGATGGCAGCCACTGGGTGAGCTCTCCCTGAACCTGGAGGAGTGACAGTTGGGAAGAGCCATCAGAATGGGCAGAAGGGATGGCAGTGGCTAACACAGGCCAGGAAGCAGTGACTCAGTTTCGCCCCCTGCTCCTCTCAGCACACATTCAGTGGCTGTACGAGCTTCCTGGTAGCAACCATTGTGTCTCCTTCCTGAGGTCAAGAGCTAAACACAACAGCTTTACCTCAGTTCAGTTTCTCCACAACATTGAACTCTGAAGGCCACCACTTCCTCCTGGGAATCTTTATTCTACTGGCTTCTAGACCAGGCTCTCTCCTAATGGTTCTCTTACCTCACCTGCCCTGGCTCCTCTTCACAAACCCATTCCACCATGCAGATGCTGTACCAAGGATTTTACTGTGGTTCTCCTTTTCTTTCCCCCCTCTCCCTGGACATGTGTCTAAGTCATGCTTTCAGTTGCCAGTCCCATTGTTCTCTCACACTAGCTTCACCCTTCATTTCTCTCCCCACTTTGGCCAGTGTCAACTACCTGCTGACATCTGTCTTTTCAACCTTCCCAATTCACTATTGCTAAAAATTAAACCCATACTCTTGCCTCTTGCCCCATGGTTTCTGTCTCTGTTAAAGTGTCATTATTCCCACCCCAACCCCTATCTGTCAGAACATCACCCTCTTCCACCTAAGATGAACATTTCAGCTTTATCTTTGATGTGTCTCATTGCACCTCCCTTCTTCCCTGCCCCCATTATCTAACCAGGTGATAAGCATCACCAACTTCTCCAGTTGTTTTTTTTCATTGTTCCAGAACTCTCTAATTGAACTGTGCTTGTAAGGCTGTTTTGTTGTTGTTGTTGTTGTTGTTTCTATCACCATTGATTTATAGGGTTTCTTTAACATTCTGAATATAATCTTTTGGTTATATGCAAGTACATGCCAACAGTTTATCTCATTTTAAAATGACACACAATGTCTTGCTGCATGGAAAATATTTTCAGTGAGGCCAAATTTTCACATTTTTGTTTATATTCAGAATTTTTGAGTCTTGTGTAAGGACTAGTTCTGTATCTAGACATATTTCACTCTATTTTATAACTAATTTTTATTTTTGCAAGTCTTTCAATATGATTTGTAATGCCACATTTATCACATGATACAGGTATTAGTATAAGCTTTGATATCTAGTAAGATGGATTACTCAATTACATTTTACTCTTCAAGATTTCCCTGTCAATTCATGCCATTGATTATCCCATTTTTATCTGCTTATGAGATTTATAATTACCTTGTAAGTTTCCACAAATTGATATTCATATCAGTACTGCATTAAATTTATGGCTCATTTCAGGAATAGTCAATATTTACAATTTTGGAATTTCAGATCTATGTGAGCATGACATGTTCTTCCATTTTTAGGCCTTCTTTAAGTGCTGATAATATTTTGTACTTTTTAGTGTATAAAGTATAGTAATATTGTTGACATAATTTGTTACATTAATTGCTATCTAACATTTTAGTTGTTTGTTTATTTATTTTTATTTGAAAGGTAGACAGAGATAGCTAGGACTGTGTCAGGCCAAGGCTGGGAATCAGGAACTTGATCTAGGTTTCCCACATGGGTGTTAGGGGCCCATATAATTGAACCATCACCTGCTGCCTCTCAGGGTGCTCTTTAGCTGGAAGCTGGAATCAAAAGTGGATTCAGGACTCAAGGAATGTGGGCATTCCCAAGTGATGTCTTAACTGCTGCACCAAACTCCCACTCCACTTGACATTTTACAAAAAATTGTTTAAAAAATTTTATAAATCCTTTTTTGATATGTTAATAATATTAATGCCACTTATTGTTATATTTTAATCTTATATCCAGTGACCCTTTGTATACTTGTTTAATTCCAATAGTTTTTCTGTAGAAATAAAATTTTTTCAAATGACCTTATTTTCTCCTTTTGTACTAATCCTTATCCTAGTTTCTTTGCCTTGCTGTACTGGATAATGGCTCTGATATAACATTAAAATCAATTGATAATAGCAAATAACTTTTTTTTGATTCTTGATTTCATGAGGTTTAATTTCATTCATCAATAAACATGAAACTTTCTGAAAGCTTTACTTATAGATACTCATGTAACAACAAAATTTCCTTTTATTCTTAATTTACCAAGAATTTTTGCCATTGTGATTGAGTATTGAAGGTTTTCCAGCCGGCGCTGTGGCTTAACAGGCTAATCCTCTGCCTTGCGGCGCCGGCACACTGGGTTCTAGTCCCGGTTGGGGCGCCGGATTCTATCCCGGTTGCCCCTCTTCCAGGCCAGCTCTCTGCTATGGCCCGGGAAGGCAGTGGAGGATGGCCCAAGTGCTTGGGCCCTGCACCTGCATGGGAGACCAGGAGAAGCACCTGGCTCCTGGCTTGGAATCAGCGAGATGCGCTGACCGCAGCGGCCATTGGAGGGTGAACCAATGGCAAAAAGGAAGACCTTTCTCTCTGTCTCTCTCTCTCACTATCCACTCTGCCTGTCAAAAAAAAAAAAAAAAAAAAAAAAGGTTTTCCAATGCTTTTTGTTCATCCATGAAGCTGATCCTATGATTTTCCTCCTTTTTTTTTTTTATTTTCCTCTTCTTACCAGATAAAGCAATCAACTAAGTTAATTATCTGCTAAACTAAATAATTATCAAATGATAAACAACCTTGAATTCCTCAAATGAGACTCATTTGGTACTGCGATATCATCTTCATTTATGTAGTTAAATTTTATTTTCTAATATTGTATTTTAGATTTTTTCATTCAATGTCATGACAGGGACCACCATCTACTTTCTGACACATTCAATGAATTGATCAATGTTCCTTCTTTCTGTATTCTGCAAATCTTTGTCTATGTTACCAACAGTTCCTTTACATTTCAGTAAATCAGCTAATTAATTAATTAATTAATTAGTTGAGGAGGAGAAGCGGGGGGTGGGGGGAGAGAGAGAGAGAGAGAGAGAATGAATATGTACAGGGGAGTTGAAGCCAGAACCTGGGCACTCACTCAATCCAAGGTTCCCATCAGGTTGACAGAAAACCAACTACTGAAGCCATCACTGCAGCTTCCCAGGGTCTGCATTAGCAGGAAGGTGGAATCAGGAACCAGAGACGGCAGTCAAACCCCAGTCTTATCTCTAAGCTAAATGCCTACCTCTCTTATTTTTCTTTTTTAGTTATTCTGGTTTAACTCCCAATTTAGGTACTTTACTTCACAAAATATTAGACAAATTATTATTTCACCACTTCCCAAATAGTGCTAGCGTTTCCTAAGATATAAATTGTGTTTCTCCCCCAGTCTTTGTAAATGTCATACAATTTAATTTCACATATATTGACCAATCAAGAGATAACCATTGTTTTATACAGTCATTAATTATTTATTTTCACATACATTCTTTCCCTTTTCAAAGCTCTTTATTCATTATTGGATTTCTCTGAGATCATTTTCCATCCATTAAACTCCTCTTACAATTTATTTATAGTGTAGATCAGCTGGTGAAGTCTCACTTATGTTTGTTTAAAAAATCATTATTTAAGGAATTTTTTTTCTGGTTGTGAAAGTAAAGTTTTACATATATTTTTATCTCGTTGTCCTATGACTGTCATTCTGTTTTCCTCTGACATCTATAGTTTGTGGTAAAATCAGAAGTAAGTCTTGTCTATATTCTCCAAAATTATTGTGTCATTTTTCTTCCATTAACATTTCTCTTAGATTTTTATTTTCAGCAGTTTTATTGTGTTCTTTGGTGTGGTTTTCTTCTTCATATATTTCCTGCTTCAGGCTTGAATAACTTCTTAAATCTGTGGGTTCATATTTTTCATCAGGTTGGGAAATTACCTGGTCATCACCAGATATTGCTTCATACACATTCACTTTTCTATTTGTGGGACTCCAGTTACATAATTTTGAAGAAATTTTACTATGCTTCACAAGTCTCTTACATTCTTCTCTTTCCTTTCCTTTTTTTGGGGGGGGCGGGGATTCAGTTTGAATATTTTGTGCTCATCTATCTTTCAGTTCACTAATTTTATTCTTCATGTACGCCTTTGGTAAAGTTTATCTCCTCCCCTCACCCCCCACCCCCGCCCCCAGCTTTTGCCCATTTTAACTTGTTACTGGGGTTTGGGAGATCTTTCTAAAGCTGGGAGAAAATCTTTATCACCATATGCTTTCAAAATACTTACTACTGGTTTCTAAGTTATCTTTTCATTGTCTAATAGTAATGTCAAAAGAGCAGAGTTCTTAATTTGATGAAAACCAAAATGGTAATGTTTTTCCCTTTATGTGTTGCTTTGGATTCATGACTAAGAAATCACTGTCAAACCCAACGTCACAAAGATTTCTTTGTATCTTTTTTCTATAAGTTTTATTATTTATATTTTATATGTTTTGGTCTGCTTTGATATTTGGTAAATGGTGCATGTGGATATTTATCACCAATTATTTTAGCACCATTTATTGCACAAGCCATTGACTTGTCATTTCCCCTTTGTTGAAAATTAATTGACCATGTATGTGTGATTCTATGTCTGGATTTTCTGTTCTACTTTTATGTTTACCCTTTGATCAAAACCAGACTGTCATTATTTCTGTATATTTACACTTAATACTGAAATCAGATATTTGGATATTTTCTATATTTCTATGATCAATTTCTAATTTAATTCATTATTTTAAAAACTACTTTGTGGGGCAGCATTGTGACATAGCAGGTAAAGCTGCCAACCTACAACACCTGTATCCCATGTGGGCATTGGTTTGTGTACTGGTGCTCCACTTCTAATTTAGCTCCCTGATACTATCCTGGGAAAAGCAGTGGAAGATGGCCCAGGTGCTTAGGACCTACCACCCATGTAGGAGACCTGGAAAAAACTCCAGGCTGCTAATTTAAGCCTGGCCTACCATTGGCCATTGCAGCCATCTGGGAAATGGAAGATCTCTTTCTCTCCCTCTCTTTCAAATAAATAAATAAACCTGTTTTTAAAATATCTACTCTGCATGATTTCTGTTATTTTACATTTGCTGTTTTCTTTCATGGCAAAGAATATTTCATTAACACTTGAGAGGAACGTTTATTTTACTGAGTGGAGTATCGTACAGTTGTTAATTAGAATAAGTTGCCTCACGGTGCTGTTAACATCTTCTATATCTTTGATGACTTAATACTTTTTTTAATTACTGAGAGAACATAAAGTTTCCACTACAATTGTGAACTTATCTGTTTTGCCTCATATATTTTGAAGTATTGTTGTTTGATGCATAAACATTTTGCATCATTGTATCTTTTTGGTCCATTAGGACATTTATTTGTTAAATAATATTCTTCTCAAAACCTCAAAATGTTCCTTGTTATGAAATCAACTCTACATGTTATCAATATAATCACTTCAATTGCATTTTGGTTACCATTTGAATGATTCATTTTATATCATCATTTCTTTTTTTACCTGTTTTCTTTTTTTATTTTTAGAATGTTTTTATTTAATAAATATAAATTTCATAGGTACAACTTTGAGAATATAGCAGTTCTTCCCCCTCATACTCGCCCTTCCACCCCCAAACAGTCCCACCTCCTACTCCCTCTCCCATCCCATTCTTCATTAAGATTCATTTTTAATTATCTTTCTATACAGATGATCAACTCTATACTAAGTTTTTACCTATCTTTGTAAATCATTTCATTGCATGTATGTAGCACATACTTGGATCACTGATTTTATTTTTAATCAATTAAATAATTAGTATGAGAGGTAGAGAAAGGGATACACACACACACACACACACAGAGATCCAGTCTGCTGTTTCACTCCCCAAATGTCTACAATAGAAAAGGCCAAACCAGAAGCCAGGAACTCAATCCAGATCTCCCATATGAGTGGCAAGGACCTAATACTTCAACTATCAACCACTACTTTTTTTTTTTTTTTTTTTTTTTTTTTTTTGACAGGCAGAGTGGACAGCGAGAGAGAGAGACAGAGAGAAAGGTCTTCCTTTTGCCGTTGGTTCACCCTCCAATGGCCGCCGCGGTAGGCGCGCTGCGGCCGGCGCACCGCGCTGATCCGATGGCAGGAGCCAGGGGCTTCTACTGGTCTCCCATGGGGTGCAGGGCCCTAACACTTGGGCCATCCTCCACTGCACTCCCTGGCCACAGCAGAGAGCTGGCCTGGAAGAGGGGCAACCGGGACAGGATCGGTGCCCCGACCGGGACTAGAACCCGGTGTGCCGGCGCCGCAAGGTGGAGGATTAGCCTATTGAGCCGCGGCGCCGGCTTTCCAGAGTGTGCATTAGTGAGACACTGGAGTCAGGAACCAGAGCAGATAACATTTGCTGTTTCACAGGTACATCAGCAGATAGTCAGATCTGAAGTGGAACAGTGGGGAATTGAACCAGCAGTCTAATAGAGGATGCCAGCATTCCAAGTGGTGACTTAACCCGCTGTACCACAAAATCCACCCCTGAAAACTTAATGTTTAAGTTTCTTTCAAACTACAAGATTCTGATACTAAATCAAGTCAAATAATCCAAGACAGATATTATCTAGAACACTTCAAGAGAAGTTGGACAACTGATAGATGGGCTGTACTTTCCAAATTTTGTCTGAATGGCCACAATTTTAATACACTCCACTGTGATTGACATGAGTTTGCTAAGAAAAGCCAACTGTTAACCAAAATTAACAATAATGATTAACATTTATCAAGTACTTAACATAGGTACAAGGCAAGGTGTTTCACAACTACCATTCAATTCCTATGTTCCTTTGGAAAACAGGAAGTGATGTGATCTCCATCTTAAACAAAAAGAAACCAAGGTTCAGATAGTTGATGACCTGCTCAATATCACATAAGGATAAAGTTCTCTATCACCTTCCAGAAGCCCAGACTTGATTACTATGCTGTATCATTTCCTGTGCTAGCAGGCTATTTTTTCTCTTATCAATTGCAATCCCTTACCCATTTATCTATGTTAGTTTTTTGGCTATTTTTTAAAGGAGAAAATACTTAAGTATTTGCTCATGTATCATATACATCCCTGGTTGTGACTTAACTTCTGTTATACAAGATTGATGAGTTATCTACCATTTAAATACCATGTATTCTTTACTGTATGATATAAAGTTTGCAAAAGTTTTGAGAATGGGTATGAAAAATTCTCTATGTTTATTCTGAAACTATCATGTTTATATCTCAGTTTTAGGAGAGTTGGTCTGCTCATAAATTCCATCACTCTCTTGCTGCTATTTCTGCCTAGCAAATTATTTCTTTATTCGCAGGCAATAAAAGGTCACTGGAAAGAAGAATATAATACTGACTCTCATAAAATAAAGTTAAACAGTATTTAGCATTTATATCTTTCCAGCATAGTAAACAAAATATGGTTTATTTGACTCAATGAAGACCTATGATACCAAAAAAGATAAATCTAATGATTTGTTTGAACACAGGAAGATAAATCTTTCACAGCATGCCCTCAATGATGACATGTTGCCATTGTCCTGGTTTTCTGTCAAATTAGACAGAAAAGGAAAGCAGGACTGGCTTCTTGTTTGAAAACACCCAGATCCTGGTCCTGGGCCCCAATCAAGGGAGAACAGCTAAATAAGTGCAGTTCATGACTTGTTTATTTGCTTTGCTTATATACTACTTATTGAAATAATATTCACCTGGTATTTTATATTTGCAAGGAGACTAGAAAAAAAGTAAAGGTCAATTGCTCTTTTTAATTTGCTTTAATTTCAGTGAGTATCTGGGAAAATGTAAAATTTTCTGACCTTTCTTTACGCATATCACGAGATAATTTCTGTGAAGGTTTTTTTTTTTTAGATAATCAGAATTGTGATTGAAAAATTTAGAATCTGCATTATTAAAGTTGACTTGAAATTTAATATAAATGCAAATTTCTTATTTTATAAAATTTGTGTAAATTTTATTTATGAACACATTGTGCACAGAATTGACTTAAGAAAATGTTTCTTTATATTTTCTGATAGTTTTTCCTGTCATGATTAAGATAATACAGCCAAAAAAATTAGGTTAGTGACTTTTAAGAGTCCAGATATTAAGCAGTGTATTCTTCCTTACGAACTATGTTGTTTAAAATTGTTATACGCAGAGTTCTTTCTCATAGGAAGATGGTGAGAAGAAAACTGGACATGAAATTAAAAGAAAAGCAGTAGAAGTGAATGTTGCAAACAACAAAGTGTCCTGTTTTTATACCCTATTTCTCAATCTAGTTATTTCCAAAAGGTTTTAGCAATTTCCCACATAGAAAAAGTAAATCTAGTTTCAAATTGTGCTGATTTCCTCTAAAGCTACTTACAATAAAAAGATACTCCATTTAGTACTACTCCAGTGCTTAAAGTCTTTTTTCTAATTTCTTTTTTACACATTTTGCTTTTCATTATCAAATAAAAATCTGTCTCCTACTTTATACACCTTTCTTCATTGAGCAGCAGAATCTGCCCTTTTCTTTTTCTCTCTCTAATTAAAACATTGTAACCTGGGGAAGCCATCAGTTAGCTTGCAGTAAATGATGCTTGTTTTGATCTCCTTTTGTATGGCAAGAAAAATGGTGAAGAGGACAGAAATGCCCTGGTCCCCAAAACTAGATATAAATTCACTAATATTCACCCTCCAGAATCCTCTGGGTCTTCAGGAATGGCACCCAGTAATTTATTTCAACATAAAGCAACTTGCTTTCACTCAACAGCTCAGCTGTGCAGAGCTCATTTTTCAAAGGAACTTAACAGTTCAAGATTGTTCATGTCTTCTAGAATCCTACATCTATATTTTCTTTCTTAACTGATTCTCTGAGGTTGCAATCAAAACCATACATCATGTTGTAACTCCACTACGTAGTAGACTCATCACTCTGGCTACCATTTTGTATTCTTTTTTGCCCTTGGCTAAGGATCATCATCAACATAAGCCATCCAGGAATATGAGGATTTTTTTTTTTTTTTGCTTTAAACTCTTATGCTCTATTAGCAAAACCACAGGCAAGAAGATTATAAAGATTGTGCAAGCTAATGCCTCTACATCTTTTCCTATATCCCAGGGGTATAGACGAGGCCTTGAATAATGGACACATTGACCTAATGCATAATGGTTTGCTAATTAAAAGACTGCTTTTGATATATATTAGTATTAATGAAGATTGTCAAACAAAAACAGCATAATAAACTTGCACTTAATAAACATGTATAAATTGTATGACTACTTGCATACTGATAATTTAGAAGAGATTTATAAAACAAATTATTTTCTAGTGTAAACAGTCTAGGCACATGCTTAGAGAAGCAACATATGCTAAATTGGCTGGTACTTACAATTCACATCAGAATTGGGACAATGGTTATGCACTATACACACGAGAAAAACAGAATAACAGCCATGTTAGAAGTAGTATAAAATAGGAGCCAGCATTGTAGCACAGGTTAAGCCATCTCCTGCAAAGCTGATAAGTCATATGAGCATTGATTCAAATGTCATGGAAATCTGGGGAGTGAACCAACAGATGGAAGATCTCTTTCTGTCTGCTCTACCTGTCTCTACGTCACCCTGATTTTCAAATAAATAAAATAAATATCTTTTAAAGTAATCTCTTTTTAATAAAAATTGCTTGACTAAAGGAAAGGTAGCCACATTGACTTTACTCAAGAATGTGAGCCCTCATTCATAAAGTATCAATTTCACTGAAAGGAAGTCACTAGATTTAGAATTAGGAAGCTTAGATGTCATTCTTAATTTTTCCATTAAATGTCATACGATCTTAAAAACTTGAGTTGACCTTTGCAAACTTCCTTCGGTTTGCTTATCTATAAAACGAGTGGTTCGATATTTTAACCTACAAGATCATATCCAATTCCATAAACTGAGGAGAAAAAGCCAACAGAAAATAATCAGAGAGCTTAAAGCAAGGGGAGAACCCGGTCCTACTTTTGAAGTCACTTTCCAGGACAGCCAAAACACGGAACTTCATTCCACACAAAAATCTTAATTAATTTTATAGATATCTGAAGATAACACTAACAGTAAGCTTAATTATCCCTTATCTGAAACATTTTCAGCATATATTAGAAGTTCATTTTGTACAATATCTTAGAACTGAGCAAGGCTTAGCTTTTAATTTAAAGATAGTATGGATTTGTGATAAGAGTTTGGACTTTTAAAGCCGGCGTCGCGGCTCAACAGGCTAATCCCCTGCCTTGTGGCGCTGGCACACCGGGTTCTAGTCCCAGTCGGGGCGCCGGATTCTGTCCCGGTTGCCCCTCTTCCAGGCCAGCTCTCTGCTATGGCCCGGGAGTGCAGTGGAGGGTGGCCCAAGTGCTTGGGCCCTGCACCCCATGGGAGACCAGGAGAAGCACCTGGCTCCTGCCTTCGGATCAGCGCGGTGCGCAGGCCGCAGCGGCCATTGGAGGGTGAACCAACGGCAAAGGAAGACCTTTCTCTCTTTCTCTCTCTCTCACTGTCCACTCTGCCTGTCAAAAAAAAAAAAAAAAAAGAGTTTGGACTTATTTAAGTAGACAGAGTTTAACTCTAGCCCCACCACATTCAATTGTATAAATCTGAGCAAGCTACTTAATTTCTCTAAATATGTTTCCATATCTATAAAATGGGTTTAATACTATCTATATCACAGAAAATATAGGATTGGATGGAATAATATGTGTATAGTCCAATGTTATGCCTGGCATTCAGTAGGTGCTCAATAAATATGTATTCATCTTAGGAGAGTTTAAAATAATATATTTAAAATAAGCATCCTGCTTTGGCATATTTTCTTGTTGGTCAGGGTGAGTTCTATGGATAAGAGTTTGCTCATGGGGGCCGGCGCCGCGGCTCACTAGGCTAATCCTCTGCCTTGCGGCGCCGGCACACCGGGTTCTAGTCCCGGTCGGGGCACCGATCCTGTCCCGGTTGCCCCTCTTCCAGGCCAGCTCTCTGCTGTGGCCAGGGAGTGCAGTGGAGGATGGCCCAAGTGTTAGGGCCCTGCACCCCATGGGAGACCAGGAGAAGCACCTGGCTCCTGCCTTCAGAACAAAGGAAGACCTTTCTCTCTGTCTCTCTCTCTCTCACTGTCCACTCTGCCTGTCAAAAAAAAAGAAAAAGAAAAAGAAAGTGCTCATTAAGTATCCATTAGTAATAATATTAAACAGTATGCATTGAATTTTTCAAACAAAACTGCAAACGGCAAAAAGGAAGACCTTTCTCTCTGTCTCTCTCTCACTGTCCACTCTGCCTGTCAAAAAAAAAAAAAAGAGTTTGCTCATGGGAAGAAATCAAGTGTTAAGAAAAAAATCATAGTTATAATAATAATAAAATAGCCAGGAATAAATATTACAAAGGAAATACTTGTATTCTACAAAAGAAAGACTTGTATACTACAAAGTATTTATAAGAATAATTTAAAAAGACAAATAAATGGAAAGACATCCTGTGTTCTCAGATTGAAAAACTTATTATTGTTTAAATGTCCACACTACCCAAAGTAATCTACAGATTTAATGCAACCTCTATCAAAATCTCAATGGTATAGAAATAGAAAAAAAACAGTCCTAAAATTCATGTGGAACCACAAAGCATGCTAATTACTAAAAGAAATCCTAAGAAAGAGTAACAAATCTGAAGTCATGATAACCCCTAGTTTCAAAATATATATTATAAAACTATACTAATTAACCAGCATGGTACTGACTGGCACAAAAACACACAGACAAATGGAACAGAACAGAGAACCCAGGAGTAAATCCACACATGAACAGCCAATTGATCTTTGACAAGAGCCAAGGATACAAAATGATGACAATATCTTCAATAAATGATGAGAAAATTAGATCTTAATATTTAAAGGAAAGAAAGTGGAAGCTTATGTCATGTGGAAAAAATCAACTCAAAATGGATTAAAGCCTTGAACATAAGAACTTAAACAAAACAATGAAAAAAAAAAGAAAATCATAATGGTACTGATCTTAACATTGCCTTCTTCACTATGACCACAAAAGCACTAGCAGTGAAAGCTAACATAGTTAAGTGGGTCTAAACAAAACTACAAATGTCCACACAGGAAAGGAAAAAAAGCAAAAAGATTGGATGGGAGAAAATATTTAAATCCATAATCTGATAAGGGACTCTAACAACTTAATAGTAAAAACAACTGGATTTAAAACTGGGCAAAGGACTTAAATACGCCTTTGAAGAACCTCCACTGTGATATGGCCTTGACTAAATAAGTTCAGAGTTGGTGAACTCAAGAGGCTTCCATAGCCTTGACAGCTCATGACAAGAGCCTCGGGTGATTACTGATGTCATAAGTAAGTGTCAATTGTTAAATCAACAACGGGAGTCACTGTGCACCTGCTCCCCATGTAGGATCTCCGTCCTTAATGTGTTGTACTATGAGAATTAACGGTAAAACTACTGGGTGAATAGTACTCTATCTCTTGTGCAGTTGTGTGGGTGCAGTCTGTTGAAATCTTTGCTTAGTATATACTAAGTTGATCTTCTGTATATAAAGATAATTGGAAATGAATCTTGATGAAGTGTGGGATGGGAGAGAGAGTAGGAGATGGGATGGCTGAGGGTGGGAGGGAGGTTATGGGGGAAAAAGCCACAACAATGCAAAAGTTGCACTTTGTAAATTTATATTTATTAAATAAAAAAATCAACTTAAAAAAACAAATGGTCAAAAGATATTAAAATACACTTTATAACACAAATAATCAGAGAAATGCAAACGAAAACCATGAGATATCACCTTATACTTATTAAAATAGTCATTATCAAAATACAAATGATAAGAAGTGTTGGTGAGAATTTCAAGAAATTGAGGCCCGGGTACATTATTGGTAGAAATGAAAAAGTGACACAGTCATTATGGAAAATAGTGTGAAAGTTTCTCAAAGCATTTATAGTATGACTATTGTATAATCCACTAATCCTACTTCTGGGAAAATAGCTGAAAGTATTGAAATCAGAATCTTGAGGCAATATTTGAATGCTGTGGTCCCTGCAGCATTATTTATGACAGCCAAGATGTGAAACCAATCTAAACCTGTTTTCTCTGAAAATGGATAAAGAAAATGTGGTAGACACATACAATGGAATATTCTTTGGCCTTAAAAAAAAAAAAAAAGAAATACTGCCATAATCAATAAATATTGATGAATCAGGAGGACACTGTGCTTAGTGAAAATAAGCCAATCATGAAAAACATGATATAATTCCACTTACGTTAGGTATCTAAAATAGTCAAGCTCATGAAAACTGAATCAAATGGTGGCTGACAGAGAATGGGAGAACGAGGAAATGAGGAATTGTTGTTCAGCAGTGAAGGAGTAAAGTTTCAGCTATACATTAGGAATAAGTTCTAGAGATCTACTGTGCAACATTGTGCCTAAAGCTAGCAATACGGTATTGGGCACTTAACAATTCAAGGGGTTAGGGGTGAACATTGTGGCACAGTGAGTTAAGCCGCCAGCTGTGACACAGGCATCCCATATGGTGCTGATTTGAATCCCAGCGGCTCCACTTCTGTTTCAACTCCCTGTTAATGCACCTGGAAAAACAGCAAAGATGGGCCCACATGCTTGGGCCCCTGCCACCCATGGGGGAGCCCCATATGGAGTACCAGGTTCCTGGCTTCAGCCTGACCCAGCCCTGCCCATTGGGGTCATTTGTGAGCCAGTGGATTTAAGATATCTCTCTCTCTCTCTCTCTCTCTCTCTGCCATTTCCTCTCTGTATACAACTCTGCCTTTGAAATAAGTAAATAAACCTTGAAAAAGAATTCAAGATGGTAGATCTATCTTCAGTGTTCTTAACAACAATCAAAAGAAAAAAAAATAAAAGTAGCTATCTGATCCTGTTCTGCTGTACTTGTCCAAGAGTGAATGAAAAAAAAAAAAAACCTTTCTTATCTGTGATTTGATATAAATACCCAACAATCAGAAAATCTACCTGGATATCCTAGGCAGCTTCACTCATGTCAAAGTCTCCCATCTGCTCAGGAGACAGGGTCTCTCAGTTCCATTGGGAAGAGTGTTAGAACATCTAATTGCTGTCTCAATGAACAATTTAGTGTCTTCTGAGAGGAAGTGAATCATAAAATGTGGTTGAATATGAACTGTTTGGGGTTAGCAAGAGAGGCCACCCATGAAATGTCAACTTGATTGCTAAACTGCATTTGTAGCTTCTCATGTACCTCTGTGAAAAAATGCTGAGGTCACTAAAACATAGTTTGCTTAATAATGTTTCTATCAAGTGGAGATAGTTATGATATAAGAAATGTGTGTGTAACTGCTTTGTGCCTGATTACATCTCAAAAGACACTTTATTCATGCCTGGGAAAACACAATTTAAAATAAGGCCTGTTGAAAAGTAGCGATTAACCCTGTTAATAAGCAAATACCCTTTTTTTCCACTCATAGATGATACTCAATATGTCTTTGGGCTCATCTTTCAGAGAATACTTCCATATGAAGTTTATTCTAGTAGAAGAAATACTTCCTGACTACTGACCTGAAGTGGCTCACCAAGACGCGTGTGCTCTGCAGCAGATGCCACACTGCTAAGTCCATCCTCAGGGGTTTTCATAAAAGCAAATTCCTTATCTGAGAGCCTAATCTCTTGTGAAGTTTGACCATCTCTACACATGGCAAGGGCACAGACATCTTTGTGTTTACTGCAACCTCAGAGAATGCTTCTATTAGGCAAAGACTAAAGTCAATCAGTAAGCGCCCTACAATATTGAGCACACCATCAACCTTCATTACGGCATTTTTTATTATGATGGTGCTGGTAGTGTTGGAGGAATTCACTGAAAGAATTAAAGTCTTCCTGACTAGATGCAGGTTTCAGAGGGAGTGAAAAATACAACACATTAAGAAAGTATTTTAGGGCACCTAAGCTGGTTCCTTGCTCTCATTCATTTAAGGTATGGTGGTATCTACAAAAGAGTGAAATGACTTTTCCTAAGTCACACACGAAGTGAAGAAATAGAAAAAAATATATAGCAGAGAGTGATACTTGGTCGTCATACCACAGCATAGGAACTTGTTCATTTCATGAAAAAAATGGCATTGAGTGCAGAGTCTGAAAGGAATGGTTACTAGTATAGAACATAGTAGAAAGAAGAACTCTTTCCTTTGACAGGTATGTGATTTGAAGACATAACAAAGGATAATTTCTGAAATTCTAAATGGATACTGTTTTAAGCTGTATTCTAGACATTTTAAAATCAATTGTTAAATATAGAAAGCATGTTTAATATTCATGATTCTAAATAAATTTGTTTTTAAGAAGTGCATGAATTTTATGCTCTGGTCAATTAAGCTGATCTTCCTTTCATGTAAGATACAGAAGGGCCAATGTCTAAAAAAGAAGATTATTCCTGAAACAACTATTGGGTTTTGTGAGTCACCATTCAAAGAATTTTTTAGATAGAGAGTAAAATAAGTTACTGTGCTTTACAGCTTCACATTGTCTTAATATCTTTAATGCACTAACATCCAGTATAGACTTTATCAAACACAGGGGCAAGATACTCTTGACAAAAAATGAGTGAGCTCCTTTCTCACCTTATCAATGAACTGCAAATACAAAAATATATCCTACCTTATGTTAAGGATAATAAGTGCCTAGGAAGGTAAAAACAAAGTGCTTTGGGAACACTGAGGAAAGAGATTGTATAGCTTCCCAGAAGATTTAGGGCAGTATTTATGCAGAAGTAACTACTTGAACTGAGTCTTCAAACACAGCTAATTTTTATTAGCAAGAGAGGACGTATGTTCCAAGGGAGACCAGCATGAACAGAAATCATGGAGCATGTACTCAGTCTGGTTACTGGAGTCAATATTGGAACAACACTAATGAGAGATGAAGCCAGGGAAGTATACTATTTTTGCCTACAGAAATTCCTGGGGAATATATTAAGGACAGTGAGCTTTACAATGCAAGCACAGATAAATCACTGTAAATTTCTTAGCAAAGGAGTGACATGATCAAAGCTGTACACTAGGAACAATGCTATTCATCTGTCTATCAGATAATGAGAGGGGAAGACTCTGAAATAGCAATACCTTATAAAGAAGCTAGTACAAAGTACTAAGTAATAAAAGGAGACAAATACGAGATCAATAGGCAAAGAAAGAAAAGGGTTGACAGTCTGGGTAGTTCACTGGGTCAAATGCTGCATTCATTTTATTCATAATGCATACAATTACAAAATATTCCCTGAGCAACTGCTAAGCATGAGGCACTACAGTAAGTGATGAAGCAACAAAAGTGATGGGGCCATTGCTGTGGTGCAGTCAGTTAAGGCCCTGGCCTGAAGTGCCAGCATCCCATATGGGTGCTGGTTCGAGTCCCAGCTGTTCCTTTTCCAACCCAGCTCTCTGCTATGGCCTGAGCTAGCAGTAGAAGATGGCCCAAGTCGTTGGGCCCCTGCACCCATGTGGAAGACCAGAAAGAAGATCCTGGCTCCTGGATTCGGATCAGCACAGCTCCAGCCGTTGCGCCATCTGGGGAGTGAACCAGCGGATGGAAGACCTCTCTGTCTCTGCCTCTCTCTGTAACTCTGTCTTTCAAATAAATAAAATAAATCTTTTTTTTAAAAAAAAAAAGAAACAACAGTGAAATGATAAGGGGCTTCAAAAAAGTTAATGGAAAATGGAATTAAAAGATAATACACTTGGCCAGCGCCGCGGCTCAATAGGCTAATCCTCCACCTGTGGCGCTGGCACCCCGGGTTCTAGTCCCGCTTGGGGCGCCAGATTCTGTCCCGGTTGCCCCACTTCCAGGCCAGCTCTCTGCTGTGGCCCAGAGTGCAGTGGAGGATGGCCCAAGTGCTTGGGCCCTGCACCCGCATGGGAGACCAGGAGAAGCACATGGCTCCTGGCTTCGGATCAGTGTGATGCGCCAGCTGTAGCGCGCTTGCCACGGCAGCCACTGGAGAGTGAACCAACGGCAAAAGGAAGACCTTTCTCTCTGTCTCTCTCACTGTCCACTCTGTAAAAAAAAAAAAAAAGAAAGATAATATACTTGATACCAAAACTAAACAAGAACCGAACAAAAGAAAAGGAAGTTACATGCCAACATTCTTTATGCAAAAATCTCAACAAAAGACTAGCAAACCAAACACAACAATATATTTAAAAGATCATTTACTATGATCAAATGGGATTCATTCCAGGCATGCAAGGATAGTTTTTGAAGGACTTGTGGAAAATTGTAAAAATTTACCAGAGTTTAACCTGCTGAAAGTTTCAAGGAAGGTCAGTTTCTGGGAAACTGCAACTTAGCAGATAACAGGGAATAGCAGTTTGGAAACCCCCCTTGTGCAATGGTTAAGATAAGTAAAACTGATGTGTACTGAGATAAGCAGGACTGCTGTATACTAAGATAAGTGAAATTACTGTAAACAAAAATCCCCTTCCCCTTTGTATTCACTTGCTTAAGATAACTTTGTGGTTTTTGCCTTTAAATACTGCCTGTAACCCTTGTCCAGTACCTCACTCTCTCAGGAGGGAGGGGTCCGTTTTGCGCAAAACGTAAATAAAGCCGCCTCTTGCATTTGCATCGTCTGGTCTGAGGATTTTTGAGTCTGGGGTCGCGATCTAAAGGACCCAGCGGGGATTAGGGTCCTTCATTTTAAAATGTCAACAAACATGAAGAGGACACACAACACAAAAGTGGAAAGGTACTCTGTGTTTATGGATTGAAAGTATTGAAAGAATCACTATCAGTAAAATATACATGGTTCCTGTTGGGAAAATGAAGTCAGTCAGGCTCTATTGCTGTTGTCAACAGCAGGAAGCCCAGTGGCTGATACAATTCTGCTATGTAACTCTTTGGCTGCCTGACATTATTGTTCCTAAGCACATAGAAGACGTTGGGGCCATGGTTCAGCATGGATCCTCAGCGTGTGCTCACCTGTCACCTGGGGATAAAGTACAGACTTCCTGTGTGCAGTTTCCTGCTGCTGTGAGGTTAAAAGGTATGAATTTTCAATCAGCTCCACAGTTGTTCTCTGATCAATCTAAATCCAAACCTGTCTTCCTGGAGCTGAGTTCCTGCATTATAATGCCCAAAGTAATTTACAAATTCATTACATTCCTATTGAAATACCAATGACATTTTTCATAGAACTAGAGAAAAACACCAATAAAATTTGTATGGAACCACAAAAGATCCCTAATTGCTAAGCAATTAAAACAATGCTAAGCAAAAAGGAAAAAGCAGGAGGCATTACACTGCCTGAATTTAAAATATATTACAAAGCTACTGAGATTAAAATAGCAAGATTGTTTAATAAAACAAATACATATAGTCGTAGAATAGAGATCCTCAAAGTAAACACACACACATATATAGACAACAGATCTTTGACAAAGGTGCTGAGAATGTTCATTAGAAAACTGACAGTTTTTTTCAATAAATTCTGCTATGAAAATTAGATATCCACATGTGGAAGAGTGAAATTAGATGGTCCTCCCACCTTCTGTCAGTTTGTACAAAAATCAACTTAAAATGGAGTAGAGGGCTACATTTATGACCTTCAAATTGCAGCAAGAAAACATATTGGCAATGTTTCAGGACACTAGAATGGCAAGGATATTTTGGATCAAACTCAAAGGGCACAGGAACCAAAAGCAGAAACAGACACATGGAATTTCATCAAACTAAAGAGCTTCTACAAGAAATGGAAACAATCCACAGAATAGACAGCTTCCAGAGTGGGAGAAACTTTTTTCAAGCTAAACATCTGACAAGGGAATAATAACTACAACATATAAGGAGTTCAAATAAATCAAGAGCATAAAAAGCAAATAATAAAATTTCAAAATGGCCAATACATGAAAAAAATCATTAGGGAAATACAAATCAAAATTGTAATGAGATTTCATTGCACTCCAGTTGTGTGGAGAATGGAGAATCTTTACACATTGTTGGTGGGGAAGTAAATTAGCACAGCCAATATGAAAACCAGTATGACAGGTCCTCAAAAATTGAAAACAGAATAGTATACGATTCTTCAAACCTACAACTGCATACATATCCAAGGGAAATGAAATCAGTCTATTGAAGCAGCATTTGCAGTCCTGTGTTTATTGTATTATCCACAATAGCTAAGAACACAAACACCTAAATATTCATCAACTGGTGAATGGATAAGGACAATGTGGTTCATATACACAATGGAATACTACTCAGTTATTAAAAAATGCAGTCTTGTCCTCTGCCAGCAACATGAATGAACTATAGGAAGTGAAGTAAGCAAAGTACAGAATGACAGTACCACATGATCTCACTCATACGCTGAGTCTAAATGGAAGGTGAGATCATATGATTTAAAAGTATGATGGCAGAGGCTGGACAGCGAAATAGGGAGAAAGAACTGACTAACAGGTACTAAGTAATAATAGGTAGGAGAAAGAAGTAGCATTCTACTATACATTAGGGTGACCATAATGTTAATTAGTAGTATGTACTTCTCTATTTAAAAGATTGTAATACAGGAGTTCAGATATTTTCACATAAGAAATGTTAAATGTTTCAGGTGCTAGGTATGTTTACCCTGAATGGAAATCATACAATGTACACATGTATTGAAATACCACACGGTATCCTGCAAATATGTACAACTTTTTTCTCTAGTAAAAACAGTTCAAAAAGGATAATGCACATTTTCTCTAAACTTTTTGAATACCACCTCATGTGTGGATTTTCTAAAGGTTCATAACAGCAGCAATATAAATATATATAATAAACAAAAATATGAAAGAATATGCCAGGAAGCAAGAAGAACATGTGTAAGCTCAGAAGGTAGCTAGAATAAGCATGATATATCTGAGATGCTATAAGAAATGTAGCTTGGTTTAAGCACAGAGCATAATTCAGCAAGTCAAGATAGAGGTGGAGATGGAAGCAGAAGCCAGACAAGGGTAAATCCTGAAAACAATATTAACAGTTGATAATTGATGCTGAAGCTAATTGGGAGAACAGTACAGTGATATGACCCTGTTTCACTTTAGAAAGATCAGGAAGAAGACATGCGTGGGTAAACTTAAAAACTAACAAATAAGGGAGAGTAGTAAAAGCTCAAAAGTCAGTGATGTTGAGAAAATTATAAAACCCCAAAGGTTTAGCAATTAGGAACTCAGAAATTCTGAAAGAGCAGTTTCAGTGTGCCACAGGGGCAGAAGCCAGTCTGCAAAGAGTTTCAGAAGGCAAGGGTAGTTGATGTCCCATCATTTTTTACAAGTAAGGAAATCAAAGAGGAAAAATGGATTTAAAAATTGTAAAAGAAGTAACAGGATCTAGAAAAAGTTTACTTTTGTTCATAAAATATATAGACATGAAAACTATTATAAGAATGGGAGGAATCCTGGGGCTGGCACTGTGGCACAGCAGGTTAATGCTCTGGCCTGAAGCACCGGCATCTCATATGGGATCTAGTTTGAGACCTGGCTGCTCCACTTCCAATCCAGCTCTCTGCTATGGCCTGGGATAGCAGTGTAAGGTGGCCTAAGTCCTTGGGCCCCTGCACTTGCGTGGGAGACCCGGAGGAAGCTCCTGGCTCCTGGCTTCGGATCGGCGCAGCTCTGGCCATTGTGGCCAATTGGGGAGTGAACTATTGGATGGAAGACCTCTCTCTCTCTCTCTCTGCCTCTCCTCTCTCTGTGTAACTCTTTCAAATAAATAAATAAATCTTTAAAAAAAAAATAAAAGGAATCTAAAAAGAGATTGGAAGTGCAAAGAAAAATGGAAGAAACACTAGATGGAGTGAGGAAGGAATGGTATCACTATGGACTAAGAACCTGTGGGAAATTTCCCTAAATACCTTAACCTAAGCAGGAAAAGCTCTACCATGATTACACATGCTCATTTCGGAGAAATTAAATAAACAAAGATATTCTTCATAAATTCATACTTTAAAAAAATCTGGTAAATCTATCACATGTGAGATTTGTTTAACACAAACCCCAGGATTATAATATAGAAGTCTGAAGAACTTGCTAAGAGCTATCTGTTTTAAAAGAATGTACTTTCAGGGGCCAGCATTGTGATACAATAGATCATGCTCCTGCCTGCAAAGCCCACATCCAATGTGGGTGATGGCTCAAATCCTGGCTGCACCAGATCCAGCTTCTTGCTAACACACCTGGGAAAGCAGCGAAAGATGGGCCAAGTGCTTGGGCCCATGAAGACGCAGATGGAGTTCCAGGCTCCTGGTGTTGGCTTGGCCTAGCCCTGAACATTGTGGCCATTTGGGGAGTATACCAGTGGAAGGAAGATTCTATTTCTCCCTCTCTCTCTGTGTAACTGTGCCTTTCAAATAAATAAATATTTTTAAATGTACTTTCAGCTAGGAATAGCTAATGTCCTGGTAAAAGAAAAGAAGAAAAAAAAAAAAACTACATAAGAGGCATTGTAGTCTTTTAAGTTGATGAAAAAAATCCTTTAATGTAGACTCCCATCCAAAAGTGGATTTTTAGGTTTATATCATGGCTCATGATCTATTAGGTTTAGCTAGACAATACGGTGTCCTTGTTGGTCTCCCTTTCCTTGTGAACTACAAAACATGCCTCATGCCATGAATAAGAGAGCTGGCCTAGATCATAGGTAGAAATCCTGACAACATGTCCTGGCTGTAAGGGTCAAGCGTTCTTTTTTTTTTTTTTTTTAAGGATTTATTTAGTTTAGCTCAAAGGCAGAGTTACAGAGAGGCAGAGCCAGAGAGAGAGAAAGAGAGAAAGGGAGGGAGAGAGGGAGGTGGAGGGAGAGAGGGAGGGAGGGAAAGGGGGAGGGAGGGAGAGGTCGGTCCTCCATCCGCTGGTTCACTCCCCAGATGGCTGCAACAGCTGGAACTCCACTGATCAGAAGCCAGGAGCCAGGAGCTTCTTCCAGGTCTCCTACATAGATGCAGCGGCCCAAGCACCTGGGCCATCTTCCACTGCTCTCTCAGGCCATAGCAGGGAGCTGGATCGGAAGTGGGATCGGAAGCTGGATCGGAGCTGGGACTCAAATCGGCATCCATATGGAATGCCGGCACTACAGGCGGTGGCTTTACTTGCTACGCCACAGTGCTGGCCACCCAAGTGTTCTTGATTTGTAATAATGTCTACCCTTCCAGACAGCAAGCAGTCAGCAAGTGAAAAGACAACAGTGTGTTGGCGGAAAACTACGCACCACTATTTTGGAGGCACAGAATTTCCACAACCACATACTGGTTGAAGCACAGCATACAAACGTCAGATGACTTGTTGGACATTTGGGAGGAGTTTAGAAAATATAAATTAACCACCACAATTTGATTTCACTTGTACCTTCTCTCTTTTTTCCCACCTCAACCATCAAGATGCATGGTGAATCTGAGGACATATAAATCTTAGCAATAAAGGAGACAAAATTTGACTAACCTGAGTTACAAGGACTCTAGTGGACAAATATGACAAAAATGAACAAAGTTACTAACATGTCATAATTCACTGTATCTAAAATATAGTTTATGGGAACACATACCCCAGTTTGAGGCATGCTAAAAATGGGAACTGTATGTTAAAGCCAAAGAAACACAGTACCTTGGAAGCTGAGGAAATTCAACCTAAGATGGTATTAATGTTCTTTGTAATAAAGGGCACTATGCTTTCAGATGAAAAGGGAATGACCTGAGCAAATACTGAGAGTGTAAAGAGCAAGAAATGTTCAGAAAAGACATCGATGGTGATGAACATAAAGTCTGTTTATGGAAGAACATAAAGTCAGTTTTTCAACTCGAAGCTGCTCTCTTAATTTTGAGATACTATCTTCTCAGGTGTGCTATCTAAACATTTGGGGCTGTCAGTAATTCTCCCTTTTCCCTCTCCCCAACACCTGAGCAATCATTATCAATTGTATATCCCGCACATTTTTCACTTTATTCTCTATTGTACTTCCCCACTGCAATTTATTAAGACTCACCATTCTGGGCTTAAAGTTTTGGTATAGCCTCTTGTGGTAGAAAGCCAAATTCTAGTGAAGTGATTGGTCATTCAATACGACAATAACAAAAATTCTAATTGAAAAATTCACCATTTACTACACTGGAATTTCTCCCAGATGACAGAATTCCACAAGCTTTTTAATAAAGTGAAGTCTTACTTGTCTGAAGAAGCCAGTGAAGTTACTCACAAGCTTGTGATGGTGTTGCTGTCCAATCACCAGTATTGTGTTCACCAGATCTGTGGCCTCTACGTGAGTACTTTCAGAATCGATATCCACATACCCAAAACAATGTAGAAGCACATGGCAAAGATGGGAAAATTTAGTAGGGAATGCACATGTCTGTGTACACTGAATCAAAAGAATTTCCAACAGCAGCATTGCATAGGAAAGGAATGTGAACAGTTTCTCTAACAGAGCCAAGCCTTAAAAAAAAAAAAAAAGCAACTATTCATCATGATGAAAAACTTCAAAATATAGTTAATGGTGGTGAAAGTTATCTAGCTCATATGACCTACTCCACACAGCTGCCTACAATCTGTATCTGTGACATCCTTTTTCATATGTTGATTTTTCTTTTAAATTTTTAGGGTTCTTTTTTTCCTACTATTTTAAATTGTCAGCACTATTTTTTTTACAATTCATTATGTTAAATATTCCATTTTTGTATCATTTTCAACACTGACTGTAAAAATTATATATAAAGACTTTTAGGAAGCTCTAATTCATTTTATGTCATTTTTGCAAATGTGACTGTGTAATAGTGCACTATTACTTGATTGTGCAGTAGGCATTGTAGATGCACATAAAAATGTTAAAACTTCCTCAGTAAATCAAGAGGTGTCCTTTTTGTACTACTTCATCTGTGGAACATTAAAATTATCAAATTTTGGCTCTTTGAGATACTGCTTAGGCAGTGGTGATCCATAATGGTTTTTGATCCATCCCTCAAGACTCCAGCTACCCTTCATTGTACTTCAGATAACCACAGTTATAAAGTTGGGTGCATACAATTACCAACAACAGTGATAGGCATTCATGTATTTCATGTAGACCTACTTCATTATGCATACAATTGGCTGTCACACCTGTGAACCTGTTGTTAGCACATCTGTGCTTATATTTGCAAAAATATGTATGATTAATATTGCATACCTTGGCTGGCGCTGCGATCACTAGGTTAATGCTCCGCCTGTGGCACCAGCACCCTGGGTTCTAGTCCCAGTTGCTCCTCTTCCAGTCCAGCTATCTGCTGTGGCCCAGGAAGGCAGTGGAGGATGGCCCACGTGCTTGGGCCCTGCACCCACATGGGAGACCAAGAGGAAGCACCTGGCTCCTGGCTTTGGATCGGCGCAGCGCACCAGCTGTAGCAGCCATTTGAGGGGTGAACCAATGGAAGGAAGACCTTTCTCTCTCTCTCTCTCTCTCGCTAACTATGCCTGTCAAAAAAAATTGCATATTTTATTGTGTGAAGTGACTGAAAGTATTCTATCATATTTGATGTTTCTCACATAATTCTGTTTAATAAATTTAAATAAATATCCTTTAGATAATTTTAACTATCTTTTCCAAAGTATCACTTTTGGGATTTCAATTTGGGGAGTCTTTATATTTTAAGGATTATTTGAGATTTCAACATTCAGGATTATGACATCCATGATTGTGTCTTTCAGGATTATGGCCCAAACTCTCATTCCTGACTCATGATATTCACCCTTGTGTAAGTGTCCACCCACATAGAAATCAACATGACCATTATTCCATGTGACCATTGAACATGGCAGAAGTGAAAGCGTATCATTCTCAAGGTCAAGTTATAAGATTTAAATTCTGCTCCCTCCCCATATCCCCCAAACCATCACTCATTCTGGTGAACTCATGGGGAAGTTTGCTGCTGGCAATCCTGTAGGGAGGCCCTAGTGGCAAGCCAACAGGAAGAAAAGCCTCTTGGCAATACCCACAAGTATGAGACGGGAAGTGGCTCCCACATTCCTTGCCAGGCTTTAGTTGACTGACGCCTCAGCTGACAACTGATTACAAACTCATGAGAACCTAAGCGAGGCTTGCAAACTGAACTGCTGCTGCATTCCTGAACCACAGCAACCACAAGATGAGTGTCTCTGGCTTTAAGTTTTAGTTTTGGGATAATTTGTTACAAAGCAATGGAAAATTTAATTCTTTTCTTAAATTGACTATTATATACTTCCACAACCCTGGTATTTACTTATAAAATGTATCACATTTGTGATTGTTTTCTCAATGATCATCTTCCAACTTTAACTCTACAAAGAGGGTATGTGATCTTAGAAAAATTTGTTTACCCTTTGTTTTCATCAATAATATGAAAGTTGACATAAAATTTAAGTGCATGTAAAATATCTGAAATAATGCTAAACACTAGGTACATATTCAATGGTGAAAGTGTTGTTTTCCTCATGATTATCCTCATCTTTAGAGAAGCACAATCAACCTCTGTTGAATGGTTTGGATGATTACCTCTACCTAATGCACACTATCACCCTGTCAATTACATTTTCATACCACTGGGAAAATAATCTTAGTAAAGTACAAATATTATCATCCTTTTGCTTCATACCCACTAATGATTCAAACCACTAGTAATTCAAACCTCATATCTGTTACTTAACCTTTTTAGTATTATATAATTATATTTAATTAACAATTATTTTCTTTCTCTCTTCCACCTAGAATCTATTTAACAGAAAAACAATCACATGATTGGTGTCAAAGAAAAGAAAGAAAAATATAATCAGTGTTCAATAATTAGAAGAAAAAGTGGTTGTCTTACCTTTCCTAAAATAAATTTTCTGCTCTATTCAAAATGGTAGCCATTAAACATATATGGTATTTTCATAAAATTACTAAAAAATATATTAAATAAAATTTAGTTCTTCAGTTATTTTAAGTGCTCAATATTTTAGTGACTACCAGGACTACAGATCATTGTAGAATTAAAGATCCTTTCAATCATCACAGAAAGCTCAATTGGACAGACGTGGTCTACTGTAAATACTGATCTGAAATTCTTCCATGTGAAAGTTTTTACCAAGGTTTCGCTCTCCTCTGATTGTAACTTAGCATTTGAACTATTCATAAGTTGTCTATAATTGCGAAGTATAACATACATATTACATGTGCCGTTTAAAGAGTATCTGAAAGCAATACAATCATATAGCTCTGTAACACAGTATTTTTGAAACCTCGGGAATAGTCTGAATATACTTCACTAATCATATTTTCCTTCCTTCACCTCAGAGATAAACACTATTTTATGTTAATTATTCTCATTTCCTTTATAATTTATTTCCTATGTGTACAGCTGCAAAGTATTGTATTTTGTACATATTTCTGAACTATTATATATATATATTTATTGTTGTGCATTTCTCTTTTCCTTTAAATAAGAATCAAGCATGATGATGAAGTCTATAGTTCATTATTTTTTAAAGATTTACTTATTTTATTTGAAAGGCAGAGTTACACAGAGAGAGAGAGAGAGAAACAGAGATATCGTCCATCCATTGGTTTCTTCAAATGGCCAAAACAGCCAAGGCTGGGCCAAGCCAAAGCCAGCAGCCCAGAACTCCATCTAGGTTTCCCACGAGGGGTGGCAGGGGGTGACCCAAGCATTTGGGCCATCTTCTACTGATTTCTCATGTGCATTAGCAGGGACCTGGATTGAAAGTGGAGCAACCAGGACATGAACCAGCATTCAAATGGAATGCTGGCAGTGGCTTAACCTGGTGTGTCCCAATGCCTACCACTTACTCTGGTTCTAATATGCAATTCACTGATTTAATGCAACTGAACTAATTCATGTACTGTTTTGTTTTCCAATAAAGACCAGTTCTTGATTTTGTTTGATGGTTTCTGTTCAGTTTATTATCTTGGTCTACTTAATTTCTCTAAGTTCTTAGTCACTTATTATTTATATGATAATAATTTTTTCGGCCAGCACCGTGGCTCAACAGGCTAATCCTCTGCCTAGCGGCGCCGGCACACCGGGTTCTAGTCCCAGTCGGGGCACCAGATTCTGTCCAGGTTGCCCCTCTTCCAGGCCAGCTCTCTGCTGTGGCCAGGGAGTGCAGTGGAGGATGGCCCAAGTGCTTGGGTCCTGCACCCTATGGGAGACCAGGAGAAGCACCTGGCTCCTGCCTTCGGATCAGAGCGGTGCGCCGGCCACAGCAAGCTGGCCGCGGTGGCCATTGGAGGGTGAACCAACGGCAAAGGAAGACCTTTCTCTCTGTCTCTCTCTCTCTCACTGTCCACTCTGCCTGTCAAAAAAAAAAAAAAAAAAAAAAAAGGAAATATTTTTCTGCAGTTTTTTGCTCTCTTTTTCTCATGTCTTTTGATAAGTAGAATTTTTTTTTACCTTTAATTTAATAAAGCTTACAGGCATTTTTTTTTTTTTTGACAGGCAGAGTGGACAGTGAGAGAGAGAGAGACAGAGAGAAAGGTCTTCCTTTTGCCTTTGGTTCACCCTCCAATGGCCGCCGCGGCTGGCGCGTTGCGGCCGGCGCACCACGCTGATCCGATGGCAGGAGCCAGGTGCTTCTCCTGGTCTCCCATGGGGTGCAGGACCCAAGGACTTGGACCATCCTCCATTGCACTCCCGGGCCACAGCAGAGAGCTGGCCTGGAAGAGGGGCAACCAGGACAGGATCTGGCGCCCCGACCGGGACTAGAACCCGGTGTGCCGGCGCCGCTAGGCGGAGGATTAGCCTAGTGAGCCACGGCGCTGGCATCTTACAGGCATTTTTATTATCTGTGCATTGGTACCTCATTTAGGAGTCATTCTCTATTCTCTAGATTATATAAATAATCTTATATAATATCTTTTTAAACATAAATGTTTATAATTTGTTTGATTTTGGGGGGGACCATACATTATGAATTCAGGCCAGAAACAGCTCCAAGTTTGAGTTCCTGTCAAGAAATTCTTAAGATCTTTGTTCAGATTCCAGCCCTGACAGGACAGAGGGAGTTTCACAGGCTAAGTCTTGAGATTATCTCGCACCATGCTCAGATTTCTCATTTAACTCTCCTTCTCTGCTCTTGTGGCTCTTAAAATGCAAACTACAAACCAACAGACAATAATGCTTATCTCAAGGCAGACGCAATATTCAGGATTCAGGGGCTGGAGTTATCGCATAGCGGGTAAAACATGGCACCATCTGTGAGGCTGAGCATCCCATATGGGCGCTGCTTTGAGTCTGGGCCCAAGTTCACCCTTTGCGGCCATCTGGGGAGTGAACCAGCAGATGGAAGATATCTCTGTCTTTCCCCTTCTCTGTAAATCTCTATTTCAATTAAATATATAAATGTTTTTAAAAATTCAGGATTCAAGAAATCTTGTTATTGTTGGTCTAAAAAGAATTGCTTTACTTTCCATAAGCTCAGTTGTGCATTTTTAAAAGTTATATTTTAGCTAGAACTTAGATATAATGTTCCTGGAAATATCTCTGTAAATATATAAGCTTTTGGCCGGCGCTGCGGCTCAATAGGCTAATCCTCCGCCTTGCGGCGCCAGCACACCGGGTTCTAGTCCCAGTCGGGGCACCGGATTCTGTCCCGGTTGTCCCTCTTCCAGGCCAGCTCTCTGCTGTGGCCCAGGAGTGCAGTGGAGGATGGCCCAAATGCTTGGGCCCTACACCCCATGGGAGAAGCACCTGGCTCCTGCCTTGGGATCAGTGCGGTGCGCCAGCCGCATCGCGCTGGCCGCAGTGGCCATTGGAGGGTTAACCAACGGCAAAAAGGAAGACCTTTCTCTCTGTCTCTCTCTCTCACTATCCACTCTGCCTGTCAAAAAAAAAATTTTATATATATATATATATATATATATATATATATATAAGCTTTTACATTATCCTGATGAAATCTGCTATTAAATTAGTTGTAGGGTGATGGTCCTAAGTTCACGGAAGACTATTTTTTGCCTAACAGAATAGCCATTTACTGGCAATTAATGGATGAGTAATTCTCCTTTCCAGGGGGTAAGTGCAGAATCAAGAGTTGACACAGCATAAGCTAAAACATCTCATATTTTGATGAGGGCTTCAGAATTTATTAATGAAAATACTATACATACATATTCCAAATTAAAGTTATCTTTTCAAAGTAATCATCTTGGGAAAATCTTTCCTTTATTCTACTAATTCTGGCATTTCAAAAAAGTTTGGGGATTTCTTTTTAGAAAATGCTACCCAAGCCTGTATAATAGTTTTGTGAATACCCTCTGGAGCAGTAAATCTTTTTGAGGGTAGATTTGATTTTTGGAAACCACCCAAAATTATTTAGTACTGTGTCTGTTGAAAATGGCAATTTCTCAAACTATGGAATTACTATTTAGAGTCTAAAATGAATTTGACCACAATTTAATGACTGAAATACTTTGGTGATGTCTGTACTGGCTTATGGACATTTCAGCACATATGATCAATATATACTTACTGATGATAAGCTACCTTACACCATGATCCGTGACCATGGCCACAGTGAGTCAAAATTATACACCACCAATATGAATGAGTAATAGTGGGGAGGCAGAAGGATTCCATGCACTTTCTAATATATCTTGCCCCTTTGTTTATCCACATCAGCTCAATCCAGCCCTACTGAGGATAGTGCTTGTCAGTGGTGCTGACTTTTAATGACAAAGTCTTCACATAACCTTCAAGCAAAGCTTCAGTCCAAGCCTATCACAGGCAGCCCAGGGAATCTCCCAGTAGCAATAAATGTCTCATATTCATTTTTCACTGGATAACAGTGTGACTCTTGGTCCTGAAAGAAAATCACACACAGCTATATTACATTTTAAATGCTTCTGATTCCCTTCCTCACTGAATTCTCTTTAAGAAAAAGATCAGGCATTCTTTTTGTCATTTATTTTTCCATTTATGTCTTTTTTGTTTCCTTTTCAGTTCAAACTTCCTAGGTAATTGCATTGTAAATAATCTTAAGTTATTCTCACTTTAACATAATTTTCATGAATTTCTGCATCTATAACAAATACATTTGTTATTATCTTTGTCACAGTGTTAATAATCTCCTATCACCTTATCATTAAAGTATGATTCTAGCTACTACAATAAAATATTTATATTCCTCTGTTTCTATAACATGTATGCATAGGAAAAATTACAGATTTTTTCATGACAAATTTCTAAGATGAAAACAGCTAAGGAATATGATGTTTGACTTTCTGTAAGACATAAATTATGTGTGTAGTGATAAATGAGTGAATGTTTTAGGTGTAACCAAGTTGTGTCCTATGTTTTTCCATGAAAAGTCATAGTGGTTCTGAGCTAAAGTAAGAAATATCAAATTACATATTCCAAAATGATCATATGGTAAACTGGGCGGACAGAGGGATCTCTGATACACCACTGTGCTTCAGAATTCATATGCACAAGAAAAGGTTCTGGCCTCTTAAGTGCTGATGCCAAAGAGTTAAATACATCAGGTTCAAGGAAGCTGACTAATCCACTGACCTATGTGGGAAAAAATAAAACGTTTTGGGAATAAAAGAAGATCTCATAAAGGCAAACGTGCGCAGTCTCCCTTTGACTTACGACATCTCAGCAAGGTAAGAGGTAACTAGTGGGATGTATGAGGGGACAGTGATTTCAGATGATTTCATAAGTGTCATAATGGGCTTTTTGCTCAATTTATATACAAATAAGTGCCAAGGATCAAATCTGCCTCTTTATCACCTGATGGACATGAAAAAATATTTGCTAGAATAATTTAAAACACAACTGTTTTTCAAAATTTTGCATGTAAAAATCCAAAGAAAAAACTGAGAATGTACAGGTAATTCCATATTCTGAGAGAAATTTTTATTCCTGTGTACACAAATAGCAACAAATTCCTATTGTACTTTGTACCACACAAAATAACTTTGATTCTCTTCATTTTAATAAACATTGATTAAATACTATATCATGAGGAAAACAGAAGCTAAACCTGATTTCGAAACATTGTTCAATGATTGTTATAGAGAAATGAAAAACAATGGTAAAGCATGAAAAGAAATACTTATTACATTCAATGTAGTTTCAAAATAAAAATGTCAAAAAATTTACTGAAATTATTAAAATATTCATATATATGGACAAGGACTAAAAGGTCACAATATATGTTTACAGTACATTATATATGCAATTATTCTTTGACCCAGAAATCTTAATTTTAGAAATGTATCCCAAAGACACACACACACACACACACAGAAAAGCTAACTGGTAGGTATACAAAGATATTCATGGTGGTATTATAATAACAGAAAATCAGAAATAAACTAAATGTTCAAAATGGAGAATGTGTTCAATAAATTATGAGACATTCACAAATTAGAAGCCTGTATAGTTGTAGGAAAGACAGGAGCTGATTCTCTACACTGTTAAAGAGAGATCCCCAAAGTATACCAGTAAGTGAAATACCAAGGTGTGGAAATGTTTATAGTTTAAAAATGGTAAAAATATGAATATATTTCACTTATTTTTTTTAAAAAATCACTTAAATTAGAACTAAAATTACATTTCTCAGAGATGTACCTGTAAAGATTTTGGTCCTGGGGTGGTGCTATTTGGTGGGGTATACAGGGAGGTCCGCAGGTGAGTAGGGGCATGCTCTCAGGAGGTAGTGCTCATGGAGGCCGTAATAAAAGCTTGGATTTGGGCTCAAACACTCTCTCTGCTTCCTGGCTTACCACATGGCCCTTCTCCTGTGCACATGCTCTACCACCTGCCTTAGGCTCTTCGCCAAAGTCAAAGCCTTTGCTACGCCACGTGGTCCTGAACCTCCAAAACCATGACCCGAATACAGCTTTTCTCTTTATAAAGTTAGCTGCCTCACAGATTCCATCAAAGAAATGACAAGCTGACTAATCCAATAACCTTTGTGGGAAGAAATAAAACAGCTCTAGGAAGAAAAGACGAACTCATAAAGGCAAACATGCAGTTATAACAACAAGCATTATTACAACAATAGTTTGTAACTCCACCTATCGTTTTCTAGATAATTTAAAAGACTAACATATTTTTAAAACAATCATTAAGTCTAAAAGCTGGCATTATTTTAAGTGGTTTATAATTGTACATTTTACTTTCTATATGAGACCAGGGCATTTAAAAATATTAACTTATGGTCTACAGCATTCAATTTTAAAATAAAGTGATCTTGTAATGCCAACAACTTAAATGGTATGGATGGAGCTGTAAAGGAACAGAGTTATATGCTATTGATGTTAAGTTAGTATACATTCAAATAAGGTGTTATAGCTTTAGGATGTTAAATATAAGCCCCAAGGTAGGCACTAAGAAAGTAGCTACCGAATATACACAAACAGAAATGATAAAGGGACTTAAATATTTAATTACAAAAGAAAAACTGAACACAAAGAAGACATCAATGCAGGAAAGAGTGACATAAAACTAAAAATCATGGGCCAACACTGTGGTATAGCAGATTAAGCTACTACCTGTGACACCAGCATCCCATATGGGTACTGGTTCATGTCTGGGCTGCTTCCACTTCCAAACCAACTCCCTGCTAAAGTGCCCTGGGAAAGCAGTGCAGGATGTTCCAAGTGCTTGGGCCCCTGCACCCATGTGGGAGACAGCAAAAGAAGCTCCTGGCTCCTGGCTTTGGCCCAGCCCGGCCTGGTCCAGACCCAGCTACTGCAACCATTTGGGGAGTGAACCAGAGGAAGGAAGATATCTCATTCTGTCTCTGTCTCTGTCTCTGTGTGTGTGTGTGTGTGTATAAATTTGCCTTTCAAATAAATAAATGTTTAAAAAATAGAAATCATAAGAGAGGGAGGAGATGTACAGTATGGCACAAGTTCCCTTGGACTTACCCTAGGGTAAAGCTAAAAAATTGCCATGGGGCTCCAAATCCCATTAAGTTGGTAGGTAGCAAGGCCATCTTACTAATTAAAGTGATCAGTTTAAGTTCATAATTGATCATAAAGATAGGGTTAGGTCTCAAAGGGATCACATAAATAAGACCAACTGTCTGCTAATAATAATTAATATAATTAAAAAGGAGAGAGTGATCTAACATGGAAAGCAGGACACATAGCAGACTCATAGAATGACAAATGCCGTAAACAACACTCTGGCCTCAGAATCAGCCCTTCAGGCATCCGGAACTGGCTAAAAAGCCCATGAGAGCATTTCAGGCATGGAAAGCCAAGACACTGTGGCAACGAATGACCTAAATGAAAAATCTCTGTGAGTGAGATCCTAGTGGAAAGAAGGAGCTATCAAAGAAGGAGGTACCTTTCTCTGAAGGGAGAAGAGAACTTCCACTTTGCTTATGGTCCTGTCTAAATACTGATGGAGTTTGTGGACTCAAGAGGCTTCCATAGCCTTTGCAACTCATGACAAGAGCCTCAGGTACTTACTGACATCATAAATAAGAGTGTCAATTGTTAAATCAACAACAGGAGTCATTGTGCACTTGTTCCCCATGTAGGACCTCTGTCCTTAATGTGTTGTACTATGAGATTTAATGATAAAACTAGTCTTCAAACAGTACTTTATACTTTGTATGTCTGTGTGGGTGCCAACTGTTAAAATCTTTACTTAGTATAGGGTTGATCTTCTGTATATAAAGATAAATAAAAATTAATCTTAATGAAGAATGCTATGGGAGAGGGAGTAGGAGGTGGGATGGTTTGCAGGTGGGAGGGTGGGTATGGAGGAAGAACTGCTGTAATCCAAAAGTCGGACTTTCGAAATTTCTGTTTATTAAATAAAAGATTTCTATAAAAAATAAAAAATTAGAAATTGTAAAAAAATTAAGAAAATGGCAGCAAGCTCCTACTATAAGCATAAATAGATTAAATTTTTCAATTGAGACAGAGACTGACAGAATGGATACAAAAGAAAAACAGCCTATATACCTTCTCCCTTAAAAAAAAAAAAAAGGAAACAAAAACTTGATCCAACTATATGCAATCAACAAGAGACTCACTTTGTATCCAAAGATATAATATATTGAAAGTCAAAATATAGGAGCTGGCATTGTTATAAAGCAAGTTAAGTCACCACCTCCTATAATGGAGTCCCATATGAATGTTGGTTGGAATCCCAGTTGCTCCACTTCTGACTCAGCTTCCTGCTAATGTGCATAGGAATGCAGTAGATGATGGCTCAAGATTTGGGCTCCTGCACCCACGTGGAAGACCTAGATGTGTTCTAGGCTCCTGGGTTTGGCCTGGCCCAGCCCAAGCCATTACAGCCATTTGGGGAGTAAACCAGTGGCTAGAAGATCTTTCTCTCTCTGTCTCTGTCTCTGTCTTTCTCTCTCTTTCTGTAACTCTGCCTTTCAAGTAAATAAATAGATATTTAAAAAAGAAAGTGAAAGTATAAAGAAAGATACTCCATGCAAATAGTAACCAAGAGAGAGCAAGTGGGCTATATTAGTATCAGACAAAACAGATTTTAAATTAAAAAAATTTACAAAACAAAGAATAGTTTCAATACAGCAAGAAGATAAAAATATAAACATTTACACCTCATAAAAATCATCAAATGAAACAAAAATTGCCATTATTGAAAGGATAAATAGTTTTGTTTTTGTTTTTGTTTTTGTTTTTGTTTTTTTGACAGGCAGAGTGGACAGTGAGAGAGAGACAGAGAGAAAGGTCTTCCTTTTGCCGTTGGTTCACCCTCCAATGGCCGCCGCGGTAGCGCGCTGCGCCGGCGCACCGCGCTGCTCCGATGGCAGGAGCCAGGTGCTTCTCCTGGTCTCCCATGGGGTGCAGAGCCCAAGCACTTGGGCCATCCTCCACTGCACTCCCGGGCCACAGCAGAGAGCTGGCCTGGAAGAGGGGCACCCGGGACAGGATCGGTGCCCCAACCGGGACTAGAACCCGGTGTGCCGGCGCCGCAAGGTGGAGGATTAGCCTGTTGAGCCACGGCGCCGGCCAGGATAAATAGTTTTATAATAATAAATAGAGAAAAAAATACACTACACTCAATAGTGGAAATAACAATCAGACAAAACGTAAGTAAGGAAAGATAAGGCTTAAACAATACAATAAATCAACCAGATGAAACACACATATGTGGAGCACTGAACTCAAACAACAGCATACATGTTTTTCTCAAGTCTGTATCAGAGTGCTCCAGGATAGAGAATTTATAAGGCAACACGTAAAATTTCAGTATATTTTAGAAGATAGACACACCAAATATCTCCTTTGGCCATATGGGTTTAAAAGTGAATAACAGAAGGTAAATTGGAAAATTTAAAAAAAAATGTAGAAATTAACACATCTTAAACAATTAATGAATCAATCTAGAAGTTAGAAAATACTTAGGACTGGTATTGCAGCATGGCAGATAAAGCCGCCACCTGCAACACTGGCATCCCATGAAGGCACTGGTTTGTGTCCTGGCTACTCCATGTCCAACACAGCTCCCTGTGAGTGGCCTGGCAAAGCAGTGGACAATGGCCCAAGTGCTTGCTTCCCTACCACCCAGTGGGGAAACTGGATGAAGCTCCTGGCTCCTGGCTTTGGCCTGGCCCAGTGCCGGCTGTTGCAGCCACCTGGGGAGTTAATCAGCAGATGGAAGATCTCTCTCCCCTTTCTGTAACTCTAACTTTCAAAATACATAAATAAATATTTTAAAAATAAAAGGGGCCAGTTCTGTGGCATAGTGGATTAAGCCACGGCTTGCAATGCCGGCATCCCATATGGGTGCCGGTTCGAGACCCAGCTGCTACATTTCCCATCCAGCTCTCTGCTATGGCCTGGGGAAGCAGTAAAAGATGGCCCAAGTCCTTGGGCTCCTGAACCCACATGAGAGACCTGGAAGAAGCTCCTGGCTCCTGGCTTAAGATGAGCGCAGCTCCAGCCAACGCGGCCAACTGGAGAGTGAATCAGTGGATGGAAGACCTCTCTCTCTCTCTCTCTCTCTCTCTCTCTCTCTCTCTTTGCCTCTTCTTCTCTCTGTGTGTAACTCTGACTTTCAATAAAATAAAATAAACAGAATAAAAGAAATCCTTAAATACAAATGAAATCAAAAGCATACCAGAGTTATACGACATAATAAAAGCAGTGCTAAGGGAGAAATTTTTACCTGAAAACACTTCTATTAATACCCACAAAATAATCAAATATTTAGAGAGTAAAATATCTCTACAATGAAAATTAAAACATTAATACACATGTACACACATCCTGTCATTTGCAAAAAAATGGATTGTACTGGAGTACATTATTTAAGTGAAATAAGCCAGAAAATTATAGACAAATACTGTATTTTTGTTCCTAGAATTTAGAAACTAAAAAAAAAAAAAAAAAAAAAGAAGAAGAAGAAAAACAGAAAGAAAAATAAATACAGAATGGTGGTAGCTAGAGACTGGGAAGGGTCCAGAAGCATGGAGGAACTTTAGACAATGGGTACCAAATCAAAGTTAGATCAATGGCCAGCACCGCGGCTCACCAGGCTAATCCTCCGCTTGTGGCACCGGCACCCCGGGTTCTAGTCCCGGTTGGGGCACCGGATTCTATCCCGGTTGCTCCTCTTCCAGTCCAGCTCTCTGCTGTGGCCCGGGAAGGCAGTGGAGGATGGCCCAAGTGCTTGGGCCCTGCACCCGCATGGGAGACCAGGAGGAAGCACCTGGCTCCTGGCTTGGCTCGGTGCAGCACGCTGGCCATAGCAGCCATTTGGGGGGGGGGGGGGGGGGAGGAACCAACGGAAGGAAGACCTTTCTCTCTGTCTCACTAACTCTGCCTGTCCAAAAAAAAAAAAAAAAAAAAAAAGTTAGATCAAATGAGTAGGTCCTAAGTGTTACACAACAGAGCTGGGAGACTAGAGTTCACAATAACCTAGTAGATCTTCTATGAACAAATAGAAGAAGGAAACTCCAAGCCTCCAATCAGAAAGTAATATCAAAGTGTGTGTTTGTGTGGGGGAATACTGATTACCCTCTTCTGATGAATATGCGTTGCATACAAGTACTGAAATGTCACACTGTAGACTATAATTATGTACAATTATTAATACATTTTTAAAATAATGAACCAAAATAAAAGATTAAAAGACACCTAAAAAGAGAAAATAAAAGAGTTCAAAATAATTAACCTGGTTTACAATAATGAGCTAGGTTTATCAAACTGATCCTTTAAGAAATGTCTACAAACAATAGCAAATGGAATATTTTGGATATTACTAATTTTTTTAAATTAACAAAGAATATTTATTTTAAAACATATGAACATTTCTGATAAAATTGGCTTTAAAATGTCATGGATACAGAACTTGGATCCATAAGTAACAGATCCAAATGAATCTGTGGATGAACATCAATTAAATAAAGTTCTAATTAGTATCACAATGGAATCATATCCTATTGACTTGGCACATAGGTCATTATCATTCAAAACAAAGCAAGCAATACCTAAAAACACAAAGAAAAATTTTGGCATGCAACACACTAAAAGTTTCAGGTATCTGCCAGATGTAGCAGAAAAACATCAGTTAGGATGTAGTGGACAGTCCACAGAATTGCTGTAAAACCTACAGATCTACCCTAGAGGTTACATCATAGAACCAGTTTAGTAAGAATATTATGGCTATACTCCCAACGTCCCCAGTCTGAACACCAACTATGCTGTCCTACCAGCTACCAACTGCTGTCACCCCAAGATAATGACAGAAGCATTCAACTAGAGCACTTTAAGTCATATACTCACAATCTAGCTGCAAGGGAGCTGGGAAAGAAAAGATTCTGTAGGTTTAACTTCTGTAGTGGGAGAAGGGCTCTCTCTCCTACCGTGACTCACGATGTAAGGATTTTTTTTTTTTTTTTGACAGGCAGAGTGGACAGTGAGAGAGAGAGACAGAGAAAAAGGTCTTCCTTTGCCGTTGGTTCACCCTCCAATGGCCGCCGCGGCTGGCGCGCTGCGGCTGGCGCACCACACTGATGCGAAGGCAGGAGCCAGGTGCTTCTCCTGGTCTCCCATGGGGTGCAGGGCCCAAGCACTTGGGCCATCCTCCACTGCACTCCTGGGCCACAGCAGAGAGCTGGCCTGGAAGAGGGGCGACCAGGACAGAATCCAGCGCCCCGACTGGGACTAGAACCCAGTGTCCTGGCGCCACAAGGCAGGGGATTAGCCTATTGAGCCACGGCACCGGCCACGATGTAAGGATTTTAAATGTTGAGTTTATGAAAAGGAATGACAGAAATCCACTCCAAAAGGACTGTGAAAGAAATGTGACAACGAATCAAGATATAGGCTCACAATAGCCACCTATCAGATTCTGCTGTATTATTTATATACTGGTGTTTTTTTCCACTATGTGTGAACTCTTGAGAGCACCAGGTATGTCTTAATCTAATGGTTGGTGTCAAATCTGACATTCCCAACACATATTTGTTGAGTGAACAGAGAAATAACTGACTGACCGAATTAATGAATAGTGTATCTAATCATTCTTATTTCACAGCCATAATAGGCCTGGGTGGCCTGATAATATCTAATTACCTGTTACTTAGAAGGATTTACAGATATAGGACATCCTGATGATAAATTTATCTGTTAATTTCCCCTTTTGTATGACTGTCCAGAGAAGAGAGTCTCAAAGAATTTTGAAACTTAAGGATGATAATAGAAACTCTGGGCATTGAGCCTAGAAAATTAGACCTGGAACTATGAAAATCAATGTAAGATTGGTCTATCAAAGTAGGAGGCATCTGGGAAATAGATGGATCTTCTTCCATTTCTGGTAGAGCCTGCTTATTGTCAGTCCTTTCTAAATGATTCATTCCAATTTGTGTCAGAGTTGGCTCTTAGGCAAAAATTAGTAATTGATACCCAAATAATTTATTATACATTCAAACCAAGAATTCTTATTAACACGTGACTAATGAGTTTCCAGCTTTCAAAAGGAAATCAGAGGACAAATGAATTAAACTGTTGGAGGCTTTAGAATGCAAAATAGGGGCCCAGTGCTGTAGTATAGCAGGTAAAGCCTCTGCCTGCAGTGCCGGCATCCCATACAGGTGCCGCTATGAGTCCCAGCTGCTCCTCTTCTGATCCAGCTTTCTGCTATGGCCTGGGAAAGCAGCAGAAGATGGACCAAGTATTTGGGCCCCTGCACCCACATGGGAGACCCAGAAGAAGCTCCTGGCTCCTGGCTTTGATCTTTGCAGCTCCAGCCATTGTGGCCAACTGGGGAGTAAACCAGTAGATGGAAGACCCCCCCCAGTGCCACAAGCGAGGATTAACCAAGTGAGCCATGGCGCCGGCCTCATAAATAAATAAATTTTTATTTTTAAAAAAGTAACCTGCAAATCATATTAGGATATATCTGTGGACTTTCAGGATTAAGTATAAAAAATATTTCCAATCCAAGAAAGTGTGCGTGTGCTTGATTTCTAGCTACAGCTGAAATGTACACTCTTTAGAGAATACAACTAGCTGCACAGTGCATACAGCTTAGACAGTGCAAATGGTTAAGCACACAAACACAGCCTCGGAGTAATATTTGTTAGTCTTTCATTTTAAAATACACCCTGCTGAACTACCAGCAAATTATCACTGCTCTTTGTAACGAAAACTCAGTACAATCCCAAAAATCTCAAAAATAAAGTGAACAATTGGTACTTTCAGTCCTATCTTATACTCAGGTAATTTTCTAAGGTAATTGTGCTTTATCCTAAACTGAGTTTGCAAATGTTCACCATTTTTCTTCACAATCAAAAGCAAACAGAAACTTGGAGGAGTACGTTACAGGGATTTACTCTCTGCTTATAAGGGTCTACTTCTGGTTCTGTCCAAGCAGGATAGATTAAGTCAACAACCTTAAAACTGACTCAGACATTCACATAAGGATTCACAGTGGCAAGACAAGGTAAAGAAGATGTGTGCAAGGGGCAAAAAAAAAAAAAAAAAAAAAAAAAAAAGAAGTTGGCTATTTATTAGGATCGAATTTAAAGAGGGACTCAGACAAAGTATAACTCAGAGACAGCTTATCTATTTTTTTCTTCTTTCCTCACCCACTTTCCCTTTTCCAAAGAATTCTAGTCTTTCTTCTTCTTTTTTTTTTAAGATTTATTTATTTATTTATTTATTTGAAAGGCAGAGTTACAAAGAGGCAGAGGCAGAGAGAGAGAGAGAGAAAGGTCTTTGATCTGTTGGTTTACTCCTCAAATGGCCACAAGGGCAAGCTGGGCCGATCTGAAGCCAGGAGGTAGGAGCTTCTTCTGGGTCTCCTACCCAAGTGCAGGGGCCTAAGGACTGAGCCATCTTCTACTGCTTCCCCAGGCCATAGCAGAGAGCTGGATAGGAAGTAGAATAGCTGGGATTTGAACTGGCATCCATATGGGAGGCGGGCACTAGAGGCTTTATCTGCTATGCCACAGCTCTTGCCCCTGGAATTCTAGTCTTAAAGGGCATTTTCAATCAAAAGACATAAGAATAGAAGAAATGGAAGTAACACGGAGATTCAATTCTTCTAAGAGATTTTACTGCAAAGGGGAATACAGTAATGGGTGTTTGAGATGAGGCATATGGGAGCTTGGAAAGGGTCTCTTTTATAGAGAAAAAATAGACTGTTGTGGTGATATCTTTAAGTAGGCAAGAGGAGACAAGATTGAGATTGCAAGTGAAGGTGTTGGTGCAGACAATTTTTTTTTCTCTTTTTTTCAATTTTTTTGACAGGCAGAGTGGACAGAGAGAGACAGAGAGAAAGGTCTTCTTTTGCCATTGGTTTGGTGCAGACAATTCATCTATGGAAACAGCAGTGAAGGCAGGATGGGAACTGGTGGAAACCCTCTTCTGATTGTTTGGCTTTGACTGCGCAGTAGGAAGCAAGATCATCGGAAAAAGTGAAAATTGCTAAGGGAGTGCTGAAGGTTTAAGAAGAGCTGATTAACTACAAACATCATCAGCAGAGAAAGAAAAGCAAGAGGAGAGAGATTCGTGGATGATAAATAGGGCATTTCCAGCAACATATGAGACTGGTGGTCTAGTAAGTATGGGTGTTATTTACTTATTTATTTAGTCTTATTTTGTTTATTTCCAGCTAGGCTTAATAGTACAGATCCTGGTCTTAAATAGGATAAGTCTAGATTTAATCAGGGTTGCAGTTTTACTAGCAAGGACCATGAAATTGGAAAAGGCAGGGGTAAGAGTGCAAGCAACAGAGTTTGAAAGATGAATCTGAAATCCAGGCTAGGTAAAGAGGAGAATGCATACAAGAGAGCACTCAGCGACGTTCTAGGGAGTAGTTTCAATGAATGTAAGAATCAGGAGGGTTAAAGGAACATTGGAAGGTGGGTCACTAAAAATGTCACCTGTAAAATGGAAGATGATGATAAAACAGTGAGACCCCAGAAACTGAAACTACAGCAACTGGGCTGTGAGTGATAATAATAGTCTAGAATGGCTGTGGGACATGAGGGGAACAACACCTCACTCACAGGAAGGAGATCAAGGTAGTGCAGGTCAGACTAATGGGAGGATCATCTACTTTAATAGAAATATTTCTACAAGTGATCAAGGAAGTAGTGACAGAGACAGCAACAGGGATCTGGAAAGGAAAATCAAGACCTGAAAGAAGAAACCTCAAAGTCTGTAACTGCCTGAACGAAAAACAGTGTTTGTTTGCTTGTTTGTTTGTTATTGTCTTTTTATTTGAGAGGCAGAGGGACAGAGAGACAGACAGAGAACCAGAGACAGACAAACCAAGAGAAAGACAAGAGTCCGCCATCTGCTGGTTCACTCTCTAAATGCCTGCCATGACCAGGACTGCATCAAAGTTGGGAGCCAGGAATTCAACCAAAGCTTTCCACATGGGTGGCAGAGACTCAAGCACTTGAGCCATCATCTGCTGCCTCCCAGTGTCTGCATTAGCAGGAAGCTGGAACCAGGAGCTGGAGCAAGGTTTCAAACACAGGTGCTCCTGTGTAGGATGTAAGAATTTTAACCACAGGACAAATGTCATGCTGCAAAAATGGTTAAGTGTGTGATGAGAACTCCAATGATGACATGAGCTTGAAATGGTGGATGTGAATATTTAGGGAAGACTTAGGGAGAAAGGCTTGAGAAAATAATGAGGTTCCATGACACAAAGAATCAGAGAGCGAAAACAGTCACCTTTGCAGAGCCATAGAACAGTGGCTTGGATAAGCCAGGATTTCATTTAAGGAGAGGAGGTAATGGGAACATTCACTGACCAGGCTGGGGGCAAAGAAGATTTTGCTGATGATGGCTTGTGAACTCCAGAGGGCCCAGTGCAAGGGTTTTGAATTTGGGGAATGCACAGATCACATCAGAGGACCATGTTGGGGATGTGGCTCTCCACAAGGGCGCATGTGGGGTTCACCTCCCACTGCCTTTCTACGTGCATTAGCAGGAGGCTAGAAGGGAAATGGAGCAGCTGGAACTAGAACCAGCACTCTAAGGGCTTAACCTGCTGCACCACAACACTGGCCCCCCTGAACTCTTCCTTGAAGTGAAGTCAAGGACCTGCCTACCAGGCAGCTCTCGCTGTCTACTGCCAACACCATCTTCTTTCATTGATCTCCAGTTTTCAGACAACAGATCATGGGACTTCTCAGCCTCCATAATGACCAATTCTTTGTAATAAATCTCCACATACATACATGAGGGGGCCTTCAAAAACTTTGAGAAAATTTTGCATTATCTTTTGAGTTTTCCATGAACTTTATGAAGCCCCATCCATGTGTTTGTGTATTATTCATTAAACACCCGGCTGTCATTAGGCCATGTGAATGCTGGCGTCATTCTATCACTATTTCAGAACATAGCTGCTAAGCATTCTCCACTTGGGGCAACTCGTGTCTTTTTCTCCTTAGTTTGAAAATTTGGCATTTATTTACTAGTTTCATGATTTTTTTCCTCTTTATTTTAAGTGCAATTATGATATTTTTGAATAGGAGGGATTCCAGGAACTTTGTTGGACTAAGCACATGTGAAGACATGAGCACTGCATTATCATTCCTGCACATCATCTTGATAGAGCAAATGAAATCTGAACTCTGGGCTCCAATACCACATAGCTGTCCTTATCATTTAGCACTTTTGTGCTGCCTTTTTTTTTTAATTGACTGCTTGCATGCTCCGATATGTATCTCTGCAAACAGTACGGAATAATAAATGAAACATCACCCACTCTTCACTCCCAAACACTATCATGCTTTAAAGCCACTGAATTTATAACATTTCATATAAAATATCTAACATACTAGGGTTTCAATATAAAAATATTATCAAAGTTAATTTGTATATCCTAATCATAAAAATAATTACAAAAACATAGAATTTTAATTGATATAAAAGTGCATGAAATAAGTTTAAAGCCCAAGGTCTCTTTAAATAACATTATATCTAAATGTTTGATGGGTATATTGAAAGTAAGAGGTCTTAGTCTAAAACATTTTGTTTGTATTAGCAGATGATAATGAATTGGTGTTTTCACTGAGTGAAATGTTAGATTCGTACTTGGATTTCATCTACTCTGAGCAAATATGAGCATTTGAAGTTTCTGTGGTGGAGCCGAGAAACAAGTACACTTGAATGCTAAAGGCTAAGGAATGAGGGAGAAATAGAAAACTGACCTGGAGAAATTAATAGAATCTGTATCTGAGTGTCTCTGGCATTGTTTAGGGGTCTCTATTCTCCCTATCTGTCTTCCTAATCTAGTGTTCTTTTTCCTTTAATAATGTTAAACCAGTTTCTCTTTTCTTGTGTGTTTCATTTATTATTCATTTCAATAAATGGTGCTGGGAAAACTGGATTTCCACGTGAAGAAGCATGAAGCAAGACCCCTACCCTACACCTTACACAAAAATCCATTCAACATGGATTAAAGATCTAAATCTACGACCTGATATCATCAAATTATTAGAGAACATTGGAGAAATCCTGCAATATATTGGAAAAGACCCTGGAGGCACAGGCAGTCAAAGCCAAAATTAACTATTGGGATTGCATCAAATTGAGAAGTTTCTGTACTGCAAAAGAAACAGTCAGGGAAGTGAAGAGGCAACCGACAAAAAGGGAAAAAATACTTGCAAACTATGCAACAGATAAAGGGTTAATAACCAGAATCTCCGAAGAGATCAAGAAACTCCACAACATCAAAACAAACAAACCACTTGAGAGATGGGCCAAGGACCTCAATAGACATTTTTCAAAAGAGGAAATCCAAATGGCCAACAGGCACATGAAAAAATGTTCAAGATCACTAGCAATCAGGGAAATGCAAATCAAAACCACAGTGAGGTTTCATCTCACCCCAGTTAGAATAGCTCACATACAGAAATCTACCAACAACAGATGCTGGAGAGGATGTGGGGAAAAAGGGACACTAACCCAATGTTGGTGGGAATGCAAATTGTTAAGCCACTATGGAAGTCAGTCTGGAGATTCCTCAGAAACCTGAATATAACCCTACCATACAACCCAGCCATCCCACACCTTGGAATTTACCCAAAGGAAATTAAATTGGCAAACAAAAAAGCCATCTGCACCTTAATGTTTATTGCAGCTCAAATCACAATAGCTAAGACCTGGAACCAACCCAAATGCCCATCAACAGTAGACTGGATAAAGAAATTATGGGATATGTACTCTATAGAATACTATACAGCAGGCCGGCGCCATGGCTTAACAGGCTAATCCTCCACCTTGCGGCGCCGGCACACCGGGTTCTAGTCCCGGTTGGGGCGCCGGATTCTACCCCAGTTGCCCCTCTTCCAGGCCAGCTCTCTGCTATGGCCCGGGAAGGCAGTAGAGGATGGCCCAAGTGCTTGGGCCCTGCACCCGCATGGGAGACCAGGAGAAGCACCTGGCTCCTGGCTTCGGATAGGCGCGGTATGCCGGCCGCAGTGGCCTTTGGAGGATGAACCAACGGCAAAAAGGAAGACCTTCCTCTCTGTCTCTCTCTCTCACTATCCACTCTGCCTGTCAAAAAAAAAAAAAAAGAATACTATACAGCAGTCAAAAACAATGAAATCTGGTCATTTGCAACAAAATGGAGGAATCTGGAAAACATCATGCTGAGTGAAATAAGCCAGTCCCAAAGGGACAAATATCATATGTTCTCCCTGGTCAGTGACAACTAACCAAGCACCAAAAAGGAAAACTGTTAAAGTGAAATGGACACTATGAAAAACAGTGACTTGATCAGTCCTTGTCCTGACTGTTGATGTACAATTTAATACTTTATCCCTTTTAGTATTTTTTTTGTTCTGGAGCTATTGGTTGAACTCTGTAATTATCACACAATTATTCTTAGGTGTTTAAATTTAACTGAAAAGTGATCCCTGTTAAATATAAGAGTGGGAATAAGAGAGGGAGGAGATGTACAATTTGGGACATGCTCAATAGGACTTGCCCCAAATGGAGGAGTTAGAAACGTGCCAGCAGATTCCAATACAATCCCATCAAGGTGGCATGTACCAATGCCATCTCACTAGTCCAAGTGATCAATTTCAGTTCACAATTGATCACACTGATAGGTCTAAGAGTCAAAGGGATCACACAAACAAGACTAGTGTCTGCTAATACTAACCAATAGAATAAAAAAAGGGAGAGAATGATCCAATATGGAAAGTGGGAGACACAGCAGACTCATAGAATGGCAGATGTCCTAAATAGCACTCTGGCCTCAGAATCAGCCCTTAAGGCATTCGGATCCAGCTGAAGAGCCCATGAGAGTATTTTAGGCATGGAAAGCCAAGACACTCTGGCAAAAGAAAAAATGACCTTAATGAATGATCTCTGTGAGTGAGATCCCAGTGGAAAGAATGGGGCCATCAAAGAAGGAGGTACCTTTCTTTGAAGGGAGGAGAGAACTTCCATTTTGACTATGACTTTGTCTAAATATGATCAGAGTCGGCAAACTTGGAAGGCTTCCATAGCCTTGGCAACTCATGACTAGAGCCTAGGGTGATTACTGACATCATAAACAAGAGTGTCAATTTGTTAAGTCAACAACAGGAGTCACCGTGCACTTACTCCTCATGTGGGATCTCTGTCCTTAATATGCTGTACATTGTGATTTAATGCAATAACTAGTACTCAAACAGTATTTTTCACTTTGTGTTTCTATGTGGGTGCAAACTGATGAAATCTTTACTTAATATATACTAAACTGATCTTCTGTATATAAAGAGAATTGAAAATGAATATTGATGTGAATGGAAGGGGAGAGGGAGCGGGAAAGTGGAGGGTTGCGGGTTGGAGGGAAGTTATGTGTGTGGGGGGGTTCTATTGTAATCCATAAGCTGTACTTTGGAAATTTATATTCATTAAATAAAAGTTAAAAAAATAAATTATGTCTGATAGGAAAAAAATGCCACTTTTTGAAAAGTGAAGGCAATTCATATTTCCATCACAAGATGCAAGGGAGAGGCCGGCGCTGTGGCTCAACAAGCTAATCCTCCGCCTTGCAGCGCCGGCACACTGGGTTCTAGTCCCGGTCGGGATGCCGGATTCTATCCAGGTTGCCCCTCTTCCAGGCCAGCTCTCTGCTATGGCCCAGGAGTGCAGTGGAGGATGGCCCAAGTGCTTGGGCCCTGCACCCCATGGGAGACCAGGAGAAGCACCTGGCTCCTGCCATCGGATCAGTGCGGTGCACCGTCTGCAGCGCGCCGGCCGCGGCGGCCATTGGAGGGTGAATCAACGGCAAAGGAAGACCTTTCTCTCTGTCTCTCTCTCTCTCACTGTCCACTCTGCCTGTCAAAAAAAAAAAAAAGAAAAAAAAAGAAAAAAAAAGATGCAAGGGAGGGAAAGTCGATAGGTGCCTTAAATATTGCCCAAAGAAAATATTCTCAATCATTCCACAGAAAAATTTATTGAAAAAAGAAGGTATCTGGAGTGTTTTCTGTAAAATAAGTCACCTCCTGAGAACTGTTTCATTACTTGATTCAACTCCTGCTGACCTTATGCTGATTGTGTGATAAAGTTTTATGAGGGAGTATAAATGCGTAGCCGTTACTTCTGGAGGGGGAAAAAGCCAGCACCAAGTTGACTGCTTAAACTGCTCTATTTTAAGTAATATCACAAAATTATGGCAAAAGGTTTCCAAAGGGCAAAAATGATAAACATTTTCAGATCCTGTTTGATGGATATTTTGTAATATTTTGAGATATTTCAGATGGGTAGTATAGTTTTCTCTAGGTGAAAGCTGTAAGTTAAAGCTAAAATGACTCCATCTCAGTTCTAACCCAGGTTATAGCGGTATTCCATTAAGGCATCTTGAGGAAGCATTTAAGTTGTGTGCCACCCCTAAAGAAAATGTAGTACATTCTCCCTTTTAATGTAGCTTTTTCATTTACTATGTAACTTAATTTGATATTGTCTACGGAATTGACCAACTAAGATAGCAATACAGTAATGCTTCACCCACAAAAAAGTCAATAATGTAGAGACTTCAATTGTGTAAAACACAGCAAATATCACAGTATAAAGACAACTGAATAGATAAAAAATATACAAACTAAACATTATGAGTTGTTTGCTCATTGCCTAAATCTTCAAGCTTTTAGTCTCGGTGTCTTGTTCTTTTTAAAATTTTTATTATATTTATTTATTTGAAAAGCATGATACAGAAACACACACACAACAGAGTGTGTGTGTACTTCCATTAGCTAGTTTCTTCTCCAAATGCCTGCAACAGCCAAGGGTAGCTCAGGCCAGAGACACCTGCTGTCTCCTAGCATGTGCATTGGCAGGGAGCTGGATCAGAAGGAGAGGTTGGACTCAAATCCAGGCAGCAGCTTAACTGCTGCACCACAATGGCTGCCCAGGGGCTGCACTGTAAACACAGAGTTAACTGTTCTGTTTATTTGCTTTTCCCATCTATAGCCAACAAGAAACTATAAGCAAGAAAACAGAGCCACTAAAGACACCAAAATGAGAACAGGGAAAGCTGATAACAGACTATAAGGGATGACACAGAAAAAAAATACTAACAATAACTGGAATCATTTAGTATGCGACAAATCACCCTTAATATTTCTTTTTTTTTTTAAAGGAAAGAGTTTATTGGGGAAAACCCAACAGACGAGAGCGAAGGGGCGAAGAAGGAAAAGAGAGAAAGGAGAGCATAAGAGAGAGGTCAAGAGAGAGACAGAGACAGAGAGATCAGGTGACAAAGAAAAAGAGAGCCACATTTTCAGGAACAGGTCCTTTTAAAACTTCATGGGGGGCCAGCGCCGTGGCTCACTTGGCTAATCCTCCGCCTGTGGCGCCAGCATCCCATGTGAGCGCCAGGTTCTAGTCCCGGTTGCTCCTCTTCCAGTCCAGCTCTCTGCTCTGGCCCTGGAAGGCAGTGGAGGATGGCCCAAGTGCTTGGGCCTCTGTACCCGCATGGGAGACCAGGAAGAAGCACCTGGCTCCTGGCTTCGGATCGGCACAGCGCCAGCCGTAGCGGCCATTTTGGGGGTGAACCAATGGAAGGAAGACCTTTCTCTCTGTCTCTGTCTCTCATTGTCTATCTCCATCTGTAAAAAAACAAACAAACAAACAAACAAAAAACACTTTATGGGGGCGGGCAGGTATGTAGTAACAGTGAATCCCATTAGGGTGGGGCTGACACCGGTTAACCCTTCATATTTCAAAACTGGCATTAGAGAATCACTCCATCACTGACAAGTACAATTGATACAAATGACAATAGTTAACAGTTACATAAGGTTAGATACTGGATACTGGAGTGAGCAAAGCACCAAACACAGCCTCCAAGAGTTCCAGGGCAGTGATCAGTAACTGCAAGCTGTCTAAAAGTACTTGAGAAGGCTATGCATGGCTGAGAACCTTTGAGCAAGTTCTAGGCAGACAGGGGCTGATAGTCAACTGAGGGAGGCAATAACAAATATTGATAAACACAAATACCTGACAAAAGATCAATGGACTAACTAAAAGATCATAGAAATCTGAAAAACAAACAACAAACTTGTGAAACTACTAAAGGACATCAAACAAGACAAGAATTACAGGAGATTGAAGGAATTGGTGAAATCTGCAGGTTTATATTCACTTACTTAAAACATTTTAGTTCTAATTACATCACCTAAGACTATACTTTCAGGGATCATTTCCATAGTTCGCTACTAATTACATCATCTATATGGCAATATATGCTTCTTTCCTCCACTTACAATCATTGTCATTACTCTCATAATGTGATATTAAAATGTTTTCAAGGGGCCAGCTCTGTGGCACAGTGAGTTAACGTCCTGGCCTGAAGCATTGCCATCCCATATGGGCGCTGGTTCTAGTCCCGGCTGCTTCTCTTCTGATCCAGCTCTCCGCTATGGCCTGGGATAACAGTAGAAGATGGCCCAAGTCCTTGGGCCCCTGCACCTACGTTGAAGACCTGGAAGAAGCTCCTGGCTCCTGGCTCTTGGCTTCGTATCGGTGCAGCTCTGGCCATTGCAGCCATCTGGGGAGTGAACCAGCAGATGGAAGACCTCTCCCTCTGTCTCTACCTCTCTCTGTAACTGTCTTTCAAATAAATAAAATAATAATAAATTTTAAAAAAATGTTTTCAAGAATAGTGTAGATGTTATGTATATAATACCTGTATATGAAGTGAATATGGCAAAATGTTAAAAATAGTTAAATCTTAAAACAAAATTTGAAATGCTTATAGGGGCACAAAGGAAAGATGTCACACTAAACCCCTTAATACGTGTAATTACTAATAAAATATTTTAATGAAAAAAGGAACATCTTCAGTCTCAATCACAAGTATGGGAAAACTCAGTTTATCCTCTGTAAACTCAGAAAATGGAAGTATAAATATTTGTAAAAATGATTTTTTCTAAGTTAAACAGAAGTACTTTAAAAATAAAAACAAGCTTTGATGCGATTCCATAAAAATGTACAGATTAAAGAGGAATAAAAAACCCTGCTACTTCTAAGTGAGCCCTGATGGATGATAAAAGACTATTTTCGGCAGTTTATATATATATTACATTATTTAATCCTCAAATCAACAATGAGAAACAGAGCTAGAAAGGAAACTGTTAATCAACCATGAAATAAGGGAAGGAAATAAAATGTTTACAGAGGTTGTTAAGTTTCAGATGGCTGTTCAGAGGTAGAACACACAAAAATGTGCTATTAACTAACACACAACACTATGAATAGATATTTAATATAAATCACAAATAGAGAAATTAGTGTTCACAAGTACTTCATATAGATGGCCAATACACTTAACATAAAAATAATTCATACAGTTGATGAGAATAGCATTAACATTCCACAAAGAAAACAGAGGACACACAAATCACTAGTGGACTTGAAAAATGTTTAACTCTATAAACATTTTAAAAACCTGTGGTTTTCAGTGATGCCAAGCATGTAGCGATACTGGTATTCTTATGTTTTGCTGATCGAAATGTGAACTTGTACACCTTTTTTCAAAAGCAATTTGTTGAAATATCTACCAACTCTTATCTCAGTTACTTTGCTTTATGATTTATCCTAAGGAAACAATATGTAATGCAAAATTTAAAAGCACAAATTTTGGTTTAAAATTATATTCAAGTAGTTGTATAATTTATATAACAAAAAGAATACTGTTGTTTTCTTTTTAATAAAAAAAAAAAATTGGAGGGGCTGGCACTGTAGTGTAGTGGATAAAGCCATGGCCTGCATTGTCGGCATCCCATATGGGTGCCAGTTTGAGTCCTGGTTGCTCCATTTCCCATCCAGCTTTATGCTATGGCCTGGGAAAGCAGTAGAAGATGGCCCAAGTCCTTGGGCCCCTGCACCCATGTGAGAGATCTGGAAGAAGCTCCTGGCTCCTAGCTTCAGATCCGCACAGCTCCGGCCAATTAGGCCAATTGTGCAGTGAACCAGCGGATAGAGGACCTCTCTCTCTGCCTCTCCTTCTCTTTGTGTGTAACTCTGACTTTCAAATAAATAAACAAATCTTTAAAAAAAAAGAAAAAAATGGAAAGAAAAATGAATTTTAACAAGGAAACATTTTAGTAAATTCTATTTTATTCAAATTTAATCACATGACATAATTTAAATGCTAATAATGGCATGCATTGGAAAGTATTTATAATATAAAGGCAATAAAAATTAGGATATACAAATCTTACATGAAATTTTTTTTAACTTTTATTTAGTAAATATAAATCTCCAAAGTACAGTTTATGGATTACAATGGCTTCCCCGCCCCCATAACTTCCCTCCCACTCGCACCACTCCCATCTCGCACTCCCTCTCCCATTCCATTCACATCAAGATTCATTTTCAATTTTCTTTATATACAGAAGATCGATTTAGTATATATTAATTAAAGATTTCATCAGTTTGCACCCACACAGAAACACAGAGTGTAAAATACTGTTTGAGTACTAGTTACAGCATTACTTCACATTGGACAACACATTAAGGACAGATCCCACATGAGACGTAAGTACACAGTGACTCTTGTTGTTGACTTAACAATTTGACACTCTTGTTTATGGTGTCAGTAATCTCCCTAGGCTCTAGTCATGAGTTGCCAAGGCTATGGAAGCCTTTAGGGTTCGCCGACTTTGATCTTATTCAGACAGGGTCATAGTCAAAGTGGAAGTTCTCTCCTCCCTTCAGAGAAAGGTACCTCCTTCTTTGATGGTCCCATTCTTTCCACTGGGATCTCACTCACAGAGATCTTTCATTTAGGTCTTCTTTTTTTTTTCTTTTGCTAGAGTGTCTTGGCTTTCCATGCCTAAAATACTCTCATGGGCTCTTCAGCTGGATCCGAATGCCTTAAGGGCTGATTCTGAGGCCAGAGTGCTATTTAGGACATCTGCCATTCTGTGAGTCTGCTGTGTCTCCCACTTTCCATATTGGATCATTCTCTCCCTTTTTTTATTCTATTGGTTAGTATTAGCAGACACTAGTCTTGTTTGTGTGATCCCTTTGACTCTTAGACTATCAGTGTGATCAATTGTGAACTGAAATTGATCACTTGGACTAGTGAGATGGCATTGGTACATGCCACCTTGATGGGATTGTATTGGAATCTGCTGGCACGTTTCTAACTCCTCCATTTGGGGCAAGTCCTATTGAGCATGTCCCAAATTGTACATCTCCTCCCTCTCTTATTCCCACTCTTATATTTAACAGGGATCACTTTTCAGTTAAATTTAAACACCTAAGAATAATTGTGTGATAATTACAGAGTTCAACCAATAGCTCCAGAACAAAAAAAATACTAAAAGGGATAAAGTATTAAATTGTACATCAACAGTCAGGACAAGGACTGATCAAGTCACTGTTTTTCATAGTGTCCATTTCACTTTAATAGGTTTCCCCTTTGGTGCTCAGTTAGTTGTTGCTGATCAGGGAGAACATATGATATTTATCCCTTTTAGACTGGCTTAATTCACTCATGAAATCTTAATTGGGTCAAAATAAAGTATATATGCAGCAAAATTAATATAATTTAGGTAATAATTTCATTATACACTTTTCTGTTCTCAATTTTTTACAAATGAAAATAAATGAGATCTATAATAAGAAAGACTAATTATAGATTAGAATTTGGTATTTATATGATTCATATCCTAAAATGAGGCTTCCAGAAATTCAATGGAATCCTATCTGGTTGACTTGGGTCGAGTTTGTGTTTCAACAATCTATTGGGGTTCTTCATAATCCAGAGTCTTCACTGGACATTAAGGATACTGAGGTGAAAAGACATGATCTTTGCCCTTAAGGAACTTACACTCTAATGGAGAAAGCAGCAAGTAGGTAAACAAATCATGATTTTTAAATGCGATATGCCTCATAGAAAAATATACTCAAGCATAAAGGAGGATCCTGTCCAACCACTTAGAGAAAAATCAAGTTGTCAAAAAGACAGAAAGTGTATGCCAGGACCTAAAAGGTGCTTTCCATTCCAGAACCTGCCAAGTACATTTTAGGAGACGATGATTCGTAACATACACCTCAGGCCCTGGGGGAGAACCCTAATGAGGGAATAACAAGAAACTCTGAAAGTTGTGGTGCGGCAAACAGAAAGGAAAATGGAATGAGAGCTGGAGGTAGAGAACAAAGGGCCATGTCTATCGATGTAAAGCTTGGATCTTAGTCTGTCAGCCATGAGAAACTGAAAAAAAATTTAAATGGTATCAAAAATAATAGGAACTTACTTAGAGATAAATCTGATACAAAGATGTGAAAGGTCTATACACGGTATACACAAAGCACTGCTTGGATCAGTTCAAGAGCAACTAATGTGGTTAATATTTGGCCTAGTCAGCGAAGCCCCCAGTTGGGATGCCTACGACCCACATTATAGTGCCTGGGTGGGAGTACTAGCTCTGCTCCTCATTATAGCTTCCTACTGCTGCATACCCGTGGAGCCAGCAGGTAATGGCTCAAGTAGTTCAGCCCCTGCACCTGTTTGGGATACTTGCCTTGAGTTCCTAGGCTTAACCTTTTAGGTATTTGTATCTGGGGAGTAAATCAGCAAATGGAGCACATTCTCTCTTCTCTCTCCCTCTCATGATTTGTCCCACAAACATTTTTTTTAAATCTCAATAATTTTTTTTTTAAAAAGAGGGACTAAGTAAATGGGGGAGATATACTACATTCATAAGCTGCTAAAATGTCAATTATCCCCCAGATGGCAAATCAAAACCATACAACAGGATTTTTGTTGAAATTGATGAGCTACTTCAAAAATTCATATGAAAGTGTAAAGAACTTAGAATAGGCCAGCGCCACGGCTCAATAGGCTAATCCTCCACCTGTGGTGCCAGCACACCGGATTCTAGTCCCAGTCGGGGCACCGGATTCTGTCCCGGTTGCCCCTCTTCCAGGCCAGCTCTCTGCTGTGGCCCAGGAGTGCAGTGGAGGATGGCCCAGGTCCTTGGGCTCTGCACCCACATGGGAGACCAGGAGAAGCACCTGGCTCCTGGCTTCAGATCAGCGAGATGCGCCGGCCGCAGCGGCCATTGGAGGGTGAACCAACAGTATAGGAAGACCTTTCTCTCTGTCTCTCTCTCTCTCTCACTGTCCACACTGCCTGTAAAAAAAAAAAAAAAAAAAAAAAAAAAAACTTAGAATAACTAAAACAATTATCAAAAAGCATGAGAAGCTGGCGGACTAACATGAGCTTTTTTAAAGTATTATAAAGATATTATTTCAACTATTGTAAAGATACAATGAGTGAAATAGCATGATACTGGCATAAAGAGAAAACGAAATCAATGGAACAATCAGGCATTTAGAAACAAATTCACGTGTATATGACAACTGATTTAACAGTATTATATAGGTGATATATAAGGAAAAGGAAAAACATGATAGTGCAAAGGCCTTTTCTTTCTTTCTTTTCTTTTTTTTTTTTTTTTTTTTTTTGACAGGCAGAGTGGATAGTGAGAGAGAGAGACAGAGAGAGAAAGGTCTTCCTTTTTGCTGTCGGTTCACCCTCCAATGGCCGCTGTGGCCGGCGCATCTCGCTGATCCGAAGCCAGGAGACAGGTGCTTCTTCTGGTCTCCCATGCAGGTTCAGGGCCCAAGGACTTGGGCCATCCTCCATTGCCTTCCCGGGCCATAGCAGAGAGCTGGCCTGGAAGAGGGGCAACCGGGATAGAATCCAGCACCCCAACCGGGACTAGAACCCGGTGTGCCAGTGCCGCAGGTGGAGATTAGCCTATTGAGTCGTGGCGCTGGCCACAAAGGCCTTTTCAACAGATAGTGCTGTAACTAGATAGTGCCATGCAAAAACAAAATTAACTTGAATCGATTTATTTTATAATATATAACAATTAGCATGGTTCACTCAGCTGTATATAAACTCTATACCAGTTAAGCAACTTGAAGAAATCATAGGAGAAAAATCTGCGTCCTTGGATTAAGCAGAGAATTCTCAAGTACAACACCTACAGCACAATCCATTAAATAACAAAGATAAATTGGATTACATAAAACTAGACTTCTGCTCTTCAAGATGTACTGTTAGGCAAATGAAAAAACACAGAGAAATTATTTGCAAACATATCGTTAGTAAAGAACTTATATCCAGAATATATTTAAGAAATTATTTGATTGATTGGAGAAGCAAAAACAGAGAAAGCTTCCATCACCTGTTCATTACGCCAAATGGCCAGGGTTGGGCCACAGCCAAGGCCAGGAGCTGGGAACTCAACCTAGATCTCCCACATGGATGGCAGGAAACCAGTTATTTGAGGAATCAGTGCTGCCTTTCAGGGTCTGCATTGGCATGAAGCTAAGTATTTTCTTTCCCACAAGAAAGAAGGGTATTTGAATTCTGTTGAATAAAAGATAGACCCATGGAGTAGGATGTGGGTTGTTAGCTCTGCCTTTTTTTTTTTTTTTAAGAATTCTTTTATTTATTTGAAGGGCAGAGTTACAGAGAGAGGTAAAACCAGAGAGATAGAGAGAGATCGTCCTTTCCACTGGTTCACTCCCCAATTGACTGCAATGGCAGAGTTGAACTGATCCAAAGCCAGGAGTTTCTTCTGGGTCTCCCACATGGGTACAGGGGACCAAGGAGTTGGGCCATCTTCTACTGATTTCCCAGGCCATACCAGAGAGCTGGATCGGAAGAGGAGCAGCCAGAACTCGAAGCAGTACCCATATGGGATGCAAGTGCTGCAGGCTGGGGCTTTAACCCACTGTGCCACAGTGCTGGCTCCAGCTCTACTCTTAAAATCCAATAGTGGGCTGGCACCGCAGCTCAATAGGCTAATCCTCCACCTGTGGTGCCGGCACACCGGGTTCTTGTCCCGGTCAGGGCACTGGATTCTGTCCTGGTTGCCCCTCTTCCAGGCCAGCTCTCTGCTATGGTCCAGGAGTGCAGTGGAGGATGGCCCAAGTGCTTGGGCCCTGCACCCCATGGGAGACCAGGAGAAGCACCTGGCTCCTGGCTTCGGATCAGCGCGATGCGCCGGCCGCAGCAGTGCGTGGGCCACAGCGGTCATTAGAGGGTGAACCAACGGCAAAAAGGAAGACCTTTCTCTCTGTCTCTCACTATCCATTCTGCCTTTCAAAAAAACAAAAACAAAAATAATAGCAGGAGCTGGAGCTGCGCTATAGAAGGTTAAACTGCCATCTGCAATGCTGGCAACTCATATGGCTGCAGTTCGAGCTCCACTTCCAAATCAGCTCCGTACTTACGTGCCTACTTACATGGAAAAGCATTAGAGGACAGCCCAGAGCTGCTGCATTCACTCGGAAGACACAAATGAAACTCCTGGCTCCTGGCTTTGGCCTGGCCCAGCCCATCATTACAGCCATTTGGGGAGTAAACCAGTGGATGGAAGATATTCTCATTCATTCATTCATTCATTCTCTTTCTCTCTCTCTCTCTGGAACTCTGCCTTTCAAACAAATAAAATACATCTTTTAAAAAAATACCATAGAAAACCCAATGAAAATATGAGCAAACAATCTGGACACCTCACCAAAGGAGATATATGGATGACAAATTACCACATGAAAAGTTAGTACCATTAAGGGCACATACCTTGAAACTACAATAATACATGCACTAGAACAGTTAAAAATTGAAATACTGACCATGCCAAGGGTTGACAAATGTTGAGGAACTGGAACTCTCACATGGCTGTTAGTGAAAATGTAAAACGGGAGGTCAAGCATTGTGGTGCAGCAAGTAAAGCCATCACGTGGGATGCTCTCATCTCCTACAGGAGTTACTGTGATTGTGTCTACCTCTGCTTCTGATCCACCCTCCTGCCAGTTCAGCTGGCAGGCAGATGACTGGCCAAGTACTTTGGTTCCTGACACCCATGTGAGAGACTCAGATGGAGTTCCTGGTTTCTAGCCTTAAACAGTTCTCGTGAGCATATGGGGAATGAAACAGCAGATAGAAGCCCCCTCCCACCTCTCTGTCTCTCCCTTTCTGTCACTCTGCCTTTCAAAAATATATTTTAAATGTCAAATGGTAGAAACACTTTGGAAAATAAATTGGAAATTTCTCAAAATATGAAATGATCCTGCCATTTGCATCCAAAAGAAAAAATAAGTGTATGTCCCTGTTTCTTACTGGTACGTGATGTTCACAATAGGTTTATTTGTAATAGTTAAAAACCAGAAACAGTTCAATGATATTCATCAAAAGATGAAGAAAAGCAATTGTGGTACATCCATACAGTGAAATAGTACTCAGCAACAAAAAAGTTAACTATTCATATAAGCAACAAAATGAATGAATCATGAATCACAAAGAATCAGTGATAGAAACCCCAGATCACAAAAGCACATACTGTATGTATTCTTCCATTTATGTAAATTCTAAAATATACAAAGTATCTACAATAATGCCAAGCTCCTAAATGGTTTCCTATGGAAAGAAGTAGGGAAAGGAGTGGTGGTAGAAAAAGAGGAGGCACAGTCTAGCAGATGAGGGATATGTTCATTATCTTGATTTTCATGTATATATATATTTTTTTTAAAAGGGAAAACAATTGTTCAAAACCAACTGGGCAGTATGGAGGGGGTGGGGAGCAGTCCTACAGAGGGGGGCCCAGAACTTCCCCTGGGGAACAGACACAATACAAAGAAAATAACCACCAACGCTCCGGCATGGGTTCGTAGCCTCCAGAGAACAGATTGTCCCATCCTCAAACTGGCTTTTTTTTTTTTCCAATTTTGTCTTTTTGTTTTGTTTTGTTTGTAATGCACCAAGACTTATCAAATTGTGCATGTTACCTATGTATAATTTACTGTGTGTCAATAATACCTAAAACAAAGCTATTTCTATTTCCTGGACATTCCACTTCCATTTGAAAATGGACTTAACTGTCATCTGTGTCCATTATCAACACAGATCTAAAGAATCACTGACCATCAAAGGAGTTTGGTTTACACAGAAAAGCCTATTTGAGAAATAAAAATGTTAGCCTATAACTAGTGTAATATTTGTGAGAAAAAGTCCGAGTCTGGGATGTGCAAGTATTACCGCATGAGAGACATATTATCTTCCTTGAAGAAAGGCTGTCTCCATACATTTCACCGTGAAACATTCCCGAAAACTCAGCAACTAATATGTGCTCTTTAAGGATATTTCTATCTGGCAGGCCCAGAATCTTGACATAGAGAAAAGGATGACCTCATTAGGAAATGCACATGGTCGAGTAACTAGAGTTTAAATGCCCACTTAAAATTAATAAATTAACTTGCTGATTTATTGATCAGTCTTGTGTAATGTATGTCCATTATCAATCAAATCTGCTTTGATTTTACTAAGGATATCCAGCTTCTAGGCCTGCAAATCTAAAGAAAGGAACCTTAGTTCCTAGTAAAATGGAACAGGGCCAGCTCCTGAGCTTCTGAGCAGCAGCCTCTCCTGTAACCCCGACGGGAGGAGAATTTCTCTGCAAAAATGCTTCAGTGGGAACAGTCTGACTTAAAAGCTCTTGCTATATTTCCTTGAAAAACTGTTCATTTTCTTAAGGAAATCCTAAGAGTCCCTCCCCATTTGCATCAGGCAAAAAAATTCTTAGTCACAGGCTATGTTTTTACAAATGACCCAATTATTCCTCTTTTAGAATCTTTAAGCATTCACCATTAAAAATTTATGGTCATACATACAGATTTTTTTTTATAATTATGGAGAAAACTCAAGAAAAAGCTACTAAGAGCAAAATATGACTTTTCAGTTGTAGCAGAAATAAGTTTTTAGGACTCGCAACACTTTTACATTTTTCAAGCAACTTTTAGGAAGTAAAATTCTGAAGTGGCATTGCAGGTGCTCTCTTGCAGAATAAAACCATAACTGTGAACAGACACTATTTTAGTTGAGGCATTCTGTTAGCTTCCTAAGTACTACTTAGAAACCAACACACAGTTTTTCATTCAGAGTACAGTCCTAGGCACTGTATAAAGTTTCATTAAATAGTCATGGTCATTCCTCATCACCTCAAACATTATTTTGAAAACCTGAGCATAGTTAAAAAGATGTCTAGAGAGGATAAGAGGGAAACTGCTTGTCTTAATCATCTTGAGGTTACTTCTGAGAGCTGTATTTTCAGACAGGGTCAATACAACTGGGACGTGGGCTTCTCTTTCTCTATTTATCACCCAAGACTTAATAGTGATGTTAGAAAGAAAGCAAAGCAGGGGAACTGTCTAGTAAATTGCTTACCATCTCTATGTATTTGAGCCTCTAGGTCAGTCTACATAGATAAGATTTCACGGCGTTACAAAAGATCAGGGGTAAACAGTAGATGCCATTTTCCCAATGTAAATACATATAAGCAGATCTACAATGTGAGAAAACATATATCCATCAACAGTCCCACAAGGTGAAATTGCTGACTCAAGCTGAAATAAAAGCTAGTGAGTAAGAAAGTCAAATACATTCAACTGTGTCTTCTATCAAACACTCCCCTCAACAAAGGTCCACTCATCAGAGGACATCCCTTGAAGGTGAACTCATGCCTGATAACCTACATGGATCTTGTAGAGTGTTGAGTTGTAGATCGAGACTGAAAGCCAATGGCAGCCCAATGCACAATGTGGCAAGAGGATGGAGGATGGGGCCAGCACTGTGGTGCAGTGGGTTAACACCCTGGCCTGAAGCACTGGAAACCCATAGGGGTGCCAGTTCGAGACCTGGCTGCTCCACTTCCAATCCAGCTCTCTGCTATGGCCTGGGAAAGCAGTGGAAGATGGCCCAAACCCTTGGGCCCCTGCACCTGTGTGGGAGACTCAAAGGAAGCTTCTGGCTCCTGGCTTCAGATTGGCGCAGCTCTGGCTGTTGCGGCCAATTGGGGAGTAAACCAGTGGATGGAAGATCTCTCTCTCTCTCTCTCTCCTCTCTCTGTGTAACTCTGACTTTCAAATAAAATAAATAAATCTTAAAAAAAAAAAAGAGGATGGAGGATGGAAGCCCATGGTGTCAGTGTCTCTTTGAATTCTTGTTACTTTTGCTTGCTTGTCAAGTTTCTATTAAGGATAGTACAATATTTTCATTTTGGTGGCTAGTAGAGCACTATTTGAATCTTAGCTCTGACCCTCATCAGCTAGACACAAACTCCCATACATCACTTTTCTCATATTTTAAATGGACATAATAACGTATACTTTTCTAGATCCCAGGCATCTAGGGAATGCATGTGAAGCACCCATCATAGTATCTAGCACAGAGCAAGTTCTCAATAAACAGCAATTACCACTAACAACATTTCAGGAAGACTTCATCCACCTGCCTGTTTTGCTATCTAAACATTATATCCTGGCTTAATAAAAACTTCATAAGTGGGTACTTTCCTCTTGAAGGTTTATATACCTGCAAAATGAGGCTAGCAAGCATGAGAACATATTTAAATCAGGGGTAAAAACTACATTTGTAAATTGTTTGAAACCCCTTGAGAGAAACATTCTGAATTGCATGCTTGACACTTCAGAAGAAACCAACCACCACCTTGGGAGTCAGTTTCTCCTCATTTATATAAAATGAAATATTCTTCCATAAGACTTAAGTGTATTCACAAAGGCTTCCTTTATTGCTGAGATTGTTATAGTAAAACACATAATCTATGGCAGACATAAACCATGACACTGTGTATTTGTGACCTCATAGAAGGATTCATCAAAGAGAATCTGTGAAAAAGTTCAGAAATAGGAAACAAGAATCAACATCTCAAAAAAGTACAGGCTTTTGTGTTTTCTCCAACAGCTGCTTTACTGCCCTTATGCAAAGATTGAATAAACAGAGAAATCAATTCATAAATATATATTTTGGCAACTATGTGTTGTCAGATTGGCTATCTGTATAAGCATTCTTATATGAATAGTCAGTCAGAACTAATGGTTATGATAATGAAAAGAAACTCAGTAACAAAATCATGGTATAGTCAACATTTTCATAATGCCAAGTAGATTATTGTCTATATTTATGACTCACGAAAGTATATGAATCCTGAGGAAAAATCCAAACGTTTAGCCTTATAAAAAAAATCAAAACACATTCAGAATAGTTTATAAAAGTTAATTTTAAAATATGAATAAAATATCAAAAAATTGAGGACTTGAAAATTAGAAGACAAAATCTGTGTTTGATACTGCTTAAATAAAACTTAGACACAAATAAAGGGAATTTTCCACCTTATCTAGCCTAAATGAAAGGACAAAAGGGTGGATAGTCCAGACTACAAGCAGTGACCTGTAAGATTAAAAAGAAGTCTCTTTGTCGCAATTTTATCATCACTTGTAAGTGATAAAGTGCCAAAAGACAGACTTGTGGCAGTAGCAATACATTTTCTTCGACGCAGTAAAATCATCAACAAGGTGTCTGTATATGTGTAGCCCTGCTTGAATATGAAAGCAATTTTCCAAAGCTCTGTAGTTTAATTCTATTGTTTTCATCAAGAACAAATATTCTAGATCACAATTTTCAATGACCGATTGTAATGGGCAAAGATTGAAAAACGAATGAGCAAGCTCTTCAAATGATTACTGAACAAGACTCCAATACCATCTACAGCAATATTTGCATTTCCTAAAAAAGATTAAATACTAACAGAACTTCTGTACATGTATTAGTCTTCCTAGCATCCTTGCATGCTTCTTCTGTTAAAGTAGGGAAAGAACAAGATTGGACTAGAACAACCCCAAATAGCCCAAATCTAAATAAAAGTTCAAGACATACTACACAGTAATATAAAAATTAATATATACATTAGACTTAAAAACTAAAACAAATTATATAATATTGAAAAATAAAACAAGGGCCAGTATAATTGCACATTGGGTAAAGTCACCACTTAAAATTCAAGCATCCCACATAGGAACATTGGTTCAAGTCCTGGCTGCTCCACTTCCAATCCAGCACACCACTAACATGACTAGGAAGGCAGCAGAAGATGGCCAATGTACTTGGACCCTTTCCACTCACATGAGATACTACAAAGGAGTTTCAGGCTCCTGGCTTCAGCCTGGTGCAGACCTGGCTGTTGCAGCCATTTGGAGAGTGAACCAATGGATGAAAGATCTCTCTTACCCTCTCTTCCTCTCTCTGTCATTCTCTCTCTCTACCATTCACAGCCCCTCTCCTCTCGTCTCTCTCTCTCAGTAACTCTACCTCTCAAATAAACAATAGAAGTGTTTTGAAAAATAAAAATAAAACCATTCAAGTAAAAATGTAAAAACCATTTAATTATATCACTTTCAAAAAGTTCATTTTAGGCAAAGTTTCCAAGTCAAAGCCAAACATATAGTTGGAAAATATTAACATATCACCTTTCACTATTTAATCCAGCAATGACCTGAAACAATTTTAATTATTCAGATTCTTCAACAGCTCTTATGGACATTTTTATGGCCAATAATTACTATAGTAGGAATGTTGCTTAGAAAGGGGTAATAAACATTTATTTATTTATTTATTTATTTATTTTAATTTATTTGACAGGTAGAGTTCCAGACAGAAAGAGAGAGAAAGGTCTTCCTTCCGTTGGTTCACTCCCTAATGGCCGCTGCGCTGATCCAAAGCCAGAAGCCAGGTGCTTCTTCCCGGTCTCCCACATGGGTGCAGAGGCCCAAGCACTTGGGCCATCCTCCACTGCTTTCCTGGGCCACAGCAGAGAGCTGGACTGGAAGAGGAGCAGGCGGGACTAGAACCTGACGCCTACATGGAATACTGGTGCCACAGGCGGAGGATTAACCAAGTGAGCCATGGCGCCGGCCCCAAAGAGTAATAAATTTTTTAAAAAGATTTATTTATTTATTTGAAAGTCAGAGTTACACAGTGAGAGAAGGAGAAGCAGAGAGAGAGAGAGAGGTCTCCCATCTGCTGGTTCACTCCCCAGTTGGCTGCAATAGCCGGAGCTGTGCCGATCCGAAGCCAGGAACCAGGGCCAGGAGCTTCTTCCAGGTCTCCCACGCAGGTGCAAGGGGTCCAAGGACTTGGAACACCTCCTACTGCTTTGCCAGGCCATATCAGAGAGCTGGATGGGAAGTGGTGCACCTGGGATTTGAACCAGTGCCCATATGGGATGCCAGCACTGCAGGCTGCGGCTTTACTTACTACACCACAGTGCTAACTCCAAAAAGGGCAATAACTTTTATGTGTGAAGAAATCAGGTTATAGTGAGTCAAAAATCAATTTGACTCTGTTCTTCTGTAGCTCTTTGTGTGATAACTTAAGTTGATGTTTTTTGAGTTTCTCTTATCCTGGGAAACATCAATTTTGCAGCTTAGAGCTATTGTGGGATTTGTGAATATATATATATATATATATATATATATATATGTGTGTGTGTGTGTGTGTGTGTGTGTGTGTATACCTGCAATGATTTCAAATCAAGGTTTAATAATACTCATTTTATGACATATTGAAGTCTGTGTACTTAAGAAATTAGCACTTGAATTTTTTTTATAGACACACTAGGAACAGCAAATGACAAGAAGCTAAGAAAAAAAAGAGACTGCAGTCCACTGAAGAAAAGGAATATCAGGTATAGGTGATCTGGCAACTTTAACTCAAATCCACTGGAAGATACCATGGAGAAAATGATAGGTCAAATATTCTACAAAATTATTAAGTGGAATTTTCAGCAAATAATATGTTCCAATTGTTGCATTTTCATACTTAGAAGAAAACCTTCCTTTGTATTTCAGTTATTATTAATGAAAATGTTTCTAACTTAGAATGTTTCCTTTTAGCAATTAGTATATCAAATAGTATAGTTCCATATTTCATTTACAATGTAATGATTTGAGGTCTTTCAGAAACTCATTAGGCACATCGGATATTACTGTAAAAATTCTATAGATACAGAAGAAAAAGTATACATTATTGGACTTACTGTGAGTAGATTCAGAACATCCTTAAAGAGTTTGTTATTTAATAGATCTCCTCCAAGTATTGCTTGCATTTTGGAGACTTGATGTTTTTTTTTTTTGAAAATCAATATTGAGGAAATATTCCTGTTTATTGGATATTCCTTCCTTTCAAGGTATTACTTACATAGGAAAAGTATGATATACAGAAATAAATGACTTATTTTTATGAAACACTATACTAACTACACATTTGAAATCTCCTGTTTACATAAGTAAAAAACTATTAATAGTGAAACATACAAATATTTCTTTTCAAAATTTCAGCTGAAAAAATCAAGCAACTCTCTATCCCAAAAAACGTTTTAAGAGTTTGGGCTATAACCTGGCTAGCAGTGGTCTGAGAAACAAAAGTGTAAAGCTGAGAAACCTACATCCAACTCTATGAGTCTGTCCTCCATCCAACCCATTTCAAGTCCTTCACTTTTGTACTAATTCCTCAAACCCACTGATCTCAGGCTTTTAAATCACCCATTTTTGTTAAACAGTGATGATTCCATACTAAAACACAGAGCAAAGCAAACGAAGCTTGCAATTCCTCTTCTTTACCCTCCTAATTTTATAGTGAAAGGATCTGAAGCAGTTAAGAAATCAGATGGCTTATTCAAGACCACAACATTAGTTAGTTTTACACTCAGATAGAATTTCAATCTTTTTCTACTTGGTACATGAGTCTTTCATATTTTATTAGGAAAGGGGTTCTGAATTAGTCTAACCAAACAACACATAATAGTTAAGAAAATGTGACTTATGCCCCTGTACATCATGGTTTTCTTAACCCTCCACTCCTTGTATTCCCAATTTAGAATGAAGGTTGAATAGCCCAGACTCCAATCTATCGAGGAAGGATTTGGCTGTCTTGCATCCATAATCTGCATCTTCCTTTAGAAAGTAAGTACTTCTCTAGAGGGAAATAAATATTATTCTTGATGCAGAAAATTATACTTAGACACCCTTTTTATTTATTATAAAATTGATTTATTTGAAAGGCAGAGCCAGAGAGAGAGAGAGAGAGAGAGAGACAGTGAGAGAGAATCCTCATCCACTGGTTCACTCCCCAAATGGCAGCAACAGCCATTCTGCACCAAAACAAAAACAAAAGCCAGAAACTCCATCCTGGTCTCCAACGTGGCTGGCAGGAGACCAAGTACTTTGACCATCCTCTACAGCTTTCCAAGACACATTAGCATGGAGCTGGAATGGAAGTAGAGTGACCACGACTTGAACCAATGCTCTGATATGGGATGCTGGAACTACAAGAGGCGGCTAAATCCACTATGCTACCACACCAGACCCTAAATATCCCTTTAAAACTGGGGGATTGAAGGGTTTACTTCTCTCTGGTTTAAAAATTCTAGTATAGAACTTCCGAATACTTTTTAATTTTAATTTACTAAAGGTTAATATGATTTTCATTGATTTTGGCTTGATAGAAAATATTAGTCCTAAGAGTTTGAGAAACTGTTCCTAAGAGGATAAGTTAGATCAGTTTTAAAATAATATATCATACCAAGAAATACATCTGATTGTTTTTAATTTACCAGTTTGTATAAAATATGATTGAAAACATCAGATATTGAATATGTATATATAATACCACATACCAACTAAACAAATATTACCACAAAATAACAGAATATATTTTTCTTTTTTGAAAAAAAAGTTTTATTTTCAACAACTTGAAAGGCAGAGAGAGAGAGAGAGAGAGAGAGAGAATCTTTCATCCACTGGTTCACTTCCCCAAATGCATACAACAGCCAGAGATAGGCCAGATGGAAGTCAAAAGTCCAGAACTCCATCCAAGTCTCCGACAAGGTTTACATGGACCCATGCATTGAAGCCTTCAACTGTGCCTTCCAGGATACATTTTCAGGAAGCTGGATCACAAGTAAAAGAGCTGGAACTGGAATAGGCACTTCGATACAGGATATGGGAGTCCAAAGTGGAAGCTTAACCCACTGCACCACAGCATCCACTCCAAGAATACATATTTTTCTAAAATGTACATAAAACATTCTCTGAAACTGACCATAAACTATAAACCAAACCAGAATAAGTTTAAAAGGATTGAAACTGTACTGTTTACATTCTGTAATAACAAATAAATTAGAAATTAATAACAGGAATGTGGGGAATCACAAAGATGTGAAAATTAAACATGCTCTTTTATAATCAATGTATCAAAGAAGAACTCACATGCAAATTAGAAAATACTTTCAGATGAAGGAAGACAAGAGATGCTATAACAAAACCTATGGATGCAGCTAAGTAGTAGAGTTGGTTGTAGATGTGTGCATTGATTTCTGGGGTTCCTATTCTGTTCCACTGGTCCACGTGCCTATTTTTGTGCCAGTACCAGGCTCCTTTGATAACTGCTCCATAGTAAGTCTTGAAGTCTGAAATTGTGATGCCTCCTGCTAGGTTTGTGTTGTTTAAGATTGCTTTATCTATTCAGGATCTCTTGTGTTTCCATATACATTTTAGCAGTTTTTCTAGATCTGAGAAGAATGCCATGGTCTTTTGATTGGAATCACATTGAATCTGCAAATTGTTTTCAGTAGTATGGACCTTTTAATGATATCAATTTTCATTCCAAAAACTTGGAAGATTTTTCCTTTTTTGTGTCTTCTTCTAAAACTTTAATGTTTTGTAATTTTCATAGTAGAGAGCTTTAATTTCCTTGGTTAAATTTATTCCAAGGTATCAAATTTTTTGTAGCTACTGTGTATGGGACTGATCTTACAAGTTCTTTGTTAGCCAGGCATAGTGTATACAAAGGCTACTGATCTGATTTTTGTGTGTTGATTTTCTATCCTGCAATTTTATCAAATTCTCTTTGAGGAATTTTTTGGTTCCCTTATACTTTGAATCATGTCGTCTGCAAACAGGGATAATTTAACTTCCTCTTTTCCAATTTGTATACCTTTAATTTATTTTTCTTGTCTAATGGCTCTGGCTAAAACTTCCAGAACTATATGGAATAGCAATGGTGAAAATGGGTGTCCTTGTGTGGTTCTGGATCACAGTGGAAATGCTTCCAACTTTTCTCCATTTAATATGAAACTCTTGGGTTTGTCATATATTGCCTTGATTGTGTTGATGAATGATCCTTCCATACCCAATTTGCTTCAGGCGTTTATTATGAAAGGATGTTTTCAACAAATACTATTGGAAAAAGTGAATATCTTCATGCAATAAATAAAGTTGAACCTATTTACTTTTTTTTTTTATTTGACAGGCAGAGTTACAGAGAGAGAGAGAGAGAGAGAGAGAGAGAGAGACAGAAAGGTCTTCCTTCCGTTGGTTCACTCCCCAAACGGCTGCCACGGCCGGAGCTACACCGATCCGAAGCCAGGAGCCAGGTGCTTCCTCCTGGTCTCCCATGCGGGTGAAGGGGCCCAAACACCTGGGCCATCTTCCACTGCTGTCCCTGGCCACAGCAGAGAGGCGGACTGGAAGAGGAGCAACCAGGACCAGAACCCGGAACCCATATGGGATTCCGGCGCCGCAGGCAGAAGATTAATCAAGTGAGCCATGGCGCCGGCCCCAATTGGAACTTATTTCACACTACAAACAAAAATAAATTTGGAATCATCAAACTCTAAAACTTGTTTTAGAAGGCACCGTCAGGAACATGAAGGGACAACCAACAGAGAGAAATAAATTTGATAAGGCATTTAAATACAGAATGTGTAAACAACTGTTCAAAACTCAGTAACTAAAGACAACCCAATAACAAAAGACAACAAAGGATCTGAACAGACGTTTCTCCACAAGAATACACACAAATGATCACCTAAAACCACATGAAATGATACCAAACACCATTATGACTAAAGAATGCAAATGAAATGAGACCCGTTCATACCCATTAGTAATCAAGTATTATTAAATATTGGTCAGGATGTGGAGAGATTGGAACCCACATGCATTATTAGTAAGATTACAAAATAATGCAGCCATTATAGAAAACAAGTTGACAGTTCCTCAAAACATAGGGTTATCATATAAGTTAGCATTCCACATCTAGATAGACACTGAAGAGAAATAAAATATAAAGGGCCACAAACAAACTTTATGGTAGCATTACTATTGCTAGCCAAATCTGGAACACCCTAGATGTCCAGCAACTAATAAATCAATGATCAATGTGTGGTATAGCAAGGTGATGGAACAGTATTTGTCAATAAAAAGGAACAAATCACTTAAGTTGCTACAACATGGATGACCCTTGAAAAAATCATGCTAAGTAAAAGAAGCCAGTCAGAATAAACCATATAGTTAGTTATAACTTCATTTATATGTAATATCCAGAATAAAGAATCCTTAGAGACAGAAAGTAGACTAGTGGTGGCCAGAGTGGGGGAGACTAGAGAACAGAAGACAGTTTCTTAGGGCTACTTCTTAGGATAGTTTTTTTGGTGTGATGAAAATGTCTTAAAATTAGATAATATTGATGATTGTAAAACAATGTGAATGTACTAAAAATGTTCAATTGCACACACTTTTAAATAGTTATTTTACAGTATGTAAATTCTATTTCAACAAAGCTGTTATTAAGAAAAAATGAATTATTAAAAATTGCACTTCAAAATTCAAATCAATTGGCAATTTACAAAAAGAGTTAAAGATTTTAAAAGCTATTATTAAAATTGCTATATTGGTCTATTATGCTATGTTATATATGTGTACATATTGTATGTCCACATGGGAAAATTTTATTAAGAATTTTATTTTAATCGGCTTATAGATAAGATTGTCCATAAATTTAAGCTGTTAAATTTAATCAAAGATACATTTTAATTCATGTGACCTGAATCTCTGTATCATATGTTTTATACTTGTTGGTAGAAAGAAACTAAAAACATTTTATATGGCTGTGCTTAAGTTTACTGGTTAAACAAACTACACCATGTTAGGTATTTAAGAGGTGTTTCCAAATACATGATTCTTAAAATTTATAGAAGGCATTGGACCTTCTGGTAAATGTTTTCTTAAGTTGTTATCTAATGGTTGAAACGGTTTGCTAAGTATTCATGTGATATTGCTATTGTCAGCAAGCGATCTAGGACTTGCTCCTTCATTTCTCTATTATAAGCCCAACTTCTTTCATTTCTCTATTCTCTTCAAGGTAGGTAACTAGTTCTATTATGAAGGAATCTGTAGGATGCACAATTTAATCTTTAGACCTTATAAAAGAGATGGCTAACATTTTTCTGTAATAGCATAGCCAAAATAAGAACTTAAATTATAATCTCATAGCTAGATTTACTTCGCCATCAGCGAAGTATACAGTAAGTAGAAAAAACCTCCCTTTCAGACCAAAGGGAAAGAAAGTTTTAAAGTGAGAATATAATTTTCCTCATGGGCATTGTCTACCTTAGAAAAAGTACTATAGAACATGCCTGTGACTATAGACTTGTAGTTCAGGCCACCGAGGATTAGAGATGGGACATGGGCACTCCCTTGACTTGCATCCTCTGGTCTGCTTTAACACAAACCAGGAGGAAAAGAAAGCTAGGCATCAGAAGCAATGGGTGGCAGGCCTATTTAATGGCCGTTCTGTACAGTGATCTGCCCTCAAGGAGACCCAACAGGCCAGTCCACTGCAGTGGCTTTCAATGTGGTAAGCCTGGGCTTCAGTAGAAGTCAGCTTGTGAAGAGTCCTGGCAGCTCTGCCAAGAGTTGGATCACTGGAAATGGACCTGCCCTGGAGTCGAAGGACGCCCAGGTCAGAGCCACAGATCTTATTGGCTCTAAGCTGAAAAGCCCTTCACTCAGCCCAACTTCCAAAGTGACCACTGCAGCTGAGGGGACGGCCAAGCAGGGTCAACAACATTGCAGGCAGAACTGTAAATTTCTTGTTAGAGATGCCCCCTGCCTTTACCTGGCCAGCTCTCCTCCCAGGCCAGCTAAGTAATGAAAGTCAACAGAGTGCCTTCCCCTAGGAGGTTCACACCTCCCTTAGGATGTACCCCATGTGAAGAGATAGATAGGTCTGGGCCTCTTAACTTACAAGGCCTAAAGCCCACCAGATTATTATCAAGCCCCTTCTATCAGGTTCTATTTGCCTCTCAATCAGAAAACTTAATTGTAGCTTAGACAGCACCTTTCTTAGCTCCTCTAATAATGACTCTGTCATTTGTTCTAGACCCTGTCTAGCGTACTTGGGCCTCATTCCTTTGTAATCATAACCTCTACTCTACCACCAATGGCTCTACTCCCAACCTGTGTGTACTGATGGTCCTCTTCCCCACTTAATGCTGTATAATTGTTCAAACCTGGTTAATGCCACTCTTAGGATCATTGGTTACTATCCTCACCCTGTCTCTTATGACCTTGTCTAAATATGATCAGAGTCGGCGAACTTGGAAGGTTTCCATAACCTTGGCAACTCATGACAAGAGCCTAGGGAGGTTACTGGCGCCATAAACTAGAGTGTCAATTTGTTGGGTCAACAACAGGAGTCACTGTGCACTTGCTCCTCATGTGGGATCTCTGTCCTTAATGTGCTGTACATTGTGATTTAATGCTATAACTAGTACTCAAAAAGTATGTTTCACTTTGTGTTTCTATGTGGGTGCAAACTGTTGAAATCTTACTTAATATATACAAAATTGATCTTCTGTATATAAAGTGAATTGAAAATGAATCTTGATGTGAATGGAAGGGGAGAGGGGCTGGGAGAGGGGAGGGTTGCAGGTGGGAGGGAAGTTATGGGTGGGGGGAAGCCATTGTAATCCATAAGCTGTACATTGGAAATTTATATTCATTAAATAAAAGTTAAAAAAAAATTGCACTTCAAATCTAGAACCTAAATGAAAACAAAACAAAAAGGCAATTGGGTAGTGTCCAATTTAAAATGTTAATAAATATGGATTGTTCAAAAAATATTAAAACATAGTAGAAACAGAAGACAAAATAACCTGACAGCATGTGAGTAAAATAGAATATATAATATGGTGAGTAATAATATAATTAATATAAATACAATAAGTAAAAACAAAGTTACTCTGGAATAAATATTGAAAGTGTACCTAAAAAAAGATCACCAAGACTGCTGAGAAGTAAAGTTCATAACCAGTGGCCTTGCAGAAATGTGAGAACATTTATTTTATTTAACTTCATCTCTGCCCCATTCAGTGTCTCTGCCTTGGTGTTATCATGTGCTGAACAAAGAACTACCTGAATATTTCCCTGTGAAAGCCAAGGTCTTAAAACGTACAGCATGGTGAGCTACAAGCATCTGTCCTGGATTATCTTCCAGTGTTAGTACAACTGGCTCAACAGATTTACCTATACCAAAATGGACACACAGTGTCTTCAAACTCAGTAAACTCATTCTTATTTTTCTCTAATGCAATATAACAATAAAACTATAATCTACCTAAAATTCTCTTTTGTACTTAATTTCTTTATAGATACTTGAAATACCTAACATATACATACATTACATATATTCATAATTTTATATAAATGTACAAACATCAGCATAAACATGCTTATTTCAAGTAATATTTTTCTGTTTATTTTCTGCTTGCTTCCCCCTTCCCATATGCTTGCCTCTTCATTGACATACACATTCAAAATCTAATGTTACTCACATTTTTCTCTGTACCCCTGTAGTCCTATATAGTTATGCACAGTCACACGTTGGGGACTGTCTTGGATTTTTAAAACTGAAATCTGGTGTACAGCTTCTCTACATCTTTATTTTCCTTTCAATGCCTTGTGGAAATTCTTACAGGTCATGTGATATGGCTTTAATCCATTCTTTTAAAGCTACATAATAGCCCCAACTCTCCATGCTGTGACAGTGCTGTCATATATTCAGCTGTTACCCTACTCATGGGCACTCATTTTGTTGCTACCTTTTTGCTGCTAGAAAAATGCTGCAATAAACAACTTCAATTCCTAGAAATAAATGACCTGAGTATGGTTTTGTTTTGGAGGTATAAACTCACAAGAGTAAAATGAATGCTAATAGATGTTGCCAAAAGGACCATAATACTTTATATTTCCATGTGTATATAAGCTTTTTTCACATCTCCACCAATAATAGGGCTGTAGTTCTTTTAATTTTTGACATATGTAAGTTATATATTGAAATGGTTAGGATACAACCCATTGTAAATTTAAAAAGTAAGAGCCAACTCCTTAGCCAAAAAGAAAATAGATGTGCTCACAAACTTATTTAATATTATTATGACTTGGTTTCTCTCTTTTTCTCTCAGCTCCCTCTTCTCCACATGGACCTCAGTCTCAAATGGGCTCTCCCCTTCTTGTCACAGCAGTGGACAACAACTCCTGGAGCTGCATTTTCCAGCTTGACATCTAGCAAAAAAGCAGCAGATCTTGTAGCATTCTCAGCAATTATTCTGAGATTTGCTCCTATTGGATCTACTGTACACATCTTTGAATGTAATTTTGTATAGCTGGGAAAATATGGTGCCTTGAATGGCTCAGGTCTGGGCCACATACTCCACCTTAGCAACACAAATACAGCCTCTGCTAGCCTAATGGAGATCAAGGAAGGAATAGTTTTCCCCTAAGAATGACAATCATCCATTGCATCTTCCTTAATGTGCCAAGTATAGCTGCATCTTACTCACTGAGCAATCGTTACATAAGGATGTGTTTATCATAAGTAAATGACATTCTACCCCTTTCAACAGCTTTCAATATAAAATGATTTAGAATTTCAATGGAAATTTAAAAAAAAAAAGATTTTTTTGAAAGGCAGAATGATAGATGGGGAGAGACAGAAAGAAAGATCTTCCATCCACTAATTCACTCCCAGATGGTTGCAATGGCTGGGGCTGGTCCAGGCCAAAGCCAGGAGCCTAGAACTCCATCCAGGTCTCCCACATGGATGGCAGAAGCCCAAGGACTTGGATAGATAACCATACCATATTTTAGGTTCTTATTACCTCAGAGTTACCATCAGAAATCTCTTTTATAATTCTATATTCTAATATGCTTAGGGTCTATAAGAGATACATGGCAACTGGAATTTTTTAATTGCTATTTATCTTCATTTTGTTTGGAAAGCAGAGAAACAGATAGGGAGAGGGAGAAGAAACAGGAGAGGGAGAGGGAGAGAGGGGAAAGAGGGAGAGAGGGGAAGGAGCAGAGAGAGAGAGATAGAGAAACAGAATCTTTCATCTGCTGGTTCACTCTTCAGATGGTTGCAATGGCCAGCACTAGGCCATGCTAAAGCCGGGAGCCAAGAGCTTCATTTGGGTCTCCCATGCGTGTTGCAGCATCTTAAGCTGCTTTTCAAGCCATGAGACATTAGAGAACTGGATCAAAAGCAGAGCAGCACCCATATGGGATGCTGGGGTCACAGGCACCAGCTTTACCTACTATATACCAAAAGAGGATTCTTAACCATTGCACCAAATTCCCACCCTAACACTATTGGATTTTATTGAATTTTCTTAATTTCTTAGTCACTTATATATGTCTTAACTTCCTCTTTTTTTTGATGTTACTGTACCCATCTCTGGCTGTTTCCATTCCAACTCTCCAATATTTGAAACCTTCCACTTATAATATGCAAGTTGTCTGGGGAATAGTCAGCTGGCCCTGAGAGAGATCCTAAGGAGTCCTTCTATTATACTAGCTTTAGTACAAACACTTCATGTTAGGCTAAGTCGGTCCTAATCACAATTGTGTATGATTACCTGAGGGTTTCAATAATTTACTGAATGGATAAAATTATTGAGGATACTTAGATGTCCTTTTTTTGCTCTCTTTTTGGTCCTTAAGTGTTTCAACAAGAGTCAAGGTTGCCTGCTAACAGGATTCAAGATAAGAAAGGTCTAACATATTTAGGAGTTGTGGTCTGAGAGCATCTCCTAAAACTAATGTATTGGAAACTTAATCACCAAAATTAGATGTGGGGGTGTTCATTCCTTTTTGCCCTTCAGTCTTCTGCCACAGAAGGGCATAGCAGAAGGCAATTGCCTTTGCTGGCACCTTGATCTTGGACTTCCCACAGACCAGACTGTAAGAAAATAAATTTCTATTCTTTACATATTACCCATTCTCAGATATTTCCTTACAGGAGCACTAATGGACTAAGACAATATAAGTGGCTTTAATGTCTACACATACACGCACATCCATATGCACATACACACAAATAGATATACAAAGAAATTTAGGACGAATATATAAAGAATGGTTTAGTTTCATTAATTTTTCCCAATCCTAGATTACATCTTCTAACCATAAACTGTGATTTCACCACTTTATGAAGTGTCTATTAATTTGGGAAAATATAAAGAATGTTTTCTCATTAATTGGGAGTAAAACATAAATATCTGTTGCCTTATCTCATTTTCCACTCCACTTCCCCTAACATCACTTTTTATTTTTCCCACTTATTAGGCATATAGAAAGCAGCAAAAAGCAATAATAAAATAATGATAGTAAAATATGGGAGGGGGATTTGCCATGGGTACTGAACATGGTAACCAACTTGATACTCAGAACCGACCACATGTTTGCCTTTGCTGATTATCTCTCTCCTATTCCCCAGCCTGTCCTTAGCTCCTACAGCATCCCAGGCAATTAGACACAACCTCCTTTGTGCCCTGTACCTCCTGATGCTTACAGTCCAACTGTATTGCGCTGTATACAGAATATCACAGCGAACAGCAAAGACTATGGAAGGTGTTTAGGTTCAGAATCTGGCTTCAGCACTTACTGTTATCATCTTGGGTGCAGCACTAATCTCGTGCTTCAAGGTCCCTATCTGAAAAATGGCAATAATAATGGTGTCTGTCAGATTGCTGTTGTGAGCATGAAACGAGACAATTTATGTGAAACTCAGCAAGGTTCCTGGTGTGCAGTGTATTCCATCAGTGAGAGCTGGTATTATTTGCTCACTTTTTTTCCCTCACAAGATTGAGAGCAGTGGTATTCCCAACACCTAGCATGGTGCCTAATGAGAACATGCTATACATAAATGTTCAGTAAAGTGGTAGAAACTACAATTCTACTTTCCTATTTGTTCATACAAATCTACATGTATGTATACATCATCTCAGAAAGGAACTATTAGTTTCAAATACTGCTAGAATAAAGACAGAAATAAAATGGAATAAAACTATAAGGAACTAGGTTTCTAGAAAAGTCGTTATAATCTTTAAAAACCATACTGAATTAGAATTATTTTTTTGTTTCCTTTTAATAGACTACTCATTTTCCTGGTCAACAATTCTTTCTACTGTAATACTTTGCATAGAGAAATCATAATTTTCAAAGAAGAATCAGGCAATTAAGAGGGGAACGAATACTTAATTATGTAAGGAAGAGCTAGTCTTTTAAAAAAAAAGTGGTATTCCAATTCTGAGTTAAGAGCTGCTCAGCCTTGTTTATCCCAGGTTATCTGGTGATTTCTGCCTGAATGCCCTGACGCTGGAATGTCTCTCTGACATCTCCACTACATTTTATTCTATATTTTCTTTCCTTATAGCCATGCTCCCTTAGTCCTCAAAATTATCAGATTTTATAAAAAGATATCAAAAGTCAAACAAAAATCAAATCCAGTTGACACAGAGATGTTAAGAACCAAACTGCGCCTTCCCGTTCAATCCTCTTATTAATATCCATGTCATGGTTCTTGTCGAGGAAAAGGTTTAGTGTCACCATCCTCAATCAGTGTCCCTTCATTCGCTTTCATTAAGAGCCATGTTGTTCTGACAAAGGATAACAAATGGACACTGTTGGTCCCTAATGTGCTTTTGACTACAGATCCTGCACCATTTCTCTGTGAAGCAATTGCAATTATTTGTCATTTTAATATGACTTGGCAAGGAGGTCTGAAAAACATGGCTATTACTCATCAATATGTATATTTTGTACTTATATTAATATTAGAATATCATTATTACTCATCTCACATTATATGAGCAAGATAAAATTATACCATGTAAAAATTCATTAAATTTCCTTTGGCTGCATTCATATAGTGAAAGCAAAGGTAATTTAAGAGCTTGCATCATTTATATGCTAAATGCTAACATTTATTATTATTAGTGAGGAAATATCTTCACCTTTTCACTAACAAAAAATATATCAATGTTTCCAGTATTAATTGGAAATAATATGGCTAATATCAACACTCTAACCTTTTAAAGTGTATCAATTCATCCTTTCACATTCTGAAATATTCTACTACCTAATTTTTCCTTCCTGTTAGCAAAATATAATCTTGATAGAATATAATTCTTTATCTAGTTTTGAGACTGCTGGATATAGGATTGGTTTTGGAACCTTTGAAATTTAAGAATTAACTTTGTAAATAAATACTAATAATTTATTAGTCAACCTTCTCCCAAATGATATAACTAATACTAAATCACAATGATGATTAACCAAAATACTATCCAGTTCAAGGTAGCTTTAAACTGTTTCTGCAATTTTATCAATCTTGCCTTGTTTTACTAAGCTAGAACTAAATTAAACTCAAGTATTTTGCAAATTAATACATACATGATTTTTTAAAAATTGCTACATGCAAAGCAAATGGAAAGGGAGGGAAAATTTATTAGAATTGGTTTCTCAGAATTAGGCACAAAACACACACTCACTGCAATGAGAACTACAGGAAGCAAATCATATCTGATTTCAAGTTTCTAACATGATTAATACATATATTCTTACTACCTTAAATTAGCTCTTATTCACTTTGCATTCAACTATGTGCCTTACAAAAGCCTGCCACATTTTTAAAGCATGTACTATATGCATGAGACACATATTTATTAATGTGACTTTGGCTATTATCTAAGTACTGATTTCAGCTCATAAGACATAGAAAGCTGGGAATCCAGGTAATAGCCTTTTATCTAAGACAGAAAGCAAGAGGCAAAACCAAGGCAAAGTACCATGCTTCTGTCTTGGTGGGTAGAATGAGTCAAGTGGAAAGGGGGCAAAGGCTAGAAACATTTAAGAGAAGAGTGACATTATCAGGACAGAAACACTGACTGACCTCTTCTAAAGGAATTTGAGTTCAGATTCCATTTTAGAGGGGAAAAAAAAAAAAGCAGACACAACTTTCCTAAAATTGCACACAATGTGAGAAAATAAGGTACCTTCCTACTTTTATCAAGCCATTAACGACCTTCCCACATTCCTCAGCATCAATCAACCACAAAAATATGCATAAAGACTACCTTCCAATACCAAATAACCAAAATGCAACTAAATGAAACAGCAACACCGCATGGTATCTTTAACACCAGGACAGATTCTGACCTGAGTTAAGGACCTCATTCATCCATTTGCTAATGCGTGTTCCTGGGTATGCACTTTCCCTAGGCCCTGCTTCCTTACCTATTAAATTAAAATACTTCTGTGCAATATTGTCCTATGTACACGGTGAAAGAGGTATATGAAATGCGACATTAAATCTAAAGACATGTAAAATTCTATTTGTAATTATTTTCTTCTTAATGAATCCGTGGGCTGAGAAGAACTGCAGAAAAACCTTGAAAAAAAGAAAATGTGTGCAAGAGCATTTTCTCTTTCAAAGTAAGATTCAGAGCATTTGTGTTTGTTCATTTGTTTGCTTGTTTGTTTTCAACAAAGAAGTGGACTTTCAAAATTCTTATCATAATATACAAACACTCTTACTCTGGAATTTATGGCATACAAATTTTACATATAGTGAGAAAACTTTCATGAGCAGTGGTTTTCTAAAAAGAGAACAAAAATATAGGAATGAGATATTTTAACTACCTATTTTTATATCTAGGACTATCGGCTTCCTAAAGAAGTCGAGGAATTACTGATAGATTCAGAGCAATGAGAGACCTTACCCCAAACTGAAATATAGCCCTCTCCTCAGAGAGTGGTATCAGAGCAGCCTTGTAAGAAATAACCTTCCAAGAAATTCTGGGAGAATTTATCTAACACCCCTTGATGTGGATGGGTGCAATCTGAAGATGCTGGCAGCCTGTGGGTAGAGGCTCAGACCTCTGGGAATTCCTTAGCCCAGGGACCTCTGTGTCTGTAGTCAGAGGCTCTCCAGGATTTACACAAAGAGGAAACAGTGCCACAAGGCTTTGCACTTGCAGGGTAGCACAAAAAGTAAAATGGTGGTAATTTTTTTCTTAGGAAAAAATAAAAGATACTAATCTATCCATGCTATAAACTTCAGAGGAATAAATATTTTTGTATATATTTTAAAAAATCATAAAAATACATAAATAACAATGCAATAAAAATGGGATTCCACAGAAAGACATTCTTCGCATTCACTAGTTTCCTTTGGATGTAACAAAGGCCAACTCTGTAAAAAGCAAGGGAAAAGAGGAAGAGAAGTTTTCAAAGAAAAAGCAACAGGTTGCTCATAGGCTAGAAGGGCTGAAGAATCAGATTAAAGCAGACAAAGCAGATAATGGCACAAGGTCTCAAACATGTAACTGTTTAGCCATCTTACACAAAGTACACCTGAGAACTCCAGCATTGTTTTTTTGTCTTAATTTCTAATGTCCATACCTCAAGATCCCAAAGTCCCAAGAATGAATCTGAATGGGCAAGTGGAACCCATATGCTTTTTTTTAAAACTTATTTTAACTTTTATTTAATGAATATAAATTTCCAATGTACAGCTTATGTGTTACAATGGCTCCCCCCCCCATAACTTCCCTCCCCCTGCAACCCTCCCCTCTCCCGCTCCCTCTCTCCTTCCATTCACATCAAGATTCATTTTCAATTCTCTTTATGTCTAGAAGATCAGTTTAGTATATATTAAGTAAAGATTTCAACAGTTTGCCCCCACACAGAAACACAAAGTGAAACATACTGTTTGAGTACTAGTTATAGCATTAAATCACAATGTACAGAGATCCTACATGAGGAGTAAGTGCACAGTGACTCCTGTTGTTGAATTAACAAATTGACACTCTTGTTTATGGCGTCAGTAATCACCCTAGGCTCTTCTCATGAGTTGCCAAGGCTATGGAAGCCTTTTGAGCTCGCCGACTCTGATCATATTTAGACAAGGCCATAGTCAAAGTGGAAGTTCTCTCCTCCCTTCAGAGAAAGGTGCCTCCTTCTTTGATGGCCCGTTCTTTCCACTGGGATTGCACTCGCAGAGATCTTTCATTTAGGTCATTTTTTTTTTTTTGCTAGAGTGTCTTGGTTTTCCATGCCTAAAATACTCTCATGGGCTTTTCAGCCAGATCCGAATGCCTTAAGGGCTGATTCTGAGGCCAGAGTGCTATTTAGGACATCTGCCATTCTATGAGTCTGCTGTGTATCCTGCTTCCCATGTTGGATCGTTCTCTCCCTTTTTTATTCTATCAGTTAGTATTTTCACACACTAGTCTTGTTTATGTGATGCCTTTGACTCTTAGTCCTATCATTATGATCAATTGTGAACTGAAATTGATCACTTGGACTAGTGAGATGGCATTGGTACATGCCACCTTGATGGGATTGAATTGGAATCCCCTGGTATGTTTCTAACTCCTCCATTTGGGGCAAGTCCTATTGAGCATGTCTCAAATTGTACATCTCTTCCCTCTCTTATTCCCACTCTTATATTTAACAGGGATCACTTTTCAGTTAAGTATCAACACTTAAGAATAACTGTGTATTAATTACAGAATTCAACCAATAGTATTAAGTAGACCCCCCCAAAAAAAATGCTAAAAGGGATAAAGTATTAAATTGTACATCAACAGTCAGGGCAAGGGCTGATCAAGTCACCGTTTCTCATAGTATCCATTTCACTTTAACAGGTTTCCATACAACCCAGCCACCCCACTCCATGGAATTTACCCAAAGGAATTTAAATTGGCAAACAAAAAAGCAGTTTGTACTTTAATGTTTTTTGCAGCTCAATTCACAATAGCTAAGACCTGGAATCAACCTAAATGCCCATCAACAGTAGACTGGATAAAGAAATTATGGGATATGTACTCTATCGAATACTATACAGCAGTCAAAAACAATGAAATCTGGTCATTTGCAACAAAGTGGAGGAATCTCTAAAACATCATGCTGAGTGAAATAAGCCAGCCCCAAAGGGACAAATATCATATGTTCTCCCTGATCAACTTATATTTAATAAATATAAATTTCTAAAGTACAACTTTTGGATTATGGTGACTTTCCCCCCATAACCTCCCCACCACCCACAACCATCCCATCTCCCACTCCTTCTCCCATCCCATTCTTCATCAAGATTCATTTTAAATTATCTTTATATACAGAAGATCAACTTAGTATATAATAAGTAAAGATTTCAACAGTTTGAACCTGTTGAGGTGAGTTCATTCTGAGGAGGAGCATGGTGGGGGCAAGAGGCACGGAGTCACCACACAGACCCTGGGAGGGAGTCGGGTGAAAGCGGGCCAGAGGCAAGCAGCCTGCAGACTCATTTATTTCAGGTGGTACAGCAGCTTATATAGCTGAGGCAGCCAATCCAGTCAAAGGGCAGTTTACACCCTAACCAATCATACAGCCTGTTGCCAGGCAGGCTCTGTGTCTAGGTGGTTTCCCAGGGGGTTTCCGAAGCCATTTCCGAGTAACTGACACTCGCTCACCAGCAGCCATCTTGGCATGGCCTTCTCATTCCACCACATTTCCCCCTTTTTGTTTCTTTTTGAGCAACGGGAGGCATGATTCTTGGCCATATCATTATTGACCCCGTTTCCACGTGTTCTCCGTATGTGGCTGTGCCTGTCTTAGGTTGTCCCCCAAGGGATCTTACCTGTCATTGATTAACCAGTGCTCAAAACAGGAGACCACAGGAGTGCTTGCTCAGGTGGGGTAGGAATGAGGAACAATGGTAATCAAGGAACGAACAGCATGACCACACGCAGGCTATGGGCCATTCAAGTGGCTGACCAGAGCTAGTGGGGTATAAAGCAGTAGCGGATGTGGCTATGGGCAGTTCCTCAGTGTAGGATGATAAAGCAGGTGTGTCCACTAATAAGGCGGACTCTCAGTCTTGCTCAGCTGGTTCTGGTTGACTGTCAGCTGCAGGTTTGATGTTTCTGGCTGGTACCCAAATGGGCTGTCAAACATTCTCTGGAAAGACACAAGCACATCCTTGGCCCTTGGTTAGCAGAAGCCTTTTTAGGGGTGTTGGAATCCAGGGCCTAAATTCTGTGTCCACTTCGACATTAACAGCCACCATGCAGGTGGGATGGTGTCTAGTGGCTGCCCTGAGAGCCTGGGGTGCCTGGGGACCCTCACTGGGTGCGGATAGGATGACCTCACATGGGTTATTGCCTCAAGGTCATCTAAGTTCATCCCACGGATATTGGGGGGTGGCTAGCTAGGCATTGCTACATTGTCTGCTATGGAAGCCTCTTGAGTTCACAAACTCCGTTCTTATTTAGACAAGGCAATAGTCAAAGTGGAAGTTCTCTCCTCCCTTCAGAGAAAGGTACCTTCTTCTTTGATGGTCCATTCTTTCCGCTGGGATCTCACTCAGAGATCTTTCATTTAAGTCTTTCTTTCTTTCTTTTTTTTTCTTTTCTTTTTCTTTTTTTTTTTTTTTTTTTTTTTTTGCCACACCTGAGAAACTCTCATGGGCTTTTTAGCCAGATCCAAATGCCTTAAGGGCTGATTCTGAGGCCAGAGGTTCCCATATGCTTTTTTATGGCTGAACCCAGAATTTGGAGAGAGAATCTGGTAGCAACCTCCAGGACATGCTTGGATCCTGTTAAATGAGGGCAGACACTTGAATGCATCATCACATCAGAGCTTCACACAAGCATGGTGAAAAAAGTTTCCCAAAGCAAAGCTGGGGTGCAGGGTGAAGTGTGAATGGACTCTGAGAAACTGAGAGGACTGATGTACACTACAGTTCCTACACATGGAGAGAACAGGTTAAGTAGAAATGGATATAGAAGCATGCATCTATATCCAAAATCACAGTAAATAATTTTACCACATATTTGCACAGATTCACAACAAACTATGGAGATGATCATTCAATGAGTGGGGGATGGGAGGGAATTCCTATAGAAAATAAAATTTTTAGTGAATTTTAGTACCAACACCACAATTTTTTAAAAAACAGGATATTTTTGCAGGTACTGAAAAACAGCACAGTCCAAGATATACTGCAAAGTGACAATTTGTACAACAGTGTATATAACATATTTCTGTAAAAAAAAAAAAAAAAAGGAGGAGGAGGAGGAAGAGGAAGAAGAAGAAGAAAGGGAGAAGGAGAGAGAGAGACCAGATTCAAAAATTATATATACACAAATGAAGTAACTGGGTTTGCTCCTGGGAATAGAAAAGGAGGCAGAGGATTAGGAGACTTGAAGGAAACCGTTTACTTTTCTCTCTCTCCCTTTTCCACTCTTTTCCAGTAATTACCTAAGAAATTATTCTAATTTTAAAAACTGAGGTACAGAGAAGGAAATATATTCAAATATTCCTCCTATTATCACTTATCAAATAAGAGATTGGCTAAACAAAAATATAGATTATCTATAAAATCGGTCATCTAAAATTACCTGTAAAAACTATAGCTATAAAATTATGTAAAACTGTCATAGTGGTAGGCGTTTGGTGTAGCAGTTAAGTAGCCTCTTGGGACACCAACATCCTGTATCAGAGTGCCTGGCTCTGTTTCTGATTCAACTTCCCACTAACACATACCCTGAAGGGCAAGTAGGAGACAGTATAAGCACTTGAGTCATTGCCATGCATATGGGAGGCCCAGACTGAGTTCTGAGCTCCTGGCTTTCATCTGGCCCAGCCTGGTCTGTTGCAGACACTTGGAGAGCAAAACAGCAGATGGATGATCTTTCTCCATCTGTCTGTCTCTCCGCCTTTCAAATAAAATGAAAATACATACAAATTTAAAATAAAAAATAAAAATTTGGTTTAAAAGTATATTTTTAAATGTAGAGACACAAAAATTTACAAAGTAAAAAATAGATGTTTTAAAAGAATACCCACACATATGTAAAAACACAGATATGTACCTGTATAAAGCCATATGCTATAATATATTTACTCAGTGACAAGATTATGGGTATTTTAATTTTCTCCCATACACGTTTTTGTATTATCCAAATTTTCAACATTAAGTGTCTTACTTTGTCCAAAAAATAGCCAGTTAGCAGGCACATTAAAATATTAGATAACTATTATTATTGTAAAGAATTTAAAAATTTTATTTTTGTAAGTCAATAATAGATGAAACTATAGTTTCTCTATATTAGGCTTAGATATGTGCAAAATAAACTACTGGCTAATCTTCATTTTTTTTTTTTTAAATAGAGATGCTCAATATTTTAAGGAATAGCTATGTGAAAACTAAACACTGGGGGAGGTACAGTAAAGATTTTCTTCCATTCTAAAGAAGACTTTCTTCCATTCTAAAGAAACCACAGAATATCTGGAGAATCTAAAAATAACACAGGCTTCACTTTACTGTGCTTCATAGCTACTGCATTTTTTTAAACAAATTGGAGTTCTGTAGCAAACCTGCGTTAAGCGAATCTATTTTTTTAAAGATTTTATTTATTTATTTGAGAAGTAGAGTCACAGACAGTGACAGGGAGAGACATAGAGAAAATTCTTCCTTCCGTTGGTTCACTCCCCAAATGGCTGCAACGGCTGGAGCTGTGCTGATCCGAAGCCAGGAGCCAGGTGCTTCTTCCTGGTCTCCAATGCGGGGACAGGGGCCCAAGCATGTGGGCCATTTTCTACTGCTTTCCCAGCCCACAGCAGAGAGCCGGATTGGAAGAAGAGCAGCCAGGAGTAGAATCAGTGCTCATTTGGGATGCCAGCACCTTAAGTGGAGGATTAACCTATTGTGAAATGGCGCCAGCCCCCAAGCAAATCTATTTTTTCAACAGCTTGTACTCATCTTATCTCTATGTGTCACATTTTGGGAACTCTAATACTTCAAACATTTACATCAGTATTATATCTTTTATTATAATCCTTAATGTTTCTATTGTAATTGTTTTGGGGCACTATCAACTGTGCCCATATAAAACTGCAAACTTAGTAAGTGTTGTGTGTGTTCTGACTTCTCCACCTATTGGTCATTCCACTGCCTGTCTCCCTCCCCTTGGTGGTTTTCTAGTCTCTGGACATATCAATACGGAAATTCAGTCAATTAACAACCCATAATGTCCTTGGAAAGAAGTCACTTGTAACTAAAATTTTCTCAACTCCCAACTGTTTAATATAGTGCTTTTGTTAAGCTGTACACACTAGTGTTTCATATACATATACTCTCTGTATCATGCAGAGAGTATTTCAATCTCAAAAATTAGTTATCTGAAAATAGAAATTGTTGAACCAATGGATTAAGCAATAACGTGGATAAATGACTGTGGAGTAAAAACAGGAAGACATAATAAAACACATGCTACAGCCATTCTAAGCTAAAGAGCCAGGGGCACTAGTCAGTGGTGATAGACATCATAATAGTTATCAATGGTGGTGGGGAATGACTGGAAAGGAATGTTAAGTGAACTTTCTAGAGTGAGAGAAATGTGTTATTTATTCTGACAAATAGTAATTGACCAATTTATACACTTACAGTAAATGCTTTTTCACATATGCATGCGTTCTGGAATGAACACCATAACCAAATTATTTAGCATACTCATTAATTCACCTAGCTTTGTTTTTTGTGTGTACAGTGAAAATACTTAAGATCTACTCTCTTGGGGCCAACACTATGGCGTAGCAGTAAAGCTGCTGCCTGCAGTGCCAGCATCCCATATGGGTGCCAGTTCAAGTCCCAGCTGCTCCCCTTCCAATATAGCTCTCTGCTATGGCCTGGGAAAGCAGTGGAAGAAGGTCCAAGTGCTTGGGACCCTGTGTCCACTTGGAGGGACCTAAAAGAAGCTCCTGTCTTCGGATAGGCACAGCTCCAGTCATTGTGGTCATTTGGAGAGTGAACCAGCAGATGGAAGACCTCTCTCTCTGTCTCTCTGCCTCTGCCTCTCTGTAACTCTTTCAAATAAATAAATAAGGATTACTCTCTTAGCACATCCAAATATAGAATATTACTAACTATATTCACTTGGCTGTAAATTAGATTTCTAGACCTTATGCATTGTGGAGAGCTGAAATTTTGTACCCTTTGACCAATATTTCTCTACCAGTCCCTGGCAACCACCACTTTGCTTCTATGGCATACAAGTTGTCAGTTTCTACATTTAAATGAGATTATGTAGTATGTTTCTGAGTTATTTCAGTTAGCACAAAATCCTTCAGGTTCATTCATGTTGTCACAAATAGCAGGATTTCATGCTTTTTTAAAAAAAGTCTGAATAACAGTCTGTTATATATGCACCACTTTTTCATTATTCATCTTTCAACTTGATTCCATATGTCAGCTATTGTGAATAATACTACAATGAACATGGAGTACAGTTCTCTCTTTGAGATACTGATTTCATTTTCTTTGGAAAAGTGCTATTCTTTGACTGGGATGTTGAAGAGGCAGTTGTATACTTTAGCCAATATTACCAAACTGTACACTTAAGACCTGGGTATTTCACTATATTTTGCCTTAATTTTCTTTAAAAGAAAAAAAAATATTTAGAAATTGGAAAGAAAATGAGATGAAAATGCTAACTGCTTGACCTGATCAGTTTATGGTTTTTAAATGTGTTGAAACATTACACTGTACCCAGCAAAGATACATAAGTATTACATGGTAATGAAACTGACCCAGTTAGAAGCAGTGAGTTCTTATGTTCCCAGAACACAGTGGGGCAACTATAGTTCAAAACAGTGTCTCATGTACTTCATAAAGAAGTGGAAAAGTGGAGCTGGATGTCTTCAAATATAAAGGAAAGGATACAGAAAAGCTAACTGCCTGATTTGATTAGTTTACATTGTGTTTGTGTGTTTAAATATTTCACTGTTCTCTCTAAAAGTATGTAAAATATTATACAAAAATTTTTAATCTTAAAATTACTTACAAAAATATTAAATAATTTACTTTATCTTATCCCTATATTTCAAATATTTTCAAAAGATTATGATTTTTTAAAAAGCCAAACAAAATAACATATTACATCAGATCTCTTATTTCTTACCAAGAGAATACACACATTTAAGAACAATAGCTAGCAAATTATTAACAAACCTGCTTTGTGTGAACAACAGTCTGACTGAGTGACAGTCACTGTTACTGTTTCACCAGCAAAATTATTTGTTGACCATAGAAGCCATCTGGGAAACAGAAATTTCCATTTAAGAACTTTCATAAGGGAGAGCAAGGGTAACTTCTCAAACAATCACTGCAAAACTGTGATAGCCACAATTTCCTTACACCCTTGCCAATGCCACCACAAAGGCAATCTCTGGATTTATTGTAGGCCAAAACAGTGCTCAGTTTTTTTCCTTTGATTGGTTTCTCCCTAAGAAAGAACACAGCACTCATGGGAACAGAAAAGATCTATGCCTCTTGGAGTTCTCCACCTTCGTGATCCCCTCACTCTGGGTGCAGCAGGGAGCTCGTGATTTCCTTCTAAATAATAAGGAGAACATCGGCAAAGGCAATGGGATGGCAAACTCGTGGATATATCTATGACTCTACTTGGCTGGCAGACTAAAGACCCTTCTATCACAGCAGGATTTGAAGAAAGTGGCAATGTTGGAAAGTTGTATTAGTCAGGGTTTCATCACCATAACAGAAACACCAAAGAAGCTACATATGAAGGATGGGGGTTTATTTCCGTTTATGGTTTTGGAAGTTCACAGTGCAAAGTTGGGCAGCCCCATTAGTGAAGCATCTGATGAGGATGGTAATGGTGGAGTACACCAGCAAAGAAAGGATCATACATGACAAGCCAGGTGAGAGAAAGACAATAATTGGGGCTGACCCTGGCCTATTTAACCAACCTTCTCATGAGAATTACTCTCTAAGAGCACTACTCTCACAACCCAAGGATGTCCCACCAAATCCACTTCCCAAACACCATATTGGATCCAGCCTCCATCCTGTCAGTATCATCAATCCATGACTTTGGGACTTAACCATTTTATTATTTGTGAAGATTTTATTTATTTGAGAGGTAGAGTTACAGAGAGAAGGAGAGACAGACAGAAAGTCTTCCATCTGCTGGTTCACTCCCCAAATGGCCACACAACAGCCAGAGCTGAGCCTATCCGAAGCCAGGAGCCAGGTGCTTCTTCCAGGTGTACCACATGGGTGCAGGGTCTCAAGCACTTGGGCCATCTTCTACTGCTTTTCCAGGTCACAGAAGAGAGCTGTATCTAAAAAGGACCATCTGGACACCAACCGGTGCCCATAATGGTATTCTGGCACTGTAGGTTGAGGTTTAGCCTACTATGCCTTAGCACTAGCCTCAGAACTTAACCATTTTAATCATTTGCATGACTTGGGAAGCCAAATCATGTCCAAACTACAGCAAAAACTCACATTGCAAAGAATTCTAAAAGCTTCTGAATGCCAAGGGACAATGCAGTGGAAGCAGTACCTTCATTTCAACAACCACAAGGTAATAAATTGTGCCACCAACCTGAAGGAGTTCAGAAGAGGACTCTTCCCAGTCAAGTGTCTATATGAGAATTCAGCTCACCCATCATTTCAATGGCAGCCTTATGAGACCCTTGACACCTATCCCACAGAAACTCAGAGATAATAAACATGCTGTTTGATGTTGCTAAGTTTGTGGTAATGTGCTATGCAAGCATAAAAAACTGGCAAGAGTATTTTCTCATGAAATATTCTAAGTGATGCTCTTCTGATACCTTCTGTGTTTCCTTGACTTTCCGATTCACTGCTAATGCCTCTGCTCAGGTCACAGTCCAGGGGCTCCAGGATAAGTACCTCTGCCAAGTATGTTGATATTGGCAGAGAATTCTGTTACAGCTTCAGCATCTAACAAGGCTAGACACATTTCTTCAATTCATCTGAAGAAATTAAATTACAGCTCTCTCTGAGGCCAAGAAAATAATCTCCCACCTGTACATAATAAAGGCTGGGCTTGTTCATTCAACTGAATGATGTTAGAAAAAAATCAGGATAAATAAATTAAATATGCAATATGGGAGACAATTCAGGGAATAATTTGGGTTGGATAAAAATGTGAGTTACTTATTTGCTTTTTTTCATTTAAATAATACAGAAAGTAGCTACTGATAAAAGTACCATCATCCAAAGAATTCTTAGCATGATTACAAGGCTCACATTTCAGAGATGCTCATTTAAGGAGGTCAGAGAGAAAAACAACAAAGGAAATTTTATCTTCAGCTTTATTTATTTAATTTTTTAAAGTTCAATGTCATAAAAGAATTTTACCACCTGAATGTCCTTTCCTCATCCTTAATGAAATGCAAAATACCCTCACTTCAGTTTTACTGAAACTGTTCTACATTCTACTTGAAGTATTCAAATCCCAACTGTCTCAAAGTATTTTGGGGAAAATGCACTTTATTAAAGGAACAACACTTTACTTCCACAAATAATTGATTGGGCTCCCTACAATACCTTTGAAATCAGTAAAAAAAAGTCTATACTTATTAATGTGCATAATAAAAAAAATTTCAGTTTGTTTTATAATATATTCAACTTCAGAGAATGCTTTAGAATAACCAGAGCCAAATATTAAACTCTGCCATTTCAAGGGGATGCTTTAAGAAATCTATGTGTAAATATCAAGTTCCTACAGTGTTCAACACTGTGGCACTAATTTATAAGCATGGCTGGCATAATGGTGCAGTGGGTTAAGTCATCACTCCTGGTGCCAGCATCCCATATAGGAATACTGGTTCCAGTCCCAGCTGCTCCACTTCCATTCCAGCTCCCTGCTAATGTGTCTTTTCATAGTCTGACTGCTTTGGCCCCTGCAACCCACATAGAAGACACAGATGCAGTTCTTGGCTCCCTGCTTCAACTTGGCCTAGCTCGAGCCATTGTGGCCATTTGAGAAGTGAACCAGTGGATGAAAGAACTCTCTCTCTCTCTTTCTCTCTTTCCCTCCCTTCTCCTTCCCTCCTTCTCTTTCTTTTTCTTTCAAATAAGTAAGTCTTTAAACAATAAATAAATAAAAGTATAAGCATGTTTCTAGGTATACAGGACAAAGTTTTTAAACATGATTTAAAGTTGTTAAATTAAATACAGAAGATAGGGATAATGTAAGTTAATGAAAGAAACTTCTAGAGTTCATGCTTACTTATATGCATCAAACTGTGTTATTGAACTGAATAATAATTTTAAAATAAAATATGCAGTGAGTTTAATATGAGCTCTAGAGTTAAATGTGTTTCTACATCAGCATAGAAAATGCTAACCAGGAAGTCTGAGTAAATTATTTTTCTCTAAGAGCTTTCCTCATGACTAGAAAGTAGTAAATATTCTGAGGCATTTAACCACACAGTACACAGTGAATATACCATTAGCCAAAGTAGTGATCTACATAATACTATTTTGTAATAATAAGATTCCAAGGTCAAACTTGGAAGTTCATAATACATAACTGTTGTGTTTAAAAAGATTTTTATTTGAGAGGCAGAGACAGAAACAGAAACAGACAGAATCTTCGATCTACTGGTTCATTCCTCAGATGGCCACAAAGGCCAAGGAAGGGCCAGGCCAAAGCCAGGGACCTGGAACACAATCCAGATCTCCCATGTAGATGGCAGGGGCCCAAGTAGTTGAGCCATCTTCTGTTGCTTTCCCAGGCACATTAACAGGGAGCTGGCTTGTAAACAGAGCAGGCAAGGTTCATACCAGCATTCATATGGGACTGTCACAGGCAGCAGCTTAACCTGCTGTGCTTACAATGTTGGCCCCATAATAGTCATTTTAAAGATGCTAAGAAGTCTTGGATAAACATTTATAACGTCGTATAACACACTATCTTCAAAATCTACTGAATAAGGAACACTTGCAAAGACATTTTTTTTTTTTTTTGGACAGGCAGAGTGGACAGTGAGAGAGACAGAGAGAAAGGTCTTCCTTTTGCCGTTGGTTCACTCTCCAATGCATCTTTAAGATCAGTTTCTGCAGAACTATATTCAAAGGGATAAGGGCAGTTGAAATGAGAATGTGGAAAGGACCCTATGTAAGATTTAGGTCCACAACTGAATAAAGTCAGAACTATCTTCACACTGAATTGCCATTAGAATATAGGAGGAATATAGGATGAAGGGATGGGAGGAGGAAGGAGGAGATAAGAATACAAACAATGAAAACTGAAACTGAGCATGTAATTTGAGGTTCTGGTAGGAATTCTTAATTGTGCAGCCAAGTCACAGCACAGCCCAGCTGCGACTACTGAAATAGTGACCATCTGGACAATATGCTTCCTACCCCTTTTACCATCATCCTAAGCTTCAGATTCTTTCTCTTCCAGCATGAGACCTAACACTAATCCTCTTCTGCCTGTAGGGGCTACACTGCATGGTTGGTTTTGTATTATTTCTCTACTCTTGGATCATGTTTATAGTCTCCTCATGCACCAACTTTCCTATCCTTGCAGAGAAAATGTTAGCACTATCAGGAAGCAAATATTTTGGTAGTAAAATCCATACCCAAGTTAGACAGCCCAAGCAAAATTCTGAAGACAGCTAAAGAAGAATCCTAGTAAAACTGCATATAAGAAATTAAGAGTTCCAGGCCGGCGCCATGGCTTAACAGCTAATCCTCCGCCTTGCGACACTGGCACACTGGGTTCTAGTCCCGGTTGGGGCGCCGGATTCTATCCCGGTTGCCCCTCTTGCAGGCCAGCTCTCTGCTATGGCCCAGGAAGGCAGTGGAGGATGGCCCAAGTCCTTGGGCCTGCACCCCATGGGAGACCAGGAGGAAGCACCTGGCTCCTGGCTTCAGATCAGCACGATGTGCCGACCGCAGCGGCCATTGGAGGGTGAACCAATGGCAAAAAGGAAGACCTTTCTCTCTGTCTCTCTCACTATCCACTCTGCCTGTCAAAAAGAAAAAAAAAAAAAAAAAGAGTTCCAGGTGTCCTATCAGAATCCCTAAGATCAGGGACATGGACAATGCTGCTATACCAATAACAGGAAAATACAGAAAGCATTACAATTTCTTCTACAAAAAAGAACTTGTAGAAATAAACAAAAAAACAAATAGTACTTGTGGAAATATGTAAAATCTTATGTAATATATTAGGCAATTAAATGAAGACACGTATTTAAATATGTATATATCCATGCATCTGAGGGGTCTTCAATATTTCATGAAACATACATATTTGAAAAGCCCAAGTTCAATATTTTTGAACCAAAACTCATCTTTCAGTATCTTCATATATATTACATCGGCCATACAGAATTATACCCATAATGTAAAGAAGGTATAATATTACAAAATCCACTAGTATAATCAAACATGTGAGTGGAGCTAAACAATAAGGTCAATCCCATACATGCTGCAAAGCAGTGGATACAATTCAAAAGCCATTTCTGCTTTTAATAACAAATGCTTTTAGTAAACTAGAAATAGAGTAATTCCCTAAAACATAAATATCTAAAGGCCTTTTCATTAAGATGGAATATTGAGAATTCACACAGAAATCTTGCATCCTCTAAAATCCATACAACAGTAAGTAAAGTGCACATTTTAAAAATTCAAAAGACATAGTTACTCTCAAAAACACATCTGGGCCATTTCTGATAGCACCAAGTTATAACAGAAAGCTAAGACAGATCAGCTGATCTCAAGGACTCAAAAGTGGGAATGAGCAGTTCTCCAGAATTCACCTCCTGTAGAGAACAGGGACCAACAGAGCTTCTTCAGAGAACAAATCTCTTGTGCAGAGAATTGCAAATAATTTATGTAAACATTCTGTATTCAAATACGGGGAGCATAACTCCCCAACTCCTTAAGCATGGGCTTTCACATAGGAACTTCCTTCCACAGAGCTCATAATAGAAAGGGAAAACAAACAGTAACTTTGGAGGGAAGAAACCTGACAAACATACCTCAGCCAGGGAGTCCAGAGCAGTAGCAGTAACAACAAGCCAAGTATGTATCCTTGATACAACTTGTTGAAAACGTCTCTGCTCTTCTTTCCCAAAGCTGCAAATCAATACACTCACAAGAAACACAGCAAACAACCCCAACTGAAGGACATTCTATAAAATGTCTACCCAACAGTCCTCAAAACTGTCAGTTATCCAAACACAAAAAGTCTGAGAAACCTTCACAATCAAGAGAAGTCCAAGAGGACATGAATAGATGTCAAGTGGTATACTCTGTGGGACGTTGGAAAACAAGGTATATTAGGTAAAAACTATTGAAATGAAAGATTTTAGTTAATAACATATCAGTGTTGTTTCACGAATTGTGAGAAATACACCATAAATGTAAATAACAAGGGAAAATGGGTGTGGAACACATAAGAACTCTCTTTAATATGCTTGTGATTCTTCTGTAAACATAAAACTACTCTAAAATTAAAAGTTTATTATATAAACGTTCCCCATACTTTGGGACACTTGGATGATCAAATGATAAAAATAACATGTGGTCCCCATATGATACTATAAACAAAAAATTAAGTGTAAAAATTGAAATACATCACAGTAAAATTCACATGCATATTTGAACAATGTGGGAGATATTTTCAAAAATACCAAAAATTATAACTAAGATTAATTTAAAATATTAATAAACTTGACCATACTAAGAATTAAACCTATATATGTGAAAGTATAATAAAAGTTAAAACTCAATGTATTAACCTTATAAATGACAAAGGATTAGTTTCTTAAACTTTGGGGCCAGCGCTGTGGCACAGCAGGCAAAGCCACCACCTGCAATGCTAGCATTCCATATGGGCACCAGTTCAAGTCCCAGATGCTCATTTTCTGATCTAGCTCTCTGCTATGGCCTGGAAAAGCAGTAGAAGATGGCCCAAGTGAGCCCCTGAACCCGTGTGGGAGACCCAGAAGAAGCTCCTGGCTCCTGGCTTCAGGTCAGCATAGCTCCAGCCGTTGTGACCAACTGGGGAGAGAACCAGCAGATGGTAGATTCTCTCTCTGTGTCTCTCTCTCTTTCTGCCTCTCCTTCTCTCTCTGTGTAACTCTGCCTTTCAAATAAATACATCTTTAAAAAATCCAACGAACTTTTATAAATCAGTAAGAAAAAGACAAACCAAATAGAAAAATGAGCAAAAATCAGAACACAAATGCACAACTTACCAAAACACAATTGTGACACTTAGCTTAAAATTAATACTATAATAAAATAAATTTTAATAAGGAGAGCAGTGAGATTTTTCCACGTCTCTTAGCAAATGTGAAAACAATGATAACATCCATTCATAATGGCAAGAGTCTGAGGAGTGGTTTTTTTCTTTCATAGTATTTGTTGAACTCTTTGATTTAGTGTAGAGTTAACTTTACAATCATTAAATAAACTGAAAGTAGACCTTTGTAAAAACTGAGAGTGGAAATGGGAGAGGAAGAAGGAAGAAGGTGGGAGGGAGGGTAGAGTGAGAAGTATCACTATGTTCCTAAATCTGTATATATGAAAATCATGAAACTAGAATAGCTGAAATAAAATTTTAAAACAAAAAGAGTTTGAGGAAAGAGCCATTCTCATAGAGGTATGGTATGAATTTAACCCTGAAGACTTTCACAATCAGCATCTTATTCAATCTGTGTGAAAGAGGAATTATTTCCAGTTTCAATTAGTGCAATGACATGACTGAACCAGTTTACAGAGCTATTCTTAATATCTCAATACTTATAAAACTGTTAGAGAAAACTTCCACCTTAACCTAGAAAATGGCAATTCACCCAGCAATGCTAAGTTTCTGGTCAACAGGAAACACTTGCTCTCCAACAGATATTTTTTTCCTGTAAGACAAGAAATAAATTAACAGCTAAAGTTTGAACTCCATGTTCACTTCCAAAATTGTTGTGAGCTTCAGAATATCCTTCTTTTCTTTTATCAAAGTCCCTTTCCAGAAAAAAAAAAGTACCTGACATAGCAGGGACTCAAAATTATTGGATAGATAGATGAAAGGATGGATGAACAAAATGAGTGATGCAGCACCAGCACTGTAGCATAGCGGGTAAAGCCACTACCTGCAGTGCCAGCGTCCCATATGGGCACAGGTTCGAGTCCCAGCTGCTCCTCTTCCAATCCAGCTCTCTGTTATGGCCTGGGAAAGCAGTAGAAGATGGCCCAAGTCCTTGAGCCCCTGCACCCACATGGGAGACTCAGAGGAAGCTCCTGGTTCCTGGCTTCAAATTGGCACAGCTCTGGCCATTTCAAGGCATTATCTTCCAATTTTGGGATGGTAATCATTTAGCCATAATTAAAATATTGTTACTAAAAAAAAGAATTAAGAAAAGGCAGAGGTAAAAGGCCCATGAGAGTCTCACAGGCATGGAAAGCCAAGACACTGTGGCAAAAACAACCTGAATGAAAGATCTTGGTGAACAAGACCCCAGCAGAAAGAATGGGTCATCAAAGAAGGAGGCACCTTTCTCTGAAGGGAGGAAGGAACCTCCACTGTGATATGGCCTTGACTAAGTTCAGAGTTGGTGAACTCAAGGGGCTTCCATAGGCTCGACAGCTCAAGACAAGAGCCTCGGGTGATTACTGATGTCATATATAAGAGTGCCAATTGTTAAATCAACAACGGGAGTCACTGTGCACCTGCTCCCCACGTAGGATCTCTGTCCTTAATGTGTTGTACTATGAGAGTTAACGATAAAACTGCTAATCAAACAGTACTCTATATCTTGTGTGGTTGTGTGGGTGCAGTCTGTTGAAATCTTTGCTTAGTATATACTAAGTTGATCTTCTGTATATAAAGATAGTTGAAAATGAAACCTGATGAAGAGTGGGATGGGAGAGGGAGTGGGAGATGGGATTGCTGTGGGTGAGAGGGAGGTTGGGGGGGAAAAGCCACAACAATGCAAAAGTTGCACTTTGTAAATTTACATTTATTAAATAAAAAAAAGAAAGAAAAGGCAGAGGAAAACAGTATTAATTCTGTTACAACAATTATTTTCAGTGGCCAGAATTGTGGCACAGTGGGTCAAAGCTGCTGCCTGCAACACTGGAATCCCATATTGAAGTGCCACTTTGAGTTCCGGCTACTCCACTTTCAATCAAGCTCCCTGCTAATGCACCTGGGAAGAGAGAAGATGGCCAAGACGCTTTGGGCCCCTGCCACTCACATGAGACCCAGGCAGAGTTTCTGGCCCTGGCTTCAGCTTGGCCTAGCTCCAGTCATTGAGACCAGCTGGGGAGTGAACAATGGATGAAGATTCATTCATTCTCTTTCTCTCTCTATTTAACTGCCTTTCAGATAAACATCCATTTAAAAAAAATAAATGTTTTAACAGTTCTAGTGTCTTAAAACAAAAGAGATATTAAAAATAAAATATGTTTTGCATTAAACACTAAAAATGTTTTATAATGAAGTACAAAAATTTTTTAAATAAAGGCTTCCAATTGATTTCCATAAATCACCAAATCCATTTACATCTTATTTCTTTTTTTTAACTTTTATTTAATGAATATAAATTTCCAAAGTACAGCTTATGGATTACAATGGCTTCCCCCCACCCATAACTTCCCTCCCACCCGCAACCCTCCCCTCTCCCGCTCCCTCTCCCCTTCCATTCACATCAAGATTCATTTTCAATTCTCTTTATATACAGAAGATCAGTTTAGTATATATTCAGTAAAGATTTCAACAGTTTGCACCCACATAGCAACACAAAGTGAAAAATACTGTTTGAGTACTAGTTTTGCATTAAATCACAATGTACAGCACATTAAGGACAGAGATCCTACATGATTTTTTTTTTAAAAATTGATTTTCTATGCAATTTCAAATTTAAAACCAAGTTTTTTTTTCATTTTCAATTATCTTTATATACAGAAGATCGATTCTGTATATACTAAGTAAAGATTTCATCAGTTTGCACCCATACAGAAATACAAAATGTAAAAATACTGTTTCAGTACTAGTTATAGCATTACTTCACATTGGACAACACATTAAGGACAGATCCCACATGAGACGTAAGTACACAGTGACTCCTGTTGCTGACTTAACAATTTGACACTCTTGTTTATGGCGTCAGTAATCTCCCTAGGCTCTAGTCATGAGTTGGCAAGGCTAATTTGACTACATCTTATTTCACAATGTACCTAAACACAAAATAACAGGCTTAAGTATTTTAAGGACTAATTCATATATTAATGAATTTATAAAGCTTACTTCAGAAGAAATAGTCTGTACTTTGAAAAAAAAAGACCCCAGATTAACAAAGGCATCCTTTTGATCCTAAGTATCCTTTACTTGTCCTTGTAAAAAAATTTATCCAGTATACCTTTCAGAATGATTTATTAGGTGTTATTCCTACGGTACTCAATATTGTTCAATACTTAGCTGCTATACTGATTATCACTCTCCACTTTTCATTGGTTCTATCATGTGCTTTTATTTACCTCCTGAGGCACACATTTTGTTTAGAGAAGTCTGAACTCTCTTTTATCAATGACAGATTTCATCAAAATGGAGCTAACCCAGGAGCTGTAGTCAAGAAACCATGATCTATGTTGGGTTCCAAGGTAAGAGACATAAACCAATTGTGAAAAAGGGAGGGGGAGAATGAAGCCTCTTTGTAAGCTAAGAACTTTTTAATGACATATACACATAAAATATATATACACATATACTATTTTTAAAGTTTTTAGTTCTATGTGTATGTCAATACAAATACAGTCATTCCTCAGTATCTATGGGCAGCTGGCTCTAGGAACATACTCTCTTGCCACAGATAACAAAATTTGTAGACTCTCAAGTTCCTTGTATAAAATGCCATTAATATTTGTATAGGGGCTAGCATTGTCGTGTATCAGGTTGAGCTGCCACTTGTGTTGCCAACATCCTATATGGGCACCAGTATGAGCCCTGCCTGCTCCACTTCCAATCCAGCTTCCCACTTATGTGCCTAGGAAAGCATCGGAAGGTGGCCCAAGTCCTTAGTCTCCTGCACCCATGTGGGAGACCCAGATGAAACTCTTGGATCCTGGCTTTGGCCCTGGCTGTTGTGCCTGTATGAGGAGTGAACCAGCAAATGGAAGACCTCTCTCTCCCTGTGCCTCTCTCTCTCCCTCTCTAACTCTGCCCTTCAAGTAAATATTTGTACACTACAGGTGTACATACTTTCATATACTTTAAATAATTTCAAGATCACTCATAGTATCTAATGAAATGTAAATGCTGTGTAAATAGTTGTTATACACTGTTGTTTAGGGAATAACCAGAAGAAAAAACCTGTATGTGTTCATTACAGATGCAATATTTTATTTTTCAAGGACTTCTAACCTCCGATGTTTGAATCCAGATTCAGAATCCAGTCACAAGCCGGCGCCGCCATAGCTCAATAGGCTAATCCTCCACCTGCGGCGCCGGCACACCGGGTTCTAGTCCTGGTCAGGGCGCCAGATTCTGTCCCGGTTGCTCCTCTTACAGTCCAGCTCTCTGCTATGGCCCAGGAGTGCAGTGGAGGATGGCCCAGGTCCTTGGGCCCTGCACCCGCATGGGAGACCAGGAGAAGCACCTGGCTCCTGGCTTCGGATCAGTGTGGTGCGCCGGCCGTAGCGGCCATTGGAGGGTGAACCAACGGAAAAGGAAGACCTTTCTTTCTGTCTCTCTCTCTCTCACTGTCCACTCTGCCCGTTTAAAAATAAAAATAAAAAAAAAGAATCCAGTCACAGAGAGATAACTATTTCCACACAACACACACACAAACACCCACACACACACATATGCACATACATATGTAAGTACAGAAAGATATGTATACTACTCAGGTATAATTTTATAGAAATGTTAATATTTACTAAATATATCAGAATGTATGCAAAGATTTTTAACAAAGCAAAGCTAAATGGTTTACAATTCTAACTTAGGGAAAGTAGATGAAACTGCTTAGTATTTCTTCTGTTTTGTTTTGTTAATGGGCTGCTTGCCAAATATCTACATATTAAATCTATGGAATACTGCAGTCAATTTTGAAATAATTTACAGCCACAGTAAATCCTGCTAAATGCATAAACTTAGGCAAATGGCGCATTATTTTAATAAGTCTATATTTCTTTTTAAGTATTCATTTCACAGTATTCCATTATTTATGAACAATACACAAGAAATAATTTGCTTGTTGCATAGAAATTGTATTTAATAGATTTTAGTCCCATACAGACTTCACTATTTCAAAAATTGAAGCTAAACTGTGATTTGTATAAAGTCAAACCTTAATTGCAATACATGTGCCAAATACTAACCATAGCAATAGACACTCACCTTTGGTTGTCACTTTTAATTTTTTTTTTATTGTAGAAAGAATGTTCAACGTGTGATCTACAAATTTTTAAGTCTATCATGCAGTATTACCAAAACCAACAAACAAAAACCAGCAAGTGTTAGCAAGGATGTGGAGAACCCATGTACACTGTTGGTGGGAATGCAAAATGCTGCAGCTGCTATGGAAAACAATATAGAGGTTCCTCAACAAATAAAAAATAGAACTGCCATATGATCCAACAACCCAACTGCTGCATATTTATCCCAAAGAATTGAAATCAGGATCTTGAAAGGGTATTAGCATAGAGTACTGTTCTCAGTAGCCAAGATATGAAAATAGCTTGGCCCTCACTTTGTCAAACAAGCTGACAAGAGCCACAAGCAACTAAGCACTATATCCTTTTAAAGAACATTCTTCCTAATCATTGCTAAAATGGAGTCATGTCAAGATAACTACAGAGTCAGCTAGAAGAGGTCTTCCAATGGCCAAAATTGTGACAATTTAAGGACTGAAAAGAACAAGAAAATAATGTGATTATTGAATATTCAATAAAACATCAAATCAATAAAATGCATGAATCTACAATATTCAAAAAATAAAAAAGGGAAAAAAACTCATTCTTTTATTTTTTTAAATATTAATTCATTTATTTGAAAGGCAGAGTTGCACAGACGGAGGGAGGGAGGGAGAGAAATCTTCCATCTGCATCACTCCCCAAATGGTCACAATGGCCCATGATGGGCCAGACCAAACTCAGAAGCCTAAATCTCATCCTGGTCTTCCACATGAGTGACAAGGGCCCGATTACTTGGGTCATCTCTTGTTGCTTTTCCAGGCAATTAGCAGGGAGTTAGATCAGAAGTGGAGTACTCGAGACTCCAACTGGCACTCATATGGGATGCCAGTTTCCCAGGTGGCAGTTTAACCCACTATGCAACAATGCTGGTCCCTCACTGTTGTCTTTCAAATTGGCTATTAAGGGGCCGGCACTGTGGCGCAGCGGGTTGATGCCCTGGCCTGAGGCGCTGGCATCCTGTGTGGGCCCATGTTTGAGGCCCAGCCCTCTGCTGTAACCTGGGAAGGCAGTGGTGGTTGGCCTAAGTCCTTGGGCCCCTGTGCCGGCATTGGGGACCCAGAGGAGGCTCCTGGCTCCTGGCTTCAGATTAGCACAGCTCCGGCCTTTGTGGCCAGTTGGGGGGTGAACCATCAAATGGAAGAGCGCTCTCTCTCTCTCTTTCTCTCTCTCTCTGTGGCTCTCCTCTCTCTGTGCAGCTCTGACTTTCAAATAAATAAATCTTTTTTAAAAATTGGCTATTGAATCCATTTTTCTTTTTTAATCGATCAATTACTTTTATTTTATTTAAGGTATACAAATTTAATGTATTTCATATATATAGATTTAGAAACACAGTGACACTTCCCATCCCACCCAACCTCCTCCTTCAAAATAAAATCAATTTTTCTTTGAAAATGGAAATCAAAGAAAAAAAAAACTAAACACATAGATCTCTGTCTTAATAATGGGAACTGTATTTCAAAATAACAAAATGATCCTAGTTCATATGGTAAAATTACTTTGTTGCAGACTTATGAATAGTAACCAAAGAAGGAAGAATTAGAAAAGGTTAATTATTCTGTGATGTCTAATGAGATTACATATTCAGACAAGGATTACAAATTGATTTTAAAACCACTACATAGAAGGTTGATTGGGAACTAGATGCATATATGGTGCCAAAGTACACTAAGAGATTATTTTCTGATTGTAAAAGAAAATTTTAATGTGCAACAAGAGGACAAGCAACCATCTCCATCATATAGGGGTCAATTTTTAATTTTAATGATAGTATTTGTTAGCAGATATAATGCAGTATGAAATATGTATCACTCAATGCATTCTGTCTAAAGAGGTTTAATTAGATTCTAATAAAATATTTGGAACTAAATTCCAAAATGAAGAAAACACAAAGTATTGAACTGTAAGCTAAATGACACTATAAGGGAGAAATGAAGCAATGTCCAGAATATAGAATATTCAATAAGATAATTTGGCCAAGTCTCTATATTATGAAAAAAGTTTAGATCAAAAGAGAGACATAAGGGAAATGACAATCAGATGTAGTATCAAAACCCTGAATTCAATCATGTTTGTTTTTAAGCTACCTGTAAAAGGACATTGGTAAACAATTGTAGGAAATTTAAATATGAATCAGCTATTAAGATGACACAGGCTCCGGGATTCTGTCCCAGTTGCCCCTCTTCCAGGCCAGCTCTCTGCTGTGGCCAGGCAGTGCAGTGGAGGATGGCCCAAGTCCTTGGGCCCTGCACCCCATGGGAGACCAGGAGAAGCACCTGGCTCCTGCCTTCGCATCAGCGGTGCACCAGCCGCAGCACGCTGGTCGCGGTGGCCATTGGAGGGTGAACCAATGGCAAAGGAAGTCCTTTCTCTCTGTCTCTCTCTCTCCCTGTCCACTCTGCCTGTCAAAAAAAAAATAAAATAAAATAACACAAAGGAATTATTACAAATTTTATTAAATGTGAAAGTTATCTTGTCCATGCAGTAAAATTAATTTTAGAAATACATATTCACTTTTTATTGGTAGAATGGTCACATAAGTAATTTTTAGAGGCTTAAAATAAAAAATTACCAAAAAAAAGTATCCTCATTCAACCACACTATAACCTCCCATGCACCAATCCCTGATCCACTCTCTAGTATACACTGTATTGTTTTCTCCATGACAGTCATCATTAACCGGAAAAATTTGGTTGCTTTATAGGTTGGTTGCTTGGCTGGCTGGCTAGTTGACCATACCTCTCTTCCAGAATGTAATCCCTACAAGAATTTCAATCTTGCCCATCATATTCACAATTATATTCTTATCCCTTGAAATGCATGGCACAAAGTAGACACTCAGTAAACACTTATTTTTTTTAAAGTGCGCTTGTACTAAATCATGATTAACAACGCATTCAAAAAATTTTGAAGATTTCCTTTCCTTAGATATGCACTTTCCTATGAGAAAATGCTGATGTCATTGGAAATGCAATGCATTTTATTTTACACATGAATGGAGCTTATGCTGTGTACTGCCAATTAACAAACAGAGGAGAAAAAAGAAAGATGTAGCCTTCTAATTCAGAGCTATTCAAAATCACATGTAAACAATTGGCTGTGCACAGCTGGAAGACAGCCCTATGAAGTTCAAAGAGCTGAGTCTTCTAGCACCTGTTTCTGAGCTATAACCTGTTTATACTTTCCATAATAGGATGAAATGCAATGTTTTCAGAAATCCAGTACAAGAGACTTCTAAACATATCCTTTTGAAATTAAACCTTGAGTCTCAAAATTAAGCTTGCAGTGCTCTGATGAAAGAAAATTAAACATTAAAAAAGCCATGAAACTGAACATCATAATCCAAAGTTCTATACCAGTGTGAATAGGAACATTTTTTTCTATCTATAGGAGGCTTACATTATATTAAGATCAGATTTAAATTTATAGACTATAGAGACTCTTTTTCAAAAAATACTAGTAACAGATTTTTGTCAAAGATAGAGACTGGATTCCAGAGAAACCTAATAATAAGACCATATGCTCATCATTTTATGACTTAACATTGAAAAATGTGCTTTAAGTAATAAAGGCCACCCCAAATCATCAACTAAGGTGATATATCTGATGACAGTATGTCAAATGGATCATTATATATATATATATATATATATATATATATATATATAGAGAGAGAGAGAGAGAGAGAGAATATATATATATAAAGTATATGTATATATACACATACATACATACATACACACACATATATATAGAAAACCAGGAGCAATGTCAGTGGTATTGACCGCGCAACAGGAAAGCAGTAGCTACATGGCCATGTTTTCACCAGGTTACCACTTTATAGAATTATAATTCTGCCTCCATTGTAGGTATAGTTGTCATTCAAAAACAAGGAAAAAGAAAGGTATGAAGCATTTTCAAAGTCAGACCTAGTCAATAATGAGAAAATATGTCTTTTCCACCAAGTCACAGTAACCACACCTATTTATCTAATGAGTTTTTACTACTTTCCACACACTCTGCCAGGAGCTGAGCAGAACAAGGAATAAAAACAGTGTAGTCTTCGTCCTCAAAGTGTATGCAACATGGTGGAAATGTTCCTGTTCACAAGGTGTGCCTCAGCAAAAGCTCCATGAGAGTAAAAAATATATCCTGAAGCTAAGCTAAATTAGCTCAAGAGGCCAAGTTTTCAATGTCGGTGTTTTCTCAGCAGATATAGGATATTGTTAAATAAGCTCTAGCTCAATTAAATTTGTATATCATCTGCAGATTGAAATGCAAAATAATAGATAACATTATGAAATTTTAAAAGCAGGAGTGGGTATTTAATTCTTATTGCAATGCCTGGGTTCAATTCCTTGCTTGGACTGCTGACTCCAGCTTCCTTCTAATGCACACTGTAAGGCAGTGGTGAGCTGGACTCAGTTTCATGCTCCCAGCCCTGGCTGTGGTGGGCATTTGGAAACTCTACTTCTATCTGCCTTTCTCTCTCTTTTTTAAATGTGAAAAATCACGTAATATTTCAACTTGAGGAATGAAAAAAAGGGGAGGGAGGGCAACTAGTGAAAATCAGCAAGAGGAAGGAAATAACATAGATTAGAAAAGAGATAAATACGACAGACAACAAGAAAAAAATTGAGAAAACCAATGAGACTGAAACTTGTTTCTTTAAAAAGATCAACATTAAAAAACCCTTAGATACATGGACTTAGAAAAACAAGAGAGTAGTACTAAGTCTTAGACATAAAAGAGAATATTACCACCAATTCTAAGAAATGAAAGTATTATAAGAGAATAGTATGAACAACTGTATACTAACTAATCAGATAACCTAGATGAAATGGACAAATTCCTAGAAACACAAAATCTACCAAGACAGAATCAGAAAGAAATAGAAAACATGAATATACCTGTAATTAACATGAAGACCAAATTAGTAAAAATTGCCTGACAAAATGAAGGAATGGGTCTGATGGCTGCAATGGTGAACTGTTCCAAATATTTAAAGAACTAACACCAATCCTCCTGAAACTTTTTCAGAAAAAATTTGGAGTAGAGGATAATTTCTAATTCATTCTGTAAGACCAGCATTACCATGATACTAAAGCCTGACCCTTCCAAGATCAGACGAGATCAGGCGTGTTTAGGGTGGTATGGCCATAGACGAGCCTGACCCTTAAATAAAGCAAACTACAGGCCAATATAACTTGTGATCATTGATTTAAAAATCTTCAACAATACTAGCAAACAATTCAGCACTATATTATACACTATAACCAAATGAGATTTATTTCTGGAATATAAGGGTCATTGAACATATGAAAACCAATCAATGTCCTACCCTACATTAACAGATTGAAGAGGGAAAATAACAGCATTTTTTGTGTTAATGAGGGAGAAAAGGTATTTTGTTCATGATTTATTAATCTGACAATATTTAACACTATTTCCTGATTTAAAAAAAAAAAACAGACCAATCAATAAATGGCAATTGAAGGAGGCCAGCGCAACATAAAGCCACATAAGAAAAGCCCACACACAGCGAACATCACACTTACTGGTGAAACCTTGAAATCTTTTCTTCTAAGACATGGGTCAAGGGAAGAATATTCACTTTCCTCATTTCTATTCAAAACAGTATTGGAGGTTTAAGACAGAGCAGTTAAACAAGAAAAAGAAATAAAAAAACATCCAAACTGGAATAAAAATACAAAACTATCTGTTTACAAATGATACCTTCTTGTATGTAGAAAATCCTGAAGATAACATTTAGCATGATTTGAAAGGTAAAAGAAATAGAAACTTCAAATATGAGAGTGGGGATCAGTAAATATTATAGGCTCTGTAGGACAAGTCAAAATCAAACAACAATCAGATTATCAAGTAACTATCAAATTCTCATACGCCAGAGACTGCACATGGGTGAGACATTCTGCAAATGCCTTCACGGGAAGCACTGCGGCCAGACTCAGACTCCCATGTTCATCAGAAGGTCCACGCTGGGGAGAAACTCCACATATAGTGAGTGTGGGAAAAAGAACAAATTAAACCTAAGAAAGAAATCATGAATGTAAGAATAAAGATCAATAAAACAAAAAATGGACTAATATTGAAGAACAACAGTGAAAGTAAGGTTTTGAGAAGAATTGTACAATTGATAGAACTCCAGCAAGGATATTTAAGGGGAAAAAAAGGAAAAGCATAGATATCTATTTCAAGGATAAAAAAGGAAAATTTTACCACAGATCATATAAGCACTTGAAAAAATTTATGGTGGGGGGAGTAGGGGAAGGGAAGAGGGGAAGTGGTGACATGTGGTCAAGCAGATTAACAAGCTGCCTACAAAGCAGGCATACAACATATGAGTTCCAGTTCAAGTCCTGGCCTCTCCACTTCCAATCCAGCTACCTGCTAATACACCTGGGAAGTTAACAAAAGGTGGACAAAGTACTTGGGCCCCTGCCACCCACATGGGAGAACTGGATGGCTCCTGGCTTCAGCTTGTCCCAGTCCAGTCTGTTGCAGACATCTGAGGAGTGTACCAGTGAATGGAAGATCTCTCTCTTTTTCCTTCTCTCTCTCAGTCACTCTGCCTTTCAAATTAATAAATTAAATTAAAGGAATTTACAAGTAAGGAATATGAGATCATAATAAATATTTTGCCTATTAACCTGAAAATTGATATGAAATGGAAAATCCCTTACAAAATACAACCTATAAATGACACAAAGCAAAAAACTCATTAACAAAGATGCCAAAACATATACTGAAGAAAGGTCAGCCCCTTCAATAAATACTGCTGGGAAAATTAGGCATTCATATGCAGAAGATTGAAACAACCGCCACCCCCAATACACACACACACACACACCAAAAATCATCTTAAAATGGATCAAAGAACTAAATGTTAGACCTGAAACTACTAGAAAAAACTACAAGAGCAACACTTCAAGACATAGGTATAGGAAAAACTTCTTGGATAAGATCGCAAAGCACAGATAACAAAAACAAAAACAGACAAATGAGATTATATCCAAGTAAGAAAATTCTGCTCAGCAAAGTAAACACTCAATGAAGTGAAGAGATAGCAAACAGATGGGAGAAAATATTTTCAAATTATTAATGTGACAAAGGATTAATATCCAGAAGATACAAGAAACTCAAAAAACTCAACTAGAAAGAGAAAAAAATCTAGTCAAGAAATGGACAAAAGATCTAGACAGACATTCTTCAAAAGAAGAAATACAAATGACCAACAAATACAAGATAAAACACTCCACAACACTAGGTATCAGGGAAATGAAGATCAAAACCAGAATGATTGGCTGGCATTGTGGCACAATGAGTTAAATCTGGCATACCATAGGAGTGCCTGTTTGAGTCCCAGCTGCTCCATTTCTGATCCAGCTCCCTGTTAAGGTGCCTGGGAAAGCAGTGAAGAATGGCTCAAGTCCTTGGGTCCCTTCACCCATGTGGGTTACGCAGATGAAGCTACTGGCTCCTGCCTTCTGGTTTCAACACAGCTCTGCCCTAGTTGTTGCAGTCAGTGGGTAGAGGATGAAAAATCTGTCTGTCTCTCTCTGCAACACTGCCTTTCAAATAAATCAATGAGTGAATGAATGAATGAATGAATGAACAAAAAAACATACACAAGGAGGTATCATTTCACTTCTCTTAGAATGAATATTATCAAAAAGACAAAACATAATAAATGCCACCAAGGATATGTTGGGAAAACAAATTAGTAAAGTCATTAAGCAGAACACTACGGAGGTTGCTGAAAAAATTAAAAATCAGTCTATCATTTGACCCAGGCATCCTACTTCTGTATATACACGTAAAAGAATTGAGATTAGCACGTGAAAGAGATAACTGCATTCCCATGTTCACTGCAGCACTATTCACAATAGTCAAGAAAGGGAATCAATCTAGATGTTCATCAAGGGATGAGTGAATAAAGAAAAAGTCATAATTATACATGATAGAATATTACTGTCATAAAGGTATGAAATCTTTTAATTTGTAAAATGAAATGCAACTGGAGATCATTATGCTAAGTGAAATAAGCCAAAACAGAAAGACGAACACTGTAGGTTCTCCCTCATTTGTGGAAGTTGAAAATTAGTCAATCCAAACCTGGAGTAGTGATTGCTGTAGACAAGAAAGGGAGAGGGAGCAGGAGAGCCGGGGTCTGGATAATAGGTACCAAAGCACAGTCAAACAGAAGTAACCAGTTCTGCTCTACAGCTAGTAACTACTGTTCAGAATAATGTCTTACATTGTATAAAGAACTGGAGGAGAGGCAGTGGCAAGTTCTAAAACACAAGAAAAAGATAAAGAAATTAAAAGGCAGGGCTGGCACTGTGGCATAGCAGGTAAAGCTGCCACCTGCAGTGCCAGCATCCGATATGGGTGCTGGTTCGAGTCCCGACTACACCACTTCCAATCCAGCTCTCTGCTATGGACTGGGAAAGCAGTAGTAGATGCCTCAGGTCCTTGGGCCCCTGCACCTGGGTAAGAGACCCAGAAGCTTCTGGCTCCTTCCTTTGGATCAGCTCAGCTCCAGCAGTTAAGGCCAATTGGGGAGTGAACCAGCAGATGGAAGACCTCTCTCTCTCTCTCTCTCTCTTGCTTTCTCTCTCTCTCTCTCTCTCTGCCTCTCCTTCTCTCTCTGGGTAACTCTGACTTTCAAATAAATAAATTATTTTAAAAGGTAAAAAAAAAGAAATTAAAAGGCTAACTGCATGGATGGATCACTTTATGGAAAAAAATATATATACACAGATACACACACATGTTGAGGTGTTATACTGTACTCTATAAAATATCAATATTACGTATTAATTAAAAGTTTAAATAATAAAGTTACACAGAATTAGAATAGCCCACATCTACAAAGGAATGTTTATGTGATCATAAACGTTCCAACACAAAACATAATTTATCTAAGATTGTTCCAATACTGAATTAATTTATATATTAAAGGTAAAAAATTAAAAATCCCTCACAAATTCAGGAAATAGAGGAGACAAAAATATTTCCAATCCATTTCACAAAGTTGGCATAATTCTAAACTACAAAACTAAGATATTCCAAAGCATATAATTATACACAAATATCTCTCACAATCATACATACAAAAATCAGCAAGACATTAGTAAATCAAAGCCAGCAGTAAGTCATGGAATGTTCTTTCCCCCACTGGCATGCAAAGTCAGTTTAGCACTCAACAGCAATCAATGTAATTCAGTATATTAATATCAGAGCTCGGCACTGTGACACAACAGGTTTAGCCACAGTACAGGATGCCAGCATCCCACATGGGTGTCTGGGGAATCCCAGCTAATCCACTTTCAATCCAGCTCCCTGCTAATGCACCTCAGAAAGCAGCAGAGGATGGCCCAAGTGCTTGGGCCCCTGCTACTCAAGTGGGAGAACTGAAATAAGGTCCTGGCTCCTGGCTTTGCCCTGGCCAGACCACTGTGGTCTTCTTGGAAGTGCACCAATGGATGGAAGATCTGTGTGTGTGTGTCTATCCCTCTTTTCTCTGTAACTCTTGACTTTCAAGTAAATAAAAAAAAGGAGGAAAGATGTTAAATTCATAAATATTACAGAGTAGGGAATGACTAAAACTGTTCCTATTAGCAGACTACATGATTATGCACAAGAGAATTAGCAAAGTTTCAGGGTGCCAGATCAATATATGAAATCAATTGCATCTCTATATAAAAGCAACAAGTGAAAAATGAAACACAAAAATAGAATGCCATTTACAAGATCATTAAAAAAAATCAAATACCTGGGAATTAATCCAACAAAAATATGCCAAATCTCTAACAGAAAGCTAAAGGCATTGCTGATAGAAATGAAAGGCCTAAAAAACACAAAAAACAATAAACTTTATTACAATTATTTGCTGTTTCATTCTCTCCTGACTGATCTTTGGGTTCAACACGGACTTTCATCCATGGCTTTCATCCTTTATACTATGTTTCCCTGATTCAGATCCCGGACATTCTCATTCTTCAAATAACCTACACTACTGAATGATAGAAAGTTTTTAAATTGCTCCTTTTTGTTGTTGTTCATTCATTCCTCCATCCCTCCTCATCTGCTCCTTGATTTTGAGGCCACCTCAGTATTGAATTAACACTAAATTCAGAGAGTTACTGAGAGGCTGAGAGACTGAGTGACAACCTAGCAGCCTAAGAGGACAGAAAGAGAAAGACGATGAGAGCTTCCCTCCCACAGCCACAATCAGGTTTGGAAAGAAGGTCTTGCCATAAGTTGGGATCCTAAAGTTGTGCATCCACCAGTCAACTAAAGGTGAGCTGGAAACTGAGAGGCCCTCCCAGCTGCCGTCAGCTTCAGAGCTTCATGGTGTCCAAAAGAGGTCTGAGATGATTCCAGGTTGCCAGAGGTCCCAGGGACCTGGAAAAAAGCTATAGCCCTCACCAGAGGAAGAGATCATCCTAGGCCTGAAATTATCTCTACAAATAGATCTGCAATTGCGATACCTGACAAAAACTAAATAGTGAATGCACCAAAGGAGGCATGAAAACATGAAGGAATATGAACAGAAATGTGACACAATATAATCAGATCCAAAGAACTCCATGTACTAATGTTTACAAAGACTTTAAAATGAAAATCAACAAATCAGACATACTATCTCTACTTCCATTCACAAATATCAACCATATTAAATTGATTTAGGAGGGGCCGATGCTGTGGCATGGTGGGTAAAGCTGCCATCTACAGTCTGCAGCACCGGCATCCCATATGGATGCCGATTCAAGTCCCGACTGTTCCACTTCCAATCCAGCTCTCTGCTATGGCCTGGGAAAGCAGTAAAAGATGGCCCAAGTCCTTGGGTCCCTGCACCCATGCGGGAGACCGTGAAGAAGCTCCTGGCTCCTGGCTTCAGATTGGCCCAGCTCCAGCTGTTACAGCCATTTTAGGAATGAATCAGTGGATGGAAGATTCATTCTTTCTCTCTCTCTCTTTCTCTCTCTGCCATTCTGTAACGCTGTAACTCTGCATTTCAAATAAAAAATAATTCTTTTTAAAAACTGATTTAGGAATGATCCTATGAGAAATGAGGCAAGTATCCAGGCAGCCTGTGTCTTCAATTCCGGTTCCAGGGCACTGAATAGAACACCTTGACAAGACCTTGGTCTGATATGGTTATAGTGATGGACCACAGATAGCCACAGATGAGAATGGAAAAGAAAGGGTTGGGAAGTGGAACCTTCATTTGGACACACTACTCTCTAGGTGATGTGTCTATGAGGCATCAGAGTAGCTGTGCCTTTCTATGAATAGAATCAGGAATTTTAATCCAGAGCTTTCAATCTTGAAGTGATCTCCAGGACTTGAGGAATTAGATATGTCATCCTTGACAATCTGGAGACATACAAGACACTTACAAGATGGTCTTGGAGTTGGACTCATTCATAACACAGAAGACTGGGCGTCCTCCAACATTCAGAAACAATCATATCACCAAGAGCTTTACTCATCAGAGGAGCATTAATGGCCTGCCAGACTGAGAGCTTCATGACGGCTCCAGCTACGTCTTTTGCTTGCTATGTTTTTCCCAACATTTTAGCATGGTGCCTAGTAGTGATTAGAAGTTCAACAAATGTTTCTGTATAAACCCATACTGCTCAGTGCTTTCAGAATTAGGTGATATACTTATTAGCACATTTTTAAAGATTTATTTATTTGTTTGAAAGGCAGAGTTCTTCCATCCACTGGTTAACTCCCCAAATGTCTGCAACAGCCAAGGCTGGGACAGACCAAATCCTGGAGCTTCTTCTGGGTCTCCCACATGCGTTACAGAGACTCAAGCAATTGGGTCACTTCTGCTGCTTTTCCAGGCACATTAGCAGGGAGCTGGATCAGAAATGGAGCAGCCGGGATTTGAATCAGCGCCCATATGGGATGCTAATGTTGCCCACTCTTTTTACATAGTACCTTCCTAAAACACCCTTACCTGCCACAAGTTATCCTAATGTGAATATGGCATCAGGTTCTACTGGGGCCCTGATTTGTCAAATTAACAAAACAAAACAATGTTGTAACATCTCTAATGTAATAAATCATACTGTGAAATTGGGTTAAAATTATTATATGAATAACAATCTGTAAAGTTCCTTTGGCTTGTAAATTAGTCAAAAACATTTTTCTAAAATGACTGAAGTATTCATTCCTTCCTATATCATTTACTAGGCAGAAGAGGTGACTGAATATAAAACTCCCAATAAATGACTTTTCTTCATTCTTTAGTGAGCATCTATGAATACCAGGAACTCTGCTAAGCAGTGGAAATGCAATGATTAATAAGAAATAGTTCCTGCCTCCAAGGAGCTCAGTTATATAAGCCAGTAATGATTATGCCATGTGCTAAGTATGATCATGAATAGGAGAAAGAGCAGTATAGCTCAGCTTGGGGCACATGGGAACGTTTCCTGCAAGAAGGTCTTTTTTTGTTTTGTTTTCAGGTTGTTAGAAACTAAACTTTCATGGTTTGGGGGAAAAGAGTAAAGTTTTGACACAGATGTCAGAGTATGGGGCTTAAGACCAAGGATAAAATTAAGGAGTTATAATATAATTACATGTCTTTTGCAAAATTAGAATAACTTAAATAAGGAATACCCATGTTTACTTGGATGATAAAGGATAGAATATTTGAAATTATTAAAATCAATTCAAGTGCTGCAATCCAGAAGGACTCTATCTCAATCTGGAGATTTATTATCACTCAGCCATCTGTGACCAATCGTCCCTACAGAATTGTTCCAAATTTATTCTCCAAAGTTAGATCTATGATAGTAAGAAAACCTGGCACCCTTTCAGTAGATGAACATCTGGATTCATTGTGAACAGGTAAGAACCACATACCTGATATTTTAAATTTTTAATGAACATCAGGAATAATGTGCAAATATATTATTCAACTATAATAAAGTAGGAAGAATTAATTAAATAAATCAGAAGAAGACTGAAAATGGCTAGAATACTGAAAGGTCTACAAAACCGCAAAAATCACTTTGAAGATTTATTTATTTAAAACAGTAAGTCATGGGGGAACATTGCTTGAATTAGGATCTATAGTCTAAAGTTTTGCTTAAACTGAAAAATAAATCATTTAAACAAAGTTCCTTTTGCAAATGAATTTAAAATTTGAATGTGTCCAAGTCATATGTGATATTGTTTGACGAAAAACCTTCAGTATGACCTCCCTCAGACCAAGGAACGAGAGAAGAGTAATCAGAAACACCAGGTTGAAGGATTGCTAGCAGCACTGACTGCTGAGGAAAAATTCTACCCACATGTCCAGATTTTGTACAGATTTTTCTTCCTTTGGAGCCACTGCAGGGATCAGGGTAGAGGGACATGAAGTTCCTAATCATGAAACCTCGGGTCTGTCTCAATGACTACTTGGGAAAGGAGTGGAAGAAGGAAGTCTGCCTTCCCAGGCCACAAGAACAGAAACAGATCAGCCCTCGGATGCTCCTCCCCCACAGTGGGGCCCCATGAAAGCATCTGCACAAGAAGGCTGGGGATAAAGACAAGAAGAGGGAGACCACAACGAGAGGCAGTAGCAGGGGCCAGAGAGAAATGGTCCCATGTGAAAAAGCAAACCCATGCCCTTTAGTGCCTGACTGATCAGAAGCAAACCACTAAGAGAAGCTCAGAGTCACTTCTCTTGGCCTTGCCTCCAAGAATTATGAACTTACCTTCTGTCTTCAAAATGTAGTGGCATTGACTTTTCTATATACTTTTCTATATGCTTTTCTATGAGATTCTATACATAATTGTGGGAATCTATAAAAGGGCTCTTACTAGGTAAAGTGCAAGAACTTTCTAAACAGCTTCTGTAATACATAAGAGTATATAGACAACCATGAACATATATGAACATATTGGCTGTATCAGTATAATTTCATCTCTCTAAACACTAATGTAACATCATGCTGTATATAATGGAATTTGATCATAAGATTGTCCAACATTTATCTTCCAAGGGTCAGGGAAATGATTCAGCCATAAAATAGTATTTACATGTTGATAGGGGGTATTCTTTTCTTTTTCTAGGTCAATAAATCAAAAGCATAAGAAATTTGTAACAGATGTCTTAGGTTTATCTGAGGGTAGACAGACTTATAGGAATTTTTGAATAAATATGAGATATATATTTATTCAAATAGGGTAATAACTATACAACAGTTTTTCCTCCCTTTTCAAAGCAACATATGAGAATAATCCCATTACTCTAAATGATGAATAGTACTGGTACCATCTTTTTATAACTCTTTTTTTGATTCTATACATAATGCATCTTTTAAAATCATAATTTTTAAGAAATCCATAATTATTTTTGCAAGAGAATTTTTTTAACCGCATAACATTTCTTAACAACCCTAAGAGATTTATTAAGGCACATAAATATCTTTCAATGTTCTCTCCAATTTTTATTTTAAGTCTGTAAATTTCTACTTAACTCAGTTGTTTCATACAACTATTTCCTTTTTAGAATGAATAAAAATTTGTTGCCAACACATTAATGCAAAACTAATGCAGATCATTTAAAAGCAGTTATTTTCCAAAGTGAAAACATTCATTCTATAAAAACTAAGTCATTTAGTCCATTTTCACTCTTTTTTTCATTGAGCGTTCTCTATGAGTTGACACATGCTCTGCAGTTAAGAATATGATGAACAAGACAATGATTCTGCTCTACATGCTTATGTTTAGGGTTGACAGGTTTAGCAAATAAAAATACAAATCATATCATTAAATATGAATTTCAGATAAATTTTATGGTGAGCATATCACAAATATTTCTGAGACATAATTATACAAAAGTGTTGCTTATTTGATATTCAAATTTAATTGAACATCCTGTATTTATCAAGTTTATTATTGATTTAATAGTAGAAAAATAAAAGCTGTTATTTCCTCTAATAAACATAAAATAAACATTTGCTTAAGTACCAACAGGAACTGTTGGAACTTAACAGGAACTGAACCATGCTATACAAACTGAGAGTTGGTTCTGAACTGGGTCTCAAGCAAATCATATACAGACAGATGACAAACACTGGTGATCCAGAAAACGGGAACACATGAGTCATGGTGGAAGCAAGGTAAGGGAAACACATACCTTGTAATGAAGTTTGCTTAGGCAGGCAAAGAAGTTCATATTAGGAGACATACAAAGAAATACTGAGTAACTGGAATATCATAAACGATGTACCGGTAATCCATAAAAAGACTATGGAAGATAGAATTGAGAGTTGACTTTGGCACAAAAATAAATCTTGGAATCCAAGCATAGAAAGGTATGCAAACATTGATGGAAATTCATGTTATGAAAAAAATCTATACATGAATTTCAAAAAATTTTGCACCAAAATAAACTTACCATTAAATTCCATTTTCCATGAACTTTTTGAAGTTTCCTTGTATAGTTCCAAAGTTACAAATTATAAAATATACAAAACTTCACATCTCTAGTACTCAGATTGTAAATTTAAAGGTGTAATATTTCAACCAGATAAAAGTTGTGATGTTATATCTGCCTTGAGAAAAGGTTTTATACTCAGGAGTGTAGCACCCTCTACTGGTAAAAAGAAGAAAAATCCTCTACGAATCAGTTAAATGGGATGGTTAGATAAAGACTGGACAATCCATTATAAACCATTTGGTATTATTTCTAAAAATATCTTATTTTGGGCTGCAAAGTGTTTTCTTTCCATAGCTATAATAATTATGGATAGAAAAGGCATAAAAAGTTATGAGATTCATTTAAATACATTAAACAAAAATACCATTTTGCTTAAAAGAAGCTCACCAAAGTTGTCACTTTCCTCACCAAAACTGTTTGACCTTGCGCCAGCACTGTGGTGTAGCAGGTAAAGCCACCGCCTGCAGTGCTGGCATTCCTTCTGGACACCGGTTCGAGTCCTGGCTGCTCTACTTGCAATCCAACTCTCTACTATGGCCTGGGAAAGTAGTAGAAGATGGCCCAAGTTCTCGGGCCCCTGCACTTATGTGGGAGACATGAAGGAAGCTCCTGGCTTCTAGCTTCAGATCAGCCCAGCTGTGGATGTTGCGGCCAACTGGGGAGTGAACCAGCAGATGGAAGACCTCAGTCTCTCTGCCTCTCCTTCTCTATGTGTGTAACTCTGACTTCCAAATAAAATAAATCTTTAAAAAAAAATAAACTATCTTGTCTAATCTGAAAAAGTTTCCAAAGAGAAAATGCAAACTCCACTATTAAATATGAGGGGACTTCAAAATGATCATGCAAAAGAGAATTAAAAGTAAAGATTTTTTTGGTAATTCATGCAGATTTTATAATACTCATTTTTCATAAGGTTTTTGAAGATCAGTTGTATACATGGATTTTAATATTTTTTGTCCTCAATAAATTCCTTTCTTATTTCCTCTGTGAACTTTTTAGAAGTACCTGCATACTTTTTAACTACCTCATTGAGAGCCAGGCATGGATAAGTCTCAATCTATTTTTAAGAGGTACATGAGATAAATCATTATTCTCCTCCGGCTGGTTTGTGTCCTGTCTCAATGTGTTTCTGAAAATGCTGCAGCAAGCTTGTGACAATGAGCACTCACCTGAGAATGAGATATGTGCTGACAATGGCAGAGAAGAGAGATGCAAAGCACTTGAGTTCTTGGTGATATAACTGGGTAGGCATGCGCAATTTGCCACACACAATGTGCAGAAAATAATTTTGCAAGTTATCATGTGCTTCCCTTTCTTCTTACTGTTGAAATGTTTATATTATATTTATCACAAATCACTAGAATCACGTAGTGCCGGGTTTCAGGGATAAGAGCGACAATTTAACAATTTCACGTCTTTCCAGGTGAGAGAATACTTATAACACGGCAAACACTGAAAAATATGTCAGTCTGCAAAGGTCTTCTGGACCTAGAAAAATAGAAAAATAGAAACACTGTTTATCCTATGAGACAATTCTATCTGTCAGATTAGATTCACTTGCTTTTACAACCTCCCAGTTCAGACAGCATTTACTCTAATTTCCTTGACTAGTTTCTAGCATGCTACTCTCACACCTACATGTTTTCCTAACCAGCCTAAGAACTTACAGCATTTTGTCTTAGCAATTTTGAACCTGTAATTTCCAAGCAAAAAAGCTTTCCCTCTCTTGAGCATACACTAGTCTTCCCCAAATGATTAGCTGTTGTCTTCCATCTTTGATAACAGTGCTTCCAGTAAATGCTTACCCTCCAGTCCATGCTCTCTCCAAGGTGGCAGCACCTAGAGAAAAATAACAGGTGGAAAATTGAGGGAAGGTAAAAAAAGAGGGTGACATTTATTGAGCACTTGCTATGTAGCAGGAACTGGATTAGACCCTTAATATTTATTATTAAATTCATATAACTCTGTGAGATATGAATTTTCCATAAATTTTAAATAATGAAGAAAATATACAGTTCACTAGTTTGGCCAGGGGCATGGAGCTAGAAGAGGCAAAGCTAGAATTTAGGTATAAATCTGCTTATATACAAAAATTGTGCAATTTCACTACACCAAGGACTGAAATAAATTCCTATGACTTAGGTCAATTGCATATAGATATTTTTGAGGGTATTTCAAAAGCTCTTAGAAATAGAATTAAAATATAAGTTTATTTTGGTGCAAAAAATTAGAAATCCATGCATACAATGGATCTGCAAAAAGTTAATGAAAAATGCTTAGTATGAAAAACTAGTGGCCAGCGCTGTGGCTCACTTGGCTAATCCTCCGCCTGCAGCGCTGGCACCCCAGGTTCTAGACCCGGTTGGGGCACCGGATTCTGTCCCAGTTGCTCCTCTTCCAGTCCAGCTCTGTGCTGTGGCTCGGGAAGCAGTGGAGGATGGCCCAAGTGCTTGGGCCCTGCACCTGGCCCTGGCTTCGGATCGGCACAGCGCGCCGGCCGTAGCAGCCATTTGGGGAGTGAACCAACAGAAGGGAGACCTTTCTCTCTCTCTAACTCTGCCTGTCAAAAAAAAAAATAAAGAAAAAAAAGAAAAACTAGTAATTCTATTCTTAGTATTTTGAAGAACCTCCATATTGTTTCCAAAGTGGCTGTACTATTTTACTTTCCCATCAAAACTATATAAGGGTTTGTGTTTCTCCACATCCCTGTCTGTCCTTGTTATCATTCTTTTTGATAACACACAATCTAATGGGGGTGAGATAATATCATATTGTGGTTTTAATTTGCATTATCCTGATAATTAGAAATGTAGAGCATTTATTTATATGCCTGTTGACCATCTACATATCTCCTTTTTAGATATATCTATATAAATCCATTTAAAAAGAAAAAGATTTATTTAAAAGGCAGAGTTAAAGAGAGCGGGAGAGACAGACAGATCTTCCAACTGCTGGTGCACTCCCCAAATGGCTGAAATAGCTAGAACTGAGCCAGACTGAAGCCAGGAGCCTGGAACTCCATCTGAGTCTTCCACATGAGTGTAGGGACCCAAGGAATTGCGCCATCTCCTGCTGCTTTCCTTGTTGCATTAGCAGGGAGCAGGATCAGAAGTAGAGCAGCCAGAATTGAAACTGGCGCCCATGTAGTATACTGGCATCACAGGTGAGGCTTACCTGCTGCACCACCACAATAGTCCCAATCCAATTTTTAATAGAAATATCAGTTTTCTTTATACTGATTAGGTTGGAATTCCTTGTATTTTTCCATATTTTCCATATTAACTCCTTATCTGATTTTTATGATTTTAAAATATTTTCTCCCAACCACAGGTTGCCACTTCTCTCTACTGTTTCTTTTGTTCTGTAGAAGGTTTTTGGTTTATTTGTTTATTTTTGCTTTTGTTACCTGTGCTTTTGAGATAATATATAAGAAATCTCTGAGCAGGGACCAGTGTTGTGGTGCAGCAGGTTAAGCTGCCACTTGAAATGCCTGCATCCCATATCAGAGTACTGATTCAAATCCCAGCTCTTCTGCTTCTGATCTAGCATCTTGCTACTGTGCCTGGGAAGCTAGATGATGGTTCAAGTACTTGGGTCCCTTCCACCTTCGTGGGCAACTGGGATGGAGTTCTTGGGTCCTGGCCTTTGTGATCATTTAGAGAATGAACCAGGAGATGGAAGATAGCTCTTTCTGTCTGTCTCTCCTTCTCTCTTTCCCCTTCCTCCCTCCCTCTCTTTTCTCTATCACTCTTTCAAATAAATAAATAAATCTTAAAAAAAAAAATCTGAGCAGACCAATGTCATGGAGATTCACGCCAATGGTTTCTTCTGTTAGTATTATAGTTTGGGGTCTTCTGTTTAAGTCTTTTGTTCATTTTTAATTGATTCTTGTATAAGGGCTGAGATGAGAGCACATTTTCATATTTCTGTTGTGAAACTGGGTTACACTGATGGCCATGAAATGATAACTAGATAAGGAAAATATGATACATATATATGTGTATGTATACACACAAACACAATGGAATAACTAATTTCCTCAGCACTATTTATTAAAGAGGTTGTCCTTTCCTCGTTTGTGTGTTCTTGGCATCTTTGTCGAAAGTCAATTGGCCACTGATGTGTGGGATTACTTCTAGGCTCTGTGTCCTATGCCATTTACACAGAAGAAACAAAGCCTTCACCAAAAGAGAATTCAGCAAAGTTTCAGGATACATAATCAACACAAAAAAATCAGTAGCACCAACAATGGTCTTGCTGAGAAAGAACTTACAACATTCACAATAGCTACAAGAAAAATTAAATATCTTGGAATAAATTTTAACCAAGGATGTGAAAGATGTCTACAATGAAAATTACAAAATACTAATGAAATATCTCCCTTGTTCATGGATTGGATGAATTAATAGTATCAAAACGTCCATACTCCCCAGAGTGATTTACCTATTAAATTCAATCCCCATCAAATCACCAATTGCATTCTTCACAAAACTAGAAAAAATTCATATGGAAACACAAAAGAACCTGAACAGCCAAAGCAATGCTGAACAATAAAAACAAAGACATGAGCATCACAACACCAGATTTCAAGATAAACTACTGGGTTGTTAACAACTGAAACAGCATGATACTAGCATAAAACAGCCACTTGAACCAATGGAACAGAATACAAACTCCAGAAATAAATCCATGTATCTACAACCAATTTATCTTTGACAAATATATCAAAAGAATTCCCTGGAAAAGGGACAGCCTCTTCAATAAATGGTATTGTGAACACTGGATTTCTACTTGCAAAAGTTTGAAACCTTATGTCCTATACAAAAATCAACTCAAAATGGATCACAGATCTAAACAGATTAAATGTAAAGACAAAAATTGGCTTAAAACATGGGAAAAGATATGTCACAATAATAAAAGAAAACATGAGCAAGAGTTGCCATAGCAAAGTAGATTTCATAGCAAAATTGAGCACCAGTTCAAGTCCCAGCTTCTACACTTCCAATTCAGCTCCTTGCTATGTGCATGGGAAAGCATCAGAAGATGGTTTTTTTCCAAATGTGTGGACCCCTGCACCCATGTGGGAGATCCCATGGGAGTTCCAGGTTTCTGCTTTAGGTCTGGCCCAGCCCTGGCCCTGGCCACTACAGCCATCTGGGGAGTGAACCAGCAGATTGGAAGATCTCTTGTGGTGCAGCAGGTAAAGCCACCACCTACAGGCCGGCGCTGGGCTCACTAGGCTAATCCTCCGCCTGTGGTGCCGGCACCCCGGGTTCTAGTCCCTGTTGGGGCACTGGATTATTCTGTCCCGGTTGCTCCTCTTCCAGTCCAGCTCTCTGATATGGCCCGGGAAGGCAGTGGAGGATGGCCCAAGTGCTTGGGCCCTGCACCCACATGGGAGACCAGGAGGAAGCACCTGGCTCCTGGCTTCAGATCAGTACAGCGCGCTAGCCGTAGCGGCCACTTGGAGGGTGAACCAAGGGAAAAAAGAAAACCTTTCTCTCTTCTGCCTGTCAAAAAAAATTTTTTTAATTAAAAAAAATAAAAATAAATTTTTAAAAAGCCACCACCTACAGTGCCAGCATCGGCATAGGTACCAGTTTGAGTCCTGGCTGCTCTACCTCTTATCCAGCTCCCTGCTAATGGCCTGGAAAAAGCTGCAGAGATAACCCAAGACCTCATGCAGGAGACCCGGCTGAAGCTCCTGGCTCCTGGCTCCAGACTTCGGCTTGTCTCAGCCCTGGACATTGCAGGTACTTGGGGAGTGAACCATCTCTCTCTCTCTCTCTCTCTCTCTCTCTCTCTCTCTCTCTCTCTCTCTCTCTTTCTTCTTTTCCTTTCCTTTCCTTTCTTTTCTTTTCTTTTCTTTTCTCTCTCTCTCTCTTTCTCTCTCTCTCTCTCCTGCTTCCTCCTTCCCTCCTTCCTTCTCTCTCACAACTCTGAATTTCAAATAAATAAATAAATCTTTAAAAATAAACATTTATAAGGTATTATCAGCAATAAACAAAGCCACTTTATAATAAGCAGTTCAACTAACCAACAAGATATAATAATCCAAAAAATTTATGATATAATAAGAACTTTAAAATATATAAGGCAATAAAAAAAATGGGATAGAACTGCAAAATCAAATTTCCTGTGTCACCTGAGATTTCAATGTCCCTTTCTTACTCAATAAGTAATAGAGCAAGGGGGTAGAAAATCGGCAATATAGACTTGATCAACGCCATTTTTTTAAGTACCCTCGGAATACTTAAAGAATATATTCTAGCTAGACCGGATAATACATTTTAATGAAAAGATTAAGTCAGAAGGATTTTCATACAACGTATTCCCCCTGACCACAAAGCAATTAAATTAGAAATTAATAAAACTCTCACAAAAAATTCTCAAATATTTGGAAACTAAGTAACACATATTTTAAATAACCCCAAGTCCAAGAGGTAATAAGACATTAGAAAGTATTTTGAAGTGAATGAAAAAGAAAATGTAACACATAGAATTTGTATAATGCAGCTATGGCAGTACTCAAATGGAAATTTTTAGTAGTGAAATTTTTAGTAGTGAAAATTCAACTAAAATGTAATGCATTTCCATGAATGTTCTGAAGCCCATTCATACTAGAAGAATCTTAAAGTCAATTATCTTAACTTCCACTTTAATAAAAAGAAAAAAGAAGAGCAAAGTAAACACAAATCAAATGGGAGAAAGGAAATGTAAACATCTGCTGTGTTTGGAACTTTTTTGTCCTCCAAATTCCTACACTAAAATCTAACCACAGAGGTGAGACCTCAAGGTGATTTTGTCCTGAGGAAAGACCCATCACCAACAGCATCAGTGGCCCTATAAAAGAGCGCTCAGAGTTGATTCAACATTTTTACCATGTGACAACATCAGGAAAAGAAGGCTACCTCTGAAACAGGAAGACAGCCCAACCAGATACAAATCTGCCAAGCCTCGATCTTGAACTTCTTAGCTACCAGAACTGAGATCAACAAATTTCTGTTTATTTAAAAGCTACCCAGTCCACGAAATTTTGTTATAGTAAAATGAAGGGCTACAACATCAAAGATAAAAAAATCCACGAAATAAAAAACAGAAAAAACTGATTTCATTAAATCAATGAAATAATTTAAGCAGATCAGTAGAAATGATAAACCTTTCTAGTCTGAATGGTCAGGGAAAACAAAAAAGAAGATAGAAATATTCAGTATCAAAAATAATGTACATTTGCTATAGATATTGCAGATATTAATATAAAAGGGTAATATTATGAAATGTGAATAAATATCACAGATAAAATGGAAAAACTGAAAGACAGTAATGATCAAAGCTCAATAAAGAATAGATAATCTGAATTGGCCTATATAAAATACAATAAAGTCATAGTTAACACCCTTTCCACAAAGAAAATGCCAGGCCCAGATAGCTACAGTGGTGAATTATACTAAAATTTTTTGAGATAAATAGAATTCTACATAAAATTTTCCACAACAATAAGGGAGAAAAATGCAGCACAATTCATTCGATAATTCCAGCATTTCCTTGAATCAAAATCAGACAAAAAACTATTACAAGAAATAAAATGCTTTATGATCATGAACACAAAAATTCATCCAATTTTTGAAGCAACCAAGATATCCTCCAATAGGTGAATGAATAAATGGTGGTATACCCACGTAACAGAATTGTACTTAGCACCAAAAAGAAATGAGTTATCAAGTCATGAAAAAGACATGAAGGAAGCTTCATTGTCTACTACCACCTGAAATAAACCAATCTGAAAAGCTACATACCGTAAGAATCTAACTACATGACATTCTGGAAAGGGAAAAACTTTGGAGACAGTGCAAAGGCAGTGATTGACAGGAGTTGCAGAAGGGAGGAAATGAGGAATATGTAAAGCACAGAGGACTGGGGCCAGTGCCGTGGCTCACTTGATTGATCCTCCGCCTGTGGCACCCACATCCCATATGGGCGCCAAGTTCCAGGCTCGGTTGCTCCTCTTCCAGTCTAGCTCTCTACTGTGGCCCGGGAAGGCGGTGGAGAATGGCCCAGGTGCTTGGGCCAATGCACCTGCATGGGAGACCAGGAGGAAGCACCTGGCTCTTGGCTTCGAATCAGTGTAGCTCCAGCCATAGTGACCTTTTGGGGGGTGAACCAACAGAAGGAAGACCTTTCTCTAAATAATATATATATATATATATATATATATATATATATATATATATATAATGTATACATATGTGTGTATATATATGTGTATATATATGTGTGTGTGTGTGTATATATATATATATAAAGCACAGAGAATTTATAGGGCAGTGAAACACTCTATGGTTATAATGATGGGCACATAATACAGAACGTACAACAAGTGAACCCTGAGGTAAACTATGGACTTCTGATGGGAATGTGCCCATGCAAGTTCATCAGTAGTAACAACCGTACCATACTCATGAAGGACATTGGTAATGAGGTAGGTGATTCAACTGTGGGCTGGAGGGTGGGCAGAGAAAATATGGGAAATTTCTGCACCTTCCTCTCAATTTTGCTGGAAACCTAAAACTGATAAAGTCTCTTAAAAATTTTTTAAAGAAAACTTTAGCAACTCAAACCCAACAATAAATTAAAAAGATAATGTATCATGACAAAATGGAGTTTAACCCAGGAATGGAAGGTGGGCTTAACAATCAAGAATCAAATATGGGGCTGACACTGTGATGTAGTAGGCCAAGCCTCCACCTGCAGTGCCGGCATCCTATATGGGCCCCGGTTCATGTTTCAGTTGCTCCTCTTCCAAACCAGATCTCTGCTATGGCCCGGGAAGGCAGAGGAGGATGGCCCAAGTGCTTGGGCACCTGTACCTGCATGGGAAACCTGGGAGAAGCTCTTGGCTCCTGGCTTTGGCTCAGCCCAGCTCCAGCCATTGCGGCCATTTGGGGAGTGGACCAGAGCATGGAGGACGTTTCTGTTTCTCCCCCTCTGTCTCTGTGACTTGCCTCTCAAATAAATAAACATCTTTAAGACCAGGATAAGCACCTGGCTCCTGCCATCGGATCAGCGCGGTGCGCCGGCCGCAGCACGCCAGCTGCGGCGGCCATTGGAGGGTGAACCAACAGCAAAGGAAGACCTTTCTCTCTGTCTCTCTCTCTCGCTGTCCACTCTGCCTGTCAAAAAAAAAAATCAATAATAATATTTATTGCATTAACAAACTAAAAGAGAAGAACCATATGATTGTTTCAGTGGATAGAAAAACTGGACAAAATTTAACATTCATTACTGTCTAAAAATCTCAGCAGGAGTGTGGCATTTCATGCAGCAGTTAAGACTCCTCTTAGGATACCTGCGCCCATATAGGGAGTGCCTATATAGGGAGTGCCATACAGGGAGTCCCAGCTCTGCTTCTGACCCAGGTTCCCACTAATGCACACCCTGGGGAGAGAGTTGATGCTAGCTGAAGTAGCTGGGTTCCTCCAACTTTTGTGAGAGACCCAGACAGTTTCAGGATGCTGGCTTCCGCCTGGCCCTGCCCTGGCTCCTGTGGGCATTTAGAATAAACCAGCCAATGGAAGATCTCTGTCTGTAACTCTGTTTCTTTCTCTATCATTCAAATGAAAATATATGTCTTTCTAAATCTCAACAAGAGAAATTCTTCAGCATGATAAGGAGCATCTATAATAAGCCTACAGCTTAACATAAGTAACAGTGAAAAGCTGAATACCTTCACTTTAAGATATTCCATTTCAAAAGACAGACAATTCAGCTTTATTATGTTTATTCAAAATTGGACACTGAAGATTCCAGCCAGTACAGAAAAGAAAATAAATAAAAGGAGCTGGCGCCGCGGCTCACTAGGCTAATCCTCTGCCTTGCGGCGCCAGCACACTGGGTTCTAGTCCTGGTCCGGGCGCCGGATTCTGTCCCGGTTGCCCCTCTTCCAGGCCAGCTCTCTGCTATGGCCAGGGAGTGCAGTGGAGGATGGCCAAAGTGCTTGGGCCCTGCACCCCATGGGAGACCAGGAGAAGCACCTGGCTCCTGCCTTCGGATCAGCGTGGTGCGCCGGCGGCAGTGCACCGGCCAAGGTGGCCATTGGAGGGTGAACCAATGGCAAAGGAAGACCTTTCTCTCTTTCTCTCCCTCACTGTCCACTCCGCCTGTCAAAAAAATTTAAAAAAAAAAAAAGAAAAGAAATAAAAGGCATCAATGTTCAAACGAAGAAGTAAAACTATCACTATTCACTACCATGATCATATAATAAAGCTGCGCAAGCTCCAACCCTAAATTCCAACTGTAGAACAGTTTATTGTCTTTGAAAACAAATTTTTATTGGAACACAATAAATGCTCTTTAATTCACATATGATTTACGGCTCCTCACATATTAGAATAGCAGATTAGTTGCAACAGAGACTGTACTGCCACAAATCTAAAATATTTATTATCTTTAGTAGTTTAAGAAAGGAAAGGTTTGGCAACTTTTGGTCTATATAAAATCTGATGGAATGCATCAAAAAAGATAACTAGAATTACTATATGAGTTTAGCAAGACTAGAGGATAAAAATATTCAAAAAACAATTATATTTCTATATACTAGCAATACGCAAATTAAAGTTTTAGAAATACTAGAAATTCATCAAGAACATAAAATTTTGTAAATCGCATAAAATACTCAAAGATCTATTCTAAAAACTAGAAAACATTACTGAGAAAATACATATTCCTATATAATGAATATATACATTTTGTTCAAACATCAAAAAACTCTTTACTATTTAAATATCAATTCTCTCTAGACTACACAATCTCAGTCCAATTCCCAACAAGTCAGCATGGTTTTTGTTTTAATTGACATCCTGATTCTAAAATTCATAAATACAAAGGATCTACATTACCTGAAATAACCTTGAAAAAAAAGAATAGAACCAGGGCCTAATTTCAAGAATTATTATAAATCTCTAGTAATCAAACAGTGTGATACTGGTACAAAGAAAGCCAAACAGATCAATAGAACACAATAGAGGTCCAGAAATAGCTCCCTACACAAAGAGTCAACTTATCTTTGACAAGGCACAATGGCAAAGCTGTGGAGAAAGGACAGCCTTTTCAACAAACAGTTTTGGAACAACTAGATATCCACATTAAAAATATGAACTTGGATCCACACTTCACACCACACATAATTAACTGAAAATCAATCATAGATCTAAATGGGAGGGCGGAAAACTATAAAACTTCTACAACCAAGCACAGAACAAAATCTTTGTGACTTTGATATAAAAAGTAAATTCTATAGTTAAAAAGATATATTGGAGTAATCAAAATTTAAAAATTATGTTCTTCAAAAGATATTACTGAGAGAATGAAAAATCAAAGTACTTGGGGAAAAAGCCTTATTAAAATATAGCTAATAAAGGAATGGAATCCACAATATATAAAGAACTCTTAAAGAAAAATAAATAAGAAAAAATCTTTACTTTAAAATGGTAAAGAATTTGAAAAGACAGTTCATTCACCAAAGAAGATACACAAATGGCAAATAAGCACATGGAAAGATGTTCAACGCTATTAGTCATTATGGTAGTGAACATTAAAATCACAATGGTGTACCCAGCACACACCTAGTAAAGTAGCTAAAATTTAAAAAACAGACAAGTGTTTGTGCAGATACAGAACAAATGAAACTCACAGACTGCTGCTGGGAATGGCAAATGGTATAAATACTTTGGAAAACAGTTTGGCGATTTCTCAATAAGGAAATATTAAGGGACATACTATTGTGGGTCAGAGCTACTATTATGAAAATGGTTATGGTTTCACATGTTTATACACATATCTCAAAACCTGTGAAACTATCCATTATGACTATATATGTACAGCCTATCACAAAGCAATTATACCTTGCTAAAGCTATTTGAAAACAAAAATGTCTGTTGTAGGAACAAACATGTAAGACAGTAGGTGGGAAATAGAAGGATATAAAATGACGCAGGATGAAGCTAAAGGATTTAAATCTTTAATTTGATAGCAATGACAAGGGATCACAGGGTTTTAAACAAGGCAGTAATATCAGATGTGAATTTCTGAAAATAATAATTACAATTGCTGGTCTGTCCAAGATAGGGAGAAACAGGGAAGAAACTTCTGAAGTTACTACAGGTAGAGACAGTGGTAACCTAACCTTGGGTAAAGGTACAGGAGATGCAGAATCAACAAAAAAAGACAGAATGCCCTTTACACTGAGAAAAGTACAGTAAGAATTATCATAACTCTTTGGCTAAGAGTATAGCATATACAAAAGTGCTCATTCAATTTTAATATAAAGCATACTTGTGAGATGGACAGCACTATAAAACATCAGTTTTCCATATCCAGTGCTAAGCAAAGTATGCAGATATTACTACATTATACATAAAAGTCTTTGTATTTATACAATGCAACCTTTATAGTCCATTCCCAGTTATTCAATTAGCAATGTTCCTATAATATTTATGATGTATACTTAAATGTACAGAAGTGGTAATTATCCATTTTTTAAAAGATTTATTATTTATTTGAAAGTCAGAGTTACACAGAGAGAAGGAGAGGCAGAGAGAGAGACAGAGGTCTTCCATCCACTGGTTCATTCCCCAGATGGCCACACTGGCTGGACTTGCGCCAATCCAGAGCCAGGAGCCAGGAGCCAGGAGCTTCTTCCAGGTCTCCCATGCAGATGCAAGGGCGTAAGCACTTGGACCATCTTCTACTGCTTTCCCAGGCTATAGCAGAGAGCTGGATTGGAAGTAGAGCAGCTGGGACTTGAACCCATGCCCATATGGGATGCCAGCACTGGAGGCAGCAGCTTTACCTGCTACGCACAGCACCAGCCCCAATTAGCCATTTTTTATATGAGCAAAACCACAAGTACTTCTTCAAAAAACTAATTTTTGTCAAAAAGATACTCTTCCAATGGCTAGTTATTTGTTAGTCATTTTTTCAAAGTAAATGTATTGTTATACATAACAAGATTTTCTATTTTTTCACTTTACCTTTTATATTTCAATTTTTATTTTTGAAGCATGTCACTTTGACTTTTATAATGTATGTCTTAACAAAGGTATATATTTTTGAAAGCTTATTTATCTGAAAGGCAGAGTGACAGAGAGACAGACAGAAACAGAGATCTCTAATCTGCTGGTTCACTCCCCAAATGGCAGCAACAGCCAGGGCTGGGCCAGGCAAAAGCCAAGAGCCAGGAACACCATCAAGGTCTTCTGTAAGTATGGCAGGAACTCAAGTACTGCAGCCATCATCTGCTACTTCCTGGACACGGAGCAGGGAGCTGGATGAGAAATGGAGTAGCCAGAACCTGAAAGGGTACTTTGACACGGGATGCAGGATCCAAGTGCCAACTTAAACCGCTGCACCAGAAATCTGCCCCATAGTTATATTCTTGACTATTTTGTACAATACCTTGTTCCTCCCATTAGCTGTTTTTTTAGGCCTAAAATAATAATTCCTTTCAGGCAAATATTAAATATGTAAAATACAAAGAATATCAAAGCTATTACCTTTTTATAAAAAACTTGCATTTATAATTTATTTCTCCTATTCTTCAAGTGTACAAGTAATTTAAAATACAGTAATTTTCTACAAGGCAAATTAAACCATAAACAGAAAAGAGACAAAGATAATATATTAGTAATAATATCATAACCAAGAATTAAATTTAAATGAAGCTTTCTGATTGTCAAAGCAAAAGGAGAAAGCAAAATATTATTTCACAAAGGACATATACAAGGTTTTTTGTTATTATCATTTTTAATATGAATCATTCCTTTATGGATACTAAAACCTATTTGGAAAGTATTGCTTAAGGGGCCAGCACTGTGATGTAGCAGGTAAAGCCACCACCTGCAGCACCAGCATCCCATATGAGTCCCGGCTGTTCCAATTCCAATCCAGCTCTCTGCTAAGGCCTAGGAAAGCAGCAGAAGATGGCCCAAGTGCTTGGGCCCCTGCATCCACATGGGAGTCCCGGAAGAAGCTCCGTATTCCTGGCTTCGGATCAGTGCAGCTCCAGCCATTGCAGCCAGTGAACCAGCAGATGAAAGACTCACTCACTCACTCACTCACTCTCCCTTCTCTCTCTCTGCCTCTCTATAACTGTCTTTGAAATAAATAAAATTTTTTAAAAAGTATCACTTAAGTAATTTAGTTGTTTCTAGATAATGATATTAGATAGATTTTTCAGGACATATTATGCAATTACTGAGGGTAATTCTAAGCATCACCCATGTGTTAAACTCATTTTAGTCATCACAACAATACTGTAAGAAGGGGGAATTATCAGGCATCTTATAAAGGAAATAACTAGGTACAGAAAGGCCAAACTTGCCAAAACAGACATAGCTTCTCAGTAGCAGATCTAGAATTCAAACCCAGGAATTATGGCTCCAGACCTGTTTCAAAACAGTTGGTGGAAGTAATGGTTATTTTTAAGTGCTCTGAAGTGATCTGATAACAGAATTCATATTATCATTCCATTTCTGTCTATAATTACAAATAATTTATGAATCTTAAAAGTATTTTTATATTAAAATATTTTATACTCAATTTTTGAAACCTGCTTTCAGTAAACTAAATGTTTTTTCTTAAGAGATTTATCAACAGGCATTCATTCATGTGTTCAACTGATTATTCATTCAAAAAGTGATACTTACTGAGCATATGATACACACCCACAACACTGTTGGTACAGGGACACATGGCTTTCATACTTTAGAACTTTATAATCCAAAATTAAGCACCTGTGACAAATTGTCAATAGTTTACTTTTCTGTTATACATACCAAAATCCATCCACCTTTCCCAGAGTCTAGACATCTATGTTATAGTACTTTATAAAATCATAGGTACTCACGATGGTATGACAGACACTGAATATATACATAATCATCAAGGAATGACTCAATTGTATTCAGTATGGCCTAAGCATTTCCTTATTACTGTATAAACTTTAAAAATTTATATGTGATAGTTTAAATTTTGGGTCACAATTCAACATTCAATTACATTAGATATTCCATTTAGGGGGAAGGATTTATTTAACCTTGTGATTAAGACACCCACATCCCATTGAGAGTGCTGGCTTAGGTGTGATTCCCAGCTTTGGCTCCTGACTTCACCTTCCTACTAATGCAGACCTACAAGGCAGTAGTGGGCCTAAGTAGACGGGTCACTGCCGCCCACATGGACAGTGTTCTCCTGTCATTGCAGGTAGTTTGGAAATGGACCATATGTGAGCAGAATTCTTTATATTTCTGTCTCTTTCTGTCTCTGCTACTGCTGCTGCTAAAAGAAAAAAACAAACAAAAAAATCCTCCATTTCTGATCCAATTTAGAATGATCCACTTTTCCATAAAACTACACGTTAAAGACAATTATTTACAATAAATCTTTAAAAGATAACATTTTGGGGCCGGCACTGTGTGGCTCAGTAAGTTAAAGCCCTGGCCTGCAGTGCCAGCATCCCATATAGGTGCTGGTTTGAGTCCCGGCTGCTCCATTACCAATACAGCTCCCAGCTGATGTGCCTGGTGAAGCAGCTTGGGCCCCTGTTACCCATGTGAAATATCTGAAAGAAGCTACTGGTTCCTGGCTTTGGCCTGGCCCAGCACTGACTGTTGCGGCCATTTGGAGAGTAAACCAGTGGATGGAAGATCTCTGTCTCTGCCTCTCTCTGTAACTCTGCCTTTCAAATAGATAAAGGAATGTTAAAAAAAAGATAATGTAGCAGGCTTAGTCATATTTAGATATGCAAATAAAAGTTAATTAAATAAACATCCTTCTCTACTACATCATTTCCAGCAGCACACAAACATACTCTAAAGGCTTCTATTTCAAAATACAAGGAAGCAAATGTCTTTGAATCCCACATTCTTCTTCAGTTAGCACCCATTTCTCTACTACTGAACTTCTTACTAAAACTTCTTTTAGTTGTCCAGACTTATTCCCTACAGTCAGCCTTACATAGCAGCTATTTATTGAAACTGTTTCTTGTCAAAGTCACTATTCCTTATCTTTGTCAACCTTAGAGCAGTAATAATATATTTAAATATTCCCTGGCTTCTCCCTGATGACTACACTGATCTATTTCCACAGCTAACATTGCTTACTGGGAAATAAAGATTTTACAATTTTCCTTCTATAATCTGATCTATTTCTTAAACTATTATCATCATTCACATGTAGTAGACCATTAGTTAATATATCAGCCTTCTTAAATAGTGATGCAATCCCAGACTTCCTGAAGGTCCTTTTGCATTCTTCTTTACTTCCTTCATATGCAAGGCAGGACTACCATGTTTGTTTTTTCCATCTAGTTTTTTTTTTCTTTTCTTTTTTTTTGACAGGCAGAGTGGACAGAGAGAGAGAGAGACAACTACGTTTTCTAATAACTCTAGTGATATAGAATAAAAAAGCAGGGCTGGCACGGTGGTGTAGCAGATAAAGCTACAAACCTGCAATGCTGTTCCACTTCCAATCCAGTTCTCTGCTATGTCCTTGGAAAGCAATGGAAGATGGACCAAGTCCTTGGGCCCCTGCACGCACATGGGAGACCGAGAAGAAGCTCCTGGCTCCAGGCTCATAGCTTGGGATCAGCCCAGCTCTGGCCATTGCGGCCATTTGGGGAGTGAACCAGCAGATGGAAGACCTCTCTCTCTCTCTCTCTCTCTCTGCTTCTCTAAAACTCTGCCTTTCAAATAAATCTTTTTTAAAAAGAGGAAAAAACCAAATTTTTAATAAAATTTCAACTCTCCTCCAATACACTTATTAACTCAAAAATAAGTTACAAAATACTAACTATACATAGGAAATATAAAAGAGGCCTTCCAAAGTTTATGGAAAAGAGCATTGAAAGCTTCTTTCGACAACAGGCATTTGGTACAGCGATTACACTGCCACTTAGGATATGGATTAAGTGTTAGAGTGCCTCTCTCTGAGTTCTGATCTCACCTCCAATACTAGTCTCCTGCTAATACACATTCTAGGACACAGCATGTGATGGCACAAGTACTTGAGTCCCTGCCACCAATGTGAGAGTTAGGAATTCAGTTCCCAGCTCCAGGGAATTTGGGAAGTGAATTAGCAAATGAGAAGCCTCATTCTCTGTCCCTCTGCCTTTGAAATAAAATAAATAAAAATAAAATCTTTAAAGAGTTTATTTTAATGTGGCCGGCACCATGGCTTAATAGGCTAATCCTCCTCCTGCAGTGCCGGCACACCGGGTTCTAGTCCCGGTCGGGGTGCCGGATTCTGTCCCGGTTGCCCCTCTTCCAGGCCAGCTCTCTGCTGTGGCCTTGTATATTTCCTTATTTTGAAGATTCCTTGCATATATTATTTAAAAAATAGCATAATATACAAACATGATATAATAGAGAAGAGTTGAAACTGGGGCAGGTGTTTCATCTACAGGTTAAGATGCTGATTAAGGGCCGTACCTTGGTTCACTTGGTTAATCCTCCACCTGTGGCACCGGCAATCTATATGGGTGCTGGGTTCTAGTCCTGGTTGCTCCTCTTCCAGTCCAGCTCTCTGCTATGGCCCGGGAAGGCAGAGGAGAATGGCCCAAGTGCTTGGGCCCTGCACCTGCATGGGAGACCAGGAGGAATCACCTGGCTCCTGGCTTCAGATCGGCACAGTGCCAGCCGTGGTGGCCATTTCAGGGTTGAACCAACAGAAGGAAGACCTTTCTCTCTGAACTCTCTCTCTGTCTCACCTCTCAAATAAAAAAAAAAAAAAAAAAAGAGAGATGCTGATTAAGACATGTGTACCCCAGGGCCAGATGGGCATTGTAGTTTGCAGGTAAAGCAGCAGCCTACAATGCTAACATCCCATATGGGTGCCAGTTTGTGTCCTGGCTATTCCATTTCTGATTCAGCACCTTTCCAATGGCCTGATAAAGTAGCAGAAGATGGCTCAAGTATTTGGACCCCTGAGATGCATGTGGAAGACCCAAATAAAGCTCCTGGCTCCTCACTTAAGTTTGGCTCAGTCATGGCTGTTGCAAACATCTAGGGAATGAAGCGTAGACAGAAGATAACTGTCTTTCCCTCTTTTTTTTTTAATTTTTTTATTTCATAAATGTGAATTTCCCTCTATCTTTCTCTCTGTCTCTCCCTCCCTGTAACTCTGCTTTCGAATAAATAAATGAACAAATTTTTAAAAATGTACATGTGTATCCTAAATAAGACTGACAAGGTTGACTTATAGGTCCATCTCTCAATTACAGATACAAGACAATGAAAACACTGGGAAGTAACAGGTGATAGCTGAGGTGGTTGGGTCCCTACTACCTGCTTGGGAGACCCCTGAATTGATTTTATAGCTCCAAGATTTGGGCTATCCCAGTCCTGACATTAAAGGATCATAAAGCAAATAGGAGCTCTCCCTCAATCTCTTGAATAAATGAAGAAAAAAAAAAAGGAAAATGCTGAATAATAAACACACCAATACAAGAAGCAAGAATAAAGAAGACAACATGACAACCCTAAAAGAACACAACATGACAATACTAGATTATTAAAATGATGGGATTGAAGAAATGCCAGAAATGGAATTCAAAAAACTGATCATGGGGCCGGCGCCGTGGCTCAACAGGCTAATCCTTCGCCTAGCGGCGCCGGCACACTGGGTTCTAGTCCCGGTCGGGGCGCAGGATTCTGTCCTGGTTGCCTCTCTTCCAGGCCAGCTCTCTGCTGTGGCCAGGGAGTGCAGAGGAGGATGGCCCAAGTCCTTGGGCCCTGCACCCCATGGGAGACCAGGAGAAGCACCTGGCTCCTGCCTTCAGATCAGCGTAGTGCGCCGGCTGCAGCGCGCCGGCCGTGGCAGCCATTGGAAGGTGAACCAACGGCAAAAGGAAGACCTTTCTGTCTCTCTCTCTCTCTCACTGTCTACTCTGCCTGTCAAAAATAAAAAATAAATAAATAAATAAATAACTGATCATGGATTACATGGAAGTAATCAGAAGCAAATGCACAAACTAATGAAATCCATACATGACATGAAAGATAATTTCTACCATGAAATTAAGATTTTAAAAGAAATCAAAATGAAATCATGGAAATGAAGAATTCAACAGAAAAAAATAAAGAAAACAGTGAAAAGCCTTAACAGAATCAGTAAAGCAGAAGAAAGGGTATCAGACTTAGAAGGCAAGCGCAGGAAATTATAGAGTCAGAACAAACACAAGAAGAAATAACTAGAAAACTAAAATACACTGTTGGGAATCTACAGGATACTATCAAATGACTCAACATACAGGTTCTAGGAGTTCCTGAAGGCATGGAAAGAGAGAAAGGATTTTAAGGTCTTTTTAGTGAAATAATAACAAAAAATTTCCCCAATTAGAGAAAGAGACATCCAAATACATAGAGCACACAGAACTCCTAATACACATGACCAGAAAAGATCCTCACAACAACACATTGTAATCAAACTCTCCATAGTAAAACATAAAGAAAAGATTCTAAAATGTGAATAAGAGAAATGCCAGATTACTTTCAGAGGATCTCCAATTAGACTCAGAGCGGACATCACATCAGAAACCCTACAGGCTAGGAGGAAATGGTGACATATAGTCCAAGGCTTAAGAAGAAAAAAACTGTCAACCCATAGATATAGACTCAAATACAATAGTAATGGGGAATTTCAATACCCCACTTTCAGCAATGGACAGATAACCAGGCAGAAAATCAACAAGGAAATAGCAGAGTTAATCGACACTACAGACCAAAGGAGGTTAACAGATATCTACAGAACTTTTCATCCTGCAGTTGCAGAATACACATTCTTCTCACCAGTACATGGAACCTTCTCTAGGATTGACCACATGCAAGGCCATAAGGCAAGTCTCAGCAAATTCAAAAAAATCCAAATCATAGCATTCATCTTCTCAGACCACAATGCAATGAAACTAGAAATCAGTAACTAAGGAATATCTAGAACATATGCAAACACATGGAGAAAGAACATGCTCCTCAATGAGCAGTGGGTCATAGGAGAAATCAAAAAATTTCTGGAAGCAAATGAAGATGACAATACAACATATCAAAACTTATGGGATATAGCAAAAGCAGTGTTAATAGGAAAATTTATAGCAATTGTGCCTACATCAAGAAATTGGAAAGGCACCAAATAAATGAGCTATCAACGCATCTCAAGGATCTAGAAAAACAACAGCAAATCAAACCCAAAACTAGTAGGAGAAAAAAATAATTAAAATTAGAAAAGAAATCAACAAAATTGAATCAAAAAAAAACAATACAAAAGAGCAGCAAAACAAAGATTTGGTTTTTAGAAAAAATAAACAAAATTGACAACCATTGGCCCAACTAAACAAAAAAAGAGAGAAGACCCTAATCAATAAAATTAGAGATGGAAAAGGAAATGTTATAACAGACACCACAGAAATACAAAGAACCATTGGAAATTACTACAAAGAGTTGTATGCCAACAATCTGGGAAACCTTTGAGAGATGGATAGATTCCCCAGACACATACAACCTACCTAAATTGAGCCATGAAGACACAGAAAAACCTAAACAGACCCATTACCTAGATGAAAATTAAATCATTAATAAAGTCCCTCCCAAAAAAGGAAAGCCCAAGACCAGATAGCTTCTCTGCTGAATTTCACCAGACATTTAAAGAAGAACTCCACTTCTCAAGTTATTCAAAATAACTGAAAGGAAAGGAATCTCCCCAAATTCTATGAAACCAGCATCACCTTAATTATTAAACTTGGAAAAGATGCAACAGAGAAAGAGAACTACAGAGCAATTTCCCTGATAAACATAAACAAAAATCCTCAACAAAATTCTGGCCAATGGAATTCAACCACACATCTGAAAGATCATTCACCTGGACCAAGTGGGATTTATCCCTAGTATGCAATGAGGGTTCAACATCCATAAATCAATCAATGTGATACATCACAATAACAAAATAAAGAACAAAAACCATATGATTACCTGAATAGATGCAGAGAAAGCATTTGATAAAATACAGTACCCTTTCACAACAAAAACTCTAAGCAAATTGGGTATAGAAGATATATTCTTCAACATAATCAAGGCAATTTATGACAAACCCAAGCCAGTGTCCTATTGAATGGGGAAAATTTAGAAGCATTCCCACTGAGATCTGGAACCAGACAAGGATGCACACTCTTGCCATTGCCATTCAATATAGCCCTGGAAGTTTTAGTCAGAGCCATTATGCAAAAAAAAAAAAAAAAAATCAAAGATTTAAAGAGGAAGACAAATTATCCATATTTGCAGCTGACATGATTCTATACATAGGGGATCCAAAAGAATACACCAACACTATTGGGAACTCATAGAAGAGTTTGGTAGAGTAGCAGAATATAAAATCAATACACAGAAATCAACACTCTTTGTATACACAATGCCATGAATGAGAAAGCACTTCTAAAATTAATCTCATTCACAATAGCTACAAAAAAATCAAATAACTTGGAATAAATTTAACCAAGGATGTTAACAATCTCTATGACGAGAATTAAAAAATATTAAACAAAGAAATAGAAGATGCAAAAAATGGAAAAATCTTCCATGTGCATGGATTTGGAGGAATCAATATCATCAAAATCTCCATTTTTCCAAAAGCAATTTACAGATTCAATGTGATACTAATCAAAATACCAAAGACAATCTTCTCAGATCTAGAAAAAATGATGCTGAAATTCATATGGAGGCACAGGAGACCTTGAATAACTACAGCAATCTTAAACAACAAAAACAAAGCCAGAGGCATCACAATACCAGATTTCAAGACATACTACAAGGCAGCTATAATCAAAACAGCCTGGTACTGGTACAAAAATAGATGGATAGACCAATGGAACAGAATAGAAACTCCAGAAATCAATCCAAAATCTACAACCAACTTATAATTGACCATGGAGATAAAACCAATCCCTGGAGCAAGGACAGAATCTTCAACATACAATGCTGGGAAAACTGGATTTCTACATGCAGAAATGTGATGTAAGACTCCTAACTTACTACTCAACATGGATTAAATCTACGACCTGACACCATCCAATTAATAGAGAACATTGGGGAAACCCTGCAAGATATTGGCACAGACAAAGAGTTCTTGGAAAAGACCCCAGAGGCACAGGCAGTAAAAGCCAACATTAACAAATGGGATTACTTCAAATTGTGAAGTTTCTGTATGGCAAAAGAAACACTCAGGAAAGTGAAGAGGCAACCGCCAGAATAGAAGAAATTATTTGTAAACTATGCAACTGATAAAGGAGTAATAACCGGAATCTACAAAGAGATCAAGAAACTCCACAACAAAACAAACAACTTAGTTAAGAAATGGACAAAGGACCTAAACAGATATTTTTCAACAGCAGAAATCCAAATAGCCAACAGACACATGAAAAAATGCTCAGGATCACTAGCCATCAGGGAAATGTAAATCAAAACCACAATGAAGTTTCACCTCACCCCAGTTAGATTGGCTTTTATACAGAAATCAACAAAAAACAAGTGCTGGCAAAGATGTGTGGGAAAAGGTACCTTAATCCACTTGTTGGTGGAAATATAAACCGGTAATACCACTATGGAAATCAGTTTGGAGATACCTCAGAAATTTGATTATAGACCTACCTAATGACCCAGTCATCCTACTCCTGGGAATTACACAAGGGAAATTAAATCAGCAAATAAATGAGCTATCTGCACCTCCATGTTTATTGCAGCTCAATTCACAATAGCTAAGGCATGGAATCAACCTAAATGCATATCAACGGTAGACTGGATTAAGAAAGTACAGGATATGTACTCTATGGAATACTGCACAATTGTTAAAAAAAAATTAAATCCAGGCATCTGCAACAAAATGGATGAATCTGGAAAACATCACACTTAGTGAAATAAGCCAGTCCCAAAGGACAAATACCGTATGTTCTCCTGGTCTGTGATAACTAATAGAGCACTTAAAAGGAAATCTGTAGAAGTGAAATTGACACTTTGAGAAGCAATGACTTGAACAGTGCTTGTCTTGACTGTCAAGGAAGTTTTTTTTTTTGTTTGTTTGTTTTGTTTTTTCCTTAACGGAGAATGGGACTAAGAATGGGAGAGGGAGGAGGAGGTGGAGTGGGAGTGCGGGTGAGAAGGCAGGTATAGTAGGAAGAATCATGGGGACAGCACTGTAGCGCAGCAGGTTAAAGCCTTGGCATCCCAGGTTCTAGTCCCAGCTGCTCCTCTTCCAATCCAGCCCTCTGCTATGGCCTGGGAAAGCAGTGAAAGATGGCCCAAGTCCTTGAGCCCCTGCACCCACGTGGGAGACCTAGAAGAAGCCCCTGGCTCCTGGCTTTGGATCAGCGCAGCTCCAGCCATTGCGGCCATCTGGGGAGTGAACCAGCTAGTGGAAGACCCCTCTGTCTCTACCTCTCTCTGTAACTCTTTCAAATAAATAAAATCTTAAAAAAAAAAAAAAAAAGTGGGAGCCGGCGCTGCGGCTCACTTGGCTAATCCTCCACCTGCTGCACCAGCATCCTGGGTTCTAGTCCCAGTTGGGGCACCGGATTCTGTCCCAGTTGCTTCTCTTCCAGTCAAGCTCTCTGCTGTGGCCCAGGAAGGCAGTGGAGGATGGCCTGGACCTTGCACCCGCATAGGAAACCAGGAGGAAGCACCTGGCTCCTGGCTTAGCAGCCATTTTGAGGGGTGAACCAACAGAAAAAGGAAGACCTTTCTCTCTCTCTCTCTCTCTCACTGTCTAATTCTGCCTGTCAAAAAAAAAAAAAAAGTGGGAAGAATCACTATATTCCTAATGTTGTACTTATGAAATTTGTACTCATTAAATAAAAGGTTTCTTTGGGGAAAAAGTAGTTGATACTGATATTGAAATTTTATCTCAGCACAATGAAGGCTTTACTTAAAAAGAAAATGGAAGAGTTCACCAGGTTAAAAAAAAAAAAGTAGAATACCATCTAACTTAAGAGAGCAGAATGTGAGCACAAAAGTCAGGTACATGGGCCGGCGCCGCGGCTCACTAGGCTAATCCTCCGCCTTGTGGCGCCGGCACACCGGGTTCTAGTCCCGGTCGGGGCACCGATCCTGTCCCGGTTGCCCCTCTTCCAGGCCAGCTCTCTGCTGTGGCTAGGGAGTGCAGTGGAGGATGGCCCAAGTGCTTGGGCCCTGCACCCCATGGGAGACCAGGAGAAGCACCTGGCTCCTGCCATCGGAACAGCGCGGTGCGCCGGCCGCAGCGCGCTACCGCGGCGGCCATTGGAGGGTGAACCAACGGCAAAAGGAAGACCTTTCTGTCTCTCTCTCTCTCTCACTGTCCACTCTGCCTGTCAAAAAAAAAAAAAAAAAAAAGTCAGGTACATGGGGGCTAGCATTCTGGCGTAATGGGTAAAGCAACTGCCTGCAATGCCAGCATCCCATGTAGGCACCAGTTCGATACCCAGCTGTTCCACTTCCAATACTGCTCGCAGCTAATGCGCCTGGGAAAGCAGTGGAGGAAGGCCAAAGTCCTTGAACCTCTGCCACCCACATGGGAGATCCGGAAGAAGCTCCTGGGTCCTGACTTCAGACCAGCGCAGGCTCTGGCCTTTGCAGCCATTTGGGCAGTGAACCAGTGGGTAGAAAATCTCTCTTGCTCTCTCTCTCTCTGTCCCTCCCTCTCTCTGTATTTCTGACTTTCAAGTACATAATATAAATCTTTGGTTTAAAAAAAAAATTTAGGCACATGGTAAGTATGTTTCCTAGGAACTTGAAAGGAAAAGTGTAAAACACATGAAAGCAGGAACAAGAGATGAAAGATAAATATGAATACTAAATGCCACACTAAAATTAATGCTACTCTAAAATACTAGAGCTCACTGTCTATAAGCAATGTCTCTTAGACATGAGAACAATAATTAAATTTGTGCCATATTTTTGTTTTTGTTTTTAAATATAATTATATTAAATTTAAATGAAATTAAAGAACAAAATGAAGCACATATACAATGATAGAAAAAATTCTCAAAATATCTTGGGGAAAAAAGTCCTTACTTTAAAAAAAATCCATGTGTCACTAAATGCATTTTGAAAATAGCAATATTCTGCTAGGTACAATTTTGTTTGAAAAGAAAATATTCCAGGGACCAGCGCTGTGATGCAGCAGGTTTAAGCCTCAGCCTGCAGAGCCAGCTGCTTCACTTCTGATCCAATTCTCTGCTGTGGCCTGGGAAAGCAGCAGATGACCCAAGTCCTTGGGTCCCTGCATCCCTATGGGAGACCCAAAAGAAGCTCCTGGATCCTGCCTTCAGATCGGGGCAGCTCCGAACATTGCGGCCATCTGGAGAGTGAACCAGCAGATGGAAGACCTCTCTCTCCCTCCCTCTTTGTAATTCTGCATTTCAAATAAAATAACTAAATCTTTAAAAAGAAAAAAAGTTACCTACATAACTCTTCTAGTTAAGACTAAGCATCTAACAAAGGAAAATCTTCCTGAGAGCTATTATTAAACAACTCTTTCTGACCTTAACCTCAAAAATAAAGTCTACAATTCTAAAATATGAAATAGTTTCCATTCTGAACACGACTGAGAGAAGGAAACTTTTTTTTAAGAGGTAGAAACAGATCCTACCTTCTGGTTCACTCCAAAATGCCTGCAGTAGACTAGGCTATGATGGGTTTGTCTTATATGGGTGGGCAACTTTTTTTTTCTTCCAAGGAACATTCAGGTATTTACTACATCATTCATGGGCCACACAAAATTATCAACTTAAAAATCAATCTGCTATAAATAAAATGAATCTTGAGTCCTGCCTGTTGTTGCCTTGGTTGGGCTAGACCAGGTGATCTGGCAGGCCTTCTATGGCCCATGGGTCAGATGATCCTCAACCCTATCCCTAAGCCAAGGGCCCAGAACTCAAACCAGATCTCACATGGGTGACAGTAGCCTAACTACCTGGGAAATCCCCACTGCCTTCCTGGTCCTGCACTGTCAGGAAGCTTGGGTCATGAGCCTAGGTTTCAAATCCATGCACTCTAGTTGATAGACATGACATCTTAACCAGAACTGTATCTGCTAAGCTTACTGCATACCCTAGAAGACAACTATTAAACAAAAAACAGCTAATCAAATTGCCTCAAATTTAGGAAAGGACTGGCTTGCAGCTGTGGAAACAAGTAATCATCCAAAACCAGTTTTAAATCTATTCAATCAGTGACCAGCAACCTCAATCACCATCCAGCCTCTGGCTTCTGAATCACAGCATGTCAGACAAACTCACTCTATACATGGCCCTAAGTGCCAAACAATGCCAATAGAGAAATGGCTGTTGAACAGTCTGACTCACAGAATCACGCTGCTATGACAGAGGATGTCAACCCCTTGATGCCTCTAAAAGTCTGCCAAGCCTTAAATTCCACTCTCGAAAAATCCTGTCTAAGACCAACAGGTTTCCTTGATAAAAGAGACTGTGCCCAATCAGCATAGCTCTCTCTTAATACAGAAAGCAATAAATTCCAATTTTGTCTTTTTATTTCAGATATTGAAGATTCATCATCATTGGGTAAGAATTTTCTAAGTCTATTGCATCCACTTTTGTTTCATTTTTCTTCACAAAATACAAACGAGGGATAAGAATTGTAGAGCAGCAGGTTAAGCCACCACTGCAAGTCCCAGCTGCTCAGCTTCCAATCCTGCTCCCTATTAATGTGCCTAGGAAGGCAGCAGATGATGGTTCAACTGCTCAGATCCCTGCCACCCACATGAGAGGCCTGGATGGAGTTCCAGGATTCTGGCTTCAACCTGGTCCAGTCCTTGCTGTTTTGGGCATTTAAGGAGTAAATCAACAGCTGGAATTTTTCTCTTTCCTCTCTTGCTCTCTCTCCCTTTCTGAGACTCTCTATGCCTTTCAAATAAGTAAATCTTTAAAATAAAATCAATGAAATAATTTGAGAACTTTACAAAAAAAATCTGAAACACAAATTAAGTTAGCAGTTACTTTGATGAATTTTACCATAATTCAAAATATTATAAATACCAATAAGAGAATAATGAATAATCAATAATCACAATATTATACTTTTCTCTCTAAATGGAAAAAATCAATACAGATAATATAGATTAGAAACAGTCAAAACATTCAAATGCATAAATTGCCAAGTAAAATTATTAGAATGGACCCACATCCTTGAGCTGGCATCATCACCCAGAGGGTTAAGCCACCACCTGCAATACTGGCAATCAAACATTGCTGACAATTTAAGTCAAATGAAATACAATAAATTTATGACTAGATTTATTAAAAATCTTGTTACTGGTTACTGGAGAAAACCATTATTGGAGGAGATGTGAGAGTAAAAAATGACTGGAGAGAGTTCAAGTGTGAACGGAAAGGAAATATGACTCAACAAGTAATAGCAGATTCTCTAAGACACCATCACCAAGGGCATGATGTAGATGATCCAATTTTCTTCTTTAGCTGAATTTGTCAGTCCTTTTGTGTGTAAAACTTTAAGTTTGTTTCTTAAAATAATAGTATTTGCTTTTTTTCTCCTTGATTTATGCATTTTCTCCTTGACTTATTTATTTGAAAACTAGAGCAAGAGAGACAAAGATCTTCCAATGCTGGTTCACTCTCCAAATGGCCACAACAGCCAGGCCTGGGCTAAGTTGAAGCCAGGTGTCAGGAACTCCATCCAGGTCTCCGACATGGGTGGTCAAGGGCTCATGCATTTTGGCCATCATACATTGCCTTCCCCAGAAAGCTGGATCAGAAGCAAAATAGCAGAGGCTCAAACAAGCATTCTGAAATGAGATGCTGGAATCTCAAGCAACAGCTTAACTTAGTGCACCACAATGACAGCTCCGACTTTTTTTTTTTTTTCAAATAACACATAAACGGCACTAAAAAATGTCACACTATGGTATTAAACAAATTCATAAAATTCAGAATGTAATGAATCCCTCAAAAATTTCCTAGTTATTTCTTATATATCTAATTATCACAAATAACTGATTAGCCTTTTTTGTTTTCTTATAAAGACCAGAAGACTAAAAGTTTCAATGGAAATATTTTTTACTTGATAAAAATTATCTACTCTAGGATATTTTATAGTAGCTACATAAGTAATTAGCCACTACTGAAATACTGATTCCTTAGGCCGGTGCCGTGGCTCACTTGGCTAATCCTCTGCCTGCGGCACCGGCACCCTGGGTTCTAGTCCAGATCAGAGCACCGGAATCTGTCCCAGTTGCTCCTCTTCCAGTCCAGCTCTCTGCTGTGGCCCAGAAGTGCAGTGGAGGATGGCCCAAGTGCTTGGGCCTTGCACCCCATGGGAGACCAGGAGGAAGCACCAGGCTCTTGGCTTTGGATCAGCGTAGCTCCAGCCATAGTGGCTATTTGGCAGGTGAACCAACAGAAGGAAGACCTTTTTGTCTCTCTCTCTCACTGTCTAACTCTGTTAAATAAATTAATAAAAGAAAATAATGTTATTTTTTAAACTGATTTTTGTAAACTGTATATGAAGCCACTCTTGAAAACCTATGGTGTGGTGCCTACCAAAACAAATTATCTTTAATCAAGATAATGGCATGCAAGCAACATACCTCTATAATGAAGAGCCCTTGTTTTAGCAGCAACATGGCTTTAGCACAAGCACTGCCAGGGAAGCAAATCCAGTCACTCATCTATTTTTGTAAACAGTTTTATTAGAATGTAACTACATCCATTTACTTATTATCTGTGACAGATTTCAGACTACAATAACAGAGACTTTATAGTCTATAAAGCCTAAAATATTTTCTTTGTGGGTCTTTACAGAAAAAGTCTGTCAACCCTTGGTTTAGAAACTCCCTAGTTTGCTCCTTTGATGTATTTTAATATGATTATATGGAATATGGAACACTATGTACAATCCCTCAGAAATATGTAGATTGTTTTGAGGGGTTAATAAATGAGCACTCATGCTCTGAGAACAAAAACAAAAATCTAGATGCGAGAGGCGGCAAGATGGTGGAATAGGCAGGGAGCACACGATTAGTCCAGGGGACAGACAGGTTAATAAAAGTGGAGATACTGCATGGTCAAGGAAGAGTAGGGGAAGAAACAGCAGAGGAAACTCTTCTGGAACTAGTGATTCACAGTGGACCTGCGTGGAGAGCGTGGGAGCCCAAGTTCGGGACACCAGCGGCAGACTCAACACACCAGCGCTGGAACGCGAGGTGAGCCGAACCTCAATAGCCCAAGACACCAGCAGGCAAGCGGAAAGAGGAGACTAGAGGGAATGAGGCTTAAAACTCCGTGGGGAAAATTTCACCAGGCTAAATAGAAGAGAGAGGAAAAAAAAAAAAGTGACTGATACGGACACGAGTTTCTCTCTCTCCGCTCACCCCTCAAAGGCAAGCAAGACAAAAAGCAGGCGCCATTTTGGATATACGTCATAAACAGGGCGACCTCGGCCGGCGCCGTGGCTCAACAGGCTAATCCTCCGCCTTGCGGCGCCGGCACACCGGGTTCTAGTCCCAGTCGGGGCACCGATCCTGTCCCGGTTGCCCCTCTTCCAGGCCAGCTCTCTGCTGTGGCCAGGGAGTGCAGTGGAGGATGGCCCAAGTGTTTGGGCTCTGCACCCCAGGGGAGACCAGGAGAAGCACCTGGCTCCTGCCATCGGAACAGCGCGGTGCGCCGGCCGCAGCGTGCTACGGCGGCGGCCATTGGAGGGTGAACCAACGGCAAAAGGAAGACCTTTCTCTCTGTCTCTCTCTCACTGTCCACTCTGCCTGTCAAAAAAATAAAAATAAAAAATAAACAGGGCGACCTCAAGTCTGCACTGGCCCTGAGCCTAGCAGAAAAACCTGACTCTGGGAGGAGGGGTGAAATAACAGGAGATTAGCATCCAACTTGGCAATCCAGTGGGAGACTGCAGGAGAATTGGAGCCCACACTGAGGGCAGCACAGATTCCCTGTGTGGTCCTTGGGAAAGAGCTTCCGATCTCTGGCTCCTGTGGGTATATCATTTGCCTGCTAACTACCTCCAATTACGCTCAGCTGTGCGGAATTACTTCCATTTTGAATCAAAAAAAGAAAGAAAGAAAGAGATTTACCACACCTAACCTGGGAGTGTCATCTTTGACACACCCTCACCCTGAGGAACCAAACACAGCTCTCAGTCCACACTCATCTCAAGCCTATAAGGCTCCACCGAAAGCAGACAGTCCACTTAATATAGAGCCATAGTGTAACAAGAAAAAACACCACAGTGAAGAAACCAAATATCTCCAACATGCCAAACAACAAACGCAAAAACCGAGGTAACAAGAACAAGGAAGACACTATGACGCCCCCAAATGAAAAAGACACACCAATTCAAGATTATGAAGATGATGAGATAGAAGAAATGCAAGAAGCAGATCTCAAAAAATTGATAAGAACATTAAGAAGTTCTCAAAAACAAATTCTTGAACTACAGAAATCCTTAATGGACAAGATAGAAAATCTCTCTCGTGAAAGTGAAATATTAAGGAGGAATCAAAATGAAATGAAACAACTAGTAGAACAAGAAACTGTGATAGTGACGAGAAATCATAATGAAATGAAGAATTCAATAGATCAAATGACAAACACATTAGAGAGCCTTAAAAACAGAATGGGCGAAGCAGAAGAGAGAATATCAGACTTAGAAGACAGAGAACAGGAAAGGAAACAGGCAAACCAAAGAAAAGAAGAAGAAATTAGAAATCTAAAAAATATTGTCGGGAATCTACAGGATACTATTAAAAAACCTAACATTCGGGTTCTAGGAGTTCCTGAAGGCATGGAGAGGGAGAAAGGATTAGAAGGCATTTTCAGTGAGATACTAGCAGAAAATTTCCCAGGTTTGGAGAAGGACAGAGGCATCTTAGTACAGGAAGCTTATAGAACCCCTAATAAACATGACCAAAAGAGATCCTCACCACGACATGTTGTAATCAAACTCACCACAGTGAAACATCAAGAAAAGATCCTAAAAGGTGCAAGAGAGAAACGTCAGATTACTCTCAGAGGATCTCCAATTAGACTCACAGCTGACTTCTCTTCAGAAACCCTACAAGATAGAAGGGAATGGCGAGACATAGCCCAGGTACTAAGAGAGAAAAACTGCCAGCCCAGAATATTATATCCTGCAAAGCTCTCATTTGTGAATGAAGGTGAAATTAAGACTTTTCATAGCAAACAGAAACTGAAAGAATTTGTTGCCACTCATCCTGCCCTGCAAAAGATGCTTAAAGATGTGTTACACACAGAAACACAGAAACATGGTCACCAATATGAAAGAAGGTAAAGGAAGGAAACCTCACAGCAAAAGATCACAGGAAGCTCAATTTCTCTTTGACATAGAATTAAACTCTGATGCTCTGTTAAAGCAATGTGTTAAAGTAATCTACTATGTTCTCTTGATGTCTGTTGAATTCTAATTGTTCAAAAACAGCTGAATTTTTATTAAGAGCTATGGGTTATTTAAATATGTGCTTATTTTCAAAGATTTGAATAATCACCTGTAACAATGATCAAATTTGGTCTATATTATGTCATGATTTTAAGGAATCTTATTTCAACCAGATATTTTGGATTTTGAGCCTTCTTGGTGCTTATTTTCAAAGATTTGAATAATCACCTGTAACAATGATCAAATTTGGTCTATATTATGTCATGATTTTAAGGAATCTTATTTCAACCAGATATTTTGGATTTTGAGCCTTCTTGGCATTCTTGACAGGCATTCAAAAAATCAAAGTTTCAAACAATCTGGTCTCTAAAATTTCCAGTAAATCCTGGACTTTGGTTTTTCCAGTTTGGGCCCAACTGAAAAAAATCGAAGGACCTATGTCTCTCATCTTATAGAGACACCGACTAATCAGGCTATTTGGATTATATTAGAAGTACTGTCAAGATGTGATGTGGTACCAAACTTTAAGTTTCTATAATGGAAAATGCTATTAATACAAATGTTTGAGAATTAAAAAGTCTAATGATCTTGTGTTACTAGACATGATAGTTATATTAATGAGAAAGCCCCAGAGGCCTAAAGGGTTAAATAACTGTAAAATCCTACAGGTGCTTTCAAAAATACTGTGAAGTAAGCAAATGCCTCTTGTTGGCTGATGAGTTTATAATTTTAAACATGGCGACTTAAAGTCTTTTGTCATCCACAGTTATATATGATTTGCTGCTCATAAAACCAAAGCGTTGTTGGTTCTGGGTTTAGCTGTCCTCCTATAGGTTCCTATGGACTTTTTCCAGCCACTTCTATTGTATTCAGTACTTTGGGATGGCTCTGTAAACAGATGAAGCCAATAATGTATTAACAGTACCAACTGAGAGAAAGTATGGTTAACTGAGGTTACTAAAAACAAAAAGCAATTCAAATCAATTGGCAATCTACAAAAAGAGTTAAAGATTTTAAAAGCTATTATTAAAATTGCTATATTGGTCTACTATGCTATATGTGTGTACATATTGTATGTCCACATGGGGAAATTTTATTAAGAGTTTTATTTTAAATGGCTTATAGATAAGATTGTCCATAAATTTAAGCTGCTAAAATCAATCAAAGATACATTTTAATTTGTGTGACCTGAATCTGTGTATCATATGTTTTAGACTTGTTGGTAGAAAGAAACTAAAAACATTTTGTATGGTTGTGCTTAGGTTTACTGGTTAAACAAACTACACCATGTTAGATATTTAAGAGGTGTTTTCAAATACATGATTCTTAAAATTTATAGAAGGCATTGGACCTTCTGGTAAATGTTTTCTTAAGTTGTTATCTAATGGTTGAAACGGTTTGCTAAGTATTCATGTAATATTGCTATTGTCAGCAAGCGATCTAGGACTTGCTCCCTCATTTCTCTATTCTAAGCCCAACTTGTTCTTTCATTTCTCTATTCTCTTCAAGGTTCGGAAACTAATTCTATTATGAAAGAATCTGTAGGACGCACAATTTAATTTTTAGACCTTATAAAAGAGATGGCTAACATTTTTCTGTAATAGCATAGCCAAAATAAGAACTTAAATAATAATCTCATAGCTAGATTCACTTCGCCATCAGCAAAGTATACAGTAAGTAGAAAAAACCTCACTTTCAGACCAAAGGGAAAGAAAGTTTTAAAGTGAGAATATAATTTTCCTCATGGGCATTGTCTACCTTAGAAAAACTACTACAGAACATGCCTGTGACTAAAGACTTCTAGTTCAGGCCACCGAAGATTAGAGATGGGACTTGGGCACTCCCTTGACTTGCATCCTCTGGTCTGCTTTAACACAAACCAGGAGGAAAAGAAAGCTAGGCATCAGAAGCAATGGGTGGCAGGCCTATTAATGGCTGATCTGTACAGTGATCTGCCCTCAAGGAGACCCAACAGGCCAGTCCACTGCAGTGGCTTTCAATGTGGTAAGCCTGGGCTTCAGCAGAAGTCAGCTTGTGAAGAGCCCTGGCAGCTCTGCCAAGAGTTGGATCACTGGAAATGGACCTGCCCTGGAGTCGAAGGATGCCCAGGTCAGAGCCACAGATCTTATTGGCTCTAAGCTGAAAAGCCCTTCACTCAGCCCAACTTCCAAAGTGACCACTGCAGCCGAGGGGATGGTCAAGTAGGGTCAGCAACATTGCAGGCAGAACTGTAAATTTCTTGTTAGAGATGCCCCCTGCCTTTACCTGGCCAGCTCTCCTCCCAGGCCAGCCAAGTAATGAAAGTCAACAGAGTGCCTTCCCCTAGGAGGTTCACACCTCCCTTAGGATATACCCCATGTGAAGAGATAGATAGGTCTGGGCCTCTTAACTTACAAGGCCTAAAGCCCACCAGATTATTATCAAGCCCCTTCTATCAGGTTCTATTTGCCTCTCAATCAGAAAACTTAATTGTAGCTTAGACAGCACCTTTCTTAGCACATCTAATAATGACTCTGTCCTTTGTTCTAGACCCTGTCTAGCGTACTTGGGCCTCATTCCTTTGTAATCATAACCTCTACTCTACCACCAATGGCTCTACTCCCAACCTGTGTGTACTGATGGTCCTCTTCCCCACTTAATGCTGTATAATTGTTCAAACCTGGTAAATGCCACTCTTAGGATCATTGGTTACTATCCTCACTCTGTCTTTTATGACCTTGTCTAAATATGATCAGAGTCGGCAAACTTGGAAGGCTTCCATAGCCTTGGCAACTCATGACGAGAGCCTAGTGTGATTACTGATGCCATAAACAAAAGTGTCAATTTGTTGGGTCAACAACAGGAGCCACTGTGCACTTGCTCCTCATGTGGGATCTCTGTCCTTAATGTGCTGTACATTGTGATTTAATGCTATAACTAGTACTCAAACAGTATGTTTCACTTTGTGTTTCTACGTGGGTGCAAACTGTTGAAATCTTTATACTAAATTGATCTTCTGTATATAAAGAGAATTGAAAATGAATCTTGATGTGAATGGAAGGGGAGAGGGGGTGGGAGAGGGAAGGGTTGCGGGTGGGAGGGAAGTTATGGGAGGGGGAAGCCATTGTAATCCATAAGCTATACACTAGAAATTTATATTCATTAAATAAAAGTTAAAAAAAATAAAAAAAATAGTATTTAAGGCAGATAGTTAGATGTTCTGTTTTTCAAATGTTTGAATTGCAATAAAAAGTTTTGATTTGCTATTTAAAAAAAAATCTATTAAGTAGCCATTTTCTACTTATTGTGCAACTCAGCAGATATTACAAGCAGCCTAACAAATTTTTAATGATTTATTTATTTACTTGAAAGTGTTACAGAGAGACAGACAGAGATCTTCCATCCACTGGTTCACTCTTCAAATGGCCCCAACAGCTAGAGCTGACAGATCTAAAACCTGGAGACTTTCCAGGTCTCCCACGTGGGTGCAGGGGCCCAAGCACTTGAGTCATCCTTCACGGCTTACCCAGGTATATTCATAGGGAGTTGGATTGGAAGTGGAACAGCCAGGACTCAAACCAGTGCCCATATGGGATGCCAGCACTGCAGGCAGCAGCTTTATCCAATACACCACAGCACTGACCCCAAAATTTTCTTAAAATGTGTCATCAAATTAAATCAAAGACAGTGAAATGATATTGCCCAAGTGCTGAAAGGAATTACCAATACAAGATTGTGATAACAAGAATACTCTTAAATGAAAGTTAAATATTAAAATTTATTTTAGACAAAAAAAGAGTTCATCTCCAGTTGATTTCCATTAAATTAAATCTAAAGATGTACCCAGAGGAACTAAGTGTTTTTTTTTTTTTTTTTTTTTTTTGACAGGCAGAATGGACAGTGAGGGAGAGAGAGACAGAGAGAAAGGTCTTCCTTTACCGTTGGTTCACCCCGCAATGGCTGCTCCAGCCGGCGTGCTGCAGCTGGCGCATTGCCAGGAGCCAGGTGCCTCTCCTGGTCTCCCATGTGGGTGCAGGGCCCAAGGACCTGAGCCATCCTCCACTGCACTCCTGGGCCACAGCAGAGAGCTGGACTGGAAGAAGAGCAACCGGGACTAGAACCCAGGGTGCCGGCGCCACAGGCGGAGGATTAGTCTATTGAGCCACGGTGCCAGCCGAACTAAGTGCTTTAAATATCATTTAGTTATGAAATAATCATATACTAAATATCTAACCTCATTTTTTAAATAGTTGCATACTATATCATTTTGTGGGTATGACAATCCAACTGTATCCCTACTGATGGGTATTTATACTACATTCAACTGTACAATATGATAATGCTATAAAAATACCATTTAACACTCATGTGTATATGTGCAATAGTCATATAAATATCTTTAACATGCACTTTATACTCCTAATGTACATATTATGAAGATTATATTGTTCTATTTTTTATTCTATATGTATGTCCTTAACATACATGTGTGTACATGTGAATAGGTCACATTTTCCTATAGTATCTAGTCCCACAGATGAAGCAGTTACAAGGTCAAAAAGATGACAATTTCCAAATTTTAATACATGCTATTAAATTACCCTTAAAAAGGATTAACTAATTTCACTTACCAACAGGATATAACATATGCTTTTCCTCATATATGCCAATCTGATTATTTTTAATAAAATATTTATCAGCATACTTGGAAAAAATGGTACCTTGTCATTAATTTGTATGTTTCTGATTACATATGGCTGAAGATCCCTAGTAAAAGTATTAAATCTGTTAATCATGAATATTAGCCCAAATTAGAATTAGCTTTATAGGACAAAACAATCTACTGTAAATATTGCTGTAGGCTTAGCCATCATATTATTCAGTCTCCTTGATAGGACATTGCTGGTTATCAGCTTTTCCATTCTCTCTTTGTTGAATTAATCCATCATTGTCATTGTCATCAATAGGAGCAGCATTGCCACTATATAGGTTTTTGGATACTTTCATTTCATTCTTGTGCTTCTTCATTTATTCTTCATACTTTAATGAAAGTTTCATATTAAGAACAGTTGGTACCATTTTATTCAGTAAAAAAGAGCTTTTTCACTTTCATTAGTTTTAATACTAGATTCCTAGGTTTGTCATGATTTTAGTAATGTACTTACTTTAATTTTCTCATTACAAGTATTGAAATCTTTGTACCTTTGCTTCTTATCTGAATTTGAAATTCTTTAATGAATTTTTCAACATTTCAGAAAAGTCTCTTCTTAATTTTGCACTTTTATTGTCATCTAGTCCTCACTATCTAACATTTTCACCCCATTTGACAAGTATAAATAAAAAGACAAGAACACAAAATATGTCTTTTTCACCGTTACCACCTGAGTTTTATATTAAACAGTTGTATTTAAGGAGGTAACCTCATAAGGCTTCCCTAACAGAAAGGAAACTTTCTCTTTTCTGTAAAAAGCCACTGCCTCTTAACAGTTTTTCTTTCATTTGCATCTTAGGATATCAAAAAAATGAAAGTGTCTGCTGAAATCAACCAAAGTTTGCCACATCTCAAGGAGTAGAGGGAAACTGATGAACTGCTCATGTGGGATTCTCCAAAATGAGACTCTTCCTGTATTTCATGTTCAGTAACCAAAAAATTTTATAGCTGGAGGACACATCTAAGAAAGTGTCTACTTTAGTACTGACAAAGGAATAAAACCAAAAGTCAAATGATTATTTAAAATTCCAAAAATGGCCTTCCCGAATGATTTATGGCACTGAATGACAATTTCATATGCTGAGTCACATAAATTATCAAATAAATTCATCATATTAATCAGAGGAATTAGAAGTGAGACTTTGGCAGAGCACTTTAATGCTTTCATGGAAGATGGGAAACCTCATCTACTTGTACTTCTTGAAACAGATTATCTTTGGATATTTGAATATCTTTAAAACTCAATGTACTTCAGAAACCAGCTTTCTTTTAGAGTCAAATACTGAATTTCTGGTGAAGCTTTATGGTACAATCATACTTATCAAAACTTATCCTACTTGATTAAAGAACACAGTATAAAAGTACAAATGATTCAAAAGAAACATTTGAGACTGGTGATTTAAAAAAAAAAATATATATATATATATTTGAACTGCTCATATTGCAATTATAAGGTCCAAAGGTTTGACAGTAACATATAAACTTTCATGTTAATGAATACCAAGCCAATTAGTTTGGCTGTTAATATTTGTTACAACTCTCAAGGCTAGATAAATAAATTCAATTTATCTTTAAGCCAATAGGCAAAAAACAACACCCTTGGGTTTATTAACAATCTTTTCCAATTTGCATTATGCATATCCTAGTTCAGAAGTTCATGTGATAAATGGTTGAGTTAGTTTCCTATTCCATATGCTACTTGAAGACTGAAAACTCAAGTTGATTAAGGAAGAAAGATAATGTGAAAGTTTTCCTGAATTCCTATTATTTAGAAACCAGAAATAATCGACTACTAGACACATCTCATATTTAGATAACTCTTAACTCTATTTTATCCATGAGCTTTTCATAGCTAGAAAAACAAAATGGATCAGATAATTGATAATAATGAAGATCAGTGTAGCAGTAAGTGAACTTCTATTTTTGAAATGGAACTTCTTCCTTCTAGAAAGCCAGAATTCTATGTGTAACATGACTACCTCATTCTTAAACCTTTGCATATCTTGCTGTCTTTCATCATTTAGATATATTTTAATGTTCTAATACTCTGTGGTAAAGAACACATATTTTCCAACTGAGGTTCCATGTCTTTTTAGTAGTTAATGCTGCGATTACCATGAACGCATCCTGTACTGGTTTTGTTTTCTTATAAATGTCTGCAGCACCACTGACAGTATGTCTTTATTTTTGAGTCATATGGTTCATTCTTTGGAGACAGAAAGCCACAAATCCAAAAGCTTTTATAGATCACTAGGCAAAGGCATATGTCCTGTGCCTAACTTTCAGTTTAGCAGAATTTTCATTCTTATTCTTGTCATTTGCATATCACATTCCTGGTCTTCTTTTCATGTCAACTGTAACTACTTCTGGGTTACTTACTTTATATCTCTGTGTCATAAGAATTCTAAATTGTGTTAAGAACATGTTTAGTGTCTTGTCTGCTATTGGCTTCATTGTCTAATTTATTTTCACTTAAATAAAACTTAGATCACTGGCTGGCATATTCTGAGGACTCAGAGCATTAATGAGGTGGAAAGACAATTTCAAGATAAAGTTCTTTTTGTTCACCAAAATGCCTGGACCACCACCAAAGATGGATACTGCAAATGCATCATGCATCATTATCCTCACAATCAAGTGTATTCTTTATCCAAGCAGATAGTATATCCTCTCTATTAGAGTCCTTATTCACTCTGGTTCTTGAGGCTTTTTTCCAGAAGCAAAAGTGGAAAATTAACTTGAGCGGTTTGAATCTCTGATGTATTTTTGGTTGGGGTACATATTTTTAAAAAAACTTTAAATTTAAATAAACAAGTATGTAAAACAAAAATTATAAAAAGAGTAAGACTTGTTAAACTTCTGAATACATATTTAGCTGATGTTCAATCACTGGATTATAAGTAGTAAGTGAAATATAATTCTTAGCCTAAAATAGGAGAAAAACAAGAACCTGAAAATTTAACTTTGTCACTGCTTGAACTAAACTTAATTTATTACATGTTAAGTTTACCAAAAAATTAATTATCAGATAATATTTAATATTAGAAAAACTTCTTCACTTAAATAGATTTTATCTCACCATATCTTAAGTAATGATCCCTTGGGCCAGTGCTGTGGCACGGCAGGTTAACACCCTGGACTGAGGCACTGGCATCCCATATGGGCTCCAGTTCGAGACCCGGCTGCTCCTCTTCCAGTCCAGCTCTCTGCTATGGCATGGGAAAGCAGTAGAAGATGGCCCAAGTCCTTGGGCCCCTGAACCCATGTGGGAAACCCAGAGGAAGCTCCTGGCTTCAGATTGGATCAGCCCAGCTCCGGCCATTGTGGCCATTTAGGGAATGAACCAGCGCATGGAAGATTTTCTCCCTTCCCCTCCCCTCCCAACCATCGGATGGAAGACCTCTCTCTCCGCCTCTCCTCTCTCTGTGTAACTCTGACTTTCAAATACATAAATCTTAAAAAAAAATAAAAAATAATGATCCCCATACAGTGGAATTTAAGTACTTTTTCCAATTACTAGTTGGAGAAGAGGCAAACTTTAAATTATTAGCAGCTAAAATTAATTAATATCAAACTATAACAAATTCTGAAATTTTAATTTAAATTATATACTGATAGTTTTATGCATCTATTTGGCTATCTCCTTATGTCTAGAGTTCTATTAGATGCTAAAGGCAATAGATAAAATATTTCTATGATATTCAATGATTTTCTACTTAAAATAAGTTAGAAAGTTTATTTGTACCCTAACAACAAAGGTCTCATTCTGGAAAATATGATTCTCTTAATATGCAGTTGGTTTGATTTAATGACCCCATTCTCTGCCTGAATGTACACACAGATGTCAATTAGAAACCACAAGGTGAAATAAATTTTTAACCTTGCAATTAGTGACCAGAAATATGAAACTGCTAATTTTGAACCTCTGGGAATAATGACTACTTAAAGATGAATCCAACTCAGTGACCACTGTGCTATTATACATATAAATTTAATTACTTAGTCATTTGATTCAATACTTAATATTACCTTCTTAATCACATAAGAAGCTATAAAAATTATAGAGGAAAAAATATGTAGGTCATTTTTTGCCTCAATTCCAAAGATAGTTTAGATATAACTTACTACAGATTCTAAGAATATTTTACATTTCATAACAAGATATAATATTTTGATTAAATATCAAATTATGATATATTGATTCTAAAAGGTCACAAAGTAATTTCATTTGGACGCTAAGCAAATAAAACAATATGAACCCAGAAATTTTAATCTAAATTTTAATATATCTATGGATGGTTATTTTCTTTTCCATCAAGCCTTTCTTGCTCTTCCTTACTTCTAAGTCATTTGGTGATCGAGAAATACTCACATTTTCTAATGTAGGCTCTATGCTTTTAGAGTAATCAGCACTGAAATTGCAACAGCAGAACCAGTGTGTCTTTTTATAAGCTTCTTCTCTTTGGAGCATGTAAGCCACAAATTCACATTCAAAAGACTTCCTGGACAACTAAGCAGAGGCTTATGTCCAGTGTCTAATTTCCAATAAGCAGTATGCTGGCTCATGTTTTCCTCATTTGCATGTCTAAGTCTAGTTCTGATTAAATGCCTATATTTTTAAACCATTATAAAAATAGATAGAAACCAATATTCATTGTTTTATTTTATCAAAGAAATTAATCTTCAGATAAACATTTACTTCTTAAAGAAATACTTCTAATTATTCAAAACTTCAACAAACTACTTGGGTGAAACACTAGATATCACCAAGTACAAGGCAAACAAACATCTCAAATACTGATTCACAAATTTATCCCCATAAATAAATAAAACTGTCAGAACCAAACTTTAAAATGCAGTAGAAACATATAAAGCCATATTGTACATTATTCTCTATCTAGTAACAGTACCTTTTTAAATCAAATGCTAAGCAAGCTATTATTAATGGCTTCCAAAATTACTTTTTATACCTTTATCATTGTATAACCTGGTACTTGTATTTTAAATGTTCTCCTGGGGCCGGCGATATGGTGCAGTGGGTTAACGCCCTGGCCTGAAGCACGGCATCCCATATGGGCGCCAGTTCAAGACCCAGCTGCTCCACTTCCCATCCAGCTCTCTGCTATGGCCTGGGAAAACAGTAGAAGATGGCCCAAGTCCTTGGACCCCTGCACCCGTGTGGGAGACCTAGAAGAAGCTCCTGGCTCGTTGCGGCCAATTGGGGAGTGAACCATCGGATGGATGACTCTCTCTCTCTCTCTCTCTCTCTGCCTCTCTTCACTCTGTGTAACTTTCAAATAAATAAATAAATCTTTTTAAAAAAAATGTTCTCCTGTACTATTTTGTCAGATTTTTTTTCCTCTTTTAAGATTCATTTTTCTAGGCCAGTGCTGCAGCTCACTTGGCTAATCCTCCGCCTGCAGCACTGGTTCTGTCCCGGTTGATCCTCTTCCAGTCCAGCTCTATGCTGTGGCCCAGGAAGGCAGTGGAGCGCTTGGGCCCTGTACCCACATGGGAGAACAGGAGGAAGCACTTGGCTCCTGGCTTCGGATAGGCGCCAGCTGTGGCGGCCATTTTGGGGGTGAACCAATGGAAGGAAGACCTTTCTCTGTCTCTCTCTCTCTCTCTCTATCTAACTCTGCCTGTCCAAAAAAAAAAATCAGTTTTCTATGTGAAGTCTTCTTTGACTAGTGTATCTTTCCTCCAGAGAAAGAGGTATGTTTTCCCTAGGGGGCTACCTTTATGCTTCACTGATTTTTCTGCTATATCTTTATCACCTGAACTATAAATGATTTATTGACATGTATACTTTCTTTTCTCCTAAATCATAGGGAACTTTCTTTCAAATCATCTCCATATGATTACTTTTATTTTACTCAATAATTATGTACTGAGTTCTTACTAAGTACTAGGCACGGGGTTTAAAGAATTTAAATTTACAAAGGCCAAGGTGGCTTTTCTACAGATAATTCCTGAGCTAAGATTTAAAGACTGATGCTTAACAAATATAATGGTGCAGAATAGAAGAAAAGGTGAGAGCATGCAAGACAGTGGCAAAAATGGGATAGAAGCATTAAATAGGATGTTTTTGATGTTTTTTTCTAAAATAAAAGGATTAGTGAATAGAGCATCACCAAGTAGTTTAGTAATGCCAGAGAAAAAAGCACACCAAGGACAGGGCTCAAGATGGAGAGTTAGGCAGATGATAGACTTGGAAAGCTTTATTCGTAATTTTAAGATACTTGGACACTGCTGTTTTAAAGAGTGGTTCATGGTCATACCTGACATTAAAGACAGATCACTCCAAACGCTGTGGGGAGGATGAACTTGAAAGTGAGTAAATAGCAGGTGACAAAACCCAAGAGTGAAAAATAAAGATGATGGAGATCTTAACTGGGGGAATGCTTCCAGAAATATTTAGGATTTGGCCGGCGCCGTGGCTCAACAGGCTAATCCTCCGCCTTGCGGCGCCGGCACACCGGGTTCTAGTCCCGGTCGGGGCACCGATCCTGTCCCGGTTGCCCCTCTTCCAGGCCAGCTCTCTGCTGTGGCCAGGGAGTGCAGTGGAGGATGGCCCAAGTGCTTGGGTCCTGCACCCCATGGGAGACCAGGAGAAGCACCTGGCTCCTGCCATCGGAACAGCGCGGTGTGCCGGCCGCAGCGCGCTACCGCGGCGGCCATTGGAGGGTGAACCAACGGCAAAAGGAAGACCTTTCTCTCTATCTCTCTCTCTCACTGTCCACTCTGCCTGTCAAAAAAAAAAAAAAAGAAATATTTAGGATTTAAAATTATCAGTGTCTACAATAGTAAACATTTTATTAAGTGAATGAATGCACAGATGTGGGTTCCTGGAGAACTAGACAACATTAGTTCTACTAGTTAACAGATCATTGTTCTAATGAATATTGAATGTATATGCTTGTATTTACATTTTTCAGTTTTAATTTCTAATACAGTAATAACAGAACTCACTTAAATGAAGACTCATTGAAATCTGCAATAATTTTTGATAGTATAAAAGGCCTAAAAGCCAAAATGTTTCAGAGACTGTGTTTTTAAAAGACTGGATCTACCAAACAGTCACTAAGGAATGGTAATTTACAACCTTTTAAATAATCAGAAACACACACACACACACACACAGTTGGCTAATCAGAACATTGAAATGGCTTAAGATCCTAAGTTTAACAACATTAAGATGAAATAGCATTAAAACACATTTAACATGTTAGCAAGCAAAGCTTTACTCCAGATAAAAATCAGAATTCCTAGCATTTTATCTATTTTTTTTTCCAATTTTTTATTTCAAAGGCAGAGAAATGGGGTGGGTGGAAGGAAAGGAAGGAAATGGAGAAATATCTTCCATCTGCTGCTTCAGTCCCCAATGCCTTTAATAATGGGCAGGACCAGGCAGAAGCCAGGAATCTAGAAGTAAAACCAGGTCTCCCACATGGGTGGCAGGGACACAACCACTTAAGCCATCATCTGTTGTTTCCCAGGGTGTGCATTAACAGAAGCCCAGAACTGGGAGGAGAGCCAGGACTTGAAACCAGGCACTCTAATATGGGATGTGGGCATCTAAAGTATCATCTTAACCACTATGCCAAACACCTGCCCTTCCACAGCACTTTAAAACATTTGCAGAAATAGGGCCAATGCTGTTGCATAGCAGGTTAAGCCGCTGCCTGCAGTGCCAGCATCCCATATGAGCACCAGTTCAAGTCTCAGCTGTTCCACTTCCAATCCAGTTCTCTGCTATGGCCTGGAAAAGCAGTGGAAGATGGACCAAGTCCTTGGGCCCCTGCACCCGCATGGGAGACTCAGAAGAAGCTCCTGGCTTCAGATCGGCTCAGCTCTGCCATTACAGCCAATTGGGGAGTGAACCAGCATATGGAAGACCTCTGTCTCTTTCTCTGCCACTTTGTAACTCTGCCTTTCAAATAAATAAATAATTTTTTAAAAAAAAATTGGAGAAATCTTCTAATTAATCAAACTAGTAACTTCAGAATATCAAAACAAAAGTAAAAACATCTGGTTTAAAGCTTATAAAGTCTTCTTTATTTAAAAATAAAATATACTGCCGGCGCCATGGCTCAACAGGCTAATCCTCCGCCTAGCAGCACCGGCACACCGGATTCTGTCCCGGTTGCCCCTCTTCCAGGCCAGCTCTGTGCTGTGGCCCGGGAGTGCAGTGGAGGATGGCCCAAGTGCTTGGGCCCTGCACCCCATGGGACACCAGGAGAAGCACCTGGCTCCTGCCATCGGATCAGTGTGGTGCGCTGGCCACAGCACGCCAGCCGCGGCGGCCATTGGAGGGTACCAACGGCAAAAGGAAGACCTTTCTGTCTCTCTCTCACTATCCACTCTGCCTGTCAAAAAATAAAATAAAAAAATAAATAAATAAAATATATTGCATTTATTTGAAAGGCAGAAAGAGGGAGGGAGAAAGGGAGAGGGGAGACGAAGGGGGGGGGGAAGAGTGGGGGAGGAGGAGAAGGGAAGGGAAAGGATGGGAGGGGAGGGGAGGGGAGAGGAAGAAAGTCTTCCAGGCGTTGGTTCATTCCCTAAATGGCCACAATGGCCGGAGCTGGGCTGATCCAATCCGAAGCCAGGAGCTTCCTCGGGATCTCCCACATGGGTTCAGGGGCCCAAGGACTTGGGCTATCTTCTACTGCTGTCCCAGGCCAGAAGCAGAGAGCTGGATCGGATGTGGAGCAGTGGGATGCCGGCACTACAGGTGCTGGCTTTACCTGCTATGCCACAGAGCCAGCTCCAAGTCTCTTTTTCTTATGCTTGTAAATACCTTGTTTCCAAATATTGATCTCAACCATGACATCTGCATTATTTCTGTGAAACCAAATATGGAAACAAATAACTAAGAATATGAAGGGGGTACTTCAAATATTTTAAACTACTTATTCTCAGAGTTAAATTTGTATTGCAAAATTACCTAATATGTATGCTTGTACATCCTTCATTCCTAGTGATTTATTCTGAACAGAATCTTTCATTTAAATGGGAAGCAGAATGGTATTTGAAACAAGATGACTATTGACATGTATTTCATGTTATAGTTAATAATTCAAAGTGAAACAACTAAAAATGAAAAAGTAATAGTTATTACAACCAAACAAGGGCATTTTTCACAGGATAGTAAAAAGCAAACAGGACTTATAACCAGTTATTTGAAAATATGAGAAAACCAATCATACACTGATGGAGAGTTAGCACTGAGCTTAATCTTCATGCTTGGCTTTGGGAATGATTACTTTAGATTTGGGGGTTTACTTGATTTATTGTTGTTGTTGTTCTTCTTTGGGCAACAATATGACAGAAATATATTAAATAAAAACTAGGCATATCTATTTAATGAAACATACAGGTAAGATTTCAAAAGTGTGATCATGTTTCAGTTCACTGTAAGTAACATCAGAAAGTGCATATATATAAACCAATGTGAACATGCTGAAGATTGGGGAGAGAAGTCACCTTGAATTAGAGGAACAAAGCATGACCCTCAGACAATAAATGTAAACGCTGATCACAGAACACAACAGCACAGCTTTATTGCAACAAATCAGAATCATTTATGCCATTATTCCATGTATTAGCATTATGCCATGTACTTATCATGTCCTTTAATTTAGGAAGGACACAGTTGTGATGACAGTTAAGTTGCAGATATAATTCATTTCCCAGCAGAGAAAGTTTTCTTAATCAGTGGGATATACACTTTTAGAAAAATAGTTAATAAAATTAGTCACTTTTTCCAGATTCATTGTATTGATATGCATATACTTTGTACACTGTATTTTAGCAATTTTCTTTTAATTTTCTTTTAATTTTCTTGATCCACAGAAACAAGAATATATATAAAACACATCTAAGCAATAATTTATAATAAGCTTTCAATATTAAAATATAGTTATCAAAGAGGAAAAATGAATTGCCACAGAATTATCAATAATCTTATATATCAAAATCAGTGTAATATTTACTGAAAATAACAATTTTAGTATTCAAGGAATGAGTATTATAATGTCTTTTGTTTCCAAAAGTAATTTGGTTTGGAATATCATGTTTATCCTCAGAGGGATTTTTATGAAACAGCTATTTTATTTTAAAATTAGCTATCATAAAATAAGCCAAGGCTTCAATATCCACATTAATCTTGTTTGAGTAATGAGTAGCAGTGCAACATGTATCAATAAATACTGGAGAGTTACAAAGAGGGGAAATGAGTGGCTGCAGTTTAGCCCAATTCTAGCACTCCATCCTGTTTCCAGTTAAATATGGGGAGCAATAATCTAATGTTATAGATTTTCTAAAGGGAAACCTATACATTTGCTACTCAAAGCATGGTCTGAGGCCCAGCAATATCAGTATCACCTGAGAATGATAGAAATGCAGAACCCCACATCTGATGAATTAGGATGTACTTTTTAACAAGGTCCCCTGGTAATTCATTAAAATTTGGGAGGTTCTGGTCTCTGATTCCACATTCCTTTCCCTTAATTTACATTGTAGGAATCCAGCCTCAAGTTCTTCCGGATCACATCCTCCAAGTTGAAACTGTATAAAAAGTCATAAAAATGTGCTAATGGACTTCTTATCAAGCTATTAGTTGATCTCTCCATAACTTACCCTACTCTTTTTTCCACTTCTGATTTTAGCCTATGTGATAGGATCCAATGTACAAGAAACATTTTATATGACACCAAGTTATATACATGGCAATCTAAACATAATCACTTATTTTACCATCATCTACTAAATATACCTGTTTCTTTTTCCTCCATGTACTCCCTATGTCCTTTCTCATTCTTAGTTTCCTCTTTTGATCATTTCCTCATTCCTGTTTCCTGACTTTGCTATGCTTCTAATCTAGCTTGCTTCCTTATAATGTGCCTGGGAGGCAACAGATGATGGGTCCCTGCCACCCATGAGAAAGACCTAGATGGAGTTCCTGCATCCTGACCTTGGCTGGGCCCAAACTCAACTGTTGCAGGTATTTGGGAAGTGAACCAGCAAACAGAAGCTTTCTCTGCTCTCTCCCCTCCTCAGTCATTCTTTCAAATAAATAAAACTTACAAAACACAAACAAAAGGTGAGGCCAAGATTGGCATAAAAGAAAGGGAGGAGGGGCAGGCTTTGGCACAGTGGTTGAGAGGCTACTTCTGACACCACATAATAGAGCACCTGGCTTCTGATTCCAGCTTCCTGCTAATGTGCACCCTGGGAGGCAGGGGGTGATAGGTCAAGTGCTTTGGTACTTGCTGCACACATGGGAGTTCCTGGCTCCTGGCTGTGGCCTGACCTAGACCCAGCTGCTTTCGGTATTTGGGGAGTAAAGTAGCAGATAGAAGATCATTCTGTCTCCTTCTGCCTCTCTTTCAAATAAATTTTTTAAAATTAATTCATTTAAAAAAAGAGAAATAGAGGGAATTTTCCAATCAAAAGTTAACAGCAGGCCGCCACTGCAGCTCACTAGGCTGATCCTCCGCCTGCGGCACTGGCACCTGGGGTTCTAGTTCCAGTTGGGGCGCCGGATTCTGTCCCAGTTGCTCCTCTTCCAGTCCAGCTCTCTGCTATGGCCCAAGTGCTTGGGCCCTGTACCCGCATGGGAGACCAGGAGGAAGCGCCTGGCTCCTGGCTTCGGATTGGTGCAGCTCCCCGGCCGTGGCGGCCATTTGGGGAGTGAACCAACAGAAGGAAGACCTTTATCTCTGTTTCTCTCTCTCTCTCACTGTCTAACTCTGCCTGTCAAAAAAAATAAAAAATAAAAAAATAAAAATAAAAAGTTAATAGCAAATCAATTGCCAAAGAGAAGCTCCAACTTCTTGCTTGGAATCTACTTCCTTTTCCTCCCAGGGAACAAGATAAGGGCTGCACAGAAAGGCCATGATCAAAAGGGCAATCTGTCCAGAAGGGCCTCAAAGGTAGAGTTTCAGTATCATTTCCAGATGACATTATGCATACAGTTGGCAGGTAAACTGACAATTTGAAAAGAGTATGTTCATTAGAAAACTTTAAATATTGAGATCATCCTTCCTTATAATGAACCATTAGGTAATTTTGAATTTGTGTCACATGAATATCAAAATTACTTAGCTGGTGAGTAAAACCTCTGCCTCTCTGTAACTCTGTCTCTCAAGTAAGTAAGTAAATAAAAAATAAAAAAATAAATAAATAAATAAATCATTTAAAAAAAAAGACTTAAAGGGAATATTTTAGAAGAGGGTCATATGATGGCAAAGCAGCTGAGAAAATCTCTGGCTTTTAAAGGATGTTTTAGGAAGAATATTAACCATATCTCCATTTTTTACTATCAGAATTACTGTTGTCCAACAAGGTCCTATTCTTTGATTTCAAAGTGTCATGTTTTTCTTCTACTTTTACTTCTACCTTTATTTCTATTCTACTTTTTATTTCTACAGAAAATTGGGGGGGGGGTAAAAAGTACCTAAAAATATCTGTAATTTCAAATCAAGGAATAACAAAAGAATAAGCAATCTTCAAATAGCTTACTACTTATCATGAAATGTTCAGAAACAGTCAATAGCTTTGTTAAAACTTGTTTTCACGACATTCTCGTAAAACAAAGAATAAAACTTTAAGAATACAATGATCAAACTGGATAAAATAACAGTAACATTTGATCTAATCAAAGAGCACAAGTTTTAAGAGTCATTTGGATGTAGATTCAAACCCCAGTTTAACTTACATCTTCTAATGGGGTGAATATTCTCCCACTTATTCCTAATTTATTGTTATGCAAGAACTATATTTATTAGATTATTTACTTAATAAAAAATAACCTAGAGTTAAAATTCAACCCTAGGTTTTGGAGTATTATTGAAAAAACTAACATTAAGAAATTTAAATTAATTATTGTATTTTGAAATGAATTTGAGTAAGTTTAGATTTATATGAATTACCTCTGTGAAAAAAATGTGAGAGTTTAATTTTTAGTAGAGGCTTATTTGATGCACTGCAATTGCAAACACTGTAAGTTGTTTCTCTCCTATATGTTAAAAAGGTAAAGGAAAATGATATACTTCAGCTCCTTCCAAGAAGTGGGAAAAAAACACAAACTTTGTGGAGCTATGATTGATGAGTGAAAGCCACACACAGCTTCAAAACATAGAAAGTTGTAACTGGCCGGCGCCGTGGCTCAACAGGCTAATCCTCCGCCTTGTGGCGCCGGCACACCGGGTTCTAGTCCTGGTAATGGCACCGATCCTGTCCCGGTTGCCCCTCTCCCAGGCCAGCTCTCTGCTGTGGCCCGGGAGTGCAGTGGAGGATGGCCCAAGCGCTTGGGCCCTGCACCCCATGGGAGACCAGGATAAGCACCTGGCTCCTGCCATCGGAACAGCGCGGTGCGCCGGCCGCAGCGCGCTACTGCGGCGGCCATTGGAGGGTGAACCAACGGCAAAAGGAAGACCTTTCTCTCTGTCTCTCTCTCACTGTCCACTCTGCCTGTCAAAAAAAAAGAAAGAAATGTTTTCTGCAAGGGCAAAGGTAAGATGGGGCGAATGATTTTTTTTACATGTAGGCAGAGGAAGAATAAAGAAACCACAAAATGAGACACGACTCAGTGTGAGCTTAAGCCAAAGAATAAAGGAAAAGTATTAACAACAATAAAATGTATGAAGAAATATAACTGACTTTTTTTCAGAATGTATCACTAATAATACTGAATTGTATTACTCTACATTATTTTTGTAAATACTGCTGTAACACAGCATTAGATTTTGTTACTGTAAGTCATTCAAGTAGATAAAACTGGTCAGCTACCACTACTGGAAGGCTGTGACACTGTTACTACACAGAAAAATAGAAAAAGGAATGTTCTATCAATTTTTTACTTGGCTAAGAATTGATAACAAGAATTATAAAGAGTAATGTATAATTTGAAAAGACATTTAATATATATGTTAATATATATTAACCCATAAGGGGTTGGTGCCAAGGCTCACTTGGTTCATCCTCTGCCTGTGGCACCAGCGTCCCATATGGGCGCCAGGTTCTAGTCCTGGTTGCTCCTCTTCCAATCCAGCTCTCTGCTGTAGCCCAAGAGGGCAGTGGATGGCCCAAGTGCTTGGGCCCCCTGCACCTGCATGGGAGACCAGGAGCAAACACCTGCCTCCTGGCCTCGGATTGGCACAGCGCCAGCCATAGCGGCCATTTGGGGAGTGAACCAACAGAAGGAAGACCTTGCTCTTTGTCTCTCTCTCTCTCTCTCTCTCTCTCTCTCTCACTGTCTAACTCTGTCAAATAAAAAAACCCATAAAATATAATTTAATGGATTAGAGCTAAAAAAAAAGTTTAAGAAATTTTAATCTAAAATACTAACCCAACCTCACAGTTTGAAAATAGAAAATATAACAATCTTTCCTATCTTTCCTATTTATGACATTTTTCTAACTTGCTTATTTCCTATTTATGACACATTAACTCACTATAACTCAGGAACTTACATCCTAAATATTAAGAGGGATATTATAAACTTAAGGCATATTTTTAGAAATTCAATATTTAGTTATTAGATATATCAGGCATCTTATATAAACATTGTAATGTACCAAAATCTATTTGATCATTCACATTCAAAAAATATCAAAATGATTTTTACATGCAAGACATCATTTCTAGTACTCCAGGATACACCTAACCTCTAGTAGCTCACAGTGCTACAGCAGCTTAAAAAATGAATATTTAAACAACTACAAAGAAATCTAAAATTTGAAATTTATAATGTGGTATAAGGGCACAGATTCAAAGGGCTACTCCATTTCCAGACCAGTTTTCTGCTAATGTGCCTAGGAAAGCTGCGGAGGATGGCCCAGAGTCCCTCCCTCTGTGACTATTTCAAATAAATCAAGTCTTAAAAATGTATATATAGACCGGCGCCGTGGCTTAACAAGCTAATCCTCCACCTTGTGGCGCCGGCACACCGGGTTCTAGTCCCGGTCGGGGCACCGGTTCTATCCCGGTTGCCCCTCTTCCAGGCCAGCTCTCTGCTATGGCCCGGGAAGGCAGTGGAGGATGGCCCAAGTGCTTGGACCCTGCACCTGCATAGGAGACCAGGAAGAAGTACCTGGCTCCTGGCTTCGGATCAGCGAGATGCGCTGGCCGCAGTGGCCACTGGAGGGTGAACCAACGGCAAAAAGGAAGACCTTTCTCTCTGTCTCTCTCTCTCACTATCCACTCTGCCTGTCAAAAAAAAAAAATAATATATATATATATATATATATATATACACACACACACACACACATATATATATATAATCTGGCCAGGACCGCGGCTCACTTAGCTAATCCTCCACCTGCGGCACCAGCACCCGGGGTTCTAGTCCCGCTTGGGGCACCAGATCCCGTCCCAGTTGCTCCTCTTCCAGTCCAGCTCTCTGCTGTGGCCCGGGAAGGCAGTGGAGGATGGCCCAAGTGCTTGGGCCCTGCACCCACATGGGAGACCAGGAGGAAGCACCTGGTTCCTGGCTTTGGATCAGCGCAGCGTGCCGGCCGCAACACGCTGGCCATAACAGCCATTTGGGGGGTGAACCAATGGAAAAGGAAAACTTTTCTCTCTGTCTCTAACTCTGCCTGTCAAAAAATAAAATAAAAATATATATGTATATATAATCTTACCTCTTATAATCTTATAATCTCTAACTCTGTCAAATAAAAAATAATTTACAAAAAAGGCTCAAACACCCACAAGAATTTTATCAACACTTAACTTACAGTCCATTTGTATTTCATTCTCAGATTGTTAATCAAAATGAATAGTTTGTAGGACCTGCTGAAACTATTAAAATAATCCCCATCTGTACTCTTACTAATGCCCCAGGGCCCTATGAACTTAACAGACATACTGAGATACTTTATCACACAGCTTCAACCAGACTCATAATTTGCTCATGAAAATCCTGCTTATAATAAACATTTGTTGACCTAAGGCTCTGAATAATAACAAAATGATTTAAAAGATCAGCCTCTTACTAAATCAATTTATCATAAGCAAATTTCCAAACACCCCTTGAATAACAGTGAATGATTGATGATTACAAGGAAGAGGGTGATATTCTATAAGTTGATAATTATCAGCAATAATCTTTTAACACCTCAAGCACAGAGAGATGAAATTTTCATTAATAATGTTGGAAAGGAAACAAAGTGGAAGAAAATATCATCTATTAAATCCAGCTCTCCTTAAGTTTTTAAGATCTGAGAATTTATATATTATCTACTTAGTGGTTCTTAACCAGAAGTTGTATCAGAATATTGAACAAATATTTTTAGAGAATGTCTGGACTTTATTAGATTTACTGAATCAAAAGCTTCAGGGGACAGCCTAGACTTGTAAATATTATTTAAGCTTCCCAGGACATTGAAATGCACAATTCCAGCTGAGAACTAGAGCAGTAGACAACCATCACTTCCAGCTCTTCTCTCACCCACAGGATCAATTCTGGAGGTTGACCAGAGGAAAAAGTCACAATGAAAACTCAATTTTCCACAGGTAGGGGGTAAATCAATAGAATACTCAAGATCCAAGTTGATTTTGTTATTTGTAAGTCCATTTCTCCCACCTTCCCTATCAAGACATCCTCCGTTTGAGAGCACAGGTTAGACTCTTACACAAGTGGCTACCAGAATAGACTAACATGCAAGATAATTATTTGGTCTTCCCTCTTGTTCATCACTTGATCACCTATTCACTGCCAATCCGGTTTCCTCAGAGTACTGAAAAGGATCTTAACACATGTTTACAACTCACTACCGAGCTTATCAAATGAATTATTATCCCTAAATTTGAAGAGCACCTGTCTCAACATATAAATTTGGAAAAACAAAAAAAAATTAAAACAATCCTTCCCTCCACTACCTAATTTCCAAACTAGTTTGTATATTTCTGATCATTCCTTTTCAATTCCCCCTCTTTAAGCTATGCCACTGAAAATAAATCCTTTTTATATATATTAGTTTGAAATAATTGTCAACAGCAGCAAGATTTCTATTTATTGTAACATGCTTCTGTTTTGAGTTTTAAACTAAAGCCTATTTCCAAAGGAAATCTGCTTACCTGTGCTGTTTTGCAATTACCAGGTCAATTAAAAAGGTTATATTTTACTACCTCCTACATTCATTAACAATTTTGTTTAAAAGGGGGGAAGGAAAAGCTTCCATTGAGATCAAGTCCTATTACTTCAATTTTAAATCTTTCAACTTGCTTAGAATGGCCAGGTCAATGGTATTTAAGATTCAAGGGCTGGGGCCAGTGTTGTGGCACAGCGAATTTAACCCTCCACCTTCAATGCTGGATCCCATATAAGCATCAGTTCCAGTCCTATTTCACTTGTGATCCAACTCCCCACTAATGCACCTGGGAAAGCAGCAAAGCATGGCCTGAGTGTTTGGCTCCCTGTCATCCTTGTAGAGGACCCAGATTGGGGGTGAACCAGCAAATGGAAGATACCTGTCTCTCTCAATCGATCTTCTCTCTGTAACTCTGCTTTTCAAATAAATAAATCTTAAAAAAAAAAAAAGGAAAAAAATGATGGGGCCACCACTGTGGCATAGCTCTGGCATCCCAGATGGGCGCTGGCTGGATTCCCAGCTGCTCCACTTCTGATCCACCTTTCAATTAAATAAATAAATCTTTTAAAAAAAGGGGGGGGGGGATTTCCGGTTGTGTTTGGTAAACAAATGGAATAAAATAATGAATAAATACAGTTGGGGAATTCAATTTTTTTTTTTATTATTTTTGACAGGCAGAGTGGACAGTGAGAGAGAGACAGAGAGAAAGGTCTTCCTTTTGCCGTTGGTTCACCCCCTCAATGGCCGCTGCATCCAGAGTTCTGCGGCCAGCACATCGCGCTGATCTGAAGCCAGGAACCAGGTGCTTCTCCTGGTCTCCCATGTGGGTGCAGGGCCCAACCACTTGGGCCATCCTCCACTGCACTCCCCAGCCATAGCAGAGAGCTGGCCTGGAAGAGGGGCAACCGGGACAGACTCCGGCGCCCTGACCGGGACTAGAACCCGGTGTGCCGGCGCCGCAGGTGGAGGATTAGCCTATTGAGCCTCGGCGCCGGCCAGGAATTCAATATTTTTAAAAAAAACTTTAAAGTAAAACAATACTTTTGCAACATTATCATCATCTATATTTCATTTGTCTTAACTTCATAAGGACAAAAATGAAATGATCAATTTTTGTTTGAATATATAATAAATTTTTATATGATGTGTGTATAATATATGACTTAGATGATAAAACCTGCAAGCACAGATAAAAATATTCAATTTAAAGGCTAAAACTTGGGAGAAGACACCAATCCACACAAAAGACAAACTAACTGAAAGTGAGAAATTATTTATATCTAAGATTCATATTTCTCCTCTTCCCAGATTATTTCATTAATAATAAACTTTTACATATTCATTGTAGAAATTCCAGATAATAAAAAGAAAATTTCACATATAATTCAAATGCCCAAATAACAAATTTTGTACATTTTGTACCAAGGCCATCTTCCGTGAGTATGTACAAATTGACTTCTTACTTGATATACCAGAGTGCATCTTTCCATGTCAATATACATCTGTGTCTATTCTACCCTCAATGACCACATATTATGGTAACTTGTGGATTCTGTATGATTTATTAATTATATAGGTTCCTTTTACCACATTGGTATTTTAAGCAATGCTGAAAAAAATTGGTTTTATCTCTATTTCCTAGAAATGTCTTAGTATAATAACACTAAAAGGTAGGAGTCATATAGTTTTTTTAATGTGGTATAGTACTCACCACTAAACTGGCTATTTGAAAAGTCATAAGAAATTTATACTTTAAGCAAAAGTATACGTCCACTGCTCTTCATCCTCACAAATTTTGTGGATGAAAACAGTATTACCTCTTTTAACTCAAATTCCTTCTTTTACCAGGTATACTAAATGTGTTTTTTTTTTTCCTATGTCCTTAGGTCACTTGTAGACCGACTAAAAAGTACTTTGCCCAACTTAAAATTAGAGTTCAGGTTTTTTTCTTGTTTATTTCAAAGAATTCTCTGTTAATGAAAGATACACTTTTCTTCTGAAAAATATATATTCTAAGTTTTTTAAGTTTTAACTATTTTCTAAGTTTCTTATTTGTTAACTTTCTTCCTGATATACAGGGAGTTATCGTTTTTACTTTGCTGAATCAACATTCAGAATATTTGCTTTCAATGTCATTCTTAGAAAGACTTTTGTTGACACAAAAATGTAATAATGGGCATTTCTGGCACTTTTTCAATTTTATATATTTAAAATTTTTAATTTTAACTCCATCAGAAATTTATTTTTGTGACATAAAAATCGAGTCAGTTTCCTCCAATTAACAGGCATTTCATTTATAAATCATTCATTTATTCCTACAAATATGAAATACAACCAATATCAAGTTCTATACATATATTGGGATGTTTCTGGATTTTCTACTAGTTCCATTCATCAATTTGTCCTTCCAACTGTCAGTAACAGATCCATTTGTGGAAATTAATAGCACATATTCCTATCTAGAAGAGCAAGTTTGTACAGACTGCTTTACAAACCAATGCCAACACAACAAAGACACTATATGTAACTTAAAAGTTTAAAGCCTGGCTCTTTCTGGCTCATTGCACAACCGATGAACACTTAAGAGTTCACAACTACACTTGGTGTAGGTTTAACTGTACTATCATTAAGTAAACTGAAAATAGATCTTTGTAAAAATTAAGAGTGGGAATGGGAGAAGGAGGAAGAAAGGTTGGAGCGTGGGCAGGAGGGTAGGGAGGGAAGTATCACTATGTTCCTAAATCTGTATCTATGAAATACATGAAACCTGTATAACTTAAATACGGTTTTTTAAGAAGTCCACAACTAGTCTTCCTACTCAGGATCACAGAGCCACCGTCCCACGTCTACGACCCCTCGGCACAGAACACCGACCGATACGTGACTTAAGGACTCTTTAACCCCAGAAATCTCTCACTGGGCACTGTTCTATAATGGTCCCAATACGGTTTTGAACACGTGCGCGCTAAAGGTAAACCGCTGTGGATTTAACTTCCTTGGTAGGTAAGTCACTCCCAAAGGTGAGCACTGAGCTCAGGGGGGACAGGGGCAGATCGGAAACCAGCTGAAGCTTGTTGTCTTCGTTGTGGAGGAAGCCAGCGGAGCACCTGCGGTGCCCGGAGAGCCCGGACGGGAGGGCGTCCCGCACCTGGGCCCAGCCCCGCGCCGCCCGCCGTCGCCCCGGTCCCGGGCCCTGCTACCTGTCCTTGTTTCTCCCCCACAAAGAGGAGGCGCTGCACGACGGCCGTGTCCCCGCACAGGCGGCTTTGCGGATCTTCCCGAGGTCCGTGTCTCGGGTGCGAGTCTCAAATCCGTTCTCACACCCAACGGAGGAGCGCCAGAGCCCCTGGCGTTTAACTCCTCACGGCCGAAGCTGCCGGTGGCTCCGGAGCCCAGTACCGGCTGGGTACTGTGGCCAGCCACCACGCAGAACCCAGCAGCTCCGCAATCCCAACTTCTCACAGCTCGGTCACTTTAGTCAAGCGACGCCGCTCAACACCTGGGCAAACGCGCGCCTCAGCAAGCCGAGTCGCTGCGCAGGCGCACAGAGGCCCGGCAGCCAAGGGTGCTCAGCGCGCCTGCGCGACACGCGAGCTTCCAGAGTGTGAGCGACGGTGTTGCCTTGAGACGTCGGAGGGCTTCATGTCCGGGTTGGAGATGCGTACCTGTGGGAAAGCAGTCTGTACTCGGCCGGGGCTAGAGTAGAGTGGGCCATCTGGAGAATACTCCCTGACAGACTCTCTACACCTCCTTATCCCTCACCGCCAAATGTTTTCTCCTGATATCGGAGATGGACCATTTGCGTCATCAAGAGCAAACTTACGAGGTAACAAACCAATGTACGTTTTCCAGAAGAAATGAAAATGCGCTTCTGCGTGACTCCTACCCCTCCCCTAGAGCCCAGCCTTACCTTTATATCTACTTTATTTATTTATTTTGCTGTTATTTTTCACAATTGAATCTTTAATCAATTCACGACTTGTTTGGAGAATGCTTGACATTTAAGAACTTTTTGATAATAGCTGTTCACTTGCCCTAACGATTCATCTTTTGGAATAGATGAAGAAGATACCTTGTCCTGACTTAAGTTCTTAGGTGTGTTCTTTGTGCTTCGGGATTTTTCATTTTGTCCCAGTGGCCTGTCGGCTTCTTCAGTCAGTTGTCCAGTACTTTATCGATAAAATACAGTAATTTGGGAGCTGGCACTGTAGAACAGCAGGTTAAGTTGCCACTTGCCACTCTGGCATCCCATGTCAGAGCACCAATTCAAGTCCCAGCAGCAGCTCCACTTACAATCTAGCTTCCTGATAATGTTCATGTGAAGTCAGCAGATGGTGGCCCAAAGTGCTTGAGTCCCTGGATTTTCCTTGACACAGACACCTTGTGGCCCTGGGTAGTGAAACAGCAGGTCGAAGAGGTCTCTGCCTCTCCCTCTCTGTGGCTTTGCCAGGAACCTGGAATTGCATCCTGGTCTCCCACATGGGTAGCAGGGGCCAAAGCACTTGGGCCGTTTTCTGATGCTTTCCCAGGTACATTAGCAGGGAGTTGGATGAGAAGCAAAGTAGCCAGGACTCAAATTGGGATCCATATGGGATGCCAGCCTCACAGGCAGAGGCATAACCCTTGTACCACAATGTGGGCTCCAGTGTTGTCATTTTTATAGGATTTCCTTTTGATTTTTCTCCACAGATATCCTATGCTTATGTTTCAGTTCTAAGTCCTCAGTAAGCCAAATACCAGTTGAGGAACTTTATCTGTAATGCTATCCAGTGTTACAAAAGGCAATTTCAACAGTTATAGGAGTGTTTTATTTGAATTTTTTCCTTTTTCTTTGTTAGTCTGACTAAAGTTTTGCCTATTCTATTTTTCTTTTCAAAAAAGCAAGCAATTTATTCTGTTCATCTTTGTTTTTTTTTATTTCATTGTTATTTATTTCTCTTCTCATCCATATTATTTTTTGCTTCCTTCTATTTTGGAGTTTGTTCATTGTTGCTTTTCGAAGTGCTTGAGGTGCATTATTAGACATTTTATGTTAAATCTTTCTGTTATCTTGATGTATGCACTATTCCTGTAAGATTCCCTCTTAATACTATTTTAATTTCATACTATATATTTTGATGTTATGTTTTCATTTTCAGTTGTCTCAAGAAATTCTTAATTTAATTTTTAATTTCATCAGTTACCCATTGGTCATTCAGGTACATGTTGTTCAGTTTCTGTGTATTTGTAAACTTTTCACTGATTCTTGTTTTATTCCATTGTGGTGTGAGAATATGCAGGGTATGAATGTTATATCTTTAAGTTTATTAAGGCTTGATTTGTCCTAATAAATGATCAAACATGGAAACTGTTCCATGTACTGAAGAAAAGAATGAATATTCTGTACCTGCTAAATGAAATGTTCTGTAAATGTTAGGTTCCTTTGCTCTATAATACGGTTCAACACTGAGGTGACTTTATTTTCTGCCTGGATGATATCTCAATTGATGACAATGTGGTGTTGAGGACCCCAGCTATTGCTGCACTGCAGCGTATGTCTCCCTCTCCCTCTCCCTCTCCCTCTCCCTCTCCCTCTCCCTCTCCCTCTCCCTCTCCCCCTCCCTCTCCCCCTCCCCCTCCCTCTCCCTCGTTCTCCCTCCCTTTACCTTCCCCCCCTTTTAACAAAATTTGCTTTGAGGGATCTGTTGTTGTGTTTATATATATTTATAATAGTTATACCTTATTGCTCAATCAATATTACTATATTTATTAATATATAATGACCTCATTTGTTTGTTTTTAGTTTTTTTCATTTAAAGTCTGTTTTTTTCTTGTAGGAGTATAGCTACTTCTATTCACTTCTATTCACTTTTATTTTCAATCTGCATGGAATGTCATTTTCCATCTCTTCACTTTCAGCCTATTTGTATCTTTACCTCTGAAGTGAGTTTCCTTTGGATAGCATGTAGTTGGGTCATTTTTTTTTCTTTTTTCCATTCCACCAACCTATACCTTTTGACTGTGGAATTTAATGTATTTACATTCAAGGTTAATATTGATAGGTAAGAACTAACTTATTTTTTTTAATTTTTTAAGGAATACAAATTTCATAAATACAACTTTAGGAATTTATTCTTCCCATCATATCAGCCCTCCCACCCCTCCTCCTCCTCCTTCTCCCATGCCAGTCACATTCTCCCTTAACATTCATTTTCAATTAACTGGGAACACAGAAGACCAACTCTATACTAAGTAAAGATTTCAACAATTTGTACATATAAACACACACGCACACACAGAAAACTGAGAACTGGTTTTACAATTAATTCTCAATACAACTCATTGAGAACAGAGGTCCTGCATGGGGAGTTAGTCCACAATGACACTTATTGTTAACAATTAATACTCTTATATATGACATCAGTGACCACCCAAGGCACTTGAAATGAGCTGCCTAGGCTATGAAAGCCTTTAGAGTCCACAAATTCTGTCAGTATTTGGACAAGGCCATAAGCAAAGTAGAAGTTCTCTCCTCCCTTTGGGAAAAGTACATCTTTCTTTGATGGCCACTTCTTTCCACGGGGGTCTCACTCAGAGAGATCCTTTATGTGAAACGTTTTTTGCCACAGTGTCTTGGCTTTCCATGCCTAAAATGCTCTCACAGGACTTTCAGCCAGATCTGGAAGACTTATTATGATTATGAGGTCAGATGGTCACTTAAAGCTATTGTCATTCTATGAGTCTGCTATGTGGACTGCTTCCCATGTTGGACATTCTTTCCTTTTTCTCTCTCTCTCTCTCTCTCTTTTTTTTTTTTTTTTTTTTTGACAGGCAGAGTGGATAGTGAGAGAGAGAGACAGAGAGAAAGGTCTTCCTTTTTGCTGTTGGTTCACCCTCCAATGACCGCTGCGGCCGGCGCATCTTGCTGATCCGAAGCCAGGAGCCAGGTGCTTCTCCTGGTCTCCCATGTGGGTGCAGGGCCCAAGCACTTGGGCCATCCTCCACTGCCTTCCCGGGCCATAGCAGAGAGCTGGCCTGGAAGAGGGGCAACCGGGATAGAATCCGGCGCCCCAACTGGGACTAGAACCCAGTGTGCAGGCGCTGCAAGGCGGAGGATTAGCCTGTTAAGCCACGGCGCCAGCCTCCTTTTTAATTCTATTATTATTACCAGGCACTTGATCCTATTTATATATCTCTTTACCACTTAATCCTATCTATATGTTCACGTTAACACTTAATATGATCACTTCAACAATTAAGATGGCATTTTTACTAACAATTTTAATGGGATTTGGAGTCCCATGACAAGTTTTTAAACTGTACCCTTAGAAGTAAGTCCAGAGGAATGTATGTAGAACTATACAGATTTACAGTTACAAACTTCCTCCTCCCTCTCTTATAACCACTCTTGTTTTTCACTGAGATTATTTTCAATTGACTTTATACACATGTAATTAACTCTATGTTAAGTAAAGAATTCAACAAAGAGGCCGGCGCCGCGGCTCACTAGGCTAATCCTCCGCCTTGCGGCGCCGGCACACCGGGTTCTAGTCCCGGTCGGGGCACCGATCCTGTCCCGGTTGCCCCTCTTCCAGGCCAGCTCTCTGCTGTGGCCAGGGAGTGCAGTGGAGGATGGCCCAAGTCCTTGGGTCCTGCACCCCATGGGAGACCAGGAGAAGCACCTGGCTCCTGCCATCGGATCAGCGCGGTGCGCCGGCCGCAGCGCGCTACCGCGGCGGCCATTGGAGGGTGAACCAACGGCAAAAGGAAGACCTTTCTCTCTGTCTCTCTCTCTCACTGTCCACTCTGCCTGTCAAAAAAAATAAAAAAATAAAAATAAAAAATAAAAAAAAAGAATTCAACAAAGAGTATGAAGAAATAAAAAAAGCAAAAAAGCAAAGAAAATGAAACTGTTCCTCTACAGTCAAGATAAGGACAGCTGAAGTCATCCCTTTCAAAGTGTCAATTTCATTTCTGCAGATTTCCTTTTAGGTGCTCTATTAGTTATCACAGACCAGGAGAACATATGGTATTTGTCCCTTTGGGACTGGTTTATTTCACTAAGTATGATGTTTTCCAGATTCATCCATTTTGTTGAAAATGCCTGGATTTTATTTTTTTAACAATTGTGTAATATTCCATAGAGTACATATCCCATAATTTCTTTATCCAGTCTTCAGCTGATGGGCACTTAGGTTAATTCCATCTCTTACCTTTTGTGAATTGAGTTGCAGTAAGCATGGAGGTGCAGATAGCTCTTTTGTTTACTGATTTTACTTCTCTTATGTAAATTCCCTTGAGTGGGATGGCTGGGTCATTAGGTAGGTCTATTTTCAGATTTTTTAGGTATCTCCATACTGTCTTCCATAGTGGCTTTACCAGTTTGCATTCTCACCAACAGTGCATTAGGGTACCTTTTTCCCTACATCCTCACCAGCATTTGTTGTTTGTTGATTTCTGTATGAAAGCCATTCTAACTGGGGTGAGGTGAAACCTCATTGTGATTTGCATTTTCCTGATGGCTAGTGATGCTGAACATTTTTTCATGTGTCTGTTGGCCATTTGGATTTCCACTTTTGAAAACTGTTTAAGTCCTTGATCCATCTATTAAGTGGGTTGTTTGTTTTGTTATTGTGGAGTTTCTTGACCTCTTTGTAGATTCTGGTTATTAATCCTTTATCAGTTGCATAAATTACAAATAATTCCTCCCATTCTGTTGGTTGCCTCTTCACTTTCCTGAGTGTTTCTTTTGCCATACAGAAACGTCACAGTTTGAAGTAATCCCATTTGTTAATGTTGGCTTTTACTGCCTGTGCCTCTGGGGTCTTTTCCAAGAATTCTTTGCCTGTGCCAATGTCTTGCTGGGTTTCCCCAATGTTCTCTATTAATTGGATGGTGTCAGGTCATAACTTCAGATCTTTTATCCATGTTGAGTGGACTTTTGTGTAAGGTGTAAGGTAAGGGTCTTGCAGCATACATCTGCATGTGGAAATCCAGTTTTCCCAGCACCATTTGTTGAAGAGACTGTCCTTGCTCCAGGGATTGGTTTTATCTCCATGGTCAATTATAAGTTGGTTGTAGATGTTTGGATTGATTTCTGGAGTTTCTATTCTGTTCCATTGGTCTATCCATCTATTTTTGTACCAGTACCAAGCTGTTTTGATTATAGCTGCCTTGTAGTATGTCTTGAAATCTGGTATTGTGAAATCTCTGGCTTTGTTTTTGTTGTATAAGATTGCTTTGGCTATTCGAAGACTCCTATGCCTCCATATGAATTTCAGCATCATTTTTCTAGATCTGAAAAGAATTTCTTTGGTATTTTGATTGGTATCACATTGAATCTGTAAATTGCTTTTGGAAGAATGAAAATTTTGATGATATCGATTCTTCCAATCCATGCACATGGAAGATTGTTCCATTTTTTGCATCTTCTATTTCTTTTTTTAATGTTTTATAATTCTTATCATAGAGATCTTTGACATCTTTGGTTAAATTTTTCCTAAATTATTTGATTTTTTTGTAGCTATCATGAATGGGATTAATCTTAGAAGTGGTTTCTCAGCCATGACATTGTCTGTTAAGTTGTTGCTTTTTGTGTGTTGACTTTATATCCCGCTACTTTACCAAACTCTTCTGTGAGTTCCAATAGTCTCTTAGTGGAGTCTTTTGGATCTCCTATATATAGAATCATGTCATCTACAAATAGGGATAGATTGACTTCCAATTTGTATCCCTTTGGTTTCTTTTCCTTGCCTGATGGCTCTGGCTAAAACTTCCAGGACTATATTGAATATTAGTGGTGTGAGAGTGGGCATCCCTGCCTGGTACCAGATCTCAGTGGGAATGCTTCCATCTTTGCCCCATTCAATATGATGCTGGCTGTGGGTTTGTCATAAATTGCCTTGATTGTGTTAAGGAATGTTTGTTCTATGCAAAATTTGCTTAGAGTTTTCATCATGAAAGTGTGTTGTATTTTATCAAATGCTTTCTCTGCATCTACTGAGAAAATCATATGATTTTTGTTCTTCAATTTGTTAATGTGATGTATCACATTGATTTGTAAATGTTGAACCATCCCTGCATACTAGGGATTAATTCCACTTGGTCTGTGGATAATCTTTCTGATGTGTTGTTGGATTCTATTGGCCAGAATTTTGTTGATTTTTGCATCAATGTTAATCAGGGAAATTGATCTGTGATTCTCTTTCTCTGTTGTATCTTTTTCAGGTTTAGGAATTAAGGTGACGCTGGATTCATAGAAAGAATCTGGGAGGATTCCTTCCCTTTCAATTGTTTTGAATTTCTTGAGAAATTTCTTGAAAAAATGGAGTTAGTTAGTTCTTCTTTAAATGTCTGGTAGAATTCAGCAAGGAAGCCATCCGGTCCTGGGCTTTTTTTTTTGTTGGAAGGGCCTTTATTACTGATTCAATTTCCATCTTGGTTATGGGTCTGTTTAGATTTTTTGTGTCTTCATGCTTCAATTTAGGTAGGTTGTATGTGTCCAGGAGCTATTGTAAAGCAATCAGGGAGAGAGAAACGTGTCTGTCCCATCTTTTTTTTTTTTCTCCTCTCTGGCAGGTACACTATCCCCTACAGGGCTCCCAGCCGGGTTCCCTCTAGGATCTTCCTGCAGCTTTTTCAGTGGCTTAGGCTGCAGCAGTCTGATCTCACCTCACTTTCTAATGCTGGTGCATAGGCTCTTGGCTGCTAGAGTCCTGAGTTATGAGTGCTCACACACTCCACATAGGTCCACGGTGTCCCTCTAATTTTGGTAGAGCTTCCTCTGCAATTTTCTCCATAACTCTTCCCTGTGACTACACTCTCTCCATGTTTTTTAAACTATCTTCTCCTGGGCTAGAGCAGTAAGCTCCCTCCCTATACCACCATCTTGGAACCACCTCTGCAAAAAATGAGAACTAACTTACGTTATATTATTAATTGCTTACTACTTATTTCATATATTCTTCATTTCTTTCTGCCTCTCATTATCTATGTTTCTGATTTGGTAGTTTTATTTCATGATAAGGTTTAATTTTATTCTCTTTCTCTTTTGTTCTGCTCTTGTTGTGCCTGAGCGAGTGCAGACTGAGGAGCGCCACACACTGATAAATTTTGGAGTTCTTAATTGCAAGTGGCAATGAGTGGGCTCATGCCTTAAAGAACTCTCGACCCTGAGGCCCAAAGCAACAGGGTTTATAAAGGCAAAAACCACAAAATCAGGAGGGGAATACATGGTTACTGGGGTCAAGCTAACCTAAAACCTATATGAAACTAATATCAATTATCTTGACAATACCAGTTATAATCTTAACAATTTAGGTTATAATCTTGGCATTAATCCAGGTATTGTCTTAAATCATATGTAGGACATAGACAAATTACATTTATCATTAACCCAGGTGCAGCCTATCCATTTCCAAGCTTGAGCAATTATGCTAGGGGGTTTCCATACTTTACCAAGTGTGGTGTTGTAGACTACTATTGTCCAACTGTTTTAGATCATAGTTTCAGACCAGAATTGCACGGTGGCAGGGTGGGCAGGGGGTGTTTTCCCAGGATGGAATCTCAGGTGTGCTCAGACCAGAGTCTATGGTGGGGGGTGCCTTCCCAGAATGGAGTCTTAGGTACTCCAAAATGGAGTCCCTACTATCAAGGTGTTACTTCACTCTGTTAGTGAGTTTTCATAATGGCTGCTATGATCCTTTTACTCCAAATGCAGGTATCACTTAGAATTTCTTGTAAAACTGGTCTGGTGATTATTAATGCCCTCATTTTTTGCTTGTCTTGGAAAAAATATTTCTTCTTCACCTATAAAGGATAGATTTACTTGATATAGTATTCTTGGTATCAGCTCTTTTCTTTCCAGACCTTAAGTGTTTCAAACCATTTTATTCTGTTCTGTATGGTTTCTATTGAAAAGCCTGCTGTTAGTCTGAAGGGTTTTACTTGATACACAACACGATGCTTTCCTCTCATTGCCCTTAGGATTCTGTCCTTATCTTTAACTTGTGACAGTTTGATTATAAAATGCCTTGGAGAAGATAATTTTCATTGAGTCTGGATGGGGTCCTTTGAAGCTCCCTGTATCTGGATGTCCACGTATCTTTCAAGACTTGGGGAACACTCAGCTATTGTTTCCTTCAATAATACATCAGTGAATTTTCATCCTTTCCTTCCTCAGGTAGCCCCATAATGTGAATATTTGTTCACTTAATGGTATCAATATGTTTCATAGACTTTTGATATTTTTAATTTTTTTCAATTTTCAACTGGATTGTTTAAAAAACAGCCTCAAAATTAGAAATTCTTTCCTATGATTGATTTAATCAGTACTTGAGGCTTATGATTGTAAATATTTTTATTTCATTGATTCAACTTTTCAGCACTTGTGCTTCTAATCAATTCTTTTTAATGATTTCTATCTCTTTGTTAAATTTTTCATTTATACCATATATTACTTTCCACATTTCTTTGAGTTGCATATCTGTATTATCTAGATTTCAGTGAGCTTCCTTAGAAACATTATTTTGAATTTCCTTTTCAGGCATTTTATAGATTTCCTCTGCATCAAGCTCTATTTCTTGACAACTATTGTATTCCTTTAGAGATCGCATGCTTCCTAGCTTCTTCATGTTTCCTATGTCCCTATTTTAATATTTGTACATCTCATCTAATAATTGCTTCCTCTTTATGGATTAGGTTTCATTGCAAAAACTTTTTCATGGTTATGGGGTGTGTCAATTGGACAGTTGCTGTAACTAATGGTTTTAGGTGAGCTCAGAAGTGTGATCTCTGTGATTTCTTCAGCTGTAATCAGTGTTAATAGTGTCTTTGCATGTTCCAATTGTCTGGTCTGCTGCAATTTGTAGAGGCAGTGGTATAACTGCATACTGTGGGAGGGGGGTTTCCAAGTGTGTGTCCTCAAGTGCTACAAAATTGAGTGTCAACCACATTGTGCTTTGTGATGGCAATAACCATATTCCTGGCATTATCAGATACAGAAGGGACCAACCCCAGGTCAAATTAATGGGAGGGGGGGATATGGGATACCAGGGCTTGTGGCACTGACAGCTGTGGCCCTGGAAATATGGTATGTAAATGGGAACTTCCCTAGGTCCTGCTGGGTTGACATGAATGATGTTACAGCTTATAGCACAAGCAGCCACAGTTCCACCACTGGGGAATGTGAATCAGACCTTATCCAGGTACCACGGAGTAAGCACAGTTTATGCTAGAGATTATGCTCTGGCAGGTATGGGCATCAATCAGTGGAATACTGGTAAGTCATTCTCCAGATCCCACTGGGTGAGTAAGTAATTTTGAGAAATATAGCACCAATAGTCACAATCCCAGAATTGTAGAACACAATTTTACTTAGGTCCCATGGGGTGAGTGTAGGTTAAATTGGGTACTGTATACCACCAGCTTCAGGTCTGGAACAGTGAAATGCTGATAGGGCCTTCCACAGGCCCATTGGGGTGAGTTTAGGTGATTCTGAGAAATGTTGCACCAACAGTCACAGTCCCACATCTTCAAGATGCAGTGACAACCTGACTCAGGAACCACAGGTTAAGTGCCAGTTATGGTGGAAATTATGCACTGCAACCACAGGCCTTGGGCATTGACATACAGAAGTTGTACATATTTATAGTATACTGTATACTATGTGAAGGCACAGAGGGTACAATTATCAGATCAAGGTTACCGGCATATCTATCACCTTGGACATGTAAGGGGACTTCAAAAACTTTGTGTAAATATGATAAAAGATAGTATATATATCCATGAATTTTTGAAGCCTCCTCATATTTCTACAGTTGAAAGATACAGACTGGCTGAATGGTTAAGAAACAAAACCCATCTATTTGCTGCCTAAAAGAAACACATGTCACCAACAAAGATACACAGAGACTGAAGGTGAAAGGATGGGAAAAGATATTCCATACTAACAGAAAACAAAAAATAACTGGTGTGGCCATTCTAATATCAGACAAAATAGACTTTAATACAAAAACTATTAAAAGAGACAAAGAAGGGCACGATGTAATGATTTTTTTAAAGATTTATTTATTATTGAAAGAGTTACAAAGAGAGAGGAGAGGCAGAGAGAGAGAGAGAGAGAGAGAGAGAATCTTCCATCCTCTGGTTTACTCCTCAGTTGGCCTCAATGACTGAAGCTGCGCCAATCCAAAGCCAGGAGCCAGAAGCTTCTTCCAGGTCTCCCACGTGGGTGCAGGGGCCCAAGGACTTGGGCCATCTTCAACTGATTTCCCAGGCCACAGCAGAGAGTGGGATTAGAAGTGGAGTAGCCAGGCCTCGAACTGGCGCCCATTTTGGATGCCAACACTTCAGGCCAGGGCATTAACCCACTGTGTCACATGCCGTCCCCCACTATGTAATGATTAAGGGATCAATTCAACAGGAAGATGTGACTATAATAAATGTATATGCACCTAATTACAGGGCACTTGTATGTTTTTTAAAAATTTAATGAATTTTTTGACTGTGTTTACAGCATTTCTTCAATCTCTTCATCTTCACATTCTAGTATTGAAGTACTGTTGTATTCCTTTGGGGGCATCATGTTGTCTTCCTTATTGTTGTTTCATGGATTGCTGTATTTATTTTTAGGCATTTATGGAGATACTTGTTGGGGTTTTTTTTTTCCCTTGGATGGCTTTTATCTTTGGATTATGCCTCTGTGACTTAGTGGAGTGTCTGCTATTTCAGTGAATACCCAGAGGCATGTGCTGGGTGTGGCCAGGGAGCTTTGTTCAGTGCTCCAGGGTGAGGGGAGTATCTAAGGTGACACCCAAGTTGGGCATGGTAAATCTCTTTTTCTTTTTTATCAGAAGGAAAGTTTGATCCGTTCTGTTGGTGTAGTCTCAAGCTTACTTCCTCTCTTCCAAGGAGACTAATGCCTGGGTGTATGCCACAGTCGGTACAATATTCTTCTGCACTACCACAAGAACCACACAAAGGATACATGTAAACCTCAGGGTGAGCACAAAACCTGCAGCAATGATCCTCACCATGGAATAAGGGAGCCCCAAGCATATGGAGCCATCCATAGTGACTACCCAAAGACCCAGCCACACCCTGTACCCTCCCATGCAGCCACAGTGTTTTCACAGTCCCAGCACACAAGTCTCCCACAGTCACAAGCACCCAGCCCCCTGTCAATTCTCCCAGCCAGATTCAGGCGTCTCCTCTCAACTGGTTGCTGGGCACACAGACACAAGCTGGAGCGGCTGTTATGTATGTCCAAAATGGCTCCTGCACTCTCTCAGCTAGTTATAGGATGCCAGTGCCGGGTGGTCAGGGAGAGAGAAACGTGTCCCCCTTTTTGAGGCTCTCAGCTGCTGGGGTCCTGAATTGTATGCCTCCACACCCTCCATGTAGATCCACAGTCTTCCTCTAATTTATGTGGAATTTCCTCTTCAGTTTTCTCCCTAACTCTTCCCTGAGACTGCACTCTCTCCACTTTTTTTTTTTAACTATCTTCCCCTAGACTAGAACAGTAAGTTCCCTCCCTATTCTGCCATCTTGGAATCCTCATCTCTCTGTCTTTCTCTATGTGTGACTGAAAAGGAACATAAGTGAACTTTCTAAAGTTATGAAAATGTGCTGTTTATTTTTTTCCCAGCTTCATCAAGGCATCATTGACAAATAAAAATTGTGTATAATCATAGTGAATGTGTTGCTTTGATATAAATGTATTTTGAGGTGATTACCAAACCAAGCTATTTAACATATCCATCACATCACACTGTCATGTTTCTTGTGTGTGCAGTGAGAATATTTAAGATCCACTCTTAGCAAATTTCAAGTGTACAATAGCATATTAACCTCTATCGTCTTCATGCTTCACATTAGATCTCTAGAATTTATTCATTGTGGATACCTGAAATTGTGTATAGCTTGACCAACATCTCCCTATCATGCCCCAGCCCCTAGGCCCTGGGTACTACCATTTTACTCTCTGTTTCTATGGGTTAGACTATATCAGATTCCATACATAAGTGAGATCATGCAGTGTTTGTCTCTCTACGTTTCCAGGTTATTTGTATTAATAATAGCAGGACTTTTTGCTTCATTTTTATGGCAGAATAACATTCTATTGAATATATATGTACATTTTCTTTCTGTCTGTCTTTGTTTTAAACATTTACTTTTATTTATTTGAAAGACACAATTACAGAGAGAGAAAAAGAAAGGGAGAAACACAGAGAGAGAATCTACCATCCTCTGATTCACTCCCCAAACAGCTGCAATGGCAAAGGCTGGGCCAGACCAAAGCCAAAAGCCAGGAACTTTCCCCTGGGTTTCCCAAAGAGGTACAGGGGCCTAAGAACTTGGGGATTCTCCCGCTGCATTCCCACGCACACGAGCGGGGACTTCAATCATAAGTAGAGCAGCCAAGATACAAACAGGCACCCATATAGGATGATATAAGTGGCAGCTTTATAGGCTGTGCCACAATGCTGGCTCCATATATATACATTTTCTTTACCCATCCATTCATTAACAGTTTGATTTCAAATCTTGGCAATTTTTAATAAGACAATGAATATGGGAATGCAACTTCTCTTCAAAATTCTGATTTCCTTTTCTTTGGAAATTGTTCATCCTTAGTGAGATGCTGATAAGGCAGGTTTATTCTCAACCCAAAACTCATCAAAATGTACACATGATATATATTTCATTATATTTTACTTTAATTTTCTTTAAAATTCACTATTTTGAATTGAAAAGATACAGAAATAGAAATATTAATTGACAAATTTGATTAGGCTATGCTGTAAACATTGAAATATTGCAGCCCTACAAACACAAGCATTACATGTTAATCAAACCATTAATTAACAGTTAAATAGAAGTAATAAGTTCTAGTATTCCACAGCACAGTGAAGTGATTATAGTTCACAGCTGCATATTATATACAAAATAGTGTGTTTTATAGTGTATATAAAAACTGGAATAGAGAAGCTAATAGGCTCCAAACATAAAGAAAAGAAAATGGAAGAGTTAACTATACTCCATAAGAATGTACAAATATTACATATGAATCAAAAATTTAAAAATTAACTTAAAACACTGAAATAAATACAAACAAAATAATTTACTTTTCAATGTCCCTACAATATTTGAACTTTTTTGGCAGCATAGTGATTTTTTCCTAACCAAAGAAAATATTGCATCAGATATCTTTATTTTTTTTTTGCCAAGAGTAAATATGCATGTGTAGATCCAAGATCAACAGACTAACAATTTAGTAACAGAAGCTGGCAAATGTAAAGAACAGCCTGATTGGTGAAAATCATTGCTACTGCCTCAGCAAAAAACTTACTTGTTGACCCTAGAAGCCATGTAGAAAACAGAAATTTCCATTTAGGAACTTTCATAATGAGGAGCAAGGGCTGAATAAAACAATGATTGCAAAACTGTAACAGTCATAATTTTCTTCCATTCCTGCTAATGCCACCACAAATCTAGTATCTGGTTTTATCCCAGACTAAATGAATACTCAGCATTTATTTACTTTGACAACAGCCATGATTTTTGTCACTTGATGTTCCCTACATTTGTGTGATCCCTCTCTCTCCCTCTCTTTCTCTCTTTTTTTTTTTTTTTCTTTTTTGACAGGCAGACTTAGACAGTGAGAGAGACAGAGAGAAAGGTCTTCCTTTCCGTTGGTTCACCCCCAAATGGCTGCCACGGCCGGCGCGCTGCGCCGATCCAAAGCCAGGAGGCAGGTGCTTCTCCTGGTCTCCCATGCGGGTGCAGGGCCCGAGCACTTGGGCCATCCTCCACTGCCTTCCCTGGCAATATGGAGACACCTGCATCCATATTGGAGTGTTTGGGTTTGAGTCCCAGACCTGCTTCCAATCCCAGCTTTCCACTAACCCTTGAAGGCAGCGGATGAAAGCTAAAGCACTTGTATCCCTGCCACACACACATAGGAGACCCAAATTGAATAAAATAGCCTTTTGCCAGATCCACAACCAGCTATTGTGCACATTTGGGGAGTGAACAAGCAAATGGAAGATTCTGTGTGTGTGTGTCCATATACCTTCCTGGTATATTAAGAATAAAAATAAGACCTGATGCAGTGTATTCTCTGGGAATCTAATGAAACACTTCTGACACCTCCTTTGCCCCCCTGTCTTCTCAATTCACTGCCAAAACCTCTGCTCAGGCCATAGAATTGGCACCTCTGCCAAGTATGTTGTTGTTGGCAGAGATTTCTGCTACAGCTCGAGCTTCTAACAAGGCTAAACAAATTTCTTCAATTCCTCTGGAGAGATGAAATTAGAGCTCTATCTGAGGCCAAGAAAATAACTTCCCACCTGTACCTAATAAAGGCCAGGTTTGTTCATTCAACTGAATGATGTTAGGAGTAAAAAGCTAAATAAATTTAATAAAATAAATATGTAATACTTGAGAGAAATCAGGGAGTAAGTCTGGCTGCTTAAATTTTGAGTTGTGCATATTTGCTTTTTCATCATTTAAAAAATAGAGTATAACTTCTTTAAAAAATCTCATTGTTAAAATAACATCAAACTAATTATTAGTATATCAGATGGCTTACATTTCAGGCATGCTTATTTTCAAGGAGGTCAAAGAGGGAAACTACAAAGGAATTTTTATTTTCAGTTTTATTTTATTTATGTTTTAAATTTCAATCCTATAAAAGAATTTTACTACCTAAATGTCTTTTTCTCTGAATGAAATGCAATCATCTTACCTTAGTTTTACTGAAATTGTTCTGCATTCTGTTGAAGTCTTTCAAATCCCAACTGTCTGTTTTTTGGAAGAAAAAATAGCACTTTCTTACACAGAAATAAGACATCAGCTCTATAAATATTTGATTAGGTTCCCTACAACATTTTCTAGATCAGCACTAAGTATATATTTATTAATACATATAGTAATATGACATATACAGTCCAGTGTGTTCTACTGTATTTGTGGAATACCTTAGGACACTGGAGAATACTTTAGAATAGCCAGAGCCACATGCTGAATTCTGGCATTTTAAGGAGATAATTGAATAAATCAACCTGTAAGTATTCTTAAAGTGTATAACACTATGGCACAAATATATAAACATATTCCCTATTACATGGGATAAAATTTTTAGTCTTAAATATTATTTGAATTTGACAAAATAAATGAAGACTACATGAGATAATGTAAGTGAATGAAAGAAACACCAAGATTTCATTCTTTGTTTAGATTTACAGGGAGGGAGATCTTGTAATAGAAACAAACTGTGTCGCTAAAATAAACAACTTTATTTCATTTATTTATTCATTTAAAAGAGTTACACAGAGGGAGAAGGGGGGGGGGAGAGAGAGAGAGAGAGAGGTCTTCCATCCGCTGGTTCACTCCCCAATTGGCCACAACGGCCAGAGCTGGGCCGATCCGAAGCCAGGAGCCAGGAGCTTCTTCCAGGTCTCCCATGCAGGTGCAGAGGCCCAAGGACTTGAGCCATTTTCCACTGCTTTCCCAGGCCACAGCAGAGTGCTGGATCAGAAGTGGAACAGCCAGATCTCTAACTGGTGGCCATATGAGATGCTGGCACTGCAGGCAGGGGCTTAACTCACTACACCACAGCGCTGGACCCTCATTTATTTATTTTACATTTATTTATTTTCATGTTATTTGAAAGACAAACACACAGAATGACAGAAAGAGGTTTTCTATCCACTGGTTCACTCCCCAAATGCCTGCAGCAATAGGGCTGGGCCAGGCTAAAGGCAGGAGCCCACAACTCAATATGGATCTCCCTTTCACATAGCTGCAACCCACATACTTGAGCCTTGACCTGCTGCTCCCCAAGTGCATGTTAGCAGGAAGCTGGGATTAGAAACAGTCAGGATTCAGACCAGGTGTCTGATGTGCGATGTAGGCATCCCACATGGCATTTTAACCATTGACCCAAATGCCCATTCCAGAAGTTTTTTTTTTTTTTTTGAGATTTGTTTTATTATTTGAAAGGCAGAGTTATGGAAACAGAGTGGGAGAAAGAGAGAACTTCTTCATTTACTGGTTGACTCCCCAGATGGCCACAACATTGTCAGGTCTGGGTCAGGCTGAAGCCAGAAACCAGGAGCTTCTTCTGATACTCCCACATGGATGCAGGAGCCCAAGGACTTGGGCCATCCTCCGCTCCTTTCCCAAGTGCATTAGCAGAGATCTGGATCCAATGTGAAGCAGCTGGGACTTGAACCAGCACCCATATCGCATGCCAGAATTGTAGGCAGAGGTTTAATCACTTATGCCACAGCATCGTCCCCAAGAACAATAATTTTAAAACAAAGAATATAGTTAAATGAGTTTATCAAAAGATCAAGAGCTAAGTGTCTACCCACTTCAGTACATAAAATGTTAACCAGGGATCCTGAATAAATTATTTTTCTCCAGGATTATTTCTCATAACCAGAAAATAGTACTCTGAGGCAGTTAAGCACACAGTACACTATGAGTATACTATCTCTTAACTAGTGTTACACAACAATATTCTGGAACAACAGATTCCAATAACAAACAAATTGGGGAGATTCTGCTTGGTGCAACCTCTTGGTATTTCATAATACATATACATTGCCATTGTAAAAATGTTAGAAGTCTTGGATAGACAAACCTCCAAAGCATTGTATAACAGTATTTTGAAACTCTACTGAATACAGAACTCTTACAAAGACAGCATTTATTAACATGCTTAAGAACGGTTTCTGTAGAACTACGTCCTAAGAGATATGGACAGGCAAAATGAGAATGTGGAAAGAGCCCTGAATAAACTTTAGGTACAAAACTGTATAATGTTGAACTATATACTCACTGAATTGTCAAAAGAATATGGAAGGAAATGAAGGTGATGGAGGAGGAACAGGAAAAAGGGATGAATTCAAACAATGAAAACTAAAACTGATCATGTAATTTGAGGTTCTGGTAGAAATTCAGAATTGTACAGCCAGGTAATAAATACTAAAACAGAGACCGTCTGAACAGTGTGCTACCTCTTGCTTCTACCAGCATCCCAAGATTAAGATTCTTAGAGACTCTCCCATCATGAAACCTAACAATGATACTTTTTTACCTGTAACTGCTATGCTGCATGGCTAACTCTGCATTATTTCTCTACTCTTACCCTCACCTTTATAGTTTCCTCATTCACCAAAATTTTCCATCCTTGAGGAAAGATTAGGACTACCAAGAGGTAAATGTTTTGATAGTGAAATCCATATTAAATTTAGATAACCCGAGAAAAATTCTGAAGGCAGCTAAAAGAAGAATTCTAGTAAAATCACATATCAGAAATCACATATCAGAGTTTCACATGTCCTGTCAGAATCCCTGAGAACCAGGTACCTGGACAAGGCTGTGTCATTGTTAGGAAAAAAAAGATGGAAAGCATTACAATTTATTCTGTAAAACAAAACACAAATGCATAATTTACTGAAATAGAAACCAGACCCTTAAGCGTACATTTAAAATTAACACTATAAACATTAATGTGCAGACAGCTTTTTTTTTGTTTGCCAATTTAATTTCCTTTGGGTAAATTCCAAGAAGTGGTATGGCTGGGTTTTATGGTAGGGTTATATTCAGGTTTCTGAGGAATCTCCAGACTGACTTCCATAGTGGCTTTACCAGTTTGCATTCCCACAAACAGTGGGTTAGTGTCCCTTTTTCCCCACATCCTCTCTAGCATCTATTGTTGGTAGATTTCTGAATGTGAGCCATTCTAACTGGGGTGAGGTGAAACCTCATTGTGGTTTTGATTTGCATTTCCCTGATTGCTAGTGATCTTGAACATTTTTTCATGTGCCTGTTGGCCATTTGGATTTCCTCTTTCGAAAAATGTCTATTGAGGTCCTTGGCCCATCTCTTAAATGGGTTGTTTGTTTTGATGTTGTGGAGTTTCTTGATCTCTTTGGAGATTCTGGTTATCAACCCTTTATCTGTTGCATAGTTTGCAAATATTTTTTCCCATTCTGTTGGTTGCCTCTTCACTTCCCTGACTGTTTCTTTTGAAGAACAGAAACTTCTCAATTTGATGCAATCTCAAATGTTAATTTTGGCTTTGACAGCCTGTGCTTCTGGGGTCTTTTCCAAGAAGTCTTTGCCAGTACCTATATCTTGCAGGGTTTCTCCAATGCTCTCTAATAATTTGATGGTGTTGGGTCATAGATTTAAGTCTTTAATCCATGTTGAGTGAATTTTTATGTAAGGTGAAAGGTAGGGGTCTTGCTTCATGGTTCTACATGTGAAAATCCAATTTTCCCAGCACCATTTGTTGAATAGACTGTCCTTACTCCAGGGATTGGTTTTGGATCCTGGATCAAATATAAGTTGGCTGTAGATGTTTGGATTGATTTCTGGTGTTTCTATTCTGTTCCATTGGTCTAACCATCTGTTTCTGTACCAGTACCATGGTGTTTTGATAACAACTGCCCTGTAGTATGTCCTGAAATCTGGTATTGTGATGCCTCCGGCTTTGTTTTTGTTGTACAAGATTGCTTTGGCTATTCGAGGTCTTCTGTGTCTCCATATGAATTTCAGCATCATTTTTTCCAGATCTGAGAAGAAGGTCTTCGGTATCTTGATTGGTATTGCATTGAATATATACATTGCTTTTGGGAGAATGGACATTTTGATGATATTGATTCTTCCAATCCATGAGCATGGAAGGTTTTTCCATTTTTTGGTATCCTCTTCTATTTCTTTCTTTAAGGTTTTGTAATTTTCATCATAGAGATCTTTAACGTCCTTGGTTAAGTTTATTCCAAGGTATTTGATTATTTTTGTTGTTGTTTTTTTATTTTTGACAGGCAGAGTGGACAGTGAGAGAGAGAGAGAGAGAAAGGTCTTCTTTTGCCGTTGGTTCACCCTCCAATGGCCGCTGCGGCTGGCGCACTACGGCCGGCACACCGCGCTAATCCTAAGGCAGGAGCTAGGTGCTTCTCCTGGTCTCCCATGCGGGTGCAGGGCCAAAGCACTTGGGCCATCCTCCACTGCACTCCTGGGCCATAGCAGAGAGCTGGCCTGGAAGAGGGGCAACCGGGACATAATCCAGCGCCCCGACCGGGACTAGAACCCGGTGTGCCGGCGCCGCTAGGCGGAGGATTAAAATGTTGAGCCACGGCGCCAGCCATGATTGTTTTTGTAGCTGTTGTGTATGAGATTGATCTTAGAAGTTAAAGCTGTCTGCACATTAATGTTTATTGCAGCTCAATTCACAATAGCTAAGACCTGGAATCAACCCAAATGCCCATCAACAGTAGACTGGATAAAGAAATTATGGAACATGTACTCTATAGAATACTATACAGCAGTCAAAAACGGTGAAACCCGGTCATTTGCAACAAGATGGAGCAATCTGGAAAACATCATCCTGAGTGAAATAAGCCAGTCCCAAAGGGACAAATATCATATGTTCTCCCTGATCAGTGACAAATAACTGAGCACCAAAGGAGAAACCTGTGGAAGTGAAATGGGCACTATGAGGAACAGTGACTTGATCAGCTCTTGTCCTGACTGTTGATGTACAATGCAATACTTTAACCCTTTTAGTATTTTTTTTTGTACTAGTACAAAATAGTACTAGTACTATTGTTTGAACTCTGTAATTAACACACAATTATTCTTAGGTGTTTAAATTTAACTGAAAAGTGATCCCTGTTAAATATAAGAGTGAGAATAAGAGAGGGAGGAGATGTACAATTTGGAACATGCTCAATCGGACTTGCCCCAAATGGAGGAGTTAGAAACGCGCCAGGGGATTCCAATACAATCCCATCAAGGTTGCGTGAACAATGCCATCTCACTAGTCCAAGTGATCAACTTCAGTTCACAATTGATCACACTGATAGGGCTAAGACTCAAGGGATCACACAAACAAAACTAGTGTCTGCTAATACTAACTGATAGAATCAAAAGGGGAGAGAACGATCCATCATGGGAAGCGGGATACACAGCAGACTCATAGAATGGCAGATGTCCTAAACAACACTCTGGCCTCAGAGTCAACCCTTAAGGCATTCGGATCTGGCTGAAGAGCCCATGAGAGTATTGTAGGCATGGAAAGCCAAGACCCTCTGGCAAAAGAAAAAAAAAAAGAAGAGGACCTAAATGAAAGATCTCTGCGAGTGAGATCCCAGTGGAAAGAATGGGGCCATGAAAGAAGGAGGTACCTTTCTCTGAAGGGAGGAGAGAACTTCCACTTTGACTATGACCCTGTCTGAATAAGATCAAAGTCGGCAAACCCTAAAGGCTTCCATAGCCTTGGCAACTCATGACTAGAGCCTAGGGAGATTACTGACGCCCTAAACTAGAATGTCAAATTATTAAGTCAACAACAGGAGTCACTTTGTACTTACGTCTCATGTGGGATCTGTCCTTAATGTGTTGCCCAATGTGAAGTAAGGCTGTAACTAGTACTGAAACAGTATTTTACACTTTATGTTCTGTGTGGGTGCAAACTGATGAAATCTTTACTTAGTATATACTGAATCGATCTTCTGTATATAAAGATAATTGAAAATGAAAAAAAATTGGTTTTAAATCGGACATTGCATAGAAAATTAATCAATTTTTTAAAAAATATCATGTAGGATCTCTGTCCTTAATGTGCTGTACATTGTGATTTAATGCTATAACTAGTACTCCAACAATATTTTTCACTTTGTGTTGCTATGTGGGAGCAAACTGTTGAAATCTTTACTTAATATATACTAAACTGATCTTCTGTATATAAAGAGAATTGAAAATGAATCTTGATGTGAATGGAAGGGAAGAGGGAGTGGGAAAGGGGAGGGTTGTGGGTGGGAGGGAAGTTATGGGGGAGGGAAGCCATTATAATCCATAAGCTGTACTTTGGAAATTTATATTCATTAAATAAAAGTTTAAAAAATGTATATAAACAACTAAAAAATAAAATAAATTAACACTACAAGTAATGTAATTTAATAAGGAGAGAGTGAATTTTTTCCATGTCTATTATCAAGTGTGAGAATAATGATAACACCCACTAAAGGTAACAGTCTGAGCAGAGACCCATTCTCATTTAGCTATGGTATGAATTCAGGGTTGAAGATTTTCACAGTCATCATCCTATTGAATTTGTGTAAAAGAGGCATTATCTCCAGTTTCCAATTGTGCAGTTACATGACTGAACTAAGTTACAGAGCTATGTTCTGTACCAAATTCTTAATATCTCAACTTATAATACTGTTAGAAAAAAACTGCTACCTTTATTTAGAAAACAGTTATCTTTGCCTAGCAATGCTAACTCTCTAGTCATATAAAATATTTGCTCTCAAGTAGGTTTCCCATCAAACATGAAATACATTAACAGCTAATGCTTGTACTATGTGTTTTATTCCAAAATTTTTGTGAGTTTCAGGGTTTCCTTCTGTTTCTGTTACTTGCAAAGTCACTTTCCAAAAATTAAAAGTGCCTGACGAGTCAGGGACTCAAAAATATTGGATGGAGAGATGCAAGGGTTGATGGGTGGATGGATACACAAATAAGTAATGAGGCAAACATTTTTTTAAAACTACTATGCCTCATATCCTTGGTCAATATCATAATCTAATTATGGGATCATAATCTTTAAGTCATAAATTATTTAAAATTTCTTATAAAAACATTAAAAAAGGCAAAAGTAAACCAACATCAATTTTGTTACAAAAATATTTTCATAGTTCTATTCCCACAAACTGAATGAAAAATATGATGTTAAAATAAAAATTAATAAAATATTTGCTTTTCTTAAACACTAAAAAGTCTTTTATGATAAAAGTAGTACAGGAGCCAATGCTTCGGCGTAGTAGTCTAAACCACCATCTATGCAGCCAGCATATGTACGGGCACTGGCTCCTGTCCTGGCTCCATCTCCAATCCAGCTCTCTGCTGTGGCCTGGGAAAGCAGTGGAAGATGGCCAAGTGCTTGGCCCCTGCACCCAGATAAGAGACCTGAAAGAAATTCTTGGCTCCTGGCTACAGATGGCACAGCTCCTGCTACTGTGGCTATCTGGGGAGTGAACCTGCAGAAGGAAAACCTCTCTCTTTGTCTCTCCCTCTCCCTGTCTGTAACCCCGCCTCTCAAACAAATCAATAAATCTTAAAAAAAAAAATAGTATAAGTACTTTTAAACAAAAAGGCTTTAAAATTATTTAAGTATGGTTCCAAACTGATTTACGTAACTCTAAAATCTACTTTCCTGATTTTTCAGAACATACATAAACATAATATGACAGGTTTTAAGTATTTTGAAGACTGTTTCACATATTAAAGGAATGTAAAGCTTACTTTAGAAAAGATAGTCTTTCTAAAACAGATCATAAAAATAGCACAGGCATCCTTTTGATCCTCATAGCTATATTTATTCTTGAAAAAATTTATCCAGTATACCTTTCAGAATGATTTATTAGGTGTTATTGTTATAGTGTTCAATATTGTTCAGTACTGAACTACTCTATACTGATTATCACTCTTTACTTTGTGTTGGTTCTGTCATGTGCTTTTATTTACCTCCTGAGGCAAAACTATTTTAATTGGTTTAGAGAAACTTGAACTCCCTTTTATCAATGACATATTTCATCAAAATGGAACTACCCAGGAGCTATAGTCCAAGGGCAAAAAAACCATGATTCACTTTGGGCTTCCAAGATTTAAGACTCATAAGTCAATTGTAAAAATAAAAAAAAAAGAGGATGATGATAAAGCCTCTTTGTAAGCTAAGAACTTTTTACAATACACATAAACATAAAAATAAATAGATATCATTTTAATGCACCAAATGTGTATCTTATTTTATTTTATTAAAAGTTTGCTTTGGATGTAATACCTATACATTTTTATGGAATACAGTGCAATATTTCAACAAATGTAGACAGTGGAAACCAATCAAACCAAACAACTAGCCTTTCCATTTCCTTTTCTTTGTGTTTGGAGTGTGACAGCTCCTATTTTCCAGTTCTTTAAACATAAAATTATACATTATATTTAAATATGTGTATACCCATACACATTCTTAAATATGTGTGTACCCATGCAGACACACATACGTTCATACATAAGCATATATATATATATATATATATATATATATATATATATATAGTCACACATCAGTATCCATGTATGATTCATTCCAGGAAACTCTGCCCCCTGCCACAGATACCAAAATCTACAGATGCTCAAGTCCCTTATATAAAATGTCATTGTATTTGCATATAATTTATATATAACCTCCTTTATATTTTAAGTAATGTCTAGATTACTTAAAATCTCAAGTAAAATGTAAATGGGGCCAGCTCTGTGGGTTAGCAGGTTAAGCTGCTACTTGGGACACCAGCATCCCATATGAGCACCAGTTCCTATCTCAACTGCCCCTCTTCCAGTCCCAACTCCCTGAACCTTGGAAAGCAGCAAAAGCTGGCCCAAGTGCTTAGGCCCATGCTCCCATGTGGGAGATCTGGATGAAGCTCCAGGCTCCTGGCTTCAGCCTGGCCCAGCCCTGTCCATTGTGACCATTTAGGAAGTGAACCAGCAGATAGAAGACCTCTCTCTGTCTCTCCTCTTTCTGTTAACTCTTTTTTTGTTTGTTTGTTTGTTTGTTTGTTTTTTTGACAGGCATAGTGGACAGTGAGAGAGAGAAACAGAGAAAGGTCTTCCCTTTTGCCATTGGTTCACCCTCCAATGGCCGCTGCGGCCGGCGCATCTCGCTGATCCGAAGCCAGGAGCCAGGTGCTTCTCCTGGTCTCCCATGCGGGTGCGAGGCCCAAGCACTTGGGCCATCCTCCACTGCCTTCCCGGGCCATAGCAGAGAGCTGGCCTGGAAGAGGAGCAACCAGAACAGAATCCAACGCCCCAACTGGGACTAGAACCCAGTGTGCCGGCGCCGCAAAGCGGAAGATTAGCCTGTTAAGCCACGGCGCCGGCCATTGTTTGTTTTTAATAAAAAGATTTGTTTATTTGAAAGTCAGAGTTACACAGAGAAAAGGAGAGGCAGAGAGAGAGGTCTTCCATCCGCTGGTTCACTCCCCAGATGGCCACAAGGGCTGGAGCTGCAACAATTCCTGGAGCCAGGAACTTCTTGTGGGTCTCCCACACAAGTGCAGGCACCCAAGCACTCGGCTCATCCTCCACTGCTTTCCCAGGCCACAGCAGAGAGCTGGATTGGAAGTGGAGCAGCCAAGACTCGAACCAACGCCCATTTGAGATGCCTGGGATGCCAGCACTGCAGGCAGCGGCTTCACCTACTATGCTACAGAAAATGTACTTAGTATGTAACTATTATACTATATTGTTTAGGATATAATGACAGGGGGAAAAGTCTATACATTCAGTAGAGATGGAAATTTTATTTTCCAAATATTTAAATCTCCAGTTGTTTGAGTCAACAGATGTGGAACATATAAATAACACAGTGATGACAGTACACCACACACACACACACACACACACACACGCACTCGCACACACACACAGTAAATCACTAAACTATAATTTTATAAAATATCAATATGTATTAAACATATTAGAAAGTCTACAAAAGTCTCTAACATAGAAAAGCTAAATGATGTAAAATTCTAACAGGAAAAACAGATGGAGCTACTTAGTATTTCTCCTATTTTGTTTTGTTGATGGGCTATCTTCCAAATATCCACACATTGCATCTATATTATACTGCAGTCAATTTTGAAATAATTTAGTTATAGTAAGTCCTGCTAGCTGAATAAACTTGGGCAAATGGTGCATAATTTTAATAGGCCTTTATTTCTTTAATCATTTCACATCATTGCATTATTCATGAACAATAAGCAAAAAATAATTTGCCTGTTGCAAAAAGAAATTATGCTTATTAAATAGGTTTTAGTTCCTTGAGATTTCACTATTTCAAAACCGGAAACTAAAGTACGATTTTTTGTGTGTTTTTAAAGATTTTATTTATTTATTTGAGAGACACAGACAGTGAGAGGGAGAGACAAAGATCTTCCTTCTGCTGATTTACTACCCATATGGCAGCAATGACCAGAGCTTTGCCAACCAGAAGTCAAGAGCCAGGAGCTTCTTCCAGGTCTCTCACATGGGAACAGGGGCCCAGACACTTGGGCCATCTTCTAGTGATTTCCCAGGCCATAGCATAAAGCAGGTTTGGAAGACAGCAGCTGGAACTAGAACCAGCGCCCATATGGGATGCCAGTGCCGCAGGCAGAGGATTAACCTACTGTACCACAGGGCCAGCCCCTAAAGTACAATTTGTATGAAGCCAAACATTAATTGTGATACACGTCCCAAATAAGTAATATACACAGTGATAGACACCCACCTTTCACTGTCACTTTTCTTTTTTAATTTTACATTTTGTGGTAAGAAGCTTAGAATGAGATAAGTCCTTTCAGTAATTTTTTGTGTACCATACAGTATTATCAAAACAAATAAAATGATAATAAGTATTAGCAAGGAAGTAGAGAACTCCTGTACGCTGGTAGTGGGGATACAAAATGCGAACACAGTATGGAGGTCCCTGAATAAATTAAAAATAGAACTACCATATAATCCAGTAACTTAGCTCCTGAATATTTATCCAAAATGATTGAAATCAGGATCTTTAAAGATATTTTCACTGATTTGTTCATTAGAACACTGTTCTCAATAGCCAAGATGTGAAGCTGGCGCTGTGGCTTAGCAGGTAAAGCCACTGCCTGCAGTGCCGGCACCCCACATGGGAGTCAGTTCAAGTCCTGGCTGCTCCACTTTCGATCCAGCTCTCTGCTGTGGCCTGAGAAAGCAGTAGAAGATAGCCCAAGTCCTTGGGCCACTGCAGCTGCATGGGAGACCTAGAGGAAGTTCCTGACTCCTGGCTTCATATCGGCACAACTCCAGCCATTGCAGCCAATTGCGGAGTGAACCAGCAGATGGAAGACTCACTCTCTCTCTCTCTCTCTCTCTCTCTCTGCCTCTCCTCTCTGTAACTCTTTCAAATAAATAAATAAATCTTTAAAAAAAATAGCCAAGATGTGAAAATAACCTAAATTTTCTATGCTTGCTGACTGGCCATCACTTTTGCCAAACAAGCTAACAAGAATCACAAGCCCCTAAACACAGAAGGATCACTGGAGAAAAAGCCAAGTTCTAGCCGGCGCCGCGGCTCACTAGGCTAATCCTCCGCCTTGCGGCGCCGGCACACCGGGTTCTAGTCCTGGTCGGGGCACCGATCCTGTCCCAGTTGCCCCTCTTCCAGGCCAGCTCTCTGCTGTGGCCAGGGAGTGCAGTAGAGGATGGCCCAAGTCCTTGGGCCCTGCACCCCATGGGAGACCAGGAGAAGCACCTGGCTCCTGCCATCGGATCAGCGCGGTGCGCTGGCCGCAGCGCGCCTACCGCGGTGGCCATTGGAGGGTGAACCAACGGCAAAGGAAGACCTTTCTCTCTGTCTCTCTCTCTCACTGTCCACTCTGCCTGTAAAAAAAAAAAAGCCAAGTTCTCCCATCCAGCCCTTTTTAAAAAGGCACAGCTCCTCCTTATACGGAATTCTAGTGAAATTGGTAATTTCAATGGATACACTACACACAGAAAAAGTAAAATGGGTTGGTTAAAGACTCATCTGGAAGTGTCTTCCCTAACCAAAATTGTGAGAATTTGAGTATTGTAAAGAATAAAATAATAATTTGATTATTGAGTGTTCAATAAACATTAAATCAATAAAACATTAAATAATTAAACAAATCAATAAAAATTGAGGAATGCATAATGACACTCAAAAAAGAAAAACTGGGAAAAACTCATTGTTGCCTTTTAAATTGGCTATTAAATTAATTTTTCTTTGAGAATTTAAAATTGAAGTAAAAAATAAAATATATGTATCTTTTTTAAAAGTTTTATTTTATTTATTTGAAATACAGAGTTACAGAGAGAGGTAGAGACAGAGAGAGAGAGAGAGAGAGAGAGGTCTTCCATCTGCTGGTTCACTCCTCAAATGACCAAAATGACCAGAGCTGTGCTGATCTGAAGCCAGGAGGTTATTCCAGGTCTCCCACACTGGTTCAGGGACCCAGGGACTAGGGCAATTTTCACTGCTTTCCCAGGCCATAGCAGAGAGCTGGATCGGAAGCAGAGCAGCAGGGACTCAAATCCGTGCCCATATGGGATACCAGCACTGCAGGCTGGGCTTTAACCTGCTGCACCACATCGCTGGCCCCTCTATCTTTTAACAAAAGCTGTACTTCAGAATAGCAGTGATGCTGGTTCATGAGGAAAAACTCTAACTAGAAGAAAAACAAATCTTCAGCTGATAATCATAGAAGGAAGAATAAATTAGAAAAAAAATCACCATTTTGTGACATCTAATGAAAATATGCATTCAGAAAAGGATTGCACATTGACTCTGAAACCATTACTGAATGGTTGGTTGGGAATTCCATGCAAACGTGATACCAAAGTGAACTCACAGATTTTCTTCCAGTTGTAAAGGGAAATTTTAATGTACAAAAGATAACAAGACTCATTTGTGGAATGAACCAGCAGATGAAAGATTGACCTCTCTCTCTCTCTCTCTCTCCCTCTCTCTCTCTCTCTCTCTCTCTCTCTCTCAAGTTATCTCCTAGCCCTGTCGGACTCTCTACTACCCATTATACTGTTTTCTCCACGATAGTTACAATTAACTGGAAAGACTTGGCCGGTTGATTGGTTTCTTGATTGACCATAACCATTTTCCAGAATGTAATCACTACAAGAAGTTACATCTTGGGGCCTGCGCTGTGGCATAGCAGATAAAGCTGCTGCTGGCAGTGCTGGTATTCCATATGGGCACTGTTTTGAGCCCTGGTTGCTCCACTTCTGATCCAGCAATCTGCTATGGCCTGGGAAAGCAACAAAGATGGCCCAAGTCCTTGGGCCCCTGCATCTACGTGGGAGACCCAGAAGCTCCTGGCTCCTGGCTTTGGATCGGTGCAGCTCCAGCCATTGTGGCCAACTGGGGAGTGAACCAGCAGATGGAAGACCTCTCTTCACTCCCTCTGTCTCTCCTTCTCTCTCTGTGTAACTCTGACTTATAAATAAATAAATTTTTTTTAAAAAAAGAAGAAATTAGATATTACCTGTCATATTCACAACTATATGACCAATTTTCAGTTTAATTATGGTAGGATAACTAATATCATATCTTTTCAGATATAATGTAGCATCAACTATATACCACTTTTAATGCATTCTGCCTAAAAATGTTTAACTAGAATCTAATAAAGGCACTGGAACTAAATTCCAGGTTACAGAAAATGCAAGAATGACACCATGAAGGGGAAAAGGCCAGATCCAAAAGGTAGAATACTCAATAAGACAATTCGGTTGTCCCTTTGTCATAAAAAAGTGCTTGATCAAAATAGAGACCTAAGGGACATAACAATCAGGACCCTCAATAATGTTTGTGGGTCTGGTGCCATGTCTCACTTGGTTAATCCTCTGCCTGCAGCGCCGGCATCCAATATGAGTGCCGGGTTCTAGTCCCGGTTGCTCCTCTTCCAGTCCAGCGCTCTGCTGTGGCCTGAGACAGCAGTGGAGGATGGCCCAGGTGCTTGGGCCCCTGTACCCACATGGAAGACCAGGAGGAGGCACCTGAATCCTGGCTTCAGATCGGCACAACACCGGCTGTAGCAGCCATTCGGGGAGTGAACCAACAGAAGGAAGACCTTTCTCTCTGTCTCTGTCTCTCTCTCTCACTGTCTATAACTCTACCTGTCAAATAAAAAAAAAATAATGTTTGTAATTTAAGCCATCTGCAAAGGACATTTGATGAGCAAGTGGAGAAAATTTAAATTTGAATCAGCTGTTGGATGGCAGTAAGAAATTATCACAAATTTTATTAACATTATATGATAATGGTATTTTGTCTAAGCAGTAAAATGATCTTTTTAGGGATGTTTATTGACTTTTTGTTGGTGGAATGTTGTCACATAAGTAATTTCTTTAAAATGCTTTGAAATAAGTGTAGGTGCCAGCTTTGTGGCACACGGTGCTAAGCTATCACCTGCTATGCTGGCCTCTCATATGAGCACTATTTCAAGTCCGAGCTGCTCCACTTCCAATTGAACTCCCTGCTAATGCACCTGAGAAAGCAGCTCAACATAGCCAAGTGCTTAGGGTCATGCCACCCACTTGGGAGACCCAGATGGAGTTCCAGTCTCCCAGCTTCAGGCTGGCCATTTGGGCAGCAAACCAGCAGATGGAAGACCCTCTGTTCTCCCTCCTCTATTTAAATCTGCCTTTCAAATAAGTAATTAAATCTTTTTTAAAAAAAACAGGACTCACTGTGGCACAGCAGGCAAAGCTGTTGCTTGTGATGCTGGCAGTCCATTCCAAAGTGCTTATACAAGTCTCCAGCTGCTGTGCTTCCAATCCAGCTTCCTGCTAATTAGGCTGGAAAGGCAACAGAAGATGATCCAAGAGCTTGTACCTCTGCCACCCATGTGAAAGACCAGGATGGAGTTTCTGGCTCCTGGCTTTAGCCTGACACAGACCTGGCTCTTGTGGCCATTTGGAGAATGAATCAGCAGTTGGAAGGTTGATTTCTCTCTCCCCTCTCCTCCTTTCTCTCTCTCAATTTTATTTTATCTTCTTTCTCTTTAAAATAAATCCTCACTCCAAATACCCTATACCTCCTGCTGTGTCCAACTCTCTAGTACCCCTTGTACTGTTTTCTCCATGATAGTTACAATTAACTGGAAACACTTGGCTGGTTGATTGGTTGGCCATAGTCGTCTTCCAGAATGCAATCCCTATAAGAAGTTCGATCTTGCCTGTCATATTCACAATTATATTCCTTGACCTTGAAGAAATGCATGGCACAAAGCATATGCTCAGTAAACACCATTTTTAAAGTACAATTGTACTAAAACATTGCACTGATGAAAAAAATTTTTTAAAGACTTCCTTGAGTTACACATGCAGTTTCCTGTAAAAATGTGTTGAAAAAATTGGGAAGGAGATATTTTATTTCACATGTGAATGGAGCTTATACTGTGACTGCCAATTAACAGAAGAGAACAAAGATGTAAAGATTATAACTCAGAGCTATTTGAAACCACACATGAACAGTTGACAGTGCACAGCTGGAAGACATCAATATGAAGTTCAAAGAGCTGAGTCTTCCAGCACCTGTTTCTGAGCTATAACTTGTTTATATTTTTCATAATAAGATGAAATGCGATGTTTTTGGAAAGCCAGTACATGAGACTTCTAAACATATCCTATAGGAATGAAATCTTTAAACCTAAAAATAAAGCTTGCAGTGCTCAGATGAAAGAAAATTAAAACATTTTATTTTTAAAAACGTAACAGTGAAAATCATAATCCAAAGTAACTGTATCAGCGTGAATTGGAACATCTTTTCTATCTACAGGAGCATATAAAGTATTAAGATGAGATTTAAAATTAAAAACAACAGAAACTCTTTGGCTCAAAAAAATACTAGTAACAGATTTTTGTCATATGCAGAGAGTGGATTCCATAGAAAAATTTTTTAAAGATTTATTTATTTATTTGAAAGTCAGAGTTACACAGAAAGAGAAAGAGAGACAGAGAGAGAGGTCTTCCATTCACTGGTTCAATCCCCAACTGGCTGCAATGGCTGGAGCTGAGCTGATCCAAAGCGAGGAGCTAGGAGCTTCTTCTGGGTCTCCCACATGGGTGCAGGGGCCCAAGGACTTGGGCCATCTTCTACTGCTTTCCCAGGCTATAGTAGAGACCTGGGTTGAAAGCGGAGCAGCTGGGACTGATAGCAGCCCCCCAATGGGATGCTGGCACTGCAGGTGGTAGCTTTACCCACTATACCACAGTGTCAGCCCCTAGAATAATAATAAGATAATGCTTATAATTTTATGACTTGACATTGAAAAATATATTTACATAATAAAAGCCACTCACAGAAGCCCACTAGGTGATATAGCTGATGGCAGCATGTCTAATGGGATTATTCTGTGCTCTTTATTCTAATTTGTACACAGAGAACTAAGAATAAAATCACATAAAATCATGAATTGACATTTCAACAGGAAAGCAGTGGCTCCATAGCCAGGTTTTCATCAGGCTACAGGGTTTTTTTTAAGACTGGAATCCTTGGGTCCAGCGCTGTGGCATTGTAAGCTAAGCCTCCACCTGTGGCAACCATACCCTTATGGGCACCAGTTATAGTCCCAGCAGCTCCTCTTCCTATCCAGCTCTCTGCTTATGGCCTGGTGCCGGGGTCCAGCTCCAGCAGTCCAGGGGTTCCCAAAGGTGTGAGAGGTGTCACCGCAGGAAGAAATGAGAGACACACTCACAGCAAGGCTGAAGGCATGGCTCCAGCTCTCGAGCACCAGCTTTATTTTATATCATAAGTCACATTATGATTCTTTCTTACAGTAACAAGTCTGTTGTCCATTTTCTTAGAACCATTGACCTTGTATTTTATGTTGTCTCTAGATTCTATGTCAACATCTAGTTACATTTTCTTTGATTTTCAAGGGAATATTCAGAGCATGGGTTACAGTCACAGACAGGTGCGAGACAATGAGCTGCCCACACAAGCCAAGGCCTTGAGTACTGCCAAGCTATGCAGAAATTGGTTACACAAGCTAGAATATTACCTTCCTAATCTAATCTTTACTAGATGCCTCAATGTTCAAAGTAGGTCCTTTTTTTAAATGTATTGCCTCTTTTGCAGTTCTTTCTGTAACTCTTTAATTTCTTTAGGTTCACTTAGATCTATTCCACAGTCTTGACATCCTAACCATTGTTGCATTTGTTGCATATATTGAATTAAACTTTAATAATATTTATCTTTGTTTTAGTGGGAAGTATACACCAGGGAGCCTGTTGCCTTTTAATTTTTTCCCACAAAGAGCTTAACCTTCAGTAAAGCATCAATCCCTTCTTCTACACTAACATTTGACTTGATTAAAATTCTACAAAGCAATGGACATTTGGAAGATTTTGAAACTAAGTGCTCTTCCCTAAAATTAGAAATACAGCAATCATTAGCGGGACCACCAGGAAGTTCCAGCTTTCTTATGCAGAGTGTAGTTCCCAACCTAAAACCACTAAGAGGACCACAGCTGAGACAGACCTTCTGCTGTGACCTTGTCACCAGCCTGGGAAAGCAGTAGAAGATGGCCCAAGTGCTTGGGCCCCTGCACCCATGTGGAAGACCTGGAAGAAGCTCCTGGCTCCTGGCTTCAGATTGGCCCAGCTCCAGCCATTGCAGCCATTTGGGGAGTGAACCAGCAGATGGAATATCTTTCTCCCTGTCTTTCTTTCTGTCTGTAATTCTACATCTCAAATAAGTAAATGAAATCTTTAAATAAAAAAAATCAGATTTTTTTCTCCATTCTAGATTTAGTTGTCATTAAAAAAAAAAAAGATATGAAAACATTCTTAAGGTGGAGCCAACATTGAGGCACAGAGGTTAAGCAGCTGCTTACAGTGCCAACTTCCCATATCACAGTGCCAGTTTGAGTCCTGGCTTCTTCTCTTCCATCAACCTCCCTGCTAGTACATCCAGGAAGTAGAAGATGACAGCCCAAGTACTTGAGTTCCTGCCACCCATGTGGAAGATGCAGATGGAATTCCTGGCACAAGGCTTCAGGCTGGCCCCATCTCAACTATTGCAGCCATTTGAACTACTGAAAATTAAGTAAGTTAATACATGTAAGGCACTTTCAATAACACTTGATACATGACAAGTCATCTTTTTCAGCCTTTACATTTAAAACCCTGTAACTCATTCTTAGTTTGTAGGTGAGACCAGAACAGGTCATTGATCAGATTTAGCCCACGGGCTACAATTTGCTAGCTCCCAATCTAGAACTTTACAAGCAGCCAGAAAGGTCCATCAAAATTAGGCAGAGTATTCTAGGAAGATGGGAGCAGAGGAAGTGCCAAAAGTCTGTCTCCTCACCAATTCGATAATTACACGGGCAGAATCTGCTGGATGAAACAATTTTGGAACTTTGGAGTCTATTGAAGGCTTGAAACTTCCAGAGGAAGCTTGCACAGTACATTGCAGTTCACTTTTATCAATTTCAGCTCTTAACTGGCAACAACCGATCATCCTCCACTTCCACCTCCAAAATCTCAAAGCCAAAGAGAGAATCCCAAAAATGGCAACAAGAATCAACTTGTCACAACAGATCCTCAATAAGATTATCTTCAAATTTCTTATTGGAAACCATAGAGGCCAGAAAGCAATGAGACCAATATATTCAGAGCACTAAAAGAAAAAAAAAAAAAACTATCAAGACTCCTATACATAGCAAGACTGTCCTTCCAAAGTGAGGAATAAATCAAGACATTTTCAGATAAGGAAGATGTGTGAGAGCTTGTTACCATTAGACCTATTCTGCAAAAAAGAAAAAAAAATAGAGAAATCTCAATTTACTAAATCAGGGACAAAAGGGGACATTACAACCTATTTTAAGACATCAAACATGCTGTAAGAGAGTATTCTGAACAAACAAATACAAAGAAATTGGAAAACCTAGCTGAAATGGGAAAATTCAAAACACAAAACCTGCCACACGTACGTCAGGAAGAAACAGAAAATTTGACTATACCTATAACTACTAAGATTGATTTTTGTAGTCAGAAAATCTCCTGGCAAAGATGGGCACTGTACCTAATAGCTTTAATGATGAATTTCTCCAGTTAAAGAACTAACACCAATCCTTCTGAAAGTTTTTTTAAAAAATTGTAGAGTACAGAACACTTTTTAACTCATTCTGCAAGTCAGAATTACCCTAATATCAAATTCAAACGAAAACACTAAAGTAAAACTATAGGCCAATATCTTTTGTAACCACTGATGCAAAAATCCTCAACAAGATACTACCAAACTGAATTGTGTATACTATGATGAAGTTGGATTTATTACTAGAATACAAGGGTCAGACAACATAATAAAACCAGTCCATGTAATGCACTACACTAATAGAAACAAAGGGAAAAATACAATGTGATCATATCAATTGATACAAAAAAAAACACTTTTACTATATTTGACGTCCCTCTTGATAAAAACAACCAATATACTAGGAAGAGAAGGAAACTGTCTCAACATAACAAAAGCTATCTATGAAAAACCCATAGCTAACATCATACTTAATGCTGAAACTACTGAAATCTTTTCCTCTGAGATCTGGATCAAAGTAAGATGACCACTGTTCCACTTCTATTCAGCATAGTACTAGAAGTTTCAGCCAGAGCAACTAAACAACAAAAAGAAATTTTAAAAGTCCAAATTGGAAAGGAATATGTAAAATTATCTGTTTGCAAGTGCTAGGGTTTTATATAGAAAACCAGAAAGTTACAAATTAGCGTGATTTAAAAGTTTAAAAAAATTAAAAACTGCAATTTAAAAACAGTCATCAAATAAAACAGACAGTAAATATTTTAGGTTCTGTAGGCCCCAAGTCAAAATCAAGCAAAGATACTCATTAAAGGCTAAGATAAAAGAAGAGCAAAGTAAGCCAAGAAAGAAAGCATAAATATAACAATCATAATTAATAAAACAAGAAATGGGCTAATAATAAAGAATATCAGCCAAGGGAAAAGAAAGCACGAAATTACCAACATCAGGGATAGAAATTTTGCCACAGGCTATATAAAAATTTAAAGGAATTTACACATAAGGGAATAATGGAAACATAACAAGTCATGTTTTGTCAATAACCTGAAAAGTGATATGAAATCGAAATATTTCTTCTAAAATACAATTTATTAAAAGTGACACACAGCCAGCCGATCTTTGACAAAGCATTAGCACGTGTTTATGGAGAATACTATGGAAATTCCTCAAAAAATAAGGGGCCTGTGTTCTGGTACAATGACTTAAGCTGACACTGGCCACACCAGCATCTCATATCAGAGTGCCAGTTTGAGTCTTGGCTGCTCCACTTCTAATCCAGCTCTCTGCTAATGCACCTGGGAAAGCAGCAGAAGATGGTCCATGTACTTAAGCCCCTGACACCCAGGTGGGAGATCCAGATGGAGTTCTGGGATCTTGGCTTTTGCTTAGCCCAGCCCTGGCTATTAAGGACATTTGGGGAGTGAACCATTGGATAGAAGATAATTTTCTCTCTTTGTCTCTCTATCTCTCTCTGTCACTCTGTGTTTCAAATAAATAAGTAAATCTTTAAAAACAAAAGAAATACAAAACTAAAAAATAGATCTACCATTTGAAGCATTATCCCATTTCTGGGTATATATGCAAAAGAATTGAAAACAGCATAAGAAAAAGATACCTGGACTCCCATGTTCATTGCAGCACTATTCACAATAGATTAAATAGAGAAACAATCTAATTCTGAATGTGTAAAGAAAATGTGTATATATACACAACAGAATACTATTCAAACATGAAAAAAAAAATGAGATTCTTCCATTTAAGCTAAATGGATGGACCTGGGGATCATTATGTTAAACAAAACAAACCAACACAGAAAGACAAAGACTATAGTTCCCCGCCCATTTGTGGAAGTTAAAGTTAAAATAAAGTTGATCCAAACTTAGAATAGTAATTACTAACTAAATTACTAAGTATTAGCTAATAATAATTATCACTTTAGTAATTGCTAACTAAATTACTAAGTGGTAGCTAATAGTGATTATTAATTTATAATAATAATTACTAACTAAATAATAATTACTAACTAATGGTGGAGAGCTTGGATAATATGTACTAAACCAAGGTAAGATAAACATAAGTTCTACTCCTTTATAGCCCACTGGGGTGACTATAGCTCACAATAATATATTATTTTGTATGACTTATTTTGTATAAAAACTGGGAAGGGAAGCTGGTTTGATCTGAGCACAAGTTAAAGAAAAGGAGATAGAGAGATTGAAAGTCCAGTTGTCTGGCTTCATTGGTTAATGCTGTGCACATGTGTAGAAGTATTGCACAAGCATGTATAAGTATTACATGTTAATAAAAATAAAATTAGAAATTGATGCAGGCCGGCGCCGTGGCTCAACAGGCTAATCCTCTGCCTAGCGGCGCCGGCACACCAGGTTCTAGTCCCGGTCGGGGTGCCGGATTCTGTCCCGGTTGCCCCTCTTCCAGGCCAACTCTCTGCTGTGGCCCGGGAGTGCAGTGGAGGATGGCCCAAGTGCTTGGGCCCTGCACCCCATGGGAGACCAGAAGCACCTGGCTCCTGCCGTCGGATCAGCGCGGTGCACCAGCCGCAGCGCGCCTACCGCGGCGGCCATTGGAGGGTGAACCAACGGCAAAAGGATGACCTTTTTCTCTCTCTCTCTCTCTCACTGCCCACTCTGCCTGTCAAAAATTAAAAAAAAAAAAATTTAAAAAAAAAAGAAATTGATGCAGGAAGAGTTATAAAAAGTAAATAGCATATGTCTATGAAAGAATGGTTATGTCATCATTAACTTTGCCATATACAAAAAGAAACTAAACAAGAATGCTTGAATGTACAATTCATTCATATGTTCAAGGGAAAAAATAATAAATATCCTACAGAAATTCTTTTAAGAAATAGAAAATGTAAAACCTTTCTAATTCATTTCACAAAGCCAGCATAATCATAAAAATACATCTAATTAACATATTCCAAAAAATGTAATTACAGAAAAAAATTCCACATGATTATGGATACAAATAAAAACAAACTGTTGGATAATCAAAACCTGCAATATATCAAAAGAATAATACAGAGTCACTAAGTGGAGTTTTCTTCACCTGCCCCACCCACACCTGGGTGAAAACTTGATATCACCTTGAAAATGAATGTAATTAAACACATTAATAAAATGAATGAGAATAATCATGTGATCACATCAACAGATGTACAGTATTTGAGCAAAGTAAACTGCCCTTGTTAATTTGTAAACAATGAATTGCTATACTCATACTAGTAGTGAAATATTAAACATTTTCTTTATAATCAGAAAAAGAAATAGTGAGAATATCTACTTCTATCACTTTACACTACAATGTAGTAAAATTTCTAGCCAGAACAATGAGGAAAAAAATTAGCTTTAAAATTTATAATTATTGCAAAGTAAGAACTAACTGAAACTGTTAACATTAGCAAACAACATGATTATGTACATCAAAGACATTAGCAAGGTTTCAGGATGAAAGATCAAAAATGAAATCAATTATATCTCTATATAAGAGCAACAAAATATAGAAAAATGAAATAAGAATACCACCTATAATAGCATTTTTTAAAAATCGAATACCTAGGAATTAATCTAACAAGATATCCCAAATCACCAAATTGAAAAATAAAGGCATTGTTGATAGAAATGAAGAGCCAAGTAACAGAAACAGAGATAGTTTATCATATTTCTGTGTTGCTATCCATTTACTCTCTGTAAGGTGATTTTTAGATTCAACACAATTCTAATTGGAAGTTCAGCAGGATTTTACTGAAAAAACTAACAAGCTGATTCTACTCTTCATTTTGAAATGCAAAGAATATAAAACAGGAAATTCCTGAAGCAGAAAAACACAGGTGGAGGAATTACACTACCATAACGTGTAACTTTGTGTCAGTTTGACTGAGGATGCTCAGACAGTGGTAAACCATTATTACTCAGTGTGTCGGGAATGGTGTCTGGGAAAGAAATTAAAGTTTGAATCAGTAGAGTAAGTAAAGAACACCCTCACCAGTGCATGTGGGCATCATTCAATCTGATGAGGTCCTAAATAGAGCAAAATTAAGAGGAAGAGTGAATTCATTCCCCACAAGCTGGGATATTTGTTTCCTCCTGTGTCGGGTATCAATGCTCCAAGTTCCTGGATCATAATATTCAGACTGAATGCACCACAGACCCTGCTAACTCTTCAGACTAGCAGACAGCAAATTGTGCTTCTCAGCCTCACAACCTAGTGAGCCAATATTCACTTCATAGCTAGATACATGCATACATACATGCATCATACATGCACACACATACATACATAGAAACTGTTTCTTTGGAGAACCCTGACTAAAACAAATGTCTTATTTCAAAAGAAGTACTGGTATTAACTATCCTGTACATCAATATAGATCAATTGGATCAGTAAAGACTTCAAGAATGGTGCTAAGAATAGGATAACTGTGGTGCTGGCATTGTGACTCAGTGGGTTGGGCTGCCGCCTGTGACACCCACATTCCAAATGAATGCCAAAGCCCTTGAGACCATTTGGAGAGTGAGCCAGCAGATGAAGATTCTCTCTCTCTTTCTCTCTCTTTCTCTCTCTCTGCTTCTCCTGCTCCTTCTCCTTCTCCTTCTCCTTCCCCTTCCCCTTCCCCTTCCCCTTCTCCTCCTTCTCCTTCTCTGTAACTCTGCCTTTGAAATTAAAAAACTGAATAGGATAATTAAAACTCTATATACAAAAGTTGGTTTCAGTGGAATCATAGACATAAAACCTAAAAATATAAGCTTCTACTAGAAAAAACATAAGAGAACATATTCAAAATCATGCACAGGCAGACTTTTAAAATATGAAGATTATTAACCTTAAAAATGTTCACTTCATTAAACCAAAAATTCTTATTCATCAAAGACACCATTAAGAAATAGTATAGGGATGTCTTTGGAGAACATATTCTCAGTCCATATATACATAGAAAGGAATATATAACTAGAATATCTAAATAACAATAAACATGTGAGAAACCTAAATTTTTACAGGGATGAAAGATTTTTTGAAAAAGATTTATTTATTTGAAAAGCAGAGTTACAGACAGAGAAAAGGAAAGACAGAGAGAGAGAGAGAGAGAGAGAGAGATCGATCTTCCATCTGCTGGTTCACTCCCCAAATGGCCTCAATGGCCAGAACTGGGCTGATCCAAAGCCAGGATCCAGGAGCTTCTTCTGGGTCTCCCACAAAGTTGCAGGGGCCAAAGTACTTGGGCCATCTTCCACTGCTTTCCCAGGCCATAAGCAGAGAGCTGGATCAGAAGAGGGGCAGCTGGGACACGAACTGGCACCCATATGGGATGCTGGCTCTGCAGGCAGAGGCTTAACCTACTACACCACAGCACCAGCCCGGGATGAAAGATTTGAACAAGCACTCCATCCAAAATAATAACAACAACAACAACAATAATAATAATACACCAATAGCTAGTAAAGAAATGTCAAGTTTTCAAAATCATTAGTAGTCAGGAAAATGCAAATTAAAAGTGATTTTTTTTTTTTACAGGCAGAGTGGACAGTGAGAGAGAGAGAAAGGTCTTCCTTTTCTGTTGGTTCACCCCCCATGGCTGCTGCGGCCGGCGCACCATGCTGATCCGAAGCCAGGAGCCAGGTGCTTCTCCTGGTCTCCCATGTGGGTGCGGGGCCCAAGGACTTGGGCCATCCTCCACTGCACTCCCGGGCCACAGCAGAGAGCTGGACTGGAAGAGGAGCAACCAGAACAGAATCTGGCACTCCAACCGGGACTAGAACCCAGTATGCCGGCGTCGCAGGTGGAGGATTAGCCTATTGAGCCGAGGCACCGGCCAAAAGTGAATTTAAAAAGGAAACTAAAAGGTACAAGTGCAAACTCAGTAAAAATGGCTGCTATTTAAAATATTGGCAATATCTTATGTTTCTGAGGGATAATTCAAATGTCCTTGCAGGGGCTGGTGCTGTGGCATAGTGGCTAAGCCTCTGCCTGTGGCACCAGCATCCCATGAGTGCTGGTTCTAGGCCCAGCTGCTTCTCTTCTGATCCAACATCCCTACTGATGGCCTGGGAAAGCAGTAGAAGACGGCCCAAGTCTTTGGACCCCTGCACCTGCATGGGAGACCCAGAAAAAGCTCCTAGCTCCTGGCTTCAGATCAGCTCAGCTCTGGCTGTTGCAGGCATTTGGAGAGTGAATCAATGGATGGAATACCTTTCTGTCTCTTCCTCTCTCTGTCCATAACTCTGCCTCTCAAATAAATACATAAAATAAAATAAAATAAAAAAGTCCTTACAGGGCCAGCATTTGGCACAGAGAGTTAAGCTGCTGCTTGTAAACCTGTCATCCCATATGAGCACTGGTTTGTGTCTCAGCTGCTCCACTGCCTATATAAGCAGCAGAAGATGGCCCAGGTGCTTGGGCCCCTGCGCCCTTGTGAGAGATCTTGAAGGAATTTCCTGGCTCCTGGCTTTGGTTTGGCCAAGTGTAGGCTGTTGAGGCCATTTGGGGAGTGAAGCAGTAGATAAAAGGTATCTCTCTCCTATTTCTTTCTTTCTCTGCCTTTCAGGTAAATAAATAAGTTTATAGTCAATCAATAAAATGTCCTTCATTGTCAGTGGGAGGATAAAATAAAATAATGACTGACAATTTTATTAAATTATTTAGCTACCCTAATATTTTATCTTAGTCCTAGATATTTACCTGCAAAAATAATAAAAATCAGAGATTTACTCTAAGAGCTCAAATCCGGAAGCAACCTGTGAAGGGAGAATGAGGAAACATTGTGGTATAGTAGCAACATGGAATACTAAGAAATGAACAACTGAAATATGCAACAACATGGACGAGTCTTAAAAACTTTTAGACAAAAGTTCAGACACAGAGGAACAGTCCTGTTCAATCCATTATAGTTTATAAAATAAATGAGTAAGCGAATCCTAACTAAAATGACTAAAGAACTTTCTAATTCCTGTCTTTGTCCTTTACGTGGACAGTGTTACTGAGTATAAACCTCTCCTTCATTAAACAACTCTCTTTCATTCTTTAATGAGCATCTATGACAACCAGGCATTCTGCTAAGCACTGGAAATGGAATGATTGATGAGAAATAGTCCCTGCCTCCAAGGATGGATTAGTCAATAATGATAATGCCACATGACAGGTATGATGATGAATCCCAACACGGACATTATATAGCTCAGCTTCAGATACACAGGAAAGTTTCTTGCAGGAAGAGGGATCTTTTTTGTAATATGAAAGAAACTGAGCTTTTATGGTTCGGAAGAAAGAACCAAATTTCTGGAAAAAAATACCAGAGTATAAAGTTAAGAATAAAAACCAAACCAGGAAGATCTAACCTAATTATATGTTTTCCTGAAAGTCAAAAACTTTTTACCTTTTGTTTACTTGGATGATGCAGAGTATTTAAAACTATTAAAATCACTTCAGGTGCTTCAATCCAAAAGTACTCTCTCAGTATAAGGAGTTATTATCACTCAGCCATCTGTGACCAATGATCCCTATAGAATTGTTCCAGATTTACTCTCCAATGTTAGATCTGTGACAGGAAGAAAACCTGGCACCCTTTCAGTCGGTGAACATCTGGATTCATTCTGAACAGGTAAAAAGAGATACCTGATATTTTAAATTTTTAATGACTATCGGGAATAATATGGAAATATATTATTCTATTGTAATAAAGTAAAAGGAATTAACTAAATAAATTGGAAGATTGCAGAAAATGGTTGTAATAGCAAAAGGTCTACAAAGTTGCAGCAGTTTTAAAGATTTAGTTTGTTCAAGCAGTACACCATGAAGGAAAAAATGTTTTATTTAGAATCTACAGTCTCAAACTTTGATTATATTCAAAAATTTGTCACTTTAAAAAAAATTTACTTATTTGAAAGACAGTCACATAAAGAGAGAGAGAGAGAGAGACAGAGGGAGAGAGATAGATCTTCCATCTGCTGGTTCACTCCCCAAATGGCTGCTACAGCCAGGGCTGTAGCTTCATCCTCATCTCCCATGTGGGTGCAGGGGCCCAAGAATTTGGACCATTCTCACTGCTTTCCTAGGTGCATTAGCAGGAAGCTGGATCAGAAGTAGAGCAGCTAGTTTACAGCTGGCACCGATATGGGTTGCTGGCATTGCAGGCAGCAGCTTTACCTGCTATACAACAATACTGTCCCCAATTAGTCATTTGTAAAATGTTTCTATTGCAAATACTTTGGAATGTGTCCAAGTCACATGTGATATCTTCGGTGAAAAGGGTGGGGTAGAAACCTCATTCTCAGCACAATATAATTATAGAAAAATCTTCATTTTCAGAATGGGAAAAATATTTGCAAACTATGCAACAGATAAAGGGTTAATAACCAGAATCTACAAAGAGATCAAGAAACTCCACAACATGAAAACAAACAACCCATTTAAGAGATGGGCCAAGGACCTCAATAGACATTTTTCAAAAGAAGAAATCCAAATGGCCAACAGACACATGAGAAAATGTTCAAGATCACTAGCAATCAGGGAAATGCAAATCAAAATCACAATGAGGTTTCACCTCACCCCAGTTAGAATGGCTCACATTCAGAAATCTACCAACAACAGATGCTGGCGAGGATGTGGGGGAAAAGGGGCACTAACCCACTATTGGTGGGAATGCAAACTGGTTAAGCTACTATGGAAGTCTGTCTGGAGATTCCTCAGAAACCTGAATATAACCCTACCATAAAACCCAGCCATCCCACTTCTTAGAATTCACCCAAAGGAAATTAAATTGGCAAACAAAAAGCTGTCTGCACATTAATTTTTATTGCAGCTCAATTCACAATAGCTAAGACCTGGAATCAACCCAAATGCCCATCAACAGTAGACTGGATAAAGAAATTATGGAACATGTACTCTATAGAATACTATACAGCAGTCAAAAACAGTGAAACCCGGTCATTTGCAACAAGATGGAGCAATCTGGAAAACATCATCCTGAGTGAAATAAGCCAGTCCCAAAGGGACAAATATCATATGTTCTCCCTGATCAGTGACAAATAACTGAGCACCAAAGGAGAAACCTGTGGAAGTGAAATGGGCACTATGAGGAACAGTGACTTAATCAGCTCTTGTCCTGACTGTTGATGTACAATGTAATACTTTAACCCTTTTAGTATTTTTTTTGTTCTAGTACTATTGTTTGAATTCTGTAATTAACACACAGTTATTCCTAGGTGTTTAAATTTAACTGAAAAGTGATCCCTGTTAAATATAAGAGTGAGAATAAGAGAGGGAGGAGATGTACAATTTGGGACATGCTCAATCGGACTTGCCCCAAATGGTGGAGTTAGAAACGCGCCAGGGGATTCCAATACAATCCCATCAAGGTTGCATGACAATGCCATCTCACTAGTCCAAGTGATCAACTTCAGTTCACAATTGATCACACTGATAGGGCTAAGAGTCAAAGGGATCACACAAACAAAACTAGTGTCTGCTAATACTAACTGATAGAATCAAAAAGGGAGAGAACGATCCATCATGGGAAGCGGGATACACAGCAGACTCATAGAATGGCAGATGTCCTAAACAACACTCTGGCCTCAGAATCAGCCCTTAAGGCATTCGGATCTGGCTGAAGAGCCCATGAGAGTATTGTAGGCATGGAAAGCCAAGACACTCTGGAAAAAAAAAAAAGAAGAGGACCTAAATGAAAGATCTCTGCGAGTGAGATCCCAGTGGAAAGAATGGGGCCATGAAAGAAGGAGGTACCTTTCTCTGAAGGGAGGAGAGAACTTCCACTTTGACTATGACCCTGTCTGAATAAGATCAAAGTCGGCAAACCCTAAAGGCTTCCATAGCCTTGGCAACTCATGACTAGAGCCTAGGGGTATTACTGACGCCATAAACAAGAGTGTCAAATTGTTAAGTCAACAACAGGATTCACTGTGTACTTACTCCTCATGTGGGATCTCTGTTCTTAATGTGTTGTTCAATGTGACTTAATGCTATAACTAGTACTCAAACAGTATTTTTCACTTTGTGTTTCTATGTGGGTGCAAACTGATGAAATCTTTACTTAATATATACTAAATTGATCTTCTGTATATTAAGATAATTGAAAATGAATCTTGATGTGAATGGAATGGGAGAGGGAGTGGGAGATGGGAGGTGTGAGAGTGAGAAGGAAATTATGGGGGGAGGAAGCCATTGTAATCCATAAACTGTACTTTGGAAATTTATATTTACTAAATAAAAGTTTTAAAAAAAGAAAGAAAAATCTTCATTTATGGCTTCCCTCAGACCAAGGAATAAGAGAAGAATAATCAGAAACACCAGGCTGAATGTATTGCTAGCAGCACTGACAGCTAAGGAAAAATTCGACCCACATGTCCAGATTTTGTACAGATTTTTCTTCCTTTGGAGCCACTGCAGGGATCAGGGTAGAGGGACATGAAGTTCCTAATCATGAAACCTTGGGTCTGTCTCAATGACTACTTGGGGAAGGGGTGGAGGAAGGAAGTCTGCCTTCCCAGGCCACAAGAACAGAAACAGATCAGCCCTCGGATGCTCCTCCCCCACAATGGGGCCCCATGAAAGCATCTGCACAAGAAGGCTGGGGATAAAGACAAGAAGAGGGAGACCACAACGAGAGGCAGTAGCAGGGGCCAGAGAGAAATGGTCCCATGTGAAAAAGCAAACCCATGCCCTTTAGTGCCTGACTGATCAGAAGCAAACCACTAAGAGAAGCTCAGAGTCACTTCTCTTGGCCTTGCCTCCAAGAATTATGAACTTACCTTCTGTCTTCAAAATGTAGTGGCATTGACTGAACCTATGCTTTTCTATGAGATTCTATACATATTTGTGGGAATTCATAAAAGGGCTCTTACTAACACCATGAACTTTTGAAATTAGGTCTGTAATGCATAAGATTATGCACACAGCCATGGACTATACACATGTATGCATATACATAACCATGACCAAGATACTTTCTGGAAAGATTACCAATGTTAACTCTACCAAAGTCTAGGAAGTGCTGCCAATATTGAGTAGTATCACTTTTTAAAATTTTAGCTAATAGGTAAAGTATTGTATAGTACTCTTATAATAACTTATATTTCTTTGTTCCTGATGAGATTCAAATTGTTTTCAGTTTTCAGTCATCTGTGATTTTTAGAGTGTGTATGTGTGCTCCTGCTTCAGACTGCTATTATTTTACATTAGCTGTATCAGTATAATTTCATCTCTACATACTAATGTAACATCTTGCTGTGTATTATGGAACTTGATCATAAGACTGTCCAATATATGACTTCCAACTGTCACAGAGATTTTAGAGGCTTTAGAATATTTACATATTGATAGGTTATAAACCTGCTCAATTTTTTTCTTCATCAGTAAATCAAAAGCGTAAGAAATTTGTAGAGAAATAATCTAAGATTGGGTTAAGGTAACCAGACTTTTTAGATTCTGTATATAAAATATATTTATTCAAACAGGGTAATATCTGCATAACACTTTTTCCTTCCTCTAAAAACCAAGGAATGAGAATAAACTCATTACTGGTAAACAATGAACAGTACTGGAACTGTATTTCTATAACTTATATCTGGATACAACACATATGCATATATATATATAATATATATATATATTATATATATATATTTGCCAGGCAGAGTTAGACAGTGAAATAGAGAGACAGAGAGAGAGGTCTTCCTTCCATTGGTTCACTCTCCTAATGGCCACTATGGCTGGCGCTGTGCCGATCCGAAGCCAGGAGCCGGGTACTTCCTCCCAGTCTCCCATGCGGGTGCAGGGACCCAAGTACTTGGGCCATCCTCCACTGCCCTCCCGGGCCACAGCAGAGAGCTGGACTGGAAGAGGAGCAACCAGGACTAGTACCTGGCGCCCCAACCGGGACTAGAACCCGGGGTGCTGGCGCCACAGGCGAAGGATTAGCCTAGTGAGCCACGGCGCCAGCCTCACATGTGCATTTTTTAAAATTACACTTTCCTTTTCATTTAAGAGATCCATAATCACTTTGCAAAAAAATTTTCTTAACTGCATAATTTTTCTTAACAACTCAAAAAGATATTTTAAGGCTGTTAAATATCTTCCATTGTTCCCGCCAATTTTTATTTTTAAGTCTTTAAGTTTCTACTTAGCACAAATCCTTCTTATAACTATGTTCTTTTTTAGAAAAAATAAGAATTCACTGTCAACACACTAATGCAAAACCAATTCAGATAATTTAAAAGCAGTTATTGGAGGCCAGTGTTGTGGCATAGTGGGTAAAGCCACTGCTTGCAACAATGCCATCACATATGGGCACCTGTTCCTATTCTGGCTGCTCCACTTTGGATCCAGCTCCCTGTTAATGGCCTAGGAAAAGCAGTGGAAGATGATCAAAGTCTTTGGTCCCCTGCACCCATATGGACACCCAGATGAAGCTCCAAGCTCCTAACTTCAGCCTGGCCTAGTGCTGGCCTTTGTGGCCATCTGGGGAGTGAACCAGCAGATGGAAGCTCTCTCTCTGTCTCTCCCTCTTTCTCTGTAACTCCTTCAAAATAAGTAAAATAAATCTTTAAAAATAAAAGAAAAGCAGGTATTGCCTTCAAAAGTACTAATCTTTCATCCTATAATCACCAACTCACAAGGTCACTTTTTACACATTCATTTATTGAGCAATCACAACAAGTTGATACCTTGCTCTGCAGTTATTGCCAGATACAGTAAATAAAAATAAAACATATCCAGTTAACTATGAATTTCAAATAAACAATAATATCATTCTACTAAAAAGCATTCACTTGAAATTCTAATTTAGTGGAACATCCTGCATTGCATTGGACAAGTTATGATAATCTAACAGTAAATGATAAGAGCCATTATTTTTTCCAATAAGTATAAAATAAACATTTTCTTAAGTATCAGGCAACAGGACCTTCACCATGCTATACAAACTGAGAGGAGGGAAAACAAGGGATTCATTTGAATTGCTTCTGAACTGGGTTGAGTACTGAGCAAACAAGTCATATACAGACGAATGACAACCACTGGTGCGCCAGAAAATGGGGACACGTGAGTAAAGGAGGAGACAAGAAAAAAGCCACACATGTCCTGGATCATGGAACTTTTGGCTGGCAAAGATGTTCCTATTGGGAGATATGAAAAAGATATACTCCTCCTATCACAGGCATATCCTAAACATTGTACTGGGGGATCTTAACAAGTTCAGGAAAATAGAATTAAAGGTTTTGTGGGCAAAAGAAATTTGGAATCCTAGAACAGAGAGGTATTTGAAAACCAGCTGTTTAACAAAAGCAGCTAGCTCCCTATTGCCTATTAGAAAGTTCATTGAGACACATAGAATGGAAAACTGCATGGATTTCAAAAATTTTTCTATCAAAATATAAATTTGCCTTTTTGATTTTCTGTGAAATTTTTGAAGTCCCCTCATATTTGACCAGCAAGTTAAAAATTATGAAACCGATGGACACCATGTTACATTTCCAAGATGTTCATTGTAAACTCAAAGTTACAGTAGTTCCGTGAGTTAGCAGTGTTATTTCTGCCTGGAGAAAATACTTTATATCACAAGAGCTGTACCTCCCTCTACTGGTTGGAAGAGGAAAATTCCTCCCTGGATATCAGCTAAAAATGCACATTTCATTATAAACCATTTGGTAATATTAGCTGTGCAAATGTCTTCTTTTCTATAGATGTCAATGAAACTAATTAGTAATATAAAAGGCTCAAAATATTAGGGGATTTATTTAAAGCCATTAAATGGAAAACAGCCTGCTGCCTAAATGAAGCTTACCAAAATTGTTGCATTTCTCACCAGAATTGTGGTGCTTTTTTTCCTGCATCATCTAACTGAAGTTCTCTGTAGGACAAACACTAACTGTGTTATTAAAATGAGGGGACTTCAAAGTTCATGGGAAAAGAAATTAAAAGTTTTGGGGGGAACTGGCATTGTGGCACAGCCAGTTAAGCTGCCACCGGTGACTCTTGCATCCGATATGGGTGCTGTCTCAAGTCCCAGTTGTTGTGCTTTCAATCCAGCTCCCTGCTAATGTACCTGGGAAGGCAACCAATGATTGCCCAAGTGCTTGGTCCTCAACTACCTACGTGGAAGACCAGGACGGAGTTCCTAGCTCCTGGTATAGGCCTGGCCCAGCCTCAGCCATTGCAGCCACTTGGCAAATGAGTCTGCAACTCTGCCTTTCAAATAAATAAATAGTTTTTTTTTTTTAAAAAAGTTTATTTTGGTAAATAAAACTAATTTGAAAGGCATGCTTTTTTAAAATATGCATTTTGCATTAGCTTTTTGAAGACCCCTAGTATTCATGGATTTTAAAATTTTTTATACCAAATTTCATTTTCTTTTCCACCAACTTTTAAAATACTCTCATACATTTTCTAATTACCTTACAAGAGAGCTATGCATGAACAGTACTCATTCTGGGAGCTTGTAGAAATACTGTTTCTATCCCATAGTCACTGAAACTAAAGTGCCTCAAGAGAGGCTCTGTGATTTATACTTTTAACAATTGCTCCCATGTGATTCTTATAAGACCAGTTTGGGAAGCATTTTGCTGATACAAACATTTCTTAATAAACTAAAATGCTTCTGCCACTAACTTGCTGCACAACTGACTCTGGAGTATCCTCAATTAATTAGCACCAGCTGTTTAACAAAAGCAGCCAGCTCCCTATTGCCTATTAGATCAACTCAAAATCTCTCATTCTCTGCCAGGAATTCTGTTTCTCCGACAGCTGGCCTTGTAGCACCTGTTCACAACCCTACCCAAAGCCCAATTCCATCTAGGCTTATCTCTCATTGCCCCCCACTCTACCATGTACCTCCCAGTAGAGAAATCATATCTGCAGTAAAACAACTTCACCACTTCCAAGGCCCATCTCAGGTCTTCACATCCACTGTGTTGATCGCTACAGCCAATCATAGTCCTAATTCCAAATCCTACATGATCTTCACGTTTTAGACTTGTTTCTCTGTGCTGTGTGCTATATACAGGTTTCTTGTCAATTTATGGCCATTACAGGTGTGGGCATCCTGGCAGGCTAATAATTTGACACACTCTAATTCATACTTGATAAATATTACTTGAAACAAGCAAAGGAGAAGTCGATGTGGTGTGGGTAAGAGCACAGAGAGAGGACCATGAAGCTCAGTCCCTGTCCCACTATTCCAATACTTTCTTATCCCTCTCCTGAAAATGCAAGCCCACATTAATGTGATCATCTCAAGACCTTACCATCCTCTTCCTCATTTTCATGAAGCTACTTAAAAATATTCATTCTTTATTGCTGGTATTTGACCTAGCAGTTAAAGCATCTGTTTCCCATACTGGAGTGCCTGGGTCAGAGTCCCAGCTCCTGAATCCAGCCTCCTGCTCATGCAGACCTGGAGAGGCAGCAGTGATTGCTCAATTAGCTGGGTTCCTATCATCCACATGGGAGATGTGAATGGACTTGCTGGTTCCCATCTTCATTCCCAACCCAGCCCCAGCCATTCCAGGAATTTGGGAAGTAAACCAACAGAGAGGAGTTCATTTTCTCTATTTATCTCCACTCCCCCCTTATCTATTTTTCTTTCCTGCCTCTCAAATAACTAAATTTAAAAAATTCATTCTAACTATATACAGTACAAGAAGAAAAGTTTGGTAATCTGGTCTTCTGTACTCATAATACAGTTGCCATGGTTAGTTTTATACACATACACACACACAAACACATACACATACACACACACACATATTAGAAATGGGTCTTGGTTCCCCAGTTAAAATGTCTAAATGTTTTATTTTAACTTTCTGCATGTATCAAGAGATCTACTATGATTTAGTGTACACAAATGCTCTTAGTAAATACTTGATGGATTTACTATAATCACAGTCATCATGATCCTGCAGCCTAATATATCTAGTTCAAAGGTATTAAAGAGATTATATATTTAGTATTTTTTTTTTTATTTTTGACAGGCAGAGTGGACAGTGAGAGACAGAGACAGAGAGAAAGGTCTTCCTTTTGCCGTTGGTTCACCCTCCAATGGCCGCCGCGGTAGTGCGCTGCGGCCGGCGCACCGCGCTGATCCGATGGCAGGAGCCAGGTGTTTATCCCGGTCTCCCATGGGGTGCAGGGCCCAAGGGCTTGGGCCATCCTCCACTGCACTCCCTGGCCACAGCAGAGAGCTGGCCTGGAAGAGGGGCAACCGGGACAGGATCGGTGCCCCGACCGGGACTAGAACCCGGTGTGCCGGCGCCGCTAGGCGGAGGATTAGCCTATTGAGCCGCGGCGCCGGCCTATATTTAGTATTTTGACAATATGTTTATGTTTTCAGATTGTCAGAGTACAGTTCTTTTTTTTTTAACTTTTATTTAATGAATATAAATTTCCAGTGTACAGCTTATGGATTACAATGGCTTCCCCCTCCCATAACTTCACTCCCACCCACAACCCTCCCCTCTCCCACTCCCTCTCCCCTTCCATTCACATCAAGATTCATTTTAAATTCTCTTTATATACAGAAGATCAATTTAGTATAAAGATTTCAACAGTTTGCACCCACATAGAAACACAAAGTGAAACATACTGTTTGAGTACTAGTTATAGCATCAAATCACAATGTACAGCACATTAAGGACAGAGATCCCACATGAGCAGCAAGTGCACAGTGGCTCTTGTTGTTGACCCAACAAATTGACACTCTAGTTTATGGCGCCAGTAACCACCCTAGGCTGTCGTCATGAGTTGCCAAGGCTATGGAAGCCTTCCAAGTTTGCCGACTCTGATCATATTTAGACAAGGTCATAAAAGACAGAGTGAGGATAGTAACCAATGATCCTAAGAGTGGCATTTACCAGGTTTGAACAATTATACAGCATTAAGTGGGGAAGAGGACCATCAGGTCACACAGATTGGGAGTAGAGCCATTGGTGGTAGAGTAGAGGTTATGATTACAAAGGAATGAGGCCCAAGTGCACTAGACAGGGTCTAGAACAAAGGACAGAGTCATTATTAGATGTGCTAAGCAAGGTGCTGTCTAAGCTACAATTAAGTTTTCTGATTGAGAGGCAAATAGAACCTGATAGAAGGGGCTTGATAATAATCTGGTGGGCTCTAGGCCTTGTAAGTTAAGAGGCCCAGACCTATCTATCTCTTCACACGGGGTATATCCTAAGGGAGGTGTGAACCTCCTAGGGGAAGGCACTCTGTTGACTTTCATTACTTGGCTGGCCTGGGAGGAGAGCTGGCCAGGTAAAGGCAGGGGGCATCTCTAACAAGAAATTTACAGTTCTGCCCGCAATGTTGCTGATCCCACTTGACCATACCCTCAGCTGCAGTGGTCACTATGGAAGTTGGGCTGAGTGAAGGGCTTTTCAGCTTAGAGCCAATAAGATCTGTGGCTCTGACCTGGGCATCCTTCGACTCCAGGGCAGGTCCATTTCCAGAGTACAGTTCTTGAAAAAAAATTGCTTCAATTTAAAAGCATGTCTTTTTAAAAATATATTTCTTTATTTATTTGAAAGAGTTACAGAGGAGAGGCAGAGGCAGAGATAGAGATCTTCCATCCACTGGTTCATTCTCCAAAGGGCTGCAATGGCCAGGGCTTATTTTGATGCAAAATATTTTTATATCTCTGTATATTAGGGAGGTCTTAAAGAAATTCATGAAAAATGTTCACCAAGAAAAAACAATGTTTGGAGGCTGGCACTGTGGCATAGCAGGCAAAGCCAACGCCTGCAGTGCTAGCATCCCATATGGATGCTTGTTCTAGTCCCAGCTGCTACACTTGCAACCCAGCTCTCTGCTACTGGCAGAGCAGTAGAAGATGACCCAAGTCCTTGGGCCTTTGCACCCTTGTGGGGGACCTGGAGGAAGCTCCTGGCTCCTGGCTTCAGATCAGCCCACCTTCGGATTGACTCTGCCTTTTAAATAAACCTTTTTTTAAAAAAATGCAGAGTTACAGAGAGGCAAAGAGAGAGACCCTCCATCCACTGGTTCACTCCCCACATGGCTGCAACAGCCAGAGTTGGGCTGCTCCAAAGCCAGGAGCCAGAAGCTTCAGGGTCTGCCTGCAGGTGCAAGGACCCAAGAACTTGGGCCATTTTCCACTGCTTTCCCAGGCCATACAAGAGAGCTGAATTGGAAGAGGAGCACCTGGGACTCCAACTGGCACCCATATGGGATGCTGGAGCAGAAGGCGCAGCTTTACCCACTATGCCACAGCACCGGCTCCTTCAAAAAATTGTTGCACAAAAATCTTTTAATTCAGTTTTCCCACAAACATTTTTGAGAATGCTCCTAATCATGCAAGTGACATTTCATCCTGGGAAGAGGTTCCACCACCCTCAAGGGAATGGGATTACACTTTGAGATCATTCATAGAGTTCAACTTGCAATAATGCTTTATAAAAATTGACTATATATCTATTAAACTAACAAATATTTATGACATCCCAACCATGTACCAGGAGCTTCTAATACACAGATTAATAAACCATGGTTTATGCCCATGAAGAGATTTATGAATCAATCTTACTGTGATAAATCCAACAATAGAGGCCTCTAAAAGGTACAGTGGTGGCATAAAAGTGGGAGAGATGTGTCTGAATCTTAGTTTAGAATCTAGGTGTGGGGGATGGCGTTGAGGCGCAATGGGTTAAAGCCCTGGCCTGAGGCACTGGCATCCAATGTGAGCACTGGTTCTAGTCCCAGCTGCTCCTCTTCTGATCCAGCTCTCTGCTATGGCCTGGGAGAGCAGTGGAGAATGGCCCAAGTCATTGGGCCCCTGCCCCCATGTGGGAGACCCAGAAGAAGCTCCTGGATCCTGGTTTCAGATTGGCGCGGCTCCGGCCATTGCAGCCATCTGGGGAGTGAACCAGCAGATGGAAGACCTCTCTGTCTCTACCTCTTTCTGTAACTCTGTCTTTCAAATAAATAAAAAGTAAATCTTAAAAAAAGAATTTAGGTGTGTTAGTAGCATGAGAGGATGAGCTCTAAGCAGCACATCAGAGGACAGAGGGCCTTGCACATCCCATGGTAAGGAGTTTTGACTTCATTCTGTAGTTAATAAGCGATTACTATCGATATCAATCACCCAGACTTTGAAATGGTCACTAGCAATATATAGCATAATATCAGTTACAAAATATGCAGACTTACTTACTATTATCATTATTACTGCATTTGGGAGAAACAAATTCTATCGACCTAGTAGCCAAAAATGTTGACTCAATCTCCAAAGGAGTCTGATTTATAACTAGACCGTTGCCTAGGCACTGGGGAAATCTGACTCAGCCTGGCATCTCCTCCATCAATATTCTGGGACAAATTTCTAGTTTACCATAATCTACTATGTCACACTTCCAAACTCCCATCACTTTCTCACCCACCCCCTACCAGGCTTTTCAACTACCCACAAAAAAAGAGATTTCTTTTATAGACTAGAATTACAGCTTTGCACACATCATGAAAAACTTCACATTTCATACCTGCTGCAGTTTCCTGAGAAAAGGTTACAGGAATTGCAAATAAATTTTAATGAGTTTGCTCTTAGGTCTTAGAACAGATTTATGTGGGTAAGCATTTAAGATTTTCTCCTAAGTGCATAGCTGACATGAGTTATCAAATAAGTGTATTCTATTTCACATATGTAGCCCTCTTGGTTTAAAGATTAGCCAAGTCACAGAAATAGAGAAATTGTTAAATGTCACTGCTGGGTTTTTGCTGAAGACTAAAGAGCCAAGTATTTAGAAAATTAAACCCATATTTCCTATAAAATGACTCATCAAGTTACTCTTACTGGGGAATATATTGTTTAAAACAAATAAATTCAGGTGATGAAGGACTATTTCCTAGCTGAGATAAAAAAAAAAATCAAGGAACTCTTCTCCCATTGCTTTCCCTACTGATCATCCATTCTGTTCTTCCTCCTGTTCCCAGACACACATGTGACTCATGAGATTCTATTTGAAGTTTCAACCCAACGAATCTCCTCCCAGAATGGAGTATTCCGTAAGAATCCACAAAGTAGAGAAACAGAGGAGCCTGACTTTTCAAGGTTCCAATCCACCAAGAAGACAGGTCAGCCTTTTTAAATAGGCAAGATCAAAAATCAAAATACTAACAATAATTTAGAGGAGTATAAATGTCAGCTTCTCTGTAGATATTATTTTAAGAAATCCATATTACTATAGAGTAATGGAAAGTTTTGGAGCTTTTATAAGTTAACTCTTGAAATACATAAATTTCTCAAAAAAGGATTCTGCTTTATTCAACCAGCAAAAATATTTCTGAGCAAGTATGTGCAGGCAGTGTAAAGGGATGCTTTAAAAAGTTTGTGGAAAGTGCATATTATGAAAAACTATGCATGACAGGAGTCACAGTGCACTGACTCCTCATGTAGGATCTCTGTCCTTAATGTGCTATACATTGTGATTTAATGCTATAACTAGTACTCAAACAGTATTTTTCACTTTGTGTTTCTGTGTGGGTGCAAACTGTTGAAATCTTTACTTAATATATACTAAATTGATCTTCTGTATATAAAGAGAATTGAAAATGAATCTTGATGTGAATGGAAGGGGAGAGGGATTAGGAGGGTTGCAGGTGGAAGGGAAGTTATGGGGGGGAAAAGCCATTGTAATCCATAAGCTGTACTTTGGAAATTTATATTCATTAAATAAAAGTTAAAAAAAAAAGAAAAAGAAAAACTATGCTTGAATTTCAAAAATTTTTGCACCTAAATAAACTTATCATTTAACTCCAATTTTTTCCATGAAGGGTCTGAAATACCCTCATACTCTAGTGGGAAATGCAATGGTGAACAAGGCACCTCACCAGACACTACCTGAACCTTAGGAGAAGTCCATATCTAGTTTAAAATTCAAATAACACTTCCAGTGAGAAACTTGAGCAATTTTCCTAATCAAATGTTATTACTTCCTCCCATAAGGAATCAATTTTATATTTGCCTTTCTTAGAGCCTTTAGCCCATTCTTGCCCATATTCAAACTATGAAATCATCCCTTTAATCATCATTATCATTCCAAAACAATTTTTGATATCCTAATCCACCCCAACAACACACCCTTCATAAACTGCAGATTCTTGAAGACAGAGACTGTTTTTGCTTCTTCTGCAGCCCTTGGCACACAAATGTTAAGGAAGTACTTCCTGGGGGCCGGTGCTGTAACAGCAGGTTAAACCACCGCCTGCAGTGCCGGCATCCCATGTAGGCCCTGGTTCTGGTCCTGACCCAACTTCTGATCCAGCTCCCCGCCAACGGCCTGGGAAAAGCAGCGGACAATGGCCCTGTATCCATGTGAGTGACCCAGATGAAGCTCCTGGCTCCTGACCTCAGCCTGGCCCAGCCCCAGCCATTGTGACCATTTGGGGAGTGAACCAGTAGGTGGAATATTTGTCTGTCTGTCTGTCTCTCTCTCTCTCTCTCTCTCTCTTTCTCCTGTGTAACTCTGCCTTTGAAATAAATAAATATATTTTAAAAAAGACTTCCCAAGAAGAAACATATCAGTCAATTTTGATTAATTGTCGATAAGCCCTATGACTCAATGCAGCCTCTAGATGCATAATGTGGGGAAACAGCAGGGCTGCTAGAGGCTCAGAGCACCTATTCCTGTAGGCCTGTAGAGATACAGAGCAATCTATTATTTTATCTTTCCTAGGGCTAGCAAAATTGGCTAAAAACTCAAAGCCTATGGTATAGTACTAAGGAGTGATGTATTGTTTTTTGAGACTGCATTTAAAAGTTGACAATTTAAGGGATGCTCTGTCCCATTTCAAGAGTAAGTGCCAGCCAGTTGGCACCCACAAAGCAAGTCAGGAAACTTTCTTATTTTTTTTTGGCCAAGATTTATTTATTTATTTATTTGAAAGGCAGAGTTATAGAGAGGCAGAGACAGAGACAGAGATGTCTTTCATCTGGTGGTTCACTCCCCAGATGGCCACAACAGCTGGAGCTGGATTGAACCGAAGCCAGGAGTTTCTTTTGAGTCTCCTGCATGTGTGCAGGGGCCCAAGGATTTGGACCATCCTTCACTGCCCTCCCAGGCACTTTGGCAGGGAGCTGGGTGGGAAGTAGAGCAGCCAGAACTCAAACCAGTGCCCACATGGGATACCAGCACTGCAGGCAGAGGCCTCACCTGCTACTCCACAGTGCTGGCCCCAGGCAAATTTCTATGAGCTTGGACCACTGTGTAGTTCCCCAAAAACCTGACTTCTCCTTGCATTATATAACACAGTTGTAAGATAACTTTTCACAAAAATATAATACTTAAATCTTCATTTTATCATATTGGATATTTTAGAGAATTAATAAATACATGGTTGCTAGAATTTTGGGGAATGAAATAATGTTCAAGGATAATATTCATTTAGTATATCAACTAATGAATCCGAATTCACAAACATTTCATACAAGCTGGAACATCTGAAGTTCTGCTGCCTGTCACGTGACTTCTACTCTTGCTACCCAGAGCTTTGAGAACAGGTCTGTGAATTATTTCCTTTATACTAAGCACCTAATCTTACATTTTGTGTAGGATGTAAACGTACTGCAAAAAACAACATAACTCCTACCATGAACCACACTCTACACTTATAACACCCAGCCCTTGAAATCAGAATTGCATCATTGAAATTTTTGATCGTGTCCTATTTAACTTTATTCCCTTAATAGTAATCATTATTCATATTTTGGGCAAAAATCTACCAGAGCTCTGGCAGCCTAATCCTTTATTCAGCAGTACCTGGCAGGAGAAGCTTCTCCTGGGATGGCCATGCTGGGAAAGGAGGGTGAGGTTTCTTCTGAGGTTGGAGCAGAAAGGCATCACTGAAACTAAGCAGTGTCAGGAGCCAACAAATTATTGCATTTTAGCAGCCATTGGTTGGGCAAGTTGGTTTTACCAAGAAGAGTAGAAAGGAATACTTACTGGATAAAGTCAAGTGTAATTGGTGGCAGGGAGCAGCTGCCAGGAATGAAGATATGCAAGGCTCAAGTCCTTCAGAGTCCCTCAAAGCCTAAAACAATGTAAGAGGGCAGGTGCTGTGGTGCAGTGAGTTAATCCTGCGGCTGCTCCTCTTCCCATCCGGCTCTCTGCTGTGGCCTGGGAAAGCAGTAGAAGATGGCCCCACACACCTGCATGGGAGACCAGGAGGAGGCACCTGGCTCCTGGCTTCAGGCCGTTGCGGCCATTTGGGTAGTGAACCAACGGAAGGAAGACCTTTCTCTCTGTCTCTCCCTCTCATTGTCTGTGGCTCTACCTCTCAAATAGAGTAAAAAAAATCTTAAAAAATAAGAAAATTGGTTTTGAACAAGCAACAATAAAATTCCTCAGTAAACATATAGATTCTAATCCAGTGCATTATAATCATTATATGTGTGTGTGTGTGTGTATACCATATACTACAGTATAGTACTTGTATGGTATTTATATATGTATATATAGTACCATGTACAGAATAGCACATTATATAACAAAACATTTATATAATTTTATTAAGCTCTTTTCCATCTCCTGCAGAATAAAGGATTTTTTTGTGTGATTTGAAAAAAATTAGCATTGGTTACATCATTATATAGATTTTTCTGTTTTGGTTTCCATGTATACTATGGAATTAACTTTTATGTCTTTTTGTATTTGCTTGTTCATTTTTAAAATAAATATTTATTAAACCACTACATATGTATACATACTATATATGAATATAAAGTGGAGGCTTTGATCTTCTCGGTATAAAATGTCAATTAAATATAAATATGTTGTCAACAATAATGAAAATCATTGGAGCAAGATCTGTTTGTTTTATATATCATATGTCTATTTCATAACTAATGCATCTTTATCATTTAAACAACTAAAAAAATAAGAAAAATAAAATACATTTCAAAGCACACATAATCTCACTTTCTGGTGATAAACAATATTAGTATTTCATGTTAGGTCTTTTAACCATTCCCCCACACATGTGGCAAGGGAGAAAACATAACATCCTTAAACCAGTGCTGTCGCAGAAGGACATTATATCTGTTTGTAGAGTCCCCTGGGTGTTTTCTATGCAGAATGAGGTTGTAGGTGATGAGAGATACAAGAGAGCAAACATGGCTTGAATGATTTGCACAAGGAAAGAGCATTGAAAGTGAAGAAAATACATGGAAAATGAAAAGAGAAAAGATCAGTCTTGTGAATATTAGGGAGAATTTAGGTAATCTGGAGGGAGGACTAAGCTTTAAGGACTAAGCTTCAAGTAGAATGTGTGTGCGTTGTGTGTGTGTGCATCTGTAGAGAAACAGGGAGAGAGAAGGGAGAGAGAGAGATTGATTCAAAGGTTGAGAAAAAGAAGAAAGTTTAAGAAATGTATACTGAATATGCCACAATAAAGATTTAAGTTTGTTTTCTTTTTTAATTACTATAAAGAGAACAGATTTTGTGCATTCCATAGGTACAGTTCCAAAAAGAAAGCAACACTTCCCTCACTCCCCTGCTCCCTCCAGATCCTCCTCTCTCCTTCCCTTCTCTTCATCAGTGTTTTGCAAAGCCATAATATTAATCCACTCTATATTCACAGCCTTAATTTGCCACTAATCATAATGTTCAACAAGTAAAAAGTAGGAAGACCACAGTTCCATAGGAGTATGAACAAAGGCTAACAACAATCATACCCCAAAATGATTGTTTCATTCCCATTTGGAGGATATCACACTTCTAATTGTTTTAATGAAGACAAACAGGTGATTCAGCTTTATATCTAAATATGTTCACTTATTTTTATAAACCTATGGGATTTCTGCTCAACCTTACTCATTCTCCTTCTCCTAGTAGCAGCATCAAACTCCCCAACCCAGTGGATCCCTGACAGCCACATGCATAATGGCACAATTCTATTCCTCTGATCATACATCACAAACAGAATTCATATATTCTCATCTCAAATCTCTAGGAATGTAAAGTGTAATTTACAGAATGCCAAGCAGTTTCTAGATATATATGAGCTGTAAATCACAAAGCTGGGAGTTCTAGCTTAGAAATAATCCACCACATGTATCATGGAATTAAACAGTCAAGTAGACAGAGATGAAAAAATGAAGAATGCTGGCAACTTTCCATTGCATGGCTTAGCCTTCCCTTGAGATGCTTCTCCCAAGGAGTAGCCTTGGGATCCTTAAGTGATCTCTTCAATTTTATAATAATTCCATTTAAAAAAAAATTGGCTAGTTGAGTTGGCTTCCTTCATTTGCAGGTAACCTGACTTTTCCTCCTTTGGAATATTTTATATTAATAAATATAGATTTACTTCTACAATATTTCCATTATGAATGTCTCATTATTTATTTAACCAATTCCTATTTTTGTACACTTTTTAACTCTCATAAATGGTCTTGGCACATATATCTGCACTTATTTGATCATTTCCTTAGAATAAATTTATAGAGGCACACACAGCTAGATCAAAAAATAGGTACTTCTTTTAAAACTTGTAAGACATGTAGACAAATTTTCCAGAAAATATCTAACAATTCCTCAAAAATAGCTATACACATTTAAGAATTCATTCGAGGGAAGAGAAGTATACTGTTTTCAGGTGCAGCCCTTTGATTCACACAGTACCCATGTGGGTCATTTGATTTATTTGTTAGTTAATTACTCATTTATATTCTTTTTTAAAATATTTATTTATTTATTTATTTTTATTTATTTGAAAGGCAGAGTTACAGGCAGGCAGAGAGAGACAGAGAGAGGTCTTCCATTTGCTGGTTCACTCCACCATAGTTGCAACAGCCAGAGCTGGGTGGATCCGAAGCTAGGAGCCTGGAACTTTCATCAGGTCTCTCATGTGGGTGCAAGGTCCCAAGGACTTGGGCCATCTTCCATGCTTTCCCGGGCAATAGCAGAGAGCTGAATTGGAAGCGGGGTAGCTGGGACTTGAACCGGCAACCATATGGGCTGCAAGCACTGCAGGCACTGCTATGCCACAGTGCCAGCCCCCTCATTTACATTCTTAATTCATTTTTATAAGGGTGTGTAGTTAAAGATAGGATTAAGTATCAAAGGGGTCACATAAATAAGACCAGTGTCTGCTAATAATAATTGATAGAATTAAAAAGGAGAGAATGACCCAACATGGGAAGCAGGATACACAGCAGACTCATAGAATGGCAGATGCCCTTAATAGCACTCTGGCCTCAGAATCAGCCCTTAAGGCATTCGGATCTGGCTAAAAAGCCCATGAGAGTCTCTCAGGCTTGGAAAGCCAAGACACTGTGGCAAAGAATGACCTAAATGAAAAATCTCTGTGAGTGCAATCCCAGTGGAAAGAACGGACCATCAAAGAAGGAGATACCTTTCTCTGAAGGGAGGAGAGAACTCCCACTTTGATTATGGCCTTCTCTAAATAAGGACAGAGTTTATGAACTCAAGAGGCTTCCATAGCCTTGGCAGCTCATGACAAGTCCCTCGGGTGATTACTGACATCATAAATAAGAGTGTCAGTTGTTAAATCAACAACAGGAGTCACTGTGCAGTTACTCCCCATGTAGGATCTCTGTCCTTAATGTGTTATACTATGCGAATTAATGATAAAACTAGTATTCAAGCAGTACTTTATACTTTGTGTGACTGTGTGGTGCAATCTGTTGAAATCTTTACTTAGTATATACTAAGTTGATCTTCTGTATATAAAGATAATTAAAAATGAATCTTAATGAAGAATGGGTTGGGAGAGGGAGTGGGAGATGGGATGGTTTGCGGGTGGGAGGGTGGTTATGGGGGGGGAGGCTACTGTAATCCAAAAGTTGTACTTTCAAATTCATATTTATTAAATAAAAGTTTTCTAAAAACACATAAATGTAGAACCAAGACCAAAAAAAAAAAGGGGGGGGGGAATATGTAGTTTTTCCTCTTTGAGTCATAAAATACCTTATAAATATAAAAACTTATTAAAAAAAAAACCTTAGTCCTTTATTTATTTCTCCCTGGTTTTTTTTTGATATTTTATTTCCTGCATGGTGGTTTTATGAATGTTTTAATTTTTTCTGAATTTGTCATTTAGCAATCTTGATTTCCTACATTTCTGCCTTGGAGTTACATTTAGGAATTCCTCATGAGGGCAGGTGTTTGGAATAGCAGTTAAGATGACCTTGAAATGCCTGTATCCCACACTGGAGTGCCTGCGTTCAGATCCTAACTATGCCCCTGAGTCTACCTTCCTGCTAATGCACACTGTAGGAGGCAACAGGTGATGGCTCAAGTAGTTGGGTCCCTGTCACCTACATGGGAGACCTTGATTGATTCCCCAGACCCTGGCTTTGGCCTGGCCCTATTCCAGCTGTTGGTGGGCATTTGGGGAGTGAACCAGCTAAATCAATGTACAGGAGCTCTCTGTCTCCCTTGCTGTCTCTCTGCCTCTCAAATAAATAAGTAAACATTTTTCAAATAACTTTTCTATTTATTGCTTTTAATTCATTATTTTCTGATTTTCTCAAACATATTTCAGTATTCTTTTACTAAATATATTTGAATGGTTATTTTAGTTCATTTATGTTTATGACTTATGTTTAGCAATAGACACCAAGACTAAAACCGTCTAATATTTCATAAAGTTTGTATTTTTATTTTGGCCAGAAATTATACAAATGTCATTTTGTCTATTTTGTGATTCAAGAATGTGTCCTTTACAATTTACATTTACTGAGAAATCCAATCATGGCCTAATATACTATGTATTATTACAAATGCCCTAAGGCACTGTACAAGAGAATATATACTGTTATTTTAAAAAGAAGAGTTTATTGGGGCTCATGTTGTGGCAGAGTGGGTTAATCTGCCACTTGAGACACAGCATCCCATATCAGAATTCTGGTTAAAAACCCAGTTGTTCCTCTTCCCATACAGCTTCCTGTTAATGCACCTGAGAAGGTATGATGGCCCAAGTGCTTGGGACCCTGCCACTCGGAGATGCAGATCCAGATTGAATTCCTAGCTCTTGGCTTCAGACTGGCCAAGCCCTGATTGTCACAATTATTTGGGGAATGAACAAGAAGCAGATGAAAGATTTCCACCCTCTCCCCCTTTCAAATTAAATAAATGAATAAATACAAATTTTAGAAACATAAACTAAATTGTCCAAATTAAGAGGGAGAATATTTGTTTAAAGGTTAAGGGGAGATGTTCTTTTTATTGCACTGGGTTTGAGGGTGGAAGCAGTAATCCTCCAAAAGTATGGTAGCATCAACCTGGAAATGAGGCATGTGCTATGTGCACATACATAAGAGCAGAGGGATAGTTAGAATACATGTCAGCCATCTGGGTAGTGATCCAGCAGATGGAAGATCCATCTGTCTCTCCCCCTTTCTCTGAAACTCTGACTTCAAAATAAATAAATCTCAAAAAAAAAAAAAAAGTCCTTGTTGACATTGTTGAACCACCAAATCAGCCAATCCTGATCTTCACCCTACTTCTGGACTTCAAGTTATGTGACCATTTTCATTAATGGCCTGTCATTTCAAGCTAACTTTTCTGTGAATCAGAGATGAAAATGTCCTTATTGATACAGTCACCAATTATTCAATGGCTTTCAAAATTCAAGTAAGTTTTCAATAAGTATGAGTCCTATTACCCAGATACTATCTTATATGCAGTGAGCCAATAAAAAATAATTTCCTGCCATATGTGGAGCTTATTCTCGCCCATTATCTTTATTTTGATTCCCCATTCTCTGTTTACCTTCCCTGCCACCATTTTATGCATTGATTGAATTTATATTCTGAAAGAATTATTCAAGTGGATACACTCCAGCACTGAAATGATATATTATTATAATTTTCCTTTAATAAATGACATTTATTGGTGCTGTGGCATAGTGGGTGAAGCCACTGCCTGCAGTGCCAGTATTCTATATGGGCAATGATTCAAGTTCCAGCTACTCCACTTCTGGTGGAGCTCTCTGCTATGGCCTGGGAAAGCAGTAGAAGATGGCCCAAGTCCTTGGGCCCCTGTACCTATGTGGGAGACCTGGAAAAAGCTCCTGGTTCCTGGCTTCAGATCGGCATAGCTCCAGCCATTGTGGCCAACTGGGGAGTGAACCAGTGGATGGAAAATCTCTCTCTCTCTCTCTCTCTCTCTCTCTCTCTCTGCCTCTCTGTAACTCTACCTTTCAAATAAATAAATAAATAAATCTTTAAAAAAATAAATGGCATTTATTCTTGCATTGTACTATGGAAATGGATGATGTCCTGAGATTTACTATTTCTTATTTTCCATTGGAAGTAAATTGTCATCTCTGCAACTCAGTTTTCTTCAACAACAACAAAAACTCTATGTTTATGAGTTGCTAAATTACATACATTCCAATTAGCATATGTAATATATAACACACATAAGCACTTTGCATATTTTTGTGAAACAATTAGCCACTTTTTACTCATTGGTTAAACAAATATGCTTTTTTTTTTTTTGGACAGGCAGAGTTAGACAGTGAGAGAGAGAGACAGAGAGAAAGGTCTTCCTTCGGCCGGCACGCCATGCCAATCCAAAGCCAGGAGCCAGGTGTTTCCTCCTGGTCTCCCATGGGGTGCAGGGCCCAAGCACTTGGGCCATCCTCCACTGCCTTCCCGGGCCACAGCAGAGAGCTGGACTGGAAGAGGAGCAACCGGGACAGAATAGAGTGCCCCAACTGGGACTAGAACCTGGGATGCCGGTGCCGCAGGTGGAGGATTAGCCAAGTGAGCCGCGGCGCCGACCAACAAATATGCTTTCTATTATCAAGGAATATTAAGTGTTAAAGAATTTTTTTTTTAATTGGGACCCTGCCACCCAGGTTGTGGCACAGCAGGTTAAGCCACTGTCTGTGATTCCAGCATCCTATATGGACACCAGTTTGATCCTGACAGTTCCACTTCCAATCCAGCTCCCTGCTAATGTACCTGGGAAAACAGCAGAAGATGGACCAAGTATTTGAGCCCCTGTCACCCATATAGGAGACATGGATGCAATTCCTGGTTCCTGGTTTTATGGTTATTTAGGGAGTGAAACATTAGATGGAAGGTCTCTGTTTCTCCTCCTTTCTATAATTCTGCCCTTCAAATAAAATAAATAAATCTTCTTAAAAATAAAATAAAAATTCACCCTCATTAAGAAAATCACTTCCCTGAAATAAAGGCTAAAGGGTAAATGTATACAGTTTCTCACAGAATGGCTGAGGAATTGGAAACAAAGTTTCAAAGGGTATAAGGCAGATGGGAATTGAATATTAACAAAATAAGTTTTGGATTTTCCCTCATTCTTTTTTATGTCAGGCAAAATTATATTTCCCTCTCCTTACTTATCAATCTAATTAAGGGAAAATGCCAGATATGAAAGTTAAAGAGATTCTGTCTGCCCAATATTAACCCCAACAAAAATGGAAGGACATTCTTGCAAAGGATAGTGTACATAAATCTATTACCACAATTTAGTAAAAGTAACACTGGTACTATTCTATATACCACCTTTGTCCTCTAAACATATTCACTTGCTCCCCTACAAAGCAATATAATAGTAATAGTTAAAATTCAATCTGTTCAGTCCCCATTTGTGTAAAATAAAAAAGAAAGGAACACTTACAGAGGTCTGGCTTGCAGTCTAAGCTCCCATTTTTAATTGCAGTGTAATTATTGAAATTTTATATTAACTGTGAAATGAGAATTGTTATAGAATTCTATAGTAATAATGAATGAGAATAAAGCTAAGGATAGATTTTTCAAAGTATCTGTGAACCATAGAAATATGCTATTAAATGAGAGTTACATATTCAGACTTACACTAAAAAGATTTTAAGAATATCTCCATTTATTAGAAAATAGAAAGTTTATTGTATTGACAATTGCATCGTTTAACGTTAACTAACTTGGGTTTCTGCTCCCAAACACATTATACTTTTCTTTGTCTACTTTCAAATTGAATTTTCCATCTGCTGACCTATTCATCTAGTTGATCCAAATGTTTCTAAATATGTTTGCTTCATTTCTTGATATTTGTGTTATTTACACTTTTGTATTGCTAAATAACTGTATTATTTTCAATTTCTTTTTTTTCCAGATCATCCATCTCAACCACACAGGACTAATTAGCTTGAAGAGTTAGCTATTCCTGAAATCCCTGAAGAGAATCACAACAAGCTTCCAGCTAATCTGTCAGTGACTTGTGCCAACTTCTTATGAACACCTCCTGTGATCGTGCTGTGACTTTGACAACCACCCTTGAGGAAGCAGCACTGTTAGTTTACACAGTGAATCACAGGCAGAATTAGGAATGGGATAAAGCCTGGTGTCATTCTCTCTTGGTCCTGTTCAGAGCAGGGCATGTAGTTACCCACTCCAAGCTGTCTCTGCATGAATGTTGTAACAAAAGAGGGATCTCTCTTAGCACAACTGTGACCAACATTACATTTAATAGCATCTGTAAAGGAACAATCAATAATAGGCACCGCGGCTCAATAGGCTAATCCTCCACCTGCGGCGCCGGCACCCAAGGTTCTAGTCCCAGTCGGGGCGCCGGATTCTATCCCGGTTGCCCCTCTTCCAGGTCAGCTCTCTGCTGTGGCCCAGGAGTGCAGTGGAGGATGGCCCAAATGCTTGGGCCCTACACCCCATGGGAGAGCAGGAGAAGCACCTGGCTCCTGCCTTCGGATATCAGCACGATGCGTCGGCTGCAGCGTGCGGGCCACAACGGCCATTGGAGGGTGAACCAACGGCAAAGGAAGACCTTTCTCTCTGTCTCTCTCTCTCTCACTATCCACTCTGCCTGTCAAAAAAATAAAATAAAAAAAGAATAGGCATTGGGTAGTGCCTTGCTTTTCTTAGGATAAAAAACATGCTGAGGGGTGGGCATGTGGCACAGCAGGCTAAGCTGCTACCTGGGATGGCCACATGCCTCCCAAGAGTGCCAGTTGGGGTCCCAGCTACTCAGCTTCCATCACAATACCCATTAATGCAACTAGGGAGCAGTGGATGATGGCTTGAGTACTTGAGTTCTTGTTATCCAGGGGGAAACCCAGTTGAAGTTCCTGGCTCCTGGCTTCAGCCTTGCCCATCCTTTGCTGTTCTGGCCATTTGTTCTGTCTCTCCCTACCTGTTAAATAAATAAATCTTTTTTTAAAAAAACAGAAAAAGTTAACTGTAAGTTTTATGGAGAAAAACAAAGCAGCTATTTTTTTTAAAAGCAGAGATTTTTATTAACACATAGTATTTTAAATTTTCTAACATGAAAATAAAATGAGAATTTTCATGATCAAAAATTTTAGCACACCTATCCTCTGGATATATGAATATACTCAAAGCCACATATTATAAAATTTATCTTTGGTTAATTTCTTTGTAGACAAAATAGCACACTTAAGCCCTGCAATTTCTAAAATTATATGTGAGAAGAATCCAGCCAACTTTGTATTGTAACATAATCCTAACCATATCAATTTGTAAAACTTATTTATTTATTTAACAGGCAGGATGTCAGACAGAGAGAGGTTGCTTATTGGCTGGTTCACTTCCAAAATGGCCATAACAGTCAGGGGTGGGCCAGGCTAAAGCCAGGAGCTGGAAACTCCATCTGGGTCTCCCACATGAGTGGAAGGGGCCCAAGTACTTGGCTCATCATCTGCTGCTTTCCTGGACGCATTAGAAGGAAGATGGATTGGAAGTACAGCAGCTGATATTTGACTGGCACTGAGATGGAATGCCTGTAACGCAAGCAGCAACTTAATCTGCTGTACCACAATGCCAGACCCTCATATCAGTTTTTTAATGCATCAAAACCAAATTTTCTCAGGGTACAAAAGTGGTGACAGAAGCCTATTTAAAAAAATGATGTATATGTAGGTACAACTACAACAAAACATTTTATTGTCTTCCACAAAATTCAAACTATAATACAATGGCACCATCTGTTGATCAAGTGGCAGAACTGAAATCCTAAAATGACATTACAATATCAAATATTGATTGGAATTATAAATCTAGGAATAGAACATGTCATTGACAATTGATGACAAATCAGTGAGAAGAATCTATGATATTTGATTTGATCACATCAATTCCTTCATTCTGGCATTCTGTACAATGACTCAGCTTTTCTCTAAAACCTAATCATTGCATGAACCTACGAAAATATGTAATTAAGATTAGTTTCTTAAATATAATTAAGTGTATATTTTAGAAGAAAAATATTGTTAACATAGACTTTTTCATACAATATGCAGTCACATTGGACTGAACATTAGTGTTCTGTAGAATATATTTTGGGAGACTTAGGCTTTATTTTTTGGAAAAATACCAGACTGGATAAATAACAGTAGACACATTTAAAAACAAATTTTATAACATGGCAGATATACCCTCAAATGAATACTTCTACTTGCAAGGAAGCAAGGAATATTCCTCCAGGCAAAACCTTCAAAAGAAAAATTAATAATAATAACCCAATGAACTGAATATTCTCCAGCTGTCTGAAAAAAAAAGTATATATGTGTTGGTAGTTCCCAAGTTCTCTGGTTTTTAAAGGATCAAATAAAAAAATAGTAACTTGAGGTCACTAATTGAAACTGAGCTATTTAAATGACTAGACCCTCAGTGAAAGTGTGGGATAGAAAAAATACATACCCATCAATTTAGGCAAATAACCAGGAAGCTCATCTTTCTTGATCTGGAATCTAGATGGATAAATGATGACAGGCTAATGAATTTTGATGATGAATTCTTTCTTACACAGGTTGAAGTTCTTCATTTCACTATCTCTGTGGTCCAGGAATGTTTCAGCTGAGAATCCAACACAAACTGGTCTATGGCAGCTTCACTGCATAACTCCATAAGAAATTAAAAACCTCTTTTAGGAGCTGATATTCATTTTAGACCATATAGTCATATTGGATTCTCACTAAAAAAGCTCCACAAAGATGAGTGCAGAGCTCAAAAATCACAAAACTGACAGTTTCAAAACACTATCATAGGGGCCGGCACTGTGGCGCAGTGGGTTAAAACCCTGGCCTGAAGCACCGGCATCCCATATGAGCACCGGTTCTAGTCCCGGCTGCTCCTCTTCCCATCCAGCTCTCTGCTATGGCCTGGGAAAGCAGTAGAAGATGGTCCAAGTCCTTGGGCCCCTGCACCCACGTGGGAGACCCAGAAGAAGCTCCTGGCTCTTGGCTCTTGGCTCCTGGCTTTGGATAGGTGCAGCTCCGGCCATTGCAGCCAATTAGGGAGTGAACCAGCGGATGGAAGACATCTCTCTCTGTCTTCAACTCTCTGTGTAACTCTGTCCTTCAAATAAATAAAATAAATCTTAAAAAATACTATCATAAATGAACTGATAGTTTGGAAACAATCAAATGGAACTTGCATGAATACACATACAATCTTTGAAATTTAGAAAAATAGGTTGACTAAAAACAAATATGTTAGACCTACAGAGAACTGACTTTGTTTCTGACATGGTTTTGCAGCTAGAGAGGGAAAAAAGGAAAATATAAAAGAGAAGTTGAGACATTCAAGACAAAATTGTCTAAGCCCAACATATGTCTATTCAGGTTTTCAAAAATGAACAAGTAGAATGCTTGATAGAAAATATTATAATTGAAATGGATGAAATTTTCCCAAATTAATGAAAGAGGAATAGTGAGGTAAAGTAGCAATCTTAAAGTAAAACAGCTAGTAAGAACTTAGTGTTTTGGAATTTATCCCAGATATACTGTCAATTATGAATAATGGCAAAATAAGTACATGTAAATTTATTTATTTTCATTTTGTTTGAATGGCAGGGAGAGAGAGGGAGGAACTGATTTTCCATTCACTGGTTCACTCTCCAAATGCCCACAACCGCTGGGGTTGGGCCAGGCAGAAGCCAAGAGGCAAGAACTCTGGCTGGGTCTGCCACAAGGTGGAAAGGACCCAAGTACTCAAGCCTTCTCCTGTTGCTTCCCAGGGTTCAAATTAACAGGAAACTAGAATTGAGAACAGAGCAAGAATTCAAACCCAGGCACTCTGATATGGGAGGCAGGCATCCCAAGCAGTATCTAAACCCTGCACTGAATGCCTACCCACATTTTGAACAAATATCTAGTGGCCACAAAAGAGTGCTTCATTAAGAGAATTAAAAAGTTATGCTTTAGGAAGTAGGAAATTACATCCAAAAAAGAAGAGATAAACAAAGAAAGTGATAACTATGAGTAAGTGTAAAAACCTTAACTTCAAAAACACAATAACAAAAGTATAATAAATATGAAGATTAATTTAGGGATGGCACAAGAATACTATCACCATTTATTCTCATATTACCTTCCTAATAAAAAGAATAATTTGTCAGACAGATATAACAATTCTCAATACAGAAATATCTAACACATATCATAGCAACATTTAAAGCAATGCTTGACACAAGAGAAAATACTGAAAAACCTACCTTAACAGTGGGAGATTTAACATTCTCCTTTCTAAATGATTGAACAGTTTGCTTTTAAAGATGTTTCAGGCTGTGGGTGGATAAAACAATGAATTTACATAATCAAATGTCATCAAGTATCAAAGTATCAGGATCATAAAACCTGTGTCTTGTAAATAATAATTAAAATAGAAATTAAAAATGGAGAAATCTAAAGCTATATGAAGAATTAAAACACTATTTGTAAATAATGCTTAAAGTTAAGGAAGAAAAGTATGAGAATATTTGGGTTTAATGATAATTGTCAAAAATTATATAACAAATTTTTTTTATTTTTGGATTGTAATTTTATAGCATTAAATTCTATATTAGAAAGCAGTAACAGTGTGAAGAATAATGAACTCACTATGCAATTGAAGATATTAGGAAAAACAACACCCATGGGGCCAGCACTGGGGCATAGCAGGTAAAGCTGCCACCTGTAGTGCCGGCATCCCATATAGGCATTGGTTCAAGTCCAAGCTCTCCACTTCCAATCCAGCTCTCTGCTATGGCTTGGGAAAGCAGTGGAAGATGGCCCAAGTCCTTGGGCCCCTACACTCACGTGGGAGACCCAGAAAAAGTTCCTGGCTACTGGCTTCAGATTGGCTCAGCTCCGGCTGTTGTGGCCATTTAGAAAGTGAACCAGCAGATGGAAGACCTCTCTCTCTCTCTCTCTCTCTGCCTCTGCCTCTCTGTAACTCTTTCAAGTGAATGAAATCTTAAAAAAAAAAAAAGATTTTCTTTTTTGAATGAAAAGCAACATGTAATAAATGAAATGTGATTACTTTGAAACTCTCAAAGTGACAACTCAGGCAAGATTTTCGATCAGTGCTAAACTGTGAGGTAAAATTCTGATCAAGCTTCCTGTTAATATGCCTGGGAAAGCAGCGGAGGATGGCTCAACTCCTTGGGTCCTTGCACCCACATGAGAGACCCAGAGGAAGCTCCAGGGCCCACCTCTAGCCATTTCAGTCATTTAGGGAGTGAACTGGCAGATGAAAAACTTCTCTCTCTCCTCTCTCTCCCTCTCTTTCAAATAAATGAAAAAAATTTTAAAATGTTGATAGAGAACTGAATTGACACTATGTTAGGGTGGAGCCTGCAGATTACTTGTTGGTGACACTTTACACCAGTGACCAATGCTGGCAACTCATAATTAGATGCCCAGCTTATGAGTGATACAATAAGAAACACAGCATAGCTTTATTGCTAAGTGTTAAAGACTGAACAGAAATTGGCTCCCCAAAATTCACGCATGTAATTAAACTCTGAAGTCTTAATATGAAGAGTTGGTGAATTAAGGGTAGAGATTTGATCTAACTATGGTGTTTGAGAGGAGGGTATGGTGGTAGGTCTTTGGGTCTTTTGAGGGGAGGGGTTTGCTTTCAGCAGGTGGTCCTTATGAGAGGGTTGATTCTTTGAGCTGAGTTCTGCCTGGCTTCTCTCTCTACTTCCTGGTTCATCATGTGATGGTCCTATATAACAGATCAGCCTCCATCATGCACTGCATTAATAGGGCCACTAGATCCTGAACTGTGAATCTCCAAATGTTAAGACAAAAGAAACCTTTTCCTTCCCAAAAATGTCATCTTGAATAGTTTCATTAAAGGAATGAGAATCTGACTAGTATATGAAGGAATTCTTGCAATGAAGTGCTTTGGCATCAAATTAATTTATTCAAAGTAAATCTAATCAAATCTTAACACCTAAACTTTGAATTCATAAGAAATACCAAGATCTACAGTAAGGAGCAAATCAAAGAACACCACAGAAAACAATCACCACACATTCAAAAAAATCAAATGTTCTAAAGGAAAATTGGTCCGGACTCTTACAAATTAATATTATAAAAAAGAGGGGAGAATCATCTACATTTATATATATATATATATATATATAATAAACAGCCTTGTGAGACCTAATTAAGACATGGATAATGATTGACATTAAACTATCTTAGGTGCTGTTTTGTTGATGATGTGGTTATATAGCAGAGTGTCTCACTTTTTGCAGATGTTTGATATCTGCAATTTAAATTTTTAAACTTACCAAAAATAGATTAAGCAAAGGGTATAACTAATAAATCTAGGTGACAGGTGTTTTATCATTCTATTCATTTCCTTATGTTTGAAATTTCTTGTAACAAGTTTAAAAAATCAAATAAAATAAATACATAAGAGCAGCTTTGGGGTCTCTACTATCGTTTACTTTTACAAATGTGAGCCAGATTTTGACTTGTCTTCCTATGCTCCAGTCTCACCCAGGACTGGTCAAAGCTGCTGAATGTGTGACACAAAATAGGGCCAGAGGAATTGCAGCACCTACTTCACAGGGTTGTGGGAATTATGTATGGTAATATATGTAAAAAGCTTAATAGGTCCACTGGCACAAAAAGTGATGATAAAAGTGAAAAGGATCTGGAATGAACAAGATTTTAAGATTATTCAAATCTAGTCCTTTTTAGAGATGAAGAAAGCAAGGTGTAGCCAGTTAAGACTTACCCAGGTCACCGTGTCCAAACTGAGACTAACATTCAGATTTTCTAGTTCCATTCATTATACCAGTAATTTCCTAACAGTATCCCACAGAACACAACCATGAAAGAAGCATAGTGAACAAAATGATTCAAATATGTCTTTTCACACTAAGTACAATCCTCCCTCTTGGAGAGTTACAGGAATAATTCATTTAAATTTACTTAACCCAGCCCTGAATAACAGAACTCCTTTTCCACTATATATTGTTAGTAAGAAATGCACTGGGAAATGATTCATTACGCCATACTTGGCATGATCACGGTGGATTTGAAAGAAACTTGGTATGCTTACTCAGAAAATTATCCTGCCAAGACAAGGTTAGTAGGATGCAAAAGAAAGTGAGTTTGTTTTGATACATTAATGTTGCTATTTGAAGACAGAGGTCATCCATATAAATGAAAAATTTTCACTAATAAATGAGTACAGGATTCTTTCAATGATCTGCCTAGAACTAAATAATTTTAATGTAGGGTGGGTTTTTTAAAGATCTGACTTCTTTTATATAGTGACAGTGTAAATATACCAGATTAGGAGTTGAGAGCTTCAAAATGGAGAATTGTTCTTTGCATGGGATTTGTTATAAACTGGGTGATGATGGTTGTCCCTTTGTTTGGCAGGAAAATTTGGGGGGGAAAGGAAAATAAATACAATTAAGGTTTGATAATGAGTCATTAATTTTGTTGCCAAGTTGGTTTCAGGGAATTCACATGGTAGAGATCTCAGTCCAGCTTTATGGAAGTGCTCTGACTCAAGCTGCAAATAAAGAGAAGTATTACTAAAAAAGCTGAAATACAGATAAGATGCAGGCTATTCATGCAACCTAGGCACACCTTAATGATACAAAACAGAGTTTAATTAAGACCACAGAGAGTCCTAAGAGAAAAATAATATTCTAAAATATAAAGTAATAGAAGTACTCTGAAGAGCACTTTCATAATTTTCAAGTCATTATAACAAAAGCATTGTCATCCAGTATCAGATACAGATGTAACAAGCTTGACTACTTTTTTTTTTTTGACAGGCAGAGTTAGACAGTGAGAGAGAGACAGAGAGAAAGGTCTTCCTTTTCCGTTGGGTCACCCCCCAAATGGCCGCTATGGCCAGTGTGCTGCGCCGATCCGAAGCCAGGAGCCAGGTGCTTGCTCCTGGTCTCCCATGTCGGTGCAGGGCCCAAGCATAAATAAAATTTTATCTTCTACTGCTTTTCTAGACCATCAGCAGGGAGCTGGATCAGAAGTGGAGCAGCCAACACCCAAACGGGCACCCATATGGGATGCCAGCACAACAGGCAGAGGTTTAACCTACTATACCACAGTGCCAGCCCCTGCAAGTTCACAATTTAAGTTCACATTATAAATAATAAATAATTAAGCAAGTTAACTCAACATTAATCAAATATTGTTAAAAACTATGTCCTAATATTTAAAAAATTTAAAACATTACAAATAAGGAATATAACTTAAAGGAAAGGACATCCATATCAATGTCCACTCAAGATTTTGCCAGCTTCATTGCAGCTAGAAACTACAAGTAAAATAATAAATCAAGGCATTTTCCAAATTCAAAAGTAATTTTGAGGGGCCAGCGCTGTGGCATAGCAGGTAAAGCTACCACCTACAGTGCCAGCATCCCATACGGGTACTGGTTCGAGTTCTGGCTGCTCCACTTCAGATCCTGTTCTCTGCTATGGCATGGGAAAAGCAGTAGAAGATGGCCTGAGTCCTTGGGCCCCTGTACCTGCTTGGGAGACCCAGCAGAAACTCCTGGCTCCTGGCTTCAGATCAGCAAAGCTCTGGACATTGTGGCCATCTGGGAAATAAACCAGCATATGGAAGACCTCTCTCTCTCTCTCTCTCTCTCTCTCTCTCTGCCTCTCTGTAACTCTGCCTTTTGGATAAATAAATATTTAAAAAAATTTGACAAAACTTAAAAAATAATTTGACCAGTTTTTTCTTTGTATTTATACATAATAATCAAATCTGTAACTATTTATACTAACAAACAAATGTGACAGAATAATATATACTCTGCATCTTAATATTTGCATGTATTAATAGACATAAAATGTGGCAAACACCTCTGAACTTAGAGATCTACTACTAATGGACTCTACGTACATAGATTTCTCTATGACTTTAATGAAGTGAAAGAATTTTGTGAATTGTAATCATGCAAATATTAGCTATCTAACGGGACCAGTCAGTGCTATTTCTTCTGAGATCTCACTTGTGAAATTCTTGCGCTGGTGTCGTGGCTCAATAGGCTAATCCTCTGCCTAGGGGCGCCTGCACACTGGGTTCTAGTCCCGGTCGGGGCGCCGGATTCTGTCCCGGTTGCCCCTCTTCCAGGCCAGCTCTCTGCTGTGGCCCGGGAAGGCAGTGGAGGATGGCCCAAGTGCTTGGGCCCTGCACCCGCATTGGAGACCAGGATAGGCACCTGGCTCCTGCCTTTGGATCAGCGCAGTTCGCCGGCCGCAGCACGCCAGCCGTGGTGGCCATTGGAGGGTGAACCAACGGCAAAGAAGGACCTTTCTCTCTTCCTCTCTCTCACTGTCCACTCTGCCTGTCAAAAAATAAATAAATAAATAAAAAGAAAGATGGGAATTCTTAAGTTCCAGTGAAGGTAGGTATCTATTCCTTCCAATAATACTTAATGAGATACAGTAATGATCAAGGCTGTATGCTAGAAGTATAAAAAGATGAATCCTTGGCTTCCACAAATTTATATCCCAGGAGAAGAGTAAATAATTCTTCTGCAAATGCAAGGATGACAGTAATTACCAAAATCAAGTTACAGATAAGTATCATGAAAATTCAGAAATTATAATTATTATTGTAGATGGTAATGATCAGAGAAAGCTTTACCATTAAGTAGTGTGCATATTCTTGAGGGGTAGGTAAGATTAAATTTGCAAAAATGGGATGAAGAAAAATCTACAGGGAATAAAAAAAACATGAGTGTATTCCAAGCACTTTGAGTATTTCTCACAAATTAAGGGAAAAGATGCTTAAGTTGGAAATAAAGTATAAATTAGGAAAACCTTCTTATTTGCAACCTGGTAGGCTTTAAATTAGGGATTAATTTAGTTAGGCAATGTAAGGGCATCCTACTAGATGAAACTGCATGTTTTGAAATTAGGGAACATAAAATGCTATATTAAAACACATGGCCAGCACCACGGCTCACTTGGCTAATCTTCTGCCTGTGGCACCGGCACCCCAGGTTCTAGTCCTGGTTGGGACACCGGTTCTGTCCCAGTTGTTCCTCTTCCAGTCTAGTTCTCTGCTGTGGCCCGGGAAGGCAGTGGAGGATGGCCCAAGTGCTTGGGCCCTGCACCCGCATGGGAGACCAGGAGGAAACACCTGGCTCCTGGCTTCAGATCAGCAGAGTGCGCTGGCCATGGCGGCTACCTGCGGAGTGAACCAACAGATGGAAGACCTTTCTCTCTGTCTCTCTCTCACTGTCTAACTCTGCCTGTCCAACACACACACACACACAAAATTAGCTAGATTTTGAGTAAAAAAGTCAGAAAATGTCAGCATTCTATTAGGTTCCCACATGAGACTTCTTTAGGCAGAAACACCCCTTATTTTTAAATGCCTTCTATGTGCCAGAAAGTAGACTTAATACTCTGCATGCATTCACATTTACGCTAACTCCTACAATAGATGAAATGCATGTTATGACCATTTTAGAATGGAAAAAAATACAATGAAGGATTGCTATCTTCCAGGTAAATGAAAAAGCATTGCACCGCAAGGTAAAATGGTTTCCAAGGAGCACAAATCTTTTAGAAATGAAGATAAATTTTAAAATATCAGATTCTCCTGTTTCAATTTATCTCCTTTTTAAGCAGCACAAATGTTTTCACACGAACTAAATTTAACTGAGCACTATTCAATGAATAAGACCTGACTTTAACTCCAGGTGCTGTCCACACACCCTACATTTCCCCAAATTGGAGCTAAAATGCTACACCCTTTAAACAGCTTGCTCTGCATCTGTTTTCCCTACAAATAGATTTTAATTTCACATTACACCTGTTCCAGTCTTCGGATGTTTCTAAGTACCAGCCATTTCAAATTTACACGTTTTATCAAGGCACAGAGGCAGTCAGCCTCCAATATATCCTACACAGGCGAGGTTATTGCCTCACTCACTGTGACTCAACCAATGTCTTAGAATTCTGTGTATAATTACTATCACGAATTTTAAGGCAGGTGGCATAGGTTCTAGGCCCAAGGACTTGGCACAGAACTTCCAGCAGCTGAGACCACAGAGTCCCCGGGCGGGGAAGGAAGGGGCGTGTTCCAAGAGTCAAAAAACCATACTGACGCCCACGGGTGTGCTTTCGTCGGTGTGCAGAACCCACTAGCCCACCTAAAGGCCCCAAGCGCCTCACAAGGGTTAAAACCCGCCTCCATGGCCTTCCGCGGCTCTTCCCGCCCCCACTTCCGCTTCCGGGGAGGCCACTACCGGGCACCTCCCCTGTGTCGGGTGAAAGAGGATCCGGAAGTGGCAGGGCACTTCCGGTAGGGAAACTCCTCGCCGCTGCTTTGGACCCAGCTTGACAGGCGCGGTCCCTGCTAGTAGTTCTCTCTCCTTTCGCTTTCTTCCAGCCTAGTTTTCGAATTCATTTGCTGCACCGGTCCTGCCCCTTCTGTCTCCGAAGTCGCCCCATGCCCATGTTCCGGGGCAGGAGTCCTGACAGCGAAGACCCGCCTGCCTGTACTCTGTCATGTCCGAACTGACCAAAGAGCTGATGGAGCTGGTGTGGGGCACCAAGAGCAGCCCCGGCCTCTCCGACACTATCTTCTGCCGCTGGACGCAAGGTACCTTGGCGGGACTGGCGCTTGCAGCCGCCGCTTCCTCGGCCGGCGAGCTTCTGGCTGTGACGCCCCTCGCTCGAGCCCCTCACGTGCCCCGCGCTCTGTCCCGGTTCCCGTGCTCAGCGCTGAATCTGGGTTTTCCAGAAACGTTCTGTCCGCTTCGGGGGAAGAGGGTCGCTGAGAGAATGGTTGCAGCCGTCCGTTACATACCCGGAGCTTTTCTGCCGGCCTGCGGGAGGCTACCCTGGGTGGGGGTGGCCCCGCTGTGCGCCGCGGAGCGCGCCTCGCCTCGCTCGGCTCTGTGTCAGTTTCTGCTGGCGTGCTGCGGCGGCCTGGGGCTGGGCCCCCCACCCCCCAGCAGAGCTTGGTGTTCTTGGTGTCCGTCCTGTTTTTTGGAGAGCGTAGCGTCCGCCAGAAAGTCCAGGTGGAGAATTGCAGAAAGCAGTTTTGCTGTTCGTACTGCAGGTGTGAGCGCAGCGTTGGCTTGTTAACGAAGTGTTCTCTTGGCCCAAAGCATCCCTGGTTTTGAGAGGCCTTAGTATCTGTTACTATGAATCTCATCACTTCCTGTGCAGGCCTGAGGTTACCCAGACAGTATTTCTACTTACATAAGAAGTCGTATTAATAACACAGGCATTAGCGAAACAGAATAGCTATTTATCCAACCCTTGCGCGGCTCTGGGCGCGTTATCTCTGATGCTTGAATTCTGCTAGTGTAACGTAACTGACCCATTGCTTCAGGGGACCAACGATTGTGGTTCAGAGCAAAGCCTTTGGAATAGAAAGGATCAGTAATGCGTGCTGGTGAAGCACTGTTATTAAAATGTTTATTCAGAAGACACCTATTCCCAAAGGATTATGGGGAGAATAGGGGCTTAGTAAATATAAATCCCTACTTCAAAATGTGTTTTAGAACGAAAATTCAGTACTTAAAAAATGCCCTCGCCCCGCCCAGATAGGTCTGTCGTAAGAACAACAACTTTGGTTGTTTAGTCCATCGCTTTTGCTTCACAGGTGAGGGAAATGAATCGTGATGGTGAAATGACCGTGCCAGAGTTGCACTACTGATAGAACTGGGAATGAATTCCAAGTCCCTCCAACTCCTAATACGCCTGTTTTCACTATTTTGGTTTGCATTTCTAAACACTGCGTATAATTAGTTTGGCTGTTTTCACACATTAAGTCACTTAATTTTTTTCGGAAACTTTGGAAATCTGCATTTGCAGATTTTAACATTCTCTTTGATTTATTTATGCTAATAGCGAACAGCTATAAAAGACACAAAACTGGAACATTTCACTTGTTTGGTAGTCAGTCAGTATTAAGCATTTTACAGTGTAGACCTCGGTGAGAGCCAGTCTTGTTTATATTTATATTGGGGGCAAATTCAAGGAGAATTCAGAGACAGTTCTGGTAATGGTTAAGAGCACAATCTTTGGAATATGTTTTTGGGGTCCTAGGTTCATGATATTTAACTTATTTGAGCTCAGTTTCCTTCTCTGTAACATGCAGATAATAGTAGCAGTCTAGGGTTTTTGTGAGGATTAAAGAACCCATTAAATACACTGAGGCGCTTAGCACAGTGTCTGGCATACAGTAAACACTCTGTAAATGGTGGCTATTATATTAATTTTGAAAGCCTTTAATTGTGGACTATGCCAAAGATTACTCTGTGGCTTTGCCCTGACAATTACAAGAAATTGTTTGGTGATAACATTCTAAAAACTTTATGATGCATTAGAATGCTTTACTACATTTTTAGTCTTGCAGAAGTTCCCTAAAAAAATTTAGCTTAATCACTACCATTTCAAAATAAGGGATTTTTTGTTTTGTTTTGTCAAAGAATAGTTACATCGTGATATGTAATTCTACAAAGTCTTACATTTTAAAAAATTTTAAGTTAAACAGGTAGTTTTTAAATTATCACCTCTGAATCAAGGTGGGGGCAGTTAATTTTGATATGTTAACTGATACTTGCATTCACTCATTCTCAGGGAACCTTGCTAAATATCACTGTGGCAGTCCTTTGGGGTTGTGGGGATAGGTGCAAGAGACTGCTTTGCTTCATTATTAATGTAACATCAACTCTGGCTTTATTAAATAGTCTATAACTATATTGAATTGAAAATTATGATCTCATTAATCTTTTGGAAGCAAGATATAGGTGTAAGATGTTTGGAATAAATGTTTATAAAATTATAGGTAGATTTATGAAATCATAGTGATTAGTCAATCTGAATTATTTTTTTTTTTTAATTTTTTTTTTTTTTTTTGACAGGCAGAGTGGACAGTGAGAGAGAGAGAGATAGAGAGAAAGGTCTTCCTTTGCCGTTGGTTCACCCTCCAATGGCCGCCGCGGTAGGCGCGCTGCGGCCGGCGCACCGCGCCGGTCCGATGGCAGGAGCCAGGTGCTTCTCCTGGTCTCCCATGGGGTGCAGGGCCCAAGAACTTGGGCCATCCTCCACTGCACTCCCTGGCCACAGCAGAGAGCTGGCCTGGAAGAGGGGCAACCGGGATAGGATCGGTGCCCCGACCAGGACTAGAACCCGGTGTGCCGGCGCCGCAAGGCGGAGGATTAGCCTATTGAGCCACGGCGCCGCAATCTGAATTATTTTAATATGGTTAGTAAAACAGACTGGCATGTAGTTTTTGATTTGGCATTCTTAGATAATTCTTTTCTGCACATCCCTTTTCATTAAAATATGAGTGAGTTTTTGTTTTCTGGTGTGTGTATGTGTGGGTGTTTTGCCTACTAGGTGATTTAATGTCTTGGGTTTGGGTGTTTTTTTAACTCAAAATTTAATCATCATAGCTTTTTTCTACACTTTTGCTCAATTGCCTATAGTCCTATTTTATGAACATATTTTTCATTTCCGCAGTTCATTAGTACCACTTACTCTCCTGTGTGTCTTCCTACCAACCTTAATGTTCCAGGTTCTTGCAGTTGAGACTAGGCAGGATAGGAAAGAAGGGACAAACAATAAAAATAACATAGCATAAATCGTCTACAGTAGTTGAAGGTGAGGGATTAGGGAGTTCTGGGTGGGACACTCTGAGTAGGCCTCATTTCCAGATCAAATTTAAACAAACACTTGGGAGTCACTGAGCTGGCCATGCAGATGTCTGAAGAATGTTCTAGACAGAATAGCCATTATAAACGACTTAACAGAAAATACGCCAGGGCGGTTCAAGAAAAAGAAGGGGGTTGGAGGGGAATGAAGGAAGGGAAGAGTAATAAAAAATTCTATAAGAAATAAGACTTTCTGGCCGGCGCCGCGGCTCAACAGGCTAATCCTCTGCCTTGTGGCGCCGGCACACCGGGTTCTAGTCCTGGTCGGGGCACCGATCCTGTCCCGGTTGCCCCTCTTCCAGGCCAGCTCTCTGCTGTGGCCAGGGAGTGCAGTGGAGGATGGCCCAAGTCCTTGGGCCCTGCACCCCATGGGAGACCAGGATAAGTACCTGGCTGCTGCCATCGGATCAGTGCGCTGCGCTGGCCGCAGCGCGCCTACCGCGGCGGCCATTGGAGGGTGAACCAACAGCAAAAGGAGGACCTTTCTCTCTGTCTCTCTCTCACTGTCCACTCTGCCTGTCAAAAAAATAAAAAAATAACAAAAAACAAACAAAAAAGAAATAAGACTTTCTGAAGGTCATTGTAAAGACTGGGTGTTAACTCTTATTGGAAGGAAAAGACAGGATCTGACAGTTTTTAAAGGATTGGTTTGGCTGCTGTGTTTGCAGATACACTGTATTGGACTAAGTAGATGGACAAGATCAAATTAGAGAGAGTTGCAGTAATCCAGAGACAAGATGGTGGCTTGGACCAGGCAAGTAGTAGTGGAGATAGTAGAAAGCAGTCAGATTGACCATGCAGATTAATTTTTAAATGAAAACATTTGACTTTTGAGAATTTGTTCTCTATTGATTAGCTCAGTATTTGGCTAACTCTGGAAACTGTCCAGTGGCCTCAGTAATAATTATGCTGTTGCAGCAAAATTGTGGGTATGGCTGTACTTCAAAATTTGTATAAAAGTAGATGAGGGCTGTAGTTTGCCAACCTCTGACAGAGATTATAAACTCTTAGAAACCATTTCTCTAACTCCAAGTTATAAGTTACTTTATTGTTTTACCTAAATTTTAAACAGAAACCTAATTTTGCTGCTTGTGGCATTTCAATGTTTTGGGGGAGTGGGACTATAATTTATTGAAATAGTTTTGATGTTTTCAATGTTGCACAATTTTTGTTACATAATATAAAAACAATGAAATTGAACAAATAAGTTAGGAAAAGTGAAAGTATAGTACAGTGTGTATTAGGAGTTAATACATTTGGGTTTAAAATTTGAATGTATGAGCATTTACTGTAAGGTGATTTAACATTATACAAAAGTAATAAAATTCCATGCCAATATTAATTATTTTCCCAAAGAGAGGATAATGTTGTAGATCCTATCATTTTAGAGATGTCATTGTACTTGGAAGCTTTAATTTCTCTTAAGAGTAGATATTTTAATCTCTAGCATATTTAAAACAATTGATCTAAGTTATAGCTTTTTAAAATTTATAATTTGTAAGCATATTTGACAAGTAATTCCTTAGTATTTTGAAAACCTAGCTTTTTTTATTCAGACTTCAAAATATGTCATATCTTACATTTTTGTTTTACTTTAGTTTTTGAAAATCTTATTTAATCCTTAACCATGAAAGGTAACAAAAGTCAAGTGTAGTCATCCTCATTTTTATAGATGAGGAAGTAAGTCCCAGTTCAGATATTTGTCTCAACTGAGATCATGTAACTTGTAATAGTCAAATCAAGTCTTTCTATGGACTTTTGTTTACATGGTTGGCCAGAATTATGTAAGCTGTACTTGTCAGACTGGTTTGAATAATGTATATATGTAAGGTAAGTCATATGCAAATAAATCTGGTTTGAATAATGTGTGTGTATATATAGTAAGTCATGTGGAAAATTGCAAAGAAATTCATGGCTTAAGTTTAAATTATTGAGTTTTAAAATATGAAATTGAGAAAGACTTCTCTATTCTGTAATACTATGGAATGTGATACAGAATTGTTTATTTAGGATCAGATGCTAGATGGGTAATTTCTGATCAAACAGAAAAAACCCAGCCATTTTGTGATAATTCCTTTCAAATGGAGAAAACGATCTGAATATGAGAACACCTGACAAGATAAAATGACTCTTTGTCCTAAAAAAAAATTAAACTAAAATAAACCTTGTAATAAAGGGGAAGCCTAATGAGCATAGTCTTATTTTTGGTTAGAACACTTAATTTCTATTTCACTGACTTTTATTTCATTTTAGGCTCATAGCCTTTATCCATTATTAGTTATATACTCAGACATGTATACTGGAATTAAACGAAATGTGGCAGAAAGCATATTTGGCAGAATTGTCTTCATGGGTTGTTTTTCTTTTATTTCAAAGGCAGAGTTATAGACAGGCAGGGTTGGGGGGAGGAGCTTCCATCTGCTGGTTCACTCCCCAAATGGCCACAATAGCCAGAGTTGGGCCAATCCGAAGCCAGGAGCTTCTTCCAGGTCTCCCACGCAGTGTAGGGGCCCAAGGACTTGGGCCATCTTCAACTGTTTCTCAGGTCGTAGCAGAGAGCTGGTGTGGAAGTAGAGCAGCTGGGATTTGAACCAGTGCCCATATGGGATGCTAGCACCGCAGGTGGTGGCTTTACCCACTACACCACAGCAATGGCGCCTCCATGGGGTTTTAATATTCAAAGTACAAAAACAACTCACTATTACACTATTATGTAATTTTAATTATAAGCCCTAGCCATGGATCTTGAAAATTACATTATTAGAGTTTTTAAGGTACACAAGAATTCATTATTCGTTCACGTTTATTATATAACACCGAAAGCTTGACAGAGCCTAATTTCTCTTCTGTACTTGGATACATCCAGGGGGCCTTTCCTACTACCATTGGGCAAATAGGCTTTATCTCTTGTTCCTAGGTTGGACCTTAAATTGATTGTCTTTTTTTTTTTTTTTTTTTTTTGACATAGTTAGAGAAAGGTCTTCCTACTGTTGATTCACCCCCTAAATGGCCACTATGGCCGGTGCGCTGTGCTGATCCGAAGCCAGGAACCAGGTGTTTCCTCCTGCTCTCCCATGCAGGTGCAGGGCCCAAGTACTTGGGCCATCCTCCACTGCACTCCCGGGCCACAGCAGAGAGCTGGCCTGGAAGAGGAGCAACCGGGACAGAACCGGTATCCCAACCGGGACTAGAACCCACGGTACCAGTGCTGCAGGTGGAGGATTAGCCAAGTGAGCACGGAGCTGGCCTTAAATTGATTGTCTTAAAGTGATAATCAGTACCCTTAGTTGTCATGTGTCCTTAAAAACTTTACCCCATACATTTATCTCAATTATTTTCAGTTTTCTGTTTATCCTGCCATCGAATTCCAAAGATTCTGTGTATTGCTGGAGAAAATTGAGGGCAACCTCAGTATAAATGTAATTAAACCTTAGCTAAGCCCTCAATGCTTTTCTTACTTCTTCATCCTTTTTGGCTTTTCTTAGGTTTTTTAGAATTAACATTTTCTGCAATTCTCTACCCTTCTTATTTCCCTCACTTTGATTCTCTTTCTTTTTATATGTTTAACTTAGAAGCCTTCTAAGATTTTCTCCTCCAAGGCCAGTGGCTTTCAAGTCTTCCCAGCCCGCCCCAGGTCCCTTAACACTCTCATAAATTACTTATTACTTTTTTTTTTTTTTTAAAAAAGATTTATTTATTTGAAAGTCAGTGTTACACAGAGAGAAGGAGAGGCAGAAAGAGAGCGAGCGTGAGCAAGGTCGGTCTTCCATCCTCTGGTTCACTCCCCAATTGGCTGCAATGGCCAGAGCTGTGCCAATCTGAAGCCAGGAGCTTCTTCAGGGTCTCCCATGTGGGTATGTGGGTACAGGGGCCCAAGGACTTGGGCCATCTTTTATTGCTTTCCCAGGCCACAGCAGAGCTGGATTGGAAATGGAGCAACGGGGGACTCGGACCAGCACCGATATGGGATGCTGGCACTGCAGGTGGCGGCTTTACCTGCTATGCCACAGCACAGGCCCCATTGTCATACTATCGAATGGCTCTCTTACCTATACATTGATTTGTAACAGCATGCATTGGTCATTTGGAAATTATTGATGCACTAGCTTATGATGACCTTCCAAATGTTAATATATTTCATTTTATAGTTATCAAAAGTCACATTTTGTTGCTGTTACTACTGTTCTCATTGGAAAAATATTTAATCATTGAGAATCTCAAACTCACAGTAGTGGATGCAAGTTTGCCCAGTTATTGTTTGAGAGATTGAAATTTTTCACTGACAAAAATGCTGTCAGTTGTTTTCCTTAAAGTTTTGAACTCAAGTTAATTGATGTCTGAGAAAATGTCTTTCACATACCTGAGTCTGAATAATTGCGATTTGTTACAATACTTCAAAGTAAAGGCAGTGCTCCACTTTAAAAAAGCAGCTAGTTCAGCTTGCAGTTCCAAAAATTATACTTGAAGGGGGTGAGCATTTGACCTAGCAGTTATGATACCTGTGTCCCATATCCGAGTACCTGTGTTTAATACTTGGTATACTCCTCATTGTAGTTTCCTGCTAATGTCAGCCCTGGGAGGCAGCAGTGATGATTCAAGTGACTGGGTTCCTGTCACCCACAAGAGAGATCAGGATGGAGAGCCCAGCTTCCTAGCTTTTGCAGGCATTTGGGAAGTGAATTAGCAGATGGGAGTACTTGTTCGCTCACTCTCTGCCTCTCAAATAAGTAAATATGATTTTTAACTGTGGTTTTTCCTTGAAATAGCTCTCAACCATCATACCTTAGAATGTAGCAGAAGTGTTTTATGGGTAATTTATTTTTGTTACACAGAATATTTTTTTATTTTTTTAAACTTATTTAGTAGATATAAATTTCCAAAGTACAGTTTATGGATTACAATGGATCCTCCTCCCCCCCATAACTTCCCTCCCACCCACAACCCTCCCATCTCCCGCTCCCTTTCCCATTCCATTCACATCAAGATTCATTTTACACAGTATATTTTTAAAAAGATATTGTTTTCAAGGTCAAGATTAGAAAAGAGCCATTTTCACTATGTGAGAAAGGGTGTTCATAAGTAAAATGGGCTGTGTGTGTGTGTGTGTGTGTGGGAGACAGAGAGACAGAGATGGGTGGTGGTTGTTAGTGTAATAACTCTTACTTTGGTGTCATACCACTGCCATTTGACTATCACTGTGACTGTGCACAAAGTACAAAGGGCAAATAATGCCTTAGTATTATTGTGGAAATCATTTTAACCACTAATGGTCTCCCTGAAAGGATCTCTAGACTTCTAAGGGAGGGGGGGTCTGTGCACCACAGTTGAGAACCTCTGTTTTTAGCCAGTCCTACTATTAGAATATCACACTTTCTCACCTCTCTTTTAGAATGAGTTGGGGCCTTCACATTTCCTCTTTCCCATATAGACATTCTCACCCTACCATCTTGTTTTAAATTCACACCCTTCAGTATACATAAGTAATAATTCTTTACTTAACTACCTTTCAAGCCATCATTCTTTTTCTCATCTACCAAACTTTATAACAGATAGTTCATTTTGACTCTCCTATTTTGAATAACTTTTTTTCCTTTAAATTTTGACTATTAACACTCCAAATTTATTTTTTGTAGTATTCCCAGTGAAGTGCTTAATCCAATGTTTTCATTTATGTCTTTTTCTCAGCATCCAAACAGTTGTGTGCTGTTTGCTTCTGATTTTTACTTTCTAGGACCTCAGGGAATGTGTTTTTCTCTTACCTTTCTAATCTCTGAGTCCCTTTTGCTGATCCAGCCTCTGCTTACTTTTTGATGTTCTCAATTTCATTATCTTTGTTCTGCATGTTCTTGTTCAGTTTAACTGGCATGTTTAGAATGTACAGATCACTATCTCCAATCCCAATTACTGCCCTGAGCTCCAGTCCCATATTCTTTACTTCTGAATGTTGCTAAATGGTTTCACACATTTTTGAAATTGAACTTGGCATTCCTAGAAACACTCACTTACTAACTTCTCCCCCAAAACTTCAACAAGCATTAAAACAGTGGTCAGTAAAATGGGCGTGATACTTGTGAGGCAAGGCAGACCATAAACAAGTAAAATATAATTACAGATTACGATAAATATAGGTTTCTTGGAGAATGATAGTAGAGACTACTTAGGTTAATCAGGAAATAGCTGTCTAGGCCCCAACCAGGTAAAGAGCTTGGGGTGTTCTAAGGACCTAAAGTCACTGTAAATAATGCAGGTAGAGGGAACTCAGAGTCACTGGATTAATCCTATAGTGTCTCTTCTAGGCCATGAAAAGGAGTTTGGATTCTGTTCTAATTGCAGTGAGAAGCCACTGAAATGCTTTAAGCACCATGTGACAAAATCTGATTCTATTTCTAAAATATTTTTCTGGCAATTCTATGGTAAATAGATGGAAATTGGGAAGGAAATAGGGTGGAATGGGAAGAACTGGTTGAAAACAGTATTGTAGGTGAGAGATGATGGTAGTTTGAATTACTGTGTGGACTAGCGAGATGGGATAGAAATGGATATGTTCAAGATATGTTTGGGAGCCTTTGGACCAAGAAGACTTTATCTTAGGGAGAAGCCTAGAATGTAGTCAGAGTTTTTGAGGGAAAGGATTAGCAGGTGTTTCAAACAGAAGGAACATCATGTGTAAAGGATGAGAAACCAGAGAGAAATAGAATATTTGAGACTATGAGAGCAACTCAGTCTCCTTGGAATGTAATGAACGAGAATGGCAAAGGAAGATGAAATAGGAAAAAAAAAGGCAGAAGCCAGGTCATACATGCCCATGTTAAAAAATGTACTCTTAGAGAGTCTGGAATCCTGCTGTAGGCTATATTTGGGAATTTCCTGGTTTTATACCCAGTAATGGAAATTCAGGGAATACATGAAGTTACCTATGGAAAATGCATGGAATAAAAAGAGCATAGATCCTAAAACAAGACTTGAGGAAAGTCACATTGAAAAGGAGTTGATCAGACTGAGAAGAAATAGGAAGGAAAAACTTGAAATGAGTGAGACCAAAATCCAAGGGACAAAGATTTTCCAGAAATTGAGGTCAGCATTTCAGAGGATTCTCTAAGTGATTAAATAAGGTAAGACTTGAGGAATAGCCTGCACTGGTCATTGGTGAACTTGAGTGAAAGTGAGTAGTAGAGTCACAGGCTGAAAATTAGATTATTGCGGGTTGAGTAAATTCTGAGTTAAGAAAATGGAGACAGTGCATAGAGATGACTAGGTGAGCTTTGAGAGGAAAAGGATGGCATGTGATTGGAATTTTTGTTGGAGTTTTAAAAAAATTTTTTTAGTCGGTGCCACGGCTCAATAGGCTAATCCTCCACCTGCAGTGCAGGCACACCGGGTTCTAGTCCCAGTTGGGGTGCCGGATTCTGTCCCGGTTGCTCCTCTTCCAGTCCTGCTCTCTGCTGTGGTCTAGGAGTGCAGTGGAGGATGGCCCAAGTGCTTGGGCCCTGCACCCACATGGAAGACCAGGAGAAGCACCTAACTCCTGGCTTTGGATCAGCGGGGTGTGCCGGCTGCAGCGGCCATTGGGGGGTGAACCAATGGAAAAGGAAGACCTTTCTCTCTGTCTCTCTCTCTCTCTCTCTCTCTCACTGTCCACTCTGCCTGTCCAAAAAATATTTTTTTTTTCTCTAGGTATGTTAGATACATGTTTAAAATGCTGTTTGAAAGAGAGAGATGGAAGGAAAAGAAAGAGGATGGTATGGAATGAAATCCTTTCCAGTATTTCTTATCTCAGTTACTTATCACCTAGTGTTTCAATCTAGATATTTCAGAGGCAGCTCTAATTTCTTGTATGGAGACTTTGCCCTACTTACATATACTTATCAAATCTTAGATTTACCACAGAAATATTTTAATCCAGTTTCTCTATATACTAATGTTGCTTTTATTAGGGCTATTGAACCAGCTTTTCACCCATTTTTGTCCTTTAGAAAAACCAGTATGATCTTACGATACTTGACTAAAAGACCTTTCCTAGTTGGTTCATGGTTTGCTCCTTTGCAGTATTAACCTGTTGTTGCCTTCCGCTCCTCCCTTTACCTCCTTCTCCATCTACATACTTCCTGTATTCCTTCTACATACTACCTGTATTTATGTTAAATTTCCTTGTAATTCACAAACTTTCCCTGCTCTTAGGAAATCTTTAATGAAAAGATATTTTCTTTCCCTGAATTTCAGTTGCCCACACGTACCTCTGGTCAGCCTTGAAGTCATGTGTTACAACTTGACTCAGGCAGAGCAAGTCATTCCTTTCTGGATCCATAGCACTCTCTTCATTCTTCTAATAGGACAGAAATTTATTGGTTTATTTTGGTAATTATGGTTCACTCCACCAGACCAGAATTGTCACTTTCATGTATATATCCTAGATGATTATTATCATATTTGGTGTTCATTAAATAGTTAGTAGCTGATTACTGAATTGTAACTACTAATAAATGGATTCTTAGCATGGTGGAATTGGAAGTGATTATTTTCAGGATAAGAACAGTGAGGCCTAGGGAAAATGATCTTTCGTAGGTCATTCAGATAGTGACTGGATTCTCTTGATTTCTGGCTGAGGTCCTCTGAAGAGCTTTTACTAGCTGTTCAGTCAGTGGTGGTTAGATAATATTTAAAATAAGATAGAGCCAGTGTGAGCACATTGACTAACTAGGGTGCCATTTACACTTTGTAGAATGTGACTGAAAGACTGAAATGATCAGAAGATACTGTATGGAAAGAATAGTAAAAATTTTGTTTGAATTCAGTAGATAAGTTTTCCTGAGAACAAGTAAAATTATTGAGTGTTCTTTTACTCAGGTCTACACTTTGTCTCCCTAGAGGGGATGCTGGGTATAAAATTGTACGTGTGTGTACACATGCAGTTACGTCCATTTGGGAATGGGAGCATAGGTTCCTTGGCTGTTCTCAAGATTCCTTTATGACCTCCAATTGTTAACCACTGTTTCTGATGACTTGCAGATAATATATTATAAGTGATCTTTCTCAAAGTATATGAAAACTATTTTAGCTGCTACTTGAATTTTTAATCTTTGATACTTTCATTTTTAGGATTTGTGTTTAGTGAATCAGAGGGATCTGCATTAGAACAGTTTGAAGGTGGCCCCTGTGCTGTTATTGCACCTGTTCAGGTAAAAAAAACACTACTTTACCAATTTCTTAGAAGGACATGTTCAATTATTTCATACTTTAGCTTTTTGTTTTCTATTATCTGTGCCCTATATAATCATAAGCCATGACCAGATAACTCTAACTTTTGCTCATGTAAGTTTCTATAAATATGCATAACAAAAATGAAAATGGATTTACTACACGTTAATAGCCTGTTGAGTGTCATCATTTTTAAGAAAAATATGGCTTTTTCCTGACTTTCTAAAAATTAAAGTACTGATCTATTCTACAGTGAAGATCTTGCTGAGTAATAATTTATACTCTAAGTATAATTATAGTGGTTACAGTATTTTCATTTGTTCTATCAAAGTGATTTTTCTAAAAAGTTGAAGATGCGTTAATATATATAATATATATATAATATAGTGCAAACTATAGGTTTATCTAAATGTCTTTGATTTTGACTCTTGATGTTTTACATTTTTTGAACTTGAAAGGCTGATTTGCTATTAACTGCTATATATTTTTTTCCCAAGAAACCTTTTATTTAATGAGTACAAATTTGATAAGTACAATTTGTATTTAAGGATATAGAGATTCCTCCCACCATACCCACCCTCCCCCCACCCATCCTCCTCCCTCTCCCATTCCTGGTCCCATTCTCCATTAAGGTTCGTTTTCAATTAACTTTATACACAGAAGACCAACTCTATACTAAGTAAAGAGTTCAACAGTTTGCGCGTGCACACACACACAATATAAAAACTGAGAACAAGTTTTACATAGTACAACTCAATGAGGACAGACATCCTGGATGGGGAGTAAGTGCACAGTGACTCCTATTGTTAATTTAACAGTTAACATTCTTATGTATATGTAATTGATCACTTGAGGCTCTTGACATGAACTGCCAAGGCTATGGAAGCTTTTTGAATCCATAATCTGTCAGTATTTAGAGGAGGCCATAAGCAAAGTCGAAGTTCTTTTCTCCCTTCAGAGAAAAGTACATCCCTTCTTTGTTGGCCCCTTCTTTCAGGCTGTTCTTTTTATTTTGTCTGGGAAACTCTCATTGCCTGAATCCTCCAGATAAATCACAAGTGAGGTGACAAATCGATGGGGAAGGGGACAGCACAGGTCCCATCTGAATCACATTCTCTACCTTCTCACATTGCAACCCCTAATCACTGTAAATTCCTATCTAGAACATTTTTCTAATACATTAGCTACATAAATCACTTGGCATTACACACAGTAGTTAGTTGTTCTTCACACACGAATATGGCACTACTCTTCCTAGAATGAGGATACCTCATGCTGAATCACCAGTCTCCCACTGACATATTCATATCCTTTCTCTTGGTTTATGCTTTGACGGGCATTATAGAAATAGTGTAGCTATTTTTTTTTTATTTAATAAATGTGAATTTACAAAGTGCAACTTTTGCATTGTTGTGGCTTCCCCCACCCCACAGCCCTCCCATCTCCCACTCCCTCTCCCATCCCACTCTTCATCAGGTTTCATTTTCAATTATCTTTATATACAGAAGATCAACTTAGTATATACTAAGCAAAGATTTTAACAGATTGCACCTGCACAAGATAAAGAGTACTGTTCGACTAGTAGTGTTATCGTAAACTCTCATAGTAAAACACATTAAGGACAGAGATCCTACGTGGGGAGCATGTGCACAGTGACTCCCGTTGTTGATTTAACAGTTAACACTTATTTATGATGTCAGTAATCACCCGAGGCTCTTGCCATGAGCTATTGAGGCTATGGAAGCCCCTTGAGTTCACCAACTCTGAACTTTAGTCAAGGCCATATCACAGTGGAGGTTCCTTCCTCCCTTCAGAGAAAGGTGCCTCCTTCTTTGATGGCCCATTCTTTCTGCTGGGGTCTTGTTCACCGAGATCTTTCATTCAGGTTGTTTTTGCCACAGTGTCCTGGCTTTCCATGCCTGTGAGACTGTCATGGGGATGGCCTCTTCTTTCTACTGCGGTCTCACCAAGATCCTTCATGTAGGACATTTTTTTTTGCCACAACATCTTGGCTTTCCATGCCTGAAATGTTCTCATGGGCTTTTCAGCCAGACCAGAATGCCTTAAAGGGGGATTCTGAGGCCAGAGTGCTATTTATAACAATTGCCATTCTATGAGTCTGCTGTGTGGGCTGCTTCCCATGTTGGAACATTCTCTCTTTTGTAATTCTATGAATTGTTATTACCAGATACTTGGTTTTATTTATATGATCCATTTAACACATAAACCTGTATATATGATCAATTTAACACTTAATATGATCACCTTAACATGTAAGATGGCATTATTACCATCCAGCTTAATGGGATTTGGAGTCCCATGGTAATAAACTGCTATATCATTAGTCAAGGATTTTCAGCTTACTGTCTTATTTACAATGTCTCTGAATAGCAATATAACTTCAGATCTGTTATAAAGGAAACTGAAATTTATTAAGTTTTAAACATTATGTGATATTTATTATTCATTAGGCATAAAGAATGCATTCCTGATCTGTCACAGTAAATTTGTCTCTAGAACTTAATACTTCATGGACTTACATTATTAAATTAAGAATGTATTTGTCGGCCGGTGCCGCGGCTCACTAGGCTAATCCTCCGCCTTGCGGCGCCGGCACACCGGGTTCTAGTCCCGGTCGGGGCACCGATCCTGTCCCGGTTGCCCCTCTTCCAGGCCAGCTCTCTGCTGTGGCCAGGGAGTGCAGTGGAGGATGGCCCAAGTCCTTGGGCCCTGTACCCCATGGGAGACCAGGAGAAGCACCTGGCTCCTGCCATCGGATCAGCACGGTGCGCCGGCTGCAGCGCGCCTACCGCGGTGGCCATTGGAGGGTGAACCAACGGCAAAGGGAGACCTTTCTCTCTGTCTCTCTCTCACTGTCCACTCTGCCTGTCAAAAAAAAAAAAAAAGAATGTATTTGTCTAAAGGAAAAAATATATTTTTGGTTAATTCCAGTAATCTTTATAGATTATAATCTTCTTACTATTTTGTATTTTTTAATTGTATTGTTTTTAGTATTTTATTTCTTCAAGTAGTAAACCTGACCTTTTTATTAATAAAATTATTTTTAAAGTGAATAAGAATTCATATGTCCAAGATAGGGAATACAGAGGATGGAATTTAACTATAAATGACTAATTATAGCTGTCATAATAAGTAATTGAGGCAAATCTTGGTTTCCAGTAGGAATCTTATCTGAATTTGAAGATTATTTGTCCTGTGCACATATAAATTAGATTATATAAATATAGTACCTGGTTAGTAGTAGTACCTTATTATTCAAAGTCTGTGAATGTAGTTAAATGTCTAGTATACCATATGACCTTAAAGTTCAGTGTATTTCAAAATTGTTAGTTATGTTTTCAAGTGATATACAGTGTAACAAGGGCTAATTATAATGTTCAAAATCCTGAACCTGAATTTTTGTAACTTTGATGTAGTCATTTGGTTTAAGGGGCATAGAAACCTTCTCAATGAAAGAATTTTGTTTATAAAGTCAAAATTAAATCATTCAGAGTAATGAGAGAAATGAACTAATATGGATATTAATTCATTAAATGATAAAATTATAACATGATACCATTGCTAGAAGAATGCTAAACAACTGAATAGATAATACAGTTATAGACCTTATTAGATATAACAATGTACCCAAAATTTATCACATACTGTGATAAAGCAGGAACTAAGATCAGTGATGAAATAAAATGTTTCCTAAATGCAACCAATATGACTGATTAGCAGTTTGATGGGAAAAACTGAGTTAGGTCATCTTCTATCATGGATCAAATATATTCTTGGGATAGTATTTAACCATAGAAAAAATTGAATATGGGTGGTTCCAGGCTCAAAAAAATACTTGCTGTGGATATTAGCAATAAAGGAATATATCTGTCTTACACAAAGAACATGTACAAAATGTACTAAGACCTCAGTGGTGAAATGCACATAAATATGCATTGTAACAGGTAGGATGCTGAACAAGAAAAGAATCAAGGTGTTCAATCTCACTAGAAATATTAGAAAGTGAAAATAAAACCATACCTAGGTACTATTTTTTTAATCTTTAAAATTATTGCTAGTGCATGTAAGAATGAAATGATGCTGACAGGCTCAAATAGTACTGTGTGGTACACATTTGTGTTTTGATTTATGGAAGTAATTTTATAATTAGAACCATAATAGTGAGGATTCTTTGTAATATTTCTGTGAATGTTTTCTAAAATGTTTAAAATGGCAAAACTTGTATTCAAGAAGCTCATACATTTATGGTAGCAAAAAGAAATTCCAAATGATGTAATGTACAGTAATTCAATATGAAATAAAAAATTTAATTTTGGTAAACAGCTTGATAGACAAGTTGTGATTAACAATGATAGTTATGAATTTTATCAAAAAATTGAAGACATTATATACCCATGTACATCTAATCTGTAATAAAATTAAAAACAAGTATGTAAAAGGAGGTACTATATCAAAATGATTATGGTGATTGTATTATTGGTGAAATAATGAGTATCTTCTCATTCCAAAATTTTGTAATGTCATTGTACTACTCCATCTAAGGGTGGTTGTTATTAGAAGGGAAAATCAGGGGGCTCACTTGGTTAATCCTCCGCCTGCGGCGCCAGCATCCCATATCGGTGCCAGGTTCTAGTCCTGGTTGCTCCTCTTCCAGTCCAGCTCTCTGCTGTGGCCCAGGAAGGCAGTAGAGGATGGCCTGGGTCCCTGGGCCTCTGCACCCACATGGGAGACCAGGAAGAAGCACTTGGCTCCTGGCTTTGGATCGGCGCAGCGCCGGCCGTGGCGGCCATTTGGGGGGTGAACCAATGGAAGGAAGACCTTTCTCTTTTCTCTCTGTCTCTCATTGCCTAACTCTGTCAAATAAAATAAAAATTAAAAAAAGAAAAAAGGGAAAATCAGGGGCCGGCACTGTTTCACAGCAGGTTAATGCCCTGGCCTGAAGCGCCTGCATCCCATATGGATGTCAGTTAGAGACCCTGCTGCTCCACCTCTGATCCAGTTCTCTGCTATGGCCTGGGAAAGCAGTAGAAGATGGCCCAAGGTCCAAGTTCTTTTGCTCCTACACTCATGTGGGAGACCCGGAGGAAGTTCCTGGCTTCGAACTGGGGCAGCTCTGGCCATTGTTGCCAATTGGGGAGTGAACCAGCAGATGGAAGACCTCTCTCTCTCTCTCTCTCTCTCTCTCTCTCTCTCTCTCTGCCTCTCCTCTCTCTGTGTAACTCTGACTTTCAAATAAATCTTTAAAAAAAAAAATCAGAAGCACTTGATTATATTTTTGTAGCTTTTACTTCTATGAAAATAAATACTATAGAATATTAATTTTGCTAAAATACTTTGAATTGACTGCTTATTAGGTGCCAGGTACTGCACTGAGTATATTAAATTTTTTTCATATAATCCTTACTACAACATTTTAAAGCTTGTATTATTTTTAGTTAGTAAAGCAGTACAACGAGGATTCAAACCAAGATTTGACTAAAAGCAGTCCATTTAATTTGTACATTATGCTTTCAAACACATGTAAGTGTTAGCATAGAAACCTGCTTTTCTTGGATCTGTCCTTTAGAGGTTCAGGTTCTAAAAGTGGCACTTAAGAATCTGCATTTTAAATCGGGAGTCTAAAATGCAAATTCCCTGCAATTACACTTTGAGAAAGAAACAAATATACTACCCTGAACTGACACTGTCAGATAACAAACACAGAATAATTCAGAATAATTGACAGGCTTAAGGGAAAAATTAGAAATCTGTTTGTTCTTTTCTTTTGAATTTTTTGTTTTTTTAATTTCAAAGGCAGAGGCAGAGAGAGAAAGTCTTTCATCCACTGGTTCACTCCCCAAATGGCCGCAAGGGCCAGAGCTGTGCCAATCCGAACCCAGGAGCTTCTTCCAGGTCTTCCACGCGGGTGCAGGGGCCCAAGGACTCAGACCATCTTCTGCTTTCCCAGGCCACAGCAGAGAGCTGGATCAGAAGTGGAGCAGCCAGGACTGGTGCCCATATGGAATGCTGGCACTGCAGGCATCAGCTTTACCTGCTGTACCACAGTGTCGGCCCCTTCTTTTGAAGCTTATATTTTTTTAGTTAAATCAGAAAGTTAGGTACTCTACCAGTAGTATTCTTGAATCATAGACCAGAGCCAATGGAACAGAACCACTTTTGTGTCTAGATTTCTTGAACTGCAAGGAATCTAAGAGAAGTATAGATTTGTTCCTCTTTTATGTGGCCTTCACCTTGTGCATGGAGCAGTAAGTTTCTGTAATTTCTAGTTACTTATCTATTATTTGCATCAGTTCTTGTCAGAAAATGTGTTGTGGAAGAATTTATAGATCTAGAATCAAGTTTATGGTACTATATGCTAAATAAAAACTGTATAGTTACTATTGAATATGAAGGATAACCATTTGAAATTTTTATAGACTGTTCAAAGGATAAGAAAGTATAAATTAATTTTTCCCATTTTAAAATAAAAAAGGATAAAATGTTTATAATGCATTCTACTAATATCATTGCTTTAATTCTATAAAGGCATTTCTCTTGAAGAAGCTCCTGTTTTCTTCTGAAAAGTCTTCTTGGAGGGATTGTCCAGGTATGATAGCTATCTTTTAAAACTTCTACTCCACCCTGCACCCTGTGGGGCAGGTATTTGGCATAGCAGCTAAGAAACCAATTTGGATGCCTATAACCCATATTAGAGTCATAGCTTCGCCCCAGTTTCCAGCTTCCTAATGTGCACCCTGTAGCAGCAGGTGATGGTGCAATTAGTTAGGTTTTTGTCATCTACACTGGAGATGTAGATTGAGTTCCCAGCTCCTAGCTTTGACCTGGCCTAGTCCTGGCTGTTGCCAGCTGCTGCAGGCATTTGCAGAGCAAATCAGATGATGGGAGATCTCTCTGTGTGTGTCTCTCTGCCTTTTAAATAAATTAAATAAATAAATGAGTAAACATTTACTCCATTCTGTAATTTATTTGAAAGGGGGAAGACACAGAGCTCCTACTGCTGGAATGCCCACAATGGCCCTAATGAAGGGGACAAGGCAGGGAGTTCAGAACTCAATTCAGGTCTTCCACATGGGTGGCAAAAACTCAGTTCTTTGAGCCATTACCATTGCCTCCCAGGGTTCGCGTTAGTAGGTAGCTGGAGTCAGGGGCTGGTATCGAGCACTCTTATGTGTGACACAGGTGTCTTAACCATTAAGTGATCAATGCAGATTTTTTTTTCCTGAGGCTTATTTTTAAAGTGTTTCAGGAAGTTTCATAAGCAATGACTCTAGATTTTAAAGATTTCCTAGCTGAGAGATATAAGACAGGATAATATGTGTAAGTGAGGGAAAAGCCTTTGGCTTCTTGGGAAAACATGGTGTATTTCTCAAAACTTAAATGATAGCATACCATCAAGAATAGCAAATTTATGTTACTTTGTTATCTTATTTGCTCCTAGCAAAAGCTCAGAATTCATTTTATTCCTGCCTCTTTTAGAATAATACTTTTTATAATGCAAATAATTCTAAATTAAACGGGAAATGAAATTGTCATAGTATCTGTAACATGACTAAGTCAGAGATATGGCACTACTTGATAATAACAAACATTTACATTCCACTTGACAGTTTACAAAAATCTTTACTTCACTTACACAATTTCATATGAGCCTTTCAATAACTTCTGGAAGAATGTACGATAGATTACAAACCCAGTTTTGTATATAAGGACATACATAATAGCTTCCATTCTAAGCCATGGTGATTGCATGTGCTAATGGTTTTGAAATTAAGGTGTCACTTTTTTTTAGTAATTAGTAGTTGAAATGAAATTATTTAAGAGATACTGTGATTGACATGAACTTTTTATCAACAAGCTTTATAATGTTTCTTATACAGAAATACATCAAATTTGATTTAAAATTGTAAGGCATTGTCATAAATGCTGTAAATTCTTTGATTTAATTAATGATATATCTTGCCTTTTTATCCGGCTCTCCACCCCACCCCACCCCACCCCCCGTACATGACTTTTATTATTTACGTAAGTTCTTGCCTTTAAAGAACTTATATTCCATTAGGAATGAGAAAAACCTTGTATCATAACATTTTATATAGAACATGTGCACATCTTAGCCCCTTGATGTGAAAGCTTCAGAAAGTGGTACTAGTTCTGAAGAGTAACACAGTTTGAAGAGGAGAGAGTGGCTAAAATTCAGGGGGAAGAAAAAAATGAGCATTTGTGTTTTCTTTAAAATTTCTAATTGTTTATATATCCTCAAAACTGAATAAGTAGCGTAACCATGATTGCCCCTGCTGGTGTAATAGATTGTGGTACTGTATGTGCTGATGATGTTCTCATTGTTCCTATCCCTGAGGAACAGGACAGTCAAAGGCTTTAGACTAATTCACAGTGGAGAAAGAAATAGAAGTCTCAGCAGGTCTTTACTTTGTAGTTGGTTCTGCTGTAAAGGAAACCTCAGCTCACATGCTACATTTGCAGCTTACAAAAGGGAGGATCAGTATCAATTATTTCTAGCAGAATATTCTTTTCATAATGTTTAATTGTGCCTTTTTCAAGATTTTTTTTGTAACTGGTGGCAGTATTTAAATAGAGATTTTGACCCTGCAGCCATTGTTTTTCTAAAATATAATTAAAATCTGTTTATGGATTTTTCCACATCTTAAAGTGCTTGATGTTCATAATTAAATTAATATATGCTTAATATTGTTTTAGGACAGGTTTTTGTTTTCCAGATAAAACCATTATAATTTATACTTTTGTTACTTTTAGAGGAAGAACGAAAGGAACTCCTTTGTCATACCTTATGTGATATTTTAGAAAGTGCTTGTTGTGACAACTCTGGATCATACTGCTTGGTTTCATGGTTAAGAGGAAAGACAACCGAAGAAACTGCTGGTATTTCTGGGAGTCTTGCAGAGTCTAGTTGCCAAGTGGAACATTCTTGTAAGATACATTTTGATTTCCTGAAATAATTTCTTCTACCTTTATCTTAATAAAACTGGAAAATTTTGAAGAAAATATTTTAATTTTTGCAAAATCATTTTTCTAGCTTAAACATAATTTATGAACTTTGATATTTTTTCAGTTATTTTATTTACTAGAAGATATAATTTTGTAAAAAAAAAAAATCCATCTCCCAAAATAAGCTTTTTTAAAAGTTACAGTGAACTTCTCCCTGCTAACAATTTCTTTTGAGCTTTAGAACTCTAATATAGGAAGTTTAAAGAACATACAAGTGGTCTTCAAAAAGTGCACGGAAAATGTGTACTTTGAAAAAGCCATGCATGAATTTTAAAAATTTTGTGCACCAAAATAAACTTTCTTCAATCTCTTTTTTCCATGAACTTCTTGAATTACCTTTGTATGTCTGTGAATCATAGTTTCAGATGCATTGTTAGAAAGGTAGGGATTTTTTGGCTTCAGAAATTTTCTTAAATATCTGTAGTTGCTTCTTAAGAGAAATGATGGATATCATTTTGTCTATTGCATGCAGTTTGTCTCCTTGAATTTTTTTGGACATTGTTGTATGTATGGACTATTTTAAGGGAGTTTTAATTAGGCCTTAAGTTTTTCATATCGTTACTGAAGATTTTTCTCCTTAAATAGCAGCTACTGTCATTACTCATAAAAATTATACCCATTTATTCTGTGGTCTTTAACTTTTGAAAATCTGATGTAGTTGACCTAAAAATCTGATAAAGTGAACATTGAAATGGAGAATTCTGGTGGAACGAAAGCTAGAAAAAAGAATTGCTCTTTTTGGTTCACTTTTCAGGAATAATATTGCTAGTAGGTGATTTTTGATAATTGGTAGTCCCAAGTACTTACATTAAATAAGTGAGTTTTTCTTTGTTTTCAAAGAGATTAAACACCTGATTTATAAAAGTGAATTTTCTATCACTGTGATAAACACCTTGCTTTCCATATAAGATTATCTATAAAGCGCTTTTGCCTGCTTGGGCTGAAATGTCCCTGTTTTGTCAGTGTCTTCTCTTCTTTACCTTTGCAAATTAAAATGCCTGCAGTGTGGCGAATTCTAATAGTAGTACTTTTGCAAGGAATAATTTTAAAAATTTAAACAAATAATATGTTTCCGTTTCATGTCTTTTAAACATAGCCTTTCACAAAGAATATAACATTTTTCCAGAATGGATAATGACAAAGACAACCAATGGAAAATATTTACAAGGATGATAATCAAAAATGTCATTTAAATTTGCTTTAAAAATACTTTCCAGGTTTTCCTGGTTACATGTAAACATGTTTAATAGTTCCATTTACAATATTAAAATTTTGAGATAATAGTTTGTTTAAAAGGTCTTTTCAAGAATATGTGCTTAAAGACAACCTATTAGTATTTGGAAATCTAATGAGTTTTTTATATTTTATCATTAGTAACGTCATGGTAAATGGTGTGCTTTCTATGGAATATGCTGGTGCATTTCTCTAGTGATAGGTTAGATTGTCCTAGGTTAAATAGTCTTTGAATGTGTTATGTTTTAACTTAAATAACTAATTCAGATGGGCATATATCTTGAATTCCCCTCTAAAAATTATGGTTTAATAATTTTCCAGTTTACTTTGTGCCTTATTTTAAAAATTTACATGAAATAAAACCATATATTGTCTGTTTTAAATATACATTTGAAGAATTTTTATTACTGGAAAATTTGAGAATTTACCTTAGATATTGACAAACTGAACTTAAAATTCTTATTCCATGTAACAATCTGTTTTTACTTCCTCTTTTTTTTTTATTCCCAGTTGTGTTCTATTTCTTGTGTTTTATTTCCATCATTCCTGCCTGCTAAGCTTTTTATTTTGCTTGCCTCTCTTCTCTAAATTAGTATCTTTATGTCTACTTTTATAGTATACTTAGTGTAAAATTATTGGAATAATCAAGCACTGCAGAACAGTTAGCACAGTTGGTTTTTATTTTATCCTGAAATTTATGTGTGAAGTGTTTTCCCCTCTCATTACATTATGTTCTGTACAAACATTAATTTCATTGGCTTGTGTGGTGTGTATAGTTTTGGCTTGTTGGTAATGCACAGTTGTTCGCAGTAGTGAGTACTCAGGTTCAATTTCAGTTTGTTTCCCACATAAACCAAAAAATTTTTGAAAGATTTTTAGAAGCGGTTTGAAAATTAAAATTAGGCTTTGAAAACCTAATATTATGTACATTTTTAATTGTAAATACAACTTTGAATTCATAATCAGCTTTCTTAACTCACTGGTGAGAATTTATATTTGGGAGTACTAAGTATAAAATATATGTGAAATTGTTCATGGTGTTAAAGTATTTTGAGGTTATCTTTAAGACTTTATCTTCCTGGAGCCAAGAATACCTGGGTTCAAATCTCAGGTCTTTGTTTCTTGCTGTGTGCCCTTGAGAGGATTCTTCTCTGTGCCTCAAGTTCTTCTGTAAAATGGAGATAAAAAGGTTTAATGAGGATTAAAAGGAGTCAGACCTGTAAAACAGAAAAAAGGCCTGGCCCAATAAAGGTACCAGTAAACATTGCCTTTGATTAAAATGCTTCCTTTGATTTTTGTGAATTTGTTTGTACTGTATTAGTAAACCATCTAAGTTACTGAAAACTTCTCAACAGTTAAAAGAATAAATGAGGAAACAAACTTAAAGCTATTGTTGAACCTGTGTAGTTTCAAAGTGCTATGCCTTTTTATATACATTTTTTAAAATAATGAAGCATTACTTCTAAAGATTTTATATTATAAAGGAGGAAGAATAAGCTATCATGATTTCATTAAATCTATACATTTAAAGATTATTTAATAAAAGTGCGAGACACACTGATATGTGAAGCACTGATTGTAATTTCACCTGTTTTATAAATCGTCCTAGGATAACTGAATTGAAAAGAAATGTTTGATATTTAATCATCCCTCTACATTCTCAGTATTATATCTATTTTTTAGTTATAATCGTGGTAACTACGGTGTTGAAGTATAAGTTTGTGTTATACTAAAGTTGAAAATAAACATGATTTTAAGGGAGTAAGGAAATAGGGAAAGTTTTGATTGCTTGAAAGTATTTACAGCCTGCTGTGTGTATCTTGTGTCATTTATTTGCCATGTGTAGTGCTGAAAAGTGTCTTTTATGTATAGCTGCCTTGGCTGTCGAAGAGCTTGGCTTTGAGCGATTTCATGCATTAATTCAGTAAGTAACATTGGAACATTTAAAATACTTACCTTGTGCACACATTGCCATTTTAAGTCTCTTCATACTGTGGAAAGGTTCTTAGATTTATATAGTACTGCACTACTTAAACATGAATTTTAAACCCATTGCTTGAGGATTAATTTGCTTTTAAATTAAAAAGAGTAACTTGTACGTGTACATTTAAATTGTTCTGAATCCTAAATTAACTGTCCAGATATGCCTTTTTAAAAACATTAAAAGTGTGTTCATTAATACAATGAAAAAAATCATTTTAACGTTTGTTTCTATGTTCTGAATGAATTTCTAGTGGAATAAATCATAGTATTATTTCTTATTTGCCAAAATATGCTTTCCATGATTTTCTTTAAAAGTGCCCATATTTTCATTAGAACATTTAAACTTTATTACAAAATAAAAGGTAAGAATGACTGTTGATAAAAAATTATAGATGGTTTCATTTGATATTGCAATTAACTTCTTTTACAAGCTGCAAATATATGCCTTCTCTTTGGCATTTAGATATTTGTTAATTTCCAGATTAAAAAACTAAAATTTTTTTGTTCTTAAAAACTTCTTAGAAGAGGGCTACTCTATTCTCTAAATAACGAAATAACTATATTATTGAAGAAGCTGTTGATGCTAGACAGTTCACATAAGGGATGATAGCAGTCCCTGTCAAGTAGGTGTTCTGTTTTAATGGTATAAAATGTATGTAGTGGTAGTGGTCAACAGTAGTTTTTGCCCTCAATAGCTAAATTTGTATTTGAAAATTTGAGACATTTAAAAAAATCTGTTCTGTGTAGGTTTTAATGTCTAAGACAATTAAATTTTTTCCCATTTTTGAATGTAGTCAATTTCATGATGATACTAATACATAATTATTTTTTCCCCTCAGAAAAAGATCATTCAGGAGTTTATCAGAATTAAAAGATGCTGTCTTGGACCAATATTCAATGTGGGGAAACAAATTTGGAGTTTTGCTTTTTCTGTATTCTGTGTTACTGACAAAGGTTTGTTTAAGAAGATATTTCTTCTGCCTCTAAGTTCAGTTTAGTACTTGTTTTTCTTGATATGATGAATAAGTTTACACTTGATGCTGTTTCTAAGTCTCATAATAAAAATTCTTGTGTTGGGGTAGGCACTTTGCCTAGTGCTTAAGACACCATTTGGGATACCTGCATCCCATCTCTAAGTACCTGGATTCAAGTCTTGCCTCTACTTTTTGTTCCAGTTTCTTGCTAATGCACACCCTGGGAAGCAACAGGAGATGGCTCAAGTAGTTACATTTCTGCCACCCACATGGGAGACCTAGATTGATGGTCCAGTTTCTGGTCCAGCCCAGCCCTGGCTGTTGTGGGCATTTGGGGAGGGAACCAGTGACTGGAATATCTCTGTCTGTATGTATGTCTCTGCCTTGCAAATAATTAAATATTTTTAAGAGCCATGCTGTTAATAGGGAAATAACTTCCTTTATCCTCTCATCCTCTCTATACACTTGTTATGTAACTTCCTCTCTCCCTTCCTTCCTTCCATCCTTCCTTCCTTCTTCCTTTCTCTCTCTCTCTCTTTCTTCTTGTGACTTCCTTTTTTCTCCCAGTTTCTTTCCTTAACTGTAAACTAAGCTATTCCTGTAAGACAAAGAGCAGAGTCTTGCCAGGTGCCTTTTCTATTTTTTTTAAAGATATATTTATTTCAAAGTAAGAATTACAGAGAGAGACAGATCTTCCATCCAGTGGTTCACTCTCCAGATGGCTACAGTGACCAAGGCTGAGCCAAGCCAAAGCCAGGAGCTGCTTCCAGATCTCCCACGTGGGTGGCAGGGGCCCAAACATCTGAGCAATCTTCTTTTCTCAGGCCAGTAGTAGGGAGCTAAACTGGAAATGGAGCAACTACTCCACAATGCCAGCCCCTGCCTAACCATTTTCAGATTTCCACTTCTGTCTGTCTGGACTACAGTGGTCGTCAGTAATATACTGATTATAAAATATTGTTCTAGAAAAAATCTTATCTTCGCAGTTTCTAGAATTTGACCCCATAATGCTTGATCCCCATTCTGTTTCCTGGATTATCTGATAAACCACTATGCTAGTTTTCTTTCTGTAATGTCTAAAGTTCCTTTTTCTTTTGCTCTTTTTTTTTTTTGTAGTTTTTTTTTTGTAGTTTTTTTTTTTTTTTAAGATTTTTTTTGTTTGTTTTAGATTTATTTGAAAATCAAGAGTTATACAGGGGTGGGGGGAGGGAGAGAGGAAGGTCTTCCATCTGCTGGCTCCCTCCCCATTTGGCCGCTTCCTCCAGGCCTCCCACTTGGCTGCAAGGAATTGGGTCATCTTCCACTGCTTTCCCAGGCCATAGCAGAGAGCTGAATCAGAAGTGGAGCAGCTAGGACTTGAACCGGTGCTCATATGGGATGCTGGCACTGCAGACAGTAGCTTCACCCACCACGCCACAGCGCCAGTCCCTCTTTTGCTTATTTTCTTTGATAGATTCACTTTGTTTTCTTTACCTGTTATCTCATGGTGTTTTGTCTCTCACTCCAAGTCTTTATATTCTAGAAATTTCATTCTGTCTTTACATGTTTTTTGTTCATTGATATTTCATTCTCTTAGCTTCTATATGTCTAATACTAATATATATTAATATGTCCTACACTTTTTCCCCAAATGCCAGTGTTGTATGTTTAGTAGCCCTATTAGTTGAATGTTCTACTAGACTTACCACATCCAAATCAAATGTTTTTCAGAGATGTGCTTACAATATGAGATGGGTTTTAAAAATAATTTTATTCAATATTGTTTTTAAAAAGACAAAAATAATTTTCCATTATGGCAGTGTTTTTATCGTGTTTGTTTTTTAGGTTCAGAGCATGGTGGGCAAATAGGAGGTGTGTGTAATTTTATTGATTGAAATCAAGGGACCATTTGATGTATATAGGGACTTGATGGATGTGCTAAAGTTTTCTATATGAAAAAGAACCAGTGGTTGAGGTTAGGTAAATACAACAATAAATGACAGTTTTTCTTTGCCATTTTTCAGCACCTATGAGGTTAAAATAAATATCTAGATCTTAGGCATGTTCAGTGTTTATAGAGTTTTTTGGATTTGAATTCCTTTTGGTGAATAAAGAGGTATCAGGAAACTGGTTTAAAAAAATATGAAGCTTTCTGCTTTCCTAATTATGTTTTATTTTGTTAGTACATATTGGGTTACCAATCTTTTTTCCCCCAAAGATTGATTTATTTATTTGAAAGGGAGAGTTGGAGTAACTGACAGAAAACTAGAGATCCATCTTCCAGTTGCTGATTCAATCCACAATGGCCAAACAGCCCATGCTGGTCCAGGCTGAAGCCAGGAGCCCAAATTTCCATCCATGTCTCCTATGTGAGTGGCAGGGTACAAGCACCTGGGCCATCTGCTACTGCTTTTCCAGGTGCATTACCAGAGAGCTGGACTGGAAGTGGAACGGATAGGACTCATTTGGGATGCCAGCATAGCATGTGACGGCTTAACTTGCTGTGCCACAGTAGTGGTCTCCATGTTGCCAATAACTGTAAGAAATCACAATCAGAACCAGACCTTCTGTTTTCTTATATACCAGCTATAGCTTTTGTGTATGAATGTATTTTACAAGGCTCATTTAAAAATGAAATTAAAAGGTAGGTTTATTTTGGTACACAAAAACTTTTGAAATAATGCATAGTTTTTTCATAGTATGCATTTTCCAAGAAATTTTTGGAGGCCCCCTATATGAATAGATTTCAAAATTTTTTGCGTCAAAATAAACTTTAATTTCATTTTCCACAAGCTTCTTAAATTACTATCATATGTCTAATTGAATCTAAAGTTAATTGAACATTAACTGTTATATTAAGCTCTTTTCTCCTATTGTTGTACCCATGTAATTGCCATTAGATCTATTACTAAGCAGTCCATTTGTGTTCTTTATATAGATCTCATGAGAGAAAAAATAAAAACATTCTTTGGGGAATTAATTTATATATAAACTGGTCAGTTTTTAAAAGCTACCATAATTTTTATTCCTAAAATAAGCTAATGAATTCTTGGTTTCTTTAGGGTATTGAAAACATAAAAAATGAAATTGAAGATGCAAGTGAACCTTTAATAGATCCTGTATATGGACATGGCAGGTAATTAACTGAAGTCTGTTTCTTATGTGGGCTTTAGTTTTTAGGAACTTAAGATAAAAAGTGACTGAATCAGATAATTTTGCTTGTCAGTGGTATTGCACTCTTAGCTTTATGTATGAAATGCCAACTTCTGAATTTAGATTTTTGAGTATATTGCATTTGTTGGCAAATATTTTAAGATAACAGTGGTAAGGTATTTTAGCATCTGCCTTAGTATTCTACTTAAAAAGTTTTTTGAAAGATGAAATTAACTCATTTTGAATTATAAATAAGTATATCCTTATCTATTTGTAAAGACTGTACTGCTTACGAGAAAATAAATTCCCCCTTTCTTGTGGATCTGCCCTTCTGAAGCTTTTTATAGCTTCAAAATCAAAGAAAGAGTGATAATTAATGCTCTGTATTATATGGATCTTCTTTTTAGACCTTTCTGCTTGAAAGGTTAAAACTCCTATATGTTACATCAAAGACAAAACATTATTAATAATGATGTATACATTTTAAAGGCGCTTTAGAAATGTTAAAGTATTCTATGTAATGTTTCTTAATCTATTTAAATACAGTATCTTGAGTACACTTGTTAAATTTATACAAATACATGGAACAATAGATATCATTCTGATGATACATTTGGTGATACATTTACCAAAGACTTGTACATACACTGGAAGATGTCAGATTTTCCCTTTGTTTTTTAAAAAACATAATTTAATGTAAAAAAATCATTACTTTATCCTTATCATAACAATTAGTTGATCTGAAAGCTACTTTTATTCATATTTTAAGTGGTTTTTAATTTTTATTGATAGTCAAAGTTTAATTAACCTCCTACTGACGGGACATGCTGTTTCTAATGTATGGGATGGTGATAGAGAATGCTCAGGAATGAGTAAGTATATTCTTTATCTCTTTTATGATTAATGTTTCAGTAGAATATATTTGATTGTTAGTCATCTAGTAAATGGATGTATATTTCTTGGATATTGAAATAAGCACTTTAAAATAGAAGAATTCTGTACAGTTTCCAAAATACCATAACACTAAGATGTAGTTTGTGGAGCCAGACAGTCTTGGATTCAAATCCCAAGTGTATGACTTCAGTCAAGTTACTTAATTTCTCAAGCCTGTCATTTTCTCTAGGATAAAATGGAGATTGTAGGGCTGTCTTCTTTAGAAAAAGTAATAAATTGGCCTCTTACTATATATAAACATAGTATAAATCCAGGAATTGTATTGCATTCTTTGCTTAAAATTGAGAATTATTAGGGTATTGTTTATTTGAAATCATTGCTTTGAGAGTTTAGTGGCTTTTACTTCTGTTACTTTTAAAAGTGCGTAATTTCCTTCAAAATTCTGGGAAATTTAATATTGCCTGAGACTTTTTAACTATCAACCCTTCCACCACAACTTCCCCTTCTGGTCTCAGTTATTTCCTTTTTCTAGCCAGGGACATTGATGTGAAACACATTTTGGCCAATCCATTCAGTTAAGTGAAGCTGGCACGTGTTAACTAAATTAAATTCCCTTCAGTTTATATGTCTGTCTAAAGTCATTCATTTAATATTCATTGAACTTCTATTGAATGTGTGATATAAGACATAGCGCGCAGGCAAATTTATTCTTTGTTTTTTTCCAAATGATAATTAGATAAAACTGTAAATAAATGATAGATCAAATAAGCTTAAGAACATAAGTTACTACTTTTTACTCCCATTTAAATAATTCTTGATGGTAAATTTTAATTTTTCTCAAATGCAAGCTATATAATAGAAACATGAAAAGCTATAAAATTAAGGGAAAAATTTAGTAAATGGAAATCAAAAAGCATCATAGCTCAATTCAAATCTGCATTTTGTTTAATAAGAAATTCAAGAACTGACTTTATTCCTTGTGTTAGGTAACATATGCAATATTATTCACTTAGTGGTATGGTTAGAGTGAGAACCTAGTTTTGCTGATTTCTGGTAAATGTCAAAACTTAGTGACATTTATGGACTAAAAACTATGCGCATTTTCTTGCTCTGTTTTGTTGCTGAGCTCATCCCTTTCTTGAACCCTCAATCTGATTGATAATGGAAAGCATTTAATCCTGCCAGTTAGTGGTATCGTAGTTGCTTCTGAGTAATAGGCAGGATTTTTGGTCTCCCCTTTTCACTGCTCCCCCTTTCTCTCTCCTGGTGGTTTCTGGAGCCTGAGGTATCTTTATATTCTCAGATAATTAGAAAGGAATATCTCGCTGAACTTTGGTTGAAATGTCTAATCCCATTTGGCATGCCTCCTTGCTCATTCTCGTGTGCTAGGGTATAACACTTTCTACCTGGTCTTTTGTGTATTACTGTGGCATTTGCTGCTACTGTCATGGTCCATCTTTCTACATATTCTCTAGGTTCTCTCAGACACTACCTACTGTCAAACCAGAATACTCCTCTTCCTAGGCTTTTCCTCACCCAGCTTCCCATAGGCTTTTAGGCCCTTCTTGAATATTGCCCTTACAGGCTATCATCTGCTGTGGATATATTTCTTAAAGATACTTTTAAAATCACAACTAAGCAATGACTTTGGGCTAATACCTTGCAAAATAAAAGAAATAGAGTATATTTCTTGTATTTTTCTCCTCAATCATTAGGGGTGTAGACTTGAAGTTCAGTCTGTTTTCAATCACTAGACTTAAAAATCTTTACATTCATCCACCATTTATTAGACTTATTTCCTGTTGTATAACATAAGTATATAGTATAGAAAAGAAAGTTATAATTAAAGATTTACTAGTTAGGGCCTGGCAAAGTAGCCCAGCAAGTTAAACTGCTTGCTTTGACTGAGGTCCTTTTCACTATCAATTTTCTTACTTTTGATTCCAAAGGGATCAGCCCAGCTTATAAACACAGAGGATCCTTTCCATCCCAGCCCCCAGCCCCTATGGTTAGGTGGAAAGACACCACCCCCCCACCCCCCCGACAGGAGAATGGAAGGGACCAGACCTTCTGCTAACCAAGTGCCGAGGATATTCTTGCGTCTTTCCAGAGAATGTGGGACAGCCCATTTGGGTACCAGCCAGAAACATCAAGCCTGCAACTGACAGTCAACCAGAACCAGCTGAACAAGACTGAGAGTCTGCCTTGTTAGCAGACGCACCTGCCCTATCATCCTACCCTATCATCCTACCCTGAGAAACTGCCCATAGCCACATCTGTTACTGTTTTATACCCCACTAGCTCTGGTCAGCCACTCGAATGGCCCACAGCCTGTGTGTGGTCATGCCATTCCTGATTACCATTGTTCCTCATTCCTATCCCTATCTGAGCAAGCACTCCTGTGGTCTCCCGTTTTGAGGGCTGGTTAGTCAACGACGGGTAAGATCCCCTGGGGGACAACCTAAGACAGGCACAGCCATGTTCGGAGACCACATGGAAACGGGGTCAACAATGGTATGGCCAAGAATCATGCCTCCCGTTGGTCAAAAATAAATGAAAAAGGGGAAATATGGTGGGATGAAAAGGCCATGCCAAGATGGCCACTGGAAGCCAGCATCAGTTACTCGGGAATGGGTTCGGAAACTCCCTGGGAAACCACCTGGCAGCAGAGCCTGCCTGGCAACAGGCTGATTGGATGGCTTTGGAAACTGCCTGGCAATAGGCTGTGATTGGTTAGGGCATAGACCACCTCTTGACCAGATTGGCTGCCTTGGCTATTTAAGCTGCTGTACCAACTGAAATAAACGAGTCTGCTGGCTGCTCACCTCTGGACCGCTTTCACCTGACTCCTGGGGTCTGTGTGCTGACTCCGTGCCTCTTGCCCCCACCATGCTCCTCCTCTCAGAACAAATCCACAGCAACATAGGCCCACTTTTCATGGAAAAGCGTAACACTCCTAGTTTAGGGAAACATGAACATGTACAGAAATAACTGATGCAAGGTATAATGGAGAATTTGAAATAAAATATCATAGACATCCAGAAGAAGGTGAAAACTTTTCATATTTCTGTTGGAGTTATCAGACAAGTAGAAGTTAACATTTTAATAGAACTAAATGGGATAAGGACGAGAACTTTTTGAGGAAAGTGCAGGTTGTATTTGAAACAGGGAGGTAGGGCATTTTTTAAAAAAATATTTATTTCTTTGAAAGGCAGAGTTGCCCACAGGCAGAGATAGAGAAAAGTCTGCCACCTGCTGGTTCACTTCCCAACTGGCCACAATGCTGGAGCTGCGTCAATCCGAAACCAGGAGCTTCTTCCCAGTCTCCCACACGGGTGCAGGGGCCCAAGGACTTGGGCCATCTTCTACTGCTTTCCCATTTCACAGCAGAGAGCTGGATCGCAAGTGGAGCAGCCAGGACTTGAACCAGTGCCCATATGGGATACCGATATTGCAGGTGGCAGCTTTACCTACTACACCACAGTGCTGGCCCCGTAAATGAACATTTGTTCATTGGTATACATAGGTTTTTGTCTTAAGAGTTGGCAGTCACCTAAATAGTAGACCAGGGAAAAGCTGCCATTAATAGAGGAGACACTAAGTGGAATCCAGGGTACAGTGAACTTGGGAAGATGCATAATCCTAAAACAGAAAGGAATAATGTGCTGAGAAAGGAGCGAGGCATTTTGAAGTATAAGATTTAAATTGAGAAAACTCAAGATTTTTTCCTTTTAAAGATTTATTTATTTGAGAGGAAGAGTTAGAGAGGGAGAGACACAGAAGTCTTTGATCTGCTGGTTCATTCCCCAAATGGCTGCAACAGCTGGAGCTGGGCTGATCCGAAGCCAGGAACCAGAACCTTCTTAAGGGTCTCCCACATGGGTGCAGGGGCCCAAGCAGTTGCGCCATCTTCCACTGCTTTTCCAGGCCATCAACAGAGAGCTGGATTGGAAGAGGAGCAGCTGGGATGCAAACTGGTGTCCATATGGATGCCAGCACTGCAGAAGCCTACTATGCCACAGTGCTGACAGAGAGGTTAGAGAAAGGATTTGAATCAACTAATTTAAGAAAGATGAAAGGGATTATGAAAAAAATTACTGTGTGCAATTGTCAGAATTTAGATGAGGTCAAGTATGATTAATGTAGAGTGAATCCAACCAAAAAAGCTTATAGATTTTTTTTTTAAATCTGTTTATTATTTATTTGAAAAGCAGAGTGACAGAAAAAGAGGGAGAGACAGAATCTTGCCTCTGCTGGCTCACTCCACAAATGGCTGCAACTGGTGGGGTTGGGATTGGCCAAAACCGGGAGCCAGGAATTCCATTCAGATCTCCCACATGAGTGGTGTGTCCTAGTAACTGGACTGTTAGTTCCTGCCTCCCAGGTGCATCAACAGGTAGCTGAATTGGAAGCAGAGTAGCCAGGACCCAAACCAGTCCTCCATTATGGGATCCTGGTGTCTCAAGCAGCAGCTTAACCTGCTGTACCACCATGCTGGCCCTTAGTATTTCTTTGTAATTTTTTTTGTGAGTTTTTGGGTTTGGCTCTTTAATCTTTTGAATTATTTACTTATGGATTGTATGAGGTAAAGATCTACCTTTTTACTGTGTTTTGAAGAATTTTCTTTATGTCCTAATACTAGTCACTTCTCCACAGATATGAAATACCTCATTTATCAAAAAACAAATTTTCCTGTAATTACGAGTCATTTTTCCAGCTCTTGATTCCATTGATATTTGAGTTGTTAAGCCAAAACTACATTTTGATTTTGTTGTCATATATTTCCTGATACTGTATTTTTTTCAAATTATTATAGTCCTTTCTATATTATCTGTTTCAACTGAACTTTTTTCATGGCTTTATAAGTTCCAGTGTTCAGAAATATGTGAGGATTTGGATTCAGGTTAAATTTGTAGATTATTTTGAAGAAATTATCTTTACAACATTCTTTCCATCTATATATTGTTTGGAATGTGCTTTAGTAAAAATGAGTGTTTATCATGTATATCATATAAAGAATATCATGTATTCATATAAAGAATACTTAATCTGCTGTAGCTAATAAAACTAACTTTCCCTTCTGCAGGAGACTAGAAATAAACTTCAAAAGAACTAATTGCCCTAAGTATATTCTTGCTCACTCTCTGTCTTTCCCAAGGGCTAGTGTGGTCATTTTAAACTAAGTCAGGTGATGTTTCTTTTTTGCTTAAAATCATTTGTTGGTTGGATTCCCCATGTACTTAAAATAAAATTCAAACTCCTTATCTAGGCTCTCAAATTCTTTTATGGTCTATCCCCTGTTGACCTGCCATCTGTCTTCATTTTATACCTCTACAAGTATTCTGAATGGAAGTTTTCTTTGATTTTATTTTTCTGTGGATCAACTTTTCTATGGTCATTTTTCTATCTTAAAGGAATTTCTCAGGATTTTTATATTCATTATTTTTGTATGTAAAGTATATTATTTTGTATATTTAATCTTTAATATTTTCTTCATTTCTTGGGATTAGAATAGAGATGTGAACTCTTCAGAAACATAGATTAATTTTTTAAAAAAATTGAAATCAATATTGCAGACCAACAGTTGTAATTAATTCATAGTTGATGAACTCATGATACACAGGGAAAAAGAAGAATCTGATAAAGCAGAAGAGAAAGAATCCATGTCTGATTAATATCACTTTGTAAGTCATGTCAGTTGCCTCTGTCTCCTTTGGTGTACATTCCAGAGGAATCAGCTATTTCCTAAATGCAAGTTTTTTAGTAGCTGTAGAAATGATTTAAGAAAATCCCATCTCTTTCCACGTTTCAAGTGTAAATGAGTTTTGTTAAGAGGTGAAATCATTTGCTGGTTGCTTATTTTTTGGATGCAGCCAGAAAATAGTGGGATATTGATTATGGGAGGCTTTGTCAGCTTAGCATTCCATAGCTGGGGGAAGGGGCAGTTGTTATAACCTGTGATGCAAAGTATATTAAAAGGCAGTTTGGAGTCCCAGTTGTGCAATTGATCTGTCTTGAACATTTTCAGTTACTTCTGTGTTGTTGTTTAGTAGAATTGTTTCCTAAAGAAAGTTACTCTTTGATTGTTGCCCTGTCGGAATTGTGTACACTCTGTGACATCTTTGGTTGTGGTACTCAAGCTTTCCTAACGATTTTGCTAATGTGCTGTGAAAGACTGAAAATTTGTGTAGGTAGTGTACCTGATATTAAATCGTGGGTTAGTGGGACTTACGTTGCATTTTATCAACATTTAAAGATATCAGTACTTTATGCTCTCAAGGGATTCTTTCCTCCAAATTTGAAGCTGGAAAGTAACTGGAATAAGTTGAAAAAAGAATCACAATATATGGCTTTTTAGATTTTCAGTACAGTAGAATTATATACACATTGAAATGTCTTTGTAGGGATTCTTAGTCCCAATAAAACCTCAATTATGAGAGAAGAAAGAGAATCTAAACTCTTTTTTAAGGTTAAGATTTTTTTTGAAACCTTAATGTTTAAATAATGAAAATGTTGCAATTAATTGGCTGTTATGTGTATTTGAAAAATACAGTATTTAATCAAAGTCAATATGAGAAAGTATTAAATGCTATTTTTCCTGAATGTTATTACTTAAAAAGATACATTCAATTAGCTGTTACCAGATTGCCTGGTAAAGTACAGGTGTACCTGTTAAATTTGAATTTCAGATAAAACAATCATTTTTTAGTATAAGTATATCCTGTATGAAATTTGGAATATATGATAACTTATACTAGAGAAAAAAAAGTTTTTCTGAAACTTAAATTTAACTGAGCACCCTGTTTGTTTTTTAGTTTGTTAAATGTGACAACCCTAGCTGGATGCCACTCTAGCAAGTTGACTTCTTAGGAATAAAAGAGACCACCAGTAAGTAGGTTTACAAAGCTTCTCACTATCAGAAGTAGATTTCATGGCTCGAATTGTAGGTTCCTTTATCTATAAGAGAGATACCCAAGCTCCTCTCAGTATTTTATGGCTTTTAATCTAGTCTAACATTCTTGCAAAAAAAAAAAAAAAACCTTTTTTTTTTTTATTAAACTTTTATTTAATGAATATAAATTTCCAAAGTACAGCTTATGGGTTACAATGGCTTCCCCCTCCCAAAACTTTCCTCCCACCCACAACCCTCCCCCCTCCCACTCCCTCTCCCCTTCCTATCACATCATGATTCATTTTCAATTCTCTTTATATACAAAAGATCAGTTTTGTATATATTAGGTAACGATTTCAACAGTTTTCCCCCATATAGCAACACAAAGTGAAAAAAAAATACTGTTGGAGTACTAGTTATAGCTTTAAATAAAAGTGTACAGCACATTAAAGACAGAGATCCTACATAATTTTTTTTTAATTAATTTTCTATGCCATTTCCAATTTAACACCAGGTTTTTTTTTTTTCATTTCCAATTATCTTTATATACAGAAGATCGATTCAGTATGTAATTAGTAAAGATCTCATCAGTTTGTACCCACGCAGAAACACAAAGTGTAAAAATACTGTTTCAGTACTAGTTATAGCATCACTTCACATTAGACAACACATTAAGGACAGATCCCACATGGGATGTAAGTACACAGTGACTTCTGTTGCTGACTTAACAATTTGACACTCCTGTTCATGGCGTCAGTAATCTCCCTAGACTCTAGTCATGAGTTGCCAGGGCTATGGAAGCCTTTAGAGTTCGCTGACTTTGATCTTGTTCCGGTAGGGTCACAGTCAAAGTGGAAGTTCTCTCCTCCCTTCAGAGAAAGGTACCTCCTTCTTTGATGGCCCTGTTCTTTCCATTGGGATCTCACTCACAGAGATCTTTCATTTAGGTCTTCTTCTTTTTTTCTTTTCCATGGTATCTTGGCTTTCCATGCCTACAATACTCTCATGGGCTCTTCATCCGGATCCGAATGCCTTAAGGGCTGATTCTGAGGCCAGAGTGTTGTTTAGGACATCTGCCATTCTATGAGTCTGCTGTGTATCCCACTTCCCATGCTGGATCTTTCTCTCCCTTTTTGATTCTATCAGTTAGTATTAGCAGACACTTGTCTTGTTTGTGTGATCCCTTTGATTTTTAGACCTATCTAAGCCATCGAATGTGAACTGAAATTGATCACTTGGACTAGTGAGATGGCATTGGTACATGCCACCTTGATGGGATTGTATTGGAATCCCCTGGCACATTTCTAACTCCATCATTTGGGGCAAGACTGATTGTGCATGTCCCAAATTGTGCATCTCCTCCCTCTCTTTTTCCACTCTGAAATTTAACAGGGATCACATTTCAGTTAAAATTTAAACACCTAAGAATAATTGTGTGTTATTTACAGAGTTCAACCACTAGTACTAGAACAACAATAACAACAACAAATACTAAAAAGGATAAAGTATTACATTGTACATCTAGAGTCAGGACAAGAGCTAATCAGGTCATTGTTTCTTATAGTGTCCATTTCACTTCCACAGGTTTCCCCTTTGGTGCTCAGTTGTCGCCGATCAGGGAAAACAAATGATATTTGTCTCTTTGGGACTGGCTTAATTCACTCAGCATGATGTTTTCCAGATAAAACCTTTCATTTTTAACTGCAGATTTTTTTACTTTATTTACTCAGATCCTGTATACTGTCAACCTAGTTTCCTTTTTCAACCATGATGAATTCATTTTACTTGAACAAAATTAAGCTACTTTTTTTTTTCATATGTTTGTGCTAGTTCCATGCCTGAAGATCCATATTGAATCTCCTCTGTTATGTCTTCCCAGTCCTTCAGTACCCACTTCAGATGCTGTGTCTTCCAAGAGAACTTGTGATTCTCACAGTTAAAGTGATCTATCCTACCTCTGAGCAGTTGACTTTCATGATACGTCCTACCTTGTCCCCTTACAGTTCACTGTTAATCTACCTTTGAGAGGATCTAGTCATCTGTGTTTTTATCTTGGTCTTTTCTGTGGTAGCTTTGTTTTCCTGCATTATACTTAATATTGTTCTTTTTAATACTTGGCACTCAGGATGTATTTGTTAAATAAATGTAGTACAGTTACTTTGTTTCCATGTCATCATCAAATTTGAAAGGTCAGGAGAAACTTCTGTAGTCAATGGTGAGAGGAGGAAACTATAAAACAGCCATATATATATATATATATATATATATACACACACATATATAAATATACACACATACACATTATATATGTATATGTACACAGTTGATACCATTGAATTAAGCAGATGCTGGTGGATGGGGACTAATGATTGATCTTAAATGAAAGGTCAAGAAAACAAAGTAAATTATAAAATATAAGATAATCTAAAAATGGCAAATTCATAGAAGCAGAGAGAGTGGTGGTTATGGGAGGTAGGGAAGGGGAGAATTGAGATGTTGGTCAAAGGGTACAAAATTTCTGTTAGAAGGATTAAATTCAAGATCTATTGTAAATATGGTAAATATACTTAATGACAAAGTACTGTATACTTGAAAATCACTTAGAAAGTAGATTTTGTGGGACCGGTGCTGTGGCACAGTGGGTTAAAGCCCTGGCCTGAAGCGCCAGCATCCCATATGGGCGCCAATTCTAGTCCCAACTGCTTCTCTTCCGACCTAGCTCTCTGCTATGGCCTGGGAAAGCAGTGGAAGATGCACCCACGTGGGAGACCCGGAAGAAGCTCCTGGCTTCCGATTGGCTTAGCTCTGGCTGTTGGGGCCATCTGGGGAGTGAACCAGTGGATGGAAGACCTCTATCTCTGTCTCTACCTCTTTCTGTAACTCTGTCTTTCAAATAAATTTAAAAAAAAAAGATTTTGTGTACCCACCACAAGCAATAAGTGTGTGAAGTAATACACGTTAATTAGCATATAGTTAGCCATTGTACAAAGTATATAGATTTCAGATATCATGTTCTGCACTATAAAAATGTATAGCTTTCATTTGTGGATTGGAAAGATGAAAACAGGTATTATATATAGGCCAAAGAATATAATATCGTTTCTTTGGTGCTATCTGGTTATACATTAGTGTGTCACATTTGGAAACTTAGTCAAGAATTGGATGAGTCTTCATGGTTTGTTTCACTCTTCTGTAAGTTAAAAAGCAAATATTGAGAAATTAAATTAAGATGATCATAAAATTATCATTATTTCCTGAAAATGTAAATAGACTGACACTTACTGAAAAAGGCTCATACAAATTCTGTAAATTATAATGTGAGAATATTGTATCCTCAATGCATTATAACTCGCTGTAAAAATATTCTTGATGCCATTTACCTTTCAAAAGAGAATAAAAATGTTAAGCCTATATTCTTTTTCTGGAAATGGATATAATACATTCTTAAAATGTTACTGTCCAAACTAGATGCCTAAGCATATAATTACTGTCCTATGTTTAGTTAAATGAGATAAATAGTCTGTTCTAGGCATTTGTTTAAAATGCCAAGGTAATAGATAATGTAGTATTTAATTGTAACACTAGGTGGTGGTAATTCATTTTAGAAATTAAATTGTGAAAATATTTCCCAACATTGTATTCTTAGAACATAAAAATGTTTAGTGCTTCTTACATTTCAGAAAGGAAGAAAAAGGTTTACAAAGCTAATCCATTTCTATTTTATTTTCTTTGAATGCTCTTACCCAAAGTTCTCAAATTTTTTGGTGTCTTGCCCTAATTTATACTCTGAAAAGTTACTGAGGTTCCCAAAGAGATTTACCTACATGCACTATAAGCAAACCATGACTAATAAGTTTCATGTTATAAATTCAGACTGAGAAATTTTTTAAATATGCAATAATTTTTTAAAGATATGCAGTAATTTTAATGTGACAATAATGTTACTTGTAAAAATGCAAATACTTTAAAAAGTTAATGGAAAATAGAATTAGAGAAGTTTATTTTGGTGCAGAACAGTTTTGAAATCCATACATACAAGTAGTCTTCAAACAGCTCATGAAAAAAATGCATGTTATAAAAAATTATGCAGAGATTTCAACATTTTTTATACCAGAATTTAACTTTTAATTCCATTTTGCCATGAGCTTTTTGAAGTACCCTTGCATGAACAATGTTGAATTTAAATAAAACTATTTTCCAAAACAAAAAATAGTAGAATGGCATTATAAAAGATTTGTGCAAATCTCCTTAATGTCTGGCTTACCAGTAGTACAAGTGTACAACTGAGTCTTCATATCTGCTTATGAATTCAGTCTGTTGCTCTGTAACACATGTAGCCTCTGTAAAACCCCACTGTACACTAGTGAGAATTAAGGCTAAACAGAACAATTATGAGTGATTAGAAAAATCATTTTGATCTCATGTATTGTGAAAGAGGGTCTTGTAAACCCAAGAGTGCTAAACCAGAACCCTTTTGTGTCTGTAAGAAGCTGGCGATAAAATACAAATTGTGATTTGAATACCTTTTATTAATTTTGAACTTAAAAAAACCCAAAAAGGTTAATCTAGATGTTGTTATAGTAAAATATTTACAACAAATAGGGGTTAATATCCCTACTATCTTATTTGATAAGAAAACATAATATCCTCATAGTAGAAACATGACTAGATTGTAAAAAGGAAGCAAAACTATGTATACATTGTGTTCACAGTGGAGATAATTTTTAACCAGAAAAAAATGTTTTTTAGAGATATGCATGGACCCAAATATATTGTTATAGTTCTACTCATCATAAGTTAGCTGAAAGCTGTAGTCCATAAATGACATCATTATCATAGTTCTCTCTCTGTTTACAGTAATCTTTAAATCCTTTCATTCCCTATCCTTGGTTCTTTCTTATTCACATACATGATTTTGCTATACTGATGATTCCCAGATCTCCATATCTAGTCCTGACTTTGCTGTCCTGTGTTCCTGAGCCTTACTTCCAGTTTATACCCTTCTAGATAGAAGTGCTAAAGGTGCCTCCAGCCCAGCTTGTCTAACTAAAACCAAACTCATGTTCTCTCTTCACTTGACTCCAGAACCTACCTCTTCCAGATTTTCTTTTACTTAATCACTATTTATCCGGTTTCCCAGGCCAGAAATGTTTAAATCAGCTTTGACAAATCTTCATTCCTTCATTATGTGACTTTTCTCATTCTTTGCTATTTCCTCTGTTTTAATTCTGGCCTCATCCTCTTTTTGGCCTGGAAAATTCCTACATGTGCTTCAGGATTCCACTCAAATATTACCACTTCTGTAGACCTTCCCTAACACTGTAAGCAGGTGCTCTTATGCCACTGTGTGTGTGTGTGTGTGTGTGTGTTTATTTGGAAGAGTACATGTTTTTTCATGTTTCCCTTTGAGACTTTATAAGACAGAGACCATTTTCTTTCCATCTTTGTTTCCCTAGTATTCATTTCCCTGTATTAATTTACAGGGAAGAAGGATAGCATCAAATTTTCATGTTTTAAGTATTGTATTTGTTCCCAGTTACAAATTTTTCTACTTATTAGCATGTTCATTATGTTTTTCAAAATCATAGTTAATTCAAATTAACCATTTTGCAAGGATATTAAATATCATTTTCTTCTTTATTTTGTTATCAGTTCTCTAGATTTCAGGGATGGTATTGTTCTATTTTAAAAGTAATCTTAAATATTAATTTTTCTAAATTTAATATACATCTGAACTATCAGATTTATCCACCTTATCTAAAAGCATTTTAGACTAAGTAGTACTACATGAAGAATTGATGCGGCTTCTTAATGAATGTGTGGGAAATTTCAAAGTATGGTTTTGAGTTAAAGTTGTGGTATAGTAAGCGTCAAGCATTTGGTCTAGTAGTCGAGATGCCACATCCCATGTAAGTGCCTAGGTTTTTTGCCCATCTCCGGCTCCTAATTGTGGCTTCCTGCTAATGCAGATCCTGCAGGCAACAGGGACGGCTCAAGTAATTGAGTCCTGCCACCTACAGGGGAAATCTGGATTGAGTTAACAGCTCACTGGCCATAGTGAGCATTCGGGGAGTGAACTGGCTGATGGGAGCACATTCTAGTACTCTTTCTCTGAACCTGTCAAATAAATAAATTTTTGAAGGGTCATTGAAAAATGGAACTCAAAGATGAGTATATTTTGATGCAAAAATTCTGGAATCTGTGCTTATGAGGGGTGTTCAAAAAGCTGGTGGAAGATACATATTATGAGTAAACAGTGTGTATAGTTGAACATTTTTTTTGCACCAAAGTAAGCTTATATTTTAATCTGATCTTTTTTCACAAGCTTTTGAAGTAGCCTCATGAATATGCATGAAAGTACTTTTCATATTTATATACATATACTAATACAATGCTATATTTTAATTTTTTACAGAACTTCTTGGTATACATGAACAAGCAGCTGTGGGATTCTTAACATTAATGGAAGCTTTAAGATACTGTAAGGTAAAAGTAATTTTTTAAAGATTTATTTATTTGAAAGGCAGAGAGAGGGAGAGGTCTTCCATCCACTGGTCCAATCCCCAAATGGCTGCAACGGCCAGAGTTGGGCCAATGCAAAGCCAAGAGCCTGGAGCTTCTTCCGGGTCTCCCACACAGGTGCAGGGGCCTAAGCATTTGGGCCATCTTCTACCACTTTCCCAGGCCATAGCAGAGAGTTGGATCAGAAGTGGAGCAGCTGGGACTTGAACTGGTGTCCATATGGGATGCCAACACTGCAGACCAGGGCTTTAACCCATTGAGCCACAGCCCTCACCCCAAGGTAAAATGATTTTTAAGGTACTTTGGATATTTTTTATTTAACATGTCCACTGTTCTGGATTTTTTTTTTCTCCTTTTTTAGCTTACCACCATTACTACATACCACTCTATTCACTTCCTTCCAGATTACTACCCTGAACAAATTTCTTAAGGATAGTTAGCTGGTTCATTGTACTGTTGCCTATGCCAAGTGTGTTGCTTTTTTGGGGGGTGGTGTTGGTTGGGTGAACCCAGTACAACAAATAGAGACCTTGATTACTGAATATAAATATATTTTTTGGTATACTAAGGAAAAAGAATGTAATGTTTTTTTTATGAATAAAGTATGCTTCACTAAAACAACTGGTAATACTTTTATTAAGGCAACAAAAGAGAATTGACTAAAATACCTGAAATTTTATCTTTTAACTTCCATCTGAAAAATGATTTCACACTAAAACTTTCCAAACATTTCACAACATTAACTTCTTTAGCACATGTGCTAGGGTTTGGAACTGCAATAAAACTCTTTTATTACCTCCCTGTACAATCTGAAATGACTACTGGGTAATACTAAAACATTAATGATTTGTACTTAACAAGATCTCATAATTTTGAATAAAGAAAGAAATTAGTCTAATTTTATTTTTCCGTTACAATTCAGTTTACAATTCTCCCGTGGCAGTGGTTCTGGTGGTGGTGATTGTTTTTAGCAATAATAACAATTTTTTTTTCTTATTTTTAGTCACAATAATAATGTCCTGTTCTTTCCTCCCCTCTACCTTTTTTTCTGCCTGCCTTCCTTTCCTTTCTCTTTTTCTTCTTATTCTTTTCCTTCCTTTGTTTCCTTTTTTTTCTGGTCAATAGCATTTCTCTTTCACAGCAATACTTGGACAAGAATGATATGAGTATGATAAACAAATAGGATTCATCCTGATCTTACTTATTAATAGTGATGATATTGTTAAACTCTAGCAGCCCTTTTGTTTTCATTGACTTTAATAATACAAGCTAAAGCTGTCTGAGAGCCTGGCAACCAGAGCATCAAACTGTGTCCCTTCACCTCAACACACACACATACAAAGTCCTAAAAGTAAATGTTTATGTATGTATGTGTACCTGAGCCTGTGGTCAAGGGTTTTGAAGAAGGGTATGGTGTGCAAATTTTATGATTCAAAACATTTGCCACGTCGCTAGTAAGAACCTAATGAACTGGATCCTGTCAGTTTCATTACTCCATTGCTGTGTCCCAGCCTTGCTGGTGTTCTTTCATTTTACCAAACATGCCCAGCGCTTTCCTGCCCAATAGGCTTTCAATTTGCTGTACCCCTACTCTTTGCATAGATACCTTTCTCTTCCCTTCACGTCGTACTTCAGATTGTGCCGCAAAGAGTCTTCCTTGACCATTGCCTCAGTTACCCATTTTTATATTATTTCATATGAATAGTTATTCTGTAATAATCCTTTTTGTTTACTTTTTTTTATTTTTAGTCTTTCAAATTTGTTTTTCTTTTGTCTTCCCTAATGGGAAATAGAATCTTGGAAGACAGGAATATTGTCTTGCTGGGTACATATTAAATACACAGTAAATAGTTGTTAAATGAATGAACAGATAATTGTACCACAACTATAATAAAGTTTTCCAAATATGTGCATTTTTAGAACAGGAAAATGTTTTCTTCCCTCAAGATCATGGTGGAAAATCAATAGCTGTTGTACATTATTCTATTTATCTATTGAATGTTCTAGCATTTTACTATAAGATTTAAAGATTCTTTTAATGATGAAATTCAACACCCTGATACTGGGATAAATGAAAGACAGAATTCATTCCTTACAGCTTCAAATGAGAGGGGGCTGCCAGGTAGGGCCACACAGTTGAGTAACAACAAGCTATAGGCTTAACTAGTTTTCCTGGGTTCCCTATGGATTGGCTAATTTGAATAATTTTTCATGGGCTTTGGCCATAGGGGCTGTCTAGACTATAGAGTGATTAGGATGATAGTCTGTGAAAAAACTATCAGGAAAGTGGATGGGGCATGAACTTATTTAATCAGCTATATATTTTTTTTTAAGATTTATTTATTTATTTAAAAGGCAGAGTTAGAGAGGGTGAGACAGAGAGAGGTCTTCCATCCTCTTGTTCACTCCCAAATAGGCTGAAATGGCCCAGGCTAGGCCAGCTCAAAGCCAGGAGCCAGAAGCTCCTTCTGTGTCTCCCATGTTGGGTTCAGGACCCAAAGACTTTGGCCATCTTCCCCTACTTTCCCAGACACATTAACAGGGAGCTGGATTAGAAGTGGAGCAGCCATGACATGAACTGGTGCTCATTAAGGGATGCTGGCATCTCAGGCAGTGACTTAACCTGCTATGCCACAATGCTGGCCCCTCAGCTACCTATTTTTAAGGAGATTGGACTCTAGCCAAGGCCTCCAAAATGAGTTAAGACAGCATTTTTAAAGAAATATTACTCTCTGGGTTTCATCTGTACATAATTTTTTTTTTAAATCTGGATATTTCCTTTTTTACTGTATTCTAAAGAGAAATAGCATTAAGGAAGTAATTGTGGTTGTGTGAATTGTATAAATCTGAATATATCCCTACTCTTTAGTAGTGTAGCAAATGTCTTTGAGATGGGTGGTTGGATTAGCAGTTAAGACACTCATGTGTCATATCTACCTGCAATACCTGGCTCACACTATTGACTTTAGCTTTCTGGTAATGTGGATCCTGGGAGGAAGTCAAGGCTCAATTAATTAGGTTCCTGCCCACATAGGAGACCTGCATTGCATTCCTGGCTTTGGCCCAGACCAGCCTCAGCTGTTATGGGCATTGAAGGAACAAAGCAGAAGATTGGAGTTTACTCTTTTTCTGTCTTTGTCTCTGTGCCTTTCAAATAAAAATACTTTAAAAAATTTTTACTGACTTAAAATTTTGACCATATGTTTATTAATACAAATGAAGTGATCTCTACATGCACGCGCACACACACACACACACACTGTGTGTGCCCACCCAGAGATAAAAGAACATGGCCTTGAGTCACATTCTATAAAATCCACCATTTTTTTTTTAACTTTTATTTAATGAATGTAAATTTCCAAAGTACAGCTTATGGATTACAATGGCTTCCCCACCAACAACTTCCCTCCCACCCGCAACCCTCCCTTTCCCGCTCTCTTTCCCCTTCCATTCACATCAAGATTCATTTTCAATTCTTTTTATATACAGAGATCAGTTTAGCACATATCAAGCAAAGATTTCAACAGTTTGCCCCCACATAGCAACACAAAGTGAAAAAACACTGTTGGAGTACTAGTTATAGCATTAAATAACAGTGTACAGCACATTAAAGACAGAGATCCTACATGATATATTTTTAAAAAGTTAATTTTCTATGCAATTTCCAATTTAACACCAGTTTTTTTTTCCTTTTCAATTATCTTTATATACAGAAAATCGATTCAGTATATACTAAGTAAAGATTTCATCAGTTTGCACCCACACAGAAACACAAAGTGTAAAAATACTGTGTTAGTACTAGTTACAGCATCACTTCACATTGGACAACACATTAAGGACAGATCCCACATGGGATGTAAGTACACAGTGACTCCTGTTGCTGACTTAACAATTTGACACTCTTGTTTATGGCGTCAGTAATCTCCCTAGGCTCCAGTCATGAGTTGCCAAGGCTGTGGAAGCCTTTAGGGATCGCCGACTTTGATCTTATTCCGATAGGGTCATAATCAAAGTGACGCTCCCTCCTCCCTTCAGAGAAAGGCACCTCCCTCTTTGATGGCCCCGTTCTTCCCACTGGGATCTCGCTTACTGAGATCTTTCATTTAGGTCTTCTTTCTTTTTTTTTTTTTTTTTGCCAGAGTGTCTTGGCTTTCCATGCCTAAAATACTCTCATGGGCTCTTCAGCCAGATCCAAATGCCTTAAGGGCTGATTCTGAGGCCAGAGTGCTATTTAGGACATCTGCCATTCTATGAGTCTGCTGTGTATCCCGCTTCCCATGTTGGATCCTACTCTCCCTTTTTGATTCTATCAGTATTAGCAGACACTAGTCTTGTTTGTGTGATCCCTCTGACTCTTAGACCTATCAGTCATCAACTGTGAACTGTAATTGATCACTTGGACTAGTGAGATGGCATTGGTACACGCCACCTTGATGGGATTGCACTGAAATCCCCTGGCACGTTTCCAACTCCACCATCCGGGGCAAGTCCGATTCAGTATATGTCCCAAATTGTACATTTCCTCTCTCTCTTTTTCCCACTCTTATATTTAACAGGGATCACTTTTCAGTTAAAATTTAAACACCTAAGAATAATTGTGTGTTAATTACAGAGTTCAACCACTAGTACTAGAACAACAACAACAACAAAATACTAAAAAGGATAAAGTATTTCATTGTACATCAACAGGACAAGAGCTGATCAGGTCATTGTTTCTTATAGTGTCCATTTCACTTCAACAGGTTTCCCCTAAAAATAATAATAATCCACCATTTAAAAATATACAACTCAGTGAATTTTAGTATATTCACAAGGCTGTGCAGTCATATCAAGTATCTAATTCCACAGTGTTTTTCCCATCCTTAACAGAAACTCTAGGGCCGGCACCGTAGCTCACTTGGTTAATCCTCCGCCTGTGGCGCCGGCACCCCGGATTCTAGTCCCCATTGGGGTACCAGATTCTGTCCTGGTTGTTCCTCTTCCAGTCCAGCTCTCTGCTGTGGCCCAGGAAGGCAGTGGAGGATAGCCCGAGTGCTTGGGCCCTGCACCCACATGGGAGACCAGGAAGAAGCACCTGGCTCCTGGCTTCGGATTGATGCAGCACGCTGGCTGTAGCAGCCATTTAGGGGGTGAACCAACGGAAAAGGAAGAACCTTTCTCTCTCTCTCACTCTCGCACTGTCTAACTCTGCCTGTCAAAAAAAAAAAAAAAAAACCTCTAAAGCCATTAAACAATCTTTTCCCTCATCCCCAGCTCTTGACAACCACTGTTCTACTTTCTGTCTCTATGGCTTTACCTCTTCTGGACATTTCATGTAAATGAATCATATGATTTGTAGCCTTTTGTGTCTGGCTTCTTGTTTTGTGGTGTATTTTCAGTGTTCACCTATGTTTAAACATGTGTTAGTACTTCATTCCTTTTTATGACCAAATTATATTCCATATTATATACCAATTTTGTCTATTCATCAGGTGATCAGTGTTTAGGTTATTTCTACTTTTATCTATTAAGAATCATGCTGCTATAAATATGTACAAGTTTTTTTCGTGAACATATATTTTCATTATCTGTTATATAGATAGGAGTAAAATTGTTTCATGTTGTAATTCTATGTTTTACTGTTGAGGGACTGTCAAACTTTTCCAAAGCAATTGTACTAGTTGTTCATTCACTTATTAATAAAACACTTTATGAGTTCAGCATTTGATCCTATATCTTCTAACTATCCTTTTTTCTTTTTTTTTTTTTTTTTTTTTTTTTTTTAATTTTTTTTTTTTTTTTTTTTTATTTTTGACAGGCAGAGTGGACAGTGAGAGAGAGAGACAGAGAGAAAGGTCTTCCTTTTGCCGTTGGTTCACCCTCCAATGGCCGCCGCGGTAGCGTGCTGCGGCCGGCGCACCGCGCTGATCCGATGGCAGGAGCCAGGTGCTTCTCCTGGTCTCCCATGGGGTGCAGGGCCCAAGCACTTGGGCCATCCTCCACTGCACTCCCTGGCCACAGCAGAGAGCTGGCCTGGAAGAGGGGCAACCGGGACAGAATCCGGTGCCCCGACCGGGACTAGAACCCGGTGTGCCGGCGCCGCAAGGCAGAGGATTAGCCTGTTGAGCCACGGCGCCGGCCCCTTTTTTCTTTTTTAAAAGATTTTATTTATTTATTGAGAGGTGGAGTTACAGACAGTGAGAGGGAGAGACAGAGAGGTCTTCCATCTGTTGGTTCACTCCCCAAATGGCTGCAACGGCCGGAGTTGCGCCAATCCGAAGCCAGGAGCCAGGTGCTTCTTCATGGTCCCTCACGTGGATGCAGGGGCCCAAGTACCTGGGCCATCTTCCACTGCTCTCCCAGGCCACAGCAGAGAGCTGGACTGGAAGAGGAGCAGCGGAACTAGAACCGGTGCCCTTGTGGGATGCTGGCACCGCAGGCGGAGGATTAACTCACTGTGCCATGGAGCCAACCTCCTAACTATCCCTTAAACTTCACTAGTTCAGCATTTCTGTATTAGCACAATCTATCATAGGACGAAGATACTGATTTTTCACTCTTGAATAAAAAAGAGCACTTATTTTCCACTTCCCTTCTAGTGATGAGGATAAATTCCAGAGGGCCATTGTGGTGGTTGAAGTAGGGGTTGTTGACTAATTAGAAAATAATTATTGACACTGATTTATAGTTAGAAGTAACTACTGGGAATTTCCCAAGTACAGGCAAACTGAGTGAGAAAAGAAAATTCAGCGATTTGATTGGTGAGATTAGTTGTTTGTACGTTAGGGTTTCTGTTCTCATAAGAGTATATCAGGGGTGTAGTAGTTAAGAGGTGCTGCTTGGCACACCCACATCCCATATCAGAGGACCTATATTCAAGCCCCAATTGTGTTCCTTATTCCAGCTTCCTGCTAATGCACACTCTGGTAGGTAGCAGGTTATGGCTTAGGTCCCCGTCACACACTTGGGGACTTGGATTGAGTTCCCTGCTCTTGGCTTCTGCCTGGCTCATACCCAACCATTGCGGCATTTGGGGAGAAAACCAGTAGATGGGCGATTTGTCTCTCTGCTTTCAAATTAATAAAATGAATAAATGGAAGTTCTTTTAAGAAAAGAATAAGGAATTGACTATTGTGAACATATAGGTTTCATAAATCCATTTTATTTGAGTATTAAGCTTTTATTTTCTCAAACAGAAAAGCATGTTCTCAAATTTTTGGTTGTATAGTGTTTTGTGTATTAAATATATAATCTTGAACACATGGAATAAATATGGCTTTTTATACATTTTTAAAGAGATTGCAAAACTTTGAACTTATTTTATCATTAAGAATCAAATGGCCAGATTCTTTTATGTTTATAAATGTTGTGTATTGTGTGTTTTTCTTAAAACAGATTATTGTATTTCCCTAGTTTTTTTGAGAATAGGGGTGTTAGTATGGATTTTGCCCTTGTTTATTCAAAAAATCTAATTTGTTAATTTATGGTTATTTTCCTTATAAAGTAATTATCAAGTTTAGAGTTTGAGGTGTCAGGCTAACATTCTAGAAGTGGTCATTCTATCTAGGAACTTTTACAAAACCTGAGAATAATTTTCAGGGCTAAGTTGGTTATTTCTGGCCATGTTACAATCTATACTATTGTTCTAATGTAAAGGTACAATATAAGCTTAGTGCTGACAATCTATATAACACATTTTTATGTTCAGCATTTGATCTCTATAAATAAGACTCTGGCACAATACATTATTCTGTTTAAATATGAGTTGGATATCTTAGCTATGTTTCAAATATTAGTTGGTGGATATTTAATAAGCAGTTTCAATTGCTCATTTGTTTATTTTGCTACATTTATTCTAGGTTGGTTCTTACTTGAAATCGCCAAAATTCCCTATTTGGATTGTTGGCAGTGAAACTCACCTCACCGTATTTTTTGCCAAGGTATGCTTATAGCAGGATTTTTTAAAGTATGAAGTCAGACAAAATAAGTAATATAAGTCCATATTTAGTTTGGATCTTTATGCAAACTTCAGTCAAATCTTGCTAATATGCATTGTTCCAAATTCTAAAAGAATAATAATTCTAAAGAATAAATCATTCTTCAGTTTCGGAATCATTTCAATAAAATGTTCTGACTTTAGAGCTTTGACTTTTGTTTTTCAGAAATTTCTTGTACTATGGAGAAAATAATTGAATTTAAAGTGTTAGATTGCTTTGTTATAGACTAAAAATCGAACATGATATAAAATATATTGTAAACTGCCATTTATTCAGTGAAATTAAAATAGAATATTTCTCACAGTTTTAACATATACATGATTACAGTATTGAAATAGATGTATTTGGATATGTTTATTTCAAAATTAGTGCAACAAAGCTATCTCAGCCTTTAGCTAGGAGTAGTGTTTTTGCAAATGAATGCTAAAGAGCTTTGTTGTCAGATAGTTTTCATTTGAATTCCAGCATTGCCACTTCCTAACATCTCTTAGCCTCTTTTCCTCTCCCTTTAGAATAGAGACTAATTATGATACATAGGTTTTAGAATTGTGGTAAAGTTTAAATGTAAAATGTTTAGCAGTATCTAGGATAAGTTAAATACACATATCTTAGCCATTGTTATCATTACCATTTTCAATGTAGATTTATTAAATATCTATGGTATCATGTATAGCTTTGCTAGAAGGTTACATTTGCTTGTTTAGATGTGTTTCATGCACTGAATTCTTTGTACTGGATAGAGCAAAGTAGAAAAACATTTTAAGTTGATAATTGTCAAGGCAACCTGTATTGTGACACTGCAAAATACCTGTGAGAATAGTGAAATTCTTGATGTGATGTATGCACTGAAGGTGATAACAGTTGTAGCTGTCTTCATTTATCAGATATTTACTGGGTGTATAGTATGTTTATGTCATTATGCCAGGTGGTGTGAATACAATGATCAAAAAATGGTAATGGCTTCTGTTTTTGTGGAGGTATATACATTCTAAGGATGGAAGGCTTTACTCACATAATCAAATTTTTAAAATCACAAGTGTAATGAGTGCACTGGTATATAATGCTGTAAGATTTTTCCTGTTGGAAGATGATGATGTTTCTTTGAAGAATTTTGACGTATAAAATGAACACTAAGTCATTAGTAAGATTAAACTATGGGAAAAAGAACACTCCTTACATAGGAAATAGTTGGAACAAACAAACTTCATGGAAAAGAGGAGTGTGGTGAGAACAAACTGAAAGAATATATGGGTCACTGAGAATTTGGGGGAGAAAGTATAAGATGAGGTGGGGAAAGTACAGAGGCCAGATTACTACTAGTAATCCTAGGAGTAGTGGCAGCCACTGGGCTTGTTAAAAATTGGTGGTTGCAGTAGATAGTTAGGAAGGAATGGAACAAAATGAAATTCACATCTTAAAAAGATGAATCTGACTAATTGGAGAAAAGGCATATAAGGATATTTAAAAGTTTATGGAAAATGAAGTTAAACTTTGGTGCAAATTTTTTTTGAAAGAAAGCCATGCATCATTTTTTAATAATATGCAATTTCAATGGATTTCTTAAAGACCCCTTCTATTGAAAAATAATTTAGGTCATGAGTACTTTTGTTGTATTCCAGGCAAGCAAAGAATAGAATGGTCTGATTTGATGTGCTTGAACTTGACAGATTTACTCCTGAGATAAAATCGCAGCATTTCATGATTGGTTGGATTTTGTGGATGAATGGCAGAGATGTTTAATGAGATGTTTCCAGTGATTAAATCTAAGAGCCTCAGACACTCAAAGATATGCCTTAACAGCTTTGCTGTTATTAAGTGTACTGATGCATGATTAAGGCAACTTAACCATTATATGCACTCTGAAACAGCAGGATTGGGAAGATGTGAGGTGCCTTTCTAAGGCATGTATTTGTGCTATAGCTGCTCTGACATTGCTTCTTGAATTTGTCTCCAAAAGACAGTAATGAGAGGATTTGTCATTGTAGACTGATGCTTGACACACCGTGTAAAAGCTGTTTTTTAAGTTAAAATTTAGTAATGGCAAGAGCTATTGAAATCATTGGACCTAGACTTCCATTTTTTGTGCTAAAAGAAACCAGTATATATAGAAGGCTAAAAACTTTTCTAGCATTGCACAGAGAATATCAAAAGCTGTTATACGGGGAAGGACTATGTGTTAGCAAATTAATAGTGTAAAAGGCATTGCCAGTAGTAGATAATGCACAAATAACTATGAATAATTATACTGCTTCTGGAAAGTATGGAACATTGAAATTTATAGAACTGTTTTGCTTTATGAAAAAATAATTAAGCATCATTGAAGATGTACATGGAAAACCAAATTAATCATCTACTTAGATTTATTTTAAGAGTTAGGTTATAGGCTGGCCGGCGCTGCAGTTCAACAGGCTAATCCTCCGCCTGCGGCGCCGGCACACCGGGTTCTAGTCCCGGTCGGGGCGCCAGATTCTGTGGCGGTTGCCCCCCTTCCAGGCCAGCTCTCTGCTGTGGCCGGCGAGTGCAGTGGAGGATGGCCCAAGTGCTTGGGCCCTGCACCCCATGGGAGACCAGGAGAAGCACCTGGCTCCTGCCTTCGGATCAGCGCAGTGCGCCGGCCATTGGAGGGTGAACCAACAGCAAAAAGGAAGACCTTTCTCTCTGTCTCTCTCACTGTCCATTCTGCCTGTCCAAAAAAAAAAAAAAAAAAAAAATTTAGGTTATAGGCTGGCCGACACTAGCGTGTAAGTCGAGCGGGCGCTGCAGAGCGCAGCGAGACAGAGGCCTCCCGCCCCGAACAAGCCAAGCGGAGGCCGCCCCAGAGGCGGCAGCCGAGCGGGCCCGAGGGGTGCGGCACAGCTGGGGGCCGCGAGATTTGAGGTGCCAGCAGCATGTCTCCTGTGCCTGAGAGCCACCCTGAGGCCACCGAGGCCAGGCCAGGCCCGCGACGGTGCCCATGCCGGCCGGCGCGGGGCTGTGGTAGCCACCGCGAGCCCGTGCCTCAGCCGTCCACAGCCTCGATGTTTGTGTGGCATAGTCACCATGGAGAGGCCAGGATACCACAGACTTAGGGATTTTCACAAGAGAGGAGGGAGAGGAGAGTTGGAAGAGGGCGGGAGAATGTCCGGGAGCAACCACGGCGTGCGCACCTCGGGGGCCAGCCCTTGGGGTCCTGATGGTGGGATAGGCTGTGTCAGCTTCGGGGAGCTTCGCCTAGGTGAGCCCCCGCACGGCGGCCGACAGGTGGGGTGGCGTCGGGGTCGAGATGCGGGTTGGACTTTGAGCCCTCAGGGTGCTCTGGGGGTAGGTGGGCACGCAGGCACAGGCCCAGCGCCTGGTCGGGGAAAGGAGGCAGATGGACAGATGCCTGCCCTGGGTTAGCTCATGGTACCCTGGCCAGCCTCAGCGGTGTCTCTGGTGTGAGTGGTGACTGGCGCTCCCAGGCCTCCCTCCCACCTGCCACAGCGGCCCCACCTAAACAGGGCATGTGGTTGAAGCCTGGTGGACTGCCTGGGGCAGGTGTGGGTGATCGGGGCAGACTTGAGACACCGTCTGGGCCTGGGGAAGCTCCCCGAAGTGCCCCCGCAGTGCAGCGCCACCGGCCGCACTGCAGACTCAGAGGCACGGGCCGGCTAGCCGTCAGCAGCAGTGCTCAGGGACCCCAGGCCAGCAGCCCTGCACGGCAGGTGTCCCCTCCGTGGGCTCTGTCCCGAGCCATGCTCCGAGCTTCCTCCTGGTACATAATCTCCCGTTTCTTTTCTGTCCTTTAGATTGTACCTTTGGTTTCAAAATTTGTGCTGTGTTTAGGCATGATTTATTTTTAATTAAAAATTTTAAATGTTTAAAAAAAAAGATTCAGGTTATAATAACCAGTTTTATATTTTCTATATTCATGTCATTAAATTTATATAGAAATAAAAACTTTACATATTGGATTCTCAATTTATGAAACCTGAGAACAGAAACTGGAGTTTTCTTTTGGCAAATTAACCAAGAGAAAAACTTGAGATGCTGCAGTCAACCCACACAGATGATGCATTTCTTAAGTTTTTAAAATTTAACAATTTTCCACATTGTATAAATATCATTTTCTACCTGATATAGACAAAGTGATTTTTTTTTTTAGTAAAACATCTGGCTCCATAAAAACGGGTATTATATTCCTTGACATAGTATCTTAGGGAGTCTGACGTTGAGAAATACATGTAAGCTGCCTATGTAAATGGGAGTTTTTATCATTACTGTTGTGGAGGGATATCACAGATCTTAGTGCGGAAACCTCACAGAAACTGCTAAGTTCCCAAGCAGGAGAGTTCCCACCCTCTCATGACTGAATGTGGACAAGGTGAAATGCAGTACGTGAATGGACTTCTTCAGAGACAGAAACTTAATTCCTGTTAAGGAGCATGGAAAACTTTCCAAGTGTGTCATCTGAACTCTAGGGGAACAAAACCTTTAGATATGTACATTGAGATGGAAGGTACCTTTTTGGGCATGAGTCTTCAGAAATCATGTACTTTTGAAGTTGGAAACCTGCACAGGCATTCTGAAAAGTACATACATAGTGAATTTCGAAGCTACTCATACTTAAATTCATCTTTCATGTTTTCCCTTAATTTTAAAAGAAAAAATTTAACTCTTAATTAAAACATGGATGTGTAATGTGTTTTTTAATATGTTAAATATTTGTTTTAGGTGTCAATCTTTCATAATGAAGCATGTTCATATATTTAAATGCCTAAATATCCCTCTTTCCTCTAACCATTTTAATTCCATTTGATTCTTTGTCCTTTTTATATTTAGATTTTAAGAATAAATTATTTAGGTCATTTTCTTCTCCCTTGCATTGGAACCAATTATGAAATTAATTTTTAACACAAAGTCAAGATGAGGGCTTTAAATTTTTCTTATATAATATGTATAAAATAGTACACAAAATAAGGTTGTCTTTTTTGTGTTTTCATTGTGCATTTGAATCTCAATGTGGATGACAACTGTTGATACAATAGAAAAACAAGTGGAACCTATAGCATCTAGTTTCTTCTTCAGAAGATCAGTGACTGATTTTCTGGGTAATCCATTTCAGACTTCCTTTTGAAGTTGGGGAGATGAGTTTGACATACTTTTTTTTGTTCTTTTATGGTTGTAAAAAGACTCTTTGTGTGCATAGAACATCACCTTTGACCTTTTCTATGATAAAGCAATTTTCCTTTCAGATAAGAACTCATGAAAAACATTACCATTTAAATAGAAACTAAATATAAAGAAGCTAAATTTTATGCAGGAGAGAAACAAAATATTTAACTGATCCTGTGTAAGCTGGCCGTGTTCTTAACAGTGGTATCTGTTACCAGGAGTCTGGGTAGAATTATTTCCACATACCAGGCTGCTTTTCTGTATTACTCTTTGTTATAAGGTTAGAAAGACCACTGCAATTAAGGGTTAGAGCCTCTTTTTGTTAGGTGTTTAAAAACTGAACAAACTTTAACTTTGATACATGTATCTCGTGTAATGAAGACAATTGTAAGGAAAAGAAATGTCTTATGCACTTTACTGTTATAAGAAAATTTACTTTTATGTAGGTTTAATTACTGGGTACAATTCATAGGACCTGAGATATGATTAAATTCACAGGTTAGCACTTTATGACAAATTTTTCAATACTTTGATACAGTTTAATCATCCCATGCATTTATCTTAAGTGTGTGTATGTGTGTATCTATCTGTCTATATATTTAGATTTCATGTCTTTTCTGCCACAGAAAGGAAGTGGATTTAAGAGGTCGAAGTATTTTTTATATTTTAACTCATAATATATGACTTAACACCTGTATTCTAAAATAAGAATAGTAACAATAATAGTTAACATTCTCTTAGGTGAACTTTTTGAAAAGTTTAGAAGTCTACATGTACTATAACCATTTTGTTATTTGAATTATTAAAATATGGGAAATTTCTTATAATATTTATTTATTTGAGAGGCAGATTTAGAGACAGAGAGGTCTTCCATCTGCTGGTTCACTCACCAAATGGCCGGAGCGGTGCTGCTCCAAAGCCAGAAGCCAAGAGCTTCTTCCTGGTCTCCCACATGAGTGCAGGGGCACAAGTACTTGGGCCATCCTCCACTGCTTTCCCAGACCTTAGCTGAGAGCTTTGGACAACATAAGTCATTGTGCTACGATAGAGCAGAGGCAGGAAGACGGGTCATGTGGGTGCTGAAGGGACAACACTAGAATGAAACGACATAAAGCCAATTATGATATTAATGTGGCCTTCTTAAACAGTAAAGCCTTCTCTTTATATGTCTGACAGAATGTTTAAACATGATTACTATAATTTTTTTTTTTTGACAGGCACAGTTAGGAGAAAGATCTTCCTTCCATTGGTTCACCCCGCAAATGGCCGCTATGGCCAGTGTGCTGCACCTATCTGAAGCCAGGAGCCAGGTGCTTCTTCTTGGTCTCCCATGCGGGTGCAGGGCCCAAGCACTTGTGCCATCCTCCACTGCCTTCCCGGGCCACAGCAGAGAGCTGGACTGGAAGAGGAGCAACCGGGACTAGAACCCTGGGTGCCGGTGCCGCAGGCGGAGGATTAGCCATATTAGCCCTGGCGCCAGCCTATAATTGTTTTTTAATCATTCAAACTTTGTAGTAGAAAAGGGTAGGGGCCAGAGGTATCCCTTATCTTCCATTCTTAATAATCCAAGCCTACCTACCAGAGTTAAATTATTGGTATTCAACAATCATCTCAGGCACTTTCAATTCTTTGTAAAACATAGGAAGCCTGTATATGTGGAGAAGCCTCCATATACAGTTCTCAAAATCAGTGTTGCTGGGTAATATGAGGAAAGAGATCAGGTATGAATAGGAAAAGCAAATGTATTGCACGTGGCACAAGCAAAACAGAGTTCCAGTTAGCATAGCATGTTTGACTCCTTTTGCCAGGTTGTTGCAGTAATTACCACCCTCAAAATGTCTGTGGCTTACACGGTGGTATTCAAGAAGAGGACAATGAGAATAATCCACCTGCCATGTAGGAGGAATGTTTGACCCTGATGTTTGGAATTTCCTGCATGTGATGATGATTTAAGGGAATTTAACAGTTTTATTTTATTTAAATTCTCTACCCTCTCTGCCTGTACTGGAGAATACCACTATTACCACACTCCTCCCCCTGTGCAAATGAACACGCACCCTCCAGAGCTTATTTCTCTCTTTATTTACATGTTGGCTCCAAGTGTGCTCTGTGTTTCTGCTTCATTCTAAGATCTGAGCTGAAGGAATGCTCTTTTGCTGGAATGTGCAGTTCTTATGACTGAGGGAACAGAGCAAAACTTCTGATAAAACCAGGCAGTGGCACTTACCAGATTCTACAGGAACTCCACTCTGTTTCTCTGCCCAAAAGAAGACATCTAGCCAAACCTGATGTCAGGGTCAGGGTCGAAGTAGATCCTTCCACAGAAAGGTACTTCAAGTTCCTTCACAACCACAGACAATGATAAATAGCACTCTTGAAAGGAAAGAGCCACCAGTCTTCCCTCAATATCTACCTAGAATGCTATGGTTTCCTTGTGTCCCCCAAGAGTCTATGTGTTGGAAACTTATCTGCAAGTCCCTATGTTAATGAAATTTGGAGATAGGTTCTCTGAGAGGTAATCAGGATTAGATGAGGTCATGAGGATGGGGCCTCTGGGGTGGCATAAGTGGATTTATAAGAAAAGGAAAAGAGACCTGAACGAGCATACTTAAACACTGTCTCACCATGGGATGCCCTTTACCATGTTCCAGTACAGCAAGAGTGCCCTCATCTTGAGTCCTCAAGAGGTTAGTACCTTTGTTACTGAACATCCCAGCCTCCACAACCATGAGCTAAATAAACCTCTATTCCCTGTAAAGTACCCAGTTGTATCAGGTATAGCCACAGAAAATCGTTGTTTGGAGATGTCTAAATCATTCACACATTATCTGGAAAATAATGGAAAAGTAAAATAGATCACCTTCTTACCTGTTGCCAAATGATGAGGTTAACTTTGTGTTTTGAGAGCATTTTATAATTAAAACCTGTTCCTTAAAACTTCTCAAATAATTTTCCTTAGTAAGCAAACAATCAGTACAAAACAAATGATAGTGATTTTACAGTGCAGTTGTAATTACAGTTTAAGGGTAAATTACATACTATTTCTAGGTTTTATAGCACTATAAAATGTTGTCTGCAAGCTAAAATGTCATATGTATGTGATCAGTCCTGAAATTAGCTAAGGCTCTCAAAGCTTCTTTGAATACTCATGAAAGCAGATTGTTCTTGATAATGATAAAAGGTACAATGAATAAACTTTAAAGGCCTTTTCAGTAATGAACTACTTAATTCTAGCCAACTCCCTGGACACAGGCCTTATATTTCAATAGGTGTTTCGAAGGATAGCTAACGTTACAACATTTAAAAAGCTTCTTGCAAACAGTGAATTATTACACTGATAGTGCAGACAGAGCTACATGAAAAAGAGATGTTTACTTCATGGCTGGTAGGATACTAGATAGTCCCACTGCAGCTTGTCCTCCTGCCCTTCATCCAGTTGTACTTTCCAGTTCAGTAGAATTGGGTCAGGCTAGACAATTTTAAAAGCTGTATTGCTTAATAATCCCTGTAGACCAGTAAACTGGCTAAATACTAATTGTTTACTTTTTTAAATTATTTATTTGAAAAGCAGATTTTACAGAGGAGGAGGGACAGAACTCCCATCTGTTGGTTCACACCCCAGATGGCTGCAACAGGTATGGTTTGGCCAGACCAAAAGCTAGGAGCCTGGAACTCCACCTGGGTCTTCCACATGGGTGGCAGGGACCCAGCTCTCTGTGCTGCTTTTCACTGCTTTCCCAGGCACATCAGCAGGAAGTTGAATCCAAAGTGGAGCAGTGAAGACTTGAACCAGTGTCCATTTGCAATTGAAGGCAGTGGCTTAACCTGCTGTGCTACAGCACCAACCCTGGGAATTATTTAATGTTTCTCTGATCAAAGCATGTCATCGTATCAGACTAATATAGATGAATGCTTTCAGAATAAAAAGAATATTGATGGTAAAGCAGAGCCTAAATAGCTATTTGATTCTAGTTTAGGACATTTTCCTACTGTAGGTACCTAAAGAGTTTCAGATGCAGTACACATTGAAATATTCTCTTAAGTGTACAGCTAGGATGATGAAAAAAAAAAAAAAACACTTGCAAGTTTCCCTGTTAGCTTGAATAATTGCATCATGGGAATTGCTTTTCTTAATTTATAAAATTCAGTGGTTTGGGGATGGAGGATTAGTATATCTTTATATGAACTTCATTTTCATTGTTGGTTTTCTCAATATACAAATAAAAATACACTAGCAACTATTTATCTTCTGTTAGCCTGTAACCTGAAGCACAAAGACTAGGTTTTTCTCTGTCTTCTAATATGCTTGATAGTCTTTAAAAAAATGATTACAGGTGTGTCAATAATTAGACTGGAAAATATACTAAATATATAATCTAAAAGCTATTGTTGAATAAAGTCTTTGAAATGGGAAATCTGAGGGGTAGAAATTTTCATATTCTTCACATGTGTTTATTAAAATTCATTTTACTTTATACTTTAAATCATTTCTTTTAGGTACAAGAAAAATATGGCAGTTATAAAAGCTCTCTTAGAGAAACAGTTTGTCTTATACACTTGAATGTAATTCTGTGATTGATTTTTGCATAGCAAGTTTGAACAGCAACCAGACACATTTTATATTAGTAGATTACCAGATTTGCCACATGAATTGTTCCTCAGATTTTTATACAAGGAACTTTATTCAGAAACATTTAAGTTAAATGTACTGGAATTTGATTTTAAATTAAATCAAAAAGTTAAAACAACTTCAACATCAAACACTTAGCTGGGAATGGAGTTTTGAAACTTTATTGCACCTATAGGCACAATTTTATATTAATTTAAACAAGCTTTAAGAGATCATTTTATGGGGCTAGTGCTGTGGTGTAGCAGGTTAAGCTGCCACCTGCTTTGTTAGCATCCTATATGGGTGCTGGTTTGAGTCCCAGCTGCTCTGCTTCCAGTCCAACTCCCTGCTAATGTGCCTGGGAAAGCAGCTGAGGATAGCCCAAGTGCTTGGGCCCCTTTACCCACTTGGGAGACACTAAGCTCCTGGCTTCAGCCTGGCCCAACCCTGGCCACTGGGGGAAGACCTCCACCCTCCCCAATTCTGCCTTTCAAATCAATAAAAAAAAAAATCTTAAAAAAAAAATTTAATGGGCAAGAGTTGCGGCACAAGTTAAGCCACTGCTTGTGATTCCTGCAAGCCACACTAGAGTCTGGGCTTCTATGCTTCTGAAGTTCTTGGGTTCTTGCCACTCACATGGGAGACTTGAGTGGAATTCCTGGTTCCTGGCTTTATCCTGTCCCAGCCCTGGTTGTTGCATGCACTTGGGGAGTGAACCAGCTGATGGGAGATCAATTGATCTCTCCTACCTGTATATAAACATTTTTTAAAAAGATCATTTTCTACAGTCATGCAAAAAACATTGTAAACACTCAAGCCAGTATCACTTTAGACAACATAGTAGTTTTGATCTGTGCATGAAAATGTTTAGAATGTCTCAATTAGAACTTGTGAACTTGCTGTAATCTTTTTTCCTTTACTTTTTTTTTTTTTTTAAAGATTTATTGGGCCTGTGATGTGGTGTAGGAGGTAAAGCCACCACCTGCAATGCCGACATCCCAGATGGACGCCAGTTCAAGTCCCGGCTGCTCCACTTTCTATCCAGCTCTCTGCTATGGCCTGGGAAAGCAAAAGAAGATGGCCCAAGTCCGTGGGCCCCTGCACCCACATGGGAGACCCGGAGGAAGCCCCTGGCTTCAGATCGGCACAGTTCTGGCCGTTGCAGTGAAGTGGGGAGTTAACTAGCAGATGGAAGACCTCTCTCTCGCTCTCTGCCTCCTCCTCTCTCTGTGTAACTCTGACTTTCAAATAAATAAATCTTTAAAAAAAAAAATTATTTGACTCAGTTACAGAAAGAGGTAGAGACAGAGAGGTCTTCCATCCACTGATTCAGTCCCCAAATGGCTGCAGCAGCCAGGGCTGGGCCAATCCAAAGCCAGGGGCTTCTTTCAGGTCTCTCACATGGGTACAGGAGTCCAAGGACTTGGGCCATCCTCCACTACTTTCCCAGGCGCATTAGCACTTCTGAATCAGAAGTGGAGCAGCCAGGACTCTAACCAGAGCTCATATGGGATGCTGGTGCTGCAGGCTGGGGCTTTAACCTACTGCTACACAGTGCCCACCCCTCCTTTACTTCCTTTTCCTCCCCTCATTACCCACCATGTAAAAACATCTTAAGTGGTATGATTAAGAAGAGCTAATTCTTGGCCGGCACCGTGGCTTAACAGGCTAATTCTCCGCCTTGCAGCACTGGCACACCGGGTTCTAGTCCCGGTTGGGGCACCGGATTCTATCCCGGTTGCCCCTCTTCCAGGCCAGCTCTCTGCTATGGCCCGGGAAGGCAGTGGAGGATGGCCCAAGTGTTTGGGCCCTGCACCCGCATGGGAGACCAGGAGAAGCACCTGGCTCCTGGCTTCGGATCAGCGAGATGCGCTGGCCGCGGCGGCCATTGGAGGGTGAACCAACAGCAAAAGGAAGACCTTTCTCTTTGTCTCTCTCTCTCACTATCCACTCTGCCTGTCAAAAAAAAAAAAAAAGCTAATTCTTAAGGAGTTTAGCAAATTACCTATTAGTATTTAATTGAGACCAAAAGCATAATTTGCCTTATAATGATGACACATTCGTAGTTTTATTATATCAAACCTGACCAGAAATGCTGGGTTGTATGTTAAGAGGGAAAACAGAGGGGCTGACATTGTGACATAAATGGTTAAGCCACTGCTTGGGATGCTAGCATCCCTTAGGACACTAGTTCATATCCTAGCTGCTCTACTTCCCATGCAGCTCCCTCCAATAATGTCCCTAGAAAAGCAGCAGAAGATGGACCAAGTGCTTGGGCCCTGCTTCCACATGGGGGCCACAGAAGTTCCTTGCTTCAGCCTGGCCAGCCCTGGCTGTTGTGGCCATTTAGGGAGTGAACCATCAGATGGAAGATCTCCCCCTCCCTGTGTCTCTCCCTGTCTCTCTAACTCTACCTTTCAAATAAACAAGGAAAAACAGGTAGTGTTTTTAGATAGTTAACATATGGGGTAGTAGTGCTAACTATTAAGTCCTCACATTGAAGATTTTGAAATACTTATTTCACATTTATTAACTTTAATAAGATGCCTAAATTCCTTCTTGAAGATATTCCATTTTTATTTGAACTCTTACTTGAATTCTGCTTTCATCTTTCTCAGTATCTTACCTGCTAGGTTTTACAGCCCTCTTTGGTGCATGTATTCTATGTCTAATGGCCTATAAGCTTATAATTGCAAACAGTGACTTTTCATTGTGTGCCGGGGATTAAGATATTTCCATGAGTTCTACGTAGATGTTTGACCATTACTTGAAAATTTTAAAAGTTCAAAATTAAATTTATGAAAGCTGATTTCCCTTTTGAACTACTCCTTTTCTCTGTTTTTCCCAGTGATATTTAACAACTTAGTTTTCACTCTAATTCACTTGCCTTTCCTAATTTTTGTTCCTTCTAGCTAGAATTTCTTACCTTTTTTCTGGGCAGCCAGAATATCTTTTGTGTTTTACTTACCTTCATAGCTTTTGTACATCTTTGTACCACCAGATACATATCAGAAAAGAAGCCATGTTTCAATAAATGTTAGAGCAGATGGAGAAAAATGTGCAACATCGTCCCTAAATCATGAGTCAGCAAACCATGACCTTCAGGCCAAATAGGGCCATCACTTTTTTTAAATTTATTTAATGAATATAAATTTCCAAAATACAGCTTATGGATTACAATGTCTTCCCCCCACATAACTTCCCTCCCACCCATAACCCTCCCCTTTACCGCTCTCTTTCCCCTTCCATTCACATCAAGATTCATTTTCAATTCTCTTTATATACACAAGATCAGTTTAGCATATATTAAGTAAAGATTTCAACAGTTTGCACCCACATAGAAACACAAAGTGAAAAATACTGTTTGAGTACTAGTTATAGCATTAAGTCACAATATATAGCACATTAAGGACAGAGATCCTACATGAGGAGTAAGTGCACAGTGACTCCTGTTGTTGAATTAACAAATTGACACTTTCGTTTATGGCATCAGTAATCACCCTAGGCTCTTGTCATGAGTTGCCAAGGCTATGGAAGCCTTTTGAGTTCACTGACTCTGATCATATTTAGACAAGGTTGTAGTCAAAGTGGAAGTTCTCTCCTCCCTTCAGAGAACGATACCTCCATCTTTCATGACCTGTTCTTTCCACTGGGATCTCACTCATGGAGATCTTTCATTTAGGTTTTTTTTGTTTGTTTGTTTGTTTTTGTTTTTTTTTTTTTGTTTGTTTGTTTTTTTTTTTTTTTTGGCCAGAGTGTCTGGCTTTCCATGCCTGAAATACTCTCATGGGCTTTTCAGCCAGATCCGCATGCCTAAAGGGCTGATTCTGAGGCCAGAGTGCTATATAGGACATCTGCCATTCTATGAGTCTGCTGTGTATACTGCTTCCCATGTTGGATCGTTCTCTCCCTTTTTAATTCTATCAGTTAGTATTTGCAAACACTGGTCTTGTTTATGTGATGCCTTTGACTCTTAGATCTATCATTATGATTAATTGTGAACAGAAATTGATCACTTGGACTAGTGAGATGGCATTGGTACATGCCACCTTGATGGGATTGAAATGGAATCCCCTGGTATGCTTTTAACTCTACTGTTTGGGGCAAGTCAGCTTGAGCATGTCCCAAATTGTACATCTTCTCCCTCTCTTTTTTTCTTTTTTATTTTTTTATTTTTTTATTTTTGACAGGCAGAGTGGACAGAGAGAGAGACAGAGAGAAAGGTCTTCCTTTTGCCGTTGGTTCACCCTCCAATCGCCGCCGCGGTAGCGCGCTGCGGCTGGTGCACCGCGCTGTTCCGATGGCAGGAGCCAGGTGCTTCTCCTGGTCTCCCATGGGGTGCAGGGCCCAAGCACTTGGGCCATCCTCCACTGCACTCCCTGGCCACAGCAGAGAGCTGGCCTGGAAGAGGGGCAACTGGGACAGGATCAGTGCCCCGACCGGGACTAGAACCCGGTGTGCCGGCGCCGCAAGGCGGCATCTCCTCCCTCTCTTATTCCCACTCTTATATTTAACAGGGATCACTTTTCAGTTAAGTTTCAACACTTAAGAATGAATGTGTATTAATTACAGAATTCAACCAATAGTATTAAGTAGAACAAACAAAAAAAAATACTAAGAGGGATAAAGTATTAAGTTGTTCATCAACAGTCAGGGCAAGGGCTGATCAAGTCACCGTTTCTCATAGTGTTCATTTCACTTTAACAGGTTTCCTTTTTGCTGCTCAGTTGTCACCAATCAGGGAGAACATATGATATTTGTCCCTTTGGGACTGGCTTATTTCACTCAGCATAATGTTTTCAAGATTCCTCCATTTTGTTGCAAATGACCGGATTTCATTGTTTTTGACTGCTGTGCTGTATTCTATAGAGTACATGTCCCATGATTTCTTTATCCAGTCTACTGTTAATGGGCATTTGGGTTGATTCCAGGTCTTAGCTATTGTGAATTGAGCTGCAATAAACATTAATGTGCAGACCGTTTTTTTGTCTGCCAATTTAATTTCCTTTGGGTAAATACCAGTAAGTGGGATGGCTGGGTTTTATGGTAGGGTTATATTCAGGTTTCTGAGTAGTCTCCAGACAGACTTCCATAGTGGCTTAACCAGTTTGCATTCCCAAAAACTGGGTTAGTGTCCCTTTTTCCCCACATCCTCGCCAGCATCTGCTGTTGGTAGATTTCTGAATGTGAGCCATTCTCACCGGGGTGAGGTGAAACCTCATTGTGGTTTTGATTTGCATTTCCCTGATTGCTAGTGATCTTGAACATTTTTTCATGTGTCTGTTGGCCATTTGGATTTCCTCTTTCGAAAAATGTCTATTGAGGTCCTTGGCCCATCTCTTAAGTGGGTTGTTTGTTTTGTTGTTGTGGAGTTTCTTGATCTCTTTGGAGATTCTGGTTATTAATCCTTTATCTGTTGCATAGTTTGCAAATATTTTTTCCCATTCTGTCGGTTGCCTCTTCACTCTCTTGACTGTTTCTTTTGCAGTACAGAAACTTCGCAATTTGATGCAATCTCAAATGTTAATTTTGGCTTTGACTGCCTGTGCCTCCAGGGTCTTTTCTAGGAAGTCTTTGCAGGTGCCAATATCTTGCAGGGTTTCTCCAGTGTTCTCTAATTATTTGATGGTGTTGGGTCATAGATTTAGGTCTTTAATCCACGTTGAGTGGATTTTTGTGGAAGGTGTAAGGTAGGGGTCTTGCTTCATGCTTCTGCACATGGAAATCCAGTTTTCCCGGCACCATTTATTGAATAGACTGTCCTTGCTCCATGAATTGGTTTTAGATCCTTGATCAAATATAAGTTGGCTGTAGATCTTTGGATTGATTTCTCGTGTTTCTATTCTGTTCCATTGGCCGGTCCATCTGTTTCTGTACCAGTACCATGGTGTTTTGGTAACAACTGCCCTGTAGTATGTCCTGAAATCTGGTATTGTGATGCCTCCGGCTTTGTTTTTGTTGTACAAAATTGCTTTAGCTATTCGAGGTCTTCTGTGTCTCTATATGAATTTCAGCATCATATTTTCTAGATCTGAGAAGAATGTCTTCGGTATCTTGATTGGTAATGCATTGAATGTATAAATTGCTTTTGGGAGAATAGACATTTTGATGATGTTGATTCTTCCAATCCATGAGCATGGAAGATTTTTCCTTTTTTTTTTTTTTTTTTTTTTGGTATCCTCTTCTATTTCTTTAAGGTTTTGTAGTTTTCATCGTAGAGATCTTTAACGTCTTTGGTTAAGTTTATTCCAAGTTATTTGATTGTTTTTGTAGCTATTGTAAATGGGATTGATCTTAGCACTTCTTCCTCAACCATGGCATTGCCTGTGTATACAAAGGCTGTTGATTTTTGTGCACTGATTTTATATCCTGCTACATTGCCAAACTTTTCTATGAGTTCCAATAGTCTCTTAGTAGAGTTCTTTGGATCCCCTAAATAAAGAATCCCTGGAAAGAGGGATAGTTTGACTTCTTCCTTCCCAATTTGTATCCCTTTAATTTCTTTTTCTTGCCTGATGGCTCTGGCTAAAACTTCCAGAACTATGTTGAATAGCAGTGTTGAGAGTGGGCATCCCTGTCTGTTACCAGATCTCAGTGGAAATGCTTCCAACTTTTCCCCATTCAATAGGATGCTGGCCGTGGGTTTTTCATAAATTGCTTCGATTATATTGAGGAATGTCCTTCTATACCCAATTTGCTTAGAGTTTTCATCATGTAAGGGTGTTGAATTTTATCAAATGCTTTCTCTGCATCTATTGAGATAATCATATGGTTTTTCTTCTGCAGTTTGTTAATGTGGTGTATCACATTGATTTGTGAACATTGAACCATCCCTGCATTCCAGGGATAAATCCCACTTGGTCTGGGTGGATGATTTTTCTGATGTGTTGTTGTATTCTATTGGCGAGAACTTAATTGAGGATTTTTGCTTCTGTGTTCATCAGGGATATTGGTCTGTAATTTTCTTTCAATGCTGCATCTTTCTCTGGCTGGGATTAAGGTGATGCTGGCTTCATAGAAAGAATTTGAGAGGATTCCCTCTTTTTCGATTGTTCTGAATAGTTTGAGAAAAATAGGAATTAGTTCTTTAAATGTCTGGTAGAATTCAGCAGTGAATCCATCTAGTCCTGGACTTTCTTTGTTGGGAGGGCCTTTATTACTGTTTCAATTTCTTTCTCAGTTATGGGTCTATTTAGGTTTTCTATGTCTTCATGGTTCAATTTAGGTAGATTGCATGTGTCCAGGAATCTATCCACTTCTGTTAGATTTCCCTGTTCGCTGGCATACAAGTCCTTGTAGTAATTTCTGATGATTCTTTTTATTTCTGTGGTGTCTGTTGTTACGTTTCCTTTTTCATCTCTGATTTTATTGATTTGGGTCTTTTCCCTTTTTTTTATTTAGTTAGTTGGGCCAATGGGGTGTCAATTTTGTTTATTTTTTTCAAAAAACCAGCTCTTCGCTTGGCTGATTTTTTGCAATTTTATTTGGATTCAATCCTGTTGATTTCTTCTTTGATTTTAATTATTTCTCTTCTCCTACTAGATTTGGGTCTGGTTTGCTGCAGGTTTTCTAGATCCTTGAGATGCGTTAAAAGCTCATTTATTTGGTGTCTTTCCAATTTCTTGATGTAGGCACCTATTGCTATAAATTTTCCTCTCAACACTGCTTTTGCCATATCTCATAAGTTTTGATATGTTGTGTTGTTATCCTCATTTACTTCCAGAAAGTTTTTGATTTCTCTTTTGATTTCTTCTATGACCCATTGTTCATTCAGGAGCATGTTGTTCAGTCTCCATGTGTTTTCATACTCTCTAGGGATTCCTGAGTTGCTAATTTCCACCTTCATTCTACTGTGGTCTGAGAAGCTGCATGATATGATTCTAATTCTTTTAAATTTGCTGAGACTTGCCTTATGGCCTAGTATGTGGTCAATCCTAGAGAAGGTTCCATGCACTGCTGAGAAGAATGTAAAATCTTTAAATGTAGGATTGAAAGTTCTGTAGATATCTGTTAGATCCATTTGGACAACAGTGTCGATTAAATCTGCTGTTTCCTTGTTGATCTTCTGTCCGGTTGATCTGTCTATTTCTGAGAGTGGAGTATTGAAGTCCCCCAGTACTATTGTATTGGAATTTAAGTCTCCCTTTAAGTCCCTTAACATACCTTTTAAATAAACCAGTGCCCTGTAATTAGGTGCATATACATTGATAATAGTTACATCTTCCTGTTGAATTGAACCCTTAATCATTATATAGTGTCCCTCTTTGTCTCTCTCAACAGTTTTTTTGTTAAAGTTTATTTTCTCTGATATTAATATGGCTACACCTGCTTTTTGTTTTTTTCATTTCTGTTGGCATGGAATATCTTTTTCCAACCTTTCACTTTCAGTCTGCATGCATCTTTGTTGGAAAGATGTGTTTCTTGTAGGCAGCGAATAGATGGGTTTTGTTCCTTAATCCATTCAGCCCGTCTGTGCCTTTTAACTGTAGAGTTGAGTCCATTAACGTTCAATGCATCACATATTTCATAAATGACATTTCATTGTAACATAGCCATGGTCATCTGTTTTGTTGCAGAGACCAAATGGCTTGCAAAACCTGAAAGTATTTACTCTGTGTTACATTACAGAAAAAGTTTACCAACCCCTGGCAATAAATGAACATTTTTTTTAAAAAGATTTATTCATTTATTAGAGAGTTAATAAACACAGAAGGAGAGGCAGAGGGAGAGAGGGTCTTCCATCCACTGGTTTACTCCCTAATTGGCCGCAATGGCTGGAGCTGCGCTGATCCGAAGCCAGGAGCTTCTTTCAGGTCTTCCCACACAGGTCCAGTAGCCCAAGGACTTGGGCCATCTACGGCTCTCCCAGGCCATAGCAGAAAGCTAGATCACAAGTGGAGCAGCCGAGACTCGAACTGGCGCCCGTATGGGATGCCGGAACTTCAGACAGTGGCTTTACCTGCTACACCACTGTGTCGGCCCTGTAAATGAACATTTGTTAAACAAGATTATCCCAGGACTTTTGCCCGAGCTTCAGATTGTCTTTGTAGCAAGCTAGTACAAATAATGGGTTTAAACAAAATAACTCGTTTTCCAAAACCTGACCATTTTACATATTCATAACTAGAGGCAAGACATACAATTCTTTTATTAAGATCTATCTTGGTTCCTTTGTAAATGAGCATGGATTTTTTTTTTTATTTATAATGCTTAAAACTTACAGGCAAGCCATCAGGTAGTTATTTTAAACTCTTTTATGCTCCTGCATTTTTTGATGCCTTAATGCCAGAGGATTTGATGTGAAACTTTCTGTGGCTGAAAACTCTGGAATCTTCCTTGCTTCTCTCAGCCTGATAAACCGTAGTAATTTCCCAAAACTTCAGGGTGTAGCAGTATTGCAGTAATGCTTCCTTGTATTCTCCATGACCCTTTTCCCCCCAGTAGATTGTTTTGGTTTTTAAGCAAAACTTGATATTCCCTTTCCCTTTCTTTAAATAGAAGTTTTAAGTAATATTTAGAAATTCTAGGCAATGGTTTACAGCTCATTTTCCACTTGTCATCTGCATTTATTGGTGAAAAGAAACGTTTGAATGGAACAGATGGTTCCATTGAATTGAAAAAATGACTATCCTCCTCTTCAGCCTATGTAAGTTCCCCTTTACATAAGATTTGATCTATAGCTCTATACCTTCTCCTCAGTCAGAATTTGTGTTCATTCACAAATTCCAGCCACCATTCCTAAAGGGTAGAATTGAAAAAGAAATAAGTGGAGTTGAAAATAGATGAGGGAGCTAAAATATATGCTATAACAAAGCAAAAAATTAAGATTTATTTACTTAAAAGGCAGAGTGATCGCAACAGTCAGTTCTGGGTCAGGAGACAATTCTTCCCTGCTCTCCCACAAAGGATGGCAGGGGTCCAAGTACTATGGCCATTCTCTACTGCCTTGCCAGGCAAGATTGGAAACAGATCTGGGACTTGGTACTAGCACTCTGTTATGGGTGCCAATGTGGCATCTTAACCCACTGTTCCACAACACCAACCTCCCAAAGTAAAAGCTTTTGCAACTAAATCAGCTAAAGAATAACCCTAGTGTTAGTTGCTCCCTAAATCTGAGAGCCAAGTTTACAATCCTAGCTTTGGCACAAGGTTAATTATGGAGCAAAGGCTGTGTTGGTAACATTAGAAAACAGAGTGTTTGGAGGTATATTGTTTGAAATAGGTAAATAGCCTCACATAACCCAAGAATCTAACAGTATCTATCAAAATTACAATCACATTTGTCCTTTGACCCAGCAATCCCACTCTGATGACCTGTCCTACAAAATGCGTGTTCAGGTTTATTTGGTTTAACAATGTTCACATGAAGGGGCTTCAAGTAGTTGTAGGATAATGGAGCTAAAAAATAATGGGAGTTTTCCATAAATTGTTGAATCCCTCCCTGGCAAGACTAGACACAATCCAGTTATCCAGTAACCAAGGACTGGATCTTAAAATCAGAAAAACATTAAAGTTAGGCCAGAGGAATACGGTTCACTTGACATGTATATTATCAGCAAAATTACGTTAAAAGGGACATCCTTCCAAGGGATAGTTAAATGGGAAATAATTATACAATACTGAAATTACTAATGATGGTCTTTTTATTTTACATTTTAACAAAAATTAAGTAGTGTGTTCCTTCATCTGTGAAGGATGATTAGGTAAGTCTAAAGTTAGAAAGTAATTTCTTACAAAACCTTTACCCATAGCCTAATAGCATTTTAAATTTTATTTAAATGAATACTTCCACAACTTCTTAAGAATGATTCAAGGGCTGGCGCCGCAGCTCAATCCTCCGCCTGCGGTGCTGGCACCCCTGGTTCTAGTCCCGGTAAGGTCACCAGATTCTGTCCCAGTTGCTCCTCTTCCAGTCCAGCTCTCTGCTGTGGCCCAGGAATGCAGTGAAGGATGGCCCAAGTGCTTGGGCCCTGCACCCTTATGGGAGACCAGGAGACGCATCTGGCTCCTGGCTTCGGATCAGCGTGATGCGCATTCCACAGGGACCACTGTGGGGTGAACCAATGGAAAAGGAAGACCTTTCTCTCTCTCTCACTGTCCACTCTGCCTGTCAGGAAAAAAACAAAACAAAACAATGATTCGAGATGCTAGATAGAAAGAAATAATTGGAAGCTTGCTCTCTGATGAGTTTTGTTGGAGTGAACACAAAGCGAATGGCCTACTCTAGACCAGAGCTGTGACCACAAGTAAATAACAGGAGCCTAACTCCTGAATTCATGTTGGTTAGATAGAATTCCATAATGGCTTAAATATGTGGAGTAAAGCTTTGTGAAGAATCAAAATAACAATTTTTGTGCTTAATTAGACTTTAAATTTTTTATATAAAGCTTCACATGTAATTTTTACAATACTTTTCTATGGTTGAAGCATTATTGCTATTTTTCAAATTCAGTATTAAGGCCCAGAAAGTTTGTGACTTTCCTAGTCATATAAATGTGCCTCCAAAACTTAGGACTCCGGCCGGCGCCGCGGCTCACTAGGCTAATCCTCCGCCTTGCGGCGCCGGCACACCAGGTTCTAGTCCCGGTCGGGGCACCGATCCTGTCCCGGTTGCCCCTCTTCCAGGCCAGCTCTCTGCTGTGGCCAGGGAGTGCAGTGGAGGATGGCCCAAGTCCTTGGGCCCTGCACCCCATGGAGGACCAGGATAAGCACCTGGCTCCTGCCATCGGATCAGCGCGGTGTGCTGGCCGCAGCGCGCTACCGCGGCGGCCATTGGAGGGTGAACCAACGGCAAAAAGGAAGACCTTTCTCTCTGTCTCTCTCTCACTATCCACTCTGCCTGTCAAAAAAAAAAAAAAGAAAAAAAAAAAAAAAAACTTAGGACTCCAAAATGTCATCATATCTGCACCTCACACTAGTGTTTGTTTTGCTTATTTTTGACATTGTCCTTTTGTACCTGGTTGACAGTATGCTCTTTATTTTTTTTCAGGATATGGCTTTAGTTGCCCCTGAGGCTCCTTCAGAACAAGCTAGGAGAGTATTTCAAACCTATGATCCAGAAGGTAAAAGATTTCATAAACATTGACTCTGGTTCATCCATTTGTATATTTGAAATATAATAATAACCACCTGAGGTTTTCTTTTTTTTTTTTTTTTTTCAAACGATTTGAGTTATTGAATGAACTGTAGGTTGTCTTACTTGAAAATTATAAAAGGAAAATGTTGAAAGTAGGGCACTTAGGTATTCATCAAGTTCTGTCATGGTGTAAGGTTTTTATGTTTCTTGGAGTATTGTAGTTTCAGTTCCCTGAATCTTGACCTCTGATATTCAGTGTCAGGGGACAATAGTACCTTCTAAATGAACTCTTAATTAGAAAGGTAAGTCATTTTTTTCTTTATCCAAATGAATATTAAATGAACAGATATTGTGGGGTATTCTGTATAATTGATTATACTAGGATAAAGAGAAAGAAGGGCCAGTGCTGTGGCACAGTGGGTTAAGTCACTGCTTATGGTGCTGCCATCCCATATCAGAGTGCTGTTTCAAGTCCTTGCTGCTTCGCTGCTGATCCAGCTTTCTGTTAATGAGCCTGGGAAAGCAGTGAATGATGCCCAAGTGCTGGGGCCCCTGGCACCCATGTGGGAGACCCAAATGGAATTCCTGGCTCCTGACTTTGGCCTAACCCAGCCCTGGCTGTTGGGGGCTTTGAGGAATGAACCAGTGGATAGAAAATCTCTTGTCACTCTGCCTTTTGAATAAATATTAAAAAAAAAAAAAGATGCAGGAGAATATTACTGTTACCTGGGTTGTCTTAATGATCATTGTATTTATATACTGAAGTGCAAGTTATGACTTAACTATTATACCTAAATCACTGACTTTTCAAGTGTAACTTCAAAACGAGTAATGTCTTAAATTCTATCATAAATTATAACGTGCAAACTGAACTTGGTGGATCACTGCGATCCTTGTGAATGCTTCATTATCTTTATAAATACATTTTCTTTTATCTTGAAACTTAACTGTTAGGTATCTGTTCTTTGTCTTGAAAATTTGATTCATGGGAATTCTAGTAATAGATCATTCTTACAACAGTTACTACTAAGTTTTTAATATATTTTGAATGAAGGATCAAATTTAACAAAAATGGGTTTTAGAAACTAACAATATGAAAATAAAATTGATGTATCAAGTATAATACAAGATTTAAAAAGTGGTATGGCTAAAGTGTTCCTAAATGAGCTATTATGAAGAAGAGGGAAAGATCACATAGGTAAATGGAAATCAAAAGAGAAAAGTGATAAATCTATAACACAGGCAGGTAAGAGACAGCATTTTTTTTTTTTTTTGCAAAGAAACCATTTATTTAATGACATAAATACAACTTTAGGAATATAGTGATTCTTTCCATCATACCTGCCCTCCTCCTCCCACTGCCACTCCTCCTCCCTCTCCAATTCCTAGTCTCATTCTCCATTAAGGGGAAAAAGAAATTCAACAGTCAGAACAAGCGCTGTTCAAGTCCTTGCTTCTCAAAGTGTCAATTTCACTGCAACAGATTTTGTTTTAGGTGCTCTATTATCACAGATCAGAGAGAGCATATACTGTTTGTCCCTTTGGGACTGGCTTATTTCACTCAGTATAATGTTTTCCAGGTTCATTCATTTTGTTGCAAATGACTGGTCATAACTTGCACTTTTTTTTAACGCTGTGTAGTATTCCATAGAGTACATATCTCATAATTTCTTTATCCAGTCTTAGGTTGGCAAGCGTTTAGGTTGATTCCATGTCTTAGCTATTGTGAATTGAGCTGCAATAAACATGGAGGTGCAGATAACTCTTTTATGTGCTGATTTCATTTCCCTTCGTTAAATTCCCAAGGAGTGGGATAGCTGGGTCACATGGTAGGTCTATATTGAGATTTCTGAGGTATCTTCATACTGATTCCCATAGTGGTTTTACCAGTTTACATTCCCACCAACAGTGGGTTAGGGTATATTTTTCCCCACATCCTCACCAGCATTTTTTGATTTCTGTATGAAAGCCATTCTAGTTGGGGTGAGGTGAGACCTCATTGTTCTGATTTGCATTTCCCTGATGGCTGGTGATCTTAAGCATTTTTTCATGTGTCTGTTTGCCATTCGAATTTCCTCTTGAAAAACATCTGTTTAAGTCCTTGGCCCACTTTTAATGGGCTGTTTTGTTGTGGAGTTTCTTGATCTCTTTATAGATTCTGGTTATTAATCCTTTATCAGTTGCATTATTTGCAAATAATTTCTCCCATTCTGTCGGTTGTCTCTTTCCTGAGTGTTTCTTTTGCAGTACAGAAGCTTCTCAATTTGATGTAATCCCAAATGTTGATTTTGACTTTTACTGCCTGTGCCTCTGGGGTCTTTTCCAAGAACTTTTTTCCTGTGCCAATGTCTTGCAGGGTTTCCCCAATGTTCTCTAATCATTTTATGGTATCAGGTCATAGATTTAAGTCTAGTTTTGTGTTTGGTTTGCTGTTGTTCTTCTAGATCCTTGAGGTGTGTGGTTAGTTCATTTATTTGGTGCCTTTCCAATTTCTTGATGTAGGCACCGATTGCCATAAACTTTCCTTGTAACACTGCTTTTGCTGTATCCCATAAATTTTGATATGCTGTATTGTCATCTTCATTTGTTTCCAGAAATTTTTTTATATCTTTTTTGATTTCTTCTATAACCCACTGTTCATTCAGGAGCATAGTGTTCAGTCTGCATGTTTTGCATATGTTCTAGAGATTCCTGAGTTGCTGATTTCCAGCTTCACTCCATTGTGGTCTCAGAAGATGCATGGTATGATATAAATTTTTTTGAATTTGCTGAGACCTACCTAGCATGTGATCAATCCTAGAGAAAGTTCCATGCACAGGTGGGAAGAATGTGTATTCTGCTATTGTAGTAGGAAAAAAATCTATAGATATTTGTTAGGTCCCTTTGGTCTATAATGTCAATTTACTCTGTCTCCTTGCTGATTTTCTGTCTGGTTGATCTGTCCTTTGCTGGGTAGTGAAGTTCCTCCTTTTAGATCCCTTAACATTTCTTTTAAATAGCCATGTGCCCCATAATTAGGTGCATAAATTTATAATAGTTGCATCTTCCTGTTGAATTGATACCTTAATCATTACATAGTGTCTTTCTTTCTATCTTTTAACAGTTTTTGTATTAAAGTCTATTTTGTCTGATACTAGGATGGCTACACCAGCTCCTTTTTGGTTTCTGTTAGCATGGAATATCCTTTTCCATCCTTTCACTTTCAGTCTACATGCATCTTTGTTGGTAAGATGTGTTTCTTGTAGGCAGCAAATAGATGGGTTTTATTTAATCCATTCAGCCAGTCTGTGTCTTTTAATTGGAGAGTTGAGGTCATTTACATTCAAGGTGACTATTGATAAGTAATGATTTTGCCCTGCCATTTTTCCATAAAAATTCCTATTTGTTTTACTTTGAATTTCCTTTGTATTTATCCTGAGAGTTTTCCTTCCTTTACCTTCTGTATTGATGTCTTGTGTTTCTGTGTGCAGCACATCCATATGCATCTTCTGCAGGGCTGGATGGGTGGTGACAAATTCTTTCTGTTTGTCATGGAAGGTCTTTATTTCACCTTCGTTCATAAATGAGAGCTTTGCAGGGTATAGTGGTCTGGGTTGACAGTTTTTTCCCTCTTAAGTCTTGGACTGAATGTCACCATTCTTTCCTAGCCTGTAGGGTTTCTGATGAGATGTCTGCTATGACTCTAATTGGAGATCCTCTGAAAGTAATCTGGCTTTTCTCTCATGCACATTTTAGAATCTTTTCTTTGTTTTACTGCGGAGAATTTGATTACAATGTGTTGTGATAAGGATCTTTTCTGGTCATTTGTATTAGGAATTCTATGTACTTCCTGTACTTGGATTCACCTTTCTTTCTCCAAATTGGGAAAACTTTGTTATTATTCACTGAAAAGACCTTCTAATCCTTTCTCTTTCCATGCCTTCAGGAACTCCTAGGACCTGTATGATGAGTCATTTAATAGTATCCGGTAGATTCCCAACAGTGTTTTTTAGTTTTCTAATTTCTTCTTCTTCTGTTAGGTCTGCATAATTTCCTGTGGTTTGTCTTCTAAGTCAGATATTCTTTCTTCTGCTTCAATTCTGTTGTTAAAGCTCTCCACCATATTTTTGTTTGTTCTATTGAATTCTTCATTTCCAAAATTTCATTTTGATTTCTCTTTAGGATCTCAATTTCATGGGAGAAGTTTTCTTTCATGTCATGTATGGATTTCATTAGTCCATACATTTGCTTCTGATTACTTCTAAGTAATTCTATGATCAATATTTTGAATTCCATTTCTTGCGTTTCTTCCTTCACATCATCTTCACAATCTAGAGATGTTGTGTTCTTTTGGGAGTGTCATGTTGTCTTCCTTATTCTTGTTTCTTGGATTGGTGTATTTATTATTCAGCATTTCTGGGGATACTTGTTGGATTTTGTGCTGTGGCGGCTTTTATCTTTCAGCTATGTCTGATTGGATTAGTGGAGTGTCTACTTTCAGGGAATATCTAGAGGTGTGTGGTGGGACTGGCCAGAGAGCTCTATTTAATGCTGCAGGGTGTTTGGCATTTAAACCTTTTTTTTTAATCAGAAAGGAGATTTCTTGTTGTAGACTCACCTGAGCTCCTTTCCTCAAAGGAGACCAGTGCCTAAGCACCTGGCCCAGTAAGTATATTATTCGTCCTGCCACAAGGACCACACAAAGGATCTGTGCAGTCCTCAGTATAAGCTCATATTTCCCAGCAGTACCTCTCACCAGGAAATCAGGGAGCCCTGATCGTGTGGAGCTTCCCACAGTAACTGCCCAATGTCCCAGCCACACCGAGTTCTCCCCATGCAGCCTCAGTGTTTTCACAGTCACAGGCACCTAGCCCCTGTCTTTTCTCCCCACCAGACTCAGGAGTCTCTACTTGGCTGGTTTCTAGCACGGACACAAGCTGGCACAGCTGTTATATATGTCCAAATTGGTGCTTTCTCTCTGTTAGCTTGTTACAGGACACCTTCGCAGGATGACTGAGGAAAGAGAAAACATGCCCTGCCCCCCTCCCCTTTGTTTTTTTCTCCTCTAGTTTGGCAGGTACACTATCCCCCAGGGGGCTTCAAGCTGGATTCCCTCTAGGTTCTTCCTGCAGCTTTTTCACCAGTAGCTTGGGCTGCTGCAGTCTGATTTCACCATGCTCTCCAAAGCTCCAAAGTGGGGTCCTAAGTTGTCAAGACAGCAATTTATATGCAAGGCAAAGCCAGCAAGGTATTTGACTTGGATAGAAAAATATGATGCAAGAAAAAGTTAGGGAGAGGTGATGCTAGAGGCAAGAATTTACTGGAATGACAATGGAAATTAATGATATTATGAGTCGAATGAATTAACCACAGCATATCCTCTTAAAGGATTTATGGAAAACATATGTTTTATTTTCTGCCATCTCAGGTATCTTTAAGTTTTCCTTTCTTGTAGCTCACCTTCCAGTGGAGAGTACCACTTTGCAAGCATGCACTTACACACAAAAATGCATGCTGTTTCAGCACTTACTTGGGGAGATGTTTCTACCCATCCTGATACTAATTACAGTGTGAGCTATGAGGAAGAAATCCCTTGTATAGTGGACACATTGTGTCTTGAAATATGTAAGATGGCATGATGAATAAACTGAGCATCTTAGAGTTTTCAGTAAAGTCTTTGTTGTGCTAGTTTATTTTTGGTTTGAAGTGATTTTCAAGGTATCAATCCATACTCTTACCCAAGTGTAACTACCACAGACATTTCTAAACCAAACATACGGTTTTTGTGTACTTTCTTTTTAGTTAATTCAACTTATCTTTGTTTTGTTAGTAAAAATTTTAGAGCCAAAGTTGAAAATGTGAGTGAATGTGGATCTTCAGATGGGTAGCATACAAAGAGTCAGATGATCTTAGGATATAACTATAAATGAATAAAGGCATAAAGAAGTACCTGCAGAGCAAGAAGTGTCCAGACATAGGAAACCTGATCTTTAAAAAGTTAATGTTATCAAGCTGGCTAAAAAAAATGGCATCAGGAGTTGATGCTATGGCATAGTGCCTGCAGTACCACATCCCATATGGGCCTTCAATAGAAGCTGAAGAAAAAAAGAATCAAGTTCTGTTATCCAGAAGTATTTTTGTCTCTTTATGTCACTCCTGATACCACCTTCCCTCCCACATTTGGTTGTTACTCATGTAAGTGACTGCTTGGTAGACCTGCAATGCAACTACTTAGACATATTATGAATTAAGTGAATTTGTTCAGGCTGATCACAGTTTATTGATCTTTTGGAACATAAACCTGGTTTGTAAATGGAGATCTATCTAAAGTGAGTTATTTGCATGAAAGATTACAATTTGTAAAGCACATTACCTCTATGACCTGATTAACTATTTGCCATATTCCCAGGAGATAGGCAGAAGTGATCATCAACATTTTGTTCTTAAGAAAACCAACCTTCGTTTGAGTAATTTCTCTATAGTCAACATAGCTAGTTGTGAGAAGCAAGACTAGATGCGGGGTGTTCTACCAGAAAGCCTATTCACCATTCCCCCCACACCATCCCTTCCCCACCCTGCTGGGTCTTAGTCCACCCGTACAGGATGGACTGGGTCCGAGGAAAGGTAAGTGCGCCGCTCGCCCGTTCCCCAGCCTCCCGATCTCGGAGACAATCAGACGCAGCAGGGAGCCAAGTCTAGCAAGGACTCATTTACTTTGTGCGTAACAGAGCCTTTTAAAGCACAAAACTGCAGAGTCATTGGGGCAGGACTAAGGACCAACCAATCACTTAAAAAATCACTTACGGGGGATTTCTATAGGACTAGCCGTATGTCTATACACTTGTTACTAGTTTTGTTACCTCCTCTGATGTTGCATAGCCAATTAGTTTTAGTGGTAAACAACAGTGGATTCCGCCCACCTTGCTTCCTTTTGGGCACCATCTTTGAATTGCTTCATGTAACTAAATTTCCCCACACCACCCCACTATCTTGTTGTTAAGGCATAAATCATAAAGAGACACGTTTCACCCTTTATAAATTTTACTTTGAACTATTGTTTTTAATTTAGTGGAATAAGAATTTAGTAATTGACTCATTCTGGTTGTGCATTGAAATGCTCTCCAACTTTAAGGATATGTTACCTTACTACTTAATTTGATGTCATGTGGACTTAGAAAATAAGGCCAAAATATATTTTGTTAACTGTTAAATACTACCAAATTTTTAATTTCAGCAGGACCTTGGTATATTTTCTCTAATTACTTGGCTCAATTTAGTAATCCCAAATTCAGAAGCCAAAATAAACACAAGTGCTCAGCGCCTAAAGAGAATCTAATATTAGGACTATGCAAAGCATTATGTAAGGACTTCAAAGAACATCTATGGGGTTTTTTTGTTTCCTTTTGTATCTTTTTGGCAAGGGGATGTATTTGGATATGTGCTTTGTATTCAAGTTCCTTTTTTATTGCAATTTTTGTAAAATAGAAATGATAGGGATGGAAGTAAATTGATCAGTATGATCAATTTGACTAAGAAATGGTGTTAAAACCTAGTTAATTGTCAACTTTCCCTCATGTACAGGATTGGAAGATATTACAATCCCAAGTGCTTAGCCTCTCCACAGTCTCCTTGGAAGCTGTTTTTAGCTCAAATGACAGAAACCTTTTTCCTTTACTTCCTGCTATTTCTGCATTTCTGATATTTGCTTTCTTTCTGCAGTGCTCATTTCAACTAGTGCATCTGTTAAGAGACCTGCGAGTTCTCCCTTTCATTTTTTAATATTTCAAAACAGAAGTCAAAATGGTATATTTTTCCCTTAAAATCCAGCTCTGATTTTTTCACAATTATGAAATGGTGATGTTATCATTTTATCCATGAAATTCCTATCTGAATAACTTCCTCTCCATCAGCATTCTTTTGCATTAAGTTACTCCTCTCCTCAAACTCTAGGTACTTGACACTTTGAACAATCTGCATTTTTGCTAAGTTAAAAAACCTTATTTTTAAGCAACTTTCTCCCTCAAATGTTTTAAAAATACAATCTGTGTTGGAATATGCTTACTATCATCTAACATTCATATTACATATCATAGCTGTTGTGTCCTCTGTTGCTTTCCCCATCTCATATCTCCCATTTTTCTAGGTTTTAAATCCTATTAAAGTCTGGTTTGTATCATGTGGTTAATATACACAAATGCATTCAAGTTTTACCTTTTCCTTGAATTTTTCTTAGAATTGAATAATCAACAGTTGTGCTCACACATTTCCTTTGCTGTTGGTATTGAGGTTTTCTATCATTGCGTTTCTATTTCCATAGTCTCTAGAAATTCAGTTGACTAAATGCTAAATGGCCTAGTTTTATGCAAGTATAGTCTAAATGACCTTTTTCTGTAGAAGTTATCTTTGCAGAATACATGTCCTAAAAATATAATTATTTTTGAAATCTTCTTGAGCCTATATTGTCTTTTTGAAGTGTTGAGGAAATTATTTTACACTTTCAATTTTAAAATACTACACTAGTCTGTACAAAAGGTCATCACTGACTTGATGGTTATGTTATATTTCACAGTGTTTGTGTGTTGGAGATTGGAGATGATATAGGCACCTTAAAATATTTTTATGGAATATTTTAGTTTCAGATTAATCACGTATATGGTGTTACAAAGACGATGTTTTTGTTTTTGATGTCGCTGTATTTGTCTGTATACAGCCTATTAACTGTTTCTGGGGGTGGTAGCTGGGTTGCAAGACGTGGTTTCTAAGGTAAGGCTGCCAGCCATCAAAACACATGCCATGTTGTGCCTAAAGAACATTACAATATCAGTGGATGTATATGATAGTCCATTAAATGCACAAACTTACCTAGATAATTGTTCCTGTCTGCTGGTAGCCAAATAAAGCCTGTTTTACATTTGGGCAGTCTGTGACTAAGTAATTTTTCTCTGCATACTCATCCAAGCTGAGCTCCCAAAGTAGCAAAAGCTTGAATATTTTCACAGATGCCTTCAAACAATATCTTTATACCTTGAATTTGGATAACAGATTGAAGGAGAAGAGTAAATGCATTTTTTAGAATGTACATTTTTAACTATTCCAAATTACTTTAGCCTTTTAGCCAGACCATTCTATCTTCAAATGGGTAAACTGCTTATGAGATTTAAGAAAAGACCTTCTTGCAATGCTAACACCTTCCTTTCTGATAGAGACAGTGTACAGCTGCACATCGTGAAAGGGCGACTGCATACTTTATTCTGCAGTTTCATTATTGGATCAGGACTTTTGGACGTCTTGTTCTCCAAGGCAAGATTGTTTTTCTTAATCATCTAATCCCTGTAAAAGAGATTGTGTTGGAAGCTGATTTCAAGTTGAGACAGTCTTCAGGAATGAGCAAATGGATAGGGGAGTTCAAGCACTGTACATTTAAGGGAATAAATAACTTGCTTGTTTACAACTACTACCATTTCATACTCCCCTGTAAGGTTTGTGTGTATGTGTATGTGTGACATTCTATTGCATCATCAGAATTTTTGCAATTTACCAGTGCTATTTATTTCCTCATCAAGCTGTTCCCTCACCAGAAAAAAAAGGAATATTTTCCATGTAATAGTCATCAACAGTTGATTCTACTTTGCATTTGCATTTCAGCTTTTATTTTTCTTTAAAGCTGTGGCTTTTATTTAAATCGACAAATATAGGATTTGTTTTCTTATTCTTATTGTCACTTAGCTAAATAAGAGTGGATCACTAACACTGTTTCAAGAAGCCAAATAACATTGTGAGAAAACATATTTAAGATTAAAAATAATGTTTTTAAATTTTTATTTGAAAAGTACAGAGATCTCCCATGTGCAGTTTTCCTCTCTAAATGCCAGCAGCAGCCAGGACTGGGCCAGGCTGAAGCTGGAGTCCAGAACTCCATCTGAATCTCCCACGTGGGGTTCAGAGACCCAAGAACTTGAGCCATACCTGCTGCCTCCCAGGGTGTGCATTAGCGGGAAGCTGGATTGAAGTAGCTGGTACCTGAACCAAGCACTCTAACATGGAATGTGAATGTCATAAGCCGCTATGCCGAACACCCACTCCAAGAATTATTTTAATTGGGTTCCTACTGGGAATTAAAAGGTTCACCTTGTTGTTTGAAAGATACAGCTAATTACTAAGTTGTTTCTAATTTTAAGTAGAAATTTGTAAGACTGTTTAAAAAAGAATTTGATTTTAAAGTTTCATTGGAGTCCTTTTATGGTTAATTTTTATTTAAAACTAAACTTGAAAATAAATCTTTGTATGCCAAGGAACCTAATATAAGGAAATGTCTAATAATAGTCTTCAGTGCTAAAATAAACATTATGCTGTTTCTTAACTCTTTCCATCTCTATTATTTTTCCCTGGAATCTGACAGCAAAAACAACACTTCTTGAACTAAATTCTTATTTCAGATTCTTTTTTTCCCTAGATAATGGATTCATACCTGATTCACTTCTAGAAGACGTTATGAAAGCATTGGATCTTGTTTCAGATCCTGAATAGTAAGCTAAATAAGAATTATTATTAAGCCAACTCAAAAAAGATTCCATTAAGTTTAAAACATACATTTTAGCCTTTTAAAAAAATTCTAAATTTGAACATACAAATCATAGCAATGTATATAAAGCAAAGGTTTATGAAAAAGACAAATTCTGTATTATAGCTGAGACTTAGCATATTCCAAGTGAGCTTCCCCTCCAACCCTGTACTTACTGTCCTGCTTTCTTATAAAAGTGCTAAAAACATAAATGTCCTTTTCTTTATCCTATATATCTTTATCCTATATATCTTTTCCGTATATAGAGAGAAGTATTATATAGTATATATATCTTTAATGACTTCAATGAAAATAATGGTAGTTCTGTTTAATGTAGATATTGCTAAATTGCTGTGCTTAAATAAATGACCACCTGGCCAGTGTTAGGTGATTGAATTAGTTGCTATGAAAGCTTTGTGGCTGCAACATAATACTGAACATAAATGTCTCAGTATTTCCTTAATATCCTTTCATTGTCTTCATTCTCACTGTTAAGTTTCATACATTGTTACACCTGTAGCTTCCTCCATAGGTGTAGGATATTTATTTTCCCTGAGAAAATGACTCTCAAGTTAGAAGTACTGATCAAATGAGAAATAAAGGTGACTTAGGATCTTTTTGTTTCTGTATAATCTATTTTTCCCTTTAAGTTTTTTCTGACAGTGAGCAGGCTAGTTTGCTGACAATATATAATGTAGAAAAAAGCAATATGAAATATTGGTATACACAGTGTGTAGAACCATTGTGACTTAATGAGTTCAGCTGTACTTTTCTTAAAAGTAGGAAACATTAATAAACTAGTTATATCTGGAATGATATCTTGCTATCTGGAGACACGATTTTATTTGTTGTTTAGTCATAATTAAAGAGGAAAAGTTAAGAGAAGGTTGAACTAGTCCATTAAATGTTTTAACACCACTTAGGTTTCTTTTCAACCAATTTCCAGGTATAAACCATTTTGTTTATACTCCTCTAATTTGCAAAAAATTGAACTCAGGTAATTTTGGTTACTAATGATTCTTAAAATGGGAAACCAGAAGAAGAAAGGGTTAATTTTTTTTCAAAATTTCATACATGTAACTATATATCATCTACTTAATTTCCCTTGATAGTTAGTACAGATAATACTTCTTGTGTTACAAAATTAGTATAATTGATTCAGTCTAATTTTCTAGAAGGAGGTGAAAGTTTGGACTGTTATTCCCTCTATTTCAGATTAGTCATATTTTTAATTTATGATGGCTCATCAACTCAGTCCTACTAAGGATTAATTTATTAAAATATATATTAAGTGTATTATGACCTTGTCTTTGTTTCATATCATAACCTCCTGGCCTTACTCAGAGCCATTAAAATGTCATATCATTTGTGTTGTAAAATATAAGACATCTAGGGTTAATAATAGTAACCGGCCCACTCCAGCATCTCAGAGGGCCAGTACTGCCTGCAACAGGGTGAGACACCCAACCCTGAAAGTTTGCTCAGCTGGGATGCAACTTTCACGAACCCTAAATCGAAGCTTTTGCTTAGAAGAAAACAGCTAAATTCCCTGTATGGAAGAGCTACCTGGTAACTGACCCACGCTGTATCTGGCCTGTGCCACTGGCTTATTCCTAACTCTGTCACAGCACTGCCAGAATAAACTGAGCAACAGACGGTGATGCAAATTCAACCAAAGGGGAGAAGTTGTTTAACCAGGACAACCTGAAACCCCTGCACATGACACTTTGTGTGTTGTAATAATAAACTGTAAATGCCACGTTAAATATGGCTTGAGAGAACAGGGAAAATAAAACTTTTCTGAAGAGACTTTTTCATTTTTAAAACCCTTCAAACTGCAGTCCATTTTCTCTGCCACCTTTCTAGTTAAACATGACAGCACTTTCACCAGCCTTGGCTACATGTAAATGGGAAAAGCTATGCAAAGCAGCCCTGCAAATGTTAGGCTGCTACCAGACCATACAGTACATGCCACCTACTGTAACCCACTGCACTGTAACTCTTGGAGAATCTTACCTCTTTAACCCTCAAGTTACATTGTCTAAGAATTTTAAAACTATCTCATTTAATTCTTTAAAATAACATTTTATTTTTCTGCTTGAGATTAAAACAAACTTAAATTCAGTGCTTCATTTGATTGTTAAATTCAGCCATACCTATGAAGCAAAGAGAATTTGCCTTTAGGAGGTTACAAGCCTGAGGGTTTAGTTTTTAAATTACTTTACCTAATAAGGAACAATATTCCAAAGTCATAGTCATGATTTAAATTTTAAATAGTAACAGATTACTCTGGTTTAAAAATAACCAAGTTTTGGCAAATTAGATGTCATTCCTTTGTATTTGTCATTAAGGTTCTAAAAAAGAACGATCCTTAGGATTTTTGGCAGGCAGATGTGTTATAATACCAGTTTTAATCATGAAAGAAGAAAAGTAAGCCTTTTTTCCTTTTGTATCCACTGTTTTTCCTTTTTTCTTCCAATAGCATAAATCTCATGAAGAATAAACTAGATCCAGAAGGATTAGGAATCATATTGTTGGGTCCATTTCTTCAAGAATTTTTTCCTGATCAGGTAATATAGTCAAGGTCTATTGTTTTGTTCTGTTGGTATGATTATTTGATTGCTTTGGCATTTTTTCTACTCCTTTAAAAATGGTTCTTACATGCAGATATGAGACTTTACTATTATGTAGACAGCTTCCCATACAGCAAGGACAGAAGGCTATGTATGTCCCAGTATATTAATGGCAGAATCTTGACAGGGGTGAGGAGTGGCAGAAGATACTGCATACACTAATATATACATAAAATGAGTTTTTTTTTTTTAAAAGAAGGATAAAGTTTAGAAGCACAAAGGTACTTCAAAAACTTTGTGAAAAAATAGAATTACAGAATCAGTTTATTTTGGCACACAATGAAATCCATGAATAGTTTACAATATGCATTTTCTAGGAACTTTCTACAGAACTCTCATGCATTGATTTTAACATTTTTACACTAAAATAAACTTAGTCCAGCTCCACTGCTCAATAGGCTAATCCTCCACCTGTGGCACCAGCACCCCGGGTTCTAGTCCCGGTTGCCCCTCTTCCAGGCCAGCTCTCTGCTGTGGCCGGGGAGTGCAGTGGAGGATGGCCCAAGTGCTTGGGCTCTGCACCCACATGGGAGACCAGGAGAAAGCACCTGGCTCCTGCCTTTGGATCAGCGCGGTGCGCCGGCCACAGCGCGGCGGCCATTGGAGGGTGAACCAACGGCAAAGGAAGACCTTTCTCTCTCACTGTCCACTCTCCTGTCAAAAAAAAAAAAAAATCTTTTAATTACATTTTCCATGGGCTGTTTGATGTATGCTTGTATGGGAATAAAAGGAAATATTCACTTTGACTACTCTCACCCCAACTTGCATTCTCTCGTTAAAGAGGTTAGCATGTAGCTTCATAGAACTTTTTTAGATACTTGGAGAAAATATAATGAACCTGAATTTCAGGTGAGTTGCAGTTGAATGGAAGAAAAATCTTTGGAGCTGTGTTGTTCGTATTTGTGATCTGCCCTCCATTGGATTTAGTTAATAGGAATTGTTCGAAGTCTTGGTTCTGTCTGCATCATCAGTAAGCCAATCCTCTATTCTCTAGCTGTCTTATCTTGGTTCCGTATCTAAGTGAAGGATTTTACTACTAAACCCAAATGTTCAGATAGCTATATATATGGTCATTTCATCAGATACTAGCCTAGTTTAAGTTGAAGTTAACTGTTTTAAGAGAAAGTCTTGCCAGTTTCTATTCTACCTTTTTTGTAGAACAGATATATTAAGAAGAAAAATGATATAATTGTCAATTTGGTATCTCAGACTTAAATTGTCTTCCAAGTATTAAGTACTGGCATTCAGTCTTGGTCATTTTTTTAAAAGTTGAGGGTGGGGGACTTCTGTCTTCTAAACCTGTTATCTTTTGTGGATATTGTGAGTAGAGAAAATGAGTGAAGTAAAATTCAAAAAATAAGACTGTCACAGTCTAGGCTTGGAGCTTTTTAACCTTTGAAAAATAACATTTTCTGATATTAGAAAAACTATTGGATTATGATATCTTATTCACATTCCAACTACTAGGGTTATTTTTGAAAGTTTTTTTAATCTAATATTGTTTTGATATCTTGGTAAGTGCTTAATAAATAGCTTTTTTGTTTAAAGATTTATTAATTTGAGAGGTAGAGTTACAGACAGTGAGGGGGAGACAGAAAGGTCTTCCGTCTGCTGGTTCCCTCCCCAAATGGCCACAATGGCCGGAGCTGCACCAGTCTGAAGCCAGGAGCCAAGACCTTCTTCCCAGTCTCCCACGCAGGTGCAGGGGCCCAAGCACTTGGGCCATCCTCCACTGCACTCCCGGGCCATAGCAGAGAGCTGGCCTGGAAGAGGAGAAACCAGGACAGAATCCGGCGCCACAACCAGGACTAGAACCCGGGATGCTGGCGCCACAGGCAGAGGATTAGCCAAGTGAACTGCAGCTCTGGCCAAACTTATATAATATCAGAAGTTTCTGCCATTTATTAAACACATGCTATACACCAGTCCCTATGTATCTCAGAAATTATTTTCTCCCTTTTGGTGGAAACTGAGGGTGAGAGAATGTAAAATTGCTTAAGATCATACAACTAATAATGGCTGATTCAAGAGTCAATGTAGCTCTAATGCCAGAGTCTAAACACTTTTCACTCTGTGTTGCATTACTTTTTTTTGGTGTTCTATGCCAATTGTTTATTAATAAAAAGAATAAATTGTTCTCCAGTTATAGTAAAATGTTTTTTAAATTAAAATATATTAACTCTGGAATTCAAGAACTTTATTTAAAATTCATCAGCGTATATATAATGAAGAAAATGATCAATTACTGATTTATTCCAGTTTGTGACAAGCATTTAGAGTGGAATACAGAAAGTTATAAAAGAGCTTTGGTTTTAGTTGGGAATATAAGACATGAAAAGTTTAAAATCAGTTAAAATTCTGAAGGTGTCTTTCAAAACAATAAAAGATGCAAAGCATGAATCATTTTCAGTCATACAGCTGAATTATGAAGGTTCTAAAGTAATAAAGAACCCACCCAGTATGTTCAGGAAAAACTGTACAGAAAGGGTCCATTTCAACCAGGCCTTGGAAAAGCAGACACAAGGAAGAACAGTATTGGAGGAGTTAAAAAAAAATTGTGAATGTGAGAAAGGCCCACAAAAGGTCTTTTCATGGGAAAACGAGTCATATGCTTGTCTAAAATAATTAGGAAAGAGAAATAGTTGGAGCGATAGGACTAAACAGTAGATTGAGTCCTGTGTTATTTTTAGGATTCTTGGTTGCAAACCACAGAAGTACAGTCTGAGTAGGCTGAGTGGACAGGAAGTGTCCAGATGGGAGGGGGTAGTGCAGAGGAAATGAAGCAGCACCTGGAAGCTGGCGCTCAGGCTTCCCTCTCAAGCAAAGGCCCTCTCTCTCCATTACTGTAAAGCGACCTTCATTCTCGTAGCCCATCTTTCTCTAAGAACTGAAACCAGAGGGGCCAGTACCTCTCTTCCTTTAGTTCCAATTTTAAGAATTCTTCAAGGGGGTCTCTGGCCTGCTTGCATGATGTGCAATGGCCAGGGAGAGCAGGAGGTGGCACAGACAGGCAGGCTCTATCAGAGGCCCTGCAGGAAATCTGCTTCAGTGAGGTTAGACCAGCAATGGTCTTGATGAATACTAGGTTGAGAGTTGAACTTAATCTCTGGCTAATTCAAAACCATGGTAAGCACAGTGGGAATAACATCAGTTTTTCTGAAAGTTTAGTGAAAAAAAAGGTGCATGGAAAATGTAATTTTGCTTTCATTGCAAAAAATTTGTGAAATCCATGCATAAAAGCTCATGGAAATGAGTATTATGGAAAACTTTAATTTCATTTTTCCACTTTTTGAAGTGCCCATATTTTAAAGTTGGTTTAGCCATTGTGTATTCTCATCTTCCACAATACTGTTTTTACTAATTAAACGTTTCAATATTTCAATGATTTTTTGAAACAAAGGCCCCTTATTCAATGTTGACAAAACTGGAAACTTGGTGCATGCATAGTTGTGATTTGAGTGAAAGTGATTCCCTGCTCTTCTGTATTAAGAATAAATTATTTATAGCCGGCGCCGTGGCTCAATAGGCTAATCCTCCGCCTTGCGGCACCGGCACACTGGGTTCTACTCCCGGTCGGGGCACCGGATTCTGTCCCGGTTGCCCCTCTTCCAGGCCAGCTCTCTGCTGTGGTCCGGGAGTGCAGTGGAGGATGGCCCAAGTGCTTGGGCCCTACACCCCATGGGAGGCCAGGAGAAGCACTTGGCTCCTGCCTTCGGATCAGCGAGATGCAAAGGCCGCGGCGGCCATTGGAGGGTGAACCAACGGCAAAAGGAAGACCTTTCTCTCTTTCTCTCTCTCTCACTGTCCACTCTGCCTGCCAAAATAAATAAATAAATAATTTATAAAAAGGAGATATGGTTTAAAAGCTTATCCTTTTAAAAAATATAGTAATATATGCACTTAGTTAAAAATTTGAACTGCAGAAAAGCTTGTAGTGGAAACCAACACTTTCCTACTTCCCAGTATCTTCTGTGTTTAAGTTTTCTGCTTACCAAGTGATTGTTTCCCCTATCAAAAGATGAATATTTGTTTTAACATTTATTTTGTATAGGGCTCAAGTGGTCCAGAATCTTTCACTGTCTACCACTACAATGGATTGAAGCAATCAAATTATAATGAAAAGGTATGATAATTCACATGTAACTTGTGTTTAACTGGATTGATGAAAGAAACATAACGGTATATAACAGTGTTTCATCCCATATACTTGTTATCTAAAAAGATTTTTCCAGAAGTCTCTATACTATCATGGTATAATTTAGAGCTAGTCATATTTTGATTTGACTAGTACAGTAAGAAGGTATTTCAAAAAAGTTTATATTGGTGCAAAGAAACTTGAAGTTCATGCAGTTTTTTCATGATATACATTTTCTGTAGCCTTCTTGACAACGTCTTGTACATGATACTCTACATTGGTGTTTGGACCAAGAGTTTCAGTACAATAAAATTACTTTGTCTATATGCATATCGTTGCCTTTGCACATTTTTCTGAATCTACATTTGTAGTTAGTCCAGTGAAAGTTGTTACTCCTTTAAATGGAGAAAGGGGTAACGGTGAGATTTCTACTGAGAAAAGTGTTTTAAAGGATTAAAATAAATAACCATAATGGTTAGCATTTATGGAGCATTTACCTGGAATTGTATTGCATACTCTGTTTATCTTAGATTCCTATTACCTTATGTAGTAGTATTGTCTGTACATTCGCATTTTACAGAGTGGGGAAACCAAAGCACAGAGAGTTAAGCAACTCAATCCCAGCTCTGCCATGTCCTAACTGCTAGACTTGGAGTGAGTCTGGTTGTCAGTCTTGGAGCCTGTACTCTTACCCATTATGCTTTGCTGCTTTCCTTTGTAAATCATTGATGAAGGCACTTAGTGATTCATTTCCAGATGTGTTCAGCTGACTTAAAGCAAAAGTTTGATCTCACCAATTCACCCTTTTTTATTAAATATTAGCTTTGTGTATACATGTGATATGGCTGTTATATTTCATCTATTTAAGTAACAGTAGATATAGCTGATAGTTAAAAACAGTGCCTAACTTTCCCTTTTAATTTGATCAATCCATGCTGGTTTCACAAGTATCTAAACTGAGAAAGGCTGCAGACAATAGATCATAATGTTAATTAAATACATGATTTTAGTTAGGCCAAATCTAAAAGGTATTTACTCTTATTTTCATAATAAAATGTAAATTCAAGGTTTTTTAAGTACAGAGATCTTTTTGCAAGAACAGATTTTATTGATATACATAGTGAAGAATATAAATTAAGAAAATTTGGATTTCCTAGGTGCTTCATCTAGAATTTAAAGTTTTGCATAGCTTTGTGATATGAGTTACTTAATAATCACCAATTAGTTATTTACTGACATCATTCCTGCAAGGTAGGTCAAATATTACCCATATTTTATAGATATGGCATCTGAGACAGGGAGATTAACGTGACTCACCTAAGGTCACGTAGCAAGTCATTGGCAGAGCAGGGGTGGAACTGAGTTCCCGATTCCCAAACCTGTCCTCGGTCTGTTGGTGACATTACCTGTATATAGTAAGTTTCAAATCATGCTTTGAACAAGCATCTTACATACTAACCAAATGATCAAAAATCAAAGAACATGGAATATTACAGTGACAGACTACTTCTATAAGTTATAAAGCTAGGCATGCATGTCCCAAAGTCTAAGAGTCAGAAATACGGTAGACCCCATAGTAAGGCATTATTTAAAATATTTTAGAGAACAAAAGGAGAATGCTGGCAAAGCAGATGAGAGCTTGAGCCACAAGGCACCCAAGGCTAGGTGAGGCAACTCAAGGAAGGTCCCAGGACTCTGCCCAAATAATTCTGCTCTGATGCTATAAATTAATTCTTTGTGAAAAACAAGCCACATCATATTTGTTGAGTAAGTTCTACACTTTATGGGCAACTTTTCAAAAAGATAGTTTTGCTTTTGGGAAAGGGAAAAGCAGGAGCTGTGCTTGTCATGGTAAATTTATTTCATCAGCTCTAGAAAGAAACTAGTACATTAGCCCACAGAGATCCAAAATATGTCTTTAGAGCTTCCTAAAAAATGAAACCAAGTTGTCTGGCTTAGTAATATATTCTATTTCCATTTAATTTGTTTTTAAGAGAGCTCCCATTTGAGCTAATAAAGTTGTTGCTTTATATATGCTTTGGAAGAAGGCAGTCTATCTGTTCAAGTTCTACAGAGTTAGAATTCTCTTGGTGCAAGAGGAAATATATGGCTGAGTGCTCTACTGTGCATAGTGGGCCCTTGCTGGAATGAGCTAAGATTTTTGTTGGTGTATTATGTCAGATACTTTTTTCCTAATTTTATATTTTATGTGATCATTGCCACTACCTATAAAGTCTCTGATTTGTTTGGTTTGTTAGCCTTTCTGTCCTGAAATCTTTCTCCAAGACTTTTCATGCATTACAAAATATACTCACATGAGCTGCATTTCAAAGAAAATACAATACAATAGCAAATTTCATTGACAAACACACAGATTGTTTTCAGCTCTAAAAATACAATATTTAAATTGAAAGGAGAAAGTCCTCCTCAGAATATAAAGCTATAACTCTATTATAGCTTTCCATCTCATGAGGCAGCATAAGCATTCCAGCGCTTCAATATAAAAGCAGTAGTAACTATGTTCATACAAGAAAATGTCTTCCAAATGGTATATATCATTTGAAGAATGATTTTTCTTTTATTGGAAACAATCTGTATTATGTTTTTTGATTCTCATATTTTTCTCTAGAGCATGATTTTTAATTCTAAAAATCACCTTGTCACCTTGGAATTAAAATTTGTATCACTATCTAATTTACAAATTTATTTCCATATTAATCAGTAAGCAAATACTCCTGCTCATAATTTATCAAACTAAAAGTTCCACATGAAACAGTAAGTAATACTTTATTTGCCAGTCTGTCAAAACTGTTTTATCCCACCTCAGAATTTGCTAAGGATATCAGCTGACTTTTGTGACTTTATTTTGTTCAACAGGTAATGTACGTAGAAGGAACTGCAGTTGTTATGGGATTTGAAGATCCCATGCTACAGACGGATGACACTCCTATTAAACGCTGTCTCCAAACCAAATGGCCATACATCGAACTGCTCTGGACCACAGATCGCTCTCCTTCACTAAACTGATTTGTCTAAGTATTTATAAGGAAAATCCTAGTAACAGATGTTGAAAGAGTCAAGACTGGCAATTGGCTAAATTAAGCTAAAACACTGGTATCATTGATTAACTGTAAATAACAAAAACACATATTCAGTGTTTAAGATATGTTTAAATTATTTGTTTTAAAGCTTTATTTTAAAGATTATCCTATTTTAGCCCTTTGTGTGAAATTTACTAATAAAATTAAGCATTAATCAAAGTATCACTTTTGCAGTCAGATAATTGGTCATTTACTTATAAATTACATAATTCTATGGAATTTGTATGTTACGAACAATAGTTGCTGTTTATAAACTTTGGGTTTAATTCATTCAGGCATATTTTATTGTTTGAATGATCTGGCTTGTAATATATCAGTCTTCACATTGAAATGCAGAAGAGTTAATTCTTTTCTAAACTGTTTTCATTAGAAATATTGATAAATTATTAGCCCAGATCCTTTGACAATTTGCATAAGTCTGGCATGTTTACGAAGCATAAGAACTATTTAAAAAATTACTATTTACTCACAAATGTATACAGGATGTATTTTTAAGAATGATAGACAAGAGAATCTGTTTAATAGTCTTAACACTGTTAATTTTCACTGTAGTGCCCAATATACTTTTCCAAATTTGTCCAAACAGCCCTGTAAGCCAGCTTTCTTGTATATTTATAAATGTGATAAATGCATGAGAACATCTGTTATTACATTAGTATATTGCATTATTTATTATGATCCTAGTTGATGGCCTAAATAAACACTTTTTTCTTTAACTTTACTCTTGTGTTTTTTATACTAATGGCTTAAAATATTATTAAACATTTCTGTCTACCAACTCTGAGAACACAGAATACAGCAAATACTTAATAGCCTCGGGCCCTTGAAAGAGATACCCAAGAGTTCTGCTAACTCACACAGCCAGAAGCATGAGAACCTGGGTGGCGGCTGTCAGGATTAGTGAACAAAGATACAGAAGCCTCATCCTGTTTAACGTGTTTGTTCAAAACTGAACTTTACCTTCAATTGTATACTTCTGTGTTGTATGACGCATTGTTCAGGGTTTTGTTTTACACACTTACAATATGAAATTTTAGCTTAGGAAAATGTAGCATCAGATTTAGATGCACAAAGGTACTTCAAAAAGTTCAGGGAAAATAGAATTAATTTTAGTTAAAAAAGTTGGACTCTATACATATATATGGAGGTCTTCAATAAGTTCATAGATAATGCATACTAGAAAACATTTCAAAAATTTTTGCACCAAAATAAACTTTTCATTCCATTTTCCATGAACTTTTTGAAATTCCCTTATGAAACCTGTGACATTGTAACCCAGTGATACTAGAATTACATCTATACTCTGGCTAATACAGACCCTGGGGAGGCAGTGGAGATGTGGCAACCCACCTAGGAAACCTGCATCGAGTTCCCAGAAAGCCCAGCCCAGAAAATTACGGCTATAAAACGTCAGTATTTCTGGTATTGTCTACTTCCATATGTAAAATACACTGATAGAATAATTCTGACTCCAGTCATAAATTCGGTAAAAATTATAAAACATTTTCTCAAACATAAAGCCTACAAAATAATACGGTCCTCTTATTGTTACTAACAAACCATCCTAAAAATTCATGGCATAAAACCATCACGTTATTTGCACACATTCTGTCACTTGGCCATTCAAACAGGATATGGTAGGGGTGACTTGCCTGCTCCTCAGTCTGGAGGCTCGGGTGCCAGGGCCTGGAATCCTGTGAAGGTGTCTGTCCACAGGACACAGTTGTGATGGGACCTTAATTTGGTCTCCCTGACAGATGCAGAACACTACACCAAAAAACAAGTACATTTTCCTTTCACATGTGTGTGTAAAATGGTAAAATATCATCAAGTAGATTATATGCTGGGCAAAAAGGAAAGTCTAAGAAAATAGCAGAAGTTTGGAAATGAAGCAACACACTTGCGAATACCCCAAGTGTTAAGAAATTGCAATAGGAATCAGAACATACTTTATACTGAACAATAATGAAAATATGACATTAACAAAAGGTGTAGAATGTAATCAGTACCTAGAAGGAAAGTTATAGGCCAGCGCTGCGGCTCACTAGGCTAATCCTCCACCTGCAGTGCCAGCACCCCGAGTTCTATTTCCCGGTTGGGGCGCCAGATTCTGTCCCAGTTGCTCCTCTTCCAGTCCAGCTCTCTGCTGTGGCCCGGGAAGGCAGTGGAGGATGGCTCAGGTCCGTGGGCCCTGCACCCACATGGGAGACCAGGAGGAAGCACCTGGCTCCTGGCTTCGGATCAGCGCAGCGCACCGGACCCAGCAGCCATTTGGGGAGTGAACCAACGGAAGGAAGACCTTTCTCTCTGTCTCTAACTCTGCCTGTCAAAAAATAAAAATAAAGTTAGAGCTTTAAAATAGAAGTTGGAAGTCTAAACTTTCATCTCAATGTAAATGAAAGTAAATCAGATAAAATCTACATTCAAAAGAATGAATTTGAACTTTACCTCATACTATATGCAAGAATTGACTTTAAAATTGTCATATACCTAATTGTATACCTTAAGACTACAATTCCTACAAGTAAACATAGGGGTAAGTCTTGAACTTGGGTTAGGCAATAATTTCTCAATACAAAAGCATAAATGGCAAAAAAAAATTTTGTTGGACTTCGTTAAAATTTAAGAAGTGTATCAAAGGATACTAGTAAGAACAAAAAAGTGACAACTCAGAGAAAATGTCTGTAAATCATAGCTCAAGAAATTTGTTTTCAGGGGCTGGCACCATGGCTCACGTGGTTAATCCTCCGCCTGTAGTGCCGGCATCCCATATAGGTGCCGGGTTCTAGTCCCAGTTGCTCCTCTTCTAGTCCAGCTCTCTGCTGTGGCCCGGGAAGGCAGTGGAGGATGGCCCAAGTGCTTGGGTGCCTGCACCTGCATGGGAGACCAGGAAGAAGCATCTGGCTCCTGACTTCAGATCGGCATAGCTCTGGCCATAGTGGCCATTTCGGGGGTAAACTAATGGAAGGAAGACCTGTCTGTCTCTCACTGTCTAACTCTGTCAAATAAGTAAAAAGTATTTGTTTTCAGATACATAAAGAACGCAACAATAGAAAACAAATGTTTTTAAATGGGTAAGTGAATTAAGAAATTTCTCCAAAGATCACATACAAGTAGCCAATGAACACAAGAAAAGATGCTCAACATAATTAATTTTGGGGGAATCTAAACCATGAGACAACCACTTCATTTCAACAGATAAAATGAAAAATACAAAAAAAAGCATTGGTGAAGATGTTGAGAAATGTGAGTACTCAGTGCCGATAAAAGATGCAAAATAGTGAAGTCACTTTAGAAAACAGTTGTAGTTCTTCAAAAAGTTAAATACAGAGAAAGCATGTGAATGAGACAGCCCCACTAAAGGTATGGTCCCAAGAGAAACGATGAAAACATTTACCTAAAACTTTCACGTGTTACAGCAGCATTATTTATATTAGCCAATTTATGTAAATAAGTAATTAAATGTCCATCAGCTGATAAATAAATGTAATATAAATGTAATATAAAAATAATGAAATCTTATCTGGTAAGAAAAAAGAATTACTGGCACAAGCTAGAATAGATCAGATTTAAAAGCACACTAGGTGAAGGAAGGCAGTCAAAAACAATGTGTATGATTCCACTTATGTGTAATATCCAGAATAGGCAACCATACAAAGTGGATTAGTAGTCCCTAGGGTGAGGATACCGATGGAGTACGGTGTTAAGATTAGAGAGTGACTGTGTATGGACTTTCTTTTTGGGTTGATGACATGTTCTAAATTAGATTGTAGTCAGGATTGCACAACTCTGAATATAATAAAAATCTGAGAATAAGAGATAAAAAGAAATGAAGTCAAAAGCAGTTATGATAGGAAAAATGTGTGATTAATACTGATTAAGAAAGGGTGAGAATTCAAACTGATCAAGAAACAATGAGAAAAACTGTTAGCATCTGGAACGAAAAGGAGAACTTTAAATTCTCTGGATATTGAAAAAGATGGAACAAATATTATGAGCTATCTTATGCCGAATAACTTACAAATTTAGAGCAAACATACTAATTATTTGGAAAACAGCATAGCAGAGCTGACACAACCAAGTCCTATATGTATTAAAGAAGTTTAATCAATTAAAAACCTTCCCTCAAAAGGAAACAGATGAATAAATTGGGCATACATTTATGTTTATGTGTGCTACATCATGAGTAAGAGTGGGTCATTGGGTAAGTGTTACGTTGGCTTAATTAATGTTTTTTCACATTAACAGAATAAAGGAGAAAAATTAGCTCAATAAATGCAGAAAAAGCACTTGATAAAATTAAAAATCTGTTCACCAGTTTGAAAACACTGTCAGAGCCCATGATGTGGCATGGCAGGTGCAGCTGCCAGCTGCAGTGCCGGCATCATACATGGGCACCAATTCATGTTCTGGCTGATCCACTTCCCATCCAGCTCCCTGCTGATGGCCTGGGAAAGCAGTAGAAGCCTGCTCCCACATGGGAGATGTGGATGAAGCTTCTGGTCCCTGGCTTTGCTCTGGCCCAGCACTGACTGTTACAGCCATCTGGGGAGGGAACCATCAGATGGAAGATCCTCTCTCCAATTCTTTCAAAATAAATCAATCTTTAAAAACATTCTTAGTAAAACAAGAATAGAAGGGAACTTCTATTATTTTAATGTGCTAAGAAGTATTTACAGAAACCATTCTCAATAGTGAAATGTTCAACACTTTCTCCTTTAAGTTCAAGAATATGACAACTATGTCCTTTCATTCCTTCCATACAGATCTGTTTCTCCCTCTCTGTAACTGTGTCTTTCAAATAAATAAATCTTTAAAAAAAAAAAAGGAAAAGAAAATAATGAGCCTTAAATCCCACCTCCCTTCATACCCGACATTACTTCAAAATGAATAACAATGTGAAAACTGTAAGCCTCTAGAAGTGAACATAGATAATATTTTGTCACTTGCAACAGTCAAAAGTTTTCTTAAAAGACCTACCCAATTTAATAATAGATTGATAAGTTAGATTTTTCTAAGAACTGTTCATCAAAAGATAACTTAAGAGAATACAAAGGCAGTACAAAGACCAGAAAAAAATACCTGTGTTACATACATGACAAAAGATTTGTATCCAGAAAATATAAACTCCTCTAAGTCAAAAAGAAAAAGGCAACCAAATTCAAAGATGGATGAGACTTGAATTGGTATTTCACAAAAACAGAAGCTCCATATGATCTATAAGCATTGAAATGGCATTCAACTTTATTAGCCATCAAGGAAATGCAAATTAAAACTACAATGAGATACCACTCCACTTTAATTCATTTTAGTTCAATTAAGTGAACTAAAATGACTAATAATACAAAGTGTTGGCAACAATGAGGAAAAACTAGAATTCATATATAGCTGATGGAAACATAATTTGACAGAATCCATTAGGAAAATCTATTCATCAATATTTAATGAAGTTGAATATACCTATACCCTATGATTTAGCCATCTCCTTTGGGATTCACCAAAAGTCACATACAAAAACATTCAATGCAGCTTTCTTTATAATAACCACAAGCTGGAAACAAAGATCTATTAACATATCCTCTGGTAAATAAGCTGTGTTAAGTATTCATACAATGGATAACTTCATATCAACGAGAAAAGATTGGATGTATGCAACTCATGGAAGAATTTCACAAATGTAATTTTGAGTGTGCAAAAGCCTGTTAGTGCATGTGGTTCTAGTTATTTGAAAGTCAAGAACAGGCGACACTGACCTATGACGACAGAAACCAGAAGAGTGGTTGCCTTCCCAAGTGGTACTGACTGGCTGAAGAGGGTTGCAGGAGCCTCCCAGGTGGTCTTTCCCCATGACTATCTGGGTATATACATGCGTACAAATCCTTCACACTCCACCCTGAAGATTTAGCACTTTTCTGCACAAATTATCCCTTCTAAAAGTGGTCCACACACTGCTAGCAACCACACATGGGAAAAGGTGGCATAAAGACTGATGTGAGGCATCAAGAGGAAAACAGCAGTGCACTTGGCTTTGAGTTCTTTACATTACGTCTTCGTAATCTGCAGTAAATTCAATCTGCTCTAACCAATGTTACTAATTTTAATATCCACAACCTCAATGATGTTCAGTTTTTCAACATTCGCTCCTCCATCATGAATGGATTTTCTCTGTGTACTTTTTCATCCAGTAGATCTTTCCTGAACTATTCCTGTGTCAGATTCTGCTCTAGGCACCCAGTGTACATCAGTAAATAATTTTAAAGAAAATTCCTGTTATTATACATGTTACTTTCTATTGGGGGCAATAGATAATCATAATAAGTAGATTGTATTTATTGTAGAACTTCCAATACAATGAGAAAATGCTGAAGGGGATGAGGCAGAGTAGATGTGGGAATGTAAGCGGAAGGGAGAAGAGACGCAGAAAGAGGAGGAAACACTGAGGGTATCACTGACGAGACTTCCTGGAGGGAGAAAATTCCAAGATTCATTAATCCAGCTCCTCAACAACGCCACCAAGCAACCAAGTTCTTTGCTTCTCCCTTTGCCACATCCTATCTGCTTTGTGCTCTGGTGAGTTCTCACCCTAGTTGCCAGATGTCTACCATCGCTCACACCCAGTGGTGACTGCCTCCAGCAGAGAGAGACAGAGATGCAGCGAGATAGTGCATCTTTTCCGATGCATCTCTTTTACGGGGAAGGAGGACTTTCCTGGAAGCTTCCCAGCTGATTTCCTTTCATGTTTCATTGGCTAGAACTGAGCAAAGTACCCAAACATAAAGCAACTGCAGACAAAAAGAACCGAGTCTGGGGGAGGGGGTAACTTAGACTCACCAGAAGTTACCATACATTGCCACCAAGGTCATCGTTTCTAAGGAACAGATAACTAACGCAGGTAGGATTCTGTTAACAAGGCAGAAAGAAGAACTAAGTGGAGCGTAGTCAGTAGGGAGACCCTCTGCTACAGTCCCAGGTCAAGTTCTCTCCTGCTCAGAGCTTGATGTGGGATGTACCCTCCAGGGCACTCTCTTCCCAGGTTCTAACAAGGAATATGCAGAAACAGGCATTTAACCCAGTGTCCCATATCAGTGCCTGGGTTCAATTCCTGGCTCTGGGAGGCAGTGAAGATGACTCAGCAAAATCCCTGTATAGTATGCATTTCCCATGAGCTTTCTGAAGGTTTCCTCATACTTTGTCATGCTAAAATCAATCATGCAAATGTAAACTAGCTGCAGGGGCTAAGAGATGGTTTGTGGGCAACTCTGCCTTCAAGAATCCCTTCTGAAACAAGCCTGTGTGCGTGTCTGGACGAGGAGAAATGTGAGAGAAACAGAGCATCTGGCTATGCTGAAGGAATGCTCAAACAGGAAAGATGCACCAAGGAAAACGAATAGCAGAGAAAAGCAATAAGACACTTCCACATGTGGGCCCGTGGCTTGACTGGCATTCCTTTCTCAGGCTTTCTAATTATGGACACCACGGTTTCCTGTTGTGTCTGAGTCAGTAATGGGCTTGCCCTCCCAACACTTTAGGTTTCCCTGTTTTACGGTGGAGGTACCTGAAGTTTTTCAAGGATGAATTTAACACCCAGAACCACACAATCGGACCATGGCGGTGCTTAGAGGCAAGGCCGGCTTCATACTTCTGTGACTCCCAGAGGTGCCAAGCCCTGAGAACACTCAAGGTCACCCACACTGTCCAAGATCCAATGGCCTTGCACAACACAGCACAGGGAGACCAGGAGCCATCTCAAGGCTGCCCACTTGCTGCCAGTATGGATTCCAGTGGCTTACCTAAATGCCAAGTCCCTTTCATATTGAAAATCTTATTCTCAAGAATTTGTTGAACATTGCTGTAAATATTAAATAAAATATTGAACATTGTAACCACATATGAATACTTCAAAAGCTTCATGTGAAAATGGAATTAAAAGATAATGTGTACTTTCCACAAACTTTTTGAAGACCTGGCATATTAATCAACAAAAATCTGTCCTCTCTGCTCACTTCTTGTCCATGAAGATCAAACAGAGAAAACACAGTACCTAGCAAACACTTCTATATGTGTACCAAATTTGTCCAAGCCCAGAGTCTAAAAAAAGTATCCATTTTATGAAAAAAAAATGCATGGCTCACTTCCAAATTATATTTTTTAATGCATCAGGCTATATAATTTAAAACAAATCTCTAAGCATTAAAAACATTCTCTTCCATGAAAGCATTTTGATCTGATTATGACTAACAGTACAAATACTTTTTTCACTGTGTTCCAAGTCAGAGTTACTACTAACCATCTCTACTGAAGAGTGCTAACTGCTTCTATCAGCACAATGGTTAGATTATGCAATGTTTTCTTTCCTGTCAATCAGTCTTCTTGTTCACACTAACTGATGTTACATATTAAATCAACTGACTAATTCTAAATATTGTATGGGAAAAAGAAAAACTGAGCAATTCCCAGCTGTTTCATTGAATTAAATTAAAATATTTTTGTCTATAAATACAGATACAATCTTGTTAAAATGTAATAGGGGAACAGTATAATGTTGTGTCAACAATATACTGCTCTGGATAAACCAAACAAAACAGTGTTTCTTTTTACTATCTACATTTGCTTATAGTCATATTTGCTTACTGCTATACTTTTTTAAAAAAAGATTTTATTTATCTGTTTATTTGAAAGGCAGAGTGACAGAGGGAGAGAGAGATCTTCCATCTATTAATTCTTTTTTTTAATTATTATTTTTATTTTTTTTGACAGGCAGAGTGGACAGTTAGAGAGAGACAGAGAGAAAGGTCTTCCTTTTTGCTGTTGGTTCACCCTCCAATGGCCGCCGCGGCCGGCGCACCGCGCTGTTCCGATGGCAGGAGCCAGGTGCTTCTCCTGGTCTCCCATGCGGGTGCAGGGCCCAAGGACCTGGGTCATCCTCCACTGCACTCCCTTGCCACAGCAGAGAGCTGCCCTGGAAGAGGGGCAACCGGGACAGAATCCGGCGCCCCGACCGGGACTAGAACCCAGTGTGCCAGCACCGCAAGGCGGAGGATTAGCCTATTGAGCCACAGCGCCGGACTCCATCTATTAATTCACTCCCCAAATGACTACAATTCCCAGTGCTGAGCCAGGTTGGAGCAAGGAACCTGGAACTCCTTGTGGGTCTCCCACGGAGGTGGCAGGGGCTGAGGTACTTGAACCATCCATCTGCTGCCTTCTAGGTTCATTGGCAAGAAGCTGAATTGGAAGCAGAATAGCCAGGGCTCATACTGATGTCGGCACCCCCACCCCTGAACTTTGTCTACTTTGATACTTTGTATCTATTTGTTTCTATAATTCTAAGAAAGTTGGTACTATCTTCTCATGTGAGAGGGTCCCAAAATCCTAACAAATCCACAGCATTTTTTTAAAAAGATTTGAAAGTCAGAGTGAGAGAGAGACAGAGACAGAGAGAGATAGGGGAGATCTTCCATCTACTGGTTTATGCTCCAAATGGCAAAACAACCAGGGCTGGACCAGGCTAAAGACAGGAGTTTTCTCCAGGGCTCCCCTGTGGGTGCAGGGGCCCAAGCACTTGGGCCATCCCCCACTGCTCTCCCAGGAACATCAACAAGAGCTGAATTAGAAGTGGAACAGCCAGGACTTGAACTGAAATCGGACAAGAACCCCTAAAATTTACACTGAAATGTGGCCCCTTGAAGTTCCCTAGAAATGCTATCCCGGGTGCCACATGTGCTACAGATTTCACCACGGGCTTATTACTAAATCCCGATATTAATAAACCCAAGAGGGTTCTTTCCTAATATTTAGAGAATTCTAAATACCAGCACAGATAAACGAAGCAGCATGATATGTTTTAAGCTTTTATTTAGTGAGAAAGACGCATAGGAGAGTGAGAGCTTTATTTAAGGGAGAGGGGTAATTAGGGGTTCATACCAAGCACAGGAACCAGCCATGTGGATGAGCATCTAGGCCAGGAAGCCTAGAGCACATGGCCCAAAGGCCATGTGCCCTGGAGGCGCGGGGCTACAGCAAGCCCCTTCCTAGCAAGAGGCCAGGGTAAAAGCAGCCTGGGCCACCGTGGCCCAGCTTTTAACCCACTCCAAAGGGGAGTGGTTAATTAACCTGATTGGCTGGTAGGCACCCAGGTGTGGTCAGGTAGGGGAATGAGGCTACACAGGGGTGTGGCAAAGGCATCAGGTAGGGGCATGAGGCCACACAGGGGCGTGGTGAAGGCGTGGTCTTCCAGTTCACAAATCTGATCAATTTTAACCTGTATGCCTGCCTACTTCAGAACCATTACCATATGAGATGCCAATGCTGCAGATGACAGCTTAACCAGCTGTGCCACAGTGCTGACCCCACACAGCATTTTTTGTTTTGTTTGTTTGTCTGTTTGTTTTGCAAGAGCTTAGAGCTTGGAGTCAACATGGTGGGCAACTCTAAGGACAGAGGAGACTCCTACCACTCACCGGCTAGGTCACCTTGGACCAGTTACTAGGATTCTATGCTCTTCTCTTCACCTGCAAATTAGGCTGTTGTGAGCTTTCTGAATGTTGTGGATGAATTTCCTGGCTCAAAGAAAGTATTCAGTAAGTGGTAGATACAATAATAATGATCAATTATCAGCTCACTTGCCTATCAGTAACTCAGTTTTCTGATTGATGAAAAAATCCTACTCTTATCAACTGTGATGTATGTTGTGGGGTTGGGAATACTACCTCTCTTAAGGGGAGATGGTTCATGTCTCAGCCAGTTTTTCATCACAGAACACAGACTACTCATTAAGCAAGGAGGGTTTATTTAGCAGTTTGGGGGGCTGCAAGTCCAAACAGCATGATGCATTCTGGCAAAATCCCTGTGGCAGATTGCAGGAGCACACACAGGGGAAGCCTTGCATCTCAAACCACGAAGAAGAAAGAGAGGGGCAGGCTTTGGTTCTTTTAATTGCAACCCTGTTGAGAACTCCCTCAAGGTTCACAAGACTCCTTTACATCTCCAATGTCCTGAGGAATGCTCCCTGGGCCACACCTCTGAAAGAGCACCTACCAAAATAGCACTGCACCTGAGCCCTTGGGGGATACCCAAACACTATCTAACACATAACAGAATATGAAAATACTCATATACTATGCATTAGACAGAAAGCTGACTATATTTTAAATACTCAAGCTCTCAAACAATCTACCTTTTCATGCAACAAGGAAAATGTGGTGACAGTTTGGTTTATGACCTCACTTACAATGCTAAGAAACCACAAAAGGCATTGGGCTTTGCAAAAACAGCAAAGAGATCTTATTTACATCTGTAGGTCTAGTAGCAAAACTGGGACTCACCAGTGGTGTGTTGGATTGATATGCAATATAATACTTACTTGTCATCCATTACAATCTTCATTTACTGACAAAGGGGGATTTTGTGAACTGTTTTTTCTCTTCAACTCTGTGTTTTCCCCAGTTGTCATCGGTACATGCAATATGGACTATAACTCTAGGAGAAGAGATGAATAAGGAAGGAAAGAACACACAAAGATGTAACTGAAGAGAGCTCCCAGACTCCAAACAACATGACACTGCGTGGCCCAAACCAACCTTCACCGGTGACAGCTGAGCTGGGTTGGTTGCAAGATTAGGTGAAAATTCTGGCACAGGTACAGGAAAGATTGCCTTGGGCTGAAGGGTGCTGCCTCCCTCCTCATTTCCAGCCAAACCTGGAAGGGGTGGCTGCAGGAAGTTCTACTCATTTGGGAGCAGGAATCAGGGAGGCCTGGGGGTGACTCCTGCATGCCGGCCCAGGAGCTAAATGTCTCAGGAGGATGCTGTGGAGAGGGTGAAGGTTGGCAGGAGGCACAAGATGCAGACCTTAGTTCAATATTGTTAAGGAGAAAAGATACTGCCGACACCTGGATAGGCAAGAGCAGGGGTACCTAGGAGCCAAAGCCAGTTAGCCCCACAGGGCTGAGACACAGGATGGAGGAGCTTCCAAACAGCAGGCAGGAGGGGGACACCCAGAAAGAGAGGCCAAGGGGACCTGACAGAGCTTCTGTGGCACCCCCAGAACAGATAGAAGAGTAACAACTAGAGGATAAGGCTCCCATCCAGACCCTAGTAAGAGGCACGATGCAGGCTCACTAGGGCCAGGTGAGACTGACAAACAGGGAGGCCATGGTCTTCATGGCCCAGGAGGCAAGAGGTCGATTACTTCTGGAATCAGCACCCTGCCACCTAGACCTACAATATTCTAGGTGGTTCTCCCAGCTCAGCTCTGCTTCTGTTTCACCAGCCTTTGTCCAAGGACAAGCGCAAGAGCTGCCATCTTCATGCCAGTGAGAAAGCATACCTTCTTCGCACCAGGCCCACCCTCCCTGAAACTGAGTGAGCAAAGAACCAAGACAGATGCTGCCTGAGATGGTGCGCGTTTCCAAGGGTGAGAGCCTCAGACACCACATGTGTGGGTGTGCCCCGAAGCCCCGGTGAACAAGCAGGAGGGTTGGAAGGGGAGCACCAGGGTGGCTGAGAAGCCTGTGTGTCCCAGAGCTCCAGGCGAGCTCTCTGGGGGTCAGTCAGCTCAGGCGCCGAGGACCTGTGCAGGAGCCCCTCTGCACATGCTGAACAAGGTCCTCACGTGCCTCCTTGCCAGCACCTGAGAGCCCAATGAAACGAGAGCATGCATGGTGGCGCTGTGCCAGCCAGGAATTGCAGCGATGGCTTGTCGAGAGAGGACGGTCAGGCCTCTGAGTTGTAGAAAGGACACCTGCCACCACACTGCTGCAGTCTGGTGCCACCCACTGTCGTCTCTGGCCTGGATTCTTGCAGAAAGTGTCTTTGCTTGTGTCCTGGCTTCCAACCTTCCCCCACCCCCCCACAGGCCCTCTGTAGCACACAGACAGTGAGAACTTACCAAGCTGCAGGTGGGATCGTGTCGCCATCCTGCTCAATGTCACCCACATTGGCTGCTTTGACGCATCTTCACCCACTCACCCCCCAGTTGCTCTCCTACTTTATTTCTGATAACACTTTGCAAAGGCACTCATATTCAACCATCTCCCCGAGGTTCCTCAAATCATCACGCTTGCTCCTGCCTCAGGGCCTTTGCCCTTGCTTTCCCTCCACTCGAAACTCCAGCCAGCTATTCCAAGGTTCACCCATTATCTCTTTCATAGTTTTCCTAAGCATCAGCTTCTAAATAAGCCTACCCTTGACCACACAATTGAAAGTTTAACTTCTCCTTCAGGTCCCTAGCATTTCCTCTCTCAATTTTCCTCTTTATTTTCTTACTGAACCCCTTATTTATATCTAACATTCCACTATTTAGAGTATATTTACGTCTCCAATTATTTGTTTCCTTGCCCAATCACTATTGTTCCCATAACTCGCTCTGGACGATATAGAGAGGGGAAGGGGTGGGGCTGGTACTGAGCAGAAGCTGTGAGAGCCATCCCATGGCTCCCCTAATGTCCTCTTCCCTGTCATAAAACCAGCATGTCGCAGGGGAGGGTTCCCCTTGACCCTGAAGGAGACACACAGAGAGCAGCAGCCAGCCTGCACAGGCCATTCTACATAAACTTAATCATTGCTTTCTGAGGTCATATAGCCAACTAAGCAAACTGATACACTCATTCATTTTAATTTATCATCTATATTTTCCATTACGATGCAGACACAATGAGAACAAGGGTTTTTGCTCTTTTTGTTCATGTCTGTATCACCAGTGTTTAACACACAGTGGAAACTCCATAGGCATCTACTGAATGGATTGCTTTAGCCAAGAATTTGTCAGAGAAAGATGGAGGCCAAGATCCTCCAGCAGCCTTCTGCTCAGAGAGACACCAATTGGAACAAGCATTTACACACCAATCTACCTTTAAAAGAGCTGGGAGAGTCCGTGAGAGCTCGGTGCCTGGTTTTAGGATAACAGTAAGACAAGACACACTGAAGAAGGCAGGAAGGAAAGAGTTGCCCATGTGGCTCCTCCCCAACTCCAAGCAGCACGGCATGGGAGAGGAAGAGTGAGTTAAGCCCAGGCCTTAGTGTGCCCGGTACCAGGCTCACCACGGTGAAATCAAGTGCCGTAACTCAGACTGAGCCTCTAGGACGGTTAACCAGGCAGCCACAGGACTGCCTCCAGTACCCCTCCCCATACTCAGGGAACACAGGCTGGAGGAAGACCCTCCCAGGCCCTGGTGCAGGGATAGCACTAGACACTGCAAGACAAGCAGCTGCATGGTGGCCTTATAAGGAGGGGAAAGATGCATGTGCCATTCTGTCATTTGTGATCAACCTGGAACACAGAGGGACGTTGCTCAGCAGGAAAGCGATGAGCAGGGGGCTCTCTGTAGTCCCCACTCATACCACAGACTCCTGAAACATTTACTGCTGGAGAATCCTATGGCCTGCTCAAGCCCCATGCCCAGTTTGGGGAGCTCCTGGGTTACCCACAACTCTTACGTTGTCCCCAAGAAAAAGCCGGGTCCTCACTGCTCCCTCCCCCACCTAGGCTTGTGCTACATGGAGCCATGTTGAGGCCCCACCTACTTGGGATCCTATAAAGCGGCTGCTGCCAGCAGCTCTGCAGAGCCAGCCCCTAAGGCAGCCTGGAAATCCCACCCACTCTTCCAAAGTCTCATGAAGAACTTGAGCGGCTCCCGCTGCAGAGGCTCCCAGAAAGAGAGCCAGGCAGCCCCACCTACCCATCTGCTGCTCCAGGAGCACCTGGCTGGCTCCTCCTGTTCACGCTCAATCCCAGGAAACAGCTGGGAAACCAGTCTGCATGGCTTGGGGCACAGAGGCCCAAGGAATCTGACAAGCACCCACCCACAACCCTGGAAATAACCACGTCGCCTTTCCTGAGTGGCTTGACCCACTGAAATCCCTGGGAAGCCAATGGGAAGTCCTGCCCATGCTCCTCTGATCACAAACAGCTGACAGTCCCTTCTCAGAAGTTCAGTCCACTGAGAAGGCCTTGAGAAACAGACACTTGGCCTTATCCATATAACCTCAGCCTTAAGGAAGCAACCAGCAGTGAGCCTGCAGAGACCCTGGGAAGTTAACTGTGCTGCCCTCACACGCTAACTGACACCAGACCTTGTTACCAGGTTGCTAAGCCACACCCACACGGGCCCACAGGTGTGGCCCCACACTTACACAATCCACAGAAAACTGATGGGACCCCGCCCCCCATAGCCAGGTGCACTAGACAGAGCTGCTGGTGAACCTGCCCTACCTAAGGGAGCTGCATATCAGCTGGCGGTGCAATCTCACAACTCTCACAAAGCCACGGAGACACTTGGCTATCCCCAATGTTGAGCATACCTAAATAAGTTACACAATCACTACTCTCACACACCCACCTGGAACCAAAGCCAACCCAGCATCCCCTAGGACACATCACTGGCAGATCGGCTGTTACTACAAAAGCCACCCTACACAGCTTACAGAAAACAATGGACCCAGCAGATGCACAAAATCCAGTGTAGCAACACAAGCAGCATGAAGAAACAAGGTAACATGTCTCTGAAGGCAATAACTTCAGCAACAGAGCACGGAGAAATGAAAATCAGTGAATTACCTTAAAAAGAATTCAAAAGAATAATTAAGAAAACCTAAGAATACAGATAGATAGCTAAACAATGTTAGGAAGACAATTTATGATGAGTAAGAAAAGCAGAAGGGTATAGTGATAATAAAAAATTAGAAATTTTCAGTTAAAAGAACTCAATAAATCAAGTAAAAAAATACAGTCGAGAACCTCAAAAGCAGAATGGAGCCGGCAGAAGAATTGCCAAGCCTGAATACAGGGCTTGCGAAATAACCCAGTCAGGAGGTCAGTGAGCAGCAGGTTAACCAACCACCTGAGACACTGGCATTCCATAGTGAAATGGCGATTCGAGTCCCAGCTGCCATGTTTTCAATCCAGCTCCCTGGTGATGTGCTTGGGAGCCCTAGATGGCTCTCGGCTTCAGCCTGGCCCCAGCCCCAGCCATTGCAGCCATTTGAGGAGTGAACCAGCAGATTGCAAAGATCTCTCTCTTCTCTCTCTCTGCCACTTCACCTTTTATATAAACAGGTAAGAAAGAATCCAGTCACTACCCCTCCCAATTAAATTTAAAATAAAGACTTTGAGACTTATTCACACCATTAGGTGAGCAAACACTTGCACTGTGGTCATTCCAGGAGAAGAAAAAGGACATAGAAAACTTACTCAATGAAATAATCGCTGAAAAATTTCCAAATCTTGGGAAAGATATAAGCATCCAGGTCTAGGAAGCCTAAAGAACCTATAACAGGTTAAACCAAAAGATTCTTTCCAGGGCATATTGTACTCAAACTGTCATTAAAAAGAAAAAAGTGCTCTGGTCTGGCTGAAAAGCCCATGAGAGCATTTCAGGCATGGAAAGCCAAGACACTGTGGCAAAGAATGATCTACATGAAAGATCTCTGAATGAAACTCCAGTGGAAAGAATGGGCCATCAAAGAAGGAGGTACTTTTCTCTGAAGGGAGGAGAGAACTTCCACTTTGCTTATCGCCCTGTCTAAATACTGACAGAGTTTGTGGACTCAAAAGGCTTCCATGGCCTTGGCAGTTCATGACAAGAGCTTTGGGTGATCACTGATGTCAAAAATAAGACTGTCAATTGTTAAACCAACAACAGGAGTCACTGTGCACTTGCTCCCCATGTAGGACCTCTGTGCTTAATAAGTTATACTATGAGAATGAACTATCAAACAGTACTTTATACTTTGTGTGTCTGTGTGTGCGCAAATTATAGACAGTATAGGATTGGTCTCTGTATATGAAGTTAATTAAAAATTAATCTTAGTGAAGAATGGGATGAGAAAGGGAGTAGGAGGTGGGATGGGAGTGGGGGTAAGAGGGTAGGTATGGGGGAAAGAACCACTATATTCCTAAAGCTGTACCTATAAAATTTGTATTCATTAAATAAAAGCTTCCTTTTATTTATTTGACAGAGTTAGACAGTGAGTGAGACAGAGAGAAAGGTCTTCCTTCCATTGGTTCACCCCCCAAATGGCTGCTACACTGATCTGAAGCCTGGAGCCATGTGATTATTCCTGGTATCCCACGTGGGTGCAGGTGCCCAAGCACTTGGGCCATCCTCCACTGCCCTCCCAGGCCACAGCAGAGAGCTGGACTGGAAAAGGAGCAACCAGGACAGAATCTGGAGCCCATATGGGATGCCGGCACCGCAGGTGGAGGATTAACCAAGTGAACCACAGTGCCGGCCCCAAAAGCTTTCTTTAAAAATAAAGACAAAAAAAAAGAAAAAAAAAAAAAGAGTTCTAACAACAAGAGAAAAGCATCAAGTGCCTTGTAAGGGAATCCTCACTAGATGAATGGCAGACTTCTGGGCTCAACTCCAACTGGCCAGCAGAGAATGGGACAGATTATTCAAAGTCCTGAGAGAAAAAATTTCCAGTCAAGAATACTATATCCAGTAAAGGTATCCTTCATAAATGAAGATTTTCCATGTCAAAACTGAAGGAATTCATCCCCACCAGACTAGCCCTATAAGAGATACTTAACAGGAGTCCCCACATTAGAAGTGGGGGGATAACTGCCATTGTTAAAATTTATGAAAGTATAAATATTAATATGAGAGAAGATACAAGAGAAAGGAGCAAAATCTAATGATTCATATTTTATTTTTACTTTTTATGTAGCTGATTTGCTATATATTTAGTCGGGATTTTTTTCACCTGTATTAATTGGGATGATAGTTCTATAATTTTTCCCCATATTATGTTTTTTTTTAAAAGATTTTATTTATTTGAAAGTTAGAGTTACACAGAGAGAGAAGGAGAGGCAAAGAGAGAGGTCTTTCGTCCACTGGTTCACTCCCCAAATGGCCACAATGGCTGGAGCTGCACTGATCCGAAGCCAGGAGCTTCTTCCTGTTTTCCCATGTGGGTGCAGGGGCCCAAGCACTTGGGCCATCTTCTACTGCTATCCCAGGCCATAGCAGAGAGCTGGACTGGAAGAGGAGCAGCTGGGACTAGAACCGGAGCCTATATGGGCTGCTGGCACTGTAGGCAGAGGATTAACCTACTGAGCCACAGCAATGGCCCCCATGTTATGCTTTGATATTAGAGTTACGTTGATCTCTTAAAATGAGTTGGAGAGCATTTGATTCCTCTCCATTTTCTGAAAAAAGCATTATTGTGTTATTATTTTTTTCTTTAAATATTTAGTAGAATTCACCAGTGAAACTATTTAAGCATTCCCCAATGATAAATAAAGGATTTAAGTTAATTTAATTTCTTAAATATATTTGGCAGGCACTATTCAAAAATTTTTTACTATCCATGTATTCGAATTTGTGCTTTTGAATAAATATGTACATTTCACTTAAATTAACAATACTGTTAGCATAAAGATGTTCAGCATTCATTTAAAAAATTAGAACTATGCTATGTTGCAGTCACGTCACTACTGGGTATATATCCAAAAGAAATGAAATCAGCCTGTCACCTGTTGCAAGACTAGTCCCAAGGACCAAGATATGGAATCAACCTAAGTGACTGTAAAGATATGAAGAAAATATGATACATATGTAATGGAGTATTACCCAACCATAAAAACATTGAAATCTTGTCATTTGCAACAACATGGATAAAACCTAGAGGACATTATGTTAGGTAGGAATACCCTGGCACAGAAAGACAAACACTGCTGGATCAAATGTAAACTCTAAAAACCCAATCTCATTGGAATGGAGAGTAGAGCAGAGGGTACCAGAGTATGGGGAGGAGAGGTGGACACTATGATTCATTTCAATAGGAAGAACAAGTTCTGGTTTTCTACTGCAAATAAAATGACTACCATTAATAATGCATTTTTCAAAATAGCTAGGAGAGGAGTTTTTTATGTTCTTATCTCAAAAAATGTTTAAGGTGATGGATATACAAGTATTCTAATTTGATCATTATATAATGTATACATGTATCAGAATGTCACATTTTATCCTATAATTATGCATCTATCAATTAAAATAGATAAATAAATTTGTAAGTCAAGGAATTGGAAAGGGAATTGGAAAAAGTATAGTTTAAGTTGATAGTTGAGAAAAAATTATAAAACTATCCAGAGTTGTGACTACATAATCAACTAGTTTTCTGAATGCTGGGTTCCTAGCAAAGGTTGCATAATGGTTTTCTATTAGGCCTATGATCTTTATTTGTATGTCAAAGAATAAATATAATTGAAATTATAATATGAATACCAAAGGTGCTGTAAGAATGGAGAAATCTTCCCAGGCTGGATGGATCATTGGGACGACCAGAAGTTTCAAGTAGCCTTGCCTGCACATTTGACAGTTGGTCTTGGCTGCCAGCTGGGACCTCAGCTTAGGATACATCCAGGGTTCTCAGTTCTTTTCTAAGTCAACTTTATATAGCTGCTGATGCTTAGCCACAGCCCAGGAGTAGGATTCTAGAAAGGACTATTCCAAGAGGACAAATCCCAAAGTGTTAAGTGCTACCTGGCTTCACGTGTGTATCTGTTGATGTTCCATTGGCCACGTTTAGACACAGTGTGGGAGGGGGCTACACCTAGATGTGAGCACAGGCAGTACAGGTCACTGGGGTGAGTCACAGGCCACCACACCCATCTCAGGGGGAGTCTGCTTCATAAGCTCAAACTTACTGCTTAATCCACACATGAACTAATTCAGATGATCATTTCACAGGAACTAACTTTGCAAAAACCTAACTTATAAATGAAATTCAAAAACCACCTATGTACATGCACCCGGTCCTAGGAGTAGGATGGATCAACAAAACAAATTAGAGGTCTCTTGGGGAGCAAAGAACCACACACACACACACACACAATGAAAACTGTGTTATCAAAAGGACATTCTAAGTAAGCTAAAAAACACCTGGTGTGTTAATCACGACACCCAAGTACATTTCCATCTCAATCACTTCAACTGACCTAAAAAGCCAACGTAATAGGCCCTTAGTACAATGCTAGAGAATCCATATTTTACTTTTTCTTTTTTTCTTTTTTTTTTGGTCAGGCAGAGTTAGACAGTGAGAGAGAGAGACAGAGATAAAGGTCTTCCTTCCATTGGTTCAGCTCCCTAATGGCAGCTACAGCCAGTGCGCTGCGCCAATCCGAAGCCAGGAATCAGGTGCTTTCCTCCTGGTCTCCCATGCAGGTGCAGGGCCCAAGCACTTGGGCCATCCTCCACTGCCTTCCCGGGCCACAGCAGAGAGCTGGACTGAAAGAGAAGCAACCGGGACTAGAACCTTGGGTGCCGGCGCCGCAGGTGGAAGATTAGCCAAGTGAGCTGTGGCGCCAGCACAGATTTTACTTTCTAAACTTTTTTCTGAAAAACTTAATATGGTCCCAAGCAATTATTATTTCAAAACTAAATACCAACAAATTACCAAGGACACATCTTTCCCTAGTTTAATTAAGTGGTTTCTGGCTGAAATTCAAGGATACTGGCCTCAACAGTGAAATATCCACATAATAACTCATAGCCGATTAGTCACCCTAATAGCTAATCACATTCAATTCTGGATGCTTCTTAGCATCAGCTGTAGAAAGTGGTATTTTTGCATGACTCAAATTCATAAATGGATTGTACCCTATATGGGCATAGAATTTGAAAAGAAGTATTTGAAAACATCAGTCTGACATCACTCATCAGAAAGTTAGGAAAATATAGAAATACCATAGATGGAAAAATGGATCAATGATGAGGACCATCAGGCCAACAGGACTTGGTTGGATTGTGTTAGACAGGGGGAAGGTGATTCCAGAGCATTTATTTTGGGAATTAAGAAAACAGAAATTTAGGGAAAAATTATCCGGAATCAGATGGAAGGACTAGGATGATGAGTTATTTGTAGGATGTGTTCAATTTCAAGTGTATTTATTCATCTAACAGATATTTCTCTGAATTCTCACTATGTCACAGCCACTGTTCTAAGCTCTAGGCTCCAGTAGGGTCTCAGATAAGGTTTTTGTCCTTAGGGAGAATACATTCTACTGGAGAGAAGTTGGCTACATTTATATCAGCAAAAAAGACCATTTCTAACAGTAGTACATACAAAGGCTATGAAGAAAGCAAAATGAGGAAATGGTAAGAGAGGGAATGGGACTGAGAGGGGTTGGTCAGGAAATGTGACACCTAAGGAAGAAGCCAGCAGAGCGGAGTCTTGGAGGAAGGCATCCCAGGTCGAGGGAATGGCAAGTGGGAACACCCTGAAGGAGGCCCATGTTTGCATACATATGTGTAAATTATGCATTCATTATTTTCATTTTGTTTGAAAGGCAGAGGGACAGAGGTAGATGAGAAGGAACGGATGGAAGGAGACAGAGAAAGAGATATAGAGACAGAGAGGGGGAACTTCCATCCAGTAGTCCACTCCCCCAATGCCCATAATAGTGAGGGCTGGGTGATGCTGGAGACAGGAGCCCAGGACTCCTCCTGGGTCTCCGGACCCAAACACTTGACTCATCAACTGCTACTTTCCAGAATGCACATTATCAGGAAACTGGCTCAGAAGCAGCAGAGCCAGGACTCGAACCAGGCACTCCAATATGGAAGATGGGTTCCCAATCATAACTTAACTGTTGTGCCCAACGCTTGGTTCCAGGCTTATCTTTTTTTTTTTTTTTTAAGATTTATTTATTTACTTGAAAGTCAGAGTTACACAGAGAAAGGAGAGGCAGAGAGAGAGAGAGAGAGAGAGAGAGAGAGAGAGAGAGTCAGTCTTCCATCTGCTGGTTCACTCCCCAATTGGCTGCAATGGCTGGAGCTGTGCCTCTTCTGGGTCTCCCACGTGGGTGCAGGGGTTCAAGGACTTGGGCCATCTTCTACTGCTTTCCCAGGCCATAGCAGAGATCTGGAAAGAAGTGGATCAGCCGGATCTTGAACCAGTGCTCATATGGGATGCTAGCACTTCAGGCCAGGGCGTTAACCCACTGCACCACAGCACTGGCCCCTCCAGGCTTATCTTTCAATTCCACTTTCCCACAAACATTTTGAAGTCTCCCTCATATAGGGATAGGATTTAGGTGAAAGGTTAGAATTAGAGATGTGTGACAGTTGAATGCTCATGCATGCTTTCTCATAGACTATGCAGAAAACAGGAAGAACCAGCCAGGCAAGGGGGATATTTTCCATCACAGGATGGAGAGCCCTGTGAGCATTAACAGAAACAAACAACAAGGGTTGGGATGGACACAAGTGGCCTGAAGCTGCACAGAGCAGGCCCTGGATCTCAGACTTTGTCCACCAGCAATGCCCATAGCAGGGCCTCTAATCTGAAACCTTGAGATCACTTCTGAAAACTGAGGAGGAAATTCCAAATACCTGAGTGGTCCAGGAGAATGAGGGCCTGAAAAAGGCCTATTAATTTTTTGAAAGGAAACCTTGGCAACCATTGACAATGGAATCATTAACATGCCTATTAGAATGGACAAAATCCCCAACACCGACACCATCAAATGGTGGCTAGTACATGGAGCAACAGGAACTCTCATACACTGAGTGTGCAAAATGGTGTAGCCACTTCGGAAGACAGTTCAGAGATTTCTTACAAAATTGAATATATCGGGACGGTGCTGTGGTGCAGTGGGTTAAAGCCCTGGCCTGCAGCACTGGCACCCCAGATGCTCTGCTTCCAATCCAGCTTTCTGCTGTAACATGGGAAATCAGTGGAAGATGGCCCAAGTCCTTGGGCCCCTGCACTCACATGGGAGATCCAAAGGAAGCTCCTGGCTAATGGCTTCAGATCAGTTTGGATCTGGCTGCTGCGGTCATTTGGGGAGTAAACCAGAGGATGGAAGACCCTCTCTCTCTCTACCTCTCTGTAACTGTCTTTCAAATAAATTTAAAAAAAAAAAACCCTGAATATATCCTTGCCACATGATCCAGCAATCAGACTTCTTAGTATTTGCCCAAATATAGCAACAAAACTAATTGTATGATATTACAATGGTAGACACATGCCTTCCATCTTTGTCCAAGCTCATGGAGTATACAGCACTGAACTTGAATCTTGATGCAAACTGAGGATGGTGGCGACAATGGTGTGTCAGTGCAGGTTCATCAATCCTAACACACGCGCCAATCTGGTGGGGGATGTTTGCATTAGGTGAGGTTGTATGCGGGTAGAAATAGGGAGTTATAGGAGAATTATATATGCTTTCTCTCTGTTTTGCTATGAATCTAAAACTGATCTAAAACCTAAATTTTATTAATTTTTAGAAAGTAGCATGAGTACAGTGGTACTGTAGAAGTAAAAGGGAAGAGGCCAGGACCCCAGCTGGAGAATCAGTGCAATATGGATGGTTGTTGCTATCTGTTAACTAAACTCCATCCTACCAGTTTCCCAGACCAACTACCACGGCCCTGCTTTGATTCCTGTCTTCTCTCACTTCCCTCATCCAATCTATCAGCACATACTATTGGCTGTGCCTTCAAAATCTGGAAGCCACGCACATCTCCCTACCCTTATGCCCCAGCCCCTTGTCTTCCTACTTCACTGCAGTAGTTTCCTAATGAGACCCCATACCTCTCTGCTTTGAGTCCCTAGAATCTATTCTCAAATATTGAGCAGCTGAGTGGTCCTCTGAAAATGTAAGCTGGGTTCTCTCAAAAGCCATATCTTTATTCCATATCCCCCAAAGGCTTCCCATCTCACCCAGTAAAACCAACATCCTACATGGCTGAAAAGTTGCGTACTCCAGGCCTTCTCAGTCTCACCTCACCTCCTAGCCCTGCCTCAGCTCCGTCCATACCACTTCTCGGCTGCACCACCACTCACTGCGCATAGCCTTTCTTCCAGCTCTTTCTGCCTACCATGCTCTCCCCTAGGATACCCACGTGGCTCCCACCCTCATTTCCTCCAGACCTTAACACAATGCCTTCTGAGTGGTGATGGCTTTCCTATGTAAATAAGCAGCAACAGCTCTCCACCCCCACCAACCGCCAGGCAGACACTCGCTATCTCCCTTAACTCGTGTAATTTTCCTCCACAGCACTTCTTACTGTTTGGCATTTTATACTTGTATGGTTTACTATTTTTATTGTTATCTATTTCTTCTCTAGAATGTAAAATTCCTGAGGTCAGGGACAATTATCAGCTCACTGCTACATCGTTAGTATATAGCATCGGACATCCCAGGCACCGGGAACTGTGTGTTGCAAGAGTTAAGGAGTTTGTCAATAGAAGAAATGTTCATATTTTTAAAAAGCGAATGTGAAGGCCGGCGCCGCGGCTCAACAGGCTAATCCTCTGCCTTGCGGCGCTGGCACACTGGGTTCTAGTCCCGGTCGGGGCACCGATCCTGTCCCGGTTGCCCCTCTTCCAGGCCAGCTCTCTGCTGTGGCCAGGGAGTGCAGTGGAGGATGGCCCAAGTTCTTGGGCCCTGCACACCATGGGAGACCAGGAGAAGCACCTGGCTCCTGCCATCGGATCAGCACGGTGCGCCGGCCGCGGCGGCCATTGGAGGGTGAACCAACGGCAAAAAGGAAGACCTTTCTCTCTGTCTCTCTCTCTCTACTGTCCACTCTGCCTGTCAAAAATAAAAAAAAATAAATTAAAAAATTTAAAAAAAGGAAAAAAAAGCGAATGTGAAAAAGAAATTGAAAAGTGAGAGATGGATGCTGCAGGTGTGTTTCTTAGAACAGTTGTTGCCACATACTTCTAGAACAAGTGGTACATTCTACTTTTATTAAGGTAGTTCTTACCACTTCTGACTATTGTGTACTAGCTGATCAACCTGAATGTGTTCTATCTTTCATTTACATTTGACTTTAAGCTCAGTTGCTTAATGTAATCTTTATAAACTAAATTTGTTTTTAGGATATGTGGAGTTGATTATAAACTACAACAAATCCTGAATTGTAGGAGCTATTTGCTTTTCAGTTGGCTATGTCTGGATGCCTTTGCTTGCAAAAAAACCTTTACTTTCTCAAGGACTTGACCAGAAAACAATTGTCAAATTTATCAAATTCTGGTAAACTTTCCAAACAACTTTTATCATTAGTTTACAGTCAAAGCAGATTACAGACAGGCCAAGCATATTTTTGCTAAGACTTCAATTTACTACCACTAAGACATTACAGCAAAACAAGAAATCACTGTCTTTTTTGCTCAAGGCTTTAAGAAAAATTAAAATAGCTTACATGACATTTACTGAGCAAACAAAAAAACTAGCATCATATAGCTTTTAGTGCACATCAAAGAAAGAAAAACACATCACTGAAATTAAGCAGAGCCACTGATATTTTCATTTTTATCTTTATTGTTAATACCATAGTTGATGATAAAAGGGGAAACTCTGAATAGTCCATTGAGCCACTTGAGAATGGGATCAGAATTCCAAATTTTGTGATAACCTTACACATACACAGACACACACACACACTTGCAGTGGTAGCTAATTGGAAAGCATTCACACATTACAATGGCAACTGTTTCCTGTCTTCAGTATTGTTATCATTGTTTTCAGTCCCTAAAACCATCTTTAGCTAAAAGTAGAATGCATTTGGAAACAAATGATCTGGGAACCTTCAGTGACAAAGAACATTAAGTGTTCAGCCTGCCTGTTGTGCTATGTAGCAACAAAACAGACAAGAGGCTAAAAGTTGTCTGTTACTGCAATCAAGAGCATTCAAGGTTAAATCTCATTGTAGGTCTCCATGGCTGGTCTCTATGGGAACTGCAAAACACCAACAGACTTTGAACACAGACTGTTCCCCTCACTGAACAGAACAAGCTACTTATAGCATGTTTGAGTTGGAGGAAATTTTTCATAGCTTCACTATTATTTATTGGCCCATTTTACTCTCATATTTCCTAAATCAGGGTTATGACTAATTAGCACTTCTGTCCATCCAGTCCTCATACTAGAGCTGGAATCATTAGCATAGTACGATACAGTACCAGAAATAGCCAAATTGTATAGAATAGAAATCCTAGAAATAAGCCCCCGAGGCTGGCACTGTGGCGCAGCAGGTTAATGCCCTGGCCTGAAGCGCTGGCATCCCATATGGGCGCCGGTTCAAGACCCGGCTGCTCTACTTCTGATCCAGCTCTGCTACGGCCTGGGGAAGCAGAAGATGGCCCAAGTCCTTGGACCCCTACACCCACGTGGGAGACCCAGAAGAAGCTCCTGGCTCCTGGCTTCGGATCGGTGCAGCTCTGGCCATTGCGGCCAACTGGGGAGTGAACCAGTGGATGGAAGACCTCTGTGTGTGTGTGTGTGTGTAACTCTGACTTTCAAATAAATAAATCTTTAAAAAAAAAAAAAAGAAGCCCCCACATGTAGGTGTGCATGTACTTAATACATGGGTTTCAAATCAGAGGAAAGGACAAATTATTTAGTTTAGTGACAAACTGTATATGTGAGAAAAAAAAATTGGTTACATCACTACCTCATATCCTGTACTACAGTTTCTTATCCAAATGGATTCAAGGCCTTAAGAGTATTAGTGGGGTCGGCACCATGGCTCACTTGGTTAATCCTCTGCCTGCGGCACTGGCATCCATATGGGTGCTGGTTCTAGTCCTGATTGTTCCTCTTCCAGTCCAGCTGTCTGCTGTGGCCTGGGAAGGCAGTGGAGGATGGCCCAAGTGCTTGGGCCCCTGCACCCTCATGGGAGACCAGGAAGAAGCACCTGGCTCCTGGCTTCGGATCGGCACAGTGCCAGCCATGGCAGCCATTTGGGGAGTGAACCAATGGAAGAAAGACTTCTAACTCTACCTGTCAAAAAAAATTATTGGTAAAGTTTCTAAGTGGCTGTTTATTTGGGCTTGGTATATGAAAAGATTTTCTAAGTATTATATAAAGTGAGAAAATGATAGCACTGATGCATAAAATTCTATAATTTCCATATGTACAAAACCATAAGTTAACTAAAAAAGGAAATGAGGAGCTGGAAAGCAGGCACACATGTGGCTGACGAAGAATTTCCACCACTACCATACTCTAATAGGAAAATAGACTTCGCATTTAACAAGATACTCACTAATGAAACAGCTCAGTTTCCCTCTTCAAAAATGGGGATAATTATAGAGTTTAGCACTGGCCCCACAGTTAAAGTCTGCAAGAAAAAAATACTTATTACTCTGTAAATGTGCATAGCAGTGTATTCAAACGAACTCTCCTGGTTTACCTAGGAGAATTTTGAACAAAAACCCAGTATCCTGGGAAACTGCTCAGTCCTGGGCAAACTAGCGTAGCTGGTCACTCTACTACATACATATACAGCAAAAGACTGGAAGAACGTGTGCCAAGGTCTTAATGATACTTAATTTTGGGGAGAAATTATAGACTACCTTCACTTTCTTTTTTATGCCTCATTGGATACTGTTTTCCATAAATTTATGTGTTGGTTTTATGATAAGGAAAATATACCTTATTCAAACTTGACATTTTAAATGGAATACAGCTCTAGAATATTAGTATCTGTGAAAATTTTTTCCAGAATATAGACTGAGTCAAATTTTAGCAATTCATACTGTATGAGAAAATCATCTGGACTGAAGACACAGGTATAAATTTGCCAGCACTGCAGAAATGCTCCCTGTGCCTATTTTCACGTTTTGGCAACTAGTGTGGGAAATCCACCATAAATGGTTTAACTGAAGGCACTTATGCAGTTATATGAGCACACAATGGTTTTAGTGCTGTCAGGAATAATTGGAGATTCTCCATGTATCTGTTCTATTTAATTCAATGGCGTTTGTGTTGTCATCATTTCAAAAACGCTGACTTACATGTTCAGACTATCCGCTGGTTGCCAGGATTATGTGATTGTGGGATGAAGTCGGCAGCATGAGAAATTTTGTGATTTATACTTAAATTGATGTTTTGAAGTTTTTACCCTTAAAACTTGAAGTACTCCTCATTTATACTTTGACATATGTGTGTGCTGGGAGGGGGGCAGGCGATTCAAAAACTCTGGCGAGAACAAAAAGACTGTTCCATTATCCTTTCAGTAGCCGGGACTCATGGGAGCTACAAGCTGCATGGAAAACAGATGTGGAAGAGGAGGAGAAACCAGGAGGCAGCTCCCCTCTCCACACAAATGTTCGCCAGCACCAGTGGGATTGTCCTGCCCCGTCCGATTTCATTCTGGCAAGTTGTGAATGGCTTGACTAGTCTTTCCAACTATTGTATTTGTGAATAGTTCCACATGAAATTTAGAATGTCTTAGTTAAGAGAAAAACACCTTTTTTGACAATGGAAGAATATAAGACAAGCTCTGATAATGTACCTGTTTCTTGAAGCAAAGCTCCACATGCACAGAGAGAGAGAGAGAGACCAGCCGGAACCCCCAGTGACAGAGATGTCACTGGGCCCTCAGCAGAAAGCCAGGCTCTCAGATTTAAATGACTCCCAGCATTACAAGAGCTCAAACTCAGCATGATTCCAGAGGCATTCAAAGCGCCGTCTTTTGAATCCAGCACCGATTTCAGCCCTTGCCACGCTATTGTGTCATTCCTCTCTGGAGACTTATCTGCACTTATCAGTGGGCAGTAACTGTGGAGCCCAAACCTAGCACCTGGGATCCCGTGACCACCACATCAGCACTCCGGCTTTGCCAGAGACAAAGGGTCTCCTCTTAGCCACGGCAGGGAATCAGAAACAAATGGAGATTTGGGCTTTATTGCTTTCCCAAGCCAAGTGGCACTCCAGAAAATAGCCCCCCTCTCCCAGCAAAAGCGCATCTCCTAGTTGACTCTCCTTTCTTACTCCCTCATCCAAATCCCAACCCTTCCATCTGCAAGGGGGGATTTCTAAGAATCCACAAGAAGCGTCCTTTCACGTCCAGGGTTAGGACTTTTCCTGACGCCACCTGAGGCGTGTGTACAACCTCACCATGGAGAAAAGGTAGCCGTGTGTGTTCACAGCCCTGCCCTGTGGCACTCACGGGAGTCCTCCGTGGCACACACGGGCTGGCAGCACGCAGCTCTGAAGGAATATAAGCGGGCACGGGGACCCACCAGCTTGTAAAACCTGTTCCCATGGGGACATGCTGGCGCTTACACCAAAGTCCAGTGGCCAAGAGTAAGCCCCGGCCCCGTGGGCGTGGGCAGCCGACCTCCAGGTCCAAAGCAGAGACCACGGAGTCAACCCCCACGTTCTCAGGTTTCCCCGAGTGTTGCAGCATGCCTGGAGCTTCCTTCCCTGCCATCCCAGATATTTCCTTCCTCCTAAGTCATGCAGTCATAAGACCCAACTGACTCCTCTACTGGGCTTCTCCCCAAGCTTCCTGCCTCTACCTTCTCACACCTCAGTTTCTCATGGGCTCTAAAGTGCTTGTGTTTAATGCGTTGGTCAAACCAAATAGATCATGTATTATGGCGATCTTGACCATGCACTCAATTCCCCCAGTATCCAACAACCTCCAGCTCCGACTGCAAACAGCACAGCCACTCTGCTATTAACTATGCCTCCTGCAGACCTGCCTGTGACCGAGGCAGTGGCCCGCAGGGCTGATGCTCTGAGTGGCTGCATTCTGAGTCAGAGGCAGCACCATGGCAGCACAGAGGGAAATCCATTTCCCACTCAGGCTGCAAACAGCAAGTGAGCGCACCCACCACGGCTGTTTAAAACAATCGCAAAATACGTCAGTTGGACAAAGGGGGAACCCTGGCATTGTGGCTCAGCAGGTTAAGCTGCTACCTGCCACACTGGCATCCCATGAATAACTGCTGCTCCACTTATGACCCAGCTTCCTGCTTACGCACCTAGAAAAGTAGCAGATGATGGCCCAAGTGCTTGGGCTCCTGCCACCCACATGGAAGACCTGGATGGAGTTCCTGGCTCCTGGCTTCAGCCTGGCCCAGCCCCAGCCATTGTGGCCACCTGGGGAGTAAACCAATGGATGGAAGTTTCTCCCTCCCTTCCTCTCCGTCTCCCTCCCTGTCTTTCCCTCTCTTTTTTCCTCTCTTTATAACTCTGCCTTCAAATAAATAAATCGTTTTGAGAAATGGACAAAGGGATCCTCATTGCCCACAGAGAACAAAGCCTGCAAGGAGAACCCAATCAAAGTTTAACCTAGCAAAGAAAAGGGTATACAACACTGGTTTTAAAAGAATCATGGAGGCTGGTGCTGTGGTGCAGTAGGTTAATCCTCTACCTGCAGTGCCGGCATCCCATAGGGGCACCAGTTCTAGTCCTGGGTGCTCCTCTTTTGATTCAGCTCTCTGCTGTGGCCTGGGAAAGCAGTGGAAGATGGCCCAAGTGCTTGGACCCCTGCACCCACGTGGGAGACCCACAAGAAGCGCATGGCTTCTGGCTTCGGATCAGCTCATTGCCAGCCATTGCAGCCATTTGGGGAGTGAACCAGCGGATAGAAGACCTTTCTCTTACCACCTGTAACTCTACCTCTCAAATAGATAAACAAGATGTTTTAAAAAGAGAATCCATCATATTGTAGAATACATTGGGAGAAATAAAACCTTTCCCTAAAAATCAGTTGATAAAGATTCATTACTTCTGCACTCAGATTAATTACATAAGCAAAGACCAGTGACATTCTGTGCCTGGTTATATGGATTTTAGAAAGAGATAAGTAGTGGGGGAGGGGGAACAGAGGTAAAGAGGGGGATAGAATGAGAGACAGAGGAAGTCACAGCACAGCTTTTTACAGAACAAAGCCAAGGGCCTGGGAAAAGGATTCCCAACAACAGCCTCAAACCCACTCTGGTTATTGCTATTTTGTTCATGAATGAGGAAGAACTAAAGATGGCTCTCACACCCGCCATGTGTTCCTTATAGCTTTGAGGGAGGAATCTGGAAAATCCAGAGTCACACACAGCGCTCCGTTCATAGTCTTAGTTCAGTTCTTCTCACTGAATCTTCCCGTTTTGCTCTGGGAGCTCAGTCATTCTGAATAAACCACTTTGTTGCATCTGTCCCACTGCCATCCTGTGAGAGCTACGCAGACCCTTCTTATTCATCAGGAACTCCTTCTAGAGGCCCTGAGTTGCTCAGCCTGTACATTTTATCTAAAATCATAGGAACCCTTGAGCCCATCACATTTATTTCTACTTTTGTAGATAGAATACAGGAGTGATGAGCGTCGGCATATTTTTAAAAAGGACTTATTTATTTGAAAGGCGGAGTTACAGAGAGAGAGGGTGAGTCAGAGTTCTTTCATCTGCTGGTTCACTCCCCAAATGGCTACACTGGTTGGGGTTTGTTAATGAGGTTTTGTTAGTGGGTTTTTAATTGTTATTAATGGGTTTTGTTAACTCCATCCAGATCTCCCACATGGGTGCAGAGCCCCAAGTACTTGGGCAATCTTCTGCTACTTTCTCAGGCACATTAGCAGGGAGTTGGATCAGAAGCAGGGCAACCGGAACATGACTTGGCACTCATATGGGATGCTGCATCTCAGGTGGCAATTTAACATGCTGTGCTGCAGAGCTGGCCCCCATTTGGCATACTTCATAGAGTGTCTATGGGCTGATATTTATTTAGACACCTTATTCCAAGGAAAAGACTAAATCAGATGCAACGTGGTAGCCAAATGTATATAGCACATTAAGGTCATCAAAGAAATAATTTTTTAATTTGACAGGTAGAGTTATAGACAGTGAGAGAGACAGAGAGAAAGGTCTTCCCTCTGTTGGTTCATTTCCCAAATGGCCGCTATGGCCGGTGCGCTGCGCTGATCCGAAGCCAGGAGCCAGGTGTTTCCTCCTGGTCTCCCATGAGGGTGCAGAGGCCCAAGCACCTGGACCATCCTCCACTGCCCTCCAGGGCCACAGTAGAAAGCTGGACTGGAAGAGGAGCAACCGGGACTAGAACCCGGAGCCCATATGGGATGCCAGTGCTGCAGGCGGAGGATTAACCAAGTGAGCCACAGCACCAGCCCCCAGAACTAACAATTTTTAAAATGGAAGGAACAAGACAAAAATTATGAAAAATGATGCAATGATTACATAGCTCAGGACTGCTAGTAACAGATGAGAAGTCAAATGGAGACATCTCACTGGAATTAGATACCCTTCTCTTACATGAAGAAGTCAATTGTTCTCATTATGTCTTGCTGTATGTTTTGGGTCCAACCCCTTGACCTGTTTCAGAACAGGAGTCTGGGTGGTAGGCATGAGTCATGACGTCCTATCCTAGAAGGCTAGGCAGGATGCTGGGAAAAACATCACTTGACCATTCTGACCCCTAAGCAGCAGCATCTCAAAGGAACTTAGGTCAGAACCCTGTGGAACAGCCAATGCAATCTCATCTGGGATTGGAGAAAGAGATGAGATAGAGAAAATCAAGGGCAAGAGAGGCCACCATCTAGAAGTCAAGGGAGCAGGGTAAGCAAAGAGACTTGAACCAGAGGCTGGTAGAGTCTGGGGACATTGTCCCAGTTAAAAAAAAATAGTTCGCAGTAGCTTTCGTCAATGAGGATTACACTCTTGGTCTTAGCGAATGAGTCATGGAAGAGGCCTGCACATGAACTTAGGTCTCATCTCCCATGGGATCAGATGCTTTCCCACCAGGCAGGAAGGGCAGGCTGTATCGTCCCCTAGAACACTTCTGAGATGGGGGAAGGGTATCCTCACCTCCTGCTCTGACCCAAACACTTCCCAGAGGCTGATGTTCCGTACTGTGCCATTCCCAGAACCTCTTCCAACAGCCACTTTAGGAATTCAACATGGAGAAGGGAAGTCCGAATCTTGGACGAGTGTTAAATGGAATGCTCTGGGCTGTGAAGACCTTGAAGATAGCATCTATGGTCACCTTGGAGAGTCAGACAGAAACTGGTCTTCCAGCAGCTGCCTAGGGCAAAATGTGTCTGGAGGCGAGCCCAGGTTCACAAACATCCCCCCACAACCCCCTCCCAGGGCCCAGGACCAGTCGGTGAACTCCTTATATGTATATGGTAAGAGCTTCCTTAATCCTGACCAGCTGTTTAGAGTAACAGTGGTGCCAGGGATGGCAACGGACCAGCAGGGGCGGGACAATGATTGATACCAAAGGGAGGGTTCTGGCCAGTGAACTACATGGTGAGTCATTACAATTGAATTCTGTTGCAAATACATAGAACATTTGAACATTGTCTTTTTTTCAAGAGGAGATGCTATTCTGGAGTTCTCACTTGGATGCGAATCGACACAATCCATATGGCTAACAATCTGTATTCAGCAGGCAATGCACATGTGGACCCAGACTCGGAAGGTCCAGAACATCTACTATTAGATCTGATGACCAAATCTTCTATGATGTTAAGACCACAGCCCAGTGGCCTCATCCTAGGGCAACTGATTCTGGTCAGGCACAGAGTTTCAGTCCATGCACATTGTTAAAACTCAGCAAGCAATTGTGAGGCATAGCCAAGGAAGTGAACCATTGCTAGAAAAAAAAAAAAAAAACACTTCCTAGTTTCTAAAAGGAAAGAGGGAAACAAGCAGGAGGAAGGAAGGGAAAAGAAGAATGAGGAAGAAAGCAAAATCACTTTTAAGAAATAACAAAGAACAGCCCTTGTATAGATTCATGAGGAACAGTTCACTTAGTTTTTTTATTCCATTCTTTTTCCTTTGTTTCTTTTTCTTTCTGGGACCAAACAGGAGAGGGAGGAGGTGGGTGGGAGTGCGGAGCATGATGTGGTGGGCAGAATTACTGTTTCTAATGTTGTATTTATGATACAAATAAGAAAAAGCTTCCAAAATTAGGATGCAAAACAAAGGTGAATTTATTACACGAGGTGGTCTGATATTCTGTGGACAGCTGAGTGGTGAACATGTTAGGAGGCCAGGTAACCTGTGGAGATGGTTAATGCTGAGAAGCCTATGAAAGCAGAAGGCCTTGTTGACAGGCAGGGTGGCAGCTGTTGGTGCACCTGCACTGCGGAGCTAACAGCTATTTGGGTCTCACTTTAGAAGGGGAGAGTACAACTTTTAGTTTGTGCTAATTTCTGAAGAACACTATTATTGTCTCTCTTGGAAGAGAAGTGAGAACCACCATGTTTAAGATGCAATCTGAATAGTGTTTTAAAATATATAAGCCAGCAGAGATAACCTTGTTCTGGTTGGCTTGACATAGCCAGATATATCTCCTGCTTCAAACCACAGATGGTCTCCCGACTTATGCTGGTTTGTTTGACTTAGGTTTCTTTGACCTCACAGTGGTGGAAAAGTGATATGTATTTAACAGAAATCATACTTCAAATTTTTAACCTGGATCCTGTCCCAGGCTAGGGATATGCAATCTGACCCTCTGTTGTGATGGGGGCAGCTCTGGTGGCAGCTCTCGGTCAGTCCAGTGATCATGAGAGTAAACAACCTACATATTATAATAAACTAGGACACATTGTAGGTTAGGTGTATTCAGTATGTTTTCAGTGTATAGTATTTTCAACTTATGATGGTCTTACCAGGATGTAATCCATCTTAGAGTCAAGAAACACTGATATGTATTTCACTAAGTTAAATCAGGTTGCATCATGAGGAGTTGGATCATTGCTCTTTTGACTGTACTTTAATAAACAAATAGCTTGTAAATATATATATATATTTTGACAGGCAGAGTGGACAGTGAGAGAAACAGAGAAAGGTCTTCCTTTTGCCGTTGGTTCACCCTCCAACGGCCGCCGCGGCTGGCGCGCTGCGGCCGGCGCACCACGCTGATCCAAAAGCAGAAGCCAGGTGCTTCTCCTGGTCTCCCATGGGGTGCAGGGCCCAAGCACTTGGGCCATCCTCCACTGCACTCTCTGGCCACAGCAGAGAGCCGGCCTGGAACAGGGCAACCGGGACAGAATCTGGTGCCCCGACCGGGACTAGAACCCAGTGTGCCAGCACCGCAAGGTGGAGGATTAGCCTAGTGAGCCGCGGCGCCGGCCAGCTTGTAAATATTTTATATTGCAACAAGAGCAACAAGGGGAAACTTTGGAAAAACCAGTGGAAACTGATAGCAGTGGAAGGGCAGGGATGGAAGGAGTGGTAGATACCATGAAAAAGCAAAGACCTTTAAGAAGTGGGGGCCACATGGCCAGCGCCGTGGCTCACTAGGTTAATCCTCCACCTGTGGCGCCAGCACCCCAGGTTCTAGACCTGGTTGGGGTGCTGGATTCTGTCCCGGTTGCTCCTCTTCCAGTCCAGCTCTCTACTGTGGCCCGGGAGTGCAGTGGAGGATGGCCCAGGTCCTTGGGCCCTGCACCCGCATGGGAGACCAGGAGGAAGCATCTGGCTCCTGGCTTCGGATCAGCGCAGCGCTCCGGCCGTAGCAGCCATTTGGGGGGTGAACCAACAGAAGAAAGACCTTTCTGTCTCTAATTCTGCCTGTTTAAAAAAAAAAAGAAGAAGTGGGGCCACAGAAAGTAATGTGTTGAAGACACTCAACTTCTGCTGCATGATTTACTTATAGAGAAGGAAAAAACAAAACTTCACATCCATAATGGAGCCAGAGTACAAAGGGATTATTCACAACATTTCCTTTGCCAGTAACATATCCTGCCCATGAATATATTATCCTTGGGACTTTGGATGGAAGAATAGATAGTCCATGGCTTTCCCCTTTGCTGACTGGTTTCCAGTAAGTAGATCATATTTCATATGAAGTTTTTGGTAGTCAGTTTAACTAGGAGGAAGAGGAGTTCCACTGGTTTAAGTGCCTCTAAGAGGGTGAGTGGGACAGTCCACAGACATGTCCACTGCTTAGCAGCATAATGAAAGGGCATGTTGGATACAATACCACCAAAAGTCTTTAAGGATTACACGTAATGATCTGAATGACCCAGTGTCAGCTGGGGTGGTGCCGTGACACAGGCCAAGAACACAGGTTTGGGGTTGAGCCTTCTTGGCCAGTGCATGGCCACCCTCTCTCCATGTCCTATCCTCTAACTTCCCTGACTGCTGCCAGGTTTCAAGGTAAGGTTATTATACCTATGATATCTCTGTTCACCAAAGCTACAACACCAAAGTTTTAGAGCCCAAAGACTTCCCGTGAGGGTGCCTTGGCAACCCAGCTCCATTGGTCAAGTGATTAGTACCGGCGCCGAGTGGGCACTCCAGTCAGAATAGAAGAGCATCCCAAGCAACAGAGATGGACAAATGGGCACAAGTAGTGAGTAAGGGGCTGTCATCCTTCACCCAGATCACAAAGGTGTGGCTAAAAGAGCTAGATGCCAATGGCCCGAAAACTGTAGTAGCACCAAGCTGGCCAGAATGGTGTTCACTCTGAGGATCACAGTGCGGGAAGAACTAGAAAGCCCAATAATGCCATGTGAAGGAACTGTCTCTAGAGTATGTTTTCCTAGGTCTCTGAAGGAGGGTGAAAGGACCAGTGGGGCCTCCCAGTGCATGGAATGAAGTGTAGGTTGTATTAGGGCAAGGGGAAGAATGCACACACACATAGTTACACCCACACTGCATTAAACCCTGTATCCCTGGCTTTTGAGGAGGGAGAGTTGCCATGTTTTCACAGAAAACAAAATATATATCTGGAAAAATTCTTAGTAGTACTATGGACCACATCCATCCTTATGAGTTTCACAGGAAGAGACACAAATGGGAGACAGACAATCGTGTTGGAGAATTTGGCAAGTGAATATGACTGTGACTCAATTCGGTGCAGTTTAGGTTACAGATGTCTCCTTGAAAGTGATCCCCACACAGCCGGTAAACTCAGCCGTGGAGCAGACAGCACTCCTACTGCTACTGAGGGAGCCATTCGGAGGGGCCTCCGGGGCTTGGAAGCAAGAGTTCAAACAGTGTCACCGAGCGACCCAAACCAGCTATTCATGGGGCTTATAAGACTGCAAGGGAAGGCTTAAGAGAAGTGAGGCAAATGACAGTATAATGGATCCCCCATCTATGTTCTTGTGTGCACTCTCTTTCTCTCCAGCAGATTGCAGATTCTAGACAACAAGGGCTTTGTCTTGTTCTCTGTTGCATATCCAATATATAACAACCTATGCTCATTAACACTGCTGACTGAGGGACTGACTGATTAAACAAAGTCAAAAAGCAACCTTCCTCAAAGCCCTGACACGACATCCTGGTGGTTTAATAGGAATGGGATCTTGGGGTGTCGGTGGAGAGTAGAAACTGGAGTGTTTTGATTACTTTTTGAAACGAATTTATAAAATGGTCCCTGTCTGCTTGTCCCTCTGGAAAGTGGAACTGGGGAATGGCACATTTATTTAGCACCCATACAAGGCTCAGGACCCCCGAGGAGAGGTACAGAGGCATAGTGGGGAGCATGCAAGTGATGTGTCCATGACCACACTTTCCCTTCCTTGCTGAGTGAAGAGGCCATGGGAGACCTTGCTTGGTTGCTTAAGCAGCCTGAATTTTAACTCCCTTAGGAAAGACACCATGTACCTTGTCTCTAGCACCTAGCATGCTGCCTGACACAGCAGTGAGCTCGGGGAATGCTTACGGTCATGCTTTCAGACAGATGGAATGGGGACAGTTTCAAGAAGCTCATGATAAGACGAGCTTGGAGTAAGCAAAGGTTACAATGAAATGTCAGAATTCAGGGGAGAGTTTAGAGGAGTGGCAGATGATACCAATACAGGGAAAAGCACGTGAAGAGGATCACTAGGAAATCGAGTGGGTGTAGGTAATGAGGTTACTTGGGACAAGAGAGAGAACTAGCCCAACAGGGAGGACTTACCTTGCATGATATAGAATAACTGTGATATATAAAGTTATGGAGAACAAGAAATTAGGATTAGAGAAATTCAAAGAACATGGAAGGTAGCCCTCTCAAGGACAAAGGAGCTTAGACACTACATTTTTTTTTCACTGATGACAACCTGACCAAGTGTCATAGCCACAAATAGTAATCTAACAACCAGGGATTATCGACTCTGATAATTTATATATAAATTATATATAAAATACCTTTAAATAATACCTACGATATAAATAATTTATATAGCCACATTGCTCTTAAACTGAAATGTCATAACTTAAGGACCTCACAAGTGTATTTAATTTTTTTTTTGGGGGGGGGGCAGGCATTTGGCACAGTGGTTAAGATCCTGCTTGGGATGCCTGCATCCCATATAGGAGTGCAGGGTTCCAATCCAACTTCCTGCCAGTGCACACCCTTGATAGGCCAAGTGCTTGGGTTCCTGCTGCCCACATGGGAGTCCCTGACTTACTTCTGGGACCCTGGTGTTAGCTTGGCCCCATGCCAGCCACTGTGCGCATTTCAAGAATCAATCAGTGGATGAAAAATATTATCTCCCTGCTTTCTCTTTCTGCCTTTCAAATAAAATGATTTTTTAGAATGGTTTTTACCATCTTAAAACACAAATTGAATCATTTAGTACTTTCAAATGAAAAGTCCTAAAGTTACCATTTTGGATGTACAAAGAATTCTCTAGCTCTTCTCAGAAACCATCCAGCATACTCTAACAATGGTTCTATTGTTCTGGTAGGGCAATGAATCTTGCCCTTTCTGAAAACATACATGCTTTGAGGAGCTGATGAGAGCTATGGCCTCTCTCCCAAGAAAACTGTTTATATCTGCATTTTCATTGCAGATGCCTTTTAGTCATGCAAACAAAATATACAAGAGATGTATGTATCCTTATGTTTCTCATGGAAAAATTAATGTGTGCTTCCTGAAGTCAACTCTGAACTAAATTACAATTTCCATGAGAAGTGGAAATTTGTTTGCCTTGGTAAGAAAGTGACAAGGAGGCTTTTGTCACAGCAATATATGTGTTAGGTTCATAACCAGCATCTATTACATTTTGACTTTATGTGCTAAAACTTCCATCAAGTGTAATTTTCTGTGGTAGCCAGTGAGACCCAAGTTCTGTATCTTACTACATAGAAGAATCCAGGGTAGTTTCACCAGGTTCCCCCCATCATTTCCTTTGCCCACAGAGTGACCTTAGGCAGATTATGAATCCTTAAAATTCTCCCTGATGACAACACTAGGAGATGAGTCATAAGCAGAGACTTTACAGCCTGTGATGTTAGAAGTTGGCGACTTTCTCATCCTCGGCTTGCTAGTGCTCCTGTCCCCTTCTCGTGGCCCTCTTGGTCCTCTCCCATTCCATGCCCAAGTCCCTACCTATTTCCACCCATCAACAACCTTCCCTAGACCACTCTGTTTAAGTCCCTACAGAACTGCCAAAGCACCCCAGTCTCACCATGGCCAGGAAGGAGGACAGCAAGCCAAGTGTGAAGTCTGAACCACTCCCCCAGGAAGTGCCTTTCACGTTGGGGTTGGGCTTTGTGCTCTACTGTTCTGTTATTAAGGCTACTGGGAGCAAACGAGGTAGGCTGACTTCTTGACAATCATATTTGTTCCTATCAGAAAATGTGTTTCAAATTCCCCCAAACCCATAAAAATAGACTGTTGGAATGTGCCCTGTTCAGAACCAGACTCTGCTTGCCTGTGTTATACTCAAACTCGACACGAGTTTCACCCTCTGATTTTGATAGAAGAGCAAGACAACTGTATTGAATTCCTAAGGGAAAATATTTTTGGCACACGTGATACAGAGAGATATAGTCATTATGTTAAAAGAAACAAAAGTGCTGGGGCCGGCGCTGTGGCGCAGCGGGTTAACACCCTGGCCTGAAGCACCAGCATCCCAAATGGGTGCTGGTTCTAGTCCTGGCTGCTCCTCTTCCCATCCAGCTCTCTGCTATGGCCTGGGAAAGCAGTAGAAGATGGCCTAAGTCCTTGGGCCCCTGCACCTGCATAGGAGACCTGGAAGAAGCTCCTGACTCCTGGCGTCGGATCAGCGCAGCTCCAGCTGTTGCGGCCAACTGGGGAGTGAACCATCGGATGGAAGACCTCTCTCTTTCTCTCTGCCTCTCTGTGTAAATCTGACTTTCAAATAAATAAATCTTAAAAAAATTAAAGAAATAAAAATGCATGTTGCCACTACTGGGCAACCCTCTGTTTTCTTAGTATTTTGTTCTAAGAGCACAGTAGAAATCTACCATTTTCACTGTGCGTTTCTTCAGAGCCATCTGGGGCCAGCAGAGCTAGTAGGGAAAATGAAAACATAATGGAATGTCTCAGATTAACGAGCTAACTCCTCTCCAGACTATCTTCCCAATTTGGTAAAAGTTGAGCCTTAGTGTGCTTCATCTCACTGTATTCTTGATTAGCTTTGGCCTTCTGTCCTGCATAAGCTAAGTCTCCATGAAACATGAAATTGGACATGGAAGGAATGTTCTTGGATGTTTGCACGCTCTAAGGTAGAATGCAACTTCCCATGCATTTGAAAGTACTAATCACATCACCGTTATTTTCACTCTTAGTTACTAGTCATTGAGAATGAAGTTGTGCTTTCAAACCTAGTGAGCCATGTGTAGCAAGTTGAACACATGTAGGCTGACATCTTCTCTCACATTATCATAATGTCCTACAGCCCCAGTAAAAGCACAGACCTTCTCACAGCAAGTGCTCTGGGTTTGTGATGGTAAACCTCCAAAACAGTGTCGTTTGGCAAAAAGAGGGGTGTTTTTAACAACAAAATCCAAGGCCATTGTATGCTACACTCTGAAAGCTGCGTATGGTGAGCCAATTAACTGAGCATCTGTTACATCTGGCCCGACTACTGACTCGAAGTCCTGATTGTCTTCACATGTGAAACGGAGGGATCACTGGCTAGGCATATCGTAGTATATTTATTTCATTTTTTCAAGGAAGTAAGATTCACATTTATTTGCAAATGTTCTCTGGATATTTGAATTCCTTGCAATAATTCAGATTTAAAAAAAACTTTGTGGGGCTGGTTCTGTTGTGTACCAGGTGGAACCGCGGTCTGCAGTGCATCCCATGTGGGCACCAGTTCAAGTCCTGGCTGCTTCATTTCCAATGCAGCTCCCTGACAATGTGCCTGGGAAAGCAGCAGAGGATGGCCTAATTACCTGGGCCCCTGAACCCATGCGGGAAACCTGGAAGAAGCTCCTGGTTCCTGGCTTCAACCTGGACGAGCTCTAGCCATTGCGGCCATTTGGGAAGTAAACCAGCGGATGGAAGACCTCGACCTCTCTCTCTCTCTCTCTCTGCCTCTGCTCTCTCTAAATACCTTTCAAATAAATAAATCTTGAAAAAGAGAGACGGGCGTTTCACTGATTGACAAAGTTCTCAATCAGAACTAAAATTCTGTTGATAAAGCCTGCCCTCTTAAAAGAACAAAAAATTGTGTGTGAAAATTAGTTTTTAAAAAATCCATTTATTTAGAGTTTGTATGCCTAATACATAACCGATTGTTTTCTCAGATTGAATGATTTTTCTGAAACTAAAAGTAACTTCAATGTGACTTATCCAGTAATGAATTTTTTAAAAAAGATTTATTTGCAAGAGTTAGAGAGAGGCAGAGGCAGAGACAGAGAGAGAGGTCTTCCATCTGCTGGTTCACTCCCCAGGTGGCAACAACGGCTGCAGCCGGGTTGATACAAAGCCAGGAGCTTTTTCCGGGTTTCCCACGCGGGTATGGGGCCCAAGGACTTGGGCCATTTCCTGCTGTGCCCATGTGGGATGCCGGCACTGCAGGAGGTGGCTTTACCAGCTCCACCACAGTGACAGTCCCCAGTAATGAATATTTACGACTCACCTCACTGAAAAGCCCAGAAGTGAGCGAGGAAGACGTTTGGTGTGGTCCAGCTACAACTCTTGCTCCATTTATGCGTACTCCTCTCAGTTCCATCCTCTTGCATGCTAGCTGGCAGCGGCCATGAGGGTTATGTACTTCCTTACCTGCCACCAGTTCTAGTCCTGTAGCTATTTAAACCTAAACCTATTACTGGAGCTATTTCATTGCCAGGCATTGATTGGTTTCTGCCCAGGGCACTAACCTCGTTTCTACCAATCACTGTGGCCAGAAGGATGACACACGTTTTTTGACTTATGACAAGCAGAGACTGCCCATGGAGTTGATAGTAGGTCTGTCTCACCTGAGGCACCTGGATCCTCTGTAATGAAGGAAGGAGAAAAGAGGGGTATATCTTCAGGATAGAAATAGGAAAGGGAGGCAACAGGTGCTACATGAGCAGCTACTCAGAATCAACTGTACCATTTTCTTTTAAAAAATAACTACTTTTTAAAGAAGTTTGATAAGGATATGTTACTGATATTTTTTAAAGCAGCATCCATTTTTTAGAGTGAAAAGAGAAGGCAATAGGACAGGGTCTATCTACCTGTCAGAGCACTTTTATCAACATTGTAGTGGTTAGACATCACAGTGCTCTGGAGTCTGAGCCCTTGGATTTAAATTGGCTCTCCACCACTTACTAGGAGCATGGCGTTGGGTAAGTCAGGGGGTGTCTCTGGGTCTCGGTGAGGACAACAGTGTGCCTACTTCATAAGGACCAAATTAAATCATCCACACAAATGTCTCATAGAGTGCTAAGTGCTCCATAATTGTTCCCATCTGTTGAAATGTGACTTCTCGTGGGCAGGGATTTCACCTGCCTGCCTCACTGCGATGGCCTCAGTGGCTGGTATTTAAGAGGCGGCTGATAGACCCTGGCGCGAAGGATGAATGGTTTTCCTTTCCTCCATCCCTAACCCTCAAAGTGAGAGGAAAGAGTTAAGGAGAGCAGAGGGCCAGCACAGCTGGAGCAAGTTCTTGGTGCAAGGCCAGCACTAAAATCCAGGAGGACCAGGCTTTGGAGCTGTGGATCTGCTCTGAGTGCTATTGGAACAGTGCAGCTGACAAGGTCTGGAGGAGAAGACATAGAAGTGTTTGTTAAATCCCACAGCATGGGCAGTTTTTCATTTATTTCTGTTTTTTTTTTTTTATTTTAAGCATGGGAAGCAAAGGATCGAGATGGATCATCTGGTGCAGTCACATAATCTTAAAATGAAAAATCTGGGTGTTTCTCTGTGGGAAAAGAGAGAAGAGGATTCAAAAGGAAAAAACACAATAGAGGGTTTAATCCAAAACATCTAAAAGCAAATGTTGCTTTCAGGGACTCTTAGAGATTCCCCACAAAGGGAGAAAGACTGAGTGCCAACAGGGAGAGGGAACAAACTGGAGCGGTATCAGAGATGGGCGCCGCACCCCCATCTCTCACAGAGGCAGCGGGACTCCCTCACTCAAGCAGGTAAACATGATCAGTTTTCAGAAGCTCCCCTGCTCCTGCCAGTCTTCCTTATTTCCTGGGCTTCTGCCAACGTGCAGCAGAACTCTGACTGCCAGAATGGGTCGCACTCAGCAAAGACACAGCCACAGCAGCGACAACTCTGCTCCCAAGATCAAGCCATGGACATTCTCTTCAGATCGCTCAGAGAGAAAAATATTACAGATAGGTCCTGTGGAAGGTACGACAGATAGGCAATGCAGCATTTGTGCTTTCAACATTTTACCACAACAGTTTTAGATTTACAGAAAAATTGAAAAACATGGTAGTTGGTCCGCTAAGTCCATGGGTTCCACATCTGTGGATTTAACCAACCTCAGATTGAAAATGCAGGCTAAAAAAATTATGTCTGGGGGCTGGTGCTGTGGCATACATAGTAGGTTAAGCCTCCGCCTGTGGCCCAGGTATCCCATATGGACGCAGGTTTGTGTGCCAGCTGCTCCTCTTCCAAACCAGTTGTCTGCTAATGGCCTGGGAAAACAGTGGAGAATGGCCCAAGTGCTTGGGCCCCTGAACCCACATGGGAGACCCAAAAGAAGCTTCTGGCTCCTGCCTTTGGATCAGCCCAACTCCAACCAGTGCCCACGTAGGAAGCTGGCACCCTATGTTGAGGCTTAGCCTACCACGCCACATTGCCAAACCTTATAAGTTAATCTTTATAAAGAAAAAAAAATTGTGTCTGAAGTGAGCATGTCTTTATCCTTCAGACAACACAGTCTAGCGGCATCTACACTATGTACTCTAGAGATGTTCAAAGCATCTGGGAAGGTAATGCAAGTATCATGCCATTTTATATAAAGGACTTGGGCATCCCCAGAGTTGGGTATCCATGGGGTCCTGGAACCAACCTCACCGACACTGAGGGTACCAGTAGCTTCCCCAAGTATCCTGTACCCAGTATTCCCTGTTGTTAGTACCCTATGAGACATTTGGTGCATACCTTTGCTATCAATAATTCACTATTACTGTCATTATTATTAATTAACACATCATTATGTACCAAAGCTCAGGCCTCATTCAGATGTCTTTAGTCTCTTTCCTGCTCTGACTCTGCCCCATTTTCCATGTCAGATCTAATCACCAGGGTTCCTGACTAACAGATTTTTTTGCACTTTGCTTATTTTTGATGACTTTGACAGTTTTGGGGAAGACTGGCCAGATATTTTGTAGAGTGTTTCTCAAATTGTGTTTGTCTGATACGTTTCTCTCTCTCTCTCTCTTTTATTTTTATTTTTTGACAGGCAGAGTTAGTGAGAGAGAGAGACAGAGAGAAAGGTCTTCCTTCTGTTGGTTCACCCCCCAAGTGGCCACTACGGCCGGCATGCTGCGCCAATCCGTAGCTAGGAGCCAGGTGCTTCTTCTGGTCTCCCATAGGGTGCAGGGGCCCAAGCACTTGGGCCATCCTCCATTGCCTTCCCGGGCCACCACAGAGAGCTGGACTGGAAGAGGAGCAACTGGGACAGAGTCCGGCGCCCCAACCGGGACTAGAACCCGGGGTGCTGGTGCCGCAGGTGGAGGATTAGCCTAGTGAGCCGTGGTGCTGGCCTGATATGTTTCTCTTGATTCCAGCTGGGCTCCAGGTTTGGGAGAGGCAGACAGAAGATGTACAATGCCAGTCCCACCACGATGTCTCCGAGTATGTGATTGACGTGACATCCCTAATGTTAATCTTTGTCACTTCACTGCCTTTCTGTATTAGACTCTCTGGAAGGAAGTCACCATGTAGCTCCATCTTCTTGAGGGAGAAGTAGCTACATAGATTTTTTTTTTAATTCTTCTATATTGGGATTTGTCTCTTATTTATCAAAAATGTTTATTTGTTTTACTTGTTTAAAATAGAGACAGAGAGAAGGAGTATGAGAGAGATCTTCCATGTGCTGGTTCACTTCCTAAATGCTCACAAGAGCCACAGCTAGGCCATGGCAACTCTGGGAGCCTGAAACTCCTTCCAGGTCCCCCATGTAGAGGACTGGGTGGTCAACCATTGGAGCCATCACCTGCTGCCTCCCAGGGTATGCATTAGCAGGAAACTGGAATCATGAGAAGAGCCAAGAATTGAACCCAAGCACTCTCATTATGGGATGCAGTTGTCCCAAGTAGCATCTTAATTGCTGTGCCAAATGCTCACACCTGTTTATTTATCTACTCAGTGGCTCATTTATATAAAGATGGACTTCTGGGTAATTATTTCATATTTCAGTTTATAACCCAGTACTACCTTTTATTATGAGCTCTTCCAGTTGACTCCTGTGACCCTTTGACATACCCATACACCAATGTGTTCCTTGGGCTCTCCTTTATTTTCTGCATTACAGGATACACTAGGTTACACTTGTCTATTACCTGCCCCATCCCTAAAATAAGCCAGTTCTCCAAGGGCCCTGGTTCCTTTCATTTCAGAATGGTGTTAGAAACCAAGTTCTGGGTCCTGCTGTGCTTGCTGTTACTGGGATATTGTTGCCCCTCGCTCTCTGAAGAGTAAGCTTTGATTTAAAACTGATTATGACTTTTCAGTCTGATGCTGGTGCCTTGCCCCAAGCCTAAGAAACAGAAACAAGAAATGGAAAAAGCTGATGGCCATTGTGATTTACGCTCAGGTTTCACCACTTATCAGACATACAACCTCTTGCAAGTTGCTTCATCTCATCAAGCCAAGGACTCGTTTTGAAAATGGGAATAATTAAAAATATACTAAAAGTGACTATGTGTAAGGGTAAAGTTAAGAAGCAAACCCATGACCGACAAATATTAGTAACCCCTTAGGAAAAAGGGTCACCCCCTCTTTCTGCACTTTAGACCTTTCATGCAAGAGAGAATTGCTTTGGAAAACATTTTTCTCCATATGTGAAATCCAGTGCAGGGCCAGTGCTGTGGTGCAGTGGGTAAAGACTGCCTGCTGTGCTGGCATCCAATATGGGTGCTGGTTCGAGTCTTGGCAGTTCCACTTTTTTTTTTTTTTTTGACAGGCAGGGTTATACAGTGAGAGAGAGAGACAGAGAGAAAGGTCTTCCTTCCATTGGTTCACTCCCCAAATGGCCAATATGGCAGGCATGTTGCACCAATCCGAAGCCAGGAGCCAGGTGCCTCCTCCTGGTCTCCCATGCGGGTGCACAGGGCCCAAGCACTTGGGCCATCCTCCACTGCCTTCCCGGGCCTCAGCAGAGAGCTGGACTGGCAGAGGAGCAACTGGGACAGAATCTGGCGCCCCGACCTGGACTAGAACCCGGTGTGCTGGCGCCACAGGCGGAGGATTAGCCTAGTGAGCCGTGGCGCCGGCCGGCAGTTCCACTTTTGAACCAGCTCTCTGCTATGGTCTGGGAAAGCAGTGGAAGCTGGTCCTAGTGTTTGGGCCCCTGCACCCACATGGAAACCTGGAAGAAGCTCCTGGCTTCGGATTGGCACAGCTCCGGCCATTGCAGCCATCTGGGGAGTAAATCAGTGGATGGAAGACTTTCTCTTTCTCTCTCTCCTTCTCCCTCTGCCTCTGCCTCTGTGTAACTCTTTCAAATAAATAAATCAATTTGTAAAAAATTTTTAAAAAATTTAAAAATCCAATGCAAAGTCAGTTGACTTATTGAGTTTCTTGTCTATATTTCAAAGCAACTGTTGGACAACTCCACGTGGGTATATGGATATTTGAATTCAAAATATCTGAAGCTAAATTGTTTTCACTAAACCAAGTCCTACATCAGATTTTCCCATTTCTTGTGGAAGCATTGTAACTCATTCATATTATCCAGATTTAAACTTTTAACTCTGGCAGTGCCAATTGTATATTTCAGAAGAATACTGCTGAGAACAACTGCAATATTCACAGTTCTACAATATTCTTAAAAGCACGGGAGCACTGGTAAGCCACTAAAGAATTGCAGGGACAATCTCTAAAAGAAGGGAACTCAGAGTTAGGAGTGAATATTTGGAGCTATTTTTCCCTGGAGAAGTCTTCTTATACTTTGAATAAAGTGAAATCCTTGGAGGAGGTGGGGGTGGGGAGGGCTTGCAGAATCACAGAGAGAAAAACCGTAACCCTGGCCTTGCAGGGATTCGATGACAAACACCCTACACTTAGGTCGGAGAGCTCCACAGGTCTATAATCTAAGGACAAACTGGAAATAAACTGGCTCTTCCAACAACTGAAGCCCAACTATCCCAATCTCTGCACGTTGATGAAATTCACTGGACTCAGTCAGAAATCAGTGTTTAACTCTCTGGATGAAGATCACACCATTCTAGGCCTCAAATTACTGTATAAGTGTTCATGTATGTATGAACTCTAACATTAAACATTTTTGTGAGAGGCACACAAAAGGATAGTACAATGTGAGCAAAACACAAGTGAGACAACAAAAAATACAAAACCCTACCACATGATACCCACGCTAGACACAATAATAGGCACAACCTTTAAGATAGCTCTGAAAATATTTAATGAAATAAAAACAATTCTGAGAATTTTGGTAGAAAACCAGAAACTATAAAAATGAAATAACCCATGGAAATTCTGTAACTTAAGGATGCAACAATCAAAATTTAGGACATGATGGTCTGACAACAAATTAGTCACAATTGTAATCAGCAGAACTGGGAGATCAATCAGAAAAAAATATTGAGATTAAACATGTAGATTTGGGGCTGGTGTGCTGCAGTGGGTTAAGCTACTACCTGTGACACCATCATCCCATATTGGAGGGCTGGTTTGAGTCCTGGCTGCTCTGCTTCCATTCCAGATTCTTGTTTATGTGCCTGGGATGGCAGCAGAAGATGGCTGGGTATCAGGGCCCCTGCCACCCATATGGGAGAACTGGACAGAATTCCTGGCTCCTGGCTTCTACCTGGCCTAGTCCTGGCTGTTTTTGCCATCTGGGGCATGAACCAGAGGATGGGAGATCTCTCTGTCTCTCTTTCTCTGTCTTATACTCTCCCTTTTCTAATAAATGAATATTTAACACAAATTTAAAGTAATTAAAAAAATGACTTTAAAATGTGTAGTTGGGATTCATATTTGTTGAAAGAAACAATGAATAAATAAATCAACAAAATTAGGAAGGCAAGTGAGGTTGAGTGGGATATAGGCTTTGCATAGATGACAGGGAACTCTGATTTGGATTCCACCAATAGTTAGGAAATATTAAGTATTGTTTTTATGGGAAACTCCCTTCTTTGCTCACTCCCTCCCTCCCTCCCTCTCCTTTTCCTTCTCTCCTGTCTCCTTTTTTTATTTTTTTAAATTACACATAAGGATTTGCAAAGCCACTATAAGAAAACTCTTAATGTGAGAAAGACCAAGTCATTATTTGGAAACTTTTAAATGAAAATTACTGTAAGAGTCCATTTGTAAGGGTCATTTAAATTCTTGTTAGGCTGAACCACTGTTCACAAGGAAGACTTACCATTCATGGAAAATCCCACACCCTTGATGGGCTCCCAGACGCTAGAGGGCAGTCTAAGACATCCTTGTAGCGCGACCCAGAGAGGAGTGAGCACAGCCACCAGCCTGGAGTTTGAAACACACGCACCCCGATGCCCCACGTGCTCGGGCCTTCATGGCCTCTTCCTCTGTGACTTTCCCAGCTCTTTGTGGGAGACGTTCGGTGTTCTCCTACAGTCCGATAGCCTCCCCGGGGGCTGAATGAAGGATCCTGTGTTGCCTCAGGAGACCAGAGCCGCCTGCTATCCAGAACCTGCACCCATTGCTGCCGCTGCCGGGGTGCAAGGAGGTGCCTCAGCACTGTGCTCCCAGGAGACCTCTGCTTTCAGTCCTGGCGATGGCAGGAGCCTGGAGAATGCCACTCTTCCCATTCTAAGTGCGCTCTGTTCCAAGGACCACAGTGGCGTGGCGCTGCCTTCAACCCCAGTGGAGATTCAGAGGAAGAAAAAAGTCCCTTGAATATATCCCTATACCTCCGTTTTGCACTGGACTGAAACATGAGCCCTTGGGGAGTTGGGGTCCCCAGTTCTTCCAGACTCTGCATTTATGACTAAGAAGGTGTGAGCTCCCTCATCCATTTCCCCCCCATCGCCACCCAACTATCAGATCACTTCGGTTAACAGTCACTAAAACACCCACTCCATCAACCAATCAGATGTATGTGGGTTTTTCCAGGATTCTGGAGTGAGCAAACTGGCCCTAATTAACACCCGCAAATAATGCAAGTTCCTGAGCATAAGTTCAACTCCCCCAGGGGCTCAGAATCTCAGGAAGCGCTATCCCCAGTGCCAGTGCTCCGCAGTCACCTTCCCTTTAGAGGAAGGGTTGTTTTATTTGTTTTTATTTTTGTTCAAGGCAGAGCTGCTTTTAAAGGCTTATTCTAAAAAGAGATTAAGTTGGAGTCTGGTTCTGACTAGTGGGAACTTTCCTTCAGCTGAACCAACTGCAGGCTGCGCTTGAACTTCTGCCAGTACGGGGGCCAATGCCGCAGCACTTTTCACTTAGAAGTGGCTAATAAAATCATGACGGGAAATCATAAAAGAGAATTACAAACAAAATCATCAAAAAGGAAAAAAATAATTTTGCTATGATGAAATTCAGCCTCCAGGGACCAGAATAGAAAATTTGCAGACATAAGCTTATGTCAGCAGAGACACTTGAGGGATTTCAAAGTTGTTTCCGCTCAGTGAGTTTAAGAAACCAGTTTCTACCAATTGGTTGCTTTTACTACTGCAGGAAACCTGAGGACAGTTGGACAAAAGAAAAATCTGCAATCACCCAAAATACAAGAGGAACTGCCTTCCCATTCTGGTGCATTTATTTTAAAATAAATTTGTTTTTACTTATTTTTAAAGGGGCTTTAAGAACACATCACTTTCACATTTGCTCATTCTATGAATGGCCTAGTTAACATATTGAAAATATCTTAATGAAATAATCATGCCATTACTCTCATACCTCTTGATTTTAAGGGATAGTCATACTTACTCATATAGTGAACAGATGAAATCATCATCAGAAAAATAATTGGCCATTAAGTCATAAGTATATTTCACAAACAAGTATGTGCTCACTGCTTCAATGCTACAGAATCTCTATTTTTAAGTATTTTGCACATGTCCACAGCTCAGGGATAATTTTTTTCCTGTGGCGTTCTTTACTTGTTTATTTTTGGACCGTGTGGGCCAAATCTGTTCCATCTTTGACCTTTGGGTTCTTTTCTTTTTCTTTTTAGGGAAACAGCCATGTGTACCTTTCCCAGTATGAAACATACACACACACTTTCATGCACGATAAACACTGCGCAGACTGGCTTTTCTGACAGAGAAATCAGTGCCAGTAGTTCTTTAAAATGTCAAGCTTCTCGTTCAGCACGAGACCTGTCACTGTCCATGTGTTTCTCTGATGATACCCCAGATCTTACTGACTGGCAGGCTTCCCATATGTCAGGAGTGCTGAAATGTACAAGACACCCATTCAGACTCACCCCTTCCCTGCAATGATTGGAGTGGGGGTTGTGTGTGTGTGTTTCTGGCTGTTTGGAAGATTTGCTACTCTCCTAGGCACTTGGCCTCCCAGAGAAGCCGAAGAGCCTTGAGTTCATTGCTTTTTCTCCACTCTTAGGATACCAAGGTGCCACCGGATGTTTCCCCATGCCTCTTAGAAAAGTACACCGCTGCTTTATGCTCCCACTCCAGCGCTACTCACGGGCATGACCAAGAACAGTTTGGCGCATCTAGAAAAGTGACTTCTCCTTATTATCATAGCTTAAAAAAGTATTCTGTATAGACCGAACAGCATGAGAAACCAGCAACTGACAGGCCTGGGTACAACTGTAGCAATTACTTGCTCTGCAAGCATGCACCTCCTTGCATATTAATGTCTTCGCGTGTAAAGTGAAAATATGAAGAGTATACAAAGGTTTAAGCCAAGAATAAATCAAGACTATATCCAATTGTGACAATAAACAGAATTCTTTTCCCCTTACCCAGCCTATCTTGGACAAAAGGAATAAAAAGCTAAGGAATACATCAGAGAAGCAAGCAGAGGGGAACACCATGGTGTACACTGGAACTGGGCTGTCCTGTGTGAATCAAAGCATAGTGTAACACGAGGGACACTCCAAAAGCTTGTGGAAAATGGAATTGAGAGGCAAGTTTAGTTTGATGTAAGAAAATGTTTGAGGGGCAATCCCAGTGGCATACCAGGCTAAGCCTCCACCTGCAGTGCTGGCATCCCATGTGGGCAGTGGTTTATGTCCTGGCAGCTCCTCTTCCAATCCAGCTCTCTGCTACGGCCTGGGAAAGCAGTAGAAGATGGCCCAAGTGCTTGGGCTCCTGCACCCACGTGGGAGGCCTGGAAGAAGCTCCTGGCTCCTGGCTTTGGATTGGCCCAACTCTGGCTGTTGCAACCATTTAGGGAGTGAATTCATGGATGGAAGACCTTTCTCTCTGTCTCTCTTTCTCTATCTGTAGCTCTGCCTTTCAAATAAATCAATAAAATCTTTAAAAAAGTGTTTGAAATCCATGCAGTTTCCATAATGCACATTTCCATTTTATATGAATGGATTTCAATGTTTATTTGCACGAGAATAAGCTTATCTTTTGGTTGCATTTTCTAAGAGCATTTTGAAGTGCCCTGGTGCACAGCTGGTTTTGCCCAGTCAGTCATGACATGGGTCAGGGTCGTGTCTAGGGTCACACCACTGCTTTCTACCTACGTAGATATTTCACATAAACTTGCAGCTTGCCTGCAGTATGACAACTTTCCCAATTTCAAGCATGCCATGTCAGGAAATGATGGACTTGTTCTTCCCTAGCCTCAGTGTCCATGACAGCTCTGAGCATTCCCACATGTAGGCCACATGTGTATCCTGCATTGGAACACACAGCGGAGACCATCACTTTCCTTAACAATTGCCACCTGATCCTAGCAGTGGACCGTGTGCTCCATACAGATGGACTTTTGGACTGGGATAGAAAGTCTTAGATCATCTGCTCTTCACTCCTTATCTGGGAAAGAGTGATCCAGTTAGGAAACCATCCAGACGTGATGATTTGCCAGGGAAGCTTCTGATAAGTTATTTATTTTTAGTATTTTTATGGGAACAAGACAAGTAAATACATCAAGTTCGAATCAGTCTACCAAGTGGGTTCTGATGTAAGGGAAATGAGAAAGCCTGGCTTTTTGGTACTGATCCCAGGCTAGTAACACACACTCCACAGGGCCAGCATCTCATCCACCCCCATTTCCCTGCCCCCACTGCGGCTTGTCATCCTTGTCTTCCGAGTAGAAGCTTCATACTCACTGCGGGCCCTTTCCTCTGTCACCGTGCTGGCCCACCGCCCTGTCTCTTACTTTTCCCGCCTCCCCTTCCTTCCTTCCGATGACCAGACTGGGTCCTGATCACCCAATGCATTGAGGCAAACAGGTTCTTTGCTTTCTCTTCCTTTCAACAAATAGCTTCCCACTGCCATCTCCCGCACCCTGGCCGTGGAACTTGAATCCCTGTGGGCTTGTCCTGTCTCTGCTCTAGAACTGGCTTCCTTTGTCTCCCTAAACGTTCTTCTCATTAAGACTCTGCCAGAGAGCCATCCAGCCCTATTTCTCACCACTCCCTAAACAATCCCTTTTATTCCATTCAGTCCCAGCCTTTGTGTCTTTAATACTTTCCTTCCACCTCTCCTACCACAATTCCCAAGTCTGAGCCTCCTGTTCAAATTCCTGCTAAGTGTACATCTGCCACTACACCACCTTAGAACACCTGGGAACCTGGGGACGCAAAGATAACAGCTTTACCCTGCCTGCGACTTTCACCTTCCAGCCAAGCTGTGCATTTAGAGCAAAACCCTCTCCCCACATGGAATCTTGCGTCATGGCTTGAGGTGGCATTGGCGAGACCCAGCTGGTCCTGGAGATGCGACGGCAAAAGAAATCCAGGCAGCCGGCACAGGCGCCGGGAGCCGGCCGCCCGGGAGGCTCCGGTGTCCCGGGAGTGGCCAGCTCCGGCCCGCAGCCCGGGGACCCGCCGCTAGGAGGCGCCGCGAGCTCGCCAGCCCCGCGCCCGCTGCGGGAGGAGGGCGAGCGCGCGGATCCCCTGGGCCAGCCCCCCGAGCCGGCGGGACGGGCTGGCGGGAGCAGACGCGGGGACTGTCACTGCGGACGCGCCGTCCGCACCGGCCCCGGGACCGACTGGGGACTGCCAGACGCCATCCTCGTCTTTTGCCCCATCGGGCTTCTCGGCTGCCGGTCCCCGGTGAGCAGCCGCCGGGGGCGCAGGGCAATGTCTGCCGGGGCGCGCCGCTGTCCCCAGGGGAGACTGGCGCAGCGGCTCGCGAGCCTCTGGTGCCTCTCGGCCGCGCTGGGGATGCTGTGGTCCCCTGCCTCGCAGGCGTTCAACTTGGACGTGGAGAAGCTCACGGTGTACGGAGGCCCCGAGGGCAGCTACTTCGGCTACGCCGTGGACTTCCACATACCTGACGCTCGCACGTAAGTCACTCGGCCGCGGGAACTGGCGCGCGTGGGCGAACCGGCTCGCAGGTCGGGTACCTGCCCCTCTGCCAGCAGCCGGATGGCAGTGGCGGTCTGGCATTCCGAGTCCCGTCCCGCTCCCGCCCTCTGCCCCCTCGCATGTTGCATGTGCCTTGCAAGCTTTGAACTGGAGACAGGCTACTTGCATGGAACGCGCGAGTCCGGGCAGCTCCCGGGCACAAAGACCGGTGCTTCCTACAAAGCAGAGAAAGGGAACCAGTCGACCCGAGCTGTTAGCAAGGACCCCGATATCTGTTGGCCCACGGTGTGGGCTACAAGCAGCCAGGCTCCGTCCTCTGCGACCCCTTGCCCCCCTCCTGTCATCTCGCTGTAGCCACAGAGCTCCACCTAGAGAGGAGTTGGGGCTGTTGGCACCCTCTCCTAGACCAGGTTTCCAAGAGGAAATTAGGTCTGACAGTCTCCTCTCGGTAGATAGGCTGCTGCCTGCCACCCCCGCTCTCGTCTCAGCCCGCGAGCCGCCGCCGAGGCTGGCTGGCGTGCGCGCCGTGCGGTGATCTCCCCGCGAGTGACCTTCTGCAACCCCTTTCGCAGAGCCAGCGTCTTGGTGGGGGCGCCCAAAGCCAACACCAGCCAGCCCGACATCGTGGAAGGGGGAGCCGTCTATTACTGCCCTTGGCCGGCCGAGGGGGCTGCACAGTGCAAGCAGATACCGTTCGACACCACCAGTAAGTGATGTTTGTCGCTCCGGACTGTGCGCTCTGGTTGGAAGGAACCAGAGCCGTATTGGAGTCACCTCCCCCTTTCTTTGTGCCTGTGCTGTGGGCTGTCCGGATCCCTAGAGGAATCCGCTCTCTCAGCTCCGGACGAAGGCGAGGGAAACCTTTAGTGAGCCTCGGGGAAGGGAGCGTGCTCCTGTTTGGTCCGTGTGTGCTGGATGCATCCCGGGAACTTCTGTTGCCTTTCTGTCTGGAGATCAGGGCGAGCGGACGCTCCGCAGGAGTAGAAAAATGACACCGTCACTGACTACGGAGAGCCTTTGGTTGCTTTCCCAGGATAGACCTAGGAAAAGAGCGGTCCTTGGCGCTTGCTGTGCCCACACTCCAGAGGGAGACCCAGACGTCACTCCATGGTGCTGTTTAATTCTTTACAGGAAGAAAGAATTTTCTTTCAAAATATTGGCCATTGGATGCAAACTAGTACAGGCAGAGTGTGGATGGGTTACATTGATTTCTAAAATCCCCAGACAGATGTTTCTTATTTAATTAAAGGGAAAATACATTTTAAACAGTTCAGTCTGGTTATGTTTCCTCTGGTGTTTTCTCTTTGGGTCCTGAGAAAATAATTTAAATGTAATGCTTTCAAAAACATTAACACTGAGCATTTTAACTATACCACCAAAACTTCAGGAACTTAAAGGTATGCATTATTGGAGAACAAATGATCTTTTTTCAGAACAATGTGAGTATGCCAGCTCAAATAATGGCCTTTGATGGGCAACCCATTACAATGCCTTTTAAGCACCACTAATTTTACAACATTGTACTTGATTTCTTTGAATTTTAATTATTGTGATATTAGCATTTACGGTTTATGTAGAATATCCATTTCTGAAGAGTTCTGATGAAGGCTAGGTGATATCTACCTGTTACTTTGTCCTTTTATGTTAAAAAATAAAATAATTTCAGTTTTATGCATATGTAAATCATTTTAAAGAAAAAGTCCTATGCAAACCTGCCTTGAGTTATGAACAACTTAGGAAAGTATTTGATAAAAGCATTTGAAAATGTTCCCTATGCCTGTCTATATGCGCTCACAATAGTCTACTCACCATTCTTGGAAATAAGTCAGTTATTTTCCACCAATTTTTAGTATCAGTAATTGGAAAAATTATACCTTTTGATGTTAATTTGTGACAAGTTTTAAGTAGTTGTTTATATCAGGATTTGAGATCCCTTCCAGTTACTGCTCTCTAGTTTCAGATAAACTTTCCAAATCAGAAGTTAGGCATTTAAGCATACAATTCCTGCCATTTAAATAATTCATGTCTAACTCATTTGCATTGTAAAAATATTTTAAACTCAGACCTTGAGAAATAAAGGTATGGATGTACATTACGGAAAGGAGCATTTATATTTTGAGACATACTTGATGTGTTTTCGGCAAGAAGCTGGCCATAACATGGAAGTGAATTTAATACCCTCCTAGGACATGTCTATCATCTATCAAACCAAGGCCTGGTTAGTGTATTTTTTTCCTTGATAAAAGAAGAACCACTGGTGGCACAGGGAAGTTGCATCTGAGTACCTTTGTAAGTACTGGTCCTGGTGAATGTCATGGCTCAGCAGATAGAAGCCACAGAAATACAGATAGAAACAGGAACTTTTGAAAAGTAACCACACCTAACCCCAAGTTTCCAACGTTAAACTGTAGTAGGTTACATTTTCCAAAGCTCATTTTAAAGCAATTGTTTGAAGCTTTGAATTCACTTTCCCATAGAGAACTAATGCTGAAAAATTGTGCTTTGGTTTCCAGAGTAGCCCACAGGAATGCACTTAACCCTTATTGTAGTGGAACGATATTTCCAATGAAACATCAGGGAACAAACTCGTGCAATTTTGCCTGTTAAATAAATGGGAAAATAACATCGAGGCACGCTGATTGTGAGTTGCAGAAAGATGAGGGCCTCTTTCGTGCCGGTTCTGAGGAAGGCAAATGTGTGTCTCTGCGGGCTTTCGAGGGGAATGGGGCTGGCTCGACACTGTCCTACTTTAAGTGTACCAGGTTTCTCCCGATAGGTGCGTGAACTCAGCCTACTGTTTGCTTATCAAGCATGATCACAGTCATTGAAGCCTTCATCGACGGAAGCAAGCCAGGGAAGAAAGAGGGAGGGGAATGAATGGTCCTGAGATTTCTGAGCAGGAAATTTTTCTAAAATGCAAGGCAGCAGAGGCTGCAGTTTGTGAGGAAGAAGTGGTCCAGATTTATTTAGAAGATGGGACTGGCTGGGAAAAGAAAGTTCCTCTTGTCAGCCATCAGGGGGTACTGTGGGCCCAGAAACCTTGTTTAGGACTAGGACTAACCTGGAAATAGGTGGGGGAAAGGAGCCAGAGCCCCCCCAGCTCCAGTGTTTGCTCCTCATCCAGTGTGTGCTGAGGACCCTCCCTCGCCTGTGCCGGTGACCTTGTGCAGGTGCCCTCAGACAGCGGAACAGGGAGTAGCTGCCATTTGCTAAGAAAGTACAGCAGAAGCCAGTGTAGCTATTTCTCATTTGTGTGTCTGATTTGTGAGCAGAGTGGACTCAGGTGGGAGCAGGCAGCATGGCTGCTCTGGGTCCTGCAGTCAGCCTGCCAGATGGATTGTATTTATTGATCACTACTGTGCATCAATCATTTTATGGACGTTGTTTCTAATCCATACCAAAAACAAGGATGTAAAACTCATTGCATACAGAAGGAAACCGGCCTCCAAGGTGTGCCCAAGCCCGCAGCCTGGTCAGTATTGCAGTCAGGATTGGAACGGAGGCCTGTTGTGCTCCAAAGCCTGTCTTCCTTCCAGCAATGGGGAGAGGACTGGTCCTCGCAGAGAGCAAGTTCAGGATCATGACGAGTTCCCACGGAGCCCTGAGAGGCACTGTTTGCCTTTCTGTGTCTCCTGTTCCCCCACCCCAATGTTAGCTTCGTATGTGCCAAAGACAGCCACCCTGCAGAGAGGAGCCAGAAGGGAAGAGCAGCTTTGGTTGAAGGGCTGTAGGCATCTGGGGCGTGGAAGCAGCTCCTGTCTTGGTAGGAACTGCAGGTCAGAAATGCTCCTGGTTTTCTGAGAATGAGAGGCCCCTCTCACATCCCCCAGTTAGCTGCCCCTGAGTTACTCTCTGCCCTTTGCCAGAAATCGCCGACTTCCCCACACAAGGGAAAAAGATGTCTTTGCTGGATGAAGTGGTGGCTCAGAGTGACGGACACCCACACACTAACATCCACGTACCTGGGCGCTGTGTCAGGCATGAGTGCGTGCCTGCTGTACAGGTACCTGCAACTCTCCCTGTCTACTTTCAGATCTGAATTCATCCTAAGTAAACTTGACCTTTTTTTATATTTATATTACTTATTTGAAAGGCAGAGTTACAGAAAGGGAGAGAGAGAGAGAGAGAATGATTTTCCATCTGCTGGCTCACTCCCCAATTGGCTGCCATGGCAGGGCTGGGCCAGGCTGAAGCCATCAGCCCAGAGCTCCACCGGGGTCTCCAAGTGGGTGGCAGGAGCCCAAGCACTCAGGCCATTCTCCACTGCCTTCCCAGGTGCATTAGCAGGAAGCTGGAGCAGAAATGGAGCATCGGGGATTCCAGCCGGCGCTCACGTGGGTTGTTGGTGTCATAGGTGGCAGCTTATCTAGTGCACCACAGTGCCAGCCCGAAATCAGACCTCTGAATAAAGTTCTTTCCTCCTGTGAGGACCCTGGGATATCTAATAGTGTTCTGCTGCAGTAACCTACCACATTTCTCAGCCTAGACACAGAGGGAGATTGGCATGTAATCTAGTTACTGAACCCAATTGTGATCCTGGACCTCAATTATTTTTTAAATGCCTTTTTTTAATTAAGCTACCTTTCAGTTTTTTTCATTAAATAATCATTATTCATTTTTCTTTTATCAGGTCAAATAACTTAGACTCTTTTTCTTTTGCTACTTCTCATGATAAATGCAAGACCAGAGGAAGCGTAGGCTAGCCCAGCACTTCAAATGCATGAATACCATTCAACTCTGTGGTCCTTTCAAGTCCAGAAAAGGAAACTTGAGGGACACATATGGTGGGGGGGAGGGGCAAAGAGCAGATAATTTTCCTGCTCTGTACAAAATCAAGTGGTTCAAAAAAAAAAAAAAAAGGCTTCTCTCCTCTCCCTTCTGTCTTTCCCTCTCACTTCAACAGCATACAATTTTCCCCATCACTAAATTGACTTCTTTCCCTTCTGCCTCATGAACTCTCTCAAGTACGTCCCCAAGTCTTAACTTAAAACGTCACATCTGCCAAACCCAAGCCTCTCGTTCCCCAGTCTACTTCAAGGTTCATTTCTTCTTTTTCCTACATTTTTTCCAAACCAATGTGTGGCTTAAATAAGGATTGTCAGATTAAACCCTTTCTGCCAAAGCGGAGGATGAATGAAACAATGCAACAGCCAGCTCACCTGTGGAATCATGAAAGGGCGAACTGGAGCAACAAGAACAGGAACGGAGCACGCGGATCTCTGTTTCCCATACTGTGTAAATGAAAGGAGGAAGATAAGGGCATGTGCTAATTGGTGATGATCATCCTGCTGGCACTAACAGTAACAGAGAGACATACAGCTGGGAACCACTCACAATTAGGGACCCACATGAAAAGGGAACAGGAAGAGGTGGGTGGTGCCATTGAGATTTGGAAGTCATCTGCCTGGCCTTAATTTAGTATCTTTTTTTTTTTAAGCACAAAAAACTTTTATAAATGGAGGACCATTTGGTTGGGATATTTCAAAGCTCCAGAATGGCGAGATTTTTGTCAGAATTGTGTTTTAGCCTGGAAACCAGAAGCCTTTGTTTTGGGGGCTCTGTTTTATTTTGTGTTGAGTGATTCCACAGTAAGAAGCAGCTTCAGGCGTCTGGCTCTGGGACTGGCACAGGGTGTTTTGTGTGTGTGTGATAGTGTTGGGTTGGGCGTGTCCCTTTTCTCATGTGAGAGTTGTGAAACATATTGGTCACATAAGTCTTACTGTGCTAACTTCCCCAGAAAGGAATCCGTTTTTGTTCAGGAACAAAGAAAAGAAAAAGATGTAGGTCAGAGCTCCCCAAGTCCATGCTGGGGGACTTAACACAGATATAGCAGTCAGGGACAGCAGAAAGCTGGGCTGCCATGGGTTCCGTTGGAAGTAGACAAAGGAAGAAGGAAATCCAAAGATAACCTACTCCTTTTAAGAATTAATAATGCCATAAAAATGCCATAGTCAGATTAAGGTTTGCTACGCATGAAAAAATACACATACACACAGTCACACACACACAAGGGAACTTCAAAATGTTCATGGAAAGTGGAATTAAAAGATACATTTACTTTGGTGCAAAAAGAATTAAAAACCATGCATACAAAGGGGTCTTGTAGGGATGGTCACTGTGGTACAGTGGCTTAGAGCTGCCAGTTGGGATGTCCATGTCCCATCCTGGCATGCCAGTTTGAGTCCTGGCCCCTCTGCTTCCAATCCAGCTTCCTGCTAACGCCCCTGGGAGACAGTGGATAATGACTCAAGGACTTGGGTTCCTGCCACTCAATGTTGGAGACTTGAAAGGAGATCTGGGCATTGGCCTGGCCTGGGCCCCCCTGGCTGTTACTATTAGGAGCATTTGGGGAGTGAACCAGCTGATGGAAAATCTCTCTCTCTGCCTTTCAAATAAATAAATAAATACATCTTTTTTTAAAAAAGACATCATAGAAATTGCATATTATGGGAAAATTATGCATGGATTTCAAAAATGTTTGCACCAAAATAAATCTATGTTTTCATCCCATTTTTCCATAGACTTTTTGAAGTCCGATCGCATGTATTACTAGGGAACTTCCTCTGCTAAGGGCTGCTCCCAGTGAGCCGTCAAGGGTGCTTTAGGTGGATGCCATCTTTTCTGGAAGCGATTCCCTTCAGCCACTGTGCCTGAATACACCGGCCTGGCAGAGGCAGCCACCTTTCCTGACTCTCTATGGGCTCAGACTCCCCACATGACGATCGCAAGTCAGCCCTGATGTGAGAAGGGAGGAGGCAGCGGTCCCTACCACACATAGCAACCAAGGAAGCAATTAGAAAAAGGAAGTCCTTGAAACTCCAGCTAGAAATGGGAAACAGATCTGCTTTATGACTAGTTGAGTAGTAGGAGCATCAGGCGCCTGTAGCTTAATCTGCAAAATTCTTCCAAGAAGCTGGAAGTCTGTGTGAGGATCAGCCATCCAGGTCCTTGGCAGGAATACCGCGGGCAGCGGCTGCAGCCTTCTGCGAGCATTGTCTGACACGGTCCTGAAGTTATTCTGAAGTTAACCCAAGGGACCTTTGAGCTGACCGGTTGAGATGTACACACTGCAGCTTTACCTGCTTTGTATAGAGAGGCTCTGCTCATGTTGATGACAACAGCTCCTGGCCCTGCGAGAGCTCAACTCAGGGGTGCCCTGCCTGCCCCATGCACATCCAGGAACGTGGAGACTGGAGGCAGATGTATCAAAGGCTAACTGATTGTATTCAAAGAACCCATTCATTCTCGGACCAGCAAGCTTGCTTAGGACATTTACAATTAATGCTTCAGTTTAAGTACATATTATCAAAATGTGTTTATTGCATAAACTATATTTGCAGAAAGAAACATTACAATTGATTTCAAATAGTGTCAATTCTAGGGTATGTTAGAAGGAGATTTAAGATATGAAAGCAAATTGTGATTCATTGGCAGGTGATTTAAACTCCAAACATTCTACCTAATACAGCCATCGCAGGCTGCTGTGGGATTTGGGTGGGCGGCTCTCAGACAGAGGCCACCAGACATTCTGGAAGGAGCAGACCTCAACCTCAACCACGCAGAAAGGCCAGGACTTGGCTGCTGCTATGTCTGGGATCACTGCAGGGCTCTGCTGAATGAGAGACTTCTCTAGATACATAAACACTGATGGAAGTGGTCTTTGCTCTTTTGATGATACTTTCTCAAACCTATGTCTTATTTTTTCTAGTAAGTATAGAAATGACTGCTGGGCATTAGAGGAGGGGGGATTGACTCTAGAGGAGTTTGGGGGGTGATGGACTGTGTTCTGATTATGGGGGTGGATACTTGACTGTACTGAAATGTATTCATCAAAACCCATACAACTATATATCACAGAGTGAATTTTTCTGTAAATTAAAAACACCCTGCCCCCATGAATGGTACCAAAACCCTTATGGAAAATGCAAGAGAGCTGTATATTTGATAGGATTCAATTTGGTTTTGTGGCCATTGCTACATGTGGGCATTCAGTTCTTAGCACTATGGGAACGTCTGCTCTGATTACACCTGGAAGTACAAGGGCACCTATTAACCCTGAAGAGCATAGGACACTGCGTCTAGATGAGGCTGAGCGATTAGATCATTGTGTCAGAGGTACTTTATCATTCCATCAATTTAGAGATCTATGTTCAGAATGTGTTTGTGAGAGGACCGTGAACTCAAAGATGTTGAGTAAGAATACATCTGTGCAATCAAGCACCATACTTATCTAATACCCTTACCCCTAGGAAATGTAGGCCTAGGACCCCTCCCCTGAGGACCACTAAACTAGAGATGTCACTTCAAACACACGGTTGTAGTTGTCCAGATTAGTACAAGCACCCTACAGGACACTGCTTGTTAACATTAGGTCGATGTTCCTCCTCACTTCCCCTATTTGATACAGGAAGGCCTCTGTGTTAATCTGCCCTTACTTCCAGGACGTGACAAGGGCAGAAGAAAGGGCACACTGATGCGTTCCGGGTGGGTAAGAAATAGGCACGAGGTCATGGGCACGAGGTGGGTGGGGACGTAGGTGTATGTGATGGGCGCTTGCTGGGTTTGAGGGATAAACTGTTTACTGTGATATACTGTGATAAGGGGATAAGTCATGTAAGAGGGTGGCAAGAGGGGCTGCCTTAGACTGCGTACGTCATGGGAGGCGACAACAGAGACAGCTGTAAAGGAGCCAGGACCTGGCTATTGACGGTTGACTTCCACTGCCACACCCTGGGGGGAGATTCCATGGATCGTACTGGGTCTGTGCTTAAGATTTCCTAATACTTATTTTCATGAACTTTTTGAAGACACCTAATATGCACGGGTTTCAAAAGTTTTGCACCAAAATAAACTTATTCTTTAATGCTATGTTTCATGAACTTGTTGATGTGCCCTCCTATTTCTGGATATTCATTCTACAGTTGCTGCAGGTCCATTTCTGGAAGAAAGCAGGCATAACACTTAAAAACCGTGGTGTTTTGAATAGCTTAAATACATACGGGTTAGGGCTTAAACCACACAAACATTATGTGACCATGAAAATGAAGTCTACAAGGAATCAGTATAGGAAGACACTTTTGTTTGTTAAGGGAAAGTCATAGTGTTTAAGATTATGTCTATGGCTTTTGGAGTATATAAAAAGGGAGACACAATGAGAGGTCATTTTTGGGAAATGTGATTAAAACTGTAATTCCACCCTCCTTTAGCTAGTACATTTTTTCTTGTCTTCAAACCATGAAAAGGTGTTTATTGATGACCAGGAGAAAAAAAGATAAAAATAAACATGGAAAACAATCTAGGTGACATGACTGGATGCACTGAAGTGATATGAAGATGCACAACGAAATCTCAAAATGAACGCTTTGTATTGGAGAAACACCATCCCAGTTGCTCCCACGTTGTCTTGGGTGTTAGCGGAAGGGTGGCTTGGAACTGTGTTCCTTTGTGTGTGGGTGCTTATGTTGCAAAGTTCTGAAGACCAAGGATATTTTCAGTAATAAGAATATGTGTAAAAACAAAATGCAGTTGTGGGTCTCACCTGTTTTTCATTCTGGGTTGTCTTTAAATCAATAGAAATATGAGAGTACTTCAAAAAGCTAAAAAATTTTGAAATCCATGCACAGTTTTTTCATAATATGCATTTCCATGAACTTTCTGAAGACCCTGAGTATATAGGATTTCAAACAATTTTTACAGCAAAATAAACTTATTTAATTCCTCTTCCCTGAACCCCTTTGAAATACCTGCAGATAGGCTTCATAGTCTGACGTGTCAGGTTCTATAGCCTTTTGGAACAAGAAAGGTGGTTTTGTGAGTAGAACTGCTTTTGAAAATGGGAAAGACAAGCCAGAGGAAGTTAATTCACAATCTTTCTAAATAGTGGCCCATTCACAGAACATGTTATAAAAGACCACTGGAGAAAATCAGAGTGGCTGTAGTTCCAATAACCCTGTGAACCTTAGAAAATGGAAGGCATTTGACAGAGTCGAAATGGCCAGGTAAACTCATGAAGCAGGATTCAATTTCACCACATGAGTTGATGTTTTGTTCTTAATCTGTTACATACAATAAGGCTTTTCTCCCTTCAAACATCCTAAGTGTGTCAAGGACGTGCTGTAAAATCTGGAGCATTTCTTTGAGGGCACATTCTTCTTCTACTCAGACTCGAGTAAGGTGTGGCTGTATTCTGCAGGCTTACACAACTTTTTACCTAAGTTAGGAGTGCTTCAACGTACTTGCGAACAATACTGGTTGAGCAGACAAGAGTGAGACGTCAGCATGGGGTACGAGGGAACTGACAAAGTAAAGACTAGAGCAGCTGTTTCCAAAATCTCCCTGCATGAGTCTTTGGAGTGAGTACAGAAAACTGAGTTCCCATGAAAAATGAATTTGAAAATGGCGGAAGTCACTTTGCTTCTGCGAGAGTCACAGTGCATATTCTCTTAGGAAAGGCAGTAAGAATTCATGAACTAAAGAAATCCACTAGTGGCACAGAATAGGACATTCATAATGTCTCCTCACCTTTCTTAGTCTGAAGCATGCCCAGGTATTGCTGTAGACAGAAACGATCCCCAGCCTCTAGCTTAGCACAGCCACGGCTTATTTGCTGACGGTGTATGTTCAATGTGAGTTGATGGGGAGGCTCTGCCTCTTCAAGCCACCCACGGACCCAGAACCACTGAGGCTCCCGATTGAGACAAGTATCCAGGATCACCCTAACCCTAATCAGAAAGGGGATGTGGCAGATTGCACACTCGATTCAATCAGGTTGACATTCATTTCCTAGGCCAAAGGAAGCCTTGGAGGTGGGTGATGCCAACTTATTTAAATAACAAGTGTTACCCACACCTGTCAAAATGCTATCTATAGCCCACAAAAGAGCTTGACAATCGGAGTAAGGTGTTTCTGTCAACAGATTGGAAGACATGAGTGGGATGTTGTACCCACCATCAGTCCCCAACCTGTTCCACGCTATCCCTGTCCTCTACCACAGGTATCATCTCGAAGGCTGGGTGCCTGCCTCCTGTCACCCCGGCTCCACAGTGACTTGGCAGTTGTATCATCCAGACTTTTACCCTGGAGTCATGGGTTAACCTTCACACACTCTGACTTATAAGAATGTTGCCTAGGGGAAACGGTACAGTTGAAAATAAAGCTTTAGTGTTAGCAGACAGTAAGCTTAAGTCTCAGTGAGTAGTGTTGGCGACTTCTATCAGGAGACAGTTCTAGCACTGGAGTATGGCCAAGAACAAAGCCCAAGGCCTTGCCCTTGTGGGGTTTATAGTGAGCAGCCAGTGACAAGTTGAAAAAACAATAAGGTAAGATGGAGGTTCAGAGAGTGTGTGTATGCATGCCTATTTATTTTAAACTAGGTAAGGCTTTAGATTTCCATTGCTGCTAATATAGATTACCACACACTTGGTGGTTTTATTTAAGTTGATTATCCTACCAGTTCTGGAAGCCAAAGTCTGTAATCTGTCTCCCTGGGCAGCTCTGTTCCTTCTGGAAACTCTGGGGGCAATGGTTTCTTCGCCTTTTCTAGCTTCTACAGCTACTCACATGCCTTGGCTCATGGAACTTTTCCATTTTCAAATCGAGCAAATCTGGGCTGAATCCTCCCCCTGCTTGCTCTCTGTTTCTGCCTTCCTCTCCCACTTAAAAGCACCCGTGTTACATTAGGCCCACCTGCAGAGCCCAGGTTAATCTCCTATTTTAAGGTCAACTGATTGGCAACCTTCATCCACCTGCAAACTTAATTCCTCTTTGCTTACAGGTTTTAGAGGTTATGATGTAGGTCTTTTGGGTGCTCCTAGTGGGTGTACTTATCACAGGTGCACAAAGAAGGTCTCACTGAGGAGGTGATATCTGAGCAAGGGTTTAAATTCGATGAGGGAAGGAATCACGAAATCTCCAGGGGAGGAGTGTTCCAGGTTGTAAGAAAGTCTGCAGATGATACTGTGCTTGGGAAATGATTAAAGTCCATTAGGCTACAGGGAAGTGAGTCAGGGAAAAGGGGATAGAAAATTGGGCAAGGGAGCAAGATATAGGATTATAAGAATGTCTTATAATGTAAGATGTAAGATTATCTAGTACTTTAATGTCCAGAGTCAGGATTTTGGATTTTATTCAAAGAGTGATGGGCAGAAAATGTTGGTCTTTGAGTAGACAAGTCACATTATTTACATCATGTTTCTAGAAGGCTCATTTCAGCTTCTGTAGGAATAGTTGACTGTAGGAAAACCAAAACAGAAGCAAGGAGGCTATGAAGGATCTCATTCCCCTTGTCCAGTGAAAAAGAAGTACAGGCTTGAATTCTGTGACAGGCAGGAGGGCTGAGAAATGGTTGGATTTTGGATTTATTTGAAGCTACATTTAGTAGGATATAAGCATGGATGAGATGAAGAGTGTGTAAGAAAGAGGAAATTTTGACCTGAGTTGTTAGAGGAATGGCATTGAGACAGGGAACAGTGGGAAAGGAGGAAACATCAAAGAGTTGAATGCAGATATGTGTAATGTGAGATGCTTCTTAGACATCCAAGAGGATGTCAAATGAGCACTTGGATAAATAAACCCAGCATTTAGGCAAAATTTCTGAAGATTTAAATTTGGAATAAGTGTGTAGAAGACATTTAAGGCCATGGCTCAAGGAGTGAGTGTGGGTGAAGAGGAGAGAAGCAGTCAGAAGATCAGATAAGTGATGAGATCAAGGTTGAGATCAAGTCTTGAAGCACTCTGACCTTTAGGGAAATAGAGGTCAGTTGAGGACAATGTGTGACAAAACACCAAGGAGGAGTGGCCAGTTAGGTTCAAGAAAAGGCATGAAGTCTATGAAGAAAATCTGATGAAGTATAGTGAAATTTGGACTGAAATTCGGACATTTGATTTGGCAACTGAAAAAAGGGGTGGCAGTGGAATATGTCAGGAGCAAATGGAGATGGCCATCTGGAGGCAGCAGGTATGTGTGGCCACTTTTTCTCTAGGAGTTTTCCTATAAGTGGGACCAGATCAATGTAACAGCCAACAAGATACTCTACCAGTTTCTAGTCTAATAGGAATGACCATGGTGAAAGGGTACAATGATGAGTGAGGGGGGCGCATGCAGGTGCAGCTTCCTGCATGGATGAGAATGGATGGGACCCTTGCAGTCAAGGAGGGAAGTTGTAAGGAAATCTGAGTGAAGGTTGGCAAGTTTGTTGGGAGGAGCAAGAAAGAGATCCTTTTTCACGTTATTTATTTTGTCCGTGAAATGAGAAGCAAGGTTGTCAGCTGAGAGTGCAGGAGGGTGAGTGGAGGAGAAATCTGGGGGAAACAAGTGTGAACGGTCATGCCAGAATGGCAGAACGAATTGGTAGTGAATTCATGAGATTGCTGGGCAGTGCACAGGAATGAATGAGCTTTTACCTTGGCTTGGCCAACACCATGGTCCTATCTGTTTAGGGTACGGTTTCTTTTAGGAAAGTATTTATTTACTTAATGTCAGAGACAAAGACAGACAGAGGGCTGGGCCAGCCTGACACCTGGAGCTTGGAACACCATCCAGGTCTCCCACATGGGTGGCAGGAGCCCAACAGCTGAGCCATCACCTGCTGTCGCTCAAGGTCTGCGTTAGCAAGAAGCTGGAGGCAGGACTGGAGCCAGGGCTCAAACTCAGGCACTCTGACATGCGCTGTAGGCATCTCAAGCCGTGTCTTAGCTGCTAGGCAAGGCCGGATTTTAAGATTTAAGATCTCATAGAGAATGATTTCATCTGAAGTATTAATCTTCCAGAAGGATGAGCTGCAGACATAGAGTTCGAATTCTGCAGTGCCTAGTACATACAGAACCACAGTAAGAACTGTTTTGCTTATAAATGGCTGAGACCCTTTCTACGACAAGAGATGTGGGATCCTGGGGAATACACAACCATATGACAGGAGGGAGTGTAAATATATCTTCAAGGGCTATTGGGAGACAAGTTTACACAGCCTTCATCCTGAAATCCGATCATATCCTGTATCCAAAAGTGTTCCTTTGAGGTCATATTGAAGAAATTTGTGTCAGTTACCCAGCTTCCTGAGATTCCAATGCTGAGAGGTCTTCATTACTTCTTGAAGCAAATCAATGACTGGGCACTCAACAGAAGCATGCCGTGCTCCTGACAGTGGCCAGGTGACATCTAAGCCCTGCGGCGACTCTCACTTCCCCAGCTGTGCCTGTGACCAAGATGTGTGATCCTAGGTGTTACTCCAGGTGTGAAACAATCTAGAGATAAGAAAAAGACATGAAAAATTCAAGGAGCCGAAAGAAAAGCTCTATGGTTGGGAATGGCTAGTGATCTTGGCAAAGCCAGCATTTTCGGAGCCAGATGTTGCCTTTAATAAAGAACTCTGGCTGCAGGATGGAAAATGGATTTAAAGTGGCAAGCCTGGAGCAGACTCTGGCTTGGCTAATAGGCCACCACTATGTTAAGTAAAAATAGTGAACAAAACAGACATTGTCTCTGACATTACAGGAATCAAGTTGGATGGAAGACTAGTATCTGGCAGTAATTTTTAAAATTTTTACCTATTTATTCTCATTATATTTGAAAGACACCCCAAATACCCACGACAGCCAAGACTTGGTGAGGCTGAAACCAGGAGCTCACAATTCAATCTGGGTCTCCTATATGGATGGCAAGAAGCCAAGCACCTGAGCTATCCCCTGCTGCCTCCCAGGGTGCATCCTGGCAGGAAGTTGGATTGAAAGCTGAGTAGCCAGAACTTGAACCGGGCACTTCAGTATGAGTTATGGGCATCTTAAATGAGTCTTAACCACTGCACCAAACACTTGCAGCATGCCCGGCAGCTTCTATCCTATCATAAATGCTGTGAGAGAAGAAAAGTGAAGAAGGTTTTAGGTGTGCAAAAGCAGGACTCCTATGTGTGTCTGAAGGAGGTGCTTGTTGTGTGTCAGGGTTGGCTCTTCAGAGAGGACAATACTAAGAGGTCAGAACTGAAGAGTGCTGTGTGTGTGTATGTGTGCACACGCATGTGTGTGTCTCTCTGGGATGAGTGGGAGAGAGAACACTGTTCCAGCCAGTGTGGATGCAGAGCCGTGAGTCACAGAGGATGAGGTCACAGTGGATGTCTCAATCAATACAACCCAACTGCGGTCAACTCCGTGCCATCCTTGAGAGGTTTGACTTCATCCTAATCTGCCGCAGATGGCTTCCCATGTCCATTTGGAGAGACAAGCCTTTCCTTGATCCTCTCTCTGCACCATGTAAGTTAGCGTGATACCCTAAAATCCACTGGCCTCGTACCAGCAGAAATCCATATGTATTTTCAGGACAAACCCTACATAAGATCTTAGTCAAGTTACACATGGAAAAACATATTAAGTAATAGTATATGATGTAGCAAACTCATTAATTTTTTTATTACTAAACAAACCTCCGAAGAACACTGGTTAGGCACAGTCATTATTCAAAACAGGAAGTTAGAAATGTGATCTTTGTTCTGGGGAAGACCATCTAGACATGGAAATAATTATAGCATGAAATTTATATTCTCATCCAGAGCGGGAAAACTGTGTAATAGGAAAACTGTAATACAGTCTATACTATTGCTTTCCTACACCTGTATTTAAGAGCATTACTCTTAGGGCCGGCACCGCGGCTCACTAGGCTAATCCTCCACCTGTGGCACCGGTACTCCAGGTTCTAGTCCTGGTTGGAGCACCAGTTCTGTCCCGGTTGCTCCTCTTCCAGTCCAGCTCTCTGCTGTGGCCCAGGAGTGCAGTGGAGGATGGCCCAAGCGCTTGGGCCCTGCACCCCATGGGAGACCATGAGGAAGCACCTGGCTCCTGGCTCCAGATCAGTGCAGCGTGCTGGCTGTAGCGGCCATTTGGGGGGGTGAACCAATGGAAAAGGAAGACCTTTCTCTCTCTCTCTCTCTCTCTCTTCACTGTCTAACTTTGCCTGTCAAAAACAAACAAACAAACAAACAAAAAGCATTACTCTTAAAACTCTAAAGGCATACATTAAGCTCCTTTAGCTTAATTAATATGTTGTCATATATGAAATGGAACATTTAAATAGTGTTATGAGCAAGAAATTTAAAAGAAAAGTTTTGTGATTTCTATAAGATAATAGCTTATTTTTCTAAGAACAAAAGGAATGAACTAGAAGTCTCTTCAATTCTGAATGGCTACATGAGTTTACCAAACTCAACAGCAGCCATGTCTAGGGAGTTGGATTCTAATCAAAATTCACTTGCTACTTTCTGTAATTCTTTATACAAATTTTGTTATTTTGTATTATCTAAAAAATTGAAAACAATAATCTGAAAGAATTTCAGTTTGTAAAAAAGAAAAAAAAGAGCTTTGAGCACTACATTTGAGAATAGAGTTTTAAGGAAGTGATTTAGCAAACAAGGAAGAATCTCACAAGAGAAATGTCTGAGAGAAGGGCTTGGGGTGACAGGACAGGGGACAGAGGGAAGTCACCTCACGGAAAGGGAAGCCCCGCCCTGGAGGCCAGGCTCAGGCTCAAGGTCCTCACGTGTGTGTGTCAGGACATTTAGATTGGACCTAATGACAAGAAAATTACTTAGTGTGTGTGAATGCAACTATTTGTATGCAGTAGGCATACATGCTACGGATCCCAAATCCCAGTTATATAGAATTCATTTAATCAGAATAATACATTTTTGACAATAAGGAAAAAATGAATTGGTAGGTTATTTTCTTAAGTACCTGCAGGTTTGCAAGAGTAGGAAGACTACAGAGGTGTTCTTTCCTGGTGCTTGCCAATGGTTTTGGAGTATGGGGAGTCAAACAATTAGGAATTTAATTTTCCATGATATAAAAATCAGCCCAGTTTCTTTCCTCAGGTTTGTTTCTTCTAGACAAGAAGGAACACTCTGGCCACAGCTGTCTTATTTTGAATTTTACATATGAGTATTCTCTGTCCTCAGATATAGTCTCTACTAGGTGTAATTTTTGCAGCAGAGATGTGACTGTGGTATAGATTATGAACAAACATTTCAAGATTTCTTCTCCCCTTTCCTGATGGGTAGTGTCTGCACAGCTCCTGCAGCAGTTTTAACAAAGTCCTGGAGAGCCCATGAGAGTATTGTAGGCATGGAAAGCCAAGACACCCTGGAAAAAAAAAAAAGAAGAAGAAGAAGACCTAAATGAAAGATCTCTGCGAGTGAGATCCCAGTGGGAAGAACGGGGCCATCAAAGATGGAGGTACCTTTCTCCGAAGGGAGGAGAGAACTTCCACTTTGACTTTGACCCTATCGGAATAAGATCAAAGTCGGCGAACTCGAAAGGCGTCCATAGCCTTGGCAACTCATGACTAGAGCCTAGGGAGATTACTGACGCCATAAACAAGAGTGTCAAATTGTTAAGTCAGCAACAGGAGTCACTGTGTACTTACATCTCATGTGGGATCTGTCCTTAATGTGTTGTCTAATGTGAAGTGATGCTATAACTAGTACTGAAACAGTATTTTTACACTTTGTGTTTCTGTGTGGATGCAAACTGATGGAATCTTTACTTAGTATATACAGAATCAATCTTCTGTATATAAAGATAACTGGAAATGAAAAAAAAAACCTGGTGTTAAATTGGAAATGGCATAGAATATTAATTTTTAAAAAATATCATGTAGGATCTCTGTCTTTAATGTGCTGTACACTGTTATTTAATGCTATAACTAGTACTCCAACAGTATTTTTTCACTTTGTGTTGCTATGTGGGGGCAAACTGTTGAAATCTTTACTTAATATATACTAAACTGATCTTCTGTATATAAAGAGAATTGAAAATGAATCTTGATGTGAATGGAAGGGGAGAGGGAGTGGGAAAGGGGAGGGTTGTGGGTGGGAGGGAAGTTATGGGAGGGGGGAAGCCACTGTAACCCATAAGCTGTACTTTGGAAATTTATATTCATTAAATTAAAAAAAAATTTTTTTTAAAAAAAGAAACAACAAAGTCCTGAGGGGATGGACTTGTGATTGAAGGTGATAGGGAAACCTACTGTTTTCAGTTCAAGGTTGAAAGCTTTATGACTAGTTTTCAAAAACTTACCCTGACTGCCAAAATGTTTGGGTACACCTGTGTTGGTGTGACTCGTCTTCCCCCTCTCCCACGGTGATCTATCTTCACTTGTAATTCTTCCCAGTTTACTAAACTACAAGATTAGAAAAATCTGCTTGTAGCCCATATGTGCACCATAGCTTGCATTCCCTGATGTCTGCTCTGAAATGCATTTTCCTGTGAATCAAAAAACTCAAAGCTAGCAGGCTCACCACCCACTGGGATATCTACCCAGACTGCCCAGAGCCCAAAGCTGCCAATTTCAGGGAGATGGCTTCACAGCCCAGAAACAGAGGATGCACTCAATTTTATTGCTTCTACCTCATCTAAATTTCCCAGGTTGGTTCATAGATCTTTTGGTATCTTCGGGTTTTCTATTTTTCAGATCATAGATATAACAATGGTTACAGTAAAAATTCAAAAATACTAAAAATAAAAGATTAAATAAAAACACTGGAGCATGTATACTGTCTACTTTCAAGACAACCATCATCCAGTTTAGTGTCTAAACACACACACACACACACACACCTGTACACAAAATGTTTGACTTTTAAATAAAAATGGGGTCCTACTGAACAATGTACACTAGATAAAGTTCTGAACAAATAGATGGGAGCTTGCTCATCCATTCAACAGATGCTTAGTGAAGACCTACTGTGTGCCAGGCTCAGTTCTAGAAGAGGGAAATAAAGAGGTGGAGCAGAGGGCATGTCTGTTCATGGAATTCATGTGCATTTGCAAAGGAATAGTTAGTAAGTCTGCAAATTAATACTGTCTGCTCTGAATGCATGATAGGTGCTATGAGAAAAATGAAAATGGGCAATGGGAGAAGGAATGACAGAGAGTAGACTGACGTGGCGTTCAGGGACTGCGTCCCTGAAGGAACACTCTTGAAGGAGCCGTCCAGGCAGCTGGCAGTGTGAATGCAATGGCCAGAGAAAGCTGGGCATGTCTGCAGCCCAGGCATCATGGGAAGGCGGGAGAGGCCAGATCCCATTGGCTACTGAGATCATGTCAGGAGTTATTGTTGCAGAGGCGGAATTACAAATCCCTGAGAAAAGAGATGGCTTGTTGGAACCACTGGCTTGAAACAAGATATCTCTGCCGTATTATATACAATAAATTCCAGATGCGCAACAATCCTCATAGTTACAAGATGAGGAAAAAAAAAAACTGGGAGAATATACTTGCATCATATGTATGAAAAAAAGAGTTAATGCCCAAAACATATGATGAATTCTTACTAATTAATGAAATGAATAATCAAATGAAAAATGAGCAAAGGATAGAGATTGACAGTTCAGAGAAGAAAATAAGTGAGGGTCCATCAGCATGAAAGATGATCAGACTTGCTAAAAACCAGGGAAATGTAAATGAAACAGAGTGATACCATTTTGTACTCATTGGGGTTGGGAAAAACTCGTAAGTCCTCCAGTAACAAGTGCTGATGGTTCCTCTGTCATGCTCCGAGGTGGGCATGGGCAGTGATACCTTGGAGTTCAGCTGGGGTATCTGATGATTGGATATGCTCGTTCTCTGACCCAGAAATGTCATTTCTAATCCATTTCAGAGAGAATCCTTGTATCTATGCAGGTGGACATGGAGATGATGCTCAGAGCTAGTAGAAAATCAAAAAACCTAAAGTTTCATACTTAAATGGAGTAAATAAAGTTTTATTTATTAATTTGAAAAGCAGATAACAGAGAGAGAGAGAGAGCACACACTTCTATCTGCAGTTTGACTTCCCAAATGGCCAAATGGCTAGGGCTGGGCCAGACCACAGCCAGGAACCTGGAACTCCATCCAGGTTCCCCTTTGTGAGTGGCAGGATCCCCAAGTACTTGGGCCCTCTTCTGTTGCTTTCCCAGGTGCATTAACAGGGAGCTGGATCAGAAGCAGAGCAGCCAGCCCCAGAATAAATAAAAATAGAAGATTATTCAGTGGGTTATGATTCTATGCAGGAATTAAAAAGGATGAACCAGATCTATGTGTCTGTTCATCCAGTCACTGACACATTCATTTAGGTTCCTATACATCGATGTATTTATCTAGTTAGTGGGCTAGTTAGCTAGCTGTCTATAGATTTCTCTTGAAAACATAAACAATTAAACATAAAACACAAGTACAGACTGCTACGTACTAATGCCATTTATTTTTAGTTAAAAGGAACAGACTAAAGCTTATGCTGTCATTTGTTGGCAAACTACAACTAAATCTGGTCCGCCTCCTGTTTTTGTACAGCCTATATGCTAAAAGTTGTTTTTACATTTTTAAATGGCTGGAAAAAAATTTTAAAGAATGATATTTCATGACACATGAGAATTAAATGAAACTCAAATTTCTGTGTCTACAAACACAATTTTATTGGAACACAGCCCAGCCTTTTTTTTTTTTTTTTTTTTTTTTTACTTACAGACTGCAGGCTGCTTTTGCTACAAGGGCAGCATTGAGTGGTTATGACAAAAAGGCCACAGAAATTGCAAAGTCGCACACAGTCGTTATTTGGTCCTCTACAGAGAAGTTTGGCATTCCTCTACTCCATACTGTTTGTAGATGTTATTTTTAGATTATCAGAAGCACACACAGTGCATTTATTTGGTGGCAAAGTGAAAGGGATTGGGACTGGGGATAGATAACAGATAGAAATGTTTGTGAATGTGAAAAAACTTCACCGTTGTCAGCCTGTCCAGTGTGAATGCAAGTGTTGGTTATATTAAGTCTTTGTACTTTTTAAAAATCATCAGAAAAAAGCTAAAAATGGATTTATTAGTATATTTTACTATGAATATTTAAGTTGTTCCAGTTTTTGATATCATTAACAATAGAGCAGTATCTTCACATTGGGTCCTTAGGTTGCTATTTCCTAAGAGAATTTTTCAGTGAAAACAAAATGTATGTGTAAGATTTTGATCCAGGACTCCCAATGGCCATTTCAAATACTGCGTGGAATTCTTACCTGGAACACAGAGTGAATATGGCTATTCGACAGGTAGGTAACAAATGTGAGGTCATTATTGTGTTAATTTGCGGCTCAGGCCATCTCCCTGAATTTAAAGGCTACAGGATTTATTTCTACCTGCCATGCCTGTTCAAGTCCTTCAATTTTTTCTGTGGAACTTTAGCCTTTTTCTTAGTGATCTCAGAGCTCTTTCAATATTAAACGTATTGATCCTATTCTTGAGAACATTTTCTAAATTGGAATTCTATTTATTTATTAACTTTGTTAATAGTCTGTGATCACCATGAAGTTCTTCTAGCTTCAGGCTTTGTTTTCTGTGTAGCTTGTGATACACTCAGGAGGGAGCTGCTGAGACGTCTAGCAGGACCCACCTACTCCCAGGCCATGGGGCCTCAGAGGAGCTCTGTTTGGGTGGCTGTGCCCCGGGTACCTGCTGCCTTCCTGCTGCCCCAGAGGCATGTGGGGTCTGCTTCAAATGTTGCCCCCATCAGTGCATCCATCAGGATTTGGGTCTGGATCAGAATACAGAAGCCAAATGAGGGATGAATTCCCTACAGAGGCTTGGGAAAAGCAGGAATGGGAAGGTCAGGGAAGTTGCTGCCCAGGGACCAAGGAATCCGGAAGTGTGGGCTTCACAGGACGTCAGCTCAGCACCACAGGTGTGATTTTTCTGGAGCTCTCTGGGAGCCGCTGGCAACATCACAGCAGTCACGCCTGAGCCCAGAGGGCAGTTTGCAGTTACCACCAGAAAGAAAAAAAAATGGTTTCTCTCTCTTTCCCTCTCCCAGATCTCCCATGAGCCTCTCGTTCATCCAGAATCCTGCTCAGAGGAGAGCCTGGAGGATGTGGTTCTCAGGTTTTCTGCCTTTGGCATACAGAGGAGCACTTAGCAGGGCAGAAGTGGTGCCGGAGGTCACTTTCAGTAGAGGTCAGATCAAGGTCAATCGGAAACATCCTGCTGTGTCCGAGGCTCCTGCAGCACCTGCGTGCAGCATGAGAACACTGTGCTCACTTGCAACGCATCAAGGAATCTTGTTCAGAAATTAGGGGAATGGCACCTTCACAGTCAACCCAATTCCATCTTAGTTGACATTTCATCAACTTATAATGTCAGGTTTACAGTCAGAGAGTTTATTAAAAAAAAAAAAACCAGAATGCTAAAAAGGTGATTCTTTTTTTACTTGAAAGATCAATGAAAAGATTATGCACCTAGACTGGAACCATCTCAGTAAGACCTGGATTAGTCATCTGTTGTGTACCCGGGACTAGATTTGGAACTAGCAAAGTCCATTCCTTTGTACTCTTGGCTCAGAAGAAATTTGCTGCTGAAATACAACCCACAGTTCACACTTTCAGTCTGTTTATTACCCAGTCCAACCCATATTGGCAGAAAACATACATCAGGAGCCATTTTATCTAGCGAGGCAAGACCCAGCTTGGAACTGGTATTGTTTTCCCCATAATTCATTGCCTTCCTCGGAGAAGCTTGCTTTTCTAAAATTCTTCTGGAATCTCCTTTAACTGTGTGGGAATTTTTGAGGTGCCAGTGTTCTTCTTTTCAGCAATTTAGAAATCCCACAGCGACCACAGCACTTTTCTCTTGTGGCTGATCAAAGCCACATTGATCGTCTCGTGAGGTGTCACTCATTTCATTCCCGAGTGCTACAAATCACAAATAACACATTATTCTTGTGTTTCTGTGGCGTTCTCTCCAGTTCTTAGGCTAAGACGACTTTCTAGGTTTCCAATTAAGAGATTTTCTTTTTTTTTTTAAAGTTATGGACGTTTGGGGGAAGGCATTGTGGCACAGTAGGTTAAGCCGATGCGGGGGATTCCTGCATCTCCTATCAGAATGCCTGGTGTGGGTCCCAAGATTCTGCTTCCAATCCAGCTTCCCACTAGTATGCCTGGAAGGCAGCAGGTGATGGGGCAGGTGCTTGGGTCCCTACTACACGGCTGGGAGACTAGGATAGAGTTTCTGGCTCCGGTCTTCTGCACTGTCCAGCCCTGACTGTTGTGGTCATTTGGGGAGTGAACCAGTGGATGGAACTTTCTCTCCCCCCCCACCCCTTCTCTCTGTCACTCTGCCTTTCACATTAAGAGATTTTAGAAAAAAGAAATGAATAAAGCCATGGCCTTCAGTTGTACTGTGGGGTTTCTATAGAGTGTGCCCTCCCAGTTTGTAAGGAGCATTCAATTGATCTCATGTGGCCTCAGTGACTTTGTGATCACCTGTGGATGGGATTGAGGAAAAGTATTCTCAGCCTCACTTTTACAGAAAAAAAAATTAAACTCCAGAAGATTAATTCAGTTGCCCAAGGTCATTCAGTCAGTGATGGTGACTTTGGCTCCGAGTTCTATAATTAAGCTCCTAGACACAAATAGAAATGTTTATATTTTCCAGAGCAAGCTATAAGATGCTCTAATTCTTTGCCAGTTTTATGCATGTTGGGTGAGGATTTCCAGAGCTTTTTTTTTTTTTCCTAAAAATAAATTCCAGAAACATCAAAACCATAAGATTTTTAAGAAGAAAATTTTTGGGCCAGTGCTGTGGCGTGGCAGGTAAAGCCACTGCCTGCAGAGTTGGCATCCCATATGGGCACTAGTTTGAGTCATAGCTGCTCCACTTCCGATCCAGCTCTCTGCTATGGCCTATCAAAGCAGTAAAAGAAGTCCCAAGTCCAGTCTTCTGGGGAGACCCAGAAGCTCCTGGCTCCTGGCTTCAGATTGGCCCAGCTCTGGTCGTTGTGGCCATCTGGGGAGTAACCAGTGGATGGAAGACCGACCTCTCTCTCTATATCTCTCTCTCTCTCTGCCTCTCTGTAACTCTACCTTTCAAATAAATAAATAAATCTTTAAAAAAAGAAAATTCATGATTTCTGCCACTGTGTCAAAATGTACATTTTAGGTTAAGATTAAATATATATAATTTGTTCTTTTATAAAAATTCTGTCATCCAAAGTAAACTCAATTGAAGGTTTACTTGCATATTTATTTTGGATTTACTTAATAGGAGTTAAAAGTTCATTTTGTCAGGTACTTACTATAGTCAAGAAAGGACAATAAAATGCATACCCAAGGAAACATATACAAATAAGATGCTCCAGCACAAATATCTGTAGAAATTCCTTCACTATTACTGACGTAGCACAGGTTAGAACTGTGCAGTTAGAACCAGAGGGAAATAAGAGTGACAGAAAAGATACATGCATTTTCTTAAGGCCTAAAATTTAAAAAATAATGTATACTTGAATATTGTTTGGGGCCAGTGCTGTGGCGCAATAGGTTAATCCTCTGCCTGCAGCACCAGCATCCCATATGGGCACCAATTCTAGTACCAACTGTTCCTCTTCTGATCCAGCTCTCTGCTATGGCCTGGGAAAGCAGTGGAAGATGGCCCAAGTCCTTGGATCCCTGCACCAGTGTAGGAGGCCGGGAAGAAGCACCTGGCTCCTGGCTTCGGATCAGCTCAGCTCCAGCCACTGCGGCCATTTGGGGAGTGAAACAATGGAGGGAAGACCTTTCTCTCTGTCTCTCCCTCTCACTGTCTGTAACTCTACCTCTCAAATAAATAAATAAAAAAAGAAAAGAATTGCTAAGAGAACAGATTTTAAATATTTTTAACTGTACATATGAAGAAAGATAACTAAATTAAAAGATGAATATCTTAATTGGCTTGATTGCATCATTTTACAGTTTATACATATGGTAAAACATGTTACACATCATAAAGATATACAATTTGTATTTGTCAGTTGAAACCTATTTGTATACATATGAATTTCTCTTGATAAGTTTGAGGAGGACTTTTAAATAAATGCAAAATGGAAACATATTTGAACATAACATTTCTCAACTTTTTTTTAAAAAAAGTTTTATTTTATTTGAAAGTCAAAGTTACAGCGAGGCAGAGGAGAGAGATGGGGGTGGGGGAGAGGTCTTCCATCTGCTGGTTCACTCCCCAGATGGCTACAACAGCCGGAGCTGCGCTGATCCAAAGCCAAGAGCCAGGAGCTTCTTCTGGATCTCCCACCTGGGTAGCACAGGGGCCCAAGGACTTGGATCATCTTCTACTACTTTCCCAGGCCATAGCAGAGAGCTGCATTGGAAGAGGAACAGTTGGTACTAGAACTGGTACCCATATGGGATGCTGGTGCTGCAGGCAGAGAATTAACCTATTGTGCCACAGTGCTGGTCCCAAGAAATATTCAAGTATACATTATTTTTTAAATTTTATTTTTATGTATTTATTTGACATGCAAACATACACACAGATAGAGATAGAGATAGAGAGAGAGAGAGAGAGAGAGAGAGAGAGAGATAGCGAGCCCTCATGCACTAGTTCACTCCTGTAATGCCTGCAATGGCTGGGGATAGGCTGCAGCCAAAGCCAGGAGCCAGGAATGCAATCCAGTTCTCCCTTGTGGGTAGCAGGAACCAAATTGCATGAGCCAAACCTTTGTCTTCTGAAGTGTGCATTAACAGGAAGCTAGAGTCAGGCGGCAAAGCCAGGAACTGAACGCAGGCACTCCCATGTGGGACGCAGGCACCCTAACCAGCATCTTTGACAGCTGCTTCCTATTATCATGTATTGTCACCATGCGATGCGATAGGTCTCCAGAACTTAGTTCTCCAAATGGAAACGTTGTGCCTTTGTGACCAGCACCTCCTGATCTTCAACCCCTACCTCCCAGCAACCCTGTAACCACCTTCTACTGTGTTTCCATGAGATCAGCTTTCTTAGAATCAAACAAGTGAGATCATGCAGTATTTGTCTTTCTGTGCCTGGCTTATTTCACTTAGCATGGTGTCCCTCAGGTTTATCTCTGCCATTGCAAATGACAGAATTTCCTCGTTTTTGAAGGCTAACTCATATTCCATTTCGTATGTATACCGCATTTTCTGTATTCATTCATCCTCTGATGGACACTTCAGATGAGCCCATATCTCAGGCTGCCGTGAGCATGGAACCTGAGATAGCTCTTCAGCATACTCAGCTCTATTCCTTTGGATATAAAACCAGAAGTGGGATTGCTGCAGCATGTGTTAGTTCTATTTTTAGATTTTGAAGAACTTTTATACTATTTCCCGTGATGGCTGTACTAGTTTACATTTCCAACAGTGTGCAAAGGTTCTTTTTCTTCACATTCTTCTCAATACTTATTATATTTTTGGTAACAGCTGTTCTAATAGATGTGAAGTGATATCTTATAGCAGTTCCAATTTGCATTTTTCTGATGATTAGTTATATGGAATTTTTTTCCCTATATATCTGTTGCCCATTTGTGTGTCTTCTTTTGAGAAATACCTATTAAGCTCCTTTGTGCAGTTTTTAATCAGGTTATTTGTTTTCTTGATGTTGAGTTTTTGAGTTCCTTATATATTTTATATATTAAAATCCTTATCAGATGTTTAATTTGGAAGCATTTCCTCTTACTCCATATGTAGCCTTTTTCATTTGTTGATGTTTTTCTTTGCTGTGCAAAAGCATTTTAATTTGAAGTAATCTCAGTTGTATATCTTTGCTGTTGTTGTCTTTGCTTTTGGGGTTATATCTGAAAAGTTTTTGCCAAGACTAACAAACACCAAAAGCTTTTTCCTTTTGTTTTGTTTTCTAGTACTCTTTTTTTTTTTTTTTTAAATTTGACAGGCAGAGTCAGACAGTGTGAGAGAGAGAGACAGAGAGAAAGGTCTTCCTTCTGTTGGTTCACCCCCCAGATGGCCTGAAGCCAGGAGCCAGGTGCTTCCTCCTGGCCTCCCATGCGGGTGCACAGGGCCCAAGCACTTGGGCCATCCTCCACTGCCCTCCCAGGCCACAGCAGAGAGCTGGACTGGAAGAGGAGCAACCGGGACTAGAACCCTGCACCCATATGGGATGCCAGCGCTGCAGGTGGAGGATTAACCAAGTGAGCCATTGCGCAGGGCCCCAGATTTCCCCTTCTGGTAGTGCTCTTAAAGTTTCCAGTCTTATGTCCTCAATCCAGTTTGTGTTGCTTTTTGTATGCTGAGTGAAATAAGAATCCAATCCATTCTTCTGCAGGTGGATGTCCAGTTTTAACCTCATTTATTGAAAAGACTGTTCTCTGCCACTGTGTGTTGTTGATACCTTACTGGAAGTTCAGTAGACTGTAAGGTGTGGATTTATCTCAGGGTAGTCTTTTCTGTTCCGCTGGTCAAGGTGTTTTTGTGTTCTTTTTACTGTTATGTGTTTGTGGTATATTGTATTTTGGAGTCAGATAGTGGTGATGCTCCCATCTTTGTTATTTTAGCTCAGAATTGCTGTAGATATAAATTAATTATAATATAAATTAATTATTATTAATTTAATATTATAATATATTATATATAATTTAATATTATAATATTATATATTATATATAAATATATAATAAAACATAATATTAAATTAATGATTTATTATAATTAATATAAATTTTAGAATTTTCTATTTTTCTGAAAAATAACTGGAATTTTCATTGATTGCATTAAACCCGTGGATTGCTTTGGGTAGCATGGACAGTTTATCAATGTAAATTCTTCCAATCCATTAACCTGGGGTATCTTTTCATTTACTTATGTCTCTTTCAGTTTCTTTCATAGTGTTTTAGGTTTCATAGTTTTGGCTAAATTTATTCCTCAGTATTTTTTCATGTGTTTATAAATTGGATTGCTTTCCCGATTTCTATACCAGGTAGTTTGTTGTTCCTGGACAGAAGCAGTGCTGAATTTTGCATACTAATTTTGTATCCTGCAATTTTACTGAATTATTTTTTCCAATAATTTTTTTGTTTGATTTTCACATTGTAAACTCTATCATGCCATCTGCAAAAAATTAGAGCCAATTTAACTTCTTCCTTCTCAGTTTGGATGCCTTTTATATTTTCTTGGGACTTTCAATAACATGCTGAATAGAAGTGGTGATAGTGGGCATCCTTTTCTTATTCCAGATCTTAGAGGAACATATTTCAGTTTTCACAACCATGTATGATGACAGCTGTGGGCTTGTGATATATGGTATTTACTGTGTTCAGATATTTTACTTCTGTATCAAGCTTGTTGAGTTTTGCTTTTGTTTGTTTGGATTTTTTAAGACTTATTTAAAAGTCAGAGCTACAGAGAGAGAGTGAGAGACACAGAGAGAGGTTTTCCATCTGCTGGTTCATTCCTCAAATGGCCACAACAGCCGGGGCTGGGGCAGACCTTCGCCAAGAACCAGGAGCTTCTTCCAGGTCTCCCATGTGGGTGCAGGGGCCCAAGGACTTGGGCTATCTTCTACTGCTTTCACAGGCACATTAGCAGGGAACTGGAATGGAAGTGGGGCAGCCAGGACACGAACCAGCACCCATATAGGATGCTGGCATGGCAGTCAGCAGCTTAACCTGCTACACCATGACGCCTGCCCTTGGGTTCTGTTTTTTTATAGTGAAAGGTATGAATTTTTTCAGATGTTTCTTCTGCGACTGTTGAGATGATGATGTTTTGGCCCATGTTTTTGTGTAAATTTTGTCGTTCTGTTAATGTGGTGTATTATGTTGACTGATCTTTAGCCTATGTTGAATCATCCCTGCGTCCCACAGGTAGATCCCACTTGTTCCTGGTGAGCGATCCTTTTAATGTGCTGTTGAATTCAGATTGCTGGTCTCTGCTTATCAGAGCTATGGGCCTGGATATTGGAAATTATCTTTGGTTTTTGTGTTCTTGTCTGGTTTTGGTGTCAGAATGATGCTGGCTGTTGGAAGAACTCCATCCAGTTAGATTTTTACAAGGCGTTTACAGAGGATTGGTATTAATTCCTCATGTAGTTTCCTGTATGGATTTATTGCTATGTATTTCAATTGGCAACCATATTGACAATTTATAATTCATATCCTCCTTGTCAGACAACAGAAAGATCAGAGTTAATGGATCCAAAGAACCTATCGAGTTTAAGTCGAATCAGTGGTTTGGAGCGACGGTGAAGGCACACAAGGGGAAGGTGGTGGTGAGTACGACTGTGTCTTGTAGTGCAGCTGTGCAGTGCCCTGTGCACTGACATGTTTTAAAGCCAATTGTCAGAAAAATTCATTCATGTAAGAGTAGGTTAGACTTCCATAGATTAGCATATCGGCATTTTAAAAGAAATTGCTTAAAATTAAAGAATTGATTTTTAGTTGTTCAAAGATAAAGAAAATAAAGCTTGTTTTCCAGATCAGTTACTTTCAAATATTTCAAAAATCACAAAGAAAGAAAAGTAAAAGGTAATCTACAAAAGTGAAATCAACAGTTTGTGATGTGATGGTTTTTAATAGCTCTGTCTCAACTATTGAGGAACCATTTTGTTTTCCCCCTTCATACTATTTGTTTAACTCTTTACTTAGTGTAAGGTTAATCTTATGAGTATAAAGTGAACTAAAAATAGATCTTTGTAAAAAATACAAATGGGAATAGGAGAGGGAAGAGGAAGAAGGGTAGGAGTGTGGGCAGGAGGGAGAGTAGGGTGAGAAGCATCTCTATGTGCCTGAATCTGTATAAAGGAAATATATGAAATTTGTATACCTTAAATAAAATAAAAAAAGAAACAAAAAGCTAAATATTAAAGAGGCAAATACTTTATTACTAAAGAACTTAAAATACTGACTAAAATTTGATCAGAAGGAAAGGACTGTTAACTCTAAGGATGCCTTAAAGTTAAACTACTGTGGTATCATGATCCTTTCAGAAATAAAGGAAACATTTTCTTCAATAATTAAAAAAAATGGCTGGGGCATCCCATATCAGAATGCTAGTTCAAGTCCCACCTGCTCCACTTCTGATCCAGCTCCCTGCCTGCTAATGTACCTAGGAAGTCAGTGGAAGATGGCCCACGTGCTTGGGCCCCTGCCACTCACAGGGGAGAGCAGGATGGAATTCATGATTCCAGGCTTCATCCTAACCCAGCCCCAACAACTGTGGCCATTTGGGGAAAGCATGAGAGATCCCCCTCCTCTCCTTCTCTCTTTGTCTCTGTCTCTCCCTCTGCCACTGTCTTTCAAACAAATTTTAAATATTTAATTTATAAAACCTGTTAAATGCATGATTCTTTGTGTTCATTTAATACCTTTTAAGACACTCTCAAATAGGTTTCTTGCAGTCTTTAAGTCCTATCAATTTATACATAATTAGATCCTCTTGTTCTAGGCAGTAACATGTGTCTAAGTTATTGAGAAATAAATGACTATTCAGTGTTCTGGAAGGTTCTTTTTTTTTTTTTTTTCCCACTGTTTGGGGACTGTCTTAACCTATTGGCTTTGATTTCCTTAAAATAATAAAGAAATAACTTTGGCTTTTAGGATTTGTTTAAAACTATTTGGAGTATGATTTAATAAGTATCTAAAGGAAATGCCTGGCTTTATTTAGTCTATGTTTAACCCCCCTTTTCAAAAAAATTTTTTGACATGAAACAGGTAATGTATAAAATATAGACAGCTCCCTCTGGTTAGAAACATTTACAGTATACTCCCTGTAGAACTGCGTTTACATTAATGCAGTTTTCACATTTGAGTAAGAACTTTTCTATCCTATTGTGGTAAATGACAAGGGAATTAGTATTGAAAAACAAGCCCTATATATTAACTCTTTGGGATTAAAAAGTCTTTTGAGTGAAATATTAATTCTGTCAAATTTTAAAAATTTACAGCATATCATTGTTGCACATTTAATATTTGTAAAAATACTTTAAAACTGAGAATAAAATAATTGAATTTTGTTCATAATAAAATGGCAAGATTTTGACATGCTTCCATTTTCTAAATTGTACAATGAGAAATAGGATGATATAAAGGGTATTACTGTGGTCCTTTCATGACTTTGTCATCAGATCTTATAACATGGCTAAAATAGACATAAGATGCTATCTTTTACCTTCAGGTTTACCATGAATAGAAACTATTAAATAAAAAATAAAGCAAGAAAGATAGATAAGAGGGGAACTTGTCCAGGTTAAATTTGTTTAAAAAAGGTAATACAACTTCAGTGGTAAACGAGACGAATCCACAAAACTGAGGTTTACAAATTTGATTGCGTCCTTCGATTTGAAAGTCCTCTTTTTATAAAGCAACAATTACACAAAGAAAGGAGCTAGTCCTCAACGTTAGGCATCACATTGAATCATTCATTGTTTGAATTATCATTGGTTTTCATGTAGGTCCAACTTTTTTAAAACAAGAAAAGAAAATATGAGTTCATTGCTTTTAAGGAAGTATTTTCTTTTGCTAGGTTACTTGAATTTAAAAGTATATGAGGCATAGTTATTGTATATGTTTAGTTTTGTAAATTCTATGGTATAGTTATGTCATTGTGGGAGCTAAAATTAAAAAAGAATAGAAAAAAAAACCTGTATCAGTATTGCTATACATACAGTTTTTTAAAAAAATATTTATTTATTTGAAAGAGTTACACAGAGAGAGTAGAGGCAGAGAGAGAGAGAGAGGTCTTCCATCCGATAGTTCACTCCCCAATTGGCCACAATGGCCGGAGCTGTGACGATCCGAATCCAGGAGCCAGGAGCTTCTTCCAAGTCTCCCACGTGAGTGCAGGGCCCCAGGGACCTGGGCCATCTTCTACTGCTTTCCCAGGCCATAGCAGAGAGCTGGATCAGAAGAGGAGCAGCCGGGACTAGAACCGGCACCCATAAAGGATTTCAGCGCTTCAGTCCCAGGCGTTAACCCACGGCGCCACAGCACCAGCCCCTTATACGTATAGTTTTGTCAAACTTTGTTTTATATCATTGTCAATCCAATTTTAAGAATGACATACTACTATAGTTTTAATGATCTTTGATTATTTTAAAAATTTACTGTATATGAATGAAATGGTCATATTTTCATTTGCTTCTTGAATATAGCCCTTGTCTATATTCCTGCTGAACTAGGGTCTTTTTACTTGTTGAATTCTTTATTTGTGGAGCACTAAGCCTTTGATTTAATTTGTAAATTAAAAATATCCTATCTCAAATATTAGAAAAGACAAGGGAGGCAGGAAAGAAGAGTGAAGGGGTAAGGTGGTATAATTATGTTAGAATTATGTCTGTGAGCTAAAGTGAATCTGTTCTCTTTGTATTAATATCACATTAACATGAGAATTATGTTGTAGTAATTATCATGCATTTGCTGTGAACCCTGAGGCTCTAATTTATTAATAAATTGCTTAAATAAAAAAAGAAACAAAATAACAACAAAAAAAAATCCAGGCTTTGGAAGTTTGATGTATTCTGACTACCAGTAATCATTAGCCTGCAGGAGGCTGATTAGTAACCCCAATAATTTAACACAGTTGTCATGAATTTAGGTATACTATTCAATCATTCAAACCAAACTGCGTAATGAGAAAACTGCATCAAAAAAATGTTACTGTCCTTGATGTTTCCTAGGCCTGTGCTCCTTTATATCACTGGCGAACTCTCAAATCAACACCAGAAAAGGATCCAGTTGGCACCTGCTATGTAGCCATTCAGAATTTCAGTGCCTACGCCGAGTACTCTCCTTGCCGGAACAGTAAGTTATTTCTATTCCTCAGAGCTGAACTTTAGCCATTGTACACAGCAATGCAGATAAGCTCAGAATGCCACTGGTGCGTAATAGCGATAAAGATTTTTGACAGCCTTATGGTGTGTCTTCATGTGACAACAGACCAGGCCTCTTCTGCTGAGCCTCCTTTGTGTCTTCAGATATCTGTGGTGGGATTGATTGGTTTCTTTAGGCCTTAAGCTTTCAATAGCTACTCAGAATCACTCTGCACTGGGGAATGCTGACCGCCTTGCCTTACTTAATGACAGGCACGGTGTTAAGGTGGCATGCCCTGGCTGGGGATACATGTGCATTGATCTTTCTCTGGCCTCTGTTCTCAAAGGCTGTTGCTTTCCTGGGCAGCTATGTCTTGCAATACCTACATGGTTGGCTTTTCTGCTTCAGGTGTTTAGCCGTCCCCTCCCCCCGACCCAATACACTGGAAACCTACAGTCCACATCTCTGGTAGTTCTAGAATCTTCTGGCAAAGCATCCTTTCCAGCACCCTGTGAGTGCCATCTTTGGAACATTGCTATGTGATTAATTCCTCCTGGTGGCAAACCCAAGAACTTTGGGATAACATGATTAATTGATTGATCCATTTACTCTGAATCCTTTTTGTCCACCCTTCCAGTTTCCTATGGGTTAGACAGATTACAAGAATCTGTGGACAAGCAACTGATAGATTTGCATTCTGATTCTTAATAATTCATAAGATCACATTAGGGGGAGACATATTATTAGCAAGACCATCCTAGTGTCTCATTTCAAGATAGTTTTTTTTTTTAAATGCAATCCCAAATCAGTTTCATTCCTAAAACTGTAAGTAAATATTCCCCACTTTGTAAGAATATTTTTAAAATTCAAGATTAACTGAGGTAAGACAATGGGCAAATATGAAGTAAAAATGAAAGTTAAGGAAGGACCAGCATATTAGAGGGTTAACAAAGAGGCCACTGAGATAAAGAACTGTAAGTGAAGCATTTTGACTCTGATGGTTTGGGCCAGAAGTTTCTGGCAAGAAGATTATGACTTTCTGTTTAAAAATACTGAAATAAATCAGACATTTCTTCACATTACAAGAGTTGTCAGCTGAATGAATTATCTATGAAATAAGGGTTTTATTTTAAACATGGCGGATCTTTGTAGATAATGAGACGATTATTCATTTGACACGTGTCTGTTGAGCGCTAGTGACTCTGTGTCTAGGAAATTCTGCAAAGAGCACGAGAATACAAGTCCCGGTGCTCAAGGCAGTGACTTCTAGTTGGGAAGACAAACAGATGGACAAAGAAGTCCATGATACCACATCAGGGAGTGAGGAGAGCCACAAATAACAATATAGCAAGACAAGAGAAGAGGCAGAAGCCAGGCCTGGGGCAGGAGCATAGGGAGTGCTTTTAGACAGGGTGTTAGGCAGGGATTCCTTTAGCAAGTGACGGTTGAGGTAAGGAGGGGAACAGCTTTCTGGGCACGTGAACAGCCAGTAAGAGGCATAGTTTGTATCATGTTCCATTCAAGGTGCAGTGCCCCTGGGTTGGGTAAGAGATTAGCATTATACGCTAACGATAAAATTCAGCGAACAGCTAAAATCCAAAAGTTACTCAGAAAACTAATGGATGAGCTGAGATTCACCAGTGAACCTGTTCTCTCAGCGTTTGCACCGGTCCATACCACAGTTTTCACGATTTGCTAATGCCGCCCTGCTGCAACAGTGAACCATCATGAACACAAAGACAAACCCATCCTTCACCTGCTCTGCCTCCCAGAGTGTCACGTTCTTCCAGCTAGCATCAAGAAAGATCGTTATAAAACCCATCACTGCTTCTTGTTCTGCCTTTTGGCCTGACAGGGGCAGGATGTGAGAGCTCAGATGAAGACAGCACATGGAATCTTGATGAGTGGGGCAAAAGTTTCCGTGTGAGTTTGAACCATTGTCTAAACATGTAAATACTCGGTCACCCATCTTGAGTTACCTGGGCATATTATGATGCCGAAGAATCTACTGTTTATTCTGCTAAATACAGGAGCAGCTCAGCCCCTGGTAAAAATAACGCTCGTATTGAATTGCAGAATAGCTAAGGAAATTGTCAAGAATTCTTCCAGGGCTAGTGCACAGCCACAGCGCTCACATCCTCATGGCCTTCCCGTTCACACTTGGACTTCTTCCGCCTCACATCAGCCAACAGGCAGATTTCCTGTCATGGCTGAGAAGTTCACAGTTCATTAACACAAAGCCAGCTTGTTCATGAGCATATGGCCCATGTCACAGAACAGGGACTTCAGTGATACGATTGTCCAAAGGGAATTTAAAGAAGCCTCATGTTCATTCTGCACCACGAAACCCTTCCACTGATCCCGTGAGCAGTGTCCTGTGAGTAGGACGGGAGCGCACCTGCTCATTCGTATTCATGAGGAGCCTGTGGCACCTCTGGTCATTCATGATTCAGGTGGGGATGGGTCGCACACACCCTTTCCTTTGTCTTCGGGAGCCAGCAGATAGCAGTGCGTGATCAGCATGCTTCCCAGGATTTCTGAGTTCACTCTGGGACGTGACTGCCAAGTTCACGGACATTCTGTCGTTCTGGAAAGGAAGTACTCTTCAGCTCTCGTATAGTACAATTCAACAAGAAAAAACTGCCTGTTAAGGGGGTGAACCTCACTCTCTGCTATGATTGCTACCAGTATTTGAAGCTGGTTGTGAAGTGAATTGTGTGAAAAATAATATTCTCAGTGAATTTCATGAAAAATTTTTAATTTACCTTTTTCAGTTTTCTGTTTTAAAGCAAAATTATTTCAAAGAATGGTCATTTTTTTTCCATTTTGAGTAATTGAGAAGATTAAAAACAAAAACCAAGTTGATTTTTAAAAGTTTTTAAAGATTTATGCATTTAAAAGTCCATTTCTTAAATATCACATAGTAATATTCATATGTTTCTGGATGCATATAAATATTTATACCCATGAACTTCAAGAAAACTTGTACCTAGACATTTGAGGTTATACAGATGAGCTTTTAGGGGGCTTTATAGGATTCATAACCATAAGCCACAAAATATAGTTGTAAAAGAAGGAACTAATTGTGTTAAAATAGTGTATGAGGTAGAAAAATATTTTTAAAAATAAAGAAAGCATCTGGAAAGAATTGATGACAATGCTAAAATTAGCTAAGTTCTGACAAAAGAAAAGAAAAAAAAAAAAAAACCTCACAGAAGACATTCTAGGGAAAGCTGGAAAGAACAGATACATTTCAGAAGTTTCTGAAACCAGCCCGTACTCAGCCTGCAATTGTTTCTTATGATGATGTATATTTCCTTTCAATCCTTCTTACTTTAATTTCCATTCAAGAGTTTCTTGATAAGGTAGGAGCAATTATTTGCATATTCATATTTAACTGAGGGTGATTTAAAACGTTTGTGGATGTTTATAGCCCTTATCTATACTCTTGAGCAACAGTGGTTTTTCTATGTACTACTTGTTGTATTATTTGTTTAGTGGAGGTTTAAGCTTCTGATTATGAAGAAAACTGAAAATATGTCATTGTAAGAATTAAAAAAAATATGAAAAGAAGGGAGGGCAGGATTGAGGGAGGGAGGAGAGGGTAGGGTGTGAAGAATCATTATGCTCTTAAAACAGTATATATGAAACTTGTTCCCTTTTTTATAAATTAAAAATAAGTCTAGGAGTGGATTTGTGGTACAGGCCATTAAGCTGCCACTTAGGACACCTGCATCCCATATTAGAGAGCCTGATCCGAGTCCCTCCTGCTCTGCTTCTGTTCCTGCTCCCTGATAATGTGCCTGGCAGGCAGCAGCTGAGCCTTGAAGGGCAGAGTTAGAGAGAGAGAGAGAGAGAGACAGAGACAGAGACAGAGACAGAGGGAAAGAGAGTAAGAGAGAGAGATCTTCCATCCACTGGTTCACTCCATGAAGCCGTGAGCTTCATTCAGGTCTCCCACATGAGTGTAGGGGCCCAAGGACTTGGGGCATCTTCCACTGCTTTCCCAGGCGCCTTAATAGGGAGCTGGATCAGAAGTGGAACAACCAGGACTTGAACCGACATCCATATGGGATGCCAGCGCTGTAGTTGGTGACTCAACCCATTATGCCACAACAACGGCACCCCAGTCCAGGTTTTTACAGGCATTGGGAGAGTGAACCAGCAGATGGAATATCTATATCTCTCTCTCCCCAACACTCTGACTTTCAAATAGATAAGTAAATCTAAAACAAAATCTTAAATAATTTTGGTTGCAAAAAAATCTTGAAATCTATGGCTTAAGGGGTCTCCAAAAAGTTCATGGAAAGTGTATACTCTGAAAAACAATGCATGATTTCAAAAGCCTTTTGCACTCAAATAAACTTAGTAATTTCATTTTTGAAGTCCTCTCAGAGGTAATTATTGAAATTCTCTCTACTTAACTATGTTTTAGCTATAATTTAAACAATGGAAATGTGTTTCATATAGCACTTTAGAGGTTGTAGATTTATTTATTTGAGAGGCAGAGTTACAGAGAGAGAGAGGGAGAGACAGAGGGGTCTTCCATCACTGGTTTGTTCCCCAAATGGGTGCGGTAGGCTGGAACTGGGCCAGTATGGAGCCAGGAGCCTCCTCTGGGTCCCCCCCGTGGGTGCAGGGGCCCAAGCACTTGAGCCACCTTAGTAGCTTTCCCAGAGCATCAGCAGGGAGCTGGATCCGAGGAGGAGCAGCTGGGACGTGAACCTGCTTCCACATGGGATGCTGGCAGTGCAGGCAGAGGTTTAAGCTACTATGCCACAGCGCCAGCCCCCTGTCGAAATTATTTTAAAGGATAAGTTATAAGCATTAAAATCATGATTCTAATGCACTGGAGATTTTTGGGAACAATATTCTGTGAATTCACCTGTTGGCCGGTATAGAGTTTACGAAACTGCACTGTACAATGAGATCTTACCGGACATCCAGTTAGTGAGTTAAATTGAACAAGACAGAAAATAAACCATTTCTAGAGAGTTTTCTCTTTTGTGAACATTGTGAACACCAGCATTGCAATCTCAATCCCTTTGAGATTCACTGCAACCAGCAATGCAGTTTCCCAATTTACCCAACTTATCATAATGGAATAATTTACAGTTCAATTCCTGTTAAAGAGCACAGAAATGGAAATCCTGGTTGGTGCCCAGCAGAAAGCATGGCACAGGCGGTCTTGTGTAGCCCCCCTTCTCCGGGACATGGTATGTTAGGAATGGAGATTTGCCTGCTTTCTCTTGGACTGCGTCGGGGGAGCATGATAGCCACTGCCATGTGGGGATGTGGAACAATGAAAGGTTTTATTTCTTTGTGAACATGAGTTGTAAAACTCAATATAGGCCAGCACCGTGGCTCAATAGGCTAATCCTCCGCCTGCGGCGCCAGCACCCCAGGTTCTAGTCCCAGTCGGGGTGCCAGATTCGGTCCCGGTTGCCCCTCTTCCAGTTCAGCTCTCTGCTGTGGCCCGGGAGTGCAGTGGAGGTTGGCCCAAGTGCTTGGGCCCTGCATGGGAGACCAGGAGAAGCACCTGTCTCCTGCCTTGGGGATCAGCGCAGTGGGCCAGCCACAGCGCGCCGGCTGCAGCGGCCTTTGGAGGGTGAACCAAGGGAAAAAGGAAGACCTTTCTCTCTGTCTGTCTCTCTCACTGTCCACTCTGCCTGTCAAAAAAAAAACCTCAATATAAAAAGCCAGAGACACATGGTCCTGTTGATCTTACCATAGAATCAAAGAGATATTTGTGATTAGGAAATAGAAAGATGTTTAATAGAGTTCTTAGAATGAATTTTTAAAAAATATATACAATATATTGATGTTTTAATGTACAAATCTACAGAGATAACAGAATACCTTGACTTGGTCATTAAGATATATTTTGGGAATGATGACATCATAACATTTATGTATTTTGACCAACCCAGGCAACGCTGATCCTGAAGGCCAGGGTTACTGCCAAGCAGGATTTAGTCTGGATTTTTATAAGGTAAATTATTTTGGTCTTGTAGCTTCTAAAATTTAATGTTTGATTCTTTTCACAACCCTATGCCTCTCATTCCCACACCCCCAAACAACAACCAAAGAACTCTTAGACACATATTCGTCATCATATCTGACAACTTCTTTACATCTTTTTATTTGTTCTTAATGTCTTTTCTTTCCAAGTAACCTATGCGCATGACAACCTTATTAAACAGTCCAGAAATACACGTGATGAAAAGCAACAGTCTTTCTTTCTACCCTTTATAGCAACCATTCTCACATGAAAATCGCCAAAACACAGTTAAAAAAAAAAGCCCATGGGCTGGCGCTGTGACATAGTTGGTAAATCTACCACATGCAGTGCCAGCATCCCATATGGGTGCTGTTCAAGCCTCAGCTGCTCCACTTCCGATCCAGCTCTCTGCTATGGCCTGGGTAGGCAGTAGAAGATGGCCTAAGTCCTTGGGCCCCTGCACCCATGTGGGAGACCTGGAAGAAGCTCCTGTCTCCTGGATTCGGATTGGCACAGCTCCGACCGTTACGGTCAATTGGGGAGTGAACCGGCTCACGCTCGTGCTCTCTCTCGTTCTCTCTCTCTCTCTGTGTAACTCTGACTTTCAAATAAATATTTTTTTAAAAGTCTGTTTCTAAAAAATCACAAGAACCTACAAATTGTTTGCTCTCTTGACTTAATGCACCAATGAGATTTAATATTTGGGTTAAAATTCACATATCCTCTTGTAAAATTAAAAACAGAGATGTCCAGTATGGGTATAATGGACCAAGATTCAATGACTTTGAAAACAGTATAGAGGACCGGCACCGTGGCTCAACAGGCTAATCCTCCGCCTAGCGGTGCCAGCACACCGGGTTCTAGTCCTGGTCGGGGCGCCAGATTCGGTCCCGGTTGTCCTCTTCCAGGCCAGCTCTCTGCTGTGGCCCGGGAGTGCAGTGGAGGATGGCCCAAGTGCTTGGGCCCTGCACCCCATGGGAGACCAGGAGAAGCACCTGGCTCCTGCCTTCGGATCAACGGCCATTGGAGGGTGAACCAATGGAAAAGGAAGACCTTTCTCTCTCTCTCTCTCTCACTGTCCACTCTGCCTCTCAAAAAAAAAAAAAAAAAAAAAAAAAAGAAAAAACAGTATAGAAAAATTTCATAGACATCTGAACTGTTTTATTGTCTATCACGGCATTTTTTTAATCATGGCTGTTTTGTTTGTTGCCTCTGCATGTTCAAGATGTAGAATACAGATGGTGGGGTTGTAAGTAGATGGGGAAAGTTTTCCATTTTCTAGTCTGGAGTTTTCATTCTTCCTCCTGAGAATGAGGGCAACTTGCAGATGTCTGAAAAAAGAGGTATTACTATGGCCTTGAAAGAAATTAAAACAGAATTTTTCTTTTTATCACCAAGGTTCAAAAAACCAGATCTGCCACATGGCACCATATTAAACATGCAGATATTTCACTTACCAGAGGTACTGCCAAAAAACTGAATTTATATATTCTCAAGGGAGAGAATTCTACTTAATTGAGTTAATTTAAAATTACTTGATACACTAAATAATTGAAAGTTAAAAATGGGAAAGAAAATGATCTGCAGGCCTCATATATAAGGGCCTCTTTGAAGAATCTCTTTTTTATGTGTAACAAATTGTTAGAGCAATGCTTATTATTAACCATGATCTATCATCCTTTACAAAATGTCAATATTTCTTTTCCATTGTTACTGGTATTCTTTCTGTTTTGCAGAATGGAGACCTCATAGTAGGAGGACCTGGAAGTTTCTACTGGCAAGGTATGTTCTATTACAGGAGATGAAGCAGAAGCAAATCGAGATGTCCACTTTTTATTCTGTTAATGGTATATCCCCATTCACAGTTTCTGGGATAGAGCATCCTTTCAATTTGTAGCTTGTTATATGAATGGTATTTGAAAATCCTCTTGCAACTGAAGTCATTTCTCCACCAACAACTTACTGAGGCTGTACCAGTCCTTGCACCAGATGCCACAGATACAGTAGTGAATCAAAATAGGGTTCCTATCTGGGGAGAGATACAGGCAGTGACAGAATATTCACAGGAGAACCTGAGAAATGCCAAGCAGGATGCACACTCCTACGGAAGGGAATGTCCTGATGGTGCCATGAGACCCTGGGGGTCCTCTCCACAGTGGCAGTGCACAGGTGTGCTGGAATACCTGTGCCTTGCTTACCCAGCCATGAACATAGGTGCAGGACAGCCCCTGCACAGAGAGGATGGCTTTTTCTAAGGCTTACGATGGCATGGCTTAGGCCAGCAGCAGCCCAGGAGTGCAGAGCTGGTGGGATGAAGGGAAGTCAGGGTGACCAGAGTTAAGAGAACCTGGAAACAGCTGGATCAGAGGTATGGAGTGGCCTCACCCGCCACACAGGGCTCTCAGGCCAGGGTAGACAGTTTTGTCTTTATTGCACAAACAGTGGGAAACCACTATGGATTTCTCAGGATTTAAATGGATGCTGTTAGCTAGAGTAAGAAAGAGTTATCTGTCCTAAGGGTAATGGGAAACCATTAGGAAAATGTAGCCATGGATGCTATGATCAAACGCTGGGGGCCAGTGTTGTGGCAGATGGTTAAGCCACAGCCTGCTCGCTGGTGTCCCGTATCAGATCGCCAGTGCGTGTCCCAGCTGCTCTGCTTCTGATCCAGTGTCCTCCTAATGCACCTGGGAAGGCAGCACAGGATGGCCAGGGTGCTCAGGCCTTTGCCACCCGCATGAGAGACTTGGATGGAGTTCCTGACTCCTGGCCTCAACCTGGCTCAACCCTGGTCGTTGTAGCCACTTGTGAAGGGAATCAGCAGATGGAGGATTCTCTCTCCACACCACTGCTTCAAGTAAATAAATAAATCTTAAAAGAGACCACTCTGGCTGCAAATGGAAAATGGATTGGAAATTGGCCAAAGTGAAATATCAAAAAGACAGTTATAAGATTGTAAACTAAATAGAGCCAAGGAGGTATAAGGCTCAGGTAACAATGTTTCCTTCATAGGGTGGTGATGGTACAGATTTTAAAAGAGGAGAAATCTGAGACACTCTTTAGAGGCAAAATAAGCAGCCTACGTGGTGGACTGACTGCTTGGGCATGCGGAAGGGGAAGGTGTCAAGGCTGTGTTTCTGACTTTTGCCCCTGAATGGATGTAACTGGGTTGCACTGAGATAGAGGACACTGGGTTTGGAGTGGGCTGGTTAGAGATGGCGAGCTTGCTTTTGATTATGTTGGGTATGGAAATGTTTGAATTATCCAATAGCTCCTGCATAAATATTTAGATGTATTGGCCTGTGCTCAGAGAAGATACCCAGGTTGAAATACAAATTCATATCACGTGCATATTGGTGATAAATGAAGCCCTGGGTATGGATGGTACCTATACAGAGAAGACAGATTGCGTTTTGGCTGTTAGGTTTAGGATAGTGGTAGAAGAAAACCTGACACCTATGAGTAATTGAGGGAAAGTTTTTTTTCCAATGGAATAGACTTGATTGGGTTTAAAAGTCGTTAGGAAAGGCCAAAAGAGGTGGATTCATGATAAAATTTTATATGAACTTACTGTTAAGCTTAATTCATGTGTAAACAATTATCAACATCAAATGCTTAACATTTTATATCAAGCCACCACTTGCTGTGCTGGCATCCCATATGGGCACCCGTTCTAGTCCCAGCTGCTCCACTTCCAATCCAGCTCTCTGCTATGGCCTGGGAAAGCAGTAGAAGATGGCCCAAGTCCTTGGGCCCCTGCACCCATGTGGGAGACCTGGAAGAAGCTCCTGGCTCCTGATTAGCTCAGCTCTGGCCATTGTGGCCATCTGGGAAGTGGGCTAGGGGATGGAAGACCCCCCCCCCCCCTCTCTCTCTCTGCAACTCTACCTTTCAAATAAAATATAATAAATGTTTTTTAAAAATTGTAATGTTTATAGATAAAATTGAAGGAGACAACCAAAGGCTCTGTGTGTGTGTGTGGTGTGTGTGGGGTATTTATCTTTAATCCAGAGAAAATTAGCCAATTCTGCTGACATTATTCATGGACTCCTATGTAAACACCATTGTCTTAGTATTGAAACAATTATTTCAGTCTCAATCACTTGAAAATATTTATGACCTGGTTGGACAGTTTTACTCCTTTTTGGACTTTAAACAGACTGGGAATTATGTGAATTCCCAAAGAATAATTTGTCTTTAAAATTAACATTAAATGTTTAAACAGTTTTCTCTCAGAGTATGAGATCATGCTGTTGCCTCAGATGCCCTTTATAAATATGGGAATGCATAGAAATTGCAGCAGAAAATTGCTGGCTGCCTTTTAGAGACTTATCACCCTGATAAAATCAGATTCTGAGATTTCTGAGATCAGCCAAAGTGCTGACATCAGTGTTGTGGCCATGATTCTTTCTGCTGAAATTGCGGATCTCAGTGGACCTGGCTGCCTCCCGTTATAACAATTTTATATTTTTTCAATATATTTTAGTAGCACAACAAGTAAATGGCTCTAAGATTATGGAATTCCTTTGTTTAATTTAGCTGATATGTTTGTAGTCTATTACTTGGATAAGTGATTTAGATTTAATATAGCATCCATACTTTTCTTTCTTTTTTAAAGATTTATTTATTTGAAAGGAAGAGCCACAGAAAGGTAGAGGCAGAGATAAATGGATCCTCCATTAGCTGGTTCACTCCCCAAATGGCTGCAATGGCCAGAGCTGGGCTGATCCGAAGCCAGGAGCCAGGAGCTTCTTCTGAGTCTCCCACATGGGTGCAGGGGCCCAAGGACCTGGACCATCCTCCACAGCTTTCCCAGACGCACCAGCAGAAAGCTGGATTGGAAGCAGAGCAGCCAGGAATTGAACCAGTCTGCATATGGGATGCCTGCACTGCAGGTGGTGACTTTACCCACCATGCCCCAGCCCCACCCCCCAAGATTTAATGTGGCATCCATGCTTTTCAAAAACTCAGTTTTGTAGGAAAGCCAAGGTGACCTTGCTTGTCACACCAGCTGCCCAACAAGCAAAACCAGGTGACCCTAGAGAACACATTCAAGCTCTTTGGCCTTCAGCTTCCCCACCTACGAGATGCCATGTATGGCTAGATGGTCTTAAAATTTCCTTCTACCTAGAAGAGTCTAGATTTTCTTGTAAAATCACATAAATTTTGTCTATGTCTCCACTCTTAGATTCCCTTATCATTTGGAGAAGATAGAACTAGGCATGCTTAGTGCAGCAGGAACAGAGATAAAATACTCTTATTAATCGGCGGTCTCCTACCCAGCTGTAACAAACCCTCGCAGGCAGTTCTTGTGGCAGGCAGGAAAATTCACCATCATACATGCAAGCAATTCCATGAAAGCTTTCAAGGGACTGTGTGTCTTTCTGCTTTTGCAGGGAGGGGGGGGGGCTGCCTCTTTTATTCATTCAGTTCATGAATTAATCTGTTTAAACACAGGACAGGTGATCACTGCCAGTATTGCAGATATCATTGCAAATTACTCATTCAAGGATATTCTACGGAAACTGGCTGGAGAAAAGCAGACAGAAGTGGCTCCAGCTTCCTACGATGATAGTTACCTTGGTAAGCGCCACTGCTGAAGATATTCGTGGTTTCTCGAGAGATAAGCATGTTAAGTGTAGATGCAAATGTTGTTCCCGACTTGTGTGATTTGGCATCTTATAAAAATGTTCTCTTCTTGTTAGAGTGGTCTTTTCATTTGAAGTAGGACTGTTTTTCAGCCTTGATGCATAACCTACATAATTAGAGCAGCTATTTCATAAATGCCCCAACAGTCTCCCCCACATAAAATATTTTGCTGGTGTAGACCCTATGTATTAGCGAGGATGCTACGAGCGCTACAGGAGTGACATACTGGCAGCCCTTTGCAGTTTCTAGGGCTGCGGCAAAAGACTTTCAATTTCTAGAGTATCCTGAAAATGTACCGTGTGCAAACACACGACCTCATTGCATCAATAGTCTTTCCCACCTTTAGTATCATGGTAGCATTTTGATTGTTTGGTGAATTTGAAAAAAAAAAAAAAGTTGTGGTTGTGTTTTGAATTATAGCTGAGACCTCACTTTTAGAACTAAGCAAAATTTGTGGAAAACGATCATGAAAGGAGTTGGAAGATCTTGCTGGTGATCAGAAAAAGCAAATCCTGAGCACCAAGAGTATCTTTCAGAGGATTCCACCTGATCATGATGAAGAGCAGGCAATTCTTAGAATGTCAGGCCCTGTCGCTACACTGAGAAGATGGATTATGAAGACTTCATGCTTGAAAATGGACCTCAGACTATGATTTGATTTCCATGCTCCTACTGAAGAGCAATCGTAACAGATCAATCATGCTTCCAGGGTTTAGCATGAAAGCTTTGAAATTGTTGGGATTAATTTTCTTCTTGAAAGAATCCTTAAGTTTTATTTTATAACGTTTGTAGAGACTTCTAGGCAAAGACATTCTATGGTAATTCTTTCCTTTTCTTCTAGCTAGAGCTCATTTGGTAAGTCATCAAGTGTGACCCTCTGGTCCTTTTTTTCTAACAGGATACTCAGTTGCTGCTGGGGAATTCACTGGAGATGCTCAGCAAGGTGAGCGGAATCATTGATCTATGTCACTGACAAAGCAGGAAGGAAAGTTAAAAGGACATTAACAAAGTCCTTTTATAAATGTGCATTTCTTTGCTATTCAGAATGCATATAAATGTAATACCAGAATGTGTAGGTTCATATTTTGTAGAAAAAAAATACACTTGGTACAAATTTTAAATTCGAAGAATTTCATTAAAAACTAATCTTTATAAAATATATTTATGGGTCTGGTGCTGTGGCACACAGGGTTAAGCCCCCATTTGCAGTGCTGGCATCCCAAATGGGCACCAGTTCAAGTCCCAGCTGCTCCACTTCCAATCCAGCTCCCTGCTAATGGACTGGGAAAAGCAGCAGCAGATGGCTCAAGTGCTTACCACTCCCTCCCTGCCTCTGCACCCACATGAGAGACTCAGATTAAACTCCTGGCTTTGGCCTGGCCCAGCCCCAGCTGTTGTGGCCATCTGGAGAGTGAACCAGGGGGTGAAAGATACCTTTTTTATGAATTTCCCTCTCTATCTATAATTCTTTCAAATAGGTAAATAAATCTTTAAAAAATCTATTTAAAAAATTAAAAAAAATTAGGGTAGCAGTCCAATGTCATGAGTGAAAATATAGAGATGATTAAATGACTTCAGCAAAAGCCATGCTACTGGTGACAGATGAAATTTGGGAAATCAAGATTTATTTTCTTTCTTTAATTTCATACTGAACAGATCTAAAACTATAGTCTCTCCAATCCCAATGCAAATTTCAACTTTTTTTTCTCCCTGTAAACATGCTCAAACCCCAAATAACAGATTAATCCCTATTCTCAGATATGCCCTTGGTCTTTTCTCTTCTGTACTTTGGCTGTCATCTCAGTTTTCAGTCCTCCGATTCTATGTCCATCCTCATCTTCAGAGATCAAATGCTTCTTTCCCCTTTGGAGGCCAATTTCAAATGTCATCTTCTCTGAACCCCTTCTTCAGTGTCTTTTTGTGAGCTCCTGTGTCATTTCATGTTTCCTCTTTCCTGAGGCCTTTACCAATCCCTTACCTGCCAAACATTTGTTGTGTGCCTGCTGCGTGCCAGGCTCTGTTAGGTGGGGAGCGTGCAGAGTAACCAACGGTCCTTACTATCAGAGTTTATAGTCTACCGGGGCTGACAGACCTTAAGCAATGCACCAAAATGTCTAAATAAAATTTGTGGGGGCAGATGTTTGGCACAATGGTTACGACATCCCTCCAGATACCCACATCTCATAGAAGAATGTCTGGCTTTGAGTCCTGGTTCCCTTCTAATTCTGGGTTCCTGCTAATGCAATCCCAGGAGACAACGCCAAGGAGTAAATGTAATCAAGTTATGCTTGTGATCAAAAGAGAGAAAGAAGGGAGGGAAGGGAAGGAAAAGGAGCCAGGAATCACACTGGCTTCTCAAGTCAGTTGTGTTGGGATGAGAGTGGGGAAGAGTGGTGTCGTGTGTAGTCCTTTTGGGTTCATGTCTGGCTCCTGGAAGGTGATATTTATGCACTGTTCATATTTTCCTCTCTCACAAAGGTAGACGGCATTTTACTCATGATAGACTGATAGAAGGCATCTCAATAGAAATAGTTGAAGCTGTAGGGTCACCATTTTCCACACAGGCTCAAGTTTTGGCCTCACTGGCTCCATTCCTCAGGATATGGCAATCTCTCTGATTCACACTTGCTTATCTTTGACTAACATGAACACTACCTGACTCACAGTATTGTCCTAATCACTGAGATGGTCATGAAATGCTTATCAGATAAGCAGTAGCTTTTACTTTGTAGTGATATTTATCAGATGAGTCGGATTACAACATCCATCAAGAGTTGCCATTTTCTGACTTCTTTCATATCAACATTAACTGCTTTTCACTAATATAAGTGTTTTAACTAATTCACAAAGAGTTAAGAATAGATAAAATATTGCCATTACTGGGAATCATCATAGGTCTTTTAATGGTTTCATGTTGACAAAATATGCAAAGTAGAAATTTATAAGGAATTTTTTTTGCAGTTCATTAGAGGTTGAAAATAATCAGGATTTATTTCTTTAAAAGAACTTTTTTTTAGTATGAGCCAATTATTTTAATTGTGGGAGGGGAAAGGGAAATAGAGAAACACTTCTATCTACTGGTTCATTTCTCAAGTGCCCATGATGGCTAGGGCTGGGCTTGGCCAAAGCCAGGAGCCAGGATCTGCGTCTCTCTTGTGAGTGGCAGGAAATTGACACTTGAGCCACCACCACTGCCTCCCAGAGTCTGCATTAGCAGGCAGCTAGAGTTTGGAGCTGGAACTGTACATCAAACCCAGGCACTCCACCCGTATAAGAATAGTCATCTTAACTGTGGTCTTAGTCACTAGGCTAAATGCCCACACCAAGCTAATTCTTTAAGGACCTCTTTTTCCATAACCTTTTCTTTGAGCAGTGTATTGTAGTGCTTAAAGAACCTAGACTTCAGGGGCCAGCATTGTGGCATAAAAGGTTGGGCACCCTGCCTGCAATGCCAGCATCCCATATGGGCACCAGTTTGAATCTCAGCTGCTCTACTTCTGATCCAGCTCCATTCCAACATGCCTTGGAAATCAGCAGAGGGTGGCCCAAGTGCTTGGGTCCTTGCCACCCATGTGGAAGACCTAGATGAAGCTCCTGGTTCCTGGTTCTGGCCTGGCCCAACCCCAGCCATTGTGGCAATTTGGGGAGTGAACCAGCAGTTGGAAGATTTCCTTTTCTCTGTCTCTCCCTATCTCTCTGTAGGTCTGCCTTCCAGATAAATAAACAAATCTTTAAAAAAATAGAGAATAGATTTCAGAGCCAGACCTCTTGGGTTTAAATCCTAATTAAATAAATTTTTAAAAGATTTCATTTGAGAGATAGAATTACAGACAGAGAGAGGGAGAGGCAGAGAGAAAGGTCTTTCATCTTCTGGTTCATTCCCCAAATGGCTGCAATGGTTGGAGCTGGGCTGATCCAAAGCTAGGAGCCAGGAGCTTCTTTTGGGTCTCCCATGCAGGTGCAGTGGCTCAAGCACTTGTGCCATCTTCTGTTGCTTTCCCAGGCCACAGCAGAGAGCTGGATAAGAAAAGGAGCAGCCAGGACACGAACTGGTGCCCCAATGGGATGCTGGCACTGCAGGCAGCGGCTTAGCCTACAACAACACCACAGCACCAGCCTACCCTGATTAAATCTTGATGCCAATATCTACTAACTTTGTGAGCCTGGAAAAATTACCCAACATCTCCATTTCCTTATTCTTCATCTACCTCATAGGTAGACCTTATAGTCTCATCTGCCTCATAGAATGCTTGAGAGGGTTAAATGAGTTGATTCTCTGTGTTCAGAAAATAGTGCAGTACCTAATAAGCAGTAGGTGCTGTTAGCTGTAAGAAGAAACAACCATTGAGTTAGGAGCCAGAGAGAGAATTGAATAGCAGGTACCTTTTTAAAAATATCAAATCTTACACTCAATCACTTAGAAAATAATAGTGATTTTCCATAGGATATCAGAAATATCTAGAAAGTAGCTCTACAGTTTAAGTGACCTGAGAATATCTACAGTAAGGACACTGTCAAAAAAGACCCTCATGATTAATTCATTAGATCACCAAAACTTCCAGTGCTTCTCCTGCTTGCTTAGACAAGAGGGAGAGAGCATTATCTGACAAAGAGCAAGCAGCTTAGAAACCTCGCCCAAGGAGTCATTACTGTGCCATCATTGCACTGCTAAGTGGTACACCGATGGGCTTCACTAGCTTTGAGGCCTTAGATCCATAGCTGTCTTCCAATTTTCCATGTGTTCCTGACTCATAAAACGTCGAAAGCCTGTGTTCTTGTGTTCAAGTCAGCAGTGGTGAGCCCCATTCCCGGGACTTGAGCAGGCCCTACCCTGCTGCAGGAACGTGACGGGGCCCAGAGGGAAGAACATGGGCTCTTCTGCCGGTTCTCAGCTTCTACCACCCAACAACTCTGAGCTCAACTGTGACGACACTGTCTAACCTTCAGTTTCCACATATGTCAAAATCAGACATTAGCACTGGGGCTGGCATTGTGGCACAGCAGGTTAAGCCACTGACTCCGGTGTCCCATATGAGAGCTGGTTCAAGTCCTGGCTACTCCACTTCCATCCAGCTGCCTGCTAATGCACAGGGGAAAGCAATGGGAGATGGCTCAAGTACCTGGGCCTCTGCCACCCACATGGGAGACCTGGAGGGAGTTTCAGGTTCCTGGCTTCAGCCTGGCCTTATAACTCTGCCTTTCAAATAAATAAAATACATCTTTACAAAAATATATCAATGCCTTTGTACAGGTTAAAGGAAGGAGATGCTAAAAAGCACATAGCATGTTGGTAGTGGATGGAATACATTCTGTAATTCAGCCTTCTTTCTGCTTCTTGCTAATGGGGTTGATGTCCAAGTTATATATTTCCAGGTCAGAATCTAACTTTTTCCCAACTGTATTGTTGATATTAAGAAACCATGAGTTATTGGAATAGACTTAAGAAAAGTCTTTTTTTTTCTTTCCAAGTGAAAACTTTCATGGTTGAGTGATAGTTCTAACTTGCCCTGGACCCCAGGCAATTAAACTGTCCTAATCATTTACAAAAGACTATGAACATCATTAATCAACATTACATTTAATAACTCCTTAGTGTTGTGGTCACCTGAGGTTGCAGACTACAAAGTTACCATGTGATGTCTAAATGTCTGTGGGATGCAAGAAGTAGTGGTTGCCATGTATTTCAAATGGCATAATCCCCCTGGATCTGTCCTAGCCAACAGGCCTGACCCTGAAATCAGGCAACGCCATTATATCTGATTGTGGCTTCTATTCTGCGTCAGAAGACTTTAATTCAAACTCAGAGAAAAGCATATTGAAAACTGGGCAGTGGACTACCACTCTGGCTGCTTCCCTGGCAAGCTAGCCAGATGGCTAATTTGTTCTGAACCCGGTTTTCTTATTTATTTATTTATTTATTAAGATTTATTGATTTATTTTAAAAGCAGAGTTATAGAAAGAGAGGGAGAGACACACAGAGAGATCCTCCATCTGCTGGTTCACTCCCCAAATGGCTGCAACTTCCCAAATGGCTGGAACTGGGCTGATCTGAAGCCAGAAGCCAGGAAATTCATCTGGGTCTCCACATGGATGCAGGGGCCCCAGCACTTGGGCTATCCTCTGCTGCTTTTCCGAGGCACGTTAGCAGGGAGCTGGATGGGAAGTGGAGCAGCTGGGACTCACATCACTACCCATACGGGATGCTGACACCACAGGTGTCCACACAACCCACTACACCACAGCACTCTTCAGTTCTTGCTTCCCTGTCTCATATCGTTGATTTTTCCCTCTCTCCTTCATCCTTCCCACCGCTGTAGAAGCAAGTATTGGTTCTCCCTTTTTAAACGGAATCTCTTCTTCCGCTTCTCCCTCCAGCGCCTTTGAAAGAGTGTCACTTTTCTCTGCCCATGTACTCCGTGGACCGCTCCTTGGCTCCCCTTCCCTGGAACCCACTGCTGTTGGACTGTGCCTTGCCTCTCCAAATCTCTCTGGCCAAGCGCACCAGTGGCCTCCACGTAGCTCATTTTCCTTAACAATTAGGAGCTTTGATTCTTCACTTGACCCCAGCAGCTTTCTTTTATTAAAAAAACAAAACAAAACAAAACTTACTGGGCGTGTGAGATAGCCTATCCCAGTTCGTTTTCCAAATGTCCTCCATTGCTCATTTGGCCCCAGGATATCCAGGTCTCCCACGTGGGTGGCAGGGACCCAACTGCTGGAACCCTCACTGCTCCCTCCAGGGTCTGCATTAGCGGGAATTGGGGATCAGGAGCTGCATAGAGTATTGAATCCCTGTACCCCAGTGCAGGGCACGGGCATTGTGTCTGCTGCCTAAGTGGCCACCTCATGGAAGATCTTTCATTCCCTTGCCCTCACGGGTGTGTCCCTTGCTAAGTGCCTGACCTGTTTGTTTACTGTTGGAGCTCCCTCCTGGTAATCTCATTTATTTCTTTAGCTTAGACTAAATTCCAAGTCCATGTATTCAGCTTTCTACTTAACCCCTGCACTTGAATAGCTTTCTCAAATTTAATGTACTTCTAACTGAATGTCTGCTCTTCCCACCAAAACAGGAGGGCTTTGCAGAAAGTGCAGGGAAAATCTGTGCATGAATAAAACTGTACATGGATTTCAAAAAGTGTTTGCTCTAAAATGAATGTCCTTTCACCCCATTTTCCATGAACTTGAGGTGTCCTCATGTGCTCTTCCCTCTCTCATCACCAGGGCAGTATAAATGGCAAGGCCATGTTCCAAGTTGCTCAAGCCAAAAACCTGGGAAGTCAGTTTGGGACTGTGCTTTCTCTCAAACAGCGTATCCAAGCCAACAGCAATTCTGCTAACTAAACTTGCAACATCCAACCAGAATCTGACCACTTCTCCCCTTCATCCCAGCATCTGATCCAAGCTTCCATCATCTCTCACCTACAACTACTGCAACAGCTTCCTTGCTGGTCTCTAAGCGTTCACCCTGCCCTCTCACAGTCTGTCATAAATTCAGCAGCCAAAATATTCTTTTAGAAACAGAAGTCAAATCATATAACTTCTTTGCTCTCAGTGATTTGCCAACCCACCAGCCGATAGTCCAAGTTTTCACAGTGACCTAAAAGGCCCTATGTATTTGGCCTCTGCTTAATCTGACCTCATCTCCTGCTACTTTACCCTGATGCCTTCTACCCAAACCACCCTGGCCTCCTTGATATTCCTTGAGGACTGCAGATATATTCCTACCTCAGGGCCTTTTCACATGCTGTTCCCTGTAGCCAGGAAGTACAGCTTCCAGATACCCACAGTATTTACTTCCTTCCTTTCTCGGTCTTTCCTCCAGTCTTATCTTCTCCCTAAGGTTGTCCCTGGCTGCCACCTTAGTAAATTACAATTCCCTCTTCAGCACTCCTTAGAACTAGTTTACTGTTTTGCTTTTTTCACTACACTTAAGCTATTCTATATTGCCATTGACTTTTTTTTTTTTTTTTGACAGGCAGAGTGGACAGTGAGAGAGGGAGACAGAGAGAAAGGTCTTCCTTTTTCCCTTGGTTCACCCTCCAATGGCTGCCGCGGCTGGCGCGCTGTGGCCGGCGCACCGTGCTGATCCGATGGTAGGAGCCAGGTGCTTCTCCTGGTCTCCCATGGGGTATAGGGCCCAAGCACTTGGGCCATCCTCCACTGCACTCCCTGGCCACAGCAGAGAGCTGGCCTGGAAGAGGGGCAACCGGGACAGAATCAGTGCCCCGACAGGGACTGGAACCCGGTGTGCCGGTGCCACAAGGCGGAGGATTAGCCTGTTGAGCCGCGGCGCCGGCCGGCTCTTCATTTTTTCATTACTAACTGCCCCTCTCCACCAGAGAATGCTCCATGAGAATGGAGACTAGTCTGTTATGTTCATTGTCATATCCGCTGGTCATCTGTAACTATTCTTTACTGAAACATCCAGCCTCTGGCCCGAAGTGACTCCCCATGGTTGTTAACGCTGACAGCAAACACCCAGCAGATACACTTCATGCTGGAGTTTGTGCTGTCCCTACAGCAGCACTACTGGAGGGCATTTGAATGGAAATCTCTTCAGGCTCTTCTGGCCTTTGTACTAAATTTTAAACCCCAACAAATGAAAAGATTTAGATTTAGGGTCTGATGCTGTGGCGTAGTAGGGTATGTTTCTGTCTCTGCCTGTGGCACCAGCATCTCATATGGGTGTCGGTTCGAGTCCCAGCTGCTCCTCTTCCAATTCAGTTCCCTGCTGATGGCCTGGGAAAGCAGTAGAAGATGGCCCAAGTGCTTTGGCCCCTGCACCTGTATGGGAGACTTGGACAAGCTCCTGGCTCCTTTGGATCAGCCCAGCTCCTGGTGTTGCGACCATTTAGGGAGTGAACCAGCAGAGGGAAGGCCTCTCTGTCTCTCCTCCTTTCTGTCTTTAACTCTGCCTCTCAAGTAAGTAAATGTTTAAAAATTTTGATGTAAAGAAATGAGAGCTTCAATGACTTTATTAGTCAGCTCTCAATCCCCATATTACAGGTGATTGGGGAAAACTGGGTTCAAGGACTCAGCTCAGGAAGATGGCAGACCAGGACCAGAACCACCATTTTCTGACCCTGGAGCTGGGCCCCTGACTGTTGGGCTACGTCCCCACCCCCCCCAGACTTGTCTGCTCCTTTCCTTGGGCACTCTTGGCTGCCAAGCTCCCCCTAGAGCTTCTGCTGGCAAACAGTTCTGGGAGCCCAGCCTCTCTTAACTTCTGACTCACTGCTTCTTCTTAGGTAACCAAAGTCATTTGTAACATTATGTGACAGGAGCGGTACTTTTTTGACAGGCAGAGTGGACAGTGAGAGAGAGACAGAGAGAAAGGTCTTCCTTTGCCGTTGGTTCACCCTCCAATGGCTGCCGCGGCCAGCGCACCACGCTGATCCAAAGCCAGGAACCAGATGCTTCTCCTGGTCTCCCGTGCGGGTGCAGGGCCCAAGGATTTGGGCCATCCTCCACTGCCTTCCCGGGCCATAGCAGAGAGCTGGCCTGGAAGAGGGGCAACCGGGATAGAATCCGGCGCCCCAACCGGGACTAGAACCTGGTGTGCCGGCACCACAGGTGGAAGATTAGCCTAGTGAGCCGCAGCGCCGGCTAGGAGTGGTACTTTTAATACTAGCACAAAAGATGTCACCAGAAGATCTCCATCTGTCTCTCTCTCTCTCTCTGTCTCTCTCCCTTTCAGATAAATAAAATAAAAAATTTTAAAGATGTCACCCTGGTGAAAGCTATAAATATCAGAGTAAGATTTAATACACAAATCTCATGCAGACCCGAGAAGCCAGACTGACGTTCTGGAGAGAGAAAGGCATGCGCACTGGGAGGGAAGACTGGTAAACCTCAGAATACAACTTTTGTTCTTCAGTTTCCTGTTGTCTGCAGAGGCCCAAAAGCTAATGAGAAAGTAAATGAAAAACCCTGACTCCAAACTTCCATCTCTCTCTGGTGGTTACTCATTTAAAAGGCAGTCCTTACCACTACTTGTTATATGGCTTCTGAAAACTTATATAATATGCATACATAATTATATAAACATAAAATTATGCATATGAAATACATATACAGTTCCCCTTATACATGGCTATTTTTATCCGCAGAGTTGGTTGCTGGAGTTCCCAGAGGAGCGCAGAATTTTGGATATGTGAGTATTGGGAATGCGTTCTAGGGAGCTTTCAATTTCATGTAACTTTGAAGTTTTTAGAGCTTTTCTCTAATAGCTCCTTCTAGTGATTCATGCTTAGTAAAATGGAAGAAACCCATATGAGGTTAGCTTTGGTCTGATCCATGTGCAGGCTCAGCTATGTTATGAGTAAGACCTGTGCAAAATGAAAACGCAGGATGCCCTGTTACAATTATTGAAGCCTGCTGGACAGCGACAGCAGAGAATGTCACCAAAGGTGAGGCCCACCAGGCACTAGGCTCTGTCCGGCTGCACAGGTCCCTCAGCTGTGAAGACAGCCCTGCCTCTGTGCGTCATCTAGGCTTAACGTGGAGGAGGCCACTGTCACGAGGACCACTTTAGAAAGAGGGGTCTTCAGAAAGCCTGTGGAAAAATGAAAGCAAATCGTAAGTTTGCATTTGCACAGATAATTTTTGAAACCCATGCAGTTTTTTTCATAATATTCATGTTCCATGGACTTTTTGAAGACCCTGGATTTCAATTTTTTTTACACCAAAATAAATTTATTTTTACGTTGCATTTCTCATGAACTACTTGAAACACATTCACGTCTCGTGTGGCAGAAAATTTAAGAAATCAGTAGTTGTTTCACTGGTGTCAGAGTGAAATGGTCACCCCTGGGTGGTTTAAACAACCGCTGCTATTCTCCCGCAGTCCCATGGGCTGGAAGTCTGAAGTGAAGGTGCAATCAGGGGCCTGCTCCCTGGAACGCCCGAGGGAAGGCTTCCCCTTGGCTTGTTCAGCTGCCAGTGGCGCCTGGCCCTCCTGGGCTGTGGCAGCGTCAGTTCCACCTCTGTTTCTGACGCCACAGGGGTCCTCTCCTCCTTCTGTGGGACCACTCACTGGACTGAGGGCTACCTGGGATGAGCTCATCTCAAGATGCTTATCAAATTTCATTTGCAAAGATCCTAGTTCCAAATAAGGGCACATGCTGAGGTTCTGGGTAGGCATGAAGGTAGGGGAGACACTGTCCAAGCCATTAGTAGTAGCTAGGACAGATGACTACCATGAAATTAGGAAAAGAACATAAATAGACTGTATAAAAAGAAAAACTTATTTCAAATAATGTTTGTCTTCTCACAAACATCTAAAAAACTTAACGTTTATGGGGTTGGCTGGTTAGAATTACAAGGGATGTTATTGCTGTATGGATGGCATTTCTAAATTGCATTTTTTGGAAAAGAGCTATAATTATTCATTGTAATAATAACAAAAGGACAAAAATAGATATAGATAAAAATCCTGATGAAATAAATTAACTAACCAACAGGTTAATTTCTGTCGGCATTCCTAAATTCAGCTTTGACTTTCCCACTTGAGAATAATAAGCATGCATTTAGTTTTGAAAGCATCCCAGGCTTATGTACAAACAAAACATTTGATCAACTTTTTTCCCAGGTCATTCTTATGGGTTTGCATTTTATTTTATATATGGCTAACCATTTGTTACTCTTCACAAACATTTTTGAATGATGCAAATTGTAATTTGAAAAAAGGCTCTAATTCTCTATCAAATGATGTCCCTGTACAACTTGTATGATTTCAGGTTTCAATCATTAACTCTACAGATATGACCTTTATTCACAATTTCACTGGTGAACAGGTAAATACACCTTATTTTAAATGTTTATTTATTTTACTTTATTTGAAGGCAGTGGGGGGTGGAGATCTCTTTCATCTGTTGGTTCACTCCCCACAACATGCCCCTAACAGTCATGGCTGGGCCAAAGACAGGAGCTGGAACTCAATGCAGGCTTCCCGAATGGGTGGCAGGGATTCACGTACTTGGACCATCCTCTCCCCGTCATCTGCTGCCTGTCAGAATGTGCCCCAGCAGGAAGCAGAAGCAAAGGAGCGGGAACGCAAAGCAGGCTCTCTGATGTGGCGTGCAGGCCCCCACGTGGTGACTTAACCACTGCCGCAGACATTTTAATAGGGACCAATTAATGTCACTCTGCCTCCCTTCCTCTCTGTCACTAGTGCCTTCCTCTGAGCCACAGTGTTTTGTGGAGTCCTGGCAAGCTATTGGCCCCTTCCTCCTAGTGACTAGATACTAGTCTAGATAGCTTCTTGCTGTCATTCCCTGGGGTCCTAGAGTTAAAGGGTCAATTGTCTGAACGTCGGACACTGCCACCCTCCTGACCTGATGTGATCTAGGCCACATATCCTCTATCGCCCTGGACTGTCCTGTGGGTTGTGACCTGGTGAAATGCGTCAGACTGCTTTTAGCACTGGTTGTGGCCCCGTCCTGCTGGCTAAGGGAGCCAGTGTGGGTTGCATTTCTCTGTTCAGCTGACTCTGTCTCCTCTCCACCATCCCAGGTTGCTGAGGTTCCCTAGCAAGACTCACACTTGAACCTGGCCAAGTGACACCTTGGCTTTCTGGAGATCATGGTTTAAAATCCTCAGCTCTTAGCTAGAGATATAAGTTTTAGGCAATAGGTTTGTCCAAAAAAAGAAAAAACACCAAACTTTGACTAGCAGTATTTTTAAATGAATACAAAGCATTATTGGCATTTTTGTTTTTGCCAGAATTTGGGACTGGAGTCTATTACTCTGAAATGCTCAACAAAGCATTTCACAGTCTCATGGCACTCCTAGGAAGATGGATGGATTTGTAAATTTTGAGTGATTCCTAAAGTGTGGGAATTAGTGATCTAATTAATCCCCACAAGATTTCTCCTTTGTTCAGGTCAGTTTTATATATATATATATATATATATATATATTTTTTTTTTTTTTTTTTTACAGGCAGAGTGGATAGTGAGAGAGAGAGAGAGAGAAAGGTCTTCCTTTTTGCCGTTGGTTCACCCTCCAATGGCTGCTGCAGCCAGCGCATCTCGCTGATCTGAAGCCAGGAACCAGGTGCTTCTCCTGGTCTCCCATGCGGGTGCAGGGCCCAAGGACTTGGGCCATCCTCCACTGCCTTCCCGGGCCATAGCAGAGAGCTGGCCTGGAAGAGGGGCAACCGGGATAGAATCCGGCGCCCCGACCAGGACTAGAACCTGGTGTGCCGGCGCCACAAGGCGGAGGATTAGCCTGTTAAGTCACGGCGCCAGCCTAGTTTTTATATATTTTTAATCATTTGAACTTTTTAAAAAATTGTGAAATTTGGTCATTCTGTAACTTCTTTCTCAATAGCACCTACTTCTGGGATCCTGAACCTTGTGCAGGCCACACACGCCACATAATAAAGTCATTGCATATGGAGAAGGCACTTGGCCTAGCAGTTAAGACACTAGTTAAGATGCCTGTAACCCACACAGTACTATTTGGGTTCTATTCCCCTCTCTGGATGTACACGCTGGATGGCTCAAGTAATTTGGTTCCTGCCACCCACCTCACGTAAGAGATCTGGGTAGTTTCTTGCTCCTAGTTTCAGCCCTGATGCATTGCAGGCATTTTACAAGTAAAGTAGCAGATGGGAGCTTTCTCTTCTTCCCTCTCAAATAAATACATTTTTAACAAAGAATGTCCATGTATGTCCTTAGAATAGAGAAAAGACGAGGAGTCGAGTGATTGCGCACCACTTGGTAACTTAGCTGATCCCTCTGCAAACGGCGTCTGGCACCTGGGACCTACATCGGCACGAACCCTGGTCAGGCAGTGCAGTGGAAGAGTGGACAAATCCCATCTGCCTTCTGTGGAGCACACTCTTGTGGCTTGTGTGCTGGTTGTTGGTAGATGACGGGAGCTCAAACACTGGATAGCAGACTATGAAAACAATATTGGCAAGCTAATGCTATGGGCCAGATTTCAAAAGATGATAAATCCTATAAACGTAGTTTAAAAAAATAAAAACTTCAGAGAAAAAGAAAACATGGGAAGACTATAGTGCACTTACTTAATTCCTGGAAAACATTTAGGAGTGTTTGTTGCCTACAAGTTCAATGTAAATTGGTACTGAGATATGGGTTCCTCCCAAGTTGATTTTTACCCTATATTCTTATGAGACTTCATCTGGAAGTGGAATTATTTATTCTGTGAGATACAAGGTTGCAGGACAAGGTGAGATGAGGGCCTGGAGGCTATAGAAGGGCCACATGTAGCAAAGAACCGTCTAATAGTTGTACTACCAAGTCAATAGGCTGATTGTTGAACATCTCCAGAGGATGTCCAAGCAGATGTCAGGATTACTGTGGGGACAGTAACTTGTTGGGTCAGGAATTAGACTAAATGACTTATCCAGAAGTCTGTGGATTCAAACACAAAAATGTACCTCAATGAGATTAATCTTTCAAGAATAAGTGAAATGGAACTATAAAAATGACTTGGGGAGCATAAAATATGTCATCTTATGGTTTGCCTTCGCAGATGGCATCGTATTTTGGATATACCGTTGTAGTGTCAGATGTTAACAATGACGGGTAAGTTTATAAGACCTTCCTCACTCACTGTATATTCCATTCACCCATAAAGATGTTATCATTTTCCTTCACAAAATACATCCTTCCGGGCTCCTGCAACAAGATAGAGGCTCTCTTGTTTTAGCTTTTTTTTTGGTCCAGGACAAGAGGGTTCATCTATTAAAGAATTCTGTCATCCTGTTTTATGGCCTCACTGAGGTTTTCTACATCTGCCACTTGTAGAAGAGGACATCTTATTCAGTTTTATTTTTAATTTTATGAAGTGAATAGTCCTTGACCATTCCAAATCAATAGCTATGGAGGCATTTGTTCATCTGTCTCCCTTCTTTCCCCTGGGGGATGATACATTCATAAAACATTTGACATAAATGGATTTTTTTTTCCTCCTGACACCAGTGTGCTGGTAACTTCCCTGGAGAAGATTAAATAGCAGTATGTTTCATTACACTGAGATGAAACTACAATTGAGTTTGGGCCAAGCAGGGTGATAAATTATGTTTCACCATTGTTACTTCAAAATAAATGATCATTGAGCACCTGCCGGGTAAATGAATGAATCAAATAAGAAAGTCATTAGGTAGAGATGTAGTGATTGGCCATCCAACAAATACTGTGTTGCGTATGTGCCGGACATTGTCATCCATGCCCAGAATACGGTGCAAAGGTGAGTAAGACAGACTGGGTCTCGGCCTTTCTGGAGCTCACATTTTCATAGAAATCAACTTTCTGAAGAATCCTTATGATGTTCCTGAATATAGGCTAAGCACTTTAGATACACCCTGGTAATTTCCTTTATGTATTGAGCTGTGGAACATAACTGGAGATAAATTTATTAACTTGTGTACCTTTTAGAAAATGTCTTTTACTTTTTTCATGTGTTTATTGAGCATGCATATATTTAATTTATTTCTTGAGCATCTGCTATGCACCAGTCCTAAGTGCTGAGAAGGAAAAAAAAAGGGCAAGAGCCAAAAGCAACAAGATGTCCTTTGGTAGGCGAGTGGATGAATAACCAGTGACACATCCAAAGAGGTGGTTTTTTCAGCACTAAAAAGCAAGGAAATATCAAGTCATGCACAACATGGAGAGGCCTTAACTGCCTACCACTAAGTCAAAGAGCCAGTCTGTAAAGGCCACATACTACATGGTCCCAAGCATATTACACATTGGAAAAGACAAAACTGTGGAAACAGGAAAATGCTCTGTGTATGCCAGGAGTTCTGGGGGAGGGAAGGAGGGATTAATACAAAGAGCACAGAGGAATTTTTGCTGTAACACTATTGTATAAGATATTGTACCAATATATGGAATCACATATTTACATCCACCAAGAGTGACCTCAGCATAAGCTATAGACTTTGGTTGAGAATGAATGATGAGTGACTGCAGTTTTGCAGATCGTACCAAATGCACTACCCTGGGGGATGCCGTGGGAGGACAGGCTGGCAGGAAGGGAAAAGGTGAGAACTGTGTCTTTCTGCTCAAATACACTTGCAATCTACAACTGCCTTAAAAAGTAAAGTCTATTAATTAAAAATGGAAACAAGGGTTGGCATTGTGGCATAGTGGGTAAAGCTGCCACCTGTGACACCAGCATCCCATATGGATGCTGGTTCAAGTCCTGGCTGCTCCACTTCCAATCCAGCTCTCTGCTAATGTGCCTGAGAAAACAGTGGAAGATAGCCCAGGTCCTTGGGTCCCTGCACCCACACGGGAGACTTGGAAAAAGCTCCTGGCTTCTGGCTTCGGACCAACCCTGCCCTGGCCATTGAGGCTATTTGGAGAATGAACCAGCGGACAGAAGTCCACTATCTGTGTAACTCTGCCTTTCAAGTGAATAAATCTTTTACAAATAATTAAAATAAAAATAATATATAGAGAGAATATTAGCAAGGATTCAACTTTAAATCAGGTAAGTTGGAAAGCCTCGGGAGTAAGATTATAGTTGAGGAAACACCTAGAGAAACGAGGAGAGAAGCCATGATGCTGCATTGGGGAGGAGTGCTCCCAGTAGAACAGCCAGTGCCCAGAGGTGGAAGCTCCCTGCGTATCTGAGGCAAAGCCAAGAGGTGTGGAGAGTGAGCCATGGGGCGTGGGATTGTGCAGGTGCAGAGGCCACCAAGCCACCTCACACAGTGCCTCACAGACCCTGCTGTGAAGCACGTGAGTCTATCTCCAAGAAGGACACAGTGTCCTGTGTGTCATGGAGGACGGAGCCTGCCGAGACTGGGTCCTCGTATGTAACCTCTGCCCATCTGGTTTTCTGGGAGTCTGCTGTCAAATGCCAGGGGAGCAAAGACTGGACCAAAAGCCTGCAGTGGGGGATACAGGAGTAGTTGTACTCTGGGTGTATTTTGAAGGTTTAGGTGAGCGCCCATCTTACCCTGGGAAGCAGTTGATTTAAAATGAAATCGCCAGGGCAGGCCTTTAATCTCACGGTTAATTTGCTAGTTAAGATGCCTGTTTCCCAGAGTCCATGGTTTGAGTCCCAGCTCTGACTGTTCCCTCCAGCTTCCTGCTAACGCAGGCCCAGGGAGGCAGCAGTGCTGGCTCAAGTCATTGGGTCCCTGCTACTCGCTGGATTGATTTCCCAGCTCCCAGCTCCCAGCTTCAGCCCCATCCCAGCTACATCCATTGTGGTCACTTAAATAGTGAACCAGAAACCACAGTGCTTCTCTCCTTTTCATTCCCTCTTTAGTAAATAAATAAAACTTCCTTAATCTTCTTCAGTTATCTTAGTAACTATAAGAATCAACATGCAAGATTCCCAACTTGGATGCAATATAATCAAGGCTTTTTAGAAAGAAAAGCTTGAAGCTAGAACATAGGCTGCCATTTAGATTCTTCAGGCTCACTCTGCAGTGAAAACAGATGCCTTTTACATATGCATGGACACATGGATATATGTGCATAGATGCATGGACATGTATGCATGGACTCATGGACACATAGGCACGCACACATGACCACCTCAATAGGCTGTCAGACAACAAACTCAAGGGCCATTTGGTTTAGGCTCCTCACAGGCCCCAGATCCACTCCACGTGTTCCTTTCCGTCAGTCACTCCCATTCGCAAGTCCTCACAACTTTTTCCAGGCTTTACAATATGCCCTGCAGGGCACTCTTTCCTTCCTGGAAATATAAGCTTATTCTCATCTGCAGCAGAGTTTTGTGACAGTGTCTGTAGTACATGTTTTTGTCATGTCAAGAAAATAAGACTTTCAAGAAAAGGAACCCATTGGCTTCCTGATGATCAAAAGGATATGGTAAAAGACACAGGAATTTTCAAATGTTGATTTGTTCTCTTGATGTGCTTAAAAATTGCAATGCATAGTATTTCTTTTATAATAGGTAGTATTTTCTGATTACTTTAGACTACTTTAAAATGCCTGCTAACTTAATATTTCCATTCCTAAAACTAAAGTACCCATAAGAGTCCTGGTGTCTATGTAATTTGCTGTTTTTAATTACTTAGATGCTATGAAAAGTTAAGGTTCCTATTATAAATAAGTAAGCTCTTGGAGCAATTGAGATTATCTGGATCTTTCTTTGATCAAGACATATAATGCAAGTGAAATCTGAGACTATAATAATGGTGATAGGTATATATTCTATATATATATATGAATATCACCATTATATATATATAACATATATATATATATATATATATCCTTAAGAAAATCACTTGACTAGGTGATTATTCATAGATCAGGAGTGAGGACCCACCCCCCCAACACACACACAGAATTCAACCAGACTTTCTCTACACAACAAAAACAAAATCCCTACAACTGTGGCAAAATCTAAGTCCATGGTTGAGGGTGGCATGGAGACAGTGTGATTAAGCACAGAAACCAGGGAAGCAAGTTGGTGGACATTCTTCCTAGTTTTTTTTTTTTTTTTTTGCAAAAGCTTATACCCAAACAGTGTGCACATGCTAGTTGGTGGTTGATACTGTCAACCCTGTGACACTTTTGAAAGTATAAACAAACTGACAAAACTAACTTGGGTTTAGTTCTGTTAAGACAGCCAGGACTGCAAACTCTGTCAATATAAACTTTGTTAGGAATTTCAGAAGAAACTTGTCAGCCACTAGTGGAGAAGTGGAGATGATATTTTTCATTTTGTGCCTAACCAAGCAAACCTGGTTGGTTGGTTGGTTTTTTCCTTTTGGCTTTTGTCTTTTTCCTCTTCACAGGCATTTATTAAGAATACACTTCTTTTGCAGTATTTTGAAAAGTTATACTTACAAACCACTCGCATTTTCTGAATTGCATTTGACAGGTTAGACTATTTTCCTCATGATTCAGATATTAATATATTTAAAAGGTAGCCATGTCTTCCACAATCACTATTGAGTCATTAGGCTCTAAAGGGAAGAAGGGCCCCTGGGAAGCACTGTCTCATATGGAGACAGAGAAAGAGAGGCACATATCTTCCTCCCTGTCTTCAAACCAATAAAATAATTAGAATTTAAAAATAAGACATCGGCCGGCGCCACAGCTCACTAGGCTAATCCTCCACCTGCGGCGCCGGCACCCTGGGTTCTAGTCCCAGTTGGGGCGCCGGTTCTTCCCGGTTGCCCCTCTTCCAGTCCAGCTCTCTGCTGTGGCCCGGGAAGGCAGTGGAGGATGGCCCAAGTCCTTGGGCCCTGCACCCACATGGGAGACCAGAAGCACCTGGCTCCTGGCTTTGGATCAGCGCAGTGCGCCGGCCGCGGCAACCATTGGAGGGTGAACCAACAGCAAAAAGGAAGACCTTTCTCTCTCTCTCTCTCTAACTCTGCCTGTCAAAAAAAAAAAAAAAAAAAAAAGACATCAACATGACCCAAATGGCAAAGTTACTTTTAGTAAAAGCCACATGATTAATACTATTTTTCAAACATTGCTCATTTTTTAAATTAAAATATACATTTAATATCTCTATAGATTTCTCTAAGTCAGTCTGTATGTGTGTATAATAAATATGTAAACACATTCACAGAATAGCATCCAGCCTGCTGCTTATTAGAAGGTGAATGAAAAGCGTCTTTACTAACATATTTTTAAATACTGAATTGGACATAACAAAAACAGGATTTGACAGATTGTGAAATAGCTTAATGGCACACATACCCTACAGCAGTGAGTTTTCAACCATTTTTGCCTCCCAGTGAGAGCACGCACATACACACAATTGAAGCCAAAATTTTACAGAACAATATTTACCCTTATTTCATACAGTGTGTTCATTCTATTTGCTGTTATTACATTCTATTTCATTAAAATAAATTGGTGGTTGAGACTAATTAAATTGATTTCATAATCCAGTAATGGGTTGCAAATCAAGATTTTTAAAACACCATCCTAAACAATAGTATAGAGTATGATTTTAAGTGATATTGCTAATATAAAATAATATTTATACTAAGCGCAAAATATTCTACAAGGCACATTCTAACAACTGAATTTAAAACAGTTATTGTGTCTCAGCTCCATGGGAACATAATTGTGAACTGAGAACAAACGCTTCTTTTTCTTTGCAGTTCAGCACATCTAGGGGCCTGTATTTAAGTGTCTAGGGATGTGTAGCTCTGAGAAAATAAGCAATGCTGCAAATTACTCCTAGAATCCAAGTATCCCATGGATGTGCTGGACTTTCCCCATGAAAAACCCATTTCCAGAACTCGCTGGTCTCAGTGAGAAATGTATCGAGCCCATTGTGTCAGTCCCCTGTCAGAGTCACACCCTCAGGGACCAATTATGTGGCCCTGTTCCTTCTCCATGAGGATAGAAAATGTCCCTACTAAGCCTCTACAGCAGGAAACCACGGACTTTAGATGCCCTACTTCCAGGCTGCCAGGCAGCCACACACACAGCTAAGCGTCACAAGTGCCTCTTGTGTAGTCATGCCGACAGCAACAATAACAAAAACTGAGGTACCTGGGTCTCTTCCAAGGTGAGGCCAGGGCCTGGAGCGCCCACAGCTGCCATCTCCTATCAGCTGGCAGCACCACAGGTTGATGAGCCGCGGGAACTCTTAAGTAAACATATTTGGGACATTTTTTAGCAAGACCTAAATTTAGCAAGCCAACTTACGTTTTGGAATCGGAGACCAGAATAATAGTCTCTCCTCAGGTCTGTCTATCCCACAGTCCCCAGGTCCTGTTACAGTCTGGTCAATCAGAACTGGCTCGAGGTGCTTTTCCATATGTTTTGCCTCTTGCTGTGGGCAGACACCAAAGAGCATAGTCTCACAGGAGCTCTGGGCTCTGGACTATCCCAAAGTTACTTTCCACCCTGTTTCTGGCTTCCACAATGTGGGAGAGAGAGAATGCATGTTTGTTTAACAGGAACTTCTGTTTGCTTTGCTATAATATGTAAAAATATTGTATATTGCCTTCAACAGCTAATCCAATACTTTTATAATACTTATCATTTATTAAATACTACTGTTAGATGTGAGATATCTTAAGTAGAGAATATAACTTTTTTTTTTAAATGATTTATTTTATTTATTTGACAGAGTTACAGAGAGAGGTAGAGACAGAGAGACAGGTCTTCCATCTGCTGGTTCACTCCCCAGATGGCCGCAATGGCCAGAACTACACCGATCCAAAGCCAGGAGCCAGGAGTTTCTTCCAGGTCTCCCACAAGTCCTTGGGCCTTTTACTACTGCTTTCCCAGGCCATAGCTGAGAGCTGGATCGGAAGCATAGCAGCCGGGACTCAAACCAGTGCCCATGTGGGATGCTGGTGCTTCAGGCCATGGCGTTAACCCACTGTACCACAGCGCTGGCTCTGAGAATATAACTTCTTAATTATGGCCTAGTCAATTATTAGAAGATCTAAGTTTTAAGTGGAGATCAGTATGATGACAAATTTGATTTTCTCATCTTATGTTGTTTTGATAATCAATAGAATTTGTTTTTAGAGCAGTTTTAGCTAACTGAAAACCTGACCAGGAAGTGCAGAGTCCTCATATGCTCCCCCTTCCCTTCCCACCTTAAATTCCCTACAGTCTTAACATCTTGCTTTGTGGGGTACAGTTGTTACATTGGTGAACCCATTGTTTATTATCATTAACAAAAGATCCTAGTTTACATTAAACTCTCTTTGTGTTACAGCCTTCTATGTTTTCTTCTAAATGCACAATAGCGTGTGGTCACCATCACAGTAATATCCAGAATAGTTACACGGTCCTAAAAATCCCCTGTGTTTCTCCTACTCACGTCCCTCCCATCTCCCTGGCAGCCACTGCTATCTTTACAGTTTCCATTGTTCACCTTTTGCAGGATGTCCTATAGTTGGAGTCAGGTAGGAGGTAGCCTTTTCATGCTGGCTTCATGCATTTAACAATAGGTACTTAAGTTCCTTCCAACTTATTCCTTGTTTTGAGACCTCATTGCTTCTAAGTGTTGGATAATATTCCATTGTGTGGCTTTCTTTATCCATTCACCGACTGAAAGACATCTTGATTGCACCTAAGTTTTGGCAATTGTACTGTAATCGATGGGTGCAGGTTTTTGTGTAGACATAAGTTTTAAATTCCTTTGGGTAACTACAAAGGAGCATGGTTGTGGGGTCATATGTAGTAGGATCATGTTAGCTCTGTAACAAACTCCTACACTGTCTTCCAAAGAGGCCGTGTCTTTTTCCATTCCCACCTGCAATGAATGAGAAATTCCTGTTGTTCTTTGTTCTCCACAGAATTTGATGACAGCATTTTGAATTTTTGCTATCTAGGAGACTTAGAGTAACAGCTCCTTGTTTTAATTTGCAGTTCTTAATGATGGGTGGCATTGAGCCTTTTTTCGCGTTCTTCGTTGCTATCTCCAGCTTCTTTGATGAAATGTCTATGCAGATCTTTAATTGACTTATTTTCTTATTGTTCTTGTAAATCATATGTATATAGATTATAACAAAAATATATAGTATTGGCTGGTACCGCGGCTCACTAGGCTAATCCTCTGCCTGCGGTGCTGGCATCCGCTGGTTCTAGTCCCAGTTGGAGCGCTGGATTCTGTCCTGGTTGCTCCTCTTCCAGTCCAGCTCTCTGCTGTGGCCTGGGAGTGCAGTGGAGGATGGCCCAAGTGCTTGGGCCCTGCACCTGCATGCCAGACCAGGAGGAAACTTCTGGCTCCTGGCTTCGGATCAGCGCAGCACGCCAGCCATAGCAGCCATTTGGGGGGTGAACCAACGGAAAAGGAAGATCTTTCTCTCTGTCTGTTTCTCTCTCACTGTCTAAATCTGCCTGTCTAAATATATATATATTAAGTATTAAATATTAGGAATCTTCAAAAAGTTCATGGAAATGCATATTACGAAAAACCTATGCATAGATTTCTAAAAAATTTGCCCTCAAACTTACCTTTCAATTCTGTTTCTCATACAATTCTTGAAGTGCCCTTGCAATATTGTATAGAATAGCACTAGCATCTATATTTGTTATGTTATTTGCTTATACTGTTGGGTCTTAAGACTTATTCTTTGTATATTTATATATTTTACTTTTCCAATTAAATGTGTTGGATCCCCCTGGCACCAAGCCCACCTGGAATACTTGGTGCCCTAAACTCTACGCAAGGCACTTGCCCCCGCTCAGACCCCCACCCCCGACCCCGGGTCAGCTTCATCTAGACCCTTCCAGGGCTATTGCTGTCTCCTCCATGCAACCTTCCTGAGTTCTCTCACCCAGCTTAGTCACTGTCTGCGACCTCCAGCATTAATTTGCATCTCATATTACTTTCCCCAGATTGCCTTGTTTGCAATTATATGAGTAGTAATGTAATATCACTTGTACGTTGATTAATTAGGGACTAATTTGTTGACCTAATAGTTATTAGTATATTCTTTAAATTGCTTATCACCATATATTAGACATAGTAGGTTCACAGGATGTTTGTTGACTGAGGCTAAGAAGCAGCTATTAGAGGGACACTGCTGGGAAGACAGGAAGTCAGAGGAGAGCATTACCCACAAGCTCAGGGTGTCCTGCAGATGGCTCGAATCTTCAAGGAAGCTTCTTGCTCTCAGTAACCATTCCTATCTGGTCCCTTCCTTTTGATATGAAGGATATTAAAAATACATATCATATGCCACATATGCTATATTAATATGTATTTATGTCATCGATACATAAATTGATTTTATTCCATTTTATTATATTTCAATATACCTACTGTATTAATACAGTATTCATCATCATGTATTGATGATACATAATGCTTAAATTATGTTAATGATAATATTTTAGTGGCCATCTGACTTTGCACATTTCAGCATATTACCTGACCTACATAGTCATAAAACTGGTATTTCTGTTTCAAATGGCACCTCATGTTATTATACCTGCCAAAATGGGGGGGGTCTTCAGACACGCGATTTCATTTGTATAGATCAAATTAGGTATTTTGGTTGGTGTGATTTTACATTTTTAAAGTAAACATCAAATAACTCAGAAGTCTCATGTTTTCTGTTCTATTCCTCTTCATGCCTACCTGGCTCTGTAAAGGAAATATCTTTAACCATCTTTCACCATTCATATAAAGTAAGTTTTGAAATAGTAAAAAAAAAAAAAAATCACTTAAACCGTAGTAGTATACAATTCGATTTAAGAAAGATTTAGAACAGTGTGACAAAGCACTGTTTGCAGCAAAACTGATACACACATATATTTCTCTTTTTTAACCACTTTAAAATTTTTTTCCTAGAGGTTATGTCTTCATTTGTGAATACTTTTCTTAGCCTTAAATTTTTTAACTGTAAAAATTATTAGTTTCCTACTGTATTCTACCAACACTAAAAGCAACTGAATTTTCACTTGAGATGAAAATTTTGTTTTTGATCTCTCTAGCCAGGATTATTCACCTCTTCAGCCTCTTTTTATTGTTTAAATAGAGGTAACAAGGAGGAAAGATATAGATGAAATTTACTTTAAGCCTTATAACCATAAGCTACATATTTTAATGAAGTTATATAAATTGTGGATAAACTCTGACTTTTAGAAAAATCTGCTTAGGCCTTGTTGATACATTTTCCTGTGTAACTGGCTTTTGGAAATGTACTAAGAAGCTGAGGAGGGCGAAATGTCTGTGGTTTTCTTAAAGCAGTCATTTGTAACATAGTTAAAAAGTTCAATGTGATAATTGAACAAGTCTTATTTTCTTAAAGCATTCTATTTCATAGACACAAGGCCATGAAAGGATAGGAATATTATAAAGCAACCCCTAGCAAACAAAAAATACCAAGGGAAATGTACTTATCTAGTTGATTACAAATACACCCAAAAGAATCTCACCTGTGCCAACGTGCTGCCTTCTGTGTTCCCTGCAGACTGGATGACATACTGATTGGGGCGCCTCTCTTTATGGAGCGTGAATTTGAGAGTAACCCCAGAGAAGTCGGGCAGGTCCACCTGTACTTGCAAGTGAGCGCGCTCTTCTTCCGAGACCCGCAGATCCTCACTGGCACCGAGACTTTCGGGAGGTTCGGGAGTGCGGTAGCGCACTTGGGGGACCTGAACCAAGATGGATACAATGGTAACTTAAACTGATGTGGGGAAGTCATTTATGTGTTGTAATTCTGTATTACTGTCACCTGAAGGGAACAATGGACATCTTTCTGCATTCACAACACTGTGTGGGATACCGTGGTTGTGAGTGACTTTTAATCTCAGGCAACATTAACTCATTATAGAGTGATTGATTTAGGGTGTCCTATAACAGTTCAGTAGTGATGACAAATATTTTTAAAATGGATGTTAAGATTTGGGGACATGAAAAGAACTAGAGAACTTTCTAGAGTCAAGACAAATAAATATACTTCGATATATTGGCACACGTAATGTCTTCTGATTAACCACCATACTCAATGGATAAGTTGTGCTGAATTTTCATAAGTCCATAAAATTGTTTGGAAGGAATTTTACTATTTGTGATAAAGTAGTATTAAAGTCATTTAGGCTTGTGGTTCTTCAAGTTAGGTATTCTAACTACGCTCTTCCTAGAAAAACATGCATGTTCCCACAAAATTTTGCATGCATTTTTGGAATCTTTAAGTTAAGAATCAAGATACATTGTTTCTTGATTCAAGAATTGTTATTTTTTGCCCAGAGCAGTCGCCTCCGAATAGTGTTCATAGCACCTTTATCAAGTGTTATTGTCTTAACATAATTCCAAAAAAAAATAATTCTTAGCAATGCCTGTTAGTAACTCCTAAAGCACCTTAAAACCTAAGTCCATTAAGTTTACCCTTAACTGACTTGCCACTTTCCCAAACTGCCCCAATGAAATTAATAATACCAAATTCTGTGGACTTGTCTTTTTCATCCTATATTCTTCTATTTGCCTCTTCTCTCAAACCCGGAATAATGCAAGTGTTTGGGTCCCTGTCACCCATATAGAAGACCCGGAGGAGCCTCCTGGCTTCGGCCTGGCCCAGCCCTGGCTGTTGTCACCATCTGAGGAGTGAACCAGTGGATGGAAGATCTCTGTCTCTCCCTCTCTCTGTAACTCTTTCAAATAAGTAAATAAATCTTGCAGAGAAAAAAAGAGCTAAATGAAGGACTTTTAATATCATAAGAGAGGTTTGTAGCCTTGCTAGGCCTGGATATTCCCGAATATAAAGTAGGTAAAAATCTGAGAATAATCAGAGGATGAATATAAAGTCACTGACTTCATGACCATGAAGAAAATGCTGCTTTCTACTGACTGTGTGGCAATCTCTATTTTCTACAACAACCTGAGTTTTTAGGTCCTTTGTCTTTACCTCTAGGTAAAGGCTAAGGTCCTGAGAGTTGAGTCATTTATTCAGTCTGATCCACAGACCTACTATGAACAATGAGAAATGAAGGACAAATGAGAATGCCCACTATAGTCTACCCTGGGAAGCTCTTAGTGTTTTGTGTTGCTGGAATTCTTCTCCAAATACAATTCAGTACGGGTTTTTCTTATTTAGGACAATCCTGACAATCTAATGTGCAGAAAGTAAATGATATTTTTGAATTATCCTCAGTTACTATGGGTCTGAATTGGTTACCAAGTATCCTCAACTCTCAACTAGAAAGTAGGTCTTGCAAGCTCACAAGACGAGGTACTCATGAAATGACAGCAAGTTTTTTTTTTTTATTCCTTTTTTGAAAACAAGAAACTCCCAGGTCCCCTACAAAGGTCCCTCACTGATCCACCCAGCCCCATGATCTGAGCTTTGAAGTGACTCTTCCCTGCACTGAGTTCCCATATGCATTGTCCTCCGGCTGTTGACTGTTCTTTAACTAGACCACACTCCTTCCGCCTTTGGGCCTTTGCGGCCCTCACTTCTGGGCTTCACATGGTTGATTCCTTCTTGTCCCTAGATTTCTATTTAAATGCCAGACACTTTGCCTTTCTAATTCACACACAAAAAAATATCATCTATCATACCAACATTTTTAAGATTCTGTACATAGCATTTATTGCTTGATTCCTTCTTGATTTTTTTCCTCTACTCAAATGACCTATTACCTGCACTAGAATATATACTTCTAAAAGTAAGAGTTCTGAGTTTCTGATTCACTGTGGTACACACTGCACCGGGCATGTGGTAGGTACTCAGTATGTACTCATTGGCTGGAAAAAAAGACAACAAATAATTTAGTGTTGCTGTAGAACTCAAGAATTTTCATGGAAAAACATAAGACCTTTGTTCTTTATTTCTTTTTTATTTCAAAAACATTCTTCTTTATTTTTTTAAAAAAGTGTGTTTATCTGTCTGTTTGTAGACATTGCCATCGGTGCGCCTTTTGCCGGCAAGGACCAAAGAGGCAAAGTGCTGATTTACAATGGGAACAAGGAAGGCTTAAACACCAAGCCTTCCCAAACTCTGCAAGGAGTATGGGCCTCGCAGGCTATCCCTTCAGGATTTGGCTTTACTTTACGTGGCGATTCAGACATAGACAAAAATGATTACCCAGGTAAGTTTTCTTTCTTTCCCCACAGGACAGTCCACTTCCTAGAAAAAGTCCATCCTCTGGAAAATGCATCATGCCTACACAGCTCTCTACTGAGGCCAAGGCTAAGCTTGAATGTGGCACAGGGGGCTGGGGTTTGTGGTATGATTCCAGAGTAACTTTCATATAATTTGAAGGAAGACAAAACAAACACACCCTTTCTTGTGAAGAGACAATATTAGTAAAGTAGGATGACTTCCAACAATATTAGCAAAGGAAGCTGGCTCCCAATAATATTAGCAAAGTAAGATGGCTTCCAAAGCTGCCTTGGACATAAAATTTGTCAACTTTGCAGCCCAGATTTTCATTGGAAATCCCTTAGTAATTTGGTCTCCATTAACAAAGAAAGCTTGCGTCAGACCCTTGTCTAAGGCAATTCATCTGTAATTCCCTGTTGAGCTCATAGTTCCCATTAATTAATGTCTGAGCCTCAACATTTTTGTCATAAAGCTCATGTTTTAGAACATACCTATTTTCCAGTCACATTCTGGGGTTTTTCAAAGATAGACAGGATATTTTTAAGTGGCGAAAAAAGAATGGGTTCATGATCTGAATCATAAACTATTCTTGATTGCTTAATTCATGTTGAGAATGCATGAAGATCCATAAAGAAAAGATAGATAGTTCATGCTATATGGAAACAGGAATTTGCCTTAAAGGATTATTTCAGCAATCAGGGCTTTTAGTGGAGAACATTAGACTTCTGAGTTTTATGGTTCAATTTTCACTTTTATGTTGGTGATTCCAAGATGAATTTAATAAATACTTAGAAGTCATTAATAGATAACTGACAGTTTCAACTCTTTATTAAAACCTTGTCTCTTTCTGCCAGCTCCTCCCTAATTGGGAAGTTTCCATATGTAGAATTTTCTCTGGTTTGGGGCAACTGTCCAATAACCTGACTGCCTAAATATACATCATTAATTTCAATCCATTGGCTTTCTCTTCTCCTCTGGGTTTAAGCCAAAGAATACCAAAACATATTCTTCTAACTATGCCAGAAACCTTTCATGACACTAACACAGACATCAGAGGGGACTTAAATCAGCTGTGGTACTGTAGAGTGTACTAATGCTTTCTACCTGCAGCAGTTTTAAGAGCATTTGAATAAATTTATTTTCTTAAATGATTTTAAAGTAGCCTAATCAATGATGGCTAGTTGATTATTGGGGGGGCGGGTCTTATACATAATATATCCTAACTTTAAATAAATTAAAGATCTAGGCTCTTTATGTGACTCCTACCCCCAAAATATGCTAGAGTGATTAATGAAACCCAACTCTTGGGTTGCACATTTAGATAAACAGTGAATTTAGAAAGTTATTGCTATTCATCATGCTTGTCATAGGCTTCCTTTTCCCACTCTAAGTACCAGGGAACTTGACAGACCCAATGATTGTGCCTTTCAGAAGACCAAGAAAGTAAAGGCTGCAGCAATCACATAGCCAGTCTATTGACCTCCTGTGTAGGTACAAATGTCCCAAATAAGAGTAATATAAAACAACTTCTCTCAAGGAATATGAGAGTACTTCAAAAATTAGAAGACAATGGAATTAAAAGATAAGTTTATATTGTTGCCAAAAATCACTGAAATCTGTACCTGAGGGATGTTCAAAAACTACCTGAAATGAGTATTATGTAAAAAAAAAACTATGCATGGATTTAACCCTTTTTGCACCAAAATAAACTAATCTTTCCATTCCATTTTTCCCTAATCTTTTTGAAGTATCCTTGTATTCCCTTTAGGGAGGAATAAAAGAAGGAAGACACGGAAGAAAAACTAAAACAGGTTCAATGTTAGTAATCGATCATGTGTCAATTATATCTTTTTCATATTGTAAAGATGGGGATGAATAAGTTAATTTGAGGCCATGTACTGATCAATTTTATTTGCTGAGACTGATCCAATTTATAGTAATCAATCACATTAATACAATGTGCCCATCTGTCTCTAAATGTTCTAAGGCAGGACTATTATGGGACTTAGTTGAATTCCTATTCCTGCAAAGAGTCTTGAGGCCTTTTAGTAGACCTGAGTTCTGTTCCCAAGTCTGCCTCTCAAGTAGGAATATAGATATGTAGTGATTCATGGTCCTATAATATCTTCCCTGATCCCCACTTCTTGCAAAAAGAATACCGTGCAAAGAAACTTGCATTTTGACACTAACACCTGGGCTCTATAGAGAAAACTGCTTTATAGACAGATGACTAGAGTCTCTTACCCAGAGGACCAGATTTGAAATTTGTAGGCATAGTTCAACAATCAGACATGCAACATTGCTCATTTTTTTCTGTATATGAATTCCACTTTGCTCTCAACCCTCCATTTCTACCATGATAGGAAACTTTAATCGAGCAATCACTTCTAGATGCAGACTTAGCCTCATTTGAGTGAATAAGTAAATATTCATCATATTCGAGACTCTTCCTCCTCCTTCTGTGGCCATTTTCCGAGCAGTGGAGCAGAGGGGAGTATACCTGGTGTCCAGGGGTCAGAAGGGAACATGTAGCCCAAGTGTGTCCTGTGTTAATATTGGCCTCTGGCTGATGAGTGACTTGGTCATTGAGGTGTTGCTCGAGCTTCTGTGGCTAATCCCATAGTTCCAAGTAGTGACCTCCACTCAGAAGTTCCCTGTGTGCCACGGCAGTTGCCCAGGAGCACTTGCTAAGGTGGGCAGAGAAGGCTACGACAGGAAAAGGGAATGCAATCGGAATCTCTGGGCATGGACTCCGACTACAGGGGTTTGTTACAGTGACAGGGTGATTCTAGTCGCCTGCAACCATGTTGGGAACTCGTCCCCCAGAACTGTGTCTTCCCCACCTTCCTGTGCGTTCAGATCACCTGGCCATCTTTTGAAAGCAAGCTCCTGATTCAGACAGCCAGATGCATGGGGCAGGATGCCTTTTTTTCAACAAGCCTCCAGGTGCTGCTAGTGTAGTGTTCACAATGCACCCTGCAATGAGTTTGAGAATCAGGAGCAATTGGTTCTGAAACTGAGTGTGCATGCCAGTCACATGCTGACTTGATGCTGAAGCGGAACAGATGGCAGTCCTCCAAGATGTTATGACCAACTCTGGGATGGGACTCAGGTATCTGGGATTTTACCCAGGGCCCTGCTTTGGGGAACACTGCCTGGGTCTTTGGGGCTCCCACATCTACAGCGATCAGATGTGCATTTTTCTTTTTTGGCAAAAATCTTTTAGATAAGCTGTGACATTTCTTTTACCCTTTGCCAGGGTATCACACTGACTGGCAGCACTCTCTTCTACAGGTGGCCACTGTGGTGCTTGGGCACACCCCATGCAGTGGTCTCATCTGGGGAAACTAAGGAAAGCCCAGTGGAAAATGGTTAATTTTCATGCATTTCCTGAAGGTCACCTGTGTATTTAAAGATGCCTTATGGTGGTGGGCAGAGTTTGGCCTAATGATTAAGACAGCACTTGAGATACCCACATTCCATAGCAGAGAGACTGGGTTTGAGTCCTAGGTCCACTCCCCATTGCAGCTCCCTGCCAACTCACACCCTGGGAACAGCAGGTAGTGGCTCAGATTCTCGAGTTCCTGTCCCCTAGGCTGAGTTCTCAGCTGCAGTTCCCAGCTTCTAGCTACAGCTTGGACCAGCCCCAGCTATTGCAGGCATCTGGGGAGCGAACCAGAAGATGGGAGACTGCTTTCTTTTTTTCTCAAATATTTAAGATGATGAATAATTGACTTTCATTTAAAATACATCAGCACATTTGTTAAGAATTAACCTGATCTGAAGCATGAAGAGAGTTTTCATAATCAGCTTACAGGAATATCTCAGGGGAACCCAAGGGCAGGCACTCTTCAGTCTCTGGAGGAGGTTGGGACCTGAGATTGTCAGAATCACCTTTCTCCCCACTCCCCGATTTCCCTGAGCACGTGGTAGACTTTTTCTGCCCCGTAGCTCCGGGATTTACATAATGCGGTTGTGGTGAGTGTGTCCTATTAGATCCCCACTATGGCCACCCTGTATGAGGAAACAAAACAAAAACGGCCCTAGGAAATAGCGATCACAGTTTTAAAGGAGGAAAACCATTTAAGGGAAAATATAGCTTTATTTTAAAAATACTAAAAGTGAATCTAAATTTGCTCAGTCCAGGCAAATCTAAATTTTCTTGGTCTTTGAGTAGCAAGATCTACAAAACAGGAGTAAGACCTTCCTTCATTCCGTCAAAAAGCATGCATTAACTTCTCCTAAGTAATAAAAATTGTGCTGGAAGCTGGGGATTTGGTGGTGAACAAGGTGGACAAGCCACCTCCTCCACAGAGCCACATTCTAGGTGAGAAAGACGGTTAAGCCGGAATGACAGCAAAGTGTGAGTGTTGCCTCATTCGATAAAGTTGAGCTTGCTGTGTTGGCCAGCAGGAAGGAAGCCCATTCCTGTCTGTGGAAGACCTCTAAGCTGACCTTGTACACAACTGAGAAGCCTATAACTGTAGGGTGGTACAGGTGGAGGAACAGCAGGTGTGCAAGCCCTGAGCTAGAAAGAAGGCAAGGCCTCCAAGGACAGCTGAGATACATTCTGCATGTCTGGTCGGTAGGCAGAGAGTGAGGTTGGAGATGGGAGTGGGATAGAAGGAAGGGCCACTTTTGCTTTAGACTCTAATTACAGGAAAGAGTAGGCACTTTGGAAGTGTCATGTGGCTTTGATGTGGAGAAGGGACTGGCAGGGCGCCCTCTCAGGGTAACTTGGTTTCAGATGACAGTGAATTGGGATTCAGGTAGTGATGGTAGGGATCAGGGCAGTGATGGATATAAGAGCTTTGGGGAGGGGAAACCAGTTGGCTTTAGTGACTGTTGTTATTTGTGGGCAGGTGCTAAGGGTGAAGGGGCAGGAGGAGTTTGAATGACTTACAGTGTGCTGGCTTCTGTGGCTAGCTGGCTGGCAAGGCCATGCACTGAAACAGAAAGTACTTTGGAAGAGCAGACCTGTAGGGAAAATGATGATTTTTAAACATCCAGAGCCTGAGATACCTTTACTCGCCCAGGGTGATGAGGAGCGCATGGCTGGGTAGGATACTCCATGCAGTGGGAGGTACATGGCTCGGCCAGGGCTCCAGGCACTGAGGGGGCAGCTGCCCTTGACACCAGCCTGTGGGATGATTTGCATTCAGTAAGATTTCCCCATTATGATTTGTTATCTGCACTCGTTGCTCAAGGCTTTGCAAACCCTCTTAACGTGCTCAGCATCTTTTTCTCAATTCCACCAAACTCTGAGATACGGAAGATGAGTTGGAGCCTTTGCACTGGACTGATAGATAACCCTTTTTTGTCTCTTGGCTAGTTTTTTGGCTTTCTCCAGGAAATCCATTAGGATATAGGAATTTGCAAGTTTAAGAAATGGTTATTGGAGCCTTTTAGATGAAAATTTTCTGGACTAGATTAATAGAATTGTATTAATCAGCATTTCCTCACTATCACAAATACCTGAGAGAAGCTACTTAGGAAAGAAGGAGGTTTATTTTGGTTCCTGGTGTTGGAGGTTCATGGTGCAAGATCAGACCGGCTCCAATGGTTTGGGCATCTGGGGAGGCTGGGGAAAGCTCACCGGGTAAGACAGGAGGCAGAGAGAGCAGCTGGGCCTGACTTACGCTTTGTAACCAACTCTCCTCCAACATCTACCTTCCCAGGGCATGCTCCACTGACCTACGACCTTAGTCTTACCTCCTACGCACCATAATTGCATCATCTCCACCCTCAGAAACATGATCTTACCACTGTGGGGTTTTAACCTGTGTATTAATTAGGAGCCAAATCATATTCAAGCTATAGAAATAATGCTGGAAAAAATTCATACATGGTTACCGAGATTATGCTTGTAAATTTTCAACACATTTTATGAGGAAAATATTATTAGCCTTTAGAAACTTTGTAATCATTTGGTCTTAATTAAATGTATTACAGAAGAAAATGTACAGGCTCTAGAGCTCCGCATACAAGCCCCACCAGTTCCCCTGATTACTTCCAGAACCTGAGCTAATTCTCCAGCCAGCGCTGCTGCCAATGATGTACACACAAGTTTTACCCAGCCAAGGGGCAAGTGGAGGCAGCTTTGTATTACAAGGGGGTTCTCTCCGTTTGGGAAGGGGGAAAGGTGCCTTTTCAGACTCCCACCTGGACATGCAGGCTCTCAGGGCCTGTTCCAGGACTTCCATTCTAAATAGATCAGAAGCAAAAATCCCAAACTTTGTTACTTGATCTACCTGGTCACCTGCGCAATTTATGAAAAAAAAAAAATGGGAAAGACAACAGATTTGAAATTGTGAATTGAAACAAGTCAAACTCCCTGGAATGAAAGACACCTGGCAAATTGTGCTTACCAGTTTGATGGGGTACCATGGGGTTGATTTTCCCATTCTTGAGATGAACATTTTATGCACTAGATGCTTAGCAGCTAACCTCAAAGCCGAGCAAGCACCTGTTGGCTTCTCTTGGTCTTCATTGCCAACTGTACAGCCTTTCTGGACAGCCTGTTATAAAACCTGCCTATCATTTTGGAAGGGTACACACCTTGCCCCACTCACAGACAGCAAGGAGCACTCTCTGCATGTTGTTAACACAACCTGGCTGTCTTTTATGGAGAGACTGAGTAGTGCCGATGGTGATAGTTTAAGTATACTTGCTATATGCATTATAGCCATTTCATCCTCCAGACAGACTAAAAATAAGTTTGTGCAGTACCTGAGTAACCAAAAGCACAGAAATGTAAAAGGTGGTTTGATTTCCGTTTACTCCTTTCACAGGATCTCAGCTAACTGCAGGTTACAGATGTTCTGCATTTCATCAGAAACACTCAGTCTTCTTGTCTTTGGAAGGAGAAAAACTAGCAGAGAGCAGGCAGGGGGTCAATTATATTGTTAACATTCTTGCAATTATAGTAATGACTACTACTAATGATTGAGTCCAAAACATGCTAGGCACCACATAGAAGATAAATACGTGTTCCACCACCAGCCAACCAAACCATTGGAGCCTGTCTGATCTTGAATTGTAATTTCATTGAAATATTATTTTGGAATCTCATGCATAAATACATATGCTTGCACATATACAAGGGTCCTTCAAAAAATTAATGGAAAATAGAATTAAAAGATACACTTATTTTGGTGCAAAAACTACACATGTGTAGCTTTTTCATAAACAGCATTCTGTGAACTTTTTGAAATACCTTCCTATATGTGTGTCCACAGCAGGAGAGTGTAAAAGGTAGGCTTCAGTGGTACTCCATTTGTGTTTCCTGGGAGACATCACATCAATATAAAAATAAACCTATTAGGGTTAGCAGAGTGGCCATGAGCCAAGGAAGGGGAATCAGACTGCCCAGTTTGGATTCCCATCCAACACTGATTAGCTTGACACTCCACAAGTTATTTGATTGCTTTGAGCTTCCATGCCTGAATCTGCACTAGGGTGATGACAATGAGAATCTAAGGAACTGAAAAAAAATCTGCAAAGGAAAACTAGACAAAACTTGGTAATGATTAGCTGTGATGGGAGATAGTGGTGAGGGGAATAAGGAATGACTGGAATTTTGATCCAGAGTACCCAAGAAAAGTACAGATCAATGGATAGACAGGGGAAGATTTAGTTCTAGAAATATAGAAATAACTGGGGCTGGCACTGTGGTGCAGCAGGTTAAGCTACAGTCTATAGTATTATAGAATATAGTCTATATTCAAGTCCAGCTGCCCGCTTCCAATCCAGCTCCCTGCTTGTGGACTGGGAAAGCTGTGGAAGACAGCCTAAGTGCTTGGGCCCCTGAACCCGTATGGGAGACCTGGAAGATGCTCCTGGCTCCTGGCTTAGGCCTAGGCCTTGCCCAGCCCCAGCCGTTGCGGCCATTTGGGGAATGAACCAGTGGGTAGAAGATCTTTCTGTCACTCTCTGTCTCCGTCTCTCCCTCTGGCTCTATAATTCTGACTTATAAATAAATAAATCTTTAAAAAATATATAGAAATAATGTGTGGAATAATCTAACATCTAGAATAAACTCAGGTTTTTTTTATTTCATTTTTGTCACCAGTGCACAGACATAAAAAGGAGTCATAGTGTTTTAATTTCTAGCAACAAAATTATTTTTTCTTTTCAAGGCATAGATATGTTCAGATTTCTACTTCGGTGCTCATTGGAAAGCTAGGATTAACTAGAGAATATCTTGTGTATACTAATTGAGTGAAAGCATTTCAGAGGGGAAACAGCTGGGATAGAAAGGAATCCTAAAATTCAATGGTCAAGACTAATCCTCTTATACAAGATCGTACAACAACACCATCTGCTAAATGCATAGCCCAGACACGAGAGGATGAAGTAGGGAAGTACAGATTTTGCTGAGGAGCAGAAATCTTACAGGCAGTAAAAACTGGAGGAAAACATGGGCCTAACGCCAAGACTATCATCGTCTCGTTCAGGCCCCTAATATATGATGATTATATCATGGAGCTATTTCGGACGATTATGCTCAATGAAACAAAGTGGCCTAGCATCTGTTTTAATGAGTGGGGTCTGTGTGTGTGTGCATGCCCATGTATAATGTAAGCAAACAAATGAGCACAAGAAAACCTACATGTGAGCAGAATTAAAGGGGTAACTTTCGCTAAAGGGAGCAATGCACTTTAATGAAACTTTGAGCTCCTTGAAATTGTTCATTTGAATTTTAGTTGAACTAAGTTCAAATCATATAGTCAAAGTTTACTTTGATTTCTCAAACTGCTATTCACATTTGTATGAAAAGCAAAACATTATGTCTTATTGAGCAAGATTTTCATAACTTCATTATAAACACATTAGAAATTAGAGTATTATATTTCTTGTAGGAATACCTTGTGCATTTAGAGTGCTTGAATTAACTCAGCTGAAAGTGTTCTGAGACTTGAATTGTGTAGTGTTGTAGAGTGGAAGTAAAACAGAGTGGAGACTCAAAGAACCACATTTCTAGAACCGGTTTTCCTAAATGTGATTTCAGTAACTCTGCCCCTCCGGGCTTTTCTCACCTGTGGGTGAAGTGAGCAGATTGCTTCTCCAAGGGTCTTTTTTTTTTTGACAGGCAGAGTTAGACAAAGAGAGAAAGACAGAGAGAAAGGTCTTCCTTTCGTTGGTTCACCCCCCAAATGGATGCTATGGCCAGTGTGCTGTGCCGATCCAAAGCCAGGAGTCAGTGCTTCCTGCTAGTTTCCCTTGCAGGTGCAGGGCCCAAGCATTTGGGCCATCCTCCACTGCACTCCTGGGCCACAGCAGAGAGCTGGACTGGAAGAGGAGCAACCAGGACAGAATCCGGCGCCCCAACAGGGACTAGACCCTGGGGTGCCAGTGCCGCAGGCAGAGGATTAGCCTAGTGAGCCGCGGCACCAGCCCAAGGGTCTTTTTTACTCAAATTTCTTTGATTCTCTAATCCCAGAGCTAGATTTACTGCCTCCTCAGATTGCTCTCTAACACCAGTTAGATTCTTAAAGACTTTTTTTTTTTTAATTTAGTTAAATGATGCAAGGCTTTTGCCCTAACTTTCTTGTTGAAAATAATTTCAGGCTCACAGAAAAAGTGCAAATTCACAACTCACCTCTAAGTTGCATCTTACACTATAGTACAATGAACTATTAAGTAATTAGACCGATCAGAAGTTCTAGAGAATGTGACCCTTTGTCCTTCCAACATTATTTTCTTCAGTCCAGAAGCCGACATCACAGTTAGTCATCATATTTTCATAGTTTCTTCCGATCTGTGACAGTCTGTTGGACTTAATTCACTGTCACATCTGTGACACTTTTGAAGAGCACTGGTCAGACATTTGAAGAATGCCCTTGAGTTTATATTTGTCTGCTGTTTGCTCATGATTGACTGCAGTTGTGTACTTTTGGCAAGAATTACAAGCCATGCTATTCCCTTTTCAGTGTGTCATAACCGGAGGTACAGGGTAACTATTATCCTGTTCACACTTTCATCACTTGCTTAAGATGATTCTATCCAGGTTTGCCCACTCTAAAGTTACTATTTTTCTCCCTTTTAAAATAAAGATTTATTTATATATTTATTTGAAAGGCAGAGTGACAGAGAGAATGAGGGAGATCTTCCAGCTGGTGATTCACTCCCCCAAACTCCCCCAGCAGCCAGGACAGGTGCAGACTGAAGCCAGGAGCCAGGAAGTCCATCCAAGTTCATCTCCCACCTGGGTGGCAGGAGCCCCAGTACAGAGGCCATCATCTGCTGCCTTCCCAGGCACATTTACCAGGAGCTGGAGCTGAAGCAGAAACAGCTGGGACTCCAATATGGAATTCTGGCGTCCCAAGTGGTGGCTTAGCCCACAGCACAGTGGCCACCCCTATTTTTTTGCCCCTTTTAAAAATAAGTATTTTTGGAGAGATGTTTTCAGACTATGTAAATATCCTGTTTCTCATACTCTTGCCTGCTGATCTTAGTGTCCATGGATGAGTCTCGCATGCAACAGTTATTCCTGTCTACTTGTGATTTTTCTATCCTCATCATGCCCTCTCCATTTAATTGTAATTTTAACGTAAGAAAACAAAATCTCTTCATTTATTGGCATGCACTCATGGATTTTGTTTCACTTTATGGGTTATAATCCATTACTATATTTAATTTTGTTGGTGAAAATTTCCAGTTTTGGTGACTGGGGCCGCCTTCTGGTGGGCTCCAAGGTTCTTTTGAAATTTCCCATCCTCTTATGAACATTTCCTTACCTTCTAACACCACTACACATTTCAGGTTTATCTTTTATTTTCCCTGCTCCAGCCCTGGAGTCATTCTTCACAGAAGCTGTGCATTTTTGTTTGTTTTCTTAAAGGTGTATTTTGAAAGTTAAATTAGATGGTACGTATAAAGCAGGTAGCTCTGGGAATAGTATCTACTATCAGTTCATTAAATGATAGCTCTAAATGATATATTGATACTACATTGACATAACCCATGCCCTTAAGAGGCAATATAATCATGGACATTCAACATTTAACATGGAGCATTCAACAATTAACAAGGTGGAGATAATAATAAGAGGTTTAATAAGGTTAAAAACGAGGGCTGGACATTTGACCTAGCAATTAAGACACCTATGTAGATGCCCATAGCCTATGCTGGAGAGCCGGATTCGATCCCCAGCTCTGGCTCCTGGTTCCAGCTTCCTGCTAATGCACACTCTTCGAAGCAGCCACAATGTGTGAAGTCGCTGGGTCCCTGCCACCCACATGGGAGACCTGGATTGAATTCCTGGCTCCCAGCTTCAGCTCCTGAGCTCTTGGGAGCATCTAGGGAGTGAACCAGCAGGTGGGATATAGCTCTGTTTCTCCCTCTCTCTATAAAAGAGTGCTTCTGGTTAAGGTGATCAAAGGAAGCTTCATCGGGGAAGTCAGTTAAGCAGGATCCTAAGATACAGGAATGACTGTATGTGAGTCAGTGGAGAAGGCATCCCAGAAGAGGGACACAGCACGAGCAGAGGCAGGGATGTCATGGGAAGTGTTCTTCCACAATTTAAAAAACCAGTAGGGGGCTTCCCAAGTGGGTGCATTGAAGGACTAGATGATACAGTGGCAAAAGGTTCTATGTGTTTTGATCATAGCCTGTGCCATATAATTTCCTGTTGTTGGAGTCTTCATTTTATCCAGGGATACAGCATTATGAATTAATTACTTGACTCACAATGTATGAGTGAGGAAAAGGGGACTGACACATTTATAAGGCGAAACAGTACAGCCAGGTTTTTAAAGAATTTGGCCTAATAAACATTGTCTGTTTCCATTTTATGTAATGAAAATATTGCCTACTTTGCCTTTGCTAGTATGCATTGCACAATTTTTCAATTTATTTTGTGATCATGTTAAGAAATGAATTCTACACATAAACTAAAGAAAATGCTTCTTTTAAAAGCAGGCAATTTCAGAGATTTGGTCCAAGCTGGTGAGAGCATAAAAGTAGACAGGTAACAGCATATTAAGGAGATACAACAAAAGTCTGAAATAGCATGTTAAATAAGTGGCGCCCCATTAGGAAAACAGTGGAAGAAGTGTGTTTTATAATTCAGAATGACACCCCAAGAACCCCTGTTTTTAGTGGTGAGCAGAATGAGTTGTAATAAGAATGCAAGTTGAGTTTGAAAGCCATTAAATCATCCCAGGTGAAGGTAGTGCACTTCACTGGCCCCGGTGAGCACAGCACTACTGCAGGGCGGCTGGAGGGGGCTGGGATGACGGACCCTCAGCTCCTGCTCAGGATGAGCACCTGGGTGACTCGCCAGCCTCCCGTGCATCAGAGGCCTGGTGTCTGCAGCCTGCAAATGCACCTTCACAGTCGGAGGTGTGCTGGGGGATGTTCAACCACCAATTCTGCAGGGAAAAAAAAAATAAAGAAAAAGCCCACGTTTACAGCATTTACCAATTTCCATGGTGTAAATATCCCCACCATGGCTGATATCAAGCGGGACTCTCAAGCGTGTTAAGAGTTACAGGATCCCTTGGGGCTGTCGCTGTGGCAGAGTGGGTTAATGCCCTGGCGTGAAGCACCAGCATCCCATATGGGCTCTGGTTCTAGTCCCAGCTGCTCCACTTCCGATCCAGCTCTCTGATATGGCCTGGAAAAGCAGTGGAGGATGGCCCAGGTCTTTGGGCCCCTGCACTGGTGTGGGAGACCTGGAAGAAGCTCTGGCTCCTGGGTTCGGATCAGTGCAGCTCCGGCCGTTGTGGCCATCTAGGGAGTGAACCAGTGGATGGAAGACCTCTCTCTGTCTCTACCTCTCTCTGTAACTCTTTCAAATAAATAAATCTTTAAAAAAATTTTTAAAAAAAAGAGTTACAGGATCCCTATAGGCACAGCTGAGGTGAACCCGATATGTCCTCCTACTGCTGCTCAGTCACTCACAAATCCACGGTCTCATTTTTGACATGTGTTTTCAAGGAGGAATTTGAATCTGTGAATTTGTCTTCCTATTCAGGGATTCACAGATCCAGATCAGGAAAGACTGCGATCTATGCTCCCTACTGGATTTATGAGAGAACACAACCAAGATTAGCTACAGCCATTTTCAAGTCCAAAAACATACAGACTGACTTTTTTTTACCTCAGCCTTAGGTTAGGATGTTAAAGCTCAGGAGCTGTCATATTGCTAAGACATATATTCCTGTTTTGTTTATTCTGGTGTGAAGACCTGTGAGTCCCTCCATCTGCCTCACCCCTGGTTCACCTTTGAAGAGGCAGCCATTATTTAAAAATTGTCCCTTCTATCCAAAGCTGTATCAGTGACCTTAAAAATGAAGAACTTCCTCACATGCCTCAAGTGCAGCCTTCCACCCACCTGAATTAGGTACTAGGATTAAACCCTTCACAAATAATAAATACCTCACCCCAAATCTGTCATAGAGCAGGGTTAAATTATATGCCACCTGTAGGCAGTAAATACTCATATGGCAAATTTTCTTCCCTAGATAAAAGTCTAACTCTGTGGCTATTACATTTACATGCATATGTTCCACATCATCTGTCAGTTTACATTTGAACCATTCTCCTTCCACATACTCATAGACACTGACTTCTTTCTGAAACCAGCACACCATTGATTATGATAGAATTTCATTTGTACTTGATCTTGCTTGTGACCATCTAGTTAGTGAAAAAAAATATTGCTGTCTTGTCTTGGTTTCTGATCATGGGGGTGGGAGGAGTGGGGTGTGGAAGAACTGGAGTCCACTGCCTTGTACTTAAAACCTCATGTGATTTCTGCCCTTTTGCTGCACATTCTTTGTATAAGTCATTGTTAATTTACTACTGTTCACTCTGAAGGCCATATTTTAGTGTAATTCGCTTGATGCTTCCCTTCTGTCTCAAAGACCATGCACATGCTGGCCATTTTCCCAGAAATTCACTTCCCACTTAGGAACTCAGGTGAAATGTCACTTCCTCAGGAAGCCTTTCCTGCCTGTTGTCCTTTTTCTAAAAACCTTGATCTCAGATGGAAATGACAGATGTGAGAATATTCGACAAATGTCCCTTTCACCCCACTAGACCAGACACTGTATTGGTCGACGTTAGGGCTGGATTTGGTTTTGGTCACCTTGGAATTCTAGTGCTCTAAGCAATGACTAACACAAAAGACACTTGGTAAATATTGAATGAATGACGTGAATGTATGAATGAATGGATAAAGTAATTTCTTCACAGCTACACACCTTTGCACATAAACAGTTGCCCTCATCTCTGTTTATCTTACCACTTCTGTCAAACTCTACTAAAACCCAGCAAACCATTTCATCCCGGTGCAGAATGAGAATGGAAATACAAGTAGAAGTGATTATGTCCTTTTTAAAAAGGATGTATGTATGTATGTATGTATGTATTTAAAAGGCAGAGCAACAGAGAGAGAGAGAGAGAAAGAGAAAGCCATCTTCCATCTGCTGGTTCATTCCCCAAATAGCTGCAACAGTCGGAGTGGGCCAGGCTGCAGCCAGGAGCGAAAAACTCCATCTGGATCTTCCACATGGGCAGCAGGAGCCTCAGCACGTGAGCAGTTATCCATTGCCTTCCCAGGCACATTAGCAGAAAACTGAATGGGAAGCAGAAGAGCTGGGACTTGAACCAGCACTCCAATATGGGATGTCGGCCTTGCGAGCCTTGCTTAACCTACTGTGCCACAATGCAAGCCCCAGTGATAATTTCCTTTGAAATAAAATTTGGCATTCCTCCCCTGGGGTCACAACAGGCTTCACTCAAATAGGCCCATTCTTGGCAAGCATTAAAAGCTTATCCTGGGACTCCCTAGGAGGCCAGGCGCGGTCAGTCAGCCCAGGGCAGGGCAGAGGCACCGAGGTACCATGAGGCGCAGGTATTTAAGAGATTATGGCATCTGAAACCCACAATGTTAAAAAACGGAACTTTTGTACTAATATTGAGGATCATTCCACTGATCTTCCTAGAAAAAGGATCTCTAATTTCACCAATAAGAACATGAAGGAGGTTAAGAAATCTCCCACATTTGGCTGCTTACATAAACAGAACAGCTGGACAAGCTGTGAAAACCCCAGATAAACTACGTAAGGTGATCTATCGCAGAAAGAAAGTTCATCATCCCTTTCCAAATCCCTGTTACAGAAAAAAAAAAATAAAAACAGTCCCCTAGCACTGGGGGCTGTGACATGGCAAATAAAGAAAATGAACTGGCTTGTGCAGGTCACCTGCCTGAAAAATTACGCCATGATAGTCGCACATATTTGGTTAATTCTAGTGACCCTGGCTCTTCAGACAGAAAGCCCATCATCAAAATATAGTAGTTTTTTTCCTGAGGTTTCTCAGGACCATGAAACAATGGCCCAGGTTTTATTCATTAGGAATTTGCGATTGAATGTAGCTTTAACTTTCTGGAAAAAGAGAAGCATAAGTGAACTTGTAGCCTATTTGGTGAGGATAGAAGATCTTGGAGTTGTAGTAGACTGCCTACCTGTACTCACCAATAGTTTACAGGAAGAAAAACACTATATCTCACTTGGCTGCTGCGTGGACTTGTTGCCTCTAGTAAAGTCATTACTTAAAAGCAGATTTGAAGAATATGTAATAGTTGGTTTAAACTGGTTTCAAGCAGTCATAAAAAGGTGGTGGACAGAACTGTCATCCAAATCAGAAATCAGAAATGATGGAAATATTCAGATTTTTAAGACAACAATTAAGTGGGTTGTGGGAACAAGAAAACCATCTTACTTTGGTTCCAGGATATACTTGGTAATATAGCTAAGGATATAGATGCTTATTTATTACAGTTGCATTGAGATATTTCATCTACTAAACAGCATTTGGTTATTCGAGACATCCTGGAACTATAGGATTTCCAAAAATAGGTCTCTTCTGAGAACTGTGAACTGTGGAAGAAATCATTTTTTCTTTTAAAAAGCCACAAATTGAAACCACTAATGAAACCCTACAATCTACTTCACATTGAAGTGGAATAGTATCCACAAGGAGCAGCTTCAACTTCAATGAGGTGAAAGTGCACTATGAGGATTGTTCGCCTTTGCTGCATTTGGGATCTGGGTGGTTATTTGATAACATTGTTTAAGAACTACTGGGTCTTAATGCAATCATGCATAAGAATATAGTTTATACTCTGCAAAAGACAAGAGTTATTACTAGAAACTACAAAGACCAATCATGATTTTTTTTCGAGATTGTGTTTTATAAAAAAACTTAAATGTGTGCAACTATTTTTTTTTAATTTCTTTTTTTTTTTTTATTTTTTGACAGGCAGAGTGGACAGTGAGAGAGACAGAGAGAAAGGTCCTCCTTTTGCCGTTGGTTCACCCTCCAATGGCTGCCGCGGTAGCGCGCTGCAGCCGGCGCACCATGCCAATCCGATGGCAGGAGCCAGGTGCTTTCCTGGTCTCCCATGGAGTGCAGGGCCCAAGCACTTGGGCCATCCTCCACTGCCCTCCCTGGCCACAGCAGAGAGCTGGCCTGGAAGAGGGGCAACCGGGATAGAATCCGGTGCCCCAACCGGGACTAGAACCCAGTGTGCCGGCGCCGCAGGTGGAGGATTAGCCTAGTGAGCCGCGGTGCCGGCCGTGTGCAGCTATTTTCTTATGTTGAAAGACTTTGAAAGTGAAAACATTAAAGTAAATAATCAATATTAAAAATGTTCACACTGAAATGCTGTTTATGCAAAATGCCTTAATTATTAACTAAGTCAATATATTATGATACCAATATCTGTTCTAAAAAATTGAAACCAACCATGCTTCTGGCATGATAAAATCCTGGAATAAAATCAGGGGTTTACATTCACATAGAATGTTATTGTTCAGATATATTCCACACAGTTTTTAAAAACTTGAGAATATTTTTAGTATCTGATTTTTTTTTTGCCAGAATCATGCCATGTATGTATGTATTATCCCTATATAAAAAAGGTGAATATGTGTATGAATGTTTAACTGGAAATGTCCATGGAATTAGCTAATTTATATTCACTTTTTATTGTATATATATTTCTAATATTTCATTTCTGTATCATTTAAACTTTCTTCACTTGAGTAAATTCACTAAATATTTTTAAAAAAAAAAAAGCTTATCCCTAGTTGTATCCTCACTGGCATTTAGATTACCAATTGCTCTTCAAGTGGCTAGGCCGGGAGAATCAGTAGCTAGCATGATAGAAAGAGCACCAAACCAGGAGTCAGGGACCCATGTTCTCCTTTCTTCACCCATCATGAACCAGCCTTGTAGCCCTGGGCGTACGTCCACCTCTTAGCCTTAACTTATCCAGCCATAAAAGAAAGGCAATCACACCAGTCCCCCAGTACCCAAGGTTGTTGAGTAAGCAATTTGCAAACTTTAAATGTGCAAACTTATGCTGCACCATCAATTATTCTTATTTTTTAACTCCGTTGACCAAATGGAAGTGGGAGGAATGGAAACAAGTTCTAAGTATCAAGTCCAGGTTCTTTGCCCCGAACCTTAGCCCTGTATCATAAAGTGATGACTTAGGTAATCCATGTCTAAAGCTACCTGTGAGATGTTGGATTGAATGTTTCCAAAATAACTAGTACATCACAAAATCCGCATCTGTCCTCCTTACTTGCAAACATTGTTCATGGGATGCTTTTCTTTCTACATGGTAGACATTTTATATCTTAACATTTTTCTGTGTTGACATTAAGGGATGGTTACTCAACACGGTCAGTCCTGGGAGAAGTTCATGGGATGGTGAGTACACAATAGGAAGCCTGGAGTCTGCCAAGTCTCAGACTAACCGTGCACAAGGGGTGGCTTCTTTGGGTGATGCTCGGCTCCTCTCATCCTCAGCGCCCTCTTTCTGTCCCTGAGGCCTGCTGCCCACCTGCTGCAGCAACTTTGCTGTTCCTTTTTCTCAGGTGTGTGGTGAAGGATCTCATGACCTTATTCTCATCAGGATATGATTGATCCAGAAGTAGGTCCCCCCCCCACCTGGATTCAGTAGTCCTGGCCTTGGCATGGGCAGGGAAGGGTCTGTTTGCTCCCCAACTGCTGCCTACAGTCCTGTTAGGGCAGGACTTGGCTCATGGTGGATGTTTAACAAACAGTTGTGGAGTCTGGGTGGTCTGCCATAGCCTGGGTGACTCAAACGACAAGAGATGTATTCTCACCCACCGTTCTGTAGGCTGGGAGTCCAGGATCAGTGTGTCTTCAGAGTTAGTTTCTTCTAAGGCCTCTCTCCTTGGCTTCACATGGTTGTCGTCTCTCCATGTCCTCACCTTGTGTTCTAATTTTCTTTTATAAAAACATCAGTCCTGGGGCCAGCACTGTGGCATAGCAGATAAAGCCACTGCCTACAGAGCCAGCATCCCATATGGGTGCTGGTTTGAGCCCTGGCTGCTCCACTCCCAATCCAGCTCTCTGTCATGGCCTGGGAAAGCAATGGAAGATGGCCCAAGTGCTTGTGCCCCTAAACCTGCATAGGAGACCCAGAAGCAGCTCCTGGCTCCTGGCTTTGGATGGCACAGCTCCGGCCATTGCAGCCATCTGGGGAGTAAGCCAGTGGATGGAAGACCTCTGTCTCTCTCTGTCTCTCCCTGTCTCTCTCTCCCCCCCCCTCTTCCTACCCCCCTCCCTCCCCTCCCTCTCCCTCCCCCCCCTCTCCCTCCCCCCCCTCCCTCCCCGTCTCTGCCTCTCTGTAACTCTGCCTTTCAAATAAATAAATAAATCTTTAAAAAAAAAACCACACCAGTCCTAGGATACTGGAGCCCATTCATATCACCTTATTGTAAATTAATTACCTTGTTAAAGACTCTATCCTCAAATACAGTCACATCATGAGGTCCTGGGACTTAGGGCTTCAACATAGGACTTTGGAGGAGGGCACAGTTCAGCCCATAAAAGTTAGAAGAGTATAAAATTCCAAAAGGTCTTAATGATAGGATTTATCAGACTGCATGTGGGGGAAGTGTCAGCAGGCTTTTCTGGAGACTGGGAACTCACCCCCAGCAGGCAACCACTTGGAAGGGACACTGGTCTTTAAGAAACAGACTTTACTCCAGGACTGCTTGCGACCGCATGGATGCCCACACATTCTGTGTCAGCATGGCTACCACCAGGATCACATGAAATGCAGTTGATACAGTGACATGGGAGGCAATCGGTGGAGCCTCAAACTAGAGCAAGGGAAGAGGTGGTTCTTGCAGTCACAGGAGGCTAATATATAGAAAACTATTTTCATAAGGCAGACTCATCGTTTGATATTTCACTCATGTCTTGTGAGGTTTTTTTTAAAAGGAAAATAAACCCTTAGTAAATTAGAATGTTGCAACCTAATACCAAGGCCCAACTCATAAATGTTTTTCTTCAGAGTTCATTTGGAAGCATTTCAGACAGATTGTTAGGATTATTACTTTCTGGGATAAAATCATGCATTTTTCAAAAAACATTTCTTCCTCAACTCGTAACCTTCTTCTCAGTAACATTTTGCATGTACAATAAAAAAAGCAAGGAAGAAAGGCAGCCTCTATTTTTAGGTTAATACGTTTGCCAAACTCAAGGAGACTTATCTAAATGTCGGCTTACCACAGACATGAGCTGTTTGTCTAGTGCCCAATATTTAAGCCAATTCCATAACCCACTTACAAGTGGATATGGCCAAATTTGCATCCAACATTTAACACAGTATCTCTAATCCTCTCGTTTCTTTTACTATCATTGTATGGAAGCAAGAAAGTGGTTCCAAGTAAGCAGCTCTACCTGATGGCCCTCATTCGTCTCTGAAATACTTTTGGGGCCGTGGGCATTCGCTGGAGGAGTTTCTGTGAATTGAGGGCAGTGGGCAATGCCAAGGCAGGGGCCAGGAGTCCATGGGTCCGAGTCATGGTAGTGAGGTACTGGGTCTAATGAAAGCCCTCTTAAAAATCATGGGAAAAAGGAGTTAAAAGGTAATGTGCTTTTTCCATGAGCATTTGGAAGACCCCTCATGTGTCCAGGGCCAGTGAAGGCAGGAAGAAACCTTGGATGTTCCTGAGCAGACGTGCTGTGGTTTGACTTTGCCCCCAGCTCATGGAGCATTTGAAAACCTCACAGTCATAAATGAGGGGTAATAAGCATGTGGAAACTTAATCCGTTAATGCTGTGTAGAGGGGGGATTTAATGGAGGGCCCTTAGGTCACTGGGGGGGTGGCCTCAGAAAGCAATGCCCATGTGACTTCCCGAGTTCTGGCAAGACGGTTGTTATGAAGCCCGTCTCTGCTTCCTGGCTCACCATGGGATCCTCCTCCACACGTGCTCCATCATCCACCAGGGGCCTCTGCTCAGAACCAAACCTCCACCATGCCTTTTGGATGCTGAACCTCTTTTCCGGATAAAGGTAGGCTGCTCAGGTTTTTTGCTACATTTTGAAAAAGCTGACCAATAAAAGAGGCAAGAGCCTGCAGGAGCAAAGCTGAGTTAAGAGAAAAAGGAAAGTCCCAGGATGTCCATGAGAGCTTGTGAAGCAGTCGTCTGACTCCAACAAATCCCACTGAGCCCTTGGTTTTGTCATCTGGAGAACCTCGGAACGTTAGCAGTGCGTGACCATACCACCCTGCTTGTACCCCATCTCAGCTGACCTCAGCAGCTAAGCAAAGTCACACCTGGTTAGCACTTCCCCAGAGATTTGGCTGTGACTTGTCCCAGGTTGTTCAGAAGCCACTAGCAAAGTGAACGGAGATTCAGCGCTCCTAGTTTCCCACCCTCCAATCAGTAATTCTCCACTTGACGTACAACACTGCCTTTAAAAGGACACTTCAGAAATTTTAGAGAGATTTAACAAGGGACAAGGTACAAATCGAAATTGACCCACAAAAACATGTATAGAAATGTCTATGGTGACTTTCCAAAAAGTAAATAAAACTCAGGCCTCCCTTAGTTGTCAAGGGACACAGGGAATTGACATGGGAACATTTGAACGATCGGAGCTGTTCCTCCATCTTGTTTGTGCCACTGGTTCCATGCCTGGAATAATTTATCATAGCTCTTAGATCTATACACCAAAAAGGGCGAAACTTGTTATGGTAAAATATACCTTCATTAAAAATGATTTTTAAATAGAGAAGAATAGTATGTAGTTATCTCCTTGGAGGCAGTGTGGTCAGCAGGTTAACAGTATGTGGTCAGTATCCAGACGGGGTTTAAAACTTGACCTGACTACTTGCTATATTTAGCCTCCCTGAAGTTCATTTTTTCTCATTTTAAAATGGGAATAATAAATGTATCTTCTTCAAGAGATTGTTATAAAGATTAAAGCATGTGTAGTTGTCTACTCTGTGTGTGCCAAGACTCCAGTAGACGCCTGAGACTGCAGCTAATGCTGAACCCTATACAAGGATACTTCAAAAACCTCACAGAAAAATAGAACTGGAAGAAAAATTTATTTTGGTACCAAAAAATTTTTAAATCCATACATTTTTGACAGGTAGAATTATAGACAGTGAAAGAGAGAGAGAGAGGAAAGTCTTCCTTCTGTTGGTTCACTCCCCAAATGGCCGCTATGGCAGGCGTGCTGCGCCTATCCGAAGCCAGAAGCCAGGTGCTTCTTCCTGGTTTCCCAAGCAGTTGAAGTGGCCCAAGCACTTGGGCCATCCTCCACTGCCCTCCCGGGCCACAGCAGAGCGCTGGACTGGAAGAGGAGCAGCCGGGACTAGAACCCGGCACCCCAGGTGGCGGATTAACCAAGTGAGCCATGGTGCCGGCCCCCATAGTTTTTTCATAATTTGTAATTCTCATGCACTTGAACATTTTTTAATTAATCTTTTTATTTGAAAGGCAGAGACACAGACAGAACGAGAGTTCTCCCATCTGAGGGTTTACTCCACGGATGCCCAAAACAGCCAGTAGAGAGCAGGAGGAAACCAGGAGCTAGGAACTCTGTCAAGGTCTTCCACATTGGTGACAGGGACACAAATAAGTAGGACATCACCTGCTGAATCCCAGGGTGCACATTAGCAGGGAACTGGAATGGCAAGTGTAGCCGGGACTCAAAGACCAGCACTCTGACATGGGATGCGGGCATCCCAAGTGGTGTATTAACCACTTTTCCTACCACTTGTCCCCCATACACTTTTTGAAGACCTATCATATGCACGGATTTCAAATTTTTTAAACCAAAATAAACTTATCACCTTTTAATTCTATTTCCCATAAACTTTTTGAAGTACCATCATAAAGACCGTTTTCCCTATACATAGATACTTATGGTAAAATTTAACTTATAAATTGGGCAAGGAAGAGATATAACAACTAATAAAGTAGAACAATTATAACAATGTCCTATAATAAAAGTTATGTGAATGTGGTCTCTCTCAAATAATCTTATTGTACTGTACTCATTCTTGTGATGGTGAGATGCAATTCTGGTGTGAAGAAATGAAGTGAGATGAAGTAGGCATTGTAGCATAGCACTAGACTACTACAGAAGTGTTACTTGGACACAAAACACTGCTGTACCATGACAGCTGATGAGACATCAGAGAAGACTACGAAGTGACTAAGGGGTGGGTAGCATATACAGCCAGGACACACTGGAGAAAGGGGCGATTCACACCCTGGGCAACACAGAGCAATACGGTCCAAGACTTCATCATGCTACTCAGGATAGTGCACTATTTAAAATTTGTGAGTTATAATATATATCCACATTTGCAGATAAACATGTATAAATGTTTTTTAGATCAATGGTCGAGTGTAGGTTACCTGAAGGCAACCAAAAGTAGAACTGATAAGGAGAGACTACTGTAATTATGTTTAAAATGAGTAGAATGCTAGGTTTTTTTTTTTTAATTCATCTTTGCCCAATCGTTGAATACATACTCAAGATAAATTTCTAGAAATAAAAACGCTAAGTGAAAGGTATGCATATCTACAAACCATGTTCCCAGAAAATCATGCTAATTTCAATTTCCACACGCAAAGCATATGAATGATTTCCTGGTCCTCCATTCTCTATCCAACACTGCCTTTTATAATTTGAAATGTTAAAATTGTTTCTTTCATTAGTATTCCTTTGATGACTAGTGAAGTTGAATTTCTTTTTCAGGTATATGTTGGCCATAGGAATTTATTTTTATGTGAACTTCCTGTTTATAATAATTTTATTACTGCTGTGGCGAGGGAGTGCAGTGGAGGATGGCCCAAGTGCTTGGGTCCTGCACCCCATGGGAGACCAGGAGAAGCCCCTGGCTCCTGCCATCGGATCAGCGCAGTGCGCCGGCCACAGCGCGCCAACCGCGGCAGCCATTGGAGGGTGAACCAACGGCAAAAGAAAGACCTTTCTCTCACTGTACACTCTGCCTGTCCAAAAAAAAAAAAATTTTTTTTAAATAATGTTATTAGAATGTTGTAGTCTTATTAATTTGTATGAATTGGATAATTAATATTTTTCACTAGTTGCCAGAGACATTCTCCTAAACATTGAAAAATATTGACATTCAACCAGGCATATACATTGTAAATATTTTTTCCCCTCTTATTTTTCTTTCAACTTTGCTCAGGGTTTTTTGCTAAAGAATTTAAATTTTAAAATTCCTTTGTGACTGTTGCTTTTCTTGGTCATGCTTACTCCCTTTTGAGTAACTGTAATCTTTTCATACAACCGTTACTTCTACATTGCCATGTTTCTTATTTATTTGAAAGTTCATTATGGTAATTCTCATTGTCCAGAATTAGTAAATTTTTTAAAATAGTAAATTTTTAAAAATTGATAGAAGGCAGTGTCTGATGGCATTTTCAGAAAGAAACTTCAAGCCGGAGCCGCAGCTCAATAGGCTAATCCTCCACCTTGCGGCGCCGGCACACCGGGTTCTAGTCCCGGTCGGGGCACCGATCCTGTCCCGGTTGCCCCTCTTCCAGGCCAGCTCTCTGCTGTGGCCCGGGAGTGCAGTGGAGGATGGCCCAAGTGCTTGGGCCCTGCACCCCATGGGAGACCAGGAGAAGCACCTGGCTCCTGCCTTCGGATCAGCGCGATGAGCCGGCCGTGGCGGCCATTGGAGGGTGAACCAACGGCAAAGGAAGACCTTTCTCTCTGTCTCTCTCTCTGTCCACTCTGTCATAAAAAAAAAAAAAAAAAAAGAAAAAGAAAAGAAAGGAACTTCAGCATTTGGCATATTTCTCAAAAATAGGAGCGAGTGCCAGGTGAGAAGGCACCCAGCGAAAGGTGACAGACGAGGCAGATGAGACCTTGCTCCTGGGGATTCTGGCTGAACAGCTCTGCTTGATCATCAGTACATTTAACAGTCAATCAAATAAAGGAGATCGGCTCAGCCCAAGATAGACAAATATTTTCTCTATAAGAACCAACAGTTTTAAAAAAAAGATATATCTAAGATCAATGTGGTTTTTTTTCCTTTGAGTTCCTATGTCTTGAGCACAAAGTTTAAATGATGAGCCCTTAAGTAAAACTTTCATGTGGTTTCTAAGGCAGGATGGGATCTTACTCAGAAGCAAATTTTAAGCATTTTTTACACAGGGATATGTCCGATGCAGTCCCGAACTTAAATTTTGATGGCTAAAACCAATAAAATACTTTCAAAAATCAGGGGTTCCATGTCACAATATGTGTGTTAAGGACTTCAGGCAGCACCTGGGTTCAAATCTAACCTGTTTCCTTTAGTTTCCTCTAACCTAGTAAAAGTTACCAGGAAATCACTATGCTAAGTGATGTGTTAATAATATAAAGAATCTCTTCATAAGAGGCACCTCGGGACCGGTGTTGTGGCCTAGTGAGTGAAGCTGCTGCCTGCAGCATAGACTTCCCATATGGATGCTGATTCATGTTCTCGCTAATGGCCTGGGAAAAGCAGTGGAGGATGACCAAAGTAGTTTGGCACTTTCCACTCACATGGGAGACCTGGAAGAAGTTCCTGGCTCCTGGCTTTGGCCTTACCCAGCCTTGGCCATTGCAGCTATTTGGGGAGTGAACCAGCAGAATGGAAAGTCTCTCCGTTTCTCTCTCTCCGTCTCAGCGTATGCGGGCAGGGGCTTGAGGACCAGAGACTTCCACGGGGTGACTCCAGGTGGCCTTTAACACTGTAGCTGCTGCTCCTCTTGTCTTCCTCTTCTTGTGTCCCCAACTCCTGGAAGTTTCCATGGTCTTTGCCCTCATGCTTCCTGTCCACCTAACCCAAACCTGATGCTTGAAAATACAACTTCTCCCAGCTCTAGAATTTCCTTCCGAGATCTGTGAAATCAGACTCTGCAGTCCAAGCACCCCTTTGAAGCCTTTCCTCTTTCTTCTGCCTCGTTCATAAAATAACAGCTTTAGAATAAAACTCAAAACCCAGGTGTAATACATCGCCCATGAACCACATTTTTAGGGATTTTTTTTTTCCCCTTGTCAATTGATCCTGCGTTCATGTTAATATATCCCTGCTTTGTTTTCTTAAAGGACTCAATTGTTCCATCAAAAGAAAATAAACTGTGTTTCTCGGGCAAAGTGTGAGGCAATAACAAAGACCTCCAACATTTTGAGAACATTTTTTGATCAAGGGAAAAGAATCAATTTCAGTGGCCAGTTATTCCAGGAACAGAGAAAAAAAAAATCAGCTGAAATTTATTTGTTTATTTTCAGATCTGCCTTTAAGACATTTCCATAAGAAAGGAAAGTAAACATTACAGAAAGTTTCAGGACCTGTCATGTCAAAGGAAGAGACATTTTCCATATTAGGAATCCGAATATCAGCACCAAAATTGCTTTGTCTCAGGATATTATTTAAATTTCTAAGATGGCATTATCTAATTGTTCAAAAGAATGATTTCTGCATGTATATAGCAAATATACACACAGACATATTTATATGCATGTGTACATGATACTTCAAAAAGTTCACGGAAAATGGGATTTTTAAAAATGATTCATTCATTTATTTGAAAAGCAGACAAAAAGAAAGAATCAGAGATTTCCATTTGCTAGTTCACTCCCCAAGTATCTGCAATGACCAGTGCTGGGCCAGGCCAAAGAAGGAGCATGGAACTCCATCCAGGTCTCCCATGTGGATGGCTTCTGCTGCTTACCCAGGTGCATTAGCAGGGAGCTGAATCAGAAATGGAGCAGCTGGGACTCAAACTGGTGCTCATATGGGATGCTGGCATCTCAGGTAGCAGCTTAACCCACTGTACCACAATGCTGACCCCAGAAAGTGGAATTAAAAGATAACTTTTTAAAAAATATTTGTTTCTTTATTTGAAAGGCAGAGTTAGAGAGAAGGGGAAAGAGAGCGAGGTCTTCCATCCACTAGTTCACTCCCCCAAATGGCTGCAATGAGCAGGGCTGGGCCAGGCCCAAACCAGGAGCCAGGAGCTTCCTTCAGGTCTGCCACAGGGACAGCAGGGGCCCAGGGACTTTGGGCCATCTTCTGGTACTTTTCCCAGGTGTATTATTAGGGAGCTGGGTTGGAAGTAGAGCAGCCAGGACTTGAACCAGCACCCAAATGTGATGTGGGCATTGCAGGCAGTGGCTTAACCCACTATACCACAGCACTGGCCCCCAAAGAACTATATCTTGCTGCAAAAAATTGAAATCTATGCATATTTTTATAATGCATACTTCCCATAAACTTCTTGAAGACCTTTCATATATATGGAGCATATCACACACACACACAAAGAGACTACATGGTGCTTTTCAAAACCAATCACATATTTTAGAAAGATAAATTTGTTAGAAATACAAATCACCAAAGCTGTTCTCCTCCCCTAGAGAAATCAGACCATTTTAATGTCCTCAGCACAAATGCACCTGGCTCTTTTCCAGCAGGCATAATACCAAGGTAGTGTCTCAAAGACAAACATACTTTTGTGGTAGATAACTGTTTTCCTGGCCTCTGAATAGCTGTGGTCACATTCTCGTGACGAAAATTGAGGCCTATTTTGCCAGTTATTCTATCCTTCCAGAGTAGGAAAATTCCTACCCTAAGGCACAGGAATTGAAGTTCCTAAAGGAAATCTCTTCTTTATTGCCATTAGGAGGGTGCCCCTGCCTCAGATTCTCACCTTTAATGACAAGCTAGCTGTGATGGGACCTCTACATTACTTTCTAGAATCTGGAGTGTGTGTGTATGTGTATGTGTCTCCCAACACCCCTAAGTGCACATGCAAAAATACAACAGAATTTAACCATGGGTTACACTAACGTGTCTTAAACACCCCCTCATTCTCGTCAATTCTCCCATCTTGAGTTTATGATCATGTTACTTATTCCCCTGTAATGAAGTATTGATGAAATCTCTGCTCTTTATCTGGCTCTATGCCTGTTACTATGCATGCAAGGATTCTTTCTTCATTTACTCCTGCCCATACTATCATGCACTATTTGAGTTGCATAAACTGAAGATTGCACCATGGGAAGGCTTACAATCTTCTTTGCAATTTTCAGAGGCAGTTCTTAAAATGCATCTCTTGTTTATGCAGCTCATCTTGGGTGTATCAATATTTCACCTTATTTGAAGCCAAGAACAAAGCACACAATTCCCCTTGAATCATTTTTTGTAACAAAGCTGCCTAATCTGGTGTCATGTCAACAGCCGTGCATTGAGGCCAAAGGCCACCTGTGTGACACTTGTCTAAAATGGAGTCCTATGATTACACGGGAAGAATGGAGTTCATGCTTCTTATCAGCTCTTTTTCCTTGACATAGTAAAAATGTACTGATAACTAGATGGGGCAAATATATCAAGTAATATATGTGAAAATAGTTGCAAAAGTTGAAATTCTGATATAATTTATCAGAATAATTTTTTTAGTTTTAAAAATTGATAGAAACTTTGGCATCTGGCTTCAAAGATTAAAACCATTGGAAAAGAGTATTTTATTTTGTGAGTTGGCCTAGTTGTACTCCTTTCTCACTGTTTAATTTCACTAATACAGAGCTCTTTATGTATCTGTGTTTGACTTGAACTTAGCTTAGCATACATATCATTTAAATACAGAGTTTTGGAGTCAAATCCTGAGCCTGTTATGTAAATCCAATTATTTATCAAGCAGAAGACATCTGGCTGTAGTTTGGACACTGAACATGTTTGAGTACATATTTTAGAAATTTTAATGCAAATTATTGTGTCAGTTTGGGTTGTTCCAGAACAAACATTAAGTTAAGGATTAGAAAACAATGTATTTGGCATTGAAGCTGTGGCACAGTAAATTAATCCTCCATCTGTGGTGTGGGCTTCCCTTATGGATAGCGGTTCTAGTCCCAGCTGCTCCTCTTCCCATCCAGCTCTCTGCTATGGCCTGGGAAAGCAGAAGATGGCCCAAGCACTTGGGTCCCTGCACTCATGTGGGAGACCCAGAGGAAGTTCCTGGCTCCTGGCTCAGCTCCAGCCATTGCAGCTGTCTGGGGAGTGAACCAGCAGATGGAGGACCTTTTTCTCTATCTTTCCCTCTAACTGTGACTTTACCTCTCAAGTAAATGAAATCTTAGAGAGAAGAAAACAGTGTATTTGAGAAAAGATTCCAAGTAAAACTATTAAGGGGTGGGGAAAGAGACATGGAATGGAATAAGATAAAGGTTTTCATCCAGCTGATCCAGCTGGTGGCCACTGTGGGCAACCAGGGCTCCTGTCTGGCTAGGGAAGTTAGGGAGACAGACAAAGAACAAGCTTCAGTGTTACCACTGGAGTGGGAGAAAGCTGTGCTCCTTATTGTCCAATTCTCATGCATAATTGGTCTGGGGCCATTATCAAGGGACACTAGGTCCTCAGGAGAAGACTCGTAGGTGCTGAGGTCGTGGCTATGTTGGCATGAACTGCAAAGATGAGTGTCAAGAGAACATGGCCGTGACTCGGCTTCCTGTGTGAAGTCCATTGACCAATTTCTCTAGCCAGTTTTCTGCATGGAGAGACCAAAAAAGATTCCACCCACTCTTTTTTGTTTGAGTTCTTCTATTTTTTGTTCTCTTATTTTCACTTCTGTTTTATTACAACTATCCAGTTTTAGTCCCCACTGTTGTAAGTGTTCTGTGCACCTTATTTTCAATAAGTTTGGTTTTCTTGCACTTCATTTTTACTCTGTAGACTTTCCCATTGCCTTTTTTATTTGTGTTTGATTGATTCTTGTAGGAATGACTCTTGTAAATAAGACTAAGAAAGTCAATGTTTTTACCTATAGGAGGAGTGGAAAATGCTAAAATAGTATGCATGGATTTCAACTGCTTGCCCCAAAATAAACTTACCTTGTTTATCCCATTTTTCATGAACATTTTGAAATCACCCTCCTATTAGCCAACCATTGGCTGGTTGTGAGCTCTATTGCTGTTACCAGCTCCACCCTTTCACTACTTGTGTGAACTTGATTAAATTTATAGTTCAGCTTTGTAAGCCTCATTTATGTGCAAAATTGTGCTAATAATAGAAACTTTGTAATTTCTTGTTGGAAATCAGTGAGAGTAATTTTTGACATACAGTAAATGTTCCATATGTGCCATTCATTATTGCTGGTGTTGCTATTTGAGATCATTATAATGATATGCAAGGGTTCTTCAAACATTTATGGAAAACACACGAAGTCCTTTTATTTCATTTTTCCACAAACCATTTGAAGTACCCTGATACTACTGACTGCTCTGCCCAAAGTATTCAGCAAGTACACCATTTGTCATGAGCAAATGTTATGTCACAATGACAATCAGAATGTCCCACTTGAGAGTAATAATCATTTTCTCATAGGATTATTTTGTATACAAATTTCATGTATTTAGTACATACAGATTCAGGAACATAGTGATAATTTCTACCCTACCCTCTTGCCCACTCATGCTCCCACCCTTCTTCCCCCTCCCTGTCCTAGTACCATTCTTATTTTTTACAAAGATATTTTTAGTTAAATTTATACTTGTAAGATTAACCCTATACTAAGTAAAGAGTTCAACAAACAGTATGAAAAAAAAAAAAAAACACTGTTCCTCAATAGTCAAGACAAGGGCTACTCAAAGTCATCACATCTCAAAGTGTCAATTTCATTCTTACAGATTACCTTTTAGGTACTCTATTAGTTACCACAAATCAGGGAGAACATATGGTATTTGTCTTTTTGAGACTGGCTTATTTCACGAAGTATAATGGCTTCCAGTTGCATCCATTTTGTTGCTGGTAAGAGAGTTAGTTATAAGACGAGGTGAGTAGCGAGCCTGGTACCCAGGAGACACCAAGCACATGCCTTGTCCCTTTTCCTTTCCTTGGGATATCTGCCTTAAATCTAGAGTAGTATGAAGGGTGATTTTATGAAGAATTTCTTATGCATTTCTAGAAATCTGGCCTTCCTAAGTGTGGAAGGAGTTGAGATGTGCCGATGTTCACGTCTTGCTGAGCTGATTATGATGAAGCTACACTATCCTTTCTGAAATGTCTTAGGAAAGCTGTGACTTGCTTTAATTTTTTTTTTTTTTTTTGCCTCTCAATGTGCAGTTCAGGATGCTATGTGTGTGACTTGTGATTATGAGCTTAATATGAGGGTGAATATCCTTTATCCAAAAATGCTTGTGGCCAGAAATCTTTCAGATTATTTTCAGAGTTTGGAATATGAGGGCACTTAAAAATATCCATGGAAAAATAGAAAAGATAAGTTTGTTTTAGAACAAAAAAAATCCCCCTGAAATCCATGCATATGAAGAGTGTGCCTAAAGTTCATAGAAAAACATTATGAAAAAATATGCATGAATTTTTAAAAACTGCACCAAAATAAACATTTTAACTCCTCTTTTTCATTAGCCTTTTGAACCACTTCCATATTTGCATATACATAATACCTTAAGGATGTGATCCAAGTCTAAACACAAAATTTCTTTGATGCTTCATATATACCTCACTCACATAGCCTGAAGACAATGTTGTATAATGTATTTAGTAATTTTGTGCATGTGCCGATTCTCAAAATGTTTGATTTTGAAGCATTTCAGATTCAGAGTTTTGAATTGGGGATGCTCAGCTTATGGGTTGTTTCCATAAAATATGTGGATATGTTTTGTGTTTTCATCTTTTTCAGATTTAATTGTGGGAGCATTTGGAAGAGGAAAAGTAGCAGTTTACAGGTATGTAGTTGGTGATTTTGAAGATGTTCTCCTAATTGCTTTAAATGCATTGCTTTTAAGTTGTTAGCTTCGCCTTAAAGAGCATATTTCAACTATTTATTCTGGAGAATATTTAGATGCTCTTTTTAAAGTCTGGAAGTATTTTTACTCTCAATTTTTAATCTTTCTTCCATTTTGTATATTTATTCATATACTTCATGACCAAAATTCCAGCCCCTACTAACATAGCATCAAAGAAGAAACTAATCAGAACTTATTAAATGACCCACTTTTTGGATGTTATTGTATTTGGCTTCTTCTCTTTCTGTGGAAATACATTGAAATGTGCACCTGCACAGAAGGGATGCAGAGTGGGAGAATCTTACTACTCACCCTGGCTTCTTCTTTTTAAAAAGATTTATTTATTTGAGAGGCAGAGTTACAAGAGATAGGAAGAGACAGAGAGATCTTTCATCCACTAGTTCACTCCCCAAATGGCTGCAACGGCTGGAGCTGGGCTGACCCAAAGCCAGGAACAGAGAGCTTCTTCCAGGTCTCCCACATGGGTACAGGGCCCCAAGCACTTGGATCATCCTTCACTGCTTTCCCTGTCATTAGCATGGAGCTGAATTGTAGGTGGAGCAGCCAGGACTCGAACCGATGCTCATATGGGATGCCGGTGCCACAGGCAGAGGCTTAACCTACACACAGTGCCGGCCCAACCCTGGCTTCTGTAATCAAGTATGGACACTAAGTTAGGGAATAGAACACACCAGGAGTTGGATAGCCTCCAGGAAACAAATATTAAACAGCAATTCAAACGCAACAGATCTGGATTCAAAACCTAGCCATTCACTGCTTTGTAAGGTTGGGCAAGTTCCTGCGACTGACCCTCAGATTTTTCATCTGTCACTTGAGGACAACAATAGTTACTTTATCAGGTTACTTTTATTTAAAGGATCCAGGAAGGAAGGGCAAGCAAGGTACATGGAAGAGTAACTGGTTTGATACGTGACGCTCAAAAATGTTAGGCTCTATTTAAAAAAATATATAGGGGTGGAGAGTTTGGCGCAGCAGTTAAAATGTTGCTTGGGACACCCTCATCCCATACAGGAGCACCTGGGTTCTAGTTCCAGCTCTGCTTCCTCTCCAGCTTCCTGCTGATGCACACCCTGGGAGGCAGCAGGTGATGACTCAAGTAAATAGGTCCCTGCCACCCTCATGGAAGACCCAGATGGAACCTGTGATCCTGGCTTCAACCTAGCCCAGCCCCAGCTGCTGTGGGTATTTGGGGAATGAATCAGGGGATGGGAGCTCGTTCTCTCTCTCTCACTTGCTCTGCCCCTTAAATAAAAAAAGTAAATAAATAACACTGTAAAAATAGTTTTATAGAGCTCAAGATACTACGTCAAGGTTATCAAGACAAAAGGCAAAACACATACCTAGCTGTCCAGGGAATGTAATGCTAGTGTACTCAGCTCCCAGAGAGAACCTAAGAATAGACTTTCTTCTTCATCAGTCCCAGGACACACTCAAAGAGGACTAATTTAGACCTGCTGTTCCTCACTTTAGGTTCTAGAGAGTCAGATGGTTGAAATTCCCAAGTCTCTGGAATATGGGGCTTGGATTTGTGCTGGGCATGAAAGTGAGCCACTAGGAGCTGCTGAAGCAAAACTGAGTCCCTAGGCGCCGAACAAGCCACTGCCTTTGTGCCAGGGCCATGTTTTTAAGGGCCGCTTCCAGCCAATTACTGGGCACACAAGGACATTTATGCAAGACTATGTCTGCAGACAGGAGACTCCTCTCATGGACAGCATAGGCTTATGGACATCGCTTTGTCCTGCCTTGAACTTTCTTACCCAGTCCTCTTTCCTTCCCTCCTTCCTTCGAGGAACAAGAACCCCTAGCCTTCCACCCTCACCCCACCATTTTCTCTTACATATTTGCCCCAATAAGCCACTTGCATGTCTAGTCCCATTTTATCATCTGCTTTCCCAAGAACTGGAGCTTATATAATATTAACAAAGTTTAGATATATCACACTGAAGATCTTAACCCCTAATATGGTAACTTTGTGGTAATCATTAAATTGTTCCGAGTACGGCATTCGACAACATTCTGCCCCAAGATAGACCTCCCTATGGTTGAGGGAGACTTGTGCAACATGGCGTCGTTTCACACTGGCTTCTGGAAATTTTGGCTCCCAGCTCTCCTATCTTAAAGCCAAACTTTTAAAATTGCTTGGCTTCTTTCCTTCGTTATTTAGTCTCTTGTCATTATCCTCACCTGGGTGGCTGGATTGGTGCTTCCTCTATATCAGTCTTTCTTCTCAATCTTGGCCTCATTAGAATCATGTGGAGAACTTGCTTCACATTCCAATGCCAGGCTCTTACCCTGAGGTTCTGGTTCAGCTGGTACATGCTGGGGCCTAGGCATAGGATTTGTTTCAAAGCACCACGGATGGTTACGTTATACAGTCAGGATCGAGAAACTTCTCTGGACGAAGCACAGGATCATCCTGGAAATCCACCTTCAAGTGTTGAGCTAGATGCACAAAGCTCAGCTAGAAAATTACCAATGTGGCAACAAAACAAAACGTAGAAAATTTAACAAAAAAAAGACTAAGTAGCTATGCAATGAAGTATGTCCTCAAATATGGATATAGCTATTCTAGCAGGTTGCCGCGCAGTGTCTCCCAGCAGTATTGACACCACAGGTTGAGCCCACTCCACAAAGGCAGGTGTGCGAATGTGACCATGCTTGCCAGGCCCATGCATCGTTCTTTTGTGTTCATGTGCAACCAGACCTGTTTAGAGGTAGGTAGTGGAGTGAGGTGCCCACCTGTTTATTCAGTGAGCACAAGGCATGACACAAAAGCTGGGAACATTGGCGCTGGCCCCTGGAAGTGGTTTCTCCCTGTTCGTGTGGTTCATTCAAACCTGGGTTTTCTCCCCACAGAGCAAGGCCAGTTGTGACTGTGGATGCTCACCTTCTGCTGCACCCAATGATTATCAATCTTGAAAATAAAACTTGCCAGATTCCAGACTCTATGACCTCGGTGGCCTGGTGAGTTGGTCCAGTGTTGCTCAAACTTTAGTGCATGCTCACATCACCTGGGTATCTTGTGAAAAAGGCAGATTAGGGTCAGTAATTCTGGAGTGGGGCCTGCGACTTTGCATTTCTAGAAAAAGCTCCCAGAGGATGCTGCTGCTAGCCTGTGGACCAAGTTGGAGTAGCAAAGAGTTAGTCTTTTGAGAGAATCTATGACACGATGCTAGTCTTTGGCTACCGACTTAGCTCATGAAGACTGCCTCTCCAAGCTGTAGGCTCCTTAATCTCGCTCTCTCATCTGCAGGCTTCAGTCTTCTAAAATGAGAAACATAAAACACTGGGGGAAATTCCAAGTGAAACAAGTCTTAGGGATCTCTTTTAGATTCTTGGCACACTACAATAAATGTTAACCAAACAAATAGAGCAAAATACTTCGACTTTTGCATTTGAATGTGCTTATGGATACCACTTGGTAGACACATAAAATATCCTCTTTTTTGATAAAAAAAAAAAGAACTTGGATTAAATGATCCAGTTTCCTTGCCAAAAACAGATATCAGTTTTGTAACTTATCACGTGCAACCAGACAGAAGGAAAACATTATAAAAAGAAACTTTCGTGTCCTAAACTGTGTTTTCATGGCACTGCTGTCACCGTCAGCTGTGGAATTACAGTTCCGGTGCCTTGTTTAGAACACGTCTTAGACAGCCTCTGAAAGGCTTGCTTCTGAATTCTGTCATCTGAAGGAAGCCCAACATGGAACTGGACTGTAACACAAGTCAAGAAAATACCACCTAGTTTCTCAGTATGTAAGAACTCAAGGGTCAGAAGTCATTATATTGGGTAATGCCATTAGGATATGGCCTCTGAAAAATCAACAGATCCTTGGGGCATTTGAGGTTTCCCCTCATTTTCCAGATGTGGTTTAACACAGACGGTATGTTCAGTTCCTGAGAATGTCAGAAGCCAGAAAAAGCCAGCCTTGACCCAAAAGAAGCTATTTCCAGCCAACTGTAGCATGTTGCTGAGGGCACTAAGACCAGAGTTCACATCACAGTCAGAGCTTTTGAGGTTGGAGGGTGGGCAGTAAGGAGAACCCTGAAGAATTCTTTGAAAACATCCTGGTGCTGGGAGCCCCCAGAGTGGGGAGCTATGTCCTGTCCTTTAATTGCTTTTGGAAGTTGTAGATGGGAAATGCCCTCAGCACATTTTTAAATGGCTTAAAACCATAAAATCGTATAATGAAAACCTGATCTGAGAAAATATGTGGACGAGCCAGTAATTCTTCTTCCGCTGGCATGATTAAGTGAACATCAAATGAACTGTGAGTGTTGCTTGACCACAAGTCTTAAAACCTTAGTATTCCCCCAAATAGACGCCTGCTCGCACCTTCATAACTGAGTGGACTTCTAGACTAAATTCTCTCAAGTATACCTGGCCCACTCTGGTACAAAATGTTGTTCTTTTAAACTAGATAATTTTTTTCTAAGGAATTTTACTTTTACAGACACTTTTGTATGATTTAAGTGATTTTAACAGATTATGGCATCTGGTTTTGTGGAAAGAATATTATTTTTCAAGAAAAAATTGGCTTTCTTTTCATGAGCCATTTCCATGTTTCATTAAATTTATTATGGAGACAAAATACAATCTGTCATATACACAAATGTATATATTCCTTTGCTGTTATTTGATTCTATGATGTACATTTTCTGAAAGATGTTTTATTGTCACATGCAAAAGTTTCGAATGGTACCTCAGGGTATTAGAAGACAGAAAGCTAGCTCGGGTAGAATGTGTTTCCTGGTTCTTTTAAAATTATTATTTTTTTTAGTTTTTGACAGGCAGAGTGGACAGTGAGAGAGAGAGAGAGAAAGGTCTTCCTTTTGCCATTGGTTCACCCTCCAATGGCCGCCGCGGTTGGCGTGCTGCGGCCGGCGCGCCACGCTGATCCAATGGCAGGAGCCAGGTGTTTATCCTGGTCTCCCATGGGGTGCAGGGCCCAAGGACTTGGGCCATCCTCCACTGCACTCCCTGACCACAGCAGAGAGCTGGCCTGGAAGAGTGGCAACCGGGATAGAATCCGGTGCCCCGACCGGGACTAGAACCCGGTGTGCCGGCGCCGCAAGGCGGAGGATTAGCCTATTGAGCCGCGGTGCTGGCTTAAAATTATTATTCTAGAAATTTAACTTAAGATTCTTTCAATCATTTTGAAAAGAAAACTGATTTTCTTTGCTGTATTTTTTTTTTGCCTGTATTTGAAATAGCCTGATATTGTACATCTATAAGCAATAATATAAACTCGACTGGGCAAAAATTCTTCACTACCATCAATACAAATTTCCATGTCTTTCAAACAGCTGTGTAGTCTTATAAAGTATCTGCCAATGGCATTTTTAATTGGAAAAGAGCTACCTCAGTAAATGTTAATTGGTTACCTAACCAATAAGAACAAACTGTTTAGTAAAAATTTTCATTTTATAGTACTAGAACAACAACAACAACAACAAATACTAAAAAGGATAAAGTATTACATTGTACATCTAAAGTCAGGACAGGAGCTGATCAGTTCATTGTTGCTTATAGTGTCCATTTCACTTAACAGGTTTCCCCTTTGGCGCTCAGTTGTCACCGATCAGGGAAAACAAATGATATTTGTCTCTTTGGGACTGGCTTAATTCACTCAGCATGATGTTTTCCAGATTGCTCCATCTTGTTGCAAATGACTGGGTTTCGTTGTTTCTTACTGCTGTATAGTATTCTATGGAGTACATGTCCCATAATTTCTTTATCCAGTCTACTGTTGATGGGCATTTTATAAATGTAAAAGTCAGTAACTGTCAGAAATGAAAGCAGGTACAGATGAGTTTAAGTAAAATTTAATGTCTGCAGTCATTGAAATAGGACTGAATTGGTAAGAATGTAAAACAAGGGAGCAGGCATTTAGCCTAGTGCTTAGGAGACCCACATCAGAGTGCCTGAGTTAGTGTCCCAGCTCTGGCTCCTGACTCCAGCTTCCTACTGATGCAGACCCAGGTAGCAGTGGTGGCTCAAATAGTTAAGATCCAGCTATGCATGTGGGAAACATGTGTTCCCTACTCCCAGGTTCAGCCCTGGTCCAGTCCTGGCCATTGCAGGCATTTGGGGAGTGAACTAGCAGGAGACAGGAACGTGTTTTCTCTTTATCTCTTCTCTCTCTCTTCCCTGTCTCTCCCTCTGTACCATATGATCTGTGGCTCAAGTAAATAATTTTTAAAAAAACATTTTTATTCAAAGAACAATGAATCCCTTTGTACTTTTAAATCATGTTTCACAGCTACCTCATTCCCTATCCATCATGCATACCTATAAGCAAAAGGTACATCATAAGCTCATTATTCCAACTGTATGGGGGCTGCAGCTAGTGTTAGAGATTATGTATTGTCCTGCTCTCTGATCTTGGTAGAAGCTCTATTCACAGTTTCATTTACAACTTATGTGATGAGAGGTCTGGGTTTATTTAATGATGATTTGTCCCAATCATATGTATTCAGAGACTAATAATGAACCACATTGAATGATACCATAAATTCCAGTTTGAAATTTTAATTCAGATTTAATAATAGTTCACAGCTTTCCTGACAATCCATGTGTACTTTGTAATTAAGTATAGATCTGCAAGTAGACCTAATTCTGTGCTATATAGGACACATGATATGTTTATATATAATATATATGTTCTTCTAAAATCAGTCTGAATATCAGTCCATTACTATAAAATGTAGAGCTTTTTTTATATTCTTATGACTTGACAAACTGTTTTCTGCTAACGATATCTATAAACTGGCAAGTTTAAATTGGACTACCATTATCAAGAATCTTGTAAGTGGCAGCAGTTCTATGAAACTTGTATAAAGAGAGGCAAAGTCACCAGTTGCCAGTGATATTGAGGTAACAGGAAGTGGAAACAGAAACCTAGGTTTCCAGGGACATATTATTCATAAATTAAGAGTAATCCTTCGCTGATAACATCACTTATCAAATGCCTTCTCACAGAAGTAAATAAGGTTCATTTTCATACTTTTATTTCTGTTGCAAACATTTCGAATTGTTTGTATTAGAGAAGTTATTGTACTTAAATTTTAATTTATATGTGGTGCTAATTTTGTTACAAACAGGAACTTCTAAAAGCAAGTGAGCTTTGCTAGGTAGTGTAATGAAGAATTTAAAAAAAGGGTCACTGGATGATTTTCACACAGCTAAATAATCCCAAACGAGTTGGATACAGAAAAATTCCGTGTTTGGAAGCCTGCTCTACTACAAAATTTAAAGATATGATTAACTAATCATCACTCTTAAATAATTCTAATTGAAGCACAAGTGGATTGGATTTGTGATTTCCTTGGGGAAGTGCTATAAACACTCACAATGGTATAGACATCTCAGGAAAGTTCTGGCTTAATGGTATGTGGCAAATTATATCCCCTGAAGGGAGACACGGACGGCAGTCATGGTAGACAGATGAATCCCAGATGTGACATGTCTTCATTATGTTTGACACGGGAAGCTGCCACATAACTAAAGTATGATTAGGGATCATTTACTCCTTTAGAATTCTGTAGAAGTATCAAATCATACTATAGATGTATCAGTCAAAACCTCAAGATCATCATACTTAAGTATTTTATTATATTTCTACTTTCTTACAAATTTGAAAAGACTCCATCTTTAATACTGTTAGGGCTTGGAATTTTTCAGGAGATGGGTGAGAGCATTCAGTCAAGTGACACAGAGTCAGTCAGCCATTTCTCATCCCCTCGATGGCTGCAGACCAGGGTCAAGTACAGGTCATCATACCAGCCACAGTAGGCATTGACTTGCATTGTGGGTAGGGCGTGCTCAAAGCAAAACTAGAAAGTGTCCCTGAGGGCATCTACCCTCCCTAACTTTCTCCATACCCCACACTGTGTCTACCCGGCTTGCGACAGCACCTTTAAGCTCCTGTTTTCTTTCTCTCCCCAATCTCTTTCACTGTCTCTACCTTTAACTCCACACCCTTTAGCACGACTTGCGTGATTGTCCCCACCCATGAACCAAGCAAGCCTCCCCTCCTCCAAACTCCCCATCTCTTGATGCTGCAGCCACATTGGATTTCTTTAAATTTCTCAGGTGGGAACACAGCCTCACTCCTCTCCAGGCTTTCCTGCTAGTATTACCTTGCAGTGCTGCCTAATTCTGCATTCCCCAGCACACGGAGATAAGTGGAGATATATGTTTACTGAGTAAAAGCAGCAAGTACTCGATTGATTACTGGTTAAATCAGGTTATTTCTAGTCCTTGCCAGTTATTACCTTGCTATATAATAATGCCATAATGGGAGATTATGTGTGAAGTTACATGTATAGAAGAAAAATGATATATTTATTTTACCTGGGATGAGGAAAAGGAAGATTTCTACTGCAGAGTCAAAGCTATTAACCAATTAATTTTTATTATTTTTCCATAGCTTTGCTTTAAGAGTGTGTGCATCTGTAACAGGCCAGAGTATTTCAAATATCATAGGTGAGCATGTTTTACTTTTAATGTTTTCCACTTTCCAAGTGGGATTTTATTTTTTCTTTAAGGAATTTGTGAATACAATATCCCTATACTGTATTAAGAAAATTCAATGTAAGCATTTCTCCAAACAGACGTTAGAAAACCAAAGAATCCATTGTCAACACCAAGATTTCTATTATGTATATGGAAATGGCTATATATCAAATATGACTTCAATAATTAGTATTAATAGTATGTGTAAAAACAGATAAATACGTGAAGAAGTGACAATGTGCATAAAAGCATTTCAAAACAATTTTAACTCTGGGAATACTCTATAAGATTTTTGTAGCTCATGCATAAGGGGTCTTCAAAGTGTTCATGGAAATGCTTAGCATGAAAAAATTATGCACCAAAGCAAACATATTTTAACTCCATTTTTCTATGAGCTTTTTGAAGTACCCTCATATTGTGTTTGATCCCAAATATGAAACACCAGTTTCCCGAATAAACAACGGAAACAGGGAATCACCTCTCTGGTAGATCACTGTGTTCACTGAATGCGTTTCTCTCCTGATTACATTTTGTGATCTCTGTCCTGTAGCCCTGACGGCCGAGGTGCACTTAGATTCTCTGAAACAAAAAGGCGCCATTAAAAGAACACTCTTCCTGGAGAACCATCAGCCCCATCTCATCTTCCCTCTTGTGATAAACCGGCAGAAATCCCTCCACTGCCGGGACTTCATCATTTACCTTCGAGTAAGTGCTGCCGCAATGTCTGTTCTGACATCTCACCTCCAAATCCAAGATTCCAGCCATTTTTCTCCATTTAACCATCATATTTGTCCACGTTAGATCCCAGTCTATTTTCATTTTCTTAGGAGGGAACTTTATTTTAAGGGCGAATGCTTTCATTTTGACCCTGACTTCCTAATGACATGTTGTTACTAATTCCGAAGGTTTCTTTTTGTTTAGAACAAAATCTTGATAATAGCACTCAACTCAGGTGGTTTTCATTTCTTACTGCCTTCCCCCTTAAACATAAAAGTCCAACACAATTTATTTGAATTTTTATCCTATGTGAGTATGTCTTGTTAGATTTTATCAATGCACAGTTCAGAGCCAACTCAGGAAACCATTTAGGCATTCAAAGCTTTTACTGAAAATAATTTATACTTATCTTTTTAAAGGTATTTTTACAGTAACTCTAAAACCTACCATGAAACTTAAAAAGCCAAAGTATTTATCACACAATTTCCATCCTTGCTAGTTGTTACGTAGTAATCACTCATTCTGATTTCTTGTCCTCCTTTAAGGGATGTAGTTAGCAAGGGGACCTCTGGGAAGCCCCAAGGTACACAGCGCACGTGAAAATTTGCATACGTGACCCTGTGTCTTCACATGACCCTGACTGGCACACAGTGAAGGGTGACATGCCCACTGCTAGGTGCTCCTCCCCGCCCTTCTTCGTTTTTAAACATGAAGGTGTTCTGAAGTTTATGCAAGCAACCACCGACAGAGGTGAGGAGTCAGGAAGAGGATCAGGATGTTGTCTTCCCCTAAACCCAAGGGAATTCACAAATCCTGGCAACCTCCTGAAAACAAAAGGCCTAACTCATCATGGTTTGCATGATGTCTATGGCATAGAAATACAGTCTTTGTGCATTAACCAACTCTGTGTGAGCTGGTGAAGTTCTGAAGAACCTGAAGCCTGCTCTAGAAGCATCTCTCAGTGAAGCCATGGCTGTAGATGAGTTTATGATGGAACACAGATGAATTACACCAGCTACTGTACATCACGTACATCAGCATGCTTTCCAGCCTGCTGCAAGGACCAAGGCGCCATCGTCCCCTCTCCGGGACGACAGTCACACATCGCCTGTCGGACCCTCGCCAGCGAGGGTCCAACGTAGTCACAACACGGTCACTGTTTCTCGGTTCTCAAGGAACTTTTACTTGTGGGGGCAGAAGGAAAGCAAGGAGAGGAGAAAAGAAGAGGGGCCGCGCCAGCCCGCCCAGATCCCAATGCCCCTTTATGCTGATATCGTCCAATCAGATGAAAGGGCGCGTATAGTCTCAGGTCGAAAGTTCATCTGTTTCACCAGGTTCTTCCTAGTTGTTTATGCAGAGTCCATTCTGTTTCATCTGTTTCACCTGGCTGTTTTCATAGGCCTTGTGGTCGACCGATTGCTGCAAACCATGTAGATGAGGTTCTCACAGGTGGCCAGCCTGCGGTTCCCCACAGCTCCCCCTTTTGTTATTTATGGCACGGAGTTGTGCCTGTCTTAGGTTCCCAGCGACGCGCCACCTGCTTCTTAGGTTGCTAGGGGCACTCGCCAGTGATTACCCGTCTTTGGCTACCGCTTCATCATGCTAAGCCATATCTGTTGCTGAGGGTCAGAGTGATACATAGCAAGCATAGCCTGTCGGACCACTACAGATATTTATGATTTTTGTATGAGAAGTGTAAGGAAATTTGAAATTCAAGTCCTCAGGACAACAAGAGTGATTAAGCAAGACCTCAAGTAACAATGTTAATGCCATTTTCAAAGGAAAAAACTGATACAAAAACATTCTTATTTACATTACACAAAGCTTAGGTGTTAGCCTTGAACGTAACTTTCAAAATACCTTCAGATATATCTAACTCAGGTCACTTTGCTGCTTTGCTGCAGTACAAATCATGTGCAACGTCTTTTCTTCCTTAAGACAAAACAATTCTTCAAACAATACTGCAAGTACATCACTAAACACCACGAACTCGGGAGTTTTGCCACACTTTTTCCTATTCAAAAAATTTGTAGTATGTAGAGCTATAGCCAATGCATCGCAATTAGCTACCATATATTCTCCTATTCCCCCTTTATTAAAGTTTAGGTACAGGTGAGTCTGTTCAATTATCGCCTGCCCTTGGGGATTGTAGGGCACACCTTTAACGTGCTTTATGCCGAATTCTTTTAAGAATGTAGCAAAACAGGCCGAAGTGTACGCCAGCCCATTATCTGTTTTGATAATTTTGGGCATCCCCAAGTGGCAAAGGACTGTAGACAGTGTTGAATAACCTGTTGAGTTCCTTCTTTGTTTAGAGCCGTGGCTGACAATTCCAGAGAACGTGTCCACCGACACGTGCAAACAGCTCTGGCATCTTTGCATCTGCGCGATTTTCAAGCTTCTGTAAGATTGCAGCTGTACGAGGTGAGGCGAGCTGTGAATCGCCTTCCAAAATGTTAAGCAATAAGGCCATATCCAGTTTAAGTTACCACATAATTTTTGGAAGTCATTTAAGGTCTTAAGTCCTGCGGTAAATATAACAAAATCTAAAGGGGCCACCATAGTTGGTGTTAACCTTAGCCCTAGGTACTGGACCACGGTGCCCTTTTGAATCTTTTCTGGTGCAATTTGTAACCCCGCCGTCTGCAAGCATGAGGTTAGCATGGTAAACACTCTTTCTAGGGTGTCTTCTCACAGCTGCCAACAACAGGTCTGCAAATGAAGTTGCTCCAAGACATCCTTCTCCCATAAAGTTACAGGGATAGCACACACGTAAGGTTGTACTTTGCCTGTGGTACCTTCTTGATCTTTCCAGTCTACCACTTGCACGCTTCGGGATTGAGCAACAGCGGTGCCTAATCCTACCAAGGTGTTATCTCCTTCCTGGAGGAGCCATGAAGGAGGCCAGTCTTGTTTGGAGATAATACTAACATCTGCGCCTGTATCTAATAGCCCCTTGATTGCCTTTTCTTTGATAATAAGAGTCCATAGTGGGCGCTCGCCAAGAGTCATAGTGAGCTGCAAGATGCTTTCCTTGATTACCTCTAGTATCCTTTACAAGACTTATTATTAGCAGCTGAGCAATGGGCTGCAATGGCAACAGCTGCACTATCCCCTTCGTAGATTGGAACATTACTTCGAGCTGTGAGCAAGGCAACTGAATAAGCCCCGTTAATGAATTTGTAGCCCTTCCTATAGTAACGCCTAAACCGTTGATATCATCCATGGGCTCTCAAGGTTCCACATCTATTGCCTGGATTCCCATTTGAGGTGTTAATACTAAATAGTTGGTGGCTCGCAGCTCTGCAGTAAATGCTTGCTGGTCCTTTTCAGACGGTCCTACTCCTCCCATGGTTTGTCTTCTCACCCACTGAGTTTTCAGGCCCCTGGGTATGGGGGCCCGCCACTCGTTTTTTGGGATGTACTATTCTGGCCACTTAATCTGGTGATAGAAGCGGATTGCCTGCCTTATCTTGCTTGGAATAGCACTCATTTGCCCAATGGTTGCCTTTACCGCATCAAGGACACAGTCCTGATTGGTGTCCCGATTGTCTGTTCTGTACATTCCCTTTTCATGCGGTCTTTTCCACTTAAAACATTTTCGTCCTAGCCCGTTCCTTGGAATGGCCTTCCATGCCCTCCGGGCTAGTTCTCTCACTTGCATCAAAACCGCATTAGGGCATCTAGCCTGGGCCTGTTAGTAAAAGCTCCTTCCCCATTTAGCATATCCTCGTTCCAGGCTGGCTGACCGTTCCTAGCGTTATCATGGACCTGAGCCCCTGCGAGCTCTCTGTAAGCCACGGACTAGAGGAGGAAGTCTCCCTCACCACGCACTGCCTTGGAGCCAGTTTGCAGCAACACGAGGGAACTCCTCTTATGGGCAAATGTGCCGAATAGGGGGGTGCAGAAGGAAGGGGTCTCTCATCCTCCCTCTCTGTCCCTACCCATGTTGGCCCTCTGTCTCCGTCCTCTTTGTCTCCATCTAGGCTCCCAGATTGAGATTGTTTCCTCTAGTAAATCAGCCCCTTCATTTAAGAGGGTTGCTATTTCCTCCGAGTCATTACGGAGAGCTTGGTCGATCAGTTGCCATAACCTAAGGACTTCAGGCAATTGCTCTGCTGCCCTCAATTGTCTTCCGACCCCACGCTATTGTTCCTGCTCTAACTCACCGCTTTACAGCAGCTGCTTTCATGGGCGTCCCCGCTTTTTTTTTAAAGACAACTTGGTTGTCGAGGAATTTTTTTTTCCGCGGTACCAATCCTAGACTTCACCGCCTAGATTCCCGTGTTTTCCACACGTTCTAATTTTTTCCCGGTACCAATCCTAGACTTTACCGCCTAGATTCCCATGTTTTCCACACGTTCTAGTTTTTTCCCGGTACCAATCCTAGACTTTACCGCCTAGATTCCCATGTTTTCCATACGTTCTAATTTTTTCTTTCCTGCTTCCAGTGACCAGTCCGACTATCCGAGTCACGGCACCATTTGTCGGACCCTCGCCAGCGAGGGTCCAACGTAGTCACAACACGGTCACTGTTCATCGGTTCTCAAAGAACTTTCACCCTTTCTCAGTTCTCAAGGAACTTTTACTTGTGGGGGCAGAAGGAAAGCGGGGAGAGGAGAAAAGAAGAGGGGCCGCGCCGGCCCGCCCAGATCCCAATGCCCCTTTATGCTGATATCGTCCAATCAGATGAAAGGGCGCGTATAGCCTCAGGTCGAAAGTTCATCTGTTTCACCTGGTTCTTCCTAGTTGTTTATGCAGAGTCCATTCTGTTTCACCTGGTTGTTTTCGTAGGCCTTGTGGTCGACCGATTGCTGCAAACCATGTAGAGGAGGTTCTCACAGGTGGCCAGCCTGCGGTTCCCCACAGTCGCCCACCTTTTGCAGACTATCACCTTGCAGCCCATTCATGGAGCTTCTCTTTAGTCTGTGATTATTTTTCCTAGGATGAAACTGAGTTCCGAGATAAGTTATCGCCAATCAATATTAATTTGAATTACAGTTTGGATGAATCTGCCTTCACGGATGGTCTGGACGTGAAACCAATATTGAACTACTATAGGGAGAACAGTGTCAGTGAACAGGTATGTTCCTTGATGGGCTGTGACAGCGCTCGGGGAGGGGGGACTGGGAGTGCTCTCGGGACCTCCAGACCAAAGCCACCTCCTTTTGCTCTCCTTGCTGCACACAGACATGCAACATTCGGGATTTCCTCCCGGTGTGTTTCCTGAACCTCTGCAGCACTGTGTGTTCCAGAAGCCCTTGTGCAGCTGAGGTTTAATTGGTTCAGAGTGTGGCCGATGGAAGCGGCACAGGCGGTAATCCCAAAACCTTGCCAGAGAGCTGCATTCTTTACAGACATGTTGGAATGGGCTGGAGACGGGCCATTCTGTAAACAAGCCTGCGCTGAGAGGCATGGTGCGACTTAGGGCTTACAGCTGGGAGAGGCACGCGTAGTGAGACCAGAGGCTTGGTGTCATGGGTGGGATTCTCTGGGATTTTCGAGCGTAAGGGTGTGGTTGGCGTTTTCCCAGATGATTTCTGATGTGTGTTTGTGTAACACAGGCTCACATCCTGGTGGACTGTGGAGAAGACAATCTGTGTATTCCCGACTTGAAGCTGGCAGCTAGACCGTAAGTTTCAATAGATAAACTTGAGCATTATGGCTAATGGAGCCCAGGTATTCATCTGAAGCTTCCCTGCAGGATGTAGACACTCCACCACCACCAGAAAACACGCCGCGTGACATTCTTGAGCTCGCCTACTCTTCCCGTCAGCCCGTGGTTTGGGCCATCGCTTTATCATTGGTGTCAAGTGACACACCCTAAGGTTTTGTCTAGGCCGTTTCATCTTTCAACAACAGAGAGAAAAATGTTCTTGTTAGGAGTGAACTTATCTGTGGGGAGGCTCAGGTTATATTTATTTGCTTCAATCCAGTGGGCCAAGGGTACAGACAGGCTGCTTCCATCAAACCTTCAATAAGCTCATTTCACACCACCCCATGACCCAAGGGCATCCCTGTAACTATCAAAGCAAAATTAACTTTATTTTACCAAAAAAAAAAAAAAAAGGGGGGGGGGGGAAGAAACCTTAAAGGCACTCTGTAGAATAAAAGTGTCACAAACCGAGTAAGAATCAAGTGGCTTTCCCAGCTGTCAGCAGTGGGGAGCCCGTTCTCCAGCACCAGCTGCTGCTCCATTACCCCAGGGACAGAAATTGGCCAGGGATGCAAAACGTCCTGTCTCCGACGAAGCAGACCTGTGATCCTTCCCCTGGCGGGAGCGCTCACTGCCAGTGTTCAGGATCTGCTTGGTAACCTCTTAAAGGCAATTTGTCCAAACTGCGTAATTTAACAAGTATCCAAGGAAATAGCTTTGAGTCCAGGTCCAAGTGGAAGGGGCATTTCCAAATGTTGGTTTGATTTGGAGTTCCAGTGAATTAAGTTTCCTCCAAATCCTCCATGAGCCATTCAGGACCTAATTTTCTCTTCCCTCCTATCCACTTTGCACTGTTGCCCCCTCTTGGTTCTGAACCAGCTCTCCTCCTTTGTTCCCATGACCTGTTTTCTTCCTAACGGAGGTGTTTGGCGACATGCTGGAGTTGGCTCATTCTGGCTTTCCAAGCAATGTTAAATTTGCAGAAATCTTGCTGGTGTATTGTTAAGACTGTTTGTAGCTTGCAATCAACCATGGTGGGAGGGTTTATAGCATTGGAATCAGCAAGTGCTCTAAGGTGATGCTCTTCGTGGAGCCTTGGTTAGTAAACACCTGCCAGCACCCTGCTCCATCTCTCCCTGCCCTTCCCATCCAGACATGGTTCTCTGGACTTTTCTCACCACCCCTTCACGGTGATCCACTGCTTTTGTCATAGTCTTGTTCTCCCCATTTTTCCTTCTTTTCCACCTACACAGATTCTTAAATAAGATGTTCAAAGAGGCAGAGGAGTTAGCTAATAATTATTTTTAAACTGCATTTTTAGAGATAAGCATCAGGTAATCATTGGAGATGAAAATCACCTTATGCTCATAATCAATGCAAGAAACGAAGGGGAAGGAGCCTACGAAGCCGAGCTCTTTGTAATGATACCAGAAGAGGCAGACTACGTGGGGATTGAACGCAACAACAAGGTAATGCATGCAAATTATTTGAAGCAAAGAGTTGGAATAGATTTTTGAAGTCAAGTAGGGCCACATTAGCTGAGCGTTTCTTACAAATGATGTATTACTTTGTTAAATCCTAATAGCAGTTAACCCATGGGGGGATGGGCTTACTCAGGATTGATGACTCCTCCTCCCTGCCCCACTTTGGCCCCACTGCAAGATCAACTGGCCCAAGACTGAGACCTGAAGTAAGGCAAAATAAACCTGGTTGACAGTGGTGGTTTATCAGTGTGATCAGTCAGCTAAATTCCCAGGCTAACTCCTTATCCTCACTGGCTTTCCAAGCCTTGCTTTGAGTTCCTTTAAGTTGCAAGCAGGTCACAGGAGGCCTGGTTTTCATTATTGGTTAGGGAAGAAGGTCCAGCCAATCCCTGCTAAGCACTGATAATAGCCTGGACAGACACTGGAGAGAAAACAAGTTCATTTTTCTTCCTGCTTGGTCCACCTTGTCAGGACTGTGGCCAGCACAAGCCTGGTCTTCCTCATTTGCCAGTTCTCAACACCACTGTTTACTGAAATGACACGGCTGCTGTTTATAATCTTCCCTTTGCTCTCCGAACACAACTCTTCCAACTGCAAGCATCCTTGGGTTCCGCACTGTTCTTAATGACTTGCTCTAGAAAACCATTATGAACACATTACAGGACAACAGAGGACAACAGAGGGCGTCGCTCAGTTTTGGAAAGCCACAGGCTCACAATTCAGGGCAGAGAGCAAGTTTCTCCTTGCTTTCATTGGTCCCGGCACATCACAAGTGCTCTTTAAATGTTTGCTAATGGATTTATTCATTTAACTATAATTTATTAAACATCTATGAGCTTTCAAATATTGCATCCTCAGGGGAGTTCACACATTCTGGAGCTTGAATAATTTAATGAAAACAAATTCCTCTAAAAAGATACTAACAAACTGTTGTGATGTTGGCATTTTTAAGACTTTCAAAAACAACAGGAATATTACATTCTCTAGTCATACTTCTATTGTTTTTGTTGTTGAATTACCTTCGCAGTTTAAAAAAAGGATGAGTAACAAACAAGTATCTTTGCAGTCATTTAAAATCGTTATGAATTTTCTGTTGAAGAAATTTATCAAAAAACATCTCCAAACTCATCAATGTGTCCATTAAATGTGAATAGACTTTTGTATGTCAACCATATCCCAACAAAATACTTTCTAAGAAACAGTCCCCAAATGTTCTAACTCTTCCATGTCAGCAGTGAGTTGGAAAGAAGGGAAATTATTCCAGCTTTTTTCAAGAGTGTTTACAGCTTCCTAGCTTGTTTTTTTTTTTCTCTTATTTCAAACATGAAAATCAATTCATGCCTTGATTTCTCCAGTGAATTGACTGTAATCATCCCTTTTACTTAATTCTGTTTGTGATTTTTATACTCCTTAGTTCCCTGTTAAAGTCACTTCCAGGTATTTTTAAAATGAGAACAAACAGGGCACATACACACAATTTAGAAAAGTGGCCCTTAGTACTATTCTGCATTAAAAAAGTCATCTCATAATAAAATCTCTACAAGCAAAAAAGAAAGAAAAACATCACCTACAAATACTTACATGCAAATAATAAACAACTCAAAAGTGAAGCTCAAGTGTGTTGTTTTTAAAAATGGTCCAGGACTCCACTCATATTTTTATTTCAATTCCCTTCGTGTCACTCCACCCCTGACTTCATTAAACAAAGCATGCATTCTAGAGTGTTCTTTCAGCAAAACATCCAGTGCAGTGTTCACTTTGTTGCATGGAAAGCATGGGCGAGCACCTACCCTTCTATCTTTGGCTGTAAACATTACAACAGACATTATCCATAATCTCAAATGAGCCCTTCATGAATTTTCCTGCCATCAGTTTCCCTCGGGCAGACTTAACCTTTCATGACTAAGCCACATTCTCATTTCTTCTTTGTGTTGTAATCAGTTTGAGATTTGTGCACACTGCTTATTTAAAATCAGTTCAAATGATTTTTAAAACTTAGTTTCTTTCAAGAGGGCAAGTATTGAAACTCTCTGATTGCGAGTTCGGCTGTCGCTCTGTTGAGAGCATTTGTCTTGACAATGCCGTTATGTCTTGTAGAAGATGTGGGTACTGAGCATCCCTCTCTCCAGAAACGTTCATGGTAACAACTTGATACTTGTCTTTGGTGACCTTTCTCCTAAACTGCATAGGAATAAAGGCCTGAGTGCTTTGGTAGTGGTATTATAAAATATACATAGCACCAGGTTTACCACATTAGCCATTTTGAGTGTGCAATTTAGTGTTGTTAAATACATTCACAGTGCTGTGCAGCCATCACCATCATCCACCTCCAGAACTTTCCATCATCTCACATTGAAAGTCTGCACCCTCCTGTTCCCCTCTGCCCAGGGCCTGGGAGCTGCTGTTCTGACTCTATGAGTTGGCTCCCGAGGGACCTCATATTGCATCTCCACTGGACACCTCCTTTCATCTCTCCTTCAGCAAGTCCGGGACTAGACTTTTCATCTCGCCACACTTGCACTCACCCCCCCGCCCCCGCCTTTCCTGTCTAGGAGAATGGCGCCAGCACCCACCTTTAGAAAAAGCCTGAATTCAGTCCCAAACAGGTCCACATCCTTCTCCCCACTTAACTGCCACTGCGGCCGCCTTCAGCCAGGGGGGCCCAGTCTTCTCCCAGGTTGTGGCAGAAGTCTCCCAGCTCCTCTCCAGCCTCCCTGTGTGGAGTCCCTTCCTCTCAGAGCACAGCAGACTTCCCTTCTGAAATGCAAATCTGACCAGGTCACTCCCTTGCTTAAAACCCTCACTAGCTCCCCTTTGCTTTTGGGATCAGCTCCAAATCCTTGGGATAACTCAGGAGTCCCTTAGTGCATCACCCCGCTCACCTCCTAGCCTCATTGCTACTGCTTGGTCTTTCCTTTTCCTCCACACCTTCAATTCCAGCAGGACTGACTTTCTTTTCCGTTCCCGGAACTCGCATCCACTCTGGCCACAAACAGCTTTCTCTGGCTGTTCCTTCTCCCTGACTCCCTCACTCTACTTCTGTTCCTCTCCATCTTGCTTACTTCGTTTTTCTTGTTCTTCAGGTAGTAATAATCACTGAGCCTTCTTGCATTTACTGAACAGTTGCTATGGGCTAGGTACTGCCCTGAGCTCTTGCATGCACTTAATTTACTTAGTCCTTATAACAGCCTAATGGAGAAATTGCTGTCAATAACCTCATTTCATAGAAAAGGAGAAATTAAGTTGCACGCCCATTGCTATACAGCTATTATGTAGCAGAACCAAGATTGAAACCTTGGCATTATGTTCAAGCCCCTGTTCTTAACCGCTGATCTACACTACCTGAGCAGCTTAGCTGCCACTTCCTCCAGGATGCCTTCCCTGATGGCTTACATCTGTATGTATGTCCTGTATGCACTGCAATATTTATTCCCCTATCATTAAACAAACCAAACTGTACTGTAATGTGTTTCCAGGCTTGATACAATTGCTTGTGATTATAATTGTTACAGTTGTTATAACACTTGGGAATCCAGTGAGGACAAGGGACTTATTTAGGGGCCTGGTGAATAGCAGGGCCACAGTAAATATTTTGAGTGACTGAATAAATGAATAAACACTCCAAGAGCTATAAATGGATTAGGACAAGAATGTCCCTGGATTCGCTGAGGCAAATAATCTACAAATATCTCGAAAAACAATCACTGTTTCTCTCATCACAGAGAGGAAATAAAGGTTAAAAAAAGAAAAACGGTGGAGGGGATGTGGGTAGGAGAAAAGATCTTTGACTGATGTCAACGAACTATTTCCAGAAAGCTGTAAAAATGTACATTTAACTTTAGCCTTGAGGTAAGCTCAGAATACTTATCATATAACTAAATCGTTGAATTCTAACAAAGGGACACATGGGCACTTCTGAATGCTTTTGCTGGTGCTGCTTTTTTTTTTTTCCTGTTTTCTTGGTGAAGTTAATCATTTCAACACAAAACATCTCTGTATAATGAGGGTTAATTGTGGGTCCTTAGACACTGAATAGGAGCTAACCCTACCTTTGTGAAAAGAAAAAGATTAGCAGCTGTGGGGCAATAGGCTCCTGTCTATGAGATAACTCCCAGGTCATCCGTGGCACTGGGGAGGGAGGCATGTATGAAGTGGTGCCTGCAAATATCTGACATCCATTAGAAGACGACGCCCAGTGTGCAGCCTGCCTGGGTGACTGAGGGAGAGGACATCATGGTCCCATGGGTATGTGTTCCTCCTCAGGAAGGAGAGGAGCCGCCTGGCTCCTTCTCCCCCTGACACCTGTCACTCTGCCCTGCACGGCTCCAGGCCCTGGGAATAGAAGTTACTTTAAACACCCCTGCCGTCTGGAGGCTGAAGTTCTTAAACCATGTGGTTCATTTCCAGAATCCTTTACCTAGATGTCTGGAATCTGTGTGATTTTGTGTTATTTTGGCTTAGGTTTGGGTTTTATTTTTCTTAATGAAGTAAACAGAAATGAATGGAGGATCATGTCTGAGACTTTAACTGGAAAAATTCGTTACTTCCTTATATAAAACTTCAATAGAGCTGACGGTTGGATGTGTCAGAATACTGGGAACTGTCTTTCCAGTCACAAGGACAGAAATTCCTAGATGGTGGCTCCTTGGTGAAAATCCCTATGTTGCAAGCTTATCTTTGGGGTGAGAGTGACTGGATAATCCCGAAGGTACTTTAGGAGTTAGAGGGGAATAATGAGAGTGTGTAAGATGCTATCACTCAATGCAGAGCAGGACCACAGAACCATTAGGCTGTGAAGCATGGAGAGAAAACTGGGGCAGCCAACAAGTGGTGGCTTTCTAAGCAGCTGAGAGCAGCTCTGGGACTTGAGGTGGAGCTGGGAGCAGAGGGTGGCAGTGCAAAGACAACCCTACTTCACGTCCCCTCCCACCAGCCTAACCTTGAGACCTTGGCAGCCTGTGGTTCCAACACCCCTGCAACCCTGAGTTTGTGCAGCTCCAGGCAGAAGAGGAAACAGGGAAGGAAGGAGAGCGGAAGCACTGGTTAAACAGGAGAGCGTCTTCCCTCGACATCTTAGGTGTTTTGGAGGATTGAGCAACCCACATGGCCTCATCTCCAGAGGGGACCGTGTTGTGCAGAAATCTGTGCTCACAGCAACTCTCTTGGGCTTTTGAGACCATCAGTACATGTTATTGCCTTTTTGGTTTCCCAAGGTTAGCACAAGGAATGAGTTTGTTTCCTCCTCTATAATTGTTTCTGATCTTCATGTCCAGAGTTGAACACTGACATTAGTGAAGATGGTGTCGAAAATGTTCACATAAAAGCTGCCCTTTTCTTCCCCAGTGAGCTCCAAAGATGTGTTTGCCAACCCCCCGTGTCTTCCTAAAATTTCACTTTTTTCTCAAGTTTCCCTTCTGAGCTCAGGGTCACAAATCAACTTCTGTGCACTGAAACATGCACAGGTGTTTGAAGTTCAGGGATGCTCCTGGGCCCCCTGTGCTGCTCTCTGACAGGACAGAATTTACTCTGACCCCTGAACTGCGTGCTGGTTCTTTCTCTTTTATAGGGATTGCGACCACTGAGCTGTGAGTACAAAATGGACAACGTGACCAGGATGGTGGTGTGTGACCTTGGGAACCCTATGGTGGCTGGAACAAATGTAAGGAAAACAAAGTATTTACTGATTTCCGTCTCATTGATTTTAACAGAAAACTCCCCAATTAGCACTCCATAGCTCAGCTCACAGCAGCTAAAGCAAATTAGGTAGGATATCCCTAGGGTGACAGCATTTAGCATGAGGACCTGCATTGAGTGAATCAACTCAGGTGGAAAACACACAGAAAAGCAGTTTCACAGGCTTTTTTTTTTTAGACACAACTGCTATGTGACTGAATTGCAATGAATCTATGAAGAATTCTTTTTACGGCAGATATTTTTTGTCAAAGCTTACTAAAGATTTTTTCTTTGAATTAACAAAGAAACACGTGGAAGTAGAAGACTTTAAAATAACTTATTAGGACAAAGATTTTTAGTCAAGAAACCCAAATTGACTTTTATTTCCAATATATCTCCTGAATGAATATCATTCATAATATTTTCATATTAAAATATTACTGTAATTCAGGGTTTCTATTTATTTGTTTTCACTTTTTTATTTGAAAGGCAGAGAGACAGAGATCCTCCATCTGCTGGTTCACTCTCCAAATGCCTGCAATAGCCAGGTCTGCAGAGGGCTAAGGCCAGGACCCAGGAATTCCTCCAGGTCTCCCACATGGATAGCAGAGACTAAAATACTTGAACTGTCACCTAGTGCCTCCCTAGGTTTGCATTAGCAGGAAGCTGAATTGGAAGCAGAGCTAAAATTTGATCCCAGGCACACTGATATAGGACACAGGCATCCCAAGGAATAGTTTAAGTAACCTGCCAAATGCCACCCTTATAATCCAATTTTTTTAATCAGGTTTACAGAGTCTATATTTTCCATTATCTCACTTAACTAACAAAAGAGAAAATTGTTAATAGCAAGGGAAAGAAGAGGTTAATAGTGATTTCTGGCATGCTTGTAAAAGAACGGAAGTTGTTTTCCTCCTACTACCACTTCTTCCTTTTATTTCCAGGTTTAGGAACTTTCCATTCAGGATTATTTATGGACAATAAATTTTATGCAATTACAGTTTAACTATGCACATAATTATCACAGTGGTGATTATTTTATGAAGTCATAAATCAGAAAAAAGTCTGAAATATGAAATACCACTTAATTAAATCTTACCTAGATTATACATATGTATAATTAAAATTAATTGTTGGGAGTATTTAGCCTAGTGGTTAAAGTGCCTGCATCCCACACTGGAGTGTCAGGGTTCGATTCCTGGCTCAGGCTTCAGATTCCAGCTCCGTCTAATGCAGACCCTGGAAAGCATGGCAGTAGCTCAAGTGACTGGGTTCCTGCCACCCACATGAGAGACCTGGATTGCAGTCCTGGCTCCCAGCTTCAGCCCCAACCCAACCAGTGCCCTTATGTACGTTTGGGAAATGAACTAGTGGGTGGGAGCTCCCTCTGTCTGTCCATATCTCTGTCTGTCTCTGACTCTCTGTTGTCCTCCTGCCTCTTGCATAAATAAAAAGGTTGTAATTTAAAGAGAAATGTTTATGATTATGAATGATATAAACTGTCTGAAAAAAAATTCATGAAAAGTTGTAGTTGCACAGGTTTGTATTAGACCAGCTTTCCAAAGTATATTCCAAAGGGTGCTAATCCCTTGGCCAGCCTTTAAAAGGGAGTGCTGTGGTCCCCACCGAGTATCACATCTTCCCTGGGAGCCCCAGGTACACATTTGCATTTTTAAGATGCCAGTCAATAAAACTTTCAGCCCAATGTTTCACACATTTTCTTGAGCATTTCAAACTTTTTCTCAATATCTATTCCCAATATATAGTTTAGGATACTATGCTAGAATAATATTTGCTTTTACACTATACTGTTGCATTGATTTGGGATATTTAAAAGATGTGTCAAACTATTATCTAGTACATAGTCATTTCATGGCTCAAAAACTAAATAATTATTTAATGAAAGTGAAATTCCTGTAGCAGATAGTTACTGGTTACCATGGATTGACTGTCCTGTGTGTTATAACCACATCACTAGAGAGGGGGTATTTTATGCTACTTTACTCAATTTTCAAAACCCTCTGAGTCATCTATTTCACCCATTTTGTGGATGAGGAAGCTGAGGCTCAGAGAAGTCACTTCTTTGCCCAAAGCCACACCCACACTGACAATGAAGGAGAGAGCCAGGACTCAAACCAAGCCTGACCGCAAAGCACAGTTCTGTCCAGCTTGCAAAATTGTAAGAGGTACTTGGATAAAAATCAATGAGTAACAGATGAGACTTTAAAACGAAGCCATGAAAGATAGACTAAGATGTCTAAATTGAGCTATTCAAACATTTTTCATTATAATCCTTTTATCTAGGAGCTAATAAATCCCTTTGCTCAGTCTCAAAAATCCGACCACCTAATTTGCTGTAAAGAGGTTTATCGAAGGCCAAAGTGAAATGAATTGACATAGTAGGGACAGGGTTAGCCAATGTAAGTGACCAACCTCTCATTCCTTTTTTAAGTATTAGAAGTTTTAAATCTAGACTAGAAAACATCTAAGATCATCCATAACCAAGGATAACTTTGGAACAAAAACTTGCCACCAGTGTCATTCACAGTAGAGAGTGAAAATGGCAGTGTGGTCTTAACCACAATGTGTTTATGTGGGGGATGTCAGGCTATGTTACCAGCAAATTGTCTGTAGAAGTCAGAGAAGTAAATTGTTTATCTTCATTTATCTCTGAAGTCTATAGTAGAAGAAATCTAATAGCTTTCTTATCTCACCCTTAATGCCCTTAAACACATCAAATTTTATTGCATTCTGTTTTGTTATAAAACAGTTTGATTTATTTACTTCTTCATTTGTTCTTTAAAAAGAATACTCTCAGTGAGTTGTAGTAAAATTCCAAATGGGAAAACTATCCTCAGTATTTTAAAAGCACCATAATTGCCAGGAACATTTATTCCAGTCCAAATGTCTTCATTTTTTAAAAATAATATTCAATATAGTATTTGGAAACTTTAATTCTGATTTGCAAATAGTAAAGTCATTTTATATGGTATCAAATTTTTTTAGCCAATAAGAATCATAACAAGTTGCAAATGTTCCCAAGCAGGACAATGAAAAAATGATGTGCCAACTTTAGACTCAGTGCCCAGCGATCTGGTGGTTAGGACACAGGGGCCTTCACCAAGTATGACACTGTGCATTGTGTCTTCATTACGGGTTGGATTGTTCTGTCATGAAGAGCAACAATAGGTAGCTTCCATTGCAACATAGTATGATTCTTATCACTAGAAGTGTGCAAAAAGGGGCACACTCTCATCATTCTTTCCACAATTCTGAATGTACCCCTTCTGCATGCCTGCTACTAAGCTACAGTCTGACAGTATAAAGATGAAAATACACAAGTTCCATGCCCATTCATGAGAAGCTCAAAATTAGCAATATAAACATAGAGAGATGGGAGAATAACAGAGGAGGAGGTAACATGAAGGGAAGAAAACTAGTACCTGGCACAGCCTATGTGATCAGAGGATGGATGGCAGGAGGTGTTTCTTGTCCTGAACTCTGAAGCTTAAGTAGCAGTTCTGTAAGGAGAAAAGAAAGGAAAAGTCAAAAGTCTAACAACGGAAGGAGAAGAGAATGTGCAGATGTCTACAGAGCATTGCACATTTGGGCTTCTAAAGGAATTCCCCATTCCTGGGGCAGAAGGCTACATGTGCTTTATGGGTAAGACACATCCAGGGTTGAATCCAGCTTTTCTACCTTGACCCAGTCACGCTGAAATGGGAAAAGACCATGGAGGGCTGTTGGGAGCAGGGCAGTAACAGGAGTCATGGGAAGCCACTGGTCCAGTTCCTGGCTCATAGGCCGTTTAGCAAGGGCTAGTGAAATGATGAGTGTGGTTCATGACTAACCTGATCATTCATGATGCGCTCATTATTGCTGGTCCCTGTGAACATGAGTTTTCCTGGTTTCAGTCTCATGATGTAGTGGCTGAGCACAGATTCTGGAGTCAGCTTCAGGGTTTTACATTCCAGCTGATTTGCTGTGCACCTGGAGCAAGGCACTTCCTCCCCTAATCTCCAGACTGCTACTCGACTGTAGAATGTCCAGAGAAGCAGAGCCTACCTCAGAGTGCTTGTGATTACGTGAGGTAATGCACAGAAAAGCTCAGCTCAGTACTTGGAAGAGCAAGTGATGTTAAGTGTACATCCGTACCAGTGATTATTTATGCCCTTATGCTATCACTGTCGTCTTCTCCATATTCTTATATACTTTCAAATTATGAAAACTCTACGAATACTTTTTGTGATTTGGAAAATAAAGGAATGAAAAACAGTCCATCCATCCATAACTCTAACCTACCTATCATATACTATTCTGGGATATTTTCTTACAGTAGCTCTCCACTCCTGTGCAATCATTGTTCCATGAATAGACTCTTGAAGTCCTAGCTAAAGCACTTTGCACACTGAACTTTGTAGCCTCAAGTCTTCACCAATCATTAGTGCATTAGCAGCTTTTTCCACATGGTTGCATTAACTTCAGAGCTATCATTTCCATGATGATGTGACCGCACAGAAAAGAAAGACAGCATAGTTTTCTGAATCACTTTTCTCTCATACATTTGGTTGGTTTTCAGTTTAGCACATAAGGAAGGTGACAGGAGATGAGGGAACCAAAACACAGATTCTCCTTATGGGATGTCCTCTTGGCTGTCAGCCACCCAGGGGTAGAAGCAGAAAAAACCTTTAGGAATTGTTTAGGGAAGATTTTTACACTGGGTATAGTGTCCCTCCTGTGTACTGACTTTGTGTCTTGTGGTTGCTTTTGTTTTAGTATTCTCTGGGCCTCCGATTTGCAGTTCCGCGTCTTGAGAAAACAAACATGAGCATTAACTTCGATCTCCAAATCAGAAGGTTAGAGCTTTCAATGCCCGCTTGTCAACAGCACTCAGGAGCGGAGAGATCCATAGTGAACTGAAGGCCACTTGTCCAACTCTTTCTTTCGAAATCAAAACCCAGACTCTTAGAGCCCGTGTATGTTTTTGTCTTTGTAAACCAGTTTAGTCTTTTCCATCTTTTTGGTTTTGAGATTATGTTCTGTCGAGCAAGCTATGGGGGAGTCCGATTTTGTCCCGTGCACGCACTCCTCTCTCCTCACCTGTTCCTCCTTTGGAGGTACCTGCCATTTCCCTCTCCCACCCTGGCCACACCCCAGGCTCCCAGCTGCTGTCAGTAATCCCTGAGAACAAAACCTCTGCCCCAAATGCGTAGAGTTTGCCTTTGCAGTCTTGCAGTTGCCTGGATTTTCATGAGTGACTGGGTCTCTGCTGCTTCACTGGGAGCACCGTGGCCATGGCAGCATGCAGGGGGAGATGGCGCCATCTGAGGAGACTTCTAAGAGTTCACGGAGAATGCCATGAAAGGGTGTTTCTTCTGCTGCAAAATGGTGTTTGACATCTGTGCACGGTGTTTTCGTGATTCACATTTTGCAGGAACTTTTTCTGAAGACCATGTGTGTTGTGGGGCAGGGCCTCCTCTAGGAGCTATAGACAACCCTGTAGGTGGCTGCTTCCCCTTCCTGAGGCTGCCTCTGTTTAAGGATTCCACGGCGACTTCAGCCTTTCGCTGTCTCTCCTGCTTATCCCTGTGTGGTGGAACATAATTGTCTAGGAGCGGGAAAGCCTGCAGGGCAGTGCCCTGGGCTTCCCAGCTGTGGACTTCAACCCATTACCAGGGATGGAATCAATTTAATTACCCTAGACCCATATGAAGACAAAGAAGAATTGAAGGCCAGCACCCTGGCTCAACAGGCTAATCCTCCGCCTTGCGGGTTCTAGTCCCAGTCGGGGCACCAGATTCTGTCCTGGTTGCCCCTCTTCCAGGCCAGCTCTCTGCTATGGCCCGGGAGTGCAGTGGAGGATGGCCCAAGTGCTTGGGCCCTGTACCCCATGGGAGACCAGGATAAGCACCTGGCTCCAGGCCTCCTGCCTTAGGATCAGCACGGTGTGCCGGCCGCGGCGGCCATTGGAGGGCGAACCAATGGCAAAAAGGAGGACCTTTCTCTCTGTCTCTCTCTCTCACTATCCACTCTGTCTGTCAAAAAAGAAAAAAAAAAGAATTGAATGGGATGTAATATTCATATAACGTGTAATTAATTAGTGTTGTTGGAGAAACATAGATAAATGTAAATTTGTGTAACAAGATGCCCTGTGCGATGGACATATTTTTCATGGTCTATAGATCACAAAGCTTGTGAAACTCTGATACAGATGTACCTTCTCCCATGCCTACCACATTCTTTACTCCCAGTTGGTATCACTAAACTTCAAGTACAAAATCCCTTCCAAAAAAAAAAAAAGTACAGACTAAATCTCCTAAATTTTCAAGAATGAATGAGACATGCATTCACCAATTTGGGGCTAATCTCTAAATTTTCCTTAATGTTTTGTAGAAATAAGGGTCATTAGAACATGGTAACTTTTAGAACAAATACTCTGTATCACAGATGACATTTTAATATTCACATCAATAAATGGTTTAGGATGGGGTGGGTTTTGGGGCATAGAAGGTTAAGCCATTGCTTGGGATGCCCACATCCCATATGAGATTGCTGGTTAAAGAACTGGCTCCTCCATTTCCAATCCAGCTTTTTGCCTGTGCACCTAGGAAGGCAGTGGATGATGGCCCAATACTTGGATCTCTGCCTCCGATGTGGGAGACCCATTTGGAGTTCTTGGCTCCTGGCTTTGGCTTGGCCCAGCTCCAGCTGTTGCAGGTGTTTAGGTAGTGAACAGCAGATGGACGATTTCTCCTGTCTGTGTAATTCTGTCTTTCAAATGACTAAATATTTTTTTTTTATTTTTTATTTTATTTTTGACAGGCAGAATGGACAGTGAGAGAGAGAGAGAGACAGAGAGAAAGGTCTTCCTTTGCCGTTGGTTCACCCTCTAATGGCCGCCGCGGTAGCGCGCTGCGGCCGGCGCACCGCGCTGTTCCGATGGCAGGAGCCAGGTGCTTCTCCTGGTCTCCCATGGGGTGCAGAGCCCAAACTCTTGGGCCATCCTCCACTGCACTCCCTGGCCACAGCAGAGAGCTGGCCTGGAAGAGGGGCAACCGGGACAGGATCGGTGCCCCGACCGGGACTAGAACCCGGTGTGCCGGCGCCGCAAGGCAGAGGATTAGCCTGTTGAGCCACGGCGCCGGCCCAAATGACTAAATATTTTTAAAAGGTTTAGAATATTTAAAACATATTTTAACTTTTAATATATTAAATCATATTTTAATTGTTTTAAAATTATGTATATATACATATATAAGTATGTGTATATGTATATGCATATATATGTGTGTGTGTTTATGTATATATATTCTGTAAGAATGTAGCAGATTTTTTAAAATGAGACCTGTGTCACAAACCATTCCTCCAGACTTTGTGATACATTTCTAGGGAGGAAGGTTTTCTAACTCACCTTCATTGTCTTTCCTGACCTTAATTAGATCTTTCTAAAATTTGACTCAGATATTTCCTGCTGAATCTTAGGAATTTTTTCTATTTTATACAAATTAGTGATAGAATGAATTCATCTCTAATAGTTCCTCTCCATAAATATTTGAAAGGCATAGAGGGCATGACATCTCAAATGATTCAGGTAGTCCTAAATATTTTCGAAATGAAAATGTCTAGTTCATATTTTGAAGTTTTCAGAAAAAAACAAAAACCAAGAACACATCATAGTAAAAGATCACCATCACTCCAGCCTGAAGTTTCTAGTGTCTGTGTCACTTGGGGAAAAACACATCTCTCTTAAAATGTAATCACCTTTAATTAGAAAGTCTGGCACCAACATGCAAAACAAATGCATTGATATTTCCTGTTTAGTCTTGCTTGCAGTTACAAATAAGAGAATGGATACAACTAGTAGTGCATTCAAGAGGCCAAGGACACTAGATAATCTTCTGAATGCCTTCCCCAAATCCATCATTTACATGAGTTCAGAAATGAAGTTCTGAGGGCAAATAAAAATGGAGACTTTTTATCTTCCTTCATATTAAAAAATGAGTCATGATTATATTCCATTTCTTCCTATAGCTGTTTTAACAGTATTCTAAAAGAACACCAAAGCACAAAATTTCAGGAAGGACTGGAACATACGTAAAACATCAAATTCCCAAAATGCACATTTTAGAGATGAAAGTGATAGAATATTTTAAAATACTTCTATGACTCAAATGCCAAGGTATTTGAGAGGTAGGCATTTATCTACATGTTTTATTGGCAGACTCCAAAGATTTAAATAAGTATTTATACGGATGGTTTTGCATTCAGTTTAAATGCTTTTAAACCAAAAATAAGTTAAATCAAATTATCTGAAGTCTAAACAGCCAGGTCTTGACCACCCTTTGCCCCGTTTGATGCCCTGTTCCACAAACAAAACCCAAGAGCGAAATAGGCTTTATAAATTAAGAAACACAAAATATTTCCTGTGATAAATGTTTGCATTAGGTGGTCTCTCTGTGCCCTAGGTCTATCTGATGTAAACAACTTCCTCTCTGGGTAGAGTGGGCTTTGCAGTTCTCACACACAAACAGATCTTAGTGACTGTCCTTGAAGTTGCTTCCTTGGCAGTGGTAAAATGAACACTGGATTGTCTTTGTTGGCATTCCAAAGACTACAGGGAATAATAGGAACACCAGGAATAGGAAACAGTAAGGAAAAAGAGAAATAGCATCAGAGTAATGAAGTGGGAAACACGTTCAGCCTCGGCACACGACATAGGGGTTAGATGCAGAGAGGAAATTCATCATTGCTTGCGTAGAATTAGCCCTGACAGTATAAATAGCTCAGCATCCAGCAGGGTGATGGATTGCTTGTTTGAATGGGGCAGCGGTGTTAGTGAGGGGGGTTTCCTTCCAGGAAAGAGGTCAGGGAAGCTTCTACGTTGTACATCAAGCCTGGTTCCTTTCCTAACAGGAGATTTTGTCCATGCCACTGGCAGGCAGTAGGGAGTGTTGTGACAAGTCTGTGTGACAGGTTGATCCTGATCGGTCAACCAGAAATTCTGAATTCTTGAGACTGCCACTGTTCTCCATGCTACATTTCAAAAACCTAGCATCAGTCTCAGCTTTAAAAGATGATATATGTGTTTCTACATCTTTAAGGTGTTGAAAGTACTAACACTTCTGTTATTTAAGACACTTGGAAATGAAACTCAATAGAATTTTGCAATAACTTAAATAAAACTTTTTTTTTTCATGATTCTAATTTCCAGTGCTACAAAGCAGTAGTGATCTAGAAATAAAACTATGGCTAATCTGTGGAAAAATTATATTTAAATTTCTAAACTAAAGAGTTACCCATAACATTTCCATAACCATAAAATCTGTAGCAAGTATGATTTAGTATGACTTCGTGTTGGCTTTGATTTAGAATCCTGTCTTTGAAAAAAAAAAAAAAAAGAAAGCTTTTTATCTGCTGATCCTCCACAAATGTGATCATAATAAATGCCTTGGAGAGTGGGGCTCACACATTGGAGAGCAAGTCCCTGCAGCTCAGGCACAAGGTTAGCAGTGGTGCCCATTCCGGGAGATGAGCCTGGCATTGGTCTGTTTACATCCACGATGTATGTTCGCAATGTATATACAATCAACTCAGATGTTTTAAAAGCACTATGGGAACAATTCAGTCTCTGCCTTCTGTCAAAGCATCATTCTATCATATAGCCTTTCCAGTTCCTGCTTTTGGAACGTCTTGCAAGCTGGTGGAACCTACCCCACTAGCACCGTCACAGGATTTGAGCTTGCTTGGCGAGTTCGGGAGAGGGTCAATGATGAAGAAACAGGAGGCGTTCCCTCCTTCCGCAGACTTGACTGTAAACGTGGCCCCGCCAGCGGTGACGTGGCCACATCTCAGGTTCCTAGAAGTCACCTAATGCTCCGGATGACGTCAATGAGAGCACAGTAGGACAATGAATGCCGAGAGAGCTGCACCTGAAACTCAGTGACTGGCTGAGCCTCTAGTGGGGCCAGGTTTCATGTGCCTGACAGCACGGACTGCTGAACACATGCATTTTTAAAAAGTTAAGCTTCGTATCTAATTATATTTGCTCGAGTGAAATAACTGTGCCCTTGTCAAAGAAAGCACACTGGAAGCAGGCCTCTACCTTCCCGCTTGATGTCTTTCTCAGGCTCCTGGATCCTCTCCTGTTGCCTGCTCTTGAACTGCCCAGCTCCCTTGGCTCTTGCCTCCTCCCGCCATCGGCTGAGCTTCTAATTCATTCCCCACTCCTTGCCCTGGTCAGCCAGTGACTATGAAGCGAACATACACATATTTTAATAGCAACCCAAGAAATAAACTGTAAGGAACATAAGATTGCTGCCAAAACAATGTATGGTATTATGCATTCCAGAACCAAATGCAGATACTTTTTCGATTATGTGCCACTCTGGATTATTGATGCCAGTTCCCCTCTTGATTAGCATGGAAAATCAGGAGTTGACTGTGCTGTCATTTCCTATTTGATGGGCTGCGAACATGATGCACAGCGATGTTAAGGAATTTGTCCAAGGTGGAAGTTGGAAAATGAACTCAGTGCGAGGTCTTTTTAGTTTAGCCATCAAAACAACAACAAAAAAATGTGTTGGCTGCTCTAGGTATCCATTGTATTTCCAGATGAAATGGAAGGTTGCTTTGTTACCACTGATCATAAAAGATCTTAGCATTCCCTGTACCAGTGCTTATGATTCTGTAGAATAAATATACCACTGCTTTGTGAATGATCAGGTTAGCTATGTAAGGTACTCTTGTGATATATGGAATGTATTGTGATAGTATATATTGTGATAAAACCTCTGAGTTTATTTAAAGTATTTAAATTACTTGTCATTGTCTTTTAGTTCCAACAAGGACAATCCAGACAGCAATCTTGTGAGTTTGCAGATCAACATCACTGCTATAGCTCAAGTAGAAATAAGAGGGTAAGTAATATAAACAAGGGATTGTGGTAGTATAAAAAAATAGATTTCTGTATGTGAAGAATTGCAACATACTAGTATAAACTAGACGGATTTTTCCTAACACATAAGAGGTCATAGTTCATTTTGTTTATCAATTTTTATTCTTTTCTACTCAACATTAGCTTCCATTGTAAAGAGAGTAAACCCTGTAAAATGAATTAATTCTTTCTTCCCCAAACTGCCAGTTCAATAATCAAACCATAAGAAGCCAGATGAAATAGACAACCATGATTGTCTGAAAAATCTCACTCCTCCAGTGATTATTTAGCATAATGACAATTTAGCCCTCACTGTACCACAATCTGAATTTAATAAGAGGCTGACTCTTAGATGTGTGGGCCAATGGAATCCACATTTTTTATCTTTCTCCTTCGGCCCTATTGTTTGAGGAAGGTGCCAGTAAGCAATCAGATGAGAGACAGGAAAAAAGTGGTCAAGGAAAAAGGGTTGGAATGACTACCAGCTGGAAAGTCCATGCCTGGGGGGGGGGGGGAGAAATCAGAAAAGGATTGCATGTAGTTCTTATCTTGCACAAATGTGGACTTCTGGGATGCTGTTAGTACAATTCTGGTTTCTCCAGTACAATCAAGGACTTGGCTAAAAATGTCTACTGGTGTTTCGGACCAAATATCCTTGGGGTTCCAGAAGTCCTGGTTCCGTTCCTTTCCCACAGGGCTTGAGTGGCTCACGTTCCTCCACGACCACAACTGGATTTCTACACGCAGAGCTGCTGTCACTATGGGCTCCCTTACCCATCCCGATGCTCTCCCTGGGGCCCGGCCCTGCTGTCCTGGAGCCCCGGAAGCTTCCCCTACTGGACTACAAACATATTAAGAATGCCTCACGTCTGGTGTTTTCAATGTGCTCCCTCATGTAATCAATCCTTGTGCAAGTGCAAGAACTGTGGCCCAGGGAGTCGCAGATTAGACCACTAGAAAGCAGGGAACTATAAAGTAAATAGAACAGCTTCCTGTCTGCAGACTTGTGTTCAGAAGTGATCATGCCGTCTGCCATGAGATCGTCTTTTGATCCTGATCCATATAAAATTTCACATATGCATCTGCGATTTTTTTTTATTCAAACAAGTATTTTTGAGATTCATTTATTTTAGTGCATGTGCCTGTAGTTTATTCAGTTTAATGACAGGCGAGAATTACAGGGGCTGGTGCTGTGGTGTAGGGGGTAAAGCCACCGCCTGCAGTGCCTGCATCCCTTATGGGTGCTGGTTCGAGACCTGGCTGTTCTGCTTCTGATCCAGCTCTGCTATAGCCTGGGAAAGCAGTAGAGGATGGCCCAAGTCCTTGGGCCCCTGGTACCTGTGTGGGAGACCCAGAAGAAGCTCCTGGCTCCCGGGTTTGGATCAGTGCAGCTCTGGCCATTGTGGCTGTTACTAAAAGATATCAAACTCTTTTTCAAAATAGTTATGCCAAATTACTCTTCTGTGAGAAGTAGGTGGATTTCCATTGCTCCGCATTATCTACTAACTCTCAAAATGGTCCAGTTTTTAATTTTGATCCAGTTTGATGGATAAGAAATAGTGTGTTTGATTTTCACTTCTCTAAATCCTAAATGAGACTAAACAGCTTTATAAAAATACATTTGTTGACTCTGCATTCTTCCTAATTGGGAAAAGTTTCACTTTTTTTTATTTTTTTGTACATACTTTACTGATAGGATTGGCTTTTTCTTATTAGTACATAGAAGTTCTTTTATATTCTAATATTTAGACGGTAAACCAATATTAATTACTCACTTTGCAAATATCTTTTCACAGCTTACAGAGTTTGTAGAGCTTTTTTTATTTTTTAAGTCAGGTTTAGGCCGGATGTTGGCATCCCATACTGGAGTGCTAGTTGAAGTCCCAGCTGCTCTGATTCCAATCCAGGTCCCTGCTAATGTGACTGGAAGACAGCCCAAGAACTTGAATTCCTGCCACCCACTGTAGAGACCCAGATGGAATTCCTGGCTGCTGACTTTGGCCTGGCCCAGACTTGGTTATTGCAGCCTTTGGGGAAGTGAACCAAATGGTTCTCTCTCTCTCTCTCTTCCCCCCATCCCCTCTCTCTGTTTCTGTCAATCTGCCTTTCAAATAAATAAATTAATGTTAAGGTCAGGTTTATTGAGGAATATATTACATAAAATAAAATTCGCCTTTTGAGATGTCCAGTTTGAAGAGTGGTGATACCACAGGAACATTCAGCAGAGAGCAGTAGCCTCACCTTAAGTTATTACTTGGGACTCCTTTGTAGTGAACCCTTCCACCACCCCTAGACTCCAGCAATCCTGATCTATTTTCTGTCACTGAAGTTTTGCCTTCTCCAGGACATCATCTTCTAGTTTTCCTTTGCTTAGTGGCTAGTGATGCTGGGCATCTCTTCAGTGCTACATCGATCAGTATCTCTTTTCTGGTGAAGTGTCTTTTCAAATCTTATTATTGGACTTTTATCTTTATATTATTGTATGATAAACGTTCTTTCATAATCTGCTTATGAAATGATTTATCAGATATGCATCTTCCCACTATTTTCTTCCAGTCTATGGTCTAAACATTTTGTATTTTCTTAACTGTGTTGTTGAAAGAGCAAAAGTCTAAAATTTTGATGAAATTCAATTAATCTTTTATGGTGTGTGCATTGTTTGTCCTAAGGAATATTTGCCTTTCCAGTGTTACAAAGATTTTCTCCTATGTTTCCTTCAGGAAATTTTATAATTTTAGGTTTTACATTTAGGTCAAGATTAATCTTAAATTATGTCTTATACTTGGTGTTGAGGTAAGAGCCTGTGTTCATTTTGCTGTGCCATTTGTGGAAAACACCACCCTTTTCCTCACTGAATTCCTTTGATACTGTTGTTGAAAAACCAGTTGCTCATATCTGAAAGTTAATTTCTTGATTTCCTATCCTGCTTTGGGGATCTATATGTGCAAGTCTTGAAATGCAGAGGTGTATCCTGAGATACAAACTCACAAGCTGTAGTAGCGATTTTGTTTGCTGATTTCCTATGTAATTATTACATTGTCTGTGGATGAAGACACTTTGTGTTTCTTGCTTTCCAATCCATGTGTGCAAAAGTTTGGCCCACTAGAATGTTAGACAGACCACCCTCACTTCTGCACCAACTGCAGATTCAAGTGGTTCTCAAAATCAATGTCAGCCAAAAATTCACAAGAACGACTTGCAGAAGCCATTGAACACTATTATACTCACAGTTACGGTTTACTACACAGAAAAGATTCAGAGTATAGTAGGGAAGTAGTACATAAGGTGGAATATAGAGACTTGCCAAAAACAGGGCTTCCGCTGAGATCTGCTGTGATGTTAGGACATGCTGTGTTCCTGGTGTTGATGTGTGACAATATCTATAGCCTGCACCAACTAGGGAAGCTCATGCCCGCCTTGGTGCTCACTGGGGCTCCATTGCACCAGCATGACTGATTATCAGTCCATATAACTGATCTTATTCTCCAACTTGGATGCTGTGATGTACCAAAGGTCCCATCCCGAAGCACGTTGTCCATCTCTCTGGGGTGGACAACTCCAACCTTAAATCATATTGTTAGAATATCTATTGTGACCCAAGACCCCAGGCCAACAAAGACATTCCTAACAGGCATAAAATTCTGAGAGCTTGGAGAATATGCCCCCAGAAAGTGGGGACAAAAGCAAGGCCTCTTCTTGGGAAAGGTTAAATTATTTGTTACACATACTTAACATTTCTCGTTCTTATTTATTTTTCTTGCCTTATTGCATAGACTAGGGCTGCCAATGCCAGACGGACTAGAAATGGTGAGAGCAGAGATCTTTGCCTTGTTCTCAATCTCAACATCATTTAATCTTTTCCCATTAAGTTTGGTGTTCACTACAGGGTGTTTGCAGATGTCCATTGTCAGGTTAAGAGTGTTCCCTTTTGTTTCTAGTTTTCTTGAGAACTTAACATAATTATGTGTTCAGTTTTGACAAATACTTTTTCTGTGCCTATCAACATGATTAAATAGTTTTCTCTTTTTTGTCCATTAAAATGGTCAATGGATTCATTTTTGGTTTTGAATTTCTTTTTTTTTTTTTTTTCAAATTAATTAATTTTCTATGCCATTTCCAGCCAAACTTTCATTCTGGATAAGAAGCATAGTTAGTCATGACGATTATCCTTTTTGTACATTCTGGTATTCCATTTGCTAACATTTGTTTGTGACTTTGGAGTCTGTTTATGAGAAGTATTGATTGGTGGTTTTCTTACAATGTCCTTTTCTGCTTTGAGTGCCTGAAGAATACTGGCCCCATAAAATAAGTTGGGAGCATTTCTCCCTGTGCTCTATGCTCTGGGAAAGTTTGTGTAGAATTGATCTCATCTCTTCCTTAAATATTTGGTTAAATTTACCAGTGAAGTCGTCTGAGTCTGGAGTTTGGGGGATGTTTTCATAGGAAGGTTATCAGATAGAAGGCTCTTTATATTATCTATTTCTACTCTATTGGGCTTTAGTAGTTTTTCATTAAGAAATTTGTCTGTTTCATCTAAGTTGTGTGTAGGACCATAAATCATAATGTAAATAATGTTTTCTCATTTTCCTTTTAACACTTATAGAAGATTTCTAATGATATCCCCTCCATTGTTTTGATACTGACAATTTGTATCTTTCTTTTTTTTTTTTCTGATCAGTTTATTGAGAGGTTAGTGATGTTTTTGTTCAAAGAAACAGTTTTTGGTACAATTCCTTTTTTGTTCTTTTTCTTTTTTACTTTTGTTTTTGTTATCTATTCCATTGGTTTTTTCTTTTCTTATTTTTTTAATTTCCCTCCTTCTTTCCTTATGTACATTTTTCTCTAATAGTTGTTTTAACAGCATTCCCAAATGTTGATCTGTTGGGTTTTCTTTATGACTCAGTTCAAAATATCTTCTAATTTCCTTTGTGAGTTCTACTTTAAATCATAAGTTGACTCAGGGTAAGTGACTTATTTGATTTACAGATATTTAGAGCTAATATAGATGTTTTATTTTTATTGATTTCTAATTTCATTCCCCATCTCTCTCGATGAGAAAAACACTGCTTTAAAAAAAAAAAAACTGGAGAAAACACAGCATTTTTTTCTTCATCTTATTTTTAGATGTTTTTAAAATTTGCAACTAAATGTACATACACTTTTGTTTCTTTCTTTAAGCTTGGTTTATCACAGTTTTGTTAACCAAAAATAAGTTGGAACTGTTTCTTAACTCCAAAACATACTCAAAATTGGGAAATGTTTTTATTCAATAAGACATAATTCAGCTCATGGCAGCTAAGGGCTTACTCTGTTTATATTTTCACATATTCATTTTATGAGATTCATATTTTGAAATGTATTTCTGCCATCATAATAGAAAAGAAAGAAATATCTGTTTTTGCCAATAAGCAAAACAGATTATTAAAATGGTGTTTCTCATGTGGGTGCAATTATTTTAATTGCTAGATTAATGCTCAACAATTGACCACAGTTTATTCTCTAAGACAGTGTTAAAGCTCTTTTTGGCCATTTTACACGATATAACTCTTTCCTCCAAATATGTAGCAAAAATACTGACTGCCAGATTTAATCCTGCAAAGAACAGCTACTATGTTGAAAATTCTGCATGTACAGCCTTCAGGAAAATCTCTTTGAGTCAATTGTGTTTATTCAAGAAGTTCTTATGACATACTACGTTACACAATTTTATTTTTATTTTCTGTTGTTTCAAAGTTTTTCAAAAGCTAAAGTGGGTTCATTTATTTGAGTGGACAAAAATAGTAAGAATCGTTTCATCAGTTTCAAAGCTAGATAACATCAAAATTGTCTTTAAACAGATTTACATGCCATTTTCTGATACATATGATCACTTTAGCATAGTTCTATTATTTCTATTAGAAGTAAATTTGGCCATAAGAGGCAACACCACATGTATTCAGCACAGCAAAATGGCAGCCTTTCTAAAAGAATCAGGATTGAGTCAGTTTATATTAAGAGAGACTGCAATCATGAATAACCAAGGTCTTCATAGGATACCATCTACAGCAGGTGGAACCAACATTCTTCCAATATGTGATAAAGGGGAGGTGTTGATTTAGGGTTAAGAGGATGTAGAAACAAGGTTAGGAAAATAGGGTTCACACAATGCTGCCAAATCCTCAGATTTGAACTTCCTGATATAAAACAGACTTTACTTACCGAAAGCTCAATCTCTTTATTCTAGAAAGATGAAAATTTAAGTTGATACAAAATCTATATATGATGTTTCTAATGGCTTTATTTGCAACAGCCAAAATCCGAAAATAACACAGATCTCCTTCAGTGATGAATGCTTTATTAACATTCACATTCATACCACAGAATATCATGCAACAACAACAACAACAACAAAAGGAATGAACTACTGACAAATGCAACAAACTAGATGGATCCTCAGAGAAGTACGCAGAGTACGAAGTCAGTCCCCAAAAAGATTACACACTGCTGAAATAACAGTTATAGAAATGGAGACGAGATTAATGGTTGCTAAGAATTAAAGACAGAATGGGGCACAGGGAAGTGAGTGTAGCTAAAAAGGGAACTTTTGGGTTATAGAAATATTCTGCACCTTGACTATGTCAACAGTCTTATTGTAATATTACATACAATATCACATCTTGGTTTTGTAAAATGTTATTGGGGAAAACTGGCTAGAAGGTACTTGGCATCTCTCTATGTGATTTCTTATGACTACATGTGAATCTACAATTATCTCAAAATCAAGTTCATTTTTTAAAAAAATGACTTCCTTGCTTCCCCCTAACTCCCTTCCTAAAGCCTGTGGCTAGCATTGACAGGACCCCAATCTTCTAACCCGAGGGTCTATGACCCCTGCCTTAGGGTGGGAGACTATTCAGTAAGGATCTGAGATTTGCACTGGGTTTTCCCACAGAGCAAAGCAGTTGATCATGCTCTTTCTTCTTTGCTTGCTTTTTTTTTTTTTATTACAGCAGACAGGCAGAGTTAGACAGTGAGAGAGAGAGACAGAGATAAAGGTCTTCCTTCCGTTGGTTCACCCCCCAAGTGGCTGCTGCGGCCGGCGCGCTGCGCCATCAATCTGAAGCCAGGAGCCAGGAGCTTCCTCCTGCTCTCCCATGCAGGTGCAGGGCCACAGCGGAGAGCTGGACTGGAAGAGGAGCAACGGAGACAGAATCCGGCGCCCTGGTCAGGGCTAGAACCTGGTGTGCTGGCGCCACAGGCAGAGGATTAGCCAAGTGAATGGAGGATTAGCCTAGTGAGCTGCGGCGCCAGCCATGCTTCCTCCTTTCTAAGACATTCCCTTTGAACATGGTGAACAGTATTTCACTGATTTTGTTGGGAGCCATTCTTTGCCATGGATTCTCCAGATGTGGCTAAGTCTTCAACGGGGCAGTAACTGCATTTTGTGAGTCATACTTTTTGAATGATTTTGGCATGCCCTGTGCTAGATTGGAAATTTTTTTCATGGATTCCTGTTTTATTTTTTGTTATAGATCCACATCAGGAAGTTTCAGCGGTGTTTACTAAGTATCACCAGAGTTTAGGGGCCCCGAATGCCATTACACATCAGTAGTAGAGCACACGGTACTTACAAACCTGAGCACTAACCCTCACTAGAAGCTCCGCACTGTTTCCCTGTTCACCAGTTTTCCTTTAGTGTATAAAAGGAAACATTTTGAACACACTGTCTCCATACTATCTGTTAAAGTCTAAAGATTTACGATTCTGTACTCTTGGGGGATTTATGACCAGTCCTAAAGGACTGATGATCACAAGAACAAAAATTTTCAAAGAAAATGTTTTCAGCTTTTTGTTCTGTGTTCTCTGTGTTAAACCAAAAAAAAAAAAAAAAAAAAAAAAAAAAAAATCCCTAGAGCCTTACAGTGGATAATACACGTTGAGCATGGGCTCAGTGCTGTGGTGCCAAGCTGAGAACTAAGTAAAGCTTTGGGTCATGCAGCCATTGAGACACTCAGGACTGGGAGCCCAAGGCCTCTGGGCTTCCCTGTGATGAAATGATGAAAGCAACCTGCCCTTCCCATGGGCCACCAGCATCAGTCCCTGCATTTGAGTTGAACATCATGCAGTCAAATCAAGGAACATGGCAGAATGACAAGCAGCTAGGGAGGGAGAGAATTTAGATGTCAGCCCAGCAAAGTTGTGCCTTGCCCTTTGTAAGAATTGCACATCAAGATGTAGGCCAAAGGCTTTGCAAGTGAGCAGCATTCCTGGGTTGTCAATTTTTAAAATGTACTTCTCCCACCCACCTCTGGAAAACAACATAGCCATGTTAACTCTGACCAAAAGCTTGTGAGATGTTTTCCATTCATTTGCAATATACAACCTGAAGAGGTGATCATAATTTTCCAGAAAAAGAAATAGAGCCATATAGACATTAAATTACTTGTCCTAGGGTCAGAATTTAACCTAATAAATTTTGCTGTCTGCTTTAGAAAAAGATGACCCAGGAGATGAGATGGAAAATAGTGTTTGAAGTTGCCAGAGGCTGTGGTGTTTATCAGATGCCCTTACAAAGGCATGTGAGGCCTCTGCCCAAAAAAGATGTTTTCTGCTGAAATTGCTTTTAGCTGAAGGTATAGGAATCCTTTTCAAAATGACTTTCACCTAAAAACTGATAGAAATCATTGTTTTTTGAAAATTATCCATTTAAAGAGTTTATATAAATGACAATTTTATTTGTAATCAGATTTTCTTATGCAGTAATGCCATGTATTATATTTCATCCATCCAATTCTAACTTTCTAGGTATAAGTTGAAGGGAAAAATACTCATATGTCAAGTTAATATCCTACCTACTCTCTCTCTATATATAAGACAAGTCTAGAACTCAATTACACTTCATTTTGTTTTGGTTCAGGATCTGGCCTTGTGAAGGGCTTGACTGTGTTAATGGGAAACCAAAGAAAGCTAGGAAGGAAGAATATATACAGGGGTCACTTTTCTACTCTGAAGTCCAACCAGAAGTTTCATTTCTTCACAATCGAACATGTAACTCATCAGAATCCTAAATTTTTCCACACAAAAAAGTCCCATTTCTTGACATATCTTAACGCAGGGATTATATAACCTGTCCACATACATTCCTACACCCACAGGCAGTCCTGCGCATGTGCACGTGCACACACACATACACACACACGGATAGATGGATGGCTACGTTTATAATATATGGTGAATTTTTTGTCTCAAGAGTGGGCTCGGTTCTGCCTCCTAGTGTCTAAGAGATGAAATGCTCTGGAGGTGAGTCATTTAGAGCCTACAACAGGTGTTTCAGACCCTTCACTATCACTTTCATTATTTTGCTTTAGCAAAACAGCATCACTTCCAGTATTTTTTCCATGTCGCCTCATCTTCTGAAATAAATTGAGCGTCAGTTTAGGCTAGTACAACATTGTTTACGTGGGCCATCCTCAGCAATTAACACAATGTTCTCTGTTGCAGAGTCTCCCACCCTCCTCAGATCATCTTGCCCATCCATAACTGGGAACCTGAAGAGGAGCCTCGCAAAGAGGAGGAAGTTGGACCATTGGTGGAACATATTTATGAGGTAGCCACTGTCCATGTGGAAGCTGTGTTAGGGGATTACTGTTATGCTGTCCACTGCTGAACTCCAAATGATACGTTTTAAGACACCAGTCCAAGCTCTGAGCTTTATATGCTGGCTAGATTTGTGCTATTGTGTATCATATTGCAGTGTTTTCTGTTTCCTGTTAAGTAACTGAAGATATAGTCACTTGCTCCTCAATTTATCTTGCTATGTTCTTTTTTTTTTAATGTTTTTTATTTCCTGTCTTTTTAGTATTTAGACAGTCAAAGCAAAAAATGGCCAGCTCCCTAGACTTCATTTCTTCTTACATTTTCAGATTTCCTTAAAACTCTCCCATCTCTTAAACTGAAGGTCACCAACCAGAAAGTCCAGTCAGAAAATTTTATGAATTACTCAGTATTGTGCCAAAAAATGCATATATAGTATGTGAAATATGGGGACAGTAGACACGTAAGAATAAATTTATCTTTCATTCGAATAATCAAAATTAGGAATGAATGACTTATTCTGAGCCTGAAATAGTTCATTGATCAATAAAATATTTTCCAGAAGCAAACCAGCAACAGATGAAAAAGACCCAATGTTCCTTTCCAAAGGGAAAAGTTATTGACATCTCCTGAAACACTTGTATTTTTCAGTTAGAAACCAATACATAGTAATCGGTGAGTTCGGTAATTGTTGAAGTATCCATTTTTTTTTAAATGAAGTCAGTGCTGTCAGCACAGCACAGTTATTCTTATTCATTTCGAAGAGATCAGGAGTGGAACTTTGGTAAAACAATGGTCCGAGGCATTTTGTGTTTGAAGATCTTTCGATGAATTTCTCTGTTCCTTTCCTACACAACTCATACTACCCTTGTAATAATTCTGCTTATGACTTCACTCAAGCTACCAAGGACATGAATAGCATTCTTTAGGGTTAACAATAAAACCATTTCAAAACTGATGAGCTGTTTACGTCCATGGAGAGGAAGCCTCAGCTCCTGGGCCATGTCCGCAGAAAAACCTCCACCATCTGCCAACCTGCAGTTCAGTTTCGGAAGCCCCATCCAAAGCTGGATCAAAGCTTTGCCTTAAGCCCGTCTGATAGCAAAAACGATAACACAATCCCAAATCACTGGGATTATGAACCTCACCGGGGGGAAACAAACTGTCTAATAATTTATTAAAGTTTGTGTGTGCTGCTCCTGCTCAAGAATACTGAGACTTTATAAAGTTGGGAAAAAATTCAGACTCAATCTTTCCCAGGGCAACCCTGCTTCTAATCTTAGCATCAGTGGATCATAAAAGTTTAGGGTAATTACCAGTCATGCCGAAAGCAATCATCAAATGCTTCCTACATATTAATGTCATGTCTCAAAATAATGTCAGTGAATGCCATGCTTTTGGAAAATGTGAATTAATAGGCCACCTAATAAGCAAAAACAATTATACATTGGTTTATGGATCATTATAATTACCAGAACTGTAGGGAGGAAAAAAAAAGAAGATCCCTGCTAACTTTGAAGTGAGTTTTTAAAAACTATAATAAGTTTAAATGCGCTTAGTGTTTTGGGCAAGCTGTTTTGTGTCCCCTGAATGTGAGATTCTTGTGTGAAAAATGTCCATCTCTTTATGAGATGTGGCCTTTCTTTCCTTGAGATTTGTTGATGAGAACAGAAGGGGCCCAGCTTTGTCACGCGCACTCAGATTGAACTGTGCGGAGTGCAGACCGGCTGTGGCACTTGATGGATGGCCATTTCTCCAGAGGGTGAAAGAGAGTGCATCGCATATGGTTGCAATTGACAAGTCAGTAGTCAGGCAAGAGGAGGCAGATTCAACGTAAAGAGGAAAAAGCCCTAGGTCTTAAAATCATATAATTAAAATTGTATTTCTTGTACTACTCTTAATATGCATTCAAAGTAAATATGACAGTTATTAGACATGGTGAATATGGGCTTCACTAGGAAATCCACTCTAAGAACTTCACAAATTAAAGAGTTCTCTAAATGCCTGCACACAATGCTTTCAGATCTCTTGTCTGTGTGAATTCTTTCTTATTTTCCACAGCCATAGCCGTAGTCTTAAAAGCAGTAATGTATGTTTTTAGAATGGATACAGAGTAAATGGAGTTTGATTTCATCTCCCTCTCTTGTGCTGTACTAGTTTATAATGTGTTGTCTGCTTGCAGCTGCACAATATTGGACCGAGCACTATCAGTGACACCATCCTGGAGGTGGGCTGGCCGTTCTCTGCGCGGAATGAGTTTCTTCTCTATATTTTTCATATTCAAACTCTGGGACCTCTGAGGTGTCAAACAAATCCTGATATCAACCCACAGGATATAAAGGTAGGAGTGTGGTCTAACTAGTAGCTTTGTTTTTTTTTTGTTGTTGTTGTTGTTGTTTTGTTTTTTGTTTTTTTTATGGTAAAGAAAAAATAAAAACAATGGCTTGTTCACCAGGAAAAAAAAAAAAAAAAGGAAGGGGCAGGCAGTTGGCCAGAAAGAAGAAATGCCTGAACCCCATACTGGAGTTCCTGGGTTCAAGGCTGGAATCCAGCTCCTTCTCCAGCTTCCTGCTAATGCAGACCCTGGGAGGCAGCAGTGATGGCAAGTCGTTGGGTTCCTGTTACCTGTATGGGGGACCTGGATTGAATTCCCAGCTCTTGGCTTCATCCTGGCCCAGCCCTAGATTTAGAGGTATCTGGGGAATGAGCAAGATGGGAACCATCTCTCTCTCTCTCTTTCCTCCTGTTTCTTTCCCTCTCAAATAAAAAAAAATTAAGCAAAATAATTGTTACTTCAAACATCATTGATTAGACCTTTTCTTTTAGTTTTATATTTAAAATATCAAATCTAATTTAAATATCACTGCTAGTGAAATTAAATTTCTCAGAGTTTTATTGCTTGTAGTTGTGGTGATCTTCCATTTATGTAGCCCATTTCAATATGTACTTTTTATACGAGGGCATTCAAAAAGTTTATGGAAAAGTGGAATTGACAGTACGAATTCTCCATGAACCTTTTGAGTTCCTATATATGGTTCTACTAGAAATGCAACTGAACCAAAATCATAAATAGACATGTCATGTTTTTAAGCATTAGTATAAAATGCTAATTTTAAAACTTTTTTTGGTATATTGCCAAAAACATGAGGATCTTTGCCAAAATGGGCTCTTCCAGCTGTTGCCAATAGCAAGTGGTGAAATGCAAGAATATGCCAAAGGCCATCTCAATGCCTGAGAAGTCCCAGACTGGAAGGTTCAGGACCCCATTCTTTTGTGAACCTTACAGAGAAGCCCAGAACACTGCTACTCAAACTCTTAAATACATCTGCATCTCAAGGCAGGTGGGGAGGGGGTGGTATCTGTTAAAATGCAAGGTCCAAGGAGGGGCCTGAGACCCTGCCTCTCTGCAAGACCCCACCTCCTGTCCATGTGCCTGGTCTGCTGTCCACATAGTCATTCACAAGGAGCTCAAATGTCCAAGGAACTGATCCTATTCAGAGGAAGATGTATATTTGGCTTGGGTTCCCCCTGGGAAGGAAATTAATTAATTACCATAGCTCTTGGAAATGTCACATTTGTATGAAAACAAAGACAAAAGCTTGTTGATCAGATGTCATCCTCGGAGGAGAACTGCTTTCCAGAAGGGAGGTTTCCCAGGAGCTGCAAGGGCACCGGGTCTCCGTTGGGCATGGTGCCAGCAAGACTTCCTGAGACAGACACAGCCCCCAGCACGCACATCTGCCTCTGTCCCTGGCTAGCGGCACTGGGTCATCACATGGTGAAAGGCTCTGTTCACAGGGAGGAATACTCAGATGGGGCTCAACAGTAAAGGACTTACAGGGCAACAAACCTCCTTCTTCATGGGAAAACCATAAGGAAGGCCACTTGCTTTATACAATATTCTTTAAAATACTTCCTTCTTGGACTCCCCCCACCCCATTTCCTCTTTCTTTGGTTCTTATTAAGATGCTTTTAATATCTTCAAGGATAGCAGCTTGTTGTAAAATAACATCTTCAAATGTTAATATATAACATTTAAACTTAAAACTTTCCCATGTCCTGTCCTGTATCTAACATACACTAGAGATATAAATACATACACTGCATCTGACCTGTAGCACAGATTCTTGCAGCCCATGGTTATGCACAAAGTTTCTGACTCTCTTTGAATGCAGTGTTTAGTTTGTATCTGACACTATTTATATGTATTTGTATATATTATATAACTTGTTTAATGTGCACCAAGTTGGTTGTAAGTTGTTTGTTTCTTTGTAGCAATTTAACAATCATTTATAGTGATGGGGACAGTACTAATAGATAATTTTCCTTAAAAGCTGACAGATTCATGCTAACCCAGGGGATTGTATATAGTAAGCACCTGGCTAAGTGTGCCCTGCTACCCAGTTATACTTTTATTACTTGTGACACACACTGATTACAAATCTGTCCAGAGCTAGTAATTTTTAGAAAAGATTTGTGTACTTTAAGGCAGAATGACAGAGAGAGAGGGAGATAAACTGATTCACTCCCCCAAATGCCTGCAACAGCTAAGGCTGGGCCAGGCAGAAGCCAGGAACTCCATCCATGTCTCCCGAATTGGTGACAGGGGTTCATGGACTTGAGCCAGCTTCAGCTGCCTTCTCGGGCTCATTGGCAGGAAGCTGTGTCAGAAGCAGAGCAGCTGGGACTCAAACCTGTGCTCTAATATGAGATGCTTGCATCAGCACTGGCAGCTTAACCCACTGTGTCATAATGCTTGTCCCAGGCTAGTAATTTTTTTTTTTTTTGACTGGCAGAGTAGACAGAGAGAGAGTCAGAGAGAAAGGTCTTCCTTTGCTGTTGGTTCACCCTCCAATGGCCTCTGTAGCCAGCGCACTGCGGCTGGCGCATCGCACCAATCCGAAGCCAGGAGCCAGGTGCTTCTCGTGGTCTCCCATGGGGTGCAGGGCCCAAGAACTTGGGCCATCCTCCACTGCCTTCCCGGGCCATAGCAGAGAGCTGGCCTGGAAGAGGAGCAACTGGGATAGAATCTGGCGCCCCGACCAGGAATAGAACCGGTGTGCCGGCGCCGCAAGGCGGAGGATTATAGGCTAGTCATTTTTAAAATGTGATCTAATTATGTCCATTTCCTAAAACTCTCCACCTATGGAAATTGTAAGATTTGACTACAATAGGAAGTAAAAATGCCCTGAAACTAATAAAAGTTTGTAACTTCTGAGTTCATTGGAAAAGTTGAAAGATTCTACTTTAAGGTTCTCAAAGTACCTTAACCATGACCCAGAGAACACAAAAGAAACTTTATCAACAGATTTTAAAAATCAACAATTAGTATTTTTACATCAGAGTCTATAAACAATTAAGAATACCTGAAGGGGCTGAAGCTGTGGTATAACAGGCTTAAGCCTCAACCTGTGGTGCCCACATCCCATGTGAGTGCCAGTTCGAGTCCTGGCTGTTCCACTTCCAATCAGGTTCTCTGCTATGACCTGGGAAAGCAGTGGAAGATGCCCTGAGTCCTTGGGCCCCTGCACCCATGTGGGAGACTTAGAAGAAGCTCCTGGCTCCTGGCTTCAGATCGTCACAGACATTTGGGGAGCAAACCAGCAGATGGAAGGCCTCTGTCTCTGTCTCTCCCTCTCTCTGCCTATAACTCTGCCTCTCAAATGAATACATAAATCTTTTTTTAAAAAGGAACATTAAAAAAGTCCTGGAAAATAATTTGCTTTAAAAATATCCAATGATCCCTAGTGGGGGCTGGCATCGTGGCACAGGGGAAGGCGAGTAGCCACCAGCTTTGTGCTCTGGGACTTCCAACATCCAGAGCCCTGAGCAAAACAAAACTTATCTCCTGTCTAAATCACTCATTCTCAGGTTGTAATACCAGCACGTGGACGAAGGCAGTTCGGTCCCACGCTCCCTTCATGAGGAGAGTGATGGGCAGGGAGAGCCTTTGAAGCATCCGCATCCCGAGCCATCTGTGTTCTACCAGGCCTTCTCTGAGGAGCTCCAGGCCCCGCCCACCATGGCCTGGTGCAGGGGAACTTCCTGAAGTTGTGGGATCTGTTCCCCTACCACATGTTCCTCTTCCGCTCTTCTGCTGATTTCCTTTTGGTCAGATCTCTCTCATGGTCAGATAGGCTTTTTCTGCCAACTCCCTCCCTTGTGAATTCTCATTTTTGCCCCCTTACAATGAGAAGACATCTCCCTTCATGGCCTCTTCCCAACCCCCTCACACACTGCTAAGGAAACTTACTGATAAGACAAAATTCCAAATTTCCTTAGATGCATCCATTCCAAGGAGCCAGTGCCTCTAACACTAAGGCCTTCAACATATCCCCTGCAGCCCTACAGTTTCCTCAGAGTTGGCTATCTCCATCTAAGTAAACCAATTTCTACCTAAATACCAGCATTGGACGTAAAGGGCTTAACACAGTGGGTTTGTTTTTGTTTTTAAATTACTCATCTGGCAAGAGTCCTAGGTATTATTATTCTTTATTACAAATACACAGTTTTATGGCATGAAAGTCATACTGAGGATTAAGTAGGTTTTTTTGCGGACTGGCTTGAGAACTCAACCACCATTTCAAACATCATTTCTAAGGAGAAATGCATTCTGAATGCCAAGCATCTAGCCTGAAATACAGCCCCACTACAAACCGAACGTGCCTTCCAAATGCAACATACGCCTTCAATTTCAGTAAGTGAGGTACAGTTTTCCACACTATGTCCTCAGAGTCTGAGGAGGGCACTGCCTGCCTTACTCAGCCACCACCACGACCATTCTGCTACCTGCGGCTTCTTTAGGAAACGGTGGACAAAAGCTGTCACCAACAACATCCACCTCACTCGCTGCCCAGATACAGGGCCGTGGTGTCCAAACTTGGGCAGGGAAAAGAGGCACACACACAGGTGTTGCTAGAAATCAGTGAATTTCTTCAGTACCCATACCTGCTTCTTGTCAGTTTTCGCGAGACGTACTAAGCCCGGTTTGTCGATGTTCAAAGCTCAGAGGCTGGGGGTTCAGGAACAGCAGAGTGAGCTGCACAACCCCTCATCTCCCCATTCGAGGAAACCACGCTCCCAGGGAAGTCAGCACAGGACGCGGAAATGCCTACCTGCACTTTTGCCTCCAGGTGGAGCAGTTGCTGATTTGGAGCTTCTGCTCCAAGATGGCTTCCCCTCCATCAAGTGCATGCACCTGTCTTCTATAGCCTGCGGGATGTAAGCAGACGCCCGCCCGTGAAGGTTCACCCCCTGGCTTCCTGGGCTGGGTCAGAGGGCACAGTTTTCTCTCATCGAAAAGGTTTTGAAACATCAACTGTCTGCAGCATTCGGACCAATCCATGCCATCTAATTTGTTCCAGATCCTTCTTGGAATAAAATTTGAGAGCTGAGTGCAATATTGCTCAACTCTTCTAAAGGCAGTACAATAAGGATTTCAAACTATCAATTTTCTTATTTTGCTGGGCTTGGGTTTGGAGGGGCCTTCACACAAGCTATGATCTTTAGATAAGATGAGGTTGAAAATGTAAACCCTACTCAAACCCAACGTTTCATAAAAAGCAAAAGTTTTTTGTTTTCTTTTTTTTTTTTAATTGGCATGATTTTGTGCTAAACAGCCCAGTGTGAGATGCTGAGGGTACAGGCTATGGAATGCAGGCTGGGACTTCAAAGAAGACAACAAACAGGGCACTCAGATGCAACCTGTGCTAAGATCATGGGACAGCATTCTGGGCCTCTGTTCAGGAAACAAGAATCCTGAGGTTAAAATGAACAAGACTAGACTGGGAAGAGCTGAACACAAGAGCAACCAACCCTGTGTGTAAAATCTGTCTCTGGAGCCACGGAAAGCAGGAGGTCGCCACCGAGAGCCAGCCTCTTGAACAAGACCAGTCCCACAGGAAGCACAAATTACAACCAGAGAGCACAAATGGGAAAAGCAGAAACACGGAACCAGCTCATTCGTCAAGGGTTACAGTCCTGCAGGCCAGTTTTTAAGATCCACGGGCGCGCAGACAGTGGCTTGGCTTGGCAAATTTGCATAGTTTCGTCTTATCCCTTAGAGTTTTTTCTTTCATAACTGCCTCTGGTTACTGGTTCTCATTACTCGGGGTGTGGGGACACTCTACTGCCTAGAACTGCAGCGCCTCTTACACACACACACACACACACCTGTAAAATCAAGACATAACAAGGAAGAAAATAATTTAGTATGTCTTTCCTATTAACTACTGATTTCTTCTTCATTCTTTTAGGAACTGTTACTTATCCCTTTAATGCTCAAACTTCTGCTATAAACTTTCCTTCCAGAAGAAAACAACCCCCGTCTTCCTAGTTCAGAAGCTCCGACCAGGAGAACAGTAGCTGATACCAGTGTTCTTCCTTCCCAGTGGTGATGCCTTAGTGACAACTGGCACGGGCTCCTGAACTTGGCCTTTCCGTCCTGCCAGATGTGGCTCTCTTTCAGGGATGCGCCCTCGGAGGAATTTCATTCATCTTTTCCTCTTCTTCTCTGTGAGATGGCCTTTCAGGTGCCCATTATTTTTTTCTTAAAAAGTAAATGCACTGTGTCCAGAAACTAAGGAAAGCACAAACATCCCCATAGAGCGAGCTGCCTCTTTTAGTTGTGCCTTGCATGAACGTTTCAAGAAGTTTAAAAAAAAAAGTGGGGTTTTTCCCCTACCCGCAAATCCTTAACATTTATGTCTTAAAGAAAATTACATGGTACACTGACCCCCTGGGCTTGTCTCCACTTAGATTTAATTATAGACAAAGAAGCACATAGGAATAGTGCCCGTTTCTTGTGTGCTGGCAATACCTGAAATCCAGAGAGAAATTACAAGAAAAAGACGGTATGCATTGCTTTTGTTTGGGTACATGTTGCCCTTTATCTTATTTAATCCAGCCTTTTTGTGCAAATGCTGTATTTCCAGCTGTAGTGCACATCCTGTCTGCACAGTATCCTTTTAATCCATAAATTTAAACCTAAACCAAGTAAAGAGTTTGGTGGAGAGTTATGAAAATAGAAAACTCCTGTTGGGTTCAACTTCTGAGTAGCAGCTGGAGAAAGAAACATATTTACTAACAATTATGTCCTTGTTGCAGAAAGAATGTGTCTGTTGTTCTGAAGATCATGGCTTGGTGTCCAGCACCAGCTTCTCCCAGCATTTAACAAATCGTGCTCTGAACTGAGTGCCTGCCTTACATGAGTGCTCAGAGGTCAGCCTCCTGACCCGCCCCTCTAATGATTTCAGATTCAGCAAAAACATGGCCTGTAGGTTCACGGCCAGTCTAAAAAAATAGATTTCCAGTGTTGTTTACATTTCTTGGATAATTTCTTACTTGCTATTTTTTGTTTTGGATTTTGAAATGATTGCTGGGATGCCATCTGAGAAAACTCACTTGCCAGCTATTTGATGACTTTTTGACTGTGCTGTTTAAAGGCAGCATTCCTCGATTTGTAAACCTGTGTTGCCAAAAGAAAGAACCAGGTTCTGTCAACCCCCGGCTTCATGACGCACTTCTTGCCTAGCTTGCAGTAATCCTGGGTTCTGCTGAGAGACCACTGAGATACACCCAATGGGTGGGCTCTCTGCTTGGCCACAGTCCACATCTGTGGAGAGCTCACAGGAACTGGAGAATTTTCTTCTCTTTGGACTATTGTTTTATTCTACTATTGCTGCTACTACTGCTAATAATAATAGGCTGTGACTAGGGGAAAAAGGTGTCACTCCCAAGTTCTTTCCAACACCTGTTTTTCTGTAGTTGGGTTAACTACCTGAGCTTCTGTCATCTAATTATCAGCAACTTATTAAAGAAACCTCCAAGTGAAAACAACGAGTGCATACAAAAGGCGCATGCCAGGAAACACCCAGGAGGTGATGGTTTCCACCATCAGTCGTCTGTGCAAGCTCCACCTTGGGCCAGGAAGACTTCTCTCAGGTGCTCCGTCATTACACGTCCTTAGCACTCGTTGGCTCTCCTCCTCACTGGGCTCCGGCCTGGCTGCTCTGCCCCTGGAATGTTCCACTCAGCATCCTTCTCACCTGCAAGTCACTCTGCTTTCCTACCCGTCTCACTCCGTGTCTCCATTAGACTTTTCCTGAGACAGCTAACCTGCCCCCCTCTCTAGACTGCCACCATATCTTCTTCCTGCCACGCCTGGAGTCCATGAGGAGTGGCTCAAAATACCCTTAGCCTCCCCCTTTCAACAGCCTTCCAAGCCCCTGCCCAGAAAATGTCGGTCATGCACAGGTCCATGTCCGGCTTCTCCGCCCCTTGGCTGGATGGCGCCACTCATTGCTTACGGATGGTGGAAAGCGCTTCTGGGGAAGTCTCCTGATCTGATGATCTCTTCTCGCCTCCTCCTTGTTGGGCTCTCCTTGCACCTCCTATCCACTCTCTCCAACATCACTGTTAGAGAAAACCTGAAAATATGAGAATCTTCGAATGATGCAATCCCCTCTCTAATCCCCTCCCCGCCCTACCTACCTTCTGATCCCCTCTCTCCATCCTCAACTCCCTCCCAGCGCTTTCAGAGGAAGGAGCGTTCTTCCTCCAGCACCAAGTGTGGCTTTGCTACATCAAGTGTCCTGTTTCCTGGATCTTCAGTCTCTTCCTCTCCACGAGTTCCCTCCTTGGGTCCCATGAAGGTATTCAAATTTCCTCCATCTTTGTAATCGGTAGGAAGCAAAATAACTTGGCCCTATATTCTCTTCCAACAATGGGCCTCTTCCCCCCTTTCATTTATAGTCAAACTGTACTTGCTATCCCTACTGCCTTATTTCTCATTTACTCTTTTTCTATTGTAATTTTTAAATTTAAATTTTCATATATAAAAATGCCAAACATAAAAAACATCCATCATAAGAATATACAAGGCAATACATACAGAAGAAAAGTTTAAAACTTTAAATCTCTAGTGTGTTACCACCAATTTAGTGTTATGTTTTCTATTTATGCATCAATTTATTTTTCCTCTTCACCCATGAGTACTGTGTGCTGCCAATAGATAAGGCTTATCTTTCAAAATCCAAACGCCATTATCCTACCTAAAAATAAATGGACAAAACCTCTCACTATCATGAAATCTCTACCCCTGGAAACACGTTAATGACTACTCTTCTAGAGTTTTTTCTATTTACACTTATGCAATGTAATTAAACAAGTTTTTTGTTTGTTTGTTTTTGTTTTTGTTTTTACAGGCAGAGTGGACAGTGAGAGAGAGAGACAGAGAGAAAGGTCTTCCTTTGCCGTTGGTTCACCCTCCAATGGCCGCTGCGGCTGGCGCGCTGCGGCCAGCGCACCGCGCTGATCCGAAGCCAGGAGCCAGGTGCTTCTCCTGGTCTCCCATGCGGGTGCAGGGCCCAAGCACTTGGGCCATCTTCCACTGCACTCCTTGGCCACAGCAGAGAGCTGGTCTGGAAGAGGGGCAACCGGGACAGAATCTGGTGCCCCAACCGGGACTAGAACCCGGTGTGCTGGCGCTGCAAGGTGGAGGATTAGCCTAGTGAGCCGCGGCGCCGGTCAAAACAACAAGTTTTAATAAAAAATACAAGTTAACATATATGCTATTACATAAGCTGTCTTTTCTCCTTACTAATATCTTACATTAAAATATAACTTTATATTATCACTTTAAAAATGTCCAGTAATCTTTTGTATAAATATAAATTTTTAACCAGCAACCTGTACAATATGCCCACAAAGTTTTAGGTTACTGCCTTTTTCTCTATCATAAGTAGTATTGCTAGGAACATTAGAATTGTTTCTAATGTTCTTTATGTAGAGGACAAGATTCACTGATCCCTGAACCATGGACAGTTATAAGGAATGATAACAAAGACGTGATCATAATTTTTCAAATAAGTACTCTTTTACCCAAACCATCCACTCTCTAGTTGCTGCAATCCGATTTCCACCTCCACCAATCCCCTATGTAGGAAAGAACATCCATAATGTCTGTTTTTGAAGAAAAAAATCTTATTTATTATTTATTTAGGTTTATGTGGAGAGCAGAGAGAATGAGACACCTAGAAATACAGAGACAGTGCTTCCATCCCCTGGTTCACTCCCCAGATGCCTGCCAGAGCCAGGGCCGTGCTGGGCCAAAGCCAGGAGCCAGAAACACTCAATCCAGGTCTCCTGTGTGGATGGCAGGGACCCAACCACTAAAATCAGCATCTGCGGCCTCCCAGGGTACCCTTTAGCCAGGAGCTGGAATGGGAAGCAGAGCCAGGACAAGAACAAAGCACTGAGATATGGGGTGCAGGCATCTCGAGCGGCGTATTAGCCACAGTGCCAAATGCCTGCCCCATGCACAATGTCTTGAAAGACAAATTCGGTGAATACTTTTGGTCCTCGCCCTTCTTTTCTCCCCTGCAGGATTTGGCGCTCTTGATCACTCCTTTATTTTCCCGATTTTCTGTTCCTTGGGCTTTCCCGGATCAGCTCCTACATCTGATTTCCCATCTGAGTTTTCCCGGCTGCATCCTGTTCCTATGCCTGCTTGCCGATAGTTCCTGGGAGCTTAGCCGCGACTCTGCTGCTGCTCATTTTACATTTTCTCTTCGGGCAGCTCAGACCAGCGAGCAGGCAGCTGTGGCTCAGCCTGGAAGGCACTGAGACAGAGGCTTGAGGAGCCAGCTGGGCAGTTGAGGAGGGGCGAGCTGTTCTGCAAGTAAGCAAGTGGGGAAGCTGAGGGTGAGGGGCTCCTGGTGAGAGCTGGAGAGCACGGAGAGCGCTGTGCACGCCGGGGTAGGGAGTGTGGACTCGGTCTGTCTGTCCGGGCCCTTAGGACACGCTGAATGCTATCATTCCTTCTTTTGTGCTACACCCTCGACTGCAATGTACGAATTTCTTTTCTCATCACAAGGAGATGAATGTACCATCTTTGCTACGGTGACTATTCAGGGAGCCTGTGAAAGAACACTTACCCCTCAGCACGGGAATGGTGGGGAGGAGTGCAGGGGAGGGCGCAAAATTAGAGTTCTATATTCAGTTGGTCCAAAATAAGGAATGTGAACAGGGTATTACATGTGATTTACTGGAACTCTCAAAGTATTTATTCAACCATCAGTGGTACCCAACATGGAGTCTGAGGTAAAATCATCAGTTCTAGAACATTTGCAAAAGAAACTTGGGCCTGAAAACAAGCTCAGGACAACACAGAGTGCATATAGCATGCCTTGGAGAAGTCTTTTCATTTGAAAACAGTTGTCTCCTGAGGGAGCCTTCTCCAAAGCACAGGAGTGGGGGGCTCAGCCATGCACACACTGGGTTCTCCACCAACGGAGCTGTTTCCCCATGGCCGGCCCCTCACTTTTCTACACATTCTTTTTTTTTTTTTTTAAGATTTATTTGAAAGACAGAGTTACAGAGAGAGGTAGAGACAGAGAGAGAGGTCTTCCCAACACTGGTTCACTCTTCAGATGGCTGCAATGGCCAGAGATGCACCTATCTGAAACCAGGAGCCAGGCACTTCTTCCAGGCTTCCTCCAGGTCTCCCACGCGGATGCAGGAGCCCAAGGACTTGGGCCATCTTCTACTGCTTTCCCAGGCCATAGCGGAGAGCTGGATCGGAAGAGGAGCAGCCGGGACTAGAACCGGCGCCCACATGGGATGCCGGCGCTTCAGGCCAGGGTGTTAACCTGCTGCGCCACACTGTGGGCCCCTCTCCATACACATTCTAACCAGCCCCACTACAAAGAGAGAGGAAAGCAACATAGAGAGAATGATAACTCAGGGCTGAAAAGGCAGCTCCATGTTTCCTATCCTTAAGGGAAAAATTACTTCTCCTTAAAACCTTATCCTTGTGAGATGAATTTCCCAGGATGCATTTCCCGTACTTCATGAATTCCAGGGTCAGGGAGGTAGTAAGGCATGTCCCTTGTCAGTGCAGGTCCCTGCGCTCTTGATCCTGCTGTAGAGACATCACAGTCTGTCTGAATTCCCCAGGAAATCCAATGCACTTGGACTCAAACTGCCTGGAAGGCAAGGCTAGTGAAAAGGCAGCAACTCTGCGTGCCATTGTGTGTGACCCCTGCCTTCTGTTCTTCTGTTTGCAGCCCGCTGCCTCCCAGGAGGACACTGCTGAGCTTAGCGCCTTCCTTCGAAACTCCACCATTCCTCACCTTGTCAGGAAGAGGGATGTGCCCATGGCCCAGCTCCACAGACAGGCCCCGGCCAAAGTCCTGGTGAGTCATCCCCGTGTGCGCAGCATCGCAGGGGAGGGTCGGGTTGGACACACTTCCCAGGGGCAGGTGCTTCTCACTTCCGGTATTGTTCTCAGTCTCCTCCAAGGCTCAGATGTGCCTGGCCTTTCCTGGCAGTGCACATTATGAGAAAGCAGAGTCCCTTTTCCCGGAGGACTGAAGAGCACTTGCAATGTAACCTTCCCAGTCGTCTAAGCCTGCTGTGCAGCCACTTACAGAAATGATGATGCAAACATCACATGTGACCTTTCACCCCTTTCAGAAACATACGGCTTCAATTGTTTGCTGGTCCACAGACATTGGGCTGGTGCATCTTGGACAGGCGCCATCCTTCCAATGGGCCCAGGGAATGGTGCACATGTCCCTGAATCTCACAGTCCTCCACTTGTCCAGATAGGCAAGAATGGTGTGTTGAGGTCTCCTGGGCCAACCCCCCTGGCGAGTCAGAGCACTGAGCGCTGAGTAATTCTGGAAGACTGAGCCTAGCCTGCCCTCTGCAGAGCTGTAGATGGCATTCCTGAGTCAGGGTTTTGGTATCGTTCTACTCAGACCAATGCCATTTATAGAGCTGTATCACCTCCTCTAAATATTTATCCCTGGCCGGCGCCGTGGCTCAATAGGTTAATCCTCCACCTGCGGCTCCGGCACACCGGGTTCTAGTCCTGGTCAGGGCGCCGGATTATGTCTCGGTTGCCCCTCTTCCAGGCCAGCTCTCTGCTGTGGCCCAGGAGTGCAGTGGAGGATGGCCCAAGTGCTTGGGCCCTGCACCCGCATGGGAGACCAGGAGGAAGCACCTGGCTCCTGGCTTTGGATCAGCGTGGTGCGCTGGCCACAGCGGCCATTGGAGGGTGAACCAACGGCAAAGGAAGACCTTTCTCTCTGTCTCTCTCTCTCACTGTCCACTCTGCCTGTCAAAATAAATAAATATAAAAATAAAATAAAAAAAGAAATATTTATCCCTTTCCCTGACAATATTGCAGAGGCTCAACGTGAGTGTTAAGGTTCAGTTCATCTGTGTTCTACAGACCAGCTCCATAAACAATTAGGAAGCTACAACCACACTCCTAACAGGTCACCTGCAAACCCAAGAACCACATAAATGACACCCAGAAACCTGGGGCAGGGACAGACTGAGAACTCTGTGCCCCAGTATCGGGGTTGGGGACAGCGGTCCAGCAGGTAATTCTTGCCCCAAGGCCACAGTGCAAGAGATCAATTCAAAATGCTTTCTCGCGTGGTGATGCTGAAATCCAGAGTCACAACCTCAGCCAACAGGTATCCATTCCAAGAGGCAAACCGGAGGGAGGGACCTTGGGGAAACAGCACAGTATGGAAAGGAAGGCAGTGGCACAGCTGGGAGAACACCCTTAGCCAAGGAGGGCGACGCTGTTGTTTTTCTAGGGCAACAGTCACTGCGCTCCGTGAGTTGGGAGCCATCAAACACCCAAGCCCGTGCTGCTTTCTTGCTGTATGTATCCTGTGTGTATCCCAGAAATGTGGGATTGCTTCCAGGCTCGTCCAATGCCACCGTGCTCTGGCCTCTGGGACACTGTCTTGTACCACTTGTCTACCAAGTCGAAAGCCAGCGGGACAGGTGGTGTGTGTTTGGGTTTGCTGAGCATTTTTTTTCTCTAGGCTGCAGCTCAGTGCCTGGCTCATTTGTGGAGTGAAATGCGGATGATGCAGTGAATGAACTCATCAAGATGACTCCTAATAAGTTCCTAGAGTCACCTGCAGGCTGCCTGTGGTGTACCAGTTGACATGTTCTTAATCTTCCTCCCTGACCCTAATGTTCTAAATCTTAAATCTAATTCTAAGCAAATGACATATTGCAAGCATTTTAAAAGACAGTGATGATACAGAAAAGCATGTGAATTTTGAGGAAGACAGATGGGATACTTATTGGGAAACAAAAATGGACTTCCTTCTATTGAACTGCTGTACCTTCTTGAATTGATTTATTAGGATAAAAAGGAGGGAGGACAGACACTGAGCCGAGCAGTGGAGACGTTTCCCTGCGATGCCCATGTGCCCTGTCGGAGCCCATGGCTTGAGTCCCCATGATGGCTCCTGCCTGAACGCCCTGCTAATGCAGGTGGTGGGAGGCAGCAGGTGATGGCTCAGTAATTGGCTCCTGACACCCCATGGGAGACCTGGATGGAGTTCCCAGCTCAGGCTGTTACAGACATTTGAGGAGAGAACCAGTAGTGGGAGCTCTCTGTCTCTGTGTGTGTGTGTCTCAAATAAAGCATGAGAGCTTTAAAAAAACTTTAAAAAATATTTTTAAAACTCTGATAATACAAATCATTTACTTCAGTCCAATCAAAGAAGATAATGACATATTGCATTAGTCATTGCCTGAACATTCTAAACATGTTGACCACCCCATGGATCACCTCTTCCTAGTGATAGGAAAGAGCCACCCGAAGAGAGGATATTAGGGTGAAATAGACACAAATTTCAGTTCTGCGTCTCATGGATATGGTTTTCGGGAATCAGAGTTTGAGTGTGGGAAGATGAGTAACTTCTGCAGATGGAGGCGGCAGTGGTTACACAACAAGGTGAATGTATTTAATGCCCCTGATCTTTACTCTTAAAATGATTTTGTTGGTGTTTTTAAAAATGAATTTTGTCTTAAACAGTCTTTGACATTCACCTATGTAATCATTTCTAGAAATAGAAAAGTATAATCAAATCTAACTTAATCAGTTAAATTTAAATCAAGTAAGGAGTGCTTCTTATGATAGAAGCATGTAAAAGTCTATGGCAATTGGCAGATTATGATTCAAGTAACTGTAACTTTTATGACATAAAATATTTTCAAAACATGAGTATTAATTTATCAATAGATTAATAAAAGTCTGCACATTATTATTATTATTATTATTATTTTGACAGGCAGAGTGGACAGTGAGAGAGGGAGACAGAGAGAAAGGTCTTCCTTTTGCTGTTGGTTCACCCTCCAATGGCCGCCGCGGTAGGCACGCTGCTGCCAGCGCACCGCGCTGATCCGATGGCAGGAGCCAGGTGCTTCTCCTGGTCTCCCATGGGGTGCAGGGCCCAAGGACTTGGGCCATCCTCCACTGCACTCCCTGGCCACAGCAGAGAGCTGGTCTGGAAGAGGGGCAACCGGGACAGGATCGGTGCCCCTACCGGGACTAGAACCCGGTGTGCCGGCGCCGCAAGGCGGAGGGTTAGCCTATTGAGCCACAGCGCCGGCCTTGCACATTATTATTTTTAAAGGCTCCTAATTGACATCTATCAGATTGAAAAGCCCGCTGAAGAACCAGTGACCATGCCCATGCATAAGTGACAATTTGAGGAATCAAGATTCAGATATGTCTTTCAATCCCTACTTCAGTGTGTGTCTCATGAGTACAGCGAGGTAGTAGAGATCAATGACTAAAATTGTTTTGAAATTATCACACTTGGATTTTAGGATTTTTTTTTTACTTTCATTGTTTCTCAATAGAATGTTTTTGACATAAGATAATTTTTCTCTTACTACTACAGAACCTTATTTTTCCGCAGATGATGCCAAGCCAATCGTTGATTTCCATATCTGACTTTCACTCAGATTTTATTTGCTTTCTCTCTCACTGGTGAAAAAATGCAAATCAAATGCCTCCCCATGTCCTCAAGTCAAAACAACTCTGGAAAGAGAGTGATTATGCAGAGTTTATTCTAAAATCAAAAGCTAAATAAGACCTCCTACAGTTTTTGTTTAGTTAAAAACAACTTACTGAATCACATTTCTGATTAGGAATTTGAAAGTGCCAAAAGCCAGCATCCTGTGTCAGGATCATAATTTCCAATTTGCATAGGAAAAATTTGTATCTGTAGTACTGAAAGACAATTCCTCCTCTGCCTAAGAATATCCCTGTCCTTCTGTCCTGGGGCCCTGCTCTTTGCCGTTGCCACCTCCATCCCCTCCTCTGCAGACTTTGCTCTATGCCCCCTCGGGTTTACAGAGGCCTCTCTTCCTTAACTGCTCTTCAGCATTTGACCCCATTGGCCACTTCTTGAAACTGGCACATCCCTTGGCTTCCCCAGAAAACATTCTCCTGTTTCTCTTCCCACCCTTGGCCACCCCCTTCTAGAATTTCTCATGCACTCCTCTTCTACCCACCAGTAACTGGCCCTGCATGTCTGGATTCATCTTCACCTTCCTATCTTCTCTCCCCTTGACTTTGCTCTCTTCAAGGAAATTCCTTGCATGTGGTCCTATCCCAGTCATTCCATCTCAGCCCTCCCTTACTGCACTCAAGATTGATTCCTCTGGATATCTGGTAGCCACCCCAGTCCCAGAATACCTTTGCTCTTTGCTCCATTACCCCTCTCCCAAATGTGTCTTGTCCTGAACCCCAATGTTCAGAAATACCAGCACCCATCCATCCGGTTCCAACCCAAAGATCTCCCTTCACCCTCCCCTTCTCTCATCCCAAAGTCCCATTAGTCACCACCAAGTAGCTGTTCTACTCCTTAAGCTCTAAAACTCACCCTCCTCTTTCCTTTCCCACTGCCTCAGTTCAGGCTCTCAGCATTCCTCTCTTAGCCTCTTGGCTCCAATCATCTTCATGCCCATCACTCCCCTGTATCCACTCCTGGACACACCATCTGTCTCCCTAGAACACTGACTTGGTCAGACTCCTAGATTTAGAAGATTCGCAGGGCCCCTGGTGCCTTCTGAAAAAAACTCTCGGCTGCTTAGCACAAATGGGAAGATTCTTCTCTCCCTAGACTTTCTCTCTTTCCTGTCTGGTTTCCATCTGTCTATCCCACCTCCTCATACCCTGCCCTCCCCTCCCCTGAGGACATCCTCAGGAAAGGGCATTGTACAGGAGAACCTGTGCCAGTCGGGCCATCCTGGCTGACAACATTCAGTCTTCAAGGCTCATTCCATGCATCACCTGCTCCAGAATCTCCCAGCAGAGCCAACTACCAGGAGTTTAGCTGTTTCCCAGCTCCCCCCCTTTGGCCTCAGGAAGATGGGATTTCCAGTGTCAGTGTGCAGTGTCATTCATGAAGCATAGGCAAACGTAACACTCCTCACATGTGCCAGGAACTGCATAGCTTTGAGAATTCTTTTTATTTTTTATTCATATAAAGAGAACAGATGTCATGTATTTCATAGAATTCTAAAAAAAGATAACTACACTTCCAGCCCTCCCCCTCCCCTCTTTCATTTTTTCCTTTCATGTTTGTAATAGCATACTTTGAATTTACTTTATATTCACAGTCTTAACAGGCACCTCAGTACCCAACTCTAGTTATCCAGAACAGCCCAGTCACCTGTATTTGGAAATGTCACAGAGAAATCTAGTCTTACGGGAATTTATCAGATATTTATTACCAATCACTTTGTCTTTAGAGAATTCCGAGGTTCTAGAAAAAAGTTCCCATGGTAATGTGTTCTTCAAGTTATTTTGTAGCTTGGGTTATTCATTGAAGTGAAGTGCCTCAGTCAACTATATCACATATAGCCAGGAAACTGGCTTTTACTGAGCATGTATATCCAGTGTCTGGAAACTGAGACAAGAAAAATGAGTAGGCATGGTCCACAAGATAAATTCAAATCAGTGAGGGAGTACACTTAGAGAAGTGTTTTGTGTATGGCACACAGAAAATGCTTTGTAAGGTGTTATTTCATTCCAAACTGCGATCCAATTGGAAAATACAGTTTGACAGGCAGAATGTCATCACAGTAAAACTTTTCTAGGAACATGGAATCACATATTAAAGGTTATCCATTATAAGCTGGGAAACCCTACAGACTGGCTTAAAAACCCTACAGAATCATGATTGGAACTCAAGGAAGGACCTGTTTGGCAATCAGGAAGTAATTTGGACGAAGAGAAGAAAGTTTTGGACAAGTGTATATCAACAGGTCAATGACATTGGGTCTTTGCGATAATAGGTTTAGGAGCCTTCCTCTGCAACCCTTTCCAGACTGCTCTATTTGGCATCAGGTATCGTGAATGTCTTTAGGAATCTTCCAGAGTTCTGAGAAAGTGAAACAGAACCATTCATTTAGGAAGACGGGGTTCTTAGGAAAGCACTTACTTTGTAAGCTGTTCTTTGTGTTCTATTTTATCTCTATATTACCCCAAAGCTGATGCATGATTACCACTGAACTATGGTTTCTCTTGATTACTTCAGTGTATTTGTTCTCTGTAATTTGTTGATAAGGCAGTAATTTCTTCGGAAATAGAATGTAAGTAAGTAGATTTTAGTGTTGATTCTCTACCACAATTCAAAGTCACTGATGTGCTGTTGCCACCGCTGTTGTTTTTTGCAGAACTGTACAAATATTGAGTGTTTGCAGATCTCCTGTGCGGTAGGACGACTGGAAGGGGGAGAAAGTGCCGTCCTGAAGGTGCGATCACGATTATGGGCTCAGACGTTCCTCCAGGTAATAAAGCACATAGAACCCCCACGTGCCACTCACAGGGCACGTCTTAACAGCTCATCAGAAAGCCTCTTTTTTTCCTAAAGGATCTTATTTTTACTTTATTATTTTTAAAATTTAAGTTGCACAATTTTTAATCTTTTGTAAAGTTAAATGTTGGTGTGAGTGTTCAGCCTAGTGATGAAGACGCAGGTTAAGACACCTGTGCCCCTATCAGAATGCCTGGGTTCATTGCCTGGCTCTGGCTCCTGACTTGAGCTTCTTTCCAGTGCAGACTGGGAGTCAACAGTGAAGGCTCCAGTACTTTGGTTCCTGCCACCCATGTGGGAGACCTGATTATAATCCTGGCTCCCAGTTTTGGCCCCAGCTGGGAGCTGTTGAAGACATTTGAGGAGTGAACCAGCAGTTAAGAATTCTTTCACTCGCTCTCTTTTTGTATCTCAAATAAATTTAATATTTTTCATTCTAAATTGAAAAGCTTTAAAATTTTTTTAAAAGATTTATTTATTTACTTGAAAGGCAGAGTTAAAGAGAGGCAGAGGCAGAGAGAGAGAGAGAGAGAGAGAGAGGTCTTTCATCCGCTGGTTCACTCCCCCAGATGGCTGCAACAGCCAGAGCTGTGCCCATCCAAAGCCAGGAGCTTCTTCCAGGTCTCTCAAGGAGTCCAAGGACTTGGAGCATCTTCCACTGCTTTCCCAGGCCACAGCAGAAAGCTGGATCAGAAGTGGAGCAGGTGGGACTTGAACTGGCGCCCATGTGGGATGCCAGCACTGCAGGCAGCGACTTTACCCACTACACCACAGCACCAGCCACAGCTTTAAATATTTTAAAGGAAATTTCTGTAGGGAAGTTGAGCCAAGATCAGTTGATCAACTTTCCCAGCAGGTGAGGACAATTTAGATATCTGAAGTCCCCAGGATCTGAGTCAAGCAAACATGTTTAGCTCACTGGCACTGAGTATAGTGCCAGGCATGGAGTAATTCCTTAGTTAACTGTCAGTCAGTGGGAAAGCAATTCAAACCATGTGTTCAGAAAAGTAAAAATAGAAATCAGTTTGGAAGGGAAATGAGAAATTATTCTAGAAAGTTCCTCTTGTCAAGTGGTCCTGCCACCAGTGCTTCAATGAGGACTGCCTCTCAGTATGACTCATATAGTGGTAAGTGCTTTGCCTCATCTGTCCTGTGGCATCCCACCCTGTGGATAATTTGATCACCCATTGTGTGCAGCATTTAAAAGTTGAAAATCTCTTATACTAAGAAAATGAAAATTTCATTTTGAAAAGAACATTTCTTTAGGCATTACCACTGTTGTAGCCTTATTATGTGTGGAGGATTTTTTTGGAAAGACTAAATTTAAACTTCTACCATGTCTGTGCATATGTCAACTAGAAAATTCATTTGCTTCATTGTGCCATAAAAACCAAATGGTAAAATCTTTTTAAGTCTGGCTGCTATAAATGTATAAATTTCCATCTCTGGGTTTTCATGATTAAAAATACTTCTATAATCTCACTTAATTTTGTTTCTAAAATAAACACAAAGAAAATTGAAGAAAAGATTGTTCTGTAGGTTTTTTTTTTTTTTTTAACCTCAGCAGCACTAACATTTTAGCCTACAGAGTTCTGGTCAGGAGTCATCATGTGCGTTATGGAATGTTTAGTAGTAGCCTGTCCTCACCTCAGTGGATGCCAGTAGCAGTCCTATCCCAGTTGTGACAACCAAAAATGTCTCCAAATATTGTTAATATCCCATCGGGGTCAAATTGTCCCCAGTTTTAAACCATTGACTTAAGAATAAGCGCCCAATTTATTTGATCTTTTTGCTTTTTTTTTTATCCAAACAATTATTGATTCATTTATTCACTCAGATATTTATGGGTCACCTACTCTGTGCTTCTGGTTGCAGGTGAGTCAGCATGAGTAAAGCAGACACAGAGCTCCTTTACAGCCACAGTCTCAGTAGAGGGGTCAGAAAATGAGCAGATAGACAGATGCGGAAGATCTGTTGAAACAGAGATGAGTACCTGGAAGAAAGTGAGTCAGGGTAGTGGGATAAGCAGTCGGGAAGTGGGCTGCTTCTGTAGGCATGGAGGTGACCTAGAGCTGAGCTCCACGTCATGGGAAGCCCCACGGGCAGAGTCCCAGACAGAACAAGCAGCAGTGCCAAGCCTCTGAGGCCACACACTTTTGGCATGTTCAAAAGAACAATGAAGACCAGCCTGTGTCACCACAGAGGTGGCAGAGGAATACCAAAGAATTATACAGCACGGCAAGGAGCCTGGATTTTATTCTAAGTGCCATGGACAGCCACTAAGGAAATTAGTCTACAAAGACATGTGAATAAATAAACTGATGTATAGTCTCACAAGAGAATGCTATCCAGAAATAAAAAGGAAAGATTTAGATATGCATTAACATAGATGAGTCTCAGGAACATAATGTTGGGTTCAAAAGGCAAGTAAAGATGATTGGTTCACATAAAATTCAAAAGCAGGCAAAACTTTATAGAGACAAACAAAATCAAAGCAGAACATTTAGCGGGGCAGTAAGTAGCCTCTTGGGGTGTGCCCAGTCAGGGAGGCGCACGGAGGGTGTCACTTTAGGCAGCCATAGGCATGCAGATGTTCTCATCGTGTGCAACAAATGGTGATTTATAGCCGACATCTCCACGTTCAGTAAAACAGCTATTACAGGGTGGTACTGCAGGCACCGAGATGGCTGGGAAATTTGTGCAGTAGTCCCGGAGGATATAATGGTGGATTAAACTGGGGCGGGACAGTGGAGCAAGGGAGATGAGCTGCGTCAGCATTTATTTTGAAGGGCAAACCTATGTTGAATCTATTGTGAGAAACTGAGGGAAAGGGAAGAATCAAGAATGACTCCAGTGTTTTTCGCTTAGGTAGAGATTGTTTCAGGAGAGGAAACCAAGAGTTCTTCACAGTCCTACAGTTCTGATTCTGTTACCTACTGCTGTGTAGCAAATTTCTCTGCAACCTAGCAGCTTAAAGCAACATGCATTCATCCCGTCACTCTGAGAATGAGGAATCGGGCTGTAGCCTGGCTGGGGGTTCTGGTTCACGTCTCTCCTGGGGTTACAGTTGAGAGGGTGGTGGGCCTGCAGAACCCCTCACAAGGGGGAGTGTGGTGTTTGCTATCAGCAGGCCTGTGTGGCCTTCTCCATGGCGAGGCTTGGTGTCCTCACACAGCCACTAGCTTCCCCCAAGCAGGCAAGCCAGGAGAGAGCAGAGCAGCAGCTGTGACCTTGGAAGTCACATTCTGCCATTTCCAGTTTCCTATTGCTTCCGCACCTCAGCCCTGTGTGGGAGCAGCCCACACAAGGGTGTGTGTACCTGGAGACAGGAATCACTGGGCGGGGGCCGTAATGCACTAACCGCAGGTGCACTAACCAATTCTTTGATTTCCCTCTTTTAGAGGACGTTTACCTCAAAGCAAACACTATAAATCCCGTTTTCCTCTGGTTGGATTAAAACTAGCAAGAAAGTTGGCCGGCGCTGTGGCTCAATAGGCTAATCCTCCGCCTTGCAGTGCCGGCACACCGGGTTCTAGTCCCGGTTGGGGCGCCGGATTCTATCCCAGTTGCCCCTCTTCCAGGCCAGCTCTCTGCTATGGCCCGAGAAGGCAGTGGAGGATGGCCCAAGTCCTTGGGCCCTGCACCCGCATGGGAGACCAGGAGAAGCACCTGGCTCCTGGCTTCAGATCAGCGCGATCCATTGGATCCATTGGCGGCCATTGGAGGGTGAACCAATGGCAAAAGGAAGACCTTTCTCTGTCTCTCTCTCTCACTGTCCACTCTGCCTGTAAAAAAAAAAAAAAAAAAACTAGCAAGAAAGTATATTATAATCAATAAATTATAGTTTCCTAAGGCCAATGTCATAAACTATCACAAACTGATTGTCTTAAAAAGACAGAAATTTCTCTCACAGTTCCAAAGGCCAGAAGTCCAAAACCAAGGTGTTGGTTCCTTCTGGTGATTTGAAGGAAGAGACCATCCCACACCTGCCTCTTACCTTCCTGTATTTGCTTGTAATCCTTGGCATTCACTGGTTTTTTGATACTTCTGTCTCTCCTCCCTCTTTCTGATCTGTGTCCTTGTGTCTTATCCTTTCCTGTCTCTTTGAAGGGCACTTTCACTGAGATCAGAGCATAATCTATTCACAGTATAAACTCATCTCAAACCCTACCTTAATTACACCTGCAAAGACTCTTATTCCAAAAAAGGTCAGATTCTAAAACTCTGCAGAGACATGGAGTTGGGCAGGACATTATTTCAACCCACTAAAATCAACATTGCATGCCCACTCTATTCCATTTTGCCACAGGGTTGTTGTGTATTTTTTTAATCTAATAGATATGCTTCTTAAAACACTTCACTCTCCTTAGTAATATCTGGGGAAGTACCCTGAGTTTCAGATGTTTATGTTATGACTCTGTTTTCTTTCTGTTCACTACTTACTTTTTTCATCTATTCTCAGACACATCATCACTAATCTTGGGCAAAATTTTGAACCAGAACCAAGTGAGTGTAGAAGCTTCAGAAGTTTTGGTAAATATTGGCAAACGTTTATGTGTGAACATATGGGTGAGAATGTTTTTGGATTTTATATCCACCCATTCACATGTGAAGCTGCCTGTTAGGAAAGTGGCATGTAAAAACTACAGACTCACAGTAAAATGAAGTTCTGGGAGTGACGACGCTGACTTAAATTAGAATCTGTAGTCTCTGTCTTTGTTGAATACCGAGTCAGGAAGCAGGAGCTTCACTCCATTCCTGCCTGTCTGTGCTCAAGGCACCTAACTTTCAATTTCTTCATCTGTGAAATGAAGAAGATGAACTGAGCTCTCCTTTTGTATCTAAAAATTTGCAGATTCTATGAGCAATTCACATGGATCCTCTCCTAATGGGTTATTTATGATGTTTGTTCTACTTAGCTAAACTCAGCAATAACCCAGAATGCTTTATTAATAGCCTTCTTTTGTACTGTGTTGACACTTTGGTTGACTCAAAACAGACTATGTCTAAATGGTTCTCTAAACTTAAGCAAGTCAGCCAACCTTTCCAAAGACGCCTGTCTCTCTACAAATAGCCAGGTTTGTATTGAGAAATTACTGTGTACTTAAGAAGCATGATAAATGCTTATATATGAACTACTCATGTAATTCCATGAGATATGTACTGTTATTATGAACTGCATTTTTAGAGAGGAGCAAACTAAGACACAGAGATTAAATGGTCTTCCTACGGTCACATGGACAATCTTTGAGTGTCTGTCCTACGTATACTACAATGCTATATTGCTGGAGGAGAGATTACCATATGACAACTGCCTACTGTAGATTTTATATCATAATCACTGTAGTAGACATTGCTAGACTGTAAACTATATTATAGGTTATTATACTATAAAGATATTCTAAAATATTACATATTAAACCTTTATAACTCTTCAAGCATGTATAAGCTACATGACATGCTATTTCAGAATCCAGTAAGAACATTTCATAATTCTTGGGTTATATTGCCCAGTAGAGTAGTATTATCTAGATGTGGCTAAAGTATTTAAAGAAAATTAGAAGTTCACTTCCTCATTTCCATTAATCACACATCACAGCTCATGGCCACTCTATGAGACTGTACAAAAAGCATTTCCATCATTCAAGAAAGTTCTATTTGATGCCCTGTTTTGTAAGTTTAGGGAAGTTTATTCCCCTTCAAAATTGCAGGATGAGATGGTATAGTTGATTTTCATATCTTTTTTTTTTTTTTTTTTTGACAGGCAGAGTGGATAGTGAGAGAGAGAGAGACAGAGAGAAAGGTCTTCCTTTGCCGTTGGTTCACCCTCCAATGGCCGCTGCGGCTGGCGCATCTCGCTGATCCGAAGCCAGGAACCAGGTGCTTCTCCTGGTCTCCCATGGGGTGCAGGGCCCAAGGACTTGGGCCATCCTCCACTGCCTTCCCGGGCCATAGCAGAGAGCTGGCCTGGAAGAGGGGCAACCGGGACAGAATCCGGCGCCTCAACCGGGACTAGAACCCGGTGTGCTGGCGCTGCAAGGCGGAGGATTAGCCTGTTAAGCCATGGCGCCGGCTTGATTTTCATATCTATGAATATAGACCTAGATTGTGTTTTATGTTAGCTTCCTGACTTTCATTATATCCCTTCAGAAAGTGAAGACGCCTCCATTTGCCTTGTGACAATGTCATTTGCCACCTCAAAAGGCAAAACCTTTATCAAGAATCCACTTTACACTAACTGTAATATTACAGATTTGAATAAACACAACAGCCTCTGTTCTGCCGACTAGTCAGCAAAGACAGGCACACTGATGTGCTTTTCAGACCAAGGGGCAAAATGCATTGGCTTTATTTCAAAGCTCAGATATTAGCATGCACCGTCCAAGTAAACTTTTGGATTCAGAACTGCTAGATATTTAACACACTGAAATTCTGCTATAGGCAATGAAAAAGAAAAAAGAAAAGAAACTTGTGAAGTTTTTTGTTTTTGGAGAAGAAAGGAGGAAGCATCCCTCACATCCATGCATGGGCTTCTTGTGGGCAGGAAGAATGTTTTGTCTTTGTATCTTCCGCCTATCCTGTGCAGCAACTGGCCCCTGCCACTGCTCATGACAGTTGCAATGGATAAAACAGCTAAGACCAAATGCTAGGCTGAGCTGGTTCACACGTCTTATGTATTCAGAGTGAAACCAGTCAAACTAACCAACAAACAAAATTGCAAATTATCTCTCTTGACCTAAAAGAAGCAGATATTCTGGAAGTGTAAGTTAGGATGTTGGAGAAGATATGTAAGAGGCGACTTGTGATGCCTGGAGACCCTGGAATTGCCAGCTTGGCAAAACACAGCTGGATCCGGGGCTGCTCTGCTTCTAACACCTGTGTACCACCAGCTCATTTCCAGAAAGGGTCTGCAGTCAGGAGCTGCGGCTGCCGTTTGTTGTGAAGTTGGGCTTTTCTCCTGAATCCCTGCCACCTCATCCTGCTCTCAAACCACAAGCTTTCTAGCTTAATGAGGTTGGCAATGACTTTGTGCATTTCAGGAAGAGAGGAGAAGCTCTGAACAGGTTCCCCACCTCTCTCCAACTGCATTCCTCCAGACTGAGATAACAAGGTTTCCAAACTTAGGAGAGAAATTGAGTGTTTCAAGGTTGCAAAAACTTGGGCTGCTGCTCCCCTCTGAGCAACCCCCAAATCCGATTCTTTTCAGTTCAGTGAGGCAGATGGTTCAGGATCAGAGGACAGAGACGTCCAGAGACTCAAGTTGGTGACCACCACTAGTAGGTCTTCCTGGCACTGCTTGCAGTCTCTTCCAAAAGTGAGCTGGCTTCAAAAGTCTGAGCAATGCCAGACCCATCTCCTCAAAGCTGGCACACTGTATTTAGACCTAGTGGAGGGGACATGCTGATTAAAAGGAACTTTGCCTGCAACCCACAGATAGATACAACCAGGGGACAGCTTCAAAGGGATGGGGTTTTTGGTTCCTTGTCTTTCTTCTGCTGAAGCAGAGTCATAGGACCTTCAGTGACATCCAGTCGTAACCCTGTTACCTCACTTGTGAGAAGTTCATTGATCAAAGCTGGCTACAAATCCCTTCCCACTTGGAGGACATAAGGGGCAGATTCTTGTTTATTTTGTAATTGACATACACAGAAGAAGCCAGTGTGCACTCCAGAGAGTGTGTTGCAAAGAGGCCTTGCAAACTATCCTACAAATGAGTATAATTTGTCTTCCAGTAATGCTCCACACAGATACTTATGTGAATGTAATTTACTTTATAGTCTGTTCATTCTCTTGACTTCTAAGGAAAGCTTTAAAAAAAATTACATAGAAATTTTAGGTGGTTTCTGAAGGCTTTCATGAAATTTGCCAAATTCAGATTTTTAAAAAACAAATGGGCTAAGGAAAACTTATTTTAATTGTGTGGGAATCCAGAGAATCCAATTTTTAGTCTCCCCAATAACCACCTTAATCTTTTAATGTTTTGTTATTTAGTTTGCATGCATTTATTAGCATTATAGTTTCCTCAAAGACTGAACAACAAAATTTTTTTGTCATTTTAATACTTTAAAAAAGTTACACATTTGAAAATTGTGCCTGGACTTTTCAAATTAAATTTCTATATTCATATATAACCTAGGTCTCCCTAGAATGCCAGTTTTCCTAACTACACAACCTTCCTGAAGAGCCAGAAGGAAGCCTCAACTATTTTCATTCCATCAATCTGCTTTGGGTCCCCCTGCATTTTGGCTCTTGTTAGCTACAAGTTGGGAGAGGAGTGTCTTGTATTCCCAAGCCCACACATTCTAAATGATAACCACACATTCCTCCCACCACTCGGAGCATCACCTCCTACTGAAATGAGGGAGAACAACTTTTCAGTGAAGCAGGACTCATATCGTCACAACACTGCAGTCGAGGGGGAAATTATTATTTTAGCCTGCATGCTTCAGTTCAGTGAATAACAATTTTCTGGCAATAAATCAATAGAGTGAATATTGGATCTTCATTTCCTCTTAAAGAAGATCCAGCGTGTCTGGAAGAAGTCACAGTAATTGAGGGACTTTTAAAACAGTTAAATGCTCATATTTAGCACACGTAGAGACAAAACAGAACAACTTGCATCAATACTTTGAAGGCCATCTCGGAAAGAGTCACTTTCAGAGATGCCAAAGGGTGGCAGAACTCATTGCAGGTTTACCCACCCTTAACCAAAATTTCTCTATTTCTAGTGTCTGCTTATTTCAATCTTGGAGGACATTGCCAAAGAAAAGCACATAATTGCTATCTCTCCTCTCTCAACTCTCTCCTGCAGAATATATTGTGGAGCTGGTAAGCTCCAAACACAAAGATGGGGAAATAAAAAGGCTAGTTGCTTGGTTTGATTGGTTTATGCCATGTATGTGTAAAAATATTGCACTGTACCCCATCAAAGCATGTAAGTATTACATGTTAATCAAAATTTTGAAATAATTGTAAAAGGGCAAAAATAAAAATCTATGTACCCCATAAAAATGTACAAGTATTATATATTAGTTGAAATAATTTTTAAAAGAGTAAGAAATTAATTTTATCACACAATTCAGAGGGAGGTAAACATTTTCTGCTTTCCTAAGCCAGGCTAGGATGTTTGCAGTTCTTGGCTGACAAGACTTGCTTGCAGTATGTTTGCTTCTGTATACGTGGTGAACATGCAAATTGGTCAGAACAAGATTTTAGTTAGGTTAATCCTAAATGATCATCCTGTTCTGTGATTCGTACTCTTTCCAGTTGAAAAATTTATCATTAGTTGTTTAGATTTTATCACCTCAGAAGGCTTGGTTTCTGGGAAATGTTGAGTGTACAACGTGGGCTCATAAAATGAACATGTGCTTAAAAATAATCAGGAGGAAGTTCAACAGCCAGAAGGTAAGAGACAGAGTGCCCTTGACTGCCAGGCACTGTCAGGTGTTTCACCAGCTCAGAAGCCTCATCTCTGCATTTGTCACCACCTCTGTCATTTTTATGAGTATCCTAACCATAAGCAAATCATTGTGCAGAACAGAGGCAGCCATGGTGGGAAAGGTGGGGATGCCAGAGAGGCAGGGCATTTGCTGAGGATTAGCAGTCAGCCGGGGCAGGTGCAGGGGTAGGACATGGTCAAGGGCTACGAACTCCAGCTGGCTTTCCACTCTTAAGCTGACTACAATATGGCAGGGATTGTGTTTACATGAGTCAGTCACTATATGGAAGAGGAAGGTTTTTAAAAAAAAAATAAGAATAATATAGTTGCTTTTTAAAGGGCACAACGGAAAGCACTGAACATTGAACATGGAATTAATTATAATTATAATTTAATATATATTATATATAATATATTATATATAATATAATATAAATTATATAATATATAAAAAATATATAAATTATAATAATTAATTATAACTTTGCCTGTAGTTGCACAGTCTAATGCCCCTTGCCTTTCTCGTGCAGAGTAGCTTTGACGCCAATCCAACTGACCATAGTCTAGTAACTCACTTTTCCCATTCCTTAGAGCACCAGAGCATTTTTTTAAATGAAAAGGATAGCTTTTTTTTTTTCTTCTAAAAAGCATGGAAGAAATGTTGCTTTTGGAGACTAACTGTAACACAAGGAACAGACTGCCTGTGAGCTATGATGTTTAGGGGCTATCTGCCAACCACTCGATCTGCTCAGGCACCAGGCTGTGGCTGGATTAGGTGCTAGAGCAGACAGTGTGTCGATATCCCCTTATCATGAACTGCAGGCCTCAGTTTATCTCTTTCCCTTCTCTTACACTTTCCTGAACTTCCTAATCTAGTCAAGGGAGAGAAAAATGTTGCACTTGATAGTCGAAATAATTAAACTTTTTGTAGATTTTTTGTCAAATAATCAAATCATTAGATGTATTCATTCACCGTCCACCCTTGTGGTCAGTCAACCAGTATGAAGCCCTCCCAGGCACATTGTTCCAGGTGCCTTGGAAGAACCTTATATTTCATGATAGATGCCTTGTATTTTTGTAGCATTTGATAGCAGAGAAAGGTAATAGAGGAAAATAAGGCACACAGACACGTCAAACTTCCTGAACACACATGACAAGCATAGGCTCATTGCAGAGAGCTGAGAATCATCTGAGATGAATCCTAGGTGTGTCTGCAACTCAGCAAAGACTGTGGTTTGGAAATCACTGGGAACCACGGTGAAGATGGGTGATGAATGGAAAATGTGAGGAATCAAAGCACAGCCAAGAGCCAAGGAGTAGAGGAAAGAAGAGAAACAAAGTTCCCTCGGAGAAGCACGTTTCTCCAAGCTGTACCTTCTAAAGTTCAGATCTCATCACGTGCACCCAGGACCTTTGAAAAAAGCAGGATGTGTAAGATCAAAGCTCTCATCCAGAGCTGGTACAGAGATGGAGCTCTCTGATCTGTGTCCCAAAGATGTGACTTCAAGAATAGGAATATGATTTTCTATCTTATTTTTTATTGAACTTGGAGACTAAAGACAACTTCTTCATGCCTACACATGCATCTGTGTATGTAGTTATGATGTGTACACACAGAATCTCATGACTCGAATTTCTCTGTGTCTACTAGTGAGCATGGAAAGGAAATTAGATTGAAATCACCAAGTGCACATCAGATCTTATGAACAACGATGTCCAAATTTTATAAAAACAGTTCTCAAATAAATTCTCAATTAAAATGGAAATGCCAGGAGAGAAGATAATATCAGAACAATGACAAGCATAAAAGAATTTTTCCAGGGGTTAGTGTTGTCTTGTGGCAGGTTAAGCTGCCTGCAAGGCCAGCATCCTGTATTAGCAGCACTTGGAGTCCTGGCCTCTCTGCTTCCGATCTAGCGCTCTGCCAATGCGCCAGGGAAAGCAGCAGAAGATGGCCTGAATACTTGAGTCCCTGACACCCATACAGGAGACTTGGATGGAGTTTCAGGCTCCTAGCTTCGGCCTGGCCCAGTCCCAGTTGTTGTGGCAATTTGGAGAGTGAAACAGTAGGATGGAAGATTCTCTCTCTCCCTCTCAGTTCATTCAAGAACAAACTAGACGATGAGGACTAGTGCTGAAAAGTTCTGTCAAAAACTGTGTGGCTCTGGAACAGTGGTTCTGAGTGGGGTGATTCTGCTCCCTGGGGCCATTTGGCAATGGCTAGAGGCATGTTTGATTGTCACAAGGCAGAAGGGGCTGATATTGGTGTCCAGAGGGGGTTCTAATCATCCCACAGTGCACAGGACAGACCCCAAATGCTAATGGTGCCAAGACTGAGAAACCCAGCTCTGGGTCTTCTGCATAAAGTGCAATCTGAGGAATTTCTTTATAACTTAGTGCCAGTCTCCCTTTTAAACTACTTCCCTCTATCAGATAAGAATTTTGTAAGCCACCACGCCTCCTGTTGTCTTTCTAACAGAAACTATAATAATGCTATCCTTGCTCCTTCTGATGAGTCTGATTTTCTAATTTTATTTTAATCTATTGTATGCAAGTCTCTTATTAATAAGACAAGTTTGCTTTAGAACTGGAAAGGGGTGAATGGTTGGTTGAATGGATGGACAGACGGATGAATGGATGGGGGAATAGGTTGCTGGGGAAATAGGAGGATAGGGGATGGATAACTGGGAAAATTTAAAAGGAAAAAAAGAAGGACATTTTTGCTTCAGAAATGGAAAACACTGAAAACAATTGGGTAGCTGTCAGTGACACTGCAACAGCTGTGTAAGGGATGTATTTCTATGATGATTTTTACTTTCAGAGGAAAAACGACCCCTATGCTCTTGCATCCCTGGTGTCCTTTGAAGTGCAGAAGATGCCATATAAAGATCAGCCGGCGAAACTCCCTGAAGGAAGAATAGCCGTGAGTATCTCAGCCATATATAGGCACAAACACTGGAAATGGCGCTTAGCGTCAGCACTGCCTGGAGACGCACGTCTCTCTCACAGGACCATTTTCTTATTTTAGTCTGAACGCTTCCTACTGCCTGTCGACTTGGGTTTTCACTTTTGTATCTCCACCCTCCCCCCCAAATTATGGAACCAGACTAATACCGTTTTTTAATGAAGCCATTTTGCTACAGAGAAGTCAGACTGCAATGATTGCTATGGGGAAATCAGACTCTGATTTTAGGTGAGTGAAGAGGGGAGAAAAGAATCTCTTTCCTGGGGAGAGTTCACCATGGACCCTGACTTTTATTGGTCCTGTTTCCTTTCTGTGGCAAGAGCCATAATTCTGATCTGGGAAAAATAAAAGAATACATCATGCACTTCAGATGAATGAAACATCATGTGTCAAACCTGAGGCTGTTAAACATCACCGACTCCCAAGTATCCGTCGCAGAACAACCCCTATCATCCTCAGCAAGGGGGCAAGGCCATGCAGAGGAGAGGAGAGAATGAGTGGGAGGGGACCCGTAGGCCCTGGCACCAAAGCTCTGCCTCTCCAGTTATCTGTGAAGGTGATCAGAGACCTCTGGACAAGAGCATGCTCTGAAAACCAATATGCACATTTCAACCTTCACCTCGTGGCCATTCCATGTGTATTTACAATGCTCAATTTAAACTCTTCGTCCCCAAGTACTTGTTACTCAGAATGTGATTTGCAGACCGGCAGTTGGCCTCACATGGGAGCTCCTTAGAACTGCAGGCAGGAAGAGACCTGAGTCTCACTGTGCATGTTACCAGAGCGCTTATTCAGGGTGTCCCCACGTAGAGAGTGTACGTTTATACTGCTAGTGTCTCTTCTCGCCCCCCTGTCTTTTCATTGTAAGATCTCATCTTTTTAGTTAAATCTACTTTGATGAGTAATTGCACTGAAATTAATGAATTGATGAGTGATGCACAAGCTGAGCGTGCTACTATCATCACTTACGCAAGTTTAAGACTACAGCCATGTGTACCACCCCCTTCCTATGTGGACTGAGCAGACTTTGCAGCCGTGCTGTCAAAGCCCTCACGCGAGGATTCGCCAGTGGAGGCAGGGGTTGAGTGCATCTCGTCAGGGCAGGTAGCTGGGAGGAAAACCTGAGGCTCTGCAGTTAGAAGCACCTGGGCATCAACCTGGCTGCGTTCGCTGGCATCACTGCATCTTTGGGAAGTTGCTTTACTTTTCCCAGGCTGATGGGATTAAGCCAGGTGATAAAATCACGTAGCTACTCATGAAGCTCTAGCATTGTACCCAGAACAAGTCGGGCTCAAGTCTCATCTAAGTGTGGAGTGTCTTCCCCCTCCTCTCGCTGAGTTCAGAAAACCCAAATTTGAAATGATAGTGAAGGCTCACACAGGCGAAAGATTTTAAAACAAGCCCCGTAGCTTCCTTTCTCATTCACTTCCACGAGATGGCTGCTGGAGGTTGGATTTATGTTCAACTCAGAAAGCAGAGGCTGAGGGATTTTAATAGAGAACGTTCATCCAGAGGGGTTCAAAGGCTCAGGGCTCACAGGGAGATAGGCGCGCTTGTCTTTTCTGAGCACATGTTCCATAACAGAAACACATGTCGTGGTCCATTCCATTGATAGCACTGCATCTCCCCATGCTGCCTACAGGTGACAGCCTGCTGTTCTCAGCTCATCTCAAAAGGTCCACACAAGGATCCAATATATGCTTCCCTGTTACTGCACTGGGGGAAAAGGGCTTGTTATCTGATGTAGGTGATTTACTACACAGTTTCTGCAAAAGGTTATTGAAAAAATGTTTGGGAATGGAAGTGCTTTCCAGTCTGCCAATGTCTGATTAACTGGAGCAGATCTTGCGAGTACGAAGGTAGCAGTGTACCCAAGGGAAGCAGTCTTTCTGGGGCTTGGTTTGAGAGAAGAACTCTGGTTGGAGCTGGTAGACTGTTTTTTCCAGAGAGTTCTTCTCAAAGGTCTTGTCATTCTCTGGAAACACGCTCCGCACAAGAGCCCTGCCCTACGGGAGTAGAATCCATTGGAATAGGTAGTTTGAGGAACATCCCAGCTTCAATCTGCACTGGGGAAAGTCTCTTTGTTTCTTTCTCTGTAAGGAAACTAAATACGATTTGCTTATTTTTCTGGTCTCTTCTTGGAATGATTAGTTTGTGCTCCCTCTACAATCTGGTCAAAATCCAGTCATTTCGTGGAGCCTAAGTAGATTTATATATGGAAGAAAACAGCAGTCCTCATCTGCCCAGTGTCTGTGTTGGTACCAAATGGATTCCTCCTGTGCTGCTCAGAGGTGAGGGAAAGGCTGTATAACTCAAAGGCATGAAACCAGACACAGAATCATGACAGCATGCAAAAAAAAAAAAAATCAGTTATTTGAACATTGGTTTGGCTCACTGATAAGCTTTGGCATGTGCATCTCATGCAACCAATGTCCAGCTCTACAGTTTACCTTTAGAAGAGAATATCAGTCTGGTGTATTTCCAAAGGCAATTATTATTTTTTATGAAAATCTTAATTTTTAAACTCATCCATAGACATTTAAACCACTTGGTTTTCAGAATTGTTAGCAAAACTTAGCACCTGCAAGAGGAGTTCTTAATTAAATAATTATTTTGGAGTATAAACTTACCATGCGGACTGACTACTTTTCTCATGGGGCTGTTTCAATAGTAACCTGTATGCTCAGTTGGCCCACTTTGTGCTATTATTTTGTTCCAAATGGCACGGTGGGTAGAGTGTCCTGGAGCATTTATTTAAAGCCCTCTTCTGACCCCACTGAAGTATGTTTGCACAAGATTTTGTGATACATAAATACAGATGTCAGCATTAATTACAGTTGTAAATACAACAGAGCCTTTTCCTTTCACCTTGGTAATTTTTTTTTGGTCAAAATATATGAAAACATAGCATAAATGTCAATGGTAAAATATAGACATACTAAAGGCTTATTTATGTCTTTTCAACCATAATAAAGAACAATAAGATTTACGACATAATGAAGGTAAGACTAAATGTTCCCTATTAGGATCACTTTAAGAAAATCTAAACCGCTTACAGTTTATGGTTCTTGCTTCCTAAAATTGCAGATAATTATAATAAGTGGATTGTTAAAGTTTTATGCTGTTTTTTAAAATAGCTACAAATTTATCATAAACAAAAATGTATTAAGACAGTTTGTTGCTGAGTTGGCAGACAATTGGATTTTTCTCCCTGAATTTTAAGTTATTCAGTTACTCACTGTCACCCGCCTTTCTTAAAGCAGTTAAGATACCTGACCACATGCTGCATCCTGAAAGTTACCTTTAGTCCTAAACAGACTCCAGCTTTTGCCTCGGTCACAGACTCTTAGGACACGGGACTCGGGTGATTCAGCATTCTCCTCCTTGTGTGAGAGCGTAGAGGACGATCTGGAGCTGCAGGAGCCCACACGGTAGTTGAAATGTGGCCAGTGCAACCAGAGAATGGAGCTGGTAGTTTGATTCCATTTTAACTCACTTAAACATAAACTGAAAAAACGAAGTAGTATAAAGGAGTTTCAAAAAGCCCATGAAGTGTTCGATTTACCTTTTCATTTCATTTCTCTACAACTTTGGAAGCCCCCTCATAGAAGGTGTTTTCCCATTAAACACCTTCATTGTTTTCATAGGACTACATTTCACTTTAACCATTGGAAATACCAATTATATGTTGAAGTGACCATTGTCTTTTTAGTATTTTATTTCAGAATAGTTTAGAATTTAAAAAACAGAAGTTATGAAGCAGTAACACAGAATTCCTTTATAACTCACCATTCCGCTCCCTCTATTAACATCTCACATTCATAGATTGGTCACGATTAATGATCCACAGCCAGCTTCTACTATCTTTGTTATCCAAACTCCCTCTTTCTCTCCCATCCCTCCTCATCTTAGTAATCAACATTCTGTTTTCAGCTGCAATAATTGTTTTATCACTCATAAGTAATAGTTTATTAATAATATATAATTAAATGATGAAATGGTGATGCTTAAGGTTAATATTAGAGTCCCCACTTTTCATTCTTTTTAACGTGGCTGCTAGCAATTTTAATTGCATGCTAATTAAAGTGAACTACATGCTAAGCACATACCAGCTGCACAATAAGCACATGTCAGTCACATGTGAAATATATGCTAAGCACTCACCAACCACATGTTAAACTTGTGCCAATTACATACCCACTGCATCTAGGCACGTAGCAAGTACATGCTAACTACATGTGACACATGCTAAGCAATGCAATTTCATGGCAACTTCATGCTGAGTACATGCCAATCACATGTAAAATGCAAACTAAGCAATGACAATCATGTGTGAACTACCCACTAAGCAAGGCCAGTAAAGTGATCTGCATAGTAAGCAATGTGAACTACATATTAAGGTCATGCTAATCGCATGTTAAGTATTGATAGTCATGTGGTAGTTACATGTGAGCTACATGATATGTGCATAAAAATCCCATGACAACTCCATGCTAAAAGCATGAGATATTTATGCAAGTGGCAATGTACACATGCAAACTACATGTGAATCATGTCATCTACATGCCAACTCCAACAGAAAATTCAAGTAGTTATATGTGAATGACACTGAATACACCTGAACTACATCCAATCACATGCTGACATAAGCACATGCCAACTTCATGCTATATATATATACACACATTGCATGCTAAGTATATGCTGGCTACATACTAGCACCTGCTGACCACATGAAATATACACACCAAGCACATGACAGTTACATGATAAGCACATGTAAATAACATGTGAGTTATATACAAACCACATGCCAATTACATGTTAAGAACATGCGAATTGCATTGAGTGGCAGCATGCAAGAGAATTTCATGTGAATTATGTGCCATATACATGCCAATCCCATTAGAAAATGTGAATGACACTGTATCCAAAGTACATCCCAATCACATGCTAAACACATGTGAATTATATATTGATGTGTCAACTATATGGTGATCACATGTGGACTACCTACTAAGCAACACAAACTACCTGCTAATCATATACCAATCACATGCTAAGCACATATCATTTGTGAGATGCATGCTGAGCATACGCTAAGCACATGCCAATTTATGCAAAATATCTAAGCATATGTAAGCCACATGCCAACTACATGCTAAAAGTACTGAGCCACATGCAAGTGTCAGCATGTGCATGTAAACTGAATGAGAATTTTGTGTCATCTGCATGTCAACTCCAAAGAAAAATGCAAAACTGTTACACTAAATCCAAATGACATGGCAACTGCATGCTATATACATGCTTTTTACATGTTAAGGACATACAAACATGTTAGGTACATGCCAACGACCTGCAACTTTATGCTAAGTGCATGCCAACTACATTCTATGTGCATGCCAGTCACACATGAGCTACATGCCAGGCACATGTAATCTGTCAGTTATATGATAAATAATGTCAGTTACATGCTAACTGCGTGATAGGTGCATGCCAATTATATGGTAACTCCTTGTATGTTAACATGTGTATATGAGTGTTAGCATATTCATGCAAATTACATGTGATAAAACAAAAATGAAAAATTAAAAAGTAAAATAAATGTGAACTCTTGCAAATGAAACATGCCATTCACATGTGAATTACATATTAGTTATACATAGACTACATGGAACCTGCCAGTGAAATATATACTGTTACATGTGAATCACACCAACTATATCTGAACTACAAGCCTAATATGTCCAAACTACATGCAAACTACAAACAGTTACCTGATAAGTACATGCAAAAGGCAGCCATTGGGTGCAAAATACATGCCACTTATCTGCTAGGTACATGCTATTTATATGTGAGCTGCATGCCAACTACAGGCAAAATAAATGCAGACAACTGTAACATGTGAATGACATTGACTCTTAGCTATGTGCCAATTACATGCAAACTACTTTCTAGGTACATGGATCTTTAGTGCATGTTAAATATTAACTACATACCAATTACATGGAAGGCCCATGCAAACAGTGGTTAGCACATGCAAACTACATACAATTACATGTTAACTGCGTGCCAACTACAAGTGAAATAAATGTGGACAACTGTTACATGTGAATGACACTGACTACAGTTGAGCTACATGCTAAGCACATGCAAACCACAACAAGTACATGCACACTACAGGCCAATTACAAATGATATGAAAGCCTGGAAGATAATCTTGGAGCTGGAGAATCGAGTGGAGCAGGTCTTCATGTCTGCTGCATAGAGGAACTGGACTGGTATGGAAGGGAATGAAAACCAGGACAAGCTGAGAAGTGCAGGAGTGGCATGCACAAGTCTGGTTAGGAAGATAGAATTTTAAAAGGAGCTCTGATTCCATCCTCTCCTAAGGAGTGGGCAGAATTGTGGCACCAGAGTTCTTGAGCATGTGTCAGGATGTGAATCATGATTCTTTCAACAAACACACTTAAAACTAGGAACACTTAGACCAACTTGGTAGAGGCAATGCTTTCTACTATGTTAAAACCAGATTTGCCTGCCATAGTGAATTATGTCTGGATCCAAGAATATTTTTATTTCTCTTCTCTTTGACAAAAGGTTTTAGTAGCATGACTGAGTCTCTTCCTGGTTTTTCTGGGAGGTCTGCAGCTTCCTTGCTCTCTGGGTCTCCAAAGACAGACCCCCCCAAAAAAAAAAACAAAACTCACAAACAATAGAAGTGCTTCCTCTACCACATGGGAAGGCAGGGGTATTCCGTAGAGCATGAGTGCACAGTCTGGTCCTTTCTTCCAAGCTGTCTTGCAACACTGAGTGCTCCAGTCCCCTGTGCTTGCCTTTATCTTGCATCTGGAAACTGGATTTAGGACTGGAGGCATCTCCAACACAGCAGGACAATTAAAGGGCCACTTTGTGCACTGCAGCTTCCGGCATAAAACACAAGCTAGCTAGCCTGCCTCTCTGGGCTGCCCTTCCTTGATACATATGCATAAGGAGACTGTGTACTGGTTAGTGATGTGCAACATCTAGTCCCGCTGAGACTCTTTTTTCTCATCTGTAAACTGAGGGAGTTAAAGGATTTCTAACCCCTTGCATATCCAGCAGTTCATGGTTGTTCATAAGCTCACCTCCCAGTGAAGCTGAGTTCTACAGCAACATGTGGACAGACGTGGTGTTCTTTAGAGTCTACTTGTGGACGTTGTTGCCATAAAAAGTCTAGCCCAGGGGCCAGCATCGTGCCATAGCAGGTAAAGCCACCCTAGCATCCCATATGGGTGACAGTTCATGTCCTGGCTGCTCCACTTCCAATCCAGCTCCCTGCTAATGTGCCTGGGAAAGCAGCAGAATACAGCCTAAGCGCTTGGGCCCCCTGCACCCCTTGTGGGAGACCCGGATGATGCCCTTGGCTCCTGGCTTTGGCCTGGTCCAGCCCTGGCTGTTGTGGTCATCTGGGGAATGAACCAGCAGATGGGAGATTCTCATTCTCTCTCTCTCTCTCTTTCCCTTTCTCTCTCTCTCTCCCCCTGCTTCCTCATTCTGTGTAACTCTTTCAAATAAAAAACTACATCTTTAGAAAAAAGCCCAACCCAATTTAAGACTCTTCCTATACACGTTGTTGGTTCTTGGCCCACCTGGTTCTACTCTGGGGTACTGTGGTTATGAGCCAGCCACCCAGCAAGAGTCTGTCATGAGGCATTCACCAGTGTGCCCGGCCTGGGGAAGTGCTGTAACCTCTCCAGTCTCCCCTGGGATGATTTTGTTATGTGGGTCCTTGCAGAACTATTATGAGTATTGTACTGACAACAACTGTTTTATTTCACTCATTTGCTTTATTTTCCGTTTCAGATTAAGACGTCCGTTATTTGGGCAACCCCAAATGTCTCCTTCTCAATCCCACTCTGGGTAATAATATTAGCAATACTTCTTGGATTGTTGGTTCTGGCCATTTTAACCTTAGCTTTATGGAAGGTAAGTTGATTTACTTTATTTCCTTTTGGACTGGAAATAAGGGTATTTAAAAGGGTATTTGGGGGGTTTAAAAAGAATGCTGGAGGCAAGATTTGGACTTTTTGAACAGTGTGAAGGACGTAAAGAGAAAATTGTGTCTTGTTTGCTTTGGCTTACTTAATATGCTTGTGTAGCTGACATTTAAGATGATCGATGGTGTTTAATGTTGCATTCATCTTAAGATTTCTTATAAATAAATATGGAATAAGACTTTTTTAACTAAAATCTGTGATTCTCTTTTCAATATGCTTGGAGTGATAACGTTATGAGTTTTGTTTTTCTTTTTCAATCAACTCAGATCTTAAGTTTTTTTATTGACATGGGCCTACCATTAATCCCTTGAGATTTATCTTTGTAAGCAGTACACAGATATAATTAATATAGGTCAATTCTGATATTTTTATTCCAACCATCAATTAGACCGAATTGATCATGCATATTAGAAAATTACTGCACTTATTTTCTTGCCACTTAGCTTTTTCCATTAGGAAGCCTTAACTCACTCTAACTTACTTGTTAATCAATTTTTATTGAGGTTCATTCTAAAGTCTATGAGAGTTAATTTCTGCTGCAATAACCCGCACAACTGCCAAGTTTCCCGGAGCCTTCCATCCCAAACTACAATGTCATAATTACATGACCAGTCACATCTTAGTTACTCACTATTGTCATGATTCTCCAAAAACATAGTATATTTTCATTTTAAAACAAAATAGAGAAGCAGCCATTTAGCCTAGCAGTTAAGACACCGGCATCCCACATTACAGTCTCTGGCTTCTGACTCCAATTTCTTGCCAGTGCAGATGCTGGGAAGAAGTGGATTCAAGTAACTGGGTTCCTACCATCCACATGGGAGATCTAGATTATGTTCCTCATTCCTGGCTTCAGCCTAGACCAACCCCAGCCATTGTGGGTATTTGGAGGTGCAATAGATGGGAGTTTGTTTACTAGATCTTTCTCTCTGCCTCTCAAATCATTTTAAATTTAAAATACAGTATGTGGATCTATACCAGCTCTCTGGTGTGGCTCGGGAAGGCAGTGGAGGATGGCCCAACTGCTTGGGCCCTGCACCCACATGGGAGACCAGGAAGAAGCACCTGGCTCCTGGCTTTGGATCGGCGTAGTTCTGGCCGTGGTGGCCATTTGGGGGTGAACCAACGGAAGGAATACCTCTCTCTCTCTGTCTCTCTCTCTCTCTCTCTCACTGTCTAACTCTGCCTGTCAAAAAAAAAAAAAAAAAGCCTTAGGTCTAAGTTAAACAATAGCTTTTTTGATCACTATTGGCAGGGTTTTGTTTCTTTGTCTGTTTCGACATCCTGAGCCCACACCGTATTTAATACCCTTAGAAATAGATTTTATGTTATCCTGTTATTTACAGTCACTGTTCTTCCCATGACCATAAGATGCAAGTGACAGACAATGTCACTCCAGCCCTGCGACACAAAGACGACTTGATTGCATAGCCAAACCGAGTGCATTAGGCTTCCAACCTGAGAAACAATAGCTACAAATTGAAGTTTCAGGTTTCTAGGAAAAGTTAGCAAAATAATAACTCAAAATTTGGAACAAGTAAGATTCTAGAATCCCTTCTTCCCTTAGCTGCTGGTTAATCTTTGGGGCGTTACTAAGCTGTCTGTGTCTGCCTACTTCTGGAGTCAAGACAGCAAACCAAATCGTCCGGACTACGCTGCACTTTCCACCAAGTGCAGAGAGAGGGGGCAGGCATCTCCCCACTTCTTCCTATGCTCCATCCCCAGGTAGCCCGAAGCACACTTCAGGGGGTAATGTCCCCCTCCTCCCCTCCTGGTCAGCAGTCAGTACTGCTGCCGGCTCCCCAAACAGGCCCAGGGAAGCAGAGCGGGAATCCTTGGGACACTCTGCAGTGATGCCAGTGTAGTCTCCCCGGGAGGTGTTTGGAGACAGGGACGTTCCCCTACAGTAATTCCTCTCTACAGGCCACCAACGCACTGCGGGTCTGTCTGCATTGGGAGAACTGGGTGGACCATTTCTGCAGAGGTCCCGGCTCCTTGCAGACTCGATGAAATGTATGTTTCTTCAAATGAGGGGTTTTGCGAGCCACACCGTGGCTGGGTTTTATAGCCCTCTGATCTATTTTGTAGTGTGGATTCTTCGACAGAGCAAGGCCGCCTCAGGATGATATGACTGACCGGGAACAGCTGACAAGCGACAAGACCCCAGAGGCATGACAAGGACCAACACCATTTCAAAGAACTCAAACATGGTCCTGCTCAAAGACAAGAAAGAACATCAGGGTTCAATAAAGGTTGTCCTGTATCTACTCATGACCTTGGAAATGGAGAGGCCCCTGAAATCGTCCCTTCATCTGCAGTGTGCTTTGGAGAAGTTGTCACGGGTCCCAGGGAACCCTTTGGGAAACGAGTGGCCGACACGGCGCCAACAATCGGCAGTTGTGGACGACTTCTTTCGCCCTCTTCGCTCTGCTCAGCAGACACCTTGACGTGGGGATGGGCTCTTAGGCTGCTGTCCAGGTGAATCCAATGTCAGTTGCGTAGATGAGATGTCTGAATTACTCTTGAACTGAGAAGGTGAACTCAGACCGTCCAACACTGCTGTATCAAGTGGAGCATCGGCCACCTGCCTGTGGCAGAAAAGCCTTTCTGATGGCGCTGTGGCTCGGGGCGGGGGGTGGGGGACAGCAACAGGTTATTGGTGCTGTGAAAGTACTGGTGAAGCCACAGAGACAGCTTGCAAGTGGGGGTAAACGTGCATTTCTTTCTTTCCCATCCCTCCCTGTTGAGTATCTAGTCAGCTAGAGGATGTGGAAATTGACATTGGGTTAGCTCCTTTTCAAAGCCAGTCACTCAGTTTCCTCCCATGATAACCACTTTGTGGGTAACTCATTTAACCAGCTTCCTCAGAATCAAGACAATGCTAAGGACAAGCAAATCGGTGTCAGGAGTCAATTTTATTTCACACCTTGCAGCTTTCCAGTTGAAATTACTTGTTTTTAGTCACACTATTCAGGAATTCACATCTGCTTAAACTAGCTTTGAAAAGCATTACTTTATATTTCCCTTATATATTCATAAAAGTCTTTGCATTGACTTGGTTAATACATGAATGTCAAGATACTCTCCACTCTGTGTGGTGTTTAAAATTTCCTGAGTTCATTAACATTAAAAAGCCATTTAACAATACGGATAAACATTGTTTTTCAATATTCATAAGAAGCAATGCCAATATTTAGCTTGAGCTTATTTTCCCTGCTAATGAGGATGGGAATATAAAGTTATGCAGGGGTGAGGCAACTCTACAAAGCTGGTTTCTAAGGATTTTCTGTAAAATTTCTCATTCCAACATATTGCTCATTTTTACTGCTAATGCTTATAGTACATAACTTTGGAGAATACTCTTTTATTTAAGCTATTTCTCATCCTCTTGAATTTAACCATGAAAGAGAATGGCTGTTTAAAACACTTGTAAATAATCCATATTCATGTATAATATCATCAATTTTGAAGTAAAATTGACCAGCTAAATTCATAGTCTGACAATTTTGTATCCTTTTTATAATAATGAAATATTGCTATGAAAAAGAAATGAACAAATTTTTATGTGCAATATTTTATAAACCTATGTATCTGAGACATGTTTACACTGGCATTAGTTACTTTTAATTAATACCTTAGGAAGATTACATATGATAGAAGCTGACCAAAATCCATACATTTACACAGCAGCTGAAAAAAGTTGTGTCCCAATATCAACAATCACACGTTATTTGAAGGATGACCCAAACTCACAGGCACTACATTTTATACCAGGCCTTAACCTGGAGGAAAGCCATGGGGCTCCAGCTGCAGAACTTGGTTGGGAAGTAAATAAAAGGCACGTGGCAGAACACGCTGTTGCCATCCATCTTCTTGCTGCTTGTGAACGAAACCCTGCTGCGGAGGGAGAGACAATTTGATGTCTGTGAGGAACCGAGCTCTAGTCCCCAGTCTGTGTACCCCACAGTGGCTGAGCAGTGTGCTCTCGCCTCAGAGTGTTTGAGACTCCTACACTGGCCGCTGGGGTCCTCACTGTTAGTCCCCTGGGTGGACTTGGCTTTGAGAGTAGGCAGCCATCTGTAGCTCTCTGCCCCAGTCAGTGCCTTAATTCTTATTGTTGTGCCTGACCTTGACCAGTAGAAGGATAAGCTTCTTGGGATGTGGGGTCACAAAAGGTCCCCTAAGAAAAGCACTCCTTGCATTTAAGGTAACATTTGTGAAGGACCATGGTCCTCTTGAGCTATTCCCTCTTGGGGAACATTCTTGCTGCCAAATGCCATGTGGATATTTATGACATCATCCACGGGCCACACAAAACCAGCAATTACAAGTTCACCTGCTACATATGTACTGAACTTTAAGTCCCACCTTTGGTTGCCTTGGCAGAGCCAGACCAAATGATTTCTCAGGCCTCCCTGGTAGATCTAACAGAGGGCCCTGCAGAACTGGTTGCGATGGACACCCAGAGGCAACATGAGATGCCACTAGGCATCCTGAGACTGGATCGGAGCCCAGCACCGGGGCTTTAAGGAAATTTGGCCTTCTTACCATCTCTACCGAGAGTGGTCTCCCCCTAGACAGGGTGGGCACCCTGACTTGCTTGCAGGTGCTGCTACCTACTGCCATGGTAGAGGTCTGTCACACAAGTGCACAGGATGGCCCTCTATACCTTATATGTGGAGACAAGTGAAGGGAGGGAGAAAAGTGGGGCCAGGCAGAGCCCTAGGTGACCAGCTCCTCAGCGTGCCCTCAGCACAGAGGCCACCCCAACAATGCACTGCACATTCTGCTTCTCATTACAGCACTGCCAATAGCGTTCATAATTCACAATGGGCTGTGCTCCTCTTTCAGTCTATCTGTGTTTCTCTTCAAAGAATTCCTCTTTTGAATTCTTGCAGCTGGTTTTTAAGACACAGGAAGAATGGGAAAATTGAGTTTTATAAACTTGGAGATTTTGATACAGTAAATAATATGTGCTAGTTACCACTGAAATCCCTTAGAAACTCAACTCTTGTTTTATTTAAGTATATGTGTAGATATCTGTGAAGATTTTCATGTACCTACTTACCTTGTCACTAATAAAATTAAAAATTAAAGACACAATAGCTTATCTATGGTTTTTTTCATGTGCAAAAAGTTTCCCATAATGAAGACATCAAAATTTTCCACCTTTCCACCTTGATTCTTTATTATAAAAATATTCAACTTTGGAAGAAATTTGAAAGAGCATAACTTCAACACTCCTTGGGATGATGATAATGTATTTCTACTAAGATTACAGCAATGGTTACACAACTCCAAGTATACTAAAATTTACTGAGTTGTGAAATTTCAATAGGTAAGTTTTATAGCATGTGAATTATATCTGAATAAAAAGGTTAGGGGCAGGCATTTGGCCTAGCAGCCAAGATGCCCGTGGGGATGCTTAGGTTGGAGTTCTGGCTCCACTACTGATTCCAACTTCCTGCTCATGTGTACCCTGGGAAGCAGCAGATGGCTCTGGCCAAGCACATGGGAGACCTAGATTTGAGCTCCCAACTCCCAGCTTCAGTCTAGTCCAGCCCAGGCCTTTGCAGGCATTTGGAATTGATAGGATTGATCTCTCTCTCTCTCCCCATCCCATCCCGCTTCTACTTTCACAAGCATAAGTATTTAAAGTCACTTTTAGTACTTTCACTCTTATACAACCAATTTCTCCATGTTGCCTTTCAAATTGTGTCCATTCTTCTATTTTAGCTCCTTTATGGAGACTTCCCTTGCATCTTTGGCTAACTTCAGAGTCCTCCTGTCCTCCAACTGTGCTCTGTAAATGACTACACTTTCCATTTACTTTCCACAACCATATTTCAGCATGACTGACCCTCAATGAGAGCAGAAACCCTATCTTCATCTGTTTCCTAGAACGAGCAGCATTCTAGAGTGAAGGAATGGATAGGGAATCTGTGCACAGATAATAATAATCATGGTGAACAGACACCTGTATGATCCACTTTCATCACGAAGCGCTAGAGGACACACAAATGTGCCTACATCTTCCTACTTGCAATGCTATCACAGGTTGAACATTGCTAATCTGAAAATCCAAAATGCTCCAAAATTAAAAGCTTTTTGGGTGCCAACATGATGCCACAAGTCAAAGATACCATACCTAACCTCGTGTGACAGGTCACAATCAAAACACAGGTGCACTAAAAATGCTATATGAAATTACCATCAACTTATGTGTATATGAAATATATAGAACATAGATGAGTTTTGTATTTAGGATCCCATCCCCAAAATATCTCATATTTATGCAAATAATCCAAAATCAGAAAGAAACTGAAATCCAAAACACTTCTGGCCCCAAGCATTTTGTTTTTTTATTTTTGTTTTTTTATTTATTTTTTTGACAGGCAGAGTGGATAGTGAGAGAGAGAGACAGAGAGAAAGGTCTTCCTTTTGCCGTTGGTTCACCCTCCAATGGCTGCCGCAGCTGGCGCGCTGCGGCCGGCGCACCGCACTGATCCAAAGGCAGGAGCCAGGTGCTTCTCCTGGTCTCCCATGGAGTGCAGGGCCCAAGCACTTGGGCCATCCTCCACTGCCCTCCTGGGCCATAGCAGAGAGCTGGCCTGGAAGAGGGGCAACCAGGACAGAATCCGGCGCCCCGACCAGGACTAGAACCCAGTGTGCCAGCACCGCTAGGTGGAGGATTAGCCTGTTGAGCCACGGCACCGGCCTTCCCCAAGCATTTTGGATACGGACAATATCTGTGTAATAGTTACCAAAGTTCTATTTAACTGGTGAACCATAATTTGTTTAACACTCTCCTCTTATTGGCAATACCTATTCATAGTTTCATATATTAAGAATAGCATTAAATTGAGTATTTTCATATATGGGTGTTCTTTTTGTTTATTCCAATGAATGAACTTTTTAAAAAGAGTTATTTATTTGAAAGGCAACAATACAGAGAGCAAGAAAGGAAGAGAGAAAAATTTTCCACCTGCAGGTTCACTTCCCAAGTGACCTGGGTTAGGCCAAGCTGAAGCCAGGAGCTTCACTGGTTCTCCCATGTGGATGGCAGGGGCCCAAGCACTTAGGGCATCTTGCATTGCTTTTCCAGGTGCATTAGCAGGGAGCTGGATCCTAAATGGAGCAACCCAGATTTGAATCAATGCCAATATAGGATGCCAGCCTCACAAGCTACAACTTAACCCACTGTGCAACATCAGCCTCATCAATGAGTAAACTTAGCAAAAGATTTATTGGGCAAATTATATGAAGATTTTTGTAGCTCTTGAAAACATGTTTTGCTGTGTGTGTATATGTGTGTGTGTGTTTTGACAGGCAGAGTTAAGACAGTGAGACAGAGACAGAGAGAAAGGTCTTCCTTTTTCCATTGGTTCACCCCCCAAATGGCCGCTATGGCCGGCATGCTGCGCTGATCCGAAGCCAGGAGCCAGGTGCTTCCTCCTGGTCTCCCATGTGGGTGCAGGGCCCAAGGACTTGGGCCATCCTCCACTTCCTTCCCGGACTACAGCAGAGAGCTGGACTGGAAGAGAAGCAACCGGAACAGAATCCGGCGCCCCAACTGGGACTAGAACCCGGAGTGCTGGCACCACAGGTGGAGGATTAGCCAAGTGAGCTGCGGGCCGGCCAAAAACATGTTTTTCATAAGGAGACTCAATCAACCTACATTTAGCATTTCCTTCACACTTATTTTTAAAGTTTAGTGTCTTAATTTATATTCCATTAGAATTCAGTAAATTTAATGTACTCAGTTAATTTTGAACTCTAGCCATTTAATATAGATTAGTTTATTTGCCATACCACATAAGATACTGACTGGCATTCATGAATTTCATTGAGAAGAACCCATTTCTTGGGGATTTCCTGGAGCCTAGAGCAAGCAGTAGGTGAAATCCTTCTCTTCATGATATATAGCACTCACACTTCAAAACCTAAACATATATAAAGACTTATGTTGGTCCAAAGGTGCCTGTGTATCCCGGAAGAACATATGAAAAACTGTTGTACCTGAGTGAGTACAAACAGATGGGCACCACACATTAATAAAATCTGATGGTGGAGAGAGGGCTCATGACCTAAAGAACTCTTGACCCCAAAGCTCAAATGACAGGATTTATAAAGGCAAAACCCACAAGGATGGGAGGGGAATACATGGTTGCTAGGATCTGGGAGAATACACGGTTACTAGGGTCAAGCTGACCTAAGGCCTATGGGAAACTAATACCAATTACAATCTTGACAATAGACAAAGTACAATCTTAACATTAATCCAGGTGCAGGTTATCTGTTTTAAGCTTGAGGGATCATACTAGGGAGTTTCTATGGTCTACCAAATGGGATGCAGTGTTACCTTATTGTCCGAGTTGTAGACCGTGGTTAGTTTCAAACCAGAGTCTCACGGAGGGGGGTGCTTTCTCAAGATGAACTCTTGGGTGCTCTAAAATGGAGTCCCTCTTGTCAGGGTGTCACTTCAAAACCAAATGTAAGCTTCAGTGATATTTGGTCCTGAAGATCAAAGCACCCAACCTGGTATATTTTGTCAGAGGCAATACTGAAGGATCCATCCTAGGTCAGTGTCACTGGTTAAGGCCTGTGCATACTTGTGGTGAGGAAAAGGGGGAAATTTTACCATGTATTACATAGTAGTAAAATGTTCTGTATTTATATGATCAAGGTGGCAGCTAAGCCTTCTCAACAGAAAGATGCAGAGGCAGAGAGAGAGAGAGGTCTTCCATTCACTGGTTCACTCTCCAGATGGCCTCAACGGCCAGAGCTAAGCTGATCCGAAGTCAGGAGCCAGGAGCTTCTTCTGGATCTCCCATGTGGGAACAGGGGCCCAAACACTTGGGTCATCTTCCACTGCCTGCCCAGGCTACAGCAGAGAACTGGATCAGAAGAGGAGCAGCCAGGATATGAACTGGTGCCCATATGGGATTCCAGCACCACAGGCAGAAGCTTAGCCCACTAAGCCACAGTGCCGGCCCAACAAATTCTCTTGATATCTTTGCCACCTCCTGTTGTTTTATATGTAGACATTTAATCATATCAGTAATTTCTAAATATTGAGTTGAGATTTGGGTGCCTAGATTGCGCAAAATTGGAGAAGGGTAACTCCTCCCAGATTTCCCTGTTAAGGTAGAATTCTCTTCTGTATTTTACACTTCTATGAAATTCATACAACCCTCATATGGTACCCCCAAAGCAAAGAACATCCTGGTGATCTCAGAAAGAGATAAAACATGAAAACCTTTGGTTGACACCCATAAATGCTAAGATGGTACCTCCCCAAGGTCTGATGTCCCTTTCCATAAATGTAACAAACCTCCTTCAGAACTCTGATTACATTAAATGTTAGATTCCCTTTAATGTGAGAAGTTTAAGGCACTGACATTTTAGACTCATTTGGGAGTTTAGCAAAACCATAATTCACCCCAGTGATGCTTTGGTAGATGGTGAGTTCAGAATGACTAGCGTGGAGCCAGTGTTGTGGTGAAGCAGGTTAAGCCACTGTTTGTGATGTGGACATCCCGTACTGGAGTACCAGTTTAATTCTCAGCCGCTCTGCTTCCACACCAGCTCCCTACTAACACACCCAGGGACAGCAGCAGCAGATTGACCAAGTAGCTGGGCCCCTGCCACCTACATGGAAGACCTGGATAGAGTTACATGCTCCTGATTTCAACTTGGCCTAACTCTGGATGTTGAGGCCATTTGTGGAGAGAACCAGCAGATGGAACATCTCTCTCTCTCCCTCCTTCTTTCTTTCTCTCTCTCCATGAAACTCTGCTTTTCAAGTAAATAAATAGATAAAAATCTTTATAACAACAACAACAACAAAATGACCAGCATGCATAGGGTATAAATCTACTTCCATTTAAATTCTACTCACCCCAGTCCCCAAAATACCATCTGACATGCTGCCTTGGAAATTGTTTATGAGCAAATTCTTTGTTATTTATGATTCTTGACCAAAATCCAAATGGAAATGCAGCCTGATGCCAGGGTCTCTTGACAATAAAAAGTCTTGAATTTAACTTCTGCTGGCGCCATGAAATGACAAGACCGGAATGTTCTTACCATCTCAGTGCATTGCTTATTTTGGTTGTGCACCGTGTTGTAGAAACAATCAAGTCATCAGAAACTTGCCCAGCTCTCCAATCATCAGATCCGATTTTTTTTAAAGCAGTAAATGTAGACTTCTTTGGTTTTAGTTTTAGATGCTAGTTTTCATTCTCTCAATTGTAGCATAAATAAATACTTCCAATTTTTGTTTCTTTAAGGATTTTTAAAACTCCTAATTCCCTGCAGTATTAGTTTCCTAGTACCATGAACTACAGGTCTTAAAAGTGCAGAAATGCGTTGTCTCACTGTGTTGGAGAAAATTCAGAAACTCAAATTCAAGGTCTTGGCAAGGCTATGCTCCCAGTGTAGATGCCATTCTCCATACCTCTCTCCAAGCCTCTGCTAATCTCAAGTGCTTCTTGGCTTGTAAATACATCACACCAAAGTGCCCTCTTCACACGGCTTTCTCCTTAGGTGTCCTAGCATCTCCTCTCTCACCACTGTGTGACTACCAGTGGTTCCCCTCTTAATCAGAACAACAATCATATCATGGTCTGCATAACACTGAATTAATGGGAAGCAGAAAGGAAGTCCCTGACTTTGGATCATAGGGCTTGGTCCCCAGCAACATCTGTCCACACCAAGAAGGTACTGGTTAAATCTGTAATGACCCACAACTGAGGGGGAAAAAAAAAAAAATGGTAAGTAACATTCTCTGAGCACATGTTGTATGTGGTGCTGGGCCACATACCTGTGATAGGAGGAAGTTTACCCAACAAAAGAAGGCAGGTTCCTCTGTGCCACAGATGGGAGTGAAAAATGCCTGTCTGTGACATTGGAGCTCCCAGTTGAGCAACAGCCCAGAGTAAGGGCTGGTAAGCTAACCCCTCTCACACCTGCTCCACCCACTGGCTCTTCCCACCATCTCCCTTCCAGGTGAATATATTCCTTCAGCCAACGGTCTCTCAGCCCACACTGGGGTTCAGGAGTTGTTCTCAGCCCAGGAGCCCTAGGCTCAGCTTCATTGACCAAGAATTTCATAACTGAAAAATGCCTCACCCAGACCATGTCAGGAATGCCAGAGAGATCTGGGGCGTTGAACCAAGAGAAGGGAATATCTAGGGGCAATATTGACTCTAAGAATCTTAAGGACTAGTATGAGGAAGAAGAAGGAAAAGTAGGAAGGAGTTGAGGGTGGATTAATAAAAGTACCAATGGGGGCTGGCATTGTGGTGTAGCACGTAAAGCTGCTGCAAGTGATGCCAACATCCCACATGGGCATTGGTTTGAGTCCTGGCTGCTCTACCTCTGATTCTGCTCCCTGCTAATGTGCCTAGGAAAGCAGCAGAGGATGCTCCAAGTGCTTGTGCTCCTGCATCCACGTGAGAAACCTGGAAGAAGCTCCTGGCCCCTAGCTTTGGATAGACCTAGCCCTGGCTGTCACATCTTTTAGTAAGTGAACCAGTGGATGGAAGACCTTTCTTTCTCTCTCTCTCTCTCTCATCCCCTCCCTCCCTTTCAAATAAGTAAATATTTTCTTAAAAATTACCAGTGATGACAATGAAAATGGAAATATATGACATAGTCACTGTGTACCAAGTCGCCCGCTAAGCACTTTATGTGCCTTTCTTGGTTTACTCCTCACCAAACACGGGATAGATACTTTCAAAGAAAACCTTATTCTGATGTGTGTTAAAGCGATAAAGCAGACTTCGTTCAGGACCCTCACAACAGGTATAGGGACAACCATGGTGGGGTTTTGTGGTAGAGGAAATGGGGCTCAGTTTTGAATTCAGCAAGGAAAAGGGAGGATTGGTGGCCAAGGAACAGGGTGGAGGCCAGGTATGGAAAATTCCTAAGAGGCAACATCAGGAGTAAGGGAGATTTTGACCATGGGGCTCAGATAATCCCTGGAGGATGGCAGAGGATTGTTGAGGTTGATTAGTTTTGAGAGGAGGAGCAGGGTGGGGGCAAGAGGCGCGGAGTCACCACACAGACCCTGGGAGTCGGGTGAAAGCAGGCCAGAGACAAGCAGCCTGCAGACTTGTTTATTTCAGCTGGACAGCAGCTTAAATAGCCAAAGCAGCCAATCCAGTCAAGGGGTGGTCTATACCCTAACCAATCACAGCCTGTTGCCAGGCAGTATCCGAAGCCATCCAATCCCAGGCTGTTGCCAGGCAGGCTCCATTGCCAGGTGGGTTTCGAAGCCATCCAATCACAGCCTGTTGCCAGGCAGGCTCTGCTGCCAGGTGGGTTCGAAGCCATTCCTGAGTAACTGATGCTCGCTTGCCAGCGGCCATCTTGGCATGGCCTTCTCATTCCACCACAGAGGATGAGCACACTGATCAGATATGGAGAATCTGGAAACACTGTATTTTTTTTCGTTGTTTATGTTTTTATTTCATAATCATAACTTTTAACTCTGCAATTCTGCTAGACTTGGAGGGGAAGTAAGGAAAACACAGAACCAAAGACCTGCAGGGAGAGCACAATTCAGGGTGTCACGAGCAGATGAGGCAGAGGGTGCTCTCCTGAGCTAGAGGAATGGTCAGGTGGGTGAGATAAAACTCGTCAGATGCATTAGAGTTGTCCACAGTTGGCAATGGTGATCTTCTTGCTGGTCTTGCTGTTCTCGGACCCAAAGTGCTCCATGGCTTCCACAATGCTCATGCCCTCTTTCACTCTGCCAAAGACCACATGCTTGCCATCCAACCAACTCAGTCTTGGCAGTGCAGATGAAGAACTGGGAGCCATTTGTGTTGGGCCCAGCGTTTGCCATGGACAAGATGCCAGGACCTGTGTGCTTCAGCAGGAAGTTTTCATCCTTGAACTTCTCTCCATAGATGGACTTGCTGCCAGTGCCACTGTGGCGTGTGAAGTCACCACCCTGGCACATAAACCCTGAAATAATCCTGTGAAAGCAAGAACCCTTATAACCGAATCCTTTCTCTCCGGTGCTCAGAGCACGGAAGTTTTCTGCTGTCTTTGGAACTTTGTCTGCAAATAGCTCGAAGGAGACGTGGCCCAAAGGCTCGCCATCGACGGTGATGTCGAAAAACACGGTGGGGTTGACCATGGCTGATGGAGAGCAGCTGTGGGCAACAAAGGTACGAGGGCTTGGAGATCGTTTTCGGTGGGAACACTGCAGGGTTAGTCATGGTCCTTCCATGACGTCAGCCTGGATGACAGAGCAGGCGTCAGAAGGGAATAGATGCATGAAGACCTGTTTTCAAGCCATTTGAAGGAGGCACACTCCACAAAACCTTATCCGAAGCTCTGGTTGTGTCCGCTATTGGACTGCTGAGCAAAATTCAGTTTCCCTAAGACCTCGCAGTTGAACAGCATCTGCCTGGTCAATAAATATAGGGCAAAAAGTAGTTTAACAGCATAAATAAACTGCACCATTTCCTCTCTGAAAACACATTGTTTTCTTCCTCTCCCAGTAAAACTCACGACCATTCAAACACACACACATTTTCACGCTGAAGTGAAATGGCTGAGCCAGTGAGGCCCCGGGACTATCCTCCCAGCTGCTTCCCCAGCTTGCAACTTAACTCTCTCCAGATGGAACCCATCACTCCTTCTCCCTCCTCATAATTTTTGTCTTGAGTAAAACAACTCAAAGAGAGTTTTCTTTTCCCTCCTGTGAACTCTAAAGCGGGAGACACCGAGCTGCGGCCGCAGTGACGAACACCGGGTAGACACGGTTTCTGTCTCGCCCTTGGATGTCCGTATAAGGACAGTGGGCTCTCCCTTAGTGCAGACGGCTCAAAAGGACCAGACTTAAAGAGTAAGATCAGTCGTATCCAAGGAAAAGCTCGGTTCTTACAGAGATGAGGGATGCGTGGCCCATGGGCCGCTTGAAGCCCACGGGAGTATCTTGGTCTAGCCCTTCCAAGGCAACTTCAGGAGAGACTCAAAATTCGATAAATGTACAGCAGATCACTTTTTAAGTTGATAATTTTATATAGCCCACAAACGATGTTATAAATAAATATTCAAATGAACCCACTCCAAAAAGGACAATTCACTTGTCATGACTCCCTCTTACAGAGGGGGAGACCGTGCTTAGAGGGGTTCATTCACGTGGGGATAACTGGGTGATTTCAAGAGCCAGAGGCCTGATGACTGGTGTGTGACTGACTGACTATGTGTGAGGAATCCTTGTGGGTCTGTCCACTTATCCCCAGCGTGCTTTACAGTGCTTGATACATATATGGTAGTGCAGATACTTCACTGTACTGAAATCGCAACCTACGGAACTCACGAGCGGCTTCCCGTTTTTCTGTGAGGGATCCCTCCTCTGGTATTTATAGGAAGAATGTTCTCAAGACTCTGCACACGAGGGAGTGGGTGGGGAAGAGGAGGCAGTCTCTTTCCGGCTCCCAGGTCACCACAGGCCCTTGTTCCTGCTGGGAATTCTTGACCATGCTGCCTTGGTGGGATGCTGGTGCCTTCAGTCAGCTATGGTGCAGGTGAGGCTTCAGGGCAAGCCACGCTTCCCCTGATTTTCCCTGCATCATTATCTCCCAGAGGCATTGCTGTGGGGTTAGGAGTGGAGTGGATTCTGAATTCTGGCCCCCACTCCTGCAGGCAAGCCCTATATTAAAAACTTATGTAAGTATATGAATTTAGGTATATGTATATATGATATATCCTAGTTCCTGTGAGCCTGCAGGTTGGCAGGAGGTCATCTCACCTTCCCTGGCTTCCATAGAAGTGGTCTGCTGCTTGTGTCACTCACCCTTCTCCTGGGTCAAGGAGCATCACCCTGGTCTGTCCTCATGGTGATGAGAGAGGTGCAGGAGGTCAACTGCTGTCATGCCTGTGCCTTTTCCATATGTTTGCATCTCACCCGTGCACATCCCACTGGCTGGAGCACGTCACGTGGCTGGACTCAGAAGCAAGGGTCAGGGAAAGACAAGCGCTATTGGCTGTGGCCAAGGGCAGAGGAGAATGGGGCCGTTAGGGAGTGTCCTGCTGAAGGGCATATGGAATCCCCTGACGTGGGTCACCGGCAGCACCACAATGGAGGAGGACAGGCAGCATGGCCTCCATGCTGAATATTACTTCCTCATTGTCCGGGCAAGGTGCACCCTGAGGTGAGCTCTTCAGAGGGATTGCTGTTCTTTCCTGCTCCCCTGGTGTCACCTCTGTTGCTCTGTAAACCTTCCCTTTGCCTGAAGGAAACTCTCACCCCTCTCAGCAAGACTCTGCATGCTGCTTCCCCGAAGCACTGCAGTCCTCTACCACCAAGCGTCCAGGCTGCTAGAATGTTCCTGGAGGCTGCGTTTTCACTCCCGAGTACAGCCCTTGTGCAGTCTCTCCACAGTGTCCATTGTAGACTCTCCTGCTTAGCCACACACGTTGTCTTTCTCACTCTCCTTCTTACTTGCACATTCCTTCTCTCTTACATGCACAATTCTTAAGGTTTATTTACTCAGAGGCCGGCATTCTGGCATAGCGGGCTAAGCTGCTGCCTATCATACTGGCTTCCCATAAGGGCTCCAGTTTGCATCCCGGCTGCTCTGCATCCATGTAGGAGATCTGGATGAAGCTCCTGACCCTGACTTTGGCCCCGGCTGTCACAGCCATTTGGGCAGTGAACCAACAGATGGATGATCTCTCTCTTCTCTTGTAACTCTTTCAAATAAAATAAATATTTTTTTTGTCATCTGCACCTCCCTTGTCCCTTATGCAAATAGTAAAGACCATACCATTGAGGATTCAACAAGTAAATCTGTGTTCTGCATATACTGAAAGTTTCATAAATATTTGTTAACTTAATAAATCCTTTCATAGAAAATGACATCAATAAGACAAATATTATATGATTCCACTTATGAGGCACCTACAGAAATCAAACTGAAACAGGCAAAAAAAAGAAAATGGTGGTTCCCAAGGGCTGGGGAGCAGGTGGCTGGATGGGAAGGCAGCATTTAACAGGTTTAGAATTTCAGCTGAGTATAATGGAAGAGTTCAGGAAGTTGGTAGTGGTGATGGTTGCACAACAATGTGAAAGTACTTAATGCCATTGAACTAATGGTACATTCTGTGTTATATGATCTTTATCACAATAAATAAAAGAATAGCTTCAACAATATGGAAAATCAGTTGAGGCAAATAAACCTCTCCACTGATCATATCTATAAGTGTCACATTTATAGCTACATAGTAGCTACAGTGTTCATACTTTGGCCAGTTCATCATCAAAATGAATTTTGACCCAATGGTTATAAAAATGGCTTGCCACAAAAGTGGTATCAGCAAAATGGTCAAGGTGTTTAACTGCCTCAACAAACTGCTAGAATTATTCTAAGTTAGTATTAGATTAACTGGTATCTATTTTTATATTAAATTCTTCAAACATTCAATATTTTTTCTGTTTTGTCAACCATTTTTCTTCAATTGTTGTTAATTTTGTGTATGGGTATGTACTTTACACATGTTGTTGGGTCCTTTTTCTCTTCTGAATCATGCCAACTCAAATAATTCATCTAGTAGGCATGTGCAACTTTGGCCCTTTTCTCATCATTTTCTTGTGTTTTTGCTTCTAATTCCTTTCAATCACAACTGTATGCCTTTCCTCACACACTTTTTTTTAATATTGTATTTATTTGAAAGGCAGGGTTGGGGTGGGGGGGAGAGAGAGAGAGAAATCTTCCATCTGTTGGTTCACTCCCCAAATGGCTGCAATGGCAGAGCTGGGCCAATCCAAAGCCAGGAGCCAAGAGCTTCTTCCAGGCCTCCCACATGGGTGCAGGGGTCCTTGGATTTGAGCCATCTCCCCCTGCTTTCCCAGGTGCACCAGCAGGCAGCTAGATCAGAAGTAGAGCAACCAGGACTCTAACCAGTGCCCATATGGGATGCCAGTGCTGCAGGCAGTGGCTTTACCACTATATACCACAGTGCCAGCCTCGTCATACGTGTTTTAAATAGAGCCATCAGTTTTGCAGATTGAACATGCCAGGGTTAATAATGTCCCAAAACACCTGAAAGCGAGTCACAAGCACAGTAACCACAACTAGACCAAAGATCATGTCAAGACTAATGCTGTCCATTGAGCAGGAGTGAGTCCACACACTCTAGAAAGCAGACTGGCGGCCTAAGAGCCACAGTACAGCCTGTAGGCATGACTCCTATTGTGCATTTAGGATATGACCCACACAGTTTTTATTATTGTTGAAATCTGAATCTTAAGTGCAAAGCTTTGAAGTTTTTCTATGAATATCCAGATTTCTGGCCTCTTTTGAAAGTCAAAGGATCAGCACCAGGTGTCTACATTCTGCAGCAACAAGCACTAGTCCTGAGTGACTGGGGCACTGTCAGACAGACTTAGGCCATCTGGTTAACCATAGTACCCCCACCTCCAGCCACTATGGTGCATTACCCACCTGTCCTTAGTAAGTTCAGCCCTTGTGAAACTGGAAGCTTTCAATCTAAGCTGAAGCCTCAGAAGAGAGGCTTCCACAAACAGAAACCTTTGTCCTTTAATACTGAATAACTCCTTAGCAAGACATGCCTCAATTTAAAAATCTACTGAGCAGACACTTGGTACAGTAGATAAACCATAGCTGGGGATGTTCATATTCCATATCAAAGTGTCTAGGTTCTGGTCCCAACTCTGCTCTCTAGTCCAACTTCCTGCTAATGCACACACTGGGAGGCAGCAGTTGATGGCTCTAGTGGTTAAGTCCCTGCCACCTATGTGGGAGACCCGGACTGAATCCTTAGCTCCTGGCTTCAGCCAGGCTGTTGTAGGCATTTGTGGAGTAAACCAGTAGACAGGACATGTCTGTCTGTCTCTCTCTACTAGTCAAATAAATGTTTTTAAATTCACTGTTATGTAGAAAGTAAAGTTGGTGAGTTTTTAAGAAATAGATTAAATAAAGATAAACCACAAGAAATCCAAGTGAAACTATCTAATGAAGACAAATCACTAAACAAGGGTTATTATATATTTAAAACGACTTCCAAGTAATAATTAAGACTTGTAATAGCAAATGTTTTCAAATAGTAAAGAGTTTCAGAATCTTCTGTGTCTATACATACAGATATATAGTTTCTATCACTCTCCTATGCTTCCTCACTAAAAACGTGGTGATAGAATTGGAAAAAAATCCAGTTTAGGCACAAAGGAATTTTTTGGCTCATGGAACACACTCAGGTATGTCCATCCTTTAACTAATGACTATGACCAAACACAGATCTCCAATTGGTCACATCTGAATCACATGCACACATCTGGTCTGAAGGAGGAAAATGACTTTACCCAAAGTCCAGGAACAGAGGGTTGAGAAAGGGAGTACCTAGAGTCGAGTCAGGAATACTAGTAGCAGGAAACAGGTGAATATCAACAAATACCTGCCAACTAGGGGGATTATTATTATTACATCTGTAACAAATTATCAAAGTTAATGACTTTAAACAACACGAATTTGTGTTCCATTTCTGTAGGTTATAAGTCCAAAATGGGTCTCACCGGGCTAAAATCAAGGTACCAGCAAGACTGTGTTCCTTCTGGAAGCTCCATAGAAAATTTGTTCCCTTGCCTTTTCTAGATTCCAGGAAATGGCCCTTCCCTGCATTTTCAAATCCAGCAGCACAGAACCTTCCAAGCTCTCTGATCCTGACCTCTCTGTTTCCCTCTGTCATTTTAAAAGTTTTTATTCCTACATTGAGCCCATAACTCAGGATCATTCCTTAATTTATTTTTTAATGATTTTATTAATTTATTTGAGAGGTAGAGTTACAGACAGAGAGAGGGAGAGACAGAGAGAAAGGTCTTCCATCAGCTGGTTCACTCCCCAAATGGCCACGATGGCCGGAGCTGGGCCGATCTGAAGCCAGGAGCCAGGAGCTTCTTCCGGGTCTCCCATGTGGGTGCAGGGCCCAAGTACTTGGGCCATCTTCTACTGCTTTCCCAGGCCATAGCAGAGAGCTGGATTGGAAGAGGCACAGCTGGGAGTTGAACCAGCGCCCATATGGGATGCCAGCACTGCAGGCAGAGGTTTAGCCCACTATGCCATAGTGCCTGCCCCTAATTCCTTACTTTAAAATCAGTGGAGAGGCAGATTTTTGGCCTAGTGGTTAAGATGTTTTGCATCCCACGTTGGAAAACCTAGGTTCAAGTGCTAGTTCCACTTCCAATTCCAGCTTCCTGCTAATGCAGACTCTGGGAGGCAGCAGGGAATGGCTCAAGTAGTTGGACCCCTGCCACCTATATGGGAGACCAGGATTGTGTTCTCAGTTCCCTGTTTTGGCCTGGCCCAGCCCCAACCACTGGAGCATGAACTAACAGAAAGCAGGTCTCTCTTCTCTGTCTGTGTCTCTGCCTCTCAAATAAAAAATTCTCAAAAAAATAGGCAAAATTTTGAAAATAAAAATAAGAGCAGATAGATCAGCATAAAGATAAGCTCCTTGGATACAGACATGAACCCAAGGGGCAGGGGGCTGTGACTTTGCCACTAAAAAGCACAAGATGAATCATCCTCTGTAATTTCTAGGTGACCCTACACTTTGCTCAGAACTTCATTCCTCAGAGTTCTTTGTTCTAAGTCCTTGCTCATGAATTCATTTGTTTATTCATTTAATAAATAGCCATTAAGTAATTACCAGAGGCCTACCACTGTTTAAATGCTGAACACACAATGTTAAGCAAGATATTCCCCTTCTTTCAGAGTTCACAGTGTCATGGATGAACAAACTATAAATGAGCTAATCAGTAAGCAATATTTAAGTACTTAACTCATCTATTTCTATAGAGGTTTTTGTCTCTAAATCATTTTCAAAAATATTGGCTATATCTTACAAATTCTACTGTTTGTTTTCCTAACTTAACTCGATGTCCATCCTCCCTCTGGGTAGTCAGGGCACTACAGGGAGGAGATGGCCTTCACCAAAACCTGGTGGGTGGGAGAGCAGCCCTTCGTGCCTAGAGTCCCAGCTGAAACGGATTTCATGGAACAGAAACAGGTGGTCTTGATTCTTTACATAAATCTTTAAAGAACAACACCTCCCAGGGTCCCCAGACCCTGCCAGAGCAGCAGTTCAAGGGCACTTACATTTACATTTTATTCATAGCTAACATCATGGAGATTGACTTAGTAGAAAATACCATGGGGTTAGCATTGTGGCTCATCGGGTGAAGCCTCTGCCTGGGGTGTTGGCATCCCATATGGGCACCATTTCATGTCCCAGCTGCTCACTTCCAATCCAGCTCTCTGCTGCGGCCTGAGAAAGTAGTGGAAGAGGGCCCACTGCACCCTACTTGGGAGATCAGAAAAAACTCCTGGCTCCTGGCTTCGGATCTGCTAAGTTCCCACAGTTGCAGCTATTTGGAAAGTGAACCAGAGAATAAAAGAGCCCACTCTCTCACTTTCTCTCTCTCTCTCCCCCCGCCCTCATCCTCCTTCCCTCCATCTCTAACTCTGACTCTAAAATAAATAAATAGATAAATCTTAAATTTAAAAAAATTTAAAAAGAAAATACCAAATGGCTCAGAACAAATTAGATAGGAGGAAGGGGCCAGCTTCCCTAAATGAATGAAGGACAAGCAGGTAATAATCACAGTGATGGAGAATAGATTCCTACTTTTAAATATTATTTATCTGTAATATACCATTACATAGAGAATTACATTTCTAACTCAGTCATTGTTTTTTTGAAAGTCATAGTTACATAGAAAGAAGAAGAGGCAGTGAGAGAGAGAGAGGTCTTCTATCCGCTGGTTCACTCCCCAAATGTCTGCAACACCCAGAGTTGCGCCAATCCGAAGCCAGGAGCCAGGAGCCTCTTCCAGGTCTCCCACATGGTGCAGGGGCCCAAAGACTTGGGCCATCCTCCACTGTTTTCCCAGGCCATAGCAGAGAGCTGGATCAGAAGTGGAGCAGCTTGGACTTCAACCAGCACCCATATGGGTTGCTGGCACTGCAGGTAGCAGCTTTACCCGCTTATGCCACAGCGTCGGCCCCTCTAATTCAGTCTTTCTACTCATGCCCAAGACTATGGTATGGTGTTCATATTTATAAAAGATGGGTTTAAAGTGGCAATGTTCACACAGTTATCACAGGCTCGTTGTAAAGGAGTGTAGCACTCGGAACTCATCTCAGGACTCAGGCCAAAGGTTCTGTATACAGTCACTAAAAATTCTTCTAATATTTCTGTAGCTCAAGCCACATTTTATCCTTGTTATCTCACAAGAATCATAGGTCCCTTAAAAACATGACCTGGAAAAAATCCTTTTAATTATGTGTTGACAGCAGCACCATCCACTCCCTCCCTCCCTAGTACACTTTCCTCCTCCAACAGAAAAACACAAATATTCATACTGGAGGATGCTTTCATACTCCAACACATGAGCACAGCCTTAAATCTCAACCAAGTGCCTCACATTGCTGAAACAACCAGTTAGCTTTCTCTCAGCATGAATGAGAAAATATGAGCAGCCAGGAACTATAGACTTTATCCAATATAATGCTCAGTAACTCACAGATTGGGACAAGAGTGCTTTCCTCCTAACTAAAACTTTGTAGTCTTACATTTTAATTCATTTCATTTCAATTGCTTTATTAATCAAAGGCCCAGCTAGACATTTATAGGACTTACAAAGGATTGAACTGACAAGTGGTAAAAGAAGAATTATTTATAGAGGGTAAACCTTTGGTCGGTAAGGGAAAGAGAAAGCAAATGAAGACACTGACTTCTCTCTCTTTAATCCCATCTCCTGCTCTCATACCAATGTGTCTCACTGACCAAAGAGGCCACGGGGCAAGCAACACTGGGCAGTTGCAGGCCTGAGAGGTCACTTCCAGGCACACAGCCCGGAGCGTGTGTGAGGGGTGATGGGCCAATGCCAGAGGCCACCCGTGGCCTCCACACCAGTGACTTTCCCTCCCTGAGGCTGGTTACAGTGGAGAAGGCCTCCTCCAGTAAAGGCCTGAAATCCAGAGGCTCAGAAAAGAAACACCCATGAGCTCTATTCTTATGTGAACTTCCTCATTATAAAAGACTGCACACAGTTGAAAAAGGAGCAGCATATAGGAAAATACTTGCAACAAATAACAATAAAAACTGCTTCCTAAAATGTTCACTGTGTGCCAGATGCTGATCTAATGTGTCCTCACCCACTTACTCCTACAAGGGTGTGACATAGGCACCACCATTATCCTTCCCATTTTTCAGGCCAGGAATAGAGAAAGGTCAAGTAATTGGCCAGGACCACACAGTCAGCAAGTGGTCCAGCCAGGATTAGAATCAAGACAGCCTGGCTTCTGGGACCATGCTCATAACCTTGTACTCTACACAGCCGCTCAGGCTTTTCAATGCCAGCTGAAGCAGACAATGCCTTTATACCCACAGTTCCTAAGGGAATCCCAAAAGGAATATGAAAAAATAAAGAACTTAGTAGAAAAATCAGCAGAGGCCCTTAGTAAGCAACTCACATAAAACAAAATTTAAATGACCAAAAAACATCGAAGCCTCACTAGTAATTAAGTACATGCAAAATTTCTGAAGGAGATGCCATTTGTTTTTACTCAGTACATCAGAAAAAATTAAAAGATTGTAATTTTGTATTGGCAAGAGAATATATCTTTTCATAGACTGTGAGTTGGAATACAAATTGGTAGAGTTTTGTGTGGTAATATATACTAAAAGTTTAAATATCCCTTAACTTATGACTCAGCAGTACATGTCGACTGAGATCTAGCCTACAGAACTATGTGCGGAGGTAAACCAAAATATCTCTGCAATACAAACGTCAATTAGTATTGATTTTTTTAAGGATTTTATTTATTTGAGAGGTAGAGTTACAGACAGTGAGAGGGAGAGACAGAGAGCTGGTTCACTCCCCAAATGGCTGCAACAGCTGGCGCTGCGCCAATCCAAAGCCAGGAGCCAGGAGTTTCTTTAGGGTTTCCCATGAAAGTGCAGGGGCCCAAGCACTTGGGCCATCTTCTACTGCTTTCCTAGGCCACAGCAGAGAGCTGGATTGGAAGAGGAGTAGCCAGGACTAGAACCGGCATCCATATGGGATGCCAGCGCCGCAGGTGGAGACTTAACCCACAGTGCCACAGTGCCGCTGTGCCATCTTGGACTCATTCTTGTTAGGAAGAAAGAGGACATTACTTAGTGGAGGTCCAGATTCACAGCATCACTCTCTCAGTGCAGCTCTGAGATGTGAATTTGGTCTGACCGTAGTATTAACACAATTCTGACTTCGGAAGTCTTTATGTGGGGCATACACTCTGTTTCTCATGGGCCCCCTCATTTTGAATGGTCTTAAATCCTGCTGCTGCTTTTATTTATGATATCTGCCTAAATGCTTCTGCATCTGCAATGCCCAGTTCAATCCTCAGTATGTAACCACAAGGGATCTTAATGTTTTTCAAATACTTGGATTAAATGTAAAGAAACAGCATGTGGCTTTCAACCGAAGAGAGATTTCACCATCCCATCTGTGACAATCTTTGATAGTGAGATTTTAAACTACGCTTTGGATGATGTTTGTTTAAACTTTCATCAACAGCAGGCATTAAAATGTTATTGAGGGTCCAAGAGCATGATGCCCTAACTTTGTGTACTGGCATCGCCTGGAGTGCTTGTAGAGGTGCAGACTTCTGGGGTCAGCACTGTGGTGTAGTGGGTAAAGCCACTGCCTGCAGTGCCAGTATCCCATATGGGTGCTGGCTGTGGCCCAGAAAAGCAGTAGAAGATGGCCCAAGTCCTCAGGTCCTTGCACCCACTTGGGAGACCTGGAAGGAGCTCCTAGCTCCTGGCTTTGGATCGGCCCAGCTCTGGCCATTGAAGCCATTTGGGGAGTGAACCAGTAGATGGAAGACCTCTCTTTCTCTCTCTTTCTCTCTCTCTGCAACTCTGCCTTTCAACTTTTAAATAAATAAATCAGAGGAAAAGGAGGAGGAGGAGAGGTTAGAGAAGGAGGAAGAGAAATGCAGACTTCTGGGGCCACCCCCACCCAACCCCACCCCTGAGATTCATTAGGTAATGATGCTAAGTCAGGGAAATGCGAGACCACATTTCAAGAAATAATATTTTAGTTAATACTTAAGGGGTTCCCATTAATCCCACAACTCCCTTCCCATGGTGGGACCCACAGCAACTCACAGTCTATATTTGGTGGAGCTGTGCTCCAGCCATAATGGATCAGCATGGGGGAGGTTGGCTGCTTCAAGCTGGGTCTATCAGAATCTTTTTTTTTTTTTTTTTTTTTTTACAGGCAGAGTGGATAGTGAGACAGAGAGAAAGGTCTTCCTTTTTGCCGTTGGTTCACCCTCCAATGGCCGCTGCGGCCAGCGCATCTCGCTGATCCGAAGCCAGGAGCCAGGTGCTTCTCCTGGTCTCCCATGTGGGTGCAGGGCCCAAGGACTTGGGCCATCCTCCACTGCCTTCCCGGGCCATAGCAGAGAGCTGGCCTGGAAGAGGGGCAACTGGGATAGAATCCAGCACCCCAACCAGGACTAGAACCCGGTGTGCTGGCGCTGCAAGGCGGAGGATTAGCCTGTTAAGCCACGGCGCCGGCTATCAGAATCTTTATTCTGAGGGTTTGAACTTGGAATTCAGTGATGCTAATAATCTCTACTTATAATCACATTGAAAGGACAGTGAGAACCCACAATTCAGGGAAGGCCATTTTCCACCTCGCATATACCAAAGCAAAGAAAGTCAAAGCTTTAAGGAAAAGAAGCCACAATGCTAAGAAAAGCAAAGGTGAGAGATGGTGCAATCCTGTATTAGGGTGAGGTAACTTCTGTAACACCCCCAAACTTCCGCGACTGTAAGAGAATTGGACATCTGCTTCCTAGCAGTCTACCCAGGGCTCCTTGGTCTGGTGGTTCTTTTCAGCAGCTTGCCTATAAGCCATGCCCAGCACAGAATTCCTTTCATCTTGTGGCTCTGCTTTCCTATAGATCTCTGGGCCTTTCCATTCAGTCAGTGGACGTGATAAGACATCAATAGGAAGCTTTCATGGCCCGGGTGTGGAGCAGCAGAATCACTCTATCAGCCAGAAATCAGCCACACAGCTCTTTTAACTACAGGGGACGCCAGGGCCTGTGGTCCAGCTACAGTGCCCAAAAGAAAAATGAAGTTCGGTAGACAGAGCAACCTGCTACAAGCTCCAAAGAGAGGGAACATAAAAGAACAAATGCCAGGCTATTCTCAAAAAAAAAAAAAAAAAAAAAAAAAAAAGGAAAATAAAAGTTGGCAAGGACATGGAGAAATTAGAATCTTGTGCACCACTGGGCTTCCTACACTGGGTTACTAACCATGCTTTCATGGCTTTGCAAGTGCTCTTCTCCTGCCTGGAACACCTTTCTAATTCCCTCTGTTCATTTGGCCTATTTCCGCTTCTTCATCAAGAGCGCTTGACATCATCTCATCGTCTCTGGGAAGCCTCTGGCGACTCCTCCTGGCCCCGGGATTAACTGGAATTAGTTGCTGCTCTGATGCCATCTCCCAACAGATGCTCCCTCTGTGGCTCCTCCACGTGCCCAGTTGTCAGCCCTTATGGTGGGACTCTGTGTTTGCCTCATGTCACCAGAGCCCATTACTGAGCCCTGGCATGTCTGGGCACTCAACAAATGTGTTTACCACGAAGGGACTGTCATAGCTTCCCAGAATTTGTAACAAAGACAAGATGCCAGTTTAAAAACAAAACAAAGCGAAAAAGAAACACCAGACACACACTGATGTGTTCGTTGCATACCAAATCTCATTATTTTGATTTGAGAAGATCAATTATTTTTGGACTATTGATGGTCAAGCAAGATATTTTCCCATACTAGAAGAGTTAAAACTGAAAGATTCAATTTTTCCTTTCCCTAAGGACTGACTGTATTCAAGACTGCAGACACAGAAAATAATAGAATACAATTGGAAGCTAATGAAGTTCTCATTTTTACTCACCCTGGCCATGCTTCTACATGGGAGTAAATCTGTTTACATCTGTAGAAGGAAAAATCTGTGTTTCATTTTGTAAACTCAGAGCAGGAATCAGCTGCCTGAAGACATCCTGCCACTGTCACAGCATTTTAGGGAAGTTCTATGGATTGCCGACTCAGATGAAACGATCACTCTTTGCTAAGGAAGAGAAATTGTACCCTGCTCATAACCTGACAAGTCACCAATGAAAGCCGAGGCGGGGGCTGATTTGCTCCTAATTCCCAGGACAGAGTCATGCAAGTTCTATTTATAGGTTAAATCTGGTCAGCACAAAAATGCACAATAACAAAAGATGGCTGTAGCCCAAGGGGATAACCAACTTCAAGGAAAGCCATTGCTCACTAGGAAAGCACAGGCCACAGGAGATTTAGACCAAGACTTGCCTCCATGGAATCTGACCTGTGTAACCGTCCCCCTCCTAGCCCAGCAGCTCTGTAGCAGGCCTTCCTCCCAGGCTTAATCCAAACCTCACTTGCTGCTTTTCCTGACCTTTTTCTGGCCGATGGTATTTTGGGGGCTGGACTGAGTTAAGATAGCTAGGCAGTGTCAGCAGCCAGAAACACAGTCGTGTGAAGGGAGACTTGGTGAACCCAAGGGCTCTTTCTTCAAGGACGGGTAGCGATGGGACCCATGGAAGTCCTGGGTGAGGTCCTCCTCTTGGCCCTAAAAATGCTATAAGGCTTACACAGCATGAATAAACAACACCTCATTTCACACAGTGTTCTAGTCACCAGCATTCGTGTTTGCAATCCATTTCCTGCATTCTTATTTTAAGAATAATACAGCAGTTTCAGGATACTAACTTTTTTGAGTGTGGAAATTTTCCTTTTGTAGGGAGCATGGAGTACTGAGTATAAGACTGAGAGCAGAGGTCAGTCCTCTTGTGCTTCTGCTGGCCTGCCCTCATCACCACCTTCGCTCTGCGCTGTCAGCACCCCTCGGAACCCAAGAACCTTCACTGTGATAGGACGCCCAGATTTCCACAGCCCCACCTCACCCCACTCTCCCTTGCAGAAAGCTACACTAGCACTGAGACCCCAGGACTCTGCACGTATCCTGAGACCTGAGCCTTGAGAATTTCTGGAAAAGTACAGCAATCCAGAGCATCTGTGTCTGCTCTTGTCTCCGGCACACCTAAATCCCAGGCATCTCCTAAGACTGTGGATGGCTGTGAATTCTTTCCTCACTCTGGAGATCAGGCCGTGGCTCTAGGGAAATTACAGAGAATAAGATTGTTGAGGCTGACTTGACAGATAGCAAAACAGACTGTCTGGCAACATCAACTAAAATAGTACAGCAGTCATATGCGAATAGAGAGGTAGATCTACAAAAAAGAAAGAAGAATCCAAGAAAGGGATACACAAAAAATATACACACATATACACATAAATACACATGCACACACAGAGAGACACATGCATACACATACACAGAGATACACATATACACACATACTTGCTCCTACATATATATGCATATTCTCACACATACACACACGCATACACATATACATATGCCCAGTGAATTTATTATATGATGCAAATATTTTACATTGATTATTTATGGAGAAAGGACTGTTATCCAATACTATTGAAAAATAATGGACTATCAGTTTGGCAGAAAAGTGAAGATTGCTATATAACATTTTTTAAGATTTATTCATCTGAAAGGCAGAGAGAGAGTAAGAGAGAAAGAAAGAAATTGATTTTCTATCTGTTGCTTCAGTCCCCAAATGTTGCAAGCCAGGAAACTGGAATTCTACCTAGGTCTCCCACATGAGTGGCAAAGGCTCAACTACTTGGGCCATCTTCCACTGCTTTCTCAGGTACATTAGCAGGAAGCTGGATTAGAAGCAGTGCAGCCAGAAGCAGTGCAGCCAGGACAGTGGCTTAACCCAATGCACCACAATGTGGGCTTCCTATCTATCTTTTTTTAAAAAAATATTTTATTTATGTATTTGAGATGTAGAGTTACAGACAGAGAGAGAGAGAGAGAGGGAGAGAGGGAGAGAGAGAGGTCTTCTATCTGTTGGTTTACTCCCCAAATGGCTGCAATTGCTGGAGCTGTGCAGATGCGAAGCCAGGAGCTGGGAGCTTCTTCCTGGTTTCCCACGTGGGTTCAAGGCCCCAAGCACTTGGGCCATCTTCTACTGCTTTCCCAGGCAACAAACAGAGAGCTGGATCAGAAGAGGAGCAACCGGGACATGAACCAGCACCCATACAGGATGACAGTGCTGCAGGCAGAGGCTAAGCCTACTATAGCACAGTGCTGGCCCATAAATATCTTTTATCCTTTGTCCAAATAAGTTCTGAGTAGATAGAGGCTTAAATATTTTTCAAAATATTTGAAAAAATAGAAGACAATCTGACAATCCTACCATGAGAGACGCCTTTTTAGGTTATGAAAAGATTGCTCAGATTTTGCAAGAGACAGATTTGGTAGTACAGAAGTTGTAAACTTCCCAATGGCCAAAAAAGATATCAGGTAAGTTTAAAGTTCAATAACAAGTTGAGAAACACATTTACAATGCATCTTTTTAAAGGTGAATGTAATGGCATCTTACAAATTAATATGGGAAAGAGAAATTCCTCACTGGAAAACGGGTGAAAAACAAAGAGGTAATTCACAAGGGTAGAAGTGCAGATACCACGAAATACTACTAGAGATCCAAGAAAGTCCAATTAAAGAACAGTGATGTATCAGAGTTCACGTATCAGATTGGCAGAGACTAAGCAGAGTGATACTGTGCAGGTTGATCAGCTGGAGGGAAATAAGATCCTTCCATCCACTGGTGGGAGTGGAAATGATACCCATTTCTCCAGGGCAGGGTGGCTGTGGGTATCTGAATTCAAGTACATACTTCATCTGAGCAGCAATTCTGCTGCTGGGAATTTGTCCTGGAAAAACAGCCAGGAAGGGGAGATGAAGACACAGCATTATGTGGTAGGTACAGTGTGGGAGGGGAGCACAGAGACCCAGTAGACCCTTGGGGACCATGGAGCACAGAGAAGGGTCAGGCAGATTTCCAAGAGGAGGAGCTACTGGAGGTGATCTCTAAAGATAGGTGGAAGGAGGGAAGGGGAGGGATGGGAGGACAAAGAGTGGGCAAGAGAGAATTTCATGCATTTGCTGACAAAAGCTGGGGCAGGACTCATGTGAGAATTGTGCAGGGAAAGTGCTGGAGAGAAAAACAGTCACAAGAATATTAATGATGGCTCCTAATAATTCTCACTTTCTGAATGAGTAAATGCAAATTTGGTTACACGGCTGAGGTTAATGTAGCTGGTCACATGACTTGAAACAAAAAAGGTGGGACTGAGGCCAGAACTGTGGCAAAGTGGGTAAATCCACTGCCTGCAGTGCTGGCATCCCATATGGGTGCTGGTTCTACTCCCAGCTGCGCCTCTTCCGATCTAGCTCTCTGCTATGGCTTGGGATAGCAGTAGAAGATGGCCCAAGTCCTTGGGCCCCTGCACCCGTGTGGGAGACCTGGAAGAAGCTCCTGGCTTTGGATCAGCGAAGTTCCAGCCATTGCAGCCAATTGGGGAGTGAACCAGCAGATGGAAGACCTCTCTCTCTCTCTCTCTCTGCCTCTCCTTCTCTCTCTTTTTCTATTTATACTTTCAAATAAATAAATAAATATTAAAAAAAAGAAGCTGGAACTGTAGTCTAGGACCATCTATGGAGCCCAGGCCACGGTCAGGAATTTGAACTCTGTTGGGGCAGCCATGGGCTACAGTGGAAGGCATGCAGTGGTGTGGAGAGGGGATTGGGGGCAGCCAGGGCAGGAAAGGGGAAATCAGTTAGGAGCTGATTGCAGGAAGACAGATGGACTAGGAAAGATGAAGTAGAGTGAACACTGCTGAGTTTGAAAGATTATCAGTAGATAAAATCCCTAGGACTTGGGACTCTGTTGTGTGCAGTATAAAAGAAACAGAAAAGTCAGGGTGACCACTGATTTGTAGCTGATGTCACAGGAGGGGGGAGTGCTACGATCCAAAGACTGGCCAAGTGCCTCCTGAACACACTTTAGGTCCACACCTTTGCTCTCATTCTTCCCTTCTGGGAAATATAACCCCATTCCTCTTCAAGGTGAAATCTCATCCATCCTTCAAACCCCTCTCGTGATGTCTTTTCAGAAAACTCTCCCTCTACCCTCTCAGACTGTGCAGCCAGGGCCAGCATTCTGTTGTTGTCTTGTATTTGCCTATATCTGTCTGATGGGTAATCAGCTCTGTAGATATCTTCCTTTCCACTCTTGTTGGCCTCCTGGGAGCAAGGCCATGTAGCCATATCCATACCTCCATTCCACACGTTCTGCAGTCCCCCAATGGAGTCTCTTGTGCATGGCAGACATCTCAATAGTGGACACAAAGAAAAATAGCTCTATCACCCCCATCCAATCTGAGATTTTGCTTTCTCAGCATTTACCAAATATCTAAATGTTTCTTGTTCTAGAAGAAACCAAGATTTGGAAGGAAGTTTTGGAATGCCTGCAGGAGATTCTCTTAATCCTTAACTAGCTGATAACACCACAGGAAACTATTTTAAGGAAAACAGTGATGAAGCAGTAGGATACCATTACCACTCCCTTGCTGTACCGAACAGAACATTTTGAGAGTAATTTCCAGTGGAATGTCCTCCAAGTCTATATAAATAGTCATGGTCAGCTTGGTGAAAGTGTGTTTCCAAGATGAACTGATAAGCTAAGCGAGATAAAGGAGGTCAAGTGGACAAGATGAATTGAGTGGTACTTTTATAGACATAGTTTGAGCGTTTTTCCAGAAAGCTGCAGGAGCTCAGACATTCTATAAGTCTACCTTATTTTAGGGAGCATAATGCAAAATAATAAATTAGAAAAGATAAATAAATTAGTAAAGTTAAAATATTTTTGGAGCTAAAATATTTCAACTCTACAAGAGCTCAGCTATGAACATATTAACACAAGAAATAAGCCATTCCTTATGATCCGATGGCAGGAGCCAGGTGCTTCTCCTGGTCTCCCGTGGGGTGCAGGGCCCAAGCACTTGGGCCATCCTCCACTGCACTCCCTGGCCACAGCAGAGAGCTGGCCTGGAAGAGGGGCAACCGGGACAGGATCGGTGCCCCGACCGGGACTAGAACCCGGTGTGCCGGTGCGGGAGGCAGAGGATTAGCTTGTTGAGCCATGGCGCCGGCCCCCCAGTGGCATTTATTTTGACTCCTAAATATAAGAGGGAGAGAAGCCAGGTAGAGCTGAGGGGTGACGTGTAGCACTAAGTTTACAAGGGAGCTGAGACATGGATTTTGTTGTGGCTGTAATTGCATTGATTACAGGGAAGAGGGGAGCACTTCCCTTTCACTTTCCCAGTGGTGACCCTGGCATGGAAAGATGAGGTGACTTTTTCCGCTGCACACTTGTAATAGACATAAAGTTCTTGTTATTTGTACCATTCCTTTGAATTAAACCATTCTATTTCAGAAGGCTCTAGGAAAAACATCAATGCTGCCTGGAAGAAGTATTGCAAAAATCACTACCCATTAGCAACTTCAAATGAATTAAATTATTTACCTGTGGTGTGTGGCCATCTCCCTAGGCACTGAGGGCGTTGGGTTGACTCGCCGGGCCGGCACACCATTGGAGGGTGAACCAACGGCAAATGAAGACCTTTCTCTCTCTCTCTCTCTCACTATCCACTCCACCTGTCAAAAAAAAAAAAATGCTGCTGGGGAAGGCAGTTGTCCTCCCAGTTAAGACATTGCTAGGGACTTAGGCATCCCATATAGGAGTTCAAGTGCTAGCTCTTCTTCCAATCAGCTTCCTGCTAATGTGCACCCTGGGAGGTCACCGTGTTGGCTTAAGTAGTTGAGTCCCTGCTACCCACTTGAGAGAATGAACCAGACTGAGTTCCAGGCTACTGGGTTTGGCCTGGCCCAGCCCTGGCTGCTGCAAGCATTTGGGGAATGAATCAGTAGATGGAATATCAGTGTGTTGTGTGTGTGTATGTGTGTGTGCTTATGTGTGTTTCTGCCTTTCAAACAAATAAAATGAATAAATAATTTAAGTAAATAGATGTTTCTAACCCCTAGACTAGATAAAAAAAAAATCTAGGCCCTTTCACAAAATCCAGTACCTCCCCCTCCCTGCCAGAACAGCACTCATCATTCTATGTACAACAGCTATTTGCTTTGTCTTAACTATCATACTGAAACTTTCTGTAGTCAAAAATGCTGCCTTCCTTATATCCTTCCATATACCCAGAACCCAGCCCAGGATGGGGCACAATATAGGAAACCAATAACCTAAAGAATAGAGAAGTTTGTTTTTAATCCTAAGGAACCAATGACCCCATTTTCAAGGAAAAGGTGAATGTTTCAAAGTGCATGTGCTGATAGGAACCCAGTGATGCCAATCAGGCACACGCTCATTGAGCTCTGCTGTAAAAGGCACTACTGGAGAAGCTGTAGGAAGGTAGAAGGTGTGTAAGACTCATGTCCTACCTTTAAGGAACTTAAAATAATGAAGTGAGAACAATAACCCTTCCTCAAACACGGCTGAGCCAGAAGCACATTTTGAAGATCTGTGTGTGTGTGTGTGTGTGTCCTGGACTCAAGGGAGGCTGACCAATTCCTTCCTGACTTTCTAATTCAGTTTACTGAACATTCCATTGGAAGTGTCACCCTGGTCCCAGTGTCAACGACCTATGACCAAGTAGTTTCCTGTTGCAAGGACGTCGCCCAGAGGAGACCTAACTGAGGAGTGTGTTTTTGCTACTTAACGCGAGGCATTAACACAGCAGGCCCATGTGCATGGGACCAGGCTGAAAGGAGGCTGAGGAAGTCGGGTGGGAGGTGTGCGGTCTTTGCTGGTGTGTGTGATATCAGCCAAATGGAGAGCATCTGGGTCCTGTCAGGGTTTCCCAGAGATCATCTCTGTCTAACTGCAGCGCGAGCAAATTAAGATTGATAAATTGTATGGCTCCTTCTGGCTTTAAAGATCCCAGATGCTCTGCTAAATTAATGGTTGCTCTATCTCCACTCAATCTGACACCAAAACAGAACCTTGAAAACATACCAGACCCCCCTCTCCAACCTTCTGAGCACACCCAGGGCAGCCCGGCTTCCTTCAGCCTGGATTCCAGTGTGCAAACTCTTGCATTGAGTTAGTGCCTCTATGTGTGTGCATGTACATGTGCGTACCTACGCACACACATGGATTTTCAGATGAGAACTTATTACCACAGGGCACATGGACACATAGCCTTGACCAACAAACATACATCTATTGCTCAACTTGCCAATACTTCCTTAAACACTAAATTGCTTACTACAGAAAAATTCTGAGGAAGATGAGTTCATTTCTGTTATTTGGAAACTATCATTTTACACAAATACAACATGCATCCAATAATACCTATGATTGTTCTGTTCTCTACTTGGTAGAGGGCATGTTTTGTATGTATCAGTGGAAAACAATCAAACATAGCTTGAGGGACAGTATTTGGGGCACTTAGCTAAAGCTGTTGTCTTTCGGTGAGGCTGCAGAGCTGAAATACAATTGATGAATGGCCTTTTGATGTTCAATCAGGTATCCCCAAGCATGCAGCTCCAAATGCAGTATCTTTATAACGATGTTTCCTTTAGAATGGAGCTAACTAAAGGAAAATATCCTGGAGGTGGGGGGGCTGCCACTGTGGCATAGTGGGTAAGGCCACTGCCTGCAGTGCTGCATCTCATATGGGAGCCAGTTCAAGTCCCAGCTGCTCCTCTTCAATCCAGCTCTCTGCTACATCCTGGGAAAGCAGTAGAAGATGGCCCAAGTCATTGGGTTCCTGCACTGGTTTGGGAGACCCAGAAGAGGCTCCTGGCTTTGGATAGGCACAGCTCCGGCCATTGTGACCATCTGGGGAACGAACCAGCAGATGGAAGACCTTTCTCTCTCTGCCTCTCCTTCTCTCTCTGTGTAACTGACTTTCAAATAAATATATAAATTTTTTTTTTAAAAAGGAAATATCCTGAATGAAGGACATGCAACTTAGAAAGGCACCAAAGTCACTAAAGAAATGTCTTACATTACATTCAGGCCATTGATTTATCCACTTCCATGTTTTCTTTCTGATAAAGGCACTAAAAGGAATTAGACAGATTTTGTCCTCTATAATGTCATCTTCAATGTGTAAAATGACCCTAAGCATTCATAAAATCTTTGTCAAGAATCTGAGTGACTGCAAGTAATGATTGTACACCCAAGCCCTTCCTAGCAAGGCATGCAGTTCCCAAATCCAAGACCTCCCACATGGGATCCACATTGCCTTCCTCAACTGGTTGTCACCTGACTTTCAAAGTCCTCCCATTTCCAGAGCCCAATGATAATATCAGCAAACCAACCTTCGCCCATTCATCACTCATTCATTTATTCATTCATCCATTCAACAAGTATTTATGGAGTTCTTACATGCTGGAATACATTGATGAAGAATGAACCTGTAGCTCTCAAAACGAGGAGCATGGATCAGGAGCATCAATATTACCTGAGATTGTGCCAGAAATGCAATCTTGGAGATTTTACCTCAGAGTTAATTGCACTCCAAACTGTGGGAGTGGGACCTCGGCAGTCTGTGTTTTAACAAGCACTACAGACAGGAATGATGCACAATCAACTTAGAAAACCACTAACAAGGACTAAGGCCCCACCTTCAGAGTGTATGCTCTGGTAGGAGAGACGGGCAATAAAGATCCTAGAAGTGCACAATATGATGTCAGGCAATGATCAATGTCGTTTTCTTAAAAAGCAAATCAAAGAAATAGAGAAAGAGTAATGGGGCACTATTTCAGATAAGGTAGTCGGAAAAGGAAAGGCCTCCCTGAGGAGATGACACCAGAGCAGAGCAATGAACAGAGTGTGAGAGGAAACCATGTGGCTGTCTGGCTCTGCGTCATAACCCTGTATTCTGTCTCCCTTCAGAGTCTGCAGATAAATATTAGACCACACTGGAGAGGAGTCTGCCCTACCAGCCATCACAGAATGGGAATTTGAATCCTGGGGAAAAGTAAAAATTGAGTATCTTCTCCAAACCCCTAAGTTTCGAAGTCGGAAGAGAGCAAAATAACCAAGAGTCTCTGTTATTTCAGTTACCAAATGAAATAGACCTAAGAGCAAACCTCTTGACAGCCAGGATTATGAAAAGGCAGACTGAGCTGCCAGGACAGAGGAACACTTTCCTGAAGGAAAGATGATTGCCCAATACTCATGGATCAAGTGTGATTCTGGTGGGAGGGCAGCCTGAACACGACGACAACTGCAGGTCACAATTGTTCCCAAGATTATAGACATCTGCTATGTCTCCTTTTCCTGTGATTATTAGGAAAACTCTCAAGCATACGCAAGGATCAGAAGGATCACCACACATAGACTCGTCACCCAGAATCCAAATCTGTGAACATTTTGCCATTCTTGTTGTATCTAGATATTGAGTAGATAGATAAATAGATAATAGATATAGCAAATTACTTGAAAGTAAGGTACAGGTATCGTGAAACTTTATCTCTAAAATATAGAACCATGTATCTCCTAAAAATATCTTCTAAAAAGGACATTTCCTACATAATCACAGCACTAGTACTACTACTAAGAAAGTTATTGATAAGTTTCTCACACCTAGTCCATACTCAAGTTTCCCCAATTGTTTTAAAAACATCCTTTAGTGACTTGTTTAAATAATAACTTGCCTTGTTTCAGTTGAGATTTGAGCTTTGCTCAGTTTTACATGTAGATATAGACAATGGCATTGAAATTATACCAAAATTTGACATGTGATGATTAAAATCTCAATAGTTCTGACACATTGAAAAGCAAGAAAATGAAGAAAACTTAGGGCAACGGAGTTGGTGAGACAGAGCCTGAATAATGCATCCAATTATTCAGCAAATAGACCTGACACTGAACATGTGGTGAGGTGCAGCTCAGCCAGCAGAAGAATCAAATCGGAAGAATCAGAAACTTCCTCCGACTAACGAGAATCCCTTCACTGGCTCTGCCTACACCTATCACTCACTTCTTTTGTGTTACTGCCCTCCTTGCAAACTTCATCTGTTTACTTATGAGATTATAATAAACTGACCTAATTGGTGTTTATAGGGGCCACTTGACTCATAAAGATAACCTGTGTACTGCGATTAAAATGGCAAGCTGATGGGCACTGGATAACCCCAGTCAGTGGACAAATAAGAGATGCAGTGAAATTCACCTATGTGTGGTACAAATGGAACAGCCAAGGGAATATATGGTCAAAGAGTTTATGGGTTGTGGCAAATTCTTCTTGGCTTCTTTATTATGTGTGTGGACAAGGGAGAGAGCGACCTCTCTCCTGAAATTCTGTGTGAGGGGTTTGTCTAAAAGTGCACACGTGAGAAATGAAAGCTCGGCTCTCTGTGGCAAAACTCGCCTGCAGTACATCATCATGGAAAAGAAATGTAATACATACGACGTCTCTTGGTTCAGTTAGTTTTTACTGCACATCTATTAGACACAGGAATCTGTTGGGCAATTGAGGGGACTCAAATCAGAGGCTGGCTCTGTCTTTCGGAAGGTTTCAGGGCAGTAGGAAAGAAAGTAGCAGACACTTTCCTGCAGACACAGAGTGATTTTGCTGGCACAACATAGGTTCCAAGTGTAGGTTTTGTAATTTATTCACCCATGCCTGTCTCCACCAATCCACACTGGCCTTGGTGAGGCTTACCATGAGTTGTTAATGTTATCATACATAAGCTTCAAGAGAGCAGAAAGTTTGCTCCCCTACATACTCTTACGCAAGAGTGAACAGACATGTTATATGTCCAGCACATAATAAGTGCACATTAAATTATTTTACCTCAATGAACATGCACACCCGGGGCAATATAATAAAGCATACTATCTTCCTACATTTTATGCTAAAATATTTAATTTGTATTTAATTTGCTTGACCTTCCACACTTTTTTAAAGATTTTTTAAAAAATTTATTTGAGATGCAGAGCTACAGAGAGGAGAGACAGAGAAAAAGGTCTTTCATCTCCCAATTCACTCCCCAGATAACTGCAATGGCCGGAGCTGAGCCAATCTAAAGCCAGGAGCTAGGAGTTTCTTCCAGGTCTCCCACATGGGTGCAGGAACCCAAGCACTTGGGCTATCTTCTACTGCTATCCCAGGCCATAGCAAAGAGCTGTATCGGAAGATGAGCAGCCAGGACAAAAACCTGTGCCCATATGAGATACTAGCCCTGCCTACTACACCACAGCACAACAGCGCCAGCCCTGACCTCTCACACTGTGTAAGACAAAGAGGTCAAAGGGGAGATGATGATAACTCAAATAACTAAGAATACTGTTTTATTCAGATCTGATTTTCCTTTTCAGAAGTGATTTTATTCTAAGTTTAACCTGAGGTAATGAAAACTATACAGGCAGAAGCTATTGATCCCAGTGTTTAGCAGAAAAAAAAAGCAACCTCCTTGGAACTGCTGTAACTTCTACCCTAATTCATTGACTCTCTCCCCATTTAAGATTTTGCATGGCTCGACAAGAAACTGAAGCTAAGTGTGGATAATTTAAATACTTCATATGTCACTTAGCCTAATTGGCATTTAACCCAAGTAGTATTCTCAATAGCAAATGTAATTTAGAGACATAATTTCCATGGTTGTTGAACACCTTTGGCCACTACTCTAATGATCCCTCAACAGAAAGTAGGCTTAATTTTTAACACTGAATTTCCGCTTTTCAGTCTTCTCTCTGAAATACACTACTCACATGAGATAAACAGTATTTATCAAGACTGTGGAATTCCAGACAGCTTGTGAGATAATTTTTGTAATAATTCTAATAACTACTCAGATTGCTCCCAGCAACGTTCTTAGTGTCTTACAATAATTGGGGATGTTCTCCAAGGCCCACCACTGGCTTTTGAAAAATAATTCTCTTTGTAATTATTCAAATCGTCTATGAAACGTTTTCAGCATCTTTCTGGGGAAGTGGAATATCCACCAATGATGGCCAAAATTTTATACCTTACGCTTCTCAAGCTCAGAAGAATCCAGCTGAGCTCTTGCTCCCAGCCAGGATCAGAGGAGCTGCCTCCTATGGTGCCATTTAATTAACTCACTCCAGGAAACAAGGAGGTTAACAAGGAGACTTTGTGTCTCTGTATACCACCATCAGTTGTTCTGTGAAGGGAATGATCCTTCAGCTTGGGTTTCATGGGGTCTCTTGCTGTCCCAGGCTCTTAGCACAAAGGTCATCACAAGTGGCATTTTCTATTGACCACTGTTCAAAGCATTAAATAACTGGAAGGGATTGATGAGAGTCCAGTGTCCAAATTGCTACACTGAGTCCACTAAGACCAGCTTCTCCTTCCACTCCATGCCCCTGACCTGCCAACAGAAGCCACTGTCCAAATTGCTACACTGAGTCCACTAAGACCAGCTTCTCCTTCCACTCCATGCCCCTGACCTGCCAACAGAAGCCACTGGATTTCCTGTCTCAGCCTCAGAGTATCCAGAGACCAGTTACCTCTGGGTGTCATATGATATTTAAAAAGGAGTAAAGAAGGGGACAGGATTTAAAACGACACCAACTTAAATATGCAGGGGATTCCCACTGTCCATCCCTTGCCCAACTGCCCAAGGCTTAGCTCATGACCTATGGGGCATTTTTACTCAAATTTCAGACCCTAGCCTCTTTTTCTTCTGAAATGGCTCCAAACTCTGGCCCCTTTCATGCCTGAGCAAGTTCAAGGAGGGACCCAGATCAGGGAAAGAACAGTCATTTCACTTTCCCATGTCTTTAAAGTAGTCTACATAAGTGCTACAGAGGCCCTCGGCCATCAGTTCATCCAAGATGAAACAGCAGATCTGCATTCCCATGAGATAGGCATGGAAGAGGATCGGCACCTGGCATGGCCACAGTTGCTGGAGCCAAAAAGGAGTGGTTAGAAAGTAGAAAATTCCCTACTCCAAAGACAGCATTCCTTTCTGTGGGTTCTACAGCAATGCCACCACTGGGCATTCTCACTCACTCACTCTCCCACTCTCCTCTCATTTTTTTTTTTTTTTTTGGACAGGCAGAGTGGACAGTAAGAGAGAGAGACAGAGAGAAAGGTCTTCCTTTTCTGTTGGTTCACCCCACAATGGCTGCCGCGGCCGGTGCACCGCGCTGATCCAAAGCCAGGAGCCAGGTGCTTCTCCTGATTTCCCATGCGGGTGCAGGGCCCAAGCACTTGGGCCATCCTCCACTGTACTCCCAGGCCACAGCAGAGAGCTGGCCTGGAAGAGGGGCAACCGGGAAAGAATCTGGTGCCCCGACCGGGACTAGAACCCGGGGTGCCGGCGCCGCAGGCAGATTAGCCTATCGAGTCGCAGTGCCAGCCCCTTCTCTCATTTTCACTTTATGGCGACTTCATTCAGATTTCTCTACAACCTTGTTTCTCTGCTCACTTATATGTTTCTTTGTGATTCACAATGGCTACCCTCATCAGCACTTGAGTCTACATTATCTTTCAGCTCAACTTCCTGCAGTAACAAATTTGGTCTCTGTTCCCCAGTGACAAATTTCTGACACATATCCACTCATGACCCATTATCTATACCCAAAACAACAGGGCCATACATTATTAGAATCGCCCTAAGGATGGAACAAATTCTCTATAAAGAGGGTGAAAAGAATCATTGACTTGTAATTGAATAAGAATTATTGAAATCTCCTCAAAACTACAAGTAGAACTACTCTATGATCCAGCAATCCCACTACTCAGTAGATATCCAATGGAAATGGAATCATCAAACCAAGGATATACCTGCACTCCCATTTTTACTGCAGTTCTATTCACAGTAGCCAAGATATGGAATCAACTAAGGTGTCCATAGACAGATAAATGAATAAGTTGTGGTACATATATGCAATAGGATACCACTCAGCTGTAAAATGATGAAATCCTGAATTTGTGGCAACACGAATGGCACGGGAGGACATCATGTGAAAGACAGGTATTCTAGAGCAGTTGTAAAGGCATTCATCTTTTGTCCAGAAGTATTAAGAAAGTTTAAACAGTCTGAGAAAGGATATTCTAAAGAATGAAATAGAAAGATTATAAGTTTTGCTCTGCTGATAGATATCCCAGGTTGAACCAACACATTTCTCCTTGAAACATTATGATCAATTTAAATGTCCTTAAATTTTCCCAAATTCACTGTAAGTCAACCAAAATATGAATAAGTTATATAGCCATTCATATTATTTATAAAGTATTTTTAAATTTTTTTTTGTTGTTTATTTGACAGTGAGACAGTGAGAGAGAGAGAGACAAGAGAAAGGTCTTCCTTCCATTGGTTCACCCCCCAAATGGCCGCTATGGCCGGAACTACACTGATCCAAAGCCAGGAGCCAGGTGCTTCCTTCTGGTCTCCCACGTGGGTGCAGGGCCCATGCACTTGGACCATCCTCCACTGCCCTCCGGGACACAGCAGAGAGCTGGCCTGGAAGAGGGGCAACCAGGACTAGAACCTGGTACCCATATGGGATGCTGGCACCGCAGGCAGAGGATTAACCAAGTGAGCCACACGCCAGCCCCAATTTATAAAGCATTTACAGCATGAGAAAGACCTATGAAAGCATATGCAAAAAAATCAGGATTCATATTTTATGTTGTATAAAATTATGCTACATATAAATGCATATATAGAAATATAAAATACAATATGATAAGTATAAAGTGCATAAAAATAAATGCATAGAAAAAACTAAGGAAATTGCTGAATACTTAAGAATTTGATGGTTGGATGAATTCTGAGTAATGTTTTCCTTTTTTTATTTTCTAAATTAACTAGAAGTTATAAATTTTTATCACCAGAAACACAAAGTTTGTTTTTCTAAAAGAAAAGCAAGATTTATTTAAGTCAGAAACCTCCAACAGAGTTCATTTGTAAAGAGCTCTGGCCTAGCAATGTGCATTTGGCCTGGCAGTTAAGATGCTGAGTTGATGCTTTCATCCCATATTAGAGCGCCTGAGTTCCAGTTCTAGTTCTGCTTCCAATTCCAGCTTCTTGCTAATGCACATCTTGGGGGTTACCAGGTGATCCCTGCTACCCTTGTGGGAGATCCAGACTGAGTTCTCAGCTCTCAATTTCAGCCTGGCCCAGCCCAGGCCTTTAAAAACATTTAGGGAGTGAACCATTGAATGGGAGCATGCACATGCACTTGCTTGTGCTCGCTCACTCGCTCGCTCGCTCTCTCTCGCTCTCTCTCTCTCTCACACACACGTATTCGTTCTCTCTCTGCTTCTCAAATAAAAAAAATACAAAAATAAATTTTAAAAAACCAGTTATGGCCTAGCAAACAACTATGTTAGTGCCACTGGCTCCATGGAGAGAGCACTAGAGAAGGAGTTTCCCTAAGAACCTGAATGTTCTAAAGAGAAAAACCAGCTCTACCACTGTAGCCTTGCCCAGCGCTGAAAGCCACACAGCCCCATGTACTCCAGTCTTCACTGCACGGGGAGAGGGCTGGAACACGGATCTTTATGGCTCCTTCCAGTCCCACAGCAAATTGTACTGCTGCCGTGGATACTAGATCAAATGAGTGCTGAGGTGAGGACAATGCCTCTTACAAATCTCCAACAACAGGAAGTGTAACTGACCAAGGGGTCCAGCTGCATGATATGAGAAATCCATGGTCACACTTGCATCAAGGCCGCGTCTCTAATGAGTTGATCCTAGCCAATGACTGAGCACAACATGGCACACCAGGCACCAAGGGCATTTCTCTGAGACGTGGGACCTGACTTGGCCTCAGGGACTCCCCAGAGGCCTTGCTGAACCTCCTGTGGCCTGCAGCAGTCCTGGATGGTCCCACCCAATCTTCCGTCCCTGACCCCTTCATGCTGGCTCAGATTTGCTTAGCAGTGTGACGGCCGCTCAGTTCTTCCCGACTCCTACGGTGTTTCTCCCAGACGTGGTCCCCTCTACAGATCTTCACACATTACTCTCAGCACCTTATCCAAGGACCCAGCCTGACCCAGCCTTGTTACCGGAGAAATTGCAGGGTTCTTGTCTTCGCGCAAGAAAGAATTCAGGCGTGAGACAGAGAGTAGTGGGAGGTAAAATAGCAAGGTTTATTAAGAAGGAACATCTGTAAGGACGGATGGGCACCTCTCCAGACAGGACCTGAGAGAGAATGCCCAGTCCCTCAGACTGGGGGGGGGGGGGGGGGGGCTGCATGGGTGAGTGGAGAGTACACCTGGCCAGGCCAGGCCAGGCCAGGCGGGCAACTCAGCAAAGATGCAGAGAGCTGAGCGCCCAGTCCAGTTGAGGCTGGAGGTTTTAAGGAGATGGGTCTTGCTTCCCCACCTCTGCTCCTCTTGGAACAAAGGGCTTTTTGGATGTAAATAGAAAAACTTCTCTTGAAGGTCTGAAACAAAGGACTTTATGGATGCAAATGTTATCAGACCTGAGGAAGGGAGCAGGGTGTTTGAGATGCAGATACTGGGCTGCACCTGGGAGATTGTGGAAGATTTATCAGGCAGGAAGCAGGAGGGGTGAGGGCCTCCACCTGGCAGGTTATCAGGTAAAAGGGGGCAGGGCAGGCAGGATGCGAAATCTGGGCTTCCCCTGAAACATTGTTAGGATGACTTTGAGATGCAGATGCATATAGATGTCTTCTGTTTAGGCCTGTCACACACACATAAGCTCATAACTGACTTCCTACCTAACAGCCTGACCCAGCATGTGGGTAATTCCGGAGTACAGCTATGCATTCAGAGATTGAGGAGGACCTCAGAGAACCTGGAAACCCAGCTGATGGCTGTTGTTTTCTTCCTTTGTAAAGAGACATATCCCATATCCAAAAGTCTGGATCTGAGTGCCTGAGTTCGAGTCCCACCTCTGCTTCCAATTCCAGATTCCTGCTAAAGCACAGAGTAGGTGTACTTGAGTCCCAGCCACCAACAAGGGAGACCTGGGTTCAAGACTCCTGACTTCAGCCTGGCTGAGTCCTGGCTATTGCAGGCATTTGGGGAGTGAACAAGCAGATGGAAGATGCCTCTCTCTGTTGTGTATGTATGTGCGTGTGCATGCTTTTCAAATAAATAAGTAAATTTTAAAAATTTTAAAAATAAAGCAAATGTCAACTCCAGTCCAGAGTAGTAGTCTATTGCTTTTGGATGTGTTAAAAAAAAAAAAAAAAGCAGCAGCAGCAGCAGCAGCAACCCCCTTTCCTGGGCTTATTTTAAACTTGCTCTGGTTATTTCAGGACATACTACAGGGCAGTTGTTATCAAAACAGCATGGTACTGGTACAAAAACAGATGGATAGACCAATGGAACAGAATAGAAACACCAGAAATCAATCCAAACATCTACAGCCTACTTATATTTGATCAAAGATCCAAAACCAATCCCTGGAATAAGGATAGTCTATTCAATAAATGGTGCTGGGAAAATTGGATTTCCACGTGCAGAAGCATGAAGCAAGAACCCTACTTTTCACCTTACACAAAAATTCACTCAACATGGATTAAAGACTTAAATCTATGACCCGAAACCATCAAATTATTAGAGAGCATTGGAGAAACCCTGCAAGATATAGGTACAGGCAAAGACTTCTTGGAAAAGACCCCAGGAGCACAGGCAGTCAAAGCCAAAATTTACATTTGGGATTGCATCAGATTGAGAAGTTTCTTTACTTCAAAACAAACAGTCAGGAAAGTGAATAGGCAACCCACAGAATGGGAAAAAATATTTGCAAACTATACTACAGATAAAGGGTTGATAACCAGAATCTACAAAGAAATCAAGAAACTCCACAACAACAAAACAAACAACCCACTTAAGAGATGGGCCAAGGACCTCAATAGTCATTTTTCAAAAGAGGAAATCCAAATGGCCAACAGACACATGAAAGAATGTTCAAGATCACTAGCAATCAGGGAAATGCAAATCAAAACCACAATGAGGTTTCACCTCACCCCGGTTAGAATGGCTCACATTCAGAAATCTACCAACAATAGATGCTGGAGAGGATGTGGGGAAAAAAGGACACTAACCCACTGTTGGTGGGAATGCAAACTGGTTAAGTCACTATGGAAGTCAGCCTGGAGATTCCTCAGAAACCTGAATATAACCCTACCATTCAACCCAGCCATCCCACTCCTTGGAATTTACCCAAAGGAAATTAAATTGGCAAACAAAAAGGCTGTCTGCACCTTAATGTTTATTGCAGCTCAATTCACAATAGCTAAGATATGGAACCAACCCAAATGCCCATCAACAGTAGACTGGATAAAGAAATTATGGGGCATGTACTCTATAGAATACTATGCAGCAGTCAAAAACAATGAAACCCGGTCATTTGCAACAAGATGGAGGAATCTGGAAAACATCATGCTGAGTGAATAAAGCCAGTCCCAAAGAGACAAATATCATTTGTTTTCCCTGATTGGTGACAACTAACTGAGCACCAAAGGGAAAATCTGTTGAAGTGAAATGGACACTATAAGAAACAATGACCTGATCAGCTCAGCTCTTGTCCTGACTCTAGATGTACAATGTAATACTTTATCCTTTTTAGTATTTTTGTTGTTGTTGTTGTTCTAGGACTAGTGGTTGAACTCTGTAATTAACACACAATTATTCCGAGGTGTTTAAATTTTAACAGAAAAGTGATCCCTGTTAAATATAAGAGTGGGAAAAAGAGAGGGAGGAGATGTACAATTTGGTACATGCTTAATCGGACTTGCCCCAAATGGTGGAGTTAGAAATGTGCCAGGGGATTCCAATTCAATCCCATCAAGATGGCATGTACCAATGCCATCTCACTAGTCCAAGTGATCAATTTCAGCTCACAATTGATCACTCTGATAGGTCTAAGAGTCAAAGGGATCACACAAACAAGACTAGTGTCTGCTAATACTAACTGATAGAATCATAAAGGGAAAAAACGATCCAACATGGGAAGCGGGATACACAGCAGACTCATAGAATGGCAGATGTCCTAAATAGCACTCTGGCCTCAGAATCAGCCCTTAAGGCATTCGGATCTGGCTGAAGAGCCCATGAGAGTATTGTAGGCATGGAAAGCCAAGACACTCTTGGGAAAAAAAAAAAAAAAAGAAGAAGAAGACCTAAATGAAAGATCTCTGCGAGTGAGATCCCAGTGGGAAGAACGGGGCCATCAAAGAAGGAGGTACGTTTCTCTGAAGGGAGGAGAGAACTTCCACTTTGACTATGACCCTATCGGAATAAGATCAAAGCCAGCGAACCCTAAAGGCTTCCATAGCCTTGGCAGCTCATGACTAGAGCTAGGGAGATTACTGACGCCATAAACGAGTGTCAAATTGTTAAATCAACAACAGGAGTCACTGTGTACTTATGTCTCATGTGGGATATGTCCTTAATGTGTTGTCCAATGTGAAGTGAAGCTATAACTAGTACTAAAACAGTATTTTTACACTTTGTGTGTCTGTGTGGGTGCAAACTGATGAAATCTTTACTTAGCATATACTGAATCGATCTTCTGTATATAAAAGATAATTGAAAATGAAAAAAAAAACCTGGTGTTAAATTGGAAATTGCATACAAAATTAATCCATTTTTAAAATAATATCATGTAGGATCTCTGTCTTTAATGTGCTGTACACTGTTATTTAATGCTATAACTAGTACTCCAACAGTATTTTTTCACTTTGTGTTGCTATGTGGGGGCAAACTGTTGAAATCTTTACTTAATATATACTAAACTGATCTTCTATATATAAAGAGAATTGAAAATGAATCATGATGTGAATGGAAGGGGAGAGGGAGCGGGAAAGGGGAGGGTTGCGGGTGGGAGGGAAGTTGGGGGGGGAGCCATTGTAATGCATAAGCTGTACTTTGGAAATTTATATTCATTAAATAAAAGTTTAAAAAAAAAAAAAACTTGCTCTGGTTTCTTCCTCCTCATCAGCCATATGTATCTCTTCAGCAACTTCCGCCTCCCCACTTCAGATCAGATAATAAAGTTCAGTCTTTATTCCTGTCATGTACATTACAGGAGTCTCCGCTGAGATTTAAAGTATAATTAATCCTTTTCATCCTAGTGTGATGCTCCTCAGGGTGACCATGGGGACCTTTTCATGCTAAAGTCCTCTCCGTTGAATGCAGTGACTTCCGCCTTTCACGGGGATTTGTCCATCCTTTGTCCACCTGAACAAGTCCCCAGAAAGGGTCAGCAGCCTGGGGCCTCTCCCACCCACCCCTTCCAAACTTGGAGGAATGCGGGCATCCTCCTGCAGGGCGCTGAGAATCTAACTCTTTTACAAGCCAAATAAAGGCAGCCTCAGAGATTTAGACTCCCCCAATCAACATTTCAGTCAAAGATACCCTTTTACTTCAGTAATTAGGAAGAAAAACAAGCAACTCCACGGGGAAGTGCAGTCTTCCTTTGATGAGCTCTGAGGAATTCAGTGATTCCTCCGGAGATGTTTCCTCCTCCAAGTGAGGGGCAGGGGTCCTGGGGATGCAGCCAGCACTGGCTTCTCCCCCCCACTGTGAAGCAGGCCCTGGGGCTGCAGGTCTTCCATGGGGCAGGCTTCCTCCTCTTGGTGATGTCAGAGTTGGCTCTGGTTCATGGATTCCTGTGGCGGTTGTTGGGCCTGTGCCAAAACCTTGCAGAGCGATGCTCAAAGAGATGAGGAGGAGAAAGACCCCCAGCATGAGCCACGGCCAGGAGAGGTGCTCTGATTTCACCCTTCTTCCCTGTTGGCCAAGGCAGCAAACATTTCTCCAAACTCACTCTGCACCAGAAATTCTGAGATGTGAGCAGGCAAGATGGACTGGAGACCTGGTCCCGATAGCACAGCCCTGATCAGTTCCTCCAGAGAGCTGGGCCGGTGGTAGAGGAGCGAGGGTGGGTCTGACCCCACCAGACACAAAACCATCTCGCTCCTAGGCTTCCCAGCAGATCTGACCAGTACATTTCAGGGCACTGAGTCAGCCAGGATCCAGTGTCTTTGTTCCCTGGCTTAACCCAGATGACTAAAATAGAAGGCTTTACTGGGCAAACAAGGAACAGATTTTTTTTTTTTCTGCTGCTTGTTCCCGTTTCTATTTTATTGTCCTCAGGGAATTTAGAAAAACCAAATATTATCCACAATGATTTCCTCTTATCAGAGGCCACAGGCAGGAGGCTTTATGTGCCTGAAGAATTTGCAGCCCTCCTCAAGGAGGCCTTCTCTCATATCCTCTCCTCGGTTATTTATTGTGACATTTCCAAAATAAACAGTGGTGAAAACCAAACAAGTACCAAAGAGCAGGAGATTTGCAATAGTGTTTAGATTTAGAAAGAACACTTTTGGAAGGAAGGGATTCCACCCATACCCATGGGGATGGAATTGCTTGTAGACAGCAGGCAGGAGCTTGTGTCTTTAGCCTGCTGCACCCTGGTCAGTTTCTCCAGGCACCCACTATGCACCAACTATACACACCATGCCACTGGGCCTGCTCCAGGCCACTTTGCAACATAGGGACTTCATTCCTAAAAGCAAGTATCTTACTAACACCAAATCCCCACACACCCTTAGGGCAAGGTTTGGGGTTTTCTTAGTAAACTTCAGCTGAACCTTGAACACTTGAGGTGAATCGAGTTTAATCTTGGTCTACAAATAGCCTCACTAAGAAGTAAGGAATCTTATCCCCATGGGTATGGGTACAATCCCTTCCTTCCAAAAGTATTCTTTCTAAATCTAAACACTACTGCAAGTCTCCTAACATGGAAGAAATCAAGCAGTGGGTGTGGGTGAAGGGACAGTCCTAGAGTTGGTGACTAAAACGACGATGAAAAAGGCTGAAGCAATCAGGACTATGAAGTCTCCTGGGCGACAGAAGAGGCAAGGTACATCTGGCCGTGTTTAAGGATTTGGGGTAAGCCACATATTCTGTTACGGACAGAGCTTCCAAAAAGTAACCCCTTCTATACTTTTATCTCACACATGTACATCTTCGGAGAATGTTTCTGAATGATTTGCTGATTAGCAGCTGAATTAAAACTATCCCCAGCACTGAGAAATCATTGTGAAGCTAAATTCTTAAACCTAAACAGAACAGTAAGATCAGATGGTCCCACGGTATATAAGGTAGTGTGAAAATATTTTTCAATAGATTAATATCTTCTTTTAAACTTCAACCAATGCTAAGATGAATAAAGAGGACACATCATGTAATTTTCTGGAGAAATCATATTTGTGATAAATTAGCAGGATATTCCTTTGAGGAAGATGTTAGCAGTGCCATTGGGCATCTTTGTTAAAAGCCTAGAAGATGAAGAATAGAGAAAGTACACAGAATTTGAAGAAAATCTACAGAGAAACACATGAATTCAAGTTGTGAAATGTTAGCCCAGGAAAAGTCCTACGCCCAATGGAATCATTACAAAACCTTTCTTAAATTGCAAGCCCAGCTTTGAAAACATGTAGAGGGCAACAGAAGTCAGTGCAAAGCTGTATTGAATTGCAGGTCTAGCCAGGAAGCCCCAGAGAAGTCAGGACGTCCAGAGAGACTTCCACAAAGATGGGGAAGATGTGAGCAGGCTGAAAGAATGCAAAGGGCAATCCTGCAAACAAAATCAGATATTGAGCAAGGCCTTGAGGGAAAGGCCCAGGGGCTGGTGAGGACACTGGTCCCATCAGAGCACAGGGTCTGCGATGAAAGTACAGACCTGAACATTCCAGGAGTGCTAATGTGAGGCCAGATAAGAAGAGCATTAATGCGGAACCCAAGCCCCATAAGGTGTCTTGAATGTAGATGCTGGATCCCATGAGGTCCCTGTCTCCAAGCCTCCCTCCCTTAAAGGTTCCTTGCCCTGATATATGAAACAAATCCACAGCTTACTAAAACGGCCTCACTGGATTCTGGAAGTAGTGCATCGGGCTCTACAATGCTGCAATCACTGGACCCATGAGGTCATTTTTTCTCCAATAGATAGGATCTTGATGTTCAGTTTTGTCTCAAGGTGTTCATGTACCAGGAACTCCAGCTCCAAACAAAACTAAGTACCATGTGTACAGAGATTCCAGATCAACTGAGGCCTACTTTGCCAGCAAAATTCCCAAAAAGGAGCTAGTGTTGTGGCTTAGCAGGTAAAGCCACTGCCTGTAATGCCAGCATCCCGTATAGATACCAGTTCATATCCTGGCTGCCAATCCAGCTCCCTGCTAATGGCCTGGGAAAAGCAGCAGAAGATGGGCCCCTTCCACTATGTGGGAGACCTGGATGAAGCTCCTGGCTCCTGGCTTCAGCCTGGCCCAATCTCGGCTGTTGCAGTCATTTGGGGAGTGAGCCTGTGGATGGAAGATCTCTGTCTCTCCTCTCTGTATAACTCTGACTTTCAAATAAATAAAAATTTTTAAACCCTCCCCCTCAAAAAAAAAAATAGTATCACCAACCAACCAAAAGAAGACCACCAACATGCCAGCCAATCAGGGACCTGTACATGTTCTGAACACATACCTCTCAGGTTCAACTTCAATCCCTAAGATCCTTTTCCCCTAACCCCTCAAAGAATTTAGTGATTGCTACCTGGCTCCTGGCTCCACAATAAATACCTCCTTTCTTCTACCTCCCCAGTGTCAGTGATTGGTTTCTACGCATGCAGCAAGCAGACCCAGGTTTAGGGGTTCTACAGCAACTCCTCCAACCAATTTTGAGGTTTTTCTATATCAATGCTAGGCAGAATACATTTCATCATAGAAAAATAGGGAGCCACTTCAAGTTTTTAAGTAGACTAACTAGTTAGTTAAAAGACTGGTGCCAAAATCCAGACATGGGTAATGAAAGTTAAGTTGGGGGAAAGAAAAAAAAAAAAACTGGCAGTTATGGCAACAGAGAGAGATAGAGAGAGAAAGAAGAGAAATATTCCAAAGAAAAGATGAGACAGACATTTCAAAGGTGCAGTGCATAGAATCTGTTGACTATAAGGAGCTTCAAAAAGTTCATGGAAGGGGCTGGGATCCTGGTGTGCAGCCTGCAACACCAACATCCCATTTGAGGACTGGTTGGAGTCCCACTGCTCCACTTCCTAATCAGCTCCCTGCTATTGCACCTGGGTACACAGCAGAAGATGGCTCTGCCATCCCACATGAGAGACATGGATGGAGTTCCTGGCTCCTGGCTTCAGCCTGGCCCAGCCCTGGTCATTGTGGCCATTTGGGGAGTGAACCAGCAGATGGAAGATCTCGCTCACTTACTCTTTCTCTCATTCTGTAGCTCTACTTGTCAAATAAATAATAAATCCTAAAAAAAAAAAAAACCCTTCACAGAAATGAAATTAAAAGATAAGCCTATTTTGTTGCAAAAAAAAATTTTTGAAACCTATGCATATTTTTTCATAATACACATCTCCATGAACTTTCTGAAGCCTTCTCAAATCTAACCTAAATCTCCCAAGAAAGTGCCTGCCACCGAGACTCTGCCAGATCGTCTGAGCAGGACACCGTGTATAACTCATTTTCCCAACATATTCTTCACAGCACACAGGTGGCTTGAAGACTCCACACACTGGTGATCCAAAAAGCAATGTTTAAATATTTCATCTGAAGACTTCAGTATATTTTTCAAAGAAGAAAATAACTGTGGGTTACTCTGAAGATGACATATTGAAAAGCTGGAGTGAGGGAAGACGTGCTCTGTTATATAAACCCGCAGTCCCTCAATTTCCACACCAACATGTGTCCCTCCATCAGCAAGATCGCTGTTTCCTAAGTGAGACAGAGGAGTAACCAGGGCCCCTAAGCGGGGAAAAGGCTGCCGAGGGAGGAAGAAAGATGGCCAATGCTGTCCTACTCCTGCCCTGCCCTGCCCCAGCCCAGTCTTCACACACAATTCCTCACAGCCTCAGGCTGAGAGTTACCATGGCAACTACTCCCTTTCCCGCACCCCAACCCCTCCACAGTCTCCATCCTGAGCCATTCTATACAGAAAAACTTTACAGGGTTCTAACTTTCTATCTTGTACTTGAGCTCCAATCATGTACTTTGGGGTGAGGAGGAAGCAGCTTATTTCTCTCTCCCCTCTGTCTGATTACAGTGAGTCAGGAGGGAAGGCTGGCTAAGACACCTCACTGATTTGACAATCACACATTTGCTCCTAACTGCTCTGGAATAGTAAGCAAAAGGCAGTCAGTGTTATTTTAGGTGCAGCCAGATTACTGATAGAGACAAAGAAATATTTCAGGAAGATAATGATGGAGACATCTTCCCTAACACTCCACCCTTGTTTGAGGTCAGGCTGATTTTGTCATGATTTGGAGGATCCGGTAGTATAATTACTCATTTAATCAAGGTTCACCAGGCTGCTCTGAACACACTTCCTTACATGCCCTGTTGTTTTTAAGATTTATTTTTATTTACTTGAGAAGTACAGTTACAGACAGAGAGAGACAGACAGGTAGAAAGGTCTTCCATCCACTGGTTTACTCCCCAAATGGCTGCAATAGCCAGAGCTGGGCAGATCCAAAGCTAGGAGCCAGGAGCTTCTTTCAGGTCTCCCATGTGGGTGCGGGGTCCTGAGCACTTGGGCCATCTTCTACTGCTTTCTCAGGCCACAGCAGAGAGCTGGATTGGAAAAGGAGCAGCCGGGACTCAAAACCGACACCTTGTTCTTTTTTTGTGTGTGACAGGCAGAGTTAGACAGTGAGAGAGAAAAAGAGAGACAGAGAGAAAGGGCTTCCTTCTGTTGGTTCACCCCTCAATGGCCATTACGGCCGGCGTGCTGAGCCGATCTAAAGCCAGGAGCCAGGTGCTTCTCCTGGTCTCCCATGCGGATTCAGGGCCCAAGCACTTGGGCCATTCTCCACTGCCTTCCCAGGCCACAGCGGAGAGCTGGACTGGAAGAGGAGCAATGGGGACAGAGTCTGGCACCCCAACTGGACTAGAACCAGGGTACTGGCGCCGCAGGTGGAGGATTAGCCAAGTGAGCCGTGGCGCCAGCCTCCTTGTTCTTATTACTTGCTTTAGTAGTCAACTGTATTGGGGCCAGTGTTGTATCACAGCTGAGGTAGCCACTGCCTGAGACACCCGTACCCTATATGAGTGCAGTCTGAGTCCCGGCTGCTCCACTTTCCCTGCTAATGACCTGGGAAAGCAGCAGAAGATGGTTCAAGTGCTTGGGCATATGCATCCCTGTCTCTGGATGTATACTTTCAGACTGCTGAAACATAAGGAGAAAAATCTTAAAAGAAGCAAGAGATAAAGCACTCCTGAACATGGAAACCACAATGTAACAACGTGAATGATGATCAATGTCTACACAGACACAGACACACACACACACACACAAACACTAAACAGGGGACTTCTAGATCCCCCTTTTTTTTTTAACAGAGCAGGTTAGGTCAATTTCCCATGCTCCAGTTCCCACAAGACAATGCACATACAATAAGTCTTATACCACAGCAGGGGAACCCCAAAAATGTATAGGAAATTTTGGCACGTCACCTCCGAGAGAAAGCAAGCAGCCTTTATTCTGGGATGTAAGCAGATCTCTGAAGGAATAAAGGGAAGTTTGTACTACCCTTTAAAATATAGACAATAACAGTCTCCAGGGGAGATGTCCAAATCTTTCCTGAAGCCTTTCCTTGTGAATTTCCAAAGCTTGTTTGCCACCCCATCACCCTTCAGCCCGAGTGCCACGCCTTTTATCCAGATACCAATGCCACGCAGGGACGTGACAACATCCATGCAGCACTGTCTTTTGACGGCCAGTAGATAACCTTCTCAAATTATTGAAATAAAAGAATTGCCAACCCAGAACTCTATACCCATCGTAACTATCATTCAACAATGAAGGTGAAATTAAAAAGACACCAGATAAACAAAGACTAATAGAATTTGTTGTTAGGATTTTGACCCACAAGAAATTCTAAAGGAAGAAATTAAGTGAAAAGTGCTGGAAATGGCAAATATGTGAGTAAATTTTGAACACAGTAAAACCATATATTTTCTCATTACAGATTTTAACTTCTTTAAAATACAAAAGACTGACAAAGGTAACTATATGATGTGTTACATATGTTCATTATCTAGATTAAATCAACATTAAATATACTTAAAAATAATGTATACAAGGCCGGCGCCGTGGCTTAACAGGCTAATCCTCCACCTTGCGGCGCCGGCACACCAGGTTCTAGTCCCGGTCGGGGCGCCGGATTCTATCCCGGTTGCCCCTCTTCCAGGCCAGCTCTCTGCTCTGGCCCGGGAAGGCAGTGGAGGATGGCCCAAGTGCTTGGGCCCTGCACCCGCATGGGAGACCAGGAGAAGCACCTGGCTCCTGGCTTTGGATCAGCGTGATGCGCCGGCCGCAGCAGCCATTGGAGGGTGAACCAACAGCAAAAGGAAGACCTTTCTCTCTGTCTCTCTCTCTCACTATCCACTCTGCCTGTCCAAAAAAAAAATAATGTATACAATAAATATAATTTTTTCTGTCAACTGAAAAACATAGAGGTAAAGCAGTAATTTTTAAGAAGGAACAATAGACAAAATGTAACTTAATGAGCATAGCTCTGTTCAAAAAACCTTTACTTACAAAGAGTATATAAGATCATTTAAAGCTATAATTATTATACTGTTATTGGCATTATAATATAAATATATGTGGCAACAATTTGATGAGGGAAAGAAAAATAAAGTTATATTGGAAAATGGTTCTATATTCATATTTACTAAAAATAAGTTAGTATTATTCTAAAGTAGATTGTGATAAATTAAGATGCATATTATAGCCCCTGAAGAAATCACTAAAAATAATAACTAAAAAGTATCCAGTTTGGGCCAGCGCTGTGGCTTAGTGTATGTTAAGCCTCCACCTGAGGTACCAGCATCTCATATGGGTGCCAGTTCAAATCCCAGCTGCTCCACTTCTGATCCAGCTCCCTGCTGATGGCCTGGGAAAGCAGCAGAAGATGGCCCAAGTGCTTGGGTCCTTGCACCCATGTGGGAGACCCAGATGGAGCTCCTGGCTTTGGATCAGCCCAGCTCTGGCCGTTGTGGCCATCTAGGGAGAGAATCAACAGATGGAAGATCTCTCTCTGTCTGTAACTCTGTTTCTCAAATAAATAAATAAATCTTTTTTTAAGGAAAAGGTAAAAGTGCTAAGATTATACATTGGAAAAAGAACTATCTTTTTTTTTAAAAAGTATACGATTAAAATAAGTCAACAATGATTTTAAATGATATACTAAAAACATTTACTCAAAGAAAAAAGGCAGGTGCTGGCGCTGTGGCACATTGGGTTAAAGCCCCAGCCTGCAGCGACAACATCACATATGGGCGCCGGTTCTAGTCCTGGCTGCTCCTCTTCCCATCCAGCTCTCTGCTATGGCCTGGAAAGCAGAAGATGGCCCAAGTCCTTGGGCCCTTGCACCCATGTGGGAGACCCAGAAGAAGCTCCTGGCTCCTGGCTTTGGATCAGCTCAGCTCCAGTCGTTGCAGCCAGTTGGGGAGTGAACCAGTGAATGGAAGACCTCTCTCTCCCTCTCTCTGGCTCTGCTTCTCTCTGTAACTCCTCTGTCTTTCAAAATAAATAAAATAATTCTTTTAAAAAAAGAAAAGAAAAAAGGCAGTAAAGAAAGAATAGAGGAACCCAAAGACAAGACAGGGAGTAGGCATTTAGCCTAACAGTTAAGATGCCTACATCCTACTTCTGAGTATCTGGGTTAATTGCTAGCTCCAGCCCCTGAAGCAGTGGTGATAGCCCAAGGAATCGAGTTCATGCCACCCTTGTGAGAAATATAAACTGTGTTTTTGGCTTCCGGCCTCAACCTGGGCCAGACCTCAACCTTTATAAGTGTTTGGGAAGTAAACTGTTTAAAGAATGAATCAGCAGATGAGATCTCTCTCCCTCTCTCTCTCTTACTCTCTCTCCCTCCCTCCCTCTTAATCAGTCCCCTGTGTATTCTCAGATAAAGATTTTTTTGACTTAGAGGTGAGTGTTTGGCCTAGCAGTTGAGAAAGCACTTAAGACACAAGCATCCCCTACCAGAGTGTCTGGGTTAGATTCCTGGCTCTAGCCCCCTATCTTCCCACCAGTTTAGACCCTGGGAAGCAACGGGTGATGGCTCAAGTGTCTGGGTCCCTGCTACCCATGTAGAAGACCTGGATTGAGTTCCTTGCCCCTGGCTTCAACCTTGACTCAGTCCTAGTTGTTGTGAACATATGGGGAGTGAACCACCAGATGGGAGCATCCTCTCTCGCTCCCTTCTCCCCTCTTTCCCCCTCCCTACCTCCTTCTCTCTCTCCCTCTCCTATAAAATGATTTAAGACAAACATAAAATAAAACGATGCTTAGAAATCTATTCATATTAATGAATACAGTAAACTCAAAATGTCCTCATTCAAAATACAGATTGACCAATTGGATAAAAGAGCAGAACTCAATTACATGCTGTCTACAGGAAACACATTTACATTCACTGACATAAATATATTCCAAGTAGAATAGACAAAAATATATATCATGTGAAACATGTCTCTAAAAGAGTTGAAATGCCTTTATGCACATCAGACAAAACAGATGTTTAGAGACACATAATTATGAAGACAAAAAAAAAGGAGCCTCGTGATCAATTCATCAGGAAGATAGAACAATTATTTATGTTTTTACACCTAGCAACAGGGCATTAAAATATATGAACTATATACTGATATAAACAAAAGATGACAAATTCAACAGTAATAGCTGAAGATTTTTCGACACTCCACTCTCAATAATTGATAGACACACTAGACAGAAAAGTAACTAATGACATAGAATAATGCTTATCAACCAAATTGACACATATAGAATACTCAAGCAAACAACTGCATAAAACACAAATCTCAGGTGCACATAAAACAGTCTGCAGAACAGATGGATGTGGACTCACTAAACAAGTCTCAGTAAATTTAAAAATATTTAAATCATACAAAATATGTTTTTGACCACAACAGAACGAGAGATTTACAGGAATAATACACTTTAGAAATCTTCAAATATTCAGAAATTAAACAGCATACCTTTAAATCACCACTTTAAATAAAACCAAGAGAAAATTTTTTAAATACTTTAAACAGGCTGGTGCCACAGCTCAATAGGCTAATCCTCCACCTGCAGCGCCAGCACCCCAGGTTCTAGTCCTGGTTGGGGCGCCGGATTCTGTCCTGGTTGTTCCTCTTCCAGGCCAGCTCTCTGCTGTGGCCCGGGAGTGCAGTGGAGGATGTTCCAAGAGCTTGGGCCCTGCAGCCGCATGGGAGACCAGGAGAAGCACCTGGCTCTTGGCTTCAGATCAGCACGGTACACTGGCCACAGTGGCCACTGGGGGGGTGAACCAACGGAAAAGGAAGACCTTTCTCTCTCTCTCTCTCTCTCTCTCTCTCACTGTCCACTCTGCCTGTCAAAATAAATAAATAAAAATATTTTAAACAGATAAAAAATTTAAAAACACATCAAAATATATAGAATTCAAACACAGCAATACATAAGTAGAAACTACCAATCAATATCCTCATGAATACACATATAAAAATCTCTCACAAAATATCACCAAAGGAATTTCAGCAACATACGAGGGCATATACCACGGCTAAGTAGATTTATCCCAAGAATGTAAGATTGGCTTTACATCCAGAAATCAATTAATGTAATATGCCATATTGATAAGGGACAACATTAATATAATCAATTTAATAGATGCAGAAAGAAAACCCCAAATTTTGGCAAGAATGTGAAGAAACTGGAAGCCTCAATCATTGCTGATTAGAATGTAAAACCCACTGTGAAAACCTCCTTTGCACTTTGAGAACCTCTTTGGCAGTTTCTTAAAAAGTTGACAAGGACTCCCCAAAGGCCCACTCTTAGGAATGTACTCAAGATGAATCAATGTGCACAGCCACACACACACACTTGGGTGTGAATGCTCACAGCAGCATTGTTCCCCCAGCCAAAACATCCATGTGCTGGTCAACTGGAGACTGGACAGACAACATGTGGTTATCTATAGAAGGAGACACTGTCCAGCAATAAAACAGCATGAAATATTGATACATGCTACAGCATGGATGAACCTCAAAAACATGATGCTAAGTAAAAGCAGACAGATGCAAAAGACTGTATATTGTTTCACTCCATTTATAAGGAATGTCCAGAAAGGGTAAACATGCAGAGACAAAAAGCAGCCTCATGCTTGTCTGGGAATTGGGGGTTAGAACAGAGATGGGGGGGCCGGCACTGTGGTGTAGCGGGTTAACGCCATGGCCTGAAGCGCCAGCATCCCTTTTGGGCACCAGTTGTAGTCCCAGCTGCTCCTCTTCCTATCCAGCTCTCTGCTATGGCCTGGAAAACCGTGGAAGACGGCCTAAGTCCTTGGGCCCCTGCATGCACATAGGAGACCCAGAAGAAGCTCCTGGCTCCTGGCTTTGGATCAGTGCAGCTCCAACCGTTGCAGCCATCTGGGGAATGAACCATTGGGTGGAAGACCTTTCTCTGTATCTACCTCTCTCTGTGTAACTCTGTGTTTCAAATAAATAAAAATAAATCTTAAAAAAAAAAAAAAGAACAGAGATGGACAGAAAATAATAACAATCTCATGGTAAGGTTGGTGAAATATAATCTGATAGGGTGAAAACCTTCTAAAACTGGATTGTTATGATTGTTGCAGAAATGATAAATCTTCTAAAATTCAAAACAGGACAGGCATTTGGCACGGAGATAAAGATGCGATTGGGATGCCCACATCCCATATTGGAAGTCTTGGGTTTGAGTCCCAGCTCAGCTGCTGATTCAGCTTTTTGCTAATGCGTACTCCAAGAGATAGCAGAAGATAGCTCAAGTACTTAGGTTGCTTCTACCCATGTGGGAGACCCAGAATGACTGAGTGTCAGGATTCTGGTTTAGGTCTGGTCCAATCCCCACTGCTGCTGGCCTTTGGTGAGTGACCCAGGGATGGAAGAAATCTCTCCCTCTCCCTCTGTCTGCCTTTCAAATAAATAAAATGAAAAACATAAAGTACTTTAAAAAAATAAAGTCAGAGGGGAAAGCAGGAATTGGATCAGAGAAGGCATTGTAAACCGTATAAGGGATTTGGATTTCAGTGTGATGAAAAGCCAGGGATGAGCTTTAAGAAACAGAATTATATAATCTAATTTCCTGGTGTATTTTTTTTCCTTCTTTTTAAAAATTTCTCATGTTGCCATGTGGAGAATGGACTCTTGGAGAACTGTTAGAAAGCCTTAAACATTCCAGCAAAAAAAAAAAAAAAAAAAAAAATTCACACTAGCTCAGAGGAAGCCAGACTTCCCCTAATGAATTTAAGCTAAAAAAAGATGGAATCATTGCTATTTAGTGTGGATAAGTGAACCAGGAGATCAGAGGATAAAAGACACCAAATTTTCCCAACTCAGAACATGCACATATAGTGAAAAAGAAGGGACAAATATCTCATGAGTAGATGACTTCCAATGAGAAATCACATGAATAGACAACTTGTTCCGAATCTCCAGGTTTTTCGGTCTGTAAATAATGAACATAGAATAAACAAGAACACAGAATGATTTTTAATCATGCGATAGTCAGACTGGTTTTCCAAATGTTATTTACATTTTAAGAACTTTATTTTTTCTCCAAGCGTTTTCTGTTTGTTTGTGCTGAAGAGACCATCATCAGGAATCTGGGATCTGTGTATAGTCAGCAGCTGCATAGTTTAGTAGTGCATGCATGCCTGTTGGTCGTACACACACATGCAGCCATTGATGGAGACAATAAAACTGGGAAAACAGAACAGAGGCATTGCTGATGAGAGACGCCAACTTTATATTCCTGTGCTGGCATTCAGAAGTCTTGATATTTCTGCGTGCATTTGAATCTCCTGCTTGTTTTAATTATGTTCATCCAATTCTAACTGATGCATGATATCAAGCATGACCAAGAATGGAAATATTTCTTTGTGGAATTTTTTCAATCTTGATTGCCGCAAGAAAAAGACCTTTAAGAAAACGCGGTGTCTTTCCAAACACAGGAGAGGTTTCTGTAACTAAGCCCATTCTCGACATGGAATAGTATGAAGCTCGGGGCCTCTTTGCCCCACTCTGCTGGGTCAGGACGATGCACTCCAACAGGGCAGAAATCAGAAAGTATGAGCAGAGCAGGAAACAGCGCTAGCAAAGCAGTGAGTGAGGCCCCAGAAGGGTTTCTCGTATCTTGGTTTGTGAGAGGAAAGAATTGTTTATTCAAAATGATGCTTCAGGGGACAAGGGGGAAAGGAGAGAAGAACAATGACCCAGTGACCTCCAACAACTGTCGGCTGTAGCTCAGCGTCTCAGCATGGCCTGCAGGAAGCCAGCCATCCAGACTCCAATCTTCCAGCCCTAATCAGAAGAGGTGATGGGGCAGGCCTCGAGCGAGAAAGTCATGAGAATGCTATTAGCCACATCCAAAGTTCAGGGCAACTGTTTCCTCCCGAGAATTCAGACACACCAGACAGAAGCTCTCAGGCCACGGGGCCACGGCTGCCGCTCCGGGTTGAGAGGCAGAGATTGTTGTTTCTTCCCCGACAGAGAGGTTGATGAGAGTGGGTGGTCAGTTTTGGCTCAGAGTCCTGGCTTAACAGGAAATCCTCATTTCTCCTGGGTCACTGAGTCACTGTGTCTTGGAATCACAAGCCAGACAGGAACCTTTCCTAGTCTCTGATTCCATCCTTTTGCTCTCAGGTTCAGATTGCCTTGACAAGTCTATGACATTAGCATGACATTATAGCCTCCATGAGCTGTGCTGTATCTCCCCCTGCTGGTCATCATCGTGACCCAGCCAGGAAAATGGCTTTGACAACACAAATCGTCCAGGTCTTCCACGATGAGAGCTGAAGTCACGAAAGTCACTGTCGGTAAGAGAAATTCTTTGGACTTTTCCTGTAATTAAGATGTTTTTGCCCTTGCTTGCTCACGCGCTGCTTAACATGCCCATGAGAACATGGTTGAGTTACCCAGTACAAGCTATCTGGGAGGTGAGAACATAATCTCACCCAAACATGTCATCAGCTACAGATGCAAAATTCACAGCTCCTAAGGATTCAGGTCCTCTCTATACTTTCCCCGGCAAGTGCCCAATCAACCTGGTGCAAATATCCCTAAGGCCAGAGCCACTTCTCCTTTTCCTACTGGGGTAGTTCCTTCTGCCCAAAAGGTCTTAATGTTGAGCTAAAAGGGGTTTCCTTGCGAGTGCTACTCAACTTCAAGTTCTAGAATGTAGATACCTCCATTTCATCCTTTTTCTAGAATGTAGATACCTCCATTTCATACCTCCTTTCCTCCATTTCATCCGTGAGGATATCATGTGTGATCTCATCACGTGCCTTGTTGCAATCCAGAAGACCTGTGACATTCCCTGGGCTAGTAACCTACACACCCCACTGCTGAGAGCAGGTCGTTCGACACGTGCCATCCTAGGTATGCTTTGGGATTAATACCACATGATGACTGTGTTCTTAGGGAAGAGATGCTGGTGAACACTGCTTTCTTTGCAGATCTCACGAGTTGTTCTTTTAATGATCCACTCTCAAATCCTACTCTGGGGGTGACTTGAATCTCTCTGGCTATCCTCTCAGGGTATTGGAAAAGGTTGACTAGTTCTTGGTACATACTTAAAAACCATCCTTCTGGCCAGCGCCACGGCTCAATAGGCTAATCCTCCGCCTGCGGCGCCGGCACTCTGGGTTCTAGTCCCGGTCAGGGTGCCGGATTCTGTCCTGGTTGTTCCTCTTCCAGTCCAGCTCTCTGCTGTGGCCCGCGAGTGCAGTGGAGGATGGCCCAAGTGCTTGGGCCCTGCACCTGCATCGGAGACCAGGAGAAGCACCTGGCTCCTGCCTTTGGTTCAGCGCGGTGTGCCGGCCACTACGTGCTGGCCACAGCAGCCATTGGGGGGTGAACCAACGGCAAAAAGGAAGACCTTTCTCTCTGTCTCTCTCTCACTGTCCACTCTGCCTGTCAAAAAAAAAAAAGTTTCAAGTTTAAAGCTTATGCTAAGTGGCTTTTAAGGGAAAAAATAATAAAAATCACAGAAAAGACTTTGTCCATATAACTAATAAGGAAATCACCTCAAAAAAAGTTTCCTTCATAAAACACAGAATTATGAACTTCCTTACTTTTCATAAATAAAAACCGAATGGTCTGATAGGCTGCAGACAGAATCTATGATCTGATCTCACAGAACTTACTTCAGTTGACATTAGAGTCCCTAACAAAATAAAGGATTGCTGAACGCTAACTTAGAAAGTGGTCAGGAAAAAGAGATGCCTGCTAAGAAATGATGAAGACAATTCTTTCTATTAAGTTAATGAAGACAGGAAAATGTTCTCCTTCATGAGAAGAGTCACAAACTTTATCACACAATCAACAGGAGTAAAAAGTAGCTAAGAAAAAAAGTTCATCTCACAGTGTCTTTCTAGCCCAAATTCTGAATGGTTCTTCAGCACTTCATTGTTAAGTCTGAGACTGTAACCCAAGGAGCAATCAAAGCACTGCCTTAGTGTAAGACACCAGCTGAGCCCACAGCTGAATGGAACTCTTCTCCTTCACTCTTTGTTTCCTGTGGGGGGACCTCCATCACAGGAGCACTTCTGGCCTGTTGATCCATCCTGCATTCTCCCCTCTCACAGTAGATATATACAGCTTTCATGGGTGACAGGTACTGGGTCATGTTTCTCAGCTGGATAAAACCCACCTACTGAAAGACTATAAGCACTGCAGATTCCATCTTCTCTTCCTCTCTTTCACTCAACTTCTTCCATGAGTCAGTGAATTTGGAAAAAAACTAATCATCCCATCTGAGGCCTACGTTTTCCTCTCTAGAGATGGTGTCCTTACCAGCTGTTTGTTAAAGAGAAGCAGTCTAGCCTGTTGGGGGTGGGTAGGAAGGGTCTATGGTTGTCACACTGTGCCAATAGCTCTTAAAAAAAAAAAAAAAAGTACACTTGGGGTGTTGTGGCCAGCATCCCAAATGAGCACCTGAGTCATAGCTTTGTTTCTGATCCAGCTCCCTGTTAATATGCCTGGGAAGATAGCGGATGATGGCCTCTGTCACTCTGGTGTGAGACCTGGATGGAATTCCTGGCTCCTGGCTTCAGCCTGCCCCAGCGCCAGCTGTTGTGGCCATTTGGGAAGTGAACCAGCAGATGATAGACTAAATTCTTCCTCTCTTCCTCTCTGTCACTCTGCCTTTCAAATAAATAAATCTTTTTTATTTTTTATTTGACAGGCAGAGTGGACAGTGAGAGAGAGACCGAGAGAAAGGTCTTCCTTTGCCGTTGGTCCCCCCTCCAATGGCCGCCGCGGCCGGCGTGCTGCAGCCAGCGCATCGTGCTGATCCGAAGGCAGAAGCCAGGTGCTTCTCCTGGTCTCCCATGCGGGTGCAGGGCCCATAGCAGAGAGCTGGCCTGGAAGAGGGGCAACCGGGACAGAATCCGGCGCCCCGACCGGGACTAGAACCAGGGGTGCCAGCGCCGCAAACAGAGGATTAGCCTATTGAGCTGCGGTGCCGGCCTACATAAATCTTAATAAAAAGGACATCTAATTCCAAGTGAAGTCTTGGCAATCCCATTTGGCTACAAACCTACATCACCTTCTCCCAACAACAAAGGAGAATATTTTATACCCAGCTGACTCCTGAGTCCATCTTTTAGTTGTTTCTAAAGCCAAGGACACAAGTGCTAATTATTGTCTTCCTAAAAGTCCCAATGTGTAGACAGAAGAAACTTTGAAACCTTTTTCTTGTTTTTTTTTTTTTTTTTTATTTGAAAGGCAGAGAGATTTTTCCATTGTCGGGTTCATAAATGCTCATAACAGCCAGAGCTGGGCCAGATCAAAGCCAGCAGCCTGGACCTCAATTCGGGTCTCCCATGCTGGTGGCAGGAACTCAGATACTTGAGTGTTCACCTGTTGCCTCTCAGGATACACATTAGCAGGAAGCTGGATTGGAAGTGGAGTAGTTGGGACTCAAACCTAGGAATTCTGACATGGGATGTGGGCATCCCAAGCAGCAACTTAACCACTGCACCAAGTACCCACCCCCATCTTATATATGTGTGTGTGTATAAACTAACAGATGTGAAGGTGGAAAGCATCTTTTAAAGAGATAAGTTTCAAAAAATCTTCATAATAAAAGCCCATTAAGAATATCTTTTGTTTGTTTAAAATGTCAATTCAGAATAACAACTCATTGATCATCTACGGTATGCAACATCCCAAAGACATCTGGGTTGTGTGTAGTAAGAGGAAAAAAGTTAAACAAAGCCACACAAAAAGCCCAGAATCTAGTGGAGGTCAGAAGAGGGGGTGGACTGACACATACACAAATAACATATATACAGAGTAGACTGTGATAAATGATGTAATAAAGTTATAGAAAAATGATGCTGGGCCAGGTGTACATCCACATGCAAAACAAGTAGTTGGATTTCTGTCATACCATAAATAAAATTAACTCAAAAATAATAAAAAATATAAACTATAAAGCTCTTAGAAGAAAATATAGATATACATCTTGCATAAGACAGAGGTTACTTTTCTTTATTGTGGTATAGTTGGCATGACCTAGAATTTACCATCTTAACATTTTCAAAGGTACAATCCAGTGGCATTCAGTACATTCACAATATTGTATAACCATCACCACTGTCTAGATCCAGAATATTTTCATCAGCAATAGTTTCATAAATATGTTAGCAAGCATATAAACCACCAAGGGAAAAATTACTCAGTTGGGCTTCATCAAAATTAAAGGCTTTTGTGTATCAAAAGATACTATCAAGAAATGAAAAGTGGGGCCAGCATTGTGGCATAACAGGTAAAGCTGCCGCCTGCAGTGCTGGCATCCCATATGGGCACTGGTTCAACTCCTGGATGTTCCACTTCCAATCCAGCCCCCTGCTAATGCACCTGGGGAAGCAAAGGAAGATGGCCCAAGTACTTGGACCCCTGCACCCATGTGGGAGACCCAGAAGAAGTTCCTGGCTCCTGGCTTTCAATCATCCCAGCTCTGGCTGTCGTGGTCATTTGTTGAATGATCTCTGTCTCTCTCTCTCTCTCTCTCAACTGCCTTTCAAATAAATAAATAAATCTTAAAAAGAAAGAAGAAAAGTACATCTATACAGTGGGAACAAATATTTGTAAATCACAAAATCATATAATAAAAGTCTAGTATTCATAATTTTTTTTGACAGGCAGAGTTACAGTGAGAGAAAGAGAGATACAGAGAGAAAGGTCTTCCTTCCATTGGTTCACCCCCCAATGGCTGCTATGGCCGGCATACGGTGCCGATCCAAAGCCAGGAGCCAGGTGCTTCCTCCTGGTCTCCCATGTGGGGGCAGGGCCCAAGCACTTGGGCCATCCTCCACTGCCTTCTCGGGCCACAGCAGATGGAATTCCTACCTTCTGGCTTTGGCCTGGCCCAGTCCTGGCTGCTGTGTTCATTTGGACAATGAAACACCAATGGTAGACCAATCTCTCTGTCACTTTGTCTTTCAAATAAATCAATAAAACTTAAAAAAAAAGATTTATACCAAGTGCTGGCAAAGATGGGGAGAAATTGAAAGCTTCAAACACTGCTAGTGGGGGTGTTAAAAGGTACAGCTGCTACGGAAAACCATTTGGAAGCTTCTTAAAAAGTTAAACATAGGCTTACCACGTGATCCAACAATTCCATTCCTACTTACATGAGAGGTCTTCAAAAAGGTTAAGGAAAATGCATATTATGAAAAATACTCTGCATGGATTTCAAAATTTATTACACCAAAACCAACTCATCTTTTTTTCAAAATTTTTATGAATTTTGTATAGTCTTAAGAGAGAGACAGACAGCTCATACATAGTAGTTTACTCCCAAATGCCTGCAGTGGCCAGGGCTGGGCCAGGCCAAAGATAGGAGCCAGGAATTCAATCCAAGTCTCCCACATGGGTGGCAGGTATCCAACAACGGAAGCCATCACATGCTGCCTCTCAAGATGTACATCATCAGGAATCTGGAATCAGGAGTGGAACTGGAACTTGAATCCAGGCAGGCACCCTGATACAGGATACTAGATGGTGTCATAACTACTAGGCCAAGAGCTTACTCCTACAAACTCATCTTTTCATTCCATTTTCCCATGACTTTTTTTTGAGTAACCTCCTATACCAAAGACAGCCAAAAACATATGCCCAGATAACAATTCATATATGAATGTTCACCTTAGCATTATTCACAAGAACCAAAAATGTGGAAACAATCCAAATGTCAATCAACTGATGAATGGATGGACAAAAGGTACTATATCCAGATAATGTAATTTTAAGAGAAATGAGGTACATATTCAGCCTATAATATAAATTAACCTTAAAAACACACTGTCAAATATGCTAGACACTCACACACACAAAAAAATTATTTGAGTCCATTCGTATGAATTGTCCAGAGAGGACAAGTCAGTTGAGAAGGAAAGTAAATTGTGGTGGCCAGAGGAGGGGAGGGTAGAATGGGAACTATTAACATGGAGAGAGTTGCTTTGAGGTGGTAGAAACACTTTGGAGTTCGAAAGTGAGAGTAACTACAACTCTAACTGTCCTTAAAAAAAATAATGTACACTTTGAAAGAACAGCTCTTATGTATGTGGATTGTATCTCAATTTTTAATTTTTATTTATTTGAAAGGCAGAGAGACATACAGAGATCTCTGATTCATTGGTTCATTTCCAAATGCCCACAACAGCCAGTGCTGGGCCAGGCCAAAGTGGCTCAGGAAACTCAATCCAGGTCTCCCATGGAACCTTTGAAGCATCACCTGCTGCCTTCCAGGATATGCAAGGGCAGAAAGCTGGAATCGAGAGTGGAGCAAGGACTCAAGACCAGGCATTCCAATACAGGCTGCGCCTGTCCCAAGAGGCATCTGCACCACTAAGCAGGGTGCCAAACCACTCCCTGCCCTGTGTCTCAACTTGAAAATTAATTGATTGATTTTTTTATTGCAGTAACAAAACAAAACAGATAGGGAAAGAAAAATTAAATGCAGGAATTAAAACCACATTACAATGATAATGCTGAGGCTCATCATTAGCAAAATGTCTATATTTAAGGCTTAACTTTTTTAAAAAGATTAATTTATTTATTTGAAAGTCAGAGTTACACAGAGAGAGTAGAGTCAGAGAGAGAGAGAGAGGGAGGTCTTCCATCTGATGGTTCACTCCCCAGATGGCCGCAACGGCTGGAGATGTGCCGATCCGAAGCCAGGAACCAGGAGCTTCTTCCTAGTCTCCCACATGGGTGCAGCGGCCCAAGGACTTGGGCCATCTTCTACTGCTTTCCCAGGCCATAGCAGAGAGCTGAACAGGAAGCGGAGCAGCCAGGCCTCGAACTGGGGCCATATAGGATGCTGGCGCTTCAGGCCAGGGCATCAACCCACTGTGCCACAGCACCGGCCCCCAGGCTTAACTTTCATATGACCTGTTTTTCTTTTCAAAAGATTCTTTGTAAATTAATTACTCTTTTAAAAAAAAGATACATTTGTTTGGAAGCCAAGTGATAGAGAGAGAGACACAGAGAAATCTTCCATCCACTGGTTCACTTCCCAATGGGCTTACAACAGCCAGGCCTGGGCCAAGCAGAAACAAGAACCCAGAACTCCATCTGGGTCTCCCACATGGGCAGCAAGGGCCCAAGCCTGTGGACCATTATCTACTGACTTCCCAGTCACATCAGCAGGGAGCTAGATTAGAAGAGGAGCAGTTGGGACCCTCAAACCTGTACCCCAATATGGGATGCTGTCATTGCAAGCAGTGGCTTTACCTGCTTGGCCACAGTGTCAGCCCCTGAATTATTCTTAACATATACATAATTATCTAAATAAACAACTATCATTTAAGCCATTAAAAACATATGCCTTTGTAATATAATTTACAGAATATAAAATTGCAAATTATACAACATGAAGTTCAATGCGGTATGTGGGTTTTTGCAGTCACTCTAACCCTATCCTACTTTAGATAACCATAATTTATACCCTAGAATAGTACAGTGTATTATACTTTACACACCAATACACCCAGCATCTCACGGAGTTCTCACTCTCCCCTGTAAAGTGGGATGCACTATAATAGTCTCATTTTACATGTGACAAAATTCAATCATAGGAAGGTTAAGGCATTTTGCCACATGTCACACAGCTGAATGGTAGGGCCACTACTGTCAGTCATCTGCCTCCTAGACTGGAGTTTGGTAGATTGCAGTCTGGTGTTTGGTAGACTCCCTCTTCCAGCTGCACTGCATGTCCTGCAACAAGCAAACTCCAGAACCCATTTGGTCCTGGCCATTCCCAGGCTGGCTGGCTAAGAGAGCCACCAAGCCAGGGCTCCCACAGCACCGGTTGACCACACTCACTGCTTCAGCTCACTGACGGCTAAGTCCCCTAACAGCATGCATGCAATCTCATCTGAGATGGAAAGACCTAGCAAAGCACAGCCAGTAAAGAGGAGCTCAGTGAAGACAGTGAGAGCAAGGGCTACTCCTGGGCCCTGGAAACGACACTCTGGGCATTCTGTTTTTAACATGAAAATATCAGAAAATGGGGGCCGGTGCTGTGGCGCAGGGGGTTAATGCCCTGGCCTGAAGCACCAGCATCCCATATGGGTGCCAGTTTGAGACCCGGCTGCTCCACTTCCAATCCAGCTCTCTGCTATGGCCTGGGAAAGCAGTGGAAGATGGCCCAAGTCCTTGGGCCCCTGCACCCGCATGGGAGACCCAGAAGAAGCTCCCGGCTCCTTGCTTTGGATCAGTGCAGCTCTGGTCATTGCGGCCATCTGGGGAGTGAACCAGCAGATGGAAGACCTTTCTCTCTCTCTCTGCCTCTCCTTCTTTGTGTAACTCTGACTTTCAAATAAATAAATCTTAAAAAAATATATCAGAAAAGAAAGGCCTCAGAAAAGAAGGCACAATCATAAGAACACTGTGACAGGCTTCTGGAGAAAGTATAAAGTATGGCAAATCCGATCATTTTATTTTGTTAAATCATTCTAATGAGCCCCACAAGATATCTTGAGATTTCTGGAAGGATAAACTTTTAAAAACATTTATTTATTGGTTTGAAAAGCAGTTACAGAGAGTTACAGGGATTGCAAGAGAGAAAGAGAGAAATATTCCATCCATTGGTTCACTTCCCAAATGACCACAACAATCTGGGCGCACTAGGCCAAATCCAGGAACCGGCAACTCTATCCAGGACTCCCACATGGGTGGAGGGGTCCAGTCATTCAGGACATCCTCTGCTGCTTTCCCAGCCACATTAGCAGGGAGCTAGATCAGAAATGGGACAGCTGGAGTTCCCAGCCAGAGCTCATGTGGGATGCCAGGAGAGCAGCCAGCAGCTTAACTTGCTGCACCACAATGCTGCCCTTGAGGACTAATTTTTAAATATCCAAATTGATATAACTGACTTAATTTTTGTTTTTCATCCAGATTACTGAACTTCATGTAAAATATACCAGTATAGGAAGGAATTCTCAGGGGCTGGTACTGTGGCGTATTAGCTTAAGCCTCTGCCCGCAGGGGCAGCATCCCATATGGGCACCAGTTTGAGCCCCAGCTGCTCCACTTCCAATCCACCTCCCTGCTAATGCTCTGGGAAAGCAGCAGAATATGGCCCAAGTGCTTGGGTCCCTGCACCCATGTGGGAGACTAGGAAGAAGCTCCTGGCTTCAAATTGGCCCAGCTCTAGCTGTTGTGGCCATTTGAGGAGTGAACCAGCAGATGGAAGATCTGTCTCAGTATCGGTCTCTCACTGTAACTCTGCCTTTCAAATAAAATAAATAAATCTTTTTTTAAAAAAAGGAATTCTCAGATTCTATGCTGTACATATATGTGGGTATATAAAGTCACATATGCTGAATACATATATATATGCATTCACATGTAAATATATACATAGAATTTTCAGGGATAAATATATGTATCAAGGATCTATGTTTGTAAATACACAAGGATGCTTTTAAATTCAGAAAATAGAAATAAAAGGTAAGTTTCTCTTGGTGAAAAATATTTTGAAATTCATGCATAACTTTTTTCATAATACACAGTTTTCATGAACTTTTTTGAAGAGCCCTCATATACATATACAGTAGACTGGATAAAGAAATTATGGAATATGTACTCTATAGAATACTATACAGCAGTAAAAAAAATGAAATCTGGTCATTTGCAACAAAATGGAGGAATCTGGAAAACATCATGCTGAGTAAAATAAGCCAGTCCCAAAGGGACAAATATCATATGTTCTCCCTGATGGGTGACAACTGAGCACCAAAAAGGAAACTTGTTGAAGTGAAATGGACACTATGAGAAACAATGACTTGATCAGCCCTTGTCCAGACTGTTGAGGAACAACTTCATACTTTATCCCTTTTAGTATTTTTTTTATCTACTTAATACTATTGGTTGAGCTCTTTAATTAATACACAATTATTCTTAGGTGTTTAAATTTAACTGAAAAGGGATCCCTGTTAAATATAAGAGAGGGAGGAGATGTACAGTTTGGCACATGCTCAACTGGATTTGCCCCAAACGGTAGAGTTAGAAATGTGCCAGCGGGCTGGAGCCGTGGCTCACTGGGCTAATCCTCTGCCTGCGGCACTGGCACTCCGGGTTCTTGTCCCGGTTGCTCCTCTTCCAGTCCAGCTCTCTGCTGTGGCCCAGGAGGGCAGTGGAGGATGACCAAAGTGCTTGGGCCCTGCACCCGCATGGGAGACCAGGAGGGGACGCCAGGCTCCTGGCTTCAGATTGACTCAGAGTTCCGGCCGTAGCGGTCATTTGGGGGGTGAACCAACGGAGGAAGACCTTTCTCTCTGTCTAACTCTGCCTGTCAAAAATTAAAAATTAAAAAAATGTGCCAGGGGATTCCAATTCAATCCCATCAAGGTAGCATGTACCAATGCCATCTCACTAGTCCAAGTGATCAATTTCAGTTCATAATTGATCATAATGATAGGATTAAGAGTCAAAAGGATCACATAAACAAGACTAGTGTCTGCTAATACTAACTGATAGAATTAAAAAGGAGAGAACAATCCAACATGGGAAGCTGGATACACAGCAGACTCATAGAATGGCAGATGCCCTAAACAGCACTCTGGCCTCAGAATCAGCCCTTAAGGCATTCTGATCTGGCTAAAAAGCCCATGAGAGTATTTCAGGCATGGAAAACCAAGACACTCTGGGGGAAAAAAAAAATCTAAATGAAAGATCTCTGCGAGTGAGATCCCAGTGGAAAGAATGGGCCATCAAAGGAGGAGGTACCTTTCTCTGAAGGGAGGAGAGAACTTCCACTTTGACTATGGCCTTGTCTAAATAAGATCAGAGTTGGAGAACTCAAAAGGCTTCCATGGCCTTGGCAACTCTTGACAAGAGCCTGGGGTGATTATTGACACCATAAACAAGAGTGTCAATTGTTAAATCAACAACAGGAGTCACTGTGCACTTACTCCCCATGTAGGACCTCTGTCCTTAATGTGTTGTACTATGTGAATTAATGCTATAACTAGTACTCAAACAGTACTTTATACTTTGTGTTTCTGTGTGGCTGCAAACTGTTGAAATCTTTACTTAATATATACTAAATTGATCTTCTGTATATAAAGAGAATTGAAAATGAATCTTGATGTGAATGGAATGGGAGAGGGAGCAGGAGATGGGAGGGTTGCAGGTAGAAGGGAAGTTATAGGGGGGGAAAAAGCCACTGTAATCCAAAAGCTGTACTTTGGAAATTTATATTTATTAAATAAAAGTTTAAAAAAAGAAATCCATGCATGATTTTTTTCATAATACACAGTTTTCATGAACTCTTTTGAAGACCCCTCATATACATGGATTTTAAAATTGTTCTGGGGGCTGGCATTGTGGTATAGCTGGTTAAGCCTCTTCCTGCAATGCTGGCATCCCATATGGGCACCGGTTCATGTCCCAGCTGCTCCACTTCTGATCCAGCTCCCTGCTAATGGCCTGTGAAAAGCAGTAGAAGATGCCCCAAGTGCTTGGGTATGTGGGAGAACCAGAAAAAGCTCCTGGCTCCTGGCTTTGGCCTGGCCCAGCTCCAGCTGTTGCAGCCATTTGGGGAGTGAACCAACTGATGGAAGATATCTCTGTCTCTCCCTCTCTCCCTCTGTAACTCTGCCTTTCAGATAAATTTAAAAAATAAATTTTTAAAGAGATCTGTACCAAAGTAAATTCATCTTTTAATTCCAGTATCGTGAACTTTTTGAAGTTCCCTCACATGTATTCAAGGATATCTCCCCTTGAAAATTTTTATTGTATAAAAATGAATAACAGAAGACCAGACACGTCAAATGCTTCTTCTCTGTGGGTTTTTTTTTTTTAAGATTAAAAAGAGACAAAGATGATCTTTCCCAGTGGGCAACCACTTCAGTGGAGTGTCAGCACAGATAACAGAATGAGTTACAAAATACTAGAGTGCACTTAACCTGAGCCCAGGAGCCACGTGGCTGGAAAGCCTGTGAGAAGGCACACATGGCTTCCTGGATCCAGGAGCTGACTCCCACTGCAGAGAAGCTGATAGAAGCCCTGAGGCACTGATTCTTAAAGAATCACAGAACAGGAGCTAGGAGGTTCGTGGAAGGATAGCAGGAGCCCTGGAAGAAATCTTTAGCTTGTGTGTGGGTAGTTGATAGGAGAACAGCTGGAAAACACAGTTCGACTTTAATCTCATAGAGTAAAGCAGTAGAAGCAAAGGTAGCTCACCTATTCTATCAGATGATTTCAGGCAACCCCAAAGGCTTTCTTAATAATAATTTTAAAACACTACAAGGTTGTGACTAAAAAACAGGATACAAAATCACATAGCTGTCTATAAAAATGATAGTTTTATATATTTTGTAATTTTGTAATTTTATATATAAACATTGAAATGGAATATACCAAAATTTTAGGAGTGCATATCTCAAGAAATTCAGATGGCTAGAGGTATTTATTCTTTCCTTGGTATTTTCTGAATTTCTAGAATGTCCTGCAGTAAGCACATGCTATTAAAATAAGTATACTTGTGCCAGCATTGTGGCACAGTGGGTTAAGCCACCACCTGTGATACCAGTATATAAGTGCCAATTTGAGTCCCAGCTGCTCTACATCCAATCCAGCTTTTGCTAACGCACCTGGGAAAACAGGAGATGATGATCCAAGTATTTGGGCTCCTGCTTGCCCATGTGAGAGACCTGGATGGAGTTCCAGGCTCCTGGCTCCAGCCTGGTCCAGCCACAGCTGCTGGGGCCATTTGGGGAATGAATTAGAGGATAGAAGATCTCTTGATCTCACTCTCTCTCTCTCTGTAATTCTTCCTTTCAAATAAATAAGTTTTTTTTTAAAATTGCAGGATATTAACATCATTTAGAAATATATTGTAGGTCGATCTTCCGTATATAAAGATAATTGAAAATGAAAAAAAAACTTGGTTTTAAATTGGAAATTGCATAGAAAATTAATCAATTTTTAAAAATATCATGTAGGATCTTTGTCCTTAATGTGCTGTACATTGTGATTTAATGCTATAACTAGTACTCCAACAGTATTTTTCACTTTGTGTTACTATGTGGAGGCAAACTGTTGAAATCTTTACTTAATATATACTAAACTGATCTTCTGTATATAAAGAGAATTGAAAATGAATCTTGATGTGAATGGAAGGGGAGAGGGAGCAGGAAAGGGGAGGGTTGCGGGTGGGAGGGAAGTTTGGGGTGGGGGGAGCCATTGTAACCCATAAGCTGTACTTTGGAAATTTATATTCATTAAATAAAAGTTAAAAAAAATAAGTTATAAAAAAGAAATATATTGTAGGTTCTTAATTAAGCCCACAATTAATATACTAACAAAAGCAATTTTTTGTATGTGAAGGCTACCAAATTTTCTAGGGCTTTTGTGTAACAAATTTAGACTTTTATTTTGTATCCAGGTAACTTCAAGCAGAGAAGTTATCCACAGCGAAGGTGCAGGGAGTGTTGAGTTCCCATGTCTTTTCTTTATGGTTACCAAGATGGGGAAAGAGGGATACCTAAATAAAACACCTCACCCAACCCGATGTTATTCATTCCTAACAAAACTTAATATTAGATGCACTTAAAAAGATACATTTCTATAAAGTATGAAAAATGCAATGTTAGGAGGGTTTAAATAGTGGGCAATATTTTAAAATAGTTAACAAAATAGAAACAGTTCAATAGTCCTCCAGAGTCATTTGAAGGAATTTACTTACAGTAATTATGCACTTAATCATCAGAGGTACTCTAGTTTCAGCAATTTATATCTTCTCCATTTAATACAGATCCATTGTGGGGAGACCTGTTTAACTAAATAATGAACTACCCCCACCAAATCAAATCAGAGGAGGCAGCATACACTTCCAACTGTCTTCGGAGGGTCTTTAATTCCAAATCAGGGGTGGGTGATGGGGTGCACAAAGCCTGACCAGCATCCTCCCTTGAGTGTATTTTCCAATAAAGAATTCCTTAACTAAAATCAGGTTTTTGTGGTTTGTTTACGATCACAGAGAAAACAAACTTAGTAACCTGACCTGGTCTAAAAGCAAAATGCCCACTCATCGTGTCCCCAGAGAGCAGGTCATCCCATCCCTAATGAGCAGATGGCTTGCAGAGGACCCAAGCTGGGTCCTTCAGTGCACGTGCAGATGACTTCAGTCCCACTTCATGAAAAGGAGGTTACAGGGCCACTCTTTGCTCCAGGAGACAGGCAGAGTTTCCTGTTGATTTATAGAAGGTTATGCTCTCAAAACAGGACACGAGGCAGCTGTTTGGGAGAAAGCCCTATCTACAACAGATCCCTAAAACACTATGTGTTGCTGTTGGCACTGCAAGGAGTCAAACAAGAAGCCAGTTATCATAACAAGCAGGGAATTTGGGGCTTAGGAAATGAAGCCAGTGAGGAAAGTGGGTCCCTGGATTTCTCGACACTTGTCCTTTGGCTGTCACAAAATCTCTAAAGTGTTGTACCTCTTCCCTGATAGTGTTTCTGGTCCCTGTGAACAGTGATAGGTGGGGATATAGGTGTGTCTTTTTGTCTTACATATCCAGGTTTCTGTCCCATTCTGCTCTATGGCCTATTTGTTCATCTTCCTCTAAAATAAATGTGACCCACCCTGACGCTGTGTGCTTCTTCCTTCCGGGATGTGGCTGACTGCCATAAAACCAAGTGAGATCAAAAGGAGGCTGCTCCTCTGCAAGAAAAAGCATGGGCTGTTAACCATGGCCTCTTAGTCTACGGGACAATGTGACTCAGAAGAGGCCACTGGGGATTTGGGGCTGCTTCCCACCCCTAACAGTCTGAGTGAATGAGGCTGGCTTCCAGGAGAGGGAATGGAAATATTCTCTGTTGAGATTTATGACCAGAATCCTCTGTTGCTTGCTGGAAAATTACTAAACACTGGGCACAAATCTCCAGCTCAGAGACTTCTCTGTTCCCTATAAACAAAAATTTAGAAATTCAGCTACACGACATTCCTTCGTCACATCTCCATATCAAGCAGAAATACAGCCATTCCGAAGCAATCTTTCTCAAATCCACTGAGATTCCCAGTTTTGTGTTTGTTTTCAGGAGTTCCCTGCTCTATTTTAGGATGTTATCCCGAACCATTCTAGCTCAGAGGGGCTACTGTGAGCCGGGAGACCACATCCACTGTAGACAAACTTGCAAATCTGTACACAAAAATATTCAACAAAGATGACCCTTGTCCACTTCAAATTGGTCCACATTTAGGAAGGCACAACAACACCTGCCCTCTAAGAGAGATGATGTCCAAACCAAGTGTATATTTGAAGACAGAAAAACTGCTCTTGTTCCCAAATTTAGAAGACCAACTTCTCCAGAAAATCTTGGGTGCCACTGTCACCCATGTGTGAGACCCAGATGGAGTCCTGGGATCCTGGTCTTGGCTTGGTCCAGCATCAGCCATTGTGACCATTTGAGGAGGAAACCAGAGGATGGAAGAGCTCAATTGTAATCTCTCCCTCTCTCTCTATTACTTTGCCTTTCAAACAAAAAAAATCTTAAAAACAAAAAATAAAAACCTTGTCATTCCAATTCACTATGTGGGTGTCCTAAGGGGCAACTTAATTCACTGGGCCACAACACCTGACCCTCAGTCAACATTTCCTTAAGTTAAAAATAATCAAATTATTTGACAAGATCTTTTTGGTTAGCCACCATTTAATTTTCCTTAAATTAAGAAAAAAACTTAATAATATTAACTAAAAAATAAACATTTTCACAAATTTAATGATGAATTTAGCTCACGAAAAATTATGTGTCCCCTGTCATATCATTGTCAATGCTTAGTTCATTTTAAAAAAAATTACTGGGGCCAACGCTGTGGCATAGCAGGTTAGCTGCCATCTGCAGTGCCAGCATCCCATATGGGTGCTGGTTAAAGTCCTAGTTGTTCCACTTCCAATCCAGGACTCTGCTGTTGCCTGGGAAAGCAGCAGAAGATGGCTGAAGTGCTTGGGCCCCTGAACCCACATGGGAGACCAGGAAGAAGCTCCTGGCTTCAGATTGGCACCGCTCCAGCCGTTGCAGCCATTTGGGGAGTGAACCAGCAGATGGAAGATCTCTCTCTCTCTCTCTCTCTCTCTCTCTCTCTCTCTGCCTCTATGACTCTACCTTTCAAATAAATAAGTCTTAAAAAAAAAAATTGTTGTGGGACCAGCTCTGTGGCATAGCAGGTAAACCAGCAGCACTGGCATCCCATAGGGGTGCCATTTCAAGTCCTAGCTGCTCTACTTCCAATCCAGCTCCCTGCTAATGTGCCTGGAAAAGCAGCAAAGGGTGGCCAAAGTATTTGGGCCCCTGCACCCACATGGGAGACACGGAAGATGCTCTTGGCTCCTGGCTTCAGATCTGCCCAGCTCCAGCCATTGCAGCAATTTGGAAGAGTGAACCAGCAAAAGGAAGAAGATCTTGCCTCTATACCTCTCTCTATCTCTGTAGCTCTGATTTTTAAACAAATATATGTTAAAAAATTATAAAATACACATAATATGAAGTTTACATTTTAATCACTTTAAGAATATAATTTAGTACATTCACAAATTTGTACTAATCGCTGTCTAGTTAAGGCACATTTCCATCACTCCTAAAGGACACCCTCTACCCATTAAACAGTCACTGCCATTGTCCCAGGCCCCTAAAGAACACCGATCTGTTTTGTGTCTTCACAGACTTGGCTATTTTGGACATTTCATATAAATTTATTCATGGAATACATGGTCTTCTATGTCTAGCTTCTTTCACTTAGTATAATGTGCCTTGTTTTAGTCTTGAAAGTCAACATCAATATCATTTTTGCCCTCATATAAAGTTCTGGGTTTGATTTCTTTGCATTAGAGATATCCTTCCTGACATTTGATATTTAGTCTACACTTGATCTTAGCCAAAAGGCCGAGAAGCGATGATATTTAGTCTAGAACTTAATTTTTTTTTTCTTTGATGGGATTTCAAATCATTCCCAAGCCAAGAAGATTGGTTTTGCCCAAGGTTTTAGAGACTAATAAAACTAATAACAGGCATTGGTTTTGTGCTTGTGTCTGTTAGCAGAAAGTACAGCCATGTTTTACAATAAGAGATATGTTATCTTTGTAACAAGAAATCCAAAGGTAAGGTGGTTCCAGCACAATTCAGTGCTTTGGTGAGATCTTCAAGGATATGAGTTTCTGTTCAGTTTCTTCTCTGTCATCCTCAGCTTGTTGAAACCTCCATCCACCCCCTAGCAGTGTGGCAAGCTCCCAAGGTCACCTCCTCACAGACTGTTCAGAGACAGGCAAGACTGTTCCTCGCTTTGTACTGAGAAAAAAAAGCTTTCTCAGAATTTTCCCAACAGATTCCCTCTCATCTCTCACTGACTAAAGTTATGGCACAAGCCCATACTGTTATAAGCAAGGAGATAGTCGGTGATTAGAAGGGCCAGAGGAAATACATCACCACATTCTTTCTGAGGGCTGCCTCTAAAACTCTTCCCATGCTCTGGTGCCCTTGTAGCAAAACAGACACCCAGAACTGGTGCTGGAGGAAAATACCCAACATGGCTGCCGACTGCATCCCCTCAATGACCTGTGGCCTGTTATAACAAACTTGCCAGAGCTGACATTTCCATTCCCATCATGCACTGGATGCCACAACACTCAGACTTCCCTTAAAAAGATTTAAAATGGCGCAGCCACCAAATTCCTGAAATCCTCACCTTTTCCTAGAAAATTCTGCCCAAAATACAACCCCTTGTGCCTCCAGATCACATAAAAGGATGACTCTGAGTCTTGTGGACTTCAGCTCACTCTAGAGCTTGCCCTCACTCCCTCTTGTGTGTGTACTTTCACTTTTACTAATACATCTTAGTCCTCTGTTCACCTTTATCTAGGTCTCACCCTCAAATTCCTTCCCACATCAAGAGTCACCCACTCCAAAACAATACCTCGATTTGGGAGGAGCGAGAGAGGTGGAATTTCTGTGGTTGACCACGCATCTGTTAAAAGTGGGGAGGTTACTCAGCCTGCTAGGTGGTTCATGTATGGACAGCTGGCTACATAAGAACATCCAGCCTGGCAAAAACAAGGCTAGAATTGCTGTGCCACAGGGAAACGTGATAAAGGAGGCACCGTGTCGCAGAGGTATTTTGAGCAGGCTCCAGATTACCTTTCCATTTCACTGCAGTAGCCTGTTTCCTGGGTTATTTAGTCACAGTCAGGGGCTACTCTGACTGGTTCTGTTCAATCCATCAGCAATTGGATCAATGTTTTCCCCCCACTGAGTTAATTAATTACTTTTTTTCAGGAACTGGACCAAATCCACTAGTTGGTGTCATGTAGATAGAGTCTTAATTGAACCAATAAATCTCAACATCCATTAATAACATTGACGGTTAAAGAGGTGGAGGAGTACAGATCACTCACAATTCAAAGGAAAAAACAAAGCATAACCTAGAATGGGAGTTGTCCTCTTCCTCATCATCCGTGGGAAGAGGAAAACCTTATGAAATTCAAGAAATCCTTTAGCTGAGAGAATAATGAGGCATAAATCCTGTTGATAGTGAGAAGTCAGCTCAGGAAGTAACACCATCAACCAAAGGATCTTCCAGTGCAAGCAACAGTGATTAATGGTCTATGACGCTGCTATGTGGCTTGGAAAAGGTTGCACTGTTGGTGTTAACTCTTAGATTGATTTGCAGAAACTAGGAATGATTTCATTGACTCTGTCATTTCTGCAAAGTACCTTTGCACTGCAGCGAATGCAGGGACAAAGAGGAGGTTGTGTTTATAACCATTTCTCTTCTTGAAAACCTGGTGTCTGTGCAGTTGGTATAAGCTGGCTTCCATCTAGAACAGGAGGACGGGTTGTTAATGTTACAATTTATGGAGTGCTTATCAGCAAACTTCAGCTTGCAGATGGCTGCAGGCAAAGAACTGCTTGTTATCAGAGATCCCTCTCCTGGGCTATCCTTCTGTTGGCCCTGGATATTAACAAGGGCAGTGCACCAGTGTCACACGCTTGAATAACAAAGGCCTCCTGGACTGTATTTTGGAAAGTGAGCTGCTGTCACCTCTTCAGATATCTGTCACGTCTCTTTATCACCGGATTTTACATCTCCTAGAGTTCCCAGAACATAGGAAAATTAAACAGGAAGAACAGCAACTCTTTAGGTGCCATAGTGTCTTCTAGTGTTTTTAAAAATTTAAAATAAAGTAGTAGGAAAAAGAGGAGGAATCACTGTACTTACTAAGTAATCATACTAATATATAAGCAATTTGGTAGCTGGAAGAATTTTAACCAGACAGGAAACTCTGATTCAATTCTACTATCTATGAATTCACTTTCTGCATTTTGTTACTTTTTAAAAATTAGCATCCCAGAAGTCCATTGTATGCCAATGGTTTCTTTTTCTGTTTTTTTTTTTTCTTTTAAAGATTTATTTATTTATTTGAAAGGTAGTGACAGAGATAGGAAGAGACAAATCTTCCATCCACTGGTTCACTCCCAAACAGCTGCAACAGTCTGGGCTGAGCCAGGCTGAAGCCAGGAACCTGGAACTCCATCTGGATCTCCCTCATAGGTGGCAGGGCCTCAAGTGTTTGGGCTATATTTAGCTGCTTTCCCATGCACATTAGCTAGAAACTGAAGAGGAAGCTGAGCAGCTGCAACACAAACCAGCCCGCTGACCTCAAGAGCTGTGGCTGAATCCACTGCACCACAATACCAGCCCTCTCAACAGTTTCTTTAAAGTAGTTTACCAGGAGTAGGTATTTGGTCCAATGATGAAGACTTGGCTTCAGATCATATCATAGCACCAGAGTTTGAGTCCCAGCTCTATTCCCAATTTCACCTTCCTACTAATATGTACCCAGGCTTCTGGCTTTAGCCTGGCACAGCCCCACCTGTTGAGGGCATGGGGGGAATGAATCAACAGATGGAAGTTCTCTGTCTCTTTCTGTTTCGCTATCTATTTACCCATGAGTCTCTCAAATAAACTAAGACAGCTAAAGTAGTTATCAAAAAACTATATAATTATTCCAGCATTACTGTCATACTTAAAACATTTTTGAAACAGAGCCTTCAAAACCACTCACACATAAGAAAATTTACTTCCTCATTTTACACCTTGATTTCGTTCAAGGAATCAAACAGAATTATCTGGATTACACATTTATTAACTAGTTTCATTTCTTAATGACATTGTGCAAAGAAATTCCCTTCAAAGGGCCAATATTTGACCCATAAAGAACAATTGATTACTATAATCTTTAAAGGCTCTTTTCAAATAAGAATTCCAAATGTGTTCTGATCAAACAGAGGCACAAAGGAATAAAGATACAACATTAATTTGTGAATACTACATTTGTTTAGAAAAAAATGACTTCACTATTAAACTATAATGTCATTTAGTTATACTAAAAAAGGAATTACTATTAAAATTTCTAACTTCTGGGGCCAGCGCTGTGGTGCAGTGGGTTAATGCCCTAGCCTGAAGCCCCAGCATGCCATATGGGCACCGGTTCTAGTCTTGGTTGCTCCTCTTCCCATCCAGCTCTCTGCTATGGCCTGAGATAGCAGGGGAAGATGGGCCCAAGTCCTTGGGCTTCTGCACCCACATGGGAGACCCGGAAGAAGGTCCTGGCTCCTGGATTCAGATCAGCGCAGCTCCGGTCGTTGCAGCCAATTGGGGAGTGAAGCATCGGATGGAAGACCTCTCTGCCTCTCCTTCTCTCTGTGTAACTCTGACATTCAAATAAAATAAATAAATCTTTAAAAAAAAATTTCTGGGCCAGTGCCATGGCTCACTTGGTTAATCCTCCGCCTGCAGACCGGCATCCCATATGGGCGCCAGGTTTTAGTCCAGGTTACTCCTCTTCCAGTCCAGCTCTCTGCTGTGGCCCAGGAAGGCAGTGGAGGATGGCCTAAGTGCTTGGGCCCTGAATCCGCATGGGAGACCAGGAGAAGCACCTGGCTCCTGGCTTCGAATTGGTGTAGTTCTGGCCGTAGCAGCCATTTGGGGAGTGAACCAATGGAAGGAAGACCTTTCTCTCTGTCTCTAACTCTGCCTGTCAAAAAAAAAAATAAAATACTATGGGGCAGTTACAATCAAAACAGCATGCTACTGGCACAAAAACAGCCATGTAGATTAGATCAATGGAACAGAATACAAACTCCAGATATAAATCCATGCATCTCCAACCAACTAATTTTTGAAAAAAGAGCTAAAATTAATCCCTGGAGAAAGGACAATCTCTTCAACAAATAGTGCTGGGAAAATTGGATCTCTGCATGCAGAAGTATGAAGCAAGAATCTTACCTTACCATAAAAATCAACTCAAAATGAATCAAGGATATAAGACCACGACCTGAAACCATCAAATTACTAGAGGAGAACTTTGCAGAAACTCTGCAACATATTGGCATAAGCAAAGACTTCTTGGAAAAGACCCCAGAAGCCCAAGCAATCAAAGACAAAATAGACAAATGGAATTATTTCAAGCTGATAAGCTACTGCATTACAAAGGAAATACTCAGCAAAGAGGCAATGGACAGAATGGGAGAAAATATTTGCAAACTGCGCCACTGATAACAGATTAATATCCAGACACTCAATAATAGCAACACAAACATTTAAGTTAAAAAAGGGGCAAAGCGGGGCTGGCACCATGGCACAGCAGGTTAATGCCCTGGCCTGAGGCGCTGGCATTCCGTATAGGCCTGGCTGCTCCTCTTCTGATCCAGCTCTCTGCTATAGCCTGGGAAAGCAGTAGAAGATAGTCAAAGTGCTTGGGCCTCTGTACCCACGTGGGAGACCTAGAGGAAGATCCTGATTCCTGGCTTCGGATCAGCACAGCCCCAGCCATTGCAACCAACTGGGGAATGAACCATTGGATGGAAGACCTCTCCCTCTCTCTGTCTCTCCTCTCTCTGTGTAACTCTGATTCAAATAAATATAAACTTTTAAAAAAATATTTGGGCAAAGGACTTGAACACACATTTTTCCAAAGAGGAAATTCAAATGGCCAACAGACACATGAAAAAATACTCAGGATCATGAAATAAGCCAGTCCCAAAGGGACAAATATCATATGTTCTCCCTAATCTGAGACAACTAACTGAGCACCTAAAAGGAAACCTGTAGAAGTGAAATGGACATTATAAGAAACAATGACTTGATCAGCCCTTGTCCTGACTGTCAAGGAACAGCTTACTATTTTATTCTTATTATTTTTTTCATATTTTATTTAATACCATTGGTTAAACTCTTTAATTAACACACAATTAATCTTAGGTGTTTAAATTTAACTAAAAATTGATCCCTGTTAAAAATAAGAGTGGGAATAAGAAAGGGAGGAGATGTATAGTTCGGCACACACTCAGACTTACCCCTAATGGTAGAGCTAGAAACATGCCATGGGATTCCAAATCCCATTAAGTTGGCATGTACCAAAACCATCTTACTAGTCAAAAGTGATCAGTTTAAGTTCATAATTGATCATAAAGATAGAATTAAGTGTCAAAGGGATCACATAAACAAGACTAGTGTCTGCTAATACTAACTGATAGAATTAAAAAGGAGAAAACAGTTCAACATGGGAAGCTGGATATGCAGCAGACTCATAGAATGGCAGATGCCCTAAACAGCACTCTGGCCTCAGAATCAGCCCTTAAGGCATTCTGATCTGGCTAAAAAGCCCATGAGAGTATTTCAGGCATGGAAAACCAAGACACTGTGGCAAAAAATGACCTAAATGAAAGATCTCTGAGTTCGATCCCAGTGCAAAGAAAAGCCCATCAAAGAAGGAGGTACCTTTCTCTGAAGGGAGGAGAGAACTTCCACTTTGACTATGGCCTTGTCTAAATAAGATGGGAGTTGGTGAACTCAAGAGGCTTCTATAGCCTTGGCAGCTCATGACAAGAGCCTCAGGCGATTACTGACATCATAAATAATTGTCAATTGGCCGGTGCTGCGGCTCACTAGGCTAATCCTCCACCTTGCGGCGCCGGCACACCGGATTCTAGTCCCAGTCGGGGCACCGATCCTGTCCCAGTTGCCCCTCTTCCAGGCCAGCTCTCTGCTGTGGCCAGGGAATGCAGTGGAGGATGGCCCAAGTCCTTGGGCCCTGCACCCCATGGGAGATCAGGAGAAGCACCTGGCTCCTGCCATCGGATCAGCACGGTGCGCCGGCTGCAGCGTGCCTGCTGCAGCGGCCATTGGAGGGTGAACCAACGGCAAAAGGAAGACCTTTCTCTCTGTCTCTCTCTCACTGTCCACTCTGCCTGTCAAAAATAAAAAATATAAATAAATAAATAATAATTGTCAATTGTTAAATTAGCAAAAGGAGTCACTGTGCACTTACTCCCCATGTAGGATCTCTGTCCTTAATGTGCTGTACTATGCAAATTAATGGTAAAACTAGTATTCAAACAGTACTTTATACTTTGTGTGTCTATGTGGGTGCAAACTGTTGAAATCTTTACTTAGTATACACTAAGTTGATCTTCAGTATATAAAGATAATTAAAAATGAATCTTAATGAAGAATGGGATGGCAGAGGGAGTAGGAGATGGGATGGTTTGCAGGTGGGAGGGTGGTTATGGGGGGAAAACCGCTATAATCCAAAAGTTGTAAAAGTTGTACTTTTGGCCGGCGCCGCGGCTCACTAGGCTAATCCTCCGCCTTGTGGCGCCGGCACACCGGGTTCTAGTCCCGGTCGGGGCACCGATCCTGTCCCGGTTGCCCCTCTTCCAGGCCAGCTCTCTGCTGTGGCCAGGGAGTGCAGTGGAGGATGGCCCAAGTGCTTGGGCCCTGCACCCCATGGGAGACCAGGAGAAGCACCTGGCTCCTGCCATCGGAATAGCGCGGTGCGCCGGCCGCAGCGCGCTACCGCGGCGGCCATTGGAGGGTGAACCAATGGCAAAAGGAAGACCTTTCTCTCTGTCTCTCTCTCACTGTCCACTCTGCCTGTCAAAAAAAAAAAAAAAAAAGTTGTACTTTCAAAATTTATATTTATTAAATAAAAGTTAAAAAAATACTCAAGATCACTAGCCACCAGGGAAATACAAATCAAAACCACAATGAGGTTTCACCTAATCCCAGTTAGAATGGCTCTCATACAGAAATAAACAAACAAATTCTGGTGAGGATGTGGGGAAAAAGATACCAACAACGGATGAAGGTAGAAATGTAAACTGGTCCAGCCACTGTGGAATACAGTATGGAGATATCTCAGAAAGCTGAAAATAGATATACCATATGACCCAGCAATCTCATTCCTGAGAATTTACTCAAGGAAAATGAAATTACTACATAAAAGAGTTATCTGTACCTCTGTTTATTGCAGCTCAATTCACAATAGCTAAGATATGGAATCAACCCAGATGTCCATCAACTAATGACTGGATAAAGAAATGGTACTGGGGCTGGCGCTGTGGCACAGTGGCTTAAAGCCACAGTCTGCAGCGCCTGCATCCCATATGGGTGCCAATTCGAGTCCTGGCTGCTCCTCTTCCTATCCAACTCTCTGCTATGGCCTGAGAAAGCAGTAGAAGATGGCCCAACTCCTTGGGCCCCTGTATCCATTAGGGAGATCTGAAAAAAGCTGGTTCCCAGCTTCGGATCTGCTCAGCTCTGGCTGTTGTGGTCGTTTGGGGAGTGAACCAGCAAAATGGAAGACCTCTCTCTCTAACTCTTTCAAATAAATAATTCATAAAAAAAGAAATTACTGTATATATACACACTATGGAATACTACTATGAAAAAATGATGAAATTGGGGCCAGCACTGTGGCATAGTGGTTAAAACCACCACCTGCAGTGCTGGCATACCATATGGGCACCAGTTCGAGTCTCGGCTCTTCCACTTCTGATCTAGCTCTCTGCTATGGCCTAGGAAAGCAGCAGAAGATAGCCCAAGTCCCTGGGCTCCTGCACCCACATGGGAGACCTGGAAGAAGCTCCTGGCTCTGGATCTGCACAGCTCTAGCCATTGTGGACATCTGAGGAGTGAACCATCAGATGGAAGACATCTCTCTCTCTTTTGCTCTCTCTATCCCCCCCCCCACACCTCTCTCTCTGTCCCCACCTCCTCCCTCTGCCTTTGCCTCTCTATAACTCTCTTTCAAATAAAATAAATCTTTTTAAAAAAAGATGAAATCCTGTCTTTTGCAACAAACAGTGAAATAAGCCAGTCCCAAAAAGACAAATACCATATGTTTTCCCTGATCTGTGGTAATTAATAGAGTACCAAAAATGTTATGTAAAGGGGTGAAATTGAAATTTTAAAATTGGAGGATTTTTTTTAACTTGCCAGCTAGAGTTATAGACAGAGGGGGGGGGGGGGAGACAGAGAGAAAGGTCTTCCTTCCATTGGTTCACTCCCCAAATGGCTGCAACAGCCGGCGATGCGCCGATCCAAAGCCAGGAGCCAGGTACTTTTTCCCGGTCTCCCACGCGGATGCAGGGGCCCAAGCACTTGGGCCATCCTCCACTGCCCTCCCGGGCCACAGCAGAGAGCTGGACTGGAAGAGGAGCAACCGGGACTAGAACCCAGCGCCCATATTCGATGCCAGCACCGCAGGCAGAGGATTAACCAAGTAAGCCTCAGTGCTGGCCGAGATTGGATGATTGTTTACAGCCCTTGTCTCTACTGTTAAAGAAAAGTGGGGTTTTTTTCTTCTTCTATTTGTTGAACTCTTTACTTAGTGAAGGGTTAATCTTATGAGTATAAAGTAAACTGAAAATAGATCACTGTAAAAATGAAGAGAAGGAATAAGAGAGGAAGGAGGAGGAAGGGTGTGAGTGTGGGCAGGAGGGAGGGTAGGGTGGAAATTTCACTATGTTCCTGAATCTGTACATGCAAAATACATGACATTCGCATACCTTAAGCAAAATAAAATTAAAAATTATATGTGTAATATATGAAACTGTTTTGTTACATAAATAAAATCTCTCATGTAAAAGAAACATCTAGTGAGTTATTTCTCTTCAAAAGTTCAATGTGAATTAATGCTATAACTAGTACTGAAACAGTATTTTACACTTTATGTTCTGTGTGGGTGCAAACTGTTGAAATCTTTACTTAATATATACTAAATTGATCTTCTATATATAAAGAGAATTGAAAATGAATCTTGATGTGAACGGAATGGGAGAGGGAGCGGGAGATGGGAGGGTTGCAGGTGGGAGGGAAGTTATGGGGGGGGGAGCCATTGTAATCCATAAGCTGTGCTTTGGAAATTTATATTTACTAAATGAAAGTTTAAAAAAGGTATACTGAGCTATTTCTCAATCTGGGAAGCAATCCAGGTCTAAAATAAAGGCTGGACAATCACCAAAAATCCAGATTATTTGTGCTGTATTTAAAATTTTTTTACTTATTCTCATTTTACTTCAGAAGCAGAGAGACAGAGAAACAGAGAGGCCTTCTATCTCCTGGTTCACTCCCAAAATGCACACAACAGCTAGGGCTGGGCCAGGCTGAAGTCAGGAGCCAGGAACTCAACCTGGGTTTCAACACCTCAGCCACTACCTTCTGCCTTCCAGGGTGTGCACTAGCAGGAAGCAGATTGGAAGCCGTTGAGACTCTAACACAGTCACCCTGATATGGGATGTGGGTGTCCCAAGTGGTGATTTACATCATACCAAATGCCCACTCCCATATTCTTTTTTGTGCCATCTTCAAAACATAGCTTCTGTCTCATGGTTTATATTGATTGGTCCATCATGACTGCATTCTAGCTAGCAGAAAAGAGAATAAGGGACAAGAAAGGGTCATGGCCTCGCCCTTTAAAGGAGAAACCAGAAGGTATAAATCACTTTGATTTGTAAGCCTTTAGCTTGTATTGGTGCCAGCCACACCTTGCTACCAGGGAGGAGGTGTTGAACTCAGCCAGTAACTTCATCAGTATGTAAGGAGGAAAGCAGATACTAAGAGACAACACAGAGTTTCTGCCGCCACTGAGTATCATTGTTTAGTTCAGGTTAGTTGAAAATTGACCTTTATTTAATGATAGCATCAGTCATTGGTCCCAATGATGCTTCAGCAAACTATTAAGTCCTGTGAAGAAAAGCCATGGGCATCATTATTCTTATGTGTTCCCTAGTTTACTCAGCAGGTAGTAGGTCCTCTCTTCCTCCAGAGCAGTCTGGTTGTCACAGATCTTGTTGTCCTTGCACTTTTAGATGATCTCTCTGCATATACTTTGACCAGAGCCCAATTTCCCCTGACTTCAGCACACCAGGTGTTTCCCAGGGCCATGCGCAATAAGTTGGCTTTGGCTGGGACATCTTTATGTTTGGAACCAATCACTAGGCTCACAGTACAGGTGTTTCTATCATGGAATCATCCAAACATGCCAACATTTCAGCCTTTAAAATCAGTAGGAAAAGTAAACCAATCTGGGTAATGGGAACAGGCTGTTATGCCGAACTCACATGGAGTTAGTACTCATTCTGAAAAGGTTCTATTTGCTTTCTATTAAAACCTGCTTCACTTTGAATGCTGTGACACCATTACCATCAAAACTGCACCCTAACAAAGTTCTCATGTGAGGCCCACATTCTTTTTTTAACCCCTTTTGCTGCACTACAAATCACAGCTACATCTTGTGCTATTTTCTTTTTAATTTGCTGTCTCATCTACAGAATTTGGAAATCTCTGGCCCTGAAATTGGAAAGAAAGGCCAAGGCAAGCCCAGGTCACAGCCAGTTGTGATTCTGGTGCTTGGGAGTGGCTCCCCATTTGCTCCATATGTGCAGCAGATTTTCAGTGGTGTCAAGCCAGGAGTCTGAACAGTTGCATCAAGCTGAAAATGGGCAATGAATGCTAAGACATTAGTCTCTTAGGGGGAAAAACTGAGAGTTTCAATACTCTTCTCTGTGCCATTCTCTTTTTAAAATGGATTGAAATTTAAACAGCAGAGATGAGTCTAGAGGTGGAGCAAGCACTTAGCCTAGTACTTACAATGCCCCCATCCCACATCATAGTGTCTGAATTTGATGTCTGGCTCAGCCTCCTGACTGCAGCTACCCATCAATGCACAGCCTGAGAGACAACGGATGATGGTTCAAAGTATTTGGGTTCCTGCCACCAGCAAGGGAGACCTGGATTAAGTTCCCTGTTCCCAGATTCAGCTCTGGCCATTGTGAATTTTGGGGAGTGAGCCAGGGGATGGGAGAGTGCTTTCTCGCTCACTCTCTCTCTCCTTGTCAAATACATAAAATAATTTTAAAATTTTAAAAGAGCCTAATTCCTTTTTGGGGGCAAGGTGTGGGTATAGGGAGAGGCTTGTTTATTAGGATGTACAGCCTACTATACAAGAATGATTGCCCTTTCTCATAGTCTTTAGATAAGGTTAGGTTCAAATACAGAAACATTTCCAGAGAGGACTGACCCCAAGTTGACCTCCATTTTTCACACCTTGTGCCTCCCCTTTGATCACCCAAGGAAATCAGAACTCTCACAACTTCAGTGGAGGGTCTCTGCATTCACACGAAATCAGCGACAGCAGCAGCAACAGGAATGCGCCTGACACTACACCCTGCAGCGCGGCCCAGAGGAGCAAGTGAACAGTGTTGCCCTACCCCACATGCTCACACAAATTGGATGCAGAAACTCACATACAATGGTCTAACTCAAAGTGCATTTTAACCTATTACCTAGCCTGCAGTGGAAGCTGGAGAATAGCTATTTTACTGTGCCAAAAGCTTGCCTTCCCCTAGACATTTCCCTGGTATGTTGAGCGTATGTGTGTGTGTTCATATCCATGCAAACATGTATGCTATGTAGGGGACAAACATGGCTAATTACCAACTGTAGCAAGAGAAGCCTCTTCTTGGATTTTCAGTCTTCCTGCCCTCCCCCACTTCCCTCCATCCTTTCCTCCTTTTTATCCCTGGTCTCCAGACTCTGCTTCTCGTGGGTCCTTGCTCTCTGTGAGCTCCCTGCTGAATGGGTGTCAATCCTGGGAAAGAGAAGGAGAAGGCGAGATTCACTGTGTCCTGATCCCAGGAAACTCTTGTGCCAAACAATGGGCCTTTTCCCACTTCCCAGAGTGACGACCCCAGGGGTGGCTCCTTTATTCTGTCATGTTGAAAGATCATCTGCACCATTTCTGTACCAACCCAGTCACTGCTGCTGACTATTCTGTTCCACTCACTGTGCCAAGTACTTCACATATTATCTCCAAGAACAATGATGTTTGCAGATCTTAACTCATTTGCATAAGGTCACTCAGCTGATGAAAGGCATGGCTGGGATGTGACAGATCTAGAGAAGTCTGAAACATGGAGGCTTCCCAATACCTTGTGGGGAAAGATGCTGGTTAGAGGTGGACTCTGCAGACAAGAAGTGCATAATTGTTTTGTCATGGGCAGCTTTGAGGTCAGTGGATTTCCCTGATCAGAAGTCTTCCTTGTTTCTTCATCGTCCTCCAACAACATCCCAAGTCCTCAGTCTCACTTACAAAGGCCCTCCTGATTGGACTCAGCTTCCTGCCCCACCTCACCCCTCAGCACTCACCGCCAGGCCATCCATTCTCCAGCTAACTTTGAGCAAAATCTTCATGGAAATCCACTCATGAGATGAGCATTTGGCAAAGCAGTTAAGAGGCTGCTTGGATGCTTACTTTTCATATCAGCATACCTGGGTTCAGGTCCCAGCTCTGCTTCTAGTTCCAGCTTCCTGCTAATGCACACCTTGAGAGGAAGCAGTGATGGCCAAGTATTTGGGTCCCTGCCACAAACCTTGCCACATACATGGGAGATCTGGAATGAGTTCTATGATCCTCACTTAGACCTGGCTCAGCTATGGCTGTCACAGGCAGCCAGCAGATTGGGAAATCTCTCTTTTAAACAAATACATGTAAGTTTAAAAAAAAGAAATCCATCTACGGGGAAACTTGCTGAGCTATTAGCTTTGCAGTTCTATTTGTGTTCAGTATACTTCTTGGCTCTATCATCAAACAGATAGTACACTCCTAGAAAGCACAGAACATGCCTCCATTAAACAAATTCATCGATTTCTCCCCAGTTTGCCATGGAGAATGCAGGGGGGCATGGGTACATTGATGAGGTGCTCAGATCCCCCTAACAGGGTGACACCACCTGCTGTGCAGGAAGTGACAGCTGCTAAAGCAGCACCCAAGAAGAGCACAAACCCAGACATGGAAGACCCAGCAGGGCCTCCCCGAAGCAGAAATGACTCCGCTGAGACCTGGAAGATGAGTTAGAGTTAGTCAGGTACAGGATCACAGGGCCTGGGGAAACGGGAGCAACGCTCTGGGCAGAAGCAGCAGCAAATGGCAAAACCAGAGACCAAAAAGTGTCAGCTGGTTGCAGAGACTGAGAGAAGCTCAGAGAGGCATTTAGAATGCGGAGCAATGCAGCTAGAAAGGCAAGTAAGGGCAGAGCATGAAGGTTCTCAAGCCTATGTGGACACTGTCCAGAGACAGTGATCAGTGGGCTGCTTGTAATATTAAAATGCTGGGGCCAGCATTGTTGCCAGCAGGTAGAGCCACCATCTGTGACACCAGCATCCCATATGGGTGCCAGTTGATGGCCCATCTTCTCCACTTCTGATTCAGCTTTCTAATGGCCTGGGAAGAGCAGCAGCAGATGGCCCAGGTGTTTGGGCCCCTACCACACATGTGGGAGACCCTGTTGAAGCTCCTGGCTTTGACCTGCCTCAGCCCTGGCCATTGTGGTCACTTGAGGAATGAACCAGCAGATGGAAGACCTCTCTCTCTCTCTCTTTTTTTTTTTTTTTTTTTTTTGGACAGGCAGAGTTAGAGAGACAGAGACAGAGAGAAAGGTCTTCCTTCCGTTGGTTCACCCCCAAATGGCCACTACAGCTGGCACGCTGTGCCGATCCAAAGCCAGGAGCCAGGTGCTTCCTCCTGGTCTCCCATGCAGGTGCAGGGCCCAAGCACTTGGGCCATCCTCCACTGCACTCCCGGGCCACAACAGAGAGCTGGATTGGAAGAGGAGCAACTGGGACAGAATCCAGCACCCCAACCGGGACTAGAACCCAGGGTGCTGGCACCACAGGCGGAGGATTAGCCAAGTGAGCCATGGCGCTGGCCTCTCATAACTCTTTCAAATAAATAAATATTTTTAAAAAATAATATATATTAAAATGCCTAATGTAGAGTGTCATGACTGTATCAGCATTTTTTAAACAATCACCAGGTTTTCCATTTCTTTGCATTTTCCTGCATACTATTTAATACAGTTCTCCATAAAAGGACTTAAAGTACTTGGATTTCCCAAGGAAGATTAAATTTGGCCAACAAAATTTTTGGTTTTTTACATGCCTCTAGGTAGAAAAAGTTTAGAAGGTTGCATCCATTCTCACAGAAGAAATCCTTTCCAAGAGTTAGGAAAGGTTGTCAGAAAACACCCATCGCATCTGCCCTTGGGATGCCCACTGCCTGGCAGGAGCAGACACTCGGCCTTTACTGTAAGGTTCAGTAAGGAAAGCTGCAGGGCCCATGGGAGGCTCTGGAGAAGCTGCCTTCAAGGGGGTAGAATGGTTCTGTCATAGCGAGACCTTAATTGACCTTTCCAAGAGTAGGTATAGGGGGATGGGGAGAATACAGAAAACTCAGTGTCCCTACAGTGGGAAATTATTAGGGAATATAGCCTCCCTTTCGATTAAAAACGGAGAATATACCTCCACTGAACAGACTCAGGTTGCCACTGAGGGTAGAGAGGGGCCAGGCAACCCATGAGTGCTCAGAGACCCCTATCACAGGGACACCATCTGCAAGCAGGAAGTGGCAGTTGCTAAAGCAGCACTGGAGAGGAGCAGGAACCCAGACATAGAAGAAAGAGCAGGGCCTCCCTGGAGCAGAAATGACTCCACTGAAGCCTGGAGACATTCAGCTGTCTTTCCTTTTTGTTTTTTCTGAGACCTCTTTTACAAGAACTCTTCACACCTGGCTATCCTGGAGAACTCGCTACAGGACAGGACAGCCTGCTGCTTTACCCACACCCCAACCCTGAGAGCTTCTGGCCTGGCTGGTGCATGCGACCACAAGACCTGCAAGATGCCACTGTCAGCTTCAGCTCCAAGGATCATAAGCCCCAGAAGATACAAATGCAGCCCCCTCTCATTGCTGTTGCCCCTCGAGGAACAGCCCACCCCATGAAGTCTCTTTTCTTTATGTCTCTTCTCTTCCCCCCAGCCTCCCAGGGTTGTTGCTTCTTTTCCTTACGATATGGTTAAACTAGGCAGTTAAAGTTTAGGTGAGTTGGAACTCGGAACTCCTATAACCCTGAAATGTAACCCTACCTCTTTAACTGTCAGCTTGGTACCCTGCCTTCCCAGGAGGTGTCTGCCCACCCAGGTGCATGCTCAGAGCTCACCTGGGGGTGTATCTGCCTGGGGTGTCAACCCCTTCCTTATAAAAAGAGGTGAGGCCAGCGCCGCGGCTCACTAGGGTAATCCTCCCCCTGCGGCGCCAGCACCCTGGGTTCTAGTCCCGGTTGGGGCATCGGTTCTGTCCTGGTTGCTCCTCTTCCAGTCCAGCTCTCTGCTGTGGCCTGGGAAGGCAGTGGAGGATGGCCTAAGTGCTTGGGCCCTGTACCCCATGGGAGACCAGGAGGAAGCACCTGGCTTCTGGCTTCGGATTGGCGCAGCACCAGCTGTAGCAGCCATTTGGGAGGTGAACCAATGGAAGGAAGACCTTTCTCTCTGTCTCTCTCACTGTCTAACTCTGTCAAAAATAAATAAATAAATAAATAAATAAATAAATAAAGAGGTGAAATGCAGGAGAAAGTTCTCTTCCTCACTGCAGACCAGGCTCAGAGGGCCTTCCCCTGCCGTCACCTAGATTTACCACTTTTCTCTCTCATTTATGGGCAACTGTTTAGCCCACTCATGAGGGGTAATTCTCAGTGTGGGGCAGCCCACACTCGCATGCGAATGTGAGTTTATTTCCTCACTGTTAAATTCTGTTTGTATTTGCACACAGTACCAGCCTCTCTTTAGAATTTCCATCTCTGTGGGAGGCAAGAACCTAGACTGGAAAGTAATACATTCATTGCCCACTTCACTCACACATTTGCTCTTCTGTGCGGACTCCTCCTCTCCTCTTCACCCGCTGCTGTTTCTTCTTAAGGCACAGCTCTTGCCTTGTGAAGCAAAACTACCAAAAAATCACTGCTAAAGCAGTCCTGGTTGCCCGTGCCTTGGCCTGCTGGGGAAAAAAAGTCAACCTGACTTTAGTAACAGCTGACACCTGTAGAACTCACTGTATTCAAGACTCTGCATATGCAAGAGTACTTCAAAACTTGTTGAACAAAATGAAATTAAAATATGGTTATGAGTCAAAAACTTTGAAATCCATGCATAGTATTTTCATAATACATATTTTTCATGAATTTTTTGAAGACCCCCCTCGTGTATTAGCTCCATTAATCCCAACAATGGCTCTGTGACAGAGGGACCTTTATTAATCCTGTCCTCCAGAAAAAGAAGTGAATGCCCAAAGAGGTTAAGTAACCTGCTCAGGGCACCAAACTGAGGTAGATGTGGAATTCAAATGCTATATCCCCCCAGCCAACTACATCACTTTTGCCCACAGCCCAGCTTGTAATGTAGGCAACTCCATGGGAATCCTTGCCTTCCCTCTCCCCTGTACCACCAGGCTTCAGCCCAGCCACAGCTCAGACCTTGGGACCCCATTTGGGTGCAGGAGAGGTGAAGAATGCAGTGTTTACAGAAGGAGGCACTAGAACACTGGCAGAGAATCTGAAAACTTTTGCTCACTTGAGTTTGTTTTTCAGGGGATGTTCCAGAAGGTTTGTCTTGCAACATTGCACTTACAGGGGCCCAGGCCACTACAAACAAAGCAAGCTGCAAGAAAACAGTTTAAGTCATATTCTACAGTTACTTCTATTTTACTTGAAAGACACACATAGAGTTCTTCCTTCCATTGGTTCATGAGTTAGATCTCTGAACAAAAGCGGCATAAAATATTGCAAGCAGGAAGAACTCTCCTACTCCCCCTTTTCTTTATCTTGGATACTCCCCTAACCCTTGAGCTAATAGCCTGGTGTCCTGCTTCTTGGAGGAGGCAGTTTCTTTAGGGAACTGGCGCTCCCCCATATCCTTTACTCATCACAGGTAATAAAAGTTGAAAGCTGATTGTTTGGCAATACCCCATGTGAATGTCCCCACCTTGTGTCTGCAAATAGAAGATAGGACTCTAATTCCCCCATCTTTCTCATTCATGTGGGGACAAACTACATTCTGGAAGGAAGAAGAAAGTACTCCCCAGTTTTCCTGATAAATTGTTCACATGGCTTGCTCACTCCTTCACCCCAGGTTCTCTGTTCAAACAACACTTCCTCCTAGAAGCTTCCTCGACAGCTTATCTAAAATATACACACACCGAGGCAGCACTTGGCCTCTTAGTTATGATTCCAGTTAAGATACCTGTGTCCCATATCACATTGACCAGTTCATTGCTCAGCTCTGGCTCCTGACTGCAGTATCCTGCTCATGCAAACCACGGGAGGCAGTGTTACTGCACGCGAGGAGCCCTTGTGGGTCTCCATGCTGCCGCCCCCTCCCCCTGCCCCAGCTGAATTCTTGGCTTCAGCTTAAGATAGAAATCAGTTGTGAGTCAGCAAAGTGAACCCAAGAGTTTTTATCTTTCATTAGAGAAAATGGCAAAAACCAGGCTATTCCACAGACAGAGCAGCACCTGTGGCTTGTCTCAGTTCCTCTTTCATAGGGTTTGATACATTTACGTTAATATTTGGGAGGAATATTTATTTTTATGAAAGGGGCAGCAATTTCCAGGAACCTGGGCTCCACTCCTCTCCTGTCCTCACAGGGTTATTCCATAGGTTGTCCTAGCAATCATAAACTGCCATAGCACAAGGGCAGGGTAATTTTTACCATGGTAATGTATTACAATGAGGGATAATGAGGTTGGAGGTCAGGCAGCAGTTAATCTGGGTGCCATGTTGGATCCAACAGGTTTGTGCCAGTCTCTGGCCTGCTTCCTGCCGTTGCACAGTCTTTGCAAAACCACGGTTTTGCTGCCTCATCTCTGGCAGGTGGGGGCTAGGGCTTTCCACATAGAATCTCAGCAGCAGTTGATGGCTCAAGTGACTGGGTCCCTACCATCATGTAGATCTGGATTGAGTTCCTACCTCCAGATTTCAGCCCCAGCCTTTGAAGGCATTTGGGGATTTTATCAGGGACAGGGGCTCACTCTGTCTCTCTGCCTCGCAAAATAATAATAGTAATAATGATAATAAAATACACACAAGTATATCATTTCCTGATCTTTTCTTTTTCTTCATAGTACTTATCACTAGCTAAAATTGTGGCCTATTTGTTTATGTGGTTATTGCATGTCTCCTTGCCTGGGTTATATATTATATATTATCTATAATATAAATTCCATGATGGCAGGGCCTTGGTACTTCACTCCTGTAGTTGCAGCTCCTAAAGGATTCCTGGCAATAGAAACCCACTCAATAAACAGTTTTAATTAACTAAGTGAAACTATTCTTGATGAATTTCCCAGCCCTAACTCTACTAAAACTGCTTTTAGTCATGGAAACATGAATCTTCTCCCTTCTCGACTACTTTCTCTTCCACCCTTACTTCTCCTAGCTCTATCAAGCAAAAAGAACACACACCAGAAAATACTGGAAGTGCTTCCTCTCCCTCTGTTTCCCGGAGCCTACACAGGCTCGCTCAGGCCCGCATCTTCCCCTGGAAGCAGAGGAGAGCTGTATGTGTCTGCTTTGGCATGGACCGGTTTCCAGCAATGTCGGCATATCCCATGGAACTGACTAAACACAGAGTTCCCTCCCTCACAAAAGTTAAGCTTTGGAATTCTGCACACAAGGAGGGTCAGTGAACTTTTACAGTTGGAGCTCTGTCCAGTTGATTGCTGGGAGTCTGTCTAAAGATAAGTAGGGTGATTTGGAGAGTGCACAAATGAGCGTAAAGCCCAAGGGGAAGAAGTCCATTGGCTTCAGTGAGAACTGAAATTTGCCTGCAGCAAGATTCTTTTCCTGCAGGGAGTGAAAGGGCAGTTCTCTCTCCTGCTTTCCCTGGCTAACTTCAGATTCAGCTCCCTGCCAGCTGTCTCTCCGATGCCTTCATCCCAAACAAAATCAGCAGAACATGGAGAGAGAGGTTGGCCAGGTGGACTTTGGCCAGAAAAGGAACTTCACTGCACCAGATTCGAAACTAAGGGAGAGATGCTTTGCCAACAGTCATTGTTCTTCTTATTCTGGACTCTCCTTCAACAAATTGTGCTCCCTTAGAGTGGAAAACAGCAAGGCATTGTCTTCACGTAAATATTGTAACCAAAGAGATGCTCCCTAGGGAAAAGGACACCATGGAAGAAATCAATGTGGAGATGTTTCCTAAGTGCTGTGGCGCAGCAGTTAAAGTCTCCACCTGCAGTGCCGGCATCCCATATGGGTGCCGGTTTGAGTCCCGGCTGCCCTACTTCTGGTCCAATTCTCTGTTATAGCCTGAGAAAGCAGAAGATGGCCCGAGTCCTTGGGCCCCTGCACTTGCATGGGAGACCCACAAGAAGTCCCTGGCTCCTGGCTTCAGATCAGCGCAGCTCTGGCCATTTGCGGCCAATTGGGGAGTGAACCAGCAGATGGAAGACCTCCCTTTCTGCCTCTCCTTCTCTTTCTGTGTAACTCTTTTAAATAAGTAAGTAAATATTAAAAAAAAAAAAAAAGAATGTTCAGTATGTGGGCATTCAGGATACATTGCAAATACTCTGTTCCAAGTCTGAATAATCATCACCAACACAAGCTTTTACCAGGCTGATGATAATCACAGAATGTTTTATGTAAATACAATTTTAATTAAGATAGGTGCCAATTTCTATCTGGAACATTTTAGGTGAGAATGGAATGATTTGCTCAGATTATCACTTCAAATTCTATTGCATACTTGAAGAAAATATTCTATTACCTACATTTCAACAATTATTTTCAAGCCACTGAAGACATTTGGACATATTGCCTTACAAGTGTATTTTTCTTCACCCACAAAATTCCCTTTTTGTTCATAATAAACTTCTCATCACCAACAATAATATTTACTGAGCAGCATGCTAAACACTTTCATCTTGGACCACAACTGTTGAGGTTAACACGCCGTGAAAGCCTCAAATTGTCATAAAATTCCTCTTATACATTCAGTTCTCTTGGTTTGTGTCTCAAAATATTTTCTTTTGATTCATTTTATCACATGCCTTTGAAACACTGGATTCTCCCCAAAACTTCAACATGTCTCTAGTTTGAACTCATTTTTTCTATTTCAACAGCTTTTCAGAGTAACGCAATAGGGACCACATTAAGGAATATTTAAGTTGTCAACATCCTTTATAAATTTATATTCTCAAAATAGAATAAGAATGAAGTAATTATACTCATTCAGATTCAAAACAGAAAAGTCTCCTTAGAGTACATCTTTAAAAGATCAACGTGCCATGAAAATTTTCATCTTTTACAACTAGGACTTATTTAGAAAAAGCAATGGCTTTCACCTTTCCTTCTAAGATCAAAAGAGTGTAGGCATAGTGTTGTGTCTAGACAAAACAGAATGATCATCTTGTTTAATCTCAGATTTTTTTCACCCTGACCATGATTCCCAGCAAAACGTGAAAAGGAAAAGTTTGGAAACTCAGACACACTATTGTCATGTTTTTGCTCTATCACTGATTTTGCAACCAGTTGGTATAAACCAAATCTAGTTCACCTGTCACACTTGTTTCTGGCACATCCCCTATATCAGCTGCCCACTGATGATGTTAGTAAGTGGGCGATGAGCTTTGTTTACCCACACTTCAAAAGAAGGTGTATAAACATGGGAGAACATGTAGACACATTTTAGATACAAACTCCTTAAAACTGTAATCAACACAGTTTTTAAAACCATTATGGCTGTAGACCAATCTTTTTTAAAATGAACTTATTTTGAGCTTTGGTGGTGCATTTTAAATGAGGCAAAATAATCAGGATGAACTAGACAAGTTAAAGCAAGAGGTATTGAATTGCCATTTAAAAAATACCTGTTAGTTGGGGCCAGCACCATGGCTCAATTAGTTAATCTGCCTACGGTGCCGGCATCCCATATGGGCACCGGATTCTAGTCCCGGCTGCTCCTCTTCCAGTCCAGCTCTCTGCTGTGGCCTGGGAGGGCAGTGGAGGATTGCCCAAGTGCTTGGGCCCCTGTGCCCGCATGGGAGACCAGGAGGAAGCACCTGGCTCCTGGCTTTGGATTGGCGTAGTTCTGGCCATAGCAGCCATTTAGGGGGTGAACCAACGGATAGGAAGACCTTTCTCTCTGTCTCTCTCTCACTGTCTATAACTCTACCTGTTAAATAAAAACAAAAAGAAAAAATACCTGTTAGTTACCCTTTTATGCTGCTTGAATTTCTTTTACCATGCATATGTATTACCAGGTAGGGGAAGAAAAATAGCAGTGAGAAATTCTTAAATCAACCATTTATCTGAATTGTCCTTGTTACACGATTAGCAAAACAGAGCACATGTGTTCAAAAATGGTCAATGATGGTTCAGCCAAGGTCAGCACCGGGGTTGGTTGTGAGGTTTAAATAGGTCATCAGAAACATCCCTTGGGACACCATTTTCTCCACCCCTTTTTCTCCCAAGGACTCCAACCCTACTCTGCCAGTCTCTAGCCTGGTACTCCTTGCTACAATGTTCAATTTTTAAAATATATAAACATATGTTTAAAACAATAGTTTACCTATAGAGTGTGTTTTTTTTTTTTCCCTTTTGGACAGGCAGAGTGGACAGTGAGAGAGAGAGACAGAGAGAAAGGTCTTCTTTTGCCGTTGGTTCACCCTCCAATGGCTGCCGCGGCCGGCGCACCGCGCTGATACGAAGGCAGGAGCCAGGTGCTTATCATGGTCTCCCATGGGGTGCAGGACCCAAGCACTTGGGCCATCCTCCACTGCACTCCCTGGCCACAGCAGAGAGCTGGCCTGGAAGAGGGGCAACCGGGACAGGAACTGGCGCCCCGACAGGGTCTAGAAGAGATATGAAACAGGTTGCCTGGGTTGATGCAGGGACACAGGACCTTCTCACCTTCCTAGTGTGTAGGTCAGGGAAGCAGCAAAGATAGTGAACTCATACACATTTGTCAAAATGCATCAGAGTCAAAAACATAGGACTGCTCAATGATGAGTGGTTACTCAGTCAACAGCATGCTGAGTGTCAGGTATCAAAGCAGTAGTTAGGCTACAGAAAGAGAGGGAGGGAGGGAGGGAGGGAGGGAGGGAGGGAGGGAGGGAGGGAGGAAGGAAGGAAGGTAGGTAAGATCCCCATCCTAGAGGAGATTGCTAGTGTGGAAGGTTGGCACACAGATAGAACATGGCAGTTCCATGTGATAAATGGCTAAGACACAGACACGTCAAAGTGTCACTGAATCCCAGAAGAGTGTCTGTCCTAGAAGGATCGTAAACAGGAAAGACATGTTAGTGGTAAACAGCTCTCTGGCCACAGATGTTGGGACAGCAGGAGAGCAGAGGAGGCTCTCTGAGAGCAGCCCAGCCCAGAGGAGCAGAATCACGGTGAGCAGCAAGGCAGGGGAACAGGCAGGACAAAGCTGGTCCTCCTGCAGCAGCAGACCCTGTCCGTGGGATAAGGGGAAAGGGACAAGGAGAGAGCACATGTCACCCTCTGGTGGCTGACACACAGAGCATAAGAATTAGTATCCCTTAGGATGTACCCCATGTGAAGAGATAGATAGGTCTGGGCCTCTGAATTTACAAGGCCTAAAGCCCAACAGATTATTATCAAGCCCCTTCTATCAGGTTCTATTTGCCTCTCAATCAGAAAAATTACTTGTAGCTTAGACAGCACCTTTCTTAGCTCCTCTAATAATGACTCTGTCCTTTGTTCTAGACCTTGTCTAGTCCACTAGGGCCTCATTCCTTTGTAATCATAACCTCTACTCTACCACCAATGGCTCTACTCCCAACCTGTGTGTACTGATGGTCCTCTTCCCCACTTAATGCTGTATAATTGTTCAGACCTGGTTAAGGCCACTCTTAGGATCATTGGTTACTATCCTCAACCTGTCTTTTATGACCTTGTCTAAATATGATCAGAGTCGAGGAACTTGGAAGGCTTCCATAGCCTTGGCAACTCATGACGACAGCCTAGGGTGGTTACTGGCGCCATAAACTAGAGTGTCAATTTGTTGGGTCAACAACAGGAGCCACTGTGCGCTTGCTCCTGATGTGGGATCTCTGTCCTTAATGTACTGTACATTTTGATTTAATGCTATAACTAGTACTCAAACAGTATGTTTCACTTTGTGTTTCTATGTGGGTGCAAACTGTTGAAGTATTTATACTAAATTGATCTTCTGTATATAAATAGAATTGAAAATGAATCTTGATGTGAATGGAAAGGGAGAGGGAGCGGGAGAGGGGAGGGTTGCGGGTGGGAGGGAAATTATGGGAAGGGGAAGCCATTGTAATCCATAAGCTGTATACTGGAAATTTATATTCATTAAATAAAAGTTAAAAAAAAAAAAAAGAAAGAATTAGTATTGTAACGTGCATATGTGCTTGTATGTTGTTCCTCTCCACTCCGAGAGGCGATTGTGCTGCTGGTACTGCGATCCGTCAAGTGTGTAATTGCAAAGGCTTAGGGAAATTCCTTTAATGCAAGTTTTTTTTTTTTTTATCTGAATTGTGTGTTCTGGGCTGTGGCCATAAACATACTAGAGAATTCACTCCTATCTTACATCTATTTGTTGTGTGTAATACAGATGGCTCACCTACAGATGAGCTCTTTGTGTTCATAATTCCCATAGAGGAAATTCTTCAATAATCTAGCTAGTATAATTTAGAAAGTTCAGTGTATAGTCACAAATTTAATTAATATCCCCATCCTGCAGAATATTCGTGTGTACATGCATAGTCTGTCTCATCAGTCTCAAAGTATAGTTTATTTTAATCACTCACTCAGTTATTTTCAAAACTTAGACTTTGGTTTTAGAGGATATTTTGCTGACTGAATTTAAACAATAAAGGCCACTGAAAATTATTTTTAGTACTCTAATAAACAATGATTCAAATAATGCCTCCTGGGGGCCAGAGCTGTGGCACAGCAGGTTAACGCCCTGGCCTGAGGGGCCAACATCCCATATGGGCACCGGTTTGAGACCTGGCTACTCCATTTCTGATCCAGCTCTCTGTTGTGGCCTGGGAAAGCAGTGGAAGATGGCTTAAGTCCTTGGGCCCCTGCACCCACATGGGAGACCTGCAAGAAGCTCCTGGCTCCGGATCAGCGCAACTCCAGCTGTTGCGGCCATTTGGGGAGTGAACCATCAGATGGAAGACTCTCTCTGCCTCTCCTCTCTCTGTGTAACTCTTTCAGTTAAATAACTAGATCTTAAAAAAAATAATAATAAAGCCTCCCATACTCCAAAAATATATTTACATATGGGGCTGGAAAGAGGTACTAAGTACGCATCAGAGCACTTTGCTCTGATAACATAACATAGGAAGCAGCAAGAAGGGTGCTCCCCTACTCAATCAAGCCAAGCTCCCAACAGAAGTCTGGCATTGTTACCAACCCAATCGTAGAAACAGAGTTTTCCCCAATTCTGTTTAGGTTTTCAGTGACAATTTGAAATCTCCTAGGTACTTAGAGCGAAGATGAAAATGTCAGATTTCACATTAGATTTGTGACCTTTATATAAAATTAAACCAGAAAGTTCTCCCTTTTTTCATGTTTCATTCTGTTTGGCAGGTCAACTGTCAACTCTCCATTCAGAATTTAAAGTGGAAAGGGGATAAATAAATTTCAACAATACTAAATATCTCAATTTTTTCTGTAATAAATGGGGTTACAAGATGTCATATCATCTACTTTTCCCTGGATATTTTTGGACAACAAACATTCACTTTATTTGTTCTGCCTTCTCCTGACTCAGCCAAATAGCCTGGAAACATGGATGGATGTCTTCTTTATTCTTTTTTTATTAAGTAAAAAGAGCAATAAAGGAGAATTTCCAGTTTCCTGGACTCCAACCTTAAATTCATTGGATGGAATGAATGGTGAAATTAGATTCCCAACTGATTAAGGCACAGGAACCTGCCAGATGCAAATCACACAAGGATTGCTTCCAACTTAGAAACTAATATTTTGATGCAGGAAATGTTTCCATCTGAAGACTCCTCTGCAATATTGTCATCAAATGTAGCTCAGGAGAGAAATAAACAACCACATAGAGTGGGAATAAGCAAGGGTGAGAATGTTGCCTCCCAGTGTTTGAAACACAGACTTTGTTCTTGCAGGAAAGCCCAATTCTCTGACTGGAAGCAGGTCCTAAAGTATGCAAGTATGCACCAGAGCACTTTGCAAACTATGGCACAAAAAAAAAAAAAAAAAACTGAGTGTGAATCTGATCAAGATCTGACAGCAATTAGCAATTTTCAGAAAATACAGAAACGGGAGCATGTCAATATGGTGCAAAATTTAGACTGAGAAACTTTATAGGACAAACAATCCCAGTTTTTCCAACACATAAATACCAAGACATAAAGGAGGTGAAGGGAACCCACAGATTAGAAGACATTTAAGAGACATATCAATGACTGCCATTTTTAGATCTTATCTTGGATTGTGACTTCAACCCATCATAAAAATGTTTTGAGACAGTTGTGTGTATTTGAACCATACCTGGTCACTTTATGTTAAGAAATGAGTGTTGATTATTGGTTAAGTGTGAGCACGGTTATTGTGGTTATGTTTAAAAGAGACTGTCTTTTACAGTATCCTGAAATAGTAAGATCTGCTTCAAATATCTGGGAAGTATAGAGAATAGATTTATATGGTTCAGGATTGGTCATAAATGAATTGTTAAAATTAAATGGCAGGAACTGAGAAAGTTGTCAGAATCAAAATAGAGTTTTTTTGAAGCTCAAACCAAAAACAAATAAATAAATCTGAGAGGTCATAAAGGAAGGGATCTCATGCATATATGCTTGATAATAAGAACTATTCACAAAAGGCTGCCAGAACCACAACCTTGCTCAAAGGCCACAATGACTTTACACAACAATCCTGCTTCAAGGACTTTGCCCAACAATCATTTATCTGCTTAATCTTGGACTGATGCCACCCTTGTTACTGATCCTTCTGACCAAGGATTATTTCAAGATACTTTATGTAATCCTCCTCATTTTGCCTTTAAAAACTTCCTCCTGCTTGTCCTCCTTGGCTATGCACACAGCGTGCCGTGACATTCCCCTGACAATGTCACTCCTGCATAAACACATTATTCTTTGGGGAATTTCTGTTATTTAATATGATAGAACATAAAAGGAAATTATTCTATTCCCCTGTCTTGTATATATTTGAAATTTTCAATAAGAAAAATTTACACAGTGGAGGAGAGATGAAGGAGGGTGATGGGCAAATGGTGCTCTCACACACAGGGGGTAGGACTAGGAACTGCTGCCACAAAAGAGTCAATTGGCATTTTGAAGTGAAGAAGAATATGAGGATACTTCGAAGTTTGTGGAAAAAAATGGAATTAAATGTTTTGATACAAAAAAATTGAAATTCATGCATTATTTCTTCATAATATACATTTTTCCATGAACCTTTTGGAGACCTGGTACATGCATACCTCCAACCCTACCATGCCAATTCTAGGTTTTTAGAAAACTGAATTTCTGAGAGGCAGAATCACCCCATACATTTTTAAAACTCTGTTCTAATAGTTTTAAATCGTTGACTTCTATAAGAAGTAATACAAGCTACAAGACTGAAATTTTATACTGGATTATTATGAAATATTTAAGACAAAAATATTTAGGTTTATAAGACTATGTCATACATAAGCAAGAATGTGTGCTGTGAGCAACAGTGGAAAGTTGAAAGTAATATAAGTATACATCAAAGGAAGAATCGTTTAAACAAAACATGCAAAAGTCACTCAATGGAACACTGTGCAAATTTTAAAACAAATAAACTAGGTGTAAATACGGAAAATTTTCCAAAACAATGTTTAATTTAAAAAGAGCCAACTGCAAACAAACTCAGTACTATAGGTGACAAGGACACAGATGGAAAAGTTGACCTCTAACTATCAGAAAGCAAGGGCAGTGAATGCAACAGGGACGAATACTAAGGAAGTTGGTGTGTCCTGTGAGGTCTTGTGAGAGGAGTGGTGGGTGCATGTATGTTATTTTCTATCTTGTTTGGATCCAAAAAATACTTAACAAAACAGAAGAAAGAAGGAAATTGAGTAAGATGATGCCTACTAACCAGCTCAAATGGCAGGCCGGAAGGTGGCAAGAAAGATGTCGTAGCCAGCTCAGCACACATTCTGTCACCTTCTATACAGCATCCTACCCTGTTCCTTAGAGCACCGGCTTATCCTACTCTCAGAGCAGCAGTAATTTTTTTTTTTTAATTGAAAGGGAATTTTCTAGGTGTAAAAATTCAGCTTTCAGAGTAACACAACTTCTTTGGACTTGTCTTACGTGTCAAAAGAATGGTGACAGGGTTCACCTACTTAAGTTGTAAGACCAAGAAAGACTATGTTAGCAGAACACCTTCACATGAGACAAACTGAAGATACTTGTTTTGCCTCTATTAAAGTACATTAGGCTGCCATTTGGGACACCACTGTCCCACAGGTGCCTGGGTCAACTCCTGGCTGTTCTGTGCTTCTGATCCAGCTCCCTGCTAATGCACTTGGAAAGTGCTTGGTTCCCTGCCACCCACCCATGTGGGAGACCCTGATGGAGGTCCTGGCTTTGGCCTGGCTAGTTCCCAGTTGTTGCAGGCATTTGAGGGATGGGGGGTGGGGGTGGGGTGGGAGGGGGGACAGGGTGAAGCAGGGAACAAAAGATTCTCTCTCTCTCTCCATCCAACCTCTCCATCACTCTGCCTTACAAATAAATAAATCTTTAAAAAATAAAAAGATAAATGCCCCCAGGAACAGACATATTCACAATACTGCTGTTCACTCCAGGTACAGAATTTTAGAGCATTTGGATAAATGAGACTTAAAATGCTAGCTGTCAGCTGCCTAGAATTAGATATGAGAGGGAGCTGGTGTCCTTTCTCACCCCTGTCCTTTTTTACCTGTTACAAATTTCGTCCCAGTTAAGCAAGACTGAAATCCGCCCAGACAGTGCAGCAGCGCCATCTGTCGAATCCTGGCTCCTTCTGCATAGCAACTTGAGAGATGGACTCACCCGTGGCGAAAAGTAACTGAGGTAAAACACACAACCCGCATAACTGAACTATACCTTATTCTTTAGTACCAAGTAAAACATCTACGCTGCACAGGTAACAGTAATACTGCAACAGCTGTACAGCTGTAGGAACTCCAGTGTTTGCGCTTTTTTTTTTTTTTAAGCTATTAAACTTTTACAAACTACTACTCTGGGACAGTACTACTCACAGAAAACCACTCAGTATCTTCCTTCCGAGTAGTGAGGTTTACGGTTTTAGGCAGGAGCGCGCCCACAGAGCAGCCTGGCTAGGGACGGCCGCTGGTTCGTGGCTTTGCCTCCTTCTGCCGTGAGCTCTCCCACTGCGCGCGGCGACTGCAGCGTGGGCTCCCTGCCCACGCCGCGATGCGCTCCCGGCCGCCTGGCGCGTGCTGCGGGCCCGCCCACCACGCGGTGCAAACCACCGCACCTCTAACCCTCCCGCTCCGACCCTGAAAAGAACAGGCGTCACCCCCGAGAAGTTTTTCAGCTCCAACCACACAATTCCCAGGGAAGGAGATTTCGCTTGGTGAAGTAAGACCTGAGGAGGAGGAGCAGCAGCAGTGGCCCCGGCCCAGGTCCCAGGCGCAGGGGCTTCTTTCTCGGGGACCCTTCCTGTGCTGCGCCGGAGAGAGTGTGGAAACAGCCCTGCCTCGAGTCTGCCCAGGGAAGCCGCAGGTGGCGCTGGTTTGGTCGCTAACGGCCGTGAGAGAAGGAGTTGAGCTCAAAGTTAAGACCTGTCTTCGTGGTTGGCGAGGAAAACGCTCCTCCTTGCAAAGTGGTCTCAGGCCCGGCTCCCCAAGGGCGGGGTGTAGTCTGTGAGGCCCGGCTCTCCGAGGGCGGCAGTGTAGTCCATGAGGCCCGGGTCCCCGAGGGCAGCAGTGTGGTCTGTGAGGCCCGGCTCCCCGAGGGCGGGGTGTGGTCTGTGAGGCCCGGCTCCCCGAGGGCGGAGTGTGGTCTGTGAGGCCCGGCTCCCCGAGGGCGAGTGCGGCAGTGCAGTCTGTGAGGCCTGGCTCCCAAGGGCGGCAGTGTAGTCTGTGAGGCCCGGCTCCCCGAGGGCGGCAGTGTAGTCTGTGAGGCCCGGCTCCCCGAGGGCGAGTGCGGCAGTGCAGTCTGTGAGGCCTGGCTCCCAAGGGCGGCAGTGTAGTCCGTGAGGCCCGGATCCCCGAGGGCGAGGGCGGCAGTGTAGTCCGTGAGGCCCGGCTCCCCGAGGGCGGCAGTGCGGTCCTTGAGGCCCGGCTCCCCGAGAGCGGCAGTGCGGTCCGTGAGGCCCGGCTCCCCGAGGGCGGCAGTGTGGTCTGTGAGGCCCGGCTCCCCGAGGGCGGGGTGTGGTCTGTGAGGCCCGGGTCCCCGAGGGCGGCAGTGCGGTCTGTGAGGCCCGGCTCCCCGAGGGCAGAGTGTGGTCCGTGAGGCCCGGATCCCCGAGGGCGGCAGTGCGGTCCGTGAGGCCCGGCTCCCCGAGGGCGGGGTGTGGTCTGTGAGGCCCGGCTCCCCGAGGGCGGGGTGTGGTCTGTGAGGCCCGGCTCCCCGAGGGCGACAGTGTGGTCCGTGAGGCCCGGCTTCCCGAGGGCGGCAGTGCGGTCCGTGAGGCCCGGCTCCCCGAGGGCAGAGTGTGGTCCGTGAGGCCCGGATCCCCGAGGGCGGCAGTGCGGTCCGTGAGGCCCGGCTCCCCGAGGGCGGAGTGCGGTCTGTGAGGCCCTGCTCCCCGAGGGCGGGGTGCGGTCTGTGAGGCCCGGCTCCCCGAGGGCGGAGTGCGGTCTGTGAGGCCCGGCTCCCCGAGGGCGGAGTGCGGTCTGTGAGGCCCGGCTCCCCGAGGGCGAGGGCGGCAGTGTGGTCCGTGAGGCCCGGCTCCCCGAGGGCGGCAGTGCGGTCTGTGAGGCCCAGCTCCCCGAGGGCGGCAGTGCGGTCTGTGAGGCCCGGCTCCCCGAGGGCGGCAGTGCGGTCTGTGAGGCCCGGCTCCCCGAGGGCGGCAGTGTGGTCTGTGAGGCCTGGCTCCCAGAGGGCGGAGTGTGGTCTGTGAGGCCCGGCTCCCCGAGGGCGGCAGTGTAGTCTGTGAGGCCCTGCTCCCCGAGGGCGAGGGCGGAGTGCGGTCTGTGAGGCCCGGCTCCCCGAGGGCGAGGGCGGAGTGCGGTCTGTGAGGCCCGGGTCCCTGAGGGTGGCAGTGTAGTCTGTGAGGCCCTGCTCCCTGAGGCCTCAGTGCGGTCTGTGAGGCCCGGCTCCCCGAGGGCGGAGTGCGGTCTGTGAGGCCCGGCTCCCCGAGGGCGGCAGTGTGGTCTGTGAGGCCCTGCTCCCTGAGGGCGGAGTGTAGTCTGTCAGGCCCGCGCCTCGTGGCGAAGCTGTGGCCGGGATAGACCAGGAGGCCCAGCTGAGGCGCAGCCCGTCGGCACCAGTCCAGGTTCCACTCTGCGGGGCACTTTTGACCCAGAGGACGGCAGGGCAGCAAGCTGTGGGGTCCGGAGCCCCTTGCTTCCAGACGAGGTGTCGGCGGTGTGTCTCCCGGCAAGACTGGGGCCTTGGAGCGGCCCCTGACAGCCTTCGGGGGATGCTGCCCCGCAGCCACGGGTGAGACCACCATCTCCTTTCTGTGTTCTCATGATCACTTGGTTGTTTCCAGTATAGTGTTATTACAAAAAAACCTGCTCCAAACATTCTTACAGATGTCTTGGGTGGTCTTAAGCATTTTAGCTGGGCCTATACTTAAGAATAGAATTGCTGGGACACCGAGAAGAGTGAGCCTATATTTCAGTCATCCAAACTGGGGTACTTTTGAGAGTAAAGGAAGATAAAAAAAAAAAAAAAACATGAAATTATTGACCATCAAATCGGTTTAATAAATTGGTAGACATAAAAGGATTAAAAACTGATTTCCAGAGTAAAATGCCTTCTAAAATAGTAAAATAGCATATGTCCACAGACATTAAAGTAAAATTGTTGGCCGGCGCCGTGGCTCAACAGGCTAATCCTCCACCTTGCGGCGCCGGCACACCGGGTTCTAGTTCCGGTTGGGGCACCGATCCTGTCCCGGTTGCCCCTCTTCCAGGCCAGCTCTCTGCTGTGGCCAGGAAGTGCAGTGGAGGATGGTCCAAGTGCTTGGGCCCTGCACCCCATGGGAGACCAGGAGAAGCACCTGGCTCCTGGCTTCGGATCAGCGCAGTGCGCCGGCCGCAGCACGCCTACTGCGGCGGCCATTGGAGGGTGAACCAACGGCAAAAGGAAGACCTTTCTCTCTGTCTCTCTCTCACTGTCCACTTTGCCTGTCAAAAAAAAAAGTAAAATTGTTTGAATATTTATATTGAAAATCTGAATACTTTTGAAAATACAGTAACTTTTTTGAGTATATATTCATATAAGTAGTTCTTAACCACTTCTAGCATTTTGCTAAATAATACACCTAATGTGGTCTTATTAATATTTTTGTAAAATTACTAGCAAAACTCATCAAAATTGCATTTTATGCTTATCAATTTGGTTTCTAACACCTTCAACATATTTTTCCCCAGAGAATGTATTCTTAATGCAGAAAATGTTCTCAATAGGTTTTGGGGTACCTTACAATTTCAGAACAAAATCTGTTAAGTCGTGAGTAATCTCAGTCTTAGTTTTTGTCATATTGAAATACACAATTATTTATACCAAATATTTTCCACAGATACTACCTTTTTGTCTCTATCCAATATTTTATATATAAAATTTACATAATCAGTCATGTCTACTCTTTCAAGTGTTTGCCACATATATTTGCAGCAAAATGTTAAGCCTCAATTCCTTCCATTAATTTCTGATTTAGAATACAGATACATTCAATTAAAAATAAGAATTCTATCAAATATGTCAATATGGTCCAATGTACAACTTCAGAATTTCAAAATTAAATCTTCAGTTCTCATCATTTAGTTGATTCACTCCTCTTCTCACCTCTTGATTTTATAAGGATATATATTAATGTCTTTCTGATTCCAAGCATGATTTTCAATATTGCAGTATGCTGAGATTGGTTTTTTTTTTAAATTTACTCGAGAAGTAGAGTTAGAGATAGAGAGAGGGAGAGACAGAGAGAAAGGTCTTCCATCCGCTGGTTCACTCCCCAAATGGCCACAAAGGCTTGGACTGGGCCAGTCGAAGCCGTGAGCCAGGAGCTTCTTCCAGGTCTTCCATATGAGTGCAGGGGCCCAAGCACTTGGGCCATCTTCTACTGCTTTTCTAGGCCATAGCAGAGAGCTGAAGTGGAAGAGGGGCAGCCAGGATATGAACCAGTGCCCATATGTCAGCGCCACAGACAGAGGCTTAGCCCACTACATCATAGCACCAACCCTGGTTGCTCAATTTTTGATTAACATTTTGATTGACATTTCTGATGGATTCTGAACAAAATTCAACCAAATTTCAAGGATTCTCTTCCAAAATTTTCAATACTATTGCGAGACAATTAGGCTGACTAACAAAGTAATTATTCAAATACTCAAACATTTGTAAAATCTGATGAGTGATGGGCAGCAAATAGAGAGGTTACTTGTGTGTGCATGAAATTCTGAAAAGCATAGTTTCAATTTAGATTGGTAGAATAGCACTTTTTTATTGTGAAATAGATGTGGCATAAAATTTACTGTTTAACTAAACAACTTAGTATCACTGATTTGCATTCACAGTGTTGTATAATAATTACCGCTATCTATTTCCAAAACATTTTCATCCCTCTTTCTCTCCTTCTTCCTCTCTCCTCTCTCTGTAAATCTGACTTTCAGGTAAATAAAAAAGATAAATCTTTAAAAAAAAAAAGTAAAAACAGCTCAAAGTCCCTATTTATGCACTCTATTTGTGCACCCAAGCTATTAGACAAGTTAATGGCCATAACTGCAAGAATAAAGTTGTAACCCAGTGTACCTTACCTTGTGTATTGTAATAGCAACAAAGATGACACAAGTTTACTTAAAAATGGAAAAGTTCAGGACAAATGCTAAAATGAACAGCTTTCCGAGAAAGTATATATAGACCAGAACTGTTCAGGGAAAGCCAAGACTTGGGCACCTAGACATAAGGGCTGCTCTGGCCCAGCTGGAGAGGAAGCTGACAGTTTCCCAAAGTGACTTTTGGGATTACTATCCCCACCAACAGCATACAAGAAATACAATAGCTCTACTTCCTCATCAATTTGATATCTGCCTTTTTAATTTTGACCATCCTGGTATATGAGGGTACTGCAAACAGTTTGTAAAAAGTGAATATTATGAAAAATTCCATTGTGGGTTTAATTTTACTTTATCTGCTTACTAATGAGATGAACACATGCTGATATTTTTATTGACCATTTAGATGGACTCTTTTAAAAAAAACTATATATTCAAGCCCATTTTTTTATTGGGGTATGTGCTCATATTGATTTAAGAGAGTTCTTCATATATTTGGCAAATAAACCTTTAGTTATACTTGTGTTTGTTATAAATATCTTGTACTACTTTCAAGTTGCTTTTTGCCCTCTGTTTTTTTTTTTTTTGTATATGTGAATATTTTTTCTTTATTTCAATATAGTGTAATTCCTGTTTAAGAATTCCTATTTCAGGGGAAGCTTTTGGTGTAGTAGTTAAGTCACTGTTTGGGATGCCCACATCCCTTATGGGAGTTCCTGGATTCAAGTCCTGCCTCCACTTTAAATTCCAGTTTCCTGATCATGTGAACCCTATAAGACAGTAAGTGATGCCTCAAATTATTGTGTCTCAGCATGGATAGGCACACTTGCTCTCTCTCTCTCTCTCTCTGCCTCTCCTTTTCAAAGAAAATAAATACAAACAACTAAGAAATAATTATTATTCCATCATGAAGATATTCTGTGTTGTTGTCTAAAGGCTTTTTTCCTCTTACATTTCATAGATATACAATCTATCTGTAATTGTATAATATTGTGAAAGGAAAGGATATAAGGAGAAAAATGCTTCAGTTTTCCCCATATGGCTATCCACTTGAGCTAACATCATTTTTTTCCCCAACAGTTGTCCTTATCCACTGAATTTCAATGGCGAATCCGTCACAAATCAGGTTACTAATTACATCTGGGTTGATTTATGGACTTGACTCTGTTGTAAAAATCTGTTTGACTATCTGTGTGCCAATACCAACACCTATCTTAGTACTATAATCTTATAATAAATTCTATTCTTTTTTGTAATTCCTTTAAAAGTCTGGCTTGGCTATTCTGGGTCCTTGGCATTTTAAATTTTAGAATCAGCTTGTGAATTTTCACTAAAATAAAACAGAAAAATCCTACTCAAATTTGATTTGGATTGCATTGCCTTTATGGATAAATTTGGGATGAACTACAACAACATTGAGCCTTCAAACCATGAAATTAGGATATTCCTCTGTTTAATTGGTCCTCTGTAATTTCTGTCAGTAATACCTTGTAGTTTTCAGTAAGACACCTTGTCCATCTTTTTAACTTATTCCTATATATTTTAGGACTTTTTGGTGCTATTGCCAATTCTATTTTTAACTTTATTTTCTAACTGTTTATTGCTAGCATGTAGAAATACAATTGATATTTATATTCTTAACCTGTGTCTGTCTGACAACCTTGTTAAGCTAATATATCAAATGTAATAGTTTGCTTACCATTCTATTGGGTTGTTTACCTAACAATCAGATAATATATAAAGATGACAATTTGCTTCTTTCTCCATTTATGATTTTTTTTTTGAAGATTGGTTGTACCATTAATTCGCATAGTACAACACATTAAGGACGGAAGTCCTACATGGGGAGAAAGTACACAGTGACTCCTGTTGTTGATTTAACAGTTGACACTCTTATTTATGACATCAGTAATCACTCGAGGCTCTGGTCATGAGCTGCCAAGGCTATGGAAGCCTCTTAAGTTCACAAACTCTGACCTTATTTAGACAAGACCATAATCAAAGTGGAAGTTCTCTCCTCCCTTCAGAGAATGGCCCCTTCTCTCCACCGGGTTCTCACTCACAGTGATCTTTCATTTAGGTCATTTTTTGCCACAGTGGCTTGGCTTTCCATGCCTGAGATACTCTCATGGGCTTTTTAGCCAGATCCCTTTATGATTTTTAGAGCTTTTATTTCTTATGCTTTATGTATACCTTATTACATTGGCTATCACCTCCAGTACAATGCTGACTAGCACAGTGTTAGTTGAGATTCCCACCATCACCACCAGAAGAGCAGTCACTAATTCGATAATAGCATTCTTTTTGTAGATGTCTGTTAGCAGATTAAGAAAGCCTCCTTGTATTATTTTACTGAAAGATTTCTGATATTAAAAATTTATCAAATGGTTTTTCTGCATTTATTAAGAATCATATTTTTTTCTAATTCTGTAAGTTTTGTGAATTCAATTGTTTGATTTTTGAAGTTTAAGCTGATTGTACATTCTAAGAATACCTCTCTCAGTCAAGATTTATTATCTTTCTTTATATAATCAGATTCAACTTTCTGGAATTTTGTTTTGGAGTTTTGCTTCTGTGTTCATGAAAAGGATTGGTTTGTGATTGTTTTGTCTTCTAATGTCCTTGCCATATTTTATATTATGGTTATACCAGACTCATTGAAAAAAAAAAAAAGTGAAAACCTTTCTTTTTCTGTCTTCTGGCAGCGTTTGTGTTAGACTGGTATTATATATTTCTTTTATTTTTATTTTATTTTATTTTTTTATTTTTTTTGACAGGCAGAGTGGACAGTGAGAGAGAGAGAGAGACAGAGAGAAAGGTCTTCCTTTGCCGTTGGTTCACCCTCCAATGGCCGCTGTGGCCGGCGCACTGCACTGATCCAAAGGCAGGAGCCAGGGGCTTCTCCTGGTCTCCCATGGGGTGCAGGGCCCAAGCACTTGGGCCATCCTCCACTGCCTTCCCGGGCCATAGCAGAGAGCTGGCCTGGAAGAGGAGCAACCGGGACAGAATCCGGCGCCCCAACCAGGACTAGAACCCGGTGTGCCAGCGCCACAAGGCAGAGGATTAGCCTATTGAGCCACTTAGACATGTATATTCCATATTGTAGTGCCTGGGTTCAAATCCTGTCTGCCTTTTTTTAAATTATTTTTAAGAATTCACTTATTTGAGAGGCAGAGTTACAAACAGAGAGAGGGAGAGACAAAGAGAGGTCTTCCATCCTCTGGTTCACTCCCCAAATGGACACAATGGTCGGAATTGAGCTGATCTGAAGCCAGGAACCAGGAGCTTCTTCTGGATCTCCCATCTGGGTGCAAGGGCCCAAGCACTAGGGCCATCTTCCAGTGCTTTCCCAGGCCATAGCAGAGAGCTGGATGGGAAGAAGAGCAGTTGGGATATGAACCTGTGCCTGTACGGGATGCTGATGCCACAGATGGAGGCTTAGCCCACTGTGCCACAGCGCCAGCTCCCTGTCTCTGCTTCTGATCCAGCTTCCTGCTCAGTCACACCCTGGGGGTGAGCAGATAATGGCTGAAGTAACTGAGTCCCTTCTTCCTGTGTGGGAGACCCAGAAGGAGTTCCTGACTCCTGGCTTCAGCCTGGCCCAGCCCTGACCATTATAGGCATTTGGGGAGTGAACCAGCAGTAGAAGCTCGCTCTCTCGTTCTCTTTCTCTCTCTGTCACTCTGTCTTTCAATTAAATAAACTTTAATGAATAAATAATGAATTCTCCCTGAAAGTATCTTAATTTCATAATAATTTTAGATGATTTTTTACTACCTATAGTATTCTAGGATTTTAGTTATTTTCTTTCATCACTAAAAAGGTATCATCGCATTGAATTACTAATTTGTTGTTCCTGATTTGAGGCCAGTGGTGGGCCTTATTGCTGCTTCTTTAACAGTGTTATGTTTATTCATCTTTTGACAACTTCTAGGACTTTATTTTTAAAGCAGTTTTACTCTGCTGTGCCTAGGTGTGACTTCCTTTGTGTTTTCTCTAATGGGGGATTATAATGCCTATTGAGCCTAAGAAATTTTTCAATGGAAATGTAAACATTTGTTTTGCTTTCTTTTAAATTGTTATTGCTTTAAAAGTAATAATTTATCAAACTTTTTTTTTTATTTGACAGGTAGAGTTATAGACAGTGAGAGAGAGACAGAGAGAAAGGTCTTCCGTTGGTTCACCCCCTAAATGGCTGCTACGGCCAGCGCTGTGCCGATCCGAAGCCAGAAGCCAGGTGCTTCCTCCTGGTCTCCCATGCGGGTGCAGGCGCCCAAGCACTTGGGCCATCCTCCACTGCCCTCCTGGGCCACAGCAGAGAGCTGGACTGGAAGAGGAACAGCCGGGACTAGAACCCGGCACCAGAACCCAGCACCCATATGGGATGCCGGCGCCACAGGCAGAGGATTATCCAAGTGAGCCACGGCACCGGCCCCAATAAAACTGTTTTTTAAGCACATGTGAGTTGAGGAAAAAATTGAGAATGTAGGTAATCATTTTCCCCATTATTTAGAGAATGCTTTATTAGTTTCTGTAACCAAACCCTTGTAGATAAGACCTTACATTTTTAATACAGTACAAATGGAAAATAATTAACATTTCTAGAACAATATGGCTGGGGCCAGCACCGTGGCGTAGTGGGTAAAGCTGCTGCCTGCAGTGCTGGCATTCTATATGGGCACTGGTTCAAGTCCTGGCTGCTCCACTTCCAATCTAGCTCTCTGCTATGGCCTGGGAAAGCAGTGGAAGATGGCCCAAGTCCTTGGGCCCCTGCACCCATGTAGGAGACCCAGAGGAAGCTCCTGACTTCTGGCTTCGGATTGGCACAGCTCCTGCCATTGAGGCCAGTTGAGCAGTAAACTAGCAGATGGAAGACCTCCATCTCTCTCTCTCTGCCTCTCCTTTTCTCTCTGTGTAACTCTGACTTTCAAATAAATAAAATAAATCTTAAAAAAAATATATGGCTGTTATTTTCTGTTCAATGCCAACTCAACATGGTATACTGGGATACTTTTTTCAAAGTTGACAGCACAACTAAAATTTTCAGAAAGTCAATTACATATATGTGTGTGTGTGTATATATATATATATATATATATATATATATATATATAGCCAGTAGTAGCACTGTGTTAGGTATCAATAGCAGCAACACCTCTTCCAGGTTCTGTAGTGATCTGAACAAAATTAAGGAGACATCTAGCACACTTTGTTTTTGTTTTTGTTTTTTTAAAAAGGAAGAAAAGATAAATAAAACTCCAAAAACAGCAAAGTTCTGTTACTTTTGTGGTACCTGGCACCGCTTTTTTGTATTAGCTTCTCAATCATCATCTGGAAAGAAAATGTTCTAAACAACATCACCAAGAACAACTTTAACAAATCTTGGTCACCACTCCATATCATAAAGCAGTAGACGATATGCTCCATTCACAGAGAAGATACACTGTTCTGTATCTGTAACACTAGAGGATACAATTAAAAGGCATCTTTGGAGACGTGACTCTACTTTTCCAGCAGAGGGCCCAGAGGATGTTATGACACAGCTCTGAAAAGAAATACACCTTCCTAGAAGAAATCTCCTTTCATTAGCAACACAATTCTAAGTGCTCGCAATTCTAGGTTTTTCATGATCATCAGCTAAAAAACTGTTTAAAAAAGAAGAAAACAGGAAAAAAAACTGGATTTATACAAAGATGAGTGGAGACAAACAAGATTCACCCCAACTAGTATTTTACCAGCTCTCTCACACTTGAATGGTGAGCTGCATGGAAGAAAGGAGATGACAAATAGCACTTCAAAGCTTCAGACGACACCAAAATTCAAACAGCTTTCCAATATACACCCCTTTCCCAAGAGACAGCTTTCCTCTAGGGTATCGTGTGGTTCACCGAGTAATTCAGGATCATGTTAAAAGAAATCTGAGTGGGGTTGGGGCCACGGTGTGGCCTCTGCATTACAAAATAAAGCCCTGGGTATCCTCATTTCTCACTGTAGGAAAAAAAAAAAAAAAGAAATCTGAGAGACTACCTCAGTTACTCTTATTATATCACTAAGAAGTATAAAACAGTAAAAAGTTATGATTACCCAGGGTTGCTAGTCCATGATCCTGCACTAATTGGTGAACCATAGAATGCCCTAGACTTCTGTTGTGTTTTGTTTTATTTTATTTTTTCATTTTTTGACAGACAGAGACAGAGAGAAAGGTCCCCCCTCCGTTGGCTCACCCCCCAAATGGCCACACATGTGGGAGATTCACATGGAGTTCCCAGATTCTCAGCCCTGGTTAATATGGATATTTGAGGGAGTGACCCAGTGGGTAGAAGATGTGTGTGTGTGTGTGTGTGTGTCCCTCTTTGTGTCTCTCTCTGCCTTTCAAATAAATAAAAAATATTTTTAAAAATATGTTTAGAAAATAAAGACACGATTCAGTTGAACTGTTGGCATGAGTCCTAATGCAATCTGACAGGTGTGCTTATGAGAAGAGGGGGAGGAGCTACAGAGAGAAACCAGGGGTGAGTGTGCAGCCATGCCTGTGTGAAAGCACAGCCATGTGACGAGGCAGCAAGGCACTGCTGGCTCTGACCTGGACTTCTAGCTTCCAGAACTGTGAGACGACTGCTGTGTACATCACCCAGCCTATGGCATTTTGTTATGGCAACTCTAGCAAACTCATACAGATGAGAACCTTTAGATTAAAATCTGATGAAACCAGATCACCTTAATAGCAGGATGACCAGAGTGGCACAATGAAAAGGAACCTATTCAACTCAAAGTGGCCCGAAAAGTAAACTCAGTCCTTACTGAATGTCTCAGGAGGGAGTGGCAAAGGGGAGATGATGTTCAACAGCCAAAAACTTCTCTGAAAACCCTCTTGATTCCTTTTTCACCCCGAAGTCCCACATTGTATGGCAACTGCTTACCATCTCACCTTTTCTTTCTCTCCTTCTTCAAAATAAGCAATGAAAATCTCCTCCAAACTTTGCTTTTTCTAAGAGATTTCATCCTTACTGTATCTACAGTGATTTTTTATGGCTCTAGATGTAAGCTTCTCTAGATTCCTCCCGATCTTTTACACACATCTTCCAGCAGCAAAAGAAAACCCCACTGCTGAACCCCAGCAGTCCTTGGGCCCTTTCTTCCTGAAAGCCAAGGAAAAAAACAGATTCTCTAATATTTTTAAGTGTCTGGCCTTAATGTGATTCCTGTCCCATTTTAGACAACTCAGTATTGTTTGAAAAATGAAAAATTCAAGAATCAGGTTTGGAGAGATAGCTGCATAAATTCTCAAAATAACAGTTTTGTGGGTTTTTTCTTTTGCCTGTGCTTTTAAAATTGCTTTATTTAATTCATAAATCACCATCTGAATGGATCAAAATAGTTGTTTTGATTTCATAAAAAGCATAAAATATTGAACAATTCAGCAATGAAACTAAAGCAGAGTTACATTTTGTCAGATTATTCACTAAAATAACTTGTGTAAGTTGTTGGCTTAAGAGGAAAACTCATGCTTTAATTTAGGAAATAACAGGAAATTCTTGTAATGAAAGCAGTGTTCCCAGGCATCGGTAGAAATAGTCAACATTTCAGTTCTCCAAGATGAGATCCACAGTTGCAGAGGAGGCCTGTACTTTCTTAACCTTAGATGTTGAAAAGGAAGAGGATCAACAGCGAGTTCCCTGCCAAGTGGAATAAGAAATCGGTCTAATATTAACAAGTAATCTTGCTTGTAATAGACTTTCCAATGAAAATAAAGATAGCTTACATAAGCAGAGTCATCAAAACAAAAGGATTCATTCAAGATAAATCAGCAAGAATTTAAGCAGCTACTGCAACTCTCAGCCAACTTCAGTATAATGTGCAAATAATATTTTCCATTTTAGAGAAACACCATCTTATCTAAATGATGGTACATCAAGACAAAGCCGAGCAACTGTTAAATATTCCATTTCATAGGTGGGATTCCTGTTAGAAGCCTTTCCAAGAGACAAGTAATACCTGGTCCTAACGATTCAGTTGTTCTAAGTCATCAAAAGAATAATGTGGGACAATAGAAAGAAGGTTATGCATCTGGGAAAGACCAATGATGGAGGCCTTAATGTTCTGTGTGGCATCCTAAACTCTTTGTAAATTTTGTTTAAGAAAGAGCCTTGCTGATGACCAGTGGGGCAGGAGTGTGGGTGCATGTATGGGGAAAACGAAATCCACATCACCAGCATCTCAGACTCCCTAAGAACAGGGTCATCGTATGATTAATCCCCAAGGACTGCCACTAGGAGGCCTTCAAAATGTCCTTATTTATATTACATTACATTAAAATTACTTTACAGTCGAATGACATCAAGTCCAATGGTATATAACAATGCTAAGCTTTCCTGTACCAAAGGACAGAAGAACAACACTCTGCCTGTACACTTTCCTCGATTGATTTGGGGTTCTTCCTGTGCATATTCTTTATTCCTTTCCTCTTCTGCTCACTAAGCACATTGGGGAAAGGGAACCTCTGCTATGTCTTCCTCCTCCTGGTCCAGCATGGTGAAAGTAAAATAACTGCTTTTATTTTTAAAGATTTATCTGTATATTTAAGTCAGAGTGACAGGGAGGGAGGTTGGGAAGGGGGAGAGAGAGAGAGAGAGAAACAGAGAGAGAGAGAGAAACAGAGAGAGAAACAGAGAGACAGAGATTTTCTATCTGTTGGTTTACTTCCCAAATGGCCACAACAGTAAGGCCTGGGCCAGGCTGAAGCCAGGATCCTGGAACCCCATCTGAGTCTACCACATGGGTGGCAGGGGCCCAAGTACTTGGGCTATCGTCTGTTGATTTCCTGGGTGCATTAACAGGGAGCAGGATTGAAAGTAGAAAAGCAGGGACTCAAAAAACCAATGTTCCAATAGGCTAGCATCACAAGTGGTGGCTTAACCTATTCATTGCACCACAACACTGGCTCTTAACTACAAGAAAGGGGGGGGGGAGGGGGGAGGGAGGAAGGAAGGAAGGAAGGATGGATGGATGATGGATTTATTTATTTGAAAGGCAGAGTGAGGGGCCAGGAGGGAGGAAGGGAGAGGGAGAGAGAGAGCCTTCATCTACTAGTTCAGCCTCTAAATGGCCACAACAGCCAGGACTGGACTGAGCTGAAGCCAGGAACTCCAACCTTGTCTCCTACATGTGCTGTGTTGGCCCAGGTGCTTGAACCATCATCTGCTGCCTTCCCAAGTGCATCTGGATTAGAAATAGAATAGCTAGGCGGGGGGGTGCTCAGGGGGGCTCTGTGACATAGTGGGTAAAGCCATTGTCTGTAGCGCCAGCATCCCATATGGACGCCAGTTCAAGTCCCAGCTGCTCCACTTCCGATCCAGCTCTCTGCCATGGCCTGGGAAAGCAGTAGAAGATGGCCCAAGTCCTTCAGCCCCTGCACCCATGTGGGAGACCTGGAAGGAGCTCCTGGCCTTGAATTGGAACAGGTCCGGCTGTTGTGGCCATCTTTAGAGTGAACCAGTGAATGGAAGACCTCTCTCTCTGTCTCTCTCTAACTCTGCCTTTCAAATAAATAAGTAAATGTAAAGAAATAATAAATAATAATAAGAAGAAGTAGAATAGCTGGAACTCAAATTGGCACTCTCATACGGGACACCTAACTACTTTTTAAATAAACAAATGAAGTATCCTTTAAATTACAACTCTCTACTCCTGAAGAGAATTTGCTGAAAGAGATTGTGTATCACAAAGACTGAAAAATAAAGCCCAGGAAGGCATTGTGGTACAGTAAATTAAGCTGCTGCTTGGGACACCCACATCCTACATTGGAGTGCCTGGTATGAGGCCTGGCTACTCTGATTCCTTCTACCTTCCTGCTGATGTATCAGCAAGGCAGCAGATGATGGTCCAAGTACTTGGCCCCTTGTCACTCATGTGGGAGACTTGGATGAATTCCTGGCTTCTGGCTTTGGCCTGGCCTAGCCCTGGCCACTGGCTGTTGTGGCAAGCAGATGGAAGATTTCTCTCTGTCTCTTTCTCTCTCCATATATATGTGTGTATATATATATGTGTGTGTGTGTGTATTTTTTTAACTCCCCAAATGGCCACAACTGCCAGGTCTGGGCCAGCTCAAAGCCAAGAGCCAGGAACTCCCATCCTGGTCTCCCACATGGATGGCAGGGGTCCAAATACTTTGGGCCATCTTCTGTCTTCCCAGGTACACTAGCAGGAAGCTGGATCAAAAGTGAAGTAGCTGAAACCCAAACCTACAGCCTCACGTGGGATGCTAGCATTACAAGCAGCAGCTTAACCTGCTTTACCACCATACCACACCTTCAACACAGAACCACTCCACTTTTGATCCAGCTTCTTGCTCATGCACATCCTGGGACAAGTACTTGGCTTCCTGTCACCCATGTGGGAAACTCAGATGCTGTTTCAGCTTCCTGACTTTGTCCTGATGCAGCCCTGGCTGCTGGGAGCATTTGGGAAGTAAATCAGAGGGTGGATGATCTCCTGATCTCTCTCTCTTTCTGCCTTTCAAATGAAACAAAAATAAATAAATAAATAAATAAAATGTTTAAAAAGATGAGCAGACAAGTCAGGACTTAAACTGACAGGATGTCGGATCACAACACCCCCTTGTCCTGACTCAGACCAAACTGTGCTGCAGCTTCAGAGAATACGACATGGAGAAAAGCCACTGTGCCTTCATTGGCAACAGCAAGGAAGCTCGAGTGATTGTCTGGGGGGAGGAGAGGGGGTGACTCCCATGATCTTGTGTCCTCTGGAAGCCTAGGAAGTGAATTCACTTTACTTGTAGTCTAGAAAGCTGGGAATTTTCCACTTACAAGGCATCTGCAGAAACAGGTGTAATTCCTCTTTGGGGGACTCAGCCCTCAACCCATTTTGATACTCAAGAGACTGCAATCTGAGATTTTGTTTTGAGAGCAAATATTGGGTCTTTAAGGTGGTCTGAACCTTGGCACCCTTCATTTGACCATGGCTGACCACACTAAAACTCCTGGCAAAACACAGCACCCAGAGTCCAATCTGCAGTGGATTTTCTTCATTCCTTGATTTCTGGAATTGTCAGAGGCAGCAGTCATTATGCATGTAAGATGTTGTCTCACAGGCATTCCACAACTCCCTGACATCCACACACAGATCCATTTACAGTCTGTGCTTTAAAAATCAAGTTACATCATGAATGTTCTAAATGTGTACACTTATGCAAGAGAGACAGAGATTAACTTTTTCTAAAAAGAAAGGAGCCAAGGAAAACAGGTGGCATAACTCCTTCTGATTTCCTTTATGTTTTTTTCTGGAAGTCTGAACTGGAAATAAATTCTGGTTTTTGATATGCAGATATAATTTCATAATCTTACACTAGTGATTTTCTGATTGTTTATTTTTTTTCCTTTCACTCTTGAGTATATGTATCCTCCATAAACTGCTATAAGCACATTAGCATAGAGATGTGGAAATTGTGTTAGGATTGGCTAGAGAGAAAAAAACAATAGGATATGTAAATATACAAAAAGGGATTTATTAGGAAATTGCTCATGCTCATTATGGCAGCTAAATCTGACACCAGGTTGTCCACAAGTTGGAGACCCTGGGGTGTTGTCAGCGTGGCTCAGTCCAAGTCCATAAACCTCAGAACCAGGGAAGCCGATGGCATGATTGTCAGAGGCCAGAAGCATGAGAGTCAGGGGAGATGCTGGTGTGAGTCCAGTGGTCAGAGTGCCTGGAGTTCTGAATGTCCAAGGCAGCAAAACAAGAGCCTACCCCAGCCCTTAAAGGGAGAGGACACCTAGACTTCCACTACTGTTGTCTCCAGGCCCCAGCCCATTGGACGACTCCCGCCAACATGGAAAGCAGACCCTCTATATGTCCAGCACTCAGATTCACGTGCTAGCCTCTGTTGGAACACCTTGACTTTAGGTATTCCTTAATCTGATCAAGTTGGCAGAATTCAGTGGCATCTGTCCTTCCAATGTCCCTGACAGGGAAGCATGGGATGGGTGAGTCAGTGACAGTGGTAGGCACTTGCTATTGCCCATTTCTTGACGCTGAAAGAGATTTAGCCTAATGAAATGTAGCAAGAGGACAAAGGAAAACTAGTCCAATAGCTGTTCCACAGACACAGTATACATTACTGAGTAGAAACACCCAGGCTGCAGGTTCTGTAGTATTTTCAAGAATTATAAAGCAAAGAGAAGAATTTCAAATACTAAATTTTAGACAGACCACTTTTTTTTAAAGTAACAGGTTGTTTTCTGACCACAGAACAGATACATGTCCCCTACTGGAAACATAAAAAATGTAGGAAAAATTATACTGGAAAAAATTTGTAACTTCAGGTGCACAGATTGAGATCAGTTGATTAGTCCTTGGTTCCTGGCTACATGCTCATCATTGATCCAGCAGTGACCTGCTTATATTTATTTTATTATTTTTAATAATGAAATAATAAGTCATGAACATACCACCCAAAAGACCACAAGTGCACAGTCCTCTCTTTGCCTCACCTTCCTGTATCCTCTCAGCTCAGATGACTGACATTCTGAATTCAGTACCCACAATTACTTTGCTTTCCTCTGTGTGTTTTTATTACCTTCACATATGGCATATGCATGCATATGCATGTATTATGTATGTATATAAGTATAATATATAAGCATACTCACATACTGTGTAGGTACATGTATGTACACACACACACATATTTTAATGGTTAATTTTATGTGTCAACCTGGCTAGGCCACAGTAGATATGTGATCAAACCCATTACTCTGTATGCTTTTGTGAGGGTGATTTTGGATGAGATTAACATTTAAATTGGGGGGCGGAGCCAAGATGGCGGATAGTGAGGACGTGTGCCTTAGTTTGGGAAAATAAACTTTCATAAAAGTGGAATTACTGTAGCCTCAGGAAAAGACTCAAAAAAAAAAAAACTGCAGAGGAAACGCTTCCGGATCCTGTGGATGAGACACAGAGGACTTACAGGGAACCCACCGCGTGGAAAACCAACCGAGACGAGCCGAGCGGCAGCGGCGGGAGAGGAGCCAGAGCCACAGAATCTCGCCAGCGCGGGAACGGAGGTCGGTAAGACAAAGACCTGAGAAGTCCGAGACATTGGGGGGAGGGGGAACAGAGGCCTCTCCCTTCACTCACCAAGCAAAACAAAGAGCACCGCGATTTTACATATGTAAAGCTCAGCCAAACTCAGTATCTTTAGCGAAACTGGAGAACACATTGAGGGCTGCATAAACTCTGTGTATGTTCCCAGGCATAGATCAAACGAATACCCACAGAGGCTAGATTTCAACTACCCTCAACTCCACTCCCAACTGAGTCAAAAGAAAAAAAAAAAAAAGAGAGAGAGAGAGAGAGAGTGTCCCAGCAAGGAGCAAGTAATCCGGGAGAGTCGCTCTTTACACAGCCTTAAACCTCAAGAAACAAGCATAGCTCTCTAGCCACACCCATCACAGCCCCTAAGGCTCCAACAAAACAGACAGCTCACTCAGAGGCACAGTATAACGAGAGAAAAAAAAAAAAACAAAAAAAAAAAACAAAAACAAAAACACCACAAATTATCTCTAACATGCCAAGCAAGAAACATAGAAGCGGAGGTACCAAAGATAAGGATAGCACTATGACGCCCCCAAGTGAACAAGACACGCCAATGCAAGATTATGAAGATGAAGAGTTAGAGCAAATGCACGAAGCAGATTGCAAAAATTTCATAAGAACATTAAGAAGTTCTCAAAAACAAATTCTTGAACTACAGAAATCCTTAATGGACAAGATAGAAAATCTCTCCCGTGAAAATGAAATATTAAGGAGGAATCAAAATGAAATGAAAAAATTAGTGGAACAGGAAACTGCAGTACTGGCAAAAAATCTCAATGAAATGAAGAACTCAATAGATCAAATGGCAAACACATTAGAGAGCCTTAAAAACAGAATGGATGAAGCAGAAGAGAGAATATCGGAATTAGAAGACAGAGAACAGGAAAGGAAACAGTCAAATCAAAAAAAAGAAGAAGAAATCAGTAATCTAAAAAATACTGTCAGGAATCTACAGGATACTATTAAAAAACCCAACATTCGGGTTCTAGGAGTTCCTGAAGGCATGGAAAGGGAGAAAGGATTAGAAGGCCTTTTTAGTGAGATACTAGCAGAAAATTTCCCAGGTTTGGAGAAGGACAGAGACATCCTAGTACAGGAAGCTCAGAGAACCCCTAATAAACATGATCAAAAGAGATCCTCACCAAGACACGTCGTAATCAAACTCACCACAGTGAAACACAAAGAAAAGATCCTAAAATGTGCAAGAGAGAAATGCCAGATTACTCTCAGAGGATCTCCAATTAGACTTACAGCTGATTTCTCATCAGAAACCCTACAAGCCAGGAGAGAATGGCGAGATATAGCCCAGGTACTAAGAGAGAAAAACTGCCAGCCCAGAATATTATATCCTGCAAAGCTCTCATTTGTGAATGAAGGTGAAATTAAGACCTTTCACAGCAAACAGAAATTGAAAGAATTTGTCGCCACTCGTCCAGCCCTGCAAAAGATGCTTAAAGATGTGTTACATACAGAAACACAGAAACACGGTCACCAATATGAAAGAAGGTAAAGGAAGGAAACCTCAGAGCAAAAGATCACAGGAAGCTCAAACCAGATATTAGAAAATATCTTTGGCAAATGGCAGGGCAAAGTTACTCCTTCTCAATAGTCACATTGAATGTTAATGGCTTGAACTGTCCAGTTAAAAGACACCGATTGGCCGATTGGGTTAAGGACCAAAACCCATCTTTTTGCTGCTTACAAGAAACCCATCTATCCAACAATGATCCATACAAGCTGAGAGTGAAAGGCTGGAAAAAGATATACCACGCCAACAGAAATGAAAAGAGAGCGGGCGTAGCCATCTTAATATCGGACAACATAAACTTTACCACAAAAACTGTTAGGAGAGACAAAGAGGGGCACTATATAATGATTAAGGGATCCATTCAACAGGAAGATATAACGATTATCAACGTATATGCACCTAATTACAGGGCACCAGCCTATTTAAAAGACTTGTTAAGGGACTTAAAGGGAGACTTAGACCCCAATACAATAGTACTGGGGGACTTCAATACTCCACTCTCAGAGATAGACAGATCAACAGGACAGAAGATCAACAAGGAGACAGTAGATTTAAATGACACTATAGCCCAAATGGATCTAACAGACATCTACAGAACATTTCATCCTACATCTAAGGACTTTACATTCTTCTCAGCAGTACATGGAACCCTCTCTAGGATTGACCACATACTAGGCCATAAAGCAAGTCTCAGCAAATTCAAAAGAATTAGAATCATACCATGCAGCTTCTCAGACCACAAAGGAATGAAATTGGAAATTGGCAACTCAGGAATCCCTAGAGCACGTGCAAACACATGGAGATTGAACAACATGCTCCTGAATGAACAATGGGTCATAGAAGAAATTAAAAGAGAAATCAAAAATTTTCTGGAAGTAAATGAGGATAACAGCACAACATACCAAAACCTATGGGATACAACAAAAGCAGTGTTAAGAGGAAAGTTTATATCAATAGGTGCCTACATCAAGAAATTGGAAAGGCACCAAATAGATGAGCTTTCAAGTCATCTCAAGGATCTAGAAAATCTGCAGCAAACCAAACCCAAACCTAGTAGGAGAAGAGAAATAATTAAAATCCGAGAAGAAATCAACAAGATTGAATCCAAAAAAACATTACAAAAAATCAGCCAAACGAGGAGCTGGTTTTTTGAAAAAATAAACAAAATTGACACCCCATTGGCCCAACTAACTAAAAAAAGAAGAGAAAAGACCCAAATCAATAGGATCAGAGATGAAATGGGAAACGTAACAACAGACGCCACAGAAATAAAAAGAATCATCAGAAATTACTACAAGGACTTGTATGCCAGCAAACAGGAAAATCTATCAGAAATGGACAGATTCTTGGACACATACAACCTCCCTAAATTGAGCCAGGAAGACATAGAAAACCTAAACAGACCAATAACTGACACAGAAATTGAAACAGTAATAAAGGCCCTCCCAACAAAGAAAAGCCCAGGGCCAGATGGATTCACTGCTGAGTTCTACCAGACATTTAGAGAAGAACTAACTCCAATTCTTCTCAAACTATTCAGAGCAATCGAAAAAGAGGGAATCCTCCCAAATTCCTTCTATGAAGCCACCATCACCTTAATTCCTAAGCCAGAAAGAGACGCAACACTGAAAGAGAATTACAGACCAATATCCCTGATGAACATAGATGCAAAAATTCTCAATAAAATTCTGGCCAATAGAATGCAACAACACATCAGAAAGATCATCCACCCAGACCAAGTGGGATTCATCCCCGGTATGCAGGGATGGTTCAACATTCGCAAAACAATCAACGTAATACACTACATTAACAGACTGCAGAAGAAAAACCATATGATTCTCTCAATAGACGCAGAGAAAGCATTTGATAAAATACAACACCCTTTCATGATGAAAACTCTAAGCAAACTGGGTATGGAAGGAACATTCCTTAATACAATCAAAGCAATATATGAAAAACCCACGGCCAACATCCTATTGAATGGGGAAAGGTTGGAAGCATTTCCACTGAAATCTGGTACCAGACAGGGATGCCCTCTCTCACCACTGCTATTCAATATAGTTCTGGAAGTTTTGGCCAGAGCTATTAGGCAAGAAAAAGAAATTAAAGGGATACAAATCGGGAAGGACGAACTCAAACTATCCCTCTTTGCAGATGATATGATTCTTTATTTAGGGGACCCAAAGAACTCTACTAAGAGACTGCTGGAACTCATCGAAGAGTTTGGCAAAGTAGCAGGATATAAAATCAATGCACAAAAATCAACAGCCTTTGTATACACAGGCAATGCCACGGCTGAGGAAGAACTTCTAAAATCAATCCCATTCACAATAGCTACAAAAACAATCAAATACCTTGGAATAAACTTAACCAAAGACGTTAAAGATCTCTACGATGAAAACTACAAAACCTTACAGAAAGAAATAGAAGAGGATACCAAAAAATGGAGAAATCTTCCATGCTCATGGATTGGAAGAATCAATATCATCAAAATGTCTGTCCTCCCAAAAGCAATTTATACATTCAATGCAATACCCATCAAGATCCCGAAGACCTTCTTCACAGATCTAGAAAAAATGATGCTGAAATTCATATGGAGACACAGAAGACCTCGAATAGCCAAAGCAATCCTGTACAACAAAAACAAAGCCGGAGGCATCACAATACCTGATTTTAGGACATACTACAGGGCAGTTGTTATCAAAACAGCATGGTACTGGTACAGAAACAGATGGATAGACCAATGGAACAGAATAGAAACACCAGAAATCAATCCAAACATCAATAGCCAACTTATATTTGACCAAAGATCCAAATCTAATCCCTGGAATAAGGACAGTCTATTCAATAAATGGTGCTGGGAAAATTGGATTTCCACATGCAGAAGCTTGAAGCAAGACCCATACCTATCACCTTACACAAAAATTCACTCAACATGGATTAAAGACTTAAATCTACGACCCGAAACCATCAAATTATTAGAGAGCATTGGAGAAACCCTGCAAGATATAGGCACAGGCAAAGACTTCCTGGAAAATACTCCAAAAGCACAGGCAGTCAAAACCAAAATTAACATTTGGGATTGCATCAAATTGAGAAGCTTCTGTACCTCGAAAGAAACAGTCAGGAAAGTGAAGAGGCAACCAACAGAATGGGAAAAAATATTCGCAAACTATACTACAGATAAAGGATTGATAACCAGAATCTACAAAGAAATCAAGAAAAACCACAACAACAAAACAAACAACCCACTTAAGAGATGGGCCAAGGACCTCAATAGACATTTTTCGAAAGAGGAAATCCAAATGGCCAACAGACACATGAAAAAATGTTCAAGATCACTAGCAATCAGAGAAATGCAAATCAAAACCACAATGAGGTTCCATCTCACCCCGGTGAGAATAGCTCACATTCAGAAATCTACCAACAACAGATGCTGGAGAGGATGTGGGGAAAAAGGGACACTAACCCACTGTTGGTGGGAATGCAAACTGGTTAAGCCACTATGGAAGTCTGTCTGGAGATTCCTCAGAAACCTGAACATAACCCTACCATACAACCCAGCCATCCCACTCCTTGGAATTTACCCAAAGGAATTTAATTTGGCAAATAAAAAAGCCATCTGCACATTAATGTTTATTGCAGCTCAATTCACAATAGCTAAGACCTGGAACCAACCCAAATGCCCATCAACAGTAGACTGGATAAAGAAATTATGGGACATGTACTCCATAGAATACTATACAGCAGTAAGAAACAATGAAACCCAGTCATTTGCAACAAGATGGAGCAATCTGGAAAACTTCATGCTCAGTGAATTAAGCCAGTCCCAAAGAGACAAATATCATTTGTTTTCCCTGATCGGTGACAACTGAGCGCCAAAGAGAAAACCTGTTAAGTGAAATGGACACTATAAGAAACAATGAACTGATCAGCTCCTGTCCTGACTTTAGATGTACAATGTAATACTCTATCCTTTTTAGTATTCGTTGTTGTTGTTGTTGTTCTAGTACTATTGGTTGAACTCAGTAATTAACACACAATTATTCTCAGGTGTTTAAATTTTAACTGAAAAGTGATCCCTGTTAAATCTAAGAGTGGAAAAAGAGAGGGAGGAGGTGAACAATTAGGAACATGCTCAATCGGACTGGCCGCAAATGGTGGAGTTAGAAATGTGCAGGGGATTCCAACACAATTCCATCAAGATGGCATGTACCAATGCCATCGCACTAGTCCAAGTGATCAATTTCAGCTCACAATTGATAGCTCTGATAGGTCTAAGAGTCAAAGAGATCACACAAACAAGATAAGTATCTGCTAATACTGATAGAATCAAAAAGGGAGAGAAAGATCCAACATGGGAAGTGGGATACACAGCAGACTCATAGGATGGCAGATGTCCTAAACAACACTCCGGCCTCAGAATCAGCCCTCAAGGCATTCAGATCTGGCTGAAGAGCCCATGAGAGTATAGCAGGCATGGAAAGCCAAGATACCATGGGAAAAAAAAAAAAGACCTAAGTGAATGATCTCTGTGAGTGAGATCCCAGTGGAAAGAACAGGGCCATCAAAGAAGGAGGTACCCTTCTCCGAAGGGAGGAGAGAACATCCACTTTGACTATGACCCTATCGGAATAAGATCAAAGTCAGCGAACCCTAAAGGCTTCCATAGCCCTTGCAACTCATGACTAGAGCCCAGGGAGATTACTGACGCCATGAACAGGAGTGTCAAATTGTTAAGTCAGCAACAGGAGTCACTGTGTACTTACACCCCATGCGGGATCTGTCCCCAATGTGTCGTCTAAAGCCAAGTGATGCTACGACTGGTACTGAAACAGTATTTTTATACTTTGCGTTTCTGTGTGGGCGCAGACTGATGAGGTCTTTGCTAATTATATACTGAAGTGATCTTCTGTATATAAAGAGAATTGGAAATGAAAAAAAAAAAAAAACAACCTGGTGTTAAAATGGAAATGGCATAGAAAATTAATTATTTTGAAAAAAAAAATTATGTAGGATCTCTGTCTTTAATGTGCTGTACATTGCTATTTAATGCTATAATTAGTAATCCAATGGTAGTTTTTTCACTTGATGTTGCTATATGGGCAAAATGTTGAAATCTTTACCTAATATATACTAAACTGATCTTCTGTATACAAAAAGAATTGAAAATGAATCTTTACACGAATGGAAGGGGAAAGGGAGCGGGAGGGGGGAGGGTTGCGGGCGGGAGGGAAGTTATGGGAGGGGGGAAGCCATTGTAACCCATAAGCTATACTTTGGAAATTTATATTCATTAAATAAAAGTTTAATAAAAAAAAAAACATTTAAATTGATGGACTTTGAGTAAGGCAGACTGCCCTCCAAAATGTGACCCTCATCGAGTTAGTTTAGGTAAAGGCCTGAAAAGAACAAAAAGATCATTGTCACGTGTCCTTGTGTGCTTCTTTCTACAGAAACTTTTTCAGTTGCTTCTCAACCTTTTGGCTAAGATCAAGTGTCGAAAGTTTTTCAAACATGAAATCATGCAATAATTATATTTTCTAAATGTTGCTTTCTTTCTATTTAATACTCATATTATGGTTACCCTTCTATGTAACAAAGATAAACTCTAGCATAATTTTAAGGCCTGCATGATACTGCATAGTAATTATATCATAATTTAGCCAATCCCAATTATTAAGCCTTCATATTCCTATAATTTTCTGTAGTAAACATCGCAGTGCTGAACATCCTGAATTTGCTCGATGATTGGAAATAAATCCCTCAGAGAGGAAGCGTTGAAATATATCAACTTTCTTAGAAGCATTTATTGATACATGTTGCCAAGCTACAGGTTTTTCTTCATGTCAATAAATAAAGATTTCCACCATCACATTAATACCTTCCTAGTACTACATTGTATGGGAATATCATCATTTACTTAATAAATACAATATTTATGTTATAATCAATGTTGTCTTTGCAATTATAAGCAATGCTGTAAAAAAAAATCCTAGACTTGACTATTTTCACAGGGAAGATTTTTATAGTGAAATTCTTGGGCCAAGAATAAGCAATTTTAAAAACAAACACATGTGTAAGAACCTTGAAATGGTAGACTGTATACTCCCTTTGAAGGTAATTAGTCGACTGCAAATCACAGCATTTCTGGTCTCATAGTGCAGCCTCCTGTCCTGGGCAGGATCAGCTTCTGGGGCTGTCTTTGGTACCTGAGCCCTCCACGATCTGCTCTCTGGGGTCATTGGGAAAGGCAAGGGCACTTTCCTCAGCCTGTGCCTGAGGCCTCTGCGCAGGCAACAGGCATCCAGGAAGAAGCCAGTAGCTCCTCGTGAGAGATCAACTTTCAAACAGTAAAATTTCAGAAGCTTTCTGACTGGTTTCCTGCTCTGCTGTTAGTCTGGTTTGTTTTGTTTTGGGTTTCAGCTTTGGACCTGCCAGGATGAGGACCGTTTTGTTGTATGTTGCCCATTGACACAGCATTGAGGAAACTGCTTCTGGCCAAGATATTCCCAGAGCACTCATGGTTTGTTTTTACTTCTGTTTAACAGAGAAGCTGACAAGAGCAGGATATCCAACTTTTGCACTTCCAGCCTGATGTCTTCCTGTTACCCAGCATGCAAAGTTGCTGCGAGTCACATCACTCTGTTGCAGAAACTAAGCCTGAGTTGTTTGCCTTTTATTTCAAATTTTTTTTCACTTCTCTCCTTTCTGTTTCTGCTGCCCCTCCCCCAGAGCCAGCCTGCGGGAAGAGAAATGAGGCTGCCATCTGATTCAGGGAGGATGGCACAGAGTTCTGGCGACAGAAGCCGGGCTGCAGCCTGCACTTGGGAGAACAAGTCTGGTACTCGGAGGTCAACCAGCCTGGGCGTCCAGAGAGTTCGTTACTATCTACAATGGTGAGACCTCATTGCTCATGCTTTCACAGTCTCTTCTAGTTACCTCATCATATTAATGAATGAATGTCAGGGTCAAAGGTGACTCAAAGTCTTTTTGGTTTATTATCTGTTTTTAAATATGGCAAAATCATGTAACATAATAGTTACTATCTTTCTTTAAAAAAAATATTCATTTTATTTATTTGAAAGGCAACGTTAGAGAGAGGGAAAGACAGAGAAAGGTGTTCCATCCACTGGATCACTCCCTATATGGCCACAATGGCCCCAGGCCAAAAACAGGAGACAGGAGCTTTATCCAGGACTCCCATGTGACTGACAGGGACCCAAACACTTGGGTCATTTTCTGATGCTTTCCAGGTACATTAGTAGGGAGTTGGATCAGAAGTGGAGCAGGCGGGACTCGAACCAGTGTCCATATGGGATGCTGGTGTTGCAGGCGGTGGTTTAACCTGCTATGCCACAAACAAGGGCCCCAGTAGTTACCATCTTAACCATTCTTCAGGGTACAGTCCAGTGGATTGAGTCCATTCACATTGTTATGCAACCATCACCACCACCCCTCCACAGAACTCTTCATCTTGCAGAATTGACTCTGTCCCCATTAAACACTCCTCCCATTTCACCTACCCTGTGAAACCATGGGGTTTTTTGGCAGGAATGGTGTCCTACTACCACCTTGTACTTCTCACCACTCTTCTTCTGACCCCACTCTCCTTCGATGCTTACTTTAACCCCCTATTACAGATGTTGTTAGGAGGGGACAAGCACCATGATTCACCTGTGACAGCCACCCAGAGAACATCCACAGAGATTCATGCAGTTTCAGAATATCCCCAGTGCCTACTTCAGAGAGCTGGTTTTTCTTATGTTCCAATGGCCAGTGTTTAAGGTTAACTAAAGTGAACACCTAGGCAACTGTTATGTATGTCCAAAATGGTGCCCGCCCTCTCTCAGCTAGTTACATGACACGGTGTCAGGTGGTCAAGAGAGAGAAATGTTCTTTTTTTCTTCTAGGTTGGCAGGTACACTGTCCCCCGACAGGGCTTCAAGCCAGACTCCCGCCAGGCTATCCCCACAGCTTTATTGCAGTGGCTCTCATCTCACTCTCCAAAGCTGGTGCCGAGGCTCTCGGCTGCTGGGGTCCTGTGTTGTCTCCGTGTTCATGCCGCACATCCACACCTCCCATGTAGTTCCACAGCATCCCTCTAACTCGCGTGGAGTTTCCACTGCAGTTTTCTCTGTAACTCTTCCCTGAGATTGCTTCTCTCTCTCCACTTTTTTTTTTTAAACTTTTATTTAATGAATATAAATTTCCAGTGTACAGCTTATGGATTACAGTGGCTTTCCCCTCCCATAACTTCCCTCCCACCCGCAACCCTCCCCTCTCCCGCTCCCTCTCCCCTTCCATTTGCATCAAGATTCATTTTCAATTCTCTTTATATACAGAAGATCAATTTAGTATAAAGGTTTCAACAGTTTGCACCCACATAGACACACAAAGTGAAACATACTGTTTGAGTACTAGTTATAGCATCAAATCAAAATGTACAGCACATTAAGGACAGAGATCCCACATGAGGAGCAAGTGCACAGTGGCTCCTGCTGTTGACCCAACAAATTGACACTCTAGTTTATGGCACCAGTAACCACCCTAGGCTGTCGTCATGAGTTGCCAAGGCTATGGAAGCCTTCCAAGTTTGCCGACTCTGATCATATTTAGACAAGGTCATAAAAGACAGAGTGAGAATAGTAACCAATGATCCTAAGAGTGGCATTAACCAGGTTTGAACAATTATACAGCATTAAGTGGGGAAGAGGACCATCAGTACACACATGTTGGGAGTAGAGCCATTGGTGGTAGAGTAGAGGTTATGATTACAAAGGAATGAGGCCCAAGTACGCTAGACAGGGTCTAGAACAAAGGACAGAGTCATTCTTAGAGGAGCTAAGAAAGGTGCTGTCTAAGCTACAATTAAGTTTTCTGATTGAGAGGCAAATAGAACCTGATAGAAGGGGCTTGATAATAATCTGGTGGGCTTTAGGCCTTGTAAGTTAAGAGGCCCAGACCTATCTATCTCTTCACATGGGGTATATCCTAAGGGAGGTGTGAACCTCCTAGGGGAAGGCACTCTGTTGACTTTCATTACTTGGCTGGCCTGGGAGGAGAGCTGGCCAGGTAAAGGCAGGTGGCAACTCTAACAAGAAATTTACAGTTCTGCCTGCAATGTTGCTGACCCTACTTGACCTCACCCTCAGCTGCAGTGGTCACTTTGGACGTTGGGCTGAGTGAAGGGCTTTTCAGCTTAGAGCCAATAAGATCTGTGGCTCTGACCTGGGCATCCTTCGACTCCAGGGCAGGTCCATTTCCAGTGATCCAACTCTTGGCAGAGCTGCCAGGGCTCTTCACAAGCTGACTTCTGCTGAAGCCCAGGCTTACCTCATTGAAAGCCACTGCAGTGGACTGGCCTGTTGGGTCTCCTTGAGGGCAGATCACTGTATAGATCAGCCATTAATAGGCCTGCCACCCATTGCTTCTGATGCCTAGCTTTCTTTTCCTCCTGGTTTGTGTTAAAGCAGACCAGAGGATGCAAGTCAAGGGAGTGCCCGTGTCCCATCTCTAATCTTCGGTGGCCTGAACTACAAGTCTATAGTCACAGGCATGTTCTGTAGTAGTTTTTCTAAGGTAGACAATGCCCATGAGGAAAATTATATTCTCACTTTAAAACTTTCTTTCCCTTTGGTCTGAAAGGGAGGTTTTTTCTACTTACTGTATACTTTGCTGATGGCGAAGTGAATCTAGCTATGAGATTATTATTTAAGTTCTTATTTTGGCTATGCTATTACAGAAAAATGTTAGCCATCTCTTTTATAAGGTCTAAAGATTAAATTGTGCGTCCTACAGATTCCTTCATAATAGATTTAGTTTCCTATCTTGAAGAGAATAGAGAAATGAAAGAACAAGTTGGGCTTAGAATAGAGAAATGAGGGAGCAAGTCCTAGATCGCTTGCTGACAATAGCAATATCACATGAATACTTAGCAAACAGTTTCAACCATTAGATAACAACTTAAGAAAACATTTACCAGAAGGTCCAATGCCTTCTATAAATTTTAAGAATCATGTATTTGAAAATACCTCTTAAATATCTAACATGATGTAGTTTGTTTAACCAGCAAACTTAAGCACAACCATATAAAATGTTTTTAGTTTCTTTCTACCTACAAGTTTAAAACATATGATACATAGATTCAGGTCACTCAAATTAAAATGTATCTTTGATTGATTTTAGCAGCTTAAATTTATGGACAATCTTATCTATAAGCCATTTAAAATAAGACTCTTAATAAAATTTCCCCATGTGGACATACAATATGTACACACATTTAACATAGCATAATAAACCAATATAGCGTTTTTAATAATAGCTTTTAAAATCTTTAACTCTTTTTGTAGATTGCCAATTGATTTGAATTGCTTTTTTAGTAACCTCAGTTAACCATACTTTCTCTCAGTTGGTACTGTTAATACATTATTGGCTTCATCTGTTTACAGAGCCATCCCAAAGTACTGAATACAATGGAAGTGGCTGGAAAAAGTCCATAGGAACCCATAGGAGGACAGCTACACACAGAACCAACAACGCTTTAGTTTTATGAGCAGCAAATCATATATAACTGTGGATGACAAAAGACTTTAAGTCGCCATGTTTAAAATTATAAACTCATAGACCAAATTTGATCTTGTTACAAGGTGATTATTCAAATCTTTGAAAATAAGCACATATTTACATAACCCATAGATCTTAATAAAAATTCAGCTGTTTTTGAACAATTAGAATTTAACAGACATCAAGAGAACACAATAGATTACTTTAACACATTGCTTTAACAGAGCATCAGAGTTTAATTCTATGTCAAAGATAAATTGAGCTTCCTGTGATCTTTTGCTGTGAGGTTTCCTTCCTTTACCTTCTTTCATATTGGTGACCATGTTTCTGTGTTTCTGTGTGTAACACATCTTTAAGCATCTTTTGCAGGGCAGGATGAGTGGCAACAAATTCTTTCAGTTTCTGTTTGCTATGAAAAGTCTTAATTTCACCTTCATTCACAAATGAGAGCTTTGCAGGATATAGTATTCTGGGCTGGCAGTTGTTCTCTCTTAGTACCTGGGCTATGTCTCGCCATTCCCTTCTAGCTTGTAGGGTTTCTGATGAGAAGTCTGCTGTGAGTCTAATTGGAGATCCTCTAAGAGTAATCTGACGTTTCTCTCTTGCATCTTTTAGGATCTTTTCTTTGTGTTTCACTGTGGTGAGTTTGATTACAACATGTCGTGGTGAGGACCTCTTTTGGTCATGTTTATTAGGGGTTCTATAAGCTTCCTGTACTAAGATGCCTCTGTCCTTCTCCAAACCTGGGAAATTTTCTGCTAGTATCTCACTGAAAATGCCTTCTAATCCTTTCTCCCTCTCCATGCCTTCAGGAACTCCTAGAACTCGAATGTTGGGTTTTTTAATAGTATCCTGTAGATTCCCGACAATATTTTTTAGATTTCTGATTTCTTCTTCTTTTCTTTGGTTTGCCTGTTTCCTTTCCTGTTCTCTGTCTTCTAAGTCCGATATTCTCTCTTCTGCTTCGCCCATTCTGTTTTTAAGGCTCTCTAATGTGTTTGTCATTTGATCTATTGAATTCTTCATTTCATTATGATTTCTCGTCACTATCAGAGTTTCTTGTTCCACTAGTTGTTTCATTTCATTTTGATTCCTCCTTAATATTTCATTTTCACGAGAGAGATTTTCTATCTTGTCCATGAAGGATTTCTGTAGTTCAAGAATTTGTTTTTGAGAAGTTCTTAATGTTCTTAGCAATTTTTTGAGATCCGCTTCTTGCATTTCTTCGATCTCATCATCTTCATAATCTTGAATTGGGGTGTCTTTTTCATTTGGGGGCGTCATAGTGTCTTCCTTGTTCTTGTTAGCTTGGTTTTTGCGTTTGTTGTTTGGCATGTTGGAGATATTTGGTTTCTTCACTGTGGTGTTTTTTCTTGTTACACTATGGCTCCTTATTAAGTGGACTGTCTGCTTTCGGTGGAGCCTTAGAGGCTTGAGATGAGTGTGGACTGAGAGCTGTGTTTGGTTCCTCAGGGCTGAGGGTGTGTCAAAGATGACACTCCCAGGTTAGGCGTGGTAAATCTCTCTTTCTTTTTTTGATTCAAAAGGGAAGTAATTCCGCACAGCTGAACGTAATTGGAGGTAGTAATTAGCAGGCAAATGATATACCCACAGGAGCCAGAGATCGGAAGCTCTTTCCCAAGGACCACACAGGGAATCTCTGCTGCCCTCAGTGTGGGCTCCAATTCTCCTGCAGTCTCCCACTGGGTTGCCAAGTTAGATGCTAATCTCCTGTTATTTCACCCCTCCCCCCGGAGTCAGGTTTTTCTGCTAGGCTCAGGGCCGGTGCAGACCTGAGGTCGCCCTGCTTATGACGTATGTCCAAAATGGCGCCTGCTCTTTGTCTTGCTCGCCTTTGAGAGGTGAGCGGAGAGAGAGAGACTCGTGTCCGTATCGGTCACTTTTTTTTTCCCTCTCTCTCTTCTAGTTAGCCTGGTGAACTTTTCCCCACGGAGTTTCAAGCCTCGTTCCCTCTAGCCTCCTCTTTCCGCTTGCCCGCTGGTGTCTCGGGCTATGGAGGTTCGGCTCACCTCGCGTTCCAGCGCTGGTGCGTTGAGTCTGCCGCTGCTGTCCCGAACTTGGGCTCCCACGCTCTCCACGCAGGTCCACTGTGAATCACTAGTTCCGGAAGAGTTTCCTCTGCTGTTTCTTCCCCTACTCTTCCTTGACCCTGCAGTATCTCCACTTATATTAACGTGTGTCTTGACGAACTATCAATGTGCTTCCTTCCTATTCCGCCATCTTGCCGCTCTGCCTCTCTCTCCACTTTTTAAACTATCTTCCCCTTGACAACAGCAATACACTTCCTCCCTATTCTGCCATCTTGGAATTCAACTCCTGAGTATTTATTTTAAGCACATAAATCAAGATTTTAGATGGTTTTACTTTATATGTTTAAGTATAATTTTGGTAAAAACTTTAATTTTTTTAAAAAAATATTCTTTGAAATGTCTGTGTCCCATAGATTGATATAATGTAAAATGTGTGTTGTGAACAATGCTCTTATTTGTTTGCTGCTGACATTGTTAAGTTCATGAAAACTGAGCAGTTCAAATGGGGAAAACCACCGGATTCAGTAAGAGGTGGAGCTCGCATGTGCTTTTCCTTGATTTCCTGCAGAAGTCTCCCAGACTTGTTTCCATTACAGAAAAGATTATTTTTTTTCTCTACATTTTATGTTTTCATATGGGAGTGTAGCTTTTGCTTTACAGATGCATTGCTCCTGGCAAGAAACAGTAGTAGGAGGCTGGAGAAATGCTGAGAACCTTTCCATGCCAGTTTAGTAAAGCACAAATAAACAGGAAAGCAGAAAATAAATAAATAAATAATTAATTAAATAAAAAAAGTGAACACCTAATCTATACATTTACTCTAAGAGCCGTGACTCTCAGATATATCACTCCAAAAGGACAAAGAAAATTCAAAATATTGCATAATTTTGTCACTGTTAGCATTTATTTCTAACTTTCAGGTTGCATAGTGCTTTTCTATACACCTTCATCACCTCAACAGTCTTATAAGGTATTTTGTTGCTATCATCCCCTTTACAATGTATCTATTAAGAGCTTCCATCTCCTTGTTCACTCCCCAGAGGCCCATAATGGCCAGAGCTGGCTGAAGCCAGGAGCTAGGAACTCAGTCCATGTCTGTCATGTAGAAAGCCAAGACCCAATTACTTGAGCCATCACCACTGCCTCCTGAGGTCTGCATTAGCAGGAACCAGAGCTAGGAATCAAACTCAGCTTACTTTGGTGTGGGACACAGACAGCTAAACCAATGTCTTAACCACTAGGCTAATTGCCTGTTTTTTCCTCATTTCTTAGAACTAAGAAAACTGAGTCTGGGAGAGAAAGGAACTTGGTAAAAGTCAGGCAAATAGTCACGATCTCTGTCTCCAGTCTTTCTAAAGAAGCTGGGAATGAGGAACTTCTGGAAACTGCAGAACATTCCAGTTGAAGATATGTAATCACTTCCTTGAAAAATACTTGATTCTCAATGTCCTGACCAGTTCTACCTTGGTTACTGTCTTGATTTGGTTGGGCAAATGTTTCATTTAGTTGGTTATTTGAATTATTGTCCTTTTATTACTTATTTTTTCATTCCTTTATCATGACTCAACACGTATGTTCATCTTCACCCCTGTATGTGTATGTAAGCTGCTTGCTGGCAAGCCATAGAAAACAGGATGTTCGTTTTCCTGCTAGGTCCCAGCACCTCCCAGATTCTCCCCAGCTTGCCTGCAGCTTTCAGCATTCCAAATTTCAGATGAGTAAATGCACCAAGTATCAGAATGGTAACATGTCATTCTGTCCTTTTTCCTCTTCAGATTTTCCTTCTGTCTATTTACAACCACTACCCTAGCAGCTCCCAGGTCCTCAGCACCAATGGTTACTTTAGAGGCAAGATGTATCCCTTGCTCTCCTTGGCTCTGCGGTTTGAAAGTTGAACAGCATAGCAAGCAGTTTTTCTAGAGTCCGCTCTTCAGAAGCTGGACCCTGGGGTGGTTGTGGGGCTCTGTGGTGCTGTTCCTCCCCACACACTCCTCTTCTGTTTCAGGGGACAGATGGTGTGCTCAGTGGGGGAGAGATGGAACAGATGTGAGCAGCTATCCTCAGGTTGTGGGGGAAAAGAAACAGCCCTGTCCTCCAGGACAGCATGAGGTGACCTGATCAGTTTCTGCATCCCAGCATGCTCACATTTAGCAAAGCGAATTCTTGTTCTTTCTAAGCCTCACTTCTGCATCATGTGGTGGGTGGTGCAGGGTGCTGGGTCCCTACTTGTCTCATGTTCTTCTCACCTCCCTTGCCTCTGCAGAACTCTGTATTTGGCAGAAGGGCATCAGATCTGTAGAATCCTGTGGAAGTGTTCTTCCAAACACTGAGTCATTGTTAAGTTATTTTGAGCTCTATCAATCTTTGATGTGGACTGCATTTTCTTTCTGTTCTCTTAATGAACCTTTTTAAACTCTATACATCAACAGTAGGACTTCTCACCCTAATCCTTCCACATTTTCCATGACAGTGGCCCTCCTGCCCACTCCTTCTTTGTCTATACAACATCCTTGCCTGCATTTACTTTTTCTCAGTCTTCAAAGCTCTTTGAAGACTGGGCAACAAAAGCTATCTGAGGACACCCACCCACATTTCTCAGCACTAGGTAGCCATAACCTTTGCCATCTTGCATGCTGAGCTCTGCAGGTCACTGACCTGCACAAACACCATTTTCTTTTCCCTGCCCCTCCTGCCAGGTCTGGGCTGGAGTCCCTCCTCCCCCCATTCACTTTGTTACTTTGCTTTTCCTCCCTGCCAACCTCCAGGTCCTTGCTAGGAGCCTCCCATTCTTCTCCTGCTTCTGGCTCTTGTTAGTTAGCTCTTCCTTCCTCCCTCATGGAAGCTTTGGAGACAGGAAAAATAGCAGCTTCCTGTTCTGCTTGTTTATTATGTTTAATTAACTTCTCTATGGCGATCTCTATTTGTATTGGCCAGGATGACATTCATAGTTGCAAGCTTGGTTTTCAGCTATATGTGCCTTATTAGGTCTGATTTTTGTAATTGATGCCGTGAAAAAGCCTCCTTTTTATGACCCGGGTGGCAGTAGATTGTGTCTGCTTGGGAATAGTGAAGACACTGAAGTCGCTGCCATGGAAGTGAAACAGCAGATGGGTCACAGTCAGCATCTGCAATGCATACGTCCGTGTGACAGCAAAAAAGAAGACCCTGGTAGGCAGGTCCTGTTTCAAACCATATTAAAAATGTAGACTCCAACACACAAAGAATCACTGTCCTTTTAGGGACTTCCTTTCCCTAGCATGATTGGAAAACAGGATTTTCCAGCACCTCCAGAGTAGCTCATTTTACTGCTGTGTGTCTGTCTACATGCTTATCCACATGGAAAACACCGAAAAGTGCCTCACTACAATAATCTAGTTTCCCAGAAAGTTGTCCTTCCCTGTGAAAACAGCCATAGTCAGAGGGCATCAGTTAGTCAGGTAGATGCCAACTCATCCTCAAGCAGCACCCAACCACAGTGGGTTTCCACTCTCTCTGTTCTCCAACTGGATTGGCCAGGTTATTTTAATATTTTGTTTGTATTTTACTAAAGGCAGAGAGAGAGTGGCAGACAAATGAATAGAAAGATATTCCATCTGTTAGTTTATATTCCAACAATGGCTAGAACGGGGCCAGGCCAAAGCCACAAGCCTAGAACTCAGTCCAGGTCTCCCAGTGGAGTAACAGGGACCCAAGTACTTAGACTATCACCTGCTGCCTCCCAAGGTGTGCATTAGAAGGAAGCTGGAATCAAAAGTGGGGTTGGGTCTGAAATTCAGACACTCCAATACAAGATACAGGAATCCCAAGTGGCGTCTTCTGTGCCAAATGCCCACCCTCTGCTAGGTTCCTTTGATTGCACATAAAGAAAGCCTAATTTGCAATGGCTTAAGGAAAAAGAAATGGAATTTATTGGCTCAACAAATGAAAAACCAAGGGAGAGCATCCCATTTGAGGGCAGGCAGATGAGTTCCAGCTGCTCCACTTCCCATCCAGCTCCCTGATAATGTGCCTGGGAAAAGCAGCGGAAGACAGCCCAAGTCCTTGGGCTTCTGCACCCACATGGGAGGCCCAGATGAAGCTCCTGGCTCCTGGCTTCAGTCCAGGCCATTGCAGCCATTTGGGGAGTGAACCAGCGGATGGAAGATCTCTCTTTCTCTCAATCTTCTTCTCTATCTCTGCCTTACAAATAATAAGTAAATATATTTTTTAAAAAGTGCATCCTGTACAAATCACACCTGCAGCTGCCTCTATGGAGTAGAAGTTGAACACCATGCTCTCATGTATGTAAATTGATTCCAGTACTTCTGAAACAGATTCGAAATTCAACTCTCCAGTTCATCTGTCTCCTACCTTTCGCCTGGGTGGCTAAGCCCATTACTGCCTGTTTGTAACTCACCTATCGCTCCTCACCTCCAAGTACTATTCCAATAACATTGAGTGGGACTGTCACCTCTCCCAGGTTTAAGCATCTTTCATACTTATGCAAGCTTTACAAAAGCCATTTATTTGGTGTGTGGGTATGAGTATTTAGGGCTCAGAGGTTGACAGCAACAATTTGGCAGTTCATGGTTAGATTCACTGTTTGGAATCACATTTAAGATCCTGGCAGCTAAGAGTACCTGCTCTAGCCTTCAGGTCTTAGCCAAGATGTCACGTGAAATTTCAAGGACAGCAAGAAAATGAAATGCTTTATTTCCCCCCTATATTTCAGCATTAGTTTGTAAAATATTTTGGACATGGCACTTATAAAAGAACCATTTCAAGGTTATATTTCACTCTTTGTGGACTTATAAAGAAGGTAATCATTCTTATATTTTGATAATTTAGGCATTATGAAAAAACATGAATTTATAAATAAGTTAACATTAAGGACTCCAGATCATGGTACAAATGCTTTTTTCCTTCCTGACTTTCCCTGCTAGACATCCGTCTGGATCTTGCTAATGAAAGCCTCACTATGCCTTCTTCTCTGCTGTCCCTATCTGGGGCTTTCCCTCCCCTGACAAGATATGATGGGCTGTTTTAGTCTATTTTGTGCTGCTATAACAGAATCGCATGTACTGGGTAATTTATAAATAGTAGAAATTCATTTCTCATACTTCCGGAGGCTGGGAGGTCTGATCACAAAGTGCTGACATCTGGTGGGGGCCTTCTTGCTACATCATCCCATGGCAGAAAGCAGACGGGCAAGAATGGGTGAAAGAGAGAAAGAGCGAGCGTGACATGGGAGAAGGGAGCAGAATTTCCTAACCTTCTGTTAGGAAACCACTCCCACAACAATTAACCGACTCCTGTCCTATGGCGTGAAGGCATTAATGCACTCATGAGGGCAGAACTCTCATGACCTGGTCACCTCTTAAAGGTCTCACTTCTGAACACTGTTGCATTGTGCAGTAAGTTCCTAAATCATGAGTGTTGGGGGACCATTCACACCTACCCAGGTCAAGTGAAGGAGCCCAGAAACTATTGATTTCCACCCTCCTGTGGCTAAAGAGGCATCTGTTTCCTTAATTCTTGGTGTCCAGCAGTTTTAGGAATAATAAGCTTAGAAATCTTATCCTTTGGGAGTAGGTATTTAGATTAATGGTTAAGATACCCATGTCCCATTTTGGAGTGCCCAGGTTCCATACCTAGCTTCAGTTCTTAATCAGAACTTCCCGCTAATACAGACACAGGGAGGCAGAAATGATGACTCAAGTAACTGAGTTCCTGCCTGGATTGAGTTCCTGGCTCATGGCTTTGGCCTGGTCCATCCTCAGCTTTTTTTTTTTTTTTTAAGGTGGCCATGGTGTTGGGGGGTGAGGGGACTGACCTAGCAGATGAAAGATCTCTCCAGTCTCCCCACACCCCATTCTGCCTCCCAAATAAATCTATACCTGCATCTTACCCCCTCTCCTTTTTTTTTTTTTTTTTTTTTTTTGACAGGCAGAGTGGACGTGAGAGAGAGAGACAGAGAGAAAGGTCTTCCTTTTTCTGTTGGTTCACCCTCCAATGGCCACTAGGGCCGGCGTGCTGCGGCTGGCACACTGCGTTGATCCGAAGGCGGAAGCCAGGTGCTTCTCCTGGTCTCCCATGTGGGTGCAGGGCCCAAGCACTTGGGCCATCCTCCACTGCACTCCCGGGCCACAGCAGAGAGCTGGACTGGAAGAAGGGCAACTGGGACAGAATCTGGCGCCCCGACCAGGACTAGAACCCGGTGTGCCGGCGCCGCAGGTGGAGGATTAGCCTAGTGAGCCGCGGCGCCGGCCATCTTGCCCTTTTATGCTACTCTTTGGTATTTTTCCAACAAAGATCCTGGGAGTCAGTTTTCATGCACAAAAAGAAGAAGCTGGGTCCCTCCTTGTGGCTTGTACTCCCATTCCCTTCCCTTTCCAGGACTCCTGCCTTGTGAGCTAATTTCTCTAGGTCCCTCTCTCCCATCATCCCTGCCCAAGACAACCATCCTTTTCAGGGAACTATCCCCAAGACCATGCTCATGGATCTTCTGCTAATACCCTCACTCAGATCAAGGCAGATTCTTAGGAGGAGAACTGACAGATGGAGTGGGAAAGGCAATGGGTAAACCCGAAAGAAAATGTTTATTTGGGGAAAAAATTGTATTTTGACAAAAAATGTTGCTGTTACATGATACCTTTCTTTAAATATAATCTTTAAATAACTCTTAAATAAGATCTTATATACAACAAAATGTAGTCTTCCACATGACAATTTACATTTAATCTGAATTCTTTCTTATCAATCACATCTATTTATACCAGCCAATATGTAAGTTAGTGGTATTATTGGAAGTCAAGTCTAGGGCCATAGTTGAGACCTTGAGGATGCCACAAAGATGTAGAACAGAAAGTCCCCTCATGGATTTGGTGTTGAAAAAACACATAAAAAATTATGTTGTAGAAAAAGATATTACACTCAGATTTTCAGATATACAAGCACACTTCCAAAAGATAAATTTATTTTGGTGCAGAAATATTTGAAATTCATGCATAGTTTTTTTCATAATATACATTTCCATGAACTTTCTGAAAACCATGCATATGCATGGATCTCAAATTGTTTTGCACCAAATAAACTAATCTTTTAATTTCATTTCCCACAAACTTTCTGAAGCATCTTCATACCATTATTTTAAATGACTCAAGGATGTTCTTTTTTAAGGTGAAGTATCTGCCATTAGTGCATATATAAACCTTTACCCTAAATACTGATGTCAGAACCCAAGAATAGTGTACTTTCAGAGGTTAGAAGTTTACACAAACATTCCCAGATAGCAGTACCAGATGTTATGGTTTTGTGCAAGAGAGAAAGCCTGTGGTGTGGGCAGTGTGCACCTCAATTCAGTCTAGAATCTGGCTATGTACCTTTTCTATACAGAGTCTAAGTTACGTGTGTAAAGCAGTTATTTCCAACATATGGCAATACATAATTATAGGAGCTAACTCTGCAAAGCAGTTAATGAACAGAAGGGACTTTTCCTGCCAGAGAAGTTGGAGAGTGATGGAGGTCACAGCACAGGTGTGACTTAAAGGAGGAGGAGGGGTTGGGGAAGGCGTACCAGGAAGCTGGTCAGCATCAGTTAAGGCCCTGAAGTGGGGAGTTCTCAGGTTCATTTCATGGTGCAGGTAGTGCTGCCTGCTTATCCCATGTGGGATCTCCATCGTCATGAGAGACAAGAGGGTCTTGGGTTACTTTTTAAAACTTTGTGCCCGCAGTGAGAACTCTATGGTAAATACTTGCTAAGTCATGAACCCAGTGTAGCACAGGCATATTTAGACCAACTGGAAGGATAAGGTTTCTTCAAGGTTAAGACGTGATTTTCCATTTGGCCCATAGTCACTGAGCATCTCTATGCCAAATGTTTTTTCCTCCATGCTGGGAACATGGCAGCAAACTCAACATAAGCCCTGCTCTCATGGAACTTGTATTTTAGTGGAGGTAGGGGTAGCAGACTGTAAGAAGTTGAATAAATAAGCGAATAGGTAGGATTGTCTCAGACAGGGGTGGCTGTTGGTAAGACCATGGGGTGCTGAAAGATAACTTTGAGGGAGAAGGTCAATTCAGATAGGGTATTGGTTCTTAAGGCAGCTGAGGCTTTGAGGATACACCAGACACAGAACTATGTCCACACAAGGGTCCAAGGGCACCACTGGGTCTTGAGGTCTCTTTCCTTGTCAGCATGCTAAGGGGGCACTTTCTCTCCCTCTGCTAAGGTTTCCTCTATCATTCAGATCAGCTGAGTGACCTTAGACTGCTTCTTTGTCCTGCTACAATTTCCTGCTTTCTTTTCAGTGAAGGCTGGAATGGACCAGTTTTTTCAAGTTCCTCTGAGTTCTAGCACTCTGTGATTCCATGATTCTTATCATTGCATTTCACATTCAGAAATGCAGACAAGATCCCAGAGCCATTCTAAAGGGGCCACTGGATAATCTGTGGTTGCCCTCAGATCTAGAGCTGGGGTGACAGCCAAGATGGAACAGGCGACCAAGAGGCTCGGGCTTGGTAGTGACGTGGTTGAAGCCTGCAGCATCTACGCCTCCCCTTTCTGTGTTTTTCTGTGCTCCAGAAGTTGGTTTTCCTTTTTAGAGGATATTTCCAGACTTCCTCACAGCTAAGTTTCTGGATGAGAGTGAGGTTCTGCCAAGTGCCCACCAAAGAGAGACGACAGAGCCATCTCCTTGCTGCTGGCCAGCGCTGAGCTGGGCATGCTGGGCTTTTCTGCAGGGGCAGCTCCCTGTGGCAACTTCCAGTCACAGGCAGAAAGGGGGGCAAGAAGTGTGGCTGCCTGGGCTCTGCATTTGGGTAGGTTTCTAAATGCCACCTCTGCAGACCGTGTGGCTTCCTCACTTTCCTGACAGCGGCACAAGAGGCAGCTTCCCAGAGCTTGGGCTGTTCTGGAAGCTTTCTTTCAGTTCTGTCTCATCCTCCACAGGTTTTGGAAGTGCCTGATTCCTAGTAGGATGTCTGCATAAGAAGCTGGAGAGGTTTCACTTTCTATCACACGAGCCCTTCCAGAACGATACTCTACTATGATACAAAAAGGGAAAGCTCTTTTATGCTGTGGTTATGAAGTCTGAAATGTATTATTCACTTCTTTATCTCCAAATCAGCATAAGACTCTTTGTTCCCAAGAACCATGTCTCCTCACATAAAGGAGTTCCTTGCTTCTTCTACCCACCCCTGCACTCCCAGGAATACCTTGCTGTGTGGCTAAACTATCAGTAGGGTTCAGATCTATTGAGATTGGAACTATTAGCCCTATAACCAGGCACACTATTGCACAGAGGAGCTAACAACCATAAAGTGTGACATTAAATGAGGCATACCATTGAGTAGTAAATAACCTTTTGAGGCAGCAAATCTATTTGTAAAATCAAGGACTTATAGTTCTATGTAAAACCAGAACTTTCAAAAATTGAGTTTTCCCCCCTCCTCTTTCTTCTTGGAAGACAACCATTGGTTTTCAGCCAGAACTTCCCAGAAAGCAAAGTCGGGAGCTTGTCATGAGATTTTTTCATCCTTTCAATTTTTTTTTTGTTTTATTTTCTTACTTTCTGAAGGTCTTAACAAATGCAACTATAAAAGATTGACTAAAATTTTCATGAAACTTCAAAGTCTGTACCAACGACATTGTTTTGGTCCACTAAAGTTCTAGTGTACAGAGAGGGTACTAGAAGAGGACACCAGCAGTGGAAACACGGGGTCAAGACCCACGAGACAGCGTTTGACAGGCCCCCAGGGCAATACAACCCCTTCAACCTTCTCAAATCTCCTTGGGTCCTTTATATATCAAGTAAGCCTGTACAAACTGACTGTATTACTTGCTGAGGAAAATCACCTCTTCCTCACCCCCCCTTCCATGTTTATGGAGCTGCTACTGAAGGGGGACCCTCTATTTAATAATTATATGACTAGGTCGTTGAGAGAAATGCTGTGACAGCAGGTAACTTTAGGTTAGGAGCCTAAACAATAAACTAAGAGGAAATGAAGAGAAAGAGAAACAATGAGAAAGTACCTGTTGATGACTGGAGGTCAGGGGAATTTAGAACCTTTGGCACAGCAAAGCTTTACACCTGCTTTGGGCTGAGAAAATCAGCTGCAAAGCAAGCGTTCAATTAATGCTAACTATCTTCTCTATGTTCTTCATTAGCTTCCTCTTTTTTCTTTTTCTATGAGACCAAAAACCACAACTTCCTCTTCTCTGCCTGCTTGATGTCCCTTTCTTTTATGTCTCTGGAGGCAGACCATCAGTCACAGGTAGACACCCTTCAGCTTGAATGTGGAATCTCACGGCCCTGCTTCCTTGAGTTCTCATCTGTAGGACGGCATTTCGGTGGGCTGGCAAAGAACAGAGCTCTAGTGGAACGGGCTCACCAACAGAGAACAGTGGCCTAAAAAGAACTGATGAGCAGCTTGATTCTCGGCTCCCTACTAGCCTCTGAATACTCTCCCATCACCACCACCTGTTCATCAGGTGCCTGGGATGTGTCCCAGGCTGCTTTAGTTCCTCGGGCCACACCATGTAGAACAGTATTGCAGGGCATCTGAAATGATGCATCCTGAGATTCACTTCTGCAGGCTTAGGTATACCTTTATGACTTCTCAAAAACATGAAGCTGGCATCGGACATTCACCTGCTGATTTGTTCTCTGAAGAAGGTGTCTCTCCTGTTTGAGAACCTATGTGGAAGAAGAAGCTTGTAACAAAGAATAAAGGACTCCTTTGAAAGAAAAATCCTGTTGGAAACTCACAGGGATTGATAAACTAGGGTATGTCAAAAAGTTTGTGGAAATGGAATGAAAAGGTAAGTTTATTTTGGTGCAAAAATGGAAATCTGTGCATATGCATGGTCTTCAAAAAGTTCACGGAAAATTCATATTATAGAAAAAAAACTGTTTGGATTTCAAAAACATTTCATACCAAAATAAACTAATCTTTTCATTCTACTTTCTGCCAACCTTTTCAAGTAGTCTAGGGTGGGTGTTGGGCCATGCATGCACAGAGAACAAAGTGGTAGTGTCAGGGTTCACTTAAACATATCAGATCCTGGACAGTAATTTCTTTACCTTTTTTCCCCTTTAAATAAGAGTTGTAACTCTTTTCATATTATTTATTTTCATTTTATTTGAAAGAGAGTCACAGACAGATTTCTCATCTCCTAGTTCATTCTCCCAAATGCCCATAACAGCCAGGCAGGTGTGGGTGAGGCCATGAAGAGCCAGGGACTCCATCTGGGACTCCCATATTGGTGGCACAGACTCAGATACTTGAGACATCACCCACTGCCCTGCAGGAAGCAGAATCCCAGGCAGCCAAGATAAAAAATGGAGCCAAGACTCAAACCAAGGCACTCTCATATGGGACGCAGGATCCCAAGCAGCCTCTAACAGCGGATGGAAGACCTCTCTCTCTCTCTCTCTGCCTCTGCCTCTCCGTAACTCTGCTTTCAAATAAAGAAAATAAATCTTTTTTTAAAAAAAAATGGCTGGCAAATGAGTTCAGGAAAAATGCCAAATCCTTCTAACGTCTACTGTGGCTATGTCATATCTCCCTTCAATCACAGTGCCTGCAGACAGAAGTAGGAATGTCTGAGAGACACTTCCTGACTTGTGCAGTCCTCATAAACAGTTTGATGTTTACTGGTAGCTTCTTGCGGGTGTGTGTGTGTGTGTTTGGAGGAGGTGGATAGGGTGGGGGTTGGGAAGGGAAAGGGGAGAAGGAAGGACAATGCCTCTTGAAGTAAGCTCAGACAATACAAGTTCCACCCCATGAGCACCGACACCAGGAGCAATTTCAATGGAATAATGTTGGGCTAAGCAACCTTGACCCAGAGCCTCTGAAATCAAGGTCTCTGGAGAATTCAGACAGGAAAAGTTCTGACTTCTTTTGGCACAGGCCTTGAAAATTGAAATCAAATGCTGCAGGCAAGCAACTTCTGAGCAATTTCAAATAAGTACAGTCATAATTCATCTCTGGTCAAACAATGTGAGATTTTAATAAGAGCAACAGGAAAAGTTCTAGAAGGAAAGAACACGTCTAACTGCCATTGTTCTAAAAACACTCCCTCTCAAGCAATTTTTTCCCCTGCAGTTACTGTGTGTGGGTGTTTGATGATTGGAACACAAGAAAAGGTAAACCACATTTTTTTTATTTCAGTAGAGGATAAATGTGATTATTTAATTCTTATGTCATTCTGGGTACATGATATGCAAATGGATTTGTTTGGGAATGGAGCAGAATTTGTGCATGTTTAGCCTCCCACCCAAGTAACTGGAAAATTTCCATGGGATGAGGGAATGTTCCCTGGGGCCCCAACTCTCTTGGCTTTGACACTGGCTTGGAGAATGTCCTGTGCAAATGATTTAACCTCTTTCTATTTCACAAGAGCATCTGCAAGATGGGGGGGGGGGGGGGGTTCTGAAACAATTTTTTTAAGCCTCAGTGTTGCTTAGCAGGTACAGAGATGTCTTCTCAAGGGCCACACTGTCCCCAGAAGTTTGTTGCACACACAAAAGTAAAAATAAGAGCATTTACAGTCAGGATTGTGATCCAAACTGGATCTGCTTCCACCTTAAAAGTCCTAGTATTCCACACTAGGGCCGATGCTTTGAATCAACAATACGACTTAAAAAAGTGGTCTAGAACAGGATTTTTTTTAAAAAAAAAATTGTTTGAAATAATGATAGATTCATAAGAAACTACCCAGAAAACTACAGAGATGTCCTGCAGTTTTCCCCAAATGTAACATCTTAAATAATAATTAAAGTACATTAACAAAACCAGGAAATTGACATTTGCACCATAGTATTAACCCGACTCAGACCTCACTCGCATCAGAACAGCTTGTTAAAACAGTGTGGACACTGCGAGAGGTAACCTGAGTCATTTACAGGAAATATAGTCATGGAGCTAACATGGGAATCTGCATTTACAGTCGTCAGATCTCTGTTTTAAGCAAATTATTTAACGTCACTAAGCCTCAGTTTGTTCAACTGTCAACTACAAATAATAATCTCTCCAAAGTAAGTTGTTGTGAGGAAATATCTCCAGACCAATGAGTGGCATATGGAAGGGACCTGTGAAATACTAGTTTCCTTCATTCTTTCTTAAGACCTGATACTTAAGCTCCCAGTGTTTACTCATATATTTATTTCTGCTCAAGCTGGTCCTGTTAACCAACATCCCTGTCAAAGGCACTTCCTCAAAAGATTTGAAGGCAGAAACCTCACTTCTGGGATGGGCTTAATGCTACCTCTCTTAGAAGCAGCCCTCCACCCCAAGAAAGTGACATGAGAGCTTCCAAGTGAGCCTGCTTCACGAAGCCATCCTTCAGCCGCCCATCTGGCCTGGGCTCATTGCAGCCCTGTGGGCTGTACCCAAGCTGGGGTTGAGGGCCAAGCTGGACTGTCACCCCTTCATGTCCTTCCCCTGACTCCCAGGTGGACCTGCAGTGACAGCAAGTCCTCGATGATGGAGCTGGAAGGAGGGAGTTATGAGGTTCCTGACTACCTGTTGTCCTGTTCAGGTGCACAATTAGCACAAATGGTAGCGCTGGCCCTGAGGGTGACTATCAAAGCCATATGGGCTTCCCCACCCCCTAGTTTTTATTGTGTGTCATAATAATTTGTCTACTATAAGCCAACTGGGCAAGTGCCATCCTTCATTCTCTTTTTGGGATGGTGCCTGCCATGCCTTAATGCTCAATTAATAAAATTGCAGCACTGACTCTCCTCCTGGCCCCATGCTCTGGAAGCAGCACTGGGAGATGAGTCTGGAGTGGATTTCCTCAGAGCCTGGGTTTCAGGCAGAGGTGGGAGGGTCCCTTGCATGCTGGTTGGGGCACGAGGTAGACATGAGCCTTTGTATGGAGGGAGGCAAACAGGAGAGGGCTGAGAAAGAGAAGTTGGGGTGGGGAGGGGGCATCCCTAGACTTAGGGGCCGTCTGGAGGTTTTTGTGAAGTTTCAACTTTGGGATCAGACTGCTTTATTGGCATCTTGGCTCTGCCACTGACGACCTGTGTGTTTTCAGACAAATGCCTTGTCCCGCCTTAGCCTCTGTTTTCTCATCTGTGAATGAGGATGACGGTATCTGCCTCTTGGATCACATATTGTGAAGACTGACAAATATCCTCTGAGCAAATGTAGGCTCCTGGACCTTCTCCTAGGCCCGCCTGTGCACTTCCTTAGAGAGTCCAGACACCCCCCACCACCCCCACTGGATACCCAAGTAGTTTCCTCACCTGACCATCCTCTGGGTCCTGTCTGGTCTCCCTGGCTGGTCTTGGGCCAAGAAGCCTGTGAGGTGGGTTCAGCCAGAATCCCGCCTGTAGGCCAGTGTTTCCTCTTGGTAATTTTCCATCCTCCGACCTGTCCCGCTTGTGCCTGTCCTTGGTGCCAGGTGAGCCGAACCCCAGTCCTCACCGCAATGGTCAGTAGCAGGGGTCTCTACACCTGTAGCAACGGTAATGAAAAGAGACAAAAGAGACGTCACTGGCGTCATTCAAAGTCTAGAGCCTCAATCGGTGGCAATTTCCCCCCTGGCCTCACGTTTCTGGCAATATCCAAGCACAACTGCCCCCGGACGATGTTCCTCAGTGAAAGCTGAGGTGCTGAGCGCCTATCCAGGGTTGAGGGTTCTGTTCCCGCCGCCGACTTTCACTGCCAGGAGTCGAATGGCCCTGGGAGAGACCGGCGGGTGGAGACGTGAGGAGGCGCGAGATGGGGTTCCACTGAGGGAACACCCCGGGAGGTCACACCTCGGGCACAAATGCCTCTGCCCCCACAGGCGGGTCTCTCCTCTCTCCAGGGCTCTCTGCAGGAGCCCGGGGCGCGCGGTGGGCACGAGGGGCGCGGGGGCCCGGGCTCCCGCGGCGCGGCGGCCGCCAGGTGGCACCATGGGCCCGGACCCGGGCGCCGCCCGCCGGCCGCGGGGGCGGGGCAGGAAGGGGTTAAGGCGCTGGCGGAGCCGCCGCCGCCGCCGCTGCCGACGCCGCCGCGGCTCTTCGGGGGAAACCCGGCGCGGGGCGCGGAGGAGGGAGCGGCCGCTGGCTGCGGGGCCGGGCCAATCGGGCGGCGGGCCCGGCGCGCGCGGAGCCAGGCAACATGGAGGGAGGCGCGGCGCCCGGCCGCCCGTGACGCGCCGCTGCCAGGCCCGCTCGTCGGCGAGCCCTAGCCGGCGCGGCTCCGCGGCTCGGAGATGAGCAGGTCCGTGGCGCTGCTGCTCTGCCTGCTGAGCTGCCACGTCTGGAAGGCGGTGACCAAGACGCTGCGGGACCCCGGCGCTGGAGCCCAAGGTCGGTGGGCGGCGGCGGCGGGGCCGGGGGCTTTTGTGTCGCGCGGGGCCTGGCGCAGAGGCGGTAGCGGCGGCGGCGGGAGGGTCCCGGGCCGCATTGTGGCGGCGGCGGCCGCAGCCGCTGGGCCTGCAGCCCCCGCGCCTGGCTCCCGAGGGGGCGGCGCCGCCCAGGGACCCGGGGCCCGCCGGCCGGATGCTCCCGGGGGACCGGGTGCCGCAGCGGGCGGGGATGCGGTGGCACCACCTGCCAGTGGCTCCTCTGAGTGCATCCAAGGGTCCTTTCCTTTATGCCGCGACACGGACGCGCGGCTCCATCTCCTTCACCGCAGCGAATGGGGTCTCCCAGGGCTCCGAGCTGGGGTCCGGGAAGCCTGGGCGCGAGGTCTGCTCCAGGTCCTTTTGTTGTGGCGGGGAGGGGGCGGTCGCCGCCCTAGGGTGCACCCTGTGCCCCTGGGCGCTGGGGTCCACGGCCGCAGTCCGCTACCAGCCTGCCACCGTTTGGGAAAGTTTCGGGGTCTTCCCCCCACCCCATCCGACGTCTGTTCCAGACCTTTAGGGAATTTGCCCAGCGGCCCGGGAATCATCCTTAGAAGAGGAGAAAAAATTGGAACTAGGAGGCCCTAATCACTTAGAAGAAGGGTGGAAAAAATCATTTGCAGGTCTGTGTGTCCCCAGCTTGTGCCTTTTGTCTAATCTTTGGCCTCTGCAAATCTGCTTTGCAGCCCTGGGAGTAACGTGGTCACCTCTGAGAATGGCCACAAGCCTGCCTTTTGTTTTTAAAAATCGGAATTTATTTGCGGCTAACCCTGATGCTTCCTTGACAGGCATTTCTGGGCACAAAATCGAGGGCTTCTCTGTGGCTGGTCTTTTGGAAAGGGGGACTGGGGGCCGCAGGGGTGAGCGTCCTTATTCACCCAGGGCACAGCTGCCTGGGCTTCCTCTGGCTTCTCTGGTCCCCAGTGGGGTGAGTTCTTTGCAGCTCTAGACCTCCGCTTGCCTGAGGCCTTTTCTGGAAAGGATGTGTGCACCCTGCAGAGTCTGCTCTGCAGGCTGCATGAAGGAGGGGCTCCCCATCCTCCCAGTATCCTGTTGCTGGGACCCTGCCTTAACCTAACCCCCTTTCCTCATGCTGATTCACCCCAGGTGCCTGGGAGCCAAGGAGCTGGGTGTTGTGATGGGAAAGCGGAGAAGGGGAGGCCAGGCCAATTACCTATATGTGGAATGAAAGGTTTCCATGTTCATCACTTGCTGACACCTCTTGAATGCATTGCTGCTTCTATAGCTGTGGTTCAACATGGCCATTATGAATCGTACATAGATGTAGTAATGAGTGTTATGGGGGATGCACAGTGATAAGGTACAAAAACTCTCACGTCTCCTCATGTAGGAAATGAATGTTTAGGATGTTAGGTCATCAGCCTTTTTCATTCATATCCTTGTACTGTTTTTTGAATCAGCTATCTTAGCAAATGTGATATTTCCACTTCAATGAGGCCATTAATTCCAAAAAGAAGGTTGGATTTTTTGCTTTGCACTAGAAATAGCAATCTATGGGAATGTTGACTTCATGCACTTATAAAATAAGGGAAAACACAGCTTCAGTTTTTTTTTTTTAAGTTGTGAAAAAAAAAAATCTGGGTTTAGATCTAAGACCATGTCTTAGTGAGCTCTTGCTGCTAAAAATCAGATTAACTAAACTCTATGAAATGGAATACTCTGTAAAGTAAGGAATGAATGGTGGACCTGTTAGGATATTTATGCCATAGGTAGGCATATCTTAGGATATGGTGTGGTATGGTTTGCATGAAAGTTCAGATGTCTTGGAATATTTCTGCCCTTTAATTACTTCTTTGATTGTTATTTAGGGTAAGGATGGTTTTTTTTAGAGTTAAGCCCAGGAGTTCTATCAGAAATCAGAGTATCCCTACCTAGCATCTGGATTTTCAGCAAGTAGCATTTTTAAGGGAATGGTTAGTTTCTCTTTCAACATTCAAGGATCATCTTCAACCCACTGAGTTCTTCAAACCATCTTGACACTAAACTACTCTGTATCTTATGATACAGTTTTAATTAGTTGGAGAGGCAGAGAGAGAGAGAAATAGACAAGAGAGAGAGAGAGGTCCTATCTACTAGTTCTCTTCCCAGATGCCTGCAACAGCTGGGGCAGGAGCCAGGAACTAAACTCACATCTTCCATGTAGGTGGCAGGGACCCAACTACTTGAACCTTTACCTGTGGACTCCCAGAGCAGGAAGCAGGAATCTGGAGCAGAGCTGGGACTTGGTTATGGGATGCAGGCATCTTAATCACTATGCCAACCGTAGTTAAATTCATGTAATCTCTACTCACCTTTCATTGCGCATTTTCCACAGCAGGATGATTGTTTTGTACCTAGTAGGTGCTCAGGAAGTGCCTGAATGGCTGAAGGTTGAAGAAGGCTAATCCAGGGTGGCGCCGTGGCTCACTAGGCTAATCCTTCACCTGTGGTGCCAGCACCCTCAGTTCTAGTCTTGGTTGGGGTGCTGGATTCTGTCCTGGTTGCTCCTCTTCCAGTCCAGCTCTCTGCTGTGGTCTGGGAAGGCAGTGGAGGATAGCCCAAGTCCTTGGGCCCTGCACCCGCATGGGAGACCAGGAGGAAGCACCTGGCTCCTGGCTTCGGTTCGGCGTGGCACGCCGGCCGTAACAGCCATCTGGGGGTGAACCAATGGAAAAAGGAAGACCTTTCTCTCTGTGTCTCTCTCTCTCACTGTCTAACTCTGCCTGTAAAAAAAAAAAAAAAAAAAAAAAAAAAGAAAGAAAGAAAATGAAAAGCTCAATGTTTACTTTCTCCAAAACCTAATTTGTAAGAGTTTTGCTTTTACTATAGAAATGGTTAATGGGGCCAGTGCTGTGACAGAGCAGGTTAAACCTTCGCCTGCAGTGCCAGCATCCCATATGGGCACTGGTTCACGCAGAAGATGGTCTAAGTGCTTGGGTCTCTGCCACCCATGTGGGAGACCAGAATGTAACTTTTGGTTCCTGGAGTCAGCCTGGCTCACCCCCGGCCATTGCTGCCATTTGAGGAGTGAACCATCAGATGGAAGATCTTTTTCTCTATGTCTCGTCCTCTCTCTCTCTCTCTCTAACTTTCAAATAAACAAATAAATCTTTTTTTTTTTTTTGACAGGCAGAGTGGATAGTGAGAGACAGACAGAGAGAAAGGTCTTCCTTTGCCGTTGGTTCACCCTCCAATGGCCGCTGCGGCCGGCGCACTGCGCTGATCTGAAGCCAGGAGCCAGGTGCTTCTCCTGGTCTCCTATGTGGGTGCAGGGCCCAAGCACTTGGGCCATCCTCCACTGCACTCCTGGGCCATAGCAGAGAGCTGGCCTGGAAGAGGGGCAACCGGGATAGAATCCGGCGCCCCAACCGGGACTAGAAACCGGTGTGCCGGTGCCGCTAGGTGGAGGATTAGCCTGTTAAGCCACGGCGCCGGCCCAGATAAATCTTTTTTTTTAAAAAAAAACCTTCCTAGAGGTTCCCAAGGTACTGCCATTGTTATGCATGGAGTTCTCACACCTGGCTTGCAGTGGGAGCTCAGTGGCTTCTATATGCCCAACTCCTATAGTTTCCCATGATGTGAGTTTTATTTAGATGTGATGCTTTTAAGATAATGTCAGCACAAGTTGTGCTTCTGGGGTGATCCTCTGGGTATCTGAGCCTTTCAGCTGATCCTGGTGATCTAGTAACTGCAGCTTGATTTGGAGAGGACTAGACCTCTGGGAGAAGAGAGAGGCAGCCAACCACTCACCACTCCTGTTATTACAGATTGTAGCTTTCCTTAACTGAACAAAAGTTAGCACTCCATTGCAAAATATCTTACTGTTAGATACCCAGCAACCAAATAAGATCACTTCCGAGCATGAAGTCCTTAACCCAGCCCTGACCTTCCTTCTGGCACTAAGTGGGCTGCTGAGCTTCAAGATTGCTTCCCTGCAGCCGACTGCTCTTCCAGAAGAGCCCCCTCCCTCAAGCCGGTGTCAAGGTACAGTGTTGCAGAAGATGCAGAAAGCAGAGTTACTCAATACTTTGGGGTTAAAGTTTCTGTAACATTTCCAGGCAAAAAATAGGTACTATAAACACTTCACAGTAACTTGGGCAAAACACTTAATAAGAAATCATTCTACAGCTAGTTCAAATGCATGATTGGTCATGTGACTACTATCATTCTAGAAATCATTTTGCAGTTACAGTAAGAGAATCTCAAGCCAGACCTTATATTTTATCTTGAATAATAAGTAGCAGACTAATACCAAGAAATTTTACAGATGTTAGTCTCCTCAGATGACATAATAAAGTTCATTTGATAAAGAAAGTATCATTTAGTTCCTGGGATCTACTTGGAATATTATGGTATATGGTTTCCTTAAGTTTCAGGTCTCTAGTTTTTCTCTAAGAGATCTCCAAACTCTGATACACATCCACGGGGGCTGTGCTTATTCAACATACGATTCAAGTAACTTTTTTTTTCTTTTTTCTTTTTTTCTTTTTTTTTTTTTTTTTTTTTTTGACAGGCAGAGTGGACAGTGAGAGAGACAGAGAGAAAGGTCTTCCTTTGCCGTTGGTTCACCCTCCAATGGCCGCCGCGGTAGGCGTGCTGCGGCCGGCGCACCGCGCTGATCCAATGGCAGGAGACAGGTGCTTCTCCTGGTCTCCCATGGGGTGCAGGGCCCAAGCACTTGGGCCATCCTCCACTGCACTCCCTGGCCACAGCAGAGAGCTGGCCTGGAAGAGGGGCAACCGGGACAGGATTGGTGCCCCGACCGGGACTAGAACCCGGTGTGCCGGCGCCGCAAGGCGGAGGATTAGCCTATTGAGCCGCGGCGCCGGCCTTTTTTTCTTTTTTAAAAGATTTATTTGTTTATTTGAAAGGCAGACATACAGAGAGAAAAGGAGAGGGAGAGAGAGATCTTCAATACACTGGTTCACTCCTTAAGTGGCTTCAACCACTTGGGCTTGGCCAGGCAGATGCCAGGAGCCTCTTCCCAATCTCCCACATTGGTGCAGGGGCCCAAGCACTTGGGCTGTCTTCCATTGCTTTCCCAGGCCATGAGCAGGGAGCTGGATGTGAAGTGGAACAGTCAGTACATGAACCATCTCCTATATGGGATGGTGGCATCACAGGTGGTGGCTTAACCTGCTACATCACAATGCCTGCCCCAACTTTAGAATGTTTAAAGACCACAGTTGTAGCTAAATTATCAGTTCTAACAAACATGGAACTCACTGTACTTTAAATGTATTTTTAAAATTAAGCTTCAGCACTCTAAATAGACAATTTATTTGTATGAAATAGCTTTTTTTTTCCTCCCAAAGAAACCTTTTATTTAAGGAACACAAACTTCATGCATTTTGTTAGTACAACTTCAGGAATATAGTGATTCTTCCCACCATACCCACCCTCCCACCCACTCTCCCACCCCTCCTCCTCATCCCTCTCCCATCCCCAGTCTCATTCTCTACCAAGATCCATTTTTGATGAACTTTATACACAAAAGACCAACTCTATACTAAGTAAAGAGTTCAACAGTTTGCACAAAAACAAAAACAACAAGGACAAAAAAACCTGTTCCTCCACAGTAGAGACAAGGGCTGTCCAAAGACATTGCATCTTTTTTTTTTTTTTTTTTTTGACACAGGCAGAGTTAGACAGTGAGCGAGAGAAACAGAGAGAAAGAGAGAAAGGTCTTCCTTTTTTTGTTGGTTCACCCACCAGGTGACTGTTACAGCCATCTGAAGCCAGGAGCCAGGTGCTTCTTCCTGGTCTCCCATGCGGGTGCAGGGCCCAAGCACTTAGGCCATCCTCCACTGCCTTCCTGGGCCACAGCAGAGAGCTGGACTGGAAGAGGAGCAGCCGGGACAGAATCCGGCACTCCAACCAGGACTAGAACCCCTGGGGTGCTGGTGATGCAGGTGGAGGATTAGCCTAGTGAGCCACAGGGTCTACCAAGACATTGCATTTTGAAGTTAATTTCACTTCCTTTTTTCCAGAAGCTTAATTAACTTTAAAGAAGCACCCAAGAATGATACATTTTTGCAACCACTTTGACATAATAATAATGCAACTCTTTGTGGAGAGAGGACCTGCATGGGAAGTTAGTGCACAATGACTCTTGTGGGTTTGTTTGTTTTTTTTTTTTTTTAAGATTTATTTTATTTATTTGAAAGAGGAGTTATAGAGAGAGGTAGAGCGAGAACAAAAGAGAGAGGTCTTCCATCCACTGGTTCACTCCCCAAATGACCATAGCAGCCAGAGCTGAGCTGATCCAAAGCCAGGAGCCAGGAGCTTCTTGGTCTCCCTCACATCCCAAGGACTTGAGCCATCCTCTACTGCTTTCCTTCTTGTTAACTTAACAATAACACACTTATGTATGATGTCAGTGATCACACAGAGCTCTTGATGTGAGCTGCCTAGGCTATGAGAGCTTTTTGAATCCACAAACTCCATCAGTATTTAGACAAGGCCTAAGCAAAGTAGAAGTTCTCTCCTCCCTTCAGAGAAAAGTACATCCTTCTTTGATGACCACTTCTTTCCATAGGAGTCTCACCCACTGAGGTCCTTCATGTAGGACAATTTTTGCCACAGTGTCTTGGCTTTCCATGTCTGAAATGCTCTCATGGGCTTTTGGAGCATTTGGTCCTTTTTAATTATGTCTATTATTATTACCAGACACTCCAATCCTATCCATATGATCAATTTAACTCTTAAGATAGTATTTTTATCGCTTAACCTACAGGGATTTGGGGGTCCCATGGCAAGTTTTTAAACTGTACCGTTAGAAGTAAGTCTGTAGGAATGTGTGCAGAATTATACAGCTTTTCAGTTACAAACTTCATACACTTCATAATTAAAGCTTTAAGAACATGATGATTCTTCCCACCATGCCCACCCTCCCACCCATACTCCCACTCCTCTTCCTCCTTTTCTTATTCTCACTCCTATTTTTTACTGAGATCTATTTTCAATTGACTTTATGTATATAGTTAACTCTATGTTAAGTAAAGCGTTCAACAAATAGTACATATTAAAAAGAAACTGTTCCTCAACAGTCAAGACAAGAGCAGTTCAAGTCATTGCTTCTCAAAGTGTCAATTTTACTTCTACAGATTGCCTTTTAGGTGCTGTAGTTATCACAGGTCAGGGAGAACATATGCTTTTTGTCCCTTTGGGACTGGCTTATTTCACTAGGTATGATGTTTCCTGATTGATTCATTTTGTTGTAAATGATGTGTAGTATTCCATAGTGTATATCTTCCATAATTTCTTTATCCAGTCTTCTGTTGATGGGCATTTGGGTTGATTCCATGTCTTAGCTATTATGAAATGAGCTGCAATATGTGGGGGTGCAGATAACTCTTTCATATGCAGATTTAATTTTCCTTGGGTAAATTCCCAGAAGTGAGATGGCTGGATCATATGGTAGGTATATATTCGGATTTCTGAGTATCCCCATACTGTCTTCCATAGTGGTTTACCAATTTACATTCCCACAAACAGTAGATTAGGGTACCTGTTTTCCCACATCTTCACCAGCATTCGTTGATTTCTGTATGGAGGCCATTCTAACTGGGTTGAAATAAAACCTCATTGTGGTCTTGATTTGCATTTCCCTGAGAGCTAGTGATCCTGAGCATTTTTCATGTGTCTGTTGGCCATTTGGACTTCCTTTTTTTTTTTTAAGATTTATTTACTTATTTATTTGAAAGTCAGAGTTATACAGAGAGAGGCAGAGGCAGAGGCAGAGGCAGAGGGGGAGAGAGAGAGAGAGAGAGAGAGAGAGAGAGAGAGGTCTTTCATCCGCTGGTTCACTCCTCAGATGGCCGCAATGGTCGGAGCTGCAAGGATCTGAAGCCAGGAGCCAGGAACCTCCTCCAGGCCTCCCATGCAGGTGCAGGGGCCCAAGGACTTGGGCCATTTTCTTCTTCTTTCCCAGGCCACAGCAGAGACCTGGATCAAAAGTGCAGCAGCCGGGAATCAAACCAGCGCCCATATGGGATACTGGTACTGCAGGCGGCGGCTTTACCTGCTATGCCACAGCACCGGCCCCTGGATTTCCTCTTTTGAAAAATGTCTGTTTAAGTCCTTTGCCCATTTCTTCACTGGGTTGTTTGTTTTGTTGTTGTTGAGTTTCTCGATCTCTTTATATCTTCTGGTTATTAATCCTTTATCAATTCAATAGTTTGCAAATAATTTCTCCTATTCTATTGGTTGCCTCTTCACTTTGCTGAGTGTTTCTTTTGCAGTACAGAAACTTCTCAATTTGATGTAATCCCATTTGTTAATATTGGCTTTGATTGCTTGTGCCTCTGGGGTCTTTTCCAAGAATTCTTTGCCCATGCCAGTGTCTTGCAGGATTTCCCCAATGTTCTCTAATAATTTGATGGTATCGGATCATAGATTTAGGTCCTTAATCCATTTGAATGGATTTTTGTGTAAGGTGTAAGGTAGAATGGAAGGGACCACACCCTCTGCTAACCAAGGGCCAAGGATATGCTTGTGCCTTTCCAGAGAATGTGGGACAGCCTATTTGGGTACCAGCCAGAAACATCAAGCCTGAACCAGCTGAACAAGACTGAGAGTCCGCCTTGTTAGTGGACACACCTGCTACCAACTGTCAAGCTGCTGTTCTATCATCATACCCTGATGAACTGCCCATAGCCACATCCGCTACTGTTTTATACCCACTAGCTCTGGTCAGCCACTCAAACGGCCCACAGCCTGTGTGCGGTCACGCCATTCCTGATTACCATTGTTCCTCATTCCTACCCCCATCTACGCAAGCACTCCTGTGGTCTCCCGTTTTGAGGGCTGGTTAGTCAATGACGGGTAAGATCCCCTGGGGGACAACCTAAGACAGGCACAGCCACGTTTGGAGACCACATGGAAACGGGGTCAACAATGGTATGGCCAAGGATCATGCCTCCCGTTGGTCAAAAATAAATGAAAAGGGGGAAATGTGGTGGAATGAGAAGGCCATGCCAAGATGGCCCCTGGCAAGTGAGCATCAGTTACTCAGGAATGGCATCAGAACCCACCTGGCAACGGAGCCTGCCTGGCAACAGGCAGTGATTGGTTAGGGTATAAACTGCTCCTTCACCAGATTGGCTACCTTGGCTATATAAGCTGCTGTACCAACTGAAGTAAATGAGTCTGCAGGCTGCTCGCCTCTGGCCTGCTTTCACTTGACTCCTGGGGTCTGTGTGGTGACTCCACACCTCTTGCCCCCATTGCACTCCTCCTCTCAGAACGAATCCACAGCAATACCTTTTTAAAGAGCTTTTTTGTTTGTTTGTTTGTTTGTTTGTTTACAATACCAGAAGGATCTTGGAAATTTAGGGGTTTTTCCCCTCTTATTCTGGAGATGAGGAAACCCAGGCTAAGAGAAGTAAATTGACATATCTTTGGAAGGTGGAATAATGGCCTCTGTTCAGCAAGTATTTTGAACCCTTGGTTTTATATAAAATATGTAAAGACATTCTCAAATATGAAAACTGGTGAGATCTTTTGGGATTGCAGGAAGTAGCAAACAGCTTAAAAAAGATATCTCAGAACTTAATACCAAGTTTCTGAGAGATAATAAAACTGTTATCTTGTTTGTACACCATAGGGATAAAGAAGGAGCAGTTTAATTAAGAAAGTCTCAACTATTTCCAAGTCAAATGAACATTTTAATTTGCTAAGACTTGCTTTTTTGAGCTCAGAACTTGAAAAGAAAGGTGATTGAATTTGTATCAGGGGATGGCTTTTTAATGTCATTTTCAGTGCTGAAAGGCATTGAGCACTTGGTGAGTTATAGTAGTAAGACCTCTGATTCTGAAAGCAATCACTAGTAGCCCCAGTTCAGTGGATGAGTTCACTCCCCTCCTCTTTATACTGATAGTGAGTGTTACAGTATGGTTATACTTTGGTTCCTTTGGCTTTGATTTCACATTGGTAGCTTAAATTTTAACTCTTTTCTCTTGGAGGGAATGGTCAACAAGAAATGTTTTCCAGTGGAAATTTATCTTAATAATGTGCAAATTAAAGCACATGTATCTTAAGTCTTAATTTTTATTAAAATAATATTGATGACTATGATTTATTAATATTTTAATAACTTGAAGACATTGCTTATACTTCTTATTAAATAAAGGTAAAGGCCGGCGCCATGGCTCAACAGGCTAATCCTCTGCCTAGCGGCGCTGGCACACCGGGTTCTAGTCCCGGTCGGGGCACCGGATTCTGTCCCGGTTGCCCCTCTTCCAGGCCAGCTCTCTGCTATGGCCCAGGAAGGCAGTGGAGGATGGCCCAAGTGCTTGGGCCCTGCACCCCATGGGAGACCAGGAGAAGCACCTGGCTCCTGCCTTCGGATCAGCGCGGTGCGCTGGCCGCGGCGGCCATTGGAGGGTGAACCAACAGCAAAGGAAGACCTTTCTCTCTCTCTCTCTCTCTCTCTCTCTCTCTCTCTCTTTCTCTCTCTCACTGTCCATTCTGCCTGTCTAAAAAAAAAAAGAAAATAAAGGTAAAAAGAGGGTTTGAAAAATTCAGATCCGAAATGATAACTGTTTGTGAGCTGTAACTATGGCAGTAACAAAGTTGTAGAATAGATTGAATTAGTTTTATTCATCAATGGGGAAAAGATCTTTCAGGTGACTAAAGCCTTAGTTAAGTGAAGAGTGAGCAGAGAGTCTGATCTGGGTACTAGAACTGCCGGGGAGATGTGGCGCTGCCTTGATGAAGGCTTGATGACTGTTTCTAGAAAATGGATTTGGATGTAGTCCTATTGTGTCATGAGCTGGTGTGAGCACACTTGGATGCTTGTCTTTGGTCTTATGATTGCTGCTGACCATCCAGAACCCATCTGAAGGGAGGCTTGTGCTCAGATCTGGTATGCTGTGGGAATCCTTACTATGTCATTGCAGTTGGTGACATTTGCTGTTGCAGGGTGGAACCAGCAGATGCCCTGCACTCACACAGCCCTGCCACAGGCCCCTCGTTGTCCTTGGTCTTTGCAGGCTCAGCTCTAGAATAGCTGAACTGAACTCCCCAGGTGCAGGAACTCCAGGCAGTTGTTTTGTTTTTGTGAAGGATGACATCCAAATGAATAGCTCCAAACTTTTGTTTGTGAAAGGTGATCCAGTCCAGGAAATATTTCGTTGCACAGAGAAAGAAAATACAACAAGCAAAGGAAGCTTCACTTATTTTAAGGACCACTGTGTTGTGTTAGCTTTCAATTGCTGCCTTAACAAATTAGCACACATTTAGTGGTTTAAAATACCCATATTGTTGCACAGTGGCCTAAGCTGTTGCCTGCAAAGCTAGCATCCCCTATGAGCACAAGTTCAAGTCCCCACTGCTCTGCTTCTGATACAGCTCCCTGCCAAGGCACCTGGGAAAGCAGGGAAAGATGACCCAAGTACTTGGGCCCCTGCCATACACATGGTTGATCCACGTAGAGTTTGAGGCTTCTGGCTTCAGCCTGGCCCAGCCCTGGCTGTTGCAGCCATTTGGGGAGTGAACCAGATGATGGAAGATCTCTTTTTTCTCTGACTCTCCCTCCCTCTCTGGTCAGTCTGCCTTTCAAATAAAAAATAAACAAATATTAGCATGCTCATTATTATTTCACAGTTTTCATGGGCTAGAAGTTTGGGCCTGGTGTGGTTCAGCTGCGTCTCTGCTTGGGGTCTCACAAGGTCACAATCTGGGCAGGAGCAGGGCAGAGCCTCCCTTGTGAGAGGCTCAGCAAGAATCTGCTTCCAGTCACCAAGTTGTCACAATTCAGTACTTTGCAGGTGTAGGGCTTAAGGCCTTGTTGCTCTGCTGTCTGTCAACCAGGAGCCTGTCTTTGCTCCCAGAGCCACCTGCCTTCTTTGCCACCTTGCCCCTGTCATTGCCACACCAGCAGGAGCACATTGAGTCCTCCCCTACATCAAAATTGAGTGATGGCTGCATCTCCCACTGCAGTGGTTCACCAAATTCTTTGAGTAGGAATTATTTATGAAATCTCTGTTGCACTTAATGTTCCATCAGTGTAATGAAGATGGCACAGCTCAGCTTCACTCACCTGGACACAAACAAGTAGCAGTGACAGTGAACGAACATGTGTTAGGTGCTTATGGCGTGCTGTAGCTGTTACAGAGTAGCTTGATGGATCGTCTTATTTCATCTTCACTTCTACCCTGTGAGGTGGAAATATCACTCTCATGTTACAGGAGAAATGCCGAGAGGAGAAATCACCTAGTCATCGGCAGAGTCCACTGTATTGTGGAGCGGGGTGGGGTGCAGCTGACCTCCACCATCAGACTAGGTTGCTTAATAACTTGGAGATCTCAGAATTTCACACCCTTGCGGTCATGATGGCATTTTACCCATATAAATAAGGGGCTCCCACAGTGCCTGGCGATTTTTGTGAGAAAAGACAGAAATTCATCCTCCTTTGCTGTCCCTAGTTGCCTTTGAACCGTGGAGCACGACCTTGAATGGTTATTTACTGAGGCACTCATAAGCGCGGAGCTCTGTGGGATCCAGACCTATGGAAGAGATAAGAAGCTTGCACAAATTTAGTCTCGTGTGCTCTGAAGGGAGGTCCAATAGGAGCAGGGGGGATTTGGGGTTCCACCTAGGGAAGACTGGGGGAACCTTCTGGCTAGTGTTCAAAGCCCATTAGTGTTTGGCAGACTGTACATAATAGGAGAAACATGTTTGAACACAACATTTGGCAAGCCGGAGCTACAGGAGGATGTGGTTATGTGTAAAATAGTCGTTCAGGTATGTTTGGATTCATAAAGCTTAATGAGATGCCTCTTTTCTCCTTTTGGCCTAAAGGCAGGGCTTTGTTTGTTCTGAAGTAACTATGAAATGCCAGTATTTATTTGGTGTTCAAACTTACTTGAAAAGTTAATCATTTTCTCTCTTTAAAAAAAAAAAAAAGCTTCCTTTTTCTTCTTTGCCTATACAGTGATCAAGAAAATTAATTTTTTAAATGATGGTATTATAGGACTATAAGATATTTTTCTAACTTTTTTTTTAACAGAAATTCCATCTCTGGATTTTTAAGAAGGTTTATTTATTCATTTGAAAGAGTTGACAGAGGGAGAGAGAGAGAGAGAGATCATCTATCTACTGTTTCACTCCCCAAATGTCCACAACAGCTTGGGCTGGTCTAGGCCAAAGCCAGGAGCCAGGAATTGCAATTGGGTCCCCCATGTGAGTGGCAGGAACCCAGGCATGTGGGCCATCATCCTCTGTCTTTCCAGGTACCTTTGCAGGAAGCAGGATCAGAAGCAGAAGTGCTGGAACTTGAACCAGCATTCCAATGTGGAATGATGATATAACCTGCTATGCCATAAGGCCTGCCCCTCCTACTTACTTCATGAAAATACTGTCATATAAAAAAATGGAAAGAATTTTACAGCGAATACTTACACACAGCACTTAGGTTTGGCAGTGAACACTTGCTTCATTGCTTACTTGTCCATTTATTCATTATCTCTATCCACTAATCATCACATTTTTAAGTATTCATAAATTTGAAACAGTGAGGTGTCAGTGTCCTTTCTCCCAAGTACTTCAGCACATATGTCATTAATTAGTGTTCAGTACTTTTTTTTTCCCTCTTAGGAAAATGTGTGTACAAGGAAAGAAGCCAGCCTTTTAGTGTTGACATTGCGCCCGTGCAACCCAAAATTCTGAGGTGCAGAATGTTACCATCATGCATTCCCTTCAGAATACTCACCCCCAACTCCTCAGGGCAACCAATGCTCTGATGTTTTTCTACATGAGATTAGAACTTAATATCAATGGAATCAGACAGTAGGTGCTCTGACTTCTTTTATTCCTCGTAACAATTTTTTGAGCTCCTTCCATGTTGTTTGTATCAGTACAGCAGCTTGTTTCTGGCTGAAAGGTACTCCACTGTATGAATATTCCAGTTTGTTTATTCATTCTCCTATTAACAGACAGGTTATTTCTAGTTTGGGGCTATTGCAAATATAGTTGCTGTGAACATTTTCTGCAATTATTTTTTTTTAAGGATTTATTTATTTGAAATAAGAGTTCACACCCCAGATGGCCACAATATCCAGGGCTGGGGCAGGCCAAAGCCAGGACCAGGAGCTTTATCCAGGTCTCCCATGTGGATATAGGGATCCAAGCACTTTGGCCAACCTCTGGTGCTTCCCCAGACACATCAGCAGAAAGCTGAATCTAAAGTGGAGCAACCGTGATTTGAACAAGCACCAATAAGGGATGCCGGCGTTGCAGGCAGTGGCTTAACAGCCTGTATACAGTTCTTCTCTAGGCATATTTTTAATTTTTCTTGAGATGTTACCCCAGAGTGGAATTGCTGGGTCATAGGGTAGGTGAATGTTTAATTTCATCAGAAACTGCTAGAACATTTTGCAAATTGGTTGTGTCTTTCTGTACCAAACATACATGAGGTTTTCTGTTGCTCCACTTTCTCGTTGACATTTGGCATTGTTAGTCTGTTTTACTTTAGCCATTTTCAGGGCAGGTGTATAGATACAGCTTTGATTTTAAAAATAGTGTAAACATTTTACTTTCCAGATATGTCACTTGAGTTTTTGAAGAGTGTTGAGGTAGTTTTAGTAACCAAAATGGAGGTTTTACTATTATGTTTATTTTCAACAATGTCTTAATGCAAATTTTTATTTTTCTTTGATATATTATTAGTCCAGTACATGATCAAATCTGCCAAGGTCCCATCTGCTTAGGTGAAACAACTTTATCACGTACCTACCAGATAACTGGTATGGGCAGGTGTGTGCCCAGGTCTGCAAGTTGTGTATGCGTGTGTGTACATGTACCTGTGCCGGGTGGAGATGGAACAGGAGAGAAGGAAAATAACCCTTCCCTATGTCTGATATTTGCACACTGCAGATGTAGAGCAGGAGGGGAGAGGGTAGGAATCATGGGATTCCTGTTCTCTTCACTCTAAAGGAGCCCTGAGGGCATAGCCAGTTGGGAGATGCAGGTGTTTCCAATCTGAATAGCCAGGATCTATCCCTCTTTTTTCTTAAAGATTTATTTCATTTATTTGGAAATCAGAGTTACAGACAGGCAGGGAGAGAAAGAGAGAGAGAGAGAGAGAGAGAGAGAGAGAGAGATCTTCCATCCGCTGGTTCCCTCCCCATGGCTGCAACAGCCAAAGCTGGGCTGATCCAAAGCCAAGAGCCAGGAGCCAGGAGCTTCTTCCAGGTCTCCCATATGGGTGCAGAGGCCCAAAGACTTGGGCCATCTTCCACTGCTTTCCCAGGCCGTAGCAGAAAGCTGTATCAGAAGTGGAGCAACCGGGACTCAAATCAGTGCCCATATGGGATGCCAGCACTGTAGGTGGCAGCTTTACCTGCTATGGCACAGTGCTGGTCCCCAGGATCTCCTAATGCCTCCTCTGTTTCTAGAAGTGACTTGGGACATCTCACCAACCATTGTATTAGTGTTTTGAGTCAATTCTTCAAAGCATATTCGAATAGCTGTTAAATGTTAGGATAGTCCTTCATTCTAAACACATCTGTGACAGAAGTCAGCATCACTGCTGAGCGTGCGCAGGGGTGGTCTTCTAGCAGAGCGAGATGCCTTCAGGTGTAACCAGGTGTAACTAACTGCGTGTATTGTTTAGAAAGTCAGGCAGGTACGATGGTGTTTGATCTCTGCTTGTGCAGACAGGTGTTGCTGCCAGGAGTGTTATTCCAGCACCTGTAAGAACAAAAGCTTATGAAGCCAGAGCGTTTCTGCTTTGTCACATAGTGCCATGTTAGCTGGAGCTGCATGCCGCCCACTCAGTTTCTTGGTGTGAGGTGCTGTACTTGGCGGCTCTCTGGCCCACACCCCAGGCCGCCTCCTACTACTTGTAGGGAGATTGTGGCCACCAGGTTCATTGCCTCAAAAGCAGCACTGCCCTCAGCTTTTCATGTAGAATTCTGAGAGCCAGTTCCAAAGTGGGTAGGAGAGAGCACTGTGTAGCAGGGGTTTGTCCCTGCTGCTGCTCGGTGATCGCAAGCATCCTGTTGGGGTGAGGTGGGCCCCACGCTGCCTGGGAGGCGCTTGCTTGGACTCTGTCTCCCTCTTTCACTGCCTGCACAGGCACACGTTCGCGCTGTCTCCATCCCAGTGCCCAGTGTTGATGACATTAATTTTGAGTGCCACGTGACCTTGTTAGGCACATGAGACTTGGCATTTCGGATGATGTGTAGTCTTAGGCAGATTGAGTGGTCCTGAGCTGTTTTCATGATCCATATTTGAGATTCAGAGAGAAACGGATGTTGACATTGGGGCCCTCCCTTTTCCATCATCTCTTCTCTCTCGTGGCCTTTCTTAAGAGCCGCTGCTTTGTAGAAGCCATATCCCTGGGGCACAGGGGGACATACTGCTGCCCTGGGTGTTTCCCCATGCCTGTCATCTGGCTTCTTTAAGCTCCATGTAGACAGAATTAGTGATGAAAATGGCCCTTCTGTTGTTTCTATTAAAATAAAGACTTAGGGGCCAGGTTTTATTTATTTATTTTATTTTATTATTTTGTGTGTGTGTGCTGAACTTGGAGCATTTTCCTGCTTCAGTGCCCTTGACATATGTTCTCCAGTCCAATTCCTTGTTGCGGAACCCTGCATTTATTCTAGGTTTAATGTGACAGAAACTCATCCTCAGGGAATTGCTGGTCAGTCTGTCCTTGTGTCTGATATTAAGAAAATCTGTGGTTACGGACGGAGTTAGGAAAACAGATAAATGCAGGTCTGTTATTTCAGATACTGTAACACCAAAGCACTGCATCTCTTCCGAAGGATGGCATGAAAGAAATCACTTATGCTTAGTAGCATGTGCTTATTTAAAAATATTCCCATCTAAACAGAGGTTGGAGGTGATGAGTTTTAAGATGCTTCCCTTAGAACAAGATTTTGCACTTTCTGCTCGGTTGATCGATCTCATCTTTGTTGCCTACCATCTGCTGTACATGTTTTTGAAGGTGTGATAAGGCATATGGTTAAGGGATAGAAAAGTTAATGCATGCAACTGGAGAGGGCGGAGGACAAGTGTCTGCAGTCTGGTCAAGTTTGCAGTCCATCTGCTGCAGCACAGAGAGTCCTTTTAAAATGCAGCTTTGCTCTCCGGCCCACGTGGAGAGCCCGTCAGTCCTGGAATTGTGCAGTGTTGCTGGTAAAACCATAGCAAATGAACTGTCTCCATCCTAAATGATTGTGCTTGCCACACAGTGCACATGCTCAGTGCTTGTTTTGTTTCTGCACCTTTGCTATAAACCTGCAGAGTGCTGGGTGAAATCAAACTCAGTGGTTGACCCTTTTAGCTCATTCACCTCTAGTAGAGGCTTTTGGCACACACTTTGTGTTTTCTGCAGAATTGATTCTTGTGCTGCAATTTACATGTTTAGGTGGATTTGAAATTGATAAAAGGCCCTCATTGTGTACTTTCCCCACTGCTTTTTTGAAATATTATTTATTTATTTGAAATACACAGGGAGAGTTCCCATCTGCTGGTTCACCCCCCAAATGCCTGTGACAGTCAACCGTCAGAGTGGGTCATGGCCAAAGCTCCCCCATCCTTCTTTCCTCCCTGGAAAATCATCAGTGGGACTTCTGAACTTGCTAGTAAACTCACACCTCATATCTTTCTGAGGAGTGGGTATTATTCTAAGTCTGAATGGCTGATCTATCTTCCTTTCCCAAATCATTGCAGATCCTCTGTACTACTTGTTCTGCTTGGTTGGTTAATCTTCAACCTGATGTGCCAACATCAAAGGACCCAGATTTTCCAGCCTAACTTTCCTGGGCTCCGACCTCCTCTGCTAGTCTGGGGTAATTTATTTAGAACGCAGTTAGCTGTCTTTGTGAGTGATTGCCTTTATTTCTTTTCCTCATTCTTCTTCTTGCTTTTTCAATGAAGTTAATGAGAAGTTGTGTCCACATCACAGCAGCCAGAAGGGTTCAGAAAGTTCAACCTCTTCAAAGTAAACTTCAGCAGAGAAAGAGATCACGAAGACAGTTGAACAAAGCCACCTGTGCCAAGATCTTGGTTTAGTTGAGAGATATTTAGTGTGCAGTGTTTATTTTTCCAGTCCTAAATGTTCAAGTTAGGAAGTTGATGCTCAGTATCTTGGTGATGAAGAGGGACTGACTGAGCTCCAGTGGCTCTCTCAGGTGCCACTGAGAGGAGATGGGCAGAGGCCTCTTGGCAGTCAGGAATGAATTGGAGGTCCCTTTAAGTCCCTTGTCTTTGCAGGATTTGAAAGGGAAAGAGCAGAGTGTTATAGGGAGAACTTGGATTGAAGTTCTGTTCTCTTCTTGACCCACTCATTCACATATATTTAGTGAAACCTCTCTTACTATTTGTCAGGCAGGATAAAATAGATCCCTGCCCTTCCTGAGTTGAGAATCTATTTATGCAGTTCGCTATTCAGTTGGCAGAGTCAATGCTCCAGATGGAAATCCGCGTTTAGACCTGTTGCAGAACACCTGTCTAGAGGTATGTGACTGTGTGCATGAGCTTATCCTGTGCTTTATAATGTGGCAGCCTTCTGTGCAGTTCTAGGGACATAATCTTTCTGAATGATGGTCTAAGTAACTTTCTGGCTTGCTGTGAAAACCCAGGCTTGCTGAATGTTTTCCATTTTTCTCCTCCATTCATGGAAATAATTTAAAGCTGACACAACTCTTAGGTGGTAGCATGAAGCCAAACTATGTTTTAAAATTAAGGCCTATGGATAAAGAAAAGGCAAACAGTTCTTCCACTGTAGTGAAAAGATAAAGAGAAAATGTTATAAAATGAAATGTAATATAAAGAAAATAGTACTTGATAACTCCTTACAACTCCTTGTCTGTTCTCAATATTGGCTTTGGGCGAGATGTAACACAGGTGATCTTGCTCTTCTAGCCTGTTTCTCAAACTTCTCTAAGCAGGCCAATCATCTGTGGAGCTTGTTAACTACATATTAAATCCAGCTGATCTGGTGTGGCCCCTGGGCTGCCGTGACTCTTAATAAGCCTCAGTGAAGGTGATATTGCAGGTGCGTGGACCACACTGAGACAGCAGGGCTGCTCACTGCACACCAGTGCTGATACTCAGGGACAGCCGGGGCAGACCCAGGAAGGGCCCCTGGAAACTGGCTTCTTTCATGGCATGCGACTGTTCTATAGACTTAACTTCTCAATTCAAGAAAGCTACCTAGAAAATCTCACTCTCAAATTATTCAGAGCCCACCTTTAAGAGAGGTAGTCAAATTCGTACATTAAAGTGTTCAAGTGGAAGGTGAAAGACTTGTAAGGGGTCCTGCGTCTTTTTTTAGTAAGTTTTCATTCTGTGACTTCATTAGTACAGTGAAAACATTTATTATATATTTATCATGCTCGTAATCCAAGCTCTCCATGACTTTCAGTGATGCTAGCTATGGGCATTTGATTTGGGTATCTCTGATCTGCTTGTGGGCCATCCCCAGATATCTGCATACTTTTCTAACCTGATGAAAACTATTTCAGGGCCCGGAGTTGTGGTGCAGCAGATTAAGCCACTGCCTGCGATGCTCGCCCTCCCCCTCCCCTCCCCCCCACCCCATATCGCAGCTTGGATTCCAATTCTGCTACTCCACTTCCAATCCAGTTCCTTTTAATGTGCCTAGGAAAGCAGCATAAGATAGCTCAAGTACCTGGGTCCCTACCACCCATGTGGGAGACCTGGATAGAGTTCCTAGCTCCTGTCTGCAGCCTGGAGCATCCCTGGCTTATGGGACCATTTGGGGACTGAACCAGAGGATGGAAGACCTCTCTTTGTGTATCTCTCTGTTTCTGTGTCACTCTTTCAAATAAATTAAAATAAAATCTTTTTTTTAAACAAAAGCAAAGAAAACGATTACAGGCAACAACAGAAACATGAATTCCCATTTGTGCCCATTGGATGATCCTTTTATGTTCTTTCCTTTTAAATGGAGAGCAGCTGTTATCAAACAACACACATTTTGATTGGTTTCTGCTAGTGTGGTTTTTAATGGTGTACATGAGCCATCTTGAGTAAGTCATTTAATGTGTGCTACTCGGGGCTCATTTAAAGAAATAATTGCTGACCATTTTTAATCAGAGGTGCAAGATCCTGTCTTTTTTTTTTTTTTTTTTTTTTTTGTAAGTAGCAGCAAATGACTACACCTTTGAGCTAGTGTAGAAAACAGCTGTGGCTTTTGCACCACAGTCAGCACGGCTGCCCCTGGATGCCGTTGTCTTCTTTGTGCCTTTGTAGAAAGAAGGTGGTTCAGGCACTGCAGAAGCAGCAGAATTCCCTGGGGACCCCTTAGCCATTTTTCTCTGGAGATTCCTGGCTGCCTGCAGAGTCCTAGAAGACCCAGGAGGAGACTTTGGAACAGTGACCCTGTGAGCATTTGTCTCCTTGGTTCATGGGGCTTTTATTTTATTTTTATTGTGTGTTTTCAAATGAACTAAGTGGAGTTGGGCCCCTAGTCCTTACCTCTTTTTTTTTTGTTTTTGTTTTTGTTTTTGTTTTTTTTAAGATTTACTCATTTATTTGAAAGGTAGAGTTAGAGAAAGAGAGAGATCTTCCATCTGCTGGTTCACTCCCCAAATGGTTGCAATGGGTGGAGCTGTGCTGATCCAAAGCCAGGAGCCAGGAGCTTCTTCCAGGTCTCCCACATGGGTGCAGGGGCCCAAGGACTCGGGCCATCTTCTACTGCTTTCCCAGGCCATAGCAGAGAGCTGGATCAGAAGTGGAGCAGCTGGGTCTCCAACCGGCACCCATATGAGATGATGGCACTGCAGGTGGTAGCCCCACCTGCTACGCCACAGCACCAGCCCCAACCTCTTGAAGCTGCCACCTCTATGCTTGTGTAGAAGCACTGCTCACCAGGACAGGAGTGGTGACTCCCATGAGTGGGTTGTGAGTTAACTGGACCGTGGCTTGTTCATGCTATGGGGAGTCTGGGTCTCATGGAGAGGGCAAGAGGGAAAGGAAGCTGAGAAGAGGCATCATGAATCCTTGTCCCCAGCATGCCAACTCTGATGTGGTAGCTCTACCATCAGCATGTCCCTGCCCGTGGCACATCATCTCACACTCATCTTGAGGCCTCTCCCACAGGAGAACATACCCACAAAGCAGCCCTGCTTTCATACTCTGGCCTCTTGGCCTATTCATTTCTTTCACTATCTACAGTGAAAAGCCACTCTCTACACTTAGTCTCTTCACCTGCTCACCCCCAAATTCGTGTCTGTGCCATCTGCTAACTGGTCCCTGTCCCCACCATTCCACAATAACCCCTTTCAGCCAGTCCACTGGACACTGCATCTATCCAGTTGGACACTGATACCTCTGTTCTCTTGGTCTGCTCTCCTGGCTTCCATGACAAGGGTGTCTCCTGACCACCTCCTGCTGCCAGGGCTGCCCCCTTTTTCAGTCTCCTGTCCTTGACTGATTTCCCCTGTAGAGGAAGATGTGGGTGATCCCTGGCCTTCCTGGAGCCTTGTCTCTGCACCTGGCTTCAGTCCCCGCCATCAGCAAGCTGGACTCCCAGATGTATCCCCAGTCCAGACCCCTCCTCTGACCACCAGCCTGTTCCACAGCCGCCTGTTAGAGGCCCTCCCTGCATGACTCCAGCACGCTCACGTTGTCCTGCCCCTGCCCAGATGCTTTGGCTTGACGAGGTCATTTTCATTCTTCCTGGAGTGTCAGGTGCCATCTGCTCCGGGAAGCTGTATCTGCCTCCACCCCCCAGATCTGTGTGTTGCCTTTGCTGTGTAGTCCACAAATGTTTACTGAGTACCTCTGTGCTCTAGGCCCCCGTCCTAGGTGGTGAGAATACAGCAGTAAACCTTGTCGGGACCCTTCCTGCTTTGTGTTGCAGGCTTCTGTCCTCCATGAAGTGCCTCTCCCCCTTGAGACTAGCGCTGCCTCTGGATCCTCTGACCCTGGTGGAGTTTGTTGAAAGAGCAATTCTGATCTTGCCAGTGTCCCTCCCTTTTCTCCTGTGTGTCTTCTCCCAACTCTCAGGAGAGCAGAAACCAGGAAATAGAACTTTGTCACGACAAGATTAGGCAGATCAAATTTCATCATTGCTTCGGTTTTCTACATAGAGTTTGTGTAGGTTTTTGTGTGTGCATGTGTGATGCAAGGTGTAGGTTGAATGCTTCCTTTGTTTTGCTAGATTTGCTCAGCTGTGGCCCAACAACATGAGTTTCCTTTTTGCCATATCCTTTGTTCAGAGCTGAAGAACTCAGTTCTTTGGAAAGTCATTGTGAGAGGGGATTAGTCTTACTCTTAGATAGTCCCTAAGCCTACGACTGTCATAGTATTTTGTTGGAGGCACAACCACAGAATTTGTGAATTTAAAAAAACATTGTACTGCTGTCATTCCTTTTTCCTGAAACAAAGTAAAAAACAATAACAAAGTCCCTGAACCACAAAGCAACAGAGCCAGTTTATCTGAGGGCTATTATCCCAGGGTTGCCAGATAAAATACAGGACTCAAGAAGTTAAATTTATACTTCGGATGAACAATGAATAAATTTTTAGAATAAGTATGTCCCATATATTGCCTATGACATACTTCCACTGAAAAATTGTCATTCTTCTGAAAAATCTAACATGGATTGTCCCATGTTTTTATTTGCTAAATCTGGCAACCCTTATTATTGGCAGAAGCCAGTTGCTGGAATTAACAGTTTTTAGTTCTCAGTTTTCAGTTGCACTGATCTTTCACGGGGAGAACCCAATGTTTGGTAAAAGCTGCTGCCTTTGCCAACTTAAATCCCAGCCACACTTTTAGTAAATACCTCAACCCTAAACTGGAGGAAGCAGTTCCCTCTTTGGTTCTATGTCTTTTAGACATAGACATGGCATTGTGGCATGGCACCTCCACCTGTGTCATTGGCATTCCGTATGGGCACCAGTTCCTGTCCTGGCTGCTCCACTTCCAATCCACTCCCTGCTGATGGCCTGGGAAGGCAGTGGAAGATGGCCCAAGTGTTTGAACCCCTGCCATCCATGTGGGAGACCCCAAAGAAGCTCCTGGCTCCTGACTTTGGCCCGGTTCAGCCCTGGCTATTATGCCTTCTGGGGAGTGAACGGACCAATGGAAAATCTCTCTCTCTCTCTCTTTCTCTCTCTCTTTCTCTCTCTCTTGTAACTCTGACTTTCAAAATCTGGGGGCTTGTATTGTGGTACAGCAGGTTATATCTGAGCTGTGGTTCAAGTCTGGCTGCCCTGCTTCCAGTCCAGCTCTCTGCTAATGCACATAGGAAAGCAGTAGAAGATGGCCCAAGTACTTGGGCCTCTGCCACCCATGTGGGAGACCCTAATGGAGTTATAGGCTCCTGGCTTCAGCCTGGCTACCCCTGGCTATTGTGGCCACTTGGGGAGTGAACCAGCAGATGAAGGATTTCTGGCTCTCTTTGTCTCTTTCTGTCACTCTGCTTTTCAAATAAATAAATAAATCATAAAAAAAAGTGAAGGTTTGACACTCATTATTTTGAGGCTATGCAGTTGTGAAAATGAAATCACAAATCTCAATGCAATCTTCCATTCTTGAGGCTTCTTGCCTGGTACAGAAATGAAAATTGTCTGATATGTAAATATATTCAGTTTATTTTAGAAGTCATTCATTAAGTATCCCACTTATTAGGTAAGGTAGCTAGAGAAAACAATGCCCACCTTCAAGACAGTATCTTTTTTTGACAGAATAAAAAAAGAAAGAACTGAATAAGCAAAAAACTCTTCCCGTGGGGCTCAAGCCCAGATGAATACCGTCGTTCCCTGGGGGTGGGGAATGGGGCATTTAGAAGCAACGCTGAGGCCCAGGACGCTGCTGAGATTGTGAGTCCTTGGTCCTGGTGGGGCCTGCACACAGGCCATTTTTCCAAAGCTCCCCCCGTCATTTTGCTGTTCAGCCAGCATGAGAGCTGCTGAGTTTCAGCCTTGAGTATACACAGCCTTCTTCCTCAAGTGCCTACGTTGGTACCAGTGCTAAGCTGACAGCGTTTGCTCAGGATCACACGATGGCAGCTTTCATTCCTCACCAGGACGTCAAGGTCAGGCTGGTAAGCTCTGTCAGTGGCAGAAACCTAGATGAGTGCTGACTGCATTTTAAAGCCATCGGTGAGTGTGACTGGAGCCGGCGGGGCATACAAGGGTGCCTCAGATTTGAGTTAAAATTTGATGGAAGCTGTATTCACGCTGCTTTTCTATCTGTCATGAATCCTTTGAAATGTGCAGTCGGTTGATGTGATTTTATTGGTGTTAACCTGGGATAATGAAAACGATGCATGTGAAACGGAATGTAATTAGGTGTAAGTACTGACTGATTCGAGCAGTGTCACATGTTAACAACTACACAACAAATGGCAGCACCAAGCTGCTAATTAGGCTGTCTCGTAGTCAGGGTGTACCCCTAATTAAGTTAGCAAATCTATCCTGTTGGTGACAGTCTTCAGGGGCCTGGGTTTGCAGCCCTAAGTCAGTGTCCGCAGGACCGCCTGTGTCTAAGCCTCAGGTTACTAAGAATGGAGATTCCTTGATATCCTGCCTCAGAGCTAGTGGATCAGGATCTCTGGAATCCAGGAATGACCCCTGGGCTTCTGACGCTGGGGTCAAGGGCTTAGTTTGAACAGAGTTTCGGCAGTGGCAAACCTCTGCGCTAGTGCCATGTTTCCCTGAGGCGGAGCGGGTAGAAGCTAGCCTTTGGGAGCAGAGGAGCAGGTGGGCCTGGCCTCGTCCCCTCTGTGCACAGGTGGTTTCCCCTGTCGTGGCCTGGGAGGCCACAGGCACCCTCAGGAGGTTCTCTGAGCTGTTATCTCTGGCCCTGCATATTGGCTTACTGCTTGCTAGGATGATTTTGCTTTTCCCTCTTTGATACTTTCTTCCTACTGCTTTGAAGGCAGATTTATTATTATTTTGTCATGGGCAGAGTTTCCCACACTAAACTCCTAAGCAATTTAGTTCCTTGGTGCATAATATAGCTAAATATACAATAGTAGCTATTGCCAGCAACTGAAAAAAAATTAAGGAAACTTTCCATAATGTTTTGAAAATGTATACAATGAAACCTCTTTATGTTTTTTTTTTTCTGTTCATTTGAATTTTGTAATGATATCGACAGAATGGCCTCTAACATATATCTGTCAGTGGGTTGGAAATGGATTTGTTGTACAAATTGGTGGTGTGAACCTGCATGCAGTTCTCAAATAGGACTTTTTGTGAATTAAGAAGAGAAGTTTTTATACTAAAAATGGAATTTGGGGGTATCTTCCCCAGTTTGTACAGAAAAATATTATAGTTTAGAATTTTTCCTCGCATATTGTTTTTGGTCCATCCTGTTTACATCTATGAGAACCTTTTATAAGGTGAATTCCAGCCAATCCCAAATTGTAAACATATTTAAGTTTGATATGCCTCTATATCAGTGCAAATTTCACTATCACTTCTAGGTGTTCTGCTCCTGGAGAAGTTGCAGATTTGAAAACATTAGACTTTATTTTTTGAAGGACTTTATTCCCTTAAAAATGTTTGAGTTATGAATTGGAATCCTTGGCCCCTTTCTCCTCACACACTTCCTTGGTTTATATAGATCCTGGGAGGCAGCAGTTCACTGCTCAAGTTGTTGGGTCCCTTCTTCCCATATAGGAAACTTGAATTGAGTTCCTGGCTCCCAGCTTCAGCCTGACTGTTGTGGGAATTTGGAGAGTGAAACAATGGTTGAGAGATTCCCCTTTGCCTTTCAAATAAATAAATAATTTTTAAAAATTAAAAAACATAAAGGTGGGTGTTGTGGCTCAGTGCATTAGGATACGGTTTGAGTTGCTCACATTCCATATCAGAGTGCTGGTTTGAGTCCTAGCTCTTCTGCTTCCCATGTAGCTTCCTGCCATTGTGCCTTGGAGGCAGCAGAAGATGCCCCAAGTGCTTGGTTCCTTCCACCCACATGTGAGGCCCAGATGGATTTCTGGGCTCCTGACTTCAGCCTGGCTCAGTTCCTACTGTTGAGGCCATCTGGGGAGTGAACCAGTGGATAGAAGATATCTCTGTCTCTGTCTCCCTCTCTCCTCTGTCATATCACCTTTTAAATAAACACATATTTTAAACAGTTTTAAGAATAAACAGGTAAAAAAAACAAACAGTAATGAGTCATGTTGATGGGCTGTCCTCTTGACCCGTACAACATGATGAAGATGGCATTTTCCCTCTGTGGTCTTCCTTCTAAAACCCCTAGCTCAGTCTAATCATAAGCTAAGTGTCCGAGAAACCCACACTGAGGGAACGTTCTACCCAAATTGACCAGTAACCCTCACCCACTGTCAAGATCATCAAAAACAAAAAAAGGGTTAAGAATTGTCACAGCCAAGAGGAGCCCAGGGGAACATTGTAACAAAATACAAGTGGTATCCTGGATGGGATCCTGGAACAAGGAAAGGAAATTAGGGGAAAAACTACGGAAATGGAATGAAGCTTGGCTCTAGTTAATGATGTGTCAGTTTGGGTCCCACTCTATGTGAGGTGTTAGTGATGGAGGAAACTGGATGGGAGGTCTATGGAAACTCTCTCTTGTCTCTGCAGTTAGTTTGTAAATCCAAAGCAGTCTTAAAATTACAAGTTTATTTAAAAGTTTTAAAAATCCCAAGAGGGAAGCGAACCGTTGCTGCTGGCAGTGGAAGTGAAGTTTTTTTCGGTAGTGATGTCTGTTAGCAAAACAGAAAAGTTGCACAGGATTAAAGACTTAAATCTACGACCCGACACCCTCAAAATATTAGAGAGCATTGGAGAAACCCTGCAAGATATAGGTACTGGCAAAGACTTCCTAGAAAAGACCCTGGAGGCGCAGGCAGTCAAAGCCAAAATTAACTATTGGGATTGCATCAAATTGAGAAGTTTCTGTACTGCAAAAGAAACAGTCAGGAGAGTGAAGAGGCAACTGACAGAATTGGAAAAAAAATTGCAAACTATGCTACAGATAAAGGGTTGATAACCAGAATCTACAAAGAAATCAAGAAACTCCACAACATCAAAACAAACAACCCACTTAAGAGATGGGCCAAGGACCTCAATAGTCATTTTTCAAAAGAGGAAATCCAAATGGCCAACAGACACATGAAAAAATGTTCAAGATCACTAGCAATCAGGGAAATGCAAATCAAAACCACAATGAGGTTTCACCTCACCCCGGTGAGAATGGCTCACATTCAGAAATCTACCAACAATAGATGCTGGAGAGGATGTGGGGAAAAAGGGACACTAACCCACTGTTGGTGGGAATGCAAACTGGATAAGCCACTATGGAAGTCAGTCTGGAGATTCCTCAGAAACCTGAATATAACCCTACCATTCAACCCAGCCATCCCACTCCTTGGAATTTACCCAAAGGAAATTAATTTGGCAAATAAAAAAGCCATCTGCACATTAATGTTTATTGCAGCTCAATTCACAATAGCTAAGACCTGGAATCAACCCAAATGCCCATCAACAGTAGACTGGATAAAGAGATTATGGGACATGTACTCTATAGAATACTATACAACAGTCAAAAACAATGAAATCCGGTCATTTGCAACAAGATGGAGGAATCTGGAAAACATTATGCTGAGTGAATTAAGCCAGTCCCAAAGGGACAAATATCATATGTTCTCCCTGATTGGTGACAACTAACTGAGCACCAAAGGGGAAACCTGTTGAAGTGAAATGGACACTATGAGAAACAGTGACTTGATCAGCTCTTGTCCTGACTGTTGATGTACAGTGTAATACTTTATCCATTTTAGTATTTTTGTTTTGTTTTGTTCTAGTACTATTGGTTGAACTCTGTAATTAACACACAACTATTCTTAGGTGTTTAAATTTTAACTGAAAAATGATCCCTTTTAAATATAAGAGTGAGAATAAGAGAGGGAGGAGATGTACAATTTGGGACATGCTCAATAGGACTTGCCCCAAATGGTGGAGTTAGAAACATGCCAGGGGATTCCAATACAATCCCATCAAGGTGGCATGTACCAATGTCATCTCACTAGTCCAAGTGATCAATTTCAGTTCACAAATGATCACACTTATAGGTCTAAGAGTCAAAGGGATCACACAAACAAGACTAGTGCCTGCTAATACTAACTGATAGAATCAAAAAGGGAGAGAACGATCCATCATGGGAAGCGGGATACACAGCAGACTCATAGAATGGCAGATGTCCTAAACAGCACTCTGGCCTCAGAATCAGCCCTTAAGGCATTCGGATCTGGCTGAAGAGCCCATGAGTGTATCAGGAATGGAAAGCCAAGACACTGTGGCAAAATAAAAAGAGGACCTAAATGAAAGATCTCTGCGAGTGAGATCCCAGTGGAAAGAATGGGGCCATCAAAGAAGGAGGTATCTTTCTCTGAAGGGAGGAGAGACCTTCCACTTTGACTATGACCCTGTCGAAACAAGATTGAAGTCGGCGAACTCAAAAGGCTTCCATGGCCTTGGCAACTCATGACTAGAGCCTAGGGAGATTACTGACGCCATAAACGAGAGTGTCAAATTGTTAAGTCAACAACAGGAATCACTGTGTACTTACTTCTCATGTGCATGTGGAATCTGTCCTTAATGAGTTGTCCAATGTGAAGTGATGCTATAACTAGTACTGAAACAGTATTTTTACACCTTGTGTTTCTGTGTGGGTGCAAACTGATGAAATCTTTGCTTAATATATACTAAATCGATCTTCTGTATATAAAGATAATTGCAAATGAATCTTGATGTGAATGGAATGGGAGAGGGAGCGGGAAAAAATGTGTGCTGTGTTTGAATTTTGGGACTCTTACTACTATGAGAGAGTATATTCCTCTTGAGTGCCACTGATTTCCTTTATTTTGATTTCAGGTGAAATGCACATGGACTATTAGGTCTCTATTGTGGAATTGATTTGTTTATGTGCATTAACAAGTATAATAAAGGTGTCAAAGCAAATCATTAGCCGTGACAGCAGAAGCAAAAGTAGTCATAATTAATGACTTTGCTAATTGCTATTTTCTTGATTAATTGGCATTCATTTTTTTAATTTGACATGCACATACTGTGTATTATTTTTTCCAATTTTTACTTTACCTAAGAGAGAGATCTTCCGTCCACTGATTCACTCTCCCAGATGTCCACAACAGCCAGGGCTGGGCCAGGCCGAAACTAGGAGCTGGGGATTCAATCCAGGTCTTCCATGTGGGTGACAGGGTGTATATCAGCAGGAAGCTAAAATCGGGAGCATTGCTGAGACTTGAACCCAAGCACTCTAATATGGGATGTGGGCATGTGACCAAAGAGAAACACAGGCTGCAAGAATTCTAGCCACCTGGTACTGGCAGGTCACTGCCTGGGAGCCCACTGGGGTCCTGGCCTCCGGTTTGGGACCTACTCAGAGCAGCTCAGCTGCCTCTCTGGGGCCTCTGTCCTCAGACTGCTGAGCACTGATTGAAGGACCCAGGATCTCTGCTCTCAGAGTAGCCTAAATAAATTTGTAATTGGGGGAATTGAGTTTAAAAAAGTGTGTCCTCTTAAGGAAAAGTAGAAATAAATGCTTGATTTTGAGCACTCATTTCCTACCTCATCTGATGGTTTCTGCTCCTGGACCTTCTGAGCCGTACTCTGATCATGGTCTTGGATGACACAGTGTGGTTTGCTCAGAGAGAACCTAGGCCACAGCTCGTATGCATTACAGGGGAAAGCAGACAGGAATCTATCAGTCTTCACCATGTTTAGCAAATTGTAGCCCGACAGTGATCCCTAAATTCTGGAGTTTAAGATCCTGTTTCCAGGGTCGGCATTGTAATGTAGCCGGTTAAGCCACAGCCTTTGATGCTGGCATCCCACTTGAGCGCAGGTGAGTATCTCCTGCTCCACTTCCAATCCAGCTCCCTGCTAATGTGTGTGGGAGGGCCTAGTGCCTGGGCCCCTGCACACACGTGGGAGACCCAGATGAAGCTCCTGGCTTTGGCCTGGCCCAACCCTGGCAATTGTGGCCATTTAGGCAATGAACCAGCAGATGGAAATCTCTCTCTCTCTGCCTTTCATAGAAGTACATAATTTTTTATGCAGTATCATTGAGTTGACAAAATGTTGTTCCTTTAAATATACTAACACTTCTAAAGATACTAACTAAAACCATATTGCTGCATAGCTGAAAATAATGAGAGGATGTGGACATTATTTCCTTCCATTCTAAGGGAATATTTCTGATCAGACACCATCACACCTTATGTCCACATGAATAGAATCTATTTCTATTTATCCCCGTACTATAAAACCTATCCCCACTTCAGGAATATATTAAAATGGAATAGAAAAGCTTTGCCTCATCTTGAAGTCTAAGAGGTAGAAATTCTATGACACAGATTCTTGCAGTGCATGGAAGATGTCTGCATGTGGCTTTGCACTCCTGCAGATTCCACAGCCATGTGTGCCATCAGCCACTGAACACAGAGTGTCACGGTGGATCCTCTACCATTCGCAGGTGGAGGGCAAGTGTATTTTGCAGCTACAATGTTCTATTGGGTCCTCTTTATCTTTTTTTAACCTACGTCTGCTTTAAGCCCAGCCTTGCCTCAAACAATGCACAAAATACCACAGCCTCAGTCAACATGGGGGTAGCAGATGGTGGCCTCACCTCCCAGTCTGTCCCCTTTCCATTAACTCTTTGTGGGGGTCCCATGCTCTGAGGAGTGTCTTTCTCATTGTTATCCCCGTCTCCCTCAGCACACAGTCTCGTTGGCTCATGTATAAATCAAAGATTTCACAGTTGTCACTCATGAGGACCTGTGACCCCAGATGCTGCATCAGGTTCCTGATTGTAGGGTATGAATCGGAGGGCAGTTGCAGTGATTAAAAGAATTTCTCTCCCTCACCAGTCAAGGTAAATAATGAGAGCTTAACCAGGTCAGAAACTTGAGTCTAGGTAGAAGATAAAAATGAACCCAATCTTTATTATCAGTTTGAAGATTTTTTTCTTACTTCCTCCTTCACATTTTAATCTATATTAGAGAAAAAAATCAGAATATGTATATACTACATTTTTTATTCCCTTCTAATGAAAACCAAGATAAGTGCAGTTGTATGCACAGTTTTGCTTTTGTTGAAAAATTAATCTAACACACAAAGAATGTATTCTGGAGTCTGGTACAAACTTTGAAAAGGCTGAAATTCCCTTGTCAGTTTCAGGCTATGAATCACCCAAGTTTAGCATTTTATTTTTCTAATCTCAAAATTATTGCTAAGTAAAAGCACGCTTCTTGGAAAATGTTTTATTGCTGTTTAAAATTTAATAATGTCTTCTGGTCGGTGTTCTGTTTTCCTTCTATTTGAAAATCCTGGTAGGGTTCTTTGAGTCCGAGTTCTTATTTTGTAGGAGAAAATCTTGCTTTATATGCAAACTTAATAGATAGATTTTTAAGCAATGTTCTTTGGCATAAATTTATTATTCAAGGGGCCAGCATTGTGGTATTGCAGGTTTAGCCACCACCTCCAAGGCTGGCATCCCATATGGGTGTCAGTTCATATGTCCTGGTTGCTCTATCTCCAATCCAGTCCCCTGATAATTCCTTGGGAAAAGCAGTGGAAGATGGCCCAAATGTTTGGACCCCTGCCACACATGTGGAAGACCTGGATGAAGCTCTTGGCTCCTGGCTTTGGCCTGGTCCAGCGCTGGCCATTGCAGCCATTTGGATAGAGGAACCAATGGATGGAAGATCTTTCCCTCTCCCTGTGTAACTCTGACTTTCAAAATAAATAAAAAATTTTTGAAAAAAGGGTGGAGGCTGCTTTGGGAAGTCATATTCCCCAACAGTGGGTTCTGAACTCATACAGCCTTCTAAGAACAGTTGTATGGCATCAGGTGTGTTCGGTCATCTCAGTAGGTAGGCAACACATTCAAAACTGTTTTGGAAATTCAAGGTAATATCATGGACACAGCTTTGATACTGTGTTGAGTGATCCAGGATTTCATAGCTCATCAATAACATTCTTTACAAAAAAAGATTTATTTATTTATTTGAAAGGCAGAATGACAGAGAGAGAGAGAGGGAGTAACAGAGTCTCCATTCAGTGGTTCAATCCCACAGTGCCCACAACAACTGGGTCTGGGCTGGCTGAAGCCAGGAGCCTGGAACTCTTCCTGGGTCTTCCGTGTGGGTGTCAAGAACCCAAGTATTTAGGCCATCATCTGCTGCCTCCCAGGCACATTATCAGTAAGCTGGATTAGACGCATTGATAGCTGGGATATGGGCATCCCAAGCAGGCACTCTGATATGGGCACCACAACACCCACTCCACCATGGTGTACTGGAGGCTCTGCAAGGTGCCACCTTCAAGACGTGACCTTTGTTAAACCAGGGTTTCCCAAATGTGTTTGTGCACAGCTTTCCCCAATTCCTGCAGCTGTTGATGTCCTGTGAATACAGTTTGGAAAACACTGTTCTGAGGATTGGAAATCTTTTCTTTGCCTTTTGTAAATGTACAAGGGCACTTTGAAAAGTTTATGGAAAATGGATTTAAAAGGAAAGTGTATTTTGACACACAATGCTTTTGAAATCCATGCATGTGAGGAGTCTTCAAAAGGTTCATGGAAACTGCATATTATAAAATAAAAACTATATGTGGATTTTATAATTTTTTTGCATCAAAATATCTCAATTCCATTTTTTTCTTAAAGAATCTTTCAAAGCATCCTGTATCTGAATAGTTTGTAAATGCACTAGTCCTTTGGGTTAATTTTAGTTAACTATTCCTACAGATTATAAACGAAAGTAAGGTTAATAACATTAGTTGTTAACCACCAAATGTTTTATTCATTGACGTTTTTATAAATCAGTTACTCTCACATTCTTGATTCCTAGATGAGCCTAGGGTACAGGGGTGTTTACAGGGCAGTTGATAGCATTCAACATAACGATGGTGTCTCCTCTTTAATTATAGAACCAAGCCGAAAAATTGAAGGTGTGAGAATTTTTCTTTTCTCACCACAAGTGGGTACTTGAGCCTAGAGAAAATAACTTACTGCATTAAAGGCACTATTCAAAGGGCTATGTAAAGAGAAACCTTAGCCTTGGCTATGGCCAGAATAATGGAGCTGTGACACCTGCGTGAGTTCATTTGTGTGCCTGGGTTTGTGTTTGTGTTTGGGAACACACTGGAAAGTCAGGAGCTATAGACCAGGGAGGGGGAGCTAATTGAGATCAGAGGTTTTGGATATTCAGGAGGCAAAATTGAGAGCCTCAGCTGGTGATTGTGGTAGGAAGGCCAATGATGAAACCTTGAGCTGTGAGGGTGACGCCCCAGTAAGCAGGGACATGGTGACCAGGATGGGCTGAGAAGCTGTGTGAGGAGAAAGGAAGACATTGTTAGCATGCAGCACTGAGCAGACAGCTCTCACAGGAGCTGAGGATGGGGTTTGGAACTATGAGGATAGCGGCTGTGGACTGCCAGGAGACTTGAAGGATGTGTCGTGCTGACATCATGAGATTGTCTGGTGATAAAACGGAAAGGATTGCACAGCAGTGAGCTCTTTGTCCAGCTCTGTGTTAGACCAAGTCAGGGGAGTGAAGTCAGTTTGCCTGGAAAAATCCCTTTATGGATTCTGTTCACTTCCTCCCATAATCATAAGATTGCAGAGTGATTCCAAACTTGTTTTTCCTTCCCATACCCAGAGAGACTATTTTGCTCCCAGCCCACCCATTCCTCAGAACAACAGTGGAACAGGCTGAGGAGGAAAGAAAACACGGGACCCAATCGCTGAGCACAACAGAGCAGTGCAGCGTGTTCTTGGCACTTGGTTTGTACTAGAAATGCTGCATTTATGAATGAGTGAGTTCTGGTGAGTTCTGCCCATCACATGCAGACTTTGTATGTGTATGTATGCATTTTTACATGTATAAATTTTCACATGCATTTATGTATTTTTACAAATGAAAGCATTTCTCGAGCTGCCCCACTTCAGAATCTGTTCTTCCGTGAAAAAAGTAGCCCCATCCCCACACTGGAGCCCACCAGCATTGAGAAGCACATGGGCTCATGAGTTTAAAAAGACAAACCACTGGACGTTCCTGAAACGAAATCCCAGGGAAACCAAATAGTCTATCTTGTGTCCTGGTTGCTGCTTGTTATGTCTCTAAAAAGTTCAGCGTAAAATACAAGTAACTCCAAATGTTGGTCCTAGTTTTTGGGTAGTCTGGATAATGCTTAAGCTATTGAATCTTAATTGTATTTTTGTTGATTTATTTGAAAGATACAAGATCAGTTCTGTAATCAGCTGCTACTTTGTAGGGTGCAGTACTCCAAGTACTCACCAAATCCCTGTGCTCTTAGGGAGGAAGAATGGCTGCGAGACCAGGTGTGCAGTTGGAGTGTGTTTTGGGAGCTGGCTTTGAATGCTCAGATGTATTTCAGTTGCCTGGAGAGCCTCTTTCTCAGTCTTGTGCTCTTGCTCATGTCTGAGGAGCACAACTTTGTGTCCAGCGCTGGCCTCATTGCTTCCTGGCCTCGGGAGGCAGGACACCCTCCAGCCCCGGCTGGGAGACACCAGATGGTGTGGCTTAGGTCCCTTGGACTTGGGTGGAAGACCTAGGGCTTCCAACGTAGGCTTCTCTGACTTTTTAATCCTGTGAATGCCAGGAAAGCAGTCAGCTCTTCCTGGACCTCAGTTTCTCCGTTTGTAATCCCTGGTAGCACCTCCCCGTGCTTGGGCTGTTGGTAAGTCCCAGAGAGAGCCTGTGTGTGAAAACATGCTGCAGGGGCTTCAGACACTGGGCTGAGTTGGTCATGGGGGAAGGTTAAGAAAACATTGCCTGTGGGTGGCATTTACATCTGGGCCAGAAAGAATTAACTGGAAAGCTTTTGAGTGGCTATACCGTTCTTGTTTTATTATTGGAGTGATGTTATTAAAAATGACCAGGGGAAGTTTTGTACTCATCCTTGGAACCTGATAGCTGCCAGCCCTCTCCCCTGGACTATCCATGTGGAAGCTTTTCTGCTTTTTTTCCCCTTTTATTCTGGCTTGCCTATTTCATGGCTCCCCAAGAAGCAGCTTCGTTTACCTTTAAAAATATTAGAGGATTATGCTTTTGACAGTATAGTAGAATAATTCAATCTGGAATAGACCGGGGCTTATCATTTGTGCCAACCATTTCTGGGGGAAAAAATGTTTACCAAGAAAATTACTCAGCAAATTGCAGTGCCAACCTGTGCAATGACTTGCTTATCTTAAATGTGTTCTACAACAGAACTTCTTAAGTTAATAAGAAACACAACTCAAAACTGACTTGTTTAACAATAAAGGGAATATTGGTTTATGAATCCAAACTGCCAAAGACTTAATGCTGGCCTCAGGCAAAGCTTGATAGGGATTGGCAGTGTTGTGAGGTTCCTGGTTTCTTTCTCTCTGTCAGCTATCAAATGGTGTTGACCTTACTCTAAGGTTGGCTCTCCTTGTGATCTTAGAATGGCCTCTAGTAGGTCACTGGGCCACTGTATCCCCATTCCCAGCATTCCCTGAAACAGGCATGCCATTTGTTCTCAGTGAATCAGTTTATCATTCCTATTGGATGCCTCCTCTGCCAGACAGGTTATCACAGGTCACCAGAGATCTCTCCACTGACTGTTCATTATGCCTGGTTGGCCAGGGCTCCTTTTGTGAATTGAATTGCTAATTTTTAGTTTGTTAGTATACCTATTTTACATTTATAAATGAATATATATAAATATATATAGTACGTGACTTTTCATATTGTTCTTTATCAGCATTGTGATTCTGAATCTTTTCTCCAGCATCACTGTACCTGAGGGCATCCTTCCCCCTGCAGTCCTGTCAATGACTCACTGTGTTCATGGTTTTTCCTTGTCTATGCTACGTATTTGTTGCATGACCGAGGGTGAGCTGCTTAACCTCTGAGCCACAGGTTTTGATGCAACTTACTGCCTTGATGGGATGGTTGCGAATGTTTACCACAGAGATCTGTTTGTCAAAGGAAGCCCAGTGATGGACATGCAGTTTCTGATCTCTACCCTAATGGAGACAAGATGAAGGGTGGCCAAGTCTGCTGGTGCCCTGAGGATACTTTTATTTGCCAGGTACGAAAACTTGGAGGTAGAGATACTTGCCAAGGCCTGAGCTGTTGCAAAGCAGGGAGCCAAATCCCCTGGTGTTACATAGGAATGAGGCCAGAAGCAGGTGAGGAAATCAGGGAAGCTGATAGAAGAGAAATGACATCAACCATGTACTGCTGCAGCTTTGCAGAGCCCAAGTGCAGGCAGGTTACGTGAAGGCCGTGCATCCCCAGCAGTTCTATAGACAGCGATGTTGCTGTGCCTCAAGGTCTAAGCTCCAAAGCACCTGTCTACCCCTGCTCAGAATGACTGTTCCTGGTGAAACCCAAGAATTCAGTATTTATTTTTTAAAAATCATTTTCTTAAAGGTGGCAAAAGAACCTGGTGGATTTAAGCAGTGAGTCTGTAGTTACATCTGTCTTGGCTAATCTCAGGGAAGTTTCCTAGGTGGGATAAACGGGGTCACCAATTAGATAATCTTTGACACTCCTATAGACGAGTAATCACTGGCATCTAGTGAGTGCTTGGCACTTCCAGGCCCTGTTCTAAGCCTGCTCATTCCCCTGACCCTGTGAGGCATGCAGCCCGGAGAGGATCAGGGTCTTGCTCAAGGTTAGACAGCCGATAAGCAAGCTAGGATTTGAACCCAGGTGGTGCGACTCCAGCGCTATTGACCACCATACTTCACTACCTGCCAGTGATTTGATCTTCCTTAGTTTTTTAATGGGATGTTTGTTCTAAGCCTGAGAACTTACATTAAATTTTGATGGACACTTGAGGGAAGACAGATGCCTGGGCATTCGTTCGCATCTGTTGCCAAATTTTAGTGGCAAAAACCACCACGTGTGGCTGTGTCCTTGCCAAAGAAAGCAAGAATCATAGGAAGCCTTGATCCCACCAGAGGCAGCCATTTGAGACTTATTTTTTAATTACTTACTGAGCCTATTTCAACAAACTCTGAGTAAAATGGGGGTTACCCAGGGGGCAAAGGAAGCAGAAGTCAGTCCTCCAGTGACTCTACAAGTTATTAATAGAACAAAATGTAAGAATCTGAACTTTCCTAACAGATAAATTAGAGGGTAATTAGCTGCAGTGGAAAATGATTCTTTTCTTTTGCTGTTGAACAGCCCATCATTGATTTCCCAACCCCAATCATCCTTGGGGTATTTATAGGGTGATTTGTTGTAGATGTGTTTAATCTGTGCTAGGATGAAGTCAGAAATGTGGTTTAAGAGGAGGCGTCTGGATGGATCATTGCTTAAAAATGAACATGAGATGATAGAATGCTGGGACTGTCGGAGGGATTTCTCTTTCCTTTTGATGACTATCTCGCACCCAGGTCAGCAAACAGCACCTCCAGCTCTCAGTCACATTCAACTTCCTCCGCCTCCATTCTCTTCCTGGCCTGATTGGTCACAGAAGCCAGGCACCGCCATGGAGGAAGGCGAGCATATAACGTGGAGATGTTAAAGAAGAAATGAGATGTACATCCCCGGATGTATGCAGTGTCACAACTGACTGGTGCTGCCACAGAACAAAGGGAGCTGTTGTAAAGCCGTGAGATTCAAGACAATGCTAAAAATGTTTGGGGTAGTGTTGGCCTACACAGAATGGCCCAGAAAGGAGGCAAGGAGAAGATGGAACTTAGGAGGCTGGGAAGGGCAATGGGGTTTGCACAGACAAGAACGAGAAGGGGGACCTGGGGCCAGGGCTCAGCCGTGGGAATGGGCTGGGGAGTTGTGCGAATGGAGCTGGAAGCAGAGGGTTCTGAGAGGGAAGGCGAGCCACACTGGCTAGATCAGAGTGTGCGGAGGCTGCCAGCCACAGGAGGCAGTTGAAGCTCCATGGGGAAGACCAGTGAACTGCCAAGGTCTTTGAGCAGAAAGGGGATGTGAGAAAAATTTCTTGAGAGAAACAAGAGGTCCGTACAGGTTAAGGCAGACAGTTACTCTTAGTTTACTGGTGGTAGTTTAAGCGTCATAAGCCCTCTGAGCTTGCCATATTTACCACATCCCTGTAGGTTCCTGCCCTTGGCTGACTGAATACGTTCCAGCAGGCTCCCCTGGTCCATGAGCAGCACTGCTCTGGAGGAAGGGCTGTGTTCAGAGGATTCGATTTTGTCTCGATTCATGATTGCCTGTTGACCTTACTGGTAATTAGCTTCTCTAACTAAATATTACTTAAAGCATGTAAGTGTGACGAGCAGGTTATCCTTTTGCAAAAATTGAAGAGGGTTTTGGAAATATTCAGTAAGGACCAGCACGCCACCAGGTTTGAGTGGACCCACAGTAGGGAAAAGCTTGACAAGCTAGAAGGGCCCTGTTTCAGACGGCTCTGCAGGTGTCTTTTGAAGTTTTCTGGATGCGTAGGAAAGAGCACCCGGGAAAGAGCACCCGGCAACGGTGTGCAGTGCCTCCTGTGTAGGTTGTACAAGGAAGATGATGCGTAACTCCCCCAGCTGTCAGGGGGAGAGAACGGGAGCGTGGAGCTCGTCTCACCATGTAGTTCTTACCAGGTTATTCCTTTTCATTATCAGTAGACAGATGCATGTTGTGTGCTGTACCTCTAACCTTTCTTAAGACTTGTCGTTTATTTTGTGTTTTCCATTTTGTTCTGAGTCCTCAGATGGAGGGTACAAGTGCTGGGTGCAGGGCATCAGCCCAGATGTTTTAGAAGTGATTAGAAGTGTAAGGGCCTTTGCTTAGGACAGATCCGTGTGCCTGCGATTTGTGATGAAATCCAGGACTAAGTTGTGGCTGCTATCACAACAGCAGGGATATTGATGGGCTGGTTTGGTTTTTTGTTTTTTTTTTTTTTTCCCTCAGCTTTGCATCTATGGTTTTTAATAGACACTGGTGGTTAAGTAGATTTTAAGGTTGCCAATAGGAAACCTCTTACACATTCCTCGGGTAAATGTGTGTAATGTGAGAAAAGCCACCACTGAAAACAAACAGTAAATCTGAGTTGCGTGTGCACGAGGCCAGTGGTTAGCTGCAGTCAATGCCACCAGAAATGCTTCAGTCCAGTCCAGAGGTTACTGACGACGGGAAAACATAGTGAACATTTGGAATATTCACAGTGTGCTAGGCTGTGGGGATAAAATATGTTTGGCTATAGTACATAAAGAGGGTCTCCCCAAAGAGAAAATAGGAGGGGCCTCTGAAATGCTTAGTGTGTGTTGTTGGAGGGTGGAGGTGGGCGTGTGTTGTCCTGAGAAGATCTGTCCAAAGGGGACCTCTCCTCTGCTTCAGTGACTTCAGCTTCTCTGTGGAAGAGATGGAGAAGAGAAGGAAGTCAGGGCTCCCCTGGGCCTGGCACGGGTAGCTGCCCTGCTGTTCAGTTCCTGTCACTCAGAATCAGGCCTCACACATGTTGAACTTTGCATTGCAAATCTCTCCCATTTTGGGGTGGAGGTCATCAGTGCTGAGAAAGTATCTTGTTTGGGTCATTCACCTCATCGTCCACCCACTCCTGGATTTCAAGAATTACAGTTAGAAGTTACAAGATCATCCTCTTGCAAAGTGGGCTCACCACCATCCTGTCTGTTTTTGATGGTTCATGTTGAAATGGCTTATGCTCTGTGTGGACTTTTCATGTAACACTACACGTAGAAGCTTTTCCAGAGAAGCAATTGGCTCTTCCTTTTGAACTGCACCCTGTTTAAGGATTTCTTCTAATTATTATTTGTTGACAGTAGAGTAGGTACTGCATCACCCTGGAACCCTGACACCTCTTTCTTTTCTCCCAACCATGTTGCCTCCCACTTGCTCTAAGTAAAATCATAACACAGAGGTTAGAAGATACCATGGTGCCTTCCACAAAACTCTCCTGATTGCAGAGCTGTGTGCATTGAGCTATTCTAGCCTAGCACCATTAAAATGCCTTTGAATCCTGTAGTTAGTTCTCCTTTTCTAATGCTGAATGGTACACAAAGTAAATTTCTGATTCTAAGTTGGATAGCTCTGCTTCCAGAGAGAGGACTGTCCTGGGCATCTGAAGAGAATGTTGCCGTCTCCAGGAGAGGTGTATTTTCATTGTGTGTGGAGACTTTGGCTTTTTGTTTTTTCTACATCAGTCTCTAAAGCCTGACACAGGTAAGCCCAAGTGCATCCTGGGGACAAGATCTCTATCAAGGCCATAGACAGGTCACCTGATCATAATGACCCCTGTCAGAGGGGCTATTTAGTGGACAGCTTCTTATTGTGTCTTGAGTAGCTATTTTTCATTTTTTTAAAAAAACTTGAAACAGTTACTACTAAACAGTTTTGGTTTTGGTAATAGTGACTCACAGTGCCAGCTGGGGACTAACACGTTTGAATGAGTGCAGTTTGCTACTGGAGACAGCTTGAAGATGGTCAGACGCAGCTCCACCTGTATCCAGCTGAAGCTTAGGTGAGCGGAATAGAAAACGTTAAACTCGTCTCCTTTAAAAATACAGACTAATTTATTTAACATGGATGGAGTGTGATAGAAAAGAATTAAAATAAAGTCATCTTTTTAAATATGCTTAAGATAAATAAGACTAGTTGAGTGTTGGAAAGCGTTCTGGAAAAGGAAACCTGGTAGTGAACCAAACAGAAATCCCTTGGCGGCTGACTCTCCCTCCAGCTGTATTCAGTTATTGAACAGCTGTCAAAGAAAGCAAAGCATTATTTGTCCATTTAGAACAATTTCAGAAAGCTGTTTTTAACCCCCAGTGGTATTTCTGCAGCTTGAAAATCTCTGCAAGGATTTTAAAAGATACAATAACCCCTGCTTCTACCAGGCCTGAGGTTACCACCAGAGCATTGAGACACACAGTTGGTGTTGGGGTGAAAGGCATTACAATCAGTAGAATTTTATTTCCTGCAGAATTTTGTACCACAGCACATGATCATATATGGCTGTCTTGGCCCAGCGTCAGCAACTGTATGTACTGTTTGTCCCTCAGCTTATGGTAAATAATGCAAGATGGAAAACCCGTGGTGTGTGTATTTCTCTCATGACTAACGAGTTGGAAACAACTATCAGGTGAATTCCTGTCCCAAACATTTCGTCTTCTAGAGGGCTGAGTCCGTGTAGTTTTATGAGCTCATCATGATATGAAATACAATCAGTATGGACTTTGTTTTTGACTTGATGCACAAGTCATTTTGGTTTTGAAGCCTAAGTATTTTTCTGTTTTCATTAAAGGGCTTAGGACTTTGGTTTCTGATTTGCACGTATGGAAATTTCAGATTTAGAAAAACTCACAATGTTTTGTGTTTTATTTTTTTCTTTAAAGTTAATGTTTGCTAAAAAACATTTTTATTTTAGTGAAAGTTTTACAACATTGTAAATCCACCATATGACTATGAAAACAGGTCATAATTTTAGTTAAAAAAAAAGTTTTAAAAAAATCTCTTTGGAGGATTCTGAGACTTCTAGCTGAAATTGTGGGTGTCTCATTGAGTGTCTGAGAGATGCCCACTGAGGAATGCGTGTCAGAGGGGAGCGATGGATTGGTTCTCCTTTGTGCTGAACACCGACCTGAGAGCAGAGCTCAGTTCCCACAAGCTCCAGACTCAGAGGTGTGCTTACCTTAGTAAATCATGGCCTAGGTGCTGCTGGAATTTCCGGTCACTCTCATCTCCCTATTAGAAATTTTCCTATACCAAAGCACAGAAACTATCTTATCTCTTATTTAAAACATTTAATACCTGTATTTAGAATATTTCCCCCAAAGTAGCAAACTGGAACAGATACAGAAATTCTTTTATGAGTGGCCTTTTTTTTTTTTTTAACATTTATTTGAAAGAGTTACAGAGAGAGGTAGAGCCAGAGAGAGAGGGGGGGGGGTGGTCTTCCATCTGCTGGTTTACTCCCCAAATGGCTGCAATGGTCAGAGCTGAGCTGATCCAAAGCCAGAAGCCAGGAGCTTCTTCCAGGTCTCCCACATGGGTACAGGGGCCCAAGGACCTGGGCTATCTTCTACTGCTTTCCCAGGCCATAGCAGAGAGCTGGATTGAAAGTGGAACAGCTGGGTTTCAAACCAGAGCCTATATGGGATGCTAGCACTACAGACCAGGGCTTTAACCCACTGCATCACACAGCTAACCTTCTTGAGTCAAACCACAAAATGATCAAATGTAAAATAAACCAACGTGAATGTGACAACAATCCTGGCTTTGAATGCCAAGGTCAATACAAAATCTGCCCACATCACAGCCCCATTATCTTCATGACAACACCTAGTCATTTATGTAGACAAACTGAAAGTTTTATGAATTACCTAAAATCTTCCATACTTCTCAATAATTTGTAGTATATCCACTGTACAAACTTGGTATAACTAGGTAAAACAAGAAGAGTCTCATTGCTTATGTTTAATACTTGTTGTGTAAGATCTGAATGGTCAATCTAATTTTTTTATGTTTTATAGTCTAGAACTGTTGCTCTTAACTCTTAAAAGGGTTAAACGTAAAGAAGAATTTATACAGTGAGCCTCAGAAAGTTCATGGGAAAATGAAATTGAAGATAATGTGACTTTCCATGAACTTTAAAAAAATTTTTTCTAAGATTTTATTTATTCAAGAGGTAGAGTTAGAGAGAAAGATCTTCCATCTGCGGGTTCACTCCCCAAATGGCTGCAACAGCCAGAACTGGACTGATCAGGAACCAGGAGCTTCTTCCAGGTCTCCCACATGGGTTTAGGAGCCCAAGGATTTGGGCCATCTTCTACTGCTTTCCCAGGCCATAGCAGAGAGCTAGGTCAGAAGTGGAGCAGCTGGGACTTGAACCGGCACCCCTATGGTATGCCAGCACTGCTAACAGGGCCTTTGACTGATCTTTAACAGCACTGACCCATTTAGTGGTTTCTAGTTGGGGGAGGAGGAGTGATGTATCCTTTTTCCTTTCTGGTGGACATGGACTTTGTGTTGGGATGAAGAAGGGATAGAAAAGAGACGCAGAGACCCTGTGCCTCCATTCAACAGACGTCAGGCCCACAGCCTTGTTTAGAAACAGATGTGTGAGCTGTACTTCCGGAAGTCTCCGTGTCATCCCGCATCAGTCTTGCTGTGTCAGTTTAGAGGTGGCAGCCTGCATATCGGTGCTCCTGCTCATTCTCTGAACACCTTGATGGCCTCCCTTAGACAGCAGTGGGATGCGAGGGGACGCCATACTGGTGGCCTTGTGGTTGCTCGTGGTATTCCCCCACTCCACACCAAGTCTTCCTAAGTCCCCTGATCAAGAGGTCACTCCTCTACCAGAACACCTCAGAACTACCTTATCTTTGGCTTTAATGAGACAGGTGACATAATTGTGATCCCAAGACAGGGAGGGTCCCTACACTCCTGGCGTCTGGGCTGGGGGGCTGTGCTCCAAGAGCAGCCACACCGTGAGGCCCCTCAGAAGTCTGTGTGAATTAAGGTCTTCACCATAGTTACAAGGATGGGGAAGAAATAAAATAGACTCTAACAGAGGACAGGTAAGATTGCACTGAGAATTCCTGGCCAGCTTGGTGCCAGAACCACTTTCAGTGCTTCCTAGGAGATTTGGCCCGAGATTCTCATCACCTGGAATCCCACTGCCTTACCAACAGCAGATGGTGGTGGCCCTCCTGCTGCCCCAGCCCGGCTCCCTGTCACTGCCATCACGTCTCCATCCCTAGTGAGAACATTGGGCACGGACTCCAGCGGCGGTCTGTCTGTTGCTGACTGGCCTCGTGTCAGATGTGTCTGTATAAAACACCAGCACAAGCACACTTCCTCTTCAGCCAACAGCGTGTGGAAGCGGCTTTGTGCTTGGTGTTAGTACTCACTGGTGCCCGGATAAGTGCAGCCTTTGTCTGTGGCGTTCTAGGCCACAGCTCACTGAAACCCCACCACGCTCAGGGCGCCCACCCGCCTGGCCCGTCCTCAGCCAATGCCTTTCTTCCTGCATGCGCTCTCTCCTGCTTCCTTGACTGGGCAAGGCCTGTGTGTCTCCTACACAGCTGTCAAGCATGTTGTAGTTTTTCCTTAACATCTCCTGAAAGACATGTGCTTGGACAGCTCTCCTACTGGGCACAGGACCTGGCGGACAGGAGCAATAGCAGCTCAAATGCTGGTCTCGTGGTTCGCCCCTGTGTCACTCACACTGCCAGAAGCAAGGGATTTATTTTTTGTCTTTTACACTGTGCCCTCCAATGTGTGAGTCTCGGTGTGGAATAAATGCCTGAGAGAAGAACCGCCTGTGTGACTTGATGGATATTGCTGAGCTGCCCTCTGTGGGAGCTGTGCTAATTTATATTCTCACCAGGAATGAATGGTCGAGTGCCCATTTTGCCACAGTGATGCTGGCACGGTGTATCGTCAAGCTTTTAGATTTTAGATTTTTGCAAGTCAGGTAGAAAATGGTGTCTCCCAAATAGCCTTTTCAATCAGAAACCTTTTTTTTTTTTTTTCCCAGTTCTGCTTGGATCCTCACTCTCTGTTATTGAAAGTTGGAAAAGAAAATTATTGGATCCTAAGGGGTAAAAATACCCCCTTTGAATGGTGATGTCCATCCTACCTCCCATCACTAACTCACCACACCCAATTACCTAGGGTGGGAAACGTCCAGCCCACAGGCCCTAGGAGGCCGTGAAATCATTTAGTCTGCTCTGCCGAGGCAGCCGTGGGTGGGATTAGAAATTCAGTACATCTATAGCAGGCTAATTTGAAGATTTATTCATTTATTTGAAAGTCAGAGTTACAGAGAGAGAGGAAAGACAGAGAGAGAGAGAGAGGTCTTCCATTTGATGGTCTACGCCCCAGATGGCAGCAGTGGCTAGAGCTGTGCTGATCCTAAGCCAGGAGCCAGGAGCTTCTTCTGGGTCTCCCATGCAGGCACTGTGGCCCAAGCACTTGGGCCATCCTCCACTGCTTTCCCAGGCCACAGCAGAGAGCTGGATCGGAAGTGGAGCAGCTGGGCCTTGCAAACTGGAAACCTAAAAGTCCAAAATGGGGAAAGTCATTATGAATATGAATATGAAAGACATAGTATGAGTGACATAGCCATGAGGTGGAATGTTAGGTCATCTTTAACGTGTGGTTTGTGATAGCAGAACTATTTGTATGCTGAATTGTAGTTAAAAATGTAATAGTGTAAGTGTAGTATAATCTTCCTGATATGCAAAGAAAAATTGCAAAAAATAAAAAAGACCCCAACCTAGCAGAAATATGCTAAGATGTTAGACTTAGTGGCCTCTGAGAGGAAGGCTTGCACGTGTGGGGATTTTTCCCCTCTTTTTTCATTCTCTATTAATTTTCTACTTTACCTGGACAACCCCAGGAGAAGAAGGCAAAAAAAAAAAAAAAACAACAACAACAAAAAAAAACCCACTGACCTCCAGCCCCTCCTTGTGGGCAGTGTAAAGGACACTGGGGCATTCCAAGGCCAGGGCATAGGACAGAGGGAGACAGCAGGTGAATCTCAAGGTGGTGAGGGCATGGCTTGCCGTGCAGCACAGGTCTCAGTGATCGTGATCAGTGCATTCTGAGTGTGAGGGGATTTCCTGAGACCACTCTGTGATTCCGTCTGTATTTGCATATATACTCCATCTGTTAAAATAAGGGGTAATGTGATGTTAAAAGGTGATTCCTCCAGCGTTCTGTGTCACCAGCACCCTTTACAATACAGAGATTCAGTCATAGGGAATTGCTTCCACTTCTTGTGTTAGTGATGATAATAACAGCAGACACTTGCGGGAAGCTAGCATGCACCTGGCACAAATCTACCTATTCTGCATGTGTCAAACCATATGATTCACACACAAAGTACACTGTTGTAAATGTTATCACTGGCCCCATTTTGCAGATGGAGGGACTGGGACAAAGAAAGATTATATGACTTGCTCAAGTCACACAGCTTGTCTCCAGAATGAAGTCATTCTAGCTTTCTCTATTAGAAAGAATGATGGATGGATCAGAATAGGTTAGAAGGTAAGGGAAGTTTAGGAGGTAATGGAAATGCCTTATGTCTGTGTTCACCATGCTGGTGGTTACAGGGATGTGCACATTTGTCCGTATTTATACAACTGTATATTTAAGATTTATAGACTTTGTCTAAATTATACTTCAATAAAGTTAGTTTTAAACAATATAAAATATATGAAAGCCTGCAGTATAAAAAAGCCTACAGATCTCATATTTTCCCCCAAGATTTATTTATGTATTTGAAAGGCAAGTAACAGGGAGCGAGACCATCCACTGGTTTAGTCCCCAAATGTATACAACAGCCAGGACTAGGCCAGGCTGAAGCCAGGAGTCAGAAACTCTAGCCAGGTCTCCCATGTGAGTGATGAGAATCCAAGTACTTGGGCCATCATTTGCTACCTCCCAGGTGCATCAGTGGGAAGCTGGATCAGAAGTTCGGAGAAGCCCGGGTCTCAACCTGGTGCTTTGATGCCAGATTCAGCCATCCCAAGTGACAGCTTAACCTGCTGCACCACATCACCTGCTCACGGAGGTCTCATTTTTTAAAAAATACATTTTGTCACCTTGAGGCCTCACTGATACCTAAAGCTTAAAGTATTTGCTGCATTTGTAAACTAAACACTGCTGTGAAGCTAACCGTTTCCTAATATGGCGCTGTCCACTGTGGGAGCCACCAGCCATATGTGGGTATGGACATTAACATTTAAATTATTTAAAATTAAGCTAACCTGGAAGTTGAGCTCCTTGACCACCAGGTACATTCCAAGTGTTCAGCTCAGCAGCTACATGTGAGTAGTGGCCGCCATGCTGGACAGCATAGGAAGAAGCTTTCCATCATCACAGAGAGTTCTGCTGGGCGGATAAGAGAATTCCAAATTCTGTGAAGTAGGTGTCTTTTTCTTTCTTTTTCCAGCTATTGTCAAGCTCTCATTGATGATGAGAGCCTTCAGGCCTCTATTTACAAATGTGCTTTATTTTATTTTATTTGAAAGGAAGGGAGTTAAAGATAGACATCTCAGGGCCAGCACTGTGGCTCAGTTTGTTAATGCCCTGGCCTGCAGTGCCAGCATCCCATACGGGCGTCAGTTCAAATCCGGGCTGCCCCACTTCCAATCCAGCTCCCTGCTAATGCGCCTGGGGAAACAAAGGAGAACGGCCTAAGCACTTGGGGCCCTGCACACAAGTGGGAGACCCGGAAGAAGCTGCTGGATCCTGGCTTTGGATCAACTCAGCTCCAGCCATGTGGCTGTTTGGAGAGGGAACCAGTGGATGCGAGACCTTTCTCTCTGTCTCTACTTTTCTCTATAACTCTTTCAAATAAATAAAAAATATTTAAAAAAAAAAAAAAAAAGACATCTCCCTTCTTGTGGTTCACTCTCCAAATGCTTGCACAGCCAGGGCTGGGCCTGGTCCAAACCAGAATCCACATCTCCCACATAGGTGGCAGGGTCCCAGTCACTCAAACTATCGCCTGCTTCCTCCCAGGGTGTACATTAGCTGAAACTGGATTCAGTCATGGATCTGGGCCTCAGACCCAGACCCTCTGATAAGGGATGGCATTGTCCCAACCAGTGTCTTAACTGCTAAGCCAAACGCCTGCCCCTGGTCTCTGTTTTTATGGCATTGCATGTGGCTTCCTGTTGTGAAGTCCTCTTCCAGGCCTGGGGAGGGGCAGTGATTGGTCCTAGCGACTGCTGCACGATGCAGCTCTTGGCACGGCACCTAGTCATCGAGTTTTGGTGGTGGAGGTGGCTTCCCTGGGCCTGTTCGAGCACAGTGTCAACAGGAAGTACCTGCCTGTGAGTCCAGAATGACCTCCGGAAAGATCCCATGTGTCGTGATGTCTGCCTCTGTGCCCTGGGCGGTGGGACAGGAGCAGTTCCCGCCTGCCCTGAGGGTGGACTCCAGGGCCGCAGTGCTCTGTTCTGGGAGGAAGTGAGTCTTCCTCACTAGGGAGCACACAGGCTTGCTCTTCCCTGACCCCGTGCTCCTGCCACTTTATGTGTTTTGAAGCACGAACAGCTCGGTCCACCATGGGGAGGGCTGTGTTTTTTTTTTTTTTTTTTTACCCTGGGGTGTTTTTTTATCTGTGCACCTGAATCTTCCCTCGGCTGTAGATGAGCTTCATTTTCAAAGACTTGGAAATATGTAAAATCCCAAAAGTGGAAATCTACCAGTGCCCAGGTCTCCTGCATTTTGAAAAGTGGTCAGTTCCTCTTTCTTAGAAGAAAATTGGCTTGTTAAAGTACAGTTAACTGATTTAGAGGTGATCTACAGTTTTATTGTGCATACATTTTCTTTTCTTTTTTTTTTCTTTTTTTTTTCTTTTTTTTTTTTCTTTTTTGACAGGCAGAGTGGACAGTGAGAGAGAGAGACAGAGAGGAAGGTCTTCCTTTGCCATTGGTTCACCCTCCAATGGCTGCCGCAGCCGTGCTGATCCAAAGGCCGTGGCCTGCGCACCGTGCTGATCCAAAGGCAGGAGCCAGGTGCTTCTCCTGGTCTCCCATGGGGTTTAGGGCCCAAGCACTTGGGCCATCCTCCACTGCACTCGCGGGCCACAGCAGAGAGCTGGCCTGGAAAAGGAGCAACCAGGACAGAATCCGGCGCCCCAACCAGGACTAGAACCCGGTATGCCAGCGCTGCAAGGTGGAGGATTAGCTATTGAGCTGCGGCACCAGCTATGGTGTATACATTTTCATGTTCAAATTCTTGCTAGGCTGGGTCTTTAGAAGAGAAGGTAAGTGTTCATTTCTGGCCTCCAAGGCCAGCGTTAAGCGAGTGAGGAGAGAGAAGTTACAGAGGGGAAATGTTAAGTCAGGAAGAGGAAGGTTTGTCTAATATCCAGAGCTGTGCAGCCACAGAACAGGCCAGCTGCTGGTCAGGGTAGAGAACAGGCGGCACTAGAGGTATTCCAGCCGCAAGTGCTGGGCTTCTGCGCCCTGAGGCTGTCAGGCATTCCCTGATTGCCTTCCTCCAGCTGCAGGAAGCAGAGAGGGCTGACTGCTGCAGAGCGCAGTAGCCCCCCTCCCCTTACCCACAGGGGATGCCTTCCAGACTCCCAGTGGGTGTCTGGCACTGGCTGGTGCCCAGCCCCAGAGACAGCAGCGTGGAGGAGGGTGCTCCTACTGCTCAGAGCAGGATGTCCCAAGGGGCTTCCATGGAGGAAGACATGCATTCTAGTCAAGGGCCGTTGGACACCAGCACTCTCTGGAGCTGGTTCCTGGACCAGTGCTTCGTTCCTGGCATGCAGAGCAAGAGCTTAGGCCAGAATGGAAATCAGTGAGTCTGCTTGGTTCATTAGGAGGATCTCGCTCCAAAGTGAAAAACAGCAAAGTGCTGAACTCAGCCCAGTCATTGGTTTGCCTTCTAGTGCCAAACAAAACAAAACAAGTGACAAACAGTTGAGTTTGCTGGTGGGCACTTCTGTGAAGCATTGTCTGAGCACCACTGCCCCACAGGTGAGAAAGGCCAGGGGCAGTCTCTGAGAAGGTGGAGCCCCAGGCCACGTGCATCCCCCAGCCTCCTGCACTGGCTCGCCCAAGCCCCAGCCCACTCTTAGCTTCAGCAGGCACAGCAGTTATCTTGAGGAAGCAGCTCAAAGGCTAAAAAGTCCTGGAAATTACCCCCAGGTACCAGCAGACTTCCTTCCGAGTTTCAGCAGCAAGGTGGCAGTGAGGGCTTTGGGGTGGGGGTGGCATGCCAGCATGAGCGTCACCCACTCCCAACCTAGCTGCTTTGGAAGGTACCAGGGCACTTGCAGCTGTTGCTGGGGTCATAAGTGACACTTACCATGAGGCCCATTACCTGCGTTTTTCATAAACTTTTTGAAGAAGTTCTGCTGTGTGCTTGGGGAGGCTGTCTGATCTCTGATCTGAAGCCTGTTTCTGTAGACATGGGGCCAGTCTCACATCTTTCACAGTGAAAGTGAGCGTGCCTTATAAGCTGTAAAGCAGCACTTGCGTGTCGGAGGATGCCCTTAGCTTCCTCGAAACATCATCAGTAGCTTCCCTGGTCTGGCCTAGTCTAGACTCACATTTTTCTTAGATCGAGCTGTTATCAAAGCCAGAGAGATGGTGGGGAGAACGACCCCATCACGTGTGTGGGAAAGGCTGGGGTTGAGGAGGACTGAGGCTTTGGGGAAGCAGCACTCCTGTTGTCCCCAGGCCTCACGTGCCTCTGTTCAAGGAGGAAGATGTGGAACCTCCTTCCCTAGGCTTGGGAATTTAGTCAGGGAGGAAGAACTCAGTGTCTAGGTTTCAGTCTCAGCTGCCCAGAGCAGCCTACTTAAGGGGAGTCCCCGGATGCATGAAAATGAAGCCACATTAACTGCTCATTGATAATGAAGGGGCACAGATCTGTTTAAAGCCTTTGCATTGGGAAGGCAAAGGTTGCCTCCTGCAGACTGCAGCCTTTCCATCCCATCCCTGACTTTAGTAGCAAGTAGGTCAAAAGTTATTAGAGGGGAATAAGGTTTAATTATTTTTTCCTATATACTCGCCTCATTCCAATTCATTGAAATGTTAAGTGCAGATGGAAATTTCTGCACTGAGAATATACCCATGCTGGCAGAAAGCATGTGTGTGCCCACGTTATGCTTATAAAGAGACAAAGCCTGCTGGGTTTCTCTAAACAGAAGCACTCAGACTGAGTGCACGACAAGTGGCCCGTGTTTTGAAAAGAGGATGTTAAGTCTAAGTGTGTGTTGTTCGGAGGGATGCGGAGCAGCCTGTGGGTGAGCTTATGAGACTGTCACTGCACTGAAAGCAGGGATGAGGCTCAGAACAGATGTGGACTCCTTGCTGCGGCCCTCAGGCCCCTGTGCCCTGGCTGGCCTGGACTGTGCCCCTGCTCCAGACTTCTCTCTCCCCTCTCAAGGGCTCACCTGCTTACGGTCCATCCTGCCATGGAGCTGCCTTCCAGGTGCAGGAAGGAGGAGAGGAAAGGGGGAAGTCTGTGGCATCTCCATCCTTAAATGTTTATACTAGGAGGTTGTGTTTTTTTGTTTTAAAGACAGGCCAGTTGGGAAGAACTATGGTGCAGGGTTATAGCACAGGTTGGGTTGTGGGAGAGGTTATGCCCTGGTGGGCTGCTTCTCTCCGTCAATCCAGGCCAGTCACAGTACTGTGAACTCACTTGTGGGGGCTCAGAGGTGGTCACATGACCAGACCAGCTTGCATCTCAGTTCTGCTCTTTTTGTGGCACTTTAAACCTTTTCCAGCCACCCCTCCCTTTACTATAAACCAAGAAGGTGGCTCGCTCTGCCTATGTCAAGATTACTGTTGAGATCAAATAAGACAACCTGTGTGATGATTATTTGGAAACTGCAATATCATATATATCATATATATATGATTTTTAATAAAATATCATATATATATATGATATATATTGATTTTTTAAATCAGTTTTATGTTCCCCTCACCCACCATATATTCATCCCTCTCCCAGCTGTTTCCACACTGGCCCGTGCAGGCATCTCAACAGAAACTGGAAACTGGACATTCTTTTTGCATATTTAATGGTCTTTCAAGGCCAGCAGCAAAGTTTGACTATCAAGTGACATTGGCTCGTTAAGCCTGCTGCTGTCTTGTGCTGTCAGGTTCTGGGCCCTAAACCCAAAGGTAACTTGGGCTTGTTGCTTAAGAACAAACTTAGTGACCTGCAGAAGTTTAGACCAGAGTTTAGAACATAAAACAGCCTTTGGTGTACTGCTTTCCTCCACACAGCAGCTTTGCCAGTCATGAGGCAAACGGAAAATTTCCTGCTATAACTCGTTAGCGCCACTTTCCTGTGTTTCTGATTAAGGATTTCACATTGTAGGTAAAGAAGACATGGAAAATGTAATTTTTCTTTATGTTCTAAGACAAACCTGTAGAAGTTAGATGTGATTAGATTTGGCACCTCAATTTTTTTTTTTTTTAATTCAAATTCATGTACTATTGGCCAGCACCGCAGCTCACTTGGCTAATCCTCTGCCTGCGGTGCTGGCACCCTGGGTTCTAGTCTAGTCTAGTCTAGTCTAGTTCTAGATGCCGGTTTCTGTCCCTGTTGCTCTTCTTCCAGTGCAGCTCTCTGCTGTGGCCCGGAAAGGCAGTGGAGGATGGCCCAAGTGCTTGGACCCTGTACCCACATGGGAAACCAGGAGGGAGCACCTGGCTCCTGGCTTCGGATCGGCGCAGTGTGCCGGCCGTGGCGGCCATTTAGGAGGTGAACCAACAGAAAAGGAAGACCTTTCTCTCCGTCTTCTCTCTCTTTCACTGTCTAACTCTGCCTGTCAGAAAAAAAAAAAATTCATGTACTATTGATTATCTCATTTTAAATATGGGGACTTGTCAGTCAAGACTGAATACTGAAGTTTGTTTTCAATGGGTTCTAGGCTGTGAATTCTGAAGAGAAGTATGGCTTGTTTGATTATTGGTTATTTCAGTAAAGAGTTGCATTAGAAAATAAGATAAACTAGTACTGCTTGCTCCTAATTTGTGTTATATTCATGCTCAAGTTACTTGTATTCATTAATTTTTCTGCCTACAAATTATATAATAAGAAGAAATAAGAAAATGGGCTATTCAAAGTATAAAGTAAGAAAAAACAAGGAATAGCTTTTTTTAAGTTGGAAAAACTAGCAGTTATTTATGGAAATACCGATCAAAATATATTTTGTCAAGATAACATGTCTGAGCTGTTTGGCATCTGTAAAAGCTTTCTGCTTTTAAAAATCAAATATCAGCAAGTGTTTGTCTATAAGACTTCCTCTTTAGCTCTCCCCCAGCATTTATTTATTTGCACAATGAGGTAGCAATTTTGCTTTCTGGCATTATGCTCGTCGTGTGGGCCCTTTCTAAGTAAATCCTGCAGACTCTGTACACTTAGAAGTACAACACCAGTGCATTGCATTTGAATTATGTGCACAACAGCCACTGTTCTGAAAGATAGTGGTGTGAATGTGGATAGCATGAGAATCACAAAAATGTTTAGTATTGTCTAATAATTAAAATTTTCATTTCTCCACATTGCCTTCATGCTGATAAGTAGGCACTAAGTGTCTACTGGCTGGTCGACTGGAAAGGTGGCATCACCACATTGGAAGACTACAGTCACGTTTGGGTGGTGGTGGGTACTGTTGCTTTGGGGTCATCCTCAATTCCTTTCCTTTCCAACTTCTGAGAAAGTCTCATATTTAATCCCTGTGTATGACCCTGTAGCTTGGCTTGTTAGGTCCCTATATGTATTACACCAAGGTCATGGGTCAGCCCCACACTTGCACGACCCATTTATATGTCATCAAATGACGTCAAGCAAAGGAGTGGAGGTGTAGGGTTTGTGCTGATTCATAATTTCCTGAAAAACAAGTGAAACTATTGTCCCTCTTGAGGGTAGGCCAGTGATGTCATTTTTTACTCTCCTGGGTCACCACATGGAGGCAGAAAATAAGGTTACCCAACAGCATTTGCATAGGATGCTACCTAAATAAAACCCATGCCCCCAAAAGGAGATGCTGCAAAACCCTGGAGAAGGCCCTGAAGCTTAGTCCAGAATTACTGTTTGTTTTTATTTATTCATTTGAGAGGCACATGTACACACACACACAGAGCACACCCATCCACTGGTTCACTTTCTAAATGCCCACAATAGGCAGGGCAGGGTTGGGCAAGGGAGCTGGGACCACCATGCGGGCCCCTGACATGTGTGGCAGAAACCAAATTATTTGAGCCAAAACTGCTGCCTCCCAGGGTGGTGTTTGTTAGCAGAAAGCTGGAGTTGGGACCCAGAAATTGAAACTCAGGCACTCTGAAGGTGGGATGTGGGAATCCTAATTGCTAGGCTAAATGCCTGCTGCCACATCTTTTCAATTTTTCAAATTTTTTTATTTCAGATACATAGAAGGCAACTAAAGGTCTTATTCACTGGTTCTCTCCCTAAAAGCCCTCTGCCCTCATTTATATTTTTGGGTCATCATTAAGAATCTTCACCCTAAATCTGACAGTCTTGATGGTCAACTTCAGAAGGATGTCTAATTCTAAGAAAGTTAAATGTAATTATTCTGAATTGACTGTTGATCACAGAATGATTTAAACAGCTTGCCTCTGCATAACTTTAATATTTTAAAATGACTCTTTCAAATGAGAACCAGCAAATACTTTACCTGTCCTAGCCTCCGTGGAACACCTGAATTTAAGTCCTTTAAAATCTTTTGAATCGAATCATTCTGATAAATGTACTTCTGGGCGTGAAGCTAGAGACCTCCTGGCCCAGCATTTTCACACTGAAATATGCCCGTGATGTATTTATCATTTCTATGTGGATTATACTCTGCTTGGGGGATTCCTTTGCATGTTACTGTGTGCTGTTGGACCTGTCCCTGGTGATGTTTCAAGAGCAGGTCCAGTAAGAACCTCTGCCCAGCCCTGACTCTTCGCCTGGGTTGAGAAGAGGTTAGAAATTCAAGTTCACTTTCCCTCCTGCTTACATCCCTGTTGCTGTGCCCCCAACCATGCTCGTGGGCCAGCAAGCCTCTGTGACTTTGGGCTGCACTTCAGCAGTCACCTCCCAGCTGACCCTTCTGTCCTGTCTGGTCCCCGCTGCTGCAGTCAACCTCACGGATTGTCAGAGGGTTATCCCTCCGCTCCCCTACCCGGAAATCTGGTGATCTCTGGTGTCGAAAGTGGGAGTTATTTTTTTTTTTTCTTCACTTCCCTGATGGATTTGATTATTTTATGGGCATCACAGAGGCTGGAAGAGAACTTAGAGGCTCATCAGCTCTGACCCCGCCCCTTCTGTTGTGCTCCCCTGGCTGGACATTTCCTTGTCTCACTGTGTCATTGTTATCTGTGATCTAGAGTGTGCTGTTTAGTCATGCAGCCTAAACTTTTAGAAGGTTCTTCCTCGCAGCAAGTGTAAGTGCAGTTAGTTCAGTACTGGTGCTTTGTTCATGGCATATCCGTAGCCAGGAAAAGCTTGAGTCAGTGACTGTTTAAAATAGAGGTTTTGAGGGTGGTGTTTAGCCTAGCAGTAAAGAGGCCTGCACCCCACATCATAGTACCTGGCTTCCGTTTCTGGCTCCAGCTCCCAAATCTGGCTTCCCACCAGAGCAGACCCGGGGAGGCAGTGATGATGGCTCAGGCAGTTGAGTTCCTGTAACTCCCTGTGGGAGGACATGGTTGAATTCCTGGTTCCCGCCTTCAGCCCAGCCCAATCCAGCCCTGGTTGTTACAGGCATTTGGATAGTGAGTCAGGGGATGAAATTGCTCTCCTGACTGTCTCTATTTCTCAAATAAATGCAGTTTAAAATAAAACATGGGTTTTGCTATTTGAGCATGGGGTGGCCAGCAGACCAAGAGATAGTTGTCAGTTGAAAAGATAGTTAATTATACTCACAATTCCTGAGGCAGCCCATGCCGCACAGGGCCCCGAGGGAAGCAGCAGGGTTGGTCGGGAGGCCAGGGGAGCTAGGGAGAATGTGGGCGGGAGCCTTTCTGCAGCAGGTTTTGGATTGGCCAGTTCAAATATTTGCCCAAGTTTTAGGGCATGGCAACTGCTCCTTGGTGCCAGGTATCTGGGCCTGGGGTGACTAAGGCAGGGGGACAGTGGTGTGCGTGGAAGATTGTCTAAAGGAGGAAGTTGGACTGTGTGCTCTGGATTGGTTGGGTGTGTTTGAACATCGCCCTCAATGGCAAAAAGTTAGCTAGCCCTGGGAGGGGAAGTTCCTCCAGCATCAGCAAAACTCTGAGATGTCAAAGCCTCAGAAATGCAGTTCACACACCTACTCACCCTTCCAGTCCCGCTGTAGCTACAGGCTAGCTGTGTCACTTTGAATGAAAACCCAACTTCCTCCTCTGGAAATTGAAGGGTTAAAGCTCACAGCACATCCCAGACCCACCCTTTGTTCCTGTGGGGATGAAGCCTCTGACCCAGCCCACAGCTATTTCTTGCTTGTGTTCCAGGGGAAAGGGGCACTGTCAGCCCCAGGAGCTGGCCCTGATGGCTGTGGAGGGGCCTGGCTCTCTCTGTGTGGCTCCCACACGAGGACGGCCAGTCGCCGCAGGCCACCCTGGGCTGCGCTTTAACGTCTTTCATCTGTGCACTTTGCTGCCGATGCTTGAATTCCTAATTCTCTGGCTGAGGGGCTCTCTCGCGGCTGTAATTGTTGGCGCTGCAGCCCTCATAACGTTTGAGTTCTTGGTCCGAGCCGAATGATTACAAAGAGAAGAGTAGATGTCTGTGACCCATCTGACAGATGACACTTAATATAATGCCTTTGGGAAGGAGAACTAAACAGCGTCAGTTTCCCAGTGTAGGGCAAAAATCATGGCAGGCCTTCTGTGCTGCCACTTGAAAAAATCAATCTGTTTTTCTGCTGCAGAAATATTAATGGGGTTGGCAGTGAAAGGGTGTGTGGATCTCTTATTTTTCAAGGGAAAAGACAAAAATAAAACCTTCTTGACATTGCTGCCAGAACATGAGCTATAAAGGTTAGAAGGCAAAAGGTTAATCTATTTGGCACAAACTGAGAACCATTCTGTAAACTTAAACTGTATGGAAAATATTGTATAGCGGTGTTCAGTATGGAAAAAATCATCAGAAACAGTACTTTGCTGTTCAGAATTGTCGGATTTTTTTTTCCTATATAGATGAAGCAGGAAATTTCAGTTGTGCTGTGGAAAGTTTTAAATTTCTTTGAAAACTCCCCTAAATTGGATTTCATACATCTGGGTGTTAATCAGGGTGTTGTAAAGCTTTGTAACTTGTGGGAGTGAGTATGGTTGACAGTGCTGTCTCATTAATACAGAATTTATTCAAACAGATGTAAAAAGCAGAAATAGGGTTTCACTAAACAAATGTACGTGTCTGAATGTTAAATAGCAACTGGCAGCCTAACTAGCATTACATTTTAATTCCACTCAGTTGCCTCTTGTTGTGACCTAAATGTGACTGTGACTCTGCAACTCTTAGAGGTTAAAAAGGAGCCAAATGATCAGTGCCTTAAAAACAAACAAAACACTCACAAATGCTCGGAGCAGAAAACTCCAGATTTTGCTGCTTCTCCCTGTTGTCCTGTGAGATGGTTGGATCCCTCTAGAACATTCAGGAACAACAGGTTACAGTAGCTGGTAGTTGGGGGGAAAGTGTATTATGAGGAGTGGGAATGGTTAGGATTTGTCAAGAAAAAGGGATAACTCGGACCATCTCTTACAGAGTTATTTAAGAATTGGAAGAGGCCTGTGCTATAGTTATCAGGTTAAGTGGCTGCCTGCAGTGCTGGCATCCCATATGGGTGCCGGTTTGAGTCCTGGCTGCTCCACTTCCGATTCTGCTCCCTGCTAATGACTTGGGAAAGCAGTGGAAGGCGGCCCAAGTACTTGGGCCCCTGCATTCATGTGGGAGACAGGAAGAAGCTCTTAGCTCCTGGCTCCTGGCTTGCAACCAACTGGGGAGTGAACCAGAAGATGGAAGATCCCTCCTCCCTCCGCACCCCCCTTCTTCTCTCTGTGACTCTGCCTTTCAAATAAAATAAATCTTTAAAAAAAATGTGCAGAAGTAAAAGAGCCCTCTGGGGAATTTTCTTCCAACAGTAGCTTCTGCTGTTTCTCCATTGGAATCATCCATGATGCCTACAAGAGAGAAGGAAGAAGCATCCATGACCTATAGCCAGGCATGGTCAGCTCCTTCCATCAGCCTTTTCTGGAAGCCACTTGTAAACTTCCCATAGACTCTTGGTGATCCTCATTTAAGACTCAAATGATGTGAGATAATAAGATAATTGTGAAAATAACTAATAGTTATGAAGCCCTCAGTGTGCACTGCACCATGTGGGAAACACCTTCTTGCTATCTCACTACATGGAGCTCTGTGAGATTTTGGACAAGAGCATTACCCCTGTTGCAATGGATTCATTCTGGGAGGAGGAGCACGGTGGGAGCAAGAGGCGCAGAGTTACGACACAGACACCAGGAGTCGGGTGAGAGTGGGCCAGAGATGAGCAGCTCACAGACTCGTTTATTTCAGTTGGTACAGCAGCTGATATAGCTGAGGCGGTCAATCCAGTCAAGGGGCTGTTTATGCCCTAACCAATCACTGCCTGTTGTCAGGCAGGCTCCTTTGCCAGGTGGGTTCTGAAGCCATTCCTGAGTAACATACTCGCTTGCCAGTGGCCATCTTGGCATGGGCTTCTTATTCCACCACATGCCCCCACTTCTGGTAGATGAGAAAACTCTGCTTAAGAACCCTGAGCTGAGGCAGGTGTTTGCCACAGCGCCAAAGTCCCTATCTGGGACACTTAACATCCTGTATCAGAGTGCCTGGTTCAAGTTCTGGCTCCACCATTTCCTATCCAGCTTCCTGCTAATGTGCATCCTGGGAGGCCCAGATACTTGGGTCTCTGCCACCCAACTGGGAGACCCAGATGGATTTTTGGATTTCTGGCTTCAGCCTGGGATGGCCCCAGATGTTAAAGGTTATCTGGGGAATGAACCAGCAAATAAAAGGGAGGGAGATAGATGATAGATACATAGATAAATAGATACATATAAAGTAAACCTGACTGCTCTTGAAACACTACTAAATCAGAAAGACTAAGGGAAACAAAAGAGCACTGAACTGTAAGTGGCAGAAATGATGGTCCAACACAGGCTGTCAGAACCAAAGCCCTGTGCTCTGTAGAGTGTGCTCTCCTTCCTTTCTCAGTTTATTTTCTTGAGACCCTTTTGGAGGGGTGGTGGTGATGGTTTTGAGATGTTGCTTCCCCAGGTGAAGTTGGTGGGATGGTTACAAGTTGGTGAGATCAGGATACCCTGTGCTGGCAGACACATCACAGCCAGTGATTGCAGCAGATCTTACAGTCTTCTGTAAGATACATTTGGTATCCCCATTTTGTGTACAAGGAAGTGGTTGCTCAAGGAGGTGGTGATCTTGCCCAGGCCTAAACAATTGATGGAGGAACCTGCAAGCCAACCCCACACCACGTGACCATGAAGTGCGCATTCTGTGCACGCTACCCACTGGTCAGGAATGTATATAGATAGACCCCAAAGTGATCTGGAATGTTTCTGCTCCATCTGAAACTATAAAGAGAATTTTTAATAATATATTTATGATACCATCTGAAACTGTATATATTCACAATAGCTTGTATATACATTACATGCCTAATTCTTTGAGAAAATAAAGTGCATATATATAATGTAATCAGTGGGTTGATTAAACTCCCACTGCTTTAGGGACCTATCTCTGTCTTTCACAATACTTCAGGTACCAGAGAGCTTCGCACCCTGGAGCCTCTCACAGCTTTCCAGCCAGCCCCTTCAGCCTGCCTTCTTGCTCTTTTGGTTTTCTTTTTAAGGCGTACTTTCTTTATTTGAATGGCAGAGTTATAAAGAAAGAGGGAGAGGGAGACACACAACACACACAGACACAGATCTTCAAGCCGCTGGTTCACTCCCCAAATGGCTGCAACAGCTGGGGCTGGGCCAGGCCAAAGCCAGGTGCCAGGAATTTCTTCTGAGTCTCCCACATGAATAGCAGGGGCCCAAGCACTTGGACCATATTCCGTTGCTTTCCCAGGCCATTAGCAGGGAGATGCATTGGAAGCAGAGCAGCTGGGATTCAAACCAGCACCAATATGGGATGTCGGTATTGTAGGTAGCAGTTTTATCCACTACACCACAGTGCTAGCCCCTTTGCTCATTTTTTTTTTCAATTCTAAATGTAATTAAGGAGGCAGTTACCTTGCTACCAGCGCCTATGCTTAGCACTTTCTGTGTCTTCTCACAGAGAGAAATGATTTGCTAAAAATCCTCATCTTCATCATCCCAAAGCTTCTTTCTTCAAATTAAATGCTATGTGCTTTTGCTCTTATCCTAGCCTCAGACAAAAAAAAAAAAGAAAGAAAAAAAAAGACCAGAACTGTTACAAATGCATATGGAAACACACACACTTACATTTCAGGCTGCCTTGGCAGCCATGCCACTAGCATCATCCAACAGATCCTTGAAGCTTGGCTAAGGTGGCTCCCCTGATTTTATGGACATGTTTACTATTGCTCAATAACTTAGCAGTTTCCAGATTCTTCCAAATCCTCAAAAGGAGACTTTGTGCCTTTGTGAACATTTTAAAACCTCAAGAGAACAGAAGCATTTTAAAGTGGTTTCTTGTGGTGATTTCCTTAGAAATACGTGTGGACCGTGTGGTCACCACCCGGTGTTGCATCACCGTTGTTCTCTTGCTCAGCGTGCAGGGTACTGTGGGAAGCGTGGTCAACACTTTTGCCATATTTACATTTCTGGGTTGTACTCATTACATGCTTTGTCATGTCCAACAGAAATGAGGATATTGATAGATTTATGTGTATATACTTTGAATTTTATGGAAAAGTTCCTGAAACTTAGAACTACAGCTTTTTAAAAAATCTATATTTGGAATCATGTTAGCATTCACTAACTACTTCCATCTTTCTTTCTTTCTTTCTTTTTGAGCAGCCACATTCTTTATTTTAGATTGGTTTGGTTTTGGGGGGGATAAGTTTCTCCAAGATAAGTAGTCAAGTTAAACTATATCCAAGTGATGGCTGACATCATGTAAGGAGCATTGAGACCAGGTCTGTTTAGTTTACTATCAGGTATATATCTGTTAAGATGACATTTTTAAGTAAGGTTATAGAAATATTCTGCCATTAATTTTGTTTGTAAACACTTTTGTATATGAAGTGTCTTCAAAAAGTTCACAGAGATGTAGGTGTTTAGCTAGTGGCAAAGACACCCGTATTCTACATCAGAGTACCTGAGTGCTATTCCTGGCTCTGGCTCACGACTCCAGCTTCCGGCCAGCACAGACCCCAGGAGGTTCACATAATTGGGTCCCCATGTCGGGGAGCTGGGTCAAGTTCCCAGCTCCCAACTTCAGTCCCAACCAGAGGCTCTTCCAGGCATTTGGGGAGTAAAATCAGTGAATGGAAGCTCTCCATCCCTCTGTGTCTGCCTCTCAAGTAAATACAAATACATACTATTTCTTTTTAAAATTCTTGGAGAGGCAGATGTTTAGCCACATAGCTGCAATGGTTGGAGCTGCGCCAAACCAAAGCCAGGAGCTTCTTTGGGGTCTCCCACATGGGTGCAGGGGCCCAAGGACTTGGGCCATCTTCTACTGCTTTCCCAGGCTGTGGCAGAGTTGGATGGAAACTGGAGCAGCTGGATCTCCAACTGGCACCTAAATGGGATGCCGGCACTGCAGGCTGCAGCTTTACCCACTACGCCACAGCGCCAGCCCCCTGGCTCCTTTCTTAATTCTTGTTTCCTTCAAATGTACATCCTGAGAGGTTGTGGTGATGACTTAAGTAGTTGGATACTGACTTCAGGCTGGCCCAGCTCCAACTGTTGCTCACATCTGGGGAGTGAACCAGCAGATGGAGTATTCTCTCTCTCTCTCTCATTCTCTCTTTCTCTCTCCCTTTCAAACAAATTAAATAAGTAAGTATTGTCTTTTCTCAAAGACTATAATGGAAAATGAAAATTATGAAAAACTATGCATGGATTTCAATTTTTTACATCAAGATAAACTATTAATTCCATTGTTCCACTAAATTTTTAAAGATTTTTTTTATTATTTATTTGAAAGAGTTAGAAAGGGAAAGAGAGGGAGAGAGGCCTTCCATCCTCTGGTTCACTTCCCAAATGGCTGCAATGGCTGGTGCTGGGATAGGCTGAAGCCAGAAGCCAGGAGCTTCTTCCAAGCCTCCCACATGAGTGCAGGGGCCCAAGCAATTGGCCATCTTCCAATGCTTTCCCAGGCACATTAGCAGGGAGCTGGATGGGAAAAGGAGCAGTTGGTACTCAAACTGCTGCCCATATGGGATGCCAATGCTACAGGCTATGGCTTAACCTGCTACATCACAGCACTGGCCACCCGCTAGCTTTTTGAAGCACCCTTGTATGTTAATTGTACAGTTGAGACAGATAAGTTCAGCAATATTTTTTTTCTTTTGAATATTTATTTTTTTTTATTTGAAAGTCAGTTACACAGAGAGAGAAGGCAAGGCAGAGAGAGAGAGAGAGAGGTCTTCCATCCGCTGGTTTACTCCCCAGTTAGCCACAATGGCTGGAACTGTGCCGATCCAAAGCCAGGAGCAGGAGCTTCCTCAAGTCTCCCATGCAGGTGCAGGAGCCCCAGGACTTGGGCCCTCTTCTACAGCTTTGCCAGGCCATAGCAGAGAGCTGGATTGGAAGTGGAGCAGCTGGGACTCAAACTAGTGCCCGTATGGGATGCCGGCACTGCAGGCAGTGGCTTTACCTACTATGCCACAGTGCGGGCCCCAATAATTTTCAAATTATCATGGCATATTTGCCTAAAATCCCTTTATGAGTGTAGCACCTTTATGATTGCTCTGAGAGCGTAACATGCATAGGGGAAAACCTCTTTTTCTATTAGTTATAATGAAAGAATGAACTTATACTGTTTAACTGATTAATGTATAGGCAAGTTCAACAGGATTCTTAGCTAAAAATTTGTAGGAGGTTGCTGGTTTTTTAGATTGTGTCTTCTGTTTCCGTGGTATATGTTTAGAGGGAAAGGAATAAGGTGCACTGTTACTTGAAAACAGTAGAAAGCATACATCTACATGAATCTATCATGCTTTCTTTAATTGCCTTACTATTAGTGTATGTTTCAACATTCTTGTGTGTTTCAGCATTCTTGGCAGCTTGGTGACGTTGGTTACAGAGTGTCATTAGTGGACGTCCTTCATTTGGATTCTGGTAGAACTGTCGCTTTGTGGGAGAGGAGAGGAAGAGCCCACTGATTGTTGGGCCAGAGGAGTCCTGGTAACTATGTAAGGCAGCAGTTTGGGAAGGACAGAGGTGAAGCTGAGGTGAGAGAGAGTACACCATGTGCTGAGCCTGGTGCAGACTACGGTGGGCAGGAAATCTGGCCTTAAACACCCACCCTGTAGAGGGGCACCCAGTTTGATGCACAAGCCCGTGCTGTAATAACACCGACTGGCTGCCTGCACAGATCTCTTCTCTTTCTGTTGCAAGCTGGAGCTGTAACCGTTGAGTCTACCACATGGCTGTCTTTTCAGAGGGCTCAGACAATGAGTCAGTTGCCAGAGACTGTAGAACACAAGAAGTCACAAAGTGTTCTTAGTTCCCAAGGGCCACAGCAGGAAACATCCTTTTCATGTGAGTAGAAATTTAAACAAATGTATTAAGAGGTCATAATCCTCCCTGGGAAATTAAGAAACATTTTTGTTTTGTTTTTGTTTTTAACTGTTGATTCATCTTTATTTATTTGAGAGAGAGAGAACGAACCTTCCATCCTCTGGTTCATTCTCCAAATGGCCACAATGACTAGTGCTGAGCCAAGCCAGAGCCAGGAACCAGTAACTCCATTGGGGTCTCCCACATTGGTTGCAAAGACTCAGAACTTGAGCCATCATATGCTGCCTCCCAGGTGCATTAGCACAAAGCTGAATTCAAAGTGGGGGCAGAACAGGCACTCTGATGTGGGGTGCAGGTGTTCTGAGCAACAGCTTAACCCACTGCACCAAAACACCCACCCCAAGGAACACTTACTTATTTGTTAATGATCTATGTATTTATTTCAATGTCAGAGTAACACAGAGAAAAACAGAGAGGGACACGGAGAAACAGAGAGAGATCTGTCATCCTCTGGTTTAATCCCCCAAATGCCTGCAAGACCCAGCTCGGCCAGGCCAAAGCCTGTCCTTCTTCTAGTCTCCCATGTGAGTGGCAGGCACCAAGTACTTAGGCCATCAGCCACTGCTTCTCAGGTACATTAACAGGAAACTGGATGTGAAATGCAGAGTATCTGGGGCTGGGAGGAGGAACTCTGATATGTGATATAGGTGTCCCAAGCAGCAGCTTAACAACAGAGCGCTTTTAAAAGGAAAAGCTCCCACAGGTGGAAATTCTGCATCAGGGACTGTGACCTCAGATCATCAAGAGGTTTGAGAGGAGGACAGCTGTCGAGAGGCCATCAGGAAGCCAGGAGGATGGTAGTGCTCTTCTCACGCGACTCCCCGGCGCATGCCTGCGTTGTCCTCTCTCTTTTGTGAACAGAAAATAAATCTTGGTCTTTGCAGGAACACATCCCACTATTGCTTTTAGAATCAGTCACATGAGGATTGCAGGATGCTTTGGTTGCAGCCAAAAATTGGATGGCAGGAAGTCCTATGATGTACAGATTGTACCAGAGTTTTATTGAGCCATGTTATGTATTGATAAATAATGTACATTATAATTTTTTAAAAGATTTACTTATTTATTTATTTATTTGAAAGAGTTACACAGAGAGAGGAGAGGCAGAGAGAGAGAGAAAGGTCTTCCATTCACGGATTCACTTTTCTATTGACCGCAACAGCCGGAGCTGTGCCAGTCTGAAGTCAAGAGCCAGGACCCTCCTCCGGGTCTCCCACTCGGGTGAAGGGCCCCAAGGACTTGGGCCATCTTCTACTGCTTTCCCAGGCCATAGTAGAGAGCTGGATCGGAAGTGGAGCAGCTGGGTTTCGAACCAGCACCCATATGGGATGCTGGTGCTTCAGGCCAGGGCATTAACCTGCTGTGTCACAGCGCCGGCCCCCTGTATGTTATAATTAATATATGATATGTAATAAGTGGTCTATGTTATAATATTTGGGTTTTTCTATATATACATATATTTGCTTGGAGCACATTTTTCATGGAATTATGAGGAAAAAGTAAAACTGAACAATACTAGGAATCTTCAAAAACACTTATGGAAATTTATGTTATAAAAACTGTACATGGGGCCAGTGCTGTGGCATAGCAGATAAAACTGCCGCCTGCAGTGGGGCCCCTGCACCCACGTGGGAGACTGGAGGAGGCTCCTGGCTCCTGGCACAGCAGCTCCTGACGTTGTGGCCATCTGGGGAGTGAACCAGCAATAGAAGACCTCTCTCTCTCTCTCGCTCTCTCGCTCTTGCTCTCTCTGCCTCTACATTTCTGTAACTCTGCCTTTCAAATAAATAAAAATACATCTTTAAAAAAAAAGCTGTGCATGAATTTACAGATTTTTTTCACCACAGCAAACTTATATTTTAATTCCATATTCTGTGAACTTACAAAAGAACTCTGTGCACTGTGTAAAACTGGAGAAAATAAATTACAAGAAAGAGGCTAGTGTTGTGGCTTTGCAGGTTAAGTCACTGCTTGGGGCACCCACATCCCATATCAGAATACTAAGTTCTGGCTGCTCTGCGTCCAATCCAGCTTCCTGCTAATGCATCTCAGGAGGCAACAGATGATGAATCAAGTGCATGATTCCTGCCACCCACATAGAAGACACAGATGGAGTTCCAGGCTCTTGGTTTTGGTTTGGTCCATCCCTGGCTGTTGCGGACATTTAGGGAGTGAATCAGCAGATGGAAGATCCTCCCCCCACCAACACTACCCCTTTCTGTCTGTCTCTTGCTCTGCCTTTCAAGTAGATGAAAAAAGAAAAAAAAAAAAAAAAACACACACAGTTTTGGAACTTTGGTTCTACTATAACTGCATGTATCATAATGTCATCAGGCTACAAAGTGAAAGAAATCATTTTTTCTTTATGAAAGCAATCATATAAGTGGATAGAAAACTGCCCCTTTGGCTGGTGCCACAGCTCACTTGGCTAATCCTCCGCCTGCGGCGCTGGCACCCCAGGTTCTAGTCCCGGTTGGGGCGCCGGCTTCTTTCCCGATTGCTCCTCTTCCAGTCCAGCTCTCTGCTATGGCCCGGGAAGGCAGTGGAGGATGGCCCAAGTGCTTGGGCCCTGTACCTGCATGGGAGACCAGGAGGAAGCACCTGGCTCCTGGCTTTGGATCAGCGCAGCGCCAGCCATAGCAGCCATTTGAGGGGTGAACCAATGGAAGGAAGACCTTTCTTTCTTTCTCTCTCTCTCTCTCTCACTGTCTAACTCTGCCTGTCAAAAAAAAAAAAAGAAAGAAAGAAAGAAAGAAAACTGCCCCTTCATGTAATGTGCTTTTAACTGTTCTATAAAGTCATGAAAATATGGTGCGCATGCAGATGCTCTAAAATTCTAGCACCAAGAAAGCATGGGGCAAAATCTCTCAGAGCAAAGGTCTGGAAACATTTTAAAAACAGCCTCTCTTTTGGAAGAGGTGATTAAGTAATCTTCTGTTGTTTTACTTAAGAGATGAAAAACCAGGTAACTCTCATAAATTGAAGTGAAATATATCTCACCATAGAGCTGGAGGCTGAGTGTGGTGACTGCCTCTTTAGCTGCTTGCCCAGGTGACAGGTGGCTCCCGCAGCTCCAGGCACTGGGGACCAGAGCCTTCCCTGGGTCCACCTCGTGCGTGAACTCTCTCTGCTGGGCCGCTAGGGCCAACCCAGAAAATGCTGTGTGCTCAAAGTAGGATGTGTTGCTGTGGAAACCAGCAGCTCTCAAAACTAAAAGGAAAGGAAAAAATTGCAATCCCAGAACAAAGGCCAATTTGGGGGCTATATAAAAGAAAATGAGAAGCAGTCAGGGGAGCCAAAAGCTTCATAGAGACAAACAGGAGAGTGGAGTCCACGGGCTTTGCTTTCCCTCCAGAGTTTGTTAGGGTAGACATGAGAGCCACTCAGAGAGCAGGTGCCTGTTCTGCTAGCGCTGTTCCTGGGGCAAACCACAAAGGGCTTTGTCTTCCAGAGTGTTCCATGTTAGTCTGTGATTTTGAGAGAGAAGTTGAGGATATTTTTCTTAGAGTTGAAGGCGAAGTTATCAAATTGATGCATTCTGAACGTTTGCAGAAAGATAGGTAAAGGTGCACATTATTATCTGATGACGTAGGGGGGAAGAAAAATCGAGGTGAACTGTGCAGGTGACCTCCCAGTGTCTTCAGGCAGTTTGCCAGTGTTCTGCTGTCTGTGAACCATGTACCATAATTTCGTCCTCTTGTCCCTGCCATTAGGTCTCCTCTTAACTTGCTACTCAGAGGTGCCTTCTCCAAAGCCAGCAATTTGAAACAGCCGTGTTGCATTTAGTTCTAAATCTGTGGCAGTTAGAAAGGAAATGACTAAAAGATAATGCTGGGCTAAAAGATAATGTTTAGTTTTCTACCCACAAAGCAGATGCACTTTGTACTGCTTAAAACGGACGAGCTTGCGCCCGCAGAGCCAAACCCTTCATGCTTGCCAAGAGCAAATGAGCTCTGAATCACGGTGGAAGAAGAATTCCTGCGTACTTCTTTCTCCCCTCTTGGCTCTGCCCCTGGCTGATGAAAATTTGAGAATGCTCTAGAGGCGATGGCTGAACTCCTGATCGGAAAATAATTCACTGAGTAAGAGTGAGTAGCAAGAAGAAGCCAGAGTACACACTGCCCAGGACACACCTGACCTGAGCAGACCTGTGGAGTGGAGCCCATTCTGCACACCAGGAAGGCACCAGGAGGCTGGGAGGAGAGCCTGTGGGCACAGATTCGAGGAAACAGTCGTCAGCCACACAGGACCTGCCGAGGGCAAACAGCACTACCCACTCTAGCTGGTTTAATGAGAAGAGACACTCATCATCGTTCTGGGGATGGCTCCCATCCACAGCGATGCCTGAGCCCTAGGCTAATACTAGTCCCAGATGCCTCCTTCCTAGTCCCTGTGGTCAGAAAAAGCACCTGCTTCTCTGTGCTGTCTTCCAAATAAAAACCCAGCATCAGATTAAGCGGCACTGAAGTATATTCCTCCCCATCTCAGCCAGCCACAAGGGAGCATGGGAAAATGACTGCCTGGAACTTGCTTGGAGTATAGAACATCCTCGCATGAAAGAAGTCAGGCTGATCCTGGCTCGTCTGTCCACGCTACCCATCCTACCAGCCTCAGCCTCAATTTTCCTCTCTTCCAGGAAGCATTCTCCCCCGCTGAACTACATAACCCATAATCAGGCCGGTAGGCGCGCAGCACATACCCATGGAACCTCCATTGCTTTCCAGTTGTGGTCATGTCACACCCGTCTTTAAATCTTTTGACTCTTGTCCCTCTCTCTCTGTGGCTACTTACAGATCTTTTTTGACTTCTTTGTTTCTCTTTCTGCCTGCAAGCTCCAGATCACCTCTTCTTGGCTGCGTCTGTTCTTACACCTCCCCGCCAAGTTTCATCCTTTTTGCCCTCTGCCATGTAGATTGGACTTCCCTCCCCATCCCTTGCCCAACTGGAACCTCCTTAGAAATGGGAGCTATGTCTTTCCTTCTTTTTTTAAGTCTTCCAACAGTACCTTGTACCAGGTTGTGCAACAGTAGCTGATCAATTAATAGCTCCTGTATGCATAGCATGATATTAGGTACTAATTAGTTACAGTCATTAGTTATAGTTGATTAATGTTTTTAAACAGAGTTTGACAGTAAGATGGATAAGAAATGGAATAATACCAGGGATATTTAGGTCATGCAACAGATAATATCCAGAAATACCTATAAGTTTTAGTGATTTGCTCACCATATGTATTGGGCCAAACACTATTCTGTATGCTTAGGATTCATGCTTAGGATTCTTCAAAGAAAGACAAACAGGCAGACTCATTTTCTCAAAGCTTACATCTGGTCTAAGCTGATGGCTAAAAAACATACACATTATAAACATACTATAATTGGTAAGTGTCATATATGAAATGAAAATATCAAAGCAGGACAACTTCAGAAGTTCAAGATGGGTTGTGATTGGCATTTTAGATACAGTGGTCAGGATTTTAGAAAATGTGTCTTAGACAATCAGAATACTGAATATGTGTTGGGTATTAGGTGATATAAAGAGATTGTTACTTCATCTGGATATGATGATGTTTTGACTATCTGTTTTAAATCCTCATCTTTTGTGAACTGAAACTTATAGGGAAATTATATAACTTAACATGTTATCTAGAATTTGCTGCAGATTATTTCAGCAAAAAAACGGGATAAAGGCGGGAAGAGAATAGCTGAGACCAGAATGGCAGAAAGTTATCACCGCTGAAACTTGTCTGCCGAACAGCGCAGTGGTACAGGTGGTAGAGGGCAAGTCTTGAGTGGTCCTCTGTATAACCTCTGTGGCTTGGATGTTTGTGTCTGCTCCCCCCCCCCCCCGCCCACATTCTCCTGTGGAAATCCTAACTCCCCAGAGTATGGTGCTAGTAGAAGGTGGGGCCGCCAAGAGCTGATTAGATCATGAGGGTGGAGCAGTGTCCTTGAAAAAGGGATCTCAGAGCAACCTCGCCCTTTCTCCCACGTGAGGATGAAGTGAGCAGTCAACATCAATGCCTGAAAAACAGGCCCTCAGCAGCCCGGGATTCAGCTGTGATCATGGACTTCCAAGCTACCAGTACCGTGAGAAATAATATTGTTGTTTATGAGCTGCCTACTGTAGGGTATTTTGTCGTGGCAAAGAATGTTCCAAAATTCCCATAATTTTTTTAAATGTAATTTGGTGATGGTAGAGCCTCCTCCATGAGCCTCATGGAGGAGGTGGCAGTTCAGCAAGGGCTTAGGGAGGTGAGGGAGTGGGCTGCGTGGATAAGGGGTGGAAGGAGGTGCCAGGCAAGGGAGGGGCCCCCTGGCTACCTCCCAGTTCCCTGGATGGGGAGTGCATAGGACAAGAGAGGACAGATGTGCAGTTTCAGGTGAGGGGTGAGGAACAGATAGAGACCACAGGAGGCGCCTTCCCTTACTGTCAGGGCTGCTGCAGAGTCACACTCTTGACTTATTCCCCCGGGAGCTCCTTGAGCCCCTTAGAGACCTGGCTTTCTCTACTCAGAAGGTTTGTAATACATCATCAGTGCCATCCTACCTCATTCTCTGTGGTGATGGGGAAATTCACCTGTGCCATCCCATATGGCAGGCACAAGCCACATGTGGCTGTTGAGCCCTTGAAATAAGCTCAGTGTTCACACTAATTTACGTTTAACTAATTTAAACTTAAACATGCATGCCTGTGTGTGGCCGGTGGCCCCCACTTTGGACAGTGCCATGTTAGGATGTGGTTTGTTTCACTCCAGCACCCAGTTTACAAACATTGAGTGAATACCTGCTGGCTCCATAAGATGAAAGAATGAATTTTTGAAAAAGACGACCCCTCCTGCAGGGCTCACAGGCCACAGCAGGTGCTGTGAAACTGTGGCACTGGCATGGTCTGTGCTGCTCACCTTCAGGCACGGGGGCCCATGAGCTGAGCTCTCTCCACACCGGATTTTGTTTAGTGCAGGTCACCAGGTCGTCCTCCTCCTCTATGGCCCTGCCTTCACCTCTTGCCCTGGCTGGTGCCTGTGTCTCTTCAGGTCTAAGCTTAAATGACCCTGCCTCCCAGACCATACAGTTGAAAATAGGTTCCCTCTCTGTGCACCCCTGGGGTGCCAGTTTAAAACTCTACTTTGGTTTTTATTTACAATTGGCACCCCTTATCTACAGGGGGATTCCTTTCCAAGACCTGAAGGAGGCAAAGAATACCTCCAGGAGGTACCTGAAACTATGGATAGCACCAGACCCTATGTGCACTGTTTTCTCCTGTACATACATGCATACTGCAAAACATTCATGGAAAAACAGAATTCAGAGGTAACCACTTTGATGCCAAGAATTTCTGAAATCCATCCATAGTTTTTAAGAATACATATTTTTCACAAACCTTTGGAAGACCCTCTTATACATGAATTTCAGATTTTTTGGCACCAAAATAAACTTTTAACTCCATTTTCATGAATCTTTAAAAGTACCCTTTTACTTACCTATAAGACTTTAATTTCTGCATTAGGCACAGTAACATTAACAACAAATCAAAAACAAAATAGAACTAGTTTGACAGTATTGACAACACGCCACATCACTACTACTCTTGCTCTTCAGGGTCAACACTAAGTGAAATAGGCTGACCTGGACACAAGCGCTGCAATACGGGCAGTTGATCTGATAACCGAGACAGCTGCCAAATGCCTGGCGGGCCGGCCGCATATACAGCATGGATGTGCTGGACAAAAGGATGATCCTGTGCTGGGAAGGGTAAAATGGGATGGTATAAGATTTCGTTATGCTACTCAGAACAGCATGCAATTTATTTCTAGGTGTTTATTTCTAAAATTTTCCATGCAGTATTTTCAAACAGCAGAGACTACTAGGTACCAAAACCGGGGCAGTGTGGGGGTTGGGAGGGCAGGTACTGCTGCAGAGCTCAAGGCTCCTCAGGATCAGGGGTCTGAGTCCCATTGTCTGCCTGCACAGCTGGCCTACAGCAGAGAGCAGTCTATGTCCACCCAGTTTGGGAAGAGCAAAGAGGAGGAGGCTCTGACAGGGGAGGGGTTGTCAAGTTGGAAGTAACTTCTCAAATAAGCCTACACTAGGACTTTGAAAGGAAGAATAAGAATGAGGGACATGAAAGGGAAGGTGTAGAAAATCATTTTCCTTCCCAAGTGAAAGGCATCTGCAAGCAGGACAAGGAATAAGCCCCAGGGCAGAATGTGGGGGTCAGGTGGGCCCCATGGGAGGATCTGTCTCCTGTCCCTCGAGGGGGCTGAGAAAGTACCTGGTTTTAAGCTATGCAGGGCATAAGGTCTCTTGCAAATTTTAGAACTCTTCCATTATAATACAAAACAGCTAGAGATGAGATGCAGTTGCTGGTATAGTATAGTACAATAAAACTTTCTAGACACTGAAATTAGAATCCCAGATAATTTTCACGTGACACAGTATTTATTCTTTTGATTTTTTTTCAGTCATTTAAAAAGCATGTGGTGCAGAGACTTGGCCTAGCAATTGCGCCACCAATTAGGACACCTACAACCCTTACAGGAGTGCCTGGGATTGAGTCCTGGCTCCACTTCCAAGTCTAGCTTCCTGCTAATGCACATCCTGGGAGGCAGCAAGTTGTCAAGTTGTCGGGTCCCTGCCATCCACATAGGAGATGCAGATTGAGTTCCTGGCTCCTGGCTTCAGCCTTGCCTAGCCTCTGCCACTACAGGCATTTGGGGAGTGAACAACAGATGGGATTTCTCTCTCAGTCTCTCTATTTGTTATAAATACACACATAAATAAATACATAAAATTTGAAGTGTAAAATCCACTCTTAACTCATAGACCAAACAAAGCAGGTCAGGCCGCGGGTGTTCATCCTCCTGCAGGTGGAGGGAAGCTGGCTGAAACAGGGTTCCAGGGAGACAGGCAGAGGTCAGATCAGTATTTTAGGTAGCTCCCTCCAGCTTCAGCAAGGATTGAGGGCTCAGGCCTGAAGGCAGTGGCAGCTTTTGTTAAGAGGCTGAGCAACAGTCTAAGTGACGGATGATGAGGCCTTGCAATAGGGCAGTGTTAACAAGGGTGCTAAAGGAAGGCCTACGAGATGTACATCTTGGAATGAAAAGCAGCAGAACTTGGTGATGGGTGTGCTGGGTGCCGAGTAAAGGACGCTGGTCCAGCCTCTGGTTTAGTAAACAGGTGCTCCGGCTCAGCTCAGCAGCATCCCTCAATTCTCACTGATCAGCAGAGGGGCATGGCGAATCTTCATGCCTACGTAGGTCTGGGGTCTTAATTTTATCTGTAGAAGGACAGTACGTTAGTGGTGAACATCCACCCTTCATTGCGATATTATTCCCCAGGTTGTCATTTAGTAAAAATAGTTTTGGTTGCTATTGAACTCCATAACAGTGATGCTCCAGTCATCTGTAAGGATTACCTGACCGTACTGGTATTTCTTCCCATCCTGTCACACCAAAAGAAGGAGCTAAATCATTTCTTTCAAAGTACAAATTGCAGTATATAAGCTAGACCTCCCATATCAGAAGAAATTGAAGTGGTAGAACCTCTAACGTAGATCAGAGTGCAACTCTCCCTTTCTTTGTTTATTCATAAACTTTTTCTTTCCAGAGCTCTTCAGGGTTTGCATTCTCAGCAAATAAAGAAGAAAGAACAGAAACCTTGTAATCCCGATTGTTAGTAAATGTTGCATTACCATAAATTCACATCAATGTAGCCCTCTGAGCCCTTCCCACTCACCCTCTTCCCAAGGAATTCTATGTGAATATTCATGAAAGCTGAGTTATGTTGTGACTTAGCCATCCTACTTGGGGACAAAGAAGACCAACTTAAATAAGACTTATGTTTGTGTGTGTGTGTGTGTGTGGCATTTATTCTGCATGAAGATAACCCTGTAAGATTAAGGTGAACTGACTACATGTGTTTTGTAATATCAAACCCTTGGTTTTCAAGATGTTGAGTTTATCCCTCTTCTGGTATTAATTTTCACCTCTGATAGTGTGAAGTATCCAAGTTCAATTTCTGTACCTTTTTTTCTCAATCAACAATATTTTGAGGGATTTATTTGATACATGTGTAGAGTATTTAGATCAGGGTTCATTAGCTGTTCTTGCTGGTCATCTACTCGAGAAATTTATTAAATTGGTATGTGGAAAAAATGGGTGAGAAAGTGATTGACTAATTGGAATTTGCAATATTGAAAAGGTTGCTTTAGTGTCCTAGGATGAACAGCTGCTAAATTACCAAGGTGGAAGTTCTCAAACCACCATGGCTGCGGTTTAGGAGAACTTCAGATGCACAGGTATTAGTAAACCTAGAAGGATCCCATCCTTTCTCTCGTTGCGCACCTACCTCCCTCCACCTCCCTTTTCTGAGCCCCACGCGTCACCCTAGGGCAGTGAGCACCGCAGGCCTAGTAATTGGAATGATGAAGGGCAGGGGCATGTGCTGCGGCATCCTCTGCTAGGCGTTACCCTAAATGGCTCCACCTGGCAGTGGAGAGGTGTGCTGCTGGCACCCCCTGGTCACAGGTAGGGAGTCTGAGCCCTGGAGAGGTGAAGGCCACCGGGTAGTCCTCCGGAGCTCAGAATCAAGCTAGGATATGAATTGCCATAGAACTGTCAGCGGAGACGGGTAGCAGAGGTTTTTGTCTTTGTGCAAGAAAGAACTCAGACATGAGACAGAGAGCAGTGGTAAGCAAGGTAGCAAGGTTTAATGGGATGGAGCATCCATAAGAATGGATGGGCACCTCTCCAGACAGAATCTGAGTACCCAGTCACTCACCTGGGGAAAGCAAGGTTACATGTCTAAATGAAGAGAATACACCTGGCAGGCCAGGCAGGCAGCTCAGGAAAGGACTGAGAGCTGAGTGTGCAGTCTGTATTTACATTGGGGCTTTTAAGGGAATGGGGTGCAGCTTCTCCTTCCCCCTCCCTCTTCTCCAGAACAGAGGGTTTGCTGAGTGTGAATTTGGTGAAATTCTTCGCAGGGTTTCTCTACTCAGTGCTGTCAAGGGATGGGCAGGACTTTCTAGTGTGAAATACTACACTGCTTCCAAGATGAGCTTTTGCAGATGCTTTGTTTTCTGTAGGCCCCTCTCATACACATAGGCTAATTTCTAACTTCCTACCTAACAGAACTCCAGAGTGGCCATGAGGCCACACGTGCAGGACCAACCCCAGCACTCCTCCCTCATCCTCACCAAGCCAGCCTTCACTGGCCTCCTTGATGGACACTCTATGGAGCTCGGCTCCAGAGGTTCTGGAAGCCTGAGTTTCCCTGCATAACTTGTAGTTCCTTGCTAGTCTTTGCCCCAGCTCTCTATCTCAAGTCACTGTTACAGTTGTCAGATGGGAGCAGCATGGCAAGTCATCCCGCAAGTGTCCAGGTTGGGCTTATGTCACCAAGCACCATTTACTCCGTTCCTATATCAATGAAGAGTTTATTGGGGACAGCATATACTTCTGAGTTGTTTCTTCCATCTGGTTCTGGAATCAACATCTTGATGCCCACTGTGATGCTGGAGTCTGGTCCACTATCATCTCTTTCCTGGGTTATCAGAGGCCTCTTAACTGGATGCTCAGTCTCCAGTCTTGCCTCTCTCCCAGCCCAGTCTTCACCCAGGGCCAGATGTTTCTGTTGTGTGATTTTTGGTTTCCACTCCCCTGTTGACTTCAGGATAAAGAATAATCCTTTTAAGTCATTCATGAAGCTTTGAGTGACCTCAGCCCACCTGCCTCTTCAGCCTCATACCCCTCATGCTGTCCATTGGCTTTTCAGCCTTGCTGTCCTTTCTCCTGAAAGTGTGACCTGTTCATGCCTCCAAGCCTTGCACATGCTGTTCCCTCTCCGCTGCTGTACCTGCTGGCTTCATCACCATGTTGTTGCACACACTTAACAGTTCTAGCCACAGTGAAAGCTCAGAAAACGCCTCCTGTGTTTGTGAATGAAAACCTTCCATCCCATCTTCACGTTTGAATCATTTGGATCTGTCCATTTCCTACAGTTACTATCTGCTTTTTTGCCAGTATTTCTAACTTTGCCTCATCTTTCTTTGCAAACAGTTCTCATTTTTTCCTTCTTCTAACCCTGCCTTGCCCCACTCTTTGGGTCTTCCATTCCTCACGATAATCTGAGGACTTTTCGGTCTGGGCTTTGCAAGGCCCAGCACAATGAGCGCTTATGTCCGCAGCGGCACAGCTGTTCGCCAACGTGGCCGCAGCGCGCACAGCCTTCTCCAGCCTTTCTGCAGCAGCCCAGGCTCTGCCGGCTGTGCTTGGCAGCAGCACGTGAGAGCGTGTGTCTGCTGCCCTGTGTCTTACAGGCATAGACATTTTCTATCATTTCCTTGTAGGTATGGGCAGAAAGCAGTAAAGAAGAAAGCAGTTTGTGATGGGCAGTGGTTCTGAAGAAAAAAAATAAGTCTTGTGAAGTGAGAGGAAGATGTTCTGGTTAAAATTATTCACATTTTGCATGTGGCTCTGCGTTTGCCGGGGACATCCCGGCCCAGCCCTCCATCATGGTGAAACTGGATTGCTGGAATTGTGACTGGTCTTTCCCCATTGACAGCATGGCTCTTCCACCTTCTCTGCTTTCAGAGGTCACGCTGAAGGTGCACATCAGTGACGCCAGCACCCACCAGCCCATTGGGGACGCGCTCATTGAGGTTTTCAACAACCAGGTCTCCATTGCATCTGGCACGTCGGGGACAGATGGCGTCGCCTTCATCAAGTTCCAGTATAAGCTGGGCAGTCAGCTGGTGGTCACTGCCACTAAGCATGCCTACGTGCCAAACTCTGCCCCGTGGAAGCCGATCCGATTCCCCGGTAAGGGAATCTTCAACCTTCTCTAACACGGAGTTCATTGTATGACTGCCATGGTGGCAGTCAGTGAATTTTGCATGTTTGTCCTGTGCCCTGGGGGCCCCCTTGTAGGAAGGGAAGGTCGGGTGAAAGCATGAAGCTGGTGTGGACTCTACCTCTTTACACACACTCTGGAGTTAAAGGCTGCTTTCCCTAGCTCTCGGTCTCACACCTTATTGGGAGTGACTAATAGGATGAGAACCGGGGGTTCCCTCAGGGTTTGGCATCCTGCTTCTCCCTCAGCTGTCAGACCACAGAGGCTGGAGGGCAGGCATGTCCATCCAGACAGGTAGGGCATGATCGAGACTGATTTTTCTCTTTCTCCTTTTGTCCTGTTTAGCCCCTCAAAGCAGTCTGTCCACCACAGGGAGCAGGGACGGCCCCTGACACGCATTCAGTGGGGCCTGGGTAGGTGGGGAGCATCAGCTGCAGTCTCCCCATCTACTCGCCACAGGCTGAATCTGGCTCCCAAACCACATAACCTATTGGCACCAAGATTGGGTGAGCAAGTAGCAAGGCTCTGTGTGCGCAGGAATGCAGCCTCACTAGGAAGGGCCTGGTGTGTGACACTCCCCGCCCTTGGAAGTGAGCTGCTTCCTGCAGGCAATGCTTGCCCTCGCTTCAGGGCCACAAGGAACCTGTATCATTAGGGGGAAGGATCCCTGTTAAAGATTAAGTTTACCTTTCTTGTAGCCATGCAGCATTTACCCAAGATAGAACTCCTCCTATCTTTCCTATTCTATTTTCTATTCTAACTATTCTCACTTTTTGATCGCTTCTCGGCCTTTTCGCTAAGATCAAGTGTATTCTCACTTTTTGGCTATTATAAATTTGCTGTAACTGCTTTTTAAACGATTTATTTATTTGAAAAGCAGACTGAGTAAGTGCATATGCGAGGGAGAAAGAAATATCTTCAGTCTGTTCATTCACTCCCCAAATGCCTGCAATAGCCAGGAGCCTGGAACTCCATCCAGGTCTCCTGTATGGGCGGCAGGGTCCCAGGTACTTGAAGATTGGAAGCAGAGTAGCTGGACTACGACTGGATGCTTCAAGAAGGGATGCAGGCATCCCAAACAGTGGCTCAGCCAGCTGTACCACAGCACCTGCTGTTCCATGATGCCCACCCCGTAACTGAATCTTCTGATCTTCCCTCCAACTCTGTGGCCTTTTCTCTCAACTCAGAACCCTCGAGTTGAATTCTTTACTTTTTGTTTTTTTTTGTGTGTGTGTGGTTGAGACACAATTCACATGATACAAAATCCGCCATATAAAAATGTACGGCTCACAAGGTTACACAGCTGTCAACACCACGTAATTCTAGATTATTTTCTTAGCCCACATGGCCCCCCACCCCATCTGTACCCATTAGCACAGATTTGCAATGTCCCACTCCTCTCAGCCCCTGGAGACCACTGATTTATTCTCAGTATCTCCACATTTGCTGGTTCTGGATGTTACCCATAAGTAGAACCATACAACATGTGGCCTCTTGTGCCTGGCTTCTTCCCCTCAGCACGATGCTTCCGGGATCCATTCTTGCTGCAGCACACGTCAGTACTGCATTTCTTTCTGGGATGAGTGATAGTCCCTCATATGGATATATGCCATCTTACCCATTTAGTCGACAGACATTTATTTGGGTTGTTTCCACTCTTTGGGTATTACGAGTAGAGCTGCTCTGAACATTTATGTACCAGTTTATGTGTGACTGTTTGTTTTTAGTTCTCCTGGGTAAACTCATATACCTAGAGTGGAATTGCTAAGCCATCTGGTTGCTGTATGTTTAATGTTTGAGGAGCTGCCAGACTTTCCCACAGCACCAACGTGCACACTTGCCTTCTCCGTTCTGCTTGTCATGCAACTTTGGGCTGTGAGTCCGAGTCCTCTCCTAATGCATAGCCCTTGAAGACCCAGGCTGCCTCTACTGTTTCTCTCTTCCTCCCAGCATCAAACTCTGGGCCTCGTCTATAGTGGCCACTAAATAGATGGTATGGCCATTTCCCCAGAAAGCTGCTTCGCCTTTCTTTTCTCCTCTCTCAACATGGAGGCCTGAGCTGGATGGGGTCCCGGGGCCTTTGAACTTGAGTCCTGCCACCCATGTTGGAGACTCAGATTGAGTTCTTGGTTCTCTGCTTTGGACTAGCCCAGCGCCAGCTGTTGTGGGTATCTGGGGAATGAACCAGTGGATAGAAGATCTCTCTCCAATCACCTGTCTATAAAATGAAAATAAATAAAAATTAAAGGTCTTCCACTAATCCTCCTAAAAATCAGTATTATTGATTTGAAATCAGCAAATACAAAGTACTCAAAAAATTAGAATGAGCATTATTTGTATTTGAATTGTGAAGTTCTCTTAAATCCACTTTTGTTCTTGCAGTATTTTCTTCCCTGAGCCTTGGCCTGCTTCCAGAACGATCTGCCACACTAATGGTGTATGAAGATGTTGTCCAAATTGTATCTGGATTCCAAGGTATGTTTAATATTTAAAAAGAGAAGCCATGGTAACTTTTGGGCCAGCTGCCCAAAAGTTGGTGATGGCAGTAAATTTATCCACAGCTGGGGCTTACTGTCGGCTCTCCCTGCGAGGGCACATCACAGTTGAATTTTGGCTAAACTACCAACTGACTGTAACCTTACTTCTTTTAGGCCCCTTTTTTAGGACTGTTCTGCTCTGTCTACCACCATTTTTCTTTCCTAGAGAGAAATTATTAATCTTGATGGGTCAGAGTCCAGGGTGCCGCCCAGGCCTCATTTCCTATCAGATGGATCCCTCTCCAGGACTCTTAAGCGTGCGTGTGTAGCTGTCCCTGCCGTCTCCCACCTCGTGTTTCTAATTCTCCCCTTCAGGGTGGTGTCTGTAAATATGATCTTGCCCTTGGAGCTCCTTTTGCTCTTGCAGAAGCTGACACAGGGGGTTCAAGGGACTTGCCCTCTCCTTGATATTGGAGTGAGGACTGGGAATGATGTTTCCGTAAAACATGTTTCTGTGCTTAGATCATTTTACCCCATCTCAGTCATGGGCCTGAGAGCGTTTCCTGGCTTTGATGGTCCCTCCACATTAGTTCTTTATCTGCAGACAGCCGTCTGTATCCGCAGGTTCAGCTTCCATGGATCCAGCCAACCATGGATCAAACATATTAGGAAAAATAAAGCACGTCTGTACTGAACATGTGCAGACTTTTTTCTTGTCATTTTTCCACAAACAAAGCAATAAAATAGCTATTTACATAGCATTCATATTGTGTTAGGAGTATACATTATAGGGATCATTGTTGTGGCACAGAGGGTTAAGCCCTGCCTGTGACACTGGCATCCCATATGAGTGTCAGTCCGAGTCCCTCCAATCTAGCTCCCTCCCAGTGTTCCTAGGAGACCAGCAGATGATTCCCCAGGTACTTGGGTCCCTGCCACCCACATAGAGACCTGGAGGGAGTTCCAGACTCCTGGCATTGGCCTGACCCAGCCCTGGCCATTGCGACTATTGCAGCCTTTTGGAGACTGAAACAATAGATGGAAGGTCTCATTCTCTCTGTGTCTTGCCTTTCCTCTCTCTCTAACTCTGCCTTTCAAATAAATATATAAATCTTTAATAAAAAATGAATCATCTAGTCCTGATTTACAGTACGTGGGAGGACATATGTAGTTGACACGCAAGTACTATGCCATTTTATTTGAGCATCCTCGGATTTTAGTATCAGTGGGATCCTAGAACCAATCACCTGAGGATACTGAGGGACGGTTATATTTCATTTCAATACAATTTTGTACCCGTATTTCTCTGCCAGACCAAATTCATGTGCTTTTGCAAATGAGGTGAATGCGTTTGAATATTCCTTTATTACTGAGTAGCTATGGGGCACATGCAAAGAATTAAACATGGAGCTGCTGCACTTCAAGCGTGCATTTGAAGGGAAAATACATAGGCATTTCTGACTGCATTTGTGATTCCAGTTTGGGAGAGAAAGCAGGAATAGGTACACAGGCTTTGGTGTCATCCCCACAGTGAGAGCTGTAAGTTATCATCTTTCATTTCCCCATAAGCAGTAGCAGAGCTGGGCTCAAGTTGGTCAGATCTGAGCTCAAGGAAGGGCTTTACACTAGAGTACACCACGCACTTCACTGCCACTGCAGACTTCCCGAGGCAGAAGTTGGACTCACACAGCGGCTTAAGCCCATGGGCCACGGTACCCTCAGCTCTTCTTTTGCTGACTTTGCCACTGTCACAGTCACCACAGGCTCCATGTTACCCAGCCCCAAAGACATCTCTCTCTTCAGTATCTCTTGGCATCTCTACTGCATTCAACAGAGGGGATTGGCACTCTTTGCTGATGCCATCTTCCCTTGCCTCCATGCCATCACGCCTGGATTTTCTTTCTCCCCATCCCGGTCACTTCTCAGGAGACTCCAGTCCCTGTCCTGGGCCCAGGCTTTTTTCCAGTCCTTTCCCTGGGCGAGGCCAGCCAGATCCCTGGCTTTCAGTGCCCCCAGAGGCCATTCGCTCCCAGTTCTCCAGCCCAGACTGTCCCTGTGTCAGAGGCTTGGAGCTGGTGCCTATTTGACCTTCCGTGTAGGTGTCTCCTGGGCAGCTCCAGTGTAACCTAGACACGCATAGCTCGCTGTGTCTTTTGTCTCCCATCTCAATAAATGGTATAAATGTACACTGAATTGGATCAGGCCAAGACTCTAGGAATTATTGCTGGCTCTCCTCTACTCCAGGACATCCCCTTGTCTCCTCAGAGCACTGCTGTGGATTTTTAACTGGCTGTGCCAAACCCACAATCTAGTCTGCACAGAATGACAGTGATCAGGGCACCTTGCTTCAGTTTTCCAGTGGTTTTCACACTGTACTTGGAGTAAAATCCAAAGCCCCTACACTTAGGACTGGAAGGTTCCCTGAGCCTGAGCCTCAGTAGCCACTGGCGAAGAGCAGATAAGACTGCAGCACTGTGGGGCCAGCGTTGTGGTACAGCGAGTTAGGCTGCTGCTTGCAACTCTTGCCTCCCGTATCTGAGCACATGCCCCAATGCCGGCTGCTCCACTTCCAGTCCAGCTCCCTGCTAATGTGCCTGGGAAGGCATGAAGGATGGGACCCTGCCACCCATGTGGCAGACCTGGATAGAGTTGCAGGCTACTGGCTTTGACCTGGTCTAGCCCTGGCCATTGAGGCCATTTAAGGGGTAAGCCAGCAGATAGGAGATCCATCTCTCCTCCCCCTCTTCTTGTTCTTTCTCTTTGTTGCTCCACCTTTCAAATAAAATAAATCAATCTTAAAAAAAAAAAAAAAATACCCAGCATTGCTATACCGGGTTCCCTGCAGAGCCAGTTGCCTGCCCCCCACCCTTCAGACATAGCTTGTGGGCCCCACACCCTCAGTGTTGTCCTGAACTCTGCTGTTTCGCAGCCACCTGGGACACTCATTGTCCCCTCATTTCCCTTTACTAGGATACTAAAGGGGAAAATGTGTGACTTCTCCCCATCCCTGCCTCTGGGAGCAGTGCTATCCTCAGCAGGGTGCTAGAACTTCAGGCCCTGGAGCCCCCCCACTGTATTGTCTCTATCCCACCCATCACCATCACCATCACTTTCACTGCCAGCCCCACCAACCCTGACACCTGGCTTTTGTCTCCTCCCCCTTCCCGGAGGGGGTTTGTGGAGGAGGCCCTCCCACCACATAGCAGCTGAGTATGATCTTTGTCTCCCTTTCTTGTATCTCTGCAGGTCTGGTAAAGTTTGGCCTTAAAACCCGAGTCATTTCACAGCCATCACCCCTAGGCCTGTTCACACCTGGACTTCTTATGCTGTCATCACCCCTAGGCCTGTTCACACCTGGCCTTCTTATGCTGTCACCCATTGGCTTTGCTATGACCCGTGTGTTTATTCAGGCCCTGGTGAGTGTCTGCCCAGAGCACCGCGTTAGTGTCCTTGTCACCAGCCTTTGAGGAAGGATTGAAGCCAGATCGCAGAAGAATCAGCTAGGCTCCCCCTCTGGTCTCTCCTTTCTGATCTCCTGGGCACCTGACTGCCGGTTTTGTCTTCCTGAGGCAGAGCTCCAGTTCTCTCCCTCCCATAAGGGTTCCCTTTGAGGGACAGTAAAATCCTGGCTCCTCCTTTAGCAGTCATAGGCCTCTGTGACCCTGCCTCCACCTCCCTTCTCAGTGTCATTCTCCTTTGTGTAATGGATCCTAGCCCAACGATTTCTCTTTCCATTTTCCGTCTAGAACATCCCACCCATCTTCCCATCTGTCTTCAAACCATCTAGTCTCCCTGGACAGGAAGGCCACCTTCAGTGCCACATTCTCTGGGAGGTCCTTGCTGCCCGCCTTGCCTTTCAGAGCCACCTGACAGGCTTAGATCATGTGACCACATCCTTCCAGGCCATGGCGGTCAGGTCTGAAGTGGACACCCAGGTGGAAGACATGAGCCAGGGCCAGCAGCCTTTGTCTCTCTTCCTTTCACTAGAATTCAACCAAGAACCAAGAACTGGTGAGAACAGCAGTTGAGTGGTCATGAGTTGTAGGCTGGGCCCATACCCCTGCCAGGCCGCCTGTGACAACAGATAGGATAAGGGAGAAGAGGAGGCCGCTTGGTAGCAGATCAGAAAACAGCAAACTGGGAGCTCACTGAGCATCAGGTAAAACCCATGCACTCCAGAACCACCCAGGCCCAGAACCTGCAGGCCTGCTCCCGTGCCATCAGTGCCTTCTGCCCTCACTGTTAGAGTCCCACAAGTTCCTATCCCTGTCCCCTTTACTGCTGCCCATGGACTTATCAGTGACCAAAAGCTGCAGATAAAGCAACCTTCAGCTGTGGGTTCCAGATCTTGTGTTGATACCTCCCTTTCTACCATACCTCCCCGACTAAAAAGCAAGGACTATACCATTATCATCTTGGTACTCCCAGGCCATGACCCTGTGCCTGCCTCATGATAGATACCCAATGAGTGAGTCACTGAATGAACAAACAGTAAGAACTCCTCTGCTTTTTGCACTTCCTATATAGGCTGCTTGCTACATGGTCAATTATTTTCTTTGCCATGAAGACCAAGAAAAGTTCAGTTCATATACATGCAGTCACACACGCACAGTGTACTTAAGTAGCTGTCTCTCTAAGGAACAAGAAGCATGTCCATATTATAAATAAGCCCAAGCAGATAAGTCATTCAGGTCATTTTTATTAGGGTTCCTTATTCAGTCTGTTGCTGCCTCCTGTATATAATAGAAGGTATCCGAGAACTGTTTCTTACTTACTGTAATCTCATTTGCATGCCTACTTTTTCAGATTATAGACAGTCTCTTTTTCAAATGTCTACTTCGTGACTTTAACAACATTTGATCTTTCAGTCTCAGTGGAATTGAGGCATGGCAACATAAGGGATCATTTTCTTTGTTTTGAGCTTTCTTCCTAGTAGGAAGGAAAGCCATGTGCAAGCACCAAAGTCAATGGTGCCCCATGCAGTTGTCTTCTGCAAAGCCCATGGGACACTGAATTTGTGAATGGGTGTTGCATTTTACTTTCAAACCAGACACACTTATTTTTTAGTAGATTTAGAGGAGAGAAAAAGTAAGTTTTTGCCTGCTCAGAAATGTCAGTCCTGTCAGCCCGTTGAATTACACAGCGTGTCACTTGGCTGTGGTGATGTGTCAGACTGTTCCAGGGAAAGGCAGAGTTAGTACGGCGGAGCTCACTTTTAGGCAGCTGTACACACAGCATGCACAGGGTCAGATGGCGCCTCCAGGTTTGGTTTTTGTGCACCACTAAAGTGAAAGCTTTCAGAGAATAAAGGCCGCGCAGGGGCAGGGAGAGCGAGGGAAGCCATTGTTCTCATCAGCCAGATTCTCAGTGTTTCGGTTAAGGTTTTCGTTTAAAAATCTTTACAGCCAAATGAAACAAAGGATAAATGTATGATTAGTGTCCGTTTTCTTTTCAAAATAAAAAGGCTGCCCACCTGTGTTCTTGCCTGTAGACAAACTGTATAGTAGCCATGTCAGCTCTGACCCTTACACACCAATCAAACGATTCCCCCATCAGGCTAGGTAGGATGGCGTTGCACGCCTGCAGACTGAGGAGCTGCACAGTACATGCATGTTGCCCATGGAACTGGCCTCAGCAGACAACAAGCCTTGCATCTAAAAAAAAGAAGAAAAACTGATCGTGCTGTTCCTATCAACATTGTTTTATCCCTGGGACAGTCTGACAATGAGAGCGAGGCAAAGGGGAAAGGCCAGCTTCGAAGTGGTCAGCCAGAGGTGTTTTCCCCAGCATCGGCTGTATCTGAAAATGTGCTTTCAGACTTGTCCGCAAAATGATAAGAGGATGGAAAGAGAGAGCACCCATAAATTGTATGATAGAACTTACTTTCTTGCAGTGTTTTATATACTTCGCTGAAAAACATGTTCATGTCGAAATTTGTGGGACCTTGTTCGGTGGTAAATCCGGAAGTGAAATCCAACATGATTCATTGTGTGGAGCGAGTGGTGACCCAGGGGTCATCTGAATGCTGAGACTGGGCTGCTGGAGCCAGCCTGTAGCTCACGCCCCCAGAGCTCTTGAAAGACTTCCTGCAGTCAAGAACCGATGGTAGATAAGCAGACTGAGGTGCCAGCCTGCCCCAGCCACTCCACGGCTGGCACTGCCCAAATCAGCCTCCTCTTGGCTGGACCTCTTGCTGTCCCAGGGTAGCTGCTGGGAGCCTCTCCCTCCACACCCATCACACCACACCCCTCCTTCTACTGCTTGTATCTTAGAGAAGCCAGGCCCTAATGGGAGGATGCCTGCAGCTGCTTCTTCCTGCCTCCTTTCCTGCAAGGACATGCTAAGTTCCTTCCTGCAGTCTGTCTGCCCCTCCATAAACCCCTTCACATTCCTGCTGGATCACACCTCTTCTGTGCTCTCCAACCTGTCTTTATTTCTACAGAATCTTGTCAGCTCCCAAAATTACATAAGGTTTTGCCATTCAAAGAGTAGCCCATCTTAGACCCTAGTCCTCCTTCCCCTCTCAAACTTTGGGGAAGTCTCCCCTTACCACGTACACACCCGTAAGCTCCCTTTTCACAAAATTCAGTGACCTTACACTATTCTCTGGAAGTTCTTCTTGCTGAGTTCCCCAGAGCTCAAGCTGCCAGGCCCACAGCCTCTGTCAGCCCACGTGGTGCCAGACTTCTCCCCAGTTTTACCAACCCACCCATTCCTTCCTTCCCAAGCCTCTTTCCTCCCCTGTCTGCTCTCTGCATGTCTCTTTGTTGGTTGCTTCTCAGCCACTTTTGTGGGTTCTTAACTTCCCTGCCTGGCTCTTATTCCAAAAGTGGCTTTGAACTCCACTGCCTCTTCTGCATTGACCCCAAGTGTCACTATATTTGTGTGGAAATTTTTATCATTTCTCACTTAAACCGTTTCATAGCAACCTCAGTGTTAGACCCTCTCCCCCCATAGCCCCACTTGCTGTTAGAATTGGGCACAAACACACACTTTTTTCATTCTCATGCCAGTACCCAAGGCCAGACCCTCTGGCTGCTCTCACCATGCCCCTGGCAAGCCTTGTCCTCTGCCCCTGGGTCCCTCAGAGCTTACACCTGCCTTGTGCAGACTTGCCTACACATACTGCACTGTCTCACACCTCTGTGCGTTCGTACATGCTGTCTCTTCTCATCTGCCTCTTTGCAAGGAGCAGTGTCAGGAAGCATAGGGTGGCCTCCATGACATAGTTCACAAGTGCTAACTAAGGAACTTCTTCTCTCTAGGGCAGTTGGGCTCTCTCTCTTAAAGTTAGTCCTGTACTTCTTTCATTTTCTCTTTTGCTCTGAGACTTAAGATGCTGTGATGATTGAGCCATTCCCATGGCGGCCTCCTTGACTCTTGAGTCCCAGGAAGACAAAGGCTTTGACCTTTTCCTCTTCTTATCTCCCGTCACAGAGGAGGCTCTCAGTGGGTTATCTTGAGAGTGCTCAAAATAGCACAGTGGTTCTCCACTGGAGTGATCCCTTCCCCCAGCAACATTTGGCAATGGCTGGAGTCCTTTCAGTTGTCACAGTTTGGGAGCTGCTGCTGGCATGTACTGGGGAAAGGTCACGGATGTTTCATTGCACAAAACAATCTCCAAACACAGAATTACCTCCCCAAAATGTTAATGGTGCTGAATTTGAGAAGCCTTGGTCTAGTTCAGTAAATGTTGTTCAGTGCTGTCTAAACCCACAATATGATGTGATGCATCTCACAGAATATCTTCCTTTAAGACACTTAAGTCAAAAAGAAAAGAGGAGTTGAAAAAGCAATGCTTATCCTGAAGCTGTTCTGAACCAGGAGGTACTATTGGGCACCATATGCATACCTATATGTTCTGAACTGACAGTACAACAACCATATCATGAGACAAGCATGATTCTTTCCCATGTTACAGAAGCTGAAGCCCAAAGGTGCTCCACTAGCAGGTGGTAGAGGAAAGAGTTACACTTGGAGTTAAGTGATGCCACTGTCCATCAATTACTTAGGGAGGTGTACAAATATGCAGATAACCAAAATGCAAGGCCCAGTAGGATCAGTGCTATCTGAGAGTTGGAGGTGGGATCATAGAGGAGGTAGCATTTGGCATACATTGGATGGTGTGTAGGATGCACGAATAGAGATGGTAGGAAGAAGGGATAGACATGGAGCAAGCATGGGCACACACATAAAGGCAAAGCTGTGTGATCTGTTTGGCCAGAGAGTGAGGGCTGGTTGGTACTGAGGAGAGCATCTATTCTTGAGGTAGTCATGGTGTAATATGGAGTTAGAATTAAAAGAATCCATTTCTACTTTTCTCAAGTAAATGACTTTGGGCAAGTCACTTAACATTTCCTGATTCCTTGCCCATAGAGAGAGAAGAGAGTTCAGTCTTCACAAGATTGCTGTTAGTTATATATATGAACTTTGTAAGTTCTTCAAAGGTTATTTATTAGTTTATTTACTTGAAAGGCAGAGTGACAGAGAAGAGAAAGATCTCTCTGCTGTTCACTCCCCCGATGGCTGCAATAGCCAGGTCTAGACCAGGCCAAAGCCAGCAGCCCCATCAGGGTGTCTGACCTGAGTGACAGGGGCCCAAGCACTTGGACCATCTTTGTAGGTCTTACCAGTGCATTATCAAGGAGCTGGATCAGGAGTGGACTAGCTGAGACTTGAACCAATTGTCTGATGTGGCATACAAATGACAGTGGCCCCTGAACTTCCTAACTTCTAAAGCACCAATCTAAACCTTTCACTCCCAGGGGAAATGTACTAATAGTCAGAGTCTGCATTGGTCTACTTGTTCTTGTTGTTTTAGTCATCATTGCTAATTTGGTAAGAAGCAGAGATCCACAGGCCGGGAAAAGATACAATCAGACTGGCATTTAACAACTGGCATTATATCTGAATGAAACAACAGGGGATGAGGCTGAAGCAGAGGGGCCAGTTAGAAGATTTTTGTGATGGCTGAAGCAAGGAGTGATATAGGGTAAAGGCAGAAATGGAAGAAAAGATGATGGAAGAAGCACCGATACAGGAAAGTTGGCCAGTCTTGGCATCTGAGTGAACATGTAAGACAATAGAAAAGGAAAGCGATGATGGAGTCAAAGCTGGGTGTTGGGGAGAATGGGTGTTGTTAAGTGAGAGAGAAGGCAGATGACCATTCAGGACTGCATCTGAGTCCAGGTTGGAAAAAACCATAGCAGCCATGGTTTGTAGCAGAAGGAAGCACCAAGAGAGAGGCAGTGGATGGAAACCCAGTAGGAACAGTTTCATCCTGAGGGAGGAGGTGGAAAATGTTCTTGCAAAGGAAAAAGCAGGCAGACACTGGGGACATGCAGCATGTAGGGCCACAAATGCCAAGAAGGAGAGTTCACTGGCCGGGTGGCAAACAATGTTGACCATTGTGCTGAGGTGGACAAGGATGGAGGCTGAGAAGCGGTCATGGGTTTGCAGATTAGAGAGCCAATGGTCAGCATTTCCAAGGGCAGCATGAGTAGTGGGTCAAAAAGCCACATCCCTGGAGGCTGGGTAGAAGGAGGAGAGAAGGCATTCACTTTTAGGGATAACAGAGTTAAAGAATTGTTATTTTTCTTTTCTTTCTTTTCTTTTTTTTTTTATTTTTTTATTTTTTTGACAGGCAGAGTGGACAGTGAGAGAGACAGAGAGAAAGGTCTTCCTTTTTGCCGTTGGTTCACCCTCCAGTGGCTGCTGCGGCCGGCGCATCATGCTGATCCAAAGCCAGGAGCCAGGTGCTTCTCCTGGTCTCCCATGGGGTGCAGGGCCCAAGGACTTGGGCCATCCTCCACTGCACTCCCGGGCCATAGCAGAGAGCTGGCCTGGAAGAGGGGCAACTGGGACAGAATCCAGCACCCCGACCGGGACTAGAACCTGGTGTGCCGGCGCCGCTAGGCGGAGGATTAGCCTGTTGAGCCACAGTGCCGGCAGGAAAGAATTGTTATTTTTCTAGATGGAGAAGCAATACCTATATTTGTTGGTCAGGGAGTAAAATCCTATAGAGAAAGAGGTTGTTGGCTTGCGTTGACCTTGGAGGAGAGTGGGGGCAGAAGAGAGGAGAAACAGGCTATGAAGTACATTGAGAACAGTGGTGTCCCAAGGGCTTGCAGTAGGGTTGAATCTAAGCACTCTGAGGATGGCGACAGAGCCAAAAGCGTGAGGAAGTTAGATGCCACTACACTACACTATGGCGTAGCAGGTTAAAGCTCCAGTCTGCTGTACCAACATCCAATGTAGGTGCCAGTTTGAGTCCTGGCTGCTCCATTTCTGATCTAGCTCTCTGCTATGGTCTGGGAATAAGGTAGAAGATGACCCACGTCCTTGAGCCCCTATACCCACATAGGAGACCTGGAAGAAGCTCTTGGCTCTTGGCTCTTGGCTTTTGGCTTTGGATCAGCCCAGCTCCAGCCATTGCAGCCATTTGGGGAGTGAAACAGCAGATGGAAGACCTCTCTCTGTCTCCCCCTCTGCCTCTTCCTCTCTGTAACTCTGCCTTTCTAATAAGTAAATTAATCCATCTTTAAAAAAAAAAAGAAAGCAAGAAAGAAGAAAGAGCTGCCATGAAGAATGTGAGAGGGGACCACCTGGATGACAGACAGCCTCCCATCCCCACCCAGTTACATCCCATTCTGAAATGTGGGAAATTTTAGCAGCTTTCACACTTGAAGATAGGCTTAAGAACACAACCATTCGCTCTACCCCGTGCACACTCACTTCCAGTTTTGTTTGCGCCACAGCTTAGAATAGCTTTTACCCTTAAATTCTTCAGATGTTTCTTTGGCCATTTCACCAGCCAGGTTTTCCTGTGCCACACAGTAGGAATGTGTTTGATCCCTCAGCCTATGGTATCCTTGCCATGGCTGTCTCAGCAAATGGCAGACCAGCCGGTCCCCTTCTTACAAACCTGCCCCAGCACAGCACCCGACACCTCCGCAGCCACACACAGATGGACCTCAGATTTGATCCGGCCAGAGACCAGCTTCTGCTGTTCAGAGGAGTACAGGGAGGGCGCAGAGGGAGAGGTGGAGCAGAGGGCTCTCATGAGACTCTGGGGGCCCTGAGGATTGAGAGTGGCCTTGAGTGCTTCTCTGAGTCCCTCTGTGTCTGGGCTGGGCTGCCTGTCCTGGGTTCAGTGCGATTCTCCCTCGCCTAGGCTGAGCAGAAGCTGTTCCTGCACCCAGACTCAACCTTCCCATCTCACAGAGAGTTTTTCCTCAGGCCTGGAGGCCATCCGTAGCCCCAGCCTGTCCTGGGGTCCCCAGCCGGCATTCTGCTTCCTGCCTGCCCCCTCGTGAGAGCAGGGCCCCTCTCTGCCCTGTCACACTTAGATGCGCCGTTCTGTTCTCTGTGTTAGCGGAGTTGCTTGGCCCTCACACAGGGCCGTACTAACAGAGCAGCAGTGTTGTTTGCACTGCAGAACAGCAGAGAAAGCCTTTTGTTCCTGTCACTGAAGAAACTACAGAAGCAGTGAGTGTCGCCATGTAGCTGGGGGTGGGGGGAGAAGATGAAAAGAGAGAGGGCTGACTTTGACTTTCCATCTGGGAGGGCAGTGCGGCGAAGGAGCACAAAAAAAGCCAGCGGCACACGTGGCCAAGTGGAGACAGTGTCAGGAGCAGCCTGCTGCCAACAGGGCTCAGGGCACTGGTGGGGAAGAGTAAGACATTGGTATTCTGTGCACTTGAAGGAAAAGAGCAGACTACCAGGATGGAGAAGTTAAAAGGTACACAGAGACTAGTGCGTCGCTGTGGGTTTGTTTTAGGAGAAAGGGTTTGGGTGGTCTGGAGCCCGAGTGATGGGTGTGTCCGGTTAGTTTCCATGGAGGTACGGGCACTTAGGGCTCCCGTGACCTTGTGCTCTCGGTTCCCCCAGGCCCTTGTTTCGCAGAGTGGAGAACCAGCCACTGGAGAAGTCTGGTCAGTGGTTTTTAGTGGGTGGATGGGGCCCATCATGGCTCTGTCCCTGAGACTGCCAGCCCCAGGCAGGATTCTCTGCAGGCCTCTGGGCTTCCATGGCCTGTCCTGTAGGCTCACGGCCTTGGACTGGTTAATCCTCTGAGCTCTAAAACTCTTTATTCTAGAACTTACAGAAAAACTTATCCCCACTACCCACACAAGATCTCTGATGTGAGATTGGAAGGAACGAGCAGCACAGGGCAGTAGTCCCAGCACAGCCACGGGCTGGGAACACTGAGCCGCTGGCTGAGCAAAGGAGGAGCAAGATCTGCCTCAGGCCTGGGGTAGGACATGCAAGTTTCATCCTCGTGCTGTTTTGGCCAGGTTTCTGTGGAAATCATGTAGCACCTTGACATCTTGTAACTGTCACCACAGCACTAGGTTAAAAACGGGCTCAGGTCTTTCAATCAAAGCAACATCCGAGCCAAGTTAAGCAGCAAATGACGTCACAAGATAACAGCACAGAGCCTGTAACTAAACCCATCCTCCGGCACAGAGGGGTGGGGTCTCGGGAGGGAGCATCGTCTCGCACCCTTCCAGCCATCCCCCCAGGAGCACCACGGCCTCGCCTGTCACAAGCAGGAAGTGCCCCTGCAGAGGAGACTCCGCGTGGAGTGGCAGCTTCCCCATAGAGGGAGGGGACACACGAGTGGTGGGCTCCACTGACAGTTCTTCCCCCAGGCCACACATTTCGCTCCATTGCTCTGCTTCAGTTTGGGCCGCAGTTAGACCAGATTTTTACCAGGCAGATTAAAGATGGGCTTGTGGCCATATCAGAGAACAATTCATGCATTGTTTGTGTAAAGAGATTAATTATCCTCTGCTTGTCTCATATTCGCGGACTTTCCCAAAATGTCACCCTGCTCCACAGGCAGACGCCAGGCAGCACTTGGAACATGCTTTTCTGTGAGAAACCTAAGGAACATCCCATGTCAAAACAAATCTGACAATGGGCTATTATTTCTCTCCCCATAATAGCACGTTGTCACTTCTCCACGTCCTGCATGAATGAGGCATCTGGACGGGACTGTGGGAAGGAGCGGGGTGGGGAGGCCGGTGGAAACCTGGGAGAAGCACTTCCTGAGAACACAGCAGCTCTGCCTGGGAGGTAACTCGGAGGTTGGTTTCTGCAGGTGCCCGGCCGCAGCCTCGCGCTCACTTCCAGAGAAGGTCCCTGAGATTGCCGGAGAACACCAGCTACAGTGACCTGACTGCCTTCCTCACGGCTGCCAGCTCCCCCTCGCAGGTGGACAGTTTCCCTTACTTGCGAGGATTAGACGGAAATGGAACAGGTAACCGGAGACGCTTCTCTGGAGGGGCTTCCATGTTTGAACCTTTGTGCATGGGTCTCAGGTACGGCTGCAGGTGCTGGCGCTGAACGGGAGACCGGTGCTGAAGCTGCAAGTTTAGCTACGTGGGATCTTGGTCGTTTCCTCCCAGTGCAGTTACGGAGCGGAGCCGGCTCCCCTGCAGCTCTGTGCCTTGGTCTCCTTGAGCTGTTTTGCTGTTTGCCTGTTGCCCTAGGTACCTTCTCCAGGCTCTTCTTTGGTGGACTGACTAGATTCGGTTCAGAAAACTTCTTGTAACTGAAATTGTTTAAAAATTTGTATGAGGTCAGAATGAGGGTTTCCCAGCCCCAGAACATGGGAGGGGGTGGTTGGTGGCAGAGATGCTGGGAGGGGCAGGGGCACTGAGCTCTGTCGGAGGAGCAGGCACCACCCAGCCCCCACCCCTGCCCCCAGCACGTGGCACACTTTAGGCCCGGGCTTTCTACTGGCTGTGTTCACCCAGCTTCCCCTAGATCCCTTCCCTGTGGGTGCTCGCTCTCTCTGCCTTCAGCACTGTGAAGAGTGACCGGGCTTAGAAGCGGTTTTGAAATCCTCTTCCGGCAGATAGCTCTGAGTCAGCTCAGTCCTCGTCAGTATTCTGGCATGACACGTACAGCTGCAAGGTCAGAGGACTTAAAGCTACCGGGCAGAAAGTCTGTGATGATTCCTTCCTGGGGAGAGCCTGCACATGCGTCGCAGCCACCCTACATCCACCAACGCTGTTCTCCAGGGCACTGCAGGACGCCGGGCCAGGGTCCTGGTGGAGGAGAGGTGCGAAGGTTCTGGAGCCCTGAACCATCTCCTTGTCCACCTCCCCTTGTTTGCCCCACACTTTGGACTAGTCACAGCATAAAATCGAAAGCCAGAGGCTGTTTTGTGTTAAGTCCTTCTCGGTGAGTGAATTCTCACATTTATCTTAGGGACACTTTCATTGAATTTTCACTTTATTTTCTAGGACTTTGCGTAAACTGATGATTCTGAGCAGGTTTTGAAACCTGAGACATCGGATGCACTTTATAGCATGTGAATACGTTTCTAGTTAGAGGTTAGGGTGTGATTTCTCATCTACCTGCCCTCCCCCTGGAGTACCTGTGTTCAGAAATGTTTCTTCTTCCTTTCATTCTTATACGCTGACAACACAATTAATAAGTCAGTCATTTGCCAGCAGAAAGATGCCCACTAGGCACCTTCAGAAACCGTATCTGGGGAGAAATGTTGAGTTTTTCTTTCAATGTGCAGGCCTGAAAGAAAAGCATTGTTTCAGTGAACAAGAAGACCAGTTCGAGACCATCCTAACCTCTCTCCGGTCTCCCTGACAGAGTCGAACGCAGTCAGAAAATCCTAACTCAGAGGGAACTGCCACACTCCTCAGAGCTCATTCATTTTTCTTCCCCATTTGCAATAGCTTATGAATAAATTATGAAATCTGAGAGACGGGGTGGAGGAGGCGCAGAGAGGAACCTATATAGAGACACAGGACTATCGATCTTAGAGACGTTTGTTTTATTTTAGAAGTCTCCATTATTCCAGAGGGAAGAGAGAAGTCTTTAGCCCAGGACATTAAGCTTCTTTTCCATTGAAATAGTGGATGGGTTGACCTAGAAAGGATAAGAACTTCTCTGAGCCTCTGTGGGGCCCTGCCACGGTGTGTGCACCTGCAACCCGGGTATCTGGCACGCGCAGATCATCAGCCAGGGGCCACCCTCCAGCTTCTTGGCACTCACTTTCTCTTCCACCCTACAGTTACCTCCTGTTTCATAAAATCTCTGAGAGGCTTCAGCTCAGAGGAAAGCCAAGAGCAGACCTATCTGTGGGATGACAGATGGAGACCAAAGGAGCAGAGGCAGAACTTCCAGTGGGGGCTTCCTGGCAGGGTCCTTCAGGGCAGCTGTGTCTGGTTTAGAGGAAGGCTTCAGCATTGCCTGGACAAACACAGCTGTACAGAGATGTTGCCACTTTCTCTCCTGACCTCTCTTGTTCGTTTGTTCTGTGGCTTCCTGGCATTACAAAGGGGCACCCTGTTCACCTGCAGGCCAAAGCCATTGCTACCATCACACCGTCCCCTTGGAGACTGCCAGAGTACAGAACTGTTCAGTGGCATGCCTGGGGGAGGTGTAAAGAAATTATTCCCATTTAGTACCCCAGGAGGAGAGAGGGGAGGAGTCAGTCAGATGACTAAGGTGAACGCTTGCCTACAGTCCAAAACGTTCTTCCTGAAGTGCAGCCAAACAGAGCCCTGGTGTTGGCTTAGCAGCGCCTCCAATATTCCAGCTGACCGGTGGGAGGCCCAAAGTGATACAGCTGTCTGCTGGCCAGTCCATTTCTCCTTCCGCCTCCCACGCTGTTCTTGCTTGACACCTGTCTTCATTTACATAAAGGGAGCCAGGTAGCATCAAAGTGGAACAGGAAGGAAAGCCTTGTTTTAGAGAGAGCTCAGTATTTTGCATAGAATTGGGTTCTGTTCACAAATAGTAGAAGGAAAGTAGCCCTTCAAAGTATGAATTATTGCAGAATGAAGAAATTGGGGGCTGGTATTGTGGCACAGCAGGTTAAGCCACAGCCTGTAATGCTGGCGTGCTATACGAGCACCATTCAAGTCCTGGCAGCTCCACTTCCAACCCAATTCCCTGCTAAGATGCCTGGGGAGGCAGTTGGAGATAGCCCAGTGCTTGGGCCCCTGACACTCACATGGGAAACTGGGATGGAGTTCTTGGCTTGTGGCTTTGGCCTCACCCAGCTCTAGCCATGGGCATCCATTTGGGGAATGAACTAGTTGATGGAGGATTCTCTCATTCTGTCTCCTCCCACCCCCCTGGCTCTCACTCTTTCTCTTTCTTTTTAAGATTTATTTAATTTTTTGTCTACTTGAAAGGCAGAGTTACAGAAATAGGAGGAGAGACAGATACAGAAATCTTCCATCCACTGGTTCACTCCCCAAATGGTTACAGCAGCTGGGGTTGGGCCAAAATGAAGCCAGGAGCCAGCAGCTTCTCCCTGATCCCCACATGGGTTTAGGGGCCCAAGCATGTGGACCATCCTCCACTGTTTTCCCAGGTGCATTCATATTGAGCTGGATCAGAAGTGGAGCAGCCAGGACATGAACTGGTGCCTATGTGGGATGCAGGCAGTGGGCTCAACCTACATTACCACAACACAGATCCCAAAGGTGTCTCTGTCTGTCTCTCTCTCTCTCTGTAAGTCTGCCTTTCAAAAAAAATAAATAAATAAACCTTAAAAAAAGAAGAAGAAGTTGAGGGTAGAGGGAGAATCATTGGGAAGGCATAGAGTAGGAGCACTGAAGGAAGGAGGCCACCAGACGGCAGACACAGCTGCCCCCAGTGCCTAAGGCACCTTTAAAGGAAAATGAAATAACAGGGACCTAGTATGCATTGCTTTCAGTTAATGTGCTCATTTCTGCAATGCTACACTTCTGAATATTTACAACTGAGTATTTTTATTTCCACAGACTCAGAAAGGCATCTTGTCTACTTCATTTTCAAGATAAGAAAAGTAGATCCCAGAGGAATTAGCAACTTTCCAGGGACTATGTAGGCAGTCAGTGGCAGATCTGGCATGGAATCTGTTGTCCTGGGCCAGGAGTGTGCAGGATCAGAGGAAGGGAGAGCTGAAAAGTGATGTGAGAGGGGAAGGAGGTGGCATTCCTGGTGCTTTTCCATCTATCTGCTCACTGCCCCTATTCAGGCAGCTGGCTCAGAGTTTCATGAAAGAAAAACAGCACTCGCTAATGGGAAACACTGTGTCTAGGTTGTTTATGCAGAGTCTAATGAGTTACTCCATGCATCTGTTGTTTTAAGTTCGATCTGGTGGAAGGATAGAACTTGGAGGGGTACCTTGTAGGTCAGGCTTTGCTCTGCATCACCTGTAAGTAGTTGGCACATTTATGTCTCAGTCCACAACAGATTTTGACAAATGGCATGCTAAATTCTGGATTTTTGTTTCCTTTACTCTGAAGTGAAAGGGTCAGACAAGAAGATTTCTGAACTTGAACCTATGATTACATCTTAGATTGTTTCATGAAGTCTCCTTTCCCTGCCTTCACTGCTAAACAGAGATGGGGTAAACTCATTGCGGAAACTCCAGAATTCACTAGATTGTCCTTACTTGCTTAAATTTAATCCAAACTGGAGGTTTGCATTTGCTCAGGCAGGCCAGATAGGTAAGTACAGAAGCAACCAAATAAGAAATCTTACACCTTGCATTCTGATGTACCTTGCAGTTTTCTTTATCACTGCTTTTTGTCTTTCTGTTCCAGAAAATATATAAAATTATGACGAACACATTTGTGTGATATCATATTTTACTAGAGAAAAATCTAAAAATGGGTTGCTTAAGTGTGTAAATAATACTCTCATAAACGTTGTCTATTTTATCCGTAAATAGACAGTCATTACGGGATTGGCTTCGATCAAAGACCTCTGATGGACAATAATTGGTGTATTAAATTCCTTTCAAACAGACCAAAACAGCAGTGGCAACTCAAGCAGCTTATAAATATTTCAAGTCCAAGTTTCCATAATACACTTTATAGCAGAAGTAAGTTAATAATTTGAAGTAATCCTTGAGGAAATCTACTGTTTTTTTTTTTTAAAGCAATCTCTAAAACATTTGGTTTGATTGTGGTGATCTGTAATTGCTATATGCTGCTGTGTAACGTATATTACAGGTTATGAACACAGGCCCGGGGCTCACTCTGTGTAGAAGTCATTCTCAGTGACTTCTGCATATGCACCTTCATTGCACATTGTGGAAAAGCCCTTCCTTTTTGAGGCCCTTTTTGCAAGCACACATAGCAATTAGAATTGGCAAACCTGAACCTTGGATGCGAGCTCTACCACTCAGTAATGTATGCCCTCAGGCCAGCTGCCATCACCACCCTCTCTGAGCCTGTGTCTTTGTGAGTCCAATGGGGACTTTCCCTGTCTCCTAAGGGTGTGGTGAGGATCATGCATGTCAAGTGCTTCCTCAGGCCCCTGGCCACGTGGAGGAGCAGTGCTCAGGAGGTGGTAGCCGTGACTGCTTTCTACAAAGGGTATCTGCAGCCCCACACAGTACTTGGCATGCGTGTGATGGAGAATGCCTCTTCCTTCTAGGAAACAGCACTAGGTACGACCTGACCCCGGTCACGGCCGTCAGCGTCCACCTGCTCAGCAGTAATGGAACGCCGGTGCTGGTGGATGGGCCCATCTATGTCACCGTGCCCCTGGCCACACAGAGCAGTCTGAGGCACAATGCCTATGTTGCAGCGTGGCGGTTTGACCAGAAGCTGGGTAAGCAAGAGCTCTGAGCTGACGCTGGGCTCTCGATGACTTCACTGCTGTTTGGTTTTCCTTCTAAGAAGCCTGTGGAAGTCTCTTCCTTGCAGCTGGTGAATGCTGCTGCTCACGGTGCACCATGTGGTTTCTCATTAGGTAGAGCGCACCCTGCCACACCATTCATGCACTTCATTTCGAGTTCATTTTTGTTGTTTTTGCTTGTTTGTTGTACATGTATGCTAATTTATTATAAAAGAATATTAAAAAACTTTGAGAGCAGGGGAGAGAGGGCGCTCCCATTCACTCCCCAGATACCTGCAACTCTTGGAGCTGGACTGGGCCAAAGCCAGGAACTAGAAACACAACCCAGGTTTCCCACAGGAAGCTGGAGTCAGGAGCCAGAGCTGGGGATCAACCCAGGTTCTCCAATATGGGACACAGGCATCTCAACTGACACTGGGATGAGTGCACATCTCGAAGAGAATTGAAGAGTATTAGAACTGAAATTGGCTCGCCTCATCTCTATCCTATTCTTCAGAAGCTCATATAATTTCTCTTGGTCATCTGTGTTTATTTTTCTGTTTTCCAAAAAAGGAAAAGTATTTGCCAACATTGCAGAAAACAAAGTAAAAATTATTCAGAATCCTACCCACCTAGAGAAAGGCACTCATATTTTGAATTCTATCCTTTCAATCATTTTACTGTGTACATATGTGTTAGTTATCAGTTGTTGAATAAAAATTACCCTACATTTTAACAATTAAAACAGTAACTATCTGCTCTGTTGGTTTCTGGGGTCACGAATCCAGGCCCAGATGAGCTGCCCACCAGGCTCTCAAGCAAGGTTCCTCTGCTGCCAGCGAGCGCACTTCCAGACTCACTGACGCTGCTGGAGGCAGGGGCTTCAGTCCTTGCCACACAGGCCTCTCCTTGGAGCTGTGTACACCGTGGCAGCTTGCTCGTGCCCTCAGCAGGTGATCCAAGAGAAAATTAAAAGCTTAAAAGCACAGGTACTCAGAGTGGAAGCCGTCTCAGAGGTTGCCTCCCACAAAGCATATGAGAGCGCCTTTAAAGGTTCTCGGAGGACTGGGTGTTTGACTTAGCAATGAATTTGCCCATGTGCCACACTGGAGTATCTGAGTCTGACGCCCAGCTCTGGTTCCTGACTGCAGCCTTCTGATCATGCAGAGCCTAGGAGGAAGTGCTGATGGCTCAAGTTGATTAAGTTTCTGCCACCCACATAGGGGACCTGTGCTGAGTCACTGGCTCCCGGCTTCTGCCCCAGCCCACCCTGGGCCTCTGCGGGTATTTGGAGAGTGAAGCAGCAGATAGGAGTGTTCTCTCTCTCTCTTTGTCTCTCTGCCTTTCAAATATATAAACTTTAAAAAAATTTTTTAAGTTCATGGGAAATGAAATTTAAAAGGCAAAGTTTTTTTTCATAATACACATTTTCAGTGACATTTTTAGAGATTGCCATATACATGGATTTCAACACTTTTTGCAGAAAAATGAACTTATTTTTAAATTTATTTTCCAAGAACTCTTTTGAAATACCCTCATTTTTAACAAAAATGGGATTATATGCTAGGTAATGTTCTACAACTTCTAAAAATAATCAGTATAGCATAAACATCTTTCCATAGTATTAATTATTATTCTGCAATATCAAACTTAATGAGTACCTGGTATTTTACTATATGAATATATCACAACAGCCCACCAGTCCCTAACAATTAGGGAAGAAAAGGTCACTAGTACTGTGAAAAATCTTTGTAGCTAAGTCTTTGAATGCAGCCATGAATAATTCCTTAGGGCGTTCCCACATTGCCCTTGGCTGCCTGTTCCATGAGTGTCCAGCTGAGAAATACCAGTTTTCAAATAGCTCAGTTTAGAATTTAAAACTGTTAGACCATGTATGAAGATAAATGGGAGGTTTTTTTTTTTTAATATCAAGTGTATTTTCAGTTACCTAATTCCTTAAGACAGTCAAAAGATAGTTTTAGGGATTATTTTTGAGAATAAATGGGCTTTTTGGGGATGCATTGTTTTGTTTTCCTTTTGAAATCGTTAATTTCAGACTCTATAATTATTTCTGTGGATTGCATTGATTTTTGCCCAATTAAATTTGACATTGTTAGGTGGGCTGTGATGCCCTGTCAGCATATCCTGCTGAGGAAGAAGGGCAGTGTGTTGCTGGGGTGTGTTCTCTATGACTTAATAATCTGAGCGGGAAGCAACCAGAGGGGCGTGTGACTGACAGCCTCCGAGATCACAGGTGACAGGGGCAAAGGAATGGGTACTGAAGAATGCAGCGAAAGTAGGAAGGAGAATGGAAAGAGCTTGCATTTTGTTTCTTAAAATCCTGGGTCCTGCTACCTGTAGAACATTGAGTCCTGTCGTGTTTTCCCATCTGCAAGAGACATGCAAATGGTTGGAGACTCTCTCCCCAGCCTCGTATATTCTGCCTTGGTCCTTTAGCTCTTCATCAGGGTCCCCAACACATTCAGGCCCACCTTCTGGGGCATAGGAAATCTGGGGGTACAGAAAATGGGAACTCCAGCTCTGCCACCCCCTGGCCGTGTGGCCCTGGCCACATTTCCTCTTCTGTCTGTGCCACGGTTTCCTTACTGTGAAATGGGGGTGACGACAGCATCAACTATTATTTTGAGGAATGGGTTGGAGTTTTCCATAGAAGCAGAACCAACAGGAAGTGTATACACCCCTCTGTATATACGAATAGGAGCTTTATGTGCTGGGATAGGTTGATGTTAATACCCACACAGTTCTAAGGAGTTGGCTCACTTGGTTGCAGAGGCTGGCAGGTCACAGCTGCAGAGTGGGCCAGCAAGCCAGAGATCCAGAGAAAAACCAAGCTGCAGGCCAAGCCCAGAGGTTATGTATAGGCAGGATTTCCTCCTCCTTGGGAGACCTTCGTCTTTTTCTTAAGGCCTTCAACTGATCGGGGGAGTCCCACCCACATTATAAAGGATGTTCTGCTTTACTCAGAGTCTGTAGGTGTAAATGTTAGTCTTATCTAAAAATACCTTGCCAGCAACATCTAGACAGAATATCTGGGAACCATCACCTTGGCAAGCAGATGCATAAAATTAACTATCACAAGTGCAAATGAATTCATATTTGTAAGATACTTGTTCCCATTCCTGGTCCATAGCAAGTGCATCCTAAGGAGGAATGGAGTGAGCAAAGATCTTCCAGTTCTGTACATGAATTTCCCTGATCAGGCCACTGAAACCAGCCTCCTAGATTCCCCACAGCCCAGGTCACTTGATTTTGTTCCCTGTGTACCACACCCACCTCTCAGTCCACTGTCTCCTTCTGTAGTCTCCCCAGTTTCCTAAAAGGGCATCATCCTCTTTGACCAACACCTCTGCAACATTTGATGATCCCTGTTCCTGTGACTGCCCCACCGCGGGCCATCTTTTCTGCCCACCCCTGGTTCTGCTCTGTTTCCAGCTCTTAAGTTACTCTGTGTGCCATCACTGAGGCATCTAACCCCTCCCTGCACTTCCAGGCCACCAGTGTTTCTGATCATCTCTCAGACCCCATTTCTAGATGTCCTGCGGAAACCCAGATTCAACATGCTGAAAACCAAGACTGTCCTCTACACCTACTGCTCATTTCTGTGCCTCCGTTCTTAGTAAGAGCATTGTCTACCAGACCATCAAAGCAGGGACCTCGGAGCTACCCCCAGCTCATTCTTTTGCTTCCCTGCCAGGTATGGTACTTTGGAAAGTCATGTTGATGCCAAATCAGTGTTTATCACATTTACCCTATCCCCTCTTCCCCTGGGCTGCCACTGCCTCAGCCAGGTACCTTCCCTCTCCTCACTTGCATAGACTGTCCAACTGCCTTCCACTTCCCTTCCCTCCACAGGATTTTTGGTATCACTATGTTTTGTAGAGCAGTCCTCTAGTTATTTCACAATTTGCAAAGAAATAATTTTAATTTATGTATTTATTTACATAAAGGAAACAGACTTCATGTATATCATATTTGCAGTTTTAAGAACATAATGATTCTTCCCACCCTCCCTTCTTCCTTTTCTTTAAATTTTTGCCATGACATACTTTCAATTTACTTTATAATCATAAGCTTAATCCTCCACTGAATAAAGAATTCAGCAAGTAGTAAGTAGAAAGACCAGACAAAGGCTATAAACAATTATAAAGTCTCAAGATATTAATTTCACTCATATACATTACATATTTTGTACTCTTTATATTCTTTTTTTTTTTTTTTTTTGACAGTGTATTGCTTTATTTGGGGGATTTGGGGCAGACACCATGGTGAGGGAAGAAATCAATTAAAGTACAAATGCAAGGAGCAATAATGTTAAAATAGAAATACACAAAATGAGTAACTGCAATCATTTTCTTAAGAGGAATCAACTCATGAAGAAAAACTTTAATTGCTGTTGCAAAAAACATCTGTATGAAGTAGAAATTGGTTTCCATAACATTAGTAGAGAATATGTTCTAGAAAGTGGAGGTAACTGGACATAAAATCCTGGCAGCAATAGAACAGTCCCAGATGGTTAGGCTGAGGCCAACATCTAATGAGGACGAAAGCCTTGTCTGTGGGGAATTTTGGACGATACCTGCAGAAATATTACACTGCGCATAAACCAAATTGAATTGTTTTCACAAGTGTTGTAAAGTTTCATATAGTAAAAGTTTTTTTCTACATGCACTTCAATTTCACAGCAAGAGTGGCATAGAATACCTAAACACAGAAGAGAGCATTCATGCAAGATATCTAACTCCTTGATATAATAATGCATACAATTCAAAATGATTCCACTATCATTACATCTAGGGCTCTGTGCAACTACAAAGTGGTGGTTACAGAAAGCATGGCCCCCAGTGTCAACATCTAGAAAGCGGCCACCACCTTCTATGTGTGTTCTCTTTTTGCGTTTTTTCTTCATGTTTCTTAATCAACTCTGCTGTTGTTGCTGCTTCTTAGCAAAACTGGTAAAAACAAAATTGTAATCGTTGAACATAGCACTCTGGCAATCAAGACGTTTAAAGCCTTCAATCTTCTGGGGCGAAGAAAGCACTGTGCGACATTTAGAACTCTGATTAACAAACAAGGTGGTCACAAATTTTCCTGGCTTGAAGACTTCCACAACTTTCCTGATCAGGTCATCATAGGAGGTCTGACTTAAGTTTGTTTCAAAGCTAACATAAGAAAATTCTGGTTCCGGAGTGATGTGAATAGTCCAATAAGTTCCATCCGATTTCATTCCATTCATTGAATACCCACAAGGATTGAATAGTGTGGCATCAATGACAGAACCTGGTATCAGGTCACGAATTCCACTCTCACGAGTGACGTCCTTTGCAGTAACACCATCTTTCATGTAGAACTGGTCCATGACTGCTGGGTCAAGCTCACTCATCAGAATCTCCAGGGTTTGATCTGGCTGGCTGATTACCCGGCTCTCTGGAAAATCCAGAGTATACAGGTACCAACAGTCAGAATTCATACGTCCCATACAATATGCTGCTCCATTTGGGAAAATCGCATTAAGAAACTCTATTTCTTCCTGGAAATTCCGGTGTGGGTACCCTTGGTGAGAAGGCTTCATGAAATTCTTACGAGAATAAAAGAAGCTTTGAATTGAGTCAAACCCACTGTAGTCCCTAGCAAGCTTCAGCAGGGGAACCAGCGCTTTCAGCAAGAGGGTGGTACCACATGTCTTCAAAATGAAACGTCTCTTGGAGACAAACATGCTACTCTCACTGAGTACATAAGCTTCCTGCTTGTCAGTTTTTGTCACACTTATGATTGAACATTGCACATCCTTCAAAAGTATGTCCCACTCAGATCTCGGGATAGTACGAAGATCCCCAGATCCTTGGTTGGCGTCGGGTTGCTGCCGGGAGAACCAAACCTCCAGCAGCTTCTCGGTCCCTTCGAAAAAATGTGCAGCTTCCATCACCGTGAGACTAGCGAACAACCAACAACCACAGAAAATCAACTAAATTAAATCTCTTCTCCTGCCGCCGCCGCCGCCGCTGCGGATTGTTCCAGCTGTGTTAGTAAAGTTCAGGTTCCTTTTTTTTTTTTTTTTTTTGCTATATTTTATATTAACTTTTTTTTTAAAAAAGGATTAATAAAATTTTTCCCGGCTTTTTTTTTTTTTTTATGAGCGCAAGTTGAACGTGAGTCTATTGGAAAAAAGAGGCAGATACAGTTCAGTCTCTTGTAGTCCGCTGCTTCCCCGTTAGAGAGAGTTGAGCAAGCGCTAGCTAATGTCGCCGGCCATACTGTGTAAGCGTGTACTCTTTATATTCTATATATTAGTTATGACAAGTCAGAAAAAACATATGATACTTGAATTTTGGGAACTGGTTTATTTCACTAAGCATAATGGTCTCCAGTTGCTTCCATTTTGTTGTGAAAGACAAGATTTCATTCTTTTTAATGGCTGAGTATATATGTATGTATACCACATTTTCTTTACCCAGTCATCAGTTGATGGACACCTGAGTTGATTCCATAGCTTAGCTGTTATGAATTGAGCTGCTATAAATGTGGGCGTACAGATAACTCTTTCCTGTGCTGATTTCATTGCCTTTGGATATATTCCCAGGATAAGATAGCTGCATCATGTGGCAGATCTGTTTTCAGATTTCTGAAGAATCTTCATACTGTCTTCCATAATGGTTGTACTGGTTTACAGACCCATCAACAGTGTATTGGGGCACCATTTTCCCACATCCTCACCAGCATTTGTTACTTTATGATTTTTGTATAATAGCCATTCTAACTAGGATGAGGTAAAACATCATTGCACTTCCCTGATGGCTAGTGATTCCGAGCATCTTTTCATTATCTGTGGGTCATTTGTGTTGCATCCTTTGTTAAATGCCTGTTCATATCCTTAGCCGGTTTGTTTTGTTGTGATTGAGTTTCATGAGGTCCTTGTATATTTTGGATATTAATCCTTAACAGTTGCCTAGTTTGCCGATATTTTATTCCAGTCTGTCAGTTGCCTCTTTACTTTGTTGAATGTTTCCTTTGCTGTGCAGAAGCTTCTTAGCTTCATGTAATTCCATTTGTCTGCTTTTGCTTTTATTGCCTGTGCTTCTGGGGTCTTAAAAACACAGCCTCGGCCAGCGCCGCAGCTCAATAGGTTAATGCTCCACCTGCAGCGCCAGCACACTGGGTTCTAGTCCCGGTCGGGGCACCAGATTCTGTCCCGATTGCTCCCCTTCCAGTCCAGCTCTCTGCTGTGGCCCGGGAGTGCAGTGGAGGATGGCCCAAGTCCTTGGGCCCTGCACCCGCATTGGAGACCAGGAGAAGCACCTGGCTCCTGGCTTCGGATCAGTGTGGTGCGCCAGCCACAGCGGCCATTGGGGGGTGAACCAACAGAAAAAGGAAGACCTTTCTGTCTCTCTCTCTCACTGTCCACTCTGCTTGTCCAAAAAAAAAAAAAAAACACCAGCCTCTTTCCTGTGTGAGAATGTGCAAGAGCTACTCATGGTGTGGAAACCTGACCCCTTAGCATGGCACACAGACCTTGACAGAATCACCCTGCTGCCTCTTGCCTCCTGTCCAGCCATTGGCCTGTCCTCCCATCTTGTAGCCACCACATCTAACTACCTGTGCTTCCCTGGACCTGCCTGGGGCTCGCTCAGAGCTTGTCACTTTGCACCAGCACAGTCTTCCTTACACATCCCCTTCCCCGACCCCTTGGCACAGTGGAGCCCCTCATAAGCATGTGTACAAACTGCAGTGGTGCTGAAAGTGTGTGTGCACGTGCCTCACAGTTACCTAGTGCTCCCCGTGCCCCGCATCGCTCAGTCCCTTTGTTGGAGAGCAGGTCTTGGCACATACAAGTGGGCCAACTTAAGTGTCTGTTGAATGGACAAATCAGATAAAGGTATTTTATATGGTTTTGGAAGTCAGAAGTTTAATGCATTATAGCTTTTGTACATTAGGGTTTACATACATAGGACTTAGCTTCATGTATTTTAAATGTCTGCCTTTAATGAAAGTCTGATTCTTTGAGCTCTTGTTTGGAGGGAGAACAGTTCCATTGGGTTTGTCTCCATCCTGGAGCTTCCATCCCTGCTGTTGTCTAAAAGGTTATGTTAGTAATATGATGCAGCTTTCTTAAGACAATTTATGTGCATGTCATATGCACTGTAACAGAATATACATGAAGTATAAAGGAAACATCTTCACTTCCATTTATGCACTTTAAATAAATAATGTTTATGCAATGTATATAAAGAGTTCTTGGGAGGTCTGTGTTGTGGTCCAGCATGTTAAGCTTCTACCTGCAAAGCTGGCATAGTGTATCAGACCACTGGTTCAAATCCCTGCTGCTCCACCTCAGATCCAGCTTCCCACTAATGTGCCTGGGAAAGTGGTGGAAGATGGCCCAATTTCTAGGGCCCCTGCCACCCATGTAGGATACCTGGACAGAGTTCCTGGCTCCTGGCTTTGTCCTGGCCCAACCCTAGCTGATGCAGTCATTTGAGAAGTGAACCAGGGGATGGAAGATTTCTGTGTGTGTGTGTGTGTGTCTGTACCTGTCTCTCCCTCTCTGTCACTCTTTCAAATGCATAAAAATTCTGTAGAAAAAGAAAAATAGAAATCCCCTCATGCTGTCATCTCTGTACCCTCTCCATGTTCCTGTTCCTTCTGAGGAGAAAGGGATTTCTTATGTGACAGGCTGAGTAACCTGTGGACCCTGTGACTGTTGCAGTGAGGGGACTTCACACGTCCCTGATGTGATTGAGAGTCCTGGGGTGGAGAGATGATCCTGATCACAGAGGGCTGGAGAAGAGAGATGCCAAAGGAGCGTGAATTCGAAGAGGTGCAGTGTGATTCCAGGAGCAGGTGTTGGAGTGCTGCACTGTGAGGACGGAGGCAGGGGCCGCAGCCGAGGAACACGGCGGCTCTCAGTCGCCCGCAGGAGCGAAGGGAGAGATTCTGCCTTCGCAGCCTCCGGAAGGAACTGGCCCTGCTGGCACCTTGACCTTAGCCTGGGGGAGTTCATCTTGGACTTTGACCTCCACAAACAGAGGAGATTAAATTCCTTACAGTAGCAATAGGAATATGCAGTACAGGAATCAGTGAAAACAGAAATCTGTTGTTATGAAGCCTCTGAAATATGAACTGCTCAGTTCTCTGTGTCCTCAGTGGAAATTATGCCCATGGCATTGAGCTTTTCTTTTGGGGATCTTTATTGGATAGTTTATTTCTATTTAAATTGTCTATTTAATTTAGCATCTACTTTTAAAATTCTAACTGCCAGATTCCTGGCCGTAACAGATTGTACAAGCACAGAGAAACTCACGTTTGGATAGTCACTCAAAAATAATCAAATGAATTAAAATGTTTTATGAAAACTTTAAGATTGGATGTACATTTGAACGACACCATATGTTCAACTTGTTGAACTCAGTAGAAGCCTTACAAAGCTCATAAGATTTTTTTGTTTTACTTTTGTATTTGATAATTAATACCATTAAGTAAGTGGAAATTAAAAATACTTCAGTGCAATAAATTCCAAAGACAATATTATCAGATCAGGAAAAAAATTAGGGACATGTACACATCTTAGGCACATAACATACTTGACTAATTAATTGCTACTTATGATTTAACATAATCACATCAAGTAATTTACTACTTTAAATAACCCATTTTTAAGGTAAATCTAAGTAACTGTCAATTCCAGAAGAACACCGAGAAGTAGCATCTAATGAACCCACTAAGAATTTTTCATCAAAATCAGTGTTGGCCACAGCTGGAAGGCTAAGGATGGCTCTTTCAGAGTTAAATCATTGAAGAATCAAAACGTGGAATATGGTGGTAAAAAGGTACAAAGTTGCAGGGTCAATCAGTTTTGGAGAATATCATTCCCAGTGCCATACCCTTGCCGTGGAATTCCCTAAAGAGTACATCTTAAGTGTGGTCCCTCTAGGAAAAAGAAGGGAGGAGGGGAGAAAATGTTACTGGGCGGAGCTGGGTATGTTAGCTTGCTTTGAATCTCAAAACATCAAGTCATACACTTAAGTATATGTAGTAGTTTGTCTCGTTTCCACCTCAGTAAAGATAGGGGAGATCAAAAGAGTAATGATACCTCTCGACGCATGAAAACCACGGAATTCCTACCTCCACGGCCCGAAGTATGGATCCATTTAACACAGCCAAACCCACTTGCTGAGGTGTTGTCTGAGTGCTCTTAAATCACAGCACAGTGGTGGCTCCTAGGTCCCACAAACCCAATCTACTGACCTTTTTTTTTTTTTTTTTAAGATTTATTTATTCACTTGAAAAGTGAGTCACGGAGAGAAGGCAGGAGACAGAAGTGTTTCATATGCTGGTTCACTCCCCGAATGCCTGTAATGGCCAGGGCTGGGCCAGGCCAAAGCCAGGAGCCTGGAATTCCATCCAGAACTCCCACATGGGTGCAGGGGCCTGAGCAGTTGAGTCATCTCCCGCTGCTTTCCCAGGTGCATTAGCAAGTAGCTAGATCAGAAGTGGAGCAGCCAGGACACAAACCAGCACCCATAGGGGATGCTGTCTTCAGAGATGGCAGCTTGACCTGCCGTGTCACAGCACCAGCCCCTCCTACCTGGCCTTTTACAGAAATGGATTGTGACCCCTGAGCTCCGTGCCTTACACTGCACGCTGCAGGACCAAAGGAGGATGCTGATTGAAGCGTAGCTTGAGGATGAAGTGGCTAATTGCCACATGCATCCTCAATATAAAATGACTTTTTTAAAGAAGCACGACTTGCATCCACCAAAATTGACACCTTTACTGTACGTACATACGTGGCTGAGGCTGTTGTGTTAAAATGCCACCTGAGTATGGCACAAAGGAGGACTTTTTCTTTCCTGTTAGCCCAACACTGTTCTGTGCAGAGAGTGACAGTGCCTTCATTGTCAAGTAAAACTTCAAACGACTTAAAATTAAAAAAAAAAAAAAAGATGAAATTCTGTTATGGCACAGTGTAACTTTTATTTCAGCAGAGCTGTTCTTTAACACTAACAGCATAAATCCACATTTTCACCAACTCAGATACTTTCATTCGTGACTGCTGAACCATAGAAGTTTCTTAGGAGACAGGCTTGGAGGTGCCCTCCTTTCAGACACCATTAAGGTGGGGTCAGTATTCCATCACAAATGTCTTTTTTCTCTCTTCTTCTTCTTTTTTTAATGGCCACAGTTGTCCTTTGTATTTCTCTTTTCAAGCAGGTGAAGAGTTTCCCATTTTAATATTAGAGTCTCCGCATTTCAACCTAAATATTCATCAAGGGGTGACCTAGGAAACAAGCTCTTAGAACACAAGTAACATTACTTAGTGTATTACAAAAGTGTCTATTTGCTAATTACTATAAATACCCTTGATAAAAATGATTTTTAAAAAAGCATGGTTTTTTTGTGGTGCACTGATACACTTCGCTGAAGATTTTGGATTAATATGGAGCTAAGAAGGACTCTTGGTGGATGGATGTGTCTTTCCTTTGAGGAACTGGCAGAGTTCTTTACTTTACTTAGAATCTTGTAGTTGTGCTGTCTCAGTACTATGAGGGTCCAGTGTATGTTGAGGGGACCAGATCAGGTAAAGTGAACATAGACACCTTGTTGTCATTTGCAGGGCTCCGTTTGACCTTTGACGATTAGTGTTAGTGTTAAAACGTGGCTTTATTATTCCAATGAAAGTTACACTGAAGCGGAAGACCTGGCAAAGGACATTTTCTTGGTCACAGTGCATGCATTTTTGCTGGGGCCTTCTGCAGAGTAAGAGGTGATTATGTCAGCCCGCTTTTACAGGCGTTCACTCTTTCTTTAGCTTGGAACTGGGGCAGCAGATGGCTGTCTGATACAAGGTTGTCAGGCTGAGATCTGACTTGCTGCCCTGGGGAATGGTCACTTACAAGCAAGCAAACCAGGTCAGTGGTTTAAATTTAAAGTGACCAACTGACATCGAGTGGCAAGGAAGTCAGGATTTATTATCTTCTGCATTTATTCAGTTTCTGCTGTTTAATGGGAGCTTAGCCTACTTGATTTGTATCTCCTTCTAATGAGATGACAGAAATGAAAGCATATTCTAAGAGTGAGGCTGCATTGTAGAATCCAGTTTTAACTGCCTTCCCAAACACAGCAGAGTGTGTGTGGGTTGCTATAGAAATGGTGGTTACTGAAGCAGCCTCTTATCATGTATGGTGCATACGTATCAGACGCTCAGGAATACCAGTCAGAATTGGCCTGCTCCAGATTTGTCTCTGCTTCGGATGGTGAACATCCCTGCTGATGCCCCGCTCCTTTAACTGGTCCTTTCAGGTACGTTGTGGCCAGCTTGCCCTTGAAGGTGGCGCTGGATTTAAAATGCAGATCTAAGATTTTTCTCCCCACCCCCTTTTTTTTTTGGTGGTGGGTGGTGTAGGGGTGGGTGGAAGTTCTAGAAGCACCAAATTATGTTACAACTCTGAGAAAATGGGAATAGCTTTACTGAGCATATAAACTGTGGACTGTGAATGATAATGTGTTGGTGCGGGTTCATCAGTTGGAGTTAATGTACCACCCTGATAGGAGACATTGATAATGGAGAGGCTGTGCATGCTGAGGGGGCGGGGACGCCTGGGAAATCTCTGTACCTTCCTCTCAATTTGTGAAATTAAAACTGCTCCTTAAAATGAAATCCTTAATAAGAATAATAACAGCTTGCCTTTTTTCTCTGTATATTATAAGGCTTATGTCTTAGTAGAAGACATGGAATACTGGGGTATAATAGTTGAATTATAAGCTATGTTGAAATGTAAGCTATGTTGCATGTTGTGGGCAAAAGTTAGTGTGAAAGGGGCAGTTCATTTCCCCAATAATCATGGATTCATACAGATGATGTTAATTTCATAAATGTTTGCACCATCTCTTCATTATCATTATAATTATCCATAAAGAACAGGTGCAGTAGTTGAGGGTATTAAACCAAGGAGGAAATGGACTTACCTAGCCACGTGTAATATCTGTATATCCCTAAGGAAGATGTTTTCTGGAATAAGTCTTGTTACAGTGAGGGCCATTGCTTAGAAACAAAGCTGTAACTCCCAGGAAAAAGATCTCTGCTTTCCCAGATGTTAAAGATACTTTTAGAAGGTGAATGGGCTTCAGTGAGATATGTGAGAGGAAAAGGAATAGTTAACCTGCAAAGCAAACAGATTGGCAGGTGGCAACAGTAGCTAAGCATACAGAGGGCACCAGAGTTAATCACAGTAAGTGATGGCTATCCGGTGCAAACTTTGTCTTGTCCACAATGACCACAACGGCCAGGCAGTTTGGTTGTGAATTTTCCTCAAGATACAGATGGCGTCCTTTTGCCACCATGGGCCCGCAGCTTCCCAGCCTCAGTGTTCTGCCCTGTTGTCCGAGTGGAGCAGAGTAAGCCGCGTAACACTTGCACTGCCCAAGGGGAAAGAACGGAGAATGATGTCAGAACATGGACATTTGTTTCTCCATGTTGCCTAGCGACTCAAAAAACAATCTTGTAATATCAGTCCATTTCTAAGAATTGTTAAGCTTGTGGTGTTTGTAGTTACCAAAAACTGGGGATTTTCAGAAAAGAACACCATCACATTAGCTCTTGCATAGCTGGGATTCAGGGCAGTTTTGCTTTAAAACCCCATTCGCAGGGACTTTGTTCTCCTAAAGGATCATTTTATATGGAACAAGCGTTTTCCATATTTGGGTTTAACTGAAACTATTTTCAGGGAACTTGACAAATCGCTGTTACCTGCCTCTGTGATCTTGGAGAATATAGATCAACACATTCCTCCTGAAAGAATATATGTCTTACTTTACAGTCAAGCCTTCATAAATGCTGACGGAGAATTCGCTTATCGGCTCATCCGTGGCGAATGCTGGCTTTTCTCTTCACCAAGAAACCTCAAGGCACTCTAGCTCTGCACCGAACGTGTGCCTTCCAGGATCAGTTGGGTGAAAACAATGAGGAAAGGAAAGCTGCCGTCATTTCTTTAAGAACCAGACATTTTCCAAATATCTTCTGTTTTCATTGGCCTCCCCTTGAATGGCTAATTAAAAGGTAAAAATATTTTTGATAGATTTGAGAATTACACAGAGTCATGTGCAGCCTATAGCGCTTGTGAATAGAACATAAACAGCTTGCAGTCCAGCCGAGAAGAGAGCTGGGCCTTGAGTTGCGTGGTCTGCAGCAAGTTCTGTACCTCTCTGGGGCCTCAGTTTCAATGTCTACAAATGAGAAGGATAATAGTCACAATCGCTACCCCATGGAATTGTGAGCACCGTGCCCTTGGTAAAAGGCCTTATATGTGTTAGCCATTATATTATCATCATTAGTGCTATTATGGAGCCTATATACAGTTAGAGATTTTTTTTCTGTCTTGTTTGTTTTTTGGTGAAGCATAGTATGAGACAAGGACAGGTAGAGTGAAACCTTAATATCTTTAACATCACTGGCTCATCCCTGGCTGCTGGCAGGCCCCAGCCAGCGTGAGTTGCCACTGCCTGCTGTCTACCAGCTGTCTGTATTTTGAGTATCATAACAACACTTACAGTTCAGAATAGGTAATGCCTTCTAATCTGAGGAAAGCAGGAATGTGGGCAGCCATGTCACCAGAGGGTGGGCCCAGCTGGCCTCCAGCTCAACTCCCTTCTCTCAGTGGAACCCTGTTGGTGTCTGCAGTAACGTGTGTCACCATGCTGCCTTCCCGGATGAGGACACCCAGCCCTGGTACTTACCTGCAGCCACACTATGCTGGACAAGATTCGGTGCTTTTCAGGATGAGGCCTGCAGACGCAGAGAGCTGCTCTCTGGTCTGGGAATTGATCCACAAAGATTTGTAAGCTTGAGGTTTGGGTTTTAATCATGATGTTTTAAAGCTTAACATGAGCATAATGTGCGTCATGTAGATTCAGTACAGAATTTTAAACTACCAATTTTATTGCCTGAATGTAAATTGACGAATGGACAATAATAGGACTAGTAACTATTAGTGGTAAACGTCATATATAAATGACACAAGCCCCACATATTAAGGAAAAGTGAAATTAAAGTGTATTGAAAGAAGGAAAGTTTTCACAGTGTGTTTGGCTTGGGAATGGTGGTAGAAAACGTAACTCATAGGTGGGCTGAGCTCAAAGAAGCCCTGCCCTGGCCATGCATGTGATGTTTGTGTTGCAGGTGAGATGTTCAGCTCAGTAATGTGTCTTCGGGTACTACATTACGTTGAGGTGATTTAATTTAGTTTTTTTTCTTTAAACCCTGGTGCCTTTTTTTTTTTTTTTTTTTTTTTTGACAGGTAGAGTTGTAGACAGTGAGAAAGATAGAGAGAAAGGTCTTCTTCCATTGGTTCACTCCCCAAATGGCCAGGAGCCAGGTGCTTCTTCCTGGTCTCTCATGCAGGTGCAGGGCCCAAGCACTTGGGCCATCCTCCACTGCCCTCCCAGGCCACAGCAGAGAGCTGGACTGGAAGAGGAGCAACCAGGACTAGAACCCGGCACCCATATGGGATGCCAGCGCCACAGGCGCAGGATTAACCAAGTGAGCCATGGCAGCTGCCCCCTGTTGCCTTTTTTCTGTCTTTTGTCCGTATGGTTTAGTTTTGTACTCTTGTATGAGCTGTAAGCTTTTGTATCAGTATAAACTAAGGTCAACACTTTGTATGGGAACTTTTTAAAAAGTGGTTTTGTGCACTCATCAAGTCTGAAAAGCCCTGGTTTAATATATATGTATATATACATATGTATATGTATGTGTATGTGTACATATATATATATGTATGTATGTCCTGGCCTGGTCATATCTGCTTTAGGCACAACTTCATCAACACTTCAGGTGCAATCTTGGGAAAATAGACATTCAGAGGAGACATTTATATAGGTTATTTTACCTCTTTGCAATCAAAGTGCACCCCTTAGTACTTCTGCCCCATGAGCAGCATCCCTCAGACCAAGCAGGGGCCCTTGCCCCAAGTCCTGCATTTCAGAACACCCCCCTCTAGCCCTCCTCCCAGGGCACTCTTTCCCATGGGATTGTGTAGCTGCTGACTGAGGAGGAGGTGCTCACCTGAAATCTTAACCCCCTTCCTGGAACACCTTCCTGGCACCCAGGACCCCACAGTCCCCTGGCCAAACAGGCCTAAGCCTGCTCCCAGGCTCATCTCCTGGATGCACATCCCATGTGTACCCCCAAGCCACAGCAGTGGCCACCAGCTGGGGAATGAGCGCAAATGTGTGAGTTGTGGGTCCACATGTGTGCACAGGCCAGGGATGAGTTGGGAAGGGGAGCAGGTCACTAAGCAGCTCTCTGTGGCCATGGTGTTCCAGCACATACTCTGAGGAGTTCAAGACATCCACATTCCCACCCACGTTTGGATCCTATGGAGTCCTGGTGAGCGGACATTTGTCAGTGTGGGCTTTATAGCTTTTAAATGTTTAGGTTTGTTACATTTGGGCCTCCATGGGTACTTAGACTTCGAGTTCTGCAAATGCTGAGATGGGCCTTTACTTGGGAAAGCTGCTTCCCTAGACCTAACGTTTCTAGTCTCAAAAGTGAAACATGCGATGGTACTCAGAAAGTTCATTACAGGTGGAATTAAAAGCCCACTTTATTGGAGCAGGCATTTAGCATAGCAGTTAAGATGCCTGCATCCTGGGGCCAGCTCTGTGGTGTAGTAAGTTAAGCCTCCGCCTGCGGCGTTGGCATCCATATGGGTGCTGGTTCATGTCCTATCTGCTCCCCTTCTGATCCAGCTCTCTAGTGATGGCCTGGGAAGGCAGTGGAAGATGGCCCAAGTGCTTGGGCCCCTGTACCCACATGGGAGATCAGAAGAAACTCCTGGTTTCTGGCTTGGATCAGCCCAGCTCCAGCTATTGTGGCCATTTGGGGAATGAACCAGTGGATGGAAGACCTTTCTGTAACTCTGCCTCTCAAATAATTAAGTACATCTTTAAAATAAAAAAAAGAAGAAGAAGAAAGAAAGAAAAGAAAAGAGGAAGATGCCTGCATCCCATGTCAGATTACCTGGACCCAGCTCCCACTCCTGACTCCAGTTTCCTGCCAATACAGACCCTGAGAGGCAGCAATGATCGCTCAGGTATTTGAGTTCCTTCCATGTGGAAGACCTGCGTTGACTTCCTAGTTCCTAGTTTCAGCCAGGCCCAGTCCTGGCTGTTGTGGGCATTTTGGGGAAATGAACCAGCAAATGGGAGCTCTGTCTGTTTTTATCTGCCTCTCACATAAATTTTAAATTGTTTTTGGAAAATAAGTCTATTTTGGTACAAAAAAAGTTTTGAAATCTATGCAAATAAAAAGGGTCTTCAAAAAGTTGAAGAAAATGCATATTACAAAATAACTATGCATAGATCTCAAAATTTTGGCACCAAAATAAATTTATCTTTTAGTTCCACTTTCCATGAGGTTTTTAAAATATGTATGATTTTAAAAATTTATTTGAAAGGCATAGTGACAGAGAGAAAAAGAGATCTTCCATCTGCTGGTTCATTCTCCAAATACCCTGTACAGCCAGACTGGGTCAGGCCAAAGTTAGAAGCCTGGAATTTCATCCATATCTCCCACCTGGGTGGCAGGTTCAAGTACTTGAACCATCATCTGCTTTGTTCTCAGGTGCATTAGCAAGAAGTTGGATCAGAAATGGAGCAGCTGGGACATGAAACACACACCTGATATGGGCATCCCAAGTGGTGGCCTAACCCGCTGTACCACAGTGCCCACCACTCTGTAAAGTTTTTGAAGTACTCTCATAAGGCCTACTAGTCAAGCTTGTATAAAACATTAAGTACAATAGTAGACAATATAAAGCATGTAGCATGTTCCCAGCCATATCGTATGTTCTTAATATCCTTCCTTTGGATCCCCTGATTAAAATTGCTATACTCATACCTGCTCACACCACAAACACTTCAGCATGTGCAGAAGTGCTCCATTAGCAGTTTGTGTAAAAATACCTTTGCTGGAGCTGGAACTGTGGCAAAACAGGTAAAGCCACTGCCTGCAATGCCAGCATCTCATATGAGCACCGTTTCAAATCCTGGCTGCTCCACTTCTGATCCAGCTCCCTGGTAATATGCCTGGAAAAGCATTGGAGGATGGACCAAGTGCCTGGGCCCCTGCACCCACGTGGGAGACCCAGGAGAAGCTCCAAGCTCCAGGCTTCGTATCAGCCCAGCTCTGGCTGTTGCAGCCATTTGAGAAGTGAACCAACAGATGGAAGACCTCTCTCTGTCTCTAACTCTGCCTCTGCCTCTGCCTCTCTCTGTGTAACTCTGCCTTTCAAATAAATAAAAAATAAATCTCTAAAAAAAAGAGAAAAGAAAGAGAAACACCCTTTCTGGCTCCTCAACAGTATATACAGATTAGTTTCATGCAACAGCCCAGCTAGTCTTTTGCTGGTGTCTTTTGTTTTTAATTGATTGACTAGCATTTTACCAAAAGCAGTTATTAATTTCCCTTCCAGAAGAACAGACAAAGATTGGTTTTGGATGTTAAAAATGATAATAACAGGGGCTGGCACTGTGGCGCAGTAGGTTAATCCTCCACGCAGGTTCTAGTCCCGGTTGCTCCACTTCCAATCCAGCTCCCTGCTGTGGCCTGGGAAAGCAGTAGAAGAGGCCCAAGTCCTTGGGCCCCTGCACCCACGTGGGAAACCGGGAAGAAGCACCTGGCTCCTGACTTTGGATCGGTGCAGCTCCAGCTGTTGCGGCCATTTGGGGAGTGCACCAATGGACAGAAGACCTTTCTCTCTGTCTCTCCCTCTCACTATCTATAACTCTAACTCTCAAATAAATAAATAAAATATTTTTTAAAATGATAATAACAACAATGACACTCTGAGTGGTCATTTTGGTGCAGCAGGTTAAGCCACTGTATCACAGTGCTGATTCAAATCCCACTACTCAGCTTCCAATCTAGCTTCCTGCTGAAGCATCTTTGGAGGCAGCAGATGATGTCTCACGTACTTGGGACCCTCCACCTGCATGGGAGACCTGGATGGAGTTGTAGGCTCTTGGCTTCAGCCTGGCCCAGCCCTGACTCTGTGCATTTTAGGGAGTGAACCAGCAGATAGAAGAACCTTCTCTCTGTCCCTGTCTCTCTGTGTGTGTATCTTTCTCTCTCTCTGCCTTTCAAGGAGATGAAAATAAATAAACATTTAAAAATACAGCTACTTGAGGGCTGGTGCTGGGGTGTAGTAGATTAAGCCTCTGCCTGCAGTGCTGGCATCCCCTATGGGTGCTAGTTTGAATCCCAGCTGCTCCACTTCCCATTCAGCTCCCTGCTAATGTGCCTGTGAAAACAGTGAAAAATGGCCCAGGTGCTTGGGCCCCTATACCCATGTGGGAGTCCCAGAAGATGCTCCTGGCTCCTGGCTTTGAATCGGCCCAACTTTGGCAGCTGCAGCCACTTGGGGAGTGAACTAGTGAATGGAAGACCTCTCTGTCTCTCCCTGTCTCTGTAACTCTGCCTCTCAAATAAATAAGTAAATCTTTAAAAACAATAGATACTAGATATAATGACTAAAGATTTTTAAATTTTTTTAAAAAAGAGAACAGATTTCATGTATTCCATAGATTGAGTCCTAAGAAGATAATCATACTTTCCTTCCTTCCTCAATTCCTTCTCCTTCCTCTTTCTTTATTTTTCCTTTAATTTTTGCAATAACATAATTTGAATTTACTTTTTTCTTTTATTTTTTTTTTAATTTTTTTATTTTTTGACAGAGTTGACAGCGAGAGAGAGAGACAGAGAAAGGTCTTCCTTTTCTGTTGGTTCAGCCCCCAATGGCTGCTGCAGCCGGCGCACTGTGCTGATCCGAAGCCAGGAGCCAGGTGCTTCTCCTGGTCTCTGAATTTACTTTTTAATCACAAGCTTAATGCACCACTATCCATAATGTTCAACAAGTAAAAAGTTTGAAAGACCACTCTTCCGTAGGAGTATAGACAAGGACTATAAACAATAATGAAATCATAAATTTTTTTAAACTATGCAATAATTACACTCTTCATGGGGATTATGTTTGCCATAATAACTGTGTGGAGAAATAATAGTGAATATGTGTGCATAAGAATGTTTAAATGGAGAAATATACAGCACATTAACATGATCTATAGTCACCTTACTTTGCAATAGAGCCCCAGCACCTACTCCAGTCTAGCCATAACCTAGTACGTTTCATTCAGCCTTTTCACCAACCCTGCTTCTATTCTTCCCTCCCCGGGCTCTGGTAACCACTGTTAACATTTTTAACTTCTTTGAGATCGTCTGTTTGTAGACTCCAGTCTCATCTTACTGGACATAATGACCTCCAATACCAGCTGTGTTGTTGCAAACAAGATTTCCTCCTTTTATGACTGAGTAGTATTCCGTTGTGTATATGCACCGCATTTTCTTTACCCATTCATGGGTGGATGTGCACTTTGGTTGTTTACATTTCTCAGCCATTGTGAATATTGCTGCAGTAAATATGGGAGTGCAGGTGCCTCTTTAAGAGGTTGATTTCATTTCCCTTGGATGAGGAGAATCCAAGGAGAGGGATAGTTAGATCATATGGTAATCCTGGTTTTCGTTTTTCGAGAAACCTCCATGCTGTTTTCCACATGGCTGTCCTGTATTGCATTCCCACCAAAAGTATGCAGAGGTTCTCTTTTCTCACATCCTCATTGACTCCCATTATCTTTTGTTTTTTGATAATAGCCAATCTAACTGGAGTGAGGGGACATCTCATTTTGGTTTCAGTTTACATTTATGTTCTACTATTCCACACATTTTTAATTTTTAAATTATTTTTAAAGGTCTATTTATTTGAAAGACAGAGTGACAGAGAGGTAGGGAGAGACAAAGGGAGAAATCGTCCATCTACTTGTTCAATCCCTAAATGGCCACAATGACTGAGGCTAGGCCATTCTGAAGCCAGAAGCCCAGAACTCCATCCAGGCCTCCCATGTGGGTGACATGGGCCCAACTACTTGGGCCATCTTCTGTTGTTTTCCCAGGAGCATTAGCAGAGAGCTGGACTAGAAGTGGAATAGCTTAAACTTACTGGAGTCCAATGTGGAATCCAGTACCACAAATGATGACTTAACCCACTATGCTACAAGGCCAGCCCACACATTGTGAAATTGTTACTTCTGACCTCTTTAAATATTGCCTGTGTTTTAGGGGACCAGCATTGTGGCGCAGTGGGTTAAGCCTCTACCTGTGGTGCCAGCATCCTGTATGAGCATTGATTTGAGTCCTGGCTGGTCGACTTCCCATCCACTCCCTGCTAATGCATTTGAGGGGGCAGCAGAAGATGGCCCAGGTACTTTGGCTGGGCTCCTGCCACCCAGATGAGAGACCTGGACGAAGCTCCTTCTTCCTGGCTTCAGCCTGGCCCAACCCCAGCCATTGCAGCCTTTTGGGGATGAACCAGGGAGTAAAAGATCTCTCCCTCTGTTTTTTTGTAACTCTGCATTTCAAATAAATAAATAATCTTAAATACATAAGCATATTGCCTGTGTTTTAACATTTTACTTTAGTGATTATATTTTTTGTTAGTATTCACACTAAAGATAGAATGGTTAATGTGCAATGTTTACAATATTAGAACACTCGGAATTTGTTTCTGTGGTTACTCTTCCTAACTAGTGAGTTTTCTGCCTTCTGATATTTTCTTCTTTGAATTTGAAAAACTCCCCTTAACATTGCTTATAACACAGGTCTGGCACTGATCAATTCTCTCAGCTTTTGTTTGTCTGGGATTGTCTTTATCTCTCCCTCATATCTGAAAGAGAGCTTTGCTGGATACAGTATTGGCTGGCATATTTTTTCTTTCGGTCTGTAAAAAAAATCTTAACCCACTCCTGGCCTGTACTGTTTCTGCTGAGAAGTCTCCAGTCCAATGAGTTGGGATCCCTTTCTGTGTCATTTTCTGTTTTTCTCTTGCAGCTTTGATAATCCTCTCTTTTATCGTAGACCCTGGATAGTTGTGTCTGTCTCTAGGTTTAGTAAGTTTTCTGTCATTATCTCTTTGAATATACTTTTTACCCTTTTGAGATTCTTAAGTCTGTTGAGTCCCAGTGACTGAAAATGTACTCCTTTCGTGCTGTCCCATATTTTCTATAGGCTTTCTTCACTCTTCTTGATTCTTTTTTCCTTTTTCCCCCTCCAGCTAGTGTATCTTCACATAGCCTGTCTTCAAGCCCACTAGTTCTTCCTGCTGTTTGATCTGTTTTGCTGCTGGTGCCTTCTGTCATTTTTTTTTTAACTTTTATTTAATGAATATAAATTTCCAATGTACAGCTTATGGATTACATTGGCTTCCCCCTCCCATAACTTCCCTCCCACCCACAACCCTCCCATCTCCCGCTCCCTCTCCCCTTCCATTCACATCAAGATTCATTTTCAATTCTCTTTATATACAGAAGATCAATTTAGTATATATTAAGTAAAGATTTCAACAGTTTGCACCCACCTAGAAACACAAAGTGAAACATACTGTTTGAGTACTAGTTATAGCATTAAATCATAATGTACAGCACATTAAGGACAGAGATCCCACATGAGGAGCAAGTGCACAGTGACTCCTGTTGTAGACCCAACAAATTGACACTCTAGTTTATGGCACCAGTAACTACCCTAGGCTCTCGTCATGAGTTGCCAAGGCTATGGAAGCCTTCCAAGTTGTTATCTAATGGTTGAAACTATTTGCTAAGTATTCATGTAATATTGCTATTGTCAGCAAGCGATCTAGGACTTGCTCCCTCATTTCTCTATTCTAAGCCCAACTTGTTCTTTCATTTCTCTATTCTCCTCAAGGTAGGAAACTAATTCTATTATGAAGGAATCTGCAGGACGCAATTTAATCTTTAGACCTTATAAAAGAGATGGCTAACATTTTTCTGTAATAGCATAGCCAAAATAAGAGCTTAAATAATAATCTCATAGCTAGATTTACTTCGCCATCAGCGAAGTAAACAGTAAGTAGAAAAAACCTCCCTTTCAGACCAAAGGGAAAGAAAGGTTTTAAGTGAGAATATAATTTTCCTCATGGGCATTGTCTACCTTAGAAAAAGTACTACAGAACATGCCTGTGACTATAGACTTGTAGCTCAGGCCACCGAAGATTATAGATGGGACTTGGGCACTCCCTTGACTTGCATCCTCTGGTCTGCCTTAACAAAAACCAGGAGGAAAAGAAAGCTAGGCATCAGAAGCAATGGGTGGCAGGCCTATTAATGGCTGATCTGTACAGTGATCTGCCCTCAAGGAGACCCAACAGGCCAGTCCACTGCAGTGGCTTTCAATGTGGTAAGCCTGGGCTTCAGCAGAAGTCAGCTTGTGAAGAGCCCTGGCAGCTCTGCCAAGAGTTGGATCACTGGAAATGGACCTGCCCTGGAGTCGAAGGATGCCCAGGTCAGAGCCACAGATCTTACTGGCTCAAAGCTGAAAAGCCCTTCACTCAGCCCAGCTTCCAAAGTGACCACTGCAGCTGAGGGGATGGCCAAGTAGGGTCAACAACATTGCAGGCAGAACTGTAAATTTCTTGTTAGAGATGCCACCTGCCTTTACCTGGCTAGCTCTCCTCCCAGCCCAGCCAAGTAATGAAAGTCAACAGAGTGCCTTCCCCTAGGAGGTTCACACCTCCCTTAGGATGTACCCCATGTGAAGAGATAGATAGGTCTGGGCCTCTTAACTTACAAGGCCTAAAGCCCAACAGATTATTATCAAGCCCCTTCTATCAGGTTCTATTTGCCTCTCAATCAGAAAACTTAATTGTAGCTTAGACAGCACCTTTCTTAGCTCCTCTTATAATGACTCTGTCCTTTGTTCTAGACCCTGTCTAGCACACTTGGGCCTCATTCCTTTGTAATCATAACCTCTCCTCTACCACCAATGGCTCTACTCCCAACCTGTGTGTACTGATGGTCCTTTTCCCCACTTAATGCTGTATAATTGTTCAGACCTGGTAAATGCCACTCTTAGGATCATTGGTTACTATCCTCACTCTGTCTTTTATGATCTTGTCTAAATATGATCAGAGTCTGTCATGTTTTTAATTTCATTTTGCATAGTTTTCAGCTAAGGATTTCCACTTAATTTTCTTTAATTCTATCAAATCTCTGTTAGAATATTGAATCATTTGTGTTGTCTTGAAATGCAGTGTTTCCTTAAAACAGCTATTTTGAAATCTTCATTTCGCTGTTTGGTAATCTCAGTTCCTACGTGGTTGGCTTCTGGCACCTTATCTTGCTTTTTAGGGAGGTCATGGTTCCCAGGAAGTTTCTGATGCTTGTTTTATAAACATTGTCTGCACATTAAAGGATTAGTTACAGTAATCTGGCTTTGTGGCTGTCATTCTAGAAATTCTAAGTATTCTGCTTGTCTTCCTGAGCCTGGGATGCTTTTGCTGTTTCAGCACTAGATATCACCCTATGTCGCAGTTTGCCCTGGGGCCACTGTTGATATGTTTTTACTGATTCAATCTTAACAATACTCCCCAAACTCATTTGTGTCCAAATCTTCAGTTGATGTGTTGTTCAGTATGCACTGGTAAAGTGCCTAAAAAGAAGGTAGTTTGTCCCTACAGCCCTCTCCTGGGCCTGTGTTAGGCTCATACTCCTGTTCTGTGTCCATGGATGCCATATTACTAGATCATACCTGGAACCCTTGGCCCACCAAGACCAGTTCTGCCTAGGAGTGAGACTGAAACTCACCCTGCTGTGGGTGTCCTCCTGCAAGGTGAATTCACTGCCCAGTGCCGTATCTGTCAGCCGCTGGTGATATCGACTGAGGTACATGACTGCTTAACCAGAGCCACAGAACTCTGCTGGGCACTGACACGGGTCCAAAAATTCTGTCTTCAGGATCTGCCCAGTGCTGGATCTTATCAGCCTGGCCCTGAGTCCTTAAACATTCCTGTGATTGCTTGCTGTCTTCCCAAAGTTGTTTGAGGGAAGCAGCCCTTTAGCTTCTCAGGCAGGCCCTAGGTGGGTCATACTTGGGTCTCACCGTTTCCAGGCCCTGTACAGTCTTAGGGGTACACACCAGGCCTGCAAGAGGTGGCAGTAACATACCCCAAAACAAGTCTGTCTCAACAGGATGTAGGCCTCCTGATACTGGGGCAGGTCCAGAGATTCTGTTCATAGGCTTGTTGCCTCAGAATGGAAACTGTTAGCATCCACTGAGCCGTAGGTTTAACTAGCCCAGCCCTGAGTCGCAAGACAGCCCCTTGCTGTCTGCCCAAGGTTGGAAGAGTGTGATAAAGGCAGGCATCTAGCTGCCCTGACTGGCCTCAGGCCTGTCGTACCTGGTTCCCACAGTCGCAGATTCCCACAAATTCTCGGGGATATTCACCAAGCCCACTTAGGCCAGCAGTGACGTGTCAAAATGAGTCTGACCCCTAGAGTGCAGGTCTCTGTTGGATGCTAGGCAAGTCTGGAGGCTCATCTGTGGGCTCCGGCCAGGGGACTCCCAGCCTTTGGGTTCTATCAAGTGCTGGGTCTTACGTGGTACAGTAGCCCGACTCTGAGCTCAGGGGCATAGTCCTAAACTGCCCCTCCGGCTTCTCTGGGTGGTTTTGCTTTCTTCTGGTGGTTGGAGTGTCAGCGACTGCCTGGAGATAGAGGCTCCAAATATTTGCTCCATTGGTATGAGCCTGGGAGCAGGTACTGGGGAATTGACCTAACTGAGGTGTCTTTCCATGCAGTGCTTCTTGGAGCTGGGGGAGGGGTGACACAGGCACCTCTTCCCTTCTTGCTTTCTTCAATCAGCTTTTCTTATGATTATAGCAACACAAGGCACTGTGGTCTCTCACATGACTTCTGTAGCCCTAGTGAAAGTGATTTCCAGGGCTGATATTGTGGCATAGCAGTTGAGCTGCTACCTGTAACACCAGCATTCCAAACGAGCACTGGTTCGAGTCCTGGATGCTCCACTTCTGATCCAACTCCCTTCTAATACACCTGGGAAAGGTAGCCCAATTCCATGGATCTCTGCCAACCACGTGGAGTTCCTGGCTCCTGGCTTCTGCTTGACCTAGTTCCAGCCATAGTAGCCATTTGGGGAGTGAACCAGTGGATGGAATCTCTCCCTCTCCCTCTCCCTCTCCCTCTCCCTCTCCCTCTCTCCTCAACTCTTCTTTTCAAATAAATAACATAACTCTTAAAAAAGAAGAAGAAGGTAACTTGGTGTGTGTGTGTGTAGCTGAACAGACTGGCCTGTCTGCAGGGAGCCTTTTACTCAGCCACCATCTTGGCTGTGATCACCAACATTTTCAACTTCATGGTTTGAAGTTTGCCAGAACTGAAGCACATAACAAATAGGATCACAGCTCAAATCATTTGAAAAAAAATATTTCTTTACTCTGTTCATTCTTAGCTGAGCCTATCCATTAAGAAAACAGGTATCAGCATAGACCAATATTTTTTGGTCATTATTCTCAAAACAACCATGGAGGTAGGAGACTAACAATTTTCTTTATCAGAAAGAAGCCAAAGGTTGGCATAGGTGTTGGCTCAGTGTACCTTCAGAACCTCCTAGGGAGTGGAGAAGGGGAGGTGAAAAACAGTTTCCTTCGGACTCCAGATCCCCTTCCTGTTCTAAAATGTCAGGTTTCTGCACAGTCCTACTTCAATTCCAAGACTTAATGTGACTTATAAGAATAAAGGACTAAATCTGGGACTATAAAACAACAGCACATTCCCAAATGCATTTTGCTTGGCTTATAAAGTTGGTTTGGGGACATTTGTTTGTTGTTGTATTTTAACTTATTGCCAATATTAAGAAATGAAAAGATTTCCCACGCAATAGTCTCTTGGGAAAAAAAAAAAGCCAACAATTCATTTGTTTAGAAAGTATTGATTGAACATCTTCTTTGTGCCAGACAATACCCTGTTTTAGGCTCTTGGAATAAAGTAATGACAAAACAAATCAAGGAAGGCCCTATAATGACTAAGTTTTTGTTCTAGAAGGAAACAATGTACCAGATGGCTTAGGTACACAAGATGGTTAAGCAAAGTGATGTCAGAAAGAACCATTGGCTGATCGGAGTCTTTGGAGAGGTGACATTCGAGCTAATATCACAAAGACACCTGTGGGTGCTTAATATGGAACTGTCCTAGGGGCAGAACATCCTGGGCAGAGGAAACAGTCAATGCAAAGTTCTTGAGGTTGGAACCCCGGGAGTTCCAGGTCACTGAACAGCCCATCCCCTTAAGCAAGGACTCCATGACACGTGTAGGTGCCCAAGCTTGCTGATTCCAGTGTACAGTCTGACCAGTGACTGGACTCCTTCCTGAATTTATCAGGAGTATCTCTGAAGTTGCTTCCAGCACTGGTTGCCCAGCCAATGTGCTGTGGTCACATGGGAAGCGGCATCAGAGTTTCCTTAAAGATTGGCCAACCCCACAAACTGCAGATAACATAATGCTTTGCCCCTGGAATTGTGTTGTGTAGACAAATGGAGTCCACATCACTCCATAGCTTTTAAGAACTACAGACTCTCAGGGTCTTACAGAAGCATCAAGCCAGAATCTGCACTTTGGGAAATCTCCATTTGAGCAAGCTCTTTAGCTAGCGCTGGGTGATAGCATCTTCTCCCGTCTCCCCAGATGCTTGTACATTCTCGCCTGTATTGTCCTCTGCCCTGAGTCATTTTTCTAATGTGTGGGGACTACTGACTGTGCCTTCATAGCCCTGTCTGCTTCCTGCCACCCAGTCCCTTCTGATGTGGACTTGCAAGTCTTGTGTTTGGTTTCTCTCCAGATGGGGCTAATTAGCTTCTGAAAATTTTTATAGGCCTATTGTAATTTCACATTTCTCTTATTAAATTTTGTTAAAACTATCATATCCTAATAATTTTGGCTACCTATTAAAGGCATAAGCTTTGTAGAACTCTACCAAAGACTGCTTTTTCCTAAAACTTGTTTCAGTAAGTCTCAGGAAAGTTCAGCTAAAGCTTTAAAAAAACATCAGTTGCTTGGATTAAATTTGTTTTTAAAGAATCTCCTTCTCAAAAACTCCCCTAAAATACCCAGGGAACATTTTGCAGAGAATACAAAATCATTTCTTGTTTTAATTCCTAATATTCAAGATATCTATGATTTTATGCTTTGAACAGAAGGTATTTGGTTATAGTGAGTTGCCTTTAATTTTATTCTTGTTTAAGCCAATCCTAAAATGTACTTACCCAAAGCTGCAAGAATCTAACCATCTGCACAGGACTTTTGCTCTTCAGTTCTGTTGCTTTCAACAGAAATGATTAGATAATTGACCACCAGGCAAATCCTTTGCTATATAATTAACTAAGAATGTTTACTTCACAGATTTAATTGAAAAATAATTCCAGAGAAGGAAACCTGGCTATTCAAAGAGATAGGCTTTAATTTGGGGGAAAAAAAAGAAGGCTATCCCATAATATCATAAATGTAGATATTGTCCCTTTCTGCCATAATGATGAACATACTTAAAGAACTGATAGATTTTTATATGTTGATTTTAGTGAGGGATGCTGTGCCAGTTTTCTGGATGCATACAATAAAATAGAATTAAACCTTGATGCATCTGTAGGTACAAGGGCTTCAAAAAATTCGTGGAAATGGAATTAAAAGATAAGTTTGTTTTGGTGCGGAAAATTAGGAAATCCATGAGTAAGAAGATCTTCAAAGTTTCATGGAAATGTATGTTATGAAAAACTCTCCCAGGATCTGCATGGGCAGAGAACTGCAAGTGAGAAACAGAGCCAGTACTGAGTCCAGGTACTCCGTTATGGAATGCAGGAGTCTTAACCACTAGGCCCAGTTCTCACCCGATAAACTTATCTCTTAATTCCATTTTCCATGAACTTTTTCAGTATGCTCATATAGGTGGTAGAAAATTATAGTAGAGACTGTAGCCTGAGTTAATGCAGATGAAAATCATGAAAGTAAGTCTCCTGGTTTCTAAAGAAAGTTGGTATGTGTAATGCTCTGTAAGGATGACGAGGAACAGGAGGAAGAGCAGCTTGCTATGGAGTGAGACTACATTCTTGTTAAGAGGAGTGTTCCTTAAACAACCGAATGTTGACTCCATGTGAACACTCAGCAGGGCCACCATAGCTCAGGCAAGGATAGCTGGATGGCCTGGGGCGTCAGCTGAGAGGCAAGATGACAGTAGGTTCCTGCTGTTGAAGTCCATGCCTGCATCAGCCCAGGTGACCTCACTTTTCATTATAAGTTGTCCCAAATGTTTCAGTGAAAATTCAGATGCAGGAGTAGAAATGGCTAGATTTCAACATGAATAATCACCTAGTTGTTGTTAGGACTTTTTGAGTAAGGATTTTCTATGGAATTTCTTCATAGCATCTTCCAAGGAAAATATATCCATTAGAATATGTTTAAATGATAAGGCCATTTATTGTTTATGTGATAAAGGCAGGTGGCTTCAGGGGGTTCCATGCTATCATCAGTGTGGTTCCCTTCTTTGCCACATCATCAGTCCACACAGCTGGAAAGTGGCAAAGCCAGAATTGATAAGTAGGAAGTCACCAGGTGGTATTTATCTGCCGTGTATCCTGAGGTCTGACATCGTACCAGATCTCAGTGTGCAAGCAGCGACATGTGTTCATGTGTGTGCAAAGTGCCGCCTTGAGTGCATAGTAAAGTCAGAGTCTTCACTTGAAGCTTGCTATTCAGAATCTGTAGTGTGCATAGTATCAGGCCTTCCTGCTTATTTCCAAATGCTGAGTTGAGGCATTCTGGCTGCTGAGGAGGGTTTCCAGGTGCAGTGAGTATGCCAGGACCAAAACTCAGGAAATCTGAACTCCTGAGTTTGTATTTAGACATTGGTTTTGAGGACCTTTTCTATGTGTCAGGGTTCGTTTCCCTTTTGAGAGCCATTTTTAAGTCTCTTGATCTCTCTATTCTTTATATTTTGCTCATAAAAGGCGACTTCAGTATTGGTTGGTAACCAAGCACAAAAACCACACCCTTGGTGATTGCTGGGAGACCCCATCAGATCTTACAGGCGAGCAGAAGGCGTATCTCTTCCTGCCTGTCAATTATTGCATGTGATAATCATTGTAGTCAAATGCAACTTCTAAATTAAGAACTCTCAGTGCTTTATAAACACTGAACCTTGCCAGTTGAATACATAACTAAGTCATTTTCAAAAGATTAGGAAGATATCTCAACAAATTAATTATTCTTGAAACTATCTCTGAGTCTTCTCGTTGTATAAGGCTTAAGTCTGAGGATAATTCAAAAAAAAAAAAAAAAATCCTGACTGTGGATTCAGAACATTGCAGAGGCTGTTCCTTTGTTCTGTTCCTCTCACTGCCTGTGTGCATCCTTCCAAGCACAGTTCTCTCAAGGTGCACTCCCTGTTTCCTGGTAGCAAGCTGCCCCAGCTGGGAAGTTGTCCAGATTGGTGGTGGTGAGGAGCTGAGCTGGTAACAGGATGCTGATGACAACAAGCTATGAGAGAGAAGGAAAAGGGAAACACATGTGAGAGTGGATAGACCACTTTAGCTGAAAAGCAAACAATTCTATATTCCTCAGTAGGCACCTGCTGTCCCTGACCATAACTCATCAAGAAAAGTAAAATGTGTTCACTTTTGTAAGCCAAAAGTAAGGGATGCTCTTTAGCATTTTTATAGAACCACCTTTACAAATTGTGCCAGATTCCAGACCATGTTTAGGACGTGTCCTGGAATTTTCTGTGAGTGACACTTCTCTTATCTTCACACAGAGAAACCTCCCTTTTATCTGTTTCATACATTAGCTCTGCTTAAATTCCATTAAAGAGGCAGGAGTGTGGCCTTGCTGTTAAAGCACTCTTGGGACTCCTGCAAACCATAGTAGAGGCCTGAGTTCAAGTACTGGCTCCACTCCTGATTCCAGCTTCCTGCTAACCCAGACCCTGGGTGGCAGCAGGTGATGGCTCAAGTAGTTAGGTCCCTGCCACTCACATGGGAAACCCAGATTGAACTCCTGGACCCTGAATTTGGTCTGGCCCAGCCCTGACGGTTACAAGCATTTGGGGCATGAACCAGCAGATGGAGATCTCTCTCTCTCTCTCTCTCTCTCTCTCTCTCTCTACCTTTCAAATAAAGTAGATTTTTTAAAATTAGCAATTCAATTAAGGAGAGTTCAAGTGCTTTAAAAACTATTTGATGATCTAGAAGTTTCCATAATTCAGAATTTCATTCTTGCTGCTACCAGAGAGATCACCATATAATCATTACACACATGCAGTCCCAGTAATAGACACGGCCACCTGCCTTGGTCAGAGCAAAGAGGCGCATGTCATGACTCAGCCAACTCCTGAGATACTCGTGGGCAGCCCGGTCAGTGCAACTGTAGCTGGGATGCTTTTGCAAGAAGCAGCCTGGCTAGGGCCAGTGGAGCAGGGCATGAGGAAGAACAGGCTGCTGCCTGCTACCTTCAGCAGGACCCCACCTGAGGCTCTGCATGTCTAGACCCTGAGAGCAACAGTGAGCACCATGAAGGAAGTGATGGGAAGAAGCCTGGCTAGGGCCAGTGGAGCAGGGCATGAGGAAGAACAGGCTGCTGCCTGCCACCTTCAGCAGGACCCCACCTGGGGCTCTGCATGTCTAGACCCTGAGAGCAACAGTGAGCACCATGAAGGAAGTGATGGGAAGAAGCTGGGAGGAGTTGGAGAGGGTCAGAAAGAGAAGTCCAGAAGGAGGTGGCCTGAGGAAGCAGCTTTGCAGGAAGCTGGTAGCACATAAGGGGCTACTCGGTCTGGGCCACAGAAGAGAGAAGTTCAATCTCTGGGCATGTGTGCTGCCCCAGGAGCATCCAGATGGTAGGTGGGCCGGCTGGAGAAGAGCAAGCAAGAGGCCCTTGCAGCTGGAGCTTGTTTTCATCCGCACAGCAGGAACAGCCCAGTCCCTGCCCCCTTCCATCTGAGCAATGTCCAAGGCCACCACACATGACAAGAGTGCCCCTGTCAGCACCCTGGTGGATCTTGCCAGCGGTCACAGATAGCACTTCACAGAGGTGTGTTTGCTCTGCTGTCTGGATCACACTGAAGAATCCCAGCCCAGAGCCCCAGCCACAAGCACAGCAGTGTCTCTTGTGAGTGTCTGCTGCTCCGGTGGGGAAACTGCCTGATCCCACAGGAGCATCAGGATTCCCAGAATGAGAAGCATATGCTGCTAGTGCACAATCCATTAATCCTTAGAATCTCTGTAGCTTATTTCCTCCTACAAAACACAGAAAGCTTGGAAATGCCTTTGCCTGTAACGGCACGATGGTTGAATCCCAAAACAGTGTAGCACTTGAGTCACTGGGTAGGTGTGCATTTTACAAAAATCGTGGGCTAAAGCAAGGGGCTCTTCCCCAGCTGGCCTTGTTCCCTGTGGTTTGGAAGAGCAGCATCCCAAAGCCAGCACACTGCTGTAGGGTCGGTGTTACTTTTCAGTCTGTGCCCCTAGCCGTCACCCTTCCGGAAGTACTTTGAGTTCCTACTCTGTGGGTCCATGTAGGTGCTGAGAGGAAGGCAAAAGGAATACAAGACACATGCCCACATTCACAGTAGCTTGCAACCTAGTGGAAGAGGTAAGAGTTAGAGCACCAGGTTAGCTCCCTGAGGCAGCTGTGTTTTGGGGAAAGTGGTGATGCCATGACACTTGCCCTGGGAGTGCTGAGACCTGGAAGATTCAAAGATTCATGCATATTAGAAGGCACCATTCGAGTCTAGAGAGACAGTAGGTTTCTGGAAGAGAAAAAAACTATCTGCCCTTGGAACCACAAACATGTGTTATGAATAGTGGCCTAGCAAACACTGAGGAGGAGGGGCAGCAGAGGGCAGGTGGGCTGAAAGCACCGGCCTTGTGGTGCCTTTGTGTACAGTCCCCTGTGGCCTCCCAGAGCTGACGGCATTTGAAGCCTTTCCCCAGTAGGCACCGATCGCCTTGCCAGCCCCGGTACCCACTCGTTCCTGTTCAGTCTGGGTGTCCCTCCATCCCAGCGCACCCACTCCTCCCGGCCTCCATTCCCTGTGCCTACAGCACACTCTTCTTTCTCCACGCTCCCTCCCCGGCCTCTCCCGCAACTGGCCAGTCTTGCTTATTCGGCCAAGCTAAGCTCATCCCAAAGCCTTCCCCACCCCCACCTGGTACTGTCTCCTCACTCTACTCCCCAGGCAGCTGCCTCCTCTTCCTCTGGCTTCCATCAGCACCACTGCCAGACTGTAGGTCCTGCAGGCTGGCCTCAGGAGCTTGTTAGCTGGGTCGGGGGGTGAATGTGTGTCCCCCCCACTTCGCTTGCCTGGATGTAGTGTGGCAGTATTTTTAAATTGTTTAATTGATGTTCTTACTCTGTAAAAGGCAAAGGCTACTTAAGGATAAAAATGGGTGGCTTTCTCATGAATGAATGGGAACTGGGACTCTGCTTGGAACCCTTATCCTCTGGGTCCTGTTTAGGCCAACCTGGTGCCCGCTCCATTTGAAGAGCAGTGACTCAAGACTCTAATCTGGGGGGAACTGCAAGCCAGAGAATGCACGGCGTCTTCCTGGCTGATGCACAGTCCTGACAGCACTGCTATTGTGGGAGTGTGTGTGGGGGTGGATGTGGTATGCAAGTCATGAGCTGTGAACGGGAGGGGACCGCAGTCGGGGAGAGGGATGGAAGTCACGGCAAACCATCCGTTCTCCTCCACCAGCCCAGAACCCCTCTTCCTGCTGTGTCAGATGCCTTCTGTTTGTTTCCTCAATAGCCCTGTAGAACTAAGTGACTCTCTCACCTGCTGAGCAGTCACTGGGTTGGTACACCTCAGGAAATGAATCTGAATTGTGCATCCCCAATCTTATAATCATTTTAGAGATGATCTTTCACTTGTCGTCCTACCTTGCGCGGAAATCAGCGCTGTGACCTGGTGTGTTGCATGGGAAAGCCAGGGAGTGCAAAGCCATTGCCCCTGCCTGCTTCTCCCACCTTCCCCTTTGTGTAGCTGCTGCTGGAGCAGGGGAGGAGGGGCCACTGCATGAAGGCACTACCTTAGGCACCTTCCCACCCACTGCATTTGAATGTTGCCATGGCAACAGTGGGGCCTACCAGCAGCCTGAGTATTGTTTTTTTCTTCAAGGGCAGAAAAAAAAAAAATCCCCCATTTGTCAACTCAGTGATATGTGTACCTAGGAAGGGCAAGCATTTGGAGACCGAGGGTCACATATTTGGTTCGTGTATGGTCCACATAAGCCTTGAGTGCCACCAATAGCTATTTCTTCTGATGGGTGATAATAGGAGCCAGGAGCCCATATATACAGCCAAGGGCTCTGTACCGGTGGGTCAGACTGGGTGCGCAAAAGCCTCTAGAAGGCTGAACCCACCTCTCCCTTGCTGTCTGTCTAAAGCTGCCATCATCACAGGCCTCAGAGCAGGGTCCTCTGCAGATAAGTGAGAGGAGCAGCCTGACTGCCATGGGCAAGTTAACCTTCCTCAGTGGGTCTGCTCCTAGCTCCTAGAACTGCAGTGTAGTCGGACGCTGGGGAGGTGTGCAGGAAACACAGCAGAAGGAAGCACCCATCCTGAGATCAGACAGGCCTAGCTTCCATTCCCACTCTGCTCTCTCCCACCAAGAGGCCTTGGGAAAGTGTAGTCGCTTGCCAGTTCTCAACGTCTTCATCCAAAAAGGAAAAAAAGCCTTCCTCTGGAGTGCTGCTTTGAGAGTTACAGGTAATATATAAAATGCATATGCTGTGACCACTACGTAGCAGGTGCTCATTCACGTTTGATTCTAGTTGAGGTTACAACTGGCGGTAGTGCAGAGACCTGACTTTTTTTTGGTGTTTCCCAGCATCAGAACCAACTGGAAGCTCTTTAAAATCTTCACCTAAGCCAGGCTTACTGGGTCTGAATTTGCAAAGATGGGTTCAAGGAGTCTGTATATTTAAAAAGCATCCCTAAGCACTTGTGACATCAGTGGTCTGTGATTTGGGACAGGAAATTTACTTGTTAGAGGATAAAGAGTGTAAACAGTGCTGGATCCAACCACGCACCCCCTCCTTTTTTTTTTCACATCCACCAGCCCTTGTCACCCTGCCTTTATTCTATTCCAAAACTCCAAAGACTTCTACTGAAATTTTCTGTGATTGGAAAGAGAAATGTCTGAATGTCTGATGAAGTGGCTAAAAGTAATTTAATTGAGAAGACAAAGGAAAACCAAAATTATTCACCTTGTCCCTAATGGGCAATTGAAAATAATTTCCACAGAAAGCTACGAACAGTCCCTGGTTGACCATCTGGCTACGTGGGCTATCTGGTGGGTTACAGATCTGACATTTAAGGTGGCTTGAACAGCGTACTTAAGCCTCGCACAGGAGTCTGGCTGGCGTGTCACTGAAGTTCTTTTCTGAATCTCACAGGAACGTGGCTGAAGAGCGGTCTGGGCCTGGTGCACCAGGAAGGCAGCCAGCTGACGTGGACGTACATCGCCTCCCAGCTGGGCTACTGGGTGGCAGCCATGTCTCCTCCCGTCCCAGGTAACACGAAGCCAACCCTCGCCCTCGCGATGCTGGGGATTGGTTTCTTTGAGGGCACGGGCTAAGTATGCTTTTCATTGAGCAGACAGAACATGTCTTACTCAAACATGGTACAAAGTCTGGAAGGCGAATGAGGGAAAAAGGTATTTGGTGGCAGTGGAAGAGTTGGGATTAGAACTCTCCCATCTGAGATGAGAATAACGCATAGAAAATAGTCTTGTCTCATGTCCCTGTTTTGCTCAGACAGCTGCCACAGGGAATTCTTATTCAAAAGCCCACAGAGGCGGCCAGGACCTCCTCCCTAATTCCTGAAACAGCTGTGGCTTGGTGTGAGCAAACGTATAGGGGAAGGCACTCAACAGAGGAACTCGCAGAGAGTTCTTGGGGCAAAAACTTGATGTGGCATTTCCAAAAAGGCTTAACAGCAGACCGACTGCTTTCTATGCAAAATAATAATATCCGTTTGGTATATGTGAATTAACTCATACCTTTCCAGGTTGACTAAAAGCTTACTTTACTAAACTATACCCAATGAGTATTCCGGAATTATTGATTTCAAAGTAGTCATCTCAGGAGAATGATTTCCAGCAATGGCTTTTGTTGCCCGGGAAGCCGTTCAGATCTCTTCATCAGTGGCAAATCTTTATGCTCAGAGGCAGCTTTCGAATTTTTTTTTTTTTTTTCACATTTAAAAGTCATGCGCATCCAAGTCTGGTGTATAACATCGGGGATTCAGCTAAGTCAGAATGTGCTGTGATTAAAAAGTATCTCTCATACATTAACCATGAAGGCAGTTCCAAAATGAAAGTTCAAGATATTTCAGCAGTGGAATTATCGCTGGAATTAACACTCAGACTCCCAGAGTAACTACTTTGATGGAAGCCATTCCTGGAAGGGTGTGGAAAAATCTGTCACGTTGACTTTATATTCTCACACTGAGAAAACTTACACTTCACATCTGTATTTTAAGAGTATGTATATCCCCTGACAGTATTGTTCTGGCACTGTTATAAGCATGAGCCAGGTACAGAAATGCTCCATTCTCAACATCTGAAATATCTGTGACTAAGAGGAGGGAGGGAGGGAAAGAAGAGAAATTCTTCAAGGACCAAATTAGAGGCCACAAAGCTCATGCACAACAGTGAACTTTTATTTTTGATACATTTCAAACAACTGTGGCCGTCCATTTCCCCATCGTGCGACGGATTAATACAAGCTCCGGTAAAGAGGGAGGGAGGAGCTGCCAGCCGCAGGTCTTCTGGGAGCTTCCTAGAAGGAAGAAACTCAGAGCTATAAACAGCAGGCTCAGCACACATGTTGGCCACCTCACAGCCGTTACTTTGTTAAGACAAATCACAGTGATGCTGTGCTTTCATGAGCCCAGAAGCAACAGGAAAATAATCAGGATTTTGTTCTTTAATTCTTTTGTTTTAAATAAAGTGAAGTATGGTTGCGACTTTTATGCAGAGTTCTATTGGCAGAGGTTAAAATAATAACATTTTGAGTTCTTAAAGGACCAAACTTCAGTTTTTTGGAAAAGTTTTTTTTTTTTTTTAACCCCTGGTTTCTTGGTGACTCCTGACAAGGCCTTGCCTTTGTCTTATTTCTCTGAAGGACTAAGGTGATACACAGACAGAGCCATCAGTTAGTTTTGAGTTTTTGTAAGCACTAACCCCATCCTCATACCATTGAAGGTAATTATATCTGGGAGGGAAGGGTGCTACTTTTTGGACTTAGGTGATGTCACTATTTAAAAAGAACACTGGTAAATTCCCTTGGGTTTATCTAGCTCTTAAATTAAGGGATGTATCTCTTTTAAATGGTTTTTAAAAGAAATCTCTCTCAAAATATCAAAAATAAAAAATAAACCAATGGGTGTTCGTTAATCAGCATCCTGCTACTCAGCAGTAATATGAAACCATAGCTCATTCCTTCCCATGCACAGGGGCACTGCTAGGCCACCTGGCCAGCAACAGGTGCCAAAATGTTGTCATTTTAGGAAGGTTTTAGCTATTGCTGATCTGTTGTCAATAACATTAAGGGAGATTTGTACTCTTATTGAACCTGAAGAGTATGAGGTAAACTCATACTTCTGGGGGTGCTTTGTAATATAAATTAAAAAGAAAATGTTTTAATCTCTAGTATCTTTACTGGAAGTTCTGAAAAGGTCAAGGCTACCTAAGGTTGGCCATTCTAGAACATTTTAGTGGAAATGGAAAGCATTTAGTGAGGCTTGACACCCTGTAACAAGTTATTGGCTCTTTAAAATGGTGAATGTAGGCTGTACATTTAAATTGATTGATTTAGGCAGAGAGCTCTCAATTATGATTGACTGCCCAGCAAAAGCAAGAATGGTGGGACTTTTTTTTTTCATTGCAGTGTAAAATTTTTAGATAGTCAGGCCATCTCTGAACATAGGAGTCCGCTTGTTATCACGCATTCCTTTTCTTTTATTAAGAAGTCACGCATCTGGAACCCTGACCATGCTACTGGTGAGGCTCCCCTCTCAGCCCAGGAGGTCCCCCTGACACAGCCGGGTGCTCCTGGCCTTTGTGGAGGCCTCCTGGTAGTTGTGTTGATCATGAGTGAAATGGTAGAACCGGAAGCACATCTTTCTAAGGGTGTTTTCATCAGGCCACTGCCTGTGCCTCAGCCAGGAAGAGTAAGAAAAAGACATGACGTTCTCAATTAATTATCCCTCTTTTTATTTAAAGGTATTCAAACATCTAAAATGCCATTTTCTGACCTTCTAGGTCCCGTTGTAACACAGGACATAACCACGTATCACACGGTGTTTCTTTTGGCCATTTTAGGAGGAATGGCTTTCATACTTTTGGTTTTGCTGTGTCTCCTTTTATATTATTGCAGGTAAAGTGCTACCTTTTTGGCAATATCTCTTTTTAATTTAGAATTTCTTCTGCAATTGATGTTTGGAAGCATTGATATGGAGGTCTTTTTTTTCTCCTTTTCTTTTTCTAAATTGAGCTATTTTTCTGCTTGTGAAATTATATCATGACCTCAAATTTGTGATCTAAGTTGAAAATGAGCAAACGGGACATGTAAGGCATGCCATAGACAACGTTGCTTAGAAGGGGAGTTAGAAAAAAAAGAGTTGACAGTCTCCATATGAGGCATTTGGAATATTCCTGAACACTGGCTAAGAGACGATGTTCTGCAGGGCAAATATTCTCGTTCGGATGCCGAGCCTGTTCGGTTCGCCAGAACGTTGGTTGTCAACTCTCGGGTGACTCCTTTTGAATGAATAACTTGGCTGTGCAGATGAAAGCCTGAGAGTGAAATCCCTGGATGAGGCTGCTCTGGGTTAAGACAAGGGAGTGGGGTGAGGAGGCTTCCGGCTGCTGACTAGTTGTATTGTTCTTGCTGGAAGCCTTTCCATCACGAGCATCTCTGTAATCTCTGCGCTTGCTCTGTGTCTTTGGTCACAGGAGGAAGTGCCTGAAGCCTCGTCAGCACCACAGAAAACTGCAGCTGCCAGCGGCCCTTGAGAGTTCCAAAAGAGACCAGGCCACGTCCATGTCGCACATCAACTTGCTGTTCTCTCGGCGGGCGTCTGACTTCCCCGGGCCGCTGTCTGTCGCCAGCCACGGCCGCTCCGAGGCCCCAGGCGTGCAGGAGCGGAGGAGTGGGGTCCCCCTGGACATGGTGTCTCCTGGCGGCGAGGGGGACCTGCACACGCCCATGCTGAAGCTCTCCTACAGCACCTCGCAGGAGTTCAGCTCCCGGGAGGAGCTGCTCTCTCACAAGGAGGAGGAGAAAAGCCAGATCTCCTTGGATAACCTGACACCCAGCGGGACCCTGGGGAAGGACCATCAGAAGTCTGCGGAGATCTTCCCTTTAAAGGCCAGGAAACCCGCGGAGAGGGACGGCTATGAGTCCCCTGGCCACGAGGACTACCGGGGTAGCTACAAGGCCATGCTCTCCCAGCCTTTATTTGAGAAGCAGGACCGAGAAGGTGCAGCGTCCACAGGAAGCAAGCTGGCCACTCAGGAACACATGTACCCCCCGCCCTCATCTCCTGAGAAAGAGCAGCTGCTGGATCGCAGACCCACTGAATGTATGATGTCGCGATCGGTGGATCACCTGGAGAGACCCACATCTTTCCCGCGGCCAGGCCAGCTGATCTGCTGTAGTTCCGTGGACCAGGTCAATGACAGTGTGTACAGGAAAGTGCTGCCCGCCTTGGTCATCCCTGCACATTACATGAAGCTGCCCGGGGACCATCCCTACGTCAGCCAGCCTCTGGTGGTGCCAGCCGACCCGCAGCTGGAAATCGAACGGTTGCAGGCTGAGCTCTCCAACCCGCACGCGGGCATCTTCCCGCACGCGGCCTCTCAGATGCAGGGCCAGCCCTTGTCTTCCCAGGCCATCTCACAGCAGCACCTGCAGGAGGCAGGCACCCGGGAGTGGAGCCCTCAGAACGCGGCCATGTCCGAGTCACTGTCCATCCCGGCATCCCTGAACGACGCGGCTTTGGCGCAGATGAACAGCGAGGTGCAGCTCCTGACCGAGAAGGCGCTGATGGAGCTGGGCGGCGGGAAGCCGCTCCCACACCCCCGGGCGTGGTTCGTCTCCCTGGACGGCAGGTCCAACGCTCACGTTAGACATTCTTACATTGATCTCCAAAGAGCTGGAAGGAACGGAAGCAACGACGCCAGCTTAGACTCTGGCGTGGACATGAACGAACCAAAATCGGCCCGGAAGGGAAGGGGGGACCCTTTGTCTCTCCCGCAGAACCACCCACCCGTGCAGGAGCATCCGCAGAAAGAGCCCCGCGCCCAAGACAGCAGCGCCTACACGCAGCTCGTGTACTTGGACGACATGGAGCAGAGCGGCAGCGAGGGTGGGACCACGGTGTGCACCCCCGAGGACAGCACGCTGCGGTGCTTGCTGGAGGGGCCCAGCCGGCGCAGCGGGGGCCAGCTGCCCAGCCTGCAGGAGGAGACCACCAAACGAACTGCCGATGGTCCCTCCGAGACGCTGGCCAGCCCCCACCCTAGAAGGTCTGCTCACGACGACGATGACGATGAGGACGAGGATGACGACCAAGGAGAAGACAAGAAAAGCCCCTGGCAGAAACGGGAGGAGAGACCGCTGATGGCATTTAACATTAAGTGAGCTGCCTCAGAGCTGCCAACCGTGGAATTTAAAATTGCCAAATATCCTTTCTTGTGGAAGCGCCTACCCGTGTGTGGGAGGAGGTGGACCCGCAGCAGCTGCGGGAAGTGGAGGCTCACCGCTCCCCGCATTTCTGTTTGCGGTGCCCACGTGCAAAAGGAATTACAGTTACCACTCAGAACACCAGATGACCTCCATGGGTGCCACACCTCCCAGCAGGTGGCTGGAAGCACGTCTGCATGTGGTGGACGGACGGGACGTGTCCACCGCCAGAAACACTGAAAAACCACACGTGATGTCGCTACGCTCTACCGATCACCTCATTTCTCCCTAGGATTCTGGGAACAGATGAAACTCTTTGCATTGCTTGAATCAGTTTTATCACCGTGATGCTACTGTGAAGCTATTTACTGAGAAGTTAGGTTGCCACTTAGTGTCTCGAGACGTAGGCATTATCTCAAAGGAAAGCTATGCATCGCTGCTTCGTTGTCTTACTTTGCTTAGGTTTTGCTTTGCTTAGGTTTTGTTTGGGGGTTTGCGTTGATTTTTGTGAGACCATTTGGTTGTGCAGATTTACTTCCTTCATTTGAACCCGTTCTGCTTCTCAGCGGTTTTGTTGCAGTGTCTCTCCTCGGGAGCTCCTGAGTGTCATCTCTGAACACCCAAGCTTTGTCATGAAACCGTACTGAACTTTCTGTCAGCTTAGAGTCCTTCAATCCTGGTCCCATTAACTCCAAGTGCCTTTTTTACAGTGACGACAGACAGCCCCTCACTTGTCTTTGTTTTTCTCTACCCTCTTGATTGAACTGCCTAGATTTTATACAGTTACGGAAGGAGCCCCTGTCCTTTAACTGCATGCTGCCAAGTGCCGTTTGTGCTCAGCATTCCCGCTTGTAGGAGGTGTGCTCGCCAGTCCCCACGCAGCACGTGGGTTCTGTCAGCTGAGACAGGCGAGAGGCCAGGTAGAGCCGCCCTCCCCGCCGCTGTCCCTCGGGCCACCTGCCGCCGTGAGGGTCTTAGTGGCTGTTTGTATATACGGTTACGTGTTAACTCCGGAATCCCATGGGCTGACCTTGCTCAGCAATCCTGAGAGCAAAGACTGAGCAAGTAGACTGAATGTGAGTGCTGGAAAGATTCTTATGTACTACCCAGAAGTGCCGGAATGACTCCTCTGTGCATTCTCCTTAAACAGCTGCTTGGTTATCCAAAAATGAAAATTCACAATAAACTCTGGAGACAGAGAAAAAACAACAACAGCAGTGTTTTTGTGGTCATTTTAATTCATTCTGAGCCATTATCACAAAGACTGGTGTCCGATCCCTGGCTGTGTGAAATGTGCCTGCTGCGTGTGTGGAGACCACCTCACGGGCTTCCTAGGGATTCCCTCTGTGGTGTGAGGCCCTCACATACACTCGGCCTTGGCTTTCTTCCAGGACGCAAGGTGACGTTTCGTTCTGTTTCAGGTGAGGCGAGATGTCCCCACTTTACAAGAAGCTGGAGCAGCTTCAAGAGGATCGCGTTAAAATGACCAGCATCGTCGCAGGTGCATGACACGAGTATGCTCATCTAAGCCATTAACGCAGATGCCTGAATGCAGAACAGGTCGGCTGAATTAAATTAAGCAAGTCATGTTTACAGTCGATGGCTTCCTTATGAGATCTTCATTTCTGAGTTCTGTGCAGGCAGAAAACTAATCAGGCTGACTTTTCTTATTTTAATTCTCTGGTGGTGATGTCTAGTGTTTGGCTTTTAAGCGGGGAAATGATTTCAGGAATCCCTGAGAACGGGACTCAGTGCTGGGGAGCCCGTTTGTCTAACACGTGGGGCCTTTCATTGGAAGAATGAACAGTCTCACCTGTGGCACAGGTGAAACCTGGCCAACTTGGCCAAGCCCCCAAGGAAAAGGCATTTATTTGTCAGCTTCCCTCAACAGAGATACTTAGCTGCCTCTTCAAGAATAACTGGCTGGACATTGGTGATGGAATTGGGGCTGGGAGTGGGGGGATGCTGGGAGACCACCTGCTGTCCTGCGCCCACAGTCCCCTGCAGCTCTGCCTATGTTACTGCCCGGGGGATCACGGCTTTACCACTTTGCAGAAGAGCCTCAGTGAATGTGTATTACCTCTGAAAAGCAAGGAAGCCTGAACTGTTGGCACCAGTGCCACGGGATCCAGCATGAAGACTGGGGGTCAGGAGGGGTCTCTCTTCCGACTCTGTTAGGCAACACATACATGGGTCAGCCAGATACTTTATAAGAAGTACCGAGCAGCCAACAGCGGTCACACCACACCTCAGGCCTGGGGAAGTCAGGACAGGTGCTGTTGCCAAAGATGAAACATTACCCCTCTTTCAGTTGTCTGAGGTGGCCTGTGGGGATGAACATGTTTCTCAGGCTGCCGACGCCGATCATCAGACGGGAACTTGGAGAGAGCACTGTGGCTGCAGACTTGAAACATTCCATTTCTCCTCTCTCTAGCTTGATGAAGGTTTCCAGGGTAAAGTATGGTGCAGTATTTCAAATCAATTCTATCGTCTGGAGGACCGAGGCCATCAAAGGCTTCTTGCTCATGCCACCTAGCGGTCAGTTTTCACCTGCCTGGAAAGAGCCGCTTGGATCCTGACAGATAGCTCTCAGGGGCCTGTCTGGCAGGGTGGGAACTCAGCTGTGCTGGGGGTGAATCAGCGCCTGGTTCTGTCCTAAGAAAATGGGTGGAAAGAGGGGCCTGAGGCCCAGGAGTCCCTACCAGCAAACAATGTATTGGGAACAATAATGCATTCAGTTTTCAAAATCTCATGAGGAAGATGTATTCTTTGTTTTATGCCCAACTAACTAAATTGGGGCTTGGTAGTTAAGTAACTGAGGTCACTCAGCTAGAGGTAGTTGTGTGCTATTTTAATAACCAGCTCACTGGAAATGAATGCATTTAACTTACAAATGTTTCTAATAAAGGATGCATAGAACACAACATAGAAATAATAATAAAATACAGAATACTCTATTGTCAATTCCCTCTAATGATTGATTCTTACAGACAACTTTGTTTTTTTTAAGGTTTATTTTATTTATTTGAAAGAGCCACAGAGAGAGGTAGAGACAGAGAGAGAGGTCTTCCATCTGCTGGTTCCTCCCCAGATGGCCGCAACAGCCCGAGTTGCGCCAATCCAAAGTCAGGAGCCTCCTCTGGGTCTCCCGCATGTGTGCAGGGACCCAAGCACTCGGGCCATCCTCCACTGCCCTCCCACGCCATAGCAGAGAGCTGCATCAGAAGAGAAGCAGCTGGGATTTGAACCGGTGCCCATATGGGATGCCAACATTTCAGGCCAGGGCATTAACCCACTGTGCCACAGTGCCAGCCCCAAGAACGGCTTTGTTGATTCTCCTCAGAGCCAAGTTGAGATGAACAAAAGGGGGAGATTCTGGTGTGAATATTGTTGTTTTATTGCAGTAATGATTAAGATGAAATCAGAACAATGAAAGTATCTGTCAGAACATAACTCTTTGATCAGTCAGGGAGTCAATTTGCTGAATCACACTGCCATGTTTGAATGTGGGAAGAAAACTTCCCCAGTTTTTTGTGTTATTTGCGAAGTAACCACTCCAGGCATCATATTGCTTTAAATTCAGTCTGCATGATTGTTTTCTTCATCACTTGCTTAAATCTAAAAGATCACATGAAGGCCTGACTTGTAGCACTTTGCTCTTCTCACGGTCCAGATGTTCGCATTGTGGCCGATACCGAGCAGCTCTGGAGAGATCGCTGCACAGGGAAGTTAGGCAGAGGTGCACAGTGGCACACAGATCCTTTCTCCCCAGTAGAAACCACAGAGGTAAATAACCTCAGAGCACAAAGAATCCTAGAATGTACAGTAGGTCCTAGTGATTTGTGGGTTCCATAACAAATTACCTACTTGCTAAAATTTATTTGCAACCTCAAGGTCGCTACTCACTGTGTCTTGCAGCCATTTGTGGAGATGCACCAAATAATAAAACATTTGGGGCTGGTGCTGTGGCGTAGCAGGTAATGCCACCACCTGGGAGGTCACCATCCCACACTGGCACCAGTTCGTGTCCTGGCTGCTCCACTTGCAATCCAGGCCCCTACTAATGCACCTGGGAAAGCAGCAGAGGATGGCCCAAGTGCTTGGGCTCCTGCATTCATATGGGGGACCCTGATGAAGTTCCTGGCTTTGGCCTGGCTCCACCTGGTTGTTGTGGGCACTTAGGGAGTAAACCAGAAGTTGGAAGATTCTCTCTCTCTCTCTCTCCCTCCCTCTCTCTTTCTCTCCCTCCCTCCCTTCCTAACTCTGGCTTTCAAATAAATAACTAAATCTTGACAGGAAGGAAGGAAGGAAACATGTGAGGAGCAGCATTGTGGTACAGCAGGTTAAGCCGTTGCCTGCAGTGCCAGCATCCCATATGAGCACCAGTTTGGGTTCCAGCTGCTGCACTTCCAATCCAGCTCCCTGCTAAGGTGCCTGGGAAAGCAGTGGAAGATGGTCCCAGTACCAGGGCCCCTGCCACCTACCATGAGAGATGCAGCTGAAATTCCAGGCTCCTGGCTTCATCCTGGCCTGGCACCAGCCCCCTGGCTATTGCAGCCATTTGGGAAATGAATGAGCTGATGGAAGACTCTCTCCACCCCCCTCCTTTGTGTAACTCTGTCTTTCAAATAAATAAAATAGATCTTTAAAAATATATATTTGAATTGCCCAACATACATGTTCCCACATTAAGTCAAGCCAGGAAAGCCTCTGCCCTCTGGTTTCAGCTCTCCTGTAAACGTGTATCTCTGTTGCACTCTGTCTGCATCTCTGTGCTTCCTGTTGGCCATCTTTCTGTCCAAGCGGTCTCCAAGCATGGTGTTGCAATGCCGTCTGAATTCCTAAGCCTGAACAGACTTAGGTAAACTTTATCCAGACATAATTCAGAGTACTGTTGACTGTAAGTTTAATGATAATGAGTTGACAATATGTATTATATATTAACTATATAAATTAAACATATTAAATGTTAAATATACACTGTATACAAGAACGTCTATTAAATGAGATGTCATTGAATAGAAACACAAGAAACTAGGCTGTGTGTGGAAGAGCTGGTGGCAGTGTTGTGGCCAGAGGCATACAAGAAGCTCCTGTGGATAGGAGCAATGGCTCAGGATTGCACTCGATAGCACATGACATTCCAGAATTCGCCTGGAGGAACTAATTAGGAAGTGATTCATTTAAAGTAATTATCACCTTTGTTCTTAATACAATCACTGAATTATAAATCGGCAAAATCTAATTCTTAATAATAGCTTAAACAGCTGACCTGCAAAATCCCTGAAGCTCTGGGGCATCACTCATCACTCCACTCCAATGTACCCCTGGCTCAAAGAGAGCAATACTTGAACAGCAGTCTGCCTGACTACAAACCTGGTCTCTTATTTTTTTCCAAGCATTTTTATTTTGAAGTCATTTTAGGTTTACAAATTGCAAATATAGAATACACTTCTGTACCCTTTGTCCAGCTTTCTTAATGTCACTATCTTGCAGAACCAAGGGTCAGAGTGTGAGCTAAAGCAAACCTTATTCCCTCTCTCCAGCTTTTCCAATAAGTATATATTTAATACGAGCTTACGTTCTTTGTTCTTTTAAAAATTAGAAAGTGCAACTATAAAAAGAGGGAGAAATTCATGATTACAAAAGCTACCATCTAGACATAACTACAGCTAATGTTCTGTGGTTTGTCCTGAAATACTGGAGTAGCTAATTCCAGACAGAGAAATGCTTATGTCTAATTCTCTCTAAATTCTGCATTGTAAGTGGCCTTCTCCATGAACAGTTATGGCTCCAGCTCATAATTTTATTTCATTAAGATTTTTTTATTTATGAAGCTTCAAATGGAAACCTCTAATTTAGACAGAAAAATCTAGGTGAAATTGCTCACCAGAGGGCAGGCACCTGGCACAGCTGCTGAGTCACTGATTGGGATGCCTAAATCCCTTACCAGAGCACCTGGTTGCCTGGTTCATGTTCCAGCTCCTCTGCTTCAGATTCAGCTTCCTGCTCGTGTTCACCCTGGGAGGCAGCAGGTAAGTACTTGGGACCCTGCCACCCATGCAGGAGACCCAGTTGGAGTCCAAGGCTCCTAGCTTTAGCCTGGCCCAGCCCTGGCTGCTGCAGGCATTTAGGAATGAACAAGTAGATGAATGATATTGCTTACTCTCTCACTCTCTCTCATCTCTCTGCCTTTCAAATAAAAATGAAAATAAATAAATTTTCTAAGTGTAACGAATATGAAAAGTGAAAGTCCAAGAGGGCTATATGTTTCAAAAAGAGAAAGAAAAAAATTGCTTGCCAGATTTTAATGGTAACCCAGGTGCAACATGGGCATTGTTCACTGGCAGAAGAATCAGGTACCTTTTCTTGGTGCAGACCTAGCCACAAGATTTGGGGAGAATTTATGAAATTGTGCCTGCAACCATGCCAGGAGATATGCATCGTCATTTAAGCGACGGTGAGCCTGGGCATAGTAAACTGGCACAGATACATGGAAAAGCAGTAAGATAGAGCCCCCAAGAAAATGAGAACAGAACCAAAGAGAGAGAGCGCGCATGCTCATGGAAATGGAGCCCCAAGTAAGACAAACTCCATAGGAGTGCCTGTGTTGCTCCTCCTGGACGTGTTGCTTTTACAAACCTCTGTAACTGGAGGACAGGAGGATACAAATGATTGAAGTAACAGTAATAGAAATATGTGAGGATGTTCTTACCATTTTGAAATTCCATGATTTGGGCATTTGCTATTTTCATACAATAAAACAAATTGAAGTTCTGTGTGGGGGCTTTTATGACAAGTCCTGGCATCACAGAGAGCCAGTTGAAGTGAGCTTGATAGTTGTCAGGATCCATGAAATAGGAGAAGGCAGTGGCCATAACACATGGGGGAGGGAACCAGCTAAACCTGTCCAGAACTGTTTTTAAAGTTGTAAATATAAATATGTGCAAAAAATACCTGGCCAATGTTTGCATCCGTGTTGGTGTTGGTGTTGGCGTTCTGGTACCTGCAGAGAGGCTAATAATTCATGTAAGACCATTTGCGTCTCAGGATGAACAGGAACTGCAGAGTCTGAGAATTTAGGACAGGAAAAGCTTTGATCTCACACTGGAGGGAACTGAAGCCTGAAGCCACAGTCATTGAGATGACCTCTGCTGCAGGCAGTGGTTGACCCCAGGGAAGGGGACCCCATCTCCTGGCGCTTGGCCCTCTGTACCCTGCTTCTCCACCCCCTCTCCGCCAGCATCCACATTCTGCATACAATGGACACTCTAGCATTAAAGTCTAAGGTATTGAAAGGCACTGTAATGATTTACGATTCCAGAGTTGTACAAAGTACCCTGGACTTGGCAGGAGACCTGGCTGCCAGAGGTGGCCCTGGTGATCAGACCCTGACCTCTCAGTGCGCAGGGAGGAGCGTGGAGTTCCTTGCTCTCCACAGCCTTCTGGATGGCTTGAGTTCAAATAAGACAATATTATGTTTCCTTGTAAACCATAAATCACAAGTAGAATTTCATACTTATTTATTGTTTGCATCTGAAAGTTCCCTAATCCTGTGGCTACAGGGTTAACAGTGGTCACATTTTTTGGGTAATGCCAGCTGCTTCTCAGCTTTTTCAGAATAGTAGACAAAACAGTAGAATCTTATTTCCGCATTCTGATTGCCTTCTACAATCAGAACTCAGCTGACTCACAAGTGGGAGGTTTTGCCAGTTGTTGGTGGCCACCCATTAGGCTCCATGTTGGTGCTGCCTCCTTACACACCAACCCAGAAACATATGCAGTAGTCCCCCCCCCCCCATTCTTAGCAGATATGTTCCAAGGCCCCTAGTGATGCTGGGAACCAGACATAGTGCCAGATCCTTTATAAACTATTGTTTCCTATACCTAAATACCTATGATGAAGTTTGTAAGTTAGGCGCAGGTAGAGATTAACAACAACTAATGATAAAATAGAACACTTACAGTAGATTTGATAGCCAACGCAGTTGCTAAGTGACGAATGGGCAGGTAGTAAGTCAGGACACAGCAGGATGGCACAGGATGTCATCAGGTTACTCAAGGGTGCACAGTTTAAAACTTCTGAGTTTATTTCTGGATCTTTCCATTTCATATTTTTGGGCCACAATTAGTAGCGGGTAAGTGGACTAAGGGGTGGGGGAGCCACTGTAAATACTTACAAGGCTTACCACATGCTAAATAGCTTGTGATTGCATGTGGTCCAGTGTCATTATTATGGGAGATGGGGGAGGTGGGGAATGCCAAGTGTGATAATTTATGTGTGGATCTGTCTGAATCAGGTGTTACCAGATACCTGGCCCAACGTGATTGCAGGCTGTGTCTCTGAGGGGGTTTCTAGACGAGATCAGCATTTGATTCCATGGTGCAGTGCAGTAGGTGGTCCTCCCCAGTGCGCATGGGCAACATCCACTCCATTGAGAGCCTGAGTAGAGCGAGACACAGAGAAGGAAGGAAGGAGGCCCCTTTCCTCTGCCTCGTGCTGGAGCTGTGCGTTCTCCACTCATCTCCTGCCCTTGCACTGGGGTTTTCAACAGCAGCTTCACTGGTCCTCAGCCTGCAAACTCACACTGAACTCACCACCAGCTCTCCTGTGTCTTCAGCCTGAAGATGGCAGGTTATGGGACTCCTCAGTCTTCCTTATGAGGTGAGCCAATTCCTAAAATAAATCTCCTTTTACACAGGTGACCCACTGGGTGTGTTTCTCAGAAGAACCTTGACTAGCAAAACTAAGAAGTGAAACAAGGGAACCAATCACAAAGGGCAGAGTGAAGTGGTAACCCCAGCAATTTTCATAATTTTTTTTCATAATTCAGGGTGTTGCTTTCTCACAGCTGCCCTGTTTATGCAGCTCAGGGAAGTGTGTGAACCCACTTTGCCTACAAAGGCACTGCAGGATGGGGTCTCACCAGGATTTACACCACAATCCCAATGCTTTGCCCAGAAATGTGATGTTCTCTGTGCTGCACCAGCTGCTTCAGGGAGGTTAATTCCAGAGATGGTAACAGCAGTTAACACTTACACATCCTGTGACTCCGTGGGGCTATGGATTTCCTTCTCACTGTAACTAGTGAGATCAGTACTTGTGTCATCTCACAGACAAATGCTCTCTCACTCTCTCTCTCTTTCAAATAAATAAAACAAATCTTTAAAGAATGTAAAAAAATAAAAATTAGTGTTATTGTGCCATTTTCTTATAAAACTAAAAAAAGATTTCCAAGAATGCTAACATTCTAACAACTAATATAACATTTATAAAATTTTTCTCGGGCCCGGTGCCATGGCTCACTTGGCTAATCTTCCGCCTGCGGCGCCGGCATCCCATGTGAGCACCGGGTTCTAGTCCCGGCTGCTCCTCTTCCAGTCCAGCTCTCTGCTGTGGCCCGGGAAGGCAATGGTTGATGACCCAAGTGCTTGGGCCCTGCACCCACATGGGAGACCAGGAGGAAGTGCCTGGCTCCTGGCTTCGGATCAGCGTAGCTCCGGCTGTAGCAGCCATTTGGGGAGTGAACCAAAGGAGGGAAGACTTTTATATATATATATATATATATATATATATATATATATATATATCTCACTCTCACTGTCTAACTCTGTCAAATAAATTTTTAAAAAATTTTCTGAAATGTGATAATAGTTCCTGCTGTCCTAAATGACCTCATGAACCTCAGAAAGTTGACCTGATGCCTACTCCCTGTGGGAGTTTTGAAATTCTATGACATAGGTCACTCTTTGAAGCCAGAGAAGATAGGAAAGTTGATTAAAATAAGGTCAAATGTCTGGAAGTGAGAAATTTCGTGTTTGATACCAGGAGACATACAAAGAGGCATAACAATGACGACTTGGAAGTAGATGATAGCTCAGATTGCATTGGACATCAATTACACTTTTCTTTAGAAGATGCCAGAAAGATCCTCATTTTGCAGGCCCTACCGAAGGAGGAGATTTGCCTTTTTCTGAACTGGATGGTAAGCAAAACCTGAAGAGGTGGATCTCGGAGAAGGAGCAATGTGGAACAGAAATGATTCTTGGCCATGAGGAAATGTGAGTCTGATTTGAAAGAGTTGTTAAAGAGGTCATTATTCTACAATATTGCAGCAAGGGCCTCCCAATCATTAGTGGAATAAGCAGCCAAGGATAGGGCAAGCTTTGACCCAGTGGTTAAGACTCCCGTGTCCCATTTTGCACTGAGTGTGGTACCCAGCTCTGGCTCCTGGCCAGCCTTCCACCAGTGCAGACCTTGGGAGGCAGTGGTGATAGCTCAAGTGGGTCCTGCCTCTCCCACTGAAGATCTGGATTGAATTTGTGGCCCCCAGCTTTGGCCCTAGCCCAATTCCAGCTCTTGTGGGCATCCGGAGAGTGAACTAGCAGATACGAGTGCACTATCTCTGTGTGTCTTTCTCTGGCTCACTCTCTGCCTCTCAAATGAAGAAAGAATTTTCTTTAAGAACCCAAGGAAGTCATCATGAACTATAATTTTAAGTTATGTGAGCATCAGTTTTCCTTCCATATGAAGTATCAAATTACAGTCATTCCTTGTACTCTCTCAAGAATACAACACGTGGTTTTAAATTTTCTTATTGGGCTAATAGAAGAAAATTTGGACCTTCAGGAAAATGTTACAGGTGGAAAAGTAAAACAGTCAGATATATTCTCAGAGACACATCTATCGAAGAAGTGACACAAGTGTCCAGCTAAAGTGTCAGCACACTGAGGGTGAACACCAAAAAGGGAAAAGCAATTGCTTCTAGGGAGAAACTCGGTCTTTCATTCTGGTCATATTCTGAGACTTGCACAGCTGGAGATGGGAGAAGAGGAGGACAGAAAGAGATGATGTGCTGCGAGATCAGTAGGAATACCAGCTGAAAACATGAATTTACAAAATTAAAGGAACAAGTTACTCCCCCATGTGGTGACTTTGATCTTTCCTGTGTTTACAAAACAAGTAAGGAGCAGGCATTTAGCCTAGCCTTTAGGGTGCCCACATCCCATTTCAGAGTGTCTGGGTTCAATGCCTGTCTCCAGCTCCTGACTCCAGCTTCCCAACAGTGCAGACCCTGGGAGGCAGCAGGTGGTGGTTGAAGTAACTGGGTTCCTGCCACCCACATGGGAGACCCAGATGGAGTTCCAGGCTCCTGGATTCAGAGTGGTCCAAGCCATGCCACTGGAGCATTTGGAGAAAGAACTGGTGGGTTAGAGTTTCTATCACTCTCTCACTCTCTTGCTCTCATTTTATGTTAAAGTCAGGTATTTCATAGACGAAAAGCTGTTAAGTTTTCTCTAATCTCTTTTCCTTTACAGTCTTACACATGCTACCAAAGTGATGTTTCTTTTCATGTGTTTAAAGAGAAATGTGCTATGCCTCTTTTTGGCAAAGAATTCCAAGAAATGAAGGTACCCACAACAGCTGTGTTTGTTACCATGGCACCCTAGCTGCAATGATTGGCTCAAGAAGCAGCCAGAGTTCTTTTCCTTAAGCTGGAACTGAGAAAGGTAGGGTTGCTGGTACGTGAATGTCCAGAGTTCTTGGCAGTCATACCCTCACCATTATCTGTGCTACCATAGTAACTTCCAATGATGGTCCTATTGGGCTCAGGGTAGCCATGAGTAGGCACGTTCCCTGCAGAGCCGATGGGAGCCTCCTGCAGGGGTCAGGACCCTGGCTCTAATTGCTTCAGTAGCACAGCACTGCAGCTGTCGTTTTTATAATTTTAGTATTCATTCCCTCCTTCCGTTACTTAAAATGCCTTATTAGGTGGCCTTCCAATAAAGTCCGCTTTGTTTTCAGCTACTTCAAGCTTGCTACTAGTATCTAAAAGAGCCCAGAAATAAAACATTCTACTAGCCCAGTGTAACCCAACGATAAGTTTCTTGTTCCTGGTTACAAGCCTCTCGGCGGGGACAGGTATTTGGCCTGGCAGTAAGAATCTGGCTAAGATGCTCCATCTCATATTATAATACCTGGGTTCAATTTCTAGCTCCTGCTCCCAGTTCCAGCTTCCCACCAGTGTAGACCCTGGAAGGGGTCCCTTCTACCCAAGTGGGAGACCCTACCTGGGTTCCTGACTCCTGGCTCTGGCCTAGACCCAGGCCTGGCTGCTATGGATATTTGGGACATGAACCAACAGATGGGAGCTCTCGTGGCTGTCTGTCTTGCTGTCTGCCTCTCAAATAAACAAACAAAACTATCTGATTTTATTTTTCAGGTGCAACCATAAGCAATTGCAAATGCTTTCCCTGCATGCCTCACAAGGGAGGCTGCCTCCCTGCAGCAGTCTCCATGCACAGCCCCCCTTACCCCCCAACCTCTGCAGGGAGCTGCAGTCAAGGCCTCTGGCCTTTGCCTGAGAGCTCCTGGCTGTCGCAGGCCTCTAGGGAGTGAGCTAGCTGACATGAAATCTCTGTCTCTGTAGGTATCTCTGTCTTTCAAATAAAGAAAGTAACTACACAAAAAATTAAAATGAAATGGACGGGGCCTATTGTTCAGGGATCCCTGGGTAAGGTAATCCCCACATCCAAGCTGATCCACCCGATCCTCACCTGGCACCATTCCAGGAGGAAAATGGAACCTGGAGCCGGTGCTGGTTCCAGTTTAGCCTCCTGCTATACCATCTGAGTAAGCAAGGAAAGGCTCTCCGTTCGCTTGTGTCCAGTGACTCCTTAAGCCCTGGCACTCAGCTCTCTCCAGCTCAGTTCTGGAAGTAAGCAAGACAGTGAAAATGAGATAGTTATTTGCTTGTGCTTGCAAAGGCAAAATGCAGTGTATACTTCTAGAAGTTTTAAACCTGACTGCTGTAGAAGTAGATGAATGTTTTCATCATAAAGTCCTATGTAACGCTTCTGCCCAGTCATTACACTCACCGTAACAAAACCAGATATGTTGCTGCACTTTTTATGTGCTCCACTCTAGCAATGAGGACTAAAGTGCATTCTTGACTTCTCTGCCTTTGAATTACCGTATTTTCTCATGGTAGATATAGGGAAGGTACAAAAGAATCCTGAACTTTACTGCTGAACGATAATAAAGTCATTCTCTAACTCAGTTCATTAAAAACAGATGAAGAGATCCTCTGATTAACAAAGAGTGAGTTTTTAATTCATTAGTCTTTCAGGTCCTTTATTTGTGTTAATTTGGTTTTTGTCTTTAATTCATTTGAGAGAGCAAGACAGAGAGAGAGAGAGTGCCCTGGAGCTCCCATCCACTGATCCACTCCCCGATGCCCACATTGTGAGGGTTGGGAGGCTCTCAGAGAAAGCCAGTCCTGGGAACCCGGCCTATGTCTTTCACAAGGGTGGTAGGAACGCAACCACTTGTGCTGTCACCACTGCCTCCCAGGATCTGCATTAGCAGGAAGCTGGAATCAAGAGCCAGAGGCCCGCATCAAACCCTTGTACTCCGATGTGGGAGTTGGATATCCAACCTGGTGGCTTAAGAACAAGGCCATATGCCTATTATAGGTAAGGAGATGTTCAGGAATCAGAGAAAGAGCAAGAAGAAACATGTCACCACACTCTTCCCCAGGGCTGCCCCAAAACTCCCATTGCCAGCTAGCCACCACCCAGAACCAGTGCTGGCCAAAAATATCCAACATGGCTGCTAACTACAACCCTGCAATGGCCTAAAGCCTATTTTAATAAAATCACCATGGCCAACACTCCCACCCCCATCATGCACCTGACACCATAATGCTTCTGAGACTTCCTTAAAAGGCCAGAAATTGGGCAGTCATCAAGTTTGTGGAAATCCCTGCGCCTCCTGGAAACCTCTGTCCAAAGTGCCAACTCCTGTGCCTCGAGACCACATGAAGGGATGACCCTGTAACTTGTAGGGTACGGCGCACTCTAGGGTCTGCACACATGCTATCCTGGCTGTGCACTTTCACTTTGCTATAAACCTTATTCCTCTGCTAACCTTTATCTCCATCTTATCTTTGAATCCCTTTGTGTGTCAAAGGTAAGAACCTAGACTCGCCCATCCCACAACCCACCCACCCCCATTTAATAGTTTTTAAACTATTTTTACTTTCTTTTTTCTTTTTTCTTTATATAAAGGGGACAGTTTTAATATACTTCATATATAGAGTTTTAAGAGCATAATGATACTTCCTACCCTACCCTCCCTTCTCTTTCTTTTTCTTATTTTTCTTTTAATTTTTGCAATGACATACTTTCAATTTATAATCACAAGCATAATCCTCTATTAAACAAAGAATTCAATAAGTAGTAAGTAGGAAAAAAATTATTCCTCAGAGTATAGACAAGGGCTTTCAAAAATAAATCTCATAATGTCAATTTCACTCATATACATTACAGCTTTGTAAATTAATTTTTAAAAATCTCTTTTTTTCAGTCAGTGCTGGCTCACTAGGCTAATCTTCCACCTGCGGCGCTGGCACCCCGGGGTTCTTGTCCCAGTTGGGGTGCCGGATTCTGTCCCGCTTGCTCCTCTTCCAGTCCAGCTCTCTGCTGTAGCCCAGGAAGGCAGTGGAGGATGGCCCAAGTGCTTGGGCCCTGCACCCGCGTGGGAGACCAGGAGGAAGCACCTGGCTCCAGGCTTCAGATCAGTGCAGCATGCCGGCAGTAGCGAACATTTGGGGGGTGAACCAATGGAAGGAAGACCTTTCTCTCTCCCTCTCTCACACTGTCTAAATCTGCCTGTCAAAAAAAATCTTTTTTTTCTAGCTTAGATTCTTAGGTTCTTTTAAGCCCTAAATAAAGTCATGTGTATACTTTGGCAGGTACTTCCACAAACCTGGTTAGAGAAAAATCCATTGTGATTCTCTGATTGCATCTTGCCTTATCTTACAGCAATGTTAGCCCTAAAGACAGAACAGAAACATACAACCAACTCACCTGACCCAGGCATCTGTGGATGCCAGTCACAACTCCTATGTTACCAACCCGTGCCTTCTCTGCTGCTACAAAGCCCAGGCTGACTTTGACCTCAATCCATAGGTAAATAGATGAGTTATACAATGGTGGTCAAGAAAGGTTCAAGGACGAAGTGAGGCTTGGACTTGTTTTACAAAGTCAAGTCTGGGGACTGGCAGTGTGGCATAATGGGTAAAGCTGCCCCTGGCAACACCAGCATCCTATATGGGTACTGGTTCAAGTCTCTGCTGCTCCACTAACAGTGCAGCTCCTTGCTAATGTGACTGGGAAGGCATTGGAGGATGGTCCAAGTGCTTGGGCCCCTGTACACACATAGGAGATGCAGAAAAAGCTTCTGGCTCCTTGCTTGAGCCTGGCTCACCCCTGGCTGCTGCAGCCATTTAAGGAATGAACCAGCAGATGGAATCTCTCTCTCTCTCTTTTTTTTTTTTTTCTTGCTCTCTCCATCCCTCCCTCCCTCTGTTACTCTGACTCTCAAATAAATAAAGAAATCTTAAAAAAAAAAAAAAAAGTCAACATTTTTGGAGACAAGTGAGGAGAAGAGGCATCAGGAACTCAGAGTACAATGAGGTTGTCATTCAATCTTATTTGTCAGAACTCAGATATCCAATCCCAAGTAGGATTTCCCTGAATGTCTGCTATTTTTACCTAAGACACTAGAAAGATAGACCTAGATGGAGAGCTGAACTGAACCACACATGCAACTCAGATTTTTCAGCTGAACTCCAGTTATTACAACTGAATTGTATTTTATTTTATCCTTGGGCCATTAGCTATTAGAGGATGGTGTCAATTGTGTGAATCAGAATCTCTTGGGTTCTGGAAATACCATATTAACAATGATTTTTTTACTTTGAGAATAATCTCTAGACTAATTAGAAAACATGCCTTTTGATCAATACTTTTGCTTCCTTCTCTGTCCTCAGAGGCCTGTGACATTGACCTGCCTGAAGAACTCAGGATTCTGGAAACCGAGTTTCCCTGCGGTGGATGAAGTCACCACATTCTCAGTGAGATTATTCACAAGAACGATTGTCTCTTCTGTTCCTTTGACAAAGTCACTCCCGGTTGTTTCAGTATGTGCAGCTCTAGATGAAATCTTATCATTGTACTTTTGGTATTATTCATGTAGATAGCGTGCTAATTACTTGTGATTCCAAATGTAATCAACCCAAATATCAGGTCTGTAAACTGCTGAAACGGATGTGGGAGCCTGCATGTGGCCTAACAGTTAAGATGCCAGTTGGGACACTCACATCCCATAGTCAGTATCTGGGTTCCAGTCGGGCTGCACTCCAGACTCCAGCTTCCTAATGGAGTGGACCCTGAGAGGCAGCAGGTGGTGGCTCCAGAGGTGGGAGACCTTGACTGAGCTCTTGGCTTCAGCCTTTTGTGGGGGTGGGGGAACATTTTATCTGCCAAGGGCCATTTGGGTATTGATGACAACATTCATGGGCCATACTTAAAAACTAGCCTGCTATAGATTTATTGAATTTCAAGTCTCACATGTGACTGCCTTGGCAGGGCCACACCGAATGGTTTCACGGGTCTTATATGGTCCACGGGCCAGATGTTCCCCACCGCTGGTTTAGGGTATTTGGGAAACAGTAGATAAGAGCTATCTGTATCTCTCTCTGTCTTTCTCTCTCTCAAATAAATAAATAAATCATTTTAAAATAAAGAAAATGGATTTGAATGGAAAATTCTATCAAGAGCTTTCTATTCACATTCTCCATTTAAAAAAAAAAAAAAGGAGGAAGGAAGGAAGGACGGACAGACATTCTTGGTTAGGTTGTGGAATTCCTGACCTCTCCTTGTAAGCAACCAGTCCTGTAGCTTTGTTTCCAGTTAGAATTTGGCCTTGGACAGCCAGTACACCAGAGACAAGAGCTGACGCCAGGAGACAGATTTACTCAAGAGGCCAGCTTAGTGAGGGCAGAGCAGACGTGCTTAGTCTCGGAAATGCTTTTCCCCTTTTGCAAGTTGGCAGGAAGACTTTCAACGAGAGAGGGGAACCAGGGCAGCTTGTCAGGTTTCCAGGATTGGTTCTGGTAGGGATCCACTTAGGTGGAGGCTTCTCTGATATGAAGCTTGGCTGTTCGGGGCTGGTGGCTTAAATTCTTTCCTTCTCTGAGGTTAACCCCTGACATTCTTAGGTCAGCATCTGCTGAACAGTTAGCTCTTGTTCATTGCAATGTGACAAGGAAAGGAGGATGCATTTAGTACGGTCATAGCTGCAGCGTTTGCTTCTGTGGAAGGTATCCCAACCACTGCACCAGGAAAGCTGCCGACGTCCAAGGGGAGCTGGCTCTGGGACTCAGTCTGGCCCCATCAATGGTTTCAAATCGGAGTAATGAGGACAAGGTTTAGCGTTTATTCTATCGCTAGAATGAGGGGGTAGCAGATAGATGTCTCAAGAACTGCCATCCTCCCAGATGAGGATGGTTCAGAGTTTTTAAGAAGTTCAGAAGGGGAAGCTGACTAATAACACATCAGCAATTAGAGATAGGGGCTCAGGAGTTAACAGCCAAACAATCAAACTGGTTACAAGACTAATAGCAGGATTGTTTTATAAATCCCAAACATCAGAACAATCTCTAGATAAATATGCTGAAGGAGAATTGATGGCTTGATCTTAACATGGGTGAAACGGAACAGCATGTTCTGCATGAGTGAATGCTGCAAAACAGTGTTTGGCTGGCATCTGAATGAGGCAGAGCACTGTTAAGAGGTTCTAGTGTTTCATTAGCCATAGTAAGGCCTGCCTCCCAGAAAGCCCATGACCAGTGAGGTTTACCATGCCCTTAGTCACCGACACCCCTCTATACGCTGTTTAGTTCCCTGCACTCCGTTACACCCTGCCACAATTCCTTCCCACGGAAAATAAGACTGCCATCCTTGATTCACCTAATAAGCATACAGTTTTACCAAGGATATGGAGAAATTAATGGTGCAGGTAGATAAGACAGAAGACCTCAAAGCCTGTATATGAAACTCTTCCTACCCTAGAGGATGACTGAGTTTAGGCTTAATTCACACTGGAAAACAAGAAGGGAAAAGAACATTCTAGCTTTCACTTAGGATTGGATACTAAATTGATGCAGACAGGCAACATGCTTCTCCCTTTGAACTGTCTGGGATCACACATTTGAGATTAGAGAGAGCATCCTTGAAAGACAAATCTCACTGTTAGAGAATATTATGCCACGGAAATAATCAAAGGAGAGTATCAGCTATTTCTATGCCAAAGAGGCAACAACACACAGAGTAGGGATGCCTCTTGCTAAGAAACATTGGTGCCACACATGGCAGAGTTCCCAGACCTGGTGGAGGCCAGATGCAGATTTAACTACAAGCTTCTGCCTTCACTCTTAAGAATGAGTTAGGGGGCTAGTGCTGTGGCGTAGTAGACTAAGCCTCTGCCTGCGGTGCTGGAATCCCATATGGGTGCAAGTTCAAGTCCTAGCTGCTCCTCTTCCAATCCAGCTCTCTGCTGTGGCCTGGGAAAACAGTGGAATCTGGCCCAGGTGCTTGGATGGCGGGCACCCAACCTGGATGGAGTTCTGGGCTACTGTCTTGGCTGGGCCCAGCCTCTGCCATTGAAGCCATTTGGGGAGAGAACCAGCAGATGAAAGATTTCTTTCTCTCTGTTCCCCCCTCTTTCTCTATCATTCTGCCTTTCAAATAAATAAATTTTTATTTATTTATTTATTTATTTTGACAGGCAGAGTTAGATAGTGAGAGAGAGAGAGACAGAGAGAAAGGTCTTCCTTCCTCTGGTTCACCCCCAAATGGCTGTGACAGCCAGCACGTTGCGCGGATCTGAAGCCAGGAGCCAGGAGCTTCCTCCTAGTCTCCCATGCGGGTGCAGGGCCCAAGGACTTGGGCCATCCTCCACTGCCTTCCCAGGCCACAGCAGAGAGCTGGACTTTTTTTTTTTAAGTGGGGGAGGTAGGGGCAGCACTGTGGCATAGCAGGTAAAACCACTGCCTATAGCACTGGCATCCCATAAATCTGTTAAAAAAAAAAAAAAGATCTAATGGAGAATCAGACATGATCACCAATCAGACAGGCCAGAGACTGAACTTTTCACCAACTTACAATTTTAGAATTATAAGATTAGGGGCCAGCACTGTGGCATAGCGGGTAAAGCTGCCGCCTGCAGTGCCAATATCCCATATGGTCCCCCTTTCAAGTCTCAGCTGTTCCACTTCCAATTCAGCTCTCTGCTCTGGCCTGGGAAAGCAGTGGGATATGGCCAAGTTCTTTGAGCCCCTGCACCCACATAAGAGACCCGGAAGAAACTTCTGGCTCCTGGCTTCAGATTGGTCCAGCTCCAGCTGTTACAGCCATTTAGGGAGTGAACCAGTGGATGGAAGACCTCTCTCTACCTCTGCCTCTCTGAACTCTGCCTTCCAAATAAATAAAAAATCTTTTTTAAAAAATTACAAGATTAGATTTTTGTACTTTTAAAAACTTTTTTTCTTCCTGGAAGTATGCATTCAGAGTAATTAAAAGACCTGAGTATATTTGTCTTTTAAAATGTAGGAAAGGATTTTGAATTTTTTTTACCATAAAGAAAGGCTAAATATTTGAGCAGATAAATATGTTGACCCTGACTGGCCATTATGTGAGTGTTTGCATGTCTATGAGCATTGTGTGGTACCCATAAGTATGCACAATTTTTAGGTGTTGATTAAAAATAAAATAAATATTTGCAAAAGCGAAGCATTGGTTTGGCTATAAGCAATCATTGTAAACGTTGTGAATAGTGAATTATTTTCCTGGAAGTAGGAGGACACAGCCAACATTGTGAAGGTATCATATGCATGTCCAGAGTCCAAAGCATAGGCACAAGTGATGCGATTGCTCTTTGGATTTGCTCTGAGGATCCTTGCAGCCAGTGGTGAGGCAGGAAAATCCATTCCTTTACAACTGTCATCAGTTAGGGAAAAGGATGCCAGTACTTCTGGAAAGCCCATTCAGGAGAGTGCACTGGATTCCAGAGGAAGTTTCTCATTTAGCACTTTTATAGAGAGCCTATCGCATCACTTAGGGAAAATACACTTAACAATAATCAAATAAAGTGACCAGCAAAAAAAAAAAAAAAAAAGGGAAAACTATAGACGTGGGTGGGATGGCAGACATGATGTCATAAGGTGTCCTTTAGGAAAGCAGAGGTTACCAGCAGGCATCTGGCCCAGCTGTGAAGACACTGGGTGGGACACAGGCATTGCATGTTACAGGGCCTGGGTTCAAGTCCAAGCTCCACTCTCCGTTCCAGCTTCCTGCTAACACAGACCTGGGAGACAGCAGGTGATGACTCAAGGAATTGGTTCCTGCCATCCACGTGGAAAACTCAGTTTGGGACTCCTCACTCTGACCTGGCCCAGACTTGGCTATTGTGAGTATTTGAGGAGTGAATCAGTGTGTGTGGGGGGGGGGGGGGGGAGATCTCTGTCTCTCCTTTCTAATAAATTACATAAACAAACAAACAAACAAAATCAAAGACCAGGAAAGAATAAAGCCCAGCTGGCAGAAGGATCGTTCCAGATTAAAACACGGTGCTAGGCATGCTGTCTGAATTTGTTTATAAGCCAAATGATAATGACTTTATTCTTGGTGTCCTTAAGTAGAGTTTGATGTTCTACATTTCCTTTTCATTATTCTTCTGCTTAGATCTTATTCTGTAAAGATACAATTCTGTGTGACTCAGTTTTTGGCTTCCTGCTCCATTTATTTTTTTCCTTTTTGATTGACCCAGGTCATGATGCTTCCATAAATATGAGTGGGGAGATGAAAGAACTCAGAAAGAGCTGTGTGAAAAGCAGGCCCAAGATGGTCACTTCCTTTAGCGCACATTTGTAACATCTAAGGAACAAACAGATGGTTTTCAATGATGCTTATTTTCCCCATAATTTCTTTTCAAAAAAATGTATTGTGAAGCAGTGAGTTAGGCTACCAGCTGCAGTGCTGGCATCCTATACGAATGCCTATTTGAGTTCTGGCTACTCCACTTTCAATCCAGCTCCCGCTAATGTGCCTGGGAAAACAAAACAGTATAGCCCAAGTGCTTGGGCCCCTTTCACTCACATGGAAGACCTGGTTGAAGTTCCAGGATCCTGACTTTGGTCTGTCCCAACCATGGTCATTGCAGCCATTTGGGGAATGAATCAGCAGATAGATGATTCTCTCTCTCTCTCTCTCTTTCTCTCTAACTCTGCCTTTCAAATATATCAGTTTTTTTTTAAAGAATTATTTTATTTCTTTGAAAGACAGAGTTACAGAGAGAGGTAGAGCCAGAGAGAGAGAGAGGTCTTCCATTCGGCTGGTTCACTCCCCAAATGACTGCAATGGCCCGTGCTGCGCCAATCCGAAGACAGAAGCTTCTTCTAGGTTTCCCACGCGGGTGCAGGGGCCCAGGACTTGGGCCATCCTCCACTGTTTTCCCAGGCCATAGCAGAGAGCTGGATTGGAAGAGGAGCAGCTGGGACTTGCGCCGGTGCCCATATGGGATGCCAATGTTGCAGGCTGGGGCTTTAACCCATTGCACCACATTGTCGGCCCCATAAATCAGTTTTTTAAAAACATTATTTGAGAGACAGAGATCCTCCATCTGGTGGGTCACTCCCCAAATACCTGCAATAGCCAGGACTGAGACAGGCTGAAACCAGGAGCTCTGAGATTAACCCAGGTTTCCCACGTGGGTGACAGGGACCCAAATGCTTGGGCCAACACCACGACATCTCAGGGTCCACATTAGCAGGAAGCTGGAATTGGAAGCAGAGCTGAGATGTGAACTCAGGTAGTCCAGTATGGCTTTGGGCATCCCAAGACTCATCCTAAGTGTTGTCCATCCCCATAATTTTTTTTTTATTTCATTTATCTATTTGGGAGGCAAAGCGAAAAGGAGATGGAGAGACATAACAGACAGGCAGACAAACCAAGAAAGCTCCCATTCGCTGGTTCACCACCCAAATGCCCACAATAGTGGAACCTGGACCAGGCCAAAGCCAGGAGCTGGTAACTGGCTTGCAGCTGGAACCAATCACTTTGAGTCATCACCACTTCCTCCCGTGGTCTGCATTAGCAGGAAGTGGGAGTCAGGGATCTGAGCTGAGAAATGAACCCAGGCTCTTCAGTGTGCAGTGCACTAAGCTAAACACCCACTCCTCCATTATTTCTATTGTGTCAATAATCAGAGCAGCTGGCTTTAAAATTATTCTGAAAAACATTGGAGTCTGTGAGCGGGGAAGCCAAGCAGGCCAGGCAGAACCTTCCAATCTTTATTGATTTATACAAAAGTACTTTTTAAAAGTTCCCAAGAAAATGGAATTAAAAGATAAACTTATTTTGGTACAAAAAAAATTGAAATCGTATATATGAGTATATTGCAAGTTTGCACAACCACAGCTTTGAAAATGACCCTCCCCCCCCCTTAAAAAAATTAGGCAGGAGCAGGGCCAGCGCTGTGTCACAGTGGGTATAGCCATGACCTGCAACACCGCCATCCCATATGGGCACCATTTCGATTCCTGGCTACTCTGCTTTTGATCCTACTCCCTGCTAATGCTCCTGGAAAAGCAGTGGAAGATGGCCCAAGTCCTTGGGCCCCTGCACCCACATGGGAGACCTGGAAGAAGCTCCTGGCTCCTGGCTTCAGCCTGGCCCAGCCCTAGTTGTTACAGCCATTTGGGGAGTGAACCAGTGGATGGAAGACCTCTCTCTCTCTCTCAACTCTGCCTTTCAAATAAATAAAAAATAAATCTGTAAAAAAAAAAAAAATAGGCAGGAGCAATAGAGAAGGGCAACAGAGACTTGTTCTTAACCAGTGACCTAATTATGCTTGGGATAAAAAGTATCTAAAAGACAGAAATGGGAGGGGGTGGAGGATGATGGACACACACCTAAAGCAGAGCCATTTCCCAGCATGGGCTGTGGGCTTCCTGGGAGAAGGGGGAAGGGGTGGGGAGCCTGGGTTCACTGGTATCTTCTGAAGTAGCAGCAGGATTCTACATTGGTTCTCAAGGTTAGGGTTCGAGAGAGTGACCTTTCTTTTTTTTGTTTTTTCTTTTTTATTTTTTAATAGGCAGAGTTAGACAGTGAGAGAGAGAGAGAGACAGAGAGAAAGGTCTTCCTTCCATTGGTTCACCCCTCAAATGGCCTTTACTGCCGGCGCGCTGTGCCGATCCGAAGCCAGGAGCCAGGTGCTTCTTCTGGTCTCCCATGCGGGTGCAGGGCCCAAGGACTTGGGCCATCCTCCACGGCACTCCCAGGCCACGGCAGAGAGCTGGACTGGAAGAGGAGCAACCGGGACAGAATCCGGCACCCCAACTGGGGCTAGAACCTGGGGTGCCAGTGCCGCAGGCGGAGGATTAGCCTAGTGAGCCGCAGTGCCGGCAAGAGAGTGGCCTTTCTGAGGCTGAGCCCTTGAAGGGATTCTAAAAATTAACCTCAGCCACTGCTCTGAAGGCTGGAACCCGAGGACTGGGGGGAAAGCCATAGAGAGAGGGAGTCACTGCTTCCAGATCTGGGTCTGATGGTTTGGTGTCATCCCAGGGGGCCAGAGGCCCTCTGAGGGCCCTGATCCAATCTGCTCGTTGGCAGATTCAGTGTACGGTTAGACCGAGGCTGGGTTCACTGTCACTATATGGGCGACCTTCAGCAGGGCCCAGCCCAAGTGGAGTCCTTTCAAAATGGATATTCTCCTCTAAAGAATTACGCTGAGAACCTATAAACTCAGAGGCTCACAGGATGTAACAGGTGGATTTTTCCCATTCTGTTTGCCCCACAGACGAATTCTCTGGCACCGTCTGTCCAAAGCACTCAACACTGAAGGTAATGGGGGGAGGGGTGGCTGAAGAACATCTCTGCACAAGCGACATGTTGCTGTTTTTAACACGAATTTGCATGGCCTATTCCCCATTCCCTTGACTGGAGAACGTGGGTGAACTCTGATAAGATACTTTCCTGTTGAGGAAGGGTTAAGGGTAGTCCGTCTTTAGCCTCCTTGTTTATCTTGCCTTCTCTTGCTCAGATCTTCAAAGGCTGAAGTAGCCGAGGAGAAAGTCTATAATAAGAGTGCAGGTTGTTTTACTTTATTCACTATCACTTGCTACTTAACAGTAACTTCTCAAGGACCAACTATGCAATAAGCGCTAAACGAAGTCCTAGGGATAGCAAGGTAAATGGTAATTTTAAGTTCTGTTTGTGGCTATCTCGCCTCATTGGGATCATGAAAGGGGAAAGTATTTCATGCTGTAAATTGCTATGGCCAGGCTGATGTTTAGCACTCAGAAGAGAAATGTGTTCAGACGTTCCCTGGACTGGTCTGGTTGGCACAAGGCATTCCGAGCACTGTGCTGAGGCCCAGGAGGGATGAGCATTGCACTCGTGTAGAAAAAGGAAAGGGGGGTGAGGACAGGCCGTTCCGTCCCCGTCCGCAGTGACAGCCCTGGAGGCCCAGTGAGAGTCCCTGAAGGAGGAAGAAGACGAGTTCTCTGGGGGGCCGGGATCCAGGTGGGGCTGCTGTGCTGATACCCTGCTCACTCAGGCCCAACCTGGCCCTTCGGGACCTCCCATCAGGACCAGAGAGCACTGAGAGTGGAGACGCGCAGCCAGCCGGGACCTGACTTCAAGTCCCTGGCTTTGCCACCCCCTTCTCGGGTCACATCGTTCCTGGAGAGAAAGGTCTAGCATTGGAGAACCTTCTACTGGAGGCCAGGCCTATGAAATCAGAGTTGGCCAATGTCTGCATTTGCAGCTTTTATGTCTTCCCTTTATTCACATACTTAATAAATAGGCCTTAAAAAAAAAAAAGGCTGATATTAAAAGGTGCTTCATTTGATTCAGCCACCTGGGTATAGGAAAGGACTGAAACTGAATGTTTGCAGATTATTCACATGAGTCCCCAGAAGTCACCTCCAAGGCACTGCTACTCTGAGGAATGCCATAACAGAGCTGTGTGGCGTGCGCTAGGTGATGGCTCACTCTGTCACAGTTATTTAAAGAGAGAGGGAGGTGTGATTTGAGCTGTCGCTACAACAGGTAATTTAGAAAATGTTGATGAGTGTAAACCTTCTTTCCCCATCTCTAATTACCTACAGCACAAAGGATTTGTTCCACTCACAGCCAGACACAAAGAACACTCTCTTCCTGGTGGAACAGAGGGTGTTTAAAAATAAGACTTGGGACTGTGGCGCTCTCAGGTCCTGGGGATGAGCCTTGGGTCTCCCTCTGCTGGAGAATGGCAGAGAGGAAGGCAGTATCAGATGCACAGAGGTGCCTGATGGGGCAGAACTCAAACTTTTTATAAAGACGGAAGCTGCCATTCGAATAGCCTGCCTGCTTGTGGGGGCAAACATTTAGCTCAGCTATGAAGATGTTGGTTCAGGCGCTCTTGTCCCACATGAGTGCCTTGGTTCCAGTCCTGGCCCTGGCTCCTGATTCCAGATTCCTGCTAGTTGCAGACCCTGGGAAACAGCAGTGATGGCTCAAGTAGTTGGGTTCCTGCCACCTAAGTGGCGCTGACCCCTGCCCAGCCCCCACTGCTGCAGGCATTTGGTGACTGAGCCAGTTGATGAGAGGTGCGTGTGTGTCTCAAATGAATAATAAAAATAAAATAAAATAAATGTCCTTCTTCCTTACAGTGACTAAGTGCAGAGATCCACCTAGGCTGTTTTAGTTCTTGGAAGAATTTAAGTTATATAAATAGTTTTCATTGTCTTGGGAGAAAAGTCTGGTAGGACTTTTCATCTTTGCCTTGACAAAATTGTCTTCCCAGGGAGTGGTCTGACCTACGTAAGGTGCTTCAGGCCCATTGGAGAGTAGAGACCCACAGCCCGGGGCCCTTCTCCCTGGTATTTAAAGTGAGGGAAGCCTAGAAAACAACCACCTAGCAGTACAAGGTTGTAAGATCCGTGAAGTGAAATAACTATGATCACTGAAAGAAATGAGCCCAGTGAGGAGGCCATGGCCCTGCGTCAGGTAGTCGAGTTCAGGCAGGAGTGGTCTGTCCAGGAACTGGCAGAATCTGTGTGAGGCAGACACACACCCGGGAGTGGTTGCCTGGGCAAGTTCTGACTGTGGCCCCTTCGGTCAGCAACAGTGGGGAAGAACAGAATTCCCCCACGGCAGCTGTGACCCACAATTCCTGCTCTGAGAGCAGAGAGGGCTGTTCCGAAGCAACCAGCTCCCAGGAGGTATGGAAATGCTCTCCAGCACCAACGTCTAAAATGTCCTTTTAGCATGGTGGGGTGGTAGTGGACGAGTCTGGGGCCTGGGGGTCCTGGCCTCACTGGGGCACCAAGGGGTTCAGAGAGGGTCACAGGTTAGACTTGCTCCTACCTGTCATATGCAGGGTGGGATAGGGACCAAGACTATTGTTTCGTCAAGCTGGATGAAAACGTACATTTTCTGCAACTCCAGAGACATAGAGCGGGAGATGTACAGTGTGTATTGTCTCTTACGTAATGCACACCTGGAAATGCGGGATGCGAGGAGAGGGCGGGAGCAGATGCAGGCTCAAGCTCAGCCCTTCTTTGCAGAAACATAAAACCTGAGGCACCATGAGCAGAGAGAGCTGTCATTCCCAGCCCTAGATGCCTGTCTGGGAGCAGAAAGATGACCTTCACAGGCTGATGCCACTGTGCAAGTGGCAGCCGGGCTACTCCCCCTGTGACACCTTCTTTTGCATGGGCTTCTGCTATAGTGCTAGACATTCATGAGTCTCCCCAGGGACTCATTTGTGACCGGGGACAGCACTGGTAGGATGACTCACCTGGAGGAACCAAGGAGACTAGATCCTAGGAGGCCGACTGCACCTGCTTGGTAATGTCCAGTCGCCAATGGCAGAGAACTTGAGGACCCTCACACTAACTAAGGCCCCACTTAGGATTCTTGGCCCTGGCCTATGAGAAACCAAGGTTGAGAATCCAGAACAGCAAGGGGGAAAATAATCTAAGATAGAAGATAGAAGAAAGGAGCTAGGATCAGGTTTTGATATCCAGAATAAAAGTTAGATGCCAGCTGCCAGATGAGGGTAAAGAGAAAAGCAAGCAGTTCAGAGACAGGAATGAAATGGCCTGATTTACTAGTGCCAATTCAAGGAGTCAAGGCTGAGCCAGGGCCTGGTTAGGAGACCTGACTGCTCAGGCAGGAGGCCAGACCACAGGACTGGCTGACCTGCAGGCGGGAAATTGGAGCCAGCATTTCTGTTGACCTCAGCAGTTCAGTATTCTGTCCATTACTAACCTGAGAATCAAGGACAGCTCAACCCAAGGTTTGAAAGATGTCATAGTCTATTTTGTGTTGCTGTACCAAAATATCTGATGCTGCTAATGTATAAAGAAAAGAAGTATTGACTAAATTGATCCGAACGTGGCTGGAGAGTGAAAGTTCATGTTCATTGAGCTAGCCAAACTGAGGATTTAAACCTGGAAAACAGCAGTCAGTTCCCTGAGTTTGATTATAGATTTTATGTTTTTCTTACACAGTGGGTAAATGCATTGAATCAGATGTAAACAATGCAGGTTCATGTGGTTATCAATTACATGGAAAATCAAAGAATACCTGGTAGTAGTTAGCAGACTTGATTATTGATTAAAGGGGACACACTGTCTTCCCACAATCAGTGCTGTCTACATCCACGGAGAGGCAGAGCAGGAGGTCATCAGTCACTCCTCCTATCTGGTCCTGCGGTGTGAAGTTTACGCCCTCTTAACAAACAGTGAACATTTCTTTGGTCTTGTCACCTGGGAACCAGGTGCAGGGCTTCTTCACAGCACGGACAGCAGCCCAGTTGACGTGGGTCTCTGCACTCACCAAACCATTCCAGTCTTTACCTGACAAGTGTCTCCGGCTGTATCACAGCTTCGTGGAGAAGCAGACCTATGCAGAAATATCATATGGAAAGATGGAATGCAAGAGAGCAGAGGGATAAGGATTGCTCTTTTTTATCTTTTATTTGATAGACAAAGAGACTGGGGCAGGGGAGAGCATGGCTCCTACCCGCTCTTCATTCCTCTAGTGCCTGCAATGGCTAGGGCTGGGCCAGGGCTAAAGCAGAGACCAGGAACTCAATCCAGGTCTCCTGTGTGGGTGCTAGGAACCCAATTACTTCAACCATGACTGCCGCCTACTGGGCTCTTTAAAAAAAAAAAAAAAAAAAAAAGATTTATTTATTTATTTCAAAGTCAGAGTCACACAGAGAGAGAATGAGAGGAAGAGAGAGAAAGGTCTTCCATCTGCTGGTTCGCTCCCCAAATGGCCACAATGGTCAGAGCTGTGCCAATCCGAAGCCAGGAGCCAGGAGCTTCTTCCAGGTCTCCCACATGAGTGCAGGGGCCCAAGGATTTGGGCCGTTTTCTACTGCTTTCTCAGGCCACAGCAGAGAGCTGGATCAGAAGTGCAGCAGCCGGGACTCAAACCAGTGCCCATATGGAATGCCAGCACTGCAGGCGGCAGCTTTACCCGCTGCACCACAGCACCGGCCCTCTGGGGTCTTTATTGAAAGGAAACTGGGGTCAGAACTCAGAACCAAGAATCAAACTCAGGCACTCCAATATGGGATATGAAATAATGGAGATACAGAAAAATTGATCCAAGATTGACTGCTAAATCTGGGGGGTGGGTTATCTTGACATGTACACCCCCAATAACTATTCTGCCATGCCCCCAAAATGCCCAAACTAAGGTAGGGTGAAGGTATGCACTCCAATCCTTTCCACAAAGTATATGCAAATAACAAATATACCAACCATCAACTAAATACAGAAAGATGTGTGACATCATCAAGAGAGATAATCTTAAAGTAAAGTAAAAATAAAAAAGCTGCCTCCTTCTGTTATATCATTAAGGGAGGTACAGACGACACATACACACAGAGGAAGGAGCAGATGGGGAATGACTCTCCAATGCCCACACGCCCCATGCTTCTGGCTTGCTGAGATTGCTATGAAAACTCTAAATGTCTCAGCAGTCCTTTTCAAACATCACTGTTTCCGTGGACAGATGTGGGGGTGGGGGGCATGTTGGGGAGGCTGAGAGATGGCATGTTGACGTTGAAGATGGTGGAAGGTGGGAGTGTGGTGGCCTTTAAGCTTTGAATTTCTTAACATTTAGAGAGCAGTTCATTTTATCACATTATCTAAGTATTTTCCTTAAGAGTAGGCGTGGTTTTCAATACTTCCTCTAAGGAGTTGCATGTAGTTGAACATGGGGACTTTTGTGTTATTCCTTTTTGAAAATACAGTATTCTTGGGGTTTTCTCTTGAGAGATATAAGAAAATTCTAGAATTGTGCTTCACTTCTGAAAGGCCGAAGTGCTATTCTGATTGGGATGGTCATCTGGCTCAGACCTTCCAGAGCTCTCCGATGGTCACGGTGCTGGATGGCTCCCTCTGCCCGCGCTGCAGTCCTGGTCTCCTCACTGCCTTCTGGACAACTGAGTCTCAGACTCAGATCCCGAGGCTTTCTGGCTGCAGTGCCCTCCCTCACCTCTACTCCCCAGAGTCTCGAAACAGACCAGCCACAAGGGCCACCTCGTGTCCCATCCCTTCTTGAGCCCTTAGTCTGCCTGCTGTTGCTCTGAGGCGGGGTCATTTAAAAAGAACCAAGATTTGCTTCTTACACTTCTAGAGGCTGGGAAGTCTGAGATCATGGACCCTACTTGGTTTTTTTTGTTTGTTTGTTTTTAATGAATGTTTATCTTCATCTGCTTGGATGGTAGAACCAGAGTGGGTGAAGGTGAGGGAGTGAGGGGGAGAGAGATCTTCCATCTGCTGGCTCATTCCCCAATGCCTGCAACAGCTGGGTCTGGGCCAGGCTGAAGCCAGGAGCCCAGAACTCCATCCAGGTCTCCCATGTGAGCAGCAGGGGCCCAAGCCCTCGAGCTTTCATCCACTGCCTCCCCAGGAAGCCAGGAAGCCAGATCAGAAGCAGAGCAGCTGGAACTTGAACCAGCACTCTGATATGGGATGCAGGCATCCCAAGCAGTGGCTTAGCCCGTTGTGCCACAATGCCCACCCCAGGGCCTATATTTGGTGAGGATCTTCTTGCTGCATCATCCTATGGCAGAAGACAGAAAGAGAAGAGTGCATGGGGGTGGGGGCAGGATGCACACTCGCACTTTAACTGGAAATCCACTCTTGCAATGAGGGCACAAGGTAGAACCCTGATGATCCCATCACCTTTGAAAGGGTCTGCTTCTCAACACTGTGGTGTTGGGAGTTAAGTTGCCATCCCATGGTATTTAGAGATGCATTCAAACCATCTCATGCCCCTTCCATACTTATTGCTGGGCTATTTCCCTGCTAAGCTGCTTTAAAAATATACAAGAGTACTTCAAAAAGTTTGTGGCAATGCATATTGTGAAAAAAAAAAAAAAAACCTATACATGGATTTCAAACATTTTTTGCACCAAAACAAACATCTTTTAATTCCATCTTTCCACAAACTTTTAAAAATACCCTCTTATTTCTAACTGTGTGTCCTGCCACCATAACAAGATTACAGGCCTAGAAAGCAAGCCATGTCTCATTGTTCCCTTCCTTGTCCCTCAGTATACAGCTGCAATGTCCAGCATTTTATTTGGTGATTAGAAAACTTTGGTTAAAATCCTCGCCCTGCTATTTCTTCCTTTTTAAATGTTCATCTATTTATTTTTCTTTTATTTGAAAGATACCGATCTTCTATCTGCTTGTTCATTCCCCAAAAGCCTGCGACAGCCAGGGCTGGGTCAAGTCACAGTTCCATCCACGTCGACCATGTGGGAGGCAGGCACCCAAGCCTCTGAACGGTCATCGGCTGCCCTCCAGGATGCATTAGCAGGAAGCTGGAGCAGAAGCCTAGGTAGGTGCTGGGACTTGACTCGGCCTCCAATACAGGATGCAGGCATCCCATGCAGTGGCTTCATCACGAGCCTTACACCCGCCCCTAGCACTGTCATTTCACCCATGCCCTCTCTGGACTCGCAGCTACTGGACATTATGGTTTGTCAGGGTCAGGACTGTGCATGGATGGGGAAATGAGAAACTGATTCAGGTGTGGCTGCCATTTTCAAGGTGCTGTGGACTTAATGGTGCTCCTCCCTCCTCCCAAACTCATATACTGAAGTCCTAGCCTCTAATAGAGCTGCATTTGGAGGCAACGCCTCTAAGGAGGTTGTTAGGTACAAGAGGGGTTATGCTGGTGGGCCCTGGTCTGATAGGATTAATGTCCTTACAAGAAGAGACACCAGAAAAAAAGGAAAAAGGGGGAAAAGAAAAGGCAACAGAGCTCCTTCTCCTTCTCCTTCCTTCTCTCCCTCTCTCCCTCTCCCCCCGACCTCGCCCCGAGTCCCCCTAATGTTCACGCACATAGGAAAGACAGCAAGAAGGTGGCTGACCACAGGCCAGGAGGGGAGCCCTCACCTGCAGCTGACCCCGGTAGCATCTCCATGTTGGACCTGCAGCTCCCAGAACTGTGAACAGTAAATGTGGTTTAAGCCACCATTTGTGGTATTTGTTTTAGCAGCCAGAGCTGACCAAGCCATAAGCAACAGAGGCAGGTGAGTTGTGTTGGGCAGGGGTTTGGCCTGTAGAATGCATATCAGCCGGCCAGGAAATGACCCAGCCCCATCCGCGAGGAAGAGCATTAGGCTGCTCCGAGTTCCCCACGTCCCTGGCCTCAGTACCAATCAGCTCTCGGGGCTTTTTCCAGAAGACCTTAGGAAGCCCCTAAATCAAGGCCTGCCCTCCGAAGTTCTTCCACGCTTTAGGAGCCAACCGCAGGCCTAACCTAGCAACACCTGTAGCAAGTCAGTCCTCCCCAGAAATTCAAAATAGAGAACGGAGGATCACAAAACAGCAGAGTTCAGCCAAGGGAGGCGCTGAGGCCTCAAACCTGCACCGTCCAGCAGATCTCCAAGGTACAGGGAGCGAACAAGAACAGCTGGGCCGCACCGTGGTCCCTGACCTCCGCTTGTCCGGTCTTGCCTTAGGTGTCAGGAGATTGGGGATGGATGTTCACTGGAGTGTCTGCTCCACCTGGATATGGCTTAGCTTTTCTCTAAGCCTCTTTCTCGTGCGCTTGCTTTGATTTTCAATTTCTCTTTCTTCTGCTGAGCGAACCACAAAGGCCCTGTGTTGCTAGGTCCAATCCCCAACAGAGAGAATCTGATTTGGCCTTTACCCCCTCTTTGGGCCTGCTTTCCCATGGGGCCACTTGGAGGTCCTGCCAGCTTGTAGGCAGGCAGCCCTGGGGTCTGTGGGCAGGACCTTTTCCCTCCATGGAGGTAGTGAGAATCCCCGGGGAACCTACCCTAGCTACACTGTCTCAGCCGCAAGGCACAGAACGTCCACCTAGGGACCCCAACACTAGGAAGTTCTTTTCCCCACATTGCAAGACGCGTGCAGGTGCGTGGTCAGAGAGCTCCAGAGCTCTGTCTCCCCATTTAAGACTTTCCCTTCTGCCAACTGGCTGGACCGTGGTCATGTTACCGGAGAATGGCAGGGTTCTTGTCTTGCGCAAGAAAGAATTCAGGCATGAGACAGAGAGTAGTGGGAGGTAAAATAGCAAGGTTTATTAGGGAAGGGACATCCGTAAGAACGGATGGGCATCTCTCCAGACAGAACCTGAGGGAGAGTGCCCAGTTGCTTGGACTGGGGGTTGGGGGGGAAGGAGCGAGGTTACATGGTTGAGTAGAGAGAGTACACCTGACCAGGCCAAGTGGGCGGCTCAGCAGAGAGGCTGAGGACTGAGCGCGCAGTCCGGTTGAGGCCGGGGGGTCTTTAAGGAGATGGGTCTTGCTTCCCCACCTCTGCTCCTCTTGGAACAAAGGACTTTTTGGGTGTAAATAGAAAAGTTTCTGAGTTTTCCCCTGAAGGTACCAGACGGGAGGAAGGCTAGCTGGCGCTGCCCTGGGTTTAGAGGAAGGGTGAGCAAGACCCCCTGGAGAATCGGGATCAGAGTAGGGTGTTTGAAATGCAGATCCTGGGCTGCATCTGGAAGGTTATCAGGCAGAAGGGGTGGGCGGGGACCCCCACCTGGCAGGTTATCGAGTGGGAGGGGGCAGGGCAGGATGCAGATACTGGGCTGCCCCTGAAACATTGTCAGGATGACTTTGAGATGCAGATGCGTATGCTGGACATAGATGTCTTCTCTTTAGGCCTTTGTCACACACATAAGCTCATATCTGACTTCCTACCTAATAGTCACAGCAGTTGGACGGCCAGGTCACATTTTGCAATTTTCCTCATAACCCCTGGATGCCGTATTTTTGTCTCATCAACCAAAGGAAAGCACAGCTTCATCTCCAGGTGTGAGAGGGGCTGGGAGAGTGAGCAGCTGGCATTAGCAACAGGGTAAAGTGTTGCTTACCTAATGACGAAGTAGAGGTGGAATGTTGTGTAGGCAAGTGTTGGCTCTAATAAATCAACAGGCAGCCATGATGCAGTACTGGGAGTGCTATGATAATTTGCTAAGATACTATTTTGGAGGAATTACATAACCTCTGTGAGGCTTGGAGTCCTGAAATGCAGAATGAGACTGATAATACCTACATCACAGAGCTGTTACACGGGTTACTATGAAATCATCTGTAAGAAAGTCTGCTTCCATGCTTGATACATACTCAGTGTGCACTTGCTTCTTCCTCCCCCTGCTCCCATCCCCGACAGAGTAAATGAGCGATAAATACTTGATAACCATAAACATTGCTCATCTGGAACACTAGCCTCTTGAATTTTGTTGGATATTTGTCAAAAGGAAAAAAAAAATCAATTGAACATGCCAAAAAAAAAAAGTAAACATGAAGAATTCCAAAGCTGGCACGCTAGGAATTAATTTCAAATGCAATCATGCTTCATTGTATTTAGAAGAAAGCACAGTAACAGCATGTAAGTATCTGATTGCCCATTGTTACCCTCCCTCAGGCATTCCTTCCTGCAAGTGGAGCAACTCAGACGTTGTTTGTGTTGTTATGTATTTGCTACACTGCAGTGTCCTGAGGGATGGTTGGGGTCATTTCTCACCTGAAATAAAACCCAAAACTGGTGGTTTACTCCCCTTCTTACACATGGTACCACACACTGTAGTTAAAATCCATTTCTCTCACCTGCCTCTTTGACAGCAACATCAGCAGGTGCTTCTGCAGTGGATTCAACATGTTCACAGACGATTTTGAGACTCTTCATCAAATTATCCCTGATTTTGCCACCTCCTAGTTCCATTTATGGATCTTTTCCCTGCCAATTATGCAAAAGATCTTTGGTTTCCTTCTTTCTCCTGCAGCTTCTCACTGGAGGCACCTGCTCTGTAACCCCCAAGATCCAAGAATTCTTCCTCTAATTCAAAATCCATCCAAGAGCCTGCCTCCTCCAGGAAACTCACACCAGCAATGGTGTGAATTCGTGTCAGTCCCACATAACAAGACCATCTGAACGTTTGGTCTTCACCAAGGCTGAGAACCCAGGAGACAGTGATGAGCCCTTGTCCCTGGCTTGGAAGCTCTTCCATGCTTGGTATGATGCCTGGGCTGGACTCACCCTATACCTCTATGATGTACCTGGAAAGAACTCCTGCAGAACAGCCTCTCCAAACTAGTTGGAGGTGTTGCTTTAGAACCCCCAAACCTCAATTCACTCACCCTATACACAGAAGTCAATCACTGATGTCAGGTGGTAGAAAAAAAAGTGTATTTGTTTGCAATACACATATCAAAGAGTCAGGAAGTTATTGTTTAATTCCCGCCTCTCTGAGGAGTTGGTGTTGAAGGTTCTTCTAGATTGAAACTGGGGCTGAGAGGTGCATGTTCAGTTCACATCCAAGTTCCTGGTCGGTCAGTGGTCCCCATGACCTGCTTTTGATTGCTTGGTGACGCCGTGCTGTTCAGGGAATTTATGATGGGCAGGTGGGCTCCAGTTGGTCCAGGAGGTTACATGCAGGTGGTGGTTATGTTCTGTCCCAGACCCAGAATCCCCCGACACAAATCCCTCCTGACACTACAGGCCAACAGGGTTCTCTCTACTGGAGAAGCAAATGAGTCTGGTGATTAGAACCTTGTAGGGCCAGCTGTTACCACTCCCTTAGTTCAGTGACTTCCTTTTGATCAATGACAGGTAAGGACACATTGGGCTAAGGGAGACAGAGAGGCTGGGTCCTTCTTTTACTTTATGGGGTCTTAAACCTAAAGTACTTTCTCTGGCATTGTTACAGAATACCCCCAAAACAGGTTGGAGAAGTTGCTATAGAGCCCTGCAAGCTGGGCCCACTTACCCAACACTCAGTAAGCCAGCTACTGACACTGGGGTGGTTGAAAAAGGTTCATTTATTTACAGTGCACAGAGCAAGGAGTCAGGCAGCCATTGCTCAATGCCTGGACTCCACAAGGAATCAAAGGCAGAAAATCTTACAGTTTGAAGTGGTTGAGCAGTGCATGGTCAGCTTGTGTGTGGGCCTCTGGTTCGCCCACAGTGTATGTGGCCTTCCTAGGATTGGTCAGTGTAGGGGCCATATTTCCTTTCAAGTGGCAAAGGTGGTCCCTGGTTTGTCTGGGTCTAGGGGTAGGTTGGGAATTACATCAGTCAGGTCCTGTGAGTTCCTACAGAGTTCTCAGAGAGAGGTAGCACTGAGATGTTAACTATAGGGGCATTTGGAGCCTTTCTGACTTAGGACCTTGGCTCTAGCTTTACCCTTGTGTTGCTCCCTTAATTTAATGAGTTACCCTTTACAGAAGGACTGCTAGTTGAGGAAGCACAGTGAATTATGTGCAAAGATTCTGAGTTGTAAAGCCACGTGGAATCCTTATCACAGAAATGCAAAGAGCTGGATAAGCTTTTGGCCTAGTGGCTAAGACACCACTTGGGTTGCCTGTATCCCTTATTGAAATGTCTGGATTGGAGTTCTAGCTCCACTCTTGATGTCAGCTTCCTGCTAATGCATACCCTGGGAAACAGTGGAGATAGCTCAAGTAATTGGGTCCCCACTACCCACAAGGGAGACCTGAATTGAGTTCCCAGCTCTTTGCCATAGCCTGGCCCAGCCCTGACTGTTGTAGGCGTTTGTTATATAGAATGGACAAGTGGATGGGAAATCTCTGTCTCTGTCTGCATTTCAAATAAATAAATTTTAAAAGTAAAAATAGGGCAGGCAAGAAATAAAGGTCAAATTGGGTCAGAATTGGATGATTTGTTTACCAGGCTATGGAGTTTGAGTTTTGTCCTGTAAACAATGATGAACCATTGAAGGATTTAAGAGAGTAAAACTATCAAGAGCAATAAAGCAATAAAGGTTGAGGCAGGTGTTTGGCCTCCAGAAGTTAAGAAACCAATTATGACACTTCCATCTCATATCAGAGTGCCTGAGCTCAGGTCCTGGCTCCACTCTTGGTTCCAGCTTCCTGCTAATGTGGACCCTGGGAGGCATTGGTGATGGCTCAAACCATTAGGTTCCTGCCACCCATGTGGGAGACCCTGGACTGAGTTGTGGGCTCCTGGCTTTAGCCTAGTGCCATGGTTGGGAGCACATGCTCTCAGTCTCTCTCTCTTTCTCTCTCTCTCTAATAAGTATAATTAGGGTGATTTGGAAAGTAAATTGGGTGGGAATGAAGAAGGTAAGAGATGACAGAAACTGGTGGAAGTTAGCTGCATTTGCTTTGGGTGCGGAAAGAAAATACATTTGAAAGATTTAAGTGGCAGGCTCAGGAAAACTTGGTAAATTGTTGGTTTGGGTTGTAAAAGTAAGCAGGTAGCCAAGAAAATCTGGTTTTTTTATTTTAAATGACTAGATGGATAATGTGCTACTGATATTGAAAACTAAGGTGAAGAAGGAGGTACATATGTTCTCTTGAGGTTGGGCTAGGTGGGATCTGTGAGTGATGCACAGAGGTTTTGGACATGTTGATATAGGTGTCCACAGGATATTCAGAATGGAACAGGCTGATGGGAAGACAGACGAGGTAGCACATGTTAGGTGGGGGGATAAGTGGACACGTGTGCCTAGGAGAGGAGGGCTGGCTCCCGGGGCCATGTGGACTTGAAGTGGAGGAGGCAGAGCCCTAGTGGGCACGCATGCCTCCCCAGGACCAGCAAAGGATGGAGGGATAGAGAGAACTCGAGGCTGCCCCACAGCAGCCATTCTCTCTGAGGAAGGACAAAGCCCTTTCCCTAATCCTCCCCCAAACCCTCCAGCCTCAGCAGCTCCCTCCCAGCTCTTTCCCCACCCAACCCATTAACCCATTAAGCATCTTTGATCTTGTGAAAAGCAGACATTTCTCCCTCCAAACAAGTGCTCCTGTCTTTCCTCTCCACTTGTTCAAACCCTCACCTCCCAGTGGCACTTTGTCTCACATAATCAGCCTTGGCTTCCATGCCCTTGTGATTCTACGCCTACACTGACAGGTGGACCCTTCCTGTAAACTCTGTCCTCTGAACCATGCAGTATTTTCCTTCTTCTCTACCAGGCACCTGGGTTTGCCACTGTCACCTCCTAGGCCACCACTCTGCCCACCCCTTCAATTCTGTGTTTTCCAATGCTTCATCTTTGTTCTCTCCTACCTGTCTCTCCTCTCCTATTCGGTGGTAATCATCCTCAAAGAGCCTCTTGAGAAAATAACATGAATATTACGCAAAGAACTGTATGTGTGTGCTTAGAGTCTTTTTTTTTTTTTAAAGATTTTATCTATTTATTTGAGAAGCAGAGTTGCAGACAGTGAGAATGAGAGACAGAGAGGTCTTCCATCCACTGGTTCGCTCCCCAAATGGCTGCAACGGCCAGAGCTGGGGCAATTGGAAAGCAGGAGCTAGGAGCTTCCTCTAGGTTTCCCATGTGAGTGCAGGGGCCAAGCACTTGGGCCATCTTCCACTGCTTTCTCAGGCCGTAGCAGAGAGCTGGATTGGAAGAGGAGCAGCTGGGTCACAAACTGGCACCTATATGGGATACCAGTGCTGCAGGCAGAGGATTAACCTACTGTACCACAGCGCCAGCCCTGAAGAGGAGCAGCCGGGACTCGAACCAGCACCTATATGGGATACCAGTGCTGCAGGCAGAGGATTAACCTACTGTACCACAGCACTGGCCCCTAAAAGGTGTCTTAAAAACCATATTGTTCCCTTCTTTTCAAGGTAACATCTCTATGAATAGCCATACACTTGCTCAATGACTTTTCTTTGTTTACTTGGCCTCAGCTGGATCCTTTAGGATGAGATTATTTGCAGCAGCTCTATATTTGGAACCTGCTGCACTGATCAAGAACACGTTGGTAATTAGGTTTGAAATCACAATCAAAGCTTATAACTAGTAGAGATTTTGTAAATCTTAGAATATCAACATACAAGACTTTTTGATCTTTATTTATTTATATTTATTATTTGAAAGGCAGAAAGACAGAGACCAACAGAGATCTTTCATTTTCTAGTTCACTCCCCAAATGTCCCCAACAGCCAGGACTGGGCTCAACTGAAGCTGTGAACCAGGAACTCCATTTGGGTCTCCCAGCTGGGTGACAGGGATGCGTTAGCAGGAAGCTGGAATTGGAAGCAGAGCTAGGACTTGAATGCAGGCATTCGAGTAAGACTTCTTGTATCAGTCAGAGTCTGTTCGGAAAAGCAGAATTTCTAGAGTGAGTGTAATGGACAGGAGTAAGACCGTACATAATTGTGAATGCTGAAATTCTTGGGGAGCAATCTATGTAAGTTCTTGCAGCTGCATTGATTCTTGAGCCAGGAGTGGCTGCAGGTCAGTCAGCACTGCAGACAAGAAGGGAAGGTGGGTGGGGGTCAGGACACGCTGGGGGCCTGCAAGGAAGAGCTGGAGCCCATGCAGGACACCTGGAATAACTAACTGGAACGAGCATCTCTCTCCCATGCCAGTCTTGCTGCCATAGCTGGCATGCAGAAGCTGACACCCCTCTCAGCACAGCCACACATACACCTGGCCCGGGACTCTCGGAGCTGATGGAAGAGGTCTGGCCAAGCTGGAGGAGGTGTGGCTCTGTGTCCTATCCCCTTGCCTAGAAGGTGAGCCTCAAGGTGATCAACAGCACGCTTGAGCTGCCCGATGGCTGGCGCCCTCAGCCAACTGTGCTGTCTTACTTCCACTTCCGAATTTCATACAAAATATCTTTTGGAGCCAGAACAATATGGAAGGGAAGTCTGGGAAGTGTAGTTGCAGCTTCGCTAAGTTGACTCAAGAAAACTACTGCCCCTCTGACTGGAAGAAGCCTGGGCGTCAGCCTTGCTTCCTCCTTTTCCTGTCCACCCACACCCAGCACTCCAGTACACCCGCAAGTTCTATCAGATTTCTTGGCACACAGGAAGTACTCAGTAATATATAAATGTTAGAACCTTTTTTTTTTTTTTTTCAAAAGATAAGAAGAAATATAAGCACACAGAGTTAAGGTAATTGTTTTGAAGTTACACCGCTAAAAAGTGGCTGGGCCAGAATTGACTGCCAACCTGGTGCCCCCAACCACAGCCTTCTCCAGGTTTCCTGAGGGAGGCTCTGTTTATGTTGACATATGCTTGCTAAGTAAAAATCCAAACACCGAGAATGTGCGCTGCTTTATGAGCTGTTTGAGGTAATCTACAGGAGGCAAGGGGACCTGTGTCACATGAGAGATCACGAAGGGAGGAAATACTAGGAGGGGACTTCAACAAGTTTGTAGAAAATGCAATTGAAAGATAAGTTTATTATGGTGCAAAAAAAAAAATGGTAACAGGACATTTTGCTCGAATATCTCTACAATTAGACTATGAGAAAGTGTTGGGTTGGGGCAGGCACTGTGGCACAGTGGGTTAAGTCACTGCTTGGGACACCCATGCCCTGTACTGCAGTGCTTGGGATCGAGTCTCGCCTTTGCTTCCTGGTGATCGTGCCTGGGAGACATCAGATGATGCCCAAGTGCTGGGCCCCTGCCACCATTGTGGGAGACCCAATAGAGTCCCTGGGTCCTGGCTTGAGCCTGGCATTGCCCCAGCTTTTTCAGACATTTGAGGAGTGAACCAAAGGAAGGAAACTGTCACTCTGCCTTTCACATAAATGAATCTAAAAAAAAAAAAAAAAAAAAAAAAAAAAGTTGTTGAGCTTGTCAACACAGGGAGAGATGGGGTGTAAGATAGATTCATTCATTCATTCATTTAGCAGGTTTCAGTGAAGGGGCCCCTGAATTCCAGGCACTGGGGACGCAGATATACGTAAATGATTTATTCAGGAGCCAACAGCTTGGTCACGAATGATGGAAAACAGGGAACTGCTTGACCAAGAAGATGACATTTGGGCTGTGTCATGGATGAGGGAGGGGAAAGCAAGGAGGGTTTTGCAGGCTGAAGACCAAGTGATACTAAGGAAGTGCCTGGTGTATCCGGAGACTGGAGAAGAGATCCCAGGGGAGAGCAGAGGGCTTGGGGTGTGGGCAGTGGATTGGATTGCTCCAAAGCTAGCATGGTCTCTGACTCAGTGCAGCCCTCTTTGCTTGCTTCTCCTTGTCTCCCCACTCTTCTGTCTCCTCCTCTCTTGGTTTTCCTCCATTTCCTTCCTCTTCCTTCTCATTGTCATAATCCACTCTCTGATGCCATCACAAAATACTTAAAACTGTGCAATCTATAAAGAATAGAAGTTTGTCTGGGGCCCGGCACTGTAGCACAGCAGGTTAAAGCTGCTGCCTGCAGTATTGGCACCCCATACGGGTGCCAGTTTGTGTACCAGCTGCTCCACTTCTGATCCAGCTCCCTGCTAATGTGCCTGGGAAAACACAGGAGGATGGCCCAGGTCCTTGGTTTCCTGCACCCATGTGAGAGACCAGGAAGAAGCTCCTGGCTCCTGGCTCCTATCGGCTCAGCTCCAGCTGTTGAAGCCATTTGGGGAGTGAATCAGCAGATGAAACACTGCTCTCTCTTTGTCTCTACCTCTCTCTGTAGCTCTTTCAAGTAAATAAAATTTAAATTAAAAAAAAAAAAAAAGAAGTTTGTCTGGCTTGCAGTTCCAGAGGCTGGGAAGTCCCAAGAGGATGGAGCCAGCATCAGGTAGGAGCCTTCCTGCTGCACCCTAATACAATGGAGGGCACCACACAGTGAGAAAGACTCTACATGTAGTTTGCTTTTCTTATAAAGCCACCATGCTCACATTGAATCCTAATGACCTCCCAGGGGCTTCACCTCCAAATACCATTAAAATATGAATTGAGGGATTAGGTTTGCAACACATGAGTTTCAAACCATAGTTCTTCACTTTTATTACTATTTCCTTTCTCCTCCATCTTTTCTTACTGGAAGGCCAAGAAGCCCTAATCCTGGACAGGCTACATATAATAGATTCTTTCTTGCCTCCTCTAGTACTTCTAGTAAAAAATTCTGATGAAACCGTGTGCTTACATAATATATGGTGGTTGTTAATAAAAGAACTAATAGAACTAATCTGTCCCTTTTTTCCAAGATTTATTTATTTATTTGAAAGGCAGAGAGAGAGAGAAAGAGCAGGAGAGACTGAGAGAGAGAGAGCGATCTTCCATCTGCTGGTTCACTCCCCAAATGGCTCCAACAGCCTAGGCTGGGCCAGGCTGAGGTCAGGAACCAGGAGCTTCTTCCAGGTCTTCCATGTGGATGCAGGGACCAAAGGACTTGGGCTATCTTCTGCTGCTTTCCCAGGCACATTAGCAGGGAGCTGGATCAGAAGTAGAGCAGCTGGAATATGAACCGGCACCCATATGAGATGCCAGCACAGCAGATGGCGGCTTAACATGCTACACCACAGCAGCAGGCCCCTAATCTATACTTTAGAGATCGCATAGTCTCAGGTATTTCGTTATACCAACAGAAAAGTGGACTATGGCAATAGGTAAGAAAAAAGGAGGAAGAGGAAAACCAAAAGAGGGAGGAGAGTAGGAAAGTGAGGGGAGACAAATCTTTTTTTTAAGACTTATTTTATTTTTTGGTGAAAGTGACAAAGAAAAAGGAAGGGAGATCTTGCATCCCTTGGTTCACTCCCCTGCCTGCAGCAGCAAGAGCCAGGAACTCCGCCTGAGTCTCCCACATGAGTGACAGGAATCCAAGCACTTGTGCCATCGTCTACTGCCTTCCCAGGGGTGTCAGCAGGAAGCTTGATCAGAAGCAGAGAAGTCAGGACTCGGACTTGCACTCTGATGTGGAATGTGGGCATCCCGAGTGGCAACCTAACTCACTGTGCCACAGTAGCCTCCCCAAAGTTAATGAACTTTGGTAATGTACTATCCAGTATTGCCTTGGAAACAAAACTTGTATCACCACTGCCTCCCAGGGTCTACGTTAGCGGCAAGCTGGGATCAGAAGCCAGAGCCAGAAGTTGAACCCAGATACTATGATGTAGGGCATGGATATCTTGAATGGAAATCTTAACTGCTAGGCCAGATGCCTAACCCAAATGATATCTATCTATCTATCTATCTATCTATCTACCTACCTACCTAGCTACCTACCTATCTTCTTAAATGTTCATTTTATTTGGAAGGTAAAGGTGGGGGCAAGGGGCAGATCTCCCATCTTCTGGTTCACTCCTCAGATGCCTGCATCAGCCAGGGTCAGGCTGAAACCAAAAACTGGGAACTCAATCCAGGTCTTCCACATGGATGGCAGGGATCCAATCACTTGAGCAAACATCTGCTGCCTCCCTGGGTACTCATTAGCAGGAAGCTGGAATTAGAGGCAGAGCCAGAACTCCAGCCCAGGCACTACAATATGGAATGCAGGCAACCCAGATGGCATCTTAACCACTGTGCCAAATGCCCATCCCGAAAGCCTCTCTCCACATAAGAAGTTTGTCAAGCAGTGTGTTTTCAAGGTGACTATCTAGAATTAAGGCACTTTTCAACTTCTAAGACTCTTTTAAAGTTTATTTATTTGAAAAGATTGTAATTTGAAAAAATGATAGAGACAGAGGGAACTCTTCCATCTACTGGTGCCTGCAATAGCCAGGGCTGGACCAGGCCAAAGCCAAGAGCCTGGAACCCATCCAGGTCTCTCATGAAGGCGCCAGGGACTCAACCACTTGAGCCACCACCTGCTGCCTCCAGAAACACATTAGTTGGAGCTGAATTGGGAGCAGAGTAGAAAGGACGTAAACCAGGCTCTCTGATAAGTGACGCAGGCATCCCAGGCAGGAGGTTAACCTGCGGTGGCCACCCTGCTTCGAGCTTCTAAGTGAATATGCTTCTCCCTGTGATTGCAACAGCTCTGCATCTCTAGTATTTTTGACTGGCATCACCCTCAAGCTCTAACTTGTCTTAGGGCAAGACAGACTCACCAACCCTGAAATTGATACTGCAGCTAATCTGCAGTGCTCACTGTGGTCCCACCCTGCTGGTCCAAACAAGGATGAAAACCTTTCAGCAGAGTAACCTGAGCAGAGGGTGAAGATTACCCAGAGTAACCATGAGATGTGCTTTTCAAATACATGGGTTTAGTTTATTTTTAAACTTAAAACATTTGTTTTTTAATCTTTTTTGAAAGGGAGAGAAAGAGACAGATCAATCATTCTCTCTACTGATTTGCTCCCCAAATGCCCCAAGAGCTGGGACTGGGCCAAGCCAAAACCAGGAGTCCAAAACAGACAAGGTCTCTTGTGTGGGTGGCAAGGACCCAAATATTTGATCCATTACTGCTGCTTCCCAGGGTCTGTGTTAGCAGGAAGCTGGAATTAGAAATGGAGTGGGAACCAGAACCTAGGCATTCCTATGGGATTCAGGCTTTCCCCAAGTGGTACCTTAACTTGGTATCAAGTGCCTACCATTATTTTAAAGTTTTTATTTACTTGGGAGGGAGAGAGAACTCCCATCTGCTAGTTCAATCCCACAAATGCCTGCAGAGGTCAGGGTTGGGCCTGGCTGAAGCCAGGACCTGGGGACTCAATCCACATCTGCTGTGTGGGGCGAGACCTAATTACTTGAGACATCAGTGCTGCCTCCCAAGGTTTGTATTAGCAGAACACTAAGTCTGGAGCTGGAGCCAAGTATGGACCCCGGGTATTCCAGTGTGAGACACAGACATCTTAACTAGCGTGTTATCTGCCCAGCCCAAATGCACAATTTTAAAGGAAAGAGTATAATTACAGGGTTCCTCAACAAGTAGAAATGGAGGCTTTTTTTTTTTTTTATAAGATCAAGTGAAACATAAGTCTGAAACAGATGGGCTGCCAGGAATAGTCAGTACTTTGTAAATGCAATGGTTTTTGGTTTTGTGAGCGCACAACAGAAACTGCAAACCACTGGCTTGCCATGGGTCTTTTTCACATCTACTCAGGTAAACAGACAGTAGTCACAATTGCTAAAAATGACTCAATCTTTAAGATTTTCTTTTGGTCTTTGCTTTTCCCTCAGTTTGTCAGTTAGTTACTGCTGCATAATAAAATACTCTGAAATGTAATGACCTAAAACAATGACCACTTTCTACTTCTCACAAGGATCGGGTGGACTGGAGGCTGATCTTAGCAGGGCTCCTTGTCTGTCTGGTCGGTGGTGACTGCAGACTGAGAGTCCAGGGCCTGGGCTGGCAGGCTCCACTCTGCTGCACATCTGGCCAGCAGGCTAAGCCGGGCTCGGGCTAACGGTTGGGAAGTGTTTCAAGAGACAAAACAGAAGCATTCAAGGTCTTGTTCTGTCACCCATATGTCTTAATCTCTCTCAATTTCCCATATTTTTATTTCTCTGAACTGCATTCTGGGCCATTATGTTCAAATATTCTTGAGATCAAGTACTATGTAGTATCACTTTACAGCTAATGTGTAGTACTCCTCCAATGACAGACTGTCTTATGTAATTTTTTTTAGTACAATTAAGACATTTGCAAATTTGTCAAAGCATAGTCTATTATGGATAACAGTAATAAAGTCTATCCCTGTATTATATGTGGCTTTAAAAAGTTTATTATTGTTCTGGCCTGAAACATGTACTTTCTGGGGCTGGCATTGTGGTACAGCGGGTTGAGCCATGCCACTAGCACACTGGAGTGCTCCTTGGAGTCCTGGCTGCTGCCCTTCCCATCCAGCTTACGGCTGGCGCACCTGGCAAGTCAGAGGAAGATGGCTCAGTTGCTTGAGTCCCTGCCACCCTTATGGGAAATGGAGCTCCTGGCTCCTGGCTTTGGTCCGACCCAAACCCAGCTATTGTAGCCATTTGGGAAGTGAACCAGCAGATGGAAGACCTCTCTCTTTCACCATCTGACAATCTGCCTTTCAAACAAATAAATACATCTTTTAAAAAATCAGATTAAAAAATAAAAATGTACTTTATAAGCAGAAACAAGAGTTAAATGTAAGTCTCTGGTTATGTATTTTTAATCTATCTATTTTACTTGAAAGTCAGAATTAGAAAGAGAGAGAGAGAAAGAGAGAGAGAGAAAGTCTTCCATCCACTGGTTCACTCCCCAACTGGCTGCAATGGCCAGAGCTGCGCCAATCCAAAGCCAGGAGCCAGGAGCTTCCTCTGGGTCTCCCACATGGGTGCAGGGGCCCAAGGACTTGGCCATCTTCTACTGCTTTCTCAGGCCACAGCAAAGAGCTGGATCAAAAGTGGAGCAGCCAGGTCTCAAACTGGCACCCATATGGGATGCCAGCACTGCAGGCGGCAGCTTTACCTGCTACGCCACAGCGCCAGCCCCTCTCTGGTTATATTTTAATTTTAGTAAAATTATATCAGCTCAGACTCATTAGTCTTGCTGCTATAAAAAAAAAAAAAAGAGAAAATAGCAAGTGTCGGAGAGGATATGGACAGACTTGTGTAAAGTTGGTGGGAATGTAAAAATGCTGCAGCCATTATGGAAAACAGGGTGGCAACTCCTAAAAAAATTAAGCATAGGATTATATGACTCAGCAATTTCACTTCTGGGTACATATCCAAAAGAATTGGAAGCAGGGTCTTGAAGGGATATTTCCACATCAGTTTTCCTAGCATTGTCAATGGTCACCAAAAGGTAGAAGCAGTCCAATGTTCATCAGTGGATGAACGGATAAACAAAATGTGGCGTGTGTATAATGGAATATTATTTAGCCTTAAAAGGGAGGGAAATTCTGACACATGCAATACTGTAGTTGAACCTTGAGGACCTATGTTTCGTGAAATAAGCCAATCACAGAGGCCGGCGCCGCGGCTCAATAGGCTAATCCTCCGCCTTGCGGCGCTGGCACCCCGGGTTCTAGTCCCGGTCGGGGCTCCGGATTCTGTCTCAGTTGCCCGTCTTCCAGGCCAGCTCTCTGCTGTGGCCAGGGAGTGCAGTGGAGGATGGCCCAGGTCCTTGGGCCCTGCACCCGCATGGGAGACCAGGAGAAGCACCTGGCTCCTGGCTTCGAATCAGCACGGTGTGCCGGCCGCAGTGCACCGACCGCGGCGGCCATTGGAGGGTGAACCAATGGCAAAGGAAGATCTTTCTCTCTGTCTGTCTCTCTCACTGTCCACTCTGCCTGTCAAAAAAAAAAAAAAAGAAAAAAAAAGAAAAGAAAAGAAAAAAGCCAATCACAGAAGAGAAATACTTTATAGCAGCCATCTAAAAGAGTCAAATTCATAGGAAGTAGAATGGTGATTGACAGGAGGAAATGGAGAGGTTAATAGGTTGTAGTTTCAATTTTGCAAGATGGAAAATTTCCAGACACTGGTTATCCAACAATGTGAGTAGGCCAGTACATAACACTACTAGATGATAAAATAAAAAATGGGTAGGGTGGTAAACTTTATGTTGTGTATTTTAGCACAATTAAGAAAAACAAAAACGTGTTCCAATATTATGCTTAAATAAAACAAGGCCAATAATATACAAACAAGGCCTTACATCTGTAATGGAGACGAGCCAGGCAGACTAGGAGTTTCCCAAGGGGCTCTTGAACATACTGGCAAGCACTTTTCAGTATTCCTTTCCCCCAAATAAACTTGGATCTGAGATTCTGGAAGATGCCACTTGGTTCCAATTCTCCAAACTCTGGGAATAAGCCAGGGAAAGAAGCATAAATACTTAGGAACAGAGTGAGCTCTGTCAATGACAATAGGATTTAGGTCATCTGTACACTCTTTCTTCCTTCAAAAGACCAGTGCTGAGAAACATTTGTATCATATAACACTTCAGCCCAGGACCATACAGACGTCTGGATTAACTTCTTTCTATCCTGGGGAGCAGATGCTGGCTGTTTGGTTTCTCCTGTTTAACTGGTTCTGAAGCCTTCATTTTATTTCTCCAGGATTATTTGTTTTCACATGCTTTTGTAAAAAACAAAAAAAGTGGCTCTTGGTGAAAGCTGCTGGAAAATTCAAATAAAGATGTCTCCTGACTTGCCCTTGCCTTGTATTTTTGAAACTCTTTCATCAGGGGACCCTTGTCACACGTTACAGAGGCTGAGCTGACGCTTGCTCCTGGTCAGGTTCCTGGTTGCAGTTACCCAGTTTCAGTTCCTGGAGAAGGACTGCAGTAATCTCACTGACCCGTGTTCACCTTCATTAAAAGTTTAAAACCAAAGGCCATGCGTACCTTTGTGCTTCAGAAATTGCTGCAAGTGCAGCTGGTGCTGTGGCCCAGCAGCTTAAGCCCTGGCCTGGGACTCTGCACTCCAGCATCCCATATCAGAGTGCTGGTTGGAGTCCCTGCTAATGTGCGTGGGAAGACAGCTGAAGATGGCCCAATATATTATAAATAATGTATATTATTATATGATAATAATATATTACCTGCGCCCCAGCCACCCACGCATGCAGGAGATCAGATGAAATTCTTGGCTCTTACCTTCTGCCTGGCTCAGCCCTGGCTGTTGCAGCCATTTGGAGAGTGAACCAGTGGATGGAAGATCTCTGTCTCTCCCTCTCTCCTTCTGTCACTGGAGCATTAAACAAACAAATAATAAAGTCTTTAAAAAGATTCAATTGTTCAGAAACAGAACAACTGCGATTTTCAAGGATAAAATTGCTTTCCCATCGTGCATTGGCTCCATTTGCACTTTTTAAAAAAGATTTGTTTATTTGAAAGACCCAGCACCAGAGAGAGGGAGACAGAGAGCTCTTCTGTCTGTTGGTTCACTCTCCAAAAGGCCACAAAGACCAGGACCCAGCTAAGCTGAAGCGAGGAGCCAAAAACTCCATCAGATCTCCTGTGTGGGTGACAGGGACTGCAGTCCGTGGGCCACCCTCTGCGGCCTTCCCAGGCACATTAGCAGGGAGCTGGCTGAGAAGGGGCCAGCCTGAACTTGAGCCTGCATGCTGTGGGCGTGTTAGCCCCTGCTCCTCCCACCACCTGCACATCTTACAGAACCTTCTCTGTGCTCAACAGCAAACAGCTGAAGGCTTTAAAATCGCCCTGTAGTTTCCATTTTCAGGTGTTTCCACTTCATTGCATTTCAAAGGCATCGTTTGGGGGAGGGGGAGGGCCTTGGGAGAATCACAAAAAGCTCCCAATATCTCTGCAAATAAGGGACCCACACAGAACATTTCAGGTGGCTTTTTTTTATTATTATTTGATAGTGTGAGAGAGAGAGAAAGAGAGAAAGGTCTTCCTTCCGTTGGTTCACTCCCCAAATGGCCGCCACGGTCGGCGCTGTGCCGATCCGAAGCCAAGAGCCAGGAGCTTCCTCCTGGTCTCTCATGCAGGTGCAGAGCCCAAGCACTTGGAGCATCCTCCACTGCACTCCCGGGCCACAGCTGAGAGCTGGCCTGGAAGAGGAGCAACCGGGACTAGAACCCGGCGCCCACATGGGACGCCGGCGCTGCAGGCGGAGGGTTAACCACGTGAGCCACGGCACCGGTCCTCAGGTGGCTTTTGAAAGTCTCCTTTTGCTCCCCAGCAGCTCCTGAGAGCCATCTCACCACCGCCTTGGAGAAACCACCACGCAGACTTCCGGGGGCCTGCCAGGGCCTCTGAACGCTGCGCATCTCCGGAAAGCAACGCTGCGCGCAAAACGCAGCCGCCAACGGGCGTCCGCGCTTCCCGGCCGTGGACTCGGCGGTCCCTCGTGGCGCGCTTCCCTCTGCGGCTCGCCGTGTCCAGGAGGCCCTCCGCGCTCGCTCGGAATCCAGGTCATGACTTTCACTTAAAACCCTGCAGCCCCCGGGAGCGGACACCGTCCCCTTCTCCCTCGGGCTGCCTTTTTGCGTGGCGTCCGGCGAAATAACGGGCAGCTCCGGACTTTTCCGGCTGCATTTTACAGGGCTGCAAGGCGGGTGGGAAAGTCCGGAAGCGCCTCGTTTGGACTTTTTGGTTTAAGAACGTTTTAGATGTCTTCAGATAAATGAAACGGAATTCTTAAAAAGCGAGGGGGCGGGGAGAGCTGGAACTCACTGACCGCGGCACGCCTACGCCTGATAACAATCCCTGCCCAAGGCCTAGAGCGCTCCGGCCCTGCGGACATGGAAAATCGCGTGGGCTCCACGAAGATGTCCAGAATGCCCACGCACAGGACTGCGCGCCTGCACGCTGCAGCCTGGCGTGCAGAGCCCGGGACCCAGGAGGGAGGCCACCGCTCGGACGCGCCCCGCCCCCGGGCCGGCTGTGGGGGCGGGGCGGGGGCGGGGCCGGCCGGTTCGGGGCGGGGCCGGGCGCGGCGGGCGCGGCTCCCGGGCTCCGGAGCCGAGCAGCACCGCGAGCTGCACTAGAGGGAGCTGCCGCCGCGCCCGCCGCCCCGAGCGCCGCCTCCCCAGCCCGCGCCGCCGCGATGGCGGAGGACAGCGAGTCTGCAGCCAGCCAGCAGAGCCTGGACCTGGACGACCAGGACACGTGCGGCATAGACGGGGACAATGAAGAGGAGACTGAGCACACCAAAGGGTAGGAGACGACGCATGGGCGCCCCAGGGTGAGACCGCGCGCGCTGAGCCGCTCCGGCTCCCGGGGTGCGGGGGACCCTCGGCCGCTCTGGCCCGCGATGGCGTCGCTTCGGCCCCAAGACCATTGTGAGGTCTGCGTGGCGTGGCTCTCAGGGGAGCGCGCGGTGCGGGCGAGGCCCGGGGTGGGCGGGGAGGCTGGGGCCCCGAGCCCGGGACCGGCGCCGCGGCTGTCACCTGCCGCGCGCCCCCGCTGGCGGGCTCGCCCATCCCCGCCGGCGGTCCGGGCCCCGTGGGGGCGGCGCGCCGCCCCCGCCCGCGGGTGGCTCCGGGTGCGAACGGCGGAGAGGCGCGCCGCCCTTCCCTTTGTGGCAGCCGCGGCGCGTGGGATGCAAGTCGTCTTCCTCTGATCCTTGCCATCCCTCCTGAAGTCCTTTCACGCCCTCCCCCTCCCCGCAGCCGCCGCGGCCACCTGGAGAGAAAAAAAAAAAAAATACGTGCTGGGGAGTGGCGTGGAGCGGCGCCCCTGGGGGCTTCGGGTCTGCTGGCGGCGAACTGTGCAAAGTTCTGCGCCCCTGGCCCGGCGAGGGGCGCCGCGGGGCCCCGGGCTCTGCGCGCTCCTGGGCGCGGTGGCCTTCGCCGCCGCCACGCGGGTCCGCCGAGCGCCCCGGAGCTGGGCTGACCCGCCGAGCCGTCCGGCTTTGCCTGGCTGGCGATTGATCTCCGGAGTCAAAGGCACCAAGTGTTTTAACACTTGATCGGGTTTCTTAACGCTTTGCGCCGGCCCTCCTTTCTGCGCGGCGGACTTGGCTCTCCTGTTGGAGAGAAAAGATTGCTTCAGGTCCAGGCCGGTATTGAAGTTGCCTTTGTAGAGGCAGGGGGTGGTTTTAAATAAAGACTGGTGTCATGTTATCGGTGGTGTTGGCGTCGCCCTGCTGGACTGAGACGGTGCGCTGGTGCGGAGCCGTTTCTGCTGCCCCCTTAGAAGTGAGATTTGGCAAACCTGGTGACCGTGTCGAAGTGGGTCATCCTAAAAACATTAGACGGAGGCCTGAGTCACAGGGAGCTGATTTGTTCCCTTCACTGAAGAGATTCTTAAATGATTGAGGATTGGTGGCGTCGAGTATTTGCATTCTGTTTAGTATCTACTTTAAGATTTATTTTAAAAAGGAACATTTATTGACCTTTAACGTGCTATAAATTATTAAATAAGAGATAAAAAAAAGCTGACTGCATGTGTCTGTCGTTTGCAACGGCTTTTTAAAAAAATTTCTGCATTGATTACTTCAGTGGCAGCTGCAAGTACTGAATGTTATTCAAATCTAGAAATTTTTTTTTTTTGAGAGGAAATTGTGCAGAAATCTGAGCCCAAGTTCCGTTTGTGCAATGATGGAGATTTGCCTGTGATACGTAAATATAAATACATGGGAACTTCAAAAAGTTTGTGGGAAATGGCACTAAAAGATAAGTTTATTCCGGTGCAAAAAATTTTGAAATCCCTGCATACGTGTTTTTGAAACAATAGCTCCATTGCTGGAAATGGGCCCAGATCCAAGTATGATAAATTACCGGGATAACTTCAGCACAGGTCTGCTAACCTTTCTGGTGAGACCCTGCATGTCTCACATCTTCCTGCGATTTGTGCTTATTGTTCTTCGTGTGATTGACATTCTAGGTTAATTAGGGCTCCATTTTTGTGCAAAACAACAATGTCCGTGGTACAAAGAATTCATCATGAATGCACATTGATCGGGCACAGTTCCCTGCTGTCTTGCTTGAGGCTGTTGGAAGTTCCCAGAGTAGCACCCATAGGCCTCTTTCGAGGGTTACAGTTTTGAACATCGCTCGTTAATTATGTGTTAGCACAGTTACTCACAACTTAGAGATGCGTAGTGGACTGCGTTGTTGTAACCAAGACTAGATAATCTGGTGGCAATTTCTAATGGGAAAAGGTTATTAATGTATTTATGTGGTCTATTTAAATGTAAGGGAGTTAGTAAAACTCCAAGCTGCTGCTCTTGTTGGATTGCTTTTTGGGATTTGACAATCGCAGTGTTTTGTAGAGTGATTTTATTTGGCTCATGTACTGATGATAGTGCTTGGTAGAAACTTCCGGTTTTGTTTCAGTACTTCAAGTTGGAAAGTGTTAGAATGTGAATGACTTCTCTCTCCTACAGGTGGCGTCTTCATTGTCCTCTAACTTGAGCGAGTAACAGATAGTGAGCTTCTGGAGAAATGAGTGGGCGTTACCCTTCACCTTTGCAGGGCACACTGTCCGGCCACGCAGCTAGCTCAGCCGTTAAGATGCTTCTGGAGTGGCACAGGGGTTAAGCCACCACCTGGGACAGTGGTATCACTTAATGTGCTTGGGAAGCAGAAGAAGATGACCCAAGGACCTGGACCCCTACATGGGAGACCCAGATGGAGTTCCTGGCTCCTGGCTTCTGCCTGGCCCAGGCCTGGCTGTATGGGCACTTGGGAAGTAAACCAGCAAATGTATCATCTCTCTGTCTCTGTCTCTCTCTGTCTCTCTCTGTCTCTCTGTGTCTCTCTGTTGCTCTGCCTTTCAATTAAATTAATAAATAAAATCTTTTTTTTTTTTTTAAATGATGCCACTTGGGATGCCTGCATCCCATTATCTGAATGCTTGGTTTGAGTTCTGGCTCCTTTGCTTCTGACCCAGCTTTCTGCTGATGTGAACCCTGGGAGGCGGCAAGTGATGGCTGAAGTACTTGGGGCCCTGCCACCCATATGGGAGACCAGGATTGAATTCTAGGCTCCTGGCTGGAGCCTGGCCCAACACTGGCTGTGTGGGTATTTGGGATGGAAGATCTTACTCTCTATTTCTGTCTCTCTCTCTCTCTCTCTCTCTTTCCCTGCCTTTCAAATAAAATGAAAGTAAGTAAACAAAAATTTAAAAGGAAGGTTGTTGCTTTGAGGCCACTGGTTAGTGATTAGCACATAGAGTAAGAATTTTCTGATTAGTACCCTGGTGGTTTGAAATAATTAATTTACCATACCATTCACTGTAGTATACTTGCTAGCTGTTTTTAGACACACATAAGTTAAAAGTAGAGCCTCAAGTAACAGGAGGATATCTAATTCTTGCTTTGCACCAAAATGTAAAAATTGCATATGCTTTTGTTTTCATAGTTTTCTTTATGGATTAAAAAGGATATGTTGTCTTAAGGAAAACGGCAAGTGTCCATTAATGAAATATGAGTTATTTTATGTTTCATTGAGAGCAATAGCGTAGGCATTATAAAATCCTTGGCTCTCACTATCTTTATGTGTTATTTTTGATGGAAAATGTGCTCTTTGCTTAACTTTTTGGCTCACCCAAGTGTGGAAGTGGCATACTGTTATAAGAATTCCATGAATCCCCTTGGGCCAGCGCCGCGGCTCACTAGGCTAATCCTCCGCCTTGCGGCGCCGGCACACCGGGTTCTAGTCCCGGTCGGGGTACCGATCCTGTCCTGGTTGCCCCTCTTCCAGGCCAGCTCTCTGCTGTGGCCAGGGAAGGCAGTGGAGGATGGCCCAAGTGCTTGGGCCCTGCACCCCATGGGAGACCAGGAGAAGCCCCTGGCTCCTGCCATCGGATCAGCACGGTGTGCCGGCTGCAGCGCGCCAACCGCGGCGGCCATTGGAGGGTGAACCAACGGCAAGGGAAGACCTTTCTCTCTGTCTCTCTCTCTCACTGTCCACTCTGCCTGTCAAAAAAAAAAAAAAAATTCCATAAATCCCAAAAAACATAGTGGAGAGGAAGGATTGCCAGTTTTAATCTGTGGGACTGTATTCAAAAAAATAAAGTTTTGTTGTTTTCAAACAATGTGAAACAATTAGAAGCAGGCTGACCGAGGATTCTCTAGAAAGAGCTTTTCTAACACTTGATTTACAGGAATAAGTACATTCGTCTTTGTAGAGAGCTTGAGGGAGCTGGAAAACTTACAAGCAAATGAAAAGTTGTAAGATTTATACTTTCCTTTTTTAAAAATTAATGAATGAATTTGAGAGGCAGAGAAAGAAAGAAATCTCCCGCCCACTGGCTCCTCCCCAGTGCCCACAACAGCTGGGATTGGGCTCTGCTGAAGCTGGGAACTGGGAACCCTGTCCAGGTCTCCGACACCGGCAGCAGGAACCCAGGGAAGCTGGAATTGGGAGCAGAGCTGGAACCCGAAGCCGAGCAGTCTGCTGTGGATGCGGGTGTCCCAGGCGGCGTCGTTTTTGTTTTTTTTTTTTTTTTCCTTTTATGATTTATTTGTTTATTTATTTGAAAGTCAGAGTTACACAGAGGAGAGGCACAGAGAGAGAGAGAGAGAGAGAGGGAGAGGGAGGGAGAGAGGGAGGTCTTCCGTCCGATGATTCACTCCCCAATTGGCTGCAATGGCCGGAGCTGTGCTGATCCGAAGCCAGGAGCCAGGAGCTTCTTCCAGGTCTCCCACGCAGGTGCAGGGGCCCAAGGACTTGGGCCATCTTCTACTGCTTTCCCAGGCCATAGCAGAGAGCTGGATCGAAAGAGGAGCAGCCAGGACTAGAACCAGCGTACATTGGGATGCTGGTGCTTCAGGCCAGGGCATTAACTCGCTGTGCCACAGCACCGACCCCCCAGGTGGCGTCTTAACCACTGTGCCCGACTCCCAGCCCATTTATGTTGCTTCCTGGCAGAGACAACTTCTTAGATGAATTATTAGAAAGAGTCCACACTACTGGAGATTTTTGTTCCACTATAGGTAGCCAGGTTATTTACAAGATGAATCTCCTAGGAGCTTAGGTAGATATGGGTGGATCTTTAATATTTAATACTCTACCCATTATCATTATTATTTGAGAGACAGAGTTCCCATCTTCTGGTTCATTCCCCAAAATGCCTGCAACAGCCCAGGCTGGGCCAGGCAAAAGCTGGAGCCAGGAACTGCATCCTGGTCTCCCACCTGGGTGGCTGTCACTGCTGCCTCCAGGATCTGCATTAGCAGCAGCAGGAATAGGAGCTGGGGCCAGGACTTGGACCTGGGTGCCCTGGTGTGCCGTGTGGGTTTCTTATCCGTTGGGCCAAATACCTGCCCCAGTACTCTTAGTCATTCCTGGTGGGTTTGTGCTTTCTGTTGGTCTTCTGGGGGGCCTGGGGACATCACTGAGGGCAGGGCACACTGCTGAGGAACTGGCTGACCCTCACTGCCTTCTTGCCCTTGCCCAATTGATGGGCATCTTCTCTGCTGGCAAAATGCTCCTGCGAGTGGTCGTTATCTCGTAGTCTGTCACCCACAGTAAGCAGGTTCAGTGCCACAGAGTCGCACCATCGGCCTCCGATAAAATGAGTGTTTAAGTTGGTAGCAAAATCAAATCTCTCTTCTTGCTTTCTCCACACTGCCTTTGAGAGTGCGCATGTTCTAGACAGATTGGTGATTTTCATCCCCTTTCCACTAAGAGAGCTTTTCCGTGAATATTTACTCTGGTAAAATAGGAGGCAGCTATTAAGACTATGTAAGGGGATAAAAATAAATATGAATATGTCTTCATTGGCAGATAAGTGACTGAATTAATCAGTCTCTGGGGAAGATAGGGAATAGTTTTAGTATTTGAGAGTTAAGATTTTTTTAAAAATTTACTTATTTATTTACATCTTGAAAGAGAAACGGAGAGAGAGGGAGATTTACTCCCCTCAATGCCTGCAACAGCGAGCGCTGGACTAGCCTGAAGCCACCAGCCCAGAATTCCATCTGGGTCTCCCAAGTGGGTAGCAGGAGCCCAGGTACTTCAGCTGTCTGCTGTCTCCCATGATGTATTAGCAGGAAGCTGGATTAGAAACTGAGGCACTGGGACTCAAACCAGGCACTCCAAAATGGAATGCAGGTACCCCAAGCTCTGGCTTAGTCCACTGCACACAATGCCCAGAGAAAGAAGATGGCAAAGATATTTTTATGACATTTTTTTTCCTTAGAAAAATTTAAAAATCTGCTATTTGGCAAAGATGAAAGAAAGCTTTGGAATTCTTCAAATTCTTCTGCCACTCCCCATTTAGGGGGGGAAATGGAAGCTATGCTGTGTGCAGCATGTTGTTAAATATGACTTTGTCAATTATTGGAACTGACTGTGGGAACCTCCCCTTAGTCTACTCCACGGAATTGGTGGGAAAATGCAGAAACTCCCTGTAACTCTCCATGGGCTTTTCTTGTCCTGGAAAATTCAGGGGATAATTCAAGACTGCCCCTTGTGAAATTTGATCTGGTGTCAACCCACTCTCAATGGAAAGATGTATTCACACCCTTACCCAAGGGACCTCTTCAATTCAAGAAATAGAGTTTGAAATAATCAAGTATCTGCTAAGACTTGCACCTGAAATGATGACATCACCCTTTGGCCAGAACAAAGTTTTTCCTGAGATTGAATAAAATACGGAAAATCTCTAGGTAGGTATAGGATGCATACTTTGCGGTCTTTCTTAGCACCAGTGTATATTATGCATCTACATTAGATAAAATCACCTTATTTAAGCAAAAGCAAGTTCTGTTCCAAATTCTGGAAGGAAGGTGATTGATTGGATTGTTGTTATTCAGTTGAAAATATGCTAATGGCTTCTACTGATTATAAGAGTGAAACGTGCTTATTAAAAATTCAAAACAATATGTAGAGTATGTAAAATAGAAGGTGAACGCCCCTAGTTATCTTTTCCCCTAGACATGCCAGTTTAATTAGCAGTTTAATGAACTCATTTTAATCTGTATGTGTTGATAGTAAGTACAAACATACTTTACATGGGTTCACTTGTTACTGTGTATTTTTCACTGCCTCTTAGTGTTGTCTGGTAGAACTTTCCAGGATAATAGAAATGTCCAGTCTAATAGTCATTAGCTTTGCAGAACTTGAAATGTAGCTAGTGTGACTGAAGAAATGACATTTTGTTCAGTTTTAATTAATCTTAATTAAAACAGCCCTTTGTGACCAGTAGCTGTCATATTGGACAACTCAGCTCATGTCTTTTTTTTTTTTTTTTTTTTTAAGATTTATTTACTTATTTGAAAGGCAGAGTTGCAGAGAGAGAGAGAAAGAGAGAGAGAGAGGTCTTCCTTCCTCTGGTTCACTCCCCAAATGGCTGCACCGGCCAGAGCTGGGCCAATCCAATAAGCCACGAGCCAGGAGCTTCTGGGTCTTCCATGTGGGTGCAGGGGCCCAAACACTTGGGGCCATCTTCTACTGCTTTCCCAGGCCGTAGCAGAGAGCTGGATCAGAAGTGGAGAAGCCGGGACTCGAACCGGTGCCCACATGGTATGCTGGCACTACAGGCAGTGGCTTTACCCACTACACCACAGCACCAGCCCCTAGTCCTTGTTTTGCCTTTGAGTTTTGTTTGTAAGCATTCACAGTGCTGAAAGTACTTCTTTTCCTGTCTTTTGTAGAATACATCACGTTTCTTTCTTTTTTTTTTTTTTAAGATTTATTTATTTATTTGAGAGGCAGAGTTATAGACAGAGAGAGGGAGAGAGAGGTTTTCCACTAGCTGGTTCACTCTCCATATGACCACAACAGCTGGAGCTGGGCTAATCAGGAGTCAGACTTCTTCTGGGTCTCCCACATGGATGCAGGGGCCCAAGCAATTGGGCCATCCTCCACTGATTTCCCAGGCCATTAGCAGGGAGCTGGATCAGAAGTGGAGCAGCCGGGACTCAAACCGGTGCCCATATGGGATGCTGGCGCCACAGGCAGAGGCTTAACCTACAACACCACAGTGCCGGCCCCTAATATATCAAGTTTTAATTCTTTTTTAACCTTCTAGAAATGCTCATGAAATTTCAAACAAGAGTATTTTTAATGTATATTTATGAATATCAAAAATTAACCACTACCTCCAATATTTAATACCTCACGGCACAAAAATGTGTAGAATGTTTAACTCCTCCTTGCTTTCATTTCCTAGGTTTTGCTGAAGTAACCTGATATTTTAATTGCATGTGGCTTCTTTGAATTTTTTTGCCCTTGTATCCATAAAGACTTTTTTCCTAAACTTTTCCATTCTGTTTCACACCCATGTTATTAAAAGCCAGCTTTACTGTTTTTAATGCCTGAACACTGTGTCGTGTAAGCCACACACTTTCCTTTCAATACTTTCTCACTTAATTTTCCCCAAGAGTCTACGGATGATGTATTTCCTGAGTTCTTGGGTCTGGGGATGCCGGTCATGGGCCCCTGCACGGGAACCAGCTGTTTTCCTTCAGGTGCCACACACACAATTTTATTGTCTTCTGGCTGTCAGTGGTGCACGTGTCTTCTCTCTTTCTTTGTAGATAACCTTATTCTTGGTCTCTGATCTGACTTGTTTTCAGTCGTGAAGTTTCTAGGATTTTATCCCTGCCCTCTGAGCAGGGAGCTTCCATGGCCTTTACCTTCTTGGATGACCTTTGCTTTCATATCTACACAAAATAGCTCGAGCTAATAAATACATGTGAGGATTTCTGGGAGACGGACATTCTCATGGTCCTCTAGCCCGTCCAAGCTGCAGCCAACTTCCCCACGTCTCCGGGCTCCACCTATTTTTGCCGCTTCCTCAGCCTTTGTCCCTCTCCCGTCTCCCCCTGAAGAATCACTGTTGCTGTGCACACTGTGTGCCGATGTCTGTGTAGACAGCAGCAGAGGGGAAGCTATTGTAGCGGAAAACAACTGCAGATCCCGTGACAGGCATCATTGCTCACCTACGGGAAGTTGTTACCGTCCATGCCCCTCTGGGGCCAGTGCTCCCGCGGTGTCCTCTGTCCCCCAGAGGACGTTCCACCCATCTGGCGGTACCTCTTCTCCAAATGGAAAGTCCAGCTCCACTGTCCTTTCTGTCGTGATCTTATAGCCTGAGGCGACCCCTAGCAGAGGCCCTGCAGCCCACTCTGTACTTGACACCGGTTCCTCCCCTTGTCGTCTCCCAGTTACCTGCTCAGGCTCCAGACCCTTGATCTGCTCCCACAGAATCTGTAGCTCCTAGAGATAAGTGACTTGTCCATCAGGTGGCTGGGAGTTGGGAAACAGAGCTCTTTGCACCTGCTGTTGAATGCCTGTGCATCACGTCTACAAACTGCCTCAAATAAAAGAAGATTTTATTAAGCATATCAGAATAAGGTATGACTGGCCTTTACTGGAACCCGGGACCAGCATGTTAGCAGCCCAGGGTTTCTGTCTCTCTCCAGCCTTTTCTCCCTCTCTGCCTCCTTCTCTCAGTCACTCGCTAACTGTCCAGAGATCTGTCAGATTCTCCAGACTGGTTTCTGGCCGACAAGGGAATGATCCAGGCTTGATCCAGTCAGCAGGAACTGACCAAGACATATGTCAGAACGTGTCTACACACACCGGCATGTGTGTCCCTGTCTGCACACACGTAGATTACAGCACGGAGACCACATCTTGCGTCTGAGACCCATCATGTGTGGTTCATTGCATGCACTGGGAGCTTCATGAAAGTGTGTTGTGTGGATTGCAGTGATTCTAAGTGACCACTGGCTAATTTCTGACTTTTAAAATGTCCTCCTGTGTACGTTAGAAACATGAGAAGGATTTCCTTATTCTGCTTCTAATTCTTATTCTACTTAGACTGTAGAGTTTTAGTTGAGTTTTATGCTGGATAGGCCCCAACATGGTAAAATAACATTCAGTTTTTAAATTTTTATTTATTTATCTCATTTTTGTGAAACAGAGAGAGCGAGATCTTCCATCCACTGGTTCACTCCCCAAATGTCTGCAACATCTGGGGCTGAGCCAGGCCAAATCCAGGGCCCTGGAACTCCACCTGAGTCTCCCACGTGGGTGTCAGGGACCCAAGGACTTGAGCCATCACCTGCTGCCTCTCAGAATGCACAGTAGCAGGAAGCTACGTCAGAAGTGGAACCAGGAGTACTGATACAGGATGCTGGCAATCCCATGCGGCAACTTAATTGTGAGCCAGGTGCCCACCAGTAATTTGTTTATTGTTGTTTATTTGTTTATTGTGGTTGTTTATTGTTCTCTCATTGAATCATTTCCAAACAGGCAAGCAGAACGCATCTTAGCATAGCTTGAGTGACTTGCCCCAGCCCACTTTTGATTCAAACTTGGGTCTCTCTGTGAACCTGTGCCCTTCTAGTAAACTGTCTGGTCTCGGGGACTCTCAGTAAAGATTAGTTTGTTTCATGTTCCACTCTCATCTCCCTGTAAATCTTAGGTTAGCAGCCTGAGCACCTTAGGTCTCTTAAATGACCACTTTTAACCAGGCCATCAATAAAGTTCGCAGTAAGATTTTTTTTTTTTTTCCCATGGCTGGATCATCCCCACTTGGGCCATCTTCGTCTGCTTTCCTAGGCACATTAGCAGGGAGCTGGATCAGAAATGGAGCAGCCAGGACTCAAACCCGTGCCTGTATGGGATGCTAGCGCTGCAGGCAGAGGCTTAACCCGCTACACCACAGCGCCGGCCCCAGTATGTGTTCTTTGGTGTCTAAGAAGAGCTCCAAGTCCACCTTTGTGACTCCCGATGTGCCATTTGCACAGCCTCACCAACTTGGCCTGATACCTTTGATCTTATTCATAGAGATTGTTCCCTCTCTCTGGTCTCTGGCCTTTGCTCTTAGGCGCATAGCACAGGCTCATTTTTCAGTCTTTCTGCCTTGGATCCTCCATGCCATTTTCTCTTATCTTTTTTTTTTTTTTAAGCTTGTTTTTCTTTTCAAAACCATCTGCGGCTCTTTGTTCTGGCCACCCGTTTGCTGGGTTCTCATGACCTCGTAAGCCATGGATCCGTCTTCGTTGCAGAACTGACCAGTCTTGTTTTATTGCAACCTCGTGGCTCTTTCCTCGTGGGTCTAACTGCAAAAGATGATGGCTTCCCTTCGATAGCATGCAAGTCTTGCCCTTCTTCCCAAGATTTTTCTGGAGAAAAAAGCATATCCTGTAAGGATTTCATACAAATATGGAACATTTCTGTAATGAAGTAATTGACTAGCTCCATGATCAGCATTGAGATATATTTTTAAAGGGCATAAGAAATGAAAATTTGGGGCGGGTGTTTGGCCCTCTTAATTAAGCCATCAGCTAAGATGCCCACATCCTACATCCCAGTGGCCTGGGTTCAATGCCAGGCTCCTGACTCCAGCTTCCCGCTAACATGGACCCTGGGCAGCAGCAGTGATGGCTCACGTGGGGAGATTCCTGTTACCCATGTGAGAAACCTGAATTACATTCCTGGCTTCCGGGTTCAGACTCCTGCGCTGTGGCACAGCGGTTTGCTACCACCTGCAATGCCAGCATCCCACACGAGTGAAAGTTTATATCCTGAATGTTCCCTGCTAATGTGCCCGGGAAGGCAATGGAAGATGGCCCAAGTGTTTGGGCTGCTACCACCCATGTGGGAGACCTGGATGGAATTCCAGGCTCCTGGCTTCAGCCTGACTCAGCCCTAGATGTGACCACTTGGGGGATGAACCAGCGGATGGAAGCGCTCTCTTTCCGTGTCTCTCCTCTCCTTCTGTAACTCTGCCTTTTAAATAAATAAAATAGGCCAGCGCCATGGCTCACAGGCTAATCCTCCGCCTGTAGTGCCAGCACCCTGGGTTCTAGTCCCGGTCGGGGCGCCGGATTCTGTCCCGGTTGCCCCTCTTCCAGGCCAGCTCTCTGCTGTGGCCCGGGAAGGCAGTGGAGGATGGGCCAAGTGCTTGGGCCCTGCACCCCATGGGAGACCAGGAGAAGCACCTGGCTCCTGGCTTCAGATCGGCACGGTGCGCCAGCCATAGCGGCCATTTGAGGGGTGAACCAATGAAAGGAAGACCTTTCGCTCTCTCTCTCCCTGTCTAACTCTGCCTGTCAAAAAAAATAAATAAAATGAAATGAAATAAAATAAATCTTTTAAGAAAATGTAAAGGTTAGAGGTAAGAGAGGGATCGTCTCCTGGGGCAGGAAGCCCAGGGCACATCCTCAGCGACTTCACTTACTAGCACTTTCCCTCTGCACCTGACACAGTGCTGAGCCTGTGGTAGATTTTCAGTGAATACTTGATAATGGGTGTTGGTAGGTTTCTTTTTCTTTTTTTTTTTTCTTTTTTTTTTTTTTGACAGGCAGAGTGGACAGTGAGAGAGAGACAGAGAGAAAGGTCTTCCTTTTGCTGTTGGTTCACCCTCCAATGGCTGCCGCGGTAGCGCGCTGTGGCCAGCACACCGCGCCGATCCGATGGCAGGAGCCAGGTGCTTCTCCTGGTCTCCCATGGGGTGCAGGGCCCAAGCACTTGGGCCATCCTCCACTGCTCTCCCTGGCCACAGCAGAGAGCTGGCCTGGAAGAGGGGCAACTGGGACAGGATCGGTGCCCCAACCGGGACTAGAACCCGGTGTGCCGGCGCCGCAAGGCGGAGGATTAGCCTAGTGAGCTGCGGCGCCGGCCGCTGGTAGGTTTCTGATAGGTGGACTTCTGCATCAAGGCTATAGGGAAGTATAGCTTTCAACTCCTTTTTAAATTTTGTTTGTTTGTTTGTTTGTTTGAAGGCAGAAAAACTGAAAGAGGGGAACAGAGAAAGTCAGACAGAGATCTTCCATCCATTAGTTCACTCCCCAGATGCCTACAATAGCCAGAGCTGGGCCAGAGTGAAGTCAGGAGCCTGGGACTCAATCCAGGTCTTCCCCCTGGGTGGCAGGGACCCAACCACTTGAGCCAGCACTTGCTGCCACCCAGAGTGTGCATTAGTAGGAAGGTGGAATTAGCAGTGGAACCAGGACTGGAACCCAGGCACTGCAGCGTGGGTTGCAGGCATCCCAAGTGGCATCTTAACAGCAGCACCAAATGCCTGCCCTGCTCCCACTCATCAGACATGTGTGATTAATATCAGCTAATGTAGGGCATCAGAGACTGAATGAATTCCTCGGTCACACACACACACACACACGTTTACGTAAGTCACACAATGACAATACAACATATTTACCACTTCAGAAGATGCCAGCCATGGGAACATTGAGGGAGGAAGGCCTAAAATATTCCTACTCCCAAAGCAGAGAATTTACAAAACCATCCGTGTCCCCCAACATATTTCTAGCCTCTGTACCTGCCTGTGATATGTTTCTGTAAGCCCAATTGCTAGTCAGATATTTTGAGCATCCTTGGTCGCCAGATGATTTAAAATACAAACATCACGGTAGCACAGATTTGATTCTCCTGATGAAAACAAGCCGCTCGTTTCAGGGTAGAAATGCGCTACTATTTTTAAACCTGTAGGATACCATTTGACAAGGTCTTAATGAATCTTCAAAAATGAGCACGTGTTCTATTTGAGGACTAGGAACAGGGGAATTGGAATCTAGAGTTCAAGTGCAATTTCTCAGAGTTACCCTATCAGATGTATTTTTCATATTTTGACTTCACAGAAGAGTGAATTGTCCATTTAATTAAATTTTCCCTTTTAGAGGAGAAGCTCAGTGGCCATTGCTAATTGGGTTCCTTTTCTTTAAAAAAAAAAAAAAAATTGTTAGGCCTACTACAACAAGCTGGAGTGAACCCGCGAGGCCTTGCTCCTAGTAAGCTCTGGCAAGTGGACGTCACCCACATTAACTCCTGTGGTGAACTTGTTTGTCCATGTGGTGGTAGATATTTATTCAAAGGCTGTATTTGCAACAGCCCAATCTGGAGAAAAGGCTAGTAATGCGATAAGGGCGGTTAAATCAGCCATGCTGGTCCTTGGTGTCCCCTGGACCATAAAGACTGATAACGGGCTGGCACTGCGGCTCACTAGGCTAATCCTCCGCTTGCAGCACTGGCACCCCGGGTTCTAGTCAGTTGGGGCGCCAGATTCTGTCCTGGTTGCTCCTCTTGCAGTCCAGCTCTCTGCTGTGGCCCGGGAAGGCAGTGGAGAATGGCCCAAGTGCTTGGCCCTGCATCCACATGGGAGACCAGGAGGAAGCATCTGGCTCCTGGCTTCGGATCAGTGCAGCACGCCAGATGTAATGGCCATTTGAGGGGTAAACCAATGGAAGGAAGACCTTTCTGTCTGTCTCTCTTTCTCACTGTCTAACTCTGCCTGTCAAAAAAAAAAAAAAAAAAAAGACTAATAACGGGCCAGCATATACATCACAGGAATTTAATTCCTTTTTGAGGTCTTGGAACATACAGTCTGCCACAGGTATCCCATACAACCCACAGGGACAGGCAATCATTGAAAGAACTCATAAGACGATTAAAGATCTCTTACAAAGCCAGAAAAACAATCATATGCCTCCAGACCCACAGCTTGCTTTGACTGAGGTCCTTTTCACTATCAGTTTCTTACTTTTGATTCCCAAGGGGTCAGCCCAGCTTATAAACGCCAGGGATCCTTTCTATCCCAGACCCCAGCCCCTATGGTTAGGTGGAAAGACCCCCCGACAGGAGAATGGAGGGGACGACACCCTCTGCTAACCAAGGGCCAAGGATATGCTTGTGTCTTTCCAGAGAACGTGGGACAGCCCATTTGGGTACCAGCCAGAAACATCAAGCCTGTAACTGACAGCCAACCAGAACCAGCTGAACAAGACTGAGAGTCCAACTTGTTAGCAGACGCACCTGCCCCATCATCCTACCCTATCATCCTACCCTGAGAAACTGCCCATAGCCACACCCGCTACTTCTTTATACCCCACTTAGCTCTGGTCAGCCACTCAAATGGCCCACAGCCTGCGTGTGGTCGTGCCATTCCTGGTTACCATTGTTCCTCATTCCTACCCCTATCTGAGCAAGCACTCCTGTGGTCTCCCGTTTGAACACTGGTTAGTCAGTGACGGGTAAGATCCCCTGGGGGACAACCTAAGACAGGCACAGCGGTGTATGGAGACCACATGGAAACGGGGTCAACAATGGTATGGCCAAGAGTCATGCCTCCCGTTGCTCAAATAGAAACGAAAAGGGGGAATTGTGGTGGAATGAGAAGGCCATGCCAAGATGGCCGCTGGCAAGTGAGCGTCAGTTACTTAGGAATGGCTTCGGAAATCCACTGGGAAACCACCTGGCAACAGAGCCTGCCTGGCAACAGGCTGTGATTGGTTAGGGCATAAACTGCCCCTTGACTGGATTGGCTGCCTCGGCTATATAAACAGCTGTACCAACTTAAATAAATGAGTCTACGGGGCCTGCTCACCTCTGGCCCACTTTCACCCGACTCCTGGGGTCTGTGTGGTGACTCTGCGCATTTTGCCCCCACTGTGCTCCTCATCTCTGAACGAATCCACAGCAACAATGGATGATCAGTGTCTCGCTCTTCCTTCCTTTGTTTCATTTAAGATCCACCCATGAGACAAAAGTCATACGCAGGACTCTTTGAGATAAGCAGTTTTGGGGGAGAGATAATTAAGATTCTTAGGGGCCCTGTTGTTAGAGGGAAAACAGGCAAGGCACATCCCTTAGAAACTCAGAGGGCCTTGGTTCAGAGGGTCCGTTAGATCTTCCTGAAGTCTTAACCAACGGTCTGACAGCTCTACCCTGGATTTGATTTTTTTTTTTTTTTTGTCCTAAGGCCGTTTCTTAATTTAATGCTAATGCATTGCTCTCTGGAGATGGAGATGGGAAGCAGATTTATTTTTGAATCTGACAACTATGGGCTGGGTTTATAGTTTCTGTAAATTCAACTCAGAACCTAAATCATCAGTCTTTAATTAATCTCTCTTCTCTCTCATTTTATTGTGGGCAGCCAGAAGTGGCCAGCATTTTCAACACCTTTTCCAGAAATCTTTGCAGTTATATCATCAAATCCATTAGGCTTGTTGTCTATTTTTCACATGTTCTCTGGGCAATAGTGTTTGGGGTTTTTAGGTTTATTCTTTGTTTATTTGAAAGGCAGAGTGACAGAGAGAGGAAGAAACAGAGAGAAAAAGAGATCTCCCATCTGCTGGTTCACTCCCCCAAATGGCTTTTTGGTTTGAGCCAAAGCCAGAAGCCTCGAACTCCAATCAGGTCTCCCACATGCCCAAGTTCCTTGCCTCATCTGCTGCTTTCCCAGGTGCACTAGCAGGGAGCTGGATCAGAAGTGGAGCAACTGAGACTTGAACCAGAGTTCTGATATGGGACGCTGGACCTGTGTCATAGGTGGCAGCCTAATCTGCTGTGCCACGACTCCAGCCCCATCTTGGAGATAGTTTTATAAGCATTCCTCTCCTGCACCAGAGACATCCTTTCCTTGGTCTTCCATGCATTTGCTTTATTCTTCTTCGCACCATCAGGCCTCTCCAGCCAGTACCTCCTATCTGGGTTGTTTATCACTTTCAGACACCAAATTTCTGCTTCAGGGTTCATTGCTACAGAGCAACAACTGGGGGACATAAAGCAATGCTCAATTACTATGCTTCCAGATTTGGTGGGTCAGGAAGTTGGCGAAGGCAGACTGACACCTGGGATCTCAAGACAGTTGCCGTCATACCTGGGGCTGGCATCACTTGCACATTTGCCTAGGCCGATTGCTCGCTCATGTCTTGATTGATTCTGTCTCGGTGCTAGCAGTTCCCCCTGCAGCCAGCAAATCAGCTGCACTCTGGGGGGCCTGTCCACTAGGCTGGAGGTCTCAGAGCCCACCTGACTTCCCTCAGACCTCAGACAGAGAGCCTCAAGGGAACAGGTGGAAACTGAATCGCCTTTTGTGACCCCGCCTGGGAACTCTCAGGATGTCACTTTCCACATGCACAGGGAGAATCGCAAGCCTCCACTCCCACCCCACTCTGCAGGAAGGGGAGTGGACCCACCTCTTGATGAGAGAGGTATCAGAAACTTTGTGGACATGTTTGAAAACTGCTCGCACCTGGTGTAATTGTCCAGTGAGTGAATATGTAGCCAGGAAGTGGGCTTGTCAGCCTCTCTGCTTGTTAGACTTGGCACAGTGCAGTGTGGCACTGTATTAGCAATTATGTTTTGGTGGAACTTTCTTGTGTATATAATGTATTTTTGAAGAGTGGGGACATGGTACAGTACATTTACTCCAGCTGGGTTAGAAAGCTAACTTTTTTCCCCAAAAATTTCATTAAAATACTCGAATCAAAAAGCAGAGGAGGATATTTATGTACTTTTGGGATTGGAAAGGCCTTTTAAAGCAAGATTTAAAAGCAGGCCGGCGCCCTGGCTCACTAGGCTAATCCTCTGCCTGCGGCGCCTGCACACCAGGTTCTAGTCCCGGTCGGGGTGCCCGATTCTGTCTCGGTTGCCCCTCTTCCAGGCCAGCTCTCTGCTGTGGCCTGGGAGTGCAGTGGAGGATGGCCCAAGTCCTTGGGCCCTGCACCCGCATGGGAGACCAGGAGAAGCACCTGGCTCCTGGCTTCAGATCAGCGCGGTGCGCTGGCTGCAACGGCCATTGAGGGGTGAACCAACGGCAAAGGAAGACCTTTCTCTCTGTCTCTCTCTCTCTCTCTCACTGTCCACTCTGCCTGTCAAAATAAAATAAAAAAAAATTTTAAAGCAAAAAAGCCACAAGGGAAATATTTTAAATGTTAGACTACATTAAAAACCTTAAATGTCTGTATCAGAAAAGAAATTGTAAGTAAAGCCAAAAGGTTAAAAATAAAATGTGTGAAATATTTACAGTCTAAATAAAAGACAACCAACTAGGCCAAGTGACATAAGCATACAGTAGTATCTGTCTCCTAAGGCTGTTGTGAGAAATGAGGTTTAGTACCCAAAGCAAATATTTAATAAATGGCACACCCCAGGAGGCAGCAGGGGATGGCTCAAGTGTTTGGGAGACCTTGACTGAGTTCCAGGCTCTTGGCTTCAGCCTGGCCCAGACTTGGCTGTTTCAGGCACCTGGGGAGTGAAACAGTAGGTGGAAGACTGTCTGTTGCTATCTCTCTGCATTTCAGATAAATTAAATAAATAAAAATGTAAAAAGATGTGCAGCCTCACTCCTGATTAAATAAGTGAAAAGTCAGTCTACACTGAGACTGGTTCCACCTGTGAGAGTATCACAGATGAAGGAGATTATTTCAGTGCTGGCTAAGATGTGGGTAATTTGATGCTCTGATTTTCTGTTGGTGGGGGAGAAATTTGGACAGTATTTCTAAAAGCAGTCTTTATTATTTAATAAAACCAAGAATGTGCATGCCCTTTGACCTAGTATTTCCCCGTTTGGACATAGCCTGTGGAGTACGTAAAGATGAAAGCACCAGAATATTTTTTTGTGGTAGTCTTTTTAATATAGGAACAATAAGTAAAATCTGATCCATCTACATGGTGAAAAGCCAGCCAGTTGGTAAAGGGAAAGGCAGTAGTTCAGTATATTCCAACGCAGAAAGAATTCCAAGATCTACAGTTCAGTGGAAAGGTAAGAAAAATTTCGAAATGGTATGTCCAAGATTCAATTTTTTTATCTAAAAATCATTCATCATGAAAATGAGGACATGCTTTGAGAAGAATGACAGTTTTGGAAGCATATTGGTTGCCTTTGAGGGACAGTAATATAAAGGAATTAATTGATTAATGACGTCGGGATCTTGTGCAACATATTTGGCATGTCATAATTAGGTACAAATTCAAGAAGGAAAATAGGGAGAGGTAAATCTGATTGATTTAGAACAATGGCCCACAGCTAATTGTTCCCGTCACTTGCTTCATCCTGGACAATAACGCAGTAGTAACTCACACCCAACTTTTAATTCACCCTCTGGGAGTTTTGTGGTAGAGTAGACCAGATGAATGGGAAACCTGTCTCCTCGCGTCCGTTTTCCCCGCTTCCTCTTTCAAAAGGCAATAAGCCTTCCGACCAGAAACGGTTACAGTTTGTTGTTCTTAGCCCTGCTAGTAAAAGCCTTTGCCAGGAGAGGTTCCCTCCTCTGCATTTTTGAAAACGCGTGTTGCAGAAAAGCACTCTGATTGCACTTTTTTTTTTTTTTTTTTGACACGCAGAGTGGACAGTGAGAGAGACAAAGGTCTTCTTTTTCCATTGGTTCGCCCTCCAATGGCCGCTGCGGCCGGCGCACCGCACTGATCCGAAGGCAGGAGCCAGGTGCTTCTCCTGGTCTCTCATGGGGTGCAGGGCCCAAGGACTTGGGCCATCCTCCACTGCCTTCCCGGGCCATAGCAGAGAGCTGGCCTGGAAGAGGGGCAACCGGGACAGAATCCGGTGCCCCAGCTGGGACTAGAACCTGGTGTGCCGGCACCGCAAGGCAGAGGATTAGCCTATTGAGCCATGGCACTGGCCGCAGAAAAGCACTCTGGTTAGTTCTGTTGCTCCGGGAGTGGTGCTTGGTTGTATCCAGAGATGTCTGTGATGGAATTTTTTTAATGTACCGCTCCCTGAATAGGCTAACTTTTGAAATGTAGAGTGAGAGAGCAGGGGTACTGAGGGGATGGCGTCCAAGCACCGGACTCGGTGTGGACTGATGTTTTCCTGCTTTGTCTGTTCGTTTCTTAGTCTGTGTTTCATCTCCTGCCCACAGCCTAGGGTGGGTTTTCCCCGGTGTGAAACACACATGTTCCCCTGGATGCCTTTTTTGTGGCTTGTTTTACCCTGTTTGTATCTCCTGCAGGAGTCCTGGAGGGGATTTCGGAGCCAAGAAGAAAAAGAAGAAGCAGAAGAGAAAAAAGGAGAAACCCACCTCTGGAGGGGCCAAGTCTGACTCGGCGTCTGACTCCCAGGAGATTAAAATCCAGCCGCCTTCAAAAGTGAGATCCCTGCTTTGCTTTCACTGTGTGTTCCCCTGGCTGGGAGTGGCTTTGTGCCTGGATGCGCAGTCGGGGTTATGTTGAGACTGTGTGCTCAGTGGCACTGGGAGCCACGGCGTCTTTACAGCTTCCCTAACACTGACTTTGGCACCCCAGTAACGAAAGAGGAACAACCTGTGCTTTGTGTGTGTGTGTGGATACCTGCCAGATACCTCCCTGATTTTCAGGGACTCGGGGTTTGGAATTAGACTGTAGTTACAGAAGTCAGTGTGAGCTGCTTTTTTTTTTTTTTTTTTTTTTTTCCCCAAGTTACACTTCATGTTTGACTACTTCTCGTTTGGCACATATTGACATTTTCATTTTCTGGGTGTCTGTCTAATTACCTGGGTAGCACACCGCCATCTCCACCGCGGGTAAGTCTCACGTTGATTTTGGATCAGACCGGTTGCCAGTGGCCATTCTTCATTCAGTTGCAGGGGTAGGGAATAGCTCCTGGTGAAGAAACAACCCATTTAGACCAAACCACACAAGTTGTCCCGCTGGGCCCCGTGTTGGCAGGGTGTGCTGCGTGGGCGTGTGGTGGTGCAGATGGCAGTCACCCCTGTCCACGAGCACCTCCCCCCACTCCTGTCACCTTGGCTGAGAACACAGCCCTTGTGTGCTGGGCTCTGGGAAACACTGAAGCTCTCTGGGTGCAGGAATTCAGTGCATGGCAGGATGAAACTGGAAGTGTATAATGAGATAGAGGTGATTCTGATTGTAGCTACAAATAGGCTATCCTGGATGGTGTGTGTCGTGGAAAATACCTTGGAGACTTTGAACTTGGTCCTGGCTCCATTGTTCGTGAACTGTGTGCCTTCCTTCATCTCCTTACGTCTTCCCTGTAAAGTGGAAATGATGTCTTTCCATCTCTCAGGGCTGTTTATGTTTAAATGAGGAAATGAGGCCTTTTTTTTTTTTTTGGACAGGCAGGGTTAGAGAGAGAGAGAGACAGAGAGAAAGGTCTTCTTTTCCGTTGGTTGGTTCACCCCGCAAGTGGCTGCTATGGCTGGCGCGCTGTGCTGATCCGAAGCCAGGAGCCAGGTGCTTCCTCCTGGTCTCCCATGCGGGTGCAGGGCCCAAGGACCTGGGCCATCCTCCATTGCCCTCCCAGGCCATAGCAGAGAGCTGGACTGGAAGAGGAGCAACCTGGACAGGATGCTGGCGCCGTAGGCGGAGGATTAGCCAAGTGAGCCAGGGTGCTGGCTGGCCATTTTTATTAAACGGCTTGTGTAATGTGAAGTACTGTGTGCATGGTAGTTATTACTCTTAGGTAAGTTTTGTGGGTTTTTATTATACAGGATGTATATTCTGTCCCATGAGCTGAGTCTTGCAGGTAGTTTTGTTGTTGTTGTTGCCTGTTTTACACAAAAGGACCAGGAATCACTGAGAGGGAAAATCACTTGCCCCTCTTTTTTACTGACTGGCTTTTTGGATGAGAAGAGACTGCAGTCTTCTTTCCAGCCTGTCTCTCACGTAATCAGTATTCTACCCATCAGCCATAATTTCCAAGGTAGCTCATAGGAGAATACCACTGTCGGCTTGCAGAGTATCTTCCCATCTCTAAGTGTTGCTTCATCAGATAGGCAGGTGTCACTCAGCTGCAAATGTGGCTGCCCCCTCATTGCTGCTGCCACCACCAACATTCCTATACCCCTATTATACCCCATTCCTATACCCCTAGTAACTTTGAGCTATTCCCTCACCTCTACTTTCTTGTAAGAAAGTAAGGCCCACCAAGGCCGAAGGCACTGGTAACATTACATGGTAGAGACCTTCTTTTAATTAGGAGCAAGCCAACAGTGTTTGTTTGTTTGTTTGTTTTTAAAGCTTTACTTGAAAGACAGAGTTACAGAGAGAGGTAGAGCCAGAGAGAAAGAGAGGTCTTCCATCCACTGGTTTATTCCCCCAAATAACTGCAATGGCCAGAGCTGAACTGATCTGAAGCCAGGAGCCAGGAGCTTCTTCCAGGTGCAGGTGCAGGGGTCCAAGGACTTGGGCCATCTTCTACTGCTTTCCCAGGCCACAGCAGAGAGCTGGATCGGAAGTAGAGCAGCTGGGACTCTAACCCGTGCCCATATGGGATGTGGGCGCTGCAGGCCAGGGCTTTAACCCACTATTCCACAGCACTGGCTCCCACCAACAGTGTTGTAATGTGAGCTTTTCACCACTGGATGTTTTTTATTTTCGTTTTATTTGAAAGACAGAGAGAGAAACAGAGACAGGGAGATAGATAGAGAATGATCTTCCATCAGCTGGTTCACTTTCCAAATGCCTGCAACTGCCATGGCTGGACCAGGATGAAGCTAGGAGCCAGGAACTGCCACACTGAGGGCATGGACCCTAGCACTTGAGCCCTCATCTGCTGCCTCCCAAGGTTCACATGAGCAGGAAGCTGGATCAGAAGTGGAGTAGGGGCCAGTGCTATGGCACAGAGGGTTAAAGCCCCAGCCTGCAGTGCCGGCATCCCATATGGGTACCAGTTCGAGTCCCAGCTGCTCCACTTCTGATACAGCTCTCTGCTAATGTGCCTGCAAAAGCAGCAGAGGATGGCCCAAGTCCCTGAGCCCCTGCACCGGTGTGGGAGATCCAGAAGAAGCTCCTGGCTCCTGATCTGCTCAGCTTCAGCTGTTGCAGCCATTTGGGCAGTGAACCAGCAGATGGAAGACTTCTCTCTTTCTCTATCTTTAAAATAAATAAAATAAAAATCTTAAACACACACACACACACAGAAATGGAGTAGCCAGGTTGCAAACCCAGCACTCTGATATGGGATGCTGGCATTCCAAGCAGGGACTTAAGCTGCTGTGCCAACTGCCTGCACCCACCATTGTGTTTTTAAAACTTAGGGTTCTTTTCCTTTAAGCTTCTATTAGTTCTAGATAATACTATAGTTTATAGTGAACTGAATTTTAGTGAATATTCTGATCAACCCTCAAGAATCAAAATAAAAATGATTTTTTGTCTGTATTCTTTTTTTTCTTTAAGATTTACTTATTTGGGGCTGGCGCCATGGCTCACTTGGTTAATCCTGAGGTGCTGGCATCCCATATGGGCACCGAGTTCTAGTCCCGGTTGCTCCTCTTCCATTCCAGCTCTCTGCTGTGACCCAGGAAGGCAGTGGAGGATGACCCAAGTACTTGGGTCCTGCACCTGCATGGGAGACCAGGAGGAAGCACCTGGCTCCTGGCTTTGGATTGGCGCAGCGTGCTGGCCATAGCAGCCATTTGGGGGGTGAACCAACAGAAAAGAAGACCTTTCTCTCTGTCTCTCTCTTTCTCTCACTGTGTAACTCTTATCTGTCAAAAAAAATTATTTATTTGCAAGGCAGAGAGAAACAGGTCTTGTATCTATTGGTTCACTCCCCAAATGGTCACAGTAGTGGGGGCTGGGTCAGGCTGAAGCCAGGGGCCGGGAACTCCATGTGGGCGACAGGAACGTGGCTACTTGAGCCATCATCTGCTGCTTCCCAGGTGCATTATCACAAGCTGGACGGGTGTGGAGGAGTGGGCACTCTGACTAGCTCTCTGATATGGAATGCCTACGTTGCAAGGAATGGTTTAACCTGCTGCACCACAACACCTACCTCTGTCCGAGGTTAGACGTTTGGTTTTTATTCATATCCTGTATTTTTTTTTATTTTAAGGTGAGCACATTTCATGTATTGCATATATACAGATTTAGAGCATAGTGATACTTCCCACCCTACCCTTCTTCTCACCCATACTCCCACCCTTCCTCTCTTATTCCTTCTCCTAATTTTTAAAATGATCTATTTTCAGTTTATTTATACTTATAAGATTAACACTACACTAAGGCCGGTGCCGCGGCTCACTAGGCTAATCCTCCGCCTTGCGGCACTGGCACACCGGGTTCTAGTCCCAGTCGGGGTGCCGGATTCTGTCCCGGTTGCCCCTCTTCCAGGCCAGCTCTCTGCTGTGGCCAGGGAAGGCAGTGGAGGATGGCCCAAGTGCTTGGGCCCTGCACCCCATGGGAGACCAGGAGAAGCACCTGGCTCCTGCCTTCGGATCAGTGCGATGCGCCGGCCGCAGCACGCCGGCCGTGGCAGCCATTGGAGGGTGAACCAACGTCAAAAGGAAGACCTTTCTCTCTGTCTCTCTCTCTCTCTCACTGTCCACTCTGCCTGTCAAAAAAAAAAAAAATACACTAAGTAAAGAGTTAAGCAAATAGTAAGAAGAAAAAAAAAGACTTTTTTAAAAAAAAGATTTATTTATTGGGTGCCAGCACTATAGTGTAGTGTGTAGTGGGTAAAACCGCCACAGGCCTGTCCTATGTGGGCACTGATCTGAGTACCGTCTGCTCCACTTCCAATCCAGCTCCCTTCTGGTGTCCGTGGGAAAGCAACGGAGGATGGCCAAAGTGCTTGGGTTCCTGCTCCCATCTGGGAGACCCGGAGGAGGCTTCTGGCTCCTGGTTTCAGACTGGCCCAGATCCTGCTGTTGAGGCTGTTTGGGGAGTGAACCAGCAGATGGAAGTCTGTCTCTCTCTCCCTCCTTCCCTCCCTCACTCCTCACTCCCTGGCTTGCAAGGCTCCGCTGGTTCTGGCCTCAAATGGGTGCAGTAGCAGAGCTGGGCCAGCCTGAAGCCAGGAGTCAGGAGCTCCATCCTGGTCTCCCACGTTTGTGGCAGTGGCTCAAGCACTTGGGCCATCTTCCATTGTTCTCAGGTGCATTAGCAGCAGCTGGACTGAAGTGGAGCAGCTGGGACCTGACCTGTCCCTCTGGAATGGGTTGCGTCATCTCCAGCTGCAGCTTAACCTGGTGTGGCATAACACCAGCTCCTTCTTTAATGACTTCTTAGTGGCAGAAGACTTGGATGCTTTTCCAAGGTAGTAAACTTGAAAAATAATTGGTAAAGTGTATAGTCGATGTTCAGTATTTTGCAAGGAGTAGGTATATAAGAAGAATACCCTAGGAGTATAGTAGTGGGAAGTCAAGGCAGGACTGTTGGCCATTCTCACTCTCTTGACACTCAGTCCTTTCTCCCCAGGTGGTGCTACTGTTCTAGGTGAATGGGTAGGGTTAAGACATCATGACTGACTTTTCCTTACTGCTTTGCCGCTGTGAATTTCAGAACTGTACTTACTTGAATCTGTTTTCAGAAAGCATTTAATAGCTAGCAGTGGGATCTAGCTATTTCACAAATGGTGACCTCACGTGGAGAATGCTGGGTAACCTGATGCACCTGGGGAGGTGAGGTAGCGACCACTCTGAGCTGTGACTTGTAGAGCTGGGATACCATTGGCTCCTTTGGAATGGAGATGCTTATTCACTGTTACAAAGTCATTCGAGTTTGATGTATTAGTGTTAGAAGATTTAACCCAAATCTCAGGAAAGAAAACATGCCATGAGAAATTTAATATAGACACTGTGGATATATATTGGTGCATCTGGGCTCCATAAGACTTGTCCAACATTATGAGTTGAGAGTACTGTGACTTCAGCTCCTGTTTGAGTTGTGGGCCCCTGTACAGATTGTGTTTTGGGATTTGAGTGGATGTAAATTTTGCTTTGCTAGAAACCAGTTACTTTTAATGTTGGAGGAACTCAGAGACCCAAGCAATAAAAATGATCCAAAAATAAAACACATTAGAGCAAGAAATGTATTTTTTTAAATTTCTATGTGATGTTAAGGTATGCCCCCTTGGGATCTGGAGCTCAATCAAAATGTGAGTGTAACAGCTCATGAAAGCAGGCAGTTCTGGGCTAGACGGCTACATTTCTAAGGGGAGACATCAAACCTTCAACATGCCTCCAAGTGGCTTCACAACTTTGTTTCCTTGAATCACTGCAGTGTCAGGAACCCCAAGGAAACCTAGGGACACAACAACCGCAGGATGGCCTGTGTCAAGTAAGCCCTGTTTTGGGCTGTGTCAGACAGGTTAGCTCCCCAGGTTAGGATTATTTACTCCAGACCACAGATTTCAGATGCAAAGTGGAGCAGAAGTCCAGAGTCACTGTTTACAGGCCACCCAGGGTCAGTTGTACCTTACTTAGCCTATGGCTGGCGGCTGGTGATGGACAGCGGAAACCAAGGGCTCCAAAATGCCTTTGAGATGACAGCAGAGGTCATTCTTTGTGGGACATCAGGCTTCTCCCACTTCCCGGTTACTTTGCATATTGAAAAGTCTCTGATCTCCACTTTCAGTCCTATGCTCTGCCCTCTCATTTTAAGTATAGTTTTGTGTCCCATAATTTGAGGAATTAAAAGAAAAAGAGCTGAAGAGTCCTCCAGAGATGATCAGTGTACTGGATTTGAAAAAGCAACTTTAGAATTTAAAGGTATTGCCTGGAGGTTGGAAATGTGCTTTGCCTAAAAAAGAGGCTGGAGCCAGCCCTGGACTGGGGAGAACAGGTGGTGGTTGCCAAGCGTCTGAATGTACAGAGGACGCTGCTGGCCCTGGTGCTCGGAGGGTTTTGTCTCCCTGGAGGGTTGGGGGGATTGGAAGAAGGGCAGGATGTTTCAGGGAGGGGCATGGTTTAAGGTTTCCTTTCTTGATCATCTCCTTCCCAGCTCAGCACTAAGTTCAGGTTTTTAAAAAATTTCTTTAATGAACTAAAATTCCCTCCTGTCCACTTAGCTACTGTTGTAGAAGCTATTTCCTTCATGCACCCATTGCTACTACTACAGAGCATAACCCTGGCAGTGCTGCCAATGCGCGTGCCCCTGGCTGCTGCGTGATGGTGAGGCTTGGGACGCTTCTCCTCCCAGAAGCGCGGTGTTGGGCACTGTCAGCAGACGGGTGGGAGACGGCGGCAGAGTGTGCTTCGATTTGCTTCAGTTTTCCCAAACTGCCACAGCCCCCATCCAAACTATAGAGCTGTGTGACCATTAACAGACTGTGTTTGCTTCGAGCTGAACGTGTTTGCCCGCTTACGCCCGTGGCCTTGACCTGCACTGGAGGAGGATCAGTTTTTAGTGACGAAGTCTCCAGGGCAGATGCACGTGCATTGGCCCCGGCTTCAGGAGCAGTGGCGGCTTCCTCACGCCCGGTGTCTTGTGTCTTTGCTGCTCTAGAATGCTGCCGTTCCCATGCAGAAGCTGCAGGATATGCAGAGAGCCATGGAGCTGCTGTCCGCGTGCCAGGGCCCGACCCGGAGCATTGATGAGGCCGCGCAACACAGATACCAGTTTTGGGACACACAGCCAGTGCCCAAACTAAGTAAGCTCTTTTGCTTTATTTTTTCCCCCAAAAATCAAAAATGAAAGAGATTACACCACTTGTATCTTTGTCTCATAGTAACTAACACGTTACTATCAGGTAGTTACATCGGCTGTCAGTGACAACAATTTTGGCCTAATTTCTGTCCCTATTTCCTATTTCCCCACATGTGGAACGCTGGTGGGGTTCTTTCCCACTCTCATTCTTTGCTTCTGAGCTTCTTGGGATTGTTTTTGCTCTACGTAAATTTTTAGCAGTTTCAGCCTTCGGTTAGTTAAAGTCTCAGAAACCATCCCTGTTTCAGTCACGTATTATAGAAATGGAAAGTTTTGTGCTATTGAACCCTGGGGTGTGCACACCTGCCAGTGGTGCTCATTGGCATCAACTCGGTAATGGCCTGGTGCCCTCAAGGATTAGGGGCATCTGGTGAAGGCCTAGGTAAGGGCTTTGGTTCGCAGAAGACACTGCCACGAGGCCTCGTCCCTTGGTGCTGCGCCTGCCCCCTCCTAGCTCACTTAGGCTTTTACCTCTTAAGTTGCCATAAACGTAACCTGATTGGCCCTCCTTCACACTCTGCAAACATGAGATGGTGTTATAATTGCCATAGGGTGATCAAAAATGTACTGCAACTTGGGTGTGTATGACAACAGACTATCATATCATCGTTTCTGCTTTTTTCATCCTTGATTATTCAGGTTCTGAATCTGTAGCATATCAAGGGTTAAATGCTGTCAAAACTTAATAACCCAGCTGTGACAAGCAGTCTGTTTTGTCTAATTAGGAAGCAATCCTTTTCAGTGTCTTCAAGTATTGGTTCTCAAACTGTTCTGCTGCTCCTGCCCCTTTCCAACCCACGCCCACCTCAGATACCTGAAAAGGAATCATTTCTGAGTGTGGAAGACAGAAATGATCTTCGCTTACTTTTTTTCTCATGGGCTTCAGAAATGTATTTTGTGATGGAGGAAGATTCTCTTGAATTGGCAGGCCTTTAAATGGCAATGAACCGAGTGACCATTAGCTACGGGATCTAGATCTGTGGGTCTAAGTATACTGGCTGCCGCTGAATGCTGCTAGATGCACTTCTGGTCTACCCACGTCGGGGAGTGAAAGCCACTTCCAGCCAGCACCTAACCCCAGGGTGCTTCTTGAAAAGACGGCCCAGGCACTCACTGCACTTTGCCTCTCCCCCTCAGTCTTTGCGTGATTCTCTCGTCCCTTGACTTTTTGGTGCACACTTTAGTTCATTCAAAGGCCAGAACCAGTTGGGGAGAGGGAGCCAGCTTGGTGGGGGAGGAGTAAGCCTGTAGTCAGGGAGGACATTCGGAAGTCAGGAAAACTGTGCTTGCCTGCTCGGTCCATCTGTGGGGCATCCAATTGCAGTCCCAACACACCCAGCTGTTCAGAGCTGCCTGGGACTGTCCCCGGGATGCTGTGTGAGAGCCAAGGTCCCCAGGGACCCTGTAGGGGCGCAGTTAGGAGTGTGGCCACCTGGGCTGAATTGAGGAAGCTAGAGGCACTTCTGTGGAGCTGAGCTGGTAAAGTGCAGATAAGGTAAGAATGACCACGTTGGGTTATACCAAAGCAATTGGAGGTGGCACATCTCCTGTGACTTGTACCTATACAAAGGTCACGTGATGGGAAGAACCAGCCCCTGGTTCTCCGTTCAGCAGATGTTTGCTGAGTGTCTGCTCTCAAGCACCGGGCACAACGTGGGGTGCATGCTGGGGAGCCAGGTGGAAAAGTAGAGAGACGGTGGCCAGGCTGGGCATCTGTGAGGACACGCTTCAGATAGGACAGGGAGAGATGCTGTGAGAGAGCGGCGGCTAAGCCAGTACCTGCCTGAGAAGTTCCCTAGGGCCAGCCGTGTGAGGAGCAGAGGCCCGGCCCCAGAGCTGCCCTGGCGGGGGACAGGTGTGAGGGAGGTCCGCACGCTGAGCACTGGCACTGAAGGACGGCGGAGCGCAAGACCGGCAGTGGCCCTGGAGAAGAGCCTGGGTTCCATTCTGACCACTTTGGGAAGTTTCTAGAAAACGAATTGGAAGAAGGCACCTAGGTGGAAATCACTAGAAACCATTATGGCATGGACTCCTCTGCTAGCAGGACCAATGGAGAGAAGTCACCAGTCTTGAAATTAATTTTGGGTTTGTTGCTGGGAGGGGTCGAAGGTCACTGCAGCTCCCAATTCCACCCCCAGTTTGCAGATACAAGGTAGAAAAATAAAACATTTGTCAAACTAATGGTTAAGAATATTATACTCCTTAGTTTTAATGACCTGTGATTACTTGGGAATTTACGGTATCTAGGTGAAATGGTCATTTTTCCACTTGATGATCATTTATAGCCCTTGCCTACATGTCTGCTAAACCAGGACCTCCTTGCTTTCTACTTGCTGAACTCTTTATTTGCTGGAGCTTTAAGCCCTTGACTGTTTTGTGAGTTAAAGAGATGTTAGCTCAGATGTGAAGGGGAGAGGTGGGGAGGGCGGAGGGAGGGAGGGAGAAAAGGAAAAATCTTGTATTCTTAGAATGTGCCTATGAACTGTGCTGAACCTGTTAAAAACTAAATATATAGACGTCTCTAAGGCTGTTGTATCTGCAGCCTGCCGCTGGGACTGAGAAATTGCCATTGTTCTGTAAAGTCACCGTCCTCACTGGGTGATAGAAGATTTCTCCTTTTATTTAATTGATGAAATAGCAATGCCTTGCTTGCCTGTCTTAGTCCACAGGTGGCTGAAGTAATAGCTTGGTTTTCAAGAGTACGTTAAACCCAAGGCCCCTAAATAGGATTTTGTTTCTGTCACTGACTGTTTCGGATTGTCCGAATACTTCTGTGATTGAAAATTCTGTCCGGCCGCTTCTCTTCTGTTGCAGATGAAGTCATAACGTCCCACGGTGCAATTGAACCAGATAAAGACAATGTCCGTCAGGAGCCGTATTCCCTGCCCCAGGGTTTCATGTGGGACACTTTAGACCTGAGTAATGCCGACGTGGTGAGTAAAACTCCTGCATTCAACCTGACGTTGCCTCCGCAAAAAAGTGCTCCTGAGTTGGGTCTGAGCACCACGGACAGGACGCTTGCTGTGTCTTGTAGCTCAAGGAGCTGTACACGTTGTTAAATGAGAATTACGTGGAAGACGATGACAATATGTTCCGCTTTGACTACTCGCCCGAGTTCCTGCTGTGGTGAGTCGCGCCCGTCTCGGAGGCCGTGGGGCTGGGAGGGCTGCATCTGTCCCCGCGTTCTTGGACACTCACTTGGTGCCTGGTTTTCTGGTCTTTCCTGACTTCAGGGCGCTGTGCCCCCCAGGCTGGCTCCTTCAGTGGCACTGTGGGGTCAGAGTGTCTTCAAATAAAAAACTCGTGGGATTCATAAGTGCCATCCCCGCAAACATCCGGATATATGACAGGTGCGTCGTGAGTTCTTGTCAGGGCCAGTTGTTGCGTTTCCTTTCCAAGAATGGCCGTTAGAAGCGGCTCGTGTGTATGTGCCTGTGTGACTGCATAGGCTGCGCTTTACTTAGCAGTACATTTGGAAGAAGATAAGGCAACAAGGCGGTGATGAGAGGCTTTTAAACATTTAATGCAGGCTCTTGATAGTGGGGGAGGTTGTGCATGTGTGGGGATGAGCTGTATGGGATCTCTCAGTGCAGTTCTGCGTGAACAGAGAACTACTAAATAGTAAAGTTTAGGGGCAGGCATTTGGCCTAGCAGTTAACACGTTGGCTAAGATGCCCACCTTCCATGTCAGAGTACCTGGGTTCACATCCCAGCTCAGCTTCTGATGCTAGCTTTCTGCTAATGCAGATCCTGGGAAGCAGTGGTGATGGCTCAAGCAATTGAGCTCCTGCCATCCACACAGAAGACCTGGATTGAGTTCCCTATTCGGTTGCAGCCTGGCACAGCTGCAGCCATTGAGGGCATCTGGGGAGTGAACCAGTAGACAGGAGGAGCTCTCTTTCTCCATGTCTCTCAAATAATTAAAAAAAAATAATAAAGTATATTAAGTAGTTAAAATAATTTGGATGGAGGGGACTGTGAACTAAGAAAAATGTTTTCTCTCTCTCTCTCTTTGTTTTTTTTTTTGCTCTACCTAAGTCTCATACAGGCACACTAATATGTGTTATGTGTAAATACAGACACATAGAGGCTATGTGTGTATCAGAATAAACAAGCCCATAAAGAGGTATTTCACATTTATTTCTAGGTAAGAATACTATAAAAATTTGAAGTGGGATAAAAACTGTCTCTATAAAGTAAATATGTTGTATTTTGTTTAAAACATTTATTTATTTACTTAAAAGGCAGAGTGACACACAGTGAAAGAGATCTTCCATCTGCTGGTTCACTCCCCAAACAGCCACAATGGCTGGCACTGGTCCAGGCTGAGGCCAGGAGCCTGGAACTCCATCTGGATCTCCCACATTGGTGGCAGGGGCCCAGGCACTTAGACCATCCTCTGCTGTCTACCCTGACACATTAGCAGGGAGCAGAAGCAGAAGCAGAGTAACGAGGACTTAAACCAGCATTCCCATATGGGATGCTGGTGTCACAGGCGGCAGCTTAGCCCACTGTGCTACAGCGCCAGGCCCCAGTATATTGCATTTTTGCTCTGTGTCTCCAGCCCGGAAAGTCAAAGACCCAGCTGTGAAAGTCAAAGATCAAATGCATTCTAGGTCTGTTTGCATTCCTGCATGTTGGGTTAACTTAATTACTGCTAAAAAGCATTTGATCTCCAGGAATAATGTCTGCCAAACAAAATGACGGCAATCCTGGAGGCCGACCTGGGAACAGGCTTTGAGGCTCGGGAGTGCTTATGGTAGCTCAGAAAAGCATCAGAGCTGGTCTGGTCAGGGCCTTTCTCAGGGATCCTAGGAATTTGTGTCATATCACAAAGTGACATCTTTTCTGATTCTGCACCGGGCTGACCCAGTTACTGCTGTAATTATATACATTTCAGGAAAAACAGATAAACCTTAAGAGAACCATCTGATCCAGTTTGTTAACTAACCATTTTGGCCCAGGAGGATGGGGAATAGCGTTTTGATTGGAATCTGTGAAAAGTCTAAAGAATAGAAAATTTTTTTAATGTGTTAAAGGATGTCTTTCATGTACTTATTCTTAAAAAATGTTGGTCTTACTTTTGAAAAGTATGTTTGTCTTGTGTTGGCTCTAATTTTCAACATCTTTATTTCCCAGTGTGAAGAAGATGGTAGAAATCAACTTTCTTTGTGTGCACAAGAAACTGAGGTCCAAACGAGTAGCTCCAGTGTTAATTCGAGAAATAACTAGAAGAGTGAATCTGGAAGGAATCTTCCAGGCCGTGTATACCGCTGGGGTAGTTCTTCCTAAGCCGGTGGCCACGTGCAGGTAACAGCCACGCTACTCAGCTCCTCCCACCCCAAACTAATGAGAACCATTTTTCTGGAAGCCTTTACCCTCAGGAGTAACTCAGAGGGATTTTGGCTTACTTGTGATTATGGAGTTTCTTGGTAGTGGAGATTAGACTGGAACCTAGAACCACTGAGTCCAGTATTCTTTGCAATATAATATGGCCATCTGGTAATTTTAAAATGTTTTAGCTCGTCCCCTCTGGTGCTTCTGGGTCTGTGTTTTTGTTGCTCTTCTGCTTGAAAGACCATCGTTATGGATGCATGGGGAGACCTAAGCACTGTGATCTTGAAGAGGCCAACATCTACCCTTGGCTTCCTCCCTACCACTTGGTTTTCTGCTGTGCCTCACAGCGCTACTGAATTATTCCAGAACCCCACTTGGTCGGTCGAAGAGCCATGGCTGTACTTGGTGGCGGAGAGTAAGGTGGCAGCTTCAGCTCTGTGTTTGTGACTTGATCCATTCTAATCAAGCTTTCAAAGGTTACTCCAGGGAGAAGCCAGTCAGGTCGTCACTGGACTAACCTGTTTCTGAAAGATCAGGAAGAATTCATCTGTCTGTATTATTTTTATTGACTAAGGTGAAATTTAATGTAACCATAGTATAAAAGGTAAAAGAGTACAACTACTATATTCTATTAAATTACTATACTCATAAACTAACAAAAACAAAGACTCCACAGCTGTATTTTAATTCAAATCATTTACCCTAGTTCCTAACCTGGAATCACTTTAGAAAGTCAAGCTGGTTTCTTGAAGAGTTGGTTCCCTTGGTGTGTATTCTGTGGAAGTGAAGAAGACTATGGATGTAGGAGAAGCACTTCCATGTTTTTAAGCTGTTCAGTTTGCCTTCTTAGTATCAGTGGTAGTCACTGAAGGCGTGCAAACCTCGGTCTAAGATTTCTTTTGTACTTTTAAGATTCTTCTTTAGTGAAGATGAAAGGTCACCAACTCCAAAAGAACATTAACTAGGAATGCAAGACATATTTTAGGGATTACAAAGTTGGCTGGTAAAATGACTGCATGGGCAGAGGGCCAGCATTCAGCACTGTGCCAGGCACAATGTGAGCGTTCAGGAAATGCTCACAGAGCAGCTGAGCTGAGCTGAGGAGTGAGGACCTGTGCACTCAGCAGTCAATTTGACTTCAACACCTTTATTGTATTCCAGATACTGGCATCGATCACTAAACCCCAGAAAATTGGTAGAAGTGAAATTTTCTCACTTGAGTAGAAATATGACTTTACAGAGAACAATGAAGCTATACAGACTTCCGGATGTAAGTAAGAATGATTTGCAGTTTTCTGAAGCTGTAACAGCTGAAGCTTTTAATGCAGAAAAGAATTATTTGCAGGAGTCTAAAAACAGTCTGAAGAAGTGAACATGTGACTAAAAAGACTGCAGAGAGCTAAGGAGCTAGGCAAAGTAGGAGAGCTTGATGTGGAAATACCAGTCTTTTGCTTTGTTTTGATTTTAAGACTTTTTAAGTTCTTTGGTTTATAGTCGCATCAGGTTGAACTCAAGTAAGTTTTCAAATTTTGAGTTTTTATGGTCTGTTAAGTAAGAGGGAAGGCAAGTTCAGGCTGCTGCTTTCTTCAAACAAAGGAACCGAGTTTAGAGGAGAGACCCAGGGACAGGAAATAATGTCTCATTAAATGATCATCTTTTTAGAGCTAGCAGATTTCCAACAGGAAAAAGTTGTCATACTTCATAGGGGAAGATGTAAATACGCCTTTTAGTCTTAGCATTATTTGGGAATTGGTCGGTAAATTCACGGTTGCTGCATGACAGACCATCACACAGCGAGTCAGCCGCCCGGGCCCTGTGTAGCTGAGTCTTGCTGTCAAGGTGTCAGCCAGGGCTGGGTCTCCTCTGAAACTTCCGGAGTACGCGTGTTGTCAGCAGGACGGAGTTCCTCGCCGGCTGGTAGACTGAGGGCCTTCCTACTTTGCAGGCTGCCTTCAGTTCTTTGCCATGTGGGCAGCTTGTTCATCGAAGCCAGCAGGAGTCAAAGCCTCCATGAGAGGGAAAAGTCAGAGAGCCTTGTGCAAACCAATTCCCCATCTGTCAGTCCGAAGCAAGACGCATGCCCCGCCCACGTGCCCTAGGAGCATATGGAAGCAGGTGTGACCTCCTGAGAGGTGTGAGCCCTGGGGCCATCATACAACCTGTTTGAAGTTCTGCTCTATGAGAACTGAAATAAAAACTTCAGACATGCCTGCTTTTTTCACTAGGGGCTAATGCTGCTCTGCTTTGGTTCCCCCGGATTTCAGTGTATTGAACCTAAAGCAATATACCTTATGAGTAAGGAAGACACACACTTACCTGTAGGTTGCCTAAAATAGGATGAAGAATAAGGAGTTTTGATATCAATCATTGGCTTAGTCAGGATGATTAGAATTTAGGATGTTAAAAATATTTTTGATGTGACCTTGGCAATCAGCCTTTATATTTTTGTCCAACAGTCAATCTACTCATGGATGAAAACAATTTTTCTTCTTTTCATTTCATTTTATTTTTTAAAGATGCATTTACTTATTTGAAAAACAATAATATATCTCTATCTATCTATCTATAGAGAGACAAATCTTCCACCCACTGGTTAACTCTCCAAATAACTTTAATGGCTTGAGCTACTGATCCAGGCCAAAGCCAGGAAACAGAGCAACCAGAACTCAAACTGGTGCTCTGATATGGGATGCTGGCATCACAGGTGGCAGCTCAGCTCACTACACTGCGATGCTGGCTCCTGGATGACAAAGTTTTGACAAGTTGGTAATAAATCCCTGGTCAGGCGCTGGTACTAAAACTGGATGTTGGCATCTTACCTATAATTGACCTATGCCCTATTCTAGCCATGCTGTTGTAGTGACTGCCTTTTTCCCCCCAGTAACATTTTTCCAACACATTTTCACACTCATTATTCAATTTCATGTCAACCTTCTGAGGTTAGTGCTTCTTTTCTCCTTTATCCAGATGAAAAAAAAACTGAGGCCAAAGGCATTATCACTAATAAGTAGAGGACTTGGGATCCAAGCCCTCATGTCTGTGTTTCCTCTTTTAGATCCCTTTGCTTCTGCCATCACCTCTAGCACAGCCCCCGTCGGGGCACCATGACCCAGTCCCACCACATGGCCTGCTGTGCAGCTGTCACAAAGCAGGTTAGGACAAAACAGGACAATGGTCATGGTCCACTCTCGACCTGTTCCAGTTCCTCTCCTCCTTTTAAGTCATAGAGAGAGGGTAAAAGAGACGAAAGTACAGATATCGGGAAGCTGGGAGATGCCAATGACAACTACTTGGGTGTCTGCCTCTTAAGTTTAAAGCTGGACAGTGCAGCACCATCACCACCACCACAGGTGGACGATACCACCACTAGCAATCAAGTCATTAATGAACATTTTTGTACCGTTCAGTGTAAAAGAAGCCTTTTGAATGCAACTTTTGCTTTGTATATCAATCTTACTTCCTGATGCCTCATGACTGTCTCTTCATGTAGTTTCCTACTTTACATCTTTCTCATAGACTACTGAATAAAGGAGTGAACATTTAATGTGGCCAGCCTGATGCTAGACATTTAGTGTCCATGGTCAATCTCATTTATGGTTCATAGCGATCCCAGGAGGGCATTATCCCCAGTGTCTGTCACAGCACAGGACATCAAAGCACAAGGTTGACTGGCCCAGAGTCTGCTAGGTAAGAGTAGAGCTATTGCAAAGTCCACACCACTGGCCACTGTTACCTAAAATGCTAAGACTTGGTATAGGTGTGTGGATATAGCAATTAATAGCTGGTGAAGACACCGTGTCCCACATTACACCCTCTGGGTTCCATTCTTGGCTCAGGCTCCTGATTCCAGTTGCCTGCTAGTGCAGAACCTGGGAGCCAGTGGTGGTGGCTCAAGTAGTCAGGTTCCTAACATCCACATGGGAGTCCTGGATCAAGTTCCCAGCACCCAGCTTTGGCCTCTGGTCCAGCTCTGTCCATTGTGGATATCTGGGGAGCGAACCAGCATATGAGAACTCACTGTCTATTTCTGTCTTTCAAAATAATTAAAAATAAGATAAGATACTAAGGTTTTCTTAAGAAACAAGTCTTACCATGTCTTAATATCCTTTCCACCTTTTTTTTTTTTTTTTAATTTTGGTGTTGAGTTTTCCAAAGTTGTGTGTGTGTGTGTGTAATGACCTCAAACGTAAAGGCATTTGAAGTAGTTAGGAGTCAGAAATTAATCTTCTGAGGTCCTTACTTGGTCTTACAATAAGGATGTTCTTGCTAAGACATGTTCTAAGACACACAGATGTTCCATAGCATTAGATAAAAATTTTTTTTTAGTGTTTAGCATCTTCTCCTTTTTAAATCATATAAACAACCATAATCATTGTTTACATCTCTACCCTGGAATGCCAGCGCTACACAGGTCAGGCCAAGTGGTTTGACAGATAACAACACCCTTCTGTTTCTCACAGGGCTTCAGGCTGCATTTCCTTAGGCGCTGCTAAGCAGGTTTTTCACAGATGTCATTATCTATGCATAGAGTGCAACGAGTAATGGGATAGAGGGAGGCAGTGGGAAGGTGTATCTGATCCAAAGATAGAGTTTGCTTATGGAATCAGAGATATTCTCAGTTACCGAAAATGTTTCTTTGCTTTTTATTAAACTCAGAAGACATGACCACTTTACTCAAATTATACAAAAGCTTATCGTTTTTATCTAAGCTTAACAATCTTTCCACTTATCCCTGAAGACAATAGTTATATTTTGAGTATTTTGTATTTAAAAAAATTCTTTTATCACTTTTCAGCCTTTTGGCTAAGATCAAGTGTAAACATTATTCTGTAGATTGTCAAGCCATTGCTAGTCAGTAAAATAAATAACTGCCTCATTTTCTAGGATCCTAGATGTTTTTATAGCCGGTAGTACTCTGATGATGTTCTCCTCTTCTTAATGCCTCTGCTTACAAATTGCCAGGTTTCTGTTATTTTCTGTCTGAGTCTTCCTTGTCGAAATTACTTATTTTTCTGAACTTCTGAGACCTAAGACAGTCCCTGAGTTCTTTCTGTGAAGTCAACACTATTTTCCTAACAACACTACAATGAAATTTTGCATTTTTCGTTTTCGCTGTCTGCGTGCTTATTTAAAATGTTCTCAGGTTTAATTTCTAATGCAATTAACGTGGATGCATGTAACCCTCATCAACAAAGCCCTTTGGGGTCTTCAGTGATCACTGGGAGTGGGAAGGGGACAGTGGAGGTCTTCTGTGAGGACGTCTGCTGGGCTCACGGCACACTCTTCTTAGGAAGGGCACAGTCTGCATATTAAGTGCAAGAGAATTCTGTTCCAGAAGGATATTTTGCTCTGATAGAAGTTGGTAAACTTTTTCTTCATTTCTGAATGTTCTCTATTAACAGATTTTTAGATCCTTTTACTTCCACTATTTAATGTAATGGCTTGATAATGTAGATGTTTACAGATCCAGTTAACAAAAGAGAAAACATTCCGATATGGAGAAAGGCTATTTGAAATCTATCAGCTGAGGTCTGCCTCACAGAAGAAACGCATCTTTAATAACTGCAACATGGTGTTTTCTGTGATTTTGGTCTTCATACTAGCATTTAGGAATACATATTTATTTCATTTACTTCCAACTAGGACCTGGGTTTCTGGACTTGCTGGCTTTGAGAGCCATAAAAAGAATAAAAGAATGAGTTGTCTATTAAATAGTAAGAACTTCAATTCTCTAAATTTAGATTATTAAATAGTATTTTAGCTGCAATCTTATGTCTTTATAGATTACCTAAGTCACGATTGAATGGCGCATAGTAAATAGCCAGGGACCACTGGGTCTGCATTGCCCGATGCCACGCCCCCATGCTCATCAATAATCAATCAGCACTGGTCATCATGGAAACTTTGGAACCTCAGCACACCTACTGGTAGTCATCAGAGCTGGCACTTGAAAAATACCTGTTTTCCCCCTGGGATTCTACCTAGGAATGTGCAGGAGTTAGAATGATCTGATTCCATGGGAATTTTTTTATTTGAAAATATTTAAAAATCATTTAGAACAGAAAAGTTAGAGTGGCAATATTTGTATAAGTTATTAATCCCCTAAAATGTATCTAGTATTTCTGCCAGAGCGGGGGGTGGGGGAGCAGGTCAAGTTTCCCTGGGGAAAAAATGAGGCTATTTTTCTCAGCTTTTACTTTTTGTTGGTCAGGCTTTCTCATTCTGGTCTCAAGTGTCTAGTCTAGACAGTCTGTAGAAAACCAAGTGATGCCAGGAGCTTTTTTTTTTTTAATACGAGTAGTTGAACAAATTCAAATGAGGACCTGTCCTGAGCTGCAGGCTTTTTACAAGTCCTGTGGTCTCTGTGTAAAATTGTGAAGCTCTGGAATGGTGACCAAAACACCTGCTCTGATTACCTTGTAATCCAGCGACCTTTAGGAAATGCTAAGCTATTAAAATGCTTGCCTTTCCATCCTGACCAGTATGGTTCAACTCAAACTGTCTTTGTTAAAAAGGACAAGATCATGATCTTTTTTCATGGGCTATTGAAGAAAGTAAGTTTCTCCACTGTGTTTTTCCGGATGTCAGACCTGGCAGTTTTAAAGGATAATATTCCAGCAGTCATGCTAGACTGTTATGTTCTGTCTTGTATAATGCTAACGTCCTTGGCATAGGCATACAAATCAACTGTGACAGTCCTCCCTATCATTTTGTTTGGGTCATGGCCAATACTGACCAAAGACCAGCCACATAGACATTACAAGAAATGACACGTTATCCAGCACATCTTCTGACTCAGTGCCTCTCACACTGTATGCAGGAATCACTTGTGGGCTGAAGTGGGGTGGGAGTTGTGTTGAATTGCAGATTCTGATTGGCTAAGGGCTGGGGCCCAGCCGAGATTCTGCAGTTCTGACAAGCTCCCTGGTGATGCTGATACTGCCCATCTAAGGACCATGCTCTGGACACAAAGTTCTTATTCCCCTTACATTTAAACTCCTGAATTTGTCTCGTTTTCCCTCCAACAAGGTTACCAAGACTTCAGGTTTGAGACCGATGGAACCAAAAGATGTCAAAGCAGTTCGAGAATTAATCAACAGCTACCTGAAGCAGTTTCATCTAGCCCCTGTGATGGATGAAGAGGAGGTAGCCCACTGGTTCCTCCCCCGGGAGCAGATTATCGACACTTTTGTAGTGGAGGTAAAAACAAGGTGATACGATACTACCGACAAGTGTGCAGAGCCTGTGCATGGAGTATTTCCCAGAAAGATCGTGGAGTGCCTCTCTCTTTCCTCTTCCTCCACCACTCACTGCTCCTGGAGCAGATTTCCACCACCCCTTCTTCCAACACAGTGTCTCATCCCAAAAAGAGCATACCTTTTACTCCCGATTAATGGGAAACCAGGATGCTTCTCTGTTGTTACCTGCATTGTTAATTGCTGTTCTCATTTCTGAAAAGGTCGATCTGGATGACCTCACCCAGGTGGGTGTGTCCCAGATTCTTTTGCTTGGGGAAAACTGGTAGTTACTGAACTGCCTTGGTTAAGAGGGCAGTTAACCCCCGTGCTCCAGGAAAGGAAAAGAGGAGGGAAAACTGACAGCTTGTGATTATTGGTTAGATTAATTTAACATAGTGCTCTTTCAACCTTTTTTTAAAAGCTTGAAACTTGTTTGTCTCACTTGAAAGCTCTTTTGGTTGAAGTGGGGTTGCATTGACAATTTGGGATTTAATTTGTTAAGTACTTGGAGGAAGGAGTTGGGGTGTTCAGCAAGAAGCTACCATAGTGATCTGATTGCATCCACTGTAAACACTGAACAGCAGTGTTCCTCAGCACTGTCAAGCCTTGTCTGGATGTAGGATCACAGGTCCAAGCAGGGCACAATGGTGGGAGCCAAGGGGTGGGGCTGAAATGCATGCAAAGAACTTTTCTAAACAACAACTGAGCGAGCTTTGTCTCTAAATTTGTTTTTGCAAAGCACTGCAAGTATGAACATCTTCATATACACATTTCATCTCTGTGTTTCTTTAATGTATTTGAGAGGCCGAGTAAAGCTCCCATCTGCTGGTTCGTTCCCTAGAAGCCTACTATTACTGGAGCTTGGTTGAAGCCAGAAGGCAGGGACTCAGCCAGGTCTCCCACGTGGATGGCAGGGACCCCATTACTTGAGCCATTGCCTGCTGCCTCTCACCCATTGTACAAATTATTATGCACTTGAGTAAGTTTCTCCTGGGTAGCTGTTCTCAAACTTTTTAATCTAGGACTCTTACTCTGAAGAATCATTGCGGAAAGAGGTTGATGCCTGGCCTTGTGGTTCAGATGCCTGGCCTTGTGGTTCAGATGCCCACATCCTGTAACAGTGTGTCTGAATTCAAGCCCCTGCTCTGCTCCTGATTCCAGCTTCCAGCTAATGTGTACCCTGCGAGGTAGCTGGTGATAGCTCAAGAAGTTGGGTCCCTGCCAGTCATGTGGGAGACCTGAATGGAGCCCCTGGCTCCCAGCTTCAGCTTGGCCCGGCCCCTGCTGTTGGGCATTTGGGGAATGAACTAGTAGATAGGAGCTCTCAGTCTCTCAAATAAATAATAAATTTTAAAAATGATTGAGGACACCAAAGAACTAGCAGATATTTACTGTAATAAAATTTTAAAATTTTAACATTTTAAGAACAATATAACACTAGTAAATGCATTCCATGTTTCCTAAAGATCATATTTTGCTATGAAAACCACTGTTTTCCCAAACAACAAAATTAGTGAAAGAATGCTATTGTGTCATATTTTTGCAAATTTCTTTAATGTCTGACTTTAATAAAAGAGAACTAGATACTCATTGCTTCTGCACTGAATTTTCTGTGATTTTTTGGTTAAAATACATGAAGAAAATACTTCATATGAAATGAAGATGTAGAAAAGAATGAGTATTTGTATAGCTTTTTCATATAGTTATGAATATTCTCTTACCTGAAATCATCAGTGAACTTTTTATATTCTATTACATTAAAAACCCATTGGTCTGCCTGGTCCTTAGACTTACCTATATACAAGTTTCTAACATCATCTATTGGTCACTTGGAAAACAATTGGGGGCCGTTGCTATGGCGCATAGCGGGTGAAGTTGCTTCCTGCAGTGCCAGCATCCCATATGGGTGCTGGTTCAAGTCCTGGCTGCTCCACTTCTGGTCCAACTCTCTGCTGTGGCCTGGGAAGGCAGTAGAGGATGGCCCAAGACCTTGGGCCCCTGCACCTGCGTGGAAGACCCAGAGGAGGCTCCTGGCTCCTGGCTTTGGATCAGCCCAGCTCCAGCCACTGGCTACCTAGGGGTGAACCAGCAGATGGAAGACCTCTTTCTCTCTCCCTCTGCCTCTCTATAACTCTGTCTTTCAAATAAACAAATAAATAAATCTTTAAAAAAAAAAATTTGGTTCACCAACTTACACAGAGCTCCCAAATAGTGACATTTCATATAAGATACCAAAAGTTAGAATATTACCACCATTGTTATCAGAAAAAGTTTATAATATAGCTTATACAGATTTTTCAAAGCTTTTAAGCTACACTTGAGAGCTGAAACTTTATCAGAGGCAACCAATTCTCTCAGTTATTCAAGTGGCAGGCTTATATAATTTGTTTCCAAGAAAATATGCCAAATACCCAAGTCTGAATGACCATAATTTGCCAGTCCTACTTTTAAGTAATGGGCCATGGAAAAAAGTGGCTAGTTGAGCTTACAACCCAGTTGCATAGAGCTTCTTAAGATGATCTTTATGTTTCATGTGCAGCAGGAGCATTTATGCATAACTTTTTCCCATTTTATGACAGAGTATTAAAAAAGCTGAGAGTAAAATAATAGTAAGAACACAACAAGGACATATTTACATCAAATTTGCTTTTTCTCATATTTTATTTTAAAGATTTATTTATTTATTTGGAAGTCAGAATTTCAGCTGGCCCTGTGGCATAGTAGGCTAAGTCTCTGCCTTCAGCAACAGCATCTGGTATGGGCACCAGTTCGTGTCCAGGCTGCTCCTCTTCTGATCCAGCTCTCTGCTATGGCCTGGGAAAGCAGTAGAAGATAACCCAAGTGCTTGGGCCCCTGCACCAGTGTGGGAGTCCCGGAAAAAGCTCCTGGCCCCTGGCTTCAGATTAGCACAGCTGGGATGTTGTGGCCATTTGGGGAGTAAACCAGCCAATGGAAGACCTTTCTCTCTGTCTCTCCCTCTCTCTGTCTGTAACTCTACCTCTCAAATAAATAAAACAAAAAATCTTAAAAATAAAAAAAAAAAGTCAGAATTAGAGAAAGAGATCTTCTATTCACTGATTCATTCCCTAGATGGCTACAATGGCCAGGGCTGGGCCAGGCCAATGCCAGGAACCAGAATCCTCATCTGGGTCTCCCACGGGGGTGGCAGGGGCTCAAGCACTTGGGCCATCTTCTGCTGCTTTCCCAAGCCATTAACAAGGAGCTGGATTGGAAGTGGAGCAGCCAGGACTTGAGCTGGTGCCCATGTGGGATACTAGCATCACAAGTAGTAAGTGGCTTTACCTGCTACACCACAATACTGGCCCCCAGATTTTTTTTTTTTAATTTGAGAGGCAGAGAAAGAGAGAAAGACAAACAGACAGGCAGTGAGGACTGTCATCCGAAATGACCACACAGATGGGGCTAGGCAGGGGCCAAAGCTGGGAGTCAGGAGCTGGGAATCAGGGACCCATCAGCAGCCTCCCAGGTCTGCATTGCCAGGAGACTGGAGTCCAGACCATGCCGTGGGGTAGGGGTGTCCTAGGCTGACTGCCCACTCCACGCTGACTTGTCTTAAAGTGTGAGGGTGTTGTGCAGAATATGGCGACTCCTGGTACAGCTGGTGCTACAGCCTTGATTTGTGCTAATGCACCAGCAGCTGTCCGCACCATTGCTTCTCCACTATCAGTGCGGTGAACAAAGCAAATACTTTCTCAGTGTTAATTATAAAAACTGTTTTAACCCCATAGATTTCTGAAAGGTTCCTGGGTACCCCTCTGGTTCACAGACCACATTTTGAAAACTGTTGCCCAGGGGGCATAACTGGAATGGGTCAGCCCCATCTGTAGCATTCTCAGATGGCCTCGCGGCTCACCAGAATATCTCCGCATGACCTCAGACTTCCTGTTTCCTCACGTCCTCACAAGCAAGTGGTTATTTTCAGGCTTAAAATCTAGTCCTGTTTGATGAGTTTGAAACACTTCCTTGTTTTTAATTTATATTTTCTCATTACTAATACATCTGAACATCTCCTAAATCTGTTAGCCATTGTTATTTCTTCTTCCATGAATTCGCTGTTCATATAGTTTGCCTGTTTTTCTTTGTGACTGTAATTTTATTGACTTGGGGAAGTTGTGCTAGAAGCTGAATACTAATGCTTTAGAGTTCTATTTCTGAGTTCCTCTGTGCTATTCTGTAGATCTCCGTCTGTCCCTCCACGAATGCCATGCTGGCTCCAATACTACAGCTGCATAGTAAGCCCTAATGTCAGGCAGAATAATTCTTCTCACTCCAATTTTGTTAGTCAGGATTGTTTTAACTAATTATTTCCTTTGCCTTTTCATGTAAACTTTAGAATAAACTTGTCTTTGTCTCTGTCCACCTTGCTGGCCCTTGATAGGCATTACATTAAGCCTATGGATTAATTTGGGGGAGACTTGAAAAGTCTAACAATCCACGAACATAGCATATCTCTACATTTATTTAGTTTTTTAAAGTTTCTGTTATCAGCACTCTGATTTTCAGCATCCAGATCTAATGCATGCTTTTCTGAGTGTATTCCTAAGTATTTCTGTTTTTTGGAGTGACTTCCGTGGTATTTTGTTTTTAGTTTCAGTTTCTGATGTTCATAAAGAAAGGCAGCTGCTTCTCCTGAGATGATGGTATATCCTGCAACCTGTTGAGATTTCCAGGAGTTTATGTATAGGTTGCTAACAGTTTCTGAAGTATATATTGAGTTGATGAGAAATACTGGTCTAGAGGATTTTCCGTTTTTTGTTTTGTTTTGGTAATATTTTTTGTCTTGTTTCAGTTCCAAGATAATGTTGGTCTCATAAAATAAGTTGGGAAGTGTTACCTCCTTTCTATTTTCTGGAAGAGATTGTATAGAGTGCATATTAATTTTTTAAATGGTAGAGTTCTCTGTTTGAAACCATACATTTTTGAAAGTTTTGAGATAGAAATTAAATGTGTTTAATAGCTGCAGCACTGCTCAGATGATCTCTCTCCTCTTGATAGAGTTGTCATAGTTGTGGGTTTTGAGAAGCTGGTTCAATTTTTTCTACATTTTAAAATTTGAGTGTCAATCGTTTATAATGTTCCCTTGTTACCACTTGGATGGCTGTAAGGCCTGTGGTGACATCTGTTGTTTCATTCCTGATACTTGTAATTCATATCTTCTCTGTTTTTGTCAGTCCTGCTAGACTCGTATTGATTGTTTTTCTAAAGAACCACACGTCTGGCTGCTCTCTGTCGTATTCCTGTGTTCAGTATCATGAATTTCTGCTCTCGTGTGTATCAGCGTTCTTTCTTTCTGCTTGTTTGGGGTTTATTGTGCTCTTCTAGTTTCTAGAGGAAGGGGCCAGCTTATTGATTTGAGACCTTTGTTACAAGTATGCACTTAGTTCTGTAAATTTCCCTCTCTACACTCTTCAGCTGCAGACAACATATTTTAGTATGTTGTATTTTCGTTTTCATCGAAGGTTATATATTTTAACTTTTCCTTTGAGACTTCCTTGTTGACCCATGGCTATTTTGAATTGTGCTATTCAATTTTGGTGTGTTCAGAGATTCCATTTTTATGTTACTGTGCTGACTTATGTTACGAATAAAGGACACACTGGGAGTGGTTTCAGGTATCCTAAGCTTCATGAGGTTTGTTTTATGGCTTAGGATATGGTCTGTGTTGGTGAATGATCCATGAGTGCAAGAAATGTATATACCACTGTTGCTGGGTAGAGTGTGCTGCTTCTGTCTGTTACATTCTGTGGACTGAGTGAGTTATTCAGATTTTCTGTGTTCTTGTTGCTTTTCTTTCTAAGTATTTTGATCTGTTAATGAGAGGGCTGTGGACGTCCCCAACTACACTTGTGGATTTGTCTATTTCTGTTTCTACTCTGTCCGTTTTTCTTGTCTACTAGTCCTTCTTTTGATCCCTGCATTTAGACTAATTTCATTTCAGATAATTATTGATATGTGAGATCTCAGCGTCTGCTGCTGTATTATTTGTTTTCTGTTTGTTTGCTCTGGTTCTTGTTCCTCTGTTTCTTTTCTTCTCTATTTACAATGCATTTGGGTGAATTTGTTTGGTTTTCTGCTCTGGGTGTTGCAGTATACCTGTGGGACTCAGCACAGTCTGTTGAAATCAGCATTTTATCACTTTGAGCAACTTTACTTCTATTTAGGTCTCTTTCCTGTCTCCATTTTAAAACATCATTGTCACAGCAGGTGTTTAGCCTGACAGGGAAGACACCTGCATCCCACATTGGAGTGCCTGGGTTCGATGCCCAGCTCAGGCTCTTAACTCCAGCTCCTGCCAGTGCAGACCATGAGAAGCAGCAGTGATGGCTCAAGTATAACAGGTTCCTGTTGCTGTGTGGGAGACCTGCATTGTGTTTCCTCCCCTGGCTCCAGCCCCAGTCTAGCCCCAGCTGTTGTTGTCCTTTGGGGAATGAGCCAGCAGATGGTAGCTCTCTTTGTGGCTATCTGCCTCTTAAATAAATCTTTAAATTTACAAAAGTAAAATGTCTTAAGTATCAAATGGTACTGTAATTTTTACGTCAATTATCAAGTATGATTTATAACACTCAGAAGCGTAGTTTATTGTTTGGGCCCAAATTTCTGCTCTATTCTTTTTTCCTTCTGGTACTCCAAGGTCCTTTCTTACATTAGTCTTTCTTTGAAGAAATTGCTTTAGCCAATCTGCTAGTGACACATTTGTTTAGAGTTTTCCTTTATGAAAGAGACTGTCTCTGTTTCCCTGTTATCCCCAAAGGGTGGTTTCATCAAATATAGAACTTGTGGTTGACAGTTCTTTTTCTTTCAGCACTTAAAAAACAAACATACGCCCATGGGTGTTTAGCCTAGAGGTTACACATCAGGTGGCTGGGTTCCACTCCCTGGCTCTGGTTCCTGACTACAGCTTCCTACTGGTGCAAACCATGGCAGGCAGTGATGATGGCTTAAGTAATTGGTTCCTGCCACCCCTGTGGGAAACCCAGATTGCATTTCCAGCTCCCTGCTTCGGTCCTGGCCAAACTCTGGCAATTGTGGACACTGAGCCAGTACACGGGAGCTCTTTATTTCTGTCTGCCTCTTACATAAATAAAGTAATAAGAAAATAAAAAAATTATTAAAAAAAAAAAAAAACCTGCTCCATTTCCTCTGGCCTCTGTGATTTCAGCCGAGAAGTCTGCTGTCATCCCCTGATTGAAGACCTGCTTTCAAAATGTTGGCAGTTTCTTTGGATTTGTCTCATTAGGGTTTGCTCAGCTTCTTGAATGTGCAGTGCCAAACTTGGGGAGTTTTCAGCCATTATTTCTTCAAATACTCTGCAGCCCAACACTTACTCCTTTCCTCCCAGAACCCTAAAGGTAGGGAATCCCTTTTGATACTGACCAACAGCTACCTGAGGCTTAATTCATTAGTATAGGTCTGTTTTCTCTGTGTTGCTCACAGGTAAAGTCTAATGACCCTCCTGCGTGATCCATGTTTGTATCCTTGGTCTTCTCTCTTCTGTTGAGCCCATCCAGCAATTTTTTTTTTTCTGTTGTGTTATCTTTCAATCTGTCACTTCCCTTTCCTTGCTGAAGTTTTCTATATTTGCATTTAAGATAATTCTGCATTAACTGAAGCAAAAGCATTGCCTTACAGTCCCGACAGGTCATTCCAACATCTGATCTCATTGTTGGCCTCAGTTGGAATCACATTGGAATGTGTTGGGATTGCCATCTTTTTCAAGTTGTGGTTTTCCTATTGTTGGTGTGACAGGTGATTTTCAGTGTTATCTAGACATATTTCCTGTTGTGTAAGGAGACTGGGTCTTAGTTAAATCTTAGATTCGCAGATTATCACCCTGTTTATGTGAGTGTGTAGTTTCTGGCCTGATTTGGTGACTGTTTTTCCAATAACAGTTTGCTATTTGGAGCCGTCAGAGTATTATTTTGGTCTCCTTGGTTTATCTGTGTCTTTGGGATCCTCACAAGAGTACTGTCTAAAGGGTTGGCAGTGGTTTGCTGGGGTGTGCTACCCTGTCTCTCATTGGGGGAGGGGAGTCTCAGAATTGTGGCATCAAAATGGCTTCCTGGCTGGGCACCTCCTATGTCTTGTTCCCACTGCCACTATGGGCTCCCTAAAGGGATTAGGGCTTGGAGAGTGTCAGGCCCAGCAGAGGCACAAAGTGATTTCTGGGTCTGAGTGGTTGTTGTGGTAGAATCTCCCCTGCCAGTTCACCTGACTGTCCTAGCACTTCCTTCCTTACCTTATCTTTTAGTTTTGTTTCTAAGGACATTTTAGGTTAAGTACATTTTGTTGTAATTGAAATGGTTTTTTAAAAATTATTACTACTTGGGTCCAGCGCTGTCTCTCACTTGGTTAATCCTTCACTTGTGGCGCCAGCATCCCATATGGGTGCCGAGTTCTAGTCCCAGTTGCTCCTCTTCCAGTCCAGCTCTCTGCTGTGGCCCAAGTGCTTGGGCCCTGCACCCGCATGGGAGACCAGGAAGAATCACCTGACTCCTGGCTTTGGATTGGCACAGCGCTGGCTGTAGCGGCCATTTGGAGAGTGAACCAACGGAAGGAAGACCTTTCTCTCTGTCTGTCTCTCTCGCTATCTATATCTCTACCTGTCAAATAAAAAAAAAAGTTTAAAAAAATTATTACTACTTTCAGATTCAGTGAAATCAGTGAATACTAAGATTTTTTGTGTATTAATCTCGTGTTTAAAAAACTTGCTGGACTCTTATTGGCTCTAAGATTTTGGTTGGATTATATTATGTGCCAATACTTTTATACTTTAAATTTTCTTCCCAATTCTTATAAGTCATGTATGCTTTCTTTTAGTCTTGTAGTTGACAGGTCCTGGGGTGCGTCTTAATTTTGATCTGGACTTCAGCATTTAGCTGTTAAGATGTTTTTGTTACAGATGTTTGGTGGATGTTCTTTATCTGGCTAATCATGATCCTTTCTCTTTCCTAATTTGCTAGTGGATATTTGAAAATCATGAATTGGTACTGAATTTTGTTTAAACCAGTTTTATTGTTGTAGAATTCACATCAAGTGTGCAGGGTTTTTTTGTTTTTAAGATTTATTTTATTTATTTGAAAGACAGAGTTACAGAGAGAGGTAGAGACAGAGAGAGAAGCCTTCCACCCGCCAGTTCCCTCCCTGGTTGGCTGCAATGGCCGAAGCTGCACTGATCCAAAGCCAGGAGCCAGGAGCTCCTTCCGGGTCTCCCATGCAGGTGCAGGGCCCCCAGTGCTTGGGCCATCTTCTACAGCCTTCCCAGGCCATAGCAGAGAGCTGGATTGAAAGAGGAGCATCTGGGACTAGAACCAGTGCCCATATGGGATGCTGGTGCCACAGATGGAGAATTAACCTACTGCGCCACAGCACTGGCCCCTAAATTTGCTCTTAAATACATGTTACCTGTTGATATTGTACTGTGTATTAACTTAGTAATTTCATCTTATACTTGCTTCTTTGTACTGTATAGAAATACTACTGATTTTTATACATTGACCTTTTATACTTCAGCCTTGATAGATTTATTATTTTTTGTAGTTTTTTTTTTTTTTAAGGATTCTTTTTCTACATAGATGTCATCTGAATAGACAGCTTTATTTCTTCTCTCTAGCCTACTTTTATTTGTCTTACCCTATTGCAGGATTCCCAGTTTGTTTTAATAAGAGAGTGGACATATTAGGCTTATTAACAGTTCTAGGGATTTTTTTTTTAATTTATTATTCCTATTTCTTTTAAAGAGTTATTTATTTGAAAAGCAGAGATACAGAGAAAGGGAGAAACAGAAATCTTCCAACTGCTGGTTCACTCCCCAAATGGCTGCAACGGCCGGAGCTGAGCTGATCTGAAGCCAGGAGCCAAGAGCTCTCACACAGGTGCAGGGGCCCAAGCACTTGGACCATCTTCTACTGCTTTCTAAGGCCATTCGCAGGGAGCTGGACCAGAAGTGGAGCAGCCGTGACTTCAGCCAGTGCCCACATGGGATGTGGGTACTGCAGGTGGCGACTTTACCTGCTCTGCCACAGCGCTGGCCCAAGCACCAGGGAGTTTTGTTCAGTATTGCACTATTTTGTATGTTAGCTGTAGGGCTCTTGTAGATGCCCTTTCTCAAACTGAAGAAGTTGTCCTCTGTTCTTAGCCTGTTGAGAGCTTTTAACCACACATTGGTATTGAGTTCTATTCCATATTTTTCTGCTTCTGTTGAGATGATGTGTTTAAATTGTGTGTGTAATGGAACCATTATTCTTCCCTCAGGGACAATTTATACATAAGGCTTATTTGTTCCTTGAAAGTTGTTAGGAACTTAGTTATAAATCACTGAGACACAGCCTTCTATTTGAGGGTAGTTTCTTTTAAAATCAGTCTTTACATTGAATTGATTATGAGGAAAAATGGAAGGCACCAAAGTCAATGAGTATCCCACACTTTCTTAAATATTTGATAGTAGGTGCCATCGCTGTGGTGTAGCAGGTAAAGCTGCTGCCTGCAGTGCTGGCATCCCATATGGGCGCAGGTTCATGTCCTGACTGCTCCACTTTCGATCCAGCTCCCGGCTGATGGCCTGGAAAAAGCAGCAGAGGATGGCCCAAGTGCTTGGGCCTCTGCTCCCATGTGGGAGACCTAGAAGAAGCTTCTGGCTCCTGGCTTCAGATTGGCCCAGCTCCAGCTGTTGCATCCATTTGGGGAGTGAACCAGCAGAAGGAAGATCTCTCCCTCTCTCTGTGTGTAACTCTGCCACTCAAATAAATACATCTTTTTTAAAAAGTTTGATAGTACTTCTGGTAACATTTTAGTAGGAAAAGGGGAAAGAGTAACCCTGAAGAAGTAGTTTTCTAGAAAGCAAATGATGAAAATGGGGCTGGGGTAGCCAATCAGAGTTGATGGGTCCTTCAGTAACCTCTGCATGTGATACTGATATTGGTCTATTCGTAGGAGAATGTAAAATCCCTAACAAAGTGTGGGGCTTTAGTTCTTCTCCAATACTGGGCTGCCTACATAAATCAATAGAAAAATCCCGGCAGATTAACCTCTTCCATTTCTTAATGTCTGAAGAGAAGTTTAATGAATCAGAAGCACTCAAAAATCAGATAACACATCGCTCTGGAGTTTTCTGCTGAAAGGAATATTAGCAACAACATGCATTTGGTCTAGCCTCCTCAGCCAACAATTAAACAGACTGTGCTCCAAAAGAAAACAAGAACACAACCCGAACGCTGCTGGCTAAAGGTTTGCCAGTGATGGTGAAATGCATACCATCTGTTGCGTCCCTCTTTGCTTCTGACAGTTGTAAAATTTCCAGTTATTTTTTCCCATTATGTGTATTTTGGTACAGTCCTAAGACCTTTTACAGGCTTCCAAAACACAGCTCCCCACCTCTACCCAGCTCTGCTGTAAGCTGATAACATTCTTGCCTTGCACTAACAAAGTGTGAGGTATCAGACGGTATCTTCTAGATGCAGAAGGCAGCCTTCTGATCCTTAGAACTGTTATTTCTGCCAAAACATTGAACTACTTTTAGCACTGTTCCATAAGTCTACAAATTTGACGCAGTAGTCAATGCAAAGGAGGTTTCCTATTCAGAAGGGCTTCTTCCCAAGAACTGTATGTGAATTGCCAACCAGCATTTGAGCTAAAATTCCAACTCCATCCTCTCTACCTGGTGTCTACTCAACTTCCGATCAGAGGGCCTCCAGATAGGACTGCCAAGGAAGAGGTAGGACTCGACGCTTTTCATTTAGCCAAAAGTTACAGTGCAGGTCAGGATCCCAGAGGGAGCTTAGCTGTGAGGATGCAGTTTGTTCAAGGGGATACTCACCGGCGTGGCCTTTGCCCTCCAGAGCTCCAGTGGCAGACTGACAGATTTCCTGAGCTTCTACACGCTCCCCTCCACGGTGATGCAGCACCCTGCTCACAAGAGCCTCAAAGCTGCCTACTCCTTCTACAACATTCACACCGAGACACCCCTGCTGGACCTCATGAACGACGCACTCATCATAGCCAAGCTGGTAAGTGCCTCAGCACTTTCTGTACTCTTTGGGGCTCCCAATATGTATGCCAGAATACAGAAAACATCCTACTCTATTTTTTTAATTTTACGTAAGTTATACAAGTTTCATGCATTTCATATATACAGAATTAGGAATATAGTGACATTTCCCCTCCACCCTCTCTCCCGCCCATGCTGCAACCCTTTCTCCTCCTCCCTCTCACATCCTTACAAAGATCATATAGTTAACCCTACACTAAATAAAAGAGCTCAACTAGTAGTATGAAAGAGAAAAAAAAATGTTCCTCAACAGAACAGATAAGGGCTGCAAGCAATCATCAGATCTCAGAGTATCTATTTCACCCCAATACATTACATTTCAGGTACTCTATTAGGTACTGCGGATCAGGGAAAACATAGGATATCTTTTGGGGACTGGCTTATTTCACTAAGTATAATGGTTTCCAGTTGTAGCCATATTGTTGCAAAAGACAGGATTTCTTTTCTTTTTTTTTTTTTTACAGCTGGAGTAGTAGTATTCCACAGTGTATATTTTTATACCATAATTTCTTTACCCAGTCAATAGCTGATGGACATCTGGGTTGATTCCATATCTTAGCTATTGTGAACATGGGGTTATAGATAACTTTCATATGCTGATTTCTTTTGTTTTGGGTAAATTCCCAGGACTGGGATGGCTGGATCACATTGTAGGTCTGTATGCAGATTTCCATACTGTCTTCCATACAGAGGGAAGTGGCTGCACCAGTTTACATTCCCACCAACAGTGGACCAGGGTACCTTTTTCTCCACGTCCTCACCAGTGTGTGCCATTTGTTGATTTCTGTATGTGAGCCATTCTAACTAGAGTGAGGTGACACCTCACCATGGTTTTTTTTTTTTGATTTGCATTTCCCTGATGGCTAGTGATCCTGAGCATTTTCCTGAGTGTCTGTTGGCCATTTGAATTTCCTCTCTTGAAAAATGCCTGTTTAAGTCCTTTGCCCATTTCTTAAAGTGATTGTTTGTTTTGTTGTTGAATTTCTTGAGCTCTTTACAGAGTCTGGATGTTAACCCTTTATCAGCTGCGTAGTTTGCAAATATTTTCTCCCATTCTGTCACCTCTGTTTTCTTTCACACAGATAGATCTCATCTATTAACCAACAGTCAATGGAAGAATCTCAGTTTTTTTATTTGACAGGTAGAGTTATAGACAGTGAGAGAATGAGACAGAGAGAAAGGTCTTCCTTCCATTGGTTCACTCCCCAAATGGCCGCCAAGGCTGGCACTGTGCCAATCCGAAGCCAGGAGCCAGGTGCTTCTTCCTGGTCTCCCATGCGGGTGCAGGGACCCAAGCACTTGGGCCATCCTCCAATGCCCTCCCGGGCCACAGCAGAGAACTGGACTGGAAGAGGAGCAACCGGGACTAGAACCCGGCGCCCATATGGGATGTCGGCGCCGCAGGCAGAGGATTAACCAAGTGAGCCACGGCCCCGGCCCCAAGAATCTCAAACTTTTAAAATTTTAGTGACTATTTTCATCACTAATTTTTTTGCATTTTAATAAAAAACAATTTATACAAATCAAAAACTACCCCTGCATATCCATAATATAAGGAAATAACCTAAGAAAAAGACATGTTTCCATAATAAAAGGAAAATACCTGAGTAAATATTTGTGTTGGGTTGAATAATTGACAGTAACAAGTTTTTTTGATTCAAGTCTGAATTGTAAAATGAAAAGAATTACAGTCCTCCCTATCTGTGGGCTTTAGATCCCAGGACCACAGAGGATATAGAACCCTCTATACCAGCACTGTGATTCTGCACCAGGTGACATGGTAACTGAGACGGTTACTTAGTGACTCAAGAGTGGGTAACACACACAGCATGGATAAGCTGGACAATGATTCACATCCTGAACAGGAAGCACAAGATTTCATTATGCTACTCAAAGTGGCACACAGTTTAAAACTGATGAATTGTTTGTGTCTAGAACTTTCCATGTAGTGTTTTCAGTTGCCTGGGTAACTAGAAGTTTAGAGATGCGGAAACTACTGAAAATTCAAAATGTACCTTATGGTATCTGTTATTCTCTATCTCTCGGTCTGGAAATTATAAGAATTGTTAAATTCTTGTTTCAGATAAACATTTCCTTTAAAAAGAAATTTAAATAACCTGGCAGATAACATTTGGATAATATGTTGATGATGGGAAAATAATTGTTTATGAGAAATTGGAAACACATCAGAAGTGTCTTCTTGCATTTCTCTAGAATTTGATCATTAAAAGTACTGTTTTTTAAAATTGATTACTTTGGGGGCAGGCATTGTGGCCCAGCAGGTTAAGCTGCCACTGAGGATGGCCTCATCCCATATCAGAGTGCTAGTTTGAGTCCCAACCACTCCACACTTCCTATCTAGCTTCCTGGTAATGTGCTTTGGGAGGCAATGGATGGTGACTCAAGAATTTGGGTTCCTGCCACCTCTGTGGGAGACCCAGATGGAGTTCTGGCTCCTGCCCCATCCCTGGCCATTGAGGGCATTTGGGGAATGAAACATTCGATCAAATACATCTCTCTGTCTCTCCCTGTCATATACCTTTTTTTTTTTTTCTGTTTTTAGATATTTTTTCTTTGTCATATGCCTTTCAAATAAATAAACAAATCTTTTTTAAAAATATATTATTTATTGGCCGGCGCCGCGGCTCACTAGGCTAATCCTCCGTCTTGCGGCGCCGGCACACCGGGTTCTAGTCCCGGTCGGGGCACCGATCCTGTCCCTGTTGCCCCTCTTCCAGGCCAGCTCTCTGCTGTGGCCAGGGAGTGCAGTGGAGGATGGCCCAAGTCCTTGGGCCCTGCACCCCATGGGAGACCAGCAGAAGCACCTGGCTCCTACCATTGGATCAGCGCGGTGCGCCGGCCGCAGCGCGCTACCGCGGCGGCCATTGGAGGGTGAACCAACGGCAAAAAGGAAGACCTTTCTCTCTGTCTCTCTCTCTCACTATCCACTCTGCCTGTCAAAAAAAAAAAAAAAAGCAAAAAAAATATATATATATATTATTTATTTTGTTTGAAAGGTAGAGAAACAGATATTCCATAACGCATCTTTTGAAGATAAACTTACCCTTTAAAAATTTATATATTTGAGAGAGAGAAAGAACACTCGCATCCACCGATTCACTACCCAAATGCTCACAACACCTGGAAGCTGAGAACCTAATCAAGGTCCCCAGCGTGGGTGGCAGGGACCCAACCATGTGAGTCACCAGCTGTCACCTCCCAGGAAGCTGGAATCAGGAGCCAGAATCTGAACTTGAACCCAGGCACTCTGACATGAGACGGAGGCATCCCAACTGCTAGGCCAAATGCCTGCCCTACACTTTTCAATTTAGCATTTCTGAATTTTCTGGCTGACTCCCTCAGATTCACTGCTAGTTTTACGAGTTTTGAACTGAATTCATAACATATTCTATTACAGACATTAAACTATTATAAATGCATAATCATGCTATTAATAGAGGAATTAAATGTTATACTCAATACATAAAGCATTCTAGTCCTTTGTTTCAAATTTTAAATCCTTGTTATGTTGGCAGAAAGGATTTGATGTATTCAATGCACTAGATTTGATGGAAAATAAAACATTCCTGGAAAAACTCAAGTTTGGTATAGGAGATGGCAATTTACAGTATTACTTGTACAACTGGAGGTGTCCAGGAACAGAGTCTGAAAAGGTGAGTTGTAAGCTCCATGAATCTACCCAGACAATCCCATTCTTGCTTCCCTGAGATTTGGGTGTCTCTTAGAAATACAGACCTGTTGTACTATACCAGTGAATCTCTCAGCTGCTTGCTCTTACTATTCCATTTCTTCCTTCCCTTTAGGTTGGACTTGTACTACAATAAATGGATATTTTTATTTCTAAAAATCGGACATCATCGTTTCTTAATATTCTATGTAATGATACCTGGAATTGCCATTCCAAAGAAAAATAAAAGCACAACTTTAAGTGAAATTGAAGTAGTTGGTAACCATCAGAAAAGATGAAAATACTTCCATATGTGACCAATAGTACACATTCTAGCTAAATCATTAAAATGCACCCCTTATTCATTGTTTACCCATTTATGAGGGATGATGGGGTACAGAGCACATTTCTCTAATTTTCAAACTTTTGGCTATCTTGCTGAAGAGAGGGTGTTTTTCCACTCTAGGAAAATAACCATTTTTCCTATGAACTGAAGAAATAACGCTTGTATAAGGAAATCTTTGCTATTGTATGGAGACAAACTGCTACACTTCTGTTTGATGGCATGTTTGTGTAGGAGAATGAAGGATCCATTGGGAAAATTCTCACTGCTGTCACCTTACCTGCTATCACTGGGAACACCTAAGCGTGGACTTGACACTTCCATAACTCAGTGACAGACAAGGCACGGCTGAGTGTGAAAAAACATAAAGATGTACTGGGGACTGGTCCCTTTATTTCTCCATAAGCAACACTGCCCAATCCATAGACACCCAGACTTGTACTTTGGTCTTCAGCAGGTCGGTGAATTGTTTGAAAAGCAAAGTTGTGTGCACACGTGAAGTGTGCTCTCTGAAAGAGCATATGCCCACGGCCAGACTTTTCTGCTGCCCCACATCAAGGACATGGGAGGAAAAGGAAATAAAGGCTCTAAACTCAAAAGAAACGCCCAGTGGGATTCGTTAGTGCTATCAGGACCTTGATAGTCTGAATGTTTTATTGCTTATGCAAAATTGCACATATTCCTTTATGCTGACTCTTAATTTATCATGAAACTGTCATGCTAATGGAAAATGTCTTATTTGTAAATAAGTATTCATAATTTTGTTACTGATGGTGTTTTTATCTAGAATTTGAAAACTCGTTTCACGGTGTACATATAAGTGTATATATTGCCAACAATCCAAGGGACAAATAAGATGCCAAACGAGGCCATATAGACTGGCCTAGACTAAAGTACCACTAAGCAGACGCGTGTTCCTGCCTGCACTGTGCCAGTGCCTCAGCTGTGCTGTCCACAAGTGAACCCTCCTGGACAACATGATGGCATTGCCAGTGAAGCCAGCCATCTTTTACCAGGGAGGGTCAACAATCCACAGCCCAGCGCCCATCTGTGTACAGCCTAAGAATTTTCTTTTTCTTTGAATTGGTGGGGGGGGAGTGGGGAGGTCAGAATCACTTCGTGACATGTGAAAATTCTATGAAATTCCCATTTCTGTCTCCATAAATAAAGTCGTACTGGAACACTGCCACACCTTCACTCATGTATTGCCTGTGGCTGCTTGTTGCTACAAAGGCAGGTTGGGTGGTTCTGACAGCCCCCACAGCCTACTAGATCTAACACTGACCGACTGACCCTTCACAGAGAATGTCTTGGGGCCGTGATTTAGTCGCGAACCACAGCTGTGGCATCCCAAGACTACCACTAGAGGGACACCACGGCTAGAGTGTTCTGAAGACAATGGAGAGACTTCTTTCATGGCTTCAAACCCAGTGCATTTCCTATGCTCTCACCAGAAGGAGAAAGCCTTCAAGAAACAAAACTATACCGATTCACTGGAACACTGAGATACCAGCATAAGGTAAATGAGATTTTAACTTAATCTGGAATCCAGGCTGAAGTTAAGAACTTAGGCGCACTTGTTTTTATGGCAGAAAGTTAATATTTGTACAAAATAGTTTTCAGATCACTGTAGAACTGCCAGATATTTTGTCGTAAGTTTACCTCATGAGATGAACCAGATAGACTATTCCTTTAGATTCATTTACATAGTTTCAGTTGACTCAGAATTCAGTTTTAATTTTTAAAAAATTTTTTTATTTGACAGGTAGATTTATAGACAGAGAGAGAAAGGTCTTCCTTCCGTTGGTTCACTCCCCAAATGACCACCACGGCCGGCACTGCGCCAATTTGAAGCCAGGAGCCAGGTGCTTCTTCCTGGTCTCCCATGTAGGTGGAGGGGCCCAAGCACCTGGGCCATCCTCCACTGTCCTCCCGGGCCATAGCAGAGAGCTAGACTGGAAGAGGAGCAACTGGGACTAGAACCCAGTGCCCATATGGGATGCCGGCGCTGCAAGTGGAGGATTAGCCAAGTGAGCTATGGCACTGGCCCCAGTTTTAATTCTTAACTACATTTTTCTCTTTATAACTTAAGATTACTAATGAACATTTTAAAATACAGAATCAGTAAATCTGTTTATAAAATAGCTATTAAAACAATTTATATACAATATATAGAATTTGATTCAAAAAAATTATTGTTGTACACTCTTTGTGTATAATGAAAATGCTCTATAAGGTATCCCTTTTGCACAAAATGAAATGGAAATGAACAGAGCTGGCATAATCCATGAGTCCACTGGAATTTAGGCTGGGAAAAATGTTGGGAATCCAATCCCTTCCTCACCAACTGTAGAAAGTGATTTTTCTGAACAGCAGACACTCAGACACAGAGCATGGACCAGGCTCCATTTCCCAACCTGAGGGACTCCTGCAACACAGACCCACCTGAGAACCTACCCCTTGGTTTTAGCCTCATCCTCCCATATTTCACCTAATCTTCATCATCATCTTGTTTATGTGGAGTAAATTTACAATGAAGTTAACCATGTACAGTGGGCAACTGCTAACTAGTCAAATATCTTAGCTTTTTGTGTGAACATCAAGCCTTTCTCCCCAGCCTATGTCTAAGTCTGCCTACAAGGAAGTCAAATTGACATGAAGCCAAAAAGGATATATTGCTTCTGAAACAATGCATTGCTTTGCGTTTACTGTTCTTCCTTTAAAACTGATAGTGCTTCTCCAATCCACTTTCACCTACCCTACTACCTGGGAGCATGTTTCCTTGGCACATTTTCCAAGTTGGATGGAAAAATGTAAGTACTGTAGGACTACAGATGTTCTTGCATATAAGCATTATGACCAGCCTTTAAAAGGTGCAATTATAAAAGCATGGACATTATTTCTAATAAGTTTTGATTTTTATATTTTAAAATATTGTCTGCACTGAGTGTTTTTAAACTTTGATATATCCATGCCATATGGTTACAAAAAGTAGGAATCTTATTAAATAGGATCTTAAGAACATACATAAATTAAACTTATTTTTATTGTTTCAAGGCATCTTTACAAAACGTCCTTTGAAAAATTGTATGAGATGACAAGCTTACACAAGATTACTTTGAAGTTGTCTTTTTACTTTTGGGTGGTTTCCTTTTCTTATTAGGGTTTGCAATCAGTTTCTTTATTTTAAGGGGCTGTAACGCTACAGCAGAGGCTGGCTGACCTTCTGCAAGTTTCCTCTTGGGTTTTGAGAGGTCTTCAAATGAAGTTTCCAAAATCTCTCTGCCTGGCTTTTCCAAAGCCTCCCCGGAACCTTCAGTTGTGTCTTGAAGCCAGGGTACATTTAAATCGGGTACTCTGGGGATGATGGCACTGACTTCGTCCGCGAAGTCCGTGGAGTTCTTTTTAAACCCCAAGGCTAGGACACATTTCAAGCCAATGACCGGGGCGATTCTCTCACTGAGCCGGGGAAGCTGGCAGGCAGGCACGGCTCTGCTCACACTCAGCTGGATCAGGTGAGAGGTGATGATGGCAGGCTTGGCCGACTTACACACCAGTACCAGCAGCAGCTCGCTCCTCTCCAGGGCTCTGGTGACCTCGTTGACGCCGATGGCCAGCTGCTTCCTGATGTGCACAGGCGACCACCCCGAGGCTGGCTGCTTAGCGTCTGCCTCTCTCTCCTCTGGATCCTCGCCAATATCGGCATCGAGGTTGCATTTTTCTCGGCTTTGCTTTTTGACACAAGTTTTTTTCTTTTTCTTCTTATCCTCAATCTTCTGAAGTCCAGTTGATCTAAACCTGTCTTCCAGGGTCTGCAGGATGAAGTGTACGTGGTCTCTGTCCAGCTCACTCCAGCAGATAGCATATGGGTTGTTCAAGGACGTCTTTACAACCAGAGGCCTCGTCTTCCGGACAGATCCCCGTGCTGGGGCTTGAGGGGCCGCAGCCATTGTGGAAAATCCTTCAGACGCAAAATGACAATGGAAAATTCATGTTAGCTAGAAATGCACGCCTTCAGAGTACCTTGGTTGTACTGATTCTTGGTAAGCTGTAGCAAGCCTGTGTATGTAGGCCAATTAGGTGACCACACATTTAACCTCTTTCAAGATTAACTTTCCCCATTTGTCTCATGACTTTGTCTTTATTCACAGGCAAATGTGAATGTTCTGCATGGTTGTAATCGGTGAAATTCCACTTGTTGATTCATTCAGAATGTTCATAATTCTCTTTGGGGACTGTATGGCATTAATCTTATAGATTTGTTTCCATTTTCTAAAGTGCTCTCTAGTTGGGACTCCTGTTCACTGAGCAGTGTGTGGATGGAGTTCTAGGCCCTGGGATTCATGGGGCCCAGGAGACCTCTGCCATTCATAATTAACCAGCTGTGACTCTGTCAAGACCTGAGCGGTGTGCTCCCTTCTGTGACTGCCTTCCTCCTTGCATCGTTGCTTGTATATCCGTCCTGAAACACTGGCTGCACAGGCAGAGGTATACTTGTATCTCCCCTGCCCCTCCCCATACGATTATTCCAAGCTGACTCGCCTCCCTGGCAACTTTACAAAAAATGGGGAAACGTGGTGGTGAGACTTAAAGACATTGTTCCAGTAAGGAAAAGCAAGAAGAGGGATCCTTAATGCTGGGATCCACTGGTCTAGGGCATACCCTCCCTATCCTCAGGGCGACTGCCTAGGCCTGCCTTTCCTCACCTTCTATCTGGCATTCAGTTGAGAACCATGGGCACCCTCGTGGCAAAGCTAAAGGAAGCTACGTGCTCTCCGACAGTGTGTGTGCAACATGTCAGAATGTACAATGCCCCTGCTGCGTGTGCTCCTTGATTCTCAAAACATTCCTTCAGAACTCCCCAAGGTGGGAGTGAGGAAACAGACTCACTACACCAAGTCACAAGTAGTTTTCCAAATCCGAGTTTTCTGCTTATTCAGTCCTAGCTGCACCTCAGAAATAACCTGTGGCTTTAAAAATATTTATCCAGATAGTTGGTCTTCACCTAGAATCTCTGAGAATAGGGCCAGGGCATCTGTGTTCGTGAAAAGCTGCCCAGGTGAACCTGACAGAACCAGAATTAGCAACTGCAGGTGTGGGAGAGGCCGCCCTTCCACACCAGCAGCTCTGAGAAATGGCCCTCACCTCTCAGCTGTGACACTCCTCCCAGTCACCTTCCCACAGAAAAAAAATTCCGCTCCCTGGGGTCAGAGATCAAACCCCAGTCGTGTCAGTAGTGCCCACGCTGGGCATTGCTGCCTAGGCTGCTTCCTTCGGGCCCACCACACTGCCCTCCCCAGCATCCCCACAAGCTCAGGGATCTGGGAAGGAAAGTGATTCTTCCAGATCCACTGAAGTATTGCTAACTGCTGGCATCAGGTTAAAGTTGGTCAGGAAGGGGAAATAAGTGAGGAGCAAGACAAATGCAACTGAACAGGGCTCTTGCCAAAACACAAGTCCCTTAAGATGTGTCAGCATCTGAAGAGCAGGGGTAGAGACTTACAATTCTGTGTTCCGGAGGGGTAACAAGAGGCGTTAACTTCTGAATGCAGAATCTGGTGGGGGAGATAAAAAGGTGTAAGTGGCTTGGATAAGCAGAAGTTCATGCAGTATAATCCAGAAACAAAATACTGTAAGAATAGCTTGGGAAAACAGACCTTGCTGAGGTGCCTTCCGAACTATGTCTCCGAGCCTCTACTTCCAATAGAGTCAAGGCAAACCACCCAGACAAAGAGGGTTCTTATCTCCTGGTTCCATCTCCAGATGGCCGGGCAGGGGCTGGGGCTAAGCTGGGCTGCATTTGGGGCTGGAGCCAGGAATACCATCCGGTTTTCCCAGGTGAGTGGCAGGAGCCCCAATGACTTAAGCCATTACCATTTCAGGGATCCCAGTGTTTGCATCAACAGGAAGCTGGGGTCTGCAGCTGGGTTTTGAACCCAGGCACTCCAGTGTGGGGCACAGGCATCTCAGCTGCTAGGCTAAATGCCCGTTCCCCAAGTGCAAACTGACGGCGCCACAGAAGGCCCTCCACGCTCTGACCCCATCTCTCACCTGCCTTTCTAGGGTCCCCCAAGCACATTTTACACTCAACACCAAACCACACACATACTCACTAAGCCATCAGTTTCTCCCCTCCCTGTCTGTACTGCCTGGAATGCCACGCCTCCCTTCAGCCCCTCACCCCTACCTTTCTCACTTCAAACATTGATGGATTTCCTGTGATGTATGTACCAGGTCACGAACAAGGGAAAAACAGTCCCCGGCCTTCGTGAACTTAGGAGTCCATGAGGAGGATGTATTAGCAGGTAACACTGTAAAATCTACGCCTTCTAGGAGCCGGGAACAGGATGCTAAGGGAGCACACCGCGGAGCCCGCCTTAGTCCAGGGTCCCAGGAAAGCCTAGAAGTGCCCTTTCAACCCACCAAAGGGAGCCTGAGGCCGAGAAGGATATTTCGGGAACAGCAGTAAAGGACGTTCAGTTCTTGGGGCAGAGTTGCTAAAGAGTGGTGAGACACCAGGAGGGGCAGGTCAGTGATGCGGATGCACAAACCTGACAGAAGCAACACGAACGTCAGCAGCAGAGGAGCGGCGTGCTCAGCAGGGCGGCACAGGGAGACCTTTGTGGATGCCGGGCAGGAAGGGTCCTTTGCAGACTGGAAGCAGCCAAGAGGACTCCGGTAGTCCAGGTAAAAAATGATGGTGGCCCGCACTTGGAGGCGCCACGGAGGGGATGGACGGACACTAAAACAGGAGATCAAGCTTCCCGACTGATCACTTGGGAGCGGAGCCTAGGAAGAACTAGGACGACTCCGGTTTCCGGATGGCGGCGCCGTTCCCGGGGATGCGCCCCGGGCCCAGAGTTGGCCGCTCCCCCACTGGGTGCCGCCTCGCTCCCGCCACCTCCGCACTTCAGTGCACGCGGAGCGCAGAAGGGCCAGGGTGGGGTTTTATCTCTGGACTTCCCCCGCCCACCAGGTGCGGTAATCCAGGCAGCCAGAGGAGCCCAAGTAGAAGCGCGCGCTGGTCCCGGGAGGTAGCCGGAAACCCCGCGGGTGCGCGACAGGCCATCAGGAAGCCCTGGCTACCGTGCGTGGCCGGGGCTGCGACCTCGGCCTCCGGACCCAGCCGGAGACCCAGGCTCGATTCCACCCGGACCGGGGTCCTTCCTCCCCAGCCTGGGTTCCCCCGCACCCCAGCTCAACTTACAACTCGCGTCTCCCAGCGGGGCACGGCGGCGGCTGCACGTGCGCCTGCGCCGCGCGTGCGCACAGTCCTCGCCTGCCAGCAGCGCCTTCCTCTCGCTGTCGGGGCTGGGCGGAGGTGCTGACCGCGCTACGCGTTTGTTTACTCCGCCGTAAGGATCGTCACCCGAGGTGAAGCACCCCCGGGCTGCGGGGAAGCCACAGAGCGAGGCCTCCCTCAGCTTTGGACGGGGAGCGGAGGCTCCGGCCTGTGCGCGGCGCAGCTTGCTTCTCGCGAGATCTTAGGGTTGCCATGGTGAGCGGCCGCCGCGTTTTCCACAGCCTGCGGGTTGGGAGACAACCGGTGAAACTCCCCGGAGGCTGGTTCCCTCAGGGCGTCTTTGCTCCTGTCTGCACCCTCCTCCTGCTAGCTCAGTTTCCTTCTTCCAGAGCCTTGTCGTCTTAGCTCGCTCTTTTCCCTCCTTCGGGACGCAACACCCCAGCCCTTGCTGCCCCAGTCCCTCACTCTCCGTCGGATCCCTGCGCACGCCCCACCGCCGTGGAAATAAGAGAAACGGGTGGGGGATGGATGGGTTGGGTGAGACACCTCCCAGGCAGTAATGCAATCCTGGGAATAATGAAGAGAGGAAGGAAGAGTGGGGCTTTTCGCCTCCCGGAACACTGCATCCTCTGCGGTGGCTACTGCAGCCAACGCAGAGGGCAGTTAGGAGCGGACTCCGGGGTGTCGCGGGCAGTCGGTGCAACAGCGGGGGGAGATGTTAAGGTCAGGATTCTGAATGTGTGGCTCTACACTTGGCTGTACGCAGCACACGTCAGTAGGTTGTTCATGAGCTGCTCACCCCCGCCCCTTCTCCTCTTCCGCTTTAACCTGAGCCACCATCCTGACCCTCTCATACTGGAGATGCTTCAAAAAGTCCTTGGAGAATGAAATTAAAAGATGAGTTTATTGTGGTGCAAAATTTCTTTTTAAATCCATACACACGAGGGTCTTCAGAACAGCCATGAAAAATGAGTATCATGAAGAAACCGCATAGATTTCTTTCTTTAAAAAAAAAAAATTTCATTGGCCGGCGCCATGGCTCACTAGGCTAATCCACCGCCTGTGGCGCCGGCACCCCGAGTTCTAGTCACGGTCTGGGTGCCGGATTCTGTCCCGGTTGCTCCTCTTCCAGGCCAGCTCTCTGCTGTGGCCCAGGAGTGCAGTGGAGGATGGCCCAAGTCCTTGGGCTCCTGCACCCGAATGGGATACCAGGAGAAGCACCTGGCTCCTGGCTTCGGATCTGCACAGCGCACCGGCTGTAGCGGCCACTTGGGGGGTGAACCAACGGCAAAGTAAGACCTTTCTCTCTGTCCCTCTCTCACTGTCTAACTCTGCCTATCAAAAAAAAAATAATAATAAGATTTTATTCATTCGACAGGTAGAGCTGCAGACAGTGAGAGAGAGAGCGAAAGTCTTCCTTCCGTTGGTTCACTCCCCAAATGGAAGCCAGGAGCCAGGTGCTTCCCCCTGGTCTCCCACGCGGGTGCAGGGCCTCCACTGACCTCCCGGGCCACAGCAGAGAGCTGGACTGGAAGAGGAGCAATCAGGACTAGAACCTAGCGCCCGTATGAGATGCCGGCGCTGCAGGTGGAGGATTAACCAAGGGAGCCACGGCGCCGGCCCCAAAACCACGTGTTTTTTTTGCACCAAAATACAATCTTTTAAAAAAAAATTATTTCTGCCAGCGCCATGCCTCAATAGATTAATCCTCCGCCTGCGGCGCCGGCACACCGGGTTCTAGTCCTGGTTGGGGCGCCGGATTCTGTCCTGGTTGCTCCTCTTCCAGTCCAGCTCTCTGCTGTGGCCCAAGTGCTTGGGCCCTGCACCCGCATGGGAGGCCAGGAGAAGCACCTGGCGCCTCGGATCAGTGCGGTGCGCTGGCTGCAGCGGCCATTGGGGGGTGAACCAACGGAAAAGGAAGACCTTTCTCTCTGGCTCTCTCTCTCACACTGTCCACTCTGCCTGTCAAAAAATAAATTTTATTTCTTTGGAAGACAGATAGAGAGACAAGAACCCAGTCCTGGTTCACACCCCAAATGCCCACGGTGGCCAGAATAAGGCTGGTCCAAAGTCAGGAGCTGGAACCCAGTCTAGGTCTCCCACATGGGAGGCATAGCACCATCACTTGAGCATCACATGCTGCCTCCCAGGGTGTGCATTGATGGGAAGCAGGAATCAGGTTGCAGAGGAACCAGCTGGTGTCTGAACTGCTAGGCCAAATGCCCACCCCGGCCTTTTAATTTCATTGCTATGAACTTTTTAAAGTATCCTCGTACATATTTTCTTTTTTTGCAATCTATGCTCTGCTTGTTTCCCATTTTGGAATCTGGTTTATATAAATTTTGATAGCCTACATAGTACCTAACTGGCCATAAAGTAAACACTACAAAAAAAGGCATTGCTTTTGGTCAAAAATTGCAAGTTACACAAGGTTAAAGTATAATCTGATTTTTATCACATATAGAAAGTTGAAAAAGGACAGGGTTGGGCAGCATTGTGGTATAGTGAGTTAAGCTACCTTCTGTGTTGCCAGCATCCTGTATCAGATAGCTGGTTCCAGTCCCAGCTGCTCTGCTTCCAATCCAGCTCCCTGCTAATGTGTCTGGGAAAGCAGCAGAAGATGGCCCAAACACCTGGGCCCCTTCCACCTATGTGAGAGACCCAGTTGGAGTTCCATGCTCCTGCCTCTGGCCTGGTCCAGCTCATGGTAGCTATCTGAGAAATGAACCAGCAGATGGAAGATCTCTTTGTAACTCTTTTAATCACTCTGCCTTTCAAGTATATATTTAAAAAAAAAAAAAAAGAATAAGGTTACCATGAGATTGAGTACAACAACAGGCTTTTGTTTCAGAAAATGGATTATAGTAGTTCATTATGGTGAATTAAACATGAGATCCTAAAAACAGAGACACACAGGTCTAATTGAAATACTAGAATAATGGGAAGAAAATTTGTCTAATTCTTTGTCCCCCTTAAGGTTCCAGATTTATAATTTGAGCATCATCTTAGTATTTATTAGCTGGATAGGGATTATCAGTGGTTACATGTCTCTGGAGCCAGGCTACCTGGTTGAAATCCTAATTTCATCACTGACTAGCTATAACCCTAGGCTACCTAATTAACCTCCTCTGTGAAGTGATAAAAATAGTACCTGTTTTGAGGATTAGAGGAGCTGATCTGTGTAAGAAGCTTAGCACAGTGCCTGGCATATAGTCTTGGCAGTCCTAATAAATAGTTTTGTAATGAATACAGTGACAACCTGGCAGAATTAAGTGAATGACAATTAAATGTAGCTTCTTTATTTCAGTGTTTGTATTAAGACTAGTGATACAGTTTCCACAATAATTTTGTGAAAATGAACATTTCAAAATTAGTTTCTGTCCCATTTGTATCACACAAGCATGACAACAAAAAAGTAGAATTGTTTCCATGGCCCTGTAATCTCCAAACATATTTCCTTTCTGCACTCCCTTCTAATTTGTTTCACAATATGTGTGCTTTAATATGAGTAATTATAAAGGTATGTAAAAAGTTTGGAAGAAATGAAATTAAAAGAAGTCTATTTTGGTGGGGAATTTTCTGAGGGCAGGCATTTGGCTCACTGGTTAAGATGCGAGCTGGGATGCCTGTATCTCCTACTGGAGTGTCTGCATTGTTCCTGATTCCCACTTCCTGCTACTGCATGTCCTAGGAGGCAGCAGATGATGGCTTCTAAACATGGATGCAGAAGCAAGGAAGGGAGGGAGGAAGGAAGAAGAGGGAGAGAGGAAAGAAAGAAAAAAGAAAAAAGGGGGCCAATGCTGTGGCACAGCGGGTTAAAGCCTCCGTCTGCCGTGCCGGCATCTCATATGGACACTGGTTCAAATCCCGGCTGCTCCACTTTCGATCCAGCTCTCTGCTATGGCCTGGGAAAGCAGTGGAAGATGGCCCAAATGCTTGGGCCCTGCCCCTGTGTGGGAGACCTGAAAGAAGCTCCTGGCTCCTGGCTTCAGATTGGCACAGCTCCAGCTGTTGAGGCCAGTTGGGGAGTGAACCTCTTTCTCTGCCTCTCCTTCTCTCTCTGTGTAACTCGGACATTCAAATAAATAAATAAATCTTAAAAAAAAAAAAAAAACAGTAAATGGTAATGAAAATTCTATGGGAAAGCTGCATGCAGGCTTAAAAAAAATTTTTTTTGTAAACCATCCCGTTGAAAAGATCAAGGGAGAAATGTTACAGTATCACTGAGACTTTTTTTTTTTTAAAGAAAAGCTTTTTTTTTTTTAATTAAACTTTTATTTAATGAATATAAATTTCCAAAGTACAGCTTATGGGTTACAATGGCTTCCCCCCTCCCATAACCTCCCTCCCGCCCGCAACCCTCCCCTTTCCCGCTCCCTTTCCCCCTCCATTCATGTAAGGATTCATTTTCAATTCTCTTTGTATACAGAAGATCAGCTTAGTATATATTAGGTAAAGATTTCAACATTTTGCCCATATAGCAACATCAAGTGAAAAAACTACCATTGGATTACTAATTATAGCATTAAATAGCAATGTACAGCACATTAAAGACAGAGAACCTACATGATTTTTTTTTTCAAATTAATTAATTTTCTATGCCATTTCCATTTTAACACCAGGTTGTTATTATTTTTTTTTCATTTCCAATTCTCTTTATATACAGAAGATCACTTCAATATATAATTAGTAAAGACCTCATCATTTTGTGCCCACACAGAAACGCAAAGTATAAGGATAAAGTATTACATTGTATATCTAGAGTCAGGACAAAAGCTGATCAGGTCATTGTTTCTTATAGTGTCCATTTCACTTCAGCAGGTTTCCCCTTTGGTGCTCAGTTAGTTGTCGCCGATCAGGGAAAACAAATGATATTTGTCTCTTTGGGACTGGCTTAATTCACTCAGCATGATGTTTTCCAGATCCCTCCATCTTGTTTCAAATGACTGGGTTTCATTGTTCCTTACTGCTGTATAGTATTCTATGGAGTACATGTCCCATAATTTCTTTACCCAGTCTACTGTTGATGGGCATTTGGGTTGGTTCCAGGTCTTAGCTATTGTGAATTGAGCTGCAATAAACATTAATGTGCAGATGGCTTTTTTATTTGCCAAATTAATTTCCTTTGGGTAAATTCCAAGGAGTGGGATGGCTGGGTTGTATGGTAGGGTTATGTTCAGGTTTCTGAGGAATCTCCAGACTGACTTCCATAGTGGCTTAACCAGTTTGCATTCCCACCAACAGTGGGTTAGTGTCCCTTTTTCCCCACATCCTCTCCAGCATCTATTGTTGGTAGATTTCTGGATGTGAGCCATTCTCACCGGGGTGAGGTAAAACCTCATTGTGGTTTTGATTTGCATTTTAAAGAAAAGCTTTTGATCAGATTCAGCATCCATTCATATTAACAATCCCTATGAAATTACAAGAGAAATTAATTTCTTTAACATAGTAACACACATCAAAATCTCACCACAGCAGTAAACATCACATTTAATAGTGAAACATTGAAAGTATTACATTTAAGGTATAAGAATGCTCATATTACTGTATTTTTTAAAGATTTTTTTTATATATTTGAAAGATGGAGTTACAGAGAGAGGTAGAGGTCTTCCATCAGTTGGTTCACTCCATTCCAACAGCCGGAGCTGAGTCAATCAGAGCCAGGGACTTCTTCCAGGTCTCCCAAGGACTTGGGCCATCCTCCGGTGTTTTCCCAGTTACATTAGCAGGGAGCTGGATCAGAAGTGGAGCATCTGGGACTCAAACCAGCACCCATATGGGATACCAGCACTGCAGACTGGGGTTTTAACCCGCTGGGCCACAACACCAGCCCCTGCTAATATTATTACTACTGTTATACTAGATTATAAAGGAAAAGAAAGTTGTGAGGATTGGAGAGGAAAAAATGAAATTGTCATTATACGGCTCACTAGGCTAATCCTCCGCCTTGCGGCGCCGGCACACCGGGTTCTAGTCCCAGTCGGGGCGCCAGATTCTGTGGCGGTTGCCCCTCTTCCAGGCCAGCTCTCTGCTGTGGCCAGGGAGTGCAGTGGAGGATGGCCCAAGTCCTTGGGCCCTGCACCCGCATGGGAGACCAGGAGAAGCACCTGGCTCCTGCCATCGGATCAGTGCGGTGCGCCGGCCGCAGCACGCTGGCCGTGGCGGCCATTGGAAGGTGAACCAACGGCAAAAGGAAGACTTTTCTCTCTGTCTCTCTCACTGTCCACTCTGCCTGTCAAAAAATAAAAAAGAAAGAAAGAAACTGTCATTATAGACTGCTAGCTATAGACCAAAAAATAAAAATAAAAATTGCCCAAAAAAGAATAAAGAGACTCATCGGAGCCATTGGATATAATATACAAAGGTCAATTCCCTTTCTCTACTGCAGTAACAGATACACAATGAAATTCAAAAAACAAACTCCATCTACATCATGAAAATCACAAAGTAACAGAAGTAAATCTACAGAAGTTGTGCAATACCTTCAGTGGGGAAGAGTAGAAACTTTATCAGAAAACATGACAACTATTGAGAAATTCATGTAAGGGTCATGCATAGTAAATCTGTATCATAAAGCTCAGCCCTGATCCTCATCCAACCGACAGAGACTTTCAGTGCAAGTCCAAGAAAAAGTAAAAGTCATTATTCTGTGGGACTTGATCCATGGATCAAGTGTATCTGAAAGGACACAGTGCCAGAATCCTTCCTGAACAAAACGGGAAGCATTTAATAAGTAGGATAATGTGTGTGCCACAGGTGGAGGGATAAGCAAATAGAAAGCCCATGAGACTACTCTGTTATACTACACTATTCAGGAGCAGCTGCTCCTGGCATTCTTAAGCCCACTGCAATCAGGCTTTGCTCCCCGCCACCAGTTAAACTTCTCTTCAGCTCATCAGTGACCTAGAGCCAACTGTTAATCCTCAATCGTTATGTTGCTTGAAATAATTTCCCGTGAGAAGCTTTTTTGACTTGATTTCTAGCATACCACATTCTCTGCAACTTCTTCCTCTTCTCCCCAGCTCCCTAAGTTTGGAGTCCCCCAGGGTTCAATCTTCAGTTCTTTTTTCTCTTCTATATACACTCATGTTCTAGGGTCATCAAGTCTAGAATTCTAAATACTGTTCCTAGGTTGGTAACTTCTAAATCATATATCCAGCCCAGACTGAACCGGGATATTCAGCTGTCTGTGTGACTTCACTGATGTCTCAGAGGTAACCGGGCCAAGCTGAACAGATCTTTGCACCCCTCCAAACCTACTCCATCTATGGCTCTTCTCATCAGGCTTGGGATTACACATCATTCCTCTCTTTCTTTCACAGCCCATGTGAAATTTGTCAGCAGTTTCTGTTAACTCCACCTTCAAAATACATCCAGAATTTGAAGTACCCCTCACTACTTCCACTGCTGCTACCTGAGTTGGAGACATCCGTAAGTTCTCCCCTAGATTACTATCACAGTAAGGTTAATTGTTCCTTTTCCCCCTATTGTCTGTTTTCTTTTATTTTTAAAATTTATTTATTAATTTGAAAGACAGAGTTACAGAGAGAGGTAGAGACAGAAAGAGAGGTCTTCCATCTCCCCAACTGGCTGCAATGGCCGGAGCTGTGCCAATCTGAAATCAGTAGCCAGGAGCTTCTTCTGGGCCTCCCACATGAATGCAGGGGCCCAAGGACTCGAGCCACCCTCCACCGCCTTCCCAGGCCACAGCCACAGCAGAGGACTGGACGGGAAGTGGAGCAGCTGGGACTCGAACCAGCGCCCATATGGGATGCCAGTACCTCAGGCAAGGGCTTTAACCCACTGCGCCACAGTGTCGGCCCCACCTGTTGTCTATTTTCAAGGTAGGATCAAGAGCAATCCTGGTCAGATCAGGTTCAGTGCTCTACTCCCACTAAAAGCCAAATAAACACTTTTGGACCAGGCTTTATACGATCTGACTTCCATCTCTCGCTCCCTGCCTCAGCCACACTGACCTCCTTCCTGTCCCTCCCTCCTGCCCAGGAAGTCCAAAATCGTCTCAGGGGAAACTCTGCCTCCAGGGATCTGCCTGGCCATCTCCCTCACCTCATCAAGTTTTACTCCAACTGCTACTTTCCAAAGAGACTAAGCCTGACTCCCTACTTGCAACTGCCAGTCACCTCCTCATTCCCCACATTCCTCGGACTTGTCCTCTTTTTTCTGCTCCTTTTAAAAATAGGACTTTTCACCCATCTGGTAATAGACTATGTAATATGCATATGATGTGTTTATGATCTGTCATCCCCTACCAGAATAATACTGGAAGAGAGATTTTGTTTCTTTGCTTGACGGATATTTCTCAAGAACCTAGGACAGTGTCTGGCTCCCTCAGGCACTCAGTGAATATTTGCATGAATAAATATGGGAGGATAGGATGAAATGGAGTTGGAAAATCCCAAGGGGCTTCAAAACTAAAGGTAATCTTCTGTTTCTTAATAGAAAGTGACTCCTAAGTGTGCCTTTCATTGTTTTAAAGCTTTACATCTATATGTATGTGTATAACCAACTTTTAATAAAACAGTAAAAAAAAAAAAAAACTACTCTATTGTGTGTCCAAGCTGAGTCCCTTCTAAAGAGCCCCCACGAGCTGACATGGCACTGAGTGGGGAATACTATTATGGATTCTTGGAGGACAAGGATTCCGCTGGTTTGCTTCCTTCTTGCTTCCTGAGAAAATGCCACAGCTCTACCAATCTGATGGGGGAGGACGACCCAGGAAAAGAAATATTTTGAAAAGAGTGTTTTACAGAATATTCTAGACTTAGAGAATTAAACAGAGCACAGAGTACCTCCCGCTCTCCTTTTCTGGTTTTGTTTTCTTTTAATATTTATTTGTTTTCATCTACTTGAAAGGCAAAGCAACACATTTTGCATCTGTTGGTTCACTCCCCAAATGCCAGCAACAGCCGGGGCTCTATCCAGGTCCCTACCCAGTTCTCCTACATGGGTGTCAAGGGCCCAAGGACTTGAGCCACCATCTGCTGCCTCCCAGGATGCATTAGCAGGAGGCTAGATAGGAAGTAGAGAAGCCAAGATTCAAACTGGCACTGCAGTGTGGGATGTGAGCGTACTGAGCAGTGGCCTAATCCCTTATTCCAAAAGGCCTGCCCCCTCCTGGTTTCTTGTAATTATCATGTCAAAGGTAGCTGAAGAGGACATTGAACTTCAGTGCAGAAACACTGAGAGGAGTTTTCTACCTTTGGCTGGACTAACCTAGGGTGTTTCTTCTCTTCTCGTTTTTAGGTATCACTGAATTTTTATTTTAACAAAGATAAGGCATTTATGGTTTGAAATATTATTTTATTATCATTTATTTACTTTTGACAGAGAACACATTCTCCCATCTGCCAGTGGTTCACTCCCCAAATGCCTGGGGCTGGGATGGTGATAGCAATTCTGGAGCCAGAATTCAGTTGTACCTCCCAAGGTGGGTAGCAGGAATTCAGCTCCTTGAGCTGTCACCACTACCGTCCACGGTCTCCATTAGCAGGAAGCTGGAGGCGGGAGCTGGAGCCGGGAATGGAACCCAGGCACTCTGACAGGGAACACACATGTCTACTGTCAGGTCGAACACTGGCCCCCAGTGCTCCCCGTTCTGAAGCTGCCACTGTGCATGTCCCATTGTCCAGGACTTTTTAAAAACAAAAACCAAGAAAATGGCCCAGTATGTTTTTCTAACATTTTCCTTTACTTGGAAATAGATTTATTTCCATTGATTTGCTGTTAAGGAGAGAAAACAAGCAAAACAAAACAAAACAAACACCAAAAACCAAATAACAAAAAAACAAGATTTACATGAGAACATAGCAAACCTTTCAAAAACAAAAACAAAAAAAAAAACAGGCCAGCGCCGCGGCTCACTAGGCTAGTCCTCCGCCTTGCGGCGCCAGCACACCAGGTTCTAGTCCCGGTCGGGGCACCAGATTCTGTCCCGGTTGCTCCTCTTCCAGGCCAGCTCTCTGCTGTGACCCGGGAGTGCAGTGGAGGATGGCCCAAGTGCTTGGGCCCTGCACCCGCATGGGAGACCAGGAGAAGCACCTGGCTCCTGCCATTGGATCAGCGCGGTGCGCTACCACGGCAGCCATTGGAGGGTGAACCAACGGCAAAGGAAGACCTTTCTCTCTGTCTCTCTCTCTCACTGCCCACTCTGTCAAAAAATTAGAAGAAAAAAAAAAACCAAAAATGCAGTATTGTACAAAAACAAGCTCAGATGTTCTGAGGGCCTCCCCCCCACCCAGCCCCATCCCTGGTTCAAATCCAGTACCCTCTGAAACTGAGTTTCTTTGCTCCCAGTCCCTTTCTCCACCACGAAAAACGAAGACCGGAAAGCGAACCACCCGTGCGCCCAGGGACTGTGTCAGCTTCGGGGAAGGCACTGAGACGCGGCTCACAGCCCGGTTCTGCGCGTCCGTAGCCTCGCGGGGCGTGGGGTGTGCACCCTGGAGAACCGGCTCAGGCTGCCCAAGCTCGCAGTGCTGGGCCTTGCCCATAAAGAAAAGCAAGTTAGGGTAGTTTTTGCGTCACAAAGGGGAAAAAAGGAGACAAACCTCAAGCCCCCTCTCACCCAGCGTCCGCAGACTCTGGGGAGGTGACTCCCATGCAAATCCTCGTCGTCAGCGTTGCACACGGGTACAGAGGCGGAATCCCAAGTGAGCTCCACGTCCTGCAAACAACCTCCTGAGAAAGACCAGAAATGCGAGCCAGGAGCGGAGAAGAAATACTTTAAACTCCCTTCCTTTAGCCTTTCCACTGACTGGGATTCGAGCTGCTGAGAACCGCGGAGGCGGCCGGGGAGCCCCCGCGAGTCAGCGAAGCGCTCTCCCCTAGCCCCGCCCTCCAGCGCCTCCGGCCAATAGGAGCCGGCTGGGCCGGGAGCGCGGCCAATGGGAGGGCCGAGGGAGGAGCGTTGCCTTTAAGAAGCGGCGGCCGGCGAGGCAGAAGCTCAGCAGCAGGCGGAGAGCAGGTGTGCCTTGGTCTTCGCCAGGATGTCTCTGCAGGTAAACCAGCGGGTGAGGGGTGCGCCGAGAGGGAGGCGCCCGAGCAGGGGGCAGGGCAGGCGTGGCGACCCCTTGCAGCTGCCGCCCACCCTCCGCGCCTACCCCGAGCATTCCAGGTGGTCCTGAGGGCATCCCCACCCCTTCCCGAGGGCAGCACTTTGCCACCTGTTTACCAGGAGCGGGGACTGCCCATGGCAACTTCCTGGACCCCAGGGACTGATTAAACCGCGTGAGCGTCAGAGTAGGTGCAGTCCCCGAGGAGCTCGACCACAACCGCTGCTGATGGACGGGATGACTTCCTTGTATGTCATTTTCCGTGTGTGCCCCTTTGCAGCTGCACAGAGGTGTGCATTTGAAGTATGCACGCCTATTCTGTTGCTTTCTATAGTTTCGGCCTTCTACCTAGTACTTAGTATTTAGCATTTTCTCACTATTAAATATTCTCCGAAAATATAGTTTTTTAAGTGCATACGACTGGATAGAATGAACACAACTAAATGTGTTAACCGTTTCTTCATGCAGGAAGTTATGTGGGTTAAAGGTGGACACTGCAGTCACCTGGGTTCAGGTCTGTAAACCTCGCCCCCTCCTAGCCTGTAAAACAGTGACTTTACCTCCACCACCTCCCGTTCCTTCTCCCACACTGGCGTAGGAACACGAACGCGGTCAAATACGCCGCATCCATAGTGTGTATAAAACAGTGCCGGGCTTGCGGTAAGAGTCGAGGCAACATCAGCTGCTCGTTGAACACATAGATCTTTTTCTCTTGTGAATGACTTAATGTAATCCACACTGAACTTTTCCCGAAATAATCAAAACTTGCATCGAAGATATGAGAGTTTCCTTTGAACTCCGTGCAGCCTTTATGCTGAACCCTGGCAAATTCTGTTGGCCCTGCCTGGAGCGGCTGCCCCTGCCCCGCCCCCCCAGGGAACGAGGGGAAGGAGGACCCTCCCAGGCTGAGCAGAGCACCTGCTCATCGCCTCCGGAAAGGACTCGCACCCTTCCCCGCCCTGTTCCCAGAGCCGCAGCGCCCTCTCTGCTGCACGTCTCAGGGCTCGCTTGCCCCTGGGACTCGGGGCTGCTGCGGGCCGACTGTCCTGCGCGTGCATCCAGGCCGGTCACCGCGTGTTGCTGTTCGGTGCTGAGCTCTGGGAGCCCAGTGCTCACAGCCACGTCAAGAACGTGTGCCCTGGGAATCGCGTGGAGTCCTAACACCTTCCTGCCCAGATGCTCGGTGTCTTTGGGAAGCTGCACTTCGGAGGAGTTCGCTTCTCGCAGGGGTTCCCGTGACAGCGTGCCTCACAAAGGTCTCACAACCCGGGGTGCGGTGGAACAGCCCCGCACAGCGGGAAGGTCGTGATGCATGGTGCCCGGAGGTGCCCGCGAGGAGGAAGCTGGGCCCTGCCCCACAGCGGGGTGCCTGTCCGGGGAGGGGCAGCCTGGGAAACTTGGTCAGGGCTTATCTCTTCTGTGGAGAGGGTCCAGGACTTTCCTTAGCTCTTTAATTTTCCAGAAACTTCTTCCTAGAAGGCGAGGCCCTCTCACAGTTTTTAAGACGGCTTAGAATTCTGCTCAAGGCTTGGCTCCCAGCAGGGAATTGAGTGGACATCCCTGGACCGTGGCAGGAGATTTTACAGCAAACAGAACCCCTGAGATGAGTGAGGAGCCTGAGGAAGAAGACCCCAGCGCCTCTATCTGAGCAGCCTTGCCTTGAGCGGCCCGGGTCCCTCATGCAGCCTTTCTATTTTCTCATTATAAACACAGTACAGGCACATTACAGAACGTTTGTACAGAATGTATTTAAAAGCCAGGAAACTTACCAGTATCAAAGGCAGTTACTGTTTGTATCTGTTAGTGTGTTTCTTTCTAGTCTTTGTTTTTTCTACACAGTTTACAGGGCTGAGTTTATAAAACAATTTTGTGGTTTTGGTTAAACCATAATCTCAGCATTTTTAAAGTCTTGCTTCATTGTGAATATTTATATCAGTTTCTTCTAGAGCTAGGTTTTCTCACCAAGGAACCTTAAATAGAACAGAAAATAGCTAACCGTCGTGGACCACTCACCATGTGCCGCACACTATTCTAAGGACTTTGCGTGTATTAACTGATTTAAATCCTTCTGCCCCCTTGCGAGTGCTGCTCCTATGGTGTGACACTCCAGGTGAAGGACGACATGGAGAGGTTCTGCAGCTCGTGAGATCCTGCAGCTCTTGCGTGGTTATGCTGTGATCCAAACTAAGGCCGTCTGGCTCCTAACACTAACCCCAACCCTAACCACACTCTAACATTATGTGTAAAACAGCTGATGGTTTCCAAGCAGGAAGAGGTGCCCTTTGTCACAGTGTTGCTTTAAGTAGAATATAAAATACAATTAATCCTGTGGCTGTGAATGTAATAATTAAGAGTATCTGTAAGGGTGCAGGCTTCCTTCTCGGTCCCCTGTAGGAACTGATCAGGAGGCTGGGCCATGTTCAAGGTTACGTAAATTAGAGACCCTGGTCGCCAATTTGCAGGTGATTTCTGTCTGTCACAAACAACAGTTCTAGTTGTGCTTTTGTCCTGTCTTCAGGGTTGGAAGGAAACTTAACCCAGAAACTGCTATGATCACAGAGTTCTGAGGTTACCATGGGGCTATCCGCTTTCCCTCCTGGGCCTGTGGACCAAAGTGGAGCTCTGACATTGGAGAAAGAACTATGGAGGGCAGGGTTAGAGTGCCTCCTTGTTAGATATTCAGGCCTCCGACAATTCCTGCTTACTTCCAGTTTAAAACAAATGACATGAGGTAAAATATAGTTTATTTAAAGAAAAAGGATTTAAAAAGTCTGTTCATAAGAATAACCACTAAGGCCCTTTGCACAGTACAAACCTGGAGGTTAAAAGAGGGGAAAGGATAAGGCCCCTGAGAGTGCTGTTCCCTGGAATACAGTAAGGGGTGGCTGCTGGCTGCTGGCTGCTTCCTGGGCTGTGGGCCTGGGTCAGCCCAAGGTTCCTGGGGAGTTACGCAGGCTGGGGTGTCAGAGTTAGCTCAGGAGAGAACCTAATCCTCAAGCATAGTTAGAGTGAACCTTTGCTAAGTTGGCTACACAACTTCTCTATTCTGTAAAGCAGTTGACATAAATCTTATGGGTTTTGGTTGAAAGGAATTTATATGAGCAATTTGACTAAATCAGGAATATTTTTAAAGATTGTTTATTGGGGCCGGTGCTGTGGCAGCTGCTCCTCTTCAGATCCAGCTCCTGCTAATGTGCCTGGGAAAGCAGTAGGAGATGGCCCAGGTGCTTGGCCTCTTTCTTCCAGGTCTCCCATGTGAGTAAGCTCCTGGATCCTGGCTTCAGATCGGCTCAGCTCTGGCTGTTGCAGCCATCTGGGGAGTGAACCAACAGATGGAAGACCTCTCCTTGTCTCTGCCTCTACCTCTATAACTCTGCCTTTCAAATAAATAAATAAATCTTTAAAAAAAATTACTTACTTATTTGAGAGGCAGCGTTACAGAGAAGAGAGAGGTAGCTTCCATTTGCTGGTTCACTCCCCAAGTGGCTGCAACAGCTGGGGCTGGGCTGGGCAGAAGCTGGGAGCTTCATATGAGTCCCACACATGGATGGCAGGGGCCCAGACACTTGAGCTGCCTTCCGCTGTTTTCCCAGGCACATTAGCAGGGAGCTGGATCGGTTGTGGAGCAGCTACCACTCAAACCAGTGTTCATAGGGGATGCCAGTGCCACAGCATGAACCCACTGTGCTGCAGTGCCAGCCCCTAAATCAGGAATATTGATTGTCCTTTGCACCTAGCTGGTCCATGCACAGGTGTCAGTGATACTGTTGAAGAACAGGGGCATGTGGGCGCTGGGGGAAGAATGTCCTGCCCGATGGCATGAACTGCTAACCCAGTACCTGCGTGCAGTGAGATGTGGGCTTGAGAAAGTAGTGTCACATAAAGAAAGCGTCACTGAGTTAATGCCCTTTAAAAGCCAGATGGCCCAAGTGTTTGGGCTCTGCACCCCATGGGAGACCAGGATAAGCACCTGGCTCCTGCCATCGGAACAGCGCGGTGCGCCGGCCGCAGCGCGCTACCGCGGCGGCCATTAGAGGGTGAACCAACGGCAAAAAGGAAGACCTTTCTCTCTGTCTCTCTCTCTCTCTCTCACTGTCCACTCTGCCTGTCAAAAATAAAAAAAATTAAAAAAAAAGAATTTGATTTAGTTCTGCATATGTTGTCTGAATATCATACTTGGAGAAGTGTCCATGAGTTCAGGAAATTGGGATAATTTTGGTGGAAGCAGAGCAGTAATAACTTCATTTTTAAAAATGTTTGTTTTCACCTACTCTAAAGGCAGAGCACCAAAGAGGGAGAGAAATCTTTCATCTTCTGGTTCACCCTCCGCATGCCAACAATAGCCAGGGCTGGGCCAGGTACTGGGAGCCTGGAACTCCATCTGGGTTTCCCATGTAGGTGGCAGGGGCCCAAACACTTGAACCATTCTCTGCCGCCTTCCAAGATGCATTAGCAGGGAAGTGGATCAGTGCCCACATATGGGATGTGGTTGTCCCAAGTGCAGCCTAACCCACTGTGCCACAGCACTGCACAATAGCTCACTTCTAATTGAAACCTTCCTCCTCCTCCTCTCTGGATTCCCACTCCCTGGTGGTAAATGTCTTCAAATGAAGATGGCCTGCCTAACATTAGCAAATGCACTGTGTGTCTTTTGTTTCCGTTTTTTCCCCCTTTAGGCTGATTTTGACAAGGCCACCAAAGACGTGAGGAAGCTGAAGGCGAGACCCAGCGATGAAGAACTGAAAGCACTCTATGGGCTGTACAAGCAAGCCATCATTGGCGACGTGAATATTGGTATTGCATGGCTGTAGAAGAAAGACTAAGTGTGAACTTGCTTTGAACAGTGTTTAAAGAAGCACGCAGTGCACAGAAAACCTGAAAGTATCTCTCCTTCTTTTGGCAGCCTGTCCAGCAATGTTAGACTTAAAAGGCAAGGCCAAGTGGGAAGCATGGAGCCTCCAAAAAGGTGTTTAATTCTTTAACAAGTCCAAAACAAGGCTTCTCAACCTCCCTGAGCAGCAGTCCCTGACATAACCTGCTTGTGTCTTTTTAGGATTGTCGAAGGATGATGCCATGAGTGCCTACATTTCTAAAGCTAATGAGCTGATTGAAAAATACGGGGTTTAGAATTCAGCAGGTGAGAAATTTTTCCTCCTGGAGCCTTCGTGGCGAAGGTAACATAACTTAACATTGAGTGTGGAAAATGTGCTGTTAACCCCATGTATCAGGTTTACTTTCACTATTAGCATGATATACAATATTTAATTAGGAATATGCTATCACTGCATAGCTGATTAAATCTTACTTGATTCAACCAGGTGAGACTTGAGTTATTTTTAAAAGTTATTACTCTGATGGAATGTACACAGAAACTTTAACCATTGTTTGTTCTTGTGGTTTATCTCTGCTACAGTGAGTTGGTGTCAGTGGTGTAATAAATGCAGCTTGTTAAGAATCAGTAGCAAGATGATTCATTGTTACACTGTGTGGCTTTGGGCTCACCTAGACGTGGGGACTGTGGAGTCACAGAATCGCCTGGTCCAGGTCTTCTGTGACTTATGAGATGACCTGGGGCAAGTTAGTTAACCTTGCTAAGCTTCATCTGTGTAGGAAAGAAAATAATATCACTCTCACAGAGTGGTTGTAAGATTTGAATGTGCTAACTATAATCATCTGGCCCTCATATTACAGAAAATGCTATATACAACATAACAAGTATTTTAAAAAATTAACTCAAGTGTGTATCCATCAGGGCCGGCACTGTGGCATGGAAGATTAAGCCTCCACCTGTGGCACTGGCATCCCATAAGGGTGCTGGTCCCAGTCTTGGCTATTTCACTTCCGATCCAGCTTGCTGCTAATGTGCCCGCCCGAGAATGCAGCAACAGTCCTTGGGACCCTGCACCCACGTGGGAGACCCGGAAGAAGCTCCAGGCTTTTGCCTGGCCCAGACCCTGCTTTTGCATCCACTTGGAGAGTGAACAAGCAGATGGAAGACATTCTCTCTCTCTTTCTCTGAATCTCTGCCTTTCAATTATAGTCTATCCATCATTCTTCAAAAAAAGAAAAGAGCTGCCATGAAAAAGTCTTCTATTTTTCTTTACATTTTTAAATTTAAGAAAAAAAAAAACACTTGAAAATGTATCTAGTGGGCTGGCACCATGGCTCACTAGGCTAATCCTCTGCCTGCGGCGCCGGCACCCCGGGTTCTAGTCCTGGTCAGGGCGCCGGATTCTGTCCCGGTTGGTCCTCTTCTAGTCCTGCTCTCTGCTGTGGCCCAGAAGGAAAGTGGAGAATGGCCCAAGTGCTTGGGCCCTGCACCTGCATGGGAGACCAGGAGGAAGCACCTGGCTCCTGGCTTTGGTTTGGTGCAGCGCGCTGGCCCTAGCAGCCATTTGGGGGGTGAACCAATGGAAGGAAGACCTTTCTCTCTGCCTCTCTCTCTCTCACTAACTCTGCCTGTCAAAAAGAAAGAAAGAAAGAAAGAAAGAAAGATAAAAGAAAATGTATCTAGTGCTAAATGAACCACTACTGTATACTTATGTTTGGTATCATCAGAGTGAAAATGTAAGTCTGGAATATTGACCAATTATTTAGTTTCTGGCCAGTACACAAGTTCTTTGAAAGAGGATAGTAATATTTTAATCTGAAAATTTATTTGAGATACCATAGAATAAATGCTTGTGAAAAGGGTGTATCTATATCGTCTTTGTAAGAGTTCAAGTTGAGTGTGGTATGATCAGAGAAATAGATTAACTTCATGTTTGTTTTTGTTTCTGTTTTTTTGACAGGCGGAGTGGAAAGTGAGAGAGACAGAGAGAAAGGTCTATCCTTTCTGTTGGTTCACCCCCCAATGGCTGCTGCGGCCAGCACACTGCGGCCAGCTCACCACGCTGATCTGAAGCCAGGAGCCAGGTGCTTCTCCTGGTCTCCCATGGGGTGCAGGGCCCAAGGACTTGGGCCATCCTCCACTGCCTTCCCAGGCCACAGCAGAGAGCTGGACTGGAAGAGGAGCAACCAGGACAGTATCCGGTGCCCCAACCGGGACTAGAACCCGGGGTACCAGTGCTGCAGGTGGAGGATTAGCCAAGTGAGCCGCAGCGCCAGCCAACTTCATGTTATTTTTAAAAAGTAATTTTTTTTTGAGAGAGAGAGCTCCCATCCTCTGGTCCACTCCCCAATTGCCCACAATAGCTGAGGCTAGGCCAGGGCTGCAGTCAGGATCCAAGAACACATCTCAGGGCTCCCATTGGAGAGCCAGACCTGATCACTTACTTGGGCTGTTACCTGCTGCCTTCCAGGGTGCTCCTTAGCAGGAAACTGGAATCAGAAGCAAAGACCAGACTCGAACCCAGGTACCTCAGTGTGGGATGTGTGTGTCCCAAGCTGTGTCTCAACCACTGCATCAAACACCTGCCCCAGTGTGTTGAATTATTCTATTGGGGCCTCAAAAAGTTAATAAAAAACGGAATTAAAAAGCAAGTTTCCTTTGGTATAAAAAATGTTTGAAATCCATGCATAGTATTTTCATAATTTTTTTTTGTAAAACACAGTCTCATAATACACAATTTCCATGAACTTTTTGATTTTCCATATTCAGTTACTATATTTAAAATGGTAAAATTACAAGCATTAAGTACAGGATAATGGCTGCCAGAGAGGAGGAAAGCAGGTGTGGCTGTCAAAGGGCAGCAGGAGAGGTACTGTGATGTTGGGTTGTTCTGTATCTTCACTGCAGCCATGGCAGCTTCCTGATTGAGATGTTACATTTCAGTTTTTACAGTGTTGTTACCAAATGTACAAATTGGGTAAAAGGCTCTGTGGGATGTCTGTATTTTTTTTATAACTGTAGGAATCTAAAGTCATCTCAAAAGGTTTAATTATTTTAATCATCAAGCTTGATTTATCAACTGGAACATTTTGAAAAGTCAAGCTGCCTCTTATGGCCCCTAAGATTTGTCTGAAGATACTCAGATGTCTTCCACAATGAAGTGAAGGTCCACATCCTCCAAGGAGAAGCTATCAGCTACACCTGGGCTTTTGCAATAGAGGTGTTTTAGTGTTCTTTAGAGACAGAAGCCACAGAATATGTGTATAGATACATGAAGAGGGAATTATTAGAATTGTCTCATGTGGGCCGGCACCGCGGCTCACTAGGCTAATCCTCCGCCTTGCGGCGCCGGCACACCGGGTTCTAGTCCCGGTTGGGGCACCGGATTCTGTCCCGGTTGCCCCTCTTCCAGGCCAGCTCTCTGCTGTGGTCAGGGAGTGCAGTGGAGGATGGCCCAAGTGCTTGGGCCCTGCACCCCATGGGAGACCAGGAAAAGTACCTGGCTCCTGCCATTGGATCAGCGCGGTGTGCCGGCCGCAGCACACCGACCACAGCAGCCATTGGAGGGTGAACCAACGGCAAAGCAAGACCTTTCTCTCTGTCTCTCTCTCACACTGTCCACTCTACCTGTCAAAAGAAAAAAAAAAAAAAAAGAATTGTCTCATGTGGTAGCTGAGAAGTCCCATGACAAGTTGTCGGCAGGCTGGAGATCCTGGGATGCTGGGAGTGTGACCGAGTCTAAGGGCCCCAGAAACAGGGAGGCCCAGGGTGTAACTCTCAGTTCAAGGCAAAATGCCCAGGCACCAGCACTGGGGCTGCTGGCCTAAGACCTGGAGTCCAAAGGCCAGCCACTGATGTCCAAGGCAAGAGGCAAGTGCATCCCAGCTCACAGAGCAGGAGACGCCAGTTTGATTTCTGTATTGGTTCTGTCCAGACCCTCCATCAGTTGATGGTGCCTGCCCACACTGAGGTGGGCTCTTCCCTCCTAGGTCCCTGAGACTCATGTGCTAATCTTGTTTGGAAACACTCTCACAGACACACCCAAAATACCACTTTTCTAGGTCTGTAAGTATGCCTTAGTATTTTAGGAGTCAAGTTGACAGCTGAAGTTGACCAGCACATGAAGGCTTGGAAACTCTCAGAGCTGGTCTGTGTGGACCTCGCCTCCCCTGTGGAGAGACAGGAGAAAAGCTTGGCCAGAAGCCTGGCACGGGACACATTGTGAGATTCCCATTTATAGACCATATTGAATAAAAATGTTTCACATTAATAATCATAAATCCACATTGCTTTTGTACCAATTCTTCAGTAAGAGAGCCCTGAAAGTTTGGAATGGGAGGGTAAAGTACAATATACACTAAGCATTGAGTACAATTTGCTTGAAGCTATTTCTAAACTGAATTTGTGAATTCCAACTCATGTCCTTCCCCAACAATTTTATATTATATTCATTTTGTTAAAAAGGGTGATCTATTAGGAGGAATGTTTCCTGTGTGTACTTTTCTTAATCTTACTAAGACTCTATGCACATTACTTAAAACAGTCACAAAAATATGAAGCCATAGTGTGTGCTCATAAACACACTGATGCTTTCACATTTCCTATGTAGCACTTTAATATGCAATTCTATGTAAGGAAGAGGCATTGGTTGCAGTAAGTAGTAGACTTTATTGTGAAGAGCTGAAAGAAACAGGCAAATCAGGGGGATCTGATTGCATGGTCAGGCTTTGAAGAGGCTGATGTGGTTTGGAAGGTGGCAGAGGTCAGGGGCTGTGTGGCTCCAGAGGTGCCGTGACTGTTCGCCCCCTTCAGTAGCAGTGTGTGGATCCCATTGGTAGTGTGCTGCTGTTACTCTGACTCTTCTAAAGCTTTCCTTTTTCTCTTGGTTCCTGTTTGTTTCCAGCTTCTGCCTTCTCCCTATGCCAGGTTTCCGTTGTCACAGAGTAAAGCCAAGGCAGCCTGGCTGGAATGGCATTTGTGCTTGGTCACCCCCTACACCACGGGCCAGACTGTGGACTTGCTGTCACTGAGAGGGCTCACTGTGGGCCCCAGCCAGTCTTTGCCAGGGTAGCAGGGCAACACACAGCCACCAGGCAGCTGGTGTAGAAGGAGAGCCAGGGTTGTAGGCATGCTGCGGACTTGCTGGTACAGATGACAACAATTGATTTAGGGCCCTCTTCTTTTTACAAAGTGGTAGTTAAAATTTCCTTATTAAATGGGGCTCCCCTATATTTCTAAAGATTACATCAAACTTTGAGCCCACAGTGTTTGGTCAAACAATAATTCCAAGCATTTCCCTTGTTAATCACTTTCACCATTAAATAATTGAAGCAAATATATGGCTAATTTACCAAGCAGGATTTTGCAAACTTCCCCCAGAAGAGAATCAAGTGAGATTCTAACATGAAGACAAAGGGCTCTGTCAGAAGTGTTTGTTATCTCTCTGACTTTTGTCCACAGGTACACACATGCTCCATGAAGAAATAGATCTATGTGTAACAAATCACCCTGAGAGTAGAAAGTGTATAATTTCCAATCTCTGAAGAAAACGATTAAGCATACATCTGTATAACTGAGAAGCGTAGCATGCGGACACCTGGACTATTTTAAGACTACAAGGAATTGATCTAACAATTAGTAAGCAACGATAGTTCCAGACACTTGGCTATGTAGTTCTTGATGAAATTCTCATTGGCAGGTTCCTTAAGATAAAAGTGGTCTCCAGGAAGCACACGAATGTCAAGACTTCCACTGGTTATGTCTTTCCAGGCTAAAAATGGAATCAATAACAAATGAGATTTACCAACGACAGCTAACGATTTACTTCCAGATATTGTTTCTCTGAGAGCTGACACTCAGTAGTAGAGTTCCTTCCAAGGTCTCAGGTTCTGTGTGGCCCATGTTTTTAATTTTTCTAAGGCCTATCAGTCTACAGCAGTATCACCTGTGTTCTCTCATGTTGCATGGGACTGGCATCTCTCCATTTACATGAAATATAACCTGGACCAATTTGCTACTTATTGTGATAACTGCCAGTTGATGTTAGCTGAAAATCATATGTGAAATACATATTCCAAAACAATAGTGAGAACAATGAAAATAATTTCACCTTGCATATCCTTTGCAATATCGTCAGAGCCCAGGAAACATGTTAAGTCACAAGAAATGACAGCTTTGGAGGGTATGTCAAAGCTGTAAACATGAAAGAGCTGGTTAGTAATTCTTCATAATCGGCATCCCAGACTCTTTCCCTCTTGATGACCTCACTGAAACGAACATGGGGTGGCCCCCACTTTCCCCTTGGCCAGTCTCAGCAATGCCAGCCTCACTTTCACCAGGGACACCTCTCCCTCTCAGGGCCTGCCTGAGACCATTGCCAGTATCTAATTTCTAGAAGATTGTGAGAGGAAGCAGGATAGCACTGGGGTACTCATACAACTCGGGGTGAGGCTGCTTACAACTGATACATCATTTAAAAAAAATTAAAGATTAAAATACAGTGTTCACATCAGGAAATGCATTGAAGTCTACAGATCAAGGACCTTTTTTGTCATCACCCTCAAAGTTCTTATTATTCCACTGTTGAATATTTTCTAAATGTGTGAAATGAGTACGTTATTACATGGTATGATTCAATGAAGCAACATTTCTAATTATATGCCAAACAAACTGTCATTCACATAATTTTATCCTCTCTGTATATTAACTACCACGAATAAGAGAAAATAGTTTTCTCTGGGGACTAGCTAATTTCACTAAGCCTAATAATCTACAGTTGCACCCATTTAGGATTTCATTCTTTTTGTGGCTGAGTAATATTCCATTGTGTATTTATACCACATTTTCTTTATCCAGTCCTCAGTTGGTGGGCATCTAGGCTGATTGCATATCTTAGCTATTGTGAATTGAGCTGCTATAAATATGGGAGTGCAGTTAACTTTCATATACTGTTTTCATCTCCTATAGATAGATATTCCCAGGAGTGGGATAGCTGACAACCTATACTTTTAACTGTAATTCCTGGGAAATAAGACCTCTCTTGTGTCTTCCAGCTCTCCGTGGTCTAGCACAACCTTGCTATGCACAGAGCAAGTTTCATAACAGCAGCAATAGAAAATTTGATTGAGCTGGACACTGAGTGTGTGTGCCAGCCATTAAGGATGTGTGAAAAGTCCATTCCCTGACCTCTTGCTGCTCAGACTGCCATTAATGAGATAGACAACGAGTGGGAGACAGAAGAACGAGTGGGAGTTCAGGGTGATCTGGTTGCATGTGATGGGAAGTCAAGGGCGGGGAAGGCCACACAGGCGGTTTTCTCTGAGGGGAGGGGGTGGCTCTGAGATCAGAATGAATAAGAAAAGAGGGGACAAAGGGGTCAGGAGCAGCAGAGAAACCAGGAGGAAGGAGCATAAACGGATGAGGGGAGGCATTGTCTACAGAACAAGGTGGGGAGGGGGGTGTTGGGGCAAACTGGGGCAGAAGAGGTGAGCACGGGCCATGTGAAGAATTTGTTCATTCTAAGAAAGAGAAAGACACCAGCAGGATTCCAGGCAAAACGGATCAGGATCAAAGTTGACGCCTAGTTCTCTGGTAATGTATGGGGGTTGCAGCGTGGGTTGAAGGGGGGAACAAGAGTCTAGGAGAGGACCGAGTTAAGCGACTTTTTCAGTACTCCAGGCAAGGAATTTGCTTCCACATAGCTGTAGAAAAGCAAGCGTGCCACCCCACCCTAACAGTGAGGAGAAATAAACACCCAAACCATAAATTACAACATCGTAATTTCTTGAACTCAGGGAGCTGTGTGTGCAACACAAGGAGGGGCAGGCCCCTCTAAGAAGAGTGAGGAGCATGGATGGGCACAGGTGTGGCTGAGAGGGGCCTCACACTCTCCCAGTCCTAGGGCACAGGTGGAGACCAGGGCTGCAGGGAGGTTAGGGGCAGGAAGAGCAAACAATTCTACACCAAAGCTCAGTAGAAATCTAATTGTGGGAAGGGACCAGAATCTCCCAAGCCAACCACAGATAGAAGACAGAATTTGTATGAAACAAGGAGAAGAGGCAGGCATGCTGAGAAAGTCCAGTGCACACAGCTCAGCCACAAGGGGCTCGCCTAGGATTGATGCTTATGACAATCTAGGATGGCCAAGAACTCCCTGTATTACTCCAGAGGTTAATAGGCATCGAGTAACTAGATACAGCTATCTCTGCCAGAGAGGGGCATCGTAGGAAGACTCAAAGCCAGAACACTGAGAACTCAGTCCCCATGCCAAGCACTCAACACCACAGGTTTGAGGACCTGGTGGTGCACTGGAGGTGACCATTCAGACAACAAAAACCAAATGCAGTTAACTCCAGTCTAGTTGACTCAACTCCATGCAGTGACGGCCTGGGAAGAGAAATGTGCTCAAACTCAGGTGTAAAGAATATTCATTTCAGGCTCTACTATTTTATGCACAATGCTTTAAATCAAAAAGAAAAATGGGAGTGAGCCTTTGGCACAGCAGTTGCAAGGCTGCATGGGATGCCTGCACCCCATAATGGAGCGCCTGTAATCAAGTCCTGCTTTTGCTCCCAATCTCACAGTCCTGCTGGCATGCACCCTGGGAGGCAGCAGGTATGGCTCAAGTACTTGGGTCCCTGTTCCCTGTGTGAGGAACCTGGATTGGGTTCCCATTTCTTGCCTTCAGGCAGGCCCAGCCCCAGCTTCTGAAGGCATCTGGAAAGTGAACTAGTAGATGGGAGCGCACTCTGACTTTTAAAATAAGTACACTGTTTAAATTAAGAAAATTGGACACACAAGAGAGCAAGAACTAAACAATCTATGGTTAAGGGATGATCAAAAGATGCAGATAAGACCCAGATGTTGGAACTACCAGGCTTTAAAATACCTATGGTTAATATGTCCAAGGAAGTTGGACACATGCACACTCAAATGGAGAACTTCATTAGAGGGGCAGAAACTAGCGAGAGAGTTTAATGGAACTTCTAAAAATTTCTAGAATTTCTTTCTTGACAGGCTCATCCGTAGACTCGATACAGCTGAGGGGAAAAGCGGTGAACCTGAAGACAGACAGCGAAACACAAAGAAAAACAAGTTAAAAGGCAAACATCCAAGAGAGGAGGACAAGACCAATAGCCACCAGCCTAAGGAGCGGAATCAGAATTCTTTTATTTATTTAACAGATATAGTTAGACAGTGAGAGAGAGAGAGAGACAGAGACAAATGTCTTCTTTCCGTTGGTTCACCCCTTAAATGGCTGTTATGGCCACAGCAGAGAGCTGGACTGGAAGAGGAGCAACGGGGACAGAATCCGGCACCCCGACCGGGACTAGAACCCGACTCCCATATGGGATGCCGGCGCCGCAGGCGGAGGATTAACCTAGTGAGCCACGGGGGCGACCCCGGAGTCAGGATTGTAGCCTGAGAAGCGCGAGCAGCACCGGGCGCGGGCGAGGGGCCGGCTGGGGAGGCGCGTGCCCGTGACGTCACGGCGGCCGCCCGTTTCCGGTTGCGCCACAGGCCCAGCGCTGGGCGGTGGCGGGAAGCCGAGGGCGTGAGGAGAGAGCCTACTGAAAAAGGCGAAGGAGCAACAAAGGGGAGAGGCGGCGAGCCCCGGAGCAGAGCTTCAGCAGGGATTTCGAACTTGGAGAGGAGCAGCTGGCAGTTGTGAGTAGCCGCCGTGACTTGTTTCGCTCGGGAGCGGGTGGGCGCGTTGTGTCGGTTTTCATGATTCCGTGAGCAGAGTGCCGCTGGGAGTGCGTTGTTTCTGGTTTTTGGTGTTTGGGGTATTGTGTGTGAGTTGTATTGGTGTTCGTGAGGAAAGGCAGCGGTAGGAGCGGCTGCTGTGGCACAGCGGGTTAAGCCGCCCTTGGGAGGCCCGCATCCTTAGGAAAGCGCTTGGATCAAGTCCTGCCTCTGATTCTGATCCAGCTTCCTGCCAGCAGAACCAAGAGGTAGCAGAGAGGGCCCAAGTGCTCGGGTCCCTGCCGTCCTGGTTTGGGCCTAGCCCAGCCCTGAATTTTTTAAAGTTTTTAAAATCTCAGTGATCGTTGGGTTTCGTTGTGTCTTGGTTTTAAATATGGCTTCTGATTTGTTCTGTGCCAAACCCTTTGCTAAGTACCGCTTGGTGCATTCCACTCCAGGACACCAGGAGTAGTTATTGTCTCTGCCTTTGATGGATTAGACAAAGTGTTGAAGACGCAGTGTCACACAGTTGGTAAGACACAGGCAGAGGGTTTCAAGCTGGTAAGCAGACTCTAACTACGGTGTGGTTAACCATTGTGCAAGGGTTGATGTTTTTTAAAAATAAAGGTTGATTGATTTGACAGGCAGAGCAACAGAGAGAGAGAGAGGAAGAGACAGAGAGCGATCTCACATCTGCTCAGTCCCCAAATGCCTTCAACGCCGGGGCTGGGCTAGGCTGAAGCCAAGGAACCTCGAACTCTTGTCTTGGTATCTCATGTGGGTGGTAGGGAGTTAAAGTACTTGAGCCATCATCTGCGTCTCAGGTGTATTAGCAGGGACTTGGATCAGAAGCAGAGAAGCTAGGACGCAGGGGCAGGTGTTGTGGCAGAGCGGGTTATACTGCTGTCTGCAATGCTGGTTGCAGTCCCTGATGCTCCACTTCTGATCCAGCTCCTTGCATGACGTGGCTGGGAAAGCAGTGGAAGATGGCCCGAGCTCTTGGTCCCCTGCTACCCGTGTGAGAGACCTGAATGGAGTTCCTGGCTCCAGGCTTTGGCCTAGCCCAGTCCCTGGCTATTATGGCCATTTGGGGAGTGAACCAGAGAATGAACGATCTATTTCTCTCTCTCTCTCTCTCTCTCTCTCTCTCTCTCTGTGTGTGTGTGTGTGTAACCCTGCCTTTTTTTTTATTTTTTATTTTTTTTAATTTTTGACAGGCAGAGTGGACAGTGAGAGAGAGAGACAGAGAGAAAGGTCTTCCTTTGCCATTGGTTCACCCTCCAATGGCCGCCGCGGTTGGCGCACTGCGACTGGCGCACCACGATGATCCGATGGCAGGAGCCAGGTGCTTCTCCTGGTCTCCCATGGGGTGCAGGGCCCAAGCACTTGGGCCATCCTCCACTGCACTCCCTGGCCACAGCAGAGAGCTGGTCTGGAAGAGGGGCAACCGGAACAGAACCCGGTGCCCCGATCGGGACTAGAACCTGGTGTGCCGGCGCTGCAAGGCGGAGGATTAGCCTAGTGAGCCACGGCGCCGGCCCCTGCCTTTCAAATAAATAAATAATCTGTCAGTCTATCAGCATGTCAAAAAAAAGAAGCCAGGACCTAAACTGGCACTCTGACTTGGGTTAAAGGTGCCCCAAGTGGCAGCTTAACCCACTGTACCACAGGCTTTACCCCCTCTTAGAAATTAATATTGATTATGGGCCGGCACCGTGGCTTAACAGGCTAATCCTCCGCCTTGCAGCACCGGCACACCGGGTTCTAGTCCCGGTTGGGGCACCGATCCTGTCCCGGTTGCCTCTCTTCCAGGCCAGCTCTCTGCTATGGCCCGGGAGTGCAGTGGAGGATGGCCCAAGTCCTTGGGCCCTGCACCCGCTTGGGAGACCAGGAGAAGCACCTGGCTCCTGGCTTCGGATCAGCGAGATGCGCCGGCCACAGCGGCCATTGGAGGGTGAACCAACGGCAAAAAGGAAGACCTTTCTCTCTCTCTCCCTCTCTCACTATCCACTCTGCCTGTCAAAAATTAAAAAAAAAAGAAAAGAAATTAATACTGATTATATTATTATTAACTGTAGTTACCATGCTGTGCATTGGATTTCAGAAACTTCCTCCTAACTGAAACTTTGTACCCTTTGACCAGCATCTCCTCTGTGCCTCCCCAAGCCCCACTTACTCCCTGGTTTAACATTTTTGGATTCCACATGTGGAATCATGTGGTGTTTGTTTTTCTGTGCCTGATGTTTCACTTAGCATAATGTCCTCCAGGTTGGTCTGTGTTATCTCAAGTGACAGTATCCTTTTAAAGGCTATTATTCCATTATGGGTGTATATCACGTTTGCTGATGGGTACATAGGTTAACTCCTGATGGATGCACAAGTTGACTGTGCATCTTGGCCTTAGTGAATAGTGCTGCAGTGAATACTGGCGGGCAGGTATCTCTTGACCTACTGATTTGAGTTCCTCTAGATCATGGGAAGTTCTAATTTCCATTTTGTGCAGAGTCTTCATGGTTTCCATTGTGGCTATAGTAATTTACATTCTAACCAACAATGTATGAAGCATTCTCTTTTTCCACATTCTGGCCAACACTTGTAATCTTTTTTTTTTAATTAATTTATTCTTTTTTTAAACTTTTATTTAGTAAATATAAATTTCCAAAGTACAGCTTAAGGACTACAATGGCTTCCCCCCCAACCATAACATCCCTCCCACCCTCACCCCTCCCATCTCCCGCTCCCTCTCCCATTCCATTCACATCAAGATTCATTTTCAGATGAGATCAGGCGCGTTCAGGGTGGTATGGCCATAGACAAGATTCATTTTCAATTATCTTTATATACAGAAGATCAATTTAGTATATATTAAGTAAAGATTTCATCAGTTTGCACCCACACAGAACATAAAGTGTAAAATACTGTTTCAGTACTAGTTATAGCATTAATTCACATTGGATAACACATTAAGGACAGAGATCCTACATGAGGAGGAAGTACATGGTGACTCCTGTTGTTGACTTCACAATTTGACACTCTTGTTTATGACGTCAGTAATCTCCCTAAGCTCTAGTCATGAGTTGCCAAGGCTGTGGAAGCCTTTTGAGTTCGCTGACTTCGATCTTATTTAGACAAGGTCATAGTCAAAGTGGAAGTTCTCTCCTCCCTTCAGAGAAAGGTACCTCCTTCTTTGATGGCCCATTCTTTCTACTGGGATCTCACAGAGATCTGCGAGTGAGATCCCATGCTGAGTGAATTAAGCCAGTCCCAAAGGGACAAATATCATATGTTCTCCCTGATCGGTGACAACTAATCTTTTGTCTTCTTTTGATAACCATTTTAATAGCTATGAGATACTGTAGTTTAATTTGCTTTTCCCTAGTGATAAATGATGTTTTTCATATACCTGTTAGCCATTTGTATGTCTTAAGAAATATCTATTCATATTAGGTCCTTTGCCCATTTTAAATCTGGTTATTTGTTATTAAGTTATTTATGTTCCTTGGGTATTAACCCTCTTAAGATATGTGGTTTACAAATTTTGTTCCCAATCCATAAGATTAACTCTTTATTCTCGTTTCCTTTGTTGTGCAAAAGCCTTTCATTTGATATAATCTCAATTATGTGTTTCTGCTTTTGTTGCGTGTACATTTTGCTCATAACAAAGTGTTGCCCAGGCTAATGTTGTGGTACTTTCTCCCTGTGTTTTATTCTTGGAGTTTTACAATTTCAGGTCTTACATTTAAGTCTTCAATCCACTTTGAGTAAATCTTTGTGTGCAATATGAGAAAGGGATCTGATTTCACTGTTTTGTATGTGGATATCCAATTTTCCCAGCACCGTTTATTGAATGGACTGTCTTTTGCTCATGTGTATTCCTGGATCCTTGATTGTAAATGCATGAGTTTATTCTGGGCTTTTGTTCCATTGGTCAGTCTTTCTGGTTTTGTACCAGTAACATACTATATTGAATATGAAGATTTTAAAAAATATTTATTTACTTCAAAGTCAGAGGGAGAAAGGGAGAGAAAAAGAAAGCAAGCTCCCATTGGACCTTCGCTGGCGAGGGTCCGACAAATGGTGCCGTGACTCGGATAGTCGGACTGGTCACTGGAAGCAAGAAAGAAAAAATTAGAACGTATGGAAAGCACGGGAATCTAGGTGGTAAAGTCTAGGGTTGGTACCGCGGAAAAAAGGGATCCCTCGACAACCAAGTTGTCCTTTAAGAAAAGGAAAAAAGAAAAAAGTAGCGGGGACGCCCGTGAAAGCAGCCGCTGTAAAGCGGTGAGTTAGAAAAGGAACAATGGCGTAGGGTCAGAAGACAATTGAGGGCAGCAGAGAAATCGCCTGAAGTCCTTAGGTTATGGCAACTACTCGACCAAGCTAGGAAATAGCAACCCTCTTAGATGAAGGGGCTGATTTACTAGAGGAAACGCAGAGAGAATCTCAATCTGGGAGCCTAGATGGAGACAGAGGTCGGCACATTTGCTCATAAGAGGAGTTCCCCCGTGTTGCTGCAACAAGTCAGTGCTTGGTGGGGAAGACTTCCTCCTCTGGACAGGGGCGGCTTAAAGAGAGCTCGCGAGGGCTCAGGCCCATGCTAACACTAGGAGCGGTCAGCCAGCCTGGAATGAGGATAATGACAAACAGGCTCAGGCTAGTTGTCCTAATGAGGTTTTGATGCAAGTGAGAGAACTAGCCTGGAGGACATGGAAGGTCATTCCAAGGAACGGGCTAGGACGAAAATGTTAAGTGTGGAAAAGAAGGTCACATGAAAAGGGAATGTACAGAACAGACAATTGGGACGCCAATCAGGACTGTGCCCTATGCGGTAAAGGCAGCCATTGGGCAAATGAGTGCTATTCCAAGCAAGATAAAGCAGGCAATTCGCTCCTATCGCCCACCAGATTAAATGGCCAGAATAGGGGCCGGCGCCGTGGCTTAACAGGCTAATCCTCCGCCTTGCAGCACCGGCACACCGGGTTCTAGTCCCGGTTGGGGCACCGATCCTGTCCCGGTTGCCTCTCTTCCAGGCCAGCTCTCTGCTATGGCCCGGGAGTGCAGTGGAGGATGGCCCAAGTCCTTGGGCCCTGCACCCGCTTGGGAGACCAGGAGAAGCACCTGGCTCCTGGCTTCGGATCAGCAAGATGCGCCGGCCACAGCGGCCATTGGAGGGTGAACCAATGGCAAAAAGGAAGACCTTTCTCTCTGTCTCTCCTCTCTCTCTCACTATCCACTCTGCCTGTCAAAAAAAAAAAAAAAAAAAAATGGCCAGAAAAGTACATTCCAAAAAATGAGTGGCGGGCCCCCACACCCAGGAGTCCGAAAACTCAATGGGTGAAAGGACAAACCATGGGAGGAGTAGGACCGTCTCAAAAGGACCGGCAAGCGTTTACTGCACAGAGCTGTGAGCCACCAACTATTCAACTATTTAGTATTAACACCTCAAATGGGAATCCAGACAATAGGTGTGGAACCTCGGGAGCCCATGGATGATATCCACGATTTAGGCGTTACTATAGGAAGGGCTACAAATTCATTAACGGGGCTTATTCAGTTGCCTTGCTCACAGCTCAAAGTAATGTTCCAATCTACGAAGGGGATAGTGCAGCTGCTGCCATTGCAGCCCATTGCTCAGCTGCTAATAATAGGCCTTGTAAAGGATATTAGAGGTAATCAAGGAAAGCATTTTGCAGCTCACTATGACTCTTGGCGAGCGCCCACTATGGACTCTTATTATCAAAAGAAAGGCAATCAAGGGGCTATTAGATACAGGCGCAGATGTTAGTATTATCTCCAAACAAGACTGGCCTCCTTCATGGCTCCTCCAGGAAGGAGATAACACCTTGGTAGGATTAGGCACTGCTGTTGCCCAATCCCGAAGCGAGCAAGTGCTAGACTGAAAAGATCAAGAAGGCACCACAGGCAAAGTACAACCTTACTGTGTGCTATCCCTGTAACTTTATGGGAGAGGGATGTCTTAGAGCAACTTCATTTGCAGACGTGCTGTTGGCAGCTACTAGAGAAGACACCCTAGAAAGAGCGTTTACCATGCTAACCTCATGCTTGCAGACGGCGGGGTTACAAATTGCACCAGAAAAGATTCAAAAGGGCACTGTGGTCCAGTACCTAGGGCTAAGGTTAACACCAACTACTGTGGCTCCTTTAGATTTTGTACTTCCAAAAATTATGTGGTAACTTAAACTGGATACGGCCTTATTGTAAACTAACCACTGATGAAATGCACCCATCGTTTAACATCTTGGAAGGCGATTCACAGCTTGCCTCACCTCGTACGCTGACCCCAGAGGCAGCTGCAATCTTACAGAAGGTTGAAGAATGCCTTAAAATCGCGCAGATGCAAAGACGCCAGAGCAGTTTGCACGTGTCAGGGGACACGTTCTCTGGAATTGTGTCAGCCACGGCTCTAAACAAAGAAGTAACTCAACAGGTTATTCAACACTGTCTACAGTCCTTTGCCGCTTGGGGGTGCCCAAAATTATCAAAACAGATAACGGGCCGGTGTACACTTCAGCCCATTTTGCTACATTCTTAAAAGAATTCGGCATAAAGCACGTTACAGGTGTGCCCTATAATCCCAAAGGGCAGGCAATAATTGAACGGACTCACCTGTATTTAAAAACTTTAATAAACAAAAGGGGGAATAGGAGAATATAAGGTAGCTAATTGCGATGCATTGGCTATAGCTCTATATACTATAAGTTTTTTGAATAGTAAAAAGTGTGGTAAAACTCCTGAGTTCATGGTGTTTAGTGATGTACTTGCAGTATTGTTTGAAGAATTCTTTTGTCTTAAGGAAAAAGATGTTGCACGTGATTTGTACTGCAGCAAATCAGCAAAGTGACCTGAGTTGGATATATTTGAAGGTATTTTGAAAGTTACGTTCAAGGCTAACACCTAAGCTTTGTGTAATGTAAATAAGAATGTTTTTGTATCAGTTTTTTCCTTTGTAAATGGCATTAACATTGTTACTTGAGGTCTTGTTTAATCACTCTTGTTGTCCTGAGGACTTGAATTTAACAGTGCATCAGATTTGTTGATTTGTAGTGGTCCGACAGGCTATGCTTGCTATGTATCGCTCTGTCCCTCAGCAGCAGATATGGCTTGGCATGAAGCAAGTGGCGCGTCACTGGGAACCTAAGACAGGCACAACTCCGTGCCATAAATAACAAAAAAGGGGGAGCTGTGGGGAACCGCAGGCTGGCCACCTGTGAGAACCTCATCTACATGGTTTGCAGCAATTGGTCAACCACAAGGCCTATGAAAACAGCCAGGTGAAACAGATGAAACAGAATGGACTCTGCATAAACAACTAGGAAGAACCAGGTGAAACAGATGAACTTTCGACCTGAGGCTGTATGCGCCTTTTCATCTGATTGGACGATATCAGCATAAAGGGACTTTGGGATCTGGGCAGGCGGGCGCGGCCGCCGCTGCCCCTCCTTTTCTTTTCTCCTCTCCCCACTTTCCTTCCGCCCCCACAAGTAAAAGTTCCTTGAGAACTGAGAAAGAGTGAAAGTTCCTTGAGAACTGAGAAAGGGTGAAAGTTCCTTGAGAACCGATGAACAGTGACTGTGTCATGACTACGTTGGACCCTCGCTGGTGAGGGCCCGACAAGCTCCCCTATGCTGATTCACTCTCCAAATGCCCACAGTAGCTAGGCTGGGCCAGGCCAAAGCCAGGAGTTGGGAACTCAATCCAGGTCTCCTAGATGAGTGGCTGGGACCCATCTACTTGAGCCATCACCTGATGGTTCCCAGGGTGCACTTCAGCAGGAAGCTGGAATGGAGAACAGGGAACTTGAACTCAGGCACCCTGATTTAGGCTGCAGGTATCTCAAGTGGTGTCTTAATACTTCACAAGACACTGACCCCTGATTACTATAGATTTTTGATGTCAAGTTTCAATTTTTTTTTGAAGTCTGACTAGTATTTTGTGATCCTAACTGTGTGCTAAGACAGAAGCACAAGGCAGATTTGCCTTTTGGGTAGAAATGGAGAGACATGGATAAGACTTGGGACATCTGGGAGGTAAATCATGAACTTTACAACAGATTGAAGGTGAGCGGTGAATAGAGGATGTGTGAAAAATGAATGGACTGCCTGCATTCTCAAGGTGTTGCTAGTCTGCTCCACTTTTGGTAGCTCTTTGTGAACTCCTCTTTGTAAGCACTGCCCAGTGTGGTCCCTGCCCAGTTCCAGACTTTGTGGAGGAAGCAAAAGTATAGATTCAGGCTTCTTCCTCCAAGAAACTTACTCCAAGGGAACAAGGCCCAGGCAAAACAGAAGGCATGCATGACAGCTAAAGGCTGGCTCTACAGTAACAGCCATGGGTAAGTCAGACCAGGAGGAGCCATTGAGGTTTGGGGAAACAAAATTCACAAGAAAGCAAATCTCCCCTAGTTCACATCCACACTTACAAGCAATCCACTCCCAATGATGCCTCTAAGAAGATGAGAATGCTTTGGTACTAATTCATTCAAAAAATATGTGATGCAGCCAGCACCATGGCTCAGTGGGTTAAGCCGCTGCTTGTGATGCCAGCATCCCAGACAAGAGCCAATTCAAGTTCTGGCTGCTCCACTTCCAATCCAGCCCCCTACTAATGTGTCTGGGAAAGCTGCAGAAGATGGCCCAAGTGCCACCCACTTGGGAGACCAGATGGAGTTCTGGCTTTGGGCTGGCTCAGCTTTGACCACTGTGGCCTTTTGGGGAGTGACCAGAAAATGAATGATCATTGTTACTCTCTTACATTCTCTCCTCTCTCTCTCTCTCGCTCTCGCTCTCTCTCCTCTCTCTCTCTCTCGCTCTCTCACTCTGCCTTTCAAATAAATAACACTTTCAAAAATATTATGTTATAAAACATGCATGTCTAACCACATTTTTGTGGAGACAAATACATGTTAACCATTTTTTATAGACACAGTTTCTTTTCCTGTTTTTCTTTAACTATTTATTTATTTGAAAGGCAGAGTTACAGAGAGAGAGGTGGGAGAGACAGAGATCTTCCTTCCACTGGTTCACTTCTCAAGTGGCTGCAGTGATGGGCCAGGCCAAAGCCAGGAGCCAGGAGCTTCTTCTGGGTCTCCCATGGGGTGGGAAGACTCCAAGGGCTGGGTCAGCTTTTACTGCTTTCAGGCCATTAGCAGGGAGCTGGATCAGAAGAGCAACCGGGACTTGAATTGGCACCCATATGGGATGCCGACACTGCAGGTGGTGGCTTAACTCACTGTACCACAGCACCAACCCATATAGATGAAATTCCTATGCCCAGGCTCCATTCTAAACCAATACAAATATGACAGGTGGCTCCAAAGGAAATGAAATCAAAGTTTAGAATCTCTTCTCCCATCTAAGCAGCATCAGTAAACTGCCAATCTACATTTCCTTTACATAATTGTGCAGTAAAACCTATCTCGATTACTTACGTGTGATTACGCACAATGTCAGCATCTGCCAGCAGCACGGGAGCGTATTGCTGGAAAAACTCCTTGTCATCAAGGCAGTCCTGGGGAGTGCCGCCGAAGTCCACAAGATACCGGCTCAGTTCCTCTTCTGACAGTTCGTTACTTTTGGGAACTTGAAACCTGTCTTTGGACTTGAAACATTAACAACACAACACACACAATTGAATGTTATTTCAATACCATACTTGCTCATAAACTACAAACAGCCTAAAGAAGAAGTTGCTAAATCAAGGTTAGGCAATGGAATCCTTTATCTATAGGTTTCAGGGGAGAATAATTTATTTTTTATGACATTTATTTAGTGATTTTTTTATCTTATTGTCAAGAATTACAGAGGAGACACACACACACACACAGAGCTAGAGAGAGAGCAAGCAAGCAAGCTTCCATCTGCTGGTTCACTCAAATGGCCACAATGTCCAGTGCTGGGCCAGACTGAAGCTGGGAACTTGGACATTCTTCCAGGTCTCCCACATGGGTGCAGGGGCCAAACTACTTGGGCCATCCTCCCCTGCTTTCTCATGCCATTAGCAGAGAGCTGGATTGGAAGTGGAGCAGCTGTGATGGGAACCGTCACCCATATGGGGGCACCAGAATCGCAGGCGGTGGTTTTACCTAGCATGCTACAACACCGGCCCCAATCATTTCTTTTTCAAAGCAAGGAGGAGGAAGTTGATCAGACATTCCAGTGCCATAGTACAGAATTCTAGACTCAGAATTCCAGACTCAGAATTCCAGGCCATTCGAGATTTTTATCCAGATGAGGTAGGGAAGATCCAGAGGGTAGGAAGAAGAGTAGTGGACACAGCACACTGGGTTTTGAAAAGCCATGCTCATTCTAAAAAGGTGACGTCACCTCTCGCGATTTCAAAGATTCTTTCCTGGTTCGGATCCAGCAACTCTGCTGAAAGTTGATTATGTGCCCAGCCGACCAGAAAGGACAGGAAAAGCACCATGGCCACTGACAGCTCAGAGGTACAAGAACAGTGCAGGTGAGGATCCCGGAACAGTTGAAGACATTTCAGAGAAATGGAGAGATTGTGACAGTAAGGGACTTGAGATATTTTCAATAGCAAGTAGTATTCCTGTCATCATTCCCTGTGGGCCAGAATCTGCCAAGCGGAAAATAGCAGCTTGATTTTTATCCCCTCCCCCATTTTTGTCTCGCCACCGCCCGCGTCCAAGAAAACAAAGTTGCTTACATGAGGAGGAGTTGTACTTGACACGAAGAAGTGCATCGGTTCTAGCTTGTGATTTTCTTTTAGGTGCAGTGCCGTCATGAAAGCAATATAGGATCCCTTGCTACATCCAGGAGAGAAAAACGTAACTGTTCAGCAAAACTTGTAAAGATCCATCAAGTGTCAGTACAAGTGTAGAACGTGCAGCATAAGCACAATAGTGGTCGGGTAATAGCCAAAAGAAAACTGTTAGGTAATAACTCTAACCAACTTGTGAAAAGCATGTTTTCCTTTTGTTTTAAGATTTATTTTACTTATTTGAAAGAGTTACAGAGAGAGAGAGAGGGAGAGAGAGAAGTCTTCTATCTGCTGGTTTGCTCCCCAAATGGCCAGAACGGCCAGAGCTGAGCTGATCTGATCTGAAGCCAGGAGCCTCTTCTGGGTCTCCCAGGCAGGTGCAGGGGCCCAAGCACTTGGGCCATCTTCCACTGCTTTCCTAAGCCACAGCAGAGAGCTGGATCGGAAGTGGAGCAGCCAGGACTTGAACCAGCACCCCTATGGGATGCCAGCACTGTAGACTGGGGCTTTAACCTGCTGTGCCACAGTGCTGGCCCCGTGAAAGGCATATTTTCAAGAATGTATGTCAGCATGAAAAGTATTTTATAGACATTCTGGATAGTTCAGTTCAAGATTTAGTACTAGTTTTCACTGTGTCTTAAAATTAATTAAATTTTCCTCTTCTGCCTTGAAGTACAACTCTTTGACCAGTAGATACCAGCTATTTTCAAAGTATGGTTTGGGGACCCCTGGGAATTTCTGACAGCCCAACAGGTGACCCACAAAGTCAAAACTATTTTCAGATAGCACCGAAATTTCTGTGCCTTTCTGTTCTCACGAAAGCACAGTAGCGTCTTCTAGAGTCTATGACATGGGGATTGCAACAATTTGCAGAAACTCAAGTGAGAATCCAGCTGCCTTCTCTTAAGCCAGGCACTAAACATTTGCAAAAGGGTAAAGCAGTGCCACTCTTCTTACTGCATTTTTGGGGGAGAAACATTTTAGTCATAAAAATATTTACTTCTTACTGCATTTTTGGGGGAGAAACATTTTAGTCATAAAAATATTTATGTAAACATATCATGACTGTGTTAATGTTGTTGGCAGAGAAGTTAATAGGTATCTTTCGGATCTCTTAGTTATACTTTTTTTTTTTTTTTTTTTTTGGACAGGCAGAGTTAGACAGTGAGAGAGAGACAAAGAGAAAGTCTTCCTTCTATTGGTTCACTCCCCAAATGGAGCCAGGAGCCAGGTGCCTCCTCCTGGTTTCCCATGCAGGTACAGGGCCCAAGCACTTGGGCCATCCTCCACTGCCTTCCCGGGCCACAGCAGAGAGCTGGACTGGAAGAGGAGCAACCAGGACAGAATCCGGCACCCTGACCAGGACTAGAACCCCGGGGTGCTGGTGCCGCAGGCGGAGGATTAGCCTAGTGAGCCGCGGTGCCGGCCTCTTAGTTGTACTTTCTAATATGGTAAATATTGACAGATATATCACATCTAAACAAAAGCTCTTTGAGGTCCTCAGAGTAGCCTAAAAAAATAAAGGGGTGCAAGGACCAAAAAGTATATATACTTATATTTATATATTTATGTTTGTATAATATATTAAAATATACTTATGTATCTTACATAAATATATATGTAGAGATTTCTTTGGAAGGCAGAGCAACAGAGAAAGAGGGAGGGAGGAAGACAGGAAAGGAAGAAAAGGGTGAAAAAGAGAGTTCTCCAATCCTCTGATGCCTTCAGATGCCTACAACCACTGGGACCAAAGCCTGAAACTCAGTCAGGGTCTCCCCTGGGAGTAGCAAGGGCCAACTCTCTGAGCCCTCACTGCGGCCTCCCTTCCTGCCTAGTGGGAAGTGCAGTCCAAAGCAGAATGGGGCCTCCAGTGTGGGCACTCCAGTGCAGGATGCCGGTGTTCCAAGCTGCATGTTAACGGCCACACTGAATGCCTGCCCCATAGATGTATTTTGCCAGAGGTTATGCACTTGTGAATAAATATGAGTGTATTCATTTGTATGTGAATTTCTATACCTTTTGAAAGAAAGGGAAACTCAGTCCCCATGTTCACTGCTGATGGAGTGTGACATGCAAGGAATTTGAAAATGTTTTTCAGGAGCTTAACAATGTACATATCATTTAACTGAAATTCTAGAAATATAATTTTAAGAAACTGATAAGAGATTTATATTAGATTTTCTACAAGTTATTGTTTACAGGCACAAAAATAAAAAAGAATTTATAACCACAAAAATAGTCTTAATAAAGCATTAGTTTTACAGGATAAGTGGTGTATACTTACAGGCTGTGAAAGATGCTCATAGCAATACTAAGGGAAGAAAGATATAAAATAGGGTCCTATTATATAAAACTACTGAGGAACCACATCAAAACTTTAAAGCATTGTTATTTGGAGGATAGAGTGATGGGTATTTTTATTTTTGAATTTTTGATTGGAACCCTATTTATAACTATGATATAGTAGTCAAAGTTATTTGTGATCACTATTCATTTAATCCTCACGAGTAGGAACTATTATTATTCCCACTTTACAGGGGGAGGAAACTTAATTTCAGAAGTTTATAGAATTTATCCAGTTGCTGAGAGGCAGTCAGAGCCCCAGGATCTGACCTCAAAATTATACAACCTAACTTAAGGAACATTCACAAGTGTGCTTGGAAAAGCTCATGGAAAATGTAATTAAAAGATAAATTTATTCTGGTGCAAAAACATTAAAATCCAGACATAGTTTTTGCATAGTATGCATTTTCCACAAACTTCTACAGACTTATGATTGAAGAAATTCCCCAGGGCCGGTGCTGTGCTGTAGCAGAGAAAGCCACCGTCTAAGGGCCGGCATCCCATATGGGTGCCAGTTTATGGCCCAGCTGCTTCTCTTCTGATTGAGCTCTCTGCTGTGGCCCGGGAAAGCAGCAGAAGATGGCCCAAGTCCCTGGGCCCCTGTACTCACATGGGAGAGCCAGACTTCAGTCTGGCCCAGCCCTGATCATTGTGGCTGCCTGGGGAGTGAACCAGCAGATAGAACATTTCTCTGTCTCTCTTCTTTCCCTTCTCCCTCTCTCTCTAATTCTCTCTCTAACTCTCTCTCTCTCTAACTCTGTAACTCTGACTTTCAAATAAATCTTAAAAGAAGAAAAGAAATTCCCCATGATGTCTTTTCAAACCGATTTTTGAATACCTGTGGCCAAAAAATGCAGATGGCTTATTCTGGATGATTGGCAGCAGAGCACAAACGATTTCATCCACTATCTGGTACATGTCGTTTGCAAAAGGTTCTTCAAATCTTCTCTCTCTTCCAGCAAGCCTTACAGAGTGCACTGGAGGTGAGACAACACAATAGACAATGAGCAAGATGCTGTGAGGTAAAAGCCTTTATATTGGCATGATGTGAAAATGTCAAAGAAGTGAATAATAGTGGTCGAGCCCAGGGAGGTCAAGTTATAACATCTGTGGATAAGAAGAGGAACAACATAAAATACTGTGGACTACACATTGGAAAAGTCTCTTTTTGCCCCCCCCCCCCCAAACCCTGGAAAAGATGGGTGAAACACACATAATTATCATGGTGTAGCTCACAGGACTCACAAAGTAAAAGGAATAGTAGGAAGGAGAAGGAAATGGAACCTCTGGTGGTGAACGTGTGTTCATGAAGTGGTTACCTTGACAGCCAGCATCTACATCAGGAAGAGACCAGGCACTGGGATTCATTAAATGTGAGAGAACTGAATCCTCCACATAGTCAGGAGACTCAAAGTTCTAAACCCTCTGTGAAAAAGAAGACTAGGAAAAAACAAAAATCCTTCTAATGGCCAGGGGAGAAAGAAGAGCTTTCTGGTTTTGCTTTGCTCTGCATGGGAGAGAGGGGAGAAAATTGCCCTTCTAATTTTCAAACAAGGGGTTGAATTCATGCAAATGTAAGTTTATTTACTTTACCTTGTGGTCTGAAGAAAATGAAGTTTAACATAATACCTGAAAGTGGTCCTGGGTTGGTAACCTTCCAGGGTGCCTAACAGAAGACATTATAGGTCATCTGATGAATACATAAATAACATAAGCCTCTTGATCAAATAATAGCTTGCCAGAGCAAAGTTCCAATATATTTTTGAAAAAAATGATTATTTATGTGAAAGGCAAAGAGATGGGGGAAGAGAGAGAGAAGAGAGAGAAATTTTCCATCTGCTGATTCACTCCCCAAATGGGCACAGTGGCCAGGGCTGGGCCAGGACCTCCATCTGGGTCTCCCACATGGGTAGAAGGAGTCCAAGCACTTGGATCAACTTCTGCTGCTCTCCCAGGTGCATTGGCAGTAAAGTTGGATTGGAAGCATGGCAGCTGGGCCTTGCACTGGCATTCCAGTATGGGTTACCAGCATCACAAGTGGCAGCTGATCCTGCTATACTACAATGCCAGTCCCTTTAATATAAAGTTTTATTTGTTTGAGAGCGAGGGGGTACTTCTGTTCCCATCTGCTGATACGTTCCCCACATGCCCACAATGGCTGAGGCTGGGCCAGGCCAAAGCTGGGAGATGAGAATTCAATCCAGGTCTCCCACACGGAGGACAGGAACCCAGTTACTTGAGCCATCCCTTGCTGTATCCCAGGTGCACATCAGCAGGAAGCTGGAATTAAAAGCAGAGCTAAGCCTTGAACCCAGGCACCTAGACATGGGATGCAGGCATCCCAAGCAGTGTTGTGATTGCTGGGCCAAATGCCCACCCCTCCACTCAATCCAGATTTCTGTATCTTGTGACAGTCTTCCAAAAATGAGAACTAGTTAAGTACTTTTATAGACATAGAGCCCAAGAGAATTCAGTGCCAGCAGACTTACACTGAATTAAATATTAAAAGAACTTCTTCAGGCAGAATAAAATAATATCAGGTAGAAATTTGAATCTACTCAAAGTTAATCATGTAAGCAAATATAAAAGAGTTTTTCTCATTTTAAAATCACTAAAAGAAAAATGACTATTCTATGCAAAAATAGCAGGTAGGACAGTTTGTTACCTTTGCATAAGTGCCAGAGGAAGGATTAGAGTAGAACTCTTGCAAGATTTTCTCATAAAAATGAAGCGAGATTGGGGTGGGAGCCCCGCCGCCCATTTTGCTGTGCCTGGGTTCTTACCTCAGCTCTGTTTTCATCTCCAGCTTCCTGGTGATGCACACCCTGGGAGACAGCAGGTGGTGGCTCAGGTAGTTGGGTCCCTGACCCCCACATCGGATATCCAGATTGAGTCCCCAGCTGCTGCCTCCAGCCTGGCCCAGGCTCAGCTATTGCAGGCATTTGAGGAGTAGACCAGTGGATGGAGGCTAGCTCGCTCTCTTTGTCTCTCTCTCTCTCTGTCTTTCATATAGAAATGAATAAAATTTTTAATGACATGGTATAATGTAATTTGGATGTAGACTGTGATAAGCTAAAGTTCCTAAACACCTAAAAATAGAGCTAAGAACCCGAAGGCAAAAGTAAAATGAGAGTTTAAAAAAAAAAATGAGTCCATGGGCCTGCATGGTGGCACAGAGGGTTGAGTTGCCATCTGCAGTACTGATATCCTATATGAGTCCTGATTCGAGTCCCAGCTGCTCCACTTCTGATCCGGCTTCGTCTAATGCACTAGGAAGACAGCAGAGGATGGCCCAAGTACATGAGCCCCTGCCACACAAGGAACAGGACACAGGGATGCAGTTCTTGGCTCCTGGCTTTGACCTGGGCCAGTCCTGGCCTTTGTGGCCATTTGGGGAGTGAACCAGTGGAGGGAGGATCTTTGGCTCGCTCTCGCTCTCTCTCTCTTTACTCCTCACTCCTTCCCTCCCTTGCCCTCCCTCTCTATAACTCTGCCTTTCAAATAAGTAAGTAAATAAATAAGTAAATATATTTTAAAAACTCGGTCAAAAAGAAAAAGAGGAGGTGGAAGGAAGATATTATCAAGGCAGTGCACTATTGGAGTGAAAAATAGACATTGCAGATTAGTAGAATGGAGACTTCAGAAATAGATCCACACATGTATTGAGTCATGGACTTCCAGAGGGGTTACAATTACCCTGAGACTGCCATTCTGTTATGATGTGGTATTGACGTGTAGACCAATGGAAGAGAATAGAGAGCCCAGAAACAGACCCGATGAGCGTGAAAGCTCCCATTGTAACAGCTGGCATTTACCATCAGCGGGGAATGTGTAGACCTCTCAATGCGTGCTGCCCAGTCACTTGACACTTCATGAGGAGTAAATAACATTGAGTACCTGGCTCACCCCATACATAAAAGTCAATTCTAGCTTAAATATGACAAAAACATTTTAGGATTGAGAGAAGAAAACAGGCCAGTAATTTTGTAACTTACAGTAATGGTTTACCTTTTATAGCAAGCTATGAAAAGCCCAAATTTTGAGTGATAAAGTTGGCTATATCAAAATTTAAAATTCAACCCACAAAACACAATAAAGGTAGAATCTAGAATATATAAGGAATTTCTACATGTCAGTAAAAAAAATAAGCAGTCAAATAAAAAAGTGAACATGATACTAAGCAGAAAGAAAACATAGCTAATACATATCTTAGAGATACCAAATCTCACTTATAAGGATGATTAAATTTAAGATAAGAATAATTTCATTCACAGAGTGGTGGAATATTAGAACGGTATTGTCAAAGGTATAGAGCCATCAGAATTGTCAGACACTGCTTTGATAGTAGAAATTGTTGTCATTTCTTTGGGGAGCACTCTGGCAGTATTTCACATACTTGCGGATGTTCATATCCTACCACCTAGATTCTTCTAGATGTACACTCTGCTGCATGTGCGTGCAAGAAAAATATGTAAGACTTCTCACAGAAGTACTGTGTATGGTAGCAAAAAATGGAAATTACTTTAATGCCCATAAAGGGGAGAGTAGATACTATTATAATCACACAATAGAATAGTATATGACTGAGCCGGCCCACATCCGCCTTGTCCCCAGGGTCCCCCAGGATGTCCTGTAGGGTCTGCAGCTCAGGGCAGGAACTGGACTTGCTCAGGGGCTGTGAGGGCTGGAAGGACAGGTCCACCGAGGGCTGGCCGCCCACAGAGGACATGGCCCGCTCGATGGGGACGCCCCTAGCAGCCAGATCCTCTGCGTGGAACTTCTGGCTATATGCTGAGGATGACTGGAAGGGACCACCCCAGGGAGAGCCCTGGTCAGGCCAGCAGTGCCCCCCCACCCCCGCCACAGCCCCCTCCCTCACTGGGCATCCAACTCCAGGTCAGAGCCCCACACCGATCCATGGACACCTGGCAATCCCCAGAAGGGTGCCGAGGACCCCAGGCTGCCCGTGTGGAATGCCACTTCTCAGAGCAGAGGGGACAGACACCGAGTGCACAGAGCGAGCTGGGGCCCCGCTGGGAGGCGTGGGGTGGAGGTCCTGTCCCCTCCTCACTCACCCTGCTGTAGGCATTGGCACGCCTGCAGTGCCCCTGGTCCTCCAGCTCTGGGGGCTCTGCCGGCACGGGGGCCTCACTTGCATTGCCCTCCTCCAGCACCACTGCCTGGGGGGAGCACACAGGGCTGCTGGGGGCCAGGCCGAGCCTGGAACACACGTGGTCTCGAGTGCGCCATCCTTTCCCTCCCAGAGGACCAGGCTGCACAGAGGCCGCCACGGGCCAGGGCGACCCCGGCACAGGTCACTGCTGCGTGGGCTCTGGGGCCAGGGCTGCCGGCCCCACCCACCCAGGGCTCAGCAGAAGCTGCTGCCATGCCTCCACGAGAAAGGAACCCCACCTGAGGCCTCAGCCCAGGCAGAGCAGGGCACCGGCCCTTGGGCACCATGCAAATGCCAAGGGGTCCCCCGTATGCGCACAGAGGCTCAGGACCCATTCCTGATAGCGGAGCTCGCCTCCAAATCCAAGCCAGGCCACAGCCCGGACCACCAGAGTGGGTGCAATGCCCCAAAGCAGTGCATCCATGCCAACATCAGGGGCGCGGGGGGAGAAGCAGCAACGGGGGGGGGGGGGCGCCTGTGCCCCGCCCCTGCGGACAGGGTGGATGCATCCCAGAGTGGGGTTCACAGAACACGGGTGGGGAGTGAGGCAAAGGCAGCTGCCACCCATCAGCATCTGCAGCGTGGCTGGTGTCACCAAAGACACGGGGCCACCCCAAGCCCCTGAGGCCTTAAGAAGGCTCGCGAATGGAGCTCAGAGCTCAGCTACGGAGGGCCACGTGTCAAGGGGGCTGGGGCTGGCAAAGCAGGGGCCAGGTCCCTGTGTGGGTCAGGCCCCAGCGCAGAGCGGGCTCGCAGCAAGCACCGCGTTCCTGAGACGCACGAGTACCTGCCCAGGAAATGCTCCTGTGCAGCTACCCTTGGCAACTGGACGGGCACAGGGAGGAGAGAGGCCACTGCAAGGGAAAGTGCGCACTCAGCCAGCTCAGCAGGAACCTGCGCAGCCCGGCAGAGGGCGCCACCCGAGCCTGGAGAGGAGGGGAGGGGGGCGGCGGCGTCCGGGGCGGTGGGTGGGCTTCTGGCTCGGACCTCGGGGGAGGCAGAACCTCCCCACTCCTCACAAGCATCCTGGGCCTCCCAGGAGGCTCCACGCTGGCTCCAGGGCTGGGCGGCCGATAGGTAGGCTCGGGCATCCCAACCTAAACCCAAGCGGGACCCATGGCAGTTGGTGGCCAGCATTGAAGGCCACCCCTGGCGCCCCCCAGTGGGCAGCTGCCGCTATGGGAGAGGATGAGAGCCAGTTTCCAAATGTCAGGGCCACAGCATGGCGTCCTCCCAGGCAGACCGTGTGGGAGACCCTGGAGCAGGGGTCCTCGCCCACCTGTGTTAGAGCGAGGGAGAAGAGGGGGCCTGGCTGTACTGGTGGCCGTCACGGATAGCGACTTGTACAGGGTGGTGTCGCGATGCTCCTTGAAGCGCTCTGCAGGCATGAGGGCATTGGACAGCTCCTGAAGGGGCATGTTGTTGATGTCGGACGAGAAGGGGCTCGGCGGGTTCTTCAGGTTCATCAGCCAGCTCGTGTTCCCTGTGGACCTGAGGACCAAGATCTCAGCCCAGCCCTGGGTCAGCAGGGGCACGTAGGCTGCCAGGTTCGTCCTCCCTTGCGTTGGACCCTGGGTGCCTGCTGAGGCCCTGTCAGGCTTCGCAGCCTGTGCAGCCTGTGTTCCCGGAGAAGGCGGGCTGCCTGCGAAGTGGGAGGTCGGTGGCTCCAGGGCACCAACCCGAAGGCCATGGCCTCCCGACATGGAACGGATGTGATCCCGGGCCCCACGGGACACCTGCTGCCCAGCCTGGGACTCCAGCTTGGCTGGCGCCTCCTTTGTCTGTCTAAAGTGCACGCCAGGGTCAGAACTCAACTCTGTCACAGTCAAGACTTTTGTATGGAGACGGTGCTGCCTGGGCAGCCACTGACGAGGAGACCCAGGGCCTGGGCCCAGCGCAGCCTGAGGGTACCCTGGCCTCCGGCTCGCCCCACTCACCCAGCGGCCTCGGGCCCCAGCAGGCAGATAGGGTGGAGAGGGACACCTTCAAGAGCAGAGCCACGGCCACCAACGCCAAGAAAGAAAGGACTTCAAACTGGGCACCATCAGAGGCCAGTTCAACTTTGTACATGTGATCATCACGCCATTGGACTATGAGTGCAACCTTGTGTCCTTGCAGTGCAGGAAAGACATGGAAGGCCTGGTGGACACCAGCATGGCCAAGATCATGTCTGACCACAACCTCCTGTTCGTGGCCCACCAGATGGCCCTGCATGCGAACGTGCACCACAGCCGCTCCAACCCCACTGATATCTACCCCTCCAAGTAGATTGCTCGGCTGTGGCACATCAAGCGGCTTCGCCAGCAGATCTGTGAGGCGGCCCAGTACTCCAACTCCAGCCTGCTGGTACTGCACATGCACACGCCTGCCCACACGAAGGCCCCAGCCCAGGCCCCAGCTGAGCCGGTGCCCCCCTACGAGATGGGCCAGTGCAAGTGCCTCCTCTCCTCCTTGGATGACTTCACAGAGTTCGTGTGAGGCCAGGGCCCAGCACAAATGGAATAAAGGCAGCTCAGCGGGGCGCCGAGACAGAAAAAAAATAGTATATGAGAGTTAAAAATTGAGGAATAGAGATAGACATATCCATGCAACAAAAAATAGAGGAAACAGGTTTCAAAGGAATGTTTATGATAGGAAGCATCTATATATACAGCATTATAAACATCTATACATAATAAAGTTGGATGTGTGAAATAATGCTGTAGCTTGGTTGATATCTGGAGAGATCAAAAGTGGAGGGAGAATGATTGGGGGAGATGGCCACATGGAGTCACCAACTCTGCTGATACACTTTTATTCACTAAGGAGGACAGTGGACATGGTCAAGGTGGTGGTGTTATTTATACATGTTTAAATACCACTTGTTTTAAAAATGGTTCAGACTAGTAGCCTTTATTGTATTGAACCTTCATCTGTTGACTTAGAGCCTCATGTAAAATAATTCTATTAGTGTCTAAATAATTTTTATAAGAATTCCAGGGCTCTCTTGCAAAGAATGAATGATTTTGTTGGAGATCTGGTATCGGAGTGGTGGCCACCTTGAGGGAACAGAAGGGTGTGTGGGAGAGGCAGAATTTCCAGGTGAGCGAGCCAGTCACCTTGGAGAAGAAAAATGTCCCTTGGAGATATTGGTGGCAAAATAAAGAAGGATGGAGCTGAAGATAAGAATTCTACAGAAACAGGAAAATAGCAAAGAATCAGAATTCAGACAAACACACACACACACACACAAAGGTACCACTTACCTATTTTTAAAAACTATACTTCATTATATCAACAGAAGAAGGTACTCTTGAACTGGGAAACTAAGTAAGCAGCTTAGCCCCAGTAGACTGAGCTATTATTGCTGGTCAGAAAAATCCAACACCCTTCATCATAAACCTAACAGATTGCTGAACGTAGAAATGAAAATGTTTTAGCTAAAGAAAATACTCATTAAAAAACAAACAAAAGCAAAGTAGAAGGGGCATGTGTTGTAGTTCAGTAGGATCGCTGTGCGTGGGACATCTGTGTCCTATTCTGAATGCCTGGGATCCAGTCTAGCCTTCCTGCTTATGGACACCCTGGGAGGCAGCAGATGATGGCTCAAGTACCTGGTCTCTGACACCCACATGGGAGACCTGGGTGGAGTTTCTGGCTGCTGGCTTCAGCCTGGACCAGCCCTGGCTGTTGGGGGACGTTTGTGTGAGTGAACTAGTCAATCTATCTCTTGCTCCCTTTCCAATAAATGAAAATAAACAAACTTTTAAAATACAGGCACAAAAGAAGGAAATAGCACAGTATTCCAATATGAACATGACACTGCAGAAACAAAAGGCACTATAAACTCAGAAATTTAAAATTCTGAATAGAAATAGTTGCCATCAAAGAAGGAGGTACCTTTCTCTGAAGGGAGGAGAGAACTTTCACTTTGACTATGGCCTTGTCTAAATAAGGTTAGAGTTTGTGAACTCAAGAGGCTTCCATAGCCTTGGCAGCTCATGACAAGCATCTCAGATGATTACTGATGTCATTAATAATTAATAAATTGTTAAATCAACAACGGGAATCACTGTGCACCTACTCCCCATGTGGGATCTCTGTCCTTAATATGTTGTACTATGCAAATTAACGGTAAAACTACTTACTCAAACAGTACTCTATACTTTGGGTGTCTGTGAGGGTGCAGTCTGTTGAAGTCTTTGCTTAGTATATGCTAAGTTGATCTTCTGTATATAAAGATAATTGCAAATGAATCTTGATGAAGAATGGGATGGGAGAGGGAGTGGGAGATGGGATGGTTGCGGGCGGGAGGGAGGTTACGGGGGGAAAAGCCGCTACAATACAAAAGTTGTACTTGGGAAATTTATACTTATTAAATGAAAGTTGGAAAAAAAGAACTAGTTGCACAGAATACTGTGAGGAAATTGACTAAAAGAAAATTGTTTCATAAATGATGAAAGTAAAGTTTCTGAGGATATAATAGATACAAAGTATTTAAAAGGATGCAGAGGATAGAAGTTGAAGAGCTAGAAAAAGGAAAGCAAAATAAAGAAAGGAGAAATTACAAAAGCATATCCATAGAAGGCAGAAGAGGTCCTAGCATAGGAATAAAAGGAGACCCTCAAGAAAGCTAACAAAAAAACCAAAACACTAGAAAAAACTTAAAAATATAATGAAAGTGAGACCACTCAAATTCATCTTAATACATGTAAGTGGACTTAATTCACCTATTCAAATAAAGACTTTTAGATTGTTGCACAAAGCAAAATCAAATTCTTTGCTGTCTGTAGAGACACACCCAAAACAAAGTGAAAAAGATGGAAAAGATACACCAGGAAATAGAATAGGCAGAAAAACATATCAGGGGTTGTATTGTAATTTCTGACAGGGTAGAATTTGGAGACAAAAGCATCCAACAAGATCAAGGGCACTTTATAGTGCTAAACACCATGATTCCCAATGAACATAGAACAGTTACAAATTTCATTCACCCAATAAAGCAGCAGTCTCTTCTTTTTTAAATCTTTTAAAAATAAATTGTATGGGAGCTGGCACTGTGACGTAGTAGGTCAGGCCCACTCCTGCAGTGCCAGTATCCCATATGGACGCCAGTTTGGGTCCCAGCTGCTCCACTTCTGATCCAGCTCTCTGCTATGGTCTGGGGGCAGTAGAAGATGGCCCAAGTCCTTGGACCCCTGCACCCAAGTGGGAGACTGGGAAGAAGCTTCCAGCTCCTAGCTTCGGATCTGCACAGCTCCAGCCATTGTGGCCAACTGGGGAGTGAACCAGCGGATGGAAGACCTTCCTCTCTCTCTCTCTCTCTGCCTCTCCTTCTCTCTCTGTGTAACTCTGATTTTCAAGTAAATAAATATTAAAAAACAAATTATATGTATTTTCATTTTATTTGAAAGGCAGGGAGAGAGAAAAAAATAATATACTCCATCTGCTGGTTCTGTCTTCAAATGCTTTCAACAGCCAGGGCTGAGTCAATCAGAAGCAAGATTCCTGGAAGTCAATCAGGGTCTCTTGTGTAGGGGTAGGGGCCTAATAACTTGAGCCATGACTGCTGCCTCTCAGGGTTTGCATTGGCAGGAAGCTGGAATCAGGAGCAGAGCCAGGACTTGAACCAAGGCACTCTGATACGGGATGTGGGCATCCCAAGTGGTATCTTAACGAAATACCTACCCCACTTGGCCTGCCTCCTCTCCCTCCCTTCTCAATCCCCTCCACCCTGGCGGCATCTTTCTCTCTTTCTCTTTCCTTCAATTTTATCTTCCACATATAAGGGAGAACATGCAGTATTTGTCTTTCTGTATCTGGCTTATTTCACTTAACATAATGTCCTCCTGTTCCAACTATTCTGCTGCAAATGGTAGAATTTTATTCTTTTTTTAATAGCTGAATACTAGTCCAGTGTGTGTGTGTATGTATATATGCATACTTTTTCTATTCATCTGATGATGAACACCATGGTTAATTCCATATTTTGGCTATTGTGAGCACAGCTGCTATAAACAGGGGAGAGCAGTATCTCTTTGCTCATATCAACTTAATTCTATTTTCCATAAACTTTTTGAAGCATCCTTATATCTTTAAAAGATATAATTCACCAAAATTCCAGTAAAAATAGAAAATTTAAACATAATACAAACCCAGATTATTTCATAGGAAATATTTTCTAAGTGTTCAAAGGACATAATAATGCTACTTAAATTCTCCATATTATCAATTCTACTTAAATAGAAAAAAAAAATCTAAAATTTCTTAGAAAGTACTTATGATAATCATCCCTGAATGTGAAAGATGGGGAAAAAAACCTGGAATTAAAGAACAAGCTTCCTTAGGAGTGAGTAGATTGTGGAGGCCGCTGTAACAGGTAATGTTGGGGGTTGGATGTCTAGCCTAGCAGTTAAGCTGCCAGTTAGTGTGCCTGCATCACAATTTAGGGTACCTCTGACCTGGTGCTGGCTCTTCTCCCTAACTCAGCTTCTTCCTAATGCGATCATGGGAGGCAGCAGGTGATGGCTCGAACAGTCAGGTCCCTGCCATCCATGTGGGAGACCTCGTCTGAGTCCTGCCCAGCCATTGGTGGGCAGCTGCAGAATGAACCATCAAGTGGAAGATATCTCTGTCTGTTTCCTCCCCACTCTCACTGCCTTTCAGATAAATAAATAAATCTCTGTTTCACTTTGTGTTTCTATGTGGGTGCAAACTGTTGAAATATTTATACTAAATTGATCTTCTGTATATAAAGAGAATTGAAAATGAATCTTGATGCAAATGGAAGGGGAGAGGGAGCGGGAGAGGGGAGGGTTGCGGGTGGGAGGGAAGTTATGGGAGGGGGAAGCCATTGTAATCCATAAGCTGTACACTGGAAATTTATATTCATTAAATAAAAGTTAAAAAAAATAAAATTTTTTAAAAGGAAAATAAATAAATAAATAAATCTCTCTTAAACATCTAATAGGTGAATAAAAGCTTTTTAAAAACACGAAAAGGTGATGCTGACAATTGTATCTGAGTGTCTGTGTGACACTAGTGGGTAAGCTCAGTCAGCTCAACCTTCGCCACCAACACAGTAATAGTGATTCAGTTTCAAACATCTCTGCCTTGTGGTGGGGCCTGGAGAAATTCTGTCTTCATTACTTCTTCAGAGTAGAGTACAGAAAACTTCCATTCCATTTCCACATGAGACATGTGCATGACAAGGAGGAAAATGGGTGAAACTGAAGGTAAAACATCATACCTCGCCAATCCTAGATCCAAACCGCGAAGGAAACCACGGTCGCCAGTTTTATGTCGTCTCCTGTGTCTCTCTGTATCGTCTACATCATCTGTCTTGGTGTATTCTTCCATTTCATGAATTTCTATATGTGAGTGTAAATCCTTTTAAGTTTTTACACAAATGACAGTAGACCATAACACCATTCTACAACGGGTTTTGTTTTTTCCCTACATAATTATATAACATAGGTGTTGCTCTACATCTGTACATATAGACACTAATCATCCTTTTTATTTTTTTTAAATCATTCTTTTTAACGTGGCATCATACCTAACTGTAGCTATGTCCCATAATTTATTTAACTAATTTTCTATTAGTGGATATTATATTCCCAGAGTGTGTTTTTGTTTGTTTGTTTGTTTGTTTTGTTTTGTTTTGGTTTGGTTTTGGTTATTGCTTGCTGTAGGGATTTTTAAAAATTTTTTGGCCCCTAGAACAATGCTGCAGTGAAGTGCTTTGTACATACACATCAGCGTACTTTGCTGTAGTTTAAGTTCCTAGAACTGATTTTCAGATAAGTCATAGCAGGAAGGTTGCTGCTATTGAAACTGGAGCTGAAATATTAGAACTGCCAGAGGGGCACTGGAAGGGGGGTTGGGAATCAAGCACTTAGCAAATGTTCAACTGACTTTGAAGAAAGTAAAACTAAGCGACAGGGTGGATGCTTATTTAGCCTAGTGTTAAGATGCCCATATTCCACATCAGAGTACATGGATTCAATACCTGGCACTGGCTCCTGGCTCCTGCTTCCTACTATTGCAGATTCTGGGAGGCAGCCATAATGGCTCAAGTAATTGGGTTCCTGCCACCTTTGTGGGGGACCTGGATTGCATTCTTGGCTCCTGTCTTTAGCCCAGGCCCAGCCCGGAACCTTGTGGGCATGTAAGGAGTAAAATAGAGGATGAAAACTCTCTCTATATATCCATTTCTCTCTGCCTCTCAAAAAAAAAAAAAAAAGGCTACAAGTCAAGATATAATTTTACAAAGTGACTTCTAGCCTATCAGAGCTAGTAAATACAATTTTGGATAAGTTTCATCTCCCATTTCTTTCAAGATTAACCTGAAAAATACATACCTTGTATTGAACAAGCATACATCAAATAATTCATAGAAAAATGAAATGAAAAGTAAGCTTATTTGCTACCAAAATTTGAAATCCATTCATAGTTTTTTCATGATAGGTATTCTCCATGAACTTTTTGAAGATGCCTCATACAAATTACCTAACTGGAAATAAAAGAATGAAATTAGAATGGACACATTAGGAACTTCAAATGAGTTTGTTTTGCTTTGTTTGTGAAAACATCTGAAGCAGAACTCCAAATAATTTATGACTATTCCTGGCTTAAGGAGATGGATCTTAACCTCCTCTCTGTTGAATGACTTGCTTCCAAAGGGTGTGGGAAAGACACAGGGAAAAGGCAACTCTGCAGTGGAGAAATTTGGCCCTACCTTGGCTAGGTGATCAAGGTTATCATCTGTGATAGGCCATATTGACCCAGATATAAAATGTTGAGAATGGCACTTCACGCTGGGATCTTCTTCCCAGAAGCCCATGACCCCAGTCTAGCCAGGATGAAAACATCAGGAAATCCAAGTGAGAGGCATCTTACAGAATACCTGACCTGAACTACTCCAAATGGTCATCAAGAACAAGGGAAGTCTGAGAAACTGTCGCAGATTTGAGAAGGTTAAGGAGGTTCACCACTAAGTAATGTAGACTCAGATGAAACCAAAAAAGTACATCAGGGGAAAACGAGTGAAATCCAAGTGAACAGTGAAGTTCAGTTATCAGTAGTGCACCAATTTGGTTTCTTCATGGTGGCATGTATACCCTGTGGTGTAAGATGCCTTACAAGAGCAATACTCCTAAGCAGAATAAGGGAACTGGGTATGCAGTAAATGAGTATTCTCTACTGACTACACAATTCTTCTGAAAACCTTAAACATCCTTTAAAAAAGACCTATTGACATTACTTAGTCAAGAGTAAGAAAGAATATGAAGCAAGTGTGTCACAATACTAATATTTGAAGGCTGGGAGTTGGTACACTATCGTTTGATGCAGGACCCTCTACTCACATACCTAGATTTCCACACGTGACCAAGAAGGAGCTTGTCATAGACCAACACTCTCCTCGCAAAAACAGTGAAGTGCATTAGACACAAAGATATAAATCTGTTTGGAGGTGTCAGGGAGCTGAGGAGGCAGCTGGGCCTAGCCTGAGGAGAAGACCTCTAGACCTCTGGAGAAGGAACTGATCCTGCTCAGCCTCTTCCCTCTACCGAGACATGTGAATAATTGGGTGCAGGTTAAGCGTCCTAGGCTCCAGGGAAGGGCAACTTCTGCAAACCAAGCAGCTAGCAGTTTTCTGTATTCTCTCAAGGCACGAGGAGACAAAAATCGGAACACAGTGCTACAGAGGCAGCTAGAAAGTGAAAGTCCAGCCAGGACTCTAGGCAGGAGGAAAAGGTACAGTGTCTCTCCCTTCAAGGCTTTGGACTCATTCTTTTTATTCTTTTTATTTATTTTTATTTTTTAATTTGGGTTTAATATAAATACAACCATCATAGAAAACGTCGAAACAATACATAAACCAAAACCATAGTGCCAAGTGCTAGGGACAAAGAGCAGAATTTGACCCTTTGGCTCAGCCAGTCCCCCCAAATAAAAAAACAGAAGTCAAAAAAATCAAACAGATTCATGTGCAGAGGGCAGGAAGGAATAGCAGGGGAGGGCAGGGTGGGTACGTCACAAAGGGAAGACCATGGGTTAGGTGGGGACTCAGAGGGGAGAGGACAAGGCCCACCAGTGTAACTCAGGCCAAACCTGAGCTGCCCTAGATACACTGGGGCTATGTCCCAACAGGGAGGCTATCAGGCCGAGGAGCCTTCCCCCTTTTGAAATCAGCTAGCCGGCTGCCCAGGCCTGCTGGGCTGGGGACTGACACAGGCTCTGGCAACTGTTGTAGGCTGCCTCTGTTGAGAGGACGGGGGTCACTGCTTAACTATGGTACCTGCCTCAGCCCCAGCAGACCACAGGAGGCTGGCCCCAGACTCAACCAGGGCCTCTAGCAGCCGTGCAGACACAGCATCCTTGGCTATCTCATGCCCATCCTGCCCACCTGTGGGTAGCACAACCCAGATGAGGCCACTGAAGGGCACTGGATGCCCAGGGATCACCACCTGGTACCAGAAGCAGTGCCAGCCAGCAGGGCCCGTGCCCAGACACTTGGTAAGGAATACTGGGCTGCCCAGTTTCATTCGTAATAATACAAATGAACTGTAGAAGTAAAGTGTATGGGGGCCGGCACTGTGGCATAGCGGGTAAAGCTGCCACCTGCAATGCCAGCTTCCCATGTGGGCACCAGTTCATGTTGTGGCTGCTCCTCCTCTGATCCAGCTCTCTGCTATGACCTGGGAAGGCAGTGGAGGAGGGCCCAAATCCTTAGGCCCCAGCACCCACATGGGATATCCAGAAGCTCCTGGTTCCTGACTTTGGATCGGCCCAGCTCCGGCCATTACAGCCATTTGGAGAGTGACCCAGTGGATGGAAGACCTTTTTCTCTTTCTGTAACTCTACCTATCAAATAAATAAACAAATCTTTTTTAAAAAAAGTATGACGACAGTAGCAAAAGAATGGGAGGGAACTACAAGTATGATATTGTAAGATTTTGAAATTTTAAAAAGCGATTTATTTTATTTGAAAAGCAGATAGGGAGAGAGAGAGAGAGAGAGAAAAGGAGAGAGGAAGGGAGAGAGAGAGGGAGGGAGGGAGGGAGGGAGATCAATTTTCCATCTACTGGTTCAACCTGCAAATGACCATAACAACCAGGGCTAGGCTAGGCTGAAGCCAGGAGCCTGAAACTCCATATTGATCTCCCAGTTGAGTGACCAAGGCCCAAATAATTTTGACATCTTCCACTGCCTTCCCAGGTGCATCAGCAGGAAGACAGATTAGAAGCAGAGCAACAGGGGTTCAAACTGGCCTTCCCACTTGGGATGCCCAGGTAGTCAGCCGTGGCCTAACCCACTGCACCACAATGCTGTCTTCAAGATTTGATTTAAAGATAGATTATGAGGAGTTAAAGATGCATTGTCAAGCACTATTAAAAAAAAGAACAACTAATAAGGCAATAGTGGAGATACACAGAATTTTTTTTTAGAATCTTATTTTAAAACTAAAAACAGAAAACAGGGCTTGGTGCTGAGGCTCAGCAGGTTAAAACCCCAGCCTATGGTGCCAGCATCCCATATGGGCACCAGTTCACAACCTGACTGCTCCATTTCTGATCCAGCTCTCTGCTGTGGCCTGGGAAAGCGTAGAAGATGGCCCAAGTGCTTGGGCCCCTGCACCCACATGGGAGTGAACCAGTGGTTAGAAGACCTCTCTCTTTCTCTCTCTGCCTCTGACTCTCTGTAACTCTGCCTTTCAAATAAATAAATGCTTAATTTTTAAAAATTCTCTTATGTGTAACAACAATAACCAAATAAATGCAATAGAATTTCTTTAGAAATGTAAAAATTGCCCTATTTGAGTGAAATTTTGAATGCTTATAAATTAACTATCAATTAGGAAAATGTTTACCATGCTTCAGATTCCTGTATGTTTATGTCATCTGACCTTATTTGCTTTAAAAATTGATTGATTGATTTGGAAGGCAGAACAACAGAGAGAGAAAGGGAGAGGCAGAATCTGCTGGCTCACTACTCAAATGGCTACAGCAGCCAGGCTGGGTCAGGCTAAAGCCAGAAGTCAAGAACTCCATCCAGGTATATATCCTATGTCAATGGCAGGGGCTCAGAGCACTTGGCATCTTCCACTGCCTTCCCAGTCACATTAGCAGGGAGCTGGATCAGAAGTAGAGCAGCTGGAACTTGAACCAGTGCTCTGAGTCACAGGCTATAGCTTAACCCATTGTGCCACAATGCTGGCCTGAGTCATCTGACCTTATCAATAGCTTAGATGGTGATGAAAATTAACGTACCTTCCAGTGAGTCATGAATTTTTTGGCCCCATTTGGCAAACTAAGTGGAGCCACCTCCTGCCCAGGGAAAGCAAATCAGCTTAAAAATTGCATTAGGATTTTGGTATATGCAGTTCAAAATTCTTTCATTCCTAGAGAGAAAAATGAAATATATTTAACAATACATATATCAATTAAGTTCTTCAAGCTGAATTTGATGTGTTTTAACATGAATTCTTGTGAATTATAAAGAACATATGTTCATATATAAAGTGATATCTGATGTTATCTACAATTTGACAGTTGATGAAGCTGACAATGAACAGTACCGTGTCACTCAGCTAGTTTGTGCCAAATCAGGAATTAAAGTACAAATCCTATACAACCCCAACACCACCTCCCTGCTTTGCCCTTTCCTGTGTTCTCAGCGTCCCACACAGGCAGGCCACTGAGTGGTGAGAGATGGAGAACATAGCTGAGAAGCTTTGGCTTGGAGAATGGGGAACTGGAAGACCTTCCACTTTGGTGTGTAAATGAACTCTTGCCTCCACTTTCCTAGAGCTTCAGCCAGGACAAGTACTTGGGCTTTGTCTTGTAGAACTCCACAAAGTCCGTGCCATCTCACAAAGTGAATAGTTGGTACCACTTACAGTATGCCTGGTGTTAGCAGTAATGCCATCAAATTTGTCTTCCTATGAGAAGCCTCTTTTGATCTACAAAGGTCATCTTATAAAATCAGGGTATCGGAGTTCCTGGAGTGGGGGAAGAGCCAGCTTACACAGAGTGGCCTACCTGGTTCTCCCAGCTTGCTCCCTTCTCTCCATGCTGTCAGGAGCTCACACAATGCAGTAATTTACTGCTCCAATGTTGAATTCAATTCCTCTTTGGAGGTAAGACTTCCAGTTTGCCTTGTGTATAGAGTGACCAAATTTCTACTTAAATCTGCTGACTTTTGACTCTTCCAACCACTGCAGAAGAGGAAGAAGAGAAGGAAGAGAAGAGAGAGAGGAAGAACAGGAGGAAGGATAAGGGGAGGGGGAGGAGGAGGAGAACAAATAATAATGTATTAGAAGCAACTTAACTGATATAACCCGAGATAAGGAGTCACCTGCATCAATTCCTTTTAGATTTCCAATAAGTGCTTCCATTAGTGGGACTTTGGCTAATAGTCATAAGACAAAGAAGCAACATTTTTAACTTCTAGCAACTATGCAATCCTGCAGGCAAATAAACAGAAAACACTCTCAATATTTATTGGGAAATTGGAGCGGGGGAGGGGACAGTGGCTATTTGTTTTGAAGGTTGGGATATCTTAGCTTTCTAGATATTTATAGAGTTATATCCTTTTAAATCTTAAGAGGGATTTTAACCACTTAACCACTATTTTATAAGCTTCACATATTCAGAAAGGAGACAAAGTAATTACCCAAAGGTCTGGTATTCAGACTCCTTCCTCCAGGGGAAACCAGTAGAAACATTTGTTTGATTGGAATACTAGAGGAGAGAAGAACTGGGCAGAGGCACTCTCCTAGATGTAATGGCATAGATTTATTTTTCCAGAACTGATTCGTAACACTAATCCAAAGATAAAACACACTCAGCAAAGTCCCAGCAGAATAGATTACAAACAAAGAAATGTACAAATTGAATCATTATACTGAAACTGCAAAACAAAGACAAAGGCAAAGTATTAAAAGTGGCCAGGGGATGAGAAGATAGGCATGAAATAGTAGCTTTGAAGGAAGCGCTGTAGGACTGACAGTAGCGTAGCAAGCCAGAAGAGAACAGAGTGACGTCTCCGAGTGTAAGAGAAAGAACCTTATTGTTTCTATGAAGTTTTATTGAATGTACACCAATGTCTGTGTCCCCCATCCCCCCTGCAGGTTATCTTTATGACTTGGCTTATCCCATAAGGTTTGGGATGACTCTCAGGAGTACCTAAAACACAAGATGGCAGTTATGTCTGAAATGGCTCTAGTCTTGTGAAGTTAAATCCTTATACTTAAGCTCATCATTGTTAGAATTGACCTCATTTCTAAAACCGAGTACGACCTGAGCTTTGAGGCCAAGGTGACTGGTACAGGGGATATGGTGCCCTTGCACTTTGGAGCCTTGCCTTCTAGACTGCCTATTGGACGTCAGTGCCTTTCTTGCTGGAGTCCCCTAGCACAGATGCCTGCCGAACTCTGTGCGGATTATTATCCAAATGCTCTGCAGTGAATAGATACAATCACAGAGGAGGGTGCTGGTGCAGTATCTCAACGACAAGTACAGCCTTGCAGGGAGATTTGCACAACTCCTTTCCTATGAGCTGCAATTCCTCCATCAAGCTATTAAAAGTTTTTGGAAGAGTTCAAGGTAATAGTCATGTTAATATCCCCAAAAGGTTGCTAATGCTTTTAGAACCATTACTTCATTGGTTCATTGGTTCTCTGTATACTGTCCCAGTGAGTTTTAACTCACCCCGCCCTTTCTCCTGAAATCTCTCTCCCACACCACCCAGGTTGCCCAATACTCCTGGGTGCCTGCAATCTACCCCCAGGGCTGGGGTAAATCTCATGATTCATCCTGGCAGACTTCCTGGCCTTTGGATCTTTGCCTTGGCAGTACAATGAGAGCATTCAGTTCTTCTTCTTCTTCTTCTTCTTCTTCTTTTTTTTAAGATTTATTTATTTATTTTGAAAGAGTTACATAGAGAGTAGGAGAGACAGAGATCTTCCAGCCACTGGTTTACCCCCCAGATGGCTGCAAAGGCCAGGGTTAGGCCAGGCCAAAGTCAGGAGCCAGGAGCTTCATCTAGGTCTCCAATGTGGGTGTCAAGGCCTCAGGTACTTGGGTCATCACCTGCTGCTTTTCCCAGGCCAATAGCAGGGAGCTGGATCAGAATTACAGCAGCCAGGACATGAACTGGCACCGTATGGGATGCCAGTGTCACAGGTGATGGCTTTACCTGCCAAGCCACAACACTGGCCCCACACTCAGTTCTTATTCCTTGTTAAAGTTGCTGCTGAGTATAGAGTAAGATACTGTATACTGTATAAGTTTAATAACTTCCCTGCAAACATAGAGAATTCCAGCCACGGTACTACCAGTGATGTAAGTTTACCATCCCTCACTCAGGCATTCTGCTCCCTATGGACCGCTCATGAGAAATGGTCCTTTATGATTTCCGAAGCCATCAGGCCTTCACTTGGGCCCATGTATGAGATTAGTTCAAAGAGTTCAAGACCAATGGAATTAACAGATAAGTTTATTTTGGTGCAAAAAGAATTTTGAAATCCATGCATAGTTTTTTTCATAGTATACACTTCCATGAATTTTTCAAAGTACCTGCATATATGCCCGGCTCCGAACAGTTACATTTACCATTAATAACTTATAGTTCTTGCTATTAAAAATTATTACAGTAATTGACTTCCCAAGAGATAGCTACAGCCATAATGTAATGTCTTTACATGTAAAGACAACACTGTGGCTTAACTGTACGGTAATTAAATCTTTGTTATACAAATTGATAGCAATTATATCCTACTAGTTTTCATGATTGTGGGACTTTTAAAATTATATGAGTATTGGCTGGCACCTGCAGTGCCAGCATCTCATATGAGTGCTGGTTTGAGTCCCAGCGGCTCCTCTTCTGATCCAGCTCTCTGCTGTGGCCTGGGAAGGCAGTAGAAGATGGCCCAAGTCCTGTGGCCCCCGCACCCACTTGGGAAACCCAGAAGAAGCTCCTAGCTCTTGTCTTTGGATCAGCCTACTCTGGCTGTTACGGCCATTTGGGGAGTGAACCAGCAGATGGAAGACCAGTCTCTTTCTCTGCCTCTGCCTCTAACTCTGCCTTTCAAGTAAATAAATCTTTTAAAAAATTATATGAATAGGATTCTATCTTTTCATTGAATTTTTGTTCATAGCCTTTGCCTATTTTCCTACTCTACTATGGTCTTTTTATTTTTATTTATTGAACTCTTTTTATTTAGTGCAGCCATTAAGCCTTTGGGTATAATGTAAATTAAAATGTTATCTCAAAGAAATAGAAAGAAAGCTTTAAAAAATCATGCAGTTCTTCAGCCTCTGGACCAAGATTTCTTAGACGTTGGCGTGCAGTCATTGTTCCTTGGTTGATTTCTCATTACTGGAGACATCACTGTGGAGGGCAGAGCAGATGGAGGCTGATTTCCAGGCTTATTCAGCCACTAGGGAAAGCACACACCTCGCTGGGCCTGGATTTCCTCAGCTGCCTCCCAGGACTGCTGTGACATCAGATAAGAGCGTGGAGAATGAAAGGAGGAGTGCTGATCCACAAGACCCCTGAGGTTGACTTGTCCCTGTCAGAGTGAGACCTAGCATTTTCTAAGATGGAAGAGGACAGGCCCTGTGTCTGTACTGCCCTTCTTCCTAAGGGGGTCAGCTGTACCTCTATACTTCCTCATGGTATCCCAACAAAGGGAAACAAGAAGAATGAAATGTTCTTGCCTGGGAAGGGAAAAGGAGTATGGGAGGTAGTGCTCTTTGCAGCATTCTCAAGGTGTGGGATGTCACAGCCCTAAATGTGTCATAGCTTCTCTGATCGCTGGTCTCCCTTTCTCTAACTTTGCTTCTCCAGGTTTCTAGCATGCCTCTCCCGCTCCCTCACTGCCTTCTCTCCTAGCAAACTCCTTGCATAAGTTCAATGAACAATCTCAGGCCCTTTACTCAGAGCATTTCATGCTGGAAAATTGACCTTCCAGTCTGATGATTCCTTATGGGCTGTTCGAGATACCCGTTGATTTGCTGAAAGGTCCGGCTGGTGCCCACTGTGGGCTCTCAGGTCCCGACTCATCACTCCATCCTGGAGCCCCACGGCAAGCACGAAGTGGCCAGGCCACAGGCCACTCCTGCCCCAGCACATCGTGCAGAGGTCAGGTGCCCTCAGCGTCAGACAGACCCTGCCCTCTCTGCTCTGTTACCTTTTGGACATTACTTGGTGACCTTTCTCGCCTATCAGAGATTTTCTAATAATGTGAAACTTCAAAAAGAGTGAAGTTTTCTCTTTCCCCCTAGGAGGTTCCTTGGCTTTTATAGAAATGCCCCCAACCCTATCCCCGCTTCTTAGTAGCTGTTCTCATCTCCTCTAGACAGAGAGCAGCATCTTTTTGCTAAAGTTCCACATGGCCACTCTTCTCTCTTTTCCTCATTTCTTCCCATCCTCCCTCCCCACCTGCTATGGTTTGAACTTGAAATTTAAATGCTGTTATAACGGTATTAAGAAGTGGAGTGGGGTGGGGAGGGCATGGCACTGTGGCGTAGTATGCCTGTGATGCCAGCATCTAATAAGGGTTCTGGTTTGTGTCCTTGTTGATGCACTTGGAAAAGCAGCAAAAGATAACCCAAGTGCTTGGGCCCCTGCACCCACATGGGAAACCTGGCAGAAGTTCCCAGCTCCTGGCTTTGGTGTGGTCCAGCCCTGGCCATTGCGGCCATTTGGGGAGTGAACCAGCAGATGGAAGATCTCTATTTCTCTGTAATTCTACCTTTCAAATAATAATAATAAGTAGAAGTGAAATCTTTTAAACTATTTATTTATTTGCAAGAGCAACAGGGAGAGAAAGAGAGATAGATCTTCCATCTGCTGGTTCACTACCAAATAAGTGCAACAGCCAGGGCTATGCCATGATGAAGTCAGGAGCCTGGAAATATATCCAGGTCTCCCAATGGGTGGTAGGGGCCCAAGTACTTGAGCCATCTTCGGCTGCTTTCCCAGAGGCATCAGTCGGGAGCTTGATTGGAAGCAGAGGAGCCAGGACTGGACCCTGCACTCTGATATGGATGCCAGTGTCGCAAGTGGCAGCTTAACCTACTGCACCACATCTGCCCCAGCAGGTGGCATCTTTAAGGGGTAATTAGGACAAGAGAACATTTGTATCATGAGTTTTGGATTAGTGCTTTTAAAAACGATGAGTGTGGGGCCCTCCTGCCTCCTCTGTCTTTGCTTTCCTACCTTGTGCCATGTGAAGACAAAGTGTTTTCTCTCCACAGGAAACAACAGCCGAGGCACTGTCTCAGGATCAGAACTCCAAACTTGCTAGTCCCTTGACGCTGGGCATCCCAGACTCCAGAACTGTGAGCCAATAAGTGTCTGTCCATTGCAAATTATCTAGTTCAGATATTCAGGTATGTCTGCAGAAGTGGACTGAAACAGAAATTGATATGGCAGAGTTGGGTTACTGGTGGTGATGGTGGTGGTGTGTGTAGCTGTGACAAATACCTGAGATTGTGGAAATGGCTTTGGAATTCAGTCATGGGTAGAGGCTGAACTAGCTTTTTGTTTTTGTAAGATCTATTTGAATGGCAGACATCAGAGAGACAGACACAGAGAGAAGGGGAGAGAGAGAGAGAGAGAGAGATATCTTATCCATCTGCTGGTTCACTCCCCAAATGGTCACAAAAGCAAGGTTAGGCCAGGCCAAAGCTGGTTCTCCCACGTAAGTGGCAGGGACCCAAGTACCTGGGACATCATCAGGTGTCTTTCCAGGTGCACTAGCAGGCAGTTGGGACTCAAACCAGCACTCCAGAATAGGTCGCGAGTGTCACAAGTGGTGGCTTACCCACTGTACATCAGTGCCAGCCCCTGCAGTAGTTTTGAAGTAATGCTGGGAAAAAGTCTGTGTTGCACTGAAGAGAGCATTATGGGCAATTGTGGTAAGGGCTCTAGAGCTACAGGGAAACTGACTTCTTAGCGACTACTGAGTGGTAGAAACACGGACAGTAAGGGCCGTTCTGATGAGGTCACAGATGGGAATGAGGAACGAGGAATTGGGAACTGGGGGAAAGGTCATCCTTGGAAAATGGCCAAGAACTTGGCTGAATTGTGTGCATGCTCTAGGGCATTATGGAAGACAGGATTCAAGAGTGATGAAGCAGGACACCCCACAAAGGAAACGTGGAGGAATCTTTGTGGCTTCTTTTAACTGCATATGATAATATGAGAGAAAAGAGAAATTATTTAGACAAAGTTGAGAACAAAAAGGGAAGTGGAGAGTAAAGACTGAGGAAGTCCCCAGCCTGGAAAAAGAATGAAAAAGCATGTTTAGAAGACACTATGGTTTGGCTCTCCAAGGTTTCTATGCAGGAGGCTGCATCCTTAGTGTAGCGGTGCTGAGGTGCTGGGACCTTTAAGCAGAGGGGCCGAGAGGAAGCCTATAGCCCTTGGAAGGGACTAACACGGCTCCTCACGAAGTTAGTTTCTTGAGGTTGGGCTCTTATAAGCAAGGCTACCCCATGCACTTGCCCTGTTCTATGTGAACTTTAAAGATAAGGGAGCTCTTGATTTCTAATAATTATTCCTACTAATTATAAAATCCACAGTCAGTAAACATGTTGAGTTCAATATGTTCCCTCAATGATACGAATTAAAATTAAGGAAGCTGCTTCTCATGAAAAACAGAAAAGTAGCAACAGATTGAGTCACCACTTCCCAGAATTTGAAAACATGTTGATTCTGGGGCTGGCGTTGTGGCATAGTAGGTTAAACCACCTGCCACCTGCAACACTGGCACCCATCTGAGTGTCAGTTTGAGTCCTAGCTTTCCTGCTTCCGATCCAGCTTCCTGCTAATGCACCTGGGAGGGCAGCAGATGAGATGGCTCATCTGCTGGTGCCCTGCCACCACATGGCAAACCTGGGTGGAGTTCTGGGCTCCTGGCTTCAGCCTGGCCCAGCCCTGGCCGTTGGAGCCATCTGGGGAGTGAACCAGCAGATGGAAGATCTCTTTCCTTCTCTGTTTTCCTCTGTCACTCTGCCGTTCACATAAATAAGCAGATCTTTAAAAAATATAAAAATAAACCCAAATCATATTGATTCCACTTCAGAAATCACCTCCTAGGCAAGGAATGGCCATACAGTGGTCCCCCTTTATTTGCTGGGCATAGTCCCAAGACCCCTAAATGATCCCAAAAACCACAGATAATACCAAATCCTGTCTACACTATGTTCCTATACATGTGTATCTGGCATAAAGTTTAATCTATAACTTAAGCCTAGTAAGAAATTAACAACAGTATAACAGAATAACTGTATAGCAATGTGCTGTAATAAAAGTTCCATGAATATGGTTTCTCTCCCTCAGAGTATCTTAGTATAATTTCACCTTTTCACTTAAAGGAAGCAATTTACGTCTTCTCTTTGGCTTATCTGAATTGTCGGCATTGTTAGCCCTGTGCTTTAGGAATGTTATTAAGAAGAATAAGGGTTAGTTGAACATAGGCAGTGCAGCACCATGACAGTTGATATTGTACTGCCTGACGAATGAGTGAGTGGCACATACAGTGTGGATATGCTGGACAAAGGAGCGATTCGTGTCCCCAGTGGGATGAAGTAGGACTGTGCGCGATTTCATGATGCCATTCAGAACAGCATGCAATTGAAAACCTATGTGTTGTATGTTTGCAGAGTTTTCCATGTTTTATTTCTGAGTTATGATTGACCACAGGTAATGGAAACCTTGAATAAGGGGGAACTGTTGTATCTGGCACTTTGAACATCAAGTCAGAAAAATTTTCCATGAGATGTTTTTCATTTTTCACTGCTTGTGTTCTTTCTAGTCAAGAATTTCTCATTCTAAGATGCTGCCAAATTGCTTTATTACTTTCAGGATAATAAAACTGAAAGGCAAAGATCTTGTAGCCAAGCATGGGTATCCAAATGGCTCTGATGTAAATGTCTGTCACAAGTGGTGGCCCCCAAATCCACAAATATTGTAATGTTTTATGTTTGGGCATGGAGCCGTGGATGGTTTTCATTTTCCTACTTGGGATAATTTCCTAAATGTTCTTTTTGTGTCTGCTAGAGGAGAACTTTTAGTTCTCCAAATGAAAAAAAGAAAAAATATATCTAACTTTTCCCACTTTATTCTGGTAATGAATTAATCTTCTCTTTATATAAAGAAGTTCTATTTAAAGGCTTATTAACTGAATTCTGTTTTGTTGGTAATTAGCAGTACATGTGACCTATTCTTTTATCTATCCACCCATCCATGCTAGAACTACGATGCTAAGACATGCTATTCCATGTGAACACTGTGGGTTTCTGCCTCCAGCTTATAGTCTGGTGTAGAAAGATAAGGAAACAGACTTTTACAGTGGAGTATAGTAAGTGCTATGAGAACATGTCAGGGGAGGGACACCTAATTCAAACTGGATGACTGGAGTCAACGAGGAGAGGCTTTCTCTGAAGTGAGGCCACGTTAAGTGAGAAGCAAAGGTAGGAGGTAGCCAGAGAGCATGAGGGTGGTTTGTGGGGACAGCAGCAGCCAGTCAACAAGAAAGCTGGTTGGTGAGAGAAAGCTCGAGGAGGTAAGAATCTGAAGAGTGTCAGGAGCTAAGAGGGCACTCAGAGAGGCCCAAGGAATAAACAGTGACAAGTTCATGCCGAGCTTCTGACAGCATTTAAGTTTCATCTTAAGAATGATGAGTACTATGATTGGAATGTGCCTCTCAAATTTCATGTATTGGAAACTTAATTGCCAAGTTGTGTGTTAATGGCGTTTTAGAGATGTGACCATTAAGAAGTGATTGAATCATGGGGACCCTGCCTTGGGACTGGATGAATGCAGTGAGTTAAAGGTGTCACAGGAGTGCCTTTGTTGTGAATTAGAGCTCTTTCTGACCAGTCTTGCTACGTGGTGCCTGTGCTGGTTGGGACTCTGCGGAGTCCCTACCAGCAAGAAGGGGACTCCTCGGCCTCCAGACCTGTAAGGAATAATTTATTTTTTCTTTATAAATTGTCCAGTTTGTGGTATTCAGTTAAAACAACAAAAAGCAGAACAAAACCATAGAAAACTTCCCAAGACTTTATAAGAAGTCATATTGCATCTGTGCAGTTTAGAAGGCTCACTCTGACTGCCATGAGGATAAATCCCTGGAAGGAGCAAGAGGAGAGGCTTGGTGACATTCAAGAGAGGATGAGATGCAGCTTGGCCGAGAGTGGCAGCCACAGGGATGGAGAGCGTGGGTAGCCTGGGGTGACATCCTCTTTAGGGAGAAGTAGTAGGACTGAGGGGGCAAGGCAGAGCATGGAATGAAAACTGATTCTCAAGTCTGGGTCTTGGGCAACTGAATGTTCCTGAATCATTCAAATGATGTATGAACAAATCCCTAAATAGTGACACATTCCAAATCAAAGGCATGCAGCCTTGTTTCTGATTGCTTATTAGCCAACATAATCTCATGAGGAAACTATTGTGCAGATAAACTACAGAAAGACTCTTTTGGCCTTTGGAAGATCCTTTTTGTCTTTAGAATTTCTGTTGTGCTCTTGATAAAGTAACAAGGTGATTTCATAATGCAGATAAGCCCCAAAGCTTCTCTAACAGCTCAAGAACACAACTCCTAGAGCTGTTCTAGAAGGAAGGGATGGTGGATAGTGGTGTCAGTACTGAGGCCAGCAATGAACTTGGGCAGGACTGAGGTTGAGAAGCTGTGTGTGATTCGTGGAATTGAAGATGGATACCTGGTCCACACAAGGTGGCAGCCAGCACTCATGTAGGCTCCATGTAGTCACTACTTTTTTTTTTTTTTGTATTATTCAACTGAAATACTTGAGAGAAGTTAATTATGAAGGGAGAAGGCTTGTTACAGTTTTGGAAGGTCACAGTCCAAGTTGCCCGAGTAAATTACTTCATTTTTTATAAGGCATTTCCTTCTTCATTTTTCAGTCTTAGGATTCCTGCTCAGTCTGGGGACATTCCATGCTTGGCCCTGCCAATGCCACACTCTGTTTCCTTTCTATGAAAGTAATGCTTCTATTCCCAAAAAGTCTGAACCCCTGTAGGATAGTACTTCTTCTCTGGACACTACTTCTGGTTTGGAGGACCAATTAACTAGGTAATTTCACTGAGCTTGGGAGACTTCACACTGTAAGGAGTATTTCTTCACCACACTGACACAGTTCCTACTGATCAGATAAACGACAACAACCAGTTCAAGACCTGTCTGCTCCACTTCTTTTTTTTTTTTTTTTAAGATTTATTTATTTATTTGAAAAGCAGAGTTAGAGAGGCAGGGGCGGAGAGAGAGAAAGAAAGAGAAGTTTTCCATCCACTGGTTCACTCCCCAGTTGCCACAATGGCCAGAGCTGTGCCAATCCAAAGCCAGGAGCCAGGAGCTTCTTCCAAGTCTTCCACGTGGGTGCAGGGACCCAAGTACTTGGGCCATCTTCTATTGCTTTCCCAGGCCATAGCAGGGAGCTAGATCAGAAGTGGAGCAGCTGGGACTCGAACTTGCACCCATATGGGATGCCAGCACTGCAGGCATTGGCTTTACCTGCTACACCACAGTGCTGGCCCCTGCTCCACTTCTGATCCAGCTCCCTGCTATTGCACCTGGGAAAGTAGTGGAAGATGGCCCAAGGCCTGAACCCCTGTATCCATGTGGGATACCTGGAAGAAGCTCCAGGTTCCTAGCTTCGGCCTGGCCTTGCTCTGGCCATTGCAGCCATTTGGGTGAGTGAACTAGCAAGCAGAGGATCTCTCTTTCACTCTGTCTGCCCTCCTCACTAACTCTCCCTTTCAAATAAATTTTAAAAATAAAAATAAAAAAGTCTACTCAAGATGGAACAAAGACCAGAAACTATGAAATTGTTAGAAAAACACATAAGGAAAATGCTTCAAGGCACTGGTGTAGACAGTAATTTATTGAAAAAGATCTTAAAAGCATAGGCAACCAAAACACTACTAGACAATTGGGATTATATCAAGCTCAGAAGCTTTTGTACAGCAAAGGAGCCATTTGGTAGAGTGAAGAGACATTAACAATGGGAGAAAATATTTACAAACTACTTATCCAATGAAGGATTAGTGTCCAAGAATATATCAGGAACAAAAAAAAACTCATTAAAAACAAAAAGTAATGAAATCCAGTTAAGAAATGGGCAGAAGAATTGAATACTCAGTTTTCCAAAGAAGAAATATAAATGGCCAACAAATACTTGAAAAAATGCAAAATGTCACTAACCATTAGGGAAATATCAATCAAAACCACAATGAGATTGTGCTTCATTCCAGTTAGAATGGTTATTATCCAAAACAAATTCTGGAAAGCATATGGAGAAAGGGAAACACATACATGTTGGTGGTGGGAATGTAAATCAGTAAAGCTACCATAGAAATTTTAAATTAGAAATGGATCTGCCATATAATCCAGCAGTCCCACTGCTGGGTGTATACCCAAAAGGTATAAAATCATAGTATCAAAGAGGTGCCTACACCAGTATGTTTAAAGCAGCAAGTTATGGAGTGTGATAAATTTCCCAGGACAGGTTGACAATCACCTGCCCGCGGACAGACTACTCCAGACGTTACAAACCTTAGAAATAGACTATCCAAAACATGCTTTCCCTGCTAATTAACCTATACCCATGGCACCGTGTGCGTTTATAAATGCCAACAAGTCACTGTATGGAATAGTGATCAAATTCTCCACAGAAAAGATAAGATCCATGTAGAACCCCATGGGCAATCAGTATAGTTGGGAGAAATAAGGGCAATAGTCAAGGTTTTACTCCTTCGCCTGGATGGGCTGGTAAACATATGTTCGAACAGCAAATACTCAGTACAGGTAGCAAAGACGATCCCTTTTGCAGTCTTTAACCTGACCAATAAGCCAATTGACCAGGTGTTCACAACACTTGAAGAGCTAACTGAGAATAGAAAATGCTGACGGTTTATCTCAAACGTAAGATCATATACTGGGTTACCTGGCTTTATTTTCCAAGGCAACAAAAAGGTTGATCATCTTATCTCCTGCAACATGGCTCTCATTGGACACCTAGAACAAGCTTGTATTCTACACCAAAAATTTCATATGTCAGCAAGCAACATAAAATTGCTTTTCCCAGAGCTAACAATGAGCCAATGCAAACACCTAGTGCACTCTAGCAAGAATTGTGACCCCCTCACCCCGTTAGGCCCACTGCAACAAGCAGGAGTGAACCCGCGTGGCCTTGCTCCTAATCAGCTCTGGCAAGTGGACGTCACCCACATTAATTTCTTTGGTAAACTTAAGTTTGTCCATGTGGTGGTAGCTATTTATTCAAAGGCTGTATTTGCAACAGCCCAATCCAGAGAAAAGGCTGGTAATGTGATAAAGGCGGTTAAATCAGCTATGCTGGTCCTTGGAGTCCCCTGAACCATAAAGACTGATAACGGGCCAGCATATACATCACAGGAATTTAATCCCTTCCTGAGGTCCTGGAACATACAGTCTGCCACAGGTATCGCATACAACCCACAGGGACAGGCAATCATTGAAAGAACTCATAGGATGATTAAAGATCTCTTACAAAGCCAGAAAAACAATCATATGCCCCCAGACCCACAGCTTGCTTTGACTGAGGTCCTTTTCTTTTTTTTTTTTAATTATTTATTTATTTATTTATTTAACAGGTTGAGTTATAGACAGTAAGAGGTAGAGACAGAGAGAAAGGTCGTCCGTCTGTTGGTTCACTCCCCAAATGGCCACCAAGGCCGGCACTGCACCAATCCAAAGCCAGGAGCCAGGTGCTTCTTCCTAGTCTCCCATGCGGGTGCAGGGCCCAAGCACTTGGGCCATCCTCCACTGCCATCCTGGGCCACAGCAGAGAGCTGGACTGGAAGAGGAGCAACTGGGACTAGAACCCGGCACCCATATGGGATGCTGGCGCTGCAGGTGGACGATTAAGTAAGCCCCGGTGCCGGCCCCTGAGATTCTTTTCACCATCAATTTTCTAACTTTTGATTCCCAAGGGACCAGTCCAGTTTATAAACACTGGGGATCCTTTCCATCCCAGCCCCCAGCCAATATGGTTAGGTGGAAAGACCCCCTGACAGGAGAATGGAAGGGACCACACCCTCTGCTAACCAAGGGCCGAGGATATGCTTGTGTCTTTCTAGAGAATGTGGGACAGCCCATTTGGGTACCAGCCAGAAACATCAAGCCTGCAACTGACAGCCAGAACCAGCTGAACAAGACTGAGAGTCTGCCTTGTTAGCGGATGTGCCTGCTACCAATTGTCAAGCTGCTGCCCTATCATCCTACCCTGAGAAACTGTCCATAGCTACGTCCACTACTGCTTTATACCTGACTTAACTCTGGTCAGCCACTCAAACAGCCCACAAGCCTGTGTGCAGTCACGCCATTCCGGGTTACCATTGTTCCTCATTCCTACCCCTATCTGAGCAAGCACTCCTGTGGTCTCTCATTTTGAGCACTGGTTAGTCAATGACGGGTAAGATCCCCTGGGGGACAACCTAAGACAGGCACAGCTGCATACAGAGACCACATGGGAACGGGGTTGACAATGGTATGGCCAAGAGTCATGCCTCCCGTTGCTAAAAAATAAATGAAAAGGGGAAATAGTGGTGGAATGAGAAGGCCATGCCAAGATGGCTGCTGGTAACGGAGCCTGCATGGCAACAGGCTGTGATTGGTTAGGGCATAGACCGCCCCTTGACCAGATTGGCTGCCTTGGCTATATAAGCTGCTGTACCAACTGAAACGAGTCTGTGGGCTGCTCGACTCCTGGGGTTTGTGTCATGACTCCGTGCCTCTTTCTCTCACTGCGCTCCTCTTCTGAGAACAAATCCACCTCAACAATCCACATCCCTTTATCAGGGGGTCTGGGTCCAGTTCCAACTACCCTGTGTTTCCGATCCAGCGTCCTGCTAATGTGCACCCTCAGAGGCAGCAGCTGATGGCCCACATACTCACAAGGGACACCCTGATGCACTTCCAGGCCCCTGGCTTTGACCTAGCTCAGCCCCTGCTACCCCAGGCATTCAGGAAGTGAACCAGCAGGTGGAAGATCAGCTCCTTCTGCCTCACTCTCTCTGTCACTCTGCCTTTCAGGTGAATAAATAAATCTTGTTTACTTAAAAAATTAAAACAGGTACATCTTAAAAGGAGAAAACCAAACGAGTCTAAGAGGCAGAGCCTAGGCATGTCCTGTGGCCCCTTCACCATTTGGGTCCTGGTGTCCTCGTCCCCAAACAGGTCAGAGAAACACCCAGACCTCACGTCAGTGACTCGGGGTCCTCCCAGATCTGGAAGCTGCGGACGTCTTGCCAGAAGCAGGCTCGCACACACCTGTGGGAAGAAGGCTGCCTTGAACTCGGTCCCACCCGTCTGCACCTTCAACACCTCATCCAGGCCAGAACTTCCCACGTGCAAGCACTCACCACCAGATTTAATTTTTAAAGTGCATTCTTTCCTAAGGCTTTTAAGTTCACTTTGGTTTACCCCCAAATCAAGTTTTTATACGCTTTTTCAAACCATGTAAAACCATTGTAAACATCCTGAGGTTCCCCCCCCCCCATGGGTATGAGTTATTTTCTCACTAAAAGGGGGCAAAAAGGAGAAGAAAATGACAACAAAATCAGTCAATACAAAAAGTGGGCGGGGCACTGGGATTTTGCTTGCCTGACTGTTAGTTGTGGTTTTGTGAAAGAGCACAGCGCTCAGCGCGAGGAGGCTCTGCTGGAGAACGGGGAGTGTGGAGGGGCTGCCCGGGAGCCCCTGCTGTCCAACACAGCAACCACTCCTCCGCAGGAACACGAGGCTCCAAAGGGTCAGGAAGGCAGGGCGGCTGCATAAAGACCCGTCTCTGAGGCGGTGCTCACACTCCTGGAACACTGAGCGTGCCACTTCAAACCTCTGGGTGTGAGTGAGTGGATGGAGAGTGACGCTGAGCCTGAGCGTGTGTGGGCCTGCGTGAGGCTGAGGGCGTGCGGGCGTGTGGGAGTGAGCGTGCAGGGCTACGGTGCAGGCCAGCAGTGTGGACGGAAGCGGCAGAGTTCAGAAAGGAGGACAGGACGCCGTTGGTGCTGCCCCTGCAGAACCGCCAACGGCACTAGCTCAGGTTCGAACCCGGCCCAAATGCCCAGTCGGTCATGGTGTCTGGCCCCTGTAGACAAAACATCAATTTCAGGCCGTCCAGTGAGTTTTGGCCTAGTGAGCAGATGTTCTGATGTCCGAGCTAAGGCCCCGGCCTAACAATCTGTGCAAGGAGACGCAAGCCTTCCTTATCCTGTAAGCACTCCACCGAAGCTCAGAAGTCCCAGGGTCCCATAATTTCCAGGTGGTGACCCACCTACGCCCCCGTCTCCCACTCCCCATCACCTCACATGATTCAGAGACGGAAGCCAGCAGGGGAACTTCCCCTGGCTCTCTGCTGTGGGCATCTGAAAACCCGCTTAGAGATGGGAGGTAGGCTGGACCACAAGCCAGTCTCCTTGCAACCTGGGAAGCTGTTAGCTAACTTGAAAATACCACTTCAGCCTCTGGTTTGTCCACTGGTAGCCCTCCGGCAAAAGAGAGAAACAAAAGGATCCCCTGTCATTGTTTATCTCCCTTAGTTCCAGACAAGAGCTCTTTCCAAACACAGGACATCGAAACCACTTTGGAAATCAGCCGCTCGCAGCTGCTAATCTGCAGCCAGAAAGGGCAAATGGAGAGCGGGAGGAATGAAGTGGCGGTGTGTGACCACACTTCAGGGTTTGCACAGAGAACGAGACGCCTGGGTCCATGCACGCCTCACTCACTAGCTCTCTACCTGCTGTAGGTGTGGGCCACACCTTCAGAGAGCATTTTCCACCCGTCCTGCACCACCGTCCCCTTCCAGGAGGACCGCCCTCCTAAAGGTGCTGTGCCCATAGCCAACAGCAGGTGCGGGCCTTGTGCTGCCCACAAAATGCCAGGGTGACTGGGGCCAGATTTTGCATACATATTTGCCTCCGGGTCATCATCAGAAAGCAGAGTTTCAGGAGGAGAAATGCTTGGCCTCCACAGATTCAGGCTGTGACTTGTGACGTGGAATCAGACAGAAGCATGCTTTTGGAGTACAGACATCTTAGCGAGGGACGTGGCATGGAAACAGCAAGTTGTGCAGGAGAAAACGATCCAGGTGCAGTGACTAGTGTTTGATATTCAACATGAAGTCAGAAGGCTACCGACAATACAATGCCAACTCTACCCCTCAAGGCAGCACAACAGCCCCCCCCCCCCCATGGAGCTGGGAAATTCCCCAGACTCTGGAGGAGCAAAAACAAAGTCCAGCCCTGTCAGCAGTGCTAGCGCCATCACTTACGTCTTGTTAGGTCCTCTGATCCTGCAGTCTACAACTGAGATTAACCATGCAGAGGAGAAAAACTCCTGTCTACAGCTGCAGCCAGAGGGAGACGTCAGTGTGATGAACCCAGAGATGCACCTGACAGCACACCTGCCTAGCATCTGTACTGTAGCTGAAGGGACTTTCTTGTGGTCAAAGGGAGCCATTGTCTTGGGAGAACCCCCCTGTAGGTAGTGTGTCTGACCGCACAGCCACGGTGGGGTGACCTCCCCTGGAGACGCTGGACCAGTGCCAGTGACGTGGCCTGGAGGCAGAAGACACCAGCCACCACACACCCCTGCCACCTCCACCCACGGACCCAGTAGCATCATAAAATGGCTGGGTTCCCCCTGGGGCCAGCAAACAAAGGAACAACCACCTTTTGGAGTAAGTAATCCTGATCCTGGCTGTGGTCCAAGACACACAGAAGGGATCCCTCTGGCAGACGAATCATGGAGCTGCAAGGCAAGAGGGACCTTCAACTGTGCTTTTGTTTCAAGATGAGGAAACAGTGCCCGTGGAGGTGAAAGCCGTTGTCCAAGGTCGCGCCACCGGTGAGCGCAGCAGCTAGAAATGGACCCAGATCGTTTTCTCTGTCCCCCGAGGCTTTGGATGCGCTGAATCTCAAAGGATTTCCAGCTGGAACTTCAGGACCCGGAGGCAGAGTCGCTAACCGGAGCAGGTGGGCTCCATGTCTTGACGTTCGTTTCCTGTAAACTTGTTCTGGAGCGGCCTTGGTTCAGGGCCCGTTTGAGGTGGGAGGTACAGGACAGATGTGTGTTCTGTTGTGGGGAAGCCTCCATGCTCACGATGGTGCAGACGGCACCTGAGAGCTGGTATGCTCCGTGAGCCAGTTCTGGTAAAATTCCTCCAGGGTGGGACAGCAGAGCAGGCAGACTCCAGGTTCGGCTCAGCACAACCCAGGACCCTCTGACCCCATCAGTTTGGCAGGGACCCTCTCCCTGCAGTGGACATCTCTGCCCCCATGCATTGGCGGCATCCTTCCACTTCTGGCTCCCAGCCTGCCAGGGTGGCCTCTTCCAACCCCTGGACAATGTTTAACTCTATACTGGAGAGTTTCCAGCTGATCTGCGGCTGTTGGTCCCAGTTTTTTTTTTTTCCCTGCAATTTGGATCTAGACCTGGTCAGAACATCGGAATACCTGCTGCTTTTCTGAAATAACAGACCCGGATACCCTGGAGCTCCACAGCCGCAGGCCCACTAACACGTGGGCAGACCCCAAGGCCAGAGCAAGAAGGAAGCGCCACACGCTGAATAAATGAAGGCAACAAGCTGTTAAGTAAAACAAGTGCCAGCCTACATCTTGATAAGCTTTTCCTTGTAACAAAACTTTATTTATTTGACAGGTAGAGTTACAGACAGAGAGAGAGAGACAGAGAGAAAGGTCTTCCTTCCGTTGGTTCACCCCCTAAATGGCTGCTACGGCCCACGCTGCACCAATCCGAAGCCAGGAACCGGGTGCTTCCTGCTGGTCTCCCATGCGGGTGCAGGGCCCAAGCACCTGGGCCATCCTCCACTGCCTTCCCGGGCCACAGCAGAGAGCTGAACTGGAAGAGGAGCAACCAGGACTAGAACCTGGAACCCATATGGGATGCCGGCTTTGTAGAGAACATATGTGTATCCAGTAAGCTTCATTTAGGCCGGAGGTATAGCAGTGTTGGCCACGAGGTCACTGGTAGTGAATCAGCAATAGATATTCTAAAGACATTCAAATGTAAACGCATGGAATCCAAGGCTGTGTATTGATTGGCTGGTGAAATGTGACTAGTGGCTCACAGGAGCCCAGTCCCGTGTTTCCCCCCGGGGAGCAAAGGTTCAGTACTCCTGTCCACAAATTCAGTGTTCATGTTGATTTTATAGAATACAGCTACTATGGATAGTGAGAACTGACTGCATATACATACTTAAGAATGATGTTTCCTGGGGCCAGCGCTGTGGTGCAGAGGGTTAAAGCCCTGGCCTGAACTGCCGGCATCCCGTATGGGCACCTGTTCTAGTCCTGGCTACTCCACTTCCAATGCAGCTCTCTGCAATGGCCTGGGGAAGCAGTGGAAAATGGCCCAAGTCCTTGGGCCCCTGCACCCATGGAGACTCAGAAGAAGCTCCTGGCTCCTGGCTTTGCATATACACAGCTCCAGCCATTGGGGCCATCTAGGGGAGTGAACCAGTGGTTGGAAGACCTCTCTCTCTTTGTCTCTACCTCTCTAACTCTTTTAAATAAATAAAATAAATCTTCAAAAAAAAAAAAAAAAAGAATGATGTTTCCAACTGCAAAGTATTCCAAGGCTGGCTCATGCAACTGTGGCAGATACTACATGAGCGAGGGCTTCTGGAACCACGAGTGGGAATCTAAAGAGTTAAGAAAGTGGATGGTAGGGGCCAGTGTGGTGCAGTGGGCTAAGCTGGTGCACCGAGCACTCATAGCTGAGTGCTGGTTTGAGATCCGGCTACTCTGCCTCCAAACCAGCTCCCTGCTAATGGGCCAAGGAAGGCAATGGAAGATGGTCGTAGTAGTTGGTGCTGTGTAGTGCTTCCCCTGCACCCATGCTGAGAAGAACTTAACTTGTTTGTCCTTTCTCTAAACTCACTGCTCAAATCTTCCCATACTCCAACAAGTGTCCATGGCCAAGGCTGGCAGTGATGCAGTCTACAAACTTCATGGCATGCCAATGTCGTTGCTTTTTGTTGCGAAAATATAGAACAACTGGCCAGCACCGTGGCTTAGCAGGCTAATCCTCCACCTTACGGCGCTGGCACACCAGGTTCTAGTCCCGGTTGGGGTGCCGGATTCTATCCCAGTTGCCCCTCTTCCAGGCCAGCTCTCTGCTATGGCCCGGGAAGGCAGTGGAGGATGGCCCAAGTCCTTGGGCCCTGCACCCGCATGGGAGACCAGGAGAAGCACCTGGCTCCTGGCTTCGGATCAGTGAGATGCGCCGGCCACAGCGGCCATTGGAGGGTGAGCCAACGGCAAAAAGGAAGACCTTTCTCTCTGTCTCTCCTCTCTCTCTCACTATCCACTCTGCCTGTCAAAAAAAAAAAAAAAAAAAAAAAAAAGAAAGAAAATATAGAACAACCACTGTAGAGGAGCCTTTCTCTGGAGCCTGCACAGTGTTGTCAACAGGACAGGGGTTTGGGCTTGCAGGCTGCTCTGGGCCAACATATAGCACCGGACACCGGTGACAAAGCCTTCTGCGTGTTACTTGACACACTCGTTTTTACTGTGCATGTATTTGATGTACAGGACCCTTGAAACCATGGGCCCCTGGGGCAGAATATAGACACGGATCCCAGCGACTGTGGATTAAAAATGTTCCAAGAAGAAATTGTGTCAGAACTGAGCATGTGCAGATATTTTTTCTTGTCATAGACTGACATGGTATTAGGTTCTGTGAGTCATTTGAGAGGATGCGCCCAGGGTCACCGTTTAAATACAGGCCTTGAGCGTCCGAGGTGTTGCCATCCACACGCACCCAGAACCAGTTCCCGCAGACACAGAGTTGACTGAGGATTGTTCCTGACACGACCGACGGCTCCTCGCTCTCTAGTCCTTCTGAGGAGGTGTCCAAACAGAACTCTGAGAGGGTTCTTCTGCTACTCCCTTGTTCCAATGACCTCCAGGATCTCTGAAATGGGTAGTGAAGTGTGTGTGTGTGCGCGCGCACACGCACGTGTATGTGCGCACACGCGCATGTGAGTGTGTGTTTCCAAAACAGTGTTTGTATTTCATTGTTTTTGCAGTCCTCCTTTCATAAGAACTTTGTTTATTTTTTTATGTAAAATAAGATGGATGGTTCTCTTTGGTCACCCGATCAATGTCTTAAAAAACAAACAGCATTTTTCTTTTTATAAAATATACCATGTTGGCCGGCGCCGCGGCTCACTAGGCTAATCCTCCGCCTTGCAGTGCCGGCACACCGGGTTCTGGTCCCGGTCGGGGCACCGATCCTGTCCTGGTTGCCCCTCTTCCAGGCCAGCTCTCTGCTGTGGCCAGGGAGTGTAGTGGAGGATGGCCCAAGTGCTTGGGCCCTGCACCCCATGGGAGACCAGGAGAAGCACCTGGCTCCTGCCATCGGATCAGCATGGTGCGCCGGCTGCAGCGCGCCTACCGCGGCAGCCATTGTAGGGTGAACCAACGGCAAAAGGAAGACCTTTCTCTCTCTCTCTCACTGTCCACTCTGCCTGTCAAAAATAAAAATAAATAAAAATAAAATATACCTTGTTCATCACACAAGCCCTTGCGTGGTCTCTCTGCCCGATTCTAGAAGCCCGGGAGTGTTGAGCAAGCCTCCGTGGTGTGAGTCTGCCACTCTGTGCCTGCCTTCCCTCCTGCCCCTTCTGCCTCTGTTTCCTTCCTTGGGGGTTAGCACCCAGTACTGCCCACTGCTGCTTACCTGTGTGACCTGCAGACAACCTCTGGGTCTCCGATTTGCATTTGTAAAGACAGGAAGTTGATGGCTAGCTCACAGGAGTCATGGTGATGGCACTGAAGCTGCCTCCCTGACAGGTGGAGGGCTGAGCCCAGCACAGGGGTGAATCTTCTGTCCAAGTTCCTGTCCTTGTCGCCATCCCCTCAAGGAGAGGATTTGACTCATCCCTCGCTCCCTGCCACCCAGAGAATTTCACTGAGTGTGTGGAGCCCTTCCCAGGGCAGCAGCAAGGAGGCATTAAAGATGAGTGTTGCTCTTCTGTGGTCCAGGCAGGCCCGTGGGCAGAGCTGCTGCTCACCCCCCCCCCCCCAGGGCCGCTGACAAGCAGGGCTGGCCGGGCTCCTTTTGAGCTTAGACTGCCTCATCAAATGTGGTTTGGACAACAAGAATGAAACACATGAAGCCATTTGCATCCCGAGGTGTCAGATCTGCCTTCCAGGAGTGGGAGTGCCAACAAGGAAATCCCTGGTCCCGCTCTCAGCCAGGGCTGGGCAGCTCCCCAGCACCCCTCCTGGAGAAAGAGATTGCAGGGGAGCAGGGGGCCAGGGACTCAGGCCCGGGGTTTGGTCAGCTGTGTGTTGCGAGCAGCGTGAGGAAGCAGATAGGTTCCATTGAAAAATGAGGGGGCAGTGAGGATGTCGAGTTACGGAGAAAGAGGAAGAAGGAAGCCGTGGGTCAAGGACCAGGAACCTGAGACAGGGGCTGGGCCAGTCTCAGAGGAGAAGAGGAAACAGAGTTGGAAGGAGAACATTCGTCCTGCCCCTCTGCCTTCTGATGCCATGAAAGCTGTGTCGCGCAGCTACAAGCGGCCAGGTGCTGCGTGGAGCTCAAGGGATGGGTTGCCGCTTGGGAGCCCGTGTGGAGGGGAGAAGCAAACAAGTGCTGTCCACACTGACCGAGGCCAGCACAGAGAACGGGAGGAGAGAACGAGGAGGGGTCCTGGGACTGCCCTTGTGGTGGGGGTGATGAGGTGGGGTTGTGTTGGCCCCAGGGTAGAGGGAAGGGCACTGCAGGCAAGGGGGTCTGCCTCTCCTGGCCTCCTGCGCTAGCTTGTCCGTGGCCTGGGACCGGGAAGAGTGATCGCGGTGCGATGGGAAAGTGTGCTGCCTGTCCCAGGTGAGGGGGGGACTGGCAGGACACAGTGCAGAGGTGGGCTCGCCGTGCTGCTCCTGGAGGCGGGGATCACCAGGGAAGTGGATGCCACAGCACCGGCGATGACGCTGGCAGTGACATTTGGGAATGGTATTTATCAGCCCTCTCTGGCCTAAAGGCCCGTTTTCTAACAAAGAGCTCGTACCTTTGAAGTGGAATTAGCACATCATATGTCCTACATGCATACTTATTTGCAAAAATAGCACTACAAAGACCTAACTAGGTCACGGAAATCACATAGAGGAAGGGAAAAAAGGAACACATTTATAATGAAAAATGCGTATTTAATATGAAAACGCCTCAGGAAGACATCAGCAGGGGTGAAACATTGGCAGCCACACTCAGCATCCCACAGCCACGAATGACCGCGACCAGCACAGCCTAGGCAGTACTAGCGGGAGACTCACTTGGTGGAGCAAGGACCCCAGCAGCTTTGCGTTATTTGATGTGATTGTCTGAATAAAGCAAAGTGCAGTTTTCCCTGGAAAACAGTGTCTGCTTATGAAAGAAGCACTGAGTCTCTATGTCAAACAGGGGTAGGAGCTACTGCTAACCACCTAGGAAAGCAGTAGATGGCCCAAGTGTTTGAGCCCCTGCATTCACAAAGGAGACCCGGAAGAAACTCCAGGCTCCCGGCTTCAGAGTGGCCCAGCTCTGGCCATTGCTGCCATTTGGGGAGTGAACCAGCAGATGGAAGACCTCTGTCTCTCTCTAACTCTGCCTTTCAAATAACTAAATCTTTAAAAATAAAAGAAACATTCTCTCCTGTTTTAGGATAGCTCGACAACAATCACTGTTAATTCTTCGAAGGTTTGATGGAAATCATCAAATCGAAGCCATCTGTTCTGCTTTGGCAGGAGTTTTTTACATTATTGGTTCAATCTTCTTTTTTTAAGATTTATTTTATTTATTTGAAAGGCAGAGTTACAGAGAGAGGTAGACAGAGAGAGAGGTATTCTATCTGCTGGTTCTCTCTCCAGATGGCCACAGAGGCCGGAGCTGCACCGATCTGAAGCCAGGAGCCAGGAGCTTCCTCCAGGTCTCCCTCGTGGGGGCAGGGGCCCAAGGACCTGAGCCATCCTCTTCTGCTTTCCCAGGCCATAGCAGAGAGCTGGATTGAAAGAGCAGCAGCAAGGACTAGAACCGGCACCCATATGAAATGCTGGCGCTTCAGGCCAGGGTGCCAGCCCCCAATCTCTTTACTTTTCAACAGGTTGTTTAGATTTTCTATTCTATGGGGCTTCCCAGGCCTCTCCGCACCCGCGGCTCCTGGTGTGCCCCAGCAGTTGAGGGAATGGGGCATCACCTGCGGCTGTGGGGCTCGTGGCCCAGGGCACTAGGGCTGGAGAGTGGATCCGCGACCAGCGGACCAGGACCTCAGAGCGGAGGCGTGCATGGCACACCCGGATCTCAGTAGCCACTGCAAGGTCAGGGACCTCTTGTCCTTGGGGGCTACAGCCGAGTCAGTCTTGGTGCAAGGACTCCCTGATTTGCCTTTGCCACTGTCACCAGGAAGACCAATCCCAGGTGGTCCCAGACACAGGGGCAGAGTGGAAGGAGGGTGTGACCATTCACACCCAAAATGAGCCCAAGCTGACACCATGGAAAACGAAAGTATTCAAAGAGCCACCTGTGGTCTCACATTGAGGCTGAGACCCTGCTCAGGATAGTTCTGTCACCAGCTGGCTGTGTGCTCTGGGTGCCTGTCTCTGGGAGCGAGTGATTCGCTATGGCTGGAGGGGGTAGAATGCCGAGCAGGTGTTGATTCAGCGCGTACCTGTGAGGCCAAGCCTCCAGAGGGCAACTTTAGGGCTTGTTCTCCTTTCTGCGGATGGAAGAGCTCCAGCTAAGAACTTCCCCAGGTCTGCAGCAGGGGTCTGTGGAGCCCTGCTGGGTGGACTCTGTTCTCAGGCATGGCCACCAGGGGGCAGAGCCACCCTCCCGTGGCCCTGGGCTGAGCCTGGGCTGGGGCAGTCTCTGGGTAAAGAGGCTGAAAGGCCCCACCCAGCTGGAGCTGCCCCTGCTGGCGTCCTGCTTCATAAAGCTCACTTCTCTTCACATCCTGCTCCTGCTCGGACACCCTCGCTGGCTGCCCCGTGCTGCGTTAAGCTCTTACACCATGGCCAGCACCCAGACCCCTCCCAGGGACTGTCTGCCTGCCCCTCCAGCACTGGTTCCCGCTCAGCCCGCCGGGTCCCCCACTTCAGCCACGTTGCAGCGCTGGGAATTGTCGTGACGGACCCACACGTGTTCCGTCCCCGCGCGCGTGCATTTATTGCAGTGGTTACCACTCTGCAGAGTGATTTGCCTCAACCTCTGCCTGGCAAAATTCCCAACCTTCGAGGCCCGTTTCATGCCGCAGCTGCTCCCCGAGACCGGAGACCAGAGCCCACAGCAGGCCCACAGCTGAGAGCGCCTGAGCGCCAGTGCAGGGTGATGCTCGGGCCTCCCTCTGGGCCTGGCCCTTCCTTTGCCTCCTGCCCTTGTTGCCCCTGCTCTTGCTCTGTGCATCCCGAACAGAAGGGGCCCGGGGCGGGGAGCTGACGGATTTGGGAATTGCTGTGAGATCAGTGAGTCAGGGAGCTGAACAGAGGCTGCCCTACCTCTGCCTGGGGGAGCCCACTCTTGAAAAAGAGAGGTGGTGGCCAGCACTGTGGTGTTAGTGGGTGAAGCCGCCGCCTGCAGTGCCAGCATCCCATGTGGGTGCCAGTTCTAGTCCCGGTTGCTGCACTTCCAATCCAGCTCTCTGCTATGGCCTGGGAAAGCAATAGAAGGTGGCCCAAGTCCTTGGGCCCCTGTACCCACGTGGGAGACCCAGAAGCAGCTCCTGGTTGCTGGCTTTGGATCAGCACAGCTCCGGCTGTTGCAGCCAATTGAGGAGTGAACCAGTGGATGGAAGACCTCTCTCTCTGTCTCTCCTTCTCTCTCTGTGTAACTCTGACATTCAAATAAGTAAATAAAATCTTTTTTTTGGTTGTTTTTTATTTTAAAGTTGCCCACGGGCTCTGCAGGCGGGCTTCCTGGAGGAGGGGCCCCATCTGCTTCCCCTGGAACTTGCAGCAATTGCAGGCTGACTTCTCTGGAGACACTGGCAGCAGAGAGTGGGCCTGGCTCTTTCCTCATGTGGGATCTCTGTCCTAAATGTGCTGTACATTGTGAATTGATGCTATAACTAGTACTCAAACAGTATTTTACACTTTGTGTTTCTGTGTGGATGCAAACTCTTGAAATCTTTACTTAATATATTCTAAATTGATCTTCTGTATATAAAGATAATTGAAAATGAATCTTGATGTGAATGGAAGGGGAGAGGGAGCGGGAGATGGGAGAGTTGCGGGGGGGGAGGAAGTTATGGCGGGGGGGGAAGCCATTGTAATCCATAAGCTGTACTTTGGAAATTTATATTAAATAAAAGTTAAAAAACAACAACAAAAAAGTGAGATAAATATAGAAACTTTGGAAATTATAGAGTTTAATTAATGCTGTACATTGTTTCAGCAAACCTGAAAACATTTGTGTTATTGTGACTGGTACTCCACTAGGAATGTCTACGATCTATTTTAATTATTCCTTTTGCTGTTTTTCTTAGAACCAAAGATAAGAAAATGAGAGCAAAATTAGATACTTCAGTTGCTTCCAGGAATGGCAGAAAAAGACAATGATTTGTGCCTATAATTATTTTACTTAGCAAATTCTGTAACTAAAAATAAGTACCATTAACAGACAATAAAATGTTTCAGCAAACAAAAATAAATAAATAAAAATAAAAAAATAAAAAGTAAAATAAAAATAAAAAATAAAAAATAAAAATAAATAAAAATAAAAATAAAAATAAAATTAAAAATAAAGATAAAGATGATAAAAAATAAATAATAAATAAAAATAAAAAAGATAAAGATAATAAAAATTAAAAATAAAAATACAAATATAAATAAAAAATATTTTCTCTGCATCCTACCCAGAAGGGCAATGATCATGAAATAAATTGTATGCAGCCTCCCTAGACTGAGAAGCACATACGTTCCATGACCACTAAACAGGTTAAGGCCACTGAACTGAAAATACCACAGTCTGTTGCTAAATCAAGTTTCTGAAATCGATTCATTGCTGCCTTACTTTGGCAAGCTGAAGGTTGAGTAGGGCTCCATGGTTTGGTCTACAAGAAAAGCTGTGCCTTCAAGTTGGAAAGGAACAATAAAGGGAGAAATCCCAGTTCTGGCTGTGTCATAAAGGAAAATAAACTTAATTTCTTTTTCCCATAGCAAGTAAAGCATGTGTACTTTATAGAACAAGTCTCTTCTGCAAAACTAAGTGCGTTGAATTGTGTGCTTGTTTAAAAAGAAGTTAGGATAAAAGTCTTATGCTAAAGCTTTATGTTTATGTAGAAGTCTCAAAGAAAAAATAAGTGGTATGGTATAAAGTACTTAATTTTATCCTAACATTGGTTAGAATAAAACATTTTCATTCTATACAAAGATAGTTGACGTGCATATTAGAAATTTTCCTTTAGGCAAATTCATAGCAAATTCTCCACTTTACACAAGATTATGTCATACAGATAAATAAAAAGCAATATGAAATTAAGGACTAGATTTTCTACACAAAATAGATGAGAAGGGGCCAGCACTGTGGTGTAGCAGGTAAAGCCACTGCCTGCAGTGCCAGCATCCCATATGAGTGCCGGTTCAAGTCCCAGCTGCTCCACTTCTGATCAGCTTTCTGCTGTGGCCTGGGAAAGCAGTAGAAGATGGCCCAAGTCCTTGGACTCCTGCACCCACGTAGGAGACCTGGGGGAGGCTCCTGGCTCCTGGCTTTGGATTGGTGCAACTCCGGCCATTGTGGCCATTTGGGGAGTGAACCAGCGGATAGAAGACCTCTCTCTCTCTCTGCCTCTCCTTTTCTCTGAAACTCTGACTTTCAAATGAGTAATTTTTTTTTTTCTTTTTTGACAGGCAGAGTGGACATTGAGAGAGAGAGACAGAGAGAAAGGTCTTCCTTTTTGCCATTGTTTCACCCTCCAATGGCCGCCGCAGCCTGCACGCTGCAGCTGGCACACCGTGCTGATCCGATGGCAGGAGCCAGGTGCTTCTCCTGGTCTCCCATGGGGTGCAGGGCCCAAGCACTTGGGCCATCCTTCACTACACTCCCTGGCCACAGCAGAGAGCTGGCCTGGAAGAGGGGCTACCGGGACAGAATCCAGTGCCCTGAGTGGGACTAGAACCCGGTGTGCTGGCGCTGCAAGGTGGAGGATTAGCCTAGTGAGCCACGGCGCTGGCCAAATGAATAAATATTTTAAAAAGATAGATGAGAAGTACTGAAAGAATAAGCTCTCTAAAAGTCGAAATGTAACAGAAAGCCTTATAAAAAAGGGAAATCAGGAACTGGGTCTGAATAGGTGAGGATAGACAAACAGGAAGAGCTAGAAAAGGCAGGCTAAGTAAAGGTGGAGATATGGGGAGATTGAACAAAAATCCCTGACAGTTTGCTAAAATGCAAAGACGGGAGTAAGCATTTATGTACACACAACTCAGAAATAAATGATCATACTGTTGGACCTCTCAGTTGTAGAGATGCCCACTTGCTCGAGAGGACGCCCAAAAATCCAGACTCCAGACCAGTTGATGCAAAAAGCATGAGGTATTTATTGTACGTTTGCGCAAACGGGCCCCCACCTAAGGCGGTGAGGAGCCCTGAGCGGCAGTTTCACACAGGTTATATAGTCAACAAATTAGCATATGGGATTGGCCGGTTCGGAGGGACAATTAGCATACCGGAAAGTGCTGAGGAGAGTGCTGAGGGAACCAGCTGAGGAGAATGCTGAGGAGAGTGCTGAGGGAACCAGCTGAAGAGAATGCTGAGGAGAGTGCTGAGGGAACCAGCTGAGGAGAATGCTGAGGAGAGTACTGAGATTCTCCGAAGGGGAGTGGCAGCTCTGCTCTGGGCATGCCTAGAGGTTCTCTAAAGGGGATAGACTTTTCCTTCCCAGAGAACGTGCCCGCTGGACCCTGGGGAACATCTAACCTCTTAAGAAGCCCCTGATATCTGCCCAGGCCTAGTTTCTTGTCCCTCTCCCCCATAAGGGTCCTTCAATACCAGCATTATTAATAAAAGCCAAAAACCGGGGAAAAAGCTAAATGTTCACAAACTGATTAATGGATAGTTCATGAGATAGAATTTTATGCTGATATGCATTATTTTATTACTATAAAATATATCCTAATGTAGTTCTAATAAATATATAATAGAAGATTATTTGACAATAAAACAAAGAAATATTGATAGACGCCACAACCTGGAGGAACACTACAAATGCTATGCTAAGTGTAAGTAGCTGGTCATGAAGGGCTACATCCTGCAGGGCTCTCTCTATATAAAATGTCCAGAACAGCAAATCTTTATAGAGACCAAACATAGGATGGTGATTGCATAGAACTGGGAAGACAGAAGAACTGCAGGGGTGATGACTAAGTGGTACAGGATTTCTTTTCAAGGAGATAAAAGTGCTCTAAATTGACTGTGGTTGTGGTTACAGAATTCTGAGAATACATTATGAATGGGACACCGAATTTCATTAGTTTAAATGAGAGAAATCTATGGCGTGTGAAATAGACGAGGGTCCTTTTGTGGGAAAATAGGGTTCAGGGCCAAGTTGACATTGATGTAAACAGTTTTGGAAATGCATGCTTAGTTTTTCATATTAACAATTCCCATGAACTGTATGAAGCCTCTCTGTAACTCAAATACTTGTTCTGAAAAATCTAGTGCAGGATCTAGATGGTTTTCTTAATTCTCTATTTTAGGTATACACATTATACATGATCTGCACATTTCTATCCTGTTATAAGATATACGAAAAAAAAAAAAAAAAGGGAAGGGAAGCAAATGCCCCTTTTCCAGATAGATTTTTTATTAGCTGAAAACTTTTACATTATGGAGAAAAGTATAATGGCTTTTCTGTCCAAATTATTCTGAAATCAATTAAAAATATGTCTTCACAAAAATGAAGGTAATAAATAACATTTTTTTCGAGCATTCCATTAAACGCTATCTTCCCATTAAATCTGGTATGATGGCAATGGAGCTATCACTAAAAATATTAAAAAGAAAATAAAGCTTTCAACTTCTAAGAGGAATAATGCATAATTCTCAACTTTCCTAAGAGTAAATACTGTTTCTGAAAATAATGTAATTGTAAGAAAAAAATGGCAGAATGAAAGACTGAGTTTAAGAAATAAATGCATTACAAAGATGAAATTATACTAAAGTTAATTATAATAAAAATACAAAAGAAATTCATGTTTACTAAAATTCCTATCCTAAAACACCTATATTATTTAATTGGCAACAGAATTACTATTGATATGTTAAAGTTTCATACTTACTTGTCTCCCAGTTTCCCTTGGTGTGTCATTTCTATTCTGTTTGTCTTTATCTAAGATTTGATGACAAGTCATTAAAATCTCCACTGCAATGCTAGTCTCAGAAGGACTTTCTTCAGCATTGGGTAGTACCTGGTAAGACACTTCTGTTACTACATCATAGGTCACATTATGACATTGTGATAATAAAATTTAATTCTAGTGTATATACAAATGGTCCTAGATTTGTGATGGTTTGACCTATGGATTTTTCAAACTAATGATGGTGTGGAAGTAACAAATGTTCTACATAAAAAAATACATCCATTTTTTCACTAGCCCACTTTATGGGCTGTTAGTATGCCAGACGTTACTCTCTCATGATGTTGGGTAGCAGCAGTGAGACACAACTGCCAGTCAACCACACAATCACAGGTAAATAACAAACACTCTACAGTGTACTGTGTTGTTCAGATAGGACGGTGGGTAGGTAAGTCAAATCAATGACTATCGTTGACTTAACAGTATCTTCTACTTAACAATGTCTATCAGTATATAATTCTGTCGAATGCCATAGAACAAATGTGCTTTGAAAACCAGCACATCATTGATTCACCTTCTTCTCTCATGTATACACATTCCCGTTTTTCACTGAACTAACCAGAGTACTAATTTCTTGCTTAATAAATTTTATGTGGTTAGATAATAGATTTAGCCCAGTATTGATTCCTTCCCTGATGAATATCCCCACTAAGTTTCTCTCATTGGCACTGCAATGATCAGATAATGGCTGTATTGGTTTTGTTTCCATTTAAGCATTTCCTTACTTTTTAATTTTCTAACATTGTAAGAACTCTCACTTGTGTTAAAACCATGTCTGGTGACTGATTTACTATTTTCATACTCTCATACTCTAATTTATTTTCCATTAAATGAAACTTCAGAGGTGATTAGTTAGGGGCTGGTGTTGTGGTATGGCAGGTTAAGCCACCACCTATGACATGGGCATCCCATGTGGGCATTGGTTCAGGTCCCAGCTGTTTCACTTCTGATCCAGCTTCCTGCTAATGTGCCTAGGAAGGCAGTGGAGGATGGCCCAGATCCTTGGGCCCTTGCACCCACGTTGGGGACCCAGATGAAGTTCCTGGCTCATCGCCAGCCATTGCAGCCATTTGGGGAGTAAGCCATCAGATGAGAGATTCTCTCTTTCAGTGTGTGTGTGTGTGTGTGTGTATCTCCCTCTCTCTAACTCTGCCCTTCAAATAAATAAAACTAAAGCTTAAAAAAAATAAAGGAGGAAGACAACTGGTTTACACATAATGGAGACACAGAGCACAAATGGGATGGAAAATTTTCAAGGTCAAGTTCATATTTTTATTCATGAAATGCCTGAACTACAACAGAGATGGACACTACGAATGCATCATTATGCACACAATCAGGTGTATCACTCATCAAAGTTGAGGATTTATCCTCTCTGTCAAAAACTTTACTCATCTCTGGTTCTTAAGACTTACTAGATATTCTATGGATAGTTTAAGTTTTGTAACTATTTAAAATGTTTCCAATTAAATATTAAATCATGAACTCCTGATTGTAAAAAGCTAATCTGAAAGTCATTTTGTGTGGTGCATGGTGTTATTAAAGCAAGGAAATATTAAACCAGCAATTTAAATTTAAATTTTGACATACCTGTTCTTTTTCCCTTTCATCAGAACATGCTGTTTCTACCTTAGGGATTGTTTCAATATTACAGGATGGTGAGGAAATGGGTTTCACTTCAGTTGTCTTATGTTTGTAGCTATCACCATCAAATTGACCCTGGGCCATGTCTTCTATAGGTGTTGTTTCTTTACCACTGTCTGTAACAGTAGAAACACTGTATCTCATCATTTGAATCACATGCTTTGAAGCCCCAAATTCAAAAGGTTTCTGGACTACTAAAGTGAGGCATATGTCCAGTGTCTAATCCATTTAGTGTTAATTTGGCTCATTTTTTTGTCCTTTGCATCGGTAAATCGAATCCCCATGACAGATCTATATGTTTAGTTAAGTACACTATGCAGTATAGTTTAAATAAAGATATAATTGTTTTAAAAATAGAAATGAAATTTATTTTTATGTGTTGAAAGTTTAACTTAAGCTTGATATTTAGTTGAATATTTACTTCTTTAAGACACACTTCTAATTGTTCAAAATGGGAACCAGCTACTTGGGGAGTAATAAACGTCACCAGACTCAAAGAATACAAACATGACACATGTCCATACACAGATTCATCCCCTCCACACACAAGAGTAAACCCGTCAGACACCAAATGAAAACATATAGGAGAAACACGCTCTCTACCTCACACCAGTATCATTTTAATAACATGAGACTGGGTTGTTCATTGTTTATGATTTCCACAGCCACAGCCACTCTTAGATTATTACACCTTTATCAGTGTATAAATTGTTGTTTCTATTTGAAATGCTTTCCTCTACAGCTCTAAGACATTTTCTTTTCCCTTTTAAGACTTTGCCAGCACTGTGGCCAAACAGGGAGAGCCACTCCCTGGGATGCCAGCATCCCACATGGGTGCCCTTTCATGTCCCGCTGCTCCACTCCCATCCATCTTCCTGTGAATGCACCTGGGAAAAGCAGTGGATGGAAGATCTTTCTCTCTCTTCCTCTCTCTAACTCTGCCTTTCAAATACATCCATAAATCTTTTTAAAAACATCAAACACCCTGCTGTGTTTGTGTTGGTTAATCATTGGATTTCAGCCTAGATCTCCCATTTTGTCAAAGTTCTAAAATATAATCCTGGAGCCCTGACACAAATTTATGCTAAATATCAGCCTAAACAAAATTATTCTTTACCCTAATTCTATGATTTATATGTGGTTTTGATTAAAAGAATACTAATGACTTCCTAAATGGTATTCTGTTGCTTGTATGTTGCAGTATGGGAGTAGACACAAACTCAACCTTGACATAAAGTGATCATAAAGTGATTTTTGGAAAGCATTATACTATTATAAAGCCATGCAGAGGTCCTTGGAGAGCTGGATTTTGTTTCCTGGTAGCTATGACTCACATTAGTCACAGAGAATGGAATTCCTTATTATAGCAGATGGCATAAGGCACTATAGCTTACACTGCCAGAAACACTGGTTCAAGTCTTGACTGCTCTGTTTTGATGGAGCTCTCTGCTAATTCACCTGGGAAAGCAGCAGAGGATAACCCAAGTACTTGCGCCCCTGCCACCCATGTAGGAAACCCTGGATAGAGTTTCATGCTCCTTGCTTTAGCATGGCTCAGCTGCGGCTGTTGTGACCATTTTGAGGAATAAACTAGTGAATGGAAGACCTCTTTCTGTCACTCTGCTTTTCAAAGAAATTAATGAATCTTGAAAAAATTCCTTAATGGATACACAGCTCCAGTGTTAGTCTATTATTCAATTTTCAGGTTATATGTCCAAATTTGTGCATTCTGATTGATTTTTGGTCTTTGATTCTAATACAATAGATGTTAATCCTCAATTTTCAAATTTCTGTATCTTTGACAAGCCTTATTACTGACTGTCAAACTGGTAGAATTATCACCTAAAAAACTTAAAAATGAATTTTCAATTATTAGATTGAAAGGTATATGTGCACTTCTTTGTTTTAGTTACAGACATTTGAAACATAATCAGACTTAAGAAATCTTTTTTTTTTTTTTTTGGACAGGCAGAGTGGATAGTGAGAGAGAGAGAGAGAGAGAGAGAGAGACAGAGAGAAAGGTCTTCCTTTGCCGTTGGTTCACCCTCCAATGGCTGCCGCGGCCGGTGCATCATGCTGATCCGAAGCCAGGAGCCAGGTGCTTCTCCCAGTCTCCCCTGCAGGTGCAGGGCTCAAGGACTTAGGCCATCCTCCACTGCCTTCCCGGGCCATAGCAGAGAGCTGGCCTGGAAGAGGGGCAACCGAGACAGAATCCAGCACCCCAACCGGGACTAGAACCCGGTGTGCTGGCGCCGCAAGGTGGAGGATTAGCCTGTTAAGCCATAGCGCTGGCCTAAACTTAAGAAATCTTAATGACATATTTTACTAACTGATAGGCTGTTTTGAATTATTTGATTTTTTTAAGTTTTATTAACAGCAATTGTATATATTTAATGGCATGTAGTATGAAATCTCAGTATATGTATATGGTGTGTACTCATCAAATCAGGGTATCAACATTTCCCCTTCTTTGACATTATACAGATAACCATTTTTTATATCCATATTTGAAAAAAAATTTACCAGCTTAAGAATGAGAGATTTTAAAAATAGCAGGCTTAAATCTGATGTCTTAAAGTACTTCCATGTTTTGATATCCTAAAGTCTCAAGCTTGAAATTGTTTTTTACGTGCTCCACATGTAGAACCTCTGTCCTTAATGAGTTGTACTATGAGAATTAATGCTAAAACTTGTACTTAATACTTTGTACTTAATATAGAGTAGACTCTATATTTTCATCTTCTAGAGTATATGTAAAATGCAAACACAGATCCACTACTGAGAACAATTATTACTGTGAATTATAACTATACATACATAAATAAAACTCTACCCATGAGTAATTCATTTAATAAAAGTAATAGCAAGAGAGAATTTCAGAGGTTTGAAGCAGTTTCAGAAAGAAGATGGCAGTGATGTTGAATTAAGATGGCTAAAGAAAACACCAAAAAGAAATGTGTATCATATTTGTATCTTCACATTGTACTTCATACAATAGCATTTTAAACACAAAAATGTTGATCAATACACACTCACCATATAAGTTGTCTGGTTTAAATTCCTCAACATACGTTATCTCTGTTTGGTGTTATTGACTACTTTGAAGTACAGATGTGTCAGTATTGTCATTCCCATTTACCCACAGATTTTTCTATAGAAAAAAATACAACTTCAACAAATGTATTCATTCAATTACTCCTCCACTCACTCACTCACTGAAACATTTATTGTGTCAATAAAATCATAAGCACCATTCTAGGAAAAGATAAAAATGTCCATAGAAGGCAGATTCGACATTATGTTCAAGTGGGGGTAGACATACAGTATACAAAATTAAATTCAGGTTAAAAAAATATAATTAATTATTTAATTAATTATTAATTAAATAAGTAATAGAAGATTTTACCTTGGCAATTAAATTGATTTCTTCACTACTGTCAGGAGTGGTTTTGATGCAAGTGCTTTAGAGCAAAAATATATAACAAAGATTGTTAAATTATTTCCATTAAAAAGATCTAGTAAAAGGTCAGCTATCCATAGATTAAATGGTGACTTTTATATAATGAAAATTTCACTTTTGCTTTAGAAAATTTTCTATCCCCGTTTCTGCTTCCATCTCTCTTATTCTAAGGAAATACTTAATGAAGACAATTCATTCTATAACAAAGTGTGAGTGCCAATAAATTGGCAGTGCCTGAGAAAAACTGGTCTTTACAATTTGTCTACCCTAAAGGTTCAACTGAAAATCCAATGGTTGCCCTAAGTTTTATTACCTGAATGTAACAAACATGGTAACCTTGGCTGGTGCCATGGCTCACTATACTAATCCTTCTCCTGTGGCGCCAGCACCCTGGGTTCTAGCTCCGGTTGGGGTGCTGGATTCTGTCCCGGTTGCTCCTCTTCCAGTCCAGCTCTCTGCTGTGGCCCGGGAGTGCAGTGGAGGATGGCCCAAGTGCTTGGGCCCTGCACCCACATGGGAGACCAGGAGGAAGCACCTGGCCCCTAGCTTCGGATCAGCGCAGCGCGCCGGCCGTAGCAGCCATTTGGGGGGTGAACCAATGGAAGGAAGACCTTTCTCTCTGTCTCTCTTTCTCACTGTCTATAACTCTCTCACTGTCTATAACTCTCTCTCTGTCTCTCTCTCTCACTATCTAACTCTGCCTGTCAAAAAAAATTAAAAAACAAAACAAAACATGGTAACCTGTAACACAGTAGAAAAATACATGGTCCGTCTCCCATTGCCTATCCTTGTTTTATAGGGTAAACTGTGTAATGTAAAAATGGAAGTCTTGAAAAATTCAGCATAGAAATCACTTATTAAGAAGGCTTCATTGCTTCCTATTACCCAAAAACAATATAAAGAATCCTTGGAAACATACAAAATTTTTGAGTGCTAAAGGTATACAGGCCAAAGAACAAATGTATGGACTTTTACTGGTGATTTTCTCAGATTAAAATATTAAATATTATGTAATCAATATTAAGTCTTGCCTCATTCAGGTATACATAAACTGGTAAGCCATTAAAAACCTCCATAACACTGAGATACCCAAATAGAGACTCTACTGGAAAAACAAGAGTCCCAACACTTGTACCTCTACTTATGTATCAGTACCATCTAAATGTCTTTGCTTCCTATGGCCCCACCCCTACCCCAGGACACAATGGCAAAATATGATTTGAATAATAATTTGGATATCAATAAAAGTAGCATAAATTTGTGGCTTCATGCCAAAATGTCTTATTTTTTGGTTAATGGATTACCGTTAAAGCCAATGGATTAAGGATGAAGACAATACAATTACGGTGTCAAGTATGTGGGATTAGTGGGAGGCATACGGGTCACTGAGGACTTATTCTCCAAAAGTAGTTCTCTTGAGGGTTGAACGGCACCATGGTTATCTCTCTGCTTGCCGGCTTGCCAAGTCATCTCCTCCTGCTTATATCCACCAGCTACCACAGTCATCAGATACCAGACTAATGGTGCCACCTGGCCTTGGAGTATGAACCTCAAAACCAGAAGCCCCTCTTCCAGGCACAGTGGGTTAAGCCACTTGCAATGCCAGCATCCGTATTGGAGCATTTGTTCAATCCCTGGCTGCCCAGGGCCAATCCTGTTGCCTGTTAATACATTTCAGAAAACAGTAGAACACACCCCAAGTATCTGGGCTCCTACCACCTGCATGGGAAAACTGGATGGAGTTCTGGGCCATTTGAGGAGTGAACAAACCCCCACCTTCTTCCCTGCCTCTCTGTCACTCTGTCAAGTATATAAAGTTTTTTAAAAATGTTACTGGGGGGGTGTCCTAGATGTGTAAATTTTTGTTAAATTTTTCTAAGTCGTTGTGATGAACAATTTCAACCTAGAGCTAGTGCAGTGGACTGACTCTCCTGTCACCCACATGCCACTTTCATTCATCATTTGGGAACCTGGCCGAAAACAGGAATGAAAACAGACAGACCCGCTTGTCGAGAACTCTGTTTCATGTTCCCTGGGAGGAGTAGCCTAGCTTTATTTATAAAATCTTTTTCTGCCAACTTCCCATCAAGGCATTCTAGGTTTGGAAGATGAGTTTAGACTCCTCTCTTAGCAATTCGCATAGAATACTAAGCCAGCTAATCATCTGCTCTTCCCTCTTGTTTGCCTCTTGATCACCACCTACTCACTCCCAGTCTGGTTTTCCCAGGGTCCTCTTAAAAAGGGAACTTAAGGCAAGCTTACAACTCACCAACTCCTAGTTACCAAAAACTGTGAATTCTTACACCCAAAACTGAAGACCACTTTGTCTACACACGTAAACCAGAAAAAATAAAACAAAAGTAAACACACCATCTTGGTATTTTTCCCCAATTACCTAATTTTCAAGTAGCTGACATTTTCTCTTTTTTCCTGTCCCAGTTTCCCCCTTACGCCTTGCCACGGAGATTTACGTAGGAAGTCAACAACAGCAAGGTTTCTACTTACTGTATTATGCTTTTGCCTTGTGTCTTAAACTAAAGCCTGTTTGCAAGACAAAATTTACTTTCCTGTGTTATTTTACACTAACTAGAAAAAAACGTGAGTGGAATGATATATTTGAAGACAGTTTTACCTTTAACAGTGTTTTCCCCGATACTGACCACAAATACATGGAAATCTGTACTCTCTAATGCTTCTGTAAAAACATCAATATTTAAAGTGAAATCTTAGACAGTTATTTTAAAATATGTTCACACAAGGAATACTTGAACTTAAAAATATGGAAAACTGATTCCAAATATTATAATATTCGAACAAATGCATTTCAAACAGTTTGGAAAAAAGTTGATCATACCTTATTTTTTGCATTAATATCAGCGCCATAGTAAAGCAGTTCTTTTATCATTGGCAAGTTGTTACTAAGTGCAGCATAATGCAGGGCCATGTTCCCCCCACTGTCCATGTGGTTTGAGTTTGCTCCTTGGGACAATAACATTGTGACACATTCCTTTTCCAAACATTGGGTGGCCTGTCAGTATGATACCGATAAATAGAGTGTAAGTTCCCATAATTCAAAAGAAACATTCTCCTGGTTTCACCCACTAGTTACATTTAAGTGAGATCAATTCATTTGTATTCTCATCATTTAAACCACATCTTTCCTGTGCTGGAAATGGGTGACTACTGCATACCTTAATTAATGGAGTTTCCTCCTTTTTGTCAGTGGGGTCAATTTCACACTTATTGTTGAGAAGAATATGTACCACTTTTGGTTGGCCACTGACACATGCCAAGTGCAGCAGAGTCCTATGGAAGTGAACAAGCTTTTAGGAAGTTACAGTGCACAGTCTCCAAACAATTATCCATGTTACTGTGAGCATCAAATAGCATAATATTACGTGCCCTCCAAAGGAATACTTTTCTTCTGGAAAAAGTACAGTACTTATGAGCTCTCATTACCACTAAAGAAAGAGTAGCCTATTAGAAGAGATGACACCGGCGCTGTGCATAACAGGCTAAGCCTCTGCTTGTGGTGCCAGCATCCCATGTGAGTCCCAGCTTCGCCACTTCTGACCCAGCTCTCTGCTATGGCCTTGGAAAGCAGTAGAAGATGGCTCAAGTCCTTGGGCCCCTGCACCCATGTAGGAGACCCGGATCATGCTCCTGGCTCTTGGCTTTGTCCTGGCTGTTGTGGTCCTTTGGGAAGTGAACCAGCGGATAGAAGGCCTTTCCTCCCTCCCTCCCTTGCTTGCTCGCTCACTCTCTCTCTCTCTCTCTCTGTTACTCTACCTCAAAGAAATCAAAGAAAGAAGAGGAGAAAGAGGCGGCGGAGGAGAAAGCATGGCCCTTATATTCAGCAGAGGTTTTTTTGTTTTAAATTTATATATATATATATATATATATATATATATATATATAAAAGATTTATTTATTTGAAAGAGTTACAGAGAGGCAGAGGCAGACAGACAGAGAGAGGTCCACTCCCCAGATGGCAACAATGGCTGGAGCTGGGCTGACCTGAAGCCAGAAGCTTCTTTCAGATCTCTGCCCAAGGACTTCAGCCATCTTCCACTGTCTTCCCATTAGCAGGGAGCTGGATCAGAAGTGGAGCAGATGGGACTCAAACCGCTGCCCATATGGGATCTAGCACTGTGGTCAGCGGCTTTACCCACTACACCACAGTACCAGCCCCCAGCATAGCTTCTTACATTCAGCACAGCTTGGTTGAATCCTATGTTAATCTCTGCTACTTATTAGCTCTATCAGCCTTTTCCTGCCTCAGTTTCCTGATCACACTGCGATTCCCGAGTGACACTCTATGCAAAGGATTTAGCACGGTTGCTGGCACAACTAACAGCTCAGTAATGGTCAGATATACTCACTACTAATATGACTGCTTAAGGAAGACACCATTTAAGACTACAATAATACAAGTGTCACAATGTTGCAGGTATGTTTGAGGGATTAGAGAGAACACTGCACTGTTTCGTCTCACTTCCATGTGTCTGTCACTGGAGCACTGCTTATCTTCATTCGGGATATCCCCATTATCACCGCAGGTGGAGGATTAGCCTATTGAGCTGTGGCGCCAGTCCCAACAAATGTTTTTAAAAATGCTCTGGGCCGCCACCTACAGTGCCAGCATCCCATATGGACACTGGTTCAAGTCCCCTGCTCCACTTCTGATCCAGCTCTCTGCTATGGCCTGGAAAAACAGTAGAAAAAGGCCCAAGTCCTTGGGCCCCGGCATCCACATTAGAGACTGGGAAAAAGCTCCTGGCTCCTGGTTCCTGGCTCCTGGCTTCAGCTTTGTACAGCTCCAGCCATTGCAGCCATCTGGGAAGTGAACCAGCAGATGGAAGACCTCTCTCTCTCTCTCTCTCTCTCTCTCTCTCTACCTCTGTAACTCTGCCTTTCAAATAAATAAAATAAATCTTAAAAAAAAAAAAAAACTCAATATGAAAACAGACTCTTGATTACCAGAAACCAGGAAAGCTTCGAAGGATAGAGGGAGTTTAGATTTAGACAGCAGGGGAATATGGGAGCTTTTGTTTGGTCCTTCCATACCCCAGTAACCCAGCAGCACCTTGCTGGCTAGGGCTTTAAATAAAACTCTCTATGCTTGGGTCTCTGTCCCAGAGTTTCTATGTTCTGCCCAGTTCCACAGAGAGACTTGGGGATCCATCCCTCCATGCAGCTGCCAGGTTTTGGGTGCTACTGCTCATTGTGGCTTGGGCCTGAGGTTCTTGCATTCCATCCAACCCAGTAATCAGCCTGAATAGAGAGGTCCAAGACTTCTTGTTCTATTTTCATAAAGTCAAAGTGACACACCGAAATCCAGCCACTTGCTCAGTCAGCATCTGTGAGACCCACCTCCTCCATCCAGCATTAGTGCTATTCTTGGAGCACTGGAGTTGGGCAGTGGGTAGGAGTCTATGAGACCATCCTGCTCTTGGAGCCATCACTGAACTCCCAGCTCCAGCTCCTGACTTGGACATTGGCTGGGAGTGAATTTGCCAGGTCCACCCACAGCACCAGTGGAGTCTGCTTCCAACACCCTGGAAATCCCTCACTCTATTCCCTCGCTTGGGAGATGGCTGAGGGTCCTACAAAACAAGGATTTCAGAGATCACATTGAGCCACAGGGACATCCCTATTCCTAGTACTGCTACCCTCAGCTATACCAAATAAAGTTATAGGGAGATGATACTACAAAACAAGCAAAAAACCAGTAACCAAAGGCACAGCTCCATAGAAAAACCTTTAAGAAACAAAAACCATTCTCTAAAAGTGATAGAAACAATCCCCCAGATGTGCAAAAATCAACATGGAAACACAAGAAATATTAATAAGGAAGGCAACACAACAACCCAGAGAGAATACAATAATGCATTTATATCAGACCATGAAGAAAGGGAGATCAATAAAAGGCCTGAGAAAGAATTCCAAAGAATAATTATAATGTTTCTCAGAGATACAAAAAGTTAAACAGTTAAATCAGAAAATCAGTACATGATAGGAATAAGAAATCTAGTGAAAAGATAGAGATATTGAAAAAGAATAGAACAGAAATATTGGAAATGTACTCAATAAGTCAAATAAAAAACACAGTAGAGCCCCTTTTTTTTGCCCTTCTTTCACCATTATTGACCTTTGTTGCCCTTGTTGTCCTGAGCCTTCGGGGTGGGTGGCTTTCGGGCTGCCCAGTCTCTGCCTTCACTTTACTACCCATGCTAAGCTGCTTGTAGCTGCTCATAATCAAATGCTCGCTGCACGTGGCTCCTGGCCTGCTCTCTGCTCGGTGTGGCCCCAACTAATCTCCGGATTTCCTTTTCTCCCTTAGATAGAGCCCTCACTCTCCTATGCATTTCTCTCTAAATAAAAAAGCTTAAAAAATATATACAGTGGAACGCCTTAGCAACAGACTTGATCAGGCAGAAAAAAAGAATATCTGATCCTGAAGACAGGTCTTTTGAAGCATTCCAGACCAAAAAAAAAAAAAAAGGTGTGTGTGTGTGGGTGGCGCCGCTGTGGCATAGTGAGTAAAGGTGCCACCTGCAGTGTCAGCATCCCATATGGGCACCAGTTCTAGTCCCGGCTGCTTCACTTCCAATCCAGCTCTGCTATGACTTGGGCAAGCAGTAGAAAATGGCTCAAGTGCTTCAGCCCCTGCACCCACGTGGGAGACCTGGAAGAAGCTCCTGGCTCCTGGCTTCAGATCGGCGCAGTTCCGGCCGTTGTGGCCATCTGGGGAGTGAACCAGCGGATGGAAGACCTCTCTCTCTCTCTCTCTCTCTCTCTCTCTCTCTCTCTCTCTCTCTCTGCTTCTCCTCTCTCTGTGTAACCCTAACTCTCAAGTAAAAAAAAAATAAATCTTTAAAAAAAAAGAAAAAGAAAAATTGTGTATATCTGTATTTATATAATATCCACACATGAAGTGGATATAGCAAAATGTTAAAAATGGTTAAATCTCAAGTCTTAAAATTGCTCCTAGGAATACAAAGAAGAACAAAGAAATGTCATACCATACCCCATAAATATGTATTATTTTTGTTAAAAAGATTTTTAAAATGTTTAAAGAAAAGCACAACAGGATAAGCCAAGCTTTACCGTAGAAAAACAGTCTTCTGGGAAATGTTTCTATTTCAGAATGTTATTATAAGAGTGAAATAATTGGGGATACAATTCCTTTGCAAGAAATACTGAAGCTTTTTCTTAGGGAATTGACAAATTTTATTTCTCAACGTTCCTGAAGTTAACCTAAAACTTCATGCGTGTCATCACATTTCAGCAAAAAAATAACAAAATTATCGGACTGTGACTTGCCTTGAAAATATTGGCATCAGGATAAAATCTGCCATCAGCTAGGTGGGAAATCTAAAGTGGGCATTTAAATTCCAATTTATACTTATTCATCACTTACTGGTAAAGACAGTGTATAAGGCAGTAGCTTTTATTCATTTTATTACAAATTTTTGGCAAACAGACTTCAGTAATGTTTATTTCTTCATATTTTTGTCTTTGAAACTTTTATTTATGTGAACATGCACTTTTTTACATTAAAATATTTATCTAGGTAGCAACTGGGTATTTCAAGAAAACAGCACGAGCACAATTTTACCCATTCCCACAGTGAAGTTCAGGTGCTTCATAAAAGGGCCACAGCTGCCCCATGTGGCTGTAGAGGGAAATGCTATGATTTAAGGAAGATAAAAGGGAGGCTCTGCCAACTACTGCAATATTAATTGTCCCTAAAAAAAAGTCTCAAATTTTCCACAAGCTTTTGCTTCTTTCTTACACCTGCAGCTTTCTTTTATGATCTCTGTCAGAGTTTAGAAATCGGTATTTTCCATCAAAGAATTTTTGCTTTTTAAAATAAACATTCATTAGCAGAAATCCTTCAGATTAGCTAAACCTCTACCACGTCATCAAATGTCCACTCAATAAATATTTTTGAAGGGAAAAAAGCTAAAATAAATGATAGCCACTAATTAAAAAGGAAAACAAAAAAGATCCAAAATAAACTAAAACAGGGGGAAAGGCACTAAAATAAAATTCTAAAAGTGTCTAATATCAGAATGATAGAATGTCCAAAAGAATTTCTCTTTGGGTGGAATGGTCTATTTCAAACACAGCTATGTGCATAGAAAAGGCACTTATTAAGAGCTGCACAAATTCAGACAAGGCCTTTGCATCATAAAACGCAATAGTATTTTTTTAAAGATCTAATAAAATATTTTCTTGTCCTATATGCTGAGCTAATTTAGTCAAGATTTAAAACTTCTTTGTGGAATGTGAATTATAAATCATTCATATGCAAATGAATTTATTTACAAGCCAAAATTATGAGTCTTTTGCTTGGAATTTTTTTAAAGATTTATTTATTTTATTTGAAAGTCAGAATTACACAGAGAGAGAAGGAGAGGCAGAGAGAGAGAGGTCTTCCATCCGCTGGTTCACTCCCCAGATGGCCACAATGGCCAGAGCTGTGCTGATCCGAAGCCAGGAGCCAGGAGCTTCTTCCAGGTCTCCCACGAGGGTGCCAGGGCCCAAGCACTTGGGCTTTCTTCTACTGCTTTCTCAGGCCATAGCAGAGAGCTGGATCGGAGGTAGAGCAGCCAGGTCTTGAAGTGGTGTCCATATGGGATGCCAGCCCTTATAGGTGGCGGCTTAATCCCCTATACCACAGCACCAGCCCCTTGTTTGGAATTTTTGAAATCCAGAGTAGATCAAGAGCAATGTCTGTCTAAGACTAGTACAATTTAGATGAAAGACTTTCAGAGTTTTGTCACTTTTTAAAGAATATCTTGACTTGTAACTCATGAGTGCTTACAGATTTGGGGTAAAACACATACGTACATACACAAACACAATGCCCCATGAGATAAGAAGTAATTTTAAATGAAAATAAAATAGGGAAACTGTACTCAATGCTTGTCAAATTCAAAACACTAGGAAAGAGGCCAGCATTGTGACCCAGCAGGTTAAACCACTGTCTGTGATGCTGGCATCCCATATAAGTGCTGGTTAAAGTCTTGGCTGCTCCACTTCTAATTCAACTCCCTGCTAATGTGCTTGGGAAAGCAGAGGAAGATGGCTCACTTGTTTGGGCTTCTGCCATCCACATTGGAGACTGGATGGATTTCTGGGCTCCTGGCTTTGGCCTGGCCCAGCCCTGGACTTTGTGGCCACTTGGGAATTGAACCCATTGGATGGAAGATCTCTCTCTCTAACTCTACTTTTCAAATAAAAATAAATAAATCTTTTTTTTAAAAAATGAGGAAAAATATAATTGCTTGTATCTATGTAAAATATAAGCAACGAGGAGAATGAAGAGTTATTTGGAGTTTGATAACCAGAATTATAACTAAGAGTCATGCTAAGGAAAAATTTACACTATGTGGCAGAGATGGTTTGTGGCCATGTTTCTACCTTTTGCCCCAGTCATAGCAACAATAACAAATTCCTGATTTTATCTGTGCATTTCTCTGTGCCCAACCCAAAATGTAATTTCCTAAACTTCCTTGCAGCCAAGTTTGGCATGTGATTAAGTTCTGGCATGCTATTAGAGTTTTAAATGGAACATGGGGGTGTTTCTGGGGGGGAGGAAGATAGAAGGGCACACACACCTTAAAGGGCTTGGGGCCAGTGCTGCGGCTCTCTTGGCTAGTCCTCCACCTGCAGCGCCAGCACTCTGGGTTCTAGTCCCGATTGGGATGCCAGATTCTGTCCCAGTTGCTCCTCTTTCAGCCCCGCTCTCTGCTATGGCCTGGGAAAGCAATGGAAGATGGCCCAAGTGTTTGGGCCCTACACCCACATGGGAGACCCAGAAAAAGCTCCTGGTTGCTGGCTTTGGATCGTCCCAGCTCCGGCCATCGCGGCCATGTGGGGAGTGAACTAGCAGGCGGAAGGCCTCTTTCTCTCTGCCTCTCCTTCTCTCTTTGTGTAACTCTGACTTTCAAATAAATAAATAAATCTTAAAAATAAATAAAAATAAAGTAGATGCATTACACGTGATGATTAAGCTGCCAGAATCCAGAAGCAATCATCACTTTTGGCCATTCAGTACACCAAATATTTTTATTATTATTTTTAGTTACATAATATACAACATATCTTCTTAAGAAACATCAATTCTCTGACAAATTTGGTTACATCTGAACTGCCCAGCTGAAAATTCTACCTCTGCAGTATTTAAAAGTGAAAACTCCACTTTCAATATATACTTTGTCTGGAAAATTTCTCCTCTACAGATGTTGCCGTTGATTTCTCAACAATGTTGCAGTGGATTCGTTTCTGAGAGGAGGAGCGTGGTGGGGGCAAGAGGTGCGGAGTCACCACATAGACCCCGGGAGTCAGGTGAAAGCAGGCTTGAGGCGAGCAGCCTGCGGACTCGTTTATTACAGTTGGAACTACATCTTATATAGCCAAGACCAGCCAATCTGGTCAAGGGGCGGTCTATGCCCCAACCAATCACAGCCTGTTGCCAGGCAGGCTCGTTGCCAGGTGGGTTTCAAAGCCATTCCTGAGTAACTGACACTCACTTGCCAGTGGCCACCTTGGCATGGCCTTCTCATTCCACCACATTTCTCCCTTTTCGTTTATTTTTGAGCAACGGGAGGCATGATTCTTGGCCATACCATTGTTGACCCCGTTTCCATGTGGTCTCCGTACACAGCTGTGCCTGTCTTAGGTTGTCTCCCAGGGGATCTTACCCGTCATTGGGACTGTCAGTCAACGCAATTCTTGACAGTGTATTTGCATCAATTAATTTTAGTTGATTTTCAAATAATGATTCTATAGCAGTTCTCTTACATGTAATTTACATACAACAATATGTCTAGATCTTAACTCTACCACTGGATGAGTTTGACAGTGGTGGTCATCCATATAACCACCACTCTAGTCAAGGTACAGGACATTGCCATCACCCCAGAAGGTTCCATGGGAACACTGTTCCTCTGTCATTCCCCACCTCCATGTACAAAGATAAGCATTTCTTTTTTTAAGATTTTATTTATTTATTTGAGAGGTAGAGTTACAGAGAGAGGGAGAAACAGAAAGAAAGGTCTTCCATCTGCTGGTTCACTCCCCAGATGGCCACAATGGCCAGAGCAGAGCCCATCTGAAGCCAGGATCTCCGTCCAGGTCTCCCATGCAGGTGCAAGGGCCCAAGGACTTGGGCCATCTTCTACTGCTTTCCCAGGCCACAGCAGAGAGCTGGATCAGAAGAGGAGCAGCCAGGACTTGAACCAGTGCCACAGGTAGAAGCTTAGTCCTCTATACCACAGAGCCGGCCCAAAGATAAGTATTCCTACCTTAGTTTCTTTATCTTATGTGGCTGGAAAATAGAACTAAAAATGATTTTACAATTTAAAGTTGATAAAATATGGTTACGAACCATAAAGTTCCATGCTGCCTGCAGATGCTCTTAATATGCTTTGTCTATGACAAGCTTGTCTGATATGTGCAAGAGAAAAATGAAAAAGACCTTGAGCTTCATCAACTTAGCAATCTGAATATCAACAAAATCTGCCAAAACATCAGTGATACTTACAAGAGTTACAAAATTTAAAGTCTTAGGAAAGAAGAGAGCTAGAATGTATAGTGATTTGCAGTTGAAAATACGAAGTTTACTCTAAAAAAACATTTAAACATGCTAAATTATTGTTTAGGGTTGAAGTCTGCATTAGGTAAGCTAAACGTTGTTTCTTTTGTCCTAGTCCAATATATTTAATAAAAAACAAGTTGTGCATGGAGAGAAGCCTTCTTTGCTTCTTAGAACCATCTTATTCCATCAGTCTTAGTAGCTCACTTTCCCCTACTTTAGAAGGCACTTGGAGGTTTTGGTGCACTACAAATGTACAATGCAACACTGGAAGTTTTACTCATCAACACAACTACCAAAATTCTGAGGTATAATATCGAGACAAAAACTATAAGACCAAACAGTGCAATTCCCAGGCGTCCTTAACCAGCATGTCCATATCCCAGAGAGTCATTTTTCTCTAAGTACGGCTGATGGGTGCTGGTGTCCATGGTCAGAGTTCTGTTTGAGGGTGCATCGCTGCATACTTGGGGGCCAGTTCTTTGATCAGATTCACATAGTCAGTTTTCTCTGCACAAGCCCTGCACTCTTCCCCCCAGCTCCGCAGTATCTGTTTCAGTTCTGCTACTCTCATCTTCCACAGGTCAGCTGATGCCAAGTCCAATTTCTTTTCTAAATGCCAAAAAAGAGCATAATTGAAAAAAATTAAATCATAAAACCCTATGAAACACTTCAAGAAGCATATGGTATTGCTTATCTCAATGCTGACCTATGGTCCAAAGTGGGGAATGGTTTTAATTTCCATGGAAACCAAAATATACCATAAAGAAAATGTGACATATACAGCCAGCCCTCCATATCTGTGGATTCCATATCTGCAGATTCAATCAACCATAGGTCAAAAATATTCAGATAGAAACATTGCCTCTGTCCTGAATGTGTACAGACTTTGTTCTCATCATTCCCTAAACAATGCAGAATGACAGATATTTGCATAGTATTTACATTGTATTAGGTCCTGGAAGTCAACTACAGAAGATTTGAAGTATGTGCAAGGAAGTGCCTAGGTTAAATGCAGATATGCACCATTTTATATAAGAAACTTAAGCATCTACAGATTGGAGTAGCCTGGAACCAATCTCCCATGGGATACCAAAAGACAACTTTACCAAGCTATCAGAATAATTTGTGTTCTATTCAACTTTCTTTCCCAGGGATCTTATTTGCTTGAGTGTACTACCACCCCAAGGATTCACAAGATCAGCATTATTAAAGCAACTAGCACCACATCCTAATTGTGCTCCTAAAGTAAAAGGAAGGAAATCCATAAAAAGCTGTGCCTTTGGAGGGCCATGATTGTGGCCAACTAAAAGCCATAAATCATAGTTAACCAGCAGGTTACGGTTCACTTTTGCCCATAGGACCGTCTTCAGTAAGACAGATGAGAAAACACATTACAAAACACTCTTGGGGCCGGCGCCACGGCTCAATAGGCTAATCCTCCGCCTGCGGTGCTGGCACCCCGGGTTCTAGTTCCAGTTGGACTGTCCCGGTTGCACCTCTTCCAGGCCAGCTCTCTGCTGTGGCCCGGGAGTGCAGTGGAGGATGGTCCAAGTGCTTGGGCCCTGCACCCCATGGGAGACCAGGAGAAGCACCTGGCTCCTGGCTTCGGATCAGCGCAGTGCACTGGCCTCAGCGCGCTGGCCGAAGCGGCCATTGGAGGGTGAACCAACAGAAAAAGGAAGAGCTTTCTCTCTGTCTCTCTCACTGTCCACTCTGCCTGTCAAAAAACAAACAAACAAACAAGCAAAAAAAAAACCACTCTTGGATTTTCAATAAGCATGTAAAGAAATCCAAACATAATAAAATTAGGAGCTTTTCCACTGAGCCTTAATTATTTTGGATCTCTGTTTAAGCTCACCTGATGCCCTGCCCCCGCTTTTATTACCAAATTATCCCAACCCTTCTCCAATGCTAGTGCTTCAGTGCCAGCCAACCTAGCTCTTGCCATTGGTCCCAATGACACTTGTCACTAACAACTATTCTAGCAAGATTACTGTTTCCCTGCTTACAGATTCTCTGCAGAAAATATTAAGATTTCTATTGACAAGTCCAAAATTAGAAAAACAATAAGGCCATTTATAATGTAATGATGACTATAATTTCTCTAACAGAAAGAGGTAATTTTCCTCTTTCAAAGGAAAATCTCCATTGTCCTTCCCCCACTGCCATGTGAGTTTACAATATTTAAGTTGATTTTTTTGTTAGTGACAGCCTAGGACTTTTACAGCTTGACTTCTCATTTAAAATCCTTTCCTTGTTTCCCTATGTAAAACAACATACCACATGCAAATATTCTAAACTCAACAGTTCTCAAATGATTTGTCAAAAAGTTCCAATGTGTTCAAATTTCAAAATTGTCTTCTAAAGCTTTTTTTTTATTGGGATGGTCAGCTACACCCTGTGTTCCAGAGAACAAACACTTAAAATGTTACAGGGATCTTCACCCTTCTAAAAAAGAAAATTAACAGAACAGTCTTTCAAATGAAGAGCCAAATGTCACTGTCTTCACAGAGAACATGCTCTAACTCTACACTTACCTTGCTTATTAATTTCATGGCTGACTCCTCAGGGTACCTTTAAAAGTAGACACTTTCATAGCCCAAATAATGAATCTCCAACATGTGTTGGCTCTCATCTTTCCCACCAAAATAAGCAGGGAAGAAGAAATTTGAACTATTGATCTACTCAAAATAAGTGGTTGAGGAGAAAAATACTTTTCTGTCAGTGTCAGCAGCTGGATTTTTCTAGAGAACTTGGTAGCTGGTACACATTTTTAAAAAGGGGAAACCCAGGGTCAGTGCTGTGGCATAGCAGGTAAAGCCGCCGCCTGCAGCTCTGGCATACCATATGGTCATACCATATGGTTCGAGTCCCGGCTGCTCCACTTCGGATCCAGCACTCGGCTGTGGTCTGGAAAAGCAGTAGAAGATGACCCAAGTCCTTGGGCCCCTGCACCCACGTGGGAGACCTGGAAGAAGCTCCTGTCTCCTGGCTTCGAATTAGCACAGCTTCAGCTGTTGCAGCCATCTGGGGAGTGAACCAGCAGATGGAAGACCTCTCTCTCTCTCTCTCTCTCTCTCTCTCTCTCTGCCTCTCTGTAACTCTGACTTTCAAATAAATAAATAAATAAATCTTTAAAAAAAAAAAAAGGTGGGGGGGCCCTCTGTGGCCACCCTGAAACTGCAAAGAGAAGTTCAACACAAAAGCTACAGTTGGTTCGCGGCTGCCCAAGGACTTCTAACAGCCAGCCTCACCGAAACCTTCATTTCTTCTCAGTCATATCTGATTTTTCTATTATCTGGGAGCTCTGTAAGATCTTCTTCATGTAGGAAAAGTTATGCAAAATAAATGTGTGAATGAAAGAGTCAGCACAGGCGTGTCCCTTTTGTGAATGCTGTTTATGTGAACTCAGTGATCTCTGCCTCCCAATAAAAAGGATACCTGTCCATAATAACTACCCTGGAAGGTAGGGTCTGCCTTGGAAATTGAAAAACAGGTTATCTTTGGTACCTTCCAACCTGAAAGCTATTTAAAGCTAGCTTTGAAGCTGCGGTGCATAGGCATACTACACAGCTGTGCTAAAAAACTAGACTGAAATAATTCAGAGTTGAATGCTAAAGACAGTTTGTAATACTATACTTGGTATGTAACATGAAACAATGATTTAAGCAGAAGAAATGAGTCTCTACTGGAGGAATTTCAGGTGTTAGGACAGGCAGAGGGTGGAGTCTTCCAGCCTTTTTTACTTACCAATTTATCCCAGAGGCTGGGCTAGTTACAAATCCTCAGTATAAGAATAGATGTATCTATGTAAAATTTAGAAGGCCAAACGTAATGTTTTAAATAGAACATCAACTTTCTTTCATTTCTATTTATTTTAGGCACCCCTTGATAAGTTATTTCATCAGGCAAAACTTGACTTGATGTAAATAACCTGTTTCCTGTCATTTAAAACTGACAGTATAGAGGTGCCTAAAAAGAAAGGTATGGTAACATTTCCAGCATCAACATTTTTGTATCATCTTTGAATAGATGCAACTTTTGTTTTAATAGGTTTTGTTTTATTAGGTCACTAAAGCTAAATTGTAGCTGCTCTCCTTATGTTCTGATATTTTAAATAATTTCTTATTTATTTTCTTTGACATACATAGCTGACATTACCTTAGTAACATAGGAGCTCAAACTTTGCTATTTGGGTTGCAGTTTTAACCAGGAGCTGATTTGCCAGTACTGTTTATTTCTCTTCCCTCCGTGAAGCTCAGGTGGCTCTAGGCATCATTCATCAGCCCAGCAGCCTTTCCTTCTAACAATGACATTTTAGAAAACGCGGCCCTGTGTTTCATGGCTCAGCGACATACTGGGGAAAATATGTGGCTTTGCTATACCATATTTCAGCTCACAGATCTGGCTGTCCATCTTCTTCAGTTTCTCACAGATCTTCACTGCGGGCATATGCACACTCATTGGGCGAGTGACTTCACTTAGGATCTTTGTGGCAGCATCCTTTGTGGCTCCTAGGTAATAGCACTGAAGGAAAACCAAGAGAATGTAGCATCCCAGATAATGCAAAACAAACAAACAAAAAAGAAGCTAGTATGGAGAGGGGAGAAAGAGATTAACCTAGTCTTCACAGTCCAGACAGCAGAAACAAATGACTGCCTTCTTGTGATGATGCTAATTAGAAGTGCCCTCTATTTCACCTGGTGTTAAAAAGCTAATGAGAAGCGCTAACACTGTTTTCTCTGTGCAGGTGCTCTTCTCAGTGCTTTAAAGGTAGTAACTTGTTTAATGTTCACAACAATCCTGTGAAGTAACTACTATTAATATCTCTGTTTAACACCCAAGCCAACTAAATGAAGGTTGCCCAGACAGCAAGGAGAGATAGAATTATAAAATCCATGCCCCATTCCATTACGCAATATTCACACTACCTCTCAAGCTACCCGATTTAAGGAATTTACATTAAAAAATAAAATGTAATGGCATAAATAAATGACCAGAGTTCCAACAATATATCAATGGTGAGTCATCAGCAATGCAGATTGAGCTGACAAATTCAAAGTGACCATTTTAAGCAAAAAGGAATTGGCCTGAAAAATGTCCTTAGTGATGTAAGAAACAAGTGGATGTGTATACCCAAGAAGCATAATACAAGTGCTGTTACAAGAAAACAAACACTCATTAATTACAAATAAATAATAGTATAAAATGTTCTGATAGGTTTGACTCATTGTTCTGGTAGGAAATTGAAAGTCTTCCCACGCCTAGCACAGCTAATTCTCATTAGGAATTCCATTTTATAATTGAAGAAAAGATGGAATTGGTTGCCTTTAGTTTACTCAGAAATCCAAATGAAATTGGGTGAAAACTCGCAGGACTATGTTTCACTGGAAAATCGACTTTCTGGTTGCTGTCCCCAAAGAACATGCTGGAGGGGAGCCTGTGAGTGAGAGGCTATTAGGTCCAAGAGGAGAAATGAAACAATGAGCAATTGTCTTTAAGCACACAGGAAAAATGACAGGTGAAAACTGACCATACCAGGCGGTTTTCTTTTCCTTTGGCATCCAAGCAAAAGCTGATCAACTCTTTTTCTATGATCTCCAGTGAAAAATGAACTCCTCTGGCTATCAAGGAGTTGTAGAATCGATCCAAGAATTCCTTGCATACTAGAAGGAATAAAGAAACATGTCTTTATACACAAGCAAATCACAATCACACTTATATACGTGGCCTACTCACCAAATAAAATAGTTATGATTCAAAGCATTGTGAAAATGGGTTCAAATTCCACGTAAAAATGATTTCAGACCTGTTGCTATCAGTTTAGTACTGGGCCTCAAATGCAGTGAAAATTTAAGTTTTATTTATCAATTATGGAAACAAATTCCAACCAGTATGGGAATTTTCCACAAAAGTTGGCTCAGCAAAAAGAAAAATCATAGCTTTCTATAGGATTTGATGGCATAGCCTAGTTTTAAGCACAGAGAAAAATGTGAAGAACTTTCTTGAATGAAGTCCTTTAGTACTAACTAAAACCAGGTAACATGCTCTGTCCCTTGTGCCTCTGTGGCCAAGTGTCTTATCTACCTATCTGATAAAGCCATCTACACAAAGTAGATTCTTGAAGTTGTTTAAACTATACTCATTTGATTAAAGTCATTTATCCACGTAATAAACATTTACTGAGCACTTTAGACAAAGCACTATGGGAGAACTACTACAGGGTGAACCTGTGGAACGAGGTGGAATCCAGAGATGAGGACCAAGTTGTAAGAAGCAAATGATGAGGGGGCCAGCGCTTGCACAGCAGCTAAAGCTGCCACCTACAGTGCCAGCATCTCATATTGGCATTGATTTGCTGCTCCACTTCTGATCCAGCTCTCTGCTATGGCCTGGGAAAGTAGTAGAAGATGGCACAGGTCCTTGGGCCCCTGCACCTGTGTGGGAGACCCAGCGGAAGCTCCTGGCTTTGGATTGGCCCAGCTCTGGCTGTTGCGGGCCATCTGGGGAGTAAACCAGCTAATGGAAGACCTCTCTCTCTACCTCTGCCTCTCTGCAACTCTAAATTTCAAATAATAAATAAATCTTGAAAAAAAAAGTAATGATGAGAAAAGAAAATGGCAAATGTGAGAATATCTGAATAAAGATAGACAATACAAACAAAAATAGTGAGCATATTGTTGTAAACATAACCCAAAACCTAAGTGCAATAAAATCATAACACATAAGATGACAAATAAAGGAAAATTCAAATTAAACTTCCTAGGCTCTCTCATTATCCAGGAAGACGATACAGAAATATTGTTAAAACATTCATTTATATTTAATTATGCATGCTAAAATGTAAGGGTAACTAAAAAAAGATTACTGGTAAGTCAGTATCAGTACAGAGAGAAAGGAAGCAGGAAAGAGAAAAAAACAGAAAAAGTATAATTTTTTTAAAAATAAAAAATTGATAGAAATAATTCAAATATATAATTAATTGCAGTATGTGTAAGTACATTAAACTTGCAATCATGTAACAAGATTTTTCAGATCAGAACCTTTAATAATCTATATACTGTGGGTAAGAGACATAAAAGTATAAGGTCACACAGGGATGGCTGGAGGAAACCCAGTGACAGAAAGACCAATTTCACTCCTATGAGATACCTAGCAGAGTCACGTCTCCAGACAGAAAGTAGAGTGGTGGTCTCCAGGGGCTGGGGGAGGGTAGAGTTTCTGCCTGAGAGGATGAAAAGAGCTGGGAAGACGGTTGGCAGTGCTGGTCGCAGAACAGTGTGAACAGCCTTGATACCATGGAACTGCACTCTTACAAATGGCTAAGATGGTAGCTTGTGTGTGTGTTTTGACCACAATAGAAGCAATGTGTTGATTTTTAATGCCACAGAAAGGGGTTGGAAAAGCAACAGCAGTAACAACAGGTGAAGGGCTTTAAAAACAAAAGGATATGCTAGGCAAATGCTAACCCAACACTTGTTCAGTTTTATGAAATATTAGGGATGACCAAAGTCATGACTACTCACAAAGTGAATTATTTGGGGTGGTGCAGTGGCATAGCTGCCTGAAGCGCCGACATCCCTTATGGGTGCCAGTTCAAGTCCTGGCTGCTGCACTTCTGATCCAGCTCTCTGTTATGGCCTGGGAAGGCAGTACAGGATGGCCCCAAGTGCTTAGGCCCATGCACCTACATGGGAGACCTGGAAGGGGGTTCCTGGCTCACCCTTTCTGATCAGTGCTGCTCCAGGCTCCTGGCTTCAGATCAGTGCAGCTTGGGCCGTTGTAGCCGTTTATGGGATGAACCAGCAGATGGAAGACCTCTCTCTCTCTCTCTCCCCCTCTGTGTGTGTGTGTGTGTGTCTCCCTCTTTGTAGCTTTGACTTTCAAATGTATTCATTAGCAAGAAATGATTAGAAAAATTACAAATTTTTATTTATTTGTTTTAAAGATTTGTTTATTTATTTGAAAGGCAGAGCTACAGAGAGAGAAGGAGAATGTGTGTGAGGAACTGAGTGACTGGTCTGAAGCCAGGAGCCAGGAGTTTCTTCTGGTCTCCCATGTGGGTGGCAGGGGCCCAAGTACGTGGGTCATCTTCTGCTGCTTTTCCAGGCACATTGCGGAGAGCTGGATTGGAAGTGGAGAATTGGGACTCAAACTGGTGCCCATGATGTGATCAGATGTGGAATTATTTCTATTTACTCTATTTAGAATATATTGGACTTCCAAATCTATAGATAGGTTTCATCAGTTTTGAAAAATTAGCTACTATCTTTTTTGTGTGTGTGTGTGTGCCATCCTTTCTCTGCTCCTGGAAATCCAGCTTTATCTTCATTGAATCTTCATCTCTCTACTTTTATCTCTTAATTTCTCAGTGATTCATTCTTAATTTGTTTAGCTCTCCTAAAATAATTCTCTCCTCAACTGTATTTAATTTTCTGTTGATCTTATCAATTTTTAGCTATAGATGTTTATTTGGCTCTTTTGAAATATGCTTGGACATTCTTAATAGTCTCTTGCTCTTTATTCATATTTTCAACCTTTTCTTTAAATAATAAAAAACATACCTTATCTTCTTTGCATGGTAATTCCAATACTTGAAGGCCTTGCCCTATGCTGCTTCTGTCTCTCGACTCAACTGGCTGTCACTTATGGTGTTCTTCTTGCCTATAGGTTCATTAATTTTCTGAGTGGTAGTTATATTTCTAGAATTTTTATGTGGACGAATTATTTGAGGATTAGGATGAACATGAGTTCCTGTAGGTAAGACTGACATTTGCTGACACCTGAGGGTACCAGCCACTTAAAATCACCTCAAATTAAATTTTCAGTTTGAGATGTCTCAAATTATCTAAGTAGTGTAAATTTAGTCTTTCATCCATATATGGGCTAGCTTATAATTATGAGTTATCAATGAACATTTTTGTTTTCCCCTTTACTCAAGAAAAGTTCAAGTTATGCAATTCCTAGATGGAAATAAGTTGCTGTTATATCCAGTTCACCCTTTATAATGAGGGAAGAACTTTGGGGCTCTAATTTAATGGGGGGTTGGGGAGGGGAGCTACTATTCCATTCCTAACCCGGGAACACAAAAGATGTGTCTTTGTGGTAGTCCATTTTGTGTCACGGTAACAAAATACCTAAGGCAGGCTATTATTTAAATAAAAGAATTTCGTTTTGGCTCCCAGTTCTGGAGATCCAAGGACAAGAGTTGATGGCCTCATCACTGGCTTCTCCAAAGTGGCACAGGGCATCACCAGGCAAGAGAAGGGAAAGCACACAGGAACATTTGTGCTTCTGGTTTCTTTTCCTCTTCTTATAAAGCCACCAGAAATTCAATCAGGAAAACTCCATCCCAATGGCCTTACCTAATCCCAGTGAAAGTCCCACCTCTAACTATCCTATCTGAACGAAGTGTTTACCCTCTGAATAGCTCACCAGGTGGTTTAAATTTCAATATGTGAAGCCTTGGGCCACACACTCAAACCATATCCAAACCACAGCCATGGTTTTTTTCTCTCTTAATCTTGTCAAAGCCACAAAAACCAAAGTTCAGATCACCTGGCTGTCAAATGCTCTCAAGACAAAGCCAGGTACAGCACTCCTGCTACTCTTTTGGCTCCTGTTCCTAACTCTGTCTCTGGTTCCTGAATATGCCTTCTAAGTTATACAACTATTTTCGTTTTATCTAGTGTTTTTAGTTGTTTTCAGAAGGAGGACTGGTCTTTGGAGGCTGAGGTCATATATATTAATTTCCAATTCTATTAATAGGAAGAGAACAGTCAGTAGACTACACTGTCATTCACATTTTTAAAAAATACTGAGCACGTGCAAGATGGTATTCTAGGTTCTTAAGATTCAGTGATATAGGCCGGCACCGCAGCTCAATAGGCTAATCCTCCGCCTTGTGGCGCTAGCACACCGGGTTCTAGTTCCGGTCGGAGCACCGGATTCTGTCCCGGTTGCCCCTCTTCCAGGCCAGCTCTCTGCTATGGCCCGGGAAGGCAGTGGAGGATGGCCCAAGTGCTTGGGCCCCGCACCCCATAGGAGACCAGGAGAAGCACCTGGGTCCTGCCTTCGGATTAGTGTGGTGCACTGGCCGCGGCGCGCCGGCCGCGGCAGCCATTGGAGGGTGAACCAAAGGCAAAAGGAAGACCTTTCTCTCTGTCTCTCTCTCTCTCACTGTCCACTCTGTCAAAAAAAAAAAAAAAAAAAAAGATTCAGCAATGAAGAGAACAAAGTCACTTGGTTTGATAATCCTCCGCCTGCGGTACCAGCATCCCATATGGGCGCCAGTTCTAGTCCCAGCTGCTCCTCTTCCAGTCCAGCTCTCTGCTGTGGCCGGGGATGGCAGTGGAGGATGGCCCAAGTGCTTAGGCCCCTGCACCTGCATGGGAGACCAGCAAGACGCACCTGGTTCCTGGCTTTGGATTGGCATAGTGCCAGCTGTGGTGGCCATTTGGGGAGTGAACCAATGGAAGACCTGTCTCTCTGTTTCTGTCTCTCTCTCTCTCTCACTGTCTATAACTCTGCCTGTCAAATAAATAAATAAAATAAAATAAAATAGAGAGAGAGGGAGGAGGGAGGGAGGAAGGGAGGGAGAGAGAGAGAGAGGGACAGACTCATCTAGTCAGTTGACGGTTTGAATAGAATAAAATAGACCAGCCTCCCTGGTTAGCAAGGCACTCTCCAGCAGATGGCCTGCAGACTCCATCTGTACCATCAGCTCTCCTGGATCTCCATCCTGCTGGCCCACACTGCAGTTTTGGGCTTTCCAGCCTTCATAATTATGTGAGCCAATTCCTTGTTATAAATTTCTCCTTAAATATGGCTCCATACTTAAGATGGTTCAATTTATGACTTTTGGACTGTATGAAAAAAATTGCAAAAGCAATGCCCATTCAGTAAAACTGTACTTTCAATCTTGAATTTGGATCTTTCCCTGGACAAGGGAAATGTGTTCCAATCCCCCACCTGATGCTGGACAGTGGCAGAGACACAGCTCCCAGTCAGCTCTGTGGTCATATGGGGAAACAGCTGACACCCTTCAGTGTCACTGTGTTGGTAAGGTATGACATTCTGTAGGTTAGGTACATTCAATCTGTTCTCAACTTGTTGTGTTTTCATTTACGACGTGCTTATTAGGGCATAACCCTAGCATAAGTGGAGAGTTGCCTGTCTGTCTATCTGTCTGTCTATCTATCTATCTGTCTAGTCTATTGCCTATTGGTTCTGATTCTCTGGAGAACCCCAACACAACATCCAACTGGAAACAGTGAGAAGGCAGCTGGATAAATGAATGTAAATGTAGAGATCAGGGGTAAACTCTAGGAGGCACAGATAAATTTGCAAGTCACAAACATTCAAACGGTATCCACGAGATGAGACCACAGAGTTAGGTGAGAAACTGAAAAGACTTGTGAAACTCCAGTGTTGAGAAACTGAGAAGATGGAAAAGAACCAGAGACTGAAAGGATCAGCCAGTAAGGTGGGATGAGAACAAAGGGCGAGTGAAATGAAGAAAGTGTCACAAAGAGATGTCTAACTGATCAGTTCTGTTAATGTTACTGATACTTGTCTGTCTCTACATGTGAGTGTGGGGATGTGTGTGTCTAAAACAAATTTAGGGGCCGGTGCTGTGGTGTAGTGTGTAAAGTTGCCACCTGTAATGCTGGCATCCCATACGGGTGCTGGCTCGAGTCCCAGCTGCTCCACTTCCAGTCCAGCTCTCTGTTATGGCCTGGGAAAGCAGTAAAAGATGGTCCAAGTCCTTGGGCCTCTGCACCCATGTGGGACACCCAGAAGAGGCTCCTGGCTCCTGGCTTTAGATTGGTGCAGCTCTGGCTGTTGTGGTCATCTGGGGAGTGAATCAACAGATGGAAGATCTCTCGCTCGCTCTCTGCCTCTGCCTTTCAAATAAATAAATAAAATCTTTAAAAAAAAAAAGAAAACAAATTTAAAGAACTTTTAAATGCCTGGGTTTAACTTCCAGCTGCAGCTCCTGATTTGAGCTTCTTGCTAATATAGACCCTGGGGGGAAGCAGTGAAGGTTCAAGTAATTGGGCTCCTGCCACCCAGATGGGACAACTGGACTGAGTTCCCTGCTTCTGGCTTAGGCCTAGCCAAGCCCAGCCATTGTGGGCATTTAGGGAGTGAATAAGCAAAAGGGAACACCCTCTTGTGCATGCTCTCTCTCTCTCTGCCTCTCAAATAAACAATGTAAAAATCAATAATTGCCACTGAGTGTGAACAATGTCTCCGAGAATGTATTTTATTGAGCTTAATTAGCAAATATATCAACAATGAGAAGACACCTGCTATAATGGTCAATGCTACAAGTAAGAATGAACCCATCAAAATCTTGTGACCTCTATTTCTTTTCCCCCTATAAAGGAAATCCAGTGTCACAATGCCTCCTACCTATTAACCCTATTGACCAAGATGCATGTTTCCATGACTTCAGTAACTAAATTATTACCCTGCCAAGAGACTAGAAAGAATAAGAAGGTGCCAGAAGGATGGTGTTGTGACAACAGGAAGGTAAAAATGGCAAAGGCCTGTCACGAGACACTGGACCTGGGGAAGCAGAAAGGAGACCAGCCAGGATGCAGACTCAACGGACGCAGTGATTGGTTGGCTGTTAGGGGTAGGGAGAAATGGTCAAGAACGGAAGCTAACTGCCCAGTAAATGACCTGTGCTGACACAGTAAGCTCAACAACAGGTCTGGACAGTCAGAATGGAGGACTCTGTTGAGTCTAAAGTACTAAGTACTTTAAAAAGTTCATGGAAAGTGGATTTTTTTTTTTTTTTTTAAGATTTACTTATCAGGGCCAGGACTGTGGTATAGCAAGTAAAGTCACTGACTGTAATGCAGACAACCCATATGGGAGACAGTTTAAGTCCTGGCCACTCCAGTTCTGATCCAGCTCCCTGCTAATGGTCTGGGAAAGCAGTGGTAGACGGTTCAAGTGTTTGGGACTCTGCTACCCTCTTGGGAGACCGGGAAGAAGCTCCTGGCCTCCTGACTTCGGATCAGTCCGGCTTCAGCCATGGCAGCCATTTGGGGAGTGAAGCAGCAGATGTAAGATTCCCTCTCTAGCTCTTTCAAATAAATAAATCTTGAAAAAAGGTTGGAGATTTACCAGAATGTAGGTAGGTGCATTTTAATTGCACATAAGAGTATGTAGACTGAGAATAGAGAAAAGCAGAGGGCAGAACCCTGAAAAATTCTAATATCTAAGCCACGGCTAGGAGATTACAGGCAACATAAATACTTTGAACAAATGGCACAGAGATGATAAGCAAAGGCAAGGGGAAAATCAGCATCCCAGCCATCAGTGGAAGAAATTTTCCAAAAGGAAAGGAGACAGTTGTGTCACATGCCACAGAGAAGTCAAGATGGAAATACATTCCTTGGCCTTTCATAATGAAAACAGCCTCATTATAAATCACCCAAAAAAGATAGAAAAAGATTGGTTTCTGGCATGTATTTATTGCTAAAATAAGCTTATACCACTATATTCATTTATGCTGTTTTTTTGCTTATTAAAACACTCTCAAAAGTGAATCTGTATTTCAAAATAAAAAGTTCATAAAAATAGCTCCATAATATAATCCTTTTAAAGAGATGAGGAAATACTTAAATTTTCCCAGTAAGCTTTACCTTAGCTAACACAGGGTTCACAGACTTAATATCCATAGGATCTAAGCAAGTAAAATGAGTAAAGCAATTTGAGTCTGGGGGGGTGGGGGATCCTGGAGAACAGAAAAAGTGACCCCAGTGATAACTACTAAGAGCACAACCCAGGTTCAGAGTTCATTTCAGTAGCTGGTAACAAATGCCCTTTCTATAAAGAGCAGGCATGCCCAACTCTCACTATATGACTATGGACCAGCTTGCCAAGTTATCTAGCTTTCAAGAAAGCTAGATATGTTTTTTTTTTTTTTACATGAAATCTCCCAGTTTTACAATACAGCTGATTAAATTTTTCTGAAATACATGTTAATTTAACAAAATACACCAATATATCCAAGGCAGCCCATGAGCCATCATTTTAGCTTTGCTGTAGAATACATATGACACAGCAGTTCAATCTTTTATGTTGTGAAAGCAATAAAAGGGCTCACAGGCAGTAATACAGCCAGTTCTGGAATCTAGTCCTTGTTCCCAAATTATTTCCTTCCTCTGTAATTTCACAGCCTCTTTATCAAATGAAATACATACACAGGTTAGTCTGACATGCAGATTAATAGGTCATGCTTTGATAAGTTTAGGAAAGTGTAACTGTCACATTTTATCAGTCCAGATTCACTGTCACTCCTGAAATGCTGTTCAGTAGAAATTCCAGGAAATAAATTACTGAAGAGTCATCAACTGCGTATCCCTTAACAAATGCTGCCTTAAATGTAAAGGACACAATTGTACCTTTAAGCAAAAACTGTAATTCAGTGAAACAAATTATCTTTATATCAAGATTCAAAAAAACCCCATCAAGTATAATACTTCAGTTTCAGGAGAAAAATTTGCTTCAGGGATAACAGGAAAGCTGGACTCCAGGGGTGGGTATTTGGCCCAGAACTTTATATATATATATATATATATATATATATATATATATGTGTGTGTGTGTGTGTGTGTGTGTGTGTGTGTGTGTTTGGACAGGCAGTTAGTGAAAGAGAGAGAGACAGAGAGAAAGGTCTTCCTTTTCCGTTGGTTCACACCCCCAATGGCCACCACAGCCCATGTGCTGCGCCAATCTGAAGCCAGGAGCCAGGTGCTTCCTCCTGGTCTCCCATGTGGGTGCAGGGCCCAAGCACCTGGGCCATCCTCCACTGCACTCCTGGGCCACAGCAGAGAGCTGGCCTGGAAGAGGGGCAACCAGGACAGAAGCTGGCACCCCGACCGGGACTAGAACCCGGGGTGCATGTGCCACAGGCAGAGGATTAGCCTAGTGAGCAGCGCCGGCCTTTTTTTTTTTTTTTTTTTAAAGGTCTATTTATTTATTTGAAAGGCAAAGTTAGAGAGAGAAGTCTTCCACGCGCTGCTGGCTCACTCCCCAAATGGCTGCAATGACCAGGGCTGGAAGCCAGGAGCCAGGAGCTCCATCTAGGTTTCCCACGTGGGTGCAGGGGCCAAGCATGTGGGTCATTTTTGCTGCTTTCCAAGGGGCATTAGTAGGGAGCTGCATCGGAAGTGGAAAAACTGGGACTCAAACCGGTGCCCACCTGGAATGCTGGCACTGCAGGTGGCAGCTTAACCCACCATGCCACAGTATTGGGCCCAGCCCACAACTTAAGATGCCAGTTAGGATGCCCACATCTCATATCCAGGTGCCTGGGTTCACGTCCTGGCTCTGTTCCTCATTACAACTTCCTGCTGATGTGCACCCTGGGAGGCAGTAGTGATGACTCCTGTGGTCCCTGCCACCCATGGAGGAGACCAGGATTGAGTTCCTGGCTCCTGGCCCAGCTACTCACCCCCCTCCCCCCCACACACACACCATGGCAGACATTTTGGGAAGGAACAAGCAGATGAGATTCTCTCTCATGCATACATTCATACCTAAGAGCTGGACTGTAAGTACCAAGACTTGACCACTCCATATTCACTGAGTCCTTCAACATAATTGGTAAGCCAACTACTTCCTGTTAAGCAGGCAGATTCTCCAGGGTATGTCATATGTATTTAAATTCTTTCAATGCAACAGGGAGGTAGGGGCTACCGTAGCCTAAGAATAAGATGCAAAGAGAGCTAATTACAGCTTTTGTTCTTGCTAACAGACTTGCAAGAGCCAGGTACAATGGCCTGAGTCAGTGGGCTTGATGGGACTTTGGACTCAGGTGTTGTGACTCCAAGTCAGCAGCTGAGGCCCCGTGAACTGAAAGGAATCATTCTTTTGAATTCCTGGCGAGGCATTCCCTTCTAAAGCCCACTTTTACCTGTACAGTCTTGTACAGGTAGTCTGTTGTACATAGTCTGTTGGCTATGTTACTTTATTTGAGAGTTAGGAGAGAGACAGTCAACGAATCCATCTGCTGGATCATTCCCCAGGTGCCCAGAACTGCCAGGGTCTCCGACGCGGCAGGGCCCTAAGGTACTACAGCCATCACCTGCTGCCTCCCAGGTCGTGCACTAGCAGGAAGCTGCAACGGGAAGCGATAGCAGTGACTTGAACCCATGCACTCCGATATCACTCCGACACGGGATGGCTGCAGTCCCAACCCCGGTGAGCCAAACGCCCGCCCCACCACGCTTTATTTCCAGTTTGTGGCCTCAAAATACATCGAATCTGTCTTCTGCTCGAGGAGCGGCAAACCTACCTACCTATTCGGGGTCACCTGAGTCTAGCAGCGTTTGCACAAAATCTAACCCAAATCCAAACCCACCGGCTTTTATTGCGGCAATTTAATATTCACAGCAAAACCAGGACATGGCCTCAAGGTGTCACTGGCCTGGCCTCCAGCTTTCGCTTAGGCTTGGGTAAAGCGATCGGGGCACGGCCTGCGTTTCTTGGGCGACATGTCATTTACGGCGGGCCGGGATAAGCCAAAGCCAACAGCAGCGGCGCGGCTGCGCGGTACCGGGAGCCATGCTAGCAGGTCACACGCCGCTCACCTTCACAGTCGGCCCCCGGCCGGCCCCCGGCTTCCGGGCCCTGAGCCTGCACCGGACTAGAGACCCAAAGCCCAGCGCAAAAAGCCAGCACGGCACCTAGGCTCGCGCACCACATGCTGAGCCGGCACCTGTAGTCAACTACAGCACCCGCACCAGAGCACCGAGGTTACCGCCCCAGGTTGCGACAAGACCCCGCGGAGCGGAGCCCGAAGGGGGAGGAATCTGCGCGGAGTCGTAACAACAAATGACGAAACTCAACCTAGAGTTTCAATTGGCTCTCCGTAAAGGGTCACGGGAGAGAGGCGGGGCGAAGGAGCCTCTTCCTGTCGCCGCCGCAGCCGGCGCATGCGCCCTGTAGCTCCAGCAGAGCGCGGAGAGATGCGCTGATGCTATTCGCCGACTGCTCGTGGGGTAGGAATGGACCTTCACTCTGATTGGTGGCGAGAGGGAGACCGCGGCGAACCAGACGTACAGGGAGGGCGGGAACGTGAAGTCTCCGCGGTGCCTGATGGGGCCGTTTGGCGGCCGGTAGCTGTTGGCAACTGAGGGACCCCTCGTTTCTGGTGTCGCTCCTCCTGATGCCCTATGGCGGCCATCGGAGTCCACCTGGGCTGTACTTCAGCCTGTGTGGCCGTCTATAAGGTGAGGGACTGGTGGCGCTGGGCTACGGCACCTGGTTCTCTGGGTGCAGGGTCACCTGCAGGGTAGGGGCGGCGTGTTGCCGACCCAGTATCGTGGCCTGGAGTGGCCTTCCTGCAAGACTTTGGAGGCGGAGGGCCGAGTGGGCCGGGCCTCGTCCCCGGCGGCTCCTGTGGAGAGCCGGCTGCGCGCTGAGGCTCGTGGCGATGTGCCTGCACGTGGGGTTCGGGAGGTGTCCCGGGGACGTCAGAGCCGCAGGGATGTCCGAGGGTGACGTCACAGTCTCAGGATTCCCGGGGGTGGACGGGCTCCGGGGCGTCAGAGCATCGGGACGCGCTGGGCTGGACCGGGAGGGGCGGGGTGGCCGCGATCTGAAACTGGAGCTCTTGATCCCTGCAAGTGTGCCTCGCTGTGGAGCGAGTTGATCGTCCGTGCGCTGCAGACTTGGCCTTTCTGGAAGTGAGAGCTTGACGAGGACTGTGGCCTTCCTCGAAGGAACAGTAACAATGAACTCCTGCAGTTGAATGTAAACTCTGTAAGGAAAAACCAAAGGCATTAGTGCTACTTCATTTGTAGGAAAGAGAGGAACATTAGGGATGGAGGTGGGGAAGAGAAGGCAAAGGGGGGGTGCACTCATAGCTTGCTGTTGTGATGGAAGCGTTGTTGTCTTTGATCTGGCTGTTGATCCTGGGGAGCAGGCTCATGGAATGTCGGCCTTCTAAATGTCTTGTTTTTCTCTAGGATGGCCGGGCTGACGTGGTTGCAAACGATGCAGGTGACAGGGTTACTCCAGCTGTTGTTGCTTACTCAGACAATGAAGAGGTACTGTTGCCCTCATATTTTTACTTGGAAAAAAATTTAAAGTTACATGCATTGTAATGTATTGCTCTGTTTCAGGTTGTTGGACTGGCAGCAAAACAAAGTAGAATAAGAAATATTTCAAATACAGTGATAAAAGTAAAGCAGATCCTTGGCAGAAGGTATGGAATAAAGTGATATTTTAAAATATGGTAATAAAAACATGTTTGCAAATTCTAGCATAATGTTAAATATAAGTAGCAGTATCACAGCTTGTTTTTTGTGACAGTGATTTTGGAGACTACCCCCAGGAGACTGACTTTCTTTTTTTTTTTTTTTTAATATTGCTATTGGATCTTTTCTTGGGTGTAATTCTTACTGACAGATCTATTTGTATTGATAAATATCAACATTTCATTTAGTTTTGAACATTTTTATCATTTAGAGGTTGTAATCTGGATTTTCCATAATTTTATAGGGCTTTTTTAACTGAAGGAACTTGAAAAATTTGTGGGAATTTGAAGACTTCTTTGCAGAATGGTTGAATTTTTTTCAAAATCTATTACAGTTGCTTATAATTTATGTACATGGTATTAATTTTCTTTTTCTGGGCCTTTTGTGACACTTTCTGGGAACTAGCTTTACCAGTTGGCTTAAAATTTCATCATTAGAGAAGAATCTTAATATCTTATATATAAATCAAGTTAATCATCTGTTGTCACTTTAATTAGAAGATTAAAGAGGCTTGCTTCCTCAGACTTCTGTCTCTTCAAATTATAGATTACTATACTAATTAGGAGTTTCATTTTAATTAGCATAGTAATACTTGATAGAGTGTTTTTAAATTTTTGAAGTATTTTCACATCTGTTTTATTTAATCCTCTCAAAATCCCTGTAAAGCTGGTAGGGCAGGTACTATCCATCCTCATTTATAAATGAGAAAATCAAGGCATAAAGTTGTGGGATTTTAACTTAGTTAAGGGATAAACTAAATAAGACTGCAGGTCAGGTCTCCTAACACTCAGCCCCAGGTTCTTTTCTTTCTACTTTGTTTAATAAGGACTTAAATAGAAATTTCCTTGTTGATTTTAGGATCTGGAGATTATAGATTACACTTAATATTTCTTTTATACATACAAGTATCTTAATTATCTCTTATGTTTAGTTAAATCAAATTTGATCTTAATTTTTCTTCCTTAAGATATCTATGCATTAAACCAAAAACTGTAGTATGGAAAGAATTCAGATTTTTGTGATGATAAATATTTTCTCATATCCTTTAACCTGTTGACAAAACTGGTACTGAGCAAATTAAAAATAAAATTACTTGTTTTCAAATATTTTCAGATCATAAACTCTGGGGAGAAAAAAACATAAACTTACAAGTCTTGGAACCAGAATCACTGAACAGTCAACAATATGATTAAACTGTATTTTGAGATAATTGTAGTTTCACATGCTGTTATGAGAAGTACTACAGAGATATCTGGTGTGTTGTTGGATTTGCCACTTTGTGCAAATGGTGACATCTTGCAGAACTATAGTGTATTGTTAGCCAGGATATTGACATTGATATAGTCGAGCTAGAGAACATTTCTGTAGACCTATCAATACCCTGGGAGCCAGTAGTATGTTTTTTGTTTGTTTTATGTTGATATTTGGGGACAGGTAGTTAAAGTAATGGTGTGGCTGTCTTCTGCCATATTATGCAGAAAGCTTGGTATTAGCAGAATTAAGCTCAATTTTCTGGCCTGAAGGTTGTCTTTCAGCCAAGGGGTTCAATAGTGATAGTAACACATAGCCACAGCATGCTCGCTAGGCAAAGGTTCCTACAGGATGAATACCTTTCAGACGTACTGTGAACCATTCTTCTGCTAGTACTTCTGCAGAGTTAACTGTCACATGGCCCAGTTTGTTTTCCTCTCTGATCTGCTACTCACTGGTGTTGATTTTTATAGATATGTGGTTGTACCAGGTCTCAGCCTTGCTTCGAAGCATTTGGCCGTTTGTGGAAGAACCAGTCCCTTTGTGACCCGGCCATTAAGCTTTTGGTCCAGAACCTACCCTGGGCAAACTCAAGTAGGGATTTCTCCATCTTGGCCTCATGCCTGTTTATGATCTATCTACTCACAGGTAGCCCCGCTTAACTTGCTGCCAACTTGTCCTTACAAACCCTCCCTGTAACTCTCCTTCCCCTCTGGCCTTCCAGCCAGAAATGTGGTCCTTGGACCAGGCTTCTCAGCAATTAGCCCTGAGAAGAAAGAACCTGCTGGCTCCTGGAAATACACTGAGAGCACACCGAGTTTACCCACACCTGCTGCCTGGGAGCTTGCTTCAGTAGCGTTCCTTTCCAGCTCACTATGGCCAGTGCCAATAGCAGTGCAGGGATCCGGTGGTCCAGACAGGAGACACGAACTCTTCTCTCCATACTAGGGGAGGCAGAGTACATTCAACGCCTCCAAACTGTGCATCATAATGCAGATGTCTACCAGGCCGTGTCTAAGCGAATGCAACAGGAAGGCTTCCGCCGTACGGAACGTCAGTGCCGCTCCAAATTTAAAGTTCTGAAGGCATTATATTTAAAGGCCTATGTTGCTCATGCCACGAGTATGGGTGATCCACCCCACTGTCCGTTTTATGATACGTTGGATCAGCTTCTCCGAAATCAGATAGTGACTGACCCAGACAATGTAATGGAAGCTGCTGCTTGGGCCAAGCACTGTGAACAGAGCTTAGTGGCCTCTGACAACACAGGGAAGGAGGGAGCCACCATTCTGAAAGCAAGAAGAACGCAGGCAGCTGATCGTCAGCCTACCTTGAAAACAGCTCAGGGATCAGATGAGGATTGTCAGCTGAGAATGAGCGACCGGATGCAAGAAACCAGTGACCTTGAGGACCCCTGGGATGCATCCTCAGGTGCAGGTAACTTCCCAGTATGTGAAGGATTGGGGTCCCAGAGTCACTTCATTTTAAACAAAGTGTGTGTGGGTAGTCCCTGTTTCTGTCCCCCATCCTTTTTTTAAAACCTAACAGTGGCCAGCGCTGTGGCTCAATAGGCTAATCCTCCGCCTTGTGGCGCCAGCACAGTGGGTTCTAGTCCCAGTCGGGGTGCCAGATTCTGTCCCGGTTGCTCCTCTTCCAGGCCAGCTCTCTGCTGTGGCCCGGGAATGCAGTGGAGGATGGCCCACGTGCTTGGGCCCTGCACCCCGTTGGAGACCAGGAGAAGCACCTGGCTTCTGCCTTCGGATCAGCGCGATGCACCGGCCGCAGCGGCCATTGGAGGGTGAACCAACGGCAATAAAGGAAGACCTTTCTCTCTGTCTCTCTCTCTCACCGTCCACTCTGCCTGTCAAAACAAAACAAAACAAAACAAAACAAAACAAAAAAACCTAACAGTAAGATTAAAGGGCTAAAGCTATATAAGGTATTGGGACTCTTTTTTCCCCTCCTTTTTAAAAAGATTTATTTTATTAATTTATTTGAAAGTCAGAGTTACAGAGAAGCAGAGGCAGAGAGAGAGAGAGAGAGAGAGAGAGAGGTCTTCCATCCACTGGTTCACTCCCCAAATGGCCACAACGGCTGGAGCTGGGCCAGGCTAAAGCCAGGAGCCAGGAGCTCCTTCTGGGTCTCCCACTTAGGTGCAGGGGCCCAAGCACTTGGGCCATCCTCCACTGCTTTCCCAGGCACATTAACAAGGAGCTGGATCAGAAGTGCTGCAGCTGGGACTTGAATCGTCACCCATGTGGGATGCTGGTGTTGTAGGCAGTGGGTTAACCCACTACACCACAGTGCCAGCCCTGGTTTCAGAACTTTTTAAACCCAAAAAAGGAAATGCTCTTTGGAACCAAACTAGTTTTGGCATTATTTATCATGGGTACTTAGGAATTTGTGGGTATCAGTGGGTTGGATAGTTACATGGAAAGAGATTTATGGAGGCCAGGGGGAAGTTTTGGAGGTAGGATTACATAGGATAAAATGCTTAGATTAAAGAAAGAAGTTCTTCCCAATCCACTGTAGCAAGAGGCCTTTCCAGGAACTACCATGATCTTGTTAATTGTCTTTCAACTCTGAGGCTGGCTGCAAACATTCCCTAGCAGGAATGTCCTCATTGCAACATTGTTGCTTTGTTTTTCAGGGTGTTCTCAAGGGACCCCCAACTACAGCAGTTCCCACAACCTTTTCAGAGGTGCAGTTGCTCCCTGTCAGAGCAGCCCCATGACCAGGATGGGTGTGTCCGGTGAGCCCAGTCCCTGCACCAGCACCAGCCGAAACCCTCCCGGTGTAGCCTCCACACCACAGCCTCCGGTTTGCTCTTCCAGAGTTGATTTTGTTTCTGGAGGGCGTAGGCCTTTGACCAGTGAGCCCCCTCCAAGGTGGGCAAGGCGAAGAAGGCGGTCAGTGGCCAGGACTATTGCAGCTGAGTTGGCAGAAAATAGGAGATTGGCACGAGAACTTTCAAAGCGTGAGGAAGAAAAACTGGACAGGCTGATCGCTATTGGTGAGGAAGCCAGTGCCCAGCAAGACACTGCCAATGAGCTTCGCAGAGATGCTGTCATCGCGGTCCGACGTTTGGCGACAGCGGTGGAAGAGGCAACTGGTGCTTTTCAGCTAGGGCTCGAAAAATTGCTTCAGAGGTTGATTTCAAATACCAAAAGCTAGGAACTGATGACAGAAGGGTGCCTTTGCTAAGCTGGGAGCAGCCCAGTTTAACACTTGCCATCTCGTTCTCTGGCTCCTTTTTGTCTCCTCAGAAAAAAAGAATAGATGAACCATGAATGTGCAGGGTAATATGCCTGCTAGTTCCTTTTCCCAGAAATCTCCACGAATTGAGAGATCTATCAGAAATGAGAGCGGTGGCCTAATAGAAAACCATGAAACCAAGTCCAAGAGCTAGTTTGTCCGTGGCTTTGTCACTGATGTGAGACAATTTCGTTTACCCTGTTTACAACAGTTTCCTCATCTGTAAAATGGGGGAATAGATCATAACTCTTGGCCTGCCTACCTCACAGGGTTGTTGTGAGGATCACGTGGCTAATAGATGGGAAAGGGTTTAAAAGCTTAGAAGCACTACACACATGTAAGTTATTAATGCGTATAACCTTGGCTGAAGCAAGTCCAGGATGCGCACATTAGTTTACAAGATAGAGAAGCATGGTTGTATACTATGACTCATTGCTTGAATCTTCCCTTTACTAGTTTATCTTGACTGTTTCATAGAGCTTGAGAGCTTCATTTCTTAAATCCCTCTGTGGCTCTTTAGACAGTATAGGCACAACAAGTATTCATACCTTTATTGATTCTATTTTCACTGCTATGTCTCTGAATAGCACTGGGTAAGCACTCTGAGTAGTCAAACCATCTCTCCCTCCTTCATGTTACTAGTTCATAGTCTCCTGTCAATATAAGGATATGATTAAGGAATAACAGGAAGCCACAGTAGTTTGTTATGGCTCATGTTGGCTGTTTATAAAGTAATAAGTGTGAGTGAATTATTTTTATTTCATATTATTTGAGTCCCTTCATATTCATAAGTTATGTCTTTAAATATTGATTGCCGTTTGAACACTAGAAACAACTTACATTATATCAGTTTGCAATCTGCTTTCAGCAAATTTTATTTTTTTCTGTTAGCTGTTTTTGTTTGGTGTTTTTTTGTTTTTTGGTCTAGTATGTTACACAGAGGAAGTCTTAGAAAACTTTATAAGGTCACTTTTTCTCAAATGGCATAGACACAAGTTCATCTAGTCAAAGCCATAGCTTTTGTTTCTCCTTTAGCTTTGGGAACACTAGAGAGTGATATGGACAGACACTTTTAAATGCAAGCCCTCAACAAATACCCACTTCCTTTCTCCCTGCCCCACCCACCCATCCATACACAGCCACTGTCTTTGGAAGAGATGAAGGTGATAAGCTGAATTTCAATTTACTTTAGAAAGAAAGTCATTACTGGCCATCATTGAACTACAATCTTTTTACGGGTTACTTAGTACTTATAGGAGATACAAATAGGAGTCCTTGCTATTTACAAAGCTTTCCTATAATTTAGAAGCCAGGGAAAAAAGAGTGGGTGTGTTGGGAAAGGATTTTGCAGGCTTGGGTTCTTACCTAAGTGCTGGACATACAAATAGGTGGAGAAATGGTCAAATGAGCAGCGGGACCATACCTGGAAGCACGAATTGGTGGCAGAAAAGCAAGATGCTCTGATGAGTGAGTGTTGGGTATATGAAGCAGCTGATGTGGTAGAATAGGGTCGAATCTTGTTAGAACTCCTGGATTCTAACTTTCAGTTTGTTTTGTTAGGCAAATCACTTGCCCTTTTTCAGCCTCACTTTATCTCTTAATTGAAGGTTTGTACTAGATATTTTTTTCCTGATGCCTTCCAGTTCTAAAGAGTTTTAAATAGTATCATTTAAAAAAAATGAGTGTAATATTTGTCACAGCAGCATATTAATGTATGTAACTGATAACAATTGTATTTTGAGGAAGTATTCTGTGGTATTAATGTTTATTAATATTCTCATTAACTTGGGCACCACACTAAGCATACATATTCTTTGCGTTGAAGGAACATATATTAAGCCTTGAAATTGATACAAATTGTATACATTGTCTTAATTGTTTGTGGCCATTTTGTGGAAGGATGGATATCGGTTGTAACTAGATAACACTAACATACATAGGTAGATTTTTCTGGAAAAACAGGGAAGTTACTTGAAAACTTAGACCTATACTATATAAATCTATTAATGGAAACAAAGTACATAGGGATTTATTTATGATAAAAGAAATGCTGAAGAACACAAGCGGAATTAATGTTAAAAGGTAAGATTGTAAATTCTAGTGGATGAAGTAAAGTAACTTTAATGTGAGGAAAAAAATGTGAGGGAAAGACTCTGAAGAAGTAAACAGAAAAACAGTGTCAAGTAGAGGGAAGTTGTCCACAGGGGAGACACAAGAAAGCAAGCCCTAGGAATCCTGTCTACACTGTAGGCCCGGCCACTTCTACCTGCATATCCTTAGATAAACACATCTGTTTGCCATTCTTTGACTCAGGTTCCTTATTTATAAAGTAGGAAACTACTAACAATTGTCCTACCTACCTCACAGGGGTGTTGTGAGGATTAGCAAACAGATGAATGTAAATACTTTTAAATGTGTAAGGTACTACAGTGAAACAGGCATGGGGTGGAACACACTATGGTAGTGAGTGCTGGCATGTGCCAAGTCCATGGGCCTGTTGGCAGAGAAATCATTTGGAAGAAGGAAAAGGTGATGACGTGACTGGTAAAGGTTGAAAACCATGGTAGGATTAACTCTGCCTGCTGAAACCACAATGTGAATAAGGTGCTGTGTATACCAACCTCCTACTACCTTTATTTTTCTGTTAAGTAATTCTAGTATGAACAAATAAAGTTTTACTTGTATATAGTTGTGGGTCAGTCCGCTACTTTCTGATGACATCTATGATCCTTTTTCTTCCCCTGTTCTCCGCTTTCTACTACTCTAGTCTTCTGACCAGTCTCCAATGTCTTGTCTATATTTATAATGGTATATATTCATAATGTGCTTTCTGTCCACAAATAAGAGAGGCCTTTGTATAGCAGTTGGGAAATAATTTTCAATTGTAGGAGTCCTATAAATTTCATGAAATACCCATATAATAAACATAAAATATCCTTCTTGGCAAATTAGTTTGTGGTAATAGATTACCTATACATAATAGGATAAATTATCCTATTCTAAAGAAAACAGCTTTTAGATATCAAGCTGAAATTATAATAAATACTGAGTTTAGAAACAGGAGCAGAGAGGTTTTTTTTGGGAAAAATACTATATTTTGTATTGAAGATCTAGATACCAGCAAATAATGTCCTTGTTTAGCTGTGTAACTTCTGAGCAAGCTAGTTTCCTCTAGCTTTTTAGGTGAAAGAAGGAAGAAGAACCAGCAAGTATTCCAGATTAGTCTCTTTTAAACCACTTTTCTGTGCCTCTTATTTGTATAGTTGAGGCCCTCAATGTTGTGTAACCCTTCCACAAGTAGCCAGTATTTTCAACTCTTGATAAATATTTTAGGCTGGTCTCTGAATAGAATAGACACAACCCTAACTAGAAGGGATTCTGGTGTATGTCATCCTTATTTATGGATGAAATTAAGCCAGGGATCAGAGAATGTTCTCCCCGCTCCAGGGGCAGAAGCACAGTGATCATTCATAAGTTGGAGGTAGGCTGTTAAAGTGGAAACAGTAGTCTGATGGATAGCTGCGATCAAGTACTAGGTCTGCCCCTTGTTAGGTTATAAATCATCTGTGAACCTTTTTAATCTCCAAAATAATATTAAATGTATCTTAGATGTTGTGAGATTCAAGTGAAATAAAGTATGAAAACATTTTATAGCCTGCATACATTGATATTACTACTTTGAGCAATATAAAACCCATTGTTTTCATTTTTTACTGTGATGTACATTAATTTAGCACTTATTTCATATAGGACATTATTACAGATCTATCTGTACTGTATGTATATGCATACCTAATTACTTTGCACCTTTCCCTAAGCAACATTCACATTTTTGCTCATTCTTTTGGTTTTGGGTGTTCAGTTCAGAAACCAAGAAGGATGGTGTTAGTTAACCTGGTTTGCCTTTAGTTTGCAATCTTACCTCTTTTTGTCCTTTTCATCCCAGTGGTTGGGTCTTCAGGATCATAGGTGTACAAATAGGTGATATAAAATCATTGATACTATGAAAAATAACCCCAAAATACATAACATCTGTTAATAGCAAGTACAAAACTAGAAAGACTTATTTACTCCCAAATGCAAAGGTTAACACTTCAATGAAATTATTATGATCATTATAAATGCTCCATCCATTTAATTCTATCTTCTGTAATATTTGAAGATTTTTTTAGTAGTAAGCAACTGAATAATTTTGTTTATATTTTAATATTTGTTCAGTGGTCTTGAAAAATAGTCTTCTTTAGACCTTATATATCTACAATATGGATTTTAACAATTATCTGTCTTTCTTTATGGACAGCACTGATGATCCACAAGCTCAGAAATACATCGCGGAAAGTAAATGTTTAGTGAGTATGGTTCTATTATTGCTTACCTGTTGTACAAAGTAATTGCCAAGATTATGACCTACAGTGGTTATTTGAAACTTTACATTTTTATTAAAAAATTATTCATTATTTTACACCTTTATAATGTCTTCTAGGTCACTGAAAAAAATGGGAAATTACGATATGAAATAGATACTGGAGAAGAAACAAAATTTGTTAACCCAGAAGATGTTGCTAGACTGATATTTAGCAAAATGAAAGGTATTGATTGAGCAGAGAGAAAAGTTAACTTTAAATGATCTTTTAAAAGTTGACTTTAAAAAAAAAGGGGGGGGGGGGACTTTGTAATCTTAGGAGATGCAAAATGATTAAGCACATTAGTAGTGAGAGAGTCCTAAATTGTAGACCTGGTTTGGCCACTGATGGACTGTGTGACCAAATATTTTGGAACATAACTTGCCCTCCCTGACTTTGATTTCCTACTAAGTACAGTTGGGTCTCCCTGTCCTCAGGTTCCCCATTTCTTATTTATTTATTTAAAGAGTTAACAGAGAGAAGGAGAGACAGAGATTTTCCATCCACTGGTTCACTCCCCAAATGGCCGCAATGGCCAGGGCTGGCCCTGGCTGAAGCTAGGAGCCTGAAGCTTATGTGATCTTCCACCGATTGCCTGGGCACATTAGCAGGGAGCTAGATGGGAAGTGGAGCAGCTGGGACTTGAACTGGCACTCATATGAGATGCCAATGCTGTTGGTAGCTTCCACAGGTTCTGTATCTGCAGGTTCAACTAACTTGAATTGAAAATACCTACCCCCCCCCCATTGTGTTTGACTAAATACATATAGGTCTTTTTTTTTTCCATCATTATTCCCTAAACAATACAGTATAACTACTATTTCCATAACATTATATTAGATATTTTATATAATCTAGAAATGATTTATAAAGTATATGGGAAGATTGTATAAGTTAAGTGCAACCTATACCGTTTTATATAAGGAACTTGAGAATCGGTATCTGTGAGGTTCTGGAACCAGTCTCTTATTGACACCAAGGGATCAGTATTCTATAGTCTCTTCAGCATTGATAGTATTCTCTGAACAATAATTTAGGCAGATTAAGCGGATCTGATTTTATCACTGCTTCAGACAAAGGCCTTGAGGTAAGTGATAGTCTGTGGAACAATTGGGAAATTCTATAGTAGATTATTTTTAAGAATTACTTCACCTCAGAATTAGGTTATGAACTTGTGGGAAGGCAAGTGGCCTTTTAATGAATTACTCTAACATTGTAATGTTGGGTCTTCGTGCTGATGCGTTAGAAGCCCATTTTCTGTGCAAGTGGTCTAATTTGGAAGGTGGCTGAAAGTTGGAAGCCAAAGAGCCAAACAGTTGATGAAGTACTTAGTTTTGTGTCCTCAAGTTATCAGTATAAAGTACTGCATGATTTAAAAGCACAAGAGAAGAAAATGGACAGAATGGTGAATTGGAAAGTTTTTTTAGAACATATTTGGCGTAAATTAAGCACCTCAAAAAATATCACTTGACATTTTTTTCATTATCAATTTATATTTTTTAACATAGAAACAGCACATTCTGTCTTGGGCTCAGATGCAAATGATGTTGTTGTTACTGTTCCATTTGATTTTGGAGAAAAGCAAAAAAAAGCTCTTGGGTAAGTATATTATAGGGTTCATAGTATTTGCTTAATTACAAGAAATACAGATTTCACAACATCACTATATAGTAAAAGGTAAAAATATACTTGAAAATGCCTTAGGCATTAAAATTGTGTTTGTAAATAACTTTGTATAGTAATGAACATTAGCATTTTCTTTTATGATATGGCAAGAGAGCATAAAATTAGTTTTGATTGGAAACATTAATTACCAGGTAAAGTTAATACTTATAAATCACCTTGCCTTAGTTTCCTATAACTAAGATGTATGTTGGAATTATACAAGAGTATGCCATTTTACAAAATATTTGTGATTATTTCTTCATCTTACTTGTAAACATCTAAACAAAAAAGTTGCATTTAGATTTTACAGGTCATTGGGTAAATATAATTGGTAAGCCTGTGTGCCTTTGCTTTATTGGATGAAGCTCCAGCAAACATTGATGTTACTTCTGAAGCAGAAAATTACCATATTTACCTTTAAAACCTGTGAACTTAGATTAAAGAAGTTAGAAACTTCCAAAGTGCTGTTTGTCCAAAATCTCTTTCTAAAGTTTGTAAGCATGACAATTTTTTTTTTTCATTCAGCAAACATTGTACTGTTTAAGCCACACTGTATACAAGGTTGAATATATAAAGATAAATAGGACATAGATTCTCACCTCATAGACTTGACCATTAGGGTAGAATGTAGTAAATGTTTTGGGTAGCGAAGTTCTAGATGGCATGAAGGCAGTACCTCTCCTATGCTATGAGAACACAAAAAGACTTCTCAGAAAAAGTGAACTCTTCTGTTTGGTTAGCATGGGTATTTTTAAGAGCTTTGTTTTCCTGATTCAGCATAAGCACATAATACTGTTTTCTTTGTCCAGAAAATGGCTGTTAACATTATAATGTTAAACCAAAAGTGAACTCTTACAGAGTCACATCCATTTCTTGTGTTCTGTTTTCTTCTAAAGATCATTGTACTTCTTATTCTACAGTAGTCTCTTCTTATCCTTGGGGGATGCATTCCACACCCCCAGTGGATGCCTGAAATCTCAGATAGTACTGAACTCTATGTATGTATAAGTTATATTATTATGTTTTTTCCAGTACTTACATAACTATGATAAATCCCTTTTTAAATTTTTATTTATTTGAAAGGCAGGGAGGCTGACAAACAGGCTGAGCGATCCTGTTTACTCTCCTAAATGCCTGCAACATTTGAGGCTGGGCTGGGATGAAGCTTGGAGCCTAGAACACCATCCAGGTCTCCTACATGGGTAACAGGGACTCAAGTACTTGAGCCATTACCTGTTGTCTCCTAGGATATGCTTTATCAGTCATGCCAAGTCCTCACTCCAGGGGCTGGCACTGTGGCCCAGTGGGTTAAACTGTCCATTGCCATGCCAGCATTCCTTATTGGGGTGCCAGAGTGGCACTTTGAGGCCTGACTCCTCCATTTCCCAACCAGCTCCCTGCTAATGTGTCTAGGAAGGCAGCGAAAGATGGCCCAAGTACTTGGGTTCCTGCCACCCATATGGGAGACTTGGATGGAGTTCCTGGCTCCTGGCTTTAGCCTAACTCAGCCATGATTATTGCAACCATTTGGGTAGTGAACTAGCACATAGAAGATCTCTGTCTCTCCCTCTCTATCACTGCCTTTCAAATAAATGTGTTTTTTTAAGGCCTCAGTAAATCTTAGCTCATTACTTAGGCACAGTGAAATGTTAACACTAATAATAAAATAGTACAATTATAGCAATGTACTGTTATAATATGTCATTGTCCTGTACAGTTACTGTATTTTTGGACTTCAGTTGACCATGGTTAACTGAAACCACAGAGAGCAAAAGTTCATCTGGGATGGGACTATTGTACTTGTGAAATCTTATTTCTTATTTAAAAAAACTTTAGCAAAGCGTTTCTAAAAATGTAGTGTTGAACATGTTGTGATATGAAATTCATTGCAAGCATGTTGTTCACAGAGAAGCAGCTGGAGCTGCTGGATTTAATGTTTTGCGATTAATACATGAACCATCTGCAGCTCTTCTTGCTTATGGAATTGGACAGGACTCCCCTACTGGCAAAAGGTAAAAATTGTTATTTATGGTGTTAAGGTTTGTTTTTTTTAAACTGTTGAAAACATGCTAGGTAATATTAGATGATAGTAATTATATCAGCAGGGATTGTTATACAATGTACGATTTCCCAACTTTATGTATGAGAAGATACTGAAACTCTCACTTAGGATTTTTCAAATAGTTGAGAAAAGTGCTAAAGAGATCAGAGGAAGGATGTAACAGGAGGGAAGACTGAACTTTTCTGCTCTTTTTAAAATTTTTATTTATTTGAGAGGCAGAGTTATAGACAGAGAGAGGGAGAGGCAGAAAAAGGTCTTCCATCCACTGGTTCACTCCCCAAATGGCCTCAACAGCTGGGCCAGAGCTGAGCTGATCCAAAGCCAGGAGCTAAGAGCTTCTTCCTGGTCTCCCAAGCTTGTGCAGGAGCCCAAGCATTTGGGCCATCCATTGCTGCTCTCTGAGGCCATTACCAGAGAGCTGGGTCAGAAGAAGAGCAGCCAGGATGACAACTGGCAGCCATATGGGATGCTGGTGCCACAGGCGGAGGCTTAGCACACTGTGCCAAAGCTCTGACTCCTAGCTTTTCTGCTGTTAGTACCCTCATTTTGTCCCTTTATTGGAAAAAAATTGGAAAGTTATAGAACTGGCAAAGTTCCAAGGCAAGCTAGGGCACTGTTGATCTTACTACTAATTCTAACTATTAGGCATGTGTAGAAACAGTGAGTACTTTCATAAATAAGTACATTTGACTTAACAGGAAGTAAGGGAAATGCAGAATGAGGCTTCCAGACCAATTTTATGGTGAAATAATAACATATTTATTCCTGATTTGACTGTCAACATTTGTGTTAGTAGGCCTGATGGCCATGCAACTTTAGAGAAATTAATTTAGGTATTGTTTTAATTTTCCCTAATTGTTTCAATCCATTCATATCTCACAGTTAAAGAGACTAATGCATGTATAAATCATCAGGAAATTATTTTTAAGTAAACTAGGTAAAATAGAAATAGCAGAAATTATGAATTTTGATACATAGGAAATAGAAGTTTAGCTCCTAGTTTCGCATATATTTTATGCCTACAGAACCTATTATTGCAGTAGTTATTGCTTTATATTAACCCAAAGAATTTGTTTTTCTTAAAAGTCACTGTTTTCACAAATCTCTTCTTGATTTACTATGAAAAGTCTTTTGAACTTTAATTATTTAGAATAGTTAAGTAAAAAAGGAGTTTGACTTGAACTGAGAAGTAACACAATTGTCTATTGTCATTTGGTAATGAACACAGGTTCTAGGCTGGGTTCATTATTAGGTGACTATAGCCACTTATTCATTGATATTTTCAATTTCCTCATTTGTAATTTAAAGGAATAAAACTAAGAGAGTTCTAATGTCCAGTCTGCCTTTAAAATGTTATGGTTCTATGATCATTTACTTACATTATCTTTTTTTTGAAGCAATATTTTAGTGTTTAAGCTTGGAGGAACATCCTTATCTCTCAGTGTCATGGAAGTTAACAGTGGAATATATCGAGTTCTTTCAACAAACACTGATGATAATATCGGTGGGGCACATTTCACAGAAACCTTAGCACAGTATCTAGCTTCTGAGTTCCAGAGGTGAGTATCAATGGCCTGGATATACATTGTGATTAAGGTTTCTCTTCAAGTGTTTTTGTTTGTTTGTTTCCTAATTTATTTCATATTACCCTACTGCAAAGGAAGGTGTAGTCTTTTCATTGCTTGGAGACTGACATTTTTAGCTTTGGAATTATAATGTCCTACTCAAGCGGTAGCAAGGAAACAGAGGCCCAGCTGCCCAGTGCAATATGCTTAGATTTTTGCAGTTAGTGTCCAGGGACCACTAAACACTGACCTTCGTGAACTTGGATTTCACGTTTGTTTTTTGAATTCTTCACATGCTACTTTGTTGTCTGAATAAAGGATGTTATAGGTACTGATGCCTCACTTCCTCCTAAACAGTGTTTCTAACTGACTTTCATAAAGATTGCATTATATTATCACGTTCCAGTGAGTTAATGCCTTATGGAGTACTTTAATTACTTATCTGCCATAAGGAATATTTTAGTGTTGTTGCTGGGTATAATTACTCCATTCAAAATTCTAATTCTGTTTGTGCATATTAAGAATCAGAAATACAGAGGTTATATTTTGGATTTTGCTGCTCTAGAAAAAATTGTGATTGAAATAGTATTTTCACCAGTTTGTCCAAACTCATTGGTTTAAAAAGTTTTGGAAAAGTAGTAATTTCTCATTTGCTTAATAAAGACTTATACTACTGTACTACTGTTTTTGTAAAGATATTGCTTAAACAAAGTCATTGATCACTATTTAGCAAGCACTTTTTTAGGTGAACTCATTGGAGATAGAAGAACTGTGGTTTTATTTATTTTGTATGTGTGAAATTTTGAAGAAGCCCTTTATAGTTTTTTTTAAATGTTTAAAAATTACTCTTATACTGTTAAACTGTGATGTGCTCTGATTCTAAAGAGAGAAATAGGAGACTGACTCAGTTACATAAATCTTTTTCAGCCTCTGTCTCAGCTGCAAAAAAGATGATTATCTACTCTGTTTTCTTCCGAGTATCATCCATGATTATTACATAATACAACAATTCAAGCTATTAAATAATATGATTATTCATTAGTTTTTGAGGAGACCTTTCTGTTAATTGCAGAGAATGTTCTTAAGAAAGTTTGAAGGGATTAGAAACCAGTTACTAAAATCCAATATGTAATGTTGATTCATGAATTTCTTATTGTTCTAATAGGAGTTATCCAGATTTTAGTTTCAATAAATTCTAAGTGACCCAGTAATTTTAAACTTGAAAGGCTATGCTTTTAATTTAGATCCTTCAAACATGATGTGAGAGGAAATGCTCGAGCCATGATGAAATTAGTGACCAGTGCTGAAATTGCAAAACATTCTTTGTCGACCTTGGGAAGTGCTAATTGTTTCCTTGACTCGTTATATGAAGGTCAAGATTTTGATTGCAATGTGTCCAGGTAAACGTGTTTGGAAAAGTAGTAATTTCTCACTTGCTTAATAAATACTTGTGCTACTGTACTACTGTTTTGTAAAGATATTGCTTAAACAAAATCATTGATCACTATTTAGCAAGCACTTTTTTAGGTGAACTCATTGGAGATAGAGGAACTGAAGTTCAAAATCTTTAAAAAAAAATTCCAAGAATATTCTTATGTAGGTATAATTTTTTTTCAACTTGGGCTTTTTGTTTATTCATTTCTTTGAGATTTAATAGCCATTTAATAGCCATCCATAAGTGGAGAGCTTTCCTGTCTTTCCTTTTGGGGTCTAATTTTTGTCAGACTAAATAGCGGTTCCCAGATTGACCACATCAGTTGTGATTGCTTGCCCTTTTATTTCAAAGCTGCATTTAGCAGAGTGTGAAAAGGGTATCCGAGAACTTTGAGAGGTGGAATAGAATTTGAAGGTTGAGATTTTCAGAATTTTCTTAAATTGTAGTTCTACCAATGTAGTCCCTAATTGTTCCTAAATTTTGATGTAGGGCTTGGTTGTATTTCAGTATTACTTTGCCATTGTGTGTCAGGCTACATTTTAAGTAGTTTATATTAAATCATTGAACCCTCATATGAGCCCTACGAGGTAGTTACTTTTAACTTTACAAAACTAAAGCCATACAGGTTTTATCATTTGCCCGAGGTCACAGAGCTAGTAAATGATAGACCTAGGATTCAGTCTATTAATTGGACTCTAAACTCCATACTCTTGAACTATTATACTGTTTTGAAGATTGACATGTCTTATTTTTGGTTGACTCTGTCATCCATCATCAGTATTTTACATTTTAATAGCTCTTACAATGTCTAGTAAGCACACATTTAACGTGCAATATTATATTATTATTTTTAGAATTCCACTAACTATATAGGTAGTTGGTTAAATTCTCTTGTCATCTGTTCCTCAGAGTTTAGCTTCTTCATTTTCCCTGGTCTTTCCTGATAGAATTCTCACAACCCACCTTTGGCAGTTCACATGTAAATTAATTAGGATAATTTTATGAATGCTCAGTAGTGTTATGTGGCTAGCGTACAGCAGTACCGTTGCTCTTTGAAGAAAGGTTTCAAGCTACAACCCAAATATAGCAAAGGTGTTATATGTTATATGGAATTGAAATCTTTGATGAGTAGAATGGCTTCGTATTTTTCTATTTCCAGAATTCCTTGACACTAAGTTTAAGTTTTGAATATATGTTTACTTATTTTTTTTTTAAAGATTTTATTTATTTGAGAGGCAGAGTCATAGGCAGAGACAGGGAGAGATAGAAAGGTGTTCCATCAACAATTTGCTCCCCAAATTGTTGGAGTGACCAGAGTTGAGCCGATCCAAAGCCAGGAACCAGGTGCTTCTTCTGGGTCTCCCATGTGGGTACAGGGGCCATCTTCCACTGCTTTCCCAGGCCTTGGCAGAGAACTGGATTGGAAGAGGAGCAGCTGGGAATGAATAGCCCCTATGTTTTTGCTTATTAATATCAGTAAGAAGAAAATGAGATTTGTAATTTTTCACCAAGAAAATATTGCTACTATTACAAAAATTTCAACGATAAAAGATGTTTTGATGTCTATAGGTGACACACAAATAAGTTTTAAAATCATTTATCTACATTTAAGAACTTCAGAATCAAATTAGGGAATAAATTTTTTTTATGGACATAAATCTTTCTTAAAATTTTATTATGTGGCCGGCGCCGTGGCTTAACAGGCTAATCCTCCGCCTTGCGGCGCCGGCACACTGGGTTCTAGTCCCGGTCGGGGCACCGGATTCTGTCCCGGTTGCCCCTCTTCCAGGCCAGCTCTCTGCTGTGGCCAGGGAGTGCAGTGGAGGATGGCCCAAGTCCTTGGGCCCTGCACCCCATGAGAGACCAGGAGAAGCACCTGGCTCCTGCCATCGGAACAGCGCGGTGCGCTGGCCGCAGCGCGCCTACCGCGGCGGCCATTGGAGGGTGAACCAATTGCAAAAAGGAAGACATTTCTCTCTGTCTCTCACTGTCCACTCTGCCTGTCAAAAAAAAAAAAAAAAATTTTTATTATGTGCCAGCATTCAAGCTTCACAGGCAGTGTAAAAGGTATAGACTTATATACAACACAGTCTCAGACTACAGAGAAAAATAATTAGAAATAATTTTTGAAGCTTTAATATAAAAATAGCAAAAACTTCCAAATAAGGATTTGGCTAGGGTCAATAGGTTTCCTTTGGGAATGCCCTATATCTGGTATGTTTTCTTAGATTTTTTTGAAAGCTTATAAATAGGCCATGGACAAAGCAGGCTTCCACCTGAATTTGCTGTGAAATCTCTATATATGTAGATTAATAAATAGACTTCTTCCTCCCCAAGATATTTTACTGCTGATATTTATGCCCTGTTCTGATCAATTTACCATTCAAAGGACTATCACATTAAGTTTTAACATTACTGTTCTCAAGAAAAATAAGTTTATTGGTACTAAGCCTTATCTCTCTCTTCTCTCTATGTGTGTGTGTTTGTGTTTGTGTTTGTGTGTGTGTGTGTGTACAGAGCAAGATTTGAACTTCTTTGTTCTCCACTTTTTAATAAATGTATAGAAGCAATCAGAGAACTCTTAGATCGAAGTGGATTTACAGCAGATGATATTAACAAGGTAACATTTTTATATTAATCATTTTAGGAATTGTTTCAGATTTGAAATTTAAGAAATAGCTCTAGGTATTGAATAATTTTTATGCATTTCAGTATTTTTTGTTTGTGTTAGTAAATATAATGACCACTGATTACATTCAACACTTATAAGGGAGTAGTCAGGGTTTTTGATTTATTCATCTAGAAAAGCACCTTGGCTGCTTGATTCCTGCCCATCCTCACATCCTGGAATGAGCTGTCAGTGACTTCTCCTGCACCATTGCTTTGCAGTTGGTCGGCATGTAGTTGACTCGTATGCTTCCTGTGAACAACATGTTTATTATAAGCTGAGAGCAGCAGTCCTGTCTCTTAACCTGGGCTCAATTCCTTTCTAATGTTTCCTTTGTCCATCCCTGCTCTTTCTCTCTCCCACTTGAAAATCTCATGAGATATAATCAAAGAAAAAATAGGATTTAATCCATTTGACTCAAGTGCTTGAACTAGAGTGACAAAGTCTCACAATTATATCTGATTCAGTTATTTAAAACAATACCTTCTAAACCAAAACATCCAGTATTTTTTTTCAAGATACCATAATCATACATTTTATCTTCAGGAAATAGACTAATACTAACTTCCATTTCTGTGTAGCCTGAGGCAGAGTGGAAAGAAGGAACTATCTGCTGTGGTTGAAGGGTATAAAACTGAATCAAATTGTTGAGTATAGGAAAAAAAGAACTACCATAAAATATCAGACTGATATTTTCAGACTGGGTATAAATGTGTAAACATGCATATATATGATATTGGAGGTTATATTTTAAATTTCAAGCTTAAAAATACAAATTGACATCCCATGTGGGTGCCGGGTTCTAGTCCCGGTTGTTCCTCTTCCAGTCCAGCTCTCTGCTGTGGCCCAGGAAGGGAGTGGAGGATGGCCCAAGTGCTTGGGCCCTGCACCCGCATGGGAGACCAGGAGGAAGCACCTGGCTCTGGCTTTGGATCGGTGCAGCACGCCGGCTGTAGCAGCCATTTGGGGAGTGAACCAATGGAAGGAAGCCCTTTCTCTCTGTCTCTCTCACTGTCTAACTCTGCCTGTCAAAAAAAAAAAAAAAAAAAAAAATTACAAATTGGGCCAATGCGGCACAGTGGTTTAAGCCTCCTCTGACCATGCCCACATTCCATATCAGGGTGCCATTTCATTCTGCCCTGGCTGCTCCATTTCCAATCCAGCACCCTGTCACTGGATCTGGGAAGGCAGTGGAAGATGGTCCAAGTGTCTGGGCCATTGCCACCCCCAGGGGAGACCTGGAAGGAGTTCCTGGCTCCTGGCTTCAGCCTGGCCTATCACATCACTGGCTGTTGCAGGCCTCTGGGGAGTGAACCAGTGGATGGAAGATGTCTCTGTCTCTCTGTTTCTCTTTTTCACTCTGCCTTTCAAATAAATAAATGTATACATATTTTAAAAAATCCAAATTGACAAATAAAAATACTTAATTATCAATGTTTTCACAACTAATTCCTCCTTCAGATTCGGAACCTGAAACACCTTTCTTCTGCTTCATAATGCCAGAGTCAGGTCTTAAATTTTGAGTTGTTATGTTCAATCTAAAATTCAGCCTGAAAGATAACGTTTCAAAGTGACTGCTTCTGTGTAAGGATGGAATCTTTGTGTAATGGGCTTTTAAAATAGTAATATGTTTAGTATAACTACTCCAAAGATGTCTATAGAATTCTGAAATCCATCTCTGTAATTGTAGAAATTTAATTTTAAGTTTTCACTTTAATATTTTTAATTAAGTACACGGTAGAAAAGTATGCCAAATTCCTTGCCAAGTGAGTTTTCCAAAGCTAACACTTCTCTAGAAAAAGCAGATAGAAAATTCTTTTTTTGTGTGACTATGAGAATGCCTTTGTGGAGACGGAGAAGTCCTCATTTTCTTGAATTTTCCATAGAATATAAAAGTATCAGGAAAACAGCACTTGCTCCTATCATATCTGATACATTGATCTGTGATTTTCCCACAGATGATATGAAAAAGTCAATTTCTTTTTATACTTAAAAAGATATCCTTGTATGTACTTCTTAAGTTCTACCCCAGAATTAAACTGCCTAGCAATCATGTAATATAGTAGACTCACTGTACTTTGTATGTTCCCTTCATCAAGCAAATTATTGAACTGACTGGTTTAAGCCATAGTGTCTATCCACTTCATATTGTTAATTGACCCCTTCCTTGATCTATTTCAGATACTATTTTAGCACAAAATGATTCCTGATGAATTATGGCATGACTAGACTTAAGTTTTGCATCAGTGCAACTGTCAGTACTTTAGCTTTAAGCTTTCTGAAGAGTCCAACATCAACATGCTTCATCCCAGATGCTCTGTCTGTAGTTATGCAGCCTAATTTTTAAAAGTCAAAAGTAAATACTAGATCTAAAAGTTCTTTGGTTATATCAAAATTTTCTTTGCTAAATATAACCAAATGGACAATATTATTTTGATCTGTGGTCTTACCAGTTATAATGAAAAATGTGTAGGTGATTTATCTTATCCTGCTAATTTGTCTTATAGTTTTGTATGCATATTTTCAACCTGGTGAGCATCAGCATTTTTTTTTTTTTAGACTTATATTTGCAACTGATCATATATTTCCAGGCACATAATATTTACTGTATTCAATATTAAATCTTTGATAAACACTGTCAGAAGTTCTGACAGGTTATTTTCACTGAAGACAGAACTACAATTCACAGAAGCCTCATTTATTTGCTTGCATCTGAAATGAAACTCTTGAAATTTGTATTTCCTCATCATAATGTCTTTTCTAGGTTCTAGTAATGTTTGCATGATTGTTATATTGTTAACTTGATTATATTCATTGGATATGTGTATACCTTTTTGTTTACATATTGATAGGAATGGTCCCTACTTTTTATTTTTCTTGAAACCTATGATCATCTTGGTTACTTTTTCATTCTTCTGGATTGAGGTGGGTTTAAGAGTTGAAATAGTTTTACATTCAGCTTTCTCCTGTAAGACAAGCAAGAGCACTAGTGTGATTAGAGGTGGCAAGTGACCATGAGGCAGTGTCAGTGCCCAGGAGTTAGTGATAAGCCCACCCCAGACAGACAGGAGCAGTCCTTGTCCAAAAGGGGCGGCTACTATCCACCTGCGAAATACTGCCATTGAGGGATGCAGGGCATGCTGGGGAGCCTTTACCTTCTAAGAGGCTCTCAGAATATGAATTTTGTAATAAAAAATTTTAATGTTTAGATGATAGTAACTAATTCAGAGAGTAACTAAAACACTGTGTTAGAGAGAGAAAGCTTATCTTTCCTGATATAATTTACAACTTGACTACTTTGCAGTCTGTGGTCCACAGGGTTTTGTTTGTGTTTTTTTCTGTGTTGTTCCCTATGTTGTCAAGGGCTTATGGAATGAATTTTTAAAATATTTACTTATTTGAAAGGCAGAGTTACAGAGAGGAAGAGACAGAGAGAAAGATCTTCTATCCATTGGTTTACTCCCCAAATGGCCATAATGGCCAGGGCTGGGCTAGGCTGGAGCCAGGAGTCTGGAATTCCTTCTTAGTCTCCTACGTGGGTAGCAGGGACTCAGCTACTTAGGCCATCTTCTGCTGCTTTCCCAGGCACATTAGCAGGGAGCTGGAATGGAAGTGGAGCAGTTAGGACTCAAACAAGCTCTTACGTGGGATGTCGGAATTGCAGGCACTGCCTTAACTCACTGTGCCATGATGCCAGCCCCAGAATTAGGCTTTTTTATTTTTGACAGGCAGAGTGGACAGTGAGAGAAAGAGAGACAGAGGGAAAGGTCTTCCTTTTGCCATTGGTTCACCCTCCAATGGCCGCCATGGCCGGCGCGCTGCGGCTGGCGCAATGCGCTTATCCGAAGCCAGGAGCCAGGTGCTTCTCCTGGTCTCCCATGCGGGTGCAGGACCCAAGGACTTGGGCCATCTTCCACTGCACTCCCGGGCCACAGCAGAGAGCTGGCCTGGAAGAGGGGCAACCGGGACAGAATCTGGCGCCCCGACCGGGACTAGAACCCGGTGTGCCGGCACCGCAAGGCGGAGGATTAGCCTATTGAGCCGCTGCGCCGGCCAGAATTAGTTTTTAATACCTTTTCATCTTTTTAAGTGTTCCAGATAAGTGTATATTGCATGGGCATCTCTATTCCTCAGAAATTGTAAAGAATTTACCTCTAAACTCATGTTGTCTGAAACTGGTTTTGAAGTACTTCTGATTATTTCTCAATTTCTCTATTTTTATTTCTTTAATTTTGAATTTACATTTGTTATAGACTTATTTCATAGAGTTTTTTTAAAACTTTTAACAAAACATTGAATAATCTAAAAATTTTTAATTTTATGAAGCTTTTGATAATAGCACTTAGAAATTAAAGGAGTACTTGAATGAAAACTGGCCAATTACTATCTGACTTTTGTTCTTTTTTTTCTTACCTAGATGGGGAAATATTTATCATTTTTATTTATTTATTTATTTATTTATTTTAGATTTATTTATTTGAGAGTCAGAGTTACACAGAGAGAGGAGAGGCAGAGAGAGTCTTCCATCCATTGGTTCACTCCTCAACTGCCCTCAATGGCCGGAGCTGCACCTATCCAAAGGCAGAAGGCAGGAGCTTCTTCCGGGTCTCCCATGCAGGTGCAGAGGCCCAAGGACTTGGGCCATCTTTTACTGCTTTCCCAGGTCATAGCAGAGAGCTAGATAGGAAGTGGAGCAGCCAGGTCTTGAACAGTGCTCATATGGGATGCCGGCACTTCAGGCCAGGGTGTTAACCCGCTGCGCCACAGTGCAAGCCCCAATCATTTTTACTTTGGCTCCAACTCTTACCACCACTGAAAGAATTCTATTTATTTCAAGTCATGTTGATATCTTTTCTTTTTTAAGTTTTCTTCTTTTGTTTAAATTGTCCTTTTCTTTTTTAAGAAACGTACGTATGTTTTTTCTCTTTTTTGCTTTGGATTTTCTCCCAGCCTTTCCAGGCCACTTACTCTTTTTTTTTTTTTTTTTTTTTTTTTTTGATAGGCAGAGTGGAGAGTGAGAGAGAAAGACAGAGAAAGGTCTTCCTTTACCTTTGGTTCACTCTCTAATGGCCGCTGTGGCCAGCACGCTGTGGCCGGCGCACTGCGCTGATCTGAAGCCAGGAGCCAGGTGCTTCTCCTGGTCTCCCATGGGGTGCAGGGCCCAACCACTTGGGCCATCCTCCACTGCACTCCTGGGCCATAGCAGAGAGCTGGCCTGGAAGAGGGGCAACCGGGACAGAATCCGGCGCCCCGACTGGGACTAGAACCCGGTGTGCCTGTGCCGGAGGCGGAGGATTAGCCTATTGAGCCGCGGCGCTGGCCCCAGGCCACTTATTCTTTATGTTCTTGAACATTAATCCACTTATGTCATCTATGTTTCCCCTAATTAAAAATATACCTACAATAACACTTTTATTAGTAGCTTCAATGAAGTGTGTTCTCATTTTCTTTATTTGCAGAGTGATCTGTGACACATTTTATTTTCCTCTTTGTTGTTGGCTTCACTTTTTTTTTTTTTTAGATTAATTTTTATTTATTTGAAAGGCAGAGTTAGAGAGAGAGGTAGAGACTGAGAAAGAAAGGTCTTCCATCCACTGGTTTACTCCTCAAATAGTTACAATCACCAAGGCTGGGCCAGGCCGAAGGCAGGAACCTGGAGCCTCTTCCAGGTATCCCCCATGGGTGTAGGGGCCCATGACTTGGGACATCTTCTGTTGCTTTCCCAGGGACATTAGCAGGGAGTTGGATTGGAAGTAGAGCAGCCAGGACTTGATCCGGCACCCATATGAGATGCCAGTGCTGCAGGCTGGGGCTTTATTTAACCTGCTGCATCACAATGCCAGTCCTGGCTTCATGTTTTTTTAATCTCCAAGTAATTAAGTGGTAACATGGACTGAATATTTGTACCCTCTCTGCAAAATTTGTATATTCCTGCCCTAACCCCTAGTGGAGTTGTTTTTGGAGATGAGGCCTCGAAGGAAGTAAAGTTAAATGGAGTCACAGGTGCAGTCCTGGTCAGCCAGAATTGCTGTCCTTATAGGAGGAAGCCCCAGAAAGCTGGGTGTTGCTACTCTCAACCCACCTCAAACACATGAAGAAAAGATCATGTGAGGATACAGTAATGAGCTGCCTGTTAGCCAAGAGAAAAGTCATCAAAACTACCTTGCTGGCACCTTGGTGCTGGGCTTTAACGTCTGGAACTGGGAAAAATTCTGTTGTTTTAAACCACCCATTCTATCGTATTTTGTTGTAGCAGCTTAAGCAGACTAATGAATGTGTTTTGATTTTCTTTTTAACATTTGTATTAACAATGTTTATTTTGATATTTTAAAAATTTATTTTAAGATTTATTTATTTATCTGAGAGGTAGAGTTACAGACAGAGGTAGACAGAGAGAAACGTCTTCCATCCACTGGTTCACTTTTCAAATGTTCCCAGCGGCAGAGCTGGGCCAATCCAAAACCAGGAGCCAGGAGCTTCCTCCAGGTCTCCCACATGGGTGCAGAGGCCCAAGCATTTGGGCCATCTTCCACTGCTTTCCCAGGTCATAAAGCAGAGAGCTGGATCAGAAGAGGAGCATCTGGGACATGAACCAGCACCCATATGGGATGCTGGCACTGCAGAGGCTCAGCCCACTATGCCACTGTGCCTGCCACTTAAATTTTTGACTGACAGGTAATACCTGTTCATTTTTATGAGGTGCAGTAAGATATTTCAATGCAAGTATACAGTGTGAAAAGATGAAATAAAGTAATCTTCTTTATTTTGGAGTCTATGAGATCCTCTCTTGCAGTTTTTCATACAGTTTGATTTTTTTTTTTTTTTTTTAAGATTTATTTATTTGAGAGAGGGAGAGGGAGGAAGAGAGCAAGAGAGATCTTCCATCCACTGGCTCACTCCCCAGATGGCTGCCACAGCTGGGGCTGCTGAAACAAACACCTGGGCCGCCTTCTGCTGCTTTTCCTAGGCCATTAATAGGGAGCTGGATCTGAAGTGGAGCAGCCAGGACTCCAGGTGGCGTCCATATGGGATGCCCACATCACAGGCTACAGCTTTATGTGCTGTGCTGCAACACTAGTCCCACAGTTTGATTTTTTTATGCACTTTTCTTTGATAAAATGCTGTGAAAATTATATTTGAAAAGGCCTTAGGAAGAATAGTTAATTATATTTGAAATATGTAATTTCTGTTAATTACATTATTATGAGAAGAAATCTCATGTTGTAGATTACACATTTAAATTCATTTTAGTTAAACTTACTGATTACTGTCAGCATCAATAATAACAGTCTTTGTTCCTTTTACCCTAAAATAAAAATTCTGAAAACCAAGATTTTCCAGGATTATTACTATTTTTTTGCAAAGTACCACTAGTTTGTTAATAAAATTTTCTGTTGTTGAATATGAGAAATTTGAAAAGCATAGTCTGCATTTTTATTCTCGTGGTATTTGCCACAAGATTTTGTAAAATTTTAGGGAAGACCTTTCTTTTTACTCACCTCCAAAATAGATCTTTTGGGCCTCTTTGCCAGGGCTGGCCTGGTTTTTAAAATCTCTCAGTTTGTGTTCTTCCTGCCGACACCTGCAGATTAAGGTGGTGGTCCTCACTTTCCACACTGTATTTTAAAGAGGCCGCCTTCTCGTCAGTTACTCTCTGCTTAACAAGTCATTACTCAGTATTCTTTTTGTAAATTCACTATTCTAAATACTCCTGGAATCATAACCACTTAATGCATGAGCCAGTGAGGAACTTAAGGGACTTCAATACATAGGAGTAATTTAGTATGAAATTCTTTAGAGATCAGAGGAACCAAATGGATGGGAAAATAAAACTTTTTTTTTTATTTGAAAGTCAGAGTTACACAGGGAGAGGAGAGGCAGAGAAAGAAAGAGGTCTTCCATCCGATGGTTCACTCCCCAGTTGGCCACAATGGCCGGAGCTGTGCCAATCCGAAGCCAGGAGCCAAGAGCTTCTTTGGGGTCTCCCACGTGGGTGCAGCGGCCCAAGGACTTGGGCCATCTTCCACTGCTTTCCCAGGCCATAACAGAGAGCTGGATTGGAAGTAGAGCAGCCGGGACTTGAACCGGTGCCCATATGGGATGCCGGCCCTTCAGGGCAGGGCGTTAACCTGCTGCATATGGTGTTATTTTCACATAGAGAGATTGCTGATATTTATCATAAAATACCATAATATTTATTTAAATATTTCTTGTAGAACAATGGGACAGTATGATAATATATTTCCTAGTCAAATGAATATCTTGTTTAAACCTCATATGTATAGTGTTAATCATGAACCATTATATAGAGAGCTATATTTTCGATAGGTGGTGAGATCCTGATTTTAAATTTTGTTGTGAGTAAAGAATATGTTAAATGTATATAATAATATTAAATATCTGTATATTTCCACGTGAAGTATAAAATAATAGGTTAAAATATAAGACATTTTGTATTTTATCATTACACATGATAAAAATGGCCCCGCCTGTTGCACTTAATTTCTAGAAATAATAATTCTTTTAAAAGGAAAAACTGAAAATTATTTTCATTTTCTAGGTTGTCCTTTGTGGAGGGTCTTCTCGAATCCCAAAGCTACAGCATCTGATTAGAGACCTTTTCCCAGCTGTTGAGCTTCTCAATTCCATTCCTCCGGATGAGGTTATCCCTATTGGTGCAGCTATAGAAGCAGGAATTCTTATTGGGAAAGAAAACGTTCTAGTGGAAGACTCTCTTATGATAGAGTGTTCAGCCAAAAATATTTTAGTTAAGGTATGTTTCACTTTCATATACTTTTGCATTGAAATCGTACAAATTAATTGCCATACATAGCATGACTTTAGAATAAAACTGTTTACCTGTAAATTTAGGCTTATAATTTTACTTTTAATGAGTTTCTTATATTTTATTAGTTCCTATTTATCTTACATGTAACTTTCTTGGGAAAATGAAAGTTGATGAAATGAAAATCAACTGTAAGCTTCCACTAAATATATTTTTTAAGTAAAGTGAGGTAAGATTAAGTAACATTCTATTGTTATCTCTTTGCCTCTTTTTATAACTTTATATTTTTTTATATATTTCATTTATAATAAGAGTAGTAGGACTTTATAGTAGGAGCTTTTTAAATTGTAATGGTAAATATTAAAGGATATACATCTTATTTTCCTTCTTTTTAGGGAGTGGATGAATCAGGAGCCAATAGATTCACAGTACTATTTCCTTCAGGGACTCCTTTACCAGCTAGAAGACAACACACATTGCAAGCCCCTGGAAGTATATCTTCAGTGTGCCTTGAACTCTATGAGTCTGAGGGGAAGAATTCTGTAAAAGAGGAAACCAAGTTTGCACAGGTGAATATATAAAATATATATAAAAATATATAACATTGAACTGTGACTTAGTCATGAGAAACTGTTTAGCTTTTCTTTCTGGATTCAGTTCAGTTTAATTTCTTAGTATGTGATGTATATAGGACACCTGACTTTTATTTATTTAGTTAGTTAGTTATTTTTAAGATTTATTTATTTGAAAGTCAGAGTTACACAGAGAGAGGAGAGGGGGAGAGAGAGGTCTTCCATCTGCTGGTTCACTCCCCAGTTGGCTGCAGCGGCCAGAGCTCAGGAAAAAAAAATGAAACCACCTGGTTGTCTTTCAGTAAAAGCTCACTATTAGACATTTTTTAAAGGATTTTTTTATTTATTTGAAACTCAGAGTTACACAGAGAGAGAAGAGGCAGAGAGAGAGAGAGAGAGAGAGAGAGAGAGAGGTTTTCCATCCGATGGTTCACTCCCCAGATGGCAGCAATGGCCGGAGCTGCACCCTTCCGAAGCCAGGAGCCAGGAGCTTTTTCTGGGTCTCCCATGCAGGGACCCAAGCACTTGGGCCATCTTCTACTGCTTTCTCAGGCCACAGCAGAGAGCTGGATTGGAAGTGGAGCAGCCGGGTCTCAAACTGGTGCCCATATGGGATGCCAGCACTTCAGGCCAGGGCATTAACCCACTGTGCCACAGCGCTGGCCCCAAGGACACCTAACTTTTTTTTTTTTTTTTTTTTTTTGGACAGGCAGAGTGGACAGTGAGAGAAAGAGAGACAGAAGGAAAGGTCTTCCTTTTGCCGTTGGTTCACCCTCCAATGGCCGCCGCGCTGCGGCCAGTGCATCGCGCTGATCCAAAGCCAGGAGCCAGGTGCTTCTGGTCTTTGATGCGGGTGCAGGACCCAAGCACTTGGGCCATCCTCCACTGCACTCCCGGGCCACAGCAGAGAGCTGGCCTGGAAGAGGGGCAACCGGGACAGAATCTGGCGCCCCAACTGGATCTAGAACATGGTTTGCCGGTGCCGCAGGCAGAGGATTAGCCTATTGAGCCGCGGCGCCGGCCGGACACCTAACATTTTTTTTCTTTTTTACACCTAACATTTTTATGAGTGAATTACTTCTACTCTTTTTTGAAAACGGGAAGAAATAGACTATTTTAATTTGGAACAGTTATGGAAATATAAAAATGAAATATAATTGATTTTTAAAAGATTTATTTATTTGTTTATTCCTTTATCTGAAAGACAGAATAACAGAGGGAGAGCTAGGGGGAGAGATCTTCCATCTGCTGATTCACTCTCCAAATGGTTGCAACAGCCAAGGCTGGGCCAGGCAGAAGCCAGGAGCCAGGAGCCAGGAGCCAGGAAACGCCATCTGGGTTCTCCCCATGGGTGGCAGGGGCCCAAGTATGCATTGGACCTTCATCTGCTGCTTTCCCATGCACAATAGCAGGGAGCTAGAGCAGAAGCAGAGCACTGAGACTACAACTAGCACTTGGATATGGGATCCTTGCAATGACAGGCAGCATCTTAACCTCCTGAGCCATGAGGGCAGCCTCTATGTTTTTTTGTTTTTGTTTTTAAAAACATTTATTTATTTGAAAGTCAGAGTGATACAGAGAGAAGGAGAGGCAGAGAGAGAGGTCTTTTCATCTGCCGGTTCACTCCCCAGTTGGCCACAACGAAGCCTATGGCCAGGAGCTTCCTCCAGGTCCCCATGTGGGTGCAGGGACCCAAGGATTTAGGCAGTCTTCTACTGCTTTCCCAGGCCATAGCAGAGAGCTAGATTGGAAGTGGAGCAGCTGGGACCAGAACCGGCACCCATAAGGGATGCTGGCACTGCAGGTGGTGGCTTTACCCACTATGCCACAGCGCTGGCCCCCCTATATATATATATATATATATATATATATATATATATATATATATATATATATATATTTAAGATTTTTATTTATTTATTTTATAGGCAGAGTTACAGACAGTGTGTGAGAGAGAGAGACAAAGAGAAAGGTCTTCCTTCCATTGGTTCACTCTCCAAATGGTTGCAATGGCCAGAGCTGCACTGATCCGAAGCCAGGAGCCAGGTGCTTCCTCCTGGTCTCCCATGCAGGTGCAGAGCCCCAAGCACTTGAGCCATCTTCTACTGCTATCTAGGCCACAGCAGAGAGTTGGACTGGAAGAGGAGCAACCAGGACTCGAGCTGGCCCCCATATGGGATGCCGGCTCTGCAGGCGGAGGGTTAACCTACTGTGCCACGGCACCAGCCCCCCTTATATTTGTTTTTAATGTTTATTATTTCCAACTGCTTGAAAGAGCGATAGAGAGACAGAGAATGAGATCTCTCATCCACTAGTTCTCCAAGTGGCTGCAACTGCCAGGGCTGAGCCAGGCAGAGGCCAGGTGCCCAGAACTCAGTCCTCGTCTCCCACATGTATGGCAGGAGCCCAAGCATTCAAGCCATCATCTACTGTCTTCTAGGATGCATTAGCAGGGAGCTGGATCTGAAAGGAAGTAGCGAGAATTCAAATGGCACTGCAATATGGGATGCAGACAGTGGCTCAACCTACTATGCCACAATACCCACCCACAATTTGTCTTTTATATTGTTATCTGATGTGCTCTTGGCCCACCTTGGTAATTAGGTAAGGGAAGAGGAAAATAGCATTGTTTTTATTTGCTAAATGCCAGATGCTGTACTGCTGTGAGGTAGGACGTTATATGTATATTCTTATCACAGATGATTAAGAAATCAGCTTGTTGTAGTAAATACCCTATTGGTTTCTTTGTCAAGCTAAGATTTCTCTGTAGCTTGGTTTTATTCCTCAGTCTATGTTTTTTTCTTTCTGCCATGCTGCCTCTGATAAAAGATAAATTACTTTTTCAAAATACCACATGCACATTTCAATCTATACTATCCTCTGTATCCTTTACAAAGAGGAAATAGGGCTATATCATTTACTTAGAAACATATCCAAGAAATATGGCTACTGTAAAATGCACATACACAGGGTAGGCATAGGGGTGTAGCAGGTTAAACTGCCACTTAGGACACCCTCATCTAAGTGCTGGTTCAAGTTCCTGATCCAGGGCCCTGCTAATGTATCTGGGAGGCAGCAGACATGCTGGCCATAGACTTGGGTTCCTGCAACACACATGAAGAGAATGTGATGGAGCTCCTGGTTCCTAGGACCCGGCCCAGCCTTAACTGTTGCCAGCATTTGGAGAGTGAACCAATAGATGGAAAAATTCTCTCTGGTTCTCTCTCTCTATCTCTCTCTCTCTCACCTTCTCCCTCTCCCTCTCCTTTCCACCTCTCCCTTCCTCCGTCTCTCCCTCCCTCCCTTTCTCTCTCTCTCTCCTTCCCTTTTCCTGTTACTCTTTCAAATAATAATAATAATAATAATAATAATAATAATAAACTTTATTTTAAAAGCACACACACACTTGGGCCGGCGCCACAGCTCAATAGGCTAATCCTCCATCTAGCAGTGCCGGCACACCGGGTTCTAGTCCCAGTTGGGGCGCCGGATTCTGTCCCGGTTGCCCCTCTTCCAGGCCAGCTCTCTGCTATGGCCCGGGAGTGCAATGGAGGATGGACCAAGTGCTTGGGCCCTGCACCCCATGGGAGACCAGGAGAAGCACCTGGCTCCTGGCTTCGGATCAGTGTGGTGCGCCGGCTGCAGCGTGCCAGCCGCGGCGGCCATTGGAGGGTGAACCAAAAAAAAAAAAAAGCACACACAAAGGTACTTGGACCATGCCAAGCACATTAGCAGGGAACTGGATCAGAAGTGGAGCAGCTAGGATTTGAGCACCAGTGCTGGCGTTGCAGGCAGCGGCATAATCCACTGTGCCACAACACTGGCCCTTATATTGAATGTTTTACACAGTGTAAAACATAAACATAAATTAACTTGTTATAAAAATAAGACAAATAGAGGTAACAAGAGAATGTATAGTACGATTGGTTGTGTGTGTGTGTGTGTGTGTTTTGTTTTTTTTTTTTTTTTAGGCAGTGTGGATAGTGAGAGAGAGAGACAGAGAGAAAGATCTTCCTTTTTGCTGTTGGTTCACCCTCCAGTGGCCGCTGAGGCCAGCGCACCGCGCTGATCTGAAGCCAGGAGCCAGGTGCTTCTCCTGGTCTCCCAAGCGGGTGCAGGGCCCAAGGACTTGGGCCATCCTCCACTGCCTTCCCGGGCCATAGCAGAGAGCTGGCCTGGAAGAGGGGCAACCGGGATAGAATCCGGCGCCCCGTCCGGGATTAGAACCCGGTGTGCCGGCGCCGCAAGGCGGAGGCTTAGCCTGTTGAGCCACGGCGCTGGCCATGTGTGTGTGTTTTTAACGTATTCAGAGAAAAGTCTGAAACCAGACTACAATGTCTAGTTGTTTTTGAGAAGAGGATATGTATTAGTGACAATACATGCATAGATCTTTAGCTTTGTATCAGTTTTCCAATACAAACAAAAGAGTAATGAAAACCCACACACTCATACATAGTGTGCCAGGGCCACACCTCAGACTTACCAACTTGAAATCTATTGATGAAGTTTTAAGAGCTCCTCCAGATGATTCTGCTATGTATATATTTTTCTTTCTCTTTTCTTTTTTTGCTGTGTATATATAAGCTTTCCTATGTACCCGCATTTCCAAAGACAGATTGCAGTTTCAATATTCCCTTAGCTGTCTCCCTTACACATTTATTTCTTTTTTTCTTACATCCTACTGGGAGGCTGCTGCCACTGTATCCTAACTTAAAGATGCCCCCCAAATTAGTCCAAGAACACTGAATTTGTAAGAGAATCTTTGAGAAAACCTGTCTGCTTGAAACTCCTCAGTTTATAATTGAGTGATAAGTGATGACTTACCTGAGGTTATTAAACTCGAATTTGGCAATCTGAAGTCACTGCTAAACTCCAAATTTGGTTATTAGTATACCTTTCTTTAGGAAACTAAGTAAGCTAAGTAAATTCATGTATCTCTTACAGATGTACTCTTAATTGTACAAAAGAAATTGCCCCATTTCTTTTTTAATAGGAAATATATGGGACAGGCATTTGACCTAGCAGTAAAGCCACCAATTAGGGTGTTCATATCTCACATCTGAGTGCCTGGTTCCATACAAGCTCCAACTTCTGAAACTAGCTTCCTATTAATAGGCACCCTGGGAAGCAGCAGTGATGGCTCAAGTGGTTGGGTTCCTGACACCCAACTGGGAGACTGGATTACATTGCATTCCTGACTTTCAGTCCCCAACCCCACCCCCAGGGTTGGGGGCATTTAGGGGAGTGAATCAGTAGATAGGAGTGTTCAATCCCCCATGCTCTGTCTCAAATAAAAATTGAAAGTATGTATAGGAGGCTTGCCTGGATATATTTTGCATGTTACTGGCAATGGCTTAATTACCAAAAAGAAGTCTTTATTTTCTGAGACAAACAGTATTTCTTAGAAACAATCATTTTAACCTAGAAGATGACATTTAACAGGAAAAAAATACATTGGTCTTATATGCCCTCCTCCTGGAGGATACATTTCCAGTTAACAAATCTTAACTCCTGTTCTCTGAATATGATTAAATGAAGGAGAACTGAAAACTGCCCTACTTTAAAAGATTCCTTTCAGAACTTGGTCTTTTGTGATAACTGATACATCATTTCATTAATATATCAAAGTACTGAATCGTCTATTATTTCTGCATCAACAGGTTGTACTTCAGGATTTAGATAAGAAGGAAAATGGATTACGTGACATATTAGCTGTTCTTACTATGAAAAGGTACAATATTAAACTGTTTCTGATGTGAAGAAAATTCACTTTGAGACATGACCATTTTTGCAAGTTTATTGAGCCAATGTCAGACAATTTATTTAAAACTTAAAATATTTTATTTTTATTTACACTTTTTTCCTGAAAATACTGTTTTTACTAGGAAAATAATATCTTAATACTTTGCACTCTGAATGTTTTATGAATTCTTTGTTTTTGTTATAGTCAACCTAAAAACTGACCCATGCTCATGATATAATTTTTATCAGTTTTCAATATAATTATTTAAAGTTTACATAATTGTACTATTTGCCCCATGAAAGAATAAGATTATTTCACTATTCCTGCAGAAAATCTCTATGAAATAAATGACCAATTAAATCCAGCTATTACCATTTTCCTAACAATAAGCCATCCATACTACTATGTGTTGCAAGTAAATCCTTTCCAGTTTAACATTAGGGACAACTTGTTCCATAAATTGGATAGCAAGAATATTATTGAATCCATTGGAGTGGATTTGCCTTCACCTGGGCTGGAACATTTTGAGCTCCAATGAAGTGTTTTTTTTTTTTTTTTTTTAGAAAGCTTTTATTTAATAAATATAAATTTCATAAGTACAGCTTTTAGAATATAGTGGTTCTTCCCCCCATACCCTATACCTGCCCTCCCAAACCCCATGCCATCCCACCTCTTTCTTACTCCCTTTGCCATCCGTTCTTCATTAAGATTCATTTTTAATTATCTTTATATACAGAAATCAACTCTATACTAAGTAAAGATTTTAACAGTTTGCACCCATACAGACACATAGAGTATAAAGTACTGTTTGAAGACTAGTTTTACCATTAGTTCTCATAGTACAACTCATTAAGGACAGAGGTCCTGCATTGGGAGCAAGTGCACAGTGACTCCTGTTGTTGATTTAACAATTGACACTCTTATTTATGACATCAGTGATCACCTGAGGCTCTTGTTATGAGCTGTCATGGAAGCCTTTTGAGTCCACAAACTCCTTCAGTATTTAGACAGTATTTAAACAAAGTGGAAGGCCTTTCCTCCCTTCAGGGAAAAGTACATCCTTCTTTGATGGTCCCTGAATGAAGTCTTAAGATGCTTATCATCATGAGTTTTCAGAGAATACAACTGTTGTCTCCATGATTAGGAGGATATTTCCAAGAACAACTAGCTAAACATAGCATAGATACTAAATTTAAAGACACTGAGATTGTGGTTTCTACTTTGAAAATGCTATTCTTCTGAAAATTAAAATTAGCTCTGTTCACTCCTCAAGTAATTTCTTAAGGACTTTCTGTTTTTATAAAATAAGTTTTTAAATGTTATTTATCTGGTTTGTTTAGGGATGGATCTTTACATGTTACTTGCATGGATCAAGAAACTGGAAAATGTGAAGCAATCACCATTGAGGTGGCATCTTAATGTTTTAGAGAAACCAAGAATTTTTTAGAACTAGAATATCAACACTCTCTGGTTTTGTGTAGAAGTCGTGTTTGTATTAAAATGCTTTTTCAATGAATTATATAAGCTGTTTCTATTAAACTACAATATATTGGTATTATTATATTAGTTTTGTTTTCCTTATAAGATGAACCATTACTAATGGGAAATATAAAATGAAAAGTTTTGCTTCTTTAATTTTCAGTTTTACAATCTTTATTTTTTTAACTAGGGGATTTTTTATTATTATTTTTTTTTTAATTTTTTGACAGGCAGAGTGGACAGTGAGAGAGAGAGACAAAGGTCTTCCTTTTTGCTGTTGGTTCACCCTCCAATGGCCACCACGGCCGGTGCGCTGCGGCCAGCGCACCGCACTGATCTGAAGGCAGGACCCAGGTGCTTATCCTGGTCTCCCATGCGGGTGCAGGGCCCAAGCACTTGGGCCATCCTCCACTGCACTCCCAGGCCATAGCAAAGAGCTGGCCTGGAAGAGGGGCAACTGGGACAGAATCCGGTGCCCCGACCGGGACTAGAACCTGGTGTGCCGGCGCCACAAGGCGGAGGATTAGCCTATTGAGCCGCGGTGCCTGCCCTACAGTCTTTTATTGATTCTTGTTATATAATTAACTAAGGACAATTAAATGTCCTTGATAGTAATGGAAAAAGAAATTGCAGAAACATAGGTAACATAAAAGAAGCTCTTATGCTCGGGGGGTGTGTGTGTGTGTGTACATAGAAAAATATCCAGAAGGCTAAAGGCTAAACTCTTAATGTGGCTTCTTTTATGGAGGGAAAATGGGGCAAACACTTTTACTTTTTCTTTTTTTTTATTTAGTTTTTTTTTTTCCTCCAGCAAATGTTTTTATTTTGAAGTTAAGTTTTGTTTTATTCCATTTTGAGGGAAGGATAACCACATTTTATTCTTCAGGGAGCATTTGCTAGAGCACTGAGACATTTGGTGATCTCCCAGTCAAAAAGCTTATTCTAGAAATGGAAAAGAGAACTCACGTGCCCATATTGAGAAAGAGCTGGAAGATGTGCACTGGACAGCAAATCTATCCTTCGTTCCCAAGAAAGGAGATACTGTTCATTTCTCTTAGTTCCTAGATGAAATGAGAAGAGGAATCTTTACTCAGTAGTTTAAAAACACTATACTTTTAAAAAATCTATTCAAGCCTTTAAATGTGCTTTATTGGGGCCGGCGCTGTGGCGCAGTGGGTTATTCCTTCACTTGCAGCTCTGGCATCCCATATGGACACCGGTTCTAGTGACAGTTACTCCTCTTCCAATCCAGCTCCTTGCCTTGGCCTGGGAAAGCAGTGGAAGATGGCCCAGGTCCTTGGGCCCCTGCACCTGTGTGGGAAACTGGGAGGAAGCTCCTGGCTCCTGGCTTTGGATTGGCATAGCTCTGGCCATTGTGCCATTTGGGGAGTGAACTAATGGACGGAAGACCTTTCTCTCTGTCTCTCCCTCTCACTGTCTGTAACTCTACCTCTCAAGTAAATAAATAAAATATTTTTAAAAAATAAAAAATTAAAATAAATGTGCTTTATTATTAAAGTTGATTCTTATGTATATAGGTGGTGGTGCTCTTCTAAAAGTTTCTGAAGATACGGAAGCCAAATTTGCTTACTGTTCGCATCAAATTATTGACAGAGTTATGAAGATAAAATTCATAGTCAAACAAGTCATTAAGTACAGAAGTGCCTCAAAAGTATACTCTTGATTACGACTGAATACTTACTAATTTGTTAGGCTCTTTTCCAAAGTCATAAAGCATTAAACATAAAATTAAGTATAAGCCACTGTGTCATCAGAAAAATAGGAAAAATAACTAAATTCATTGATTTGCTAAGTCTGTTTTCAGTTATGCATTGGAAAAATGCTTTAAGGTTTTATGTTGTAGTTATTGTTGGCTTTTTAAAATACATCATGAATTGGCAAACTATGGCAAATAGTTCACGTCTATTCCAGACCTGTTTTTATAAATTAAATGTTGTTAGAACATAGTCATATTCATTTGTATATGTATTGCTTGTAGCTATTTTGCATTACAGCTGCAGAGTTGAACAGCTGCCATATACACTGTGTAGTGGCCCATTTAAAGAAAAAGGCTGGGCATGAGCTTTGTGGAACAACCATTAAGATGCCCACAAGGCCTGCAGGCTATATGGGAACGATTGGGTTCCAGTACCTGCTCTGCTTTCCTTTCACACACCTTGGGAAGCAGCAGGTGATGGCCCAAGTAATGGGTCCTTGCCACCAACATGAGAGACCTGAGTGGAGTTCTGGGCTCCTAGCTTCAGGCTGGCCTAGCACTGGCTGTTGTGGGCATTTAGGGGAGTGAACCAGAGAATGGGAGCTCTCTGTTTTCTTTCTCTCTCTCTTTTTCACTGTTGCTCTCTCATAAATAAAGCTTAAACACTTTCTCAATTTTGAAGTAGATTATTAAAATTTATAAAATATAAGGACTTAATTCAAAAATTTTTTCTATATTCATGTAATAAATTATTTTACTTATTTGCCTACTTTTCTCCACTAGATTATTAAACATTCTAAGAGGGGAGACTCTCAATCTTAATTTCCATTTTGTCTTGGCCCCTAGAGTACATGAACATAGCAGGTGCTCATAATGTCCATCAAAAAAATGAATTATGTGGGAAAAAAGTCATCTTTATATCCTGCAGTACAGTGACCAGTAACTACATGTTTTTCTTATTTTTGGTTTGTTTAGAAACACAGTAAAGGAAAGGAATACCACTGCAATTTTTAAGGTACAAATAGCTTTACATTTTTCTGTTTCAAAAATTATACATATTCATTATAAAGTTAAAAAATTTACTATAAAAAATCCTGGGGCCAGCATTTTGGCATAGCAGGTTAATTTGCTCACTGTAACGCCAGTATTCCTATAGTTATTTTAACTATTTTCCTGTAGTCCCAGATGCTCCACTTTCCTGTCCAACTTCCTGCTGGTGCACCTGGGAAAGCAGCAGAAGATGGCCCAAGTACTTGGGCACCTGCACCCAGGTGGGAGACCAGGACGAAGCTCCTGGCTCCTGGCTTTGACCTGTTGTGGTCAATTTGGTAGTGAACCAGCAGATGGCTCTATTTCTTCCTCTCCTGTCAGTCTGTCTCTCACATAAGTAAATAAATTTGTAAAGAAAAAAAAAAAAAAAAAACACTATAGTCTACCACCCAGAGTAGTTACTGTTAAGATATTTTTTGGTATACATCTTGATAATCTTTTTTTTTTTTTTCAAAGATTTATTTGAGAGAGAATTACAGACACACAGAGGGAGAGACAGAAAGGTCTTCCATCTGTTGGTTTACTCCCCAGATGACTGCAGCAGCTGGAGCTGGGCTGATCCAAAGCCAGGAGCCAGGAGCTTCTTCCTGGTTTCCCATGTGGGTTAAGGGGCCCAAGGATTTGGGCCATATTCTACTGCTTTCTCAGGCCATAATGGGACTTGAACTGGTGCCTATATGGAGTGCTGGCTCTGCAGGTGGAGGTTTAGCCTACTACACCACAGTGCCAGCCCCTTGATAATCTGTTCATGAATTTCTCAGTTATTTTTGCTGTGTCATATATATATTTAAAAACTTGAACACTTTTTTTTTTTTTTTAAAGATGTATTTATTTATTTGAAAGGCAGAGTAAGTAGAGGCAGAGGCAGAGAGAGAGAAGTCCTCCATCTGCTGGTTCACTCTTCACATGTCAGCAATGACTGGAGCTGGGCTGATCTGAAGCCAGGAGCCAGGATCTTCTCCTGGGTCTCCCATGTGGGTGCAGGGGTCCAAGGAGTTAGGCCATCTTTTACTGCTTTCCCAGGCCATAGAAGAGAGCTGGATCAGAAGTGGAGCAGCTGAGATTCTGTGCCCGTGTGGGATACCAGCACTGCAGGCAGCAGCTTTATCCACCATCCCACAGCACTGGCCCCCTCTATCACTTCTTAGTCATTGCTTTACTTTACCATAGTCTATGACCTCTTAACATCTCCCTGAATTCCTATATGGACAGTAAGAGTAAATGGTGTCATACATTGTTCCTTCATTTTTACCAGAGGCATCACAGAAACATTGATAAGATTTTTGGACTATCAGCCATGCTGTTCTTTTCTCAGATAGCAACATAGAAACTGGACTTGCAATGGGTTGTGTTCTTTGAGAAAAAAAAAATTACTCCAATACAATTCATGTTCCATGTTGTGTTTGTGTAACATACTTCTCTTGGATTAGAATACATCTCTGCCATGCACCCCTGGTTAACCATGCAGATGCAGAAGGGTAGAATGTCCTGAAATTCTCCCAGGAAAACAAAACAGAAAGTCTTGTGATATATGGTGAGCAGATGCTCTGCATATCTTGTGGAGGGGCATCCCACTTGGCAGAAAAACTTGAACACTTTTTAAAATTTTCTCGTGTTATAGGTTTTCTTTTTTTAGGTTTAAAATTGAAAACTTTTTAACATTTTGCCGTATTCACTTTATATTATTCATATATATTTTGTTTTTCTTGAAAACATTAAAATCCCAAGGGATTCATGATAATCATAATGAGGGGGAAAGAAAGGTATATTGTCTTATTCATGGTATAATTCAGTGAAACAATAGTTATTACTGTGAAATGATATGGCATCCATATAATTTTTATAATCTATATATTACCTTCCACAAATAAAAATAAATGTAATATTTGTCTTTAGGGGAATGGCTTATGTCACACAGCACAATGATCTCCAGTTCCATCTATTTTATTGCAAATGTTGGAATTTCACTGATTTTTTTTAAGGCCTAGTAATATTTCACCATATGCACATACACCACACTTTAATCTAATCATCAGTTGATGGACATCTAGGTTGATTCCCTATCTTTGCTGTTGTGAATTGAGCATCTATAAATATGGGAGTGCAGATATCTCTTTCATATGCTGACTTGACTTGCTTTGGATATATTCCCAGGAGTGGGATAGCTGGGCCATATGGCAACTATTTTTAGTTTGCAGAGGAATTTTTGTACTGTTTTCTTTAATGGTTGTACCAATTTGCACTTAGACTAACAGTGTAATTGGATACCCTTTTGTCCACAACTTCATCAGCATTTATTTTATTTTTATGATAGCTATTCTAACTGGAGTAAGATGATACTCCACTGTGTTTTTGATTTTCCTTTCCTTGATGGAAGGTGCTCCTGAGCATTTTTTCCTGTGTTTCTTGGCCATTTATATTTCATTCTTTGGAAAATGCCCGTTTGTGTCCTTTGCTCATTTCTTTTCTTTTCTTTTTTTTTTTTTTTTAAGATTTATTTTATTTATTTGAAAGAGTTACAGAGAAAGGTAGAGATAAAGAGAGAGGTCTTCCATCCACTGGTTCACTCCCCAGATGGCCACAATGGCTGGAGCTGCACCGATCCGAAGGCAGGAGCCAGGAGCTTCCTCCGGGTCTACCAAGTGGGTGCAGGGACCCAAGGTCTTGGGCCATCTTCCACTGCTTTCCCAGACCATAGCAGAGACCTGGATTGGAAGAGGAGCAGTCAGGACTAGAACTGGCACCCATATGGGATGCTGGCGCTTCAGACCATGGCTTTAACCCGCTGCGCCATAGCACTGGATCCTCCTTTGCCCATTCCTTAACTGGATTGTTTGTTTTGTTGTTGTTGAGTTTCTTGAGCTCATTATATATTCTGGTTATTAATCCTGTATAAGAAGTATAGTTTGGAAGTATTTTCTCCCATTCTGTCTGCCTCTTCCCTTTGTTAATTGTATTCTTTGCTGTGTGGAAGCTTCTTAACTCAATGTACTTCTATTTGTGTATTTTTGCTTTTATTGCTTGTGCTTTTGGGGTCCTACCCAAGAAGTTTGCTTAGGCCAATGTCTTGCAGCATTTCTCCTGTTTTCCTCTAGTAGTTTGATGGTTTCAGGTCTTAAGTTTGGATCCTTGAACTATTTTGAATTGATTTTTGTGTAGGGTATAAGGTAAGAGTTGTTTCAGGGGACGCGCCGTGGCTCACTTGGTTAATCCTCTGCCTGCGGCGCCGGCATCCCATATGGGCGCAGGGTTCTAGTCCAGGTTGCTCCTCTTCCAGTCCAGCTCTCTGCTGTGGCCCAGGAAGGCAGTGGAGGAGGGCCCAAGTGATTGGGCCTCTGCACCTGCATGGGAGACCAGGAGGAAGCACCTGGCTCCTGGCTTTGGATTGGTGTAGTTCCGGCCATAGCAGCCATTTGAGGGGTGAACCAACAGAAGGAAGATCTTTCTCTCTCTCTCCCTCTCACTGTCTGACTCTATCTGTCAAAAAAAAAAAAAAAAAAAAAGTTGTTTCAGACTTGTGCTTGCGTAAATTCAATTTTCCCAACATCATTTGTTGACAAGAATGTCATTTCTCCAGGAAATGATTTTAGCTCATTTGTCAAAATTAGTTGGTTTTAGATGTGTGGATTGATTTCTGAGATTTCTATTATGTTCCATTAGTCTAAATGTCTATTTTTATTCAGTACCAGGCTGTTTGGATTATAATAACTCTGCAGTATGTCTTAAAATCTGGTTTTGTGATCCCTCTTGGCTTTATTTTTATTTTTTAAGATTGCCTTGGGTATTGAGGCTCTTTTGTGTTTCTGTATGAATTTTAGGATTTTTTTTTCTTGTTCTGTTAAGAGTCTCCTTGGAATTTTGATTGGGATTGCATTTAATCTTTGGGTCATATAGAAATTTTGATATTATTCCAGTGCATGAACATGGAAGATTTTTCCAATTTTTTTGTGTGTCTTCTGTTTCTTTTATTACTGTTTTGTAATTTTTATGATAGAGATCTTTCACATCCAAGGTTATATTTATCCCAAGCTATTTACTTTTTTTTAATATTGTGAATTGTACTGATCTTAGAAGTTCTTTCTTGGCCGGCGCCGTGGCTTAACAGGCTAATCCTCCGCCTTGCGGCGCCGGCACAGCGGGTTCTAGTCCCGGTCGGGGCACCGATCCTGTCCCGGTTGCCCCTCTTCCAGGCCAGCTCTCTGCTGTGGCCAGGGAGTGCAGTGGAGGATGGCCCAAGTTCTTGGGCCCTGCACCCCATGGGAGACCAGGAGAAGCACCTGGCTCCTGGCTTCGGATCAGCGAGATGCGCCGGCCGCAGCGCACCTATCGCGGCGGCCATTGGAGGGTGAACCAATGGCAAAGGAAGACCTTTCTCTCTGTCTCCCTCTACTGTCCACTCTGCCTGTCCAAAAAAAAAAAAAAAAGTTCTTTCTTAGCTGGATTATTATTGGAATATAAGAATGCAATTGATTTTGAGATGTTTTATATCCTGCATCTTTGCCAGATTCTCTTACCAGTTCTAATAGTCTCTTAGGGGAGTCTTTTGGTTGACCTTATGTAAAGAATCATGTTATCAGCAAACAGGGATCATTTGACTTCCTCCTTCCCAATTTACATCCCTTTGATTTCTTTCTCTTGCCTAGTGGCTCTGGCTAAAACTTCCAGAATTGTATTTAATATTTGAGGGGAGAGTGGACATCCTTGTCTGGTTCTGAATCTTAGTGGAAGCGGGAATGCTTCTAGCGTTTCCCCACTTTTATGATTCTGGCTGTGGGTTATCTCACAAATGGCCTTTATTGTGTTGATATGTTCTGGTCTGGTTTTGGGATTAAGGTAAGCCTGGCCTCAGTCATTTTGAATAGTTTGAAAAGAATTCATCTAGGTCTCCCTGAAAGGTTTAGAAGAATTCAGCACTGAAGCCATCTAGTCCTGGCATTTTTTGTTGGGAGGCTATATATTACTGATCCAATCTCAGTCTTGGTTATTGGTCTGTTCAGATTATTTATATCTTTGTTTCTCAGTTTTGGCAAATTATATGTGTCTAGAAATCTATCCATATCTTTTAGGTTTTCCAATTTTTTTCAATATATTTGTTCATAATAATTGCTAATAATTCTTTGTATTTCTGTGGTATCAGTTGTAGCATCTCTGATTTTATTAATTTGAGTCTTCTTCCCTTTTTTTTTTTTTGGTTATTTGGGCCAATGGTTTGTCTGTTTTTTCAAAACACCAGATCTTTTGTAAAGTGTTTTTTTTTTTTTAATTTCTACTTTGTTCATTTCTCCTCTAATTTTCTAAAGAGGATTTGTTTATTTGAAAGGCAGAATTACAGAGAGAGAGAAAGGCAGAGGCAGAGAGAGATCTAGATCTTTCATCTGCTGGTTCATTCCCCAAATGGCTGCAATGGCCAGAGATGGGCCAGGCTGAAACCAGGAGCCAGGAGCTTCCTCCAGATCTCCCACGTGGGTGCAAGGGCTCAAGTACTTGGGCCATCTTCTGCTGCTTTCTCAGTTGCATTACCAGGGAGCTGAATCGGAAGTGGAGCACCTGGGACTCAAACTGATGGCCATATGGGATGGTGGCACTGCAAGTAGTGACTTTAGACAGAGACAGAGAGAGAGAGGCCTTCCATCTGCTGGTTTACTCCCCAGTTGGCTGCAATGGCCGGAGCTGCGCCAATCCGAAGCCAGGAGCCAGGAGCTTCCTCCAGGTCTCCCATGCGGGTGCAGGGACCCAAGGACTTGAGCCATCTTCCACTGCTTTCCCAGGCCATAGCAGAGAGCTGGATTGGAAGAGGAGCAGCCGGGACTAGAACCTGGCCCCCATATGAGATGCTGGCGCGTGGGCAGAGGATTAACTACTGTGCCATAGCACCAACCCCTTCTTTGTGTCTTTTAATAGTTTTTGTCTTACAGTTTACTTTCTCTTATGAGTATAGCTACTCCTTTTCGATTTTGATTTCCATTTGCAAGGAATGCCATTTCCCATCCTTTCAGTCTGTTTATATTTAGTAGTGAACTGTGTTTCTTTTAGGCAGCATATGATGGGGTCTTTTAAAAACATACCAGTCTGTATCTTTTAATTGGGGAATTTAATTTATTTATATTTAAGGTTATTATTGATAACTAATGACTTGGTTCTGCCACTTTTTCATAAAGATTCCTGTTGTTTGTTTTGAATCTCCCTTTTTCTTTTACTAGTCTGTTTTCTGCCTTCACTTTCCATTATGCCTGTTGCTTTTCTCTGTTTCTGTATATAGTACAGCCTTAAATGTAATTAGTAAAACTGGCCAACTACTGACAAATTCCGTTTTTGTTTGTTTTCAAAGGTCTGTGTTTCACCTTCATTTATGAATGAGATTCACTGGGTAAAAGATTCTGGGTTGACAGTTTTTTCTTCTAGAACTTGGACTAAATCTCTCCTTTCTCTCCTGGCCTGTGGGGTTTCTTTTCAGAAACCTGCTGTCAATCTGATGGGAGTTCCTTTAAAAGTGACCTGGAATTTCTTTCCTGCAAACTTTAGCATATTTTCCTTATGTTTTACTTTTGAAAGTTTGACTATAATATGTCATGGTGAGGATATTTTCTGATCTTTCCATTTTGAATTCTGTGTACTTCCTGTATTCAGATGTCCACATCTTTCTCCAAATTGGGGGAGTTTTCTGTTGTTATTTTATTGAATAGGTTTTCTAAGCCATTCCTAAGACTTGTATATTGGTCATTTGAAGATTTTTGTTCCATAGTTCCCAAACACTGCTTTTATTCTCTACTTTTTTTTTTTTTTTTTTTTTTTGGTCTGAGATATTTCCTTTTTTTTGACAGGCAGAGTGGATAGTGAGAGAGAGAGAGAGACAGAGAAAGGTCTTCCTTTTTGCCGTTGGTTCACCCTCCAATGGCCGCCGCGGCTGGCGCATCGCACTGATCCGAAGCCAGGAGCCAGGTGCTTCTCCTGGTCTCCCATGCGGGTGCAGGGCCCAAGCACTTGGGCCATCCTCCACTGCCTTCCTGGGCGATAGCAGAGAGCTGGCCTGGAAGAGGGGCAGCCAGGACAGAATCCGGCACCCCGACCAGGACTAGAACCCGGGGTGCCGGCGCCGCAAGGTGGAGGATTAGCCTGTTGAGCCACGGTGCTGGCCGGTCTGAGATATTTCAAAAGACTTGCCTTCTAGATCAAATATTCTTTCTTTTGCTTCATGTACTCTGTTGTCAAGGCTTTATACTGTATTTTTTTCTTTGACTTTTGTGTGTGTGTGTGTGTGTGTGTTCCAGGCATTTACTGGGGCAGTAGCGATGGGACCCGCCCCTACACGAAGGTGTTGGGCCTCTGGGTGGTGAAACAGGGCTTATGCTGGTGCCATAGCACCCGCTGCAGCAGCGGAACTTGATCTTGGAGTCATGGAATTGCTTAACGGTGGGCCGGTGGCACTTGCTGGTCGCTGTCTCCTCCACCTTCATGATCTGGGTTGAGTGGGCGCGAGTGTTCCCGCCATCCACCTCCCGGTCTACGGAGCGGGGCGGGGAACGGAGGGGGCGGGACATGAGAGGCTCGGCCCTGACCCAGGAGACTCCCGCAGCCCCCAGCTACCACTGATGTGGGGGTGTAGAACCTCCAGATTCACTCCTGGGGGCACATCAGCAGCCCGCAAAGGCAAGATGCACTTGTCATGGCAACAGTGATTCTTGGGTTTAGGCTTGGGTATTTGACTTATTGAGTACTTCATTTCTAATGTTTCTTTTTGATGTTTTCAATATCTCTTATTTCTGTGCTGAATTTCTCATCCATGTCATATACTGATTTCCTAATTTCATTTAATTATTTCTCTGTAATTTTGAGTAACCTTATAATCATTCCTTTGAATTCTTTCTTAGGTACTTTATCAGTCTTTCTTCACAGTCCAGTATTAATGAATTGTCATATTGCATTCCTCGTTCAAATTTCTTTTTTAAAAAAGATTTATTTAATTGAAAGAGTTAGGGGCCGGCTCTGTGGTGCAACAGTGCCATGGCCTGAAGCACTGGCATCCCATATGGGTGCCGGTTCTAGTCCTGGCTGCTCCTTTGCTGATCCAGTTCTCTGCTATGGCCTGGGAAGGCAGTAGAAGATGGCCCAAGTCCTTGGGCCCTTGCATCCACGTGGGAGACCTGGAAGAAGCTCCTGGCTTTGAATTGGCGCAGCTCCAGCCATTGTGGCCAACTGGGGAGTGAACCAGCGAATGGAGGACCTCTCTCTCTCTGCCTCTCCTCTCTCTCTCTAACTCTTTCAAATAGATAAATAAATCTTTAAAAAAAAAAGTTACAGAGAGAGGGATAAGCACAGAGAGAAAAATCTTCCATTTCTTGGTTCACTTCCCAAGTAACTGCAACAGCCATGGGTGGGCCATGCCAAAACCATGGACTTCATTTATCTGGGTTTCCCTGTAGTGGCAGGGCCACAAACACTTGGGTCACCAAGTGACTTGGGTCACTGTTTTTCCCAGACCATTAGCAGGGAGCTAGATCAGAAGTGGAGCAGCTGAAACTAACCAGCATGCATTTGGGATGCTGGTATCACAGGTATCATTGATGAAGTGGCTTATCAATAACAAATTTATCTCAAAGCTCTGGAGGCTGGGAGTGTGAGATCAGGGTGCCAGCATGATCAGTTCTGCTGAGGGTTCCCTCTCAGGTTATAGACTGCTATCTCATATAGAGGACAGGGGACAAGAGAGCTCTCGAGGGTCGCTTTTACACGGGTACTAATTCCATTCATGAGGATTCCACTCTTATGATCTAATTACTTTCCAAAGGCCAAAAGTTTTTACAAGGTCAGGGTCCTTAAGAATTTTTTTAAAAAACTGTTATTAGTACAAAATAAGTTCTATAGGAAAATGTCAGGATGTCTAAAATGATAGTAAATGACCATGTAACATTTATAACAATACTACTGTGTTTTTTTGTTTTTTTTTTTAAGATTTATTTATTTGAAAGGCAAAATACAGAGAGGAGAGATAGAATCTTCCATTCACTGGTTCACTCCCGTAATGGCCAGGGCTGATCTAGGCTGAAGTCAGGAGCTTCTGGGTCTCCCATTTGGGTGCAGGGGCCCAAATACTTGGGCCATCTTCTACTGCTTTCCTAGGTGCATTAGCAGGAAGTGGGATGGGAAGTGGAGCAGCTGGGACACAAACTGGTGCCCATACAGGATGCTAGCACTGCAGGCGGAGGCCTACCCTCTACAGCAGTGTTGGCCCCAGCAATACTACTGTCTGTTTGCTTTAATTCATTATTTATTTTCAAATTTGATCTCACTACAATTCCATGAGTACTTCTAAGATAGAGAGACTAATAGGGCATGAACTATTTTTGTTGTCTACATGTAACATGGATTCTGACAAGTTAAATAAATTATCCAACATCTCACAGTAAATAAATGGTGGATTTTGAACTGCTATTCAGATGCTTATTTTGAAAACTTTTTCTTGACTAGTTACAAGCCCATTACATGCATTATTTCACTTAAATTCGTATTTTTAATCTAGTATCCATTCTGTTGGCTGCCTCTCAGAGAACATTTATTTAAATCAAATAGGAGACAATTCATGGTCCTCCAGAAATGCTTTCAGTTGTCTTTATGAAGAAAAACGAGGAGAGAGCAAGACAGTCGGGTATGTCTCAGTGGCTTTTGATTTCTCTCTTTATAGCCAGGATTCACCAAGGTCCCCAAACATTTTTGTTTTAGGACTCCTTTAAATTATTACCCCAAAGAGTTTTGGTTTATTGTAGATAAGTGTATGACATATAATTACCATCCAGAAATTAAAACAAGGAAGTTTTAAAAATAATCATCCATAAATTAAATGCTAAATCTTAACATGAATAATATTTTTATAAAAAAAATCTTCTAAAATTTTATAAATAAGAATCGTATTTTTTTAAAATCTCTTTGACTTAATAGAAGATAGTTGTAGTCTGACATTTGCTTCTTCAGTGTGTTACAATATCTGAGTTATATGACCTCTGAAAAGCACCAAATATTCATGAAAGAAGAATAAAGAAGGCAGATAACATCTAACATGCTGTCATTATGAATACAGCATTCATATCACCCCCTCAAAGAGTTTCAGGGTTCCCATTCTGTACTTTGAAGGTTGCTGCTCTACATGGTGGATAGTGTTGACTGTTGAAGAAGTAAATCGTACTCTATGCTCTGGAAAACAAAGGAAACACTTGACTTGCGAACTAGAGTAAAACATCATCTGTAAATTTCTATTAAAACTGACTAAGACAAATGAAAAACAGACAAAATAATTGCCAAGTTTTAAAGTGCTTTTAAGGATACAAGGAGATTGTGTTGCCAGTTTCAGATGGGGTGACCATGGGAGGGCTCTCTGAAGAAGTGGCATGTAAGCTGAGACTCAGGTGATAATAAGGGAGTGATGTAAACAGTACCTCTGAACTAAGAAGTAATCTGTGAGATGTCTTATTTATTTACTTGCTTGTTTATTATTTGCTTCTTCTACTAGGAGATAAGCTCTATGAGGACAGGGTCTGTGCCTTTCTTCTTCACTGCAATATTCTCAACACATAGGCGGTGCCTGGCACATATGAAGTGCACAATAAGATTCCTGAATGAGTCTGGGGAAAAAAAGTCCCAGGGAATAGTGAGCAAAGAGGAGAGTGACAAAAATAAGGCTAGAAAGACAGTTTCGCAGCCAGCGTTGTGGTGTAGAAGGTTAAGCCTCTGCCTTCAGCACCAGCATCCTATATGGGCGCTGGTTCCCGCCCCAGTTGTTCCACTTCTGATCTGGCTCCTGGCTTCAGCTTGGTCCAGCCACAGTTCTTGCAGCCATTTGGGGAGTGAACCAGGGGATGGAAGATCTCTATATCTCTGCATTTCAAATAAATAAATCTTAAAAAATAGTAAAAAAGGTTAATTTTTTTTTTTTAAAAAGGTTTCAAACACAGAAGGCCCTACAGGCCATTGGAAGGTTTGGGCTTTATTCTAGGTGTATTGGAAATATTGAAAGCAGGGGAAGGATATGTTCCAGTTGGTTTTCCAGAAAATGAATTGGGAGGGGAACAATACCGGAAGTGAAATCACTTAGGCTTTTCAGGACTTTGGTTGAGATAATGGCTTGGACTTGGTTAATAGCATCAGAGATGGAGAGGACAGAATCGGCACAGGAATTAGCATTGACAGGACTTGCTAATGGAACTAAATTGAAGAATGAATGAGGACAGGGTGAATCAAGGCATTAAATTTTCTTCTCGAACACCTGAAGTGCCAACGTGTTGGGATGAAAAAGCCTTGAGGTCTGGACTAGAAGGGATGGGCTGGAGGCAAAACTCAAGGGTAGTTTTTTTGAATATGTTCAGTTGGAGGTGTTTATGGGGACACCTCAGTGGGTTAGTCCATTAGGCACTGTAGATAAGATTCAAGTGTGGAATTTAGGGCACAAATCAAGGTTGGAGACAAAAAGTTGGGACTATTGAGCATAAAGATGGTAATTTAAGTCCATGGGAATTGAGGCAGTCACATAGAAAGACAGTGTAAGAGAAATGTGGTCCCACATCAGACTTTAGATATGCATAGAAAGGATTGAAAATGAGTGAAGAGTCGTTGGTGAGGTATAAGGAAAACCAAGAAAGAAGTTGAGGGAGTAGCATACAGGACACTGAGACAGAACACCCAGAGAGGGCAGAGGGCGAGAAGCCCTGGGAAGAAGGGGAGCCTCTTTCCAAGTCTTAGAGGGTCTGTAGGAGTAATCCTAACCGAAGAGGCTCTTTCATGTGACCTTTATCATCAAGATGGTGAGATCCTCATTATAAAAAATGGTTAATTATGAGGCTGGTGCTGTGGCATAGTGGGTAAAGCTGCAGCCTCCAGTGCCGCCATCCCATATGGGCGCCGGTTCTAGTCCTGGCTGCTCCACTTCCGATCCAGCTCTCTGCTATGGCCTGGGAAAGCAGTAGAAGATGGCCAAGTCCTTGGGCCACTGCACCCATGTGGGAGACCTGGAAGAAGCTCTTGGCTTCGGATCAGGTAGCTCCAGTCGTTGTGGCCTTCTGGGGAGTGGATGGAAGACTCTCTCTCTGCCTTTCTTCCTCTCTGTGTAACTCTTTCAAATAAATAAATAAATCTTTAAAAAAGAAAAAAAAAGGTTAATTACGGTAAAAACAAGTGAAAAAGTCACGCTGCAAAAATTAAAAAAAAAAATAATTGGATGGGCCTGTGCTGTGGCATAACTGGTAAATCTGCTGCTTGCAGTGCCAGCATCACGTATGGGCTGCTGCAGTCCTGGCTGCTCCACTTCTGATCCAGCTCCTTCCTAAAGGCCTGAGAAAGCAGTGGAGGATGGTCCAGGTGCTTGGGCCCCTGCACCCACCCTGGGCTCTGGCTTCGTATTGGCACAGCTCCGGCTGCTATGGTCATTTAGGTAGTGAACCAGCAGATGCTAGATCTGTTGGTCTCGCCTCTGCCTAGCTGTGTAACTCTGCCTTTCAAATAAATAAATATTTAAAAAAAATTATTTGAAAGGCAGAGTTAGAGGGAATTACATCGGATTGTTCATTCCCCAAATATCAACAACAGGTCCTGGCTCTGGCCAGGACTCTGGAGTTTCTCTGGGTCTCCCTTGTGGGTGCAGGGTCCAAGTACTTGGGCCATCTGCTGCTTTCCCCAGATGATTAGCAGGGAGCTATATCAGAAGTGGAGCAGCCAGGACTCTAACCAGAGCCCATATGGTATCCGGGGATGCAGATAAAGAGGCTAAACCTGCGGCTCTGCAACCCCTGTCTCTCCATGCAAAGATTTCATTTTGTTGTCTTCCTATATATTTTTTTCTTAGCTAATTGAAACTATTTTAGGAGGATTTTTTAAAAAAAAACATACTAAACACTTTCCTATGATACTAAAAGCTTCAAAAACATTTTTGGATGGCTACACGGTGTTTCATAACGGAATCAAATAATTAGCCATAGCCTTAATGGTCCGCGTTTATTTCCAGTATTTCAAATTTATACAAGATGGCTTAAACATTTGTCATTTTTAAAGCATAAATCTTTGTAAAAACCCTCGGTAGACGTCAAATAGCTACCCACGGAAGTTTTTGCCATTTGCACTTCTAAGGCTTCTGCTTTAGATTGTTCAAGCCATCACCACGGACAGGCTGCGAAGAACGCAGCGGGCAGGTGAGGGGTAGAGACCTGTGGAGGCCCCTGGAGCAGCAGCTGCAGGCAGAGCAAGAGCCTGGAAGCCTGTGAAATGCAGACGCCCAGGACTCAACGCAGACCCACCAGATTCGAACGTGCACTTTAACAAGCTTCCGTAAAGCGCCGCCAGCACTGACGGCCGCACGTTGGAATCACCTGGGGAGCCCTCAAATGCCCACTGCCCGGGTCGGAACCTCTGCCCGAGGAGCAAACAATTCCTCTCCAGGAGATCCTACGTGGGGCCGATTTTGGGAGCCAGGGCGCGGGGGCGGGGACAGGAAACGAACTACGAGGGGGCAAAGCTGGTTCGTTGGGCTCAGGTAATGAGGAACGGAAATTGGAGGACGCGTCCCAAACACAAACCCACGCGGCCCTTTCGGATTGCGTACCTAGCTCCCAGGTAACACGATTTCAAAGAAAGGCGTGGGAACGCCTGGAGGGCTTTCTCCTGAGCGCAGGCGCCACGCGCTCCAGCCTAGGGAAGACAGCGGCTTACCTAGTTTAGGGCCGCGGTGCCCGCCCGCTCCGCCCCGCCCCGCCCCTCCCGCTCCGCCCCTCTCCCCCCCTCTCCCCCTTCTCCGCCCCTCCCCTCCCGCGCGGCGGCCGGTGTGGTGTGGGCCGTGGGCGCAGGCGCACTGCCGCCACGCTCGGGGTCAGCCTCCGGTGACGTCAGGACGCCTCGCGGGTTCCAGCGCCGCCACCCCCTCCGCCTGCCCCCCGGTTGCCGCGCGGGCCGGACAGGGGCGGGGCGTAGGGCCAGCTGAGCTATCCCGTCAGACCGCGCCAGTTTGAATGAAAGCTCCACAAGATGGCGGCGGCCGGGGCTGAGGCGCAAGGAGGTGAGGCTGGAGCGTTGCCCCCCTCTTCCCTCTCCGTTCCCAGGCACGCTTCTGAGGCCTGGGAAGCGGGGCCGTCCCGCGGCCCAGCCAGGCGGCGACGTGGCGGGACTCCGCCTGCCGCCTCGCTGACACGCCGACCCCAGGATGCGCTTTGCGGGCGCCTGCCCCCTCCTCCTGGCCGCTGACCCTCCTGAGGGCCTGGCCCGCTCCTCTCGCGTTCTCCCTGCCCTCGCCGTGCGCTGGAGGTGGACGCCCGCGCGAACCGCGGCCGCGCCGGGCTGCGTGGAGCGTCGCTTCCCGCCGCGCGCTCGGCCCGGCCCCTCAGGGCTGCCCGCGGCTGCATCGGGCGTCGCGGTGACTTCGTTGTGGGCTCCCGGCGCGAGGGTTCGTGGGCACGGCTGTGGTGACTCCTTTGTGGTCTTGTGAGCCGGGCGTGTGGTGTTCGCTTGGGCGTCTGGGAAGCGGGGAAGAGAACCCGCAGGTGTAAACGGGACCCTGGTATCACAACAGCGAGGGAGAGGAATTGGGGTTGAAGTGGGGTCAGAAAGGGAGCGAGTGCGGCGCTGCCGAGAGCGGACACGTAAGAAGGTCTAATTGCTCCTCCGTGAGATCGCGCAGAGACGTGTGTGAGGATGCAGCCTCTGGCTGGCGGTAACTTTTCTTCCCCCCCGGGAACTTGGTGTTATTTATATGGACCTCGAAGACTCACACTGAGCACGCGCGCGCGCGTTTGTGCGCGTGTTCGTTTGTGTGCGCGCGCTTTGAAAGCCTGGAATTTTCAATGCATTCTGGAATTTAAAGGTTCTTTCCTGCTCTGCTCTACGTAGATTATCTCCTCATTATCCCAGAACTTTCCTTCCTTTAAGAATGGCAACGGATAGGTTTTGATAGTGGTGTTGGAATAGTATTGTCAATGAACTTTTTTTCTCTGTTACTATAGGCTGTCGGATTTTTTTTTAACCGTTTTTAGTTTTTTTTTTTTTTTTTAATATTCTAGTTTGTTTCTTCTTAGAGATAGCATTTCCATCGACGGTGGTGTTTTAAATCCTCAACTAGATAAGAATGGTTCGGAACAGCACACCACACATACCTTAGGTAGATATCCAAGAGGTACCTCCTTGGCACCAGATCAGCTAATGAGGTTCACTTTGCACAGAACAACCTCAAGGTTTTTGGATGGAAGGAACTTAAAAGAATTAGTATTTTTCTATCCTCTACCACCACTCCCGGTCAACTTTTTCCTCAGCCTCAGTTTTCTGGGAGAAGTACGTTTTCCTTCCTTGATTTAGAACTAGGAGTCCTGGGCAGGGGGGCAGGGGGGCAGTGGTGGAGATTGTGCTTAAGGGTTTCTGACATTGAAGACCCTGTGTGAGTTGGGGATGAGGAAATAATGTAGTAAAGTTAGAGCAGCTGTACTCTCACTTCCTGCAAATTTCCTCAAAACACAAAAGGTTATGGCCACTACCTTGGAGAGCTACCACATATGGCTTGAGTTTACTGATTCTGTTTGGCAACCCAGTTTTTTTCAGTGAATCTGATCCCAGAGCAGGCTGGGGCAGACGATTTTTGACCTAGTGCTTACAATGACACTAGCCATAAAAGCAAGTTTATTACATTTTTCTAAACATCACTTTGTGTTGATTTGTATTGTAAATTCAGCATGATAGCCTGACTACAGGAATTTGGAAGTAAAATCTTATGCAACACAAATAGTTTCCTGGCTTCTCTAAGGTAGATTAAATCCAATTTTCTTCAAATTGGGTATGTGGATTCTGTAAATTGAACACTGGGTAATCCTGGCTTTAAAAACAATACAGGAAATTAGTGTTACCAAAAAAAAAGTCAATATACACTGCATTTTTAGAATTATAACACTTGGGTTGATAATACATTACAGTGTGGGCAAAATATTAAGTGGAGTTAAATTTCATGCAGGATTTCAAAGTGGAAAAATTAGGACAAATAATGCCTTTGTAATTTAGAACTATTTTTTAATTAGGTCTCTGTTCTAATTATCCAGTTAAAAGAAATGAAAAAAGTTACTTTTTAAGAAATTAAAGATTGTGTTTTAAAATATATTATAGATGTACTTCTACACAATAAGTATGCCCTGGAGATCTACATTTTATAACAATAATTGTATTCTATGTAGAATAAAATGGAAAAGTAAAAAACATCACCTCTGTTGACCTTGGCATCTGTATGTTATCTTAAGAAAAAGTTATAGGCATGGGATGTTTTGTTCAAGTGACTTGTAGAAATTAATGTCAATTGAACATAGTAGGATAGAAATTCATGAGAAAAACCGAAGACCAATTATCACAAATAGTTCTTTAATACTTCATCTTGAAGACACATCATTGTTTTCTTGTCATATGAATTTTTAGTTGTGTAAAATTTCCAGTTGAAGGGTGGGGATATAGAAGTTTTAAGATTATCTTTTTTTTGTTCTAATTGAATAGCTGTTTCATTAGTAAAGAATTCTATTTTCTTATTGTAGCTTGGTGTGTGCCTTGCCTAGTTTCACTTGATACTCTTCAGGAATTATGTAGAAAAGAAAAACTCACATGTAAATCGATTGGAATCACCAAAAGGAATCTAAACAATTATGAGGTGGAATACTTGTGTGACTACAAGGTAGAAAAGGTAAGGCAAATATCTAGCCCCTTAAAGAGAGCTAATTGGACTTCATAATTTCTATAACATAAAAGAACTTTAAAAGTAAACAAAGTTCTTCTTAATGTTTAAAATTCTAAGCCTTGATAAATTTATATGTTCTATCATCTATATTGCCAAATAATGTTTAGAAGATTCTGAAGCATAAAATGTTCTTGCATTAGAATATGTTAAGGTGCTTATATCATTCTGCATCCAACTCTTGATTATCTCTATGTGGATTATCAGAGTAAATGTTTGATCTCAGATTGGCTTTTTTTTTTTAATAGAGTAACAATGATAACAGTTCAATATACTTTATTTTTTAAATTAATTTATTTGAAAGGCAGAGCCGCAGAGAGGGAGGGAGAGAGAGAGAGAGAGAGAGAGTCTTCTATCCACTGGTTCACTCCCCAAATGGCCTCAACGGCCAGAGCTGCGCCCATCCAAAGCCAGGAGACAGGGGCTTCTTCCGGGTTTCCCATGTGGGTGCAGGGGCCCAAGGACTTGGGCCATCTTCTACTGCTTTCCCAGACTATAGCAGAGAGCTGGATTGGAAGTGGAGCAGCTGGGACCCGGACTGATGCCCATATAGGATGCAGGTACTGCAGGCGGCAGCTTTATCTGCTATGCCACAGTGGCAGTTCTTCAGATTGGCTTCTCTTGTCATTTATTTTGTTCCTGGATCATATTTCCCCACTATTACCTGAAATGAACCTAGAATTTCAAACCAATTTTTATATTCATCTCCTCAAGAAGCATTGTTTCTATTTCCTGCCCTCGTGTTGAACTCCAGATATTAGTGAGATTCCATGGTAAAATAGAATGGCTTGAATTTCAAAGTCATTTCTAACCTTCATTTAGTTCAGTATGACTACTAACTCACTTAACTTCTCTGGGCTTCCCTTTATTCTTCTTAAAAATGGCAAGGTTTTTCTTTTAAGTTTTTTTTAATCTAAATCTTAGAGTTATATTTTTGAGTAATTATCTATCTGTAACTTTCCTCCCTGTTCTAAAAAGTCCGATTTGGTCGTTAATCTTTCAGTTGTTGTCAGATAAATGAATCGGGAATCTTGTTTAATCCTTTGTTTTCCTTCATCTTCTATATTAAATTAGTCACTAAATCCAACTCTTCTTTGAAATGTTCATCTTTCTTTGGTATCATTGTCTTCCTCACCTAGTAAGACCTTATGATCAAACATTTTACCTATATTCTCATATCCTTCACCCTGTGAAACTGCCCATTCATCTCCCATCTCAATATGTAAACTCTGAACTAATCAATCTAGTTGAAAATGTCATACAGTCTTACATATTGGCTCCATTAAAATTTAATTCTGTTCTCATACTACTCAATTCTGCTTGACAAGCTGTTTTGTGTGTGTGTGTTTAAATCTATGCTGTCTTTTTCCATTCTCTTCAGTAGTTTTCCCAGATTTATTACTTTCTGTACTTTATACTCTATTCTCAATTTCTCATACACAGCTAAAGATCTCCTCTTCTCCCTCAGCTAAAGATCTGCTCTTCTCCCTTAGTGAAAAACAGAATTGAAGCTTCAGGTTTAAACTTAACCTTGCCTTCACTACCAGTTATTCGTATCTTCACTTTTCAGAGGTGCCATGATTCTTCTTCCTGTCCATCCCCTTTAGGAATTTTCTTAATCCTTCGTGTCTTTTTCATGTCAGGCTCCCTTTTTTTGCTGATTTATCCCCACTGATAAACATTTTCAGATCTTGCCAGCTTTCAAAAAATCTTCCTTTGACCTTGTCTCCTCTCTCATGCAAGTATTTCCTGTCTTTTCCTTCACTTCCAATGAACTTTTTAATGGTTTTATTGAGATACAATTCACAGGCCATGATATAGTTCATTTTTTTTTTTATATTCCTAGTCAACTTTAGAACATTTCTCAATACCCCCAAAAAGAAGCCACAAACTCCTTGACTATCACCGTGAATCTCAATCACCCTTCCTTGGAACCTCAGTCTTAGGCAACCACTAAATGTATTTTCTGTTTCCATATTTGCCTGTTGGGACACTGCATATAAAAAGAGTCTGACAAAATGTGGTTCTTTGTGATTGGCTTCTTTTACTTACAAAATGTTTTCAAGGTTCATCCATGTAGCATATATGAATACTTCATTTCCTTTTTGTTGTCAAATAATATTCTGTTATATGGATGTATCACATTTTTCTTATCCATTTATCACATGATAGACATTGAGTTGTTTCTGTTTTGGAATTATTATATATAATGCTGTTATGAACATTTTATGTACAAGTTTCTCTGGGGACATTTTTCATTTCCTCTTGGTTAGTACAGAGGAGTGGAATTGCAGGCTTGTACGATATCTCTTTAACTATTTGAAGAACTGCTAGACTATTTTCCAAAATGCTGTGATATTTTCACTTTCCTACCAGCAGTATATAGGAGTTTCAGTTTCTCCATAGCTTGTCCAGTAGTTACTATCTGACGTTTTGATTGTAGTCATTCTAGTGGTAATGAAGTGATGTCATTTTGGTTTTGATTTGCGTTTCTCTGATGGCTGATGATGCTTAGCCTCTTTTTGTGTGTTTTTTACCCTTCATATATCTTCTTTGGAGAACTGTCTATATGGGTCCTTTGAGCCTGGATTGTTTGTCCTTTTGTTATGGAGTATAATCATTCTAGATATAAATCCCTTATTAAATACAATTTGCAAAAGTTTTTTCCATTCTGTGGGTTATCTTTTCACTTCGCACTAACTTAACTCACATTTTTCTGGTTTATACCTCTATCAGTAGCCTTCCAGTTGTCAAATTTAAAGACCTCAAATCTTGCCACATTTAACCATGTTGACTACTGTTTCTAATTTGAAACTCTTTTTTTATGGAGACTGCATAGATTCAAATTTTGGCTCTTTAATTTATTATGTGACCTTTAGCAATTTGCTTAGTGTATGTGTCATTCCATTACTTTGTCTGTGAAATGAAGATAGTTAAACACTCATCTCATAGGGCATTATTAACATTAAAAGAATTAATACAGGTAGAATGCTTAGAGGTTGACATGTGATAATTATGCTCTTCTCAGTGTTTACTCGTTGTTAATTCTGCCCTTATTGCTTCTCTACCTGTTTTTTGTATTGCCCTTTAGGAATCTCCTTCATTGTTGCTTATCCTTCCTCTGATATGTAAATAATCTCCAAGACTCTGTCTTTGGCCTTCTTTTCACCTTGAAGTTGCTCTGTGGGTGACCTCTTTCCAAGTGGTTTCTAATTATATCTGTTTGGCTCAAGATTCCCTAAATCTTTCTGAGGCCCCCTTTCTGGGTTTCATTTCAGACTGATACTCTGTTGAGTACCCAAGTTCAACATATTCAAAACTGTACCTGTTTTCCTCCCTCATATCTACATCCTGTGCCAGTCTTCCATATTCTTGTGAATGAAATCACAATACTCTGAGTTATTTCATCTCAATATTTCATGTATCTTTAATTCTTGTTTCCTTCTTCTTAGCCTCTGAATTCAGTAGGTGATTGAATGTATTGCCTCTATATCTTTGTCTTTTCCTAATCATTCCTGTTACACTTTCACAGAGAGAATTTAGGGTATCTAAGGGTCTGTGTTTACACTGAGGAAGCTATCAAGATTCTTATAGAATTTTGAGTATTGTAGCTCAGTTTCAGATGGTTTTTGCTATTGGTTTTCTTATTATTCCATCTAATTGTTTGCTTTGGAATAAGCAACCTTACTTTGTTCATTTATGTATTCAACATCCTATCTATATCCCCATTTCTTCTTTTACTTGGCACAAATGTTTAATCTCTAAGCCCATATTCAGCATATTTCTACCTTTTTCCATCTCTTTTTCTTTTACGTGGTCAGGGTAGATCAAAAATCTTCTGGCCCTGTTCTTTTCTTGTGTGACTCCCTGCAATTAGTTCATAAAAATTATGGTCTTCTTCTGTATATAAAGATAATTTAAAATGAATCTTAATGAAGAATGGGATGGGAGAGGGAGTAGGAGATGGGATGGTTTGTGGGTGGGAGGGTGGATATGGGGGGAAAACCACTATAATCCAAAAGTTGTACTTTTGAAATTTATTTTAAAAAAGTTTTCCAAAAATAAAAATAAAATTCACTTTTGAAAAAAAAATGGTCTTGATACCATATTCCACAGTATAGCATTACATTTGTTTTTTCAGCCTAGCTCTGATTGTACTGGAGTCTTGCTTTAGCTTTCTATTGAATAGTTTCCTGTTGTCTGCCAGTCTGATGTGAGACACTGGCATGGGAACAAGGTTCTTTATCCTCTGGCCATCAACCACTTCTCCAGTTTCATCTCTTATCTCAAGTCCTGTTTTTTATCCATATGGAAACGTTTGTAGACTTTTTAATTTACCTAAGACTTATGGAGCCTTATGGAACACCTGCTATGTTCTGAGCACTGTTTGAAGCATAAGAACATAGCTTAAAAAAACAGACATAACATATGTTCTAATTCCTTGATCACATTGTGCGTCTTTGTGCTCTGTTGCTTTTCTCATCCACTTTCCACTTTGTAATACTATTGCTTCCCTTGTCTGTGTGGCAAAATCCTAGTCTGCAAGATCCAGCACAGATATTACCACCTACTATAGAAGTACCTTCCTTCCTCACCTCAAGCAAAATTAGTTCCTTTATGTTTAGGACTTACAAAGCACTGTTCTTGTCATTATTCTAGAACTTGTTACATTTTGTAATTCTGTGTCACCTTCCCTGTTGTATCATCAGCCATTTGAGGGCCAAGACTATGTCTTACCATGGTCCCAAATCTAGAATGAGTATTTAGTTAGTGGTTAGTTGAATTGTCTTTTGTGTGGGTCACTTCTCCCTGTAATCATTAGTAGATAAGCTTCATTCTTAGATTATAGCAATAGTTTACTGACTAGTATCTCTGTTTCTTCTTCCCATAGACTTATTCAACAAATATTTGAGTGTCTTATATGTGTCAGGTACTACATTAGGCACTAGAAATATAGAGATTAAGAAGGAATAGGGGCAGGCTCTGTGGTGCAGCAGGTTAAGTTACCACTTAGGATGGCTGCATCCCATATCAGAATGCCTGGTTTGAGTTCCGACTATTCATGCTTCCAATCCAACTTCCTGCTAAAGTGCTTGGAAGACAGTAGATGATGACACAAGTAATTGGGTTCCTGGCACTCATGTGGGAGACCCAGATGGAGTTCCTGGCTTCAGCCTGGCCTAGCTCTGGCTGTTGGGGCCTTTGAGGAGTAAACAGCAGATGGAAGATATCTTTGTCACTCTGCCTTTCGAATCAGTCAATCTTGAAACAAAAACAAAGAAATCCCCCATTTTTAAGAATTTATAGCCTAGTGAGAAAAGACTGACAATAAATAGTCCTTTACAACACAGAGTAAGTGCTGTGGCAAACATCATTTCACAATATATGTAGGAGGTACATCTAGGGCAATTCACAGAAAGCTTCCTAGATGGGGTAATGTGCAATTGGGGCCTGAAAAAATTTTTTCTTATAAATCATATGACTTCTATCTAAAGAATGGGGTGGTTGAAGATAGAGGGGGCGAAAAATGAGATGAGTGAAACATCTTTCAGATCATGATGCAGTGGAGAGTCAGTTGGAAGGGTTTAAGAAAGAGTGACAAATTAGGTTTGTAATTCAGAGAAGTTTCTGCTGTGAGGAAAGTGGATTGACAGGGAGAGGCAATGATATGTGTATAGTTACATGTTCTGAAAGGCTGTTGTAATAACCTAGGCAAAATGCAATGGTTCTTAAAGTATTAACAATGGTGATGAAGAGTAGATGGATTTTTAATTATTCGGGATGTAAAATTTACAAATCAGGTTTGTGCTGAGGGGATTACATGGGGCTGGGCATCAGGGGTGTCTGATAGCTGAGAGAGCCACATCTAGGAAAACAAGGATTTCTGACTTGGGCTGTGATATAGGTAATATTACTGTTCACCAAGATCCAGGAATGTGAGAGGGGTGACTAGATTGGATTTGGGAAATACAGTTGAGTACATTTTAAGTAGTAGGTTGGAAATGTGGCTCCAAATCCAGAGTGCAATCGAATTAGAAATAAAGATTATTGAAATAATTGTCAAAAAGATAGTGACTAATTGAAGCAGATATTTATTGGCTATGTGCTATGTCCTGTGCTAGTAGCCAAGAATCTCAGCAGTGAAGGACATGGAGGTATGACCCCTGATATCAAAGAGTTTTTATTTTAGTTGCATTACGAATATCTTAAATACATTTGTACAAAGTACTTAATTATAATTGAGATTAGTGCAGATGTAACGGATAGATCTGATTTACCTTGAAGAGACTGGGAAGTTATCCCTGAGGAACTGATGTTTAAACTTAATCCTTGGTGCCGGCGCTGTGGCGCAGCGGGTTAACGCTCTGGCCTGAAGCGCCGGCATTCCATATGGGTGCTGGTTTGAGACCTGGCTGCTCCACTTCCGATCCAGGTCTCTGCTATGGCCTGGGAAAGCAGTAGAAGATGTCCCAAGTCCGTGGGCCCCTGCACCCATGTGAGAGACCCAGAAGAAGCTCCTGTCTCCTGGCTTCGGATTGGTGCAGCTCTGGCTATTGCGGCCAATTGGGGAGTGAACCATCGGATGGAAGACCCCTCTCTTTCTCTCTCTCTTTCTCTCTGCATCTCTCTCTGCCTCTCCGCTCTCTGTGTAACTGACTTTCAAATAAAATAAATCTTTAAAAAAAATAAACTTAATTCTCAAAAATGAAAAGCTAAGTGGGAATAGATCTTGAGACAGGAGACAGCCTGACTTCAACGAATAGAAGATGTGCATGTAACATAATCAGAGGGAATGAGATGAAGCTGGAAGGGTAAGACAGATCAAGAAAAGGATTTTGGATTTAACCTAAGGGCAATAGGAAATCATTTAATAGTTTTAAATAGGGGAGTGGCATGGTGAGATATATATTGACAACATTAGTCTGGCTTTTGTGCCATGAATGGATGGATGGTTACAAAAGGCTATGCAGTAGTCCAAGCAGAGCAAGTATGAGAAGGATTGAGTTTGAGCCCTGAGATACCCATAGAAAACTGTCAGAGACTAAAATTAGCAAGAAAGATAAAACTGAAATTGTAAATCTTGGAAATTTGAGCAAGAGATAAATAGTGGGTCAAAGAACTGTATAGAAACCATTGTATTTAGCAGTGGAAGGGCCACTTAGACCAGCTTCTGTAGTAGCATGGACAGAAGAGCTAAGAAGATGAGTTAAAGAATAAGAGGTAAGGGCTGGTGCTGCAGCTCACTAGGCTAATCCTCTGCCTGCAGCACTGGTACCCCGGGTTCTAGTCCCGGTTACTCTTCCAGTCCAGCTCTCTGCTGTGGGAGTGCAGTGGAGGATGGCCCAAGTGCTTGGGCCCTGTACCTGCATGGGAGACCAGGAGGAAGTACCTGGCTCCTGGCTTCGGATCAGCACAGCGCGCCGGCTGTAGCGGCCATTTGAGGGGTGAGTCAGTGGAGGGAAGACCTTTCTCTCTGTCTCTCTCTCTCACTGTCTGACTCTGTCAAGTAAAAAAAATTAAGGGCCGGTGCCGTGGCTCAACAGGCTAATCCTCCACCTTGCGACGCCGGCACACGGGTTCTAGTCCCGGTCGGGGCACCGGATTCTGTCTCGGTTGCCCCTCTTCCAGGCCAGCTTTCTGCTGTGGCCTGGGAGTGCAGTGGAGGATGGCCCAAGTCCTTGGGCCCTGCACCTGCATGGGAGACCAGGAGAAGCACCTGGCTCCTGCCTTCGGATCAGTGTGGTGCGCTGGCCGCAGCGTGGCAGCCATGGCGGCCATTGGAGGGTGAACCAATGGCAAAGGAAGACCTTTCTCTCTGTCTCTCTCTCTCTCTCTCACTGTCCAGTCTGCCTGTCAAAAAATAAAAAAAAATTTTAAAAAATTAAAAAAAGAGGTAAGTTTTTCCATGAATGCTAGCTTTGATGAGAAGGAAGTAGAGGATTATATAGAGGAAAAGGGTGCTTATGATTTTAAAATTTTTATTAAAAAAATTGAGGTAATATATGCATATGATTTTAAATATTGAATGTTATAAGAGGCCATATACTGAGATTTTCTACCCTGTAACCTAGTTGCAGGCTCTCTTTCTTAGTAATTTAATGTCTTGCAGTATTTCATTGCATTTACATCTCTAAGATTTATTTTGCTTTTAAAAAAATGTGGGAAGTTTAAAAGCTGGTGAGAACTGTATTTTTGGCGGCGGGAACTGAAGAGACTAAAGGAATAATTTATGGGAAAAGGTACATCTATTGTATATATATATTCACCTTCTGTATAGTTAACATGTCTATGAAAGGCTGTACATTAGGAACAAAGGTCACATACTACGGAAAACAATGTAGAAATACTAAGATTGGGACCTTGTAGGATGAGTGAAATAGCCAGCTTCGGAAATGGAAAGAAGTGCCGTCCCATGCTTCTGGGGAACAAAAGGGTGTTACTACTATGAATTCATGTCAGGTATGTAGTGGAACCTAAACGAAAGTAGTTTTAGTGCTATGTGATGATTTTTTTTAAATTTTTTAAAATTCATTTGAAAAGCAGAGTTGCAGAGATAGAGGGGTCTTCCACCTGCTGGTTCACTCCCCAAATCCCCACAATGGCCAGAGCTATGCCAATCTGAAGCCATGAGCCTGGAGCTTCTTCTGGGTCTCCCACATGGGTGCAGGTGCTTGGGCCATCTTCCACTGCTTTCCCACGCCATAGCAGAGAGCTGGATCAGAAGTGGAGCATCTGGGACTCTAACCAGTGCCCACATGGATGCTGATGATATGAATTGCTGACGCTGCAGGTGGTGGCTTTATCTGCTACTCCACAGCGCCAGCCCTGCTGTGTGAGTTTTTTTTTTTTTTTTGTAGTATTCTTGCTACATTACCCCTTCATAAAAAACAGTGTGACAAAACTATTATACTTAACATGCTGAGCTCACCAATAAAGAACAGGGACCCCTTTAACATTGTAAAGATAAGTGAAGTAATGTTTCCATGTAGCTTTGAATTCTTAAATATGAGGGTGCTTTAAAAAGTGAATGGGAAAATATAATTAAAAGATTTTTATGCAAAAAACAAACCCCTTTATAGTTTTTCATGATATACATTATCAGTGAACTTTCTGAAGGTCTCCCATACAGCTACTTCTGTGTGTCTAGAATTTCCACCATAGTGCATGGCATAACCAATGGAATAGTCCCCATATAACAATAGGTTAATATTCTTAAAAGACTGCTTGTACTTAGAGTGGTTTTTACAAACTAGAATAGTGTAGAAATCATTGGACTACAACCTTAATTTTAGATACCAAGATAACAGAGTTCCAAAAAGGGACATTTCCAGAGTCATTGGCTCATTTTTTTCTTTCACCCAATGCAGGGTCTGTAAACTATATCTTACAATTCCTAATCTCCTGTTACTAGCATGAAAATTCGCGACTTTTTTTTAACTATAATCTCATGTTCCCATGGAACCATTGTTTTCATAATGAGAGGCTGTTCTGCCACTAATACTGAATATGATGATTATTTCAACATTAACAGAACAACTAGCTATTGGAAGGATAGAAAAGTGTTTTTTGTTCCCTATCTATCCATCCATCCATCCTCCTCAAAGTCACAGAGCTCCTTATTGCTTAACTCCCCAAATGGTTGGGCCTGAGCCATAGCCAGGAGCTGGGAACTCAGTCCAGCTCTCCCAAGAGGCTGGTAAGACACATTACTTGAGCTATAATACTTTACCTCCCAGAGTTGGCATTAGCAGGAAGCTGGAATCAGGAACTGGAGCTGGTTTTCAAACACAGGTACTCCCTTTTGGGATGTAGGCATCTTTAACTGGCATCTTAACCACTAGGCTAAACACCCATTATAAATATAATTTTTTAAAAGTTTATTTATTTATTTATTTGACAGGTAGAGTTACAGACAGTGAGAGAGAGAGAGACAGAAAGGTCTTCCTTCTATTGGTTCACTCCCCAAATGGCTGCTACGGCCGGCGCTACGCCAATCCAAAGCTAGGAGCTGGGTGTTTCTTCCTGGTCTCCCATGTGGGTGCAGGCGCCCAAGCACTTGGACCATCCTCCACTGCCCTCCTGGGCCACAGCAGAGAGCTCTACTGGAAAAGGAGCAACCAGGACTAGAACCTGGCGCCCATATGGGATGCTGGTGCTGCAGATGGAGGATTAACCTAGTGTGTCATGGCGCCGGCCCCTATAAATATAATTTTTAAGTTTCAATGTTAGCTATGACAGATAGCAGGTAGCAACAGATATTGAGAGAACTGCTGTAGTAGCTTGTTATTTCTTTTAGGAATTTGTAGTTACTGTTCTGGTTTTTATATTGAATACATGTTGATAGTCATACTGTTATATGTAGGATCTTCAGAAAGTTCATGGAAAATGCTTATTACAAACAATACATGAATTTCAGAATTTTTGTACCTTAATAAACTTAGCTTTTAATCCATTTTCCAAGAATTTTTTAATTCCCTTTGTATGTTCTGAAACATATTGGCAAAGTTTAGGATATAGTAGACAGTGCTCATTTGCGTGCTTTAAAACTCCATCCCTTCTCACAAAAGGCTTATAGTTTAAATTAGAAATAGGAATAAGAAGGTTGGCAATAAGCAGTTCTCGGGCAAAAGAGGCAGGAGGCACTTCAAAGAAGAGGTAATTGAGCTGCTTTTAAAGATGAGTACATTTCTCTCCACACATAAAAAGATGAGAGTGAAATAGTGTTCGTTATACAAATGGGAGAGACCATTCTAATTAGGGAGAACATTGTGAATAAAGCAACACAAAGGTATGAAAAGGCCTGGCATATTGTGGTGTAGCAGCAGATCAGTATGGCTAGAGAGTGGCATGTGAGTGAATGGGGCAATAATGGTAGATTGAGCCAGTAAGGCAACAGGGACCAGTTTAAGAATGGCTTTCTATGTTAGAATAGGAAGTTTGAACTTTATTCAATAGGTAGTAGGGAAACCATTAACAGTTTTTATACAAAACGATAAAGTAACTTTCTATGTTTTTTTCTGGGTTTGTAAGAAAATGCTGCACTTTAGTACAGGACAGACTAGCGTATTATTAGTCTGAAGGCAGGGAAACCAGATGAGAGGTTAATGTAATAATCTAGACAAGAATTGAGGGCCTGAAGTAACTAATGCTATAGTGAAACAGATAGACAGGAAGAAGTTCATCTCCAAAGAAACTAGGTATTGGATTGAGGAGGAGGAGTTGAGATTTACCTGGTTTGTGACTTCTGAGGTTTCGTAGATGGGTAAGATTCACCATGATAAAAAGTATACAGAAAGAACCCATTTAAGAAGAAAAGAAATGTAGATAGATTGCTTTAAAAACCTACTGGCTGAACATTCATGAGGCTATTTAGATATATAGAGTTGCAGATAAAGTTTTGGAGTTGGGAGTACATAATTGATAAAAAATACTGGAATGAAGTTACCCAGAGAGAACATTTAGAGCTGAATTTTTAACTTGGAATTCAAATATCCTGAAATTATGCAGAATGTTATATATGTGACTTTTGTTATGGGTAGATCTATAGTTTTCATCAGATTCTCAAAAGGGATAAACACTTGCTGCAGTAAATAGGGGCCATGTATTTGCATTGTTTAAGTGAAGGGCAGGTAAAGCAATCTCAGTAAAAATAGTAGAAAGGGAACAAGCATGGAGACAAAATCATCATACGGATGCCTAAGAGACTGCAAAGCAGTAATAGGGTAGCAGGTACTCAATCCACCACGGATGAGCAGCTGCTTCTCTAGAGAGGTCAGATGAGATGAAGTCTGAAAAGTTCATTGATCTGGCAATTAGATTAGTAAAAGTGTTCCTGATTAACAAGTTAGTTATGTGTTTGTGTTCCATGAAGCTCACAGCAGAAACAAAGAACCGTTGGCCTGTAATAAAATTCAAATAGTACAGCCAAGTGTTCAAGGTTGTCTAGAATTTGCTCTTGCCTTACCATTAATTTTGTCACTTCAACATTCTCAACTTTAAGCTAGACAAATCCACCTCTTTACTATTTTTGCATACTTCATATAAATCTTAGCTCTAAGCTTTTGCTCCTATTTTTCATCCTGTCTGCATATTCTCTACCCTACAAGTTCTGTCAGTCTTTTAGTATTGTTTGTTCTACTTTATCTGTTCCCCTTTCTATCTAACCTGTAAAGATTTCTTTCTTTAGATTCTAGTTGTATTCATTGTCCTTTTTTTTGGCATTTAAAATCACATTTTTTGCAAATTATTGCCTTCTATTCATTAAGATTTTTTTAGAGGCTAGTGAAATCTTTTTATATTAGCATTTCATTATACTGCCCAGTAACCAAAATTCCATATACTTGGTATAGATAATAAAATGTTTGAGTGAATAACTTAAGCTAAACATAGTTTGGGTAAAATTCTTTGGATACATTCCAGATTACATAATTGTGATTAATGGGTCATTTTTACTACTTTTTTCCATTTCTGTTGGTAATCAAGAGTTGATTATATATCACAATAACTGGTATAATACATAATCTTAAGAACTTTTTGGTTTTTATTTGAAATTTTAGGTTATTGTTTTTTTTTTTTTGACAGGCAGAGTGGACAGTGAGAGAGAGACAGAGAGAAAGGTCTTCCTTTGCCATTGATTCACCCTCCAATGACCACTGCGGCCAGCGCGCTGCGGCTGGCGCACCGCGCTGATCTGAAGGCAGGAGCCAGGTGCTTCTCCTGGTCTCCCATGGGGTGCAGGGCCGAAGTACTTGGGCCATCCTCCACTGCACTCCTGGGCCACAGCAGAGAGCTGGCCTAGAAGAGGGGCAGCCGGGACAGAATCCGGCACCCCGACCAGGACTAGAACCCGGTGTGCCGGCGCCGCAAGGCGGAGGATTAGCCTATTGAGCCATGGCGCCGGCCTAGGTTATTGTTTCTTTAAAGTGATTTTCCTGTGTGGAAGATGTCCTTTTTGAATCTTAAAGTATGCTTATAAAATAAGACAAATCTACAAAGTAGAAATAATACAATTGCTACATTATTTTGCCAAAAGCATTCATATTTTCATTTACTGTCCACAAATTACATAGGCATGAATTTTATTAACATACAGAACTTGGTTAAAATGAAAGTGACTCAGCCATGATTAAATAATAAAGTACAATGGCAAATGCTCTTAGTTTTTGTCAGAAGATAACTTAATCATGTGACTTAAGGCCAATTTATATTATACAGAACTATGGTAGGAAAGACTATAACAGGGGGAAAAAAAGCCAGACCAGGATTTCATTGCTTTAGTTTACCATCAGAAAAATTTAAAACTTCGAATTAAGGGGAATAGATACATCCATTACTTCCAACTGGATTTCATAAGAGTTTTAGTATATACCTGACATCAGCAATCCCAAAATTTACTGATTACTTGACAGCAGACAGAAGTCTTCAGACTTTAGTAAATTCAGTTTGACAAATACTTAAATACATGTCTATACTTTTTTCTTTTTTTAATTGTTACTTTAATATTAATAAATTCTCAACAGATTCATTGTATTTATGCTTTTTTGATTGTAAGCTATATCATATATTTTCCATGGAAATAATTTTTGTGCATATCCTGACACCATAATTTTATCATAGGTTTGAAAATTTTTAATTGTGATTGAAACAGAAAAAATATTAGTGGCTGGTGCTGTGGCTTAACGGGTAAGGCCACCCGCAGTGCCATTATTCCATACAGGCGCTGGTTTGAGTCCTGGCTGCTCCACTTCTGATCCAGCTCTCTGCTGTGGTTGGGAAAGCAGTGGAAGATGGCCCAAGACCTTGGGCTCCTGCATCCCTGTGAGAGACCCAGAAGAAGCTCCTGGCTCCTAGCTTCGGATGGGCGCAGCTTCAGCTGTTGTGGTCATCTGGGGAGTGAACCAGTGGATGGAAGGCCCTTCCCTCCCTCCTTCCCTCTGCCTCTCTTTCTGCCTCTCTGTAACTCTGCCTTTCAAATAAATAAATAAATCTTTAAAAAAATTATATATATATAAGACCAGTTTTCAAAATAAGCAAACTTTGCTTTTTTTTTTTTTAGCTACTTTATTTATTTATTTATTTTTGAAAGGTAGAATGACAGAGAAAGAGGGTGAGAGACAATCTATCTTCTGGTTCACTCCCCAAGTGACCATAACAGCCAGGCCTGGGCCAGGTGGAAGATGGGCGTTAGGGAGACATTCTGGTTTCCCGCAATGGTGAGAGGGGCCAAAATATTTGGCCTGTCTTCCACTGCTTTCCCAGGCACATAAGCAGGAAACTGGATGAGAAGCAGAGCATCCAGGACTCAAACTGGTTATCTGATATAGGATGCCAGCATTACAAGCAGCAGCTTAACCCAGTGTGCCGCAAAGCTGGCTCTACAAAGGTCTTTCAGTAAGAATTATTGCTTGTTGAGTAGAATATAATCAAACATTAAGATGATACAGTGGGGATAAAATAAGCTAACTTGTGATGAGTGACTTGCCCCTGCACAGCTCCCTCACAGTGTTCCCCAGCCTAATGTGTACTAAATACCACATATGTGGCCTAGACCTTCCAGGTCATTTGTCATTAATACATTTATGAATATTGAAACAAGTATCAGGGGCATCCTTACTTCATAATAAAAACTATTAAAAATTTTTAGAGAAAAGTCAATATACCAATTGGTTTTTCTGATGCTTATGAATTAAAATGATACTTTAAAATTGTCAAATGCAGTTTAACCATTTCCATATTTCATAAATTTTATGATTTCATTTTAGAGTATGTCAGTGTTATTTCAGAGACAAAAAGACTTCAGAAGTCATTCATTTTATATGCTTAAGTGCCTTATTTTTTTTTTAAGGGGAAATTTAATGAACATGGAATTGCCAGACTTTAAGGGAAGAAAACATAGGTTACAGTGGTGGAAAGGCAGGTTTACAAATACTATGGTAGTACCTGGGGGATAAATGAAAATATTTGATCTTTGGTGGATTGAGTTCCTGCTACCCTATCCAATAATGGATGAGTGTAAATATGATAAGCATTCTCTGAAATGGCACTGTCCAACAGAAATACAACAGGAGCTACAGATGGCATTTAAAGTTCTCTAGTGACTTTATTAAACGAAGTAAAAAGGAACAAGTGAAGCTGCTTTCCATAATACATTTAATGCAATATATCCAAAATATTATTTGAGCATGTAATCAGTACTTTTAAAAAGTTATATATTTTATGGTTTTTTTTTATACAAAGTCTTTGAAATTCAATGTGTGTTATACTTAAAACACAATTCAGACTAGCCACGTTTCAAATTCTCATTAACTGCATGTGAGTAGTAAGGACCATCTTAGACAATCATCTCTAGCAAATTTAAGAGATTTGTGTCAGTGACATTCAGAAAAAGTAGTTCCCTCATTTCTAAATTATAATGTTAAGTTATGAGCTTTAAAGAATGCCTGCATCTATGCTGGCCACATGAGTCACTTACCTAGGTCAAAATTAGCTTAGGAGGCCCATCTATTTCCATGATCAAATAAATACTTACTAGTTTAACTTCTGTTTAGTAAAATATTTGTAAGTTTCAGTGCCTTTTTCTTTCTCCAGGTAAGACTTTTTACCCTATTGTCAAATATATTATGTCACCTCTAAATTATGTGTTTTATATTATATAATATTTTTAAATGATTTTATCTATCTGATCTATACTTAATCTGATAGAAATTTGACTCTAAGCTAAGAAAAATAATGAATACCTTACTCTGTTTTTGTAGTACGCTATAGTTTATTTCAAGATACTAAACCAAAAAAAAAGCACAACTCCTTTCTTGGGGGAGACAAAAACTATATTCTCTATGTCCAGTGTTGGCCTGATTGACTAATATTTGTTAACAAAAAAGTGTTTAGGTATAGCCTACCTAATACAGCTTTCTTTGTACACATTAAGGTATTTATTTTAAATAACTGAGACTATCATAATCTGATTTGCATTTTCTTTTATATTTTAAGGATATGGAATATTATCTTGTAAAATGGAAAGGATGGCCAGATTCTACAAATACTTGGGAACCTTTGCAAAATCTCAAGTGCCCATTACTGCTCCAGCAGTTCTCTAATGACAAGCATAATTATTTATCTCAGGTAAAGAAATGCAAAGCAATAATTCCAAAATACAATAACAAAGCTTTGAAACCTGCTGTTGCTGAATACATTGTAAAGAAGGCTAAACAGAGGATAGCTCTGCAGAGATGGCAAGATGAACTCAACAGAAGAAAGAATCATAAAGGAATGATATTTGTTGAAAATACTGTTGACTTAGAGGGCCCACCTTCTGACTTCTACTACATCAATGAATACAAGCCAGCTCCTGGAATCAGCTTAGTAAATGAAGCTACTTTTGGTTGTTCATGCACAGATTGCTTCTTTGAGAAATGTTGTCCTGCTGAAGCTGGAGTTCTTTTGGCTTATAATAAAAACCAACAAATTAGAATCCCACCTGGCACCCCCATTTATGAATGCAACTCGAGGTGCCGATGTGGACCTGATTGTCCCAATAGGATTGTACAAAAAGGCACACAATATTCACTTTGCATCTTTCGAACTAGCAATGGCTGTGGCTGGGGTGTAAAAACACTTGTGAAGATTAAAAGAATGAGTTTTGTCATGGAATATGTTGGAGAGGTACGTTCAACTTATCACATAGCAGATGATGTGCATGTAAGTGTAAACTTTTGAAAAATTACCTCTTTTTACCTCGGTAGCAAATACTTGGTACATTTTATAATATCATTTGCATAAATGTAGAAATTTACTTTCAGGTTTAGAGGAAGCATTCACTGGCATCATTAGGAATATAACCTTTTATGTAAATGAAAAATTCATATAAACACCCATGCATAGGATCTGACATTCATGAATGTTTAATTATGACATTGTTTTTACACAAAAGTCCTAAGAAGAAAAATCAGATCTAAACATACTGTCTTTGAAACTCTTAATATACTTCATCTATTTTGCAAAATATAATTGTGTAACTGACAAACTATTTTGTATCAGTATGAAAGATATAATAGGGTACACCAATGCCTTATAAGTATTATAAAATATAAACAAGCATTTGTTGTATCCATAAGAAAATCAAACTGTGTCTATGACTCGGATATTTTGAACTGCAAAGAACAGTCTCTAAATTACCAAATAACTATCAAATTTATTTTTATATAAATATAGATAGTATTTACTGTGTGCTACAAACTGTCCTAAGCACCTTATATATTAACAACTCTGAGGTACTGTTGTCTCCATTATGACAAATAAAATAATGTAATCATAGAGAAATTGAGCAACTTGTTCAAGGTTACATAGTAGTAAAAAGCCAGGATTCCAAATGAAGTATTTTGAGGTCTCAGAACTCCATAATCAATGTTCTTGATCACTCACTACAGTGCTTGAAACTGAATGGTGGGATATCCTGTGACTTGAAAAACATATGTGGCTGCCCATTGGGGTTGTCAGTTCTGCCTGGTGTTTTAAGTAATGTGGAATTGGGTCACCTAAAATTACCTGTATTCATTTAGAATTCTGAAATTGAGATAGCTGTTTTGAGCCTTATACATTAATTTCTTTTTTTTTTTTTTAAAAGGATTTTATTTATTTATTTGAGAGGTAGACTTACAAACAGAGGAAGAGACAAAGAGAAAGGACTTCCTTCCATTGGTTCACTCCCTCAATGGCCGCAATGGTCAGAGCTGCGCTGATGCCAAAGCCAGGAGCTAGGAGCTTCCTCCCGGTCTCCCATGCTGGTACAGGGGTCCAAGCACTTGGGTCATGTTCCACTGTTTTCCCAGGCCATGGCAGAGAGCTGGATTAGAAGAGGAGCAGCTGAGACTAGAACTGGCGTGTATATGGGATGCTGGTACCTCAGGTGGAGGATTAACCTACTGTGCCACAGCACCGGCCCGAATTTCTTTAATTCAAGAAAGAGAGAGATCCCATCTCCTGGTTCATGCCCTAAATGCACACAATGGCTGAGAATGGGCCTGGATGAAGCTGGAAGCTGGGAACTCATACCAGGTCTCCCATGTGGATGTCAGGGACTAAACCACTTGACCCATCACCTGCAGCCTCCTAGAGTGTGCATTAGCAGGAAGCTGGCATTAGGAGGGGAACCAGAACTAAAACTCAGGTACTCCCATATGGAGTACCTCTAGGCCTAATGCTCACCCTGATTCATATACTTTTAAGATAATGGCAAATTACTTTTAATTACTGTACAGAATACTAGTTTTTTATTTTTAAAGATTTATTATTTATTTGAAAGGCAGAGTTAAGAGAGAAGTCTTCCATCCACTGGTTCATTCCTCCAAATGGCTGCAATGGAAGGGGCTAGACCAGGCCAAAGCCAGGAACCTGGGTCTCCCATATGGGTGGCAGGAGCCCAAGTACTTGGGCCATCTTATGCTGGTTTCCCAGGTGCATTAGCAGGAAGAATACTAGATCTTGTATGATCAAAAAAAGGTTCTTTTGCTTATTGAATGCCACAGCCAAATTTGTTGATGACCATCAATCACTTTGAACATTTTTTTTTTTTATAAGATTTTATTTATTTGAGAGGCAGAGTTACAGACAGTGAGAGGAAGAGACAGAGAGAGAGGTCTTCCTTTCATTGGTTCACTCCCCTGATGGGCTCAACGGCCAGAGCTGTGCCGATCTGAAGCCAGGAGTCAGGAGCTTCTTCTGGGTCTCCCACGCAGGTGCAGGGGCCCAAGGACTTGGGCCATCTTTTACTGCCTTCCCAGGCCATAGCAGAGAGCTGGATGGGAAGAGGAGCAGCCGGGACCAGAACTGTGCCCATATGGGATGCAGGCACCGCAAGTGGAGAATTAACCTACTGCGCCGTGGTGCCGGCCCCAAACACTTTTAATTTATTGAGCTGAGCTGTATTCATAAGAGCTGAACTACAAATAATGGTTTTGAACTATAGAATTTCAGAAAAGCAACCTATTCTGCAAAACAAACCTTTCATACAGTTGACTGTAGGTTTAGGATACCTTATCCCCTGCATCGATAACAAATTTTCATTTGTAACTCTATGCATAGCAGAGGAAAATTATGGAGGGGTGGAAACTTTTTTTCTGCCAAGGGCCATTTTGATAAATACAACATCATTTCCGGGCCATACAAAATTATTTAAAAATTTGCTTGGGGTTGGCGCTGTGGCACAGCAGGTTAACGCCCTGGCCTGAGGCACCAGTATCCCATTTGGGCACCGGTTCTAGTCCCAGCTGCTCCTCTTCTGATCCAGCTCTCTGCTATGGCCTGGGATAGCAGTGGAGGATGGTACTGGTCCTTGGGCCCTTGCACCTGCATGGGAGAACTGGAAGAAGCTCCTGGCTCTTGGCTTTGGATCGGCACAGCTCCGGCCATTGCAGCCATCTGGGGAGTGAACCAGCAGATGGAAGACCTTTCTGTCTCTACCTCTCTCTGTAACTCTGTTTTTTAAATAAAATAAATCTTTAAAAAAAATTTGCTTGCTATAGATTTCTGAATTTCAAATCCTACCTGTGGTTGTCTTGGCAGGGCCAGACCAAATGATTTTGCAGGCCTTATATGGCCTGCAGACTGGATGTTCCCCACCCTTGCTAGAGCATAGAGCCTTGTAAATTTAGTCCTTTGCATTCACGCATGTCCTATAGACAGCTAGTTGTATACCTTTTTGAACATCCTAATGGTAATGAAAGTAATCTGTTTCAACTGATTATCTCAAATCCTATTTAAAAGCCATAATCTTTTGCACCATCATTTTTCCTCCCTTTGTTTTCCCTTTCCATCTAGCTCTTAATTTGTTTGCATCATTATTTTGATGACACTAGATTTCTTTTTTTTTTTTTTTAACATTTGTAGCCATTAATATATTAACTTATTTATGGATGAGTGTTTCCTCAGTTTAGCAATACCTACATAATATATTGTAGTTTTTTTCTGTTTAGGTGATCACAAGTGAAGAAGCTGAAAGACGTGGACAGTTCTATGACAACAAAGGAATAACTTATCTCTTTGATCTGGACTATGAATCTGATGAATTCACAGTGGATGCAGCTCGATATGGAAATGTGTCTCATTTTGTGAATCACAGTGTAAGAAGAAATACAGAAACTATAGATAATTCAGCCTACTACTGTTTTAAATGACTTTCCATAGTTGAATACTTAACTTTAAACTGTATACCCTTTTTTTGTAAGATTGATTGATTTATTTGAAAGTCAGAGTTATACAGAGAGAGGCAGAGAGAGAGATCTTCCATCTGCTGCCTCATTCCCCAACTGGCCGCAACAGCCAACCTGAAGCCAGGAGCCTGGAGCTTCTTCTGGGTCTCCCACATGGGTGCAGGGGCCCAAGCACCTGGGCCATCTTCTACTGCTTTCCCAGGCCATAGCAGAGAGCTTGATCAGAAGTGGAGCAGCCAGGATTCAAACTGTCACCCATATGGGATACTGGCACTACAGGTAGTGACTTTACCCGCTACGCCACAGTGCCGGCCCCAAAACTACATATCCCTTCCCTTTTTTTTTTTTTTAAAAAAAAGATTTATTTATTTATTTATTTTTTTAGTTTGTTTGAAAGAATTACACAGAGAAGAGGCAGAGAGAGAGAATCTTCCATCCACTGGTTCACTCCGTAGTTGGCTGCAACAGCCGGAGCTGCGCTGATCTGGAGCCAGGAGCTTCCTCTGGGTCTCCCACATGGGTGCAGGGGCCCAAGGACTTGGGCCATCTTCCACTGCTTTCCCAAGCCATAGCAGAGAGCTGGATCGGAAGAGAAGCAGCCAGGACTAGAACCGGCACCCATATGGGATGCCGGTGCCACAGGCAGAGAATTAACCTACTGTGCCACGGCACTGGCCCCATAAGAGTCTTTACACATGTGACTTCATTTAAACTTTAAATTTATAACTTAGATATATCACTTGAAATCAATGAGCAGAGAGTTAATAAAATGCTTAACAATCACATGCAATTCCATAGATACCTCAGAGTTAACTAAGTTTTGGAATGTACAGTAACCCCCCTTATCCCATGCCATTAGCAGGGAACTGGCTTGGAAGTGAAACAGCTGAGACAAAAACTGGTGCCCATATAGGATGCTGGCATCACAGGCTGTGGCTTTACCCAATACACCACAATGCTTGTCTTATAGTTAGAATCTTAAGTGTATTATACTGTACAAAAACTATTTCCAAAAATAAGGAAAATTCATGCCAAGTGGATATTATAACATTAGGCTTGTGAGATTGACATGTCTGTTTTGCAGATAATAAGGAATGTCACAAAGAGTAAGTTAAATAGCTGACCATTTAAGAATGCACATCATGTTAAACTCCTGTTGGATTTCATATCAAGAAACTAATGTATGATTGCCAGTGAAACAGACCTTCTGACTCCCTTATTACCTTTCTGGTTTACTTAAATTTTTATGTTAATTGTGGTGCAGCGGGTTAAGCCACTGCTTGGAACAGTTGCATTCCATATCAGAGTACCTGGTTCAATTACTCACTATTACACTTTTTTTTTTTTTAAAGATTATTTATTTATTTATTTTAAAGAGTTACACAGAGAGAGAAGGAGAGGGAGACAGAGGTCTTCCATACGCTGGTTCACTCCTCAGTTGGCCACAATGGCTAGAACTGTGCCAATCCGAAGCCAAGAGTTTTTTCTGGGTTTCCCACATGGGCGCAGGGGCCGCAGGACTTGGGCCACCTTCTGCTGCTTTCCTAGGCCATAGCAAAGAGCTGGATCGGAAGTGGAACAGCTGGGACTTGAACCGGTGCCCATATGGGATGCCGGCACTGCAGGCGGCAGCTTTACCTGCTATGCCACAGCGCCAGCCCCAACTACTCCACTTCTAATCCAGCTTCCTGCTAATTTCCCTAGGAAGGCAGCAGATGATGGCTCAAGTACTTGAGTCCCTGCCATCCATGTATGAAACCTGGATGGAATACCAGGCTGCAGGCTTCAGCCTGGCCCCACCCTGGATGGTGAGCATGCAAAGAGGGAACCAACAGATGGAAGATCTCTTTCTCTCAAATATTTTTTAAAAGGCTTTTTTTTTTTTCTTACTGATAAATTTGAGATACAGTCGTCCCTTGGTATCCATAGCAGATTAGTTTTAGGAAAATTCTCAGATGCTTAAGGTCCTTTTATAAGATGGTGTAGTATTTGCATGTATTCTATGTACATTCTTTCATACCCTTTAAATCAACACTAGATTATAATACCTAATACATTGTAAATACTATGTAAATAGCTAATATACTGTATTGTTTAGGGAATGGCAAGAAAAAAAATCCATTTTGTGTTTAGTATAGATGCAGTCCCCCACCCACCCAAATATTTTCAATACATGGTTAACAGAATCTTTAGATGCAAGCTCATGGATATGGAGGCCAACTGTACTCCCCAGGTAAATTCCTGGGTAATTAAACACTTTGAATTCTTAAGGTATGATCTATCAGATCTGTCTTTTTACATATACCATAATTTAGTGCAGAGTTCTGAGAATATCAAATAATTTAAGCAATGACACTCCTTGTGCTGATTTTGGTTTGATTTTTTTTAACATAGTTTTCTTGTTGTTTAATGAATTATGCCTTTCTGAAATAGTTACAGGTGAAATATTATCTGGGACTTGCACTAAAAGTCTCCAAAAAGCTTAAAACCAGATGAACAGGGTTGGCAAACATGTTAATAAATAGTTGAAGCAGCATAGTGGGATACATGTGGATTTATGCTTTTTTATGTCTGAATTTTTTTTTAATCAATGAAAACAGTTATTTTTAAATGTGCATGCCTTAATGACCTCTAAATTATAAGTAACTTTATTTCTAGTAGAAACTTAAATAATGCTCTGGGAAATTGAATATATGGCACATAAAAGAGCTCATTCATGTATTTTTACTTAAATCGGTTCTAATATTCCTTTTTAGTGTGACCCAAATCTTCAGGTGTTCAATGTTTTCATTGATAACCTTGATACTCGTCTTCCACGAATAGCATTATTTTCTACAAGAACCATAAATGCTGGTGAAGAGCTCACTTTTGATTATCAAATGAAAGGTATGATTTTCAAATAAACTTTTATTGGTATTAGTTTCAATCAAATCAGAGTAGAAGACCTTAGATCATCTGAAAGAGACTAATGACGAAATATTAAAGATTGAAAAAAAAGGCTATAGGAGCTGGTTCTCTTTAAGATCCAGCATTAATCTGATGGCTAAGCTGGAACTTAGATCTGTGTGAACTTGCTTGGGCTTTGGAAGGGTCAGTCTTCTATGTAACATTTACCTTCTGACTTTTTGCAAAACTTCCATTCAAGAAGCTGATTTATTATAACATCTTTTCTCAATATAATTTTAAGCCTGTATTTGTAAAATCTTTATTAATTCATTACTAACATGTATTCTTAATGTAAATTAAATCACATGTAAACTTACTCCATTCCTACTTGAATCTTTTAAGAATATTTAAATCTGTTTGCTTTATTTTGATATTTTCCTTTGTTTTTCTAAGAGTGATGCTTTAATAGTTAATTATTTGACCTTGCTTTATGTGCTCTTAAGTGAAATCGGTGAATTATATATGGAATTTTCCCGGTAAAAGTTTCATCATTTCAGAAATTCAGTCTCACAAATGTGGGCTAATAAGAGTCTATCTATTATTGGCCTACACCATCCTTTTAAAGGCAATTTATAATGATTTGTGTTCATTTATCTATAAATACAAAGGGAACTTAAATTTCCTTGGGAGTTAACTTATTCTATTAATCTTAAATATGTAATCATCCTTGTTAACTACTTTAATAGGAAAGTTGAAATTCATTCTGAATTGTCTTAACTCTTTTTCTCCTGTATTTTTTCTATGTATTCAGGTTCTGGAGATATATCTTCAGATTCTATTGATCACAGCCCAGCCAAAAAGAGAGTCAGAACTGTATGCAAATGTGGAGCTGCGACTTGCAGAGGTTACCTCAACTGAATTTTTGGAAAATACAGCTGGTGATAATTATAATTTTGTTTTTCTCAAATGCTATCATTTTTAAAACATACATTTGGGACTTTCTTCATAGTATTACAGTTATACCTATGTTAATTCACAATTAATGTTTCAAGACATTTGCCAAATGCATTATTGCTCTTTCTGAAGAGAGGGACCCAAGGTCACATGGAGTAATGATAAGTATCCATACTTAATGGCTAGATACCCCACATGGCAGACAAACTGTTTTCAGGTCAGCATATGCATACTGAGTCTGTGTAAATAGAGAAATGCCTCAACTATTTGGAAAGTGTTAAACTGATAATGTGACAGTTGCCGAGATCACAGTCAACCTGCCATACACCTTAAATTCAGAGAGTTAATTCAGTTTGAGTAAATATACATGTTCTATTTTTGTTACTATATTGTCATTCCTGTTTAATATTCACTGTACTTGTATTTGAAATAGACGATGCTGAATTTTATACTTTTCTACTTTTTCATTAAAACATTGGCATCTTAATGATATAGAAATGTAAGATAAATTAAATGTAAAAGAAATTAATTCAGTTTGATTTCATATTTTGAAGCAGTTCATCGCATTATGAGGGGAATATATCTTCACCTGTAATTCTTCAGGATTTTTTAGTATTGTAGAAGAAAAATCTCCAAAAATCCCTCTCTGAAAAGTCTAGAAAGGCTGGCAATTTTGCTTTGATGAAATGACAGGACAGTAGGATCAGGAGAATTTTTTAGAGTGCCAGGCAGTGGAAATGGAGCACTTTAAAGGCACTTCTGAGTTGCTTGAATTAGAAGATCCACGTTAAGTACCTCTGGTCTAGAGTAAAACAAGATACCTGGGGTGCCTTGGTACCTAATGATAATGTAACATACATTAACCTGATGTCCTTTCAATTTCAGGCTGTTTTAACATTCCTTTCCACCAAATTTATTTTTATATTTCCTGCAGACTTTTCTTAAAAAGTAATCTATATTTTGAACTGATACTTGTTTTATATATGAATTTTTTAGATGTGATAAACTTGGCCAAAGTATGTGTCTGAATTGAGACTTTTTATTAGTTAATGCTCTATAAATACCTAAATGGGATATATATATATATTTTTTTTTCCTGGCATAGTGAAACCTCAGTAAGGAAAAACTGCTTTCATCTCTTTCTGATTCTGGGATTTCTAATGATGATGTCCAACATGAAGATAAATGTGGCAAATATATGTAGCTTTCAGTATTCCTGATTAACTTCAACCTAAAGCTCATTGCTTTAGGCTTTCATGACCTAAAATAAGCATGGGTTTTAGTAAAATTGAACTTCAAGAATGCAGCACTTCAAATATCTTCTTGAAAACTCAGTGTAGTTACAGGAGAAGCTATACTTTATTATTGATTATATAGTCATCACATGATAGTTCTTTCATACTGTAGACATGTTTGGGGTTAAGAGTATACCTAATATCCACAATTTTAAGAATATGACAATATGTTTTTAAGTATTTTATATTTAATGTAAGGCAAACTTAGAAAAAATCAATTTCTACTACTTACACAAATATTGACAAATACATCTTTAGTGGCATTTCTTGTGTTCACTTTATGAAAAATTAGTCACCTAGTGTCAAGTAATGAGAAAGGGTTGCAAGCTTATGGTGCCCCCAGTGGCCAGGCTTACTTTCAGTTATTTTCACAAGTGTAAAGAGGTAATTTGTCGATATAATTTGTTTTACTGTCTTGTTTGGTTTTGGAAAACGGAGGGCAAAGGAGAAAAGACTATATTTGCTAAATTTGCAGTTTTGCTTTGTCCTTATCAGAAATTTAATGGGCCTTGATGTCTTAAGTTCTTGTATTACCTTTATGTTACTAAAAAACTGAACTGAAACAGTAAAATAGAAACTGAATGAACTGTTTAGGGGCTGTACTATTGTAAGTCAGTGTTTAGCTTCTTCAGATTATTTAACATTTCAGAATTTGTTCTTTAAATATAAAGCAGTTATCAAGGGTTTTAGACCAGGTTTAAAATGTAAATCCATCATGGAAATTGTATTAATACCATCATTTTCAGTGTCTACATAAATAGTAATCTCAGGATTTCCCCGATTTATGCAAAATCTAGATTGTGTTTATTTTTCTGTTAGTTCAGTATTTGTTGTTGTATTCATCATGGCTTAGCTTTGTTTCTGAATATAGTTGTTTCCAGTAAGGCTACAAAAAGGACAGAAAAATATTGATGTTTCTGATTACTTCCTGATGAGATTAACCAAAGGATTACATACAATTCCTTTAAATGTTGCTTTCCTTTGGAGAAAACTTTTTGTTATGGTTTGTGCTTTTGAATAGTAAAAGTACAATTATATATTCAGTTAGCACAGAGTAGATGAATACTTCTGAAATTTTCTGTGCTTTGAGTCATCAGGTCTTAAATGTACTGTGCTAGATACTGCCTGGAAATGCAAAGGAATTTTAGAATTCAGAGCTAATTTTCATTGAGCAAGTCTTAGACCTTTTATACAACATGTTCTCAGAAATCTGTAAGGTTGGTGCTGTCATTCCTATATAACTAAGGTAACAGGCTTAAACTGGTTAAGTAATACTGATATGCCCAAGATCACCCAGCTAATAGACTGTAAATTACACCTGTTTTTAAGTATTTTATATTTAATGTAAGGCAAACTTAGAAAAAATCAATTTCTATTACTTACACAAATATTGAAGTCCTAGAAGGCTTCTTTGAGGGAAATGTGGCTAGCCATTGGGTTTCTTCTGATTTATCTTGGCATTTTGAAACTTAAATTTTCAGAGTCAGGAAGACACACTTCCCGTCGTCTTCCCCAACCCCCAAATATCCACAACAGCTGCCACTGGGCCAGGTCAAAGCTGGAAGCCAGGAATCTAATCCTACTCTCCCGCAAGTGCTGGGACCCAATAATGTGAGCCATCAACTGCTGCCTTTCAAGGTGCCTGCTAGCAGGAAGCTGGAATCAGGAGCAGAGCCAAGACTCAAACACCCAGGTATCAGAAGTGGGCATCCCAACTGGCAGCTTAACTAGTAGACCAAACACCTGCTCCTGTTGCAACTTATACTTGAAGATCAAGCAGCCATTACAATTAACTCTGTCCCTTTTTAATGCCCTTTTTGAAAGCCATCATAGCACATAGTATGACTGTGGACTGCAAAATCAAATTATGTATGAATCCTGACTTTGCCTCTTACTAGCTATGTGAAGTCACTTCTGTGCCTTAGCTCCTAATCTACCTCAAAGGGTGGCTGTGAGGATTAAAGGAGTTAATATACAGTGCCTGAAAAATGTAACACATTATTTTAGTAAGTACTATACATTAAAAGTTAATGAAAAAATAGATTTTTGGAAAAATTTTTAAATCTGCAGTTTTTATATACATGAGAAAAAGATTTTTTTTTTAAAGGGATAGTACACACTAAGATGTGAGTATGAGCAACATTTCATGAGAACGGAAGGGGGTTTCCCACCAAAGTTGGGCTGGTCCCTATGTAGGATAGGGGTAGTATCCTAGTTGAATATTCCATTGAGACAGTTTGGGCAGGGCTTTTATACCACTTGCCTCTGTTTCCCTTTTATAGGAATCTCAGGCATCATGGCATCTCTACTTGGGGCTGCAGTATATATGTGGTCATCATGGTGTCTTCTACATGATGGGAAGGGAGGGTAGGTACTTGATGGTAAATGGGTGTGTCTACCTGTAGCCATGTTAAATCGGCCTGGAAGGGGGTGGGGTTTGTGTGGTGTGGGGTTGCAGCACAGAGGCTTCTGGCAGGCAAAGAGCTCCTGTTTGCTCATTAGCTCCCTGCCTGCCCACATCAGAGGCAGTTCTTGTTGGGTCTGGCATTGTGGCACAGTGGGTTAAGCTGCTGCCTGCATCCCATGTGAGTACCAATTGGAGTCCTGGCTGTTTCACTTCCAATCCGCTTCCCTGCTAATGCATCTGGAAAAGCAACAGAAGTTGACCCAAGTACTTGTGTCCCTGCCACCCACATGGGAGACCCATATGAAGCTCCTGGCTTCATGCATAATTTTTCATATGTAGTTTAATGAACCTATTGAAGAATCTACATAAGCATGGACTTACAAATTTTTTCACCCTAAAACATTTTCCATGAATTTTTTTGAAGTATCCTCTTGTATTAGTTGTATTTATACCTCTGCTTTAAAATCTCTACAAGTTTGTTGATCAGCCTGTTCTACTGTCTTAGCCTTTAGAATCATTTAACCAACATTCATGTCAGATTCACATGAGACCATGAAAATGGTATGATTATTAATCCTAGACATATAGGCAGAAGAATGTTTATAGGTGTTTTTTGAGTATCCACCTTGGGTCATAAGTATCATATTTTAGTATTATACCTTAAGTATCATAATATATACAAATGAATACAATTACATATACATTGATTCTTGAGTCTTGCTACCCTAATTTGTCTGGTGGAACTAATATTACCATGCAGCATATTGATGATGCAGAGTTTAATCTGCAAGTTATGTTTGAGACTCCACTTACATTTGTTTTAAGTGATTGTATCCACTTTTGTTTCCTTAACCTATGAAATGTCAGCACACCAAATTAATTCCTAATACCAAAACATAAGCATAATTAATGGCTTTTAAGGAAGTTAAATGACACAGAACACAAATATACTTTGTCATTTAATTCTTAAGGATTTCTTTTACATCTTAACTATTTAACTATTCTCGGTGTAGTTTTACCACTTAATCACAAGGTTCTTACATGATACACCATCTTTTGAGATAAATTTGAAGTTGAAATAGATCCAAGTTTATTCTTTTAGCCTGCATGCAGTGTTCTGTGACCCAAGATACAGCATATCTTGGTCAATGTCCTTGTAGAATTGAAGAACGTATTATGCTTTTGTTTGGTGTAGTGGGTGTCCTATAAATGTCAGTCCAGTTGGCTTACAAGTAGCATTCAGTTCTTTTGTATTCTTGTTGATTTTCTGTAGATGTAGGGTTTTCAAAAAGTTCAGAGGGGCTGATGCAGTGAGTTAAGCTGCTGTCTGCAGTCAAGGCATTCCCATATAGGCGCTGGTTTGAGAATCAGCTGTTTTGCTTCTGATCCAGCTCCCTGCCAATGGCCTGGGAAAGCAGCAGAAGGCCCAAATCATTGGGCCCCTGTACCCACATGGGAGACCCGGAAACTCCTGGCTTTGGCCTGGCCTAGCCTTGGCTGTTGAGGCCATTTGGGGAATGAACTAGCAGATCATTCTCTGTAGCTCTGACTTAAAATAAAAAAGTTAATGGAAAATATATATTATGAAAAAACTAGATATGGATTTAAAAATTTTTTCTTACCAAAATATTTAATTTCATTTTCCATGAACTTTTTGAAGTACCTCCATATTACTGAGAGGGATGTTAAGAGTCCTTAATTATAATTGTGCATTATTATGTGTCTTTTCAGCAGGTTTTGTTTCATTTACTTTGAATTTGTTAGGTACACATTTAGTATTATGTTGTGGTGAACTGGGACTTTTATCACTAGGACATTGCTTGATACTAACGTAGCCACACCAGCTTTCCTTTATTGTTTACATGGTATATCGTTTTTCATCCTTTTACTTTTTTTTTTTTAAGATTTATTTATTTGAAAGTCAAAGTTACACAGAGAAGGAAAGGCAGAGAGAGAGGTCTTCCACCTGCTGATTCACTCCCCAAATGGTTGCAGTGGCCAGAGCTGTGCCTATCTGGAGCCAGGAGCCACTTCCAGGTCTCCCACATGGGAGCAAGGGCTCAATGACTTAGGCCATCTTCTACGGCTTTCCCAGGCCATAGCAGAGAGCTGGATAGGGAGTGGAGCAGCTGGTATTCAAACCAGCATCCATATGAAATGCTGGTACTGAAGGTGGCGGCTTTACCCACTGTGCCACAGTGCCGGCCCATATCCTTTTACTTTTAACCTGCATATATATCATTTAATTTCTTACAGGAAGCATATATAACTGGTTTATTTTTAGCCTGAATCTGTCTTTGCATTGATATGTCCAGGGCATTTATGCTTAATCTAATTCTTGGCTTTTTTGGATTTAGTTCTACCATTTTATTTGTTTGCTTTCTGATTTTTGTTCCTAGGTCCCCTTTAATACCTTCTTTTAGGTTATTTGAACATTTTTAGGTTTTCTATTTAATAGTCATCATTGATGAATTTAAGTTTTTTAGTGATTGTTCTAGGACCAAGTGTTCTTAATTCTTCAGTATCCAAGAGTGAGCATTTTCTTTTTCAACTACTATTCTCTCACCTGCTGCCAGCTTCTCATATAAATGTTGCAAATGCTCTTGTTTGGGTAACTCAGCTTCTGGAGTTGAGGGAATTTCAAAATCAGAGGAGCTCTGCGAATCTGTGTTTGTGTTAAGATTTAGCAACCTTTTTTCCTCAGATAACTGTTTCCCATCACTTAGAGTGGTTGGTTCCCCAATGCTGGGAACTACAGTTAAACCTGTATCCCTGCTTTTCAAATCAGAGTAAGCATCCTTTGGGTAAAGTACATTTTGTTCCATCTGAGAGGCAGGTATATTCTCTTTGATTTTTGGTCTACAGCCACCTTGGTTCAAAGAGGTAGTATCTCCATTGTTTCTCTCTTGGGAAGATAACAAAACAGTATCCGATTGGCTGTCCCAACCTTGACTTCCTTGTTCTGTTATATGTGTTGACTGAGACGAATTCTGTGAGGAGATATGGGTTGATTCTCCATCAGAGTCACTGAAAAGCTTTGGTGACTGAGATCCCCCTGTTTCTGTGGAGGGAGGTAAGTTCTCCAAACCTTCATCTGTGATTTCATCATTTCTTTTAAAGAATACTTCCCACTGTGGTATATCCATTTCAGCCTTTTGCTGGTGAAGTGTTACAGGGTCCAGGTCTCCTTGCAGTGAAGCTGGGATTTCTAATTCTTCTTCACTTGCACTGTTGGATTCTTCACAATCTACAAAGTTTTCTGAAAGAGAGCTTTGCATACTCTCTGCTTTGCAGCTTCCTATGCTTTGTCTCAGCTTTTTAGGCTGGGTTTCTGATACTGTCGTTGTTGAAAATGCTTCTGGGTGAAGAGTTTGCTGGTATGGAACCTTGTGCCTTAAAGGTACTGGCAGAGGATCATCAAAGAGCTCATCATCTTCCTCTTCTGTAGGACAAACAAAACAGGTTTAAAAGGAAACAAGGTAAAAGAAGCCAGTTTGGGCTGTTTAAGTCTGTTTTTCAGTCAGGTTTGCAAACCTGGCCTTAGCTAATAGATGCCCTTGCTGCTTCAATGCTTTCCCTCTGAACATTTGATTAATACCTATTTGGTGCACAAGTCTGTGAATGATACTAAAACTGATTAAGTTTATTTTGGTGTGATAAAATTTTGAAATTACAAAATGGCCGTGGGAAATGGGTTTTATGAAAACACTATCATAGATTTCAATTTTTTTGCACAAAAATGCACTTGTCCAAGCTACATATAGTTTAAATAAGCTTTAAACATAATACTGAATAAACACATTAAATTTCAGTAACTGAAAGTCAACAATTTCAATGATTTTTAAGTATGCTTCATTGTAAATTCTGAAAATCAGAAAGCACAAAATTAGAGGTAAACAAGTATTTTCCCACCTTCTTGTAAATGCCCCAACACAACTTTTTTTTTTTTTTTTTTTTGACAGGCAGAGTGGATAGTGAGAGAGTAGATAGTGAGAGAGAGAGAGAGACAGAGAGAAAGGTCTTCCTTTTGCCGTTGGTTCACCCTCCAATGGCCGCTGCGGCCAGCGCGTCTCGCTGATCCAAAGCCAGGAGCCAGGTGCTTCTCCTGGTCTCCCATGCGGGTGCAGGGCCCAAGCACTTGGGCCATCCTCCACTGCCTTCCCGGGCCATAGCAGAGAGCTGGCCTGGAAGAGGGGCAACCAGGATAGAATCCGGCGCCCCAACCGGGACTAGAACCTGGTGTGCCGGCGCCGCAAGGTGGAGCATTAGCCTGTTAAGCCACGGCGCTGGCACAACTTGTTCTAAGGCTGAACTTTCTTACCAATAACAGACGTAGCTAAACAAAAAAAATTGTAAGAGCCAGTAAAATAATGGACCAGAGAAAATGGCATGCTGAGACCAAACCTAATTCTTAAAAGATCTAGTTTTCTGTTTTGACTTATAATTGATCTTATCCTTTATTCCTAAAGGTTTTAAAGTGATATAGTTCTTATATTTGTAATAATATTGGTTGCCAGGATATGACTTTGTTTTAAGCCATGGGTTATATGACACTGAGCAGTTCTATGTTAGAATTCTGACTGTATCAGTATCATGGTATAACTGTACAACCCATCCTCTGTCAGAACATTTTCACATCATTTCACCTAGATGTATGTGACAGTAAAACTATGAAAAAGAAGAGCCATAGAAGACTGAGATGAGCGCTAAAACCCTTAAAACTTAATAAAAACATTTAATCTCAACAGTTAAAATACCATTATAATTAACAATCATAAAAATCAATGCATGGATAATTTTCACCACCATTCATTTTCTGATGTCTATAAAAAGTGGTATAACCGTACTGGAAGGCGATTTGGCAGTATTTCTACAATTTAACGCAACAATATGTGAAACAAACTTAGGCTCATGTTGTTCATATTATTTATAAAACTGAAAAGTTCAAAATAATACACTTTGTACACATCATACAGTCCTAATGAAAAGTATGCAACTGTTAAATTGTTTTTGAATACCACAAGAACAGTTTTCCAATAAATTTTTGAAGAAAATATATACACAGATACATGTGTATATACTCATATACATGTAAAAGTGATCTAAGCTCTTTTCTGGCCTGTATGTAACTATACAGTCTTAATAGTTGTCATACTACTGAAATAATCTGACAACTCTGAGCACTTCTTTCCAGTCCCTGAGTGTCTTTCCTGTTTTTACCTCACTGCCCTGAGCCCTACCTGGACTGCAGGCTATTTCTCCACAATCCTAAGAGTCTTATTCAACAGAAATTTGGTTCTTTATTCTAGTATTACACATTCTTCTCACCAGTGCATGGAACTTCCTCTAGGGTAGAACATATGCTAAGTTATAAAGCAAGTCTCAGAAATCTAAAAATATAAAAATCATACCATGCATCTTCTCTGACCACAATGGAATGAAACTGGAGATCAGAAACTCAAGAATCTCTAGAACATAAGTGCAAATACATGGAGACTGAACATGCTTCTGAATGAACAGTGGGTCATAGAAGAAAACAAAAGAAATAAACTGTTGAGGAACAGGTTTTTTTTCATACTATTTGTTGAACTCTTTATTTACTTAGTATAGTTAATGTTCTGTGTGTAAAGTTAATTGAAAATAGATTTTAGGAGGAAGAAGGGTGGGAGAGCGGATGGGAAGAACCACTATACTCCTAAAGTTACATTTATGAAATGCATGATGTTTGTATACCTTAAAGAAAAGGTTTCTGTGGGGGGAGGAGAGAAAAACTAAAGGGCCTGAAAGACTGCTGAAAAATTGTGAAGAGATAACAGAGATTTTAAGACACAAGAGAGAATAATAAAGTCAATAGAACACATGGGCTAAACTATCACACCTGTTGCTTAAAATACATCTAAAACACCTAAAGAGATTAACACTGAAAGGCTGTTTAGAAATTGATAGCTGTACAAATATAAGTTATAAAAATTACTATAATATGTACATTAGTAAGGAACAAAAAGTCTAAAGAATCTAGAAACAAAGTCAAAGATAACAAAGCTTTTAAAAGACAAAGCAGGAAACAAATGTACATCAAAACAAATTTAAACCTGTGAACCAATTGACATCAAAAACAAGAGTGGGTTAGGTAGATATATTAAAAGTACTGAAGTTTAAAAGAAAAAAAAAGGACTTTGTTACCAGGTAAGATGGAATATCAGGGAGTAGATTGTAACCTCCCACCTGAAACAACCACCCAAATGTAAGAAATGGTGGCTCTCAAGAAATGACATTATACAATAAACAACAATGACATGTGAGAAGCTAATGAGGCAAGTCCTATGACTGCACAGCTCACTGCTTTGATATCTGAGTAGAGCCCATCAGTATCCTCGAGGTGTGAAATGGGACTGAGTTTGAGGAAGTCAAGGGAGCTAGAGTTTACAGAGCAGAGGTGCTATGAGGAGAGTGCTGCTCTTAGAACTCAGGAGCTGCGGAGGGAGCTGCTTGGGTGTTCAGTGCACTGAGCAGCAGAAATTCTTGTGAGCAAACTACTTGAAGCTTGGGAACAAATCACTCAGAATGAAATGAAACACTGCCTGTTCTTCAAAGCTCCATGGGCACTGGTAAAACACAGACTTCCCTCAGTAGTGGAGAAAGTTAACCCTAGGCTAAATGCTACTCTGGTTTCACTTCAGAAAGATGAACAAGCTACACAATAACATGTTAATTACATGCTAGAACCTCAAGAACATTTTTTGAAATTAAAAATTATGCAGGACCAAACAAGTGCATGGCATGCAAGAAAAAAATTCCGTTTAATGAGGGGGGAGAAATAGAAACTGACCCAGAAATTGTAGAACATTAATCAGTTCTCAGAAGTTTAGATCAAGCAATAGCAATAAAAGAAAGACACACTGAAAGACTCCACTGTCAAAAAAGCTATAGACAAAAAACATTCGTTAATCTGACAAAGGACTTAGACTATAAAATATCACTATAAGATCAGTAAATCAATTATATGGTTTATCATGTGATTGTCCTTGCTTACCCATTCTACCATTGCCAGCCTTTGCCAGGTGCTGGACTAATGGGACTGCCCAGTCCTGAACTTCCAAACTGTAAGCTTTCCAAGAAGCTCCTCTCAGGTACTTTAAAATAATGAAAAACTGATGAATACAGAAAATGGGTACCATTAGTGAAGTCATGACTATTAACTATACCTGAAGATGTGGAGTAGCCTTGGAAATTGGTTTACTGGAAAAGTTGGAAGACGCTAGAGAAAGTTGAGAATGCTTTCAGCAGCATATTGTAGAAAATTCTGCTGAGGGTTTATAAGCCCAAATGCTAGTAGGAATGTAGACATTGAAGGCCATGCTCATGAGTTTTCAGATGGACATGGGGATCCTACTGGGAACTGGAATAAAGGTCATCCTTGCCACACTGTGCCAAGGAATAGGGCTGAATTGCACCCCTGAAACTGGGAGGCTGAACTTCAAGATGGACTGGTTTGTTAGATGGAGAATTCAAAGTAGCAAAGCATTCAGGCTACAGCATGGGTTATTACCATAAGAATCAGGAGCAAAAGGGAGAACAGAAACATTCATAAAGTTTCCAGCCTGGCCAGAGAAGGAATGAAGAAAAAATTTGTTCAGGACAGCAAAGTGAGGTGGAGAAATCACTTGCTAAAGAAGTTAGTCTAAGTAAAAGGGAGCCATGTGCTAATGGGGAAGACAGAGACTGAGGGCACTTCTATCATAGTCCCATCAGGCCTAGAAGTGTAGATTTGTGTTCAAAGATCTTCCAGGGCTAAATGCTTTCAGAAAGGAACCCCAGGGGACCTTGCTCAACCAAAACCAGCTCTGGATTCTGGCTTGCTAAGTGCAGTTAAGATTCCTGCTAAAGGCACACCTTGGCATTGTCCACAGGTTGCAGGTTTTGTAGATGTACAGAACAGAAAATAAAGTCATGGCAGTTTCCATTAAGATTTCAAAGGAAAGCCTGCAGGGCCACGCTCTGAAGTTGTGCTATTGGGTAAGAGACCTGCATTGGGCAGTGCATAGTGAAGCTGTGAGAATGCACCTGCATGGTCGGTGCCATGGCTCAATAGGCTAATCCTCCACCTGCAGCGCCGGCACACCAGGTTCTAGTCCCGGTCAGGGTGCCGGATTCTGTCCCGGTTGCCCCTCTTCCAGTCCAGCTCTCTGCTGTGGCCTGGGAGTGCAGTGGAGGATGGCCCAAGTCCTTGGGCCTTGCACCCACATGGGAGACCAGGAGAGACACCTAGCTCCTGGCTTCGGATCAGCGCAGTACGCTGGCCGCGGTGTGTTGGCCACATTGCGCCGGCCGCGGCGGCCATTGGAGGGTGAACCAATGGCAATGGAAGACTTTTCTCTCTCTCTCTGTCCACTCTGCCTGTCAAAAAAAAAAAAAGAATGCACCTGCAGAGGAGATCCCCAGAAAAGTGGAGGTACCAGCAAGATGAAACACCCACCATGGAAAGCTGCAAGCAATGTACCCGGCAAGCCTGTGAAAGCCACACAGAGCAGCGATGTGGACAAAGACACACACATAGTGGAATACAGGTAGCTAAAACAAAACCATCGTCTATTGCTGTCAATGTTATTACTTAAAAGGAGGAAAAGAACTGACGTTACTGTTTAATACCTACAAAAGAATCTAAACTGGTAAGATTGCTATGTAAACAGATAGAATACAGTTCTGTAGATTTTTTTTATAAGCCAAATAAAAGTTCCCTGTTTGTAAAATACCTTAAACACACACACTCACACATATATAGAATGGCTATAGTAATAATTAAATTAGTATGTAAAGGAAATGGAATCTATATCTTTGCAGTTCTGAAAATATTAAAATGTACATAAACCTCCTGTTATACAGGCTGAATGTATCTCTTCAAAACTGATACATCTGATCCCTAACTTCCAGTGTGCTTAGCTGGAAATGAGGCCTTTAAAGAAATAAGTAAGGTTCAGTGCAGTCATAAGGGTGGGGCCCTGATCTGGTAAGATTAGTGTTTTTAGAAGAGATATCAGAAAGCTCTGTCACACATAGACTCTTCCCTCACCCTGTGTATGCACACACTAAGACCAGACCATTTTTTTTTTTTTTAATTTGACAGGTATAGTTATAGACAGCGAGAGAGAGACAGAGTAAAAGGTCTTCTTTCCATTGGTTCACTCCCCTAATGGCCGCCACGGCCAGCGCTGCGCTGATCAGAAGCCAGGAGCCAGGTGCTTCCTCCCAGTCTCCCAAGCGAGTACAGGGACCCAAGCACTTGGGCCATCCTCCGCTGCCCTCCCGGGCCACAGTAGAGAGCTGGACTGGAAGAGGAGCAACCGGGACTAGAAACCGGGGTGCCGGTGCCGCAGGTAGAGGATTAGCCAAGTGAGCCCCAGTGCTGGCCCTAGACCAGACCATTTAAACACAAAAGACAGATGGCAGCCACCTATAAGACAAAAGAACCTCAGAATGAGACATGTCTTACCAGCACCTTGCTATTGGACCTACTAGCATCCATACCTGAGAGAAATGCCTGTTTAATTAAGCACTCCATCTGGTATTTCATTATGATAGCCTGAGCAGACTACAGTGCTGTGACCCATAAATTCTAAATATCTACACAGGAGAAATAAAAACATATCCAGGTTAAGACTTTAACACGCGCTGGCACTGTGGTTTAACAGGCTAATCCTCCGCCTTGCGGCGCCGGCACACTGGGTTCTAGTCTCGGTTGGGGCGCCAAATTCTATCCCGGTTGCCCCTCTTCCAGGCCAGCTCTCTGCTATGGCCCAAGTCCTTGGGCCCTGCACCCGCATGGGAGACCAGGAGAAGCACCTGGCTCCTGGCTTCAGATCAGCGAGATGCACCAGCCGCAGCGGCCATTGGAGGGTGAACCAACAGCAAAAAGGAAGACCTTTCTCTCTGTCTCTCTCACTATCCACTCTGCCTGTCCAAAAAAAAAAAAAGACTTTAACACAGAGATTTTACTTAAAATTGGGAGAAACCCAAGTGTCCATTAGTTCAGTGGATAAATAAAATGGGATATTGGAGCCAGCACTGTGGCACAGTAGGTTAATCCTCTGCCAGTGGAGCCGGCATCCCCTATGGGCACTGGTTCTAATCCCAGCTGCTCGTCTTCTGATCCAGCTCTCTGATATGGCCTGGGAAAGCAGTGGAAGATGGATCAAGTCCTTGGGTCCCTGCACCCATGTGGGAGAACCAAAAGAAGCTCCTGGTTCTTGGCTTCAGATTGGCTCAGCTCTGGCTGTTGCAGCCATTTGGAAAATGAACCAGCAGATAGAAGACCTTTCTCTCTGTCTTCCTCTCACTATCTGTAACCCCTAACTCTCAAGTAAATGAAGTCTTTTTTAAAAAAAAAGGGGGGGGGGGGAGGGGGCCGGCACTGTGGTGCAGTGGGTTAATGGCCTGAAGTGCCGGCATCCCATATGGGCACTGGTTCTAGTCCAGGCTGCTCCACTTCCAGTCCAGCTCTCTGCTGTGGCCTGGGAAAGCAGAAGATGGCTCAAGTCCAGGGGCTCCTGCACCCGTGTGGGAGACACAGAATAAGCTCCTGGCTCCTGTCTTAGGATGGGCGCAGCTCTGGCCATTGTGGCCATTGGGAAGTGAACCATCAGATGGAAGACCCCCCCACCCCCGTAACTCTTTCAAATAAATTAAAAAAAAAAAAAAAAAAAGGAAGTGCAAATTGATTTAAAAATAAAATGTGGTGCTACCCATACAATGGAATATTGGTTGGGGAAAAAAAAAAAAAAAAGGAATGAAATACCGACACATGCTATAGCATGTTGATAAGCCTTGAAAACATAAAATTAATTCAAAAGAACCAGACACAAAAGACCAAAGGTTGTATGATTTCCCTTGTATGAAATGTCCAGGAAAGGCATTTATGTAGAACAGATACAGTGAAGCTTTCCTACCAAAGACGATCTATATATTTATAACATTCACATGCCATACACAATTATTGAGTTGAAAATTAGCCTATTATGGATTTATTAAATTTTGAGTCCCACCTGTGGTTGCCTTGGCAGGGCCAGAACAAGTAATTTCATGGGCCTTACACAGCCTTACACAGCCAGCAGGCCAGACATTCTATATCTCGATGCAGACCATAGTTTAGTGGTTGTCTAAGACTGAGAGTGGAAATGGGAAGTGACTGGAGATAGATACAGTTTGTTTTGGAGAAATGTAAATGTTCTGAAATTACTGGCTTCAGATTGGCTCAGCTCTGGACAACTTTTACACAAATAGTCATGGAACTGGGGCCGGCACTGTGGTGTAGTGGGTTAACACCCAGGCCTGATGCACCGGCATCCCCTATGGGCGCCAGTTTGAGACCCAGCTGCTCCACTTCCTGTTCAGCAATCTGCTATGGCCTGGGGAAGCAGTGGAAGATGGCCCAAGCCCTTGGGCCCCTGCACCCACTTGGGAGATCCGGAAGAAGCTCCTGACTCCTGGCTTCGGATTGGCACAGCTCTGGCCGTTGCGGCTAAGTGGGGAGTGAACTATCGGATGGAAGACCTCTCTCTCTCTCTCTCTCTCTCTCTCTGCCTCTCCTCTCTCTGTGTAACTCTGCCTTTCAAATAAAATAAATAAATCTTTAAAAACTGAAGTCATGGAACTATTCACCTAAAGGTGAAATTTATGATATAATAATAAAAGCTTAAAATTGACAGTCTAAGATAAAATATTAATATATTGTCGAGTTTATAGCAGACATAAAATGTATAACACTAATAGCAGAAAGACTGGGGGGGGATGAATGGAAGTATACTTTTAAGGTTCTTATACCTCAAGTAGTATATTTTTTCATTCTAATGCATTACACTACAAACTAATGAACACTACAAACTACTGAAGTATGACACAGGAGTTAGAGCCAATATGTTAAGAAATTAAATAGAATCAGTACTCAGTTGACCCAAACAAAGGCAAAGATAAATAGCAAGATTACAAATTTGCACCTAATCATATCAGTACATACATTAAACCCAAGTGGTCTAATTAAAAGGCAGAAATTATCAGATAAATTGTAAAAAACCAAGACAACAATATTCTGTCTACAGGAAGCCCACTTTAAAGATGAGTTAAAAATATGAGAGGTCAGGGATTGAAAAGGGGAGGTGAATTTCACCTAGTGGTCAAGACAATGGCTAGGAGGCCGATGTCCAGCTCTGCTCCTGACTAGCTCCTGCAAATGCAGACCCTGGGATCCAGTGGTAATGACTCAAGTAACTGAGTTCTTGCCAACCATGTGGAAGATCTGGATTGACTTCCAGCTCCCAGATTTGGCCTTGGCCCAGCTCTGGCCACTGTGGGCATGCAGGGAATGAACCAGTGCAAGGAGCTTTCTATCTCTCTGCCTCTCAAATTAGCAAGGAAAATACAAAAAAGATACAGCATGCTTATACTAATCAGAAGGAAATGGAGTGGCTATATTAATATCTGATAAAGTTGATTTCAGAACTAAGAATTTTACCATGGAAAAAGTCATCCCCTAAAGATCAGGGATAAGACCCTCAAGAGGAAATAGTGGTCGTAAGCTGTGTGTACCTGATAGCAATGCTTCAGCTAGATGAAGAAAAACTGATAGAAGAGCAAAGAGAAATAGACAACCCCAGACTACAATTGATGGAACAAGAAAATCAGCACAGATGCAGACCTGAACAACATCATGAACTGACTTAACTGATGTAGAACAGTTCACCCAATAACAGCAGTACATATATTGAAGTACACATGAAATTCTTACCAAGACAAAACATTCTGGACCATAAATTTCAATTAAAGTCATACTTTAGTATGTTTATTGGCCACAGTAAAATTAGAAAAGAGAATTATCTCTAGAAAATCCTCCCAAATTTGTAAACTAGGTAACTAAATAACCCACGAGTTTAAATAAAATCATAGGAAAAATTTTAAATAGTTTTTAGCTGAATGAAAATGAAGGCAAGAAAGATTTGTGGGATGTTGCTAAAAAAGGAAATTTATAGCATACTAAGTGCATAGCGCTGGCATCCCATTATGGGCGCCAGTTCATGTCTCCATGTCCCGGCTGTTCCTCTTCTGATGTATATCTCTGCCTATGGCCTGGGAAATCATTGGAAGATGGGCTAAGTGCTTGAGCCCCTGCACCCCTGTGGGAGCTCTTGGCTGCTGGCTTCTGGCTTCGGATCAGCCCAGCTCCAGCCACTGCAGTCATCTGGGGAGTCAACCAGCAGATGGAAGGCTTTTCTGTCAGTCTTAGCCCTGCACTTCTCTAACATTGCCTCTCAAATAAATAAAATTGTAAAAAAAAAGAGAGACTCGAAATAAGTTACCTTAGCTTCTACATTAAGAAATGTAAAAATCAGAGGCTAGCACTGTGGCATAACAGGTGAAGCCGCCGTCTGCAGTGCTGGCTTCCCATTTGGATGCCGGTTCGAATCCCAGCTGCTCCACTTTTGATCCCACTCTCTGCTATGGCCTGGGAAAGCAGTCGAAAATGGGCCAACTCCTTGGGCCCCTGTTCCCATGTGGGAGACCTGGAGGAAGCTCCTAGCTCCTGGCTTCAGATCAGCGCAGCTCCAGCCATTGCATCCATCTGGGGAGTGAACCAGTGGAAGGATGACCCTCCCTCCCTCCCTCTCTCCCTCCTCCCTCCTTCTCTCTCTCTCTACCTCTGCCTTTCAAATAAAATAAATAAATCTTCAAAAAAAGAAAAAAGAAAAGGAAAGAAAAGAAATGTAAAAATCAGGGCCAGCATTGTGCTGCAGTACGCTAACCTCCACCTGTAGTGCCAGCATACATTTGGGCACTGGTTCTAGTCCCAGCTGCTCCTTTTCTGATCCAGCTCTCTGCTATGGCCTGGGAAGGCAGTGGAAGATGACCCAACTGCTTGGGTTCCTGCACCTGTTATGGGAGACTTGGAAGAAGCTCCTGGCTCTTGGTTTCACATCAGCCCAGCTCCAGCCATTGCAGCCATTTGGGGAGTGAACCAGTGGACTGAGGACCTCTCTGTCTCTCCCTCTCTCTGACTATAACTCTGACTCTCAAATGAACAAAGAAAATCTTCAAAAAAATGCAAAAATCAACAGCAAATTAAGCCCAATGTAGGCACATGAAAGGAAATAAGACTGGAAAGAAATCAATGAAACAGAAACAAATCAGAAAAATTAGTGAAACCAAAAGCTCGTTCATTAACATTACTAAAATTGGTAAACTTCTGTAAGACTGATTTTTTTTTTTATTTGACATAGAGTTAGACAGTGAGAGAGAGAGAGAGAGAGAGAGAGACAGAGAGAAAGGTCTTCCTTCCATTGGTTCACACCCCAAATGGCTGCTATGGCCAGAGCCAGGTGCTTCCTCCTGGTCTCCCATGCGGGTGCAAGGGCCCAAGCACTTGGGTCATCCTCCACTGCCCTCCCGGGCCACAGCAGAGAGCTGGACTGGAAGAGGAGCAACCAGGACTAGAACCTGGCACTGCAGGCGGAGGATTAACCAAGTGAGCCACGGCACTGGCCCCAGACTGATTTTTAAAACACTAGACAAATTACTAATATCAGGAGTGAAAGTTTAGATCCTAAAAGATATTAAAATAAGGGAATATTATGAACTGTTTATGCCAAGAAAATTCACTAATTTGGATGAAATGGACATTTTTTAAAAGATTCAAATTGCCAAAGCTCATACATAAACTTGAATAGCCCTGTACCTAATAAATCCAATTTTTAGTTAAAAACTTTCCAGTAAAGAAAATTTTTAGCCCAAATGGATTTCATGGTGAATTCTACCAATCACTTACGAAATATTTAATGCAAATCCAGGCCAGTATTGTGGCTCAGCAAGTTAAGCTGCAGCTTTTGATGGCCGCATCCCACATCTGAGTGCCAGCTTGAATCCCATCTACCTGGGAGGCAGAGAAGATTGCCCAACTAGTTGGACCCCTGCCACCCATGTGGGAGACCAGGAGGGAGTTTCTGAATCCTGGCATTAGCCTGGCACAGACCTGGCTGTTGCAGCCATTTGGAGTGCAAACCAGCAGAAGAAGATATCGCTGTCTCTCCCTCTATCACTCTGCCTTTAAAATAAATAATTTTTTAAAAAATATGTAAATTCTTGATGAACTTTTCAAGAGACTATATGGTAAAGGAATATTTCACAATAATAAAGCCTGCAGTACCCCGATATTAAAAGCACATAAAAATGTTAGATTACACATATTTACCACAACTGCAGACCAATATCTCTTCTGAAGCTAGATGAACAAATAGTCATAGAATTTTAGAAAGTCATGTCCAGGGGCTGGCACCGTGGCTCACTTGGTTAATCCTCCGCCTGCGGTGCCGGCATCCCATATGGGCGCCGGGTTCTAGTCCCGGTTGCTTCTCTTCCAGGCCAGCTCTCTGCTGTGGCCCAGGAGGGCAGTGGAGGATGGCCCAAGTGCATGGGCCCTGCACCCCATGGGAGACCAGGAGGAAGCACCTGGCTCCTGGCTTCGGATCGGCGTGGTGCTGGCCGTAGCGGCCATCTGGGGAGTGAGCCAACGGAAGGAAGACCTTTCTCTGTCTCTCTCTCTCTCACTATCTATAACTCTACCTGTCAAAAAAAAATTCAATTGTATTCCTATATAAAGTAAATCAGGAATTTAAACTTAAAAAAAAAAACACATATAATAGTATCTTAAATATTGAAATATTTATGGATCTAACAGAAGATGTGCAAGACCTCTACACTCAATAGTATAAAACATTGCTGAGAGAAACTGGAGATGAATTATATAAATTGAGAAATATACTATGTTCATATATCTCAAAATTCAATATTGTCAGTTCCTCCCAAATTGCTCAACAGACTTAGTAAATCTCCATTGAAGTCCTAGGAAAGGACATTTTTGTACAAATTGACAAGATGCTTCTAAAATGCATACAGAAATGCAAAGATCCTAGGACAACTGAAACAACTTTGCTGGCTCCCGGCTTCAGATCAGCACAGCACCAGCTGTGGTGGCCATTTGGGGAGTTAACCAACAGAAGGAAGACCTTTCTCTCTGTCCTCTCTGTCTCTGTCTCTAACTCTACCTGTCAAACTACAAAAAAAAAAAAAAAAAAAAAAAAAAGTTGCAGAACTTACATCACCTGACTTCAGGACTTACAAAGCTACTATCAAGACAATTGGTACTGATGTCAAGATGAACAAGATTATGGAACATAATAAAATCCAGAATCAGACTCCTATATATATGGTCAGTTCATTTTCAACAAAAATATAAAAACAATTCATAGAGAAAATGGAACATAACAAAATCCAGAATCCAGACTTCTTGTATGTGGTCTGCTCATTTTCAACAAAATCATAAAGACAATTCATGGAGAAAAGAGTCTTTTCAACAAATGATTCAAGAATGTTTGAATATCCAGAAAAAATTACCTTAGATTTGCACTTGTACCAAATACAAATAAATAAATAAATAAATAAAAGTTCTAAATGTAAAACTGCAACAAATTCTGGGAAAGCATATAAAAGAAAATATTGGCGACCTTGAGTCTGGCAAAGATTTCTTGTCTATAATACAAAAAGTAAAATTTGATAAATTGATTTGATCAAAATTTGAACTTTCTGTTCATCAAAAGACTATTTTAAATGACTGAAAAGATGTGCCATAAACTAGGAGAAATCTGCAAAGCATATAACTGATTAAAGACAAAAAAAACTTGTACACAGAAACTCAGACAACTCAATAATAATGTGATTAAACAATTTAAAAATGAGTAAATATGTGAATAGGCACTTCAAATGAAGATATAGAGATGCACATTAACAGATACTTAAACTCTGCCAGTCATTAGAGAAATGCAAATCAGGTATCACTACACACCTGTTAGGATACCGAAACTCAAAACTTTAACCATACTAAGTATTGGCAACAATGTAAAACAACAGGGAACTCTCATACATTTCTGGCAGAAATGCAAAATGGTCCAATTACTTTGAAAGCCAATTTGGTAAATAGCTTTAAGTAAGTAAGTAGCTTTAAGATACAGCTTCCGGATGACCCACTGCTAGGTATGAAAGCCTATGACGAGGCCGGCGCTGCGGCTCAATAGGCTAATCCTTCGCCTTGCAGCGCCGGCACACCGGGTTCTAGTCCCGGTCGGGGCGCTGGATTCTATCCCGGTTGCCCCTCTTCCAGGCCAGCTCTCTGCTATGGCCCGGGAGTGCAGTGGAGGATGGCCCAAGTGCTTGGGCCCTGCACCCCATGGGAGACCAGGAGAAGCACCTGGCTCCTGCCTTCGGATCAGCGCAGTGCGCCGGCCGCTGCGCGCTGGCCGTGGTGGCCATTGGAGGGTGAACCAACGGCAATAAAGGAAGACCTTTCTCTCTGTCTCTCTCTCACTGTCCACTCTGTCAAAAAAAAAAAAGAAAGCCTATGACGAGACAAAAGTTTGTACATAAATGTTCGTAGTAGCTTTCTTTGTATAACCAAATATGAGAAACAATCCAAATTTACAACAGGCAAATGGGTCAGCAAATTGCAGTATATTCATGTGGTGGACTACTACTCATCAAGAAAAAATACTGAATTATTGTGCATTCAGCATAAATGAATCTCAGAATAAATATGCTGGGTGAAATAATCCAGACATACACTATATATTTCATTTACTTAAAATTGTAGAAAATGAGCAAATGTATGATGACAGGAAAGCAAATCATTGGTTGCCTTGGGATGAGAGGACAGGGAAAGAATTACAGAGTCTCATAAGGATCAACAGATATTTTCAGTACCTTAATTACAGTCATGGTTTCTCAAGTGCATGACTATATAAAAATTTATGAAATTGTAATCATTAAACATGTGTAACTTATAGCATATCAATTATACTTCAGAAAAGTTGGTTTTTAAAAAAGCATAAAACTAAGTTTGCATATAACAAGGAATAAAGATGTATTAGATTTAATATTTGAAATTCATGGAACTGAATTCTAGGACGTTTTAATTATTTCTTTTAAATGTGCTTTTTTTTTTCAGATACTACTAGTACAGGTTTGCTGCACTGGTCCTGGAACTGACATCTAGATGTTTTTGAATTAGTTTCTTTACATGAGTGGAATGCAAAAGTTGATGTGAGACATACCTGGATTAGAATCCCAGCCCCATCACTTGCTTCCTCTAGACAAATGGGGGTATTTACTTAACTCTTTAGCCTTCAGATTCCTCATTGATAATATTGGAATGATAACCCTTATAAGTCTATTTAGAGGTTTGGTCAAAATATATGTAAGGACCTGCAGTTGTTTAATAAATAACATCATTAATATCTAGTGAGTCTGGGTCAGGCATTCACCATATGGGACTGTAACTGGCCCTCAACCAAAGACATGAAAATCCGGAAATATAACCACTAAATCTCACTGCTGTAAAGCAACAGTTTTGCTCAGTTCTGATTTCTACTTTGGAACCCACTTCATCCTTTACTGAAAAATGAAAGCAGGTAGGAAAATACAGAGAAAAATGCATATGATAAAAAAAAAAAGGTTTGTAGAAAGTCTCCTTATCAGCACTTAATAGTATCTTGCCAGAGTATTGAAGGTTAACAACACAGCTTCTCCCTAATGGTCTATACTAGCCATAATGCCTGCTTTCAGCAGGCTGTGAACACCACATAGGCACAGTTTCCCCCAACTTGTTTTAACCTATGAAGGAATCAGACCTCTTGAGTTTACAGACTGAAGACCAGAAGGCAAAACTTTTCCTGAGGCCAGGTGATGACCCAGAGCTACAGTGAGTCCCAGGTCTGCTCTGCCCCAAGTCACTTTCTCCAGATCTGGGCACCTTGAAAAAACAGTCTTTGCAGGAAGCCCAAACCTCTGAATCCAGAACCACCCTTCTTACCTGAGTCGTAGTGGATTGTTCTAGTTCTCTTCAGTTTTCCAAGTGGTTTATACTCTGGCTCAATACTTTGGAAAGATCTGCATAAAGGTTTTAAGCTGAAATGAATCAGAGTATATGATTTTTTTCTATTGAGAAATGTTGCTGGAAGGCAAGCATCTTTTAAAGAGGTTACAAAACTATACCACAGGGGAAATCATGCTACTTTTAAAGAACTAAAAAGCAGTGTTTAATAATTAAAAGTCACTTTGATACAGTAAGGTAGTAAATGTGAGCACTTAAGTACAACCTGGTGGATATCTAATTATTAGGACTGAGGACAAAATCTTCAGCAAAACTAAAGCAAAATTAGATCTTTGCACTTGCAATGCAGAAAAGTAGGTTTCTATACTTAACTATTAAGTAATACAGTGGCACCTTCTAGCATTCAGGTAATACTTCAGGTAGCTTCCCCTTCTTTATTTAATGGGGTTTACTTTTATCTTGCAAGAATCTCAGAAATTTTACCTTTTTGCATTCGATCTATGAGCTGGAAGCTGAGGCAGAATGGAAATAAAACTCAAAGGGCACAGAAGATTTGAAGGTGCTCTACCTTTTTTCAAGGTCTCACTGCCAAATGCCTCTTTCGGCCAGCTTCCCAGAAGCTGTTAGGGTTATATGTAACATACCACTTGAAGAAAGCCGTAAGCTTTCAACCTGACCTCACCCTGTATTAGGTACAGAGCTGTTCTCTGGATCGCCATCCAAGCAGACCTTTCCCAAACCTCTATTCCATTACCACTCTTTTCTGCAGTCATTTCTATTGTTGTCTTTGGCTAATCTTTTCAAAGGGAGGTCAGCCTCCACCTACGTACTAAAGGAGAGCTGCTTGACAGAGATGCAGGCTGGGGGTGGGGTGGGGTGGATATACATTTTAACATGCAACCCAAGTGATTCTTATGCATTCAAGTTTAACTCCATAGGCATATTGAAATCTCAGCTGTTTTAACATGAAGTCTCTAGACTCTGTTGCCTTCAGTCACCATCAAGTCTGTAACTTTCCCTTCACTGTCAAATATTTTAAAGAACAGTCTTCTCTCCATATTCTGTATTTCCTCAACTTTTTACTCAAACAACTGAAATCTGGCTTCTGACCCACAGGTTTACTGAAATTGCTCCGAATAGACATGAGTAATTGCCAGGGAAACAGGACACTTCCAAGCCCTTACATTATTTGATTTCTCAAGCAGGTGACATTGATACCTTCTGCTTTTCCTTTCCTTTGCTTCTCTCATGCAATTATCCTCAACTGCCTCTCCCTCTGCTCTCCATCTCTCTCTCTCTCAGAAAACATTTATTTAATAAATATAAATTTCGAGAGCAGAACTTTTGGATTATAGTGGTTTTTTTCCCCCCATAACCACCCTCCCACCCGCAAACTATTCCATCTCCTACTCTCTCTCCCATCCCATTCTTAAGATTCATTTTAAATTATCTTTATATACAGAAGATCAACTCTACGCTAAGTAAAGATTTCAACAGTTTGCACCCACACAGACACACAAAGTATAAAGTACTGTTTGAAGACTAGTTAGTTTTACTGTTAATTCTTATAGTACAGCACATTAAGGACAGAGGTCCTACATGGGGAGAAAGCACATAGTGACTCCTGTTGTTGATCAATCGAGGCTCTTGTCATGAGCTGCCAAGGCAATGGAAGCCTCTTGAGTTCACAAACTCCAACCTTATTTAGACAAGGCCATAAGTTCTCTCTTCCCTTCAGAGAAAGGTACCTCCTTCTTTGATGGGCCTTTCTTTGCACTGGGATCACACTCAGAGATCTTTCATTTAGGTCATTTTTTGCCACAGTGTCTTGGCTTTCCATGCCTGAGAAACTCTCATGGGCTTTTTAGCCAGATCTGAATGCCTTAAGGGCTGATTCTGAGGCCAGAGTGCTGTTTAGGGCATTTGCCATTCTATGAGTCTGTTGTGCATCCCACTTCCCATGTTGGGTCATTCTCTCCTTTTTAATTCTATCAGTTATTATTAGCTTACACTGGTCTTATTTATGTGATCCATTTGACACTTAATCCTATCTTTATGTTCAATTATGAACTTAAAATTGATCACTTTAACCAGTAAGGTGGCATTGGTACCTGCCAACTTAATGGGATTTGGAGTCCCATGGCATGTTTCTAGCTTTACCCTTAGGGGCAAGTCCAAGTGAGCATGTGCCGAAGTGTATACATCTCCTCCCTGTCTTATTAACAGGGATCAATTTTCCATTGGTTTTAAACTCCTAAGAATAATTGTGTGTTAGAGTTCAACCAATGGTATTAAGTAGAAAAAGGAAATACTAAAAAGAATAAAATAGTAAGTTGTTCCTTGACAGTCAGGACAAGGGCTGATCAAGTCATTGTTTCTCATAGTGTCAGTTTCAATTCTACAGGTTTCCTTTTAGGTGCTCAGTTAGTTCTCACAGATGAGGGAGAACATATGATATGTATCCCTTTGGGACTGGCTTATTTCACTCAGCATGTTTTCCAGATTCCTCCATTTTGTTGCAAATGACCAGATTGCATTTTTTTTTTTTTACTGCTATGTAGTATTCTATAGAGTACATATCCCATAATTTATCCAATCTTCTGTTGATGGGCATTTAGATTGATTCCATGTCTTAGCTATTGTAAATTCAGCTGCAATAAACATTGAGGCGCAGATAGCTCTTTTATTTAACAATTAAATTTCCCATGGGTAAATTCTGAGGAGTAGGATGGCTGGGTAGTGTGGTAGGGCTATATTCAGGTTTCTGAGGAATCTCCAAACTGTCTTCCATAGTGACTTTACCAGGTTTTTCCTTTTTTTTTTTTTTTTGGTATCTTCTTCAATTTCTTTCTTTAATGTTTTGTAATTCTCATCATAGAGATCTTTAACATCCTTGGTTAAGTTTATTCCATGCCTTTCTTTAAATTTTTTGTTTTTTAGCTATTGTGCATGGGATTGATCTTAGTTCTTTCTGTTGCAGCATTGTCTGTGTATACAAAGGCTGTTGATTTTGTGTATTGACTTTATATCCTGTTACTTTACCAAACTGTTCTATGAGTTCCAATAGTCTCTTAGTGGAGTCTTTTGGATCCCTTATATAAAGAATCATGTCATCTACAAATAGGGATAGTTTGACTTCTTCATTCCCAATTTGTATCCCTTTGATTTCTTTTTCTTGCCTAGTGGCTCTGGATAAAACTTTCAGTACTATATTGAATAGCAATGGTGAGAGTGGGCATCCCTCTCTAGTACCAGTGGGAATGCTTCTAACTTTTCCTTATTCAATAGGATGTTAGCCGTGGGTCTGTCATAAATTGCATTGATTGGGTTGAGGAATGTTCCTTCTATACCCAATTTGTTTAGAGTTTTCATCATGAAAGGGTGTTGTATTTTATCAAATGCTTTCTCTGAATCTACTGAGATAATCATATGGTTTTTCTTCTGCAGTTTGTTAACGTGATGTATCACATTGATTGATTTGCAAATATTGAACCATCCCTGCATACCAAGGATAAATTCCACTTGGTGTGGGTGGATGATCTTTTCTGATGTGTTGTTGAAATCTATTGGCCAGAATTTTATTGAGGATTTTTGTATTTATGTTCATCAAGGAAATTGATTTGTAATTCTCTTTCTCTGCTGCATCTTTTTCAGGTTTAAGAATTAAGGTGATGCTGGCTTTGTAGAAAGAATTTGGGAGGATTCCCTCTTTCAGTTGTTTTGAATTGTTTGAGAAGAATGGAGTTAGTTCTTCTTTAATGTCTGGTAGAATTCAGCAGTGAATCCATCCAGTCCTGGGCTTTTCTTTGTTGGGAGGGCCTTTATTACTAATTCAATCTCTGACTCGGTTATGGGTCTGTTTAGGTTTTCTATGTCTTCATAGTTCAATTTAGGTAGGTTGTATGTGTCCAGGAATCCATCCATTTCTGAAAGATTTCCCAGTTTGTTAGCATACAACTCTGTAGTAATTTCTGATGACTATTTCTGTGGTGTTCGTTGTTACATTCCCATTTTCATCTCTAATTTTATTGATTTGGGTCTTCACTCTCTCTTTTTTTTTTTTTGGTTAGCTGGCCCAATGGTGTGTCAATTTTTTTCTTTGTTTTGCTGATCTTTTGTAATATTTTTTGGCATTCAATTCTGTTGATTTCTTCTCTAATTTTAATTATTTCTCTTCTCCTACTAGTTTCGGGTTTGGTTCGCTGTAGTTTTTCCAGATCCTTGAGATGTACTGATAGCTCATTTATTTGGTGCATTCCAATTTCTTGATGTAGGCACCTATTGCTATAAATTTTCCTCTTAACACTGCTTTTGCTGTATCCTATAAGGTTTGATATGTTATCTTCATTTGCTTCCAGAAAGTTTTTGATTTCTCTTTGATTTCTTCTATGACCCGCTGTTCATTAAGGAGCATATTGTTCAGTCTCCATGTGTCTGCATATAATCTAGGGATTCCTGAGTTGCTGATTTCCAGCATCATTCCATTGTGGTCTGAGATGCATGGTGTGATTTTGATTCTTTCAAATTTGTTGAGATTTGCTTTATGACCTAGTATGTGGTCAATCCTAGAGAAAGTTCCATGCACTGCTGAGAAGAATGTATATTATGCAACTGTAGGATGAAAAGTTCTATAGATATCTGTTAGATCCATTTGGTCTATAGTGTTGATTAAATCTGCTGTTTCCTTGTTGATTTTCTGTCTGGTTGATCTGTTCACTGCTGCAAGTGGAGCATTGAAGTCCCCCAATACTACTGTATTGGATTCTAAGTCTCCCTTTAAATCCCTTAATATATCTTTTAAATAGACCAGTGCCCTGGAATTAGGTGCATATATGTTTATAATAGTTACATCTTCCTGTTGAATTGATCCCTTAATTATTACATAGTACCCCTCTTTGTCTCTCTTAACAGTTTTAGTATTAAAGTTTATTTTGTCTGATATTAGATGGCTATGCCAGCTCTTTTTTGGTTTATGTTGGCATGGAGTATCTTTTTTCAACCTTTTACTTTCAGTCTGCATGCATCTTTGTTGGAAAGATGTGTTTCTTGTAAGCAGCAAATCGATGGGTTTTGTTTTGTAATCCATTCAGCCAGTCTGTGTCTTTTAACTGGAGAGTTAACATTTAACTGGAGAGTTTACATTCAATGTGAGTATTGATAAGTCATGACTTTGCCCTGCCATTTTTCCAAAGATATTTCTAATATATACTTTGAATTTCCTGTGATCTTTTATAGAGAGATTTTCTTCCTTTACTTTCTTTCATATTGATGACTGTGTTTCTGTGTTTCTGTGTGTAACACATCTTTAAGCATCTTTTGCAGGGCAGGATGAGAGGTGACAAATTCTTTCAATTTCTGTTTGCTATGAAACGTCTTTATTTCATCTTCATTCACAAATGAGAGCTTTGCAGGATATAATATTCTGGGCTGGCAGTTTTTTTCTCTTTGTATTTGGGCTATATCTCGCCATTCTCTCCTAGCCTGTAGGGTTTCTGATGAGAAGTCTGCTGTGAGTCTAATTGGAGATATTCTGAGAGTAATCTGATATTTCTCTCTTGCACATTTTAGAATCTTTTCTTTATGTTTCACTGTGGTGAGTTTGATTACAATGTGTTGTGGTGAGGATATTTTCTGGTCATGTCTATTGGAAGTTCTATGTGCTTCCTGTACTTGGACATCTCTTTCTTTCTCCAAACCCGAGAAGTTTTCTGCTAGTATCTCACTAAAAAGGGCTTCTAATCCTTTCTCTTTCTCCATGCCTTCAGGAACTCCTAGAACCCAAATATTGGGTTTTTTAATAATATCCTGTAGATTCCTGACAGTATTTTTTAGATTTCCAATTTCCTCTTCTTGTCTTTGGTTTGACTATATACTTTCCTGTGCTCTGTCTTCTAAGTCCAATGTTCTCTCTTCTGCCTCACTGATTCTGTTTTTAAGGCTCTCCACTGCATTTTTGATTTGTTATATTGAAATCTTCATTTCATTTTGATTTCTCTTCAATATCTCAATTTCATGTTCTATTGAGTTCTCATTTCATTTTGATTCCTCCTTAAGATTTCATTTTCATGAGAGAGATTTTCTTTCATGTCCTGCATGGATTTCAGTCATGTGTTTGCTTTTGATTACTTCTAAGTAATCTTATCAATTTTTTGAGTTCCATTTCTTGTATTTCTTCTAACTCATCGTCTTCATAATCTTGTATTGAAGTGTCATGTTCTTTTGGGAGCGTCATGTTGTCTTCCTTATTCATGTTTCTTAGAATGTTGAGTTTGTTGTTTGGCATATGTGGAGATACTTGTTGGTTTCTTTTTTTTTTTTCCCCCCACTGTGGTGGCTTTTATCGTACTATGACTCTGATAGATACCTTTGACTACTTGGCAGTGTGCTAGATGCTTTCTATATATTATCTCTGAATCATGTAGAAACCCAGTACTTTAGCATGAATACTTTTTTCTTGATTCAAAATGACCAGCTGAGAGAGGTGATCTGACCAATAACACATTACTAGTAAATGGTGGAACTAGTATTTAGCCCAAGATAAACTGACAATACCACGTGTACATTCTGACACACTGTAAACTAATGGAATCACTGAAAAAAGAAGAAATGAACAGAAGTTCAAAAATGTCACAACAGAGTTAGATTTTAAAATATTCAGACAAAGCTATTCCTTGTTTCTTATCTGAAAGCCCTTGCTGTGGTTTCAATATGATTTGGCCCCAAACTCATGCAGGACTTTAAACCTCATAAGTTAATGCTACTAAAAGTATGGAAATGTAACCCAGTTATGGTGTTTAGATGTGGCACCTAATGAGAGGTCCTAGGAACACAGGATGTGTGCTCATTCTCAAAAGAGGGTTGTTATAAGAGCCTGAGTTTGAGCCTAGCCTCTCTCTGCTTTCCAACTTGCCATGCAATCCTCTCTTCACTCACAATTCACTACTGCCATCCACCACCCTCATCAGAGGTCAAACCAATGGGCTCGCCTGTTTTTGGACTTGAACCTCCAAAGTTGTGAGCTAATATTTTTATAAAGTCAGATGCTTCAGGTTCTTCACTGAGGTAATGAAAAGCTGACTAATAAAGCCATTGAGGTAGCAATGGAAGTCCCACAAGGAGTTAACTACTCACATTTCTGTAACTTTATCCATTGTTGTGCCTAGTGGAATAACATTTGGATATGCATTCACAGGACAAATGTAGGTCAAGAAATCTTTAATCTAGAAAAAGGAAAACAAATGGGGTCAATGATCTGTAAAATGAAAATTAGAGGGTTAGAGGAAATAAAGGGAGGTTAAGGGAAAGAGAAGCAGAAATGTCTTATTGCCCTGGTTCTCAATACTGACTGCATGTTATGAGACCTCTTAGTCAAAAGAAATACCCAGTGACTGGGGAAAGTGTTTATTTGAATGGTTAAGATGCCTGAGTCCCACATCAGAGTATGTAGGTTTGATTCCCAGCTCTGATGCTCTCAATTTCAACTTCCTGCCAATGCAGACCCAGGAGGCAGCAGGTAATGGCTCAAGTAATTAGATTCCCATCACTCACATGGAAGACAAAATTACATTCCCACTCCTGGCTCAGCCCTGGCCATTGTGGGCATCTGGGGAGTGAACCAGTAGACTGGCACACTCTCTTTCACTTACACTCTCTACTTCTCAAATAAATTTATTTTTAAAAACATACCAATCCCAGACCTCACTCCCAAAGATCTTTTTAACACTGAGTTATAGTTGGTCTTGAGAATCACTACATTTAAATGTTCCCCTGGTGATTGTGTTCTACAGTAAGAGCTGATAATCACTGATTAATGAATGGTATTCAAAGATTTATGTTTTAATATCACATTAGTTTCTTTGTCCAAGAAGGTCAGTCACCCATATTTAACAAATTCTCTTTCAAGTGAGTTAGAATTTAGCTGAGTAATAACTATAATACAAGGAGTCTTCAAAAAGTTCATGGGAAAATGTGTATTATGGAAAAACTACACATGGATTTCAAATTTTTTCCACTAAAATAAACTTTATTTTTCCATAGGTTTTTTTTTTTGTAGCACCTTTTATATGCACAAGAAAACTATTCTAGAATTGCATTTCTGTCCTACAAATAATCAGTTGCAACACCAAGAGAATTACATATTCAGGGTTACTTGATTTGCTCTAATGATTTGTTCTTGTTGAGTAAAATACTGTGAGCTGGTTACAGTCCTAGAGGAGGATCCCAAACATTCCTTAGCTGTAAAAGCTTGTGCAGTGCACTGTGGCCAGCACATATTTCCTGGCAACTGCACCAGGCACACTTCTTTTGCTTCACAGGAAGGACCCCAACCTTTCCCACGATCCTGTGGTATCTGACAATTGAAAGCTGAGGTGTACCTAAAAGCCAGTGAAACACAGGCTTAAGTAGAACAAAAGAGCACACAGCATGAAACAGAAAGAAGTCCCCACATAAGCCAATAAGGCAGAATAGGCTTTATGGGCTCTTTATCTCCTGGTAAGAAAATGTTCCAGGACCAATGACCCTTCTTCTGTGTCTGGAAGGGGTTGAAAGATTGTACACAAAGGATTGCCTTTCCCAACAATTCTAAACAAACACAATTACATGTAAAAATTTCATGAATTCCTTCATTTTCTATAACACTCAGAATGCTAAAATAGAACTCTGTCAGTATTTCTCAACCAACTAATACATAATCTTGCTTTCCCTGTGTTTCTGTTTAAAGATACTCATTTAATATATATTGACTCATTAACATGAACTCAGTCATTAACACTGTAAACCCATGCCTGAGCAAAACTTATCTAACATAGAAATTTTCTCCATAGGGCACATCCTGCCTTCTTGTGCCAAAGACCACTAGTCAAGGAGCAGGCATCTGGTACAGTGCTTACGACACCCACATCCTGTGTCAGAGTACCTTGGTTTAAGTCCCAACTCTATTTCTGATTCCAACTTCCTGCTGTGTGCACCCTGAGAGGCAGGAGGTGATGGCCCAGGTAATTGGGTCACTGCGACCCCATGTGTGAGACGCAGATTAAGTTCTGGACTCTTGGTTTTGGCCTAGCCCACCCCTAGCTGTTGCAGGCATTTGGGAAGTGAACCAGCAGATGGCAGCACATGCTTTCTCTCTACCTTTTAAGTAAAATGAAGATAAAAACAAATTTATTTATTTTTAGAAATACACTAACCAGGACTTCAGTACTATGCACAGGGGTCATTTTAAATAGTGAAATCACAAACAAACAAACAAAAAAAACCACAGCACAGTGAACAGACTACAAAAATGGTATTTGCTTTCAGTATGAGAGCTGAAACAGAAGGCAGTGTGTTGCCTTCAACCCAAGCTGGTCACATGTATTCCGGGTGACTCGAATCCTTTTTTACTCTCTACATGTCCACAAAACAAAAAAAACTACAAGTATTCATCTTGCGGCTAAGGTAAATTTTATAGAGTGAGTAAATTCTAGCAAGTAGATAAACATGCAAACATTGAATCCATGAATAATGAGGATGGACTTTCTTAGAGAAAAATGGAAAGGAAATGAGATTTAAGGAGAAAAAGATATGCCCCTGGAAGTCAGGCAGTCTACTGTGAAGAATGAGGTTGCAGTCAAAGGACTGTGCATACGAGACCCTCTTACCTCACTGTAGGAAGAATGAAAAGAAAAGCAAGCTCTGTATGAACTCTCTCCAGTCCTAAAGGGAAATACAAACCAAATTTAAGTTACTTAGGAAAACTGAGTTCTAAACTTTAACTCTTCGCGTTTAGGCTATTCCAGTATGAAATCACCATATTTTCAGGAAGTCTTGGCACAGAAGTGAAAATCTGCCAGAAATTGAAATCTGTTGTAGACATGCTGAACAGGCAAAGTTAAGAAAATGTTGCTAAGGCGCATTAGCATCATGATAACTTGTCTGGTCCACCAAGGGCTTCCATTCTGTACAACACCAATTTACAACTTGGAGATAAGCACTCTCCAACCACTTTATCTACCTAAGTAGAGTAACCCCTAGGAGAGATTGGCTAATGGTATTGGGGTAAGTCTGGAAGCAACATCTGTCCAGTGCAAATGAAGTTTAAATCTAAGAAATTTTATTTTCCACTTTTATAATATATGCTCTTGGGCGTAGGCTAGACTGTGTTACATTAAACTAAGTCAGACAATTTATCCCAAAACAAGGTTCTTGCAGAAGACCTATGACCCTTCTTTCTCACCTCACAATTACATTTGTTTTTCTGGTTCTTTCTCCAAACCACATGGTAGATGGCTTAATGCTGATTGTGTGAAGTGGAATTCTATTTCTGGAAGTAATTCCACAGGGTAATTTGTTCCAATGAAAATATTCCTCTGCCTACAAAAGACAATTAAAAAAACAATTGTACTTTTTCAACAAATATATTTGTATGGCAGGTCTCAAAAACAAATGTAGATAAGTTTTCAGACACAAAGAAGAAAATATAAGGATGGCTAGTTAGCCTACTGATTAAGATGCTTGCATCCCACAGCAGAATTCCTGGGTTTGGTATCCAACCCTGGCTCCTGACTCCACCTTCCTGATAATGTAGATGCTAAGCACTGACAATAGCTCAAGTAATTGGATTCCTGCCAGCCATGTAGGAGACATGGATTTCATTCCACTTCTTGGCTTTGGTCTTGGTCCTGGCTCTTCCCTGGTCTTTGTAGTTCACTTGGGGAGTGAATCAGCAGCTGGAAGACGTGTCTCTCTCTCTCTCCTCTCCCCAGTAATTAATTTTTTTTAAAGTAGACTTGAGGAAACAGATAATTCCAAGTTGAAGAACATTCTATAAAACAAGTGACTTGGATCTTCAAAACAATCAATGTGAGGAACAAAAACAAAGGTTACATACTCAATCTACATCCAAAGAGATGCTTTAGGCCTGACTGAATGCAATGCATGACCCTTAATTAAATCCTGGATGCTTTCACTCCCCTTTCCCTACAAGATGTGAAGGACACTATTGGGACAACTGGAGAAATTTGAATATGGAATGTATGCTAGCTATAGTGTCAATATTTCTCAAGGAGGAGAGTCATCTTGTGGTTGGTTATACAGGAGAATGTTCTTGTTCTCAATAGTTAACATACTCAAGGTTTTAGAGCAAAATGCCATGAAGGCTGCAGCTTACTCAGTTTGGGGTAGAGGGGTTGGCTACAGGGGAAGAAAACAGGGCACAGTATCAACAAATTGACGAACCTGGATAAAGCGACTACGTGTTGTTTGTGCTAGTCTTACAACTTTACAGTTTTAAAGTTTTTCAAAATATAGTTGGAGAAAAGTAACAATAAAAGTGTTTTTGAAAGTTGAAAGATAATGGCATGATTTTTCCAAAGACATTGTTTATAGATACAGATCCTTCAAAACCATTAACACTCCACTACTGAGAGTGAGACAGGATTCTACAAGCTCTGAACCTATCAATCAATATTTTTAATGGCTACAATGACCTAAGAAATACCTTAAGCCTCTAGAAGTAGTTTCAAGAAAAGTAGCCATGTGAAAAAACACACAACAATAGTAATTACAAATTAAGCTACTTTGTGAGATGGGAGAAAAATTCAGAGTAAAACTAAATTTTCTTGGACATGGAGTCCAAGACTACAAGTCAACCAGACAAAAGAACCAACAGCTTATATTTTGTGTCTACATTATTTTCATCAATCTAGAGTTCATTGGTTGCAGGCATATATACAACTACACAGACAAATGCTCCTCAACTTACAGCTCAATAAACCCATCTAAGCTGAAAATATCTTGGGCACTTACTACGCCTAAACTACTGAATATCACAGCTTAGTAACAGCACACAGTGGAGTCTCAGTTGTATCCCTTCAAGTTCACAGGATTGACCGATTTCAAATTGCAACTTACCTGTAATTCATTTTATAATGCTACCATAGGACATCCTTCTGTTATTAAATGCTGGAGGAAGGGCTTCCATTTTGAATTTCCCTTTAACTTTTTTTTCCCTTTTAATTATTCAGCTAATTAGTGATCTTCAAACCCAGAGGCAGAGAGAGGTCTTCCATCGCTGGTTCACTCCCCAAATGGCCACAAAGGCTGGAGCTGGGCTTCTCTGAATGCTGGCACTGCAGGCAGAGGCTTAAGCAGCTAGGCCACACTGCTGGCCCCTCCTCTAAATTTTAAAGCATTAGCACTCAAATGCCCAGTACTTTTGTTTAGCAAACACAGCATGCATTTACATTACAATGGTAATATTCCCTCCATCAGTCAAAAACATTAAGTTGCTTGACCCTTATAATAAAGTCTAATTTTAACAAAAACAACAACAAAAAAATAATTCTTACCTGTAGCATGGAATGCTCTACTTGAAGCCACTTTAAGAGAGCTACAAGGTAAGAAATTACTTTTGATGATTGGTAAGCTAAAATCCCGATATTTACAACAAAATGAATGCAACTGAGGAACATTATGCTAAGTGAAATAAGCCAGACCTAAAAAGACAAACACCACATGTTTACTCTTATTTGTGGTAGTAAGTATATAGAGTATAAAAACTGTGGATGGCGGCTGGTGCTGTGGTGTAGCAGGTAAAGCTGCCATGCCAACATCCCACATGGGCACCAGTTCCAAGTCCCAGCTGCTCCACTTTGGATGCAGCTCCCTGCTAATGCACCTGGAAAAACAGCAGAAGATGGTCCAAGTACTTGGGGCCCTGTACCCATGTGGGAGACCCAAAAGAAGCTCCTGGCCTCGGCTTCAGATCAGCCCAGCAAGCTGTACTCAATATGCTTATCTGGGGAGTGAACCCAGTGGATGGGAGCTATCTCTCTCCCTCCTCTCTCTCTCTCTCTCTCTCTCTCTCTCTCTGTAACTCTATTTTTCAAATAAAATAATAAAGCTTAAAAAGAAACTGTGGATATCATATAATTCAGTATATGGTTATAAGGAGGGTTTCACTGACTCATACCATGTAAATGACAATAGATTTTCTTTCTTACATTTAAAAAAAGAAGAAATGGAGGGGAATAGTGAGGACTCTTATGGTACTGGTCATGCTTTGTTCTTAACTTTGGTATTGGTTAGGAATGTGATTAGATGACCAAAAACAATTTATCTGTACATTTACGTACATTTCTTATGTACATATACACGTATATGTATATATACACACGTGTATACTCATCTGTATATATACACACATATATATATGTATATATATGTACACACACAGTATTTCAATAAAACATTAAAAGAAAATCCCAAGGTTAGCACATACAACTTGCTTCCTATAGTGCTGGCATCCCATATGAGCACCAATTTGAGTCCTGGCTGCTCTATTTGCAATCCAGCTCCCTGCATATTTATACCTGGGAAAGCAGCAGAAGATGACCCAAGTGCTTGATCCCCTGTTCCCATGTGGGAGACCCAGATGAAGCTCCTGGCTCTGGCCTGCCCCAGCCCTGGCCATTGCAACCACTTGGGGAGTAAAGTAAACCAGCTCTCTATCTCCGTTTCTCTTTCTTTAACTCTGCCTACAAATAAATTAATAAAAATTTTTTAAAAAGGAAAGATATGAAATTATTTGATACAAAAGAAAGAAATTCCTTTTGATGATCAGTAAGCTGTATAACTTGAATTTGTGCATTTATTTCTTTTGTGTGTACATACATGTATATATTCATATTTATACATACATACAGATGGTCCTTGACCTATGATTTTTCAGCTTCATGATAAGCATTCAGTAGAGATTGTACTTTGAATTTTACTTTTTCCTGGGCTAGCAATATGCAGTACAGTTCTCAGTACAGGATGCTGAGTGGCAGCTGTAAGCCACAGCTCAGTTTGTTTTTTAACGTTACCATGGAACACAGCAATATTCAAAATCGGACCATCAATACATGTAACTACTTCAAATTTTAAAGGAAAGTTATATCTATTTATCTCAAATGAGAATCAAAATACAGTGTATGAACATGTACATGTCATAAGTTTCAAAAATAAAAATTGGAATGTGAATGTTTCCTTAAATTATAAGCTTTAACATTTAACTTCATTATAAATAAATCTACACTTTCAAATGTGCATGAACAGACTCATTAAAACTATGAGGATCCAGGCCGGCACTGCAGCTCACTAGGTTAATCCTCTGCCTGCAGTGCCGGCACCCTGGGTTCTAGTCCCAGTCGGGGCACCAGATTCTGTCCCGGTTGCTCCTTTTCCAGTCCAGCTCTCTGCTGTGGCCTGGGAGTGCAGTGGAGGATGGCCCAGGTGCTTGGGCCCTACACCCACATGGGAGACCAGGAGAAAGCACCTGGCTCCTGGCTTCAGATCGGCGCAGCATGCCGGCTGCAATGCGTCGGCCGTGGCGGCCACTTTGGGGGTGAACCAATGGAAAAAGAAGACTTTTCTCTCTGTTTCTCTCTGTCTAACTCTGCCTGTCAAAAAAACAAAAACAAAACAAAACAAAAAAAAAAAACCTATGAGGATCCATGTATATAACTAGTTTTTTTTATTAAGATTTATTTATCTGTAGGACAGAATGACAGAGGGAGAGATGCCAGTGTGGCAGGCAGTGGCTTAACTGGCTGTGGCATGATGCTGGCCCAAGTATTCAGATTGGTAAAGGGAGGAGCCTCCAAATGGAAGGTCTGAAATTCCTTATCTTCCCAAAATTGTACTTTCTGTCAGTCTCACAAACAGTCCAAGGGCATGTACTGAATCATGTACCTTTGGATGCCGACACGCATGGATCTGGGTGCTGCGATCTGTTGTGAGATGATGGAGAATGTCCGGCATGTTTCTAAACATGTCCAGCCTATCCACGTGAACCTAGGCAAATAACAGAAGCAATGTATATCCAATAAATAAGTTGTCAAGGGTAATTATTCAGGGCAAAGCAAACTTTCTCTTTCTTTGTGTAACTTCGTTTCTGGGGACTTCAACGCATATTAGTGTCCCGCAAGGGTGTCAATGGGCAAAGCTGCAGGCCAGACAGGGTGACTGCCTATTGCTGATGGCACTGAAAAATCAGAGACTCAGTTTGCAGATCTCATCTGATCATGCTAATACTGTTCCGCAGTCTTTCAGAAGTCATCCAATTAACATTTATTGTGTGCCTATTCTATGACAAACTTTATTCTCAATACTGGGTACTTACTTAGCAGTGAACAAAGCGGACAAAAAGATATCAAGAATCACCTCCTCTTACACACACACCTGTGACATGTCATGGAGCATCAGCTGGAGGGAAAGAAGTCTGGGCTAGGAAGCAGGGAACCAGATCACCCTCCTACCAGATGCCCTTTCACCAGGCTGAGATGGAGGGTAGGGGCCAGTGTTGTGGCGTGGTGGGTAAAGCTACCACCTGTGACACCGGCATCCCATTTGGGCACTCGTGTCCCAGCTGCTCCACTTCTGATCCATCTCTCTGTTAATGGCCTAGGTAAAGGGCCCAACTGCTTGGGCCTCTGCATGGGAGGCCTAGATGCAGTTCCTGGCTCCTGGCTTTGGCCTAGCCCAGCCCCAGCTGTTGCAGCTGTCTAGGGAGTGAACCAGTAGATGGAAGATCTCTGTCTCTCCCTCTATTTCTGTAACTCTGACTTTCAAATACTAAATAATCAAAAAAGAAAAAAAAAAGATGAAGGGCAGATGCAGAAAAACCAATATTAAAACCTGGGCCACTTTCAGAATTTTAAAGCTAATACATTTGAAAGCATTAAAGCCAATGTGTCATTTTTATTAAAGCTTATTTTCTGGGTACTTCAAATTAGAAGGATTTCTTTTGATAAAGAGTTATTTATTTACTTGAAAGGCAAAATTTACAGAGAGAGAGGGAGACAGAAAAAGAGAGAGATCTTCCATATACCAATTCACTTCCCAAATAGCTACAACGACCAGGACTGGGCCAAGCCTGAGTTAGGAGCCTGGAGCTTCTTCTGGGTCTCCCACATGGATGTGGGGGCCCAAGGATTTGGGCCATCTTCTACTGATTTCCCAGGTATATTAGCAGGGAGCTGGATCAGAAGTATAGAAACCAGGACTTGAACTGGTGCCCATATGGGATGCTGGCATTGCAGGCAGTGGCTTAATCCATCATGTCACAACACCAGCCCCTAAAATGAATTGTAATAATAGGATTATGGAATGGCAAATAAGGAAGGAATTTTTAAAAATTCGAATGCAGATATCTGGGGCTAGTGCTATGGCATAGCAGATAAAGCTGCCACCTACAGTGCTGGCATCCTATATGGGCACTGGTTCAAGTACCAGCTGCTCCACTTCCAATCCAGCTCTCTGCTCTGGCCTGCGAAAGCAGTAGAAGATGGCCCAAATGCTTGGGTCCCTGCATCCACATGGGAGACCCAAAAGAAGCTCCTGGCCTCAGATCGGCAAGCTCTGGCCATTGCAGCCATTTGGGGGAGTGAACCAGCAGATGGAAGACCTCTCTCTCTCTCTACCTCTGCATCCCTGTAATTCTCCCTTTCAAATAAATAAATAGCCGGCACTGTGGCTTAACAGGCTAATCCTCCACCTTGCAGTGCCGGCACACCAGGTTCTAGTCCCGGTTGGGGCGCCGGATTCTATCCCGGTTGCCCCTCTTCCAGGCCAACTCTCTGCTGTGGCCCGGGAGTGCAGTGGAGGATGGCCCAAGTCCTTGGGCCCTGCACCCCATGGGAGACCAGGAGAAGCACCTGGCTCCTGGCTTCGGATCAGCGAGATGCGCCGGCCGCAGCGGCCATTGGAGGGTGAACCAATGGCAAAAGGAAGACCTTTCTCTCTGTCTCTCTCACTATCCACTCTGCTGTCAAAATAAATAAATAAATAAATATTTTTTAAAATGCAGATATCTGAATAACTTCTCATTTGATGTCTGCATAACAGAATTATGTCAAACTGTTTTGTGACTGATATTAAGTACAAAAAAGATTAAAAAACATAATTGTGACCCATTCTATTTGCTACCTATTTACTAATGACCCATAAAAAGTAATAGTGATTTCATTTTCTGGGTTCTCAAAGGAGGACAGGAGGAAAAGGGGTAAATTCTGAGATATATAAAGAGAGGTATAGAAAGTATCAGCCCTAGAAAAATTTAAATAAAACAAAATTTTAAAAAAGTATCAGCCTTGAAATCAGTGTTGTGGTACAGTGGGTTAAGCCACTGCCTATGCTGCCAGCCTCTCATGAATGCTGGTTTGAGTCCCAGTTACTCTGATTCTGATCCAGCTCCCTGCTAATTCACCTGGGAAAGCAGTGGAAGATGGCCAAGTGTTCGGGCCCCTGCCAACTCTCATGAGACCCACATGAGATTCTTGGTTCCTGGCTTTGGCCTGGCCTGGCTCTGGCCATTGGGGAGTGAACCAGTGGATGGAAAATCTGTGTGTGTGTGTGTGTGTCCCTCCCTCTCTCTAACTCTACCTTTCATATAAATAAAAAATTTTAAAATAAGCTTAAATAATGTATCATCCTCACAAAAATCAAGATGATTGTAAAAGTAGCCAGAGAACACTGCTGATATCCCTTAGTCCAAAACTTCACTGTCAGAGTGACCGTAGCTCACAACAACTTATAAACCAGGAAGAGAGGAGTTGGTAGGTTCCAAACACAGAGCAGGTAAGGAAAGAGAAAGGCTAGTTTATGATGTGATTAGTTGATACTATGTACATGTGTGGAAATATTGCATTGTACCCCCCAAAAAATTCCATGTTAATCAAAAACATCTAATAAAATAATTTTTTAAAAGACTTATTTGTTTGAAAGTCAGAGTTACACAGAGAGAGGAGAGGCAGAGAGAGACAAAGAGGTCTTCCATTTGCTAGTTTACTCCCTAATTGGCTGCAATGGTGGAGCTGTGCCAATCTGAAGCCAAGAGCTGGGAGCTTCCTCCAGGTCTTCCCACTTGGATACAGGGGCCCAAGGGCATGGGCCATCTTCTACTGCTTTCCCAGGCAGAGAGCTGGATTGGAAGTAGAGCAGCTGGGACTTGAACCGGCAGTGATATGGGATGCCATCACTGCAGGCGGTGGCTTTACCTGCTATGCCACAGCACCAGCTCCCAAAATAATTTTTTATAACTCACTGGTCTTCCCTTTTTTCTGATCTGCAAAGGGGTAAATGGAATTAAGACAGGGCTCACTTGGAGAACTCAGAGGTCACCACTGAAGGCCTCTCTCCTGTCACCCCCCAAGGACTCTAGAATAGTAGCTTCCAGTCTTTTCCATTCCTCATGCCACTAGTTATTGAGTAAACAAACCGGGAAATGACAAATGGGTGCTGTCTTTGTATTTGCCAAGAGAGGGCATGAAGAACAAACACAGCAGATGGTAGATGTAAGTCTACGTATGGGCACATACACAATCTATTATTGCTGTGATTTTAATTTGAAAGCTGTGTTAACACCATAAAATCTTCCTATATTTTATGAAAAGCAAGTCCTTCCCAAAATGGAGAATCTGCAACTTTACACTAATACGTTTGGACAGGACTTCAGTAAGGAAGAAATAAGGAAAGAACAACTTAGTAATTAAGGACTTACCAAGAAGGAAAGGATAAAGGGAGAGAAGAAAGAAAATGGAAAAATTTTTGAAATTTCAAATGAAGAAAAACGTTTTTGTTTTTGTATTTTTGTTTTTTGACAGGCAGAGTGGACAGTGAGAGAGAGAGACAGAGAGAAAGGTCTTCCTTTTTGCTGTTGGTTCACCCTCCAATGGCTGCGACGGCTGCCACACCGCGCTGATCCAAAGGCAGGAGCCAGGTGCTTCTCCTAGTCTCCCATGCGGGTGCAGGGCCCAAGCACTTGGGCCATCCTCCACTGCACTCCTGGGCCACAGCAGAGAGCTGGCCTGGAAGAGGGGCAACCGGGACAGAATCCGGCGCCCCGACTGGGACTAGAACCTGGGGTGCTGGCGCTGCAAGGCGGAGAATTAGCCTATTGAGCCACGGTGCCGGCCGTTTTTTTTTTTTTTTTTTTTTTTAAGATTTATTTATTTGAAGGTCAGAGTTACACAGAGAGAGGAGAGGCAGAGAGAGAGAGGTCTTCCATCCGATGGTTCACTCCCCAGATGGACACAACAGCCGGAGCTGCGCCAATACGAAGCTAGGAGCTTCTTCCAGGTCTCTCACATGGGTGCAGGAGCCCAAGGACTTAGGTCATCTTCCACTGGCCTAGGCATCTTCCACTTTCCCAAGCCACAGCAGAGAGCTGTATAGGAAGTAGAGCAGCCAGGACTCGAACCTGCGCCCATATGGGATGCCGAGCACTGCAAGTGGTGGCTTTACCTGTTACGCCACAGCACTGGCCCCAAAACAATCATTTTTAAGATTTATTTTTTATTCATTTGAAAGGCAGAGTTACAGAGTTAGAGAGAGAGAGAGAGAAAGACAAAGAGGTCCTCCATCCACTGGGTTCACTCCCCAAATGGCCACAATGGTTGGGGCCAGACCAGGCCAAAGCCAGGAACTTCATCCGGGTCTCCCATGTGGGTGCAAGTGCCCAAGCACTTGGGCCATCTTTCACTGATTTCCCAGGCATGTGAGCAGGGAGCTGGATAGGAAGTGGAGTAGTCAGGACTTGGACTAGTGCTCATATGGGATGCTGGCACTGGAGGCAGCAGCTTAACCTGCTACGCCACAGTGATGGTCTTCCATTTTTAAAATTATATAAAATGCACTTTAGTAAAGTTAAGTTCTTGGCACAAGTTTGTTAGGTGGGGAACTAGATTAAAAGGTAAAGAATGAAGAAGAATTTAAACATTTAACCAGTTCCAAGACTTCATTTTGTTCAGTCATTATCCAAAATCTACTTTCTCTTTAGGGACAAAAGCACAAGTTGCATTCTTCGTGTGAACACTGTGGGTAGGGGCTTCCTCCTTAGCAGCCCCCTCACACAATGTGGGCTCTGCTGCTCTGCACCCCAGAGTCCAGCACTGAGCAGCTGGGAGGAACCATCTGGAAGGCAGAAGTGAAAACTCCCTCCCACTCTGATACTGATCCAATGCTCCCAGGACACTGTTCTTCACACATTGTTGACAGTGACCCACAGTAAGAAGCAGGATTCCCACACAACCCGGTAGACATATACATATGACGGTACTTGAAAAAGTTTGTGGAAAATGGAATTAAAACATTCTGGTACAGGGGCCGGCACTGTGGCATAGTAGGTTAAACTTCTGCTTGTGGCACCAGCATCCCATGTGGGTGCTGGTTCGTGTCTGGGCTGCTCCTCTTCAGATCCAGCTCTCTGCTGATGGCCTTGGAAAGCGGTGGAAGATGGTCCAAGTGCTTGGGCCCCTACACCCATGGGGGAGACCCAGAAGAAGCTCCCGGCTCCTAGTTTCAGATCAGCTCGGCTCTGGCAGTTGCACCCATTTGGGTAGTCAACCTGTGGATGGAAGACCTTTCTCTCTGCTTCTCAAATAAATAAATAAAATACAAAAAAAAAAAAAAAAAAAAAAAAAGAAAGAGAAAGAGAAAGAAAGAAACAGAGAGAGAGAGAAAAAAAGAAAGAGAGAGAGAGAGAAAGAAAGACAAAGCCTTTAAAAAAAAAAAAAGAGAGGGGCCAGTGCCGAGGCTCACTTGATTAATCCTCCACCTGTGGTGCCGGCATCCCATGTGGGCACCGGGTTCTAGTCCCAGTTGCTCCTCTTCCAGTCCAACTCTCTGCTGTGGCCCGGGAAAGCAGTGGAGGATGGCCCAAGTCCTTGGGCCCCTGCACCCACATGGGAGACCAGGAGGAAGCACCTGGCTCCTGGCTTTGGATCGGCGCAGCACTGGCCATAGCAGCCATCTGGGGAGTGAACCAATGGAAGGAAGACCTTTCTCTCTGTCTATAATTTTACCTGTCAAATTAAAAAAAGAGAGAGAGAGAGAGTCTGAGGGGCCTGGTGCTGTGGCGCAGCAGGTTAAAAACAGCTTGCAGTGCTGGCATCCCATGTGGGTGCCTGTTCAAGTCCTGGCTGCTCCACTTCTGATCCAGCTCCCTGCTAATCGCCTGGGAAAGCAGCAGAGGATGGCCCAAGTCTCTGGACCGCTACACCCATGTAGGAGATCTGGAGAAGTTCCTGGCTCCTGATCAGCTCAGCACTGGCCACTGTGGCCATTTGGGGAGTAAACCAGTGGATGGAAGACCTCTCCCTCTCCCTCTCCCTCTCCCCCTCTCTCTCTCCCCCTCCCTCTCCCCCTCTTCCCCTCTCCCTCCCTTTCCTCCTCTCCCTCCCTTTCTCCCTCTCCCCCTCTCCCTCTCTCTCTAACTCTTTCAAATAAAGTTTTAAAAAAAGTTCATTAAGGGCCAGCGCTGTGGCTCTATAGGCTAATCCTCTGCCTTGTGGTGCCGGCACACCGGGTTCTAGTCCCGGTTGGGGCGCCAGATTCTGTCCTGGTTGCCCCTCTTCCAGGCCAGCTCCCTGCTGTGGCCCGGGAGTGCAGTGGAGGATGGCCCAAGTGCTTGGCCCCTGCACTCCATGGGAGACAGGAGAAGCACCTGGCTCCTGCCTTCGGATCAGCGCGGTGAGCCGTCCGCAGTGCACCGGCTGCGGCGGCCATTGGAGGGTGAACCAATGGCAAAAGGAAGACCTTTCTCTCTGTCTCTCTCTCTCACTGTCCACTCTGTCAAAAAAAAAAAAAAAGTTTATAAAAAAAAGATAAATCTTGAAAATCCATGTGTGGTTTTTTTCATAATATGTATTTTTTATGAAATTTTTGAAGATGCATCAAATGTGTCTATTCCCCAAGTAGATCTCAAAATTATCAATAACCTCACTGCAAGCAATAAATTCAGACCTCTCCCTGTCTGAATTCATTTTCTGTGCTCATCATAATCACTAAATTTATCTGAGGACCCACAAGTTGGCAGAAACACTCCTGCTACTTCCCTGAAGGCTCTTGGAAGCCACTCAGGCTCCCATCTGTATCCACACAGGAGGAAGCAACTGTACAGATGCCAGTGTAATGTACACTTCCCAGGGGCCACCCTGCACTGCAGACCCGCTTTGATAGGCCACTTCCAACTGTCACTGTTTTCAGTTACTTGGGGACGAGCAGAGGAAGGAATGGTCAAGTCAGGAGGATGCAAAGAAGTGAGAAACAAGAATGAACAGTCACTATACCTGGACTCCCAATTCTTCACTAAGGTTGGTGAACAAATACTCATAGCCGTAAGCTGCTTTACAGTTTAGCCAGACAACATGGTACGGACTCCGAGTGATCCAGCTTCGAACCAGCTCCAAAATCCCAGTTAAACATTCCTCCTAGGCGGCATTTTTAAAAGAGTCTAATTAACACTGTGAAGAGGCTCCCCTTTTCCCTCCCAACATTCACCAGCATCCACGCCAAGGGGAGCAACTAGGATCTGACATTGTGTCATCCTACAAACTTCCAGAAAGAAATGGGGCTACGCCCCGGGTATCACCTTGTTTCTCCAGGCACACTTACCCGACTTGGAATTTGATAAAATCTTGGATCACAGAAAGTAGTATCTAAATAGACACTTTGGATGTCTTTCACTCTGAAAGAAAAAGTTAGTGTTACCCATATAATGTGACATACAATTACTTGTAAAATTTAAACTCTTAGTTTACAGGGTATTCCATTCCATTTGGAATTTCTTTGTTAAATCCACTTTGTTGAAAAATAATTCCAATATAAGAAGAGACACAGATACAGATTTTATATCAACAATGTAGTGAATTTTAAACACAGTCATGTAACTACTATCCCAATCAATATTCACAAACTCTATTTACCCCTACTCCTACAAATAATATAATCAAATTGAGTTTCTAATAGAAGTAAAGGCTTGAGTTTGCTGGGAAAAGAGCAAAAAATTCTTTCTTTTTTTGAGAGGTAGAGGGCTCTCATCTGATTCTGGTTCACTTCCCAGATATTACAACCACCAGGGCTGGGCTGGTCTGGGCTGTGAACTAAGTCCATTCTCTCTGTAATTGGGTGGCAGGAACCCAATTACTTGAGCCATGAGCTCTGTTTTCAGGAATAAAACCCAGGTACTCTGATACAGGATGCAGCCATCTTAACCATCACCTTAACAGACTAAACACCCACCCCAAAACTTTTTAAACTATTTAAAAACTTTTTAAACTATTAAAAAAAGTTAAAACTTTTTAAACTATTCAAGAATTTCATAAGGCCCAGTACCTGCCACCAGAGTGCAGAAGTTCCATTCTGGCAGCTTCTCCTTTTGCCAATCTGAAATCTCCTGTGTACAAGACAGTTCCATTACTGCCCTGAAATAAAAACCTGAAAAAAAAAAAAGCCTCAGTGACTTCCAAGTCTCAAAAAATTTTAATAAAGCAAATACAGGCTAAACACACGGCAAATGCTTCCAGCTAAATACAGCCATCATGATATATTGTCAATGGCATTTCAATAGCTCTAAATATACACACCAGGCCCTTAAGTGTCACCTCTTCAAGGATAGAACAACAAAACTGAGATGCCACTGGGTATATAATAGATGGTCCCCATAGCGTTAATACTCTCATTTATATTTTGAGATAATTTCTGTTCAAGAAGCAAAAAATCCATGTGATAAGAAAAATCACATTTCAAATTTGATCTTTACTTCAGACTCCAAGTCCAATTTGGAAACAATTAAAGAAATTGCCAGAAAAATAGTGAAACGTCCCTCTACCTACACCTATTATTTTTTAGACCTCAGCAGTTTATTTCTATAAACATAATACACAGTTACACACAATAAAATGCAAAACAGATGAGCCCCTTACATAACTGATCCTGGGCAGTGACCAGCTGGTAAGAGAGTCACAACAATTTCTTCCTTCTAAAAAGAAAATAAAGAAAAGAATCGTAACAGAAATTATCAATAGGATCCAGCTAAATAAAGACATCCTTAACACTACAGGTTCAAGTACCATTACAGACTGTGTCTTTTCTCCCAAGTTTCCTCATTAATAAATCCTGGAAACAAGTGAAATCCTTGTCCACTCAACAATTAAACACAGAGTTACACAGGACTCAATTCTGCCTCTAGCTGTATACCCCAAAGAACTGAAAACTTAAGCCCACGCAAAAACTTGTACATGCAGATTTCAGAGTGTTTCATACTGGCCAAAAAAGAGAAATGGTCCAAATATCTGTCAGCTGATGAATGAATAAACAAAATGGGGAACAGCCCTACTATGGAATATTACATAGCCATAAAAAGGAATGAAGCCACAGCACATGCTACAACATGGATGACCCCTGAAAACAAGGTACCGAGTGAAAAAAGCCAGACACAAAAGCTGACTGGATGCTTCCATCGACACGAAGTGTCCAGAATAGGTAAGTCCATAAAGACAGAAGAACAGTGGCTGCTGGGGCGGGGAGAAGGGGAGTTCCTCCGTTGAATTCACCACACTGTTCAACACGTGTCCTGCCAGGGCTCGGCTGCCGGCAGAAGGTGAGGGCAGGGCGCCAGACCTACCAGTGACTCCTCACTGACTCCTCAAGGAGGCCTTCATCATTCCCTGTTATTTCTACTTTCCATTTTTAAAACTTTCAATTTTAGAATAGTTTTAAGTTGACAAAATAAAAATTGTAGAGTTGTACAGAGTTCCCACATACCCCACATCCGTTTCCCCTAGTATTATCTTAGTAGATTTGTCACAATCCATAATCCTCACCAAACTCCCTCTCTCCCCCTACGCCTCCCAGCTTCTAGCAATCCATATCCTGGGGCACTGAGCTCCCACGGATGAGGAAGAATGTGTAGTATCTGTGTCCAAGTGACTTCACTTAGCATTACATCCTCTAGTTCCATCTATTTTGCTGCAAATGACAGGACTTTATTCTGAAAGTCCCTCTTGGATGGGTCTCCCATTGACTGGAGCTTGAAAAACACTGCACGAAAGCAATGGCTTTGGAGAAGAAACAAAAAGAGAGAGTGGGACAGCAAGATTCTGCTCAGCAAGAGCCTGCCGCTGCTTGCTGCTCAGGTCTGAGACAGTCTTTCACCAATACCCATGACGTGACGAGGCTGCAAACCAGCTACAATAGCACTGCCTAAAAAGGCAGCTAGCTAAGTGAGTCAGGACAGCTTTCAGTCATTCTTTCCATTTTTAAACTGTATTAAACTGGCTCTGTAGTCCTCCCTTGGGAAAATTTTTTATGTTTATTTCTTTCCCTTTACTTGAAAGGGGGTGGGGCAGAGAGGGAGAGAGAGAGATTCCATTTACTGGTTCACTCCCCAAATGCCCCCACAGCCAGAGCTGTGTCAGGCTGAAGTCAGGAGCCCAGAACTCCACCCCAGATTCCCACGCGGGTGGCAAGGGCCCAAACACTTGACCCATCTCCTGCCTCCCTGGCTGCATTCTCAGAGAGCTGGATGAGAAGCCGGGAGCTGAGACTCAAATCAGGACTCCAATAGGGTATGTGGGCATCCCAAACATGCTTTAATGCACTGTGCCACAACACTCATCTCATCAGGATAATTGGGGGTGAGAAGAACATTACAGCTTCAACTGTCTAATTTTCTTTAAAGAAACATCTGACAATGTCAGATGTCACTGTTCTGATCACAGTCACACAACACAAGGCACTCCCAGAATCGAACTTGCAAAACAATGTGAAATGTGATAACCCAGCGACACAATAAATATTAACTAGATTTGCCATTAAATGGGGGGGGGGGGGAGGTAGATACATTGCCCTACTTATAATTTAAAAAAAATTTTTTTTTATTTGACAGGTAGAGTTACAGACAGTGCTATATAGAGAGAGACAGAGAGAAAGGTCTTCCTTCTGTTGGTTCACCCCCCAAATGGCCTCTACGGCCAGAACTGCGCCGATCCGAAGCCAGGAGCCAGGTGTTTCCTCCCGGTCTCCCATGTGGGTACCGGGGCCCAAGCACTTGGGACATTCTCCACTGCCTTCCCAGGCCATAGCAGAGAGTTGGACTGGAAGAGGAGCAACTGGGACTAGAACCCGGCACCCATATGGGATGTCAGTGCCACAGGCGGAGGATTAACCAAGTAAGCCACAGTGTCAGCCCCTGCCCTACTTATTATTAAAATAAGACATTTGCAAAAGTACTACTTATAAACTTAAGGATAAAAACTAAATTTTATTTACCAAGAAGTGACCTTTTATGAATAAGAATTATTTAGAAAAAAAATTGTAACATTCATAAATGTACTGCAAAAATATTAATCACTGTTTTGTGTCCTGAACATTATAATAAGCTTACAAATGTAACAATGACATCACATAGTAATAGTAAGTTCTGGAGTTCCCATCATTAGCAAGTAACACTAAAAAGAAATAATGTTGGGGTCTGTGCTGTGGCACAGTAGGTTAATCCTCTGCCTGCAGCGCCGGCATCCCATATGAGCGCCAGTTCTAGTCCCAGCTGCTCCTCTTCCCATCCAGCTCTCTGCTGTGGCCTGGGAAAGCAGTGGAAGGTGGCCTGAGTCCTTGGGCCCCTGAACCCACGTGGGAGACCCAGAGGAAGCTCCTGACTTCCGATCAGTGCAGCTCCGGCCGTTGCAGCTATCTGGGGAGTGAATCAGCGGATAGAAGACCTTTCTCCCTGTCTCTCCCTCTCACTGTCTGTAACTACCTCTCAAATAAATAAATAAATAAATTTTAAAAAATAATGTTGACAAAAACTAAGCCATGTCCAATCCTTTCAAAGTAGAAAATAAAAGCATTGCTGTTATGGACTGGATGCTTGTCCCCCAGAATTAATTTGTTAAATCCTAACTCCCAGTGAGATTGTATTAGGCTTTGGGAGGTGATCAGTTCTTTTCTTTTTTCTTTTAAGATCCATTTATTTGAAAGTCAGAGTTACAGAGGAAGAGAGGCACAGGCAAAGAGATAAGAGATCTTTCATCCACTTGTTCACCCTCCAAACAGCCGCAACAGCCAGGACTGGGCACTGCCAAAGCCAGGAGCTTCAGCTGGGTCTCCACGTGGGTGCAGGGACCTGGATTGGAAGTGGAGCAGCTGGAACTCAAACAGCACCCATTTGGGATGCTGGAGCTGCAGGCAGTGGCTTTACCCGCTATGCCACATCACCATCCCCAGGTGATCAGTTCTTAAAGGTAAAGCCCTCATGAATGGGATGAGAGGACTCTCAAAAGCCCAAGGGAGTTGGGTGCCCTTTCTGTCCTGTGACGATACAGGGAAAAGATGGCAGCCTATGAACAAAAAAACAGGCCCTAACCAGGCACTAAAGCATCTAGAGTCTTGATCTTGGTCAGGACTGCATGACATAAATGTCTGCTGTTTAAGCCGCAATCTGTTGTTTTTGTGACAGAAACCCAAATGAACTAAGACATTCACAAATATCTTGCTTTGTTTTTCTAAAAACTCGTGTAATGGTTAAATGAACATTCAAAATCAAGGAGTGGGCAAGCATTTTGTAGTGATTCAGATGTCAGTTGGGATACTTGCATCCCAGATTGGGGTACCTGGATTCAAGTCCCAGCTCCACTCCTGATTTCAGTTTCCTTTCAGTATGCCACCTGGGAGGTAGCAGGTGATGGCTCAAGCAGTTGGGTTCCTGCCACCCACATGGGAGACCTGGACTGAGTCCCCAGCTCCTGGCTTCAGCCTGGCCCAGCCCTGCTGCAGGGAGTCAGAGTGGATGGAGGCTCTCCATCTCTTTTTCTGTCACTCTTTCTCTCTCTTCTTTCTCTTCCTACCTTTCAAGTTAAAAATGTAAAGAAACAAAATTCTAGGAAAGAAGATTTTAGAAGAACAATCAATCATGTTAGCTTTTTTTTTAAAATATACTTTTCTGTTAATTACACTTTGGGACATTGAAGGGGCTAGGAGATAGAACTGGATAGAAAGTACTACACTACTCATTTACCCCCATTCTACAACAATGAAAAAAAAAAAGGAAAAAGAAAACAATATTTAATAGTTACCTCGCCTGATGCTTCATCAACTAATGATATCTGGGTAGGAGTTTCAGTTTCAATTGATATCTATTAAAATAAGAGATCATGTACATATCAGTTTTTCATTGCTTTATTACCTTTACCATCTCAAATAGTCTTTCTCTGTATAACAATTTCTGATTTCACTACAATAAATAGTTTAACAGCTTGAAAACACGATAACCCAAAAAGTGTAACTTTTTAAAGGCAGATTTGGCAATAGTATTAAATTATAAGGTTGGTGTTTAGCCTAGCAGTTAAGCCACCTACATCCATCAAAGGGCCTGGGCTCAAAGCCAACCCTGGCTATTGTGGCCATTTGGGGAATAAACCAGCACATGGAAAATCTGTCTCTTTATCTATTTTTCAAATAAAATGAAAACAAATAGAAATCTTAAATAAAATATCCTGGCATTTCTGGAATAAAACATGTTATTAGTGATATATTTAATACTGTTACGTTCAGTTAGCCATGATCTTAATTAGGACTTTTATATATGTTCACATATGAAATACCTTTTACCACTTCTGCTATCATCTATTTTCTAGCAAAGGTAATCAGCTTATGTTTTTATTATTTTCTACAACTAATCTAATAGAAGAATTACTAGAGAGTATTCTTTATTTTCATTTTATTTGAGAACATGGAGACAGATGAACAAAGGGCTCCACCTGCTGGTTCACTCCCCTCATAACCGGCAATGGCCAGGGCTCAGCCTGGCACAAACTGAGTCACCCAGGAACTCAATTCAAGTTTCCATGTGGGTAACAGGGATCCAACTACTTGAGCTATCACATCAGCAGCTGCCTCCCAGGCTCTGCATTGATGGGAAGCTGGTCTCAGGAGCTGGAGCCAGAGCTCAAACCCAGGCACTCTAATATGGGATGCAGGAACCCCAACCAGCAGGTTAACTGCTGCACCAAACACCCACCCAGACCTTGTTGTCTTTTGACTATTTGATAAAATACATCCACAAAACTATCTGTGCCTGTAGTTTTTTGTTTTTTTTGTTTTGGTTAGGAAGAGATCAATAATTTAAAACATTTCTTTTATGCAATCTGATGCTGTGGCACAGTGGGTTAAGTTTCCACCTGTGATGCTGGCATCCCATATGAGCACGGGTTCAGGTTCCAGCTGCCTTTTATGATCAGCTGGCCCAAACATAGGGCAGAAGGGAAAGAAAGAAGCCAGATTTAAGATCTGTCAGCAAACATCCAGCAGAATCTTCACAACACCTGTGCAGACTTTGCTACCCGATCCCATGACCACGTGAGTCCTAATCCAAGCCCTGATTCTATTCACTTATTACAGCTCTCCTTCCTTGAGCCAGCACTGGTGACAGGTGCCGGCAGTAATGACTTTATCCAGTTGAAAGCTGCTTTGTCAGTGGCACATACGTTTGTATCTTCTTGACACCATTGTTCTTTTAACAGTAAATAACATCCTCTTTGAAACTTATGTTTGTGTGGGGTTTTATGATTTCAATTCTACTTTGTTTGATATAAAAATTGCCACTCTAACATTTTGGGTTTCTAATTATTTAGCATCTCTCTATTTTCTTCCCTCCATTTCAGTCTGAAAGTATCCCCTGTGTCACTTGTAGATCCATGACTGGTGGATCTTTCTTATTCTTCTTGACTTACACTAATAAATTGCCTTTTGATAGAGTTGCATTAAATCCATCATATTTACGCTAATGAGTGTTATAATAGGACTTTTTCGGCCATTGTTGTGTTTTCTATGTACAGATGTCTGCTTTCCTTCCCCTTTACTAGTTTACATGGGACAGAGCCAATGTCCTTTGCAAGACTAAAAGCTATCCATTGCATTTTTATTATTCTGAAGGTTTCCCTCTTCTTAGAACCCATAAGAAAAAAGGACATAGCAATTATGTTAATGAATATTTTACACTTTAACATATTAAAATGTGGGCCATGCGGCACAGCAGGTTAAGCCTCTGCCTGTGGTGCCAGCATCCCATATGGGTGCCAGTTCAACACCCAGCTGCTTCACTTCCAATCTAGCTCCCAATGGCCTGGGAAAGCACTGGAAGATGGCCCAAGTCCTTGGGCCCCTGCACACATGTGGGAATCCCAGAAGAAGCTCCAGGCTTCAGCCTAGCCCAGCCCCAGCCGTTGTGGCCATTTGGGGGAGTGAACCATAGAGTGGATGATCTGTCTCTCCTTTCTCTGTAACTCTTACAAATAAATAAAAAATAAATCTTTTAAAAAATTATAATGCATTTTTTTTGACAGGCAGAGTGGACAGTGAGAGAGACAGAGAGAGAGAAAGGTCTTCTTTTTTGCCGTTGGTTCACCCTACAATAGCGGCCGTGGCCGGTGCACCGCGCTGATCCAAAGGCAGGAGCCAGGTGCTTCTCCTGGTCTCCCATCGGGTGCAGGGCCCAAGGATTTGGGCCATCCTCCACTGCACTCCCGGGCCACAGCAGAGAGCTGGCCTGGAAGAGGGGCAACCGGGACAGAATCCGGTGCCCCGACCAGGACTAGAACCTGGTGTGCCAGCGCCACAGGCAGAGGATTAGTCTATTGAGCCACAGTGCTGGCCTATAATGCATCTTATCTAGAAAGTCAGTAAGATTAAAGAAACCTGAAGCTCTTGATCAAACTAGAGGAAGAAGAAAAACAAATTAACAGCAAAATGTCTTCCTCTTCACGCTGCTGAATTATAAAGACCAAATATCAATATTCTAATTAACAAGGATAATTATAGTGTATGAGGTGTTGGGTTTGGGAAAATTCCAATACTTTTTCAATCTACCTCTAAAAATACTTCACACTTAAAAATAATTAGCATTATTCAAAAAATAAAACTTACAATTCGTTTCTCCCAAAATCTGTATTTTGGATTAGTTAACAACAACTCCTTGGTAACAGGTGAACAGTATAGATAAACCTTCAAGCTGAAAGGAAAAGACAAAAATTTTAAAAATTAAAAATAAAGAAAACGTTTTCAGTTCATTTCAAAATGAGCTACTTTGGTGACTAGAAAATACACTGCATCACACATCAGTTGTCTATACTTCAGAAATTGTGCTGGCACATGAAATGTCAGAGTGGTTACCAACACACCTGTGCTCCATGGACTGTTTCATTATCTCAGTCCCACTGACAGCAAAAATGGAAGGAAAGACATAAGATCTGGTGAAATACTGTGTTTAAAGTACATAATCAGGTACATGTGGAAAGATACCACCAGGGATGGGACAAGGGATGCTGGGAACCAAGACTTCTATTTTTTACTTCATTTAAATTTACTGGGTTTAAGTGAACAGAAATTAATTGAACATAAGCTTTAACAATGCGGTAGTGTAGTTTAGAGCTTAGGAATACTGCCTGTGGTAGACTGTATTTTCCACAGATGGTCACACGACTTTCCACTGCACCCATGTACTCTCTTCTCACAAAACAGATATCAAAATCCCTCCACTGACAGGAAGGGTACATGCCCCCTTCCACTGGAGCTGGGCAAATTTTGGCAATGCCTCAATCATAGAATACAGTGGGCATAGCTGTATGACTTTCGGAGCTGCGGCTTCTGGCAGTGCGGCTTCCTCTGGGTTCTCTCTTGGGCATATGAGGGGCTTCAAAAAGTTCGTGGAAGATGCCTATTATGAAAAAACTAAGTACAGGTTTCAAAAATGTTTTGTACCAAAAGAAACTTAATTCCATTTTTCCATAAACTTTTTGAACTCCCTTCATTCTTTTTAACTTCAGGTCTCCGTTTATGAAGTCCAGTTCTCCTGAAACCACCCTGCTAAAGAGATTCCTTGGGGATAGAAAGGGGTGCCTAAGAAGCCCCAACTGTTCTAGCTTCTTGCTCTTTGAGGCAGAGTATTACTGATTGAGGCTTCAGATAATTTCAGCCCCACATGACTCCCAGGCAGGCAGAAGCCACCTATCCCACCATACCCTGCCGGAATTCTAGACCCATGGAAACAGAGCCAACACATGACTTGTGTTGCTTTATGCAACTCAGTTTTGGAGTGGTTTGTTACACAGCAACAGCTAACTGATACATAAGATCTAAAGTCAAACGGACCTTGTTGAAATCCTGGTCCTGCAACTTACTGGCTGCATGACACTGGGCAACTAATTTAACCTCTGTGGTTCCTCAGTTTCCTCATCTGTAAAACATAAATGATAAGAATGGTACAGATTCCAAAGGTTATCAAGAGACACTAATGAGAACGTCAGCTCCACGAGGGCAGGATTTTCATATGTGTTGCTCACTAATAGTTTCTCAACCTCCAGGACAAGGACAGACTCACTGCAAGCACTCAAAAAAATGTAGTTGCACTAAGAAATACAGAGTGCCCAGAATACAGTAAATATCCAATAATATCGTTGTCAAGAACACAGACTATGATAAGTTATTAGCAGAGAAGCCTGACATCCATTGATTTGAAGGTCAAAGGATTCTCTCAAATACATGTCTTAGGAGCCAAAGTTGTGGCACAGCAAGTTAAACCACTGCCTACAACACTGGCCTCCCATATGAACACCAGTTCAGGTCTCAGCTGCTCTAATTCTGACCCAGCTCCCTGCTAATGTGCCTGGAAAAGCAGTGGAGAATGGTCTGGGTGCTTGGGCCCCTGCATCCACGTGGGAGACCCCGACGGAGTTCCAGACTCCTGACTTCTGCCTGGCCCAGCCCTGGCTGTTGTGGCCATACAGGGAGTGAAATCAGCGATTCCAAGATCTTTCTTGCATGCAGTCTCCCCCTCTCTGTCTGTAACTTTGCCTTTCAAATAAATGCAGTAAATTTAAAAAATATATATACACACATATTTTTAAATATAGTCACAGATATGTTTATTCTGCAATTTATCAGACTGTACTCTTGATGTATGTATTTTTCTGTATAGACATTATCTCTCAATTAAAATGTTTAGTTTAAAAAGACACATAAAGCCGGCGCCGTGGCTTAACAGGCTAATCCTCTGCCTTGCGGCGCCGGCACACCGGGTTCTAGTCCCGGTTGGGCTGCCGGATTCTATCCCGGTTGTCCCTCTTCCAGGCCAGCTCTCTGCTATGGCCCGGGAAGGCAGTGGAGGATGGCCCAAGTCCATGGGCCCTGCACCCGATGGGAGACCAGGAGAAGCACCTGGCTCCTGGCTTCGGATCAGCGAGATGCGCCTGCTGCAGCAGCCATTGGAGAGTGAACCAACAGCAAAAAGGAAGACCTTCCTCTCTGTCTCTCTCTCTCTCTCACTATCCACTCTGCCTGTCAAAAAAAAAAAAAAAGACACATAAAAAGCAGCAAGATAAATTACCTGCATTCCAATCTTCTTTTCAAGGTTGGGGCTCTTAGCCCTTTCATGTGATCTAAAAACAAAAGAGTAAAAAAATCAATAATATTTTATTTTTTTCAGGAGATTTCTAAGTCGAAGGAAACTGAATCATCTTTTTAAGTTTCCTGTTAAGAGAAAATACAAGAGGTTCATTTTATAAGAGAACTAATTCATGTAGGCTCTCAGCCTTGTCTTCTACAGGCAAGAAATCTTTCTGAGAACAGAACAGGAAACACCAACAGTTGCCTGTCTCTGAGCCATCTAAAACAAGGTGACCTGGCACATCTCAGGGCAGGGCCCACACCACTCCCAGCAACCACGGAAGAATGGCGTCTGCTTCCAGCCCTTCCCTTTACTCACTTCTTTCATTTCAACCCAACCAGACTTCAGACCTCACTCTGTAACCTATTCAATTCCAAAGACAAAAGTGAGTCTGTTGATAAACTCAAGCTTAATTCTAGGGAATCCACCAGGAAATTACTCAGGCTAGGCCAGGAGTGTTTCATTGTCACAGCCTCCAGTAGCTACTGGTTCAAAGACACTTGGGCTGGCACTATGGCCTAGAGGGTAAAGCCACTACCATATGGCCGCCGGTTCGAGTCCCGGCCACTCCACCTGGGAAAGCAATGGATAATGACCCAAGACCTTGGGCCTCTGCACCCATGTGGAGATCCAGATTTCTTTCTCTGTCCTTCCCTTTCTCTCTGTAACTCTGCCTTTTGTAAATAAATATTTAAACAACAACAACAACAACAAACAGAAAAGGCGAGACATTACTACCCATGCAGACTTGCTCCACAGCCCTCCAAGTTACCAGACAGAGAAAAGGTAACATTTAAGAAAGGTAACAGGGGGCTGGTGCTGTGAAGTAGTGGATAAAGCCATGCCTGCAGTGTCAGTATCCCACATGGGTGCTGGTTCGAGTCCCAGCTGCTCCACTTCTGATCCAGCTCTCTGCTATGGCCTGGGAAAGCAGAGAAGATGGCCCAAGTCCTTTGGTCCCCTGCACCCATGTGGGAGACTCGGAAGAAGTTCCAGGCTCCTAGCTTCGGATCGGCCCAGCTCCAGCTGTTGCAGCTACTGGGGAGTGTACCAACAGATGGGAGGCCTCTCTTCCTCTCTCTGTCTGCCTCTGCTTCTCTGTAACTCTTTTTTTACAAATAAATAAATAAATCATAAAAAAAATGGATAACAGCACAGTCAACATATGGTGCATTATAAATATATATACAATATATTCTGAATCTTTAGCATGTAGAAGCTAAACAACAATAACCAAATTTTTAAAAATATTCATTCATTTATTTGAAAGGCAGAGTTACAGAGATAGAGAGGGAATGAAAGAGAGATCTTCCATCTGCTGGTTCACTCCCCAAATGGCCGCAACAACAAGGATCGTACCAGCCCGAAGTCAGGAGCTTCTTCTGGGTCTCCCACGTGGGTGGCAGGGGCCCAGGAACTTGTGCCATATTCTGCTGCTTTCCCAGGTGCATTAGCAGAGAGCTGGATCAGAAATAGAGCAGCTGGGACACAAATTGGTGCCGCGGCTTAACCCGCTATGCCACAGCACTGGAACTCCCACCAATTCTTTTAATTACAATTACCACCACCCTCACATACATATATCACTGGTGCTCCCAGCAGTCATAGCACCTCACCCGGTAGCAACTGACTGGACACATATCCCAAAAGATCGACCTTTCCCCTCAGAGATGAGTGCTCCCAGGTCACACTTGGTTTAGTCTTTTAGGGGTACATCCCAAGGCAGGACTCCCTGTAACTGGTGTTTTTAAAGAGCTTGTGCCAAGGCAAAAAGGGGGCTGAATCTAGTCTCTGCTCCATGCGCTCAGACTCAGCAGGCATCACCCTCTCCATCCTCTCCACCCTTACTAACTGGGTCAAGAGAATCTGGGTGAACTTACTTTGTGCTGTGAGAACCGCACCTATAGTCTTGACCAGAAAGAATCATTCTAAGTCGCCCCTTCAAAGAGTCTCCCCAACCCTCAGCCACTCAGATGCCCTCTCATCCGCAGGACCTTACTTTTCTCACCCCTACCCCCACCCTGGCAAGATTTGTTTATTTGAAAAGCAGAGTTACAGAGCTCTTCCAACCACTGGTTTATTCCCCAAATGGCCTACAGAGCAGGGCCAGGCTGAATCCCGAGGCCAGGAACTTCATTCTTGTCTCCCAGAGGGGTGGCAGGGCCCAAGTACTTGGGCCATCTTCCACTGCCTTCCCAGGTGCTTTAGCAGGGAGCTGAATTGGAAGCCGGGCAGTCATGATTTGAACTGTCACTAATATGGGATACCTGGGTCACAGGGAGCAACTTGACCAGCCGCGTCACAATGCTGACCCCTCTGGGCCTTACTAGTGCTTAGCAAAGTCCAACCTGAACACAGTAGTGGATTCCAGACTGTCCACAAATAGGCACCATTTGGGTCCATGGCCTATTCCCAATGTCATCAAAATGTGACATTAATGTGTTCATATGCATTTTCTTTAATAGCGAAAGACTCCATAGATTTTTGTTAGATGCTCTTCATTAGTCTGCTCAGGCTGTCATTAAAAAAAAATTCATAAAATTGGTGGTTTACATAACAAAAATTTATTTTCTCACATTTCAGGAAATTGTAAATTCAAAAATCAACGTGCAGGCCCATCTGGCTTCTTGTGAGAGTTCTTTCCATGGCAGATAGACCAGCTAACTTCCATTGTGTGCTCACGAAATTGGCCCCATCTCTTCCTCTTCTTAGAAGGCCGATAATCCTTTCAGAGTAAGACTCCTCCACACACCCTTATGACCGCTATTAACTTTAATTACCTCCTAAAAGCCCTATCCCCAAATACAGTCACAGTGGATAAAGGGCTTCAACAGAGAAGCTTGAAGGAAACAGTCTAAGAAGTCTATGCCCCAAGGACCCACCGCTGTGGCATAGTGGGTTAAGTTGCAACCTGCAGTGCCATATGGGCATCTCATATGGGCACTCGTTAGAATCCCAGCTGCCCCACTTCTGATCCAGCTCCCTAATAATGCACCTGGGAAAGCAGTGGAAAATCGTCCAAGTGTTTGGGACACTGCACCCACATGGGAAACAGGGATGAAGCTCCTGGCTCCAGTCTGGCCCAGCCCCAGCCATTGCATCCATTTGGGGAATGAACTAGCAAATGGAAGAACTCTCTCTGTAACTCTGCCTTTCAAATAGATAGAATATATCTTTAAGACAACAAAAAAGTCTATGTCCCAAAAGGGTTAAAAACCATCAACATGCACTATGGGAAACCTCCAGAGAAGTTGAGTCCTTGCCTTTGATGAGTTTACATCCTGGTTGAGTAAACAGATCCACGCAGGATTATTATAAACTGCTCCATAGTAGAAAGTTCCCTGCTTAATGTACAAACATGATATTTTCACAAATTCCTTTAGATGAATTATTTCTCCAATCTCTCACTACTCTTAAAAATGAAGGGCAAGCTCCTAAAGCATACTTTAATATTACATGACTCTGTTAATTAAATTTTGTAGGAGCCTGCTGATTTAGACTGGGCTCTTGCACTAAGCAGCAGGACCATACCCTACTAATTAAGCTGTAACCAGCTTACTGACTGATAGACCAAGTAAGTGGGAGCCGGTTCAATTGTTTTCTATGCCTCACTTCTGTTTTTCTATTAATACTATCAGATCATTGCTAGCTAGAGTTCTCAGAACCTATGCTGGTTCTTGGAGCTCTCCGATTAATGAAATGCCCTTTGTTCTGTTCTCCTTGGCTCAAATAAACTCTTCCTTTTAACGGCTATTTCACATTTTGAGTTCAGAGCTTCCAACTGAGATGTAACACAGAAAGGAAAAACAGGGGCCGCCTCATCCAGCAGTGGGCCCTCAATGATAAACAAAACCCAAATGTCACTTTTAAGAACAGAGAGCCTCTCAAAAAGGCTCACAGTGGTACTGGCTTACTGGCGCAAGGAGCTCCAGATTTTCCTCATTAAAAAGATCACAGGTTGGCCGGCGCTGCGGCTCACTAGGCTAATCCTCCGCCTGTGGCGCCGGCATCCCACATGGGCTCTGGGTTCTAGGCCTGGTTGCTCCTCTTCCAGTGCAGCTCTCTGCTGTGGCCCGGGAAGGCAGTGGAGGATGGCTCAAGAGCTTGGGCGACCAGGAGGAAGCACCTGGCTCCTGGCTTTGGATTGGCGCAGCGCGCCGGCTGTAGCAGCCATTTCGGGGGTGAACCAACGGAAGGAAGACCTTTCTCTCTAACTCTGCCTGTCCAAAAAAAAAAAAAAAAAAAAATCACAGGCAAAGGAGGAAAAGGCAACAACTGCAGCAGTTTATAACAGGTTAAAGTGATAGATTCCACACACACAGGTGGCTTTCCCGCAGTCTCTGTGAACAAAGGCAGTGTTTCCAGGTGCACAGCTCACTTTAAAACAGTCTGCCCCTTCTGACCTGCATGTGTGCGGTTTAAGTTTGTTACACTCCGATCCACACCTCCACAGGGTGGCTGGAAGATCCTACTCGGGCTGCTGGAGCGCTTCAGTTAGTGACTTCTTAGTCACCATCACAGATGTTAGGACAATGGCTTTCCAGCTCTAAGGACTGACACCATCCTCACCGGGGGCATCTAACCTCAACCCTGTATTAAGTAAGGGTGATGATCCACCCTAAATTTAATCCTTAACTGTGTCCAGCTGTGAAAGCCTGGTTCTGGGCGTCCTGGGTGCCAGATGGCTTTTTTCTTTTTTTAGATTATTTATTTGAAAGAGTGAGAAAGGGAAAAACAGAGATCTTCCATCCCCTGGCTCCCTCCTCAGATGGCTGCAGCGGTCAGGGCAGAGCAAGGCCCAAGCCAGGAGCTTCTTCCAAGCTTCTCACATGGGTGTAGGGGCCCCAGTCATCATCCACTGCTTTCCCAGGCCATCAGCAGGGAGATGGATTGGAAGTGGGGTAGCCAGGACACCAACCAGCGCCCATGGGGGTTGCTGGTGTCTATCGCAGGCGGGAGAGCGGGAGGCTTTACCCACTACACCACCATGCCGGTCCCCTGCTGGCCATCTTTAAGGTAAATCTGCATCCTGCCATCCTAGGCTAGAACGAACCTGGAGTGTTGGATGTGGACGGAACATCTAACAGAAGGGGCAGCTTGCATGTCATGGAGCTCTCACACAGGCCTCGTGATTTAACTCTGGCTGTATGGGTACACCTGCTTGTGAATGGACGTCCGGTGTGGTGTGCAGTGCCTGAATGTGGTCCGAAACTAGTTTTCTTTGCCACGTGGAAGCCAGGCTGGGCGGGGGGACCAACCAAAGCTCACCAGCCTCTGACCAACGGCCACTGGGGAGCTCCCAGAATACTGGCCCGAGGCACTGAGTAACTGGCAGTACAGACCCGGAAACTAAGCCGTAGGGAGGGCGAAGAGCCGCCGGGGCCGGGCGAGCCCTCCAGTCCCCCTGGGGGCTGCCATTGCTCGCACCACACCCCCGCCTTGCTGCGGAGCCCAGGCCCCTGTCCTCTTCCGGCTGTGCGCGGGGCTTCACTCACCCTTGTGGCAGTGGGACAGGAAGTAGGCGCGGGCCCTCAGGTTCTCCCTGTCGAAGCGGTCTATGGAGATGGTTGGATACTCTGCCATCTGTCCCTCAAAGGAACTCATTGTGCCGCCGATCCCGACCTCCAGCAGTCAGGGCGGCCAAGGCCGACCCGGCTCGCGCCGCCGCTTCCGGGAAGCTGCGCGCCGCCTCCTCATTGGCAGACCGGGCGCAGCCTGGTCCAATCAGAGGAGCCCGCCGGCCGGGCGCAGCTAAGGAGCGCCGGGAGGGGTTTCCCGCCTCAGCGCGCTGCGGTTTAAACACCCAAGCTGCGCTGCAAACCCCGAATCTTCTGGTCCGCCTGGCGCTGAGGATCAAGGAGACAGAGCGAAGTCTGGCCCCTGACAGAAATCAACAAACAAAACGTGAGTGTCGTTCTGCTAAACAGCCGCCTGTGTCTGTGAAGTTAACCGAAGCGTGAAGGAAAACCCAAACACAACACCTGTCAAGTGGCCACATCCAAGAAGGCGATATGGGTCGAGCAGGTGCGCTTTGAAACCAGGCCGTGTTTCGCTTCCGTTGAGTCTGCTGAAAGCTGAACGCATTTTTTCTCCTAATCGTATGAGAAAGTTGTCTCTGACTCACGGTAGATTCCCTCTTCCATGTATATGCGCCGTCGGCAAACTGTGACTGAGCCATCTCTGATGACGGCACTCTGATATGATGTTAGGTTATGTAAGTGAAAATCCAAACGATGCTTTAGCCGCTGGCCTCGCCCTCTGCCCTTTGGAGCTACGTCTATTTAGGAAGCTAGATGGATGATGCGGGAAAGGTCTGAACAGGTTTTGGTATTAAGAGTCACCAAACAGAAATCACAATGGCATTTATTATGCATCTCCCTAGTGAGTCTCTTTAGACCTCACAGTATTAATCACAGACAACTGGAACAAATCTGCAATCTTGCACTGTGACGAGACTCAGGTGGCCACATGGCTAAGAAGTGCCTTCCAGTATGAAACTAAGTCTCTTTAGGGTGCCTTTGATGCAGATGCTAGATGCTATCAGCTTCTAGACTCCCACAGTCCCCCCAGCCTCCCTCCTGCAGCTTAGAGTTTGTGTTACAAATCAACCTCTTACTAAGATGAACTGAACTGAGGCACAGTGTCCCTAATCACAAGAGTCATAAGGTCATTTATCTCCCCTGTAGATAATGTCTTGTTTGGTCTTGTATTGAGGGTCCTCCCTCCCCAGGAACTCCAGGACCCAAAGAACTCTGAAGCCCACTTTGTCATCATCAAAAGTCCCAGATTAACACGACATCCCTGACTAATTAAAGGAGGGCCATAAGCAGTACCCACCACTCCAGGACACGCCTACCAGCTGACCATGCACCTCTCAACCCCAGCTTCAATCTACAGGAACCTTTACCCAGGTACAGCCCCTTGAAGTGACCAGGGAACCAAGTCACAGCCGCCCAGCTCTTTGCTCTGCAATGAGTACTGACTTTCTTCCACAACCCCACTGTCAGTGATTGGCTCGCTGCATGTTAGGTGAGAAAAATCAGGTTTTGAGAATTCTACAAGTGGTGTTCAATCAATGGAGAGATGGCATCAGAACACGGTAAATCAGTGCTTCTTTAGAGACTCAAAGCAATATATGAATACATCAGAAATATGTTATTACCAGGGAAATCAGGAATCAGAATGCCAACCTTACAGAGTGTCAGCTAGTTCTTGCAGCCATAAACTCAGAGAACCACTGGATTGGATTTTATAAAGAATACTTTGAGGCCAGTGCTGTGGCATAGTAGGCTAAGCCTTCACCTGTGTGCCGGTTTGTGTCCCAGCTGCTCCTCTTCCAATCCAGCTCTCTGCTATGGCCTGGGAAAGCAGCAGAAGATGGCCCAAGTCCTTGGGCCTCTGTACCCATGTGAGAGACCCAGAAGAAACTCCTGGCTCCTGGCCTTGGATCTGCTCAGCTCTGGCCATTGTGGCTATTTGAGGAATAAACCAGAGAATGGAAGACCTTTCTGTCTCTCCATCCCTCTGTGACTCTGCCTTTCAAATAAATAAATGTTAAGAAAGAAAGAATTCAGGCTGGAAAAGGGAGCCAGTTGAAAAGCTGTTCAATGCTCCAGTGAAGATGATAGTGAGGATTAACTTATTCATTCAGCAAATAGTCACTGGCCCTCTACTGTGGATCAGACACTGTTCTTCAGTTTTCAGCTCTAAACATACAGTAGTGAAGAAAGTTTACAAAAATCTCTGTGATCATGGAGTGCACATTCTGATTGAAATACTCTCTACCATTTATGCAGCAGCTCCCAAAGTGTTTCATACTTATTATTTCATCCTCACAACAAACCCATCGGATTGACAATTTTTGTACTCACTTTACAGTTGAGGAAACTATGGCTTAGTAATTTGCACAAGAGCATGTTGCTAATTATTAGAACTAGTTATTTGAATCTGGATTATTATTTGAGTATTTGCTAGTTATTTGAATCTGGATTCAAATCCCAGAAAACCACCACTCCCCTAGCTCCCTTACCATATTCCTTCCACAGGATCAGGTTAAATACACTAATAAAATATACTGCTTTAGCACCTACTGTGTGCTAAGTACTGTTAGGCCAGTGTGGTGGGGCCAAATGATCCACAGTTACAGAGAAAGGGAGTCAGGGTTGTATACAAATCTCGTAGTGCGTTGCTGGCTTTGTAAGGACAGATTTTTATTCTGCAGAAGATGGAAAGCCATTGCAGAGCTGTAAACCAGGGTGACACAACATGACTTAGACTTTAAATGGACTGCACTGACTGCTGCACTGAGAACAGACAATAGGGATGTGGAAAGTGGCAAGAGAGACCTGTTGGGGCTATTGCAAGGACCAGAGGGAAAAATGATGGTGGCCTGGACTGGTGAGAGCTGTAAAGCCAAAAGGTTTTACTTCTGGAAAGGAATGAAAGGTAAGAGAAAGAGGGATTCTAGGTGCTACCTACTAAAAAGGAAACACAAGGAAGGAGCAGGGGTTTTGACCAGTGAAAGGTAGAAGTTTCAGAAGTTGTTTTGCACAACCAAATAGATGTTGAATATTGGTTGAATATACAAGTGTAAAATCCAGAGGAAGATTAGGCTGAGGAAATAAAATTTGGTATCACAGTAAGGTAGATGGGGCTGGTGTTTTGGTTTTAGGCTTATTTTACTTTTAATATATGTTAGCTTTGTTTTGATATGACTCATTTAATTAGAAGTTTACATAATTTGTACCATGGCATGTGTTTAAGAACTGGCTCAAATTCTAAAATTTTAACTATAGGTTGAGTATCCCTTATCTGAAATGCCAAGTGCTTCATCAGATTTTGGAATATGTGTACACATATAATGAGGTATTTGTGGGATGGGACCCAAGTTAAACATGAAATTCATGTATAGATCTAGCCTAAGTATACTTTTATACATTCTTTTTAGTGTTCCTGCATTTTGACTGTGGCCCATTACAGGAGGTCAGGTATGGAATTTCCTGCTAGTGGGGTCATGTCTGTATTCAAGTGTCAGATTTTTGAGCATTTCGAATCTCCTTATTAGGGCTGCTCCACCTGTATTGGTTCTAGCACCAAGCCATTGCCTCTTTTTCTTCCACTGTAATTTATCAGCAAATTATGATAGCTCTATTTTCAAGATATATCTTGAATCTGATCACTTTTCACTAACATAGATGGTATTTAAAATATAATGAAGGTAATGTTAGAAAAAATACCATTTACTGTAGGTTTACTAAATGCCACTGGCATTTTGCCCCGCCCTGTGGATTCTTTCTTTCAGTCCCCACACAGTAGTAGACACAAGAGTCCCGTGAGGGCCAAAAACCTCTTTCTTAGGAACTCCGGCTGGGGCTCAAAGGGCAGCAAATAACACATCTCACTCTACCTCTGCCAACATTCGCTTCTTTAACTTGTCAAAAGACCACAGGTCCCAGCCACCAGCCCTTGCACATGCGCACAAAGACCCGCGCCCAGGGAGCGTGACTTGCGCAAACTGGGCGGGACCCGAGCGGCCCACGCGTTGCTAGGCGACGCGAGGGTTGCAAAGGCGGCGGCAGTTGGCTTCCCGCTGCCCCGGCCTACGGATCTCGAGTGGAGAACGTGAGCACCACCGTGTCCGCCTGCGAGCTCCCGGGTGCAGCGCCCCGGTCCTCTCCTGCTCGGCGGAGGGTAACCACGGAGAGCCGAGTCCCCGGGTGGGTGGGTGCGTCGCTAGGGGCTTGACCCCTCCGTCCCTCGCCCTCCCCGGCCCGCCGCTGCCGCTGGGTGCTGCCTGTGTCCTTTCTCCTGCTGGCTCCGGGTATTCACATCCACACTGCTTTTTAATGAATGGCCTTCTTTGGCTCCTCCTGAGTTTCGGGTCTGATTGTCCTGTAAGGCTCCTGGCCCTCACGTGCCCCCTTTGTCTTTAGCGGTTGTGACTCTGGGGACTCAATCCTTAGATCACTGGTTTTTAGAATACTTTGTCCGTCATGGCCTGCTCCAAGCACAGACACAAGCTGGTGATTTCTGAGGGACGGGGGAGGCGTGCCGGCTGTGGGGCTCCCACAGGGGCGCTCTTAGGCTGCACCAACGCAGCTCAGCACGCCGGCCCGAGGACGCCAAGGCGTGTTTGGGGAACCTCTTTTGTATTTCGACTGCAAACCCAATGTTGGTTGGGGAATTGAAGGACTTTGGAGACCCTCAGATGCGACTCTTCTGTGCCGGTTCCGAAACCAGAAGCCCAGGAAGGTTGAGCGTCCTAACCCGGGTTCTGTAAAGGGCTGCTCCTCCGCGTCCTGCTGCCGCTTAGTAACGGAAATAATCAAAGGGGGGCAGGGGAGGAAGAGCGAAACGGGAGACGCAGGAGGATGATGCTGACGGGGTTGACTGCCACGGAGGTAAACACACGTTTCAGAGCGAAAGGAGGTAAAAGGGTTTTCCGTGCAGGGTCGTTTGGGGTGACTGCCTGCATCAGAGGCGTCCAGTGTCACAGTGCAACTTGAGATGGGCAAGGGCTGCAGATCGGTGCAGGGTTCTTTAATGCTCATATCAGCCCTAACACTGTTTGATACAGTTCCGTCTTCATAGACTGGAGATTCAAGAATTACCATTTGCTAGTTTGGGAGCCACAAATGTTAGCAGAGTAATCATTTGGTTTGAAAGTGCTGTAACTAGCAGAATTAGTTTGCCACTGAATTTCCAAGGATCACTGAAACATGTCATCGAGGAATTAGAAGTTCATCTTTCCTAATTGTAACTTCATTTTGTGTTTTCAAGAGTGACACCCTTACTCCCTAAAAAAAGAATTTGTGCCAATACTATAGAACAGAGTGATAGTAGCAACTAGGGTTCCTATCATAGTGAAAATTACATTCATATTCCATTTAGACTTTTGAGAAAACAAAATATCTAGATGTGCATTTCTAATAAGACAAATGGTGGTTTCTCCAGAAGTTCAACTGAATGCAGCCTATTTTCTTCTTTTCTATTAAATGTAGTATTTGTATAACATAGTTGACATGATTATTTGAAATCAAAATGATGACATTCATAAAAACCTATTTTCTGCATGAATGTGAACAAGAATTTTTGTAACACTCAATCCTGAAGCAAAAATTGATAAAGCAAAAAAATTAAGGTTGTACCACTACTTTTAGAAAATACACTTGATCCATAAAAGCAATGTAAGCCACTGAATTCATATAAAAACATGACTAATTTTGAGTGTGTCTTTAATACAGTGAATTTACACTTTGTGTTTCTTAGTGTGTTTTTTCTGTTATAGATGTTCTAGAATTATATATGTAAATGTATTGTTAGGCTGTACCATATATATATATATATGTGTGTGTGTGTGTGTGTGTGTGTGTATATATATATATATATATATATATATATCCAACTCATTTGTTTGTTGTAACTAGTATAAGGGGGCTTAAAGTTCAAGGAAAATGGAATTAAAAGGAAATGTGAAGGGGCTGGCATTGTGGCATAGTGGGTAAAGCCACTCCTGCAATGCCAGCATCCCATATGGGCGCCATTTCTTGTCCCAGCTCCTCCACTCCTATCCAGCTCCAAGCTAATGGCCTGGGAAAAAGCCTCAGAAGATGGCCCAAGTGCCTGGGCCCTGCACTCATGTGAGAGTCCTGGATGAAGCTTTGGGCCCCTGGCTTTGTGGCCATCTGGGGAGTAACCCAGCAGATGGATCTGTTTCTCCTTCTCTCTTTCAAATAAAGAAATAAATCTTTTTTAAAATGTGAATTTTCCAAGAACTTTTAGAAGCCCCCTTATCTATTGTGTATCAGTGGTCAGTGACCAGAATTAAAGGGCAAATTTTCACTGAAACATGGCTTATTTATAACTGTTCTGTCAGATAGTACAAATTTTACATAAATTCAAATAATACTGTAAGAATGAACTGTGTTAAAATGCCAACATGAGCCTAAATCTAAATAAAGATAAAAATTTTTTTTAAAGTCCATACTAACAAAATTCTAATTTCCTTTGGTCTGATCAACAGACATGTTGGTATGCTCACTGAAAGAAAATCTAAACAGTAATCATAATGATATACCCATTTATGTACTTGCTACTTTCATCAAGATGAGAACTCTATGGCTCAAATAACTTCATATAAATTCCTTTAAATCTGCAAATTAGTCCAAACAACTGTGGGAAAGACGGTTCAGAATAGAAAGTAAATGCCACCATCTTTAAAGTGTTAAGTAAGTAATGTAACAATCTAGAGGGGTATAGCATAGCACAGACCAATCTTCTTATTTTTCACAGAGAAGAGCCAGTCAGTGCCTGAGTGTGACTGGAAAACAGGTGACTCAGCGTTCTGCCAGAATTGTCTTTTTTTTTTATTAACTACTCAGAGGACTTTTAGGCTACATCTTTCACACTGAAGGAGCATTCCTCTGAGTTTCAGCAAATCCACCAATTTTGGTTTTCTACCCCCCACCCCGTTAAATCCACATAATGCTAAATTTATGACTCTTGTAAAAGCATTTATTGTAAGACTCCTTTTTATAAACCTTTTGGGATGATCTTTACTCAGTAAGTATGGCTATTTCTAACTCCTGTGAGGATGATCTTCCCTTTCCTTTTTGTACTTTAATGTATTTCCTGACCTTTTATAGTGAGCATTTGTTATTGTGATTAAAAAAAAAACTTTAAAAATATTAATTAGTTTATAGGATCTACTTTGTGAAGTCTGATTTTAATGTGTTGAAGTCCACAGATCTATATCATAATGGGAGAATGGATTCAAAGAATCTTGGTGAAAATCCTAAATATACCAGTCACTTATTTTAGTTAAATGACTGATAAGATTTGTTAAGAAGAAGTAACAGAAAGATAAGTGCAAGGTTGTATTTTGAAAGCCTGGCTATGCAAGTTTATTGAATAAACAAATAAATTAGAGCTGAATATTTCTAAGGTCACTATTTTAAAATCGGTGCTCTCAGTCTCTTGAGCCCTACAACTGTAGTGGAATTTGTGATTGTGTATCTTCTCACATTGGTCTAGCATGGGATTATGTGCCACAGTAACCTGAGTGAATGGATTGCATTAATTGGCTCCCAGCAATTAAGAAACGGGAAAAGGAAGAATAGATCTCTTCCCAGCAACATCACAGGGAAGAGAGCAAGAAGACTGATTGTACATGTCTTTGTTAAGAAATAAGAGACAGAGAATATAATTTGATTACAATTAAAAGTAGTGGTCATGGGATTTTTTTTTTAACAATCTATAGTTACGAATATGAGTGTTTTAGAGATATGCAAGCTATTACCTGAAACAACACATTGTTACATAGCTTTTAAGACATCATTCCATAACTCTGGAATGCAATTTTATTTGAAGAAATAAACAGTTCTCTCTGCATCTTTCAGGGCTTTTTGTTTTTTGGATTATTTTTTCCAAAATAGAGCATAAATCATTTTTAATGTTGGAATTGAATGTTAAAATTTTAATATATTTAAAAGGGTTCTCACACATATATTTCAGTTCTGTACATTCTTAAAGGGAATTTCAAAATTGTCATTATTATGTTATCTATTAATGTTGTTTTGACATCTTTCAGAGATAACTGGTACTAAGGCCTCTGTAGCCATGGCTAGTTCTGATGTGAAACCAAAATCAGTAAGTCGTGCCAAAAAATGGTCAGAAGAGATAGAAAATCTGTACAGATTTCAACAAGCAGGATATCGGGATGAAGTTGAATATAAACAAGTGAAACAAGTTTCTATGGTAAGATTTATACCGCTGTTAACCTGAACTCACAATGAGTTTTGTCACTGAAAAGCATTTAAAAAAAGAACCTGAGAATGATGGAAGAGACTTCTATTCCAACTCTCATTTTAGTGAGCAGGAGACGCAGGCCCAGGACAGTGATTTGCAGGACCCGTTGGTGGAAGAGGCGGTGCCTTAGCGGGACATATTCAGAATTTGTAGCTTTCATTAGCAGCTGTACTCTGCTCAAGGCACCTTTTATGGGAGAATATAAAAGCAGAGTCTTCTTGCCTCACTCAAGTATTTGTGTGGTCAGAGACTGAGCCTGTTGGATAACTAGTATTTCACTCCTGTCTCTTTGGTATTTTAAGCATGAATTAGTAAGGGCTTAAATTCTGATTTTTTTTTTTAGCAGAAATTATACACGACAAGCTGGCACTGTGGTGCAATAGGTTAATCCTCTGCCTGCAGCGCCAGCATCCCATTTGGGTGCCAGTTCTTGTCCCGGCTGCTCCTCTTCTGATCCAGCTCTCTCCAAAGGCCTGGGAAAGCAGAAGATGGCTCAAGTGCTGGGGCCCCTACACCCATGTGGGAGACCTGGAAGAAACTCCTGGCTCCTGGCTTTGGATCAGCCCAGGTCTGTCCATTGTGGCCATTTGGGGAGTAAACCAGTGAATGGAAGACCTTTCTCTCTATTTCTCCCTCTGTCTATCTGTAACTCTACCTCTCAAACACATAAATAAAGTCTTTAAAAAAAACCCACAATTATATATGACTGAGAGTCATTAGGAATAGTTCCTGATGTACATTGGATGTACATTCCAGGCTTTCTTGAGAGAGTGGATACATAGCTTTGTTTTCTGAAGATAAGACCAAAACCTAGACAGGGCATCCCTTTACAGCATGATTTTTGTTGAACTTGTTTATTCTGCTGGCTGTAGAATTTTGTTTTGTTTTTTAAATATTTCTTTTTTTGAAAGGCAGAGTTACAGAAAGAGAGAGAAAAAGAGAGAGAACACAAGATTACATCCTCTGGTTCACTCCCTGATGGCCACAATGTCTGGGACTAGGCCAGGTCACAGTCAGGAGCCAGGAGCTTCTTCCAGTCACCCACATGGGTGCAGGGGCCCAAGCACTTGGGCCATCTTCTACTGCTTTTCCAGGCTGTTAGCAGGGAGCTGGATTGGAAGTGATGCTACTGGGCCTTGAACCAGTGACCATATGGGATGCTGGTGTCACAGGCAGCAGCTTAACTGACTACACTATAATGCTAGCACCAACTAGGAGTTTAAGTTTTTATTCTACTGACTACTATGCAGTTTTTAAGTATCTTTATGTCATAAAATATAATAAAGCATTAATGAGTATATGAGGGTATATGGAAAAATGAAAAGGTAAGTTTATTGTGATACAAACATTGTGAAATACATGCAAACGAGCAGTATTCAAAACATTCATGGGAAATGCATTAAGAAAAAAGGGTGAGTGTATTTCAAGGGCTTTTTGGGCACCAAAATAAACACTGTAATTCCATTTTTCTATGAACCTGTTGCAGCACTCTCAAATTTTAATCATGAAATTTTGGGGCTGCCACAAAGCTTTATTTTTTATTAACTGACAGTTTATCAAGGATTCATTAATATATAGGTTTTTCAGATCTCTATAATCTCTTTTTTCCTTTCATTCATTGTACTCTTTGGCCTTTGCTTAACACTTATTAATAAGTAAAGTAGCAAGGAAAAGGATTTGGAGCAATACAGAGCACAAATGTAATCAACTTCTTAATTTAACAGACAATAATAGACATCATTGGGGTTCATAAGGAATGAAGTTAAAACATACTGATGAAGATGTGTGTACTGACATTTTACTCTGTCCCAATTGCCAAAAAGTAGTTTTCAGTACTATATTACCTACAGCTTGTAAATAAGTATAACACAGAATTACCATTTTAATGCAATTCTAATATAAACTCTATGCCTTGCCTTAAGCTTGGGACTACAGAGGCAGTGTTAAACACAACACCCTTTGTGTTATTACCTAAACCCCAACCCCAAATAATCTCAGATTTAAGAGAATGCAAAGAACATCCTTAAAGGAGAAGTCCCCCCCCACAAAAAAATAATGAGTTTGCTGCTGAGAGTAGGGATGCAGGTGTCTGGGTGTAGTTAAAGGAAGAACAATACTACTGACTTGGCAATCATGTAAAGAAAGAGGTTTTGTGTTTCATGTGAAAATTTCTATGCCAAAGCTTTGGGAGATAAAAGTACAGGTAAGAGAGTGCCTGAACTCAACAAATCCCTTGAGCCAGGGGAAGAAGATGGGCCTCAGAGTCCATTAGTCCAGGGTTTGCACCGGCTCTGACTCCTGTTAGCTGAGTCATGCTGGGCAAGGCTCTGCACTGAGTCTAAAGGCTCTGCACTGAGTCTGCCTTCCCTAAACTGTAAAGCAGTGCTGTTAGTGCTGTGCTAGAGAACTGTCACAGGAACTAGAATGGAATGTCGTTGAAGTGCCTGCCGTCATGATGCTGTAATTGGTCGATAAATGATAGATTTTATTCTCATAGCTTGGAGTAGAAAATAAATAACAAGAACAAGAAAACCTTATGTTGGTCAACATTTATGCGTCTTTAAAAAAAAAAAAAAAAAGCAGTCTACTGGTTCACTCCCCAAATGTCCCCCAGTATGCAGGGCTGGGCCAGACCAAAGCCAGGAGCCTGGAAATCCACTGGGGTCTCCCACAGGTACACAAATACTTGGGCCAATATCTGCTGCCCCCCCCCCGCTCCCCCGCCCCCCGGCGCATTAGCAAGAAGTTGGATCCCAAGTGGAGGAGGGACTCAATCCCCAGCATTCTGATATAGGATGCAGGCGCCCAAGCAGCAACTTAAGCCCCCATGCTAAATGTCTGATCCTGGCTGCTGTTCTGTATCTATATCTGAGGGCTTGCCAAGGATTATCAAATACGCTGTTAGCTTTTTCTTTTTTCTTTTTTTGCTAACTCATGAATAACAACAAAAAAGCACTATTAGGACACAATGTATTCATCTTTTCTTCCCACTGAAAGATTTGATTCATAAATGGAGACTATGAGCCGGCGCCGCGGCTCACTAGGCTAATCCTCCGCCTTGCAGCGCCGGCACACCGGGTTCTAGTCCCGGTCGGGGCACCGATCCTGTCCCGGTTGCCCCTCTTCCAGGCCAGCTCTCTGCTGTGGCCAGGGAGTGCAGTGGAGGATGGCCCAAGTCCTTGGGCCCTGCACCCCATGGGAGACCAGGAGAAGTACCTGGCTCCTGCCATTGGATCAGCGCACTGCGCTGGCAGCAGCGCGCCTACCGCGGCGGCCATTGGAGGGTGAACCAACGGCAAAAGGAAGACCTTTCTCTCTGTCTCTCTCTCACTGTCCACTCTGCCTGTCAAAAAAATAAAAATAAAAAATAAATGGAGACTATGAAAAATGAAGGACTGGGGCTGGTGCTGTACAGTGTATTAAGTCCCTGTCTGTGACGCCAGTATCCCATATGAGCACCAGTTAGAGTTCCAGGTGCTATTCTTCCAATCTAGCTCCTTGCTAATGCACCTGGGAAAGCAGTGGAAGATGGCCCAAGTGTTTGGGTTACTGTCACCCATGTAGGAGACCCAGATGGAATTCCAGGCTCCTGGGTTTGTCCTGGCCCACCCCCAACCATTGAGGCCATCTGGGGAGTGAACCAGTGACTGGAGAATCTCCCTCTCTCGCTGTCTTTCCCTCTCCTTGTGTGTAACTCTGCCTTTCAAATAAGGTGTTGAAGAACAGAACGTGGTTTTCTAAAACTCACATAATGGGTTTCTGATGATGACAAAGTACATCTCACAAAATCCAGAAGGAACATATTTAACAACAAAGAAATGCATTAACCAAGGACCGGTGCTGTGGTGTAGTGGTAAAGCTGCCACCTGCAGTTCCGGCATCCTATACGGGTGCTGATTCAAGTCCTGGCTGCTCCATTTCTGATCCAGCTCTCTGCTATGGCCTGGGAAAGCAGAAGGTGGCCCAAGTCATTGGGCCCTGCATCTGTGTGGGAGACCTGGAGGAGGGTCCTGGTTCCTGGCTTCGAATCAGCACAGCTCTGGCTGTTGTGGCCATCTGGGGAGTGAACCAGCAGATGGAAAACCTCTCTCGCTGTGTCTCTACCCCCTCCTCCTGCCTCTGTGTAACTCTGCCTTTCAAATAAATAAATATTAAAAAGAAAGAAAGAAATGCATTAATCTAATTAAGGCAGAACATTGACTTTGAAGAGGAAGGGAGAAAAATGTCCAGATCACATCAAGCCAAATAATAAACAAACCCAAGCAGAATGTAACAAAGGAGAGTGGAAAGAAGAAAGGTTTATTGCAGATTATATTCTTCATCTCAAATTTCTATTAAAACCTTGAAATTTGGGCAGAAGGAAATATTCATGCTCCTTTACATACTTTTTTTAAATCTGTAGGTGGTTTTTTTTTTTTTTTTTTTTTTTTTTTAAGATTTACTTTTTTTACCTGAGAGGCAGAGTTACAGACAGAGATAAGGAGAGACAGAAAGAGGTCTTCCATCCACTGACTCACTCCCCAAATGGCTGCAACAGCAACAGCTGGGCTGATCCAGAGCCAGGAATCTGTGTCTCCCACGCAAGTGCAGGAGCCCATGCACTTGGGCCAACTTCCACTGCTTTCCCAGGCAATCAGCAGGTAGCTGGATCAGAAGTGGAGAAGCTGGGACTTGAACTGGTGTCCATATGGGATGCTAGTGTCGAACGAGGATGCTAAACCTACTACACCACAGCACTGGCCCTTTAGACATTTTCTGAGTCTAGCTGCTTCCCTCCCAACAGTCTACAGGCAGTGCCTTCAGAATGCAGCCTGGGCCTTGCCCTATTTTTTCCCCTGAGATATTATTTTTAGAAGTTATGTTTGAAATCATTTGTAGATATATGAAGCAGGAAATACAGATTATCTAGAATATTTTCTCTATCTTGGCCACATTCTAGAAATTTAAATCTAGAAATTGAGGTCCAGAGAGCAGCAGTGATTTGGTCACTCCATGGTATAAACTTTCAATGTAACATATGTACTGTGTGTGAGTAATACTCTCTGTAAGGGCTCAAGAATTTTTAAATTTAGTCTTATACTCTCATTTGTGTGTGTGTGTGAGTTTGACTTTTAACTATTTGAGAGCGAAATATGAGTTAAAAATACATCTGGTATTACAACATGTGTGTTCTGGTTTTTGTTGTGCAGGTAGATCGTTGGCCAGAAACAGGCTACGTGAAGAAACTTCAGAGAAGGGACAATACTTTCTATTACTACAACAAACAGAGGGAATGTGATGATAAGGAAGTTCACAAAGTGAAAGTTTATGCTTACTAGCCTTTCTTCTATTGATACTTGTCCATTACACGTTAAGAAGTCATTCTTTCATTCTGCATCATGTGCATGTTTATCAATGTACAGAAGCATTCTGAATGCACCCTGCAGTTTAATGTTTTGAAATGCAAAGCCATGAAACTGATAGCTATTCATCACCCTGTCCTGTTCTGAAATCCAACTGCAGAAGCATTAAAGTTGTACCCTTCATGACCCTGCTCTTTCTGACCATTGTAACTGTGGCAGAACCTCTGATATGTGTGGGGAAAGAAGTTGCCCCCTTTGAAACCTGCCCACCGCTTAGGCTACTTGTGTATGCTCTTAGAGCACAGCTTTCCCACTCTCCGCGTTTTCCTCTGTATAGAACATCACTTTGAACAGCCAGATCTACAACAGGACCTTCTCTTGCCTCTGGGGTCCTCTACCTCTTCCTGGTCAGACTGGAAATACCAAGGAATAATGCTGCTCCAGGAGCAGCCTTCCACTGATGACTGTTGGCTGTGCATTTGGCCTAGTGGTTAAGTTGCCACTTGGCACCTGCACTCCGTATCTGAGAGCCTAGGTTCAAGTGCCGGCTCCACTCCTGATTCCAGCTTCCTGCTAAGGCACACTCTGGCCTGCCCCAGCCTCTCCTATATGTTTGTTGCAAATCAGTGGATGGGAGATCTCTCTCCCTTTCAAATTGAATAAATACATGTTTAAAAGTAAAAATGGGCCGGTGCCGGGGCTCACTTGGCTAATAATCCTCTGCCTGTGGCGCTGGCACCCTGGGTTCTAGTCCCGGTTGGGGCGCCAGATTCTGTCCCAGTTGTTCCTCGACCTGTCCAGCTCTCTGCTGTGACCCGGAAAGGCAGTGGAGGATGCCCCAAGTCCTTGGGCCTTGCACCCGCATGGGAGACCAGGAGGAAGCACCTGGCTCTTGGCTTTGGATCGGCGCAGTGCGCCGGCTGCAGCATGGCGACCATAGTGGCCATCTGGGGGGTGAACCGACGGAAGACTTTTCTCTCTGTCTCTGTCTAACTCTGCCTGTCAAAAAAAAAAAAAAAAAAAAAAAAAAGTAAAAACGAATCCCCTAGCAATGTGGTAGCTCTTGAGGAAGCAGTCTGAGGTTTATGTTTTACTGTGGCTCCTAGGGTTTCCTCAGTAGGAGTTAAGCTCAGTCATCTGCAATAGTGCTTACCTAGATAATCACACACACTGTGGGATGCCTCTCTTTCTTGCCACACCCTCAGCCCCCACAAATGGTTCTTGACCTCCTGAATTACTTCCTTGCACTTGAAGCCTTATCCCAGGGTCAGCCTCTGGGTTCCCTCACCTAAAACAGCTTATGTTCCAGTGTTGCCTGGTGTGCTGCAGAAATAACCCAAGTAACAAGGCAAGCAATGTTAACCATGAAGCCTTATGAAGTCCTCTTCTCAAAACTCAGTGTGTCTTGAGTATTTCAAGGTTGACTATATAAAAGATATCTTTTTAGGACTGGTGCTATAGTGTAGAAGGCCAAGCCTCTGCCTGCGGTGCCAACATCCCATATGGGTGCCGGTTTGTGTCCTGGCTGATCCTCTTCTGATCGAGCTCTCTGCTATGACCTGGGAAGGCAGTGGAGGATGGCCCAAGTGCTTTGGCCCCTGAACCTACATAGCAGACCTGGAAGAAGCTCCTGCGTGGTTCCTGGCTTCGGATCGGTCCAACTCCAACCACTGTGGCCATTTGGGGAGTGAACCAGCAGATGGAAGAGCTTTCTCTCTCTCTCCCTCTGTCTGTAACTCTACCTCTCAAATAAATAAATTTTTAAAAAAAGATATATTTTTACTACTTTTTTGTGATTAAAACATTAAAAATTTTGTCACCATTGATAAGTTCTGACCTTTAAATACATTTTTGAATAGGGGTTCCTATCCATCAATTCAATCAACTTTAGCTTCATTTTCTAAAACTGCTGTCCTCACTCTGAAGTTCCATTGGTTTCCCCAAACTTGTGCTTTTTCAGAAATTCTAACTAACATCTCCTGGAGAGGAGAAATAGCTTGGAAAGCCTCTGTGCACCTTTCCTGATGCGGTCTGGAATCAACTTATTTGCCACTTCTTTCATATTATTTCTCAGCACTTCTCTGGGCATGAGTTTTATCAACTTCTTCCAGATTTGGCAGTCCTGTAGGCACTGACTGTAAGCGCCCTTTTAATTCTGCTACTGCCTGTCTCCTCTCAGTGAAACCCATTGTAATGGGCAGCATAGTTGCTCCAAAGATGCCCGTGTCCTTATTCCTTGAAACTGTAACTACTTTATTTCACATGGCAATGTAATTAAGTTGAAGATCTTCAGATGGAGAAGTTAGCCAGGATTTTCTGGGTGGTTCCTATAGAGAGCATCAGGCAAAGAGCTGGAGAAGGAGATGTGAAAATGGAGACGGGTGTCTGAGCCATGCAAGGAAGGAGCCAAAAGACAAGAAAGGCTGAAAAGCCTGTGGATGCCAGACAAGGCCAGGAAATGTACCCCTCATCACCCCATTCCAGAGTGTACGCAAGGAACTACACCTTCTTATTACCAAACCAGATGCATTTCAGCCTTCTGGCATCCAGAACTCCAAGTGTTGTTTTACACCACTTACTTTGTGCCTTCTATTACAGTAGTAACAGGAAAGAATTCATCTATACAGAAAAGATGAAACACATAAATACCCATGTCAATCATCGTCTGCCACTTTTTGATCACAGAACACATTTTTTTTTTTAAAGATTTATTTATTTGAAAGGCAGAGTTACAGAGAGGCAGAAGCAGAGAGAGAGAGAGGTCTTCCATCTGCTTCTTCACTCCCCAAATGGCTGCAACAGCTGGAGCTGGGCCAATACAAAGCCAGGAGCCAGGAGCTGCTTCTGGGTCTCCCACGCGGGTACAGGGGCCCTTGCACTTGGGCCATCTTCTCTTGCTTTCCCAGGCCATAGCAGAGAGCTGGATTGGAGGTGAAGCAGACGGGACTTGAACTGGTGCCCATATGGAATGCCGGCACTAAAGGTGGTGGCTTTACCCACTACACCACAGTGCCAGCCCCCATGGAACACATTTTGTCTCAGGTAATATGCATTCCGAGGGAGTTAAGCAGTGTGCCTCACTGCATACCAGTTAAACCATAATCTCTAAAAGTAGACACACATTATTTTTATTTTAGAAAAGCAAAAGCAGAGGAAGCAGACATTTAGCCTGGTGGTTAAGATGCCTGCATCACACACCAGAGTACTCGGGTTTGATTCCCAATTCTGGCTCCTGACTCCAGCTTTCTGCCAACGTAGATCCTGGGAGGAAGCAGTGATGGCTCATGCTGAGTTCCTGCCACCCATGTAAGAATCCTAGATCGCATTCCTGGATCATCCTGGTTCCTGATTTCTGCCCTCAATCTAGCCTTAGCTGTTATGGGCATTTGGGGAGTAAACCAGCACATGGGAGTACTTGCTTGCTCACTCTCCTTCTCTTTCTCTGCCTCTTAAATAAATCAATAATTATAATAATAGAAATCAAAATCAGAAACTCCCCTTGGCTGATTTTAATGGTTGAAAATATCAGTCAAGGTAAAAATTATTGCCCCAGCTTCTTGGTTTCTATAGAATGGAGAGCCCAAATCCTACCATATCTTCTGCCTGCCACGGTTGGGCCTGAATCCCAGGAAGTACTTGCCTGGGGTCCGCAGGAGCGTTTTCAGGCATGGCTGTGGAAGAGCTTCCCTCACAGGTGTGCTTTGCAGCGCATCTTGAGCAACATCTCATTGCCTCAGTCATGTGCTGTATCTGTGGTTAAGGCTCTTGGCCAGCATATTAATAAATTACACCAGGATTCATCATGCTCCTCAGTTGACTTATGTAAACCAAACTGGTGAGCTTAAAAAAAATATTTGAGACCTCTGCTGCTTTCAACAGTGATGCCTGAACTAGATCAGCTTTCCAGGGCATGAGGTTTTATCAAACTAGGTCAGTGTTGTGGTTTGAAGGTGCCATGGGTCATGTGTAGGAAACTTAATCTCCAAATTCATATGTTGCTGTTATCCGGGGTGGTGGTGGTGGTGTCTTTGAAAGGTAATTAGGGAAGACGAGATCAGGTGGGTGGGATCCCAGGAGGGATTAATGGCTTCTCAAGAGGAAGAGAGACCTGAGCTTGGGCCTTCCCATTCTCCCACCACGTGATGCCTGCTGCCATGAGACGAAACTTCCAGAAGACCCTTGCCTCTGCCTTCCTACTTTCCAGAACTATAAGAAATAATTTTTTTCTAATGCATTACTTAGTTTGTGGTTATGTGTTTTAGCAATAGAAAATGAACTAAGATACTCAGGGAGCCTGTCCTTTAGCATTAGAATGTCGTATGGCTTCAATGCTTCATTGTCCAATGTTTAGTGAGCTACATTCTGCGTGGCTTCTGGGAGACACTTGGGTTTAACAAAATAGAGCTGGTGATAGCTCCAGATTTGAAGGCAGCACCACAACCTCCTGTTAACTGGTCTTGGGCAAGTTCCTCAGCCTCTCTAAGTTTCAGTATCCTCATCTTAAAACTGAAATAAGAAGTCCCCTCTATGTTTATGGGCAAGATGAAATGAAATATATATTTAGCATGGTTTCTAGAAAACAGTAAAAGCTCAGTGAAAGTTACTGGGACATCCTGGAAGTTTGCTGATCCATCTTCAGCAAGACGTTCTTTGAGCCTTCTCTTGTCAGGCCACACTTTAGACCTCTCCTACATGTATGGCAGAAACCACTGTTCATTGCTGATGACCTCCAGCTAAAGAAAATCAGGAACATGCCCAGTACAAAATGGGCTAATTGCCTGGTAAAACAAGGGAGGCATTTTTTTGTCAGAGAATCCTGAAATGTCTCTGTAAGAAGGCATCAGGAGAGGCCGGTTAGAGGGTTGGGCTTGTGTTGGGTGATTTGTAGAGAGTCCAGGGATGCAGGGCTCTGCTCTGGATTGAACCCTTTAGGAAATACGGCTCTTAGTCCATTCAGGTCACTATAATGAAATAATATAACCTGGGTGGCTTATAGACAACAAAGATTTGTTGGGGCCAGTGCTCTGGCACAGCAGGTTAAAGACCTGGCCTGAAGCACCGGCATCCCATATGGGTGCCAGTTCTAGTCCGGGCTGCTCCTCTTCCGATCTAGCTCTCTGCTATGGCCTGGGAAAGCAGTAGAAGATGGCCCAAGTCCTTGGGTCCCTACACCCACATGGCAGACCTGGGGGAAGCTCTCGGCTCCTGGCTTCAGATTCGCACAGCTCCAGCTGTTGCAGCCATCTGGGGAGTGAAACAGCAGATGGAAGACCTCTCTCTCTCTACCTCTCTCTGTAACTCTTTCAAATAAATAAAATAAATATTAAAACAAAACAAAACAATAACACAAAGATTTGTTTTTCACAGTTATGAAGAGTGTGATCAAGGTGCTGATGGATTTGGTATTCCGTGAGATCCTGTTTCCTGGCCTATAGACAGCTTTCTCTTTGTGCCCTTACATGGCAGAAGATGGAAATGGACTTTCATTTCCACCCTTGTGAAGGCCCCACCTCCAAAGACATCACCTTAGGGGTTAAAATTCTGACATACGGATTTGGGAAGACAACAAACATTCAGTCTATAGCAAGGGATTATTACATGTACCTTAGTTTTTATCTAGGACACAGAGAGCATAGAACGTGCTGCAGTTGTAACTGAGAAAGAAGCAACAATCACTTCTGTTAGGAGAGGGTGATGAATGTTCTTTGCAGTTTGTACCATGGCTTTATCTCTGTGCTGAGATGTCATCAAGTGATCTTCCTTTAGTCCCCACACCCATCACCATTAGAGTGGTGTGATCCGATGGTGTGCTGTGAAACTGTTTTTTAAAAAGAAAACATAGCCCTACTTATGAGTGTCAGACCCTGTATCAGCTGACACATGTCCAGGGCTCATTCATTCATCCTTCCTCCCTCCCCCTTTATTTCCAAATAGTTTCAGACTTACCAAACAAAAACTGTGAAATAGGAAGAAGAGTTTCCATATACTCCATACCCAGCATCCCCTATTAACATCTCATATTAGTATAAAATTTGTCACAATAAACCACACCCAGTTACACCTTCTTTTTTTTTTTTTTTTAAGCTAAACTCCCTGTAGCCCTCCCACCCCTGCCAGCCTCCAGTAATCGCCATTCTGTGTTCAGACTGAGGTTTTGGTTTGTGTTTTAGCTCCAACACAGGAGGGAGAACATATGGTATCTATCTGTGTCTGGCTGACTTCATTTAACATATTGTCTTCCAGTTACATCCATTTTCTACAAGTGACAGGACTTTTTTGTAGCTGAACAGTATTCCTTTGTGTATATACACATTCTATTTTAGCCATTCATCTGATGATGGACACCTGGGTTGGCTCCATTGTTGCTGTGGATTTGTTCTGAGAGGAATGTGGTGGGGGCAAGAGGCCCAGAGTCACCACACAGACCCCGGGAGTCAGGTGAAAGCAGGCCAGAGGCGAGCAGCCTGCAGACTCATTTAATTCAGTTGGTACAGCAGCTTATATAGATGAGGCAGCCAATTTGGTCAAGGGGTGGTTTATGCCCTAACCAATCGCAGGCTGTTGCCAGGCAGTTTCCAAAGCCATCCAATCACAGCCTGTTGCCAGGCAGGCTCTGTTGCCAGCGTCCATCTTGGCATGGCCTTCTCATTCCACCACATTTCCCCCTTTTCGTTTGTTTTTGAGCATTGGGAGGCATAATTCTTGACCATACCATTGTTGACCCCATTTCCATGTGGTCTCCGTATGCAGCTATGCCTGTCTTAGGTTGTCCCCCAGGGGATCTTACCCGTCACTGACTAACCAGCGCTCAAAATGAGAGACCACAGGAGTGCGTGCTCATTTAGGGCTAGTAATAAGGAACAACGGTAATCAGGAATGGTGTGATTCCACACAGGCTGTGGGCCATTCGAGTGGCTGACCAGAGCTAAGTTGGGTATAAAGCAGTAGTGGAGTAGCTATGGGCAGTTTCTCAGGGTAGGATGATAGGGCAGCAGCTTGACAATTGGTAGCAGGTGCATCTGCTAACAAGGCTGACTCTCAGTCTTGGTCAGCTGGTTCTGGCGGTCAGTTGCATTTCATAGTTTCTGGTCTTTGTTCCATCTTGAGTAGACTTTTTTATTTTTATTTTTTAAATTTATTTGAAAGGCAGAGTTAGTGAGGAGGGCAGACAGAGTGAAAGAGAGATCTTCTACCTGCTGGTTCACCCACCCAAATGGCTGCAATGGCCAGGGCACGGCCAGGCCAAAGCTAGGAACCTGGAACTTCCTCCAGGTATCCCACATGGATACAGGGGCTCAGGCCTTGGGCCATCTTCCACTACTTTCCCAGGTGCAATAGCAGGGTGCTGGATCAGAAGTGGAGCAGAGGCCAGCACTGTGGGGTAGCAGGTAAAGCCACTGCCTGCAGTGCCGGCATCCCATATGGGTGCAAGTTCGAGTCCCAGCTGCTCCACTTCTGATCTAGCTCCCTGCTATGGCCTGGGAAAGCAATAGAAGATGGCCCAAGTACTTGGGTCCCTGCACCCACGTGGAAGACCCAGAAGAAGCTCCTGGCTCCTGGCTTTGGATTGGTACAGCTTTGGCCATTGTGGCAACTGGGGAGTGAACCAGTGGATGGAAAACTTCTCTCTCTTTTTCTCTCTCTCCACCTCTGCCTCTCTGTAACTCTGCTTTTCAAATAAATAAATAAATCTTAAAAAAAAAAGAAGGGGAGCAGACAGGTCTTGAACTGGTTGTTGTCGTTTATCTGATCAGTAGGAACTGTGTCAATGTGGTGAAGAAATACTCCTTACAGTGTGAAGTCTCCCAAGCTCAGTGAAATTACCTAGTTAACTGGTCCTCCAAACCAGAAGTAGTGTCCAGAGAAAAAGTACTATCCTAGAAGGGCTCAGACTTTTTGGGAATAGAAGCATTGCTTTCTTAGAAAGGAAACAGAGTGTGGCATTGGCAGGGCCAAGCATGGAATGTCCCCCAGACTGAGCAGGAATCCTAAGACTGAAAAATGAAGAAAGAAATGCCTTATAAAAAAATGAAGTAACTTACTAGGGCAACTTACATATGGGATTCTACACCATTGTGGCAGGTGAGCTGTGCATAGCTATAACAAGGCTTATTCTCCACAAATAGAAGGTGCAAGGTCTTATGCTTTCAAAAATCATAAAGGAGCTATGGGTTGTAACTTGTGTTGCATAGCCCCTTAGGCATTGTGCTGGGCTGTCCCACTTTATCAGACAGGCTAGTGCCAGACTCTTAAACTTTATGGCTGGAGAGTGGCATCAGTTAGGTGGACATCTCCCTTCTGAGAATGAGACTCAATATAGCATCACTAGGGTTTGCTATTGCACAGGAAGCCAATTATTGGTCCTGTCAAGTGGTTATAGTTTGCAGTGGCATCAAATTTTTTGCAAAACAGGCCTAAGAGTCTCTCAAGGAAGCTGATTGTTACAGCCAGGACAACTCTAATGTGAACGCCCACCCATGATGGGTTGGATTTTGCTGGTAGGATTATAGTATCCTCAGTCCTCAGTGGAAGAACTCTGTTGGATGTGGGACCCAAGTCCAGTTTTTTCAAGATCAAAGACTGAGAGTCTTTTTTTTTTTTTTTTTGACAAGTAGAGTGGACAGTGAGAGAGAGAGAGAGAGAGAGAGAGAGAGAGAAAGGTCTTCCTTTGCTGTTAGTTCACACCCCACCCCCAATGGCCGCTGCAGCCGGCGCACTGCACTGATCTGAAGCCAGGAGCCAGGTGCTTCTCCTGGTCTCCCATGCGGGTGCAGGGCCCAAGCATTTGGGCCATCCTCCATTGCACTCCCGGGCCACAGCAGAGAGCTGGACTGGAAGAGGGGCAACCAGGACAGAATCTGGCACCCCGACTGGGACTAGAACCTGATGTGCCGGCGCCGCAGGCGGAGGATTAGCTTAGTGAGCCGCGGCGCCAGCCCAAGAGTCCTGATGCGCAGGAAAGTTAAGGGCCGGAAGGTGCCATAGCTGGAAACCTGTTGCTGGTATGTTTAAAAGGACACTCATTGCAGTGTGACTGCAGCATTTGGGAGGGAACGGCGGCTCTACCTATCAGTTACGTCGACAGCAGCAGCAGTACACAGAGCTTTGGAAAGATGCAAAAGACAGTTTTGCTTCTCCTCAAGCAGCAGAAGCAGACACAGATGGGGGGAAGGAGGAGGGTATGGGAGAGTGTGCAGCAAAGAGCCAACACTACAGGGCTGAGGCTGCTTTCCCCGGGGAAGGCCCGCAGGCAAGGCTGGCTCTTTGCTAGCATCTGAGAACTTAGCTTCAGGAAGGTTCCCACTGTTCCTTACAAGAGTGCCTCATTGTGCTGAAACTGTCTGTACAAATCCTGATTTATGCTTGTCTCCTTCTGGGAGTCTGGAACTGTGGGACATGATAGGCAGCAGGTGCCTCTGTCAGCAGCCCTGAATAAAAACCCTGGCAGCAAAATCTAGCACGCTTTTCCTGGTAGACCCCATTTCACAGGTGTCATCACAACACATGTCCTGCGCAACTCCTCTGGAGAGCTCTGCTGATTGGCTTTGCATTTTCTCCCCATAATAAGTGAAAGCCAGAAGTACATATCTATGCTGAATCCTGTCAGCCCTCCTAGTAAATCAGCAAATCTTCCTGTCATCTTGGGGACTGAGGACATGGAGAGCATATTGAGTGTCACTGGAGAGTCAGAGTACAGCACATGAAAGCAGAGGTCAGCCAGAGTTTCCTGGGCAGAAGCGATCTGCCTGCAGGCCTCAGCTCAGCCCAGTGATCGCAAGGGCCCTCTGGTCTACTTCACAAGTCTCCTGGTGAAATTGATGTCTGGTGGAAAAAGGAAGATGACGTACACTGATAAACACAACTTTGAGACTCAACACCCCAGAGTACTGTTGCTGTGCCCATTGGTAACAGTACCCAATAAAGTCTATTTTTTTTTTTTAAGATTTATTTATTTGAAAGAGTTAAGAGATCGGTCTTCCATCTGCTGGTTCACTCCCCAGATGGCCACAGTGGCTGGAGCTGAGGCATAGTAAGGAGCCAGGAGCTTCTTCCAGATCTCCCATGTAGGTGCAGGGGCCCAAGGACCTGGGCCATCTTCCACTTCTTTCCCAGGCCATAGCAGAGCTGGATCAGAAGAAGAGCAGCTGGGACTAGAACTGGCCCCCATGTAGGATGCTTCAGACCAGGGCTTTAACCAACTGCGCCACAGTGCTGGCCCCCAAGTAAGGTCTTTTCCAAGATCAAGGTGCAGGTTTTTTCCTGGCACATTTTCTAGTGCCTGCAATGTGCCTTCCTGAAATCTGTTCCAAATAAATTGTTCCATCCTTGATTTCAGAATGACTGTCCAAGAAAGTTCTGAGCAGGTTTTTGTCCATGGTGTCAGTTCTTTAGCCTTGTAAGTCTGGACAACAACCCTATATGTTATGTATAGAAAGTTCAGGGCCAGGCCAGTGCCCCGGCTCACTTGGCTAATCCTCTGCCTGTGGCACCGGCACCCCAGGTTCTAGTCCCGGTTGGGGCGCCAGTTCTGTCCTTGTTGCTCCTCTTCCAGTCTAACTCTCTGCTGTGGCCCGGGAAGGCAGTGGAGGAGGGCCCAAGTGCTTGGGCCTCTGCACCTGCATGGGAGACCAGGAGGAAGCACCTGGCTCCTGGCTTCAGATCGGAGTAGCTCCAGCCATTGCAGCCATTTGGAGGTGAACCAATGGAAGGAATCCCTTTCTCTCTCTCTCTCACTGTCTAACTTTGCCTGTCAAAAAAAAAAAAAAAAAAAAAAAGAAAGAAAAAGAAAGAAAGTTCAGGGCCAACTTCACCTATGTAGGCCCTTTGCAGTTCTATCCTTGGAGGCCTTATCTGTATCACATGCAATAAATTAAATTGTCTCAAGAGTATACTCTCATGATAATTTTTTTAAAATTTTATAGAGTATTTAAAAGGATTTATAATTCTTTCAACATTTTAGCAATCTTTGGGGATAGGAGGGAAACGTTGAAGATTAGGGAAACCTGGTCTAAACATTATTTTAGAAATACTTTTATAAATATAAAAATTGACATGTAATAAAATTATCTATTACATTTTATGGGCATTTATTAATTCATATTTGCAATTTTCTATTTGTGCCTTGGAATCCATGGTTTTATTTTGCTTTATATTTCAGGTCTCACCAATTTTCAAAGGTCCTTGACAAGCAAATAGATCCTAGGCTCTGTGTTGTTGCTGCCTAATTGATACCTAGACATTACTGTCATCAGTTAAATTATATTCCCTCCAAAAAAGGTAACTTAGAAGCCGGTGGTACCTGTGAAGGTGACCATATTTGGAAATAGGATCTCAGCAGAGTAAATCATTAAGATGATATCATCTTGGATTAGGTAGGTACTGTGGTTTGAATGTGTACCCCAAAGTTCTTGGGTTGAAAATTAATCCCAATGCAACAGTGGGATCTGTAAGAGGAAATTAACAACCTGGCATTGTAGCAGAGCAGGCTAAGTCACTGCTTGCAATCCCACGATCCTTATCAGAGTGCTGGTTCAAATATGGCTACTCTGCTTGTGATCTAGCTCCTTGCTAATGCATTTAGGAAGGCGGCAGATGTCCCCCAAGTACTTGGGCCCCTGCCATCCATGTGGGAGACCCAGATGGAATTCCTGGCTCCTGGCTTCAGCCTCGTCAAGCATTGGCTGTTGCAGGCATCTGGAGAGGGAACCAGCAGAAATCACTCTCTTCTTCTTTTCCTCTCCTCTTTTCTTTCTCCCTTTCCACCCCCACCCTTCCACTCTGCCTTTCAAAAAAAAATAAATAAATAAATCTTTTTAAAAAATTAGGCAGAAAAGAATACACGTATGGACTGAGTTGTATATGATATGCAATGTGTTCTTTCTGACCCAGGATCAAGTCAAAAGTTGAAAGCCACTGCTTGACCATATTCAGCCACATTCTGTTTTTTTTTTTTTAAAGCTTTATTTATTTATTTGAAAGTCAGCGTTAGAGAGAGAGAGAGAGAGAGAGAGAGAGGTCTTCCATTTGCTGGTTCACTCCCCAATTGGCCTCAGCATCTGGAGCTGCGCCAAGCCGAAGCCAGGAGCCAGGAGCTTCTTGCGGGTCTTCCACGCGGGTGCAGGGGCCCAAGGACTTGGGCCATCTTCTACTGCTTTCCCAGGCCATAGCAGAGAGCTGGATGGGAAGTGGAGCAGCCGAGTCTCGAACCGGTGCCCATATGGGTTGCTGGCACTTCAGGCCAGGGTATTAACCCACTGCGCCACAGCACTGGCCCCCCAATTCTGTTTTTTTTTTTTTTTTAAATATACTCATTTATTTCCATCTACTTGGAAGGCAGAGGGACAGAGAGGAGAGATCTTTCATCTACTGATTTGCTCCTCAAATGCCCCCAACAGCTATGGCTGGGCCAGGTGAATTAAGGAGCCCAGAACTCCCCAGCCTCCCACACAGGTGGCAGCAACTCAAGCATCTCTTCCATCATCTGACGGTTCCCAGAATGCATTAGCAGGAAGCAGGGTCAGAAGCAGAGTAGCCAGGGTTTGAACAAGCACTCTTCCATGTCATGTGAGTGACACAGCAGCAGCTTAACCTGTGCACCACCATACCCACCCCTACATTGTGATTTTCATCTGTGTCCTTTAAGGAGGATATTGTTGGCGTTTTAGTTCAGATCCTTGTATATTCCACCTTGGGCTTACTGGAACACAGCAACTCCCAGACCACTTTTGTGTCCACTCTCAGCACGTGTACAGAGCATGCTGGCCAACAGAGAGGTCATAGGACCACAGTGGAAAGCAGGTAGCTCTCTTGGGATAAAGCTACATAATCGCCCAGCTGGGTACTTTCTGACTTTTTCCTTGGCTCACGCTTCTCTGGACATGCTGGTCTCCTTCCTGTTCTTCCAACAGACCCATGCTCCCACCTCCTGGCTCTTGGCTTTCCTTCCAGATAGCTGTATGCCTTGCTGGTTAAGTGTTAGCTTTCCAGTGACACCTCCCCCGATGAGATTACTAACCTCATAATCTCTTTCACCCTCTCACACTGGCTTTTTGTCTTTTTTATTTTACCCCACTGAGATATAAGTTCTTTTTTTTTTTTTAAGACTTATTTATATATTTGAAAGGCAGAGCTACAGAGAGGCAGAGACAGAGAGAGAGAGAGGTCTTCCATCCACTGGTTCACTCCTCAGATGGCCGCAACAGCTGGAGCTGTGCCTATTCGGAGCCAGGAGCCAGGACCCTCCTTCGGGTCTCCCACATGGGTGCAGGGGCCCAAGAACCTGGGCCATCTTCTACTGCTTTCCTGGCCATAGCAGAAAGCTGGATCAGAAGTGGAGCAGGCCGGTGCCGTGGCTTAACAGGCTAATCCTCCACCTTGTGGCACCGGCACACCGGGTTCTAGTCCTGGTTGGGGCGCCGGATTCTATCCCAGTTGCCCCTCTTCCAGGCCAGCTCTCTGCTATGGCCCGGGAAGGCAGTGGAGGATGGCCCAAGTGCTTGGGCCCTACACCTGCATGGGAGACCAGGAGGAAGCACCTGGCTCCTGGCTTCGCATCAGCAAGATGCGCCGGCCGCAGTGGCCACTGGAGGGTGAACCAACGGCAAAAAGGAAGACCTTTCTCTCTGTCTGTCTCTCTCACTATCCACTCTGCCTGTCAAAAAAAAAAAAAAAAAAAAAAAAAAGAAGTGGAGCAGTGAGGACTTGAACTGATGCCCATATGGGATGCTGGCCCTGCAGGCTGTGGCTTTACCCACTATACCACAGTGCCGGCCCTTGAGATATAAGTTCTAAGACAGTAAGGGCTATGTTTCAGATATTGTTATTTCTACAACTTAAGAGTGGTGGTATATCGTAGGCTCTCAGTGAAATTTTCTTGAATGAGGGATTTGATTAATGATTCCAGCTGGCCACTCTGCCCTTATCTTCCCCTCTGCTTCATGTCGCTCATTCTCTATCTGGTACCCCCATAACTCTCCTTGTAAGTGTGGGATGGAGTGTCTGGCTCTATGGTAGAGGAAGGACATGTCATCCTTGTAACTAGGCACCCTTAAAATGCTCATAGCAAGAAGACAGCTTATAAGAATCTCCCTTCTTACAGATTCCATTATTGCCTCTTCCTATCAGACCCTGAGAATCCCTGGTGTCCCCCCACCCCGCCCTTTTCTTTGTTAAAGCTTTTATTTAATAAATATAAATTTCATAGGTACAGCTTTTGGAATATAGCAGTTCTTCCCCCCATACCCACCCTCCCATCCTTACTCCCATCCCACCTCCTACCCCCTCTCCCATCCCATTCTTCATTAAGATTCATTTTCATTTATCTTTATATATAGACGATCAACTTAGTATATACTAAGTAAAGATTTCAACAGTTTGCACCCACACAGACACACAAAGTATAATACTGATTCACAGCATTTTTTTTTCTCCCCAGGATACTTCTCCTCAGATTGCCCTGTGACTCTGCGGCCTGCAGACTAAGATGTGAGGTTGTGCCAATCCCCTAGCACTGTCAGGCCCCCAGTGCCATGACAGAATGTAGGCCTTCCTCATCCAGCTGGGGGACTAGACTCTAAATCCCAGGATTTCCCTGGATGCAGAGAAATGGTACTGCCAAGGAGACAGGAAAAATTCTGTCTAGGCTCCTGTGATGGTTAATTCTCTGTATCAACTTGACTGGACCACAGGGTGCCCAGTTATTTGGCCAAACATTATCCTGGGTATTTCTGTGAAGGTGTTTTTGGATGACATTAACATTTGAATCAGTGGAATGAATAAAGAAGATTTCCTTATCTGATGTTGCAGGGGCAGGAGGAAGTTTATCCACTCAGTTGAAGGTCTAGAAAGAACAAAATTTCTCGCCCTCCTTTGAGGAGAAAATGTTTTTAAAGATTTGTTTACTTCTTTATTTATTTGAATGGCAGAACATGAGAGAGAGAAACAGACAGACTGACTTTATCCACTGCTTACTCCACAGTTGGCCACAACAGCCAGGTCTGGGCCAGAAGACTCCTCCTGACAGATTTAGCCAGAACACTGGTCTTTTTTGCCTATGGATGCTAATGAAACACCACCAATTCTGAGTCCCAAGCTTGCCAGATTTCACACTGGAACTTAGAATAATGACTCTTCTACATCTCCAGCTTGCCACCTACAGATCTCAGGACTTAGCTCACATAATTGCATGAGTCACCAATTTGTCATATGTATATATACACGCCATTGGTTCTGTTTCTGTGGAGAATCTTGACTAGTAAAATCCTCCCCATCAGAGACTGCTATTTCTTTCTTTCTTTTTTTTTTTTTTTTGACAGGCAGAGTGGACAGTGAGAGAGAGACAGAGAGAAAGGTCTTCCTTTTGCCTAGTGAGCCGCAGCGCCGGCCCAGAGACTGCTATTTCAATTAACAAGATTTCAAAGTACCTCATAATGAAGTAATGGGGCCAAGAGTACACAATTTAATACTGAAATATGGATGGAAAGGAAACAACAACAAATAAAATAGGTCACATGTACTGCTAATTACCAACAAAACAGAATTCGGTTAATAAGCCTTTAAATAGAACTTCATTATATAAAGAGAAGATTAATTCATTACCAGAATAAAGTGGGAAAAGTTAGATATATTTTTTTCTTTTTCTTTTTTTATCATTTGGAGGTGACACATACTCTAAAAGAACTAAAAGTTCTTCTCTAACAGACACAAAAAGAACATTTAGGAAATTATCCCAAGTAGGAAAATGAAAAACCACCCACGGCTCCATGCCCAAACATAAAACATTACAATATTTGTGGATTTGGGGGCCACCACTTGTGACAGACACTTACATCAGAGCCATTTGGATACCCATGCCTGGCTACAAGATCTTTGCCTTTCACTTTTATTATCCTAAAAGTAATAAAGCAGTTTGGCAGCATCTTAGAATGAGAAATTCTTGACTAGAAAGAACACAAGCAGTGAAAAATGAAAAACATCTCATGGAAAATTTTTCTGACTTGATGTTCAAAGTGCCAGATACAACAGTTCCCCCTTATTCAAGGTTTCCATTACCTGTGGTCAATCATAACTCAGAAATAAAACATGGAAAACTCTGCAAACATACAACACATAGGTTTTCAATTGCATGCTGTTCTGAATGGCATGATGAAATCGCGCACAGTCCTACTTCATCCCACTGGGGACACGAATCGCTCCTTTGTCCAGCATATCCACACTGTATGTGCCACTCACTCATTCGTCAGGCAGTACAATATCAACTGTCATGGTGCTGCACTGCCTATGTTCAACTAATCCTTATTCGTCTTAATAACATTCCTAAAGCACAGGGCTAACAATGCCGACAATTCAGATAAGCCAAAGAGAAGACGTAAATTGCTTCCTTTAAGTGAAAAGGTGAAATTATACTAAGATACTCTGAGGGAGAGAAACCATATTCATGGAACTTTTATTACAGCACATTGCTATACAGTTATTCTATTATACTGTTGTTAATTTCTTACTAGGCTTAAGTTATAGATTAAACTTTATGCCAGATACACAAGTATAGGAACATAGTGTATACAGGATTTGGTATTATCTGTGGTTTTGGGGATCATTTAGGGGTCTTGGGACTATGCCCAGCAAATAAAGGGGGACCACTGTATGGCCATTCCTTGCCTAGGAGGTGATTTCTGAAGTGGAATCAATATGATTTGGGTTTATTTTTATATTTTTTAAAGATCTGCTTATTTATGTGAACGGCAGAGTGACAGAGGAAAACAGAGAAGGAAAGAGATCTTCCATCTGCTGGTTCACTCCCCAGATGGCTCCAATGGCCAGGGCTGGGCCAGGCTGAAGCCAGGAGCCCAGAACTCCACCCAGGTTTGCCATGTGGTGGCAGGGCACCAGCAGATGAGCCATCTCATCTGCTGCCCTCCCAGGTGCATTAGCAGGAAGCTGGATCGGAAGCAGGAAAGCTAGGACTCAAACTGACACTCAGATGGGTGCCAGTGTTGCAGGTGGTTTAACCTACTATGCCACAACGCCAGCCCCAGAATCAACATGTTTTCAAATTCTGGGAAGTGGTGACTCAATCTGTTGCTACTTTTCTGTTTTTCATGAGAAGCAGCTTCCTTAATTTTAATTCATATCACTGAGGGAATATATTGAACTCAACATGTTTACCTACTGTGGATTTTATAATTAGTAGGAATAATTATTAGAAATCAAGAGCTCCCTTATCTTTAAAGTTCACATAGAACAGGGCAAGTGCATGGGGTAGCCTTGCTTATAAGAGCCCAATCTCAAGAAACTAACCTCGTGAGGAGCCGTGTTAGTCCCTTCCAAGGGCTATAGGCTTCCTCTTGGCCCCTCTGCTTAAAGGTCCCAGCACCTCAGCACCGCTACACTAAGGATGCAGCCTCCTGCATAGAAACCTTGGAGAGCCAAACCATAGTGTCTTCTAAACATGCTTTTTCACTCTTTTTCCAGGCTGGGGACTTCCTCAGTCTTTACTCTCTGATCCCCTTTTTGTTCTCAACTTTGTCTAAATAATTTCTCTTTTCTCTCATTTTATCATATGCAGCTAAAAGAAGCCACAAAGATTCCTCCACGTTTCCTTTGTGGGGTGTCCTGCTTCATCATTCTTGAATCCTGTCTTCCGTAATGCCCTAGAGCATGCACACAATTCAGTCAAGTTCTTGGCCATTTTGTAAGAAGGATGACCTTTCCCCCAGTTCCCAATTCCTCGTTCCTCATTCCCATCTGTGACCTCATCAGAACGGCCTTTACTGTCCATGTTTCTACCACTCAGTAGTCGCTAAGAAGTCAGTTTCCCTGTAGCTCTAGAGCCCTTACCACAATTGCCCATAATGCTCTCTTCAGTGCAACACAGACTCTTTCCCAGCATTACTTCAAAACTACTGCAGGGGCTGGCACTGATGTACAGTGGGTAAGCCACCACTTGTGACACTGGCAACCTATACTGGAGTGCTGGTTTGAGTCCCAACTGCCTGCTAGTGCACCTGGAAAGACACCTGATGATGTCCCAGGTACTTGGGTCCCTGCCACTTACGTGGGAGAACCAGCTTTGGCCTGGCCTAACCTTGCTTTTGTGACCATTTGGGGAGTGAACCAGCAGATGGATAAGATCTCTCTCTCTCTCTCTCTCTCTCTCTCTCTCTCTCTCCCCTTCTCTCTGTGTCTGTCTCTCTGATGTCTGCCATTCAAATAGATCTTACAAAAACAAAAAGCTAGTTCAGCCTCTACCCATGACTGAATTCCAAAGCCATTTCCACAATCTCAGGTATTTGTCACAGCTACACACACCACCACCATCACCACCAGTAACCCAACTCCGCCATATCAATTTCTGTTTCAGTCCACTTCTGCAGACATACCTGAATATCTGAACTAGATAATTTGCAATGGACAGACACTTATTGGCTCACAGTTCTGGAGTCTGGGATGCCCAGCGTCAAGGGACTAGCAAGTTTGGAGTTCTGATCCTGAGACAGTACCTCGGCTGTTGTTTCCTGTGGAGAGAAAACACTTTGTCTTCACATGGCACAAGGTAGGAAAGCAAAGACAGAGGAGGCAGGAGGGCCCCACACTCATCGTTTTTAAAAGCACTAATCCAAAACTCATGACAGGAATGTTCTCTTGCCCTAATCACCCCTTAAAGATGCCACCTGCTGGGGCAGATGTGGTGCAGTAGGTTAAGCTGCCACTTGTGACACTGGCATCCATATCAGAGTGCAGGGTCCAGTCCTGGCTCCTCTGCTTCCAATCAAGCTCCCGACTAATGCCTCTGGGAAAGCAGCCGAAGATGGCTCAAGTACTTGGGCCCCTACCACCCACTGGGAGACCTGGATATATTTCCAGGCTCCTGACTTCATCGTGGCACAGCCCTGGCTGTTGCACTTATTTGGTAGTGAACCAGCAGATGGAAGATCTGTCTCTCTTTCTCTCCCTGTTGCTCTTGCAAATAAATAAATAGTTTAAAAGATTCCACTTCTACTTATTATTATTATTTGAAAGGTAGAGTTACAGAGAAATAGAGATCTTCCATCTGCTGGTTCACTCCCCAAATGGCCGCAATGGCCAGGGCTGGACCACACCAAAGCCAGGAGCTGGGAACTTCTGCCAGGTTTCCCATGTGGGTGCAGGGGCCCAAGCACTTGGGTTATCTTTTGCTGCTTTTCCAAGTGCATCAACAAGGACACAAACCAGAACCCTTATTAGATGCTGGCATCACAGGCATACTATGCCACAGTGCCATGCCCTCCCCACCCCACTCCACTTCTTTATACTGTTATAACAGCATTTAAATTTCAAGTTCAAACCATAGCAGGTGGGGAGGGAGGATGGGAAGAAATGAGGAAAAGAGAGAAGAGTGGCCATGTGGAACTTTAGCAAAAGATGCTGCTCTCTGTGTAGAGGAGATGAGAACAGCTACTAACAAGCGGGGATAGGGTTGGGGGCATTTCTATAAAAGCCAAGGAACCTCCTAGGGGGAAAGAGAAAACTTCACTCTTTTTGAAGTTTCACATTATTAGAAAATCTCTGATAGGCGAGAAAGGTCACCAAGTAATGTCCAAAAGGTAACAGAGCAGAGAGGGCAGGGTCTGTCTGACGCTGAGGGCACCTGACCTCTGCACGATGTGCTGGGGCAGGAGTGGCCTGTGGCCTAGCCACTTCGTGCTTGCCGTGGGGCTCCAGGATGGAGTGATGAGTTGGGACCTGGGAGCCCACAGTGGGCACTAGCCGGACCTTTCAGCAAATCAACGGGTATCTCGAACAGCCCATAAGGAATCATCAGACTGGAAGGTCAATTTTCCAGCATGAAATGCTCTGAGTAAAGGGCCTGAGATTGTTCATTGAACTTATGCAAGGAGTTTGCTAGGAGAGAAGGCAGTGAGGGAGCGGGAGAGGTATGCTAGAAACCTGGAGAAGCAAAGTTAGAGAGAGGGAGACCAGCGATCAGAGAAGCTATGACACATTTAGGGCTGTGACATCCCACACCTTGAGAATGCTGCAAAGAGCACTACCTCCCATACTCCTTTTCCCTTCCCAGGCAAGAACATTTCATTCTTCTTGTTTCCCTTTGTTGGGATACCATGAGGAAGTATAGAGGTACAGCTGACCCCCTTAGGAAGAAGGGCAGTACAGACACAGGGCCTGTCCTCTTCCATCTTAGAAAATGCTAGGTCTCACTCTGACAGGGACAAGTCAACCTCAGGGGTCTTGTGGATCAGCACTCCTCCTTTCATTCTCCACGCTCTTATCTGATGTCACAGCAGTCCTGGGAGGCAGCTGAGGAAATCCAGGCCCAGCGAGGTGTGTGCTTTCCCTAGTGGCTGAATAAGCCTGGAAATCAGCCTCCATCTGCTCTGCCCTCCACAGTGATGTCTCCAGTAATGAGAAATCAACCAAGGAACAATGACTGCACGCCAATGTCTAAGAAATCTTGGTCCAGAGGCTGAAGAACTGCATGATTTTTTAAAGCTTTCTTTCTATTTCTTTGAGATAACATTTTAATTTACATTATACCCAAAGGCTTAATGGCTGCACTAAATAAAAAGAGTTCAATAAATAAAAATAAAAAGACCATAGTACAGCAGGAAAATAGGCAAAGGCTATGAACAAAAATTCAATGAAAAGATAGAATCTCATTCATATAATTTTTTAAAAGATTTATTTACTTGAAAGGCAGAGTTAGAGAGAGGCAGAGGCAGAGAAAGAGACTGGTCTTCCATCTGCTGGTTCACTCCCCAAATGGCCGTAACAGCCAGAGTAGGCTGATCCAAAGACAAGAGCTAGGAGCTTCTTCTGGGTTTCCCAAGTGGGTGCGGGGGCCACAGGACTTGGGCCATCTTCTACTGCCTTCCCAGGCCACAGCAGAGAGCTGGATCAGAAGAGGAGCCGCTGGGACTCAAACCAGCACTCATATGAGATGTTGGCACTGCAGGTGTCAGCCAATACTTATATAATTTTAAAAGTCCCACAATCATGAAAACTAGTAGGATATAATTGCTATCAATTTGTATAATAAACATTTAATTACTGTACAGTTAAGCCACAGTGTTGTCTTTACATGTAAAGACATTACATTATGGCTGCAGCTATCTCCTGGGAAGTCAATTACTGTAATAATTTTTAATAGCAAGAACTGTAAGTTATTAATGGTAAATGTATCTGTTTGGAGCAGGGCATATATGCAGGTACTTTGAAAAATTCATGGAAGTGTATATTATGAAAAAAACTATGCATTGATTTCAAAATTCTTTTTGCACCAAAATAAACTTATCTTTTAATTCCATTGGTCTTGAACTCTTTGAAGTAATCTCATACATGGGCCCAAGTGAAGGCCTGATGGCTTTGAAAATCATAAAGGACCATTTCTCATGAGCGATCCATAGAGAGCAGAATGCCTGAGTGAGGGATGGTAAACTTACATCACTGGTAGTACCGTGGCTGGAATTCTCTATGTTTGCAGGGAAGTTATTAAACTTATACAGTATACAGTATCTTACTCTATACTCAGCAGCAACTTTGACAAGGAATAAGAACTGAGTGTGGGGCCAGTGTTGTGGCTTGGCAGGTAAAGCCATCACCTGTGACACTGGCATCCCATACGGCGCCAGTTCATGTCCTGGCTGCTGTACTTCTGATCCAGCTCCCTGCTATTGGCCTGGGAAAAGCAGCAGGTGATGACCCAAGTACCTGAGGCCTTGACACCCACATTGGAGGCCTAGATGAAGCTTCTGGCTCCTGACTTTGGCCTGGCCTAACCCTGGCCTTTGCAGCCATCTGGGGGGTAAACCAGTGGCTGGAAGATCTCTGTCTCTCCTACTCTCTATGTAACTCTTTCAAAATAAATAAATAAATCTTAAAAAAAAAAAAAAAAAAAGAACTGAATGCTGTCATTGTACTGCCAAGGCAAAGAACCAAAGGCCAGGAAGTCTGCCAGGATGAATCATGAGATTTACCCCAGCCCTGGGGGTAGATTGCAGGCACCCAGGAGTATTGGGCAACCTGGGTGGTGTGGGAGAGAGATTTCAGGAGAAAGGGCGGGGTGTGTTAAAACTCACTGGGACAGTATACAGGGAACCAATGAACCAATGAAGTAATGGTTCTAAAAGCATTAGCAACCTTTTGGGGATATTAACATGACTATTACCTTGAACTCTTCCAAAAACTTTCAATAGCTTGATGGAGGAATTGCAGCTCATAGGAAAGGAGTTGTGCAAATCTCCCTGCAAGGCTGTACTTGTCGTTGAGATACTGCACCAGCACCCTCCTCTGTGATTGTATCTATTCACTGCAGAGCATTTGGATAATAATCCGCACAGAGTTCGGCAGGCATCTGTGCTAGGGGACTCCAGCAAGAAAGGCACTGACGTCCAATAGGCAGTCTAGAAGGCAAGGCTCCAAAGTGCAAGGGCACCATATCCCCTGTACCAGTCACCTTGGCCTCAAAGCTCAGGTCGTACTGGGTTTTAGAAATGAGGTCAATACTAACAATGATGAGCTTAAGTGTAAAGATTTAACTTCACAAGATTAGAGCCATTTTGGACATAACTGCCATCTTGTGTTTTAGGTAATCCTGAGAGTCATCCCAAACCTTATGGGATAAGCCAAGTCATAAAGATAACCTGCAGGAGGACAGGGGGACACAGACATTGGTGGTGACCAAGACTGCACCAGCTCACAGAGCAAATTCGTTAGATGAGATAGACACAGACTTCCAGACCCAGGACAGGCAGGACGTGGGCTATGTTCCTCATAAGCAGGAAACAGCTATAGAAGATATGATGATTCTACGCCCTTCAACATCCTTTAGGAGTAAGGGAATGGGGGCTGGTGCTGTGGCGTAGCAGGTAAAGCCACTGCCTGCAGTGCCGGCATCCCATAGGGGTGCCTGTTTGAGTCCTGGCTGCTCTACTTCCAATCCAGCTCTCTGGTATGGCCTGGGAAAGCAGCAGAAGATGGCCCAAGTCCTTGGGCCCCTGCCAATACACAGGAGTCCTGAAAGAAGCTCCTGGGTCCTGGCTTCAGATCAGCATAGCTCTGGCTATTGCAGCCAATTGAAGAGTGAACCAGCGGATGGAAGACCTCTCTCTCTGCCTCTCCTTCTCTCTCTGTGTTACTCTTTCAAATAAATAAACTAATCTTTTTTTTTTTTTTTTAAAAAAAAGGATTAAGGGAATGGAGTCTCTGAGGGGGGAATGTTGTTGGCAGGCACACAGGATAAAATTGATCAGCTTTGTGAGCTGGAAGACCACACCTTCACCATTCCCCTGTGTGACCTCATGCCCCTACCTAACCACACCTGTGTGCCCACTGGCCAAACAGACTAATTAACCACTCCCCTTTGGAAGTGGATTAAAGGCCTGAAACACAGTGGGCCTGGCCGTTTTTTCCTTTTGTCCTGGACCTGCTGGCTGCCCCTGTGCCTCTGGGGCACGTGGCCTTCGGGCCACCCACTCCATTCTTCCTGCCTGCATTCTCCTCCACGTGGCTGGCTCCTGGTACACGGTATGAATCCAGATTTATCTCTCTTTTAGATAAGGCCCTCACTCTCCTATGTATTTCTTTTACTGAATAAAAAACTTAAAACTTATATATAACAAAAGATAATCTGCTGGTGTTGTCTTGCTGGGCCAGAATGTTCCTTATTTAACTCAAAATGTTTGGAGTTCCTGGCTCCTGGCTTCCACTCGGCTCAGATCAGGCTATTGTGGTCATTCTGGGGAGTGAATTAGCAGATGGAAATGTTCTGGCTCCAGCTCTGTCTCCCTCTCCCTCTGTTGCTCTTTCAAGTAAATAAATTAATGTATATATTTAAAAAAAAAAAAACCTTTAGGGCCCGGCGCCGTGGCTCACTAGGCTAATCCTCTGCCTGTGGCACCGGCACCCCAGGTTCTTGTCCCAGTTGGGGTACTGGCTCTGTTCCGGTTGCTCCTCTTCCAGTCCAGCTCTCTCTGTGGCCTGGGAGTGAAGTGGAGTATAGCCCAGGTCCTTGGACCCTGCACCCGCATGGGAGACCAGGAGGAAGCACCTGGCTCCTGGGTTCGGATCAGTGCAGTGCGCCAGCTGCAGCACGCCGGCCACAGCGGCCATTGGAGGGTGAACCAATGGTAAAGGAAGACCTTTCTCCCTGTCTCTCTCACTGTCAACTCTGCCTGTCAAAAATAAATAAATAAATAAATCTTTAAACTGGTGCAATTTTGTCCTTTGTAAGCATTGATTCTCAGGGGTCTGTCCTAACCCATTTTCTTTTTTACTCCTTTTTTTTTTTTTAAATAAAAAGGATTTGTTTATTTATTTGAAAGTCAGAGAGAGAGGTTCCAACTGCTGGTTCACACCCTAGATGGCCACAAAGGCCAAAGCTGAGCCAGGCGGAAGCCAGAAGCCAGGAGCTTCTTCTGGGTCTCCCACATGGGTGGCAGGGGCCCAAGCACTTGGGTCATCTTCCACTGCTTTCACGAGCCATTAGCAGGAAGCTAAATCAGAAGCGGAGCAGCTGGGACAAGAACCGGCACTGGTATATGTTGCAGACAGCGGCTTTACATATTTTTCCATGACACCAGTCCCTCTTTTTTACTCTTAACATGAAATCCACTGACTTTCAGTAAGTCCTTAAGTGGATTTGGGCAACAAAATCCCTCACTCCCTGAAATGGTCCTGGGCACAATACAACAAATAGACATGGAATTTCGTCTTTAAATAGTACTGCTCTATATTCAGTACAAACCAGCTCATTCCATCCCTTGGTTTTAACCTCTCCTCTGTGCAGATAAACCCCAGATCCATTCCCCAACACTATCCTGAGGTCCAGATCACTATAGCCAACTAATTTCTGGAAATACAGGTACCACACACTTTAACACATTCAAAAATCAACACAGCACCCTTCCCCCATATCTGTTCCTCTTCTTGTGCTTGCTGTTTCAGTGAATTTCAACTATGCACCCAGTTACCCAACTCAGAAAACTGCAAATTAGGGCAGGTATTATGTTGTAGGGAGACCTAGATGTAGCTCCAGGCTCCTGGATTCAGATTGGCTAAGCCCTGGCTGTCACAGGCATTTGGGGAGTGAACCAGCAGATGGCAGGCCCATATTCTCATTCTCTCTCTCTCACTCATAATAAACATTTTAAAGTAAGAAAACTAGATATCATACTTACTTCCTCCCATTCCTACTCTTATACTCCCAAAATCTAATAAATCAACATATTCAGGGCAGGCATTACCTCTTGGAATGGGCACCTGCATCTCATATCAGAGTGCCAGTTCAAATCCCAGCTGCTCTGCTTCTGATCCAGCTCCCTGCTAAGACAGTCCAAGTGCCTGGACCCTAGTTACCGATGTGGGAAACACAGATGGAGTTTCTGGCTCTTGGCTTTGGCCTTGCCCAGCCCCAGCTGTTGCAGACATCTGGGGGTGTAATCAAAGATGGAAGATCTCTCTTTCTCTTTCTCTCCCCACCTTCCACCATCAATCTTTCAAGTAAATAAATAAATCTTAAAAAATAAACAACTTGCCACATCTTACTGATGCCATAGTCTAAGCACAGTATAGAGCTTCTTTTCCACCTCAGTGACTTTTTTTTTTTTTTGAAAGGCAGAGTGGAGAGAGAGAGAGAGAGAGAGAGAGAGAGAGAGAGAAAGGTCTTCCTTTTTGCCATTGGTTCACCCTCCAATGGCCGCTGCAGCCGGTGCATCGCGCTGATGCGAAGCCAGGAGCCAGGTGCTTCTCCTGGTCTCCCATGAGGGTGCAGGGCCCAAACACTTGGGCCATCCTCCACTGCCTTCCTGGGCCATAGCAGAGAGCTGGCCTGGAAGAGGGGCAACTGGATAGAATCCGGCGCCCCATCAGTGCCTCTTGCTTAACACAACGGTGACAAGCATTAGAGGTATAGAACACAGCTCCTGGAGCGAGACTGCTTGGGTGTGCCTTCTGGGTCTGCTCATCTTCAGTATGAGCAACACAATAGTGCCTTAATTTTTGTGTGTGAATAGCACCTGCATAATTGTGAAAACACTTAATTTGTACTGGATAGGGTCAGGCTTTTTAGTAAGTATTAGGTGTTTGCTAATATTAGGACGAGGCCGAGTTCTGCCCTTCATCTCTCAGATCACTCCAGCAGTCTCGCTCCCTGCTTCATAGCCAGTCATCATTCTGAAAGGGAGCTCACATCACTTCAACTTTCAATGGATTATCTTTGTTCTTAAAACCAAGTCCAAAAATGCTATTAATACAAATGTTTGAGAATTAAAAAGTCTAATGATCTTGTGTTACTAGACATGATAGTTATCTTAATGAGAAAGCCCCAGAGGCCTAAAGGGTTAAATACTTGTAAAATCCTACAGGTGCTTTCAAAAATACTGTGAAGTAAGCAAGTGCCTCTTGTTGGTTGATGAGTTTATAATTTTAAACATGGCGACTTAAAGTCTTTTGTCATCCATAGTTATATATGATGTGCTGCTCATAAAACTAAAGCGTTGCTGGTTCTGTGTTTAGCTGTCCTCCTATAGGTTCCTATGGATTTTTTCCAGCCACTTTTATTGTATTCAGTACTTTGGGAGGGCTCTGTAAACAGATGAAGCCAATAATGTATTCACAGTATCAACTGAGAGAAAGTATGGTGAACTGAGGTTACTAAAAACAAAAAGCAATTCAAATCAATTGGCAATCTACAAAAAGAGTTAAAGATTTTAAAAGCTATTATTAAAATTGCTATATTGGTCTATTATGCTATGTTATATGTGTGTACATATTGTATGTCCACATGGGGAAATTTTATTAAGAGTTTTATTTTAAATGGCTTATAGATAAGATTGTCCATAAATTTAAGCTGCTAAAATCAATCAAAGATACATTTTAATTTGTGGGACCTGAATCTGTGTATCATATGTTTTAAACGTGTTGGTAGAAAGAAACTAAAAACATTTTAGATGGTTGTGCTTAAGTTTACTGGCTAAACAAACTACACCATGTTAGATATTTAAGAGGTGTTTTCAAATACATGATTCTTAAAATTTATAGAAGGCATTGGACCTTCTGGTAAATGTTTTCTTAAGTTGTTATCTAATGGTTGAAACGGTTTGCTAAGTATTCATGTGATATTGCTATTGTCAGCAAGCGATCTAGGACTTGCTCCCTCATTTCTCTATTCTAAGCCCAACTTGTTCTTTCATTTCTCTATTCTCTTCAAGGTAGGAAACTAATTCTATTATAAAGGAATCTGTAGGACACACAATTTAATCTTTAGACCTTATAAAAGAGATGGCTAACATTTTTCTGTAATAGCATAGCCAAAATAAGAACTTAAATAATAATCTCATAGCTAGATTCACTTCGCCATCAGCGAAGTATACAGTAAGTAGAAAAAACCTCCCTTTCAGACCAAAGGGAAAGAAAGTTTTAAAGTGAGAATATAATTTTCCTCATGGGCATTGTCTACCTTAGAAAAACTACTACAGAACATGCCTGTGACTATAGACTTGTAGTTCAGGCCACCAAAGATTAGAGATGGGACTTGGGCACTCCCTTGACTTGCATCCTCTGGTCTGCTTTAACACAAACCAGGAGGAAAAGAAAGCTCGGCATCAGAAGCAATGGGTGGCAGGCCTATTAATGGCTGATCTGTACAGTGATCTGCCCTCAAGGAGACCCAACAGGCCAGTCCACTGCAGTGGCTTTCAAATTGGTAAGCCTGGGCTTCAGCAGAAGTCAGCTTGTGAAGAGCCCTGGCAGCTCTACCAAGAGTTGGATCACTGGAAATGGACCTGCCCTGGAGTCGAAGGATGCCCAGGTCAGAGCCACAGATCTTATTGGCTCTAAGCTGAAAAGCCCTTCACTCAGCCCAATTTCCAAAGTGACCACTGCAGCTGAGGGGATGGCCAAGTAGGGTCAGCAGCATTGCAGGCAGAACTGTAAATTTCTTGTTAGAGATGCCCCCTGCCTTTACCTGGCCAGCTCTCCTCCCAGGCCAGCCAAGTAATGAAAGTCAACAGAGTTCCTTCCCCTAGGAGGTTCACACCTCCCTTAGGATATACCCCATGTGAAGAGATAGATAGGCCTGGGCCTCTGAATTTACAAGGCCTAAAGCCCACCAGATTATTATCAAGCCCCTTCTATCAGGTTCTATTTGCCTCTCAATCAGAAAAATTACTTGTAGCTTAGACAGCACCTTTCTTAGCACATCTAATAATGACTCTGTCCTTTGTTCTAGACCCTGTCTAGTGCACTTGGGCCTCATTCCTAAAAAAAAAAAAAAAAAAAAAAAAACAACCAAGTCCAAAGTCCTTAATAGGGGGTGTTGAGCTTTGCCTTTAAGATGCCCATGTACCACATCAGAGTACTTTGGTTAACATTCCAGTTCCTGATTCCAGTTTCCTGCTAATACAGCTCCTGGAGGCAGCAGGAGATGGCCCAAGTAGTTAGGTGCCTGACACTCATGTGGGAGACCTGGATCTTATTCTGGAGCTGGTATAGTGGCATAGTGGGTAAAGCCACCCCCTGTAACACTGGCATCCCATATGGGCACCAATCTGTGTCCCGGCTGCCTCACTTAAAAAAAAAAAAAGATTCATTTAAAATATAAATTTTGTGGCTGGTGCTACAGCGCAGTGGGTTAATGCCCTGGCCTGAAGCACTGGCATTCCATATGGGCGCCGGTTTGAGACCTGGTTGCTCCACTTTCAATCCTGCTCTCTGCTATGGCCTGGGAAAGCAGTGGAGGATGGCCCAAGTCCTTGGGCCCCTGCACCCACATGGGAGACCTGGAGGAAGCTCCTGGCTCCTGGCTTTGGATCGGCACAGCTCCAGCCATGTGGCCAATTGGGGAGTGAACCATTGGATGGATGACCTCTTCTTCTCTCTCTGCCTCTCCTCTCTCTGTGTAACTCTGACTTTCACATAAATAAATAAATCCTTTTAAAAAATTAAAATAATATAAATTTCATAGGTATAGCTTTTTGGAATATAGCGGTTCTTTTCCCATACCTGCCCTCCCACCCTCATTCCCGTCCCACCTCCTACTCCCTCTCCCATCCCATTCTTCATTAAGATTCATTTATAATTATCTTTATATACAGAAGATCAACTTAGTATATACTAAGTAAAGATTTCTTTTTCTTTTCTTTTTTTTTTTTTTGGACAGGCAGAGTGGAGAGAGAGAGAGAGAGAGAGAGAGAGAGAGAGAGAGAGAGAGAGAGAGAGAAAGGTCTTCCTTTACCATTGGTTCACCCTCCAATGGCCGCTGCGGCTGGCGCGCTGTGGCCGGCGCACAGCACTGATCCGAAGCCAGGAGCCAGGTGCTTCTCCTGGTCTCCCATGTGGGTGCAAGGCCCAAGCACTTGGGCCATCCTCCACTGCACTCCCAGGCCACAGCAGAGAACTGGCCTGGAAGAGAGGCAACGGGGACAGAATCCGGCACCCCGACCGGGACAAGAACCTGGTGTGCCGCCGCTGCATGGCAGAGGATTAGCCTATTGAGCCGCGGCGCTGGCCCTAAGTAAAGATTTCAACAGTTTATACCCACACAGACATTAATTCTCATAGTATAATTAATTCTCATAGTATAATACATTAAGGACAGAGATCCTACATGGGGAGAAAGTACACAGTGATTCCTGTTGTTGATTTAACAATTGACACTCTTATTTATGATGTCAGTGATCACCCAAGGTACTTGTTATGAGCTGCCAAGGCTATGGAAGCTTTCTGAGTCCACAAACTCAGTCAGTATTTAGACAGGGCCATAAGTAAAGTGGAAAGGCACCTCCTTCTTTGATGGTCCCTCCTTTCCACTGGGATCTAACTCACAGAGATCTTTCATGTAGGGCATTTTTTTTTGCCACAGTATCTTGGCTTTCCATGCCTGAAATGCTCTCATGGGCTTTGTAGCCAGATCTGAATGCCTTAAAGCTGATTCTGAGGCCAGAGTGCTGTTTACAGCGATTGCCATTTTATGAGTCTGCTATGTGGCCTGCTTCCCATGTTGGATCATTCCCTCCTTTTTAATTCTACCTACTGTCATTAGCAGACACTTGGTCTTATTTATGTGATCGCTTTGACACTTTTTCCTATCTTTATGATCAGTTATGCACTTAAAATGATCACTTTACCTAGTACAATGGCATTAGTACCTGCCAACTTAATGAGATTTGGAGTTCCATAGCAAGTTTTTAGCTTGACCCTTAGGAGTAAGTCCAAGGGAACATGTGCCAAAGTGTATATCTCCTTCCTCTCTTATTCTCACTCTTATTTTTTTATTTTTTTAAATATTTATTTTATTTATTTGAAAGAGTTACAGAGAGAGGTAGAGACAGAGAGAGAGGTCTTCCATCTGCCAGTTCACTCGCCAGATGGCCGCAACAGCTGGAGCTGTGCTGATCTGAAGCCAGGAGCCAGGAACTTCTTTCAGGTTTCCCATGTGGGTGCAGAGGCCCAAGTCATCTTCTACTGCTTTCTCAGGCCATAGCAGAGAGCTGGATTGGAAGTAGAGCAGCCAGGACTTGAACCAGTGTCCGTATGGGATACCATTGCTTCAGGCCAGGGCTTTACCCACTGTACCACATCGCCGGCCCCTCCCACTCATTTTTTACAGGGATTAATCTTCAATTGGATTTAAATGCCTAAGAGTACTTCTGTGTTAAGAGTTCAACCAAGGCCGGCGCCGCGGCTCACTAGGCTAATCCTCCGCCTTGCGGTGCCGGCACACCGGGTTCTAGTCCCGGTCGGGGCACCGATCCTGTCCCGGTTGCCCCTCTTCCAGGCCAGCTCTCTGCTGTGGCCAGGGAGTGCAGTGGAGGATAGCCCAAGTGCTTGGGCCCTGCACCCCATGGGAGACCAGGAGAAGCACCTGGCTCCTGCCATCGGATCAGCGCGGTGCGCCGGCCGCAGCGCGCCTACCGCGGCGGCCATTGGAGGGTGAACCAACGGCAAAAGGAAGACCTTTCTCTCTGTCTCTCACTGTCCACTCTGCCTGTCAAAAAAAAAAAAAAAAAAAGAGTTCAACCAAAGGTATTAAGTAGAAAAAGAAAATACTAAAAAGAATAAAATCATAAGCTGTTCCTCAACAGTGAGGACAAGGCTGATCAAGCCATTGCTTCTCATAGTGGCAGTTTCACTTCTATCCATTTTCTTTTAGGGTGCTCAGTTTTCACAGATCAGGGAGAACATATGGTATTTGTCCCTTTGGGACTGGCTTATTTCACTCAGTATGTTTTCCAGATTCCTCCATTTTGTTGCAAATGACTGGATTTCATTTTTGTTTTTACCACTGTGTAGTATTCCATAGAGTACATATCCCATAATTTCTTTATCCAGTCTTCAGTTGATGGGCATTTAGGTTGATTCCATGTCTTAGCTATTGTGAATTGATCCATTCCCCTGCTAATGGCCTTGGAAAGCAGTGGAAAAATGGCCCAAGTACTTGGGCCCCTGTAGCCATATGGACACCTGAATGAAGCTCCTGTCTTTCGCCTGCCCTAGCCCTGATTTTCACAGGCATATGCAGAGTGAAACAGTAGATGGGAGCTGTCTATTTCTGTCTATCAGATAAAAAACAATTCAGGGGGCCGGTGCTGTGGCATAGCTGGTAAGGCTGCCGCCTGCAGTGCCAGCATCCCACATGGAAGCTGGTTCAAGTTTCAGCTGCTCCACTTCCCATCCAGGTCCATGCTATGGCCCAAGTCCTTGGGCTCCTGCACCCGCATGGGAGACCCAGAGGAAGCTCCCGGCTCCTGGCTTTGGATCAGTGCAGCTCTGGCCATTGCAGCCAGCTGGGAAGTAAACCAGCAGATGGAAGATCTCTAGATCTCTCTCTCTCTCTGCCTCTTTTTTCTCTTTGTGTAACTCTTTCAAATAAATACATAAATAAAGCTTAAAAAAAAATCCAATATATGGGCTGGTGCTGTGGCTCACTTGGCTAATCTTCCGCCTGCAGCGCTGGTACCCCGGGTTCTAGTCCCAGTTGGGGCGCCAGATTCTGTCCCAGTTGCTCCTCTTCCAGTCTAGCTCTCTGCTGTAGCCCGGGAAGGCAGTGGAGGATGGCCCAAGTGCTTGGGCTCCTGCACCCACATGGGAGACCAGAAGGAAGCACCTGGCTCATGGCTTTGGATTGGCACAGCGCGCCAGCCGTAGCAGCCATTTGGGGGGTGAACCAATGGAAGGAAGACCTTTCTCTCTGTCTCTCTCTCTCTAACTCTGCCTGTCAAAAAAAAATCCAATATATGCTATGCATATAAAACATACCTAAGAAGATCTTACACTTATGATTCTAATTTCTAATTATAAAATGCTCACTTGTCAGGCTTTGAGCTTTACTTTGAGGAGGCAATCTCTGAGAAATTAAGTAGCCACCAATGAGGCAAAGGAAGAGGGGCATAGAGAATAGGGCGACCTAAGAACAATACACATAGATCAACAGGTTCCATTGTCCAGAGGGAAAACAGTGCCTGTATATCAGGAAACCAAAAGGTGTGAACCAGTGAACGGGAGGTATGTATCTCTCTCTCTTTCATCTCTCTCTTTCTCCTGTCTTCTCTCTCCCACCATCTCTCTGTACATTTCAAATACAAAATTGTAAACAAAATTAAAACATTTATATTTGCTAATGTCTACATTCAATAAAACTTCACAGAAACAATAAGGTTCTTTCTCTTACACGTGGAGACATCACTCTGTTCTCTTCTGGCTTGCCACACTGCTGCCAGTCCAATAGCACTTCCTTCAAAGCTACTATTTCATGCCTATCTTCTCATCCCCTGGCCACTTTTAATACTTTGCCTTTGTCTTTATTTTGCAGTTTCAGTATAATGAATTGATTTGTACATTTCTTTGTTTGTAATCTATTCTTCTGGGACTTTGCTGAGTGTGTTTTCTTTGGATTAGTGTTACGAATCAGTTCTGGAAAAATAAATCTATGCCATTACATCTAGGAGAGTGCCTCTGCCCAGTTCTTCTCTCCTCTGGTATTCCAATCAAACAAATGCTTCTACTGGTTTTCCCTTGAGGAAGGAGTCTGAAATACCAGACCTTTGGGTAATTACTTTGTCTCCTTTCTGAATATGTGAAGCTTATAAAATAGTGGTTAAGTGGTTAAAATCCCTCTTAAGATTTAAAAGGATCTAACTTTATAAATATCTAGAAAGCTAAGATATCCCAACCTTCAAAACAAATAGCCACTGTCCCCTCCCCCGCCCTAATTTCCCAATATGTATTGAGAGTGTTTTCTGTTTATTTGCCTGCAGGATTGCATAGTTGCTGGAAGTTAAAAATGTTGCTTCTTTGTCTTTATAACTATTAGCCAAAGTCCCATTAATGGAAAGCACTTACTGGAAATCTAAAAGGAATTGACGCAGGTGACTCCTTATCTTGGGTTACATCAGTTAAGTTGCTTCTAATACATTATTATTTGTTCTCCTCCTCCTCCTCTTCTTCCTCCTCCTCCTCCTCCCCTTCTCCCTTCTGCTCTTCTTCTCTTCTATTCTCTTCCTTCTCTTCTTCCTCTTCTGCAGTGGTTGGAAGAGTCAAAAGTCAGCAGATTTAAGTAGAAATTTGGTCACTCTATACACAAGGCAAACTGGAAGTCTTACCTCCAAAGAGGAATTGAATTCAGCGTTGGAGCAGTAAATTACTGCATTGTGTGAGCTCCTGACAGCATGGAGAGAAGAGAGCAAGCTGGGAGAACCAGGTAGGCCACTCTGTGTAAGCTGGCTCTTCCCCCACTCCAGGAACTCCGATACCCTGATTTTATAAGATGACCTTTTTAGATCGAAAGAGGCTTCTCATAGAAGACAAATTTAATGACATTACTGCTAACACCAGGCATACCAACTATTCACTCTGTGAGATGGCACGGACTTTGTGGAGTTCTACAAGACAAAGCCTAAGTACTTGTCCTGGCTGAAGACCTAGGAAAGTGGAGGCAAGAGTCAATTTACACACCGAAGTGGAAGGGCTTCCAGTTCCCCATTCTCCAAGCCAAAGCTTCTTAGCTATGTTCTCCATCTCCCACCACTCAGTGGCCTGCCTGTGTGGGACGCTGAGAATATGGGAAAGGGCAAAGCAGGGAGGCGGCATTGAGATTGTATAGGATTTGTACTTTAATTCGATTTGGCACAAACTAGCTGAGTGACACGGTACTGTTCATTGTCAGTTTCATCAAATGTCAAATTGTAGATAACATTTATCTTTCCTTAGTGTATACCTAAAGGCATGCTATGCACTTTGGTCCTTCTAATCACCACCAGCCCTTGGCTCTACTCACTCTTGAGATCTTGGCTATGGGTTCACTGTGCAGTGTACGTGTTCCACTGAGTGGGTTATGGGGACTCCAAGACTGACACTGATTTAAATAAGTGAAAGGGAGTTTCTACCCACACTAACAACCCAAAAGAAGATGGTTTTACTTTGAAACTAATGATCAAAGATTCTGCACCTAATTTTGTATTCATAATTTTATATTTTTTTTCCTTAAAGACCACCCTCACTGCTGCAAATTACACAGGTTTAAAGCACCGCAAAACCTGTGCCTTTTCTTGTCCAAACACATTTTTTTGTTTATTAGAATGCATATAATTCAAATAAATTGAAGTAGGGATCCTTGGATTTAAAAATGTGGAATTGTTTTAAAGAACTATTGCTTCACTCTTTAATAAGCTAAAAAATTAGATTTGGAAAACTCCCTCATTTGTTGGGTGGTTTTTACCCAACTGTGATAGACTCTGCTGTACTCCTTGAAAAACTGACTCTGGCATTTCTCAAGAAGCTGGTAGGATTTCTACGAACTTCTTATTTAGGGCTAATCTATTATCACTGAAGATATAATTGCTTAGTCGGAACACAGCTTCAAGTACAAATGTTCTTCCAAAGGAAAAAAAAAATCAAAACTAGTTCTTTTTTTAATCTCTAAACAAGGAATTTTTTAATGTAAGTGCTCAAATACACAGCAAGAATTTTTTCTTCAACATTCTCTTCCTCACCTCCACTTTTTCATTCTTGCTTCATACAAAGCCTCTCATTTTATGAGTGTTCTCTCAATCATTTAGGTATGAGAAACAAAGACTTCTTTGGAGAACAGGTTAACCTGAAAAGATCTCACTCAGTTTTAGTTTTGGATGCCTATAGGAACTAACTGACAAAACTGACATTTAAGTTTAAAAAAAAAAAAAAGGCAAAACAGATTTAATTAGTTTACTGGTATTTACAACCTCATATTTGGGAAGATTATGTATCTTTGTAAATAATTTAATGATCAATTTGGAAACTTTACAGAAAGTGTTTAAATTGTGGAGAACCAAAACAGAAATACAGGATGAAATTTTTAAGAGTTTTTTTTCCTAATACTAATTGATTGGATACCTAGAGATTAGGATAAAATGTCCAATGATATTATTTGCAAATTCAGACAGTGCTGTTTACCCAACACTAAGGAAAGTCTACAGATTATTTGGAAAGTGGCTCCGATGGTACTGAAACACCAAGCCTGAAGCTGCCTGTGAACTCTTCGCATAAAACAATCCTCTGAATTGTGAAAAGGTTATTTCCAAATGAACGCTTGTATCACCTTAAATGTATATCTACAAAGAACTAATCATTCTATTGAGATTTCTTATTTCACTTGCATCCCTAAAAGTTTATATCTAGATATTCAAATTGTCAGATGCAGAGCATAAAAACTTCTGTTGCTTCCAACTGGAAAAATCAGATATCATTTTATATATGAACATATGTTCTTTATAATTAACAAGCATTCATGTTAAAACACATCAAATTCAGTTTGAAGAACTTAGTTGATATATGTATTGTTAAATATATTTCATTTTTCTCTCTAGGAATGAAAGAGTTTTGAACTGCATATACCAAAATCCTAATGCAATTTTTAAGCTGATTTGCTTTCCCTGGGCAGGAGGTGGCTCCACTTATTTTGCCAAATGGGGCCAAAAAATTCATGACTCACTGGAAGGTATGTTAATTTTCATCACCATCTAAGCAATTTATAAGGTCAGATGACTCAGGCCAGCATGTGGCACAATGGGTTAAGCTTTAGCCTGTTACTAACATCCCATATGGGAGCAATGGTTCAAGTTCCAGCTGCTCTACTTCTGATCCAGCTCCCTGCTAATGTGCCTCGGAAGGCAGTGGAAGATGCCAAGTGCTATGAGCCCCTGCCACTGACATACATACCTGGATACATACCTGGATGGAGTTCTTGACTTCTGGCTTTAGCCTGACCCAGCCTGGCTGCTGTAGCCATTTGAGAAGTGAGCCAGATTTCTGCCTCTCCCTTTCTCTCTCTGTTGCTCTGCCTTCCAAATCAATCAATCAATTCTTAAAGCACATAAGGTCAGATGACATAAACATACTGGAATCTGAAGCATGGTAAACATTTTCCTAATTGATAGGTAATTTATAAGCATTCAAAATTTCACTCAAATAGGGCGATTTTTACATTTCTAAAGAAATTCTATTGCCTTTATTTTGGTATTGTTGTTAGAACTAAGAGGATTTTTTAAAAATAATTTATTTATTTGAAAGAGTTACAAAGAGGCAGAGGCAGAGAAAGAGAGAAAGAGAGAGGTCTTCTATCCGCTGGTTCACTCCCACGTGGGTGCAGGGGCCCAAGCACTTGGGCCATCTTCTACTGCTTTCCTAGGGCATAGCAGAGATCTGGATTGGAAGTGGAGTAGCCAGGACTTGAATTGGCGCCCATATGGAATACTGGCACTGCAGGTGGCAGCTTGACCCATTACACCACAGCACCAGCCCATGGATTTTTTAAAAGATGTATTTATTTATTTGTAAGGCAGACACAGAGAAGGAGAAGGAGAGAGACAGAGATGTTCCATCTGCTGGTTCACTCCCCATATGGACTCAATGGCCAGGGCTTGGCCAGGCTGAAGTCAGGAGCTTCATCTGGGTCTCCCACATGGGTGCAGGGACCCAAGCACTTGGAGCATTCTCTGCTGCTTTCCCAGGTACATCAGCAGGGAGCTGGATCAGAAATGGAGCAGTCAGGTCATAAATTGGTGCCCATATGGGATGCTGGCACCACAGGCTGGGGCTTTAACCTGCTGAGCCTCAGCACTAAGCCCTGTTTTCTGTTTTTATTTTTTTATTTTTATTTTTTAACAGGAAGAGTTAGACAGTGAGAGAGAGAGAGACAGAGAAAGGTCTTCCTTTGCCGTTGGTTCACCCTCCAAATGGCCGCTACGGCTGGTGCACTGTGCTGATTCGAAGCCAGGAGCTTCTCCTGGTCTCCCATGCGGGTGCAGGGCCCAAGAACTTGGGCCATCCTCCACTCCCTTCCTGGGCCACAGCAGAGAGCTGGACTGGAAAAGGAACAACCGGGACAAAATCTGGCACCCCAACCGGGACTAGAACCTGGGGTGCCGGTGCCGCAGGTGGAGTATTAGCCAAGTAAGCCGTGGCACTGGCCTCTGTTTTTATTTTTAAAATAATATTCTTTGTATCTCCACTATTGCCTTATAAGTTGTAGTTCTTTGTTTTAATAGTGCTTGACAGTGCATCTTTAACTCCTCATAATTTATCTTTAAATCAAATTTTGAAGACAGCATTGTGGTGCAGTGGGTTAGGCCACCACTTACTACCTGGGCATCCCATATGGGAAGGCCAGTTTGAGCCCCTGTTGCTCTGCTTTTTTTTAATTTTTTTTTTTTTTTGACAGGCAGAGTGGACAGTGAGAGAGAGAGACAGAGAGAAAGGTCTTCCTTTTGCCGTTGGTTCACCCTCCAATGGCCACTGCGGCCGGCGCGCTGCGGCTAGCGCATCACGCTGATCTGAAGCCAGGAGCCAGGTGCTTCTCCTGGTCTCCCATGTGGGTGCAGGATCCAAGGACTTGGGCCATCCTCCACTGCACTCCCGGGCCATAGCAGAGAGCTGGCCTGGAAGAGGGGCAACCGGGACAGAATCCGGTGCCCTGACCGGGACTAGAACCCGGTGTGCCGGCACCGCAAGGCGGAGGATTAGCCTATTGAGCTACGGTGCCGGCCATTGCTCTGCTTCTAATCTGTATTCCTGCTGATGCACCTGGGAAGGCAGTGGAAGATGTCAAAATTACTTGGGCCTTGTCACTCATGTTGGAGAGCAATATGGAGTTTCAGGCTCCTGGCTTCAGCCTAGCCTAGCACTGGATGTTATGGCCATTTGGAGAGTGAACCAGCAGATGGAAGATTGATTTGTTTCTCTCCTTCTCTCTCCCTCCCTTCCTCTCTCCTTTTTTCTCTCTCTTTCCCTATCTGCCTTTCAAATAAAATCAATAAATCTTTTTTAAAAATTTCAAAATCTTACAATATCATACTTGTAGCTCCCTCCCATTCTTTTGCTACTGTTGTCATACTTTTTTAAAAAAAGATTTATTTATTTGATAGGTAGAGTTACAGAAAGAGAAAAGTCTTCCATCTTCTGGGTCACTCCTCAAATGGCTGCAATGGCCGGAGCTGGGCTGATCCAAAGTCAGGAACCAGGAGCTTCTGGATATCCCATGTGGGTGCTGGGGCCTAAGGATTTGGGCCCTCCTCCACTGCCTTCCCAGGTCAGAGAAGAGAGCTGGATCAGAGGAGGAGCAGCCACAACATGAACTGGTGCCCACACGGGATGCTGGCGTTGCAGGTGGCAGCTTTACCCGCTATGCCACAGTGCCGGCCCCCATACACTTTACTTCTACAGCTCATTTGTATTATTTTTGCTTTGAATAGTTATAAAATTTTTTAAATGAGAAAAACATACTTATCCACATTTCTATTAAGCTTTGGCATTTTCTTCCTATGTGTAGTGTAAATTTGTGTTTGGAATCATTTTCCTTCAGCCTGAGGAAGCAATTTTTATAGTGCATGCATGCTAGCAGGCATATTCCCTCAACAGGCTACACTTGCCTTTATTTTGCCTTTGCTTTTTAAAAATTTCTGTTTATTTTCAATGTGGGTGAAAGGCCAAGAGAGAGGAAGAATACAAATCTCCCATCTGCTGATTAACTGCCCACAACTGCCCAATCTGGACCAGGCCAAAACGGGGAGTCAGCAAATCAGACTGTGCCTCCCACATGAGTGGTAGGGACTTGACCACTTGAGTCATCACCTGCTGCCTCCAAGGCCAGTTATCATCTGGGGACTGGAATCGCAAGTGGCAGCAGGGCCAGAATCCAGGCACCAATATGGAATGCAGGCATCCTGAGCGGTGGCTTAGACACTACACCAAATGTGTGCCTTGTGTCTCACCTTGCAAGATACACAGGCATCTTCTGAACATACAATTATAGGCTGACCTATTATTGTCACTCTACAGATAATATTCCCTTGTTCTGACTTGAATTGGTTTTTTTTTTTTTTTTTTTTTTTTTTTTTTTGGACAGGCAGAGTGGATAGTGAGAGAGAGAGACAGAGAGAAAGGTCTTCCTTTTTTGCCGTTGGTTCACCCTCCAATGACCACTGCGGCCGGCGCATCATGCTGATCCGAAGCCAGGAGCCAGGTGCTTCTCCTGGTCTCCCATGGGGTGCAGGGCCCAAGGACTTGGGCCATCCTCCACTGCCTTCCTGGGCCATAGCAGAGAGCTGGCCTGGAAGAGGGGCAACCGGGATAGAATCCGGCGCCCCAACCGGGACTAGAACCCGGTGTGCAGGCGCCGCAAGGCGGAGGATTAGCCTGTTAAGCCACGGTGCCGGCCTTTGAATTGCTTTTTATGAACAGTCAACAATAATTATTAATGTTATATGCAATTGTCTGATTTTTAAGTGTCTTGTCAATACTTTTTTTTTTTTTGACAGGCAGAGTTAGTGAGAGAGAGAGAGACAGAGACAAAGGTCTTCCTTTTTTTCCATTGGTTCACCCCCCAAGTAGCCGCTATGGCTGGCGCATTGCAGCTGGCACGCTGCACTGATGTGAAGCCAGGAGCCAGGTGCTTCCTCCTGGTCTCCCATGTGGGTGTAGGGCCCAAGCACTTGGGTCATCCTCCACTGCCTTCCTGGGCCACAGCAGAGAGCTGGACTCTAAGAGGAGCAACTGGGACAGAATCCAGGGCCCCAACTGGGACTAGAACCTGGGGTGCCGGCGCCACAGGTAGAAGATTAGCCTAGTGAAGCACAGCGTTGGCCATCTTTTTAAAAAATCTGATGTACCTTTGTTTATCAAGCTTGGGTTTCCTTTTACTTCTTAGATCCGTAGGCTTATAATTTGTATTAAATTTCAAATTTTTTCAGTCCATATGTCTTCAGATTTTCTTTCTGCTATTCTCCTTTCTCTGTTTCTTGGATTGTAATTAAATTCATATTATATTGTTTGACATGGTTCCACAGGTCACTGAGCTTGGTTTTTTTCTTTAAGATTTTTAAAATTTATTTGAAAGGCAGAGTTAGAATTAGAATTAGAGTTAGAGAGAGAGAGAGAGAGAGAGAGAGCGCGCGAGAAAGCTGGTTTACTCCCCAAATGGCTGGAGCTGAGCTAATTTGAAGCCAGGATCTTCTTCCAAGTCTCCCACATGGGTGCAGGTACTGGAGCACTTGAGCCATCTTCCTCTGCTTTCCTAGGCATAATAGCAGGGAGCTGGATCAGAAGCAGAGCAGCCAGGACTTGAACTGGCGCCCATATGGGATGCTAGCACCACAGGTAGTGGCTTCACCCACCACACCACAGCGCTGGCTCCACTTTTCTCATTTTTTAAGACCTTTTCCTCTGTGCTTCCATTTGAATCTACTGTCTGTTCTTCCTATGATCTTCCTTATTGGTGGAGTGTGGGATTATAAAACTAAAGAATTGCAGGATTATAAAACTAAAGAAAAGGCCACATTTCCTTTTGTGCAAAAAAAAATTTTTTTTTGACAGGCAGAGTTAGACAGTGAGAGAGACAGAGAGAAAGGTCTTCCTTTTTCCGTTGGTTCACCCCCACAAGTGACCGCTATGGCCGGGGTGTTGCGGCCAGTGCAATGCGCTGATCCGAAGCCAGGAGCCAGGTGTTTCCTCCTGGTCTCCCATTGTGAATTTTCTTAATCTCTGCCTCACTTAAGAATGAATCCAAAGCCTTGAAGGGAGAGACACTGTACCTTTTCCTCCTGCCTAGAGTCCTGGCTGGACTTTCACTTTCTAGCTGCCTCTGTAGCACTGTGTTCCGATTTTTGTCTCCTCATGCCTTGAGAGAATGAAGAAAACTGCTAGCTTCTTGGTTTGCATAGTTGCCCTTCCCTGGAGCCTAGGACGCTTAACCTGCATGCAATTATTCACACATCTTGGTAGAAGGAAGAGGCTGAACAGGATCAGTTCTCTTCTCCAGAGGTCTAGAGGTCTTCTCCTCAGGCTAGGCCCAGCTGCCTCCTCAGCTCCCTGACACCTCCAGACAGATTTATATCTTTGTCTGTGTCTAATGCACTTCACTGTTTTTGCGAGGAGAGTGTTGGTCTATGACAAGCTCCTTCTTGGTCACGTGTGGAAATCTAGGTATGTGAGTAGAGGGTCCTGCATCAAACGATAGTGTACCAACTCCCAGCCTTCAAATATTAGTATTGTGACACACTTGCTTCATATTCTTTTTTTATTTTAATTTATTTATTTTTTATTTATTTATTTTTTTTTTTTGACAGGCAGAGTGGACAGCGAGACAGACAGAGAGAAAGGTCTTCCTTTGCCATTGGTTCACCCTCCAATGGCCACTGTGGCTGGCGCACCACGCTGATCCGAAGCCAGGAGCCAGGTGCTTCTCCTGGTCTCCCATGCGAGTGCAGGGCCCAAGCACTTGGGCCATCCTCCACTGCACTCCTGGGCCACAGCAGAGAGCTGGCCTGGAAGAGGGGCAACCGGGACAGAATCCGGCGCCCCAACCGGGACTAGAACCCGGTGTGCCGGCGCCACTAGGCGGAGGATTAGCCTGTTGAGCCACAGCGCCGGCCTTCATATTCTTTCTTACTCTTGACTAAGTAATGTCTCTAGGTCTTTTTTAAAGGTTGTTTAAGGTTTTCAGAAGAACTGTGTAGTCAGTAGAGAATACTCATTTACTGCATACCCAGTTCCCTTATTAGTGGCATCTTACACCATATGGTACACATGTCACCACTAAAAAACCAAAATTGGTGCACTACTGATAACTGAACTCCACTGTTCACTTGGATTTCACTCGTTTTCCCCTGATGTACTTTTTTGGTTTCATCTGAGTCTACATTACTTAGTGGTGAACCTCTTAACCTTCTCAAATCTGCGACAATTTCTCAGGCTTCTCTTGTTCTTGATGACCATTTGGAGTAGTTCAGGTCAGGTATTCTGTAAGATGCCTCTCACTTGGATTTTCTGAAGTTTTCATCCTGGCTAGACTGGGGTCCTGGGCTTCTGGGAAGAAGATCCCAGCGTGAAGTGCCATTCTCAACATTTTATATCTGGGTCAATATGGCCTATCACAGATGATAACCTTGATCACCCAGCCAAGGTAGGGCCAAATTTCTCCACTGCAGAGTTGCCTTTTCCCTGTGTCTTTCCCACACCCTTTGGAAGCAAGTCATTCAACAGAGAGGAGGTTAACATCCATATCCTTAAGCCAGGAATAGTCATAAATTATTTGGAGTTCTGCTTCAGGTGTTTTCACAAACAAAGCAAAACAAATTCATTTGAAGTTCCTATTGTTTCCATTCTAATTTCATTCTTTTATTTCCAGTTAGGTAATTTGTATGAGGCATCTTCAAAAAGTTCACGGAGAATACCTATCATGAAAAAACTATGAATGGATTTCAAATTTTGGTAGCAAATAAGCTTACTTTTCATTTCATATTTCTATGAATTATTTGATGTATGCTTGTTCAATACAAGGTGTGTATTTTTCAGGTTAAATATTGAAAGAAATGGGAGATGAAACTTATCCAAAATTATATTTACTAGCTCTGATAGGCTAGAAGTCACTTTGTAAAATTATGTATTGACTTGTAGCATTTTTTTTTTTGAGAGAGGCAGAGAGACAGAAATGGACAGAGTTATCATCCTCTCATTTATTCCTTACATGCCCACAAGGTTCCAGGCTGGGCCTACGGATAAAGATGGGAGCCAAGAATGCAATCCAGGTCCCCCACAAAGGTGGCAGGAACCCAATTACTTGAGCCATTATGGCTGCCTCCCAGAATCTGCAATAGTAGGAAACAGGAGCCAGGAGCCAGTGCCAGGTATTGAATCCATGTACTCTGATGTGGGATATGGGCATCTTAACCACTAGGCTAAATAAGCGTCCACCCTGTCACTTAATTTTACTTTCTTCAAAGTCAGTCGAACATTTGCTAAGTGCTCGATTCCCAACCCCCCTTTCCAGTGCCCCTCTGGCAGTTCTAATATTTCAGCTCCAGTTTCAATGGCAGCAACCTTCCTGTTATGACTTATCTGAAAATCAGTTCTAGGAACTTAAACTACAGCAAAGTATGCTGATGTGTACGTACAAAGCACTTCACTGCAGCATTGTTCTAGGGGCCAAAAATTTTTTAAAAATCCCTACAGCAAGCAATAACCAAAACCAAAAAAAAAAAAAAAACCACACTCTGGGAATATAATATTCACTAATAGAAAATTAGTTAAATAAATTATGGGACATAGCTACAGTTAGGTATGATGCCACGTTAAAAAGAATGATTTTAAAAAATAAAAAGGATGATTAGTGTCTATATGTACAGATATAGAGCAACACCTATGTTATATAATTATGTAGGGAAAAAACAAAACCAGTTGTAGAATGGTGTTATGGTCTACTATCATTTGTGTAAAAACCTAAAAGGATTTACACTCACATATAGAAATTCATGAAATGGAAGAATACACCAAGACAGATGATGTAGAAGATACAGAGAGACATAGGAGATGACATAAAACTGGCGACCGTGGTTTCCTTCGCGGTTAGGATTTAGGATTGGCGAGGTATGATGTTTTACCTTCAGTTTCACCCATTTTCTTCCTTGTCATGTGCATGTCTCATGTGGAAATGGAAACGGAAGTTTTCTATACTCCACTCTGAAGAAGTAATGAAGACAGAATTTCTCCAGGCCCCACCACAAGGCAGAGATGTTTGAAACTGAATCACTATTACTGTGTTGGTGGCGAAGGTTGAGCTGATTGAGCTTACCCACTAGTGTCACACAGACACTCAGGTACAATTGTCAGCATCACCTTTTCGTGTTTTTAAAAAGCTTTTATTCACCTGTTGGATGTTTAAGAGAGATTTATTTATTTATCCGAAAGGCAGAGAGAGAGCGGGGAGGAAACAGACAGAGATATCTTCCACTTGATGGTTCATTCTGCAGCTGCCCACCAATGGCTGGGCAGGACTCAGACGAGGTCTCCCACATGGATGGCAGGGACCTGACTGTTCGAGCCATCACCTGCTGCCTCCCATGATCGCATTAGCAAGAAGCTGAGTTAGGGAGAAGAGCCAGCACCAGGTTAGAGGTACCCTAAATTGTGATTCAGGCACACTAACCGGCAGCTTAACTGCTAGGCCAGACATCCAACCCCCAACATTACCTGTTACAGCGGGCTCCACAATCTACTCACTCCTAAGGAAGCTTGTTCTTTAATTCCAGGCTTTTTTCCCCAACTTTCACATTCAGGGAAGATTATCATAGGTACTTTTTAAGAAATTTTGGATTTTTTTTCTTTTTCTATTTAAGTAGAATTGATATTATGGAGAATTTAAGTAGCATTATTATGTCCTTTGAACACTTAGAAAATATTTCCTATGAAATAATCTGGGTTTGTATTATGTTTAAATTTTCTATTTTTACTGGAACTAATTTTGGTGAATTATATCTTTTAAAGATATAAAGAAAGACGCTTCAAAAAGTTTGTAGAAAATATAATTAAGGTGATGTGAGTAGAGATACTGCTCTCCCCTGTTTATAGCAGCTGTGCTCACAATAGCCAAAATATGGAATTAATCATGGTGTTCATCATCAGATGAATAGAGAAAGTGTGCATATATACATACACACACACACTGGACTAGTATTCAGCTATAAAAAAAAAAACCAAAATTCTACCATTTGCAGCAGAATAGTTGGAACTGAAGGACATTATGTTAAGTGAAATAAGTCAGACACAGAAAGACAAATACTGCATGTTCTCCTTTATATTCAGAAGATAAAATTGAAGGAAGTGGGGGGGGGGACATGAGTGAGGACGGAGGGAGAGAGGGGCAGGCCAAGTGGGGTAGGTATTTCGTTAAGATACCACTTGGGGCCGGCGCCATGGCTCAATAGGCTAATCCTCCACCTTGCGGCGCCCCGCACACCGGGTTCTAGTCCCGGTCGGGGCACCAGATTCTGTCCTAGTTGCCCCTCTTCCAGGCCAGCTCTCTGCTATGGCCCAGGAGTGCAGTGGAGGATGGCCCAAGTGCTTGGGCCCTGAACCCCATGGGAGACCAGGAGAAGCACCTGGCTCTTGCCTTTGGATCAGCGCAGCGTGCCAGCCGCGGCGGCCATTGGAGGGTGAACCAACAGTAAAGGAAGACCTTTCTCTCTCTCTCTCACTGTCCACTCTGCCTGTCAAAAATAAAAATATCAGAGTGCCTTGGTTCAAGTCCTGGCTCTGCTCCTGATTCCAGCTTCCTGCCAATGCAAACCCTGAGAGGCAGCAGTCATGGCTCAAGTTATTAGGCTCCTAATTGACTTCCAGGAGTCTTGCTTCTCAGATTGACCCAGCCCTGGCTGTTGAAAGCATTTGAAGACAGAACCAGCAGATGGAAGATATTTATTATTTTTTTCTCTCTCTCTGCCTTTCAAATAAAATGAAAATACATATGATTTTTTAAAATATTTATTTATTTACTTGAAAATCAGAGTTACACAGAGAGAGAAGGAGAGGCAGAGAGAGAGAGAGGAAGGTCTTCCATCCGCTGGTTCACTCCCCAGTTGGCCACAATGGCTGGAGCTTTGGAGATCCGAAGCCAGGAACCAGGAGCTTCTTGAAGGTCTCCCACATGGGTGCAGGGGCCCAAGGACTTGGGCCATCTTCTACTGCTTCCCCAGGCCATAGCAGAGAGCTGGATCAGAAGTGGAGCAGCCGGGACCCAAACTGGCATCTGTATGGGATGCTGGCACTGCAGGAGGCGGCTTTACCCACTATGTCACGGCGCCGGCTCTCATACAATTTATTTTTAAAAGATTTAAAAAAGAAGAGACTGCTGCATTATTGGGTGAATGAAATTTGTAACTGTTCTATGTTCATTGGGAATCATGGTCTTTAGCACTGTAAAGTACCCTTGATCTTGCTGGATGCATTCGTTTCCAAATTCTACTCTGTCAGAAATTACAATACAACCCTTGATACATTTCTGCACTTATTCTATTTCCTGGTGTATCTTTTCCATCTTTTTCACTTTGTTTTGGGTGTGTCTCTATAGACAGCAAAGAATTTGATTTTGCTTTGTGCAGCAATCTAAAAGTCTTTATTTGAATAGGTGAATTAAGTCCACTTATATGTATTAAAATGAATTTGAGTGGTCTTGCTTTCATTATATTTTTATGTCTTTTCTAGTGTTTTGGTTTTTTTGTTAGCTTTCTTGAGGGTCTCCTTTTATTCCTATGCTAGGATCTTTTCTGCCTTCTATGGATATGCTTTTGTAATTTCTCCTTTCTTTATTTTGCTTTCCTTTTTCTAGCTCTTCAACTTCTATCCTCTGCATCCTTTTAAATACTTTGTATCTATTATATCCTCAGAAACTTTACTTTCATCACTTATGAAACAATTTTCTTTTAGTCAGTTTCTTCATAGTATTCTGTGCCACTATTTCTTTTTTTTCCAACTTTTATTTAATAAGTATAAATTTCCAAAGTACAAGTTTTGTATTATAGCGGTTTCCCCCCTGTAATTTCCCTCCCACCCGCAACCATCCCATCTCCCACTCCCACTCTCATCCCATTCTTCATCAAGATTCATTTGCAATTATCTTTATATATAGAAGATCAACTTAGCATATATTAAGCAAAGACTTCAACAGACTGCACCCTCACAGACACCCAAAGTATAGAGTACTGTTTGGGTAGTAGTTTTACTGTTAATTCGCATAGGACAACACGTTAAGGACAGAGATCCCACATGGGGAGTATGTGCACAGTGACTCCTGTTGTTAACAATTTATTAATTATTTATGATATCAGTAATCACTCTTGTCATGGGCTGCGAAGACTATGGAAGCCTCTTGAGTTCACAAACTCCGATCTTATTTAGACAAGGCCATAGTCAAAGTGGAGGTTCTTTCCTCCCTTCAGAGAAAGGTACCTCCTTCTTTGATGGCAACTATTTCTATCCAGAATTTTAAATTTCTGAGTTTATAGTGCCTTTTGTTTCTGCAGTGTCATGTTTATGTTGGAGTATTGTGCTATTTCCTTCTTTTGTGCCTGTATTTTAAAAGCTTATTTTTATTTATTGGAAAGGGAGAGAGAGAGAGAGAGAGAGAGAGAGAGAGAGAGAGAGAGAGAAAGATTGACTGATTCATCACTCAAACGTCAACCAACAGCCAGGGCTGGTCCAGGCTGAAGCCAGCAGCCAGAAACTCCACCCAGGTCTCCCGTGTGGGTGGCAGAGACCAGGTACTTGAGCCATCATCTGCTGCTTCCCAGGGTGCCCATAAGCAGGAAGGCTAGACTGGATCCCAGGCATTCAGAATAGGATGCAGATGTCCCACACACAGCGATCCTACTGAACTACAACACATGCCCCTTCTACTTTGCTTTTGTTTGTTTTTTAACGAGTATTTTGTTTGCCTAAAAAATTTTCATTTCTACGTTCAGCAATCTGTGTGTTAGGTTTATGATGAAGGGTGTTGGATTTTTCTGACCAGCAATAATAGCTCAGTCTGCTGGGGCTAAGCTGCTTTCTTAGTTTCCTAGTTCAAGAGTGCCTTCTTCTGTTGATATAATGAAGTGTAGTTTTTTTTTTTTTTTTTTTTTTTTTTTTTTTTTTTTTTTTTTTTTTTTGACAGGCAGAGTGGACAGTGAGAGAGAGAGACAGAGAGAAAGGTCTTCCTTTTGCCGTTGGTTCACCCTCCAATGGCCGCCGCGGTAGCGCGCTGCGGCCGGCGCACCGCGCTGTTCCGATGGCAGGAGCCAGGTGCTTCTCCTGGTCTCCCATGGGGTGCAGGACCCAAGGACTTGGGCCATCCTCCACTGCACTCCCTAGCCACAGCAGAGAGCTGGCCTGGAAGAGGGGCAACCGGGACAGGATCGGTGCCCCGACCGGGACTAGAACCCGGTGTGCCGGCGCCGCAAGGCGGAGGATTAGCCTAGTGAGCCGCGGCGCCGGCTGAAGTGTAGTTTTTAAAAATAGGTAAGTGGGGTCAGCTCCACGGTTCAATAGGCTAATCCTCCGCCTGCGGTGCCAGCAGCCTGGGTTCTACTCCCAGTTAGGGCGCCGGATTCTGTCCCGGTTGCCCCCTTCCAGTCCAGCTCTCTGCTGTGGCCCGGGAGTGCAGTGGAGGATGGCCCAGGCCCAGGTTCTTGGGCCCTGCACCTGCATGGGAGACCAGGAGAAGCACCTGGCTCCAGGCTTCGGATCAGCGTGGTGCGCTGGATGCAGCGCACCAGCCGCAGCCGCCATTGGGGGGTGAACCAATGGAAAAGGAAGACCTTTCTCTCTGTTTCCTCTCTCTGTCCTGTCCACTCTGTCAAAAAAAAAAAAAAAAAAATAGGTAAGTGGTACGTGTTGTGTGTGTGTGTGTGTGTGTCTGAATTCCGATTCATTGCCATTTTCCTGTTTCTGTAGAATTTTTATCTTCAGCCCCATCCTTCTTTATTTTGCCACCAGGTCTCCAAGAGACATTTTTCTTCTCCAAGGTGACTGGCTCGCTCACCTGGAAATTCTGCCTCTCTCACATACCCTTCTGTTCCCTCAAGGTGTCCACCACTCCGATACTACCAACAAAATCATTCATTCTTTGCAAGAGAGCCCTGGAATTCTTATAAAAATTATTTAGACATTATTGGAATTATTTTATATGAGGCTCAAGTCAACAGATGAAGGTTCAATACAATAAAGGCTACTAGTCTGAACCATTTTTAAAACAAGTGGTATTTAAAGTAACCCATAAGCTGTACTTTGGAAATTTATATTCATTAAATAAAAGTAAAAAAAAAAAGTGGTATTTAAACATGTATAAATAATACCACTGCCTTGACCATGTCCACTGTCCTCCTTAGGGAATAAAAGTGTATCAGCAGAGTTGGTGATTCCATGTGGCCATCTGCCCCAATCATTCTCCGTTCACTTTTGATCTCTCCAGATATCAACCAAGCTACAGCATTATTTCACACATCCAACTTTATTATGTATAGATATTTATAATGCTGTATATATAGATGCTTCCTATCATAAACATTCCTTTGAAACCTGTTTATTCCATTTTTTGTTTCATCATGTGGATATGTCTATCTCTATTCCTCAATTTTTAACTCTCATATAATATTCCATTGTGTGATTATAATAATTTACATATCTACTCTCCCCTTTATGGGCATTAAGGTAATTTCCATTTTTTGCTACCATACACAGTACTTCTGTGAGAAGTCTTACATATTTTTCTTGCATGCACATGCAGCAGAGTGTACATCTAGAAGAATCTAGGTGGTAGGATATGAACATCCGCAAGTATGTGAAATACTGCCAGAGTGCTCCCCAAAGAAATGACAACAATTTCTACTATCAAAGCAGTGTCTGACAATTCTGATGGCTCTATACCTTTGACAATACCGTCCTAATATTCCACCACTTTGTGAATGAAATTATTCTTATCTTAAATTTAATCATCCTTATAAGTGAGATTTGGTATCTCTAAGATACGTATTAACTATGTTTTCCTTCTGCTGAGTTAGTATCACGTTCACTTTTGTATTTGATTGCTTATTTTTTACTGACATGTAGAAATTACTTATATATTCTAGATTCTACCTTTATTGTATGTTTTGTGGGTTGAATTTTAAATTTTAATATAGTCAACTTTATCACTCAAAATTTGGGCTTTTCATAGCTTGCTATAAAAGGTAAACCATTACCTTAAGTTGCAAAGTTATTGGCCTGTCTTATTCTCTCAATCCTAAAATATTTTTGTCATATTTAAGCTAGAATCGACTTTTATGTATGGGGTGAGCCAGGTACTCAATGTTATTTACTCCTCATGAAGTGTCAAGTGACTGGGCAGCACGCATTGAGAGGTCTACACATTCCCCACTGATCGTAAATGCTAGCTGTTACAATGGGAGCTTTCACATTCATCGGGTCTGTTTCTGGGCTCTCTATTCTCTTCCATTGGTCTACACATCAATACCACATCATAACAGAATGGCAGTCTCAGGGTAATTGTAACCCTCTGGAAGTCCATGACTCAACACATGTGTGGATCTATTTCTGGAGTCTCCATTCTACTAACCTGCAATGTCTACGTTTCACTCCAATAGTGCACTGCCTTGATAATACCTTCCTTCCACCTTCTCTTTTTCTTTTTGACTGAGTTTTTAAAAAATATTTATTTATTTATTTACTTACTTAACTTATTTGAAAGGCAGAGTTATAGAGAGGGAGGGCAAGGGAGGGAAGGAGTGAGGGGGAGAGAGAGAGAGAGAGAACGCGCCAAAGATCCTCCCTCCACTGGTTCACTCCCCAAATGGCCACAAAGGCCAGGACTGGCCCAGGCCAAAGCCAGGAGCCAAGAACTGCATCCCTGTGTCCTGTTCCTTGTGTGGCAGGGGCTCATGTACTTGGGCCATCCTCTGCTGTCTTCCTAGTGCATTAGACAAAGCCGGATCAGAAGTGGAGCAGCTGGGACTCGAATCAGGACTCATATAGGATATCAGTACTGCAGATGGCAACTCAACCCTCTGTGCCACCATGCAGGCCCGTGGACTCATTTTTTTTTTTTTTAACTCTCATTTTACTTTTGCCTTTGGGTTCTTAGCTCTATTTTTAGGTGTTTAGGAACTTTAGCTTATCACAGTCTACATCCAAATTACATTATACCATGTCATTAAAAATTTTATTCATTTCTATATGAAAGACAGAGAGAGAGACAGAGACAAAGAGAGCGAGCTAGCTTCCATCCTCTGGTCTGCTCCTCAAATGCCTGCAATAGCTGAGCCTGGGCCAGGCTGGAGGCAGCATCTGCGGACTCAGTCCGGATATCCGATGTGGGGGTCAGGGACCCAACTACCTGAGCCACCACCTGCTGTCTCCCAGGGTGTGCATCACCAGGAAGCTGGAGATGAAAGCAGAGCTGAGGTAAGAACCCAGGCACAGCAAAATGGGCGGCGGGGCTCACACCCCAATCTCGCTTCATTTTTATGAGAAAATTTTGCAAGAGTTCTACTCTAATCCTTCCTCTGGCACTTATGCAAAGGTAACAAACTGTCCTGCCTGCTATTTTTGCATAGAATAGTCATTTTTCTTTTAGTGATTTTAAAATGAGAACGTCTTTTATATTTGCTTACATGATTAACTTTGAGTAGATTCAAATTTCTACCTGATATTATTTTATTCTGCCTGAAGAAGTTCTTTTAATATTTATTTCAGTGTAAGTCTGCTGGCACTGAATTCTCTTGGGCTCTGAGTCTATAAAAGTACTTAACTAGTTCTCATTTTTGGAAGACTGTCACAAGATACAGAAATCTGGATTGAGTGGAGGGGTGGACGTTTGGCCCAGCAATCACAACACTGCTTGGGATGCCTGCATCCCACGTCCAGGTGCCCGGGGTTCAAGGCTCAGCTCTGCTTTTAATTCCAGCGTCCTGCTGATGTGCACCTGGGATACAGCAAGGGATGGCTCAAGTAATTGAGTTCCTGTCCTCCGTGTGGGAGACCTGGATTGAATTCTCACCTCCCAGCTTTGGCCTGGCCCAGCCTCAGCCATTGTGGGCATGTGGGGAACGTATCAGTAGATGGGAATAGAAGTGCCCCATCGCTCTCAAACAAATAAAAATTTATATTTAAAGGACTGTCATTGTAATATAGCAGGATCAGCTGCCACTGGTGATGCTGGAAACCCATACTGGAATGCTGATGCAAGGCTCAGCTGACACGCTTCCAATCAAACTTACTGCCAATGCACCTGGGAGAGCAGCAGAAGTTGGTCCAAGTGCTTGGACTCCTTCTGCCCACGTGGGAGACCCAGATGGAGGTCCTGGCTCTTGGCTTTGGTCCAGCCCAGCCCTGGCCACTGTGTCCATTTGGGGAGTGAACCAGCAGATGGAAGATTTCTCTTTCTTCTCTCTTTCTCCCCCATCTCTTTGCCTTTCACATAAATAATCATTTTTTCAAAAATATATTGGAACTTTGCTCTGGCAAGCTATTATTTGATCAGATTGCTCTTGATTCTGGAGAGGTTTATGTTATTTATGTATTCATCAGATGACCTATAATGTCTTCTGTTAGGCACCCTGGAAGGTTACCAACCCAGGACCACTTTCAGGTATTATGTTAAACTTCATTTTCCTCAGACCACAAGGCAATACAAATAAACTTACATTTGCATGAATTCAACCCCTTGTTTGAAAATTAGAAGGGCAATTTTCTCCCCTCTCCCATCCAGAGCAAAAGCCAAACCAGAAAGCTCTTCTTTCTCCCTTGGCCATTAGAAGGATTTTTGTTTTTTCCTAGTCTTCTTTTTCACAGAGGGTTTAGAGCTTTGAGTCTCCTGTCTATGTGGAGGGTTCAGTTCTCTCACATTTAATGAATCCCAGTGCCTGGTCTCTTCCTGATGTAGATGTTGGCTGTCAAGATAACCACTTCATGAACACACGTTCACCACCAGAGGTTCCATTTCCTTCTCCTTCCTACTATTCCTTTTACTTTGTGAGTCCTGTGAGCTACACCATGCTAATTATGTGTGTTTCACCCATCTTTACCAGGGTCTTGGGGAGGGGCAAAAAGAGACTTTTCCAACGTGTAGTCCACAGTATTTTATGTTGTTCCTCTTCTTATCCACAGATGTTATAACTTGACCTCCCTGGGCTCGACCACTATTATTCACTTCTTTGACATTTTCACATCATGCCAATATAAAGGCTTTTACCTCACAGCATCTTGCTCATTGTCTATTGTGTTGTCTCACCTCCAGTGCACTCTGTAAGGCTTGCTGGAAGAGAGAGCAGATTTGAAGAACCTTTTGCAAACGACATGTACCAGATAGTGGATGAAATCGTTTGTGCTCTGCTGCCAATCATCCAGGATAAGCCATTTGCATTTTTTGGCCACAGGTATTCAAAAATCGGTTTGAAAAGACATCATGGGAAATTTCTTTTCTTCTTTTAAGATTTATTTGAAGCCAGAATTACAGAGTTATATAGAGAGAGTTAGAGAGAGAGAGAAAGAGAGAGAGAGAGAGAGATTGAGAGAGAAATCTTCCATCTGCTGGTTCACCCCCGAGACAGCCACAATAGTCAGGGCTGGGCCAGACCAAAGTCTGGGTCTCCCACGTGGGTACAGGGGCCCAGGGACTTGGGCCATCTTCTGCTGCTTTCTCAGGCTACAGCAGAGAGCTCGATCAGAAGAGAAGCAGCTGGGCCACAAACTGGCACCCATATGGGATGCCGGCCCTTAGATGGTGGCTTTCTCTGCTACAGCACAGCACCGGCCCTGGGGAATTTCTTCAATCATAAGTCTGCAGAAGTTTGTGGAAAATGCATACTATGCAAAAACTATGTCTGGATTTTAATATTTTTGCACCAGAATAAATTTATCTTTTAATTACATTTTCCATGGGCTTTTCCATGCACACTTGTGAATGTTCCTTAAGTTAGGTTGTATAATTTTGAGGTCAGATCCTGGGGTGACTGCCTCTTAGCAACTGGATAAATTCTATAGACTTCTGAAATTGTTTCCTCCCCCTGTAAAGTGGGAATAATAATAGTTCCTACTTGTGAGGATTAAATGAATAGTGATCACAAATAACTTTTTTGACTACTATATCATAGTTATAAATAGGGTTCCAATCAAAAATTCAAAAATAAAAAATACCCATCATTCTATCCTCCAAATAACAATGCTTAAAAGTTTTGATGTGGTTCCTCAGTAGTTTTATAAAATAGGACCCTATTTTATATCTTTCTTCCCTTAGTATTGCTATGAGCATCTTTTACAGCCTGTAAGTATACACCACTTATCCTGTAAAACTAATGCCTTATTGATCTATTTTTTGTGGTTATAAATTCTTTTTATTTTTGTGCCTGTTAACAATAACTTATAGAAAATTTAATATAAATCTCTTATCAGTTTCTTAAAATTATATTTCTAGAATTTCAGTTAAATGATATGTACATTGTTAAGCTCTTGATAAACATTTTCAAATTCCCTGCACTTCACACTCCATCAGCAGTGAACATGGGGACTGAGTTTCCCTTTCTTTCAAAAGGTATAGAAATTCACATACAAATGAATACACTCATATTTATTCACAAGTGCATAACCTCTGGCAAAATACATCTATGGGGCAGGCATTCAGTGTGGCCGTTAACATGCAGCTTGGAACACCAGCATCCTGCACTGGAGTGCCCACACTGGAGGCCCCATTCTGCTTTGGACTGCAGCTTCCTGCTAGGCAGGAAGGGAGGCCGCAGTGAGGGCTCAGAGAGTCGGCCCTTGCTACTCCCAGGGGAGACCCCGACTGAGTTTCAGGCTTCGGTCCCAGTGCTTGTAGGCATCTGAAGGCATCAGATGGGAGAATTCTCTTTTTCACCCTTTTCTTCCTTTCCTGCCTTCCTCCCTCCCTCTCTTCCCTCTTTCTCTGTTGCTCTGCCTTTCAAAGAAATCTCTACATATATATTTATGTAAATAATATACTTATATTAAAAGTAAACATATAAAATATACTTTTTGGTCCTTGTACCCCTTTATTCTTTTAGGCTACTTTGAGGACCTCAAAGAGCTTTGGTTTAGATGTGATATATCTGTCATATTTACCATATTAGAAAATACAACTAAGAGATCTGAAAGATACCTATTAACTTCTCTGTCAACATTAACATACTCATGATATGTTTACATAAATATTTTTATGACTAAAATATTTCTGCCCCAAAAGCGCAGTAAGAAGAGTGGCACTGCTTTACACTTTTGCAAATCTTTAGTGCCTGGCTTAAGAGAAGGCAGCTGGGCCAGCGCCGTGGCTCAACAGGCTAATCCTCCACTTAGCAGCGCTGGCACACCAGGTTCTAGTCCCGGTCGGGGCGCCGGATTCTGTCCCGGTTGCCCTTCTTCCAGTCCAGCTCTCTGCTGTTGCCTGGGAGTGCAATGGAGGATGGTCCAAGAGCCTGGGCCCTGCACCCGCATGGGAGACCAGGAGAAGCACCTGGCTCCTGGCTTCGGATCAGCGCGGTGCGCCGGCCGCAGTGTGCCGGCTATGGCAGCCATTGGAGGGTGAACCAATAGCAAAGGAAGACCTTTCTCTCTGTCTCTCTCTTTCTCACTGTCCACTCTGCCTGTCCAAAAAAAAAAAAAAAGAGAAGGCAGCTGGATTCTCACTTGAGTTTCTGCAAATTGTTGCAATCCCCATGTCATAGTCTCTAGAAAGCACTACTGTACTTTCCTGAGAACAGAAAGGGCACAAAAATTTTTGTGCTATCCTGAAAACAGTTTTGACTTTGTGGGTCACCTGTTGGGCTGTCAGAAATTCCTAGGGGTCCCCAAACCATACTTTGAAAATAGCTGGTATCTACTGGTCAAAGAGTTGTACTTCAAGGCAAAAGAGGAAATTTTAATTCATCTTAAGACACAGTGAAAATTAGTACTAAATCTTGAACTGAACTATCCAGAATGTCTTTGAAATACTTTTCATGCTGACATACATTCTTGAAAGTATTCCTTTCATAGGGCCAGCACTGTGGCACAGCAGGTTAAAGCCCCAGTCTACAGTGCTGGCATCCCATAGGGGTGCTGGTTCAAGTCCTGGCTGCTCCACTTCCGATCCAGCTCTCTGCTATGGCTTAGGAAAGCAGTGGAGGATGGCCCAAGTGCTTGGGCCCCAGCACCTGCCTGGGAGACCCAGAAGAGGCTCCTGGCTTCAGATCAGATCAGATCAGCTCAGCTCAGCTCTGGCCATTCCGGCCATTTGGGGAGCAAACCAACAGATAGAAGGCTTCTCTCTCCCTCTCTCTCTCTGGCTCTACCTCTCTCTGTAACTCTTCCAAATAAGTAAAATAAATCTTAAAACAAAAAGAAAATATGCTTTTCACAAGTTGGTTTGAGTTATTACCTAACAGTTTTCTTTTGGCTATTACCCAACCACTACTGTGCTTATGCTGCACGTTCTACACTTGTACTGACACTTGATGGATCTTTACAAGTTTTGCTTAACAGTTACCATGTTTTTCTCTCCTGGATGTAGCATGGGATCCTATATTGCTTTCATGACGGCACTGCACCTAAAAGAAAATCACAAGCTAGAACCGATGCACTTCTTCGTGTCAAGTACAACTCCTCCTCATGTAAGCAACTTTGTTTTCTTGGAAGCGGGCGGTAGCGAGACAAAAATGAGGGAGGGGATAAAAATCAAGCTGCTATTTTCCGCTTGGCAGATTCTGGCCCACAGGGAATGATGACAGGAATACTACTTGCTATTGAAAATATCTCAAGTCCCTTACTGTCAGGATCTCTCCATTTTTCTGAAATGTCTTCAACTGTTCTGGGATCCTCGCCTGCACTGTTCTTGTACCTCTGAGCTGTCAGTGGCCATGGTGCTTTTCCTGTCCTTTCTGGTCGGCTGGGCACATAATCAACTTTCAGCAGAGTTGCTGGATCCGAACCAGGAAAGAATCTTTGAAATCGCGAGAGGTGACGTCACCTTTTTAGAATGAGCATGGCTTTTCAAAACCCAGTGTGCTGTGTCCACTACTCTTCCTCCTACCCTCTGGATCTTCCCTACCTCATCTGGATAAAAATCTCGAATGGCCTGGAATTCTGAGTCTAGAACTCTGTATTACAGCACTGGAATGTCTGATCAATTTCCTCCTCCTTGCTTTGAAAAAGAAATGATTGGCGCCGGTGTTGTAGCATGCTAGGTAAAACCACCGCCTGTGATGCTGGCGCCCCCATATGGGTGACGGTTCCCATCACAGCTGCTCCACTTCCAATCCAGCTCTCTGCTAATGGCATGAGAAAGCAGGGGAGGATGGCCCAAGTAGTTTGGCCCCTGCACCCATGTGGGAGACCTGGAAGAATGTCCAGGCTCCCAGCTTCAGTCTGGCCCAGCACTGGACATTGTGGCCACTTGAGTGAACCAGCAGATGGAAGCTCGCTTGCTTGCTCTCTCTCTCTCTCTCTCTAGCTCTGTGTGTGTGTGTGTGTGTGTGTCTCCTCTGTAATTCTTGACATTAAGATAAAAAAATCACTAAATAACTAAGTCATAAAAAATAAATTATTCTCCCCTGAAACCTATAAATAAAGGATTCCATTGCCTAACCTTGATTTAGCAACTTCTCCTTTAGGCTGTTTGTAGTTTATGAGCAAGTATGGTATTGAAATAACATTCAATTGTGTGTGTTGTGTTGTTAATGTTTCAAGTCCAAAGACAGGTTTCAAGTTCCCAAAAGTAACGAACTGTCAGAAGAGGAACTGAGCCGGTATCTTGTGGACTTCGGCGGCACTCCCCAGGACTGCCTTGATGACAAGGAGTTTTTCCAGCAATACGCTCCCGTGCTGTTGGCAGATGCTGACATTATGCGTAATTACACGTAAGTAATCGAGATAGGTTTTACTGCACAATTATGTAAAGAAAATGTAGATTGGCAGTTTACTGAGGCTGCTTAGATGGGAGAAGAGATTCTAAACTTTGATTTCATTTCCTTTGGAGCCACCTGTCATATTTGTATTGGTTTAGAATGGAGCCTGGGCATAGGAATTTCATCTATATGGGTTGGTGCTGTGGTGCAGTGAGTTAAGCCACCACCTGCAGTGTCGGCATCCCATATGGGTGCCAATTCTAGTCCCGGTTGCTCTTCTGATCCAGCTCCCTGCTAATGGCCTGAAAGCAGTAAAAGCTGACCCAGTCCTTGGAGTCTTCCCACCCCATGGGAGACCCAGAAGAAGTTCCTGGCTCCTGGCTTCGGCCTGGCCCATCACTGCAGCCACTTGACAAGTGAACCAGTGGAAGGAAGATCTCTGTGTTTCCCACCTCTCTCTCTGTAACTCTGCCTTTCAAATAAATAAATAGTTAAAGAAAAACAGGAAAAGAAACTGTGTCTATAAAAGATGGATAACATGTATTTGTCTCCACAAAAATGTGGTTAGACATGCATGTTTCATAACATAATATTTTCAAAAGTGTTATTTATTTGAAAGGCAGAGTGAGAGAGCGAGAGAGAGAGAGAGCGAGAGAAGAGAAAATGTAAGAGAGTAAGAATGATCGTTCATTTTCTGGTCACTCCTCAAAAGGCCACAGTGGTCAAAGCTGAGCCAGCCCAAAGCCAGAACTCCATCTGGTCTCCCAAGTGGGTGGCACTTGGGCTATCTTCTGCAGCTTTCCCAGACACATTAGTAGGGGGCTGGATTGGAAGTGGAGCAGCCAGAACTTGAACTGGCTCTTGTCTGGGATACTGGCATCACAGGCAGCGGCTTAACCCACTGAGCCACGGTGCTGGCTGCATCACATATTTTTTGAATGAATTAGTACCAAAGCATTCTCATCTTCTTAGAGGCATCATTGGGAGTGGATTGCTTGTAAGTGTGGATGTGAACTAGGGGAGATTTGCTTTCTTGTGAATTTTGTTTCCCCAAACCTCAATGGCTCCTCCTGGTCTGACTTACCCATGGCTGTTACTGTACAGCCAGCCTTTAGCTGTCATGCATGCCTTCTGTTTTGCCTGGGCCTTGTTCCCTTGGAGTAAGTTCCTTGGAGGAAGAAACCTGGATCTATACTTTTGCTTCCTCCACAAAGTCTGGAACTGGGCAGGGACCACACTGGGCAGTGCTTACAAAGAGGAGTTCACAAAGAGCTACCAAAAGTGGAGCATACTAGCAACACCTTGAGAATGCAGGCAGTCCATTCATTTTTCACACATCCTCTATTCACCGCTCACCTTCAATCTGTTGTAAAGTTCATGATTTACCTCCCAGATGCCCCAAGTCTTATCCATGTCTCTCCATTTCTACCCAAAAGGCAAATCTGCCTTGTGTTTCTGTCTTAGCACACAGTTAGGATCACAAAATAGCAGACAGACTTCAAAAAAAAAAAAAATTGAAACTTGACATCAAAAATCTACAGTAATCAGGGGTCAGTGCTTTGTGAAGTATTAAGACACCACTTGAGATACCTGCAGCCTAAATCAGGGTGCCTGAGTTCAAGTTCCCTGTTCTCCATTCCAGCTCCCTGCTGAAGTGCACCCTGGGAACCATCAGGTGATGGCTCAAGTAGATGGGTCCCAGCCACTCATCTAGGAGACCCAACTCCTGGCTTTGGCCTGGCCCAGCCTAGCTACTGTGGGCATTTGGAGAGTTAATCAGCATAGGGGAGCTTGCTTTCTTTTTCTCTCCCTCTCTCCCTCTGACTTTGAAATAAATAAATATTTTTTAAAATCTTCATATTCAATATAGTATGTTACTGGTACAAAACCAGAAAGACTGACCAATGGAACAAAAGCCCAGAAATAAACTCATGCACTTACAATCAAAGGATCCAGGAATACACATGAGCAAAGGACAGTCCATTCAATAAACGGTGTTGGGAAAATTGGATATCCACATACAAAACAGTGAAATCAGATCCCTTTCTCATACTGCACACAAAGATTAACTCAAAGTGGATTGAAGACTCAAATGTAAGACCTGAAATTGTAAAACTCCAAGAATAAAACACAGGGAGAAAGTACCACAACATTAGCCTGGGCAACACTTTGTTATGAGCAAAATGTACACGCAACAAAAGCAGAAACACATAATTGAGATTATATCAAATGAAAGGCTTTTGCACAACAAAGGAAATGAGAATAAAGAGTTATCTTATGGATTGGGAACAAAATTTGTAAACCACATATCTTAAAAGGGTTAATACCCAAGGAACATAAGTAACTTAATAACAAATAACCTGATTTTAAAATGGGCCAAGGACCTAACATGAATAGACATTTCCTAAAAGAAGACATACAAATGGCTAACAGGTATATGAAAAAAATGTTCAGTATCATTTATCACTAGGGAAAAGCAAATTAAAACTACAATACCTCATAGCTATTAAAATAGTTATCAAAAGAAGACAAAAGATTACAACTGTTGGCAAGAATGTGGAGAAAAGAGAACGCTTCATACATTGTTGGTTAGAATGTAAATTACTGTAGCCACAATGCAAACCATGAAGACTCTGCACAAAATGGAAATTAGAACTTCCCATGATCTAGAGGAACTCAAATCAGTAGGTCAAGAGATACCTGCCCGCCAGTATTCACTGCAGCACTATTCACTAAGGCCAAGATGCACAGTCAACTTGTGCATCCATCAGGAGTTAACCTATGTACCCATCAGCAAACGTGATATACACCCATAATGGAATAGTAGCCTTTAAAAAGATACTGTCACTTGAGATAACACAGACCAACCTGGAGGACATTATGCTAAGTGAAACATCAGGCACAGAAAAACAAACACCACATGATTCTACATGTGGAATCCAAAAATGTTAAACCAGGGAGTAGCTGGGGCTTGGGGAGGCACAGAGGAGATGCTGGTCAAAGGGTACAAAGTTTCAGTTAGGAGGAAGTTTCTGAAATCCAATGCACAGCATGGTAACTACAGTTAATAATAATATAATCAGTATTAATTTCTAAGAGGGGGTAAAGCCTGTGGTACAGTGGGTTAAGCTGCCACTTGGGGAACCTTTAACCCAAGTCAGAGTGCCAGTTTAGGTCCTGGCTTCTTTTTTTTGACATGTTGATAGATTTACAGATTATTTATTTATTTGAAAGGCAGGGTTACACACACACACACACAGAGAGAGAGAGAGAGAGAAATAGATCGTTCATTCTCTGGTTCACTCCCCAAATGGCCATAATAGCCAGGGACTGGGCTAGGCCAAAGCCTGGAGCCAGGAACTCCATTCAGGTCTCCCACACGGGTAGCAGGGGACCAAGTACTTGGGCCATCTTCCACTGCTTTCCCAGCCACATCAGCAAGGAGCTGGATCAGAAGTGGAGCATCAGGGACTACAACCAGCATTGCAGACAGCAGTATAACCCGCTCTGCCACAACACCTGCCCCTGCGTCCTAGCTTCTCTGCTTCTGATCCAAGTCCCTGCTAATACACCTGAGACGCAGATGATGGCTCAAGTACTTTAACTCCCTACCACCCACATGAGATACCAAGACAAGAGTTCGAGGTTCCTTGGCTTCAGCCTAGCCCAGCCCCGGCGTTGAATGCATTTGGGAACTGAGCAGATGTGAGATCGCTCTCTGTCTCTTCCTCTCTCTCTCTCTGTTGCTCTGCCTGTCAAATCAATCAACCTTTATTTTTAAAAAACATCAACCCTTGCACAATGGTTAACCACACCGTAGTTAGAGTCTGCTTACCAGCTTGAAACCCTCTGCCTGTGTCTTACCAACTGTGCGACACTGCGTCTTCAAAACTTTGTCTAATCCATCAAAGGCAGAGACAATAACTACTCCTGGTGTCCTGGAGCGGAATGCACCAAGCGGTACTTAGCAAAGGGTTTGGCACAGAACAAATCAGAAGCCATATTTAAAACCAAGACACAACGAAACCCAAGGATCACTGAGATTTTAAAAACTTTAAAAAATCCAGGGCTGGGCTAGGCCCAAACCAGGACGGCAGGGACCCGAGCACTTGGGCCCTCCTCTGCTACCTCTTGGTTCTGCTGGCAGGAAGCTGGATCAGAATCAGAGGCAGGACTTGATCCAAGCGCTCTCCTAAGGACGCGGGCCTCCCAAGGGCGGCTTAACCCGCTGTGGCACAGCAGCCGCTCCTACCGCTGCCTTTCCTCACGAACACCACTACAACTCACACACAATACCCCAAACACCAAAAACCAGAAACAACGCACTCCTAGCGCACTCTGCTCACGGAATCATGAAAACCGACACAACGCGCCCACCCGCTCCCGAGCGAAACAAGTCACGGCGGCTACTCACAACTGCCAGCTGCTCCTCTCCAAGTTCGAAATCCCTGCTGAAGCTCTGCTCCGGGGCTCGCCGCCTCTCCCCTTTGTTGCTCCTTCGCCTTTTTCAGTCTGCTCTCTCCTCACGCCCTCGACTTCCCGCCACCGCCCAGCGCTGGGCATGCGGCGCAACCGGAAACGGGCGGCCGCCGTGACGTCACGGGCACGCGCCTCCCCAGCCGGCCCCTCGCCCGCATCGCGTCAGGTGCTGCTCGCGCTTCTCAGGCTACAATCCTGACTCCGGGGTCGCCGCCCTGGCTCACTTGGTTAATCCTCCGCCTGCGGCGCCGGCATCCCATATGGGAGTCGGGTTCTAGTCCCGGTCGGGGTGCCAGATTCTGTCCCGGTTGCTCCTCTTCCAGTCCAGCTCTCTGCTGTGGCCATAACGGCCATTTGAGGGGTGAACCAACGGAAAGAAGACATTTCTCTCTCTCTCTCTCTCTCTCTCTCACTGTCTAACTATATCTGTTAAATAAATAAAAGAATCCTGATTCCACTCGTTAGCCTGGTGGCTATTGGTCTTGTCCTCCTCTCTTGGATGTTTGCCTTTTAACTTGTTTTTCTTTGTGTTTCACTGTCTTCAGGGTCACCGCTTTTCCCCTCAGCTATATCTTGTCTACGGATGAGCCTGTCAAGAAAGAAATTTCTAGAAATCCATTAAACTCTCTCACTAGTTTCTGCCCCTCTAATGAAGTTCTCCATTTGAGTGTGCATGTGTCCAACTTCCTTGGACATATTACCCATAGATATTTTAAAGCCTGGTAGTTCCAACATCTGGGTCTTATCTGCATCTTTTGATCATCCCTTAACCATGGATTGTTTAGTTCTTGCTCTCTTATGTGTCCAATTTTCTTAATTTAAAACAGTGTATTTATTTTAAAAGTCAGAGTGCGCTCCCATCTGCCAGTTTACTTTCCAGATGCCTTCAGAAGCTGGGGCTGGGCCTGCCTGAAGGCAAGAACTGGGAACCCAATCCAGGTTCCTCACACAGGGAACAGGGACCCAAGTACTTGAGCCACACCTGCTGACTCCCAGGGTGCACACCAGCAGGACTCTGGAATTGGAAGTTAAGGCAGGACTTGAATACAGGCACTCCATTATGGGGTGCAGGCATCCCACGCAGCCTTGCAACTGCTGTGCCAAAGGCTCACTCCCATTTTTCTTTTTGATTTAAAGCATTGTGCATAAAATAGTAGAGCCTGAAATGAATTTTTTTTTGACAGGCAGAGTGGACAGTGAGAGAGAGAGAAAGAAAGGTTTTCCTTTGCCGTTGGTTCACCCTCCAATGGCCGCTGCGGCCGGCGCACCGCGCTGATCCGATGGCAGGAGCCAGGTGCTTCTCCTGGTCTCCCATGGGGTGCAGGGCCCAAGCACTTGGGCCATCCTCCACTGCACTCCCGGGCCACAGCAACTTTTTACACCTGAATTTGAGTACATTTCTCTCGCGAGGCTGTCACTGCATGGAGTTGGGTCAACTAGACTGGAGTTAACTGGATTTGGTTTTTGTTGTCTGAATGGTCACCTCCAGTGCACCACCAGGTCCTCAAACCTGTGGTGTTGAGTGCTTGGCATGGGGACTGAGTTCTCAGTGTTCTGGCTTTGAGTCTTCCTACGATGCCCCTCTCTGGCAGAGATAGCTGTATCTAGTTACTCAATGCGTATTAACCTCTGGAGTAATACAGGGAGTTCTTGGCCATCCTAGATTTTCTTAACCATCACCTAGGCGAGCCCCTTGTGGCTGAGCTGTGTGCATTGGACTTTCTCAGCATGCCTGCCTCTTCTCCTTGTTCCATACAAATTTTGTCTTCTATCTGTGATTGGCTTGGAAGATTCTGGTCCCTTCCCACAATTAGATTATTACTGAGCTTTGGTGTAGAATTTTTTGCTCTTCCTGCCCCTAACCTCCCTGCAGCCCTGGTCTCCACCTGTGCCCTAGGACTGGGAGAGTGTGAGGCCCCTCTCAGCCACACCTGTGCCCACCCATGCTCCTCAGTCTTCTTAGAGGGGCCTGCCCCTCCTTGTCTTGCACACACAGCTCCCTGAGTTCAAGAAGTTACGATGTTGTAATTTATGGTTTGGGTGTTTATTTCTCCTCACTGTTAGGGTGGGGTGGCACGCTTGCTTTTCTACAGCTATGTGGAAGTAAATTCCTTGCCTGGAGTACTGAAAAAGTCGCTTAACTCGGTCTTCTCCTAGACTCTTGTTCCCCCTTCAACCCACGCTGCAACCCCCATACATTACCAGAGAACTAGGCGTCAACTTTGATGCTCATCCGCTTTGCCTGGAATCCTGTTGGTGTCTTTCTCTTTCTTAAAATGAACAAATTCTTCACATGGCCCGTGCTCACCTCTTCTGCCCCAGTTTGCCCCAACACCCCCCTCCCCACCTTGTTCTGTAGACAACGCCTCCCCTCATCCGTTTATGCTCCTTCCTCCTGGTTTCTCTGCTGCTCCTGTCCCCTTTGTCCATTCTTTTCTTATTCATTCTGATCTCAGAGCCACCCTCTCCCCTCAGAGAAAACTGCCTGCAAGGCCTTCCCCACCCTTGACTTCCCATCATATGCAACCAGATCACCCTGAACTCCCGAGTTCTTCTGTCTCCCACTCGTTGTCTATCTCATTAATGGCAGTCTCAGCAGCAAGAGGTCAGGGAATGGACTTTTCACACGTCCTTAATGGCTGGCACACACACTCAGTGTCCAGATCTATCAAATTTTCTATTGCTGCTGTTATGAAACTTGCTCTGTGCACAGCAAGGTTGTGCTAGACCACGGAGAGCTGGAAGACACAAGAGAGGTCTTGTTTCCCAGGAATTACAGTTAAAGGTATAGGTTGTCAGTTATCCCACTCCTGGGAATATCTATCTATAGATGAAACAGTATATGAAAGTTAACTTCACTCCCATATTTATAGCAGCTCAATTCACAATAGTTAAGATATGGAATCAGCCTAAATGCCCACCAACTGAGGACTGGATAAAGAAAATGTGGTATAAATACACAATGGAATATTACTCAGCCACAAAAAGAATGAAATCCTAAATGGGTACAACCGGAGATTGTTAGGCTTAGTGAAATTAGCTAGTCCCCAAAGAAAACTATTTTCTCTTATTCATGGTAGTTAATATACAAAGAGGATAAAAATTATGTGAATGACAGTTTGTTTGGCATACAATTATAAATGTTGCTTCATTGAATCATACCATGTAATAATGTACTCATTTCACACATTCAGAAAATAGTCGATAGTGGAATAGTAAGAATTTTGAAGGGTGATGACAAAAAAGCTCATTGATCTGTAGACTTCAATGCATTTCCTGATGTGAACACTGTATTTTAATCTTTAATTTTTTTTAAATGATGTATCAGTTGTAAGCAGCCTCACCCAGAGTTGTACTGGTACCCCAGTGCTATCCTGCTTCCTCTCACAATCTTCTAGAAATTAGATACTGGCAATGGTCTCAGGCAGGCCCTGAGAGGGAGAGGTGTCCCTGGTGAAAGTGAGGCTGGCATTGCTGAGACTGGCCGAGGGGAAAGTGGGGGCCACCCCATGTTCGTTTCAGTGAGGTCATCAAGAGGGAAAGAGTCTGGGATGCCGATTATGAAGAATTACTAACCAGCTCTTTTATGTTTACAGCTTTGACACACCCTCCAAAGCTGTCATTTCTTGTGACTTAACATGTTTCCTGGGCTCTGACGATATTGCAAAGGATATGCAAGGTGAAATTATTTTGATTGTTCTCACTATTGTTTTGGAATATGTATTTCACATATGGTTTTCAGCTATCATCAACTGGCAGTTATTACCACAATAAGCAACAAATTGGTCCAGGTTACATTTCATGTAAATGGAGAGATGCCAGTCCCATGCAACATGAGAGAACACAGGTGATACTGCTGTAGACTGATAGGCCTTAGAAAAATTAAAAACACGGGCCACACAGAACCTGAGACCTTGGAAGGAACTCTACCACTGAGTGTCAGCTCTCAGAGAAACAATATCTGGAAGTAAATCGTTAGCTGTCGTTGGTAAATCTCATTTGTTATTGATTCCATTTTTAGCCTGGAAAGACATAACCAGTGGAAATCTTGATGTTCATGTGCTTCCTGGAGACCACTTTTATCTTAAGGAACCTGCCAATGAGAATTTCATCAAGAACTACATAGCCAAGTGTCTGGAACTATCGTTGCTTACTAATTGTTAGATCAATTCCTTGTAGTCTTAAAATAGTCCAGGTGTCCGCATGCTATGCTTCTCAGTTATACAGATGTATGCTAATCGTTTTCTTCAGAGATTGGAAATTATATGCTTTCTACTCTCAGGGTGATTTGTTACACATAGATCTATTTCTTCATGAAGCATGTGTGTACCTGTGGACAAAAGTCAGAGAGATAACAAACACTTCTGACAGAGCCCTTTGTCTTCATGTTAGAATCTTACTTGATTCTCTTCTGGGGGAAGTATGCAAAATCCTGCTTGGTAAATTAGCCATTTATTTGCTTCAATTATTTAATGGTGAAAGTGATTAACAAGGGAAATGCTTGGAATTACTGTTTGACCAAACACTGTGGGCTCAAAGTTTGATGTAATCTTTAGAAATATAGGGGAGCCCCATTTAATAAGGAAATTTTAACTACCACTTTGTAAAAAGAAGAGGGCCCTAAATCAATTGTTGTCATCTGTACCAGCAAGTCCGCAGCATGCCTACAACCCTGGCCCTCCTTCTACACCAGCTGCCTGGTGGCTGTGTGTTGCCCTGCTACCCTGGCAAAGACTGGCTGGGGCCCACAGTGAGCCCTCCCAGTGACAGCAAGTCCACAGTCTGGCCCGTGGTGTAGGGGGTGACCAAGCACAAATGCCATTCCAGCCAGGCTGCCTTGGCTTCACTCTGTGACAACGGAAACCTGGCACAGGGAGAAGGCAGAAGCTGGAAACAAACAGGAACCAAGAGAAAAAGGAAAGCTTTAGAAGAGTCAGAGTAACAGTAGCACACTACCAATGGGATCCACACACTGCTACTAAAGGGGGCGAACAGTCACGGCACCTCTGGAGCCACACAGCCCCTGACCTCTGTCACCTTCCAAACCACATCGGCCTCTTCAAGGCCTGACCATGCAATCAGATCCCCCTGATTTGCCTGTTTCCTTCAGCTCTTCACAATAAAGTCTACTACTTACTGCAACCAATGCCTCTTCCTTACATAGAATTGCATATTAAAGTGCTACATAGGAAATGTGAAAGCATCAGTGTGTTTATGAGCATACAATATGGCTTCATATTTTTGTGACTGTTTTAAGTAATGTGCATAGAGTCTTAGTAAGATTAAGAAAAGTACACACAGGAAACATTCCTCCTAATAGATCACCCTTTTTAACAAAATGAATATAAAATAAAATTGTTGGGGAAGGACATGAGTTGGAATTCACAAATTCAGTTTAGAAATAGCTTCAAGCAAATTGTACTCAATGCTTAGTGTATATTGTACTTTACCCTCCCATTCCAAACTTTCATGGCTCTCTTACTGAAGAATTGGTACAAAAGCAATGTGGATTTATGATTATTAATGTGAAACATTTTTATTCAATATGGTCTATAAATGGGAATCTCACAATGTGTCCCATGCCAGGCTTCTGGCCAAGCTTTTCTCCTGTCTCTCCACAGGGGAGGCGAGGTCCACACAGACCAGCTCTGAGAGTTTCCAAGCCTTCATGTGCTGGCCAACTTCAGGTGTCAACTTGACTCCTAAAATACTAAGGCATACTTACAGACCTAGAAAAGTGGTATTTTGGGTGTGTCTGTGAGAGTGTTTCCAAACAAGATTAGCACATGAGTCTCAGGGACCTAGGAGGGAAGAGCCCGCCTCAGTGTGGGCAGGCACCATCAACTGATGGAGGGTCTGGACAGAACCAATAGAGAAATCAAACTGGCATCTCCTGCTCTGCGAGCTGGGATGCACTTGCCTCTTGCCTTGGACATCAGTGGCTGGCCTTTGGACTCCAGGTCTTAGGCCAGCAGCCTCAGTGCTGGTGCCTGGGCATTTTGCCTTGAACTGAGAGTTACACCCTGGGCCTCCCTGGTTCTGGGGCCCTTAGACTCGGTCACACTCCCAGCATCCCAGGATCTCCAGCCTGCTGACAACTTGTCATGGGACTTCTCAGCTACCATAATCATAGGAGACAATTCTAATAATTCCCTCTTCGTGTATCTATACACATATTCTGTGGCTTCTGTCTCTAAAGAACACTAAAACACCTCTATTGCAAAAGCCCAGGTGTAGCTGATAGCTTCTCCTTGGAGGATGTGGACCTTCACTTCATTGTGGAAGACATCTGAGTATCTTCAGGCAAATCTTTGTGGCCATAAGAGGCAGCTTGACTTTTCAAAATGTTCCAGTTGATAAATCAACCTTGATTATTAAAATAAACTTTTTTTGAGGTGACTTTAGATTCCTACAGTTATAAAAAAATAGACATCCCACAGAGCCTTTTACCCAATCTGTACAATTTGTAACAATACTGTAAAAACTATAATGTAACATCTCAATCAGGAAGCTGCCATGGCTGCAGTGAAGGTACAGAACAACCCAACATCACAGTACCTCTCCTGCTGCCCTTTGACAGCCACACCTGCTTTCCTCCTCTCTGGCAGCCATTATTCTGTACTTAATGCTTGTAATTTTACCATTTTAAGTATATTAACTAAATATGAAAAATCAGAAAGTTCATGGAAATTGTGTATTATGAGACTGTATTTTACAAAAAAATTATGACAATACTATGCATGGATTTCAAACATTTTTTACACCAAAGTAAACTTGCCTTTTAATCCCATTTTTTATTAACTTTTTGAGGCCCCTATAGAATAATTCAACACTCTGGGGCAGGTGTTTGATGCAGTGGTTGAGACACAGCTTGGGACACACACATCCCACACTGAGGTACCTGGGTTCGAGTCTGGTCTTTGCTTCGGATTCCAGTTTCCTGCTAAGGAGCACCCTGGAAGGCATCAGGTAACAGCTCATGTAAATGATCAGGTTTCTGGCTCTCCAATGGGAGCCCTGAGATGTGTTCTTGGATCCTGACTGCAGCCCTGGCCTAGCCCCAGCTGTTGTGGGCAATTGGGGAGTGGACCAGAGGATGGGAGCTCTCTCTCTCTCAAAAAAAATTACTTTTTAAAAATAACATGAATTGAATCTATTTCTCTGATCATACCATACTCAACTTGAACTCTTACAAAGAGAATACAGATTCACCCTTTTCACAGGCATTTATTCTATGGTATCTCAAATAAGTTTTCAGATTAAAATGCAATTATCCTCTTTCAAAGAACTTGTGTACTGGCCAGAAACTGAACAATGGGTCAATATTCCAGACTCTTACATTTTCATTCTGATGATATTGAACATAAGTACACAGTAGTGGTTCATGTTTCACTAGATACATTTTCAAGTGTTTTTTTTTTTTGTTAAATTTAAAAAATGTAAAGAAAAATAGTTGACTTTTTCATGGCAGCTTTTTTCTTTCTTTGAAGAATGATGGATAGACTATAAAAAAGTATTTAATTGAAAGGCAGTGATTCAGAGAGAAAGAGAGAGAGAGATAGAAAATGTCTTCCATCTGCTGGTTCACTCTCCAAGTGGATGCAAAAGCAGGAGCTGGGCCAAGCAAAAGCCAGGAGCTTCTTCCAGGTCTCCCATGTGGGTGCAGAGGCCCAAGGACTGCTGTTGCTTTCCCATGCACGTTAGCTGGATCGGAAGTGGAATAGCCGGGACTCAAACCAGCACCCATATGGGATGCCAGTGCCACAGGTGGAAGCTTAACCTTCTATGCCATAGTGCTGCCCTGATATATAGACACTTGAGTTTCTTTTTTAAAATATTTTTTCAGCTTACTTATTATGTTGTATGTAGCATTTTCTGTAATATGAGGGCTGGATGATTATAGTTAGCTCATTCAAATCTTACAAACACTCTGTGAGAGTGATATCATCTTCTTTATTACACAGATGAAGCTTAGCAAGGTTAACTAACTTGCCCCAGGTCATCTCATATGTCACAGAAGACCTGGATCAGGTGATTCTGTGACTCCACAGTCCCAACGTCTAGGTGAGCCCAAAGCCAGATAGTATAACAATGAATCATCTTGCTACTTACTCTTTTTTTTTTTTTTTTTGACAGGCAGAGTGGACAGTGAGAGAGAGAGACAGAGAGAAAGGTCTTCCTTTTGCCATTGGTTCACCCTCCAATGGCCACTGCAGCCGGCGCGCTGCAGCTGGCGCACCACGCTAATCGGAAGCCAGGAGCCAGGTGCTTCTCCTGGTGTCCCATGGGGTGCAGAGCCCAAGCACTTAGGCCATCCTCCACTGCACTCCCTGGCCACAGCAGAGAGCTGGCCTGGAAGAAGAGCAACCGGGACAGAATCCAGCGCCCCAACCGGGACTAGAACCCAATGTGCCAGTGCTGCAGGAGGATTAGCCTATTGAGCCGCGGCGCCGGCCTCTACTTATTCTTAACAAGCTGCATTTATTACATCATTAACACCAACTCACTGTAGCATAGATAAACCACAAGAACAAACAATGGTTAAAGTTTCTGTGCACGTTCCATCAGAGTAATAATTTTTAAAAAATATCTCAAGTCTCACCTGGTTTAATCAAGTAAGATTTAATCAGTTATACAATTATAGCATATTCCTAATTAAGTATTATAAATCATGCTAATAGTGAAAGTATACACGATACATGGAGTTAACAGTGCATTTTCCACACTCAATGTTAAGTTATGGTACCTTCACCACGAAGGCTCCAGGAGGAAAAATTTCTCACCTGCTGAATTCTAAACCCCGTATTTTTCAATCAGCTCATTAGCTTTAGAAATGTAGGCACTCATGGCATCATCCTTCGACAATCCTAAAAAGACACAAGCAGGTTATGTCAGGGACTGCTGCTCAGGGAGGTTGAGAAGCCTTGTTTTGGACTTGTTAAAGAATTAAACACCTTTTTGGAGGCTCCATGCTTCCCACTTGGCCTTGCCTTTTAAGTCTAACATTGCTGGACAGGCTGCCAAAAGAAGGAGAGATACTTTCAGGTTTTCTGTGCACTGCGTGCTTCTATAAACACTGTTCAAAGCAAGTTCACACTTAGTCTTTCTTCTACAGCCACGCAATACCAATATTCACGTCGCCAATGATGGCTTGCTTGTACAGCCCATAGAGTGCTTTCAGTTCTTCATCGCTGGGTCTCGCCTTCAGCTTCCTCACGTCTTTGGTGGCCTTGTCAAAATCAGCCTAAAGGGGGAAAAAACGGAAACAAAAGACACACAGTGCATTTGCTAATGTTGGGCAGGCCCGTCTTCATTTGGAGACATTTACCACCAGGGAGTGGGAATCCAGAGAGGAGGAGGAGGAAGGTTTCAATTAGAAGTGAGCTATTGTGCAGTGCTGTGGCACAGTGGGTTAGGCTGCACTTGGGACAACCACATCCCATATGTGGGCACTGATCCACTTCCCTGCTAATGCATCTTGGAAGGCGGCAGAGAATGGTTCAAGTGTTTGGGCCCCTGCCACCTACATGGGAAACCCAGATGGAGTTCCAGGCTCCCAGTACCTGGCCCAGCCCTGGCTATTGTTGGCATGCGGAGGGTGAACCAGAAGATGAAAGATTTCTCTCTCTCTTTGTTGCTCTGCCTTTGGAGTAGGTGAAAATAAACAAACATTTTTAAAAATGAAGTTATTACTGCTCTGCTTCCACCAAAATTATCCTAATTTCCTGAACTCATGGACACCTCTCCTAGTATGATATTCAGACAACATATGCAGAACTAAATCAAATTCTTAATACTATCTATGGCTTTTAAAGGGCATTAACTAGTGGCGCTTTCTTTATGTGACACTACTTTCTCAAGCCCACATCTCACTGCACGCAGGCACTGGGTTAGCAGTTCATGCCATCGGGCAGGACATTCTTCCCCCAGCGCCCACATGCCCCTGTTCTTCAACAGTATCACTGACACCTGTGCGTGGACCAGCTAGGTGCCAAGGACAATCAATATTCCTGATTTAGGGGCTGGCACTGCAGCACAGTGGGTTCATCCTGTGGCACTGGCATTCCCTATGAATACTGGTTTGAGTGGTAGCTGCTCCACAACCGATCCAGCTCCCTGCTAATGTGCCTGGGAAAACAGTGGAAGGCAGCTCAAGTGTCTGGGCCCCTGCCATCCATGTGTGGGACTCATATGAAGCTCCCAGCTTCTGCCTGGCCCAGCCCCAGCTGTTGTAGTCACTTGGGGAGTGAACCAGCAAATGGAAGCTACCTCTCTCTTCTCTGTAACGCTGCCTCTCAAATAAGTAAATAATTTTTAAAAAAGATTTATTTATTTATTTGAAAGGCAGAGTTATGGAGGCAGAGGCAGAGAGAAGGAGAGGTCTTCCATCTGTTGGTTCACTCCCCAGATGGCTGCAACAGCCAGAGCTGAGCCGATCTGAAGCCAGGATCCAGGAGCTTCTTCCAGGTCTCCCATGTGAGTAAAGAGGCCAAGCACCTGGGCCATCTCCTACTGCTTTCCCAGGCACATTAGCAGGAGCTGGATCTGAAGAGGAGCAGCTGCCACAGCACTGGCCCCAATAAACAATCTTTTTTTTTTTTTTTTTTTTTTTTGACAGGCAGAGTGGACAGTGAGAGAGAGAGAGAAAGGTCTTCCTTTTGCCGTTGGTTCACCCTCCAATGGCCGCCGCGGTAGGCGCACTGCGGTCGGCGCATCGCGCTGATCTGATGGCAGGAGCCAGGTGCTTCTCCTGGTCTCCCATGGGGTGCAGGGCCCAAGCACTTAGGCCATCCTCCACTGCACTCCCTGGCCACAGCAGAGAGCTGGCCTGGAAGAGGGGCAACCGGAACAGGATCGGTGCCCCAACCGGGACTAGAACCCGGTGTGCCGGCGCCGCAAGGCGGAGGATTAGCCTAGTGAGCTGCGGCGCCGGCCCCAATAAACAATCTTTAAAAATATTCCTGATTTAGTCAAATTGCTCATATAAATTCCTTTCAACCAAAACCCATAAGATTTATGTCAACTGCTTTACAGAATAGAGAAGTTGTGTAGCCAACTTAGCAAAGGTTCACTCTAACTATGCTTGAGGATTAGGTTCTCTCCTGAGCTAACTCTGACAACCCAGCCTGCGTAACTCTCCAGGAACCTTGGGCTGACCCAGGCCCACAGCCCAGGAAGCAGCCAGCAGCCAGCAGCCACCCCTTACTGTATTCCAGGGAACAGCACTCTCAGGGGCCTTATCCTTTCCCCTCTTTTAACCTCCAGGTTTGTACTGTGCAAAGGGCCTTAGTGGTTATTCTTATGAACAGACTTTTTAAATCCTTTTTCTTTAAATAAACTATATTTTACCTCATGTCATTTGTTTTAAACTGGAAGTAAGCAGGAATTGTCGGAGGCCTGAATATCTAACAAGGAGGCACTCTAACCCTGCCCTCCATAGTTCTTTCTCCAATGTCAGAGCTCCACTTTGGTCCACAGGCCCAGGAGGGAAAGCGGATAGCCCCATGGTAACCTCAGAACTCTGTGATCATAGCAGTTTCTGGGTTAAGTTTCCTTCCAACCCTGAAGACAGGACAAAAGCACAACTAGAACTGTTGTTTGTGACAGACAGAAATCACCTGCAAATTGGCGACCAGGGTCTCTAACTTACGTAACCTTGAACATGGCCCAGCCTCCTGATCAGTTCCTACAGGGGACCAAGAAGGAAGCCTGCACCCTTACAGATACTCTTAATTATTACATTCACAGCCACAGGATTAATTGTATTTTATATTCTACTTAAAGCAACACTGTGACAAAGGCCACCTCTTCCTGCTTGGAAACCATCAGCTGTTTTATACATAATGTTAGAATGTGGTTAGGGCTGGGGTTAGTGTTAGGAGCCAGACGGCCTTAGTTTGGATCACAGCATAACCACGCAAGAGCTGCAGGATCTCACGAGCTGCAGAACCTCTCCATGTCGTCCTTCACCTGGAGTGTCACACCATAGGAGAAGCACTCGCAAGGGGGCAGAAGGATTTAAATCAGTTAATACACGCAAAGTCCTTAGAATAGTGTGCGGCACATGGTGAGTGGTCCACGACGGTTAGCTATTTTCTGTTCTATTTAAGGTTCCTTGGTGAGAAAACCTAGCTCTAGAAGAAACTGATATAAATATTCACAATGAAGCAAGACTTTAAAAATGCTGAGATTAAGGTTTAACCAAAACCACAAAATTGTTTTATAAACTCAGCCCTGTAAACTGTGTAGAAAAAACAAAGACTAGAAAGAAACACAATAACAGATACAAACAGTAACTGCCTTTGATACTGGTAAGTTTCCTGGCTTTTAAATACATTCTGTACAAACGTTCTGTAATGTGCCTGTACTGTGTTTATAATGAGAAAATAGAAAGGCTGCATGAGGGACCCGGGCCGCTCAAGGCAAGGCTGCTCAGATAGAGGCGCTGGGGTCTTCTTCCTCAGGCTCCTCACTCATCTCAGGGGTTCTGTTTGCTGTAAAATCTCCTGCCACGGTCCAGGGATGTCCACTCAATTCCCTGCTGGGAGCCAAGCCTTGAGCAGAACTCTAAGCCGTCTTAAAAACTGTGAGAGGGCCTCGCCTTCTAGGAAGAAGTTTCTGGAAAATTAAAGAGCTAAGGAAAGTCCTGGACCCTCTCCACAGAAGAGATAAGCCCTGACAGTTTCCCAGGCTGCCCCTCCCCGGACAGGCACCCCGCTGTGGGGCAGGGCCCAGCTTCCTCCTCGCGGGCACCTCCCGGGCACCATGCATCACGACCTTCCCGCTGTGCTGGGCTGTTCCACCGCACCCCGGGTTGTGAGACCTTTGTGAGGCACGCTGTCACGGGAACCCCTGCGAGAAGCGAACTCCTCCGAAGTGCAGCTTCCCAAAGACACCGAGCATCTGGGCAGGAAGGTGTTAGGACTCAACGCGATTCCCAGGGCACACGTTCTTGACGTGGCTGTGAGCACTGGGCTCCCAGAGCTCAGCACCGAACAGCAACACGCGGTGACCGGCCTGGATGCACGCGCAGGACAGTCGGCCCGCAGCAGCCCCGAGTCCCAGGGGCAAGCGAGCCCTGAGACGTGCAGCAGAGAGGGCGCTGCGGCTCTGGGAACAGGGCGGGGAAGGGTGCGAGTCCTTTCCGGAGGCGATGAGCAGGTGCTCTGCTCAGCCTGGGAGGGTCCTCCTTCCCCTCGTTCCCTGGGTGGGCGGGTCAGGGGCAGCCGCTCCAGGCAGGGCCAACAGAATTTGCCAGGGTTCAGCATAAAGGCTGCACGGAGTTCAAAGGAAACTCTCATATCTTCGATGCAAGTTTTGATTATTTCGGGAAAAGTTCAGTATGGATTACATCAAGTCATTCACAAGAGAAAAAGATCTATGTGTTCAACGAGCAGCTGATGTTGCCTCGACTCTTACCGCAAGCCCGGCACTGTTTTATACACACTATGGATGCGGCGTATTTGACCGCGTTCGTGTTCCTACGCCAGTGTGGGAGAAGGAAGGGGAGGCAGTGGAGGTAAAGTCACTGTTTCACAGGCTAGGAGGGGGCGAGGTTTACAGACCTGAGCCCAGGTGACTGCAGTGTCCACCTTTAACCCACATAACTTCCTGCATGAAGAAACGGTTAACACATTTAGTTGTGTTCATTCTATCCAGTCTTATGCACTTAAAAAACTATATTTTCGGAGAATATTTAATAGTGAGAAAATGCTAAATACTAAGTACTAGGTAGAAGGCCGAAACTATAGAAAGCAACAGAATAGGCGTGCACACTTCAAATGCACACCTCTGTGCAGCTGCAAAGGGGCACACACGGAAAATGACATACAAGGAAGTCATCCCGTCCATCAGCAGCGGTTGTGGTCGAGCTCCTCGGGGACTGCACCTACTCTGATGCTCACGCGGTTTAATCAGTCCCTGGGGTCCAGGAAGTTGCCATGGGCAGTCCCCGCTCCTGGTAAACAGGTGGCAAAGTGCTGCCCTCGGGAAGGGGTGGGGATGCCCTCAGGACCACCTGGAATGCTCGGGGTAGGCGCGGAGGGTGGGCGGCAGCTGCAAGGGGTCGCCACGCCTGCCCCGCCCCCTGCTCGGGCGCCTCCCTCTCGGAGCACCCCTCACCCGCTGGGTTACCTGCAGAGACATCCTGGCGAAGACCAAGGCACACCTGCTCTCCGCCTCCGCCTGCTGCTGAGCTTCTGCCTCGCCGGCCTGGGCTTCTTAAAGGCAGCGCTCCTCCCTCGGCCCTCCCATTGGCTAATGAGTCAAGAGGTTAAGTTTCACATAGGCTCAACCTGGAAGTTGAGCTTGCCTAGGATTTAGGATTCATGGAAAAACCAGAAGAAAGTTAAGAATTCAGATGTGTGTCCTTAGTGGAAAATAAACTTTATTTAGAAGTAATTTTTAATGTTTCAACTTGCGAGAGGCAGTGAGGGAGGAGAGGGAGGGGGAGGGGGAGAGAGCTAGCTTGCTTCTGTTGGTTTAGTTTCCAGCTTCCTGTGACTCAGCAAGGCTAGGAAGAGCCTAAGCTGGAGGATGGGAATTAACTCTAGGTCTCCCATTACATGGTATGGATCCAAGTACTTGAGCCATCACCTCCAGCCTTCCACGGTGCACATTAGCAGGAAGCTGAAATCCCCAGCAGAGCTGGGACCTGAACTTAGGTACTAAGAAATGGGAGATACATGTCCAAACAACTGTCTATACCACTAGGCCAAATGTCTGTCCCAGGAAAGATTTTTGTTCTTTAAGAACGAAAATTTTAAAAAGGCTTGGATAGCTGCAAAGACAATGACCCTACTAGTCTATGTTTTAAAAATGAGGATTTGTAAGAGAACAAATATCCTCATTTAATTGGAAGCATCCGACACAGCTGAAATTCAGATTTAAGTTAAGAGCAAGATTCCTTTCAAAAGGAATTTATGAAATTTTGATTTCCTTTTGAAATAGAATGAACATTTTAGATTGCATATTTATAAAAGGGTAAGAGAAATGGCCTAGGGAAGAGTAAAGGTGAACAGGAGGAAGATAAGACAGTTTTAAAGATAATAGAAGGGGCCGGTGCTGTGGCTCAGTAGGTTAATCCTCTGCCTGCAGTGCCAGCATCCTGTATTGGCACCGATTCTAGTCCTGGCTGCTCCTCTTCTAATCCAGCTCTCTGCTATGGCCTGGGAAAGCAGTAGAAGATGGACCAAGTCCTAGGGCCCCTGCACTGGCGTGGGAGACCCAGAAGAAGCTCCTGGTTTCTGGTTTCAGATTGGCTCAGCTCTGGCAGTTGCAGCCTTTTGGGGAGTGAACCAGCAGATAGACCTTTCTTTCCTCTGTTCCTCTCACCGTCTGTAATTCTGCCTCTCAAATAAATAAGTAATTTTTTAAAAAAAACATAAAGATAACATAGGCCAGAGGGGCCTTACTTCACACAATTACTGAAAACTTTTAGGTCTAAAGAAAGTGACCAATAAAGCCAAATTGATGGAATTAAATTTCTTCAGGCTTTATAAACAATTTCAGTGCAAAGTTCTTTTCTTGCCTAGGGGACATGACAATTTCATGGCAGAATTCACAAGCAGAAAGTCTTTATGTCTTGTTTCACACACCATCTTCAATATACGAGTAGAACTGGACTAGAAAATATAGTAAGTCCTCAGAAGTTCCTGATATTTCTATATTTCAGATAAGAACAATAAGGGTGTCCTCATTTCCACCCAAATCAACTTCAAACATCACCCTAAATGGACTGCTTTTGGAGAGAGGTATGTGCCTATACTTCCACCCAGTTGTTTTGTTTCTAAACAATGACCACACCAGACTGTTTAGTCCTAACTCGTCAATAGTGTACATCTATAAAACAGTAATAATCAGAAAAAACAACTCGTTATAATTAGATGGATTAGGTGTGTGAGTACCCAGATGACTAATCAGTGAAAGAATGAGATCTGTCTACATAACTTCTCAATGCGATGAGCTGTAAAAATTATGACTTATAAAGTAAGCCTATGGATGTTATTATTTCTTCAATAGAACCTTGTTTGGTGTTGTCATACTAATTTTTGTACATTAAACTGGACGTGATACAAACTATAACCATCTTAAGCATCTAAAAAGCTGGAGGAGACATAAAACTAGTATTTTTGTTGCCAAGGAATTTTGTGTATGTTAGACTAAGGCTGCATTATAGATATGAGGTCCTACAAATTATTTCAAAAACCAAATTAATGTGCAGAAAATATTTAAATTTTCACAGACAGAAAACATCCTGGATTAACGAGGAAAAAATATAATTTTGAAGGTAACATATAGCCAGAAAAGCCTTTATCTTATGTAGTTACTATAAACCTTTGGATGTAAATAAAGTGGACAATAAAGCCGTATTAGTGAAACTAAATTATATTCAGTGGGATTAAACATCAACAATCGGCACTATTTAAAGTAAAATACTAACAGATGCAAACAAACAAGAAGTGAGATAGAGAGGCCATGGCCTGAAGCATCAGTATCCCATATGGGAGCAGGTTCGAGGCCTGGCTGCTCCACTTCTGATCCAGTTCTGTGCTATGGCCTGGGAAAGCAGCAGAAGATGGCCCAAGTCCTTGAGCCCCTGAACCCATGTGGGAGACCCAGAGGAAGCTCCTGGCTCCTGGCTTCAGATCGGCGCAGCTCTGGCCGTAGTGGCCAACTGGGGAGTGAACCAGCAGATGGAAGGCCTCTCTCTCTGTCTCTCCTCTCTCTGTGTAACACTGAATTTCAAATAAATAAATAAATCTTAAAAAAAAAAGTGAGATAGAAACAGGGTTAGCTTTGAAACCAATAGCCATGTTGAGTTCTTATATTTTTAAAAGTAAAAATTAAGAACACAATAAAAAATGTCATTTCCTAGTGCTGTTCAAGAAAATCTATGTTTATACAAGGAAAAAAAGGTAAAGCCAAAAAAATATCTTTCTATATTCTTTTAATGCTTTTAATACTGTATTTATTTGAGAGGCAGTGAGACAGAGATAGACAAAGAGAGAGAGGCCCATTCACTGGATCACACCCCCCAATCTCTGCAATAGCCAGGACTAGGCTGGAGGCTTAATCTAGGAGCTGGGACCTCAATGCAATCTCCCCTCACTGGTAGCAAGAACCCAAATATTTAAGCCATCCCCGATGCATTAGCAGGGATGCCAGAGTCAGAAGTGAGAGCTAAGAATCAAACTCCTGTACTATGATGTAAAACACAGGCATCTTAATCACATTATAAATGCTAGGCCCAATGCCTGCCCCCATTGTCTCTTTTTGCATTTAAAATTTACAGTTATTTTCTTTCATGCTAAAATCACATGAATATATGGCTTGTGAAATACTTCAGCAATTATATACAATGCTACACATTACAAAGGAAAACTAAAACCTAGAGAAACAAAAATATATAAATAATAATGATTCCATTGTAACAATGGTTTATTCCAATAACCTTCCTCTCCACTACTGAATAATTTACTTTCTCATTTTTTTCTTAGTGTTATAAGTTATCTATACATAATGTTATAAAATTTAGTTCTAGATTAATTATCAAAAGGAAAATTATCTTACAACATATTAAAGATGTTAAACTGACATTCCAGAAATACTACAAAAAAAATCACAAATAGTTCACAGCCATAAATAAGCAGGCTGTCAACATCCACCACTATAAAACAAAGATCCAACTGTTAATGGAAGTAAAGAAAAAAAATCAAAATAACCACAGACTAAAGAAAAATTGAAAAATCTTTCCCAAAGTTTGGAAAACTGAAATGTGAAATTATAATGTTACAATCAAATTGGACATTTTGGAAAAATGATTTTTCCCAAGCAAAAACCCAATTTTATATGGATTATAAAACTAACGAAACATGCTAGCATTCATATGAAAGGAATTTGGGTCAGTGGACTATTTCCAGTCTCACTCATTCCAAAAAGCCTTCAGCTCCTGGATTTGGAAGGTAAGTTTCTCATCTTAAAAAATAAAAATAAAAAGTTGTAAAGATGCAATTTCAATTTGTTAGTACAAAATCTAATATGAATTCTGTCTTTTAAAAAATTTCACATAAATCCTGGTTTAGATTACAATGATTTAAAAAGAAATGGTTTTATTTACCTTGTAATTTATTTTGGCAAACTAAGTTCAGGAAACAAAATTATATGAAAATACAATCTCAACACTTTTAGTTTTCCTCCCAACCTTGGCATAAATAAGAGTTCTTTGAAGTTAATATAAAATGCATATTATGAAAAAACTGCATGGATTTCAGTTTTTTGCAACTAAATAGATACCTTTTAATTCCAATTTCTCAAATTTTTGAAAGACTGTTAAATGTATTTTATTTATTAATATATCTATTTTTATTTTCCTAGCTTATTTTTCTTTAATCTTCAGTGAATCCTACATGCTTTTGCCAAATTACTTTCCAACCATTTTCTTTTCTAAAAGAAATTTTATTTTTTTATTTTTAAATTATTTGAAAGGCAGAGAGATAGACAGAGATCTTCCATTTGCTGCTTCACTTCTCAACTGCCTTCAATAGTCAGTTTTGGGCCAGGTTGAAACCAGAAGCCCAGATCTCAATCTGGGGGTCCCACGTGGGTGAGCCATCACTTGGTGTATCTCAGAGTTTTCATTAGCAGGAAGCTGGATTCAGGAGGAGAGCTGGTTTCCAAACTCAGGCACTCTGATAAGGGCTGTGGGTGTCCTGAGCTGAGACTTAACCACTGTACCAAACTCTTGTCCCTCCTTCTATTCTCTTCTTACTCTGCTTCTCAAAATCCCACAGGAGGCCTTGCTCCCGTTAAAATTTCCAATACAAGTAAAATACTTTGCCCCATTATCTGAGCCTATCACCAGCTCAGATCAATTCTGCTCAACCTCGCTAACTCACTACTTAATTCAAGCAAACTAAATGACAAGAATATAGGCTATTTTAATAGTAACATGTATTTATGATATCACTTATTATCGAGTTTAGTATGTCAAGTTTCCATAGCAATGGTGGTCAATGGAAAAATAAGAAGGGTATTTAAGGACTCTACTCTCTGAAAGAATCAAAGGGAAATGGTGGAAATGAAAATTGCTGTACCGGAAGTGAATCATGCCTTTGATGGGCTCATCAGTAGAATGACACAGCAGAAGAAAAGATTTGCTATTTTGAAGAGATGTAAACAGAAACAAGTAAAACTGTAAAGAGAAAAAAATGTTGAGAACAATGGAATGGAATATCCAAGAACCATGTGATGATAATAAAATGTAAAATACATGCATAATAGGAAAACAAGGAGGAAATGAAGGAAAGAAAAAGGATAAAAATATTTTAATGACAGACACCAAACCAAAGTCCATGAAAATATGAAAACCACGTGCAGGATAAATAGTAGCACTGGTATCTATCCAAAACCAGACATATGATGTTTTAACTGCAGAAATCAGAGATAAAGAGGAAATCTTGAAAGAAGACAGAGGGAAAAATACAACATACTTACCAGAAGAATGGAGATAAGAATTACTTTGGACTTCACTTCAGAGACCACGCAAGAAAGAATACAATGTCATAAAATATTTAAAGCAGTGAAAGAAAAAAGTGCAACCTGGAATTCAATGTCCAGAAGAATTACCTATCAAAGTGAGGGAGAAAGAAAAATCTTCTCAGATAAGCAAAAACTGAGAATGTTTTTGCAAGGAGACCTACCTTAGAAGTTTAAAAATATGCCTCGGAGAATGGAAAATTGTATGTCAGAAAATCAGATGTACATAAAGAAAAACAAGAGTATTAGAGAAGGAATAAATGAAGGTACATAAAGGATTTTATTCTTTATTCTTAATTGATCTAACAAATAATTTTATCAAAATAATAACAATATATTCAGTTGTTTAATCTTACCTAAAAGTGATATGAGTGTCTGCTATGAAGGGTGGGAGAGAGGAGGAAAGAATTAGGAGAACTCCAATTGTAAGGTTCCTCCACTATTCATGTAGAGACACAGTGTCATTTGAAAGTGATGTTGGATTAGTTATAAAAGCATATTGCAAACTAATGAGAAAACATAAAAGCGGATTAAACATATATATATGACATTCTAAAAGAAGAGAAAAAATGGAATTATATGAGTTCAATTATAACAAAAGGATATAGACCTAAAAAGAAAGCAACAAAGAGCAACTGCAACAAAAATAAAATAGTAACAAATAAATATTAATCCAATTAATACCACTAATAATCATATTAAATATCAGTTTTCTAAATACATCTATTAATAGTGGTGATTTTCTGATTGATTAAAAAGAAGGCGCAACTATATATTGCCTATAAGAAACTTAATAAAAAGATATATACATATAGATTAAGAGTCATCAAATGGAGAAAGATATGTTTTGCCAATTCTGATTAAAATAAATATAGAGGATATATATTAAAGGGGCAAAACAGACTTTAGCGATAAAGAGGGCATTTGCTGTGGTTTGAGTTTGTGCTCTCTGTTGCCTGTATCATATGTTGAAACATTTCTTCTAAGCTGATGGTATTAAGAAGTAGAGACTTTGAAATGTGATCAGGTTTCAGGATCCTGCCCTCATCAATAGGATTAGTGCCCCTATAAAAGAGGCTCAACAGAGCTTGCTTGCCTTTTCCACCATAAGACAACATAGCTAGATGGCACCATCTGTGGGGAACAGGACCTCACCATATACAGGTTTGTCAGGTATAAAGATGTGAGCCATCAGTAAACACTGGAAAATTAATGTAATCCATCATATCAATATATGTGGAAAAAGAACATAATGAAAACCAATACCCATTCATGATAAAAACACTTGGAAATCTAAGAATAGAAAGCAACCTCTTCTACTTGATACAAAATACTTTTACAGAGAACTTACAGCTAACATCATTCCTACCGGTGAAAAATTAAAAAGTTTCCACTAAAAGCAAGAACAAGTCAGAACATCTGTTATCACTGCTATTAGTTAGAATCATTGGGGGAAGGCATTATGGCACAGTGGGTTGAGCAGCTGCTTGGGATGCTCACATCCCATATAGAGTGCCTGCCTCAAGCCCCAGTACTCTGCTTCCAATCCAGCCTCTTGCTAATGTGTGTGGGAAGGCAATAGGTGATGGCCCAAGTGCTTGGGCCCCTACCACTCACATTGGAGACTCAAGTAGATTTCCTGGTTCCTATCTTTTTTTTTTTTTTTTTTTTGACAGGCAGAGTGGACAGTGAGAGAGAGACAGAGAGAAAGGTCTTCCTTTTGCCGTTGGTTCACCCTCCAATGGCCGCCGCGGTAGCGCGCTGCGGCCGGCGCACCGCGCTGTTCCGATGGCAGGAGCCAGGTGCTTCTTCTGGTCTCCCATGGGGTGCAGGGCCCATGCACTTGGGCCATCCTCCACTGCACTCCCTGGCCACAGCAGAGAGCTGGCCTGGAAGAGGGGCAACCGGGACAGGATCGGTGCCCCGACCGGGACTAGAACCTGGTGTGCCGGCGCCGCAAGGCGGAGGATTAGCCTGTTGAGCCACGGCGCCAGCCTCCTGGTTCCTATCTTTACCCTGGCCTAAATCCTGATTATTGTTGGCATTTGTGGGGAAGATCCCTCTTTTTTTTCCTCCCTTTCCTTCTCTGTAGATCTATTTTTCAAATAAATTAAATGTCTTGTTTTCTAAAAAAAAAAAACAAAAACAAACCTGCTGAAACAGAAGTTTTACCCTGTCAAAAATTTAATTTTAAAATGTACAATATACAAATGATAGAGCTGGTATGGGATTTTCCTTATTTGCTTTGATTCATTCAATTGTCTTTTAGAAAAACGAATGTCTTGGCCGTGGCTCAATAGGCTAACCCTCCACCTGCGGTGCTGGCACCTCGGGTTCTAGTCCCGGTCAGGGCGCCGGATTCTGTCCCGGTTGCCCCTCTTCCAGGCCAGCTCTCTGCTGTGGCCCGGGAGTGCAGTGGAGGATGGCCCAAGTGCATGGGCCCTGCACCCCATGGGAGACCAGAAGAAGCACCTGGCTCCTGCCTTCGGATCAGCGCAGTCACCGGAACAGTGCGCAGGCCACGGCGGCCATTGGAGGGTGAACCAACGGCAAAGGAAGACCTTTCTCTCTGTCTCTATCTCTCACTGTCCACTCTGCCTGTCCAAAAAGAAGAAAAACAAAAAAAAAGAAAAACAAATGTCTCAGCTACTTCAAAGCCTATTTAAACAATTATTAAAATGATCACTTGGTCCTCAAAACACATTAAGTCACTTTCTCCTTCCCCTGCCTGCCATGTTTTTGATCTTTAATTTTGGAAGTTTAAGAAAAGTCAGGTGTCAAAGCATCTGAAGCTTTGCCAATGTCAACTACTTTCCCAAGTCTCTATCCTTAGAGATCAAATACCTCAGCCTGATCACAGACAATAATTATGAAACTATTAGGTTCATTAAATTGCTAAATGAGGCACTTCAGGGCTCACTTAATAAAACTTCTAGAACTAAGTCCTAGAAGCTCAGGTAAGAGGAATGCTCCCACAAAAGTTTTTTCAAGCTATTCCTCCATGTATTAATATTCTCTTCCTCCTACCCCCTGTATATACCAGGAACACTCCTGCATTGGGACTTTGCATTCTTCTCAGTCTGAAATGTTCTCCCATTCTCATTGTTATATTTGCATGGTTTATTCCCTCACCTCTTTCAAGTGTTTGTTCAATGTTTACACCATTTATGTGGCCTACTCACCCCAGTTTTAAAAACAAATCTATTTCCAGCTTTCTCAGTCCTCTTATTTTGATTTTTCTTTGTTCAACAGTCTTTGACAATATTACCTGGCCTACTTATGACATTGACTGCCTACTGTCAATGGGAGACCTGTATGTTTTGTTTATTTATATATCCTAACTCCTAGAACATGACTAGGCAAGTACTAGGTGCTCAATAAACATGTGCTAAAAAAAAAAAAAAGGAAGGATGGGAAAAGGGAGGATTTAAAAATTCAAGGGGTGAGAAGCATTTGGCTTCGAGGTTAAAATGTCAGGTTGGGACTCCAGTGTCCCACATCAAAGTGCTTCGGTTTCATATGTGCCTCTAACTCCTAACTCCAACTTCCTGCTAATGAACATCTCAGGAAGTAGCAGATGGCTCAAGTAGTTAGGTTCCTGCCACCCACATGGGAGACCTGGATTCTTTCCTGGCTCCTGATTTCAGACTGGCCCAGTTCCAGCCATAGGGGAGTGAGCCAGCAGATGGGTACTTGTTTTTTTTCTTTCTCAAATAAATAAAGTTAAAATTATTTTTTTAAAATTTAAAGGCTATAAAGGATCATGGTGATCTTCTAGTATAAAACTTCCTTGGGAACTAGAAAGCATAAAAGGCTTGAGAATGTCACTTGCTAATCAATGATGGGAATTAAAAGTAGAATCTCAGTATTTTATTGTATAATTTTACCATGATAAAGTCATCATTTCATCAGAAAAAGAGATGTTATCTACTTAAAAAAATCAGTTAATTTGGATATTGCTAGTAATTTCCTTTTTTATACTACATGTTCTTTGATGATGCTAAAATGTCACCATAACCTTCTTTCTTGGTTTAACTGCCACTGAGTTACAAATAAACCATTGTGTGTTACAGATTCCACTGTAGGAAAGTAGGGAAATACATGATTTTCAAAAAGAAAACTTAGAGAAAGGAGTGACAATCTAAAAGCTCAGTGTTAAAGGTTGAAGAAACAGTCACTTTTTCCTTTTTGGTCTTTCTCATTTGAGATGGAAGACCTCAAAGCGCTTCTGTACACAGAACAAATGTCCAAACTATAAAGAGCTATGCCAAGTTGGTCGGTGATTACTTGTGGTTTAGAGAGGTCTTTTTAGTAATCTTTATCATATTTAAAAAGCAATAAACTTTCCAACAGCATTTAACCTACCTACTAGTTATGGACTGGCATTCAGATTCTGATGCTGACCCTCTGTTATTGGTTGGGTATCATAGGCCAAATTACTTTGTTTTGTTAAACTTTCTATTGCTTCCTCTATTTATTTAAAGAAATATTAATACTTACCTGACAAGATTGTCATTAGGTTTATATTTAAATGATGCATATAATATTTGAACCAATAGTAAGTACATTAACTTTCTATTATTATCCAATGTGATTGCTACTACATAACATAACCTCCTATTGTGGAAAGAGGTTATGCAGTAGAATAAACCATGTTAGTGTGAGTGCTAATTGGGTTATTTTGTTATGAGGAACTGACACTACTGTGGCATTTAAAAACACAATTTCAGGGGCTGGTATTGTGGCGCAGCAAGTTATGCCACTGCTTGGGATGTCTGCATCCCATATATATCTGAGAGCCTAGCTACTTTGTTTTCCACCCACATCCCTGCTAGAGTGCCTAGGAAGTAGGGGATGATAGCTGGAGTACTTGAGTTCTTGCCACCCAGATGGGAGGCCCATTTGAAGTTCCTGGCTCCTAGCTTAAGTCAAGACTGGCTCAAGTCTACCACTTGGTAAGTGAACTAATTGAGGGAAGATCTCTCCCTCTCTCTCTGTCGCTTTGCTTTTCAAAGAAAACAAATAAATCTTTTAAAAGGATAATTTCAAGGGTTTTCAGGGCGGCGCTGGCACATCAGGTTCTAGTCCCGGTCGGGGCGCCGGATTCTGTCCCGGTTGCCCCTTCTTCCAGGCCAACTCTCTGCTGTGGCCCGGGAGTGCAGTGGAGGATGGCCCAAGTGCTTGGGCCCTGCACCCGCATGGGAGACCAGGAGAAGCACCTGGCTCCTGGCTTCGGATCAGCATGGTGTGCTGGCTGCAGCGCGCTGGCCACGGCGGCCATTGGAGGGTGAACCAACGGCAAAGGAAGACCTTTTCTGTCTGTCTCTCTCTCTCACTGTCCACTCTGCCTATCCAAAAAAACACATATTAACGTAACGGAGGCAATTACAAATATTCTGGGTGAAAGAACAGGCCAATGGAGAAAGATGAATTCAAGAAAGAAAGAATTCAAGCAGAACTCTGGAGTAACTCAGAAGGGGATCATAAAGAAGGCACTATATCTTTTTCACAGTACCCCCAGAGTTCTAGCATTTGTATCCAGAACACAGGAGATAGGTAAATATTGCTGTAGTGAAGATCTGACATAGGATTTTCCAAAACAGGCACTGTTACCTGCAAAGTGAGGCAATATCCCTTGTCACTTCCATTAATTATTTGTACCTCCTTCAACAAATAAACAAGCTACTGTAATGTCATAAACATGAGCCCACTAAAAACACAGCTTCTCAAGATGTCATAAATCCAGAAACTCTTGATTCTAAATGCATTTTCACTGTTAGGGGAATAACATTTTTTAATGGGATCTGGGAGAAAGCACATATTAACTTTATTCAAACAAATCTCATCCACATATAAGACCAGTAAACCAATAATGAATAACTAGACAGTTGGGGAAAACTATGATGAGAGACACCAAATTAAACAGAACACCAAAGACCACTGAGACAACTGCTAATAGAATCAATATGGAAATAAATAAGAAGGCATGATTAATTGCCTTGAAAGATTTGAATGCCAGTTATATTTGACAGGAAAAGGTGAAAGAGGAGAATTCAGAGTTTCTGGAAATTTAAAATATGATTTTTAAAATAAAAAACCCAGATGTGAATGTAATAGCAGAATTAGCATAGATTAAATACCAAAAAGTGAATTGGAAAACTGAGCCAAGTGATCCTCCAAGGTTACAATGCAAGGAGACCACGAGATGAAAATGTTTTGAAAAAAGGTTAGGTATTATTAAGGGTAGGTATAAAAATTTCCAGATCTATCTAGTAATGTTCCTAGAAAGAGATAATCAAATTATAGGTGAAAATCCTCCCTGAGGAGAAAAATGATGAGTCAATAAAATTTCTAAAGGAATCGGTGAGCTCCAGGGATATAAAGAAATTCTGATAAACTTTTAGGGAGAAAAATAGGATATGTGAAAATTTCAGAGAATAAATAACAGACGTCAACCTTCTACAAGGCAGGCAGCAACTGAATAGAATACAGTGCAGCATCACTTCAGCTTCAATTAATTAAAGGAAAAATAATTTACGATTTTGAAATCTATAGCCAATTCAACTCTTCGTAATATGGATACATGCTGTTATTATTATTATTATTATTATTTTTTTGCTTTTTGGTAAATCAGGAACCCAAAAAGGTTAGCACATACCCATTTAGCTGAAATATATATCAGTAGAATCTATTGTTATAGGCTCAATATGTTCCCTCAAAGTTTATATGTTGAATCCTTGAATCTCAATTCTTCAAAATGTATTGGAGATGGGTCTTTTCAGAGGAATTAAATTAAAATGAGGCTATCAGGATCGGCTTTAATGTAATCTGAATGGTGTCCTCATTGGAGGAGGAAATTTGGACAAGGGAGAAACAGTAGGAATGTGTTTTTACACATGAAGAAAAAGTGAGAAGGTGGTTACTTACAGGCTAAGGAAAGAGGACACAGAAGAAACTAAACATGCTGACACCTTGATGTTGGATATCTAGCCTCCACAATGGTCAGAAAACAAATTTCTGTTATACATGGCACCCAGTTTGTGGAATTGTTATGGCAACACAATTCAGATAGTATATAAATCAAACAAAAACAATGTAATGTAGTGGACTGCTTAGAAAGTAATAAAGAATAGGAAGCAAAACTAGCTGTAAATCATAGTTTTGCTCAATGATAATACAGTGTGATCTCTCAGGCTTTTTTTTTTTTTTTGGACAGGCAGAGTTAGACAGTGAGAGAAAGAAAGGTCTTCCTTCCTTCCATTGGTTCACCCCCAAATGGCTGCTACAGCCGGCATGCTGTGCTGATCCAAAGCCAGGAGCCAGGTGCCTCCTTCTGGTCTCCCATGCGGGTGCAGGGCCCAAGCACTTGTGCCATCCTCCACTGCCTTCCCGGGCCACAGCAGAGAGCTGGACTGGAAGAGGAACAACTGGGACAGAATCCAGTACCCCAACTGGGACTAGAACCCAGGATGCCGGCGCCACAGGCAGAGGATTAGCCTAGTGAGCCACGGCACTGGCCCTCTCAGGCATTTTTATAAATATGATCCTAAGAAATCAGATGAAACATGTACACCCTATATCTAATGTTCCAGCCAATGTTAATAAGTTACAGATTGGTTAGGAAGATGAACCAGATCAATAAAACACTGCCAAATGTCTTTCTTTTCTTTTCTTTTTTTTTTTTAATTCTTCTTTTTTTTTGACAGGCAGAGTGGATAGTGAGAGAGAGAGACAGAGAGAAAGGTCTTCCTTTTTGCCGTTGGTTCACCCTCCAATGGCCGCTGCAGCCAGAGCATCTCGCCGATCCGAAGCCAGGAGCCAGGTGCTTCTCCTGGTCTCCCATGCGGGTGCAGGGCCCAAGGATTTGGGCCATCCTCCACTGCCTTCCCGGGCCATAGCAGAGAGCTGGCCTGGAAGAGGGGCAACCGGGACAGAATTTGGCGCCCCAACCAGGACTAGAACCCAGGGTGCCGGCGCCACAAGGCAGAGGATTAGCCTGTTAAGCCACGGTGCCAGCTGCCAAATGACTTTCATTTAAGTGACTGGAAAATTAAAAGTAGACAACTGACTTTCAGTAAACATGGAAAATATATTAAACAATTAATTAGCATTGCGTCTACTTTAGAAAAAAGAAATATGACAATTAAAATTCATGAACACTTGAAATAAGGAAAAATAATTGAAGTCTAATCAACCTAACTAAACACATATATAAATGTTTCTGATTGATCCCCTAAAAGTTCAAAACAGCTGGGGTTAGGCCCTGCTGAAGCTGGGAGCCATAAACTCAATCTGGGTTTCCCACTAGGTGGTGGAGACCCAAGTACTTGAGCCATCACTTCCTGCCTTCCAGGACATGAATTAACAAGAAGCTGGATTCAGGGACGAAGTTGGGACTTGAACCCAGGCACTTCCATAAGTGATGCAGGCATTTCAATTTGTATCCTAATTGTATCCTAACTCTTGCCCATGATACTATGTTCTGTGTTGCGGGTTTTGTTCTGGAACTCCAGGCCCTGAGAAAAAAGTAACCACCACCCGCACATAGGGCACTGCATGTAGACTGACTACAGCCTACTTTGACATCAATATTTTCAGACGAACATGGTAGTCATCACTGATAAATCAGAAAAGGGCCGCAAGCTCTGTGGAACAACCAAAGACCTGCACATAAGCAGAACACACAATTGTAAGCCCCAACTCAATCCACAAGTTTCCTTGATCTTAATCCCTTTAGGAGTCTGGGAAACAACCAAGAGTTGCTCATATCCCTTGCTCTTTGCTTTACAAATAAATATCTTCTTTCTTTCATCACCCCAGTGTGAGTCATTAGCTAAGTGGGTGCTGAGTGGGTGGCTGGAGGTTTAGGGGTTCTACAACACTTATACAATTATAGTGGAAAAATTTAAAATATATTTTTCCTAAGGTGACAAATCAAGTAGGTAATAGTAAGGACACAGAGGCTTAGGATTTAATTTATCTCTGTTTCTGTTACCTCCCTATGCATCTACCTATCTTTGTAAGTGCTTGAGAAGATTTCTTTCATCCAGCTAAAGAAAATTTTCATATGCATGTATGAGTTTATGTATAATAAGGAAGGCATGTCAAATCAATGAGGGAGAACAAAAAGAAAAAGGTTGTTTTTTGGAAAACTATTATGAAATTATGACTTCATAATTCATGTGCAAAATGAATTATAAGTAGACTAATCAAATCTTGAAATCAGAATTATATACTAAAACAAATGAGAATATTATCTTTATTTTATGATGGGAAAGGGCCTCTTAAAGAAGGCTTTAATGCTTGAATCCTTAAGGAAAGATTGATTGATATATTTCACATAATAAAAATGTAAAAGAAAAGTTGCTTTAGCTTTGAATATATTAATATTTTTTAGGAAGTCATGTTCAGTTTGGGATCCAGACTTCTTAACAAAGCTGATTTTGGTTCTTTTTCAAGGTGACTCTGGCCTAGACCATCTGCAGTCAGGTGTAAGAAATATCTTCTTCTGCAAATTCCCACATCTCCATCTAAAACTGTGACTTGATTTTAATTTTTAGGAGTAAAATTCTTTAACTTGAAGTCATTTTTCCTTTCCTAATTTTATTATTTTGTGAAAGGTGAGTCTATATTGAAGGTCAAATTAGATTGATTCCTTCTCTTGAGTTTTAACCTTTGAATTTCTTGTGGCACCTTTCTAACTTGTCATCTGTTCTTCAATACAACTTAAAGCAATTTTATTTTATTTTTTATGATCCTAATGTTTATTTTTCTATTATCTACAGTGGAAGATACATGATACATTTCAGCACAGTTTGCTCTACCTCAGCTGTTAAAGTATCTCTTGGCTGTCAAGATATGCACATCCACCTGTTAATAGTTATTAATATAAACATGGATTCTTATGTGAAAAATGATATCTGTATGCTTGACACACTCTCACAGATGTACCCTGTCATGAGACTTGGCGTTTCCCCAGCACACTAGAAAAAACTCGACCTTTCTCTTTTATTCAGTAAACATACCAGATTGAAACACAGAACAATGATGTTACATAGCAAGAATCTTCAACCTATTCCTAAAAAGGGAGAAAATCACTAAAAAACATTTTGGTTCCTTTTAAATAGTGCTGTCATATGTCATTTGTAAATTTGTATTAATTCTTCAAATATTAAGAAAATCTCAAATTGTGGGTAAAAATCAAGGTTTTCTGTAAGTCCATTTAGAGGACAGAAATTGGCTAAGTATGCTCAACAACTCCAATAGACACCTTTTCTTTCTTTTATATATGGGAACAACTGCATATTGTTTCTTCTCAATACTAGTAGTCTCAAAAGCTGTCCTTGACAAGCAATGTAACAGCACTTACGAAAACACTGGTTATGAAATTCAGCATACACAGGAAAGAAAGAGAATAGGTTAGTGTACAGTATCAGCTGAAATGTAGTTTGAAAAAGGGCTAGATTATAGAGAGAATGCTGATAATGCCTCTCAACAAGTTTCATAACAATTTAACATAAAATGCATTTTTATAGTAAGCATTGATAGTAAAGAAAGGAATAAAACAAACAAAAAAGTTCTGGTGCATATATTGACTTAAGCCTATATTACAAAAACTAGGCTTATTTAATTTTTAATATGTCTTTTTGGTAAATATAAATATATACTCAACTTGGCATATTTTTCCTTTTGTAACATTTTTTTTCCCTATTTTTCTTGTCACTCAACATAATGCCCGGAAAATATTTCTGTAGCACAAGTATTAATTAAGAAATAGGCCAGGTCCTCATCTATGTGGTGACATTTCTAAGCCTTTTGAGCAACTCATTAACACAGGTTATCATTTTGCAGATTATTAATTCACTGCACTAAGTGATGACCTAGTGCCCTGATTAAATGAATGTAAATATAAAATGTATTTCCTTCTATTACTATGAACTGTTTATGTGTCACTTTCAGTGGTTCGTTATTCAATGATTTATATTTTTATCAACATTGCTGAGTTGTCTAGCAAAAGTGTTTTCTATCTCATAATGCCTGCCTATGGCTGTTGCCATGTGTATTGCACCACACTTGAGCATCCTGAGATTCTTTTCCTTCTTCTCCAACACTGGTTATTCTGGAATTTATGGGTCTGGGAGCACCACAGGGAATAGATTTTACTCTTGCATTAACTGAAAGAAGGGAACCCCTGAAATATCTGACAATTATAATAGGACAGCTATACATTGAAAGATAAACGGTAGATGATTCCAAAATCCACCAGAGCAGGCTTTAGTCAGTTAGACAAAGTAGTCTGGGTAGCTCTTCTCCTTGAACTCTTCATTCAAAAGTTAATTACCTACCCAACAGAACAAAAGGATTAAACAGGATGCCTCATAGACCACTATGGGCAAAACCAATAACTGGCATCCCACATAACATCTCACACAAAATATGTATTTGGGGACACATCAGACTATTTAAATTACCACAATGTCATTTTTTGGTGTTTGATAAGATGATTCAAATCAAATCTGCAGAGTACAAATTATGAAAATCACCTTTTAAAGAACTAGATTTTCGGGGCCAGTATCGTGGAGCAGCAGGTTAAGCCACTGCCCGAGATGTCAGCATCCCATATGGGTGCTGGTTAAAGTCCTAGCTGCTTTACTTCTGATCCAGCTTCCTGTTAATGCACTTGGGAAAGCAGCAGAAGATGGCCCAAGTCCTTGGGCCCCTGCACCCTTGTGAGACACCTGTAAGAAGCTCCTGGCTCTTGGCTTTGGCCTGGCGCAGCCTCAGCTGTTGCAGCCATCTGGAGAGTGAGTCAGCAGATGGAAGTGCTCACTCTCACTCTCTATCTCTATTTCTCTAAATATATAATTAATCAGGTTATTAGAATATATAATATACAGCATTAATATATAATTAATTATAACCATATTATAATTATCATAATTATAGTATATTAATTATAATTATGTATTTATATATAAATATATCTATATCTCAACCCTCTGTAACTCTGCCTTTCACATAAATAAAAAAAAACTTCATAAAATTAGATTTCAACACCTATTGGTAAAATGAAAATATACATAGTAAATGTCAAAACATAACTGACCAGTTCTAACAGGCAGCAGGCAGAAAATCATACTTTTTTTTTTAATCTTTTTTTTTTTTTTTGACAGGCAGAGTTAAACAGTGAGAGAGAAAGACAGAGAGAAAGGTCTTCCTTCTGCTGGTTCACCCCCCAAATGGCTGCTACGGCCAGCGCTGCGCTGATCTGAAGCCAGGAGCCAGGTGCTTCTTCCTGGTCTTCCATGCAGGTGCAGGGCCCAAGCACTTGGGCCATCCTCCACTGCTTTCTCGGGCCACAGCAGAGAGCTGGACTGGAAGAGGAGCAACTGGGACAGAATCAGGCACCCCAACTGGGACTAGAACCCAGGGTGCTGGCACTGCAGGCGGAGGATTAGCCTAGTGAGCTGCAATGCCAGCCAGGAAATCATACTTGTGGTAGGTGCAGAATTATGGCAGTGGGTCCAGGGAAACCCAGGCTTATCATCTCCTAGCCCAATGACCTTGGACAATTCCTGAATTTCAAATCATTTTTTGGTCTATTAAAATATAGATAATACCAGTACTTTCTTCATTGGATAGTATAATGACTCCATCAGTTAATAATAATCAGGTACAGGACATCATAGAACATTTAGTTTATGATAACTGCTCAATATTATTGTGTCTTTATTATTCTCAATTTTTCCTCTCTGCTTTACTGTCCTACTATATGTTGCATTGAAACAAAACAGAACAAAATTCATAAGCAGAAGGCCACAACAATAACAACTTCCTGAACTGGAACATTTACATGCTGAAAGTCTTAATGCCTCAGTTTTGTAAGAAGTTTAGGTATAAACATTGAGCTCTAAGATAAAGACCATTCCAACGCAGCAACACAATTTTTTTTTTTGACTGGCAGAGTTAGACAGTGAGAGAGAGAGACAGAGAGAAAGGTCTTCCTTCCATTGGTTCACCCCCCAAATGGCTGCTACAGCCGGCGCACTGCGCCAATCTGAAGCCAGGAGCCAAGTGCTTCCTCTTGATCTCCCATGCAGGTGTAGGGCCCAAGCACTTGGGCCATCCTCCACTGCTTTCCCAGGCCACAGCAGAGAGCTAGAACGGAAGAGGAGCAATCAGGACAGAACCGGTGCCCCAACCGGGACTAGAACCCGGAGTGCCTGCACTGCAGGTGGAGAATTAGCCTAGCAAGCTGTGGCGCTGGCCAGCAACATAATTTTTCTGAAATATGAACAATAGATCACAGAATCCTATGTAGACATTAATATATTTATTAATTCATCACTAAAAGAAGTTTTAGGAAGCTGTTAATTTTTCCCTGAGTATGGATTTATAAAAAGCTCAAGAAACTCAATAACAACAAAACAAATAATCTGGTCAAGAAATGGGCAAAGGACATGAACAGGCATTTTTCCAAAGGATGAGATACAAATGGCCAACAGACACATGAAAAACTAGCCATCAGGGAAATGCAAATAAAGGCCATGATGAGAAATCACCTCATTCCAGTTAGAATAGCTATCATCTAAAAAAATCAAAAAACAATAAACACTGGTGAGGATCTGGAGAGAAAGGTACCCTAGTACACTGTAGGAAGGAATAGTACAATCATTACAGAAAACAGTACAGAGATTCCTCAGACATCTAAAAATAGATCTACCCAGAGAAAACAAAATCAACATACAAAAGAATTATTTGTACCCCATGTTTATTGCAGTTCAATTCACAATAGCTAAGATATGGAATCAACACAGAAGTCCATCAAAAAATAAATAAATGTGGATAAAAAATGTGGTATATATACACAATGGAATACTACTCAATCAAAAAAAAAAAAAAGAATGAAATAATGAAATCCCGTCTTGCAACAAAACAGATGCAACTGGTGACCATTATACATAGTGAAATAAGCCAGTCCCAAAGGATAAAAATCATGTTTTCTCTCATATGTGTTAGTATAAATACCAAAAAAAGTATATGAATGAAACTGGCATCTTATGATTTGATTATTGTGTCTAGCCCTTGTCTATACTTCTGTGGAACAGTGGTTTTTCTACTTTTTACTTGTTGAACAGTACAGTTAGTGGTGCATTAAGTCTTTGGTTATAAAGTGAATTGAATAACATTATTATAAAAATTAAAGGACAAAAGAAATGAAGGAAGGAAGGGGAGAGAAGGATAATATGGTTATCTTGTTAGAATTTTTTTTTTTTTTTACTGGAACTCAGCATTTTGTTAGTGAAGAAACTCGCCTCAGGCTGGCAGAGGAAAGTCTGGGATGAACAGGACCAATGCCCACCTGGGGGTTTCCCGGACATCGGGCATTCCTCCTATTCAGTTTTCAGGGAACACCCTCATGGATGAAACCCCCAGAGAGCAGCGGGCCACTGGCAAGCAGCCAGGGTAGGGGGGCGCCCTAGGCACTGCCAGACCCTTTGGACAGCAGGGCTTGGATGTCGGGCTCGATGTCGATGGTGGGGAAGTGTCGGCTGTACCTGCGCACCGGGACGCCATCAGGGCTCACGAGGAACTTCTCGAAGTTCCAGGAAACGTCGTTGCGGCACACCGGGGACCAGGTGGTGAACTTGGGGTCGCTCATGAGCGCAGTGGGGTCATCGCTGCGCGCCAGCAGGGCCTCCCGCAGGAAGGTGAAGAGTGAGTGCTCCTTGGCGCCATTCACCTCGCACTTCTGGCAGAGCATGAAGTTGGGCTCAAACCCGCCTCCAGGCCGGATATACTTGAGTGAATTCAGGATCTCCTCATTCTTGGCGCTCTCCTGATGACACAATTGTAAGAAAAGACCAGGGGGGCCGGTGCTATGGCTCACTTGGCTAATCCTCCACCTGCGGCGCCGGCATCCCATATGGGTGCCAGGGTCTAGTCCCGGTTGCTCTTCTTCCAGCCCAGCTCTCTGCTGTGGCCCGGGAAGGCAGTGGAGGATGGCCCAGGTGCTTGGACGCCTGCACCAGCATGGGAGACCAGGAAGAAGCACCTGGCTCCTGGCTTCGGATTGGCATAGCTCTGGCCGTAGTGGCCATTTGGGGCGTGAACCAATGGAAGGAAGACCTTTCTCTCTCATTAACTCTATATGTCAAATAAAAAAAATTGCATCTATGAGATAAATGAAATCTGTTCTCTTCATATTAATAAAAATAAAAAATAAATTATAAAAAGTTACAAAAAATAAGGTCTGCAGTAATAAAAGGATATTAGTAATGCTTAGAGAAATTCTCCTGCCCTGTGCCAAACCTCACCTCTTTTCTTAGGCATTAACTAATTCACTCAAGATAACATTAAATATTAGAACAAGACAGAAGCTAGGAAGCTGAATCGCTAGAACTACATAATCTCCTGAGAAATTAATTTGGTTTCACGCAGTGCTCTTTTGGCAATGTGGATCAAGAAGTGACTACCGCCATTTCACAAAATGCTTTTAATTTCATGTGTCGGTTGATAGTTGAAAGACAAATGGACCTTTGTAAATTCTTCTGACAAAGCTAGAAAATACGGTAATGATTAAATAAGTAGAAGTTAGCATTGTTCTATAATTTCCTGAGCCTTTATCAAAGGATACTGATGCCAGTATAAAATTCTCAATATTCTGATTATTAAATTACTATCAAAAGGTTGTGGCAGGCACAGAATGCTGCCAGCAAGTCTGAGGAAACTAAGGCTTAATACATCTTAGCTCTAGCCTTCTTATTTTCTATGAAATATTTTCTTTCTCCAAGCAGCCCTCTACTTTGAAATGGAAATAAAGTAGAATAGTTTTTTTTCCTATCATGAAATGAACAAGTTCTCATTGACTGCTTTAGCTCCATATGATGTACTTCATTAATGTGGTAATAAAATTTGGGCATGCTTTATTTGTAAAATAATGTAAGTGTATAAGAGTGAAGATCTAAATTCTGTTTGTTATTTTTTAAATAGTGCTTCCCAGTGTATCATTAAACTTTACGTTAACTCAAGCCAGACCATTTCTGCCTTATTGTTCTAATATTGTCTGCTAACTTGTCTTTCCATGTAACAGAATGAATATTTATGATTCTCTACAAATTCTTATGTGATATTCTAACCCCCAATGTTATGGAATCAGAAATCATGCCTTTGGGAGATAATTAGGATGTAGCCTTCATGAATGGAATTAGTGTCCTTATAAGGAGACAGAAGAGAGTACCATCACCCCCTCCACTATGTGAGGTCCCAGTGAGAAGGCACCAGAAAGCTACACACACACCAGAAACCAAGTTTGCCAACACTTTGATCTTGTACTTCCAGCCTGCAGCACTGAGAGAAATAAATTTCTACTGTTTATAATTCATCTGGTCTACAGGATTTTTGTTTTATATATATAACAATGCAAAGAGACTAATACTCTGTGTTTCACTTCCACTTCTCATCTCCCCCTAACCTCCCTCTCTTTTATAAATAGTCATGGCACACAGAATTTTAAAAATTAAATTATATCACTCTTCAAATTAAGACTCTTCAATGTCTTCCTATGATTCTTAGAGTAAACTCTAATCTACTCCTCATCCCAACATGATCTAATCTAGATTGCCATACAGATCCAGTCCCTTCCTGCTTGATCTCATTTCTCACATACTTATTTTGTTCCAGCCATACCGACCTTCTACTGCATTCTTCCTTGAGCTGTTTCATTAGCTTGTTATTTCTGCCTAGAACATTCTTCAGATGCTCATAAGCTTGTTTTTCAAGTCTAAATTTAAATGTGATCTTTGTCAGAGGGGCTTTCTCACCATTCAGTATAAGATACCTCTTTTAGCAGACCATGAATAATTATTTATAATGGAATTCTATTTTTATTTACTGAAAGTTTGCTAGCTATTTATTTTATTTGTTTTATGTTTATCCATACTAGAAGGGTAATTTTGAGTGAATCGATACACAAATGACACATTTAAGCCAAGGATGGGTTCACTCAAAAGTTTTAATTTGTAAGTTAGCATCATATAAATATTCCTGAGTTCTTTGGATTAGGCACTTACATCAGACATGGAAAAATCAGAATAGTAGGGATTGGTAACAAAGTTTATGGAGGAGATGAGAAACCAGCCAAGAATGGTGTGGCAATCTGTACATTAGCAGGTGCAGGAAAATGGTTTCACCTCTAAGACTAAAAGCACAGAGGAAAATATTCACCACATTCAAGTTGCTGGAAGAAGAGGGAAGCTGGCAGCCGCACTTGCTGTCAGGTGGAACTGTGGGGGAATGGCCTATCTAGTGGAAGCTGAGTCACAGGTACACAACACAGAGAGCCCCAAAATGACAGAGATGGGGAAGGCTTGTCTCTTTGTCCTTCCTCAGTGCTTTGTCGGTGCCTTCTAGTAGCCAAACATGCAGGAAGGCAGAGAGCAAAGGAGCTTGGAAAATGTACTTCTTCAGCAAAGAGGGCACAAAGGGCAGGGAATGCACAATATTTAAAGTTATATTGTAAAATTTGTGGTGACAAGAAAGCATATTATTACTGTATTTGACTTGAAATTTTTTTCAGGAATGTTTTGCTATTTTAGTTGTTTCACAGACACTCTACCTGAAGTCTTTTTTTCTTTTTTGCCACATCCATTCTGAAGGATTTACATAATCAGTGTGAGAAAGAGTTTTGAACTAGCACAACTGTAATGTACCATGTTCTCTGGGACCTCATTTACTCTTATTAACCCAGGAGGAATTCTCTGTTAATTTATGTTTAGCTCAAAGTATATCAACCTTTTAAAATATGAGATCACTAGAAAAATACATATTTGTTACTAGAAAGGTAATATATGCTTAATGAAGGAAAGTTATGAGATACATAATACTGGAAAATAAAGGAAAAAATCTTAATCTCACCAGCTACAGGTAATACTCTAACAACTGTAGTGCATATCCTTCTTCTCTGTCACATTTATATAAACATGCTGGTATTCATATATGAGCACATACAAGAATAACATAACTTTTAAAAATGATATTCTGATTGACACAATCCTTAACATTTATCTTCTTCAGTCATTAGTAAATCATAACACATCAATTATTTATTCACAGAATTAATTTTTTCATAGTTTTTTGGTATATGAGTGAATATAGTATTTTGTATCAATAACCATTGTTTAATGTTCAGGTGCTTTCCAACCTTTACTTTTATAAATAATACAAATAAAATATCAGGCATGTTTATCTTTAGTTCCTTATAGGAAATTCCTAGATTTTGAATGTTTTAGTAAATACGTTACATTAATACAAAACTGTAAAGTTTTAATTGCAATTTGCTCTTTATAATTGCCATATGATACTCTTACAATGAATACAAATATATACTTCTCCACATCCACATCAAATGTATATAATCATTAATTTTATATTTTAAGATCTTTTTTTTTGAAAAGTAAGAAATTCTTCCCTACCATAACTCCAGATAATATCAATTGCATTTTGGTGTTAGCTACTTGAGAAAATAGATACACAAACAAGAATTCTCAGTCTCTGCCAAATTTGATTGTGCAATTCTAATAGATACAGCACATAAATCGAAAGATGATATGATCCTATACATAAGGGATTCAAAATATTTCACTAAGGGATTATTAGAACTCATAAGAGAGTTTGGCAAAGTTACAGGATATAAAAGTGACACAAAATCAATTATTTTTATATGCAAAAAGTGCTATGCCTGAGAAAGAACTTGTAGATTCAGTCCCATTCACAATAGTTACAAAAAAATTTAAAATACCTTGGAATAAATTTAAACAAGGATGTGAAGGATCTCTACACTGAAAATTATAAAATATCATAGAAAGAAATAGAAGATATAAAAAAATGGAAAAATATCCCATGTTCATGAACTGGAAGAATTAATATCATCAAAATGTCCATACTACCCAAAGCAGTTTCCAGATTCAATGTGATCTCATTCAAAATATCAAAGACATTCTTCTCAGCTCTGAGAAAAATGAATGACCCTAAAATTCATATGAGATCACAAGACACCCTAAATAGCTAAAGCAACCCCAAACAATAACAATGAAACTGGAGGTATCACAATACCAGATTTCACGACATATTACAGGGCATTTACAATCAAAACAGCCTGGCACTGGCACACTATAGACATGTGGACCAATGGAACAGATTAGAGACCCCAGAAATAAATCCATGCAGGTACAACCAACTAATCTTTAACAACAGAGCTAAAATCACTCCCTGGAGAAAAAATAGGCTCTTCAACAAATGGTGTTGGGAAAATTTGCTCTACACATGCAGAAGTATGAAGCAAGTCTCCTACCTTACACTCTACAAAAATCAACTCACAGTGGATAACAATGAACGAGGGATCTAAATCTAAGATCTGAAACCATCAAATTACTAGAGGAAAACATTGGAGAATCCCTGTAAGACATTGGCATAGGCAATAGATAGACTTCTTGGATAGGATAAGCACAGGCAAAAATAGACAAATGGGATTACATAAAGCTCAGAAGCTTCTGCACAGCAAAGGAAACATTCAACGAAATGAAGAGGTAACCAACAGAATGGGAAAAATTATTTGCAAATTATACATCTGATAAAGGATTAATACCCAGGATATATAAGGAGCTCAAGAAACTCACCAATACCAAAACAAGCAATCCAGTTAAGAAATGGGCTAAGGATATGAACAGATATTTTTTACAGGATAAAAATACAAATGACCAATAGACACATGAAAAGATGTTTAGAATTACTAGCTATCAGGGAAACACAAATGAAAACTTCAACATACACCTGTCAGAATAGCAAGCACAAAGAGAAATTACATATACTGGCTGGGATGTTAGAAAAGGTACACTATTACAATGTTGGTGGTACTATAAACTAGTACAACCATTATGGAAGACAGTATGGGGATTCCTCAGGAATCTAAAAACAGATCTACCATCTGACCCAGCCATTCCACTCGTGGCAATTTATCCAAAGGAAATGAAATCAGCATATGAAAGGACAGAGAATTTTCATGGGGAGTAAGTGCAGAGTGACTCCTGTTGTTGACTTAACAATTGACACTCTTGTTTATGGCATCAGTAATCACCACGATCAGATTCTCTACATAACAATATACAAATTTATTTAATTATTTATTTATTTTTATTTGACAGAGTTAGACAGTGAGAGAGAGAGACAGAAGGGTCTTCCTTCTGTTGGTTCACCCCCCAAATGGCCGCTACGTCCGGAGCTACGCTGATCCGAAGCTAGGAGCCAGGTGCTTCTCTTGGTCTCCCATGGGGTGCAGGGCCCAAGGACTTGGGCCATCCTCCACTGCACTCCCGGGCCACAGCAGAGAGCTAGACTGGAAAAGGAGCAACCGGGACAGAATCTGGTGCCCTGACTGGGACTAGAACCCGGTGTGCCAGCGCCACAGGTGGAGGATTAGCCTATTGAGCCACGGCACTGGCCCTGAAGTTGCTGTTTAAAGTTCTGAAGTTGAGGATGGGATTCCTTCCACTCTAAGATGGGCCAGGTAATTGAATGCTTTTATTTGGGCAATATAAAATACCTGAATTGTTCAGCATAAATGAAGTGGTATTTTCAAACTAATTGAGTATTTCTGGTGGAAATCTGCTCTTCGAATCCCATATTTATATAAGAGGCAGTAAAAAAGGAATACTTTTGAAGTTGTTGGCGACTCTCTTATACAGTGGAGTAACTTCTCTCCTTGGCATCAAGGTGTAGTTTTCTTAATCTTGGAATGAAATGGTTAGCCTACTGAACATATACCAGAGAAGACAGCATTAGTTTCCTTTGTAAAATAGCTGCTCTAAAAGTTCAGTACAGGGGAAGGAACCCAACGATCTTGGAATCTGGCATCTAGCAGTCAGGATTTTTATTGCAGACTAAGGAGAAAATATCTGATTTTGTAACAGGGAGATTTTAAGTGCCTTACTTTAATTAACACTGCAGTTGATTTTATTGCCACTAGGGGGCAGAGGGACTGCTAATTTCTTCTATCTTTTAGAGACAAGCAGTCTGTTTAGCATACCATTTACACTTATTTTATTTCCTTTTCTGGTTGGATATTTTCCTGTTACTTCTGTTGATGTTAAACAGTATCCTTGAAATTGCCAATTTGTAGAGTTTGTTATGGGCGTGTCTGTTGAGACCCACCTGTATTGTCATAGGCATATATTTTCTGTCTGCAAATATTCCTACAGGGAAATATTGTGACAGATGGCTAACTCATGTGAATAGTTCCTGTACAATAGACATGGGTCAGATTATTGGGCAAATGGCTGGTTAATTATTTTGTTGATGACTAGTGACTGCATGTTAAGATTTTTTACAATACAAAATGAGTATTTTTCCTTTACAGAACAGGTACAAGTTGAGGCCTGAGACATATCGTGATCCAGAACAGTTCTTTCAGACATGAAGTCTTTTGCCCCTGGATTTCTGCAGGGAAGTATTGTAATCAGGATAATGGACACATTTGTTAAGTTTCATCTTCAGAAGCAGGCTCTTGCCAAAGAGAATGCTTGGATAAAGCTTAGTAATAGAAAATACTAGTGTGCTCCAAAAATTAAGACACTCTCATGCAAGACTAAGACATTGTCCTGCAGAGATGTAGGAAATAGGTTTTGCTTTAAATTGGTTTTGTCTAGGTCTTTTCTTTCTAAATGAATCTCCTATTGCAGAGACCATATGCTTTCAGAGAGGAGTGAGTTGAACGGGGATCAGGAGGTCTAAGTCTTCAACCATTTCTGTGTAAGATGTACAAGTCTTTCTTACCCTTCAAGAGCCATTACCATGGGGCCTTGGCCACTTCCCCACCCTGTCTCCCTTGCACGTCTTTGACACCATAAGCTTCTAGGTGTTCCTGAGCATCCTGTGTCTATACCTCTGCCTTTCCTCCTCCTCCTCCTCTTCCTCCTCCTCCTCCTCCTCTTCCTCCTCCTCCTCCTCCTCCTTCTTCTTCATTTTTGCATCTCCCTCAAACATTATGTTCTTGAGGTCAGGGTCTGTTTCTTTTATTTTGCTTTCATATTTCATATCAGAGACAGAGAGGGAGAGAGAGGGTCACATCTACAGGTTTACTCCATAGATGCTCACAGCAGCCAATACCTGGCCAGCTAAAAGCCAGGACCCAGGGCTTCAGTCTTGGTCTCCTTGAGGGTGGTAGGGACCCAACTACTTGATCATTAGCAGGAAGCTGGAATTGACTGGAAGAGTCAGGAATGGACCCCAGGTGCTTGGATATGGAGCACGGGCCACACGCCTGCCCCTTCATGCATTTCTCTGTTCTGCAGTGAACAGTTGCTGAATAAAACGTAGTTCAAGTTAGGCTATCATCTTGCATGTCATCTTGGGAGATTTTTAAATAATTCTCTAAGTTTTTCCTTTAAAACCTGGAAATGAGTATAGCGACTAGCTTCACAGAATAGTTTAACACCACATGTAGGGTCCAGAGGGCCATCACACTGTCCTAATGCTTTCGGTGGATGGTTTTTGCCTTCAGCCTTCTATCAGTAGACCTTTCAGAAGTGCGTTCTGCCCCTGCCTCTGCCTCCTCCTACACTGCTGGCTTCTGACTGCATTTTCACTCATGGTCTTAATCTACTACCTTTTTTAATTCATGTTTTATACAGTCTTTCTATGTTTAAGGTGTACAGCATAATTTATTTTTTTTAACTTTTATTTAATAAATGTAAACTTCCAAAGTACAGCTTATGGATTACAGTGGCTTTTTCCCCCTTATAACCTCCTTCCCACCCTCAACCCTCCCATCTCCCACTCCCTCTCCCATTCAATTCACATCAAAATTCATTTTCAATTATCTTTATATACAGATCAATTTAGTATATATTAAGTAAAGATTTCAACAGTTTGCACCCACACAGAAACACAAAGTGTAAAGTACTGTTTGAGTACTAGTTATACATTAATTCACATTGTACAACACATTAAGGACAGAAATCCTACATGAGGAGTAAGTGCACAGTGACTCCTGTTGTTGACTTAACAAATTGACACTCTTATTTATGGCATCAGTAATCACCCTAGGCTCTAGTCATGAGCTGCCAAGGCTATGGAAGCCTTTTGAGTTCCCCGACTCTGATCTTATTTAGACAAGGTCATAGTCAAAGTGGAAGTTCTCTCCTCCCTTCTGAGAAAGGTACCTCCTTCTTTGATGGCCCATTTTTTTCCACTGAGATCTCACTCACAGAGATCTTTATTTAGGTCATTTTTTTTGCCAGAGTTGTACAGCATAATTTAAAAAAATTATTTGTAAGGGAGACTGTGAAGTATTTGTATTTCTATGTCTGTCTTATTCCACTTAGCACAGTGTCTTCCCAGTTCATCCATGTGTCACAAATGGCAGGGTCTCCTTTTTAAAGACTAAATAGTATTCCATTATATATGTACAAAATGACTAAGTAATATGACTTAATACATATTTATGTATATGTGTGTGACATGCATGCTATTATATATATGTATGAATATATATATATAATGGCATATGTGTGCATGTGTGTCACAATTTCTATAGCCATCTCTTGACAGATACTTAGGATGTTTCTCTATCTGGGCTATTGTGAATGATGTTCTAGTGGACATGGAAGTAAAGATTGCAGGATTGCAGTGTCATATGGTGGTTAATTTTATGAGAAAGCTCCATACCATTTTCCATATGGCTGTACCAACATAAATTGGTGTTATAATCCTACCAACAGGGCTTGTTGTAAGGCTCTTACCAACACCTCTCTCTGGTCTTTTTGATAGGAGCTGCTCTCAGAGGTCTGAGATGCTTTCTCATGGTGGTTTTGATTTGTATTTCCTGATGATTAATGATGTGTAACAAGGTTTTGGATAAATGTGCACCTTTTCATTTTTATGTCTTTGGAGAGATGTCTGTTCAGGTTCTTTTCCCATTGTTTGAGTTATTTATTTCAAACTTTCTATTACCAGAACTTTCATAACATTTAATCCATCATTCTCTTAAAATGATGGTTTCTGACTAAAGGTTTACTCATGTTCTAATTTTCTATCTTAAAATACCATATATACATATATAGATATGTGACATACATATATAGATATGTGACATACATAAATGTGTGGTGGTGGTGGCGGTCTGTTTTCAGTGGAGGTGAATATTAAACATTCTGGTTCTTTGTGCAGTTGCCTTGAACTGCATGTGTGTGCCAGTGGCCTGCGCTGAGGGAGCTCCCCCGACCCAGGACGCTTGCTCTGACGGCTCTTGCAGGGGGGAGGCTGGGGAGCCCGGGCAGTGCAGTGCAGTGCAGTCTCTGCTTCAGGAGCAGCCAGAGGAGAGTGAGAGAGAGGCGGGGAGAGACAGCGCTTGTGTTTCAGGGGCACATGGAGCTCTTCTGCACTGTGCACTGTCTTGTTAGTGCTTCTGGATGTTGTACTTTGTGGCTAGACCTGTTGCTTTCAATTTAATGGTTTCTCCAACAAGCGTGTGCGTGTGTGTGTGTGTGTGTGTGTGAACCTCCTGGCCTGTGTTTTGTGTACTCCCTTACCTGTGTCTTCATCGTATCCTTCCTACCTTTCCTCTCATACAGTCTTACTTTGTGTGTGCTTAGGAGCTAGGAGATAGGTAAATAAAATCCAATCACCCTAACATGCAAGGTGTTACGTGTTCCTAAGCGACTGTGTGGCTTTGCCTTTCTCTGCCAAGTTCCAGCCTCTGGCTTTCCTCAGAGGACGTTTTCCCAAAGCTTTACTCGTCCCAGCAGGTTGCTCTGTTCTGGGGGGTCTTTCTGCACCGGAGCTCAGAAGCAGGCTGTCTTCCCCCACTGGGGGAGCCACTGCGGCCTACAGCCTAGGTGGCCATGCTGTTGGAACGGTTGTCATGGCTCTTGTGTCACAGGTTGCCTGACCCTGGTGGCAGTGTAGCAGCTAAGAAAAGATGAGTTCAAACAGTGCACGATGTGTTTGTATCCAGACGGGGGCCCACTTCATATTTGTTCTTTGGTTTTTGTTTTTCTTAATTTAATGAACAAGGTGATGAGACAAGGAATGCAGGCAGCTTTTATATTTCTGTGGAGTTTGAGGTCTGGTTAGGGGCCCATCTGGAAATCGCACAGCCTATAAAATACTGCAGATGTTAACATGGGAGTAGACACTGTGTGTCCTTACTTGAAACCCAGTCCTTAAATTCTGAACCCCAGACCGTCCACCTGCTCTGTGCACTAGTGGATGTCTTTGACTCTTTGAATTGGACAGAATTTCCTCTATGTCTCTGCCTGGTTTCCACAGCTGTCAGGAAGCACTCTCTGGACCCTGGCAGGAAAACCCGCCATGCCCCATAGGGGAGGCTCAGAGAGCATGCAGCTTCCCCCCACTCCCCCAGAGGACCAAGTCTCTGCTGGCCCCCACACCTCACCTCTTGAACCCACACTCCAGGCACCGGGCTTGCCCAAGCCCCTCTGCACATTTGGAGGGCCTGGGGGCGGGCCCCCAGGGCACACCCACCCAACAGTCCCAGCACATTCAGTGCCAGTGCACCCGGGGCTCCCAGCTCCACCTCAAGCCGGCCTGGGCCTGGGCCTGGGCCTGGGCCTGGGCCTGGGCCTGGGCCTGGGCGGCATTTCGGGGCCAACGCGCAGCTTCTTGACCTCCCCCGTGCAGACACTCACCATTGCCGTGCGTCGGGACAAAGTCAGTCCCAAGACAGGCACAGGCGGGGGCACATCGGGCTGAGGAGCTTCCTCCAGAGGTCACCTACCTGCCACTCAGCCCGGTGCTCCGACTGGCCTTCGCCCGCTGCTCCAGGACCCGCAAACCTGGCCGCCTCCACAGGATCACGCCCCGCCTTCCGTCCACGCACGCAGACACGTCCTGACTGACGTCACAGAGGGCGGGGCCAGGAGACCCGCCCCAGGACTCGGCCCTCAGCCCGAGGCTCCGCCCTCTTCTGCTCACCTACCCCTCCCCCCAGCACCTCTTGACACCTGCTGGGCTCTTTGTGGCCTCAGTTCTCACCACCACTACTCCTATGCTTTCACCAATTACAATTTTTTCATTTATATATGCACATCATCAATCTTTTTTTTAGATTTGCCTTCGTTCTTTTGTGAATGTGAACTATGGAACCCACGATCAGATTCATGGCGTTCTTTCTATTTGGTGTTAGGATTTGTTAATTTTAGTTTTCCTGAGCTGTCTATCTTTTTAGCCATCTGTTATATACTCTTAGCTCCACCTGAAATAAATAAATGTCATTATTAAGCCTTAGGACTGGGTGAATGGAATTGTGAAACTGATTTGAGAAGAGAATAATTTAGAAAATCACAACTGAGTATTGAGAAGCCACAGAAATATTGAAAATGGTGATGTGTCAATGAGGATGAACATTTTAATGAGATTCTAATATTCCCTTTAGTTATTTCTATTAAAATGCAAATATATGTACAATTGACCTCATAGAGCAAAGAGCATTAAGAACACCACAAGCTGATATTTTAGTGGTTCTGGAGTGATTTTAGTCCATTCTAAAGTTGTTAACCTAATGTAATTTCCCCATCTGAGACAATATTTGTCAAATTTTAGTTAAAATAACAGACTCAACCTCTGCTTCAGATGAGATGTTAAAATTAAGCTGCTTTTCTCTGAACAGCACAGCTGGCATTGTTGGGTACTGTCTAAAAAAGAGTTAGGCTCTATGGGCAATTGATAGAGTATTACCCACGGTGCTTATTGGGCATGAACTTCCATTGAAGAGATTCTTTTTTTATTCATAGCGGCGTAATGATTTTCAAGATCCCCAGTAGTTGCTGCTATGTTTTAAACTCCCAGGATGTACCTGAACTTGAAGATTTCCTCACATCATTTCCTTGTGTTCGAACATCAAAGCGTTAACAAAAGTACCTGTTTTACAAGGAGGTAATTTTAAAATATAAACTGAAAACACCTGGGATTGTGTTTCTGAGATTTTATTTAATTATGTATAGTAATTATACGTACCAGAAAAACTATAACATGCAAAACACTTTGCCCTCAAAACGTTTTTACAGTGTTCCTAATGGTTAAGCATTTCTGCTTTCTTTTGACTGCTAGCTTACAATATGATATGATAGGTGAAGAGCAGAGGTAACTCATGTTTATGCATTTACCTTCTACTTTTAGATATTTATTCCACTCTTTTGAAAAAATGTCAATCATGGATAGGATTGATTGCAAGACAGTGAAAGGTAATTTACTACATATATAGATTTTTAAATGTTGCCTTAAATAGGTGTATATGAGCAGTAGTAATTAGTATACATTGATTGAGCAGAAAGTGCCAAAGAATTAAACCTATACAAATTCCATTTACAAAACAAATTCAACTGAGCAACCAAAAAAAAAAAAAAAAAAAAACCTGCAAAAGAAATAAAAGATAAAGTGATCGTGGGTTCCATAGTTCACATTCACAAAAGAACGAAGGCAAATCTAAAAAAAAGATTGATGATGTGCATATATAAATGAAAAAATTGTAATTGGTGAAAGCATAGGAGTAGTGGTGGTGAGAACTGAGGCCACAAAGAGCCCAGCAGGTGTCAAGAGGTGCTGGGGGGAGGGGTAGGTGAGCAGAAGAGGGCGGAGCCTCGGGCTGAGGGCCGAGTCCTGGGGCGGGTCTCCTGGCCCCGCCCTCTGTGACGTCAGTCAGGACGTGTCTGCGTGCGTGGACGGAAGGCGGGGCGTGATCCTGTGGAGGCGGCCAGGTTTGCGGGTCCTGGAGCAGCGGGCGAAGGCCAGTCGGAGCACCGGGCTGAGTGGCAGGTAGGTGACCTCTGGAGGAAGCTCCTCAGCCCGATGTGCCCCCGCCTGTGCCTGTCTTGGGACTGACTTTGTCCCGACGCACGGCAATGGTGAGTGTCTGCACGGGGGAGGTCAAGAAGCTGCGCGTTGGCCCCGAAATGCCGCCCAGGCCCAGGCCCAGGCCCAGGCCCAGGCCGGCTTGAGGTGGAGCTGGGAGCCCCAGGCGCACTGGCACTGAATGCGCTGGGACTGTTGGGTGGGTGTGCCCTGGGGACCCGCCCCCAGGCCCTCCAAATGTGCAGAGGGGCTTGGGCAAGCCTGGTGCCTGGAGTGTGGGTTCAAGAGGTGAGGTGTGGGGGCCAGCAGAGGCTTGGTCCTCGGGGGGAGGGGAGAGGGAACTGCATGCTCTCTGAGCCTCCCCTATGGGGCATGGCGGGTTTTCCTGCCAGGGTCCAGAGAGTGCTTCCTGACAGCCTGTGGAAGCCAGGCAGAGGGGCGAGTGCGAGCTGCATTTGCCAGGCGCCCTGCTGGCCACGTGGATGGGCTGACTGACACGTCCCATGGCTCTTGGTAGGACAGCGGCAGGTGGCGCGGGAGTTGTGTTTGTGGTCCGTCGGGACACTGGCCGAGCCTCTGAGCTGGTTCCCTCTCAGACAGGACAAGCTTCTGGGATTGGAGGCTGAGTGGGCTTGGGTGGGCTTCCGTGGATTCAGAGAATGCACTCTCCATTCCCCCCCGCCTTCCAGTTTCAATTTGTTGCTAAGGGTTGACGCGGTACTCCAGCCTCAGAGCTAAAAGGGCCACTAGGCCAGAGGATGAGAGAAGCAGAATGGCAAAAGGATAACCCTCACCTTTCCACTGAGAATGATTGAAACCACAGGCGTGAGTTCAAGGATGGGACTTGGGGTGTCGTTGTATTCTCTCAGACTTCCCAGAAGGTGGGGCCACGTGCTGACAGGAGTTTCAGCAAAGGAGCCGGATCCTCTCTGTGTGGCAATGATGTACACCGGGCCCTACATTCAAGAGGTTTCCATTGACGTCGCTTCCTTGGATGTGTGTTGGGAGGGAGCTGGTGCATGGAGACTGGAGAATACGTATGATCATTGCCAGATGTGTGTTCAGCTGACATAGGATTCCATGTCTGTTGTTGGAATAGGGACTGTGGTCCCCAGGCCCCGCCTCTTCATAGGCATCTGGGAGTTGTTGCCTGGCCCTGCTTGGAAAATTCTCATTCTGCAGGCTAGGACTTCCCCCTCATCTCCCTCCCCCAGCCCTCCGTTGCACGGCTAGATGCACCTTTTTTGTCTCCTGTGCCAAAAGATCTCCAGTGATGTGGGCTTTGAAACGGGTACCCGGCTGAAGTGAGTGGGCTTCAGGTGTGGGAAACGAATTCCAGTGCGTGTGCTCCCCTGTGATGCGTCCCCGGTGTTGGCGCATCTTTAGGCCAGCGGCAAGCGTGGCTGGGTGACGCTTACTGCCCTGCTGACCAAACCCGCCAGGTTTGTGCACATGAGACACTTGGCAGTATTCCCTGGGGCACACGTCCTTTCTTGGGGCTCTCTGGAGAAGTGGGCCAGCCCAAGACCAGAAAGAGGTGCATGAGAAACCCTAGGGAAATGCAGGTCTGCTGTGTTGCCTGAGAAGATGGCCTTGGTATTTGTTGGGGTGGTTTTCCATCCGTCCTAAGGAAATTGACTTCAGTTTCACGTTGGGGCATTTCGGGAGAGGACAAGCCTCCTGTCATTTGTGCAGCTGATGCCCCTGGAGCTCCTGCAGTAGGGCTGAGGGCACCGACAGAAAGCCAAAGGAAACAGAGCCAAGTCTTCTGTTCTTGTAGGAGCTAGCGTCTACTGGAAGTCCCTGGCAGGCACACACAGAGTTGTCGTGATGCACGGCTTGGCAGGATCCAATGGAGAGTCCGACTTTGTAATTGTGGAATGTTTCCTCAAAGGCTGGAGGGGAGCAGGGAGCTCCTTGCAGTTGAGGAGTAAGGACTGGCTTCCGCCTTTCCCCACTCCTTTGCCTTCCTCTCTTTGTTCTCCCTTTCCCGTTCATGTGGCTCCTCTGCCGTCCCTACTTTGTGTCCACAGAGGCTTCTTCGTCTGGTACCTAGTGTCTTGTAGATGGACAAGACACCACTTGCTTCTGTGGAAATGAACTTGCCATGTTTTGCTGGGATGCCCATGGGGGAAGTTATGTCATTCTGCTGTGGGCGTATTAGGGTCCTGGGGTTCTGGACAAGCTGAGCCTTGACCAGAGCTTTGCCCAGTGGTTTTTGCAGGGGACCTCTTGGATCCAGGCATTGCGGAGGGGGACTTCCTGTTTCTATTTGGGAAGGAAAGAGAGGCAGAGATCCGGTGTAGCACGGTGCCATGAGCTATTTTGTCTGTGCTTTGGGAGAGGGCGTGTGATGTGGCCGTGATGCCTGGAGCCCAAACATTTTAGAGGTGTGGTGAGTGGCACAGCCTTGGAACCATCCTGTGGAATGCTGACTCTGAATGCCTCTGTGAGCTTTGTGAGGTCCGTGGCGGTGGCCTGTGCTGAGTGTAGGAGCGGGAAATGGAGAGGCCACTCAACAGTTCTTGGGCTCAAGGAAGACATTGGGATGTCTGCAAGGAAAAAGCTGTGAAGCTGGGAAGTCCTCTCTCTCTCTGCCCCTCTCACACTCCCCTGCCCCCGCTCTCCTTCTCTCTTTCTGCCTCTGCCTCTGTCTCTGCCTCTCTGTAACTCTGCCTTTCCAATAAAGTGATAAATCTTAACAAAAAAAGGAAAGCTTCTCAAAAAACAACTTGAGTGCTCCCAATTTCCCATGACTTGCAAATCATCCAAGAATCTGTGGGGACACATACATGGCGTGAAAGGAGCGTATGCGCCTGGACATACAAGCAAGGGGAGAGAGAGCATCCCTACTCTACCAAACTCTCGAAAGGGCTTCAACTAGCAATGACGGGCCACGAAGAAACCAGGAGCCAAGAATATCAGAGGGTTGTGCCATGTGAGTGGAGGGGTCCAACGCACCATGGCACTGTTGAAGAAACTGAGGATTGGGATGCTCTCTGGTAACCAAGGCTACATGGCTAGCAAGCAGAAGAGTCAAGGTGTAAATCTATTGCTTGAGCAATAGCATGGCATTTTACTGTACTTGTTCCTTGCTTCAATCATTGGAGAAGAGATTAGTGCTTTTATATGTCTACTACTGTAGTAGGTGAAATTAAACTATCTCCATTTAAAACAATGTACAGAAGGATTTGTTTCTTTTGTTTTCTTTTTTTTCTTTTTTTTTTCTTTTTTGGACAGGCAGAGTGGACAGCGAGAGAGAGAGACAGACAGAAAAGGTCTTCCTTTGCCGTTGGTTCACCCTCCAATGGCCGCTGCGCCGATCCAAAGGCAGGAGCCAGGTGCTTCTCCTGGTCTCCCATGCGGGTGCAGGGCCCAAGCACTTGGGCCATCCCCCACTGCACTCCCGGGCCATAGCAGAGAGCTGGCCTGGAAGAGGGGCAACCGGGACAGAATCCGGCGCCCCGACCGGGACTAGAACCCGGTGTGCCGGCGCCACAAGGTGGAGGATTAGCCTGTTGAGCCACGGCGCCGGCCCAGAAGGATTTTTTTCTGATGTTTCTACCACATGCCTTTAGATCACTGGGAATAAATGAATACCTAGGGTATTTTGTATTTCTTTGTCTTGGGAAGTCTTACAAAATGTGATTGACCTAAATAAAGTTGTTAATTTTTTATTTTAGAGATACTGTTATTGGAAGTTATTTATAGTTTAACTATATAGCCATAATCATTATTCTTGAGTATTGTTCAGTTTAGTCAGCATTTATTGAGAACTTATTTTGGACTGGGCAGTTGTTCACCTAATTGATGAGCTCTGTGTAGTGGAGATGAATCAACTAGCAATTCCAATACAGTGGAAGTACTAGAGTAGAGAGAGGGATCAGATCAAAGCTTTTTTGTGAAGATCTATTGATTTATTTATTTTAAAAGTCAGTGTTATAGAGAGAGAAGTGGGGAGAGAAAGAGATGCTTTCCATCTGCTGGTTTACTCTACAGTTGGCTGCATTGACCAGCACTGGGCCATGCAAAAGCCAGGAGCTTTATCCATGTCTCCTATGTATGTAGCAGGGGCCCAAACACTTGGGTCATCTTCTGTTGCTTTCTCAGGCCTCCAATAGAGAACTGGATTGGAAGTGGAGCAGGTGGGATTCAAACCAGTGCCCATATGGGATGCCTGAGCGGCAGGCAGCAGCTTAACTTGCCGTGCCACAATGCCAGCACCAGGAAGGACATTTTAAGGCATGGATACTTGAGTAGAACTTTTTTTTCTTTTATAAGATTCATTTTATTTGAAAGGCAGAGTTAGAGGAAGAGGGAGACACACACACACATACGCACAGAGAAGAAAGAGTAAGAGATCTGCTGTTTGCTGGTTCACTCCCTAAATGGCCATGGTAGCAGGGGTTGGACCAGGCCAAAGTCACGAGGAGCCTGGAACCCCATCCAGGTCTTCCACATTGGTGTCAGTGGTCCAAGCACTCAGACCATCCTCCACTGCTTTCCCAGGCACATTAGCAGGGATCTGGGTTGAAAGTGGATCAGCAGGACTCAAAATGGTTCTCATATGGAATGCCATGTCACAGATGATGGCTTAACCCACTGTGCCTCAACACCAGCCCTTTGAGTAGAATCTTGAAAGCAGACTAATACTTAACTTGGTAAGGACTTTTTTTGGGGAACGATTTATTTGTTTGAAAGGCAGAGTTACAGAGCAAGAAGAGAGAGAGAGAGAGAGGGAGAGAGAGAGAGATCTTCTATCCACTGGTTTACTCCCCAAACTCCCCAAATGGCTACGATGACCTGGGATGGACCAGTTTGAAGCCAGGAGCTTCTTCTGGTCTCTCAAATGGGTGCAAGTGCCCAAGCACTTGGAGCATCTCCACTGCTTTCCCAGGTGCATTAATAAGGAGCTGGATTGGAAGTGGAGCATCTGGGACTTAAACTGATGCCCATAAGGGATACTGATGCTGCAGGCTGTGGCTTTAACCTGCTGCACTGTAGTGCTGGCCCTGGTAAGGGCATTGTAAGCAAAGGAGAATTCTAGCTTATGCAAATGCACAGGGGCATTTGAGAATATTCCATTTTCAGGGAGCTACAAATAGCTTGACATGCAAGCCGATGGCTCACTGTTAAGAAATGGTAGGAATTCAGAGAGGAGAGAGAAAGGAAATCAATATTGTGAATAGCTTTTATGGCATAATGAAAAAAAAGTACTTTACCCTAAAGGTAATAAGGAATTATTGGTGAATATTAACAGGTGAGTGTTGAGCAATTTATATTTGTAAAGACTGCATGGTAGTATGGGGAATGTAACCAAGAATGGAAATGGAATCAGAAGAAAGAAGATTGACAAGGTTACTGTAGTAAACAGATGAGAAATGATCCATGTCCAAACTGGTATTCTCTCTCTTTCCCTTTTTTTAAACAAGACTTAAGATGAGAGAGAGAGACAGAGACAGACAGAGACAGAGACAGAGAGAGAGAGATTGATCCTCCATCTGCTAGTTCACTTCCCAAATGGTTGCAACAGCTGGGGCTGGGCCAGGCTGAAGCCAGGAGCCAGGAACTCCATTTAGGTTTCTCATAAGTGATAGGGGCATGCGTACTTGGGAGACTGCTTTCACAGGCCCATTAGTAGGAAGCTGGATCCAAAGCAGAGCATTGGGGACTCAGACTGGCACTCTGATCTGGGGTGCTGTTGTCAAAAGCAGCAGCTTAATCTGCTGCACCAAAATGCCTGCCCTCCAAACTGGTATTGACACTAGAAAGAAAATAATAGGATTAGAGATTATAATTAGATGACAGAGATTAACTAGACTTGGTGAGGGACATGGAAAGAATGTCTTAAGGTGTGTTCTGGACAAATGGGGTATAGTGGTGCTGGTCAGAGTCAATGCAGGGTTGAAAAAGTTGGTTTCTTTGGAGGGTAGAAGGTGTTGATGAGTTCAGTTGAAGGCTTTTGTTTGTTTTAAGATTTCTTTCTTTATTTATTTTAAAAGGTAGAAAGAGAGGGAGAGACAGATCTTCCATCTGCTGGTTCATTTCTCAAATGGCTGCAACAGCTGGGGCTGGGGCTGGGCCAGGCCAAAGCCAGGAGCTAGCAACTCCATCCAGGTCTGCCACATGAGTGGTAGGAGCTCAGGTACTTGAGCCATAAGCCACTGCTTTTCCAGGCACATTATCAGGAAGGTGGTTTGGAAGCAGAGTAGCTGGGACTCAAACTGGTTGGTACTCTACTGGGAGATTCTGGCATCACAGGCAGCAGCTTAATCAGCTGTGACACAATGCCAGCCTCCAATTTAAGACATTTTGAGTTAGAGGTGTCTGTATGGGTGCTGTTAGAATGTCTGGAATGTCTGTTAGAATGTCTATTAGTTGAATATCTGGATCTAAGATTGGGAGGCAAATGCAGGCTGAAGATGTAGAAGTTGAATACATTAGCAAATAGCTAGGTGATCCAGGGATAGCATTAGAATGGAAAAGAAAGAAAGACAAGGATGAATCTTGTGATGAACCTGTATGAGTACGAGAACCATGGGAAAAGACCAAAAAGAAAGGTAGATAGAAGAAAGACTAAGAATATATGTTTTCTAATTTTTTTAAAGATTTATTTATTTATTTGAAAGGCAGAGTTACACAGAGAAAAAGAGGCAGAGAGAGAGAGAGAGAGAGAGGTCTTCCATCCGCTTGTTCACTCCCCAAATGGCCACAACGGTGGCAGCTGTGGTGATCTAAAGCCAGGAGCCAGTAACTTCTTCCAGGTCTTCCACACAGATGCAGGGGCCCAAGGTCTTGGGCCATCTTCCACTGCTTTCCCAGACCATAGCAGAGAGCTGGATGCAGAGTGGAGCAGCTGGGACTCTAACCGACGCCCACCTGGGGTGCTGGTACTGCAGGTGGCGGCTTTATCCACTATGCCACAGCTCTGGCCCCAGTCTAGATTTTTTAAAGATTTATTTTACTTACATGTAAGAGAGAGACAGTGATCTTCCACCTGCTAGTTCACTCCTCAAATGGCTGCAGTGGCCAGGGCTGGGCCATGCCAAAGCCAGGAGGCAAGAGCTTCATCCTGGTCCCCCACATGGGTGCAAGGGCCCAAGCACTTGGGCCATTTTCCTCTGCTTTCTCAGGTGCATTAGCAGGGAGCTGGATTGGAAGTGGAGCAGCTGGAATATGAACTGGAGCCCAGATGGGATGCCGGCATTGCAAGCTGCGACTTTGCCTACCACACGAAACACTGGCCCCTAAAAGTTTTCTAGATTTTAAGAATGATGGAGTGATTATTACGTCCATGTAGGGAATCAAGTAAGATAAACATGGAAGGTCCTGACTAATTAGGAGTTTTTTTGGAGATGTTAACTATGGATTTTTAAATATTGTAAACTATGCCTTTTCTTTGTAACTTTGCTGTTTATAATGTGCTGTACTTAAAAATTGGGCACTACTAGGGAGCTTGTCAGAAAGGCAGACTCGCGTGCCCTTATCCATATCTTCTGAATCAGAATCTTCTGTTGAAAGGTGCCCTGGTGGCTCATATGTACTTGAAAGTTTGGGAAGTTCTACGTTAGAACTCATGTCCTCTAGCCAGAAGAAATAAAGTGCAGGTTTGTTTTGTGCAAGAAACATTTTGGTTACTGTGACTTTGTTATTTTTAAATTATTTTAAGTGGTTATAGGTAGACCTATGTATATATAGGCTTTTTTTCTTCTATTTTTAAAATTCTATAGAAATAAAATGTTCTAATACCAAAGGAGGTAAGTTTATATCATTGAAAAAACAAACTGATACTTATTTGATTACTGATTCTTAGCAATTGATACAGGTTAATGTTGTAAATTTGAATTTTTGCTCTAAAAGACTACATATGTACTGACACAATTTGGTGTTTTAATTCTGTGGTATTATTCAGTTCTGAATAAATTTTAAATAACAGGCTAAATACTAGGCTTGACCAAAAGGTTCCAGTGTTTGTGGAATCCTAAGGTCAGTTACTAGCGAAAAACTAGAGCTCACTTAGAAATGTTATTTCTCCTCAAAGTAAAATCTGTGTATCTGTGTACATACTTATGTATACCTTAAGAATAAATGTTAAGTTATGCTGTTTTTAAATTAGGTTTTGTATTTGTAATGACAATATTGACTACTTGAAAATTTTTTTAGAAAAAGGTTTTTAAAATTTATTTGAAAGGCAGAGAGATAGAGAGTGAGTGAGAGAGAGATTAATCTTCCATCTGCTGGTAACCTTCCAAATGGCTGCAATGGCGAGGGCTGGGCCATGCTGAAGCCAGGAGCCAGCAGCTTCTTTCGGATCTCCCATGTGGGTGACAGAGGTCCAAGTGCTTGAGCCATCTTGCACTGCTTTTCCAGGCCATTAGCAGGGAGCTTAATTGGAAGTGGAGCAGCCGGGACATTAACTGGCTAGCTGTATGGGGTGCTGGTGTCACAGATAATGGCTTAACCTGTGCCACACTTCCAGCCCCCAAAACTTTTTCAATGATTTTGTACTTTGAATTGTGATAGCTTGGTGATAAGCATGCAATCCTTGACTTCTCCTGTATTATAAAAGTGGTGAGCTGGATGTTTAGTGTAGCAATTAAGACACTTGAGATGTCTGCATCTTATATTGGAGCCTCATAAAGAGGAGAGCCATTTTAAGCCCTTGTTTTGTAGATGAGGAAGGTCACATTTGCTTTTGACCTTACCAAGTTAGAAATGGGAGGTCTTCAAAGATGAGTTTGTTTTTTTTTTTTCATTTGTCTCTGTATGGTTTTACATTCTATGAGTTAGGGTTTACTAATTATAGTGTACATATAATTTGCCTAAAAATCTTGTTAAAATACAGATTTTGATTTGGTAGGTCTAGGGTAGGGCTTTAGAGCCTACATTTGTAATGAGCTCCCAGGTAATGCCGAGGAGGCTATAGGTCTCAAAATGTGTGTATGAGTTGCAAATGAGGACAGTAACTGATAGTGAAGTTAACTGGGAGTTGTTTTAAATATTATCATTTGAAACACTTTACTTCATGCCAATTGAAGGGCATACATGAAGAAGAAGGATATATGATAAATGTATGTGCTGGGGAGAGGAGAGACTGGTAAATATGCTTTTAAAAATTAATTTTATTCATATGGGAGGCAGACACAGAAGAGCTCCCAAATACCAGTTTACTGCCCAGGTACCTGCAGTGGTTGGGGTTGGACCTGCGGTCAAAACCGGGAGCTGGGAAGCTCAGTCCAGGTCTTCCATGTAGATGGCATGGACCCAACCATCCAAGCCATCACCTGATGTCTCACAGGGTCTGCAGTGGCGGGAAAGCTGGAATTGGGAGCCAGACCTGGGCTACAAAACCCAGGCACTCCTCCCATAGGATGTGGGCCTAGACCAAATGCTTGCCCCAATTCCGTTTTTGTTTTGAATTAACTACAAGGCAAAGAGCGAGCATGCGCATGAACACTACTAGCTCACTCTGTGAATGCTCTCAGTGTCCACAGCCACCCATACTCGAAAGGTGGGAACTTAGTTCTGGTTTTCCAGCTAGTTGTCAGAAACCTACTTTAGCCATCACTGATGCTTCCTAGGGCCTACACTAGTAGGAAGCTGGAAGCAGGAGCCAGAGCTGAGGATTGAACCCAGATACTCTGAGGTAGGAACTGCTGTCTTCATCGCTAGACCAAACAGCCACTCAGTATGTATATTTTAAGTTCTTTTTTCAGAAAAATTATACACACATACACACACACATAATTGTGGTCTTATTAAAGATCATATCTTTTTACCTTTATTTAGGTAGCATTTCTTATGTTACTTTTATTACTCTATAAAATGGCTATGTTCTGTAAGCTTATATTCAATCTAAATGTCTACTGTTCTAGAAAACATAAACTTATTTCCTTATTTTGTGTGGGACAAAGCCTTACATGGACTTAGTATGTGCTTTCAGATCTTTGATTAATATAATTAACTTTTTATAATGAATTGATATGAGTAATAAAGAGTTTGTATAGTGATGTAAAGTTTGGGAGATAAACCCTTAAAGAACTCTACATATCAATGTGCTATATGAAAGGAGAAATAAATATTTTAAATAGCTGGCTAATAAAATTTAATGACACCAGTACAAAGAGTAGATTCTTTGTTTGTCATTCCTAAGTATAGCTTGTAATGAATTCACTTTGAAACATTCATACTGCTTTTCTCACTGTATGTTTTCAAGTAGTAATGCCATTCAGTTTACAGGCAACAGTGTTAACTTCTGACAAGCTTTTTCCCTTCTGTTTTTTAAATAATTAGATTGAATAGGCTTCTTCCTACAACATGAGTTCTGTGAAATAATCTACCCCTCCCCTATAACTGGCTTTTCCATGCAGTACATTTCTAGCTTGGTGCACCACTGAGTTTTTTTAAGATTTATTTATTTGAAAGGCAGAGTTACAGAGAGGCAGAGAGAGAGAGCGAGAGCGAGCGAGCGAGCGAGAGCGCCTCCATCTGCTGGCTCACTCCCCAGATGGCTACAGCAGCTGGAGCTGTGCCGACCTGAAGCCAAGAGCTTCTTCTGGGTCTCCCACATGGGTGCAGGGATCCAGGGACTTGGGCCACCTTCTACTGCTTTCCCAGGTCACAGCAGAGAGCTGGATTGGAAGTGGAGCAGCTGGGACTTGAACTGGCGCCCATATGGGATGCCAGCACTGCAGGAGGCCTTACCTGCTACGTCACAGTGTTGGCCCCACCAATGAGTTTTTAATTGGTTATGACAGTCCCTTGTAAACGATGTATATGTTGGGGACACAGCTGAACTTACTTAACTCTCAGAAGTTGCTTCAGGATAATTTTGTAAAGTTGAGTTTCTCATCTGTAGGACTAGATAAGTATTGACCCAAAACAATGTGTATATTTAAAGATTTTTTAACATTTTATGGCTATTTAAAATATATCAAAAATTTTTTTCAAGATTTATTTATTTTACTTGAAAGAGTTACACAGAGAGAGGAGAGGCAGAGAGAGAGAGAGAGAGAGGTCTTCCATCCGATGGTTCACTCCCCAGATGGCCGCAACGGCCGGATCTGTGCCAATCCGAAGCCAGGAGCCAGGAGCTTCTTCCCAGTCACCCACGTGAGTGCAGGGGCCCAAGGAATTGGGCCATCTTCTGTCCAGAGAACTGGACAGGAAGTGGAGCAGCCGGGTCTCGAACCGGCGCCCATATGGGATACTGGCACTTCAGGCCAGGGCATTAACCCACTGCGCCGCAGCGATGGCCCCTCAAATTTTTAATATATATCAAGCTACTTTTTTATATGCATATTTCTGTGATTCCACATCCTTTTCATCTCCCCATTTTGCCTTCTAATTTTAAAAAATGCTAAGTTTTCTGTTGACATGTCTTCTGGCAGCTTTACTTCTTTCTATTCTTTACTCTCTCCTTACCTTGTTGTAGTCCTCTCAACACTTATTTCTTCCTTCACTGTGCCCCAGTGTATATATAATTTGGAAAGTGGTAGAGATCAACCTCTTTTTGACTACAGGGAGGATTTCCAGGCCAGAGTTTCCCAAGCCTACCAGAGTCAAAGAATAAATTGTAGTTTCTAATTCAAAATGCGTATGAGGATCTCAGGTTCTGATTCTGAAAATTCTGATGCATTAGATGTGGTATAAGTTGAGATAATTACCTCAACTGATCTGAGTCCTGTGATTGAGGAAGTTCAAGAAACACTGTTTAAAACCACACACCAGGGCAGGCATGGCGACCCAGCAGGGTAAGCCACTCAAATTGGAAATCCTTGGACTGAATCCTGCTTCTGCTTTTGATCCAGCTTCCTGCTGACGCTCATGCTGGGAGGCAGCAGATTATGGCTGAAGTACTTGGGTCCCTGCCACCCTAAGTGAGAGATCCTGAGTTCCATGTTCCTCATTTTGACTTCCCTCAGCCCCTGCTGTTGTGGGCATTTGGTAGAGTGAACCAGAGGACAGAAGGTTGATCTGTCTCTTTTTCTACTTTTCAAATAAAAATAAATAAACGACAAAAAACCTTTTAAAACTATATGCCATTGGCTGGTGCCACGGCTCAATAGGCTAATCCTCCACCTGTGGCGCCGGCACCCCGGGTTCTACTCCCAGTTGGGGTGCCGGATTCTGTCCCGGTTGCCCCTCTTCCAGTCCAGCTCTCTGCTGTGGCCCGGGAGTATAGTGGAGGATGGCCCAAGTCCTTGGGCCCTGCACCCGCATGGGAGACCAGGAGGAAGCACCTGGCTCCTGGCTTTGGATCAGTGCGGTGCGATGGCCAGAGCGGCCATTGAGGGTGAGCCAATGGTAAAGGAAGACCTTTCTGTCTGTCTCTCTCTCTTACTGTCCACTCTGCCTGTCAAAAAAAAATAAATAAAACTATATGCCATCTATTATTACTCTGATTCCTTTCATTTGACTTGTAGATAGCATAGTTTTAGAATCCCCTAGCATTATAAACTAAAAGACACACTTGTCTAACCTCTACTTAGTGCATATTTTTATTAAAAGAAAAATCATTTCCGGATTGGTAATCATTTCACTTGAGGCCTTGTCTCATTGTAAGGTTTCATGAGTTCCTCAGGACCCTCAACATTGCTTAGAAAACGTCTTTGTTCAGCTTGCTTCCTTGTTCTCCACAATGGCCATTTAAGCTTTTCAACTGTACATCTTTTCCTCATTCCCCGTTAAAATAGAGAAGATACCTACTCCTCCTCAAAGGCTAATCTCTCTACTTGGCTTTCGGGTTCCATCTCTAAGTCTGCCTCATTTTTTTTTTTTATCATGAAATAAACCTAAAATAAAATGTATTTTTCAGCATATAATTCTGTGGCAGTAAATTCACGTACAATGTTACACACTCATCACCACAGTTCATTGCCAAATTTTTTCATCATCCACAACAGAAACTTTGTACTCGTTTCTTAAGGAACCTTAATGCCAATAACCTATCCCAATCCTTCCAATTTATATTAAATGAATTACTGCTTTCTATGTGTTCTCTGCAATTTAAAGTAAAAAGACTAAAATTTTGCGTTCTACCACCCAAAAAAAAAAAAAAAAAGGTGATGAGAGATAGGTAGTAGAAGGGGGTGGAGCCTCGGGCTGAGGGCCGAGTCCTGGGGCGGGTCTCCTGGCCCCGCCCTCTGTGACGTCAGTCAGGACGTGTCTGTGTGCGTGGACGGAAGGCGGGGCGTGATCCCGTGGAGGCGGCCAGGTTTGCGGGTCCTGGAGCAGCAGGCGAAGGCCAGTCGGAGCACCGGGCTGAGTGGCAGGTAGGTGACCTCTGGAGGAAGCTCCTCAGCCCGATGTGCCCCCGCCTGTGCCTGTCTTGGGACCGACTTTGTCCCGACACACGGCAATGGTGAGTGTCTGCGCGGGGGAGGTCAAGAAGCTGCGCATCGGCCCCGAAATGCCGCCCAGGCCGAGGCCCAGGCCCAGGCCCAGGCCCAGGCCCAGGCCCAGGCCCAGGCCCAGGCCGGCTTGAGGTGGAGCTGGGAGCCCCGGGTGCACTGGCACTGAATGCGCTGGGACTGTTGGGTGGGTGTGCCCTGGGGGCCCGCCCCCAGGCCCTCCAAATGTGCAGAGGGGCTTGGGCAAGCCCGGTGCCTGGAGTGTAGGTTCAAGAGGTGAAGTGTGGGGGCCAGCAGAGGCTTGGTCCTCGGGGGGAGTGGGGGGAAGCTGCATGCTCTCTGAGCCTCCCCTATGGGGCATGGCGGGTTTTCCTGCCAGGGTCCAGAGAGTGCTTCCTGACAGCCTGTGGAAGCCAGGCAGAGGGGCGAGTGCGAGCTGCATTTGCCAGGCGCCCTGCTGGCCACGTGGATGGGCTGACTGACACGTCCCATGGCTCTTGGTAGGACAGCGGCAGGTGGTGCGGGAGTTGTGTTTGTGGTCCGTCGGGACGCTGGCTGAGCCTCTGAGCTGGTTCCCTCTCAGACAGGACAAGCTTCTGGGATTGGAGGCTGAGTGGGCTTGGGTGGGCTTCCGTGGATTCAGGAAACACAGGCACTGCACCCCCCTTGGTTTCAGGGTAGGCCTGGAGGTTGTCTGCGGTGGTCCCTGCCACAGGGCTCAAAGGGCCACCGGGCCAGAGGATGAGAGAAGCAGAAGGGCCACAGAGTCACCCCCACCTCTCCACTGAGAATGGAGAGTCCCTCTAGTGTGAGGTCAAGGTAGGACTAGCGGGTGGCGTTGGACTCTCTGCACCTTCTCAGAGGGCTGGGCCTTGTGTCCGGCAGGAATTTTGGCAGAGGCGCCAGATGCTCTCTGAGTGGCACCACCAACGCCGGGCCCTTCATTCAGGAGGTTTTCAGGGAGGTCGCCAAAGGAAACAGAGCCAAGTCTTCTGTTCTTGTAGGAGCTAGCGTCTACTGGAAGTCCCTGGCAGGCACACACAGAGTTGTCGTGATGCACGGCTTGGCAGGATGCAATGGAGAATCCGACTTTGTGATTGTGGAATGTTTCCTCAAAGGCTGGAGGGGAGCAGGGAGCTCCTTGCAGTTGAGGAGTAAGGACTGGCTTCCGCCTTTCCCCACTCCTTTGCCTTCCTCTCTTTGTTCTCCCTTTCCCGTTCATGTGGCTCCTCTGCCGTCCCTACCTTGTGTCCACAGAGGCTTCTTCGTCTGGTACCTAGTGTCTTGTAGATGGACAAGACACCGCTTGCTTCTGTGGAAATGAACTTGCCATGCTTTGCTGGGATGCCCATGGGGGAAGTTATGTCATTCTGCTGTGGGCGTATTAGGGTCCTGGGAACTGGACAAGCTGAGCCTTGACCAGAGCTTTGCCCAGTGGTTTTTGCAGGGGACCTCTTGGATCCAGGCATTGCGGTGGGGGACTTCCTGTTTCTATTTGGGAAGGAAAGAGAGACAGAGATCCGGTGTAGCACGGTGCCATGAGCTATTTTGTCTGTGCTTTGGGAGAGGGCGTGTGATGTGGCCGTGATGCCTGGAGCCCAAACATTTTAGAGGTGTGGTGAGTGGCACAGCCTTGGAACCATCCTGTGGAATGCTGACTCTGAATGCCTCTATGAGCTTTGTGAGGTCCGTGGCGGTGGCCTGTGCTGAGTGTAGGAGCGGGAAATGGAGAGACCATTCAACAGTTCTTGGGCTCAAGGAAGACATCGGGACGTCCGCAAGGGAAAAGCTGTGAAGCTGGGAAGTCCTCTCTCTCTCTGCCCCTCTCACACTCCCTGCCCCCGCTTTCCTTCTCTCTTTCTGCCTCTATCTCTGTCTCTGCCTCTCTCTTTCCAATAGAGAAATAAATCTTCAGAAAAAAAAGATAGCCTCCCAAAAAACTAGAGTGGTCCTTAATTTCCTATGAGTGGCCAGGTTTTCAGTGATGTCACCTCCTTGGATTTATGTTAGGGAGGAAGCTAGTGCAGGGAGCCTGGAGAACATGTGTGATCGTTTTCAGATATGTTTTCAGGTGACATATGATTCCATGCTTGTTGTTGATATAGGGACTGTGCTCCCCTGGCCCCGCCTCTCCCATTCATACTCCCTGCTAATATGCATGGGAAAGCTCTAGAAGATGGCGAAGTAGTTGGGCCACTGACATCTACCAGGTAGACACTGATGGGATTCCAACCTTCTAGGTTCAGGTTCTCCCAGTGCTTTTCATCGCAGCCATGTAGGGAGTGAACCAGTGTATGCAAGCTCTCTCCCTGTCCGTGTCTTTGGGTAATTCTGCCTTTTAAGTAGTTAAAATAAAATAAAAATTTAAAAATTTCAGACCTTAATGGGAGTTGGAAAAATTGAAGGATAAATGGATTTATGGATAAAAATTAAAAACGTAAATTTGTTTCTCAACATATGCTTCATCAAGTTCAAGATCCTTTTTAAATTGATGATTCCAGCCATCTAGTCCATCCCTGAAGAATTGAGGAGTTTTGGAATTTGACCATGTCAATGCGGTCTTTTTACATTATTAACTGGAGAAAAATGATTATCTTCAAGAGATTTTTTAACATTACAAATCAAAAACTAAGAAGAAGCCAAATCAGGGCTGTAAGATAGATGCGTAAGGATTTTCAACTGAAACTATTGCAAAATTGCCCGGATTTAATGAGAGTAATGAGCAGGAACGCTGTTGTGACAGAGAAGAATTCTCTGGTGAAAATTTTCTGAGCACTTCCTGCTAAAGCTTTGCTTTCTCAGAACAACCTCATAATAAGTAGATGTTACAGTTTTGGGCTCTCCAGAGCAACCAGCAAACTGTCTTTTTGCATCCCCCAGAATTGTTACCATGACTTTTGCTCTTGACCAGGTCACTTCTTTTGACTAGACCACTCCCACCTCATGATAGCCCTTGCTTTGAAGGATTGTGCTTTGTCTCCAGGATTCTAATACCAGAGGATTGTGAAGAATTTTTCGAAGAAATGCTGAGAATCTTGATTCCTATTAAAATGTCCTCTGAAAACTCTGCTCGTGTACTGCAGCTTATATGGCATCAACAGTGTTGCTACTAAGCAGGGAAAAAAATTTGCTCTATTTAAATTTTCAGTCAGAATTGTGCAAGCTGAACCATTTGGAATTGTCTGTGATACTGGCTTTTGTCTCTGCTGTTAATCTCTGGTCCTTTACAGTTTTTCAGGGATGGGTGACATCCCGCTTGTGGACCGTGTAAAGGCCTGCAAAATTTTTTGGTTTAGCCCTGCCAATGCAACCGAAGGTGGGACTTGAAATTCCAGAAGTCTACTGCAGGATGATTTTTAAGTTGATAATTTTGTATGGCCCATGAATGGTGTTATAAATATGCAAATGATCCTTGGCAGAAAAAAGTTTCCCCTCCCCTGAATTAGTGAATGGATACAATTAGCTTTTTGCTTCACAAAAAGGTGGTCTGCTGCTGTAGGCTTTATCTTCTATATCCTCTGGTCCTTCCTGGAATGAAGTATCCTGTTGTAAATGTCTGATGCCTTTGAGATATTGTCTTCACAAACCTTTCAGAAGGCATCAATGGTTTTACCATTCTTCCAGTCAAGTTTTACCATAAATTTGTTATTTTGTTCTTGTTTTAAATCTAGACAAATTCATGTTGCTCTGATAAGGGATCTTTTCAAACTGATGTCTTATCCTTCTTAGTACCTTAAACTACATCTGTTCAAATATATTATGGCATTTTGATATGAATTTATTTTGATGTAAAAAAGTTTGAAGCCTATGCAGTTCTCTTAATACATATCTTCTGTGAATTTTCTGAAGACCCCTTGTAATTGCAGTGTGGCCAGTGTTTGCATACTTCACTTTCAAATATACTACTTATTATTATATTATATTATATTATATATATAAATATATATATTATATCATAATACTACTTATTATTTCCTAGTTATGTCATGAAACTTTATTACATATATGTTAGCATGTTTGGATGTGTTATTTTGTTCACTCCTGAGAGCTATTTATCAGCTTTTGAGGTACTGAGTATTTTGCAGTTACTCAGCTTGACAGGAAATTTGCTCAAAGGGCTGTTCAGTGGACCTCCATCCAAGACTCATTTTAGAAAACAGTTCCCCAGAGCTCATTGCTTTCACTTCACCCATTAGGTGATGAGACCACTGGTTGTGAATATGAAGATAAATTTCTTGGAATACAGTATATTGTACAATTGCCTTTTATCCCAGACTTCACTTTTTTGACATCTCAATCTTACATTTATATTCATGAAGGTTTCATAAAATAATGACAAGAATAATCTATAATTGTAATGCATTTGATATTTTTCTAGACTCATTGACATACCCCATTACAAAACTACGTTGAAAATAAAGTCATAGGCAGATGGATTTCATGCCCTCAGTAGCTAATGTCCAGCTAGAGAAAAGAAATCATACTAGATGTTTTTGAGTACAGAAGAATTTATTCCACAAATTGCTACAGTGGTCCCAACTGAGCTTGAAGAGGAAAGGGGATGGTGTTTTCCATCCTCTGCTGAGGCCTATGATTCACACAGTCACAACTAAGCTTTTGGTAAATCCAGAGCTCCATGTTCCTCCATACTTTGGATTTGGAGATAGGTATTTTGGGTAGGTCACCACAAGTGCACTCTATTTTATATGAGTTGGTGCATATAAACTTTATTTAATAAAAACACTTTCATAGTATCAGCTGGCACAATATTAATTTGGATCCACTAGAATTTGAATTCCTAAAGAAAGATCCCTATCTTTATTCACTGTTGAAATAAATTGTGATAGTCATGTTATATGGCTTCAAAAAGGGTTTATGAAGGAGGGAAAAACTGGGTAACTAAAATACTAGGAGCTTTGTCACTCAGTCTTAGATGACTGATACAGTTTTTATCTGCTTTGAAAAATCTTAGGTAGACGTTGGTAAGGTTGATTGGGCTGGGAAGTGTCTACTTGTATGTACTTAAAAGTATAATATCATACTAAGCCTACTATAGTGTGGTGTGAATTTGTACCTTTTACATTAAATATCTGAATATGTAAGTATAATCATTTTTTAAATTCTAAGTTTCAGAAAATTTATTGATATTTGTGGAAGAAAAATTTTAAAGTGTTTAAAGTATACAGAGAAAAATTCAATAATATAGTAATAGTACAGAGCTAGAGAAATGATGTGATGAACATCCATGTGACCACCACCTAATTAGAAGAGTCCATGGCTGCCCTCTCCCTCTGTCCCTGAGGCTCCAGGGACTGCAGGGCTTGCTGGACCATGGCTATGATCTTCTCCTTGCTTTGTGGCTGTCTCCCATGGCTATGATCTTCTCCTCCTCAGCAGTCCAAGGACTGACCTTCAGTGTGTGGTGGGTTTTCTGTGGTCATTGCTGTCATTGTGTGGTCATTGCTGTCACCATTTGTGCCAACCCAGGAGAGCCCCTTGGCCTGTGACTACCAGGTGCCAGCCCTCTGGCTTCCTGCCCTGGCTTTCGCTGAATCCCGCTTTTTTGGTTCTTGGTGTCCCAAAAGTGCTGGGTGGCTGTGAAGACTCTGTGGACAGGAAGAAGCTGCCCCAGTTCTTTAGATGTAAAGAGGTAAAGGGAACAGCTGTCTGAGGTACTTGACACCCATGACCTATCTGTGACATGGTAGGATCTTACCATGCAGCACCAAATGCAGGACAGCAGGCACCAGTAAGAGGCCAAAGGGTGAAGGAGAGGGCCCCAGGCTTCAGTAGATGCTTTTGCTTCCAGGGTCTGTGTGTGGTTCCTGGACGAGAGGAGCCACATGCTGGGTTTGGGAAGGGTCTGTGTGAGAAAGCTGGGAGGCCCTGCTGTGTCCTTGTTTTACCACCACCTGAGTAATGCCGCTCTACAGGATTTTGGTGCCACAGTTAAAATGTCTTTTAGGCTGCCTGCAAACCATATCAGGAGTGTCTGGCTTTGAGTCCCTGCTGCACTCTTGATTTCAGCTTCCTGCTAATGTGTACCTGGGAGGCAGCAGATGATATCTCAAGTACTTGGGTCTCTGCCACCCATGTGGGAGACCTGGATTGAGCTACAAGGCTTCCAGCTTTAGCCTGGCTCAGTCCTGGCTATAGAGGTATTTGGGAAGTTAAGCAGCATATGGGCACTCTCTTGCTGTCTCTCAAAAAAGAAAAAAAAATGTTAGAATACTCTCTTTGTGCCAGTAGCTTGTCTCTACTGCCTCTTCTATCCCAGCTGTCTCACCCATTCTGACACTGCAGTTCCTACAGCAGGTCCATCTGCACACCTGGTAGTCCCCTCCTTGATTTAAAGCTCTTGCAGGCTATCAAATGAGGCTTAATGCTTGACTCTTTAGCTGTTCCTCACTTCTTTCTGCTACCTTCAGCAACAAATGGCAGTGCACTGACTACTCCTTGAACTAGGCTGGCCCCTTCGCTATGATCCCCCTGTTGTTCCCTCTTCCACCCAACTCTGCCAAGTTAGCATGCTATTTTTGACATTACAGCGCCCTATCAAGGTTCTCAACAGCTGCTCCCAGCAAATATTATACTTTCTATTCACCTATTAAATTGCTTTAATAGTACTGGGCTTTGCATGCTTCAAATACGTGACTTTGGTATCAGTGCTGTACTCTGTGCGTTCTAGGAGGGCCTTGTGTCTTCTCATTTATCCTCATGAACTTGGTGCATTTGCACAGTATCTGGACCATAGTAAACATTTTTTAGAAAGCTTTTATTTAATAAATATAAATTTTATAGGTACAGCTTTTGGAACATAGCTGTTCTTCCCCACATACCTGCCCTCCCACCCCCAGTCCTGTCCCACCTCCTACTCCCTCTCCCATCCCTTTCTTCATTAAGATTCATTTTCAATTATTTTTATATATAGAAGATCAATTCTATACTAAGTAAAGATTTCAACAGTTTGCACCCACACAACACACAAAATATAAAGTACTGTTTGAAGACAAGTTTTACCGTTAATTCTCATAGTACAACTCATTAAGGACAGAGATCCTACATGTGGAGCACGTGTACTGTGACTGTTGTTGTTGATTTAAGATTTGACACTCTTATTTATGACAGCAGTGATCACCTAAAGTGTTTGTCATGAGCTATCAAGACAATGGAAGCCTTTTGGGTCCACAAACTCCATCAGTATTTAGATAGGGCCATAATCAAAGGGAGTTCTCTTCACCCTTCAGAGGAAAGTACATCCTTCTTGGATGGTCCCTTCTTTCCACTGGGATCTCACTCACAGAGATCCTTCGTGTAGATCATTTTTTGACACAGGTAAACACTTATTAATTGGTCAAATATGATCAAACATCCAATCATGTGTTAGGTGTAGTTGTGGGCTGTTCTGGGGAAAACACAATGAGCAAAACTAAATGCTAGTAATAAATGCTTGCTAGTACCCACCCAAGTTAAAATGAAAAGTTTTAAGTTTACGATGTGTTTTAAGTGTTATGTAGAAAAACAAAAGGGAAGGGATGAAAGGAGGTTGGAGGAGGAGGTGGTGTTGCATTTTCAGAAGGGAGGCCCAGGACAAACTCCAGGGAGAAGCTGAAATCTGAAAAAAGATGAAGAAAGTGAGCAAGTGTGATTCATGGAGATACAGGAAAAGCCCCGTAGTCAGAGGAGTAGTAAATGCAAAAGCCCTGGGGTGATCAGGATGGCAGGAACTGAGGAGGGAACAGAACCAAAAGGATAGAGTTCTTTGTCACTCTGGAACATGGTGGCAGGTTTTGCCCCAATGAGCAACTTAAACTGACTTAATTTTATCAGGATTGCTTTGCTGCCATGTGAGCAAAGAGGACAGGGTGAACGCAGACAAATCTCTCTGGTGGAAGCTATTGCAGGAACCCAGAGGAGTCAGGTAGAGGCCTGGACTGAGTGAGAGCAGAGGAGAGCTGATGAGAGTTGGGTTCTGGATGTATTTTGGAAAAATCAGCAGGTTCTGTTGGTGCTTTGGATACATACCATAGAGGAAAGAGGCATCAAATGTGACGATGCTGAGTTTTGGGCAATTTCTCGTTCATTAGTTCTGTCAGAGAGATGTTCCATTTCTTATTGGTACTATTGCAGGCCACCACACTCCTGCCTCTGCCACTGCTGGCCCCAGATCAGCTCTTCTATCTACAGGGATCTTTCTGGGCCTTCTGTTATCGCCTCACAGCTCTTCTCCAAGCCGTTTCCTATTCCTTCTGCTGTGTGGCCTGATCTGCTCTCCCATCCACTTTTCTCATCATCATGCTGTGTGTGGCATACCTTTGTGGGGACAGGGCTGCTAGTGGTGAACAAGGCAGCTGCAGATGGAGCTGATGTTCTCATGGTGCTGTCTTCTAGTGCGACAGATGTTGCTTAAACTCATCAGGGATATGATGTTAGGCGACTTAGATTCTCTGTGCTTCAGTTGCCTCCATTTACAAATAGGGATAAGAATTTATAGCATCAGAGTAGCAAGAACGGAATGGTGTAGAGCTGGTAAAGAACAGCACATGACTACAGAGGGCGTGCTGTACCCATTTGTTAAACAAATAAACACAGAATTTGGGGAAAAATTAAACATGAAAAGGCAAAATAACTCATTTTAATATACAATTATATACAAATTTTAATTGATTGTTTTTAGTTAACTCTTTCTATAGAAATTTTAAAATGCTGTTTATGAGTGGGTGTTCAGCCTAGTGGTTAGGACACCAACTAGGATGCCCACATCCCATATTGGAGCAACTAGATTCAGGTTTCTGGCTCAGCTCGTGATTCTAGCTTCCTACTAACATGCTCTTTGGGTAGCTACAGGTAATGGCTCAGTGGTTGCTTCCCTGTCACCCACCTATGAGACCTAGACTGAGTTCCAGGCTCCTAGTTTTGACCTAGGCTGGCTCCAGTTGTTGGGTATTTCAAAAGTGAAATCAGTACATGTAAACTGTCTGTCTGTCTGTCACTCTCTGTCTTTATATCTGCCTCTCAAATAAATAAAACAATTTTAAAAGGTCCTATTTATGAATGGAATATTCTGGGAAAGATGACATCATTTATTTTAATGCCCATGGGTACATCAAATATTGTTATGGCAGTTTCATTGGCTCAGTTTTCATATTGAAAGTTTGTCACCCTATTTTTGAAAAATTATATTTTTGGGGCGGAGCCAAGATGGCGGATAGTGAGGACGTGTGCCGATAGTCTGGGAAAATATAGTTTCATAAAAGTGGAATTACTGTAGCCTCAGGAAAAGACTCAAGAAAAAAACTGCAGAGGAAACGCTTCCGGATCTAGTGGATGTGACACAGAGGACCTACAGGGAGCCCACCACGTGGAAGCCCAGCCGCGGTAGCCGAGCGGCAGAATCTCGCCAGCACGGGAACGGGAGGTAAGACAAAAACCTCAGAAAGCCAAGACATTGGTGGGGAAAGGCTGAGGCCTCTCTCTCCACTCACCTAACAAAGCCGAGCAAAACAAAGAGCAGGTGCCATTTTACATATGTAAAGCAGCAACCAGTACACAAACTCAGTAACTTTGGGACTATGGTGAAACTTGAGCACACATTGAGGGCTGCATAAACTCTTTGTGTGGTCCCAGGGGTAGATCAAACGAATACTCACAGAGGCCAGATTTCAACTACCCTCAATTCCACTCAGCTGTGCGGAATTACTTCCCAACTGAGTCAAAAAAAAAAAAAAATAAAAAAAAAATAAAAAAAAAAGAGAGAGAGAGAGAGAGAGATCCAGCAAGGAGCAAGGGAGAGAACAATCTGGGTGAGTCACTTTTTGCACAGCCTTAAACCTGAAGAATCAAGCAGAGCTCTCTGGCCACACCCATCACAGCCTCTAAGGATCCATCAAAGCAGACAGCCCACTTAGAGGCATAGTATAACGAGAAAAAAACACCACAGCAAAAAAAAAAAAAAAAACATAAATTATCTCCAACATACCAAACAACAAACATAGAAACTGAGGTAACAAGAGCAAGGAAGACACTATGATGCCCCCAAATGAATAAGACACCCCAATGCAAGATTATGAAGATGAAGGGATAGAGGAAATGCAAGAAGCGGATCTCAAAAAATTGATAAGAACATTAAGAAGTTCTCAAAAACAAATTCTTGAACTACAGAAATCCTTAATGGACAAGATAGAAAATCTCTCGCGTGAAAATGAAATATTAAGGAGGAATCAAAATGAAATGAAACAACTAGTAGAACATGAAACTGTGATAGTGACAAGAAACCATAATGAAATGAAGAACTTAATAGATCAAATGACAAACACATTAGAGAGCCTTAAAAACAGAATGGGTGAAGCAGAAGAGAGAATATCGGAATTAGAAGACAGAGAACAGGAAAGGAAACAGTGAAATCAAAGAAAAGAAGAAGAAATCAGAAATCTAAAAAATACTGTCAGGAATCTACAGGATACTATTAAAAAACCCAACATTCGGGTTCTAGGAGTTCCTGAAGGCATGGAGAGGGAGAAAGGATTAGAAGGCCTTTTTAGTGAGATACTAGCAGAAAATTTCCCAGGTTTGGAGAACGACAGAGACATCCTAGTACAGGAAGCTTATAGAACCCCTAATAAACATGACCAAAAGAGATCCTCACCACGACACGTTGTAATCAAACTCACCACAGTGAAACACAAAGAAAAGATCCTAAAATGTGCAAGAGAGAAATGTCAGATTACTCTCAGAGGATCTCCAATTAGACTCACAGCTGACTTCTCATCAGAAACCCTACAAGCTAGGAGAGAATGGCGAGATATAGCCCAGGTACTAAGAGAGAAAAACTGCCAGCCTAGAATATTATATCCTGCAAAGCTCTCATTTGTGAATGAAGGTGAAATAAAGACCTTTCACAGCAAACAGAAATTGAAAGAATTTGTTGCCACTCATCCTGCCCTGCAAAAGATGCTTAAAGATGTGTTACATACAGAAACACAGAAACATGGTCACCAATATGAAAGAAGGTAAAGGAAGGAAACCTCACAGCAAAAGATCACAGGAATCTCAAACCATATATTAGAAAATATCTTTGGCAAATGACAGGGCAAAGTTACTCCTTCTCAATAGTCACATTGAATGTTAATGGCGTGAACTGTCCAGTTGGCTGATTGGGTTAAGGAACAAAACCCATCTTTTTGCTGCTTACAAGAAACTCATCTTTCCAACAATGATGCATACAGACTGAAAGTGAAAGGCTGGAAAAATATATACCATGCCAACAGAAATGAAAAAAGAGCGGGCATAGCCATCTTAATATCGGACAGCATAAACTTTACCACAAAAACTGTTAGGAGAGACAAAGGGGGCACTATATAATGATTAAGGGATCCATTCAACAGGAACATATAACGATTATCAATGTATATGCACCTAATTACAGGGCACCAGTTTATTTAAAAGACTTGTTAAGGGACTTAAAGGGAGACTTAGACACCAATACAATAGTTCTGGGGGACTTCAATACTCCACTCTCAGAGATGGACAGATCAACAGGACAGAAGATCAACAAGGAGACAGTAGATTTAAATGACACTATAGCCCAAATGGATCTAACAGATATCTACAGAACATTTCATCCTACATCTAAGGACTTTACATTCTTCTCAGCAGTACATGGAACCTTCTGTAGGATTGACCACATACTAGGCCATAAAGCAAGTCTCACCTAATTCAAAAGAATTAGAATCATACCATGCAGCTTCTCAGACCACAAAGGAATGAAATTGGAAATTAGCAACTCGGGAATCCCCAGAGCACGTGCAAACACATGGAGATTGAACAACATGCTCCTGAATGAACAATGGGTCATAGAAGAAATTAAAAGAGAAATCAAAAATTTTCTGGAAGTAAATGAGGATAAAAGCACAACATACCAAAACCTATGTGATACAACAAAAGCAGTGTTAAGAGGAAAGTTTATATCAATAGGTGCCTACATCAAGAAATTGGAAAGGCACCAAATAGATGAGCTTTCAAGTCATCTCAAGGATCTAGAAAATCTGCAGCAAACCAAACCCAAACCCCGTAGGAGAAGAGAAATAATTAAAATCAAAGAAGAAATCAACAGGATTGAATAAAAAAAATTACAAAAAATCAGCCACACGAGGAGCTGGTTTTTTTTGAAAAAATAAACAAAATTGACACCCCATTGACCCAACTAAAAAGGAAGAGAAAAGACCCAAATCAATAAAATCAGAGATGAAAATGGAAATGTAACAACAGACACCACAGAAATAAAAAGAATCATCAGAAATTACTACAAGGACTTGTATGCCAGCAAACAGGGAAATCTATCAGAAATGGACAGATTCTTGGACACATACAACCTACCTAAATTGAGCCAGGAAGACATAGAAAACCTAAACAGACCCATAACTGACACAGAAATTGAAACAGTAATAAAGGCCCTCCCAACAAAGAAAAGCCCAGGACCAGATGGATTCACTGCTGAATTCTACCAGACATTTAGAGAAGAAATAACTCCAATTCTTCTCAAACTATTCAAAACAATCGAAAAAGAGGGAATCCTCCCAAATTCTTTCTATGAAGCCAGCATCACCTTAATTCCTAAGCCGGAAAAAGATGCAGCATTGAAAGAGAATTACAGACCAATATTGCTGATGAACATAGATACAAAAATCCTCAATAAAATTCTGGCCAATAGAATGCAACAACACATCAGAAAGATCATCCACCCAGACCAAGTGGGATTTAACCCTGGTATGCAGAGATGGTTCAACGTTTGCAAAACAATCAACGTAATACACTACATTAACAGACTGCAGAAGAAAAACCATATGATTCTCTCAATAGACACAGAGAAAGCATTTGATAAAATATAACACCCTTTCATGATGAAAACTCTAAGCAAACTGGGTATGGAAGGAACATTCCTCAATACATTCAAAGCAATATATGAAAAACCCACGGCCAACATCCTATTGAATGGGGAAAAGTTGGAAGCATTTCCTCTGAGATCTGGTACCAGACAGGGATGCCCACTCTCACCACTGCTATTCAATATAGTTCTGGAAGTTTTAGCCAGAGCTATTAGGCAAGAAAAAGAAATTAGAGGGATACAAATTGGGAAGGAAGAACTCAAACTATCCCTCTTTGCAGATGATATGATTCTTTATTTAGGGGACCCAAAGAACTCTACTAAGAGACTATTGGAACTTATAGAAGAGTTTGACAAAGTAGCAGGATATAAATTCAATGCACAAAAATCAACAGCCTTTGTATACACAGGCAATGCCATGGCTGAGGAAGAACTCCTAAGATCAATCCCATTCACAATAGCTACAAAAACAATCAAATACCTTGAAATGTTAAAGATCTCCACGATGAAAACTACAAAACCTTAGAGAAAGAAATAGAAGAGGATACCAAAAAATGGAGAAATCTTCCATACTCATGGATTAGAAGAATCAATATCATCAAAATGTCTATTCTCCCAAAAGCAATTTATACATTCAATGCAATACCAATCAAGATACCAAAGACATTCTTCTCAGATCTGGAAAAAATGATGCTGAAATTCATATGGAGACACAGAAGACCTCGAATAGCCAAAGCAATCTTGTACAACAAAAACAAAGCTGGAGGCATCACAATACCAGATTTCAGGACATACTACAGGGCAGTTGTTATCAAAACAGCATGGTACTGGTACAGAAATAGATGGATAGACCAATGGAACAGAATAGAAACACCAGAAATCAATCCAAACATCTACAGCCAACTTATATTCGACCAAAGATCCAAAACTAATCCCTGGAATAAGGACAGTCTATTCAATAAATGGTGCTGGGAAAATTGGATTTCCACGTGCAGAAGCTTGAAGCAAGACCCCTACCTTTCACCTTACACAAAAATTCACTCAACATGGATTAAAGACTTAAATCTACAACCTGACACCATCAAATTATTAGAGAGCATTGGAGAAACCCTGCAAGATATAGGTACAGGCAAAGACTTCTTGGAAAAGACCCCAGAAGCACAGGCAGTCAAAACCAAAATTAACATTTGGGATTGCATCAAATTGAGAAGTTTCTGTACTTCAAAAGAAACAGTCAGGAAAGTGAAGAGGCAACCAACAGAATGGGAAAAAATATTTGCAAACTATACTACAGATAAAGGGTTGATAACCAGAATCTACAAAGAAATCAAGAAACTCCACAACAACAGAACAAACAACCTACTTAAGAGATGGGCCAAGGACCTCAATAGACATTTTTCGAAAGAGGAAATCCAAATGGCCAACAGACACATGAAAAAATGTTCAAGATCACTAGCAATCAGAGAAATGCAAATCAAAACCACAATGAGGTTTCACCTCACCCCGGTGAGAATGGCTCACATTCAGGAATCTACCAACAACAGATGCTGGAGAGGATGTGGGGAAAAAGGGACACAAACCCACTGTTGGTGAGAATGCAAACTGGTTAAGCCACTATGGAAGTCAGTCTGGAGATTCCTCAGAAACCTGAACATAACCCTACCATACAACCCAGCCATCCCACTCCTTGGAATTTACCCAAAGGAAATTAAATTGGCAAACAAAAAAGCCATCTGCACATTAATGTTTATTGCAGCTCAATTCACAATAGCTAAGACCTGGAACCAACCCAAATGCCCATCAACAGTAGATTGGATAAAGAAATTATGGGACATGTACTCTATAGAATACTATACAGCAGTAAGAAACAATGAAACCCGGTCATTTGCAACAAGATGGAGGAATCTGGAAAACATCATGCTGAGTGAATTAAGCCAGTCCCAAAGAGACAAATATCATTTGTTTTCCCTGATCGGTGACAACTGAGCACCAACGGGGAAACCTGTTAAGTGAAATGGACACTATAAGAAACAATGACCTGATCAGCTCTTGTCCTGACTCTAGATGTACAATGTAATACTTTATCCTTTTTAGTATTTGTTGTTGTTGTTCTAGTACTAGTGGTTGAACTCTGTAATTAACACATAATTATTCTTAGGTGTTTAAATTTTAACTGAAAAGTGATCCCTGTTAAATATAAAAGTGGGAAAAGAGAGGGAGGAGATGTACAATTTGGGACATGCTCAATCAGACTTGCCCCAAATGGTGGAGTTAGAAATGTGCCAGGGGATTCCAATACAATCCCATCAAGGTGGCATGTACCAATGCCATCTCACTAGTCCAAGTGATCAATTTCAGTTCACAATTGATGGCTCTGATAGGTCTAAGAGTCAAAGGGATCACACAAACAAGACAAGTGTCTGCTAATACTAACTGATAGAATCAAAAAGGGAGAGAAGGATCCAACATGGGAAGCAGGATACACAGCAGACTCATAGAATGGCAGATGTCCTAAACAACACTCTGGCCTCAGAATCAGCCTTAAGGCATTCGGATCTGGCTGAAGAGCCCATGAGAGTATTGTAGGCATGGAAAGCCAAGATACCATGGAAAAGAAAAAAAAGAAGAAGACCTAAATGAAAGATCTTTGTTAGTGAGATCCCAGTGGAAAGAACGGGGCCATCAAAGAAGGAGGTACCTTTCTCTGAAGGGAGGAGAGAACTTCCACTTTGACTATGACCCTATCGGAATAAGATCAAAGTCAGCGAACTCTAAAGGCTTCCATAGCCCTGGCAACTCATGACTAGAGCCTAGGGAGATGACTGACGCCATGAACAGGAGTGTCAAATTGTTAAGTCAGCAACAGGAGTCACTGTGTACTTACATCCCATGTGGGATCTGTCCTTAATGTGTTGTCTAATGTGCAGTGATGCTATAACTAGTACTGAAACAGTATTTTTACACTTTGTGTTTCTGTGTGGGTACAAACTGATGAGATCTTTACTAATTATATACTGAATCGATCTTCTGTATATAAAGATAATTGGAAATGAAAAAAAAACTGGTGTTAAATTGGAAATGGCATAGAAAATTAATTTTTTTAAAAAATATTATGTAGGATCTCTGTCTTTAATGTGCTGTACACTGTTATTTAATGCTATAACTAGTACTCCAACAGTATTTTTTTCACTTTGTATTGCTATATGGGGGCAAACTGTTGAAATCTTTACCTAATATATACTAAACTGATCTTCTGTATATAAAGAGAATTGAAAATGAATCTTGATGTGAATGGAAGGGGAGAGGGAGCAGGAAAGGGGAGGGTTGCAGGTGGGAGGGAAGTTATGGGGGGGGAGCCATTGTAACCCATAAGCTGTACTTTGGAAATTTATATTCATTAAATAAAAGTTTAATAAATGAAAAAAAAGGATTACAGTTGTAAAACCAAAAAAAAAGAAAAATCATATTTTTATATTATTTTAGTGTATAGTAAATGGCACAGGAAAAAATCCACAAAAATGACTAGACAACAAATGAGTACTTGTGCAGGTAATATTCATACAGAAATATATCAATTATGTTTCTGAGTATGTCACATTATTGGGTATGTTTATGTTTCACAGAAGAGTTTATTTGGAATAAAATTATGGAGCTATTATTTAAATGAGGTAGAGAATTATATGGCTCTTTATGCATAAAATGTGTCTTATTTCTCTTTATATTATTTCATTTGGTTTTAGATGAAGGTTGTCAGATTGTGTAATGCAAAAACCAGTTCTCATTTTCACCAAGACTGCACAGATTTAATACACATGCTTCAAGCTTCAATTTCCTTCTGAGTAATAAGCTGCTATGTGTCTTGATTTTTGGTTTGTCACATGTGAGCTAGGGCATTTTTAGACCATTAACATTCAAAACTATTATTATTATTATTTTCTTTTTTCTGCCTTTTGAGATTTTAATTGAGCCTTCCTGTCTTTTCATAGCATGGATGTTATACATCTTTATATACTTTTTAAATTATTTATTTATTTGAGAGGTAGAGAGATAGGTGAACAAGGTAGATATAGAGAGCTCCTACTCCCTAGTTCACGTCCCAGTTACCCACCAACAGCTGGAGCTGGACTGGGATTAGAACAGAGCCAGGGTCACAGTCCACATTTCCCAAATGGGTGGCAAGAGTGCAATGCCTGGAACCACTACAGCTGCCTCTAAGAATCTGTTCTGGCAAGGTGCTGGATTCAGGAGTTGGAGGCAGGAGTTGAACCTAGTCTCTGATGTGGGATGCATCCATACCAACCACTAAATACTTCCTTCCTTTTGTTACTTTTTAAACTTTTTTAGTGGTTGCCCTTGAATTTGCAATATGAATTTACAATTGCCCTAAGCCCACTTTCAACTAAATACACTGTTTTTTGGGGTACTGTGGAGTGCCTCATAATAACAAAATATTCCAAATTCTCTCCCATTCCTTCTATCATCATTGATATTTTCACTCCACTGATACATAAAAATAAGTACATATGAAATATATGAGCATGCACTCATATTTATTACATATAAATTATATTTTATGTGTATATTTTGCATATGTATTTGTATGTATAGTCTATAACACATATATAAGCTTACATAATTGAGCACATTGCTAATAGAGTTGCTGTAATCAATATTTTGAACTTTTTTGCTCAGTTAGGGATAAGAAAATAAAGTTTGCTTCACTTTTACTTATTCTTCTCTCATGTTCTTCCTTTAAATCCACATTTCTGACCAAGTAATTTTCCTTCTCTCTAAAAAACTTCATTTAGCATTTCTTGCAAGAGAGCTCTACTGGAAACAAATTCCTTCAATTTTTGTTTGACAGATTTTTTATATCTTCTTTACTTTTAAAAGAAAGTATTTTAGGGTAAAAAAATTTAGTTTTTTTTTATCTTTTCATGCTTTAAGTATTTTTCTCTGCTCTCTGCTTACTTGTGTGGTTTCTGAGGGAGTCAGATGTAATATTTTTGCTCCTCTCTATATTTTTTCCTCTGGCTTTTCAGGACTTTTTGGGGGGATGTTATTAAGAACATGTTATTATCATGGGTAGCAGTAGGCTTTTGGGGAAGATTTTGGATGAAAGACAGGTATGGGGGCGGAATATGGATCCTTCTGTGAACTAAGGAAGGCCATTAAAAACCAGCAACAAAATGTGTAGTATAAATATTTCTAAGAAACCAACTAAGAATGAACGTCCACGGCTCACCTCATTCTTGAGCATGAAGTAGTGAAGTATGATACACACAGGTCAATACCACCAGTTAACGAATAGTTTTACGTTTGCATCTGCACTTCAAAACATTGAAGTAAGTTTTGTGGGCAAGAATCATGTATCAGATTTATTTGTGAATCTTTGGTGCTTCCTGAAGGCCTTTACGTGATAGACTTAAATACATGCTTAAGTGAATAAATTAAAGATTATAATTTTGCATTAAATAAAAAAAACTTTATTGTATTTGGAGTCAGAATTGTATAACTGAATAATATTAGGTTCTAAAATGTCGAAGTTAATTTTGAGAAAAAAATATTTAATGAATCTGATTTTGAAACTGCTGAGTTCTCAGAAAGTGTAGTAGAAGCTTGGGCAAAAATCATGGAATCTTTTCCATCTACAGCTAAGTAATGTAGACCCAGCATCCTACATTTTCCTCATTTCCAGCACTCATCTAATCAGGTTATGAGAATAACTGCCATAATTTTAAACTTAATTTTCCTGTGTAATCCCCTTTGTTTCCTCCACTTTGATGTTTGTTGCAATTTCCCCATCACTACCAGACTGCATTTAGTGTACTTACTGTGTGCAAAGCATTTTCAGACTATGCTGCTACATTCAAAATATATATCTCATTTGAATTTTTACCCTATTGACATAATTTGAGATGAAATGAAGGCCATTGGCATGGAGTAGCTTTGTACAGATGTATCTATTATGTAAAAGATTTGAAAGTCTAAATTAAGGACAAAGAGAAATTGTTATATAATTTGTTAAAACACCTTGATGGGACATTTGAAGGTGCTGTAGCCCTGGACAACACAAAATTATATTTAAGCCATTGTGATAGCTATAAAACTGAATACAGAAGAGAATATTCATTCAGAGATAGAAAAATGTACATACTGTTAGCTTGGTTGAAATAAGAGTAGTCATTGATTATTCTTAATTGCTTTAATGTGGAATGTTTATGCATTTTAGAAAATGAAAGATCTGTTGAGAATTGTCCTTAATCCTCAAGGATCTTGGCTCACAGTTAATTGCAGGGAGATAGTACACATATGTATGGACTGATAACTCAATAAATAGACTTGATGTGACATGAGTTCAGTAAATATCATGGGGAATAAGAATTTAGTTTTAACATTTTACTCCATGTTAGCATTACTGTCTCACAAGATATTGATGAGATGGTTAATTCAGATTCCATCAGACATGAGAAATATATTAGATGAAGAGTATTATTCCTATTGCATTAATCCTTCATTTCCAGCTCATGTAGTTTCCATCTACACATCCTTTTGGTACTTCCATTACACAGCAAATTATATTTCCTACTTAAGAACATTTATTCATGTCTCACTTAGTTTTGTTAAAAAGGGAATACTCTTCAGGATGAGACTTAATTACTAATGCTAATTAAATTTTTACCAAAAGTCTACTTTATTTTTGTAATGTTCACATTTGCATAGGGAATTGGGAAAATTATAATTCAAGTTGTTCTACATCTAAATAATTAAATAAAATGTTCCTGAAGAAATATGTTGTAGTCAATTTAAGTAGGGGTAATTTTCAGGTCTGTCCTTGCTGTAAACATTGGCTTGGGTGTTTAGACTAGAAGGCTAATGGATTAAGATTAAAGGCTATTTCTATATGGCCAAATTAGGTTTGTAAATATGCTATAGACTGTATCCTACCTAAGGTTTGGGAGGCTTAGTAATATAATGAACAGAATTGTGTTTTTCTAAAATATGTAGGCTAACCTGGAAGACCCCAATGTGATGATGTTTGAAGAAACCTTTGTAAGATAATTAGGGTTAGATGAGCATCCCTCTCTCTCTGTCATATGAGCATAACAGCAAGAATGTATGAGCCAGGAAGAGAACCCTCACCAGAGACCGTTGATCATGTTTGCACCTTGATCATTGCCTTCTAACCTGTAAACATGTGAGAAAAGAAATTTCTGTTATTAAGCCATCCAGGCTATGGGATTTTATTATTTCAGCCTAGGAGTATTACCATGACCACTTCAGTGCCTGAGGATCACGTTCCAACTTCTGGTCTCTGTCACCCATTGTTTGAGAGCTTTTTCCCTAGTTTTTAGAGGCCTGGAAGTGCCAAGAATTCATCAATGCCTTTCCCATGCTTAGCAGCCCTCAACCACTGTTTGGTAACATCAGACTCCTGGCCCCTGGAGGATGACTCTGAGGTTATGTTCTAAGTCATTCAGCACCCACATGGGTAGCCAGCTTTGAGATACAGCCTTTTTGGGCTGCTTCCCTTTGTTATCACCTTCTCATTCTGTGACAGTGATTTCTACATGTCTCAAACTACTGTCACCCAAATTCTTGCTCAGGGGCTGCCTCATAACAATGTTGAAAACCTCTTTTGGCCACTTTGTGAATCAGTGCAACAGATTGCATTGGGGAAATTGCAGGAGTCTGGAAATGCTATTGCTGCATCAAAAATATTGGAAAAAATTTAATGAAAACTATAATCTTGGTAGGTAATATTTTCTATACTACCCAAATATGCTCACTCATCATACACATATTTGTGGTGTATGTGTGTGCGTGTGTGTTTATATTGAAATATTACTGTTTTTCTTCTGGGTCATATAATGGATCCTATTACATTCACTTAATAAACCTCCGCAGGCTTTACTCAAATCACCGTGCTGTAGGGAGTGCCATTTATGTGGTCTGTATCTTTTGCATGCCAGGATCCAAACTGCAGTTGTTCACAGGGGATAACTATGGGATGCATATTGGCCTGTTCATACCTTGCTGAAAGGCTGAAATATAGTCTTGCATACCTTAACAACGGGGATATGGGCTGAGAAATGTAGCACTGGGCAATTTTGGTCACTGTAGGAACCTCAGAGTGTATACTTACATAAACCTGTGTGATCTGGGTCATTCACTTGATGTGACTCTTGATGTAAAAAAAAAAGTTACAGAAAACCTAAGATGTATGAGGCTGCAGCAGATGAAACATGCCATCCTGTTTTACAGTAAATATTTTTATTAGGTAGGAGCATATTCTTTTCTTAAAAGATTCATTTATTTATTTGAAAGGCAGAGTTACAGTCAAAGGGAGAGATAGAAAGTAAGGTCTTCCATCCACTGTTTCATTCCCCAAAGGGTTGCAACAGCTAGAGCTGGGCTAATCAGAAGCCAGGAGCCGGGAGCTTCTTCTGGGTATCCCACATGGCCCAAATGCTTGGGCCATTTTCCACTGCTTTCCCAGGCCACTGGCAGAGAACTGGATCAGAAGTGGAGCAGCTGTGACACCAACCGGTACCCATATGGGATCTGAGCACCTCAGGCGGAGGCTTAACCTACTATGCCACAGTCGTGGCTCCTAGGTAGGAGTATTTTCTAAAATAACAATAAAATTAGTAAATGCATAAACAATAGCATAACTGTGTCTTTTTAAAAAAGATTTATTTATTTGCTTGAAAGTCAGAGTTACACAGAGAAAGAAGGAGAGAGAGAGACAGAGAGAGGTCTTTCATCCACTGCTTCCCAGTTGGCCTCAACAGCAGGAGCTGTGCTGATCACAAGCCAGGAGCCAGGAGCTTCTTCTGGGTCTCCCACACAGGTGCAGGAGCCCAAATGCTTGGGCCATCTTCCACTGATTTCCCAAGCCATAGCAGAGAGCTGGATTGGAAGAGGAGCAGCCAGGATCATAATTGTTTCTTATTATCAAATATTATTTATTGTACATAATTATATGTTTTCCTTTTATATGACTGAAACACAGTAGGTTTAGGTTTGATTACACCACAATCATCACAGACATTTGAGTAATGTGTGGTACAATGATGTTAAAATGGCAACAGTATTAATAAGTGCTATTTTTTTTATCTCCATTATAATATTACAGGATCATGATCATAAGATAGGACTTCATTAAGTTTGTGGAAAGTGGAATTAAAATATAAGTTTGTGTGGTGCCAAAAGCCTGAAATCAGTGCATACAAATGAGGTCTACTCTTGACTAAAACATTATTATGCTGCACATAACTTTATTCCTAAACTGATTGTTAAATGGTTGGTTTCCTGATGCTCCCACATGCCCCTTATATCCCTTCTTCTCCTCCCCTACTAAATTTTCTAGATATTCTGACCATCAAGATATGACAATTGAGGGCCAGTGCTGTAATGTAGCAGGTAAAGCCAGTGCTAGCATCCCATCTGGGCGCCAGTTTCAAGTCCCAGCCATTCTACTTCCCATCCAACTCCCTGCTAGTGGCCTGGGAAAGCAGTGGAAGATGGCCTCAGCATTTGGGCCCCTATACCACGTGGGAGACCTGGAAGAGGCTCCTGGCTAATGACTTCAGATGGACCCAACTCCAGCTGTTGCAGCCGTTTGGGTACTGAACCAGAGGACAGAAGATATTCTCATTCATTCTCATGCTCGTGCTTGCTTGCTCTCTCTTTCTCTCTCTCTCTTTCTTCCTCCCTCTCCTACACTCCCTTCTCCCCCTCTCTTCCATCTCAGACCCCAGCCCCCATGGTTAGGTGGAAAGACTCCCTGACAGGAGAATGGAAGGGACCACACCCTCTGGTAACCAAGGGTCGAGAATATGCTTGTGTCTTTCCAGAGAATGCAGGACTGCCTATTTGTGTACGAGCCAGAAACATCAAGCCTGCAACTGACAGTCAACCAGAACCAGCTGAACAAGACTGAGAGTCCGCCTTGTTAGTGGATGCCCTATCATCCTACCCTATCATCCTACCCTGAGAAACTGCCCATAGCCACATCCGTTACTGTTTTATACCCCACTAGCTCTGGTCAGCCACTCAAACGGCCCACAGCTTGTGTGCAGTCATGCCATTCCTGATTACCATTGTTCCTCATTCCTACCCCTATTTGAGCAAGCACTCTTGTGGTCTCCCGTTTTGAGCACTGGTTAGTCAATGACGAGTAAGATCCCCTGGGGGACAACCTAAGACAGGCACAGCTGCGTACAGAGACAACATGGAAACGGGGTCAACAATAGTATGGCCAAGGATCATGCCTCTCATTGCTCAAAAATAAATGAAAAGGGGGAAATATAGTGGAGTGAGAAGGCCATGCCAAGATGGCCACTGGCAAGTGAGCCTCAGTTACTCAGGAATGGTTTTGAAACCCACCTGGCAATGGAGCCTGCCTGGCAACAGGCTGTGATTGGATGGCTTCAGATACTGCCTGGCAACAGGCTGTGATTAGTTAGGGCATAGACCGCCCCTTGACCGGATTGGCTGCCTTGGCTATTTAAGCTGCTGTACCAACTGAAATAAACGAGTGTGCAGGCTGCTCGCCTCTGACCCACTTTCACCCATTTCCCATGGTCTGTGTGGTGACTCCGCACCTCTTGCCCCCACCCTGTTCCTCCTCTCAGAACGAATCCACCTCAACACCTCCCCTGCCTCCTCCTCCTCCTCCTCTTCTTTCTTCTCCTTCTCCTCCCCCCTCCTCCTTCTTCATCTCCCTCTCTCTCTTTGTAAATCTGCCTTTTAAATACATACATAAATATTTTAAAAATAAGACATGGCAACTGAGAGGTTAATACCTACAGGCTGGGAGGATCTGAGATGGTTGAATAGGGAAAGGTATGCTGATTTTGACCATGGGAAAATAACAGAAGCAAAAGGGAGGGACTGCATTCCCAGGGTACAGTTGGAGAGGAGTTTGCAGTGAAAATTCTACAGAAAGAAGAGAGATGCTGTGGAGCAGTGAAGACAGTACAGCCACACAGCAGCAAGTGGGATACCAGCGGCAGCTCCTGCAGCCAGTGCCTGGAGAACATGCCATTTTCTTGGAGCAAGGTGAAAGGAGCCTGCAGCAGCTTCTGTCACTGGTGTTATTGCCTGGGGGAGAACCTCACAGACCACCCTGACTGAGTCTGGCTTGGAGTACTAGCAGATGGCAGAGTGCCCACCTAATGCTATGAAGGGTGGGCACACTACTTTCTTTCCATCCCCCAACAAGAGCACCTGGCAGCCATCCCTTCCCAACTGACAAGAGAAAAGATGTACCATTCCCAACTAGGGTATCACTCTGGACTCTTGCCCCACCCTCAAGCATTAGACTGAGCTCCCTGCCACCACCCAGCACACATCTCTTGATATCTGATGAAGGAACAGGAACTCTAGTAAGCCATAGAGCCATGTCTAAAAGGTAAAAGCCCTCTGAGGAGAAAACCAACAAGTGTTTCCACAAATGCCTAAAAATAAACATAAATACAAGAAACATGAACAAGGAAGACAATCTGATTCTCCCAAAGGAACCCTCCAAAAAATCAGTATTAGAATGTGAAGTTGAAGAGATTGTTGAAATGCCTGAAGGTAGCTGGTGCCGTGGCTCAACAGGCTAATCCTCTGCCTTGCGGCACCGGCACACCGGGTTCTAGTCCTGGTTGGGTGCCGGATTCTGTCCCGGTTGCCCCTATTCCAGGCCATCTCTCTGCTATGGCCCGGGAAGGCAGTGGAGGGAGGATGGCCCATGTCCTTAGGCCCTGCACCCACATGGGAGACCAGGAGAAGCACCTGGCTCCTGCCTTCAGATCAGCGTGGTGCGCCGGCTGCGGTAGCCATTAGAGGGTGAACCAACGGCAAAGGAAGACCTTTCTCTCTGTCTCCCTCTACTGTCCACTCTGCCTGTCAAAAATAAAAATTAAAAAAAAAAAAAAAAAGAAATCAAAAGAGAAATAAAAAAAAATCCTGGAAACAAATGAAGATGACAACACAACAAATCAAAACTTATTTGATACAGAAAAGACAGTGTTAGAGGGAAGTTTAGGGGCTGGCTTTGTGGCATAGTAGGTTAAGCCTCTGCTTGCAGCACCAGCATCTGAATTGCCCCACTTCTGATCCAGCTCTCTGCTAATGGCCTGGGAAAGCAGTAGAGGGCAATCCAAGTGCTTCAGCCCCTACACCCATGTGGGAGACCTGGAAGAAGCTCCTGGCTCCTGGCTTTGGATAGGCCGAGGTCTAACCATTGCAGCCTTTTGGGGAAAGAAAATCTGACTCTCAAATAAATAAACAAATCTTAAAAAGAAAATGAGGGAAGTTTATAACAACTGGTGCCTACATCAAGAAATTGGAAAGGCATCAAACAATTGATCTTCAATGCATGTCAAAGTCCTAGAAACACATTAACAAACCAAACCCAAAATTAGTAGGCAGAAAGAAAAAAATTAGAGAAGTAATAAAATTACCACAAAAAAAGATGCAAAAAAGTAAACAAAATGGCATACCATTGGCTCAACTAACCGCAAAAAAGGAAGAAGACTCAAATCAATTAAATAAGATATGGCAAGGTGTTATGGTGAATACCACAGAAACAAAAAGAATCATCATGGATTACTACAAAGAACTATATGTCAACAAATTCAAAAATCTAGAAAAAACACAGTGTACACTGAACACAGTGTACCAAATTTAAGTCATGAAGAGATATAAAACCTAAGTAGACCAATAACCAATACAGAAACAATCATTAATAAAGACCCTCCCTACAAAGGAAAGCCCAGGAACAGATGGCTTCACTGAAGAGTTCTACCAAACTTTTAATGAAGAACTAACCCCAATTCTTCTCAAATTAATCAAAATAAATGAGGGGGGAATCCTCCAAAATACCTCCTTGAAATACCTTGAAAATTACAAAACATTAAGAAAATAAGAGAAGAAGACACCAAGAAATAGAAAAGTCATCCATGTTCGTGGATTGGAAAAATTGATAGCATCAAAATATTAATCCAACACAAAGCAATTTGCAGATTCATTGTGATCCCAATCAGAATTCCTGGGATGTTCTTGTCAGATCTGAGGCCAGGATCATCTTAACTCCAAAACCAGAAAAATACACAACGAAAAAAAAGAGAAGTATAGACCAATATCCCTGATGAACATAGATACAGAAATTCTCACAAAATACTAATTGAATCAAAGCCATATCAGAAATGTCATTCACCCATACCAAGTGTGACTTATCGCTTGTATGTAAGAATGGTTCAACATAACACAAATAAATAAATGTGACACATTGCGTTAACAAACAAGAATAAAGAGCATATGATTATCTCAGTAGATGGAGGGAAAGCATTTGATACAATACAAAATACTTCTTGATAAAAAGCTTAAGCAAATTAGGTAGAGAAGGAACATTCCTCAACACAAGGCAATTTATGACAAACCCATGGCCAGCATCCTACTCAATGGGGAAAAGCTGGAAGCATTTTCACTAAGATCTGAGACCAGATAAGGACTCCCACAGTAACAATTACTATTCAATATAGTTCTGGAAGTTTTAGCCAGAGCCATTAGACAAGAAAAAGAAATCAAAAGGACACAAATTGTAAAAGAGGAAGTCAAATTACCCCTGTTTGCAGATGATATGATCCTATACATAGAGGAACCAAAAGACTCCAATGAGAGATTGATTATTGAAACATGTAAGAGTCAAGCTTCAGGTTATAAAATCAACACTCAGGGCTGTCACCGTGGCTTAACAGGCTAATCCTCCGCCTCGTGGCGCCGGGACACTGGGTTCTAGTCCCGGTCGGGGCGTCGGATTCTATCCCGGTTGCCCCTATTCCAGGCCAACTCTCTGCTATGGCCTGGGAAGGCAGTGGAGGATGGCCCAAGTGCTTGGGCCCTGCACCCGCATGGGAGACCAGGAGAAGCACCTGGCTCCTGGCTTCGGATCAGCACGATGTGCTGGCCGCAGCGGCCATTGGAGGGTGAACCAATGGCAAAAAGGAAGACCTTTCTCTCTGTCTCTCTCTCACTATCCACTCTGCCTGTCAAAAAATAAAAAATAAAAAAATAAAAAAAATCAACACTCAGAATCCGATAGCCTTTGTATACACAAACAGTGCCATTGTTCAGAAATAACTTGTAACATCAGTCCCATTCACAACAGCTACAAATCTCTAAATATCATGAGATTAACTTAATCAAGGATGTGAATGATCTCTATAATGAAAATTACAAAATACTAAGGAAAGAATAGAAGAAGACACCAAAAAATAGAAGAGTCATCCAAGCTCGTGGATTGGAAGAATTGATGTCAAAATGTCACTACTACGCAAAGCATTTTGCAGATTCGTTGTGATACCAATGAAACTTCCTAAGCTATTCTTCTCAGATCTGAAAAAAAGACCCCAAAATTTATATGGGATCATAATAGACCCCATATAATTAAAGCAACCCTAAATAATAACAATAAACCTGGAGGCATTACAGTACCAGACTTCAAGACACATTACAGGAAGGTTTAATCAAAACAGCTTGATATTAACACAAGTATAGACATGTTGACTAATGGAACAAACTAGAAACCCCAGCAATTAATCCAAACATCTATAACCAACTAATGTTTGATTAAAAAAAAAGCTAAAATCACTCCCTGGAGAAAGGACAGTCTCTTCAATAAATAATGCTGTGAAAATAGGATCTCTGAAGAAGTATGAAACAAGACCCCTACCTTACACCCTATCCAAAAATCAGCTCACAGTACATCAGAAATCTAAATCTAAAACCTGAAACCATCAAATTCCTAGAGGAAAAGCTAGGGAAAACATCACAGAACATTGGCATAAGCAGACTTCTTCAATAAGACCCCAGCAGCACAAGCAATAATAGCAAAAATAGACATACTGGATTACATCAAGTTAAGAGGCATCTGCACAGCAAAGGAAACAAATCCAACCAGCAGAATGGGAGAAAATATTTTCAAACTATGCAACTGATACAAGATGAATATCCAGAATATCAAGAAACTCAACACAGAGCAAGAAATCCAGTTAAGAAATAGACTAAGGATATGAATGGCCTTTTTCAAAGGCTGAAATTCAGATACAAAATCTAAAATGAGGTTTTACCACACTCCAGCTAGAGTTGCTATCATAGAAATATCAGAATATAACAAGTGCTGGTGAGGATGTGGGGAAATAGGTACTATGATATACACTGTTGGTGAGAATATAAACTCATATAAACATGGACTACAATACGAATATTTTTCCAGAAATCCACAAATCTACCATATGATCCAGGCATTCCACTCCTGAGAATTTACACAAAGAAAATGAAATCAGCATATGAAAGAGTTATCTATATCCCCATCTTTATAGCAGCTCAACTCACAGTAGCTAAGATATGAGATCAATCTGGATGTCCATCAATTGATGACTGGATAAAGAAATTGTTTTATATATACATAATGGAATACTACTCAGCTGTCAGAAAGAATGAAATCCTGTATTTTGCAACAAAATGATTTCAAATGGAGACCACTCTGTTTAGTGAAATAAGCCACTCTAAAAATGGCAAATATCATGTTTCTCTGATTTGTGATAACTAATATACAGAGCACAAAAAAATGTAATGTAAATGAGTAAAATTGACATTTTGAGATTTGTTTTTTATAGCTCTTGTCTATATGTTTGAGGAACAGTGGTTTTTCTACTTACTACTGTTGAATTCTTTATTTAGTGGAGGGTTAATCTTGTGATTATAAAGAAAATTGAAAGCATGCCATTGTAAAAATTAAAAGAAAAATAAGAAGAGGGAGGGTAGGGGTTAAGTATCCTTATGCTGTTAAAACTATAGCTGATGTATGTAGAATTTGTTTCCTTTTTGAATTAAAAAAATTTAAAATACAAGAAATGCCTATATACCACTTTGAATTTTTGCACTGCATATGGGCAAGAAAGAAAACAGAAGCTCTTTAATATAGGAGTTTGAAGGACAACCTTATAATTAATTTAAATACCTGATCCCAATGAGCTCTGTTTATGTTTACTTATGAATCAGCTTATTTATTTGTTGTTATGAGTCATCAAAGAGACAAATATATTGTATGTTTTCACACTCACTAGTACACATACATACAGATGCAATCTATATAACAAGCATCTAGTGCATTTATAACCACTCAGTGACTTAGTATTCTCTTTGCTTGGATCCTGCTTTGCAATTCTGATCTTGTGTCATCATCTTCTGATCTTATTCTATTTATTCTATTTTTGTTAACTCTTAAAACATGCATAGAGATATTCAGCTTTCCCTCAGTCTCTTTTCTGCTGAGATTCAGCCATGTCCAAGCACCCGTAACTGCACAGTCAAGTCCCTCCATAGGGGTTCCCAGGTCTGATCTACTCAAGAAGCTTCTGTAGATTGCTAAGAGTCAGCTAGTCACATCTTCCTTGTTCTTGTGACTGTGAATATGAGTGGTGATGCTGCCTAAGATTCTTCCTTCTCCATTAAAATTCATGAAATGTAGCTGCAGGCTGGTATCCTAGGGAAAGGTTTATCATGCATTGTGGATTTCAGTCTGAACCTCTGCTCTGTGAACTCTTTGACCCACGATTCCAATGGGAAGAGTTTAAAGGATTTGGAAGATAGAATGGCACCTTAAGAGTTTGACAATAACCTGAGTCTTATTTTGGTATACAGAAATTATGATACTTCCTTTGTCCTAATACACAATATCTTTTAATATAGTGACCTCTCAGTTTTCTCTGTTTATGTCAAACCATAGTTCTTGTTATATTTTGAAATACAGCATTTCATTTAACTTTTCTGTAATAAGTTGTTTTAGTCTCAAACACTTTATAAAGAAAAGTAGTTTGCTCACAGTTCTAGATGTTCCAGGGCATTAGCTTGGCTTTTGTGCAGACTTTATGGCAGATAACATCACAGTGGGAGTGTGTGCAAAAGTAGATCACACAGCCATAGAGGAAGCCAAAGAGTGAGACTAGGTCCCATAATCCCTTACAAGAACATCATCTTTAGCGATCTCAGGACCCACTGCTAGGCCTCCCATCTTAAAGGTCCTATCATCTCTCACATCACCACACTGGGGACCATGTGTTCAACACATAAGCCTTTTGGGGACAAACAACATCCAAACTATAACATTAAAGTAAATTAGGATGTTGGAAATTCTACATTATATTTACTGATGAAGCAATTGAAGTGCAGTCTACAATAAACCTCAAAAAGATCAATGGCTCAATTAATAATACAAGAGCAACAACAGCTTAAATGAATTTAAGAGCACTACTTTCTTGAGCCTTTTGACATAAATGCAGATATCTGCAGCTATAGCCAAATTAGGTAATTTTCATGAAGAGGAGATTTATAGAGATTTGGAAATGAGTGCCTGTTCTTAAAATGTGATTTTAAAGATGACGATGATAATTGCACATCTGTTTCGATCTTAATTACATGCTTCTGGCTTTCTTTGTTTCTCTTTATTTTTGTCTTTTTTTGTACTACCTTAGCTACTTTTTCCTTTTTTTTTTTTTTTTTTTCTGTTTTCATGCTTGCCCCAGAGAAGCTCATGTAGCTGGAACACCTTAAATTATTTGACTTACTAGAAACCACTATTATCTTCCCTTCTGCTGTGTTTCCACAATATGCACAGAAGACACTCCTAATTCATGGGCAAAACAATGGAGATGATTTTCTTTAACTGTAGCAACTATGCCTTACTCAGTTTTGAGCCTATGGAATGTCTAGCACAGTGTTATATGGATATATAAAACATGCTTGTTGAATGAATGTTCAAAGGAGTAAAGAATAGGATGAGTAATAAGGATTTATACCCTCCAACTAGAAAATGTAAGACAAAACTCAGGAATGACTACCTTAAAATGATAGAAAAATAATCTTTTAATTTGAAAGGAAGAGTTACACAGAGAGAGAGAGATAGGGAAAGAGAAAGAGAGGGTCTTCCATTTGCTGGTTCACACCCCAGATATCTACAACAGCCTAGGGCTGGGTCAGGCCAAAGCCAGGAGCCAGGAACTTTTTCTGATCTCCCATGTGAGTGCAGGAGCCCAAGCACTTGGGCCATCATATGTTGCTTTCCCAGGCCACAGCAGAGAGCTGGATTGCAAGAGGATCAGCTGGGACCAGAACTGGTGCCCATATGGGATGCTGGCGCCCCAAGCAGAGGATTAACCTATGGCACCACAGCACCGGCCCTGTAAATCTTTTAAAACAAAGCAAAGCAGCAAATGAACTGTGATTAGATCAGTAGAATTTCAGAGAGGAAAGATAAAGCCCTCCCATTATGTTGAACTGTAAAAAAATCAATGATAAAATCTTAAAAAAATACAGAACAGTGTCAATTACAAAAGAAACAAGAATCAATTTGATATCAGCGTTTTCAACAGCAAAGTAATATAGTATTGACCAGAGAGAAAATTCAGAAGGAAATCTCTCTTTTTTAAAGATTTATCTATTTGAAAGGCAAAGTTACAGAGGGAGAGAGGTGTTCCATCAGCTGGCTTACTCCCCACATGGCCCAGGTGGCTGAGCCATCACGGCTGCCTCCTGGGGTGTCATTAACAGAAAGCTGGGACTCAAACCCAGGCACTCTGAGATGGGCCACGGGCATCCCTAGTGGTGTCTCAACTGCCTGGCTAAATGCCTGCCCCTGTGTATATCATTTGATTGTTAATAATGTTGAATTTGGTTGGTTGGTTGTCTCAATTTCTTCTTCTGTGAATTTACTGTACTACCTTTAGCTCATTAAAAAAAAAAAAAAAGTTCCCCATATGGTTTACTTTAAGCTTCATAGTTTTGTTTTTTAATGATGTAAACATGTCTTAATTTCTTTCCCTTGTTTGCTCTTCACTTCCAAATGTTCTTTATCGCACATGAAGTTGCCTGGCTTATTAGAGTGGGCCAGCAATGCAGTGTGATGCAGGGCACCTGCGGTGGGCGGACCTGAGCCTGGGACAGGCGGCAGGGCACTGGGTTTCCGCGGCTGTCCCCCACCCCCTTTCTTCCTTAAAAAAATAAATAAACAGCCTTGTTGTCTCCTTTTCCTGATTATATAAATAAAGCACTGAGACATAGAAACAAAACTATGCCCTTCCTGCTGCACTGAAGGAGGAGCAAGGCACCAAAACACCCGCCAGGCGACTCGCTGGTGGCGGCCCAGGAGGCTGCCTTGTGGGCAGGCTCTGAGTTTTGCTCCTGTTTAACATGGTAACCCTGGTGCTGGGGAAGTGCCTGCAGTGGACACGGCACATGGATAACTAAAGGGCTTTCTGCTCCCTTCATGACTGTCCTCTACACTGTGCATGGGAAGGAGATGCATGATTGCACTGAGGGTGCCTTGAGCACGGAGCCCTGATGTGGCCCAGGGCAGGGGAAGGCAAGTGGCCATGAGGCTTCAGCCACCCAGTTCAAATTCAAGCCTGGGACTGTGCTGAAACCGGGACTCTCCCAACAGCCAAGCCTGGACCTCTCTGGGACCCTCAGTCAGTTGGAGAAGTTTTAGGGGGTGAAGAGGGGAGGTTGGAATCCTGCTCTTTTCTCTTGAAAGTATTCTTGACCTTCTAGCAGTTTATTTCTCTTGCAGCAGCTCTAAGTGCCAAGGAAGACTGGTGGGGGCCTTTGTGGAGCTGGACTCATATAAGGGTAGTGGGGCAGCTCTGTACTTTTTGAGTGATTGACAGCACTTGAACATAGGTCTACTCCAAAGGGACACTTAACACAAGGGCCAGCATTGTGGCACAGTAGGTTAAGGCGCCACCAGCCTATCCTCCCCACCCTCCTGGCTGGGTATTGGGGCACCAGTTCAAGTCCCATGCACCAGCCCCTCTCCCCTGTCCTTAGCACTTGGGCCCACTTGACACACGGTAGGTCCTTAGTAGGCATTTGCTGAATGAGTGAATGTGTGAATGAAGACATCCATAAAAGTGTAAGAGGAGTGTTTCTGACTTTCCCTTAAAGGAGCCGGGACAAGTCCACCAGGGCGTGGTGCTGGGTGGAGCCTGTCATGTGGCTGATTCACTGTGGGGTTAATGCAGCTCCCCAGTGCCATGTGCCCGTGTCATACTGCCCATGTAGATCAATTCCTAACAAGTACAATTCTCACAAAGCAAATAAACTCAGTTATTTTAAAACATAAGGCCAACATAAAGAAACTCACAATTGCTTCTTAAAATTATGTTCCCTTCCAAGCCCATGCGATTGTCCCAGATGCTGGTTTTCTATCAAGAGTGGGGCTTGGTTGTAGTGGAATGAGACACCCTGAGACTAAATGCCCGGACAACACAGCCAGATCTGGGAGTTAGGGGCTGATGCAGGAGCCCAAGTGGGCGCAGTGAGCTCACTTCTCAAATGAGAGTAAAGCCCAAGAGAGGGAGACTTTCATTTCCTCGCCTCTAGTTTGAAAATTTTTGTCTTAGTTTTCTTAGTGACTGAGTCTGTCTCGTTTTATTCCTTTGGTTTTTTAAAAACACACACCCAGGTGGAAAAGAAAGCTACAAATATCTACCAAGTCAACAGGGAAACAGCTTTACCAAATCACAGCCTGGTGATGGCCCAGCTGGGGCTCCCTGTGTTTATGAAACAGCTGCTGTGGAAATTGCAGCATAACCTGCTCAGAGGGTGGCTTTCTAACCATGTTCACACAGGCACTCTTCAACTGCTGTGATTTCTTTTTCTTTTTTTTTTTGACAGGCAGAGTGGACAGTGAGTGAGAGAGAGAGAGACAGAGAGAGACAGAGAGAGAGAGAGAGAGAGAGAAAGGTCTTGCTTTTCCCCCAGTGGCCGCTGGGGCCAGCACACTGCAGCCAGCGCACTGCGCTGATCTGAAGCCAGGAGCCAGGTGCTTCTCCTGGTCTCCCATGCGGGTGCAGGGCTCAAGGACCTGGGCCATCCTCCACTGCACTCCCGGGCCACAGCAGAGAGCTGGGCAGGAAGAGGAGCAATCAGGACAGAATCCAGCGCCCCAACCAGGACTAGAACCTGGGGTGCTGGCACCACAGGCGGAGGATTAGCCTATTGAGCCGCAGCGCTGGCCTGATTTATTTTTCAATCACTCTTTTTGAAAAACAGCATCATAGGGCCGGGCATTGTGCTATGTGAGTAAAGCCGCCGCCTACAGTGCTGGCATCACGGACGGGCACTGGTTTGTGTCCGTCTGCTCTGCTCCTGATTCAGCTCCCTGTTAATGGCCTGGGAAAGCAGCAGAAAATGGTCCAAGTGCTTGGGCCCCTGCACCCCTGTGGGACACCTGGAAGAAGCCTCTGGCTTTGGCCTGGCCTGGCCTTGGCCCTGGTCCATGCAGCTATCTGGGAAGTGATCCACCAGATGGAAAACCTGTGTGTGTGTGTGTGTGTGTGTCTCTTTCAAATAAATAAATAAATCTTTGGGGAAAAAAACAGCATCACAGTTGTGATTCTCCTTTCAGTACCATTTCAGAGGGCAGAAAATTCAGCTCAGACTGAAGATGCACAATTTCAAATTTTAAGATTTGTGTTTTTTAATTCCAGCTGAACCCTATTGTGGTATGATTTGTAATCTGGTGTATTGGGAAGTAATCAAGTTGAATTTAGTTCCTTGCCATGCAATTACACGCAGCAAGATCCTCAGACGTTTAAAATAGGGTGGGATTATGGAGACATCTCTGGTCTCCTAGATTCTCAGCTGTGGCCAGAGGTAACTGATGTAGTTTCCAAAGGCCGTCTAGCTAGTGAGCAGGCCAACAGCAGGCCTATGTCTTTCCCACACTGCCCCAGTGGGAACATGACTGGGAGTTGAGGGTGAGGGCTCTGGAAAGAGGCTTCTGTAATTGCATGAGGCAGAGGGTGGGCTGCAAGGAAGCCACGGGGAGCAGACCTGCCGTGACAGAGGCTCGAGAAGCCCCAGTCCGGCCCAGCCACCTTCATGTTCCACACATAAGGCGTGGAGGGCAGGGCCCTCCCCACAATCTGAAATGGAACAATGCCCTGGGGACCCGACCCAAGAGGTCTTTCAAAGCCAACCTGCCCACTAGGTGTGAACCCAGCCAGGACTGGCATCTGCCCAGAGCCCCGTCTAAACTCAGGGAGTTTTCTCCTCCTGTGCCAAGTCCTGTTTTACAGTCATCTGCTCACATTTCTGGCTTTCCCATCTGTCTCAGTCTGCTTGGGCTGCTGTGACAAGATACCATACACCGGCTGGCTTCTAAACAACACACGCTTACTTCTCGCAGGCTGGAGGCAGGCAAGTCCAAGCTCAAGGGCCTGGCAGAGGGCTTCCTGGCTGGGAGACAGTGCCCCTCACATATCCTCACATTGGGGAGGGGACAATAACGCTTTGGAGTTTCCTTCTCTCTCTCTCTCTCTTTTAAAGATTTATTTATTTATTTGAAAGTCAAAGTTACACACGAGAGAAGGAGAGGCAGAGAGAGAGAGAGGTCTTCCATCCGCTGGTTCACTCCCCAATTGGCCACAACAGCAGGAGCTGTGCTGATCCAAAGCCAGGAGCCAGAAGCTTCTTCTATGTCTTCCCACATGGGTACAGAGGCCCAAGGACCTGGGCCATCTTCTACTACTTTCCCAGGCCATAGCAGAGAGCTGGACTGGAAGAGGAGCAGCCAGGACTTGAACCAGTGTCCATATGGGATGCAGAACTGCAGGTTGAAGATGAACTTACTGTGTCACAGGGCCGGCCCCCCATGGCATCCTTAAAGGGAATTAATTGACACTTCTTCCCCGGCTCTTGACCTATGGCTTACCAAAGGCTTGTGCCTGGTAGGTACTGCACCCACCAGCAGCTGGGCTGTGTGGGGTTCCATCAGCCACCGATCTTTGCTGAAAGCAGCAAGAGTTGTCTCATCTGAGAGCTCACCAAGTATGCCTTTTAACAAGTTCAGCATAAATTTTTCTCAGAAAGCAAGGGGAGAGAAAAACTTCTGACATGCTGCGTTGTAGGTGGTCTGTCCTTTTCAAAGTCACACAAGGTGAGGTGTAAATTGCTCAGGACTTGAAGTCCCAGGCAGACCTGGGTTTGAAGCACGGCTCTGCTTTTTGCCATCTCTATCTATGAGCAAGATCCCTAACTTCTCTAGGTCCATCTGCTGGTAAAGTGGAGATAATAGTAGTATACCTGTGAGGTGAGTGTGAACACTGAGAAAGACAATGCTTGGTAAGCCCCTAGTCTGGGCATAGAAGGAACTCAGCGGTTACTTGTTAAAGGGATGTCCTCTTGCCAGGACCTGCCAGTTACAGAGCCCAGGCCCTGAGCATCACAGTCTTGGGATGTGATCGTGCTGGGGACAACATGACCATTCCACAGAGGGGCCAGCAGGCTGGTGCCCAGACAGGGGGCACGCCCAGGTGGCCTCACCGTGATGAGTTCACCGTGTTCTGATGCTCAGCTTTCTTGGTCCCATAACTCAATTTTGTTCAAACAACCCAAAGAAATCAGCTAGGAACCAACTTGGATTTTGATTTAAAAAATAGACATTAACTTATTAACTCAGCATGGAAATTTCCAATTTGGAATCTGCTGGGTAGAGCTGTTGTCCTTTTAGAAACGAGAGAGGAACCAAGAGGCTGAAGGGACAGGGCAAGCAGGGAATTTGCATCTGGGGCATGGACAAAGGGATCTGAGGGCCTAGGTGACCCTTTGTGTGTCACCACCCTCCCCTCCCCTCCCCTGGCCTACTGGCAAGCTGCGGCTTCCCAGGCAGGCTTGAAGTTGCCTTTGGCACATTGATCTTACTATGGGGTCAAGAGCAATCTTTGCTTTTACAGTGAATCCAATGGAATTGGCTATTGAATTTTTGAACCTGGGAAGATTGATGAGGGCTTGGAGAGTTCATTCTGTAGCTTGGAAATAAATTACCCTACTGTCCACTAGATGGTGTCCAATACCCACATATCCCTGCACATGCATTTCTGGAAAACATACACATGAACCCAACTAGGATGACAGAGACCCACTGGATTTGCCTACCCTGGTTTGAGCATCTTGTTTTGCTTGCTGGCAAAAGAGATTTGGGAATTGACAGAAGAGGAGGGAAGTGCTTTCATTTTTATTTATCTATTTTAAAAAAGATTTATTTTTTAATTATTTCTTTGAAAGGCAGAGTTACAGAGAGAGAGAGAGAGATTTTCCATCTACTGGTTCATTCCCCAAATGGCTGTGAGGGCTGGGGTTGGGCCAGGCCAAAGCCAGGAACCATCTGGATCTCCCATATGGGTGGCAGGGGCCCCAGCACTTGGGCCATCTTCCACTGCTTTCCCAGGCTCATTATCAGGGAGCTGAATCTGAAGCAGAAAGCTGGAACTTGAACGGGCACTCCTATAGGATGCCAATGTTGCAGTCGGCAGCTTAACCAGCTGCGCCACAGTGCTGGCCATTAAGGCCCTGCCTCTGGTTGCATTGGGAAGAGAGGAGAATCGTGGAAGTGCAAGCAGAGGCATTCCAGGGCTGCTGGAGCCATCTCAGCAAGAGGTGACGGGGCCTGGCCCAGGACTGCCGCAGTGAATGGAGAGAGGAAGATGAGCTGTGGAGGCAGAAAAGACAGGCCTTGAGCACAGACCACATGTAGCACCCTCTGAATTGGGCTTATCCCTGCAATATTCCCAGGGCTGCACAGAGAAGGCACTCCATAGCTTTTTGAATAATGAATAAATTAGCTAATATTTACTAAGTGCTTCTCAGAGCCCTTCTAAATTTATGCATCAATTTCTTTTATTACCACCCCCTCCCATAAATGCACATCTTGGGACCATAGCAGGTTCAAAAATCTCCTGGACAGATGGATCTGGGCAGGTGTGTACTCAGCCCTCTGCAATTATGTATTTTGCACTCTCAGACTCAACCAACTGTGGATTGAAAATTTAAAGAATGCATGTGTAGTGTCTTGTCAGTATTCTCTAAACAATTTAGTACAGCAGTTATTCACATAGCATTTACATGGCATTAGGTATTACATGGCATTAGGTAACCTAGAGAGGACCTAAAGTTAGTGAGAGGATGTGCGTAGGTCATAGGCAAATACTATGCCATTTTACATACGGGACTTGAGCATCCGCTATGTGTGGGTCCTGAACCAATACCTTGAAGATAATAAGGAATGACCATATTTTGAAAATTCTCCATAGCCAATCCTGCCACTGCTTCAGTCTGCCACATATATTTTCTCATCACCTCTCCCCCTTTCTTCATAGGGCATCTGCAGCCCCTACTCACTCTCTCTGTATGCCTGGTGGAAATTGTGCACCTGTCCAGCAGGTGCCCTCCAGGGAGGCTGTCCTTGGCCCCCAGCTCCTGATCCTCCTTGCATAGTGGGCACCTGGTCTCCGACCTCACCCCCACCCAAAAGCCCCAGGCCCAGCCTCCCAGCCTCCCCCATGCCTCCCTCAGTCACGTCCGTGCCCTGTCTTAGCGGCTGCGGGCTCTCCCTGCCATGCTTGGCGTGCACACACATCCAGCTGCTGACAGGCGTAAGAGGCCCAAGTCTACAGCTGTGGGTAAGGCCTTAGGGCTTGCTATTTCCTCCCCAACAAAGGTGTAAACCATAAGAATGTAGCTCACCTCAGCAAGCACTCACGGAGTGCCTGTGTTGCACCAGCAACTGTGCTGAGCCCTGGGGTTGCTAAGGTAAGGCTCCCTCCCTGCACCCAAGCCACTCACCTCTGCAGATGCAGCCACAGGAACATCCACCTGCTCCCCAGACCCTGGTAGACAAAAGGGGCAGCACACACAGGAAAAGGAAGGCGGGAAGGAGGCTGCGAGTCTGTGAGCTCCCAGGCACACCATTGCCCTCAAAACTCCACACAAGTGTACCAGGAAAACTTAAATCCCCTTGGGCAGACTTGGGGTTGAGTAAGAACCTGGTCCCTGGGCTCCCAAACTTCAAGGAGAGCCATGCTTCTGGGGTCACCCTCTGTGTGTAAGCAGCTTCAGCCGGCACCCCAAACGCCTGCACCTTCTCATTCCCAGAAGCCGGGGCCTGTGGGTGCTCTGTCTTTGGTTGTTGAATGAACAGGGAGTGCTGTTGGAACAGAGGCTTTCTGTATAGTAAGAGTTTCAAGGGTGAAGGCAGTGAGAGTGCACCACCACAAAGGAGGCAAAGCGAGGACCAGGTGGTGTGGGTACTGCTCTCTCTGGTTGTCCTCTGGGGGCATCCGTGCAGCAGGGATTCCCTGATCTTGTCTCTAGAATGCTGAGCTTTGCAGGGGCACCCTGCTCTGTTAGAGCCAGCCAGGGCCCTGGCCCAAGGTCCAGGGCAGCATCCACTTGTTCTCTGGCCTTGGGCATGTGCATGGAAAGAGAGGTGTGTGCAGACCCCACATCCCTTGGCTGGAGCTGTTCCCCTTCTTTCTCTCCGTCCCCAGCTGCTGCAGCTGAGCCTGCTGATCTCACACCCAGGTGAACTTTAGAGTCACCAGGGGAGCTTTATAAAAGCACTGATGATTTCTTTAATTGGTCCAGGGTGGGATGGGCATCATTATTTTTTCAAATCTCCTCAGGTGACTCTCACCGCAGCCAGGCCTACGAGAAGCCGCGGATCAGCCCCCCAGCGGGGAGTGGCGAGGTCTCTCAGCCAGCCTGCTTTGATCGGCTCCAAGCTCCCTCCCAGCAGTTTTATCTCAAGCAGTGTCTTGCTGGGCTCCCTGATGTCCCGCACATCCCAGAAGCCCCTTGGCACTGAATCACACACATCCCAGCAGACCGCTGAGGTGTGAATGACTGAGGGCAGAGCTGTAAAGACATCTGGCAAATCAATTAGAGCATTCAAGGACTCTGCCAAGTGCCCAGGCTGGAGGCTCTTAGCCCCTAGAAGGAAGGGGGTGGGGTGGGGGTTGAATCAGGGGAGGGGAAGGGAGAGGGAAGGAGGAATTCTGCAAGGCTGGAGCTCTAAGAGAAGCCATTGGGGGGGGGGGGGGAAGCAGGCAGAGAAGGAAGGCCGCTGGGGGCATGTGCCAGGAGGATCCCCTCCCACAAGTCCCCTCTGTGGAAAGCTGTGGAGGCCACGGTCAAGGAGCCCCATAGTGCCCACAGCTTGGGGGTTAGGCCGACAGGGCAAAGAACTCCGGGTGGATAGCATACTGTAAGCTGAGTGGGGAGTTTGGAAAGCCACTTGCTTGGGGCAGGTGTATTTTCCCTGCAGCCCCTCGGGGCCTGGGCCAGATGTTTCTTTCCTGGTAAACACGGGTCTCCTCAACCATAGGACCAAGACTACCATCAGGACTTCCACAGGCAGAGACTCCTGGGAGCAAAATCACTGTGATTCAGACCCTGCTCCGGGGCACCCCCACCAGCAGCGCCAGCTCCAGGCAGAGTATCACTTGAGCTTGCGAGCCAAGCATACTCTGTGGGGGGCTCATCTTGACTTTGTGAGATTACAACTGCATGACAGAGGTGTGGGTCTCTGCAGGGCACTGGGGGAGCAGGAGGATGGCGGCGGCATTTAAGACTTGAAAGGCAGAATTACAGAGAGAGAGAGAGAGAGGGAGAGAGAGATCTTCTATCTATTGGTTCACTTCTCAAATAGCCACAGTGGCCCAGGGCTGGGCCAGGCCAAATCCAAGAGCCTGGAGCTCCAATCCTGGTCTCCCATGTAGGGAGAGGGCCCAAGCACTTGGGTCATCTTCCACTGCCTTCCCAGGTGCTTTAGAAGGGAGCTGGACTGGACATTGAGCAACTAGAACTCAAAATTGTGCCCATATGAGATGCCGGTATCGCAGGTGGCAGCTCAACCCACTGTGCCACAACAGCCCCTGATCTACATCTTAAAGTGAGTGTCTGGGGCCTTTGTCTAGGGAGTGCCACTGGGGAGGTCAGCTACTGGCCATAGATTTGCTCTATAGGCTGTCACATATGGAATCTCCCAGGTGACATGAGAGAGCTGATTGGACATGGTGACAACAAGCAAGGATTTGGGAATGGTATCCAAGATTTGCTTTTTGACCACAGATAGTGCCTTGGCCAGCAGCTTCTTGTCTGTGCCCTTGGCCGTGGGAGCCCTCAGCCAGGCTTTCTTAGCAGAAAGACAATTAGGTTCCTTTAAGCTGGTTTTGGGCTGCGAGTATTATGATCATAATACTCTAGGAACAGCTTGGTGCTGCTTCTGGACACTTCTAAGCAAACAGTAGAAATCTCAGAACAAATCAGAAATTCATCTTGCAGGGGGCATGTTGTGGGGGGAGTCATTGATAGAATAATTGCTTGGTTAGGTAGCCGGGATGTATGAATGTATATAGAAGTTTGCATTGGCTAGTTGTTAAATTGAATCATGACCTTAACTGAATAATATTTAAGATTTACTTTTAAATAAAAAATTTATATATACATGTACATATGCGTGTATACATATTTCCATGTATATATGTATATATATACATGTATATTACACATATACACATATGTAGACACACACACACACACACAGAGGCAGGCTTTTGGCCTAGCAGTTAGGATACCCCCTGGGACACCTGCATCCTATATTGGAGTGCCTGGGTTTGAATCCCAGCACTGTTCCCAGTTCCAGTTTCTTGCTGATGAGCACCCTGGGAGGCAGCAGGTTATGGCTCAAGTACTTGGGTTCCTGCAACCCACATGGGAGACCTGGATTGAGTTGCCAGCTCCTGGCTTTGCCTGGCCCAGTTCCAGCTATTGTGGACATTTGGGGCGTGAACCAGTGAATGGGATATTTCTTTCTCCACCTGTCTTTCTGTGTATCTTGTTGACTCTGAAATAAATAAGATAAATATTAAAAATCCAAGTCCAACTATGGGAAGTTCATAGGCTGCCCACACAACCCTGTTATGAATTCAACGCTGCTCTGTACATCCTAGAATTGCACAGGGAATGCGGTAGGGCCTTGAGAGCATGGTTGGCATTGATCCCCAGTTGGGCAACTTGGCATGGCCTGTGTGAGGCGCTGAGGCCCCTGGCTGCTGGCAGAGCCTCTTCATCCCATACACAGAGGCTGCCATCAATTTCCAATTAGCCAGCAGCTTGGCAGGCAGCTGTGGGCTCCAGACTCTACCGTATTAATGAAGCCATGGCCCCTACTGGAGACAGAGCTGAACGGGGATGGAAGTCAAATCAGATTATCCCTGTGGAGGGATGACCCGTCTTTGGGTGAAGGCTGTCGACTCACCTCTAGTGGGGATGTGTTTCACTCCTGGGGTGAACTCTGCCCAGTGTCCTTCTCTGGCCTGGGGTGCTGGGACTGGAGCTGAGCATCAAGGCTCTGGATCTTCCCTCCAGAAGGGGCAAGCAAGATCTGAGGACAGGGCTGTGTGGTTTGCTGTCACCTTGGACTTGTAGCAGAGAAACACACTGGGCCTTGGAGCCTGGAAGGGCACCCCGGGGGCCACACCATCCACCCACAGGTAGCTGGGGAAGGTGGGAACTGGGACTCTGTGTCCTCTGGAGTGATGGGGGTGGCCCAGACTCTGCGATGGGGAGCCGACCAAGCCACCAGCCCTAGTGGCACAGACAGAACTGAGCCTATTTGCTTAACAGGAAAGGAGGGGCCCAGAGACTTCCACTTCTCCAGTCAGTAGCCAGAATGGTGGGGCTGTGCCCTGGCAGCTGCTAAGGATCCCACAGGGAGCGCCCCTGCTCTCATCTCCAGAGTTTTCCCCTCTGTCCAGGGAGCACCAGCTCCTCTTACTGACTTGCCCATTTATCAGATGTAAGCAGGTTTTCGTAAAACTCAAGGAAACACCTGCCCAGGAAAATCCCAAGTGGGCACTGAATGTTTCTCTGGGGGAGTCTGCCTGCTTCTTCTTCCCTCCTCCTCCTCCTCCTCTGGCTGCTCAGAGGGGCCTGAGGTCCGGGTGGGGACCAGTCTGGGAGCCCTCATGGCTAACTACAGATGGCCAAAGGGCAGGACTTGCCCTTCACCTGCCTGCCCTGGATCCTTGGGAAGATGAACCAAGCAGGTCTTGACAGGCTGGAGACCCGGCAGGGGGCCAGGCATGCAGCTCACCCTGACCTGACTCCCACCCTCACCCAGGTCACCACCATCAGGATCCCCATTGCCAGGCATGTCCAGCACAAGCCAAGGAATCCATGGGCACTGGGGAGAGGAGCGAACCACAGAGGTGAGGCCTGGGGCATCCCCAGGGTGTGAGGAGGCCTCAGCGGCTCCCATGAGGAAGGTCCTGAGAGGAGCTGGGCACGTGCACAGACATGGTGGGGATTGGCTTCTCTGTCCATGACCTCATACAGCCCTCAGGAAGCTACATGAGGCATACCCATTCTATAGATGGGCAAACAAAGCCCAGGGCTGCCAGTCAAAGGAAGTCACCACAGAATGGAGACATAAAGGTCAGATCCCATTACAGAAAGCCACACTTTCTGCGTTCATCGCCTGATCTTGGGTTAGAATCTAGATGGATGTTGCAGATGAGGGGTAACCATGAAATTCCCAGGCCTCACTCCCAGCGATGCTGATTAAAGAGGGCTGCGGTGGGACGAGGTGATCTGCATTTTCACGGGAGGGGCAGATGGGACCATGCTTGGACAAAACTCTCACTCCTCTCCCCAAATCTCCGTTGCTTTAAATTCACCAGAGGCTCAAATGAACTGAACAAGCCTGTTCTGAGAGCTTGTAATTAAAGCCCCAAATCAGGGCCAGTTCTGTGGTGAGCAAGCAGTGCAGATGCACAAGACCCTGGCCTTCGAAGGACCCACTCCTGAGGTTTTAATGCTATGTTTTAATCCTTGATTTCATCCTTGACTTCAGCTTGGTATGTGAAGTCTAACAGGACAGTGACACATGTGCTGGGATCAGAGCCTAGACTCACAATTGCTGCCTCTGGCAGGTGAGTTCTCAGCCTTGCTGTCTGAATGCCACCCCAGGGCCACAGCTGTCAGCCTTCCCAGGAGGAATCTGGGCTAAGACAGGGAGAGTCAGGGCCTGGGACTTATACCCCATAGGGTCTTAGTGGCTGCCCTCTGCCAGGACTGGCAGTGCCTCTCTTGTCTGGGGGGCCATATGTTGACACCTCTTGCCCCACCATGTACTTATGTGCCCTGGTGCAAAAGCCCCAGATCCTGGGGTTACCCCTCTGTGGCCCTGTGGGAGCTGCAGAGCCCTGGCTGGATTTTGGTGGACCAGTAAGTTACAGTTTCCTGAGCTTAAGTGACAAGGAAGGGAGCCAGAATTTGCTGAACTGTCTCATTGATTTAATTTCCACTGATGTGTCCTGGTGCCTTGGACACTGGCACATGAGCAGTGCCCCAACACACACACAGAGTGAACGAATGAATTAATGAATGAATGCATAAACTCCTTGGGGTCAATAGACTCCCTCATTTTGCAGGTTAGAAATTGAGGTTTCGGGAGGCTAAGCAGCTGACTGGAAAATAGTCCAGAAAGACACTATTCTTCCTGCATTGCCACTGATCACTGCCCAGTGCTGGCAGCCTGAGGGGTTCAGGGCATCAGTCACTCTAGTGGGGGCAGCGTGGGCAGTGCCCGCCAAGTAACCAGGGCTTGGCCTCTGCAGAAGCTGCAATGCACCTTCACAATGCCTGGTGGATAGCCACGGTCCCCACAGCAGCCCTCACAGGAGCAGGAGCAGGAGGGCGAGAGGCAGGGGGCACCTGCCACCCAGGGCTTGTTTGCTAGCACACTTGAGGTGTCCCCCCGGGGAACTGCAGATGTAACGGGGGTTTCTGCAGGTGGCTGGCTTCAGACCTTGGCTAGCAAGGCTTGGTCCTTCTTGCTAAAGTGATCCTACTGCCCCCCGACACTGTGTACAATGCCCGGGGAGGTTGGGTGTGAGAGCCCCATGTGCCACACAGACAGTCTCCCAGCCCTGCTTTCTCCTGGGAAGAGTTATCCAAGTGTGAACATGTGCCCATGGCAAGTCTGGACCAAAGTCTATTTGTGTCAGTGGTCACCCAAGGTTCCTGCTGGCTCTTTCTGGGATGGTGAGACTGGGAGACTTTTCTGTTCTCTTCCTCCCTTTCTTCCCCTCCTCTCCCTTCCTTGTCTTGCTTTCTTATTTTATTAATTTTTGGATGCTTTTCTGTACTGCTAATTAAAGAAAAAAGGTTCTAAGTTTTTGAATAGATAATGTATGTCATGTTCAAAAGTCTGTGTCCCGTATCAGAGTAGCTGCGTTTGAGACTGGGCTCCGGCTCCTGACCCAGCTTTCTGCCAGTGCAGACCCTGGGAGGCAGTGGTGATGGCTCACGTAATTGGGTTCTTGTCATCTCTGTGGGAGCCCTGGATTGTAGTCTCAGCTCTGGCATCTGGCAGCCCCTTTGAGCCCTAGTCCTTGCAGGCATTTCGGGAGTGGCTCATCGGATAGGAATTCTCTCTCTGTCTCTGCCTCTTAAATAAATAAAAATTTTAAAACAGTACTCATAGGGGTCTTCTTTCCATCTCCAATTTATAAGCGCACTTTCCCATTAGCCCTCCTCTTCTCCATTATATTATCTTTCAGTTTATGCTGTGTTGTAACAGCTGCATACTCTTGTGGAGTTTATGCATATGCAAGAGGTGAAAAATACTTTTGTCTCTTTTTTAAAGATTTATTTTATTTATTTGAAAGGTAGAGTTAGAGAGAGAGAGATATCTTCTATCTGCTGATTCTCTCCCTAAATGGCCACAACAGCCAGGGCTGGGCCAGGCCAAAGCCAGGAGCCAGGAACCAGGAGCCATCAGCTTCTTCCAGTTCTCCCACATGGGAGCAGGGGCCCATGCACTTGGGTCATCTTCCTTTGCTTTCCTAGGTGCATTTGCAGGGAGCTGGATCAGAAGCAGAGCAACCCGGACTATAGGTAGGTACGTTATTTTGCATATGTACCAGCCTTTGGAAATGTAATTGCTAGGGCAAAGCAGATATGCGGCTGTAATTTTCATTGGCTGTTGCCCTCAAAGCTGTTGCACTAATTTACACCACCAGAGGCATCTAAAAGTGTCTTTTCTCCACAGCTTTGCCAGCAGAACATGTCATCAGATTTTTGTCAACTTGCTGAATTAAGTGACTCTCAAGTGTGGTTTCAACATCATCTTTACTGAGCTAGCATTTTTATACAGCAGAAAGAACTCATTTCAATTGTCCAGTTCTCAGAGTTTTGACAAATGTGCACACTCATGTAACCGATACCCCAGTCCACACACAGAACATTCCCATCACCAAAAATGGTTTACTCAGGCTTCTGTCCAAGCTGTCCTAGGAAATTGCAACTCTGATTTTCATTAGTTTTGCCTGCTTTAGAATTTCATAGAAATGGAACCATACCATGTGCACCCTGATGAGAGGCTTCTTTGCTCAGCATATTTCTGAGAATCAGCCATGCTCTTGCATGTTCCAACAGGTCCTTCCTTTTCACTGCAGGGTTGTATTCAATTGAATGAGTATGCCACTGTGTTCTTGTTTGTTTTTCATTTACATGTTGTTGGACATCTGAGTTGTTTCCAGCTTGAGAATCTTTTGGATGGAGCAGCTACAAACACAATTTTTTTGTCATCAAATGCATTCTCTTCAGTAAGTTATTAAGAAGTAGAATTTCTGAGTGATATGAGGAAATGTATGTTTAACTTGATAAGAAAGTAGCCAACTGCTTTGCAAAGTGGTTATTCCATTCCATACTATGTCAGCAAAGTATACGAGTCTCGACAGCCCCAGTCCTCATCAATGCTTCATATTGTAATTCTTTCCTTTTCTTTTCTTCTTCTTCTTTTTTTTGGGGGGGGGCAAAGACTTATTTATTTATTTTACTTGAAAGTCACAGTTACACAGAGAGAGGTCTTCCATCCACTGGTTCACTCCCCAGATGGCCGCAATGGCTGGAGCTGCGCTGATCCAAAGCCAGGAGCCAGGAGCCAGGAGCTTCTTCCAGGCCTCCCAGCTAATAATAAGCATTTACTGTTCTAAATACATATATCATGTTTTAAATTTATTTTTTATTTGAAAGGAAGAGTTACAGAGAGGCAGAAGCAGAGAGAGAGGTCTTCTATCTTGCTGGTTCACTCCCCAAATGGCTGCAACAGCAGGAGCTGGACTGATTGAAGCCAGAAGCCTGTAGCTTCCAGGTCTTCCATGCAGGTGCAGGGACCCAAGGACTTGGGCCATATTCTACGGCTTTCCCAGGCCACAGCAGAGAGCTGGATCAGAAGTGGAACAGCTGGAACACAAACCGGTGCCCATATAGGATGTCAGCATCACAGGTGGCGGCTTTACCCGCTATGCCACAGTGCCAACCCCAAAGACTTATTTATTAGGAAGGCAGAATTATAGGGAGAGAGGAAGAGACAGAGAGAGACATAGGTCTTCCATCTGCTGATTCATTCCCCAAATTGGCAGGGGGCTGAGCTGATCCAAAGCAGGGGGGTGGGGCAGGAACTTCTTCTGGGTCTTTCAAATGGGTACAGGGGCCCAAGCACTTGGGCCATCTTCCTCTGCTTTCCCAGGTGCATTAGCAGGAAGTTGGATCAGAAGTGGAGCAGCCAGGATTTGAACCAGCTCCCATATGGGATGCTGGTGCCACAGGTGGAGGCTTTACCTGCTAAGATATAACACCAGCCCCTTATCATTCTTTTCTACTTTGGTCACTTAGTTGGGATAGAGCGGTATTTAACCACAGCATTAATTTGCATTTCTATGATGATGAATGATGTTGAGCATCTTTTCAGTGTGCTTATGGGCCATCCCTAATCTATTGTAAAGTGCCTTTCAAACCTCTGCCCCATTTTTCATTGAGTCATTTGTCTTCTTGAGTTATGAGAGTTCTTTATATATCTTTCAGTGAGGTTTTAATTTGCATTCTTTAATTAGGTGTGAGGCTGAACATTTTTTCACATGCTTCAGAGCCATTTGTATTTCCTTTTCCAGGAAGTGTTTATTAATATCCTTGCCCATGTTTCTATTGTTCTTAAGTCTCTATCTTATCCATTTGTGGGAGGTATTTTAGAAGGATTAACCCCTTGTCTGTGTGATAGGAATTGCAATTATTTTCCCCAGTTGTTTGCTTTTGACTTAGCTTATTAGAGATCTTTACCATCCAGGATTTTAATTTTTATGTGTTGAATTTATCAATGTTTTGTGTGGCTCCCGGACGTTTTATGTGGGTGGGGGTGTTTAAACTGCACTTTATTTGTGACAATAGCATTCCCTGTTTTATAACTGATCACTCATGATCACTCATGATCACTCCGAACGGGACAGCTTTCACTGCCTCTTGTGTATCAGTAGGTGAATTATAAAGGGCATTCAATTTGAGTTCTCTCCTCTTTTATGGCGTGACACACACTACAGAGGTAGGAAAGACCACCTTTAACATTTTAATAAATAACCTCCTGGAAATAAAATTGATAAAATGCTAGCCCATGTCTGTGATGAGTCCCACGGTCCGTGGGTCCTTTGCCTGCTACTTGAAGAGTTAAGCCCTGGAGTGTCCCAGCCTTTGTAGGGCACTGGGTCACAAGATGCACCAGGTCAGCAACAGCTGCGCTAAGAAAGCCTCTGCCATGCCCACTTCCTGTCCTCTGCAGAGAGGGACATGTTGAGGCTATGAAAGGGATGATGACTTTCTCCCCAGTCTATGACACAATCCTCTGGTTTGTTTGTGGCTTGACATCTGAGACAGGCAGCCACCACCTGCACTCTGCAGGTGGGGCAGGGATCGCACTCCACGGCCCAGCTCCACATGGCCACTGCCTTGCACTTCTTGGGGGAGAAGACTTTGTCGGCCTCTGGACTCGGAGCCTGAGCTCCCAGAGTGAGAGGGCAGGGTGCAGGGCTCGTTGCCGTCCTCCACATTGGCCATGGCCAACATCGGCTCCCGGAGTCATGGTTTTGAGGCCTCCCTCACTCCAAGGTTACTCTCTTTTCTTGGGTCTCTCCCACCCACACTGCTTAGAGAATAAAGCAAGAGGCAGAGCAAGCAGGTCTTCGCTGGGAGATGCAGTCCCAGCACACAAGATAGAGGGGCAAAGGGGCTGAGCTAGTGGAGCCAGAAGGCACATCCAATGCGGCTCTTTATCGAGCCAGCCCTGGCTTCACCGAAACCACAGGATGCCTCCAAACAGGGCTTGGCTTTTGCCACTGAGCTTCAGAAAAACCCCGGGGAGGAAGGGAGAAGCCTCATCCGTTGCACGTTTATGTCCTGTGGCTCACCCAAGTGCGGTTGCTGCGGTGCACTCCGGGTCCCGTCTCCTACCCCACTGCCTGCAGCTGCACCTGCATCTGGGAGTGTCAGGAGGCAGCAGAGGCTTCCCAAGTCTGCCAGTCCCCTGTGGTCAGGGCACTGAGCCTCCCTTGGGGTGGTCTTTGGAGGAGACCAGGCTGGTGCTTCCCCTGAGGGTGGCGGCATTAGGGCCCTTGGCCGTGGCTCTGGCGGCCACTGTTCTCAGTGGAGAAAGGCCAGGGCAGGGGATAGGATGCACTGGCTCCAGTCCATGTAGTTTAAGGTTTCCTTCTTTCATTTGAACACTCAAAGTCTTTGTCTATGTGGGACTTGTCTGAATGTGTGGTTCGAGGCGTGGCTGCGGGCTCAGCTTTTCCCAGACAGCCTCCTTCCTTGATACTGTGCATGGACTATTTCTCCTTCCCTCTCGTGGCTGTTGGAGGCCTCTTGGCCAGACACAAAATCCCTATCTTTTGGGGTCCTTTAGAGATTGTGTTTTTCTGTTCCACTGGTCTCCTCTGTGGTGTTTTAATTACAGCCCAGGGTCTCAGATCTGAAATCGCAGCCTGGCCGGAGGATAAGCAGGTCAAGCACTCTCCATGCTGCCATATCATCTGAGCAGCGTCTGCGCGGAGCTGTCAGCACTGTGGCAGCTCTAGACCCGCACTGCCAGTTGTGCGTTCGGAAGCTCTGTGCTATGGTTTAGCACCCAGTAGGCCTAGTCCTCCCCCGCTGCTTCTCTTAGCAGTGTTTTCCTAGTTATTCTTGCTCGTTTTTTCATATAAACCCTATAATCAGCTTGTCTGAAGAAAATGGTATTTTAAAATAGATTGCATTAACCTTATCAATTAAATTATGGATAATTGACATTTTTATTATGTTGAATCATCCTGTCCAAAAACATGATATAATATTCCATTTGTTCCAATCTTCCTTTCTGTCTATCAGGATATTTTAAGGCCTTGCCCAATTCTTGTTAAATTCATTCTGAATTGATAGCTGGTGTTAGGATTGGATTTTTCATTTTGAATTTTCTTGCTTGAATTTTAGGGGAAAAGTTGAAAATATGTCCTGTAAAACTATTTTGAAGGCCACACACCTATATGCACACAGACAGAAACAGAGGGATAAAGATCCTTCATCCACTTGTTCACTCCCCAAATGCCTACAACAGCTGGGACTGGGCCAAGCTGAAGCCAGGAACTGGGCTCTCAATCCAAGCCTCCCATGTGGGTGGCGGGAACCCAACTGCTTGAGCCATCACTTGCAGCCTGCCGGGGTGCACATTAGCAGGAAGCTGGAGTCAGGAGCAGAGCCAGGATTTGAACATAGACACTCTGATACAGGATGCAGGTGCCCCAAATGGCATCTAACCACTACACCAAGTGCCTGCCCCAGTCCTTTTTAATGAAAACAGAAACACTCCATCTTTAAAAAGAAAGATAAAGGAGAAAAATAAGAATAAGCTTAAAAATAAAAACCAAAATTGTGCCCTCACTGGTTTGGATAGACTGTGTGGCCCAAAAATGCAGATGCAGTTAGTGATTGGCCAAGAGCAAACTGGGGAGCCCTTGAAGAGCTCTGCGTGTGACAGAGGGGCTGCTGCTCCTGCTCAGCTACTTGGGGAGTCCAGACCAGCCCCAGGAACTCCCAGGATGGTGGCGTCCACTCGACCAACGCTTTTGTCTTTGGTAAGCTACCTCTTCTCATTGAGAATAAACACACTGGCTTTCTCTCTAGCTCTTGCTCTTTTGTTTTTTTCTTATGTCACTTTTTATTAAGTGCTTAATTAAAAATAATTTTTATAAAAACGGCACATGCATGTGTATTTTTAAAATAAACTTTTAATTTCGGAATAGTTTCAAATTTATAAGACAAAAAAATAATGAAGTAGTACAGAGTCCCATATATCCCACACCCAGCTTCCGTATTATTAACATCTCATATTAGTATATTCGTCACAATTAATGAACCACATCTAGCTTCCCCCATTTTTTCAAAAATCCAAACTTCCTCTGCTCTTCCCACCCTCCCAGACTCTAGTAATCAGCATTCTGTGTTCACATTATGGGTTTGGGGCTTTTTTTAAGCTTCTAAACATGAGGGAGCACATGTAGTACTTGTCTTTCTGTGTATGCCTTACATCATTTAACATGATGTCCTCCAGTTCCACCCATTTTGCTACAAATGACAAGATTTCATTCTTTTTAAAAAGTAGTCCATTGTGGGGCTGGCACTGTGGCACAACAGGTTAAAGCCCTGGCCTAAAGCGCTGGCATCACATTTGGGTGCTGGTTTAAGTCCCGGCTGCTCCTCTTCCAATCTAGCTCTCTGCAGTGGCTGGGAAAGCAGTAGAGGATGGCCCAAGTCCTTGGGCCCCTGCACCCATGTGGGATACCTGGCAGAAGCTCCTGGCTCCTGGCTTCAGATCAGTGCAGCTCTGGCATTGTGGCCATCTGGGGAGTGAACCAGCGGATGGAAGATCTGTCTCTAACTCTCTCTGTAACTCTTTCAAATAAGTAAAATAAATCTTAAAAAAAAATAGTCCATTGTGTAGATGTATCATGTTTTCTTTACCCATTCATCTGATGACAGACACTTTGGTGGATTCCACATCATGGCTATTGTGAACAGGGTCATAAGAAACATGTTGGAGCAGGAACCTCTCTGATTCAATGATTCTACATCTTTGAAATATATATCCAGTAGTTGGGTGATTAGATCTCATAGCACATCTATTTCTAGCTTTTTTTTTTTAAATCTTCATACCATTTTCCATAGTATCTATATTAATTTACATTCCCAACAACAGTATATGAGTTCCCCTTTCTCCACATCCTCACCAGCATTTTTTACTTTGTCTTTTTGATAATAGCCATTCTCACAGGAATGAGGTGATATTGTGTTTTTGGTTTGCATTTCCCTAATGGTTAATGATACTGAGATACTGAGCATTTTTCATATATTTGTTGGCCATTTGTATTTCTTTTTTGGAGAACTGTCTATTCAGGTCCTTTGCCCATTTCTTAACTGTTTTGTTGAGGTTTTTTTTTTTTAGTTCCTTATATATTCTGGATATTAAAATCGTTCAGTGGAGAAGCAGCTTGCAAATATTTTCTACCATTTCTGTCTGATATTTCTTCATTCTATTGATAGCTTCCTTTGCTGTGCAGAAGCTTCTGAATTTTATAGAATTTCTGATCTTGAGGATAAGATCTTTGGAATTATCCAGTCAGATAAAAGTAAAGAGAAAAGAATTAAAAAGAATGAAGAAAGCGGCCGGCACCATGGCTTAACAGGCTAATCCTCCGCCTTGCGGCGCCGGCACACCGGGTTCTAGTCCCGGTTGGGGCACTGGATTCTATCCCGGTTGCCCCTCTTCTAGGCCAGCTCTCTGCTATGGCCTGGGAAGGCAGTGGAGGATGGCCCAAGTGCTTGGGCCCTGCACCCGCATGGGAGACCAGGAGAAGCACCTGGCTCCTGGCTTCAGATCAGCACGATGTGCCAGCCGCAGCAGCCATTGGAGGGTGAATCAATGGCAAAGGAAGACCTTTCTCTCTGTCTCTCTCTCTCTCACTATCCACTCTACCTGTCCAAAAAAAAAAAAAAAAAAGAATGAAGAAAGCATACAAGACATATGGGATGTCATTAAGTGAACAAATAGTTGTATTATAGGGTTACCTGAAGAAGAAGAGAAGGATCAGGGCACTTGGAATCTATTAAGGGGACTGGAGCTGTGGCACAGCAGGTAAAGCCGCCACCTGCAGTGCCAGCATCCCATATGGGGGCTGGTTTGAGTCCTGGCTGCTCCAATTCCCATCTAGCTCTCTGCTATGGCCTGGGAAAGCAGTAGAGGATGGCCCATGTCCTTGAGCCCCTGCACCCCCATGGGAGACCCCAAGGAAGCTCCTGGATCCTGGATTCAGATAGGTGCAGCTCCAGCCATTGTGGCCATCTGGGGAGTGAACCAGTGGATAGAAGACCTCTCTTTCTATCTCTACCTTTCTCTGTAACTCTTTCAAATAAATAAATTTTCTTTAAAAAAATTATTGAATAAAAAAATAGTTGAAAACTTTTCAAGTCTTGAAAAAGATACAGACATCCAGAAACAGCAAGCTCAAAGGACCTTAATGAGATTCAGCCATAAAGATTTTTTCTAAAACTTATCATGGTCAAATTGTCAAAAGTTCAAAAGTTAAAGACAGGGGCTGGCACAGCTTCGGCCGTTGCGACCAACTGGGGAGTGAACCATCGGATGGAAGACCTTTCTCTCTCTGCCTCTCTTCTCTGTGTAACTCTGATTTTCAAATAAATAAATAAATCTTTTTTAAAAAGGTAAAGACAAATGAGAATCTTAAAACAGAGAAAAGCACTCAGCTACATACAAAGGAAGACCCATTAGACAAATAGGACAGAAACAGAAACATAGAACAGTACAAAATTCACTAGCAGAGCTGAAAGAGAAAGAGAATCCAGCCTGATCATGATAAAAAGCTGCTGAAACACACAGATAAATAACAAGAGAGAGACAGAAACTAGACAAAAGAACCAATAAGCAACCAACAAAATGAAAGGAGTTATTCTTATCTATCATTATTAATCTAGAATGTAAATGGATTAACTTCCCCAGTCAAAAGGTATAGATTGGCGCCGCGGCTCACTAGGCTAATCCTCCACCTTGCGGCGCCGGCACACCGGGTTCTAGTCCCGGTCAGGGCACCGATCCTGTCCCGGTTGCCCCTCTTCCAGGCCGGCTCTCTGCTGTGGCCGGGGAGTGCAGTGGAGGATGGCCCAAGTGCTTGGGCCCTGCACCCCATGGGAGACCAGGAGAAGCGCCTGGCTCCTGGCTACCGTGGCGGCCATTGGAGGGTGAACCAATGGCAGAGGGAGGACCTTTCTCTCTGTCTCTCTCTCACTGTCCACTCTGCCTGTCAAAAAAAAAAAAAAAAAAAAACACACACAAAAAAACAAGACCCAACTCTATACTGCTCTACAAGAAACTCACTTTGCAGGTAAAGACACACAAAGACAAAGTGAGGGCTGGAAAAAGATACGGAATGCAAATGGAAATGCTAAACGAGCTATACTCATATCAGATAAAACAGATTTTAAGTCACAAACTAAAAAAGAGACAAACAAGGACATTATACATTGACAAGTAGATTGACTCAGCAAGATATAACAATCAAAAAACATAAGCACCCAACATAAGCCTCTGAGCAAAAATTACTCTCTTTTGCTCCTTTAGAGCTTCCTGCTTGCCCAGCCAGACTCCCTTCCCTGGCTGGCAGGGACTCATAGGCAGGACTCGAGTCAGCCTTTCTCTGGAATGCATGGTCACTCTGCACACCATTGTGTGAACCAGTCACTATCTGCACAGTGTTGATCACACAGAAACTGCTTTTCCCAGCCAGAGTTGTGGGTGGTGATCTGGGGAGGCGTCCTGTCCTAGGTGTTACTTCTGTCCCCTGGAGCCGCACAGCCTGTCAGCTCATGGCCACCTCCCTAGACCTATGTCCTCTCTCAATTTCTTCTCTTCTTCAGGCCAAACGTCATGGTGTGATCAGGCAAAGCCCCCTGGTGAATGTTAAGTGAAGTCTTTCATTTAATGCTTTTAAGAAATGAAATCAAAGCTTCTTCCCATTGTTGAGTCAGCTTTGTTTTCCTCTATCTGTCCCCCTGCTTAGTCCCTGGTTTATTTATTCAGCATTTAAAGGTGTTTTGGGGAATATTCACAATTTATGATTTTATGCCTAAAGAAAGGTTGAAGCAGTCTTATCTGGTAAAGATGAGGCAGGAACTCAGGAAAGAGAAGGGGAGAGAGAGGATGAACTCTGGGTTCTAGGACTGGCCTTGGCCAATGTTGTAATTCTTCCCTTCCCTTAACCTGCTGTCTATTCCACCCAGCCACCAACACACCAGAGCAACAGTCTGACCCCAGTGGCTAAGCTGTCCTTTGAAAAACTCTAAAACTCTCCCCAGCACTAGCCTGACTGTTCCCCTTTCTCTCCTTCCCCTGCCTGTTGAGTTTGGAGTGGCTCCATGAAAGTGGAGGGATGCAGCTGTGAGTTAGCTGAGGGGGGCTCTGCTTGTCAGAGCCTGGTTCCCCCTGCACCAGCTCAGAGTCCAAGTGGCTCTGCTGGAGGAGAGGAGCCTGCGTGCTCCACCCTCAGACACCAGACGCGCCTGTCCCTTCACATGGTCCTCAGATGAAGACGTTTCCATCATGTGTCCTGTGACTGCAAGCAACCACACACACAGCTCAGCTTCTGTGCATAACATGGGCAGTTGCAGTCCTGCATGCTCAGGTCCCCAGGTCGGGGGATGGCATGGTGGCCTGGGAGATGTGGTCCAGAGCCCCCTGCTCCACATCTCTGTCAGCCCCCCCTCCCAGCCCTCTTCTGGGTGCACACTGCACCTCTGGACTGGAGGTGCCCCAGATTAGCCTCATAGCCTGATAGGAAGATGTTCACAGGAAGTGTGAGGCTAGCTTCCTGGGAGCCACATGCCTCAGGGCTGAGGGGAGCACAATGTCCGAAGTAAATGGGAGTTCTGTCGGGAGAGAGGAAGGAGAAATGGGTGTCAGGAAGGTAACCAGATGGGTTCCATCTCCTTCCCATTCTTGGCTGCTGTCTCCTGACTCTTGTTGAAAGTGGTCTTGACTGTGGCCAGCACTGTGGTGTAGCAGGTAAAGCTGCCACCTGCAATGCAGGCATCCCATAAGGGTGCCAGTTTGAGACCGGGCTGCCCCACTTGCAATCTCGCTCTCTGCTATGGCCTGGGAAAGCAATGGAAGAAGACCCAAGTGCTTGGGCCTGCACCCATGTGGGAGACCTAGAAGAAGCTCCTGGCTTCAGATCGGCCCAGCTCCAGCCATTGTGGCTATCTGGGGAGTGAGCCAGTGCGTGGAAGACCTCTCTCTCTTTCTGCCTCTACCTCTTTGTAACTCTGCCTTTTAAATAAATAAATGAATCTTTAAAAAAAAAGAAAGAAAGAAAGAAAGAGACTGGTCTCGACTGATGGGAGCCGTTTGAATACACAGAGAAGTCAGGGAAAGGGAACTGCTGTGGGACTATCTAAGGGTTTGGTACAGAGTCTGCCACCCAGCCTGTTGGAGAGAGAGCTCTTACCTGCAGCAATGACCATGTGACCACTGGACAAGCACAAGCCACCTGATGAAAGCAAGCAACAGGATGACCCCAGGCCATCTGTCTCATTCCAGATTCACCTACTGGCCTTCCTGATTAAGTTGTTTTTAGATTTCCGAAGAAGGCAATGTTCAGACTAGACAAAATAAGTTCTCTGATGCTCTTTTCAACTGAACAGTAAACCTTGTGCTTTCCATTCTAAGTTAATAAGTAGTCATTCTGGTTCCTGGAGCAATTTCTTTGGAATTTTGGTGAAATCAATTTGCCAAGGCCCCATCACCTCTGTTGAATTGAGGACACTGGGATCTCCTGAACTCACCAGACCCAGGGGCAAACCTGTCAGCACACTTGAAGAGTTCAAAATCGCTGTATTAGTGTGATTGTGGCTATGACTACAGGGTCAGCTTCTAGCGACTATAACAGTGACAGTAAGGTGGGTGGACCCTTCTCTTTCTTAACCCTGCTATAGAGACTTGGCAATTAGTAAGTTAGCAAGTGACAAGACCAGGCAGGAGACATTTGGCCATTTTCTTGGCAGATGTGGATGGGAGCCGTGGCAACCTGCAGTTCATGGACACTAACCTGTGGCCTGGCCCCACTGGAATTGGCTCGACTGCTTGGAGAGGGCAATTGTGAGTATAGAAAAACTGGAGCGACTGTATATCTCATTTCCTTAGTAAGTCAGTGAGCACTCATAATAGCATGAATACACAACCATCATATCATCAGAAACTTCTGGGTTTGGCAAAAACAAAACAAACACCCCCCCCCCCCCATAAATGGAAATTCTATTTGCTTATATAACAGGGTTACTGTTGGCTTTAGGCACAGCGAGAGCCAGTTGGCCAAATAAGGTTATCGAGGTCTCTCTTTCTCCATTTGGCCTAGCTGCTGTGTTAATTGCATGCAGGCAGTGTGGCTGCCTCCCTGGACTCACAAGTCTCCTTCAACTAATTTCAGAGAAGCTTATGATTGCTCTAATTGAGTCACATGTCCCTTTGTAAACCAACTGCCATGCAGCAGGGTGGGTACAATGATTGGCACATTCTGGGCCAGCTCTGCCCAGACTAAATGGGTTTCTGGTAGAGGACAGAATCTGCCGTTATCATCCAAGTCATTTTGTGTTTCTCACAGTTGCTTGTAGGAGATGTCATGTTAGGCACGTAGCTAAGCCAGACAGACATAGCCCTGGCATTCTGGAAGAGTACAAGCTCTGTCTTCGGCTGGAAGAAAACTGATTAGGGTGATTGCATTCCCCTGGGTTGTTGTTTTTCATGAAGGTTTTTGGTAAGGGAGAATTAACAGCCATGAGACTGCTGTTAGAATTTTGGCTTTGTCCTAAGGGAAACAGAAGTACATTTGTGTAGAGTTAAGTATATGAATTCTGACTTGACGCCAACCCCTGAGGGGTGCCTGCCTACTAAGGAAGGGCATTTCATCTTGTCTGCATCCATGTATTTGGGCGGCCTCATTTACATGTCCACAAAACCACAATGAGGTGGCCAGGGGTGATGGTGCCTCATACGCAGCTGTCAGACCAAGGATCAGTGTCACTGGGTTTGCTGTATTGCAAACCCATCGTAGCAAGGGTGTGAACTGCCTTACCTCTAGGGACACCCAGCTCAGAAAGGCAGGTTCCCACGGCAGACTCTGGGAACCTGCAGATTTCAGCGCTCACTGGCACTCACTCCTCCTGCAGGCCATGTGCCAGTCTTCTGCGGCATTGGCTATACCAGCTCTTGAAGGCTCTGAGCAATCGCTAATGGAGGTCTTCATATTGGATCCAGCCCACAGGTTGGCCTGGGCAGAGGCTCTGGGGAGAGAACATCCAAATATGGGTGACTAAGGGACCACCCCAGAGCCCCACCTAAGAGGTTAAGGTTCTGCATGGCCTTTTATCCCAACCCCAAAGCAAGGGGTGTTTTAAATGGAGAGTTCATTAGATAATTTCATGCTGGATCACCTTTGGTGTATTGAGTAATCCTATAACAAACATAGGCAGTTTGAAACAGCTGCCTCTGGTTGGTTTCTGTTGGTTACCAGTGAGGCAGAGCGGGCTCATGTGGGGTGACCTACACCAGGCCACTCTGCTTGGACAGTTCTTCCTGCTTAGTTGGGGTCCCATGCTTGGCTCAGCGAGGGAGTGAAGAGGAGGATCTAGTTGGCACTCCCAGGAGAGAACAAATGGCCTGGCCAGATCACCGCCAGCACTAGTGCAGGAGTGCGGAGGGGCCTCACTCCCAGCTACACAAAGCCCAGGATCGCCTCCCCTTAGGGGCTGAGGGTGAGGCCCCAACTCCCACACCTGCTGCGCACAACTGGGTAATGCAGGTCTGGAGCCGCCACAGTGCTGATGGCTCCGCGCAGGCGCTTCTCAGAGGCAGCTTGGAGAGTGCTTGTCCCACTTATCTTCCAGCCAGGCCTGAGAGCAGGGCAAAGGGCCTGTGCTTTCAGATCTGAGGCCCCCGGGGTGAGGCGCTGGGCCATGCTTCCGTGGTCAGACCCCAGCCAGGAGGGAGGAGGAAGCCCGTGTGTCGTGGTGGTCTTTGCAGAGTGCCCAGGGGAGTCTCTGCAGAGCAGAACGTAGCCTATGAGCCTTGGCCGTGGCCTGCTGTTGGCCAGGGCCCTGGCGCTGGCCAGGCGGTCCTTCCGGGGGAGGGGGGGGGGGGCCGCTGGAGCAGGACTACCCAGACCATGCACAGCGAGCTCGCACAGCCCTACAGAGGCGGATTACAGCCGGCAGGGGGCGTGCGGGAAGAGGCTCCCGGAGCCCAGCCCTGCAGAGTCCCCTCCCCTGTTAGTGTCGGGAGAGCGGGCAGCACGGGTTGGCTATGTTTTACGGCCCCCCTGGTTGAGCTTCCAAGCCCGAGGAGCGCTGTACCTAAGAACCCTAATAACAGCCGTCACGCCTCAGCTCTCCCTCCCAGCAGCCGGCGTTTAACTGTCATCGTATTTGAACAACCCTGCAGCCTCTGTAACCCCTGCAGCCTCTCTGAGAGCCAGAGCCAGCCCCCTGGGCGGTGGCGGGGCTCTGTGCGGCCCAGGAAGCTGGGCTTGGGCGACAGGTGGGGAACTGAAGGGCGAGCCTTGTCATTTGACAAGGACAGACCCCTCCCTAGACCTCTCTGCACTCCAGCCCAGCCCTGGGACTGGGGCTGAGTGGCAGCAGCTTAAAAAGCCAGGATCCGGCGAGCGCCGCGGCTCACTTGGCTTATCCTTCGCCAGCATCCTGGGTTCTAGGCCGGTGGTTGGGGCGCGGGATTCTGTCCCGGTTGCTCCTCTTCCAGTGCAGCTCTCTGCTGTGGCCCGGGAAGGCAGTGGAGGATGGCCCAGGTGCTTGGGCCCTGCACCCACATGGGAGACCAGGAGGAAAGTACCTGGCTCCTGGCTTTGGATCAGCGCAGCGTGCCGGCCTTAGTGGCCATTTGGGGGGTGAATCAACGGAAGGAAGACCTTTCTCTGTCTCTCTCACTAACTCTGCCTGTCATAAAATAAATAAAATAAAATAAATAAAAAATAAAAAAGCCAGGATGCATCTCTGTTCCTCTGCCGTGAGGTCCAGGGGCAAGGTGTCCACTTCACATTTTGTTAGCTGATGTGGCTGGGCACCTATTAGCATGCAAGGCTGGCTGTGCGGGGCTCAATGGGACAATCAGTCCCAGACCCTGGGCCGGTGGGCAGGGGTGGGGGTGCGGGGGAGGTTGGGGGTTGTTGGAGAGGCCAAGGCAGGGCCGCCCACCTGGCTGCTCCCAGTCCCTGCTGCCCACTTGCTGTCTGGGAGCCCCCGCCTGGAATATTGATGTGCCCTGTCAGGCTTTTCAGGGAATGTCAAATAGACAAGTTCAGCTAGGAGGAGTAGAGGAAATTGATGGAGACAACGAGGAATTCTTTAAGTGCGGGTTTGAAAGCAGGCGAGTGTGGGTGGCGAGGGAGGCAGTGACAGGTTCCCACGAGGCTGCGCTTTGCAGTGGTGCTTAGAAGTCATGCTCAGGGACACAGAGGAGGCTGTCAGGCACGTGGGGACAGGAGCACGTTCTCCCATGACAGGAGAAAGGGCACGAGCCGAGGGTGGGTGGGGAAGAAAGAGAAGCGGCTGTCTCAAAGCAGTGGGGGGGATATGCAAATCAGGTGCAAAGGAGCGAGACCTTGGTTCACACCTGCCTTTGACACGGGGCAGGTCCTGGGTGAGATCGGGAGCTTCTCTGGAGCACAGCCTGGCAGGGAGTTGGGAGGGCAAGTCAAGGGCACAGTGACCTCTGAGGGCTGCCCAAGGGGCCACAGGGGCTCCTGCCACCAGTCAGCTGTACCTGGGCCATCAGCTGAGCCCAGGTGTTTCCCCAGAAATGTCAGTGTTGGGGCAAGGGAGTCCCCAGCCCCAGGACCTGCTCTGGTTTCCCATTGGCTAGAGAGGCCTGGGCAGACGGAGAGGCAGGAGCAGACCTACTGGGCCAAATACAGTTCTCCCTGTGAACAGGGCTCTTGTGGCTGCACAGCCCGGGTGCCCTGCTTATCAGGCTGTGCTGAATGGTGCCCAGAGCACTTACCTTGGAGTCCCAGTAAGCGGAAGCCAAAACCCAGCCTCACTGCGGGGCTGAGCCTGGGCCTCTTCTCTGAGTCTCCGTGTTTCTGGCAGAGGTGAGGCCTAACGGTGCTTCCCTCCCACGCCCTCTCCCCCGAGCTGCTGTTGCTTTGGGTAACACCTGAAGTTCTTGGCCAAGCTGTGAGTACGTTTCCTCTGTCAGCTTCCTGTCTGCAAAGCACTTCAAGGTCATAGTAAAGATGGCAACCACAGCGTGTCCTGACCTAGGGCTTTTGCTTTCAGAACGCTGCTACCCCGAGTGTCTCATTCTCAACAGATGATTCCACTGAGCCACAGCAAGGATTTCTGCAGGAAAGGAACCAGTGGCTCTGGTGCTGGTTCGGTCCTAGGCACAAGTTTGCATTTAAGCTTCAGGGCCTGCACCTGGGCCTCAGCCTCCCTGGATGCCTGACCACCTGAGCCTGGTGTCGGGAGCCCGGGGTGTCTGATGAGGAGCATGAGATTCATGGGGATGAAACGCGCCCGCCTCACCTCAAGTCAGTCTTTAGAAAGAGGCAGCTGGAAGTTAATCAGTGCAAATGGCAGCCACGTGCCCAAGGCAGCCCTGGAGACACACACTCTGACATCCGAAGAAGCACCTACAGCAACAGGGGCAAATCATAGGGTAATTTTCACCCTTGACCCTTTTGAAGGGCGTTGAGGAGGCTCCAGTTGGTAATCCCCCATCCCACCTCAGACCACTCCTGTCTCCCCTAATTTCTGCCCTTGCTGCTCCTGGAGCGCTCCCTCACTGCCCCCACGCCGCTCCCCGCAGCTCGGCTCTCTTTTGTCTTCTCGCTGACACTTGGAGATTCCTGCTTACTGCAAAAGATCTTATCGACTTCGATGTATGTCATCGAATCACTCTTTTACACACATCACACGCAAAGTGTAAGAAAAAATCGACTGTGGTGTTTCTCAGACAGTGACAAGCACGTCACAGCAGCCGCCTGGCTGGCTCTCAGAGCCATAGACACACGCCCCACCACCTGCGGAAGAAACAGAGCTGCTCCCTACTCTATGGCCACGTCTCTGGGACCCCATCTCCTGTCTTTTCTGCCCTGCAGGAGCTCCTCTGCTGAATTTTGTTTTCTCTAGGCAGGTCAGATATACGTTCTACATAATATATTATTTAGTCTGGTTTTTGGATTACTCCGTAAATGGAATGAGACTTTTTTTTTTTTCTATTTTGATAGTTTTACTGAGATAAACTCCCATACCTTGCAATTCACTTGTTTCACGTGACCTTTTCATAGTGTTTAGTGCATTCACAGATGTGTGCATCTGTCTCCACAACATTCCCATCCGCTCAGCAAAGAATCTGTCCCATGCGCCAGCCCCAGCCCTAAGCAGTCGTGAGTCTGCTGTCGTCTGCAGCGATTCCGGCCTTTGGTGTGAGTGCAGTGACACACTCAGGGGCTTCTGTGGCTGGCTCCTTGTGCTCAGCAGCACTTTCCTCGGTTTCCCAGTAGCGTGGATTAGGATTTAATTCCCATCTGTCACCATGTAGCGTTTCTTGGCACAGCTGTGCCACATTTTGTTTATCCACTTGTCAGTTTCCCCATGCACACACGTGTAGCTGCCATTCATCTCCACGGGAGCCTGTGCACTCTATTGCAAATGCCTCATATGACCAACTTTTCTGCTGGTGGATGTTTGCTGTTGCAAACGGCCCATCTGTCCTGAGCACCCTGACGGAGCCTGAATTTTGTTCTTGCTTAGTCTATGGACTGAATGTGTTCAGCGACTCTGTGAGGAAGAGAGGGAGAAGGAAGACGAGGAGATGGGGGTGGTGGTGTTCCAACCCTCGAACTGTGCTTTCAGCCATAGCGCTGGGGATCCAAAGCCAGAATGGGGTTGAGACCACGGGGGCATGCACGTGACCCGGCTGAGGGTGGGTGTGGGGGCGCTCCACTTGACCGACTGACACTGGGGTCTCAGGTGCGGTTGGCATCATGGAAGCCACTGCAGTCCAATGAGGCTGTAGGACATGAGACGCCACAGAAGACAGCGCTCCTCTTTGAGCAGGCTTTCAGTGCTGAGGCTGCACTAAGACAGCTGGAGTGGCTCCTGCAGAGCTGCTTCCCAAGCCCTGGTCCCTTGGCAGCTTCCTGCTCTGGCTTCTCTGAGACCTGGCTACAAGATCCTAAGAAAGAGCCAAGCCAGTGGCTCTGCTTTCTGGGAAGACTGAGCTGGCTGTGGATCAGCTCGAGCTGGTCTGCAAAGACCTGGACTCCTTTGTGGTAGGACACGGTGACGGAAGTGGTGTCCTCTGCCTCCTGGGCTGCCCCAGCCTTTTTTCTTTTTTCTCTCTTTTTTTTTCTTTTTATTTATTTATTTATTTATTTTTTTAATTTTGGACAGGCAGAGTGGACAGTGAGAGAGAGAGAGAGACAGAGAGAAAGGTCTTCCTTTGCCGTTGGTTCACCCTCTAATGGCCGCCGCGGTAGCGCGCTGCGGCCAGCGCACCACGCTGTTCCGATGGCAGGAGCCAGGTGCTTCTCCTGGTCTCCCATGGGGTGCAGAGCCCAAACACTTGGGCCATCCTCCACTGCACTCCCCGGCCACAGCAGAGAGCTGGCCTGGAAGAGGGGCAACCGGGACAGAATCCGGTGCCCCGACCGGGACTAGAACCCGGTGTGCCGGCGCCGCAAGGCGGAGGATTAGCCTGTTGAGCCACGGCGCCGGCCAGCCTTTTTTCTTTTTGTCACTTCTAGAAGTTCCATGCTGGCTAAGGACTGGAAGGATATGCTTTTTGGTTGTCTTGCTGCATTTCTGATCCAGCTCCCTGCTAATGCTCCTGGGAAGGCAGTGGAGGATGGCCCACGTGCTTGGGCCCCTGCCACCCACGTGGGAGACCCTGGATGGAATTCCAGGCTCCTGGCTTCAGCCTGGCCCAGCCCTGGCTGTTGTGGCCATTTGGAGAGTAAACCAGTGGGTGGAAGATCAATTTCTTTCTCTATCTATCTCTGTCTCTGTCTCTCTCTCTCTCTCTCTGCCTTTCACATAGATGAATAAATCTTTTTTTAAAGATTTATCTTATTTATTTGAAAGAGTTACAGACAAAGAGACAGGTCTTCCATCCACTGGTTCACTCCCCAATTGGCCGCTATGGCCAGAGCTGTGCCAGTCCAAAGCCAGGAGCTTCTTCTGGGTCTCTCACATGGGTGCAGGGGCCCAAGGTGTTGGGCCATCTTCTACTGCTTTCCCAGGCCATAGCAGAGAGCTGGATTGGAAGTGGAGCAGCCAGGACTTGAACCGGCACCCATATGGGATTCTGGCAGTGCAGGTGGCAGCTTTACCCACTACGCCACAGCGCCAGTCCCCCAACCAGCTTTAAGAAGTTAAAATTTTCCCCCATCTAACCTCAAAAGGCTTCAGATTAATACCCTTATCCATGTATCCCTTCCTTAACATGAATACTGCTTCCAATCATCCTTTAACATTAATCCTAATCTTAACCTTAAATCCACGTGCTGTGCTGGGCCTGGGTGTTACATAGTTCCTGATGGGTTCTGAATACCTCTCTCTATTCCAAAAACCCCACACTGCCAGCACAAGGATATAATATAATATAATATAATATAATAGCAATCCTTATGCTAACTTTTGCCCTAATCCTCACCCACTCTAATCCAAATCTGAACCTTAGCCTTAAGCCAACTGTAATCCCCAGCTCTAATCCTAATTTTAAACCTAATTCTCATCTTTTCTCCAATCTTAATTTGAGCCTTAACCTTAAACCAGATCGCAACCCAACTTCCAACCCTGATCTTCAGAAAGAACCCACCTTCCCTACGAAGTGACCCCTCTCTGCCCAGGCAGGCTGAGGCAGCTCTGTGGTTTTGGGGAGGGAGCCTGGACCAGGGCCTCCTGGTGCTGGCCTGCCGTGGCTCACTGGAACACTCGGCGTGGGGGAGCGTGGCAGGAGTGCACCAGGAGTGTTATCTTCTCAGACACAGACCCAGTGGTCAGCCGGCAGACTGGTGGTGGTTGCTCTGGTGGCAAAAGCTCTGAACGCCAGTTCCCTAACTTGTGCCTCAACTGAGCTTAAATACAATTGTAGCAAATTGTGCTGATTTCTGTTTCACAGGCTTGGATTTAATAGCTTTGGATTCATCATCTAAATGTATGTAAATTACCCACTCTAGCCTCAAATCCAGCAGTTTTTCTAAGGGGACTGTGATTTTTGTAGGAGGGCCTTATGCCACCTCCTACTAGCTCTGACTAGCTGGGCATGGGCCCAGCTGAAGATCGAGTGAGGCAGGAAAGAGCACTAGGGAAATTCACGGGAACAAGGAACACCTTTGAGAGAGCAGAAAAGCCATAGGAGGTCTCAGTTCTTTACAATTCAACGAATGTTTTTTGAATACCTGTGAGGTGCTGGGATTGGCACTGCAAGAACTCAAACACAAGGAAGATTGTTCCAGGGCATGGGTGTGGGGACCTTGGGAAGGGAAGCAGGACCCCTACGCAGGTGACTTCTCACTCCCTCAGCTCCTGCCTTGATGTCACAGCATCAAAACGGCTTCGTGTGCACCCTGTAGAAAGTGACCACCGCCCACCGTCCTGTGTGGGCCAGGCTCTTGCAGAAGAACATAGAGGGCCAGCCATAGGGGTTTTGAAAAGTGTTGATGAAGAGACAGGAGCAGGGCAAAGCAACTAACTAGAGATATTTTAAAATTTCCATGAATTTTATTATTTGAAAGGCAGACACACAAACACACAGAGAGGCAGACAGAAGGACCTCCCGTCGCTGGTCCACTTCCCAAGTGCCTGCAACAGCTGGGGCCAGGCCAGGCTGAAGCCAGGAGCTGGGAACTCAGGTCTCCCATGGGGGTGGCAGGGACCCAGCTGCCCCCCAGTATGTGTATTAACATGAAGCTGGAATACTGGAAATGAGCCAGGACTCAAAAGCCCAGGTGCTCTGATATGGGACATGGACATCCAAGTGGCGTCCTGCTGTGTCACACACCTGCCTCTAATTGGGGATACTGAGGCAGTCAGGGGCTAGCATCTCTGAGAAGCCCTTCCAAACCTGGGCCTGAAGACTCGGCAGAGGCATGGTGCCATGAGCACTGGTCAAGGCTGGATTAGGCTGTGGTCCTCAAAGCATACCGCCACTGCCAGAGCTGGGACGGTACGGAGCAGTGGTGGTGCTGGGACCGGCTAGGACTTGCTCGGACCAGCTAGGACTGACTCCGACTGGGTCCTGAGGGCCAACTGCAGGCAGCTCTTTCCAGCTCCAGCGTCAAGTTGGCCGTTTGAAGTCTCTGCAGCAGGAACACTTCTTCCACAGAAATGGGCAAATATGCTTACAAGTCAGAATGTTTTCTTCAGGGAGCGCTGGTTGGTCAACAGTAGCACCCCGCTTACAGCTTCTGGGGGACCACCTCTCACTGGTTGCATCTGACAGCAAGTCAGAGGGCGAGAGCACTGGGTGGGAGAGTCACCAGGAGTCGCCCGTGGGGGTGCGGAGGGGCGGCAGATGGAGGATGAACAGCACATTGTTTTCAGAGGCATTTACTAGCTTCTGCCATACTGCAGGGTGTATTGGTTTGTTTTTCCTAGCTGAGTCTGGGTAGCTTTATAAGGAAGTCTATTTTGACCCATGGCTCGGGCCCAAGGGCAAGGGCCCTCTTGTTGGCAGAGCGCTGAGGGTATGCGGGGCATCACATGGCAAGAGGCGGAGAGCATGTGTGTGCCTTCTGCTCCCTCGCCCGCTCTCTGTTTTTACAAAGCCGCTGGTGTCGATTATGGGGGCTCCACTCTGATGACCTCATCACACCCTAATCAGCTCCCAAAGGCCCCATCTCTGAACGCCACTGCCAGAGTAAGTTCACACCTTCACATTGGGATTCAATTTTAGCACGGGGATCCCTGTGGGAACTCAGGCCACATCCAAGCCACAGTAGGGTTCAGTGCTCACCATGGGTCTCCCTCACTAGATGGGGAGCTCCAGGAAGGAGGGGACTTTGCTTTCTTCGTGAAAATGCTTGGAGCAGGGTCTGGCAGCTAGCAGATGCTCAGTAATATGTTGAAAGAGTACAAGGGCAGGTGCTGGCCTCTCATATGGGTGCTGGTTCAAGTCCCGGCTGCTCCATTTCCAATCTAGCTCCTGGCTAATGCATCTGGGAAAGCAGTAGAGGATGGCTCAGAGGGCTTGGGCCCCTGCAGCCATGTGGGAGACCTGGAAGAAGCTCCAGGCTCCTGGCTATGGGCTGGCCCAGCTCTGGCCATTGTGGCCATTTGGGAAATTAAACCAGTGGATGAAAGATTTCTCTTTCTTCCCCCTGTGTGTGTGTTTCCTCCTCTCTCTCTGACTCTGCCTTTCATATAGATAAAAATAAATAAAAATCTTAAAAAATTAATTACAGAATACCTGTATATACAAATGTGTGCCCTGTATTTGACTTATTCTAAGAAACTGGTGAGTGACAGTGAGAAACTTCATTAGTTTGTGTACTGCAAAAGACAAGACAGAATACTAATAAACTAAGGCCACTTTCCCCTTATCACTTGATTGTGAGTTGCAGCCAATTTCAGAGGTTAACAGTTTAAAATGTGTGTTTGGGGTACATGAAAAACAGTACACAGCACCACAAAGGAAACAGGTGTGGCTGGATACAGGCAATGAGCTAAACAGAGAGACTGAGCACCTAGGACAAGGAGGCAAGTGCCATCAGCATTTCTGCAACCCTTCCCAGGCCCACGCCTCACCCACACCCTGTGGTACCCCCAGCCTGCTTTGTTTTCATTTTTAAATGAGACACAATACACGAAGTGCAAAATCCACCCTTTCAGCCATTTTTGAGGGTACAGTTTGGTGGTGTCAAGCCCACCCATGCTACTGTGCAGCCATGGCCCTTGCCACAGAGCAACTTCCTCTTTCAGACTGCCACTCTGTACCCATTAAACCATAATTTCCCATCCTGCCCCTTCCCCAGCCCCTGGAAACCAGCATTCTACTTTTCGTTTCTGTGAGTCTGACAATTAAAGTAGCTTCGTACAGGTGGGATTGTACATTTGTCCATCTGTGACTGGTTCATTTCACTTAGAATAATGTCATCAATTTTCACCCATGCAGTACATGTCAGAATTTATCTCCTTTTGAAGACTGAATAATACTCCATATTTATGCACATATGTTTTTTTAAAGATTTATTTATTTATTTATTTGATAGGTAGAGTTACAGAGAGAGAGACAGAAAGGTCTTCCTTCCGTTGGTTCACCCCCCAAATGGCCGCCACAGCCAGCGCTGTGCTGATCCGAAGCCAGGAGCCAGGCGCCTCCTTCTCGTCTCCCATGTGGGTGCAGGGGCCCAAGCACCTGGGCCATCCTCCACTGCCCTCCCGGGCCACAGCAGAGAGCTGGGTTGGAAGAGTAGCAACTGGGACTAGAACCGGTGCCCATATGGGATGCCAGTGCCGCAGGCAGAGGATTAACCAAGTGAGCCACGGCGCCGGGCCTGCACATATATGTTATATATATATATATATATATATATATATATATGCATCACATTTAATTTATATGGTAACAGAAATTTGAGTTGCTTCTACCTTTGGGCCCCAATGATCATTGGTGGACAAAAATCTGTTCGCGTGCCTGCTTTCCATTCTTTTGTGTAGATGCTGGAAAGTGGAGCTGCTGGATAAAATAATTCTATGCTTAATTAGATTACATATATATAATATATAATATATATTATATATTTGAAGGACTTGCCATATGGTTTTCCACATAGCCATGCCATTTTACATTCATACCAGCAAGGCACAAGGGCTCCAATTTCTGCACATCCTCACCAACACTTACCTTCTGGTTGTGTTTTGATCATGGCTGTGACTTCATCCTAATCTGAATGTACAATGCTGTCACTTTTCTTACAGTTCTACTGAGTATTTGTACCTCTAACTGATACATTGTTTAGTTTTGCAATTTTATCTCAAGAAAATCCGTCCTGGATAGGCATCTGGCCCAGAGGTCAGGACGGTGCTGGGGATGCCCTTATCCCATGTCACACTGCCTGGGTTGGAGTCCCAGCTCTGCCTCTGATCCCAGCTCCCTGTTAATAGGCATCCTGGGAGGTAGCAGGTGATGACTCCAGTATTTGGGTCCCTGCCACCCACATGGGAGACCCAGCCTGAGCTTTTAGCTCCTGACTTCAACCTGTCATCTGGGGAGAGAACCAGCAGATAGGGGTTTTCATTGTTTGTCAAACAAATTTTATTTATTTATTTTAAAGATTTATTTATTTTACTTGAAAGTCAGAGTTACACAGAGAAGGAAGGAGAGGCAAAGAGAGAGAGGTCTTCCATCCGCTGGTTCACTCCCCAGATGGCCGCAATGGCCGGAGCTGTGCCAATCCGAAGCCAGGAGCCAGGAGCTTCTTCCGGGTCTCCCACATGGGTGCAGGGCCCAAGGACTTGCGCCATCCTCCACTGCTTTCCCAGGCCATAGCAAAGAGCTAGATCAGAAGAGGAGCAGCCAGGACTAGAACCGGTGCCCTTATGGGATGCCTGTGCTTCAGGCCAGGGCTTTAACCCGCTGCACCACAGCGCTGGCCCCTGTCAAACAAATTAAAAACAAACAAACAAACAAACAAAACAACGAGATGGATAGCATTTCAATAAGTATTCACTGAGTGGCAGCAAGCAAGACAGGTGGGCGAGGTCCCGCCCCCTGGGGCTGACAGTCTAAGCAGGACCCACATCCTAAAGGGACTTGTGGCAGAGAGTTCCCAGGCCCTAACTTCATTCCAGGGGTCGAGGAGGGCTGCTGAGGAAGCAGCGTTAAGTCTGAAAATGAAGAGGACTAGAATAGAATGGCTGAGTGGCGGGACAGCAGGCTCAGAGAAGGCTTCTGCTCTGGGGAGGGGAAAAGAGGGGGCAGGTTGAAGGTAGGGGGCCTTGTGCAGCCAAGGTCCCAGGAGGCAGGGGTGCACGGCTGGACTCAATACACAGCCCCTGCTGCCCACCTGTGGGGTGCTCGGAGGGGATGGGAGGTCTCCTCCCAGATGCTGGCCAGGAGCTTGTCCCAGACTCCAGGCAGGTGCCTGAGATCCAAAGGAACAAGCTCACCGTGTGCATGTCCCCCGTAACCTCCCTCCCAGAGGCCTTTGCAGCATCTCTGGGAACTTGGAAAGGACAGGTTCTGAATGAAGCGACTCATTCAAGTGGACCCAGGGGCTGGGGTGTGTGGGGCGGCAGCAATGGAGTGTCTCGGAGCCAGCAAAGCACGACGGAGCTGCCGCATCGCCCCCTGCAATCTGCCACGGCGGCCACCTTCTGCCTGCTTCTATTGATAGCCCAGGGCACGTGCTGCACCTCGGCACGAAAACAAGCTGGAGTCTGCTAAAATCTGCTCAGTGCTGCAGCAGGGGCTCCTGTCCCTTTCCCTTGCCCTCCCCCCTTGACGACCATGTGCACAGAGCGCCCCGGGGCCCAGGTGGCCAGGCCCTTTTAGGCTGTGCCCTTGGGCTGGAGCTGGGGGCAGAGGGGTGGGTGAAGACAGCTTGATGCTGAGAAGCCTAGGGCTCCGAGGATGGCAGGGACATCAGAGGAGAGAGAAAGCTGTGCAAGGCAGCCCAGCTCATTGGAGCCGACTTTGGAGCCAGACGCAAGCTCAAATCATGGCTCTTCCACTTCCCTGCTGTGTGACCTCTGCAAAGTTACCTCACCTCTCCGAGCCTTTCCTGCCTCAGCTGCCAAGTGGAGACCACAGCTCTGTTGTGCAGATCAACTTGAACTTTTTATTTATTTATGTTTATTCATTTGAGAGGCAGAGACAGCAAGAGAGCACTCACCCTTTCACTGGTTCACTCCTCAAACATCTGCAGTGCTGGGGCTGGAACCAGACTGGAGAGGAGAGCTGAGAACTCACTCTGGGTCTTCCATGCAGGTGGTAGGCTGCCAGTACTTGAACCATCACAGCTGCCTGCTAGGGTACGCACTGACAGAAAGCAGGAGTTGAAATGGAGCTGGGACTTGAACGCAGGCACTCCAATATGCGACATAAGCATCCCAAGTGACATCCTAAGCACTGTGCCAAATGCCTGACCCCAATCTGAAGACGAGAAGCAATGCCATAGGAAACACTTAGGAAGCAGCCGATGTGCATACCTTTTGGAACACCAGCGAGCAATAAGGAATGCGTTAACCCAGGCAGCCATGTGGCTGAATCTCGAAATGATTATAGTGGGTGGAAAAAAAAAAAAAAGCCAAAACAACAACAGGTGATTCCATTTATGCAGAACTCGAGAAAGTGCAAACCTACATCCAGTGACAGAAAGCAGATCAGTGATTGCCTGCACATGGAGGCAGAGGTAGGGGGATTACAAAGGGCCCCAGGAAACTTTTAGGGGGTGAAGGGCATGTTCACCATCTCTATGATGCTGCTGGTCTGGCTAGTCTGTATGTCAAAATCATCAGACTGAATGCATTATATATGTGCAATTTGTTGTATGGAGAGCGTCCCTCGGTAAACCTGTGGGCACAGTGTAATGGTCATGGGGATGGTGTTGCTGAGCTGTGCCTTCCCCACCACCCTGCCCACTCCCAGGAGATTGTTATTCCTCGCACCCCCCCCCCAAAAAAAAAAAAAAAAAAGCAAAGAGGAGCTGACACAGAAACAACGCAGAACTTGTCCAGGGTCTCGGTGGGGAAGAGCTTTGGAGAGCCGGGGCCCCAGGGAAGGTTCTAGAGCTGCAGGAATGCAGCCCCGTTCCCTCTCCCTGAGGACTGTGGGCCGAGGGAGCAGGGGAGGGGCACCTGCATCACCCAGGTGATGCCCCTTCTGGCCTGGCGGGTGCCGGCTCTTGAGTGGAGGACTGTTGGTTCCTGCTAGAGCATGTGAGAAGCAGGAAGGACCTAACCCAACTCAAGCCTGCTTTTGTCCAGGGGAGATGCAGGCCCTGGGAAGCCAGAGGCCTCTAACCCTCCATGGCTGGCTCCTTCTGCTCTGTCGGCTGGACAGCGACACAGCTGGCCAGGGCCGAGCACTGCACGTGGGCACTGGGCTTCATCCCTGCATGTGTCTGCGGGGTACTCCTCTCTCCCCAGCCAGCCAGCTCACACCCTGCCCCTCTGCGTGCTCCTCCGGGCTGGGAGCATGAGATTCCCAGGGTGCTTCTGGAGTTCACATGCGTGGAGAAAGGGTGGCAGGACACAGGAGGCTTGGAAGGTTCCCAGTGCTCAGAGGTTGAGTGCTCCTGGCCCAGGCTCCAGGGCAGAACGTGCAGACTGGTGGGTGGCCTGAAGACTGATGCTGCCTGCAGGCTCATTGGTTTGCTTATGTTCTAGTTGCTTCGGTTGCTGTATTTGTCAGAGACACTGAACCAATTGGAAATGTCCATGTCTATGTCAACCAAGCCCCACCCCAGCCTCCCAGGCCACTGCCCTCTCAGGCACCCCCAGAAACAGTGCTCCCCCAGCCAGCTAGATGTCCCACCATCCAAGCTGACCCCCCAAGTTAACCATCACAGCGCCAAATGGAAGGATTGGGAGATTTCAAAAATACAGAACAAAACAAAAAAACCCAAAAAACAAACCCAGCTTCCTAGCTTCCCTGCACAAACTCCATCCACATGGCTGTGCTGAGGGACAGCAGTGGCCTGGGGCTAGATCTGGCTGGCCCCCCAGCAGCGACAGGCTAATGGGGGCTGGCATCATGGCGCTCTGGTGATGGGCCAGGCACACCGACCAGGCACCTCACTCATCACGGCCCCCCACCTGGGACTCACTTCCCTGCTGATGGTCTCAGCCTGGGCCGGCAGGCCTCAGCTAACAAGCCCTGCTCCAGAGGAAGGGGCAGGCAGAGGGAGGAGCCGGGGGCTGCTTCCCTGGGCTAAGTGAGCAGATTCTCTCCCCACTGTGCCAGGTCCTGCTCAGGGACTGCGTCCCACTCCCACTGCCCAGTGTCACCTCCAAATGCCAGCAACCTCCCCACCTGCTTTTCAGAAGGGCAGAGGAGCTCCTTGCTGGGCACCAGGATGGTCTGCTGCACGTGACAGCACGGGCAGGACTCAGGGGCGAGTTTTCTGGGCGCGTGCTGGTTTGTTAGGAGGTCCCGAGGGGTGGGGCCTGGATGAAGTCTCGCGTTAGAACATAGCTCAATGTTGGTCAGGTGCCAGAGGCAGCGCTCCGAGTCCTTGCTGACGAGCTGAAGCCCCGTGGGCCAGCTGAGACCAGCATTAAGTGGATTTTTGATGAATGGGAAAACCACACCCCCAGCAGCAGCCAATCACTGCAGTGATTGACCTGGTGTCAGTGTGGGTCACCAGAGAGAAAAGAGAAAATGCCTCTGTTCCATGGTAGGAGGGAAGCCCCAACGGTGAGGGGGCAGCCTGGCCCCGGGGACAGCAGGCCAGGTGCGGTCCCAGCCCTGCTGTGTGGTGCTGTGGGAGCACCACTCCCACCTGCCAAGGGCGTGGGCTTCCTCACCGACAGAGTATGGGGAGCAGGCTGGGGGAAGGGGGAAGGCGGACACTTATGGAGGGGGACATGGCTTATGCCCATTTGTTCCGTGGTATCCATGGGGGTTGGTTCCAGGCCCCTCTGCGGATGCCAAGATCCACAATGCTTGATCCTGTATACAAAATTACGCAGTATTTGTATATAATCTTCACATATCTTCCTGTACACTTTAAGTCATCTCAGGATTTAAAGGAAATGCTGTGTAAATAGTTGTATTGTTTAGGGAATAATGACAGGGAGCCTACATTTATGGGTGCAATTATTTTTCTAATAGTTTTTTTTTTTTTTTGACAGGCAGAGTGGATGGTGAGAGAAAGAGAGACAGAGAGAAAGGTCTTCCTTTTGCCATTGGTTCACCCTCCAATGGCCGCCGCAGTAGGCGCGCTGCGGCCGGCGCACCACGCTGATCCGATGGCAGGAGCCAGGTGCTTATCCTGGTCTCCCATGGGGTGCAGGGCCCAAGTACTTGGGCCATCCTCCACTGCACTCCCTGGCCACAGCAGAGAGCTGGCCTGGAAGAGGGGCAACCGGGACAGAATCCGGCGCCCTGACCGGGACTAGAACCCGGTGTGCCGGCGCCGCTAGGCGGAGGATTAGCCTATTGAGCTGCAGCGCCAGCCTTTCTAATAGTTTTGATCCTGTTTCCCCAGCTGGACACCTTCTTTCTTGGTTGACAACCTGGTCTTGGTGGGGCACATCCTTCAGCAGTTTCTTTACACAGGGAGCAAGGGAGGCCAATTTGTTTGAGTCCTTGCACATTTATAAAAAAAAGTCTTTTAAAAATTCTTTTTTATTTTATTTGAAAAGCCAAGAGACAGAGACAGAAACAAAAAGTCACACACACACACACACACTCCTTCCATCTGCTGGTTGCACTCCCCAAATGTGTGCAATGGCTGGGGCCAGTCAGGCCATAGGTGGCCACCTGGAACTCCATCCAGGGCTCCTACACAGGTGGCAGGGTCATCAGCTCTGGAGCCATCACTGCTGCCTCCAAGGGTGCACATCAGCAGGAAGCTGGAATTGGAAGTAGAGCCAGGGCTGGAGCCCCAGCACTCCAGCATGACTGTGAAAGTCGCAAGCGGTGTCTTAATTGCTTTCCTGAACACCTGCCCCTGAAAATGCCTTTGTTCTACTCTCCCACGTAGGGACAGTGGCTGAATGTGGAATGCCAGATGGAAAATTTCTCCCCTCCCCTCCCATGGAATGTTGAGAGCGTGGTGCCCTAATCTTCTAGCATCTGCTGTTGCTGCTGATTTTGATTCTGGTTCTCTCTCTCTCTCTCTCTTAAGATTTTATTTATTTATTTGAGAGATAGAGTTACAGACAGTGAGAGGGAAAGACATAGAGAAAGGTCTTCTATCCGTTGGTTCACTCTCCAGGTGGCCAAAATGGCCAGAGCTGCGCTGATCCTAAGCCAGGAGCCAGATGCTTCTTCCCAATCTCCCATGTGGGTGCAGGGACCCAAGGACTTGGGCTATCTTCTACTGCTTTCCCAGGCCATAGCAGAGAGCTTGATTAGAAGAGGAGCAGTGGGGACTAGAACCGGTGCCCATATGGGATGCCTGTGCTTCAGGCCAGGGCTTTAACCCACTGCGCCACAGTGCCAGCCCCTGGTTCTCTTTTTGTACCCTATGACAGCTCTCCAGAAGATTTATGGGTCTTCCTTTGTCCTTGGAGGTCTTACATTTCAAAATTGTTGTAGGTTCTTTTTTATTTATAATGGTGAGCCCTCAAGCAGACCTTTCCATATTAAAAGTTATACCCTTCCTATTCTGGGAATATTTTATATACATTTTTAGAAGATTTGTTTATTTATTTGAAAGGCAGAGTGATGGAGAGAGATCTTGCATCTATTGGTTCATTCCCCAAATTGCCTGCAACAGCAGGGCTGGGTCTTGCTGAAGCCAGGAGCCAAGAGTTCCATCTGGGTCTCCCACGTGGGTGGTAGGGACCGACGTACTTGACCCTTTATCTGTTGCCTCCCAGGATGCACGTTAGCAAGACCCTGGGTCAGAAGCCGAGTAGCTGGGACTTGAACCAGGCACTCTCTCATGGGACGCAGGCCTTTTAAGCAGCAGCCTGATCTGCTGCACCACAGTGCTGGCCCCTGTTATATGGTTTTTTAAAAAATTGTTTCCCTCCCCATCTGTTTTCCTTATTGTTTCTTTAATTCCGGTGTCATGTCTGTCTTTTCTCTTTTAGTTCTCTTTTCTGGCAGATTTCCTCTTACTGAATGTTTATTTCAACTGCTATGACTTATGTTTTTAATATCCAAGAATTCTTTTTCGTTCTCTGGTTATTTTCTTTTTCTGTAAAGGACAATGTCTTCTCTTATTTCTCTGGGACTTTTTACTAGAGGTTTGTTGAGAGCTGGACTTTGCATGGCTCTGGGTCCTTGGACACACACCTGACGCTCATCTGTGCTCTGGTCTGTGTTAGATCTGTGGATGCTATACTGTCTGGTTATTCAGAGAGGCCTTCAAAGCCGATTGGTGGGTCTGAGTGTGGGGGTGGAGCCTGAGCACATGTGGGTGGGGCTTTTATGGGGTTAGGGGATGAGGCTGGGGAGACCACACAGTGGCTGTGGCAGGAGCAGGAGGTGGGGGTCGCCACACCTTGTGAGGGGTTTGGACTGCAGTCTGGTTCCTCATCCCTATCCCTTGCTTTGCCTGTCTACCCCTCATTTGGAGCTCTCTTCCCACCACACCAGACAGCAAGCCGTGGGCAGGGAGGAAGTGGGCTCTGTATCCCCTGGCCCAGCTTCTGCAGAGTGGGCCAACTACAGCTGGTGAACATTCAGAAACAAATTGTATCTGTCACAGCCGTTTTTCTTGTCCTCATTCTCTAACCAGGCCAGCCCAGCAGCTTCCTGCCCAGCGTTCACAGGGTGTCAGGTGTCGTAAGTGACCCAAGTACAGGAAGGCTGGCCACAGGTAACATGCCAAGACCACATGTTTTATGTAGGGGACTTGTGCCTCCGTGGGTTTTGGAATGCACAAAGGAGCACCTACGCCCCGCAGATTCCGGGAGCCAACTGTAAACAGACTTCTACCTAAGCCCCCTTGGGCTTCGCCTGTTGCCAGTGTGTCCTGGGTGCCTGAGGCCTTCAGCAGGGCCACTCAGTTTCCTGCCGATCGCGAGCGTTCTTGCCAGGCACCCGGGCTTGTATCTTCCTCTGCTAATGTTCCTCCTCCATCTGTTTTCTGTCTTCCAGACGCTGTTGAAATCGCCTATCTATAATTGGCTCCTCTCATGTTCTCCTAGTTTTTGGATTTATACTGTCAAAAAATGCATTTGCTTTCACTGCAGTGGGTTTTCAGGGGAGAGGGTAAACACAGGTGGTCACGCCAGCTGTGGGGGGGGGGGCGGGCTGGGACCTCTCCCCGTGTCCTGGTGGCATCTCAGAGGTGATGCGAGCTGCTGTCCCAGCACCAGCCTTCCCAGTAGCCCTGATGGTGTTTTGTCTTTGGAGTCTTGTGCTGGGAAGTGAGACCTACAAGAAGTGAAATACCACCTCAGCTCCCACCTTGGGGAAGTGCCTAGCAGAAGCCAGGAGCCTCTGCCCATCAGGGCCACTTGCAGGGGTCTGTAGTTCCAGAGAGTGATAAGGCTGTCCTGGACTCCTTGCCTGGCCTCTGGCCCAGGGCTGTCAAACAGGGGAGGCCGGCTCCCAAGCAGGTGACACGAGGCATTCTTGCAGCACGTGACTGTGGAGGCCGGGGAGGCAGGTGCACGTCCCAGACAACAGGCAGCATGTCCTGGGTCAGGCACCCGAGGCAGCTGGCAGGGCCAGCTGGCTGGGAAGACTGGCCTCCTGGAGGGAGGACTGAGAAAGGAGGACGCCCATCCCCAGGGCATGCCTCAAGGCAGGGTGACTTAGGCAGGCTGTGACAAGGCAGAGCGGGGACAGGCCAGGGCCCTGGAATCTGAGCAGGACCATCAGGCCTTCTGTGGCAGCCGTGGGGATCCACGCGTGATCCTGTCAGGAATGGCAGGTGGACACGAGGCATGGAGGGGCAAGTCCCACCCATCACCAGGACCTGAACTTGTGCAAATTGAGGGGCAGGATTGGCCTGGGACCTCTTGCCAGCTCTGTGGCTGAGGGAATGGGAGAGCATCCTAGTGAGGTCCTGATATGTTTGCTGGTACCTCCCATGGTCCTGGGGATCTGTGGGCTCCTTTCACATACTGCTTCTGGCCCCTCACACAGACGAGGACCCGAGGCTCAGAGGGGTTGGGCAGGCGGGCCAGGATCGCACAGCTGGCCCATGACAGATCCAAGGTTCAGACTCCAGCCTGCTGCGTCTCCAGCAGTGACTCATGTGTGGCTCTTCAAGGGATGCATGGGGTCCATGCTTCGATGCCTGGGCCTCCTGTGGAAATCCCTGAAGCTGCAGCTAAAGTTGACCAAGGCCTGGCAGCAGTTAGTGGCTTTGCTTCTCCAATAACACAGCACACCCTGGAGGCCTGGGGTGCAGGGGACAGCTAAGAGTAAGAGCCATGTCCACCTCTCCCCAGAGCACAGCCCTGGGGGTGGGACAGTGCCCTCACTTCGTTGGAACCAGTAACAGGATTTAATTTGTGAGCCTGTCCTGAGCTCTCCTAAGTCTGCTGAGTTAATTGGGTCTGGGACGTCTGTGAGCTGTGATGAGCCAGTCCATCTCCAGCGGTTGCCAGAGTGCACCAGCGCTCAGGCCATACAGAAGGCACAGACAAAGGGAAAAGCTAGAGACAGAGAGGTCACAGAGCAGATGCAGGAACAGAAGCAGATGGGACCAGTGAGTGGAGTCACAGGTATAGAGGTGGAGACAGATGTGGATATAACAGATGCAGCTATAAATATAGGCTATACAGGCAGAGATATAGACTTCGATGCAGAAATGTGGGCGTGGATGTGGTTCTAGGGGTGACTATGGGCATAGATACAGGTACAGAGATCAGTAGATGGTGGCAAAGACAGCCCAGGCCAAGGCACGCTCTGCAAATAGCAACCATTACTGAGTGAGCTTAACCTCATGGCAAGCCTGTGAGGCAGCACTTTTGTTTTGTTTTAAAGATGTATTTATTTATTTGAAGGTCAGAGTTACACAGAGAGAAGGAGAGGCAGAGAGAGAGAGAGAGAGAGAGAGAGAGAGAGAGAGAGGTCTTCATCCTCTGGTTCACTCTGCAGTTGGCAGTCTGCAATGGCCGGAGCTGCGCTGATCCGAAGCCAGGAGCCAGGAGCTTCCTCTGAGTCTCCCATGTGGGTGCAGGGGCCCAAGGACTTGGGCCATCTTCTACTGCTTTCCCAGGCCATAGCAGAGAGCTGGATCAGAAGTGGAGCAGCCGGGACTAGAACCAGTGCCCATATGGGATGCCAGCACTGCAGGCTGCAGTTTTACCCCCTATGCCACAGCACCGGGCCCCGAGGCAGCAGTTTCAGTTGCCACTTACACATGAGCAACAAAGGCTCCAGGGGTGAGCGCCTTGCCTGGGTCACACGTGATGGACATTAGAGGTAGTGGGGTTGTGATGGGGTCAGGTGGCCTTGTGTGAGAGCGCAGGCTGCAGCCACAGCCTCCACAGCCCCCTACGCCTCCAGCTCCCAGTCCCCCAGCCTGGAGCATCTTGCTAGGACAGCAGGGAGACAGGCCAGACTCCATCCCAGCCCCTAGAGCCTGAGCAGAGGTGTGCAGCCCAGAGCCCAGGGAGTTGCGTGAAGCCTGGGAAAAAGTTCCTGGAGGAGAGCGGGTCTGGCCCAGTCCTGCCCATGACTGGGAGGAGAGACTGTTGCTCATTCCTCAGTGTGGCCTCCGATAATAAACCCTGATTACTGCTCTGCGGGGGACTATGGCTGGCTGTGATGTGACTAGGTCTGGCCAATGGGACATCTAGGAAGTGTCTTAAAGGGAGCTGACTTTCTCTGCCCCTTCTTCCTTCCAAGGGCTGACGTGGATGTAATGGCTGGTGCTCAGCAGCCTCTGAAGCCATGTTGAGGAGGGCAAGAAGGAGAGGAGGGGCCTGGGTGCCTGGTGGCAGTGCCATGGCCATGCTGCTCCAGCCTGTTGGAGACAAAGTTCATCTGTCTTGCTTGAGTCCCTGGGTTTTCTGTCACAGGGAGCCAAATGAGCCCTCCCAGGTCACACCTTTAATCCCTTTCCCTGCCACCACTGTTCCTCATGACAGCAGTCCTGTTGTTGTCCACTAAATGTCAAGTTTGTCCATTGCAGCTGTTCTTACCTTGAAGGTCAAGTGCATATGCTCATGGGCGTAGCGCAGGTAGACAGCAGGAAAGGAAGTTATTTCTAAATGGAGAAAGCCTGTGTGCATGGATGAGGTAGGAGTTGGCAGCCAGAGCAAGAGGTGCACAAACTCTCTGAGCCCCTTCCTGGCCCTGATGTGCCCTTAGTTGCCTCTTCTGTGGCCAATCCCCCTGTACCCTGAGCCCATTCTGGCTCTGGGAAGGTTGCCCATAAGGGAAGTGGTGGCTCAGGACATTGCTCTGTGCTGCCCGCTGGTGTCCCATAACTGGAGCTGGCACCTGTTCAGTGATTACGTGTTGAATAAATGAGTGCATGCATGCTCAGTGCCTCGACACAGACTCTCATTCTTGGGTCTGTAACTGTGACTCTTTTTAATTTTTTATTATCCAATAAGAGGGAGAGGGAGGGGAAGGGGACGAGCGAGAGAGCGCTTCCATCTGCTGGTTCACTCTCCAAATGCCCACAGTGGCTGGGGTTGAGCTGTGTCTGAGCCAGGCTGAGCCAGGCACCAGGAACTCAATCCAGGTTCTCCCATGTGGGTGGTGGGGACCCAGACACTTAAGTCATCGCCACCAGGAAGCTGAAGTTGGGAGCTGGAGCCGGGTATTGGCTGCAGGTATCTCAGTGGGCGCCGTAACTGATAGGCTCATTGCCTGCCCTGCCAGACTTTGGCCCTTTATTTTATTAGAGAGGCAGAGAGAGAGAGAGAGAGAGAGATCTGCCATCTGCTGGTTCACTCCCCAGATGGCTGCAACAGCTGGAGCTGCACCAATCTGAAGCCGATCAGAAGCTTCTTCTGGGTCTCCCACATGGGTGCAGGGGCCCAAGCCCTTGGGCCATCTTCTGTTTTCCCAGGCTGTAGCAGAGAGCTGGATCAGAAGTGGCACAGCTGGGACTTGAACCAGCGACCTATGGGATGCCGGCACTGCAGGCAGCGGCTTTACCTGCTGCGCCACAGCCTCGGCGCCAGGTAGTTTCTTTCAATGTGTGGCATGAAGAGGTCCACTGTTCTGGACTGCAGAAAGGGCAGCACAGGAGGCAGGGGGCTGGTGTGGTAACAACGGTCCTATGACCCTGCTGGACGCTGAAGAGGCCAGGCCAGCCATCCCTGGGGAAGTGGGGTCCCAGCTGACGCCTGAAGGCAGAGCAGAGGTCAGCTGGGTGGACACAGTGCGTGTGAGCGCGAGTCTGAGGCAGATCCTGTGTGTGAGAACGTGATGGTGGGAGGGGCTGCACCCATGGCAGGGGCTGTCCTGCCGCTCCTGCTGCTGCTGCCTGTGGTTACAGAGGCCCTTCCGGCTGGGCCCCAGGATCTCACTCTTTGTCTCCCCTTTCTCCAACACACTTTCCTGTAGCCACATGTGTCTGGGCAACACCCAGGCTACAGGGGCCCCACCTCTAAGTCAGACTCCCTTTTCTGCAGGGAAGAGAAGAACAAAGACAGCCCGGTGGGCAGCCACAGAAATCCTGGGTCTGATCCCCTGAGCCCCGCGCTCATAGGCCATGCATAGCCTCTCCCACCTGCGCACCGGCAGCCCACATGGGGGGCTGAGTCACCTCTGCGGAGCCCTGGTGGGCGCAGGGCTCTGGGGACTAAGACTCAGAGAGAACACTGGGGAGGGGTGCCGGCCGAGTGCAGGCCCCGCTGAGCGCCTCGGTACATCCTGCACTTCTAGAAACTGATCGATTCTCCTGCTTCCTTTGATTCAACTTCTGTTTTCCCTCAGCCCACTGGATCTCTCAGCTAGTTAATTCCAACTGTAATAAAAAGAAATACACAGAACTGCACACTCACGCCAGATGAGGCTGTGAGGCAAACAGCAGGCCCCGGGGGCGGGACTGAGCCGCACGGAGCCCACAGGGTCATAGTCATACTCTGGCACTTGAATCAGATCGTGTTTGGCTCAGTGTGGGAATGTGAGCTGGGGCTCCGGGGGCACGGGGGAGACCATTGCTGTCCTCACGATGGTGACACAGTGTCCTGTTCCTCAGGCACAGCTCTCTTGCTTGTAGCCCACCTGCCCCTGAGCACCTGCCTGCCCCATACAGCACCGTGTGAGACAGGCCGCGGGTGCCCTTGTCGCACAGATGGCACTCCCGGGCTTCTGTCTTTAAGGCTCCTGGCCCTCTCTGTGCCTCCCCCCTTCTCCCACCTCCCACAGCTTTGGCCTCCTGAGCTTGGAGTCCCTCCTGGATCGTTCTTCCGGCTGGCCCACAGCTTGCCACGTGCACCCTGGCTGACTACTCTGCCTGGATATGGGGTTCCTGAAGGAGAGCTGGCTGCCCCAGCAGACGCCCTCCTTGGGGGACCACAGCCAGCCCAGACATGGCCTCTCGCGGGGGTCTGGTTGGGGAGCACTGCTTCATCCAGGGCCCCGGGGACTGCTCTCTGAGCGCGTGTCTCCAGGAGAGGGCAAGACCTGAAGGGAACTGCGGACTAACTGAAAGCCCACATGCACAGGAGTGGAGCGCCCCTCCCCCAAGCTGGCAGGGCCAGGTGTGAGCTCCTGAGCGCGGGGCTGGGGAAGCTCCTGGGTGGTCAGGATGATGGGCCTAGGAGGGTAGTAGCTCTTTGCAGGCTGTGTGGACGTATTTCTGTGCGTTATGTGCAGGCACAGCTGTTCCGATGGGGTAGGAAAAGAGGCCTCAATCCTAGAACTGCCCCTTGGAATCCTCCCACAGGACTCCCTCCAGGCTTCCTTAAGTCCTGGAGTTCCCTGTTCCTGTCTCTATTTTCTCTTTCTGAAAGGAGGGAAAGACGAGGGGAAGTGGTCAGGGGCTCGGGTACTGGGGTTTGACTACTGGCTGTGTAAAGCTGTGTGACCTAGAGAATGTTGCTGAACCCCTCTGAGCCTTGGTTTCCTTATCTGAAATGTGGGGCTAATAGCATTCCTCTTGCTGGCGGCCTGTAAGGATCCCATGTGTTAAAAAATGTGCAGGGGCTGACGCTGTGGGGTAGCAGGTAAAGACACCCCCTCCAACCCCAGCATCCCGTATGGGCGCTGGTTCAAGTCCTGGCTGCTCCACTTCTGATCCAGCTCCCTGCTAATGGCCCAAGTGGTTGGGTCCCTGCTACCCATGTGGGAGACCTGGATGAAGCTTCTGGCTCCTGGCTTCAGCCTGGCCCAGCCCTGGCTGTTGCAGTCATCTGGGAGAGTGAATCAGTGGATGGAAGATCTCTCCTTCTCTCTATATATTGCTTTCAAATAAAATAGATCTTTTTAAAAACTGTGCAAAATACCCAGCTTAGAGGAAGCAGTTGGTTAATGATAATTCACACTATTTTGCATTTAATTTACTTGAGAGAGAGAGAAAGAGGGCTCCCATTCACTGCTTCACTCCCCAAATTCCCGCAAGGGCCTGAGGATGGCCCAGGCCAAAGCCAGGAGCTGGGAACTCAATCCAGGTTTCCTATGGATGCAGGTCCCTGGATGCAGGGACCCAATTACTTGAGCGATTATGGCTGCCTCCCAGGGTCTGCGTTAGCAGAAAGCTGGAGGCAGGAGCCAGAGCTAGGGACAGAACCCAGGTCCTCCAATGTAGAATGAAGGCGCTCTAACCTGTGACATAACTGCTAGCCCAAAGCCCACCCCAGTAAATAACATTGTTACTCTACTGACTCTGATGCCTCAAGCTGACAGCTTTTCTCACACCCATATTCAGCCCCAGCTCCTCTGGGGAGTTTCCCACGTGCATTGTCTTAGGGGGACACCACGAGCTATGTCGTCAGTGCCACATGGAACTGAAATATGCACTGTAGGTCACCACCCCTTGGGCCCCAGGAGACCCCCTAACAACAAAGATCCACTTTCCTGCATTCCCACGTGAGGCCAAGAAGGAGGAGGACCTGTGCCACACCACAGCTCATGTCCACCCTGGTAAAGGGCTGCTGCTACAAAGAAGGGCCTTTGACCCTCCTCAGGGAGGGGTCTGTTCCCAGCTGCGGCAGCCAGCAAACAGCGTGGAGAGGAGCTGCAGGGTTTCCTGAGCTGGGGACTTGGAAGCCCGCAGGCCAGGGGCAGGCTTCCCTGTGACCAGAGCAGAGCAGGTCCAGCCTGGCCAAGGAGCCTGGCAGGGCAGGTTTTGGCTGCCCTGGGCACACGCTGCTTGCTTGTGGTTTCTTTTTCCCGCAAAGCCAGGCATTCACTGTACCGAGCAGGGCTAGTTTTAAATGGGCCACGTACGTTAGAGTGTATTTCACTTGAAAGTTTTTCAGATGCACGCACTACAACAGACTCTGGCTAAACTGCCTTCCCATCCATCTACCTATCTAGTGAGGATCACGCCTCCAATCTGGTCTCCGTGCTAAAACTGCTGGCTTACAATCTGCCAAGCCCGGAAGAATCAAGAGCAGCATTGTTATAAACCTAAGGCTAGTGATAAGAATAGTGAAGACTCCTCACGCCTTTGAAGTGGAGATAATTGCTTAACTTGCTAATACTGAAAATGTGTGTGTTGCCTGAGAAGTCTGCCGCAAGTCAAGGCCACAGTGGACCCCGTCATTTTAGGGGTGCCCCTCGTTGCACCCCAGTTCCCCGTGCAGAAGCCATCCCCTTGGTGTGCACAGCTGCTGGGAGACCAGCAAGACGGCACAGAGGCACCCAGAGCCCATATGGCCCTCACATTAGGAACATAAATAGGTGACGCGGCAGTTCCTACTCGTCAAGCACTAAAGCTTAATTGGACCAGAAATACTCCCTGGTCCCTGCTTCTGCAAGACAGAACTCAGCTGTCACAAGCATCTGTGGTCTCCGGAAGGGACAAGTGAAGTTCTGCGGGCTGGACGCTTGGAGAAGCAGCAGATTTCTTCCTGCTGTGTGCCAAGTGTGTGCACGGTGTTTGGTTTTCTTTGCAAGTCTGAGCCTCTGGCCCTGGGGCTGCTGTCCTGAGCACCCCTGGGTCTCCTACACTCCACTGCGCCCTGACCCACAGGGGAGACAGCCAGCTGGAGCCCTGGGACTGCAGGCCCTAGAGCCACAGGGGGAAGGGAGACCTCGGATGGGCAGGGAGAAAGGCGGGCAGGCAGGGGAAGCTGTGGGGGCTAAGACAGCACACTCACATGTTTGACAGGTACTTATTGAGCGCTTACTGTGTGCACCAATGATCAAGGAGAGGCCGACAGTAAGCAAACACATGGACTTGGTGAGACCTGGCAGGGAAATGTGCTTTGAAGAAAAATGAAGCGAAGTAAGGGGAGAGGCAGGGAGCAGGGGCGGCTCCCGTGGTGCAGGCAGACCAGCCGGTGTGAGAGGGGCTGCCAGCCCAGCAAAGTGGAGAACCAGGGCAGGGGAGCTAGAGGGACAGCGCTGGGGACCTTGCTGTGGGCTGGAGAGTTTATTTTTTACTGTGAAATATATTTTAAGTAAATCATACCCTAAGAATCTGTAAGCACGTTTTGTACACATTGTATCTTAAGTAACAGGAAGCAGAAGAAATAACAGAGCTGTAGAGGAAGGCAGTCGGTGCACAGCTGCCCTTGAGACAGTGGTGGATGAATTAGGGCTCCAGAGTCGCCTTTCAGATGCTGTTTTGGACCATGATATAGCTTTTTTTTTTTTAAGATTTATTTTATTTATCTGAAAGGCAGAGTTAGAGAGGAAGAGACGGGGGGAGGGGAGAGAGGAGAGAGAGAGAAAGGGAGAGAGATCTTCTATCTGCTGGTTCACTCTCCATATGGCTGCAACAGGCCAGGTTAAAGCAAGAGCTTCATCTGGGTCTCCCATGTGGGTGCAGGGGCCCCAGTACTTGGGCCATCCTCTGTTGATTTTCCAGGTGCATTATTAGGAAGCTGGATCAGAAGTGGAGCAGCTAGAACGTGAACTAGCACTCATATGGGGGACTGGCACTGCAGGTAGTGAATTTACCAGCTACACCTCAGAGCTAGCCCCCACAACATAGTTTTTTTTTAAAATTTTCTTTTATTTATTTCAAAGACAGAGTTACAGAGGGAGGTAGAGACAGAGTGGGCCGATCCGAAGCCAGGAGCCAGGATCTTCTTCCAGGTCTCCCATATGGGTGCAAGGGTCCAAGGACTTGGGCCATCTCCTACTGCCTTCCCAGGCTGTAGCGGAGGGCTGGATCAGAAGTGGAGCAGCCAGGACTGAAACTGGTGCCCATACGGGATGCCAGAACTGCAGGCTGGGTCTTTAACCTGCTGTCACAGTGCCGGCCCCCACAATACAGTTTTTACCTTAGCTCCTTTTCCTCATTAGAAAAGATCTTTTTGGAGGGGCTGGTGCTGGGCATAGTGGGTAAAACCGCCGCCTGCAGTGCCAGCATCCCATATGGGCACCAGTTTGAGTCCCGGCTGTTCCACTTCTGATCCAGCTCTCTGCTATGGCCTGGGAAAGCAGAAGATCACCCAAGTTCTTGGGCTCCTGCACCTGCATGGGAGACCTGGAAGAAGCTCCTGGCTCCTGGCTTTGGATCAGCTCTGTTACAGCTATTGCAGCCATTTGGGGAGTGAAGCAGTGGGTAGATGACCTCTGTAACTCTGCCTTTCAAATAAATAAATAAGTAAATCTTTTTGTTTGTTTGTTTTGACAGGCAGAGTTAGACAGTGAGAGAGAGAGACAGAGAGAAAGGGCTTCCTTTTTCCATTGGTTCACCCCCCAAATGGCTGCTATGGGTGGTGCTGCGCCAATCCGAAGCCAGGAGCCAGGTGCTTCCTCCTGGTCTCCCATGCGGGTGCAGGGCCCAAGGACTTGGGCCATCCTCCACTGCCTTCCTGGGCCACAGCAGAGAGCTAGACTAGAAGAGGAGCAACCAGGACAGAATATGGCGCCCCAACCGGGCCTGGAACCCAGGGTGCCGGTACCACAGGTGGAGGATAAGCCAAGTGAGCCATGGAGCCAGCCTAAATAAGTAAATCTTAAAAAAAAAAAAAAAAAAAAAAAAAGGTTTATTTGGAAATGCAAACTCTGTGGACACAGCTGAATTACATGGACAAGATTAACTGCCTGCAAATTACTCGTAAGCTTCAAAGAACAGACGTCCCCAGCTTACGCTGCTTCTACTCAAAACTGTTTGACTTGATAAAATGGAAAGCTTTAAGCAACCTCTGGAAACTGTCCTGCAAATTTTGGTTTTGGATCTTGTTCTGGGCTAGTGATGTGCAGTATGATCCTTGTGCAAGAGGCTGGACAGCTGCTGCAGTCACCCCGCAGTCCTGGGGGCAAAAGAGCAAGACTCCAGTGCGCAGTGCTAGAAGGCGCAGCAAGTGAGGTTGATTCTACACCTCGTGGTCTTGGGCTCTTGTCCACTGAGTCTGGGTTTATTGAGAGAGAACCCATCACCAGGCCAGGTGCCTCTGTTTCACTTGACCCAACTTTCCCTCTTGCCCCCACTGAATGCTGACAGATACTTCCCTAGACGCCCTGCCAGCAAGACTAAAACAGACCCCAGGAGCAGGTGCCCTTTCCACAGGTCCCACCGAATTCCAGGCAGGTGGGTGCTCTCCTTGGGTGGATGGGCGGAGGCAGCTCTTGGTGCACCTGCTGGTCCAACGAGCCTTACATCTTTTTGTCAACGTCTCTTGTTAAAATTCCTCCATGGGTTTCAGGGCCCATGCGGCACAGTGAATCTGGAGAGGCAGCAGGATTTCGTCGGGGCTGTATTTACCTTCACGTTGGCGCGGCCCTGAGCATGTTCCAGGCTTTTGCCCAATTTAGCCAAGCAATAAAGCCTAGAAAGCAAACAGCCTAGGAGCAGCACAGGTGATAGTCACTGACCACAGAGAGATCAAGCCAGGCTTGGTCGCAAATGCAGCCCCAGACAGCAATCGCCTGACACGTAGTGGTGTTAACAATGGCTCCAGCCTTCTGATTTCTGCTTCTGCTCCCAATGCTGCTGCTCATACAAGCAGGGCCTCCGAGGAGGTGGAAGTCATGTACACTGGAACCGCCTGAGACACCAGGGTGATGCTGTCCCTGTTGGTGGTGAAAATGAACCCCCAGCAGGGAGCTCTGTGCACAGCAAGGCAACCACTGGACACACCCTTTTTGCTCCATGTTTCCTACCGGGATGCTGACGGCCACGCTGAAGTCTGTAGAGATCATGCATGCGATGCTGGGCAGCTTGAACATGATGGACCAGGCTCCCAGCTCCACCATGCCCCGGATACTTCTCTGGAAGCTCCCATGGTAGGAGAAAGCTGGGGGTGCCAGGTGGAAGAAAGAGGCCCAGTCCCACAGGCCTGCCCCATGTAGCATGGTGCAGTGTTCTCCTGAGAACGTAGAGAAAGCCGGAGGAGGGCCAAAGTGAACCGGGCAACTGCGGTAGTGGGCACAGATCCCATCGCCCCAACATGCAGTGGCAAGAGCATTGAGGTGGGCTGCGATTCCAGTTACGATCCTGGCAGTGCAATGGGTTCCCAGGATAAGCATAAGGTTAACTTGTTTTTGTTTTTGACAGGCAGAATTAGACAGAGACAGAGAGAAAGGTCTTCCTTTCCATTGGTTCACCCCCCAAGTGGCTGCTATGGCCGGTGCGCTGCACTGATCAGAAGCCAGGAGCTGGGTACTTCCTCCTGGTCTCCCATGGCGGTGCAGGGCCCAAGGACCTGGGCCATCCTCCACTGCACTCCCGGGCCACAGCAGAGAGCTGGACTGGAAGAGGAGCGACTGGAAGTGGAGCAACCGGAACAGAATCCAGCACCCCAACTGGGACTAGAACATGGGGTGCTGGCGCCACAGACAGAGGACTAGCCTATTGTGCCGCGGCGCAGGCCGCATAAGGTTAACTTGTAACATGTATAGAAAGGTGGCAGGAGGAGTAGGGGGAAAGGATCCCAACGTGGGCCTGGGTGAACCCGGGTATGGCTGGGTCCCGACAGCAGAGCATCAGGTGTGTCGGGTGTCGAGGGAGAGCACCCAGCAGGGCTGGCAACAGAGAGGCAGGGAAAGCTGCCCCACTGCAGGTGACACTCCTGTGCCTTGAGGTCAGGCTCCCGTATGTCAGGGAGATGGGGGTGTCGCAAGCAGAAGAGGAGCTGCAGCCCCCAGAAACACCAGTGACATTGGCAACTGCAATTGTGAATGTGATAGAGTCCAGTGCCAGCTTGTCCAGGTGGCCACAGAACACAGAGCAGATGCAATTGATCAAGAACACCGTTGCTTCGCCAAGAACGTGGGCCACCGGGGCCAGGAGCCCATAGCTCTTCTCCAAAGCCAGACAGCACCAGGCAGTGCATCCTGTGGCCCTTGGGGTGCCCTCCAGGCTCCAGGCCAATGTGCAGGCTCCACAGGGACCTCTGAGCGCCTGCTGGATGGTTTTGAGAGGACATAGTGGGCAGTGTGCAGTCATTATTGACAGGGCCCACAGGGTGGGGAGGGGACTCCTAGATGCTGGGACTAAATCCCTCGCCCTGTGAAGTCCTTCAAGCCCAGGGGCGCCACCACCATTTAGCAGGAGGAGGGATCACAGCCCAAAGTAGGGACAGACTCATCAGAGGTCACTCACCTGGAGAGTAGGCAGGCAGAATGGCAGTGCTAGCCTGGGGGCCAACTTTAAGCAGTGGGGAAGAAAGGAGAGTGGGCAGGTCCTGAGGCCTCAGGTGGACCGAGGCGTGGATTGCCAGGTGCACTTCTGCAGAGACAGCATCGGCTCTCTCCTCTCTCTACAGTTCCGTCCTTACTCCCCACCCAGACTCATGGTGAGGTGCCATGGGTCAGACACATCCTCAGTGGAAACTCCTGCACCCTGATTCCCCCCGGAGAGCAGGCCTGCCAGGGGACTCGGCCCCAGCCTGGGGCAAGGGAAGCCTGGCTGTGCTGGGTGGGCTGCGGACTCTGTGTGCAGGTGCAGCCAGGGGTGCTGCTGCAGGCCCGGGTGGGCAGATTCTTGGCTTTCTCTGTTCAGTACCCTCTCAGAGTTGCTGTTGAGCCATGGGAAGCTCTGGGGGGCACTGCCCACTTCTTGGAGGGCCTATTAATGTCATCATGTGCCAAAGCTAGGCCGACTCTGGCATGTTAGCTGGCCACTGGAGGGATCCTTCAGTCCACATGATAGTGCAAGGGCCTCTCCTTAGAGACATTAATTAGCCCCCAATTAATGCCAGACAGAAGCTCACCCCAGCTAGGGAGTAGGCTTAGCTCCAGCCCTGGCATCTGTCCCTGGCTCGCCTGCAAACTGCCCAGCAAATCCCAACGAGGCTCATTCTTCTTATCAAAACAACACAGAAGCTAAACGTGGATAATCAAGGGCCTTTGGAGAGAGTCATTGATTTCCTTGGTGTCATTGAAGACTGTCCCCAATCCGGGTATCCCCAGCTCTGCCGCTAACTTGTGCGCCTGCTCTGCTCCATGGCCCAGCACCCAGCGCCCTTGCAAGCAGCAGCCTGAGTCTTTAATTATCAGCTCGGGAAGACTAATGAAGCATTTCTGTGGGAGGGGGCGCCAAGGTTTCTCCGCGAATTGCCTCGAGCTGCTCGTCTGGGGATTTCTGAGGCATAGGGTGCTGCCACAGGGACCCCTCCATCCCCAAGACAACCCTGAGGGCCAGCTCTGGCAGTTAGGTGAGCGAGAGGGGCTCGGGGGCCAGGGCAGGAGCAAACAGAGGCAGGAGGCAAAAGCAGGCTATGGCTCCTGCGTGGGTTTTCCTGCTTACCACAGGGAGCTGCAGGACACCCACACTCTCCACGTGAGCACTGAGGGGATGAAAGAACAACCAGGCCCGAGCCCAGCCCCAGAGATTCACGGCTTGGGGTGGGGGTGGGAGGCACAACCAGGAGCAGGCACTCAGAGCAGGCTGGCTCTGGGAGCCTCCTCCTCTCTCTCTCTGTAGCAGCCTTGGGAACACACTCCTGGGGGTCCTGGATCCAGTGGCTGCGCAGGGAAGGGGCAGCATGGGCTCAGAGAGGCTTCTGCACCACGGGCAGAAGGTGCAAGGTGATGCTCTCCCTCCTGCACTCCTGGCCAGCACAGCCCAGCACACAAAGACACCTTCGGGCGGAACAGTGGTGGGGAGGAGGTGGAGGTAGGGTACTTTTGAACATTTGTTTATTTAATTTATTTGAGAGAGAGAGAGAGAGAAAGAGAAACCTCCTGTCCACTGGTTCATTCCCCAACTGCCTGCAACAGCCAGGGCTGGGCCAGGATGAAGCCAGGAACCAGTATCTCCATCCGGGTTCTCCTGTGTGGGTAGCAGGAACCCAAGGGCCTGCACTGTTTCCCACTAGCATGAAGCTGGGGTGGAGAGCAGGCATGCCAACATGTGAGGTGGGTGTCCCAAGCAGTGGCCCACTCTGCAGAATATTTTAAAATAGCTGGCAGGGGTAGGAGTGGGGCTGGGAATGACAAAAGGGTCAGGGCTAGGATCAGGATCCCCTCCAACCCAAGTGCAGGAGATGGACATCGGCCCCGTGCCTTCCACAGGCCAGGGCTGCACACATGCTTGTACACACATGCACGCTCAGGGAGGGCAGCAGTGGGACATGAGAGCCAGGGGCAGGAGGAGGATTGGAGGCTGCTTCACGGCATCTATCCTCCCGCCTTGATCGTCGCTCCAGCTCCAACAGCAAGGCAGACGCGGCCCCTTAGCATGGCTCTGGAAATACGAGCGCAGTCGACCAAGCATCCAGAGGCCTCCAGCTGCTGGCAGTGCTGCTACACGCTGGGTGAGAGGGAGCTGCTTTCAACTGTCTCCCTGGGGGAGAACTGAGTGCAACCGAGTCCACGGCGACAGCCACTGGCCGAGAACACGACTTTCGCCTGGAGACACAGCTTGTCCTTTTGAATTTTAGTATTCTGGCTTTTATTTTTATATTGGGGGATCTCTTTCCAGTTGAAGTCTGCAGAAAAGTTTATATTTCAGTAGCTCTGCTAGGGCTGGAAGTGAGCAGGCCACTGCCCTGGCTGTGGTGCCACTGCACGGCTAAGAAGCAGGGTGCTGGGCTGGGTGCTCTCAGTCATCAGCTTTAGGGTTCAAGCCAATGCTGGCCCCAGGACTCGAATAGGGAAGGGAAACCACCCCTCTGAGAATTACCCAGGTTGTCTCTCACCGTGCAGCTGGGCCATCTGAGTCCCCCAGATTATGTCCTTTCTTAAAATATCGTCAGTACATGGGCAAATACAAGTTCATTTCCCATTTTACACCTCCAGGTCCCCCAGTGCTTAGGCAGGCAGCCCTGGCCCTCAGAGGAGGGCTGCTGAACCACAGGCATCTACATACACAACACAACTGTTCTGATCCATACTGAACAACACAGCAATCTTTCTGTGTATTAGCAAAGTTCATATAAATGACAACTTTTACGTGTTTCATGTTCCTCTGGGGATGGGCTCCCACCATGCCCAGCCCTTGGGGCACCAGTGCAGCAGGAGCCCTCCAACCCAAGTGCAGAGTCTGGAACCTGCTCCTGCCAAGCCTGAGCTCACTGAACCCCAACCCCGCCCTGCCCCACCATGTGTGCTGACTCAGCGATGTTTGTCTGCAGCAGTGAGGACCAAGCCTTCTAGCAAGGGGGACTTTCCTCACCATCACAGCTCCCTGTCTTGTGCCCCGGCCCAATCTCCCACTCAGGGCAAAGATCCTTCACCAGTGTGGGGCCAGTGCCCTTCCTCCTGTTGTCTCATCTTGCTTGATATCACACTCCGCCTCCTGCCACAGCTTTCCTTGTCTCTTGGTGCCAGTCTCTTACCTGCCTCCTGTCTACAGCACTGCTCTCTTCAGCTTCTTGGGATCCTGGCCCCTTATTATTGATTTAGAATTTCCAACAATGCAACTCGCTATTGCCAGTACACAGGGGACTGGTGTCTCCCCAGGCCGCTCCTTGGTAGGTTCCAGATCCATTTCTAAGGCAAGAACATATCCCAGGGGGTCTGTGCACTTCCTAGCGCATCCCTGCACAAGGCCCTGAAGGCCAGGTTTATCTCTTTTTGCAGTAAAGTGGGTTCAGATTCTGCCAGCCTGGTGGTCTCAGCATCTTAGATTGCTCATTTCATTAGCAGTCACATGAGTTTCCAATTCTGTCATCTCTTCTGATCATTATCTTCGATAAATAAGAATTTTCTCTCCTCCTAATCATCAGAAGAGTTGAATATGGACCCCTGAGTATTACTGCTTTAAGTTTTAGTTGGACACAGATTTTTACATATTTGATGATGCTGGGTATACTCTATATTTTTTTAAGCTAGAAACCTCTTATTTAAGGTACACAAACCATGCATTTCATATATACTAATTTGGGAACTCAGTGATTCTTCCCATTCTATTCTCCCTCCCTCCCACACTCCCGTCCTTCTTCCTTTTCTATTCCCATTCTTATTTTTTACAAAGATCTATTTTCAATTAACTTTATACACATAAAGTTAACCCTACACTAAATAAAGAGTTCAACAAATAGTATGAAAAAAACCCAAAAAAGCAAAAAGCCCTGTTCCTCAACAGTTGAGACAAGGGCTGTTCTAAGTCATTGCATCTCAAAGTGGCAATTTCACTTCTGTGGATTACCTTTTAGGTGCTCTACTAGTTACCACAGATCAGGGAGAACATATGGTATTTTTCTTTTTGGGACTGGCTTATTTCACCAAGTATAACAGTTTCTAGCTGCACCCATTTTGTTGCAAATGACAGGATTTCATTTTTTTCACCACTGTGTAGTATTCCATTGTGTACAAGTACCATAATTTCTTTATCCAGTCTTCAGCTGATGGACATATGGGTTGATTCCATATCACAGCTATTGTGAATTGCGTTGCATACTCTTATTTTTTTTAAAGAGAAAAATATCATGAATTTATGCTGATACTTTCAAATCAAATTTAAAATCACAGGGTTCTTATTTAACTTGGTTGAGTTTACACTTTCTTTTCTCTGATGAAAAGCCTGGTTTTTAATGACTTTGACATAATTACTTATTTGCCTTATTCCACAATATAACTATAATGGTTTCAAAATAGCTATATGAACATTGCTGCTGACAGTGAGATTGCAGAGTGCAGTTTAAGATTTCTTTGTGGTTCATTTTGTACTTAGAAAATACCCCACCAGGACTGTGTAATCACAATTCTTTACTTTAAAGTCATTTGAAGTAGTTATTTTCTCTGCATTGTTGTGCCTCCAACTTGATGTGCACTTGGGCACATTTCTTTCCCTTTATTTTCAGCTTAAGACTTGCTTTTTTGCCTTTTTGATTTTGTAAAAATGAAATTTGGATTCAAATCAAAACTACATATCAGGATATATTGAGAGAAGCCTAGCTCCTCTCCCTAGCTCCTCCATCCTGATCCCTCTCTCTGCATAGGTAACTTTTTATTAGTGTTTGATTTATCCATTTATTCATTTTTTAAAAAGATTTTATTTATTTATTTATTTATTTTTGTTTTGTTTTTTAAGGGAAAGGGTTTATTGGGGAACACCCAACAGACCGTAGTGAAGGGGCGGCAAAGGAAAAAGAGAAGGAGACTGTAAGAGAGAGAGACAGAGAGGAGGGAGAAGAGAGACGAGAGGAGGAGAGATGCCAAGAGAGGCCAAGAGAGCAGGGAGCAGAGCCAAGAGAGCACGTGTTTAGGAACAGGCCCTTTTAAAACTTTGCCTGAGGGCGGGCAGGGAAGCAGGAGCAGCAAATCCCATTAGGATGGGGGTGGAGCCTGGCTCAGGTAGCTGGGCTGTGTGGCCACCTGGCTAAAACTGCACCAGTTTCCTAACATTCCCCACTTTTGTTTTTTATAAAGCAGGATTTGTATGGGGTTACATTAGTCCCAAAAGTCCAGGAGGGAAAAAGATTTTATTTATTTTTTGATAAGCAGAGTTACAGAGAGGAAGAGGTAGAGGAAGACAGAGAGAAAGGTCTTTCATCCACTGGTTCACTCCCCAGATGGCCACAACAGCCAGAGCTGCCCTGGACTGGAAGAGGAGCAGTCGGGACCTGAACCGACACCCATATGGGATGCCAGCACTGCAGGCAGTGGCTTTACCCGCTACGCCACAGTGCCAGCCCCCATTTATTCATTTTTAAAAATGTAAGCAAAGACATATACAGTCTCCTTCTCTCCTCCCATTGAGGAATGGACAAATTCTTGGCCCCTCTCCCCATGGGGAGATGAAGGTTCTTTCTCTGCCCTTGACCCACGGTTGGTTCTGTGGCTGCTGGAACCACTGGAGTGTGGCAGCGGGGAAGCTCTGGCTGCTCCAGCCCCTAGAGGATTGGCAGCCTCCACTGCCTCCTTGGGTGCTCACTCTCGGGATTCAGGATCAGCTGTCCAAAGAGCCCAAGCCAGCCACGTGCAGTCAGAGAAGTCCTAGGCCCTCAGCCGTGCCCTCAGAGGCACCAGACACGTGCCTGCATCACCAGAGATGGTCCAGTCTAGCTGCCAGATAATCATGGCGCAGGAGAAAGCCCAGTCCACTGGCAAACTTGGGGAGACAGGGCTTGTTAGCGGCTGGTGTAAGCCAGTGAGCTGTGGGATGGGAGGTTACACAGTAATCGATAACCAAGCATCTTCCTTACACAGAAGGAAGCCATCTATGGATGCCACTCTGCACCCTGCTCTTACCAGTCCATGCGTGCTGGAGCTCACTGTGTATCCTGCATGCACTCCAAGTGGTAGCTTAACTGCTGTGCCAAGCTCCCACCCTCACAATTGGCTTTTTTTTGTTGTTAAGATTTATTTATTTATTTATTTGAAAGGCAGAGTTACAGAGAAGTAGAGAGAGGTAGAGAGGTGGGGCGGGGGGGGGGGGTCCTGTTATTCACTGGTTCATTCCCCAAATGGCCTCAATGGCTGGAGCTGGGCTGATCCTAAATCAGAGCCAGGAGCTTCTTCTGGGTTTCCCATGTGGGCGCAGGGGCCCAAGGACCTGGGCCATCTTCTACTGCTTTCCCAGGCCATAGCAGAGAGCTGGATTGGAAGTGGAGCAGCCAGGTCTCAAACTAGCACCCATGTGGGTTGTTGGCACTGCAGGTGGTGACTTTAAACAGCTATGCCACAGTGCCGACCCCACAATTGGCTTTAAACTTGTGTGTATGATTTCTTTGTGAAGCTATTGGAGATACCAGAGAATACATTTGTATTACTATTTTAATTGTACATTTATGGGGCACAGCGTGGTAATTTGATACATGTATACAACATGTAATGATCAAATCATGTTGGTTGGCATTTCCATCTCCTTAAACATGAACATTTTTTGATTGGCATTCAATAACTGTCCATATTTATAGGGCTCAGTGTGCTATTTCAATACATGTTCACAAGATGCACTGATCAAATCTGGGTCATTAACATCTCTATCTCCTTAGGAGAATACATTTTTCACCTCTCAAAAATAGGCTTCAGAGGAAAAATAATGTGATGGATAAGAATTCCAATAACAAACTAACACTTATTTAGAGAGCATGAAAAGAGAGAGTGCCCCCTCCCCATTACATTAGTGCAAAATGAGTTTAGGAAAGGCTGCCAGGGAGAGGGAGGAGAGTTCTACAGAGAAAGCTTCTGGGTTGTGATCATTGTTGTTTTGTTCAACACCTCTTTACCTCCAGCTTCTTAAACTGAAAAAAATTAAAGGGTGTTAAGTGGGGCATAAGTGTTTGCCAAAATACTAATATCAGTTGTCTCTGCGGAGTGTTACTCAGGGTAAATTCCCTACTAAGCATTTCTGTACTTTTCCATGCCTTTTCTGGACATTTCCGTCTTTTATAACTGTGAAGATCACTGGCACAGCCCTAGAGGAGGTGCTCAGCATGGTGCTAAGATGCCTGCACCCCCCGTTGGAATGCCTGAGTTTCAGTTCCTGGCTCTGGCCCCTGACTCCAGCTTCCTGCCAGTGCAGACCCTGGGAGGCAGCAGTGGTGGCTCAAGTAATTGGGTCTCTGCCACCCATGTGGGCGACCTGGATTGAGTCCTGGGCTCCTGGCTTTGGCCTGGCCCAGCACCAGCCAATGTGGGAATTTAGGTAGTGAGCCTGTGATGGGAACTCCCTCTTCCTCTGTGTCTCTTCCTCTGGAATTAAGAAAAAAAAAAATCACAGAATCTTTCCTCCCTCCCTCTTTTCCTCCCTCCCTTCTAGTAGGAAATGAGGGAAAAGAGGCATATTAGGCAGGCTTCTCCAGGGGAAGAATTTAAAACGTGAAAGGGATGTATATGAAGGACTAGGCTCCTGTGGTTGCTCAGGCTGCGAGCTGGAGACCCCGGAGAGTGGAAGGTGCAGTGAGCCTGACTCCAAGTCTCCAAGTTCACAGGCAGCAGAAGGCCAACGCAGCATACAGACAAGCCGAGAGAGTGCATTCTCCCTCCCTGGGCCTTTTTGTTTTGTTCAGGCCTTAACTGGACTGTATGAAGCCCGGATGAGCGGTTTCACCCAGCTCATGGATGCAGATGTTGATCTCATCCAGAAACAGCCTCACAGACAAACCTAGGGCAATGGAAGCAAATACCTGGGCACCCTATGGCCCAGTCAAGTGACAAATGAAATTAGCCATCACAGGGGCGAGAAGGGGTTGAGGAGAAAAGCACTAAGCTTTTCTCTCTAGGGAACAGGCGCCTTATCTTACGATCCCTCTGACCTGGCCCTCAGAACCTCCTTAGGTCTGGGAGAGCACCACATTTTTTTTTTGTTTGTTTGTTTGTTTTGTTTTGTTTTTTGATAGGCAGAGTGGACAGTGAGAGAGAGAGACAGAGAGAAAGGTCTTCCTTTGCCGTTGGTTCACCACCCAATGGCTGCTGTGGCCGGTGCACTGCAGCCGGCACACCGCGCTGATCCGAAGGCAGGAGCCAGGTGCCTCTCCTGGTCTCCCATGTGGGAGCAGGGCCCAAGGACTTGGGCCATCCTCCACTGCCTTCCTGGGCCACAGCAGAGAGCTGGACTGGAAGAGGAGCAACCAGGACAGGACCGGCACCCTGACCGGGACTAGAACTTGCTGTGCCAGCGCCGCAGGTGGAGGATTAGCCTATTGAGCCGCGGCACTGGCCAGCACCACGGTACCAACCCAATGTGGAGCCTGGCTTGGTTTTGCCAGCAGAAGGGGCCTTCCTGGCTTAAGGCAGCTTGTCTGCCTCAGGTGCATGCACCCAGGAAAAGAAGGGAGAAAGGCCAGCAATGTGAGCATTTTCCTGCTTTTGAACGTTACAGCTCGGCCCTTCTCTGCTCCAAGGGCTTCCTGGAGCGACCTGCTCCCCAGGGTGCAGTAGGGCTGACAGGACAAACAGAGCATGTGGACAGAGCCCAGGCCTCACTGGAGGGCACACTGCCAATCATGCAGCCCTGACCTACTGCTGAGTGGTGCTGCCCAGCCACCAAATGCTCTCACATTGGGCTGCCTGCCCAGGCACACACACAGAACGTTCTGGTGGGAAGAGAATAGAACACCTTCACCCGGGGGCCCATAACTAATGGCATTTTTGATGTAAAAGTTTTTCTCACTAAAAATCCCACAATAGTCTCACACACTGTAGACAGATCTAGGCAACACAGCCGAGCCAGTTTGTGGGGTTTTTAGGAGCCATTTCTTGGGTTGTGAGGTGCAGCTGAGATGCACAGGTGCACTGGGGACACCACTGTGGGTCAGCCCTGAGGAGTTACGGCAAACAGGAAAGGTGCTGGAGGACATGACAGCCTCACCCACATTTTCAAAGAGGACAAGACACACTTTCACATCTACTTTCTGTTGAATACAGTGGCAATCCACCAGAAACTGCTGCAAAAGGTACTTGGTAAATTTTTAAATACTTCGGAAAGAAAGCAGTTCTCAGTAACTGCCATTGATTGTTTATTAAATATAAACTCAAGGGATTTCTGTGCAAAGATTACGTATCAAAACTGAATGTCAAGGCCGGCGCCGTGGCTCACTTGGTTAATCCTCCTCCTGTGGTGCCGGCACCCCATATGGGCACCGGGTTCTAGGCCCAGTTGCTCCTCTTCCAGTCCAGCTCTCTGCTGTGGCCTGGGAGGGCAGTGGAGGATGGCCCAAGTGTTAGGGCCCCTGAACTCACATGGGAGACCAGGAATAGGCACCTGTCTCCTGGCTTTGGGTCGATGCTTTGGATTGGTGCAGTGCCAGCCGAAGCAGCCATTTGGGGAGTGAACCAACAGAAGGAAAACCTTTCTCTCTGTCTCTCTCTCCCTCACTGTCTATAACTCTACCTGTCAAAAAAACAAAAAACAAAAAAACACTGAATGTCAGCATTTCCTTTTCCTAACATTGTTAAAAAGAGCAGATAAAACTTTGAGAAAGGAAAATTATAGGCCTATTTCACTCATTAAGTATAGATATAAAAACACTGAATAAAGTAATATCAGATAAAATGCTAACCTGGTATTAAAAACTATCCTATATTTAAGTTGGCTTATCCTGGGTGTTTTGGATGGTCTAGTACTAGAAAACTAAAAATACAATTTGCCATACTAATAAATTATGAAACCATTTAATTACCTTAATAGATACAATAGATATATAACTGAGACATCTTGTGATAGGTGACTTGAAAGTTTAATTTGTCCACAAGGTATAGCATGCTGGGTGGTTATAGACTATAGGTTATTTTGCTTGGTTGTTTTAAAAGCAGGGCCTGGGGCCAGCACTGTGGCGTAGAGGGTAAAGCCACTGCTTGCAGTACCAGCATCCCATATGGGCGGTGGTTTGAGTCCCAGCAGCTCCACTTCCAATCCAACTCTCTGCTATGGCCTGGGAAAACAGTAGAAGATGACCCAAGTTCTTGGTGTCTCTGCACCTGAATGGGAGACCTGGAGAAAGCTCCTGGCTCCTGGCTTCGGATCGGCATAGCTCTGGCCATTGCAGCCAACTGGGGAGTGAACCAGTGGATGGAAGATCTGTCTCTCTCTACCTCTCCTTCTCTCTGTGTGTTACTCTAACCTTCAAATAAATAAATAACTCTTAAAAAAAAAAAAAAAGCAGGGCCTGTTCTTCATAAAAATAAATGTTGGCTGTAACTGGCCTATTTCTGGCTTCTGTACCTCTGCTTGCTTGATAAAGCCAAGGCCACCAGACTATGGTTCTTCCTGCCTTATCCCAGCTGCAGCCACAGGATAATACCGGTGGCGCCAAGGTCAGTGACGCCAGGCCTGATACTGACCAGGAACAATTAAATCATCACATTTTTCAAAGAAAAAAAGTTTTAAAAAAACTGGCTGACTGGCTAACCGCTTCTTGCTTCTGTATGCCTGCTTTCTGCTTGCACAGCCCGCACACATGATTAAATGACTGATAAGAGGTTTTTGTGGCGTAAACAGGTAAGGCTTCTGCCTGCAGCGCTGGCATCCCATATGGGTGCCCGTTCAAGTCCTGGCTTCTCCACTTCCAATCCAGCTGTCTGCTATGCCCTGGGATAGCAGTAGAAGATGTCTCAAGTCCTTGGGCCCCTGCACCTGTGTGGGAGAACCAGAGCAGGATCCTGGCTCCTGACTTCGGATCAGTGTAGTTCTGGCCATTGCGGCCAACTGGGGAGTGAACCAGTGGATGGAAGACCTCTCTCTCTCTGCCTCTCCTTCTCTCTCTGTGTACCTCTGATTTTCAAATAAATAAATAAATCTTTAAAAAGGTAGTAATAAAAATGTATTATTAATAGGTGATATAACTGCTACACAGGAAGCCCAAAAGAATGGATACCCATGTAGGTATGCCAGTTTCTAGACATAAGACTAATACACAAGTCAGTTGGGTCCTTCCATATACCAGTAGCAAACAATTAGAAGATGGTATCATAGAATATTAAGTGTCTAATAAGAATACCAGAAAATATCAATCATCTACCAAAACATGCACAAAATCTCTATAGAGACCACTATTAAATTATGTTAGAGATGTTAAAGACCCAATTAAGTACACATACCAAACTCATGGTTAGAAAGGTTATATCATGAAGACATTAACGCTCCCCAAACTGATCCACAGATTCAGTGCAATCTCTGTTAAAAATCCTAACAATATTTATCCTATAACTTGATGAAACCATTAAAAAATGTTATATGTAAAAAGGCCGAGGTAGCAGAAGAGCAGGCCTTCATAGGAACTGATAGCAAAGCAATGTGGTATTGGGGTCAGGATAGCAAGTTCACCAGTGGAACCTAAAGGAGCCCCTCAAGTGCCAAGGCAGCTAAGACAGCTGCTAAGTGGCAGAAGTCACAGGTCATAGAGAAAAGGATTGCTCGCTAAACGTAACTGTAGAAAAAAGCTATCTGAGTGAGAAAAGATGAAATGGGCCTACCCCTGACACCACACGGTTCCAGAGGAATCAGGGAATGTGGGATCAGCAACAAATGCTTAGAGCTATTGCCAGGAAATACAGACACATACAGGCACATGTGTTTAAGACTTGGAGTAGCAGAAGTTTGCTTAAACAAGACACAAACATGAACAAAAAATAAAAAAGACTGATACATCTGACCATAATGGTTTTAGGGACATTTGCTCTTCAAAAAGAGACCATAAAGAAAGCAAAAGGGGTAAACACTAATTACAAACTGAGAACAGAGGCACAGCACTCAAAGCTAACAATGGATTAGTATTAAAATTATATAAAGAGGGGCCGGTGCTGTGGCATAGCAGGTAAAGCTACAGCCTACAGTGCCAGCATCCCATGTGGGCACCAGTTTGAGACCTGGCTGCTCCACCTCTGATCCAGCTCTCTGCTTATGGCCTGGGAAAGCAGTAGAAGATGACCCAAGTCCTTGGGCCCCTGTACCCAAGTGGGAGACCTGGCTCCTGGCTCCTGGGTCTGGATCAGCACAGCTCCAGCTGTTGCGATCAATTGGGGAGTGAACCAGCAGATGGAAGACCTCTCTGTCTCTCCTCTCTCTGTGTAACTCTGACCTTCAAATAAATAAATACATTAAAAAAAAACTATATAAAGAACTTGCATAAGCCTGCAAGAAAAATACTATAGCTCTAAGGGAAAGTGAGCTAAAGACATGAGTGGACATTTCACAGAAGAGGAACAATGAACGTCCAATAAACACACGCAGAGCCGTTCAGCATCTTAAGACACAATATAACCTCGACAGGAATTTCTTTTACCCCTGCAATTGGCGATTAAAACCCGACCTTACCGTACTGTTTAAAAGAACTAAATGAAAACCAGCTACGATGGACCCATACTGAGAGTGTGTCACAGACCAGCGACAATCAGCACAGCCCTGTGCACTGGAGTTTCAGCGCAAGGAACAAAAAGAAGAAATGTTAGCTGGATGTAGACAAAACTGTATCAAATTCACCTTCAATGGAGGTCAGTTTGGCTCCTTTATGTCTGTGACATCCCAAAGCACCCTGCCAAGTGGTAACAATGGGATGAAATCTACCTGCAGGCAATACCAAGAGTGACCTCCCTGGCTGACTCCTCAGACTCACAGATGGAAGGGAAAACATGGCAACAACAGTCTGGGCCAAGCCTGACTGCTTGCATTAATTAACTCTGTTGCTTCTGCCCATATGGTCACTTGCTTGAGACCCAGTGTCCCTGGAGAGAGAGCACCCAAATGTTTGAGCATGGCTCTTGTTTCCTTTGCTTCTGCAGTGGACTGAGGAAGCGCCTTCCTGGCAGAGCCTCCAGGAACCTCGTTAGTATCCACAGTCTACGTTCATTGTGTCATCGAGATGGTGCAACACGAAGGAGAAAGGCCAGCAGCCAGAACAGACTGTGTATCACTCTGTATGCCCAAGGTCGCCCAGCTAGGGAGCGGCGGTGGGGAGACCCCCCATACCCACCTGACCCCTCTTCTTTCTGGCTCCCAAGCCTCCTGCCCACAATGAGACACGGGGCTTCACAGCACTGGACGATACATTTGAGGAAAGGGCAGACTGGACCTGGAGAAGAGAAGGGAGTGAACCCTTGACTACTGAGCTCCCACACACCGGGAGACACAAGCTGCGAGGGCGCCACCATGTTCTCACTGCCCGGTCTCCTCCACCTCTTCCTTGGATGTTGATTTCTGAGCGACTCATTACTAGTTTACACGTGCACTGGGCAGAAGGAAGAGGAAGAAGGGGTGGGAGAAGGAGGGAGAGGCCAGGAAAATCAGGTGCAATGAATTACGACCAGTTACCTGGGTTAGCAGTGCACGGAGGTGCAGAGTCCTGGAAGTGACTGTTGCTGGGGGTGGGGAACGCTGGGCTCGGTTCGCTGCTCTGCTGGAAGCTATGTGGGCTCAGGGCAGTGCTCATCCTTGACCTGGTCCCCAGTGAAATGTGGGGTTCAGGTCAGGACCAGGTCCTTCCCTGGATCTTCATGGAGGCTTGGGAATGAGCACAGGAGGCTGCTGTCATTCTCCCCCAGGACTGTTCATTGCAACTTCATTTCCAAGAGTAAAACGTTGGGGAGGAAGTCTGACTTTTTTTTTTTTTTTAATAGTGAAAATGATTGTAAATTGCCTGGGGCTGGCACTTGGAGTGGGGAGGGACTGCAAATGGGTATGAGGGATATTTTTGGGGGGATAGAAATTTCTAAAATTGGATTCCAGTGATGGTTGCACAAGTCTGTAGATTTATGAAAAGCCATCAGCTGCTATGTAAATTATGCCTCAGTAAAGCACTTAAACATGGTTGCCGCTCAGGAAAATACATACCAAGCCGCAGCGGCTACGTTACAGAGAATCACTCATGGAAGGCGCTGTCGTGGAGGCCGCGCTCCTGAGTGGTGCAGAGCCTGGAGCCGGGGGGTGGGGTGGGGGGACGCCTGTCCCACATGGGAGCACGGGGCTCCAGGGTACCAAAGGAGGGAGGGCTAGAATTCGGAGGGGCAGTCAGGAGAATCTGGTGTGATCCCAGGGAGGCTGGCCCACAGTGGGGGCAGTTCTGTGGCGGAGGCAGCGTCTCTTTCCAGGTGCCTGGTGACCAGCTGCTCCAGGACAGGCTGGGGGAGGGGCAGATGCTTCTCCTGTGTTCCTTAGCTGAGTGATGAGGGGGATGCATGCCTGCAGGGCCACACCTTGTAACTGGGCAGGACGTGGCCCCTGTGCAGTAAGTGGTAAAACTGACACACTCAGACTCCATAAGGGTGACTCTGGCGCTTGGCCCTAAAGCACAACCCCCAGTTGCCTGAGTTACTGAAAAGGATACAGAGGCTCAGAGAGACTGAGTGAGTTGCCCGAGGTCACACAGCAGAAAGTGGTAGGGCTGGAATTCAAACCCAGGTCTTCAGGTGCCGTGGCTGAAGCTGACCGCACAAGTCTCGCTTTCCTGGAGATAAGAAGGCAAAGGACTTCACTTTCACCCTCCCAGGGGTGCCACTGCCTGCAGAGGGGTGAGCCATCGAGGGAGGCCATTCTCTCAGCAGCAGTCCTGCAGTGGGGGACTGCACCAGGGAGCTCTTGAAGTCTCCCTGAAGTCCCCTCTTGCTCACCATTCATTGCAGCAGGAAATGGCTTGAAGAGACACCTGCTGAACATCTCAGGAGCCTGCAAGGCCAAGGGCACCTGGCTTGGTACATCCAGGCAGAAGAGCAGAGGACAGAGTCTCTCAGCTCACCTCTGCGTGTCCTGCCTTCCTTACTGTTTGCACCGAGCTCTCATCCTTGTACTGAATGCACTAACACCCATGGAATACAAACTAGACCCAGTGTTCAATCATGGCTCAACATCCAAATTTATCCCTGAGCTGACGAGGGTCCTGAGCTTGCAGTGTCGGACTCTCCCATGCCATCTGGAGAGGTGAGCCAGGGACAGTCCCGAGAGGAAGGAGGGCGACATTACAAGCCCAATCTCGGACAACTACGTAGGAGTTCCAAGACCCGAGCCTGTTACCGGTGCTTCAGCATTGGGGAACCTGGTTACAGAGCAGGGACCCACTAATCAGCATCTCCCTGGAGCCCGGCCCCTCCCAGGACACTGAGGCGGGGCTTCCCTTTGTTCTGTTCCATGCCTGCCTAACCCTCCACTGCAGAGGACAGCAGCGTCTCTCTCCCAGCTGTCCTGCCACAGGCAACTCTGTATTTCTGGGATTGCTGGGACTCCTGCCCCCTCTTCCAGTCAGCCGCCCATTCCCAGGGCATCCCCTGGACCCTGCCTGCACTCCAGAGCTGCTCCTCTTCCAACTCTACTTCTCGCACTTCGCTCTCCCACCACAGCTTGCACCGTGTGTGTGCTTAGCTGTTCCCTGCACATGGCCTGCAGTGGGCCTGCGGGTGGGCCTGTGGTCCAGCCTCCAGGCAATGCAGCAGCCATTTGACCTGGGCCCGCCAGCCTCCTCAGTAACCACCCAAATTGTCTGCGCTTCCTCGCAGCCCCCGGCCCCTCTGCGGCCCTCTCTATCACTTGCTTTATTGGGCAGATGGCACTGGGCTGGTGCCCCACGTGGGTATGTGTGACAGGAGCCATCCTCCCCTGTCTGCAGGAGATACATCCTAAGACCCCGCAGTGGGTGCCTGAGCACATTATGATTTTTCTGATTCTATGTACCAATGATGAAGTTTAGCTTATACGTCAGGCAAATAAGAGAACAGAAACAGCACTAAAATAGAGCCGTTATAACAAAATACCCTGATGTGAGTTTGCGCTTTGGGGTGCTTCTGAAGTGAAAGAGGGTCACTTGCACACAAGTCCTGTGGCACAGCGCACATCCATGTGGCAATGGAGACTGCTTCTCAGTAACGGGAGGGCAGTGTATACAGCGTGGACACAGTGGACAAAGGGACAACTCACCTCCCAGACCGGGTGGGGCAGATGCTGCCAGGTTTCATCCTACCACTCAGAGGGGCACCATTTACCACTCATCAACTGTTGATTTCTGGAATTTTCTGGCTAATATTTCACCCTGTGGTTGACCGCAGGTAACTGAAGCCACAGAGGAGAAACTACGGTAATGATTTCTTTACATATTGGTTCCTGACCCAGCACCTACAGCCCCCTACTGCAGAGCAATAGCAGTTGAGTGAATAGAAACAGTTCCTAGTGACCAAAGCTGGCCTGGGGAGGTGACCCGCACGCTTGTTCTTGTGAGCCGGGGGACAGCAGTGGCCTCCTGGGATCTTCATGCAGCTTAGCTGAAGAGAAGGCCAGAGACTGCCCTGTCCATTCTGGATCATCTGCCGGGAGGTGTACCGCCAAACCTGAAGCCATTCAGTGCTTCACGGTGAGGTTTCCATGGTGACTGTGGCCAAGGCCTGGTGTGGGGGCAGCTGCCACACTCGAGACCAGGTCCATGTTCCTCCTGTGTGTGGAAGGAGGGTGGTCTTCCTCCTCCCTGTCCACAGAGCAGGTGGACAGGGTTTTGCAAGTCTCTTCTGTCTACCCCCACATGGAACAGCAGCCCAGGCCACGAACCTCTCTGCAGAGTTGAGAACTTAGGAAAGGGGGGCACCCTAGCCCCGAAGGCCCAGGCTGGACCCATACAACCCAGACTCCTCAGTTTACCCCAAACACTACCTTCCACGTCTCCTGAGCTGGGTGGAGCAGGGGTCTTTCAGCCTCTGAGACGGGGGCTCAAGAAGCTGTGTCCAGATAGTTTTTTGCAGATTTCTCATCTCTGTCTCACCTCTCTGGGATACAACTGGGATTTGTGGCCAAGAACTTGCTCTTCTGGGTCTGTTTCCTCATCTGAACCAGGAAAGGTCATGGTCACTGTTAGGAAGTCCTAAAGATATTCTAGAACATTTAACCTTTTCCACTGTTCTACCCCTCTCTAGAGCTGGGGAAACTGAGGCACACAGAAATTAAATAATTTTTCCAATGTCATGCAGGTACTCATTGGCCAAGATAGAATCCTAACCAAGGTGGACTGACCCTGGAATTGTTGTTCTACACTACAGGATTTTTTTAATTTTTTTTATTATTATTTTTTATTTTTTATTTTTGACAGGCAGAGTGGACAGTGAGAGAGAGACAGAGAGAAAGGTCTTCCTTTGCCGTTGGTTCACCCTCCAATGGCCGCCATGGTAGGTACGCTGTGGCCGGCGCACCGATGGCAGGAGCCAGGTGCTTATCCTGGTCTCCCATGGGGTACAGGGCCCAAGTACTTGGGCCATCCTCCACTGCACTCCCTGGCCACAGCAGAGAGCTGGCCTGGAAGAGGGGCAACTGGGACAGGATCGGTGCCCCAACCGGGACTAGAACTTGCTGTGCCGGCGCCGCTAGGCGGAGGATTAGCCTAGTGAGCTGCGGCGCCGGCCTACACTACAGGATTTTGTCCTCACAAATGCTTGGGACCTGAAGTCTCTTGGATTTTGGAATATTTGTAGATACATGATGAGATCTCTTGGCAATCCAAGTCTACACATGAAATTCATCTAAGTTTCATACATACTTTATACCTGGAAGTTGCAGGTAGTATTATACATATTGTAATGCATATGCATTTTTTATAGTTGAGAGGCAGCGAGAAAGAGAGAGATGCATGCAGAGATTCCTACCCGCTAGTTCACTCCCCCAAAGCCTGTGATCTCAGGCCACCTGAAGCCAGGAGCTAGGAACCCAATCCAGGGCTCCCATGTGGGTGGCAGGGACCCAATTACGTGAGCCATCACCTGCCCCCCAGGGTCTGCATTAGCTGGAGTCAGGAGCCAGAGCCAGCTATCAGAACGAGGGCCTGGCCACAGGACAAGGGTGCCCTAACTGCTAGGCTAACACCTGCCCCTCCCCCTGTATTTTGACAGCACCCCCTCACATGAGGTCAGGTGTGGGCTTTTCCACTTATGGCATCATGGCACACCAAAAAGTTTTGGATTTGGGAGCATCTTGGGTTTCCAATCTCCAGATTTGGGATGCACTATGCTCATTTAAACAAGAAAAAACCAAAAGCCTAAGCAGAGAATCTCCTGGCCTCCTGGCCCTGCCCTCAGCAGTCTGGCCCCAGCTTTTCCTCCTTGAAGCCCTGGAGTTTGGTGACAATGCATGACCTTCCCACATCCACCCCCTTGAGGGGGTCTGAAGTGCACTCCCTGCCACACTCCAGGGCTTTGCTCAGCCTCCCTACTCCTAAAGCTGGGTCCCTGTCCTCCTCGTGTTTACACTGTGTCCAAGAGTTTGCCGGCTTTGGGACAGCTCCAGATGCTGTCTGGTGTTCTTGCTGCTGTTCCCTTCCAAACACATCCTGTTCTTTTCTGCTGGCTACAAGACGGTTTCTCTGGAGACCAAACCCCAGGCTGCCCTCCCCCCCGCTGACCCCCAAGGACTCCTTCCCCAGTGCATTGCCAAAAAGCGCTGCCTTTCCTGGTCCCACGCCTGAGTCCGCACCGGCTGACCCCTCCCCCCTTAATGTCTTGGGATCTGAGAATATTTACTTCGGACAGGCTACTTTCTGCCTTTATCTCTCGCTCAACTTTTTTCTTATACACGTTAGTTGTCAAAATAATGAATTAGCTCATTAACATCCTCCACTGATAGCAAATAGGTTTTTGTCTTTTAAAGTCTGGTTACAGACACATGGACTGAAATGTATTTGGTCTATGTCAATCTAGCCTCAATGATATTCACATGGGCACACTGGCCTGGGGCGTTTCTTCACCCTGTCTCATTTGCTCATTCATCCGATCTCCCTCCCCGACTTCCTCACTTCCTCTCTTCCTCCTTTTTCATTTTATTTGTCAGGCAGAGAGTCAGAGAACTTCCATCCCCTGGTTCGCTCTCTCAACGCCAGCAGCTGGAATGCAGGAGCCAGAACTCCATCCGGGTCTCCCACATGGGCGGCAGTGACCCCAGTCCTTGAGCTGCCTCCCAGAGTGCACGTTGCCAGAAGTCAGGTCAGAAGTGAAGTCGCCGGGACTCAAAGCAGTCCCCAAGCGGTGTCTTCACCACTGCACCACATGCACCTGTGTCCTTTGAACTTGACCCTAGCTGTCTTTGGGTGCTTCCTCATTATCTGGGGGTGACAGTTTTCTCCAGCTGTCTCATTTTGGGGGGCCTCTTCTGCCAGTGATGGTGAGGGAGGGCCTGCGTTTACAAGAATTGCTCACACCCTCCTTTCCCCCATAGCAGAGAGAAGGGGCAGGGGTGGGGGGGTGGGAAGTAAATCTCGTCTGTGTTTCAGGGCCATCCACGGGTCTGAGCGGAGTCCCTCTGGGCTAGGGGCAGGGACAGGGCTGCGCTGGGAGGTGCTGAGGAGGAGGGCTGAGAACAAGACAGAGTCCCCTGTGGAGTCTGGGCACTGGCCAGACCCATGGCTGGTGGGTGCAGAAGGCCGTGGACGTGGGCTCCTCAGGTGCGGGGCTGCTCCAGGCAGGTGTCCATGGGCCCGGGGAAGCCTGGGGAACAGGTGACCCCTCGCTGGAAGCTGGGAGATGCCTCCTGGCTTCTGCTCTCTGTCCTTGCACAGCCTAGGGAAGGGGAGGCTGTATCTGACAGCATCCTGGGCTACGGCGCAGATGTCCTGGGGTTGGAGAGAGGTTGTGTGGCAGGTCTCACGGCTGAGGACCGGGGTCTGCGGCCAGCCCCCCTACTCGTGAGACACAGCCTTCGACTCAGGACCCTCTGTTCCTGAGTCCCGAGTCCCTGGGGAGCAGAAGGCTGTCCCCTCTCCAGAGGTGGGAGGTGGCAAGGGGAGAACCTGCTCTTCGGCAGCTCCAGAAATGCCAGCAGTTATGAGTTCCCTCTGGGCACTACCATTCTCAGAGCTCCAGGTTCACCTCCGCCCCTTGTCAGTCTCCCCACCCCTCTTCCAGCTCGCACTTTGAGCTCCATCTGCATGGAACCACCTGCAAAGGAAGGGCTGTGCTCCCTCCCCTGCGGGCCTTGGCACAGGCAGGCATCACAGTCTGGACTGTACTATGCAGCTGCGTGTTACAATGGCAACAAGACAAAGAAGTTTAAATAGGACACTTACTTCCTGCACCTGTGATGGAATCCAGACGTGGGCTTTCCAGGCCAGGTGTAGCCGCTCCTCTTCCACCCTTTTCATAGTTGGCTTCCATCTTCAAGTCTGCTTTATGGTGCCAAATGGCTGCTGGCACTCCAGCCATCAAGTACTGATTCCAGGCATGAAGGGGGAGGAGGTAGACAGTGTCTCCTGGTTGAGACAGAATCCCTTCCTATTTGTGCATCCCTCTCACTGTTCATCACTAGCTATGAGGGCGTCTGGGAAAGGTGGTCTAGTGAAAAGCTTGACCTACCAGAAGCAGCGATACTCTAGCTGGAAGGAAGAAGGGCTGCACGGGGACTGGGCAGGAGCGAGCAGTCTGCAATCCATGCCTTCTGTGCAGCTTGTCCTGTGGCCCTTCGGCTCTGGCCTTAGTCACAGCCTCTTTCCGGGAGGTAACCCCTTGGGCCTCCTTGTTGTCACACCAGCGTGCTGCCTCGCCTGTCAGTCTCTCCCCTCTGACAGGGAGCTGCACTAACGCTGGGGGAGAGAGTGCGTGGAGGAGGCGGGGCAGCCTGGGCCTCCAGCATTTCCCTCTGATCCTCCCTGTTGAGCAGGCTGTCATGGCCCCGAGTAGATCCTGCTGCTCTTTCCCTCCCTTGCAAGCCATTACCATGAACCTGTGCGGCTGACACAGGATTCACAGCTTTGGGGCACGGCTGGCGGCGGTTTGTAGGGTAGGACGATGCAAAGTCACTTCAGTGGCCAGGAATTAACTGTAGCACGATTCCATGCTTATGCAGAAAACCAGGTTGTTCTGCATCATTTGTCAGCCAGCCAGGGCTCCCGCCTCGTGCCCATCTCTGACCGGCGCCTTCTCATGTAATTCCACGTGGCAGGGTTCCTAATGTCCCCCGTCCCTTGGCCAAGCCACCTGGTCTATGTCGTCTGCTAAGGGCCGACCCGGGACAAAGAATCTCAGCTATGTGATCCGGTAAACTTGCTCCCAGGAACACCCTTTGCGTGGTTTCCAGTTATCTGTCACTGTATATCAACCCATTCCAAACCGTAGTGGCTTAAAATAACAGTTTGTTATTTCTCATGATTCCGTGGCTTGGCTGGGTTTCATGGTGCGGTTCCTCTGCTCTGGTCCCTTGCTGGGAGCCCGCCTGTGACGGCAACATCCAGACCTCCAGGGCCTCTCTCCTGGTGGCCTTGCAGCTTCAGTGGCCTAACCTGAGCTTCGTCGGCATGGCAGCAGGCGCCCAACTGGCACGTGCTTATCAGACTTCAAGCTTGCTAATAGCCTGCTAGCCAAAGCGGGTCACGGGGACAATCCAAAAGTCCACGAAAGAGAGCACTACGCAGGCCACAATGTGGCAGTCTGCACAGTGGGTCTCCGAGCAGGGTGGACCCGGGGGGAGTGTCCTGGCCAGCAGCTGGCCGCACTCCAAGTGTGGAATAGTGAGTTCTCCCTCTTGGGAAGTATTCCCCTCTCGGTGGGAATGTGTAAGGAAGGATTCTTGCCTGGACTAAATAATGAATAAGTTTCCTTTCAACTCCAAGGCTATTTAAAGCTCTCCTTGGCAGCCAAGAGCATTCCGCTCACGGAGATGGCCGGGAGGCGGATGCTGGCCATGGCGTCTTCCGCTGGAAACATCCCGCTCAGGGCTGCCACTGCGGCTATTGGCTGGAAACATTTGCCCCTTGATTGACAGCTGTGTTTGGGACCAGGCGATGACACTTCTGGTCCCGGCCGGGCTTGGGGGAGAGTGAGAGGAAGCAGCCTGACTGGAGGCTGGACCGCTGGGTCCCACAAGCCTCCATGGAGCACGTGGGCTCCACGCAGCCCTCAGCGGCTGCGTGGGAGATGGAGAAGGGCAGGCTGAGGTGGGGAAGAAGTGAGTCCGGGCTGGAGAGGCCCCGCCTCCTCTCCCACACTGGCTTTAAAGTCCTTGCAGCTGAGTTTTCCTGTGTGATTTGTGCTTGAAGGGCTACAGGGCTACACATTAACAGGTTAAAAACCACTCGGGAGAGCCATCATGAGAAAGACGGAGTAGGCCCAGGTGCCTCTGCCATGAGAAGACATATGTGTGTGTGTGTGTGCGCACATGCCAAGGAAGCAGCCCCACAGGCTTTGGCATGAGGGCCGCCAAGGTTGGGAATGGAGTCCAGAGGCAGCTCAGCACCAAAGCAGAGGTCCGCTCCCTCTGGTCTGAGGGTCCAGTCTCAGGGTGCGTAGCTCTCCTTACCCAGGACGGGCCCCAGCTCTACCCACAGGAGGTAAGAGGCCTGCAGGTGTCAGGGCCAGGGCCAAGCATGCTAGACTGGCCACTTCTGGAGCACTGAGAGAGGGAGAGAGAGAGCAAGGGTGTTGGCCCTTGCCAGATCTGACTGTAGCTTCCCCCATGGCTCGCAGCAGCCCCCTCTCTGGGTGAGCCTGCAGCTGCGGTCCTCTCATCCCAGGCACTTGGCCATCCCCTGCTCGCAACCTCAGCTTCAGGGGCCCAGCACACAGGACTCTCTTCCACCCCAAGCCAAGGCTGCAGTGGGAGGGGGAGGCTAGAGGCGTTCGGCACAGCCGTTAAGACGCTGCTTGGATGCCTTCAGCCCATGTTGCAGCACAGGGCTCCTCTGCCTCTGATCCAGCTTCCTGCTAACGCCCACCCTGGGAGGCAGCAGTGATGGCTCAAGTACTGTGTTCCTGCCACCCACGTGGGAGACCTGGGTTAAGTTCTGGGTTCCCAGCTTTGACCTGGCCCAGCCGTGGATGTTTAGCGCATTTGAGTAAACCAGCAGATGGAAGATCTTCCTTTATCTCTCTCGTTGTCTCTCTGCCTTTCAAATACAATGAAAATAAAGAAAACCTTGATGGAAAAAGCAAAAAGAAAGTGTAAGAATTAAAAGAAAGCAGAGCAGGGTCAGCAAGGTGGTCGGGTGGAACGTGCTGGCCCAAGCCATGGGCTCCTAGTGGGAGACACGCTGTGCATGCCACTGGGGTGGGGGCCCATCTGCAGCACCCCCATTCTGTCCCGCACGCTGGGCCTCCTCATATCAGTCTTTCCTGCTGTGTAGCAGATTTCTATGAGTTCAGCCACGTGAAATGAGGCCCAGTGTTCTGTCACAGGTCTGGGGGCTCAGGAGTGGGAGCACGGCCTACTGGGGCACCCAGCTGTGAGCTGGCCTGCATTCCCCTTGGGGGCCCTGGCTGGGGAAGGACTCACTTCCAGCCTCACTCAGTGTGTTGTCAGGGTTCCTGCTTTCAACCAAATGGCCTTGGGCCTCAATGACATCAGCTAACCAAACCCCCTTTGCTTTTGCCATCCTCTCTCAGTGGGAAGGAAGTCATAGGCCCCGCCCAGGCTCAAGGAGCAAGGGTACACAGGAAGTGAATGGCAGGTGGGAACCGGTAGCCTAAGACTCTCTGTTTTCCATTTTGCTCCAACACAGTTCCTCCAGCTGTCAGACAAAGCAGGAAAGATTGACTGGAGAAGTCAGTTGCCCCGAAGGCACTGTTCTTCATGGCTGTCTGCCTGAGCCCTGAGTGACCACAGTGGACGTTCACAATGGCCCTGACTTACTTGTCAGTCATACGAGCAGTTTATTTGGGTGCTAGGAAGAGCACTGCCAATCCTGCATAGATGACCACCTACTTTGCTTGCATATAGGGTGATAGAGGGTCCTGGGCTCCTGCCTCCCTCCTCCCACCACACTAGATGAGTGATGAGAGCATCCCCCACTTTGCCTGTGTTTGAGTTTTGCAGGCACCTGGTACCGATGAAATCACCCCTCTCCTTTGTAAGGTGTGAGTAATGGTGATGATTGGCCCAGGTCCTGTCTATTGAGCACTTACTATGTGCTAGGCCTTGTGCTAAGTTCTCCATGCAGTCTTCTCTTCAGGGTGTTATTAGTATTGCCCCCATTTTAGAAATGAGGAAACTGAGTCTCAGAGTCTGGCCTCTTGCTCAAAGTCACAGAGTCGGTGAGTGGCTGGGGCGGGATTGCCTGGTCCCAGGAATGTCTGACTCCAAGCTCATGTGCTCACAACTGGGTGTGCATGCACCTTGCACAGCTCCCTGGGGACACAATCATGGCTGGGCTTTCTGAGGTAGCCCCCGAGTGGCCTCAGGGAGTGTGAGGAGGGGGTGGGCAGGAGGAGGAGCCCTGGACACAGGCTCGGGAGCCTTCTGAGGACCCTTTGCAGCTTGGCAGGCAGGAGGGTGAATGTAAAGCACGTGACCCAGCCCCCTCTCCCCAACATCCCCCACCCGAAGCCGTGGAGGTACTGACAGAAGTGCCGGGTAGTTAAGACAGAAACAATTCAACCTACGCTCAGGAACCAAATGCCGAGAGAGACCAGGCTGTGGTGCCTGCCAGCAATCCAGAGCTTCCTGTCCCTGTGTGTCATCGCAGGAAACACGAGACCATGCAACTGGTGCAAAAGCAGCCTGAGTCCAAAGTGCTGCCTTGCTGGGGAGGGAGAAGGGGCTGCGGAGCCAGTGTCAGGCTGGGCTTCCTGCTTGGAGGGCCAGGAGGAGTGCGATGGGCAGACTTGGCACGGCACGAGACCACTAAGAAGACACCCAGTCTGTACTATGACCCCTCTGCGGTGACTGGGGACTCACCAGGACTGCCAGTCCATGCCTTCTTGGCTGATTAGGCTGTTGTTGCTTTTTGCTGGCACACAACTTTCTTGGTTAAATGCTGGTGTAGTGAGGATAAGACGCATGATCCACCCTGGTGGCTGGATGAAGATGAAGTTCAAGGTCAAAAGTGAGCTCTCTTTCTGTCGCTCTCCTCCTCTCCCACAAACCATGTGTCTCCTTGCTTCTCTGCCTTGAATTGCTCCGGACTTCTACCATCTTCTGGTGTGACTCTTCAGTTCTGGGACTCACACTGCTTCCGAAAAGACATCAGTGAATGGGGGGCTGTCTGGGACGGCTGAATAATAAAAACAGCACGTGGAGACAGAAATTGATGGGTGCCTGAATGAGTAGGCACATCCAATTCACATTGATCCAACACCCAGGATGTGCCAGCCTCTGCTGAGCCCCAGGTGTGGGTGTGACACGCAGGGAAGAGAGGCTGAGGTGGGGGGAGAAGGCTGCCAAGTCCAAGCTTGGTAGGAATTCTGAATGGAGGGCAGGGTGGCACAGCCAGTGTCGCTGCCTCTGCCAAGTGCCGGTGATCCCACTCCAGCTAGAGCTCTGGAGGAGAAGGGGAGGGAGCCTGATTTCCCCTCTGCCTCTACCATTTCCGGTCCCCTGTCTTTTTTTTTTTTTTAAACAGGCAGAGTGGACAGTGAGAGAGAGAGAGAGAAAGGTCTTCCTTTGCCATTGGTTCACCCTCCAATGGCTGCTGCAGCGCGCTGCAGCCGACACACCACGCTGATCCAAAGGCAGGAGCCAGGTGCTTCTCCTGGTCTCCCATGCGGGTACAGGGCCCAAGCACTTGGGCCATCCTCCACTGCACTCCCGGGCCACAGCAGAGAGCTGGCCTGGAAGAGGGGCAACCGGGACAGAATCCAGCGCCCCGACCAGGACTAGAACCCGGGGTGCCAGCGCCGCAAGGCGGAGGATTAGCCTGTTGAGCCACCGCGCCGGCCTGGTCCCCTGTCTTGCCCTTTGTGGCCCACAGGCCCCTCCTGCATGTGTCAGAGATGGCCCAAATCAAAGACATTGCCCAGACTGCTTAGGGGACTGAGAGCTCTCAGAAAGCCTTGCCCACCCTGGCTGCTGTTCCCAAGTGGAGGCAGAGAAACCCACAACGCTGAAGGAGGGAGGACTTTACCCAAGCCCCGGATAGGAGAGTCTTCCAGGAGTGAGAAGACAGGAGCCCTGGAGGGTTCCTGCCCCTGGGGGGCCCCTCCCCCAGACTATCAGGACTGCCACCTCCAGACATCTGTCCCAGTGCCCACACTCTCGGCCTTGGGGGTCAAGGACAGCAGGGGTCACTGTGGCCAGGGACTGGCCCGCAGGCCCACAGGAGAGGAAAGGCAGGCTGTTTCAAAGTAATCCCATGTTTTTCTGCCAGTTCACTTGATTTATTGTTCAGGTCTTCAGCTGTAATTACAGGAGAACTCAAACCTAGTTCCCAGCAGGTTTAATCAGGAGAGCTGACTTGATGGATTGAATAAGGGGTTTCTGAGGGGCTGAGTGAGGCCCGCCTGTTGCAATGGGAGATACAGCAGAAGAGGAAAGGAAGAAGCTGGGAGGAAGCGAGTGGAGCTAGGAGGCCGTGAGAGAGAGACCTCGGGCAAGCAGGGGAGGGGGCAGGAGGAAGGGAGTGGCGATGGGACCAACCTTCCAGCAGTTGTTGGGAACTAAGCAGGGCTTAGCGTCCTCATCTGTCACAAGGCGTCCTCATCCTCTCAGGACTTCCACGAGACTGCGTGTGTCCAGGTCGGCTGTGGGGCGCCATACCTCACAGGGGAGGACAGTGGGCAGTGGATAAACAGGAGAGGGAGGGAGTAGGAAAGCAGAAGGCTGGCGAACAGAATGGAAGGTGAGCAGGGAACGTGGCCGAGACTGAGCGAGACCGCCACGCCCCGGCACCTGTTCTTCCCTGTCCCATAGTGCTGCACTTTGCTTCTGACCAGATCAGAATTTCCCAGCCCTCTGTGTGGCTAGATGAGGCCATGTGACAAATTCTGGCCGCTGGGCATGAGGGGTAAAGATCTGTGGAGTGCTGGTGAGGCCTCTGGGATATACCCTCTCCTCGCCCTTGCCACTGGCTTGTGTGCCATCTTGGACCACACAGACAGGAAAACACCACAGGAGCATCAGATGCGACCCCAAAGGAGCCTGGGTCCCTGACTCTGTGGACACCATAGGAACAGAACCTGAAGACTCTGGGGAACTGAGCCACAACCTTAAAGTTTTATGAAAAATGAATATGTTGTTTAAGCCACTTTGATGTTGCATCTTTTCTAAAATATATATATTTATTTATTTTAAAGGCAGAGAGAGAGAGAGAAAGAGAGATCTTTGATCTGCTGGTTCACTCCCCAAATGGTGACAAGGGTTGGGTCTGGGCCACTCTGTAGCCAGGAGCCTGGGACTCCATCCTGGTCTCCCATGTGGGTGCAGGGACCCAAGTACTCAGGCCACCTTCTGCTGCTTTCCCAGGCACATTAGCAGGGAGATGGATCAGAAGACGATCATCCAGGACTCATATGGGATGCTGGTGTCTCAGGTGGCAGCTTAGCCCACTGCACCACAAGTCCCGGCCCCTGTTGTATCTTTTTAATAGGCAGCTAACCTATGTTCTAGCTCAGACCTGTCAAATCAAACTTGCTGAGATGATGGAAATATTCTCTGTCCACACTGTCCAGCGTGGCAACTGCTGGCCACATGTGCCCAGTAAGTACTTTCAATGAGACTGGTGTTACTGAAGAACTAAATTTTAATTTACTTAGCATTATATTGAAGCAGTCACATGGAGCTAATGACTCCATATTGAGCAACATAATAACTGCTAACCTGTCCCAGGCGGGCTCCAGGCTGCTGTCCTCTCTGGACACAACCATTTTGTCCTTGAAGCCACTTCTTCCTGTGGGAAAGAGGCCCTAGGAAGGGGTCCCATCTGCTTCAGCCCAGGCTCCCCAATGCAGGGAGCTCAGAGTCCTTGGTCCTCAAGGGAATGCAAATCTGCCCAATGTTGGCCACTTTCAGACCCGAAGGGTCTTCTGCAAGCTCTCTTGCTGTCGCCCTCAGCCGTATTCCACATTTTCCTTGGTAACCTGGTCTGCAGCTTCAGCCTTAGCAATTCTAGAAAAATATAAAACTGTTTGCATAACAAGTAGGACTTGCCAAGGTAAAGCTCCAGCCCCCAGCGGCTGCAGGGCTCTTAAAGAGGCAGTAGTCTGCTCCCTGGCCTGGCCAACGCGCATCTCAGATCCTCTACACTGAGTTCAGGGTGGCAGGGAGTCTTCCCTTGGTCCTTAGAGACTGAGCGGGGCAAGGTGTGGAATCACCCAACGATGACCCTGCGGCTTGTTCTTCCTCTTCTTGTGCCCAAATCACCTTCCCAGAGGAGTGAGAGCTTTGCTCCCCCACCCTCCTCTAATTCCCTGTGAGCACCAATGCTTCCCTACGCACCTGGCATCCGAATCTAGACTGCCTGGTCTGATGAGTCCTCTGCTGATGAGGCTGCTTATCCTGATTAAAAAGAAATGGAGGTTCGTGGGAGAGGGTGCTCCCACCAGAAGAGACACCCATGCTGAGTCCCACTGCGCACTCTGGCTCCAACACGCCTCTCAGTGGGAAGGTGGGAGCATGGGGGACCCATGTCTTCTCTTCCCTCGTTGGCCTTAGCATTTCTTTTCTCTCATCCTGTTCCTTTGCAAGCAAGACACTGTTATGGCTTCAAAAGATGAATGGAGAGGGTGCTTGTCACTTAGGAAGATGGCAGGAAAGTGCCATTCACAGAAATGAACCACCTGATGCCAAGACCTGAACTATTTATGCTGTTCCAGAATGTGTTCCAACCCTACACTCCTGGTCTTCTGGAGGGGAAGGAGTGGCCATGGAAACTATTATTAGCCAGATGGCTAATGGTGGCACAGAGAGGTGGCCTGCTCTGAGCACAGTCACACAGCTGAGTAGAATGGAGATGTGTGGAGAAACCATGCTAGGACTCTGTCTTTAAGAGCGCATCCACGTGAATAGGTTGCAGCTGGGAAAGCAACCAGCTGCTCAGCACACAGAGGGACATCCAAGCATGTGGCTCATGCAGTTCAAGACCTGTGACTTAGACAATTAATTGCCAAGAAGCTCGTAACTCTTTGTAGTAGACGGTGGTCACTGCCATCACTGTGACTTGTGTCAGTGGATCGTGCATTGCCAAGGCCCCCTTTCTGGTTATGGTACCACTTAATTCCTCGGTGGCACTTCTGTCCACTCCTTCATGTCTGGTGAGACAATGTCAGAATCCTGGACATTGTAGGTGGGGTAGGGCTTGGTACCCAACCATAGTACCGCAACAGCAGTGACTGATCCAAGAGGTGGGCCCACCACCCAAGAGGGGGCAGTCGGAATCACTTCCCTGGGAGAAAGAGGGCAGTCTGTATGCTGGGCTGCCAGGAGGATGGCCATCTGGGTGCTCAGATGCCATCTTCCTCACCACATGGACAGAACCAGTGTGCAGATGGGAGCCACATACAGAAGGAAGCAGAGCTGAAGCGGGTGGAGGTTCGTCGATTAGAAAACTTACAGAAGCGGTTTCAGCCCTTCTCTGGAAATCCCATTGTGTAAGCGAGAGTTCAACTGGAGAAGCAGGACCATCAAAATCACGCAGATGACAGCTGAATGGATGCATGCATGGATGGACAGACAGATGGCAGTGTTGTAGTCTGTTTTCTGTTGCTATAAGAAAGTACCTGAGACTGGGCAGTTTACAAAGAGTAAAGCTCATTTGGCTCACACTCCATTCTGGAGGCCGAGACATCTAAGAGCATGGTGCTGGCATCTGGGCAGCTTCTGAAGGGGCCTCTGGGCTGCATCCTAACATGGCAGAGCCCAGCACACGGTGAGACAGAGCAAGAGAGCCACAGAGAGCTGCTCCGACATCAGAGCCGCTTCTAGAATGACCCATTCATCCCATTAAGCCTACTTCTGGATGAATCCACTCATCAGGGCAGGACCCTCAAGGCTCAGTCACCTCCCAATGCCCCACCTCTCAAATGTCAGCCTGGTTCAGCCCTGGCTGTTGCAGGCATCTGGGGAGTCAAAAAGAAGATGCAAGATCTCTCTCTCTCTCTCTCTCTCTCTCTGCCTTTTAAATAACAATTAATTTTAAAAACTTGTTTAAAGACTCAGCTCCAAATAAAGTCTGGATTTCCACTCTTGGGGCAACCGTTTTGGTTTTTGCCCAAAAGCAGTCATCTCGGTTGGAGTATTGGTGCTTTTGCAGTTTGGAAGCTGACATCAGCAATTTTTTTCGTAAGTAAAATGAGGTCCAAAGCTGAGATATTTTATTCAGCTGATGACAGAACAAGGCCAAGAAATAGATTTTATCTTTATGACTCAATGCCTGGCCTACATGTCTTATTTGGCTGATGTCATCGATGGTTTGATCTCTTTTTTCCTGTTGTGTTTGTTGACTTATTTTTTTGAGGCTTTACCTTTTATTCAGAGGCCTCGTCCTGGCTGACATGGCTTAGATCTCCAGCTCTGCTACAAACATCAGTGCAGTCACAATGTCAGGCAGACATGGGATGAGCCCCTTGCAAGAGTGATCAAGAAAAGAGGAAGGCATAAATGAATAATATCAGGCATGAAAGAGGAGATAGCATTACAGATTTGGCAGACATTAAAAAGATAAGAGGTGGGCATTTGCCCTTGTTGTTATGATACCAGCCAACATGCCCACGTCCCATGTCAGAATTTCTGGGTTTGATTCCCAGCTCCAACTCTTGGCTCCAGCTTCCTGCTAATGCAGATCCTGGGAGGCAGCATTGATGGCTCAAAGTGATTGGGTTCCTGTCATCCCCATGGGATGGATACCTGCATTGGGTTCCTGGCTCCCAGGTTTAGCTTTGAGTAGCCCTGGCTGTTGTGGGCTTTTGTGGCGTGAACCAGTACATGGAAACTCTCTCTCTTCCTCTTAAATATATACATATATATTTATATTTTATATATTTATATATGTAAAGAAAGAAGAGATAATGAGAGGACAGACCGAAGAATTTTATGCCAACAAACACAACAACTTCGATGAAATGGACAAATTTGTTGCAAATGGACACAGTGGGAAGACTTGAGAATCCCAAAGAGCTGCACCTCCTAATTGCCAACTCCGGTGACCCTCTCGGGGTTTGCTCTACTCCCCCATGGCATTTGACATGTCTGACTGTGTGCTTCCTTAACACCTGGTGTTTCCACCCGCCGGCCACCTTTCTGATTGGCACAGTACCTTCTAGTGACTCCCATGTTTCCTCTTGTTCCACACTTGCATCCAGAGCTGTAACTACCATTTGTGAGCTGATGGCTCCCAAATCTGCAGTGCAAATAGCTTTCCTGAGCCCCAGTTTGACTAAATATCCAACTTCCGTCTGGACAATTACATATGCTAGCCATTTCATCAGTCAGTTCCCGCCAGACCTAGGGCCAGACCCCTCCAACTCAACATCTCCTTTGGCTACTAACAATACTCAGTTTTCATTTGGGAACTGTCCCTCTCCCATTCCTCCTACCCAGATCCCAGATGGGCATGTGACCCAATTTCATCCCCTTCAACCCATCCTCCTCATTGTTGGCTGAGTAATCTCGCCAACAAACATAGCTCAGAAGAGTGGTCTTCAAGCCTGGGCCCAAATTCATCGACTTTCCTCCACTGAGAAGTGGGGTGTCCTACACTTAAATCTGGCCAGGTCTATGATGCTTCCAGCAAGAGTCCTGACTTCCCCGGCTACGGCAGCAGAGTCCATGCTGTGTCCACTGGCCTGCAGTGCTCATCCTGTGAGGCCTCAAGGAGCTCTCTTTGGAATCCTGCTGCCATGTTGTCCAAATCACTCAAAGAGGCCACATGATGGCACTCTGGTGAGCCCTCCTGGTTAAGCCAGCTTTCAAGTTATCCCAGTCTGAGCAGGACACCCGGGACTCTATGTAGAAAAGGATCCTGTAGCCCCAGCCATGCTGGGAGCCAGTCATTGTGTCTTCCCAGCTGAGGCTCGGTCACAGGAGCAGGGAGGGCTATCTCAGCTGTGTTCTCTTCAAGCTCCTGACCACAGAATTTGTGGTCCTAAACAAAATGGCCACATCAAGCTGCCACATGGCGGTACCTGCATAGTAGTTAACTGGAACACTCATGCCACACACCCCAACTTAAAATGCTCTAGAAAAACAACAACAAATGTTCTAGTGACTCCACATGGTTACCAGAAAGAAGTCCAAACTCATGTCCTTTAGTACTAGATTCTTGCCCATCCAACCCAACCCATCTCCTACCCCTGACACATGAGCCCTAGCCATAATGCAATTTCTGGAATGTTCCCTACTTACCTAGGCTCCCATGCCTTTGTCCAAATACATGCTGTTACTCTGCCTGAAAGTCAGGAAGGCATCCAGATATTTAGCAAATCACCCAAAAACTGGGGAATACAAATTCACTTCCTTCCCTGGAATCATTTTTCTCTAGGAACAATGGCAATTAAGTGGCCGTAAAATAGTCCAGGTATTTTGCAAAAGAGAATATTCAAAGAATATGGGTTATTTTCTAGGTCTCTAATAAAGTAAGTTATGCATATAGATTATGGAGCTAGACTGCCTACATTCAAATCCTAGCTCTACTATTTACTACAAGGGGGTGGGGCGCAACTTCCTGCAGCTTATTTAATATTTCTGTGCCTCAATTTCCCCATTTGTATATTGGGATAATAAATAATAATCAGAGTTAAGATAAGTATTAAATCAGGTAAAATGTGTCACCTGTTTAGAATGGTGCCAGGAAGAGAGTGCTTAGGTAAAGGTTGGTTTAAGATAAAACTAACCTCCTGCAAGTAGCTTACTGTAGCCATTGCTGAAGTCTCATGAGGAGCACTTTCTTGGCAAGACCTCCCCGGATGTCCCCCTGCACGGGTTGGTTTCACCCCTAGGCCCATGTTGCTGCCACAGCACCTTCAGCTCAGCACAGCCACCACGTTTGTCACTGCCTCTCTCTCTCTTTCTCTCTCTCTCTCTCTTTTTAATTATTTTTGACAGGCAGAGTGGACAGTGAGAGAGAGAGACAGAGAGAAAAGTCTTCCTTTGCCATTGGTTCACCCTCCAATGGCTGCCGTGGCCGGCGCACCATGCTGATTCGAAGGCAGGAGCCAGGTGCGTCTCCTGGTCTCCCCATGCGGGTACAGGGCCCAAGGACTTGGGCCATCCTCCACTGCCTTCCCGGGCCATAGCAGAGAGCTGGCCTGGAAGAGGAGCAACCGGGACAGAATCCGGTGCCGCGACCAGGACTAGAACGTGGTGTGCCGGCGCCGCAAGGCGGAGGATTAGCCTGTTGAGCCACGGCGCTGGCTCAACTGCCTCTCTAATTCCATCATTGCAGCCACTAGTAGCCCTCGGCTCTTCTGTTAGTCTTGAGGGAAGGGGCTGGGGTCTACTCATCTCTCTCTCCAGAACCTGAGTCACAGTAGTCCTTCCATCATTTTGCTTTGATTTTACAAACACAGTCACTCAAGCCCAGGAAAGGCTAAATGAGCTCTTCTCAGGCATACAGGTGGTTGCCTAAGCCTCAGCTTGTTCGTGTGTGTGTGTGTGTGTGTGTGTCCCCATCAGTGAGAGACAGAGAGAAAGGTCTTCCTTCCGTTGGTTCACCCCCCAAGTGGCACTACAGCTGGCGCGCTGTGCCGATCTGAAGCCAGGAGCCAGGTGCTTCCTCCTGGTCTCCCATGTGGGTGCAGGGCCCAAGCACTTGGGCCATCCTCCACTGCACTCCCGGGCCACAGCAGAGAGCTGGCCTGGAAGGGGGGCAACCGGGACAGAATCCGGTACCCTGACTGGGACTAGAACCCAGGGTACCGGTGCCACTGGCGGAGGATTAGCCAAGTGAGCCACGGTGCCGACCTGCCATTTGCTTTTAAAATTGTTCTAACAAACACCCATAAAACATCCCTGTTCTTTCAGTAGGCTTCCTTGGAGCCCCTGGGCTGTTTCCGTCCGTTGCTGCTATCCTGGAGAAAGCATAACGGGGAAGGATGCAGCTCTTTGCCTCCTAACCTAGGAGGCGGCTGCCTTTCCATGTTTACTTTCCCCAGGTGCGGAGGTGCCGGCGGCACTGTTGAGAAATCCAACCCCGCTGAGAAATCCAACCCGGCGCGCACGGAGCTTCGCGCTGCCCACTTGGCCATCTGCAGATCCTTCTGCTTCTGCCAGTTGCCGCGTCATCAACATAAGACGGCGCTGTGTCCTCGCGGGCTCAGGCACCGATATGTCGGGCACAGGGAAGACCCAGGTTCCCCCGCCCCTCCCCTCCCAGCACTGGGCAGGGGATGCTCGGCGGCATCACCCCTAACCCCGCGGCGGGCACGGTCTTTTCCCGCGTGTGTGGTAGGGAGTGTCCCCTGTTAAAGGAGACCTGGCCTGGACTTTGAAAAGCTGTCCCCTGCTTGCAGCTCTGTTATCGATCCTCCCCAGAACTGCACCTCCTCCGTGACTGGAAACCAATTCACTGAAATCAGAACGAATCCAGGGCCTACTGGGTGCTGCGCAGTACCTGGCCCCGATTAATGGACCCAGCCTTGGGGGCTTTCCCGACGGTGCTACCAGAACTCACACCCCCAGCTCGGGGTGCTCCTGGGCCAAGGTGCCCGGTGCACCTGTCTGGGGAGGACCGGGAGTGTCTTTCCCTCCCAGGACTTGAAAAGCCAGCTCCTTTCGCGTCCTCGTCCACTTTCTTCCTTTCGCCCTGGTTTTCCATTTCTTAATAGTTTTTGGGGCAGGAAGGAGGTGCGGTGGGGAGAGAAGGGCGGGGAAGGGGCCCGGCGGGGAGGGGCGTCAGAGCGCTGTTGCCGGGTGTCACGCCGCCCTCCCCGCCCCTCCGCCGGGGAGGTGGGAGCGCGGTGGAGCGCGCGGCAGAGGGCCGGGCGCGTGGGGACGCGGGAGGGCGGCATTCTCCGCGAGCCGCGCCGCACACGGAGCACGCCGGCCGCCGGAGCTGGGTGCGGAGCCGGGAGCGCGGAGCCCGCAGCCGGTCGTCGTCCGCCTCTGGGAGCCGGGGCCAGCCCCGGCACAGCAGCCCGGCCCGCGGAGGGCGCGCCCGGCCATGGAACCCTCGCACAAAGACCCCGAGACGGCGGCGGCGGCGGCGGCGGTGGCGGCGGCAGACCCCCGGGGGGCGTCCTCGTCCAGCGGGGTGGTGGTACAAGTCCGCGAGAAGAAGGGCCCCCTGCGCGCCGCCATCCCCTACATGCCCTTCCCCGTGGCCGTCATCTGCCTCTTCCTCAACACTTTCGTGCCGGGACTGGGTAAGTCGCGGCGGCCCGGGCCCCGTGGCGGGACGGAGGCCAGGGGAGGGTGGGTGCGGCGGGAGACCCCCCCGGGGACGCCCACCCGCGGCAGGTGCGGTGCCCGCGCGCGCGCCCGGCCGCGCTCCCCGAGCCCCAGGGCAGGTGGCAGAGCGCGCGGAGTGGGCGCCCGGGAGAGGGAGAGGCCACGAGGGGATCCCGGTCCGCAGGCGGGGTAGCCGGACCCGGAAGAGCTGGAAACTTTGCGGGCCTGTTAGAGCCCGCAGGCGGCGTTCCGGACGGTTCTCTCAGTCCCGGGCTAGGCTCCCGTCCAGGCGCCGGGATTCCGCCGCTTCTTCCCGTCGCGCGCAGCTTTGCGCGAAGGGCGTGGGACCAGAGGAGGGGGAGCTGCGGGGTCGCGGAGGCGGTGACCGAGAAGTCGGTGGGCGGGGGAAGCGGGGACGCCCTGCAGCCGTTCCTGCGTGCGCTTTGTGCGGACCGAGGGGCAGAGCGCTCCTTGGCCATTCTTCTCCATCTCGTCGCCGGGTGCCTGCACCCCCCGCAGGGCGCCGAGGGCGTGGGCGATGACCGCGTGAGTTTTGACTGGGCCTGGCCACAGGTGACCCCGCAAGAAAAGTGGAGAGCGCTCCTTTGTCATTCTGTGTCGGACCCTGGCTTCCAGGAGGGGCTCTGGTGGCATCCGCGCCCACATTTTAAGACAGAGGCCCGGCACGGAGAGGTGCTTGAAGGGCGAGTGGAGAGATGGGATGCGAAGTGTTCTGTCTCTCGTTCTTCCGACCCCACCCCCAGACCTCCGCCTGCTGGGCCGGCCGCCTCCGCTGCAGCCCATCTGCCAGCCACCCGCCAGTCTGGTGCTGGGAGTTGCCCCCCACTCCTGCGCAGAGCCCACCGGGCGGGCGGGCGCCCCTTGTGCGTCTCCGGGAGAAAGCCTGCCCCTGCTGAGGAGCTGGTTGCCGGCGTGGGGCTCAAGTTCCCAGGAGCTGCGGTCAGCTGGAAGTGGTTTAGCGTTGGACTTTGGCCTTTCTCACGGCCCTGTTCTTCACCAGCCTCTGCTGCTGCGGTGCAGGGTACAGCTCAGGCCGCTCCCTCCCACGCAGGACCTGTGCTTGCCGCTCTGCTTGCTGCCCTTTCTGTCCCCCATCCTTTTCCCGAGTAGTTAAGCTAGGTCGCCTGGGTTGGGCTTGCACCTCCAGGGATGCCTCCAGCAGCCTGCCTCCCCCCCCCCCTCCCCCCCCCCCCGCCCCCGCTCCCTCCAGCCCACCCTGGTGTCATCCGGTGGCTCTGTCTGCACAGTGAGACCTGCCAGGATGCAAGCTGATGTTAATTTGGTGGTGCAGGAATTTCCACCTGCTGGAGTAAAAGGAAACTGCTGTCTGCGGCTCATGTGAAGATCCTGAGGCTGGATGTGCCTTATTTCATACACATATATTTTTGCCTTCTCAAATGTGGAAGTAAATGCCACCCTATGGTCTTTTGAGAAAACAAATGTGTTGGTGCCACGTGGAAGGGGCTGTACCAGATTGCTGCTGCTGGGTCATTCCTGTGGGATACCTGCTGCCTGCCGTGCACCTGTGCATGCCCTCCTGGGTCTCACCTCATCTGGCCGCAGAGCAGCATTGACCCCTGACCTCTTACCTTGGATCCACTGCCCTGGGCATCCAGCATTCCCCACTTCACAATTCCCTTTATTAGACCAGAACCCTGTGGGATTTTTGTAACAAGCCAACAACTAAAAGATTTCTAAGAAAGCAGCAGCAAGAGAAAATAAGCAAACTACAAAAGGCATGAAACAGGTGAGCCGTGGGTGTGCAGACGGGATTTTTCAGTGACCTACTGCAGGCGTATTTCTTATTTTGCTTTGGCTGCTGCTGCAGGCCTTGCTGGCTGTCCAGGGCCCTGCTCTTCTCCTCGCAGGATGGAGGGGCCGGGTTCCTGGCCCTTGGCAGTGCCTGTCATCTGTAAGTCAGGGACACTTATCTCTCCAGGTTGCTGGGAGGGTGAAATGGGATTGTGCAAAGCCTCCCGCTTTGTTCTGCAGAGCTGAGCACCGGGCCCATCTCTGGGTGGCAGCATGAACACAGCCCTCTGGGACCACTTGTGGGTCTCTGCTCAGCTCTCTACCTGCAGTGCAGTCGGGGCCAGCACAGCAGCCCAGGCAAACCCTGCGAGCGTGTTTTGGTCCCCTCATCCTCCTCGAGAGGTGTGAACAGCCTCAGCTCTTGGAAAACCTCCCCTTGGCGCAGATCCACTCCTCCAAGCCCTCCTGGCTGGTTGGAAGCTCCTGTGATAACTGATTGTTCAGGTCGCTTTTGCCCATTGATGAAATGCAGCTTCCTTCAGTTCATTCACTCATGCGACCAACACAGGCACCCACCTGACGCCAGCCACAGGGATGATGATGAAGAAATCATTCAGGGTGACATAGATTGCCGTGCCCTCATGTGCTCTCCTTATTTGCAAATTGGATGAGAGAGAGCAAGCGAGCAGGCATTGGGCTGGATGAAGGCACCTTTTTTGCTCTGATGTAGGTGTGTCAGGTCCATCCAGTTTGCAGGACCTACCATGGAGAAACCTTGCCCTTGAAGTTTCCAGTACCTTCACCATCCAAGCAGCAGTGCCGTCAGGATGATACTCGTATCTTACCATAAGAGGGATGTTTCCTCTCCTGGGGAGGGGATGAGAAGAAGTGATTTATGATCACGTTGTCTCCTCCTTGGAACAGTGAGCAACAGTTTTTGAAAACATGTGCTTGTGAAGATCACCCCTGGTTCTGTTCCACACAACTCCACTGATAAAGCTGGCTGGTGGCACCTTCTGGTTCCAACAAGAACGGCATGTGCCTGCATTTACACAGTTGTTTTTACACACTATGGAAGTTTATTGTTATGCCCCAAAATGGCCAGAGAGCTTCTCTGCTGATCAGGGGTTTAATTACACTTGCAGATGTAAAAATTATCTCTCTCTGCATTTGGTGGGACAAACATGGTGATGATTCAGATAGTAACTGGGAAAGCGGGAGAAAGAACTTCCATTGACCGTGAAGCACTCCATCTGATTGAACCACATCCAACTGATGTTGGCCATTAATCCACTGGAGAGCATGACATGAACCTCTAACCTACCTCTAGCATACTGCCTGCTCTCTGGCACTCCGTGAGTCTTGCTGCCCCAGCAGGCACCACAGGCTGGCTCAGCTCCGCTCTCTTTCCTCTGTCCCCAGGGCTTGCACTGGCAGTGAATCACAAGCTGCATCTCTTGCATTGTAGACTTTGGTCTTTGTCTCCCACAAAGATTGTAAAGTCTGTGAGAGATGCAACTACTTTAAATTTCTCCTTGAAGTAATATGTTTTAAATGAATACATATTGACTAGAACTATACTCTGGAAGTAGGCATTAAACATTATCTGGTCCTACGCATGTATTTTATACATAAGTGAGGAAGGCCTGAGGATGTAAGAACCAAGGAGGTTTCCACTCTACTCAGTCTTTAAAATGATATTTTAAAAATTTGTTTGAAAGATAGAGAGGTAGACAGAGAAGGAATGTGGTGGAATGAGAAGGCTATGCCAACTTTAGCCACAAGAAAGACACGCACAGCACTGCTGCCATAACAAAACAAATTCCTAGCACCTCCGCAGCTGATGGCATTATGTAGGGGTTCCCTACATTAGACGAACAGACAGTGGTGTGTCAGATCATACATATGTCCTGTGCTTAGTGGGGGACGTCCTTGATTTGTTAGGTCAAGGCCGTATGCCCACACGGTATATCCGGAGCGTCACTTCTCTCCAGTGAGAGATGACTTGGTTCCGAATTCTGGGATGATCAGTCCCTTATGTGAATTTGCTGGGCGATCTGAAAGTAGGAGGAGCCGAGAAGCAGTGTTACGCTTCTGGGCTGTATGTGCCTAACCTGGGGTCACTTCAACCGAGGGCAAGGACAAGGAAAGGGGTATAGGAGGGGGTTCTGTGCTCACCCTCACAGAACTGAACAGCACACAAAACACCGAGGGGCTTACTTGCTGAAATCAAGTGGGGACCTCACCGAGTCCAACATGCTGTCTCAGTCACGTTGGGCACCAGATGTTGCTGTGGATTCGTTCTGAGAGGAGGAACATGGTGAGGGCAAGAGGTGTGGAGTCACCACACAGACTCCGGGAGTCGGGTGAAAGCAGGCCAGAGGCAAGCAGCATGCAGACTCGTTTATTTCAGTTGGTACAGCAGCTTATATAGCCAAGGTAGCCAATCTGGGCAAGGGGCAGTCTATGCCCTAACCAGTCACAGCCTGTTGCCAATGTTTAAGAGCAGCACTGCCCATAGCCACATCCGCTACTGTTTTATACCCCACTAGCTCTGGTCAGCCACTCAAACGGCCCACAGCCTGTGTGCAGTCATGCCATTCCTGATTACCATTGTTCCTCATCCCTACCCCAATCTGAGCAAGCACTCCTGTGGTCTCCCATTTTGAGTGCTGGTTAGTCAAAGACGGGTAAGATCCCCTGGGGGACAACCTAAGACAGGCACAGCCGCATATGGAGACCACATGGAAACAGGGTCAACAATGGTATGGCCAAGAATCGTGCCTCCCATTGCTCAAAAATAAATGAAAAGGCCAGTTGCCCCTCTTCCAGGCCAGCTCTCTGCTGTGGCCCGGGAGTGCAGTGGAGGATGGCCCAAGTGCTTGGGCCCTGCACCCCATGGGAGACCAGGATAAACACCTGGCTCTTGCGTTAGGATCAGCACGGTGCGCCAGCTGCGGCAGCCATTGGAGAGTGAACCAACGGCAAAGGGAGACCTTTCTCTCTCTCTCTCTCTCTCTCTCTCTCTCTCACTGTCCACTCTGCCTGTCAAAAAATAAATAAATAAAAATAAAATAAACGAAAAGGGAGAGATGTGGTGGAATGAGAAGGCCATGCCAAGATGGCCGCTGGCAATGGAGCCTGCCTGGCAACAGGCTGTGATTGGATGGCTTCAGAAACTGCCTGGCAACAGGGTGTCATTGGTTAGGGCATAGACTGCCCCTTGACCTGATTGGCTGCCTTGGCTATTTAAGCAGCTGTACCAACTGAAACGAGTCTGCAGGCTGCTCGCCTCTGACCTGCTTTCACCCGACTCCTGGGGTCTGTGTGGTGACTCCGCACCTCTTGCCCCTACCACGCTCCTCCTCTCAGAATGAATCTACAGCAACAAAGTAAGGCTTCCATCTGTTGGCTCACTCTCCAAATGCCTGCAATACTTGGGGTTGTACCAGGGTCAGGGCCAAAGCCAGAAGCCGGGGACTCAATCTGGGGCTCCCACACAGGTGGCAGGAACCCAGCTACTTGACCCATCACTCTCTGCCCTCAGGGTTTGCATTAGCAGGAAGCTGGAATCAGGAGTTAGAGTCAAGCATTAAACCCTGGTACCCTGATATGGAACACAGACATCCAAGCTAGCGTCTTTATGGGTAGGCCAAACATTCGCCTTTCAAGCTTTTTAAGGAAGCTACTTGAAGATGTATTTCAGCAAAGTAAGGGAGTAAACCAAGAAAGAAGATATGAGATCCGGGAAACAGTCCTATTGAGGGCAGCCGTAGAGAGCAACCCCAGGATAAATTGTTTAGCAGGCCTGGAGGGCAGTCAGTCTTCACTGGAGTGGGGGGATGGAGGGCTCCAGCAGAGCAAGCTCTGAGCATGGCGTGAGACGATCCCATTCCACTGAGCGGAGTATTGCAGGGACACTGCAGAAAATTAAGAAAGCAAGCAAGGAAACAAGGCAACTAGGAATTACAGCAAGGACAAAAGCTCATGCACAAACATTAAGATGCCATAGTGCGGCAACCTGCTCCGTTGCATTAGAAGAGCAACAGTCTTTAAGAAGAGAAAGATTCCAAACACTAAATGCGGTGAGAAGGAATTTGGAGGATATTGGGTGATAGATATGGTGCAGAAGACACCTGTTTCTTCTATCAAGAAGGAAGAAGAAAGGTAGTTGGAAAGTTCAGGAGAACAAAAAACAATTTCTTAAAAGGCATAGCACAAATACGAAGTGATCTGAAACATGGCCTGCTTCTGAGCAGTGGAATGTAAGGACGGGTCTCCCAAGTGTATCAGGTCTGTGTCACGGGGACTGTGGTGCACCCGCAGGTCTTTGGCTCTGCAGGGAGGAATGTCTGCTTACTCATAGTAATGGAAATACTGCTCAGTACTTCTCAGCTTCTCCATCCAACAACGAAGCATTGGAAGTGATTTAAGAATAGCCATAAAGGGACATGTAAGGATTTTCTACCTTAAGAGTGTGATGTGAAAGGCACAGGTTGTAGCAGTTGGAGGCTGGAAGAGGAGAGAAGGGGATTGTGCACACCCACCTGGTACTCTGTGGCTGACCCACCTCTCGTGGGAGGAGAATACTTCCTCCCTTGCCCGCGGATACCCAGCCTGGCCGTGTGACTTGCTTTGGCCAGTTGAGTGTGCATGGAAGTGACATATGCCATGCTGAACAGACGCAGTTAGAGGCATTGTGAGATCCTGTCATTGTTCTTTTCTCTCTCTCACAAGAATGATATCCTTGGGGCCAGTGCTATGGAGTGGTAGGTTAAACCTCTGCCTGTGGCACTGACATTTCATATGGGCATTGGTTCAAGTCTCGGCTGCTGCATTCCAATTCAGCTCCCAGCTTATGGCGGAAAGCAGTGGAGGATGAATGCAATGTAAGATGGCCCAAGTCCTTGGGCCCCTGCATCCATATGGGAGACCTGTAAGAAGCTCCTGGCTTTGGATTGGCCACTTGGGGAGTGAACCAGTGGGTGGAGGACCTCTCTATCCCTCTGTCTCTCCCTCTCTCTCTGTAACTCTACATCTCAAATTAATAAATAGATCTTAAAAAAAAAAAAAGAATGATCTTGACCCTGATCTTGTCTTTCCACCTACACTCACTATTTCGGTGGTCTTGCTCAGGCCCTGGGCTTTGTGTTGCATTCTAATGATGCCGACTCCCAAATTCAGATCCCTGGCTCAGACCTCTGCCCTGCTCTTCAGCCTGGTTCCCAGAAGCAGGGCATGGCCCACGTTGCTGAGGTTCGGTTGTTGTGAGCATTGCCATTGTCCAGTGTAGCATGCCAAGCTGAATAGCATGTAGTGGGTAGGGTACAGGTGTGAATACCCTCATTATATAAAGTAGGGAATCAGGAAATGCTATATAAGCTGATAGATGAGGAAGTGAAGGATACCGAGGTGGCAATCGATAAATGGAAATGGTGGTGTGTTGGTGCAGTGGGACAACTGGACGTGTTGGGCAGATGTTGGAAGGAAACAGGAAGGAGATGAGGGTCACGTGAGGCCCTGACTCCTGTGACCCAATAGGAAGGCGAGCAGTGGTGTCTAGGGTTGGGACAACGTGAACAGGCAACATCAGTGTGCTCTTCGAAGGTTACAAGAGCGTTAGCGGACTCCCCAGCCTTTCCAGCATCGTCGGCTTTCTCCACCAGCTCCCTCTCAGCCACACACACACACATGCTGCCCTTGTCTCCATCTTTTCAGAATAGGGTCTCTCGATCCTGTTTCACCACGGGACCACTGCCTGCTTCTTTGCTCCTCTTTCCAGCAGAATTCCCTGCAGGGGCTGTCTGTAGTTGTTGCCTCTCCCCCCGCCCCATTTTCTCATGAACTCTTTCGAATCAGGTTTTTGCTTCCATTGTTCCCCTAAATGGTGTTTTTCAGGGGCACCAGCACCTTCAAGTTGCTGAATTGGTGGCTGTTCCTCTTCTTCGTGTTACCACCATCTCCTGGTTTGCATTTCTTTAGAAAAGAGTTTTATTATTATTATTATTTGAGAGGAGGAAAGACAGAGAAACAAACAGAGCTTCTGTCTACTGCTTCACTTCCCAGATGCCTGCAACAGCCAGAGCTGGGCCAGGCTGAAGCCAGGAGCCAGGAACTCCATCCAAGTCTTTCACATGGTGGCAGGAACCACACTACTTTAGCCAACACCAGGTGCACACTAGCAGAAAACTGGAATTGGGGGCAGAACTGGGACTCGAACCCAAGTGCTCTGGTGTAGGGTGAGGGTGACGTGACTGGTGTTTTAGCTGCTGGGCTAGACACCCACCCCTTTCGTACATCATAGGCATTCTGGTTTCCTTTACTCCTCTCAGCAATGTCTGAACTTGGGAGTTCACATTCACTTGACCTTGACCTTGGTCCTCTGTTTTCTGCCTATATGCATTTCCTTGGTGATCTTGCCCCGTCTCTGGGCTTTAAACTGCACCCTTATGATGATGACTCCCAAATTGAGATCCCCAGCTCAGACTCCTGCCCTTCCCAACACCTCCCTTTGGAAACCAGAGGCATCGTGGACATAACAGGTCCAAACCTGAACTCCTGGTCTGCTCTCTCGTCCTTCCCCACTTCAGTAAATGGCATCCTTCTAGATACTCGAGCCAAAAACTGGGACTCAGCTTTTTCTCACTCCCCACGCCCAATCTGTCAGGAAATGCTCTTGGCTCTGCCTTCAAAATCTATTCAGTATCTGACCAACTCTTTCCACTCTCTGGTCCAAGCCTCCGTCTTCCCGGAGTTACTGCAACAGCTTCTTAAATGGCCTGCTCCCTATTACCTGTGTCCATGTAGCAATCCTTTAAACACGTATGTATCAGATTGTGTCATTTTCTGAGCTTAAAACCCCTGTATCAGATTGTGTCATTTTCTGAGCTTAAAACCCCCTAGTGACCCCATTTCACAGAGAATAAAATCTCAGGTCCTTATTATAACCTATAAGACCTGGGCCAGAACTTTCCCAATAGGAATATAAGCATATGGAATTTAATATTTTCTAGTACTCATAAAAGTAAAAAGGAATAGGTGAAATTAATGTTACTATTTCATTTCATCCTGTATGTCCAAAGCATTATCATTTCAACATGTCATCAATATAAAAATTACTAATGAGACATTTTGTGTTTCTTTCTCATGCACTAGGTTGTCAGAGTCTGGTGTGTAGTTTATAGTAACAGAATATCTCAATTTGGACCTTCTCTGTTTCAAGGGGAACTTCACTGGATGCGTACATAAACCCTGTGCACATCCTTCTGATAGATGGCAGGGAGGCTGGCGGGGTGGGGCGGGATGGGCTGAGGTCAGATGGTGTGGAGGGAGGGTGGATTCAGTAGGGGATAGGGGCGAGCCGAGCAGAGGAGAGCGGACTTCCCTGTGCCTTCAGTCACGCTCTCCCCTTAAGACATGCACCGCACTCCTCTGTGTGCAAGTTTGTGCTTGCAGCTGGGGTGCGAAGGCAGAGGAGGTGCAGTCGCACCCTCTTACAGGAAGACAGACACTGAGAAATGCAGATGGAGTGCTTTCATGGAGAAAGCGTGGGTCGCCCGTCGAATCCAGTCTGCAGCAGGGAGCAGGTGCTTTCCTGGTAAGCCTGGAGGCACAGGAGATGAGCAACAGTCTGAACAGAATGACCCCCGGGGGCCTGAACTCTCGTTTCTAGTTCTCTCTCAGATTCGTGATGCCACAAAGCATGGTGGGAAGAGTGGTGACCTCTAGGGTGGCAGGTGTTAGACCTAACTCTGGCTCCTTAGTACCTTGTGGGCTTTTTCTTGGCTTTTTCCTCCTCTTGGCAACCTCTAAACTTGGGAGTTTAACCTGGAACCTGGGGTAGGTCACACAGCCTCTTGGGGCTGAGTTTCCCCATCGGCGAGGACCACCAGGCACTGCTGCCTTTTTCAGTATCTGGTTCTCCTTGGCTCATGCAATGGAGTGCTGGGAATTCCTACTGGGCACCTGGCCAGACCCCGCACCAGAGACACACCAGGGTGATGGGGCAAAGCACTTGCTCTCCGGGGCTGGGCTTAACACACCAAGGAGAAGCTCTCTTCACTACACTCCCCAGGTCCTGGGCCTGTGCAAGGACAGATCTTCGAGGCTAGTGTTGTAGTTTGGTGAAGGGCTGTGAGAACCTCAGGGTGCTGAATGAGTGTGTGCGTGTGTGTGTTCACAGCTTGCGCATGCACACACACACACATCACGATAAGCTTCACCTGTAGCTGCTTTGCTATAATAATGAGAAGACAGTTCCTAGGGCTGAGTTTGAGGATCTCAGCCTTGGAAATGCAGGAAAACCACCGGGCAGCTCATCCACGTGCCCTTGAGGCCCGTGCCCCGTGGCCCAGCTACCTGGGGTGAGGAAGGGGGAATCTTCAGCATGGCAATTCCTCTGGCCTCGGCTGGCACTACGTTCTCAAAGTCATGTGAAGTATGGATGATTTCGTGGAGAAAGCTGAGATGTTGGAGAGGGGAGACTATGCCTCTCTCATTTTCCATTTGTTCTATGAAAGGCCTTAAATTACATGAAAGAGGTCATTTCTCTTAGAAGGGATACAATGATGATGTGAGCCCATGGCTGCCCTGAGACCCGGGGTCCGTGGGGCCATGGCCCGAGGGCCCTGTTGAGCCAAGCGCTGAGTGGGCTGTGGTCTTCGTTGCCTGACAAGTTCAGCCCCCAGGCCAAGAATGATTTGGGGTTTGTTGACAACAGGCTGTGCTGAGCTTCCCAGGGCAGGGGGCTTCAGGGCCTCTCCAGCCCCCTCAGCTCGCAGATGAGGAGCAGCCCTGACCTTGGCCCTGGGCCTTCCTGCATGCCCCAGTCCTGGCTGGTCGTGGAGTATTGATTCGTGTGTGCTGAATTAACTGAAAGTGCCAGGGCTGATGAAGGAGGGGCTGGGGACAGCCGCACAGCCGCGAGGCCAGTCAGCGAGCAGGTGCCTGTGTCCCCAGCACCTTCACCTCCCAGGACAGCTTTGTGGAGATGTGATTCCCTCCATACCCCTCTGCCATGGCGATCGGCTCTGCGGCTTTGAGTACAACACAGCCTGTTATTCCATCCCCGCCCCGCCTTGCCTCCTCACCACTGGCCGCTTTCTTGCAGAACCGCGGATGCTTAATGGGGAAAAACCATCTTAATCCAGGTGTCCTTGGGGGGAGTGGCTGTCTGGGTCCCTTTTCCATCCCTGCTGTCTCTGAAGCAGGCCCGCGTTAGTGATGCAGGTGGGCGAGATGCAGGCGGCCTGGAGCCAGGGAACAGTGTTTGGGAGGGTGTCATGTTTTATTTTCCATTTTGCTTTAAAAAGAAGCATCTCCCCAAGCAGAAACACTCTCAATGAAAACGAAATAGCATGGCATCGGTGAGGCGAGCTGGAAGGTGGGGTGTGTCCTGGGTGCCGTGAGCGGTCCCCTGGGGAAGGATGGGTGGCGCCTCTCAGCCGAGCTGCAGGAGGGAGCACAGACAGCCCCGGCGTTCAGATGGGTCCATTGCAGTGGGGCTGACAAATCTCCTGACCTCGGCTCAGTGGAGTTTCTGTGGGCACAGATGAAGCCCGGCTCTGCTCATGGCCGCCCTCGGTTCTGAGTCTTCAGTGTCCATTGAAGGCAGTCCGTATCCCCCAGTGGGCCCAGCGAGGGCTTCGCCTGCTCTTTCCCTCTCTGTATGTGGTCCCTCCTTGAGGCGCACTGTCGCTCCTGCTGCACCCCTGCCTGGAGCCTCTACCCCTCTGCCACTGTGCAGCTCCTCCCCAGCCCACGAGGCCCGCCCAGCGTGCCCTCCTGCGGATCCCTCTCTTGACCACTGCAGCGAGGTGGACTCCTGCCTGGCACAGTCAGATTGTTTAGCACAGCCCACAATTCTGGCTCTTTTGCTCTTGTCTCAATCCTCTGATGCAAAGGTCAGGCCCACACTTAGCTCGTCTGTGCCTCCCGTGGTTCCTCGCTGTCTTTTCCAGTAGGTGTGTGTGGGATTGGAGGCATGCACGCGTGCTAACTGTGGGTTGGAAAAGCGGAAGCAGGAGCAGGGCCTTGCTCCCTTAGTCTAGTGGGCCCTTACATGAGGGTCACAGGCCTTCAGGTCACGCATGGCTCAGCCAGCCGAGCTCAGAGGAAAGCAGGAGCTGGAGGTCCCAAGGGCTCCTGGCAGGGTGAAGGTGGGGGTGGGAGGACCGTACCACAGCATGTGGGACCACATAGGGCAGGGACATGGGGCAGAGGAGAGCTGCCGGCTGCCCCATCACTGGGGAAGATGGCCCACCCTGCGGGGGACCCACTGGAGCAGTCGAGGTATTAGTGGGGGAGAGCAGGGCCACCTCCCATGGGTCCCCCATGTCCGTTCGTTCGTTTGTTCGTTCTTTCTTTCTTTCTAAAGATTTATTTATTTACTTGAAATTCAGAGAAGGAGAGGAAGAGAGAGAGAGAAAGAAAGAGGGCTTCCATCCGCTGGTTCACTCCAATTGGTTGCAGTGGCCGGAGCTGCACTGATCCAAAGCCAGGAATCAGGAGCTTCTTCCCAGTCTCCCACACAGCTGCAGGGGCCCAGGGACTCGGGCATTTTCTACTGCTTTCCCAGGCCATAGCAGAGAGCTGGATCAGAAGTGGAGCAGCCAGGACTCAAACCGATGCCCATATGGGATGCTGACACTGTAGGCGGCGTCTCTACCTGCACTGGCCCCTCCCCCATGTCCTTTGAAGTTGTTTAGGGAACAGCTGATGGACGAGTGTCAGGGAGAATGGCAGAGGTGATGGCTCTTAGTGACCTTCTGTCAACTCCAGCGGCTGCCTGATGAGGAGCGGGGTGTTCTCTGGTAGGCCCCTCTCAGGATGCTTACCCCTTGCAAAGGAGGGAGAGCCACAGAGTGGAGCAACCAGAAGCATCTTCCCAGGGGGAGCAGAATTGACATCTGAGCCTGGAGAGAATGATGTCAGGTGGAAGACCCCAGTCACACAGGCCCCTCACTCGGATTCCACTCGTACAAAGTGTCCATGACAGGCAAATCCATGGGGACAGAAAGTAGATGGTGGGGGAAGGGGTGGCTGCTCATGGGTACAAGGCTTCTTTTGAAGGTGATGAAATGTTCTAGAATTGGCTGTGATGGTTCCACAGCTGTGGCTACCGCAGTGAGTTATTAAATGGGTGAATTTTAGGGTATATGAATTCTGTCTCAATAAAGCGGTTTAAAAAGTCACATCACCACCAAGGGACGGATGGATGTCGGGTGCCTTCTGGTGTGATAGGCTAAGGGGGCACACCTGTACTTCTGCAGTGCACTGGCCAGGAACACATTATCTGAGTCTGCTCAGAACACATCAGGCAAGCCCAAATCGAGAGACATCGTACACAACCCCCGGCCTGTATTCTTCAAAAATACTGCTGTCATGAACGATAAAAGGAGGCTAAAACCATGGCAACCGGATGGGAAGCATGATCTTGGACTGGCTCCTGTACTGGAGAAGAAGGCACACCAGCGGGGACATTATTGAGACAATTGACAGAATAGGAATGTGGGCTGTAGAGTAGATAAAAGGTCGTAGCAGTATTGCGCTTCCAAGGTTGATGTCTGTATGATGAATATGTAGTGGGCTATCTTGGTTCTATAGATCCATACACTCAAGTGTGAAGGCGTAAAGGACCTGGAAGAAGGCAGCTTATTCACAGATGGCTCAGGAAAAATGAGTGAGCATTGGAAAGGCAGGGGGAGAGAATGGCAAAGTGTAATCAAATGTTAGAAATTGCTACTCTCAGGGCAGGCGGTCAGCACAGCAGATAAGATGCTGCTCGGGACACCCGCATCACATATCAGAGTGTCTGAGTTCAAATCCTGACTCCACTTCTGATTCTAGCTTCCTGCTAATGTGCACCTTGGGAGACAGCAGGTGACGGCCCAAGTACTTGGGTCTCTACCACCCACATTGGAGACTTGGAATGGGTTCCAAGCTCCTGGCTTTGGCCTGGCCCATCCCCAACCAGTGTGTACATTTGGGGAGTGAACCAGTGAATGAAAGATTGCTGTATCTCATAAAAATTTAAAAAATAATAATAAAAAAATTGGAAATCTGAGTAAAGAGGATAGAGGAGTTTCTATATGATTGTTGCAAATTTTCTAACAGTTTGAAAATATTTTAAGGGGCCGGCGCCGTGGTTCACTTGGTTAAATCCTCCGCCTGTGGTGCCAGCATCCCATATGGGCACTGGGTTCTAGTCCTGGTCGTTACTCTTCCAGGCCAGCTCTCTGCTGTGGCCCGGGAGGGCAGTGGAGGATGGCCCAAGTGCTTGGGCCCTGCACCCCATGGGAGACCAGGAGAAGTACCTGGCTCCTGGCTTCAGATCGGCACAGTGCCGGCTGTAGCAGCCATTTGGGGGGTGAACCAACGGAAGGAGGACTTTTCTCTCTCTCTCTCTCTCTCTCTCTCTATCTATCTCTCACTATCTATCTATACCTGTCAAATAAAAAAAAAATTTTAATTTAAAAAAATGACATGGCCCAAAGCCAAACATACTCGCAGTTTAGACATAGTGATTATATCACAGTCCAAACTGCTGTTCCCTAAGTCACAGCTTCTGTCTTAGCCCTGAAGTCCCCCAGCTTTGACTAGTCAAATGCAGGAGGGCCATCAAGGGGTCATGGGAAGTAAGTCACAGCATCAGGTAGCACTGCAAGGCCCAAGGCCCCCAAAGAGATTTTCCCAGGGACCCCTCCCCCAAGCGCTGCGTGTATGAGTCTGCCTCTCTGCTCCATCAGCACAGGCTTGATTAGAACCGAAGCGCATTTCCCAGGAGCCTGGGGCCAGCACACACACGACAGTGCCTTCAGTGGCCTGTTGAGTCGGAACAGGCTGCCCTTGCTGCCTCCTCTGGGGCTGATCAGGAATCCGAGTGTTCAGCTGGAGCTGGAGCAGATCCCAATGCCTCAGAAGGCTATTTGGAGAGATTTTTATGTTCTTGGTCATTCCTCTTTTTGACAACTCAGTATGCAGTCCAAGAATCATCATGGGCCTCAAAGAAACCAACTCAAACCAACAACCCAAGGCTGCGCCACGCCAAGAGGGCAGGCAGAGTGGCCCCATCCCCAGTTGCTCTGATGGATCATGTGGGTTATACATGTGAGTGGAATCTTTCCAGGAGTCACCCTGTGGCCTGACTCAGAAGGGAAAGAAGTAAACATAACCATCTTAGGCCCAAGTAGCTGGGGTTCTGAGAAAGAAGGCAGACAGGGTGTCAGGCCCTGATACTCTCGCTCGCATTTCAAGCTTGGGTCTGATGGACTAGAGCTTGACTCGGAGCCTTGCCTGTCCTGAGAAGATGGGCCTCAGTGCTTGGGAACTGACTTGGGCTAAAAGGAAAGCAAACACAGAGAGCCATGGGCCTGGAAGGATCTCCAGCTCCTTTAGCCCACTCTTGGGCAGGAATACTGTGTGCTTTTCCCAGCTGGTTTCTCATCTGAGCCCCAAACAGCTCCTGCTGCAGGATGTTCTAGGTCTACCCTGTGTCAAGCTGTAGGTCCTTGGGCAGTGTGGACCTGGAAGGCAGATCCACAGAAGGGAGTGGGTGAGTGGTTACCCCAGGCACCAGTGGATTGGCACTCCTGCCAGTGGTGAGGGGACATGCACATGACTCCTAACATACATTTGAAAGCAACTAATATAATTCTGCAGACAGCTCATTGACTGGGGGAAGGTGGTGGGGTCAGGCAGAACATGCATTGAAACAAAGCAATTTTTCTTTTGTGTCATCTGGTCTACCTGCCACTCTTTTTTTGGGTTTTCTAATTTTAAACCCATGTGATTAATCCTGTGTTTGAGTACACCTTTTTTTTTGGTGTGTCTCCCTCCAGTGGGTGGCCCAGTGCAGAGCACCCTGTAGAATCCCACCATACTGGCTGACTGGTAACGAGCTGGGACCTGTCTCCCTTCCTTAGGGAAAGTATACTGTGTGCCAGACTGAGACCCGGAAGCCTGGCCTCTGAGCCCAGCCCTGTCAGAACTGCACTTGGCCTGGTGGGGCTTGTTCTCCCTGTCCAGCTCTGCTGCATGACCACCTGGAGCCGAGATGGCTGTTGCTCTTGCCTCCTTGTTTGTGCTGAGATAGGCTAGGAAACAAAATCAGGGCTCTGTGCACCTCCGGCCTCCATGTCAGGAAGTGAATGGAACCAGCAATTTGTCCTGCCGGCGGGGAGCCGCCCCCACCAGCTGATCTGAGTGAGAAGCCTGGCCCTCCCAGAGGGGGCAGGGGAGGAGGCTGCGGGGGGCGCTGGTTGGCTCCCTCACCTCTCGCTCCCCTCTTTCTGCATTCTGTACCCTCCCCTCCTCTGCTGTGGACCAGAAGGGGCTGACCTCTCTGGCCTACGTCACTGCCTCCCTAGCCTTGTCTTGGCCAATGATGATCACTGGCAGGGATGGAAGAAAGGAGGAGTGGGGTCAGGTGTCAGCCCGAATTCTCCACTTTCTGTCCGTGATCGTGGCCTCCATCCCGCAGCCCCTTCCATCACTCCAGCACCCTTCCTCCTCTCCCGCCTTCCCTCACTTCCCCTTCAGGCCAGCTGAGCCAGTGACCCCTGGCATTGCTCCAGGGTTGACAGCCTTTGCTTCTTGCAGGGACTCCCTGTTGCATAGTCCCCTTCTGGACTGTGGGGTCCTCCCTGACCACCTGTCCCCGCTCCCCCTGGCTCTCCTGGAGAGGTTGGTTCCTAGCACGGTCTTCCTCCTGGAAGCTGTGGGATGGCCCATTGCACAGAGCCGGGGCTGTCTGAACAGCGTGGGCCCTTGGTGCTCATGAGTTAGCACAATGCCAAGGAGTTAGGGGGAGGGGTATGGGAGGGGATATTGGTGATGTTGCGGAGGGGCTGAGCTGCCCCCGTGTCCCATGCAGTCCTGGCCCCTGGAGCTTGCTCAGAGGTCTCTGGGCTGCCCCTTGTGCCCAGAAGAGTTGCCAGCCTGCTCTCCTCGCAGGAACCCCCGACTCTGGAATTGCTGCCTCCCAGAAACGCCCTTTCCCTCCTGCACCTGGAGCCCTCCTCCCTCCTCTGGAAGAGGCAACGTCTGCTCAGCCTGTTGTTTGCACTGGGACTGAGCCGTTCCTCCTCACTCTGTCTGCTGTGAAGCCCAGGCTGTCTGCAGCCAAGCACGACAGGGTCCAGTGCGCTTTGCACCCTGGAGCACCCATTGCTGTGCTGTCGGCTCTCCCTTCCCTCCTGTTCCCCGCCTGCAGAGACCAAGTGAGATCATCTGTTGCATGGTTTGGTTTTCCTTCCTCCAGTGTTTGAATGGTTCAAACCCTCAATGATTCCTTGTTATAAGGAGTCATCAAATACACCTGTTATGTTTTAAATCTTTACAAAAGGCACTGCAAATTCATGCATCAGCTTCTTAAAAGGATCTCCTTTGATTGTCATGCCAATTACATTTCTCAAAAGCAAAAGGGTTCTGGTTGGGTGCTTCTGAATCTGTTTTCTGCCCTTCCTCTGTGTATGATTTGCGGGCAGACTTCCGAGGAGCAGGTTTTAGAAGAGAGATTGAGCCAGGCTAAATCACAGCGGCAGAAGCTTATGCAACTGCTGAAAACCTATGAGTTAAAAATGGAACAGTCTTGCAGAGTGGGTAAGGTAATAATATCAGTGATGTGGAAATAGAAAGTAAAAAAATTAGGATTTCAGCAATTCAGGTCTCTTATCCATATTTTTCAGCACCAAAGATCTTGGTGTTGTTTTCCAGAGCAAATCCAAAGTACAGCCTCTTATTAGAAAAATCAGACTTTGTTTCCACAAACTCAGCCCTCTGCCCCCCATGAATCCAGGGTCAGGAGCCCTTCCCTTCCTTTTTGCCATGATGCCACAAAACACATTCTTTTTTTGGTGTGTGTTTGTTAGAATCTGGATGTTCACAAATGCCCATCAAGGAACAGATTTTAGATTTTTATAAGTGGGTTTTGTTAATTTGCTATTTTAAAAATACTTGTGAGACCTTTACAGTTGCCATGGCAATACAATTTCCATAAACATGATTTTGTGGGGATTTTGCACATGGAGGGCTGCGGTTGATATGTAGTGTTTGGGGAAAAGTAGGTGGTAAATTTGGCAGCCACCCCATGGCTGCTTCCCTCAAATGCCACACTTAGGATTCCAAGAATCCCAGTGATGGCAGAGACCAGGACGTCTAAACGACACCCTTGACCCAGAGGCTTCTGGAAAGTGGACCTGCTGAGGGCAGAAGGAGCCCAGCCTGTCCTGGGGCCAAAGCCAATCGGGTAGTCACCCATGGACAGCCACTCTGCTCTTCCATGGCTCTGGCCAGGTCATGCTGCCCTGAAATCTCTTCCGAAACTTTGAGGGCTGAACATCCTGGAGCCACCCATGGGGTGTGGGGAAACTCAAGGGTTCTTCTTTGCTTTGGACCAGATTTGTCCCCAAATCCCATATAAAGCGCAGCACTGCTCAAAGGTGGAACATTTGCAGTGGAAAACAACAGAGAGTAAAACCACAGCAATATTAGCTGCTAAAACAAGAAAACCCTGAATGAGAAATCATTTGCTAGTCACTGTAAACGCCAGTGGAGGAAAATCGAATGAAATTAGGGGCGGTAGATGGTCCCAGTGGCACCGAATGGCATAATTTTTATCAATGATGCCAGCCAGAGGAGCCTGCATACTGTTAAGTTTTATTTCCCAGGGAACAGGATATGCAGAGATTGAAGGAGGAGCAGAACAAATAGGAGAGAGAGCTTTTTAATAACAGAAATGCTTTGGAAAAGAAATGATGGGTAGAGGGAGTTAGTAGCAGAAGCATCAGCACCAGAGGATTCTGCCCCGGGTCCCGCCATGAGCCCCTCAGGCGTCCGGCACCAGGCGCTGCCTGATCAAGCACCTGGGAACAGCCAAGGGGTTTGACTCACACGGCATGATGAATCATGAGGAACCATGAATTACTAGAAAGCCATTGTGTTGACTGTTATTGTTTATGTAGTGCCGGAAATGCAAACAGGGCCACCCAGAGGAGGACACACCAGACTGTGTCTGGCGGAGCGCTGATCCCGGTTCCTTGGAAGCCAACCAAGGGGTACCCTCTGTGTGCACATGTGGACCTGCACACGGAGACCCTATGTGGGCCTGCAACAGGTGCATGTGTGGAAGTTCGTGACATTTTGTGCTTCTAGACTAGTGAGACTTGGGCCAAAGCCCATTCCCAGGGTGCTCAGGGCCATGGGTCCCCCCCAGTCCCCTGTGGATTCAGGGTGTAGAGGCAGGTACCTCTGCCCAGGACCTAGGACCCGCCCTTGCCTCGCCCACAGGCCCACCCACCCCTGGCAGGCCACTTGCTCAAGGCTTGCCTGCTGCTCACAGGCTCTTAGGCATTGTTTGTTTGCCCTGAAATAGCCCAAAAAATGTGGCTGGGGCAGCTGCTGGAAAGTGGCTCACAGCCCAATTGTCCATAGTGGAATCAGCACCAGGGTGCTGCCTGCAGCACAGCCCCAGGCTCTTCACTCAACACAAACAAAAAGAAACATTTTTTTTTTAATGCAAGTATCAGGCAGTGTGGCTGGGGCTGGTGGGCGGCAAGGAGGAGAGGGAAGGAGCCAGGAGCCCACTAAGCACTAGACTGGTGTCTTGCTGCCAGCCGCCCCCTTTGGTGGCCACTGCTGTGGCTGTGGGGACAAAAGGGCATGTCCCCTGTCCCTGATTCCCCAAGGTATGAAATGCAGTGGGCACTTCCTCGCAGGTGCACCTCCAGGCTCCCCAGTGCAGGAAGGGCAGGGGCAGCCCTTGCTCCTCCTACCGGGTGAGCGAGAGCCGAGCCACCCACTGTGCTGTCCAAGGGAGTAGCTGGGAGGGAGCCCAGCAAGAGGGCATTTGGTGGCTGTCAGTCAGGGACTAGAATGCTGCTGCTGTGTGTCTGTGCTCATGTGTGCTCACGTGTGCCCCTCCCCGAGTCCTGGAGACCTTTTTCTGCATGTAATTTCTTTCTGAAGGAATACCTCTTGCATTCCCCCTCTAGCATGTGATGACTTGTGTGACCCTGGACCAGTGACTTCCCTGTCGGTACCTCAGTTTATTCATCTGCAACATGGGGCTAGTGGTACCCACCTCGTGGCACCCTCTTGACCGTTAAATGAATAATTATATCACAAGCCTTGGAGCAGTGCTTTGCACATAGAGAATGAAATATTACTGTTATTATCCTGCAGATCCATCCTGGGGTGAAGGCCTCCTCCTGTTCTAGCCTGGAGGTCCCTAGCCTGTGGCCTGTCAAGTGCAGGAAGGCTCCTCCCTCGGCACTGGTCCCAGGTCTGCTCGTAGCAGGTGCTCAGTCATTGTGGAACGCCACAGCCAGCCAGGGGCGCAGCTGATTTGTGGTGCTATGCTGTGTGAAGAAAACGTGCTGAAACCCCAGCTTCCACTCAGAGGGCCTGGCTCAGTACTGGTAGGGGTGGGGCGGAGCCAGAGAACCTGTACCGTGTGAAAGTGCCCTTCTGAAACAGCCTTACTCCTGGGGGTGCCTAGATCAAGGATCCCCCCAAATCCTGGGGGTACCTGCAGGGTCCCCTTCTGCTTTCAAGCTTCAGAGGGGAGGGGACTTCTCCACCGGAGCCCCTGCTCTGCCCTGTTGGGTAGCACACGGCAGGAACCAGAGCTTCCGGAGGAGGGAAGCTCTGGTGGGATGTGGCCTGGTGTGTATGGGGCCTTTGGTTCTTAGAAACACTCAGAGGAGCCCCCAGGAGGGGGCCACAGCTTGCCGGTCCCCCCAGTATCTGCTGCATGGCCAGGTCCACTTGTCCAGCCTGAGCCTCCTGCTCAATGATTGCAGGTGGCCTTGGCAGGAACGGTGCCCTCCTTTTTACCCAAGGTCATTGCCCCAAGTTCGGAAGGGGACTCCTCTGTGTGGTTATCAGAGCAGTGCAGTGAAATTTCCTTGGGGTTAGGAATGTGGCCGTTGGAACAGCTGTTGGTCTAACCTGAGTGGCCCCAGACAAGATGCGGTGGAGCTGCTTGGAGGGGAATGTGCTTTTCTGGGGCTGTGTGTTTAAAGATACATCTGGGATTGGTTTCTTAGCAACAGGGCTCATCCAAATCACACTGGCAGCATCAGAACATCCGAAGATGCCGATGCCCACAAGCACTGTATAAAACAGCAGAACAGAGAGGGATCTGAGCATAGGTCCTCCAGCAGGCGGGTAAGCTCAGAACCCTGGCCAGGTGCTGTTGCCCTTAGTTTAGGCTGGAGAGCACCAGGATGAGAAAAATGCCCACCTCTGCAGGCCAGGCGACCACCCTCCTCCTGGCTTCCTTCTGGCGGGGCAAGCTTGCACCCCATAAGCAGCACACAAAGCCCTTTTCCCTCTCCAGGGTCCCCTATTTCCATGGCACCTAGAGCCCCCGCATCCAACCAAATGGCCTTCCATCATCTGTACGTGCTTTGAAAGTTGCTTTTTAAATTTATTTACTTCTTTTCCTTTTATTTGAAAGGCAGAGAGAGGGAGAGAGAGCATGGATGAGCGAGCTTCCCTCTGCTGGTTTGCTCCCCAAATGCTTGCAACAGCTGGGGCTGGACCAGGCTGAAACCAGGAGCCTGGAACTCCATACGAGTCTCCCACGTGGTTGGCAGAGCCCCGGCATTTGAGTCACGACCTGATGCCTTCCTGGGTGTATATCAGCAGGAAGCTGGGATCAGAGGTGGGGCCAGGACTTGAACTCAGGGACTCCGATATGGATGCAAGCATCCCAGTAGGTTGCTTAACCTGCTGCACCAAAGGTCTGCCTCTGGGCTTTGCATCTGAGTGGGCGGGGCGGGGTGGGGGGAGTCAAACTCAGAGGAGCTATTAGAAACCTACATCCAGAGGTTTCCAGCCTGGTTTTGGACCTGTTGGATCCTTTCAGTCTGGTGAATCCTTAGACCCCTTCTCAGAATAGGGGGCTTTTGGGAAAAAATGCACTTTAAAGTGTCTTTAATACAAGGACTTCCAAAAAACTTACATAACATTGAAAAACAGTTATCAAAATATTTTTTAAACAGACAAATTTGTATGTAGAAACACTGTGCTTCTGGAATAATACACAAAAGAAGAAGACCCAGCCATGGGTCTAATGAGTGTTGTAGCTCTGAAGTGGTGCTTTGTGGCAGCGAGAGTTTGAGAAGTCAATGTCTTGGCTGCAGTGTGGCATGGAAACATCTATGATTTCCATGGAGGATGAAGACTGCTAATGTTATTGTGTTTGTTGGATACATGCATAATGAAAGGAAAGAGTAAAATTAAGTTAAAAGACAGTGAAAATGTAGATTTCATTTTTTTTTTCAGTCCTGATTCATGGTTCCCAGGAGGGTGGTGGACCTCCCAGGTAAACCTCTTGGCAGTTTTTCCCTCTTTATTCAGCACATCTGTGTGACTGGAGACCTGTTAACCAGCGGTGCTTAAGAACCTGTGTTGTCTGAGCTGCTGGGGATGGATGGGCGGAGCAGAGAGGTGGTAGGGCTGTGGAACAGGTGCCACCAATTAATTACAGATCTAGGGCATGCGAGGTTGCTGTGAGGACCTGCCCCCCCTCCCCCACCCCGGCGTCGGCATTGTGGCCCATGCCATCGCCTTCCGCCACACGGGGGCATTCCAAGCACACGTCCCCACTCAAGGTCATCTGACCTCAGACTAAGGTCAATCTGACCTTAGAAAGATGAGAGCCCTGAACTCAGATTTTTCCAGGCTTGTTTTTCTAAAATCTACTACATTCAGTGGCTTCCAACAGTAGGTTTTAGGGGCTTGAGATGTAGTAGGCGCGTGGCTAGATCCTGGCTCTGCAGTGATATTCTGGTGGAGCTGGCCTTGTTCTGCTGTGAGCAGAGTGCACCAGAGCGCAGCTTGTTTTGTGCAGCACCCCTGCTGGAGGCATGGCCTGCAGGTGCATTGGGCCGCTTGGGGAAGCCAGTTTCCCAGAGTGTCTTGGTGGCTGCTGGGTAGCACTCCCGGGTCCCAGGGGCTCTGGAGGCTCTGCCCCATCCCATGGACAGATGCCTGGTGAGCCCCACATCTTGCAGGGGTTCTGCCCCAGCACTGAGCAGGGCTGTTGTGGAGTCCGTGGTGCTAAATCTGCTGAGTGGCTTTCCTGCGTTTCACAGGACCAGGGACACAGCAGATCCAGCTGCAAGGGGGCCTCAGGGGACAAGGGCAAGAGAGACTTGCCCAGGCCACCTGGCCGCAGAGCCTGGGCCAGAACCCAGGTCTCCAGTGTCTGATCCCTAGGTGGTGTGATGTGACACCTCTGGGGGAGGCAGGCTGGGGGCCTGAGGATGCAGAGCCCACCTCTTTCTGGGCCAGCTGCAGGTTATCCAGTTTGGCCCGTTACTGTAGTGGTCTTGTTTTTGTTATTATTCAAAATAATATGTCTCAGAGACAGGATAGACAGGGAGAGAGAGAGAGCTTCTATTGGCTGGTTCATTCCCCAAATGCCCACAACAGCCAGGGCTGGGCCAGCCGAAGCCAGGAGCCTGGAAATCTCGCTGGGTTTCCCATGTTGGCGGCAGGGACCTGAGGCCTCCCCGCATGCCCATTAGCAGGAGGCTGGAATTGGAAGCAGAGCTGGGAGCAGAAGCCAGCCTCTCCAAATGGGATGCAGGAGTCTCACGCAGCATCCTAACCATTGCACCCAAAAGTCTGCCTCGTGTCGTATGGTTTCAATACAGCCGTCCGGAGAGTGGGTCCCGCACCCCCCGCAGTGTATCCTGGGCAGTTCTCCTGCTGGCGATCCTGACTGCAGCATTGGGTTAGTGACTACACTGCAGATTTTCTAGTGATGTAGCAGCCCTGCGAGCCCAGGCTCTGCCCTTCTAACCTGGGCTAGGTCAGTTCTGTGTGTCTCAGGTGCAGTGAACCTGAAGTTAATAATGCCTACTTAACGGGCTCGTTGCCATAGCGAGGTAACGTCCACAGATGATGGTGAGTGAGTCAGACTCTTCCAGCTGGAAGTGTCAGGAAACCAACTCAAGCTGTTTTAAACAGAAGAGGGAATTCGTTGGTTCCTAGAACAATGAGGTCCAGGGCTCAATGGATTTCAGGCCTTGCTGGATCCAGGTGCTCACTTGGCCCTCCTTCGAGTCCTTCAAATTGCTTGGCTCACGGGTGATCCATGGTGACAGTGTCTTTTAAACTGCTAATTCCAATGAAAAGAAGACTTTAAAAAAAAATGTTTCATTCTGCATGAAAGGCAGAGAAACACACAGAGATCTTCCAACCACTGGCTCACTCCTTCAAATGCCTGCAACACCCAGAACCCAGTCCGGTCTCCCAAGTGGGTAGCGGGGACCCAAGTACTTGAGCCATCATCTGCTGCCTCCTAGGGTGCGTATTAGCAGGGAGCTGGAATTGAGAGTGGAAGCAGGACTCCAACATGGGATACTGGCATCCCAAGCAGTGTCTTAACTGTTATGTCAGATGCTCACCCCTACTAATTATTTAAAGTAAAAATTTTATATTTAAGGAGTTCAAAATCATGTTAATATGTTAATTTGCTTGAATGTAGCACTTATTTTAGATACAATGAAATGACTGCCAAAGTCAAGCAAATTCACCCATCCATGCCCTCATGCTACTTTTCCTGTGTGTTGTTTTGCTGCTCTCCTGTTATGTTTGCACTTCTGGAAGTCCACAGCTTCCTTTGGGGTCCTCCACTCTCCCACACCCTTGCCACGTTTGAGTGGGGCTGACCTTGGCCCTCAACTCTCAAGGAAGGCACATGACACGGGTCTAGCCAGAGCAAGCATCCCACACCCCCAGCCACAGTGATTGGCTCAGAGACGGGCACATGACTCAAGCTGTGCCAATGAGGTTCAAGTCCGGGAGTTGAGATCACTTCAGATCTGTTCTCCTAGCCCGGTTCAAGCACACAGCACAGTTATTAACCACAGTCACCAGGCTGCACGCTGGATCTGCAGGTGTTCATTTTGTTCTTGAAAGTCTGTCCAGTGTCTCCCACCCCGCCCCTTGATTCCTGGTAACCATGGTTTTACTTTGTTTCTGTAAGTTAAGGTTCTCTATGTGAGATCAGGCGGTATTGGTCTTCCTGTGTCTGGCTTATCTTACTTAGCATGGTGGTCTCCAGGTTTGTTATGTTGTTGAAAACGGCAGAATTTCCTCTTTAAGAGGGCTGAACCCCCCCACCCCACCCCCGCCATTGTCCAGTAAAACCCCTAGGACTCAATCTCATTGGCCCAGCTTGAGTCACTTGCCCATCTCTGAGCCAGTCACTGTGGCTGCAGGAAAGGGATGCTTGGATGGGCCAGACTCTGTCATGTGTCTACCCTGGGAGTCGGGGCCCAAGGTCAGGTCCAGTCAAGCCTCATGGTCTCAGGGTGGGGGAGTGGAGGGCCCCAGAGGAAGCTGTGGGAACTGAGGGGGTGGGCAAACCTAATGGGTGAACAGACCTGGCCGGGCTTGTGGTGGCCTCGCAGACCCCTGCACACCGAGGGGCGGCTGAGGCTGGGGATGTTCGTGCTGCCAACTCTCAGAACGGGAAGAGCTTCACAAGGGCTGAGTAAGGGGACTGGTGCAGGGCAGGGGGCTGAGCTGCAGGCTGAGGGAATGAACAAAGTAGTAGAGAGATTGTCTTCCCCAGCACAAACCCAGAGGCTGGTTTCCTTGAGACGTTTTCTCTAGGAACGTCCCATGAATTCATGTACTCTGGCGCATGGCTTCTGTCTACTGCATTATGTGGATGTGGGGCGGGTCCTTGCCTAAATCTACGGGAGTCAGGACATCCGCACCTGAGCTGGGGGGATGCCAGGATCCTGAAGCCCAGAGTAGGTGGCAGTTGAGGGACAGCCCCCAGGGGAAGGCAGAGCAGGTGTGGGCCTTGTTCCCAGAGTGTGTCCTGGGTCACGGGCCTGGGCTCTGTGTGTGTTAACTCACTGGCTCCTCGCAGCAGGAGGAGTATAACATCAAGCAGCAGGGACAGAACCCGGGGCCCAGAGTCTGAGTGACCCACCTGAAGCAAGCAAGGGGCAGAGCCAGGCAGAACGGCCACTCCCAGCCCTGGGAGCAGCTGCCCCACTGCTGCCCACACCTCCTTCCTCAAGAGCTGGACTGACCTCAGAGGGACCCACGAGGACTTGCTGAGGCCTGCTCGGAGCGGGCCAGCAAGCGGAAGCAGTCAGTGGAGGTGAGCCCTACGTGGGATGCAGGAAGTGTGTAGGGGACACAGGAGAGTGGCACCGGTGAGCCGGGAACACCCCCAACCCAAGGTTCCCTGAAAGACAGCTTGGCCCCGGGCCTCACAGCAGCAGAGCACCCGGGGTGGGTGAGCAGGAGGCAGGCAGGGGAAGGCCAGCCAGGTCCCTGGGTGGGGCAGCTTGGCCTGGCTGCTGCCTGGGCCATAGGGAGCTGATGGGGGAGGGGGGCGGTGAGAGGATGACACAAAGCCGGCCCTTGCAGTCACAGTCTGCTGGGGACAATCTGAGTACGCGGTGTCTGTCACAGACTCCCCAGAGTGCCGTTTTCAGAAGGGAGACAATAACCAGGGGTTTCTACAAAGGCTGCATGCTGTACCCAGTGCCCTGTTCCCAGCTCTCTCGTGGCATCCTGGAGCCTGGAGCGGCTAGCGTGCACCCGCGGGACATCAGTGGGAGCTGCTCTGCACACACCCCAGCCTCCCACGGCTGCAGTCTCCTTGCCCTAATAGGCAATGTTGCGGGTCAGCTTCTCCCCAGAGCCAGCGCTGGCGTCCTGCCAGGGCTGAGTCCCGCCCACCCCATCTCAGGGGCTGCTACTCCTGCCCCTTTCCTGCTTGTTTCAAGCCCTGGCTCACAAAGCCTCCTTGTGCCTAATGAGCCCTGCTTTGAGAAATGCATCAGCCGTGGACATGGCCCTGCCTGACCCGGTAAATTCTCTCCTGGGCTCGGCTCAGATGGGGATCACAGGGAGGGAGCACAGCTTCTCTTCAGGAAGCTCCCAGACAGGTGGATTGATGGTTGGTCCTTAACTCCTGGTCCCAGAAGCACCTCACTAAGGGGGGCAGAGGGTGACAGGTTTCTTGGAGCAGAGTTAGGGACAGGGACAGGGCTGGTGCCAGGCACTGCTGGTGGACAGCTCTGCCGGGTTCCCAGCCAGAAGCCTCCCTAGAGGCCGGCAGCTGTGACTTGGGCATTCCCACACTGCTGTGCTCTGACTTGGGCTTCTTTAATTAGCTTGGTGTTCACGGCAGAGAAGGAAGAGAGATTCCTGTGTGTCCTCAGAAAGCTGTGATGAGATTAAGTCCAGTTGAGGAGGGCTGGTATGTGGTGTGGGCGCGGCCTGGGAAGAGACTCATTTCTCGCTAAGGTTGCCAGTGGCTAGTGAGCAGGATTTAAAGGATGTTCTTTTTAAACTGTGAGCAAGTGGAAGCCATGTAAAAGCCTAGCATTTTGGCCATTTTTAGATGGATTATCTAGTGGCATCGAGTACTTTTCAGTGTCTTCAACTATCAGCTCAGTTCATCTCCAGAACATTCTTCCCAGACAGGAACTCTGCACTCATTAATGCTAACCCCCGGTTCCAGCCCACCTAGCCCCTGGCAACCACCCGAGCACAGGCAATGGGAGCCCACCACACAAGTTGCTTAGTTCTAAAGACACTTGGCCATGGCTCACAGCTCTCTGGAGATGGAGTCTTTAATCAGCCCTCGTTAGAGGCCTGCCACACCCCAGGCATCGCACTGGTGCGGGGAGGACAAAGGAGAGAGCAGAAGGCAACCCAACCCTGTTCCCTAGAGTCCTGACAGCCAGGCACACCCTTCCGTGGGGTGTCCTGGTGTCACTCACTGTCCTAAGCACCTGACACCCCCTTCAAGGCTCACAGCAACACAAGGAGGTCAGTGCAATTGCTGTCGAGTTCAGGTGGGGAAGCCAAGGCAGAGTGGTTAAGTGACTTGTTGCAAGTCACACAGGGAGTAAGTGGCTGGCGTTCTTATCTCCAGGCTGTACAGTTTGAAGGGCTCCCAGCCAGTGCAGGGGAAGGGGCCTCACTCCTCCTGGGGCCCACTTGCAGGAGCTCCTAGCAAACAGGAAAGCACAAAGCATCCAGCGTGGGAATGAAGCCTCGGGAGTCTCAAGAACTATGCAAGGGGCCACTGTATGTGATGCCGAGTCTCAGCTGCTCTATTTCCCATCCAGCTTCCTGCTGTTACACCTGGGAAAGTAGCAGAGGATGGCCCAAGTTCTTGGGCCTGTGTACCCATGTGGGAGACCTGGATGGAGTTCCAGGCTCCTGGCTTTGAACTAACTGTTGTGGCCATTTGGGGAGAGAACTGGCAGATGGAAGATCTCTCTCCCTCTAACTCTGCCTTTCAAATAAATAAATATATATTTTTAAAGATTTATTTGTTTTATTTGAAAGGCAGAGTTACAAAGAGGCAGAGGGGGAGGGAAGGAGGGAGGGAGGGAGGGAGGGAGAGAGAGAGAGAGGTCCTCCCCAGATGGCCGCAACTGCCAGAGCTGTAACAATACAAAGCCAGGAGCTTCCTCTGGGTCTCCCACGTGGGTTCAGGGGCTCAAGGCCTTGGGCCATCTTCTATTGCCTTCCTAGGCCACAGCAGAGAGCTGGGTTGGAAGAGGAGCAGTCGGGACTTGAACCAGCGCCCATATGGGATGCCAGCACTGCAGATGGCGGCTTTATCCACTACACTATGGTGCCAGCCCCATAAATATTTTTTTAAAGAGCTGTGCAAAACAAACATCCCCCACCACTGCCAACTTCTTCCATTGGCAGTGTTCACGCACACACGCGCACATCCTGAGAACAAGTGATGGTTGGAAGCTCTTAACCCAGCATGTAGTTAGCTGCCAGGAGAAAGCAGAGTGCCCTTGTGGGTCCCCAGGGTAGGGCATCCTCCTACCAGAGCAGCAGCGAGGGCTAGGAGGCCGGCAGGCTGCCGCACGTACTGGGGGAGCACTCATCGTCGGCCCAGGCTGTAGGCAGAGCCCACGCATGGGGTTGCCCTCTAGGCTGTCCCTGACAGCTGTGTTGGGTGTTCCATGACGCTGAGGGGCAGCTCCAGGGAGGAACCTGTCCCACTGGGCGGGGAGAGAGTGGGAGTAAAAAACCCAAATCCTGCCGTGCCTCCCCAGGAGGGAGGAGGGGCCTGGCCCACCCCTCTCACCTGCTCGCTCTGCCTCTTGCCCCAGCGCAGCCTCACCTGTTCCCTGTGAGGGGCAGCCACATGCCAGGGCTGCAGCTGGGGCCTGGCCCCAAAAGCCTGGCCTTGTGTGGTGGACGATGAAGAGGTCAAAGCCCTCCTCGCCACCTTGCACCATCTTGCTTCCCCAGGTATCTTTACAAATACTGGGCTCAGGTCCCCTCTTGGTGACCTCATCACTCTTTAAAAAGGCATCCCTTTCTCAGTGGGGGCTGGGGGCCGTGACCTCTCCTCTGCTGCCTGCCCAGGACAGGGGACAGGGGGTGACCTTGGGCAAGCATGGGCTGGAAAATGTCCTCTTACATTTGGGGCAGGTTTTATCTTCCACCTGCTTCCCGCATTCCCAGGTGCCGACTGTTCAGCTCACAAAACAGACTTCTCTGCCCGTCCAGCCCCACTGAGGGAAAGTCTGACTCACATGAAAGGGCCAAGGTGAAAGCCTGCAGCCCCTCCTGCTGCCATGGCCACAGCCATGGCCACGGCCACAGCCACGGGCAGAGACCCTGCGGGCAGAGCTAAGCCGGGCCACCTCTTGCCTCCCATCCCTGACCTGCCTACTTCAAGAGAGACCCGAAAGAAGCCTCTGGCTCCTGGCTTCAGCCTGGCCCAGCCTTAGCTCTTGTAGCCGTTTAGGGAGTGAACCAGCAGATGGAAGATCTCTCTGTCTCCCCCACCCCACCACCATTAACTCTGTCTTAAAAACAAATAGATATAAAATAAAAGCAGCCAGCCACTGTCCACATGGGCTGGAAATCGGGGGAGACATCCATGCTGGACGGAGGGAGCAGTGTCCTGGGGACAGGAACGGTCCAAGGCTGAGCCTGGGAACTTCAGCATTGCGTGGTGGACAAGGGGGACACAGGCTGATCTCCGTGTGTGCCACACTATCCTTGGCACATGTCCCACTCCCTCTGCTTGGCGCATTCTTCCCCGTCCTGTCCCCCCACTACTCCTGAGGTCTTCCCCTCTCTCAGAAGCCCCGACCTCTGGGCCCTCTCGGGCTGATCTGCCAGTGTCTGTCCACGTGTCCATGTGCACCGCTCAGCTGGGCGTCCTGTGTCTCAGTCACCGCTGACTCACCACCTGGTGCGGCGGCTGGTGTGTGGGAGGTCTGTGACAAAGGCACTGAAACGTCATGGCTTCAGGTCAGATGTCCTTTCTCTCCCATCAAGCAGTCAGGCTGGGCCAGGCTGAGACAGAAGCCCTGTTCCAGGAGGTCGTTGTGGGAACCGCATTGGCAAATATTCCTCACCCAGGCCCTGCCATGGCCTAGGATGCTGTTCCTGTCCCCATGGTTGAAGTTGGGTCACTGCTGTATCTGCTGTTCAGCCCACAGCAAAGGAAAGAGCAAAATCTGAGGAAAGCAGCTGGGTTTAAGGTGGAAATGACTCAGAAATTTCACTTGTGCATTCATAGGCCATTGGCCCAAACTTGGTCACATGGCCTATCCCACCTGCAGAGGAGGCTGGGAAATGTAGTTCCAATATGAGATGCCAGTGGTGCAGGCAGTGGCTTAACCTGCTGGGTGATGACAGCCACCTGATGGAGGTTACTATGTATACATTATAGACTTCCTGAGAAGATTAAATGGGACCGTATCTGGCAACACTAAAAAGGGTTTAAGTGAGGGCTGGCACTGTGGTGGGGAATGTTAAGCTTCCACCTGCAATGCTGGCATCCATATGGGCTCCATTTCTGATCCAGCTCCCTGCTGATGCACCTGGGAAAGCAGTGGAAGATGGGCCAAGGACTTGGGCCCCTGCACCCACGTGGGAGACCTGAAAAAAGCTCCTGGCTCCTGGCTTTAGCCTGGCCCAGCCCCCACTGTTGTGACCCTTTGGAGATTGAGCCAGAGGGTGGAATCTCTCTTCCTCCCTCTCTCACCCCCCTTCTCTTGCTGTATCTCTACCTTTCAAATAATTAAATCTTAAAAATAATTAAAAAGCAACAAACCAGTGTTTAAGTGTGATGTTCCTAGCAATGGCTGTCTTACAGATGCATGGAGGTTGCCTGGAGGTGAACACATATGAAGAGCCTCTTAAGGTTGCCAGATTGTCAATAAATAAAAATACAGGATGCCCAGGGAAATGTGAGTTTCAAAGGCATATATTGCATGGCATTTGAACTTGAGCTTCAGCTAAACAGAATTTTTTTTCATTATGAGTATGTCCTATACAACATTTGGGACAACTGTGTGCTAAAAGATTATTCCTTGTTTTTCTGAATTCCAGTTCAGCTGGGTGTCCTGTATTTTATAATGACAACCCTGCCCGTTCTGTTGTGTGGCATTTGGGAGATGCTTAGCAAATCTCAGCTCTTTTCCTGTCACCCTGGGGAAGGGCCTCTCTCTGGATGCAAAGAGCTATATATACCCATGCATCTGTCTGTGGCCTTTATGAGATCAGCACCCAAGACACAGGTTCACCTTTGCCTTCATTCTTTGTGAGCATCTCTCTCTGTTGTTGGAAAAAATGCATATGTGTTCCTCCTCTTGTCATCTGTTTTCTGTTGCTTTAATAGAACACTATTGACTGGGTCATTTATAAAGAAAAAAAAATTATCTGGCTCATGGGCTGCAAGCTTGGAAGTCCAAAGGCCTGGTGCCTGCCTCGGGCACAGTGTTTGTGCGGTGTCATCACATGTTGAGCCCTGAAGGGACCAGCGTGCAGGTGCAGAGCTCAGAGGCCTTGTTCCCCCAGTGAGGGTGGAGTGCTTACGACTTACACACCTGCGGTGGGCACCAGCTTCCCTCGCTGCAGCTTTGGGAATGAAGGGTCCAATACAAGAGCTTCTAAGGACGCCTTCAAACCACAGCACTTCTCGGTCTCTCGGTCACCAGTGAATAATCTCACATAGCGATGTGACATGTCGTGGAAGGCCACGTTGGAGACCAGTGTTTGGCTTTTACCACCCGTGTGTCTCATTTGGGGGTCATGTCAGAGCTCCCCAGAGCACGTCATGATCAGCTGCCTTTGGTTTTTCCTGAAGGTATTTGCTCTTCGCCGGATCGTGACCAGGGCATAATTAAGGACCAGAGGTACATTTGCTTGTTTCACATTTAGATACTGAATGAGAACCTTCTGTGGACCAATTATTTTTCTAGGTGTTGCAGGGGCCTCATAGATGAACCAGATAAGGTGGGGACCCTTGGGCTTACCTTGTGTTGGGGGAGAGCAGATCCAGGTACACATAATACAAAGGATGGAGCATGAGGGCTGTCGTGGAGGTCCCCCCCCACACGGGAAGGAAGAAGGGGCTGGTGAGGGTGGACACACAGCTGTCAGGAGGTGGGGGACTTGGAACTGAAGCAAGCTGGGCTGATAAGAAGAGGGAGGCTGGGCACACCTGCAAGGAGCCGGTGCTGAGGGCTTGCCATGTTCAGGGTGGGTTTCATCTGAGCTGGGCCTGGCCCAGTGTCCCTGGGAGACTGCCATTTCTCACAGAGCCCTTACCAGGACTTCCTGCGGTTGGCCCCCTGTGAAGTACATGGAAGTCCCTGTCACAGCTATGGGGGCTTTTGGGATTAAACCCACATCTGCTTCTTTCCCGTGTCTAACTGTAGCACCCCCTCCCCAGCTCCTGCCTGCCCCCTGCCCTGCTCCTGGCTCTGGTCTCTGTGTCCTCCCCGCTGTGTCCCCTTCAGCTAAGTCACCCTCAGTGGCAGCCATGTTGGCACCAGAACTCTTCCCAGCCTCCTCCTGGAAGCGCTGGTCCCGGGGGTCCCGCCCAGACCCACCAAGACAGAGGTAGTGCTGGGATGGCTGTGCAGGTCAACACTAAGCCCCTCGAGCCTGCCAGAACTCCAACAGGGCTGCTGGATTCAGTTCTCCATCCTTTCTGGAGGTCGGTTTCTTATCAAAAAGAAGGTTTTCAAATCCATTTGGCCTTTGGCCCCTTTAAGAGATCAGTACGTGGGCTCAGCATTGTGAGGTAGTGGGTAAAGCTGCTGCCTGCAATGCCAGCATCCCATATAGGCAGTGTTTGCAGACCTGGCTGCTCCACTCTTGATCCAGCTCTCTGCTATGGCTTGGGAGAGCAATAGAAGATGGCCCAATGGCTTGGGCCCCTGAACCTCCATGGGAGAACCGGAAGAAGCTCCTGGCTTCACATCAGCCCAGCTCTGGCCATTGTGATCATTTGGGGAGTGAGCCAGAAGATGGAAGATCTGTCTCTCACTCCCTCTGTAGCTCTTTTTTTTTTTAAAGATTTATTCATTTATTTAAAAGTCAAAGTTACACAGAGAGAGGAGAGGCAGAAAGAGAGAGAGGTCTTCCATCCGATGGTTCACTCCCCAATTGGCCGCAATGGCTGGAGCTGTGTCAATCCGAAGCCAGGAGCTTCCTCCTGGTCTCCCACATGGGTACAGGGGCCCAAGGACTTGAGCCATCTTCTACTGCCTTCCCAGGCTGTAGCAGAGAGCTGGATGGAAAGTGGAGCAGCTGGATCTCGAACCAGCGCCCATATGGGATGCCGGCATTAACCCACTGCACCAGAGTGCCGGCCCCTGTAGCTCTGACTTTAAAATAAATAAAGAGAGAGAGAGAGAGAGAGATCAGTACATGGATCCTGAAGGGTCCCCACCTTGGTCTCTTCCGGAAGGCTGTACAGGAAGCCAGGCTGCTTTTGTTTCGCTTTCTGGAAAGGGTCATTCTGCAGCAGGGCAGGCCCCCTGCTGGAGCCCGCGTCCTCCGCCCCTCTGATTCTCTGATGAGCTGAGGGACCACAGTCCCAGGTCTCCTGCGTGTCTTTCCTGGTGGCTGCCAGGGGTATGAAAACGGGGCGTGTCCGTGAACTCCAGCTTGATGACAACCTTCTCAGAACTTAGTGGCTCCGGTTTCTTTTGTTCCTGATCCTGTGGCTGGGCCCAGAGGGCAGTTCTTGGGTCGGGTTGGATGCCTGGAGCTGTCCCCAAGGGGTCCCCTCCTCCCTCAGGCCAGCCTGGCCTTGTTCATGTGGTGGCTGCACAGAGCTCTACCAGAGCCAGCACAAGCATGCAGGGCCCTGGTGGCCTGGGCTTGGAACTGGAACCACATCACTTGCTTCATCCTGGCTGACGAAAGCCACAGGGCCAGCCTGGACTCAAAGAGCAAGGAGAAAGACTCGACCTCCTAATAGGAGGACAGCAGAGACACAGCACAAAGGACAGGGACACAGAGAGTGCAGAAGTCTACTGAATGGCCAAGGCAGCGTTCATTCCAGGCTTCTTCTTGCCTGTTGGATGAAGATGAAGATGAAGATGAAGATGAAGATAAGGGATGGTTGGGACATGGGGGAGTAACGTAGTAGGATGCCGGTCTCTCGTGAGCACTCAGCATGTGATAGACGGCAGTGACTGGTACTGTTGCTCTGATGCTTCTGACCCTTAGAGGCTGGGAAGGTGCCTCTCTGAGACAAGCAAGCGTGCGCATCCAGCCCCAGGGATAATGATGGCAGATCTCTGATGTGCCTCCTCCGTGGCTTATTCGTCCATCCCTGTCCATCTGGAAAGGCCCTCAGGGGGCCAGTTCCCACTGGCTCTGGCCTTTTTCTCCTTCCCCAGAGCCCTGTGTCTGGTGCAGTCCTTCCTTCTGCCTCTTGGCTCAGCCTCTTGACCATTGATGGAAGGGGACTTGGAGGGCAGGCAGGAGAGAGTCAGGGTTTGTGCTTAGGTGGCTTAGAGTCGGAGCTCCCCAGCCACTGGCCAGAGGAGCCTCTTTCCCAGCCTGCCACCTCTGTTTGTGTGAGTATCTTTGGACAATGCTGAGCACTTCCTACCGCGTTGCTCCAGTGTTCTCCTAAGAGAATCTCTGGGTCTCTCCTGGCTTGGTCCAGGTGGGGCTCTGTGCTGGGGGATGGGTAAGGACCCCTGTGCCCAAGAGCCATGCAGAACAGGACTTCTAGGAGACTAGTAAGATGGCCAGTGACCACGGTGAGAGCCTGACAACCTACCTTCTCCTGCTACCCTTCCTCCCCTACCATGGACATAGTACCCAGTGACACTGTTCCCACCATCTGCTGCTGCACAGCAAACCATCCCAACACTTAGGCATATGACAACCATTTGGTGACACTCCTCACTTTTATGTGTCAGGAATTTGCCCAGGAGGACACATTTGGGACACCTTGTCCCTGCTGTATGATGTCTAGAGCCTCAGCCAGCAAGAATCCAAGTCCAAGGTGACTTGATGGTTGGGGGCCGGAGACATCTGGAGCTGGTGTCTTCACTCCCATGCCTGGTGGCTGACACTGGCCCTTGGCTGGGACTGCACCTGAGCTGCTGGCTGGACCGTCTACACAGGCCTCTCCATCAGGACTACTTGCAGGGCTTCCTTGCAGCACAGTGGCTGGGTGTGAGCATTCGTAGCTAAAGATGCAGGAAGTGAAAGCCATCCGTGGGTGAAGACCTGCCCAGGAAGTGAGCACATGGCTGCTTCTGTTGGAATCTGGTGCTCAGTCAGAGAGCAGCTTCCACAGGAGGGGATGTGGACCCATCTCTTGCTGGAAGGGTGCCAGTGTTTTACAGTTACCACACCCCCATTTGGAAAAGGAGGGTCCAATTTGCCATTTCCTTGCTTAACTTTCTAACGCATTTCGCCCCTGCTAGGGAACATTGGCAAGCATTTGCCCAACAGCCTTTTGCTGCCTTTTAACTTCCCAAGATCTAGATTTTTCCGAAGTATCCATGCCATCTGCATGCAGCCTGAGACTTATACGGGAGGCTGACCTGACTTCCAGCTTCAAGGGTGGGTTCAGATGCTTAAGGTAATCAGCACATTGCTTTTCCTTTGCCAAATCACTGATTCAAGGATAGGCCCTCAATTTAAGCAGTCTGATCTGGATAAATCTCAGCACTCCTACTGAAATGATGGGACAGGACATTTTTGTCTCCTCTGGACACATGGTCTATGCATGTGAAACCTGAAACTGCTGCAATCATTTTGTCACCATAAGGGAAGTTGACCTTTGAGATAAAGCTCACACCACGGAAGACAAAATAGAAAGATGGGAGGCTTTGGGTCCATGCTGAATCACTGAGCCAAGGAATCAAACCAACCCTGAATTCTTATTAATAAAAACAGCAGTTATTAAACACTTAGTATATTCCAGGCACTTTAAATGCACACCATCTATTAAGTCTTGCACAGGGCCCTGGTAATATAAATGATACTGTACCACGTATCTGACAGAGGGGGAGATTGGCCTAAAAAGTGTTGATGAGAAGTTAGGCTTCCAGAAGCAGAGTAACTTGCCCACGTTCACAGAGCCAGGGACTGATAAACTCAGGAATCATACTCTGCTCACAGCCTGTGCTGCTAACCACCAACCCCACACTGCCTTTCTGGGCCTTTCCCGTTTTATGAACCAACAAATCCTTTATTATTTAAGTGTGTTTAAGTTGGTTACTTCTAAAATAAAGACCACAAGGGACACACCCTCCCTGCAGGTGTAGTGCAGGTGTAGTGCATGAGTGGCAACATCAGCTCCCCAGGAAGAAAGCCATCCTGAGCTTGATCCCACAAGCCCTGGCAGGAAGTTGTCCCTGGCACTAGGAGGGCCACCCTGCAGGGCCCAGCTCCAGGAAGGGGCAGATGAGTCAGCCAGGCCTGTGGGGAGTCACCAGCCAGACAGGGAGCACCTGAGCATAGGCCCCTCACAAAACTCCTATGCCCTCCCCTTCTTCTCTGGTCCTCGGGGAGGCTGGGTCCCAGCTTGGCCAGCTGAGCCTCCTCCCTTTCCACTGTTGCTGTCACTCAGCCACCTAAATGAATCCACAGTGGCTCTTCAAGGTCCCCTGGGGACCTGGTATCTCTTCCCACCGCCAGCAGGGGAGCCCAAGCCTGCCATTTGGCTAAGAGCACTGCTGTGCTTGGTTAACTGGGAGCGATGCCACATTCCAGAGGTGTTTCGGAAGATTCAAGGGCTTTTGTCCCAGGCCTGGCATCATTTGTTTCCTGTGCCAAGTGTCTGCTTGCCATCTGTCCCCCGGATTACCGCTGGCACTGCCTTCTCTGCCGCCAGTGCAGGCCTGGGTGGTGGACATCCTCGCACAGTTGCATCTCAACCAGGACCTAGAATTATCTAGAATTATTCTTTGACCGAGATAATTTATTTCTGAAAATGGGGGGGGGGGGAGAAAGAGAGGAGAGAGAGAGCTACCTAGAATGCTGCCGTGGCAAAGCAAGTTTCATTTTTGCTTGATACACTGCAGTCCTTGTCCACATATGTAAATATTTTTAAGTGGTCCCTCCCCACCCCAGAGTTCACGCACTGCTTCTGCAATTGCACTTTCGAGTGCTCCCCCATCTCACCACAGTCATCACAGCTGCATTGGTTACTGGCTGCAGAACACTGTGGCCCTGGCTGGGTACCAAGCCTCAGCACCCTGAGGCTGACACGTCAACTTAGCAGTCACAGGAAGTCTTTTGTAAAGATGGCATGAAGAGCAGTGCAGGGGCCATCGGCCGTTATGCGGGCGGGATTCCTTGAGCTCTTCAGTTCCGTTTTCATGTTCGCTGTTAATGCAACCTTATTTGCCCGGATTCTGCCCCAGCGCTGCCCCTTGGGGAGGGTGATGCTGATGCCTCACCTTTCTTGTCTGCATGGGGCCCTCCTCACGCACCCAGATCACCCTCGCAGGGCTCACACTGTGTTCTGAGTACCTCACAGGGATTCGCTTAGTCCTCCTGTTGCCCTTGGAGGCAGGCGACTGCCATCACCTGAGTTCCACAGACGGGAAAGCTTCCCTGTGAGGTCTGGATCCTGGTCTTCTGGCACCAGAGCCTTTGTCTGTGTCCAGGGTCACCCTGCCTCCCTGCTTGGCCCCTTCTCGCAGAACCGGCCGCATGGCCTTGTTCTCTGCAGACTGTTTCTCTCTTGTGCTGCCCCCGGGTCCTCGACACCTTGGAGCCTGTCTTTTTGTTGTTCTTGAGGTACACAGGGATTTGGCCCAGCTCTTGGCACTCAGCAGGTGCTTCGTAAATGCTAGCTGAATATGTGGGAAAATGAATGGATGAAATGACTTGGGGATGATTTTCTGGAAGGGGCCCTGCTATGGTCGGGGTGTCCCCCAGAGGTCCATGTCAGTAAAGGTTGCTGCTGTTGGGAGGTGGTGGAAGCTGTGGTTAGGGGGAGGCTGGTGGCCTGTGGTCACTGGGCCACACTCCTAGAAGATAATTCTCACCAGGGGTGGTTATAAAACCTGATATGGCCTCAACCGCAATCTCTGCTCCTGGCTTCAGACAGCACCGCTTGTTCCAACATGTGCTCCCACCATTGCATTGCCATCTGCCACTTGCCGCATGGTTTTTGCCAGAAATTAGATGAAGCAGGTGCCGTACCCTCAACCCTCCAAAACCGCGAGCTAAATAAACCTTTCCTCTGTAGAAACTTAGCTGGCCCAGGTGTTTCTTGGCAGTCACACAAAGCTGAAGAGCACAGGGCTACTGGGCTACTATGACAGAACACCATAGACTGGGTGGCGTCCACAGCACACATTTCTCTCTCCCAGTTCTGGAGGCTGGGAAGGCTGAGCCCAGGGTGCCAGCATGCTTAGGTTCTGCCGAGGGCCCTCTGCCTGGTTTCTTCATCTAGTGGGGGCCTGGGGAAACCCAAGCATGTATGCAAGAGCACTTGGGTCTCTTCTTCCCCTTATAGGGACATCAGTCATATCATCCAGGCTCCAACTGAACTCTTGACCTCATCCAAATCTAATTACCATAAGCCCCACCTCCCAATAGCATCGCATTGAAGACCAAGGCATCAACATGAGTTTGGGGGGAAGGATGCCTTCAGTCCACAGCAAGGTGACATTGCCCCCAGGAACGCAGGCTTCCAGGCCTAGGTCAGGATTAGAAATGTTCTGCTAATACCTGTGATCATTTTCCTGATACTGTAAGAAGAACACAGAGTACACTGTCCTCCCACATACCTCGTGGCCACAGCCTGGGCCACCTGGAGACAGCTCTCTCCACACTCCCAGTGGTCACCCACATATGATTGTGAGCTCCCACTGGCATCTGGCACACCTGGGCTCACGTACACAGGTGCTGGAGGCCCGATGCAGCCTGGCTCCCATGGCTTGGGTCAATAAGAAGAAAGGACTAGATTTTAACAAACTCAATGCTGAGTGCTTGGTAGGCATTTCATGAAGGTTATTTGTGACCCAGGACAGTGGAACCAGGCTCAGCCATGAACCTGAGTGTCTTAGCTTAGTACTGTGGATTACAGACACTAAGTGGCTGTTACCAAAAGATAAAAATATAACAAATGCTGGTGAGGGGGCGGGGGCAGGGCAAAGGAAACTCTCATCACTTTGGGTGGTACATGAGTTAGTACAGCCATCTTGGAAGACTCCTCGAAGAACTGGAAGCAGAACTACCACATGACCCAGCGATCCCACTCCTGGGTGGATAGCCACAGGAAAGGAAAGCAATGCATTGAAGTGGCACCTGCGCTTCCATGTCTCCTGCAGCACCATTCACAATAGCCGAGAGTGGAACCAACCTAGGTGTCCTAGTAGATGCCTGGATAAAGGAAATGGTATGCATACGGGCACTCTTACTCAGCCACAGAAAAGAATGACTGTGTCATCTGCAGCAGTGAGGACAAACCTGAGGACATTGTGTTAAGGGAAATGAACCAGGTACAGAGAGACAGATACTGCATGTTCTCACTCATGTGGAAGCTAGACACGTTGATCTCATAAAAGTGGAGGGGAGAATAGTGGTCTCGGGAGGCTGGGGAAGGTGGGAAAGACGGAGGAGAGGGAGGGTGGATAACAGGTACCAAAATACAGCTAGGTAGGAGGAATATGTTCTAGTGCTCTCTATCAAGCAGAGTGACTGCAGCTGGCAATTTACTGTACATTTCAAAATAGCTGGAAGAGAGGACTTTTAATGTTCCCAGCACAAAGAAATGAGAAATGTTCGAGGTGATGGAAAAACCAGTGCCCATAAGTGGCCTATGTGCAACGAGCTAGCTCCCCATGCTCCATAAAATGTGCACCCTTATTGGGCATCAGTGGCCTCGGGGTCCTGCTCTCATTCCTGCACTGCCCCCACAAGCACCTGCCCGCTGTCCTGCAGGTGTCACCTTGTCAGGTTGCAAATTCTAAGGGGGCTGGAAGCCCTGCCATCCTCTCCAACAAGTGCCAGTGCCGAAGCCCTTCCAGTCTCTCCGTCTGCCCAACTGCTCCCAACAGGGACCTGTGGGAAGGAGACAGCCCCGGTCATTACACAACCACCCCCTCCCTTCTGCCCCACCTCTCCACCTTGCTCCCATCCCGGTCGCCTCAGCTCGCCCTTACATCCCAACCCAGAATCTGTCCTAGCAAGGCTGAGAGCCTTTGCATGTGGTCGAACACCTGGGGAGAGCCCCTGGAGAGCCCTAAGGTATCCAGTTCCATTCTGAGGCCCCCCCCCAGCCCCTTTCCCCCTCCCTCCAGGCTGGGAGCTGGGCATAGAACTCCGAGGGGGAGGCTGTAGGCAGAGAGGTTTGGTAACAAGCGCGGGAGGCTGATGCAACGCCCAGAGCAGTTACAATTAATTATCAGCTCTAGCCTGACTTAGCCTGCAGTGGGTAATCAACCTGATGTCAGGTGCAGGCGCTGCGGGGTGGGGGTGGGGGAGGGAGCTGGTCTCATTCTCTCTGTCCTCAGTGGTATTTGTGGCAGCTGCGGAGGCTCCCCACCCCCTTCCTTTACAGCCCTTCCTGTGGGTGGGTTGGAAACCAACTGCGGCCCCTCCTGCCCCTCTGTTCTGTGGCTACCTACAGAGGTGGCCCCTGGGAGCCCACCACAGCCCTTGTGGCTCCTCAGTCCTCAGCTCGCCAGGCGATTTCCTGAGACGCGAGCTTTTGCCCTGAGCTGGCACCTTGTGACTGGTGAGCGTAGAGGACCCTGGGTGTAGGGTAGCAGTGGGGGCCAAGTGTGAAGTTTGGAGCGCCAGACACCTCTGCTGGAGGACAGGAAGCCACATGCCTGGAAAGCTCTCAGTCATAACAAATTCACTGCCCGTCTCCGGTGCATCAGAGCTAGATCAAGGGCGGCTGTGAGCTGCCGGTGGCAGGCACGGACCCCCACTTCCTGCCCCAATATGCTGGGGTGCCAGCCACATGCTGACAAGCTGCTGCGTGTGCTGAACACCCTTCGCAGGCCCTCGCTGCCGCTGGCTCAGGGATCGGGGTCCAAGGCGCTGGCTGATTCCTTTGGGGAACTTTCAGTGTGTTTAGCTTGATGAGGGTACCAGAACCGCCATGTGGCATCCTGCGCGTTCTCCGTGTCCTTGCAAGCTGCTGGCCAGGTGTGGGGGCTGCATTCCATCTCTGGGTGGAGGTGGACATCTTGGCCCAGTTCCAGGGGAGACACGGCCTCCTTCCTGGCACCTTCCCCTCTGCCTCGCTCTGTCTTCTCCCCGCGCTCCATCCTGGAGTGCTGGAGCTGAAATGATGACAGTGCCTTCCCACGGTGCCACGAGACCCAAAGCTTTCTGCCCGGTTTCTGGAGAAAATGGAGCTCCAAGGAGTCAGTGGGGAAGAGTCTGCCCAGCACGTGCCTGCTCTGCCCCAGGACCCCGGCCGCGTCTTCTGCAGCCTCCTCTGGCTAGCACAGGCCATGGCCATGGGCGCCTGTTTACCTCCAAGGCCACACTGGATTGCGTTCCTGGGACTTCTGTCCAGAGCATTTGTGAACTGCAGCCTGGTCGCTTTCCTCTTCCCAGTGCTGAGCAGATGCCGACCGGGCCTGCAGGTGGCGTGGCCCAAGGAGCTGGACTTCTAGCACAATCCCATGGTTCCTCATACCTCCTGGCCAGTTTTGAGACACAAAGCTTCATAGGATTGAGTTGGACCCGGAGTGTGACCTCCCATTCACTTCATGCTGGCAGTGGGACCTATTTCTGAGGTTTTGGCTTTTCCTTCCAATCGGGCTGTGAAGTCCAGCCCAGGGCTTCCTTACATCTCCTTCTGGTCCCCAAAGCTCTCATTCTGAGCAGTGCTCGCCCTGCCCTCCCTACACGAGCACTGGAGGGTGGTGTCCGGGCGTAAGTCACAGCCACTGACACTAGCACAGCTGGCTGCAGCTGACATCTGGGATCAGACCTGACTTTCGGAGACACTGCTTCAGGAGCAAGCCCTTCTCCCCCTGGGTTCCAAGAGGCCTTGAGATCTCCTCGCCCAACCCAGCACCATCCAGCGCTCCTAGGGGAATCCTGCGGGTAGCTGCGCCCTGGGCCACCCCAGGCCTCCGTTCCCTATTCCGTGGGGAGGCTGCCACAGCCCCTTCTGCCACTTCTCCTCTTGTGCCCGATGGAGCAGGAGCCCAGCTCCAGGAACCCTCCCCAGAACTCAAGCCCAGAGATGCCATTTGGGGACTTCCTGTACCCTTTCCCTTCCCCATGGCCTTGTCTGGGGCCTGAGCCCTGAGTTCCTTGGGGAAACCACTGACTCAGGAACCAGTGTGGCCCGTGAGGCTATGGCTGTGAGGGCTGGCTGGGCTTGAGCCCTTGCCATCACTCTCCATTTGGTCGGGGAGCTTCCTCAGTCTGTCCCCAGCTGCCTGTCTTTCCCAGGTCACGGCAGGGTGTAACAGGTGTGTGTCTGTCGACCAGCTGTCTTAGAACTCACTGACCCTGGGGGCTGACAGTACAGTTCATTACCATGATTTTCCTTGTGCCAATTGGTGTTGGCCAGGCCCCGGCCCCTCCAGGTACACCGCCTCTGTGGCAGAGGATGACCTCTCGGCTCCAGCACTGAGACATGTCGGGAAATCTGTTGGATTGAAAGGCCAGATGCAGAGACCAGTTCCCAACAAGGCTGTGTGACGTTCTGGTCCTGTACCTGCAAGGCTAATTCCTCTCCCTACAGGGAGGATTCTCACATCTATTGTCCACTAGTACAGCTGGGGAATGCTTGTCTTATTCCCGGACCCATCCCTTTGCCTTTGGGTGGCCAGCAGGTAGGAGCCTAGAAGATGCATTTTTGTGGCCCTCTGTTTGATGGACATGCTGTTTTTGGAAAACCTTGCCTTGGATCCACATCCCATTTGATCAAGAATGTCCACTGATGTCCTCTCTGGATAGATCCTCTCCCCTCTCATGCGGAGTTTCTCCCATTTCAGAAAGACTGGCCCTCACCCAAGGCCTGGGTCCCACATCCCAGCCTCTCCAGACCTCTGGCTGCAGCTCTGAGCCACCTGCCGGTCTCCAGTGGTTCCAGCTGGTCCCGCCCACTGGGCTTGGCTGCCGCATGTGGGCCTGTCGCCCACGCCTCTTCCTGTTTCTGCAACACCCTCTCGCCCTCTCCACTGCTCGTTCCACCTCCATCTCTGCTGTGTCTTCCTTTCCGTGCATACCCCTGAGATCTAGATCCCCCAGGGTCTGTCCTTGACTTTCTTCTTGGTGGTCATGTCCCCCACTCCCACCCCGGGGTGGCCTCTTTCCTTTCTGGGTGGTATCTGCAACCTGAAGCCCCATTTCCAGCATGCCCTTTGCCCCCACCATGTCCCATGTTTAACGCCTCCACCCTCAGCAGGGAGAGTGGAAAACAGGAAAACCAGATGTGTTCCGTGCACCTTCTCCTCTGTCCCAGTGTCCAGCAGACCACGCAATCCAAGGACGCCGCCTCCTTTGTCCCTGCAGGTCCTCCTTCCGTGCCTGCAGCCATGCTTCCCTGGCCCCGTCATTGCTCCCTGGGCTTTGGGCCTCACCTGTTCTGACCATCTTCGCTTTGGAGTCACAGCATGTGTTCTAAAATTTGAACTTGACCTTCTAGTTCCCTGGTTAAACTCTTCACGGCCGCTGTCCATGACCCGGAAAGGGGGGGGGGGGGGCAGCCCCCCCCCCCAGGAAGACCCTCAGGAGTTTTTCAAGTCTGACCTCTGCCGACTCCAGCCTCATTTTTTTGTTTTAATTTTAAAGGTTTTGTTTGTTTGCTGCGTATGAGCCAGCCTTGCTTTTCAGCACTGCCCTGCATGCCTTGAGCCCAGCTCCTCCCCCGTTCCGTGCTGTGAGTCCCGTGCACTACGGAGCCCTGGGCCACTGTCTCCAGAGGTGCTCTCTCCTCCTCTGCCTCCTGAGTGCCCACCAGCTGCCTGGAGCCCCTCGGCAGCCTGCTCTTCTGTGAAGTCTGTCATGCTGCAGCCACGCCCAGCTCATCGCTGCTCCTGGTGTGAGTGGCCAGTGTCGCTGCCCGAGTGTGAACTTGCAGTGGCGGTGCCAGGTCCCCTTCGTCCTCCTGGACTCTGGAGTGCCAGGACCTTGGCCAGCATGCCGCTGATGCTCCATGGAATATGTTAGAACTGACACCTTGTGGTTGGGTAGAACTCTGTATTTAACAGGTAAGACTCATTTAAAATCATTAGCATCTATACATATGAAAATGTGCTAACATCATTTTTTTTAAGTTTACTGCTGAAGAAATTAAAACATTGTTTTTACCTCAAGCAGGCAGTTTTTAAGAAATTCATGGGAAATGTATGTTATGAAAAAATTGCATGGATTTCAGAATTTGTTTGCACCAAATAGGCTTATCTTCAAATTCTGTTTTCCAGCAACTTTTTGGAGCATCCTTATAAACCAATTGACTAGATTTTCCACTCTGTGGTGAGTGCTACCATATATGACAAAAGGACTTGCCATCCTTGCTTCCTAATGCATGTGTGAACATATTATGCAAGTCAGTATGTGCATAACATGTTCCTAATTTTGTACATGTCCTATTATCATGAGCATATCAACGTGGGTGAAAGAGTAGTGACCACAAGGTCCCCCCGACACCACACACGTGGTCTCCTAAATAAAGTGGAGAGAGTGAGTGTGTGGCCGAATGGTTCAGATGCTGGTTGAGATGTCTGCAGCTGTATTGGAGTACCCAAGTTCAATACCCAGCTCTGGCTCCCGACTCCAACTTCCTGCCAATGCAAACCCTGGGGACAGTGGTGATAGCACAATTGATTGGATCCTTGCCACCCATGTGGGAGACCTGGATTGGATTCCTGACTCCTGGTTCGAGCCCTGGCAATCGCAGGCATTTGTGGAGTGAGCCAGTGAATGGGAGCTCTCCCTCTGTTTCTCTACCTCTCAAATGAATAGAAAATAAATAAATAAATAAACGCAGTGGTGGCCAACCCAGCCTGTCTTTTCCTAACATAAGCTGAAGTCTCTGCTAATGTGGTTCCTTTTGCACTGCCCTGGGCACATGGGACCCTCTGCTCTCTGTGACTAGCAAAGTCAGGATAAGGCCCATTGCTCTCTAACAGCCTCGTGACGTGTATAGCCATAGCAGTGAATGCATAGTTCACATCTGTGGCGCGGCTGGTATGAACAAACCTACTGTGCTCTATGCCAGTATGGCTGGCAGCTGTGTGCAGTACCAGATACCTGCTGGTGATACGTGACTGTGCCGTGGCTTATGTGTTTGCTATCCTATACTTCTCATCATCATTTTAAAGTGTACTCTTTCTCTTCATCAAATAAATAAATAAGCTGTAAGACAGCCTTGGGCAGGTCGTCCAGGTCACCACGGAGGGTGGCAGCTGCTGCATGCGGTTCTGCCCCTGCAGGCCTTGCAGTGGGACAGGCGTGGAAGTGGAGTGTGGTGACACTGAGGATCCTGGCTCTGCATAGGTCTAGGCCCATGGGGGGTTTCTTTGTCTTTGTTTTTTACACACACAAAAGCAAAGTTTCAGGGGGCTGGCGCTGTGGGACAGTAGGTTAATCCTCTGCCTGCAGTGCCAGCATCCCATATGGGCACCGGTTCTAGTCCTGGCTGCTCCTCTTCAGTACTGGCTCTCTACTATGCCCTGGGAAAGCAGTGGAAGATGACACAAGTGCTTGGGCCTCTGCACCCTCGTGGGAGACCCGGAGGAGGATCCTGGCTCCTGGCTTCAGATCGGCGCAGCTCTGGCTGTTGGGAAGTGAACCAGCAGATAGAAGACTTTTCTTTCTCTCCCTCTCACTGTCTGTAACTCTACCTCTCAAATATATAAATAAACTCTTTTTTTAAAAAGTTTCAAAAAAAAAAAAAGAAACTTTAAGAATACAAAAAGTGGGGCCAGTGCTGTGGTGTAGCAGGTAAAGTGCTGCCTGCGGTGCTGGCATCCCATGTGGGCACCGGTTCAAGTCCCGGCTGCTCCTCTTCCAATCCAGCTCTCTGCTATGGCCTGGGAAAGCAGTAAAAGATGGCCCAAGTCCTTGGGCCCCTGAACCTGCGTGGGAGACCCAGAAGAAGCTCCTGGCTTCTAGTTTTGGATTGATGCAGCTCTGGCAGTCGCAGCCATCTGGGGAGTAAACCAGTGGATGGAAGACCTCTCTCTCTTTCTCTCTCTCTGTAACTCTGACTTTCAAATAAATAAATAAGTCTTTTTTTTAAAAAAGAGTCTAATTTTTTTTAAAGAGGGATATAAATAAACTTTATTTTGCACAGCTGTATAATGTGGCTTTTTTTTTAAATAACAAAACAAAACAGGAAGGGGTCAAGGAGGCCAGCCTGCAGGCCATAAGTGTATGCCCTGGGGTGGTTCTCTGCCCCCAATTTTGCTCTCCTAAATTTGCCTCTTTGTCATCCCAGCCACCCCAGCTCCCTCCTCGGAACCCCTAGGTCCCTGGAATCCTGTTCCAGATGTGGCCAGCTGTCCTTGCAGGCAGCTGCCCTGCTGCTTCTTCACTGTGGGGCCTGCTTCTCATACGGCTTCTGGGGATCCAGGATGCTGCTGGGCCCTGGCAGCCCCATGCCGCACCTGGCCCGCTGACCTCTGTGCTTTGGAGATGGCAAGAGCTGGCCCGAGGTCTGAGCAGGGAGCGCCACTCAGAGGACAGGGGGCACACATGGGCCGCTTCTGTTGCAGTTCTCAGGGAGGGGCAGCTGGGCCCCAGGCAGCGATGGGCACGCAGGCCCCTTGGTCTCTGGGCACCCTCTCAAGACCATCTTCTCTGGCCTCTCGCAGGGACATTCGTCTCAGCTTTCACCGTGCTGTGTGGGGCCCGCACCGACCTCCCAGACAGGCACGTGTGCTGCGTCTTCTGGCTGAACATCGCCGCAGCCCTCATCCAGATCCTCACGGCCATCGTCATGGTGGGCTGGATCATGAGCATCTTCTGGGGCATGGACATGGTCATCCTTGCCAGTGAGTGGCCACAGGCCCCCTGGGATCGGGGATGGGGTGGGGTGGGGGGGCAAGGCTCGGATGGGCTTGGGAGGCCTTGGTGCTTGGCTGAGGTCTTGCTCACCACCAAGGACAGGTGCTCCCCAGAGCTCACAGGTGCCCTCCTCACTAGCACCTGTGACTGCTCAGCACAGGGTGCTCCCACTGCCACCCTCAACCCCACGCCTGGTCCACTCCCTGCAGGTCACTGTGAGCATGTGGCAGGTAGGGCTCTGCTTGGCAGAGAGCCAAGCCAGCAAGCATGAGGAAGAGAGGGTGGGAGCCCCTCTCCAGCGATGACACCTCGGTCCCTTGTCAAGGAAACAAGAGGACAGACTGGGTACCGGTGGCTGTGGCCTCGTGAGCTCAGCCCCCTGGACCTACCATGCAGTTCTCAGGAAGAAGACAAAGGCTGCTTGGTGCATTTGCCTGGGGGAAGCACGTGGCCGGACAGCACCAATTCCTCTTCCTGCCACCCCAGCTCTGAGTTCGGTGGCGCTAAAGTCTCATGATTCCCCCCACGTAGTGAGTGGGCCTTTACCAGTCACCTCAGGCAAACTGGATCCAGACGCAGGTGCTTGGTGTAAGGGCATAACTTGCAAAAGCAAGTTCGCCCAGGACTCCTTGACTGCCCCATTTGAAACAGCCTAGCGAAACCTCAGACAGCTGTGGTGGTCTCCCTGCACCACCGTCCCATGCTTCCCCGCTGCTCAGTCCTGGGGACCACTCTCCTGGCGTACTTTGCCCTTCATGCCACCTCCCACCCTGTCCTCCTCCTGGTGTTGCACCTGTCAGAGCCAGAGATAAGCCATGCAGGGGAAGGAGAGCAGGGGGCAGGAAGGGAAGCCAGAACTCGGGAGCCCTCCAGTGGGTCTGCAGCTCACTCAGCCTGAGTTCAGGACCCTGTGACAATCCGGGATCTAGGGCACACACCAATGCCAGAGCCAGGGTCAGTGACCAGTCAGGCCACTGGCCAAGGGAAGATGCAGGTACCAGAGCTGCGTGAGGCCCTCAGAGCCAGTGGTTTGGTCAGACAGGCTGCCAGAAGTGGCTCTTCTGGGAGCAGAGGGCAGGGAAGGAAGTGAGTTGGCCGCACTGCCAGGGTACTCCAGAGTCAGAGCAAAGCAGGCAGACGCTGGGCAATCGGGCAGCCAGGTGGAAGGGAATATCTGGCCTGGCAGCATTGAGCGCTGTGAGCAGTGGTGAGTGTGTGTGTCCCACGGTGACCTGTCTGTCCTGGGGACAGCTGGATGGGGCTGTTCTTTCTGCCATCACTCCAGGCCCGTCCTGTAACAACAAAGACACCCGGCAGTTCTAACAGCACAGGTTGATTCTTCTGTCCCTGGCGTCATCCAGGTGTCCTCAGCAAACACATCACCCAGGAAAACCCCCACGCGGGGAATCGGAGAAAGTACAGGTGACAGTACCAGTTAAAATTAGGAGCTTGTCAGCCTGCCATGGTCCTGGGTCAGTAAACACTTGGTAGCTCTTGCCACACACATGGCAGACTTTGCTAATCAATCAGGACACTTTCTGCGGAGCAGTCTCCCATTTGCTCAGCACAGGGCTGCAGGCAATCACTGCCAATCAGCCCAAGATGTCTGCACAATAAAACCTACTTGCCCTCCTGGGGCCTGGGTCTGCCCCCAGCATTAGGTTTCCTATTTGTGGCTCTTGACCACAGACAGGCCTAACCACGTGGCCAGCAGGGGCACCGTGGCAAGGGGAGGCTGCTGCAGCCCAGCCTGTCCTGCAGCTGTCCTTTCCCAAGTGCACCCTGGATTCATCTCCAGGCAACCGAGAGCAGGAGGGGGGCAGCAGCAGGAGGTCCGCTGTCTTTGGGGGATCTGAGCAGGCCTGAGACAGAACTTGTCAGCATCAGTGGGAGGGGAAGCCATGTCCATCCACATGGTGGGCTGACTGCAGGCCAGTGGCCAGCCCCTGCGCACATGGAGGCTGCTTGTCTGAGAGCCTGGTTGCTGAGAAGCCACTGGCACAGCCCTGTTCTGGCCCCTAGACCCTCTGTGGGCCCTCCATCCTTTTACATTTTGTATGTCCCTGTGGCCTCTGTTTTCACTCTTTCTCTTTTTCTCCTCTTCCTCCTGCTGCCTCGCCTCTCTGTACTGCTGCAGTTTCCCAAGGTGAGTCTTTGGTGGATGTACACCTGGTGCCTGGGGCCCTCCCCTCCCCTGGAGCCTCGCCCCTACACACACACACACACACACACACCCCTGCCTCTCCCACTCAGCCAATGGGCTTTTCACATTTTGGGGAAAAAATTTTTAGAAAAATCACTAAATTTTATTTATTAAAAATTCACTTGAAAGAGAGACAGAAATAGGCAGATCTTCCAACTGCTAGTTCATTCCCCAGATGCTCACAACAGCTGGGGCTGGGCCTTGGAGTCAAAAGCCGGGAACTTAATCCAGATCTCTCACATTGAGGGCAGGGGCACAACTACTTGAGCCATCCCCTGCTGCCTCTCAGGGTGCAGGTCAGCAGGAAGCCGGAACTGGAAGCAGGGCCGGGTCTCACCCAGGCCCTCTGATACAGGATGTGGGCATCACCAGTGGCATCTTAACTGCTGCACTAAGTGCCTGCCCCTGTATTTGGAAAATGTTTAAACATAGACAAAAACAGTGTGCCTGGTATAATGAGTTGGAGATGCCCACAGCAGCTGCAGTTCTGATCAGTGCATGGACACGCTTCCCTGGTCTGTTACTCCCATCTCTCTCCCCCACCCACTGCCCAGCCCTGCATTATTAGCATCTAAAGTTGGCAAAGAATCTGCTAAATGAAGAGAAGTTCAATAACCTCTTCAGGCTACGAGAGCTGACTAATAGGCGGCAGCCACTCAGTAAATTCCACTCATGTGGCCAGTGATGTGGCATGGCAGGCTAAGGTGACACATAGGACACTGGTATCCCACATCAGAGTGCAGGTTCATGTCCCGGCCGCTCCACTTCCTATCCAGCTTCCTGCAAATGCACTTTGGAAAGCAGCAGATGATGAGCCAAGTACTTGGGCTCCTGCCATCCATATGGAAGACCCGGATGGAGTTCCTAGTTCCTGGCTTTGGTCTGGCCCAGACCTGGCTGTTGAGGCCATTTGGGGAGTGAACCAGTGAGTGGAAAGACTCTATGTCTATGACTCTGTCTCTCTCTCTGTTACTCTGCTTTTCAAGTAAATAAATCTTTAAAAGAAAAAATTCTGCTCATGTCATTTCAGCCATAAATATTTCAGCAGATATCTTAAGAAAAATAACATGAACACAATCCCCATTTACACCCACATAAATTAGCAGTCATTCCTTAGTACCAACAGTGTTCAGATTTTCCCAAAGATCTCATAGTCATTCATGAAGTTTCAAAGGCTCCCAGTCCTTGGGCCCTTCTCCTGTCTCCGCAGTCCAGCTAGTTGGCCCTGCAGAGATGGTTACTCCCTCTGTGTGCTGACTTCCTCTTCCGTCCTCTTTGTGCACCTGCACCAGATGCATATCACTTAGGAAAGGCTTCCTGGCACCTCCTCCCAGGGCTCTGCATTGGGAAGCCATACCGGGCCAGGCTGGTGGGGCCACTGTGGTGCAGGGGCTCCTTGAGTGTGAGTACAGGAGCGCATCTTCCAGGCCCACTCCAAATGCCCCCACCCCCATTCATATATTCCCAAGATACCGAATATCCTACAACTCTTGATTCTTGATGCGTTCTTTGTTTGCTGTAAGAAGCCAGAGGCCTCGGGAAGAGGTGCCCTGGCATTACCAGTCACGCACACTCTAGCGTCAGTGAGAGCTCGTGCCCATGTTCTGGCCTGGAGCAGGTCCTGGGGAAGTCTGGGGGGCAGCCATGACTCTAACCATCTCTCCTGTGCTGCTTCTTCACAGGCTACAAGGAGCAGGGCATCCCACAGCAGCTGTGAGCCCACAGGAGCCAGCGGCAGAGTCCAGGGCCACAAAGACCTTTACATGTTCTCTTCTGCTCTTCTCGGATTTGGGGTGGAAAGGGGCTATTTTAAAAAATATTATTTATTGTGAAAACGCATCTGCTTTTCTGGGCAGGCTCTGAGGGCTGCCAGTCCCTCCTGTTCCGGAAAGCATTGTAGGCGCAGCACCCGGAGCGCTGGGGAGTGGGGTGGAGATGTCAGTGCTGACGGGGGGGCTGGGGTGCTCCAGCAGGCTCATCCCTGCCTGGCAGTGCCCACCGCCCACCACATGGGCACATTGGAGCTTCTGGGTTGGGCCATGGTCCAGGTGGGCGGGGGCTTGCAGGGAGGTAGGACTGTGGTGGTCCCCTCACCCTGCCTCAGAAACCTGGTGCCCCCAGTGTTTACTCTGTGGCCTCATGTGGGCAGCACCGCCCCGGGCCTCAGGGAGAGGATGGGTCCCCACGGGTGTCTCCGGGGCCTGCACCGCCAGCCGCCTTGGCTGTGCTTGGACCTTGTTCTCTGCAAGGCAGTGACTCCATCCCAGAGGTGAATGTGCTGGGACGGCCGGATGTTCACGCGCAGCACTGCCAGGGTGTGAGCGGCCACGGGTGGGCGCCTCCCACCTGGCCAAGTGACACTGTTTCTGGTCCACATCCCTTTCACCTGAAACCCTTGGGGCCAGAAGTGTGTGTGAAGTCAGAAGGTTTGGCGCTGAGAACGGTAATGTGAGCCACCGACCCGTGTGCTTCCTGACACTGCGGCACATTCTGGAACACCCCCACCCCACCCCCTGCCCCCGCCCCTGCGGCAGCAAGCCTGCGGATGTCCCTGCAGAGGAAGGTGGAAGAGGCACAGTCCCTGGGGGCCCTGAGTGCTGGAAATAGCCTCGCTCAGGCCGGCTCAGAGGGCGCTGCTGTTGGGGTGGGGGATCCTTACCGTCTGGAGCTCGTCGGGGCTCACAGCTGTGAGAGGTGCGTGGGGCTGGGACCTCTGTCTGAACGTGCTCCTTGCAGACAGACGGGGATACTGCAGGGATCCCTGCAGTTGCAAAGGGACCATGGGGCCAGAGAGAGAGGAGAGGCCAAGAGAGGTGGCGCAGGCTACTGTGGACCAAGCACCGACCTGAAACCAAGAGAAAGGAGAGCCCAAATCCCAGGGCCAGGATGACTCTGGCGAAGGAGGTGTGAACAGCAAGGACGGGCCCAAGACCTGGTTCCCACTGCCCCGAGCACTGGGTATGTCCGGCTTTGAGGAGGGCCTTGCCTTGACTCCCAGAGACTGGTCAGAATCGGTCAGGGCTGGAGAAGGGATGTGTCTGGCCACCTTGTCTGCCCGCTACCCTGAGGCCTCTCCACCTTCCTACTGGCTCTCTCAGCCTGGTCCTGCAGGGAACAGGCCTGGGGCTCCTTGCTCGCTAGAGGCACCCCTGGAGAAACAGACCCCCTGTGGCCACTCACCCACCCCGGGCACCCACCAGGGCGGGGTCTCAGTCCACTCCTTTGTTCTGCTGAGTGACTGCCCCCTTCCCCAGCACTGGCTGGGCTGCCCTGTTGGAGGACCCAGCCCTGTCTTCATCTCTTCCTGCTGCCTCTTCCTCCTGACCCCAGGCCTCGGTGGCTTCAGAGCAGGGAAGCTGATCGGATTTTATCCCAAACGCTGGGGCCTCCTCTGGGCTGGCAGCCCCCTGCTCAAGAGGCAGCTGCACCAGAGTACGGAGCCGCCCTGTAACAGAGCAAACAGCCTCAGCTGAGGGAAAGAGTGGGCTCAGCCCCCGGCCCATGGCCCCTGTGCCCGCCCCCTCAGTGATGACGGCCTCGGAGGGCCCACTCCCACAGGGAGAGAGGAGGATCGCGTTTTCCTGGCTTGGGCTGGGGGTGGCTGCTGAGGGGGTAGAGAAGAGATAGCAATTTATGTCGCATGTTTAGTGACAGGATCCAGACGCAGGTGGGCATGTCTTGAGTGGCAGGTATCACCGTGAGCCCCAGTGTGTGACGGCTTCATACAGGGGCTTTGCTCCAGGAGGGGCCTCTCCTCCCTGGAGGGCTGCTTCTCCAGGCTGGAGCACACACCAGCCTCAAAAGGAAGCCTCTTTCCAGGTAACAGGTGCGTAGGAGAAGCTGAGGGGTCCCCCCGCCTGCGTCTCTAACAGTGAGTCTGTGAGGGTTGCCACGTAGGTGGGACCAGCTCAAAATAGCAAAATAGCATCCTCTGGATCATCCCACTTCATCCAGTGCTCAGGGGCAGCGTGGTCTGAGCCAGCCCCTCCTCCTGTCAGGTGCACACCTGTAAACGCCACCCACCGTTGTTGAGCAGGGTCCCTGGGCCTGGCAGTACTCCATGCACACACACACCACTGGTGACCAGGCTGGGCCTCGCTGGGAGTCTCTGTGGACAGTGGGGCTGGTTGAGGATGGCCAGCATCCTGGAGGGGAAGCAGGGGGTGGAAGGCTCCTGGCTCCAGGCCTGGCCCCTCTGTCCTGTCCCTGGCCAGGTGCTGGTCCTGTGGGGCAGGGGTGCTGCTGCCGAGGCCCACTTCCCATTCTGACCCAGCAGGACAAGCTCCTGGCTTTGGCTTGGAGACCGGCTCTGGCTGCACTTGAGGGGAAAGAGGGAACATGCAGCGTGGGTCACAGCCCCCATGCTGGGTACTTCCCTGGGCACGTGCCAATCGTTCTGCCTCCTCTCCCCTCACCATCAGCAGAGAGCAAGCCAGAGACCCCAACACCTGGCCCAGAAGGGGCAGAGCCAAGAGTGACCAGGACTAGCCACCTGCACAACCAGTGCAGGCACTCACCGCGGCCCTGCCCAGAGGCAGACCCCTGGAGGGTCTTTGTTCCCCCTCCTCATAATAAGGCGAAACAAGAACCTCCCTGGGGAGAGCCATAAGGCCCCCACCCTGCTCCACCATGCTCTCTGCCCTTGCCTCTGCCCAGGCAGCCTGAGAGCCCACTCTCCCTCGTCTAAGGGCAGCCCAGAGGGGTGCCCTTGGTGAAGTTGTAAGAGGATGGTGGCTAGAGGTACGGCTGGTGTGAGGGGCCAGCCCAGGATTGCAGCTGTGCCGCCACCATGAAAGCACATACTGAGTTGGCTTCATGCAGGGTGCCCTGGGCTGAGGGGCAGTGGGCAGGACAGTCACAAAAGAAAAGCCCCATGATTAACGTCTCCCCTGAAGGGGAAGGGACCCAGGATCTCAAAAAAGGAACCACTCACAGACCCCGAACACTGAGCCCAAGGCCAGCGCACAGTGGGGCTGCAAGCCCGGGACCAGGACAGGTGTCTTCTGCAAGGGGAGCCGAAATGCACCAGCTCAGCTCTTTAAACAAAGCAGAAACCCTGAGCTGTGCCTTCCCTGTGCACATCGGTGAGTTTTGGGGGATTCATTTCTGTTGTGCCTGAACCTGGCTCCTGGGTCTGTGTTGGGGAGTCCAGCTCCCTGAGGCCTCATCCTGACTCCCAGACCAGCCTCAGGCTTTTAATGACATGGCTGAGCATTGCAAGAACGGCTTGGGGTGCATCATGCGGCAGACAGCTGTCGGTGGTGAGAGGCATCACCCACTGCCACTGTGACTCCCTCTGGTTGGGCTTTCATCAGGGGCTTGCCAGTGGGGGAGCCCCCCAGAGGCCATGACCTGCTGCCACACACATCACCACCCAGGGTCAGAAGTGGGGCCTGGGGCTGAGACTCCGTGTGTCCTCTCTGTGGAGTTGGGAGAAGTCCCCTGCTGGCCTAGGGCAGCCCTCGCCCCCTGCTTTGTTTACTAGCTCAGCAAGCTCCCCAGGAGTGGCCCCGTGGGACCGTGCTTGAGCAAAGGGTGACCCCCCCCCCCAACCACAGCCCTGACACTGCCCAGCCTTCACAGGTGAGGCGGGAGTGGGGCACCTTCTCCCTGCAGAGAGCTCCGTGTGCAGGTTGTAGGGATGTGGAGGCCAGCTTGGCAGGGGAAGGGCAGCATCCCCCTGGACCAGCATGGCTGTACAGAATAATCATTCTTTCAAAGGTCAGCTTGAGCAGGTGGGTGAGAGGCTTAGGTCCCGAACTTGTGAGACTCTTAGGGTTTCTGAAATGCCCGTGGATCAGCAAGGCATGGAGGGCTGAGGCAATGAGCTCCAGCCTCAGGGCTGTTAGGAAGCCTTTGTCTCTCTGACTGCCCTGTGCCTCAGTTTAACCATCTATAGGTGGGAAAATGCAGAGGCCTGGGCAGTGGGCCAAGGGCATGCAGGGCCGCCCCTTATGGGAAGGAGAGACGAGCTGTCCTCCCCATGAGGAGTTACCACTCAAGTGGCTGCAGCCCTGGAGCTGAGACTCTTCTGGGAGAGTGGAAACATCGGTCCCCAGTTCCTCTCCCCTCCTGACACAATTCCATAGGGCGGGAAGGCAGACAGCGTCTGACTTGTCTATGAACTGAGTTTCCGGTATGGGCTCTCTTGGTTTACATTTGCTAGGGAACCTCAGCCGCCCACCCGTCTCCCTTCCTGCCTGGGTTGGCCACAGTGCCAACACCCCAGGCTAGTTTGGACTGTACAGTGCACACCCACAGCATCTCACCCTCACAAGGGCTGAGTCTGTCTGTCTGTCTGTCTCTCTCTCTCTCTCTCTCCCTCTCTCACTCACACATACACACAAGCCTGGCCCCTTGACTGCTGGGGGAAGCAGGATGGAGTCTTCCTGGAGACTCAGGTTTGGGACTGATCTCCAAGGGAACCCACACCTCCTCTTCCTCTTCCAGCACCCAGCTCCCAGCCCCTGCCCACATACGCATGCTGCTTCCTCTCTCTCTCTCCAGAGCCAGGGCCTGTGGGTCTGAACCAGGGTCAGTGGACTCAGGACCCCACCCCACCAAATGGGCTGTGTTCTTCCCCATGTTTGCCAGCCTGGCCTTCTTGGGAGGGGGCGAAGTGGGCCCTCCCAGAAAAGAGGGGCAGCATCCTCTTTGTGGGGGCCCTGGAAGGGCCCCTTCCTATTTCTGCAGCCCCACCTGCCCCAGCGTAGAGACCAGGAGGAAAGTAGGGGCGGTGGCTGGGACTGGCTCCTGGACAGCCATGAGACGGGACCGGCCCACATCGTAGGCTAAGCCATTTTCCGCACTGTTGTGTGTGGTGCTGCTTTTGAAACAGCATCCATGAAAGTGAGACAGGTGGCCCTGCGTGTGTCCACTGTGTTAACACAGGGATGAGTGCCAGGCCTGCAACATTTTGATGCTGTGATTGCCTTGGTTGGGTCTCTTTCTCTGTTCAATTAGCTGCTGTATATTTGCATTGCTCTCAGACGAGACAGAGTCTCTGGTCTCCGGGGACTGTCTTCTCCTACTTTGTGGGGACCCTGCCCCAGCCTAGCCCAGCCGAGGGGTATGAGCAGCCTACTCCAATGCCTGGAGCCCTTCTTAGAAGAAAACTTCACATGCTGGGGACCTTGGAGAAGCTTCCAGCCTCGCCTTGGTCCTGACCTTGCAGCCTGGGGTCCAGGGCTGCCTGCAGCCCAGCTTCCCAGCACCTGTGCCCAGCCCTGGGCTCTCCATGGTGCCCTCTGAGCACCCAGCAGTGTTACAGTTGCTCCAGCCTTCTGCCAGCTTTACAATCTGTAACTTGAGCAGCTTTGCTGTATATGTGATGAAAACGTCACGTATGATGATAGAAACCCATGTACATAGCTCCGTGTACATATTTATACAGACACACGCATTCCTATTCCACAGACAGCAAGCACGGCATCTCTTCAGCATTCTAAGATCGTGTTTTTTTAAATCCTTGGAAATACGGCTTTGGAAACCTTTTCTTCCCCTCCCTCTTTTCTATGTAATAAACATTCATGTGACCTTTCTGGTGCTTTCTCAAGTCCCTGTGTCCTCCTGTTTTCGGAACCAGACGGATCTCCCTGGCACGAAGCCTTTGCTGTCAGCCTTTTTTCCACTGTGCAGGCTGCGGCACCTCCCCAGGCCAGTCCTGCCCACTTCTGGCCCTTCTTCCTGAAGAGCCCTCCCAGGAGGGCTTGTGCACTTGCCTCCTCCAACCACTGCGGCTCTGGCCATCGGTGGCTTTGCAGCTGGGAAGGTTTGTGCATTCGCAGAGTGGAGTCAGCAGGGCAGGTGCACAGATGGAGCCCCTATCCTCCTGAGTGCTCCACCGGCTGACAGGGATATGCCCATCACAAACACACATCGGTGAAGTCTTCTACTAGGTGAGGACCAGAGAGAGTGGTTGGGAACGTTTATAAGTAGCTGTTTAACCAGATGAGGGATGGTGCGGGAACCACAGGCCGCTGCTGCCATTAGTAATTGGATGAAGACCTGATCAGGCTTGTGGATGAAGGGAATAAATATATTAGGTGAACAAATCAGAACCCAAAAGGCTCTTGACAGGCAGACACAGGCTAACAGGATGAAATCTAATCACGTTGCAATGAAAGTGTTGTGCCTGGAATGCGCAGCCCTCTGTCACGCCTGGGGAGGGCCTGACAGGCGGCTCAGTGCTCACCCGCCTCCTGACGGGGCTGACAGGACCCGTGGTCTGACTGCAGATGTGTGAGGAGCAGCCAACTCCTTCAGTGTGGCGCCCGGCGCTGGTGCCGTGGTCTGGGCTGTGTGTGCTCGGACAGGGAGTGTTCAGGTGCTGTCCCTGCCACTCACATGCCGAGTGAAAGCCCCACCCTTTGCCCTTGGCTCAGCCCAGGACCCTTGCTGGGGAAAGCTGCAGTCCTGGGTCCTGGTCCCATTGCCCGGGGCATCCTGGCCCATCTACTGAGAGATGTTGCAGCTCAGGGGCCTGCATGTGGCAGTGGCCCAGGGTCAGTCAGCTTCTAAGTACGACCTGTGGGGAGACCCCAAGTTCAACCAGGGGACCCAGAGATGTCACATGTGCCTGGGGCTGACTCTGCTCATGGGCAAGACTGGGACTCAAAGCCCAAGGCGACAAAATGACCCAAAGCACTGTCAAGGTCATCCAGACACTCTAGGGAGCAGTTCTGGATGGTGAGCGTCTTCCAGATTCTCCGTGTGCTCAGAGGAAGGCGGGGATCCTCCTGGCCAGAGAACACTGCCTGTGCCGTCACAGGTTTCCGAGGGGCTGAGCGGAAGTTAGCGCCACCTCCAGCCTTGAGAAGGGCAGCGAAGACACCCTCCTCTCAGGCCCTAACCTCTTAGCCTCAGGCAGGGTGACATGGGCTGAGCCAGCCAGAGCCTCTCTCCTTGACAGTAAGTAAGCCCCCAGCCCTCAGGCACTGGGAGGGACGCATGGCTGCATGTGACCAGCACAGGAGGGCTACGTGAAGATGCCCTGGGACAAGAGGTCAGTGGAGAAGGCAAGGGCGAGGCTGGGTTTGGGGACCACACTGTGGCTCCTTCCTCTTCCAACTGCTTTCCAAGGAGTGGTGGAGCCAAGCCTGGGGCTGGGAGGGTCCTGGTGGGGAACCCTGTGCAGGCCGCTTATGGTGCCACCAAACCAAGACAGATATTTCCGGGCTCCCTTCTGGTTGTGAACAACCATCATCATCATCGCTCCTTGTTTACAGAGTGCTTTGCTCCTTCCTGCAGAGATGCCAACAGAGCTGGCTTTCACCGGGTGTCTACTGGGCGTCCACTGTGTTCTTTCATCATCACAAACCTAGCAGGCGGTTGATGCTTGCCTCATCCGTATCTGAGGACCCAGGCACAGAGGAGCCGAGCCGCTTGTCCACAGGCTCGCAGTGGGTTAATGGCAGGACCACAGATGGCCCTCATGCACCACAAGGCCTCTCGGCCAAGGACACTGCCTCTCCTCCCTTATTGGAAGACACTGGCTTGAACCCATGACTGGATACCCTTCCAGAAATGGTGGCTGAGGCACTGCCAGCCCCTGTGAGAACAGAATTAGGTGGTCCTTTCACCTGGAACATCACCAGGGTGGCAGGAGGGAAAGCATCACCCTCGCTGTGCAGTATGGGCTGACTGTTCCCCAGGCTCATGGTCCAGGGTAAGACGAGGGAGGAGAGGCCCCCAACTCTCTTAGCACAGCAGGGGAGATAGGACAGGAGCCCTCACACTGTGGTCTCCCCTGCTAGAGAAATGAAGACAAAGCAGCAACACTGCCACCTATCCACAAACATGTCGCCATGCCACCTGGCTGAACCAAGGCCATGGTGAGCCTGCTACAACCTCATGCAAAGAACACAGCCTCTGAGCAGGAAGCAGGGGTCTGCTCCCAGAAGAGGCAGGCCTGTCTCTGGCATGTAGCTCCCCTCCCTGGGCCCCAGCTGAGTGCCTGGCCTTAACCCCCAGCTGGCCAGCGGCCTGTGAGATGCCACAATGGAGAACTGCCAGAGGGGGTCACCAAGGCCTTCTTCTTACATGGGGCCCGTTATGAGCCCAATTATATCTGCTCCCCAAATTCATATATAAAGATCCTAATCCCCTTATTATTTATTCTTATTTTATTTGAAAGATAGGAAGACAGATCTTGTATCTGCTGGTTCACTCCCCCAAATGTCTGCAATAGGCTTGGCTGGGCCAGGTAACAGCTAGGAATCCAGAACCGCATCCAGTCTCCCATGTAGTTGTCGGGACCCAAGTAATTGAGCCAGCACTTGCTGCCTCCCAGGGAACACATTAGCAGGAAGCTGGAACCAGGCACTGCAGTGGGATGTGGGCATCCCAAACAGCATAGGATGTCTTAAGAGGTGACGACTTTAACCTGAGGTCACTAAGGTGGGCCCTTATCTAGTGTGACCAGTGTCCTTACAAGGAGAGGTCAGAACAGACATCCATGGAGGGAAGGCCTATGGAGACAGTAGGGCTGGACAGAGGCCTCGGAAGGAACCAGCCTTGCTGACAACTTGGTCTCCAACTTCCAGCCTCCCAAAGTGTGGGGAAAATTCTCGGGAAGTGCTGCCATACGAGCTATCTGGTCTGTGGTGGCACTAGGAGTGCCCAGGACACTGCAGCTCTTCAGTGGTGCACAGCTGTGCAGCTGCTCTGGGGCCAGGGGCCCCTCTGCATCCTTGGGATAAACCTGGGGACCTGGGTGGTCAGAGGAGGCCTTGTCTTTGCTGGGATGCTTGGTGAGCAGCCCCTTGGGTCAGTGTCTCCTCTGCCCTCTGGACACTGGGTTTGGGGTCCCCACTTGGGTGGAGCTGTCAGAGGAAGGGGAGGCCTGTGTTCAGAGCAGGCCCCTGCAGCTGTCTCCCAGCCAGAGGGGTGGATGTTCATAATCTCACCAAAACAAGCTATGCTGGGGGTGGGTGTTTAGCATGGTAGTTAAGATACCCCTGCAATGCGCGCCACATTGGAGTACCTGGTTTCCAGTCCTGGCTGAAGCTCCTGACTCCAGCTGCCTGCTAACTAATGTGCACCCTGGGAGGCAGTAGTGATGGTTCAAGTATTGGGGTCCCTGCAACCCATGGGAGAGATGGATTGAGTTCTCAGCTGCTGGCTTTGGATCGCCCAGTCCCAGCCATTGCAGGCATTTAGGAAATGGGCTCTCTGTTTCTCTGTCTCTCTCCCTGTGTATGTGTGTGTGTGTGTGCCTGCTTTTCGAATAAGTAAAAATTTTGTAAAAAGCTATGTCAAAGGTAAACATAGAAAACAAAGAAATTTCTGAAAGTAGGAATGTCACAAGCTTCCTTGAGAAACTGTCCCTGCCCTGTGAGGGTCCAGGCCAGGAAGAGGGCCCCAGAGGAAGAAGACAGAGGATTCGCCTCTGCTGTCGGCTCCTGTAAACACCTGGAACACAGCAGGATGCTTGGGAAACACCAAGGAGGTGATGGCTGAGTTGTACAGAGCAATCAGTGGCATTGCTTTGAGCTGCTGTCCTTGAACTGGACAGTGCCCCAGTCTGCACCTGCAGTCTCTTGGAAGCCCCTCTCCTCACCAGCCCTGCTCCAGTCCCACCCAACTCCCCAGACCCAGCCCAAGGCCACGCCCACAGGGATGACCCAGGGCTGATCTCTTCTCTGCTGTCCACTTGCTTTCAATGGGCCAGCTCCTCCCCTGCCCCATATGCTTCTGGGTGAGACTGCTAATCCCAGAACCCACCCATCCCTGAGCAAGGAGGGCCTGGGCCCCAGCTGGCCCACAGCACATCCCTCTCCTTGAGCTAACCTGGAATGACCCGAATCTGTCCTGAGCTCTTCCTAACCAGGGTTCTGGGGAGGCGATGCTTCTCCCTCCTCCGTCCTAAGGCGGTAGTGGTCAGTGTGAAGCCACCCACAGCCGAGGTTCCACCTGGTGGAGCAGGGTGCCAACAGGCAGAGATGGGGGCACTGTCTTGCTCTGCCATCCCAAGGCCAGTTCCAGCCCTCCCAACCCACAGTTTCATTTCTGGAGCCACCTGTGCCTCCTCTCCCCGTTCCCTCCCCTCCGGCCTCTCCTTCCCCTCTTCTCCTCCCCTTCTCTTCTCTTCTTCCTCTCTCTCCCCTTGTTCATTCACTGTCCTGTCCAACGAGCTGGTTCAAGTTGTTTGACCAGTAACAAAAAAAGTCCTAGCTAAGAACCCACTCCCCAAAGCCTCCGTGGCTTGTTCTATCTTCACTGTCCCCCCGCCCACCTAAGAGCACAGCTGAGCCACTGCAGGGCACCAGACCCCCACAAGATCATTACTCACCCACATCACACACACACAGACACACACACTCTCTCTCCCTCACACACATATATACACACTCACACACTCTCACCAGGCCTTGGCACACCTGTGATCACTTCCACACATGACAGGTGTCACATAAGGCACTTACATGTCTCCAGTTTTCATCTCCCTCCAGCCCCGCCCCCTCCATTCTGTCTCCACCTGTCCCCTCTTTGGTCTCACATGATGAGAGCAGGGAACAGCACGTAGAAGGGAAATCTAACAGTAATATGCATGCACAATAATTTCAAGAGACCCATTCTGCACACAGAAAACTCCAGAAAAGATGAACATACATGCAGAAGCTCTCTTTTCCATTGACCTGATGGTGGGTGTGGACATGCCATGGCTTTGTATCCCCAAAGTGTGGCCTTCTTGACACACAGAGAGGCCCCCCAGGTATGCTGGGAGTTTGCTAACTCATCCATGAGGGGCCAGTGAAAGAAAAAGAAATGGAAGCTGAAGTCTTCGGTCCTAGAACTAAGTCTCTCCTTTCTTAGCCCTCATAAAAACTGAGTCCAGAGGTAAGCAATCCAAAGTCTTGGGAATTCTGAGATCCCAGGCCCTCAGCCGGTGTCCCCACCCACAGTCTTGCAAAAGTCTCCACAAGGCAAGGGCTATGGTCCTAGTTGCCAGGACATAGAGACAGGTTTCTCAGACCTGAAACTCTCTCCCAAATACTGCCAGCTCCCAAATGGTTTCTCATTTCCTCATGCCAACCACGGAATGTGCCAGGTGCATTTAATTGCATGGACAAGGTGGAATTAAAAGCAGCAAGTTGCTAATTGATAGGAAGCACACCTGCAGATCTGCCCCTCCTTTCTACCTAAAATGGAAAATATTTATGCAAAAAATATCCTCTGTGCCCAGCTTAGAGGTAGAATTTGTTTTCATTGGCTTCCTGCCCATTCAAGGTGTTGATTATTCAGCCATGCAAATAAGTACAAGCCAGCAGGCCTGGGCCTCAAAGAATTTCACTAGGACCTGAAAGAAAGCAGACAGAACATGAACAACACTGGATGAAGACACAAAGCCAAGCCTTAGGAAATGGTGGTGATACTTCAGGAGCTTGACGAGGATCTCAAATTCAGTGAAAACATCTCATGTAATAGGCTCTCCTGGTTGTGAGACCCAAAAGGCATTGCTCAAGGTTTTATACGAGTTTACAGAGTTTACCAGAGTTCATCTGGATATGTGATGGAAAGTTTGAGTCACGTTCATTTTATTTTGGATGAACATGGGCATCTATTCTTCCAGCTCTATTTGCTAGAAAGACTTTCCTTTCTCCACTGAGTTAGCTTTGGATCTCTAGTGAAAACCATTTGACCATAGGTGTGGAATGAATTTCTGAATTTTCTCATGCTCCATTGGTTTATGTATATATCCCAGTATCTTGTGGTTATTGTAGCTTTATAGTAAGTCATGAAATCCTTGAGTGTGAGTTCTTCAACTTTGTGCTTCTTTATCAAAATTATTTTGGCTCTTCTAATCAAATATCAATTAATTATGAGAATTGACATCTTAACAAGTTTGAGTCTTCTCATTCATGAATATGGTATGTCATAGGTTTAGTCCTTTGCTATCTTTCATTGTCATACACATATTTTGTTATATTTATAGATAAATATTTTATGATTTTTGGTGTTACATGTTGTAAATGATATCAGCTTTCAAAATTTGTTTGTGAGGCTCAGAGAGGGAGACAAAGAAACAGAGAGACCAAGAAAGACAGAGACACAAAGAGAGCTCCTGTTTGCTGGTTCATTCCACAAATGCCCACAATGACTGGGGTTGGGCTGAGCTAAAGCTGGGAGCCGGGAACACAATCCAGGTCTCCCAGATGGGTGACACGAACCATCTACTTAAGCTGTCATCTATGCCTTCCAGGGTCTACATTGGTAGGAAGCTAGAGTCAGAAGCTACAGCCAGAATCCATGTGGGCACTTACAAATGGGATGCAGTGTCTTAACCAGGAGGCCAAACATGTAACATAATCTTACTGGGTTTCCCTTACATAAGACAAGTTATTTTTCTCTTGTGGAATTCAAAGTTTCTTTGACTCTTTATACAACGAGGTGTCTAGGTATGGATCTCTTTTTGTTTATACTACTCAGAGTTTGTTGAGCTTTTTTTTTTTAAATTATTATTTGACAGAGTTATAGACAGTGAGAGAGAGACAGAGAGAAAGGTCTTCCTTCCATTGGTTCACTCCCCAAATGGCTGCTATGGCCGGCACTGCGCCGATCTGAAGCCAGGAGCCAGGTGCTTCTTCCTGGTCTCCCTTGTGGGTGCAGCAGCCCAAGTGCTTGGGTCATCCTCCACTGCCTTCCCGGGCCACAACACAGAGCTGGACTGGAAGAGGAGCAACCGGGACTAGAACCACCACCCATACGGGATGCCAGCGCCGCAGGTGGAGGATTAACCAAGTGAGCCATGGCACCGCCCCTGAGCTTCTTTAATGTAGTGTTTTTCAACAAATTTTGGAAGTCTGCAGTCATTATTTCTTCCATTTTCCCCCTTCTTTCTCTCTCCTTACCTTCTGGTACTCTCATTACATGTATACGGATGCACTTAAGGATGCCCCACATTTCTCTGAGGACCTGTTCATTTCTCTTCTTTCTTTCTTCTATCATTGGACTAAATGCTCTACCATTCTTCTGCCAGTTCAGCTGCTGTTGAGTATGCGTGAATTTTTCATTGTACTTTTCAACTTCAGAATTCCCATTTGATTCTTCGCATGTATAATCTTTACCTTTAGTGATATTCTTTATTTGATTAAGTTTTATCATTAGATCTTCCTTTACTTCTTTAAGCATGGTTTCCTTTATTCCTTAGGGCACATTTATAACAGTTTCTTTGAAGCTTTGCTGATTAAATCCAATATCTGGACAGACTCACAGCTCTTCCTTTATAGGCGGACTTTCCTTATATTTTAATGTCTCATTTTGTTGAAAACTTAGATAGCATGAGATATATGCACACTCACACATCTTCAAAGTTGGTTTCCTCCAGACATTTGGCTGCATCTTGCTTTTTAACTACTCTGTGTCTTCTAATTGGTAAGTATATCAATTTTTAATGAAAAATACAGTCATAAGAATTTGCAGTAGGAGTTGAAAAGCAGCAGCGAGGTCTGGTGGACTACATTGGCCCTAAATCCAACTGTCCAGACAGGAATCAGCACCCTGTTATGGGGCTGATGTTGGCTCAGATGCACGAGGAGCTGGACACTGCAAGAATGGCAATGGGGAACTGCTATGGCCCCTCCCAGCCTTGGCCACCCCCAGGGCCTATGCTCTGTCGCCCTCTTAGGGCTGTCAGCCCAGTTCCCTCGTATCTCATAGCTTATGTCCCTACCGCTTGGCTTCAGGAGGCTCCAGCCTGTTACAGTAGGAACTGAGAGCCAGCCCCTCTGAGACACCTTGACTGCGTGCAGAGCTGCACTGGACTGAGGCAGGGGTGGGTGTGAGGAGGAGGAAGGTTGGGAGGGGATCAGGATATTTGTCATGAACCTGGAGTGCCTGAAGGATCGCCACCACCTGTTGTCTGCTTCCCTCCACACCTGGGCAAGGTCGCTCAGAGAACCCAAGACCCCTGGGGATTAAGCAGGGAGAACTGTGGAATCAAATGGCGTAATGGAGACAAGTGTTGGCAGTAAAGACTTTCCATCCCAAACTCATATGTAAAAGAGAATCTATGGCTATTCCTGTGACAAGATTTCTCTTCTAGCCCTGACCCCCATTCAGTCCAGGCCATTTCCAAATAAGCCCAGTTGGATTCAGTGACATTGGTTTGGTGCCTGCCTCTCTGGGTTGGACACTCTGCCAGTTAGACTCCTTCTCCTTTACCCCCTCCCTCTCAGCTCATACTAAGCCCAGATGCTTCCCGGATGTGTGTGCCACCCAGGTCTCTTTCTCAGTCTCAACAGGACACTGGATTGGGAAAGGACCCAGGACTTGAACCCAGCCACTCTGATATGGTGGTCACTGAATCCACTGTACTAGAACAGCTGCCTCTTGTCTCCCACCTAGTACTAACCAGGCCTGACCCTGCTTAGCTTCCAAGATCAGATGAGACTGGGGACCTTCCGGGTGGTATGGCCATGGCAGCCTGCCCCTTTTGTTATCTTTCACTGACCTGAAACAAAAGATTCTTGAGTGTCTGTGAATAAAAACCACAGTAGTTTTGCTGGGTCTCTGAGTGTGTGTGCTTTCAGAATTTGTCAGTTATTGCCAAATTATCCCCTACAAAAGTATCATGGCTTTGTAATGAGTTCATGTTTTTATGAGTTGATATAGTATTCATTGTTGCTACTTATTTGCTAGAACTTCTGTATTTCCAAATAGTTTAGATTTTTTTCTTGGCCAGCAGGTTTTTGCTAAGGACTTGTGAGTTCCATAAGCAGTGGGCCACTGAGGCCACGCCAGCCCAGTCAGCTGTTCCAATCCCAGAGATGCCAAGCTCTGGGAAGGGGTGGGGGTGGGGCTCCCACGTTTTGCCTGCTTGCTGGGAACACGGTTTGTGGGAGGTCTTCTGACCCTTCCATGCATGGAACCAACATTTATTACAGGCCCTGGCTGCACCAGACACCAGGAAGGCCCCTCCATGCGGGGTCAGCACCCAGAGGGAAGGACTCGGTGATGCGGGAGGCGCACCCACCTGGGCCAGTGACTAAAACAACTACACATTTCTGATTATGAAAGTCAATGATGCTCGCTGGCAAATTCTCGAGTAAACAGGAAACTGTAAGGAAGAAAACAAAAAGCACCCGAGATCCCATGACTCAAATCACTGGTTTTTTTTTTTTAATTTATTTATTTAATTTTTTTTGACAAGCAAAGTTAGACAGTGAGAGAGAGAGAGACAGAGAGAAAGGTCTTCCTTCCGTTGGTTCACTCCCCAAATGGCCGCTATGGCCGGCACACGGCGCCAATCCGAAGCCAGGAGCCAGGTGCTTCTTCCTGGTCTCCCATGCGGGTGCAGGGCCCAAGCACTTTGGGCCATCCTCCACTGCCTTCCAGGGCCACAGCACAGAGCTGGACTCTTTGGGCCATCCTCCACTGCCTTCCTGGGCCACAGCACAGAGCTGGACTGGAAAAGGAGCAACCGGGACTAGAACCCAGGGTGCCGGCGCCGCAGGCGGAGGATTAGCCTAGTGAGCTGCAGCACCGGCCTCAAATCACTGTTAGTAATACCATGTGTCCCCTTTAATTCGGAAATAGCAAGACTAACTTGCAGATGCAATTCAGGGGTCTACTCCTGTCACTTAAGCATGAGCATGAGAATGCTCCACCCCTTCAGCCCTCCCCAAAGCTCCTGCCCAGCCCTGGCGGGTCCCGTGGCCCTGCATGTCTCCATTGGCCATCACACAGGCACCTCCATTGGGATGTGTCCAAAATAAACTCTGTCTCCCCTCACCTGCCCCACTCCTGCCTCCCTTTCCACGCCTGCTCTTTGGGGAGTGGTACCTCCCTGACCCCAGTCCACCAGCCAGTGGTTCTCAGGGCAGCCACCCCACAGTGCCACCTGTGGGAGGGCAGCCTCACCCCCCCCCCTTAAGATTTATTTGAAAGGGGGAGGAGAGGAAGACAGAAGGAGAAACAGAGTGAAGTATCTTCCATTTACTGGGTCATAACATCCAGGGCCCGGCCAAGCAGGAGCCTGGAACTCCAGCCAGGTCTCCCACATGGGTAGCAGGGTCCAGGCACTTGGGCCATCTTCTGCTGCCTTCTCAGGCACATTAGCAGGGAGCTGGATCAGAAGCAGAGCAGCTGGGGCCCCAAGGCTGCACACTGGATACGGGCAGCAGGAGGGCCCTCCTCCCGGCCTCTCACCTTGCTCTCGCTCAAGGCCTTGACCTTGCTTTAGGATCCCCCAGGTAACCTCCTCCTGTGGGGCGCCCCACTTTGCCCCCTTCTCAGCCCCAGGCAGGCAGAGCAACCCCATCACAAGCCGGCGTGGCCTCATCCTGCCCAGCCTCACAGCCTCCAGGGCCACCTTGGGAGAGTCCACGCACCAGCCCTGTCCACACTGCTGGCTCCACACGGGCCCTCTGCTCCGGACACCTGGAGCAGCTGCACACGTAGCATGCTCTCAGGTATTCTGGGGGTGGCCTCGAGTGTTCCGTCCTCTCGGCCCCGACCTTTTGGGGAATTCACTCTAATCTGGCACCTGCTGGTCCCTCCCTGGGTCCGGCCTCCGCTGTGCCCCCGCAAGGGGTCCTACGCCCCGCCGGCCCCCACCCCCTTATCGGCTCACCTGTCGGCCTCCTGGCTCCGGCATTTCCTACTGGCACAACCTTGGTCAAACCACCCTCTCAGGGCCTCCGTTCCCAATGTGGCCAGGGCCGCAGAACAAGGCAGTGCTTCCCTGGGGCCGCTGTGGTCGCGAGGAAGGCTGTGGCTGTGGCACCGCGTCCCCGACGTCTCAAAGACGCAGCCAGGGTGGGAAAGGCCCAGGACGGGCACCTTCTCTCCCACAGGACATTCCTCGGCAACGGGCGAGGCGGCCGGCCCAGCGGCCCGGCTTCCGGACCCGCCAGCCCCACGCGCTGCCCCGCGCCTCCGTCCCTTCAGGTGCCTGCAATGCGCCTGGCCGCCCAGACGGGGGCAGCGTGCGCGGCGGCCGGCCGGAGCTCTCTCTCGCACGTGCCCTCAGAAAGTGGGACTGAAATTGGGCTTTTCGTTTTTTACATTATAGAGGAGGGCAGCTATCCGCAGCGAACTGCTGCACTCCGTGTGTCCATGATCTGCATAAGGTTTTTTTTTTTTTTTTAAGTCCCCCAAACACGTACTGGCATGTTGAAAACTGCAGAAATGGACCTTATACATTTTCTTCCCCCAAAACTGCTTTCTTCATTCCCAAGTTTGGGAAGGTTTCAGGTGGGAGGTGTAGTCAGCAGTCAGCAACAGGGGTCTTTGGTGGACTAAATGCCCCCCCAAATCCCAATGTCGTAGTCCTCCCATACTGTGACTATATTTGGGGGCAGGGCCAGTGAGGAAGGGATAAAGGGTAAATAAATGGGGTTCCCTAGACGGGTTCCTAACCCCATAGGGCTTGTCCCCGTGTGAGTAGAGGTGCCCATGTGGACACAGCAACCTGGCCGCTGCCTGTCACCCACGAGCCTTAAAGAGGGCCCTGGGCTGAACCCAACCCAGCCGAACCTTGATCTTGGACTTGGCAGCTTCCAGAACTGTGAGCTTCCCCATCAGCGAAGAAGCATGCTGTGGGGTGTTTCCTAGGGCAGCCAGAGCCGACTGAGACACTATCAACCAGTTATTTTCTTGTTTTATAAAATGAGCTGCAAAGTCCTCACATCTAGCGCCCACACGAAATCCATCTCCCACATCCCCTTTCTCACTTCTCAGCTCGTGCCTGTGCACGGCACGCTAAATGCCAACGGCGGGCCACAGCTGTCACAGTTTTAAAAAGTTGAGAGAAATCAGACAGTTTCTCGGTGTTCTGAGAATGAGGAGGTTTTGCTTTTCCACAGGAGGGAGGGCACGTGAGCCAGCCTGTGAACCGGCACAGAAACAGCTCTGCACACCCTGTCCGCAGGGCAAGGGAGAGACCTGGGTTGCCCTTCCCCTGAGGGCCACCGAGAGCCCAGAACCTCATGGCATGAGTGGCCCGAGGCGTCTCCACGCTGGGCCCTGGAGGGCGTTGATGGGAAGCTACAGGGCTGGCTGCTGCCGACAGCAACGTGATCCCAGTGAGGGCACCAGACTCTGTAGTGCAAAGGCCCTGTGGCTTTCCTGGTCTCTACACCCCTTTTATAACTTCTCCAAGAGATAAAGGGAAGATACACTCCCACTCCCAAGGGAAAACAAACCCTCTGAATTCTGCACACGAAGCCCTCAGTGATCAGAGTCCGTGGCAAGCCCGTGATGCATGGCAGGGCTGCCGAGCCCATCGAACCCTGGGCTTGCTACTTCATGCCGAGACACAGGACAAGGGTAAGACAGGCTCTCTCTGTCCTCTAGGCAATCCCCGACTGCCAGGAAGGCATAACTGCTTTTGAATCCAGGCAAATTCTTCATTCAAATCTCCGGTTCCCATTTATCACCCAGGTCAAATTGCTTTTCCTAAGCCTCCGTTTTCTCTGCAAGCCTTGATCCTTGATTAAGCCTCTGCCTGCAATGCTGGCATCCCATGTGGACGACAGTTCAAGATCCGACTGCTCCACTTCCTATCCAGCTCTCTGCTATGGCCTGGGATAGCAAGGGAGGAGACCTTGGGCTCCTGCACCCACGTGGGAGACCCGGAAGAAGCTCCTGGCTCCGGGCTTCAGCCTGGCCCAGCCCCAGCCATTGCAGCCATTTGGGGAGTGAACCAGTGGATGGAAGACTCTCTCTCTCTCTCTCTCCTCTAACTCTTTCAAATGAATAAAAAAATAAATCTTAAAATAACAAAAAAAAACCCCTTGATTATGGGGTCAACCTTGGTAAGGAGGGAACACAGGAGGGAACGTCCCCGGGCGCTGGTCACAGAGGGACGCTCCAGAAGCAGCGGCTGGGCAGGCCAGGAGGGCTTCTTCGTTGCTGAGACTGGAAGGCCTGGTGGCCAGGGCAGACACAGCTCCTCCTGGGGGCAGATTTAAATTCTGTGCAGACTGCACACTCGGCCAGCCTGCCTCCCATCGCTGGGATCCTAAGCCCCAGGGTGGAGGGCACGCCAGCTCCCGGAGAGCCTGGGCCCGAGGCTTAGGGTCAGAGAGAGGACACTGCAGTCGGCGCTGGTCTCCGGGGCCTTTATTCAGGAAGTTATGGACTTCTGCGGGGGTCTGACAGGCACCGGGCAGGGCTTGTAACAGTTCAGTTTCTCCAACGCCCCGGCCAGGGCCGGGGGCCCAGAGGAGGAGAGCCCCGCAGCGGAGGGGGTTCCCTCCTCCAGAGAGAAGGCACAGATGGGTGAACGCACTGCAGTGACGGGCCATGTCTCTCACGCACACACGCACACGCTGGGCTCGACCGGACGCGCAGAAACTCAAAGCTAAATCACAGCTGCAGGCAGAAGAGTCCATCGCGGGAGCCAGGGCGACTTCTGGGCTCTATGCACCGAGTGGGGAAGGAAGTTCAGAGAGAAGGCAAAGCTTTTCAAGGAGAAAGAGTCCAGCCTTTCAGTCTTAGTGTTTTGTGCAACTTTAAAAAAAACCAATAAAATAAATATAACTTAAAAACGTCTTACATGACACTAACGGGCCAGTCTGGGAAAAGCAGGTGAGGAGACCTTCCATGAATGCTGAGCAGTGCTTAAGGCCAGGGACCTGCAGGGGCTGCAGCTCCCATGCACCTGCACACGCGTGTGCATAGACAGGCCCACCTCCTGGCACCTGCACAGACAGGACCCAAGGAGCTGCTGGGGACCCCAGAGCTGGGTGGGCACGGTCTTCCAGACCACTGAACAGCGCATCTGGGAAATTCTCTAGGATCAATCACGGTGCCCACTGTCAGTGGGGCAAGATAGCCCGGGGGGCAGAGGTGTAGGAAAGAACTGGCACAGGAATTACACAACACCCCAAGCACAGAGCAGCCCTAGAAAGATGATGCCCCTTCCCACGGTCCTCACACAGGTAACGACGTCCAAAGCAGGGCACTGCCAGCAAGAGGCTCTGTGCACCGCCTTGAACAAATGCTCATCTACACATCAGCACTTTGCTTGCCGCCAGCTGGGGCCTGCCTCAAGTGCCTGGGAAGTTTTGTTCTCACAAAGAGGTGAAGCTGGTCCCCTGTGACTTCTGTCCTTATCATCAACTCAACGGTGATAATTAGACAATCAGTTCACTTCAGCACACTTTGCACAGACAGGAGGAGGCTGACTTTGGGCCAACCTGTGGATTCGGCTGCAGAATCCCCATGTCCCTTCCCTAATGGGTAAGTGACCACAGCGCTGGAGCCCCGTCCACCTGCTGTCCCCAGCACGTGCTACCATGAGGCCTCTCACGCTCAGCTGGCCAGAGTGTGGGCTTTAGCAAGTTGGCCCACATGGGAGCTCACTGCTGTTCTGAACAGGAGCCAGGAAGTTTAAGTGATTTCCTTTTTTTTAAATCTGTACTTACACATCCTCATGGGTTCCACCCTCCGCCCCCACCAACTGTCACTCATCTACCCAGCATGTGAAGGGAAAACATGTGTGTCACCAAGGCAGGGTGGCATTGGCTCCTCCAGGGCACACATCTCGGTTCCTGGCCAGCCCCTATGGACTTGATGTTCAGCAGAGCGCCTCTGGTAGCAAAGGTGTGTGCGGCGGGCGGAACCCCGAGGGGCCTGGGGGACGCCCAGGGGGGCCTAGGGGTCCAGTTCCAGCTGGCCTCTGCCTGCAGCTTTGTTCTGAGAAAGTCCTGCACGCTTTGTGTTCTTCTCCACAGTGTAGACTTACTCACTCTGCAGTTCAAATAAGGCCTCAGGCTGCCTGCACCACCCTGGGGAAGGGGGGCCGCAGCCCCTTTAGGCTGTGAGGCTCACTTCAGAGGAAATGAGACAAGGATGCTGGAAAGCCACAGTCTACTTCCTGCCTAATGCTGGCCGCCACCACCAGGAGTTCTGGGCTCCAAGACAGGACCCCGTGTGTGCAGGAGAGGCTGCCCAACGGGCACCAGGGAGGCAGGGACCTAAGAAGAATGGTCTTCAGGGGGCAGGGCCTGGGTGCTGTCTACTCGCTGACCTTCTGCCACCCAGCCTCCAGCAGGGCAGGTAGGCAGTGGCACAAGGTCTGCAGGCTCCAGGTGGAAGAGCCCAGCCCCTGCCCCACCCCTCTGCCAGGCTGGCTTCAGCCTTCTCCTGGCCTCTGGGTCTGGCCCAAAGCCAGAGGGTTTCAATACCAGGTAGATGGGGGCTCACGCTTCAGCAGGCATCTCTGGAGTCCCTGTGCTGCTCATCAGAGGGGATTCTGCTCAGTCAACATGCATTTCCCTAGTGGTTTTGTGCCTGGGTTGCCAGGAAGCCCAGAACCACGGCCAGGCCCCAGGAAAGCAGTCTTGATGCTGAGCTCTGGAAGGGAGGCTCCCGCCAACTTGACAGCGGCACTAACAGCACTGGCCAGCAGGGGGCAGCAGTACCCCACAGGCAGCCCTCCTCTGCAGGAGTCTCCCTCCCAAGATCCAGCGCATCGCTCAGGGTCCCACCAGCTGCCAGGGATCCCGCGACCATCCATGCCCCTGCCCGAGCTCCAAGCTCTAGAGGGAGTCGAGCCTGGGTACTTCTCTTATCAACACGGCTGTGCTACCCAAGCCTCTCTCTTCCTCTCCTGTCTCCAAAGTGTCTTGTAGTGCAGCTCAGGAGGGTCAGTCCCGGGGCTCGTGCCCAGGCGGCATGGAAGAAGAGTTAGCACGGAGCAGGCAAGCAGAGTGCGAGGCAGAGGCGGAGGCCAGGGCGCGCGGGCGGGCTCAGGGCAGTGGGGCACCCTGGGACATTTCGGTGAGGATGTCGATGAGGTTGTTGAGCCCCGACAGGTAGCCGTCCTCCCGGTTCCCCTCCTGCCAGGGCACGTCGTGCTGCAGGGTCTGACCCTCCGGCAGGGGCGTGGTCTTCCCGAAGTCGATCATCCACACCTTGGCCTGCTCCTTCTTGTCGTGGATGAAGAGCAGGGAGCTGCCGATGACCTGGAGGGTGCAGGGGATGAGGGGCGGGCGCTGGCAGCAGAATCCCTGCGGGCGCGGCTGTGCTGGGGTTCTGGGGGCGGTGGCCCCTCCGTGTGGGCGGAGCAGGGAGGAAGAGGAAGTCCCACGATGGTCTGCTCCCTCTGCCACACCTCTGCCCACACCCTGCTGACTGCCCCAGGGGTCGTGTGCCTGGCCGGGTGTGTGGTGTGTTGGTGGGCAATGGTAGGAGTGTATGAATGTGCCTATGTCATTTCTAATGGCATCAACATGTGTGTGTGTGTGAGTGATTTTTCCGTGTGAATGCAGGCATGTGATCTGTGTGTCTGTGTGATTCAGAGTGCATGTGTGCATATGAGAGTGCCCACATGGTCCTAGGGCCCTGGCTCGCTCACATCAGGATCTTAGAACCCCTCCCGGGCAGCTCCCACCTGCTGCCTGCTGGCCCTGCAGACCGGCGTCCGCCAAGGGGGAGCAGGTGGGAAGTAGAGCTGCCCCAAGAGCAGCAGCGGAGGCCTGGCAGTCCTGCTCCGGGTCTAGCACCTTGGGGTGCCAATGGGGACAGCTGGCTATCGCTGCCCTGAGACCCATGAGGTGTGTGGGAGAGAGGCCCTTCCACTGCTGACCAGAAGGGACAAGCCTTGGCAGGACAATGGCCATGGGGATCTGGCAGGACTCCCCGACCCCTCCACTGTGTGCTCTCCCAGGGAGCCCAACACAGCCCCTAGGACGGATGTGGTCCTCCACATACAGAGGGGGCCACAGCTGTCCTAGACACCCTCTCCACCCGAGAGGGCAAAGCCCAGGACCCACCTCATGGCACTTGAAGAAGGGAGAAACTTCCAAGGTGGCTCGAATGGCCTTCAGTCGGTCCCGGTAGGCAATCTGGGAATAGCAAAGTGAGTGGCATTTCAGACAACCGGGGCAGGCAGTGGATGTTAAGCCCATGTAGCTCATTAGAGGCGCTGAATGTCCCAAATGAAAGCAGCCTTACACCGTGATGGCTTAGCCCCCACCCCCTGATTTCCTCTACCCAGGAGGAAACAGGCCCAGAGGAGGAGCCATAGCTGGGCCCCTGACCCCCTCCCGCCAGCCTGTCCCATGACAGGAGGTACAGGGCCCCTCCATGCTCCCATATGCCAGTGAGGCACACACGCATCCTGAAAGACAAGCCACCGCCTCCTTGCTTCTGAGAGAACAGAGCAGGTGGCAAAGCCAGCAAGGTCACTGCCAGTGGTTACGGGGGAAACCTGTGACGCTCAGGGTTCCTCGATGCCCATGGGAACAGCAGTGGCAGCTGGCAGGGCCACCGGGCAGCTCCCTGGAGGGCTCGGTACCAGGAATAAAGCCCTAGGCTTTGCTGAGGGCGGCAATGGGCCTTCCAGGTGACCGGGAACCAAAGGGCCCAGTCTTGGGAGAGCTGGGGGCAGCCCCAGCTCTGCAGGCTCCCCAGCTGGGAAGGGGGTGGGGAGAGTTCCCGGGTACAGCCAGACTGTGTGTCCCTGCAGAGAAGGCTGTCTGGGCTCACCCCTCTCTGCTCTGTAGTCTCTGGGGCCTGTTTAGAAGGTGCCTCTCACTCAGGTCCACGGCCCGCATCCCTGGTATACCTGGACCTCTGACAGTCACAGGGCACGCTGCACGTGGGAGCCAAGGCACGGCACATCCATGTCAGTTATCTGGGTCATCTGATGCCCACGGGCGCAGTGTCTGCCCAGGCCTGCTGGCTGCCACAGTGGGAAACACGGAAGCAATCTCTCTGTCACCAACGTGTAGTCCACACCTCCAGGCTCCAGGTCAGCTGGCCAGTTCTTACTAGGGAGGGCAGAGCCCAGCAGCCGAGACCCGGGAGTGACTCCCAGCTCCTCCTCTCCTAGCTGCACTTCCCACTTCTGCTCCTGGGAATGCCCTGCATGTCAAAGGGCTGCTCTGAACGCAGCACCACTCCCGGCAGCTGTCAGTCTCTCCGGGGATGGGAAACGAGTCCTGGAGCCATGAGGGTGACGGCTAAGGGAGCGTCCCTGAGTGCTGGCCAGGCTTCCCTTCTACTCCTGCATGTCGGCTCCATTGCATCGCCTTCTGCATCTTCCATGCCGACGGCGGGCCGGGGTTTGCTGTGTGGCCACTGGGGCAGCGCCATTGTCATGACTTGGTTGGGCTAGGGCCGGGCAAAGAGCCGGGGCAGGCGGTTTTCTCCCTGGGAAGGGGCCTTGACTCACCAGGATGTTCTGGTTTCCTTTAGTGAACTCTCTGAAGGCCTCGGTGACCTGCTCCCTCGTTTTGGTCTTCTTGAAGTCCCGGTTCACAGAGCCGTCTTCTTTCTAGGGACAGTGACACCCACCCAGGAGCACGTGAGCAGAGGACCTGCGGTGGGACCGGGCTCCACCACGAGGGGCCCTGCAACAGCGGAGCAGCCAGAAGCCGATGCACAGGGCCAGAGGCAGATGTGACCAGCTGCACCGTGGTAAACCAGATGGCCCAGCAGAGGCAGTGGGGGATAGGCCTGGGGTGTTGTCTTGGGCCCTCACGGACGGGCACACAGAGGTGACAGTGGCTTCCAGAGGAAAGGCCTGGAGGAGCACAGCAAGCAGAGGGCAGGGGGCAAGGGCCCAGGGCAAGGGCGGCCTTGGTCTCTCACCAAGGCGCCTGCTGTGCATGCTGCCTGCCGGTTCCACCCCCAGCAGCTGCCTGCGTTATCTGATCTGCGTGGCAGCGGCGGCGGTGTGGCTGGCTCCTCAGCACCAGCATGGTGGAGGTGCTGGCAACTCGGATGTGCCGAAGAGAAGCCATAAAGTGCTTTCGTCAGTGGAAAGCTGAGACATCTCCACTTAGAAAAAAAATTACGCTGAGGTTGCCAAGATGTATGGTAAGAAAGAGTCGTCAATCTATGAAATCATGACGAAGGAAAAAGAAACTCATGCTAGTTTTGCTGCCCCACGTCACACTGTAAATGTATAAATTAAACTGTATCACAGGTGTACCTGTACAAGAAGACAGGACATGGAGACACATGTTCAGTCTGTGCAGGGTCAGCACATGAGGCTCTGCTCCTGTGCTTCAGGGACAAAGGGTGACAAAGGAGAGTGCCCCAGGAGTTGGCACTTGCGTCGGTCCACTCTAGGCTGGGGGTTAGTGGAAGCTACGACTTCGCTGTGACTGTCTGGGATGCAGGCACAGATGGGGCACCCTGCAGTGCATGAGGGGCCAGCGCCGGGCAGGCAGGCGGGTCAGGGGGCAGCAGTCCTCAGGCTGAGCCCTCCCCTGGCCTCCCTGGGAACCACAGAAGGAGAGGGGCGGGAGGTCAGGGAGACAGCGGCTTCTCCCTAGGGGAAAAGACGGGCTGCTGGCCTCTCCTGCAGCTGGACAGCACCCAGGCACCCAGGCACCCAGGCACGCGTGCTCGGGAGGGCAGGTGCAGGGAACATGAGCTCTTCCCAACAGGCAGAGGAAGGAAAATGAGCAGCAAGAGGAGCAGGCCAGCCAAAGGCTGGTTTCCCAGGCAAGGACGGGGCAAACAGCACTCTCAGCCCCGGGCTTGCAAAGCCAGCCCAGCACCCCTCGGGCAGTGAGCCGCGAACAACCCCGGGGGCAGTATTGCCAGCCGCTGCTGCTAGCTCCTGCGAGGGAAGATGGGTCTCTGGGCTGCCCCAGGCCCCTGCAGAGACCACCACTGGCTCTGTCCCCTGCACCTCCAACAGCAAGGGGTGTGCAGGAGCCTGGGGTCAGGGAATGACATCTTAAGACTCTTAAGGGGCTGGAGAGGAAAGAGCAAGGCCGCCAAGGGACCACAGCATGGATGACACGGCGGCCAGCACCCCTGCTTCCCACCCCGCATCTCCTTGCTGCTCCAGCTCACGGGCACAGACCCAGCAGCCAGTTCCCCAGTGGCAGCCCCCAGGCTGGCTCCTGTTTGGCAGACATGGGCTGGGTAAGTGGAGAGTCCTCACAGAGGTCTGAGTGCTGGGCAGGGCTGGGGGACCTTCATGGGGTCAGCCCACTTCGGCCTCAGTTGGAGGAATGGGCTAGTGTCTCCAAATACCTGCTTGTCCCTGAGGGCCAATTGCCTGTATCCTCTGAGGCTCTGAGAGCAGTCAGGGCTCCTAGGATAGACGCTGGTGAGGAGCCACCCCCTCCCCCCGCACTGGGGGCCGGCTGCTGGCCTCACCTTGATGCCCTCGATCCTGAAGCCGAGGGTGGCCGTGGAGCTGATGGTCTCCCTCCACTGCATGTACCGCGGCTTGGTCACGGCGCGCTGGGCCTTCTCCTCCTCGGTCGGGGCCTCGGGGTCCACCTCGATCATCTTCTGGTACATGTCCTTCCGCAGGCTGGGCTTCTTCCGGGCTTTGGTCAGCTCCTCCTCTAGGTAGGTCCTGCGTGGGAGGTGAGGCAACATGAGGGCTGCAGGCTGGATCGGAGCACCCTCATCTCAAGATCTCCGCAGGCCTGGCACAGCCCCAGGGGCTCCTGAGATGGGACCCTTCCTTCAGCCCCTCCCACCCCCCAGGGGCCAGCAGGAGGGGGAAGGAGGTGGCTGCTCTGGGGCTTGTCCTGCTCCTCCTGCTGTGTGTGTGCTGGGTGAGTGAGTACCGAGGTCAGGGGCTGCTCAGGGCCCCCACTGCGGCCCCTGGGCTGCCTGGGAGCCTCCGGAAAGCAAGGGCTTCCACAGCCAACGCCTGTGTGGGCTGCAGAGCGTCTGTCTTCCCCCGGCCCTGTCCCTGGATGAAAGCAGCTCTTTGCAAAGAGGGGACAGTTCCTGAGCATAAGGCTGGGCCAGCAGCAGCCCTGAGGGCCCACAGTGCTGGCTGCAGCAGCCCACAGGCATGCTGGGGCCTGGGGTGCCTCGGCCTCTGCTCTACCCCACACACTTCCCCAGCTCACACAACCCTGTGCATACCAGGCCTCCACCTCCCTGAGCCCCCAGCCCAGCAACCTGAGTACATGCGCCACAGCAAGCTGCCTCCCAGCCCTGCACACCCCACAAGCAGGTGGGCCTGCTGGCTGAACTGGTGGGGCCCCTGGTGCTGGAGAAGGGAAGTGGGCAGGGTGCCCAGGGCTGAACTGCTGCCCTGGCCTGTGAGGCCACCCTCCCACCCCGACCCCCTGCCAAGCTTCCCCCAACTGCCTCCTACCACCTCCTCCAAACCCGAGGGTGATGATTCTGTCCTCCCCTCCTCTCTGCTCCCCTTCCAACACTCCCTCTTCCCCCACAGGGGCTCAGACACTACCCATCGCCCTTTGGGAGATGGAAATCGGCCGTGTCAGCTGCAGGATGGGGAAGTTCTTCCTTGCGCCCTGTGTGGGCGTAAGCTGGCCACAAAGGCCCCACCCCCCACCTGACCCCAGCCCCTGCTCCAACACTTCTCCAAGCTGCTGGTTTGGGACCCAAAATAAGCTGAACAAAAACCCACGATGTCTTAAAAATGACAAGGTTGCAGAAAGCACTATCAATGGCTATTTGCCCTTAAAGAAGGAGGAAGAAAAGCCCCCAAATCTCTGAATACGAACTTTGGCCTGGTTGTTTAGGATTTTCTGGGAGTGGCTGAAGACTGAGGAGGAGGCATTACCTCTTAGGCACTCGTATGCACCTGCAGGAGCCCAGGCACACCTACACATGTTTACACACGCATACATACACATGTGCACTTGCACACACACAACACATCACGGTGCAGGCAGAGCCAGGTTATTGACAACAGGGCCGCTATGGATCGGTGTGCATGCTGGGCACAGGGGAAGGACAGCCCTGCCAGGCAGGGGCTCTGCCCACTGCCCCCAGCAGGGGCCTACAGGGCAGAGGGCTGGCTCACTTCTGCAAAGAGGCCTCAGGAGCTGCTCAAACAGGATACAGACTTCAAAGTCAGATTCTTTCCCACAAGGGCTTTTCTCCAAGAACAGCTCAATGTGGGCATGCTCACTCACTCCAGGAGGAAGGAGGCTGAAGAAGAGATGCCCTGAGGGGTCACCAGCTAGATGGTGGGGTCTAGTGACCAGGGGCATGTGAGCCCAGAGCTTCCCCAGGCTGCCCCGTCCCATACAGAGGGCCAGAGACCTGGCTGGCCCAACTCCCCTGTGGGGGGCGCTGTGCTGTGTCAGAGGAGGTGACAAGACCAGGTCAGGAAGTGCTCCTCTCTGGGAGGCCACAAGCCTGGGGGACGGGGAGCCAGCAGGTGGCAGACCAAAGCCACCCAGAGCTTGCAGAGGGGAGCAGTGCTGGAGATGGGCGCCTCTACCCCCAGCCTTAGGCCGGGATGTGAGGAAGACACTGCTGGCGTTCGGCATCAAGTCACAAACCTAGGAACACCCGGCAGAGCAGTATGAGCCCACGTCTTGTGTCACTGGGGCCCCAAATTCCCTGCTTTAAGACACTACCAGTCTGTGCTTTGGGACTCAGGGTTGGCGGTGGCCCTGGGCTCCAGCCTCCTCCCTCTGGCAAGGATGGGCTACATTCTGGGGGTGACCATGGGCTGCTGGCCTGGGGAGAAGCTCGGAGAGTGATGGACCACTGTATTTGGCCAAAGGCCTCAGTCCACAGCCCAGGCCAGCACAGCAGCAAGACCTGCTCTGTGGGAGTGCGGGCTGTGGGCAGGTCGGGCGCACATCTGCATTGTACCACTGCCTGGCTGGTGGCCCTGCAGGTTCACTTAGCCTCTCGGGGTCAGGTCCTCCTGCTTGCAACAGGAATGTGACCCGTCTCCCACTTCTGGGGGAACGCAGCAGGCTAAGACAACGGAGGCATGGCACCTGGCGTGGAGCTGTAGCACCATGGGCCCCTAGGATCCAGGTGCAGGGCAGGTGGGACTAGGTGGACCCTGGCTCTGGGCAGACTTCCTTCTTGCCTTCCACCTGTACCCCTCTCTCCTCTACTCCCTCCGCTGCCAGCTGCCAGCCAGGACTGGGCTAAATGTGTCTCAGCCTCGCACTCTGGGTGCAACGGGAAAGAAGCTGTCCAAGCTGGCTGGGAGGCAGCCCTAGGGTGGGGACCAAGCTCCTGTCCACGGCAGCCTCTTGGGGAGCAGGCAGCCTGGCCCTGGTCCTGGTGCGAAGTAGTGCATCCTAGGGGCTGCAGATTCTGGGAGCGACGGGCCACCCACTCGTCACTCACTGGGGCATCCAAGTGAACACCGAGTGAAATCTCCGCTTGTTGGAGCTGAAACTTGAGCCTCCCTCTACCGCTATCCAGGTTGGAAGGAAGGGCTGGGCTCTTGTTGAGGGGGTTCTCCCCGGTGTGCAGGGGAGGGTTTTCCGGGGGCAGAAATAAGGCTCTTCAGAAGAGCAATGGCCACAAGGTGGCTAAGGGGACTGGGGACAGGCCCGAGGGAGCAGTGGTCTGGACATGCCCAGCCCTCACTGACAGGTCTGGCACGCGACAGAGCTCCCGTGACGGGTGAGGAAGGAAGAAAGGGGAAAAGAGGCTGATTGGGCCACTTTGCTGGTGGCCTCTTTCTCTGTCTCTCTCAACACACTCCACTCCCTCTCTCCTGTTCTCTTCACATAAGAAATAAACCGATTAAACCATGGCAAACAGGCAGAGTCTTCTGTTCTGAGCTCTGCTTCCCAGAGCTTGGCTCCCAGGCCAGCCATGCAGGCCACATAGAGAACCTGCAGCCCCAACCGGGCTGTCAGCGGGGAGCACAGCACCTGCACTGCACCAGGTGCTTGTCAACCCTTCTTCACAGGGGAGAAGGAGCCACATGAGTGGCTCTTGGGATAGAGCGTCCACGCAGGGCCTAAGAAGGGATGAGAAAATGCTGTGGCCAAGATGGGGGCCCAGGCAGGGCGGGGCTGGGCCTCAGCGCCCCTCTGTTGTCTGCCCACCTCCTCCTGCTCACTCTTCCTTTCTCTTCTTCCTGCCTCTCCTGCTATTCTCTCAGGGCAGATGCCAGGCCCTAAAGCTGCGAACTGGAGGACGGGAGCCAGTTCTGCATACAAGCCCACTTGCTACTCCCAGTTCTGGGTCCCTGGAGTGCCCTCCCATGCCCTGCCAACCAGGCTGCCGCACCCCCAGGCCCACCCGTGATGGGCAACAGCCAGTGTGCATCGCTGGCGTCGCTTGTGCTCCTGGGCCCTCTCTCCTCGACTGTACTCTTGCAGCAGGAACAAGTCTGTCTGTTCCACAAGGCAGCGCCCTCCACTCTCACTGGCACCGAGACACTGACAAGGCCTCTGTGCCTCTCCAACCCTTGCAGCTCACCAGCACAAAGTCACCATCTTGCTACCTCTTTTTTCTGTATTCGCCCCGTGCAATCCCAACCTCCAGCTGGGGCCCCCTGCCCTGGCTGCATTCGCTACCGGCCCCTACTCACCTCAGTGCAACAGAGAAGGCAGGGGCTGTCACAAGCAAGGCCAGGGTCCCTATACCCCCTGCACATAACAGGAGATGACTGGGGGGAGAGGCGGGTTCTGGCTTGTCACACAGACCCCGAGGCCTCCCGGAAGCTGCACGTGGCCTGGCCGTGAGCCGTATGGTGCCGGGGTGAGCTGGGAGGGGCGCGGCTCACCTGATGCCCATCTTGCAGTCCATCACACACGGGGAGTCGAAGTCGGCCAGCAGGTCGTCCATCTGGTTGTAGCGCTCCCCGTCCTTGACCACGTCCCCATGGTAGGCAGGCACAAAGGGCCGCAGCACGTCGGCCATCAGCCGGTCCAGGCAGCGCTGCTCCGACTCACAGTGCTTCTTCAGGATCCTGCCATTGGCGGCCGCCTTGAAGCTTCCTGCAGAGCAAGAGGGAGGAGGCCCTGGGTCCCCAGCCATGGTCGGCAGGCAGAGGCGCCACCCTCTCTGGTCCACCTGACAGCCCCCTCAGCCCAAGTGCCTGGGCCTCCCTGTGGATGCTGCCGCTCTGGCTAGGTCTGGGGCCAGGTATGCCCCAGGCCCTGCTGTGGACCGAGCAGTTTAAACAGAGTGGGTTCTAGTCCCTGCCCCTCCCAGCACCGCCCCACTCAATGCCTACTGGACTGGTTCCTGACTTTCTTGAGCCCAGGGCCCTCATCTGAAGATGGAGGACCACAGGCTGTGGCTGCAGGGCTTCTAGGGACAGGCGGCAGAGCAGAGCACAGTGCGGGGACCTATTCCCACCTCTGTGTCCCCAGGGCCATCCCCACCCCCACCATCATCATCAACCTGCTTCCTTGAGTCTCCAGTGTCAGTGCCGAAGCCCTGATAGGACAGGACAGGGGACAAGGAGCAGGCTAAGAAATGGGGCTCCAAGGCTCAGCCTGTCTGGGGAGTGCTCCTTCCAGGCCATACCCTCACATGGCCACCCCTGGGCCTGGGCCAAAAGGGCAGGGGACAGAAAAGACATCAGACCCTGTGCTGGCCTGAAGTGAACTCGCAGGCTAATGACGTCACGAGGGCCAAGTCCATGGTCAGTCGCTGAAATGTCTCAGAGGACAAGGCCTGCCCAAGGGGCCCGTAAGCAGACTAGATGAGAGGGGTTTTGGCTCCAGATGTCCCTCCTCCTCTGTCACTGATGGTTGGACTGGAGATGACCCTGGAGCCATAGCCACCGTCCAGCCAGCATCCAAACGGTGTCTCCTCTCAAGGCTCCTGGGGGGGGGGGGTGAGTGGCCATGGTAATGCAGGCATACAGTAAGCGCCCAATAAAGTGGTTAGCTTTGTCCCTTTCTGTCCAGGGTAAAACGGTGGGCACCTCTGCAGAGCGGTAGCATATATTTCATTGAGTTCAACTGGAGGCAAGACTGAGAGTGGGAGAAACGGTCTGGAAAAGGCAGAGACGGGGACAGAGGTGGGGGGGTGCACTGGCAGGGGGCACAGGTCTGGAGAGATCAGCTGCAACTTTCATCTTCTGGAGCATCCAGGGCCAGGCCCTCCCCTGCTGCTGTCCTGGGCAGGGCCCAGGAGCACCATCACCCTGTGCGAAAGCTGGGGAGGCTGTGTCTACCTGCGTGTCCCGCCAGCTGGATCCAGGGGTACTTCTTCTTGAAGGACATGACAAAGGGAGACCAGTGCACCATGTTTTTGATTTTCCTCCATGATTTGCTCTAGAAAACAAGCAAAGAGCTCTGCGTTAGCCCGCCCTCCTCCACGTTCTGCTTAGGACAGCATCCAGGTGAGGGAACTCGCTGCCCGTGGCCTGTTCCCTCGTCTGTCTGGCGAGGGACACGTGGCCAGCCCACCAGGCTCCTGGGACTAGTGGGTACTCCTGGACTTGGCAAAGCGACCTGCCTGGTTGGAAGACCAATGGCCCTCCCACAATGACCAGAGCCACCAGCCGCAATGGGTTACCGCACGACCGGTTTGCAGACGCAACAAGGGCACCTCTGCCAGTGCGTGGCAGGGGGTTCCCCGTGACAGCAGCTCCTCCCACGGCTCAATGCACACCGGTGAGAGGGGCCACAGCACTTTTCCTTCTCTAGAGCTTCTCACATAAAAGCAGCCAGGCCCACCAGTGCATGTGTGGGGAGGGGCCGGGCAGGAAGAGCAGAGAGGGAACACGGAGTTTCTGGGAATCTTATTTTACTTCTACAACAAGCGTGCTAAGCAGGCATTAGTATTTCTATGTGGTAGCACCTGCACCTCAGAGAAGTAAGTGACAAGGCTTGGATCTGAACTCTCAGGTCTCCAACCAACTTCAAAAGAATCCTTTTCCCCTAGAAAAAGATTTCTGTTGGGCAATAACATCCTGATGTTTATGAAGTGGCTGTAGAGATGAAGACCAGTGTCTCCCAAAGCACCTGTCCCTGAGGGCACAGTGAGGACCTGGGCTGATGGCAGGTGGAGTTCTGACTAGCAAAGCCATGGTGCACTGAGCTGGGATGAAGGGAAAGGAATTCTGCAGCACGGGGATGCTGGGGGGTGGGGGGGTGGGGAGGTCATGGACACCCCAAAGCCACGGCTCCCTACTCCCAGCTCCAAAGCACCCAGCTGGTGCCCTGGGGAGATGGTGAGGGCCACTGGATCTCAAGGGGAAATCAGGTTCCTGTGTTTCTTTCCTCCCTGGGCTGAGACTTAAGGAGAGGAACTCCTCCCTCCGGAACCTGGGCATTTTGACCTCCACCCCAGAGGCCCTCAGCCTCCCGCCAAGAGTGTCCCTGTTCCGAGGGGTGGGCGGAGGTGACCCAGGGCCCGCCCTTAGCAACTAGTGTGTTTTCCTGCATCTTTCCGACAGAGATTGCCAAAGAAGGTTGAGGAGGCCCAGTTTCTTATCTAAACGCCCAGAAGGCTGCCCGAACAATGGCGGTGGACAATGCGTGTGGGCAACAATGGGAACACCTCGTTCCACGAGGGACAACGCAGCAGTGTGCCCAGCTCCTGGGGAAGCCATTAAGGTGCGTCCAGAAGTGCGTACAGCCGGTCATCACCTGCTGGCCACACTCCTACAACGGAGGCAGTGCACAGGAGACGAGGGTCTGGGGTGAGAGTAGGGAGTGGGGAGGGGGAGGCAAGGCACTCTCGGTCCAGTCCTGTGTCCCTGGCAGGGACACCCCAACCCATGGCTCATAGACTGCTTTCAAAAAGAATCTTCTCCCTTAGCCAGAACGATTTCTCTAAGAAAACACTACCCGGCTGTGAACGTTAATAGGCATGGGCTGCAGAGATGAAGGCCCAGGGCCCTGCTTCACGGCCTCCTCGTCTGTCTGGTGAAGGGTTCCTGAGACTGATGGGACCCTCTAGGACTCGGGAAAATGACCTGCCCACCCCAAGAGCATCGAGATAACTAGAGAGGGCCAGCGTCACCAGCCACTGTGGGGCACTGCACATCTAATTAGCAGGAGCGGTGGCAAATGAGCACCCATGGATGAAGGTCCCAAGGTCCTGGAGGTGCCACACAAGGCAGGTGAACCTGGAAGGAAGGTGCCTGTGGAGGCTGCACCCACCTGAGGCAGAGAAAGTGAGGCAGGCGAGGGGTTGGGCCAACAGAGGCCCAGGGACCTAGACTATGCCAGGCCTGCTGGGATGGGGGCTGCGTGCAGTGTGAGGGGAGGGGAGTGGGCCAGGCCAGCTGTGGGTGCTGGGACTCCGGAGGGCCTGGCCCAGGGGAGCAGTCATGCTGGGTCAGCCCGGGAGCCAGTGCCCGACCCTCTCTGGGGCCCCCGATTTTCTCAATGAACAGTGTAGAAATAGTAAGTAGGAGTGTCCTCCCAGGAGACAAAGCTGTCTGGTTGTGCCAGAGGTGCGTGCAGGAGTCCAGGCCTCTGTGTTCCGAGGGGGCACAGGTGCCTCTCAAGGTAGCTCAAGGACAGTGAGTCAGGGCCAAGGGGAGGTGTCGCCATAGGTAACAGGCTGGTCAGACCCGCTGGCCTAACGAGGCTTCTGAATCCCGGAGAGCTGATCTCTGGACCTCTCTTCCAGGTTAAAGACCAAAGGTTCAGAAAGGGATCCCAAGGCACGCAAGAGCGGCCAACACCGCTGTGATCGGAGGGACTGGGACTTGCCTCTCCATACTTCCTCAGTAGAAAGCATTTCTTCACTGTGAGGACAGGCCACCTGGGGCCTGGACACGAGCAAGCTGCCATCCCAGGGCTGCCAGCCCGGAGGAGGGCTGTGGAATATTCCACTTGAGAGGAAAGCCATGGCACTGGGACTTCACCCTGCTGGCAGCGGCATACAGGGGTTTTCCCCATGGTTTTTAAATAGCAGCACCCGGGCAGTGCCCACACGGCTGCCAAAGCTTAAACAGAAAAAGTACTTTCCAGGCCCCGGCCGAGGAGAGGAGGCTGCAGTGGCCACCCCACCTTCCGCCCCAGCTCACAGGAGCAGAGAAAAATTCCAGGGTGGGAAGAGATGGCAGAGATCTGTCCTTTATGATGATGCCCGAGACCACCCCGGCCTCGGGAGCCAAACCTGCTCCAGGCAGAAGCAGCTTTCCAGGCTGTGGGTCAAGACAGGTCAGGCCAACAGCCTCCCCTCCGAGCGCTTCCCTGGAGGAAGTCACCATGCTGAGACTTGGACCTGAGGCCTCCTCCCCTAGCTGACAGGTGACAAGGCAACAAGGCAAGCAGAGAGCTCTGCCCAATCCCCAGGGAGCCTCCCAGCCGCCGCCTCGCTCCCACAGGCCTGGGTCTCCAGCCTCTCAGCCAGCGCTTTGGGAACACAAAGGCGGCCTTCAAATGCCTTGAAGGTACCGTGGCAAAGGCCCCACGGTCCCCTGGCTGGGGGCAAAGCTGGCCACCTGCGGACTGCACGGGCCCTGTTCCTTCGTCACCTCCCAGTCATCAGGGGTGTGTGGACACCCTCTGTGGCTCCTTCCCAGAGTGCTCCCAAGCTCCACGTGTGTGGCAGGTTTCTGCTGGCCATCCGGGCCATGGGGTCCTTCTCTATGAACCTGAGGCTGGCTGACCTTGGCCAGCTCTACTGCAGCACACTGCCTGCTCACACGCAAACCTGGGGCCAGCCTACCGGGAGGATATAACCAGGGGGCCTTCCTAGGTCTACTGAGGACCACGGTGTACTGCTTGTGTCAGCTCTGTGGGAGAGGGAAGGGTTCACTCCCACAGCCCTGCAAACATACGCACCAGCCCCCACCGCCCCCAGCCCTGGCCAGCACTGTCACTGTGACCCTTGGCTGAGCTCCCAGTCTATGACAGGGGCAGGGCTGGCGCGCGGTGGCCCTGTTCTGACCACCACAACAAACTGAAGATTTGAGGACTTTCTCCATTCTACAGATGAAGAATCCCAGGCTCGGCGAGTTATCTCCCCCAGTCATTGCTTCCTATGCCCCAGCTCACACTGGGAACCTCAAACAAATTCACCGTCTTCCGTGTCTGTTGATAGCAAGGGTCCTCTCCATGCATGCAGGGGAGACAGAAAACTGGTCAAGGACAAGAAGGATTAGCCCAATGCACTTGCCACTGGGGAGCTGGGATGCTGGCTGCCCAAACTCCAGATCCCTCCAATCTCGGGGCTGCTCAGGCACCGCTCTGGGGTAGCTGCCAGGCACCACGAGGTCCAGGCTCCCCCATGTGTCAGCTCAGAGCAGCCGGTCAGTGCTTCCAGGCCCTATGGCTGGAATTCCTCACTTGAGTTGTTCTCGGGAGCACCACAGCAGAAGGGAAAGCACCAGAGAGCTGGGGCCGCTGAGCAAAGGGTGGGCTGGAGACACCTGGCTTTCTCTTCGACTCTGTGCCGGTGGCTAAGACAGGACGAGGCAGGTAACTCCTTGGGCTTGCGGGCTTGCTGACCGCTCCCTTCATTACTGCTCTCCTCGTTAAACAAGCCCTGGTGTTGGCTTTGCATGGTCTTCCACCTGTAGGAAGGCAGTGCCTCCTGGTGCACCTGTTACCCCTGCCTGTGGCAGCTGTGACCTTGCTCTGCAAAGCCCAGCTTAGCAGCCGAAAGTGGGGCCTGATTCCCTCAGATAAATCTGGAAGGAAAGGATTAGAAAACTTCTAGACAGCGAGGCCTGGAGACGCTGGTATGGCCAAGACTTCCCTGGAGAGTTTCCTTCCCTTGCACCTGATATGAAGAAGTGAAAATATTTGGAGAATGTAGAAAGAGACTCGTAGTGGGAGAAAAAAAATCCGCCACCAAGCAACCACGGAGCCTCTTCATGCTTGAGGTGACTGCACAGCTCTCCCGCTTGCCCAGGAAGACACGCACTGCTGGGAGGTAGCAGGTGACGCTGGACCTGCAGGCCCGTGTGCTGACACTCACTGCACTCAGGACAGGGGCGGGGGAGGGGCTCAAGGTTCAGGGGCCTGCGGCTCTCCCAGGGGGCTCAGAGGCCAGGCAGGAGAAGCACAGGTGGTGACCAGTCCTTGGCACTCTCCTCATTCACCCTCTGCATGGCAGTGCCCCTCAGGAGGATCTAGCCAGTGCCCTCGGGAGTCTGTTTTCTTCCCAGCCTCCTCTGCCTTACAGGCCAACGCTGGCTCCGCACTGTGGGGTGGGCAGGCAGAAAGGCCTCCCTGCACTGTGAGGGCTGCAGCATGGGCAGCAGCCCTGGGGACCCCATCCATGCAGGGAGCTGCTGCCTCTCACTAGCCCCCCTCTCTTTCAAGACAGTGAGGTTTGGTAGGCAACTGCTAGCACACCACCCTCCTCTGTGCCACACCCTGACACTAGCAAGAGTGCCCTGCCTGCTCTCAGAGATGTCTCAGAACGGCTGCAGGTGCACAGGCCTTAGTTAATTCCCCCACATATATTTATATTTATAGCTAATTCCCCCACCTATATTTATATTTATAAATATAGATTTATTTATTTAGTTGAAAAGCAAAGAGTTACACAGAGCAACAGCCAGCAAGTGAGAGATCAATCTTACATCCTCTGGTTCACTCCCCAAATGGCTGCACTGCCTGGGGCTGGGCCAGGACAAAGCCAAGAGCTTCATCTGGGTCTCTTATGTGGTTTCAGGGGTCCAAGCACTTGAGCCATCTTCCACTGCTTTCCCAGGCCATTAGCAGGGAGCTGGACATGAAGTGGAACAGCCAGGATAGAACAAGCGCCCCTCTGGGACGCCAGCACTGCAAGCTTAACCCACTGTGCCACAGTGCCAGACACTCCCCCTGCATATTTTTAAGCATGCAGCTCAGAGCTCTCTCTCAGGGATCCTTCCCTGGGCCTAGCATTGTCTCCAAGGCGTCCTGGGCACAGATCCCTCCCAGATCTGCCCTGGGTTTGCCGGTTTCTGGGTGAAGACAAGGACCTGTCCTGCCAGGCACTGAGCACACCCACTGTGAGGGCCTGCACCTGCCCCTGGGAAGCTGGTCAGAGGCTCTGCTCCATCACTTCAGGGCCCCCGAATTCCTCCCCCCTCACCCACAGCCATGCCTGGACTGTTTGAGAGAAGCACCTCTGGAAGACAGCTACTCACTGCCCCAAGTTCACACCAAGACAGCCCGCCCTTCCTCCAGCTGTCCCGGTCACCACCTTCGCAAGGCTGTTTGGCCACCCTGCAAACATGGGCTGAAATGACCTCTTCCACTCGGGGGCAGAATGCCTGGATCCTTTGCCTCTGAGTTGGAAGGCAGGCCTCGGTGCTAGGCTCTGTTTCTAGAACAAACGGAGTACCATTCAGGTTCTGGAGTTCGAATCAATCCTCACTCTACCACCTCCTGGCTGCCGGGCAGACCTCAGGTCCTCATCTGTACGCTGGGGCTGCTAACAACGCACAGGCCCTGCTGCCACGCAGCGGCCATGAGAACCTGATGAGGTATAACCTGCTTACTGTCATGGACGGGCAAACCTTACGTGTTCACTGGTTTTGTTGTGTTTTGTTTGGAATGAAATAACTTTTCCCTCCAAGGCACAGCAGACTGCCAAGAATCCAGCCGGGCACTTCCAAAGGGCCAGACTGTCCCCAAGTGGCGATCGGGTGAGCTAAGCAGATGGCTAATTGCTCACCAAGCTTCCCTCAACACCCAGGCAGCTCTGGGAACTCCCAGGGCAGCTCTTGAGCTCTGGGATCTAGGACTTGGGGAGAGGCAGGGCCACACAGAGCCAGATGTTTCAACATCAGTTTTGGCTTCTGAGGGTCAAGAAAGCTGCAAAAAGGAGAAATAAATGTTTGTTTCCCGAGAATTCTACGTCACACGTGTGGAGCTGTGCTGGGCACGCCAGGACATGCAGGCTATCTCTGGGGGCAATCAGGGAGACTGCTCGACAAAATGGATTTTACACAGGGGGGTTACACCCTTTCTAACCTTCTCCCCACCTGACTTGCTCTCCCATTTTGCTGCGTTTCCTCCAATACTTGAAAGTTTGATCATTTGGGTAACTCTTGATTTTACATGACAGCGAAGACTCTCCATTTACTTACACTTACACACACACACACACACAGATATGAAATCTCTGAAAATATCAGAGAAGGGATATGAACCCTGGAACTTATGACATTCCATAAACAGTATTTCCAGGCTAACTCTCTGCTGTACAGTATATGCATGCCTGATGTGTGTGTGTGTGTATGCAAAGAAATCACATGTTAAATGGCTACCATGTTGCTAGGTGCTATGTTACTATGTCATGAGTATGTCACCCACAGCACTGACACAGTCAGCACCACTCTGAGAATGATGAAACACATTCAGAGGTGTTAAGGAACCTGCCCAAGGACACACAGCTCCCAGGCTTGCGCCATTTAATTCCAAGGATAACAGGCTAACTGGGCCCCTGTCATCCCTGCAGGCCCTGGGACCATCTGCCTGTGGCCCCATTACCGAACGACCTCACACAGACAGCAAGCACCCTGTGCGGGGAGTGCCTCTCAGATGGCGCTGGCTGGAAGAAAGGCCGCGCTCCCTGGGACATCCCCACTGACCCGCACTGGGGGCAGGCACACTTAACAAAGCAGGCAACAGTGCCCCTGCCCAGCGAGGGTTCGTTCTGTGTCAAAGCCTTTGTTCCGCTCTTGGAAAAGTCACTTAGTTTTCCATGTTTGGGAAAAATGCTTTTTTCTTCCTCCTCCTTCTTCTCTTGGTCTTTCTAAAACAGCAGTTAGGGTTTCCCTGGTGATCATTCTTTCCTGCGCTGGGGAAAAGCCTGGTGCTTCTCCCAGGCTGCAGTGCGCAGGCAGCGGCCAGCTCTGTTCATTGTGTTCCCCCTGGCAGAGGCCTGCTGTGAGGGCAGCGGGCACAAGCCCAGGCAGGTAGGGGCCCTCTGGGAGCCCTGCTTAGAAGCTGAGCCGGGGCCAAAATCGAAGCCTTGCCCTGCCAAAAAGGAGCTGTGCTCTTGGAGAAGAGGAGGGAATGGGAGGGGCTGGGGGGCCCTCCAAAACCAGGACACTGAGGGTCTAAGGAAAATTAAGCCCAAGGACTTGGCAGGGCAGGTAGCCTCAGCTAAAAATAAGCCTGGACTTAAGGCTAACCATCGTTCCCTTTTAACAAACAAGAACATCTCCCTACACACAAGGACAGAAACCCTCTGTGCAAAGGACCGCGTGCTGTTTCATCTCGTCCCACCTGTACCACACACCTTGCTCTTGCAGGCTACTCACTGGGCCTGGGCCTTGCTCACCACCTTCCCGGAGGCTGTCAGTGCATGGTGTGGGGCGGGTGAGGTGCAGGATGAGGAGCTCTCCTCTGGATGCGTGGGAGCCACAGTGTTTCAGGTTCATGTGTGTTTTGGGATACGTGTGTACACACAACGAGCTAACATGGGGATGGGACCCAAGTGTAAACATTCACTTATGCTTCACATACACCTCACCCACATGGCCTGACGGGAACTTCGTATGAGATTTTTTTTGGTGCACCTGTGCAGTGACTGCAATGCCTTCTGTGAGGTCAGGTGTGGAATTTTCCACTTGGATTTCAGGTTGCTGGGTTGGGGAAGCTCAATCTGTACCCCATTCAGAATCAACTAAGGGTCTGGGGCAGAAGAAAAAGATGGTAGGGCCTTGGCAGCCCCTGTGGGCTAGGGGCCCCGGCCATGGCAGGCAGGAGAGGCAAGGACTGGCTTTGTGTTCTCTGGTGACAGCTCTGTCCTCCCCACTCCTAGGCAGGCCCAAAGGCTGCTGTACTCAGGGTGTGGAGAGTGTGGACCTGGTTAGCCTGGAGCGCCTAACAAAATGTTGGCCTCTGCTGACCCTTGCCAACAGACTCCACTGGCGCCTACAGACTCCTAGCAGCCCCCTCTGGCCAGAGCCTGGGAATCCTGAGTAGCTGCCCTGCAGTCCCCACTGATGAACCATCTTCCTCCGGGTGCAACTTGAGGCCTAGTTTCTAGGCCAAGGGCAGCACTCTGGCACAGGGGGTCCTCCAGCCCAGCTATTCTCCCTGCTCTCCCGTCATCCACAGAACCTGGAAGAGGCCTCCAGGGGCCCTCACGGAAGGGAGCAGGGTTCCAGCTGGAGCATCAGATGGGCTCTGATGCCTCCGCACCCTGGCTCAGCACGTACCAGCTCTGATCCAGCAAGACAGGCCATCCTCTAGTACCCCACCTGTCGCACTTGCAGCACTCTGCCGTGCAGGTGGCCTGCTCTCCCCACCTGCGCATGTCCACAGCCACCTCTCCCTCCAGCTGAAACTTCTGGCATCTGCAAGCTGCCTCTGCCTTCTCTGTGAAGCCTTCCAGGTACTCCAGCCCCACACGACCCCGGGGCCCTGGATGTACTTGAGCGTGCCACGAATCTTAGAGACTTCATTTTGTCTCCTAGTGGCAAGAGGACTCCATCTGTTGTGCCCTAGGTGGCACACCCAGTGGGAATGCAATTCTCCCAGCATCTATAGGTCCAGCACACAGCAAGGATCCAGGCCCAGGAGACAAAACACACCTAAACCAAGCCTCATGCTGCTTTACGCTCACCTGTTGAAGTCTGCATTTTTCTGGAGCTGTCTCCAGGCCACGGGAGGAACATGCTTGCTAGAACTTCTTGTTCTGTCTGTCTACGCCTCCACACTACTCCAGGAAAGCAGCAGCCTGGCTGGGCCTGGGCCCCGGGTCTCTCTACCTGACATGAAGATGCAGGTAGGCGGGCCCTGTGAGCTCACTCTCCCATCCTCCCTCTGGGACGTCCCTGCCAGGCTGCTTGGCACCACCAAAGCCTGTTCCTCCAGCCCCACCCCTAACTTTACAGAAGCTGGCATCAAAGGGGCCCACAATCTTGCCAAACCAGTCTTTTTTTGGTTACCCAAGAATTGAGGTATCCTTCACCCAAAATGGAAATGTTCCTAACCCTCTCCCCAGGCCGGGCCCAGAAAGCACTCCTGCTTGGTTAGAAGGTCACTAACTCGGCTCTTCTGTCCTCCTCCCGCCTGGATTCCATCCTCTTTAGAACTAAAAATACTGGAGGGCCTGAGGACAGAGGCAGGAACGGAAGCAGCAGGACGCATGGGAAATGCCTCGGCACACACTGCGGCCTCCACTGAGCAGGCTCCGGGAGCTGAGCCGGGCCTCAAAGGCTGCTGGGCCAGTGTCTGCAAGAGCACCAACAATAGGAGGAAATGGGGAGTGGCCGAGGGGGCAGCGGGTAGCGGCTGGAGAACAGACTTCCTCGTGGGCAATGCTCAGAGGACAGAAAGGCTCAGCCTTTCCTCTGGGAAAGGGCGCCCCGGGCTCTGCGCAGCCGCCCAGGGCCACCCCTGCAACACACACCAGGTCCCCTCCCACCCTCCGCCTCATCCACTCCTCCCCAGGGATTTTATTTTTACTTCGATGAATGTAAAAAACAAGGCCTACTACAGAGGGTGGAAACTTACTGGAGGCCCTCTCCGGTCAGCAGACGGCCAGCACTGACGCTCAGGAGCTGCTGGGCACCCTGGTGTCCCCACTCCAGGCCAGCCAGATCACTCGGCCTCGCTGCCATCCCAATACACCTCCTGGGGACAGCTCTCCTGCCCTGAGGGACTGGGGGTGCTCAACCCTTCCCTCTTGGCCCACGGAGCTGTAAAAGGCAGGAGTAGAGCCCACGGCTTGCAGGCTGTTCTACTCATAGTAGTACTCAGCTAATCCATCCGAGTGCTCGCTAGAACCAGACCCATGTGATGCACTGTGACTGTATGATAAGAGGAGCTCAACTTGTCACAATCCCATTTCGTAGATGAGAACACTGAGGCACAGGAAAAGGAGACGATTTTCCCCAGCTCTGCATCAATCTGTTAGACGGCCTCATTTCTTATCTTTTGTGACACACACTGTTAACAGCCACAGAAACTCAGGGGTAGATCCTGCCATTCACGCCTGGTATCACGCAAGGCGGCAACCTAGCTGAGCCCCCTCTTCTTCCTTATCTGTAGAACAGGAACACTGCCTATCTTGTGGCTGGCAGCATTCCATAAAGGTGGGCCAGTGCTGCCACCCACCTGGCACGGGCTGGCTCCTGAGTCCCGCCCCAGGCAGGAGCCTGCCTGCACAATGGAAGCTCCGGGCCCCTTCCTCTAGCTCATCCCATCTCTCCTATCTCTCCAGGGAGAAAGTACAGCCAACAGGAAGTGAGTCCCAAACAAACAGTTCTATTCTTTCCCAGAAGACAGAGGCCTGCCTTAAAACCAAGTCTTTTCAGAGCCCCAAACTGCCCAGGAGCCACTTTCAAGCCGGGTGTGAGAGCTGACCTGGGGTTTGAAATCAGTAACCCTGCTTGTTCTCACAGGGCTCGGCCAGGCAACAGCACACAGGCTCTGCCGTGCCGGAAGATGGCATTCTGGAAGCCAGAGCCTCCCCGAGTCTCAAAGGCAGCCTTCTACAGAAGGGCGAGGAACCTCAGCCGTCACCCTCTCGTCCCCAGCTCTCAGAGCCCAGCACCGACGAAGGAAACCAACCCCTGGCCAGCAGCTCTTAAACACTCGGGCTCCCTTGTTCCTACCCCAGGTTCCCTGAGACAGAAAAACCGCCAGGCTATAAACTTCAAAAGCTCAGGATACTACTGGACACAGCAGAAGGGACAGCAGTTCTTACATCTCCAGATTACTAAACCTTCACCTCTCTAGGCCAAGAACATGACAAGCAAAGACAAAATACTGCCTTAATTTAAGTAGCTTCTGGGAACACAGAAAGTGCTTGTAAAGAGATTTGGTTAAGGGGGTGACCCTGGACTAGCTCCAAAGCCAGATTTTTGGGAACTCCCACTGAAGGAATTCTAACAAGGAGATTTCTGATACCACATGAGAGCGTGCAGCAGGATCAAATATTTAACTATATTTAGGAAATATCTCCAAGCGAGATAAGCTGGTACAATTCATCTTTCCGAGCGATGACACTGATTTGCCTGTGGCTCAGTGGTACTTGGCAAGGGGAACCAGCACCCAAGCTGCTCCGTGGGAAGCTCTAGCAGGCCTGCCCAGCAGAGGCCGGCGTGCAGCTCCGTCACCAGGTCCCCTCTCCCGGCCAAGCCCTGTCGCAGTTCAGCAGCCATGCATCTGTTCTCGTGCAAACCACTGCAGCACAGGAAACACGTTGCTCAAGGCACACACCAGTGAACCCCCGGGGATGAGCAAGGCTCACCAGCTCTCGAAACGTGGCTGTCCCCCGGGTCATCCTGACGTCTGTGTCGGGATGTGTGATTTTCATAAACAGACTGACTCATCACCCTCGCTTGTGCATCTGTCCATCTGTCACCTGGGCCCTGCTGCTGCTGGTGGGGTGCTTACTTAGCACTTTCCCTACAGGGCATGGGCCTCTGGAGCCTGCCTCCCTTCCCCAAGAAGCCCACAGGGGCAGAGGGGCTCCCACTTGAACTCTCCACTCCAGCGACATTCATGCTTCTACAGCAGGAGCAGAGATTCCACACACACACACACCCCACTGCTTCCTCCACTTTTGCTTCAGGCTACAGTGAGTCACTACTCCTTTTCCATTGAGACCCTGTGCAGCAGCTCTGGGGGTCATCGCTGACAGAAGGGATTTGCACAGCTCTGGGGTGGGGACCAGCTACATTAGAGGCAGGGGCAAAGAGGGGCTCCATCCCAGGGCTTCCCTGCCTTTCCCTCAGACTGACAACAGCGTCAGCGTGTGTACGTGCTGGCCAGGCCCCCACAAAAGTCACCCTCATGCCTGTGAGGCCTGCACAAGGCTCCTGGCTCTCTTAGATGCAGGTGTCTCTGGCATACTGAAACACCATTCAGGGGGCATGAGTCATCCTCTACAGAAATATTCCAGGCTAGTCGTGAGAAAGGAACGGCCGGGGGGAGTCCCTGCAGCTGGGGATCCTGGACCGAAGGCACCAGGCAGACATTTGCAGGAAGGTGTGCTCTCTGTGGAAGGTTCAGGTCTCGCCATGCTTGAAGGAGCGCCTGGCACAACCTACGAGGATAGCAAACCTCCCCTGTGGTGTCCACCTGCCACCCACCAAGCAGTGTGCATGTCCTGCCGGAGGTTGGAGGGTGGCAGAGCTGCCCTGGGTGAGTGGAGAGCCATGGGGATTCTGTCCCGGGAGGGGGGGGACTCCGGGCTCTCATGGTGACCACAGCTCTCTGGCAGCTCGGCCCCTGGGAGTCTCTGGGGACAGCCCACATTTAGGAACTGTAACATCACTTCTAGGGAACAGGACCAGCTGGCTGATTTATTCCCCCTAACTTCTGGTGCTATTATTAGGGCACATCTGTCTCTGAGTGAAGTCACCAAGGAAAAACCCAACTGAAGAAAATATTTTCAAGCCGTCGTCATTTCCATCTTCAGAAAAGGAAGCAAGTCTATAAACCACCAATGAACTCCAGGACTCGGGGGGACCAAAGAGGAAAATGGAAAGTATTTGTGCTGGGAATGCGGGTGGTTGGGTTAATTACACAGCGCTGGGCCAGCGGCGCACGAATGGACCAGAAGCTCCTCCAACTGTTTCCTCTTCCCTCTCCCCAAACTTCGTTCTTTCCTTTCCCTTAACAGGAAAGCCAATCAGCCCAGTTCCCCACTGCAGGAATCAGTGAGTAACAGCCATCAGCTGACATAGGGCAAAGCCAGTATCCAGTGTTCAGCTGATATAGGTGACAGGGTCCAGTGTGCTGATTTTGTTTGGTTACAATGGTTTCTTCTAAATTAGTTAAAAATCGGATTCACACCAAAATCCACATCCCTATCTTTGTTGGCAAGTCTGGGCTGGTGACTCCAGGACGGCACTCCTGGGCTGGTGCTATGTCTTGGTACCTTTCGAGTACCTGCCACAGGCCCTGTTTACGCAGCTCACCTGCCTGGCCTTGATAGCACCTTGGTGTGAGCCACTGAATTTACAGACTGAGAGGAAAGTGCCAGGGAAAGCCGAGAGAGGCCTCGAAGGCAGCCTACTGGCTGGCCCTGGCCATGTCAACATGTCACCTGCTGTGCTGAGCTGCTGTCACCACCTGCAAACAGAGGGGAAAATGCAGCCTTGCAGGGAGGCAGCGGTGGGAAAATCGGGGGAGTGCCTGAACACAGCACCTGCCACGCAAAAGGAGGCCATTCAGGTGTGAAGGATAAGGATAAAATAAAACTCCCAAAGCTGGCCCCTCCGGATTGATTACATCAGCGGTCGGGGCGAGGGAAGGCAAGAGACATGCAGAGACGCCTCTGCGGCCACCTGCAAGGGCTAAAATAGATGCCAAGCCGCCCCCATGGGCCCAGTGCCACTGTCCGCTCGCCCAGAGAAGGGGAGTATCACTGTGGTCTCAGCTGCACAGTGCCTGCTCTGGCTGACCTCTGCCTCCAAGGAGCTAGGACAGGGCCTAGAACTGGGGGTACCAGGCACTTGGGACTCAGGTGAGCAGTGGAGGCGGGAGGAAGCCTGATATTTTGGTCATGAAACTCAACACTTGACACACTGGAGGAAACAGCAGAACACCCGATCTCTTGCGTGTTTCACACTGCAGCAGCCCACTGCACACTGAGTGTGGCCCAATGGCCACTGGCCATCCGCTCCCCCACCGGCCTGCCTGACAGGGAATGCAATGACAGCAGTGAGCACCGGGGGTGGGGGAGTGGTTGCTGGCTCCCGGGGTGACCAGGCAGGGCTGCTGACTCAGGCTCACACAGCACTGTAAGTGCTCGCTGTTGTGCTGAGTCCCTTGGCAAAGCGTCACACATGACAGATTGGGTTCCCTGTTGGCTAGGGCTCCAGGGGCAGTGGGCAGATAGAGCACGTGTTGGGGGAACCTCACAAAGCACATGGGGGACCGCAGGCTCCCTGCGCAGGCTCAGGGCTTCTAAAACACCCCACGGGTTTCTGAGTCCCCCAGGCCTACTGCCCTGACACCTCTCTCCCGTCCCTATGACCACCGCCCCTGCTCTTCCAGGTGAGCCCGCCTGTAATCCACTCTCTACCCCTCAGCCTCGGAGCTCTTTCTAAACTATAAATCTGCTCCTCCTATCCCACCAGGCCCCCCGCCCCTGGCTTGAAACTTTTGATGGCCTTTAGGACAAAGACCAGGCTCCTTCACAGCCCCCATCAGCCGGACACACCACACTGCTTCCTGCTCCTGGGCCGAGTGTGCTGTCCCCTCTGGCTGGACCCCCCTTCCTGTAGCCTCCCCAGGGACCTTTTATTCACCCTGCAGCCAGGCTCACTCATCTCCTCTGCGCACTATCCCCTGAGCCCATTTCCCGATGCCCCACCCCCTCAAAATCCCAGTCGCTTCCCCTCCACAGGCTGTCCCTCCACTCCTCACACAGCCTTGCTCTGCTGACACAGACCATGTGAATGGTCTGCTCACACCCCATAAGAGCCAGTATTCCCTGAGGGAAGGAAGCAGCCAACTCACTGCTGCTTCCCTGGGCTCCAGCACACTGCGTTCCCAGAGCCGGGAACCAGCAAGTGGGAGCCCCTATGTGACTGGGAGCCCCCAACCCAGGACCTGGCTGAGGAGCAGCAAAGGAGGCTGGCTTAGCACCCTCTGTAGGGTCTGCTTTAGGGCTGGGGGTTCTGGGAGGGGAAGGGTGGCTTCCCATATGCCCGGAGGCCAAGAACTAGAGGCAGCAGCTCCCAAGGGGCTGGGGGCACCACCTTGGCCAGCCCCTCAGGGCAGAGAACTGGACAAAGAGATCCAGGCCAGGCAATCTCAAACTGCCTCCCTGCCTCCCTCGCCCCATCAGACCACCCACGCTTCCTAGCAAAGTGCTGCTGCTGGCGGGCTGGGGTTTGCCTGTGATACTCTGAACAAGAGCGCAAGAGAAGCAGAGGTTCAGATGGCCCCATCAAAGCCCATAATTAATTGCAGACAACACCCGGGGAGCAGCAAGGACTTGCCCAGGTCCCAGCGCGGCAGATGGAGCTGGGGAAAGACAGCATCCACCTCCCTTCACCAGCCCTCGCCTCCAGACACGTCCACGCCGAGTGTGGGCAAACCTACTGGCGAGGCTCTCCCCATGCCAAGCCCCGGCCACATACAGCCTCCAATCATCCCTCCTGTCTGTGAAATCCAGCAGCCCGTCAGGCCTACTCCTCCATCCTTCAAGGTGCCACTCGGCATAATTGGTACCCATTCAAATCCAACAGCAGATACCGGACACCTGGCCTATGTGCTGGGTTCAGCCCCGAGTCCCGGGGACGGCCCAGTGCATGACAGGTGATGAGCACGGGTCTGCATAACTGGCATGGGGGTCAAGTCTTATAAAGGTGCAGGCCATAGGTCACAGGAAGTCAGGAGTGGAAGGAATCGCTTGGGGAGGAATGGAATCAATGAAGGAAACTTCACGGCAAAGACCTTGATCTTGAAGCTGAGGGACGTGCGTGGGGATTGGGAAGTGGTGTGTGTGTGTGTGAAGCAGGGGTAGGGCTTCAGGCCTGGGACAAGCAGGAGACACAGCAGAGACACGAATGGCACACACAGGACAGTGAGCAGCTCAGCTCCCACAGCACTAAGGGCTGGCCATGAGAAGCAAAACAGAAACAAAACTGACGGGCTCTTTATTGCCAGGAGCTGGCAATCCTGCCACCCCTCCCCCCACCTTCTAGTTCTAAACCACTGCTGCACCTAAGCGCCGAGTTCCCACCTGTGCAGTTCATTCAGAGCCAAGCCGCAGATCAGGGCAGCTCCTGCTCCTCACGTTTCAAGGCCCCAGCACCACCGGAGCTCACTCCAGGGCGGCGGGTCTCAGAGTCGGGGGGCCTGAAGACCACATCAGAAGCAAAGCTGAAAGCGAGGGCGTTGTGAATACAAATGGGCAGAACCGGAGCCACTTCCACCCTGCCCGTCTCCGACACCACTTGGCCGTTTTCGTTCCTGCTTCGCTCTTCAACAACAGAGACATTTAACCACTCCTGAGCACCTACGGCGTGGGCAATACTGCAGCCTCTGGGATTTATTGTGAAGCGGGATTTTCAGGAATTTCTGCCAACGTCTCTTTACATCTAAGGCCATTCCTGCTTGTGTATCTGTTGCTTCAAGTGAAAGAAACTCTTCAAAACTAACATGAATAAAAGTGCTCTGGGACCAGCGTGGGGGAGACAGCGGGACAGCCCTGGCTGCGTCTCCTGAACATGAAGGGTTTCATGAAATCTGACAAATTTACAGAAGATTCAAAATCAGAAGCCAGAGGGTTCTTAGCCATTACTGCTACAAGCCAGTATGTCAATAATTTTTCCCTTTTTCCAAAATAAGCACTAGTGGAATTAGCAAGTGTTAAATCCATTGCATGTGTTTAAAAACCAGCATGACATATACAAAAAAAATTCAACAATAGGGAAGTGTCACTGTCAATTCCTTTCTGGGTGCCTTTATTATTTATTTACCACAATTATTTTGACATTACAGAAAAGATGAGTATTAAAAAAATCATCCGCTCCTGATGCCAAATGTGCTAGAAACATCACTGATTCATCTCCTGCTGAGGCTTTAGGAGGAGAACAGAAGTTGAGGCTCCGAAACAGCCAAGCGGGGATCACCAAAGGCCTCCACCGCCAGGCTAAACAAACTCAGACCACAGCCTCCAGCTAAGTGACAGAGAAAGTTACCAGGAGCTCTGACAACCCAAAGTGCAGAACTTCTAGGGATCAACAGCTTAGAAGCCTGCAAATGAAAGCAAAAGTCAAATAAACGACAGAAAACATTCCACAAAATACAGCCCTCCATCAAAAAGTTCATGGAAAATGGAATTAACAGATATGCATGCTTGTTTGGGTGAAACCATGTTTAAACTGGGACGGGCGTTGGGCGGTGGTTAAGGTGACACTTGAGACACCTGCGTCCTGTATCAAGTGTCAGCACACTTGTTCTGATCCAGCTTTCTGCTCCAGCATGTCCTGGGAGGCAGCAGGTACAGGCTCAAGCGTCTGAGTCCCTGCCACTCACGTGGGAGACACAGACTGGCCTCCGAGATTCTGGCTTCAGCCTGGCCTGTGGCAGGCTTCTGGGAATGAACCAGTAGATGCAACATCTTTGTCTTTCAAATAAAATGAAAATAAAATTTAAAAAGACACATTTTGAAATCAATACATAAAAGTTTTCAAAAACTTCATAAGTAATGTCTATTATGAAAAACTATGCATGGACTTCAAATTTCTTGCACCAAACTTATAAATAATTTTTAAAGTCTCCTTATATATATTATGGTTGAAGAGTTAATAACCACTGCATATAAAGAACTCAAACAAATGGGTAAGAAAACTTCCAAGATGCCATTAGAAGCTGACAACATATATATAATTCAATATACCATAATGAAAATAACAATATAATGTTTGCCTATTAGTTTAGCCAGAAATAGAAAGACAGTAAGTACTAGTGCTGGTGAGGAGGACACGGGGGGCACACACCAGCACACATGAACGCATGTGACGTTTTGGTAGAGCAGCTGAGGAATGTATTTCAGTGGCCATAAAAATGCCTCAACCTTTCATTTAGTTATTTTACCTCTGGAAATCTACTTAAGGAAATACTTTAAAATATGGAAAAAGTTACAAGCACAAAGATGTTCATCAAGCCATTGTTTACAGTAACAATAGTATTGAAAATAACTCAACAACTAACAATAGAGGAATGATTTAAAAAATGATGGGTACATGCTTGAGACTAATCATTCCGTCCTTGACTGTAAGGCTTCAGGAGAGACGTGGAAAATTCTGCTATAATGTAACTGCAGGGCAAAGCAGGATGGGCTACAAAAATGTACATACTTTAAAAGTCTGACAGGAAATACACCGATTTATAAGAGTAGTTGTATTAATACGCATTTCTGCACCTTAACTTCATCTGACTTCAATAAAATACTTGACCTTTTGCTCTGATTTCTTAGTTATTATACTGTACTACATCCAATTTTTCTAAAAAGTTCTATTTATTTATTTGAAAGGCTGAATGACGGGGGGAGGTGGGGGAGAGAAAGGACAAAGAGAAAAAGAGATCTTCCATATGCTGGCTCACTCCCCAAATGGCTGCAACGGCTGAGGCTGGGCCAGGCCAAAGCCAGGAGCCCAGTGTTCCACCTGGCTCTCCATCCACGTGGCAGGGACTCGAGGACTTGGGCCATCTTCCACTGCTTTCCTGGCACATTAGCAAGGAGCTGGACTGGAAGGAGAGCAGCTAGAATTGAAACTGGCACTACATGGATCTAAGTTTGTAAGAAACCTCAAATCTGTTTTTAAGTAAGATGGACTCTAACTTAACCAAAAATTACTAATCAAAAGAATTAATATGTTTAGTTATAATGGTCAGGTTATAATGATATATTACCTTTTTATTTTCAAAATGTGTGTAGTTAGCTTACTTTTACAATTCAAAATATATACAGGGGCTGGCATTGTGGCACAGCAGGTTAAGCCACTTGCCACCTGGGATGCCCGCATCCCGTATTAGCTCCCTAATGTGGCCTGGGAAAGCAGCAGCAGATGGCCCAGGTGTTTGGGCCCCTGCCACCCATGTGGGAGACCTGGATGGAGTACCAGACTCCTGGCTTGAGGTTGGCCTAGCCCTAGCCATTGTAGCCATCTGGGGAGTGAACCAGCAGATGGAAGATCTCTGTATGTCTCTTCCTCTTTCTAACGCTTTCAAATCAATCAATAAATCTTTGAGGTCCCTTCATCTGAGGGAGAACAGAACTTCTGTATGGGTCCCATGAGGTCAAGACTCAAAACTGAGCAGGCTGACCGCTCTGGGCAGACCCTGTGGAACTCAAGGAGCACAGGAGCGCCAGCGAAGGGGCCTCCCCAATATCCTAAAGGCCCAGCAAGGACAGAAGCGGTGAGGAGACTTACAAGGGAAGCCCCTGCAGACAAAGAACAGATCAATGGGGTGAGCCCCTTGACAGCGGGACTGTTAGAACCATCCTGGCACCCCTTGCCTAATAAGGGACTCAGGAAGTGCTGCTGTTAAAGGATTCACTCATTCACTCATTGTTGTTGGACCACTATTTCAGGTGTGCCACTGTTCAAAGTCCAGGGGATTCAGCAGCAAACAGAAGTCCCCACGCTCAAAGCAGCTTGCATTCTAAGTGACAGAAGGAGCACGAAAAACTATACATACATACATACATATATATATGTGTATATATATACACTGCATCCAATAACAAGAAACATCTTCAAGATAAAGTCAGGTATGGAGGAAAAGAGTGACCAGAGGGCGGGGAGAGGGGTGTGCTCTCTTGGCTGGGCCTTTTGTGCAGGATCAGAGGCCGACAGGAACAGCACAGTGACCAAGGCAAGAGCAGAATGACAGGGGGCAGCTCCTGCACTCTTTCTAGGACTTCAGATTTCACGGGAGCCCAGAGGCCACCGGAGGCTCCACAGCCAAGAGTGCAACAGGTGGCCTGGGGAGCAGCAAGCCAGTGAGAGAGGGTGAAAACAAGAAAGGCCAGCCTTCCGGAGGCGGTGGTTTTCAGCCGCCACCTGAGACCATGACTGTATTTCTGTGTAGGGAGCCTGGCTCCTGCTCATTCTCACTTGAACCTGAAGGTGTGTGATCCCTGTGGAAAAAGGTACCTGCCAGAGGTCCAAGGATCTTGGCAAGACAGAAGCAGGGAGCAATCTTCACGCCAGAGCTAAGGAGCTGGTCTGTGGGCAGAGTAGGAGGGTGGGGAACACTGTGTCAGGCTGTGCAGTGAACAAACCCACCTCCCATTTCTGGAGCAGGTGCCATCACCGCACGAACCCCGGCCTGGACTGGGTGGTGTGGCCATGTCACCATGTTCAGACTGCAGCTCCTAAACAGGTGAGAACCTGGGGCAGGCAGACAGGAAGACAGCCTCTGGCAAAGAGTCTGCCTCCATTTAGGTTCTGTACCCTGTTCCAGCAACTCAAACAACAAAACCCACAACTGCCACACTCAGGATGGCCTTTTGTAAACAAACTCCTGTTACCAACAAGTCATGCATGCTTTGAAGTACCACAGCAGGGGTGTGCGTCGCTGTGCAGCAGGTTAGGCCACAACTTCCAACCCTGCATCCCATATCAGAGTTTGGGCTCAATTCCTGGCTCTTCTGATTCCTGTCCAACTTCCTGCTAATGCATCCTGGGAGGCAGCAGAAGATGGTTAAGTGCTTGGGCCCCTGTCTCCCATGTGGGAGACCTGGATGGAGTGCCAGGTTCCTGGCTTTAGCCTGGCCAAGCCCTGGCTGTTGTGGGCATTTGGGGAGTGAGCCAGCAGATAGAAGAGCTCACTTGCTCTCTCTCTGTCACTCTGGCTTTCAAATAATGAAAATAAACATTTTTTTTTAAACAAAATGTACCTCGTATATGACAAGAACATTTTTCTCACTATTCCCATTTAAAACAGGGATGAAGGAAAACACAGGAACTCAGGTGTAGGGGCAGAATGACCTATGGAGAGCTAACATCTGGGTCAATGCCAGGGCCTTCGGGGGCCTAAAGACAACCACGGCGGACAGGTGGTGGTACCAGAAACTGCTTCCGCCAAATCTCAACCAGTAGCCAGGAGCCTCAACTCTTCCCTATGGAAGGATAGGAACCTCTGACTGTCTCTGACGCCTACAGATGCAGGATGATGTAGGTGAACCGAAGGGCCATGGATCGTGCAGCCACGGCACTGCACATGGATCGGCACACGTATACAGATCACGTAGATTAGACACATGCTGCATGTTTACATTTCTTGGTCTTTCCGTTTTATTATCTCTCTGCACAGAGTAGGAAACCTGACAGGCCCCTGTGCGATGCAAGTTTCTATATCTGGACTGTCTTGCAAATCCGTCAGAGTTGCAGGAAGCTCCTGTTAATTCTTCACAGAGATCTCTGCCAGATAGGCTCAGAGACTTGCTCTTGCATTGTTCTGCTGAAGAATGCATATAGCTGAAGCCCAAACACACGCAGCAGGGCAGCCTGACAATTTGCCCTCTTTTTGACTCAGTCACAGCCTAGCTTGGGAGCAGAGCTGGGGGCAGTCTTAGCCCATAAGTCCCCAAACTTCTCCACCTGCAAGTTCAGGGGAGATCAGCTGTACCCCACCATCGCTTCCCATGGACAGAATCCCATGGACTCCAGGGCTGGGAGGAAAACTGGGTAGATTCAGAAGACAGTCTTAGAATCCCAAGCCAGCAACTGCAAGTGTTTTTTGAAGTATCAATATATTTTCTGGATACCTAAGATTATTACCCCCCACTCACCATTTCCTTATATCCCCCATACCTGTCGACTCCTTTATAACATCTTTCTGCTTCCTTATGCTTGGGACCTGCCCACCAAGCCCTGCTCTGCTCCTGGTGCCCATTTGTGGAGCAAATACCCCACCGGCTAGCTCTTGTCATTTTTAATGACCCACCAACCCACACCCCTCCTGCTTACTCTCGGGCGTTTGGCTGATCCAGTGTTACCCCTAAGAGTTAATGGCTATTTGGGGTTCCCCCTACCTTGGCTCCAGCCCAGCCCCTCCACAGTGGAGCAGGATGACTAAGCAAGTGGAGAACTGTGCCTGACCTCCCTGTGGGTTTTCTGTTTCCAAGGCCACTGCAGGGTACTCTGAAAACTCCAAACCAGGGGGGGAAGGAGACCTAAGGGGGGGGGAGGGTAAAGAGAGGGAGGGAGGAAGGGAGGGGGAGAGGGAGGGAAAGAGAGAGAAAGTGTCTTTAGGGACAAACGTTAGGAAAGAAAGATACAAAGGAACCACTGAGGTTCTCTGAGGGAATACACTGCCGCCGTGACTGTGTTTACCATGTTCCACTGGGTGCTGAGGAGGAAGTGGTTGCTAGAACCCCTGGGGAAACAGGAAAATAAACCTCTTGCCACTTTCCACGAGCAGCCAGCCACTCTCCAGAGGCCCTGAGGGAGGAGATCAAGGCTCAATCACCCCCAGACCCCACACATAGATCAGGACACACAGACAGGTCTACACTGTTCCAGAAACATCTCAGCGCCAGAAAAACCCTCCTCATCACTTGCTTGCCATTAGCACGCTGGTGGCCAGGAGCCCCTGGGGAGCTGGGGGAGGTGGACAGGAGGAAGGGAGAGAGGGCTGGATGGCACACTGGAAAGAACATGGACCAGCATGGGTCAGAAGACCTGGGCGTCAGTCCCAGCCCTGCCATTTACTAGCTGGGGAACTTTGGGCAAATTACGCAACCTTCCTGCTTCTCGCTTTCTACTTCCTCTATAAAATGAGGGTATATGCACGCTCTGCTCACATCCTGGGGCCGCGGAGAGGCCTGTGCAATGGCACACAGGGTGCTCTACAGATGCGACAGGCACACACGACGTGCTCCGGCGTGTTCCACAGACACTGGCGGTTTCTCTGACCTCAATGACAGTCCTGGGGTGCTGACCTCTTGCTCCTCAAACTCAGCCACATTTCCACTCGACTACTTCCCCAACTCACCCTTCTGAGCCGAACCTGTGATCCCGCCCACACTTCTGCAGATTTCCGCAGACTATCCTGCAGGGGTGGGTCAGAGGTGTCTCAGCAAGACCGAACACCAGCAGTGAGGAGAACTAAACCCAACCACCTGAACCTGGGCTCCCTGCCATCCAAAGGCCAAGGCTTCATCCTCAGTGGCTCATTTGCCTGCTTGGAGGGCCAGACTGGCCCCAGTTGTGAGTCACATTTTCCATTTAGTAAAATGAACATCTGGTTGTGTAATGCTTCTTGTGTACAGTCTTCTAAGTCACAAGTGCCTACGAGGTGATTCTGAAGTTGAAAGCAATGCAGAGAGAATGACTGCAGGCGCCCTACCCTAGCTCACAGCAGCGCAGCATGGTACAAAACCAGGGCAGGGCTGGCAGTAGGAAAGTCAGAACCTCAAATGCAAACTCAGTTCCAAGGCAGTTAAGCCACCAGCAGCAAGTCCACACACTCACACACAGAAGGAACCTGTGCATTCTTTTTCCAAGAATGCAAAGGGAGCCTAGGTCCCAGCAACCATGTCAGTGGGAGGCATGATGGTTAAGGAAAAAAGGCTCTAGCACCCTCTCCCCCAATATAACCTTGCACAGGCCAATCTTAAAGAAACACTGGCCTCCTCATGTGTAAGACAGGGGCAATAATAGGATATTCCCTGCCCTGTTCTTAAGGTTGTTAAGACAACCAACTGAGAAAACAGATGTGAAAATGCTTTGCACACCAGGAAACATCTCCCACATGCAAAGTATTATTATGTAGCAATATTTCCTTAGAAAACCCAGAAATTTGGAAGCATTTTATTCTAGTAATGGACTTATACCACATTTTGATTGATAAAGAACTCAAGAGTAGCTATTCAGAGGTACTGTTAAATAATTTCTAGAAAAGTTTGTCTAAGGGTGTGGCACCGTGGCATAGAAGGCTAAGCCTTTGCCTGCAGTGCCAGCATCCGATATAGGTGCCAGTTTCAGAACCAGCTGCTCCACTTCTGATCCCGTCCACTGCTAATGTGCCTGGGAAAGCAGTGGAAGATGGCCCAAGTACTTGGGTCTCTGCACCCACTGTGGGAGACCTGGAGGAAGCTCCTGGCTCCTGACTTTGGCCTGGTCCAGCCCTGGCCGTTGCAGTCATTTGGGGAATGAACCAGTGAATGGAAGATCTCTCTCTCTCTCTCTCTCTCTCTCTCTCTCTCACCGTCTTTCTGTATCTCTGCCTTTCAAATAAATAATACATCTTTTTAAAAAAAGTTTAAGCAAGTTAAAAACAAAACACTGAAACGGATGGTAGGTCTTTGAATAACAGGAAAACTACAGATCTTTCACTTTTCTTCTTTCAATCTTATTTCCACTTCTGCACTCCAGAAAGAACTGAATTAACCATACGGTGCTGTCTTGTAACTAAGAATCTAACACGGTCTCCTCTCTCTCCTCTCGGCCTCACTCTCCCTACTCTGTTTCTGCTTCTCTCCCCTGAGCACCCTCGCAGCTTCTTTGTCCAAATCTGCAAATCTTCTTCCCCACTGGCTGATCTGGAACCCTACAATTATCTGAAATGCTGTTTGGAGATCAAGTCAAAGGCATCCCCATCTACCTTCCAGAAGGGTGTGACCTCCAGGGGCCAGCAGGAGCTTCCAAGACACACACAGCCTTCTTCTGTCCACCACAAGGATATTTACCAAGTCAGCCTGCAAAAATTTGCCAGGACCACAGTGCAGGACAGCCTGCTGATTCTGCCTGGCAGATTCATTCCCTCTCTGTTATTAGCAACCAGGCAAGATGCCACCAGGGCTGGGAGCAGACCGTTGTACCAAGGTAGAGAAGGTAGGAAGAGCTGTGTGAGGTTTCCTCCAGAGAGCGGGTGTGGGCAGTCTCTCCTCCCTCCTCAGTTCTCTTCCCTCAGCCCAGGCCAGGATCAGAAGCCCCGGAACTCAGACCCACCCTGCTGCATGTGGTTCCAAGCTCCAAGTCAGGTGGCACCAGCCTAGAGAAACACAGTGAGTGGGGAAGTTGGAGGACCCCTTCCTCCATGGCAAAAATGCAACCTACTGCAGCCCCTGTGTGCCTACCAATAACTCGTGTTAAAATAAGCGCTAATGACAGTCACACCCTTCAGTTTTCCATGGGGAGGGCATCCTCCTTAGTGCCAGGCAAGACTGCCCAGGAGAAGAGCGCGGCGGCCCCTCGTTAGCAGGGACAGGACTGAAGGGGGTGACCAGCAGCCTCACCCATGCACTCCTGCAAGGGAGGAATCCACTCGCACAGGGACTGCACTTGCATTCTCTCTCTTGCCGTATCAAGCCTGTGCCACCATTACTTGAATGTTTTGACAAGCATGAAATGAAGGAATTCTTTTGAAAGCTATGCTGCCAGTCAATGGCAGAGTCTAGACTCAGACTGGTCGGTCCAACACCAAAACCTGGTGGGGGGGCCACACCTTCACACCCGTCCAAAGGCCAAACCAGGACGTGGGAGCTGACAAAGACTACTTCTCTAATGCTATTCACATAAATAGTCTTACAAAAGAACCAAAATCCAAATGACATCTGGTTATTAAACATGGTCAAAATGGCCTGTTGGAAAAAAAAAATGGTGCAAAATGAAAACAGGCTGTGGCACAGAGGATAGAGCATGGAAACCACACTGCTCAGGGTGTCGAGACAATAAAAGCTTTTGCAGGTGGCTGCAGACTTCATGCCACGGGCAGCCACACAGGGCAAGGGCCAAGCGCCTGGCACGGTGCCCACTGGTCTGGCCCGGTGGTCACGAACACGGCACCTGCACTCAGGCTGACAAGGGCAGTGTGAGGTCAGGCGAGCTTGTCTGTGTGCCATCAGCTTCCTCGGCTGAGCAGTGAGCGTGAGTCTGGGATCTCATGGCGATACACACGTCAAGGGTCTAGCACTTGTCACCCTCCAAGTGTGATCATTATTACCCTGAACAGCCCCAGCCGGGGAGAAAGGGCGGGTTCCAGGAGTGGGCCCTGGCTCCAGTGAGGTCTTTACACATCTCAACCAGGGTCACAGAGGCTGCTCTCCGTTCTCAGGAAGTTAGAAGCTTCCTGTGTGAACAGTGAGGCCTCCCAGGAGGTGACAACATAGACAAGAGAAACAGGGCAGACACAGGGCATCCCAGAGGGCGGGGAGGAGGGAGGCCCTAGGTGAGCTGCTCCTGAAAGAGGAAGAGTGGTGGCTGCCCTGGGGGGGGGGGGGGCAGGGGCCAGCCCTGGGCTGGGGGAGTCACAGGGCTGCCTTCCTCAGGCACTGGGACACAGCTCTCTGCCCCTCAACACGTCTCCTCACTGGGGTTTTCTTCCCATAGCGACTACACCCATACAGATTTTAGAAAAGGTCCCTTTCCACTTGCAGACTCTTTGGAAGGTGGCGGCAGTCTCCTCTCTCTCCTTCTCTGCCCCTCTGAAATGGCTGACCTAAACACGGGCCAGGGTATTCGGTGCTGCCGGAGTCCAGGCAGGTGCCTAACTTCACCGGCAAGAAACTGGGGCCTTCTGCTCCTGGCTCAGTTCATGACCCCAAGCAGGCTTGTCAGGTCGCTGAGTCTCAGCCCAGAAAACCCAAGGACTAGCCACATACGCTCACTGTCGGCTGTAGGCTCACAGGTCCCGTGGTCTTGGGTTAGTCTCAAAAAGTGATACTGAGACCAATTCCAAGTCACTGTTCTACTTCCCTTCTGAATGGGGACAAAGAAGGTAAAAGAAAAGGAAATTTTCACTTCAAACTGCACCGTGGCCAGATAAAAGCAATTTTTTAAAGGCTCAGACAAAAGTCTAAGAGGGTAAATCCAGGCGATTTTCTCTTCTTCACCGTTTTCTGGATGTATCCAACTAACCTACAATGTGCTCAACACATAACGTTTTTATTTTTTATTTTATTTATTTTTTTATTTAGGAATATTTTATATTTTCAAAGTATTTAGGAATTTTTAATTAGAAAAATAAAGGCAATGGGATTATCTATTAGGTTCTGAAAGTACCCATGAATTAAGTCACTCACATTCCCCACTTAAAAAACAAAACAAAACCTTAAATCACATTGCTGCTGAGCTTTCTTACAGTAAAGAGTAAGACCAAACTATGCTGGAGTACAAAAACCTGCAATTCTGAGCATGAAAATAATTTACTGATTAGACATCTGATTAATTCAAGCATTAGGCCTACTGAAGACAGAATTCACACACAGCTCATGGAATAAGAAAAAATTCCACCCAGCACCCACCTACTTCATTCCAAAGTTCCTAGGGACACAGTTTACGCATTCCGTCCTAGAGCCTTACCCTGAAGCATCCATATGTGCTTGATGTTGACTAACTTGAATAGGAGCTGAGCAAGTCTGTGTACTCTCAGCCTGGCAAATATCACTGGTGATGTGACTTTCAGAAACATTTTTAGACACAAGAAATAGCGCTGCCTGCAGTGAAGTGTTTGACAATCAAAGAAACAAATACCATTAAATAGAATCTTACAAATGGAAGAAAAATATATGCACTTTTACCAATGGACTGCTTTACATATCGTGAAAAAAGTGAGAGATTTTCTATGAGATTAAAAATTAACTTTTAATTGATACTCAGGTGTTTTTGTGGTATTAAAATCAGAGAAAAATCAATCTTACATAAATGGCATTTAGGGAAGAAATGCAGGACTAGCAGCTATATGGAATAATAGCTGTGCTTCTGCTAACTCATTAAAAAACGCCAATTGAACATTCTCAGGAAAATTTTATTTTAAAAAAGCAGATCGACATTACAATGGAAGAATCGGATCTAAATATGCACTTGACAAGGAAGTACCTTTGAGTATGGAGTGGAAAAGGTCTTCCAAAAAAACTCGTCTATTATCTCCTAATACCCAAATTATGTATCGCTTCTGCAGGCCTTTGGAATCATACAGAACTTAACACTTACTGCTGTGAGAACAAATCTGTAGTACAGTAGTGTGAATCTTGGGTATTAAGTATAACCTGTTGAAACGAGCTAAGAAGTTGAAAATATGCTAAGAAATGTGCATGTGTGTGTGTGTGCATGAGTGTGTGTGTGTAACACATGTCTTTTTAAAAGACACCTAAAGGTTACGGGTTTAAACTCTCTTCTGCGGAAGACAGGGTGAACAAAGAGTCCGACTTCTGGAAACTGCTTTCCCACCCCCGCCGGGGAGAGCGGAGGGAAGCAGAAAAAGCCCCAGGACGCCGCGGCTTCCCTCGGCCCGCGCCTCCGAGCCTAACACGCGTCACCGCAGGCGCCGGGTCAACCCTCGGGCTGCCTCGGCCCGCGACCCAGGGCGGAGTCCCCAGCCGTGACCGCGGAGGCCAAGCGCCCGCGCCCGCGTGAGCGCGACCCCGCCCCTCCTTTCCATGACGCGCTCGGGGGGCGGGGCCCGGGGCGGAGGCGGGCCCGGGGTGGAGGCGGGCCCGGGGCGGAGGCGGGCCCGGGCGGGGCGGGGCGACGGCAGCGGCGCGGGGAGTGCGCGCTCAGCGGCCCGGATCTACCGGACCCGGAAGGAGGAGTGCGGAGCTTCAGGGCGAGCCTCGCGGCTGGACAGGGCGCGCGGGGAGTCGCAGTCCCTTTGTGCTGCGCGGAGGGAGGTGGGAGCGCCTGCAGGCGCCGAGAACCAGCGGCAGCAGGCACGGAATGTATCAGCTCTTCCTGCGGCGCCTGTTAAGGCCCTATTCCCGGAGCAGACGGCGGAGCTGCTGAAAAGTCGACTGGACCAGGAGTAGTTGTATAAAGTCATCCACTGATTCTCAAAAGCAAAAACTCCTTGGTAGGGGAGGAAGCAAAATGAAGACCAGGGCGTTTCAACAAGGGTATCTGCAGACACCGGCGACCGCCATTAGAGACCCGGCTCAGTTTAGCTGAGGATGCAACTGAAGCCGAAGAAAAATCAGAAACAAGCCAAGGAGCCGCTGCCCTTCTCCCACTGGAAGGATTCTTTCTGCCCCCTGCCTGGAAGCTCCCTGAGCACAGGAGAACTGGCCTATCCCTGGGGAAAATGTCCGGCCTCACTCCAACCCCCAACACACACACACACACGCACACACACACACGCAGAATCTAGGCGGTGCGTTCTTTCCTACTGCTAAGTCCCTGGGGTCAGAGACTGCACCTGGCAGGGTCTTTTAGGGGTATTGCCTTCTGAAAACCCACTCTTCCCACTAGCAAAAATTATTCATGCCACCTATGGTGGCCTGTGAGCTGCGTGCCCTGTTCAATCAACCAGCTTCCTCCTCTCACCACGGCAAACCCAGTGCCCTACTGAGACGACCTCACAGAGGGCATGGAGGGGCTGTAGGGCACAGGCACAGACTGATGCATATCACACTCACCCAGAACCACCCCTTCTGCCCTTGAGGGGTTTGCTCTGTCTACCTTGGGCTAATCAGTAAGTTAGGACTGCAGCTATCCCCGGGTACAAAATAAAGCTGAATAGGAAGGGAAAGGAATTACTCCATATCGGGTATATACTATGTGCCTTCACAGCCAGGCTGGCAAGGGCACAGAATCGGTAAACGGAGGAAACTTGATACGTTCAGAGCCCAGCTCCAACCCAGGCCTTTCAAAATTGCTGCTTTCCCATAACTGCTTGGGGCATTCAGAGAAACACCTACCTCAAGATAAAACGTTTGATTTTAAAATTAAAATTTAAAACACCCAATTTGCATATTTTGCATTGTGCAGAGTTGGATCTGTGCTCTGTCAGTTCCCACCTGGGACAACATTTGAATGCCTGGGCACTGACTGAAAAAAGGCAAGAATGCAGGTCTACCCGCTGGCCATCTTTTTGGCAACCCTGCAAGACACAATTTCCAGCTCTCTAGGCTAGACCTTCACCTCTTCCTTCAAATCAAATGCCTGTCTTCCAGCATCTGCTTCTGAGAGGCCCAAGCTGGGGGCCAGCTGCTGCTTATAAATTTATAAACCGAATGACTGCTGAATAAAGTCAGTCTCAGCTAGCGAAAAAACAGTGTAGCAGAGAGGTAGGTGGGCAACCTAAGGGCTGGCGGAAGACTTTCTCAGCCTCCCAAAGGATTCCTGCAGCCTCCTCCCTCGCATCCTCACTAGTCAAAGGCACACTACCACCTGAGCCAGGTGGGCACATGCAGTATTCCTGAACCTTGGCGGTACATCAGCATCACCTGGGAGCTTTGCAATCTTTGTTGTCTGCGTCCCATTTCCAGATAATATTACTTGATGGGCTGGGAGAGCAGTCTAGCATCGGAACTGGTTAAAACTCTCGTATGTTTCTGATATGCAGTCTAATGAGAACCACCTGGCTGAAGCTTGCAAGTACTAAGACAACCTAAATGCCATGCCATTCGCCAGGTCAACAGGAAACACCCAAAGGATTTCCGTGTATTGGCAGTAAAAGGCAAGGTGGCAAGCAGACAGAATCTGAATGCAGGTCCAGCACTTTGCCCGTGAATGACCCAGGCAAACTCACTTCATCATTCTGAGCCTTAGATTCTTCATCTGTGGAACGGAGGTGATGATAACGCCTCCCTCCTGAGGTTATTCTGAGAATGAGCTGCACTAGGACATTGCCTGACACACTAGGCGCTCAGCAAATGATACCTATGACCGTGAACTCAGAAACCGCATCTTGGATAAACTTGTGTGTGACGTCAAGAGACACTGGGCTGACGGCACCCACCAGAGGAGACCCCTTGAGTGAGAATCACGTGTCCTGGGGGGGCGGAGCTATGGAAGCTGAAAGTGGTGTGGGAGGCAGCAGGGCAACAGCTGCAACACCCATGACACTTCCAGCCTCCGTTCCCCACCTCCAGTTCCTGCACAAGCCCAGCCTCAGGGGGGCGTGTATATTTACAGAGAGAGTCCAAGTGTATGTGGCCACTGTTCTACCTCCCAAAGTGGGTGGCAGTCAGACTGGATTGTGTCACCCTGGATTGTGTCATCGCAAGCATCTCTGCCCAAGACAGGTCTATCAGCCCCAGGATCCACGCCTACCGTCACCCTCCCACTGAATACCATGACACATGGAGGGATGCCATGCCCAGGGGGCAGCCGGCACTGCCTGCCACCTGTTCTGTACAAACGTATGTAACCTGCATGGAAGAGACAGACCCTGGGGGAACTGTGACAGGTGTCCCACGGCAGAGAGAAGGGGGATCCCAGCTCTGTACCAACAGTCCCCCCATTCATGCTCTGAGCAACCCAACATCCAAGAACCTGCTGTCAACATGATTACTGCTCCCCTCCACCTCCTCCAACATCTGCAGACCTGATGGAGCTCTGGTGCATACACTGTTTATCATACTCAAAAACAGCCGGTGAGGCAGGTCAAGACCCCAAGGAAACAGAAGCTTGGGGAGAGCCCATGATTTGCTGAAAGTCGCAGAGCTCTTCAGAGGCAGAATTCAGACTTGAACTCATGTCTGTGCACCAACAACCCATTTCTCTCCACCAAGCTATGTCCCCTTTCCCTCTATATTTCAAAGGCCCTCCTGCTTTGGTGTGAAATAGGGAGGAATGTGGGTATGAAATGAGGGGCCAATGCTGTGGCATAGTGGGTAAGGTAGTGCCAGCATCCCCTATGGGTGCCAGTTTGAGTCCCAGCTGCCCCACTTCCAACCCAGCTCTCTGCTATGGCCTGGGAAAGCAGTAGAAGATGGCCCGAGTCCTTGAGCCTCTGCACCCACATGGGAGACTTGGAGGAAGCTCCTTGCTGTGGATCAGCCCAGCTCTGCCTGTTGTGGCCATTTGGGGAGGGAACCAGCTGATGGAAGACCTCTCTCTCTTTCTCTCTCTGCAACTCCACCTTTCAAATAAATAAATCTTTAAAAATAAATAAATAAAATAAAAAGAAATGAATCTGAGCTCTAGCTGAAATCAAAGTCCTCCTGGTTTGATTCTCAACTCTAAGTGGATGGCAAAGACCCCTGCCAAGGACAGGGTGAAGGAGATCTAAGAACCATCACCAAGCATGCCATGACGCTGTGCACCGCAACTCGGCTTTCATCTCACCAAACGTCATTTTTCAGATAACAAAGAAATGTGGGAGTCACAAGGCACTTTGCAAACACAGTCTGTCCACTGCTGGTCCTGACAGCAGGCGATGCTGAACTGCAGACCAAAAGGCTAGCGTTCCTGCTGCTTCTCTGAGGCATGCCTGTACTGACAAACCATTTGCTTTCTGGGCGGCAGGCAAATTTACAAACCCAAAGAGTCCATGAGCTTGAAACAGGAAAGATAGCCCCTTTACAGCACCCAGTTCTCACCAGCTGAGAACTCTCTCTGACCCTGGGACCAAGTGCAGAGGCTGGAGCCATCAGGAACAAAACAAGGGGAAGAAATGAAGTGGCACATGCGTGGACGGAAGGGAACGTGGGAGCAAGTGCAGGATCAGCCCAAGGAGCTCAGAGCAGGAGAAGCACCTGCTCACGTCTAACCGGGCCTGTGCAGCCAGCCTGCCCAGCAAAGGCTTACAGGAGGGGATAGGCCCCAGCCCAGGAGTAGAGCAGGCTACCCGCGGGCCCCACTGTCTCTCTGAAAAGCCTGTGTGGAATGCCTACATCTGGGCCCACAGAGCACCCATCTGTCATTGGTCAGGGGAGGGAAAGATAGAATCAGCAAATTAAAAAAAATTTTTTTTAACCAAGGAGAGGCACCACAGATGCAGTATAAACAAACCTGAACTCTGAACTCATCCTTGTGCTGGAACCGGGATCCCTAAGAGCCTTTCTTCCCGGCAGTCTTTCCATGGCAGAACCTGCTGGTGAACAAGGGCTTGGGAAAGTCAGCACCGGCACGCACACGAACGCACGGAGGCTCCCATGCCCGATGCTTTGAGGATGGTATCCTCATGCGTTACTGCACTGGTTCTTCATGCAGACTCCAGAAAGAAGGCAGCCATTCACGTCTCACAAAGACCACCCAAGTGCAGGGTGTCAGCAACTTGCCCAGAGCCCAGATCCTCCCAGGTCACTGTGCTGTCCCACCCAGTGTGGCACCCTGCTGCCTGCCCTCCACAGGTCACACCCAGGAGGCAGAAAACTCGGCTCAGAGTCAACTGATCCACAGGTCTATACTGGGAGAGTGGAACAAGGTCAGGAAAAAGACTGGTTTCTTCTTGCCTCTTAAAAGCCTGGGTAAACACTGGAACCAAGATGAGGAATGGAGGGGCCGCCTTCTTTGTACTACAAGGGAAACTGGGAAATCTGACCCAGTCTGTCTTCAGTGACCTTCCTAAGCCTAGAGCTGCTGACACCCCTTGCACAACTCAACATGTCCTCTTGTCAGCCACAGGACATTTTCATGTCCTTAAACGCAGCACCTCAAAGCTCAGCTCAGGCTGAAGCTGATGTTCAGTACCCTCCCTCCACAGGCACAGCTCTATCCCACCCCTGCCCCCAGGTTCTGGTGAGGCTGGCCCACTCACCAGCTCCCGGTCCTGCCGCATTCTCTCGGGTCTCCTGGCCATTGTTCGTGCAGATCTTTCAGCCTGGAATCGGATTTCCTCCCCCAACCCTGTCTAGCCCCTGAAGTCCAACTCAACAGTGAAGACCTGGCTCGACCGTCCCTTCTCCTACTGAGCCTTCACAGCTGAGCTCTTGGCTGGGAGGCCTCCCAGCAAGCCCTGGGGCCTGGAGCGAAGCTGTCCCTCCCTCTGTGTCCACACCAGCCTGGCCCTGCCCTCACAAGCCTCCCTGTATCTCCACGGCACCAAGCAGAGATCTGATCATGCGTCCCTGTGACCCAGGGCAGGCACCCAGGCTCGCTCGGCTGGAATGTTTAGCATGTAACAGGTGCTTAGTTCAATGTTTATGAAACGAACACACGCGTTAACTAACTAGAAGCCCAAAGACACCATACAGGTTAGTATCCCTTTCCTGAAATGTTTGAGACCGGAAGTGTTTGGGACTTCAGATGTTTTTGGATTTTTGGAATAACTTGACTTGTACATAATGAGCCATCTTGGGGTGGTACCCCCCAAAGCGTACACATGAAATTCACACAGAGCCCAAGGGGGGACTGTACACAATGTTTTCAGTGCGCCTGTGTTTTGACTGAGACCCCATCACATGACATCAGGTGTGGAATTTTCCAGTTGGTGGTGTCAATGCTGGCACTCAAGAAGTTTCCGACTTTGGAGCATTTAGAGGTTGAGCCTTTTGGATCAGGGATGCTAACCTATATAAGGAAAAAAATCCACTCCTTGGTCCTGAGGCGCCGGAGCCTGGGTAGGGGCGGGGAAGCAGCTTGCTGTAAGTACTGTAGGGAGCTGCATGGTTGCATTAAGGGCTTCCTCTGGCAGAGAAATGGGGAGAAAGACGTGGAGCCCATGATGGTAGTGGGGGCAGGGAGGAAGAGTGGGGGCAAAAGCAGAGGGAAGGGGAAGATTCTAATGGGACGTTATTGCAGAAACCAACCCCATACAAGCAAGGCAGGTTTCTACAGGAAAGAGAACAGCCCACCTAGCATGGCACATAGGAACCCCTCCCCACCCACATGTACTCACACACACGTGGGACTTACCAGGGAACTCAAGAGAAGCCAGGGGAAAGCCATGTGGGCCAGCAGGCTCCCAAACCGGTTTTGTCTAGGATGACAAGGGAGGTGCTGGGAGTTGGGTGGGTGGGCAAGAGGCAGGTCACAGAAGCATCTGCCCTGGAATCAACAGTGAGGCTCTGGCTGACCAAGGCAGGCTCCACCTCCCCGGCCACCTAGGGCCACCCCACCCCTCCCCGCTTCATTTCTGGGCATGGCTGTTGTTGACTGGAAAGGAGGCTGTACTTAGTTGCACAGGAAGTGGAAGACCCTCCTGGGTTCACAGAGATACTATTCCTGGCTTCAGGTCCTCTCGAGCATTTCACAGCGGTGGGTTCCAAGTCCTCAGCCGGGGATCCACCCTGGCCCTCAGGGAAATGGGGGAAATTCCAAAGGATCAGACCACTGAGACCCTTAAACTCAGTGGGAAAATCCACAGCTCCTCGGGGCCCTGGGCCTCCTCCAGCTGGGGGCTAACATGGCCAGCACAGACACAACACGGGATCAGTCTCAGGAAAGACAACCAGCCCACGGCTCCCCTGTGCTAACAGGAAACCTTCCAGCCATGTGCCTCCTGCCTCACTAGGAGTCCTTTGTGGGACAGAATGTGTGGCTAGGCATGACAGCCAAAAAGCTATCCCAAGGGGTCTCGGTGTGAGTGTGTCTGTACTTCCTATGGGTCGTCCTGCGGTGTTCAGTGTCCACCTGCCCCCAAGCCCTGGGAACCACACGTGGCTGGCTCAGGTAGTGGTGGGAGGGCACAGGATAGAGACTGAGGTGCCAAAAGGCAGACAAAGGGAGCCTCTGAGAGGCTGGCCTGAGCAGGGATGCCCCAGTCTGAAACCTCCGGAGAGTGATGCAACCTTGGACCAGCTCCTGCCTTGCTCATGTGGCCCGAGTCCTTTGCTGCCATCAGTTCTAGTATGTTTGAAGTCAGTGAGCAAAAAGAAATACCTAAAAAATGCATCGTTCTATAGCACCATTTACACTCACACTGAAATGAGTTCATTGTGGAACAAAATCAACCTCTCATCAAGGAGAAAAGGCAGAATTAGTGCAGACTGCTTCCAGATATTTAGGCCATGAGCTGCAGAACTGGAAACTAGTCATGAAAAGAGCTCCTTCAGAATCACCAGTCTAGGGCTCCCATCCCTGGTGACAACACAACTCTTCCCCACCCCCCATGCCAAGCTACCGAAAGTGGCCTGTGAAGGGGACACTAGGGCCTGCAGTCTTGCTTGTCATCTGTTGTGGTCCCATGTCACATCCAAGTCCCTTGTTTCTGGCCTCCAGCTCAGAGGCCAGCCTTGGAATGACACTCGCCCTTCTGTTCCTAGAACAACTTTGTCCATTGTGACCATGGGTGGCACCCACTGTAAAGGAATTGAGTGGGCACCACCACACAATCCGCTTCTGAACTCACCAAGCTGAGGCCAGCAGAACTGAAGAGCTCCTTGAAATCCCAGCCCCAGCACTGTGTGGGATGGGGACACGGGACCCTCCTACCCTCCCACAGCGCTGCCGGTGCACATGGGGCCAGGGCCACACAGGTGCCCACTGCAGGCAGCTTCTCCAGCTTCAGCAACCTCACAATCATGCCTCATTTTCAAGCGACCACTTAAATGTGACCCTTTTCCTTTTAATTTTTTTCTGTATTTTAGTTTTCATTTTATTGAAAGGCAGACAGCTATCTTCCAACTGCTGGTTCATTTCTCAGATGCCCACAGAGGCCAGGGCTGCATTCCGCCAAAGCCAGGAGCCAGGAATTCAGTCCAAGTCTTTCATGTGAGTGACAGGAAACCGAGTACTTGAACCATCACTACTGCCTCCCAGGGTGTGCATTAGAGGAAACTGGAATCAGAAGTGGAGCTGAGACTTGAACCCAGGCACTTCAATATGAGATGAGAGTCCCAATCTTTTTTTTTTTAAAGATATACTTATTTATTTGAAAGTCAAGAGTTAGAGACAGAGATCTTCCATCTGCTGGTTCACTCCCCAAATGGCTGCAAAGGCCTGTGCTGGGCCAGGCCAAAGCCAGGAGCCTGGAACACCATCTGGGCCCCCAACATGGGTGGCAAGGGACCAAGCATTTAGGTCATCTTCTTATGCTTTCCCAGGTGCATTAGTGGGGAGCTGGATTCCAAATGGAGCAGCCTAGGCAGTGGCTTACCCCACTGCACCACAGTCCCAGGCCCTCTCCTTCATCACTATCTTAACCACTACATCAAAAAGCCCAACTCATTTCCCTCATTTTTTTTTAACAAAAAAAAAAAAAAAAAAAAAAGCAAAACAGGAAAATGCCCCCAATGGCCCTATGTCTTCCTTAGGAAAATAGACCAAAATGGGAAGCCAATACCAAGTCTTAGGCCTAAGCACAAGGCAACAACAAAAAAATGGGCCTAACACTTAACAGGGTTAAGCAATCATTCTGCATCCCTCTGAAATGACAAACCAAGCTCTGGGCATTGTTGTAAACAAAGAAAGATCCCCGCTACCCTGAGAGCTCTAGAAAAGTGCATGTCAGACCAGCACTGTGGTGTAGCACATAAAGTCGCCACCTGCAGTGCCAGCATCCCATGTGGATGCCAGTTCTAGTCCTGGCTGCTCCACTTCCGATCTAGCTCTCTGCTATTGCCTGGGAAAGCAATACATGATGGCCCAAGTCCTTGGGCCCCTGCACCGCTTGGGAGACCCAGAGGAAGCTCTTGGCTCCTGGCTTCAGATTGGCGCAGCTCTGGCCGTTGCAGCCAACTGGGGAGTAGACCATCGGATGGAAGACCTCTCTCTCTCTCTCTCTCTCTCTCTCTCTCCTCTCTCTCCTCTCTCTGTGTAACTCTTGACTTTCAAATAAATAAATAAATCTTAAAAAAAAAAAAAAGTGCATGCCCTCTCCAGCTGCAGCCCCCTACATGCAACAGGCGCCGTGCCGGCACTGGAGATGCAAAGCCGAATCAGACAATCCCCCTGGGGAGCCAAAGCCCCAGAATGGAAACCCCCAGACTCTGCCAGGACTGTGCCGTTGCTTTAGGGTCCCATGCCAGCCCCTCCCCCGTGCCTGCTCAGCTATATTTAGCATTAGATAATAAAGAGATGAGGGCCAAGAGAAGGGAGGAAGGGTGCTCTCCATCACCCAAGCAACGCTTCCAGAGGCACTGCCCCATGGTAGAGGAGTCCAGAGCCCAGCACCATTTAGCAGGCTGCTCAGGGGCCGCCCAGACCTCAGAGCCACTGCGAGATTCAGATGTGCTGGAGCAGCCTTCTGCATCCATGGCCAAGTTTTATGCTTTCTCCTTTGCCGTTCACTGGCCTTTGGAACCACACCAGCAAGCCTGTACCCTCCTCTCTGCCCAAACCACACAATTTCCCTGGAGGCTGGTGATAATTCTCTTTGGACAAACCAAAGACAGATGGGTGAGGACTGGGGGAGGAGGGGACTCTTTATTTCCACTACCAACCAGTCAGCGCCCCCCCCCCCCCCATACACAAGCCCTCCCCGCTTTGCTGACATCTCATCGCCAGGGCCCTCACTCGGAACCGAGTTTGTTCTCCGGCCTCCTCCGTGTATTCAACAACAAGCAAGCAGAACAGCTTGCTCCAAGGAGAGATGATTGGCCTTATGAAAATTCCTAAAGCCATTGGGAGATATTTTCCTGCCAAGACATCTGACAATTGGCCTATTTTTAAAGTCCCAAGCAATAATCTCTTAAAAGTACTCTACACACAAAGAGGCAATGACCAAAAAAGTAATGAGGCCAGTCAGTATTCGGTTTCTGCTTTTCAAACAGGCAAGAGCTTACCCATCCAAATAAATAATATTCTCCCCAAAGTCCCCCCGGCCCCCAGGAGGCTCTGCACTTCCTCCGCTGGTGCTGATTGGCTTGGAACATCTTGGGGAAGTCCTGCTGTGGGATTTTGTTTCCCACAGAGTCATCCAGGAGAAAGTCAACAGGAGGGCACTTCAAAATGTTCGTGGAGGGGCCGGCGCTGTGCTGCAGCGGCTTAAAGCCCTGGCCTGAATTGCCAGCATCCCACATGGGTGCCGGTTCTAGTCCCGGCTGCTCCTCTTCCAATCCAGCTCTCTGCTGTGGCCTGGGAAAGCAGTGGAAGGTGGCCCAAGTCCTTGGGCCCCTGCACCCATGTGGGAGGCCTGGAAGAAGCTCCTGTCTCCTGGCTTCAGATTGGCGCACCTCCGGCCATTGTAGCCATCTGGGGAGTGAAGCAGTGGATGGAAGACCTCTCTCGCTCTGTCTCTACCTCTCTCTGTAACTCTGTCTTTCAAATAAATAAAACAAATCTTAAAAAAAATATATTGGGTGCAAAAACAAAACAATCTCTTGAGTTTGGAAGACATGGCATAAGCATTCAGCTGGCTGCTGTCAGTGTGTGCCAGGCCCTGTGCTAGGCCTAGGCCGAGGGAAATAAGGCAAGGGCCCTCCTGGTAAGGAGCTGTGGGAGAAGGCAGGAGGAAGGGAACTGAAGCTGGCTGAATACAAGCTGGGCAACAGCTTTCTATATGCTACACTGATGTGCACCACAAAACCCTCTTAAATGCAAAGACCGAGAATGAAGGAGGTTGGAGGGAGTTAGCCAGAGTCACACAACCAGGCAGTCACAGGACCAGTCCGGGCTCCTGGCTGTCCAGTTCCTAAGCTGGCTCTCTTGCTGCTGTAGCACCCTGCAGTAAACAGATCGTCCATCCAGTGTGGGAGGCTGAGTCAGGCGAGGCGCTCGCAGCCGTGAAACATGATCTGGTCCATCCAGCACGGTGAGACTTTGCCACGTGTCTGCTACGTCAAGCACTTGTCTCTTGTTTACCTTTTCATCAAGAGCTGGACAAGCCTCATGGGTAGGGAGCATGTCTTCAGATATAAAACAGGGCTCTTTCTACCCCTACTACTTACGTCAACTGAGAAAGACAGATGGACACAGACACGTGCACGTGCACCTCACTCACTCACTCACACAGAAGACCTATTCAACTTGCCTGCTTCCCAGGAGGCAGGGAAACCAGACCTGTATCTCAACACGTCAAGCCTAATTTCTCACAATAGCCAACAGGTGGAAGCAACCCAAGTATCCACTGATGGATGAATGGATAAACAAAATGTGGCCCATACATACAATGGAATATTATTCAACCTAAAAAGGAAAGAAATTCTGACACACACTATAACATACATGAACCTCGAGGACACTATGTTCAGCAAAATGAACCAGACACAAAGGATAAACGCTGTGTAACTTCACGTGTGTGAGGCACCAGGCATAGTCAAGTTCACAGGGACAGAAAGAATGGTGGCTGCCAGGGGTTGGGGGAGCAGGTGATGGACAGATGCTATTTAATGAGTACAGCGCTAGCTTTGCAAGATTAAAGGGCTCAAGAAATGGATGGTAGTGAAGCTTGCACAACACTATGAACAGACTTAATGCCACTGAACTGTACACTTACAACTGGTGAAAATGGTAAATTTTAATGTTATATGAATTTCGTCATAATTTTTTTTAAAAAGTAGAATGGGTTTCTCCTTTGGGGATAAGGATGCTTAATCTGTTTCTCAAATGAACTTTGAACACATTCATACTCTTTGCCCAGGTCATGAGGCTTCAGAAGAGCGAAGTCTGAGCCAGGCTGGGTAGCGCCTGGGTAGAGCACGCACAGTAAGCAAGCATTCAACACCAGCCCCAGAAACCCCCTGAATGTACTCAGATCTCCGTGTCTCGGCCTGAACCTCAATCAACAGCAGAAAGGGGAGGACTTAGAATTTGCAGACACAACCCCTCCCCTCCCCTCCCTCCTCTAAATTTGCAAAATGACATTTCAGCGAGCCTGGCCCGATACAAAGCACAGCCATGGAGGAACAATGAGAAAAGACTGCTAGTCCTAAGACGGGTGTCTTTAGGGAAACTCCGTTCTCCAACACATCTCAACTTTCCTGAATAAACAGCAACGCCGTAATGCCAAGGGGTCTGCCCACTCCCCCTCAACGCCACGCGCTGCTTCCCAGTGCTTACGTGGCCGCCCATCCCTCTCCATGGCATCATTGTTCTCGGCAGGCTTAATTTTCAGCTACTTCAACAGCTGGAGAAGCTGCCCGAGGCTTAGCGGTCCTAACCCGGCAGGCGGACTCCCCTCATCCGGGTCCTTCTAAGTCTGCAGCACTGCATGGCTCTGGGCTACCACGTAACAGCTGCACCCTGGGCAGGTGACCAAACAAGGGCCAGTGATGAAAAGCATCAGCACCAAGCAAACAAGGACAAAAAACCCGGAGGAAACTGGCATTGACTGATGGATGCCTACTATGTGCACAGTACCACATCTTTAATTCTGGTGAAGTCCTCAAAACCTCACAGCTTGTGCCTGTTGTAAATGAGAAATTTGAAGGAAGTCAGGAATACGCCCAAAGAACAGAACTAGGATCAGCTCCTAGTCACCTGACTCCAAAGCCAATCCTCTCTGCGTCACACCAGGCGGCCTCTCAGAATGCCGTTTTTTAATCCTGTTTGCCTGAATTCCAAGTTTCCCAGAGGCCCCAGCCCAGCCCAACTTTCTGTTTGGCTAAGAACATCACGCCGGCTGTGACGTCACAAGTCACATGAAATGGCAACAGCGGGGAGATTCCATAAACATGATCCCAAAGGCCTCTTTAAATTGACAATAAAGTGGAAATTCTTAGCGGGGTAGCCTTGGGAAGAAAGCTGTCCCGTTCTGCAGTTCTCCTCCACATCCGCCAGCTCCTGTCCTCGCCTGGTACCAACACAAGGCAGCTGATGAACTGAGGCTCCTGTGTCCTGGCCTGCAGAGGCTGGTGGTCTGGGCACTGTTGCCGAGCTGGCCACTATCAGGGAGAGCTACACCAAACCCTCCAACACGGTCCCAAGAACAGGAGCTGAATGGGGCGTGTTGTTCAAGGAATTGGTCTGCAAATACAGACTCATTCATGCCCAGGACCCACTCGAGTCTGAGAAACACAGCAAAGGAAATCAAAGGGAGACAGAAAAGAAAGGAAGGGAGGGAGAGAGAGAGAGAAAAGGAAGAAAAGAGCATTTTTGCAAATATGAATGCCTCTCATCTCTCCTTTTCCTCCTTTGCAACCAAGTACCAACACCAACAGAATCTCAGTGCCCGGCTCCTAAGTCCATGGCTTTGAGCCTTCCTGGCCTGGGAGCTCTAGCGCCCACTGCCACCCCTGCTGAGCTGACGGTGAGGAGTTCACGCCTGACGGTGAGGAGTTCACTGGCCAGGGCACTCGTGGGTCTGGCCGGGCACAGCTTTCCTCCTAGGATGCCTGGAGGTAGCATGGCTCCTGGAGCCACACGTGGCCCACCTGCGTGAGCAGAGTGCAGAGTTCAGCTCTCGCAGAAGCCTGACGACAGCCCCTGCCGGGGAAGGGGAGGGCCAGCAGCCCAGACTCCAAGCACATAGACACTAAGCTACGATCCCTCTGGGGCCTCTGCAAGCAGTAGAGCCTCCTCTGTCCCCTTTCTTTCCCTGCCTGGTCTAAACTGAACTCTGTCCAAACACTATGAGCATCTCTGCCACACAGAGATGAAGGAATCCCCTGTGTCGGAGTTGATGCCTTAGAGTTAAATTCCCAGGCTTTAGAACCACTTTCTACGCAGATCTGTATAGACCTCAACCCTGACACTTGTGACTGTGATCCATTGTAAGCAGTCCAATTCACAGCACGTCCAGGGGATTCCTCGCACACAGACCTAAACCCTGAAGACACAAGGTGTACAACAGTTCTCACGGCTGCTTTGTGCAGTGCACGCCTATACTGCCTACTGCAGTCTACTTTGTGCCATTAAGACATGTTGGGCTGAATGCACTCCCCAGAAGGCATGTGTTGGAACTCAGGTTAGCAGCAGTTGGAGGCAGGGCCTTTGGCGGGTGATCAGGACTAAACAAGGCTGTGGGATGGGGTCCCAAGGGTGGCACTGGTGTCTGGCACCTTGCTCTGTCTCTCCACATGACACCCTTCATTCGTTAGGATGCAGAGGGGTCCTCACCAGGGGCCAGCACCATGCTCTTATAATTCCCAGCTGCAGGACCACGAGCCAATCGATGTCCATTCTATATAAATCGCCCAGTCTCAGGTGTCTTGTCATGGTAACAGAAAACAGATCAAGACAGGTTAGATGCAGTCATCTATCTTTTCAAGGATTTCTTTACATTTGAGTGGCAGAATTACAGAGGTGAGGAAAGAGAGAAGAAAGAGATCTTCCATCTGCTAGTTCACTCCCCAAGTGACCACAATGGCCAGGGCTGGGCCAGGCCAAAGCCAGGAGCCAGGAGCTTCATCCAGATTTCCCATGTGGGTGCAGGGGCCAAAGACTTAGACCATCTTCTGCTGCTTTCCAAGGCCATTAGCAGGGAGCTGGACCAGGACTGGAGCGGCCAGGATTGAACAGGCACCTATATGGGAGGACAGCGTCACAGGCCACAACACTGGCCCCAGACGCAATCACTGACTTCGCTGCCTATTTGGAGGTTGCCATGGGTGGTTTTAGCACTGCTGTGTTTCACAGCAGCCAGGCAGACCTTTCTGAGTCAAAGGTCGATGCTGATACCATGTTCAGACAGGAGGTTGATTTCTATCTTGGTCCTCTTCCCTGAATAATTTAAACTTCCCCAAAAGCATCTACATCAATGGTTTTTAAAGTTATTTGTTCATGTATTTTGTTTATTTAAAAGACAGAGGGACAGAAAGAGACAGAGACTGACAGAGAGATCTCCCACCTGTTGGTTCACTCTCTAAATGCCTGCAACAGCTAGGGATAGGTCAGGCCAAAGCCAGCAGCTTGGGTGGCAGGGACCCAACAATTTGCACCATCACCTGCTGCCTCCCAGAACGTGCAGCAGCAGGCTGGAACCAGAAGCAGAGTCAAGACTCAAACCCATGCACTTCAAAATGGGAAATAGGTGTCCAGTGTCTTAACCACTTTGTCAAATGCCAGCTCCCAAACAGTACCTCTGAGAAAATTCAAATTAGCCAATGCCCCAGCCACTGTGTTCTCACTGCACACCCTGTTTTCAGGGACAGCCCTAAAAGAATACAACTGTGTGTTCACAGAACAATTGCTAATGACCTTTAAGACATCATAGAGAAAGGGTCGGAAGACTGTAGATGGGCAAATATTTGCCTAATGTTTTGCCAAACTGGATTCTGGAAGCTTCAGATTGGCAAACAGAAGACTAGATTACAGAATAAGTGATCTGTGACCATTTACAGGGAAAGGTAAGAATCACCTGTCTATGGGGCCGGCATTGTGGCACAGCAGGTTAAGAATCACTAAGTCGACATGGGTTCACCAAGAAAAGTCTCAACAAACAAATCTCATTTTTTCTTTTGATGCAGGCTACAAAACCAAGAAAACTGCCATAGAGGATATGTTCAGGTTTCATCAAGATGCACGAAAAGATAAAGAAATAAAATCTGCATCAAAGTGTGATTGAATAGCTTTTTTTTTTTTAAGATTTATTTATTTACTTGAAAGAGTTACAGAGAGAGAGGGAGCAGAAGAGAGCTTCCATCCGCTGGTTCACTCCTCAAATGGCCGCGACAGCCAGGGTTGAGCCAGGTGGAAGTCAGGTGTCAGAAACTTCATTCAGGTCTCCCAACGTGAGTGGCAGGGGCCCACGAACTTGGGCCATCTTCCACTAATTTTCCCAGGCCATTAGCAGGGAGCTGGATAGAAAGTGGAGTAGCTGGAACACAAACCAGTGCCCACATGAGATGCCAGTGTCGTGGCATCAGCTTTACCTGCCACGCCACAGCACTGGTCCCAGCTAAATAGTTCTGAAACTGAATAATTATATCCCTGGTAGCTGCTGACAGTGGACCCTTAAGAATCTTGAAGACTGCTTCTATGAGGACTCTTAGAAGGTTCCTTCCTGAATCCAACCCTAGACAACCTTTTCATCGATGACTTATTTAACCTGTGAATAGCAACAGTACTACTTGGCATGGAGTGCCCTCAATAATAACTGGTCAGCGGTGACCAGGTACCCACAGTTTTATCAAGTACATTTGCATATCTTATCTCCCATAGCAGAGAGGCGGGCATCATTTACAAGGACTTCCCAACCTCAGCAATAGTGACATTCGGACTGGGTAATTCAGTGCTGTCCTGGGCACCTGTACAATGTGGAGTAGCATCCCTGGCCCCTGTCCAGTTAATGCCAGGAGCACCACTCTTTTAACAGTTCTAACAACCAGAAAATGGTTCCAGACAATGCCAAATAGCCCCTGGGGGCCTACGTCCCAGGTAAAAATTGCTGGGTTATTCAAGTGGCTTAATCTGCTGAAACCTCTGGATTAAACAAGCCTTAAATTGGCCTGATCAAAAACCAAAATTAAAATGTTGCCAGGTGCAGTGAATATTGAATGCTGCATATCTGAATGTAGGCCTCTGCCTGGATGATAGCATGAATGTCCCCACAAGCTTGCATACTGAGAGCTTGGGCCCCAAAGTCTTATGTTAATGGTCAATGGATCAATGTCTTTGTTTGTTTGACAGGCAGAGTAGACAGTGAGAGAGAGACAGAGAGAAAGGTCTTCTTTTGCCATTGGTTCACCCTGCAATGGCCGCCGCGGCTGGCATGTTGTGGCCGGCGCATCTCGCTGATCCGAAGCCGGGAGCCAGGTGCTTCTCCTGGTTTCCCATGGGGTGCAGGGCCCAAGCACTTGGGCCATCCTCCACTGCACTCCCAGGCCATAGCAGAGAGCTGGCGCCCCGACCGGGACTAGAACCCGGTGTGCCAGAGCCGCAGGCGAAGGATTAGCCTATTGAGCCGTGGCACCGGCCAATGGGTCAATGTTAATGGCTGTTGGACTAAGGGTGGAGACTGGACCCAATTAAGGCATGTAGGAGGTGGGCCCAGTGGGCGGTCTTTGGGTCACAGAGGGCTTGCCCTTCGAAGGCGGCTCTCTCGAGAGGGTTGGTTATTTAAGCAGAGTTCGACCTGGCCTCTCTGCTTCCTCTGCACCTGCTCCACCACTGCCAGCCTTGTCCAGACCCCAGAATAACAGGCCCCCTGATCTTGGAAGTGAACCTCTAAGCAGGAAGCTGCTATTACAGCCTCCTCATTCTTTCTACTGTTCCCAAAAAGCTGGGAGGGAAGGACTGTGAATGCAATCAGTCACAGAAATCAAGAGCCAAAAAATGTCTTGATGGAAACACTAGGCCAAAATCAATAGTAAAAGATGCAAAAGTCATCCCACTTTAGTTCGAAGGTCACCAATTAAGCAGAATCAGGGAGGTGCTGGCTTCAAGGCAGTGGGAGGAGACAGAGGAGTGGTCAGCTCAACCCTCTGCTTAATGAGCAGTGGCCCTGCTGGACTCTGAAGACACTGCCATGTCCTTGGACTGCCCCAGGGACAGCAATCCAGACCAGTGCCCGAGCGGTCCCCACTGACCTCTGGTCCTGTCCCTGCCTGCAGAGACTCCCGCATCCCCTTCTCACTCTGCCCTTTGGGCAGCCACAGTGGAGCTGGGTGAGCAGCAGAACTGGAAGATAGATAAGAAGAAGGGAGGGAAGGAAAGGAAGAGGAATAGGAGAAATGAGAAGAAGAGAGATGAAGATGCATGGCAGGACTCCCGGGGCCCAGGAGGCAGCGAGAAGGGACGAAAGGGAAAAGAGACACAGGACTGGGAGAGGGAAGAGGCAGAGCAGAGGGCAAGATGAAGGACACGGGCTCCAGCACTCACTGTCACTCTGTTTTCTTCTTCCAACTGGCTCCTTCCTGATCCTGCCCAGGGCACCCAGCTCAGCCCATTCCGTACCCATTACTGCCCCTACCTGAGCATCCCTGAATTCATCACCCTGAGTTAACATCCTACCTGTTAGGACATTGGTGCAGTTTTAGCCAGGTGGCCGCATGGCCCAGCTACCTGTACCAGGCTCCACCCCCATCCTAATGGATTCGCCGCTCCTGCTTCCCTGCCCGTCCTAGGGCAAAGTTTTAAAAGGACACGTGCTCTCTTGGTTCCCCTCTCTAGCCTCCTCCTCTGGTCTCTTGACTCTCTCTCTCAGCTCCTCTCTGCTCTCTCCTCTCTCTTGGCTCTTCTCCTCTGCTCTATTTTCTCTCCTCACTAGCTCCTCTCCTCTGTCTCTCTCTCTCTCTTATGCTCTCTTTCTCTCTCTTTCCCTTTGCCGCCCCTTCACTCCAGTCTGTTGGGTGTTCCCCAATAAACCCTTTCCCTGGGCCGGCGCCGTGGCTTAACAGGCTAATCCTCCACCTTGCAGCGCTGGCACACCAGGTTCTAGTCCTGGTTGGGGCGCCGGAGTCTATCCCGGTTGCCCCTCTTCCAGGCCAGCTCTCTGCTATGGCCCGGGAAGGCAGTAGAGGATGGCCCAAGTCCTTGGGCCCTGCACCTGCATGGGAGACCGGGAGAAGCGCCTGGCTCCTGGCTTCGGATCAGCATGATGTGCTGGCCGCAGTGGCCATTGGAGGGTGAACCAACGGCAAAAAGGAAGACCTTTCTCTCTCTCTCTCTCACTATCCACTCTGCCTGTCAAAAAAAAAAAAAAAAAAAAAAAAACACCTTTCCCTTACTCCGGTGTTCGGTGTGTTTTGTGACAGCTAACATTAATATATAACACTACCTCCTTCTATCACCAGCTGCACAGAGTTGGGCCCATTATTTAAGCCCTCTAGGCCTTAATTTCCCTTTGTGTGAAATGAGGATAATAATTTCTACCTCCTGGTTTCAGTGTGGGATTAAATGAGAATTATATGTACATATATATATAATTAAGATACACACAGCTTGGCACACAGGAAGTGCTCACTGGTCTCTAATATTAATATAAGACATACTAGCCCGGTGGGTAATAACATATGTTACCATGTCAAACACCAGCTTTATCTCTGATAAGACCAGCCCAAGGAGTAGTTAGTAACATATGTTACCACCTCAGATACCAGCTTCTAACTCTGATAAGGCCAAGGCTTAGGGAAAAAAAACAGCCCAGGCCTGGCCCGTCTACCTTTTTGTTTTGTGTGGATTCCACTGTCAAGTGGGAGTACTACTGGTTTGCAGCACCATGAGCTGCTGTTGTGTCTCAGGGTCTCTCTGGAGGCAAAGTGACCCCTCAGAAGGCTAGCGCTCTCTGGAGAACTCAGAGCTGGCACCAGCGGTGAGAACAAACAGCTGCAACCCCTTTGCATCTGCTGAAGGCTCTGGATCTTCTCTAAGCATCTTATCGCCTTAGAATCCCAGAGCTGAGAACCTGGCAGTAACCAACTAGGGGCTGTGTACATCCTGTCCCCACCCCAAGGAAAACAGCCCAGGGCAAAGATCACCCTCACTGATGTCAGTTCCTACAGGAAGATAGGGACTGTGTCTCTAATTAAAAAGACAACCACCATGGAGTTTATAAATCCTCTTGGGAACAAATCACACCAGCAACCACCACACTAACCAGTTCACTTTAATTTGCAGATGCTGTGATCTGAGAGTATTCAATCACAAGCAAGAATGGGCAAGCATCGACTGGAAGTGGCAGGTCCAAGGAGAAACCCATCGATTCCAGTGAGGTGCCTGTGCCACTTGCTTTACCTTCCTGAATCTCTGCTCTTGTCTGAGCGATGAAGACGCCAACAATGGTTGCAGGGAGTGATTAAAGCCTGATGCATTTAAGGGTATGGAACAGTGTTTGGCAAACAGTCAACACATGTTAAAGTTCTTTCCCCTTTTTCTACCCATACACAAATCGGAAAAGATCACAAGCACCCATAAGAAGTAACACTTTTCCCTTGTGGACAGACAAGCAGGCACTGCAGACAGTAGCCCTGGCTGGCATCAGCTGTGAAGGGACCTAGCTCCTCTTCTCATCACCTCTGGTGTGATGGTGCCAGGAAGTCAGGCGGGGGGCTTCTCTGTACCTCCTTCTGCTTCTTCAACTCCCCCAATGAGGGCTGCTCCTTCCTACACAGAGGGACAAGCGGACACCTCGCACACCTCGCGTACAACCCTGGCTTCACACGCTTCCCAGCATTCTGCCTCTCCACAACCATGGGAGCTAGAAAGGAGGAGCCGTTCCAGACAAATGCACTGGCGACCTGCCCCAGGTAGCTTTATCAAAAAAAAGAATTCTCCGGGTCCCCCTGCACAGAACCCAGAACTCTCCAAGAAGTGCTGGCCCCAAGGACGCCATGTCTCTGTCCTAGCCTAGCAGATGTGCTCTCACACCCAGATGCTGAGGTCCTCACGCACAGCCAAACCCTCTGGAGGCTTCCCTGGCCCCACAGCCTTGGGGTCACTAGGCCCAGAGGCAGGGTCTCGAACACCGCCTTCTCCAGACAGAGGGAGTGACACTGCCCTAGGGCAGAACACAACTACAGGCTCAAGGGCAGCTCTGGATGTGTCTGCCCAACTGGTTCAAGTCTTGTTTTCCGTCCCCTAAAGGCCATGGATGTAGCTGTTAAGAGCCCGGGGGAATCGCCCAAACTGGACAGTTCCCTACAGGACAGCTGCTGCCTTTGAGTTCTCTTTGTTTCCACAGCACCTGGCATAGAGTGGACGTTCAGGAAATTTCTGCTGATGAGAAAGATGACAAAGGTCACTGACTCCTTAAGATCCCTAAAGCTTCTAGACTGAACCAAGCTGACCCCAGAGACCAGAGGGCCAAGGCTGGGGATGCTCACTGCCCAACACATGAGATGAGAAACCTCTTGTCACTGAACCAGTGACAGGCAGCTCGACCTCTCGCACTCAGTCACGATGCCTGCTGCATTTGCCTCTCCCCAGAATCAGAGCAGGGCCCAAGGAAACCATCTCTGGAAAAGACAGAGACCTGAGGACAGCTTTTGAACGGGTCGTCACCGTCACCAGAGGCTGCAGAGGAAGGGGCGACCCTTTCCCCAAAGTCAGGAAGCCGCTGGCTGAGGTCACCGCAGAGGACAGGACCAATGGGAAGCAGACCCCAGACAGGGCGACCCCTCCCACGGCATCTCCTCTGCACTCAGCCCTGCACACCGTACTCACACATCTGCTGGCCGCCTCCAGGAAGAGCCCCGGGCAGGGCCAGCTCTGCCGCTCTGCTCATCTCCAAGACAGGGACCCTCTCCAGCCCGCTGCTCCTTTTTGGCTTGAAATTAAGAGGGCTTCACTCAGCAGCTCAAGAAAGAGCTGGTCGAGCTGGTGGCAAACCAGTGCCATCTGGCAAGGCCAGCAACTGCTGGGAAGCACCCGGGAAGAGCTGCCGGGCAGGGAACAATGCCTGAAGTTTCTCCGAGTTCCTTGAACTCTCTGTGGCCTGCTGGCCTCCTTGCACCCCCTCCACCTCCCAGAAGGAAACAGCTCTGGCTTTCTAACATGTTGATAATAAGGGCCTATCAGGCCAAGAGGCAGCGAAAGGGCTCAGTCTAAAGCAAAGCACTCAGTGGGCCATTTGTTCCTTGGCTAGGCAGGCTGAAGACTGCGGCCTCCTGGCCCCAGCAGCTCTGTGACAGCAAGAGGAGGGGCTGTGGACACAGCCCACCCCCCTAACATTCCAAGGATGCCCTCCAAGGGTCTTAGCACCTCCAGGCACCCCATAGGTTGCTGACAACAACATCCGGGTCACCTGTACCACAGGCAGTGCAGGGGAGAAGGGCTAGGAGCAGACTGCAGCCAGGTGGCCCGCATTCCCCTGCTAGAACATTCTGATACCGGAGAAGTGGAGGAACCTCTGTTCCTCAGTTTCCTTGCCTGCAAGTTCAATCAGTTAATAGCACTGGCCTCCTAGGGCTGCTATGAGCACTAAATAAGTGAAAACATTTACAGCACTTAGAACAATGCCTAGCACATCTGAAGAACCCAACATTATCCTCTCACTGGTGACTTTTTTTCTTTTTTCTTTTATTTTCTGTTTAGAGACTGAGGGCTCCCAGCCACTGGTTTACTTCCCAAATGCCCACAACAAGGGGTTGGGGGAGGCAATGCAGATCTCCCATGGGGGTGGCAGGAACCCAACTACGCGAGCCATCATAACCTGCCACTTGCCAGGATGCCCATCAGCAGGAAGCATCAGGAGCCAAGCTGAGACTGGAACCCAGGCACGTGATAAGAGATGTGGGTGTCCCTACGGTGGCCTAACCACTGAGCCACAGGCCCACCCCTTACCAACATTTTGAGAGCAGTCTTCAGTGGGATATTCTCCATGACACCCAGCGTAGCACAACTTCATTAATCAAAAACAAAAAAGTAGTACCGTTTATTACATACGCAAGGCACTTTACTGACACCCATCTCCACACACACACACACACACACACGCAGAGCAGGAAGTGCTTATACAGAAGGTGAGAATCTTGCCTAAAATGGCATCAGCGACTCACCAAGGAGGGATTAAAACTGCCTGCTCAGCGACCTGGCAGCACCAGGGGAAGCCTTCCTAAGCCTGCTGTGCACGGGCCGAATGAGCACCCCAGGGACACTACTAACCGACCATTTGTGATCAGAGGGCTCAAGGTCGCTGGTGGGCTGGTGGGCTGCAGAACAATGGTACCAAGTGGCCATTTCCTGCTCACCTATGGCTCCCTTATCAGCAACCTTCCTCCTCAAACACCCAGGCACACACACACACAGAAGGGGATCGGAAGGGCAGGAAATGCCTGCTCAGACCAGAGAAAATGCCAGCGACATGCGGAAAGTGCATCAGGGCCAGGCAGAGTAGGGCGACCACTCATTCCTCCAGGAGAAACATCAACGTGATGGCTCCCCCACTTCATCACGGAGCGGCACAGAGGAGTGCTTCCTTCTGCCGGGCTGCCACGCTCTTAGGGCCTCACGGACCTAAGCTGGGCAACTAACTCCAGGCTCTTGTACTGGCACAATAAGGACTTTAATCCAATCACTGGCTCCAAGGCACCCAAGAAACACGACTCCCGCCCTGCGAGACTCTTGGTTGTGCAGGTATTAGTGGAGACCCATAAACAAGGTGCCTTCCTATTGGTCAGTCCAGAACCAACTATTCCAGAATGGAATCTGAACCAGGAGAGCCGGGTCAACGAGTTAGAGGAAAATCCATTGCAGGTACTGTACTTCCCCTGGAGTTTCCTGGGCCCCTGAGACTTTTGTACTTGCTCAAACATAACTGTTTCCTGCCCCAGCTCCCCCAACCTCAAGGAGCTAGGAGCTGGAATGTTATCCCTTTCTAATTAAACATTTTTTTCCCTTCCAAGAGATAATCTACACTGACCCCATCGAGGAAAGCTCTGAGCTGGTGTAACTGCAGGGGGTGGTTTATTTTCCTAACAGTGAAATATCTAAACCAAATATGCCCTGTGTTTCAGCAGCTTAAACACTGAGGTCTAAGAAGGACCCGAGATTCCACTTTGCTTGCCAAGGGCTAAGTGTGTGTGTTTAAGTGCGAGAAAGTGATTATGAGAAAATGGGGAATGTCTGAGTGGGCGAAGGGGGGGGGGTGGAATGTGCAGCTATTGCTAGGAAATGTCGATTACTCCCGGAGTCCTTTCCCCTGGGCCTGAGGAAGGCTGAGCGCCAGCACCCCTGGGTGAAGCGCGGAACCCCCCTCCCCCCAGGAGCCACAGAGCGCCCGCAGCAGGGGACCCAGGGACCCGGCACGCCTCCCTTTCTCCCTTGTTTATAATTAACAGTCGCGCAGGGCCCTCCACACTCAGCGGAGGCCTGCTTGGCGCCGCCCAGCCAGGGGCTTTTCCTTCCCGTGGTTTCTCCCCCAGCCTCGCGCCCCACCCACTGCAGCGCGAGGCCCGCCCGTCCTGCGGTGCCGCCCACGCGCGGAAGCCCGCGGCCGGGGAGGGGGCGCCGCCTCCCGACATGCTCTGCGGCAGCGCCGGTCACGTGGCGGGGGCGGCACCGCCCGGGCCAGGGGGCTGCCCGAGGAGGAGGGGCCACGGGAGGCAGGGGGGGCGGCCGGAGAGGAGGGGCTACAGTGGCGCTGGTTTTGCAGCCGGCAGTTGGGAAACACCTTAGGCTGTGGCTGCTGGTCTCAGCGCTGCAGGAGGCCAGTGGTCCGGGACACCTGATGTTTTGCCTCAGTCTATAGTACTTTTGTGGGGCTTCTTTGAGAACTGAAAGGGACACTGTGGATCAGACTCAAATCTTCAGGCTCCCCTCAGTCCCTTCAGGTCAGAAGCAACAAATGTGTTCCCATTATTACTTAATGTTGTTGGAAGGACCGATTTTTTTAGTCTTCATTTCTTCAGCTGACACTGTGCCTAACCCGGCACACAGCTTGTAGAGTACCCGTTCTGCACTCAAAGACGTCACTCACAGTTTGTATTTACTGAGCTCAACGAAGACAGTCAGACTCTAGACTCCACGGACCTTTTTTTTTTTTTTTTTTTTTTTTAATGTTTATTTTCATCTACTCCAAAGGCAAAAAGAGAAGATCTTCCATCCATCGGTTCACTCCCCCAAATGGCCGCCACATCCAGGGATGGACCAGGCGAGAGCCAGGAACTCTGTCCTGGTCTCCCACGTGAGGGGCCGTCTACTGCCTGCCAGGCTACATTAACTGCACAGCTGGAACAGATGCAGAGTAGCTGGGACCTGGACCGCACTCCCTTATGGGATGCAGCTGTCCCAAGCTGCAGCTTAACCGGCTGCCCCACAATGCCAGCACACCCAGAGAACTCTGGGTAACTGAATAGTAAACAGAATTCAACTCACCTGTGCAGTATGTGAAGTGGGGACCTGCTAAAGTAATTAGTAGTCTAAACATTAATAGAACAAGCACTTCAGAAAACGCTTAGCATGCTGTAAAATGCCTACTACAAATTATTAACTCTTATTAAATTGGATCCCCAATGTAATTCCACATAGCCAAGAAAGTGCTAACGGGATTAGCTGTTTACAGCATTGCACAGTCTAGGCTAGCCACACCCCAACAGCCAACGGTTACTGGTCAAGGTTAGGAGAGTTTCCTGTCTGAAGTGTCTTGTGTGTGCCGGTGAGGATGTATGGGGCTGGAGAAGCCCTCTGCTAAGTGTGTCTCCTGGCTCCCTGGGAAACTGAACAGACCACGCTGAAGACAGTCTTTCTGGGAAGTGCACCGTGTCCTCACTCGAGGGAAAGGAGCACAAAAATGTGACAAAAGCAATGGAGATAAAAGTGACACTGGAGAGAGTTTGCCGCAGCTTGAAACAAAGCAGCGCCTCGTGCTCGCGACTTGACGGCCACGCTTTCTCAGAGGTCACTGGCTCCTGACCGGTGAGCGACAGGCAAGCCACAGTGCTGCTGCGCCCAGGCCCGCAGTCAGAGGCTTTCCTCTCCGCGGCTGCCGGGAGAAACCCCGGGACTCCACACAACTTCGGCTTCATGGGAAAGCTGGAGTGTACATTCCTTTCAAGTCATAAGCTCCTCTCTGGCATACAGTATGTGCTTTTAAACAGCACATGCTTTTTGTTTGATGAGAGGTGTTAGATGTTGGTTTGAATTCCACAGGAGGGAGATAAGAACAGGATCAGTAACTCAGGTAGAATCAGAAGCGCCTAAGAAGAGTGAAAGACCAGTGAGCCCACACTCAGGCCATTCTCCCACATGGCAAAGTCACCTTAAAATCTTGAAAAAAAATATTTAGGAGCTAATTCCTTTATCACTTTTTAGCCCTACAGTCCCAGAAGCATGTTGGCAGCCAGAAAGGGAGAAAAGATTCCAGAAACTTGCAGACTATTAAGAAGATTCTCTACCCCCTGTCCAAACTTGCTGTCAACTCCCTGGGTCAAAAACAAACAGGTGAACAGGCCTGTATGCACACATAGGCACGCACCCCTTCAGTCTCCCAGAAAGCCTTGCATCTGTGACTGCCTGTGGCCCATTCTAGGAGGCTAACTGGCCCAGAGAGCTGGAGGCCGCAGGCAGCTCCACTCCAGCTCTATCAGTCGGCCTACACAATTTCTCCTGATGCCCAGCAACAGATCTTCATGGCTGGAATCATCCCTGGGACTCACTGGCAGGCAGATCAGTTGAGGAATTCGAAGTCCCAGGGACCTGAAGCGAAGCCTTTTAGCCAAGCAAACCTAGAATGCCGGGGAAGGACCCACGGAGCAATCAGAAAGATTTTTCTTCCTATCTCCCACCTCCCGGGCACCCTTAAACATCAACCCAAGCAGCCTGTTGTGTCTTCCTGGCTGCCAAGGGGCTGTGCAGCAGGCAGAGGCTAACACTTGCTGAGAGCTGCCATGTACACCAGGCCAGCAATCCCCCATCCTGTGAGGTGGAGACCGAAGAGCACCTCAAGTGCATTGTTCAAGTTCACGACGACACTGACCAGGCGTGAGAGGAAAGAACTTGTATCACAAAGCTGAACTCCATCCCAAAATACAACAGATGCTAAACCAACTAAAAACCCTTGGCTGGACAGTGGCTTCCTCTGAGTAAATGCAATTGACTCCCCGTGGCCCACGTCTCTTCCGAGGTTCCTGGACCGGGAGACTCCAGGACGTGGGTTTTCTGAGCAGAGAGGGAGGCCAGGGCCCAGCAAGCCTTGCGGTTCTAAACCTGCAGCCTGCAGGCTGAGGTTGAGGCTTCTAGATCACCGTGTGCCGAGCAGGTGGAGCAGCCAGGGGAGGCGGCGCAGCTTTCGGCCATTTTCTCGGCCGGCACAAGACCCCAGAAAGGTTAAAAAACCCTGATCTGGTTCAGTGCTTGGATGTCACAGCTGAGGCCTGGAAAACTCAAGTGACAGAGCAAATTACATGTCACCTTCTAAAACTGGCTTAGGTCTGAGTGGCGGCGGAGGAGGACACATGAGCCAATGGCCTTTTCCATTTCTAATTACAAGGATTCTGCAAAGTCTCCAGCCGCCAGTCTGTCTGGCTTTCTGGGCTTGGGTGCTTCAGTCGCCACGCTGTTGCCAAGGTGTACAGGTGGCCACAGAACTGGGGTGGCTGCCTATGGCCAGGGGCCAGCCTGCCAGCACCAGGCACCAGCTCTCAGCCTCACTGATTCCTGGGGTTTCCCCAAAAGCCCAGTCCTCCAAGGACTGACCCATCACGAACACTGGATGCCAAAGGAAAATCAGTGACAGCCGTGCCCCTGCAGTCCTGTGTCCGCTCTCTTTCCAGGCCCCGGGCAATGCAGAACCCCTTCACATGGGAAAGAAGGATCTGTCAGGCTGATGGAGACTAAAAACACTGTTACAAAATGAAGTACAATTTCCAGAGAAAAACCACAGAATGGAAACAGAGACGTGTAAATAACATACCTGATTGCTTACTATATAAAATGCTATCGACTGTGCGGTCAGGGGTTGCTCAGTGGGGTTAAGCAGGCCGAAAGCCGTAAGTACGGCCATCACCATGGGGAAAGCCCAGTCTTGGTTCTTGATAACTAAGGGATTACAAATTAAGAGCTGAAGAGCCTACAAGACACTGCCCAGCTACAAAGGAGGCCCAGGGGCTGCGAGAGAAACAGCAGGTGCAGGTGGCTCCTCAGCCACGTGGGTGGACGCGTGAACTTGAGGACATTCTTCTGGCCATTGGCCTAGTGACACCACTGAGGGGAACCTTTCCCAAGGAAGCAACTCCAGAGAGAAGAAAGCGGTCGTTTTTACCAATACGCTCATTGCTGCATCAGGCAACAAGACACAGAACTGCCCCCAGCCACCGTGGGCCGTGGATTAGGCGGGGAGCAAAGCTAGGGCCCGGGAACCCACAGCAACCCCTCACCGCACTGGCTGTGCCTCGGTTCCACGTCTGAAAATGGGCTGCTCTGAGGACGGAACGAGACGCTCCGTGAAGGACGCTTAGCGCCTGGCACCTGAGCACTTGAGCCGTGTCAGCCGTAAGACAGTTCCACATTCACAGACAATGGCGAGCAGACGACCCAAACAGACACTAATGGAAATGTAAAGTGGCACTAACCTGACACAACCAGCGGATGAACCGGGTCAAACCAGGTTCTGAAAAAGCTAGGCAGTTTATCATGAAGACCAAGTACCCTTAGGTTGAGTTAAACCACTCATTTCGTCACCGTAATGGGGAGCTGCTTTCTCTGCAATGCTGACATTTTATTAAAAACCAAAAAGGACACAGAAAAGAATCAGCACTGCCTTAAACCCTTTGTAGAACGAGGCAGGGAACTGTTAAAGGATCTGAATTTGCTTGCGTGTCTGTATCTGTCCCCCTCCCCCAAGGGGACTTCGCTGTGTGCCCAGAGGAGCTGCTCCAGGAGTAAACACCAACTGTTGGAAGCCACTCCCAAGCCCGAGCGTGTGACCAATCCTGGCCAATGAGACACGGAGGTGTCTGCTGGGAGACTCCTGAGAAAGCCATCTTCACCTAAGACACCGCCGGGAGCCATCTCCTCTGTCCCCCGTGGGATGTCTTCGTGCCGGCACAGGACCCAGGGACCTGCAGCAGCCCTTCTGGGACCACCAGAAGACAAGAGTCAGCATGCCCTGGGGACAGAGCAGAGGGAGATGTGGAAGACATCTGGGTTTCTGAGTAACTCTGCTATGCTAACGAGTTAGCCAGTGCGGGAGCTCAGTAACTAAGGGACTGTTCAAACAGCTGATGGGGCAGGGAGCCTGAGCAGTCATCTGCTGGGGGCCCAGCAGGGCATTCAACCGTGTCCCATCCTGAGAGGTGGAAGAGGAAAAGGCGCCGGTATTTCCATCCTTTGCATACTGAAGAGCTGCACCAGGCCTAAGGACGGCTCCAGATGCTACCCCAAGAAGGTGGTGCACTTTCTCCAGACTCCTTATCTGTGGTCAGGTCAGCTTCTCAGGACCCCCAACGGTGGGGGACAGTGTTGACCTTTTGGTACAGCACTAACTGGTTCACAAACAGTCCCTTATTAAGCTTGCTGGTGACAGCAGATGGAACCTCTCATTTCCTGGAAGCTTGCTTTATGACTCCTGTGTAATATCCCAACAGCGTCCCGCCCAGGCCCAGCACTCCCCCGGAGCGGGTCCCACCACTCATGCCCATGAAGCAATAGCTCCCTGGCAGGAAGGCTCACCGCCCATCAGCCGCATCTCAGCAACAGGCAAACCTGTCTTCCCAGCCTGTCTGCTCTGGAAAGCGCTGTGCTGACAGGTGGCACTGGAAAAGAAGTTTGGGGAGAGCTGCCAGCAACCAGGGAAGGGAGAAGATGGATGGAAGTCCCTGTGCTCGCAGGGAGCCCTTTCAATTGCCTGCCTTTTTTCTTTCCAGAAACAGGAGGGGAAAACTCAACAGAAATTGCAGGTAAAAATTACATAAGTATCTGGCTACATAATCTGCAGAGCCTGGTACAAAGTGAGACTGCAGAGCCCTCGTTTAAAGAACAGGAAAAGGTGCCATGAAAGGCACTAAAATATCAAGCCATTGCCCTTCTTTTTGCAGTCTCTCACACTGTTGCACTGTTTCCTGTTTGTTATTTCATGTCATGCTCCCTGGAGCACCGGAAATACTCTCTGGGTGAATGCAGACCCACACAGGATGCCAGGAGGCTGCTCAGGGTGGCTATGGTGTTCCCCTCTTGCCAGGTTGGAAGCAAGAGGTCCCCTGTCCTCAGGACCACCAGACCCAAAGCGACTGCAACCCCTGTACCCAGCATGTTGGTAACTGGACCCATGTTGGTAACTGGACCCAGAGGGAGGTGGAGGCTTCCAAGCCAAGCTGCCCACTTTGTGGTCTTGTCAGCCTGGGGTAGGAATGGCCACCACGCCCTACCTTGGGATACCAGCAGTATCGGATCCTGTTCCTCTGGAAATCTCCTGCCCAGGCCCCTAACGGGGTCAAAGGTGTCAGCAGTTGCTGGGGGGTAAGGGGCTGAAGCCAGGTGGGACCCAGCCCAGCAGGGTCATGCTTGTTGGTCCCAGTGGACTTCCCTTACAAAACACACCCCCAAAGATTTCAATAGGAAGTGTGAACCATTTCAACAGGAGGGGCCTGCACAAGGATGCTGGTCACACCCCATGAAGCTGGCCCCAGGGGGAACACTGAGGGCGCTCATAAGTAGGATGAGAGATGAAACTTTGTCACTTAAAACAATTCAATCAATGTTGTCCAAGCTGACGGAACAGTTCTCAGTCTGACATCCTCCATCTTTTCCTAATCTCCTAATCCCCCCCTAAAAAAAAAAAAAGAAAAAGAAAGAAAGAAAGAAACCTTGGGGCCAGTGCTGTGGCATAGTGGGTAAAGCTGCAGCCTGCAATGCTAGCATCCCATATGGGCACTGGTTCGGGTCCTGGCTGCTCCACTTCCAATCCAGCTCTCTGCTATGGCCTGGGAAAGCAGTAGAAGATGGCCCAAGTGCTTGGGCCCCTGCACCCACATGGGAGACCCGGAAGAAGCTCCTGGCTTCGGATCAGTGCAACTCTGGCTGTTGCGGCCAACTGGGGAGTGAACCAGTGGATAGAAGACCTCTCTCTCTCTCTGTATCTCTCTCTGCCTTTCCTCTCTGTATAATTCTTTCAAATACATAAATAAATCTTTTTTTTTAAAAAAAAACCCTTTGGTTCCCACTTGATATTCTCCCGAGATTTTGCCAAAGCACATAACTCTTTGCTGTGGGCAACACTATGGTACAGCAAGTTAAGCCCTGGCCCTGTCTCTCTCTGTTTTTCAAATAAACAAGTAAACAAAAATCTATTTAAAACAAAAAACAGTTCCTACAGTGGTTGCTACCCAGATGCAGTACCTGCCCCTAGCCCTAGAGGATGTTTGGAAGAGTGTGTGTGTGTGTGTGTGTGTTGGGGGTACCAGTTACTGCTACTGGCCAATACTGCCCCAGGGCCAAAGAGGCCAGTGCCCTGCAGTGTGCGGGACTGTCCCAAACAACAGCAATGTTCATCTTCAATGCCATTCATGCCCCATTTGGAAAAACTGCCCAAAGGAAATTGCTCATAACCAGAAATAACCCGGAAACCTACCTACCTCCTAGCACTGGTCACAGAGGCGAGGCGACAGATGCCCTTTGCCCACCAGAGGTTCCCTGGGAGTACTGCCCATCCCTGCTCTGAGGTGTGCATTGAACCTATGGAGGTGCCTGCCATTCCCTGGTATCCCTCACACCCCCTAGCTCCCCCCAGCCCAGCCCCCAACACAGAGATGCAGGTGAGAAGGGGAGGGGGGGCTTCCTGCACTGCACATGCTGCTGCCCGCTAGGCAAGCAGGAAGCCCAGTGTCGGGGTGGCCATTCCCTTTCTTCTCTTCCCCTGCAGGAAGGTCTTCCGCCTCACAGGAAGCTCGATAGGGCTGGCCCCAGAGCTCCCCAGAGGAAGGGCTACAGGTTTCCCGTGGGGTGTGGCTGAGAGTGAGATAACAGTCTTGGTTTTCTACACAGCACCTGTGTCTTCCAGAGCCCTCAGGGCAGGGGCTCCGAGCCCAGTTAAACCACCTTCCCACCACAGCGGGGTGGACATGGCTGCCCTAGGAGGCAGGCCCCTCTCTGAGTCCCACCGCTGCCCAGGTCCCAGCAGGCCAGAAGCTTCCTGTGGGAAGTGCAGGCGCTTGTGAGGCCCACAGCAGTCTGAACCCTTACCTAACCCAGTCCCCATGGGCATGATCGCAATCCTAGGACAAGCAGAGGGTCAGCGCATGAGCAGCTTGCCCCTCAGCAGACAAGGGGGAAAGAAAGGGAGACAATGGGGCTCCTGTACCGTCCCCCCCAGGCCTCCTTTCTTCAGACCACTCCCAGGGCCTGGACACTCGCAAACACCTGGCTCAGCGGGATGCCGCGGACCATGGTGGAACTGGGGACGCAACGGTGCAGGGAGCAGCAGCCTGGCAGGAAGAGGAGCAGGTGCTCAGCCTGGCCCCGCACGCCCCTGCCCCAGCCCATCTGCTGTGCCGACCCGCAGCCACAGCATCTGGTCGCCTGCTGGAGCTCCCAAAAGTCAGCCGCCCTCTGAGAAAAGGACAGTCCAAGCCGGAGGTGTGGCAATGCCAGAGAGCTGCCGCACCTCCCCGGGTGCACCACAGCATCTGCAGAGGAGGGAGGAAGCACACACAGCCGTGCTCAGGCGGCTATCAGCAAACCACAGGATGGTCAGTAACGCTCCTGCTGCACACAGCTCCCAGCACGCCTCCCACGGCCAGCCACGTGTACACACACAGGTACACACCCACACACATGACTACAGGTATACATGCCACGACCCCATAGATGCACATACATGAACACGTGTGCACAGCCCCACGTTCATGCACATGTATACATACTATCCATGCATCCACACATCCACACTATGTGTATACACAAGCACACACCCATATGCACACATCCAGAAATTCTGACACATATCCACAGACACACACACTCTGATAAGGCCCCAGTCCCTATTCCAGGCCTCCCCCCACTGCCGACTGTGTGCCTCTGAGGGGTGCCAGCATCCCCTCCCTCCCGCTCCTGCACGCCACGGCCAGGATGTTCGGAAGCAGCCAGGTTTGGAGAGAACATTCTACTGGGGAGGGAAGTGGCAAACGACTACTATTTTTATCTGTGTTTTTCTAAGGCCTCGGTGCCCCCTCTGCCGAGGGGTGACAAGGGCGCATCCTCCCCACAGGTTTCCGGTTTCATCCCATTTTAGACCCAGTGCAGCCCAGCTCCCGCTCTATCTCCTCACCCCAGGGCCGGCGACACGGTCGTGGTCTGGAAGTTTCTGGCGAGCAGAACGCGCCTTGGTGGATGAGGCCTTTGTCTGGGCTTCCTACAGCCTCCCCGCTGCTGGTGTCTCTCAGACGCACAATGGACACCATCCTGCTGCCCAGCACTTGCCTCGGGCTTACTACAGGGACAGCCAGCGGAAGCTCTGGGGCGGTAGGATGCTTAGATCCTTCTGGCGTCCTCAGAAGCAACCACGCACGTCAGCGCAGCAGCCCTCCACATGCAGGTTCATGCCTGCTCCAAGAACTCCCACCTACAACGTCCCAACTCTCAAAAGGAGGGTCTGTGACCTGGTCCCAACCCACAAGGCCCTATTGTGGCTAATTCAGAGAACTCCCATTTTCTGGAATCTTAGCAGTCTAGTTTTCCTTTTTTGCTCAGCAAATTCTCACTGAGTTTGGCACACGGAGGATGCCACATCATGCATGCTGGCTCTTTCCAGGTACCGGCCTCAGACGTCCAAGGCAGACATCAGGGCTGTGTCCCAGGTCATTTCCCCAAGCACACAGTAGGCCGACTCTTTTGCCTCTTAAAATTAGTTGAGGATGGAGTGCGGGCATCCCATATGGGTACCAGTTCCAGTCCCAGCTGCTCTACTTCCGATCCAGCTCCCTGCTACTGGCCTGGGAAAGCAGCAGAAGACAGCCCACGTGCTTAAGCCCCTGCACCCACGTGGGTGACCTGAATGAAGCTCCTGCTCCTGGCTTTGGCCTGGCCTGGCTCCAGCCATTTGGGGAGTGGACTAGTGGATGAAAGACCTCCTCTCTCTCTCTCTCTCTCTCTCTCTGTCTCTCTCTCTGTCTCTCTCCCCAACTCTGCCTTTCAAATAAAAATAACAAATCTTTAAAGAAAATTAAGTGAGAACACAAGACTCACGTGGTCAATCCAGTGTGAGCAGAGGGAGGGGGGGGTCTCTCCTTGGGGCTGCAGCTTTAGGGGTCAGGATGCGATCGCCAAATTCTTGTTCCCTCTGCCATGGGGACAGGCACCATCCGCCGGGGCCATAGGGTGAGGACAACATGGAGAGGAGCTCGCGGCCAGCCCCACACAGCAGGGATGCAGCAAGGGCAGGAATATACCCAGCCTGTTTTCCACCACGGACCGTGCGGGCTTGTTTGTTACTGCAGCACAACCTGGCCCCTCCTGACCCACACGCCACGCTCAGTTTGAAGGAAGGCTACCGTGAACTGGCTTGCTTGCTGCTCCAAGGGAGCAAACAAGCAAACAGCAATCAGGAGGGAAATCAAGGGCCCACAGCGAGTGGCCCGTCGTCCCCTCCCCCTGCCCTGTTTCCTCCCGCTTCCTGCTTTTGTGCCCCGGGACCCGCGGCTCCAGCATTCTTCCCTTTCTCTGAGCAGGCTGAGTCCTTCACAGCTCAGCTCACAGGGCTTCTTCTGCGAGACAGACTCTTCCCTGCAAGCCCAGATGGTGCTGACATGTGTCCTCTGCCTCCAGCAGGAATCTGGACTCCACTGTAAACACACTTATCCCGCACTAAGCACTCACTTAACTGGGAAGTGTAGACAGCAGTGGTGACAAGGGCAAGCCCTAGGGCAGCGTTTGCATCCAGGGATGAGGGACCCTCCAGCAACATCTGACAATGTCTGGAGACAGCTGAAGTCATCACGACTTGGGGGAGATGCTACTGGTCCGAGATGCAGCCCCCTCATCTGGGCTCCAAACGTCCCTAGTGCCAAGCTTCATGTGCTGGAGGAAGCAAGTCTGAGTTCACGCTATGACTCCTCTGTCACTGTCACTTAACCTCTCATCCAGTGTTTGCCCCATAAATGTTAGGTACTATAACACTAAACTGCATCAGAGCAGACTTTCTAAAACCTTCCAGAAGGTTCTCTGCTGCTACCGTAGACATCTCATTTACATATATATACACACACATAAGCTTTACTTATAAATATACTCCCACCTGCCAGAACACACTGAATGTTTGTGGACTGCATGAGCGAGGAGTTAGCTCACTCTTTTCCCGAATGCTAACTCACTGCAAGCAATTACCTGGTACCAACAAGACAAAATCCACACACTGTATTTAGCAAAACCTCTGCTGACTTTAGTGTTAAGAACTTACCACTTCTACATCATGGCAAAGCACAAATACAAGTCTGGTAACTTTTCAGGCAGAATGTTTACGAAACCAGAAGATTAACACACACAACCATCCTGGAAAAAGACAAGTTCACAGGAAAAATTTTATAACAGTGATGCTATCTGGAGAAGTGACCTGAATCAAAATACACTGCTACCAACAGCTGCAGTTTTCAACTCAAACCAAACACAAACACCAAATCTAAATCTGAATCAGGAACATAGCAATAGTTAAAAATGTATTCAGGGACCAGCATTGTGGTGCAACAGGCTAATATAATACCTGTAATAATATATGTATAAGAATCCTGTAATACCAGCATCCCATACTGGAGGGTTAGCTTGAGTCCTGGCTGCTCCACTTCCAATCCAGCTTCCTGCTAATGAACCTGGGAAGGCAGTAGAAGATGGCCCGAGTGTTTGTGCCAGTCACCCATGCAGGAAATCCAGGAGCAGTTTCAAGCTCCTGGTCTTGGCTTGGCCCAGCCCCAGCCATTGCAGCAATTTAGGGGAGGGAACCAGCAGATGGAAGATCTCTCTCTCTGTCTCTGTCTCTCCCTCTCTTGTGTCACATGCCTTTCAAATAAATAAAATAAATCTTTAAAAGCACCTATTCAACAACTTGAAAACATCAAACCTAGGTTTTCAAAATGTACCAAACCAGGCCGGCGCCGTGGCTCAACAGGCTAATCGTCTGCCTTGCGGCACCGGCACACCGGGTTCTAGTCCCGGTTGGGGCCCCGGATTCTATCCCGGTTGCCCCTCTTCCAGGCCAGCCCTCTGCTATGGCCCAGGAAGGCAGTGGAGGATGGCCCAAGTGCTTGGGCCCTGCACCCGCATGGGAGACCAGGCTCCTGGCTTCGGATCAGCGCGATGCGCCGGCCGCAGCAGCCATTGGAGGGTGAACCAACGGCAAAAAGGAAGACCTTTCTCTCTGTCTCTCTCTCTCACTGTCCACTCTGCCTGTCAAAAAAAAAAAAAAAATGTACCAAACCAGAAGAGTCTGAGCTAAACCACCCTCTGATTCAGCTCCACCTCTGGGCCTGGGCCCAGTCAAATAATGGCTGCAGTGTGCTGGAGCTGCTTCCTGGGCCCCGGGCTCACCGGACAGCCGGGACCATCTGTGTTCACGAGACTCACTGTTCCCAACACATGGGCTTAGCAGACACATGGGAAAATCCTCTGCTCACTCTCCAAAAAATCTTAGAAGACAACACTTTCTTTGTGACCGACTGTTTATACAAATTCATCAAAGGAGAGTTTATAAATGTCATACCCCATGATACCCAGCAAGAAACAACCACACTTGTTCGTTCCATGTGACTCACTGAAATCCAGACTAAAGATGGCTTCTGGGTCTGGTACTGTGGCATAGCAGGTAAAGCCACCCCCTGGGATGCCGGCATCCGTATGGGCATGGTTTGCATCCCAGCTGCTCCACTTCCAATCAAGCTCCCTGCTAATGTGCCTGAGAAGAGCAGCAGAGATGACCTAGGTGCCACCCATGTGGGTGACCCAGACGAAGCTCCTGGATCCTGGCTTCAACCTGGCCCAGTCCTGGCTGTTGCAGCCACTTGGGGAGTGAACCAGCAGACAGAAAATCTCTCTCTCTCTCTCTCTTTGTGTGTGTGTGTGTGTGAGAGAGAGAGAGAGAGAGAGAGACTCTTTCAAATAAATAAGTTTTGAAAAAGAAAAAGATGGTTTCTTCCACACACACCCCAAACCCCGTGTGCAGCACTAGGCAGAAAGACAAGCATAAAGATCCTCTCAAGCAGGTAACATCTCCCCGGCTTCCCAGTAGAGACCACACGCTCCTGCAGGGACTTGGACCAGCAGCAGACCCAAGGCCCCTGCTGGCCGGCCTTCGATCGGCAAAGGGTCAAGTGTGCTGCTGGTTTGAGAGAGAACAATTGCTTCAGTTGCCAGCTGTTCAGCAGTTCTAAACTGTATACCCAACTGTTCTTGTTTGTTTAATTCAAGTAAAAAGGGGAAGCCTTCCCAGGACCCTCAGCGTGACTGTGTTGCAAAACCGAACCCGAAGCACAGGCCCAGCCTGGAAGGACACCAAGGGGGACAGGCCAGCGGCAGAAGGGGAGCCCACTCATTCCAGTCTGAGCTGGACTGAGAAGGAATCCGCCTGGCCGGGGACAGGAGGACACCTGGAGTGGACAGGCCCCCGTGCACAGAGCAGGCAGGTTCAGGGGACGACGGCTGCTCTGCTGCGGCCTTTGGTTTCCAGCCCCCTGCTCTTTCCTTTCAGAGAGGCCCAGAGGGAGATGGAAGGAGGTGGGGAGGAGACACCCCTCCCCCATCGGCTGCTTTGTTTTCCTTTTTATTTCCAGGCAGGACAATCAATAGTTGGCTTTCCCTAAATATGGCACCTGTGAGTCAGCCTGGGCGGGCTGCTGGGGAGACAGGCTGGGCGGTGATGCTGTGTGGGCCGGGGCCGCCACCCTGGCTCCCTACACACCACAGCTCCGCCACAGGTACCCACCAAGGGCCACTGCTCTATTTTGGAGTCCCAGAACTCCGAGGGCAGAAACGACCCCCCCTACCACCACCACTCGAAGCCTGAGACACAGAGACTGCACAGGGACCCAAGGCTTTAGATACCCTGCCCCTGTTTCCACAGCACCTCTGTGGCTTTTTTTTTTTTTTAAGGCCAGATCATTTCATGGAAGGGGATGGTAAATAAGACTATAAAAAATGCTGGACATCACTAGCCACTAGGGAAAAACAAATTAAAGCCACAATGAGTTAACCTGTCAGAGTGGTTAAAATTGAACAGGAATGACAAGGCCCGGTGCTGGTGAGGGTGTGGAGGGACAGCATCACTCAGACTTCCCTGTGGGAATGGAAAAATTGTGCAGTCCCCCTGGAAGACAGCTCGGCACTTTCTTTAAGAACTAAGTACAGGGGCAGGGTTTTAGCGCAGCAGCTCAGACGTTGCTTGGGACTGCACTTCCCACACTGGAGCTCCTGGAGTCACGCCCTGCTCCCAGCTCCCTGCTAACGTGCACCCTGGGAGGCAGAAAATGATGGCCCCACCACTCTGGTTCCTGCTGCCCAAGGGAGACCTGGATGGGGTGCCGGGCTCTGGGTGCTGTGCAGAAGGGTGTCGAGTGTGCCCAGTGCAGTGAAGAGGCAGCAGAACAGGCTCTGTGGACAGGTCTGCGCTCTGCACCTGCTGTGAGCCCCTCCCCACTCCAAGCAGCCTCCCTGCCCAGGGAGGAGCTTCACCCTTTCTGCCTTTAAGGTTAGGAGCTCCCCCCTTTTTTTTTCTACCAGCCTGGGGCTGCCGGCAGCTCCAAAAGGTCCCTTTTGCTACTGCTGCCTATTAAGTCCTTGTTTTTGAACAAAGGCCCATTCATTTGGAAGGAAAAGAATCCTCTCAGTTCCACCTCTGCAATAGAAAATTGATCTTTAACCAAACTGAAAAGCCACTGCACCGCTCCAGGGCAACCATGCGAGCATCTCTCTTCCCCTTCCCCAAATCTAACATTTCCCAGGCAACACCCAACCCATGTCCCTCCAGGACTCACCCAGCTCCCTCTGCAATTATCAGTCCCCATTGCTCCTGAAGCTCAAAGCCCAGAAGCGAACTCAGAGCTCACTCTGCACAGAGCCCCACTGCCTCCCCTCTGTCCTCCAAAGCAGCCAGTGGATGGCAGTAAGGACAGGGCAAGCCTCTGGAGATTTGAATGTGTTCAAGTCCCAACCCTGCCATCGGCCAGCTGCGGGCTCCACACTGTGACAAGCAGAAGATAATACAAACAGAAGTTTACAGGGTAAGAAGGCAGGTTTACTTGGGCACAAAAAATTTTGGGACCCATGCATTGTTTTTTCACAATATGCATTTTTGAAGGCCTGGTTTCAAGGTGTTGCACTAAAATAAACTCATCTGCTACTTCCATTCACCATGAAATTTTTTTTTAAGATTTATTTATTATTTATTTGAAAGGCAGAGTTACTGAGAGACGGATAGACATAGGGAGGCGTCTTCCACTCGCTGGTTCACTCTGTAAATGGCCTCAATGGCCGGAGCTGAGCAGATATGAAGCTAGGAGCCAGGAGCTTCATCTGGGTCTTCCCACCTGAGTGCAGGGGCCCAAGCACTTGGGCCACCCAATGCTTTTTTTCCAAGCATATTAGCTGGACTGGGAAAGGAGAAGCCGACACTCGAACAGTGTCCATATGGGATACCAGCGTGTCAAGAGGAGGCTTGGCCTACTACACCACAGCACCAACTGCTACCAAGAAATGTAAGAAGTCCCCATGTACATACCTTGCGAAAATTAGAAGTGAGTGATGGAACACACCTGGCACACAATGGTGCTCCCCAAATCACAGCTGCTGCTATTTTTATTGTTATTGTGCATCCTAAGGCTGCTCAGCATTCCACACAGCTGCACCACACAGCCAATTCATAGTGAACTCACACTAAATTATAACCCACAGTGAATTTCGTAAGCAGTGTTGATGAGCCAGGTCTCCTCCATCCTAGGATTTGTGTTCTTTTTAAAAAAATATTTATTTAGTTAGTTATTTGAAAGGCAGAGTCATAGAGAGAGAGAGAGAAGATGCAGAGAGAGAGAGAGTAATCTTCCATCCACTGGTTCACTCCCCAAATGGCTGCAATGGCCAAGGCTGGACCAGACCGAAGCCAGGAGCCAGGAGTTCTTTCAGGTTTCCTATGTGGGTGCAGGGCCCCAAAGACTTGGGCCACCTTCCACTGCTTTACCAGACACATTATCAGGGAGCTGGATCAGAAGTGAAGCAGCCGGGACTCAAACAGGTGCCCATATGAGATGCTGGCATCACAGGCAGCAGCTTTACCAGTTATGCCACAGTGCAGGTCCCCAGTTTTTAAAAGCTGTATTGGGGGGCAGGCATTTGGCACAGCAGTAAGGATACTGCTTGGGACACCTGTATCCCATGTTGGAGTCCAAGGGTTTAAGTCCTGACGCCAGCTTCCTGCTGACGTGCACCTCGGGAGGCAGCAGATGGTGACTCAAGGTGTTGACTCCCTGCCGCACACTTGGAGAGACCCAGAAAGATTCCTGGCTCCTGGCTTTGACCTGACCCAGCCCTGGCTGTTGTGGGCATTTGGAGAGTGAACCAGCAGATCAAAGATCTTTGTCTGTCTCTCTGCTTTTCAAATAAAATGAAAGTAAACAGATTAAAAAACATAAACCCATACTTGGGATCCACTTTCCCTTTTATAGTACCTGGCTATGGGGTCACGTTCATGTTGCATTATTTTCTGACGTTCCTGAAATCTTTCCAGAGTCAGTGTCACATGTCCCCAAACTACAGTGAGTTGCCAGGGTAATGGTCCTCCCGCAGCCTACCACATGGTCCACTTAGCACCTCCCATCAGGGTAACCCACCAGGAGCTTTAGGGCTCCCTGTCGCCACACCTCCTGGGAGACTCTCTTGCCTTCCCCAAAGGATGTGGTATTTGAAGCCAATGGTGATAGACCAGAAAATCTAGGCCAGTCCCGAATGCCAAGGAAAGGATGCTAGGTCTCTGGGCGGCTCCTGGGGGAAGGAGGCAGACTTGTAACGCACAGTGGAATACTAAGAGGCAAACAGCATCCCAGATGCCGCTGCACATGGCTTCAGCCCGGGATCCAAACTCATTACCGTCCCGTGTACATTTCCAGGCTGGGGCAATAAGGCAATTCCTGTCCTGCACGCACAGCCATCAGACCTCCTCTGAGCCCAGCTCTTCCCTCAGTCACACTCCTCCCAGACATCACTGGCTGTCCTGCACAGGGCAGACAGAGGCTGAGGGTTGGAAGGTGTGAGTGCAGGCCAGGAGGGAATACATCTCTCCAGAAGAGGGCACGGCCCCAAAACAGCATGCTCAGTGCCTGGAAGCTCTATCCAGACTCCTAACAGCCATCCTGGGGACCTGAACTTCCAGAAGGCTTGAGAGGACCACTCACGACCAGGAGAGACCGGAACCCCAATGGTCAGTCCTGCAGGCTGCCTGTTCCACGTTGCAGCCAGAAGGAAAGTGACTTCCACATCCCACGGCCACTGTGAAACAGAAGCCTGTGTTTGCAGACCGAGGTGCCCAGCACTTTGTTGACGTCAATGTGTGCTGCTCAAATGGCACCTGTCACAAGGTGGCTCCCGCTGTGTCCACTTGGCTTCCCGTGGGTCTCCCGGGGACTCAGTCCAGCCACCCGACCAGCTTTGCCTTCTACTCCACCCCTCCTCCACCTTGAGGACAACAGCAAAGCACAGCCTCGGATTTGGGGAGTACGGGGCACCCAGGTGATGCCAAGAGGACTTCAGAGACCCCACCAGGTCTCTGGTCCTCAATGACCCTGTGCATGTGTTAGGGCCCCCTGGTCTGCATGAAACAAAGCACCTCTTTCATCTCAGAAGAGCTGCTTTCATAAGCCTGTGCCTGGCCTGGCCACCAGGGGTGGCACAGGGGAAGAGACAACGCCATTAAATCCCTCAAGTGCACAGAGATAACACAAAGCAGCTTGCTACGCATCTTCACATCCTTGCATGCTCTGGGGACTCTAAAGGACACATAAAGAAAGCCAGGGAGCCGGGGGACAGGAGCATCAGAGAGGGAGCCTCCTATCCCAGCACAGGATGCCCTGTGGGTGCCTCGTGATCTCAGCCAGTTTCCACCTCCAAACCCGGAACAGAAGGAGGCTGGTCCCCAGGGCCTGTAACCTGACACCCTCGCTGGCAGCTGAGGACTAGGGGCTGCTGTTGAAGCTTCAGATGTGAAGCCCTGGTCACAAAGCAAAGCTGCTCCCGCAGTTGAGGAGCCTCCTAGGAAAAATAAATCCTGGAGCCTCTGTCATTATCCTGGACCTGTGCAGTGACTCGGGCCACTGATAAAGGCAAGGATGGGTACCCAATCATAAATGCTCCTCATACCTGGGAGACAGCGGAGGGGGTGACCCCTGCTCCCCACCTGCTCAGTGCCTCTTCCTGGGGCACACAATCTCACTCCCTCTTCCCAAGAGCCTGTTAAAGAGAAATCTCTGCTGAGGTCTGGGACGCAGCGAGGGTGCACGTGCAGGCCTGGCTGGCTGAGGCCCCACACTCCCAAGCCTGATCCAGCACAGCATACACCCCTACAACCCTGAACACAGGGAACTGCCAGACCCCACTATTTCTGCAAGGGGAAGACATGCATGAGCAACAACACCTCCCCCGGGCGCCCTGCATCACTCTCACCCAAAAGAATAGTGGAGGGGCAGGCGCAGAGGCAAGGGGGGGTGAGCCACCCCTTGGGACACCTGCATCCCAGCAGAGTCCCGGTTTGAGCCCCAGCTCCTCAGCTCCAGATCCAGTTTCCTGCCAATGCAGCTTGGGAGGCAGCAGATTGCTCAAGTACTTGGATCCCTGCCCCACAGTCAGGAAGCAGCAGACTTAACCCCAGAGCTGCCCTTAACCCACACCCACGGTACGTGTGAGATGTTACCCCAGCCAGTCTGTCCCCAGGACACTTCCTTAGGTGAAGGCTCCACAACACTCATGCACCCGGGTCCCTCCTGAGATTCCCAGGTCATGTCCCTCTCTGGCGACTTAAGTGGCAGTGAGGGGAACCAAAGGCCCCACTGCAGCTTCAAGAGGCACAGGCTCAGGGCAGCTGTTACCAGTTGGGCGTCAGGTGCACACAGCCCTGTGCTGGAGTGAGGCCTGGGATGGGGAGGGCTCTGCCCTCCTCCGGGGCAACCTCCCAGAGCCTCTGGATCCAGAAGTGTCCCTGGCTTGACCACTTGGCACAGAGCTAACCAACTCCTCGAGGCCTTTCCCCCACACCCCCTCCCCAGGTCCACAAACCAATGTCCCAGCTCCCTGTTCCACAACGCACACTGAAACACTCTGCATTTCACGCGCCAGCCTCAGTTCATCACTCATCCACTCCTATGTAATGGCTTTGCTATTTAATGGTGATACAACTTGGTCTTGAGTTTCGCAGATCTCGAGGCCTTCTACTGGCTTTGTGTTTGAGTGCAGATCCCCAAGGACGGGGACTGCACCAATTCAGCCATTCTGCCCAGCACAGGTGCCTCCAGACAGCGACGTTAAATGGTTTGGGCAGCCGCTGGTGTGAGCAGCCACCAGAAGGGAGACCCAGCTCCGTGTGGAAAGACACAGAGATTTCCGGGTGCAAAGAGGCATCGGCATATGCTTACCGGATGTGGTATCTGCTTTGAAAACTCAAGTCTTGGCTGAATTCCTCTCTTTGACTTTGCAGGACACAGCTGAGAACATCACCACATGGGTTTGTGAGAATCAAGCATCCACAAGGGGAACACAGCCTCCCCCTTAACAACTCAGGAGCCGGCAGCCTTGTTCCAGGGCGGCAGCCTCCTGCTGGGCGGCCCCTCCTGCCTTCCTGCAGCCTTCCCTGGGTCCACCACACTTGCGTGTCCACTGAAAACCACATCCGGGGCCAGGCCTTCAGACAGGAGGCTGCCCCGCAGCCGACATGGAGCCAGCTTCATCCAGGCGTCCACTCCTCGATGCTCCCAGGGTGGCCCCACTTCCACTGCTACACCCACTTGGGAGCAGCTTCGCTGTGGACAGGGCGATGGCTGCTGACATAGTGCCTGGTGATTTCTCTTCAACTCAAGGTCGGACTACATGGCACTAATGTGGCACCTGCCCTTGTCCTCCCACTTTTTGGAAAACTTTAAAAGCAAAACCATAATACTCACACTTAAAACTAATTTAGGCAGGAAATAATACAGTAATAAAACACTCCCCAAATGACTCTATATGCACTACCTCATTTGAGACCCACAACGACTACATGACATTGGAAGGCTGTCAATATGCCCATTTCACAGATGAGCATACTGAAGCACAAGGAGGCCAAGTGTTGAATCTGAAAAATCTGAATTCTGAAAGATTAGAGTCACCAGTCTTTCCAGAATGCTGCACTCCTGGAGGACACCCAGTACAGTGTTCAGGAAAGGTCCTGAGTCTCCTAAAGCTATTTGGAATTTGCAAGATGCTCACAGCTGCTGCTGCTAATGTTGGAGAAAAGAAAAAGAAAAAGGTTCCAATGGCCTCACATAGCCTAAAATGGCACTTACATCCACAATGTCCCCCGCATTACCAACTTTTGAATCTGCAAGAATTGTTGACTAGTTTCTCAAGCCTAAGAGCATCCCCCTAACTAACCTCTCTGCTTTAAGACCCAGCAGCTTTCCTGCCCTTGGCTCAGCAAGCTGGGTCTCAGGATCCTTTGTCCCTAACCAAATCTCCTGGCCATTTCTTAAGCTACTGGCAGGCGGCTGGATTTTCCACTTGACATTGTTCAGAGATTAAACTGTTTATCTCATTGTCATACACAGGCCTTTTCGGTTTCCTGCTAACAGATTCAGGTTAGATAAGGATTACAGAAGCGATACTCCTGAGTTCCCCCTCCACACCAGCCTGCAGCCTTTCCCCATACATCTATTTTATTAAATCTGCTATGCAAATAGCTACCCTGTAAAAAGAAAACATTGTACCTCCGTGCATAAGCAGAGGAGCAAACACCAGCTCCTATACAATGGATGAAGCAGCACTTAACAGGAGATCCTGCTGAATTATACATCTTACAATTCCGTCATCAATTGCCATAGAGAAGATGAAAACAAATTGAGCTGAGCCTGGAAAGAATGTCGGGGAAATTGGAAAAACACTTGCTGGGAACTGCCTGGGGGTGCGGTGACCTCCCGGGTCATTGCCCAGGTCCCACCAACTTGCAGCATACCAAGAAGGATCCCAGACTGAGCTGGGGGTGGGGGGTGAGCCAGGGGTGGGCCCCCTCCTCCAGCCTGTAGCCAGTCAGCAGGGCACAAATCCCCGGCTGGGGGTGGGCTAAACTCCTCAGCACCCCACAGTGTCCAAAAACAATTAAGCACTCCTAATATAAAATGTATTACAGCTTCTTATGGTTTATTTATCCTAACTAAATGGGAGGAGGCAGGATACAGAGAACCCTTTAAGAGGGGCAAAGAGAGGTGGGTGTTGTGGGTAGTGGGTTTAAGGGGCCGCTGCGGATGCCTGCAATCTACATTGGAGTGCCTGGTTCAAGTCTCAGCTGCTCCACTTCCAATCCAGCTTCCTGCTAATGTGCCAGGGAGGCAGCAGATGGGCCCAGCCCTGGCTGTTACAGGCACCTGGGGAGTAAGCCAACAGATGGAAGATCTTTCCCTCTCTCTCTCTCTCTCTCTCTGTCCCTCCCATTGTGTCACTATGCCCTTCAAATAAATAATAAAAAATAAATCCTTAAAAAAAAGAAGAATAAAGAAAGAAAATCACTCCAGGACCCAACAAGCCACAGGCAACTGCACCTCATTTGCAGCCTCCCTCAATGCACTGAGACCAGCTTTGCGCCCTGTGTTGCTTCTTGGCCAAGGACGGGCCCTGACCCTGCGTCGTTCACACATATATTTTTATTAGACCCTACGTAATCTGGTCACCAGGTCATTCGAAATCATCCGAGTTCCTTTGCTTGAGATGCTGTATCATTTCATTTTCCCTTTCCGCCCACAATCTTACCACAAAAGTAAAATGCTAGGTTAATAGGGTAACAGTGAGCTTACAAGGGAGAATCTGCTAAGGGAAAATCCACCGCCATCAGCCCAGGTGGAGACATGTTCTATATATTCAGAGATGGAAAAATAAAATCCCATCTTCCCCTTGCCCCAGATCAATCAAACACAAGTATGTACACGGAGGTACATTCTGCTTCCTGCTCATCCATGGCTCCTACTTTTTGGTTATGTATCACACTTAGCAGCTGGTTTGGAGCAAAACAGAAGTCAACATTTCAGGAAATACAAAATGCAGCGCTGAATAGTGGCCTGAAGAGACACCTGTTGTTGAATGGGTTTCCATTACGTAACATCAAGTCAATAAAATGCCCAAGGAAAGCCAACAAGGGGAAAAGATCAGATTTCTCACAGAGAATTCTTCATGGAACTGTGGAGAAACAAGCCTGACAAGTTACTCAAAAGTCCATGGGCTGGTGTACCAGTGGAATCACTACTACAAGTCACTCCTCGGCGCCCAGGCCAGGAAGGCCCTGGCTTGAGGAAGAGACCTCGGAGTGGTCTTCCCACACAGACACTCTGCAAGGTGTCCTGGCTGACCTTGGCCCTTGTGGCACCGTGCACTCCTGCTGACCAAGCTATTCAGCCTGTCTCCCAGAGCCTAAGCCGAACAGGACTCCCCAACCCTGCCACTGAACAAGAGGCAGCTGCAAGCAACTCGCCCTATTCCAAATGGGCAAACTTGGGCTCCTCCCAGCCTGTGAGGTCACAGGTCGCTTAGAAGCGCCAATCCTGCAGAAAGCACTTCCACTCCGGCCTCTTTCCAGCACTACACTGAGGAGGATAAAAATGGAACTTCAACAAAATCCAGACATTGCTACACAGATTTCTTCCAAGGGGCCCAGCGCCCTCTCCAAACACACTCTGCCTAGTTCAAGTCTCGGCTGCTCCACTTCCAATCCAGCTCACTGCTAATGCACCTGGGAAGGCAGCGGAAGGTGGCCCACATGCCCAGGCCCATGCTGTGGCGTTCCAGGCTCCTGGCTTTGGCCTGGACCAATCCGGAACACTGCAGCCATTTGGGTTACAAGTAAACCAGTGGATGGAAGATTTCTCACCCTCTCTGCAACTCTGCCTTTCAAATAAATTTTTTAAAAAATTTTTAAAACTTTTTTTTAATCCTAAAGCCCTGGTGGATTTTTAAGGGTGAACAAGAAGCTTATCCACAAAAGAGATTTTTAAGTGAAAAGAAGGTAAAAAGGGTCCCAGAAGTGCAGTGAACGCTCTGACCTGCTGCCCCCAGCTGTAAAAGGACGATACAGGAGGAAATGAGCCCAGGGCCGCTCCCAGACCCAGATCTGGTTCCTTATGGAAGCTACAGGAAAGTTTTGGTTATTAACAGCAAGCACAGGGACCTGGCTTCCTAAGGAGACCCTGTGTATTTATGGTCTCTTGGATCCAAGGAGACGTGAACTGTCTTCAGGACAACGGCGTTCACTTCTGGGGAAACGCGTCAGGGCTGCTGTCCTCACTGCAGCCCAGGGTGAACGAGGCAGGCCGGTGAGGAGATGACAAGGACCTCGAGGACACACAAGGCTGGTGGCAGAACCACGGCAAGTTGAGCTGGAATATAGTCATGGGATCGGCCTGGCAGATTCTGCCCGCCGTCAGGACGGGAGCCTCGGGTCTGAGGTCGGAGCTGGGTGTTTCTGCTCCATGCTGTGGAGATGGGCCAGGGCCCCGGGTGCTTGATTTCATAGGTTAACAGTGTGCCGCCACAGCAAGGACACCCCTCTCAGGAGAACTGGGAATACGAAATTCTAAGCAGGCAGCAGGTCCACAGTAACGGACTGTTCACACTGCCATGGAGCTCGCAGTTGGGTCTGGTGTGGCTTGGGGAAAAAAACACATCGCTCACACTGCCAGCTCCACCTCGGCACAACGTGAAAAATCATTGCCAGGCAATGTGTCATGGGACTGAGAGCACAACGTGCCCACCCCACAAGGCCAAGTTCTCTAACAAAACCCCAGAACCCTCTGTGCTGACATGTGACACAGCAAGAGCGTTCTAGTTCCTGAGTTAACCCCAAATCACCTGATGATCTCAGAGCTACACAGTCTTTCCTACCAAGATAGAAAACTCTTTCCATTCAATAATTTAAAATCCTACCTTTTGATAACCAAGCTGAAACCGGAGAAGATAAAACAAGCCCAACAATGTTATCAATACTCCTAGGAATATAAATAAACTACACAGGACTAATCTAATCTGCACTTACAGTTGGAGATAGGCGCCAACAGAAATCAGAAAAGTCACTCCACAGCCATTCAGCGCTTAAAAACAAAAGTCCCCAAAATGATTTTTGCAATACCACAACTGCATTGCTCCGAAAGCAGCAACCAAGTGGTTGGTTCGAGAGACTGCCCTGGAAAACATAAAGGCTAGGAAAGTTGTGAGCTGTACCTTGGCAAAGCCTCCACACCTGCATACAAGGGACAACGCTGAAAAGCAACCTTTTCCTCTGTACCCCACCTTCATTTGAGAAGAATTTTGAGCTGGCCGAGTACTTTTATCTTTGGAAAACACAAGGTCTGGGAAATGCTGTTTTGGCTCACCTGAGGGGCCCAAAGCCACAGAGCGCCCTGTGCTTTCAGACTGGCATTCTCACCTCCTCCCTGCACTGCCTCCGTGACCAGTGTGCTTATTCACGGAAATCTTCAGTAGTGTGCGGTCATCGTGGCCCACGCCTTCCCAATGTTGAATTACCAAGAACCATTCTTCTGAAGAGGCCAATCAATCAACTGCCCTCATGTGAAAGCACAAACTTAAGGTGCCCAGTTTTGGCCTCAGCGTGGCCCGAGGTCGGCACCAAAGGATCTTGTCACACATCCAGGCACCCCGATGCATCCCGCACATCCAGCTGGTCTGGAATCCAATGTCCAGAATCACAGCATCATGGAATCGAACAAGACGGACTCCAGGGCGCCATCCCCTGGCCGTGTGCAAATTCCAGGGGCGGGTATTATGGAACAGCAGCTTAAGCCACTGCTTCAGGCACCCACATCCGTTTATCAGGGGGTCTGGGTCCAGTCCCAACTACCCCGTGCTTCTGATCCAGCGTCCTGCTAATGTGGCAGCAGCTGATGGCCCACGTACTCACAAGGGACACCCTGATGCAGGTCCAGGTCCCTGGCTGTGGCCTGGCTCAGCCCCTGCTACCCCAGGCATTCAGGAAGTGAACCAGCAGGTGGGAGATTCGCTCCTTCTGCCTCACTCTCTCTGTCACTCTGCCTTTCAGGTGAATAAATAAATCTTGTTTACTTAAAAAATTAAAATAGGTACATCTTAAAAGGAGAAAACCAAACGAGTCTAAGAGGCAGAGCCTAGGCATGTCCTGTGGCCCCTTCACCATTTGGGTCCTGGTGTCCTCGTCCCCAAACAGGTCAGAGAAACACCCAGACCTCACGTCAGTGACTCGGGGTCCTCCTAGATCTGGAAGCTGCGGACGTCTTGCCAGAAGCATGCTTGCACACACCTGTGGGAAGAAGGCTGCCTTGAACTCGGTCCCACCCGTCTGCACCTTCAACACCTCATCCAGGCCAGAACTTCCCACGTGCAAGCACTCACCACCAGATTTAATTTTTAAAGTGCATTCTTTCCTAAGGCTTTTAAGTTCACTTTGGTTTACCCCCAAATCAAGTTTTTATACGCTTTTTCAAACCATGTAAAACCATTGTAAACATCCTGAGGTCCCCCCCCCCATGGGTATGAGTTATTTTCTCACTAAAAGGGGGCAAAAAGGAGAAGAAAATGACAACAAAATCAGTCAATACAAAAAGTGGGCGGGGCACTGGGATTTTGCTTCCCTGGCTTTTTTTTTAAGCACCAAGAAGGCAGGGGATGTATACTGTACTTTCTTATATAAACCCCCCAGGGAGCCAACCCAGTGTTGTGCTGTTTTGTTTTGTTTGTACACAAAATGGATAGAAGTTTTTGGAATGCATCAATAAAATCTGGGATTTTTTTTAAAGTAAGATGCACCCATACGTTCATGCCGTACCTTAAGCCTGGTGTTCAATGGCCCAGGTGCTCTTCAATGGAAAGACAAAGGAGAGGGAGGACCTGCTGACTGTTAGTTGTGGTTTTGTGAAAGAGCACAGCGCTCAGCGCGAGGAGGCTCTGCTGGAGAACGGGGAGTGTGGAGGGGCTGCCCGGGAGCCCCTGCTGTCCAACACAGCGACCACTCCTCCGCAGGAACACGAGGCTCCAAAGGGTCAGGAAGGCAGGGCGGCGGCATAAAGACCCGTCTCTGAGGCGGTGCTCACACTCCTGGAACACTGAGCGTGCCACTTCAAACCTCTGGGTGTGAGTGAGCGGATGGAGAGTGACGCTGAGCCTGAGCGTGTGTGGGCCTGCGTGAGGCTGAGGGCGTGCGGGCGGGTGGGAGCGAGCGTGCAGGGCTACGGTGCAGGCCAGCAGTGTGGACGGAAGCGGCAGAGTTCAGAAAGGAGGACAGGACGCCATTGGTGCTGCCCCTGCAGAACCGCCAACGGCACTAGCTCAGGTTCGAACCCGGCCCAAATGCCCAGTTGGTCATGGTGTCTGGCCCCTGTAGACAAAACATCAATCTCAGGCCGTCCAGTGAGTTTTGGCCTAGTGAGCAGATGTTCTGATGTCCGAGCTAAGGCCCCGGCCTAACAATCTGTGCAAGGAGACGCAAGCCTTCCTTATCCTGTAAGCACTCCACTGAAGCTCAGAAGTCCCAGCGTCCCATAATTTCCAGGTGGTGACCCACCCACGCCCCCGTCTCCCACTCCCCAGCACCTCACATGATTCAGAGACGGAAGCCAGCAGGGGAACTTCCCCTGGCTCTCTGCTGTGGGCGTCTGAAAACCCGCTTAGAGATGGGAGGTAGGCTGGACCACAAGCCAGCCTCCTTGCTACCTGGGGAGCTGTTAGCTAACTTGAAAACACCACTTCAGCCTCTGATTTGTCCACTGGTAGCCCTCCAGCAAAAGAAACAAAAGGATCCCCTGTCATTGTTTATCTCCCTTAGTTCCAGACAAGAGCTCTTTCCAAACATAGGACATTTAAACCACTTTGGTAATCAGCCACTCGCGGCTGCTAATCTGCAGCCAGAAAGGGCGAATGGAGAGCGGGAGGAATGAAGTGGCGGTGTGTGACCACGCTTCAGGGTTTGCACAGCGAACAAGACGCCTGGGTCCATGCACGCCTCACTCACTAGCTCTCTACCTGCTGTAGGTGTGGGCCACACCTTCAGAGAGCATTTTCCACCCGTCCTGCACCACCGTCCCCTTCCAGGAGGACCGCCCTCCTAAAGGTGCTGTGCCCATAGCCAACAGCAGGTGCGGGCCTTGTGCTGCCCACAAAATGCCAGGGTGACTGGGGCCAGATTTTGCATACATATTTGCCTCCGGGTCATCATCAGAAAGCAGAGTTTCAGGAGGAGAAATGCTTGGCCTCCACAGATTCAGGCTGTGACTTGTGACGTGGAATCAGACAGAAGCATGCTTTTGGAGTGCAGACATCTTAGCGAGGGACGTGGCATGGAAACAGCAAGTTGTGCAGGAGAAAACGATCCAGGTGCAGTGACTAGTGTTTGATATTCAACATGAAGTCAGAAGGCTACCGACAATAAAATGCCAACTCTACCCCTCAAGGCAGCACAACAGCCCCCCCCCCCCCCATGGAGCTGGGAAATTCCCCAGACTCTGGAGGAGCAAAGACAAAGTCCAGCCCCTGTCAGCAGTGCTAGCGCCATCACTTACGTCTTGTTAGGTCCTCTGATCCTGCAGCGAAGACAGTCTACGACTGAGATTAACCATGCAGAGGAGAAAAACTCCTGTCTACAGCTGCAGCCAGAGGGAGACGTCAGTGTGATGAACCCAGAGATGCACCTGACAGCACACCTGCCCAGCATGTGTACTGGCCTACAAGCTCACCTAGCAGGAGGTACCGATCCTGGAGACAGCACCCAGGTGCTTCTCTCCAGCAGTCCAACCTAATGTAACATTCCAGCAAAGATACTGCCCTCCCGCCCGGCTCTTTAATTCAAACATCAAACCGCACCTGAGTTACTCTGCCCACACTGACACTACGATGTCCAGGCCTCAAGTCACTGAGGTTCGGCGGCTCCTCACCCAACAGACCAGCGCGACCACATCTACGGGCTCCGGGGCCCCGGGCCAGGTTTTGCTGGCCTCTCGGCAGAGGCTGAGTTAACTGGATGACATCCTGGTCAGGTGCCATAAGCCACAATGAATCACAGCCTTAAGTGTTTCGCCTGATCGGGCAAAAGCTACACTCAGCATTCTCGCTGTCTTCGAGGATTACCCAGCAAGTTTCTGGCTGCACGCATGAATCCCATCTTCCCAAGAAGAGCGCTGATGTACAAAGCGCTCCGGTGAAAACCTGTTTTTTAGGATGAGCATGGAAACAGCAGCAGGAGTGACTCAGATTTGCTGTCCAAACTACGAAGTGCACGGTCCGTGCCTCTATGTACCCCATCACCACCACCACGCCACCCTCCCCCCAGCAAACACAGCTGGAAGGAAGTATGAGCTGTGACTGCCCAGAGCCCTGGTTACAGTCTTCATGACTCGGGACAAAGCAAGACAGAGAACAAATGGAACATCAAAGGTCTGCTGATATCAGCATGGGTTCTAGAAAGATCTCGGGGCCAGACTTACCACTCGGGGTTTCTGCTGGTCCAGGGTATGCAGGAAGGCGGCGTTGGGATCCAGGGTGCGCTCGGGGTCACTGGAGATGTCCTCCTCTGAGTCGTCATAGGAAGAGGAGAAGCCCGTGGAGGAGGCCGAGGAAGACGAGAGTTTCCTCATTGGCAGGTGGCCCCGGGGGCTTCCCTGGGCTTCCTCCAAGCCTCCGTCCTCCTGGGCACCCACGTCCGTAATGATGACCGCGGGAATGCTGCTGGGGCCGCGGGTCTCTCTCGCCAGAGGTCTGTCCTTCCCCTCTGGGGACAGCAGCTCTGGCCCAGGCTGTGCGTCTCTGTCCTGCGCCAGGCCTTCCCACCTCATTGTCCCCTGCAATGGTGCCCGTGTGCTGCACGTCCAGGCCAGCCCGGCCTCCCCCACGGTGCCCAGCCAAGCCCTGTTGTGCCCAGGCTGCACATTCACCCTGTCCCCAGCAAGGCACTGAGGGTCATTCAGATCTGTCGCTGCTTCCCAAGAGGGCAAAGGCTCCAGCATTCTGCCAGAAGGAATTCCCGCCTCCATCTCCTGGGCCACTGGCTGCGCCGGGCAGCGGCCCCCAAGTAAGCCCAGCAGTGCAGACCCTTCTTCCACTCGGTCAGTGCGCTGCCGTGGCCCCCGGATCACTGGGACCCCACCTGGGGCCTCCCCGGGGCCTCCAGAGCCCAGGACTCCAGGCGGCCTGGCCCAGCCCTGGGCCTCTGAGCTTTGCGCATTCACAGTCGTCTCCTCTGGCCTTTTGCCGGCTTCAGGCACCCTGGAGCCTGGGAGGCCACAGGGCAGAGTTCCCATCCCCACATTCCCAGTGGGTTCTCTGCTGCAAGCCCTGGCCCTCTCCGGGGCTGGGCCTGTGCCGTCGCTGTCCAAAAACTGTCCCCGCATCTCAGAGGCCAGGGTCTCCCGGGAGACTGCTCCCCCAGGCTCGCAGGCCCTCTCAGATGGCTCAGCGAGGGCGGGGGCGTGGGGACGTGGCGGCCAGGTGGATGCGGCTGTTGCCGGGTCTGTGGCCACCACGAAGCTCACTCTGCCCAGCCCCAAGGAGGGAGCTTGGCAGCTCGGAGTTCCCGAAGAAGAGCCCGTCTTGTCAATGTCCGTAGCTGTGGGTGAGCCACCGGGGGGACTGGCAGGGACTCCCTTCTCCGTTCTCACCGAAGTGGCTGGGTGCAGGGCCACTGCTCCTGCTGGGGTGTCCAGGCCAGGGAGTGGTGCCACTCCTTCCGTGTCCTTCGAGGGGCAACGGCTGGGCACCCCTCTCCTCGGCGAGTGGGCCTCGGAAGTCTCTGGGCATTGCTCCCCCCAAGACTTTGTCCTGCGCTCCTCGCCCGGGGCGGACTGAACCAGGACCCTTGTTGGGGGCTGGCTGCTGCTTCGCAAGGGGCAGGGGGAGGGCGAGCGAGCCCTGCCCGGCCGTGGGCTGCGGGGCGCTGGAAGGGCGGAGCTCTGCGCCTGGATGTGCGCCTCGAACATGCCCACTTTCTGGTTCACCTGCACGTTCTGCAGCTCGCGCTGCAGGATCCGCAGCTTCCTCTTGGCCTCCTCGGGCTCCGGCGGCGAGAGAGTGCCGGCGGCCACCACCTGCTGCCCGTCAGCTCCAGGGCGGCCCGCCCAACTCGGGCTGCTCACGCTGCTGCTGCTGCCGCTGCTACTGTTCAGCCTGCGCCGGCCGCTCCGCCAGCCCCCGGGGCTCCGGGGCTCCTCGGGCGACAGCGACTCGGCTGGGGGAAAGAGGAAAGAGGTGCCTCTCCCGGGGCTGAAAACGCTGCCGGGGCTCAGCGTGGCCCTCCCCGAGGACGGGGGCGTCTGACTGCCGCTGGCCCGGGGGCCGCCGCCGCCGCTCTTGCCCTCCTTGGCGCTATTCATGATCACCAGGCTATTGAGCGCATAGCAGTACACAGCCATAGTACTGGGTCCGCCGCGCTGCCCGCCGCCGCCGCGGCTCCCGCTCCCGCTCCGCAGCCGGCGCCGCCTCCTCCCGCCGCTCGCGGCTCAGCCCTGGAGGCGCGGCGGCCGCGGCTCCGCGCACCGAGAGGGCGGCATGGCCTGGGCGGCGGGCCGGGGGCGCGACTGCGGGCGCGCCCCCCGCCCCGCGCTCCATACACACGCGCGCCGCTGTGGAGACACAAGAAGACAAGTCAAGGCCCGAAGGGCGCGGGGCAGGAGGCGGGGGAATCCCGCCGGCGGAGCTCCCACGGAGCCCGGGAGCCCACTCCGTGGACGCTTCACCCGCGGGGCTTGCGGGGCTAGGCGAGCACACGTGCCGGCACTGGACGGCTGTCCCCGCCGCCAACGCGACTGCCAGGGCGCATTTTTCTGGGGATGCCCCACCCCCACCCCACCCCACCCTCTGAAATCGGACATCACCTCCACGTTGGGATGCGCACCGAGGTCCCTTCAAAGCCCCAGTTATAAGATTCAGGTCGGAAACACGCAGATGGGCGAGGCACGAGGCACAATCACTTGGCCACCAAATGTGCTGTGTGCGGGGGCGGCGTCTCCCAGCTTCCCCAGGGTGAGGCCCCCGCGCCACCATCTCCGGTCTCCTCGGTCTGAGCCAACGCTGGCTACCGAGGGGTTTCGGGGGCAGCCCTGCTCCACCCTCTCGGGGCAACGGAGAGAGACTGCCTCTGTCGGAATCGGAGCGGGCCCTGCGTCCCAGAGCCGCCGCGAGCGCCGGGATCTGGGGGCGGGGGGCGTTTGAGTGCTCGCATTTTACCTTCCTGACCCTGGCCTTGGGGCTCTGTCTCTCGGCCTACCACGGCCTGGGCGGGCGACGGGGCCGCGCGGCCCAAGCGTTTTTCAAGTACTGGGGTTGTCGCCTGTTCCTAAACAAGTGTTTTGCTAGCATGCGCGTGCCCGAGGCTCGGCAAGGTCCTCGTACCGGAACCGAAGCTCGGGGACCCCTGCCGCCGCCCCCCGCGGCGCGGGGAACGTGCGTGTATGTGTGTGCATGTGTGTGTGCGCGCGCGTGCGTGCGGGCGTGTGAGTGTGAGCCCGGCCTCTGCGCGCCCTGTTACCCAGGCCGCGGCTGCCCCCGCGGGCTCCGGGACCCGCGCCCCCTCCGGGGAGCTCCCGGCCTAGCGTGGCTGCAGCCGGGCGCGCAGAGCCTGGGGCTCCACACACCTCCCGGGCGGGGGTGGGGGACGGCGCTCAAAGCCCCAGGCGTGGCGCGGCCGGGGGTGCAGGGCTCCTCCACATCCCCAGCAGCCTCGCCCGGCGCCGGCCGAGCCGCCCAGCGGCCGGAGCCCGGGCCGGCCGGCAGCGCGCGGGGGAGACTGCGTCCAGCCAACAGCCCGGAAGGCGGGCGCGACGAGGCACCGAAAACTCTGGTGGCTCCCGCGCCCCCCGGCGCCCCTGCTCCGTCTCCCCAGCCCGGCCCTGTGTGCTGGGAACCCGGAATGCCCGGATCCGCGCCGAGCAGAGAGCGAGGGGAAAACGGGCTCGGAGGCGAGAGCCATTAAAAAGCCGCCAACTTACCTGCAATTCCTCGGATTCCCGGCTGCTGTGCAGACTACATGCCCGGAGCCGCAGACCTCAGAGGGAAGAGACTGCTTTCAGAGTACAAATGCTCCGGAATGATAGCCCCAGCACGCTTGGGAAGACCGTAAAAAGGACTGTGAAAGAGGGGAGGCTGCTCGGCGAGGGGCCGGCTCAGCCGGGGAGACGCTACCCCTGCCAGCGGCTGCTCCCGGCCACTTCGGTGTTTGTTCAATGTAAGATTTAAAAAAAAAAAAAAAAAGTTGGTGGGGGGGGAGGGAGGAGGGAGAAAGGCGGGGGCTCGGGGGAGGAAGGCAGGAAGGAAGTTGTGAGCCTGTCTGGGGTTGAACTCAGCGGAACAAGTTTTTCTTTTCTTCTTTTTTTTTTTTTTTTTCTATTGCTTGGCAAGACCGAGGGAGGGAAACACTTAAAAAAAAGTTTCCATTGTTAGCTAACAAAAAAAAAAAAAAAAAGGTCTTTTTAAACTTCTGCGGGTTAAAGATATACGATTGATTTTCCACCCTTCCATGGAGGCTTGCTGATGTCTGGCTTTATGCAACTATATATTTTTTTAATTTGCAATAAAGTTCTGGGCGTGTGTTCTCCAGAAAGCAAATCCAGGGGACCATTTTAGCTTTTAAACTCGGCGAAAATTCTTTCTACGGGTGTGTGTTCTTTTCACAAATATGCAAATTTAAAGAAGGTGTGCTGAGGGCGCCATCCTTGCAAAGCTGCAAATTTCAAGTGCATCTCTGCAGGAGGGTTTTGTTACGTTGGCGGGGCTGCTAGCTGCCGCTGGTTTGGCGGTGCAGTGGCTGATGTGTAAACAAGCCCTTGTGCTGCACATTTATCTATGGATGCAGTCAGCTAATGTGACCTTCGCATATTTTGCACATAATTCTCGAGTTATTTGAAGAACAAACCAGACTGTCCTGAAGCCAAGAAGGCCTGAGCAGTCTCTGAGGCCCCCTCCCCCAAGCTCAGGCCCCTGCATACTGGGTGGTTGTCACCAGCAGCAGCAGGGCAGGGAAAGGAGCATCAGCCAGCATTACTGGGCGGGAGGATGCAGCCCCAGTGAAGCCTGCAAGAGTGCTTTGCACAGTTCTCCAAAGCTGTACAGCATTTAGTGGACAGAGGGAAAACAGCTGCAAGCTCAGGAGATTTGAAACTGCAGAGCCTGGATTGGTCCAGACACCCTGATCGGCTAAAATTCAGATGGAAATGTTGGCTTTGCTTGCAGCCCAGAAGTCTCTGGCTTGTTTATGTAACAATACTGTTCCAGTGAGCAAAGCAACCTGCTGCTCAGTCAGTCAGGGGAAGACTCGCTTCACTCTGAAACCAAGAGATCTTCCAGCCAACAATTCCTGGGAATCAGACACTTGTATCCCTTCACATTTTTAAAAATACATCGTGGATGGGGCCGCCCCTGTGGCGTAGTGGGTAAAGCTACTGCCTGCAGTACCAGCATCCCATATGGGCACCAGTTCAGGTCCTGGCTGCTCCACTTCTGATCCAGCTCTCTGCTATGGCCTGGGAAAGCAGTAGAAGATGGCTCAAGTCCTTGGGCCCCTGCACCCCCATGGGAGACCCAGAGGAAACTCCTGGCTCCTGCCTTCGGATTGACGCAGCTTCAGCCATTGTGGCCATCTGGGGAGTGAACCAGCGGATGGAAGACCTCTCTGGCTCTGTCTCTGCCTCTGCTTCTCTAACTCTCCCTTTCAAATAATTAAATAAATGTTTTAAACACACACACACACACACATGTCATGGAAGGACTGAACCTAATTCCCCCCCCCACCCCCAATCTCCCCTCCCACATAAAAAACACACACAATGGGGCTAAGAAGAAAAAAAAAAGGCCCAGAGTTTATTCAGGTGTTAACTCAGGAGCTGGGTAATTCTTCAGACTGAGAACCAGGCCTATGTTTGCCCCTAATTTGGTTCCCTAGTGGGGAGAAAAAGTAGCTGCCAGTTCCTAGGAGAGCCACTCTCTGTAGTGGGCCGCTGTTCTAGGAGATGCCAGCCCCCAGTCAGGTATCCCAGTGAAAGCAACGGGAGGACCCTGTCCACACTCAGCGCAGACGCTTAGCCTCCCAGCTCCTGGGAATCCTCACTGTCACCGCCCAGCCACACAGCTGAGAAGCCCAGGCTGCCTGAGTGTGCAGTCTGCCTGCAGAGCCCTTGGCCGGAGGCAGCTGGCAGCTGGCAGGTGTGACCCTCAGAAGGGATCCTGCCCTGGGTCGGAGTATGTGATCATCCTGCCAGTCTAACCATGCCGCCAAGAGCAGTGGGCATTGGGGGAAAGCTGAAACTTTCTGAAATCCGGGTTTGAGATCTATCAAATAATGTACATGTATTACATTCTAAAAGACATGCTTTTTTTTTTCAAAAGCAGGCTTGTAACCCCTGGCATTTCATACCAAGGAAGACCCAGATGTAGTGTTGCTAGCCCAGAATCTGCCCTACACATCACAAATACTCAATACACAGCTATTTCTGGAACGGGCATCTTCAGCACCCAGAGGCCCTTTCTTCCCAGGCCGCTGCCGCTCTGCTCCCTTGGTGGTAGCACCAGCAACAGCAGAGGGGTTTGGTCCTGCCAGGCACTTCTCTCTATCTTCAGAAACTGTGAAGTCTGGCCCTATGTAGACAGCCATGCCCATATTCAGGGATGTAAAACTACATGAGAGATGCCAGTTGGCAGCCCACATGCCCTTCTCAGAGACAGCCTGCCCAGCTCCATGAATGGAAACACTAGGTACCAAAGGCCCATTCTGAGCCCAGAGCTGCTTAGAGTAGGAAGGACACTAATCCCAAGACAGCTCATCCCCAGGCTGGCTAACGACTTGGAGTAAAAACACGAGCTGGTCCGCTGGATTCCGTTTGTGGGACCTAGAAACGCTTCTTACAGGACCTGTGCAGAAAGATCATGAATCTTGGGGCCCAGGGGCACATGAGAGAGCAATGAGGAATAAGCCAGGAATGAGCACAGGACGTCCAGGTAAGCAGAGACGGGAGCACCAGAGGTGTCAAGAGAAGCCGCGGCACTGCGTGCAAGCACGGAGTGAGAAAGTAGGAAGCCTCACGCACGGGTGGCCTCCCAGAGCCCGTTCCCGTAAGGCCTGGCAGGGGTCTGGGTCCTCCCTGAGGTTAGGTCAGATTCTGCAGAGCTTCCCTAACAAACTTGCCTCCACTCATGCTAGCCAAGCACGGCTCTGCTCCTTGAAACCCTAAGTGCTCTGCCCACAAGGAAGGCCCATCGTTGGGTCCAACTCACTAGGCCTTTAGCAATCTCCTGACGTGGAGAAGCAGATGACTTCTGTGGCTCCCCTCCAGTGGGGAAGCCCAGCAGACACTTCCGAAAGGGTGAACTCCATAGTCTGGAGGTGGGAGCAGGAAGACTTACAGACTGCTTTCCCAGCGTGGCCTGGCTTCATGGAGGCTCTCTGGCTAATCGTGGGACTGGCTCCTTGGTTTCCCCCATTACCTTAGCTCTAGGGGACCAGCCCAGGCCAAGGAAACCTGAGAGACACAGAGAAGCCAGAACTCTAGCTGTTCATCTAGGAGGGTCAAGGGGGACTCCACCTTGTGTTCCCAGAATGCCTTTTCCTGTTATCTTAACTCCCCTTTCCCACCTTGGCCCGGGGCAGATTGGAGGTCTGGGACCACTCCTCCCCTCCTCTGGGTGGGCCAAGAGACATATACGTGAGTTCCTTCTATTCTGACTTTCCTTCTCCAAGACACGTTACCTCCTTCAGCCATTTATTGCCTGCCCCTCCATGGGAGAACATGAGAACATGTGGGCTGCCCTTCTGGGGCTTTTCCATTTTACCCAACTCACATCTCCCGCTGGATTGCTCATGACACCTTCCAGATCCTCTCTGGCCACACTGCCTTTCTCACCGTCTGGGCTCACTGTCCTCTCTAGAACTTCTCTCCCACGGTCATTCCAGCTGCGCCGCCTGTCCTGCAGGTCTTCTCTGATGGCCCAGCCTGCACCCACTTCCTCCTCCCACAGGTCCCTGCACCAGCACCGCCCACTCAGCACCCTCCTATGCTTCCTGCTGCTAGTGCACTCTTCACTCTCTCTGGAAGACCCCTGAGGGGGGAGAGCAGCTGTGTCCTCTGTAGGGAACTCCCGACCCCAGCAGCCTGATACCCTGCCTTACATATGGAAGCTCAGTCGTGATTAATTTTGTCATCTTCAAACAGAACTACTTAAAAAAATAGGCTTATTTATTTAAACATTCATGCAGTCTCGGGACCCTCTGCCACTAGTAGGGGACAAAATCTGGAAGAACAAAATGCAAATAGCAAATTATATGATTTAGGGTTTTGGAGGTTTTTTAAAAAGATTTATTTTATTTAATTAAAAAAAGAGTTACAGAGAAAGGTAGAGACAGAGCGGGGGTGTGGGAGGGTCTTCCATCCACAGGGTTAACTCCCTGGCAAAGGCCAGAGCTGAGCCAATCCAAAGCCAGAAGCCAGGAGCCAAGAGCTTTTTCTGGGTCTCCCACACGACTGCAGGGGCCCAAGCACTTGGGCCATCCTCTACTGCTTTCCCAGGCCATGGTAGAGAGCTGGATCAGAGTGAAGCAGCTGGGACTCAAACAGGTACCCGTATGGGATGGCAGCACTTAAGGCTGGGGCTTTAACCTGCAAAAGAGTAAGTTCATTTGTATATTCCTACCCACTCCCCAACCCCTACACTCCTCCTATCTGAGCCCTGATTAGATGTCTTCCTGGGCACACCCCATGTTATAATAGCTTATTCCTCATGTATTCCCTCATAACTCAAAAAGTCACTAAACACGCCCCCTCATTACGCAGCCCTGCTGCCATCTGCTACCTTCTGCCTCCTCCTAAGAATTGACTCCTGTGTCACCTGCAGGGCCTGGGGTAGGGAAGGGACTCGATCTGAACGCTCAACACCTTGAGTTCAGGGAAGGGCAACCGCAGGCTTTTCTGCCTCTCCACAACCTGAGGGGCATTTGGTGGTGGTGCTGGAGAGGGCAAAGCAAGCTGACCAGAGTATGTCTGCAGCAACGCATAAGAGACTTCTCTGTGTACACCCAGGTGTGTCTGAGCATGGCAACAGTGATCCTCCAAGTTTCAATATGGCTTTTCAGCCGTCTGAACAAGGGATGGCGGTTGAATCAGCACTGTTGCAAGTCAGACCCAGGCAGGGAGACCCAAAAGCTGTGGAACAGCCGTCTTCAGAGTGGGTTTCCTAAACACAGATGTTTTCATCGTCTGGAAGCCGCCATGAACTGATCAGAAATGGATTGAAAAGATGTGATCTGGCTTTTCGTGTCTACACGGGAGCTGAGCCAGCTTCACCACTCCTGTTGAAATGCAGCGTCAAGACTGCATTTTCACCGAAAGGGAGACGTTGGCTGTCAATTTCAGATACTGACTGTAAGGTGTTGCACTCCGCCCTTCTCCTGGGATTCCCCTCCCATGAGCCCACACTTGTTTGTAACTGAAAAGGCTGCCCTTGGTTCACATCTGTAGTGGTGAAGGAGGGAGGCACAGCCTCGGCAACCCTCCTGGGCAGCCAGATTTCTATGGAACTCATGGGCCCTGCACGTAGAACAAAAATAAGTGGTGAGGAAAGCATTCAGGATGAGGAAGTTACACGCAACTGACAAAGCATCTTCTTTGACAGAGGGGGCCTTGGGTCTGAAGGATCCCAACCAGGAAGCCCGGGAGAGCCACAGAGCCCCTGAGCCCATCTGGCTCCATCGTGTAAGATTTTAGCAAGGGGAAGGAAGTGTTCAATTTCCACATAGGGGAGGTGGCACCGTTGCATAGTGGGTAAAGCTGCCACCTGCCGTGCCGGCATCCCATATGGGTGCCAGTTCAAGACCTGGCTGCTCCAATTCTGATCCAGCTTTCTACTAATTCACCTGGGAAAGCAGCAGAGGATGACCCAAGTCCTTGGACCCCCTGCGCCCAGGAAGAAGCTCCTGGGTCCTGCCTCCAGATTGTCACAGCTCCAGCCATTGTGGCCATCTGGGGAGTGAGCCAGTGGATGGAAGACCTCTCTCTGCATCTGCCTCTCTCTAACTCTGCCTTTCAAATAAATAAATAAATAAAAGAATTTCTATACCGGGTCTTTAAGAGTGGAGTCTCAGCAGATGTCCCCCGGCTAATGTCCTAGCACACACACACACACACACAGCTCTCTCCAGCAGGACCAGGGCATTTCTCTCCCTTTGCTTACAATGAGGAGACAGCAACAGCAGCAGGAGACTCTGTCTCTGTTGCCTGCATGGCACCCTCAGTCCACAATGCAGGTGCAGCCACTGACACAGCTGGTTCAGCCTTGTTTAACTTGTGAGCACCTGGCTTCAGCTCTGGGCATTAGTATCAATGCCATTCGGGGACTCGTTCAACCATGTCTAGGTTTCCCAGGCCAGAGGCTGGGATGAGAACACACACACGCACTAGAAGAGGAGTGGGGCTTAAACCCAGTGTGGTACGTGGGAAAATAGCTCAGAGTACCAAGGAGCACAGTGGTGGGGCTGGCCTTGGGCTAAGCGAGGAGGTGATGTGGCAGTGGACTGGAAAGGATGAGTAGGAGTTCACATGCAAGGGCCCTGCCCCCATCGGGGGGGGGGGGCAGGTTGGGGGAGTGATGAGTCAGCAGGGCTGGAGTGTGGGGCGAGAGGGGTTGGATGGTGTGGAGAAGAGACTGGAATAAGAAGCTGGAGGACACGTTGTGAGGTTCCTTAATGGATAAGCTAAATTAGCCAATTTTTATTAAAAACGATAGGATGCCATTGGGGAGTTTTAAGCAGAGAGTGACAATTAGCATTTTAGAAAGTTTTAGAAAGTTCTCTTGGAGGAGAAAGAGGAAGAGGCCAGTTCAGTGTGACCCCAAATGTCCATAGGGGTCCTGTGCCGGGCACTAGGACCTCAAAGCTAAGTAAAACACCACCCTTGCCTTTTAGGAGCATGCACCCGACAGGGGAGGGTGTGACTTACCCACTGCATGGACATCACTGTCTTAAAGCTACACACATGCATGATCACATATGTATCGTCTGTGACATGCAGTGGGGCTTAGCTGTGTCCTCTGCCTCAGTTGCAGTCAGGGGGTCAGCTGGGGCTGGGGCTTCCTCAGAGGCTCTGCTAGGGAGGAATCCGCATTGGGGTTCTCGTTGTTTGCAGGATTCTGCACTTGCTGGCTTTGGTCAGAGGTACCCTCAGCTCTTTGCCATGTGGGTCTCAACGTGGCCACTTCTGTGCAAGCTGAGAACGCGACGGAATCGCAGTCGGCTATAGCATAACGGAATCTAACGTGAGGTAGTAAAGCAGGACACAAGCCAACAGAAGTGAGGACCCACCACTCTGCTCAGAAACGAGTCACAGGGCCCCTCCCCCCAAGGGGAGGGCACCCCCACCCCGGGCCAGGAACTCCTACAGGCAGGAACTCTTCAGTGCCTTCCAGGGCTGTGTCTAGAAGGGAAACAGATCTTAAACTGTCCCAGAATGAGGAGGGGGAGAATGAGGCAGCAGCATTCCCTGGGGGCTGTGAGAGCCAGAGAGGAGACCTGGACCCACTTGGAGAGGAAGAGAATTTTTTTCTTGAGGGGCACAGTTAGCAGATTGTTACTGTGGTCCTGGGTAAGGTGTCAGATACGGGGCGGGCATTCAGCCTAGTGGATAAGACATGCACACTCACACCCCACATCAGAGTGCCTGGGCTCTGGCTCCTAACTGCAGTCTCCTGCCAGGATCCACAGGGCCAGGCAACACACCCAGCACAGGGGACCAGGAAACCCACTCAGTGTGGCTAGGAGCTCCTAACCCAACATGCTGTGCTGAGAGGTAGAAGAGAACTTGCCAAGGCCATTCCAGATTCTACTAAGATACCCTGGGCGGCCGGCTTTGTGGCACAGCAGGTTAAGCTGCCACCTACAATGCCAGCATCCCATAGTGGAGCGCTGGTTCAAGTCCCAGATGCTCCACTTTTGAGCTAGCTCCCTGCAGAGGAAGATGGCTCAAGAACTTGGGCCTCTGCTACCCACGTGGGGACACAGATGGAGTTCTTGGCTCCTCGCTTCTGGATTTGGCCTGGACCAAGCCCCAGTGATCGTGGCCATTTAGGGAGTGAACCAGTGGATAGAGATTTCCTCTGTCACTCTGCTTCTCAAATAAATAAAGATAAATCTTTATTTAAAAAGTGATTAAATAGAAAAATGGAAGAAGACAAATTCATTCGAGAAACGTGAGTGAGCAGCTCCATGCCAGGCCGTCTTCTAGGTGGTGAGGGCAGAGCAGAGAGCAAACCAGCCCCAACCCCTGACCTCAGAGACCGCACTTCAGTGGGTGACACGGGGTAGCAAACCAGTGTGCTGAGCACCACGGGGACCAAACCACTCAGCAAGTGAGGGGGTGTGGGGAAGGCTGAGGTACTGTTTCCCCGCGATGGTCAGGGATGCTGGCATGTGTCTGAGCAGGGATGCGCAGGGAGCAAAGGAGGGAGGCAGTCAACTAGCCACCAGGGCGGGGCCTTCCCCACAGGAAGCAAGAGCGAATTGCTGAGCCAAGGAACAAGTCACAGTTGTGGCAGGGACAGAGCAAGGGAGGAGAGTTGCAGAGAGTAAGATCAGGGAGACACTGTGGGTTTTGCCTGGGGAGTGCATGGGAGCTGCTGGAAGGCCCACTGGCTGCCGGGGAGGGGTGGAGGTGGGAAGAGGGGACAGGGGAAGGGCAGGGTGCAGGCAGCCAGAGTGTTTAGGGGGCCTCTGTGGGTGTGGAAGATGAGCAGAGGCGGGACCCAGGGGGAAGGTGGAGGCGCTGCTGAGAGGTGGAGCTGGATGCACGCGAAGGGGTCACCAGGTGGTGAAGGACCCCTCTCTAACCTCTCACTCACACAGGTGCACGAACCCAGCTATTCACGAGCGTGTTTCAGAAAGCTTGTGGAAAATGGCATTGAGAGAGAAGATTTTTTTGGTGCAAAAAATATTGAAATCCATGCATAAGAGGGGTCTTCAAAAATTCATGAAAATGCATATTATGAATAAACTATGTATGGATTTATGACTGGGAGTCTCTCATCGCCAAAAAAGAAAATTGTTCTTAATGCCTCTTTTGTACTATAAACATTAAATATGAACCATTCATGTTTCCAAACATCTGCAGTGAGAAATTGAAGATGACTTTAAAGAATAACTTGATTCCATGAAGTACTTATGGTATTGCTTAAAGAATGGTTATTGATCGTTAGTTTGATGAATAGTGTTCCTTTCTTTAGAAAACCTATAGCCTCTCATACATTCAGAGCCAAATGTTCCCCCAGCTGGTTGAAAGTCAGCTAAGAGTGCTGCAGTTCAAAAGACTCAAACCATCCCATCTTCCCGCCCATCCATCCAGCGGCCTGTTTGCATGAGCAGTGTCTGAGTTGTTACTGTGGGCTGAATGATGGACACAGGTTAAGAGGGTCGCAGAGAGCAGTATCCGAGTGTTGGGTGGTGTAGAAGGGCAGAGATTTGGTCTCTGGTCTTGGCGCAGCTGTTAACCTTCACGCCTCTGTAACTGTGGGCAAGGCCCTTCATTTGTCTGAGATTTCGGTTTGAATCTCCAAGTGGTTTTACGACTGGAACACAAGCTTCACCAAGTCATTATCCCACCTTTAAAGGAAAAGAATTCTCAAGCGCCTTCCAGTGCTGACAAACTCCTCTCTTCCAAAGCTACTGAAGCGCGTGCAAACATAGAGTTGTGTATAACTCCTTATGACTAGAAGCCTGAGTAGCGACAATGGGAAAATTTTAAAGAAAATTCCCCCTCTGCCACTCCCATAGACAAATATGAGGTTACTTCAAAAATTCACTCAAAAACTGCATGGAAAACAAAAATAGAAGATATGTTGATCTCTGGGCAAAAACATTGAAATTCTTCACACAAAAACCTTTGAAGACCACATATTGTGAAATAACTACACATGGATATCAAAAGGCTTTTGCACCAAAATATACTTTTCACTCCATTTTCCATGAACTTTTTGAAGTCTTGCATAGCTTTCAGCCTTTTTAAATTGGCTGACTATAAGAGAGCCATTTTACATCATTATTCTGTGTATCCTTAGGCCTACCATCAGGGGTCTACAGAGACAGGTGTGAGATAAACACGGTGTATAAACAGAACAATACATTCAAGTAAAAGCTTCATGGAACTTACCCTTAGTAAGTGTGGTGCACTCTGATAGCTTCTTTTCACTCCATTCTATTTCGCTGCTCGGATCCACTAAGGCTGGTTTCGCCCCCCTGTGACAGGGGTGGGGGTGGGAGTGCAGTCTTCAGCCTGGAATGCATTAGACTCTGGAGGCGGAAACTGCCTTCCCAGCAGAGTCCACGGTCAAAATTCATTGAAAGGAAGGGATGAGGTTAATTATTAATACGCTTTCAATTTGAACAACCTGATAGGAGAACAGAACTCAGAGATTACGCATTTAACCTCATGCCCAGCACTTTGTAAGACTTAACAACAAAATTATCTACAGTAAAAATCTGTTTAATTTGGTCACAGTTAGTGCTTCATGTTTTTCATGATTAATCTTTAATTTTTGTGACAATTGACGGTCACCCTTCCTCCAAAGTCTCAGCTAAGTGGCTGAAGAGGAATGAAACTTCAGAAGACAAACTTGTGCCCACCCGACAGGCACAGTCCTTTCTGGCTCGGGTGTGCATGTGACAGTTCAGGAACCAAAGCCCATGGAGTCCAAGGCTACTTTGCTTCAACCCAAATTCCCAATTTCCAATCCCTGGAACAGCACACAGGGGTCCTAGGGACACTGAACTTGGAGATTCAGAATGACTTCATCACTCTAGCCCTAAAGAGGTCTAAGGATGTGAAATAGGTGGGGAGGAGTCAGGGTGAAGACCAAGAGCCCAGGACCCCTGTCCCAATCAATAAGACAGCTGACTCAGTCTCAAAGTCACAGCTCGTTTCCAGGCCCTGAGTCATCAGTGGAGATCAGCTTTCCCAGTGTCTTCTCTGGGCCTTTGGTCTGACACTCAGCACTCCATGCCTTGAGCTTGTCTGCTCCCATGCCCCTCTGCCCCATGGGTTGGGTATTAAAATGCCCAGGCGCTGCTGAATTTTTAAAACCTCAAATACCGTGCATGTCAGTGAACGCAAAGAGCACCTTTCCTGTTGCTAAAAGGCAGTTGGTCTCACCTGTTCTGAGGTTACACAAACCTGCAATTTCTTCTTGCACCTTGCAAACATGTGATGGCAGGGCAGAATGGGGAAGCAGACAATGGGACACGAGAAAGTCCAATTGGGCACAAATGTGGCACATGTGTCTACATGTCTTTTTTTCCCCTCCAATTTCTAAGAAACATGTTCTGGAACCTAGAGCTAGTAGAATCAGATTTCTTTCCCTCCGATCCCACTTCCACTTTAAATGCTGTTAAGTGGCTGCCTCCTCTGCCCGTTCTCTTCTAACTCCACTGACTCACACTTCGCCTTTGCTGATAACTCCCCAGATCCTTCCAGCTCCGCTGTCTCTCAATATCAGCCCCATATTTCAGATGACTCTAGGAATTGAGTTCCTGCCTCCCACATGGGAGACCTGGATTGAGTTTCTGGATGCTGGAGGCTTCTGCCCCTGTCCAGCCATGGCCATTGCAAGTGTTTGGCAAGTGACCCAGTAGTGAAGAGCTCTCTTTCTCCCTCTGCCTCTCAAATGAACATCCTACAAAAATTACTACAACAGATACTGAAGACTCACACGAGGATGTTCACGACAGTACTGATCATGCTAGAAAAACACCTGAATCGATAAGACAATGGATAGATACATACATTGCAGTATGTTCACAAAATTGAACGCATGACTGCCGTGATAAAAAATGAGCCAGAGGGCAGGCATTTGGCACAGGGGTTAAGGCACTGCTTGGGACACCTGCACATCATATCAGAGAGCCTGATTTGAGTCCCAGCTCTGCTCTGACCCCAGCTTCCTGCTGATACACACCTTGGGAGGCAGCAGATGATGGCTCCAGTACATGGATCCTGACACCCAGGTGGGAGACCCAGATTAAGCTCCCAGCTCCTGGCTTCAGCCTGGCCCAGGTTCAGCTACTGTGAGCATTTGAGGGGTGGGGGAGGTGAACCAGTGGATTGGAGTCTGTATGTCTCTCTCTCTCTCTCTTGGTCTCTCTGGTTGTTAAGAAATAAAATTAAATAATGTATTATTTAAGGGTAAATTTGTGGTTAATCTAGAAGGAAAACAGGACAATGATTTCTTCTGAGGGTTGTGAGGGAAATGGGCTCAGCAATAGTCGCAACATTCGAGTTGAGAAGGAGGGCCAAGAACTCACAGTGCTCATTTTATTAAGATGACTTCAAGGGCTGGCGTTGTGATACAGAAGGTTAATCCTCTGCCTGGGATACCAGCACCCCATATGAGCACTGGTTCAAGTTGTGGCTGCTCCACTTCTGATCCAGCTCCCTGATAATGCACCGGGGAAAGCAGTGGAAGAGGGCCCAAGTCCTTGGGCCCCTGCCACCCATGTGGGTTACCTGGATGAAGTTCCTCTCCCTCTGTAACTCTGCCTTTCAAATAAATAAATATATCTTTTTCAAAATATTTCTTAAAGTATTGAGGTTCTTCATGCTCTTTTACAGGTATCTATACTCCTTAAGAATAAAAGAAACAAAAGTCTAGGATTTAAAAAAAAATACTTTTATTGAGGGCCTGCACTGTGGCACAGTTGTTTAAGCTGCAGTCTGCAGCACCGACATCCTGTAAAGGAGCCTGTTCAAGCCCTAGCTGCTCCGTTTCCAATCCAGCTCCCTGTAAAGGGCCTGGGAAAGCAGCAGAAGACGGACCAAGTGCTTGGGCTCCTCCCCATGTGAGACCCAGAGGAAGCTCCTGGCTCCTGGCTTTGACCTGGCCCAGCCCTGGCCATTGTGGCCATTTGGGGAGTGAACTAGCAGATAGAAGATCTCTTCTCTGTCTCTCCCTCTGTTATTCTGACTTTTAAATATATATATATATGTATATATATCTATATGTATAATATCTATATTAAAGATGCTGTTTCAGTAGAAGTGCAAAGGCACAGCCTGAAACAGAAAAGAGCTCACGGACTGTCCTGCCAAGAGTCCTCTCAGGGAAGAACACCCGCTCGTTGTGAGTCCACCTTTTAAAGAAATGAGAAACTCAAGAATAGAGCAAGCAGTGTAAAAGGACTTAGAGAGGATATTGAATCTATTTCAATACAGAATTCTGGCTAAAAAGGAAAAAGAGTGGAATGATGACTACCGCACAGAACACACATGTTATAAACTTGGATAATAGCACCTCTCTAGTGAAAATCCAGAGGTGAGCTTTCACATCTGGCCTTGTCAAATAAGCTAATGTGAAATTGCTTCCCTGCCCTAAAAAGGAGTGTAGAACAGGCATGACAGAGGAGACAACTGTTGGCAGGGCTGCCGCCGGTCAGGGCAGGGAAAGGCACCCTTAGGAGCACTCTCTGGACCGTAGCAAAGAGATGGAGCCAATGCAGAGACAGGAGGAAGGTGTGTGGAAGCTGTTGGGACCTACAGGGGTGTGGACTGGAGAGGGTGCCCCAGGGAGCATGAGCGTGAGTGTGGGAGTTCCCGGCCAAGGACTGGAAAGAGACAGAAAGGCTGAGCTAGGAGCAGCCACCGTATGGCTGAGAGCTGCATGGCGAACCAGGGCCCCGTAGACCTGGGGGCCACAGTGGACTGGTGTTGCAGAGTATACAGGGCCTCCTACTGGGCCCCTGAAAGGACAAAATGGAAAGACAAGTTAATGTGGCAGTGGAACACCCCCACGTACAGTCAGGAAGAGTCTAGAGTCTGAACTAGCAGAAACCAAGTCAGTCCCAAAGGCAGAAGAAGCACACTCGGGGCACAGAGATGAGACCTCACTAAATCGGAGAGGAGTTTACGTGAACCCAGCGCCCGATTCAAAGTCCGTTCTGGATGCACTCGGAGCACTCCGACCTGTGTCCATGCAGAATGAAAACATGTAAATAAAGTGTTGTAAAGAGAGAAAATAATATAGGCTTTTCAAGAAATGGCAAGAATGCCTAGGAATTATGATTTGTCCCTGAATCCCAAAGGTAACGGGTCTTTTGTTTTGCCTGTGGGATTCCTGCATATTTTGAAACTCCAGCTAAGGTACCCCATCTTCTTTCTGTGTTTGAAAAAACAAAAACTGTCCGTATTACCAAGGCTGCTGGTTGCAAATGCCAGACAACCAGTGTAACCCAGCCTGGGCGAAGGGATACTTTATTGGTTCAGGTAACTGGGAGTGGTTGGAGGTTCAGCTCCAGAGGTTCAGAAAAATCTTTCTCGCTCTCCCCATCTCCTTCTCTCTCTCTCTTGCTCTCTCTCCCTTCCTCCTCTTTCTCCTCCTCATTCCCATCCTCCAACTCTTCTTCTGCTCTCTGCCTTAGGTTCAATTGCTCTCCACCTAAAGTTAGTCACCCTGGGAGCTCCAGTGTGCATTGCTTTCATTGTTGCTGAAGCTCTTGACCCCAAAGACAGAAATCGCACTCCGCTAATAAGTTTGTGAAAGTCATGAGGAGCTCCTCAGTGCTCTTGGGTTGTGCCACATCTTACCCCTGAGCCAGTGAGCGTCAACAGAAAGAGAGAATATTCTGATGGCCAGGCTGGGGTCCCCACCCTCCACTGGGATCTGTCCCACCTGACCACATGGAAGGGTTCCCCACAAGACAGATGGGCTCAGCTACCTGGAGACAGAAAGGACCCAATGCTAGGTGTCGGGGAGGGAGATGCCCACAGCTCTTCATTTTTCTCTCCCACTGCGAAGAATCAACACCTCCCTTGCCTGATTTCCTGTCACATTGGTTTCTTCCTGCACTGTTATTTCCATGGAGCACGCTGGTTGTGCACGCTGGTTGCCTCTGCCCTTGCTCCTTTGGGGTTCCAGCGTCTGGCACAAGCTATAGGCACTCCCCAGCTAACGTACTCGAATTTCCTACAGGTCAAACCCTGTTGGTGGTCCTCTGTGAACTAGTTTACTCTTCACAGCAACACTAGGAGGTAGGTTTTGTTATCCTCTATTGAAATACTTGTTGACTAAGTTAATGAACATGTCATGGTTTTTAAAAAGTCACCAGCTGAAGGCTGTTATGGAGCTCAAAGTTTGTGCACCGTAGCTGAAGGGACTTTCTTGTGGTCAAAGGGAGCCATTGTCTTGGGAGAACCTCCCTGTAGGTAGTGCGTCTGACCGCACAACTGCGGTGGGGTGACCTCCCCTGGAGACGCTGGACAAGTGCCAGTGACGCGGCCTGGAGGCAGAAGACACCAGCCACCACACACCCCTGCCACCTCCACCCACGGACCCAGTAGCATCATAAAATGGCTGGGTTCCCCCTGGGGCCCGCAAACAAAGGAACAACTGCCTTTTGGAGTAAGTAATCCTGATCCTGGCTGTGGTCCAAGACACACAGAAGGGATCCCTCTGGCAGACGAATCATGGAGCTGCAAGGCAAGAGGGACCTTCAACTGTGCTTTTGTCTCAAGATGAGGAAACAGTGCCCGTGGAGGTGAAAGCCGTTGTCCAAGGTCGCGCCGCCGGTGAGCGCAGCAGCTAGAAATGGACCCAGATCGTTTTCTCTGTCCCCTGAGGCTTTGGCTGCGCTGAATCTCAAAGGATTTCCAGCTGGAACTTCAGGACCCGGAGGCAGAGTCGCTAACCGGAGCAGGTGGGCTCCACGTCTTGACGTTCGTTTCCTGTAAACTTGTTCCGGAGCGGCCTTGGTTCAGGGTCCGTCTGAGGTGGGAAGTACAGGACAGATGTGTGTTCTGTTGTGGGGAAGCCTCCATGCTCACGATGGTGCAGACGGCACCTGAGAGCTGGTATGCTCCGTGAGCCAGTTCTGGTAAAATTCCTCCAGGGTGGGACAGCAGAGCAGGCAGACTCCAGGTTCGGCTCAGCACAACCCAGGACCCTCTGACCCCATTAGTTTGGCAGGGACCCTCTCCCTGCAGTGGACATCTCTGCCCCCATGCATTGGCGGCATCCTTCCACTTCTGGCTCCCAGCCTGCCAGGGTGGCCTCTTCCAACCCCTGGACAATGTTTAACTCTATACTGGAGAGTTTCCAGCTGATCTGCGGCTGTTGGTCCTGTTTTTTTTTTTTTTGTTTGTTTGTTTGTTTGTTTTTTGTTGTTGTTGTTGTTGTTTTTTTCCTGCAATTTGGATCTAGACCTGGTCAGAACATCGGAATACCTGCTGCTCTTCTGAAATAACAGACCCGGATACCCTGGAGCTCCACAGCCGCAGGCCCACTAACACGTGGGCAGACCCCAAGGCCAGAGCAAGAAGGAAGCGCCACACGCTGAATAAATGAAGGCAACAAGCTGTTAAGTAAAACAAGTGCCAGCCTACATCTTGATAAGCTTTTCCTTGTAACAAAACTTTTTAAAAACATGCAAAGCTTGGAGCCAGTGTTGTGGCACAGCAGGTAAAACAGCTGTCTGGGACACTGACATCCCATATAGACACTGGTTCAAGTCCTAGCTGCTCCACTTCTGATCCGGCTCCCTGCTAATGGCCTGGGAAAAGCAGCAGAAGATGGCCCAAGTGCTTGGACCCCTGACACCCACGTTGAAGATCCAGATGAAACTCTTGGCTCCTGGCTTCGGCCTGACCCAGCCCTGGCCATTGTGGCCATCTGGAGAATGAACCAGCGAGTTGAAGATCTCTCTCTCTCTTTTTCTTTCAAGTAAATAAAAAAATAAATCTTTATATATATATGTATATATGTATATGTATATGTATATGTATTGTGTGTGTATAAAGTTGTGACCTCATATGACAAGTCAACAAATTATCTAAGACATTTGCATTTTATTATTATAGGACATGTCTAGTCTTCTGCTGATGGCTTGGTAATATCTAGATAAATGGCAAAATAAACACATACACAATTCACGTATTATTTCTATAAAACTTATTTTTCTTACCTTCATTTAGCAACATTTTAAGAAAGATTTATTTTATTTATTTGAAAGGCAGCATGACAGACAGAGAGACAAATAGAGAGCTCTTTCACCTGCTGGTTTATTCCCCAAATGGTTGCAACAGTCAGGATTGGACCAGACCAAAGCCAGGAAGCAGGAAATCCATCCTGATCTCCCATGTGGGTAGCAGGGATCCAAGTACTTGGGTCATCATCCACTGCTTCCCAGGCACACTAGCAGGGAGCTGGATCAGAAGCAGAGCAGCCGGGACTGGAACATGCACTCTGATTTGAGATGCAGGCGTCCCAAGCAGTGGCTTAACCTACTGTACCATAATTCCTACCTTTTAGCAACATTATTAATTATATTATTATAATAAAGATGTTCACATTTCTTTACCATTAACAGTAATAACCTAAGGAATTAAATAATAAAAGCGATTATATTCCAAGTATACAATTTGTAATATATTAAAAAAGAAACAAATTAAAACTCTGTTTTAAAAACTTTTTTCTTCTAAAACATTAAATTTTTTCTATAAAATTAAAAGCCAACTTATAAATTATAATTAATGAATATGAACATTTTAGATATAATTTACTTATGCAAAGATGAAACTTTTACTTGGTTTACTTAAGATGTAATTAAATCTTAGTACATCATTTTACAAAAATAAAATCACTTGCAATTTTGGTGTTTTGCTCCCAACTCTTTAATATAACATGAAAAATGAATATCACACTTCACATTCATTGCATCTAGATCCATAAGCTGTCAATCCTCATGATCACAAAGTCCGTATTTATGGCTTCACCTACTTGTGAAAATTTCTTTGTAATCTCACAGTCAACACCCAGTGCTTTTGAGGTCATTCGCACACGAGTACAGGGCCATGAAAAATGAGTCACCCCACTCACACGTTCCCAGCAGGGATCAAACAAGGTGACACCCTGTCTTCCTCTTTCAGCCCTTGTCCTGTAACCAAGTACCCTTTCCTAGCTCTATAAAATACCACAGTTTTTAAAAGTGTTTTATTTTTTGTTGATGATCTTGCCTTTGAAGAGGGTCCCCAAGAGTAGAACACCCTGCCGCGTGTTCCTTTGTAGAGAACATACGTGTATCCAGTAAGCTTCATTCAGGCCGGGGGTATAGCAGTGTTGGCCATGAGGTCACTGGTAGTGAATCAGCAAGAGATATTTTAAAGACGGAAAGCAAGGCTGTGTATTGATTGGCTGGTGAAATGTGACTAGTGGCTCACAGGAGCCCAGTCCCGTGTTTCCCCCCGGGGAGCAAAGGTGCAGTACTCCTGTCCACAAATTCAGTGTTCATGTTGATTTTATAGAACGCAGCTACTATGGATAGTGAGAACTGACTGCATATAGAGACTTAAGAATGATGTTTCCTGGGGCCAGCGCTGTGGTGCAGAGGGTTAAAGCCCTGGCCTGAACTGCCGGCATCCTCTATGGGCACCTGTTCTAGTCCTGGCTACTCCACTTCCAATGCAGCTCTCTGCAATGGCCTGGGGAAGCAGTGGAAAATGGCCCAAGTCCTTGGGCTCCTGCACCCCTGGAGACTCAGAAGAAGCTCCTGGCTCCTGGCTTTGGATCGGCACAGCTCCAGCCATTGGGGCCATCTGGAGAGTGAACCAGCAGATGGAAGACCTCTCTCTTTGTCTCTACCTCTCTCTGTAACTCTGTATTTTAAATAAATAAAATAAATCTTTTTAAAAAATAAAGAATGATGTTTCCTACTGCAAAGTATTCCAAGGCTGGCTCATGCAACTATGGCAGATACTACATGAGCGAGGGCTTCTGGAACCACGAGTGGGAATCTAAAGAGTTAAGAAAGTGGATGTTAGGGGCCAGTGTGGTGCAGTGGGCTAAGCTGGTGCACCGAGCACTCATAGCTGAGTACTGGTTTGAGATCCGGCTACTCTGCCTCCAAACCAGCTCCCTGCTCATGGGCCAAGGAAGGCAATGGAAGATGGTCGTAGTAGTTGGTGCTGCGTAGTGCTTCCCCTGCACCCATGCTGAGAAGAACTTAACTTGTTTGTCCTTTCTCTAAACTCTTTCACTGCTCAAATCTTCCCATACTCCAACAAGCGTCCATGGCCAAGGCTGGCCGTGATGCAGTCTACAAACTTCATGGCATGCCAATGTCGTTGCTTTTTGTTGCGAAAATATAGAACAACCACTGTAGAGGAGCCTTTCTCTGGAGCCTGCACAGTGTTGTCAACAGGACAGGGGTTTGGGCTTGCAGGCTGCTCTGGGCCAACATACAGCACCGGACACCGGTGACAAAGCCTTCTGCGTGTTACTTGACACACTCGTTTTTACTGTGCATGTATTTGATGTACAGGACCCTTTAAACCATGGGCCCCCGGGGCAGAATATAGACACGGATCCCAGCGACTGTGGATTAAAAATGTTCCAAGAAGAAATTGTGTCAGAACTGAGCATGTGCAGATATTTTTTCTTGTCATAGACTGACATGGTATTAGGTTCTGTGAGTCATTTGAGAGGATGCGCCCAGGGTCACCGTTTAAATACAGGCCTTGAGCGTCCGAGGTGTTGCCATCCACACGCACCCGGAACCAGTTCCCGCAGACACAGAGTTGACTGAGGATTGTTCCTGACACGACCGACGGCTCCTCGCTCTCTAGTCCTTCTGAGGAGGTGTCCAAACAGAACTCTGAGAGGGTTCTTCTGCTACTCCCTTGTTCCAACGACCTCCAGGATCTCTGAAATGGGTAGTGAAGTGTGTGTGTGTGCGCGCGCACACGCATGTATATGTGCGCACACGCGCATGTGAGTGTGTGTGTTTCCAAAACAGTGTTTGTATTTCATTGTTTTTGCAGTCCTCCTTTCATAAGAACTTTGTTTATTTTTTTTATGTAAAATAAGATGGATGGTTCTCTTTGGTCACCCCACCAATGTCCTAAAAAACAAACAGAATTTTTCTTTTTATAAAATATACCTTGTTTGTCACGCAAGCCCTTGCGTGGTCTCTCTGCCCAATTCTAGAAGCCCGGGAGTGTTGAGCAAGCCTCCGTGGTGTGAGTCTGCCACTCTGTGCCTGCCTTCCCTCCTCCCCTTCTGCCTCTGTTTCCTTCCTTGGGGGTTAGCACCCAGTACTGCCCACTGCTGCTTACCTGTGTGACCTGCAGACAACCTCTGGGTCTCCGATTCGCATTTGTAAAGACAGGAAGTTGATGGCTAGCTCACAGGAGTCATGGTGATGGCACTGAAGCTGCCTCCCTGACAGGTGGAGGGCTGAGCCCAGCACAGGGGGGAATCTTCTGTCCAAGTTCCTGTCCTTGTCGCCATCCCCTCAAGGAGAGGATTTGACTCATCCCTCGCTCCCTGCCACCCAGAGAATTTCACTGAATGTGGAGCCCTTCCCAGGGCAGCAGCAAGGAGGCATTAAAGATGAGTGTTGCTCTTCTGTGGTCCAGGCAGGCCCATGGGCAGAGCTGCTGCTCACCACCCCCCCAGGGCCACTGACAAGCAGGGCTGGCCGGGCTCCTTTTGAGCTTAGACTGCCTCATCAAATGTGGTTTGGACAACAAGAATGAAACACATGAAGCCATTTGCATCCCGAGGTGTCAGATCTGCCTTCCAGGAGTGGGAGTACCAACAAGGAAATCCCTGGTCCCGCTCTCAGCCAGGGCTGGGCAGCTCCCCGGCACCCCTCCTGGAGAAAGAGATTGCAGGGGAGCAGGGGGCCAGGGACTCAGGCTCGGGGTTTGGTCAGCTGTGTGTTGCGAGCAGCGTGAGGAAGCAGATAGGTTCCATTGAAAAATGAGGGGGCAGTGAGGACGTCGAGTTACGGAGAAAGAGGAAGAAGGAAGCCGTGGGTCAAGGACCAGGAACCTGAGACAGGGGCTGGGCCAGTCTCAGAGGAGAAGAGGAAACAGAGTTGGAAGAACATTCGTCCTGCCCCTCTGCCTTCCTGATGCCATGAAAGCTGTGTCGCGCAGCTACAAGCGGCCAGGTGCTGCGTGGAGCTCAAGGGATGGGTTGCCGCTTGGGAGCCCGTGTGGAGGGGAGAAGCAAACAAGTGCTGTCCACACTGACCGAGGCCAGCACAGAGAACGGGAGGAGAGAACGAGGAGGGGTCCTGGGACTGCCCTTGTGATGGGGGTGATGAGGTGGGGTTGTGTTGGCCCCAGGGTAGAGGGAAGGGCACTGCAGGCAAGGGGGTCTGCCTCTCCTGGCCTCCTGCGCTAGCTTGTCCGTGGCCTGGGACCGGGAAGAGTGATCGCGGTGCGATGGGAAAGTGTGCTGCCTGTCCCAGGTGAGGGGGGGACTGGCAGGACACAGTGCAGAGGTGGGCTCGCCGTGCTGCTCCTGGAGGCGGGGATCACCAGGGAAGTGGATGCCACAGCACCGGCGATGACGCTGGCAGTGACATTTGGGAGTGGTATTTATCAGCCCTCTCTGGCCTAAAGGCCCGTTTTCTAACAAAGAGCTCGTACCTTTGAAGTGGAATTAGCACATCATATGTCCTACATGCATACTTATTTGCAAAAATAGCACTACAAAGACCTAACTAGGTCATGGAAATCACATAGAGGAAGGGAAAAAAGGAACACATTTATAATGAAAAATGCGTATTTAATATGAAAATGCCTCAGGAAGACATCAGCAGGGGTGAAACACTGGCAGCCACACTCAGCATCCCACAGCCACGAATGACCGCGACCAGCACAGCCTATGCAGTACTAGCGGTAGACTCACTTGGTGGAGCAAGGACCCCAGCAGCTTTGCGTTATTTGATGTGATTGTCTGAATAAAGCAAAGTGCAGTTTTCCCTGGAAAACAGTGGCTGCTTATGAAAGAAGCACTGAGTCTCTATGTCAAACAGGGGTAGGAGCTAGCCTCAGTGACACACAATCAGGTATACCAGCTGCCCGGAGTCTCAACAGCCGTCCCTGTGGGAATCAGTTCCCTGTGACTGCTGTAACTAGGACCACAAACTAAGTGGCTTAGAAAAGCACAACTCTATTCTCTCTCCCAGTTCTGAGAGTCGGAAGTCCAGACTCAGTTTCTGGAAGTTGTCACCACGGCTGACTCTTAGGCAGGCTCGGAGGATAGAGTCTTGGATGTTGCCTCATTCAGCTTCTAGAGGAGCTGGGAATCTGTCTCCCTGGAGGCCTAGGGGTGTGTATGGGACACCTGCACACAAAACCGGGCATTGTTAGGAAGGGAAAGGATGCCCGTGGGACCCGACAAAGGTGCAGGACAGAGCAGAGTGGCATATCCGCGGACAAGCGGGCCTTGGTGTGACTTTGGTACAGGCGGGCAACAGCACTATGGGAGATGAACAAAAGGTGAGCAGAGAGTTGGCCGTTTAATTTAGCTAATATAATCAGTTTCCCTTGTTCCTCAGCCAGGCTTTCCACTACTCACTCACCAGCTCGAAATGCTCTGCCTGGGGCCTGGGGGTATCTGGCCCTCAGAGTGACTGCATTTTCACTGTGTATCAGTCACTGGGCACTCTGGTGTATACATCAGTGTCTGAGAAGCAGGTTAATGTTAATTGGTCCCTGAAAAAATGGGCACACACATATACTCCCGCCCCAGTGTGTGTCATCAGGTTCCTGAGCCTGCACAACTGAACTTGACCTGTGGTGAATCTGCCAAGTCAACCGTGACTCCAAGAGGCCTCCTGCTAACGAGCCATCCCGCTGATGCCCCATGACCCTCTCCTGGCTGCCACATCCCATCCGCCATCCACCTCTTGGGCTGATTTTGCAGGTGAAGAACCTGAGGCTCACAGAGGTGGAACGACCACTCTGGGGGGCACGGCCAACAGTCTGGGGAGCCAGCAGGCAGACCCAAGTTTGGCAGACCACAGAGGTCTCATCCCCTTACGCTGGCACTGAGCTCTAGGTGGAGGCTGCAAAGGAAGCCAGCTGTGACCGCACACCCTACTGGGCATCCTCATGCAAGGCCAGAGAGGCACACACACGCGTGCCCCGTGTCCTGGGCTCTCGTCCGACTCTTCTGCTCCCTCGTCCCCAGGCTCTGCGCGTCCTTCTCCCTTCCTTCCAGCCAGGACAACAAGAGCACTATGAATCAGCAGGAAAGTGGCCTTTTCCGAAACCAAATAAGGCGCCAGGCCCTACAACCAGCAAGCACCCCCACAAGGTTTTACGAATTCAGAGTGTGGCCCACAAAAGGGAGGGTTCCTGGGGCCACAGAGACAGCCTGTGTGAGCTCCGAAGGCTGCCCACCTCTGTTTATTGGGAACAATCACTCCTCCAGCCCAAAACACATCTCCATAATAGGGAAGAGCATTTGCAGCCCGAGCAGGAGTTTTTATTCTTAGGGCCGGAAAAGAGCGGAAGATGTTTCTAGGGCCTGCGATGTGTCAACCTCGAAGTTTTCATTTCTCCCCTCCCCTCGCATCCCCCCAGCCCTGGGTTTTTTGGCCTTCTGCTTGCATGAACATTTATGTCGCATCTTGACACTGTTGAGATAATCCATAGCCGCTTCTTAGGGGTGAGAGGAACTGGAAGCTGCAGGAAATGCAATCACAGTTTCCACGGTGCAGAAAGGCAGCTGAGCTGCTGGAGAATGGAATGGGAGGGGAATCTGGACCTTGCCTCATGGGCCCTCAGAGTGGGAGAGGGGCTCTGGCGTCCAGGGCCAGGCCTTCGCGATGCAGGAGCCCCGGGCAGGACAGAGAGGCCAAGCTGCTGGGACGGACAACGTCCTCAGGCCACGGCTCTGCCCCCTTTCTCCCCTGCAGGCCCAGACAAGGCACCGGCATCCCACTGTTGGTGGCCACTGTTTGCTAGGGCATTTTGGTTTTTGAAGCAAAGAGAATGAGCTGCCTAGAGGGAAAAGTTGCAGAGGACCCAAAAAGCACTTTGATCGCCTTCGTTCATTCATTCATTCATCCATTCATTCGTTCATCCTCCCATTCAGCACCTCTGCATGTGAGAAGGCCGCGGGTGTCCAGGAAAGTCACGCGCAGGCAGGTCTTTGGAAGCAGGACGCTGAGCTGAACTGTGACTGCTGGCCAGAGGCTTTGCGGTGTGGGCAGGGAGGGAGACCGCCGGGGAGGAGTGTTTGGGTCCAGAGGAGCAGTCCCCGCCCTCGGGCACCGTGTGAGTCCCGTTCCTCCAGACTGGCCACTGCTGGCCCCACTTCTTCCCCCTGGATCTCTTCCGGCCATGCCAGTGTCCTTCCTTCAGGACTCAGCTTGGTCGCTGGGGCTGTCGTGAGTGACAACTGCTAAAGCAGCTGAGGGCTGGGTTTGGTCCAAAGGTTGGGGTTTGGCCTGTCCCCCAGTGCCTCCCGGCCTGAGCCATTTGACTTCCGGTCTCTGGAATTCAGCCTCCGTCTCTACAAACTGGAGGTCGTCACAGTTTCTGTCCCAATTAGATGAGGGCACATCAAAAAGCTCATGGAAAACAGAATGAAAAGATAAATTTATTTTTTGGTGTGAAAAATATTGACATCCAGGCATAGGTTTTAACTCATCTGCATTTACGTGAGCTTCAGGAAGCCCCCTCTTAGTGAAATCAGGAGTTTTTCTGCCCACCATTTGTAGCTCCAGAGCACCAGGTACCCCCAAGCTGAGGGGATGGGGACTGACATGGTAACCTCTGTGCTGTCTGTGAGAACCTCCTTGCAAATGCGCAGATCTGCAAACATTCCCTTTTATGACTTTATTAAAATAAGTGGCCCAAATGTCCATCGACCCATGAAAAAGCAAATCGTGTTATACACATGTGATGGGATATCTATTTTAAGTTTTATTATTAATTTTTAAAAAAGATTTCTATATTTATTTGAAAGTCAGAGTTACACAGAGAGAGAGAGTCTTCCGTCTGCTGGTTCACTCCCCAGATGGCCGCAACGGTCAGGGCTGGGCCAGGCTGAAGCCAGGAGCCAGGAGCTTCTTCCAAGTCTCCCATGTGGGTGCCAGGGCCCAAGCACTTGGGCTACACCACAGCCCTTCTTTATTATAATTTGAAAGGCAGAGAAACAGAGAGAGACAGGGGTCTTTCACCTACTAGATCACTGCCCAGATGCCCACAACAGCCGGAGCTGGGCCAGGCGCAAGCTAGAAGCCCACACTCAGTGAAGGTCTCCATGTGAGTGGCAGTGACCCGCGGACCAGAGCCATCACCTGCTGCCTGCCAGAGGCCACAGGAGCAGGAAGCTGGTGGGAAGCGGGGCAGGGAGGAGGCAGCCTGAGGATGTCTTCACTGCTGCACCCCAAGGCCGGCCGGGACTGAAGAGACTCCAGCCCGGAATGGAAGCAGCGATACGATGCGGACCAACCTTGAAACACGCTACCTGAAAGAAGCCAGACGCGAAAGGTCATGTATTGTTTGATTCCACTGACGCGAAATATTTAGAGTAGATAAATCCGTAGAGACCTAACAGCGATGGGCGGTTGCCAGAGGCTGGGGGTGGGGGCCAGGGCGTGAACCCGCGAGACAGGTGTGCCGTCTTCCTCTGAGTGGCAGAGGAAGTGGGTGTGCAGCACTGGGGATTACTAACCCCGAAGGGACTGTTCACTTTAAGATGGTGAATGTCATGTCCTGTGAATTCCATCTCAGTAGTTTTTTGTTTTGTTTTGTTTTTTTAAATAAAGAAAGCCAATTAAGTGATGGTGTTTTGAGAGTAGGGTTTGTCGTAGCAGTTAGGACCCAGGTTGGGACACCTGCATCCAACGTCAGGGTGCCTGGGTTTGAGTCCTGGCTCTGCTTCTGATTCCAACTTCCTGCTAATGCACACCCTGGGTGGCAGCAGGTGATAGCTCAAGTACTTGGGCCCCTGCCACCCATGTGGGAGACCCAGACGGAGTTCCTGGTTCCTGGCTTCAGCCTGGCCCAGGTCTGGCTGTTGCAGGCATTTGGGGAATGAGCCAGAAAATGGAAGATCTCCGTCCTCTCTCTCCCTCCCTGTCCTTATGAAATAAACAAAACTTAAATAGAAATTTGAAAAAATAGCTGCAAAAATGAAATTTTCAAAAATTATGAAGTTCATTAGTTGTGTCAAAAATGAAAACTCTGGATAAAATATGTTCCCACATAATTCACTTTTGTTTAAATACTAGAGACAAGGTTAAGTACGAAGACACCGTCATCTCAGATGCAAGCGATTCTCTGTCTGGAACAAAAGATTTCTGGGAACTCGTTACATAAACAGCACCATTTCTAAGCCTTCGGAAAGGCTGCTTGCATTAGTTTGGTGCAGGCCTGGTGGCAAGTCCCAGGGAAGCCCAGAGTGACAGTAGCTTAAGCTCTGTTCCCTTCTCAGACTTAGGAAGCCTGGGCTGGAGCTTCCGCCCACCATGGCTTCCTTGGTGTGGCCCTGTCGCCTGTGATTTCCATTTCCAAGGCCCAGGGATGGCTCCTGGAGCACCAGCCAATTCTGTCGCAGGCCAGGAAGCAGAGAAGATGAAGAGAAGGCCATCCCCCCTTTTTCCAAGGACACTTCGGAGAAACTGTGCCTTCTGCGACACCATACTTGTGAGAAGGGGCTGGGAAGGGCCATCTCTGTCCCCAGCCACGTGTCAGGGCACAGGGACTTGCAGCCATTTTGGTACCACAAGGTCTTTGGCACCCATGGGAAACCTGTGGATTCCCTCTCAGAACAATGCTTTTTAAATAATAAGATTACAAAGGAATCTAATTACATTAAAATATGGCCTTATTGACAAAGTCATGGAGCTCTGAGGACCCCAAAGGAAGACTCCCTTCTACCACATGGACAAAGGGGACCACGACCAGCCACTGGTATGCCGCAGAGGCACCCAAGCAGTGTCACGCCCACTGAGCATCTGAAGGCTGGCTGCGCCTTGCGGGCCAGGTGAGCACTCGGAAGTGGGCCTCTCCCCTCAGCCCGTCCTCCTCCAGCTATGCTAAATGCTTCATAAAACCCAATATTCTGCTCCTAACAAAGGGTAAGCAGACAGGCTGGGGCTGGTGGACCAGATCTGAGCGCGCTCAAGATAGGGGATTAGTTACATGTGGTGGACTTGGGGGAGGGGAGAGAGACAGGGCACAACCGATTTTGACAAAGTCGAGGGAACGTGCTTTGAGGAGGGGTAGGGGACGCAAGGGGTGGGGATGGGAGAGGCAGGACAGCCCCACCTCGGGCCGGGAGCAGCGGTTGTGAGCAGAGGGTATGGGTTTGACTGTTCAGAAGCAGAGGATTAGGATCTTGACACCAAAGGTATGGAAGACACTTGGGCAGTGTCTTTGTACGTAGGTTGGTGTGTAACAATATTTGCTGTCTTTTAATTGTTTAATTTTGCACAATGTGGCATTTCAATATCTATAAAAAATGTCTTATGATCAGACCAGGCAGAAAAAATATTTCAAATGAACTAGAAGGACAAATTTCAAAATTCTCACAGGGGTTTTTCCCAGCAATATGAACAGGGTGGTAGTTACAGGGACTGAAGTTTGTCTGTGATGCACTAGTTCCTTAAAAAAAAAAAAAAAAGAAAGAAAGAAAGAAAAAGACTGGAGGCAAATGTAAACCATACAAAATATAAACTATTTTTAAACGATTTATTTTATTTATTTGAAAGAGAGAGGCAGAGACAGAGAGGTCGGTTTTCCATCCACTGGTTCACTCCCCAGATGGCTGCAATGCCCGGAGCTGTGCCGATCCGAAGCCAGGAGCCAGGAGCTTCTTCTGGGTCTCCCACATGGGTGCAGGGGCCTAAGGACTTGGGCCATCTTCTACTGCTTTCCCAGGCCATAGCAGAGAGCTGGATCGGAGGAGGAGTAGCCGGGACTAGAACCAGCGCCCTTATGGGATGCAGGCACTTCAGACCAGGGCTTTAACCTGCTGTGCCATAGTGCTGGCCCCAACAAAATATAAGCTATTAAGGACAAGCTTCTGTTATGTAGTTCTTTGGCTTTTGCTTCTCTAGTTGAAAATATTTCAAGTTTCAAAATAGTAATTGCCACCTTTTTTTTGTCTTTTGACTTATTTACTTCTTTGAAAGGCAAAGAAACAAAGAAACAAGACAGAGCTCATATTCTCTGGGTCACTTCCCAAATGTCCACAACAGCCAGGGCTGCACCAGGAAAAAGCCAGGTCTCCCACGCGAATGGCAGGGACTCAAGTACTTGGGCCACCTACTGTGTCCAAGTGGCAGGACGTCAGACACAGCAGTGGAGCTGGAACTCCACCCCAGGCTTCCTGGTATAGGACGCAGGCATCCCCAGCGGCATCTTATTCACTGCATCACATGCCTGCCCCTGAAAACACTAGCTATCATTTTTAAAAGTTTAAATGGAGGCTGGCATTGTGGCATAGCAGGATAAGCCATGGCTTGTGATGCCAGCATTCCATGGCAGGGCACTCGTTCAGGTCCTGGCCACTTCGCTTCCAATCCAGCTCCCTGCTAATGTGCCCAGAAAGGAAGTGGAAGATGGCCCAGGTACCTGGGCCCCTGCCACCATGTGGGAGATCAGGATGAAATTTGTAGCTCCTGGCTTTGGCCTGGCCCGGCCCAGCCTATTTTGGCCATCTGGGGAGTGAACCCCTGGATAGAAGCTCTCTCTCTGTCCATCTCTTTGTCTCTCTTCCTTTCAAATAAATAAATAAATAAATCATTTAAAAAAAAAAAGCTTAAGTGCACTTTTATTCTATTCTGGATATGACCTGTCTGGATAGGACCTGGAAACTGGGAGTGAACTGGCGCTTTCCTTAAATGTCCCTTAGTCTGGGATGTGCTCCTGCCTCCTCCCTGTCCAGCCACTGTCCGGATTCCACCCTCATGGAATCACGCCCACCTCCTCCCCAGACGGCCCAGCCTGCCTTGATTTCTCCTTCGGGGGACTTCTATCACAGCTCACTCATTTTAGTGGGTATCCTGGGACTGAATTTAACCTGCCTCTCCCACAAAATTCCCCAGAACCCCTAAAGCCACAGGCACTCAGATGTGGAGCTCCTTTGCCCCCCACCCCTTCCATTCCCACAGCAAACATCACCAGTCCACCTCACCACTGCTTCACACTGAGCTCGGACACAGCCCCAACAGAGAAGAATCCGCAACTGCCAATTGCAGAACGAATCCTCTTCCCACCCTGCCTGTCCTTCTTCCACAGATTCTAAATACCAGTGTTGTTCCCAAGAGAGACTCAGAAGGACCCAGCGTCATCCTGAAAACCCAGGGGTTACAAAAACCTTAGGTCGCTGGCGCCACGGCTCATTTGGCTAATCCTCTGCCTGCGGCGCCGGCACACCGGGTTCTAGTCCCGGTTGGGGCACCGGTTCTGTCACAGTTGCTCCTCTTCCAGGCCAGCTCTCTGCTGTGGCCTGGGAAGGCAGCGGAGGGTGGCCCAAGTGCTTGGGCCCTGTACCCCATGGGAGACCAGGAGGAAGCACCTGGCTTCGGATAGGTGCAGCGCGCTGGCCGTAGCAGCCATTTTGGGGGTGAACCAATGGAAAAAAGGAAGACCTTTCTCTCTCTCTCTCTCTCTCACTAACTCTGCCTGTCAAAAAACAAAACAAAACAAAACAAAAAACCTTAGGTCAAGTTGAAGAAAGCTCAACACACCCAGCGACTGAGCCGAGGGTCTGAAAGTGTGAAAGACATCAGTGTGGGAGCTGGTAAACGGATAATAGGGCAAGAGACTAATGCGATCCCTAGCGCCCTGTTCCCTGGGAGAGCTGAAGCTCAGGTTCAAGGGCACAGACTCTTTGTCATCACTGGGGGAGGAGCAAGCTTTCCCTACGCTCTCTGGAGGCCTTGGGAAAGGCCCAGGGCAGGGCAAGAGGAGCTGGGTCAGGGTCGCTCCCTGGTGTCCTGGCGGGTGGGAGGTGGGGGTGGGGTGGCTGGGCTGGAACCTCAGGCTGAGACTCTTGACCTCTCACTGGACCCCAAGAATCGTCAGAGCCCTGAACAAAATATGCCAAACAAGGTGACTGCCAAAGCCTCTTCGTGACAGCGTCACCAGTGGGTGTCTTGTGTTTTGGTCCCAGCTTCGTCATTTTATCCCCCTACTTTTGAACATTCCCGCAACGAAAAGGGAAGGAAACAGGTCCCAGAGGACAAGCGATGTTTTTGAGAAAGTGGGACTATGGCTCTATATTTGGACTTGGAGGGGGAGAGCAAAGCGTATCACCCACCCAGAAACAGGACCTGGAAACTGGGAGCAAACAGAAAAGTTCTCCAACAAAGAAGCCCCCGCGGTGTCTGGTCACTCATTCATTCATTCACTCTGGCATTCATTTGTTCAGTGATCACGCACCGGGGGGATGAAAGAGAGCGAAGCAGACAGAACCCCTGCCCTCATACAGTGCTGGTCCCGGAGGAGGGGGCGCAGTGTTTAGCAGACGCCCACACAGAGCACTGCTCAGTGACAACAGGGCTCAGGGTCTGGAGGAGAGGCTGTGAGAGCCCCGTGCAAGCGTGGGGAAGCAGTAACTGCACCCCCAGTCCCAGCTCTGGGGCCCCACACCGTCCCTGCTCACTGTGCCCCTGCCAGGCTCTTCCTCCCCAGCCCACCCTGCTAGCCCTCCCACGGCCCTGCTTTCTGCATTCAGTAGCTCCGCCACACACGATTGCTCCCTGTTGCCAAACATCTCAAGGCTGAAGGCCTCCGGCTGGCTCGCCCTGTCCTGAGGAGCTCACCTCCCAGGGTGTTCAGGAGCCCCCCAGTCCCTTGGCTGGGGCTCCTGCCATGGCAGCTCTCTCATGCTCTGCCAGCACCCCCACCCTGCACCTGGGGTGGAGGGCAGAGCTCAGGGTGTCTGCTGCTTCCCTATTTCAGCTCCACAAGCCAACCACGTACCTGAGCAGGAATTTTCATCCACTCGAGCTTTAATTCCCACCATGCTCAGCTCAGCGCTGGCCACACGCACAGCGTCTTCCTGGAGCTCCTTGTGGCTGGCCCACTGCTTCTTAAATGACAGGTGTTTTCAGTCTGTTCCACCTCCGTGTTTGGTGTTTGTGCCGTGAGCTTGGAAAATGTCTTCCTTCCCTGCGGTCTCCCATTTCACCATAGGCAAAGTGGGAGGAACAGCGAGGCCCTTTGTGCACACAGCAAGCCAGGGAGAGGGCACGTGGGACCGTGAGGTAAGGGGCAGAGAAGGAGGTGGGGGCAGTCCCACCTGCCTCGGTCTCCACGCGGAACTGAGAGGCAGCTGGGACCCACGGCGCTCGGCGGCCTTCCTAACCTTGCAGGAGCTACCTGGGGTTGCCTGGAGTTCCCAGACGAAGTCTGGGCCAACCACACACACCACCCAGCCTGAACACTGCAGCCGGCCTTGGAGTGGGGAATAGTGTATGGGACGGGGGCTTGAGCAAGGGACATGTGTGCTAATGTCCCGTAGGGGAGGTTGTCTCGGAGTTGTAGGAGGGAGGTCGAAATGGTGGATTTCTTGACCATTTTGGTGGTTGATGAGGACGTCTGCAGAGAATACTGGTGTCCAGGGCCATCTTGGAAACATCCCAGAACATGTGAGATGCACCAAAGTCATCCGGATTGTCCCATGACCTTGGCCTCCGCAGCTCGGCAGCTCTACCGACCTGACTTCCTGTGCTCGTTCTGTTTTTCCAGCGTATCTTTCCGACAGCCCACCCTGGCCTGTGCTCTCTGACTCTTGCAACCTGAAAAAGGCAACACCTGGGCTCAGTGGCCCATGTCCACCCACTGTGAGAGCAGAGCGCCAGGTCAGCGCGGTCAGAGAGCCCGCCAGAGCTGTGGCTGGCCAACGTGGGAGCCAGGGGTTTGAACTCGGATCTGCTTTATCCCACCGGGCTGAAAACCCCGAGACCCACCGCGTGGAGGGTGCAAGCGAGTTCCACCTGTGACCTGGTTCTCGGCAGGCACACTCACTCTGAACCCAGGCAGAGAGTGGCGAACTGCTGAATCGGCTGGGGCGGGGAAGAGGAAGGGAGGGTGGGGTAGGTGTCAAGGTGAAACCTTCTCTGCTGGGTGCTCCGCGCCGTTTTTCCGAAGCGGAGCTCCGCTGGGAGAACACTTTGTGAAGACACTGTCCTCCAGCAAGGGAGCGGGGGACGTACTTATTTCAGCTCTTGAGAAAAAAACTTTGCAAAAGAAGAACAAGGGTAGTCAGTAGCTTTTTCTTACACACACACACACACACACACAAAACCTCAAATGGGTTCAGGTGAGTCAGGGTGTGTTTGAGGGACTTCCTGTACTCTGGCTCCCACAGCTGGGGTTGAGGGAGCTTCCAGCCTCTCTGAGCTCAGCGCTCATTTGCTCTGCCTGGGGCAGGGCTTAGTACACAGTATGTGTACAATAAATGCTCAGTGAACAAACCTGCCACCCGGTAGCCCGCTAGGCTCCAACAGCTTGCAGGGGTACTGAGGTCATGCGCAGTCCAGCCTAGCACCCTGCGTGGAAGGTGCCCAGGTCTTTAGGAGGTGCGCTCAGGAGCTGTCTCTCCTGGGGTTATATGGGCTGAGCATGGCCTGGCTTCTCTCTCTGCCTCCCTCTGCCCTCCCAGGTGGGGCTGCCTGACCTTCCACTGCAAGCTGAAATAAACCAGCAACCTTCCTAAACAGCTTCTTTTAATTAAGGGAAAGGAATCTGAAGAATACAATGGGTGCTCACTACGCTTGGTTAAAGGAGTGAAAGACAGGGAGGGGGACGTTTGGGGGAAGCAGGACATTTTCTTTTTGGAATTTGTCTCAGAAATATGTGACCAGTGCTTGTCCACAGATGGCAATTAAAGCCAGGATTCTATTTTGTGCACATGACTGCATTTCTCCACCCGAGCTGTGTCTGGGGCACGGAGGGCAAGAACTTTAGAGGGATTTTGGAGCCCCGTGTCTGAGGGGCATGTGTGTCTTAACGCATTTCTGAACTAAATATATGTCCTTGAACCACATGCAAACAGCAAGCATGGCCCAGCACGCCTCCCTGGAACTTAGCTCACTGAGACCACAGCCCACCACGGGCGGGCAAACGCCCCCTCCCTGGGCAGGGGCAGGGCGCTCCCTGTCTGGTTTACTGTTGGTAGCCTGGAGCCCAGGCAACCGGTGGGAACTCAGTCAATATTTGTTGCTTGATTAACTAATTGAGTAAAGGACCTGTGGGCGCCTGAACGCCACAGAATGTCTGCCACAGTGTCCTGAGCTTTGCTCACGCAGGAGCCGCCCGGGTTCTCACCCAAGTCGTCTTGCTGCTGAACTTAGCCATGGCTCCGTCAGACTTTCTCGCCTGATCTTCACCTGCTGCAGACGGGAAATTGGAAGAAAGAAACACTTTTTGCTCTAGCCATAGAATTATGTTTTCTTTATCTTCTAGGAATAAAGACAGGAAAGTAGAGCAAGACTCCCACAAGCATCGCAGACCAAGGCTGGCAGTAGCAGGTGGATGCAATTTTAAATAATAGAGTGTTTCCCAAGAGCACCCGGATGTTATGTAACAAAACCCTGGCCAAGACGTCAAATGCCAACTGATTCATGTCAATTCCTAAGTGTAATCCCAGAACACCTGTCTAAGAAGACAGGGAAGTAATAGTGTTTTTAAAAAACATCTCTACTGGCGTGGATAACATTGAGGGGGAAAAAATGGAGTCCCTAAGGGAGCATTTCCTGCAGCTGAGGCTTCGTGAGCTTTTATATATATATATATATATATTTTTTTTTTTTTTGACAGGCAGAGTGGATAGAGAGAGACAGAGAGAAAGGTCTTCCTTTGCCGTTGGTTTACCCTCCAATGGCCGCCGCGTTCCAATGGCCGCTGTGGCCAGCGCACCACACTGATCCAAAGCCAGGAGCTAGGTGCTTCTCCTGGTCTCACATGTGGGTGCAGGGCCCAAGCACTTGGGCCATCCTCCACTGCACTCCCTGGCCATAGCAGAGAGCTGGCCTGGAAGAGGGGCAACCGGGACAGAATCCAGTGCCCCGACCAGGACTAGAACCCGGTGTGCCGGCACCGCAAGGTGGAGGATTAGCCTATTGAGCCACGGCGCCGGCCCTATATATATTTTTTAAAGATTTACTTTATTTGTTTGACAGACAGAGTTAGAGAGAGTTAGAAACAGAGAGAGAGAGAGAGAGAGAGAGAGAGAGAGTCTTCCATCCGATGGTTCACTCTCCAAATGGCCCCAACGGCCAGAGCTGAGCCGATCCAAAGCCAGGAGCCAGGAGCTTCTTCTGGGTCTCCCAGATGGGTGCAGGGCCCCAAGCACTTGGACCATCCTCCACTGCTTTCCCATGCACATTAGTAGGGAGCTGGATCGGAACGGGAGCAGCTGGGACTTGAACCAACACCCATATGTGGTGTCACGCTGCAGGGCAGGGTTTTAACCTTCTTTGCCACTGCGCAGGCCCTGTCATGAGATTTTTGAGGATTTTGTTCTCCATATCACTTTGGGTGACCAAGGGGTGTCTGGCCATGAGGGGGTGGAGTGGGTACAGACCTTCAGGTTGGAGCCCCCAGCCTGAACCAGTCCCCCCCAGGGTCCCCATGAATGGGACTAGGGCCCTTATAAAAGAGGACTTAGGGTCTCCTCCTCCCTGTGAGGACATGGCACACAGGTGCCATCCCTGAAGCGGAGAGCAGCCCTCTGCAGCCCCCAAATCTGCAGACACCTGATGTTGGGGCAGCCCGACCTCCAGCACCGGGACTCCTGGCTGCTGCTGCTGTTTGTAGACTGCCAGACCGCTGGGGCCTGGCTGTAGCTGCCCAACCAGACTAGGAAACCCCTCTTCCCCCAGACCCCACTAGCACAGCCGGTGACAACAGAGGAGCTGTGACAGGCTGAGCAGAACCCAGGGAATAGGTGGGGCCCTGCGACTTGGCCTGGCCCAGCCCAGCAGTCGGGGACAACCAGGAGGGACGGGCACCACCCAGCTCCACAGGGACACAATGGAACATGCTGGAATCCCCCACACCCACAGGGTGTCCAGTGCCCTCCTGGGCCCCAACCTTCAAGAGTTCTGATGGTGCCCAGGGGACTGACAGCTCATGGACAGTCACCACGGGGGGCCCCCTCAAGGGGACTCCCCCATTAGGACTGGTAACCCATACAATCCAACTGCTCTTCTCCCCTGGAGGTAGACTCCGACTGCTATGGCTGGGGGACAGTGAGCCGCCATCGCTGGGTGGCTCAGCGGAGAAGGAAGGCCTGTCCCCCAGCAGCCTCTGTTTTCTGCTCAAGTGTCAGCATCGGCCCGGGCCCCCTGGCCTGCTGCCCCCACTGGCCTCTAGAGAGTCCTCTAAGCCGCAGGGGCCCAGGAAAGCCCACCTGAAAACTCGGCCCCCAGTCTCCCACTCCCGTCAGGCTCTCTCTCCAAAGGACCTGCCCCTTTCTTGAAAATCAGGAGGTGCAGGTGCTGTGGGGCTGGAGTGGGACCCCCTACTGCCCTTTCTCCTGGTGCTCCTTGCTGGCTCTCAGCCTGCCCACTGTTTGCTCACTGAGCCCACCTGGTCATGCAGCGGGGGAGCCTAGGCTGTGGGGCCCACGCCAGAGGCCAAGGCTTCCACCACCCCTGCAGCTTCCTCTGCTACTGGCCCACCCTGTTCCTGTCTGCCCTCCAGGTGGGAGCAGACAGAAGCCCTGGTCTGGGGACCGGCACTGTGGCACAGTGGGTGGAGCCTCCTCCTGCTGCGCCGGCATCCTTCAGGAGTGCCTGTTTGAGTCCTGGCTGCTCCACTTCTGATCCAGCTCCCTGCTAATGTGCAGAGGATGGCCCAAGTCTTTGGGCCCCTGCACCCACATGGGAGACCCTGATGGAGTTCCCAGGCTTCTGGATTGAGCCTGGCTCAGACCCAGCTGTTGCAGCCATTTGGGGAGTGGACCAATGGAAGATCTGTCTGTGTCTGTCTTTCTCTCTAACCCTAGCTTTCAAGTAAATAAATAATTTTTTTTTTAGGGGCCATGCTATTCTTCTCTGTATTATTCCAATTTTACTATATGTGCTGCCGAAGCGAGCACGTAAATAAATAAATCTTTAAAAATGAAAGGAAGGAAGGCAGAAAAAAGAGTGAACCCTAGTCCGACGTAGCCCTGCTGTTGTCGGGCCCTGAGAGGTCGCAGCTGTCCCGAGAAGCCAGTGAGCGATGTCAGAGGTTGGGATGTAGCAACTGTGGAGCTGGAGAGGAAGGAAGAGAGAAGGGGAGAAGCGCTGGTGGTCGGGGACTGAGGACTCACGAGGGGGTGAGTGTGGGCCACCCGCTCTGGTCCACGCTCTGCTCTTGTGGGCCTGAGGTTCCTAATACATGCAGTCAGCACAGGGGAGGAGGCAGGGCCCAGGAATGAGCCTGCTGTAAGAGGGAGCAGTGGGTAAAGTCTGCAGCCATCTGGGGCCCGGGCTGGGGAGCTGCTAGATGCCGAGGGCTGTGGACAGGGACAGCAGGGCGACAGGCAGCTGTCCCAAAGACGCTTGTTGTCGGTTCCTGAGCCATGGTTTGTGCAACTCATCCGTAGTTAGGTTCCAGGCTCTGCCTTGGGCATCGGGATGCAGCGGCAAACAAAGGCCCTGTCCTGGTGTGGTGCCGTCTTCCTGGTGGAGGAGTTGTGAAGCCAGCAAAGAGGAAGTAAGTGTGTAGAAGTCAGAGGACAAGGCAAGCCCGGTGTGCGCTGGGAAGTGAGATAAAGCAAGGCAAGGTGGTGGTGGCAGGAGGCAGGAGCCTGCTCAACGGGGCGTGGTGGGGAGGGCCTCGCTCAGGGAAGCAACTTTGAAGCAGAGGCTAATTATTATTATTATTAAAAAAATTTTTTTTAAAGATGTATTTATTCATTTGAAAGTCAGAGCTACACAGAGAGAGGAGAGGCAGAGAGAGAGAGGTCCTCCATCCAATGGTTCACTCCCCAGTTGGCCACAACTGCACTGATCCGAAGCCAGGAGCCAGGACCCAAGGACCTGGGTCATCCTCCACTACCCTCCCAGGCAACAGCAGAGAGCCTAATCGAAAGAGGAGCAGCCGGGACCAGAACCAGCTCCCATAAGGGATGCTGGCACTTCAGGCCAGGGCGTTAACCCACTGAGCCACAGCGCCAGCCCCTATTATTAAAAAAGTTTTAATCAGTTTTTAACAAATTCCATATAGTTAGTAGATAGAATTCTAAGAATATGATTCTCCCTCCCTCCCCCGCTCTCCCGTCACCCTCCCTCCCTCTCCTTTTCTTTGCTTTTTTAGTTTTTGTTTTTGACAGGCAGAGTGGATAGTGAGAGAGAGAGAGAGAGACAGAGAGAAAGGTCTTCCTTTTTGCTGTTGGTTCACCCCCCAATGGCCGCTGCAGCCGGCGTATCACGCTGATCTGAAGCCAGGAGCCAGGTGCTTCTCCTGGTCTCCCATGCGGGTGCAGGGCCCAAGGACTTGGGCCATCCTCCACTGCCTTCCCGGACCATAGCAGAGAGCTGGCCTGGAAGAGGGACAACTGGGATAGAATCCGGCGCCCCAACCGGAACTAGAACCCGGTGTGCCGGTGCCGCAAGGTGGAGGATTAGCCTGTTAAGCCACAGCACCGGCTGCTTTTTTAGTTTTTGAGATGACATCTTTTAAATTTAAATTACGGTGAAAATGCCTAATGCTTCACCAAGTGAAAAGCACAAGGGCCCTGGTTTAGCGGGGCTGTGCAGTACTGGAATGGAGACGACCATTGCTACGCTGCTGTTAATACGCTCCCGCTGACTCAGCGCCTAGCGTGCCTCAGGTCCTGTCTGTACGTGATGCCGCTTCTGGAGGCAAGGGTCAGGCTGGCCCTGGCTGCTCACGCCAGGCCCATCTCCGCTGACCACAGTGAAAATTCTGAAATTCTGCCGCCCACAAAGCTCCTTGTCGCCTGTGTCGGGGGACGCGGCTGCTCCTGCCCAGGTGCTCCCCGGGCCCTCGAGGAGGAACCCAGCTGCACCTCTCAGAGACCCGGAGTCTGGCCCTTGCCCTGGGCAGTCATGAGGCTGGGGAGCAGGTGAGACCTTCTGACTGCCCCACGCCGGTCAGAGGCGAGCACACAAGGGAGCTGCTGCCTCCTGCTGATAACAAACCTCTGTGGACGCCTCCCCTGTCAGGGGGCGCCGAGTCCCAGCCCAGCTGTCCCCGTAGGAAGTCACCGGGGCTCCAGGCATGTGGACTGGGATCTCTTTCTCATCCTGCATAAGCGTCTCATTTGGCCAGGCCGGGCCCGGCTCACTCACTAGACCACAGCTGGAGTATTCTGGGGGAATATGTTTTATGGCAAAATCTAAATCTTGCTTCCTTCTGTTTTATGTGGGACATGTTCCCTAAAGGGGAAAAAAAAGCTGGAATAACTAGTGTCATTACTCTTTTTCTACTTGTATTTTCCAGCCCAGAGCCATCTGTCATCAGAAAGCAGTTTACTTTTCCCCACTTGGGTGAGTTCCACATCCAGAGGAGGAGACTGGACAGGGGACAGCAGTGACCTCTGGATGCCCTCGGCAAGGGGTCTGGGGAGGGAGTGCTCAGCCCACCATGGCTGGGTGGGAGAGCCGAGGTGGAGCCTGCAGAAGGCCCCCTGGGCAGCGTGCTGCCGGGTCTGCCCCGTTTGCACGGGCAGTGAGCCGTGGCCAGGTGGCAGATGGCAATCTCTGCTCCTGCTCCCTCGCTGTGTGGGGGTAAGGGCGCACAGCAGGGGAAAAGACAGTGAAATTCTGCCGCTGTGGGCTGCCAATCTCATCCATGGCCTGGTGGATTGGGAGCACACATGGTGGGAGCTAGCACAAAAACGTTGCAATGGAGATTTTTTTTCACCCAAATGAATATGGAGTCCCCATGAGATCAAAGAGACCAGATTTTGACCTCGTTGCTCCGTAGGAGCTGAGCTGAAATCACTGCCTTGGACAGGTGAGAATGGGAGAGTGCACCAATTCGGGCTACTCGGCTTGTGCCATGCCAGGAATCACACCCTGGGACTTGGGGGTGGATGGACTTTACTGCAATACTCTGAGCTACATTTCCAGGTGACCCTGGTGGTTGTCTGTGGTCCTGGTGGCTGGAACCACAAAGGCTTCGTCCCCTGGACGGAGCAAGAGGCTTGGGCCCTTGTCTGGCACAGGGCGTGCTGATCAGAACTCTATGACTCTATGTGGGAGCCCACCGAGAGATTCAGGGCAGCAGCACAGGGTGGGCCTCCTATCTGTAGAAAGATAGCCCTGGATATGTGGGAGGTGGGTTTTCGGGGGGACACTGCCCTCCAGCTCACCGATGAGGAGCCTACTGCTGTGACCCAGACGGCAGGTGATGAGCGAGGTCGAAGTTCTGCAGCAGTGGGAGGGATGCCTGCCACCACAAAGCTCCTTGGAAAATATCCAGGGACCAGAGGCAGAGCAGCGGGGAGGAAGTACCCCTTGGGCTAAGTCGCCATATTGATTACTTTTTCCTCATGTTCCTTCCTAGGGCAGGGCTATCGATCCGGGCACTGTGCTGCCCTCTCTATCCTTGGCTGACTCCCCACAGTTGGCTGGACCGTGCCTCCAGTGTTACGGGAGCAGGGGTCTCCCAGCCTCCCGGCCAGAGGCCACTCAGGACCAGGGCTGATGTGCGGGGAACCTACTGGCACCCACTATAAGACACATCCTCCAGCATCAGCCAGATCGCTAACGACTGTGACAATTTGACTTCTACGTGCACATTCCCCCTCTTCTCTCTTTTAACTGGCTCAGAGTTAGATGAAGCAAACAAGGCTAAAACTTAGTAGAGCCCAAATTTAATATTATTTGGTGCCTCGGCCTCAAACCCCAGCCTCTAACCTCCATTAAACTGGGTTGAGTCACGGGCAATGTGGCTTTGGCCTAGGCTTGAGGTCAATGTACCCACCTTATTGCCCCTAAGTCCAACTCTGGAATCAGAGGGGTAAGGGTTAACGTGGGAGAAGGTGTTAAGGAAGCCGTGTCCCCTCAAAGGACGGCAGGCCAATGAGTGTCCGTAAAATTGATCCATTAGACAACATCTTCAGGAAGACGTGAGGGGAGGGAGAATCCTGTGGGGGGTGAACCAAGAGGGCCCTGGACAGGAAGGGACCGATGAAAGAGCCATTGGAGTGGAACAGGCTGGGGACACAGCATCTGGGTTCCCTGACTCAGGAACCGAGTGGCAGTGGTGAGTGCTCGGGAGGAGGGGACATCAGGCATGGCTGAGCCAAGGGAGAGACAGCTCTGGAAAGTTCTAGAAGCAGGTGTTGTTCGTGCTTTGCAGCACAGCCCCTTGCTTTGCCATCCAGGAGGATCCCTGGAGCTAACCAAATAGAAGAGACCAATAAAGCTGGGGTAATAGAAGCCATAAAGAGCTCAAAGTTTGATTTGTTTGACAAATACGTAATGAGTACCACTGTACATCAGATAACACGGTGATGAGCTGAGCGGCTGTGGCTCCAACCTTGGGAACTCACCAGAGCTTCTCCAGTCTTGTTCTGCTCCATGTTCCCTCTCCGGGGGTGCTTGTCAGTGCGGAGTGTGTCTGTGTTGACTTAGAAAAGTGAGCCGCAATGCTCTGATAGGGAGGCTAGACTCCAGCAATGAGAATTTGCTCCATTAACCAGGAATGGAAATTCTGTCTAAGCAGTGTCCTTTCAGTCTTCCTTTGGCCCGATTGCAAAAGCCTTTGAATACCTCTGTGTGCGTAGGCCCCCACAGGAGTGTGGCTACACTGGCTGTGGCCAGTGCTCAGCTCCTGGTGAGCGCTAGATAAATGTCACCTGTCATTTCCTCCCCCAGCCCTGTGCTCCTGAGGAAGACTCAGAGCCACGTGACAGCACACAAGGGCCTGACTTGGGCCCTCACCTCATTTGGAAAGGAAAGCACAGGGCCGCCGCTGCCAGCCAAAGCTTGAGTGACAGCAACGAGCCACCTGCCTTCCCTGGGCCTGTTTCCATATGTGGAGTCCTTGGGCTTGACCACGCTCGGTGGGCCCCAGCCCCAGCTGTGTGCCAGAATCACCTGGGGAGCTTTGAAAAGCAAAGGAACTGGGCTCTACCTCTGGAGATGCTGAGTCACCCATTCTGGCAGAGCCCCGAAGCCAGGTGAACCCCGGAAGCCCGTCCCCGCCCACCAGAGGGCATGGGCTCGCAAACAGAGCAGCTGCAGACTCCTCGGCAGCTTTCACACTGGCATCTGGACGGTTGCTGGGCTTTGCCCCCTGGAGAAGCCCAGTGGGCAGTGAACCACAGGAAGCACCAGCTTCCTCCGTCTGGGCTGAGGAAGTGGCTCAGCCCCGTCCGGGGATGCTCCTGGCACCTGTGTGGGGGAGCTGTGCACCTGTAGGGTGGCAGGGTCTGCGGTCCAGAGCCTTGGCAGAAAGTGCGTCATAGAGCTCCAGGACCGGGTCACCCCAGGACCAGGTCATCCCGAGGGCTTTGAAGAAGCATTTCTACACTTGATCTTAGCTGACAGGCCGAGAAGCGATGACGAAGCATTTCTTCTCCCAGCTGGCTGACCACACTTCACTCGGGATCCGGGGCCTTCCCCTGCTTCCCGTGGAGGCACTTGTGTCCCCTGTGCAGACTCTGCCTGGCAGTCTACACTCGCTGCCTCCCGGCGCCCAGCTCCCAGGCCTAGGTCCTCTGTGTGGTCCTCAGAAGGCTCTGGGGACCCTCTCGGAGCCCCTCTGCCAATGCCACTCTGCTCCAGGGAGGAGGGTGTGGTGCCTGCCCCAGCCCTGCAGGCCCCTCTGGGCTCCCATGCAGCCCTGAAGGCTGACACCCCCCGTAGCCAGGCGGGGAGCAGCTGGGGCCGTGAGCTAGCAGGAAAGCCCCATGCTGGCCTTCAGATAATGCAGGCAAGAAGGTGGCACCGAGGAGGCTCCAGGCCCCTGCGGAGGAAGCTGGGTGCTTGGTGGGCACAGAGTCCCACTCAACCCTGTTGGTCCCAGGAAACCGGGCTCCATTGCAGGGATATTTCATGGGGACCCAAGTGCAGGGAGATCTGTGCAGTTCAGCTTCCGAACAACAGAGCTCTTCCCAGAGATCTTCCCCAGAACCCCCTCCTGGGCTCAAGCTCCTACAATTGCTCTTCGGGAACCTATTTTCTCTGCCTCTCTGCGCTCTTTGATTTTTTTTTACCCATACTTTCTACCCCTGCTTAGCACAGATTCTGTCTTGACAGTGCCACTGTTCAGTCCCTCAGGCTCCAGCCAATCCAGTGAAATGTGAACAGCCCCTCTCCAGCTGGCGCTGCTGCCCCGACAGTCAGATGGCCTCGGGTGAGGTGCCCTGCTCAGTGCAAGCCCCTGGCTCCCTCTAGGAGGGATCATGGGGACAGAGCTTTTTAAGTGCTTGGTAGGCCCGATAGCATCCTCCTCTCAAGGGGTCTTGCAGCCTGCTCCATGCTGAGTGAGATGGGGACCAGGGAGGGCAACAGACTGAGTATAAACATCCCTATCAGGGATTCTCCTATGAGGTGAGCCAGACTTGCCTGGTGTTGTGAGGCGGGTCCCCAGTGTTGCCATCATGCCTGGCACAGGGGTACAGGTCCACCTGGCTTGTGTTGGAAGGTGAGTGGCCGACAAGAGATACCACAGAGGGCAGAAAAGTTTTCCTGTGACTGCTGCCTTGGCCCAGGGACTTCTCTGCAGTGCTGTGCACGTGGTCCCCGCTGGGCAAGGCTGGTCCGTCAGCAACTCCAGCTTTGGGGCCTCGAGCTTGGCACAGGTGCTGCCTCCCCTGGAAGGCAGTGCAGGCCCAGCTCAGGAGCTGCCCGGGCTGTTGGGCTGGACGGTAGTCTCTTTGAGGAGCCACGGGACAAGCATGAAATGGGTGCGGATTCCTGACTACTGGGGTGTGATGGGGGTGTTCCTCAAGCCGCCTCTGATTGGCTTGGCCGCATTCGCCGGTCAGCTTTATTTCCCCAGGGCCATTTTGGAAGGCCCTTGGCCAGAAGGCTCTGGGAGGTCATGAGGCTGTGCTAACAAAAGCTCTCCAGGAGGCAGGCCCCCAGCTCTGCCCTGCTTACACTGATGGAAAAACTCGGAGGTCATTTGACTCCTGCAAAATAGCCCTCTGAGGAGGCTGCTGACTCCCGGCTAACCACTAAAGACCCGAGCCTGCATTCCACGCCGGCTGGAGCGGTGGCCACAGAAATTGCCTGGTAACGGGCAGCAGCCCGCTCTGCTGAACACCATGCATTTGAATAGGTTGCTGAGCGGCTGAGCAGCAGATGACCTTGAGCTGCTTGGCTTGGGATTTCAGGTGCCTTTAAGACAAAGCTCACACAAAGTGGAGGCTGGGGAGAGATGCAGAGGGCAAGGAGGTCAGCCGTGGAGGGGGATCCGGTTCCGGGCACCTGACCCGGCCCCCACCCCACCCGCAGGACTCTAGGGGGAAAGGCAGGGCGGCCGTACAGGCTGCTGTCAGGTGGGAGTGGGCTTCTGCCCCGCTTACCTTCTGGGCATCTCAGGCTCTAGCCAGTCCTAGGAGCCACAGCGCTCCATCCTTCCAGGTGCCCAGGCTGTGGGGACCAAGCCTGAATGGTCCCCTCAGCCTGGCCTGGGCCCCAGAAGAGGCCTGAGACAGGTGGTAGGCTGGAATCTGGCCCTCTCTGTTGCTTCCAGGACACATACCTTTCCCCACAGGTGACGGCTGCGCTACGTTTTAAGGGAGCAGATTTGCCATCATTCCCATGGCCATGTCTCTATTTTGTTTTTGCGTTGTAGCTTTTCACTATGCATATCCCGAAGGTAGACGTTGTGGGCACACAGTATCTTTCCCTTGAGAATCTCCGAAGCGGAAAACCAGGTCAAAGACTATGAGGCTTTTTGTGACGCCTGCTAAATTACTTTCCAAAGTCGCTGTTAGCTCTTAAACAGCTTTCTGCTTTAGCGGTAGTTAAAGGTGTACAGCGGCATCCATGTTTTAAGTTGAGTTTCTTGCTTTACTTGTGAGACTGCATGTTTTCTTGTGTTTGCTTATTGATCGTGTTTGCCTTTTCTCACGGGTGTTTTCTCACCCCTGGCCCATACCTCCCGTGGAAGTTCAGCGGGTTTCTATTGCATGTGCACCTGATGTTTACGCGCTGTGAACTTTGCTGTGCAGAGTTACGAGCTGTGAGGCTGTTGCTTGCCTACGACTTCACCTGGCTGTCTAATGAGCCATCCGATGTAATGCGGAAAGATGGAACCCCTAGACCTCCCTCCCTGAACCTGCGGTCCCTTCTCTGATGCTCTCCACCTTCGGAGATGGCACTGCAGTGCACCCCGGCCCCCAGCCTGAGAGCCCTGCTGGAGTCTCTGTTTCCCTCAGACCCCATTTGTCATGCACCAGCCAGGCCCCTCCCCTAGCCTTCCCTACACCTGTCCTCTCTCCCTCTCGGTGATGCCTGCTGCCCCCAGGAGTTCTCTCACCTGTGTGTGTGGCTTCTCCAGTTCCAGAGTCTAGAACGTAAGTTCCGTGAGGCCAGGGCCCTTGTCTGCCTTTTCCATCCCTGTAGGCCCTGTGTCCACAGCAGAGTCCATCTCTCAGTGGGAGTTAAACGAATACATGTAGGATGAGCGAATGAATGAACTTTGCCCTGTTCATCTACGTAGATGGAGGAAGGAGACTGACCAGAGGGCTTGGAGGAAGACCCTCTATGGCTGGGGAGATGGACAGGAATAGGTATACAGCAGGGCTCTACCACTTACTATAGGGTCTGGGAAAGTTACTTAACCATCTCTGGGCCCCAGTTCACTCAGCTTTTTATTTTTTTAAAGATTTGTTTATTTATTTGAAAGGAGCAGTGATGGAGAGAAAGAGAGAGAGAGAGAGAGAGAGAGAGAGAGAGAGAGAGAGATCTTCCATCTGCTGGTTCATTTCCCAAATGGTTGCTATGACGAAGGTTGGGCCAGGCTAAAGCCAGGAGTCAGGGACCAGGAACTCCATGCGGGTTTCCTACATGGGTGGCAACCACTCAGACACTTAGGCCGTCTTCCACTGCTTTCCCAGGCACATGAGCAGAAGCTGGACAGAAGCGGAGCAGCCACAACACCGGCCCCATTTACTCATCTTGAAAAATAATAACAACGTCATCTTCACAAGGTTGGAAGATGCATCAAATGACATGGGAAAAGTGCTTAAAAGTAGACTGATTGTAAGAAAGCACTTGATAAACATCAAGCCTATTTAACGCTTCTTTATGATTGTTTTTCCCTGTGATTTCTGAGCTGAGGAATGAGTCTTTTCAGTAAAGCCTAATTCACACTAAATTATATATTGTAGTTCTTACAGGACACTTTAAAAATATTTTAAAATATTTATTGTTTAATTTGTTTGGAACTTATTTTGATGTAGTAAAGTAAGTGCGCTTCTAAATGGAACAGCATTGGTCTGGATGCTTGGTCCAGCAGTTTAAGAACCTTTTAGGTGGCCAGCACTGTGGTACAGCAGGTTAAAGCCCTGGCCTGAAGTGCCGACATTCCATATGGGCGCCGGTTCTAGTCCCGGCTGCTCCACTTCCGATCCAGTTCTCTGCTATGGCCTGGGAAAGCAGTAGAAGATGGCCCAAGTCCTTGGGCCCCTGCACCTGCTTGGGAGACCCAGAAGAAGCTCCTGGCTCCTGGCTTTGGATTGGTGCAGCTCCAGCCATTGCTGCCATCTGGAGAGTGAACCAACAGATGGACTTCTCTCTCTGTCTCTACCTCTCTCTGTAACTCTGTCTTTCAAATAAATAAAATATAAATGTAAAAAAATAAATAAAATAAATCTTTTAAAATTAAAAAAATATTTTTGACAGGCAGAGTGGACAGTGAGAGAGAGAGAGAGAGAGAGAGAGAGAGAAAGGTCTTCCTTTACCATTGGTTTACCCTCCAATGGCCGCTGCGGCTAGTGTACCGCGCTGATCCGAAGCCAGGAGCCAGGCGCTTCTCCTGGTCTCCCATGTGGGTGCAGGGCCCAAGTACTTGGGCCATCCTCCACTGCACTCCTGGGCCATAGCAGAGAGCTGGCCTGGAAGAGGGGCAACCGGGACAGAATCCGGTGCCCCGACCGGGACTAGAACCCAGTGTGCTGGCGTCGCAAGGTGGAGGATTAGCCTATTGAGCTGCGGTGCCAGCTAAAATAAATCTTAAAAACAAAAAGAACCTGTTAGGACACTTGAATGTTCCATATTGCAGGGCCTTGGTTCCAATTCTGGCTCCACTCCCAACTCTAGCTTCCTGCTAAGTACTGTGCACCCTGGGAGGCAACAGGTGATGGCTACAAGAGTTGGGTCCCGGCCACTCACATAGGAGACCCAGGTTGAGCTCTGGATGTGGCTGTTGCAGGCATTTGGGGAGTGAACTGGAGAATGAGTTTTTTTTTTCTCTCTCTCTCCCCCCATCTTTCTCTCTCTCTCTCTCTGCTTCTGCTTTTCAACTAAATAATTAATAAATGATTAATTTTAGGAAGTAGTATAGTATGGCACCATTTGTTAACTAATCTTTCCCGTTTGTTATGCTTTATCATATGTTCATCAAGGTTGTTTTTTTCTGACTTTCAAGTCTGTCTCCCTGACCCTTTTTGAGTCATAGCTGTGCCGTTGCACTGGGCAGGTGAGATGCCCGACCTCACCCAAGGCATGAGAGTTTCATTCTCTGCTCACAGATTCAGAAATGTGCCATCTGTTTGACACACAGAGTTGTTTTGGGCCCAGTCCCTCACAAGACTACATGCCCTTTTTGCCCTTGGATTCCTGGAGGCATCATAACATCCTGATATAAATGTCTCCTTTTTACTTGAGCCAATTTAAACTGCTTTCTATATCTCGTGATTCAAAGAACCCAAAGGTAAACTTCACCTTTATAACAATCCAAGGAATATTCACAGCCAACCAGGTTGCATTCCTATGGGCCATGGAGGTTACAATGTTGTCCCTAACGTGTCACAAAGCATCTGCCAACATGTCAGCAAACCCAGGGCAGCTTTCAAGACCTCTGCATGCCAGGCAGACATCCCTACCCGGCCACTGCCGTGATGGGGGAAGGTGACCCCATGCCACACGTACAGATTCGGACAAAAACCCGAGTGGAGACTGCCCTGACCTGTTCAAGGGTCTACTAGCTCAACAAGCTGTGATAAGACCAAAGAATCACTGTATGCGAAACTCCTCGCAGAATAAACATAAAATGCACCATCAGAATTGTCATGGCCTTGTTCCATTCCAAAATGGATGTGGCGGAGTGGCATACAAATTAAATATTCATAATAAAATTCAAAAATAACCTTTACATTTGAGGATTTAACTGTGTTTTGAGGTCATCATTGAGAAGATCATTTTTCAACCTCAAAAGCACTCAGCATTGAGACTTCTCTGTAACTGTGCTGATCTCAAATGATACCCCACCTCTTGCTTTATTTGCAAGATCCTTGATGGTAGTTTGGTTTTGCCAAGTTTAGCTGGCTCCTGCTTTGGGGGATATGTCGTTGCCATTTTTTAGACTTCAAGCTTACAAGAGAAAGCCTGTTGTCATCAGTGTATTCTGGGTTCCATTTTCAACCGGCATTGCTGTCTAGAGAAGGCAAGAGGACCGAGGGAAGGAAGAAGATGGCTAGGGGGACAGCGGGCTCACAGAACCTGGGAGTTGACCCTGCAGGCAGAGGGAAGGGTGACTCAGCCGGATGCTCCCTCCAGACAGGAAAACCCTGCAAGCTTGCGTATTTCCCTTCAGCCCTGCACCTGTGGGGATCTCCTGGCTGGCACGCAGTCACCTGGTGTCCCCAGCACAGGACACCCTGGGGCCTTTTTCCAACTCAATCAAATGCCAGTGGGTGTGGCCACCTTCCAGTTACAGACAGAGCTAATAACAAAAGTCACTCCTCCTTTCCTTGTGCACACTTGACAGCATTTCAAAATGCTTGCACGCTGCTAAGAGGCCGGCCATAAGCACAGGGTCAAGCCTTGTGGATTTATTCAGTAGGACACAAATGGATTTAGGAAGTGAGCGCCCCGGCTTGCTGACAGCCACTGTGTGCTGCTCCACGTTTCCTGCTGGCCCTCCTTGTCTGTGCCATACTCCTCCGGCTGAGTCACCCTTCCCTCTACCAGGAGTTCCTGGGCTGGTTACATCCCCACTCCGGCCCCCTTCCTGCTTTCTGGGGGGTGACGATAGGAACTCACCTCAGTGCATGCTCAGGGAATAATGGAGACCCAGATGATGGGCTGGGACCACTACAAATGTTACAAATTAAGCTAGAGATGCAGAAACAGCTCTCTGGGTCAGGCCAGGAAATTCCTCCTGTGCCCATCCTCCCTGCCTCACAGGGGCTCACCAAGCAATGGCTGCTCCACGTGGGACAGGGTGATCTCACTCAAAGCAGCCTGTGCCTGCACTTGTCAGGAAATGCCAGTCTCCTGGTCTTAACCACCTGGTTATTCAAACATTTAGAGCGATGATTTACATCCATTCTGTTTCGAGTCCCCCTGGATTCAAATGAGTTTCTGCTTAAAGAATCTTTTTTCCATGACTTGCAGATTTGGTTGGAGATGATCAGTTCTTCCAGGAAACAAAGGGTAAGTGACAGGTTTATGTGATGTCCCAAGCTGGTCCCACCCTATGATTCAGTGCTGGGTGAAAGCCAAGTCAACAATGAGCAAAATAATCCACCTCCAAATTAAATTTTCAGTGGTTCTCTCCGGACTTCCAAGTATGCATGATGATGTAGTAATTGCCAAAGTGGATCATCCATGCCTGTTGGGTACCTTAGGACCAGTCTTGGATTCCTTAAATCTAATGGGCCTTTGGAATATCCAGCTAACTTGGGCAGAAATTGATTACCATTTTTGTGAGTAGCTGGTGTATGCTACAGGCCAGGCCAGGCTGTGATCGTGGGAATTCCCGAGTCATTTCTCAATTGAGTCTTCCTAAGGAAGATTGATTCTAAGAGGCTCCTTACCCCTTGAGGCATCCTAAGTCTCCCTGGAGACTCAGAATCTTCAGCAGCGATTCCTCACATTCCCGTGAGCCTTTTCCTGTGAAAGCCACAAAGAACTGGAAGGAGGATCTGGGATCTGGGGTCTCTTTTCTTCCTTGCACCAAGCCTCATGTTGAGTTTCCAGGAGCCCCTGACGAAGGTTTAATGACCTGCACCTCGGAATGCACTAGGGGGCGGAGAGTGCTTCCTAGTGTGGTCCAGGCTGATGTCCTTTCCCTTTACTGACATTGTTTCAAGTGTTTCTATGAGGTCATTACCTTCCATCAATGTTCTTGACTGCATTGCTCATCTACTGATGCAAAACTAACTACTCACAGAACCAACAAAGATTTATTATTTCTCACAAGTCTGTGGGCTGGTTGGGCTCAGCTGGGCAGTTCTTCTGCTCTGCATTTAGTTGGCAGAAGCCACTTATGTGGCTGCATTTAGCTGGGAGCTTAGCTGGGGCTGGAATCCCAAGGTGGCTTCAATTATAGCTCTGGTTCCTCAGCTGCGGTGGTTAGAAGGGCAGGGAACTGTCTGGGCTCTCCCTCTCCACAGCTTCTCATCATTCATTGGTCTGGCTTGAGTTTATTCACATGGTGGCTGAATCTCAAAAGGCCAAAGACGGACACCATTGGATCTTGTACAGCATGGGTCTGGGATTGACTGAACATCACTTCCTCCATATCCTTTTGGTCAAATCCCACATGAAGTCATTCCTAGTTCAAGGGGATGTGAGGAGAGGCACGTGGTCAAAGAGAGTGGAGGAATTATTGGCACCATCTTCTGAAATAATGTACCACATTCATGAAAGGAAGGAAGACAGTGAAAAGATCCATTTTGTGTGGCTCAGATAACATACGAGTTGCCCTTTCTTGTGTTAAAATTGTCTCATGTGGACCCGCAGAAGCATGCAGAACTCCTTTTATTGATTTTAGTATATTCTCATTAAGATTAAAGCACAGCACAATTCAAACATGCAATGACAGAAAGCAGATCAGTGTTTGCCTGGAGCTTGGAGTAGAAACAAGAGCTGAGAGCAAAGGGGCGTGGGAACCTTGGCAGGGTGGGGGAGGGGGTGGAAACCAGCTGTACCTTGAGTATGGTGGTGGTTACATGGGTGTATGCATTTGTCACAGTGCACTCAGCTACACACTTAGAACTCCTACCTTGGTGGCTTTGAGTGAAAAACAATCCAATCCTCTGTACTATGGGAGGCTGTTTGAAATGTGGTTAAATACAGTGGTGTTAGGGGTATCTATATTTACAAACAATAGTAAATTCCTTCGGGGAGGGAAAGGAAGCACTGAGCTAAAGGGGATGTTTTGTGAGTTCCAAAGCAGGATGCGCGTAAACTGTGACCATGTCCTCCTGCTGTAATTGTGCTTAAAAAACATTTGCTATCATTTTCATAATGATGTGTAGGTGATTCTTAGTATTTCATAGATTATTGAAGAGTGACTACCTCCTGCTTTCTGGAGTACAGGAAGGGCTGGGCAGACCCAAACAACCAAGTGTGTGGGTCACTCGTGTTAGGCCGTCTTGGAATTAAACCGATGCCAGCCTTGGAGAGAATTAGTTGGTGATCTTTATAGACTGCTCCAGGGATGGTCTTGCTCCAGGAGTCAAGATCCTGCAAAGCAGGTAATCCCAACAGAGTCTGCACAATATGTGGGGTCTGAACAGTGTCAGGGAGCCCGGTTGTGGAGGACCTGGGGTGAGGTGGGCAGACGGGTGTGTTAAGCTTTACCTGACAAAGACATTCCACTTGTGCACCTGGAGACAGCGCCAGGGACTGCCAAGCTCTGAGATCCAGCTCTGGGAAAAGAGATTGTCTTGGGAGGACAAGAGAGGGGACGATGTTTAGATTTTCTTAGGAAGTACAGAGCGGCTGGTGCTGTGGTATAGCGGGTGAAGCCTCTGTTTGCAGTGCCGGCATCCCATATGGGTGCCGGTTCAAGGCCTGGCTGCTCCATTTCCGATCCAGCTCTCTGCTGTGGCCTGGGAAAGCAGTAAAAGATGGCTCAAGTCCTTGGGCGCCTGCACCCATGTAGGAAACCCAGAGGAAGCTCCTGGCTCCTGCCTTTGGATCGGCACAGCTCTGGCCATTGCAGCCATGTGGGGAGTGAACCAGCAGATGGAAGATACCTCTTTCTCTCTGCCTCTGCCTCTCTGTAACTCTGCCTTTCAAATAAATAAATAAATTCCTTTTAAAGTACAGAGCACAGAATTCCCATGTTGGAACAGCAATGTGCTTGCTCCAGGAATGGGAAGGGACAGAGACTTTCCCTCGAGGGTGAGTAGCGGTGCAGACGAGGTGATCGGCTCAGGGAGCCTGTGGTTGGGAAGGGCCGCCCTTGCTCTGTCATATTGCTATACATGCCAGGGGATTGATGCAGGAGATCTTTGTGAAAGAACTCTGCAAATGAACATGCACTTGGGAAAACAAGCGTTAAGCAGAAGTTACTGTTTGGCTAGAACTCACTGTATCCACATCAGCAGTGAACTCAATTTATTGTAGCCTTGTCAGCAAAGCACAACGAACCCAGGCTGCTGACCTTTGGACTGCACTGGGTAGCAATCTCAGTTTCCATCAGAAATCCACTTGAACTTTTAATTAGGACGGTCAGGCCCAGGGCAAGCCCTCTCTAGGGCTGCATCTCCAAGGGCAGTAAATGAAGTACACGCTGTCAAGGAAGTGGCAGATGGGCCCTCAGCGTGATGGCTTTGCTCCATCAGGGAATCTTCACAGCCTTCCTCCCCCCCCCATAACAATGAAATCCATTTCTTACGAGGGTATTCGGCTGAAGGGCTCTTGGAAAGGATCTGGCTAAATATGTATATGTTGATCATCATTAAATTACGGGTTGTGGACACGTTTTTAATTTTACCTTCCTACAGATTTTTGGATTGCAATAGTCTAGCCCTAAGCCAAAGGAATAAAAAAGCCCAAAGGTAGACTTCAGGCAATGCTCCCCGGAGAGCCTCTCCCCAGCGAGGACCAGCATTATTCGAGTGAAGCCATTTGTGAGACGATGCTACCGGACTTGCCCCTGGTAGGAGCCAAGAAAACCCCCCCACCCTGGGGAGTGTGGGGTGCGTAGAGCCGTGGGTTCCATCTTGTGCCCTCCACAAGTCCTACACCTGCATGAACATCCATGGACAGCTTCCCCTTCTTTTATGCCCCTTGATTCTCACTTTCCTCTCACATTCAATTTTCTGGTCAACGTTCTTGGTTCAGAGTCAAGGGCACCCTTGGAGGAAAAGGCTTGGGATAAAATCCCCCTCGCAGAGCCACTCTCACGGTGCTTCTGGTTTCCAAGTGCTTATAAACTGTCAAGTGACTCAGAAACACCGAGGACGGATCCTGATAGAACCCAGAGGGAAGGGATGACTTCATCCAAAGCCGACCCAAGGAAGACGACGCATCTGTCACGGCCTTGACAGTGTTCCCTGCTGAACGCGAGCTCCTGGAAGCGGGATGTGGGTCAGGGCTCTGCACACATTGGGCCCCTCCTCCCCGAGCTCTCTGCCTCCAGAGGCCAGAGGGAGGATGAAGAGAGGGAGAGGGAAGTCAGCAACACGCCAGGCAGCTCGCCTCCATCCTGCAATGGGAACTGGCTGCCCCTGAGGAAAACTGACTCGGCAAGGTACCTCCAGGACATCCCTCTCTCTCCGGATCTGGGGCAAGCCTGCTGGTCATCCTCGCCTGGCCTAGACCGGCCTCCTGCAGCCCACCCGGAAACCAGTCAGCCCTTCTTCCTTCCTTGGTCATGGCCATGGTCCCCCACAGTGGCCACTCCAGGCTTAAAGAGGCCCAGCTGGTCTGTGGTCACCTTGACGCTATGCAGCTGGACACAGGGACTAACGAGCACTTGGGCTTCCATTTCCCAGTCTTATTGCACAGTCCTGGCAGCCTGGAAAGGCCAAGTGCTTCCCCTTCTGGCAGGATAACAGATAGACTGCAACCACACCGCGAGTCGGCGTTCTCCACTGCACATGGAAGATGCCAGAGCGTGGGGTCGGTAGCAAGCCAACGTATGGATGGCTATTCTGTGACTCACGGAACCTCCAGGAAGGCCAGAAATCAAGCCGGAAACCCAGACCCCCAGGTCGTCTTCTCCACGGCTGAGTGCAGACTTTGGTGTCTGGGTTGGACCACCACTGCCAGGGCACACTGCTGCCCCTGAGAAAATGATGCCCCGCTGAGTACACCCCACCCCTAGGAACGGTTCCCGCAGATGCATCTGATTGGTGAGGCTCAGCTCACATGCTGATAGTCTAGCTGCAAGAGATCCTGGGAAACATAGTTCTGGCCTGAAAGTTCCCAAAAATAGGAAAGGTATTTATCCAAACAATGCTAGGCAAAATGACACAGGTCCATCCTACATTTAGTCTGTGTTTTCTCAAAATGCACATGATCTCTGAGAAGACCCCTCATACATTTGGATCTATAAAAATTTCCACCAAAATAAACTTATCTTTTCATTTCATTTTTCACAAACTTCTTGAAGAACCCCCGTGTGTGGGAGGTTTTTCAATTTGCTGTTTGCTGCTCTTTGGAAAAGGTGAGATGGTACAGTTGGTGTGTATGTTGGTTTCCTGTTGCTGTTGTAATGACTCACCACAGGCTTAGTGGCTTAAAACAACACGAATGCATCCTCTTAGAGTCCTGAGCTCAGATTCTTGAAATCAGTTGCACTGGGCTGTAAGCAAGGTGTCAGCAGGTGGGCGTTCCCTCTGGAGGCCCTGGAAGACTGTCTGTTCCCTGTCTGTTCTGGCTTCCAGTGCCATTGGCATTCCTTGGTTCCCGGCTCCCACCCTGTATGGTCCTTTCTTGCTTTCAACACCACCTCTGCTACTCTCTCCACTCTCCCTGGCCCCCTCATAGTAGGACCTTTGTAATAGCATCATCCCGACTCAGGTAATTGAGGATGATCACCTCGCCTCTAGTCCTTAACTTATCGGCACCGTCCTTTTTGCCACACGGGTTCCAGGCATGTAGGATGTGGCCACTTGTGGGGCCATTGTGTAGTCTGCTGCAGTGTGTCTCTGAGGAAGGCTAGCCGGCCTCTGGAGCAGGGTGGGGTCAGCCTGGAGAAATCGACACGGGTCGGAGCCAGGCTCCATCCTTGCCAGTATCCCGGCCTTGGAAATGTTGGCTCAGGACCATCGGACACCCATGGTGTTGTTGAATAAACTCAAATGCCAATCCATTCATTTATTCCTCTGCAGTGGGCACTGTTCCTTTAGAAGGGTCTGCCTGGTGTCCGAGTGCCCATGTGGCCAAATGTACAATCCAGAGGCTGTTTGGTGAGCTGAACTCAAGCAAACAGTGGGAGATGTTCCCTGACATAGTGGGGAGGCCAGTGAGGAATCCCAGACCAGCAACAGAGCTCCTCTCCCATTGGCCAGGTGCTGTGTTTTTTTCCATAGGTGCATCTGGAGACAACTGCTAACCACTGGCTTTGTCCCCCTTGCCACGTGAGCCAGGATTCCAGGGTCATCAAATCTTCCTTGCCTCATACTCCATGTTTAATGAATCCATCAACAAAGGCCATCTCTTACTCTTCCTAAATATTTCCCATGTTCCTGAACCTCCTCTCCCACCCTGTAGTCCAACCCATCTCACCTGGGTCACTGTAGTCACCACCTAAGGAGCCTGGCTGTCCCTGCCTTGGTCCCAACCTGTCAAATTCTCCACCCTGCTATCGGACAGATCTTTTTTTGGGTATCTTCTGGTCCTGGCCATCCCTCACGGACCGCTCTCCACCGGCTTTGCACCATCGTCTGCACAAAGCCCCAGGTGTTGTGCACAGCATGGCGACAGGAGGGAGTGCCAGGAGGCTGTGAGAGCCAGCAGCTGCGAGCAGAGTCTGACCCGTGGGAAGCGGAGGGCAAGAATGGGGCTCGAGGTGTCCCAGGCTGCCGACCGAGGAAGGTTCAGCACAGCCAAGGTGGGGTCCACAGCCGAAGTCACACCAGAGCAGTTCCCTGCCTTGGGGAAGCCTGGCTCTGGCGTAGCAGCTGGAGCTTTTTGGCCGATTTTGCCGCCTGCAGTTACAGGTGCACAGGTACATTCTCCTGGGCGCCACACCTCGGATCCTCACCACGCCCACAGCTCACCTCTGCTGCTCCAACACACTTACTCCCTCCCATCTGAGTCTGCGCTGATGCTATTTGCCTGCCCATTGCTCATCTTCTCACCTCCCCGTGCTCTTTTCCTTCCCCCCACGGAACTCTGGTCTCTGCTGAAACGGCCCCTCATTCAGGAGGCCGCCTTATCCCTCCGCCGTGCACTTCCATAGCCCCGGGACCTTCACCTGTACGACTCATCTCGTGTGTGTACTGTCTAACTCGTTCCCCAGACTCCAGCAGGGCAGCGGACTCTTTTACCTACTGCCATAGCTCCCACCCCTGGCGTGTAGCACGTGCTCAGAGTCACTGTTGAGCGGCAGGGGAAACGCAGTGCCTCGCAGGACAGTCCAGTCTGCACACACTTCAGGGAGGGCGAGGGGTCTACCACAGGGGCTCTGAAAGGGGAGCTCAGGAACCAATTGGCAGAGCCCCCAGGCACCTGGGACTGTGTGAGCTCAATGCTACGAGTACCTACTGTGGAGCATCTCTTAGAGTCTAATGAGGGTTTACAATGAGTTTGGGGGGAAAGGCTCCCAGGAAATCCGGCTCCTCTGGCAGGCACAGGCTCGCTATTATTAAGGGTGATGGCCATCGTATTTTGCTGATATGGCGGAGGCACTAACCAATCAGAATAGGGAGTTCAACCTGAACATCTCCGGGAACTGAATGCAGACAGAGTAGCCCTGCCGTTTAGACTGGAATCGTACCACACCTGTCCTGAGACACGACCAGCAAAGAGATTCTGCCCTCGTCCCTGTCCCTGTCCCGTCTGTGGGCTGGCCCAGGAGGTACCTGATCTTCCTCACGGTAGTGGCTTCCTGCATCAGTGTCTTGTGAGCACCTTGGCTCCAGCACCACGGAGTCATGCTAAGGTCTGGAACCTGGGCCATGGTGTCCCCCTTCTTTAGGCGCCCCCTTCCTCTCCACGCTGGACCTCTGTGCTCCCTGGCGCTGTGAGGGCTGCCGCCCACACCTGTGCGCTGATCTCGGGGTGGGGTGGGGGTGGGGGTGGGATGGGTGGCGGGGTGTCTCCGAGTCAGCCTCCAGAGCCGTCTTCCACGAAGCTGCCTCTGATAGCTGAGTCGTGGGGAGCAGCGAACAACAAGCTGGCGACAGAGCTGGCATGAGAACTCGGCGGCAGGCCTGGGGCGGACAGGGCAGCTGGGGACTGCGGCCAGGCACTCCGCAATTAGGACGAGGACTCAGGAGAAGGTGCTGAAAGCTGGAGCCTGGACTGGTAGGAAATGGCAAGTCAGGCGTCGTGTGTTTCATTCTCACTGAAAAGGCGCCTCGGAGACTGTGCAGTTGTGTTTTAAAGGCACCATGTGTGGGGCCAGCACTGCGGTGCAGCGGGTAAAGCCACCGCGTACAATCCCATATGGGCTCCAGTTCGAATCCAGCTGCTCCACTTCGGATCCAGCTCCCTGCTAATGGTTTGGGAAAAGCAGCAGCAGATGGCTCAAGTGCCTGGGCTCAAGTGCACCCATGTGGGAGACCTGGAAGAAGCTCCTGGTTCCTGGCTTCTGTCTGGCCCACCTCTGAGGATGGTTACCGGAGGAGTGAACCAGTGGATGGAGGATATCTCTCTCCCTTTCTCTCTGTGACTTCCAAATAAATTAATTAAATAAAAAGAAAGACACCATCTGTGTCAGCTGGAGGGGAGCCAGGAGCCCTCTCCTAATTACCAGTCATGTCAGCATGTATCCTCCGGCATGAATTTTGTGCAGTATGTCTTAACCCCAGACATGTGCCAGACATGGGGGAGCAGCGAGTGAGTCTTCAACTTATGGCATCAGTTTGCATCTTGGTCAAAGCAGGAGGCAGCCCGGGACAGCCCGGGACTCAGCTCTGCCCGGCTGTAGGGCTGGGTGTGAGCCCCCTGTCCGGTCTCGCTGAAATTTGAAGCTGTAGGGAATTCCTGAATGGCTGCTTCCTGCTAGGAAGGTGGAGCCTACATTTCCACACCAGCACCGTCAGGTGAAGGGACTGGCTCCACAGCACGCGGTCCAGGAGGCGGGGTCGCAAAGCCCCCTGCAGAATCATCTCCTGGGGACCAAAGGCGGTGCCTGCAGGGCCAGCAGCTCGCGGGCCAGGCCCGGCCTCGGCGAGCAAGTGCAGGGGATGGCTTCCTGTGCCTCCCACGCAGCTTTCAATTTTTAGGAAGTGCCACAGAGGAAGGCAAAGCAGATGAGCACATTTGTCTTTGGACCTCATGGTTTTTCTGTTAGTTCAGAATCTTAGGTTTGTGGCCAGCTCGAGCTGTGAGGCGAGCCCGGGCCTGCGTGCTCTCCGAGAGGGAGCTTCATGGCTTCCAGCTGCGGCCCCACAGCTCCTGAGGGCTCCTCAGCCAGGCCCCCAGGAGGATGGGCTGTCCTGACCGCCCAGCTTCCAGCTCTGCACCCCCAAGGCCAGCAGTGAGCCAAGGAGGCCCAGCAGATCCGGAAAAGGGCAAGCGGCCTCCTTGGGCGGCTCAAGAGCATTGTGAACGCAGGAGCCGGGCGCCCCCTCGTGGGAAGAGGTTGCTCCTAGCCGTGGGGAAGGACCCACCACACTCCAAGAGCAGCCCCCACAAAGGGGAAGAGCCTGGGAACACTTCCTCCCCCTGACCCCAGACTGGGGGTAGAGAGAGAGAAAATAGTGCCATTAGTCTGTACTAACGTCAACGTGATTCCCAGCCCCAGCGCTATGATGGCTGATGTTTAAATCATCACACCTTGCATCTCACAGGTGCAGGACCTGCCTTACTGCCCTGTACGAGCAAGGCCTCCAGCACTAACTTCACACACAGGCAACCCATGCCCTGGAAAGACACCCTGGAAGAAATCTTGGGAAATGAAGTGAATTTTATACAACCACACACCAGAGGGCAGAGACTGTGGGGAGCCACTCACATGAGGTACCTGGAGCTGGCAGAAGCACAGAGCTAGACCCTGGGATGGTGGTTGCCAGGGGCTGGGAGACAGCAATGGGAGTTGTTGTCTGATGGCTGTGAGTTTCAGTTTTACAAGATGACAGTGTCCTGGCACTTCAGGTGGTGACAGCCTGGCAGTGGAGGTCCCTGGACTGCAGCAAGTGTAGCTCTGTGGCGAGGGATAACAATGGGGGTGGGGGGATCACACACGTGTGGGGACAAGGAGTACATGGGGACTGTGCTTTCTGCTCAGTTTTGTTGTGAACCCAAAACCACTGTACAAAATAAAGGGTTTTTTTGGCGTTCTCAATTTTTTTAACATAAAATACTTAAAAATATAACAAAAACCATTACTACCTGTTCTATTTATGACATTTCTACATCTATGACACTCATGGGTTCCTGAATTACAATTCCCTCTAGCCCACCTTCTCTCTGCCTTTTGGTTTTTTGCTTTATTTTTAATTGTGGTAAAATGCACATAATAGCAAATTTGCCACCTTTCCTCAAATAGAGTTTTGAAAATATTAAGTGTATTCACTTGTCACACAGCCATCACCACCATCAATGTCCAGAACACTTTTTGTCATTATTAAAGAAAATTTAGAAATGTCATAAATAGAACATATAGTAATGTTTTTGTTACATTTCTTTTATGTTAAGAAAAAAATTGAAATTTCCAAAAAACTACATAATGTGCCCAAGAAGAAAAATGCTCATCTCCATAAAACTCATGCATATTTTAAAATATCAATATCTTTTTTAAAAAATGGTTTATTTAATTTATCTGAAAGCCAGAGTTACAGAGAGAGAGAGAGAGAGAGAGAGAGAGAGAGAGATCCTCTATCCACTGGTTCACTCCCCAAATAGCACAATGGCCAGGCCGTGTGCGATGCCGGTATTGCAAGCAGAGGCTTAACCCATTACGCCACAACACTGGCCCGTAGGTGTCAATATCTTAATGGTTGATGGATTGAGGCTGGAAACTTGCCCTACTTGTGGTGACGAGGAGCTGGGGCCCATGGGAGGTCTTTGGGTCACTGGGGACATCCCCTCAGAGGGTGGGTCTCCTGAGGGAGTTGGGTAAGTTCCAGTTCAGTCCAGCTCTTCTCTCTGCTTCCTGGCTCGCCACATGATTGTTCTACACTCACCAGATAACGGGGCCGCCTGGTCCTGAACTGTAACCTCCAGACTGTAGGCGGAAATAAGCCATTTTCCCCACAAGAAGCTCCTCTGGGTGTCTTAGGTAAGTGATGAAAAGCAGACTAATGCAGCAAGCATGGGGGAGGGGGTGTGGCCTCCTCCAGAACCCTCCGTGTGTTCAGCTGTCTGCAGTCTCACTGAACCCTACCTTTTAGGTTTTTATTTGGGTTCATCACATAGGCATGATGGCATGATTGAGTAAATGCTTGACCACTGGTGACCAAATTCACTTTTGGCTTCTGTCCCCTCCCCAGAGGTGGGAGCTGGGGCTGAAAGTGCCAACTCTCAAATCCTGCCCTGGTCTTTTCTGGGGCCAGTCCTGTGCTGCAGCTACCTAGGGTCTCCCAGCCAGCTCACAAGCATACAAAAAGACATTTCTGGGGGCCGGCACAGTGGCACAGTAGGTTAATCCTCTGCCTGCAGCGCCAGCTCCTCTTCTGATCCCGTGAGTGCGTTCTCCATCCACTGATCTACTCCTCACATGCCGGCAATGGCAGTGGAAGAATGGCCCGAGTGCTTGGGCCCCTGAACCCATGGGGGAGACCTGTCGGGTCAGCCCAGCTCTGGCCATTGTGGCTGTCTAGGGAGTGAACCAGCTGATGGAAGATCTCTCCCTCTCTCTGCCTCTCTGTAACTCTTTCAAACGAATAATAAATCTTTATATATAAAAAGCCTGTTCTACAATTGTCCAACAATGGAAGTAATTTTTAAAAATTGAAATAAAATGCTATAAATTATAATTAGGAAGTGTTCTTATTAAGAAAATGAAAAAAAAAAATAAAACAGAACTCATAGTGCTCCAACTTTTTTAATCCACAGAAAGCATTTATCTTGGATCCCTTTAAATAATAAACATTCACCTGTGATGAAATGGTGGCCTGCCAGTCATTCACTGATAATTAATGGTAGAAAACTTGGGGTGGTGCACCAAAACTTAAAATGTACTGAACTACAGTAAATGCAAAATCAGAAAATGAGCCAGTGTATCTCAAGGCATGCATTTAGTTACTAGGCAGAAATACTCAATTTCAAAGCCAAATTTAAGTACAGTTTTTAAAGAACTTTAAAATGTGCCTGTTGGGTCACATTTATTGAATGAAGTTATTTAAAAGTTGGAAATGTGTTCCCTTTGAATACTAATGAAGATAATTATGACATTTTACATAAGTGAGTCAAATTCAGTATTTCACAAAATTAAAAAATATTTTAAAAAGTCTGAAACTTAAAAGAAAGATGACAACTATTTCTAACCGTGTTTGAAGGGTGCAGCATGCTGTGGTAGGAAGGCTGTGGTCTTGTCGAAGTCCCTGCGTTTTCTTGTGAGATAAAAGGTCTACAGCCCAGTAAATTATTACTAAAAGTTCCAACATGAGATGGCTCCAGAGGAGGACGCGTGGTAAAAGTGCTTGGTAAAGACAGTCTCCGTTGTTTCTCTAGGTATCGTTCAGCTAACTTCTCATAGTGCCTGTAAAGAGAGCAAAAAAGAAAAGAAAAACTCAAATGCTCAGTATTTGATTTTTTTCCAAGTGATTGCTAAGTGGCTTGCATTTTTTAAAAAAGTAACCATAAAAGGAAGTGGACTGTCCATTAAATAGTGTTTTGACACTGAAGATGCTATCATACGTAAGTGAAGTTTTTAAATTGTCCCAGAGTAGTCCATACATAGTTCCTGGGGGTTACTCATAGCAAGTAGTCGACTCTGACAAAGGAAGAGGGAAGGACGTGGTTATTGGGGTAAAGCTGATCAGGTACTATTCGCTGCCTTCTGGAAAAACTCTCCTTCCAAGATTCTTGAGGACGCCCTTAGAAATGTTTGTATTCAAGCGGCATTATGTGAGATAGGAATGTGAGCATTTTCTTGACTAATACCCATTTCACAAGGTATAAATATATCAAAACATCATGCTGTATGCTTTGAATGTCTATGGGATTTTTTTAAAAGCTATAAATATTCCTGTTTGGGAAACCAGCTTGGAGATTTAAAACACCGTCTCTCAAAGACACGTGCAAGCATTTCCTGTCACTGTCCTGTGCATTTCAGCCATTTTACCCATTTCCTGAGAGCAGTTAAGCTTTTTGCATTGAGGGGTAACTCAGAGCAACAACCTCTAGGGAACAAGGAGAGACGCGGTGGTGACTGGAGGAACTAAAGCAGGGCAGAGACAGCTAGTTCATAGCATTGACAGGAGGGCATCACGGCTGAAGCTGCCGCCTCTGCCTCCCACACATTCCCTTGGGAAGAGTGAGATCTTATTTCTAACCACTCTGATTTTACTTCTCTTCCTCTCTGTTAATCTTTCCCCATTTTAAGAGTAGAGAAACACGGATAGCTGGTCTCAAGCCGCCCTCTAGTGGTTGTACCAATGGTCGCAATCAAGGCCAGTGTCAGATTGTACTAGCAGTAGGCCCTATGGGTTTCAGTTGTGATTCTCCCCAAAACAGGTACAGCCGTTAATACTTAAATTGTTCTGAGCTAAAATTTTAATGGTAAGCTCACTTACCAACATATTTCTCTAAAATGTTATCTCCTTGAATTTCATTTCTTACTAATCTCAGGAACCTGTCTCAGCAGCAAATTCGTGAACTTAATTTATTTTCTGGTTGATGGACTTACACAGTGAATTCAGATGAGAATGGTTTTCCAGGGTCTATTTCTCCGGAATGAATTTGTTTATATCTCTCCAGTTCTTGTCGGGTTAACTCTAGCGAACATTTCGCTTTGGCTAAATCGGCTTTGATATCCTGAATACTGTATTTCCTGTGTCTCTGGGAGGAAGATCTCTCTCTTGAATGCTGTGTAATTTCTTCAAATGATGCTTGTGACCAGAGACAATTTAAAAGATACATGTTTGAAATCACCACAATCTGGATAATTATTGTTATTTCCCTTTAGTCAGTGATTCAGAGAGGAATTTCACAAGTATGAACAAGCAAAACTTTAACATTTTTATCTTCACTACCCAGTGAATTAATTTTAAATTGCAATGAAAACTGGATCATTCTTATGTTACTATTCATGCAATGTGATCATCAAATAGTGGAATCAATTTAAACATTAAAACTTGACCAACGTCCTTTAACAACACGTCACAGACACTGTGGAACTTCCAAATTACAACTTTTGTGTGGACTGGAGGAGCAATAGCACCTCCCCATATGAAAGCTTGGTGATAGGAACTGCCTTTTCTTCTGAATGAAAACTACTTTTCAAGCTGTGTTGTCATTCTTTGAGGATTTCCACAAAACATTAAACAACTGCAGTAGCAACAATACAACGTGCTGGAATGTCAGTGCAGCTGGAGAGGAAAGAAAGACTTTCCTTCAGAGAACCATTATCTGATTTGTTTTAAGTGAGCAGTGTGGCAGATGTAGAGCATGTTTATAAATCCTTTGGCATTTCTTCCACGAAGCTCCCTTTCCTGAATAGAAGCTGGCTGCAGTCACTGGCTTCTCGTGAATCCACAGTGGCCCAGAGGCTGAGTGCGTTTCGCTGGGTTAGAATACGTGGTGCTGCTTCCCGGGAAGCTCCTCCTCAGAATCCAGCCATCATTTCGTAAGGGAACACATGCAACAGGGCCAGTCATCATCCCTGGAGTCTAACAGACCTCCCCAGCTAAAGACCCAACCAAAGCTAGCTTCGAGGACCAATCATGTGAATTCACGAGCTGCAGGATGATTTTAGTCTCCAGTTTCAAATCACTCTGGATGATGTGAAATGGAGGAGAAATGGATGGCCCTAAATTGCAGAATGTGAACAGAATGTTGCACTGAGACCCTTAAGTACGTTTGAAAGAGAGAGACACAGAGAAAGTGACAGAGGTAAGCTACCATTTGTTACGTTCAGTCCCCAATGCCTGCAGCAGCCAGGGCTGGGGCCAAGAACCAGAAATTCATGCCAGCTCTCACACACAGGCGGCATGGACCTGTGCCTCCCAGGATCTGCAGGAATCAGGTGCCAGGGCCAGGAATCAAACGCAGGCATGCCAACATGGATGTGAACCTCTTAACTGCCAGGCCAAATATGGAAAAAAAAAATCACACTTGCCAAAACTTATCAACATGACGTAAAGCTGTGATTTAGAGCAGGGATAAATATATGTGGGAGCATACATCATTGTTATTTTTCTTTTTAATACTTAATTTTTTCATGTTAATGTGATATTAATACAAAGGGAACAGAGTCAAGGTATAGTTCTAAAATATTTACAGTGGCTGTGTTGTTAGGCTGGTGCTGTGGCACCGTGGGTTAAAGCCCCGGTCTGCGGCGCCAGCATACCATGTGGGTGATGGTTTGAGTCCCGGTTGCTCCACTTCCAATCCAGCTCTCTGCTATGGCCTGGGAAAGAAGAAGATGGCCCAAGCCTTTAGGCCCCTGCGCCCCCTGTGGGAGACCCTCAGGAAGTTCCTGGCTCCTGGCTTCAGATCAGCTTGGCTCTGGCCATTGCGGTCATTCGGGGAGTGAGCCAGTGGATGGAAGACCTCTCTTTCTCTTTCTCTCTCTCTCTCTCTGGCTCTGCCTCTCTCTGTAACTCTGTCTTTCAAATAAATAATATAAATCTTTAAAAAAAAGATAAAGTGGTTGTGTTGGAACTAAACGTTCCAATGGCCTAAGTGAAATGGATAAACTTGTACACATGCAGGCACATTATGCTTGGAATATTTGTTGCAACTCTCAAGGCAAAATATGTATTTCTTCCCTGTCATTGGTTCTTTCACATTCTATTCTCATTTATTATTATTACATTTATCATGAAGCTAAACAAGAAAGAAACCCTGGGGATTGCTAATTTTTTTTTAAGCAACTTCCTTTATGTTCATCCTGGCTCAGAAGATCTCATGATATACGATGATGTTAGTTTTTCAGGTGATATGCTACTTGGAAGACAGAAGAGACATTTAAGTTGATTAAGAAAGAAAAATTTTAGAAGTTGTTTTCTGAACTATAATTAGATAGCAGATTCCAGACAAAATTTCACACAGATGCATGATTTTTATGAGCATTTTATAAATTGAAAAATTAATACATCAGATAAAATTGATAAAGGGAAAAATACAGAATTATTAGCATTTTTTTAGAATTGAACATCTTTTTTGGAGTTGAACTTTATTCTTTCACCAAAGCCAGAAACTCTACTTGTAATATGACTAACTCATTCTTCCATTAAAATTTTATTTTATTTATTTGAAAGAGAGATAACAAATTTTCCTCTGCTGGCTTATTCCATAAATTCTTGCTACTCAGTGCAGGTCTCCCCCCATGATTGGCAGGGATTGAAATACTTGAACTGTAACCTGCTGCCTCCCAAGGTTCGTGTTAGCTGGAACCTGGAATTTAGCACAGAGCTGGGACATAAGTCCAGGCATTCAAAATGGAATGTGGGCATCCCAAGTGGTGTCTCAACCTCTGAGCCAAATGTCTATCACATCCTGTATCCTTCTAAAACTTTCCATTTGTTGCTGCAATTCTTCATTTGGATATGCTTTTAGTGTTTTGTCATGTGTGCCAGAATGTCCATTTGCATGCTTTAAACATGTCACGGTCATATCAACTCCTGATCTTCTTTTGACTGTAACTATGTCTCTGTGCCTTACTTTTTTTTTTCAGATTTTATTTATTTATTTGAAAGGTAGAGTATACAGACAGTAAGAGGGAGAGACAGAGAGAGAGGTCTTCCATCTGCTGGTTCACTCCCCAAATGGCTGCAATGGCTGGAGCTGAGCCAATCTGAAGCCAGGAGCCAGGAGCTTCTTCTGAGTCTCTCACACAGGTACAAGGCCCAAGCACTTGGGCCACTTTCTGCTACTTTCCTGGGCCATAGCAGAGAGCGGGATCAGAAGAGGAGCAGCCAGGACTAGAACCGGCACCCATATGGTGGCAGAGGATTAGCCTACTGCACCACAGCACTGGCCCCCGTGCCTTACTTTTTAGTCTATGTGTCATCAAAACTCTCACTTGTATTTAAAAAAAAGTTTATGGACTGATTTACCATTTTCATAATATAATCATTTCCCTTAAATGAAATTTAAAGGTTACTGGTTGGCATATTCTGGGGACCCAGAGACAAAATGAGAAGGGAAGACATTTCCAAGGCTAGGTTCTTTTATTTTCAAGAGATGCCTGAACTACTACAGAGATGGGTATTAAAAATGCATTTTTATGCTCCCAGTCAAGTATGTTATTTGTGAAAGTAGAGGGTATATCCTCTCTTTCAAAGTCCTTATTCATTCTGTTTGTTGAGATTTTTATTCTGAATACAAAATGTAAAGATTAACTTGGTCAGTTTGAAGTGAATATGCCTTTTCTGTCAGCCTGCATATTTAAAAAATTATCTTTATGCAAGCACATATGGATAAAGAAAAATAATCGAGTAAGAGGTTTATATAAATGGAATCCCAGACCATATTTAGGAATTTGTTTGCTTCTGTTTCAAGCACAATGACTGGCTATATCATATTATAGACTCTAAAAAAAGTTTTATAATTAGTGAAATATTCTAATTAACATGCTATGTTGAATATTAAACTAGAAAATTCAATTTTGACATACCCGTGGCTCGGTACTTTCAAGTCTATCAAGCTCTTTTTGCTGTTTATCCAGTAGAGAGTAACTGAGAGCCCACGGGTTTTGGACCATTAGTGTAGTGCTGTTCATACAACGACTTCCTGGACATGTCCTGTGTTGGTTGTATTTTTATAGAAGAGTCTGGAATGGCAGAAACACTGTGTCCATTATTTGAACCATATGCTATGATTCTTTGGTGTGGGGAAGCCCCAGACCCAAAAAGCTTTCAGGGCCAGTATACTGAGGCCTGTGTCCAATGTCTAATCCAGTTGGTTTTATATTGGCTTACAGATTTGCCATTTGCATGGCAGATCTATGTATTCCAATATACTATTTAACAGTTAAATGAAACTATTCATCTTTATCAATTAAAAACTTAATTTAGGCTTACTCTTTAGTTGAGTATTTACTTCTTTAAGACATATTTAGAAATGTTCAAAATGTCGGGTTGGTGCCGTGGCTTAACAGGCTAATCCTCCGCCTTGCGGCGCCAGCACACCGGGTTCTAGTCCCGGTCGGGGCACCGGATTCTGTCTCGGTTGCCCCTCTTCCAGGCCAGCTCTCTGGTGTGGCCAGGGAGTGCAGTGGAGGATGGCTCAAGTCCTTGGGCCCTGCACCCGCATGGGAGACTAAACTATAAATGATTCATTATCTACCCTACTTGATACTCAATTGTGGGAGAGAGCCTTACATCATCATAATGTGAACAGTTCTTACTTATTTTACATAATAATTATTTATTGAGTCCCTGCTAAGGACTAGACATCAGGAGCTAAATAATGTAAATACATTTCTACACATAATGCTTGAGCTAAGATTTAAAGGCTGCTAAAAAAAAAAAAAAAACAAAAAAACGAAAAACAAAGACAAGAGTTAAAGGCTGAAGTTAGAAATATTAAAAGGCAGAGGGGACAGGAAAAAGTGACAGTGTGCAAGACAGTAGCAAGAGAGGCAGAGAAGCAGCAAAGAGAGGAGCGATTTTCCTATAAAGCAGAAACTGGCGAGGGAGTCAGTACCAAGCCGTCTAGTGATGCCATGGCACAGGGCAGACGGAGATTTTGAAATCTTTACAACGTGTGTAATTAAGATGCCTGGGCCTCAGTGTTTTGAAGAGTGGCTCGTGGTCGTGTTGCCACTGGAGGGAGATCACTGTAAGTGTGAGGAGGATGAACTGGAAGGGCGTGCGGGTATACGAGGGATACCCATTAAAAGGCAAGCATAGGCCTGTGCCACGGCTCAATAGGCTAATCCTCTGCCTGTGGCGCCGGCACACCAAGTTCTAGTCCCGGTCGGGGTGCCAGATTCTGTCCCGGTTGCCCCTCTTCCAGGCCAGCTCTCTGCTGTGGCCCGGGAAGGCAGTGGAGGATGGCCCAAGTCCTTGGGCCCTGCATCCACATGGGAGACCAGGAGAAGCACCTGGCTCCTGACTTCGGATCAGCGCGGTGTGCCAGCCACAGCGGTCATTGGGGGGTGAACCAACGGAAAAAAGGCAAGCATGCAAAATAGACATGATCTGAATTGAGGGAGGCTCCCAGAATTAGTTAGGGTGTAAGATAAAGGAACCTGTCATAAATGGTCTGTTAAACTTTTACTAATGTTTATAAGAAAGGCAGAGTGACGCAGTGGGGTAGAGAAATTTCCACCTTCTGGTTCACTCCCCAGACGCCTGCAAACGCCAGGTCATGGCAAAGCTGCAGGAAAGCGTCGAACTTTCCAGTCTCCCACGTGGGTTGCAGGCATCCGAGGACTTGAGCCATCACCTGCTGCCTCCCTAGGGAGCACATGACCACGGAGCTGAATAGGAAGAGTGGGGACTCCACCGGAGCCCTCCAGTGTGAGACCCAGGCATCCCAAAACGTGTTTTAACCCAACACAAAGCCTAGCCCTACAGTGATTTTGCATTAAAGGAATAAGTGGACAAAACTGGGTCCCTGGAGGATGAGATTCTGCTCCTTACTTTATAAAAGGTATTCAAAGAGAGAAATGGAAGCACATCCATGCACTGTGTAATCTGCTTGTTTACTTTTATGTTTTTGTTTCACATCCTGCTGTGTCGAGGGAACTCATTTAGGCATTCTGTTTCATAAGCACCGCTTACTGCATCTACCGAGGTCATGAAGAAGTAAGAGAAAACACTTCACTGTAATTTTAAATATTCATATGTGTGAATGACCATGGCTCTTCCAAGAATTATAAAAGTTAACACGCCCGAGTGCCAAGGTCTGGATTCCAGCTCCATCAGTTAGTATTTCTCTCATCTTGAGCAAATTCACTTCCTGCACGGCAGTTTCTTCATCTGTAAAATGATAGTGTCTATGTGACTTGAAAGTTGGAAGGATTAAATTAGGGAATATACATGAAGAACTCAGAAGGATATAGGACACAAATGATCTATATTTTCTATTAGCATTATTGTTACTGATTTCATGTTCAAATGAAATTTGACCATTTAGACAGGTGGCACGCAGGTGGACGTGTCCTGTACAAATTGGATTGAATCCTTCTTCCCGTGGTTGAAAATGGCAGCGAATTCAGAGCAGGAGGCTCAGGATACATCTGCTCCGTCCGGCACAAAGCCTCCATTAATTCTATTATTCCCCAGCTTGCACTTTATTTTCTCTGCGTCCTACCCAGAGGGGCGATGATCATGAAATAAATTGTATGCAGCCTCCCTAGACTGAGAAGCACATACCTTCCATGACCACTAAACAGGCTAAGGCCACTGAACTGAAAATACCACAGTCTGTTGCTAAATCAAGTTTCTGAAATCGATTCATTGCTGCCTTACTTTGGCAAGCTGAAGGTTGAGTAGGGCTCCACGGTTTGGTCTACAAGAAAAGCTGTGCCTTCAAGTTGGAAAGGAGCGATAAAGGGAGAAATTCCAGTTCTGGTTGTGTCATAAAGGAAAATAAACTTAATTTCTTTTTCCCATAGCAAGTAAAGCATGGGTACTTTATAGAACAAGTGTCTTCTGCAAAACTAAGTGCGTTGAATTGTGTGCTTGTTTAAAAAGAAGTTAGGATAAAAGTCTTATGCTAAAGCTTTATGTTTATGTAGAAGTCTCAAAGAAGAAATAAGTGGTATGGTATAAAGTACTTAATTTTATCCTAACATTGGTTAGAATAAAACATTTTCATTCTATACAAAGATAGGTGACGTCAATATTAGAAATTTTCCTTTAGGCAAATTCATAGCAAATTCTCCACTTTACACAGATTATGTGTCATGCAGATAAATAAAAAGCAATATGAAATTAAGGACTAGATTTTCTACATAAAATAGATGAGAAGGGGCTGGCACTGTGGTGTAGCAGGTAAAGCTGCTGCCTGCAGTACCAGCATCCCATATGGGCGCTGGTTCGAGTCCCAGCTGCTCCACTTCTGATCAGCTCTCCACTGTGGCCTGGGAAAGCAGTAGAAGATGGCCCAAGTCCTTGGGCTCCTGCACCCACGTGGGAGACCTGGGGGAGGCTCCTAGCTCCTGGCTTCGGATCGGCGCAGTTCCGGCCATTTCAGCCATTTGGGGAGTGAACCATCGGATGGAAGACCTCTCTCTCTCTCTCTGCCTCTCCTTCTCTCTGTGTAACTCTGACTTTCAAATGAATAAATAAATATTTTAAAAAGATAGATGAGAAGTACTGAAAATATAAGATCTATAAAAGTCAAAGTGTAACAGAAAGCCTTGTAAAAAAGGGAAATTAGGAACTGGGTCTGAATAGGTGAGGATAGACAAACAGGAAGTAAGAGCTAGGAAAGGCAGCCTAAGTAAAGGTGGAGATATGGGGAGATTGAGCAAAAATCCCTGACAGTTTGCTAAAATGCAAAGACAGGGGAGTGAACATTTATGTATACACAACTACTCAGAAATAAATGTTCATAGCATTATTAATAAAAGCCAAAAACCGGGGAAAAGGCTAAATGTTCACAAACTGATTAATGGATAGTTCACAAGACAGAATTTTATGCTAAGATATGCATTACTTTATTACTATAAAATATAACATATCCTAATGTAATTCTAATAAATATATAATAGAAGATTATTTGACAATAAAACAAAGAAATATTGATGGACGCCACAACCTGGAGGAACACTACAAATGCTATGCTAAGTGGAAGTAGCTGGTCATGAAGGGCTACATCCTGTAGGGTTCTCTCTATATAATATGTCCAGAACAGCAAATCTTTATAGAGACCAAACATAGGATGGTGATTGCATAGAACTGGGAAGACAGAAGAACTGCAGGGGTGATGACTAAGTGGTACAGGATTTCTTTTCAAGGAGATAAAAGTGCTCTAAGTTGACTGTGGTTGTGGTTACAGAATTCTGAGAATACATTAGGAATGGGACACCGAATTTCATTAGTTTAAATGAGAGAAATCTATGGCGTGTGAAATAGACGAGGGTCCTTTTGTGGGAAAATAGGGTTCAGGGCCAAGTTGACATTGATGTAAACAGTTTTGGAAATGCATGCTTAGTTTTTTATAGTAACAATTCCCATGAACTACTGTATGAAGCCTCTCTGTAACTCAAATATTTGTTCTGAAAAATCCTGTGCAGGATCTAGATGGTTTTCTTAATTTTCTATTTTAGGTGTACACATTATACATGATCTGCACATTTCTACCCTGTTTTAAGATATATGAAAAAAAAGGGAAGGGAAGCAAATGCCCCATTTCCAGATAGATTTTTTATTAGCTGAAAACTTTTGCATTATGGGGAAAAGTATAATGGCCTTTCTGTCAGAATTATTCTGAAAGCAATTAAAAATATTTATCTGTCTCCACAAAAGTGAAGGTAATAAATAAGAACATTTTCTTGAGCATTCCATTAAACGCTATCTTCCCATTAAATCTGGTATGATGGCAATGGAGCTATCACTAAAAATATTAAAAAGAAAATAAAGCTTTCAATTTCTAAGAGGAATAATGCATAATTCTCAACTTTCCTAAGAGTAAATACTGTTTCTGAAAATAATGTAACTGTAAAAAAAAAAAGGCGGAATGGAAGACTGACTTTAAGAAATAAATGCATTACAAGATGAAATTGTACTAAAATTAATTATAACAAAAATACAAAAGAAATTCATGTTTACTAAAATTCCTATCCTAAAACACCTATATTATTTAATTGGCTACAGAATTACTATTGATATGTTAAAGTTTCATATTTACTTGTCTCCCAGTTTCCCTTAATTTCTTATTTGCATTCTGTCTCTCATCATCTAAGATATGGCAATAATTCATTAAAATCGCCAATGAAATGTCAGTCTCAGAAGGGCTTTCTTCAGCATCAGGCAGTTGATTTAAAGATTGAGTGCCAAGTACCTGCTAAAACACTTCTGTTACTATATCATAGGTCACATTATGAAACTGTGATAATAAAATTTAATGGTCCTAGATTTGTGATGGTTTGACCTATGGATTTTTCAAACTAATGATGGTGTGGAAGTAACAGAAGTTCTACATAAAAAAATACATCCATTTTTTCACTAGCCCACTTTATGGGCTGTTAGTGTGCCATACGTTACTCTCTCATGATGTTGGGTAGCAGCAATGATACACAACTGCCAGTCAACCACACAATCACAGGTAAATAACAAACACTCTACAGTGTACTGTGTTGTTCAGATAGGACGGTGGGTAGGTAAGTCAAAAATTTTTGACTTATCAATGACTATCGTTGACTTAACAGTATCTTCTACTTAACAATGTCTATCAGGATATAATTCTGTCGAATGCCATAGAACAAATGTGCTTTGAAAACCAGCACATCATTGATTCACCTTCTTCTCTCATGTATACACATTCCCATTTTTCACTGAACTAAGCAGAGTACTAATTTCTTGCTTAATAAATTTTATGTGGTTAGATAATAGATTTAGCCCAGTATTGATTCCTTCCCTGATGAATTTGCAACATTTAATAACTCACTGAAGTATCAGAAAGACTTCTTGAATAAGACCCAGAAACAGGCAATAAAAGCAAAAATAGACAAATGGGATTACATCAAGCTAAGAAGCTTCTCTACAGCAAAGAAAACAATTAAAGTGAAGAGGCCACTGACAGAAAACTATGTGTCCGATAAAAGATTAGTATCCAGAATATATAGTAAGCTCAAGAAACTCAACAACAAAACAAAAACAACAGCAAAACAAACAATCCAGTTAAAATATGGACAAAGGATATTAACAGGCATTTTTCAAAAGATGAAATACAAATGGCCAACAAACACATGAAAAAATTCTCAAGATCACCAGCCTTCAGGGAATTGCAAATCAAAACCACAATGAGGTATCACCTCACTCCAGTTAGAAAGGCTAGAAAGGCTACTATTGAAAAATCAAAAAGTAACATGCTGGCAAGGATGTGGAAAAAAAGATACCCTACTGTATTGTTGATGGGAATGCAAATTGGTACAACCATTATTGGAAAAAGAGTGGAGATTCCTCAGAAGACTAAAAGTAGCTATACCACAGGACCCAGCTATCACACTCCTGGGAAGATATCCAAAGGAAATGAAATCAGCATACAAAAGGGTGACCTGTACTCCCATGTTTATAGCAGCTCAATTCACAACAGCTAAGACATGGAATCAATCTAGATGTCCATAAACTGATGGTTGGGTAAATAAAATGTGACATATGTACATACATGATGGAATATTAGTCATAAAAAAGAAAGAGATTGGCTGGCGCCATGGCTCACTAGGCTAATCCTCCGCCTGCAGCACTTGGCACCCTGGGTTCCAGTCCCAGTTGGGGCACCAGATTCTGTCCTGGTTGCTCCTTTTCCAGTCCAGCTCTCTGCTGTGGCCTGGGATACAGTGGAGGATGGCCCAGGTCCTTGGGCCCTGCACCTGCATGGGAGACCAGGAGGAAGCACCTGGCTCCTGGCTTCAGATTGGCGCAGCGCACCGGCCGTGGCGGCCATTTCGGGGGTGAACCAATGGAAAAAGGAAGACCTTTCCCTCTGTCTCTCTCTCTCACTGTCTAACTCTGCCTGTCAAAAAAAAAAAAAAAAAAAAAAAAAAAAAAAAGAAAAGAAAGAAAGAGATTGACACTTGCAACAAAATGGATGCAACTGGAGATCAGTATGCTATGTGAAATAAACGAGACCCAAAAAGACAAGTATCACATGCTTTCTCTTATTTGTGGCAATTAATATAGAGAGAGTATAAAAACTGTGTGCATATCATATCATTTGGTATATAATTAGAAATATTGCTTCACTGAGTCAAACTATGTAAAAAACAATATACTCTTCTTTCTCACATTAAAAGAATGGAGGGGGGGAGGAAGAGGTCAGTGAGGACTCCTGGAGTACTAGCAATGTTTTGTTCATTTTTGGAGTGTTGGTTATGAGTGTGATCAGAGGACAAAAACATATTTATCTGTACACTTATGTGCATTTTTTCATTTATATACTGTATTTCAATAAAATGCTTTGTTGTTAAAGATTTTTATTCATTTATTTGAAAGTTACAGAGAAAGGGAGTGACAGAGACCTTCCATCTGCTGTTCACTCCCCAAGTGGCTTTAACGGTCAGGGCAGAGTCAAGCTGAAGCCAGGAGCCAGGAGCATCTTCCAGTTCTCCCAGGTGGGAGGTAGGGGCACACGCACTTGGGCCAGCTTCCACTGCTTTTCCAGGCCATTAGTGAGCAGCTGGGACATGAACTGGTGCCCCCATATGGGATGCCAGCATTGCAGGTGGTGGCTTTATCTGCTATGCCACAAAGCCAGCCCCTCAATACATTTTTTTTTAGTAAGCATGAAATATGACTGGAGCTGGTGCCGGTAAATCCTACAGTGTTGAACGCTCGTTTTTCATTTAACCTTAAATGAACATCCTGGCACTTTCAACCCTTGCTCAAGTCCTTCCAATAAATTCAGTTCTCAGGAGTGAAATTCCAATGAATATCAAGGCCCTAGCAGACTTGTCTCCACCTTTTTTTTTTTTTTTTTTTTGTATTTGACAGGTAGAGTTATAGACAGTGAGAGAGAGAGAGAGAGAGAGAGAGAAAGGTCTTCCTTTCATTGGTTCACTCCCAAATGGCCACTACGGGTGCAGGGGCCCAAGCACTTGGGCCATCCTCCACTGCTCTCCCGGGCCACAGCAGAGAGCTGGACTTTAAGAGGAGCAACTAGGACTAGAACCGGCACCCATATGGGATGCTGGCACCACAGGCAGAGGATTAACCAAGTGAGCCACGGCGCCGGCCGTCCTCCACCTTCTTTCCTAAACTCAGTTCCTACAACCCTGTCTTCTACTCACTGCATTACGGCTATCTGTGAATCTTACCAGCTCTCATGAGTCTGAAAATGGGGGTACAATGCCTAAACAGCAAGTCACAGACAGCAGCATTTATCTTTGTATTGTACAAAGTTATAGCATTAATTCTCATAGTACAACTCATTAAGGATAGAGGTCCTACATGTGGAGCATGTAAAAAAAACAATTTCAAGCTTGGGACTTCAGGCTATCAAAACATGGAAGTACTTTAAAACATCAGATTTAAGCCTGCTATTTTTATTTTATTTTTTTTTTAATTTTTTCTTTCTTTAATTATTTGTGTTTTTATTAACATAAGGAGAACAGATTTTATGTCATTTATAGGAAAAATTATAAGAATATAATGGTACTTCCCTCTCTCAATCATTTTCTTTTTTCTTTTTTTTTTTAACTTTTATTTAATGAATATAAATTTCCAGTGTACAGCTTATGGATTACAATGTCTTCCCCCTCCCATAACTTCCCTCCCACCCGCAACCCTCCCCTCTCCCGCTCCCTCTCCCCTTCCATTTGCATCAAGATTCATTTTCAATTCTCTTTATATACAGAAGATCAATTTAGTATAAAGATTTCAACAGTTTGCACCCACATAGAAACACAAAGTGAAACATACTGTTTGAGTACTAGTTATAGCATTAAATCACAATGTACAGCACATTAAGGACAGAGATCCCACATGAGGAGCAAGTGCATAGTGGCTCCTGTTGTTGACCCAACAAATTGACACTCTAGTTTATGGCGCCAGTAACCACCCTAGGCTGTCGTCATGAGTTGCCAAGGCTATGGAAGCCTGCTATTTTTAAAATCTCTCATTCTTAAGCTGGTAAATTTTTTTTTAAAATATGGATATAAAAATGGCTATATGTATGTCAAAGAAGGGGAAATATTGATACCCTGATTTGATGAGTACACACTATACACATATACTGAAATTTCATACTACATGCCATTAAATATATACAATCGCTGTTAATAAAACTTAAAAATCAAATAATTCAAAACAGCCTATCAGTTTAGTAAAATATGTAGTTAAGATTTCTTAAGTATGATTATGTTTCAAATGTCTGTAACTAAAACAAAGAAGTGCACATATACCAATGTAATCTGTAATCAGAAGAACAAATCATGACCCTGAAAGGATAAATTGGGAAAGCTGATGGTTCCTGCACCACAGCAGAATCTGTTATACTACCGTGCTACAACTGCCATGTTCTTTGGTGTTTCCTGCACTTTAGGGAGTACACAATTATGACGGCACTTAAGTTGAAGGTCTATTTCTTTTCTCAGCAGAGAAAGTTTTCTGAACTGATCAGTTTGGATAAACAATTGTAGAAGACTAATTAATAACAATAGTCATAATTTTTCCATACCCATGTGAGCTACTAGCATGCCCACACTTCTTATATCCCCTCATTTATTTATCTTTTAAAAATACTTAGATATTTTTAAAGGCAAAGTGACAGAGAGAGGGGGAGAGTTACCAATGAGGAAACTGGACAGAATTCACTTCAAGTGCCCTCACGGTATTCTCACTCAAATAGAAGATTAGGTTATTGCTGCTCCAGAGATTACTGGAAGCAGGATGGTGTGCTGGGATTGGGATAAAGGATAGCCATTCGTTTCTCCTTTCCATAACTCTCAATATATTACATGGGCATTAATTATTCAAATGACATTAATTTGGGTATTGAAGCATTGCCTTATATTAGGATAGCTAAGATTTTATAAAGTAGAGGTTTCATAAAAAGCAATGCTTTCCCTCTTTGCTGTTAGAGCCTGAACTCTTCCCAGCAGCTCTCCTTCTAAAGTTCCCTAATGGGAATCCTACCCCCTTGCCGTGGTCAGCGTGGTCATCACCTGAGAGCTTGACAGAAATGCAGAATCCTACAGTCAGTGAAACAGAATGTGCATTTTAACAAGGTTCCCTGGTGATGCTTAAAGTTGGAAAAGTTCCAGTCTTTCCTGAGTCTGCTTCCATATTCCTTTTCCTTAACTTGCCCGTGGGGAAGCTAGCCTCAACTTCATCGCTGTAAAAATCCCCAAGGGGAAACGGTGTAAGAAGTCACTAAGATGTTGTCAGGGACTTTTCCTCAGACTGTCGACTTTCTTGACTTCTTCATATTTTATATGAAACCAAGTTATATACATGAGTTGCTGACCATGTACAGATTTTCCTCTCATTATATACAACTGCTGCTTTTATCTACTGCCTGTACTTGCTACCTTTCTTCTTCCTAATTTCCCCCTTTTAAATACTCTTTTCTTTATCCTATTTCCTGACTTTACTCAGATCCTAGATTATCTTGCAATGGAATTAATAATTCAGCTCCCTTAGGGGAACACACAACTTACTGCTGACAATTGGTAGGGTATACAACTTGTCACCATTTCACTTCCCTTTTTCCTTACTATGAATTTAAAAGGTGACTTTCTTTGTTACTAAAAGCAGTACTCAAGTTTAGGTAAATATTCTGCCAAATTACTTTAAAGAGTAAAATGCTTGGGGCTGGCGCTGCGGCATAGTGGGTAAAGCCACTGCCTGCAGTGCTGGCAGCTCATATGGGTGCTGGTTCGAGTTCTGGCTGCTCCACTTCCAATCCAGCTCTCTGCTATGGCCTGGGAAAGCAGTAGAAGATGGCTCATGTCTTTGGGCCCCTGCACCTGTGTGGGAGGCCCAGAAGAAGCTCCTGTCTCCTGGCTTCAGATTGGTGCAGCTCCAGCTGTTGTGACCCTCTAGGGGAGTGTACCAGCGGATGGAAGACCTCTCTATCTTTATGTGCCTCTCTGTAACTCTGCAATTTAAATAAATAAATTTTTTTTTAAAAAAAGGAATACAGTTCTTACCTTCTTCTGGTCTACTCCCTCTTTCATCTGCTACCATGGATTCATCAGCGGATTTCTTCTGAGAAGTTTTCTGTTACAAATTAACGTCAGTAATCATTTGCATAAAGACTTCCTAGTTATGTTCTAATAAAGTAATCTGAATTTCCCTTTTTAAAAGCAATTACATAAGAGTAAGGCAAGCATGTAATGAAAACAAAAGCATTTCCATAGGAAGCCTCACGCGTGTTCTTGAGATCAAGCTTACCTTTTATCTTCATGGGACTTTGATGATGTCAAGAGCATGGAAGGCCAGAGGAAACAGTATAATTGTTGAAAACCCAGCATACATATTTTAATAAGGAAATAACTCCAATACTCAATTCTACTCTGCATTCCCCAGGATAACAGAGTATCTTAAGACATTAATCAAAATAAATTCTGTAGTAACTATACTTGTTCTAATACAGAATTAAATGTTTAAAAATATTTCTAGATATGAATTATTTTGGTGTTAAAGACATTTGGCATGATAGGAAACCACTGAAGATGTCATTTTGAATTAAACAGAACATCACGGAAGTTGCCTGTAAATGCCTACATGTCCTTTATATTTATTTGAGAGAGAGAAAGAGATAAAGAGTAGGTATGTCTTCATTCACAAGTTCACTCTCCAAATGCCCACAATGGATGAGGATGGGATATAACAAAATTGGGGGCCAGGAACCCCATCTTGGTCTATGATGTGGGAGGTGGGGAGCCATCACTTGTTGCCTAACAGGGTGCACATTATCAGGAAACTAGAATGGTACAAGGAACAGGGATGTGAAACCAGGCACTGTGAATTCGCTTTCAGCATTGTAACTGAGCTCTTAAATACTAGGTGAAATGCTTGTCCCCTAAATATTATTTCATAAAATGTCTAAAATCAGGAAAAGTGGTTGAATTAAATGGTAAGATATTAAGTAAAATATTTCTTAATATTATGCTTGAATAGTAGTAAATAAATACTCATTTTAGATATTGTATGCAACTATTGCACATAATAAATATGGTCTAAATGGTACAGCAAGCTTAATTAAAAGAGATGAACAAGAGCATTTCTTGATTAAGCTTATAACTATATACCAGGCTCAAAATATGAAAATATAAAAAATACTAATGATGATGGCTATCCCACTATATGCCTCATGCTCATTCCTTTAAAAGTAATGATAAAGAGATGTCTGAATTCCTGTGCTTCAGACAGGCACCTGCCAATCCACAGGCTCCATAATAACCTTCACTTGCCCTGTGAGATCTGCATAAGGACCTCACTGCATGCTGAGCTCTGGGGCTGGGGCTGTTGCTTCTATAAGTCCCAGGGACATCAGTGCTCCCGCCTGTGGCCTGGAGATGGACCTACCCGCATTCCTCTGCTCCAGGCTTGCACCTGCAGCATAACCCCCAGAATAACCTGAAATCAGTATATGAGAAATGAGTGAGGCATCCTGTGAATCCTGTACTCACTGAAGCTAGTGCCTAGGACTGGGCTCCTTCGAGGAGAGGAGCTCAGCTGAGTGTATGCCAACAGACAAGCAGAAACCCCCTCTCAGATTAAAAAAAAAAAATGGGGATTTACCACGCCAAACCTGGGTGTGTCACCTCAGACACACCCTTCACCCTGGAACACTGAACAGAGCTCCTTGGCCACTCCCACCACATGCCTCTAGTTATTCCCTGAAAGCAGACACTCCACTAATCCAATCATAGTCCAAAGATAAAAGCCATCACAGTGAAAAATCAAAAGAAACCAACAAGTATCCCCACAAATGCAGAATAACAAATGTACGAATCCAAGAAACAAGAACAAGGAAGGCAACATGACACCCATAAAAGAACACAACACCTCAATACTAGATTCAGTGAGTCAATACATCATTAGTGAAGATGATGAGACTGAAGAAATTCCAGAAATGGAATTCAGAAAATTGATCATAGGATTACTTAGAAATAATCAGAAGCAAATACATGAACTAATGAAATCTATATATGACATGAAAGAAAATTTTTCAGATGGCTTCTCCACTGAATTCTACCAAAAATTTAAAAAAAGAACAAACTCCAATTCTTCTCAAGCTATTCAAAACAATCAAAAATGAAGGAATCATCCCAAATTCTTTCCATGAAGCCAGCATTACCTTAATTTCTAAACCTGAAAAAGATGCAACTGGAAAGACAACTACAGACAAATCTCTCTGATGAAGATAGATGCAAAAATCCTCAACAAAATAGTAGCCAACTGAATCCAAGAACACATCACAAAGATCATCCACCTGGATGAACAGGGATTAATTCCTGGGATGCAGGGATGGTTCAACATTCGAAAATCAATGTGATACATAATATTAACAAATTGAAGAACAAAAACCATACAATTATCTCAATAGACTCAGAGGAAGGATTTGACAAAATACAACACTCTTTCATGATGAAAACTTTAAACAAACTGAGAATAGAAGGAACATTTCTCAACACAATCAAGGCAATTTGCAACAAACCTATGGCCAACATCCTACTGAATGGGGAAAAGCTGGAAGCAATCCCACTGAGATCCAGAACCAGACAAGGGTGCCAATTCTCACCATTGCTATTCAATATAGTCCTGGAAGTTCTTCCCAGAGCCATTAGACAAGAAAAAGAAATCAAAGGGATACAAATCAGGAGGGACGAAGTCAAACTATCCCTATTTGTAGATGACATGATCCTACACATAGGGGATCCAAAAGACTCCACTAAGAGACTATTGGAACTCATAGAAGAGTTTGGTATAATAGCAGGATATAAAATCAACACAAAAAATCAGCAGCCTTTGTATACACAGACAATGTCACAGCTGAGAAAGAGCTTCTAAGATCAATCCCATTTACAATAGGAACCAAAAAAACCCCAAATACCTTGGAATAAAAGGATGTAAAAATCTCTGATAAGAATTACAAAACATTAAAGAAAAAATAGAAGACAGAATAAAATGGAAAAATCTTCCATGTTCATGGATTGGAAGAATCAATATCATCAAAATGTTCATACTTCTGAAAGTAATTTATAGATTCAATGTGATATCAATCTAAATACCAAGGACATTCTTCTCAGATATAGAAAAAATGATGCTGAAATTTGCATGGAAACACAGGAGACCCTGAATACCTAAAGCAATCTTATATAACAAAAACAAAGCCAGAGGCATCACAATACCAGATTTCAAGACATACTATATGGCAGTTATAATCAAAACAGCCCAGTACTGGTACAAAAACAGATGGATAGACCAATGGAACAGCATAGAAACACCCAGAATCAATCGAAGCCTCTACAACCAACTTATTTTTACAAAGCAGCTAAAACCAATCCCTGGAGCACAGATAATCTCTTCAATAAATGGTGCTGCAAAAACTGGATCTCCACAGGCAGAAGCATGAAGCAAGACCTTTACCTTACACATTACACCAAAATCCACTTAAAATAGTCTAAAGACCTAAATCTACAACCTGACACTATCAAATTATTACAGAGAATATTGGGGAACTCCCACAAGATATCAGCATAGACAAATAGTTCTTAGAAAAGACCCTAGAAGTATAGGCAATCAGAGCCAAAATTGACAAATGGAATTACATCAACTTGAGAAGTTTCTGCACTGCAAAAGAAACAATCAGCAAAGTGAAGAGATAACTGACAGAATGGGAGAAATTATTTGCAAACTCTACAACCAATAAAGGATTAATAACCAGAATATATAGACATCAAGAAACTCAACAACAATCCAGTTAAGAAATGGGCAAAGTACTTAAATAGACTTTTTCAGAAAAGGAAATCCAAATGGCCAACAGACACATGAAAAAAATGCTCAGGATTGCTAGCCATCAGAGAAATGCAGATCAAAACCACAATTAAGTTTCACCTCATCCTCATTAGAATGGCTTTCATACAGAAATCAACAAACAACAAATGCTGGAGAGGATGTGGAGAAAAAGGTACTCTAATCCACTGTTGGTGGGAATGTAAACTGGTAAAACCGCTATGGAAGACAGTGTGGAGATACCTCAGAGGTCTTAATTTAGACCCACCATATGACCCAGCCATCTCACTCCTGGGAATATACCCAAGGAAATGAAATCAGCATATGAAAGAGCTATCTGTGCCTCCATGTTTATTGCAGCTCAATTCACAATAACAAAGACATGAAATCAACCCAAATGCCTGTCAACTAAAGACTGGATAAAGAAATTATGGTCTACCTATACCAAAGAATACTACACAGCAGTAAAAAAAAAATGAAGTCCAGTCATTTACAACTAAATGGATGAAACTGGAAAACATCATACTTAGTGAAATAAGCCAGTCCCAAAGAGACAAATTTTATATGTTCTCCCTGAGCTGTGATAATAGAGCACCTAAAAGACAACACGTACAAATGAAACTGACACTTACAGAAGCAGTGATTTGGAACAGCTCTTCTCCTAACTGTTGAGGAACAGCTTCTTGTTCTATATTTTTGTTTATCTTTTCCTTTATAATACCTTCCTTATCCTTTTTTCTTTCATACAATTCATTGAATGCTATACACAATGTAGAATTAATCATATATGTATAAAGATAATTGGAAATACATATTAGTAAAGAATAAGAGAATAGGAAAGGGAAGAGGAAGGAGGGTGGGAGGATGGGTGGGAGGATGGGCACAGTGGGAAGAATTACCAGATCCTAAAGTTGTATTTGTGAAATGTATAAAGTTTACCCAGACTAAGTGGGATTTATCCCTGGTATGCAGGGATGGTTCAATGTTCGCAAATCAATCAATGTGATACACCATATTAACAGACTGCAGAAGAAAAACCATATGATTATCTCAATAGATGCAGAAAAAGCATTTGATAAAATACCACACCCTTTCATGATGAAAACCCTAAGCAAACTGGGTATGGAAGGAACATTCCTCAATACAATCAAAGCAATTTATGAAAAACCCACGGCCAGCATCGTATTGAATGGGGAAAAGTTGGAAGGATTTCCACTGAGATCTGGTACCAGACAGGATTGTCCACTCTCACCACTGCTATTCAATATACTTCTGGAAGTTTTAGCCAGAGCTATTAGGCAAGAAAAAGAAATTAGAGGGATACAAATTGGGGAGGAAGAACTCAAACTATCCCTCTTTGCAGAGGATATGCTTCTTTATTTAGGGGACCCAAAGAACTCTACTAAGAGACTACTGGAACTCATCGAAGAGTTTGGCAAAGTAGCAGGATATAAAATCAATGCACAAAAATCAACAGCCTTTGTATACACAGGCAATGCCACAGCTGAGAAACAACTTCTAAGATCAATCCCATTCACAATAGCTACCAAAACAATCAAATACCTTGGAATAAACTTAACCAAGGACGTTAAGGATCTCTATGATGAAAATTACAAAATCTTAAAGAAAGAAATAGAAGAGGATATCAAAAAATGGAAAAATCTTCCATATTCATGGATTGGAAGAATCAATATTGCATTTTTAATATTTGTTGGAATCTTTATTTAGTGCATCAGTAAGCCTTTGAGTATAATGAAAATTAAAATATATATTATCTAAAAATAATGAAATATTTAGTTGACAATATAAAAAGGCAGTAATGGGCTGGTGCTGCAGCTCAATAGGCTAATCTTCCACCTGCGGCACTGGCACACCAGGTTCTAGTCTAGGTTGGGGCGCCGGATTCTGTCCCAGTTGCTCCTCTTCCTGTCCAACTCTCTGCTATGGCCCGGGAAGGCAGTGGAGGATGGCCCAAGTCCTTGGGCTCTGCACCCGCATGGGAGACCAGGAGAAGCACCTGGTTCCTGGCTTCGGATAAGCGCGGTGCGCCGGCTGCAGCGCACCGGCCGCAGCGGCCATTGGAGGGTGAACCAACGGGAAAAAAAAAAAAAGGAAGACCTTTCTCTCTGTCTCTCTCTCTCACTGTCCACTCTGCCTGTCAAAATAAATAAATAAATAAATAAAAAGGCAGTAATGAACCTTAAAAACATTTAGTGCATGGGCAAAAAGAAATTTGATAGAAGTAATTAGTTTTTAGAGATGGTGGACACAGAGGGTATCACTGAAAGACTCCAATAGAATGGGAAAAGGAAGGGAAAGAGAAAGGAAAAAAGAAGTAAGTGGAGGGGGGGGAGGAGAAGGAAGGGAAGAAGGAAGCAGGTGCTCAGAGGGAAGGTGGGCAGGCATAAGTAATCAGATATTTTGTGCCCTTTCAAATACATTATGGAAAACAAATGCAAGATGAGTTTTCCTAACATTACCTACAAATTTATCTCTTGCTAGTTACCCACTGGCAACATTCCCATCCTTTCCATTATTCCTTTTTGGCTAAGAGCATTTCTCCAGGAGACATGAAAAAGATCTTCTCTCCATTTGTAATCCTCTGAAGGCAGTTGGATTGGTTCCTAGTGCTTGAAGCTGCTGCAGCCATGCAGCAATAACTAGGAAGACCTAACCAACAAAATGAGGATGTCACAGGATAGAAACAGAGTGACGCCCTGCATGTCGAGGATTTTTTGCTTCTGGATTTCTTATTCAGATAATATCTATTGTTTACATTATGTGAGTCATGTGTTCTATTACTTACCAGCAACACTTGTTCTGTAGCAATACAAAGTGTAATCCCTGTACTAGCGACATTAACCTCACTTGGAAATGTCACAGAACTAAAAGTGTCCAGTCCCTGAGTGATTCTGATACATCTACAGTTTGAGAATCACCATTCTCATTTCAAAGACCAGGAACAGATTACTAGGAAGATGTTCATTTCATGCCTCTAACCCTATTCCAAAAGGAGGATCTATGAGGTCACTGTGGAGAACAGACTTCAGTTTTTTTAAAAAAATTTTTGATTATTTATTTATTTGACAGGTAGATTTACAAAGAGAGAGAGAGAGAGAGAGAGAGAGAGAGAAAGGTCTTCTGTTGGTTCACTCCCCATATGGCCACAACGGCCGGAGCTACGCCGATCCAAAGCCAGGAGCCAGGTGCTTCCTCCTGGTCTCCCATGCAGGTGCAGGGCCTAAGCATTTGGGCCATCCTCCACTGCCCTCCTGGGCTACAGCAGAGAGCTGGACTGGAAGAGGAGCAACCGGTACTAGAACCCAGTGCCCATATGGGATGCTGGCGCCACAGGTGGAGGATTAACCTAGTGTGCTAGGTGCTGGCCCCCAGACTTCAGCTTAAAAGATCTATGCTTAAGGCTCAGAAACTTCAAACAAGATATCTATGGAGACAATATAAAATATTGAGGAGGCTGTGGTTTATCCTCCTAAGAATAATTATTCATGAGATATATTGAAAGTTTAGCTATTGAGAGGAGAGGAAAGTATTAAGTTCTGCCAGTGGCTCAAGAATAGGCATGTCCCTCAACACTGCTTCATCATGCAAAAGCTAATTTCACAGCCATTCCTATTACCCTTTCTATAGTAATATTCTAACTACTTCACATGTAATCCTAAAACTTGGTCCTAGGGCCGGCGCCGTGGCTCACTTGGCTAATCCTCCACCTGCGGCACCAGCATCCCATATAGGCGCCAGTTGCCATATAGGCCCGGTTGCTCCTCTTCCAGTCCATCTCTCTGCTGTGGCCTGGGAAGGCAGTGAAGGATGGCCCAAGTGCTTGGGCCCCTGCACCTGCATGGGAGACCAGGAGGAAGCACTTGGCTCCTGGCTTTGGATCGGTGCAGCGCCGACCATAGCAGCCATTTAGGGGGTGAACCAATGGAAGGAAGATCTTTCTGTCTCTCTCCCTCCCTCCCACTGTCTAATTCTATCTGTAAAATTAAAAAAAAAAACTTGGTCCTCACTGCTGAATTTATATATCAGTAGCTGGCAGCACTTATGTTTTTTAAGCATGGCCATACATTCTGAATTTAAAACATTTGAAACACATTTAATGGTTATGTCTGACATTAGATTTTTAAGTACAGCAATAAACTCTTACTGCTTTCCTGACTGAGGAACATGTAATATAATTACCACTGTGTATTTTGAATGTCACAGTGATTCATTATCTCCCACAAGGAACTTTTTCAAAACAGCTAGCAGGCTACATCACATATTTTGAATATAAATTTAAACCAAATGTCATCAAAGTGCTTGAAATGCCTTTTAGAATTAACTGAAATTCAGGCACACTCTCTGAAGTGATTTGAAATCTCTTCCAAATATACAGGTTGTTGAAAGCAATAGCTACCACTGTGCTAACTGAGCTGTTACACAACTATAAGTGACACTTGTAGCTCAGGAATACACCAAGACCTGCATACAGGCAATCTTTAATTCTTTCTATTGACGGTTACTGGGCTAAAATGTGACATAATTCAGCCAGACCTCCTTTACTTGTGCTAATGGTACCCCAGGATGCAAAATCACCTGTGAGCATATAAAGTGCCAATCTTTGTGCTACATAAATTCAAACACATCACCTCACATAACTTTAAGAAGAGGAAACCAGAACTCAAAAATGATAGTTTTCTTATGATTTTAGAATGAGTAACATTTAGGTCATTTTTTTTTTTGACAGTGTCTTGGCTTTCCATGCCTAAAATACTCTCATAGGCTCTTCAACCAGATACGAATGCCTTAAGGGCTGATTCTGAGGCCAGAGTGCTATTTAGGACATCCGCCATTCTATGAGTCTGCTGTGTATCCCGCTTCCCATGTTGGATCATTCTCTCCCTTTTTTGTTCTATCAGTTAGTATTTTCAGACACTAGTCTTGTTTATGTGATCCCTTTGACTCTTAGACCTATCAGTGTGATCAATTGTGAACAGAAATTGATCAAATGGACTAGTGAGATGGCATTGGTACATGCCACCTTGACGGGATTGAATTGGAATCCCCTGGTATGTTTCTAACTCTATTGTTTGGAGCAAGTCAGCTTGAGCATGTCCCAAATTGTACATCTCTTCCCTCTCTTATTCCCACTATTATATTTAACAGGGATCACTTTTCAGTTAAGTTTCAACACTTAAGAATAACTGTGTATTAATTACAGAATTCAACCAATAGTATTAAATAGAACTGACAAAAAATACTAAGAGGGATAACGTATTAAGTTGTTCATCAACAGTCAGGGCAAGGGCTGATCAAGTCACCGTTTCTCATAGTGTCCATTTCACTTTAACAGGTTTCCTTTTTGGTGCTCGGTTAGTTGTCACTGATCAGGGAGAACATATGATATTTGTCCCTTTGGGACTAGCTTATTTCACTCAGCATAAATTTTTCCAGATTCCTCCATTTTGTTGCAAATGACTGGATTTCATTGTTTTTGACTGCTGTATAGTATTCCATAGAGTACATATCCCATAATTTCTTTATCCAGTCTACTGTTGATGACCTAATGAAAGATCTCTGCGAGTGAGATCCCAGTGGAAAGAACAGGCCATCAAAGAAGGAGGTACCTTTCTCTGAAGGGAGGAGAGAACTTCCACTTTGACTATGACCTTGTCTAAATATGATAAGAGTCAGTGAACTCAAAAGGCTTTCATAGCTTTGGCAACTCATGACAAAAGCCTAGGGTGATTACTGATGCCATAAACAAGAGTGTCAATTTGTTAAGTCAACAACAGGAGTCACTGTGCACTTACTCCTCATGTAGGATCTCTGTCCTTAATGTGCTGTACATTGTGATTTAATGCTATAACTAGTACTCAAACAGTATTTTTCACTTTGTGTTTCTATGTGGGTGCAAACTGTTGAAATCTTTACTTAATATATACTAAACTGATCTTCTGTATATAAAGAGAATTGAAAATGAATCTTGAAGTGAATGGAAGGGGAGAGGGAGCGGGAGATGAGTGGGTTGTGGGTGGGAGGGAAGTTATCGGGGTGGGGGAAGCTATTGCAATCCATAAGCTGTACTTTGGAAGTTTATATGCACTAAATAAAAGTTTAAAAAAATTATATTTACTAAATAAAAGTTTTAAAAAAAAGGATGAGTAACATTCAGATGTTTCTGATTATAGAATGTTGCTTCTTTGTATAGCATGTTAGGCTTTGCTTACAGTAATTTGCTTAATTCTTTGAGCCATTTTGTGCTATGAGAAGTCTGTCTCAGTGTGTATGAATCAGACCTTTTCCATGTTTCATGGTAAATTTTAGAAGGAGTTGTCCCACTGTGGGCCACTCCTTTACAAAACCAGAAGTGGTTATATGAGTCATAAGAATCCTCCTGCTCCCTTTGTTGTAAGCCATGAGTTACGGAAAAGAGTAGGTAGAGGGCCCAGCCAAGTACAGAGGCTCCCTCTGATGAGGCACATGTGGTGGCTGATAATTTTACATGTGTAAACTCATTTAACATAGATATTTCTTCCAGTGGCAAAGCTGAGTCTTACATTGGTGAGATAATTTGTCCACAGACTCTAGGATTATTCAGAGAGGCAGCTGAGATTAACATTCAGTTCTGCATGATCAAAAACAATTGTTTTTCTCACTGCACCTTCAAGATATATGTACTACATACCTTCCCTATTCCTGGAACCAAACTCTTCCAGGCAGCAGGGCAACCCCCTTATTCCTCTGCTGGCCACAAATGCCTCCTTTGGCCACCCTAGCTTTGGTCATAATTAATACTGGAAAATAAATGAATGCATCACCTAAAAACTTCATTTTTAGCTGGCACTTCTGCTGTTCACTTCTGCCGTCAAATTATACACCATTAATTTCCCTGGGCATCTTTGAACTAAGTGCACTCATCAGAAAGTGAAATGTGCAGCTGAAAAAGAACTGTACAGCCAGTGACTGGTAGATCAAATGCCAACTTCCCACAATATATATATTTCACTTTCAAGTAACATACTAATATAGGTTGATTTACTCTGAATATCTTGTAGATGTTCTTAGTAAGAAACTGCTAGCTGGTAATCTTTTCGCTTGTTTAACAAATAGAACATTTTCAAATCCTACAGTACATTAAATAGCCTACTTTAAACAAACATACCAGGAAAATGTTTATTGTAACATTTCTCTTACTTTAATTAGAGTACCAGCAGTTCTCAGCACTGCACTTATCAGGGTAATTAACAAAATTTTAAAAATGTTTTGACCACCACATTCAATCTGCAACAATACTAATTCATATAAAGCTCACTGAAATTCTGTATTTGAATTTAAAACACTCTGATGAGGAATAAATAAAAGATCAGTCACCTAGCACAACTAGGAAAATTACATTTATTAAAAATTATTCAATGGGCAGGGCCACACCTCAATAGGCTAATCCTCCACCAGCACAACAGGTTCTAGTCCCGGTCGGGGCACCAGATTCTGTCCAGGTTGCTCCTATTCCAGTCCAGCTCTCTGCTGTGGCCTGGGAGTGCAGTGGAGGATGGCCCAGGTCCTTGGGCCCTGCACCCGCATGGGAGACCAGGAGAGGCACCGGGCTCCTGGCTTTGGATCAGCATGGTGTGCTGGCTGCAGTGTGCCGGCTGCAGTAGCCATTGCGGGGGTGAACCAATGGAAAAAGGAAGACCTTTCTCTCTGTCTCTCTCTCTCACTGTCTAACTCTGCCTGTCAAAAAAAAATTCAAAATTAAATACTGTCTAAGAAAATTGTTAGACCATCTTGATCTGGGAATTAGATGAATACAGAAGAAGAAAAATTAAAGCTTCAAATTAATTTCTATAAAAGAAGAAGGAAGAGTAGGAGGGAGGGAGGGAAGGAAGGAGTGAGCGAGGGAGAGGGGAGGGAGGACACAGTGGAAAGTATCATTATGCTCTTGAACTGTATATATGAAATATATAAAATTTGTTCCCTTTTTATAAATAAAAATAAAATATTTTAGAAACAAAAAATTGATTTGTTTGGCTAAATTGGCTTTAGGCTTTAAATATCTATTAAAAGTTACTAGAAAATAATACTGAAACAGACTCAAATATTTGTTACTTTTGCCATATTCAGTTGAAAATAGAAAATCAAGAATCATCTATTAAAAGTATGAAAATTATTTATTTTGTGGTTATATAATCAACTACTTTTCTAGGAATCTAATATTCTGTCTAAGGAATCCTGATAAATTTGAAGACATTTTCAAGAGAAACAGCAGGATGGATTTAATGCTTATAAAAATGAAAGGGAGTATCACACAATGTTCAAAAATTTTAAGCATATAATTCTTTGGAATATCTATATCTGTTGAGAGAGCAAGTGTGGAGGGGAGAGAAAGTGAGAAAGGAAGAGAAGATAGATTTTGGAAACAACAAAGATTTGACATATTTGATCATTTCAGGTGTGATGTGGTTCAATCAGATGACAATTTGCAAACATGAATTGGATTAATCCAGTGACCATGCTCAATGGGTTGTTTGGTTGCCAGACCATAACTTCTTTGGTTATTACTTCTCCTTGATTATACTAAATGCACAGGTTTATTCAGAGAAAATCAGAAGCACAAATCATCTGTTAAAGTGGTGTTAATACATTGAATTCATGGAAATTTTGTCAGAACATACTCATTGCTATTTCACTGAGTGAACTCACTTCCTTGGGTTCACTGGGAATGGCTTAACCTTCCCTCTACCAAGTATTTGTTGGAGTCCAGCTCCAGCCAGTCCAGGGGTTCCCAAAGTTGTGAGAGGTGTTGGTGCAGTAAGAAATGAGACACACTGACAGCAAAGCTGAAGGCACGGCTCTGGCTCTCAAGCACCAGACTTTATTTCTACATCATAAATCACATGATTCTTCTTACAATAACAAGTCTGTTGTCCATTTTCTTAGAACCATTGACCTTGTATTTTATGTTGCCTCTAGATTTTTTTTAAAGTTTTATTTATTTATTTATTTAACAGGTAAAGTTACAGTGAGAGAGAGAGAGACAAAGAGAAAGTCTTCCTTCCGTTGGTTCACTCCCCAAACAGCCACAATGGCCAGAGCTGCATTGATCCAAAGCCAGGAGCCAGGTGCTTCTTCCTGGTCTCCAATTTGGGTGCAGAGGCCCAAGCACTTGGGCCATCCTCCACTGCCCTCTCAGGCCACAGCAGAGAGCTGGACTGGAAGAGGAGCAACCAGGACTAGAACAGGTGCCTATATGGGATGCCAGCGCCGCAGGCAGAGGATTAGCCTAGTGTGCCACGGTGCCATCCCCACCTCTAGATTCTATGTCTACATCTAGTTACAATTTCTTTTATTTTCAAGGGCATATTCAGAACATGGGTTACAATCACAGACAGGTGCAAGACAACGGGCTACTCACACAAGCCAAGGCCTGAAGTGCTGCCCAGCTATGCAGAAACTGGTTACACAAGCTACACTATTACCTTCCTAATCTAATATTTACTAGTAGCCCCAGTGTTCAAAGCTGGCCCCCTTTTTAAAAAAATGTATCCCTTCTTTTGCAGTCCTTTCTGTAACTCTTTAATTTCTTTATTGTGCTTATCTAAAGATTCACTTAAATTTATTCCACAGTTTTGACATCTTAACCATTGTTGTATTTGTTGCACATATTGAATTAAAGTTTTACTAACAAATAACTGTTCTAGTGGGAAGTATACACCAGCTCAACCATACGGAAAGCATCAACCCCTTCTCCTACACTAACATTCTGCTTGATTAAAATTCTATAAAGCAATGGACATTTTGAGGATTATGAGACCAAACGCTCTTCCCTAAAATTAGAAATACAGCAATCATTAGCAGGACCACCAGGAAGTTCTGGCTTTCTTATGCAGAGTGTAATTCCCAACAAACCTAAAACCACCAAGAGGACCAAGGCTGTCATTCTCACGCCTTGCTGAGACAGACCTTCTGCTGTGACCTTGTCAGCCAGCCAAAGTTGCCTTGGCCTCGCCAAATAGTCCAACCGATGTCTAAGGTCTAGGATAACTCGGTATAGATATTACTTAAAGAATGCGAGAGTGAGCCGGCGCCACGGCTCAGTAGGCTAATGCTCTGCCTTGCGGCGCCGGCACACCGGGTTCTAGTCCCGGTCGGGGCGCCAATCCTGACCCAGTTGCCCCTCTTCCAGGCCAGCTCTCTGCTGTGGCCAGGGAGTGCAGTGGAGGATGGCCCAAGTCCTTAGGCCCTGCACCCCATGGGAGACCAGGAGAAGCACCTGGCTCCTGCCATCGGATCAGCGCGGTGCGCCGGCCGCAGCGCGCCTACCGCGGTGGCCATTGGAGGGTGAACCAACGGCAAAAGAAAGATCTTTCTCTCTTTCTCTCTCTCACTGTCCACTCTGCCTGTCAAAAAAAAAAAAAAAAAAAAAGCGAGAGTGACTCATTTCCTGTCACTAAAATGCAAGAAAACGTTTATTATGGCCTCTAAGAAAGTGTTTCTGGAGAACTCTATTGTCTTTCTAGTGTTTACAAGAAAATATGTTATTCTGGGAATAGTTGGTAACATCATTAATTAAAGAAAAAAATATGAGTAAAGCTGATATTGTAAAAACCAGATTGGAGAGCCATAAACTCAGTCCTTCATAAACTCAGCTACTATATCAAACACGGCTCACACTCTTTCTATCTTTATCCTTTCCAGATACGTGAACCCATGAACACTCCTCATTGATTAGGCTGATTGGAGATGGTTTTGTATTTAGAAACTAACCCATTCAAAATGACGGATTCACTTTAATAAAAAATAATAATCTTCCACTTTGAAAAAAGAAATAAACATTAAAAATCATACTTCTAGACCATATATAGCCACTGAAACAAGAAACCTACATCACTGAACTTTTGACAAATGACATGATGGTAAAAAAAAATTAAAAAGTAACCACCAATTCCATACCTTATAACACAGGATAATTGCTCACTCATATTATATGTCTATTTGGAGTCTTCCTTATGTTGTCTTTGTTCTGAGCACATTTTTTTTTGTGGCAATCACAGAAGAACCAAACAACTTTTCTGTAAGTTTTTATATGGAAGTGACAAGGAGAAATTCCAAAAATATCTCAAAATATCGTAACGATATTATAATATTATCACATACTTAATGATAATCAGCTTTTTTTTTTCTTTTAATAAGAGGGCAGCATAAAATAGTGGTTAAGAACTTGGGTAGTGGAACCTAGGTTCAAATAACTGCCCCTCCATTAGTTGTGTAGAGTATATTGGGAAAATTACTTTGTTTGTTTCCTCAACTATAAAATAGGAATAATAGTAATAGTATCTCTCCCTTGAGATATTGTGAGAATTAATTCAATATATATAACATTTATTTCAAATAGCACCTTGTGATAAGCATTGATTAACATTTGAAGTGACAGTACTATTGAGTAAGGATGTATCTGAAGTGACTATCAAGTAATTTTCACAGCACCAAATGATTAATGCAGTGCTCTTTTTTTGACAATTATCCAAGTTGCAGTCTCTCTCTTTCAGGGAAGTTCCTCATATCAGACTGATTATTAATAATTTTCAAAATTAATAAGCCTGTGGGCTCTTGCCACGTATTCAGAGAAGACTTCTGAATACTGGCTCAAATAGACCAGAGAATGGTAAGTTTTATAAGGATTTTATTCAGTGAGAGAAATGTGCAGGAGAGTGAGGACTTTATTTAGAGGAGAAAGAGAAGTCAACAAGCTAAGTTGGGTCCATACCAAGCAGAGAGCAGGCCAGGAGTAAGCCAAGTGGAGCAAGCGTATGGTTATGAGTAGCCACAGTAGCTTAAACATGGGTAGCAAAGTGAAGGCAGAGAGCAGTCCAATAGGCCTTGTGTCCTGATGCATGGGGCAGCAAGGGGAGGGCCCACAGTGTTCCAGACCTTTTATTTACTTCCAAAGGGGGAGTGGTTCTGAAGTCTGATAGGTAGTTGGGTGTATAGGTGGGGTCAGGTAGGGGCATGAGATCACACAGGGAGTGTGGTCTTCCAGTTCACAAACATAATTGATTATATCCTATCTGCCTGCCTACATCTTTCTTGGTTTCTCTTTTTCTTTTGTTGTACTAATAATTAATACTAGCTATATATTTTTAAAGATTTATTTACCTATTTTAAAATCAGAGTTACACAGAGAGAGAAGGAGAGGCAGAGAGAGAGAGAGGTCTTCCATCTGTTGGTTCACTCCCTAATTGGCTGCAACAGCTGGAGCTGTGCCAATCTGAAGCCAGGAGCTAGGAGCTTCCTCTGGGTCTCCCACTTGAGTGCAGAGGCCCAAGATCTTGGGCCATCTTCCACTGTTCTCCCAGGCCATACCAGAGAGCTGGATCGGAAGTGGAGCAGCTGGGTCTTGAACTGGTGCCCATATGGGATGCCGGCCCTGAAGGCAGTGGCTTCACCCGCTACGCCTCAGCACCAGCCCCTACAAGCTATAATTTTGAACAATTATTATATACCAGCTCTTACTAAGCATTCCTGCTTATTTCCCATTCAACTCTGATTCTTATCATTCCTACTTTTCAGATAATAAAATTAAAGATAAAAGAGATTAACTTAAAAACCAAAAGTACAAAGCTAGCAAGCTAAGTAAATCCAGGAATCTCTTATCATTGTGACAGAATAATCTTAATGTATTTACAAAAATCACTACAATATCTTGCAGCCCACATATCCTTCAACAATGTGCTTCAATAATCTTTCCATTTATATTTGATCTGAACTTTCATGTCCAATTATAATCAACAGAATGTGACAAATGTAATGCCACGTGACATCTGAAGCTAAGTTAGATAAAGCCATGCAATGGGTCTTTTGTGGAATACACACTCAAGAAAGTCAACTACGTGTAACAATGTGGAAAAACTTAAAACTTCCTACTAGAGAGATCATGGCATTTGCTGACTTTTCCAACTGAGCTAGCCTTCCAGCTATGCTGGCCAGGATTACAATCAATCAGATCCTGTAGATCAGCCCATCTAGCACCTGAGAGTCAGGTGACTGCATTAAATATAGAATTGTTGCCTAACTGAACTCTATGAATTTCTGAACTTCAGGATGCATGAACTACAATAAAAGGTGGTTGCTTTAAGTCATTAAGTTTTGGGATGGCTTATTATTCAGCAACAGTAAGTGCAGCACATAAGAATTTATTTAAGTATAAATTGGTTTTACGTTCCTGTCAGTGAGTGCGTAAGTTCACTGTGTGACAGCATTCAAACTGCCGTTCAGAGTGAATTCTAGCCTCTTCTAAATAAAATTAAATCTAAAGACTTCATTTATGTTAAGTAATGTCATTACTTAACATTCTGCTCTTTGGCTAGATAACTAATTTATTTCAAGTCTCTACATTTTTATTCTATCAAAGTATAAAAAGTTCAGCTCTGAAGTAATCAAAAGTCAATAAAAGCTAGCAATCAAGTTCTAATGCCAATAAAATACTGTGTTTGCCCTAACAATTCTTAATTGACAATTCTGATTTTGCAAGTAAGTTTACTGCACTGACCCTGTTAGGTGGCTAATCAAAGAAATGACTACATGGGGCCTATAAAGCCATGGCCTGGCAGCACCTGCATCCCATATGGGCACTGGTTGGAGTCTCAGCTGCTTCACTTCCTATCCAGCTCCCTGCTAATGCACTTGGGAAAGGAGTAGAAAATGGCCCAAATGATTGGGCTCCTGTCTCCACATGGGAGACGCTGAAGAAGCTCCAGGCCCCTGGCTTCAGCCTGGTCCAGACCCTGTTGTGGCTATTTGGGGAGTGAATCAGCAGATGGAAGATCTCTCTCTCTCTCTCTCTGCATCTCTTTCTCTCTGTGACTCTGCCATTCAAATAAGTAAATAAATCTTTAAAAGAAAAAATACAGGAAAAAAGAGATATCCTCAACAAATTCTGAATGGTTGATTTTTGCTGGTAAGTTTCATCAGAAACATGAGATGTATAGGGGAGAATGAGAAATGTGGAGCCTGTGCCAATGATAATTCATACTATCATTTAATGCATCATGTAAATGTAACTCTTATAAATTCATTCCTTTATTTGAATTCTTATTTTTTAAAGACTTGTTTATTTATTTGAAAGTCAGAATCACAGAGAGAGAGGGAGGACAGATCTTCCACTCACTGGTTCACTCCTCAAATGGCTGCAATGGCCAGGGCTGGGCCAGACCGAAGCCAGGAACCAAGAGCTTCATCTGGGTCTCCCACATGGATGCAGGGGCCCAAGAACTTGGGCCATCTTCCACTACTTTCCCAGGCCATTAGCAGGGAGCTGGATCAGCAGCTGAGGAGCCAGGACTCAAACCAGTGCCCATATGGGATGCTGGCACTGCGGAAGGCTGCTGAACCCTCTAGGCTACAGCACTAGTTCCCAGTCCTTGTTTTTAGCTTTTAGTGTGGAAATAAATGGAGAACTACTAAAATGACATTTATCTCACATTGGAACTGATGCAATGAATTGTTTACTTAGCATTTAGCTGAAGAGTAAAAGCATAAAAATAATCAAGATCAAAGCATTTTAAAAATCAGTACTTCGTGCTGGTGCCATGACATAGTGGGTAAAGCAGGTGACTGCAGTGCTGGCATCCCATATATGATCCCTTGGGCACCTGCACCCAGGTGGGAGACCTGGATGAGGTTCCTGGCTCCTGGCTTCGGCCTGGCCCAGCCCTGGCCATTGCAGCCATTTGGGGAATGAACCAGAGTGTGGAAGATCTGTCCTCCCTCTCTCTCTGTGATTCTGACTTTCAAATAAGTAAACAAATCTTTAAAAAAAGAAAGATTCTCATAATAGTAAAGCAGAAATACATTCACTACCCAAGGAAAATTTCCATGAAAAAAATCAATACTCTTATCAGTTCAAGAAAAATATTAATTTACCAATATAGAAACATGTATAAATCAGAGATCATTTCACAATAAACATTTCAATCTTTTACTGTACCATCCATAAGGACTCAGATATAAAATTTTTTAATAGAATTATGTATACTTTAAAATTATTGCAATTCAAAAATATGGTTCATTATTTATTGGGACATATATGCTTCGAATCTCTTCATTTTAAGACTTTTGCTTAGAGATGGAAGAAAGAAAAGCTAATTGCTCCTACTTAGTTCCTAGATAGGCTTGAATTAAGAAAATCCCAAGAGTGGACACACTAATTTTTAACATCATGATGAGTAATAGGATGCACAGCACTGGAAGTGTTTGAAAAAAATGCTCAATGATACCATGACCAGACTATTACACCCCCACTAGTTATAAACTCAGTCTGGATCTACTTGGTAAAGGATTTGAGAGAATGAAATTATTTCCTAAGGATATAATGGGTTTAATTTTTGGAGAGTTGTATGCAAAGTATTCAAAATGATCTTTCTGAAGTTTAAAGTAACAGAAGGAGAGCAAACCATCAGTTCAACAGAGAAAACTAAACCAAAACCATGTTAACAACAGGTAACTCATGTCAACAGAATGTAAGGGATGGAAGGCTGATGTGCAAGCCGTAACTTCCTCAGCAGGCAGTAGAATGCTGAAACCTGAGTCTAATAGCAGGAGAATCTATCACAGTGTTGAAGAGACCAGATAATGTACAACTGGAAGCTGAACGTTGGATGTTGCTCAAATCAGGAGATCTGTTGAAGAAGTACCCGGACTCCCAGTTCCTGCACACAGATGGCTGCCCCAACCTTCTTCCCAAAATAAACAATCACTGCTCTTCAGAGATGTTGACCAGAGACTCTCAGGGATCAGGAAATAAGGAATAAGAGGAAGCAGGGATATGTGGCATTTAACATTGAAAGTACTGCTTTTTTTTTAATAAAATAAGAATTATATTATTATAGTGCCTGATAACTATTAGGCAGGCCATTGGAGAGGGCTAGCTAGAGTTCCTGAACACAAGCTGAAGCTGCTTATCATCTTTCTTCAGGGAAATCTTAGTTCTGTTTTTAAATCTTTTCAACTAGTTGAATCAGGCCCACTCAGATTATCTTAGGACATTCTCCTTCGTTTGCTTTCAACACAGCTATACAGCAACACCTAAATTGCTGTTGATTGAATAATTTGAGACTGTAACCTAGCCCAGGTGATACATAAAACAGGCCACCACTCTAGTAATAAAAGCATGACCCTATTAAATGACCAGAACAACATTCTTAGGCCCCCATTTGACAATGAATACCCATGCACACAGAACTACCAATAGTTCAAAACTGAAAAAAATATTAAGTAATACATATTCAAAGAAAATGTGAAACATAAAGGGGGGAAACAAAAGAAAGAAAACATTCAGTGATCAGAAACACTCAGAGAACAATTACAACTACAACTACAACAGATGAGAAACAAAACCTTACTACAAAATAAGAATAGAATGACATTTAAAGCAATTTTAGAGAAATAAAAGGGATTTATGGTATTCTAAAATTTAGCAACATAAACTCAATAGAAGATATGGAATTAAAACTTTGATTTTCTCAAGGATAATAATAAGATAGAAATAATAAGATAGAAAACAGAAAATAGTACAAATTAGCAAAAAACAATATAAGAAAATGTCCCATTTTTGAAAGGCATGAGTTTTCAGAATAAAAGAACTATGTGCCCATGAATAGCAGTGAAAAAATAAAACAACACAAGCGTGTTTCATCAGAAATTTTCAGAGTACCAGAATGAAGGTACTAAACATTTTATATCATTTTAGGGGAAAAATGTCATAAATACATACAAAGGCCTGGCAGCCGAATGGCATATAACTCCTTAATAGCATGATAAGATGCTGCAAGAAATTTCACCAATGCTGGGCAATTATGAACTGAGAGGAGTTTCTGACCTGGAATTCTGAGTGATACTAAACACCCAAAGTTCAGAGAGGAGTACTATCAGACAAAGACAGTTGCAGAAGTGTTACAGTCAAAGCAATCCTTCTCAAGAAGCAAGTAGGTAATATGCTTTAGGAAAACCAAAAGAAAAGCCAAGAAAAGAGGAAGTGGGACCCCCAACAAAGGAAATAGGTAAAATCTGCATAAAAATGACAACTCCTGGGGCTGGCACTGTGGCATAATAGGTAAAGTTGCTGCCTGCAATGCCGGCATCCCATATGGGCACTGGCTCAAGTCCTGGCTGCTCCACTTCTGATCCAGCTCTCTGCTGTGGCCTGGGAAAGCAGTAGATGGCCGAAGTCCTTAGGGTCCTGCACCCACATGAGAGACCCGGAAGAGGCTCCTGGCTTCTGGCTTCGGATCAGCACAGCTCTGGCCAAGCAGCCAATTGTTGAGTGAACCAGAGGATGGAAGACACCTCTCTCTCTGCCTCGCCTCTTTCTGTATAACTCTTTCAAATAAATAAATAATTTCTTTTTAAAAAAAATAACAACTGCAAATAGACCTGTAGCCCAGAAGTCTGCATCAGAGGAGGGAAGGAGAAGTCTCCAGTGTAATTCCATTAGAGCTCTAATCTAATTTGTAGGGGTTATGTTCCAAACAAGATACTGAGGAGTGAGTGAAACCTGATTACTTAGTTTTACAGTTTTTCCAGAGAAAAGCAATCTGGCAGGGAATGGGGGGAAGGCAAGAAAAACTTGTATATCAAAGAAAATATTAACATAGTTTACAATGTAATTCATTTGCTAAAAATATTTACCTATTGTCAACATTAAATTAATATTATCAGAGACTTGGGAAAATAATTTATTTTTAAAATTATAATCCTTGTTGTATTAGTTGTCTTAAAATTATGTATCACTATTTCTTTGATTAAAAATAAAATTTAGATTTAAGTTCTAAAAGAGCAAGTTAAATTCTTAATGTTCTCTCAAATTTTATTTCCAATAAGCTTAGCTTCCTATCTTTAGGCAAAAGCATGACCAATTTATTTCTATGCCCCCTCTCAATTCTATTAAATATTCCCTATATTAATAGATATTTATTCATCCCACTGTTGATGAGTTATGAATATGTAAATACAACTGTTTAATTTCATTTTCAGTTGTTTTCAGAGTGCATGTTTGCTGAGTTAACAGGCTGCTTTCAAGACCCATTGAGACACCATCCTTGTATTGCAATTGGTATAATATAGGTAATCTCTATCTCTATATTCCAGCCTCTAAGAAGTAGTGTATCTTCCAAACCAGATAAATGCTCAACAAATTTCATGAAACAATGATCTTTCAGGAAGATGGCTTCCAGGGACACCCTGTAGTTCCACTTAAAAACTTGTCCACATTCTTTCTAAATAACTTCTAAGAAATATTTTTTTCTTTTTCTGAGTGTGTTAGTTACATTTTTCAAGGCAAATTTTATGCTAAAATAATAATAATATAGTACAAAAATCACTGATTTTTTTATGACAGAGAATTCTAAAAATCAAGGAAGCACAATTTGATTTTTCACATTAAGGGTTGAATTTTCAAAATCTCTTTCAAAGGCCATATTTGCTGTGGACTATTTCTGATAAGATCTAGATGCACTGATTCAATCATTTTCACTGCCAAGTATATAGAACATGTTATACCAGGAAGATTGCTAGTGTTACATTACATTCTCTTTACAGATAATAAAGCTAAAATAGGCAGAACCAATTTGGAATTACTTGTGCATAAAATCTTTTATGCTAGACAAACTTCAACCTTTTACATAAATTATCTTAGAAACCAAGAGCAATTACATCTGAACCTTCCCACTGAGACAACTCAAACAATTTATGGAGTTAATCATTTGGATTTGCACATGTATTTTATGGTTAAATCAATCAAAGCACTTTAATGTAATGGATGGAGATGTCGGGACTTTTTCTCTTAAAAGAATTTTAAAAACTCAGTGGAAATGCAAACGATCTATATTTGTAACAAAATATGTTAAGACAAGGTGAAAAATACTACATTTTATTCTCAGTACTTTCAGCCTTAAACAAAAATTGTAATGAGAAGAAGTGTTAAAGCTAATATTGAAGTTGTATTTGAGTACCTCATTGGCGTATTCTGTTTAGCAATCCTCTGTAGGGCCAAAGTTCAACTCTCTACAACATCAGGAAGAATACCTCACATATTCCTTCTTCAAAAATAAGTTATTTCTCAATTGCTTCTGTATTTTGCTCAGCCAGACAAGATGTAAGATTTAATGTTCAAGCATCAGTTTTAAAATTCAGGACTTGTGAAAATATCTCCAGCTAAGCAATGATAGTTTGTGAGGATAGGTAAATGGCATCTGTGAATTGTCATTAGGTCTCCAGAGGGGGAAAAAACAAGTGCCTTTCAGGGTCATATTGTGATATAGTGGGTAAAATCACTGCTTGTGACACCAGCATCCCAAATGCACACTAGTTCAAGTCCCAGCTTTTCCGCTTCTATTCTTGCTCCCTGCTAATAGCCTGGGAAAGCAGAGAAGGATGGTTGAAGTGTTTGGGCACCTGTCACGTACCCATCCCAGGCAACAAGGGAGCTCTGAGCCTCTGAGTTCAGACCCGTTGATTGATCAGAGACCCAGTTCACCCCATGCCCTATCATGTAGTTATAGAATTCCCATAATGCATAAGGCTCCCACAGTCATAAAGTGCAGCGAATCCACACTCAGCCCCTTTGAGCCTGATCCATCTATGGAGAAAGTAGAGGCATTCCTAGAGCCAGCTTTGCCTGTACACGCTCCACCTTTGCAGTTTGAGCCCTGGAGCCTGTGCTAGGGTGGTGGGATGGGAATGTCTCACAATCCTACTTCAAGTCTAGCTCCCTAACCCTCCAGTCCATACTAAGTCAGTCAGGAATGCGGATTCATCCTTCTGATAAAATCCCTTAGCCTCATGGACAAGAGCGCTGTGGTCACTACTGGCATTAAGATGGGGCTTTTGCCCTGCTGGTCGCCGGAAGACCATGTAGGGGAATGGGGAGAAAGAAGTGTACTTTTCTTTCATGGGGATAGGTGGGTACCCTGTCCTCCAGCTAGGGCTCCAAGCCAGACTCAAAGTCAGTGAGGTTCACAAGGTTCTCCCTCAGGCAATATCACAGTGACAGGGCTGGGCTGCCAGAGTCTGTTGCCACCTCATTCTCAGGAGCTGATGTCTCCTTCAGCCCCCACCTACAGGAGCTGAGAGTGGTGTCCCTGCTCACTGCTGTGTATTTGTATGTCCACACTGCTCCATTGTGTCTCTTTTCTTTCTGTAAAATTTTCACTGCAAACTTCTATCTCCTGGGAATGCATTTCCTCCACTATTTTTCTGTTGTCTTCCTCTGGTCAAAAATAGCTTTTCTTCTGTAATCTTCCCCTGGTTAAAACATGCACATCTTTTCCCATTTTTCCTTATTCAGTCATCTTGGAATTTCTCTACTAGAGTTTCTCAAGTTGTTAATTTCTGGTTTCATTCCATTGTGGTCAAAAGACACATGGTATGATTTCAATTTTTTAAAAAAATTTGTTGTGATTTGCTTTATGGCCTAGCATATTGTCCATCCTAGACAAAGTCCCATGCACTGATGCAAAGAATGTGTTTTCTGAAGTTGTGGGATGAAATGTTTTGTAGATATCAGTTAGGGCTGTTTGGTCAATAGTGTAGATTAGCTTTGTTGATTTTTTTGTCTAGCTGATCTATCCACTGATGAAAGTGCAGTATTGGAAGCCATGTCTCCCATTAGATCCATTAACATTTGTTTTAAATAGTCAAGCACCCTAGCATTGGGTAATAGTACCTTTACTACAGTCATATCTCCATGTTCGATTGATCCCTTAATTATTCCTTCTTTGTCTCTTTTATCAGGTTTTGTGTTAAAGTGTATTTTGTCTGACCTTAGGATGCGAATCCTGCTCATTTTGCTTTCTGTTGCATGGGATATCTTTTTCCATCCTTTAACTTTCAGTCTGTGTGCATCTTTGTTGGTAAGGTATGTTTCTTGCAGGCAGTGAAAGGGAGCCTTGTTCTTTAATCCATTCAGCTACTCTGTATCTTTTTTTTTTTTTTTTTTGACAGGCGGAGTGGACAGTGAGAGAGAGACAGAGAGAAAGGTCTTCCTTTGCTGTTGGTTCACCCTCCAATGGCCACTGCAGCCGGCGCGCTGCGGCCGGCGCACCGCGCTGATCCGATGGCAGCAGCCAGGTGCTTCTCCTGGTCTCCCATGGGGTGCAGGGCTCAAGCATTTGGGCCATCCTCCACTGCACTCCCGGGCCATAGCAGAGAGCTGGCCTGGAAGAGGAGCAACTGGGACAGAATCCGGCACCCCGACCGGGACTAGAACCTGGTGTGCTGGTGCCACTAGGTGGAGGATTAGCCTGTTGAGCCACGGCACCGGCCTATTCTGTATCTTTTAATTGGAGAATTTAGGCTATTTGCATTCAAGGTTATTATTGATAAATAAAGACTTAGTCCTACCCTTTTTCCATAAATATTCCTATTGCTTTGAATTTACTTTATGATTTTAGTTGATTTTCTGAGTTCACATTCTTTCATGATACTTAATATCTTACTCTGTTTCTATAAATAGCACATCCTTAAAAATAATTTGTAGAGCTGGATGAGTGGTGACAAATTCTTTCAATTCTTTTAGTTTTGGAACATTTTTACTTCACCTTCATTTACACATAAGAGCTTTGCTGAGTACAGTTTTCTGCGTTGACAATTTTTTTTCTTTTTTTTAGGACTTGGGCTATATCTCTCCATTCTCTCCTAGCCTGTAGGATTTCTGATGAGAAATCAGCTGTCAATTTAATTGGAGATCCTTGTGTAATATGACATTTCTCTCATGCACGTTTTAGGATCTTTTCTTTATGGTTTACTTTTGAAAATCTGACAACACACAGTGGTGAAGATTCTTTTCTGATCATGTCTGTTAGGAGTTCTATGAGTTTCCTGTACTTGGATGTTTCTTTCTCCAAATTAGATTGATTCTCTGCTATTATTTCACCAATGATGTATTCTAACATGATATCTCTTTCCATACCTTTAGGAACTCTTATGACCCATATGTTTGGCCATTTGATAGTATCTCATAGATCTCAATCACTATTGTTTTTTTTCTATTTTTTTTTTCTATTTTGGTCTATTTCCAAGGATCTGTCTTCCAGCTCTTTCTTCTCCCTCACTGAGTCTGTTAAGGCTTTCTACTGTATTTGTTATCTGACATATTGAATTCTTCATTTTCAATATTTCAGTCTGATTTCTCTTCAATATCTCTTATCTCCTGGAAGAATTTATCATCCATGTAATGTACGGACTTCAGTAACTTAAGTATTTGCTTCTCTGTTTCTGAGTTATCTTATGGATATTCTTATAAATTCACCTTCAGGCATTTCACTAATCTCTTCAACTTCACATTCTAATACTGATTTTTTGGAGAGTTCCTTTGCGAGAGTCAGATTGTCTTCCTTGTTCATGTTTCTTGTATTTATGTTTATTTTTAGGCATTTGTGGAAACACTTGTTGCTTTTCTCCTCAGAGGGCTTTTACCTTTTAGACATGGCTCTATGGCTTACTAGAGTTCCTGTTCCTTCATCAGATATCAAGAGATGTGTGCTGGGTGGTGGCAGGGAGCTCAGTCTAATGCTTGAGGGTGGGGCAAGAGTCCAGAGTGATACCCTAGTTGGGAATGGTACATCTTTTCTCTTGTCATTTGGGAAGGGATGGCCGCCAGGTGCTCTTGTTGGGGGATGGAAAGAAAGTAGGGTGCCCACCCTTCATAGCATTAGGTGGGCACTCTGCCATCTGCTAGTACTCCAAGCCAGACTCAGTCAGGGTGGTCTGTGAGGTCCTCCCCCAGGCAATAACACCAGTGACAGAAGCTGCTGCAGGCTCCTTTCACCTTGCTCCAAGAAAATGGCATGTTCTCCAGGCACTGGCTGCAGGAGCTGCCACTGGTATCCCACTTGCTGCTGTGTGGCTGTACTGTCTTCGCTGCTCCACAGCATCTCTCTTCTTTCTGTAGAATTTTCACTGCAAACTCCAACTGTACCCTGGGAATGCAGTCCCTCCCTTTTGCTTCTGTTATCTTCCCATGGTCAAAGTCAGCACACCTTTCCCTATTCAACCATCTTGGATCCTTCCAGTGTGTAGGTATTAACCTCTCAGTTGTCATGTCTTATTTTTAAAATATTTATGTATGTACTTAAAAGGCAGATTTACAAAGAGAGAGAGGGAGAGGAAGAAGGAGGAGGGGGGAGGAGGAGGAGAAGAAAGAAGAGGAGGAGGAGGCAGGGGAGGTGTTGAGGCGGATTCGTTCTGAGAGGAGGAACATGGTGGGGGCAAGAGGCGCTGAGTCACCACATAGACCATGGGAAATGGGTGAAAGTGGGCCAGAGGCGAGCAGCCTGCACACTCGTTTATTTCAGTTGGTACAGCAGCTTAAATAGCCAAGGCAGCCAATCCGGTCAAGGGGAGGTCTATGCCCTAACCAATCACAGCCTGTTGCCAGGCAGTATCTGAAGCCATCCAATCACAGCCTGTTGCCAGGCAGTTTCCATTGCCAGCAGCCATCTTGGCATGGCCTTCTCATTCCACTACATTTCCCCCTTTTCATTTATTTTTGAGCAACGGGAGGAATGATCCTTGGCCATACTATTGTTGACCCCATTTCCATGTGCACTTCCACATGGAAGTGGCTCACCCACCAAACAGGTGTGGTGACTCCCTGCCTCTTGCCCCCACCACACTCCTCCTCTCAGAACAAATCCACCTCAACAACTCCCCCACCTCCTCCTCCTCTTATTTCTTATTAACTGCACAGTCAAGTCCCTCCATAGGGGATCCCAGGTCTGATCTACTCAAGAAGCTTCTGTAGATTGCTAAGAGTCAGCTAGTCACATCTTCCTTGTTCTTGTGACTGTGAATATCTGAGTGGTGATGCTGCCTAAGATTCTTCCTTCTCCATTAAAATTCATGAAATGTAGCTGCAGTCTGGTATCCTAGGGAAAGGTTTATCATGCATTGTGGATTTCAGTCTGAACCTCTGCTCTGTGAACTCTTTGACCCACGATTCCAATGGGAAGAGTTTAAAGGATTTGGAAGATAGAATGGCACTGTAAGAGTTTGACAATAACCTGAGTCTTATTTTGGTACACAGAAATTATGATACTTCCTTTGTCCTAATACACAATATCTTTTAATATAGTGACCTCTCAGTTTTCTCTGTTTATGTCAAACCATAGTTCTTGTTATATTTTGAAATACAGCATTTCATTTAACTTTTCTGTAATAAGTTGTCTTAGTCTCAAACACTTTATAAAGAAAAGTAGTTTGCTCACAGTTCTAGATGTTCCAGGGCATTAGCTTGGCTTTTGTGCAGACTTTATGGCAGATAACATCACAGTGGGAGTGTGTGCAAAAGTAGATCACACAGCCATAGAGGAAGCCAAAGAGTGAGACTAGGTCCCATAATCCCTTACAAGAACATCATCTTTAGTGATCTCAGGACCCACTGCTAGGCCTCCCATCTTAAAGGTCCTATCATCTCTCACATCACCACACTGGGGACCATGTGTTCAACACATAAGCCTTTTGGGGACAAACAACATCCAAACTATAACATTAAAGTAAGTTAGAATGTTGGAAATTCTACATTATATTTATTGATGAAGCAATTGAAGTGCAGTCTACAATAAACCTCAGAAAGATCAATTAATAATGCAAGAGCAACAACAGCTTAAATGAATTTAAGAGAGCTACTTTCTTGAGCCTTGTGACATAAATGCAGATTTCTGCAGCTATAGCCAAATATAGGTAATTTGCATGAAGAAGGAGATTTATAGAGATTTGGAAATGAGTGCCTGTTCTTAAAATGTGATTTTAAAGATGATGATGGTAATTGCACATCTGTTTCAATCTTAATTACATGCTTCTGGCTTTCTTTGTTTCTCTTTATTTTTGTCTTTTATTGTACTACCTTAGCTACTTTTTCTTTTCTGTTTTTTTTTTTTTCTGTTTTCATGCTTGCCCCAGAGAAGATCATGTAGCTGGAACACCTTAAATTATTTGACTTACTAGAAACCATTATTATCTTCCCTTCTGCTGTGTTTCCACAATATGCACAGAAGACACTCCTAATTCATGGGCAAAACAATGGAGATGATTTTCTTTAACTGTAACAACTATGCCTTACTCAGTTTTGAGCCCACGGAATGTCTAGCACAGTGTTATATGGATATATAAAACATGCTTGTTGAATGAATGTTCAAAGGAGTAAAGAATAGGATGAGTAATAAGGATTTAAACCCTTCAACTAGAAAATGTAAGACAACACTCAGGAATGACTACCTTAAAATGATAGAAAAAGAGTCTTTTACTTTGAAAGGAAGAGTTACACAGAGAGAGAGAAAGAGAGAGATAGGGAGAGAGAAAGAGAGGGTCTTCCATCTGCTGGTTCATACCCCAGATGTCTGCAACAGCCCAGGGCTGGGTTAGGCCAAAGCCAGGAGCCAGGAACTTTTTCTGATCTCCCATGTGAGTGCAGGAGCCCAAGCACTTGGGCCATCATCTGCTGCTTTTCCATTAGCAGTGAGCTGGATCAGAAGTGGAACAGTAGGAACTTGGATCCGTGCCCAAATGGGATGCTGGTGCTGCAGACCATGGCTTACTCTACTATGCCACAGAACTGGCCCCTAAAAAGTCTCAAAAATACACTCTGTCATCATTTTATTATGCATAAAAGATTAAGTTGTCACAGGAAATTGAGGTTGATATGACAAATAAATCAGCTTATGCTGTATATAGAAAAATAAATAGAATTTTTGCATTCTTATTTACGCTGTTCCTGGAGTCATTTAATACTGCCAAAGGAAGAATCAGGTAGAGAAGGTTGGTATGGTTATATAATGGGCAATTATCATTAGGTGAGGATGAGACCAAATAAGTATATTATGGTGTCTGATAACTATCTCCACTGCTATACGTTTGTGTGTATGTACAGAGAAGTAGGTCACTGGGCCAAAGTTATGCTGGTGGTAAATGCCTGAGCCAAGATCCAGGCTGTCTTGCTTTTGCTAAGTTACAGATAGACGTGCAGATATCTTATGCCTCCTGGGCACCTGAACAATTGTTTCTTTAATTCCAAAAAGTAGAATTACTGCCCAGTCTATATTACTGCCCAGATGAATAGCTTTAAGGCAGCTGCACTTAATGCCAGTGATGCATAACATACCCATTTCTCTACCTCTACACCATTCCCAAGTGTAATTGTTCTTTCTCATTTCTCTCCTAGCTAGGTGAATTTCATTGCTAGTGAGGTAACATTTTCTCATGTTTATTAGGTTAATCCCTCCCCCCTCTTTTGCATTAGTCAACCCCTCTTCACGGACTGATTTGCTTCTGCTGATTGAACCACCCTTAGATCAAAAATGTCATCGAAAAGAAATTACATGGGGCCAGCACCGTGGCTCACTTGGCTAATCCTCTGCCTGCAGCACCGGCATCTCATGTGTGCCGGGTTCTAGTCCTGGTTGCTCCTCTTGAAATCCAGCTCTCTGCTGTAGCCCGGGAAGGCAGTGGAGGATGGCCCAAGTGCTTGGGCCTGCACCCGCATAGGAGACCAGGAGGAAGCACCTGGCTCCTGGCTTCGGATCAGCACAGCGCGACGGCCATAGGGCCATTTGGGGGGTGAACCAAAGGAAGGAAGACCTTTCTCTCTGACTCTTTTGCACTATCTATAACTCTACCTATCAAATAAATAAACTTTAAAAATTTTTAAAAAGATACAATATTTTATTCCTCAGGTTTTAGCCAATGTGTTTTGAGCAGTCTGGTATTCTAGACAATATTCTTGCTAGACTTAAATGGATTAGTGTTACTGACCAGCAGGGCTTCACTGTTTAAAGGTGCTTTCATTTCAGCAAATAAAATCTGATAGGAATGAATATTAAGAGCTGAGAAATGTTACTTGCACTTTATTACACGAAGAAAGGCCTGGTTAGTGAGGAAGGGTAGTCTCTGTTTTGCATTTAGATTCTCCACTAGCAGAGTTCATTAACGTTAGTTGGGTACAGAGGCGATGAGTCCATTAAGTCCTCACCAGCCCCACTGCCCACACGGCGCGGTGCTTCTGATTCCAGGTTCCAGCAGCCGCCGTCGCCTGCAGCACTCTGCACTCTGACCAGAAATAGGCGGAGAAAGCTGGGCAGCGGCCGCCGCCACCCAGAGGTGGGAAGAAAGGGGCTCTAGGTTGTGTTGGCCGCTTGGTGCCTGGCACTGCATAAGGGCTCGAGAAACTGTTGGGTGGAGTGACATGTGGGACAGGCACTCACTACGTGTTTGTGAAACATTTAGAAAGAAAAGATCTAAAGTTCCAGGAGCCGGTGCAGGGTGGAAGGCCGTTCTCCACGAACTTTCGGGAGCGCCTTGCCTACGTATGTATTTCATCTTAGAATCCCTATGCTTCTAGACCGCTTTTGTCGCATCTATATCATCCCTTTGCTAAAACCGACGGTTTTAAAACGATAGTTTATGGCTACAGGTTGTAAAACCTTAAATGTAAGTCCCTCCACCCCAGGTCCCAGAGTCGCCCGTCTCCCCCATCACTGGCTTCCCTCGCGCTGGGGCCACACCCGGCTGGACACACAGATGGTGGCTGGTCCCACTGGGGAGGCCTATACCTTGCGCAAGGTATCTGATCGGCCTTGCCCAGCCCCGGCCCGCAGCGTTCACCGTGAGCGTGAGCGCAGGCCTTGGGGACTCCGCCCACCCCCGCCCCTCTGCGCCGCCAGGGCTTGGGACCAGAGCGCGAGGGGCGTTCACTGCACATGCGCGCGGGCTTCGGGAACTCCGCCCACCCGCGCCCCCCTGCGCCGCCAGGGCTTGGGACCAGAGCGCGAGGGGGCGTTCACCGCGCGTGCGCGCCGGCTTCGGGAACTCCGCCCACCCGCGCCTCTCTGCGCCGCCAGGGCTAGGGACCAGAGTGCGAGGCGGCGGGCGCGAGCCGACCGTTACCGGCCAGGAGGCACTGACCGTTACCGGCCAGGAGGTGGCGGGGCTGACCCTGGGCCATCCCTGTTCCTTGCCCTCACTGGGCGCCCTAAGGCGTGAACAGGCCGGACCTTAGCCCTTCCAGGAGGGGCCTGGGGGCTGGCGGGCCGCCGAGCTGCGGGTAAGGGCGGCATCCCTCCTCCAAGCCCTGCTGCCGGCCGGCCTTGGCCAGGACCCGGAGGGCTGGACCACCGTCCCCGCCCCTGCTGGCCAGCGTCCCTCTGTGCAGGTTTTCTTATGTTCCCCGGGAGCTCTTTGCTGCCCCTAGATTACTGAACCGTGTCCCCATCACGAATAGGTAATGAGCTCTTTGAGAAACTTTGCTACCATTTGCTGTGTACTGTATGCACACACAGAGGTATGTCCATAACACAGATGTATCGTAGGTGGCTATGTACGATTCTGTGTTGATACTTTTTAAAGAAAATATTCCGTACTGAATTGCGTTAATAACCTTAGCAGACATTACACTTTCGTGTGTGCTTACATGTATGTATCTGTATGTGTGTAGGTAAATCTGTACACATCACACAGATGCAAAAACAACACACGCATTCGGTTTTGGCAGTCATGTACTTGAGTTTTATGGTCTACCGTTTTGTGGTTTGTTCATGTCTCATGTGTGAAGCATTGCTATTTTAGCTTCAAGAAATGAATTCACAAATTTGTTTTCTATTTTGGAGAATTGAAGGGAGGGAGTGTTAAGAGGCTGGAGGAGAGGGATAAACAAGGCCTCACGGCCTCCTGTCTCGGTGAATAAATGGGATTCCATCTTGGGGGGAAATGCGATGAATTCAGTAACTTCCGTGAGGATTTACTGTTAACTACATGTTTGACGATGCTTACTTGTGAAGCTCTTTTGGCCTAATGTCTTTTTACTTTGCTGTGTGGGGTGGGGCAGGGAAGGGAGAGCAGAGTACTGTTTCCTTTATCGACTTTTGGTTTTATTGATACTGACTTTTGTTGTGGTAGGTTTTCTGTTGTACTAATTTCTCTCCCTCGGAGCATACTCCTTTTCCAACTTCTTGATGAGTGGTTTGTTTCTTGTGTCAGCTCATCACTCCTATAAGGAGATACTGGGAGGAGTCGCTGTGAAGAGATGAGGTTCGCTCTGGCAAGTTGTTTCGGAGATTCACAGTCTGTGGTCAGGTGGGCCCCACTAGTTGGGCCTCTGGAGTTGGTTTTCTTGCTGGCATGGTCCCAAGGTGCTGTAGAGCATCGTGTGATGAGGAAATGGTGTCCCTCTGTGTCTACAAAGCCACCATGATTTAATCCTGGGGGCTTCTGCCTGCTGTCACCGGTACCATAATTGGATTGTTCACACTCTTTGTACCATTAACCTAAGACTTTGGGGACCAAATCTTTAACAATGGGCTTCTGGGAGACAGTCAACATCTAACATCCAAACCATAGCATTTGTTTGTCATCCTTAAAATATGAAATACAGTTAATGTTCTAAATGTACTTCTAAGAACCAACAAAGCTGCATTTACAGTTTAAATGCATGATACTTTAATTTATTTGCATTATAGAAGGAAATGCCTGCTTACTATTGATTCTGTGAAATTGGTTATCTTCTGTTACCTATGATGTGGTCAATTTAACTGATGTCTTAGGTGATTTGAAAGAAAGTAAATTATTACATAAAAGGTTATATATGTATAGATCAGGTCAAGCGTATAGGTATAAGGATCAAATTTTATTTTTTTATATTGTTATGACAGTTTTCTTTTGTTTAGCATACATTTGATAGATTATTTTCCATTCTCCTTTAAAAATTATGGTAGAATATGCATAACAGAAAATGTGCCATTTTAAAGCGTACAGTTCAGGGACATTAAGTACACGTTGTTGTGTAACCATCACTCCTATCCATCTCAAGAACTTTTTCTTCATCCCAAATGGAAATTCTAGGCTGATGAAAAAAATAACTCTGTGTTACTGCTTCCCACCTCGCCCTGGTAACCACCAAACTACTTATGTCTTTATGAATTTGACTATTCTAAGAACCTCAGATAAGGGGTATCGACCAAAGTAATCTTAATCAGACTGAAAGGCTGAAAAGGAAAGCTTCATTTCCAAAGAGGAGGATCTCACAGACTGGGGAACACAGACAGAGATGGCGATGTGCTCTGCAGTTAGACAGAGAAGTAGTTTGTGAGAGCATCAGAGAGCGACAATAGACAGCCACGGGAATTCCCGTAACTTGATTCTTGAGGTGCAACTGTGCAGGCTTGAGTACACTATTCCTTTTTTATCATGGTATAATGTTCTAAAAAGGAGGGGCTGTTAGTATTTTCAAGGGGGATTTTGGCCCCTGTGATATCAGAAAGTTAGGGATTTTCTTGAGACATTTTTATGATTTTTATCCTTTTCTCTGACTCATTTTGAATATACAATGGTTAAACATCTATTGTCTGGACAAACAGAGCCCAAAACTGTCTCTTTAATTTTTTTTTTTTTTTGACAGGCAGAGTGGATACTGAGAGAGAGAGAGACAGAGAGAAAGGTCTTCCTTTTACCATTGGTTCACCCTCCAATGGCCGCTGCAGCCAGCGCATCGTGCTGATCCGAAGCCAGGAGCCAGGTGCTTCTCCTGGTCTCCCATGCGGGTGCAGGGCCCGAGGACTTGGGCCATCCTCCACTGCCTTCCCGGGCCATAGCAGAGAGCTGGCCTGGAAGAGGGGCAACCGGGACAGAATCCGGCGCCCCAACCGGGACTAGAACCCTGTGTGCCGGCACCACAGGCGGAGGATTAGCCTGTTGAGCCACGGCGCCGGCCTCTTTAAAATTTTTGTAACTATAAAGAGAATAGATTTCATAGATACTGAACAGGGTAGTTGTTAGTGCACAGCCTCAGTAAATTGATTCAGAGACTGTTGGCTGCCGGAGTTCTACCTTTTTGCCCAATCAGGAATCAGGGAATGTGGGAAAAGAAGAATGAGAAGCAGTTTTTTGCTTGTTGGCAAAAATGCCAAGAAACTGTCATCATCTATGTGTTAGCTGGTAATGTTTCTCTCTCTCTCTCTCTGACTTTAGGATTTATAGTTGTACTTTTGTACATTTCTGTTCATCTGAAAGAGACAGATTGTCCAACTATTGATCTAGTCGTTAAATGCCCAAAGATCTGGGGTTGGATCAGGCCACCACCACCTGGGTCTGTGATTTGGGTATTAGGGGCTCAGGCACTTGAGCCATCATTTGCTGCCTCCAAGGGTGTGCATCAGCAGGAAGCTAGATTGGAAGCAGAGGCATGCCTGATCCCAGACATTCTGACAAGGTGGCTGATCCCACTGCACCTTAACACTGAACCCTAGAAATGTTTCTCTTTGTAATTGTCTTTTCTCTATGGTTGCTATGATTGTCTATATCAACTGAACTGTGACCTTTTTTTATTAACTGTTTTTTCCTTTTGTCAAAGAATACTTTCTATAAAATCTGTTATTGGCTCTTAATATCAAATTTGATATTTCTCCATTTGGGTCAGAGTCTGTTAAGGTAGCATTCTTGACCAATATAGACTAAAAGACTAAAAGTAATTAGTTATGGATCTGTAGGTCTTCCTGTGTTGTCACCAGGTTGGTATGGCTCCTTGCTTTGGGTCCATCTAGTCCCTCAATGGGATTCCTGTATGGACTGTGAGAAATATGTGAATTAGAACAAGGGTCTCCAGTTGATAAAAACAGGATGAAATGTTAAAGTGGAAATTAGACATCTTGTGTTTGAACATGACTTGGGCTAAGTTAAAGTGAATTCAGAGTGTCAAGGTGTTAAGTCAGCATGATTTTAGTGGGAGTTGGTTGAAAACATTTAGAAATACAAAAAAAAAAAAAAAAAGACTAAAAGCAAAGAAGATGATCAGAGTACCACAAGGATCATGAGAATAGTTTGTAGTCCTGAACCGAAAAGAGTACTCAGACCTGGGGGTCCTCGACTAAACAAATCATGTCAAGGATCTTCCTTTCTAATTTCTTGTAACAGTTCGGACTCTTTGGTGATTCTGTCTAATCTGATCTCAGTTGCCCAGCATATCTACATGACTTCTCTACAAGTGGTATGAGATGGAATGAACTCCTCATTGTTGACTCAGTAGGCAACCCAAAGCTATCTGGTTGCCTAAAACCACGAAATAAGAATTGGGAGTTTTTTTGTTTTACGCTCCTATGCTTTTAGCAATATCTTCAGTATCCACTAGTAATTGGCAGATCAGATTTCAAATCATGCTTTTGTTTTCATAGACTCAAGTACCAGCTATGAGGCTACTAGAAACACTCAGTCCAACACTGTTAGCATTTCCAGCTACTATTTCCCTTTGAAATGATGGCTTTTGTGTAAACTCTATCGTCTGCTCTGTGGATGGGTAAAGGAGCCATGTATTGGCCTAATGGACATATCCTTCTATCTGCTAACTGTCTACACTTGTCTGTGAGGCCACCCCTGGTGGGAGGGTCTCATCACATACCCCAAACCCAAAGCATACCCATGAGGTGTACACACAATTCCTGCAAAGCTGTTTTCATTGATAGATGCATTATAAGACAAGCTGCAAAGCACAATTTTAGAATATGAATGAGTTTGTGTTTGGTTTTGTTACCGGCGAATGGCAGGGTTCTTGTCTTTGCACAAGAAAGAATTCAGGCATGAGACAGAGAGTAGTGGAAAGTAAAGCTGCCAGGCTTTGAGGGTTTTCATGAAAAGGGTACAGGACATGGTAGATAAAGAGTAAAGCAACAATACCCTCTGCAGCAAAGGTCATGGGTCACAAAGGAGATAAAAATGAGAAGAAATGGTTACAAATAGCAAAGCAATCAAAACAGGTGATCTAGATGCCAGGAAGGTGCCTTGCCTGTTACATAACTACGATAATGTTTCTGTAATAGCTGCCATAAACATGAAGAGTGTGACAAGAACAGTCAGTAGGCAATAAAAGAATAAAGTTTCTGTGTTTGCTGCTGTTGTTGGCTCATACTGGCCTGGTCCAGTGGCTTGGATAATTAGGTAGACTCCACAGATTTCATCTCTCATCCTTCAAAGAATGTCTATCGTTAAGCTTGGTAGCCAAGAGGGGTTGAGGTAACTGGGATACCTTTGAGATTGGCTCTTGTAGGGCAGCAGGTATGTCACCATAGGATGCTTTGTTCAGCTGTGAAGTGGGAATCCGGGGATCTACTCCCTGTCATTCAGTTGCACAAGGATTAGCAAGCAACATTAGATAGGACCCCTTCAAGAGAGACTGGAGGAAATCTTTAAGATCTCTCTTTCAATATGCACAATGCATAGTCTCTAAATTATGATAGGGTTCATCTCCTAATTGGGCACTGGGAAGTTACTCCTTACAGATTAATCATTTGCCTTAAGGCAAATTCCTAAACATTTCACCTTGGAATGATGTTTTGGCTAAGCAGCTTCTTTTAAATGCATGGGCCTCTCAGCACCTCCAGTGGGAAAGGGATGTTTACTCACTGGGGTGAATCTCAGGTTTAGAAGAACAAGGGGAAGAGCTTGTGACTGGTGCGGCTTCACAGTGGTCAAAATCATTTTGGTTGAGCTTTAATAGCGCTGTATGTGCATTCTGCGAATCCAGATGATGATGGGTGACAAGGACCATGAAAGTGCTCTAGTAAGGGCATACTTCACAGACTTGTCTCAGCATCTGACCAGTAAAATGAGTTCCTGATTCATTGTAATTCAGTAGGAACCATCCATGAAGGGATGACTTCCCACCTCCACCCCCAAAGAATTGTAGCTACCGCCATAGTGTGGCATGCCTATAAAGGAAGGCTTCAGTTGAGTGGGAAAACATGGATATCATGACTAGTATGTATTTAAGTCCTTGGGAACTGAGTAGCTGAATAAAGTCCATCTGCCAGACTTCAACAGGGCCCCCAGGAAGGGGAAAGCTACTTGGGGGACAGTAGAGGAATGCAGATTTACCATTGCACTGGAACTGATGGACCCCAAGTTTGGGAATCCAATGCGCTCGGGTGGTCGCCCAAAGACCCAAACTCCAGACTGGTAGATGCAAAAGCAAGAGGATTTTTATTAGGCGTTTGTGCAAACGGGCTCCCTGTCACCAGAGGCAAAGAGAAGCCCCGAGCAGTAGTTACAAGCATCTTTTAAATGCAAAAACCACAGGATTAACACATTTCGCAGGGTTTGGCTTGATTGGCTAGTTTAAAGGTTACCATGGGTACTCATTGGGTCCTTTTAGATGGGGAGTGGCTGCCCCGGGCGGGGGTAAGGGAGCTATTTTCTCGGAATACCCGAGGAACATTCTGCCCGTTAATCTCGGTGGAACATCTGGGAAGGGCGTCTGTGAAACCTGCCTGAGATCAGGCCCTGTTCCTTGTTCTCAGGCCCAGTTCCTTGTTTCTAGTTTGGCAACATTCTTACCCCCAAGCATTAGCAAGCAAAGCTGATGTGTACAGAAGCAAGAGATCTGCAATTAGCTCTTAGCCACACTCGCCATAAAGCACACCAAACACCAGAGTAAGGGTCCCTCGGGTTTTTCAGAACAGGTGGTGCAGAGCTGACAGATGGCAGTGGCTGTGGCTGCAGACAGCTCCCATGGCATTGTCTTCCCCACTGGAGCACTTACTGGGAGCACTGTTTGAGATTGTGAGTAAAAGGTTTCTCTCAGCAGGATTTAGGAAGGGACTAGGCATCCAGTTTTTTTGTTTTTGTTTTTTAAACAGCTTTGTCTTATCTCTTTCTCCCTTTCTTGATCTGGGATTAAGCCTTGCTTGCTGCTGAGTCCAGAGAGGGAAGTTGTAGCTGGCAGAGTAGGAGTGGCAGTGCGCACCTGAGCAGTGCTGGTAGGGGTGAGTGCTTGAATGGCTGCAGTTTTGTTTTAGCTTTCGAGTCAGCTGAGGTTGCCTTTGACATTCTCCATCTTATCAGAAGAATGACCCTGAGTTTGATTGACCAGTGAAGCCTTTGGGCAAAAAAATGGCCTCTGGTAGTAGCTAGAGCATGGTTTTGTTTTTACTAGGTTGGCCAGATAAGGCTGGAGAGCCTGTTTGTTTCCATGACATCCTAAAGTTGTGGGCCACCCCGAAGGCGAATCTCCTGTCAAGTCAATGTGTTAGTGGTGTTGTCCCTGGGTAGAAGGCAGGCCTGAGTCAATGCCTGGAGCTCTGCTGCTTGGGCCAAATGGATGTCAGTAGTCAAAGAGACTGCAGCATGTACTACCTGATAGTGTCTCTGGGGCCCCTTAGGATAGGAGCCATCAGAATACCAACTGGAGCCTGCCTTGGTCGGGGGAGTTTCCTTTCAGTCTAACCGTGGTGAGTAGTGTGTCAGTCAGCACAACACAGTCATGAGGAACGTCCCGATCTGCGAGAGGCAGCACTGAGCAGATTGCATGGAGTTCAGTCTGCATGCTGACAAGTGTTGATATGATGGAAGTTGATGAGGGTTTATAGAGTGAGAAATACAAGTAGAGCAAAGGGAGTTGATAGGATTTTTCTGGTTATGCATAGGAGAGCTGATGCACCTGCTATGGCCCTTCAGCACTGGGGTAGGCTTCAAGCCTCTGATTGCATTGCTGGCTGTAGAAGTGCACAGGCCTCTTGTTGTCCCCCGTGAGTCCAGGTGAGGGCCTTCAGAGCATTTCCTTCCCTCTCAAGGCAGGAAAAAATGAAAAGAGGCCACAATTGGGGTGTCCCAAAGTAGGGGCAGTGGTTAAAAGGGCCTCTGCTGTATTCTGACTGCCAGTATATAGGATCTAGGTGTGTTCCTTTATATAAAGGTTGGGCCATTGGAAAATACTTAGGGATTCAGTTTCTACAATATCCAGTTAATCAAGAAATCCCATAATCTACCTCTTAGTATTTTAGAAAGAGGGGATGGTAATAACCCTTGTAGGGGATTGGGTCAAAATTTAATCCTGAGGGATTAAAGAGAATTAGAAGAACTGGAGTTTCTCTCTAGAGACCCTTATGACTTTTAATTCCCAGGCAACAGTAGACAAACTTTTTTGTGATAGTGAACAAAGAGGCAGAGCTTCTAAATATTGTAGAAGTCTAGCGCTAGTTTCAAAGGGAATGTCCTTTAGGTTAGCCTGAAGCACCTGAGAATAAAAATAAGCTGATCTCTTGTGTAAGGCAGTCACAAAATACACCAAACACCAGAGTAAGGGAAAGGGTTTTTTGGGGAAACCCAACAGGCTGGAGAAAAGGGGTGAAGAAGGAAAAAAAAGAGAGAAGGAGAGTGTAAGAAAGAGAGACACACAGAAAGGAGAGGAGGGAGCGGGCGGGAGATAGAAGAGAGAAGAGAAAGGAGCAGAGATGAGAGAGGAGAGAAGAGGAGGCTAGAGAGAGCTATGTGTTCAGGAACAGGTCTTTTTAAAACTTTGCCGGAGGGCAGGCAGGGAAGCAGGAGCAGCGAATCCCATTAGGATGGGAGTGGGGCTCGACACTGGTGGTTGGGCCACGTGGTTACCTGGCTTCCAGCAGTGGTGGCGGGGGCTAGAGCCTAGGATGGTGTCAGAGTGTAGATTGTGCCATAGATAAGACTGCGCCATTTTCCTAACATCTTGTGCATCGGGGCGATAGAGTCCAAATGTGCTGTTGTCCCTCCAGAGTGAAGGCAGAGAGGAATGAACTGTCAGGACCAGCAGGGATGCCGACTGCAGCACTACAGAGAGAGGCCAATGGCAGAACAAGTCAGCCACTGGGCGGAATGTTAGATGGCGGTATGAAGGTCAGGGACTACTGGATGTTGGGGTGTAACTACACCTTGAATGCGCCAGAGATCGTAAACAAAATGCCTTGGCCATTCGGTTTTTGGACACACTGACAAGGGGTGTTGCAAGGAGTGACAAGCCCATTCTTGATTAAATCATTACCTCTGGGTTGTGGATCAGCCAAAGCTTCAGGGTTTAGTAGGTACTGTTCAATGTTAGGCAGAAGCTTACTAGGGCCTGTTGGATAGTAATGAGAAGAGCTGATTGTATTTGTCCCACATTGTTGTGTTCTGGATTGCCCAGATGGAAAGAACCAACGAGACTGCCCCACACCGCCTGTAGGCAGCCGACCTTTCATTCCCCCACTCCCAGCAAAGGGGTGGAGTTAACATACCACAAACCACTTAAAAGAGAGTTAAAAGTCTAAAATGTCCCTCTTTTACTTAGAACACAGTTTTATGTTTGTAACCCTTTTAAAGTTTTTATCATACAGTTTAGAACAGTTGGTTTTAAATGGAATTTTCCCATAATGTGTCCCCCTTGGTCGTGCAAAACAAGAGACAAAGACCTCTGGAACAGGCACTGATCTGGACTGTGATCGCTTTGCCCGCCTGGCCGCTCTCCATGCGGAGAACACGGAACCTCAGGTTAGGGCTCATTCAGGCTTCATAGCCGCAGGGCCATGGAGCCACAAACACATTCACACCACACGTACTCTCTCTTCCATTACAGACACCAGACAGGTACCTCATGGAGGGGGGGGGGCAATAGAAGCCTCCCCTTCCGCACAAAGGCGGGCCTGAGTACAGAGCACCCCAGGGTGACTTACTGGGTCCTGAAGTTGAGGGGATCTGTCCACTTGCCCCATTTGGTTGGCCGTGAGGAGTCAGTCTGTTGGGGGGTGAGGGGTGGGTACAGTTTCAGGAGTTAGGATTCCAAGGAATGACTTGGGAGGCGTGCCTTCCAATTGTCCACTAGCCGTTCCAGGCCCCCCGCCCCAGTGGAGTCCTGCAGGTCAAGATTCAAAGGGCCAGTTTTGTTTGAACATACAGGGGTTTTTAAGCACTTGCTAATGGCATAGCTGCTGGCCCATGATTCCTTGCCACTCTGAAAGTTAAAGCCATGAAGAGAAACAACAACACAAGAGATGCATAAAGACAAGACAATAATACATTCTGGACTATAGAAAAGGAGACAAATTCTCACTGACAGCCGTAAACTATGCCATATATATATATATTGCTCTGTGGGAGCGACCTACTTTATCTTAGTCCAAATAATTTAATCCTAACAGTGCACACACCCTTACCTTGGGGTTCTTGGCCAGCAGGGACATCTCCCTGCTGCCAGACCGAGGCCCCCAGCGTGTCCACTTCTGGCCACACACTGGTCTCCTTCTCTTTCTCCATTACCCCTTACGCCTTCCAGACTCCTCCTGGAGTCTGTAGCCCTCTTACAAAAAGACTAGGTTTTGGCATGTTACCTCTCACACCTTCCAGACTCCTCTTAGAGTCTGTAGCCCTCTTACGAAAAGACTAGGCCTTGATGTGTTACCTCTTATACCTTTCAGACTCCTCCTAGAGTTTGTGACCTTCTTATGAAAAGACTAGGCCTTGGTGTGTTACCCTACAAACAAAGTCCCACTACGGTGAGGGGCCACTTCTTGTGGGCCTCTCCAACCAGGCAAATCCTGGGCGGGCCCCCAAATGTTGTGTTCCGGATTGCCCAGATAGAAAGAACAGCGAGACTCTCTGAAATGCAAAGAACAAAGGGACTTTATTTGTAGGTCCAGCATGCTGGGGCCCCGGCCTCCCGTGCAACACAGTGCTGGGAGACCAAGACCCCTTTTTCTTTGTTTTTAGGGTTTTTATAGTCCCAGGGCAAACAAGTATTATATCCGCATTTCTTCTTTCTCCTGGCCCTGCTGGACCAAGGACGGCCCACCTTATTGGTTGCACCCACCTGGTCCTGCTGGACCAAGGACTGCCTGGTGTCAGGTTTCATCTTCTCCTACCAGGCACATCCTGGGCCTAGCCAGTTCTTTTGTCTTGTGAGAAGCCTGTCATGGCGTGGCTCTGGCCTCTCACGACATCTGTAGGAATTTGGCCCAATGGGAGTTGGGATTTTGGAGAGTAGAATTTTCAGGAAGGGCTGAATAGATATGAATCTGAACCAGCAAGATGTGAGTATGTTCCTTTGGTTCATGGTGGGCAGAGGAAAAGATTTCTAACACAGTGTCTCCCTTTTGGGAGAGATAGGTGAGTTTCATGTAATTCTAGAAAGCTCCTGCCTAGCAGAGGAATAGGAGCCAAGGGCACTATACGGAAACTATGCTTTCCTGTAGGAGAGCTCATTCGGTATTTTTATTAGTTGAAATTTGTCAATACTCATAGGCTGACCGGATCCCCTGGCTAACTGGATAATTACATTCCTCTGGAGCCGGACATATTGGCAGAGTGTTGGGGTTTGGTACAGCCAGGGTAGCACCTGTGTCTACTAAAGCCTGCCTAGCATCTCCTGCACCCATTAGGCTCATTTCTCCTCAAGTTAACCTACAGGATGAGAAAAAATGATTTCCCAGAGCAGCCCTAGGCGTGGTCAGTGAGGGCAGGATTTGGGGCCTTCTCTGAGTGATGCTGAATCCTTTTTTGAAGTTCCCATGAGCTTTATTAAAGAAGTAGTTTTTGTTCACAGTCACTGGGTTTTAGGATCAGTAGTCCCCACTTAGATATTTTTGCATCTGAAAGACAATCAGCTGGGCTGAACCCCTCCCTATCAGCTCTGTTTGCTTTATCTTTTTCTGTGTTTTGGAAGGCACCTGGCCAGAGCAGCAGCTGTGGCTGGCCCTTGTGTTCTTGGACTAGGATGGCTGTGGAGGCAAGTGGCCCATAGATAAAAGGGCAGCTACAAAGCTTATTGCTTCATCATCTGTTTTTTTATGGAGAATTTTGATGATTTTTTAAAAAATATTTGTTTCTTTGAAAGTCAGATTACTGAGAGCATGAGTGTGAGAGAGAGGTCTTCCATCCTTGAGTTCACTCCCCACTTGGCCTCAATAGCCAGTGCTGGCCCAGGCCAAAGCCAGGAACCTAGAGCTTCATGGGTCTCCCACATAGGTGCAGGGGCTCAAGCACTTGGGCCATCCTCTGCTGATTTCCCAGGTGCTTTAGCAGGGAGCTGTATTGGAAGTGGAGCAGCTGGAACTCAAATAGGTTCCTAGATGGGATGCTGGCATCACAGGTGGTGGTTTTAACCATTATTCTACAATGCCAACCCTGATAACGTGTCTTTTCAAGTTAATTATAGTTTTCTACAACTGGCTCATCTTTTTTCTGAGTTCATCATTGCATGGCTTTCCAAGTAACCTGGGCAGCCGTAAAGTGTTAACAGCTTTGGTTAATACTGCAGGGATTTTTTTTTTCTGGCTTTTTCCATGGCTGCCAGGCCTGAGAAAATGAAATCATCTACCCATGAGTCCCATCCAGCCTGGTGAGGACACACCTGTGCTTGGAGGTTGCCCACCAGCATGCTGACTGCTCAGCAGAGGTCTGGAAATCTCAGTAGGCAGGCACCAATCAAGGGCCCTCAAGAGTCTTCTTTAGGCTTTGGAAAATCCATTACTATTACCCAAAAGTAAGCTTTTTTCCAGGGACTATTGGTAAGCATATGAGTTATTATGAACATTAGCCTGAATTTTTTTAAAGATTTATTTATTTTGAAAGGCATAGTTACAGAAAAAGTGAGAGTGAAAGAGAGATCTTCCACCTGCCGGTTCACTCCCCAAATGGCCACAACCACAGGGGATGAGCAAGGCTGAAGCCAGGAGCTTCTTCTGGGTCTCCCAAGCATTTGGGCCATCCTCTGCTGGTTTCCCAGGCCATTAGCAGGAAGTTGGATTGGAAGTGGAACAGCTGGGACTTGAACCAGAGCCCATATGGGATGCCGGCGTCACTATGCCACAGTGCCAGCCCCATCAGCCTGAATTTAAAAAGGAGCGACAGGAGTTGTGTTGTCAGTGGGAGAGACTTCATGAGGAGGTGGCGGGAGATTGGAAAGATAGTAAAGGGAACTTGACTGCAGAGGGATCCCCAGGAGTTGGCGTGCATGATGGGGCATGGGGGCGAGCAGAGGCAGTCATCAGAGGAGGGTGGATGGGGCAGGAGGAAGGCAACCTGGGGAACTGAATGGGGTAGGAGTGGAGTTGGGATCCCCACCTGGAGGGCAAAGAAACAGCTTTTCCTTTGAAGGGGACTGAAGGGTAGACTTGGTGTTAGTGTCATGAGGCTTCAGGTTTCTGTAGTAGCTGTCCTAATTAAGTGCTGGTCTCTTTAAGGGAGGCTATTAAATCTTTAGAACTCTCACAGTACCAATTAAAGAAATCCAACCATGGCTTTTGTGAGGTTTGATTTGTCTTTGTTCTTAGTGTGCAACTGCAGTAAATGAGGGGTATAAAAGGATCCCCACAAACAGAGTAGCCACAAATGTTTAAGTCATCCTGGGTAGAGCTTAGAGCAAACACGCAGTCACTCACAAATGCCCAACCATACGTCGTTCTTCGGCATGAAAGCTGTGGGCTTCCTGGTGGTGGTGGCTCTTGGAACCATTGCTTAGAAGCTCAGTTAGCCATGGTGCCCAATCACGGACGCCTCCTTTCTTTTCAGTGGGACCTTCTGCACGCAGCTCTAGGGCTTCGCTTTTTAGTCCAGAAACCTGATGGGCTGAAGGCTTTCCTTAATGAGGTCCCAGAATTTTAGTCTGCGGCGCCTCGTGGGCTGCCTCTCTCCAGACCTCAACCAAGCATGGGAGGGCTGGATCTAGGAGGGCCTTACTGAATTCCTCCCACAGACCTGTCCAAAGACCAGCTGAGCTCAGGGGACTCGAGCAGGTGCTGTGCTTTGGTTTCAGGCAGCATCGAGAAGGAGTCAGGGACTGAAAAGCGAGAGAGCTATTTACAGATTGGGGCAACACAGATTCACGAAAGAGCTGAAATTGTGAGCAGAGTAGATAAGAAAACCAGAGAGGGGAACTAGACATGCTCGTGGGAATTGCAGTAACACAGCTTTTTTTTTTTTTTTTTAGTATGTTCTAAAAGGGAAGGACTCTTAGCATGTTTCAGGGGATTTTTGTCCATGTGATGTCAGAAAGGCTACTTTTAGGCAAGGTGATTATTAGTGCACAGCCTTAATAAAGCAGTCCAGACTGGCCATGGGGTCAGTAACTGCTGTCATACAAGGTTTCTCCCTTTTCACCCAATCAGGGCTCAAAGAATATGGGAGAACAAGTGAGAAGCAATTTATTACAGGTTGGCAAAAAGCCCAAGAAATGAGCAGATCTGTGTGTATGGCTGCTGGAAATGTTTTTCTTTGTGATGGTCTTTTCTTGATGGTTGCCGTAGTTGTCTTTATCAACTTCATTGTGACTTTAAAATTTTTTAGTCCCTCTTTTTTGTTCCAGAAAATCTGTCCTATAAAGTCTTTCATTGTCTCTTATCAAATTCTATAGCAGAATCATAGAATGTTTATCCTTTCGTGTCTGGTTTATTCTACTTAACGTGATGTGTTCAAAGGTTCCTCCATGCTGTAGCATATATCAGAATTTCATTCATTTTAAGACTAATATTCTATTGTATGTATATGCTACATGTTGTATATATTTATATACCATATTTTATTTTCTCTTAATCTGTTGATGGGTATTTTGGTTGTTTCCACATTTTGACTATTGTGAATAGTGCTACTTTGAACTTTGGTGTACAAATATATGAAGTTCCTGTTTTTAATTCTGTATATACCCCTAAAAATACCACATCATAAAATAATTCTGTGTTGAATATCTTACCTCTATGTTTAAGCTTTTGCTATGGTTTCGTTTTATGGGTGCTTTATGTAAGCAGCATATGTGGCTAGATTACCCAGTTTGATCACTAATTTGCCCCTTAGAAAATCAGATGACCCAGGGTAGGTATTTGACCTAGCAGTTGAGATGCTAGCTGGGAAAACCACATCTCATGTTTGAGTGCCTGGATTCAAGTCTCTACTTCCAATTCCAGATTCCTGCTAATGTATAACCTGGGAGACAGCAATGATGGCTCAAGTCCTTGGGTCCCCACCACCCACGTGGAAGACTTGGGTTGAGTTCCCAGCTTTTAGTTTCATGCCAGCTCAGCCTCGGTCATTGCAAGCATTTGGGGAATGAATCAGCAAATGGGAGTTCTCTTTTTAAAAAGATTTATTTATTTATTTATCTATTTTTATCTATTTACTTATTTATTTGAAAATCAAAATGAGACAGAGGTAGAGACAGATCTTCTATCTGCTGGTTCTCTTGTCCCAAATGCCTACAACAGCCAGGGGCAGACCAGGCAAAAAGAAGCCAGGATTTCCACCTGGGTCTCTTACATGAGAGGTAGGCTCCCAGGCACTCAAGCCTGCATCTGTTGCCTTCCAGGGTGCTGTAGTAGGAAGATGGATTGCAAGTGTGGAGCAGCTCTGGGCACTCTGATATGGGCTGTGGGCATCCCAAGCAGTGGCTTAGCTCACTGCACCATGATGCCTGCCCCTGCCTTTCTTTGTCTCCAAAATAAATGAAATATTCTTAGAAATTAAAACATGCAGGCTGGCGCCGCGGCTCAGTAGGCTAATCCTCTGCCTGTGGCACCGGCACACCGGGCTCTAGTCCCGGTTGGGGCGCTAGATTCTGTCCCAGTTGCCCCTCTTCCAGGCCAGCTCTCTGCTGTGGCCCGGGAGTGCAGTAGAGGATGGCCCACGTCCTTAGGCCCTGCACCCACGTGGGAGACCAGGAGAAGCACCTGGCTCCTGCCTTCAGATCAGCGTGGTGCGCCGGCCACAGTGGCCATTGGAGGGTGAACCAATAGCAAAGGAAGACCTTTCTCTCTGTCTCTCTCTCTCACTGTTCACTGACTGTCAAAAAAAAAAAAAGAAAGAAATTAAAACATGCAATGAAAACTAATAGCTATGATACAATGTAAAATGGGATATTTAAATTCAAAATGTGTAGAGGAATGGAGTATAAGTATAGTATTTTTAGTATTTCTTACCTATTCTGTTTCCTATTTTTATTATTGCTGCCAAATTGCTATCATATCAAAATAGCATGTTACAATCAAAAAATGTTTTGTGGAAGCATTTTTGTGACAACAAAACAAAAACCTATAGTAGACTTAGCAGAAATAATAAGGAATCAGAACATTACTGGAGAAAAATCATTTAACCACAAAGAAAGATTGTAAGGGAGGAAAAGGCAGAGAGGAACTACAATAAAACTTGAAAATGGCAGTAGTAAGTTCTTACTTATCAATAATACCTTAAATGCATGTTGATTGTTGATTAAATTCCTCAATTAAAAGACATAGTGATTGAATGGATTTTAAAAAAAATACCCAATTGTATGCTGCTTTCATGAAACTCATTTCACCTCTAAGAATATGAATAGAATGAAAGTGAAGGATGGAATGAGATATTCCTTACAAATCAAACCCAAAAGGAAGCAGCAGTAGCCATATTTATATCCAATAAAAGATTTTAAATCAAAAGCAGTAAAAGTAGAAAAGGTCATTATATAATGATAAAGGGTTTACTTCAAGAGGAAGTAACAATTATAAATATATACCCAAAATCAGGGCACTCGAACACATAAAGCAAATATGAATAGACCTGAAGGTAAAGGGAAAATAATAGTAGATGACAAAGCAGTCTATTTTCAGGAATTGACAGGTCATTTAGACAGAGCATCAGCAAAGAGTTAAATTGCATGCTAGATCCAACCAGAGCGAACAGCTGTCTCCAGAACAGCCACCCAACAGCTGCAGGACACATAGTCTTAGCAGCACCTGTAACGTGCTCAAGGACAGATCGCATGGTAGGTCATAAAACAAGTCTCAACACACGTGAAAAACAGGAATCGCATCGAGTATCTCTTCAGACTACATTGCAACAAAACTAGAAACCAATAACAAGAAAAACTTTGGAAATTGTATGAATACATGTGAGTTAAGCAGCTAATCCTGAACAACCAGGGATCAAGGAAGAAAGTAAGAAGGAAATTGAACAGAGTATTGAAGCAGTGAATAGAGACATACAACATACAAAAACCTGTGGCATACAGCTAAAGCAGTACTGAGAAGCTTACAGCAATCAATTCCTGTATTAAAACTCATAAATTTGGGGCTGGCACTGTGGTGCAGCAGGTTAAAGCCCTGGCCTGAAGTGCTGGCATCCCAGATGGACGCTGGTTCTAGTCCCGGCTGCTCCACTTCCAATATAGCTCTCTGCTATGGCCTGGGAAAGCAGTAGAAGATGGCCCAAATCCTTGGGCCCCTGCACCCATGTGGGAGACCCGGAAGAAGCTCCTGAAGGTTCCTGGCTTCGGATCAGTGCAGCTCCAGCCATTGTGACTATCTGGGGAGTGAACCAGTGGATGGAAGACCTCTCTCTCTGTCTCTACCTCTCTCTGTAACTGTCTTTCAAATAAATAAAAAGTAAATCTTTAAGAAAATCATAAATTTCTGATAAACAACTGTACCTCACAGAGCTAGAAAAATGAAAACAAGTTAAAATTAGTAGAAGAAAGGGAGGGAATAAGAAAGTACAGAACAGAAATAGCCACTAAAAAAATACAGAAAAAACCTGGGTTTTTTTAAAGATAAGAAAAATTGGCAAACCTTTGACTAAGAAAAGGAGAACTCAAACTCAGAGGAAAAGAGAAGTGCTACAACTGATCCCACAGGAATGTATAAAAAGTTGGAGATTACTATGAGCAAATATATAGCCACAAATTTGATAATTTAGAGGGAACTGACAAATTTCCAGACATATACACCTTACTCAGATTAAGTTGTGAAGATACAGATTACCCAGACAGACCAATAACAATTAAGTCTCTCAGTAAAGAAAATTCCAGAACCAGGTGGCTTTAAAGAATTTACATTTAAAGAATAGTAGCAGTTATTAATTTCTTCTAAAAAATAGGAGAGGAGAGATTTCTTCCACACTCACTCTATGAGGCCAGTACTACCTGGATAACATATCAGGCAAGAAAAAAAATACCAAAAAGAAAAACCATAGTCCAATATTCCTAATGAACATAGGCACAAAAATTCCCAGCAAAACACTAGCAAGCCAAACTCCAACACCACATTATAAAGATTATTTACCATGATGTAATGGGATTTATACCAAGGGTGTAAGGATGGCTCAACAGATGCAAACCAATAAATGATAGACCACATCAACAGAATGAAGGACAAACAACATGTAATCATCTCTGGTAGGTGCAGAAAAGGCATTTGGTAAAATCCTACATCCCTTCATGGCAAATACAATGAACAAATTAGGTGTAGAAGGAATATACCTGAACAAAATAAAAGCCGTACATTAAAACTAACAGCTAACACCATACTGAATGGAGAAAGTTGAATGCTTTCTCTTTAAGATCCAGAACAAGACCAAGATACCTTCTTTTGTTAAAAATTTATTCATTTTTATTTGGAAGACTGGAAGGGAGGGAAATATGGAAGGGAGTTGGGGAGAGAGAGAGATCAACCTTCTATCCCCTGGCTTGCTCACCTAGGGCTGGGCCAGGCTAAAGCCAGGGGCCATGAACTAATAAATTCAGCAAAGTTAGGGGACACAGAATCAATGTTCAAAGATCAGGAGTGCTGTTATACATCAATAGCAAATTATCTAAACAATCAAGAGTGGAATCCTATTTCCTATAACTAAAAATAAATACCTAATTGGTTAAACTTGGAGGTGAAAGATCTCGACAATAAAAACTATGAAATGTTGATGGAAGATACTGAAGAGGGCACAAGGAAAAGACATGCTGTGTGCATGGATTGAAAAACCAACATTGTTAAATGTCCACATGACCCGAAGTGATGTGCAGATTCAGTACATTCCCTATCAAAATACTAGTGACATTTTTCACAGAACTAGGAAAAAAACCATTACTAACACTTGGGAACCATGAAAGACCCCAAATATCCAAAGCAGTTTTAAGTACAAAGAACAAATCAGTAAGCTTTAAAATATATTACAAAGCTACCACAATTAAAACAGCATCATATTGGCAGAAAAACAGACACACAGGCCACTGGAACAGAATAGGGACTATAGTGGTAAACTCACATACCTATAGTCAACTGATCCTTGAAATAGGTGCTAAGTGCCTGTGCTGGAAAAAAGGACAGAGTTTTCAACGAGCGGTGCTGAAAAAGTTGGATATCCATATGCAGGAGAAAGAAGCTAGATGCTGTTACTCACCATGTGCAAAAATCAATCAAAATGGGCTAAAGACCTAAATGTAATACCCCAAACTGAAACTACTAGAAGAAAACATAGGGGAAATGCTTCAGCATATTGAGACAGGCAAGAGCTTTTTGGATCAGAACCTAAAAGCTTAGGAAACAAACTCTCTATGTAGGTGTATATCCTTAATTAATGTTTTGGTAGGTGAGGTGTTGGCCTTTTTAACTCAAGCAAGTTTGTTAAAATGTCCATGCATCTTGTCTCTCTCTGTGGTCTGTCACTTTTCATTCAGTTTTCAGAGACTCCCTTTTTCATATCTCAAAAGCCATTCCCTTTTCACCTGCCCTGGTGTAGGTAGGGAATCCTGGTAGTACCAGGATATGGGCTTTTGATGCTTCGTGAATGGTAGAAGTAGTTCAGCAACTTGAGCTACCAGGTCTGCTGACTCTCCTAAGTTCTTGTTCATGACTTTCCCTGAGAAAATGGTCTTTAAATGAATGATTTTTAGATTAGAATTTAATATGAGCTAAAATTGTATCACATAAGCCCATCATGTAAGAAGGAAAAAAATTGCCTTAGAGAAAGAGTTAGACAACATGGTTTGCCCTTAGAAGGCTAAGTAGCTTACTGAAGGGACTACAGATTATACTAAAATACAAGAAACATAGGAAGGTTAAATTGGGATATTGAGCCTCTGGAGAAATTGGCAGCCATATATGAAGTTTTGAATACTAATAGCTGTAATTGTCAAATTCTCTACTATTAAATAATGTAAACTTTTTTATAGCCAGTGACTTCATAATTTCATCGAGACGAAAAAATGGCGAAATTTATTCCCCTTGATTTTACTACTTTAATTCAAGAAAAATGTGAAGAAGAAGGCAAGAAAAAACCAAGGTAAAAAGAAGATATGGTAAAATGAGATTTTGTTTTTCCCTAGAGTATTTCAACAATAGATGGCTAGCATGGTGAACCACTGTAGGCACACCGTGACCAGCCAAATTAGCCAGGGCACTTGGGCTGTTACTACTTCAGCACCCCATATGTGCCAAGGGTAGAAATGAGTAAGTGGATAATGACAAGGGTGGGCGTTCATGGCTGTCCCTGAGCTCCGCCTTTCCCCTCTCAATCTTCCACTCTCCCTGCCCACAAGGCTACCAAACTAAGGGAAAGAGTGGTGTCCAAGGCGGAATACTGAGGGTTCATTGAGGGGCAGGATTGAGCATGTAGGGACGGGAGAAAGGGTGGGGGTGGGGAGGTTAGTACAGTTTCAGTGGAGGAAGCTTTTCAAGATGTTATAAACCAGATAGGGACTCACAACAGGAACTGTTCATGAACAAGAAGTTGTGTCTTATTTGTCCCTGAAGAAAAGTTTACTTATGTGATTAAGCATTTTTATTTAACAGACCAAAGGCACTCCCCCTCCCCCCAAAATACAGATGAGCTGTCACAGAAGCCTGCATTTCTTCTGCCTTCTTAAAGTCTGCTCTCCTGAACAGATTATAGACAGTAATTTAGGATTTCGTTCTTGAAGTTTTTTTTTTTTTTCAACATTTACAGAGTAGACAGTTGCCTGATGTGCTGTGGGAAGATTTTGGTTTTAATCCTTAGAGGGGTTGAGTTCTCTGCTTTATTGTCATAAAGGAGAGCAATGCATAAATTCGCAATTTCAGGACACTGTTCTGAGTTCATTCTGCCACCTACCTAAGTGGGAACATTTCTGCATCCAAAACGAGATCAATTCTCTTATACCTTCTAGCTTTACATTTCTAGTAATAATATATGATACTTATTTTTATGTGAAAACCAGTTATACCTACTGGAGCACTTAACTAGACTTGCACTGTAAATGTTCCAGATCTTATTAATAGACATTACGTTGTATTATAATGTACAAAATAAATATTCAATCTTTAAGTTGTAGAGAATGTTAACCATAAGAAGCTGTTTCAGTTACAAAAGTGAAACTTCAGGTGGTTGTGCTAACAGTTCATTATTTATTGGTGCGATTGCTCATTGTTTACTTGGAATATATTTTGTCCTACCAGACATCAGACATGTGAAGAGCAGCAATCCGAAGAAATCACAGAATCAGAGAATCAACCATCTGAAACAGATGAGCAGGGAGCCTTGGGATATGACACAGGGAAGACATTCCCTGTGCCACTGAAGGCAGAGAAGAAACAAGAAACAGATGAGGATTACTATCCAGGCATGTGGATTCATGTTTTATTTCTATGGAGACTGAACGAAGTTTTCCTATAACGTTAAATTAGGAAAACAAGTGGGGCTCGTGCTGGTGCTGTCAAATAGCAGGTAAAGCCACTGCCTGCAGTGCCAGCATCCCAAATGGGTGCCGTTTTGAGTCCTGGCAGCTGCACTTCTGATCCAGCTCCTTGCTATGGCCTGGGAAAGCAGTAGAAGATGGCCCAAGTCCTTGGAACCCTGCACCCACATGGGATCCTGGAAGCAGCTCCAAGCTCCTGGCTTTGGATCGGGTCAGCTCTGGCCGTTGCTGTCATTTGGGAAGTGAACCAGCAGATGGAAGACTCTCTCTCTTTCTCTCTCGCCCCACCCCACCTCTGCCTCTCTGTAATTTGGCCTTGCAAATAAATTTTTAAAATCTTAAAAAAAAAAAGAAACAAGTAAGACACACAGAAATACTACAGTTTACTTTGAAAATATAAGGTTTGATATTTTATTAATTAGATTAGTCATGGCAATTACCTGTGCCATCAGATACAAAGCTCATTTTTTAAAGGGAACATTACCCAAATGCTGATAAACAAAAATAACAATAGAGATATCACCACCACCAAGGAGGTTGGACATTTCTGTTTCTATAGCAACCTGCAGTTGACATCACTCTATCTGAATGTCGTCTAACATGCATAGTTTTTGTTTTTGTTTTAGTTTTGAGATGATGATCTCAAAGGGGGGGGGCAACATTTTCTCAAGATCCTTGTGGCTTCTGGTTGTGCTGTGACTTCACTTTCTCACCATGGTCACAGGAAGAAATGATAACAAAAGGGAGGGCATTATACTCACAGACAGACAAACACAGCCTGAACTCCCTCATGCGTGGAGTCTAAAATAGCTGGTCTCATGCAAGTTGAGGAGAGAGTGGTGGTTATCACAGATGGGGAGGAGGGGGAGAGGGAAGGGTGAAGGCAGGTTTACCAGTGAATGCTTATTTACAATTAGGGACAAGAAGTTCGGTTCCTGGCGCATAGTAGGCTGATTACAGATAACGTTAATGTGCTATATATCTTTTAAAATGTTAGAGGGATGGGCCTTGGATGTTTTCACGATAAAGTTATGATAAATGTTGGAGGTGCTATGTAGCCCAGAAATGTAGACAGTTTCAAGTGTCATTTAAAAATAAAAGAAAGGAGTATTCTAAAGAATCAAATAATATTGATAACTTACATAAAATGAGGCCTGAAAAAGGCCCGTTGACCTTACTGACCTGAGTACTGTGCTGTTTGGGTGGAATTTCAAAGCCAGACTGGAGTGGATTATGAAAGGAACAGTAGATGAGGAAATAGAACAGTTTATTTTAGCAACTGTTTCTGAGAAGTTCAGCGGTGACAAGATTAATAACTGGAAAGAGTTGTGGCCAAAGAATGCACTTTATTTAAGGTGGGAGATGCTTGGTTATGCAAAAGAAAAAAGGAGTAGTTAAATAGTGTATGCGTGGAGAGATGAGATCCAAACAAAAGGTGGGAAGGAGTGGTCTTGCATAAGAGGAAGAACGTCCTGGCATCTTGACTAAGTCGGGAGGAAAAAAATGAGTGCAAATGTGGGTTGCTTGGTTTGTTTGGCAATGGCTAGGTGCAGGAATTCCCTTTTATGTTTCCAGGGAATTAAGCATCGAGATCAGATGAAGGAGAGAGACTGGAAGGTAAAGGCTCACAGATTTTAGGAGTATGACAATCTGAAATAGCCATTGGAAAGGATTGGAAGACCAAGTTAATGATACAATAGGATTTCTCATAGGTGTACAGAGTCTGTTCGTGGTTAACTGAAATGAATTTGGGAAATGACCAATCCATCTAGTTGTGGAGCTTAATGTGGGATGTGCCGCTATAGAAAGCTTACAGATGTGGGTTCATCCAGGGCTGATGCTTTGCCATATAGAGCAGAGAGCGCGCTAAGGATATTGGCAAGAGTGTATGGAAAGACAAAATAAACTACTCCGTATAATGAGAAGGGTGAAGAAAAATAGAAGGATGATGGGTTGTAAGAAAGCTATGGGGCAATCTGTTGGAGGTCATGATGAAGTCAGAATTCTTTGGGAGCATGGAGGCAGCCGGGAAGATGAGAGAGCAGCTGATGACGGGCACTAGGATGTAACAGTAGCCACACATGGAGCAACTATGTGGTGCTCAGCCATCTCTTCTTTAAGGTGATCTGAAAATAAAACTGTTGTAGTAGACATAGCTCAGAGTTGCTAGAATCTGTTTTTACAGTGCTGGCACAATGGTGCAGCGGGTTATCACCCTGGCCTGAAGTGCCAGCATCCCACATGGGTGCCGGCTCAAGACCTGGCTGCTCCACTTCTGATCCAGCTCTCTGCTATAGCCTGGGAAAGCAGTGGAAGGTGGCCCAAATCCTTGGGCTCCTGCACCCGTGTAGGAGACCTGGAAGAAGTTCCTGGCTCCTGGCTTCAGATCGGCGCAGCTCCAGCCATTGCAGCCAACTGGGAAGTGAACCATCGGATGGAAGACTTTGTCTCTCTCTCTCTCTCTCTCTCTCTTTCTCTCTCTCTGTGTGTGTGTGTGTGTGCCTCTCCTCTCTCTGTATAACTTTAGCTTTCAAATAAATAAATAAATCTTAAAAAAAAAAAAAGAATCTGTTGTTCTGAAGTGTGGAGAGGTGCGGCCATCTAGAAGGCAGAAGAAAGGAGCACTGGTAGCAGAGGAACCCTACTCCATGAACACTGAAGACATCCAAATGATGACAGCTTTGATACGCCCAAAGTGGGCCTTCCTGGAGCCAGAGTTCCGGGTTCACTGAGTGCCCAGGCCACCCGCGGGTATCAATGAAGAGTGCAGGAGTATCGTGTGACAAAAAGACATGCACTTCAAAGGAGCAGGATTTTATTTTGTACAGAGGGCAAGTTGGAACGATTTGGGAGTGGTGAGCGGGAGCAATGGGGGCAAGAAGCCTAATTTTCAACCTCGGGGTGTCCTGGAGTGTGGGAGAAAAACCAGCAGCTGCTTGAGAGAGTTGTGTGTCAGCGATGTCCACAGGCACAGCTGGGTTCCTGTTAAGGCAAAGAGGTGGCAGGAACTCAGAGTAAAGGTTAAAGGTAGATGAAAATTTTCACAACCTTCTCACATACACTGTCATTGTGATCTGGACAATGCTTTCATTTTCTTTTTTCTATTTTATATATATATATATAGAGAGAGAGAGAGAGAGAGAGAGAGTTATAGAGAGAAGGGGAGGGCCAGAGAGATTCTCCATCTTCCGGGTCACTCCCCAGATGGCTGCAGCAGCTGTGGCTGGGCCAGGCGGAAAAGCCAGGAGCTCCATCTGGGTCTCCCACGTGAGTGACAGAGGGCCAAGTACTTAGGCTGTCTTCTACTATCTTCCTAGGTACGTTAGCAGGGAGCTGGATTGGAAGTGGAACAGCCAGGATTCCAAGGGACAGTTTGATATGGGAAGCCAACTTTGCAAGTGGTGGCTTGTCCCACTGTGCCAACATGCTGGCCCCCAACCTCTGTTTTCTTGTCTTTCATCCCCCAGTGTATCCCCTTCTCTACCCTCTACCTCTCAACTAAAAAACCCCACCATCTTTCATCACTTGGTTCCCTGGAACAGGACAGGTGTGTGGTCTCTGAATATGCAGACTAGATATTATCTCTGTCCTCTGAAATAGGAGGTGGCTGAAATAGAATTTATTAGGTTATTTCATATGTACTTGTTTTCTTTGTAATTATTGTCTTACCCCCTATTGCCTTGTAGCTCAGCAGCTTGTGCTATATAAATACTTATTAAATAAATGAGAATGAGTACAATCTGTTTACCTCTCAAAAACCTTATTTTGAATAACTTCTATGTGCTGAAAATCTACCAATTAGGCAAGCCTTAGAAGAAATATGAAAAATAGTCCTTTTACTACTTTGCTACATTTATATAAAAATATGTTCTATATTCAGGTAACAAATTACAGTTAGTAAAAAAGATTTTCTTCTATTTCATATGAGGAGTCACATTTTCATGATTTAGAGTAGTAAAATCAATTGCTTCTCAACCTTGTGGCTAAGATCATGTGTAGAGTAACAATAAAATCAACAACTGTTTTTTACCTTAATGAGCACTATGTGCTTTAAATGAGTCAATTCTTCAAACAGGCCTAAGAGGTTCTTACTGCAAAAATCCTTCTTTGGGAGATGAGGAAAGCAAAGTAGACAGATAACTAAGAAGGCGAAAATGCAGAAGTGAGTGGCCACACTTGCATCTGAGCTTGGAACCAAGGCAGTTTGGTGCCGGGCCGGTGCCTTTAACCGCTGTGCTTTCCTGCCCCACACGATGAGCAACTGCGTTGCTTGGTATGTGTATATGGTATTATTTATAGTGCATGCTAGCCCTTCCATTAACTGTGGTTTTATTTTCAGATTATATGAAAGAAGCTATTGCTCAACAATGTGTAGTTGTTCCAGAACCGGATTCTCCTAAAAAGAAAGAGAAACTAAAGGAAAAAAAGGATGTCTGGCATGTTTGTCCAAAGGTCAGGAAAGCCACGTATGCGCATTACGACACCACAGGTACTGTATCGCCGAACCTGCTTGTTCAGAAAGCACACTACTCTTTCACATGATCTTATGGCTTGTGCTGGTTTTCCGACAGCCTTACCGAATTTTCTGTCTGGTTGCTTTAAGAATTGTTAAAGTGTTTTTGAGTTTGGAGAATCTGAACTATCAGTAAATTTGAAATTTGTCAGAGTGTTAAATGACTCTAGTCTTTTTTTTTTTTTTTTTTTTTTTTTGACAGGCAGAGTGGATAGTGAGAGAGAGAGACAGAAAGAAAGGTCTTCCTTTTTGCTGTTGGTTCACCCTCCAATGGCCGCTGCGGCCGGCACATTGCGTTGATCCGAAGCCAGGAGCCAGGTGCTTCTCCTGGTCTCCCATGCGGGTGCAGGGCCCAAGGACTTGGGCCATCCTCCACTGCCTTCCCGGGCCATAGCAGAGAGCTGGCCTGGAAGAGGGGCAACCGGGATAGAATCCGGCGCCCCAACCGGGACTAGAACCCGGTGTGCTGGCGCCGCAAGGCGGAGGATTAGCCTGTTAAGCCACGGCGCCAGCTTGACTCTAGTCTTAACTAATAGTTTCTGAAAGTTGTGCTTTCTTATGCAGGTTCATTATGGCTATAAGAGAAGATTTTTGAACTGCATCTAGATAAATAGATGAGTTTGGTTTTTACTCTGTTCCTTACTATTTTTTTCACGGCTTGCCTCTGGAAAGCAGCCTCTGGAACCTTGACATTCCTTGTCCTTGTCTTTGCTATTTGTTTTCTTACCTCGGTGTGAAAGAGGGAGGCAGGCCAGTCTTCCCAAATTTCCGAGCTTAAAACCCATTATCTTGAATGGGGCCCATACACCCAGCAGGCATTACCCTCCAACGTGTAGTATAGAATACGAGGGGACACAAAAGGTTATGAAAAAGCAGAAGTAAAAGATAAGGTGAGTTTTCCATGATCTTTTTGAAGCCCCTCATATGTTTTTGTTTTTAGTAAAACGTTCATGATTCTGTTAGGAATTAATCCAATTCTTTTTTTAGGAAATTTTCCAGGTTTTTGGAAGACAAGTGTTCCTTAAATTTGCTACTTACTCTGAAAATCATTCTTTGTTGTATTTGCCTTCATTTGCCTCCATTTTCCTGAAGCCTATAAGACCCATGAGATATACCAAGTCCCCCTCAAAAATGTGTACTTCTACAATATTTCTTAAGAGGACTACCCTTGCTGGTAGTTGATACTTTCCCACTTTTAATTTTTGGATGCTTCTTTCCTGTTTTAATCTACAATTCCCTGATGATTCATGAAATTGAATATTTTTAATAGCTTGTTAGCCATTTGTATTTTGCTATATATATAATATTTATTTATTTGAGAGGCAGAGTTACAGACAGAAAGGTCTTCCATCAGCTGGTTCACTCCCCACATGGCACAATGGCCAGAGCTGAGCCAATCCAAAGCCAGGAGCTTCCTTTGGGTCCCCCACATGGGTTCAGGGGCCCAAGCACTTGAGCCATCCTCCACTGTGCCCCTTCCCAGGCCACCAACAGAGAGCTGGATTGGAAGAGGAGCAGCTGGGACATGAACCGATGCCCATGTGGGATGCTGGCACCACAGGAGGGGGCTCAGCCTACTACACCATAGTGACGTCCCCTTTATTATATTTTACTTATATGTATACAATGACTATAAACTGCTTGCTCATCTTCCTAGCAAAATCTTTATTTTTTACTAGTTGGTAGGAATTTTTATAGGGGCCAGCACTGTGGTGCAGAAGGTTTAAGCCCTGGCCTGAAGGGCCAGCATCCCATAGGGGCGCCAGTTCGACACCTGGCTGCTCTACTTCTGGTCCAGCTCTCTGCTATGGCCTGGGAAGGCAGTAGAAGATGGCCCAAATCATAGGGCCCCTGCACCTTCGTGGGAGACCTGGAAGAGGCTCTTGGCTCCTGGCTGCAGATCAACACAGCTCCAGCTGTTGTGGCCAGTTGGGGAATGAAACATCGGATGGAAGATCTCTCTCTCTCTTTCTCTTTCTGCCCATCCTCTCTGTAACTCTGACTTTCAAATAAATAAGTCTTTTTAAAAAAGAATTTTTAAAAATATTTGGTATATTCATGTCAATATTATATTAGTCTCTTATAGCCTCTTATCAGGTTATAAAAATTTACTGCTATTTTTAAATTATATTTTAAATTTGCATATGATGACTTGTGTTAAGTTGCTAAGTTCTAGGGAGTCAGATTTATCATATTTTAACATGATTAGATTCTTTTTTAGGAAATCTTTGATATCTCACATTTATAAATATACTGTCCCATAATTTTTCTATTATTTCTATGAATTGTTATACATTCTTCTCTAACCCACCCATAATCTATGCTTGCATATAGCTGCATGCTTTTCTAAATAGCTTACCACTCTTCCATTAAGATTTACTTTTTTTGGCCGGCGCCGTGGCTTAACAGGCTAATCCTCCGCCTTGTGGCACCGGCACACCGGGTTCTAGTCCTGGTTGGGGCGCCGGATTCTATCCCGGTTGCCCCTCTTCCAGGCCAGCTCTCTGCTGTGGCCCGGGAGTGCAGTGGAGGATGGCCCAAGTGCTTGGGCCCTGCACCCGCAAGGGAGACCAGGAGAAGCACTTGGCTCCTGGCTTCGGATCAGCACGATGCGCTGGCCGCAGCGGCCATTGGAGGGTGAACCAACAGCAAAAAGGAAGACCTTTCTCTCTATCTCTCTCCCTCATTATCCACTCTGCCTGTCAAAAAAAAAAAAAAAAAGATTTACTTTTTTACTTATTAGGTTGTCTTCTATATTGAGTTCAGTTGGTAGGCATTAATCTGTTCTGTTCCTCTGTTTTCCGTGTCAACACCACACTATTTTGACTTCTATAAATGTGTTTTTGGATCTAGCTGTAAGGTAACTCATCCTCTTGTTGGACAGCCACAGTGAGTGCCATCTTCTCTTACATTTCAGTTCCTCCTCTTCTCTCAGATACCCATGGTTAGCTAACTTTCTTTTCAATTAAGTATTTTTAATGTATTTCCATGTTTAAGCAACTGGAGGAGCCAAACTAGGGTGACAAGCAAGGTGCCTGCAGCACAACATTTAAAGAGGCATTCGTTCTTAGAGTTGCACCAGTGCCTTGTCAAGGTTCCAACACTGTTTCATATAACAGCATAAATCTCACTTAGCCCTTCCCAAGGAAGGGCCTGAGGGGTTTGTGCTCTCTGGAGGGCCAGAAATCGAAAATAACATCTTAGATGTCTGGGTCTGCCTACGTGTCTTTTGTGTGCTTCTCCCATTATTTATTCTATTAAAACAGTTTAAAGATCAACAGGACAACCTGTACAGATTGTTGAAAGTAAACCAAGAAAAGAGACTATTTCCAGAAGGAGAGCCTTGCTGGCTGCTGGCTGAGAGATCAGGAAAGGTACAGTCAGATAGGCATCCACTGGATGAGTGTCCTTAAGAATTTTTCCCTCCTGCGTTGTCATCCCTCCTGCCTCCACCCGTTAGGCCTGTAGTGAAGAAAGGCCTTACAACTGGCTCCTCTTCCTAGTTTCTTTGCTTGCTTATAATTGTGGAATTGGGCCTTTCGTCCTGTACAAAAGGCCTATTTTCACAATTTAAGTTTTCTTTATTAAAGAAATATCTCCCACCTGCTGGTTCACTCCCCAGAAGCCCACAAGACCGAGACAAGCTGAGCCAAGCAGGCAGCTGAGAACCCACTCCAGGTTTCCCACACTGGAGACATCACTGTGGCCTCCCAGGGTCTGCATTGGCAGGAAGCTGGAGTCGGGCCCTGGAGCACTCTGGTGCACAACATGGACGTGTCAACTGGAGTCTCAATTCCCAGGCTAAACATCTACCCCTGGCCATGTATTTCTTAAATAGATAAATACTGTTCCTTCTTTTTACCTTATGTTAAAAGCTAATTTTAGCTCTATTTCTCCTCTAATTGAGTAGTGTTTATGTAAACTTTATCATTTAAATTTTTATACAGAAAAACTTAGAATGTTATGTTATAACTAAGTGGTGACTCTAATGGCACTTATATCAGACTTTTACTTCAATATTCTATACCAGAACCAAAAGATGATGATGTGATAAGAAATATCATTAGGCTGAGAGAAAGACTGGACTGGCAAACTACATTACCACAGCACAGTTTGAAGCATAGACCTTGTGAAAAGTATATTCCAAAGAATATATTAAAGGTATTATTCTGTTTTATTCCATTTTGAACTATAAAAATTGATTATTTGAAACTGTATCTTTTTATTTATTTCATTCAGTTCAGATATTATGTCAGAATCGGATATTACATTAAGATCAAATTGCAACCATTGCTGCATTGTATATGCACATGAAAGTATTTGATGTCATTTCATTTTACTTATGTAAAGAATGAAAAATGGATCAGCTGGATCAGTTTGTAAGCCCACGATGCTTAAGTGTTTGTCTCTTCCCTCTCACCCCTTCTGACTGAGCAGGTCCCCAGAAAGGGATACCGTCTGCCTGAAACCTGAATCTGATCTTCAGTGCTGCACTGTCAGTTTGTGTGTGTGATCGGCAAAGAAATCCCAGTGTGATCCTGTAACATTGTGTCCTCAGTGATTTGTTGGTGGCCAATTTCCGTATCATCGTCATCTCTGTTCCTTTGTCCTTTCCCCTTTCTCCTGATTCATTAGCCTCTTCCTTCAGAGGAATTATATCTTGTCCAAGGGCACTTGACCAAGGGTGGAAGCTGTGATAAGACCCACAGTCTCCCTCCGCTCCAGAGGCCTCATTTATTACGGCTGATAGGATTGGCCAGGGTTGGCTTGTTCCTACATGAATCCCTACTACATGAGGGATTCTCCAAGTACAGTCCCCAGACAAGCACCATCAGCTTCACCTCGGAACTTGTTAGAAATACAGATTTTCGGCTGGCACCACGGATCAATAGGCTAATCCTCTGCCTGCGGCTGGCACACCGGGTTCTAGTCCCAGTCGGGACACCGGATTCTGTCCCGGTTGCTCCTCTTCCAGGCCAGCTCTCTGCTGTGGCCCGGGAATGCAGTGGAGGATGGCCCAGGTGCTTGGGCCCTGCACCCGTATGGGAGACCAGGAGAAGCACCTGGCTCCTGGTTTTGGATCAGCGTGGTGTGCCAGCTGCAGCGGCCATTGGAGGGTGAACCAATGGTAAAAGGAAGACCTTTCTCTCTGTCTCTCTCTCTCTCTCACTGTCCACTGCCTGTAAAAAAAAAATAAATAAATAAATACGGATTCTCCTTTACTCCTCAGGCCCGCCTAGTCCAAAACTCTGGGGACAAGGCCAACACTCCGTAGTTTATTAAACTCTCCAGGTGATCTGATGCACTGTTAAGAACCATTGCTGCAAACCAGGATCAACAAACTTTTTCTGAAAAGGACCAGATAATAAATAGTGTAGACTTTGCAGGTCATATATTCCTTTTGCAACTAGGCATCACTGTCACTGTAGTGCAAAGGCATTGATAGTCCATTAACAAATAGATGGGGCTTTTTTTTTTTTTTTTTTTAACCAAAAACGGGTCCCTGGCCTTGGCCATAGTCTGTTCATTGCTGCTTTTCATAGTTCCTATGAGGATAAATGTCTTGATTGTTGTTCACAGGCCACACAATGGCACAATGTAAAGGAGAGAACTTGCATCAGGGCATCAGACTCACCTTTCTGAGTCTCTGTACCTGCTCATTGTGTTATCTTGGGCAAGTTCCTACCCTCCTTGGGTTCTATTTTCTTTGACCTTGAAGTGAAGATAATAGTTACCCTAGAGAGAGTTGTGAAAATGGAATGAGAGAAAGCAGAAGGCAGACACAGTGGTTAAAAAAAAAAAACCAGCCGGTGCCACGGCTCAATTGGCTAATCCTCCGCCTTGCGGCGCCGGCACACCGGGTTCTAGTCCCTGTCGGGGCGCTGGATTCTGTCCCGGTTGCCCCTCTTCCAGGCCAGCTCTCTGCTGTGGCCCAGGAGTGCAGTGGAGGATGGCCCAAGTGCTTGGGCACTGCACCCGCATGGGAGACAAGGAGGACGCACCTGGCTCCTGCCTTCGGATCGGCGCAGCGCACCGGCTGCAGCGGCCATTTGGAGGGTGAACCAACAGAAGGAAGACCTTTCTCTCTCTCTCTCTCTCTCTCTCACTGTCTAACTCTGTCAAAAAATAAATAAATAAATAAACCATAGCTATACATGGGTGCCGTAGACATTCAAATAAGGTATGTTCATTTGTATGGGAAAAAATGGATGGAGAATATGAAAAAAAAAAACTTCCTTTCAATTGAAAAACAAAAATTTAATTGGAACATATTATGCTTTTATAATTGAATTTTGATTTACATATGCAGTATGTTTAGAATAATTGTGTCTGACTTAAGTTTCTAGTAACCTCACATCTTGAAACTTTGTTCAGAGAACGCATGGCTCAAGTGGCCAAATAACCATAACAAAGCCTCTGAGCCTATTGCCCTTTTTGAGTTAAAATTGTTCTGTTTAGTTTTCATTTTATTTGAAAGACAGGGAGGGAGAGGGAGAGCAAGTAAGAGAACAAGATATCTTCCTTGATGGGTTCATTCCTCAAATGCCTGCAGCAGCCAGGGCTGGGCCAGGCCCAAAGTCAGGAGCCCAGAACTCAATCCAGGTATTCCTTTTGGGTGGCAAGGACCAGGTACTCAAACCACCATGGCTCGTCCCAGGGCGCACATCAGCAGGAAGCTCGGCAGGAAGCCGAGAAGCTGGGACTGAAACCAGGCATTCTCATGGCGGGCGCAGGTGTCCCAACTGGCAGCTTAACCATGGAAGCAAACACTTATTCCTATTGGTAGTTTTTAAACTTGTTTTTGAAGGTTTCTTAGATTATATCAGAAACCAAAATAAGAGAGTGAAACAACTAAAACCATTAAGAAATGAATGATTTTCAAGGAAGACCCCCCCCCCCCCAAAATATGGTAAAACTGGATTTGAAAACCACAGTAATGGGCAACTATTTACTCAGTTTAATAACTTCTGAAATGAATCACTAAATACTACGTGCTTTTTTAATAATAAAATTCAACTACCTAGAGTAGACTAAATTAGGCTTCTTTATAGTTTTAGTATTGTTTTCATTAATAACAGTTAACCATTTTAAAGTTAAAAGAATGGAATTCCACTTAAACATTTTTCTTAATGGAAAATGACTAATTTCTCAGTAATGCCAAGTAAATGAAAGACAGGCATTACAGTTTAATGCATGGTTTAGAGCATGGTTCTAGTCAGACTTGGATTTAAATCCCTGTTTTTTCACTAAATGAATTTGCGATTTTTCCCAAATCACCTAACTCATCAAGTTATTTCTACATATATTGAATGGAATCAAAAGTATCAAACCTTAATCCCTTTCAATTTAAGAGACTGAAGTGTTGGGCATTGCCTAAAATCTCCATTACAATATGGCACCTGGGGAGGGGCATGTTTGCTGCTGCTGTGATTAAGCTATGTAAGATCAGACCACCAGCAGGGATAGGTCCGCTCTAGTTACAGACGCGTGGACAGAGCGTGATCCCTGTACTTTACTTAAGGTGCCCCTGTGCATGGTCCACCCGTGCCTGCGTGACTTTTTCTCTGATTGGCTCCCCTACTGTGCATGTCCTTTGTAAGCTTTATAAGCCTGTACGCTTCCTCAATAAAGCGGTTCCTGCTTTGACAGAACTCACGGGTGCTTGTGGTGTGTACTTGACCCGTCGACCTTACCCTTCCCTTTTACCTTGTTGGGGAGTGTACTGGCCCCTGCTGGTCAGGGGCCAGCCTCGGACTTGAGACCCCAACATTGAAGCTGAGATTAAACTCTCATGTTTGTAAAGAAAATGCATGTGAACTCATTATTTATTAAGCATGTATTATTTTTTTTAAATTTATTTATTTTTTTATTTATATTTTTTGACAGGCAGAGTGGACAGTGAGAGAGAGAGAGACAGAGAGAAAGGTTTTCCTTTGCCGTTGGTTCGCGGCTGGTGCACTGCACTGATCCGAAGGCAGGAGCCAGGTGCTTCTCCTGGTCTCCCATGGGGTGCAGGGCCCAAGGACTTGAGCCATCATCCACTGCACTCCCAGGCCATAGCAGAGAGCTGGCCTGGAAGAGGGGCAACTGGGACAGAATCCGGCGCCCCGACCGGGACTAGAACCCGGTGTGCTGGCGCCGCAAGGCAGAGGATTAGCCTATTGAGCTGCGGCGCCGGCTTCTTAAGCATGTATTAGTTACTGAACAAATGTTAACTATTGTTATTATATAAACCATCATTGTTAGAAAACCAAGTGCAAAATTAATATGCCAAAAAGGCTTCTTGTGTTAGCAGGCAAACTTGGTGGAAGTAGCCTTTACATCTATGTAAAAGGGATGTCATCATGTCCTGTGGGCTATGAAGCACACATCCGTAGCTTAAAGATAAAAGTTTCCTGATGTTCTGTCACCACATAATGTTTAGTAATGAAAGTAAATATGCTTAATTTTCATAAAATTGATTTCTTTGAACTAGAATTAGATTTAATTTGATGTTAGCTTTCCTCAGTGGTATTTTTAATCTGTATTAACATAGCTTCAATTTACTGAGTGATTTCTTTAGCCATTTCATTAGGTGGTGTAATCAAATTGGTTAATTATGTTTTAACCTCAGCACCCTTTGGAAGATGATGGAGAATTTGTATACTGCCTTCCTAGGGCTCATCCATCAAATGCCCTTTACAATCCATATGATCTTCAAGTAGTCTCTGCCCACAAGGCTAGACAGAACAAGGAATTTTGGACTATTTCTGCTTCGTTTGTCACAAAGGTAATATTTAATGCATGTTTCAGCTTTCAGAATTATGACAGAGAAAGACTCAAATTAGAACTTGATAACATAAATTTATCTTTGTGTTTCAGGAAAAAAACCAGTCCTTTGAGAACAGTTTATATTTAAGAAACTTCTTGGGACAAAGTTAATATTGGTGCCATTTTTCTTTTTTGTAGAGATTTAGCTTTCAGAGTTGAATTTTAGGAGATTTTTTTTTACTTCTCAAATCCTTCAATATTTGTTGTAATTTTTGAAAGAACTAGAAAACGGGCCTTTGCTGGCATAACATGAATGATAACAGTGAAAAAAAGAATACCCCCATCGCACGTTTGCCAGAACTCTCTTGCCAGACGTGGAAATCCCTGTTATGCTCTTACATAGTAGTTGCTAATACAACAAGTTATAATTATACTTACTCATTTTGATTATTTGTTTAATATCTGCCTGCTTGCTTTCTGTCTTCCTCATCTCCCAAATAAAATAAACCATGAAGTACATGTGAGTAGGACCACATCTGTACGAGGTAGATTTCTCTGTGTGTGTGTGTGTGTCTGCGCATGTGTAGGTATTAAATATTTCTTTTTTTTTTTTTTGACAGGCAGAGTGGACAGTGAGAGAGAGACAGAGAGAAAGGTCTTCCTTTTGCCGTTGGTTCACCCTCCAATGGCCGCCGCGGTAGGCGCGCTGCGGCTGACGCACCGCGCTGATCCAATGGCAGGAGCCAGGTGCTTCTCCTGGTCTCCCATGGGGTGCAGGGCCCAAGCACTTGGGCCATCCTCCACTGCACTCCCTGGCCACAGCAGAGAGCTGGCCTGGAAGAGGGGCAACCGGGACAGGATCGGTGCCCCGACCGGGACTAGAACCCGGTGTGCCGGCGCCGTAAGGCGGAGGATTAGCCTGTTGAGCCACGGCGCCGGCCGGTATTAAATGTATCTAACATGCAATGTCAAGAGACAATGGAAGGAACAGTATCTGTGTAAATAAATATAGACACATAGATATATGCATGCTGTTGGCATAGGCATGCTTTTTTTTTTTTGACAGAGATCCTACATAATATATTTTTTAAAATTAATTAATTTTCTATGCCATTTCCAATTTAACACCAGGTTTTTTTTTTTTTCATTTCCAATTATCTTTATATACAGAAGATCGATTCAGTATGTAATTAGTAAAGATCTCATCAGTTTGTTCCCACGCAGAAACACAAAGTGTAAAAATACTGTTTCAGTACTAGTTATAGCATATAGGCATGCTTTTGTTTCTTGTACTTGAAGAAAATTAACATTTGGCTAGAAGAGAGAAACTCTTGGGGAGAGAAAGAATTCCTTGACAGAGAGCATGGAGCTTTTTGAATGGCACAATGGGGTATCTGGGATTATAAGCTTTTTTGGGCTACTCCATCTCTGTACGTAAGATGAAGGTCATACATACTACTTTTATAGAAAAGGTGAAGATTTTGAGGCTCAGAATTTGGATAACAGTTGGGAAAAGTATCTCAGACGGAGGAGGAAGCTCATCTTCTTTTCTGGAGCACAAGAAATAGCATGACAGAAAGGCAAGTTCGGGAGCAGCATGATACGAGTTGATGAAGTGCCTGAGGGTTCAGCTGCAGGAAAGGTTTAATTATAAAGGCAGGTAATTGTAAGCCAGATAACAGCTTTCTTAATTTCTCAAAAATAGCACTGTCATTTAAAGAAAGTAAGTTATGGTTTTGTGCTTTTTTGTTGTAGATTGATAATAAGCGTGGGGACATGGATGCAGTAGAACTCACACCTACTTTGAGATGGCTATCAGAAAGAAAAAACTGCTACTTATTACAGCAATTCAAGATATTTTCCAGTTTCCGGTGAGATGAATGCAAACTTAACCAATTCTTAAGTCATTTGAGTCTTATGAACTATAATAATGGCATATTCATGGGGAATTGAAGGGGAACTGGGGTATTCCATAAAATCTTTTTAGATTGAAAACTTACTTAACAATTAAAACTCTTAATGTGAAATATCATGGGGGCTGGCCCTGTGGTGTAAAGGGTTAGGCCCCTACCTCAGGTGCCAGCATCCCAGTTGGGTGTCAGCTCAGGTCCAGGCTACTCCACTTTCCATGCAGCTCCCTGCTGGTGCCCCCAGGAGAGCAGTAGAGGATGGCCTGCTTACTGTGGCCCCTGTGCCCACATGGGAACCTGGAGGAAGCTCCTGGCTCCTGGCTTCAGCCTGGCCCAGCCCTGGCCATTGAAGCCTTTTGTAGGTGGGGGTGGGGGTGGGGTGAACCAACAGTTGCAAGATCTCTCTCCCTTTCTCTCTCCCTGTATTTCTGCCTTTTTAATAAATAAATCATTTAAAGAAGAATAATTTGAATATTGCAAAAGTGGTAATTTATAGTCAAGTAAACTTAAACTGTATTGATGTTATCTTTCTCCAGGCGTTTATTTTATGAAATGAATATTGACTTTATTTTCATTCTGTTTGAAAGGCAGACATAGACAAAGATCTCTGATCCATTGGCTTACTCCCCTAATGCCCACAACAGCTTCGAGCTTGTTCAGACCAAAGCCAGGAGCTCTGAGTCTTCCATGTGAGTGACAGGGACCCAACTACTCGAGCCATCCTCTGCTGCCTCTTAGGGTGTACATGAGCAGGAAGCTGGAATCAGAAGCAGAGCCAGGACTTGAACCCAAGCACTCCCATATAGGATGCAAGCATCCCAGGCAATGTCTTAACCACTGTGCCAAACACCCACCCCAAATGAACGGTTTGCTTGAGCGTCCACTGAAAACCAGGTATTATTCCAGATGCCGAGGATTCTGCATTGAGCAACTTAACTGAGTCCAGTTTTCAAACTTAATTGGTAGTAGGTAAGAGATAGTAAACAAACATGTAATATGTAAAATGACAGGTAGAGATTAAATTATTAAGGTAAACAAAGCAGAGATTAAGATCCCTGGGGGCAGCTTTTTGTGCAAAAATTTGTCTAGTTCTCAGGTACATTCCATTACATCATATTACATCAAGATTCCTAAGACTCTGATCCTTTATCAAGTAATGCCCTGACCGACTGTTCTTTTAGTGTTTGTACCTAGTTTTATAATTTTCTTGGTTTTTCTCAAACATCTACTTTTTCTTGCAGTCTGATGTTATGTGCTGGGGACTCAGAAAAGAAATATTTTTGGAGGTGAGCGCTGTGGCGTAGTAGGTTAAGCCTCTGCCTGCAGTGCCAACATCCTGTATGAGAGCCAGTTCGAGTCCCTACTGTTCCACTTCTGATCCAGCTCCCTGCTTATGGCCTGAGAAGGCAGCAGAGGATGGCCCAAATGCTTGGGCCCCTGCACCTGTGTGGGAGACATGGAAGGAACTCCTGATTGGGATCCTCCCAACTCTGTCCATTGAGGCTATTTTGGGGAGTGAACCAGCAGATGGAAGACCTCTCTCTGTGTGTCTGTAACTCTGCCTCTTAAATCAATAAATAAATCTTAAAAATAATATTTTAATGGGCTATTATTTAAAAGGCAGGATGAGAGAGTTGGATCAATCTTATATCCTCTGTTTCATTCCCCAAATGCTGGCAACAGCTGGGGTTGGACCGGGTCAAAGCCAGGATCATGGAACTCCATCCAGATCTCCATCGTGGGTGGCAGACACCGTCACTGGGGTACATGGACCACAGTGGCTGTGCCCACTGTATCATGATGCCTGCCCCATTACCAGATTCACCCAAGGCACTTCTGATTTCCGAGGCCTCAGTTTTTTTGAGGACTCTTACAGGATTCTCTTGGAGCTGCCCAGAAGCTTCCAGAACTCAGTCTTCTGTGACTGAAAATAAGCTAGTGTCTTCACCAAGATTGGTTGCTTCTTGGGCACTCCAGTCCCTGCCTGCTGGCTCTTTCCCAGCTATATAAGGAATCTCACTTTGGCCAACAAGTATCACATCTCAGTGTTTATTTAAAGGTGGTTGTTTTCCTCAAGATACAGAGGCTACTCGGGAACAGAATGTGATATGGCACTAAACAAGTCTCAGTGCATAAAATAGGCAGCAGCATTCATTTCCAGATGTTGATGATTTGCATAAATGGTGGGCATGCATATTTCATTTATGAAAATTGTTTGAGTAATCACCAGGAAAACTTTTGAATCCTTATTCACATGGGCTTTAAAACCATAAATATGTCCCTTTTTCATTAGTATTAAATAATACCAAGATTAAATACATTATCTTAATTATTTTTACCTCCACTACATATTTTTTAATCAATGTACCTTTTCATCATCACTGAAAAATTAAATCTTGAGTCTCCCTGAAATGAGTCTCTTATCAAAATATAAGGCCAGCAAATTTTAAGGGAAAATATATACTTATAGTTTTTAATACTTATGAGAATATTGGAAATAATTGAATGTTTCATCTATGAAAATGACTTTAATTTACATTTACCTTTTGCTCTCTGTTCTGCTAATGGTTTGGAAAAAATTTATATAGTTTAGTATTTAGGTAACTCAGGACGAATGAAATGTCTTAGAGAATTTTCTAATACTGATCTTTTACTACACATATTCTCTATGGATACATGATTTATGAACATAAAATGTAAGAAATGTTTTTCTTTTCAGAATTTATAAAGCCTTTGTTACTTGGAGATCAAATGTTAAAAGAATTAAGACAGATAAAAACAAGTAAGTCCTTTTTTAAAAACTTTTATTTAATAAATATAAATTTCCAAAGTACAACTTTTGGATTATAGCAGCTTTTCCCCCCCATAACCACCCTCCCACCCACCACCATCCCATCTCCCACTCCCTCTCCCATCCCATTCTTCATCAAGATTCATTTTCAATTATCTTTATATACAGAAGATCAATTTAGTATATACTAAGTAAAGATTTCAACAGTTTGCACCCACACAGAAAAACAAAAGTATAAAGTACTGTTTGAGTACTAGTTATACCATTAATTCACATAGTACAACACATTAAGGACAGAGATCCTACATGGGGAGTAAGTGCACAGCGACTCCTGTTGTTGATTTAACAATTGACACTCTTATTTACGATGTTAAGAATCACCCGAGGCTCTTGTCATGAGCTGCCAAGGCTATGGAAGCTTCTTGAGTTTGCCAATTCCGATCTTATTTAGACATGGCCATAGTCAAAATGGAAGTTCTCTCCTCCCTTCAGAGAAAGATACCTCCCTCTTTGATGGCCCATTCTTTCCACTGGGATCTCACTCACAGACATCTTTCATTTAGGTCTTTTTTTTTCCACAGTGTCTTGGCTTTCCATGCCTGAAATACTCTTGTGGGCTTTTTAGCCAGACCCGAATGCCTTAAGGGCTGATTCTGAGGCCAGAGTGCAGTTTAGGACATCTGCCATTCTCTGAGTCTGTTCTGTAATCTGCATCCCATGTTGGAGTGTTCTCTGCTTTTTAATTCTATCAGTTAGTATTAGCAGACATTAGTCTTGTTGATGTGAACCTTTTAATGCTTAATCCTATCATTATGATCAGTTATGAACTGAAACTAATCACTTTGACTAATGAGATGGCATTGGTACATGCCACCTTGATGGGATTGAATTGGAATCCCCTGGCACTTTTCTAACTCTATCATTAGGGGTAAGTCCGATTGAGCATGTGCCGAACTTAACATCTCCTCCTTCTCTTAGTCCCACTCTTATATTTAACAGGGATCACTTTTCAGTTAAATTTAAACGACTAAGAATAATTGTGTGTTAATTAAAGAGTTCAACCAATGCTATTAAGTAGAACAAAAAAACACTGAAAGGAATAAAATAGTAAGTTGTTCCTCAACAGTCAGGACAAGAGCTGATCAAGTCATTGTTTCTCATAGTGTCCATTTCACTTCAACAGGTTTCCTTTTAGGTGCTCAGTTAGCTTTCACCGATCAGGGCGAACATATGATATTTGTCCCTGTATGTTAGCCATTCTAACCAGGGTGAGGTGAAACCTCATTGTGGTTTTGATTTGCATTTCCCTGATGGCTAGTGAACTTGAACATTTTTTCATGTGTCTGTTGGCCATTTGGATTTCCTCTTTCGAAAAATGTCTATTGAGGTCCTTGGCCCATCTCTTAAGTGGGTTGTTTGTTTTGATGTTGTGGAGTTTCTTGATTTCTTTGTAGATTCTGGTTATCAACCCTTTATCTGTTGCATAGTTTGCAAATATTTTTTCCCATTCTATTGGTTGCCTCTTCACTTTCCTGACTGTTTCTTTTGAAGTACAGAAACTTCTCAATTTGATGCAATCCCAAATGTTAATTTTTGCTTTGACTGCCTGTGCTTCCGGGGTCTTTTCCAAGAAGTCTTTGCCGGTACCTGTATCTTGCAGGGTTTCTCTCATGTTCTCTAATAATTTGATGGTGTCGGGTCATAGATTTAAGTCTTTAATCCATGTTGAGTGAATTTTTGTGTAAGGTGAAAGGTAGGGGGTCTTGCTTCATGATTCTGCACGTGGAAATCCAATTTTCCCAGCACCATTTATTGAATAGACTGTCCTTACTCCAGGGATTGGTTTTGGATCCTTGATCAAATATAAGTTGGCTGTAGGTGTTTGGATTGATTTCTGGTGTTTCTATTCTGTACCATTGGTCTATCCATTTGTTTCTGTACCAGTACCATGCTGTTTTGATAACAACTGCCCCGTAGTATGTCCTGAAATCTGGTATTGTGAAGCTTCCAGCTTTGTTTTTGTTGTACAAGATTGCTTTAGCTATTTGAGGTCTCCTGTGTCTCCATATAAATTTTAGCATCATTTTTTCCATATCTCAGAAGAATGTCTTTGGTATTTTGATTGGTATTGCATTGAATTTATAAATTGCTTTTGGGCGAATGGACATTTTGATGATATTGATTCTTCCAATCCATGAGCATGGAAGATTTTTCCATTTTTTAGTATCCTCTTCTATTTTTTTCTCTAAGGTTTTGTAATTTTCATCATAGAGGTCTTTAACGTCCTTGGTTAAGTTTATTCCAAGGTATTTGATTGTTTTTGCAGCTATTGTGAATGGGATTGATCTTAGACGTTCTTCCTCAGCCGTGGCATTGCCTGTGTATACAAAAGCTGTTGATTTTTGTGCATTGATTTTATATCCTGCTACTTTGCCAAACTCTTCTATAAGTTCCAATAGTCTCTTAGTAGAGTTCTTTGGATCTCCTAAATAAAGAATCATATCATCTGCAAAGAGGGATAGTTTGGTTCTTCCTTCCCAATTTGTATTGTATCCCTTTAATTTGTTTTTCTTGCCTAATAGCTCTGGCTAAAACTTCCAGAACTATATTGAATAGCAGTGGTGAGAGTGGGCATCCCTGTCTGGTACCAGATCTCAGTGGAAATCCTTCCAACTTTTCCCCATTCAATAGGATGCTGGCCGTGAGTTTTTCATAAATTGCTTTGATTGTGTTGGGAAATGTTCCTTCTATACCCAGTTTGCTTAGGGTTTTCATCATGAAAGGGTGTTGTATTTTATCAAATGCTTTCTCTGCGTCTATTGAGATAATCACATGGTTTTTCTTCTACAGTCTGTTAATGTGGTGTATCACATTGATTGATTTGCACACATTGAACCATCCCTGCATACCAGGGATAAATCCCACATAGTCTGGATGGATGATCTTTCTGATGTGTTGTTGCATTCTATTGGCCAGAATTTCATTGAGGATTTTTGCATCTATGTTCATCAGGGAAATTGGTCTGTAATTCTCTTTCTCTGTTGCATCTTCATAGAAAGAATTTAGGAGGATTCCCTCTTTTTCAGTTGTTCTGAATAGTTTGAGAAGAATTGGAGTTAGTAGTTCTTTAAATGTCTGGTAGAATTCAGCAGTGAATCCATCTGGTCCTGGGCTTTTCTTTGTTGGGAGGGACTTTATTGCTGATTCAATTTCTGTCTCAGTTATGGGTCTGTTAGGTTTTCTATGTCTTCATGGTTCAATTAGGTAGGTTGTATATGTCCAGGAATCTATCCATTTCTGATAGATTTCCCTGTTTGCTGGCATACAACTCTTTGTAGTAATTTCTGATGATTCTTTTTATTTCTGTGGTGTCTGTTACATTCCCTTTTTCATCTCTTAATATATTGATTTGGGTCTTTTTTTAGTTAGTTGGGCCAATGGTGTGTCAATTTTGTTTATTTTTTCAAAAAACCAGCTCTTCGTTTTGTTGATCTTTTGTAATTTTTTTTTCGATTTAATTCTGTTGATTTCTTCTCTAATTTTAATTATTTCTCTTCTACTGCTTTGGGTCTGGGTTGCTGCAGTTTTTCTAGATCCTTGAGCTGCATTGATAGCTCATTTATTTGGTGCCCTTCCAATTTATTGATGTAGGCACCTATTGCTATAAACTTTCCTCTCAACACTGCTTTTGCTGTATCCCATAAGTTTTAATATGTTGTGTTGTTATCCTCATTTACTTCCAGAAAGTTTTTGATGTCTTCTATGACCCACTATTCATTCAGGAGCAAGTTGTTCAGTCTCCATGTGTTTGCATATGCTCTAGGGATTCCTGGGTTGCTAATTTCCAGCTTTATTCCATGGTGGTCTGAGAAGATGCTTCATATGATTTCTTTCGATTCTTATGAATTTGCTGAGACTTGCTTTATGGCCTAGTATGTGGTCAATCCTAGAGAAGGTTCCATGTACTGCTGAGAAGAATGTAAAGTCTTTAGATGTAGAATGAAAAGTTCTGTAGATATCTGTTAGATCCATTTGGGCTATAGTGTCGATTAAATCTGCTGTTTCCTTATTGATCTTCTGTCCTGTTGATCTGTCTATCTCTGAGAGTAGAGTATTGAAGTCCCCCCATACTGTTGTCTTGGAGTCTAAGTCTCCCTTTAAATTCCTTAACATATCTTTTAAATAAACCGGTGCCCTGTAATTAGGTGCATATACATTTATAATAGTTAGATCTTCCTGTTGAATTGGTCCCTTAATCATTATATAGTGCCCCTCTTTGTCTCTCTTAACAGGTTTCTGTTAAAGTTTATTTTGTCTGATATTAAGATGGCTATGCCAGCTCTTTTTTGGTTTCTGTTGGCATGTAATATCTTTTTCCAACCTTTTACTTTCAGTCTGCATGCATCTTTGTTGGAAAGATGTGTTCTTATAAGCAGCAAATAGATAGGTTTTGTTTTTTAATCCATTCAGTCAGTCTCTTTCTTTTAACTGGAGAGTTGAGGCCATTTACATTCAATGTGACTATTGATAAGTAGTGACTTTGTCATTTTTCCAAAGATATTTCCAATATATGCCTTGAACTTCCTGTGATCTTTTACTGGGAGATTTTCTTTCTTTACCTTCTTTTGTATTGATGGCCGTGTTTCTGTGTTTCTGGGTGTAACACATCTTTAAGCATCTTTTGCAGGGCTGGACAAGTGGTGACAAATTCTTTCAATTTCTGTTTGCTATGAAAGGTCTTTATTTCATATTCATTCACAAATGAGAGCTTTGCAGGATATAATATTCTGGGCTGGCAGTTTTTCTCTTAGTAATTGGGCTATATCTCGCCATTCCCTCCTAGCCAGTAGGGTTTCTGATGAGAAGTCTGCTGTGAGTCTAATTGGAGATCCTCTGAGAGTAATCTGACGTTTCTCTCTTGCACATTTTAGGATCTTTTCTTTATGTTTCACTGTGTTGAGTTTGATTACAATGTGTCGTGGTGAGGATGTCTTTTGGTCATGTTTATTACGGGTTCTATGTGCTTCCTGTACTTGGATGTCTGTTTCCTTCTCCAAACCCGGAGTGTTTTCTGCTAGTATCTCACTAAAAAGGCCTTCTAAATCTTTCTCTCTCTCCATGCCTTCAGGACTTCTAGAACCCAAATGTTGGTTTTTTAAATAGTATCCTGTAGATTTCCAACAATATTTTTTAGATTTCTAATTTCCTCTTTTCTTTGATCTGACTATATATTTCCTGTGCTCTGTCTTCTAAGTCTGATATTCTCTCTTCTACCTTGCTCATTCTGTTTTTAAGGCTCTAAAATGTGTTTTTCATTTGTTCTATTGAATTCTGCATTTCATTTTGATTTCTCTTTAATATCTCAATTTCATGTTCTATGAAATTCCTCATTTCATTTTGATTCCTCCTTAGGATTTCATTTTCATGAGAGAGATTTTTCTGTCCTGTCCTGTATGGATTTCTGTAGTTCATCATTTGTTTTTGATAAATTCTGAATGTTCTTATCATAAATTTTTTGAAATCTGTATCTTGCATTTCTTCTATCTCAGCATCTTCATAATCTTGTATTGGAGTGTCACATTCATTTTGGTTGTCATGATGTCTTCTTTGTTCTTGTTTCATCAGTTTTTGTGTTTGTTGTTTGCCATTGTGGAGATATTCTTTTTATTTTATTTTATTTTTTTTCTGTGGTGGCTTTTCTTTTTATACTGTAACTCTAGATTAAGTGGACTGTCTGCTTTTGGTGAATCTCTAGAGGCTTGTGGTGGGTATGGCCAGAGAGCTCTGCTCAGTTCTTCAGGGTCAAGAGTGTGCCAAAGGTGACACACTCAGCTTTGGCGTGGTAAATCTTTCTCTCTCTCTCTCTTTTTTTTTTTATTCAGAAGAGAAGTAATTCTGCTCAGCTGATCTCTTCTCCTTGATGGCAATCAGTGCCTGAGTGCTAGCCCCAGTGGGTATAGTATTTGTCTGCTCTGTCCCAGGGACCACACAAAGGGTCTGTGCAGTCCTCAGCATAAGCTCAGATTCCATTGCAATGTCTCTCCCCAGGTAGCCAAGGCTACCGACTTTGTGGCGTCTCCCACCAAGACTACTCACGTCTCAGCCACACTGTGAGTTCTCCCACACACCATTAATTTTTTTTTTTATCACAGTCCCAGTTCATAAGCTCCACACATTCACTAGGTCTTAGTCTCCTGTTATTACTCCCAACCAGAGTCAAGTTTTTCTGTTTGGTTGAGAGCGGGCACAGCCCCGAGCTGGCGCAGCTGTTACATATGTCCAAAATAGCACCTGCTCTATTGTCTCACTCCCCTTTGTAAGGTGAGTGGAGGGAGAGAATCATGTCCTTACAGTCCCATTTTTTTCTTTTCTCTAGTTATGCTGGTGTACTTTCCCCCACAGAGCTTCAAGCCTCATTCCCTCTAGGCTCTTCTTGCCACTTTTCCACCAGTGTCTTGGGCTACTGTGGTTTAACCTCACCTCTGTTTCCAGCGCTGGTGTGGGGGAGAAGATTCTTGGCAGCTGGGCTCCCGAACTATGGGTGCCCGTGTCCTCCACATGGATCCACCATGTCCCTCTACTTCCAGAAGAGTTCCCTCTGCAGTTTTTTCCCTAACTCTTCCCTGAGACTTCACTATATCCACTTTTATTAGACTATCTTTTCCTGGACTATCAGTGAACTCCCTCCCTATTCCACCATCTTGGAGCCCTCCCAGCAAGTAAGTCTTAATATGCAACATATTTATAAAAATTTCAAAACAGTATTTTAAAAGTATAGAATGAAAGTATATACAATGTAGTTTTCAACCAGTGATTAGAAAATCATACTGCACTGCCTCTATGAGTAAATCTAACCCACCTCAATTCTGAAAGACAGTTAAGCACTTGCTATAGTTCCTCGTATACTTCTGTGACCACAGAGCTATGAAGAACTTCGGTGAACACTCTTGGTCACTTTATCTAGTTTTTGTTTTTGCTTCTAAGAAGAGGAAAGATTAAGCCTTCTATGACAGTCAGTCCTGTTTCATAGGATCTCTAGCAGTCAAGTGTCTTTTTTTGTTGCTGTTTTTTACTAAACTTTTTATACTGAGATTATTGTGGCTCGAGATGCAGTTGTAAGAAATCATACAGAAAGCTCCCATGAACCTTTTGCCTGTTTTCCCCCAAGATGGTAATATCTTGCAAAAAATAAAAATATTACAGTAACTAGGACATTAACCTTGATAGAATCAAGATACAGAGCATGTCTGTCATCACAGGATCCCTCATGTTATCTTTTGATTGCTGTATCCCCACTGGCTCCTTCCTACTCCTACTCTCTCCTTAACCTGTGGCAATCACTAGTATCTTCCCCTTTCTATAATTTTGTCTTTTCAAGAGTGGTATCATAAATAATAATGAGAATTAGAGGATATTTTTGGAGGTGATAGATATTTGCATAGCATAGGTTATGGAGATTGAGATATATGTACTTACCTCCAGATGCATCAGGTGGTATATAATAAATATTTATATATTTTTGTATGCCACTAAGATCATAATGAAGTGGTTTTCCAAAAAAAGATGTTCTATATAAGAGGAATCATAGAAAATACAGTCTTTGGGATTGATTGTTTTCATTTAAGATAACAGGTAGTGTTGTTTCTCTGGTTAATTTCAGATGTTTAGTCTTTGACCTGTTTCTTCAGCTTGATAGAAAACCTTCCATTGAAATTTTCTATTAAATTATTCATATTAGTCATTGTATTTTTCATCTCTAGGATTTCTCTTTGGGTTTTTAAAATGTTTTTTTTCCTTTTTTATTATTTAATAAATGTGAATTTACAAAGTGCAACTTTTGTATTGTTGTGGCTTCCCCCCCCCAACCTCCCTCCCTCCCACGACTCTCCCCTCTCCCACTCTCTCTGCCATCCCGCCCTTCATCGAGTTTCATTTTCAATTACCTTCATATACTGAAGATCAACTTAGTATATACTAAGCAAGGATTTCAACAGGCTGCACTCACACAACTGCACAAGGTATAGGGTATTGTTTGACTAGTAGTGTTGTTTTTAAGTTTCATAGTAAAACACATTAAGGACAGAGATCCTATGTGGGGAGCATGTACCCAGTGACTCCCGTTGTTGATTTAACAACTGGCACTCTTATTTATCATGTCAGCAATCCCCTGTGGCTCTTGCCATGAGCTGTCTAGGCTATGGAAGCCCCTTGAGTTCACTGACTCTGAACTTGTTTAGTCAAGGCCGTGTCACAGTGGAGGTTCCTTCCTCCCTTCAGAGAAAGGCACCTCCTGCCTTGATGGCCTGTTCCTTCCGCTAGGGTCTTGTTCACCAAGATCTTTCATTTAGATTGTTTTTGCCACCATGTCATGGCTTTCCATGCCTGTGAGACTTTCATGGGCCTTTTAGCCAGATCCGAATGCCCCAAGGGTTGATTCTGAGGCCGAAGTGCTGTTTTGGGCGTTTGCCATTCTATGAGTCTGCTGTGTGTCCTGCTTCCCCTGCAGGATCATACTGTCCCTTTTAATTCTATCCTTCATTATTTGCTTACACTGGTCTTCTTTGTAAAATCTCTTCAACACTTACCCTATCTTTTTGATCGGTTGTGTACTTATCACTTTACCAAATGCGCTGGCATTGGTACATGCCGCCTTGATAAGATTGAGTTGAAATCCCCTGGCACATTTCTAGCTCCACCATTGGAGGTAAGTCCGAGTGAGCATGTTCCGCCCTATATATCTCCTCCCTCTCTTATTCCCACTCCTATGTTTAACAGAGATCACTTTTCTGTTAATTTTAAATGCCTAAGAATGATTGCGTATTGATTACAGAGTTCAACCAGTGGTATTAAGTAGAACAAACAGCAACAACAACAACAACAACAAATACTATACAGCAGTAAAAAAAAACAATGAAATCTGAGCATTTACAACAAAATGGAGGAAGCTGGAAAATATCATGCTGAGTGAAATAAGCCAGTCCAAAAGGGACAAATATCATATGTTCTCCCTGGTCGAAGGCAACTAAATGAGCATCTAAAATGATACCCATTGAAGTGAAATGGACACTATGAGAGACAATGACATGATCAGCCCTTGTCTAGACTGTTGAGGAACAACTATTTTATTCCTAAAATGTTTCTTTATCAAACTTCTCATTTTGTTCATGTATGTCCAAATTCTGTTCAGCTTTTTATCCATGTATTCTTTTAGTTCACTGAACTCCTTAGATTATTCTGAAATTTTTGTCAGGCATTTCACAGGTCTCCAGTAATTTACGGGCCATGTTGGAGGTTTGTTAGTTTGCTTTAGAAGTGTAGTGATTTTCTGAGTTTCTGTAATCTGTGTCCTTGCACTGGAGTCTATGGCTTTGAAGAGACAGCCAATTTTTCTGGCTTTTACAGGAGTTCTTTTGAAGGGATAGACCTGCTTTATTGAGTTTAGCCTGTGATTCTGGATGGGCCAGCTGGTAATGACTCTGTCAAGCAGAGTTTGAGTTCTCTAGATGGAACATAGTCACTTTTATTCTGAGCTAGGGTGGAGCATTTGGCCGGGCTTTGCAGTCAGGCAGGGCTGATGACCAAACACAACAATCCCCTCTGATCAAGCCATGCTACAGGGTGTGTTTCTTCACCAGATGGTACCACTATTTGAGTTCTGTGGTTAGGCAGGGTTGGAAGAGGTAGTTCAAGGCTAGGTGGACTCGCAGCTGAGGATGGATGAGTCTAGATGCTGTGCTCAGTAAGCATGCATAGGTAAGGTTTGCTTCCTGTCCGCGTGGGGACTTGGGTGTGCTTTAAGGCTGAGATGAATGCAGTTTGAACCCTATATATGGAAATGTCGGAAATTTAAGCTTCACTAGCTTCATGATATATAAATCTTTCATCTGTAAAATGGAAGGATAGGGGAGAGATAGTTTATGATATTTTTTAAAGATTTACTTATCTATTTGAAAGGTAGTGTTACAGAGAGAGCGAGGCCTTCCATCTGCTTGTTCACTCCCCAGATAACCCCACAGACAGAGCTGGGCTAGTCTGAAGCCAGGAGTGTCTCCTGGGTCTCCCACGTGAGTGGCAGGGGCCCAAGTGCTTGGCCCGTCATCCTCTGGTTAGAACCCAGCCAGCCAACAAGCATCACAAAGGGCAGAGGCCACCTGTTCTCTTAAGTGTGTTTCACAGGAAAGGCTCCTTGACCCAGTTTTAAGGAGTCTCATCTCTTCCACCTGGCTTTTTCCCCTTCAGCTCTGTCCTATTTTCAGTGTTGATAGAGGTGATCGATCTACCTTTGTGACAATAAAACCAGTGGAAAAGGACAGGAAAAACAACCCATCATCTTCTCTACTTTTAGGATATGGGTAGTTTGAAAATGTGACCTTTCTCCAAATGGTCCCCAATCCAGTTAATTTTTTCCCCTGTAATTAGGATAAAAATAAATTGAGGGAATTTATTTAGACTTAATAAGTTTAGTAAGATAAAGATATATAGTTCTGTGTATGTAAATCTATTTGATAATTCAAATCTATTAGTAAGTGGCCAAAGAGTATCTTATTTCCCCTTCCTAACACACTTAGTCCCCAAAATCTTGACTAAAATATTTTCAGCCAAATGCAACTCCTAATGCCTACTAATCATTATCACTTAAAATGCAGATGTGATACCTTTAACTCCAGGCATATGAACTGAATGATAATAATAAACTATGAATTCATTTAATTCTAAATGAGAGGTAAATCTGAGGAACTCTTTAAACATTCAGGTTGTTTTTGAACCATCATCTTTTTTGGGCTGATGAATTATTTCAAGCCTGTTTACTTCATATAAGAGGAATTTGTGAGGATGTGATTAATCTCAAAGATAATAAGCATGAAGAAAATCCATCTGCCATATGTCTTGTAAAGGTGAGTAGAACTATATGGGGGTAAGCAAGAGGTGTTTTGAGTTTCAGAGATATTTTGTGTGTTTTTTGAGATTTTAGAAAATTTGCTTAGACTTTAACAGTTTAGCATCTCTAATCTGAAAATCAAAAATGGATTTTGGAGCACTTTTTATTCTGGATTTTCAGATTACCGATGTTCACGATATTTGGGGGAACATTTAGCCTAGTAGTTAAATGCTCAGAATTAATTTCAGAGTATCTGGGTTCAATTTGCAGCTCTGGCTCCAGACTCCAGCTTCCAGTTAATGCAGACCCTGGAAGGTAGCGGTCATGATGATTGAAGTAACCAGATTCCAGCCACTTACATAGGAGACGTTCCTGGTTTTCTGCTTTGGCCAGGCCCAGCCCCGAGCAGTGTGGGCATTTAGGAAGTGAACCAGCAGGTGGAAGGGTTCTCTCCCTCTCAAAATATTTTTAAAGAATGTTAAAAATGTAATACTATAAGCTAATATTAATATATGAAATAAGGAAGAACAAATAGAGTTCTGAATAAAAGGAAAAGAGATTTCTAGATGTATAAATAAGCCATCTCGATGGATGACTGATGTATAAAAATGGATTTCTTTGGTAGTCATTTTTAATAGTTAATTAACAGTATTCCTTATAAAGAATTGTGTACTTATACTTATATCAATGAAACCCCTCGTTTTCAAGTATGTCTCTGGCTATGCAGTATTATTTATAAATAATTATCTCTAGTACATAATTAATAGTTACCAAGTATCCGTCATTCAATGCAGCATATCAAGAAATTGTCATGGCCGGCGCCATGGCTCAATAGGCTAATCCTCTGCCTGCAGCGCCGGCACACCAGGTTCTAGTCCCGGTCAGGGCACCGAATTCTGTCCCGGTTGCCCCTCTTCCAGGCCAGCTCTCTGCTGTGGCCCGGGAATGCAGTGGAGGATGGCCCAGGTTCTTGGGCCCTGTACCCGCATGGGAGACCAGGAGAAGCCCTTGGCTCCTGCCTTGGGATCAGCGTGGTGCGCCGGCCGCAGCGCCCTGGCCGTGCCGGCCATTGGAGGGTGAACCAATGGCAAAAGGAAGACCTGTCTCTCTCTCTCACTGTCCACTCTGCCTGTCAAAAAAAAAAAAAAAAAAAAAAAAAGGGAAATTATCATACTTTGCAAGTCAGAGGTTTTGAATGAATTTATGATTTCCATATCAATATTCTGGAGAGGATACGCTTCTTAGTGAGATAATTTGTTTAATTTATATATGGTAGGTCTTTTAAAGAGATTAAATACGTAGAATTATAATTTTCTTTAAGTGTTAATTGTGTAGCTGAACAGGATTCCAACTGATTTTGCTCCACTTACAGTCTCTGAGGGGGATGATGCAGAGTAAAATGAACAGTCATCCAGCCTTGGAAAGAGGAATAGTACCAGGGCTTGGCCACATTATAAATTTGACATATTGCTCAAAAATTTATCATACTGATTGTATACGTATAATAAGATCTGTATGTATAAACCAACACCTTAAAAAAAAAAACTAGTTTTTGCTCTAGTTCAGAGATGTCCTAAACAATTTGAGCATGAGATTACTTAAGTAATAACAGGTAGCTGCCATGAGTCTCCATTTTTCCATCTTCAAACTAAAAAGACAAGAACTTGCAATTCTTTGTTAGAAAGAAAAACTACAGCTCATTATCAATGAACAGATTATAGTCCCTGTCAAATTAAGTTACTTGGAATCATCCCTGCAAAAGCACCAATGAGAGTTGGCATTAATGAAATTGAAGCAGTCAGAGAATATACTTGGTGTTGGCTTTTGACTATTGCTTTACCACTCTCTTGAATAGTATGAAGTCAAGAAGAATCATCATCTGGAAAAATCTGAACAGCAACACACTGACATAACACCTTATTTTTAGACTTAGTTATTTGTTGGTACTCAATAAATTTCCTTTGATTGGATGAGTAAATAAAATTAATCAAATATCAATCACTATAGCTGGAATATATTTTGTGTAGTTATATTGAGGATATTAATGTTTCAAAAGGATTAAATTCAATTTAAGTTAAAATTTAAAAAACGGTTTAAGTAGAAGATATCTAACAGAAGATTACTTTTTCATGTACCACTCATGTATTTGAGAGAAGGAGAGCATGCTGTCATTTTCTGGTTCACTCCCCAAATCCCTGTGATGGCCAGGGATGGGCTGGACCAATACTGGACGCTGAGAACTCAATCTCAGTCTCCTATCTGGGTGACAGTAACCCAATTACTTGATCCATTACTGCTGCTTTCCAGAGTCTCCATTAGTAGGAAGCTGGAATCAGGAGCCAAAGCAAAAAGTTGAATAATCAAGGTACTCTGATGTTGTACACAAATGTCTTAACCAGCATCTTAACTGCTAGGCTAAGTGCCCACCCCCAGACGAGTATTTTTGTGGTGGCTCTCATGTAGAAGGAAACAAATTGAATGAGTAAAAGAACTTATCGGTGAACTTAATGAACAGTGGGAAGCAGAGGAGACTTTGGATGCAAAAAGACAGTAAGATGCTAATGAGTGGCAATGCTAATGATGGCATAGAAGGAACACTGGGGCTCCTTCCTGGAGCACTTAGGCCGGGTCAGCTTTTCCCCCAGAGTATCAAGAGAAAGAATAAACTTTTCAAGAAAATAAGCTAAGTATTTGTTATTTACTATTTTCAAAGTGCCATGCAAGCCGGTGCCGTGGCTCAACAGGCTAATCCTCCACCTAGCGGCACCGGCACACCGGGTTCTAGTCCCGGTCGGGGCGCCGGATTCTGTCCCGGTTGCCCCTTCCAGGCCAGCTCTCTGCTGTGGCCTGGGAGTGCAGCGGAGGATGGCCCAAGTGCTTGGGCCCTGCACCCACATGGGAGACCAGGAGAAGCACCTGGCTACTGCCTTGGGATCAGTGTGGAGCGCCGGCTGCAGCGCGCCAGCCGCAGTGGCCATTGGAGGGTGAACCAACAGCAAAGGAAGACCTTTCTCTGTCTCTCTCTCTCACTGTCCACTCTGCCTGTCAAAAATTAAAAAAAAAAACAAAAAACAAAGTGCCATGCAAAGGATATGAATACAAAGTACAAAAGCAAAGCTGTGCTGCTTATAGTTTATTGGAAGAGACAATTCTTTGTGTCTAAAAATAACTATAGAGGTGGTCCCTTTGCTTTGGTAATTATTCTAGCTAACCAGTTAGCAACATGCAAGACAAAGAACATTTCCTATACCATGCCCCCCCTCCAAAAAAAAAAAAACTTGTAAAACAGCCATGTTACAGAAAAGTCAGAGGAAATACAGATTAGCATGATTTAAAGTTAGAGTATGTTTCTTATTATGAACTAGCCAGTACTCGACTAGCATAACCTGAGGAGTGGGGGTGTTGCAATTAAAAAGCAATCTTTGGAATAAATGTAATGCATTCAGGACATGTTTGTTGTGAAAATAGGCTTTGTATGAATGTCAGGCCAATGAAGAATAAGGAGATATAGGCTACAAAACTCCGCATGGGGCAGAGGCAGAGGCTCTCCCAGTAGGAGTCATAGGGAGGATGGTCTGCAAGAATGGGAGTTACCAAGACTGTGAGACGCCAGGCTACAAGGAAGAGCAGAGATCCATAGCCAGGAGAACTGAGCTGGGCTCAGGAATCAGAAGGTGACACTTGTGTAATAGAACAAGGAGGAGGAGACCCCAGTGCAGGTGGACAATGAGGTAGTAAAGACCAGGAAGCAAGGTTAGGGTCGGGGTGTGCAGACTCCTCTTTGCTGGATTCTGAATAAATTCTGAAAAGTCTGCCTTATCTGGGTTACTTAATTTTAACCTTCTTATCCTGTATTTCATGTTCATGTTTTTAAGTTTGATAAATAATTAGGACTTCAGAAGTGAAAACAATTCCTGTGGTTGGTGGATCCCCTGGGTTCATGGATAACTTCAGAAATACCTGAAGTCTTGAATTTTTCTTACTTTGGCTAATCTTAGTTATAATTTAAAGTAATATTTTTTTGTTTTTTTTTTATCAAGACTTAACAATTGGTGTTTAAATTTGAAGAACATAAAGCATATAAAGAAGGAAGTATAAAATATACTCCTCATGGCATGAAAAAAGACAAATATTTCATCTCATTTTGTATGAATGAATTTTGACTTTCTAACACTCGACATTTACTGTCATTTAATTAGCTGGATCCATCTCGAACATACACTCTAGATGAATTTTGTGAAGAACAATTACAGCAAGCTAGCCAAGCACTGAATAAACTTGAAGATGTCAGGGATAAAGCAATTTTGGAGTTAAAAAGTACATTCTTAAAGGTAATTCTTGAATGACATTCTCTCTGCTTATGGTTGCTATGTATTGATTAAAGCCATTACTCTAAGCTGGATCACTGGAAAAGGTGTCCAAAATGGAAAATAGAAGGGAAAAGGTAGTTAATTAACCAACTGGTGCTACATGTTTACCATGTACAAGAGCTTTGCCAGGTACAATGTGGAAATGCAAGAAAAGGAACTAGTGAAGATACGTATAATGCGTGTGTGTGTGTGTGTGTGTGTCGCATGAACAACTTCAGGATTCTTAACATCTAACTTGAACTGGTAGGTAAAGGGAAATGTGATTGGTGAGAAACTTCACAGTGTCCATGAAGAAAGCTCAGGACAAACACACCTAGATGGAATCTGACATAGCTAAGGATTTCCTAAAGAAGACTCAGTAACACGATGAGCAGTATCCTCATGATCTTCTTGGCCTCTGTGCAGTTGCTAGTTTCGTAGGGCTGTTTTATGCAGTCCCCACATGCAGGAATGATGACGCATGAAAGAATAATTGACCAAAGCAGTTGGATAAGGGACTGATGCAATATCATCTAGTTATGGACCTGCTATGCAGGTAGACACATGAGCTCTCTAGAGGACTGGGTGCACTGAGCCTCCCTCAGAGAGTGTTCAAAAGTTATTTCTCTGAATTGAACTTGGATAAATTCTGGGTAACCATGCCTTCGAGACTTGACATGTTGATAAGATGAAGTGCAGCTGTTTGAAGTAGAATCTGAAAGCCTCCCATTGCTTCTTAATCTTCATAGTCCTCCAACTTCCAGAAGCCCGGACATACGCAGGCAGACTCTGAGATAGTTTGGCCAAGGACAGTATAGATAAATGATTTACAAAATATAACTCAGGTCATTGAAATAGAAATACGTTTCACTCAGTCACTCTACCCACTCAGTGCTACTGCTATCTGATCATAAATATTTGTTAAGAAATTTCCGTTCAAGTCAATTGCATATGAGAACATTTTAGAGCCATTACTAATCCTGATAATGGAATCTACCAAAGTTGCTCACTTCATGGAAATATGTAGAATTAATAAATATGACTATAAAACTGAGAACATATGCAAAAAATGATCAGTAGAGCATTCAGTTTTACTAAATTACTATGGTATTTGACTGAAAACTGAGTCAAGTTAACATAAAATTAGCTCATAAGCAGATAAGTTGTAAAAGTCAAACAAGAAAGTATATGCTAAAGAACGTCTATATGTTTCCACACGGAAGCACTATCCTCCAACACGTTGGGTATTACTTAACATAAGTTTTCAAATCCATCCAGTGCTGCCACCTCTAGCCAAGTTAGCATAAAGTTAACTATCACAGCACATTGTAGGTGCAAGGATTTGCCATGATCTCTGTGGGATTGTTGGGCATAAGGTTTGCTATCGGTCTCAGAAATTTTGAGTTCTGTGCTTATAACTCAACTTCCTCTGCTTCCCTCTCTCAGATACCTTTTCACCAAACCCTGCTCCATAGCAAATAAACTCCAGTTTAAATATTTTAAAAAATTTCTGCTATTATAAAGAGCAGATTTGCATATATTTCATAGGTAAAATTCTAGGAAAATAACCATATTCCCCTTCCTAAAGTTTTTAAAAATCACTAACAGAATTACTTTTTTAAAACAGTAGAATATAAGCTTAAAAGTATGACTACTGAAGTATCAGCGGAATTTTAAAACAGCATGAAGAAATAAAAAAAATGAAGATTGAAAGTATTTTTAGAATGCTAAAGGACTATCAAATAAAAATACTTTTGTGTGTATAATGAGCCATTTTAAGTAACTCTGCGTTACTTTCAGGAGCACAGCTTAGAAATGTTAGGTGGGCCGGCGCCGTGGCTCAACAGGCTAATCCTCCACCTAGCGGCACCGGCACACCGGGTTCTAGTCCCGGTCGGGGCGCCAGATTCTGTCCCGGTTGCCCCTCTTCCAAGCCAGCTCTCTGCTATGGCCCGGGAGTACAGTGGAGGATGGCCCAAGTCCTTGGGCCCTGCACCCCATGGGAGACCAGGAGAAGCACCTGGCTCCTGCCTTCGGATCAGTGTGGTGCGCCGGCCGCGGTGGCCATTGGAGGGTGAATCAACTGCAAAAGGAAGACCTTTCTCTCTGTCTCTCTCTCTCTCTCACTGTCCACTCTGCCTGTCAAAAATAAAAAAAAGAAAAGAAAAAGAAATGTTAGGTGAATCTAGTAATACTAATCCTACAATTTTCATCAAAATGTCATTTTTCAATCATCTTAATTATCTTAAAATATATGAAATTATTTAAAAATAATGCTCTAGCATTGGATTATAAGAGTTTCTCTTAATTCAACATTATGTAGAATATATGTTTCAAAAGTCCAGTTGCTACAGCCTGGCATAGGGGAGGCAGCCCTGGATGGGCTCTGGCTTACTGCTAATACTCACTGTGTTTGAGGACAGTCCCTTAACATAGAAAACATAGAGGCCAGCGCCGCAGCTCAATAGGCTAATCATCTGCCTGTGGCACCGGCATACCGGGTTCTAGTCCCGGTTAGGGCACTGGATTCTGTCCCAGTTGCCCATCTTCCAGCTCTCTGATATGGCCCAGGAGTGCAGTGGAGGATGGCCCAAGTCCTTGGGTCCAGCACCCACATGGGAGACCAAGAGGAAGCACCTGCTCCTGGCTTCGGATCAGCGCGGTGCGCCGGCCACAGTGGCCATTGGAGGGTGAACCAACAGTAAAGGAAAACCTTTCTGTCTGTCTCTCTCTCTCTCTCACTGTCCACTCTGCCTGCCAAAAACAAAAACAAAAAACAAAAACCATAGTTACTGGCTGGCACCGCGGCTCAATAGGCTAATCCTCCACCTGCAACGCCAGCACCCCGGGTTCTAGTCCCCGTTGAGGCACCGGATTCTGTCCCAGATGCTCCTCTTCCAGTCCAGCTCTCTGCTGTGGCCTAGGAGTGCAGTGGAGGATGGCCCATGTCCTTGGGCCCTGCACCTGCATGGGAGACCAAGAAGTACCTGGCTCCTGGCTTCCAATCAGTGCAGCACGCCAGCCATAGCGGCCACTTGGGGGGTGAACCAACGGAAAAGGAAGACCTTTCTGTCTCTCTCTCTCTCACTAACTCTGCCTGTCCAAAAAAAAAAAAAAAAGCATAGTTACTTTTACTTTTAAGTGAGGCAGCAAACTTCATAGGCTTTGAAACACATAAATTATTTTCTTTTTGCCTGCTATTTAAATACCATGTAAGCCCTTAAGGCATTCTGGTCTGGCTGAAAAGCCCGGGAGAGCATTTTCAGGCATGGAAAGCCAAGACACTATGGCAAAAATTGTCCTACATGAAGGATCTCTGTGAGTGAAACCCCAGAGGAAAGAAGGGGCCATCAAAGAAGGATTTCCTTTTCTCCAAAGAGAGGAGAGAACTTCCATTTTGCTTATGGCCTTGTCTAAATACTGAGGGAGACTGTGGACTCAGAAGCCTTCCATAGCCTTAGCAGCTCATGTCAAGAGCCTCAGGTGATCACTGACGTCATACATAAGAGTGTCAATTATTAGATTAACAACAGAAGTCACTGTGCACTAACTTCCCATGCAGGACTTCTGTCCTCAAAGAGTTGTATTATGAGAGTTAACAGTAAAACTGGTTCTCAAAGATTTATTTCATTTTAGTGTATTAAGTGGAGGATAGTCTTATATCTCATAAGTGTTAGTTATGCTTAAGTGTCCAATTCCATTGCTTGTTCTTGGGTGCTTCCTTAATTAATCATAAAACTTGTTCTCGAGGACTTACTTTCTTTTAATGTATTAAATGGAGGATATTCCTATGTCTCATAGTTATGTCTAAGTGCTCACAAAAGATGTGTCATTTGTGGGTGCTTCAAGTTTCTAAAAAAAAAAAAAAGTGAAATTAACTTTGAGATGCACTGACTTTGAACATTCCTGTCTCGAGTGTTGAACAGTTTTTTTGTGCAAATGGTTGAGCTCTTTACTTAGTATAGAGTTAGTCTTCTGTGTATAAAGTTAATTGAAAATGGATCTTAGTTGAGAATGGTACTGGAAATGGGAGAGGGAGGAGATGCAGGAGTGGGAGTGTGGGCAGGAGAGCTGATATGATGAGAAGAGTCATTGTATTCCTGAAGCTGTACTTAGGGAATGCATGAAGCTTGTATTCTTTAAATAAAAGGTTTCTCTGGGAAGAAACCATGTCAGTATGAAGTCAAGTTTTAATGAAAACTGTTGATCAAAGTTTAGTTCCAATGTGTTTGTCAGGCTAATAACAGACTAATAACATGAACATATGAAATCGTGACTTGTTCCTTGCAATTGCTTGTTAAATTGTAGGTAGCAGAAAAGGAAAAAATCAGAGAGTGTTTTGAGCCTAGACACTCGAAGAGTGGTGCGACGTACTCCAAGATGCCTAAGTACCGGCGCCTGCTGGAAACCATTCGCAGGTTTCTGGTGCTGGTGGACTGCGTGTTTCAGGAACTCATCCGCCAGCTTATGAACACTGCAGTCACTCTGCTTCTGGAATTATTTGATGGTTCTGCTAAAATGTCGTTTTCAAAGGAAAAAAAGAATGAAAATCTCATCAGGTAAGTTATACTTTTTTTTACTTAACCGGAGGAATTTCTGATCTTCAAATGCCACTTAGAGAATGCATATCCAACAATTTAAGCGAGAATTAGAAAATTCTCCTTGTAGCAGTGTGTGTTCTTACTTTTGCAATTATCTGAACTTATAATTTGATAATATTCTGCTTAATACTGTCCATAAAGCTGAAAAATATTTCCCAATATTTTCCCCTAAAGTTCTGCGTATGTCTGGATTGGAAATGGAGCAGCCAGTACTCGAACTGGTGCCCACGTGGGATGCTGGCACTGCAGGCGACAGCTTTAGCGACAGCTTTACTGGCTGTACCACAGTGCCGACCCCCAGAGCTAGTTCTTAAAGATAAGTGAGAATGATTCTGGAAGAGCCACAAGATTCAACTGGAATTTGAGTCAGTTCCAAAAAATACCTGTTTAATATTTCACCAATAATGACAGGCCTTGAAAAATGTTTTTATTGGGTACAGTGTTGTGGCTTAAGGGATTAAGCAGCTGCCTGAAGTGCCAGCATCCCGTATGAGTGCCGGTTCAAGTCCTAGCTACTCTACTTCCAATCCAACTCCCTGCTAATGTGCCTGGGAAAGCAGCAAAAGATGGCACAAGTGCTTGGCCCCTGCACCTACGTGGGAGACCTGGATACAGCTCCTGGCTCTTGGCTTGGGCCTGGCCCAGCCCCAAACCCAGCCTTTGCAGTCACTGGGGGAGTAAACCAGCAGATGGAAGACCTTTGTCTCTCTCTCTCTCTCTTTCCCTGTCCCTCTCTTCTCTCTGTAACTCTGCCCTTCAAATAAATGAAATCTTTATAAAAAAAATTTTATATTCTGTTAAAATACTGGATCCATCCTGTAACTTGTGAGACATGGAATATTAATTGAAATAATAGAATATTTTGGGGCCAGAACTGTGGCTTAGGAGGCTAATGGTGTTTGAGCATAAACATAGGATAAATGTCTGGTAAGTTGTAGTTATCATTACTGAATCTGTTTCCACTGACCTCTTTTTAAAAATGTTCATGCACTTTATTTGAAAGGGGAAGGTAAGAGAGAGTGAGAGAGTGCCCGCTTCCATCGACTTGTTCATTCCCCAAATGCCTGCAACAGCCAGAGTTGGGGGAGGCCAAAGCCAGGAGCCCAGAACTCCATCTGGGTTTCCAACATGGGTGCCAGGGACGCTGGCACTTGAATCGTCATCTGCTGTCTCTCAGATGGTCTGCATTGCACAGAAGCTGATAGGAAGTGGAGGCAGAACTCACACCCAGCAGTGGCTTAACCACAAAAAGACAGTGAAAGGATGCCATGTAACAAGAGAATAGAAGGAAAAGTAGTGAAAGAATAAAGAACATTATTAATTTCAAAGTAGGTATCCTTATAGGCTAATACAACTGATTATCATCACTTTTATCACCTCCATGATACTACTAAAACTTCAAAGCATTTTAGCTCATTTTCTTCTCCTCTTGCCTTTTACAGTGTTATTTCATGTGTATTTTTAATTTTTAAGATTTATTTATTTATTTGAAAGGCAGAGTTACAGAGAGCAGAGGCAGGGAGAGAGAGGTTTTTCATCCGCTGGCTCACTCCCCAGATGGCTGCAATGGCTGGAGCTGCGCCCATCCAAAGCCAGGAGCCCCCTCTGGGTCTCCCACGTGGGTGCAGGGGCCCAAGCCCTTGGGCCATCTTCTGCTTTCCCAGACCATAGCAGAGAGCGAGGCTCAGAAGTACAGCAGCCGGGACTCGAACTGGCACCCATATGGGATGCCGGCTCTGCAGGTGGCTACTTTACCTGCTATACCACAGCACCAGCCACTCATATGTATTTTAAATGCATTTTTAGTTCATGTACTGACTCTAGAAGACATTAAAAGTATTGCTTTGAATCACCAATATCCATTCGTATTTCCCAATATAATGATAATTTCTTGTGTTCTTTTTCTGTGCTTGTTCTCATTTTCATGTAGAATCATTTCCCCCCTTCCTAAAAAACTCCTTTTGGTATTTTTGCTTAGTGCAGGCCTGTTGGGAAAGTGTTGCCTTCATTTGTAGTTGTCTAAAAACCTATTTTTTCACTGGCTATGGAGTTCCAGATAATGAGATATGAGATTCTTTTGAAAGATTTTTCAGTTTGCCTAGGGTTTTTTTTTTTTTCCCCTTTCTACATCTTTGTACGGAATTCAATCACAGTCATTTGGAGGTAGATTATACTGCACCATTAAGCGTTTGATGAAAAGGAATCCACGGCTCAAGGGTGCCCTCCTCTGCTATTGCTGTGAAATACTCAACAAGGTGCATTTTTTGCGGAACCATTAATTTTCGATCTCTTGCCTAAATTTTGGGAAGGCTTCCTGCTTCTGTGCTGTGCTACCTAGACTTCTGTGGCCCTTAAATATTAAAGTTCTCTGCGGGATCTGTTTCTGGCTCTTCATCTCCCTACCCAATATCTGAGTCTGGATTCCCCAGGGTCCCTGCCCAGCACAATTTAGAGCCTATCCTCTATTTTCATCAGTTTGAGTCCATGTTCCTGTAAGCCAGTGTTTGTTGGATACATATCTTAGACCTTCTGCACTTGGAAGACTTCCCGCCCTTTCCCAATTCCCTATGAACCCTCTGTGCTAACCAGAAATTCTGAGCAAGCTAGAGCCCTAATCAGTCTCACTGGTGTCTGCGAACTCACTTGCCTTGGCCTACACTCACAAGGGAACGTTCTCCTTTTCTTATTTGTTGGCAATTTCTGGTGTCTTACAAGTCCTGCTGCTCGTGGGAGCTTCTGGTCAGTTTGGGGGGTTGAAGATTAAACAATGGAGTTTTCTCTTTGGCAGTCCTGATTCCTCTGTTTGAATTCTATGCAGAGATTTAGAAAGATTCAGAAACAAAATCATATTATGCTGTGGCTGCCCATCTGAACTCAGGGGTTTGGAACCCAAAGTCCTATGTTAATGGTATAAGAGGGTGGGAACTTAACCTGGTCACAGTGTTCCAAGGTGGGATCCTAGTTCTTGGTTTGGATTAGCCATCAGAATGGAGCCCCTGATTGTCTTCTGCTGGCTTTGTAAGAGATCACATAGACACTTGGGTGGTCTGTCTCTGGCCATGTGTTGCTCTGTGCCACCCTGGGCTCTCCCAGCAAGGACAGTATCACCAGAGGACAGACGGTCCAGGCCTGCTGGATCCAGGGCTGTGAGTCTCCAGAATTGTGAACCAAAATACACCTCTGTGCTTTATAAAGTAACTCTGCCTCGGGTATTTTGTTACAGTGATGGAATGTTGTCATGCTCTTGCTGCCAGAAACTCCTAATACCTGTATTCTCAAGCTTGTTCACCTTCCTTTAGATAGCTATTTCATGAATGCCATTATAATTTGACTTTGGTTTTTAACCCAACCTGATCATTTCCATATTTTGATGGGGAAATCAAGCCTTTCACATTTAGTTGATTGATATGCTTTGATTTTTATCCCATTTATTTTATTTACATAGACTTGACTTATTTTTTTCTTTATTTTTCCCTATTTGCCTGTGTGCTAATCTGCATCTTCCTTATAACACCTCCCATATAACCCCATGCTTTAGGCTTCTTTATCCATTTCAGAAGCAGGTGTTTGGCCTAGTGGTTAAGCTGCTGGTTACTATGCCTACATCACACACCAGACTACTTGGGTTTGATTCCACTCCAGCTTCCTTTGAATGTGCACTGTGGGAGGCAGCAGGTGATGGCTCAAGTAATTGGGTCCTGCTCACCCAGTCAGAGATCTGGATTAGGTCTCTAGCTCCTGCCTCAGTCCAATCCTAGCTTTTGCAGGCATCTGGGGAGTGAACCAGTGAATAAGAGCTCTGGCTGGCTGGCTGGCTTTCTCTCTCTCTCTCTCTCTGCCTCTCAAATAAAAATTTTCAAAGTTTAAAAAAATTTTTTTAAATTATCTTTTGGTTTTTTTTTTACTTCTCCATCTTCCTAATATTCATAATTAAAATTCTATTTTTCTATTCATTTATTTTCCTTTTCTATAAAATGTCTTATTTTTCTATTCTTTCACCCAGTTAAGATTTGTAGAATATTTGTACTTCTTAGTTTTTCTCTTCCTGATGAAATGAGACATGATTTTGATGATTGTGGTAACATGCAACTAATACAAAATTGATCATTGTAACCATTTTAAGCGGCAGTTGAGTGACAGTAAATATGTTCACAGTGTTGTACATTGCCATCATCCATTTCCAGAACTTTTTCACCATCCTGAAGCTCCACGAGTTACCCATGAACCATAATCCTCCCTGTTTTTCCAGCCTTAATAAACTGTACTCCACTGCCTATCCTATGAACTTCCCCTATTTCTAGGAACCTCACGTAAGTGAAATCAGGTGACATTTGTCCTTTTTCGTATAACTTACCTCATTTAGCATATTTGCAATGCTTGTCCACATGGTAGCAAGCATTAGATTTTCATTTCAGTTTGAATATTCCATTACAGGGATCATATTTATATAGTCATCTATTTATAGAAATTTGGGTTAATTTCACCTTTTAACATAGTGAATAATGCTGCTATAAACCTTGAAGGTATACAAATATCTTGTTGTGTCCTCGCTTTCAATTCTTTGGTACAGAGCTAGAAACACAATTGCTGGGTCATAGACTGCCACATTTAACTTTCTGAAGAAACTTCTTACTGTGTTCCTCAGTGGCTGTATCATTTTAATTTCCACCCGTAATGGGTGAGAGCTCATTTCTTATTTTTTATATTAGCCATTCTAATGGATGTGAGATGATATGATGGTTTTGATTTGTGTTTCCCTAATAATTAGTTACGTTAAAACCATTTTTTCCTGTGCTTATCGTTCATTTGTATAATTCCTTAAGAAAAAGGTCTAGCCAAGACCTTTGCCTATTATTTTAATTGGGTTGTTTTTGTTCTTGTTGTTGAGTTGAAGTTCTCTATACATTTTTAGATTAGAGATTTTATGTGACTTTTACATGATTTTTTTCCTTCCCATTTTCTTAATCTAGAACATTTAAGGACAGCTGTTTGTCCACTGAAAATAGAAATGATAGTGAAGAATGTGTTACTGCCTCAACCTCAGATGTTATTGTGGTTCAGAAATCAGAAGCAAAAACAGACACTGATATTAGCCAGGTAAAATGCTCTTTAAAAACTATAGACAACCTAACCAGAAAAAAAAATACTATAGACAGATATTTTTATAAGATGAATGTTTTATAGTTAAATGTGATTTATGATTAATATTCATATGTATTCTCCAACACATATTCACACACATATTCACATACACACACACAGCTGCTCCTGTTGTAAAAAGCTATAATAGCACCTATTTAATTTGATTCATTAGTTCATTCACTCAATATATAGTTATTAAATACTTATCGTGTGCCAGGCATTGATGTAGACTTTGCAATACAGCAACAGGCAGAACAAATCCATTGACCTCTTGGAGCTTCTATCAACGACAGGAGAAAAATAAATGAGTACTCTGGGGAGCCGAAAAAGGAAGCTAGGAAACCCAGAGTGACAGTGAGTGCTCATTCACACGGGAATGTCAGGGAAGCCATCCCATCTACAGCAGTGGCCGCCCCCTTCTGTTCTCACTGTTGTTAACTGGATCATAGGGTTCTTGGTTATTTTTATTTACTTACATATACCTTTCAATCTAATCTGAATTTATCTGATACATATTTATTGTATTTATAGTCTTCAATGAATACATCATACCTGCAAACATTAACACCTGTGCAGGCTTCACTCTGCTTAGAAGTCTTTAATGTCCTCTGTTTATCCCTTCTTGATGAAATAATTATTCATGCTGTCTTTTCAGCTTTTGTTTTACTGTTACATAGAGTTCTGCCATGCACATTCTTGTATGTGTCTGCTTTGGTGTGCATGAACAGGTGTTGCTGTTTATTTAAATATTCCTAAGGAGAAAAATTCTAGGTAAAAAAATGGTGCATTTATTTAAAATGTGCTGAATAATGTGAAATTGTTATATCAAAATTTCGGTACCAATTAAAATTATCTTTAGAACTAAATTCTCACCAACACTTAATGTCCCTACTAATCAGACAGAAGTGAAAGGGTATCCTACTGCAGTTTTCATTTTATCTGCCTTATTATTAGTTTGGTCGAGCATTTCAGTATCCATTCATGCTCTTTCCCTAGCAGTTTTGTGGTACACTGGCGGAGTTCATTTATACTTGATGATTGGAACTAAGGGTTGGGGGTTCCAGCAGATAATTCAGATGACCACCTGAGAAACACATACTGGTAATTATGCAATAGATGCCTCAATCATAACAGATTATGGAATCTGAGGGATGAAGAACCCATGCCCAGACAGAGCTTTAGAACAACAACATTGTTATTTTTTGGCAGAGATATCTATATAGTACATGTACATTAAAGTTTGGAACTAGGATTGATAGTAATGATTTGAAGCATATTTCTCTTTTTTTAAGGGAAAGTTGTCATTTACTCCATATGAACAGACTAAGTGAACCATGTTGTGGGTGATCTAAAAAAAAAGACAGAATTATTTAAATTGTATTTAAATTATACAGGTTTCATGTATTTCATATATAAAGATTTAGAAACATAGTAATAATTCCCACACTACCCTCCATCCTGCCAATGCTCCAACCCTTCTTCCTCCTCCCTCTCCCATTCTAGCTCTTAGTTTTTATCAAGATCTATTTTAAGTTTACTTTATGATCATAAAGTTAATCCTACACTAAGTAAAAGAATTCAACAAATAGTATGAAGAAAAAAATAAAAACACAGTTCCTCAACAGAAGAAACAAGGGCTGTAAACAATCATGGAATCACACAATGTCCATTTCACTCCAAAATATTACATTTCAGGTACTTTATTAGTTTCCTTGGATCAGGAAAAACATATGATATCTGTCTTTTGGGTATTGGCTTATTTCACTAGGTATAATGGTTTCTAGTCACATCCATTTTGTTGCAAAAGACAGGATTTCATTTTTTTTTACAGCTGAGTAGTACTCCATAATATGTATGTGAATATATATTATATGTATATATATATAGTATGTGTGTATATTTATATATGATATATATCATAATTTCTTTATCCAGTTATCATTTGATAGACATCTGGTGGGTTGATTCCATATCTTAGCTATTAAAAATTGTGCTGCAATGAATATGGGGGTATAGACAACTCTTTCAGATGCTGATTTTGTTTTATGTTTGGGTGAATTCTCAGGAATGGGATGGCTGGATCATATTCAGCTTTCTGAGGTATCTTCATGCCGTCTTCCACAGTGGCTACACCAATTTACATTCCCAACAACAGTGGATTAGGATACCTTTTTCCCCACATCCTAGCCAGCATTTGTTTTTTGTTGATTCCTATAGTAGAGCCATTCTAAATGGAGTTAGGTGATACCTCATTGTGGTTTTGATTTGCATTTCCCTGATAGCTAATGATCCCGAGCATTTTTTTTTCAAGTGTCTGTTGGTCATTTGAATTTCCTCTCTTGAAAAATACCTGTGCAAGTTCTTTTGCCCATTTCTTAACTGGATTGTTTTGCTATTGTTGAATTTCTTGAGATCTTTATATATTCTGGATGTTAACCCTTTACCCATTACATAGCTTGCAAATATTTTCTCTCATTCTACCAGGTTGCCTCTTGACTGTGCTGAATGTTTCTTTTGCAGTGCAGAAGCTTCTCAATTTGATGTAATCCCATTTGTCAATTTTGGCTTTGATTGCCTATGCTTCTGGGGTCTTTTCCAAGAAGTCTTTGCCTATGCCAATGTCTTCCAGAGTTTCCCCAATGTTCTTTAGTAATTTGATGATATTGAGTCATACATTTAGGTCTTTTAACCATTTTGAGTAGATTTTTTGTGTAAGGTATAAGGTAGGGGTCTAGTTTCCCAGGGGTCCAGTTTTCCCAGCACCATTTGTTGAAGAGACTGATTTATCTCCATGGATTGATTTTAGCTCCTTTATCAAAGAAAAGTTAGCTGTAGATGTGTGGATTGATTTCTGGAGATTTTATTCTGTTCCACTGGTCTATACAGCTGTTTTTGTACCCATACCAGGCTGTTTTGATTATAACTGCCCTGTAGTATGTCTTAAAATCAGATACTGTGATGCCTCTTGCTTTGTTTTGTTGTATAAGATTTCTTTAGCTGCTGGGTCTTAGTCCACCCGTACAAGGATGGACTGGGTCCGAGGAAAGGTGAGTGCGCCGCTCGCCCGTTCCCCAGCCTCCCGATCCCGGAGACAATCAGACGCAGCGGGGAGCCAAGTCTAGCAAGAACTCATTTACTTCCTGAGAAACAGAACCTTTTATAGCACAAAACTGCAGTCATTGGGGCAGGGCTAAGGACCAACCAATCACTTAAAAATTCACCTTACGGGGGGCTTTCTATAGGACTAGCCCTATGTCTATACACTTGTTACTAGTTTTGTTACCTCCCCTGATGTTGTGCAGCCAATCAGTTTTAGTGGTAAACAACTTTGGATTCCGCCCACCTTACTTCCCCTGGGCTCCATCATGTAACTAATTTCCCCACATTTAGCTATTTGGGGTCTCTTGTTTTCTCATAGGAATTTCAGTATTTTTCTAGATCTGCAAAGAATGTCATTAGTATTTTGATTGGGATTGCACTGAATCTGTAAATTGCAATAATGTTCATTCTCCCAATCCATAAACATGGAGAATTTTTTCACTTTTTAATGTCTTCTTCTATTTCTTTCTTTAATCTTTTATAATTTTCATTGTAGAGATCTTTAACATGGTTTGTTATATTTATTCCAAGATATTTAATTATTTTTGAAACTATTGTGAAGGGGATTGATCTCAAAAGTTCTTTCTCAGCCATGGCATTTTGGTGTGTTGATTTTATATCCTGCCACTTTACCAAACCCTTTTATGAATTCCAATTATCTCTCAATGGAGTCTTTTGGATCCCCAATATATAGCTTCATGTCATCTGCAGATAGGGATAGTTTGACTTCCTCCTTTAAATTTATATCCCTTTGATTTCTTTTTCTTGCCTAATGGCTCTGGCTAAAACTTTCAGGACTATGTTAAATAGTAATGATGAGAGTGAGCATCCTTGTCTGGTTCTGGATCTTAGGGAAATGCTTTCAGCTTTTCACCATTCAATAGATGTTCACTAAGGGTTTGTCATAAATTGCTTTGATTGTGTTGAGGAATGTCCTTTCTATATCCTGTTGCTTAAGATTGTCATCATGAAAAGATGTATTTTATCAAATGCTTTCTCGGCATCTATTGAGATAACCAAACCATATCATTTTTGTTCTTTAGTTTGTTGATGTGATGTGTTAAATTTATTGATTTGCAAGCATTGAACCATCCCTGCATACCAAGGATAAATCCCACTTGGCCCGAGTGAATAATCTTTCTGATGTGTTGGTGGATTTGACTGGCTAATATTTTGTTGAGGATTTTTGCATCTATGTTCATCAGGGATATTGTTCTATAGTTCTCTTTGTTGTATCTTTTTCTGGCTTAGGAATTAAGGTGATACAGGCATCATAGGAGGAGTTCAGTAGAGTTCCCTCCCTTTCAATTCTTTTGAATAGTCTGAGAAGAACTGGAATTAGTTCTTCTTTAAATGTCTGGTAGAATTCAGCAATGAAGCTGACCAGTTCTGGACTTTGTGTTGGGTCTTTATTACTAATTTTCTGCCTTGTTTATTGGTCTGTTTAGGTTTTTTATGTCTTCATGACTCAATTTGGGTAGATTGTATGTGTCTAGGAATCTATCCATTTCTTCTAGGTTTCACAGTTTGTTGGCAGACAGCTCTTTGTAGTAATCCTTGATGATTCTTTTTATTTCTGTGGTGTCTATTGTTACATTTCCATTTTCATCTCTAATTTTATTGTATTATGTCTTGTCTCTCCTTTTTTGGTTAGCTGGGCCAATGGTGTATAAATTTTGTTTATTTTTTCAAAGAACCAGCTCTTCATTTCACTAGTCTTTTGTATTTTTGTTTTAGTTTTGTATATTTTGTCTCTAATTTTAATATTTTTTTTCCTCCTCATAATTTGGGGTTTGGTGTTCTGTTTTTCTAGGTCCTTGAGATGCACTAATAGCTCATTTATTTGGTGCCTTCCCAATTTATTCATTTAGGCACTGATTGCTATAAACTTTTATCTTAACAATGGTGTTGCTATGTCCTTTAATGTTTGATATGATGCACTGTTATCTTCATTTGTTCGCAGAAATATTTTTTAATCTATCTTTTGATTTCTTCTATGACCCACTGCTCATTCAGGAACATGTTGTTTAGTCTCCATGTGTTTGCATATAATCTGAAGATTCTTGAGTCATTGATCCAGCTTCATTCCATTGTGATCAGAGATGATGCATGGTATAATTTTTTTTTAATTTGCCAATACTTGATTTTGGCCAAGCATATAGTCTATCCTAGAGAAAGTTCCATGCACTGATGAGAAGAATGTGTATTCTGCAACTATAGGGTGAAAAGTTCTGTTGATTTCTGTTAGGTCATTTGGTCCATAGTGTCAATTAGCTCTGTTGTTTCTTTGTTGATTTTCTCTCTGTTTGATCTGTCCATTGCTGAAAGTTGGGTGTCAAAGTCCCCATTAATATTGTGTTGGAGTTTACATCTCCCTTTAGGTCTATTAATATTTCTTTTAAATAGCCAGGCACCATGTATTTGGGTGTGTATACATTTATTATAGTCACATCTTCCTGTTGAATTGATTCTTTAATCATTACATACTGCCCTTTGTCTCTCTTAACAGTTTTTGTGTTAAAGTCTATTTTGCCTGATATTAGGATGGCTACCCTTGCCTTTTTTCTTTTGCTTTCCACTAGCGTGGAGTATCTTTTTCCATCCTTTCACTTTTTCTGCATGTATCTTTGTTGATGAAATGTTTCTTGTAGGCAGAAAATAGATGGGACTTATTTTTTAATCCATTTGTCCATTCTGTATCTTTCAACTGAAGACTTAGGCCACTTAGATTCAATGTGACTACTGATAAGTAATGAATTGGCCCTGCCATTTTCCCATAAATATTCCCATTGTTTACTTTGGATTTCTTTTGTACTTTAACTGGGGGATTTTCCGCCTTCACCTTCTTTCATAATGATGGCTATCTTTCTGTGTTTCTGTGTATAGCACATCCTTAAGCATATTTTGTAAGGCTGGATGAGTGGTGACAAATGCTTTCGATTTCTGTTTGTTATGGAAATTTTTATTTCACCTTCACTCATAAATGGTATACCAAAACCTTGATAAGCTCTCAGGGTACAGTATTCTGGGTTGACATTTTTTTATCTTAAGACTTGGTCTATGTCTCTCCATTCTCTTCTAGGCTGTAATGTTTCTGATGAGAAGTCAGATGTGAGTCTGATTGGAGATCCACTGAAAGTAATCTGGCATATCTCCAGTGCACATTTTGGAATCTTCTATGTTTTACTATGGAAAGTTTGACTACAACGTGGCATGGTGAAGATCTTTTCTGGTCATTTCATTAGGAGTTCTGTGTGCTTCCTGTGCTTGGACATCCCTTTCTTTCTCCAAATTAGGAAAGTTTTCTGTAATTATTTCACTAAATAGGCCTTGTAGTCTGTTCTCTTTTCATATTGCATTGTTTGATAGTATCCCATAAATATTCAACACTGTTTTTAAGTTTTATAATTTTTTTTTTGGTCTAACTGAAAGACTTCCAGATTTTCTTCTGGCTCAAATGTTCTTTCTTCTGTCTCAGCAAGTCTGTGGTTCAGGCTTCCCACTGCATTTTTTACTTGATCTATTAAGTTCTTCATTTCTAATATTTTGTTTTGATTTCTCTTTAAAAAATCAATTTCATGGGAGAAATTTTCCTCTGTCATGTATGGTTTTCTTTAGTCTTTGGATTTGCTCCTAGTTGCTTTTGTCTAATCCGATAATTAACTTTTTGAATTCCGTTTCTGGCACTTCATCAATCTCTTCATCTTCACATTCTAATATTGAAATGTTGTGTTCCTTTGTTGGGGATGGGAGAGGTCATGGTCTCCTATTCCTGCTTCTTGAATTTGTGTTTGTTTTCAGGCATTTGTGAAGTTAATTGTTGTTTTTTTTCTTGGATGGCTTTTATCTTTGAGCTATGCCTCTGTGGCTTAGTGGGATATCTGCACCTTCAGTGAGTATCAAGAGGTGTGTGGTGGGTGTAGCCAGGAAGCTCTGATCAGTGCTCCAGGGTGGGGTGAGTATCCAGGATAACGCCTGAGTTTTGTTAACAAAAGCAGGGGAGTTGTTACCTCTGTTGGTGTGATCACCCCCACACCTTCTCTAGGCTAAGCAATGCCTGGGTGTTAGCCCCCAGTGTGTTCAACACTTATCAGTGCCACTGTATGGACCACAAAAATGATTTGCACAGTCTTCACTGTGAGCTCGGTTCTTGCTGCAATGACCTACCCAAGCAACCAAGGAGCTCCAAGCATATGGAGCTGCACCCAGTGATTACCGAAAGACCCAACTACACCCTGTACCGTCTCCTGTAACCAACAAATTACTCTTCCCAGCCATGCAGTGGGGTCTGCAGTTTTTTCCCTCTGCTGGAATCTCTGGATCACATGCATACGCAAGAGCCACTTGCCAAATCTTGCTCTCTCCCTGCCACTGCTACCAGTGCTACCAAGAAGGTGGTGTCCTGTCTCAGCCAGTTGCTGTGCATGTATACTAAGGCTTCCACAGCTGCTGCCTAAAGCCAAAATAGTGCCCATCCTTTCTCAGCTGGGCAGAGGGTGCTGTTGTGGGGAGGTTGGGGTGAGATAAAAGTTTCCCCCCTACTTCCACTGGGTCCGTGGTCAACCGCCAGCCCCCAGAGCGCTAGTCTGGACTCACGCCATGCTCTTCCTCTGGCTGTATCACCATGGGTTCTTGCAGTTCGGTCTCACCCCTGTTGCCAAGCTGCCACCTGCTCCTGCTCTGGTTATTTCAGTCGTGTGTTAGGCTTGTGTTCATGCTGAGCATCCACACCTTCCACACAGATTCATGTTGTTCTGCGTCTCATAGGGTTTCTGGTGCAATTTTCTCTCCAATTCCCCCTGAGAGTGCACTTCCTACACTTTTTTCCCCACTGTTTATCCCTAGCCTAGTACAATGTGTTGTTCCCCAATCTGCCATCTTGGGATCCTGAAGTGTATTTCTTAATTGAAGTCTTTACCTGGGTACAGTGTAAGATTGCCTGTTGAGCTTTTAGATGTTCCCAGGTCCTGGATCCTGCCCTTAAATCTCTTGTGTTATATTTTTGATAACCTCTCAAGTGGCTAACATGTAGCTAGCCTGGGGTAGTATGGGGGTGGGGGGAGTGGCATATTTATAATATACCATTTATTTCACGTGGAATTCATTTTCACATACAAGCATTAGCTATGTGGTAATACAGGGCTATTCAGCTATATTGGAGATATAATTTATCATTTAAAATCGAAGTTCTGCATTGTCCACTAGTTCTGGCTGTCACTGGCACACTTACATATCTGTTCAATTAGACTTTGAACTTGAGAACAATATACGCACCAATATTTGAAGTAAATCTGCACTTGAGGAATCTTGTGGAGAGTGAGTCATCAGAAGGCTCGAAAGAGACCCTTGCTGAGTCTGACCAGCACAGTGAGAAATCTGAGCTGACTGAGGAAGCTGAAGCGTCCGAATATGAAGACCTCTGTGACCCAGGTACTTATTCACCTGCAGAGCTGCCCCCGAAAGCCGAGAAAGAAATCTCCACCTACGGCCTCGAGGAAATTCTTTCAGGTAAGACACACGAGATTCCTTGCAGGGAGCAGGAAAAGACCAGGTGGGAGAAGTTCAATCATTTTGTGTATTACCAGTTCATAGATGGTGGTTCTCATCCACTTTAAATGGTACTAAAAGTGAGCGTGACCATGCAGACCATTTGTGGCGCATGTCAGTATTCACACTGGCCCTCATTTCATCTCGATACACACACGGCTTCTTGCTGAGAGGGGCCTGGCCCTCCAGCAGCAGGAGCAGTACCCGGTGTGTGTGTTAGCAAGGCTTACTCCTGGCTCCATCACAGAGTGCCTTCCTTCCCTGGGGGTGGAATCCACTGTCTGAATCCTACCTTTCCGTGACCTCGCTAGCTGATTCTTAGGCTGTCTGGAAAGCACTGACATACATCAAATTTTGTCATTTATCTGTTATAACTATCAATCAACTTGTTATTCTTTCTTTGTTTCAATGGCTGCTTATAGACACAGAATTCACAACTGAGTTTGGGAATAGAAACATATACGATGAGTAAGTATTGGTCTTTTTTGTTTCCATTTTCATAAGTGTCTTTTGAGCTTTGAAATTGAATAGCTTTTAACATTTTGCCACATTCACTTCATATGCAGATATATATATATATATATATACACACACATATATACTACTTTTCTTGGAAACAAATATTATTAATATCACAGTGTGAGGGATTCATGCTACTGACCATAATGTGGATAAAGAAGGGTATATTGTCATGTACATGGTATGACATAGTGAAGCGGTAGTTAACTACATAGCAAACAATATGACATCCACACGAATTTTATACTCTATATTAACTTCCACAAATAGGAGAAAATGTGATATTTGTCTTTCTGCATCTGGCTTATTTCACTTAGTATAATGATGTCCAGTTGCATTCATTTTGGTGCAAATGTTGGGATTTCATTTCTTTAAAATGACAGGTAACTGTATTTTATGTTTCTTACTATAGTCTGCTGCACAGTGCTTTCACTGTTTTCTCTCTTAGACTTTCAGAATGCCACACGGATTTCTTCATAGATCCTAACAGGTTGGAGTTTTCAAGAAAAATTCAAAATATGCTGGCTAATATTGAGAAATGTATAAGTGAGTACTTTAAACATTTAGAGCAATGTGTTGTCTTCTTTGGCAATATTTTCTTAAATGTTAGCATCTGAAACTTTTACCCAAGGATGTGACAGATGTTATACAGTTTTGGGAGATCACAAATTCATTCTTTGGGAATCAGAAATGTACATTTGGAATTCTTTGAAAATGTATGAATTATACATCTAACCAGGAAGCACATAAAAGGTGGGAATTAGGAAAACTGGCCAAGGCTTCAATATTTCCAATCACGTACTAGAGAACTGTATGACACTTAAATATAAGCTTTCATGTCATGGCCTAACATTTTATGCTTTAAATAGATTTGAGCTCACTCTGTTCCTGCTATGTATAGACACCTGAAATTATATGGCAACAAGTAGCCTAGCCAAAGAATTTTTTATTTTCCATGATAAGTTTTATAAAGATCCTAAGAGCAAGAGTTGTGGGATTGCAGATTAAGCCACCACCTATGATTACAGCATCCCATATGGTCACCCATTTGAGTCCTGACCACTCTACTTCTGATCCATCTCCAAGATAGTGGCCTGGGAAAGCAGCAGCATATGACCCAAATGTTTGAGCTGCTGCACCCAGGTTGGAGACCTGGATAAAACTCCTGGCTTCATCCTGGCCCAGTCCTGGCCATTGCAGCCCCTTGGAGAATCAACTAGCAGATGGAAGATCTCTGACTCTCTTTCTGTCTCTCTCTCTCTGTCTGTCTGTCTGTCTCTCTCTCTCTCTCTCTATGTAACTCTTTCAAATAAATAAACCTTTTTAAAAAATCTTAAAAAAAAAAAAACTGGACCCTAGCAGTCCTTAAATATTGTATCATTCTCCAGTCACATCACATGGTTTACTGAGTTTAGAGGGTGATCTTTCTGGCTTAAACTGGTATCTAATCCATTATTTGCCTTGTTTTTCAAGCCATAGGAACTCAGTCTTTTTCACTATGCTTTGCAACTACCAATATCTAGTAAGAGTCCTATTTCTACAAAGCTAACTGAAATACTATCAGCCTGTCCGTTGAAATATCATACTTATAAGTATTTTCATTGTATAATAAAGGTCAAACATGGATTTTCCTAAAAAATATATAAGAAATATCACACACTTTTTATAATCCTTTCTAGAGCATTTTGAATCAGCCAGATAGGGGTTTCTTGCTTAGCAAAAATCCATAGATAATAGTATCTTGCAGTATCACACTTAACAAATACTGCAGAGACGACTGTCGTGAGTTAGGCTGCCCCACCTCATTTTCCTCAGCAGTCTATAGATTTGTTGGCCTTCCTCCCAGCTCTCAGTAATGCAAGATGAGAAGTCTGATGCTACTATGATTTCCCTTCTTTGTAAACCAATTTCTGTGCAGTAATTTATCATTTGGAGTTGCATCATTCCATGCTAATATTTCTTGAAATTCAGTTATGCTTTCCAGTCTAAGAACTAAGTCTTCTAGCAATCTTTCCATATGTTTTTCCCCTTTGGATTTTTCAGTTTTGCATCTTTGGATTTCCTGGGCCTCAATATCTTAACCTTTACATTTTTTTCATGTTATGAAATGTTTCTACCACTTGACTTTTGTAAGTTTTATTATGATGTAATTTGAGACCAGGGTTGTACAGTGATCCTGCAGTCTCTTCACATGTGTCACCACAGTGTAAATATCAAAATTACAAAATTAACATTAAAACAGTAGTATTAATGAAATGACAGGTTTTGATTGGGTTTTCTCAGATGTTTCGCTGATGATCTGCTTCAGTTTCAGGATCTAGTCTAGGACTGCACCTTGTGTTTAGTTGTTACATGTCTTGGATCTTTTCCGATCATGACATTTTCTCAGTCTGGCCTTGTCTTTGAATGAGTACTGGTCAGTTAATGTGTAGACTGTCCATTTAACTTTGAGTTGATGGCATTGCCTCTTGATGAGATTGAGGTTTTGCAGTTGGAGGATGACTATCACAGTGGTTGGGCCACTTTTTCAAAGCATCAAGCCATGTAGCACATGATGTCAGGTTATCTTTTTATGGGTGATGCTCACCATGGACACTTCGCTAAGGTCTGCCAGGTCTCTCCACTGGTAATTTATGAATCACAAGAGGAAATACAGGAACTTTAGGGGGAGGGGAGGAAATTTGAAAACTATGCAAATACCTCATTTCTCTTGAAAATTTGGCCCACTAATTTTGGCGTCCATCACTGAATTGTGCCTGCAGCAATTACTACTGTAGCATTCCAACAGTGACCTTCTATGTCATTTCTTACACATGGACAGGAATAACTGTGTCTTCCCTATATGTTTATTTTTTTACTTATTTGTATCAATATGGACTCACTAATATAAGACCCTTTGAAAAATTCATGGAAAATGCACATTATAAAAAAACTATGCACAGTTTTAAAAAAGGTTTGCACCAAAAAAAATTTTATCATTTAATTCCATTTTCCCATGAATTGTTCAAGTCCCTCATATATTTTTCTATACATACATAATAATCTGCATGTAAATATAAATCTATGTAAATATGTGTATATTTATATTTATTTATCTTGGAAATAGTCAAACACTTAAATGACCCCATCATTTCAGCTACTAATATATAGCAGTTATTTTCCTTTTGCATTATATGTACATATTTATAAATTAGCAAACTTTATAGATAAAATATTTTGTGATCATTTAGAATTAGAGATATTTTCCAATGGCTGCATATGCATGCGTTCTCATGATTATCATTTAGATAGCTGTATAAATCTGTCACATCAATGTACCATAATATACCTAACCATGACTATAATAATAAACAAATATTCATTGCTATAGACAATGATGCAATCAATATCTTCTGTTGTGTGGCTGTGGCTTATACTGATCTTAGAATAATTTTACAAGAGTTGAAATTGTTGAGCCAAAAGTCTTTATCTTATTCATTTCTATGATTTTCTGTTAGATTAAGAAAAATTAACCTTTGATCTTCAATAAGAATTTTTAAAAACTGATCACAGTGGCTTAATTTTATGGTAATGTGTTTTCCCATATATAACAGCATTTTGAAAGGATACTTTTTTAGAATTGTTATAAAAGTTTCAAGGCATGATAGTAACATAGTTAGGCCTTTCCCATGATAACATTATTAAAACATTGTCCCACTTTCTAATCCTAATATGATCTAATTTTTACACATAAATACTTGACACTCTGATATTTATTGGCATGTGTTATGAATTAGAATTTCACCTTTAATATTCCACCTGGATGTCTAATGACTGATCTGTCTCAGCACTATTTATTGAGCAATCCATTCCTCATGCTCACTGATTGGAAATGACACACGTATCCATCACTTACTGTATTCCAGTATGATTTGATTTTATTTCTGGACTACACAGTTGTAAGTCTGTAACTTAGATACTGATACTATATTGTTTGAATTATGATGAAGCTTTGTAATATTTTTAACTTTTGTTAGTGGTCTCCTTTTACTCCTTTCCTCACCATAAATTTCCTGGGTCCACTATTTGTCTCAGTCTTTGGAGTATAAATCAGTATTACTGCCAACTTCTCTTGCTGCTGACACTGTTGCAGCCTTGCTTTGGAAGAGAATTCTCTACAGCTGGCTCCTGTGCTCTTTCATCTCATCCTTTTCCTTTGTTTGTGGCCACATCCTTCGTTTCTGTCCTCCTAGGATCCTTTCAGGCTCATCTTGTATTTTCCCTGCTCTAGCCCCGGAATCAACTATTTCTCCAATGAGAATGAGAGAATGAAATTTAGGAACTAAGATCTAGACTCTCAGTGTGCTTATTGCTACGGAGTGTCACTATTTCCAGGTACATTGGGTACGAGATGCAGAAAATACATGTATGTATACTAGCTTACGCATTGATGGCAACAGCTAGCACTGGGCCAGGCTGAAGCAGGAGCTTCAACCAGGTCTACCACGTGGGTGGCAGGTGTTTTCTAACCTTTGTATTCTCTTAATGATGTGAAGTCCCAAATATGAATATTTGTTCAGTGACTTATTTTCATTTTCTATTTAAATTATACCTCCGCTACCATCATCCCATTACCTATCTGTGAATCTTCTATTTCTATAATATGTAATCCAAACCTGAGCCCATCTTTAAATTGCACTTATCATATAGAATAGCATTTAGCTTTCACAACAAATAAGCCTCAGTTTTGAGCAGTTCTAGGTGTCATTTTGAAGTGTGACTTTTTAAAAAATTGTATTTAAGGTATTTAAATTTCATGTATTTCATGTACACAGATTTAGGAACATAGTGATAAAGTGTGACTTAAGACACCTGAAAATATTAACTCTTGAATTATATGTTTTAGCCACAATCACTCCCCTTTGCCAAGATGACCGCCTGTCCATATTTATTGATTTGCCTCCAATCATAAGTTCATCGAATGATACAGAAAGTCAAACAAAACCTAAGAAGACTACATGGCCAGATTGTCAGCTACTTTTTGAAATGGATCCTGATTATCAAAACAAAGTAAGTTTTAAAGGAATTTGTCTTAGGGAGTGTTTGGTTTAAGGAATAGAAATTCACTTAGATGAAATGGATTTTAGAGTACCATAATTCATGTCAATTTGAAAACTAATTCCCAGGTTACTTCTCCATTTGTCTTCCCCATAATCTCACATCTCTGCTCACTTCTGAGTGTTTTCTCCAGCTTCCATTATGAAGATGAGCTCTCTCTTTTATGGCTTCCATAACATTTGCTTGTCCATATGTTGATTTGCCATACCCTAAATCGTCTCATTGCCATCTAGCTAGCTATTTTTGTTCAAATTCACAGAGAATCTAATTGGCTTTGTTTGGGTCAGGATTCTACCCTATCCAAAGTAGCTATGTCTTGGGAATTGGGTGAGATCATATATTCTATAGGACTGGCCTTTTCCAAGGCTATACAGAGAGCATTGTCTGTAAAATGATGTGATTAACAAGGAAATAAGTGATTTGTCTCTGCAGCACAGGACTAAAAATTGGGTGTTAACTTTAAATTTAAATAGCCTAGTAAGCCTTTGCATGAAATCCAGATTTTAGAAAGCCACCTATATTTTACACTTATGTTTCCAACGTATTTAAACATTTTATAAAGATTCTGAACAAAGTGTACTCCACGTAAGACTATTAATATATCAGATCACATTTTTATTGCTCTCAGAATAAAAATTCTGACAACTCTTTCACCTGTGTATTTACAGATTGTGAGTCTCCTGACGATCATTGGTAATTCCATGGGCCTCGTTAATGATTACAGCTGCATGTTTATAGAGTATAGCACCATGATCGAGAAGGCCATGATCATTAGTACAAAATTGCCATCTATAGGAGAATTGACTGCAGAGCAGTTTAAAATTATACTCAATAAACTGAGAAACTATCTTAAACACATGGTGAACATGGTTATTGAAAAGCGTGTTGGTATTTTCAAAGTTGTGAGTCTTGATTATCAGTCAAAGTGCTTACCCTATGTGGATACCTCCATACACGTGAGCCACACGCTGTTGGAATCTGAGATTCAAAGAAAAAATACAAACCTATTGGCAGTAAGTATTTTGAAAATTGTTTATTTCCTATTGCATAAGAATCTTTCAGATTAGTGATCTGTAACTTTGAAATAGGTATTTATAAAGTATATGATTAATATTATTCTCTGAAAATTCTAATGTGCATTGCATTGTCTGTGTCTTTGATCAAATATCGCTTCATCAAAAATTTTTTCTTGATTATCACTTCTAAAATCACCTCCCATGTCACTCCCTCCCTCTTCTCCCTGTTTATAATTTTTAGCAATAACATGCACCCTTACCTGGAGTTAGGCTCAGTACCTGTTTGTTGGCTGTCTCCTCCACTAAGAGGTAAACTCCATCCAGTTATGGAGCACCTGACAAAAATCTCTGAATACCAGTGCCTGTTACGGTTTACTGTGCAGTAGAGCTGACTTTGTTTTAGGGAGGCTTCCAGGCAAGCAAATCTCCCCTGGGACTACAGTGGTTTGAAGTCTGCATGAATATTCCAGAGCTGAGAAAGTATGAAAACTTAGTGCACCTGCAATAACTGCCCCTTTATTCATTGTTCCTAACTGTCACCCATGTGAGTCTCCAGGACACAGAGCCTTGTAGACCGGCCACTCTGCACAAGCACTCTGATTTGAACCACAACCCTGCTTATGGGTAGGAATTCTTAACACTAGCTACTGTTTGTTCAGTTATTCAATCAGGCCATCCATAATCATTTATTAAGCATTGATTGTAGGCTTGGCATTGTACTAAGCCCTGGAATGTAATGGTGAGAGAATCATTCAGCTCTAATCTGGCAGAAAATACTTACCAAAGTACCTCATAAAACTTAGGTGTGTGTTTTTTTTTTTTGCTAGAAAAAAATTATTAAAATATGAAGGAGTAAGAGTTGGCTGGCCAGAGAAGAATGTGATGATGGCTCAGGTAATTGGGTCCTGTCACCTACATGGCAGATCCGTTTGCAGGCATTTGTGAAGTGAGCCCATGGATAGGAGCTCAGGATCTCTCTCTGTCTCCCTCCCTCCATCCCTCCCTCTTCCCTTCCCCCTCTCTGTTTTTCTGACCCTCAAATTTTAAAAAAATTTTAATCAGAAATAACATGTAACATTAGCAATGCCTGATTTTATATCACAAATTACTAAATGTGCTAAGAAACAGGAACATATGACTCCCAAGTGAATGAGGAAATTAATGGAAACAGCTAGGAATGACAAGGAAGAAGAGACCATTAGGCAAAGATCTTGAAACAGCTTATATAATTATGCACAAGCATTTAGATAAAAATATAATAAAAATATAAGAAATAGACAAATGGAATATACAGAAGACCCAAAATAGAATTTAAATGATGAAAAATACAATTATCTTAAATAAGATTCATTCAGTAAGATTAATTGTAGATTAGACATTGTACGGGGAAAAAAAGCTGAACTTGAAAAAACAGCAATAAAATCTACCACAGAAGAAGCACAAAGAAGAAAAATGACTAAGAACCAGAACAGTCTCATTTACCTGTGGTACAACACCAAGTAATCTATCTCGTGTGTAACTGGAGTCCCACAATGAGATGAGAAAGAGGCAGGCAGGAAAAAGAATCTAAAAAAAGATGAAATAATTTCCAAATTTGGTGAAAACCACAAACCAATAGATTTGAGAAGCTCAAAGAAACCCAAATATGAAATTCTAAAAGAAAACACCACCAAAATCAATCAATACTAAAAACCACTGGTGCAGAGAAATCTTAAAAGCAACAATAGACAGGAAGAAGGGTGAAGAGAGGAAGAAATAAAATAAGACATTACAAAGACTTCTGTTGAGAAATTATGTAAGAAGACAATTGAATAACATCTTACAAGCATATAATCCTTAAAATATATATTGAGCAAAGGCCTTGTTTTCAAAAAATATAAAGAACAAGCGAAAGCACCAGTAAAAATTAGTAAGAGAACTCAACAACAATGGGAAAATGATGTGTAGATTTCATGAAAGAAAAATAGCAATGAGTTATAGTACATGCCAAAAATCAGTCATCAGGAAAATGTACATTAATGACTACAATGATCATCTACTGCACATCCATTGGACTGAATAAAATTAAAAATAATGGCAGCACCAATGCCAACAGGATGTTGCATAGACTGCAGGAGAATGCAAAATGGTACACGGTCACTTTTGAAAACTGACCGTTATTTATGAACGTTAAATGTTCACTTGTCGGCCGGCGCCGTGACTCAATAGGCTAATCCTCCGCCTTGCAGCGCCGGCACACCGGGTTCTAGTCCCAGTCGGGGCGCCGGATTCTGTCCCGGTTGCCCCTCTTCCAGGCCAGCTCTCTGCTGTGGCCCGGGAGTGCAGTGGAGGATGGCCCAAGTGCCTGGGCCCTGCACCCCATGGGAGACCAGGAGAAGCACCTGGCTCCTGGCTTTGGATCAGCGTGGTGTGCCGGCCGCAGGTGCTGCAGCGGCCATTGGAGGGTGAACCAACGGCAAAAAGGAAGACCTTTCTCTCTGTCTCTCTCTCTCACTGTCCACTCTGCCTGTCAAAAAAAAAAAAAAAAAAAAAGTTCACTTGTCATTCAACCCAGCAATCTGTTCATGTTATTTACCCACAGGAAATGAAAACAAATCCATACACTCCTTTGTCATAGGAACTTTGCTCACAAGAGACAAAACTCAAAATTGTCAAAATCCAGAAACAATCCATGTGTTTCCCAATAGCTTAATATTTAAGAAAAAACTGTGTATATTAATTTATAAGGATAGTTATCAGCAAGTTTAAAAGGAATGAGCTGCAACACAAAGTAACTGAAACCAGTCTAGAAAACATGTAAGGAAGGCAAACACAAAGCTATCCTGTGTACGCTCCTATATCCAAGACACTTGACAAATTTAACCTATTGCAACAGCAGAAAGGTGGGTTCCTGAGAGAAAAGGTTGGAATGGGGCAGGAGAGATCTTTCTGGAACAAAACAAGATTTCTACATTTTAGATTACAGAGGTAGTTATTACTGATGTGTGTTTTAAAACTTATGAGAACATGTAATTAACATACAAATTATGCTTCGATTGATTGGTCTTTTCAAAACTGAGTACCGTTTATTATTTAAAAGGCCATATTAATACACTTACCTCTTTTTTACCTCAGGTTCCTAGTATGTAAATTGGGGACAATATACCTAACCCAGTTGTAAAAATTAAGTGTTAATGAATGTGAAGTTCTTTATTTTTTTTAAGTATTTATTTCGAAAGAGTTACAGAGAGAGAGAGAGAGAGAGAGAGAGAGAGAGAGATATCTTCCATCTGCTGGTTCACTCCCCAGGTAGCTGCAAAGGCCCAGACAGGAGCTTTACCCAGGTATCCTAAGTGGGTGGCAAAGGCCCAAGCACTTCCCAGGCCAACAGTAGGGAGCTAGATCAGAAGTAGAATGGCTAGGACAAAAGCTGGTGCCCATATGGGATGCGTGCATATTAGGTGGTGGCTTTACCTGCTACAACACAATGCTGGCCCCTGTGAAGGTCTTTTATTTCATGATTTTTGTACTATCTTAAAATGTTTAAGTGAATAAATTATAGTTGCATATATTCATGGAGTTTAATGTTATGTTTATAAGTACAATGTGGAATACCTAAGTTAAGCTAATTCACATATCCATCACCTCAAATACTTATTTTTCTTTGGTGAGATCTTTTGATTTAATCTTAGTAATTTTGAAATGTACAGTACACTTAATTTTTATTATTTTTAAATAGCGACTAGCAATGTTGAGCATTTGTCACATACTTCTTGGCCATTTCTGTCTTGTTTTTGAATAGGCCTTTGCCTATCTTTGAATCACGCTCATTTTTTTCCTTCTGTAGAGTTGAGTTCCTTACATATTTTGGATGTTAATCCCTTTGTGGGTGTATAATGGGTAAATATTTTGTCACAATCCGTATATTGTTTCCTCACTCTGTTTTGTTTCCTTTGCTGTGCAGAAGCTTTTCAGTTTACTGTAATCCCACATGTCTGTTTTTATTGCCTGTGGTTTGGGGTTCATATCAAAAACTCGTCTCCATAGAGCTTTTCCACTGTTTTCTTCCACTGGTTCTGCTGCTTGGGGCATTACAATGAAGTCACTTTGTGCTGATTTTGCATGTGGTGTGAGATAACGGTCTAATGCCCTTCTTCTGTATGTGGATACCTAGTTTTCCCAACATGAATTTTGGGATTTTTTTTCTAGTTCTGTGAGGAATGTCGTTGGTATTTTTATAGGATCGGAGTTGCATTGAATGTGTATATTCCTTTGGCAGTATGGACATTTTTAACAATATTCATTCTTAAAGTCTGTGAATATGGAATATCTTTCCATTTATTTGTGTCTTCAATTTCTTTCTTCGTTTATAGTTAATAGTGTGGTGATCTTCACCTTTTTTGTTTTTTGTTTTTTAAGATTTCTTTATTTGAAAAGTAGAGTGTCAATGAGGGGAAGAGACAGAAAGATACCTTCCATCCACTGGTTCACTCCCCAAATGGCCACAACAGCCAGGACTAAGCCAGTCCAAAGCCAGGAGCCTGGAACTCCATTTGGGTTTCTCAGGTGGGTGGCAGGAGCATAAGCACGTGGCCATCTTCTGCTGCTTTCCCAGGCTCATTAGCAGGGAGCTGGGTTGGAAGTGGAGCAGCCCAGATTCAAAGTGGCACTCATATGTGATGTCGGTGTCACAAGCTGTGATGTAAGCCACTGCACCACAGTGTCAGGCCAGAGATCCTCGCCTTGAGTGAATTTATTTCTAAGTATTTTGTGTGTGCACTATCACAAATGGGATTTCTTTTTCTTGATTTCATTTTCAGGGAGTTTGCTGTTAGCATACAGAAATTCTACTGAATTTTGTATGTTGGTTTTGTGTGCTTCAACTTTATTAATTCCTTAATCAGTCCTAAGATTTTTGGGGGGGTTATTTATATAAAATTATATTATCTGCAATCAGGGAAAATGTAATTTCTGTATAATTTTGATGCCTTTTATTTCCTTTTAAAGATTTATTTATTTATTTGAAAGCTGGAGTTGGGGGGGCGTCTTCCATCCACTGGTTCACTCCCCAGTTGGGTGCAATGGCCAGAGCTGCACCGATCCGAAGCCAGGAGCCAGAAGCTTCTTCCAGGTCTCTCACATGGGTAGAGGGGCCCAAGAACTTGGACCATCTTCTACTGCTTTCCCAGGCCATAGCAGAAAGCTGGATTGGAAGTGGAGCCTCTGGGACTCAAACTGGCACCCATATGGGATGCCGGCACTGCAGAAGGCAGCGTTACTGCTACGCCACAGCGCCAGCCTGTTTTATTTACTTTTTTAAAAAAATATTTATTTATTTATTTATTTGAAAGTCAGAATCACACAGAGAGGCAGAGACAGAGAGAGAAAGAGAAAGAGAGGTCTTCCATCCGCTGGTTCACTCCCCAAATGGCCGCAATGGCCAGAGCTGAGCCAATCCGAAGCCAGGAGCCAGGAGCTTCTTCCAGGTCTTCCCAAGTGGGTGCAGAGGCCCAAGGACTTGGGCCATCTTTACTGCCATAGCAGAGAGCTAGAACAGAAGTGGAGCAGCTGGGACTTGAACCGGCACCCATATGGGATGCCAGTACTGCAGGCGGTGATTTTACCCACTACACCACAGCACCGGCCACCGCCCCTTTTATTTACTTTTAAAGATTTATTTATTTGAAAGAGTTACAGAGAGACTGGGAGAGATAGGTCTTTCATCCACTGGCTCATGCCCCGGATGGCTGCATCTACCAGTACTGGGCCAACTGGAGCCAGGAGCTTCTTCCCAGTCACCCACATGGGCGGGAGGGGCCCAAACACTTGTCCCATCTTCCACTGCTTTTCCCAGGCCATCAGCAGGGAGCAGAAGCAGAGCAGTGAGGATTTGTTGTAGATGACAGCTTTATCTGCTATGCCACAACACTGACCCCAAAGACTTTTTGTGTTTTACTTGCCTAATTCCCATGTCTGCAATGCCGAGTTCTATGTTGAATGAAAGTAGTGAAAGCAGGCATCCTTGTCTTGTTCCTGATCCTAGAGGAGAAACTTGAAATGTTCATGAGTTTTATTATAATTAGCTTTGATTTTTCTGTCACATGTGAGCTTTGTTGAGGTACATTCCTTCTCAACCTAACTGTTGAGAATGTTTGTCATGAAATGATGTTGAGCTTTGTCAAATGCTTTCTCTTCTTCTATTCAATCACATGGGTTTTATCCTTCAGTCTATTAATACAATGTATCACATATTTGTGTGTTGAACCTACTTGCATTATTGTGAATTATCTTTTTTAAGTGTGCTGTTGAATGTGGTTTTCTAGTATTTTGTTTAAGATGTTTGCATTATGTTTATCAGGGATATTGGCCTATAGCAGTCTTTTCATTGTGGTGTCCCTGTCTGGCTTTGGTGATAGGGTAATGCTAGCCTCAGAAAATGCATTTGAAAGTATTCCCTTTTCTTGACTATTTTGAAAGCACTTGTGGGTTGCTATTAGTTCTTTAAATGTTTGGTAGAATTCGCCAGTGAAACCCTCAGCTCTCGGGCTTTTCTTAGATGGGAGCCTTTTAATTACTTATTCAATCTCCATACACTTTATAGATCTGCACAAGAATTTTTCCATTTCTTCCAGGTTATCCAATTTGTTGTTGTTGTTGTTTTTGACAGGCAGAGTGGATAGTGAGAGAGAGAGACAGAGAGGAAGGTCTTCCTTTTTGCCGTTGGTTCACCCTCCAATGGCTGCTGCGGCCAGCACATCGCGCTGATCCGAAGCCAGGAGCCAGGTGCTTCTCCTAGTCTCCCATGCGGGTGCAGGGCCCAAGCACTTGGGCCATCCTCCACTGCCTTCCCGGGCCATAGCAGAGAGCTGGCCTGGAAGAGGGGCAACCGGGATAGAATCCAGAGCCCCAACCGGGACTAGAACCCGGTGTGCCAGCGCCGCAAGGCGGAGCATTAGCCTGTTAAGCTATGGTGCCGGCCCAGGTTATCCAATTTGTTGGTGTGCAATTGTCATGGTTTCTTATGATCGTTTGTACTTATGATGTCTGTTTAGTGTCTTTTCTCCATTTCTGATTTGAGCCTTTTTTAAAATTATTCTTAGTTTGTCAGCTTTGTTCATGTTTTCATTTAAAAAAAGACTCCAAGTTTCATTAATTTTTTCTATATTTACAATCTATTTCATATATTTCTCCTCAATTTTTATTATTTTTATCCGTCTACTAACTTTGAGCTGTTTGCTCTTTTTCTAGTTCTTTGAGGTGTAAAATTATGCTGTTCATTTAAGACCCTTCTCCTCCTCCTTCAATGTAGGAATTTATTGCTAAAAACATCCCTCTTGGAACTGCTTTTGTTGCATCCTGTAAATTTTGATATGTTTCCATTTTCTTGTCTTGAAGATATTTTAAATTTCCTTTTTAATTTCTTTGTTGACTCACTGTTCAGGACCATGTTGAAATTCGCAGGTATTAATTCTCTGAAATTCTTTGTTACTATTTCTAGTTTTATACTGTTGTGAGAAAAGATATTTTTTATTTCAATCTTCTTAAATTATTTAAGGCTTTCACTTGTGGTCTAACATATCTAATCTGGAGATTGTTCCATGTATATTTCTGAAAAATTTATATTCTGCTGTAACATTTCTGTTCATTTGGTCTAGAGCATTGATAAATTTAACTCCTGATCTCTGGTGCTTTCCAGCTGCATGGGGTTTTTCTCTTCAATCCATTCATTTTCAGGCTCTGTCTTCTTACAAGTGAATCGAGTCTCTTATAAATAGTGTGTAGTTGGAGCTTATTTTATCCATTCAGCCACTCTATGTGTTTTGATTGGAGAATTTAAACCATTTACATTTAAGTTAATTATTCATAGGTAAGGACTTAATACTGCCATTTTGTTATGTTCTGACCCTTTTGTAAGTCCTTCATTCTATTTTTCCTGTCTTACTGTTTTCATTTGTGGTTAAGTGATTTATTTTTCTATTACTATACTTTGAGTACTTAATTTTTATTTTAGTTTATTTGCTGTAGCTTTTTGCCTTGTGGTTCCAATGAGGGCACACTAAACATGGTTATAACAGTTTTACTAAGCTGATAACAATTTAACTTTGATCACAAAAGAATCCACACTTTTATTCCACTCTCCTCTCCACATATGAAATTTTTTAACATCACAATTTATATCTTTTGGTATTATATACCCTTTAGCAAATTATTGTATTCATTACCGTTACTATTCTTAATAGCGTTGGCTTTTAATCTTCATGCTTAAGATGTAACCACCATCATTACTAGAATATTCCAGACTTGACCTTGCACTTATTTTACTAGTGTTTTATTGTTTCCTATGTTTTTGTGTTACTTATTATGCCCTTTATCCAATAAAGCCAAGTAAATTCATAACAACTAGACTTGTCTTACAAGAAATGTTAAGGGGACGTTTTCCTCCCTAGCTGCGTAAGGGTCAGCCGCCATCTTGAGTGACACAGTAACTGCCTGGCCCAGGAAGTTCATAATAACAGGAAACACATGTCACTGATGTTCCACACCCTAGGAAAGCAACTGTGCCGAAGACAGAAATTTGGGAGAAGCTAGCCAAAATGTGCAAGACCACTCTTGTGTCATCTTTCTATCTGGATTAGAACTCAACATGGTGGGGTTGGCACTGTAGCCCTCATTTTAAAGGTCAAGTTTATGATGTCTTGTCATAAAATAAAGTCATAGGGCTGGCCCTGGGGCATAGTGGATAAAGCCACCACCTGCAGTGCCAACATCCCATATGGGCACCAGTTCAAGACCCAGCTGCTCCACTTCTGATCCAGCTCTCTGCTGTGGCCTGGGAAAGCAGCAGAAGATGGCCCAGGTCCTTGGGCCCCCGCACCCACTTGGGAAGACCTGGAAGAAGTTCCTGGCTTCGGATCAGCCTGGCTCCAGCCATTTTGGCCAATTGGTGAACAAACCAGCAGATGGAAGCTCTCTCTCTCCCTCTCTGCCTCTGCCTCTCTATAACTCTACGTTTCAAATATTAAAAAGCGTTAGAATTTAAAGTAGAAATGCAATTGCCTTAAAAATCTTAAAGAATGACATATACTTATGGGAAGAATGGATGTTATATAATGGATACCAGTATGGTAAAAAAAAAAAAAAAATGGATTTGGAATCGAATGTGAGTTTGAATTGTTCTATAACTCACTATAACTGAATTTCTGATCTTGGATTAATGAACCTGAGACTCAATTTCTCCTGGGCAGAAAAATAATACCTAATTAGAAAACATTATATATAACTGAATAAGGTCAGGGTAACATGCTCAAAATGTGACACAGTGGTTATGCACCGTTTGAACTCCAATTTGTACTCTTGCTACTTTCATTACATTTATTTCTTAAAAGTAATTATTCAGAATGTTGCTTTTATGTCTTGGTAGCATTTGTTTTATATGTGATATACATTGAGCTATATTCTGTTAGCAGTAGGATTTGATCATGTTAATGCCCTAGTAATTAAATAATACTTAGAGTCTTCTTAAAAGAAATTACTGTGTTCTAAGAGAGTGAACGATCATTGCATAATTATAATTGACATGTTAATGATTTCAGATCATAGAATCATCATTGCAACAGCTGAAATATAATCCCATTGAAATAGAAGAATTTGTGGAACATTTTGTTTTTTTGGATACAATTTCCTCAAAAATATCTATGTTAGAAAAAGAGTACTTGACAATTTCTCAGCTGTACTCTGTTGTGCGGAATTACCAGATTCATATTTCAGAACAGCAAATTGCAATGTTTGAAGTCCTTTTTTTCAAGTTTAGTCAACTAAAAACATCCGTGAAGTTATATGAAACAAACAAAGATGCTGCTATGACTAAATTTAGGGACAATTTGGAAGCATATGTCATTGGTCTACGGGTTGCTGTTAATAATTTAAAATCTGAAGTAAGTTTTGTTTTGTTTTGTTTTGTTTCTCCATTAACAGCTTGTTCTTAGTTTCATGGATGCTTAAGCATTTGGATATTTGCTTTCCATGGAATCTTGGTCAATCTAATCCGAGTATTCCTACCTTGGGCTTCATAGACACAATTTTGGTGACTTGTGAGCTTGAATGGAAAATAAAATTACGTCTCTGTGAATATTTTAATTAACCCCTAACTAGAATTTAGCATTTTCTTCAACTTTGAATGTATGTAGGCAAGAAGTGGGTGGAACTGACACTTTTCCATAGGTGTCAACAGATTGCTAAAATGGCCTTTGTGGGGGAAAAAAAGAGGGGGGAGGGGCGGAGATGAGGGAGTTGAAAACTAAAATTTTTTCAGGCCTTTGAGGCAAATGGTGATGACAGTTCCAACTGCACTCATTGTATTACGACCTAGATGATACACTACAGTGCTTTGTCAGTAAAGCATGTCTAAGTTGGGAACACTGTGGTTTCTTAGAAGGTCTTACTGTTATTTTTCAGATAAGAACCCCTGTTCTGTTATGTATTGGTACGCAAGTGACGACAGCCCAGGAAATGATCCGGACCCTCTCGGAGGAGGCTGCCAGCTTATCTGTCAAGGCTCAGTTGTGTTCGAGCTTTCAGGATCGTTTTGATGAGTCACACTTTCAGATGCACTCTCTTAGCATGGAAGAAATCACGCGGATTGTGTTTGCCGAGATCTGTGACATTGAGTATGACTTAAGTTTGAGGCGGATGTTATGGGAAACACGAGAGGAGTGGGGAAGCCTCTATCAGGAATGGAAGAGTTGTTCTCTTCAAACTGTGGATGTAGAATCGATACAGAGAAATGTTTTGAAGTGGTTGGACACCATCCCTGTACTAGAAAAAGGTAAGGGTGTTGAGCTTTCTCACCCAGCATGCTCTCGAATGCCCTCTGGGCGTGAACACTGGCCCTGCTGCCTTCCTCTAGGCAGGGGCTGGAGGGGCAGCATCGGGAGGGACTATTGGGTGAGCCAAGAAACAGATCAAAGCTTTGTTTTTAAAAAAAATAAAAATAAAAAAGCCATTCTGGGAGGTTTTTCCACACGCTAATCCCCCAACCTGGAATCTTGGCAATGCAGAAGTAGTGTCCCCATGAGAGTGTTCTGTGAGATCATGGCCTGGCTGAGAGAACTTTGTCCCCTTATCACTCAGCTATACCTAGCAAAATTTCTTCTACAGAAAGGCTGGGAAAACTATGTTTTCTTGTTTATAAATTGTAATAGCACAAAAAGTTTAGAAAAAAAAAACTGGTGACAACTCATAGTCTTACTGCTGGAACATCACGCTGGGTGCGTGCCCCCACAACACGCTGCTGTGTACGCGTTTCAGAGAGCAAGATTTAAAGTAACACGTAGCCAATGCCTTCTGTTATTCTTAGTTTTCTGAATAAAATCTTGCTCTTTGCCAAAGCCTCTAATGGCAAGAACTCAGATATTCTTTGGACCTTTGATTTAAATAGGTCTTGAAAAACACTTTACCATTCAATAGGGCTTTATAAAAGCATCCCCATCTGTACACACTGGTTTCTCAAGAGTGTGTGTGGAGCTTTCAGCTCCCCTGAGTCCCCAGTTCTGTTTCTGTACTCCCCAGCCCCTTTTCTAAACTGAGCAAGAAAGATTACAAGGGTAAACCTTCAAATGCATAGGTTCTGAGCCCTCTAACTCAGTGGCTTGCCAATGCCAGAGAACAGACCAATTTATTGTCACTTACATTTCCTATAGGTCAGCATTAGAAATATTTTCTTTATCAAATGGAAGTGATAGATTGTTTTCCCCTTGATGTTCTTCCTTACTTAGCAAAATTTAAAAGTCCACAATGTATGTCAGTCTTCTGTATGTGTGAGTATGTACCTATCCATCTGAATATTTATCTTGTCAGAATTGGGGAAGCCCTGTAGTAGTTGGATATCCCTGGCATCAAATTGAGTTTTAGTCACCTGTCCTGATAGCTATTTCTTTTTGTTTTAATATAGAGTTGATTCTTATGGAAGAGTGATATTATTGAAGCTTATTATTTTATATTATAATTCAGATTAGTAACCAATAAATTAGCATTGCATTACTTAACAAATTTTAAGGAAAAATGCTTATATTCTCAGTTTTCGTTTTAAACAATATGGTGAGCATATTATAAAGCTTCCTCATTTGTAATTTATAGGCTTACCTGCAAATGATGTGCTTACAAATCTTAAGCAATCAGTGATAGAGTTTAAACAGAAGCTGCCTGTCATTGTAGCTCTGGGAAACTCTCATCTTAAGCCAAGGCATTGGGAGGCTCTCCAGGAGATTACTGGAAATTCAATTTCCTTTTATAAAGGCCGCACCATAGAAGACCTTCTAAACCTCAAGGTAAATGAAAATAGGTTGAAATGCCAGGAGGGCCAACTTTAAGTAGGTAATATTAAATACACAAGGATCAGGGATTAGAAAAGTGAGTTCACAGAGTAGGAAAGTAAGAGTCTATTAGATGATAGGTGGTAGGACATTGTCTAAATGGAGTCATTGGGTAGGCAATTCTTTATACCATTATCATCTAGATGATTAGAAAACAGTGATACTAGTTTTAATACATGACAAATGAAATTAGCCTTTCCTTATTTAGCCATGCTACATCCTAGAATACATTTTAAAGGAATAGAAAAGTCAAAATTACTGCATTCTGTTTTGTATAAAATAAAAATATTATTAAGAATGTACTAGGATAGTCTTACCAATAATTTGCTATAATATTTTAAATGCATAATTAGCAACTATTTGGTTTATAAGTTTTATATAAAAACAATTTTTCAATATTTTCAAGGTTAAAATGTAACCTACTTTCATGCACATCTTATGTAAGCCTCATCAATGTTTAATATTTCATGGTCTGTATTATTTAATATAATCAAAACCAGCATTTGAAACCTATAAATCTCTACTAAAAAATCTGTTGTAATTAGGAAGGTGGGAAAGTTTCTTAAAAAGAAGAAAAACTTCAAAAGGCAAATTTAATTGATTTTAAAAATTAGATCATTTTATATCTTGAGTCCTAATCTCAACCCCCCTGTGAGCTCCAGACATACATATCCCATTTCCTATTTAACATCACTACTTATATGTCTGAGAGAGATTTCAAAGTTAGCAAGATAAATTCACTTTTCACTCTCCATCTACCAAGTTCTACGCTCCATCTTCTGTGAATCAGTTAATGGCAATTCCGTTCTTCCAACCGCTTACACTAAAAGTCATGAACTGATCATTGCACTTTGCTTGCTCTCTCAGACCACATCCTAAATACCTCCTCCTTTCCTGGATCTTTATCAGAGCCTCCTAACTGGTCTATAAGACAAAGGAGAATTGAACAAGATATTCCAGATAATTTCAGAATGCAAGGGCCAGTGCCAACAGCTGAGTTTATTCAAACCAGTGAACTGAAAATCTGGCACACTGTCAATGAGACATTCATTTTCAAAGTCTTGGGTAGAGAGTAAGTATAGCCATAAGCAACACAAGTTCAGGGTGATAGGCACAGAGGGGAGCAGCTGGTGATCTGTATGGGGTCAGTGGCCCATAATACCTCAAAGGGTTCCAGTGAGCTGTCCCTATGTTTCCAGCATATACAGATAGTTTAAAAAGGAAGCCACCTCTCCCCACAGTTTTTGGAGTCCAGACTTAGGGTAGTTTTGTATCTGAACAAAAGTGAACAACACCATTAGTCTCATTTTCAGACTGTGAAACACCATAACCAGGAGTTAGAGGAACCCTTTCTCCTTCTTGAGGTTAATGGCAATACTCAAGGGTGGTAAGGTGGCAGTGGCTAGTGCTCTCAACTGAACTCTGGGTTTCTGGAACATTTTAGTAATCCTGTAGAAATCTGACAGCTTGTCCACTGCAATGTGGTGCTTAGATGAACAGGATTGAGCCCAGGAACTCAGGTCAAACTTGCTTTGCCTACTAAAACTGGCATTTGAGACTAACTCAGACTAGTGTTTGTGCCCCAAGACTTTCCAGAAGAGCCCTTATTAGAAGTCCATTTGTGATCTTATCAGACGAAGAAATTATGATGTCATGCAATCGTATGTGACAGTCATTGTTTCCATGATGTCGTGCCAGCTCTAAAATGCCTTATCATATGGAACGGATGTCTTAAAGTTAGGAGAAAGAGATCAATGGTATGCCCAAAATGAACACTGCTATTTACGGTTGATCATTTACACTTAGGAATCCCTATGCATTATAACAGAGGTCGGTAATTGATTACAGGTATTAAGATTTATCTGAAACTTTCCAGATACTACTAAGTCAGTTGGAAGGTCTGACCACTTGTCAGTCAAGTCTGAAACTTGGACCATGAAGACTTGATGGGGCTAGATTCACTCAGCTGTAACTTCACTTACACATTACCCTATAAACCAATCTCAGAATGTTAGGCACAAAGTGATTTCTTCAGTATAGAATCATGGGGATTCTGTGTTTCCTTATCTGCCTTTGGCTGTGTAGTCTATGTCAAAATGTAAATTCCTTTCCTGAAGCTGTTAAGAAAGGTTACAAGCAAGCCGCTAACGCTCCTGTCCTTGTACACACCTTTGGTAGGCCCGGAAGAGATGATAAAAATCAGTCATACCTATTCAAAGTACCCACTGAGCTGCACTACGAAGACCCAGGGATCCTTAACTCCATGGAGGTGATGCAAATTCTAACCAGGGATTAAAAGCAATAAACACAACTAGTGAATTCCAAGACATAGAGGAGAGAAGCTCCCCGAGTGCCTCTATTACAGTGACTGAATACAAAGTTCTTACGTCAGGGTCTTCTCCAGTGGGAACTGGAAATCAGTACACATGGCAAGAAGTCCTGCTTATAGCGTCTTAATGTATTTTGATGTGGTATAGAAAGGGAGATCATAGAAGTGTGGTTCATTGGAGTTTGCATTTTCTTGGATGAATATATCCCAGGATTAGTATACAGAGTAAAATCATGCCACGAGTTAACTAAGCAGTAGGCATTAGTGTGAAGGAGGGAAAGCTGAAGGAAATTCTATTGGCATTAGCACAAAGGGTAGAAAGCTGAAGGCAATGTCTACATACACACAAAGGGTATATATATATATATATATATATATGTATATATATATATATATATATATATTGACAGGCAGAGTGGACAGTGAGAGAGAGAGAGACAGAGAGAAAGGTCTTCCTTTGCCACTGGTTCACCCTCCAATGGCCGCTGCAGCCGGCGCATCTCGCTGATCTGAAGCCAGGAGCCAGGTGCTTCTCCTGGTCTGCAGGGCCCAAGCACTTGGGCCATCCTCCACTGCCTTCCCGGGCCACAGCAGAGAGCTGGCCTGGAAGAGGGGCAACCGGGATAGAATCCGGTGCCTCAACCGGATATATTCTTTATGATGACTAGAGTAAGAGGAACACTCCAAATTTTTGCGGAACATGAAAATGTGAATTAGGTAGGAGGATAGAAACTGAAAAAGATTGTTGTGAAGGTTAGCTCATGATGCCTCTGGTTAGCATGGAAACTCAATTTGAAATTGCATAGTTAATATTTATGAAGTACCTTTCAAAGCATACATTTATATCTTCCATTTTAAATGTACCAGGAATTGCTTGTATGACTCAGTGTTAAAAATTTGTTCATTTTAGATGCTCCATTATGAACATGAAATAAAAGAAATATCAACCTCAGCAACTAATGAAGCTGCTCTTGAAAAACTGCTGCTTAAGATAATTCATCTTTGGAACACTACTCCCTTACACTTAGTCCTTCATCACACAGAGAAGGATTCCATCTTAATCATTTCATCTGTAGATGACATATTAGCGCAGTTAGAAGACTCTCAAGTCTCACTGGCAACAATTAGAGTATCTCCCTATATTGGGCCCATTAAGGTAAGTGTTATCGCAAAGGGAAATGTTTTACTTTTCCATCATATAGTTCTGTCACTTTAATTTTTGCCTTCTAAGATTTTTCATTGGATTTTGAATTATATGTCATTCATCTACTTATGTAGAAATGAGACTGACTAGCAGTTTGAATACTGAAACTAACTTTGTATGCAAACATTGTCCCTGAAGCAATGTCAGACATTTTTGAATGGACAAGATGAATTTATATCATACAAAACTATGGTCCTATAAACCATGAATTTTTGTCAACAGTGTTCTGTGTCTTGATTGTTCCCTACAATCAAGGGGCAGCACAACACCCAGTAACATGTCAAGGAATCATTTCAAAACTTTAGTAAACAGCATGATGTATAATAATAGTGAGAAGTTCAATGGCAGTATTAGTATAATCACACATGCACACATACAGCTGCAGGCAAGTGGAAACCCAACAGATGGTATTAAAATTATTTGCAGTTGTACAAACATTCAGAAAAAAATGTCAGTTAATTCAATCTTAGGGGGCAAGAATAAAGTTACAAAAGTGTTAAACTAAGTAGACTATACAAAATGACTTCAAAAAGTTCATGAGAAAATTAGAAATTTATTTTGCTGAAAAATACTTTGAAATCCAGAGTTTTATTTTCATAGCATACATTTTCCACAAAGTTTACTGAGATCCCCTTGCCTAATCACATGCAGTAAAAAGGTAACAGCAAAAGAGGTAAACAAAACAAAATGCCCACAAAACTGAAAGTTTAAAAGCAACTATCAGAATATATAGGAAATACAATCTAAATTTTTTAAATTGATAAATGAGCCAAAAGGGGGGTTACATATCAAGCCTTGTCACAATTGGCTAGATCCAAATGAAAATGAATATTGGGGCATTAAATGCCTTTAGTAGAAAGTAAAGATGAATTTAACAAACTATAAATTAGGTACATCCAAAAAAACCAAAAAGAATGGCATGTACCTGCAAAAATTTTGATTTCTTCACAAGAAGGGTAGACTAGGTGAACTGTTCTGTCTGAAATACAGAAGCAATCAAAAAGTCTCACCATAGTAGTGTAGAATATCCCTAGAGTTAATACTGTTCTTGTCCTTGTTAAAAATCTTCAAGTCGTATAATAAAGTTTTTAAGAAATTCAACTGCCCCTAGAACAAAGCTGGAGACTACAGGGATTCAGAATTATACAATACACTATAAAGTAAAATTAACAAAGATACCAGACATGCAAAGAAGAAAGAAAATAGAATCCATAATGAAAAGAAAAAGTCACCAATGGAAATTTGAGCTACAACTAGAATGAAGTACCCTAAAACAGTTAAATTCCATGTGTTAAAAAAATACAGATGAGGAAGATATTTCAAAAAAAAATTCCTAGAGATGAAAACTACAATGGGAGAATGAAAAATACCTTGGATTGAACTAACAGAATATACATTGCAGAAGAAAGATTGGTGAATTTAAACACTTAACTTAGAAACAAAATAAAATACCGGGAGAAAAGAGAATTTTAAGAAATCGATGAGCTGTGGGAGAGCAACCTAGTAGATACTTGGAGTCCCCAAGTAGGAGTGAGAAAGGAAACAAAATTGAAATAGTGATGGAAAGTTTACCAAATTATCAAAACTATAAAACAATAGGTCTAAGATGTTTAGTACATTCCAAGCACAAGAGATACCATAATCAATTGCTCAAAATCAATGGGGAAAAGATATGAATAACCATATATCAGGAATAAAAAGGGCTACTTCACTGCAGATTCTACAGACTTAAAAGGAAAACAATAGAATATTAATAACAACTTTAATCAATTTAAGAGCTTAGATGAAATGGACATATTCCTTGAAAAATACAAATTACCAAAGCTCACTCAAGAAGAAATAGACGGTTTGATTAGTATTGGAGGTATGAAAGGGTAGTTGGGGGGCTGGCACTGTGGCACAGCGGATTAATGCTCCATTTCTGATCCAGCTCTCTGCTATGGCCTGGGAAAGCAGTAGAAGATGGCCCAAGTCCTTGAGCCCCTGCACCCACGTGGGAGACCCAGAGGAAGCTCCTGGCTTTTATCGGCACAGCTCCAGCCGTTGAGGCCAACTGGGGACTGAACCATCAGATGAAAGACCTCTCTCTCTCTCTCTGCCTCTCCTCTCTGTAACTCTGACTTTCAAATAAATAAATAGATTTAAAAAAAAAAAAGGGGGGGGTAGTTGAAAACCTTCCCACTAGGAATAGTCTAGGCTCAGATGGCTTATACAAAACATTCAAGGGAGAAATAATATCAATGCTGAATGCATCAAATCCTCCAGAAAGTTGTAGAGGAAAGAATCCATCCCAATTCAACCTATGAGACTAGCGTTACCTACACCAAAACCAGAGACACTGAAGGAAAACTAAAGACTAGTAGATCTCTTGACGACAATTGTGAAAATTATCAAAATATTCCAAATCAATCCGTCAGTATGTAAAGAAGATGGTGCGTTATGGCCAAGAAAATTTGATTTGAGAAATGCAGAGGTGGTGTTTCACTTTGTGTTTCTATGTGGGTGCAAACTGTTGAAGTATTTATACTAAATTGATCTTCTGTATATAAATAGAATTGAAAATGAATCTTGATGTGAATGGAAGGGGAGAGGGGGCGGGAGAGGGGAGGGTTGCGGGTGGGAGGGAAATTATGGGAAGGGGAAGCCATTGTAATCCATAAGCTGTATACTGGAAATTTATATTCATTAAATAAAAGTTAAAAAAAATAAAAAAATAAAAAAAAAACTAATATAATTCACCATAGTAAACTTTAAAAGAAAATACATCTTATTATCTTAGTACATACTGAAAAACTCTTATAAAAATACAGCATCCTTCTCTGGGGGGAAAAAACTCTCCACTAATTAGGACAAGAAGAGAATATCCGGAACCTGATGAAGGAGACCTAATATCTTACTTAAGGGTGAAATATTGAACCCTTCCCTAAGATGTTCTCTGTCACAAGTTCTATTAAATATTGTACTGGAAATTCTAGCCCATCTATTAAGTCAAGACTTAGAAATGAAATTTACTTTGTTAGAAAAGTAGAATATTCCTTATATTTAGATGAAGTTTATAGTAAATACCTTTTAAAAAACCAATAAAATCTATTTAAATAGTAAACTCAGTAAGTCTGCATGACAAGAGATTGATCTACAAAAACCATCTACATTCTAGATACTGGTACTGAACAATTAGAAATTGAAATGTAAAATGACAATAACATGGGGCCAGCACTGTGGTGTAATGGGTAAAGCCGCTGCCTGCAGTGCCAGCACCCCATACAGGGGCCAGTTCAAGTCCTGGCTGCTCCACTTCCGATCCAGCTCTCTGCTGTGGTCTGGGAAAGCAGTGGAAGATGGACCAAGTCATTGGGCCTCTGCACCCGCATGGGAGACCCAGAAGAAGCTCCTGGCTCTGAATCAGCACAGCTCTGGCCATTGTGGCCATCTGGAGAATGAACCAGCTAATAGAAGACCTCTCCCTCCCTCTCCCTCCCTCTCTCTCCTTCCTCTGTCCTCTCTTTGTCCTCTCTCTCTCCCTCTTTCTCTCCCTCTCTTTCTCTCTCTCTCTCTCTGTCTCTGCCTCTGCCTTTTTGTAATTCTGCCTTTCATATAAATAAAAATCTTTTTTAAAAAATGACAGTAACATAAAATGTGATATTTCAGGATAAATCTGACAAAGGATGTATAGTGTCTGTACAAGGAAAACTAAAAACCCTGCACAATAAAATTAGGACTTAAATAAAGGGATTTTGTATTGTCTTCACATATGAGAAGTGAGATAGCAGTAAGAGAAAGGGATTATACAAGGAAATCCTTCAAGGTAATAGATTTTTGTCATCTTGATTATGCTGATAATTTCACAGGTGTAAGTAGATGTTAAGATATTCAATTATAAACTTTGCGTGGTTGACTATTATACCTCAACAAAACTATCAAAATAAGATTTGGAAGTGAATACCAGAAGAGAAATATAAATGAGTTATAGGTGGTTCTTCTGAGTAGCCAGAGTTAGAGGATGGGCCAATTCATTGGTTTTTTAAACAAGTATTGCAGTTTTAATTTATCTGTCATGATTTTTCTTCAATTTAATAAATATATTTGGAAAAAGTTGTTATATCTACATAATAGGATTTTCTGAAATCATTTAAAGAGACATCATCTCTTAAAAAGTAACTTACAGAATAATATGGTTACTAAACTACTAAAGGTATTACATGTATGTCTGTACATAAATGCTTGAAGAAAAAATACTGAGATAGTACACATACCAAACTCCTTAATTGTATTTTCTCTATGATAGCAATGAGCAAATAAATGTTGAATGGGAAATATTCATGTTAATTTTCTACATGTATATGTTTGTCACTCAAATCATTTACAAAATTTATACATAATATGAGAATTGGATGAACAGAACATCAAATTTCAAAAAATACTGTGACCCATTATTTTCTGTATGTCAATGACAATCACCTTTGATCTTAGTTTCTATTATATGACTCATAATTTTGTATATTTGTTGTATTTTTTCAATCACTGTAGGATCTTGTGAATGAATGGACTAAAAACCTGACAATATTCTCTTACACCATTGAAGAATGGATGACTTGTCAGAGAAATTGGCTTTATGTTGAGCCAATCTTCAACTGTTTAGAAATACAAAGGTAAAAACTTAAAATACACCATTTATAGGTTTAAAAAATGCAAGGCAGGTTACTTTCTGTAATCTTTGAGAAGCGAACAGTCATCTTTCCTGCTTACACACATAAGAGTATAATGTGCTGAATATTTTTTTTTCTTTCACAAGAGATTACAAGCATCACTTTTTTTAAGTTTATTTGACAGAGTTAGACAGTGAGAGAGAGAGACAGAGAGAAAGGTCTTCCTTTCCGTTGGTTCACCCCCCAAATGGCCGCCACGGCCGGAGCTATGCCGATCCAAAGCCAGGAGCCAGGTACTTCTTCCTGGTCTCCAACATGGGTGCGGGATGTTGCTTGGGCCATCCTCCACTGCCCTCCCAAGCCACAGCAGAGAGCTAGACTGGAAGAGGAGCGACCAGGACTAGAACTCAGCACCCATATGGGATGCCAGTGCTGCAGGCGGAGGATTAACCAAGTGAGCCATGGCGCCGGCCTCCACAAGCATCACTTTTTTTAAAAAAATCTTGTTTTGCAATTTTTTAAAAAATTATTTACTTCAATGTAATAAGAGAGAGTGTGTGTGTACATGTATCTGCACACATAAGCGCTCCCATCCAGTAGTTCACTCCCCAGACACCCAGATGGAGCCAAAGCCAGGGGCATGGAACTTGGGCATCTTAACTGGTTTTTTACCCACTACACCCATTGCCCACCTCCCCTCAATTATTGATAAAAATATATAAAGGATTAGGGGGAGAGGCATCAGATATGTCATTATAATCCATAAATGGTAATTTTAAGTGCCTATTTCTAGAATGTTAGTGTGGTTTTAATATGCATAATCACATTTTTAGTAGCATTCACACATTAATGAGAATTTCTTACTTTAGGTCAGGTAGAAGAATAGAAAGCCTTGGCAATCGTGCGTGTATGTGTATGTGTGTGTGTGTGTGTGTTAAGATTTATTTGAAAGAGTTAGAGAAGGAGAGAGAAATTGATTGATCTTCCATCTGCTGGTTCACTCCTCAGCTGGCCACAAATAAGGCTGGGGTAGGCCAAAGCCAGGAGCTAGGAGCCTCCTCCAGGTCTCCCATGTGGGTTTCAGTGCCCCAGGCACTTGGGCTGTCTTCTGCTGCTTTTCCTATGGGCTGACAATTGTTAAAAAAAAAAAAAAAAAAAAAAAAAAAGGCCGGCGCCGTGGCTTAACAGGCTAATCCTCCACCTTGCGGCGCCGGCACACTGGGTTCTAGTCCTGGTTGGGGCGCCAAATTCTATCCCGGTTGCCCCTCTTCCAGGCCAGCTCTCTGCTATGGCCCGGGAAGGCAGTGGAGGATTGCCCAAGTCTTTGGGCCCTGCACCCGCATGGGAGACCAGGAGAAGCACCTGGCTCCTGCCTTCAGATCAGCGCGATGCGCCGGCTGCAGTGGCCATTGGAGGGTGAACCAATGGCAAAAAGGAAGACCTTTCTCACTTTCTCTCTCTCTCTCACTATCCACTCTGCCTGACAAAAAAAAAAAAGTACCTTTGGGGCTGATACTGTGGTATAGCCAGTTAAGTTATCATTGGCAGCGCCAGCTTACTGTGTGGGCAAGGGTTCAAGTCCTGGCTGCTCCACTTCTAATCCAACTCCCTGTTAATGCTCCTGGGAAAGCAGCAGAGGATAGCTCAGGATCTTGGTACCCTGCACCCATGTGGGAAACCCAGAAGAAGCTCCCAACTTCAGCCTGGCCCAACCCTGGCTGTTTGCAGCCATTTGGGCAGTGAACCAGAGGATGGGGGATCTCTCTCTGTTTCTCTGTAATTCTTTCAAATAAATCTTATTTTAAAAAACATCTACATTGTCTTTTTATTCATAGCATTAAAATCAGTTGGCCTCTAACCTATTTAAGTGGTTAGTTTTAAGCATGCTTCAGTTGAGATCTAAATGATTGGCATACAAGCTAGTCTAGAAGCCATTCTTAAATAAAGTAGGAAGTCATGAAGTAAGTGTTTGAAAGTCATACGGTGGAAAGACCTTGCATATCAAGATAAGCATACTGAAAATTATTTTGGGGGCAAAGAATAGCCATTAAAAGCTTATGAAAGGGAACTGCTCATGCTCACTCGGACTTACCTCCAATGGTGGAGCTAGAAATGTGCCAGGGGATTTCAATCAATCATACCAAGGAGGCAGGTACCAATGCCAAGGCACTTGGTAAAGTGATAAGTATAAATACACAACCTATCAAAAAGATAGGGTATGTGTTGAAGAGATTTCACAAATAAGACCAGTGTAAGCCAATAATGAAGGATAGAATTGAAAGGGAGAGTATGATCCTGCGGGGGAAGCAGGACACACAGCAGGCTCATAGAATGGCAAACACCCAAAACAGCACTCCTGCCTCAGAATCAACCCTTGGGACATTCAGATCTGGCTAAAAGGCACATGAGAGTCTCACAGGCATGGAAAGCCATGACATGGTGGCAAAAAACAATCTAAATGAAAGATCCTGGTGAACAAGACCCCAGCAGAAGGAACAGGCCATCAAGGAGAGAGGCGCCTTTCTCTGAAGGGAGGAAGGAACCTCCACTGTGACACGGCCTTGACTAAACAAGTTCAGAGTCAGTGAACTCAAGGGGCTTCCATTGCCTAGACAGCTCATAGCAAGAGTCTCGGGTGATTGCTGACATCATAAATAAGAGTGCCAATTGTTAAATCAACAACGAGAGTCACTGGGTACATGCTCCCCACGTAGGATCTCTGTCCTTAATGTGTTTTTCTATGAAACGTAAAAACACTACTAGTAGAACAGTACCCTATACCTTGTGCGGTTGTGTGAGTGCAGCCTGTTGAAATCCTTGCTTAGTATATACTAAGTTGATCTTCAGTATATGAAGGTAATTGAAAATGAAACTTGATAAAGGGCGGGATGGGAGAGGGAGAGGGAGATGGGAGGGCCACGGGAGGGAGGGAGATTGGGGGGGGGGAGCCACAACAATACAAAAGTTGCACTTTGTAAATTCACATTTATGAAATAAATAAAAATGAATAAATAAATAAAAAGAAAGGGAACTGCTTAGATGAAAATATTGCTATGCAGGAATTAATGTTCATATTTGATATATGTGGTTATTTCTTGTCATTGAAGTCTTTGGAATTCTTCTGTTCTATTAATCTGCAGTTATTCTGAAAGTCCTCAGAGGTGAAACCACATACTTAAGGAGTAAATCCTTTATAATTGCAACATCTTTGAGCCTAAAATTTCAATTTATTACTACATTTTACTAAAAATTTCTTACTTGAAAGAGATCAAACTCCTAAGCATCAGAGTTCAAAATATCACTAAATTGTTCTTTCACAGGATTTACAGAAGTTGAAAAGAGGCTTTTAATTAAGGGATTCTGAAAACTCTTGTAAATATGTCTAAAGAAAACACTGCATTATAAAAGATGACATTTGATTAATGCAGGAGGACAGTTAGCCCTATACCAGTAGGGAACATAAGAAGAAACGGGGGGCGGGGGGGCAGTGAAGAGCAAGAGACTCAACATAGGGGAGAATCTTACAGAATCTACGAGACTCAAGCATGCCATGCCACTTACCCTTACTCCAAACCAGCTATGAGGACTGCATTAGAACATCCCAGAGATGCTGGGAGGTTGCTTAACAGAAGTGGACATCAAAGGCCCTTTCCTGATAGGATTTTTGCTGAGCTGTAGCAACTTTTAGGTTGAGCACCACAGATAGGGAATGGGATAATGGTGGCAATGTTTTTGGGAGAGTTTGACCTATGCCATCCAGAAGGGTGGGGGCATTGGAAACTAGGGCTTTAATAACAGGGCAAGGAAGAAGAGAAAGAATGCTTCATTTTCCTAGGCTAGTGTCAACCAGAGGTGATTCTGCCTGTTAGGGGACATTTTGCAAAGTTTATAAACATTTTTAGTTGGCACCTAGTGGGTGGAGGCCAAGGATACTTTGCAACATCCTATATACACAGGATAGCGCCCCCATCCCAAGAAAGAAGGTTCTAATCCCAAACATCAGCAGTGCTGAAGTTGAGGGACCCTGACTTAGACCATGGTGGCACACAGAAGGCTCTAAGTTAGAACCATCTTGAAAATGGTGGCTGGCCAGAGCAAGGATATCCCAGAAGTATACTACTTAGAGAAGGAACTTGAGAAACAGTTGGAGAAAGCCAAAGGATAATACAGTATGGGGCCAGCGCCGTGGCTTGATAGGCTAATCCTCTGCCTTGCAGCGCCGGCACACTGGGTTCTAGTCCTGGTCGGGGCACCAGATTCTGTCCCGGTTGCCCCTCTTCCAGGCCAGCTCTCTGCTGTGGCCAGGGAGTGCAGTGGAGGATGGCCCAAGTGCTTGGGCCCTGCACCCCATGGGAGACCAGGATAAGCAACTGGCTCCTGCCTTCGGATCAGCGCTGTGCGCCGGCTGAAGTGCACCAGCCACGGCGGCCATTGGAGGGTGAACCAATGGCAAAAGGAAGACCTTTCCCTCTGTCTCTCTCTCACTGTCCCCTCTGCCTGTCAAAAAAAAAAAAAAAAAAAAAAAAAAAAAAAGGATAATACAGTATGGAGACTCCTGTTGGGGATAATCTAAAACCCCAGCATTACATCTGAAGGATATTTGCCATGACAAGGCATTCAAGAGGCAAAGAAGATTCAAAGGAACACCAGCTGAATCCCTCGCCCTCGCCCTCGCCCTCGCCCTCGCCCCTGCCCCCGCATACACACACACTGACTCTCATTTCCTCCTCACTCAACTTCCAAGCCATGAAGCGCTTGAATGAAACAACTCGGATGAGATAGTTGTGGGGTGTATGGCTGAGCAGAGGCGGTGGAAAAGCTAGACCACCTAATTTTTGAAGCTACTTCAACAGCAGAAGAAACAAATGAATCTATCAGTGGGTTACCAAGGGGAGAAAACAATGATAATATCCTGCACAGGAACAGTTATATACCAAGACTGCCACCTGCCTTACATTTCCTTATCCCCTAAGGTTAGGTGGGCATTAACAGAAACTGGAATTTCTTCCATAACTCCTCTACGTCCTTGGTCCTGGGCTGAACATCCCCTCTGCCTTCATTTCACTTCAGAACCACACTCCTCCTAAAACCCAGATCAAACCGCCTCTTGTTCAAGAAGCTCTCTCCAGATCCTTCTGCTCCTCTAGAATTTCAGCGGTGCTTTGTTTTATTACATTGTATAGAACACAAGTCACTCATTACTTGACGTAGAATTTGTGTACATGTGTCTGCAATCACACACCAAGTATAATCTTGTTCATTGATGGTCTTACATCTAATTTTTCCCAGAATTTCTTACCATGTTATTCACCCAAGCATGTTATTCATATACAGCAGGCACTCAAAAGTTAGCTTTACTTAATGACTGAGGAAGAAAAATAAAACATAAAAATGTTATCTAAATTAAACCAAGTTCTGTGGCAAATGCGTCGGGTTATAAATATTAATCATAGGGCCTTCAAAAAATGAAATTGTATCTTATTTTATTTCCAAAGGCAGCTCCCAGAAGAAGCAAAACTTTTCTCTCAGGTGATTTCCACGTGGAAAGAAATAACATCAAAACTACAAAACAAACTGAACGCCTTGCAAATAATCATCTTGGCCAGAGTCCCTGACATTCTGAAAACTTGCAATACACATCTTGAATGTATAAAGAAAAGTCTTGAGGTAAAACGGCATACCAGTCCTAAAGTGGAGAATCATTTTATTCCATGACAGTAACACCATACACTGTAGAAACTAATTCCAGGGAAGATTTTCTTTTTTGCTCTAGCTGCCAACAATTTCTCACATTCTCCCCAAGTACAGCATTAACGGAAATATTAACAACAAAAAAGCAGGTGGATGGACTAATCTAAATGGTCTTAGGCAAAGTACCAAACTTTTTAGAGCCCATGACCTTTTTTTTAAAAGTGTATTTATCTTTTATTTATTTGAGAGACAGGCAGGAACAGAGACATTTTCTATCTGCTGGTTCGGTCCTCAATTGCTTACAACAGCCAGGGCCGGGCCAGAACAAACAGGAGCCTCAGGCTCCACCTGGATCTCCCATGTGGGTGGCAGAGACCCAGGTACTTGAGCTGGCATCTGCCGCCTCCCAGGATGTGGATCAGCAGGAAGCTGGATCCAAAGTGGGAAAGGAGGGTGGGTCATACCCAATCCCTAACACTTAGGTGGGGGAGGTGGGCATCCCAAGCAGTTGGCCTAACACACTGTGCTACACTGCCTACCCTAAGTTCCATTATCTTCAAATTGAAAAAAACTAGCAGCTACTTTGAGGGGTTTTCTTCTAAATAAGAGGACGTACTTAAACCACAGGAGCTGGCACAGGAAGTACTTAATGAAGGTGATATATTTTATTAGCGCTACTATTAAATTGACAAATGCAGCAAAAATTGAAATAGAATATCTTGATGGATCTATAAACTTAAATTTCTGAGCTCATGTATTTATGCATCACCAAAAACATTGAATTGTCAGCTAGAGTTATGTATTAAACACTGGGTTTTAATATTTGAGATTCATGGCATATGCATTTATTTCACTTCATAAGCCAAGATTTTTTTTTCAGGCATTCATCACTTTTTCTTATTAAACACAAGACAGAGTGATTATGATGACTGCTCCTGAATTTTTAACTGTAGTCAGAGCCTAAAGATAGAAAAGTTCTCCAGATAGGCTTCCCTTTATACAAATCTATGATCTGGAACAGGCAAAGAGGCCACCACAGATGTGATTAACAATAGCCGGTTTGCCAGGTGATCATTAAGATAAGCTTTCCAGTTATTTCTAGCACATCTCTGAATGCTTACTGAGGATCATTCCAAACCAGTAATCATTTATCCAAGTATTGAGTACCTACTTTGTACCAGCATTGCTGCTCTAGGCTGGGATTCCAAAGATAAAGACACATCACCTGCTGCTTCAGAACTGTAGTACAGGAAATGAAACAGTAGAGAGAGATTACTGTGGGAAGTACACCATGACAGATTGGGTAGTAAGGCCATAGCAAGGAGGAGAAATTCATCCAGCCCAAGGGAAGTTACAACTGACCCGGGTCTTAAAGGGGGTGCAGGTGTTAACTAGGGAAGAGTTGGAGCAAAGATGGTGAGGAGAGCATCCTAGGCAAAGGGAAAAGTGCAAAGACGTGGAGCCATGAGCAAGTGTGGTGCCTTCTGAAATTGAATGGCCAGGGGAGGGGGCAGTTGGAGGTCTCCAGGGAGGCAGAGGACAGGATGGTGAAGGGGCCTTAAAGATCACACTGTTGACTTTCATGAGTATCCAGGGAAAGCTTTTAAGCAGGAAGGTGACTAATTTAATTCCGAAGTATCTCTCAACGTTGTCATATCAGGATTCAAATTTCAACATGAACTTAGAGGGACAAATTATATTAAAACCATAACAGGGGCAGTGAGGATAGATACTTAAAAACTAGTTAAAGCCCATAGTGACAGTGAAAGGTTGTGGAGCCTGGATTTCTGGCTTGGTCATGAAGTGGAAGATAATCATGCTATAAAGACAGAACCAGAGGAGGGAGAGATTTAGAGACTTGGGTGGAAACAAGTTAAGTTTTGTTCATACTGAAAATCCAATACATATGAGACATCTGCATGAACATCCTAATTTGGCAGCTGGGAACAACAGCTCCTCCTTGTCTGTTGCTTTGCTTTCTACCGCTCCAGTTACACATGGCCAACCGTGGTCCAAAAATAGTACATGGAAAATTCCAGAAATGCAGTTCATGAGTTTTAAATTGCCTGCTGTTTGTCTAATGAAACCTCACACTCCATGCTCTGTCCCACCCAGAATGTCAGTCATCCCTCTGCCCAGCATACTCACTCTGTATACAGTACCCGCAGCTTAGGCGTTTAGTAGCCTTGTTAGCTGTCGTATTCCCCATCATGGTATCACAGTGCTTGGGTACAAGTAATAGGGTAAAAGGGTTTGGCATGGTCTGCGGTTTCAGGCTTTTCTTTAGGTAAAATGGGGAAGCACTGTTGCTAGGGCAGAGAGCAGTATTTGAAAGGAAGAACAGATGGATAGGTGTCAATCAGCTCAGGAAGAGCATGAGTGAGAAGAGAGATGAGGTGGGAACGGAGGAGACGTCAACCCTCCAGTGGAGGGGCCCCAGAGAGACTCTTGAGGGAAGATGCTAAGCAGTGACTGAGAGATGGAAGAAAATCCAGAAAGTGACATTCCAGTGGGCAAAGGGCCGAGTCAAATCCCATGGAGAGATCACACAACACGAAGACTGAGAAGCGCCCAGGAAATTTGGTGGTGTTAGGGGCCAGACGGTGGAGTGTAGGATGACAGAGAATATGTAAAGACTTGGAGCTACACACTGTTTAAGGACCTTTGTGGCAAGATGGGCAAGTAGACAGTGGTTAGAGGAGAACAAGGGGGGGGGGGGGGGAGGGGGCAAGGGCTTCTTCTGTTTTGTCCTTGAGAGAGCTGGAAGGGAGAGGCCTGTTGCAAAGGGGAGCCTGAAGATGCAGGACAGAAATAAAAAAGGATGTGGTGGCCCAGTGTAAGTGAATGGGTATCTCTTCTTCCAAAAAGAAGGAATGGCAACACAGGTGTGAATGCTCTAAGTTGTGGGGGCAGGTGGGGAGAGTCGGACCCTCTGTGAGAGTCCTTGTGTCATCTGTGAGGGGGTTACTTCCTTTCTCAGGTGGAAACTCCACGTACAGGGAGACAGCCAGAAGCTGGAGGTCCAGGAAGGCAATGTCGATAATGCCAAAATACAGTGCTTTATTAGTGGTGAATAGGAAAATAGTGGATGTGTAAGAGTGGGTTTTGTTTCTGTTTTGGTTTCAATTTGCCCTGGTTTTTCTGTATTAAAGTTTCTTTTCGTAGCTGAAGTATAGCTTTCATCGGGCAGAGGGTGTCATTTTGATGGGTATTAGCGTGTACACTACAGCTCTACTGTTGCAGCTTCCGTGTACGTAGGCACACATGAGGATGTGACTCACACCACGATTAAATCTGTGTCCTGACCTGCATTTCTCTCGGTTCTGGACAGGACTACCTTGAGATGAAAAGAAGTATTTTCCCAAGATTCTACTTTCTCAGCAACGCTGAGCTTCTTGACGTTCTCGCTGGCAGCAGAAACCCCGAGTCTGTCCAGGTAATCACGTGGCTCTCTGGCAGCAGCGTCATTTCCGGGCCAGACCAGGATTGCATCAGGCTAACAGTTTGTGTTTCTGCTTCACAGCCTCATCTTATGAAGTGCTTTGAAAACGTGAAACAACTGGTGATCTGCAAACAAGAAATCGGCCCCCCTGTTGTAAGAGCGCTGGTATCTGCAGAAGACGAATGCCTCGTGCTGCCGGAGTATGACAAAGCTACAAACTAAATTTAAACTCCTTAAAACCTCATTGTTTAAGATCTCTGACATTTGACACTCTATAGAAGTTTTCTAATCAAACTTGGATAATGTCCTTACTCAAATACACGGTTGCCTTTTTATGCTCCCTTCCCTATCCTCCGTTTACTCCTCTCTTCCTTTTCATTCAAAGCCAATAATCTTCAGACTCCTGGTGCTTTCTAATTCAGTGTAGCTTCTGCTCTGCCATTAAAATCCGCTTTCAGTTTCCTGCTCCCTTTTGAGCGAGTGACCTCTTGTTGGCTTCCTTGTTGGGACACAGGAAATTTGCCGTTTGTTGGGAGTTGTTGATGCGATTCCCACAGGGTTTCCACTGAGCTCTGGCTCCATCCTGGTCTGGTCCCAGACAGTGATAATAAGCTAAGTCCATTACACTGGTCCAATTGACCAACCCAGCAGAGGACTGTCGAAACCTTGGCATTTGACCCCTGATGTAAGTTGATTTTAAAAATGCTGTGTCCAACCCTTTACATGCACCGAAACCCCTCACCTAACCCTGCTGATTAAAGGAGCCAAGGAGGAATCAAAAAATGTTGTATTATAAATTGCTCCCTCTTGCAGAATCATTTTACATGGAAGCTAATTACTGTGTAAATTCATGGTTTTGATGTCAGAATTTCTTAAAACCTGGTAATGGGATTTCTGTGCAATTCTCTAAATTAAAATCTAGAACAACCAAAGAATATTGTAGACTCATAGTCTTTTGATCTATGAACGTGACAAAATGTGTAGAAAATGTAATCTGTAGGCTTAATCAAAGGACTGAACCAGGAATTAAAATAATTTTTTGTAATATTTTTGAAACAAATTACAGGAAAATTCATATAAGAAGTGCTGTAGAACAGTGGCTGGTAAATGTAGAAAAAAACATGTTTGAAGCAATGAAAAAGTAAGTACAATTATGGAATCCTAACATCATATAAATGATATATCTGTATTTATCTCTACTTCTATGAGTTCAACTTTTTTATGTCTCAGGTATAAATGTGAGATCATTCAGTATTTGTCTTTCTATGCCTGACTAACTTCACTTAGCATAGTGTTCCCTAGGTTCATCCATGTCACCACAAATGAGATTTCCTTCTTTTTAAAGATTTAATAGCATTCCGTTGTGTTTATAAACACTTCGTTTTCTTTGCTCTTCTGCTGAGAATACCAACGGTTTGCCCGTACTTTGCCTATTGTGAATCACCTTGCAGTGCCCATTGGAATGCAGATGTCTCTCTGCATACTTATTTCTATTCCTTTGAATGCATACCCAGAAGTAAGACTGCTGGGTCATATGACAGCTTTATTTTTAATTTTTTGAGGAACTTCCATGATGTTTTCCATAATGACTGTTTTGATTTACATTTCCTCTGACAATATGCAGGAGTTCCCTTTTCTCTACCCCCATGCCATCACTTACCTTTTTTTTTTTTTTTCTTTTTTGAAAGGCAAAGAGAACAAGAGTGAGAGCAGAGAGTAGAATGGGGAGTGGGGTAGGAAGAAAGAGGGAGAGAGCTTCTATCTACTGCTTCACTCCCCAATTGTCTGCTACAGCTAGCGCTGGACCAGGCTGAAACCAGGAGGCTGGACCTCACTCCTGTTTTCCACATGGGTGGCAGGAACCCAAGTAGGTAAAATCACCATCTGCTGCCTCCTAGGGTGTGCATTAGGAAGCTAGACCAGAAGCAGAAGAGCTGGAACTTGGACCTAGGCTCTCTGATATGGGATGCAGATGTCTCAAGCAGTGTCTTAGCCACAGCACCAAACAACTACCCCACCTATTCCTTTTTGATAATAGCCATTCTAACATGCAAGGTGATACCTCACTGTAGTTTTAATTTACATCTCTCCAATGTTAGTGATGAGAAATCTGCAGTGGTTTTTGTTTTGTTTGTTTGTTTGTTTGTTTTTACATATACCTGTTGACCATTTGTATGTCTTTTGAGAAATGTCTACTCGGTCCTTTGCCTATTTTCTAACTGGCTTGTTTATTGTCTTGTTATTGAGCTGTTTGAGTGCCTTACATATTTTGGGTACCAGCGTCTATCAGAATGTACAGTTTGCAAATATTTTCTCCCACTCAGAGAGTTTTCTCTTTAATTCTACTTAGTTTCCTTTGTTATGCAGATTTTTTTTTTTTTTACCTCAATCCTATTTGTTTATATTTGCTACTGTTATATGTGCTTTCAAGGGCGTATCCCTGACCGAAATCAAACACTTCCCAGACCAATACTGTGGAGGTTTTCCTCTATGTTTTCTTTTAGTAACTGTGTAGTAACAAGTCTTATGTTTAAGTCTTTCATCCATTTGGAGTTGATTTTCCTGCTACATGAGATAAGGCTCCTTGCATGTGAAAATTCTGTTTTCCCAATCTCATTTATAAAAAAGACTTTTAAAATTATTTATTTATTTATTTGAAAGGAAGAGCAACAGAGACAGAGGAGACAAAGAAAGAGAAATCTTTCATCCAATGGTTGCCTTCCCAAATGGCTGCAGCAGTCATGTCTGGGCCAGGACCAAGCCAGGAACCCGGAACTCCATCCTGGTTTCCCAAATGGGTGACAGAGGCCCAAGTATTTGGGTTATCTTCTGCTGCCTCCCCAGGTACATTAACAGGAAGCTGGATCAGAAGCAGAGTAGCTGAGTCTTAAATTAGCACACTGAGATGGATGCCCACCTTGCGATGGGCAGTTTAACCTGTTGTACCATGACACTGGCCCTAAGAGATTTGTCTATCATATATTGTTGTCATCTTTGTTGAAAATCAATTGGCATAAATCAATGAGTCTATTTCCTTTTCTTGCCTAATTGCTCTGACTAGGACGCCCAGTACTAAGGTGAATACAAGTGGGAGTGGGTATCCTTATTTTGCTCCTCATTGTAAAGCAAAGGTTTCAACTTCTGACCATGGACTATAACATTAGCTGGAGCTTTTCCTAAATAGGCTTTTTACATTCAGGTACTTTCCTTATTTGCCTAATTAGTTGAGAGTATTTCATCATGAACCAGTGTTAAATTTTGTCAAATGATTCTCTGCCTCTATTGAGATTATCATGCGGCTTTTGTCTTTATTCTGTTAATACAGCGGATCACATTGACTAATTTATGTATGTCCCTCAATTTGTTTTTGAAGTGTTTGTGTACCTTAATAAATGATTATACCTAGTTTTGTCTACTAACCATCATACTAGAGATATAATTGGGTATATAATTGATTTATACAGTGTTATATTTTAAATTTGACTATGCATTTTTATCAGTGAGCTTTGTAACTTCATAATTTTCATACTACTATAATTAGTATTCTTTTCCTTCACCCTGAAGAATTTCCTTTAGTATTTCTTGTAGAAAAAATCCAGTGAGGATAAATTCCCCCAGCTTTTGGATATATGAGAAAGTTTTTGATCTCTCCTTTGATTTGAAGCACAAGATTACTGTGTATAGTGCTGGCTGGCAATTTTTGCTTTGAGCTTTTAAAATGTTATCCATTTGCTCTAACCTCCTGAAAACCTTGCTGATAGTCTTATGGTGATTCCCTTGTATTTAATAAATCACCTTTCCTTTGCTGCTTTCAAAATTCTCTGTGTCTTTAAACTTTGACAGTTGGATTGGAATGCATTTTGGTGTAGGTCTCTGAATTCATCCTGTTTGGTCTTGGATCTGGATTTCTGCTTCATTTTCTAGGCCTGGGAAGTTTTCTGCCATGATTTCTTTAACATCTTTTCTGCCCTCTTTTGTTCCTATTCTCTCTCTGGTATATCAGCAATTACATAAATTGTCTCACTGCATGATTTAAGTCCTTTCCTCTGTCTTCACACTTTCATTCTTTTTTAGTTTTATTCATCAGATTGGATGATTTCCAGTGACCTGTCTTCAAGTTCACTAATCCTCCTTCCACTTAATTGCACCTACTGTTATCCCCTTTATTGAATTTTCTAGCTTAGTTATGGTATCCTTCACTTCTATGATTTCTACTTGTTACTTTTTAATGTTTTCTCACTTTGTTGATGTTCTGTTTCGACATGCATTGCTTTCATGACTTCAGTGCGCACCTTTATGACTGCTGTTTTGAATTCCCAGTCAGGTAAATCACCTGTCTCCATTTCATTAGTATCAGTTTCTGGAGATTTATCTTTTTCTTCTTTTTGCAATAGATTTTCCTATTTCTCTGTTTTCCTTGACTCTCTGTGTTGATTTCTGTGTATTAGATAAGACAACCAACTCTTCCAGTTTTGTTATATTTGACCTCATCCTCACCTCTGTAAAGAGACCTTTTTTTATATTCTGTTTAAAGAACCCTTTGAAAATTGTTTCCCTATTTTTTTTTCTATTTAAGAGGTGGTAGAGAGTTCCATTGGCTCACTCCCCAAATGCCCAAAATGATCGGGGCTAGGCTAGGCCACAGCTGGTGTCTGGAAACTCAGGTCATGTCTCCCATGTACTTGAGCCATCACCTGCTGCCTCCCAGGGTGTACACAGGCAGGAAGCTGGTGTCCTAACTGGCATCTTAACCACAAGAACAGATGCTTACCCCAAGTAACCCTTTAAATATGTTGCTGTCTGCTGACACAGTGACTGATATAGTGTCTTCAATATTTGATTACTATCACATATGAACACATTCTAACCATCATATTGTATATTTTCTAATGGCTGGGTTTTTTTACTTCTTGTTGTTAGATTATATTTCTTCATTTCTTTTGGTGTAGCTGTACCAAAGTTATAAACATTTTCTTTTTAAATAAAACTTCCTGTATTTTAATTTTTTCAATTTATTTGAGCGAGAAAGAGCACACAGTACAAGAACCCAATTGCCTGAGTCATCACCTCTGTCTCCCAGGATCTGCATGCATTAGCAGGAAACTAGAGTCAGAAGCTGGAGCCAAGAGTTAAACCTGGGTACTCCCAGTTCAAGTCCCAACTGCTCCACTTCAGATCCAGGTCCCTGCTAATGCTCCCAACAAAACAGCAGAAAATGCCCCTAGTGCTTGGGCCCCTGCCACCCACAGAAGAGACCTGGATGGAGTTCCTGGCTCCTAGCTTTGGCCTGTCTCAGCCCGGCCATTGCAGCCATTTGGAGAATTTGCAACTTCTCTCTTCTCTGTCCCTCACTCTCTGTTATTCTGCCTTTCAAATAAATAGGTTTTTTAAAAAGTACAGATAATGTTAAAAGGGAATTTAATAAATGTGCATTATCCATATATTAAGGCTCTGTTTCCTCTAAGTATTCTTATACATATTGCTAAATTAGAAAAAAAGAAAATCTTTAAAAAAAATTCCCCTGTAATCTTGTCATGCTTGATCATTAAATAACTAAGCATAAGTAATATAAGTAATATAAATTATTTTTGTTCACAGATTTATAAATCAAGGGATTAACGACTGGCACTGCCAGACTTTTTCTCCATGGGTGGTATCTCATTTGGGACAAGTGGTACTCACTGTGGTAAGTTAATTTTGCTTTGATGTATGTGTGTAAGTATTTGGTGTGTGGCTGTGCTGCAAAGAAAGCAAAGATGTAGGAAATATATCATTATGCAGCGTACTGATGTCTGCAAGTTGCATTGAAATGTAAATGTTAAAAAAGGATGGCAAGATGAATAGATATATATGTGATAAAGTAAACATAGCAAAAATTTTCCTATAGAATAGGTGATGGGTGTATGGGTATTCACTTATAAGTAAATTTTTTCTACAGTCTTCAAATTTTTCGTAACATAATATTGAATGAAAATAATCCATAAATTATTATTATTATTATTATTTTCCTAGGGATGTTACTATGTTGCATTATATTTATTTTTTACTTCAGTCATTAAAAAATTAAGTATAAACTTGGACGTTTAGATGAGAATAACAGGTCTCCCTGGGTTAATCAAGATGTCAGCAGGGCTGTGTTCCTTCCTGGAGACTCTTGGGAAAATTCATGTCCCTTCCAATTCAAGCTTCTAGAGACCACTTGGTATTCCTGAGTATGCCTTGTGGTCACTTCCTCAGTGTTCAAAGCGAGCAATATTGCATCTCCCTAACCATCCTTTTGTCCCTCTGATCATGGGTGAAAATTTTTTCCTGTTTTTTTATGTTGTAGTAAATGACAAGATTTCATCATTTTTATGGCTGAGTAGTATTTCACTGTGTACATTTTTTTACTATGCATGTCATCCAGTTATCAGTTGGTGGACATTTGAGTGGTTTCCATTTCTTGATGATTGTGGTTAGTGACACAATAAACATGGAAGTGGAGATGTATCTTCAACAGACAGCTCTCATTTCCTGTGGATATATACCTAGTGCAGGGATGGCTGAATCACATGGCAGTTCTATTTTTAATTTTTTCAGGACCCTCCATACTGTTTTCCACAATGGCTATGCTAGTCTTCAATTTACATTACCACAAACAGCATGCATGTGTTCACTTCCCCCCCATCCTCACCAGCACTTGTTATATTTTAGCTAATATCCATTCTAATTGTACTGAGGTAAATTTTGCTTTCTATTTTCCTGATGATTAGTGATGGTGAGCATTTTTTTCATGTACCTACTGGATACACACATGTTTTTATTTAAAAATAAGTATTACATCTATTGTTCATTTCTTAAGCCATATTTTTTGCTATTAAGTTGTTGAACTTATTCTGGTTATTAACCTCTTGTTGGTATATGAAAGTACTTCAAAACATTCATGAGAAATGGAATTTAAAAATGTTAATTTTGTTGTGAGAAAATTTTGAAAAATCCACCTCTAGATTTTCCATTAATATGAACTTTCCATGAAGTTTTTGAAGACCCCGTGTATAGTTTCCAAATATTTCATCCCATTCTGTAAAGTGTCTTCGTTGGTTATTTCTTTTGCTGTACAAAAGCCTTTTAGTATGATGAAATTCCATTTATCTATTCTTCCTTTTGTTTAGATGTCATCAGAAAAAAGCCTTGCCCATTCCAATGTCCTGAAGCAATTCCCCTGTGTTTGCGTCTAGTAGTTTCATAGTTTCAGATCTTAGACTTAGGTCTTTCATCCATTTTTAAATATGGTGATAAGTAGGGTCTGGTTTCATTCTTCATTGAATTTCTAACTCTTCCAGCACCATGTCTTGAAAAGATTGCATTTTCTCCAATGCATGTTCTTGGCAGCCCTGTCAAAGTTCAGTTAGCCGTAAATGCATAAGTTTACTAGTAGGTTCTCTCTTTTGTTCCACTGGTAATACGTCTTCTTCATGCTAATTCTGTGCCACCTTAATTACTGTATCTTTGCGGTATATATTTTGAAGTCTGGTATTGTGAGACCTCCAGCTTTACTCATTTTGCTCAAGATTGCTTTGGCTATTGATGGTTTTTTTCTGATTCCAAACTTGAGGATTGTTTTTTGTTGTTCTATGAAGAACATCATTGGTGTTTCAATGGGCCTTGAATCTGCAAATAACTTGAGGCAGTATGGATATTTTTAACAGTATCGATTCTACCAATCCATGAACATAGGATGTCTTTTGTTAATATTTTGTTGGGACATTGAATCTGTACAAAATTTGATGTAGGATCAATATTTTTTATAAGTTTTTAAGCTTTTTATTTAGTGAGAGAAATGCATAGGGGAGTGAGGCACTTAAGGGAGAAAGAAAAGTCCAGAAGTTAAGTTGGGGTCCATCCCGAGCAGAAAGCAGGCCAAGAGCCATGTGCAGCGAGTGTTTGATTATGAGCAGCCACAAGCAGCTTAGCATGAGCAGTGAAGCAAAGGCAAAGAGCGTGGGCAGCCCCAAGGTGTGGGCAGCAGGGGCAGGAAAGGGAATAAGGGTGAGAAGAAGGCCTGGATCAATATTTTAACAATATTAATTCTCCCCGTTCATGGACAAAGGCTGACTTCCCATTTCTTTGTGTCTTCAAATCCCTTCATCAATGTGTTGTGTATATTAGTTTTCATTATGGAGCTCTTTCACCTCTTTGGTTAATTTTTTTCCTGGGCACTTTTCTATAGCTGTTGAAAATGGGGTTGTCTTCTTGATCTTATTTTCAGATAATTTATTATTGACCTCTAGCAATGCTGGAGTTTTGTTTTTTGTTTTTTTTTTTGTATGTCTATTTTGTATCCTTTATCTTTGATAAATTCATTTATTTATTTTAATAGTTTTTTGGTGGAGTCTTTAGAGTTTTCTGTTTATAAGATCATGTCATCTGTAAACAATGATGATTTGATTTCCTTCTTTCCAATTTGGATTCCCTTTGTTTCTTCCTCTTGCCTAATTTCTCTGGCTAGGATTTCCAGTACTAACATTTAATAAAGTGGTGAAAGTGGGAGCCTTGTATCATTCCAGAACAGAGAGAGCCTTCAGCTTTTCCCCATTCAGTATGATGTTAGCTGTGAGGTACATTTCTTCTGTACTTAATTTGTGCAGTGATTTTTTTATCATGGATTCTGACTTTTATTGAATGCCTTTTTTGCATCTATTAAGATGATCACATGGTGTTTTTCCTTCATTCTGCTGATGTGATATATCATGTCCATTGATTTGTGTATGTTGAATCACCATCCTGTATGCCTGGGATGAATCCTGCCTGATTGCACTGAATGATCCTTTTAATGTCATATTGGATTCAGTTTGCTACTGTTTCGTTGAGTATGTTTGAATCCATGTTCATCAAGAATATTGGCCTATAGATTTCATTTATTGTTTAGGCCTTGCCTGGTTTTGGCATCAGGGTAGTTATTCTAAGCCTTCCTCTTCAACTTTTTAGAATAATTTAAGATGTATTGATATTATTTCTCCTTTATATGTTGGGTGGAATTCAACAGTGAAGCCATTTAATTCTGGACTTTTCATTGATGGGAGAATTTTTAATTACTGATTTAATATTATTACTCATTCATCAGTTCAGATATTCTGCTTATTTGTAATTCAATCTTAGTAAGGTATCTATATCCAAGAATTTGTCCATTTCTTCTAGGTTACCAACTTTATCAGTGTATTCATTGTTTATAATTGTATCTCATAATCCTTTGTGTTTTCTTGGTGTCAGTTGTAACATTTTCCTTTTTGTTTCTGATTTTATTTATTTGCATCCTCTTTTTTCCTTAGCCTAGCTACATCTTTGTTGATTCTATCTTTCTTGAAAAGTCATCTCTTTGTTTCACTGATATTTTCTATTGTGTTATCTAGTCTCTATTCTGCTCTGATCTTTATTCTTCTTTCTACTAATATTGGCTTTGGCTTATTCTTGTTCATCTAATTCCCTGAGGTGCATGATAGGGTGTTTATTTTAGACCTTTCTGATTTTTTTAATGTAGGTATAATTGCTTCCCTGTTAGTACCTCTTTGTTGTATCCTGTAGGTCTTGGTAGATTGTGTCTCCATTTTCAGTAGTTTCAAGACACTGGAAATTTTCCTTCTCAGTTTCTTCCTTTATATGTTGGTTGTTCAGGAGTAAATTGTTTAATTTCAATGTACTTACATAGCTTCCAAAGTTTTCTTGTTATTGATTTCTAGCTTTTGTGGTAAGAAAAGGTACTTAAAAATTTTTGAAACTCAGTTTGTGAACCACCATATAACTTATCCTGGAGAATTTTCCATGAGCTATGAAGAAGAGTGTATATTCTGCAGCTGTTGCATGCAATGTTCTGTAGCTGTCTGTTAGGTCCAACTCTTCCCCAAGTGGACAGTTTGTCCATGTTGTGCTGCCTTGGGAGGGATGAGTGGGTAGTCCCGTGGCCACAAACCCTGTGATATTAGATCACACCGGAGCTTGCAGCCTGCTGAGTCCAGTACATTGTGGGGTAGGACCAAAGCCCACACTGCTTATAGCATGCCTGCCGCTGAGGTGGACTCAAGGCCTGAGCTGGCTGAGGCCAGGATATGAAAGTCCAATCTACTGTATGGGTGCAAGGGCCCAAGTACTTGGGCCATCTTCTGCTTCCCCAGGCCATATCAGAGAGCTGGATTGGAAGAGGAGCAGCCGGGACTACAACAGGTGCCCATATGGGATGCTGGTGCCACAGGTGGAGGATTAAGCTACTGTGCCATGGCGCTGGCCCAAAAGTCTTCTTCTTAAACTAAAACCAGGCCCTGTGATTTCTCTCATGGCTTCCTCACCTCTTATGAACTTAGTCTAGCCTATGAGTAGCCACCCAAACTGGTCTCTCCGTGGGGAGGGTGCTGGAATGTCTCACTCAGCTACATCTTGCTCTGCCTCTTGAGGACATAGATGTCTTCCTAAAAAGTCAGTATTCTGCCTACTACTACGGGCATGTTTGTTACAACTAGTTATTGTTTGCTGAGTGCTCAAAAGAGAATGAGAGGGACCAGCGTTGTGGTGTAGCAGGTTAAGCCACCTCCTGCAGCGCCAGCATCCCATATGGGCACTGGTTCAAGTCTCAGCTGCTCTGCTTCCAATCTAGCTCCTTGTTAATATACCTGGGGAAGCAGTGGAGGATGGCCTAACTCCTTGGGCCCCTGCACTCATGTGGGAGACCCAGAAGAAGCTCCTGGCTTCAGCCTCTCCCAGCCCCAGCTGTTGCGGCTGTATGGGGAGTGAACCAGGGAATGGAAGACCTCTCTTTCTGTCTTTCCCTCTTTCTAACTCTGCCTTTCAAGTAAATAAATCTTTTATAAAAAGAGAGAAAATGAGAAGAAAAACTAAGAAAGGTTGATCTCTAGAAAGTCAAAATTGGCAGTTCTTTTGAGAAGCAGTGATGGAAGCCATGGAAGTGATAAAACTCCCCCCAGCAGGATGGAGGAGGAAGGACAGAGAAAGATCCCAAGAAACACCAACATTTAAGAAGTAGGCATAAGAGGGGAATCCATGAAGAGGGCTGAAAAAGAGTAGCTAGAAGAAGAAAAAAAAAATTAGGAGATCTGTCATGGAAGCTAAGGGAGAAAGGGCCTTTTCTGTCTCTTGCTCCAGAAGGTGGAGTGATTTAAAGGCTCTAGAGAGATGTAAGCACTTTATTCTGGAATGGACATTGGTGTGGCAGTTAAGCTGCCAGTTGGGGTGCCCACAGCTCTGCTCCCAATTCCAGTTCCTGCCGATGTGCTCCCTTCGGGGCAGCAGATGATGGCTCAAGTACTTGGCCCCTGATATGCAGTGGGAGGCCTGGAGAGTTCCTAGCTCCTGGCCTAACCCCGGCTGTTGGAGGCAATTGGAGAGTGAAAAATGAGAGATCTCTGGGGCCAGCGCTGTGGCATAGGGGGTAAGGCCACTGCTTGCAGAGCCAGCATCCCATATGGGCTCCGGTTCAAATCCCCGCTGCTCCACTTCCAATCCAGCTCTCTGCTATGACGTGGGAAAGCAGCAGAAGATGGCCCAAGTGCTTGGGCCCCTATACCTGCATGGGAGACCTGGAAGAAGCTCCTGGCTTCTGATCAGCCCAGCTCTGGTCATTGCAGCCCTTTGGGGAGTGAACCAGCGGGTGGAAGACCTTTCTCTCTCTCTCTCTCTCTCTCTCTCTCTCTCCCTCCCTCCCTCCCTCTTTCTCTCTCTCTCTCTCTCTGCTTTTCCCTCCCTCTCTCTCTCTCTCTCTCTGCTTTTCCCTCCCTCTCTCTCCCTCCCTCCCTCCTTCTCTCTCTGTATGTGTGTGTAACTCTGGCTTTCAAATAAAAAATAAGTAAATCTTTTTTTAAAAAGAAGTCTCTCTTCTCCTGCTCTTCCTCTGTCACTCTTTCAAATAAATATTTTTTAAAAGATTTATTTATTGATTTGAAAGGGAGAGTGACAGAGAGAAGTAGAGACAGAGAGGGAGGTGTTCCATCCACTGGTTCTCTCTCCAATGTCTGCAGCAGCCAGAGCTGGGCCGATCCAAAGCCAAGAGTCAGGAGCTTCTTCCAGGTCTCCCATGTGGGTGCAGGGGCCCAAGGACTTGGGCTATCTTCTACTGTTTTCCCAGGCCATAGCAGAGAGCTAGATCAGAAGTAGAGAAGCAGGGACTCAAACCGGCACCCAAATGGGATAACAACATAGCAGGTGGCAGCTTTACCAGCTAACCCACAGCGTCAGCCCCCTATTTTTTTTTTTTTAAAGATTTATTTATTTTACTTGAGAGTCAGAGTTACACAGAGATAAAAGGAGATGCAGAGAGAGAGGTCTTCCATCTGCTGGTTCAGTTGGCTGCAATTGCTGGAGCTGTACCAATCCGAAGCCAGGAGCCAGGAGCTTCCTCTGGGTATGCCCACATGGGTGCAGGGGCCCAAGACCTTGGGCCATCTTCTACTGCTTTTCCAGGCCATAGCAGAGAACTGGATTGGAAGTGGAGCAGCCAGGACTCGAACTAGTGCCCATATGGGATGCTGGCACTGCAGGCAGCAGCTTTATCCTGTACGCCACAGTGCTGGTCCCGCCCCCTAACTTTTTTAAATAACAAAAATAACATCATTTTACTTTGGCTTGACCTACCACAATTTTCAAGTCATTGCTAATAAAACATCCTGAGATTGCCAATACAAATTACAATAACCAAGTCTTAGTCCCTTTTGCTGTTCACTTGACTGAAATTTCATAAACCACTTTTAGATCTTAAACTGAAGAATTTCTTTAAGCTGCTATTTACAAAGGTGACCACATTATAATGAAGCAGTCTGTGCATTTCTATAGGAAATGCAAATAATCAAACCTCCTCTACCAGGGACAGCTCTCCCCAGCCCTAGTCTGCAGAGATGTTCAGCTAAGAAGCAGGCTGCATTGTGTTTCGAAAAACACATTATGGAAGACATTGGCTTCAGTCTCTGAATGTGCCCTTCCCACAAATGCGCTCCCTGCTGCTAATTTCTCTTCCCAGCAGGCAGCTTACCAAGGCTCCTTTATCTCACATTTCTGAATATGTTACACGACTAACAGTTGACCCCTAATGGAGATAAAGACACTTGTGGGGAGAGGGAATGATGAGACATCAGTATGCACTGGCTGCTGGGAAGATTCCCAGACAGATTTACCCCAAGATACAGTATTGAGAACTCCTCCATAAACAAGCAAACAGAAAATCTGGTTCACAGTGTCCCACACTGGAGCAAGATCCTCCTAGCCCAGGGACGGGTCTCAGCCCCCCGGATCCACTCTCCTGAGGCTGTGATACTAGAATAAACATCTCAGGGACAGCAGAGTAATGGCGTCTGAGAAGACCGTGCCATGACTCGGCCTGCCCTGTGGTTCACACCGTGTGCCCAGACTTCTGCTCCTGCTTATCTCCCAAGCCTCGGTCTCTACCCTCCTGTTGATCTTTTGAGTCCACAACACCTTTGCGAGAGTCCTGCTTCACAGATTATAAGTCTACAGCATCTTTAAGAGAGTCCTGGTTAGGAACAAGAGTGCTGATGGATACACCAGGTTGCCTCTCCTGTGCCTTCTGTGAGTACACACTCAGTGTGTTCTAGGTGTATTATGTATGAGATCCATGGAGAAAGTGGCACTGATCTCCTCTTGGAGTGCTCTATTGTTACTGTCTGAGGTTATTTTTTACTGACAATGGGATTAAGAATGAAAGATTTAGAAAATACAGATGGCGGGTCAGTGCTATGGCGTAGCAAGTAAAGCCACCACCTGCAGTGCTGGTATCCCATATGGGCCCTGGTTCTAGTCCTGGCTGCTCCACTTCCGATCCAGCTCTCTGCTATGGCCTGGGAAAACAGTGGAAGATGGCCCAAGTGCGTGGGGCCCTGCACATACAAGGGAAACACGGAAGAAGCTCCTGGCTCCTGGCTTCCAATCAGCCCAGCTCAGCCGTTGTGGCCATCTGGGGTGTGAACCAGCAGGTGGAAGATTTCTCTCTCTCTGCCTCTGCCTCCCTGTAACTCTGCCTTTCAAATGAATAAATATAAGCTTTAAAAAAATGAATAAGGCCTCTATAAACATTCATCAAAATTCAAGTTGTAGCCCTCAAATACATGCAAGTGTGTAAGCTTTCTTTTCTCAAACACACATAGCATATATATGAGAGTGTTTTCATTTAAAAGTAAAAGTAGGCTGCAGTTATTATATATATTTACTTTTTCAGAGTCAGATCATATTTTATGATGATTGCATTAAAAGTTTCACGAGTTCTCAATCGAGGGAAGCTCTCGAGAACGTCCACGCTGGTGTGCTAGGGCATCTGGAAGAGGCTGCAGAGCTGCTGGACACCAGCAACGCGCAGACGAGAGCCGTGCTGGGCGCGCTGCTCATTCTCTACGTTCACTGCCGAGATGTGGTGAGAAACCTACTGCTCCAGGATACCTGCAAGCAGGACGATTTTGAGTGGACAAGGTAGGTGGATCTGAATTATAATCCTACATACAACAACTTCTCGCGAGCATATCTTTAGGTACAATGCTTCTCTACTTCGAACTCTGTCAAACAATTTAATTTGTGAGTATTTACAAAATTTTAAGCAAACCGCAATCCTGTGGATCCTGCTTTCTGTCTTCTGCCCCTCCCCCTCATTTTCTTTAACCCCTTCTCTGCTTCATCTGCCTGAGCTGGTCACTGTCTTCATAGCTGCATGTTTCCCTTTGCCTTTGGCAGGTCAGCCCCAGGGTAGCAGCTGTCAGTCGGTAGCTGATCCAGCTCAGTCCTCTTGGCCCTGTGCTGGCAATTCTGGAGCAGAGTAGGCAGAGGAGACACATGGTAGAGCCTTTCCAGCTCCCTGACTCACACCCCCTGGAGTCAATTAGAAAACAGATGTTTAGAAGGAGAGGGCCACGGACTGGTGAGAGGAGATCAGGAGACAGAGTTCCTGAGTAACTGTCGCGTCTCAAACTTCCCAACCAATTTTTTCCCTGAAAGCTTTCTCTTCTGATTATACGTTCTCTCATCTGACACTCTCCAAAGTCATAGCTTACCAATTTTTTAGTTTCTTTTTATTTTTAATTTAAACCTTATTTTAAAAGTTTACTTATTTTAAATGATTATAATATGATCTGTTCCATAAAGTATTTAAAACGGCTTACAAGGGTGAATAAACTCTTCCATGACAGCAGAAACAGAAGAAAGGTGAAAGTAAAGGTGATTAGCAGTCCTTCTGTAAGACCTTTAGGAACGTGGAAATCTGAAAAGGCTGTGGCTGCCTCGTTTTGTAATTAAATATCAAAGCAGTGCTAAACTGTCACAAATGTGTAGGAGCTTTTCCCTTGACATTTAAAAAGTACAAATGAAGATTCTTTCCAAAAATATTCTTTGGCATTCCTTCACTGCTAATGCCCAAGAGATTGTTATGTTGAGAAGTCGGCACTGCTGGGGACACAGAAGAAAGTCAGTGATACAACAGGTCACGGGCTAACCTCAAAGCCTTGTGGAGGAAGGCATTATGATTAGCTACATGATTAACTGTTCGATAGATAAATAAGACAAGACAATGTTGTTGATATGGTTTTGGATGCAAACAACACTTCTCTGAAGTACTCTCACAGAAACGGTCCAGATTATTCTGAATAATGTGTCGACCACATTCTGATTGGAACCCATAGCAGACTTCTCGGGAGTGATTTGTACAGAAATCCTCCACTTAGGCTGATGGCACATCAGAGCAATGTGATTCTGCAAGGCCGTTTGCCAGAGGGAAAACTGCTCACGTGGGTGTAGTCTTCTGAGTTCTATCGTTCCAGATCTAATGCAGTCATTGATGAGTTTTATATCACTCTTCTCCCTTGATTTTCATGTTTTGATTTCAATGCTTTTAGTCAACACTTCATTTTCAATCTTGTTATATTTCTTCACGTGAAAAAAAATTTACCCAAATAACAAGAGCATTTAAAATGTTGCTTGCAGACATCTGCAGTACAAATGGGATGAAAAACAAATGCTATGCTATGTATCTCAAGGAGGTGCCAGTTTCACTTATGGTTATGAGTACCTGGGCTGTACCCCAAGACTGGCCATTACGCCTCTCACAGACCGGTGCTGGCTCACCTTCCTGGGGGCTCTACATTTGAATCTAGGAGGTTGTGCTTGTGGTCCAGCAGGTGTAGGAAAAACTGAGACTATCAAAGACCTAGCAAAAGTAAGTGACTTCTATATCTAGAACAAAAACATCTTTTCTGTCCCACAAACTTCATAGATGTTTCACCATTCTTATCTTAAATTTATACCATTCCTGCTGTTAAGATATTCATTGCTTTTAATAATCACATCCATTAACCCATGTAATTAATTGATGGATTAATTTCAGAATGCCTGTTGTTTGCGGGGAGGTGGATCTCAGTAAGCCCACAACTGCTTTGAATTTACATGGAACGGTATTAACTGACTAACATGTGAATGACTAACATCACTATGTGTGTGTATGAGATAAAAGTAGTGGCCAATGAAAACAAGGCATATAGTTTATGGTATTTATAAATTTGTATAAAAATAGGATCATAATGCACTGTGAAATAATCAACAAAACTATCTTAATATATGTGTATTCATACTGAGTTTTGTGAATCTCTAAATTTTGTATCTAGTTCATTTTCATATTGTAAAAGTTTTCTCTAAAGAGCACATTTTACTAATCTGGCAGTTTAAACATTAGTATTTTGTCTCATAACTCAAGAACCATATTGAAACATATTTATCTTCCAGGCCTTAGGAAAACATTATGTGACCTTCAGCTGCTTTGAGAATTTGGATTATAAGGTAAAGCTTAAACATCAATACTCAGGAAAAAATATTGTACACATAAAAAATTCATTGAAGAATGAAAGATTAGAGAAAACTTTGAGAGTCACTGATAGTAGAACCACAAATGCTATTAATTTAAACTAATAGAAACCTAGAATGTAATAGAAATTTAAAACATTATATAATTTGCTTTTAGTTCAAGTGAACTGCTTACAACAATGATTTTCAAACTTTTTGACAGCTGGATCTTTTTCAAACAAAATCTTATATGGAATATGAATATATAAAATAATTAAGAGTAATACTTTTTATTTATTTATTTGAGAGGTAGAGTTACAGTGAGAGGGAGAGACAGAGAGAAAGGTCTTCCATCTGCTGTTTCTCTCCCCAAGTGGCCACAATGGCCAGAGCTGAGCCGATCAGGAGCCAGGAGATTCTTCCCGGTCTTCCATGCAGGTGCAGGGGCCCAAGCACTTGGGCCATCTTCTGCTTTCCCAGGCCATAGCAGAGAGCTGGATCAGAAGTGGAGCAGCCGGGACTAGAACTGGTGCCCATATGGAATGCCGGCTAGTGCCGGCCCCAAGTGTAATACTTGAATACAAACTTATTTTAAGTCCTAATCTTACATATTTATTTACTATAAAAGTCTTAAGAACAATGAAACTATTGTGATACAAGTAAAAATTTGAGAGTTTATATACCTGGTAATTACAAGTAAATATGAATCACTTTGGTTTTGATAACACATTACCTAAGACATGTCTCATAATATTGTTATTAATTAAAAGATTTTTGTACCTCTGTACCTGTCACAAATTTACTCAAACTTTCAAAATACTGGAATTTACTTTCAATGGTAAGTTCATACCTTTTATATTTTACTGGTATAGTTTTATTTTTCAAAGTACATTACCTCTGAGACCCTACACTTGAAATTTGTTCATATAGCACATGTTAAAAGAAATCAATTAATACAAATAACTTATTCACTTATGATTTTTAAGACATTTACCAAATAAGAGTCTCTTTCCTCTTCCCTGGAAACTGCTTCCCAATGGGACTCAGGAGGGCTGGGTCTGGAGTGAGGTAGGGGAGGCACTTGTCTGCTGAGCAAAACTAAAAGGAAAGGTAAAAAGTGTAGTAATCGGGGCCTGTGCCATGGCTCACTTGGTTAATTCACGGCCTGCGGCTCTGGCATCCCATATGGGTGTTGAGTTCTAGTCCTGGTTGCTCCTCTTCCAGGCCAGCTCTCTGCTGTGGCCCCAGAGGGCAGTGGAGGATGACCCAAGTGCTTGGGCCCCTGCACCCACATGGGAGACCGGGAGGAGGCACCTGGCTTCTGGCTTTGGATCAGCGCAGCTCCAGCCATTGCAGCCATTTGGGGGGTGAACCAACAGAAGGAAGACCTTTCTCTCTGTCTCTCTCACTGTCTATAACTCTACCTGTCAAATAAATAAATAAATAAATAAATAAATAAATCAAGTGTAGTAATCAAGATAAACATTTTAATGCATTTTTTTTTTAAATTTTTGAAAGGCAGAGTGGACAGTGAGAGAGAGAGAGAGAGAGAGAGAGAGACAGAGAGAAAGGTCTTCCTTTACCATTGGTTCACCCTCCAATGACTGCTGCGGCCAGCGCACCGCACTGATCCGAAGCCAGGAGCCAGGTGCTTCTCCTGGTCTCCCATGGGGTGCAGGGCCCAGGCACTTGGGCCATCCTCCACTGTACTCCCGGGCCACAGCAGAGAGCTGGACTGGAAGAGGGGCAACTGGGACAGAACCGGTACCCTGACTGGGACTAGAACCCGGTATGCCGGCGCCGCAGGCGGAGGATTAGCCTATTGAGCCACGGTGCCGGCCATTAATGCAATATTTTTAAAATCAGAAATACCCCCCCTAGATCCCATAGTGAACAAACTCTCAAAATTTTGAATTAAGACATGGTCTGGTTCCTGCTTCCATGTGGGAAACACCAGTTTCTGTCTCCTTCCTGGTCTGAGGGTTTATCTCCACCTTCTCTCCATGCCATGCAACACCTGGCAGAATCCTTTCCAGTCGTCCTGACAGTGCTGTTTGTTTTGTTTTAGTTGCTATTATTGAAAATTCAACAGATTCCAATTCAGACTTTGAGCCTCTAACAAAACACTGGGGAACCCAGCCAAGCTGGATCTGCACCCTGGCACCTGGCAGAAGCCGAATAGCAGCTACGTGTTTCAGCTGGACCGCTCCACTCTAGTGCAGAATCTATTTCTTGCATAATATTGGGCCTGATACCCATCACGGGGACGGCCTACCAGCAGCTCACCGCTGATCCCAATGGTGTCTGCTTGCCCTGAAAAAGGGAGACCCAGCCTTCAGACGCTTTACGTGTATCTGCCGGAAAAGTTGTTGTAAAGACTCTTTACGCTTTATGCGATAAATGGTAGTCGTGGAAGCGGTGCTGTGCTGGTCTTGCAGTCAGTCGTTGGCGGCAGCTCTTCATTTGCTGTTTCTGTGAGCACCAGCATTTGTTATTCCATGTTTAGGCTCTTAGAAGAGACCGGAGGAAGAGTTGATTCGTCCAGAGGCTAAGCATCTACTGCTTTTTTAGCCCTACAAAAGAGAAAAAAAAAAAAAAAAAGAAATCTGGAGGGAGGCAATGCAGTTGTTTGTTTGGCTTGGTTAATATGGAAGAATATATATCAAATTGATATCCCGGTAAAATCTCGTACCTTTATAACAATTTCAGTATTCATTCTCCTCCCTCCCCAAAGATAGTGGGAAAATTCCTCTTTGGAGTGGTTCAGTCAGGAGCCTGGTGCTGCTTTGATGAATTCAATCAAATCAATGTGGAGGTTCTTTCTGTCCTTGCTTCACAGATCCTAACAATTAAGTCTGCAAAAGCCAGCTACTCTGTCAGGTATTTGTTGAGTACATATTTGCACTGTTTGAGTAGAAATCTGATTCACATTTGCTGTTTAGTTAATGGTTAAATATTTGTTCTGCAATATGTATTTGGGTCTTTCGATTTTTTTTTAAAGTACGTATCAAAAGGGATGGCACTGTCCAGTGTTTGATTTACTAGAAAAACAATGTGAAAATGTGCATTGAACTTTCAGGCCAATTTGAGGTATACAAATGGGCATCCAGATTTTGAAATAGTCTTTGGGTCTACCATGACACTAATGCAAATGTGTTCTAAATACTTTTTCTCAACTTAAATCCTCTTACTACCTCTTCATCTTAGGCTATTATATTTGAAGAAACCAGCATTTTGGTTTTTTTCTTTATAATCTTTTTAACAAAACAGAATCTTACCACATACCTGAAGCTCCCTTTTATCTCATTATTCTAATTTAATGTGCTTTTATGCAATGACAGTATGTGCAGCTTATGATGACTAAGGTTTATGATAGACTATCAGACATTTTTTCTCTTCAGATAAATTCAGGAACTCATGTGGTTGACTTGATAGATATGAATTAATTTGCTGGTATAGTTTCTGTTATAATCTGATATTTCCAGCTCAAACCAATGTTCAGTAACTCGTGCCTTTAGTCTCATAGATGTTGTTCAAACTGATAGAGCTTGTGTTCCAGACCTCACAAATCTATGATGAGAGCTGGGGGTCACAATAACCCATATTTTATGAATTCTTTGCTATACCTCAACCCCTGAAAAGTTTTCCCCAATTATGTTCAGGGAGTCCCCAGGTTTTATCCCGTTGTTCCTCACATATTTTGACCACTCTCTGTGATAGTAGTTGACCAACAAAGCACTACAGAATGTCTCTGCATTGTCTCTACTACTGGTACCAACTGTAGGGCAGCGATGTCCCTACCGAAAGTTTGGTTTCACAGTCCTCCTGAAGGTCTCTAGCCAGAGGCTGGGAGGACTTGGAGGGCAGGCTGTATTCCATGCTAGTGGAGGAACTCTCTGCTGTGCCTCACTCTGTGCTCCTTTACTTTTATTCCTAAAGATCTCTGAGGTCCTTTTCACTGAGTAGGTCAACTCAGATGGGTGCCTTCTAGGCTCAGATCCCAAAAAGCTCTTCAGACATCTTTAGCCATAATCAAATAATAGCCAAATCCTAGCAGGAGTCACAACTGTGGCTCAAGATGAACCTTTTCTTTCTCCTTTGTTTTTCCTGGTGTGTTCTGCTTGGGTTTACATTTAACATTGCCTTCAGAAAGCTCCCAGATTCACATGTAGTTCTGACATCCTATAGCCTAGATAAAGACTCTCTGAATAATGTCTTGTAGGTTTGTACTGGAAGGAAAGGAAATTCGTATCAATATGTCTTGTGCGATATTTGTCACCATAAGTCCTGGGTAAGTGTCAGTGAATCTGGTGGGAATGAATACAGACCAAAATCTTTTTCTTAAATCTTAGCCACAGTTGGATAAGATGTCTGATATCACATGTCGCTTACCTTCAACCACCCCTGGAGTCTCCTTCCACTAAACCATTTATGAACAGCTACAACTCCACACTTTTCCATAAAGATAGCCTCACATTTAGCTTATGACCAAGGGGTGTTTTCACTTCATGACTATCTAGAGAAAGAAAAAGTTCAGCAGTTTCTCACGAAGAGGACACAGGAAAAAAAAAATGCTAAGTGGCAGGAGGAATAAGAGTATGATGGTTCCTGGGAGTGGAGGCTGGGCAGGTTTAGTACATATCTGATTGAACACTGCAGTGTCCAGTGAATCATCTGGAACTGTTGTGAAATGAATTGTAGGAAGAGGCACAGGAAGAAGAATTAGACCAGGAGGCTCTGTGAGATGAAAAGGTCAATAGAAACCATCTTGTGAGCCAATTTTCCAGATAAAGGTTGTATAGAAATCTGATAGAATTATTTGGTGGAGGGGATGTGTATTATATGGTTTCTCATTTGAAATATTGAAAAATTATTTTTGTTTCTCTCCCCCTCCCTTAAGATATCCAGGTCGAGAAGAGCTCCCACATAACTTAAAGTCTTTGTTTCGCCCAGTGGCAATGATGGTACCCTATTATCGAATGATTACTGAAATCATTATGTCTTCAGTTGGTTTCAAATCTTCAAAATTACTCTCTGGAAAGCTAGTCAACCTTTATGAATTAGCTAGCACACAGCTCTCACAAAAGGTGAAAAAAAAATGTTTCATTTCCCCAAGTATATAAATGTGATTGTGTATGAATAAAAATGTTAAAATAACTTTAGTAGTATTTATCTAGTATTGGTCCAGGAATAATATGGGAAAATACAAATAATGGTGCTAGAGTCCCTGTCAACACCTCAAGTCCATAAACCAATTTGAACATTAGGGAAAATGTAACCCAATCAAGATTGCAAATGGAAATTTCCTCAAAATCTATAAATTATACAACTCCATATAAGAAAGCCAACACTTAGAGCAGTGGTTTCAAAGCTTATTTTGTCTTGCCTCATAGTTTCTAATTACATAAGAAGACCTCCAAATGTTTATGGAAACTAGAAAAATTAAGTGATTAAAAATATAAAGTTTATTTTTCAACAAGAGCTCTAGTATAAGCCATGATAGCAGCCAGTTAGTCCATCCCTAAAGAACAGAGGGTCTTGGAAACTTAGCCATGTCACTGCAGTCTTTTTTTTTTTTTCTTTTACATTAATAACTGGAGAAAGGTTGAAGATTGGGAACCAAAGGAAAGTCACAAGGATGATAAAGTGGATGTGTGATGATTTCCCAGTGAAACTCTGACCAAATTGTCCTTATTTGATGAGAGAAATGAACAGAAATAGTGTCATGGTAGCGAAGGACTCTGGTCAAGCTTTTCTGGGCATTTTTCTAATATAACATTGACTAACTTTGTCAAAAACACTTTCTTTCCTGGTAAGTCGAGGTTATTGTTCTTTGGCTCACCAGAAAGTCAAGAAGCACAAAAATTTAAGCATCCCATAAGACTATTGCCATGACCTCTGCCCTTGACTGATCTGCTTTTGCTTTGACTCGACCACTTCCACCTCTTGGTAGCCATTGCTTTGATCGTGCCTTGTCTTCAGGGTTGTGCTATTAAAGCCGTGTTTCATCTCCTGTTCCAATTCTTTGAAGAAGTGCTTCAGGATCTTGATCCAGCTTGCTTAAAAATTTTCATTAAAAGTTCTTCTCTTATCTCGAGTTGATATGGGTACAATAGTTTGGGCACAGAAAGTTTGCTCCATTTTAACTTTTCAGTCACAGTGTATAGGCTAAACCAATTTGTATTTGTTATTGGCTATTTTTTTCCTGCTGTTAATCTTTGCTTCCCTTCAGTAAGGCATAGATAGTAGTAAATTTTTTTTTTCCACAAATTGATTTGGATGGTCAGTGCCACAAGCATCTTCAACATCATCTTGTCCCTTCTTACTCATTTGTAAACTGATGATTTCTTTGAGTCATTGTCCCTGTAACTTCTCATAAAGCATCAGTGATTTTACCATCCTCCACCCAAGAGTTGCCATAAATTGATGTTTGTTCTTGCTTTAATTTTAGCAAAATTTATGTTACTCTGATAGGGACTCTTTTCAAACTGATTTTTTTTATGTCTTAAACTAGATCTTACTCAGTTGTGTTTTGGCAAGTTAATACAAATTTACCTTGGTACAAAAAATTTTTTTGAAATCTGATGCATGGTTTTTCATGATGTGAATTTTCTATGAACTTTTTAAAGACCCCCTCATATGTCTGGTGTGGGGATACAGAACCTGAATTTCTAAGAAGTTCCCCAAGTGTTACTGACGCCAGCATAATGAGTATTTGTTTCTAGCCCAAAATGCTTTGGTCAGCTAATCACATTTCCTCCAAAATGCTCCTCTTTTTAATATGATTTCAATTCCTCCATTTCTAGTTCAGAGAAAATTTGATTCAGATGTCGATAGTTTTTTAACTCCCTTAGTACCTGTTACTCCTTTCTTTTGAGACCAAAAGACTTTTGTGAGCACCAGTTTAGGGGAGGGATGAGAGAATTAGAAGCAAAAGTTAGTGTCTCTGGGATTCGTATCTTTGTTTCTCATCGTAGCATAGATGATCAGTAATTTAACTTCATACTGTGGCATTTATTTTCAAAATCTTCCATTTTCCCCACAGATATTTTAGTAACTCAAAAATTTTAAATTTTGTACTTAAAAAATGTTTAAGTCACATACAGAGTATGCATATTTATAGGGTACCATGTGATGTTTTGATACATGTCTACATTCAGTTACATTGTGTAATGTCCAATGAGCATAAACATATCTACTCAAACATGTAGCATTTCTTTATAGTGAAAACATTCAAAATCTTATTTCTAACTTTCTTTCAAAGACAACTATATACTATATTAACATTACCTATAGTCACCCCACAGGGCAGTAGAGTCCCAGAACTTCTTAAAACTTCTACTTCATTGTAACTTAATACCCTTTAATCAACCTTTGCCCTTCTTTTTCCTCTTTTTCCTTTAATCAACCTTTCCCCTCTCTTCTTTTCCCTCCTCAGCCCCTGGTAACAGCCATTGCACTTTTAACTTATTTTTTAAAGGTTTTGTTTATTTATTTATTATTTGAGAGGAGGAGTTACAAAGAGGGAGAGAGAGAGAAAGATCTTTTATCCACTGGTTCTCTCCTCAAATGGTCACAATGGCCTGAGCTGAGCCAATCCAGAGCCAGCAGCTGGGATCTTCTTATGGGTCTCCTACCTGGGTGCAAGGACCCAAGCAATTGGGCCATCTTCTACTGCTTTCCCAGGCCATAAGCAGGGAACTGGATTAGAAGAAGAGCAGCCAGGACTAGAACCAGCACCCATATCGGAGGCCAGCACTGCAGGTGGAAGCTTAACCTACTACGCCACAGTGCTGGCCCTAGTATTTTTAGCTTCTATGAGATCAGTTATTTCTTTAGACTCCACATATGTAATAACTCAATTTTTTAATATTTGATAGGATCATTATCATTTTGGCTTGCGGTTTCTGAAGACAGTTCTAATAATTGCTGAGAGGAAAAAACAGGAATTTAACAGGTAAGTTGTTTTGAATTGAATTTTAGGTGAAAGAGAATTGTACATCCATGGAGAAAATAAGTTGTGGAATTTTTTTTAATAATGAATCCCCTCCTTGGTTCTGGTGAGACAGTTTTTTTTTTTTTAAGATTTATTTATTTATCTGAAAGGCAGAGTTACAGAGAGAGAGAGGTCTTCTGTCCAATGGTTCACTCCCCAATTGACCACAATGGCCAGAGCTGCGCCAATCCGAAGCCAGGAGCAGGAGCTTCTTCCAGGTCTCCCATGCGGGTGCAGGGGCCCAAGGACTTGGGCCATTTTCTACTGCTTTCCCAGGCCATAGCAGAGAGCTGGTCCAGAAGAGGAGAAGCCGGGTCTTGAACTGGCACCCAAATGGGATGTTGGCACTTCAGGCCAGGGCATGAACCTGTGCTACAGCACTGGTCCCAGTTCTGGAATTTTAAGTAAATTTGACAAAACAGGGAGCTGGAGTGTCACAGTAAAATACGACAAGTTATTTAAGGATACAGAGAAAGGGAAGGAAGTATGCACAAAATTACTCAGTACTTGTCCCCAATACAGTGTTGTCTCCTTGTTTTCTTAAAGTGCTTTATCTTTATACAGTGAAAAAGTAATGGAATGAAAGAGCTCATTTAGAGGAACATAACTTTTTAACAACTTTATTGATTTATTTGAAAGTTACAAAGAGAGAGAGAGAGAGAGAGAGAGAGATCCTCCACCTGCTGGTTCACTCCTCAGATGGCTGCAATAGCTAGGGTTTGGCCATGCCAAACCCAAGAATTTCATCCAGATCTCCTGCATGGACCATCTTCTGCCTTTCCCAGGCCATTAACAGGGAGCTGGATCGGAAGTGGAGTGACTGGGACACGAACTGGCACCTATATGGGATGCCAGCATTGCAGGCAGAAGCTTTCCCAGCTTTGCCACAGTGCTGGCCCTAGAAAAGCAATAAATGTAAGCATACAGTGGCCCTCCATAGACATAGGCTCTGTATCCATGGATCCAACTAACCATGGATTGAAAATATTTGGGGGGAAAAAACCTAGGTAAGAATGATCATGTACAGACTGTTTTCTTGTCATTATTCCCTGAACAATACAGTATAACTATTTAGGTAGCATTTACATCATAGTGGGTACTATAAGTGATCTGGAAATGATTTAAGGTGTGTGGGAGAATTCGCATAGATTATATGCGGGCACTACACCATTTTACGTGAGGGACTTGAGCATCTTTGGGTTTTGGTATCCAAGGGAATCCTGGCACTGGTCCCCTACTGGTACCAAGGTATGACTGTATCTGTATAAGAAATGTGTGAAATGCAATGAGGAAAATTCTGAAACAGGATTCAGCAACAGAAATTGAAATGTAACTAAAATCATACTCCATTTCTGTAATTATTATAGTATCTTAAAGAACTTAACATAAAAGTTCAACTGCTATAAATATTAATTTATGCATGAAAATGCAACCTCAGTAAAAATAACAAAAGTATTTTGTTTTTTTAGGCAAGATGATGCTAAAGTTAATATGGAAAAATAAACCTGGCTAGAAAAATACAAAAAAGTAAGAACAATGAAGGAGAAATATCCCTTTAAGTACTAAGTTGTATTTTAAAGGTTCAGTAATGAAAATATTATGATATTGGCTTATGAATAGAAACCATTCTATTATAAGTAAATGCCTCTATTATAAATAAACAAACAAACCATTGAAGCAGAATCCAAAGTATAGAATTAGAACTACTTGCTTTGGCCATTGAGCATATCATAAATCTGGGGTTAAGAATCAACTTTTAGTAAATGACATTGACAAAACTGAGCAATGTGGGTAAAAAAAAAAGTTGGAGGGGCCGGCGCTGTGGCATAGCAGATAAAACCACCACCTGCAGTGCCGGCATCCCATCTGGGTGCCAGTTTGAGACCTGGTTGCTCACTTACGATCCAGCTCTCTGCTGTGGCCTAGGAAAGCAGTAGAAGATGGCCCATTGCTTAGGCCCTTGAACCCACCTAGAAGACCCAGAAGCAGCTCCTGGCTTCAGTATGACCCAGTCCCAGCCATTGGGGCCAGTAGGGGAATGAACCAGTGGATGGAAGATCGATCCATCTCTCTCTCTCTCCATCTCTCTGTGTGTAACTCTGCCTTTCAAATAAATACTTTTTAAAAAAGAGTAGTCAATAAATATTAGTGATTTTTGTCATGAATCAAAGACTATCACACCCTCATTTTTAAGAAAGGCACCAATCGACAAGATGATAGGAAAACTGTTCTACCTCTCCATCTCTAAAATTATATCATACCACACATGGTCACTTATTTTCCTTTTGGTTGCATGTTCAGTATATCCTGAAATATTTAATGGATGAAATATTGTTAAAGAGTAAATCGTATGTCATGAGAGAATGTCTATGTGTTAGGAGACTTTGTGAAAATTAACAGAAGACTCAAGTTGACTTGAATGGTAGATATTGTCTGTTGTTTGGCCCAATTGGAAAACCCAGAAGTGGGGCAAGATGTGGTTGCTTTGATAAGATTTCAGCTTCATTTTTATGAGATACTCTCAACTCTGCGCTCGTCCACGTACTGACTTATCTTCAGGCTGGCCTCCTGGCTGGTGGCAAGTAGGCTTCTAATGACAGCTGGGGTTGTCTGTGCCATTGAACTTCATGGTGAATGGAAGGTCATTTGTTGGCCCTTGAGTCACTGTGTCCAACTCACTTCCATGCTCCAGTTGACCACCACTGAGCTTATGTTCCTCAGAGAGTATCTCTTATCCCACATGTTCACTTTCCCAAACTCACTTGCAACTGTGACTTTGATGCATAACTCCAAATCTGACACAGCTACTCCAGAATCTGAATCTGCAGCCAGTGAAAGAGGAAACTGGAAATGTACAGAATCCGTTCTGGTGGGGGTGACAGTAATAGCAGTGTCCAAGCCAATTACCAGAAATAGCAGCAGCAGGGAGCAGCTGTAGAACTGACACCAGGGATCCACTGCTGCCCTAGGAACTGACTGTCCCCTGGATCCACTGATGGTGGCAGTCATTTCTTTGCAAGACCAGTTGTACATAGTATGATTTTGGCTCCTGTTCCAACCTCATGTCCTGAAGCCTAGTTCTGACCCTCCTAGATAGTAAATTGGCATGTTACTTTATATTTTATATAAGCCTAAATTCATTTCTGTTATTTGCAACTAAAAGCCCTTGCTGATAACAGTGCCCATCCCTGAGTCAGTGACTGAGGAATGGCATTACTGGTATTACTGGTATTGTTCTAGGTGAGTTAGAATCTGTCCCTGGAGCTGGGGACCTGATCAGTCCCACCCAAACGACATGGCTGCTATGCAGATAGGGAGAGGAGGGAAGGACAGCAGATAGCTACCCTAGATGGTATTTAATGTCAGCAAACAGACCTGTTAACTTGTTTGTGTTCTATTGATAAAGTGATACATCTGAAGCAGATGAAACTCGGATCATTATCGAGGCTGTAAGAGAAGCTAGTTTATCGAAATTTTCCCCTGAAGATATCCCACTCTTTGAAATGATTATAAGAGATATTTTTCCTGGAGTGACAACTGCAAAAGTAGATCTACCTGCCTTGGAGGTAATAAGACCTTTGAAAATCATTATGGATTATTTAGCTGTGGAATATCAATTAAGTTTAATAAACTAGATGTAAACTGAAAATACTGTAGTTTTCAAGCAATACTCTATTCACATTGTAATTTGAGGGATAAAAATACTTAAAGATTTAGAGAAAGTGTTAAGACGCGGTTTGGGACGCCCAAAGCTCGAGTCCCTGCTCCAGTCCTGATTCCAGCTTCCTGCTCATGCAGAACCTGTGCGGCAGCAGGTGGATGGCTCAGGTAGTTGGGTCCCTGCCACCCGTGTGGAAAACACAGGTTGAGTTCCCAGCTTTTTTTTTTTTTTTTTTTTTTTGACAGGCAGAGTGGATAGTGAGAGAGACAGAGAGAAAGGTCTTCCTTTTTGCCGTTGGTTCACCCTCCAATGGCCGCTGCGGCCGGCTCATCACGCTGATCCGAAGCCAGGAGCCAGGTGCTTCTCCTGGTCTCCCATGCGGGTACAGGGCCCAAGGACTTGGGCCATCCTCCACTGCCTTCCCCGGGCCACAGCAGAGAGCTAGCCTGGAAGAGGGGCAACCGGGACAGAATCCGGCGCCCCGACCGGGACTAGAACCCGGTGTGCCGGCGCCGCAAGGTGAAGGATTAGCCTGTTAAGCCACTGCGCCTGCCGAGTTCCCAGCTTTTGTCTTTAGCTTGGCTCAGCCCCAGCTTTTGTGGGCATTTGGGGAGTAAATCAGCAGATGGGAGATTGATTCTCATATTTTCTATCTCTCTGTGTGTGCCCCCTTCACCTTCTCCCCCTCCCTGCATCCCTTTCAAATAAATAAAAATTTTATAAAACGTTTGAGGATTTATAGTTCCCCGTGGGGAAGACACACAGTGTTCAGACCAGTGTGTCTGCAGGCAAGGGAGGCCATCACATGCGTTGTTTCTCAGTTCCCTCACATTTCCAATGAGATCGATGTGTCTGGTCTTTCTATTTTGAAGGAATATTTTGAAAATCAAATTAGTCAGATTTAGGAGAAAAGACTTAAAATGTAACTAATGGCATGGGGCACCCTTTTAGTGTTTCTCTTATCTATACAACCTTGTAGACATTGCCTTAGTCTTAACAGGATTTAAATGTAGGTTCCTGCCACCTCTCCCTTCCCGGCCCCTGGATCCCAGTGTGCATCTGTGAGCACCAGAGTGGCTTTCCTAAAGCATGTCCAATCACATGTTGGATCAACATTGCCTGTGGTATAAAATCAGAGAAAGAACTACACAGTGTCCCGCCCAGTTGACTCAGATGCACGCCACATACAGCCATGAATATTTTATAGGAAGACTATGATTTTATTTCACCTGTGTGAAAGTGTTTAGCCAGTCGATGACCTGTCCAGAATCTCCTCTGCTCATGCTGATCGCCCTCCTCTCCTCTGCCGCACACATTCCTGTTCCCTGTGACTTGTTGGCTTGTGCTCAGGTTTGTAGGATAGGGGCAGAGAATTCCAAAGCTCTACATCCAGGTCTTTCTGAAGCTCAGGCTTTCAGAGCTCATGACCTCCATGGGAAAGAGGTTGCTCTTGTAAAGAATGCTCTCAGCTGATTGCCTGCAGTTAGTTTGCAGGAGGAGCTCCTTTTTCTCCGTTGACTGTCCTGCTGAGCGTCTCCTACGGCTGCTTTGCTGTCTCATTGCAAGAACATAAGTGATGAAATTCAAAGTGTGCAACATCAGTGGGAGAGAAAGGACAATCCAGTCTTCTGTAGGCATAGCTACTGTTGGCATCCACAGTGGGCAAACCCTCCTCTAGAAGGCAGCATGATCGCCCTGACCATTTCTTTGTGTTTTTCCAAGCTGCAGTCACTTGGTATTTTAGTGTTTACCATGTCATGTTTTCCATCCTGTAAATTTTTTATGCTGGCACAGAATATTCTTAACAGTGAGACATTAAAATAGTCATTACAGAATGAAAAACCTGCCTTTATGATGCTTAGAGTCACAAAGGATATAGAAACTGCATTTTCTTCCAGTGTGGGATAGCCGCAGGTGGACTCTGGTGCCAGCTAGTTTTTAAATACATGTTAAAACATGAGACCTGTGGGAGGGTTTATGAATTTGCTACCAGGGATCTATGAACATAAAATTCTGTATATTAAATTTTCCTCAACAGAGTAATGATTGTTTCATTATTCTCGGAGACAGAATTATTATCCTAAAGCATAGTAATTTGTGCCTAGTTAAGAGAGAGTTGGAAGATTCAAATTTAAGAGTTCAGTTTGCAGTAGATTTTAAATGAATATTATTTTTCTTTTAGAAAGTAATATTTATCGCAGCGCAACAATTGGGCTTACAGCATTGGCCATCCCAGAAAGAGAAGATCATACAGCTGTATAATCAGCTTCAGGTAAGTGTAGAAATGCATTTGGCGATTATTCTTTAAAATAAAGTGGCTTATTGATTAACTCTTTCCCTGGATTGTATTATTTGACTTGTTACCTTAGCTCTCAACAAATTAAATCTTTTCACTCCATCCAGTTAATGCATACTTACAAACCCCCTAGAAATGTGGTGTAAAATATTCTGCATATGATTGTGGTACTGCTTTGAATTTCCTATTCTTCATGAATAAACCTTTTGGGAAAGCACCAAGATGTGCATTTCCCTGATGGCTAGTAAGATTGTACATCCTTTTGTAAGTTTCTTTGGCCATTTGATTTTCTTCTAATTGCCAGATTATATAATAGCTTCATCATTCATTTGGTTTCTTTTTCTTAGTAAATGTGTACCATTTTCCCTATGTATTCTAAATCATAATTCTTTATTGGATATGTGCATTGCAAATAAATTATCTAAGTCTTAGATTTTTGGGAAATATTCAGTTGTACATAAAGATATTTAATGAAGTAAAACTTATCAATCTTCTTTATAATTTGTGTTTTTGTGTGCCATTTTAATAAATATCCTATTTTCATAAATGTATTTTCTATAAATTTTTTCTAAAAGTTTTAGATATTTGTAATTCCCATTTTCAAATCATCTGGAGTTTATTTTTAAGATGTCAGGTAAGGATCTATTTTTCCCCATATGAATAACCATTTTTCCCAACCTTTTCTCACTGATGAGCTACTTGTATCAATACCAAGTTTTCACATCTGCTAGGGTTGATTTATTTCTTTCTTCTGTTTCCTTCTTCTGTACCTATATCACAGAGTCTTCATTATTATAGCTTTGTGGCAAGTCTGTTTTTTTTAAAGATTTATTTATTTATTTGAAAGTCAGAGTTACACAGAGAGAGGAGAGGCAGAGAGAGAGAGGTCTTCCATCCGCTGGTTCACTTCCCAATGGGCCGCAATGGCCAGAGCTGCACCGATCCAAAGCCAGGATCCAGGAGCCTCCTCCAGGTCTCCCACTCGGGTGCAGGGGCCCAAGGACTTGGGCCTTCTTCCACTGCTTTCTCAGGCCATAGCAGAGAGCCAGACCAGAAGAGGAGCAGCCGGGACAAGAACTGGCGACCATATGGGATGCCAGCGCTTCAGGCCAGGGCGTTAACCACTGCCCCACAGCACCGGCCCCTGTAGCAAGTCTTTATATCTGATGATGCCAATCTTCCACCTTTGTTATTTTCAAAACTTTCTGAACTGTTTTTGACCCCTTCTCTTTGTCAGGGTTTTTAGAATCAGCCTGTTGGTATCTATCAAAAAGTGCTATTCAGGTTTTGAGATAGAATTAAATTAATAATTGTAACGATAGTTTATACCTTAGGGTAACACATCTTTTCCTCCATGTACATGTTCGTCAAGATTCTACTCTGCTTATAAGCAAAGGAGTTAGCCTGCCAGAGTTCATTCCAGTAGAAGAAGCTGGACTCCTGGGTCAGAAACACAGAGCAGTTCTACAGCAATAGCAGTAGGCAGAGTAACATCCTATGTGTCAGTTCCCCAGAACCCATGGGGGAACACGAGGGCCCGGTCACACTGCCCACGTGGTAAGCTGTGTCGCGTGAGAAGCAGCCTGAGCTCACAGGAGGACTGGCACCACAGTGCCCAACTTTTCTCCATGAAAGAGATATTTGGGTTTGGCTGGGTTTGTTTTGTTTTACTCTGGATTTGAAATGAACTTGTCCTTTACCCCGGAGATGCTATCCATGTCTTCCAGAACTGTTTAGTCATCCTTGAGAAGATTGTCCTGAACAGAGCTGCCAAAGCCTTGGCTGAGAAGTTGTGTAGAAATGCCAGCCACCATTAAAAGTTGTCTCCCAGCGATACTTACCTCTCGTTGATCCACTTTTTTTTTTTTTTTTCCTGGTCATTTTAGCATTAACCTAGTCAGTAAAAGCAGAAGCCAGATAACAATAGAATGAAGAATAATTTGAAGGAAGAATCAGTCCATTGGTGGAGGCAAGGATACATTTGTAAATCAACTTTAGAACAGTTCATGAATGGTTGTGTCTGTAAATTGTGTTTTAGGTGTGTGTTGGAGTGATGGTGGTGGGCCCAACAGGTGGGGGAAAGACGACAATCAGAAGAATCTTAGAAAAGGCATTGCTGCTGTTGCCAGTTGCGGACTTCTTATCACTTACGGAAAGAGAATCTGCCTCAAAGGTAAGTGATCTACTGAAGTGTTTCTCCACTCATTCTTTCTGCTTCAGTTAAAATTTTGTGTTCTCTTTACATAGGTATTAAGTTTATTGCTAGGAATTTTTTAGTTATTGTAATGAGTGGAATTTTTAAATTCAAATCTCAAACTGTTTATATCTAATATAAAATAAAACTATTATATATTTATTTCATATCTACCCACCTTACTGTTTAATTTTCTAGGTATTAATTGAGTCATCTTCAAATAAAAATAATTTTATTTCCAATATTTGTAACTCATATTCTTGTCTTATTGAATTGATTTACTCCCACAAGGCAAGGTTAACTGGAATATTTGTTTCTTAACTTATCAGGAATGCAATTAATATTTCTGCATTTAATGAGATGTTTGGTCATAGTCTGTAGTAAGTGTTCTTTATCATAATTTGGATGTTTCTATTCCCATTCTTTAGCTTTTGACTATTAGAATTTATTAAATGATTTTTGGCATCTTTTTTTGATCTTTTAACTGATTAATGTGATAAGTTATGTTAATAGATTTACTAAGCTCCTACTTAGTCGTGATATATTTTCATTCAATATAAATTCCAGTAAATAGTATACTTCAATTATCTTATTTAAAGATTTATTGTTGGAAAATGTATTGCAAAATCTTAGAAAGTCAGGCTTTCAGTTATGGATTTTTTCAGTTAGCATAAAAAAAATCTTCCTTTAATATCATTCATACAGTGGTTTACAATTTTTTTTAAAAGATTTATTTATTTATTTATTTGAAAGAGTTACAGAGAAAGAGGAAAAGATCTTCCATCCACTGGTTCATTCCCCAGATGACTGTAAAAGCCAGGGCTGGGCCAGGCCGAAGCCAGGAGGCAGGAGCTTCATCTGGATCTCCCACTTGGGTGGCAGGGGCTCAAGCACTTGAGCCATTTTCCGCTGCTTTTCCCAGGCCATTAGTAGGGAGCTGGGTCGAAAGTGGAGCAGCCCGGACACAAACAGGCACCCATGTGGGCTGCCAGCATCACAGGGAGATGGTTTTACATGCTGTGCCACAGTGCCAGCCCCAGTTCACAATTCTTTTTTTTTTTTTTTTTTTTTTTGACAGGCAGAGTGGACAGTGAGAGAGAGAGACAGAGAGAAAGGTCTTCCTTTTGCCATTGGTTTACCCTCCAATGGCCGCTGCAGCTGGCGCACCGCGCTGATCCGAAGCCAGGAGCCAGGTGCTTCTCCTGGTCTCCCATGGGGTGCAGGGCCCAAGCACTTGGGCCATCCTCCACTGCACTCCCGGGCCACAGCAGAGAGCTAGCCTGGAAGAGGGGCAACCGGGACAGAGAGAACCATGTGGGGATAGAGTTAGTTGACTTCTTTTGGTTGCCTTTTATTTCTTTTCCTAGGTATTTTCCTAGAACTTCCTAGGAGTACAGTGTTTAGTAGCTGTAGTGAAAAAGCAAATCCTTGTCTTTTTCCTGATGTTAGAGAAAAAGCTTTTGGTCTTCCAGCCTTGAATATGAATTTTCACTGTTGAGTTTTACGTAAATATCCCTTGCCATGTTAAGTAAGTTCTCTTTTATTCCTAGTTTTCTTAATGTTTTTATCATGAAAATGTAGGAAATGTGGTCACTTGGTTTTTTCTTTGACTCTTGATATGATCATGTGATTTCTTTCCTTTGTTCTATTATTGTGGTGTATTGTATTTTTACTGTCTTGTATCTTTTTTGTTCCTCAGTTATCCTGGTATTGGCTTCTATTATGTTTGATTTTTTTCTAGTATACCCTTTTAATCCATTTCTTTTTCTGTATGTTTTTAGTCATTTTCTCAGTGGTTACCTTCGTGGTAATTGTAACTGTATTTAAAGATAGAGCCTTTTTTAAAAAAATTATTTATTTGAAAGACAGAGTTACAGAGAGGCAGAGAGAGAGAGAAAGAGAGAAAGAGAGAGATTCCATTTGCTGGTTCACTTCCTAAATGGCCACAGTGGTCAGAGTTTGACCAATCCAAAGCTTGGAGCCAGGAGCTTCTTCTGGGTCTCCCATGTGGGTGTGGGGGCCCAAAGACTTTGGCCAACCTCCACTGTTTTCCCAGGCACATTAGCAGGGAGCTGGATTGGAAGTGGAACAGCAGGGACTCGAACCAGCGCCCAAATGGGATGCCAGCACTGTGGCATAGCAGCCCCTAAAGATAGAAACTTATTTTTTTAAAAGAGTTATTTATTTATTTGAAAGTCAGAGTTACACAGAGAGAGGAGAGGCAGAGAAGAGAGGTCTTCCATCTGATGGTTCACTCCCCAGTTGGCCACAACTCTCCAATTGGCCACAACGGCTGGAGCTGCACCGATCTGAAGCCAGGAGCTTCCTCCAGGTCTCCCACATGTGTGCAGGGGTCCAAGGACTTGGGCCATCTTCTACTGCTTTCCCAGGCTATAGCAGAGAGCTGGATTGGAAGTGGAGCAGCTCGGACTCAAACTGGCGCCCATAAGGGATGCTGGCGCTTCAAGCCAGAACATTAACCTGCTGTGCCACAGTGCTGGCCCCAAGATAGAGCCTTTAAAAAGATGACTGATTTAAGATGAGGCTGTTGGGAGTGGGCCTACTCCAATCTGACTGGTGTCCTTATAAAAAGAGGAAATTGGGAAACAGAGAGACACCAAAGATGTGTGCATGCCCAAAGAGAAGACCTCATAAGGACACAGTGGGAAGGCGGTCAGCCTACAAGCTGGGAGAGGCCTCAGGGAAATCACGCTACAGACACCTCACCTTGGACTTCTAGCTCCAGAACCATGAGCAAGTAAATTTCTATTGTTTAAGACCCCTACCCTGGGTTTGAAAAAAACAAATATACAGTAGCCTGTGTAAATACCAATCTAGTTTGCATCAACACCAACTTAGCTTGAGTAGCCTAATTGATTCCACTCCTATCCAGTTCCATCCCATTTTGTGTTGTTATTGTCACAAAATATTGACACTATATTTATATATTGAGTTTCCATTAACACAGATTTATCTTTACTATTTATACATTTATCTTGTAAATCATACAGGAGAAAAAGAGAAGTTAAAAGCCAAAAACACAATGATACTCACTTTTGTATTTAGCTGTATATTTACTTAACCAGAGCTCTTTTCACACTGCTTTCAGTTACTATCTTGTATTTTTATGCTTCACACTAAATCATTTATCCCTTTAGCATTTCTTCTAGTGCAGGCCTCCCAGGAATGAACTGTATAGATTATGTCATTCTGAGATTATTTTAGTTTCTCCTTCACTTGTCAAGGACAGTTTTGCTAGACGCTGAGTTTTTACTCTACAGTTTTTTCCTTATTTTTAGCTTTTTGTCATCCCATGCCTTCTGGGCTGCATGCTCTATGATGAGAATTATCTCTTCATTTCATTGAGGATTCCTTGCATGTTATGAATGGTTTCTCTCACAGCTTTCAAGATGCTCTCTTTGCCTTTGGCCATTGACAGTTGTCTCGATGTGGATCTAATTGACTTTGCTTTGTTTTTGGTGTCTGTTTTTGGATGTTTTTCATGTCTTTCATTAATTGGGAGATTTTTGACCAGTATTTCTAAATGCGTTTCTACTCTTTGTCTCTTTTCCTTCGGCTAGAATTTCTATAATTCATAGGTTGAAACACTGTATGATATTTTATAGGTCCCCTTAACTCCATTTTTTTTTTTTTGGTCTTTCTTTTTTGCTCTTCATAATGGATAATTTCAACAACCCTATGTTCAAGTTTGTTGATCCTTTTTTTCTGTCTGCTCAAATCTACTGTTGAATGCCTCTGTTGAATTTTTCATTTCAGCTATGACATTTTTCAAGTCCATAATTTCTTTTTTTTTTCATACTTTCTATCTCCTGACTAATAATATCCCCTACTTATTCTTACATCATTTCCCAGTCTCCCCACACTTGGCTTTGTGCTGGAATAGTTCATCTCTGATTAAGCACTCTGAACCTGGGGATCACTTGCTTAAGGTCTGATCACATCTTTTCACACATGTATCTTGACTGTGTGTGGCTTTCATGATTCTTTATATATCCAGTTTATTTTGAATGTTTTTTAATTTTGCAAAGATTCCCACTCCACTAATCTCTGAGGCCCTCAGTGGTCTGTTTCACGTCTCTACCTGTAATTCCCTGGCCCAGGGTCCACTGAGTCCGTAGTTTTACTGCAGAAGTGCTGCCTCTTTTCCTACCTGAGATCTGCCTTAGAAGGACCCAAAGACCAGTTCTTCAGGCAGTATTCAGACAGGTAAAATGTTATAATTATGATCTGGTTGGGTGCCAATTTTGACCTGAAGCTTAAAAGCATGTCCTGCTACTAGTTCATGTACTGTACTGCTGGATGAGGCACAATGGGTTTACACCATCCCCTGTTTTTTTCTGGGGATACAGTCTGTAGAAGTTACAAAATTTTTAAATAATGATGTGTGTATTACAGCTAATTTTAATAAGTCAAGTTTTACTGTTTGTTGCAAATTGCCACCTTTACAAAGAGTCTGTCCTTGACATGAAAAGCTCTTTGATAAAAACAATGCAAACAATTAAATAGTTGTACTATGAGTTGATATATTTAAAATCTACACTGGATTTCTCCCAGATTCCAGGAAAAAAAGGAAAAATAGATGTCTGTGTTTTAAATCCAAAATGTGTCACTCTTGATGAACTGTATGGGCGACTGGATCCTAATACTATGGAATGGACTGATGGATTATTATCAGCAACAATTCGAAGTTATGTATGTCTTAACACTGATCTTGGACTAACGTCAAAAATCTCAGATTTGTCTAATGTAAGTTTAGGATGTGTATTTTTATCCAACTAATGTGTATTATCTAAATGCTTATCAAAAATTGCTATTAAAATGTTATTTATCCATTGGTATAAAAGTAAATTTAACAGTTAAAAGAGAGAAAGGTTATAAACAATCCAAAAAAATGCTGAGAAATTTTAAAATGGTTATAACATGTTTGAGTTTATTGTTGTCATTTGATTTATAGTATGATTATTTTAAATTAGCCAGTTTGTATTTTCTTTTATTTGTGTGGGTTTTTTTATATTTTGTAAGATCTATTTTTATTCTGCTAGGTATTACTGTTATAGCTGTGGCTTTATATAGGACCATTAATCCTCCATTTAGACAGTATCTAGTGAAACTTTATCATGTACATAGCAATGAAATTAGCATACAGTTATCTCCTTCAGCTCCCTTTTTGCTCCTCCTACCACATTATATTGGCAAGTTATATGAGGGGTCTTCACAATGTTTGTGAAAATGGAATTAAATGATAATGTGCACTTTCCACGACATTTTTAGGCCTACTCATTATTTATTGTGTTCATTATTTTCACGGTATACTTAGGATTATATTCCTTTTCCAATTTCAAACCATTACTTGGAACCACCAATACTATGACTTTAGATGAACACATCAGTATAATTAAATGACTTCTCACCTTTTCTCCACATCTGACTTTGACTAGATATATTACTATTCTGTCGTGATAGATTATACACCAGTATCCTTTATAAAAATTGCCATGTTTTTAGAAATAAAGATTAGTTATTGTAGAGATTATAGTTCTTCCCAAATTGTGCTGTAAGTTCAATGGAGTTTTAATCAAAATCCCATTCAGTTTTATTAAAACAACCTTCTCGAGATAAAATATATCTAAAAGGTACTAATTCAAAGTGTACAATTTAGTAATTCTTAGTGTATTCAGAGTTGTCTAAGTTACCTGATGTAATTTTTAAATATTCTTGTCACCCAAAAATAAACTTCATGACCACTAGCATTCGTTTCCCCCGTGTCCAAATCCCAGTCTTGTCTTCCTTTCCTAATTACAGCCCTGAGAAACCATTAATCTACTTTATGTCTCGATAGATTTATCTATTATAATCATTTCATATAAATTGAATCATATAAAATGTAAGTCTATGACTGGCTTCCTAGCATAATATGTTCAAGGTACATTCATGTTGTATCCTGTATAGATGGGACTTATCTTTTTATTGTTAAATAGTATTCCATGGTACAGATGTACAGCATTTTGATTAGCCTTCAGTTGGTGGACACATGGGATGTATCCACTTTTTGGCCATTATGAATAATGTCACATTAGTGGATGTAGGTATTCACTTCTCTTAGGTATATCTCTCATGGTAGAATTTCTGGGTCACATGGTCACTTTATGTTTATCATTTTGAGGGACTGCCAAACTATTTTTCAAAAGGGGTGCCACTGTTCTACACATTCTCATAATTCTTTAAAATTATAGCCTTCCAAGTGGTTCTGAAGTGGCAAGTCATATTCTTCAGTGTGGGTTTGATTTGCATTTTTATAATGGCTAATGGTGTTGAGCATCTTTTCATGGTGCTTGTTGGTGGCCATTTGTCCCTCTCCTTTGGATAAATGTCTATGCATATTCCTAGCAATCACCATTCTACCCTCTGCTTCTGTGAGTTCCACTGTTTTAGATTCTACATGTTAGTGAAATTATGCAGTCTGTCTGTGCCTGGCTTATTTCTTTTAGCATAATGTCCTTCATGTTTATCCATTTTGTTGGGAATGTCAAGATTTCCTTCTTTTTAAATGCTGAACAGTATACACATTTTCTTTCTCCGTTCATCCTTCTATGAACAATTAGATTGATTCTATATTGTGGCTATTGTGAGTAATGATACAATGAACATGACAGTACCGATGTCTCTTTGACATATTGATTCTATTTCTTTTTATATATACCAAGATGTGGGTTATAAAGAAGCTCTATTTTTAATTTTTGAGGAACCCTCATGCTGCTTTCCATAACATCTATAATAACTTAGATTCCCACTAACACTATACCATGGTTCCCTTTTTCTCCACAGCCTTGCCATCTGTTGTTATCTTTTGTCATTTTGATAATAGTAATTCTAACAGGCGTGAAGTCCTGTCTCATTGTGGTTCTGATTTGAATTTCCCAACTGAGCGTATTTCATGTACCTATTGGTCATTTGTCATCTTTGAGAAGTTCTGTTCAGATCCTTTGTTGATTTTCCGTGTGTGTTGGCGATGGGGACGTCTGTCAGATGTGCGCTTTGCAGATGCTTCCTCCCATTCTGCAGGGCGTCTCGCAGCTATGTGGTTTCCTTTGCTGTGTAGAAGCTTTCTATTTGATGTAATCTAATTCATCTATTTTTGCTTTTGTTTTCTATGCTTTGGGAGTCATGGGCCAAAAATCTTCTCCCAAACCAGTATCTTGGAGCTTTTCCCCTATGCTTCTTTCTAGTAGTTTTATAGTTTGAGGTGTTAGGTGTAAGTCTTCAATTCATTTTGTGTTGATTTTTTTTAATATGGTATGAGAATCGAGTTCTGTCTTTTAGTGTGTAGATATTCAGTTTTCCTAGCATCACTTATTGAAGTGAGTGTCTTTTTCCCTGGTATGTGTTCTTGGACACATTGTGTGTTGAAGAGCAGTTGATTATAAATGCAAAGAGGTTGTTTTTTTTCTTTTTAACTTAGATGAAATGATTTTAAGATTCATTTGTAAATATAAATTTCTAAGAGTCCAAGACAATCTGGACAGAAAATCTTTGTGCTATTAGTACTAATGCAGAAATGGAACCGATTGGAGTCCAGAAATGTATTCAGACATAGAAAGCAGTCTAAATACAATTACAGTAATATTTCCAGTCAGCAAGGAAAACACTATTTAATCCACTTGAAAAAATTTGCTATTTTCCTATGTGAAAACAACATAATGAAACCTCGATCTTATGAACTACATACAAGTAAAAATCCAGATGAATTAGCAATCCAAATGTAAAAATAAAGTTATTTTGTAAAAATACCATACTATTTAGAGTCATATTTCAGAACTAGGAAGTCCTGAACTAAGACTGGACTCCTCAAAATCATGAAGCAAAATAGAAAATCAAGATAAAAGATAAAAGGATTTGAATGTAAATACAGAAATATTTTTGTAGTGGTTACAATAAACAAAGTTAAAGCAAATCACAATTAGAAGAAAATAGTAACGACATATATAAGCAATGAGCTAGTAGCCCTATTTTTTTAAATTTTTTTATTATTTTTTTTGGGGGGGTAGGCAGAGTCAGCCAGTGAGAGAGAGAGAGAGAGAGAGAGAGAGAGAAAGGTCTTCCTTTCTGTCGGTTCACCCCCCAAATGGCCAACGCGCTGCACCGATCCGAAGTCAGAAGCCAGGTGCTTCCTCCTGGTCTCCTATGCGGGTGCAGGGCCCTAGCACTAGGGCATCCTCTACTGCCTTCCCGGGCCACAGCAGAGAGCTGGACTGTAAGAGGAGCAACCGGGACAGAATCCTTCACCCCAACCGGGAATAGAACCCAGGGTGCCGGCGCCGCAGGCGGAGGATTAGCCAAGTGAGCCATGGCGCCGGCCAAAAGCTGCGATCTTACAGATTATTGGTGGAAGTGTTAGTGTCACAAACATTTAGAAAGAAATGTGATAGAATTCATTTTAAGGCCGGCGCCGTGGCTCACTAGGCTAATCCTCCGCCTTGTGGCGCCGGCACACTGGGTTCTAGTCCCGGTCCGGGCACCGGATTCTGTCCCGGTTGCCCCTCTTCCAGGCCAGCTCTCTGCTGTGGCCAGGAAGTGCAGTGGAGGATGGCCCAAGTGCTTGGGCCCTGCACCCGCATGGGAGACCAGGAGAAGCACCTGGCTCCTGCCTTCGGATCAGTGCGGTGCACTGGCTGCGGCGGCCATTGAAGGGTGAACCAACAGCAAAGGAAGACCTTTCTCTCTGACTCTCTCTCTCACTGTCCACTCTGCCTGTCAAAAAGAAAAAAGAAAAAAAAAGAATTCATTTTAAAATAAAATACACAAGGGACAGCATTGTGGCCCAGTGGAGTAAGCCAATGCCTAGGATGCTGGTGTCCCAGATCAAAGCAGATGTTCCAATCCCAGCTACTCTTCTTCTGATCCATCTCCAGGTACTTGGGCTCCTGCTCCCATGTAGGAGACCCAGGTAGAATTTTGGGCCCCTGTGTTTGGCCTGGACCAGCCCTGGCCTTTGTGGCCATTTGGGAAGTGAACCGGAGGATGGAAGATCTCCTCCCCACTCTTCTCTTTTGGAAATTGCCTGGAACTTGCTTACCTGCTGATGAGGTTGGGAATTAACAGCCAGGTACAGTCTGTTGTGTTGCTGGGGTCTGGATGAAGCCTGAGCCTCCTTGCTCAGTTTCTGTCTTCAAATCCTGCAATGTGCCCCAGCACAGTTCTAGGGTTTGCTCTTCTCTCCCACTTCCCCTGGTGGTAAAGGAAACCAGTGCCACTCAGCTGGTGACATACTACTCTGCAGGGCTGGGGAGATACGTAATTAAGCCCCCAGTAATTAAAATTGACCATCTGGAGACCCCAGAGTTTCTCAAAGGGTGATGTGAGAGCCACTTATATTAGAATCACCATTAGCACATATTAAAAAATATGAATTTCTAGACTTCATCCAAAACCTACTCAAAAGTTTCCAAGAATAGAGTCTTAGAATCTGCAGTTATTTAGCAAGCTTTAGATAATTCTTATGTATCCTAAAATTTGAGAATTGATATAAAGAAAGGTCTAGGGAAAAATATGCACCAAAATGTCATTGGCAGTTGTCTGCGGGTGGTAGAAATTCAGAAAACTTTTGATTTCTTCTTTGTGTTTAAATGTGTTATTTGAATATTATACAATAAGCTTGCATCCTTTGCGGAAGCTAAAAAGCTAAAACTGGTTTTTTAAAGAAAATGGGCCATCACAAGTTGGTTAAGTTACATTATGTTGGCTATGTATTGGTCTTCACAGAACATTTTGCCTTTCCTATTTGTATTGCCCAAGAAAGCATGTTGTCCTTTGTAGTTGGAAAGTGTCATCAAATAACAATAAAAAGCTATACATTATTGATTATATATTTTAGGTTTTCAATCTAAATTCTTCTGACACAGCGGATACTGATGATAATATTGTGAAGGATATAGAGAAACACGTTAAAATACCAGAAAGTCACAGTAAGTGTTGTTAAACTCCACGAATATGATTAATATAGAAGATAGTCTTTGAACCCAAACCCATATGAGCTATATTCATATATTTAAATACATTTCTGACTAGTGATATTTTGTGCTTACATAATTTCTTTTTCCTTGTGGGTTTATTTGTAATTTTATAATACTACCATAAATACCCTGTATTATAAATATATGGGTATGTATATATGTATAAGTGCTGGGGCTTAATTAGCCCTTGAGTTTGTAAGTGACCATTAGTCTCTCACAACAGCCACACAGATATTAAAGGTAGAAATAAGAAATAATGCGGGGCCGGCGCCGCAGCTCACTAGGCTAATCCTCCGCCTGCGGCACTGGCACCCCAGGTTCTAGTCCCGGTTGGGGCGCCGGATTCTGTCCTGGTTGCCCCTCTTCCAGGCCAGCTCTCTGCTGTGGCCAGGAAGTGCAGTGGAGGATGGCCCAAGTGCTTGGGCCCTGCACCCGCATGGGAGACCAGGAGAAGCACCTGGCTCCTGGCTTCGGATCAGCGCGGTGTGCTGGCCGCAGCGGCCATTGGAGGGTGAACCAACGGCAAAGGAAGACCTTTCTCTCTGTCTCTCTCTCTCTCACTATCCACTCTGCCTGTCAAAAAAAAAAAAAAAAGAAAGAAAGAATGCGGAAAGCAGCAGTGGTGACCGACAGTAGTTTTGTCTCTGAAGTGGGACTCCCAACAGTCTGTGCATTCCCAGGCTAAATCATACAGCCCACACAGTCATCTACAATGCATTGCGAGTCTGTATTCTGCCAGACACCTTGCTAAGGGCCGGGGGCACAGCCTGTTTGTGACGAGGAGCTAACAGTCTGCTACTCGAGGAGCCCTGACCATTGCTGCTTTTCTCCAGGTTGAGCCTCAGATCAACCTCCAGTACCTGTATGATGTCTACTTTGCAAGAGCCTTCTGCTGCTGCAGCTCCTCCCTGAAGTCGTCTAGGACATGTTTGGGAGAGTACAGTGACTGGGCATAGGCTTCCTCTGGGAGGCTCTGAGAGAATCCCTAGGCAGATGTTTCAGCCAGTGGGAGCCATCTCAGTAGTGGTGGCCTTATGGATCGTAGCTCCACCTTCCAAGTCTGCACACATCAGTGTCTTTCAGCCTGTTAGGCAGTCAACTGTTTTCTGTCTGCATGATGACCTATTCACACCTCTCCTGTCCTAGTAATTTTCCAAAATGATATTGCAGGCGGTGGGTGTAGAGGATTGCTGTGGTCTGAATATTTACATGTTAAAATGCCACTTCCAAGGTGGTAGTGTTAAGAGATGGGGCCTGTAGGAAGTGGTTCTGTCAAGCATGCAGCCCTCATGAATGAGATTAGTGTTCTCATTGGAAAGGGGCCTCGAGAGGGGTAGACGTTTGCACTAGTGGCTAGGATGCTGCTTGGGATGGCCATATCCCACCTGGGAGCTCCCGATTTGAGTCCTGGTGACTGCACTTCCAGTACAGCTTCCTGCTAAAGCACACCCTGGCTCACGTATTCACATACGTTGAGTCCCTGCCTCCCACGTGGGAGACCCAGATGGAGTTCTTGGGCCCCTGGCTTCAGCCTGGCCCAGCCCTGGCTGTTGCAGGCATTTGGGGAGTCTCTCTCTCTCTCTCTCTCTCTCTCTCTCTCTCTCTCTCTCTCTCTTTCTCTCTCTCTCTCTCTCTACCTTTCAAATGCAAAGAGACACAGATGGACAGATGGGGGAGGAGGAAGTAAGGACAGACGAAAGGGCCCCTTCCACCATATGAGACACAACAAGGAGCTGCCCTTCCATAAACCGAGTCCACGGCCACCGCACTGGTCCTTGACTGTGCACTTCAGAGCCTTCAGAGCTGTGATAAAGAACTTCCTGTGGTTTTGAAGCAGCTCGTAGAGACTGCAGCAGTATGGAATAAGTGGGTTCCAAGTGTGATACACTCTAAGTTCTGTCTCTTTGATTCTTTCTTCCAAGGGTGTCTGTTTCCCTTTGTTACTCCCCAGAAGCAGCAAATCTAAAAACTGTAGCTGGGTGGAAGGGGCAAACTCACAACCATGTTATTATAAAATCATGGCTCTAACCAGTACCCGTATTTGGAGGTTAATTATGTCATTAAACTAAGAATGTCTCGACAATGCTGAAAGCTTGACTGAGTGTTTAGTATGAATATTTATTCATATCTGATAAATATTAAAGACTACATATAAGCATATTTGCTCTACTCTTTTCAAGAATATCATTTTTCACCTTGGAAAATCTCTTATAAACAAAGCAGAAAATTTGCAAGATTTTATTGAAAGAAGACGGAGTATTTTCAGTTACATTAAAAATATTTTTCTCTCTAGATTTTGATTGGCAATGGATTGTCTTAGATGGTCCAGTGGATGCCTTGTGGGTAGAAAATCTAAACTCTGTACTAGATGACACGAGAATGCTGTGCCTGGCAAACAGTGAGAGAATAGCTTTAACTAACAAAATCAGAGTGATTTTTGAGGTGGACAATCTCTCTCAGGCCAGTCCTGCTACGGTCAGCCGATGTGCAATGGTGTACATGGTAAGTTTTTTTTTTTCTTAAACCAGATTTCTTTCAAAGAAAATGTGTTGTTCAGGATAGTAACCAGTCGTTATCTACAGGATGTTCATGTTTATTTTATTTTCCCTTCTGGATCCAGTAGAGTGATCCCAGTAGTTGAGAAGTTTTGTGTCCCCCAGAGTCACAATCCAGAATTGAACATGAATGCAATATGAATAGAAATACCACCTAGTCACAGGGGTGTCCACTGTTTGCCCAATGTAAGTAGTGCTTTCTGTAGACAGACTAGACTGTTGCTGTGAATTATTTTCCCAATATCAGAAAATTTGCTCTGAGACCTTTCCTTCCTCAATCCATGAGTCTTAGGATTTGGGAAACACATTATCAAGAAAGTTGTGAAGAGGTAGAAGACGTGACAAAGAAGTATTTTCTAGACCTGAAATGATTAGCTATGATGAGTACTGTGCTCTAATCCACTTGACTGTAAAGCTCATCCATACAGGGCTGACTTCTGGTAAGCAGCTCCCCTCACCATGTACCTATGGCCTCAACACATCTCCCTACACGAAGTCCCCCTGTTGCTTGCTTGCTGTAAGATCATAGTGAAAAATCATTCCAGAGAATGGTGATTCTTTCAGTTGTTTTTGAACATTGGCGCTTTAATGAGTGATCGTTGTAAGCCATATTTGTCAAGGGACCATGGTGACGTAAAAGAATAGTAAGAAGCAAGGAGGACCATAGTATTTTAGTTTATTTACATGCAGTCACCCTGTGCCTTTTATTAACAGGATCCTGTTGATCTGGGATGGGAGCCTTATGTTAAGTCGTGGCTTTTGAAAACTTCCAAAGTTGTAAGTCAATCAAGAGTGAGTTGTCTTGAATTCATGATTAATAAAAGTGTCACACACGGGCTCCAATTTATAAAGAAGCATCAGAAATTTCAGCCGATTCCCGTACAGGACCTGACAATCGTCACAACCCTCTGCAGGATTCTTGACGCTTTCTTCGACTTGATGAGTAAAAATGAAAGATTTGGAGAAAGTGAGTTTTTAAAGCCATATTAATGGTATATCATAGCTAGTCAGTGGTAATGTAGCACCTAGTATTGAATTTTATAAAAGGAAATAGAAAAAGGAAGGCCAAGAATTTTCAGTCTATTTGGCCGAATGGCAAATATGCACATGGAACAACCGAAAACTACTTATCAGTAAGAGTGAACTATTGTCATACATACTTGCTGAAGGGTCACCAGGAAAACGAGGGTAAAGAATCCTTAGGGATGTGGAAGTGGTGGCTCCTTCACATCTCCGTTTAGGTTGCCAGCTTGAGGCCTGCAAAAAGATTTCTGTTGAGCTCTTTTACAGGACGTCTGTCTCTGCTGAATTCATTCATAGCATGGCATTGTTTTCCTAATTTCACTGAACTTCCTGTGTTCTTTTGTAGCTCTTTGAGTGTCCTTCTAATCATCCTTAGGGATTCTTGACTGGGCATTTCGTCAGTCTCCTTCTCTTTGGAGCCTGTTACTAAAGTGTTCCTGTGCCCCCTTGGAAGCATCTTATTATCTTGCTTTTTCATCCTTCCGTTCCTACTTTGAGAGCTGTGCATCAGGCATATCGGTTGCCTCTGTCACTTTCGAAGGGTGGCTTTTGTTGTAAAAGGCTTCGTCTTTGAGTGTCAGCTTGGTGGGCTACTTTGGCTTCAGTCCCAGTTGGGCACTATAGTGTAGGCTCTGTCTTCTGCTGTAACTCATGGCAGGAGCAGGGGACACTCTTCTCAGTCCCACCAGTGGTGTGCAGGTCCAGGTGGTGGCTTGAGGGGCAGAGCCAGGGTTCTGGAAGTTCCAGTCCTCAGTGACTGGGGTCATGGGAGTACTGGCCCGGCTTCCTGGAGGGGTCACGCTGGCTTCCTGGTGCCAGGGGCATGGCTGGAGTCACAGTAGAACCCTGCTGCAATCCAGCATGGGTGTGGGGCACTGATAGACATTTGTCCCAGTGGTTAAATCAGAGTGCTTGCTTCACATCCCAGCTCCTCCACTTCCCATCCAGCTTCCTGCTAATGTGAGCAGCAGACGATGGCTCAAGTACTTGGGTCCCTGCCAGCAATGTGGGAGACTAAGATTGAGTTCCAGATGCCTAGCTTTAGCACGGCCCTTCCCTGGTGGTTGTGGACATACAGGAAGTGAACCAGCAGATGGAAGATCATTCTCTCTCTCTCTCTACCTTTAATAATTCCCTCTTTTTTTCCAACTTTTATTTAATAAATATAAAATTCCAAAGTACAATTTTTGGATTAATAACTCCCTCTTAAAGTGCAGTTCAGCAGGGATGTGGTTGGAGTGTGTGGTACCCAGTGGTGTGTACTGCTCCAGTGCCAGAGAAAAGGGGCCTCCACGGATGTCCACATCCCCAGGGACAAGCGTCCCTGCTTCTGAGGCCCTGGGGGCAGAATCCCCACCTGCTGTGCTGAACCACCTGTAGCTGTAGTGCAAGGCACTGTTGGGGCTAGGGTGCTGGCTCTTGCTGCTGGATCTACTTGGGTTCCTAAGGATGCTGGTGTGGCAGAATAGCTGTGGGACCCCAGGGGATGGAGAGGAGCTTGTGTCCATGAGGGAAACGTGCATTCCTGCTGCAGTCTGTTCTCCAGGGGAAGGGGGAAGACATGAGTTCCTTCTTTGAGGCCAGGCCTCTGTGCTACTGAAGGTAGTGCCCCTTACTGGGCTCCAAGTCTGTGACAACTCCTGTGGCTGGGACTGCCAGCACCCAGTCTCTGCAAGTGGAAGATGGGGCCAGCTGGGGCTCTCCCCTTTATCCTTTGCCTACAATGGGGACGGCCTTCTGTCACGTGTAAGACAGGTGCTTGGTTATCAGTGTGCTGTGTTCCTCTCTCTGCTGCCATCCCCGGTCTCCATGTCCTCCTGGATCCCCATGTCTTCCTGGCTGAGTGTCAATGTTCTCCCTGGCGCAGTCACCTTGAAACGCAGTTATTCACTTGTTATTCTGGTTCTTTTCTGTGAAGAAGATGGGTATGCATGGAGGTGTGTATGCCTGTCTAATTGGCCATCTAGGAGTCCCCAGGGGGTTTGTTTGGAGCAGACTTTTTGTAATCATAAAAACAACAAGAACCTGAATTCCAACAGCTTCATAAATAATGTTATAGCAAAATCATATTTCAAAGGATTTTGAATGACATGAAGAAGATAGGCTTAAAGTAAAAAGGTAAGGCAAGAGCATAAGACTCTTAATTTTTTAAGTTTGAATTTGAGAATATCATATACTTATATATAAGTCTTTACATAAAACATCATAAAGTAATATGGCAGTATTTAATGGCTATTATCTTGTGGATGGTAGAAGTATGGTTATTTTCTTCTATATACTTTTTTGAATGTTCTACAGGAAACACTTTAATATTAAGAAAATGAATGTTATGAAAGAAAAGTAAGCTAAGTGGAAAATGCATAATCGTTTTCTCTTTGTGTTCCTCTGTGGGATGGATGATTCGGGCAGTGAGGATGGACGGTGCGAACGGGGCAGGATGGCACAGTCTGCCTACAGTGTTGAGTGTTTGCTGTGATTAATTTCTTACTTGAAAGCATGCAGCTTTTCGTTTTAATGCTTCACTGCATTGGGACATATTTATTGTTTAGTTTGTAATGTGCACCATATTTGGAAGTAGTCACTTGAATGTTGTAAACTAGATTGCATTTTAGAAAAATCAAACACCCCAAAAAGAAATGAAGAATAAAAGTATGCAGTTTTACACTGCAAATAAATAGGGATCATATAAGAATATTCTCTGCTCCTCTTTTGCCTAGAAAAGTAACTCCCACCATGATCTGATAATGTGTGAAACAAGGGTGTTCTCTGTGACAGTTCACTAACTCAGCAAAGTTAAGTTATGCCTATGCCTCGTTAACCACCTAAACTTAAGTCTGTTGTTAATTGTGGAAAAACACTCTTCTTTTTAAGCTTATGATCTGAATGACAAGTTAACTAGGAAAAGAAGTTCTTCGAATATCTCTCCCAAACTCAAGGATACAGAAAAAAGGTTAGTTACATTTGTTAGCAAACATGTTTTGGTACCCACTAGGTGCCCAAAACAGGCCCAGGATTACTTGACCATACACCAATACTATACCAATACTATTGCGACTTCATAATGTCAAGATCCACCTAAATTCATTCTACCCCACTTCGGGGTCATTTGCATAGCTAATATGAGATAATCACATTTTTATGCTAAGTTTTATGTGAATGTATTTGTCCAGCCTCTGTTTGTATTTGAGAAAGGAATAAAATTGGTTTGAACTTTTTTATGAATCTGTCACTTAATGAGCTGTGAAATATTGAACCACAAATTATAGCTATGGAAACTATTAGTTCTGTGAGTACATTTTTTCTGCCATTTTGTAGGAAATAAGAGTGACTGTTGGGTCCTTCCCTCATCTCATTTTGAGTCTAAATATGGTTTCCCCTCTACCTGTCATCTCTGCCTTCAAATCCACTCACTTATCCAACATCTTGATTATGGTATCCTAACCCAAAATTTTACCATTTCTTGCCTGTACCTTTGAAATAGCCTCCTAATTGATTTCCCCAATTCTTCCAGTCCATTCTCAACATAGTAACTAGAGATTAGTTTTACTAATAGTGATTAGTCATAATATTTATAAAATAAGCATAATTTAATAGAAAAAGCATTTTATTTTTTAAGTCCCTTTCGTATGCTCCTAAGTCTTACATCATCTACGGTAGCTATTATCCTGAATCTTGTGTTGATTCATATATTCCCAAGTAATATATTTTTTCAGTTTTGTATTTTTGAATATTACATCAGTGACTTGTGTTTTTGTTGAGTGTTATGTCCCTATGATTGGTCCATGGTGAGCAGAGCTAATCTTCATCTGTTTTCACTGCTAACAATCCATTATCATAGAATACACACATCACAGTTTATCCATTAATAAAAATTTAGTTTGTCCTGTTTTGTTGTTACAAATAATACTATGATTAAAGTGCTTTTACATGCTTCCTAGTACTTGTATGCAAGAGTTTGGTCTTTTAAAAACATAATCAGGATGTTCCCTTTTTAATGACATTTAAAGATGTCTTGTTACATCCAGAATGGAAGGAGAGACATCTTGGCACAGCTTTAAAAGCCCCGCCTACTCTGCAGACTGATTTCTTAATCTCTTCCTCTAACTGGGCTTCAGGGACAATGGCTTTTTCTGTTTTCCAATTCCTCAGAATACTCATGGTCCTTTGGACTTCTTGGCACATGTATTCCTTCTACTCAAAATACTCTTTCTCCTAATTTTGCCAGAATCATTCATTCTCTGGGTCTCAGTGTATCTATTGCTGATCCAGTTATTCTGTTGCCACCATGACTCCTGCAGTCTAAATTCATTATCCCTGCTGTTTGCTTGATCTTTATTGGAGTTATCATGGTTTAGTGTTAATTTTCTTGTCCTGTGAAAAAGGGGTTGTGTCTGTTGTGTTCAGAGCACACAACATATATAACAGGTATTCCATAAATACTTACTGAAGAGACTATTGCACGTGGCTAGAAGTTTCAGATAGAATTGTGCACATTAGCTTAATCATTGATAATAAGTTTCAGTTCCACTATGTATTCTTAGGTTTTTCATAATTTATAAATAATTTTATGATAATGCTAAATCCTAACCTATGAACTATACCTTCAGATCAGGTCCAAACCTCTCGTTCAGCAGCATCACAGCTACCCTATCACTGGTCCCAATAACTTGTGATGACCTGGGTTGACCCAGGCTGGAGAAGACTCCAAATCCGTACCACCTGGGGTTAGTGAGATTAATCTAAGTCAACCTCTAGGACTTGGTAGAGAGGAATTATGGAGGGAATAGCTACTCACTTATGTCTTTCTATATAAAATGAAGAACTGAGGGGCTGGTGCTGTGGCACAGCGGGTTAAAACCCCTGGCCTGTAGCACCAACATCCCATATGAGTGCCAGTTCTAGTCCCAGCTGCTCCTCTTGCAATCCAGCTCTCTGCTATGGCCTGGGAAAGCAGAACATGGCCCAAGTCCTTGGGCCCCTGCACCCGCATGGGAGACCTGGAAGAAGCTCTTGGCTCCTGGCTTTGGATTGGCGCAGCTCCGGCCATTGTGGCCATCTGGGGAGTGAACCAGCGGATGGAAGACCTCTCTCTCTGTCTCTGCCTCTCTCTGTAACTCTGTCTTTCAAATAAATGAAAAATAAATCTTTAAAAAAAAAGAGTTGTAAGATCTCCCAAAAGACAAGTAAATCTCAATTAATAAATTGAGCTACAAATGAAACACATACATATATTAAATATGTGTGCACATATTAGGTAAAATATATTAAACATATTAAGTAAAGATATATTATAAAGATATATGTACACGTTAAAATATTAATTAAAGGTATATGTTAGAGACTGACTACAAATCTCTTGCATATATGGTACTTTAAAAATAGTAACAATTTAAGTTACTTATCAAAGAAAAACTATGCATTAACTCTAAAACTTTTATGTCAATACTTAACTGGATTGCAGTTGTTAATAATGAAATGTTGACATGATATTGAAATACTAAACTACTTTCTGAAACTTTTAACCTTCATCCTTCTATATGTATCAACCTCAGGAAAGACAGTGCCTCGTACCTGGAGAAAAATCCCGATAAATTAACAGTACTGATTAAAAAACTTTTCGTGTTTGCCTTTACTTGGGCATTTGGAGGAACTTTAAAACGTGAAGACGAACATGAAGATGATGAGCTATTTTGTTCATCTTCTGAACCTGATTCTCTGGCAGAAGTAACCTATGATTTTAACAAATTTGTGCATGAATTATTTGGAAATAATTCACAAATAGGTAAGTTCCTGAGGGGGGGTCATGATCGTGCTTATTTTAGAATATTAGTTAAAACCTGTGATTGAACTTATATTGATTAGGCTCATATTTTAAAATATGAATATTAAAGGTAAAAAAAATTAAGTACACCCGGTATCCTCACTCCAGTGAAAAGAGATTGAAGAAAATTGATCCTAGGTGTTTCAAGAAGCTGTAATGCTAGTTAACACAGAGGGGCAAAAATGAAATTTTGACAATGTGAGCTCCGCCAAACAGAGCCCATCAGCAATGCAGTTGGGCCCGTGTCATCCACGCCACCGTGTAGCAGGAACTTCTGTAGAAGAATATTATAGTCTTTAAGTTTCTAAATTCTGTTATAAGCCTTAGTATTTACCCTTTTTTAGTCAGTTCTAACAAATGGAATCTGTCCTTAAATAATCTGAAACATATACCTTCTCACTTAGCTGGTACTGATTTATGCAGCGTGGAACAGATGAAGAGATTGTTGATGCAGGAATCAAGAGGAGACAAAATATTGAGCATGAATTCCTTAAAGCTTGTTAAGCAAAGAGGAGAGCCAAAAACATACACAAAGTACAAATCACACTGATTAGTCTCATGTAACTCCTAAAATATTTCTTTGAAGTTATTCATTAAAAATTCCATTTAAAACATTTGAATAGGCCGGCGCCGCGGCTCACTAGGCTAATCCTCTGCTTTGCGGCGCCGGCATACTGGGTTCTAGTCCCGGTCGGGGCACCGGATTCTATCCCGGTTGCCCCTCTTCCAGGCCAGCTCTCTGCTGTGGCCCGAGAGTGCAGTGGAGGATGGCCCAAGTGCTTGGGCCCTGCACCCCATGGGAGACCAGGAGAAGCACCTGGCTCCTGCCTTCAGATCAGCGTGATGCTCCGGCCACAGAGCGCCAGCTGAGGCGGCCATTGGAGGGTGAACCAACGGCAAAAGGAGGACCTTTCTCTCTGTCTCTCTCACTGTCCACTCTGCCTGTCAAAAAAAAAAAATTAAAAAAAAAATTTGAATAGCAACATATTCATGTTGCTTCCTATGGAAATTAATTTAATCTCAAAGTATTGCATGTTAATTTGTTGTTGAAGTTAAGGATTCAACTCCATGCCTGCAACTCCTAAAGATAAGTAAACCTTGCTTTGTTAAGAAAAAGATATCTCAAACTCTGTATTTACTTTCTTATAAAGGTAAGTTAATAAATTATGAATTCATTAGGAAGGACACTTATATCTGAATCATAAGTATGAAATTTTGCATTGTCTGAAATGTCAGCATAAAACCTAAGCTAAAGTGGGAGTTTAGGAAAGATAGGTGGAAGCAGTCATAAATCATAGATCCATCAAAATTGGCATAAGAAGGAAAAGTAGGGGAGAGAGCAGAAAAACCCATTCATAATCATCTCTCAAAAGTTGTAAAACACATAAAACTAATATTAAATGCACCCACAAAATCACAAATCATAATGCTAATTCACTCCAGATGAAATCATTATGACATCCATTTGAAAATAAATAAGGAACTTTGAAGCAAAACGAAATATGAATAAAAAGACATGGCTTTGAAAAACCAAATGGGCATCTGGAAATGGAAAGTGCAGCCATTTAGGAGCAATTCCATAGTCAAGACAAACTCTATGTTATGGATCAAGTAGGACTTGGCACCCCAAATGTGTGCACATTGAAACTCCAAAGTCTTAATCTAACAGTTGCTGGATTAGCTCAGAGATTTACTCTAATTATGATAGCTAGGGGGTGGAGCCAGTGGGAGATCTTTAGGCCATTGGGCAGCTTTTGCAACACAACTGGTCATTGAGCTGAATTCAACCAACCTCCCTCCCTCCTTCCCTCTCTCTCTTTCTCCCTCTCTCTCTCTCTCTCTTTCTCTCTCTCTCTCTCTCTCTCTATCTCCCTCCCTGCTCACCACGTTATCACTGCCTGGCACACACTTCACCAGATGCCAGACTAATAGGGCCTTTAATCCTGAACTGTGATCCTGCAAACTCTAAGCCAGAATAAACCTTTTCCTTACCGAGAAGATCCTGTCATGTTTTAATGAAAAGCTGACTAAAACACTCTAGTGTAGACACCATAAAACAAAGAATTAGTAAATTGAAATCTAGGTTAAAAGATATGGGAAGTGACAAGAGTGAGATGGCTGTATAGGGAAAAGCTCTGGAGTACAACGTGGAGACACATGACAGCCTTATAAAGAAGGGAACTGCATACTTGGCATCTACCATCACGTCTCCGGAGACCAAGCCTCAACTAAGAGATGGCACTTAGGCCCCCAGAAGTCCCTGTTAACACCACAGGTACCTGAAAGTGTTGGCTGCTGGTAAAGCCTGTAGCCCTCAAAAGCTCTGAGCCCAGTTTGGGGCCCCCCATGGATACAATGCTGCTGCATTGCCCCAGAACTGGATGGCAGGCTCCTGCTGTGCCTGCCATCTTGAGACCCCATCCACACAGGATCCTGTGAAATGGTCAGCTGCCTCCACCTGCTCAGTCACCTAACCCCAGGATCCAATACTGCCCACTGCCAAGGCCTCAAGGAGTAGCCAGGCAGGCCACATTGAGCAACCAAACCCTTGGGCCCGCCCCCACCCCAGTAGTACATGGGCAGCCCCACCCAACACTGGCACCAGGAAGAAACTCGGCAGGCCTCCCTGAACAAGTCCATTGCCAAGGGATTAAGGAAACAGGCTGGTGGCTATGCACATGCTCCTGTAAAATCCCTGAGAAGCCAGTCCTGAGAAACCTGGCTTGCTGTGGCCCTAAGAAACAAGTCTTCCCACTCCCGCACAATGATAGGAAGTGGCCTGGAAGCCTTCCCTGAGTGGCTGGGCCCACTGAAGCCCTTAGGGAAGTAGATGCACAGCCCTACCCACTGAACTTCAGGCTTGAAAAGTAGCCAGACAACCTGTTCGTGCCCCCAGGAAGCAGCCAAACAGCCCCAAGTCAAAGCGGGGCAGCCTTCCCTGAGCAGGTTGGTTTCAAAAGGCCTTGCAGATTTACCCACACATCCCTCAGAGACCAATGAGCACCCCACACAGAACCACCTGCATGCCATGGCCTCCAGTGGTTCTGGGACACTAACGGCATCTCAGGCCTATCACCAGGCATGTTGTGCTCAGACCACCTGGGCCTTCCAGAGTAGCATTGCCCCTACACAGCCCTAACTAATAGTATCCAGGCCTCTCCTACCCTGCCAGCTGTATCGTACCTGCATGGACCAGCAGAGTAGCCCTGCCTCCCACAAATTCTATAGAAAACGATGTATACTCTACACCTGAAGCCCAGCACAGTACATCTAGGGAGGCTGGTGAACCTGCTCCGCCTAAGAGAGCTTGCATGTCAACTGACAGAGCAATGCTAAAAACACCTGCTGTCTTGGCCACCGGACCACCCATGAGCATTGCTACTGTTGAATATAGTTTAAAAAGCTACATAAACAATGTTACTGTGCCTGCCTGGAACCAAAGTCAACTGACATCATGAGACACATCTCCAGAAGAAAGTATTTTGCTACCTAAACTGTCCTATGATGGAATCCACACAGGTGCAGGTGCTGATCCACCAGATGTACAAATGTCAACAAAGGGAAAGGAGAGGCATGAGAAAGCAAAGTAACATGTTGCCTCAAAGGAACGTAATAACTCTAACAACAGACACAAAGAAAGGCAACCAATGAATTGCCTGAAAAAGGATTCAGAATAATGATTCTAGGGAAACAGAACAAGATATGGGAATATACAGACAATTCACCAAAATTAAACAATTCATGATCTCAGTGTAGAGATAGAAATCATAAAAAAAGAAACAACTATAGCTGAGAGCCTCTGCAGCAAAATAGATCAGGCATAAGAAAGACTTTGTGAGCTTGAAGATACAGATCTTTAAACACAACCCAGTCAGACAAGGGAAGGGAGGCGGGAGTGGGGAGGGACATGGAAGGTAAGAAGGAAACAGAGGGGAAAAGGGGAAGAAAAGTAGAAATGAAGGAAAAAGGGAGGGAAGCGGAGTGAGTGAAGAAGTCCTACAAGACTTATGAGACACAATTAAGGAAAAAAAAATACTGCTTTATGGGTTTCCCAGGAGAAGGAAGAGGCATAGAAAACCTATTAAAAATCCGAGAAAACTCAAGATCTAGGGAAGATTTTGAGACCATGAAGCTCAAAAGAGCCCTAATAATATCAACCAAAAATGATCTTTTCTGTGGCGTATAACAGTCAAATTGTCAAAAGTACAAGACAGAATATTCTGAAAGCAGCAAGAAGAAAGCATCAAGTCCTATGTAAGTGAATTCCCATTGGACTCACAGCACACTTCTCCCTAGAAACTTTACAGGCCAGGCAAGAATGGTCTGATGTATTTAAACCCTGAAAGAAAAAATGCTGCTACCCAAGAATGCCACACCCAGCAAAGCTGTCTTTTAGTAAAGGTCAAATAATATATTTCGATGACAAACGAAAATTACACAAATTTATTACCACCAGACCTTGCAAGAAATGCTTAAGGTAGTCCTATAGTAAAAACTGAAGGATAGTAACTGTCATTATGGAAACACGGAAGAGTACAACAGTCAGTGGTAGAGCCAATGCACAAAGAAGAAAGAAGAATTAGACCTTATCAACACAGAGAAACAGCAAACCACAAAGAAGAACCAAAAAGGGGGAAGAAACAAAAGATATACAAAACAATAGGGAGAAAATTTAAATTGCAGGACTGTGTCTTATTAATAATAACCTGGAATGTGAATGGACTGAGTTCCCCAATTAAAATATTTAAACTGAATACATTGATAAAAACAAGACCCATTGATATGCTGCCTGTAAGAATAACTCATTCCATTGGTAAAAATACACAGCCTGAAAGCCAAGGGATGGAAAAAGATATACTATGCAAATAATAGCCATAAATGAGCAGGAGTAACTATCAGATAAAATAGATTTAAATTAAAAAAAGAAATAACTGTAAAAAGAGATGAAGGTCATTATGTAATAAGTGATCAATTCAACAAAAAGAAAATAACAATTATAAATGTATATGTAAATGTGCCCAAAAATGGAAATTCAATTATATAAAGCAAGTATTAGAGCTAAGGGGAGAGATAGGCACCAATACAATAATAGCGGGGGACTCCAGTACCCACTTTCATTAATAGATCATCCAGGCCAAAAATCAACAAAGAAACAGAGTTAAACTATGTTATAGACCAAATGGGTCTGCCAGACATTTAGAAAATATGTCATCCAACAACCACAGAACACACATTCTTCTCATCAGCTCATGGAACACTGTCCAGGAAAAACAATATGCTAGGCCACAAAACGAGTAGCAAGAAGGTCAAAAAAATTAAAATCATATCATGTATCTTCGCTAACTATAAAGGAATAAAAAGAAATTAGTAAGAGGAAATTTAGAAAGTTTATAACACATGAAATTAAATAGCATGCTCTTAATGTGTCATTCAAGAAATTCGAAGAGAAATTTAAAATGTACTTGAAAGAAATAAAAATGGAAACATACCAAGACCATTGGGATAAGCTAAAGCAGTTCTAAGTCTGAAACTTATAGAAATAAGCACCTACATAAGAAAGGAATAATTACAGATAAAGAATATAACAGTGTAACTCAAAGTGCAACTAGAAAAGCAAGAACAAACCAAAACCAAAAGTATTACAAGGAAAGAAATTTCAAAGGTCAGTGCAGGAATGAATGAAATGGGAACTTAAAATACATTTGAAAAATCACCAAAACAGTAAGTTGAGTTTTTATGAGGGGTGAAGTAGGGATAGTATTTAAAAAGAAAAACAAAATTGACAACATTTAAACAGAAGGAGATAGAGAATACTCAAATAAGCAGAACTTTGGGTAAGATCCCAAGGGGTATCAGATTGTGATTTACCTTTCTGGATATGAATAGGACAAAAAGTTATTAAATCTTTACTTTTATATAGTTCGTAAAGACAGGTCTGTTTTGTATAACTGGTTACAACCTTGGTGAATGCTCATTATTTCTGACCTAACAGTAACATCTTTCAGATAGAGTTCATGTGATTAGCGAAGCATTCCAAACCCCTTTCTTGATTATAGGCGTCAACCTACCAGGTGGTGAACGTTCCATTTTTGGATATTTTGTGAATATACATCAGTGTGAATTTGTACCCTGGTCAGATTTAGTTCCTAGTGTTCATACACCAATTCATAGAGGTAAGAAAAAAAATTTTACTTATAACTCCTCTAAAACATTTAGAATATTTTATTTATAAAAGTGATTATGTCTGCAGTTTTGAGTACTAATATCTTCCATGTTTCTGCAGAAACACATTTAAATATATATTTATAAAATATATCTTTAAAAATAACCTTTGAATATCACTTTGGAAAAATTTGGGCTGTTTTTGAGTCAGATATGCACATTATAAAACTGTAGTACACTGAAAATCTTGTTACTGGTAATACTGTAATCAGCTGTGATTACTGAAAGGAGGAAATGGAAAAGTCTACCTTCCTTCCTTCCTTCCCTCCTTCCTTTCTTTCTTTCCTTGAAAGTCAGATTTACACAGAGAGAAGAGAGGCAGAGAGGGAGTGAGGGAGGGAAGGAGGGAGGGAGAGAGAAAGAGAGAGGTCCTCCATCCGCTGGTTCACTCCCAACTGGCCACAACGGCCAGAGTGGCGCAGAACTAGAGCCAGGAATTTCCTCTAGATCTCCCGCACAGACACAGGGGCCCAAAGACTTGGGCCATCTTCCACTGCCTTCCCAGGCCATAGCTGAGAGCTGGATTGAAAGTGGAGCAGCCGGGTCTTGAACCAGCACCCACATGGGATGCCGGCACTACAAGTGGCAGCCCCACCCTCTATGCCACAGTGCCAGCCCCAGGTCCACTTCTAAAATAGGAAAACCATACATGAAAGAACTCACATTGGTTTATCAAGGAAACTGTTATTTAGAAAGAATAATCATAAGTTGATAAATATCCATAAAATAACTTAAAATTCTCGATCTTCTGCTTTATGTAGTAGAAAAGTATGTAGAAATCTCAAAAATTTCTACCTCTGGAATTATTTTAATTGGCAGTACTGAGGTTATACAATACTTTTTCAGAATAAATATGTCAAATTTCATAGAAAAATTAAAAGAAATTTATTTAGATGCAAACATTTGAAATCATACATAGTCTCATAATATGTATTTCCATTAATTTATTGAAAACCCCTCATAAGCATGGATTTTAAGTTTTTACACTAAAACTTAATTGTGTTTTCTACTTATTTAAAGCCTCTGAATTGTATTTCATATGTTAGTACTAATCTTGGGTCACTTGAGTCCTTAGCTTTTTGTCACTACATAGAAAAATCTCAGCTGAATATTTTTGGCATGTAACTCAACATCTTAGAATACCACTCCTATGAGAAGCAACAGGTATTCTCTCCAAATCTAAAACATCAGTTCCTATGATCGCAGTCCACCCTCATTGCAGGCAAATGAATCAGAAGCCCCTCCTAAACTTTTTTTTTTTTTTTTGACAGGCAGAGTGGACAGTGAGAGAGAGAAAGGTCTCCCTTTTTTCCGTTGGTTCACCCCCCCAACAGCTGCTGCGGCCGGCGCACAGCGCTGATCCGAAGCCAGGAGCCAGGTGCTTCTCCTGGTCTCCCATGCCGGTGCAGGAGAGCCATCCTCCACTGCACTCCCGGGCCACAGCAGAGAGCTGGACTGGAAGAGGGGCAACCAGGACTAGAACCCGGAGTGCCGCAGGCGGAGAATTAGCCTATTGAGCCGCAGCACCAGCCCCTCCTGAACTTTCAATCCCAAACCTGAGAACTTCAATGCCACGTATCACTTTTTTGCCTCAATGTAAACCATAATATAGTAGACTGGGCCTCTTAGATATGCTTCACAATCACTTTTTATGATCGGGTAGAGTTTTTGTCACACAACATTCTTTATTTAAAAGAATAATCCTGAGGCCAGCATTGTGGCATATTAGGTTAAGCCACTGCCTGCAGCACTTGCATACCGTATGGGCTCTGGTTGGAGTACCAGCCATTCCACTTCTGATCCAGCTCCCTTCCCTGCTAATGTGCCTGGCAAGGCATTGGAGAATGGCCCAAGAACTTGGGCCCCTGCATCCATGTAGAGACCCGGAAGAAGCTCCTGGCTTTGTTCTGATCCAGCTCCAGCTGTAGAGGCCTAAATGAACCAGTAGATGAAAGATTGTCTCTCTCTCTCTCTCTTTCTCCACCCCCCCATATCTGTCTCTCTCTACATATCTCTCTGTCTCTATCTCTCCCTATCTCTCCCCCCCACCTTCTCCCTCAGCATCTCTTTCTCTGTAACTCTGCCTTTCAAATAAGTAAAATAAACCTGTAAAAAAAGAATAATCCTTATCTTTTATTATAAAGACATGTGTTTTGACGCTCACTAAGCATTGATTAAGTCATTTATTCAGACATATCAACCAAGCCATGGTCTATGTACAAGCTCTGTTTGTTTTATGGGGGTGTAAAGAGATATGGCAAATGGTTCCTTATTTAATACTAATCTAAGATCCTACTTACAAGGAATTATTTCATATATATGCAAAATGATGTGTGTGTATTATATAAACTATGCATTTCTATAATAGCAAGGGATTGAAGACACCACAGATGTAGCACTGGTTGAAAAACTAGGAAAGCACTCGTTAAATAGACTAATGTTAATCAGAAGACAGTCTTTATAGGAGGATTCTTACAGAAAGATCTCGGCAGTTTACTACATTAAAAAAATGGTTGCATGGTATACATAGCATGGAACTAGATGACTAGGATACAGCAATGGGGAAAAGACTATTCACTGTATACCATGATTTACTTTTGAATTGTGTACCAAATGAATGCATTAATGTTTGATTAATTTTTATTTAAAAAAGAGTGGGGACAGGCATTCTGCCTGTTTGTTAAGATGCTAGTTAGGGGACAGTGTTGTGATGCAGCAGGTTAAGTCGCCACCTCTGATGCTAGCATCCCACATGAGCACTGGTTCCATTCCTGGCTGCTCCACTTCTTTTTTTTTTTTTTTTTTTTTTTTTGACAGGCAGAGTGAATAGTGAGAGAGAGAGACAGAGAGAAAGGTCTTCCTTTTTGCCGTTGGTTCACCCTCCAATGGCCGCTGCAGCCGGCACATCTCGCTGATCCGAAGCCAGGAGCCAGGTGCTTCTCCTGGTCTCCCATAGGGTGCAGGGCCCAAGCACTTGGGCCATCCTCCACTGCCTTCCCAGGCCATAGCAGAGAGCTGGCCTGGAAGAGGGGCAACCGGGATAGAATCCGGCGCCCCAACCGGGACTAGAACCCGGTGTGCTGGCACCACAAGGTGTAGGATTAGCCTCTTAAGCCACAGCGCCGGCCACTGCTCCACTTCTGATCCAGCTCCCTGCTGATGTACCTGGGAAAGCAGCCAAGGATTTGCCCAAGTGCTTGGGCCCCTGCATCCATGTGGGAGACTCCTGGCTTTGGCCTGTCCATGCCCTGGGCGTTGAGGTCACTTGGGGGAGTGAACCAGTAGATGGAAGATCTGTCTCTCTCCCTTTCTCTCTGTAAATCTGCCTTTCCAATAAACAAATCTTAAAAACAATAAGATGCTGGTTAAGATGCCCATGTTACTGGAGACAGCTACTTGCAGGTGTTTGAATGAGAAAGAATTCACACTTGAGACAGAGAGCAGCAGTAAGCATGCTAGCCACTTGTTTTTCAACGATTTATTGATTTTATTTGAAAGGCAGAGAGGGAGAGAGAAGGAGATCTTCCCTTGGCTACTTCACTCCCCACATTGCCACAATAGCCAGCTGGGCCAGGCCAAAGCCAGGACCCAGCAGCTTCTTCCGGGTCTCCACATGAGTGCAGGGGACCAAGCACTTGGACCATCTTCTACTGCTTTCCCAGGCATATTAGCAGAGAGCTGGATCAGAAGTGGAGCAGCGGGGACTCAAACCAGTGCACATACAGGATGCTTGTGCTACAGGCGGCAGCTTAACCCCTCCGTCAGAAGGCTATCTCCAATGCTAGCCAAGTTTAATGAAGAGAATACCCTTGACCAAGAGGCCATCCTGAAAAAAAAAAAAAAAAACCCAGAGCCTAGTCTGCATTTGGACTGGAATTTTCATGGGTATGAATATTGGGTCCCACATACCCCATCTCTGCCATTTCACCTCCCCCTCTGCTGTTTGTCCTCACCTCCTCCCTCTTTTGGGAAATTACTGGGTGGAGGACTTTCTGGATGTGGATATCCAGAAAATCCTCCCAGGACCTTATCCGCACTGTGCTGTCAGACCTAGTAGCACCCTAGATGCAGAGGTGGGAGGTGGGAGGTGGAGAAGTGTCCCCTGAATAGCCCCCCCACCCCCAGGTAGAGGGCTGAAACCTATGTATCAAGGTTATTGAACAAGAGCAATATTTTAGATAAGTAATTGCTGGTCAGGCTTGTGTCTACATTTTCCCTCATTCTACGACACAAAAATTTCCATTTTCATTAAAAATTCCCATTTTCTGGGGCCAGTGCTGTGGCGTAGCTGATAAAGCTGATAAAGCATCCATATGAGTGGTAGTTTGAGTCCCGGCTGCTCCATTTCCAGTTCAGCTCTCTGTAATGTTCTGGGAAAGCAGCAGAGGATATCCCAGTTGGGTCCCTGCCACCCACATGGAAGACCCACATGAACCTCCTGGCTCTTGACTGCTCTCTGGCCCAGTCCTAGCCATTGCAGCCATTTGGGGGAGTGAATCAGCAGATGGAAGATCTGTCTCAGTCTCTGCCTCTCTAACTCTCTTTTTTTTTTTTTTTTTTTCTGACAGGCAGAGTTAGACAGTGAGAGAGACAGACAGAGAGAAAGGTCTTCCTTCCATTGGTTCACCCCCCAAAATGGCCGCTATGGCCGGCGCGCTGCACCAATCCAAAGCCAGGAGCCAGGTGCTTCTCCTGCTCTCCCATACGGGTGCAGTGCCCAAGCACTTGGGCCATCCTCCACTGCACTCCCGGGCCACAGCAGAGAGCTGGACAGGAAGAGGAGCAACCAGGACAGAACCAGTGCCCCAACCGGGACTAGAACCCAGAGTGCCAGTGCTGCAGGTGGAGGATTAGCCTAGTGAGCTGCAGTGCCGGCCTAACTCTGCCTTTCTAATAAGCAAATCTTTTAAAAAATTCCCATTTTCTTCAGCCCCCCTCACACAGACTAATGTCTCCCGAGCTACCTTAACAATAGTGCTTGGATTCTAGTCCCAGCTCAGGCTCCCAAATTTTTTTTTCTTTTTTTTAAATTTTTATTTAATGAATATAAATTTCCAATGTACAGCTTATGGATTACAGTGGCTTCCCCCTCCCATAACTTCCCTCCCACCCGCAACCCTCCCCTTTCCCGCTCCCTCTCCCCTTCCATTCACATCAAGATTCATTTTCAATTCTCTTTATATACAGAAGATCAATTTAGTATATATTAAGTAAAGATTTCAACAGTTTGTACCCACATAGAAACACAAAGTGAAACATACTGTTTGAGTACTAGTTATAGCATCAAATCAAAATGTACAGCACATTAAGGACAGAGATCCCACATGAGGAGCAAGTGCACAGTGACTCCTGTTGTTGACCCAACAAATTGACACTCTAGTTTATGGTGCCAGTAACCACCCTAGGCTGTCGTCATGAGTTGCCAAGGCTATGGAAGCCTTCCAAGTTCGCCGACTCTGATCATATTTAGACAAGTTCATAAAAGACAGGGTGAGGATAGTAACCAATGATCCTAAGAGTGGCATTAACCAGGTCTGAACAATTATACAGCATTAAGTGGGGAAGAGGACCATCAGTACACACAGGTTGGGAGTAGGCTCCCAAATTTTATGCAGATGCAAACCCTGGGAGGCAGCAGATGATGACTCAAGTAATTGCATATATGCAGAATAATTTTTCACACATATATGAAATAATTGCCTATAAGTAGAATTTTTAATCAACATAAACTGGCATGTAATTTATAATTTCTGTAGGTATTGAGAGTCTATATCTTCATGCTTAGCCAAAGGTATCAAACTTTATTTCATGGGGGACCTGGATTGAATTCCCACCTCCCAGCTTCTGCAGCCTAGCCCTGGTCATTGCAGACACTGGGGAGTGACCCAGTGTCTGTCTCCTTTTCAAGTACATTTTTTTATAAAGGAAGAAAAGAATGAAAAAAAGATCAGGAAAACTGTGTTTTATCTACCTCTTTGAGGAGTTTTGGTTATGTAATGGAATGAAAAATTTGGGTAGTATTTTTAGAAAGCTTTAGATCCAGGGAGCTTTGGGGTTTGTTTTTTTGGAGTTTGGTTTGTGAGTGTGTGTGTGTTTAGTTTGGTTTTGTGAGTGTGTGTGTTTCATGTCAAATTATCTATACTCAACTGGTTTTTACTTTTTAAAATGTGAATTTTACACAGTTTAAGCAGTGAGAAAGGCTGGAGCTGCTAACACAGTGTCTGAGAATGGCAGATTCCAAGCACGTGTGGCCGTTTTGCTGATCTGCTTACGTTTAAATTGCTCTGTGGTGTGCAGATTGCTGTAGGAAGGACTGAGTGCCCAAAAGATTAGAGTAATATTTCTTTCTCGGTTATTTAAAACTTTAAAAAATGTTGACAGGAACTTCGTTGCTAACTGATCTGCACGGGTCGAGTGAAGACTTCTTGAAGATGGCAGAAGAGGGGGAGAGCATCCGCTACACAGCCACCAGAGACACCACGTGCCTTTCCTTCCTCATGAGCCTGCTTCTGAAGAATTCCTGCCCCGTCCTTCTCACAGGTACTAAAGGAAGTTCACGGAAGGAGAGTTTCGGAGTCAGGGGGTCCAGAGGCTATGTAGTCTGATCATTTTACTTTATTAGTGGGAAAAAACTGCCCTGAAGAGTTTCGGTGACTAGAACAATTTAGCTTCTCAGCAATAGTGTGTGGATGCCAATACAGCACATTATAAATCTTCCTCCGCCTTTCATTACCCTCATGAAAAATGCCAGGAGATTCAAGGGATTATGCAGGTTGGGCCTTCATAGCCAGTGGATAGGGTTGAGATCCTTGGAGGACCACTTACAGTAGCACTGATTGGTTTAATTAAATTTACACACATGATTCCTCAACACTTTATTTATTTGAAAGAGTTACAGAGAGAGGTAGAGACAGAGAGCGAGGTCTTCCATCTGCTGGTTCACTCCCCAGATGGCCGCAATGGCCGGAGCTGTGCCGATCCAAAGCCAGGAGCCAGGAGCTTCTTCTGGGTCTCCCACGTCCATGCAGGGGCCCAAGCACTTGGGCCATCTTCTACTGTTTTCCCAGGCTGTAGCAGAGAGCTGAATCAGAAGAAGAGCAGCTGGGACTAGAACCGGCACCCATATGGGATGCCAACGCTTCAGGCCAGGGCTTTAACCCACTGCACCATAGCCCCTCAACATAGTGTTAAGATTTTTTAAATCTTGGCCGGCACTGCAGCTCACTAGGCTAATCCTCCGCCTGCGGTGCCAGCACCCCGGGTTCTAGTCCCGGTCGGGGTGCCGGATTCTGTCCTGGTTGCTCCTCTTCCAGTCCAGCTCTCTGCTGTGGCCCGAGAGTGCAGTGGAGGATGGCCCAGGTGCTTGGGCCCTGCACCCGCACGGGAGACCAGGAGAAGCACCTGGCTCCTGGCTTCGGATCAGTGTGGTACGCCGGCCGCAGCGGACATTGGGGGGTAAACCAATGTCTCTCACTGTCCACTCTGCCTGTAAAAAAAAAAAAAAAAGATTTTTTAAAATCTTTTTCCATTCCCGAAAGAGTATTTCAGTTTAGCTCCTGCTCACTCTTATCCCAACCCACTGATCACGTTTTCCAGTTCTCTAACTTGTGCCGAGTATCACCACAGGCAACAGTTCTGCTTTCTCAGTTCCGTATGCAAAGAATTCAGGTAATGTGTAACTCTCACATAACCACATGTTGCCTCTAATTTGGTCTAAGAAAATTTTCATTTTTACTTTAATACGTAATGAATTGTAAAGTCACAGGTCTTCATTCTGCTTCATAAGGAATTTATCAAATTTTTCTTTAGATCATGTTGGCAAAAATTTTCAGGTAACTCCATTCATTACATGTAGTCTTTCTGTTACTCTAAAAGCAAAGAAGGTTGGTGACAGGCTTCAATGAACATTACATAAAAATAATGGTCAGCTCCTAATCTATTTTGTAAGAGGTGCAAGTAATTTAGACAATTTGAGAGGTTTTCATATTAACTCCTTGATTTAACCACCTTTTAAAAAAATGGAAAAAGCAAAAACCTCTGTTCTATGCAATCTTCAGATGAAGGGAAATGTTATTGGTTCATCGTAACATGTGAACATATGCATTTTCTTGCATATAAATCTAACCTAATGTGTCCCCCTCCCCCTCTCTCAGGAGCCTCTGGTGTTGGGAAAACTGCTACCATTAACCAAATGCTTGAGAAACTGGAGAGCCCAGGAGCATTTTACGTAAAATATGGGTCCATTTTAGGAAATGTCCTATTACATAGTGAAATTAAAAAAGCAAGGTTCGTGTGTATGTATTAAACTTTAAACTTGACTATTCTGGTGAAAAATGTTTTCTTTACCATATTCATGCCTTTTTGCTTAAAAAGAAAAGCAAATCTGTTATGTAAAAGGGTGGACTTATTTACTAGATGAGGTAGGATAAACTTTTTCCCATAAACCTTCCTTTATTTTTATTTCATTTTTAATCTTTAGTAGATGAATAATAAGTGTATGCATAAATGGGCTATAATGTGATATATATGTATTGTGTTATTATATCAGCTATTTAACATATTTATCACCTCATATGCTTATCCTCTTGTAAAAATGTTTATAATTACTCTAGCAATTTTGAAATATTATATTCTATCAGCTATAGTCACCAAACTGCAGTAGATGTGAAAATCATATTTACTCCCTGCTAACTGAAATGTTGTATCCTTTTACCCATGTCTCCCCATTCCCTCCCACTGTTCTTCCAGCCCCTGGCAACCACTGCCCTATTCTCTGTGTCTTTGAGTTTGGCTTTTTTAGATTCCATATATAAGTCATGGTACATAGCATTTCTCTTTTCGTGTCTGGCTAATTTCGCTTAGAATAGTCTTTCAGATGTGTTAGTGGTGTCAAAAATAACATTTTCTTCCTGAGGTTGAGTATTCCATTATATGTTGTATATAGCATGTTTTCTTTGTCCATTCACTTGTCGATAATCCTTAGGTGGATTCCGTGACTTGGCTGTTGTACCTAGTACTGCAGTGAATGTGGGAGTTCAGTGTCTGACGTGCAGATTTCAATTCTTTTGGATGGATACTCAGACCTGGAATTGCTGGATCATATGGTTCCATGTTTAGTTTCTTCAGAAACCTCTGTAATGTTTTTTGTGATGGCTGTGTTAGCATTCCCCTCAATAGCATTACTCTACATTCTTGCCAACACTTGTTATCTGTTGTCTTTTTGATAGCAGCCATTCTGACAGGTGTAAAGTGATATCTCATTGTGGCTTAATTTGTGTCTCCCTAATTGGAGATGCTGACCATTTTTCATAAGTTCGTTGATTACTTCTATACCTTCTTTTGAGAAATGTCTATGTAAGTGCTTTGCCCATTTTTTTTTAATTTATTTTGAAAGAGTTACAAGAGAGAGAAATGGACAAAGAGATCTTCCATCTGGGCTTCACTCCCCAGATGGTCTCAACAGCTAGTGGTAGGCCAGGCAAGAGCCAGGAGCTTCATCCAGGTTTCCCACGTTGGTGGCAGAAGCCCAAACATTTGAGTCATCTTCCTCCGCTTTCCCCAGGCCATTACAGGGAGCTGAATCAAAAGTGGAACAGCTCGGACACAAACCACAATGCCAGCATCACAAGTGGCCACTTAACCAGCTATGCCACAGTGCCGGCCTCAACTTTGCCCATTTTTGATTGGGTTATGTATTTTCTTGCCCTTGAGTTATTTGAGTTCCTCGTTCAAATGTTAACCCCTATGCAGATGCATGGTTTACACATATTCTCCTCACTTTCTCTCATTCCATAGGTTGTCTCTTCAGTATCTGTTTTGTTTGCTGTGCAGAGATTTTGTTTGTTTAAAGATTTTATTTATTGGCCGGCGCCACGGCTCACTAGGCTAATCCTCCGCCTTGCGGCGCCGGCACACCGGGTTCTAGTCCCGGTCGGGGCACCGATCCTGTCCCGGTTGCCCCTCTTCCAGGCCAGCTCTCTGCTGTGGCCAGGGAGTGCAGTGGAGGATGGCCCAAGTGCTTGGGCCCTGCACCCCATGGGAGACCAGGAGAAGCACCTGGCTCCTGCCATCGGATCAGCGCGGTGCGCTGGCCGCAGCGCACCTACCGCGGCGGCCATTGGAGGGTGAACCAACGGCAAAAGGAAGACCTTTCTCTCTGTCTCTCTCTCTCACTGTCCACTCTGCCTGTAAAAAATAAAAAATAAATAAAAACAAAAAAAAATTAAAAAAAGATTTTATTTATTTATTTATTTATTTGAGAGGTAGAGTTACAGACAAAGAGAAGGAGAGGCAGAGAAAGAGAGGTCTCCTATCCACTGGTTCACTCCCCAAATGGCTGCAACAGCTGGAGCTGCACCAATCTAAAGCCAGAAGCCTGGAGGTTCTTCTGGGTCTTGCAAGCAGGTGCAGGGGCCCAAGGACTTGGGCCATCTTCGACTGCTTTCCCAGGCCAAGGCAGAGAGCTGGATTGGAAGTGGAGCAGCTGGGACTTGAACCGGCACCTGTATGGGATGCCAGCACCACAGAGCCAGCCCACACAGAGTTTTTTTTTTTTTTTTAATGTGCTGCAATCCCATTTGTCTATTTTAGATTTTGTTACTTGTGTATTTTGGAATCATATCCAAAGAGTCCTTACCTGGACAAATGTCATGGAGCTCTCTCCCTGTGTATTCTTCTAGTAGTTTTATAGCTTCAGGTGTTACATTTAAACATTTAATCCATTTCATGTTGATTTTTGTTTGTGTTATAAGAATCTACTTTCATCCTTCTACATGGGGATATCTAGATTTCCAGCATTTTTAAATTTACTTTTTGAAACATTAAATAAATTTTTGTATAATAATAATTGTACACATTTATGGAGCACAATGCAACATTTCAGTACATGTGTTATGTGCATTGATCTAATCAGAGCAATTAACAGTTTCCCCTTTGTCATTACTTAATAATTAGAGCCTTGGTGCTCCTCTGTTTAGAAAATGCTTAGTAATTATTGTGAACTGTGATCACCTCACTATGCTGTGTAACACTAGGAGTTCTTTCTAACTCCAATTTGGTCCCATTATCCAAGCTCCTTCTATCCCTTCTTGCCCCTCCCAGCTTCTATTACTATTCTGGGTTCAGATTGGTTTTTAGCCTCCAGATGTAAGAAAGAACATGGGGGTATTTGTCTTTCTGTATCTGGCGCATTTCATTTAACATGATGTCCATCCCGTTGGCTGCACATGATAGATTTTATTCCTTCTGAATAACATTCCATTGTGTATTCATACCAAATGTTCTCTATCCATTGTTGATGAGTTATCTTGATTGTTGTGAACAGTGTTGCAATAAGCATGATAGTGTATGTCTCTCTTTGATGTAATAATTTCATGTCTTTTGGATACATACACAATAGTGGATAATTCTATTTCTAGTTTCTTAAGGAGTCTATACTGTTTTCTTAAATGGCTGTACTAAATTTACATCCTCAGCAACAGTGTCAGTTCTCCACATTCTCACCAGTATTTGTTTTTGTCATTTTATAATGGCCATTCTCACTGATGTGAAATACCTCATTGTGGTTTTGATTTGCATTTCCCTGATGGCTAGTGATATTGAACAGTTTTCATATACTTGTTGGTGATTGTATTTCTTCTTTTGAGAAATTTCTATTCAGGGCTTTTGCCCATTTCTTAACCAGATTGGATTGCTGATGTTACTGCTGTTGAGGTTTTTTTAGTTCCTTATATTGTCTGGATATTAATCCTTTATCTGAGAAATAGCTTGCAAATATTTTCTTCCTTCTATCAGTTGTTTGTTCACTCTGTTGATAGTGTCATTTACTGGATAGAAAAGTCTTAGTTTGATATAATCACATTTATCTACTTTTGTTTGTATTGCCTGCAATGTTGGGGTCTTACCCAAAACATCATTACCTATACCATGTCTTGAATTGTTTCCTCTATGTTTTCTCCTAGCAGTGTCATAATTTCAGATCTTACATTTAAGTCATTGATCCATGTTGAGGTGATTTTTGCATACAAAGAAGGGTCTAATTTAATTTTCCTAATTTCATCTCTTCCTAACTCTTTCCATGCCTTTAGGAACTCCTGAGATCCATATGTTGAGTCATTTGATAGAAGTATCCCATAAATCTCCAACACTGTTTTTTAGTTTTCTAATTTATTCTTCGTTTTGTTTTTTTTTTTTTATTGGTCTAAAATTTCCAGAGATTTGTCTTCTAACTCAGATATTCTTTCTTTGGCCTCATAGAGTCTGTTGTTAAGGCTTTCCACCACATTTTTTATTTGTTTGATTGAATTCTTCATTTCCAATATTTCATTTTGATTTATCTTTTTTTTTTTTTTTTTGACAGGCGGAGTGGACAGTGAGAGAGAGACAGAGAGAAAGGTCTTCCTTTGCCATTGGTTCACCCTCCAATGGCCGCCGCGGTTGGCGCGCTGCAGCCGGCGCACCGCGCTGATCCGATGGCAGGAGCCAGGTGCTTCTCCTGGTCTCCCATGGGGTGCAGGGCCCAAGCACTTGGGCCATCCTCCACTGCACTCCCTGGCCATAGCAGAGAGCTGGCCTGGAAGAGGGGCAACCGGGACAGAATCCGGCGCCCTGACCGGGACTAGAACCCGGTGTGCCGGCGCCGCAAGGCGGAGGATTAGCCTAATGAGCCGTGGCGCCGGCCTTGATTTATCTTTGAAATTTCAATTTGATGGAAGAAATTTTCATTCATGTCATGTATGAATTTCTTTAGTTCATGGATTTGCTTCTGATTACTTCTAAGTAATCCTATGATCAATTTTTTGAATTCCGTTTCTGGCATTTCTTCAGTCTCATCTTCACATTCCAGTATTGAAGTGTTGTTCTGTTCTTCTGGGGGCATCATGTTGTCTTCCTTAGTCTTGTTTCTTGAATCGCTGTATTTATTTTTAGACATTTATGGAGATACTTGTTGGATTTTTTTTCCCTATGATGGCTTTTATCTTTGGACTATGCCTCTGTGGATTAGTGGAGTGCCTGCTCTTTCAGTGAATACCCTGAGGCGTGTGTTAGGTGTGGTCAGGAAGCCTTGTTCAGTGCTCCAGGGTGAGCGGAGTGTCCAAGGGGACACCTAAGTTGGGCATGGTAAATCTTTTTTTTTTTGTTTGTTTGTTTGTTTTATCAGAGGGGAGGTTTGTTCTGCTCTGTTGGCATAGTCTCATGTTCACCTCCTCTCCTCCAAGGAGACCAATGCCTGTGTGCTAACCCCAGTAGGTACAGTATTTGTCCACGCTGCCCCAAGAACCACACAGGGGATCCATATAGTCCTCACTGTGAGCACAGATCCCGCAGCAATGATCCTCACCATGGAATCAGGGAGCCCTGCGCAGGAGAAGTCGCCCACAGTGACTACCCAAAGACCCAGCCACACCCTGCACCCTCCCATGCAGCCACAATGTTTTCACAGTCCTGGCACACAAGGCTTCCACAGTCGTGAGCACTCAGCCCCCTGGCAGAGCTCCCAGCCAGACTCAGGTGTCTCTGTTTGGCTGGTTGCAGGGCATGGGAACACTAGCTACTGCAGCTGTTACACATGTCCAAAATAGCACCCGCCCTCCCTCAGCTAGTCACAGGATGCCAGTGCTGGGTGGTCAGGGAGAGGGAAACATGACCCCCTTTTTTCCCTCTAGGTTGGCAGGTACACTGTCCCCCACAGGGCTCCCAGCCAGACTCACGCCTGACTCTTCCTGCAGCTTTCTCGCCAGGGCTTGGGCTGCTGCCGTCTGGTCCCACCTCACTCTCCAGAGCTGGTGCTGAGGCTCTCGGCTGCTGCAGTCCTGTGCTGTGTGCATCCACACCCTCCGCCTAGGTCCACAGTGCCCCTCTAATTTGTGTGGAGTTTGTTCTGCCATTTTCTCCCTGACTCTTCCCTGAGACAGGACTCTCTCCATGTTTTTTTAAACTATCTTCCCCTAGACTAGAGCAGTAAGCTCCCTCCCTATTCCACCATCTTGGAAAAACCCCAAGATTATAATTGATAAAGGGATACAGGAGGGGTGCCACCCTTAGAAAGCACGCAGGAGCCTGGCATTCTAGGTTTTGCCAAGGTTTTGTTTTTTTTTTTTTTAAGCTTATTTTTTAAGTTTGCTTATCAGTCTAAAGGAGACACTAATTTCATGTGTAAAAGTATGATCAAAGGAAAAAAAAAAACTTAGAGAAGTAAAATCGACCACATGTTGTTCCTTCTATTACAGTTTTGCTAATATAGTCACTATGGTCAATAAACTAATTTTGACTCCTTAAAACATTTTTTTTTCCATAGCCTAAAACAAAATATCAGCCTCTTGACTTCTGAATCTCCGACAGCAACTGGAAGTGCAGGTATGTATTGTGGCACAGTTTCACCTCTTTTCTGTCCCAACCATATGCAAGTCACTTTTTATTTTTGGAAACCTCAGAATGAAAATGTCGTTGACAATTGAAGTTACAAGTCTTGAACACTATCTGTTGCACTCTCAAACCCTCCTACCAAATTGGAAGGGTGGAACGGTTGTGACTGAGGAATATTGTGCCTGCTCACGGAAAAGCTGATACCCGCCTGGTCAGCGAAATCACAGACAGACTGTCAGGGAGTCATGAAGACACTGTTTTATTCTTTGATGCTTTTAGACACTGTGCAGTAGCAAATTTATGACAGGTCACACAACAGAAACATGGAGTTTCAGGAGCCACATTCCTGAATATTCTGACTCCGTATACCGTTTAGGGAGCAGCAAGTCTCCTCCAGGAGAAAAGATGGGATGGCCCAGAGGTGGCTATGGAAAGGGCAGGGAGACAGAAGCACAGGATTTCTGCCAGAAGGGTTTGGGTTTGGGTTTTACTTTGTTGCTTTCGCGCCATCCCAAATAACTTCTTGCAGGATCCTCACTTGGGGAGCGCATCCTAATTTTGATGCATTTGGTACAGGCACCAAACAGTATGTCACTTTTAGATTTTAAAACATTGTTTGTGCTTTAAACTATATGAATGAATCGGGGATTTTCTGGGTGTTTAGGTTGTTACATTTGGCTAGGGTTGCCAAGAGACACTGTTTACCAAAGAAACCTAAAAACGCATTTCAGAGTTTGTGATTTCTCCTCTAAGAGTAATTCCTTCAAATTGGCAGCAATATAATAAAATTATGTAATTTCCAATAGAGCAAAAACATTCTTAAAGTGTTCTAGGTTTGTTTTTCTTTCTGTGTTTGACATCATAGATTATGCTACTAAAACAACGGAATCCAAAATGGATGAAAATGTATTGAAAAAAAAAGATAAAGGAATTATAGTCTCTACGATAAATTTTAGCACCAGCATGACAGCTGCTAAAACCAAGGAGATGATTCTTAAGAACTTAGTATTGAGAACTAAAGACACTCTTGGAGCTCCAAAAAATAACAAGGTAAAACTTCTTATGCCTGTTGGGTAATCTGCTTGTGGTTTATTTTTAATTAATGCTCTTTATAAAAAGGAAAAGATGCATGTAACATATATTCCTGAACAATCCTAGAAGATGTACTTGATAATTCAAACCTTAGTTTTCTAATCAATATAATTCAGTTTCTAATGTGATAAGTTATATGATCAAGAATCACTAAGGCCAAAAGCAGTTACTGAAATCTGAATGAAGATAAGACTAGAAAATGAGTTAGATGCCAACTGCTTTGTTTCTGTACAGGAGCCAGGAGCTCTTCCAGGTCTCCTAATCAGGAGCCAGGAGCTTCTTCTGGGTCTCCCATGTGGGTGCACCGCCCTAAGGACTTGGGCCATCTTCCACTGCTTTCCCAGGCCATTAGCTGGGAGCTGGATCAGAAGTGGAGCAGCAGGGACATGAACTGGTGCCCATATGGGATGCCTGCATGGCAGGCGGAGGCTTAACCAACTGCGCCACAGCACTGGCCCTCTCTTTCAAGAGCTTTTAAGGGTCTGCTTCAGATTTCCTTGATTTTAATTGAAGATCTGGGTAAACTTGGTGCATCTTTGCATTCCATGGTAAACTTCGGGTAACCTAACACACCCATAGAAAATGCAAATTTTGCTCGGTTTGTGATAGAAAAGAGGGAAAACTGTCTTATTACAATAATGAGTTTGGCAGTTGCCCATTGGATCATTAGATAATTCAAATCAATTGTCTATTTGTGATTTTTAACTAGTTTCGTGTCTTACAAAAAGAAATACAACGTAAAGTGGCCAGTGCACACAGATTATAATTGGTATACTTCAGTGAATATTTTCCAAGGTTGAAAGTAACACAGTATCTCAAACACTAAGAGAAGAAAGAGGAGGCTGAGTGGGAAGGAGGAAGGAAGGGAATGCCATTTTTGTAATCTTGGAATTGTATCTGTAAACTATATTGAATCTGTTAAAAACCAAATTTTTAAAAATTTTATTCAAAAAAAAGTAACACAGGTTTACAAACTGGAAATGTGTGTGAATTTTCTGCTGGTTGTTCATGACAATAGTATTTGCAACAGAATTTTAAAAACCCAGCTCCAGGTGACGGTCTTGCTCCCAAAGCAGGGTGAGATGAGATGATTAGCCAGGCTCCCGCAATAGTGCTTTCCACGCAGTCAGTGCTAAATACATCACAGCCACGTTCCTATGGAACAGCCACAGTTAGATTACTTTGTCCAGAATCAAATACATTCCAAACTGTTATCAGAGATGATTCAGTCTAGACCTATAGAAGGTGAGGGCAGTTTCTGCTATTTTAAAGACTTATTTTCTTTTTCATTTTGAGATTTGATGATTGTTTACAGTCCTTGTCTGTTCTGCTGAAGAACAGGTTTTTTTCTTCTATTTGTTGGATTCTTTACTTAGTGTAGGGTTAATCTTATGAGTATAAAATAAGCTTCAAGTAGATCCTTGTAAAAATTAAAGACTAAGGAAGGAGGAGAGAGGGTGGGAGCATGGCCAGGAGGGAGAGTAGGGTGGGAAGTATCACTATGTTCCTAAATCCGTATATATGAAATACTTTTACCTTCAGAAAAAATTTTAAAAACTTATTTTCTAAAATCATATCTTCAAAGTAAAATTTGGTCTCCTAATAGAGAAATAGACAAGCAATTACATATAACTCTATTCTTACACCGTAATTAATATTCCAAAATCGTGGTTTAATATATTTTAAAGCTTTTTGTCTTCTTAAGCTTATAGTGTTTATTGATGACATGAATATGCCAGTAGCAGATATGTATGGAACACAGCCACCCCTGGAGTTGATCAGACAATTATTAGATATGGGAGGAGTTTATGATACTGAAAAAAATGTGTGGAAGGTACAGTATATACTAAGATTTTGTTCACATTAAATATTGTTATGTAACAATAAATTAAATATAACAACATTGAGTTGATTGAGAAATTGAGGCAGTCTGAGTGCAAGGACATGTTAAGCTGACCTGAGACCCTCAATTAACCATGAAAATAGTGTCTCTGGTTTAAAAATTTACAGAAATTCTACTTCTGGTAGCTTTAAGTCTTATTAAAAACTGCAATTGTATCCTTGAGCTTTAGTTTCTGAGTTGGTCAACTCTCAGCATTGTTAACTGCATCACAGCCAAAATTTTCAATGCAATTAACCATTAGTTCATATGAGGAAAGCCAGTGAAAATATGGCCTACCAAGTCATCGTTAAAAATTGAAAGGAATTATATACTGCTGTAGTTTTCATGATTGTGCGACTACTTTAAAATTTATATGAGTGAAGTTGAACGTCTTTTCATCTGATTATCAGTTAGAGTCCTTGCCTATTTTCCTGCTCAACTATAAGCTTTCTACTTTTATCTGTCAAACTCTTTGTTTACTGGGACATTAAGCCTTTGACTATAAATTAAAAATAAGTTGTCTCAAGCAAGCAAACATTATTAATTTTAATTGATGTTTCAGTGCATGTATGCAACATATTTAATGATGAAATCTGAGCAATGAACATACCCATCACCTTAAACATTTACCATTTAGTTGTTAGCTATAGTCATGCTAGTGTGAAACAGAACACTAGAATTTATGCCTAGTACCTGTAACTTTGTAACTGCTTTTCAATCTCTTTCACCAACTTTTCCACCCTCCTATGAGGCCAGCATTTTTTTTAGATTCTACAAACAAATGGACCATGTGGTATTTGTCTTTCTGTGCCTGGCATGGTTCACTTAGCACAGTGTCCCCCAAGTTCATCCATACAGTTACTAATGGCAGAATTGTTTTCAATTTTATACAACACAACCCCCACATTTTCTTTATGCATTCATTTGTTGATAGATGCCTCGGTTGATTCTATAACTTGTGTATTAAATAATACATAATAATAAACATAGACAAGCAGATATCTTTTTGACAGACTGATTTCATTTCATTTGGATTAGACCCAGGAATGGGACTGCTGGAATGGATGGTGTTTCTGTTTTGAGTTTGAGTAAGCTCCATACTGTTTTCCACAATGGCTCTAGTAGTTTATGTCTCCACTAATAATGTACAAGGGCTCTCCGTGCCAGCATTTGTTATTTCCTGTGTTTTTGATAAGAGCCATTCCAGCTGGGGCGAGATAATATCTTACTATCTCATTGTAATTTTTAAAGATTTATTTATTTATTTGAAAGTCAGAGTTACACAGAGAGAAAGGAGAGACAGAGAGGTCTTCCATCTGCTGGTTCACTCCCCAATTGGCCGCAATGGCTGGAGCTGTGCCAATCCGAAGCCAGGAGCCAGGAGCTTCCTCTAGGTCTCCTATGTAGGTGCAGGGGCCCAAGGACTTGGACCATCTTCGACTGCTTTCCCAGGCCATGGAAGAGAGCTGGATCAGAAGTGGAACAGCTGGGACTTGAATCAGTGCCCATATGAGATGCCGGCACTGCAGGAGGCGGCTATACCCACTATGCCACAGCGCTGGCCCCCTCATTGTAATTTTGATTTGTATTTCTCTGATGATCAGTGATGTGAAATATTTATTGCTATGCCCACTGGAGATTTATCTGTCTTCTTTTGAGAAATATCTATTCAAATATCGTACTCATTTTTACATTGGATTATTTGGCTTTTTGCTATCATCATGTTTGAACTCCTTATATATTCTAGATATTAACCACTTGTCAGGTGCATAGTATGTAAACATTTTCTCCCATTGCTTAAGTTGTGTCTTCACTCTGTTGACTGCTTTGTTGTTCAAAAGCCTTTTCACCTGATCCTATTTGTCTGTTTTTGCTTTTGTTGACTGATTGTGAGTTCTAATCCAAAAAACCCCTTGCCTAGACCAATGTCATGAAGCATTGTCTCTGTTTTATTCTTCTAGAAGTTTCAGGTTCTTTCTGTTCTGTTAAGGGCTATAGCCTGATGACATTTTAAAAACTTCCTGGAAATGACATGCCTTGAAATTGTATTATAGATGGATTTACTTAGGAAGAAACATGTTGGTTATCATCATTTATGTTTGCAGTAAATAGTAATCATCTGTTTGCTTAAATGTTTTTAAATCTTTTGTCCATTTGGGGCAGGGATGTGAGTTTATGTTTCACTTCCCGTGGATGCATTTATTTACTCTTCCTTTTTACTCTTCCCACAGAATATTCAAGATCTCTCTATAGTTGCATCTTGTGTTCCTCTGGTTAATGGGGATGATATTAGCCCACGGCTCCTCAAACATTTTTCCGTATTGGTAATGCCTCATCCTCCACAAAGTGCCCTGTGTAGTATTTTTCAGGTAACATGTCTAGATAATCTTCAATTGGAAAAATAAAATTTAATTCCAAAGTGTAAGGAAAAAATGTAAGGTCTTAAAACCACTATCACAGCAAGAAAATTCTCTTAAGGGGGATTGATTTTATTCTCTTGTATATTTTCTGGCCTATTATAATTTGTCTTTCTATATCAAAGCATAACATGGTTTGGATAAGACATGTTGCACATGTTTAAAATGAAAATCCCAGGACTTTATTCTCTGGGATTCTGATCTACTATATCTGGGATGGATCTTATTTAACAAACTATTATATATATGTGTATATATATATATGTATGTATATATATAATTATATATATAGTTATGTATATACTATATATAGTATTTATAATATATATTAGGTATATATAATAGAATGTTAAATATTTATTTGTATTATGCTATATAATTTATTTAACCATTATATGGATCTTATTTAACAGTAAACTGTTAAACAGGCACACCCTAACTTACCAGAATTGATTTGCTCTTTTGCTTATACAATAGAAAATACTGAGCAAACTTTTTCTCAGTCTAGACTGGAACACATGAATAAACTCTTTTAAAACAGAGTGTTTTGTTTCTTCAGGTGTGGGCTACCAGTCACCTGCATCACAACTACCATATGTTTTTAAAAAATAGATTTTAAAATCTTACTTTTAAACATTATACTGCAAGGAAGAAAAACATAAAGTTAGTTTTTGAAGAATTTAGTCATTTTATGTAAAATTTATTTTTCTAATTGCACTAGAAGTCAAGTTGAGCCATTTTCCGAACAAGATCTTACATAGTTTTTTGAAGAAAATTTACATGTATACCAGTCCAGACTGAGGTAATAGTTTACCTTTTACATTCCTTGTGGTAACACCTGCTAGGGAGCAGGGAGATACAAGAATTCCCAGCTCCCAGTCTCATCAGAATCCTCGGAGAACACAGGCCACGTGCACCTGGGACCAACTGGCATCGTCCCCAGTTTGCATCCCCCAGAATGCCTTCCTCCTTGTCCACCATTGTATCTTAAATGTATTTTAACCACTGGCATTTGTCGAAATTAGTCCTCCATGACAAGTCTGCTTTTTAGTATAGGTTAGCCAGAAATAGTCTAGATGTAAAAGCTTTGGCGAACTAAATTATAGTATTTCTTCTTAAAGGCTCATCTGGGAATATATTTTGCCCTCAATAACTTTACATCGGATGTTCTTGAAACTATACATATGATAACATCTTGTTCCATAGAAATGTACCAACAAGTGGCTAAGATCATGTTACCGACTCCAGCAAAATGCCACTACCTCTTTAATCTTCGAGACTTGTTTAAGGTCTGTTTTAAAATTCATTCTCTAACTTTTAGAATCTGAGATGTACTTTTAAATTAACTCTCCCTCCTTCTCTCTTCCTCACCTTCTTCCTCCCCTCTTCCTCCTCGTCTGCTTCCTCCTCTTTTTTTTCTCTATTTCTTTGCTCATGGTACTATCAACTTCAAAGTGTTAACATGGAAAAAAATAGGTAAAATTCATGTTGGTTAGTTTTACTGTTAACAGCTTTTCCCATTAGTGAAAAGGAATTATTGAGAAAATTCTATGCAGAAAATTCAATAATGAAACCACTAAGATTGTTAAAATATTGGCTGAGATCTTGGAAAGAAAAGAATAATAAGGCTATAACATAGATTTTCACTTCATTTCTGAGATTTTATTGTAGCTATCAGAAAATAAAAGTATATATACATTTTATAAACATGCTTGAATTTTCAGATTTTAGCCTGTGGTCCTGAATTCATCATCATTTCTAGACAAAGAGTTTTAAAAATTAAAATGTTAAGAAAAATAATTTTTGCCAGTGCCGCGGCTCACTTGGCTAATCCTCTGCCTGCGGTGCCAGCATCTCATATGGGGCTGGTTCTAGTCCTGGTTGCTCCTCTTCCAGTCCAGCTCTCTGCTGTGGCCCGGGAGGGCAGTGGAGGATGGCCCAAGTGCTTGGGCCCTGCACCCACATGGGAGACCAGGAGGAAGCACCTGGCTCCTGGCTTCGGATTGGCGCAGTGCCGGCGGTGGCAGCCATTTGGGGGGTGAACCAACAGAAGGAAGACCTTTCTTTCTCTCTCTCTCACTGTCTATAACTCTACCTGTCAAATAAATAAATAAAAAGAAAAATAATTTTTTATGTTTATTTGAGAGGTATACAGAAAGGGAGAGACCAGGTTCTCTCAAAATACCAGCGATAGCCCCAACTGGGCCAGGCTGTAGCCAGGAGCCAGGAACTCAAATTTAGGTCTTCCGTATGCGTGGCAGGGACCCAACCACTTGATCCATAGCCTGCTGCCTCCACGGTCCGTGTTGGCAGGAAGCTGGAATTGGGAGCCCAAGGCAGGAACCAAACCCAGGCAATGCAGTGTGGGACGTGGGCATCTTAACCGCTAGGGCAAACACCTGCCTGGAAAAATCATTCTTGAATTTGGTACCTTTCTCCCCTTGCTGTGGGAGCTTTGCCCAGTTAGCTCATATCATCTCTGAAATGGCTTATAAGGCTTTTTACCGAAAGGCACAGTTAGAATGCTAGAGCACATCCACACTGAGAAGTACCTCTCTGTCACCTGCAGCACTCACGGCCAGGACTCGTGGTCTCCGTCCAGTCACGGCCTCTGTAAGACCGGACGGAAGAGTTCCCAGATCCCCTCGCTGCAAGCGATTCTGTGCCATTGTTCCCGGAGAGAGCTTTCCCGTCGCTCCAACATTCAGATCATCACGCACAGACACTGTTCTTTCTAACCTCGGATAATCGCGTCTACGTTTGCGGAAAGGCAACCTGGCGTGGCGTGCTGCCCTGCTAATGCCCCTGTGATGCGTTCTTTGAACCCCGACAGCTCCTCCGAGGACTGCTGCAAGCTGACAAGGCCGTGGTCAGCTCCCAGGAGTCGGCTGCCCTGCTCTGGGCCCACGAAGCCACGCGCGTGTTCCACGATCGCCTCGCCGACCGCGCAGAACGCCGCCTTTTCTATCAGCGGCTGGCGAAGGAAGTGGAGAGCCATTTCCAGGTGAGCTTAGCTTGTGAGAACTGATTTGTAAACGGGGTTTTCGAAAGTGCCGTGTGATGAAAGCCTGCGACACCTCTGTAGTCCCCCTGAGAAACGTCCTTCGTGGTCCCGTTCCCCTCACCCGTAGCTGACGCAGAGCGCGCGACATCAGAATACCAGTGTCCGTGATCAACTTGCCAGTGTACTTAACGAATTCCAGATGAAGGTGGGTTCCAAGTTTACAGAGGTAAGGTGGAGGCAGCCTATGGACAAAGTAGCTTGAGACCAAGGCAGAGCGCGCCACCTGGCGCCTCCGTGTGCTTCCGGCCTCGCGGGGGCCTCGCAAGCGCGCCTGTTTCCCGGGGCCTCACACAGCCTTGCGCCCCGGGACGCCTCGGGGAGACCCTCTCGCCACGCTCCAGCCCCATGAGCTAACAAGCCACAGGGGCCCTGGGTGTGCCCCTAAACAGATTCCCAGCAAAAGGGGGTATGGCCGCTGGGGGCGTCGCGGTCGCACCCCGGGCCTGGCTGTGCCCACTCCTCGTGAGAATTCGGGGCACCAGGGGTTTCCCAAAGGTGACGCTCCTCTTCCTCGTCTTGCTCCTTGGGCGGTGCTGCTTTCTCTCACCCAAGCAATGGGCTGAATTCAAAGGCACAACACTATTATATAATAGTAAAAGGGGATTTAAAAAAAAGAAACACTTTGTATGTGGCAATGAAGACAGTCCTACTCACGGACCTAGAATATAACGCGTACTGAGCCTGGAAGGTAATTTCCAGGGCCAAATACCAAGTGAGGTAAGTGCGTAGGGCTGCTTAGAAGCAGTGCAGACCCTGCCTCTGGGTACCTTGGAAAGAACAGGTGCATCCTGTTAGGTTTCTGTGGGTGCTGTAATCGACCTGTGCACCCACCACTCTAGGGGATAGGGGGACAGGAATGTACCTTACATGATTTTAAAGGAGAGAAAAATGGTCAGACTTCAAAGAGAAAGCAGCCCACGACCTTGGTGGGAAAGTTCGGCAAGGGGTTTCAAAATGGACCAGAGAAACAAGTGTGAAAGAAGCACTCAGCGGCGACAGCCAGTAACTGTCAGCTCAGGGTCGCTTCCTCTCCCACATGGTCAGTAGAACTACAAGATACTTCCAGCTATACGGTTCTTAACCCGGAGTCCGCCCACCACCTCAGAGCTGCATTTCCGTGTGTGGTTTCCTTCACAACCCTTGTATTTGACTCATTTGACTGCAGGGAATTTAAAATCTCACTCTTGAGCGAGTCCAGAGCTTCCCTGCCGAAAGGACTACATGGCACAGGTACAATTAACACCCAAAGCCTGGGGCCCCACCACCAGGAGCTCCTCTGACTCGGATATGTTAGGTTAGTCTTAGGAACCAGGGCCATTGTACTGTGAACTGTAACAGCAAATTGTTATTTTACAACAGATTCAGTGGACTCCAGAAGACCTGATGAATGACCCAACTGTGTTTGTGGACTTCTTGGATGTAAACAAGGTTCATAGGAAAAAAATCTATCAGAATACCAATGACTATGGTAAACTTGCCGATGTGCTTAACGAATTCCAGATGAAGTTGGGTTCCAAGTTTACAGAGGTAAAGACATAGCGAAGAGCCTGTGAGGAGGGCTGTATCTGCCTGCGGTTGTTAATACACGTGTGAATCCGTGTATAGGTACAGCAGATCCAATACTTTTAGGACATGTTTGTGCGTGAGAGCAGTGGGGGAAGTGTGCCCTAAGGTTTCAAAGCAAACCATTAAAAACTTAGTATTATGCTGTTTCATCTTAGTTTGTCTCAATAGCCTGTGATTTTAAAGACCAAGTCACAACTGAGGCTGCAGAGTTGAATTAGTAGAGAGTAATAAAGAAATCTGCAGTAGGGTCCAGAGTAGCCACATCTGGCAGCAAATTATGCCAGAATAGTTGTCATTCTTCACACCTTCACGTGCCCATTGTGTGGGCAGAGACACCAAGAATCACCGGTACCAGAGACCAATTTTCTTTCTCCCACCACTGTCCTACCTGCTGAGACAGAACAATAGAAAAGCAGACTAGATACTATTGTTCTTGCCAATAATAATTGTTGTAATTATTTATAACTGTTCTTTCCCCTCAACTTTGTGACAACCCCCCCCCAATATTTCTCACCAGAATATTTGCACAGGGATAGTCTTCATTGTGCGATTTTTTTTTAAGATTTATTTATTTGAAAGGCAGCGATAGGGAGAGAATGAGAGACAGAGAACGAGAGAGGTCTTCTATATTCTCCCCAAATGCCCACAACAGCCAGGACTGAGCCTGCCCCAAGCCAAGAGCCAGGTCCTCCTCCGGGTCCCCCACGTGGGTGCAGGGGCCCAAGGACTTGGGCCATCCTCTGCTGTTTTCCCAGGCACGTTTTTAGAGAGCTGGATATGGAGTGGAGCAGCCAGGGCTTGAACTAGCACCCACATGGATGCCAGCACCGCAGGCTGAGGCCACGGAGCCACAGCAAGGGCCTCACTATTCGATCTCCTTTAATGTTCCTGAAAACCAGGCTACCAAGTCCAGATCACTGGGTTGCTAGAATAGTCTTTCTCAATCCTGTATCCTCTTGTGTAAAACTACAATACATGTTTGACTTTGGTTTTTCTATACCTGTAATCAGTCTGTTTGCTACATTTCCTCTGCTAGATCTCCTATCCCATGGTGTTCTTCAAGGAAGCCATACAGCATATTGTGAGAGCTAGCAGGGTCCTTCGACAGCCAGGGAGCCACATGTTACTGGTAAGAATTTAAGTTCTCAAATGCCTTTAAGTTTGCAAATTCAAATTAAGGAACATCAATGCAATATACTTAATCTACAGATGTTTTATTTATCCATACCTTATGAAAAATAATAATGGAGTCATAGGACAGTATCTTCATTCTATCTGCAGCTTGCATAAGAAGTTTGTCAGTGCATAAAAATATTATTTGTTTTTGGAAGCATTTGGTGTGAAAAAAGTTGATAGATCTGGCAGCCTCTCTCATGTATCTTCAGAATTAACAGAGGATCTGTAGACAGATCCGACTTCAGACATAGTTTACTTCCTTTAGTATTGACCTAGAAATGTAAACCTTTGCACAAAGTTTTACTTCCCATGGGAACAGTGGGAGTTAAGTTCTTGGAAAATTCCCAAACTCTCTGAGTACAGAAAAGCTTCTGGAAAGCTAAATAAAATCTCACATATTTAGCCAGTTACATAGGCATTATTTTTATGACTCTTTAAGTTATTATTTATGCCTACTTTTTAGCTATTTATGTTATACTTTAATTATTTACAACTGCTTAGTTATCTAACATACCTTTTTTTCCAAAAAGAACATTCTTATATCCAGAACAGAGTTTCATTTTTTTAATATTGTGGTTCTTCTTCTTATTTAACTGAGAGAGAGACAGTTCACTCCCCAAATGTCCACAGCAGGTGGGACTGGGCCAGGCCAAAGCTGGGAGCTAGAAACACATTCCAGGTCTCCCACATGGGTGGCAGGGACCCAACTACTTGAGCCATCACCTACTGTTTTCCAGGTGCACATTAGCAGGAAACTGGAATCAGGATTGGAGCCTTGGCTCCAACTCAGGCACACGAGCAGGGGGCGTGGGCATCCTAACTGGCTCTTTAACCACTAGGGTACGTGCCCCTCCCTAGAGTTTCATTTAAATACTCCTTTATCTAAACAGATGTATGCAACAAGACTAATTAGCAGTTATAAAATGTAATCAAGAAAAATGCACAGCAAATTTTCAACTACCAAAACCACTCCTTTGCTAACTTTCCCCATCTCATAAACAGCATCAGCATATGTCTACTGCTCGGACCAGAAACCTCAGAGTCACTAAATTTTGTGACTTCTCCATCATTCCTCACCTGCTCTCCATCAGTAGGTCCTAGCCGTGCAGCTTCCAGACTGCATCTCCACAGCCACCACTCTGTTAAAACCACCCTCATCTCCACATGGACTGCTCAGTAGTCTTCCCTCCCTCTGCGTAAAATAGCAAGTCCCTTCCCTCCCCTCAGTCCCCGTCACTCTGTCCCCTTCATTTTTCTTACTGGTTCTCAGCAGTATCTGGCCCCACATATGTGCTTCCTTATTGTCTGTTGCCACATTTAGAACATCCGCTCTGTAAGGGGTATGATTCTGTGTGTTTTATTTCAACTATTAACAGGTTACTTTTCTAGTCCCAAATGGTATGTACTCTGTTTACTTCTTTTACCACAGTGACTCTTGTCTCTATTAAATCAACCCTTTCCTAATAACAAGTACATTTATAACAAGTTCTCAATTACATAATTACTGAGAATGTTTTCAGAGCAATTTTTAAAAAGCCTACTCTCAGTAGAATCTTGCCTACTTAATTCCTCCATAGATACTCTCTAATGAACCTAACTGCCCTCTTAGAGCCCTTTTTTTATTAAAAAATGTAAGCCCTTATTAAAAATATGTGGCAAGTCCCTGCTTATTCCAATTCTGTTACCATAAACACCATAGGTAGATTTTTGTCCTGGGGTTCAGTTTTGTAAGCAGTAATTGAACTGGCTGTCCTAGCATGTGCAATTAAGCAAGGTAAAACAACTCGGGGGGAGCTTAATGATTTAATGAATAACATTTAAAGCAGATAAAATAATGAAAGTAATCAAAATCTAGGTTGGAGAATTCAAATGATATTAGTTTAATTAGGTAAGGAAGTAAAAAGAAGAAATCATACATGGCCCTTTAAAAGAAAATGTTACATACTTACACTAGATTGTATTGTTTAAGGCTCAGAAAAAGATAACTGAAAAACTAGTATTTTAAGGCAGTGATTTAAAAGGTCGTTACAGACAATATATTATGTAAAATAAAAAAAAATCTAGTTTTCAACAAAAATTATGAGACTTTAGAGGAGACAAAAAAACTTACAGGAAAAAAAGTGGAAACTGTCTGGAAATGGGTATAAATGTTGGGTTTGGCAGACATCAGGAATTGAAGCTGTTAGAAATACACTCAAATAGGAAAAAAAAACGCAATTGAAAACATTAAAGGAAAATATGTAAAAATTATCTTAAAATAGAGAATACCAATAAAGAGACAGAAGTCATTTTATAAAATGGAATTTCTGGGGTTGGAAGTTAGAATAAATGAAATTTTAAAAACTTCACTAGAAGAGTTCAACAGATTTAAGATGGCAGAAGAATCTGCAAACTTGAATATGGAGCAGGAAAAATTATCCAGTAACTGAAGAACAAATCTTCAGAGACTTGAAGGTTACATATGTATCAAAATATGCTTGATAAGAGTTTTTTAAAAAGAGAGCAGAAATATAAAGGAGCAGAAGCTATGTGATAGAAATAAGGCCCCATATCATTCACATTCAAGAAGCTTCAATGACATGTCAAGAAACTCTGAGTAAGCATAATTAGATTCATACCTGGACACATCATAGACTAGTCAAATAGCAAAGGAAAATCACAAAGACAGAAAGAGAGGGAAAAGAAGACTTACTGTGTCCTGGGAAATCTCAGTAAAATTTAACAGCTGGGGCCAGTATTGTGGTGCAGTGGGTTAAGCCACTGCTTGTGATGGAGCACCAGTTCGAGTCTCGGCTGCACTTCTGATTAAGCTCCTTTATGCTAATGCTCCTGGGGAAATAGTGGAAGATGGCACAAATATATGAGCCCCTGCTGCCTACATGGAAGACCAGGATAGACTTCCTAGCTCCTGGCTTCAACCTGGCCCAACCCCAGCCATTGCAGTCATTTGGGGAGTGAACCAGTAGATGGAAGACATATGTTCTTTCTCTTTCTCTGTTTCTGTCTCTGTCTCTCTCTCTTTCTCTCTCTTTGAGATAAATCTTTTCAAAAAAAAAAAAAGATAAACAGCTGTCTTATCAGGTGCAGTGGAGATGGGAATGCATTGGGATGACATATTTGAAGTAATAAGAGAAAAAAGGAAGTTTCATAAATTCTGTATTTAGCAACATCCTTCCAAAAAACATAAAGTGAAAGAAAGGCATTCCTAGTTACAGAAAGTAGAAATTTACTGTTACTCTGTAAGAAACACTAAAGGAATGTTTCAGGCTGAGAGGGAATGCAACTAGATGGTAACTTAAGTCCACATGAAGATTAGAGCATTAATAAGAGAAATTATATACATAATTAGAAGAGAGTATGTTCGTTTTCTACTGCCTCTGAAAGAAATTACCCCAAATAGAGCAGCCTAAACAAATTTAATACCTTACAGGTTTGCAGGTCAGAAATATGATGTATTTCTCACCTAAAATCAAGGTGTAGGCAGGACTGCATGCTTTGGGGGAGTGGGGGGCTTTAGGAGTGAATCTGTTCCCTTGCCTTTTTATCTGGAGGCTTCCTGCATCCCCTGGCTCGTGACCCCCTTTCTCTGTCTGCAAAGCCAGCAACATCACATCTCTCTGACCCTTCAACAGGCATCACATCTCTGTCTCTCTGACTGCAGCCAAGAAAGGTTCTCTGCTTTCAGGGATTAATGTGGTTACACTGGGTCCGACCATTTAATCTTGAATAACCTCACTATTTCTAGTCTCTTGCCATATAAGGTAATACACACAGATTCACAGTTCCAGGGGTCGTGATGTAGACATTTTTTGGCAGGACAGGATGGCAAGGGCATTATTCTGCCTACCACAAATCATTTTTCTCTGTTACTATTAACTACTTCAAAATATAATTGCATAAAATGATCATTATGAAACTTGTTAGGCTTATAATAAGCTAAGTTGTAATATATGAGTATAACACTAAACATAAAAGAACAGAGGAAATGGAAGCAAATTGGAGCAAACTTTCTATATTTTACTGGAATTTAATTAGTGTTCACTTGAAGTAGATTGTAGTAAATTAAGATATATAATGTAATCCAGTTACAGAAAATGAATAAATTTTGGAGACAAGATCTAATGTACAGCATGGTGATGATATTTAACACTACTCTGTTATATACTTAAATTTGTTAAGAGAATAGATCTTCAACTTTTACACACACACACAGAGTAACTATGTAGAAGTGATGGTGTGCTAATTAGCTTAATTGTTATGAATATTTCACAGTATATACATTTAACAAAACATCAAGTTATACATCTTATATATCTACAATGTTTATATTTCAGTAATATCCCAATTAATGTGTTTTTTGAAATGCTTTAAGGAAAAGGGACAGTTTTGCTATGATGCCAAGAAAGTCAGGACCAAAGGGATTAACTTTCGACAAGGTTCAGAGGGTATAAAGAGAGCAGACCTGCATGAGATCCATGAGCTAGAGTCCTGAGTGTGAGGCAGTTTCAAAGTCGGAGCCTGTGGCTATGGTTTGAACCCCTGGTCATCAAGACTGGCTTGAAACATTCAGGCCCATTCTCATAAGCATTTCAAGATAGGCTGTGGCTTTTTCTTTTTCATTTGGAAAGTTCCCATTAAGATGCCAAGGCTCAGTCTCTGTCCAATCACAGCAAGGAAGCTTAAACAATTTTATATTAAGTTCCCCCCGGCCGGCGCCGTGGCTCAACAGGCTAACCTTGCGGCGCCAGCACACCGGGTTCTAGTCCCGGTCGGGGCGCCGGATTCTGTCCCGGTTGCCCCTCTTCCAGGCCAGCTCTCTGCTGTGGCCCGGGAGTGCAGTGGAGGATGGCCCAGGTGCTTGGGCCCTGCACACCATGGGAGACCAGGCTAAGCACCTGGCTCCTGCCATCGGATCAGCGCGGTGCGCCGGCCGCGGCGGCCATTGGAGGGTGAACCAACGGCAAAGGAAGACCTTTCTCTCTGTCTCTCTCTCTCACTGTCCACTCTGCCTGTCAAAAAAAAAAAAAAAATTCCCCCAGGAGAAGGCTCTGAAGCAAACATTCAAGGTTAATGAGAAAGCTAATCACAGGAAGCAGGTAGGGACTAAGGAAGTGAGACAGGAAAGGTAAGGTTGTTTACACATGGGGCATTATCAAGCCAGTTACTATTATAAGCAACTGGAGCTTAATGACTTGGAAGAAACTCTAGGAAATGATATAGGACACATGACCCAGAAGGGACCCGAGTATGTGGAGTGTCTATGTAGCAGCTCCAATCAGCCTTTGTTGAGGGTTGCTAGGGGAGAGCGTGTTAATTACTTTTGGCTCAGACTCAGACATGCAAATACTGACTTGATCATTTGAGTCTCCTCTTCTGTGAATGTACATTCATATCCTTTGTCTATTTTTCTGTTGGGTTATCTTTTTCTTTCTGATTTGTAGGAATTGTTTATAAATATAATACATTCAGATACCAAGTTTTTCACCGTTTTCTAGATTGTGGTTTACTTTTTCCTTTATTTATAGAATCATTCAATGAATTGTTCTTATTTTGAATATAAAAAAACTGAATTCAAAAAAAATTTAAAAAGACCAAAAGAATTAAAACAGAATTCTAGAAAATGTTTATGTCAATAAAAGAAGGTAGTAGAGAGGAAAAGGACATGAGATATATAGAAGGCAACAATATGATGGACATAAATCGAACACATCAATCTTCACATAAATTTAAATGCATTAAATGCACAAAAAGGCGGAGATTGAAAGACTGATTTCAAAAAGAACAAAATTCAATGACATGCTGTCAACAAGAGTCATACTTTAGTTTCCAAGACACAAAATGACTGAAATGAAAAGATGAAGAAAGATAATTCATGTAAACAATTATCATGAGAGGGTTGAAATGGGCATACTAATAGCAAAGTAGGAAAAAGGGAAAATTATCTGAGGGAAAAAATACAGATTATAATGATAAAATGGTCAATGATCAGGAAGATACAATAGTTATATATGCATGTTAAAAACTAAGCTCAAATATGTGGAACCAAAACTGACAGAATTTAAGAGAGAAATAATCAATAAAACAATAATATTTGGAGACTTCAGTGCCACCATTGTTAGAGCAAGTAGGCCTAAAATCAGCAAGGATATAAACACTCCAACAATACTGTGAAGTGGGTTGACCTGACTGATGTCATAGAAGACTCCATCCAACAAGAGCAAAGAACATTTATTCTGAAGCAAATGTAGAACATACTCCAAGACAGACCAAATGCCATACCATAAAATGTCTCGATGAATTTTAAAGGATTGAAATCATACAAAGTATATTCATTGATAATGACAGAATTAAATTAGAAGTCAACACCATAAGAAAATTTGAGATATTCACAACTATGTGGAACTTTTACAACTCACTACTAAATGACCAGTGGGTCAAAGAAGAAATCACAGGGAAACTAGAAAATAAATGGTGTATGCATAAGAATGCTAATTGTTAAATTAACTACAGGAATCAATGTGCACTTACTCCCCATGCGGGACTTCTGTCCTTAATGAGTTGTACTATGAGAATTAACTGTAAAGCTTGTTCTCAAACAGTTTTTATATTTTGTGTGTATGTGTGCAAATTGTTGAAGTCATTACTTAATATAGAGTTGGTCTTCTGCGTATAAAGTTAATTGAAAACGAATCTTAATGGAGAATGGGGCTGGGAATGGGAAAGGGAGGAGGAAGTAGGGTGGGAGTGGTGGTGGGAGGGCAGGTATGGTGGGAAGAATCTCTGTATTCCTGAAGTCGTATTTATGAAATTTAGACTCATTAAGTAAAAGGTTTCTTTGGGGGAAAAAAAATAAAAACTTCCCATAAGAAAAATTCCAAAGCCAAATGGCTTCACTGGAGAATTTGATCAAATAGATGAAGAAGAATGAATACCAATCCTTAACAAACTTCCAGAAAATAGAATACATCTCAGTTCATCTTTGAGGCCCATAACATCCTGATATCAAAACCAGACAAAGACATTCCTCCGTCTTGCATTGTGTTAAGGAAATGCCTGAGGCTGGGTAGCTTGGCTCACAGTTGTAGCCAGAGGTCCAGACAGCCTGGCATGAGCATCCAACAGTGTGGAGAAGATGCAGGAGCTAGAATGGCCACATGTGCTGGCAATAAAACAAGAGAGATTAAAAAATACATGAGTTTCTTAACGCAGTTAAGAGTGAGAAAAGTAGTCCCATGAAATCCTCATAGACATTGACAAATGCGTTTGATTATAGAACTAATAAAGTATTCTCTAAATAATGAAAAAAAAAAAAAAGAAGCTAGCAAATGCCCCCACAAATGGATGTCAAAAGATGCTCAGTATCAATTTTCCCTTGGGGCAACAACAGAGAGACACCACTGAGTGCCTTTTAAAGGGCATCCTCCAAAGAACTGAGCCAGAGCAATTACTGGCAAAGATACAGAGCGACAGATGCTCTCCTTCGCTGCCGATGAGAATGCAAAATGGCACAGTCACTTTGGAACACAGTTTGGCAGTTTCCTACAATGCTAAATATAGCCTTGTGATGCTGTGTGATCCAGTGATTGTATTTACCCAACTGATTTGAAAACACACTCACACAAAAACCTGCACACAAGCAATTTTAACGGCCTTATTCGCAATCACCAAACACTAGAAGCTTACTGGCCTTCAGTAAGCAAATAAACAAAGTATGGCACAGTTGTACAATGGAATATTATTCAGAGATTAACAGGTGAGCTATCAAGCCACAGCAAGCCAGAGGCACATCTTAAAGAAATATTGCAAAGTGAAAGAAGCTAGTTTGGAAAGGTTGTATCCTGTATGCTTCCAATAATATGACACTCTCCACAGGCAAAACTATGGAGAAGTAGAAAAATTAGTGGTTGCCAAAGTTTTGGTGGGAAAAGAGAGGAGACAAAATGATGGAGTTGTTGGGTTTTTTTGTTTTTGTTTTTTGTTTTTTGTTTTTTTTTAGGGAGAACTCTGTAGTGTGCTGTAATGGTGACCCTATGTGTTAGTCAAAACCCATAGAACTTCTCAGCACTAAGAGTGAACCTTGATGTGTTGAAATTAAAAAAAAAAAAAAAAAAAAAAAGGAGGTCTGGGAATCCTAAGATGGGACATGAAAGGTAACAGAACAGTCAGACCACATTGCAAATATATGAATCAGACTGGGCCAATCCAAAGCTAGGAGCCAGGAGCTTCTTCCAGGTCTCCCATGTGGTTACAGGTGCCCAAGTACTTGGGCCATCTTCCGCTGCTTTCCTAGGCACATTAGCAGGGAGCTGGATCAGAAGTGGAGCACAGGCCAGTACTGTGGCATAGCAGGTAAAGCTGCCACCTGCAATGCCAGTATCCCATATGGGCACCAGTTCAAGTCCCAGCTGCTCCACTTCCGACCCAGCCCTCTGCTGTGGCCTGAGAAAGCAGTCGTTGTGGCCAACTAGGGAGTGAATCAGTGGAAGGAAGACCTCTCTCCCTCTCCCCTCTCCCCTCTCCCTTCTCCCTGTATAACTCTGACTTTCAAATAAATAAATCTTTTAAAAATGGGTGTTTCAAAATGTTAAAAAAAAAATAAGAATGAGAATAGGAGAGGGAGGAGAAAGAAGGGTGGGCATGGGGGTGGAAGGGAGTATAGGGTGGGAAGAATCACTGTGTTCCTAAATTTGTATATATGAAACTCATGAAGTTTATCTCAAGTAAATGGTTTCTAGGTAAAAAATAATGTGTCATATTATATATATTTATATATATATATATATCTCATATATATCTCACAGTGAGATAATATTAACCAATTTGAATAGCTATAAATCAAAAAGATAACAAGTACTATAAGATTGTAGATAAGCTGAACTCTCAGACTTTGCTGGGATTGTAAAATATTTGGGAAAGGGTTTGGGAATTTCTTATAAACTGTATCATAGGTTTATCATCTAACTGAGAATTGCATTCTGATACAGCTACACAAGAGAAAGTAAAACAAAGACGCACACAGACTTGTATGATGCTTTCCTAGAAACATTATTCAGACTAGCCAAGAAGTGGAAACCATCCAAATGTCTTTCAGTGAACAAATAAACAAATCCTAGTTGGCCCACACAATAGAGCACTATCTGGCACTAAAAAGGAAAAAATTACTGATACAAAGAACTACAAAATTGTTACACCAAGTGAAAGAAAGTAGATGCTGTAAACTGGATGCTGCGTAATTCCCCTTAGGTGAAATGCCCAGAAAAGACAGATCCACATACACAGAAAGCATCTCAGTGACCGTTTGAGCTTGGGGTCAGAATGGGAATTGACTACAAATGGCTCAAAGAATTATTTTCAGGGTGATGAAAATGTTCCAACACTAGATTGTGATAATAATTGTATAAATATTTGATTTGTGCACTGCACAGACGTAGCCTGTGAATTATAGTAAAGCTGGTTTTAAAGGTAACACCTCACCATTCTTACCAAGAAGCATTCATCAAGTGTTCTTGAGGAATAAGAAAATAGCTGTCTACTTTCTTCTAAGAGAAGAATATCAACAAAGACACAGTAGCGATTTACAAGCCTATCTGCACTATTTTTTCCAGTGAGATTATCTCATATTTCAAGAGGGTATGAAGAGAACAGATAAAAACATTGAATGTGAATGAATGCCTTATAACACTTTAAATATTTGTTAAAAATATCTCGTAAAAGATGATAAATAAAAATAACCTGACATATTTTTACAAGAAAGAAGATGCTGTCCGTTGGAAGACTCCCAGAACATGTGCAGGCATCTCATGGTAGACTTTCTTTCTTTACAGATTGGAATCGATGGATGCGGAAAAGAGGCTTGTACAGCCTTGGCCTGCTACCTGACGGAACACAAGCTGTACCGAGTGCCTGTATCTCCCAGTTATGGATATGCAGAGTTCAAAGAAGTCATTAAAAAGGCCTTTATTCAAGCAGGGTTAGAAGGGAACCCTACTGTGGTGATGGTTTCTAATTTAAACCTAGAACAAGTAAGCTCTTCTTGTTTTTATTATTTCCGAAGTTTGATGTTTACATAGCTCTCCAATGAGAAGTTTAATGTTTGTTTAATGTTTGAATGGAAAGTAGGAAAATAGATTTTCTGTATTTCTATTAGCCCACCATATCAATTATTTTCAGTATTCTCTGTGTTTACCCAGTCGTAGCCCACAATTTTTATATTTGTAATCATGTTGTAGATAGTTTTGACTAAACATTAAAATAAAATATTTCCTGTGTTTTTATCATGTTCATATTCATTGAAGATGGGAAATTATTTATATAACTGAAGTCACCAATCTTATACCAGAATTTGTGTGATCTGTATTAAAAGTATTAACGTCTGTTCTACCATATGTGACCTGCACATGCTATCAGGCACTTAGTCTTCGGTTTCTCTCCTTTTTCCTCCTTCGGCTCTAACTTTACAATAAATTTAGGAGTTTACTTGCAAGGTACATTTTCTGTACATACAAGCAAAATGTGCTAATCACTCCTCCTTTTTTAGCTCTGCTATTTTGCATGTTATGGCCTTCCATAGCCGATAGATAGATAGATAGATAGATAGATGCTAGCATTTACCCCTTTGTGGCAAAATTTCACAGAAACATTGTTTATTATGCATGACTCACACAAACATCTAGTTATAAATGTTGTTTCAAACCCTCATCCTGTTTTTCCTTCTAACACTAGGCCTCTCTTGACAGTTACTATTTTCTTTTATATCATTTATTGGTCGTAAACCTACTTACTGTACTGCAAAACGTCCAAGTTTTCTGCTCTGTCTATACATTCTCCTTTTCCCAAATTTAAATATCCTACTCGATTGACCTTGCTGAGGTTCCACCATATACTTTCTCTTAGGATTTCTCAAGTTATAGTGTCTACCATGCCAAGAGTCCATTGTTCTAATCTCTCAGACAACTATTTCAGACCGAAGCTGAAATGAATGAATCCTCCCTTGTGACTCAGGACCTCAAAGTTGTTGGATCTACTTTCCACACTTTGTGGATTTTTTCTGGCCATAGCACTGCTTTCCACATGAGTCCAAAAGACCAGCCAGCGCTCCATGAGTTTAATCAGCTTTGGCAGCTCTCTTCCATGCCCCAGGGGAGACAGGAAATCCGGCAGCCCCATGGCTCCACTGGTGTTCTCTGCTGCGGACTTCCCACAAGCTGTCCACCGTTCCCACATGAACTGAAATACCATGACTCCGTGAGGGCTATACTGAAGAGAGCTGGGATTCTTTTATTTATTTAAGGAGGCTGGGTTTATTTTGAAGCACAAGGTGTTTAGACTTTCGTAACAACTCTGCCAGTAGAGTTTCTTTCACTGCTTTTCTCTACTGCTACCTTTCCCATTTGATCTGGAACCCTATGTAGAGATGAACTGGTTAAGTTAAAATATTCCAGCAGTTGTGTTAGGTCTAGCTTGTCTACAGTTCAAACACATAGGTACGTCAGGGGCATCAAGGAACTGCCGGAAGCAAGGTCTTTCTCCCATTTATTATGTACCCACCCCTCCACGTCTGTTGTACAGCGCCACACACAGGTGTTTTGCGTATCGTCAATACCAAGTATATGTTTTTTTCATGTTTGAATGAATGAATAGCTGGATGAAGCTTATTTTGACTGAAAAAAACATTTTCAATAGTTTTGAATTGAGAGTTTAGCTCTAAAAAATTAGCATTAGTTACCCCTAAATACTATGATTTTCTCAATTTGATGTGTACAAAGTAGAATATATGAATAATCTAGTTATTCCTGATAAACTGTGTTTCTCCTAAGAAATCTCTTTTGGAAGATTTGAATTGCATTGTCAATTCAAGAAAAATACCTGACTTGTATGAAGACGCGGAGTTGGACAACATCATAATCAGAACTAGACCTTTTGTTAAAGAGCCTGGATATGTGGATGATAGACAGTCTTTACTTGCGTTATTCCAAAAGGTACTTATAAAATTCTCATAGTACATTAAAATTAAACTATATTTATAATTATGTACATGGTTTTCAATTGGATATAATTTCCTTAATTCTTTAAGTGACTCTTTAAAATAACGACCACCATCCCTACACAGACACACTGTACCCTCTGGTAAACCCAAGATTTACCAAAGTCCTGAGCCTATCACTGACTTTTAAAAACATGATAAGAACTGGAGACGATCACATGAAAAATCACATGGTTATTTCTTACACTGAGATTCCTTCCTAGCTAGTGAGGTTTTCATTCAGCTATGTAGGTAACATATCCAGAAAGAAAAAAAATTACTTCATCACTTTGACTAGCCCCAGAGTTAACCTGGAGGTACAGGATACAAAAAGAAATTAGCCAGATAAAGTAGGTGATACAGAGAATGGGCCCAGCAGCAGGGTAGCTATCAAAGAACTGGTTTGCTGAGATGTTTAGAGCAAGGGCTTGGGCTCTTTGTGCATTTCTGGCATGATGAAGAATGACCGGTAGCTTACCGGATGATCACCCAAAGCAAAGCATTCACTGGCGATGGACCTCAGGTCAGTTTATTTCTAGTGCCAGTTTTTGTCTATCATAGGATCATTTGAAAATTGAATCAGGACAGCTGACATAACTCTACAGATACTTAGTCTATGAAACATATGTTTTAAAAAATCCAGAAATGGGCCGGCACCGTGCCTCACTAGGCTAATCCTACGCCTGTGGCGCCAGCACCCTGGGTTCTAGTCCTGGTTGGGGCACCGGATTCTGTCCCGGTTGCTCCTCTTCCAGTCCAGCTCTCTGCTGTGGCCCGGGAAGGCAGTGGAGGATGGCCCAAGTGCTTGGGCCCTGCACCCACATGGGAGACCAGGAGGAGGCACCTGGCTCCTGGCTTCTGATCAGTGCAGCGCGCCAGCAGTAGCAGCAATTTGGGAGGTGAACCAACAGAAGGAAGACCTTTCTCTCTGTCTCTCTCTCTCTCCCTGTCTAACTCTGCCTGTCCAAAAAAAAAAAAAATCCAGAAATGGAATAATGTAGCATAAGTGGACCTTAGATTGAGTTCCAAGCTCCTGGCTTTGGCTGGCCCAGCCCTAGATGCTGTGAACATTTGAGGAGTGAACCAACAGGTAGAAGATGTGTCTGTCTCTCTCTCTTATTCTGTCCCTCTTTCTCTTTTCCTCCCCTCCCCTCCCCTCTCCTCCCCTACCCTCTCCACCCCTCTCTTCTCCTCTCCTCTCCTCTCCTCCCCTCTCCTCTTCTCTCCTCTCCTCTCCTCTCCCTCCCTCTCTCTCTCTTTCTCTCTCTCTCATTCTTTCAAATAAATGAAAATAATTAAATTAAACCAAGCATTCCTTTTTGATTGTTTATTTCATTATTCATATATAATATATTTCAAAAATATTTGATATAATAAAAGGACACTTGAAATTGTTAATTTGTGTATCTATCGGCAGGAGTTAGGGCACTCCTGTGTAAAATAAAAAGAGGTACTTTCATGTTTGCTTTAACATTTCTGTATTGTATGAATTTTGTAGTGTCCTGTGTTATTTGCCTTTATAAATACTGTTTTAAAGTCAAAAAGGAGGAAGATTTTACCCGTTAGTCTTCTTTCCATTTTACCACTCTTATTTGACAAAATAGATTGCTTGACACTTGAGGATATCATCCCTTTGTACAAGTTAGACTCTGAATTAAAAAGAATCCTGACTCTGAGGCTGTGGTCAGTAATGTGAGTTTATTATAAAGTGACAGGTGGGAATAGAAAGGAAGGATTCTCTGCCCTGGGGGCCAGTCTTGCCAAGAACCCAGGAACAGCAGCAGCACAGCCAGGTCTCAGGAGGAAAAGGGGTGCAGACAAACTTCAAAGACACAAGCACTTCACCTCGGATATGCAGAATCGGCAAGGATCTAATACCGCTGCGCTGTAATTCTGTAGCTGTAGTTTTTTGCTGCCTCCCATGGTGCTCTGCCCATCCTGTCAGGCTGTGTTTTTGTCTGTGTCTTTCAGCTCTAAATCACCTGACCATTTTCACACTTTGCATTTCTCTGGATCTTAAGCGCACACCACCCCCAGAGAATAGAGTTAAATAGTAAAATCTGTCACCGGCTGATGCCCTGCTGAACAGAACTCAAGCACCAGGCACATTGTTAAGATTTGCTTTATACAAGGGATGCTCTGGATGAGTCCAGTGCCCCCCCTTCCCGGCCCAGCCAAGCAAGTAGGTCACGTGGTTCAGAACCACCTGCTGTCCTCACAAGGGCTCTGTGGGACACATTTTCCCTTCCAAGGGCTCTGTTTCTGGCAGACACTCAAACAATGGATCTGTGGCTATTCTTCCCTTTAAGGAAAGAATTAAAACAAGTCTCAGGTGGAATTTTCAATATAATTTTTAAAGCAATGGTTTACATTCTAACAACTTATATTTTCATTCTTTTTCAGAAAGTATATGTAAATCTTCACGTTTTTGTGGTCATGAGTCCTTCAGCACCTAACTTCCGCCAGTATTGTAGGGCGTATCCTTCTGTGATTAGCTCCTGCACAATTGACTGGTACGAAAAGTGGCCGGAAGAAGCTCTCCTTATTGTAGCCAACTCTTTCTTACAAGGAAGACTGAATTTAGAGAGTGATGAGGTAAGTAGCTAATACACGTGAAAGTTTCTGCCTGTTTACAGAATCTACCAATATTTATAGATTTTTTTTTTTGTTTTTAATTGACATATAGTAATTATTTATGGGGGACAGTGTGATATTTCAATAAGCATATGCAATGTGGTGTGATCAAATTAAGGTCGTTCTTAGGTCTAACATCTCAGGCATGTACCATTTCTTTTGTTGGGGACATTCAAAATCCTTTGTCCTAGCTATTTTGAAATACTCAAGCCATTGTCAGCCATTGTCAGCCACAGTCATCCTGTGCTATACAGCATTAGAAATTGCTCCTCCAATCCAGCTGCACCACTGTTCCCATTAGCCATCCTCTCCATCCCTCCCTTTCCCATACCCTTTTCCAAGGTTCTAATAACCACCAGTCTATTCTCTACTTGCTCAAGATCAACTTTTTAGCTTCCACATATAAGTGAGAACATGTAGTATTTGCCTCTTTGTGCCTAACTTATTTTACTCAACATATTGTCCTCAAGTTCCATCCATGTTGTTGAAAATGACAGAATTTCATTTTTTTATGACTGAAAAAAATTCCTTTCTGTATCTGTCCCACATTTTCTTTATCCAGTCATCCATTGACAGTTACCTAGGTTGATTCCATATCTTGGTTATTATGAATAATACTGCAACCAACATGAATGGAATCTCTAGTTCATATGATAATTCTATTTCTGCTTTCATGAGGAATCTCTCTAGTAGTCTCCATAATGGCTGTACTCATTCAAATCCCCACTAACAATGTATGAGTGTCCCTTCTTCACATCCTTAGCAGCATCTGTAATTTTTGTCTTTTCAACAAGGAATTTTGACAAAGAGATGATACCTTATTGTGATTTGGATTTTCATTTCCCTGTTTAGTGATGTTGAGCGTGTTTTCATATACTTGTTGGACATTTGTATTGTATTGTCCTCTTTTTAGAAATGGCTATTCAGATGATTACTTTTTTTGAGTCAGATTTTTTATTTTTTGTTCCTAGGTTTTTTGAGTTCCTTTTATGTTCTGGAAATTGACCCCTTGTCAAAAGAATAGTTTGCAAGTACATTTTTCTCATTCTCCATGTTGTATCTTTACTCCAATGCTTTCTTTGTTGTATAGAAGTTTTTAGCTTGGCATAATTGCATTTGTCAGTATTTGCTCATGATCATTGCCTGTGCTTCTGGTGTTATATGCAGAAAATATTTACCCAGACCAATGTCCCAAAGTACTTTCAATGCCTTTGGTATTATATTTGAGTCTTTGATCCATTTTGAGTTGATTTTTATAACTATTGGAGAAATAAGGATCTAGTCTCTTTTTTCTGCATGTACAATTTTCCCAGCACCACCTATTGAAGATGCTGGTATTTCTCCAATATATTCCAATATATGTTCTCGTTGCTTGGTCAAAAATTCATCAGCTCTACATATATGTATTTCTTTATGAGTTTCATGTTCTGTTCCACTGGTCTATGAGTCTAGTTTTATAACCATACCATCCTATTTTGAATCCTACAGCTTTGTCATACATCTTGAAGTCAGGTAGTGAGAGACCTCCACCATTTTTTTTTTTTTTTGCTCCGAATTTCTTTGGCTATTCAGAGTCTTTTATGGTTCTATATAAATTTTAAGAGTATACTTTCTATTTCTGTGAAGAATTTCATTGGCATTTTTAAAGGAATTGCCTGGAATTTGTGCAATAGCTTGGGCACAGTAGACATTTTAATAATATTAATCCTGGGGAGCGGCAAGATGGCGGAATAGGAAGGGAGCACATTGATAGTTCAGCAAGACACACAGGTTAATAAAAGTGGAGATACTGCAGGGTCAAGGAAGAGTAGGGGAGGAAACAGCAGCGGAAACTCTTCCGGAACTAGTGATTCACAGTGGACCTACGTGGAGAGCGTGGGAGCCCAAGTTCGGGACACCAGTGGCAGACTCAACGCACCAGCGCTGGAACGCGAGGTGAGCCGAACCTCAATAGCCCAAGACACCAGCGGGCAAGCAGAAAGAGGAGACTAGAAGGAACGAGGCTTGAAACTACGTGGGGAAAAGCTCACCAGGCTAACTAGAAGAGAGATAGAAAAAAAAAAAAAAAGTGACCAATACGGACACAAGTTTCTCTCTCTCCGCTCACCCCTCAAAGGCGAGCAAGACAAAGAGCAGGCGCCATTTTGGACATACGTCATAAGCAGGGCGACCTCAGGTCTGCACCAGCCCTGAGCCTAGCAGAAAAACCTGACTCTGGGGGGAGGGGTGAAATAACAGGAGATTAGCATCTAACTTGGCAACCCAGTGGGAGACTGCAGGAGAATTGGAGCCCACACTGAGGGCAGCAGAGATTCCCTGTGTGGTCCTTGGGAAAGAGCTTCCGATCTCTGGCTCCTGTGGGTATATCATTTGCCTGCTAACTACCTCCAATTACGTTCAGCTGTGCGGAATTACGTCCCTTTTGAATAAAAAAAAAAAAAAAAAAAAGAGGCCAGCGCTGTGGCTCAACAGGCTAATCCTCCGCCTTGCGGCGCCGGCACACCCGGTTCTAGTCCCGGTCGGGGCACCAATCCTGTCCCGGTTGCCCCTCTTCCAGGCCAGCTCTCTGCTGTGGCCAGGGAGTGCAGTGGAGGATGGCCCAAGTGTTTGGGCTCTGCACCCCATGGGAGACCAGGATAAGCACCTGGCTCCTGCCATCGGAACAGCGCGGTGCGCCGGCCGCAGCGCGCTACCGCGGCAGCCATTGGAGGGTGAACCAACGGCAAAAGGAAGACCTTTCTCTCTGTCTCTCTCTCACTGTCCACTCTGCCTGTCAAAAATAAATAAAAAAAGAAAGAAAGAAAGAAAAAAAAAAAAAGAGAGAGATTTACCACGCCTAACCTGGGAGTGTCATCTTTGACACACCCTCAACCCTGAGGAACCAAACCCAGCTCTCAGTCCAAGACTTTTCATAGCAAACAGAAACTGAAAGAATTTGTTGCCACTCATCCTGCCCTGCAAAAGATGCTTAAAGATGTGTTACACACAGAAACACAGAAACATGGTCACCAATATGAAAGAAGGTAAAGGAAGGAAACCTGTGCAAAAGATCATAGGAAGCTCAATTTCTCTTTGACATAGAATTAAACTCTGATGCTCTGTTAAAGCAATGTGTTAAAGTAATCTAAAAACAAAAAGCAATTTAAATCAATTGGCAATCTACAAAAAGAGTTAAAGATTTTAAAAGCTATTATTAAAATTGCTATATTGGTCTATTATGCTATGTTATATGTGTGTACATATTGTATGTCCACATAGGAAATTTTATTAAGAGTTTTATTTTAAATGGCTTATAGATAAGATTGTCAATAATTTAAGCTGCTAAAATCAATCAAAGATACATTTTAATTTGTGTGACCTGAATCTGTGTATCATATGTTTTAAACTTGTTGGTAGAAAGAAACTAAAAACATTTTATATGGTTGTGCTTAAGTTTACTGGTTAAACAAACTACACCATGTTAGATATTTAAGAGGTGTTTTCAAATACATGATTCTTAAAATTTATAGAAGGCATTGGACCTTCTGGTAAATGTTTTCTTAAGTTGTTATCTAATGGTTGAAACGGTTTGCTAAGCATTCATGTAATATTGCTATTGTCAGCAAGCGATCTAGGACTTGCTCCCTCATTTCTCTATTCTAAGCCCAACTTATTCTTTCATTTCTCTATTCTCTTCAAGGTAGGAAACTAATTCTATTATGAAGGAATCTGTAGGACGCACAATTTAATCTTTAGACCTTATAAAAGAGATGGCTAACATTTTTCTGTAATAGCATAGCCAAAATAAGAACTTAAATAATAATCTCATAGCTAGATTCACTTCGCCATCAGCGAAGTATACAGTAAGTAGAAAAAAACTCCCTTTCAGACCAAAGGGAAAGAAAGTTTTTAAGTGAGAATATAATTTTCCTCATGGGCATTGTCTACCTTAGAAAAACTACTACAGAACATGCCTGTGACTATAGACTTGTAGTTCAGGCCACCGAAGATTAGAGATGGGATATGGGCACTCTCTTGACTTGCATCCTCTGGTCTGCTTTAACACAAACCAGGAGGAAAAGAAAGCTAGGCATCAGAAGCAATGGGTGGCAGGCCTATTAATGGCTGATCTGTACAGTGATCTGCCCTCAAGGAGACCCAACAGGCCAGTCCACTGCAGTGGCTTTCAATGTGGTAAGCCTGGGCTTCAGCAGAAGTCAGCTTGTGAAGAGCCCTGGCAGCTCTGCCAAGAGTTGGATCCCTGGAAATGGACCTGCCCTGGAGTCGAAGGACGCCCAGGTCAGAGCCACAGATCTTATTGGCTCTAAGCTGAAAAGCCCTTCACTCAGCCCAACTTCCAAAGTGACCACTGCAGCTGAGAGTATGGTCAAGTAGGGTCAGCAACATTGCAGGCAGAACTGTAAATTTCTTGTTAGAGATGCCACCTGCCTTTACCTGGCCAGCTCTCCTCCCAGGCCAGCCAAGTAATGAAAGTCAACAGAGTGCCTTCCCCTAGGAGGTTCACACCTCCCTTAGGATGTACCCCATGTGAAGAGATAGATAGGTCTGGGCCTCTTAACTTACAAGGCCTAAAGCCCACCAGATTATTATCAAGCCCCTTCTATCAGGTTCTATTTGCCTCTCAATCAGAAAACTTAATTGTAGCTTAGACAGCACCTTTCTTAGCACATCTAATAATGACTCTGTCCTTTGTTCTAGACCCTGTCTAGCACACTTGGGCCTCATTCCTTTGTAATCATAACCTCTACTCTACCACCAATGGCTCTACTCCCAAGCTGTGTGTACTGATGGTCCTCTTCCCCACTTAATGCTGTATAATTGTTCAAACCTGGTAAATGCCACTCTTAGGATCATTGGTTACTATCCTCACTCTGTCTTTTATGACCTTGTCTAAATATGATCAGAGTCAGTAAACTTGGAAGGCTTCCATAGCCTTGGCAACTCATGACGACAGCCTAGGGTGGTTACTGGCGCCATAAACTAGAGTGTCAATTTGTTGGGTCAACAACAGGAGCCACTGTGCACTTGCTCCTCATGTGGGATCTCTGTCCTTAATGTGCTGTACATTGTGATTTAATGCTATAACTAGTACTCAAACAGTATGTTTCACTTTGTGTTTCTATGTGGGTGCAAACTGTTGAAATCTTTATACTAAATTGATCTTCTGTATATAAAGAGAATTGAAAATGAATCTTGATGTGAATGAAAGGGGAGAGGGAGCGGGAGAGGGGAGGGTTGTGGGTGGGAGGGAAGTTATGGGAGGGGAAAGCCATTGTAATCCATAAGCTGTACACTGGAAATTTATATTCATTAAATAAAAGTTAAAAAAAAAAAAAAGAAATGGATTAGTGCCCTGATCAAAGAGGCCACAGGGGGTCTGTCCCTTCTTCCAAAGCAAGAAGGCCCCTTCTATGGCCCAGATGCTAAGCCATTGCAGCAGTGGAAGCAGCTGGTGACTTGAACATGAATTTCTCAGCCTCTAGAACTGTAAAAAAATAGATTAAAAATAATAATAATAATATTAATCCTTCCAATCCATGAGATCACTTTGCACTTTTTTGTGTACTGTTCAATATCTTTCATCAGTGATTTGCAGTTTTCATTATACAGACCATTTGCTTCCTTGGTTAAATGTATTTCTGAATGTTTTTTGTGGTTACGGTGAATGTGATTGCTTTCTGAACTTCTCAGAAATTTCATTGTTTGTGTATTAAAAAGCTGCTGGTTTTTGTGTGTTGATTTTGTATTCTAAATCTTTACTGAATTTTTTTAGTTCTTGTAGTTTTTTTTCTGGTAGGATCTTAAGGTTTTCTAAATATAAAATCATTTTATTTGCAAACACTGATAATTTTACCTCTTTCTTTCCTACTTAGATGCCCCTTTTTTGTTGGTGGTGATATGATTTTAACTTTTATTATATAAAGAGAACAGATTCCATGTATTTCAAATACAATTCTAAGATAACCATACTTTCCTCCCTCAACCTCCCCTTCTTCTTTCCTTTCTTTTTTTCCTTTGATTTTTGCAATAACATACTTTCAGTTTATTTTATCATTGCAAGCTTAATGCACCACTAACCATAATGTTCGATAAATTTTATTTTTAAGTTGGAGATAATTATTTTTCTCATTAATTCTCATGTTAATGTGATACTAGCACAAAGAGAACAGGTCCCATATAGTTCATAAATTTAATTCTAAGAATATAATGATATTTCCCTTCCTCACTTCCTTCTCCTTTCTTTCTAGTTTTTAGTTTATGTTTTTAAAGTACTAATACATTTATTGTAGCATAAAGCAGTATCTTTTTTTATTTTTAAAAATCCACCAGACATTTTTCCCAGAAGCCTTTTATTTAAAGTATGCAACCTTCATTCATTTCATAAATACAACTTTAAGAATATTGTGATTCTTCTCACTGTACCCACCCTCCCACCTGCTCTCCCACTCTTCTTCCTCTTCTCCTATTCCCATTCTTATTTTTTACTAAAATCTTTTTCAGTTAACTTTATACACAAAAACACTGTTCCTCAACATTTTATTTATTTCTCTTTTGATTTCTTCTATGACCCACTGTTCATTCAAGAGCATATTGTTCAGTCTCCATGTGTCTGCATATGTTCTAGAGATTGTTGAGTTGTTGATCTGCAGCTGCATTCCATTCTGGTCAGAGAAGAAGCATGGTATGATTTCGATTTTTTTGAATTTGCTGAGACTTACGTTATGGCCTAGCCTGTGGTCTATCCTAGAGAAAGTTCCAGGCACTTGTGAGAAGAATATGTATTCTTCAACTATAGAATGAAAAGTTCTGTAGAAATCCATTAGGTCCATTTGGTCTGCAGTGTTGATTAACTGTTGTTTCCTTACTGATTTTCTGTCTGGTTGATCTGTCCATTGCTGAAAATAGAATATTGAAGTCCCCCATTACTATTGTATGGGAGTCTATATCCCCTTTAGAACTATTAACATTTCCTTTAAATAGCCAGTTACATATACATTTGTTATAATCACATTTTCCTGTTGAATTGATCCCTTAATCATTACATAGTGTCCTCCTTTGTCTCTTTTAACAGTTTTACTGTTAAAGTCTATTTTATCTGATACTGGGATGGCTGCACTGGCTCTTTTTTGGATTCTGCTAGCATGGAATATCTTTTTTCATTCTTTCATTTTCAGTGTATGTGTATCTTTGTTGGTAAGATGAGTTTCTTGTAGGCAGCAAGTAGATGGATTTTGTTTTTTAATCCATACAGGTAGTCTATATCTTCTAACTGGAGAGTTGAGGCCATTTATATTCAAGATGACTATTGATAACTAATGAGTTAGCCCTGCCATTTCTCCATAAATATTCCCATTGTTTATTTTGAATTTCCTTTATACTTTTACTGGAAGATTTTCTGTCTTCACCTTATTTTGTAGTGATGACCATGTTTCTGTGTGTAGCATCTTTTGTAAGGCTGGATGAGTGGTGACAAATTCTCTCAATTTCTGTTTGTTATGGAAGGACTTTATTTCACCTTTATGCATAAATGAGAGCTTTGCAGGATACAGTATTCTGGGTTGACAGAATTTTTTCTGTTAAGACTTGAAATATATCTTGCCATTCTCTCCAAGCCTATGTGGTTTCTGATGAGAAGTCAGCTGTGAGTCTAGTTGGAGATCCTCTAAAAGTAATCTGGCATTTCTCTTGTGCACATTTTAGAAGCTTTTCTTTATTTAACTGTAGAGAATTTGACTACAATGTATCATGGTGAAGGTATTTTCTTGTCTTTTCTATTAGGAGTTCTATGTGCTTCCTGTACTTGGATGTCCCCTTCTCCAAATTAGCAAGGTGTCTGTAATTATTTCACCAAAAAAGCCTTCTAATCCATTCTCTCTTTCCATGTCTTCAGGAATTCCTAAGATCTGTATGTTGGGTCATTTGATGGTATCCCATAAATCTCCAAACACTGTGTTTTAGTTTTCCAATTTATGTTTTTTGTCTTTTAACTCCGATATTCTTTCTTCTGCCTCACCAAGTCTGTTGTTACGGCTTTCCACCACATTTTTTATTTGATCTGTTGATTTCTTCATTTCCAATATTTCATTTTGATTTCTCTTTAAAATCTCAATTTCATGGAAAAAATGTCGTTCATGTCATGTATGGATTTCTTTAATTTGTGGTTTTTCTTCTGATTACTTCTAAGTAATCCTACGATCAATTTTTTAATTCAGTTTCCAGCATTTCTTCAATCTCTGCATCTCCACATTCTAGTATTGAAGTGTTGTTGTGTTCCTTTGAGGGTGTCATGTTGTCTTCCTTGTTCTTGTTTCTTGAATTGCTGTGTTTATTTTTAGGCATTTGTGGAGACACTTGTTGGGGTGGTTTTTTCCCCCTGTGATGGCTTTTATATTTGGACTGTACATCTGTGGCTTAGTGGAGTTTCTGTTCTTTCAGTGAATACCCTGAGGTATGTGCTAGGTGTGATAGGGGGCTCTGTTCAGTGCTCCAGGGTGAGTGGAGTATCCAAGGTGACACCCAAATTGGGCATGGTAAATATCTTTTTTTTTTTAATTATAGGTGCTTTATTAATTGACCTTTTGATACAAAATGACCTATTAAATTTGCAATTTGTGGTTCTTGGTGTTGAGATCCATAGGACAAGCTATGAAGTCTTCAAACCTTGAGCTGAACTCCACGAGCGGTTATTTGGCTTTTGAATTGGTTTTTCCATGTCTAAGAGGTAGTAACAGCAACAGCACCCACCTTCTATGCAGCTGCTTTCTTGGCATGATGAGCTTGTAAAACTGCCACAGCTTCATCCACCTTGGAGTGGAGAAACTCGGGACACTCCAGCATGTGCAGCAGCTCCGAGTTGTCCATCTCCAACAGCATTCCCGTGATCTTACCTGCCAGGTTTGAGTGCATCGTTTGGATGATGGGGAACAGTCATTCTCCCAGCATCCATTTCTGTTCCTGGGGGGATACTGGGCTCGCTCCTGTGGCTGCATCCATGCGGTGACCCAGCGAGGCAGGAAGGGCCGAGCTGGCCTCGTTTGTGAGCCTAGCAGTTAGCACCGGCTGTTGGCTGTGGGGTAAATATCTTGCTTTGTTTTTTTTGTCAGAGGGGAGGTTTGTTCTCTCTTGGCGTAGTCTCACCCTGACCTCCTCCTCTCCAAGGAGACCAATGCCTGGGCACAAGCCCCAGTTTATATAATATTCATTTGCAATGCCACAAGAACCACACCAGGATCCATGCAGTCCTCAGTATGAGCACAAATCCCACAACAATGACCCTCAACAGGCAATCAGGGAGCCCTGAGCGTGTGAAGCTACCCATAGTGACTACCCAAAGATCCAGCCACACCCTGCTGCTTCCCATGCAGCAACAGTGTGTTCACAGTCCTAACATACAAGGCTCTCACAGTCATGAGCACCCAGCCCCTTGTCATTTCTCCCAGCCAGACTCAGTCATCTCTTCTCAGCTGGTTGCTGGGCACACAGACACAAGCTGGTGCAGCTGTAATGAATGTCCAAAATGGTATCTGCGTTTTCTTGGCTAGATGCTGGTGCCCAGTAGTCAGAGAGAGAAGTGTTTCCTGTTTTTTTTTTTTTTTTTTTTTTTTTTTATCTTTAGGTTGGCAGGTATACGGTCCCCCACAGGGTTCCAAGCTGAACTCATGCCAGGCTCTTCCTGCAGCTTTATGCCAATGGCTTGGGCTGTTGCAGTCTGGTCTCACCTTACTCTCCAAAATCGGTGCTAAGGCTCTTGGCTCCTGGGGCCCTGAGTTGTACATGTCCACACCTTCCAGGTAGGTCCACAGTGCCACTCTAATTTGCATGGAGTTCCTCTACTGTTTTCTCTCTGACTCTTCCTTGAGATTGCACTTTCTCCATGCTTTTTTTTAAATTATCTTCCCCTAGACTAGAGCAGTAAGCTCCCTCCCTATTCCACCATCTTGGGGTCTCCATACAGCAATATTTTAAACATTAGTTCATTTTACAGTAAAAACATTGTATGTACAACTGTAGAGAAATTGCTGCACAGATAGCTTCAACTTAAAAATGGGTTATAATTTAAGTCAATTGAATTGTTACATAAATTGAAAAATATTTTTGCTAAAGAAAACAGCAAAAATGATGACATTTTAGAGGCTAGCTTAACAAGCCCATTTAAATGAAACAGTAGCTGAATTACACATTTATAAGCATGGTTTGAATTCTGGGATCAAGGAAAAAAAATGTTTGCTTAATTTATGGAAATAGCCGTTCTTAAAGTTAAGTTGTAAGTTCAGAGTCGGTGAACTCAAGAGACTTCCATAGCCTAGACAGCTCATAGCAAGAGTCTCGAGTGATTGCTGACTTCATAAATAAGAGTGCCAATTGTTAAATCAACAACAGGAGTCACTGGGTACATGCTCCCCACGTAGGATCTCTGTCCTTAATGTGTTTTACTATGAAACTTAAAAACACTACTAGTCAAACAATACCCTATACCTTGTGCGGTTGTGTGAATGCAGCCTGTTGAAATCCTTGCTTAGTATATACTAAGTTGATCTTCAGTATATGAAGGTAATTGAAAATGAAACTCAATAAAGGGCGGGATGGGAGAGGGAGAGGGGAGGGCCACGGGAGGGAGGGAGGTTGGGGGGGGGAGCCACAACAATACAAAAGTTGCACTTTGTAAATTCACATTTATGAAATAAAAAATAAAAAAAAAAAGTTAAGTTGTATGAAGCATAATTCCTGTTACTGTTCCCTTGTATTCTTGATTTTTGCCTGGTTACTTTGCTTTTGGATAACCCATAATCCACAGCAAGGTTTTAGCTTTTCTTCCTGGAGAACAAGTGCTATATCCTTTTGGTCTGTTTGATGTAGGTTTTAATAAATCATGCCCAATATTTCAGCAAAACCAGGATCTAGTAAATTTTAACCCTCAAGGCACACATGAGCCATCAAACACCTTCCCTTAATTCCCTGTGGCTTGGTGGGTTGCCATGAGGAATGAGTAAAGTGCTAAAACTGACAAGTGAATGAGGGAATAAGAGCCAGGAGCATTGCTGAGAACAGAGAGCAGGAACATGTAGTCAGGATTCAATGAAAGAACTAAAGTTTAAAGAGAAAAGGTTGTTACCTCAAGGGTAATGGAGTTGAATTGGCTGTCAGTGATCAAGTAAGAGGTGGTGAGAGATGAAGACTAGATTAAATGCGAGAAACCAGGGCCTAGAATGTTTAGTTGCTGAAAGTAATTGAACAATAATGAAGAAGTCTATGTAGGTTTATTTTTCCTGTAATATTTTGTTCCAAGATTCCCAGTACAAAATTTCTAGACCACGGGGCTAGCACTGTGGTGTAGCAGGTAAAGCCACCACCTGCAGTGCTGGCATCCCATGTGGGCACCAGTGCAAGACCCGGCTGCTCCACTTCCAATCCAGCTCTCTGCTATGGCCTGGGAAAGCAGTGGAAGATGACCCAAGTCCTTGGGCCCCTGCACCTGCATGGGAGACCCAGGAGAAGCTCCTGACTCCTGGCTTCGGGTCAGTGCAGCACAGCTCCAGCTGTTGTGGCCAATTGGGGAGTGAACCAGTGGATGGAAGATCTCTCTCTATCTCTCCTCTCTCTGTGTAACTCTGACTTTCAAGTAAAATAAATCTTAAAAAAAAAAAAAAAGAATTTCTAGAGCTAAGGCAAGAAGACAATGCCTAGCACTCTGAATCATCTCTACAGAATGAATCCTAGACAAATAGGACCTGAGAACTCGGGTGGAGTCATCTGTCCAGGGGCTATATTAAGTTCTTCAGTTTCTCCAAACCAACAACTTAAAAATAATCATAGATTGTCTTAAAATGAAGTCTCCAAGGAGCTAGATGCAGTTTAACAGAAGTAGGTCTTACTCTATGGTTTTCAGAACTAGGCCATTGAGAAAGTAAACTGGATCTTTCTCCCCCCAAACCCAGTGTGCCCACTAAAGTCAACTTCTAGAAATATACAGTCAAAGGCTTAATGTTCCACCAAATAAAGGGTTCCACAAGTAAACTTGTTGCTCTGGATAAACCTCCCACTATTATATTTAATAAAAGTAGTGAAAGTGAGCATCCCTGTCTTGTTCCTGATCTTGGAGGAATCTGTTTCAACCTTTCCCCATTCATACATTCAGTATGATGTAGACTGTAAGCTTGTCATGCATATATAGCTATCATTATGTTGAGGTTTATTCCTTCTTACCTAATTTTCTAGTATTTTTCTTATGAAAGAATGTTGAGGGCCGGCGCCGCGGCTCACTAGGCTAATCCTCTGCCTGCAGCGCCAGCACCCCGGGTTCTAGTCCCGGTTGGGGCACCAGTTCTGTCCCAGTTCCTCCTCTTCCAGTCCAGCTCTCTGCTGTGGCCCAGGAAGGCAGTGGAGCATGGCCCAAGTGCTTGGGCCCTGTACTCGTATGGGAGACCATGAGGAAGCACCTGGCTCCTGGCTTCGAATTGGCACAGAGTGCTTGCTGTAGCGGCCATTTGGGGGGTGAACCAACGATAAAAGGAAGACCTTTCTCTCTGTCTCTCTCTCTCTCACTGCTAACTCTGCCTGTTTAAAAAAAAAAAAAAAAAGATGTTGAATTTTATTGAATGTTTTTTCTGCATCTACTGAGATGATCATATGGTTTTATCCTGTTAATGTGGTAGATTGTGTTTATTGGTTTGCATATGTTGAACTGTTCTTACATCCCTTGGATAAATCCTGCTTGATCATGATGTAAGTCTTGTGTGTGTGTGTGTTTGTGTGTGCTGTTGGATTGATGTGCTAGTATTTTGTGGAGAATTTTTGCATCTGTGTTCCTTGGGGTTATTGCTCAGCTTTTCTTGTGTCCTTGTCTGGCTTTGGTAGCAGGGTAATAATGGCCACATAGAATGAGTTTGGAAAGGTTCCTCCTTTTCAGTACTTTGGAGTAGTTTGGGAAGAATTAGCGTTAATTCTTTAAAGATTTGATAAAAATCCCTTGAGTTTTATTACTGATTATAAAATGATGATTGTAAAAAATAAGAAGTTCAAACTTATTCCTTATTTTATTCATCTCTTCAGATGAATTCTTTGTTCTCCTGGTTCAATTTTGGTAGGTTATGTATGTTTGGAAACTTATCCATTTCTTTTAGGTTTTCTAAAATTTGACAGCATATAGGTGTTTATAATAATCCTAATCCTTTGTATTTCTGTAATGTCTATTGTAATGTCTTCTTTTTCATATCTGATTTTATTTACTTGGGCTTTATTTCGTAGTCTAATTAAATATTTGTCAATTTGGTTTATCTCTTCAAAAAACTAACCCTGTGTTTCACTAGTCTTTTTTTTTTAAGATTTATTTATTTATTTGAAAGTCAGAGTTACACAGAGAGAAGGAGAGGCAGTGAGAGAGACAGGTCTTCCATCCGATGGTTTACTATCCAATTGGCTGCAACGGCTGGAGCTGCACCAATCTGATGCCAGGAGCCAGGAGCTTCTTCTGGGTCTCCCACTTGGGTACAAGGGCCCAAGGACTTGGGCCATCTTCCACAGCTTTCCCAGGCCATAGCAGAGAGCTGGATGGGAAGTGGAGCAGCCAGGACTAGAACCGGTGCCCATATGGGATGCCGGCACTTCAGGCCAGCGCATTAACCCAATGTGCCACAGCGCCGGCCCCAAACTAGTCTTTTTTTTTTTTTTAAAGATTTATTTATTTATTTGAAAGTCAGAGTTATACAGAGAAAGAGAGAGAGTTCTTCCATCTATTGGTTCACTCCCCAACTGGCCGCAACAGCTGGAGCTGTGCCAATCCAAAGCCAGGACCTTCCTCCAGGTCCCCCATGCGGGTGCAGGGGCCCAAGCACTTGGGCCATCTTCTACTGCTTTCCTGGCTATGGCAGAGAGCTGGATCGGAAGTGGAGCAGGACCTGAAACGGCACCCATATAGGATGCCGGCACTGCAGGCAATAGCTTTACCCACTACGCCACAGTGCCGGCCCCTTCATTAGTCTTTCACACATTTTTAAAGTCTACATTTTGCTTATTCTGCCCTGATCTGTTTTACTTTTTCCTTCTGACTAATTTGGGTTTGATTTGGTCTTGGTTTTCTAGGTCTTAGAGTTGCATTTGCTAGGTTGTTATTCTAAACCCGTTTTTTTATGTAGGCACTTAAGGCTATACTTTCCTTTCCTTTGCTGTAACCTGATATCTGAAATTATTATGTTTCTGAATAGCAGTGAACCCTACATGAGCAAAAACAGGCAGCCCTAAGCCAAATTATGAAGTGGGTCAAGTGTTTATCTTGATTCTTATCCTTTCCCTATGTTATTTGCCCTCTAATTTGCCCTGTTTCAAAGATGCCCAGTTTCTGGACTGCCTGGGACTCTTCACTATTCTGCCCCTATCATGAATAGCAGATTTCCATGGAGGAAAACAGCCTCCATTTCTCCAGAGATCATGTGGTAATGTTCTGTGTATCCCTCGTAAATTGCCCTGGATGAGCTGTAACAACAGAACTGCAAAGAAATGAGAACAGAAGCCACAGCATGAATAGTCCAGAATTCACGAGCCCCAAGCAAGAGTGTGTTCCAGAGTGTTAACAGACAAGGGTAAGGAGGATTGAAATAGAAGTTGTAAATTCTGAGAGAACTGAAGCTCCATGTGGGACCTAGAAAGGAGTTTGTACCCTTACTTGTCCAAATGTTCGAGGAAATTGAAGGTCAAGAATAATAGAGACGGAGTGGATCCAAAAAGAAAATGCAGTTGAGTTAAAAGTGTCAAGCAATTGACTAGTCTTGGTGGACTGAAAATGTGTAACCAGGACTGCTTTAAGTATAAATTAGAATCCTCTCCCAGTCTATGCAAGAGGTACCCTGGTTTTGCCCATCTGTCCTCTGGGCGCTTCTGTTTTTTGTAGTCACATTTTACTCAAGGACATTTGTAGTTGCATTTTACTCAAAGACATCTTCCTTGATATTGAGTATCTTGATAACTACTTTAAAAAAGAAAAATGAGAAATTAAAAAAAAAACATAACTTGATGCAGGTGCCATAAATTCTTTGATGGCTGTAGCAAAAGTAAATGTAAAACCTATGAGAATGAGTTTAGAATGTGGTTAATCATTAGCTACATTGCTGCTGCTTCCACCTCACCTCTATCTCAGCCAAAAAAACTTGTATGCTCTTGGCCTCATTCACCCACACCCTTCTCTGCAACTCCGCATCTCATAAATGACAAACTATTTCAGGTTGTTCCCAGTGTTCAAGTTTCTACTCTGAGTGTATATTTCATTTACTTTCTCTTAATTCTTAAAAATTATCATTATTCAGGTTTCGAAAGAAAAACTTGCCCTGATGTGTGTCCAACTCCACATAAGTATGGAAGACTTGAGCACAAAATACTTTCAAGAAACTGGCTGGCATTACTTCATCACTCCCAGTAGCTTCTTGCAGTTCATGGAAACATTTGCACACATTTTGAGGTCACGAGAGGAGGAGATGCAAATGAAGAGGTAAGACTTTGAGACCAAATCAGAAACAGGTACTTTATATTGGGTCCTTTGTTTGTAAAAGGGAGACAGAGATGTGAAAGGATAAGCCCAAACCTGCCTTTCAGTAGTGGGAAAAGCCAACCACCACGGAAGATGAGGTGGACATTTCTCTTGTGTTCATTCCAAGGCTGCCCCTATCAAGACGAGGCTGGCAGATATGGCCAGCAAACAATGAGCCCTTGTTAGATTCAGACAGTTTATTACTTACAAAAACAAAGAAATCAAAAGCAGTTAATGGTGCCCCTCCCCATGTCCCTTGTCCCCTGGAATGATACTAAAATAAAAGGGGTCAGATGACTGCAACACAGCCATTGGGATACCCTATGGCTGCAGAGCCCCTGCCATGCTTCAGGTGAGCAGTACTACAGCTGGCAGCGGTGCTGAGGCGGAGGAGGAAACGTGGGGCGGGAAGCCTCGTATTGATCGGAACCCAGGAGGCATTGAGAAAATGTCTCTGGAGAGCCTCTGGAAAGATAGGGCCAAGAATGGGAAGTGGCCTGCGGCGCCTGCTCACGAGCTCCCACATTCTCATGTTCTGGGAGGGTCAAGGGCATTCTTCCAAGGCTTTGGACAGCTGCGTTAAGCCTTGCCTTTAGGAGCTATGTGGAGACACGACCATGATCTTGACTCTCATTTGGAGGATACAACATAGCCAGGCTTCCTGTCTGTAGCCAAGCTAACAAAAATTTACATTAATCCAAGTGCAGCAACAGCTATTGCCAATTGTACATCCCTACTTCCACTGACTAGCACGAAACTTGAGTGATGAAATTTTCCATCACCATTCATGCTAAAGAATTTAGGCTAATCTGAGTGTGACCGGTAATTATGGGTCTGACACTTACATAAGAACTAGTAACAACCAGCAGCAGCATTTTGCTGATGTGAGGTCAGAGTCTAATTTTGAGTAAGTTTTTGTTAACAAGGTCTGGTGGGGCATGACAAATTCAATAGCAGTATAATTTATTTTTTTATTATTTATTTTTTTTTTTTTTGACAGGCAGAGTTAGAGACAGAGAGAAAGGTCTTCGTTTCCATTGGTTCACCCCCAAAATGGCCGCTGCGGCCGGCATGCTGTGCCGATCCAAAGCCAGGAGCCAGGTGCTTCCTCCTGGTCTCCCATGCGGGGGCAGGGCCCAAGGACCTGGGCCATCCTCCACTGCCTTCCTGGGCCACAGCAGAGAGCTGGACTGGAAAAGGAGCAACTGGGACAGAATCTGGCACCCCAACCGGGACTAGAACCCAGGGTGCCGGCGCCACAGGCGGAGGATTAACCAAGTGAGCCATGGCGCCAGCCCAATAGCAGTATAATTTAGAGCAGTTGGGGTAGTCCAGATAGAAAGGGCCCGCAGGGAATCCTATCAAGGTTCGGAGTTAGTCTTTTTCTACTTTTTAAGGAGAAACCTAGGAGCTTTCTAAGGGTCCTAAGATGAAGATCATTGTTGGTTGTCTGTTGAACTGAGGGTGATGGCAACAGGCCAGGTAAACTGGTGGGATGCCCTACACCTAAGTGCCAGGAGGGATTAATGACCCCTTCCTGCACTCCTGCCTTCCTGGGGTCAAAGCTACCCCCTTCACCACTCAGAGATGTTGCTCTCCAGTCACAGCCGTGTAACCAGCATGACCGGTTGCTGTCTTTATACCTGTTCCCCGTCCTTGTCCTGTCTGATCCACACATATACCCAGACACTGCCCCCGAGGGCTCTGCTTTCTCCCTTACATACCTCGTACTGTCCTGGAACATCCCCTGCCCACTGAGGGTCCTTGGCGGGACCACCTTAAGGGCTGTCAACTTACATACATGGTCATTATCCCCAGTGTCCATGTGCGGCAAGTTCTGCTGGGTGATGAAAGAAGTATAAGGTTAGGGTTGTCTGCTGCCCAACCCTCTGTGCCCTCACAAAGTCCAGCAGCCCAGGTGCCCAGGGCTAGACACGGGAAGAGAAATAGTAGGGAGGCCCCCTATCCACACAAGGGGCTCTGAAAGCCGGTCTACCCTGTCTACAAGGAAGTGCCCTTCTGAGAAACTCCGTTTAAAGCCCAAGTTGCCTATATTAGCTGTGTGTCCCTTTGGGGTCCTTCAGTTATCTTTTCTGGTCTCTTCCATAAGAGCCCATTTGTTTTTGTTGACACTTGTTCTTTATCAAGGAGAGGAAATTCCACTTTGTTCTTAGTTTTAGAGATTTATTTTTATCATGAATTTTGTCAGATGCTTTTTCTGCATCAATTAAAATGGTCATGGGCTCTTTCTTCTTTAGCCTGTTAATGTGGTGAATTACATGAATCAGCTTCCAAATACTGAACTAGTCCTGCATCCCAGGGATAAACCCCATCTGATCATAATGTATAATTATTTCCATTCTTTATCAAATGATGCTTGCTACCGCTGTGTTATCTTAAAACAGAATGGGCAGCCCTAATCTGAAAGTCCCCAACACAAAACTTTGTGAGACACGCAGTTTCAGATCTGGGGATATTGTGAATTAGGGCTGCGCAGCTGGTAAAGTGAACATTCCAAAACTAAAAACCCGCAACCTGAAGCCCTTCTGGTCCCAAGCATTCTGGATAAGGAGCGCTCAACCCGTACTTTTCTTTCCTGCAGGGATCGTTTCCACATGGGTCTCTCCAAGATCCTGGAAGCAAGCAGAGTGGTTACAGACCTGCAGAAGGAGCTCTCCAGTGTTGGCCCTCAGATAGAACAGAAAACAAAGGTAGGCCTGATTGGAAATCCCCTTTAAAGACCTCGCAGTCTAAGGGAGCACGGAGAACGGTGTCTGAGAGCAGCGGCTCAGACGCCTGACAAAGGTGAGCTGCAGTCCCGGCTTCCTTACCCAGCAGCTGCGTGCCTGGAACGACTTAACCACGCTCGTCTCTCGCATCTGTAAAATGAGGGAAAACACAGCGGCAAAATGGGAACACTTCTGTGTTTTAACAAAATGTGCTAATAGGTCTAAAACTAGCTGTGGCAGCCTATATGGAAAGATTCCCTAAGCGTCTTTACATCCATCTGAAATAGGCTGTGGTAACTTATACTTAGTCAAGTGCTTGAAAAATAATTACACATCATTATTCTTTCATACGTTGTGTGGAATATTTATTGGAGTAAACGTAATTAGTCAATTAAGCAAGTATATTTCAGGCTTGTTTTGATACATTTTGTAACAAAGAAATGTGCTGTTGAAATTTTTCTTTTAAAAAGAGGTCGTATCTCTTAAAATTCATTCTAAGAACTGCTTGGTTCATTAGGAAAAAGAAATCATCAAGGAAAAACTAAAGAGAGATTCACAAACAGTTATGAAAGTTCAGGTACTTGTTAAACGGGATGAAGAAATTATGGCAGAAGAAATAAGAATTGTGGAAGATTATGCTCAGGTAAAACAAAAACTATAGCCAATAAAAATCACTTGCAGACTTGCAAAATTATTTCCTAATCCCTAAATTTAAGGGTCAAACTGAGACTGCTCTTAAAGAAATAGTACCCCTCCCATGGAAAGTTTTTATTTTTGTTCCAGCATATAGTTATTGAGTCCTTAGTATAGGTAAGTTGTCTAATACTTGTGTTATTTTCATTTATGTCAGTATTTCTTTCAGACTCAGCAAAAAAATTTATATTTTCCCATTGTGATCATATGGTTTATTCTGAGATGATTCATTAGTTCTATCTGAAATTTATTTTTTCCTCTTAGTAAATCATTGCTTTTGGTAGGATCTGAAATTTTTCATTATGATTTGTTCCTCAATATCATAATAATCTCTATTTATTTCATACTCAGTCAATCACATTTATTTCATATTCCACAAATTTTTATCTTAACTATATATTTGTAAATAAAACTTTTAAATCACATGAAGATAGCTTTTGCATGTTTTTTTAAGCAATTCTTTTTAAGATTATTTGTTTATTTGAAATGCAGAGTTACGGAGAGAGAGGGAGAGACAGAGAAAAAGAGATCTTTCATCCACTGGTTCGCTCCCCAGATGGCCTCAACAGCTGAGGCTGCACCAGGCCAAAGCCACAAGCTTCTTTTAGTTCTCCCGTATGGGTGGTCCCAACCATTTGGACCATCCTCTGCTGCTTTTCCCAGGTGCATTAGCAGGGAGCTGGATCTGAAGTGGAGCAGCTGCGAATCTAACCAGTACCCATACGGCATGCTGCAAGCAGCAGTTAAACTCACTGTGCTACAGCGCCAGCCCCACATTTTGTATATTCTATATAAAAAATCTCTAATTTCCCACTTTTTTCATTGGAACATTCATCTTTCCAGATATAACAGTTACTATTTAAAAAACTAGAAATTCTGATGAATTGTGTTTCACACAACTCCCAGTTTCTTTTTTTTTTTTTTTAAGATTTATTTATTTATTTGAAAGAGTTACACAAAGAGAGGTAGAGACAGAGAGATCTTCCATCCACTGGTTCACTCCCCAGATGGCTGCAGTGGCTGGAGCTATGCCGATCCGAAACTAGGAGCCAAGAGCTTCTTCTGGGTCTCCCACTTGGGTGCAGGGGCCCAAGGACTTGGGCCATCTTCTACTGCCTTCCCAGGCCATAGCAGAGAGCTGGATTGGAAGAGGAGCAGCCGGGACTAGAACCAGCGCCCATATAGGATGCTGGCGCTTCAGGTCAGGGCATTAACCTGCTGGACCACACTTGCCTCCTTAGCCAGATACCCAAAATGTCCATGGCCATTCCAGTGCCACCTGACTTGACAGGAAACCTGACAGAGAGGCAAAACGTAAAGAGAAATGAGTTCTAACAACAATTGAAATATTTTACTTTTGCAAGTCTAATTAAAAAAAAAAAAATGACCCTGCCAACAAGTCGGCAAAGCACCTTCCAGGGCCTTGGGTCTGTGCAAGAGAGGGACTTCCCTCTCGCCACAGGCATTCCACCTTTACTGGGACCACTCCTCCGAAGGGAGGGGTCAGTTCCACACTGCACGCTGAGTCTGACAGAGAAAGTAGAATCTGCTCGGTCACTGATGCCTTCTCATCTGGGACTGAAAACACAGTCCAGAGGGCTGTGTCGCGTGCCGTCAGCCATCAGCCTGTATGCACCACGTAGGGAAGTCCACAGATGCATAGCTTATGGGCGCTGCAGAAGTGCCGAGTTCTATTTTCCAAATTCAAAGATAAAAAATGTAAAACATTTAACAGCATTCATATGCACTGAGGGGTCTTATATTTTTATTGCAGAGAACTGCCAATGAACTAAAAAATGTGATGCCAGCTCTAGACCAGGCAATTTTGGCTCTAAATGCCCTGGGTGAAGCTGATGTCACTGAGTTAAGGTAAGTTTGTTTTGAGTTGGAAAAGCTCAGAATAAAACATGAATGCATAGATAGAAGTTACTAAGTCTATATCCCACTTTTAGATTAAGTCATTTCGGCCCTTCTTGGTTACTTAGAAGTATTAGGTGTGACGTACACTCTGTTATGAATTTTGAGGCAAATCAGTATTTTATGTACCCCAAGGGAGAAAAATGCTGCCAATTAAACTACGCTGTGCTTGCTGTTGTAAACTGAATCCCAGTCTCTGAGACATAAAAATGTGCATCTTAGAACTGATTAAATCCCTGGCCTGCAGTTCCAAAAGTGAGAGGACCATGTTTATGCCCCTGCTGCATACTCCTGGTGTAGCTGGAGAGCGTTTGGGTCCAGCAGGAGGCTCTAATGCATACCAGAGGCTGCAGTGTCAGCCACCGCCACACGGTGTCACTATGGGAAGCACGTCCCCTTGCGGCGCCTTTCCCAGACTCTGTCTCCCACCGTGGGAAAGTGATTAAAGCACAGTACTTAAGAAAATGCTTTAGAGTACAAACATCTCATCCTGTTGGTAGTCGTTTGACTCTTTGGTGAGATACTTTTTAATTTGAGTTTTCCAATTAGACAAACAATGGGAATTTGCTAATTGTATCTTAGAATGTATTGAATTTTCTATTTACAGAAAGTAGTATTTCAGTAAAAGAAACCGAAATCCAGAGCAAATACCCTTGATATTTGTGACACATTATTCTCGGGATAAGAACAGAAAGGCTTATTTTTTTAATGTGTTTTTCAGTGTATTTTTGTGGTGACAGTGCTGAAGTTAATCCACCTAAAGCTGAAGAACAAATGCAGAGAGGGAGACAAAGAGGGGAAGGGGAGCAAGTTCTGGACTTCCTTTTCCTTTTTTACCCCACCATACGCGCATTCATCCTCCTATGTGTTGATTTATTCATTCACTGGGCAAATGCACTGGCCCTGTTCTAGACCCTGAGCATAGAGCAGTCACCAGCTGGGGCCATCTGACGCTGGAGCAGAGAACTGAGTAGAGTGTTTGGAAGTAAAGCAGGCAGGAGTCCGAAGAAAGCTTGTGCCAAGCGGAGGAGACAGAAAGCACAAAATTGTTGAGGCAGAAATGTGCGAGGTAGGTTTCAGGAACTACAGAAGGCAAGGCAGCTGCCACCCAGTGCAAAAGAGAGAGGAGTCAGGAGTTGACAGGGGCCAGTCCTCCCCAGCACGGCACCCCCTCCCCTGGCCCCATACCAGAAGGTTCTGTCCCCTTTCATTTCCTCTGGCAGACATGCCTTTAAGGGTAATCGACTCAGATCCCCTCTAGCCTGATCGCTGAGGGGCAGTGCATCACAGCGGTGAGGCCTAACGGGCTCTGACACCAAGCTTCCTGGGTTGGAATCCCACATTGCCGCTCTCCAGCTCTCCAGCTGCACAGCCTGCTCCCCAGCTGCCAAAAGGATTCATCAAACTGCTCCGTGTGAAATGCTCCAGGCAGTCTGCATGAGGCAGCTGCTCAAGAACAGTGCTCTGATCAAGCCGATCAAGCTGTTTTCTCCTGCCCTGGTACCAAAGAAGCTAAAGAAAATCCACCTTGCCCTTGCATGTGCCCAGCTGGGTCAGTCGGTTGTTTTAGAGTCTCTCATGATGTTGCTAGTGGGCATTGAACTCACTTCAAACTGCTGCATAAATGAGGGTGCCTCCCACTCACGTTGGTCGCTGTTGCTAGGACATGCAGCAGACACATCTAGCAGGTGCCAGCCTTGCTCATTGCCCTCCCCAGCTGCTGTTCCATCATCAAGGTGCAGGTGATAGGCCCACAGCAACTTAATCCTTTGCCGCTTTGCCACACAAGCCACTAGAAGAAAGAAAAAGATAGTAGAAAATGCAGGTTGGGGTAAATCATTAAGGATTCGGAGCCTGCTTCTCAGAAGTAAAGGAGAACTTTAAAGTGGATTTCCAGTACAGACAGTTCTCCGAGTCGAAAATTTGTTCTGGAAAGTGGCACACAGACTGAACTAGAGTCGGTTGACTCCAATTTCCCTTTAATGTCCCTTAAAATGTCATAGATAACACGGTTCAGCTTAATGTATTCCCATGTTTTAAATAGTGAAAATTGGGGGAAAGTTTGTTGTTGGAGCTTTCACTTCCTTGTAGACTTCATCTGCTTTTCCAGTTTCTTCTTTTATTGTCTTTCTCGCTATCAAATCTCAGAAAAGCAATCTGCAAAATGAGTCAAAATAAGAGGTGTTCATTACTTAGTTGTTTAGTCCACCTGAAAACCGTCTGCAGTTTCGAAGTAGACTGTTAAAGAAATTAAAGATTAGTCCAAACAAACACATAGATTAATATTTCTTGTTATGATATTTGTAACCCTTATGGATAACTTCTCATGTGCTAAGTTGGTTCTCCTGTTGTTACGGGTGAAAAGATTTCCTTGGTTCTTTGTCTCACAAGGAAGAATTTCCAAGCGGACAAGGCAGAGAGAAAAGCAAGATTTATTTAAGTCAGAAACCTCTTGTCAGAGTGGCCAGGAGGGAGTTCCAACAGAGGCCAGGGTCTGGTGGTAGTGGGGCTTTTAAGGATAATTTTGGGGAAAAAACTGTCAGTCAGCTAACAGTTAAAGGCAGGGGACAAACCCCATCAAAAGACCTGATTTGTATCTCATTTACCCTATCTGGCTTGCTCAGGATGAAACAAAAGGGCCATCAGAGAATGGGGTAGGTAACTTGTTTTACAGTAAACTGGGAGCTCAGAAGGGTGGAGTCACCACTCCCTCCCTATTCTCATGATAAGATAAGCATGGGGTAGGCTACAGATAACCTTGGGGAAATGCAAGCACTTTGACCCTCTTAAGGGGACTCTTCCTTGTGTTCCACCAGAGTCAAACCAGCTGCCTGTCAACCGGTCTGACTCCTCCTCCTTTGGGGAAGTCTGCATGGTTTTCATAACCCTAACGTGGAGCTGCCCCGCCTTGTTCCAAGTCCCAAATGCTCGTTACACAATCACAACCAGCCCTCCCAGGATTTTTCATTCAAACTTCCTTCTTGTGAATGTTATTCTGATCCCTGATTTTCCTAGGGGTCCACTTCCATTTGATGGTACTGCGGCATGTCAGTTGCCTAGGGTACAGCTAAGAGGCAGCTGGCAACGTTCCAGCAAAGATGAACACCCATCCACCTTTCCTTCCCTGTCTTGGTTGTGTCCCTATCTTTCAGTAGGAATTATAGGTTAGAATGAAGAGTAACCAGAGGGTGGGGCCATACAGCACTCCCTAAATCACAAGAATAGGGCTGACCCCCACCCACTTCCTACAGTTACCTACCGGGTGTCTCCCTCAAGTAGTCAGCTGTAAACCAACAATAGGTCCCTATTTTTAAATAACTTTGAAGCAAATATTTTTATAATAAAAAGAATTAGCCTAGGCCAGTGCCGCGGCTCACTAGGCTAATCCTCCGCCTTGTGGCGCCGGCACACCGGGTTCTAGTCCCGGTCAGGGCGCCGGATTCTGTCCCGGTTGCCCCTCTTCCAGGCCAGCTCTCTGCTGTGGCCAGGGAGTGCAGTGGAGGATGGCCCAAGTGCTTGGGCCCTGCACCCCATGGGAGACCAGGAGAAGCACCTGGGTCCTGCCATCGGAACAGCGCGGTGTGCCGGCCGCAGCGCGCCGGCCGTGGTGGCCATTGGAGGGTGAACCAACGGCAAAAGGAAGACCTTTCTCTCTGTCTCCCTCTACTGTCCACTCTGCCTGTCAAAAAAAAAAAAAAAGAATTAGCCTCTAACTCTACATATTTATATATTATGCATTTCATTAAAACAAAAATCCCCCGTATAAAGATAGCCAATTTTAGTAACTATTCAAATAGTACAACAGCTGTGTATTGACAAACTGCTTGTTAAAGATCTGTGTGTGCTGTCTTGTGAGCTAGTTTATGGGTGCCTTTGATTGTGACTGAAGTTGGTGTTGCTTTCACCCCGTCCATTACAGAGCATACGCACAGCCCCCCTTGGTTATACTGATTGTCATGAAGGCGGTGTGCATTCTTTTGCAAAGGAATGCGAACTGGACAACAGTGAAGTTACTACTTGCAGAAACTGATTTCATCAAAAAACTGATTAACCTAGACAAGGACAGCATCCCTGACCAGGTAAAAAGGTGATCCCTACCTAACTAACCCGTAATTGATGAATTCTGCATTTGTAATCTGGAGAATCCACTAGAAATGTTAGTATTGGAATTCCGCATTAGAATTGGAAGGCAATGGTAAGAGTTGAAAGTTCATAGGGCAAGCTACTTATAAACTTAACAGAGTTCCTGGGAATGTCAAGAAAAGTACTGTGTCACTTAAGTCACCAAATATCACAACTCAGACTGTGTTTAAATGCTGAGGAGAAGAAAAGAGACCCATAAGGGGAGGAAGTGTTTCTGGGTGGGTTGTGTTATACCGTGAGATATGATCAATGGATTAACAGTGTCTAAGAGTTCTTGTTTGTGTAACAGCACATGCTGGGCATTGTCCTTGGTGCTCTACAGATATTTTTTTTAAAGATTGATTGATTGATTGTTTTGGAAAGCAGAGTTACAGACAGAGGGAGAGGGAGAGATCGATTCTCCATCCACTGGTTCACTCCCCAGATGGCTGCAATGGCCAGAGTTGTACGGATCTGAACCAGGAGCTAGGAGCCGCCTCCTCCGGGTCTCCCATGCAGGTGCAGGGGCCCAAGGACTTGAACCATCTTCCACTGCTTTCCCAGGCACAGAAGCAGGGAGCTAGATGGGAAGTGGAACATCAGAACTCGAATTGGCACCCATATGGGATGCCATTGCCACAGGAGGAGGCTTCACCTGCTACAACACAATGCGGCCCCGCGCCACAGATATTAATCCATGTAGAAGGAGATGGAAACAGATTAAGTCAGAGAAAACTAAAGAAAATATGATAGACAGGAAACTAATAAAGGGTTTTGTTGGAGCAGAGTTAATGCAGAAGGTAGACTTACTATAGAAGTTCAAGGAAGAAGAGAACAGGACTGGACAAATACAAGGGATCTTTATAAAGCTCATGGAAATGCATAGCATGGAAAAAACTGCATGAATTTAAAATATTTTTTGCACCAAAATTATCTTTTCCTTGCACTTTTTCATGAACCTTTAAAAATACACTCGAAGCAGACTTGGAGGCACCAGCAGGCTGTGGCCGGTTACGCTGGCAGAGGAATCTTAGAGAAAGAAAAAAGGGGGATAACAGAGCAAGCAAGAGGGGACGAGGACCTGGGCCAGCACCCTGTGCACAGAAGTAGAAAGGCTGGATGCCACTGATGGAGCCACCCGAGGGAGTAGAGCCAGACCTACCCCTGAATGGCAGACTCCCCGGCTCCAGAGCTGCGAGAGAATACGCAGCTGCTCTAGTCCATCATCCCCTGTTGGAACCAAGAGGTAGCTGATGCTGTAACAAATACCCAAACGTGCAGACTGCGTGCCAGCCTGGGGTGTTGCCCACGGGAGCTGAGCTGAGAGCTAAGCTCACAGGCAGACTGGTCGCCTCTTAGAAAGAGAATGGCACTGCCCTGGGCCGGCAGGGTGAGTCAGGATTTGCGTCGTGATAGGGTAGTTTAGAACACCAACATATTCCTTGATGTTAAGTAACTGATTAAACAGTTAATCAGTTAGTTAAGGTGATGATCTGTGCGGTTAGGAGTGCAGGGTAGTCTATGAACAAAGTGGATGTGGATGTTGTGGTAGAAGGTTAATGTTGTTACCTGTATTGCTCATGATAGTGGGTAATCAATTCAGCAAGGACTCACTCTGAGGAATTCTTGGCAAGTGGGATTCCCTGTGGTTTTGTTTTCATTGTTCTTTCAAGCTAAAATTAATTAATAGCTTATCTTCTTTCTTACCTAGAAGAATTAAACTGTTCCCTGAATTAATTGGATGGCAGATGGTCCATTCTCAATTTATTATTGGTGTTATTATCACATAAAATACTGTTAGGCTCATCATAGCTTTTTGTTTGTTTGTTTTTTAATTTCTTTATTTGAAAGGCAGAGGACAGGGGACAGAAAAAGATCTTGTATCTGGTGTTTCACTCCCCAAATGGCCACTCCCCAAAGTGGCTAGAACCGGGTCAGGCTGAAGCCAGCTTCATCTGGGTCTCTCATGTGGGCGCAGGGGCCCAAGCACTTGGGTTATCTTCTGCTGCTTTCCCAGCTACATTACCAGGGGCTGGGTTGGAAGTGGAGTAGCCAGGACTCAAACTAGTTCTTATATGGGATGCCGGTATGGAGGCAGCAGCTTAGCCTGCTGCACACAGCTTACTTAGCCCGTCAGCCCCAATAATACTTCTTTTTCATGTAACACATGGACTATATTCTTCCTAGGTTTTCATAAAGCTGAAAAAAATTTTAACCTTACCTGATTTCAAACCAAACAAGATTGCTCCAGTTTCTATTGCTTGCTGCTACATGTGCCAGTGGGTTATAGCTTTGAATAACTACCATGAAATGCAGAAGGTACAGTCTTCCCTCCTGAGTATCTGTAATGATTTGGAATGGACACATCAAGGTCCCAGAAATTGTTTTTACTTAACAATGCTCAAAAGAACTAATATGGAAAGAATATCTAGTGAAAAATGCTGCAAATATATCATGCCAACTCAAACAGATGCCAAGTGCTCCTATCACATTTTTTTTTTTTTTTTTTGACAGGCAGAGTTAGACAGTGAGAGAGAAGAGACAGAAAGGTCTTCTTTCTGTTGGTTCACCTCCCAAATGGCCGCTACAGCCGGCGCGCTGCATCAATCCAAAGCGAGGAGCCAGGTGCTTCCTCCTGGTCTCCCATGCAGGGGCAGGGCCCAAGCACTTGGGCCATCCTCCACTGCCTTCCCGGGCCACAGCAGAGAGCTGGCCTGGAAGAGGAGCAACCAGGACAGAATCCGGTGCCCCAACCAGGACTAGAACCCGGTGTGCCGGCGCCACAGGTGGAAGATTAGCCTAGGGAGCCGCGGCACCGACCTCTATCACATTTCTTATTATGCTGTTATTTTGTTTGAATATATTTGACCATAATAAGCTACTTTATATCCCTTATGTACACATATTAATCCCAAGAATATTTTATCTTAATGATCAATGCCTATAAATGTCTTTCAAACTTAAGTGGCGTTTTTAGCGGTAAACTTGACTTTCTTAACAATTAAATGTTCTGACATTCTCTTAAAGCTGGTGGGGCCTAAACAAATTGAAATAGCTGAAGCTCAGAATATCCTTAAAATCTCACGCGAAAGGTTGGCGGAAAAACAAAGAGGTTTACAGCTGGTAAGAAACTTTTTTAATTGTCAACTTCTCAATACGTCTATGGACTAGACAAAAAACGTAAAGGAAAAGTAATCTCAATAGAGCTTATGAGTTAAAGATGAAGTGGAATAACAATATCCATAGTCAGGAGATTAATTATGAGGATTAAGTAAACAATATTGATACTATATGTAGAACTCTACCATGTATTTGTATAAAAATTATTTGAGAGGCACAGCAACAGAGAGAGAGTGAGAGAGAAAGATTTTCCATCTGCTGGTTCACTCCCCAAATGCCCACAATAGTCAAGGCTGGAACTGCATCCAGGTCTCCCATGTGGGTGTTGGGCCCTAGCACTTGGACCATCTTCCACTTCTTTCCTAGGCTACAAGCAGGAAACTGGATCAGAATAAGAGCAACCAGGATAGGAACCGGCGCCCATATGGGATGTCAGTGCTACAGGCAGAGGCTTAGCCTACCATGCCACAGTGCTGGCCCCTCCATGAACTTTTTTTTTTTTTTACAGGCAGAGTGGATAGTGAGAGAGAGAGAGAGAGACAGAGAGAAAGGTCTTCCTTTTTGCCGTTGGTTCACCCTCCAATGGCCGCTGCGGCCGGCGCATCTCACTGATGCGCCAGATGCTTCTCCTGGTCTCCCATGCAGGGGCAGGGCCCAAGCACTTGGGCCATCCTCCACTGCCTTCCCAGGCCATAGCAGAGAGCTGGCCTGGAAGAGGGGCAACTGGGATAGAATCCGGCACCCTGACCGGGACTAGAACCCGGTGTGCCGGCGCCACAAGTGGAGGATTAGCCTGTTAAGCCACAGCGCCAGCCCCTCCATGAACTTTTTAAACACCCCTCATATGTATAGATCTCAAAAAATTTTTGCACTAAAAATTATCTTTTAATTTCAATTTCTATAAAATTTTTGAAGTACCTTCATATTTTTGTAAAAATTATATATACAGGAAAAAAATCACAATAACATCTTAAAAATAGGATAAATTGCAAATTATAGTTAAATTGTACTGTAATTTTATAATAAAATAGCAAAATTTTATCTATATAATTGTGTATACTGTGTTCAAGTCTCAAGTCTCCATGTTAAGCCCTATCTTTAAGGATTTTAAAAAGACATAAAAATCTTTCTGGGGTCAGCACTGTGGTACAGCGGGTTAAGCCGCTGTCTGCAGTGCTGGCATCCTATGTGGATGCCGGTTCAAGACCCAGCTGCTCCACTTCCAATCCAGCTCTCTGCTATGGCCTAGGAAAGCAGTAAGAAGATGGCCCAAGTCCTTGGGCCCCTGCACCCGCGTGGGAGACCCAGAGGATGCTCCTGGCTCCTGGCTTTGGATTGGCGCAGCTCCAGCCATGTCAGCCATTTGGGGGAGTGAACCAGTGGATAGAAACTTCTCTGTCTGCCTTTCCTTCTCCCTGTATAACTCTGACTTTCAAATAAATAAATTTTTTTAAAAACTTTCAAAAATATGAGTATAAAGGTTAGTAAGCCTGCAAAGCCACAACTCAAGAGATAATCAGGCAATTAATTATTTCTCAAACAATTGTTATAATCAGTACATCATTGTGAATGTGACAAGCCTGGGATTTCCCAAGACCTGGAAGTTGACCAGGATTGTAAAGAATACTAGAATTTACATCTTTTAAGGGAAGAGTCCAAACATGAAGGATATGAGCCAAATCCCAGAGACAGGAATACTTAAGGGAAACTTAGCAGATGGGGGATGAATCAGTTTGACCGAGAGTGATGTAATTGGAACAGGCTAACAAAGAAGATGAAATCAGGACCGAAGATTGGGCTCAGTTGGTGCAGCCTTTTTTTTTTTTTTTTTTAGATTTATTTATTTACTTGAAAGGCAGAGTTAGAGAGGCACAGGTAGAGGCAGAGAAACAGGAGTCTTCCATCTGCTAGTCTACTCCCCAAATGGCCGCAATGGCTGGAGCTCACCTGATCCGAAGCCAGGAGCTGCTTCTGTCTCCAACGCGAGTGCAGGGGTATAAAGACTTGGGCCATCCTCTACCACTCTCCCAGGCCATAGCAGAGAGCTGGATCAGAAGCAGACAGCCGATATGGGGTGCTGACACTGCAGGCGGCAGCCCTACCCGCTACGCCACAGTGTGGGCTCCATGTGCAGGCTTTCTTGACAAGACCAAAACTTTGGACTCTGTCCCTACTCAACTGTTTATGTAAGATTTCAGCAAATGCTGTTTATTAAAACATAGTTCCCACTGAAGTTCTAGAACTAGTTTACAGTTGGTTTCTCTTATCAGCAGGACTTCAAAAATTCATTCATCCCTCTGGTCTGCTCAGTGTATATGGGGTGAAAAAATTCAGCTGTTTTCTTAGAGAAAGCATCCAAGTGTATATAAATTTTTCTTTGAAAAACCAATCACTGAGAACCTTCAAATACTAGGATTGTCAGAAAGCCTATTAAGGAAGAAAGGTGGTGTTTTAAAATGCCATCTCAGTATCCAAGGAATCATCTCATTCCTACAGTGTACACTTTGATTGGAAATATACCATATGCAGGAAGGTTGTTCAGGATGTGCCTATGACGTGGTTAAAGCTATTTATGCAGATGTCAGATAAACTGAAGAAACTGAGGATCAGATTTTTTCTCAATAACTAAGTAATTGTCTTTCAGATTGAGGAGCACTTGGTGTTGTTGCAGGCCACCTACGAAAACATTATTGCTGAAAAACAGCAGTTAGTGAATTGGAGAAAAGTAGCCACCAGGCGCTTGCAGTGTGCATCCATCTTGCCAACTGTCCTGGAAGAAGAGAAGGCACGATTGCCCTTGACCTTGTACCTCCTCCATTAACATCTACTGAGTTCCACAAACCCCAAGATGTTACTCTCCCTGTAGGCTGCCTCACAGACCTCCCTAAGCCATCTGACTGTCCAATTCCCTATTGAGATCAATAAAAAGTCTTACATAGGTGAAGGTATTCAGTTTGAGTAATCTTAAAACAGAAGCAACAGGCTATGAAGATCTGAGACTGTTATCTCTTGGTCCAGAGACATCAGCATGCTTTTGTCTGATGCGGCCCAGAATAAAGCTTTCTTCTTCTTCTTCTTCTTCTTTTTTTTTTTTTTAGATTTTATTTATCTATTTGAAAGAGTTACAGAGAGAGGAGAGGCAGAGAGAGAGAGGTCTTCCATCCAATGGTTCATTCCCCAATTGGCCACAAGGGCCAGGATGTGCCAATCGGAAGCCAAGAGCCAGGAGCCTCTTCCAGTCTCCCATGCAGGTGCAGGGGCCCAAGGACTTGGGCCATCTTCTATTGCTTTCCCACGCCACAACAGAGAGCTGGATCGGAAGTGGAGCAGCCAGGTCTTGTACCGGCGCCCATATGGGATGCCGGCGCTTCAGGCCAGGGTGTTAACCCGCTGCGCCACAGTGCCGGCCCCTAGAATAAAGCTTTCAATGAATATTTCCTGAGGTTTACCCTCGCTAGCACTGGCACAACCCAAGTGGAATGTATGCAACGTGGTGAGGCCAAAAGGGAGGAAAAGTTGTTAGGATAGAGATTCCCCCCCACCCCTTTTCTCATAAGCTTTATTTCCCTTCTAATCCATCTGTCCTATACTTGAATCCCCAGTAGAATGACCAGAATCTGGGTTTAGTTACACCTCAACTACTTCAAAGAATGTTAGAAAATTGTCAAGATTGTTTTAATTTAGTGTAATTGTTTGAATAAGTGCCTAGCACAGAAGGTTCTTACAGGACACAGAGAAGGAAGATAACATATATAATCATGCACATCAAAGGGAGGCTGCGGTGGGTGTTGTGGCGCAGTGGGTTAAGCCGCCTCTTGAGACACCTGCATCATGTCAGTGTGCCAGCTGCCCTGCTTCCAATCCCATTTCCTGCTAATGCACTTGGGAGACAGTGCATGACGGCTCAGAACTTGGGCCCCTGCGCCCACATGGGTGACCCAGATAGAGTTCTGGGCTCCTGATTTTGGCCTGGCCCAGCCGCAACTGTTGCATTTAGGGAGTGAATGAGCAAATGGAAGATTGATCTCGCTCTCTCTTGCTCTCTCTTTAAAGTAGATGAAAATAAATAAACCTTTTTTTAAAAAGGGAAATGATGGCCCTCAAAAGCTGGATGATGCCCAGGGCAGTGGAACACCGCATTATCCCAGATTTTAAGCTTCCAGCAGAGGGAGTTCTTGGCAACATACTCGATTTGTTGCCTAAGTAAGTCCTTAGATGGTTGAAGAGGGAGGCTGTCCAGCTGAGGACATGAGTTCAGTGCTAGCTACAGCCTCAGAAGCTTTGTGATCCAGAGTCGGTTGCTTCAACTTCTCTAAGCTTCAAGTCCTTCATCTTAAAATCAAATCAGTGATACTCAGTTAACATTTTACTGAAAGTATGAAATGAGATTTTCAAAGCAAAGGATCTGGGAGATAAGTAAAGATTTGATAAATACTTAGCTATATTGTTGTTGAACACCACTAATAGATAACAAATTGATATTCACAAAATTATCCTGTTTATTACATAAAATATTTGAAATGGCTATATATCTATCTTAACAAATATAACAATGTTGAAAAACACAAGAACAAGACTGGTGTTCCCCTCAGAAAACAGTTCATTTTTAAGTATTACCCATTTTTTAAAGATGTATTTATTCATTTGAAAGGCAGAGTTAGGAGAAAGAGATCGTCCATCTGCTGGTTCACTCCCCAAATGGCCACAATGGCTGGGGCTGACCAGGCCAAAGCCAGGAGTCAGGAGCTCTATCCAGGTCTCCCATGTGGGGGCAGGGGCCCAGGGTCTTGGGCCATCCTCTGCTGCTTTCCTAAGCACATTAGCAGGGAACTGGGTGGGAAGTGGGATAGTCGGACTCCAACCAGTGCTTGTACGCCCGTGTCAGCATCACAGGCGGCAGCTTAACCCACTGCACCAAGGCACCGGCTCCTAATACTATCCATCATTAATGTTTATACATTACAGCTTGAGAGCAATAGTGGTATTAACAATGATAGACCTAAGCTGGAGACTATTAATTTTTAAAAATAATAGATGTGTCATAATAACAAATACTAAAATGATTTTTAAAAAATAGTCTGATAGTAAAAAATGTGCCGTGATAGTATTTTTTATATGAAAAACTCACTTGTGTTTTTACACTTAGGCTCGATGGCAAGAAACAATTGATCAATTAGACAGCAAACTGGAGAGCATTTGGGGCGACCTTCTTCTTTCAGCAGCGTGCATCGTATACACTGGAGTTCTAACACCAGCGTTTCGCCAGTTGATCGTGAAAAAATGGGAGGCTTTGTGTGTTGAAAACAACATTTCTTTGTCTTCCAACTTTTCTTTAATTGAAGTCATGGCACAAAAATATGAGGTAGTAACCTATTTTGATTATCCAGTTAAGTGACTGCTATTGTTGGTTTGGATTTTGGTTTGGATTTTGGATGCTTGTGTGGTTTTTGTCTTAGATATTTTCGTCAAATTATTTTGATAAGTGGAAATACTGAAGTTTGTTCCAGACCTTAATTTTTTTTTAACTTACAGTTCTTTTTTTCTTTTTAAAGATTTATTTTATTTATTTGAGAGAGTTACAGAGATAGGTAGAGACAGAGAGAGAGGTCTTCCATTCGCTGGTTCACTCCCCAGATGGCCGCAACGGCTGGAGCTGCGCTGATCCGAAGCCAGGAGCCAGGAGCTTCTTCTGAGTCTCCATGGGTGCAGAGGTCCAAGGACTTGGGCCATCTTCTACTGCTTTCCCAGGCCATAGCAGAGAGCTGGATCAGAAGAGGAGCAGCTGGGACTAGAACCGGCGCCCATATGGGATGCTGGCACTTCAGGCCAGGGCGTTAAGCCACTGAGCCATAGCACTGTCCCCTAACTTACAGTTCTAATGTCTCAGTTATATCTCTCTCGCCTGTTACTCAGACTCTAGGCAAAATTCACAAAATATTATTTTACCCACTGTAATCCTACTACCCTGTCCTAATGAGTAGTGCTAAATTTCTCTCCCTGAAATCCCTTTAATTAGTAAAATTGGTGAGCTTACTTTACAATAGGGAGTATTCTTAGACACAACCAAAAATATAGACCTACATTTGTCAATCTGTCAATAGTTACTATTGTGTGAATTCTATGCTAGTGTTTAGAAGATAAAAAACATGCACCTTTCTTTTATCCTCAGAGAGTAATTCCTGATTCATTTCTCTGCTGATAAATCTTGTTAAATAGACAACCCGCCTATAAAATCTCAAAAACGAATATTCGTTTCTCATCATGGCAATGCTAGTAACCAGTTTAAACTCAAATGTATCAGTAATTACATTAAATGTAAACAGACTAAATGCTCCAATTAAAAGCCTAAGATTGTAACACTATAAAACATTATAAGCCAAAGCACAAAACTGAAGCCAAGTGGGTGCTTAGCACAACAATTAAGCCACCACTTGGGACACTCACATCCCATATTGAGGTGCCTGGATTCAGTCCCGGCAGCGGGTGATGGCTCAAGTATGTAGGTCCTACCACCCACATAGGAGATCCAGATTGAGTTCCTGGCTCCTAGCTTTAACCTGTCCCAGCCCTGTCAGTTGCAAGCATTTGGGGAGTGAGCCAGCAGAAGGGAGATCTCTGTCTCTGCTTTTTGAATAAATGACAATAAATTATTAAAAATTTTGTAATGAATTTATCAAAAGATGTACAAAATTTATAGAAAGAAAACTTATAAAACAATAAAATCAGTTTAAGAGGTTAAGTAAATGATTTTATCACATCCAGGCATTGGAAGACTCTATAATCTGACATTACCAGTTCTTTCCAAATTGATCTACTACTCAAGTATAATCCTAGTCAGCATCTCAGCTGTGTGTGTATGTGTGTGTATAACTTAACAAGCCAATTCTTAATGTAGTAAGAAAAGACAATGCTGATGAAAAATCAACATCAAGATGTCCAGTATCTAGATGCACTTTAAAGCTGCAATAATTAGAACAGTGGTATTGTTTGTCCATGCACGTGCAAAGGCAAAGATAAACAACTACCCCAGTGGAGCAGAAACAGGAGCTCAGAAACAGACCTACACATACAAGGACATTTGCTATAGCTAAAGGCGCCCTGCAGTACAATAGAAAATGGGAAGTCTTTTCAACAAATATTGCTGGCTAATTGAATGTTCATTTTTTAAAAGGAAAGCAACCATTACTTCATACTACATACAAAAACTAGATTGCAGTTGAATTGTGTACCTAAATGGGAAAGACTAATTAATAATGCATCGTTTAGGAGAGAAAAGATCTCTTAAACAATACTATACTTAAAGGAAAACATTTGATGATTTAATGGGATTACATTAAAGTGTAGACCCTCTGTCATGAAAGGGTATGAAGACAAGCCAAAGAGTAAGATAGGATACCTGTAATGCATATTTCAGCAAGGGACCCTACCCAGATTACAGAAAGAACAACTACAGGTTCAGAAGCAAAGAACGTGCAACCCAATGTATAATGGGCAAGAGCCTTGAGAAGATAGCTCACGGAAGAGCATAGCCAAACAGACGGTAAACAAAGGGAGGTGCCTGAACTCACTTTAGGGTTTCTTAGGAGAATGCAAATTAAATCCAAATTGAGGTACCACAATGCAGCTACAAGAGTTAGCAAGGATGTGTCAAGAATATAAAATGCTACAGCCATTTTTTTAAGAAAGCTTATATTAGCTGTTAATATTAAAAATATACATACCCTATTACCTAACATCCCACTCTTAGTTTTTTACCTAACAGAATGGTATACATAATGGATCAATAAATGTGTTAAAAAAAAAAAAAAGGTTCATTCTGTATGATGCATAATAACCAAAAACTTGAAATAATCCAAGTGCCTTCCAAAGTAGAATGGATGAGTAAATTCTTGGTATATCCATCAAGTGGAGTAACTCTGGGGCAATGAGAATGAATAAATATTAGCCACATGACATCTCAGATGAAGCCAGATACAAAATCAGGTGTTTAATTTCCATTTATGCAAAGTTCAAAAATTGAGCAAGAATGGACTGTAATATTTAGGAGTACATACTTAGATAAAATGGTAATGAGAGTATAAAAGGCAGGAGAATGGTTTGCTTTTGAAAATAGAAGCCCTGTTGGGCTCAGGATGTATTCTCTCACCTCGCCAACCTCTTTGCCTGTATTCAGGTGCAATCTCCACACCAACCAGTAGGTGTCCTTATACTTTTCAGGATTCATCATCATTGTTCCTGTTTCCTTTTAGGTAGAATTCAAGAGCATGCAGCCCAACATAGGCTTAAACAAAATAATTTTTCTCTGCCCAAAGCGAAAATGTGATTCTGGATTCTTCGGGGAGGTGCCTACTGGCTTTCACTGGAAGATCCCCTGCTGTTCTTTCTCCTGTCTTCATGGACCTTCTTGGGCTTTTTCTCTCAACCTGCTAATACTGGCATGAAACAGGAAAGACAGGAAAAGAAAGGCCATGTAAGGGATAAGGAAGGAACAATGAGAAGTTGATCAGGGCTGGAGTGAGCTGCTGAACCCAAACCTAGCTCTGCCTCGGCTCCTGATGGTAGACTGTAGGCGTCTACATATCTAGCCTCTTTTAGCCTCAGTTCCCCACCCCCCAGTGTCTCCCCCCACCCCCCCAGAGAAGCTGGGCTTGTCAGGGTTAACTAGGTAATCTAATGTCTGTGTGCTTGGACAAGCAATGGACGTGAAATGAAACAGCTGGTTTCTCTTTCTAATAATTCTATGTTGTTTCATGTTTTATCTGTGAAGTTGAGATACAGAGCCCTGGAAACAGTATCTTACACTTCTTTTGTGTCTCCTGCAGAACCTTGCCAAAAATTCCATATCCAGTTTGCTTTCAGTTCATTTCCTTAGTCTTTTTGAAGATTGTTTGATTTTTTTTTTTTTTTTTTTTTTGTAAACGCAATGATCTTGTAGGATCCTTTAGTACTCCATAGGATACTAACAGCATGAAGTTTATGAAACTGTGCAGGCGTTTATTGCTTCATTCCAGATCTACCGGTGGCATAATCAGGGGCTGCCTCTTGGTTGGTATTCCACAGAGAATGCCATCATGATCAAGAACAGCCAGCAGTGGCCTCTGCTGATCGACCCACATAAGCAAGCGTACAACTGGATCCGCCGGATGGAAGGGTGCAGGCTGCAGGAGCTCTCCGTTGAGGACAGCAGTTACACCAAAAAGATTGAAACTGCCATGAAAACAGGAGGGAGTGTCCTCCTGCAGGTATTGGAGCAATAGAACATCGTTCCCTCTTTCCATGCAGCTGACAACATCTGTTGTGTATAAAAAGTAGGAGTCGTAAGTGGTGGGTAACTTTGTCAGGGAGAAACATGGTGAATACATGCATATGGACACCGTAAGGTGAGTTTTCAGTGTCCGGTTGTCTTAGAGCTGTCTCACCGCTCTGCAGATATTAAGATCTGAGCATTTCAATCCTGTGTCTGCTCAGCTTATTTAAGATGATTTTTCTTAATTACATCTACTGTTTGTTCTCAGAACCTCCCTGAAACATTAGCTCCTGGCTTAGAAGCAATTTTGAAGAAGGAGATTTATCAGAGAAGAAGACAGTACTTCATAAAGATTGGCAATTCGGAGGTGGAATACAATTCCAACTTTAGGTAATGTTGTGCACAGAAATGGCCGTATTTGTAAACAAATAATACTGGAGACCTTGTGTTTCAGTCCTGAGTTTCGATCTGAAGAAAAAGTGAGTTTGCATTTTCACTATTCGTCTGTGTGTGTGTGTGTGTGTGTGTTGGCCATAGAATGCCTCAGAACACAGAGCAGAGAACGTGTTTTTATTCATCAGATCACTGTGAATCAGCATTTGTCAGACTACACCTGATGAAAGCCCTGGGCTCTGAGAACACTCTGGGACCAGAGGAAGGCCTGGCACCACCTGCTTCGTGGGAGCTTGGCTGGCTGACATTGTGCTTGGGAGGGAAAAGCTGTTGCTGCTCTAAAAACCAGAATCCCTGTTTAACTCTGGAGCAAAAAGGGTTTCTGCCTTGAGGGATCCAAACACTGTGTCAGTGTTCCCAGCAGCCATGGACCTCTCCAGGGAAGAACTGCCCCCAGCCGGCTTTACAAAGCACAAGTGTAGATAGATGGAAAAGGGCCATTGAAGCTGTTGTTCATGTGCCTTCTCTCCTTGTAGGCAAAGTTGTAGGAAGACAGTTCATAATCTGAGGATTTCTGGGTAAGCAGGGACTCAGTAAGGGAAACTGGAAGATTTTTTTTTTTTTTTTGACAGGCAGAGTGGACAGTGAGAGAGAGAGAGAGACAGAGAGAAAGGTCTTCCTATGCCGTTGGTTCACACTCCAATGGCCGCCGCGGCCGGCACACTGCAGCTGGCACATTGCACTGATCTGAAGGCAGGAGCCAGGTGCTTCTCCTGGTCTCCCATGGGGTGCAGGGCCTAAGCACTTGGGCCATCCTCCACTGCACTCCCTGGCCACAGCAGAGATCTGGCCTGGAAGAGGGGCAACCGGGACAGAATCCGGCGAGATTTTAATGATCCTTAGCCTACTACAGTTCTTTAAAAGGCTTATTTATCTGTTTGTTTGTTTGTTTATTTGAAAGTCAAAGTGATAAAGAAGAGATCTTCCACCTGCTGGTTTACTCCCCAAACGAGAGTACTCAATGGCCAGGGCTGGGCAAAGCCAAAGCCAGGAGCCAGGAATTCCATCTGGGTCTTCCACGTGGTTAGTAGGGGCTCAGACATTTGGGCCATCTTCCGCTGCTTTCTCAGGCCATAGCAGACAGCTGGATCAAAAGTGGAGCAGCCAGGTTTCAAACCAGCACTGTGCTATGGGATGCCAGCGTTGCAAGTGGTGGCCTAAGCGCTGTGCCGCCATGCTGGTCCCAGCCCGCTGCGTCTTACTTCTTGGCAGTGACTCCTGTCTAAGAGGTTCTGCTTCGTAAGTCTGCTGGTCATGCTGTCCCCTCCCCTGGGAGAGCTGCAGAGTTGCTCACCAAATTCTTACTTCTTAGAATTCCCGCTTCAGTGTCCTCCCTTCAGTTGATGAAACATTACTCAGGACATAACTCAACAAATGAATCCCACGTTGTTAAAACCAGAAGATTGTCAGATTTCCTAGAGGATTTAAAAATCCCTTTACTCACTGAGCCCTTTTCCAGAAAGTCCTGTTACATAGGATGTACTTTGGAAAACAGCGCATTAACCCATTATTTGGTTCTCACTGGATAGAACGTGGTTGATGAAGCAACAGTTCTAGAAAGGCTAGTGAAGCAGTATTTTCCTGAACTGAACCCTGGGCCCCCTGTTAGAAATTTGTGCTATGGGCCCGAGCTGTGGTATAGTAAGTTAAGCCTCCACCTGCAGTGGTGGTTCATGTCCCAGCTTCTCCTCTTCCAGTCCAGCTCTCTGCTGTGGCCTGGGAAAGTAGTGAAGACGGCCCAAGTGCTTGGGCCCCTGCACCCACATGGGAGACCCAGAAGAAGCTCCTGGCTTTAGATCAGCCCAGAGCCAGTCATTGTAGTGATCTGGAGAGTGAACCAGTGGATGGAAGACACCCTCCTCCCCCTCCCCGCCCAATTCTGCCTCTCAAATAAATAAATCTAAGAAAAGAGAAACGTGTGCCTGTGGGGGTGGTAGGGGGCTCTGTTTCAGAACAGACCTTCACTCCCTCACTGTCCATTTCTGGCTGTGGGAAGAGGGTACTTGCTCAGCCCCTCCAAGCTTCCATTTCATCCTTTACACAGCAGAAGGAAGCACTGTGCCTGCTTTATGTGGTTGCTTTATAAGCTAAACGGGACGCGAGAATCCATCCGACCACTGCTCGATCCTCGCCCTGGCCACACTCAGCTCCCAGCCACCCTCAGCTCTCACCTTCTCATTCGTCTTGCACATCCTGCTCCCCGGCTGCACGGGCTGGTCTTAAGAGGCAGCTGAAGAGATGTGGCCTAAAACGATGGTGCCACCCCCGTACTCAGATCCCTCCGATGGCTTCTCACCTGCTCGGGGCTAAAGCACAGCTTTACAAGGAGCTGCTGCCATGCCCGAACATCCCGGGCCATGGGATTGTCTAGTGTGTGTGCCAGCAGCAATGAGGAGACGATAGTGGAGCCATAAGCAGAAAGGAACTCACTGGGCTGCACAAGCTAGGAGCAGGATGGTACTGTTTCACATGTTCTTTACTCTGTCCTTATGCTTAAACCAAACATAATATGGACTTTATGTATAGTTGTACTTTTTACAGCCTTGATAGAAAATTAGAGCATCCTTTGTGTACAAGGCTGAAAAACACTAAAAATTAGTCTTGTCTATGTCTGGAAAAATATTTGTGTACTATTACACAAGTTGGTTTCATTTCATTGTGTGTGTGTGTGTGTTCTTCGAGTAACTGGCCCTTTTCTCATGTTCAGGTTATACTTATCTACAGCAGTAGATAACCCCTGTTTCCTTCCATCCGTTTATGACTTCGTCACTGTGATCAACTTCATGATCACGTTCCAAGGCTTGGAAGACCAGCTCTTATCCACAGTAGTGAGTCACGAAGTCCCTCACTTAGAAAGTCAGCGCTACCAGTTACTGCAGACTATCTCCCTGGACATCCTAACTCTTGAGGAGCTGGACGACAGAACCTTAAATTTACTGCAGAAAGCACAAGGTGAGTCGTGATACCGAGTGACACGAAGAGACCTTTGTGCAGGCCAGAATGAAGAGTTACGAGGACTGGCTTTCTTTTTTTTTTTAATTAGAGTTATTTATTTATTTGAAAGAGTTATACAGAGAGAGAGAAAGAGAGAGAGAGAGAGAGAGGTCTTCTATGTGCTGGTTCACTCACCAATCAGCCACAACGGCCAAAGCTGTGCTGATCTGAAGTCAGGACCTTCCTCCAATCTCCCATGAGGGTACAGGAGCCCAAGGACTTGGGCCATCTTCTACTGCTTTCCCAGGCCATAGCAGAGAGCTGGATTGGAAGTGGAGCAGCCAGGACTCGAACCGGCGGACATATGGGATGAAAGCACTGCAGGTGGCGGCCTCACTCGCTACGCCACAGCGCCATCCCTGAGGGCTGGCTTCTGAATTGGTACCCACAACACCATGTGTGCGTTTCCTCCAGATAACTTACGCTGTGGGAGAACCACTGCGTGTCTGGGCTTCGGTGCTGTCAGCTGCGCCGTTCCTCGGCTCCCACCTTTGCTTGGGCTCGCTCACCAGACAATCAGCGTGAATTGTAAGACAGGTCTTAGTGAGGTTGGTTAGTCCCCTCCTAGGGTCCAGGCACCTGAATCTGTTGTATGTCCCAAGTTAAATTACACAAACCAGAAGAGTATGTCTTCCCTGAATAAAAGATCTTTTAAGTGACAACAATCCTGTGACTTTTATGTATCCATAAAAATATGCTGTTTATTAAAATAGCTTTAGAAATTATTTTCCTCTTCACCCCAAGAAACATCCAAGAAATCATGGCCTATCTGGCAACTAAACAAATAAACATGGCTCTCTGGTACGCACTGGTATGGGGCATGCGCCCCAACTCAACTGGGATAAAATGTGAGTTACCCAACTGTAGCAGGAGATGGCTTTTCTGTTTTGACCTATTTTGTTTAACTGGGACTTGAAATTTTCTTCATCACTTTGGTTCTCAATTAAGGGTATGAGTAGAAATCAGCTGTTCAGTTTATTGTATTTTCTTTCTTTTTAAATATAATTGCCAGATTTACTGAGTCTGAACTCCTGTAGAAGGGACCCTGGCTTGTGCTTATTTTTAAATTCCCCACACAGTTCTAATGGTCACTGCTGATTAAATATTATTTGGCTGATAGTCTGGGATGGGAACCCAGTGTTAGCTGATGCTTTAGCTAGATGAATTAAAACCTAATTTCCTTAAAAAAGCAAAACTGTTTCAGTGTAATAAAAATATTACATCAAAAGTTTCACCTACATCAATAAGAATATGATATCCAGATTATGGAATACAAACTTATAATAATCCCATTTTGCCTTGCAATGGTCATATCACCTGAAATACTTTGTTTACTCCTGGTTGCCGCATTTCAAGAACGCTCTTTTCAAACTAACATGTACCCTTAACCTCAAGGATGGAGAGGGACCTAAAAATAGTATCACCAAAAAAAAAATCACAATTGAAGAAAATAGGAGTGTTTAACACATAAAATAGAATATTTTATCATGGTAATCTGAGAGCCATCTTAAAGGTGCGGAATTATTACCCATTTGTCTAGAGCAGTGCTTTTTCAAAAAGGTGAATTGCAACTTATTAATAGCTGGAGAAATCAGTTTCATTGGTCATGATTAGCTTTGTTTGTTTAAGAAAATAAAATGCTAAGCCTCCACCTGTGGCCCCAGCATCCCTTATGGGCACTGGTTCATATCCCCGTTGCTCCACTTCTGATCCAGCTCTCTACTATGGCCTGGGAAAGCAGCGGAAGATGGTCCACGTTCTTGGGCCCCTGCACCCATGTGGGAGACCTGGAAGAAGCTCCTGGCTCCTGGCTTTGGATCAGCCCAGCTCCAGCTGTTGCAGCCATCTGGGAAGTGAACCAGCAGGTGGAAGGCTTTTCTCTCTGTCTCTCCCTCTCTCTGTCTATAACTCTACCTCTCAAATAAATATAAAAAAAAAAAGAAGAAGAAGAAAAGAAAATAGAATGCAAACAAAACATCAAAGGACATTATATGAAATAAGGATGTGCTTGTTACTTTCTAGAAATTGTATTTTAATATTGTCTGTGTATAGTGGGTCATAGTGTAAATGTATTCCTATTAGACAGAATGGTTGTTTATCACATGCCTTAAAGAAAATAGAATCCACAAATGCTAAAGTGATAGAAAGAAGAGACGAGGAAGGAGGAAGTGGGGCACATGTGCCATTAATGAAGCTTATTAGAAATTCAGCCTACCTTCATTTAAGGGCTTACCTTCTATACATCACCAACCAGAAGCCAACAGTAAACACCTTACACAAAGTGCACAGAATGAGGAAACAGCCATTTCATATAACAACAGTTTTTATTTAAATCACTTTCTGTTTACCTTTAGAATGCGTATTAGATGATGAGGAAGTTGTGGCTTCCTTAAGAAAATCCAAAATGATGTCAAATGAAATATTAAAGCACATGAAAGCAACGGAGAAAGCAGAAGACGAAATCCAGGCCATGCGTGAAAACTATCTCCCTATCGCCACCCGCGGGGCCCTGCTCTACTTCCTCGTGGCCGACCTGGCACAGATCAGCTCCCTGTACCGCTTCTCCCTGGACTGGTTCCGGCAGGCTTTTGTGTCATCCATAGTTTATACAAACAAAGAGCAAGAGCATAGTTTGAGAAAGAAGAAAATTTCTCTGAAAAAAGTTGGTGAGATTACAAATATCTCAAAGGAACCTAACGTGGGAAGTGAGAAAAATGCCCGAGACAGGTATATTGAAAATACTATCGATGTGTTGACAAGAAATATTTTTAAGGTGAGATATTTCTTTAATGTGAATTTTGTGTACTTATATGATCTAGCTGTGTTAGTCTAATGCTTGTATTTTCCTTGTAGGTGGTTTCATCTGCTCTATTTGATCAACATAAACTTTGCTTTTCCTTTCGACTTTGCACTGCAATCATGCAAAATAATACTAATGTAAATATAATGAATGATGGCATTGGATTTTTACCAGAAAAAGAGTGGAACATTTTTTTACATTCTGACAAATTTATAAATATTCCAAGTATCCAGCCTGTTCTTAATAGTAAGTAAAACATAATTTCTCCAGATTTATTAAAATCCAATTAATGTTTTCTTATAAAATACTCAGGTATCTCTAGTGCTTCTGTAATTGATTAAGGTAAATCAGCTTGAGGTCCAAGACAGTATCTAATTCATGGTTGTATCCCCCAGTGCTCAGAGGACTTTGAACAAGTCCGTGGATAAAACACTGTTACTATAGTTCCTGTGATCCTCATCCACCAAGCAGAACACACACACACCTTGACTAAGCACCATCAGGAGTGAAACCTGAGCAGCCTAACTGCAGAGGCCTTCACTTCTCTGTGAAGCCCCTCAGGGGCTGATGTGGCGCAGCAGGTTAAGCCACCGCTTTTGATGCAGGTGTCCCATACTGGAGTTCCGTTTGAGTCCTAGCTGCTCCTCTGCCAACCTCTCTCTCTGAAATGCACCTAGAAAAGCAGGAGATAATGCCCAAGTACTTGGCCCCCTGCCACCCACATGGGAAACCCAGATAGAGTTCTAGACTGCTGGCTTTGGCCTGGTCCAGCCTCAGCTGTTTGGGGCAACTGGGGAGTGAACCAGCAAGTGGAAGATATATTTCTCTTTATCTTTCTCTGTCTCTCACTTTCTCTCTCTCCCTCCTAACCCTCTTTCTCTGCCTTTCAAATAAGTATTTAAAAAAAATAAACTTGAGGGACTGGTGTTGTGGCTTAGTGAGCAAAGCTGCCGCCTTCAGAGCTGGCATCCCATATGGGTGCCGGTTCAAGTCCTGGCTGCTCCACTTCTGATCTAGCTCTCTGCTATGGACTGGGAAAGCAGCAGAAGATGGCCTAAGTCCTTGGGCCCCTGCATCTGCATGGGAGACCTGGAAGAAGCTCCTGGCTCCTGGCTTTGGACCGGCTTAGCTCCGGCCATTGCAGCCAACTGGGGAGCAAACCAGCGGATGGAAGACCTCTACCTCTCCTTCTCTCCCTGTGTAACTCCAACTTTCAAATAAATAAATAAAAATCTTTAAAAAATAAATAAATAAAATAAAATAAACTTGAAAATTTGAGCCACAAAACATGTTTACTCAAAAAGTTTAGACAAACTAAATTAACTATTGAATCTTTTTAAATGTTCCTGTGTTGTACATTTTTAAATATATTTACTGGGGGGGGGGGTCAAATGCACATAGCAGAATTAACCATCTTATTCATTTCTACATTTAAATGGAATTACATATATTTACATTGTTCTACATTGTAAGTCACAGAAATATAAAATTTAAAGGAAATTTGACATCAAAGGAACAGGCCAGAATCTAGAAACCAGCCCTTAAAAATGCAGATCTGTGAGCCCTGGCAAAAACTGTCATGAAAATAGTCAATGAACAAAAATGAAAAAGGACAACGACAAAACAGAACTAAAGCAAAATCAGGAAAACAATGCACAAAACACAGTGAGAATCTCAGCAAAGACAGAAACTTAGAAAAAAATTCTGGAGCTGAAAAATACGGTAATTGGAAAATCATTAGAAGAGTTCAATAGCAGACTTGATTAGGCAGAGAAAAAAGAATCAACAAACTTGGTGGAAGACAGCTCCTTTGAAATCATCAGATCACGGAAGTTAAAAAACATGAAGAAAAGTGAAGAGAACCTAAGGAACTATTGAAACACTATTTAGTGGACCAACATAAGCAGTAGGAGACTCCCAGAGGCAGAAGAGAGAAATGTGTATGAGCTTATTTGAGGAAATAACAGCTGAAAATTTACCAAGTCTGAGGAGAGAAATGGGCATGCAAGCTCAAAAAACTCAAATAATTCCAACTCGGATAAATCCAAGAAGAAACACAACAGGATATATTATAATCAAACTGTCTAAAATCAAAGACCAAATTTTTTTTAAGATTTATTTATTTGAAAGGCAGAGTTACGGAAAGCTAGAGGCAGAGAGAGAGAGAGGTCTTCCATCTGCTGGTTCACCCCCGAGTTGGCTCCAATGGCTGGAGCTGCACTGATCCGAAGCCAGGAGTCAGGAGCCTCTTCCAGGTCTCCCAAGTTGGTGCAGGGGCCCAAGGACTCGGGCCATCTTCTACAGCTTTCCCAGGCCATAGCAGAGAGCTGGATTGGAAGTGGAGCAGCCTGGACTTGAACCCCTGCAGGTGGTGGGCTTTACTGCCTACACCACACACCGGCCCCGAAAAACAGAATCTTGAAGGAGAAAAAGTGATTTGCACATACTAAGGAGTTTCTACATGATTCTCAGATTTCTAGGTAGAAACTTTGCAGACCAGAGGGAATGGAATAACAGAGGCCTGGGAGGGCAGTGGAGGATGGCCCAAGTCCTTGGGCCCTGCACTGGAGTGGGAGACTGGGGCGGTGCCTGCCTCCTGGCTTCAGATCAGCACAGCACGCTGGCCATGGCGGCCATTTGGGGGGTGAGCCAGTGGAGGGGAGGACCTTTCTGCCTCTCTCTCTCTCTCACTGTCTAAATCTGCCAGTCCAAAAAACAAAAAACAAAACAAAAACAAAAAAAAAACAACAAACAAACAAACAAAAAACCTGAAAGAAAAAAATGTCAACCAGGAATACTGCATCTGGCAAAATTGTCCTTCAAAAATGAGGGAGAGGAGCCGGCGCTGTGGCATAGCTGGGGCACCGGCATCCCATGTGGGCTGTCCTGCCTGCTCCACTTCCTATTCAGCTCCCTGCTGATGGTCTGGGAAAGTAGAGGAAGATGACTCAGTGATTGGGCCCCTGCATCCCCAATGGGAGACCCAAAAGAAGCTCCTGGCTCCTGGCTCCTGGCTTCCGGCTTCAGATCAACCCAGCTCCAGGCATTGCAGCCATTTGGGGGAATAAACCAGCGGATGGAAGACCTCTCTTTCTGTGTCTCCCTCTCAGTCTGTAACTCTGCCTCTCAAGTAAATAAATCTTTTTTAAAAAATCCATTATAATATCAGTACAAAGAATAGAACCAGAGATGAAAAGCTTGTATATTGAAAATTACAAAGCATCTTTTAAAAGGAAGACATATAAATAAGATCAGAGTCAGCAAACTCAAAAGGCCTCCATAGCCTTAGCAGCTCATGACAAGAGCCTAGGGTGATTACTGACGCCATAAACAAGAGTGTCAATTTGTTAAGTCAACAATAGGAGTCACTGTGCACTTATTCCTCATGTAGGATCTCTGTCCTAAATGTGCTGTACATTGTGATTTAATGCTATAACTAGTACTCAAATAGTATTTTACACTTTGTGTTTATGTGTGGGTGCAAACTGTTGAAAGCTTTACTTAATATATGCTAAATTGATCTTCTGTATATAAAGATAATTGAAAATGAATCTTGATGTGAATGGAAGGGGAGAGCGAGCGGGAGAGGGGAGGGTTGCGGGTGGGAAGGAAGTTATGGGGGGGAAAAAGCCATTGTAATCCATAAGCTGTACTTTGGAAATTTATATTCATTAAATAAAAGTTTAAAAAAAAAAAAGGAAGACATAAATGGGAAGATACCTCATCTGTGGGAATTGAACTTAATTGTGTTAAGATGTTTGTACTACCCTAAGGCACAATGCCAGCTCTAGCAAAATTTCAGGGGCGTTTTTGCAAAGATAAAAAAGTTGACAAATAGACCAACAGAATAGACTAGAGAGCCTTCTTCATAAATATGTTCAAATAATCTTCAACAAGATGACAGGACCTCTTAATGGAGAAAAGTCTCTTAATGAATCATGGGAAAACTCGACAGATGCAGGCAAAAGAATGCAGTTGGACCCTTATTTAAACAAAATACATAAAATTAACTCACAATGGATTAGAGACTTAAATGGAAGACTTAACAGAAAACACAGGAAAGACTATGACATTGGACTTTGTGATGATTCCTTAGCTTTGACATCAAAAGCACAGACACAAAAGTAGACAAATAGGACTACATCAAACTTTAAAACTTTTGTGCATCAAAGGACACAACGAACAGTGAAAAGGGAGTCTACAGAAGCAGAGAAAATACTTGCAAATGATCTGATAAGGGCTTAGTGTAAAGAACTCCTCCACCTCAACAGCAGAAAATCAGGTGCCATGGCTTAAAAATGGGCAAAGGACTTGAGATATTTCTCCAAAGATAATACATACAATGGCTAATAATTACATGAAAAGATGCTCAGTATCACTAACTGTTGGAGAAATTCAAATAAAAAACCACATATCACTCAGACCTGTTAGGATGAGTCTAAAAAGAAACACAGAAAATTACAAATGTTTACAGAGATGTGGAGAAATTGGGAAGCCTGTGGACACCTGACATGATTATAAAATGGTGCAACCATTGTGGAAAACAGCATTGTTACTCCCAAAAGCAAAAGTGAATTAAGCCGGCGCCATGGCTTAACAGGCTAATCCTCCACCTTGCGGCGCCGGCACACCGGGTTCTAGTCCCGGTTGGGGCGCTGGATTCTGTCCCGGTTGCCCCTCTTCCAGGCCAGCTCTCTGCTATGGCCCGGGAAGGCAGTGGAGGATGGCCCAAGTGCTTGGGCCCTGCACCCGCATGGGAGACCAGGAGAAGCACCTGGCTCCTGGCTTTGGATCAGAGAGATGCGCCGGCCGCAGCGGCCATTGGAAGGTGAATCAACGGCAAAAAAGGAAAACCTTTCTCTCTGTGTCTCTCTCTCACTATCCACTCTGCTAGCAGTCCCTTTCTGGGTATATAGCCAGAAGAATGAAAGCAGAGGCTGAGAGAGTTGCATGCCAGTTTATAGCAGTACTATTCGCAATAACCCAGATGTCCACCAGTGGATGAATGGATCCACAAAATGTGGCATAAACCTATGGTAGAATGTTATTTGGTCTTTAAAAGGAAGGAAATCTGTAGCATGCCACCACATGGATAAACCCTGAGGACACTACCCTGAATGAACTCAACAGGTCCCAAAAAGGCAAATACTGTGTCACTCTGCTTATGTGAGGTAGCTGAAGGCCGATTTACAGGAATGGGCAGTAGGTTGGTGGCCACCAAGCTCTGGGAGGAGGGGAGGCAGGGAGCTGTGTGCTGCATGTAGAGGTTCAGACTTTCACAGAACGTAAGTATACTGAGCACTACGAACTGTACACTTAAGATGGTTACGTTTTTTACCACAGTGAAAAGAAGTAACTTTGGTGTAATTAATTTCACCAAAAAAATGGTTGCTTCTCAACAATTAATCTGTCTTCTAATCACTTTAACTTTTCTGTTAGGCATGTTTGAGAAGCATAAGAATCCACACCTTCGTTGGCTGTCGGCTTCCAGGTGGAGGCAGTGCCTGTATATCAGCAGTGAGCTGAAACCGTTTGCACTTCTCTGTGAGTCCCTGTCATCACATGTAGCACAGTGGGATGCTGTCAGGGTCAGCATGGATGTCTATTCTCTGATCAGCACGCCCTTCTGTTCAGAAAGTGCTTCCTTGGAAGAGAGTGCAAGATCATCAGAAGGAAGTAAGAAAGTATTCACTGTCTTAATCTAATTGTGTGTAGGTTTTTGATTTATAAATGTGGTTGACTATTTTATGAAAGAGGGATGGGATGAGTATAACTTACTATGCTCATCTGTGCTCTAAGCACATATGTATCATTCAGTGTAATCCTCCAAGCCGTCTTGTGAGATGGTTAATGTGAACTTCATTGTTGTTGATGAGAAACTACTAAGAGATCAGACTTTTAGAGAATTTAAATAGACCACAGCAGTTTCATTACAAACACGGTTTTGGGGTAGGCATTGTGATGCCCACATCCCATATCAGAGTGCTGGTTTCAGTCACAGCTGCTCCGCTTCTGACCCAGCTTCCTGCTAATACGTTCTGGGAGAAAGCAGATGATGGTCCAGGTACCTAGGAAATTCACATAGACTCCTGGCTTTGTCCCCGTCCAGCCATGGCTCCCTGACTGCTTCGAGCATTTGCAGAGTGACCCAGCAGATAGAAGATATCATCCCCACCCACACCCCCTTCTCTCTCTCTCTCTCTCTCTCTCTCTCACACACACACACACACACACACACACTCACTCACTCTCCCTGCCCTCTCTCCCTCCCCTCTACCTCCCTCCTTTTTAAGTGGATGAAAATAGATTTTAAAAAAACCACTAGTTTTGAATCTGGAGTCTGAAGGAGCCTATATAAATTCCTCCTTTTGTTATGGTACCTTCCCTGGAGGGAGAATTTCCAAGCAGATAAAGCAGAGAGAAAGGCAAGAGTCATTTAAGTCAGAGACCTCTGTCAGAATGGGGGTGGGGGGAGGGGTGCAGTGCTGCAAGGCCAAATCCGAAAGGGGTTGGCTGTACTGAATTTTTTTTTTTTTTGAAAGGCAGAGCAAGAGAGAGAGGTTTTCAATCTGCTGGATCACTCCCCAGTTGGTCGCAACTGCTGGAGCTGAGCCAATCCGAAGTCAGGAGCCTGGAGCTTCCTCTGGGTCCCCCACATGGGTGCAGGGGCCCAAGGACTTGGGCCATCCTCCACTGTTTTCCCAGGCCATAGCTGAAGTGGAAGTGGAGCAGCCAGGACTAGAACCAGCACTCATATAGGATGTCAGCACTGCAGGCAGTGGCCTTACCTGCTATGCCACAGTGAGTGCCAGCTGCTCTACTTTTGATCCAGCTCCCTGCTAACGGCCTGGGAAAGCAGCAGAAGATGGTCCAAGTGCTTGGGCCCCTGCACCCATGTGGGAGACCCAGATGAAGCTCCTGGCTCTTGGCTTCAGATTGGCCCAGCTCCGGCTTGCTCTCGCTCTCTCCCTCTGCTCTAACTCTGCCTTTAAATTAAATAAATCTTTTTTTAAAAATTACATAGGAGCTGGATCTTATTTTAAATGCACTGACTTGCTGGTTTTAGGGTGTCTATTCCATTTTTCTATTTGCAAGTCTCCTCCCTGTTTTCCCTGCGGCTTCCACCCATAACACCTCAACTCAGTTCCATCCCAAATGTTTCTCCCTTTTGCTTCCAGATTTTTGCCAGAGTGTGCAGTTCTGTTATGCAGTAACATAGACATCCTCACACACATTTCCTTTTATTCCTGTGGGATAAATAACCAGAAGGGAGACTTCTAGTCAAAAGTCATTTTGTGTTTTTAGTTGCTACTGGCTTCCTTTCTTTTATGATAATTTTTATTTTCACCAGCAACAGAAGTAATGATTTTTTTAACTTTCACCAATTTTAAGCTTGAAATACCTTGATTTGAATTTTCCTAATAACAACTTTAAGTTTCATTTTAGATGTTTGTTGACCATGTGGAGTTTCCTATTCATAAACTTTCCCATTTTTCCACTGGACTGTGTATATTTTGTTTTCCTATAAGAATTCTGTCAGTGTTATAAAGTTATCCTTTTGTTGTGCAAATGGTAACCTCTTCATTCAAATACTATTCTGAATCTGTTCATTGTCTATTGTTTATAGTATCTGTACTATACCAATGTTTAAATGTTTATATAGTCAACTGCATCTATTTTTTTTTTCTTTTACAACGTCTTGATTTTCAATTCTGATTAAGAAAGTCTCCCCTTCTCCTAGAGTTTTTTTTCCGAGTCTTTGTTTTATTTTGTCGCATTTATCACTAATCTGTGTGGGACCCATAATTTGTTTTATTAGGAGAATCAGTAATTTATTAAAATAACTATTGACCATTTTTATAAAAAAGACCTTTTTATTTTGCAAATAATCCCACAAGTTTACCCCTTTGCAGCTACATTTTCATATATCATGAGTTTTTTTTTTTAATTGATGCACTTATATTAGCTACATTCTTTTTTTTTAAAAAATGGGGCCGGCGCTGTGGCTCAGCAGGTTAACGCCCTGGCCTGAAGTGCTGGCATCCCATATGGGAGCCAGTTCTAGTCCCGGCTGCTCCTCTTCCGATCCAGCTCTCTGCTATGGCCTGGGATAGCAGTAGAAGATGGCCCAAGTCACTGGGCCCTTACACCCACGTAGGAGACCCGGAAGAAGCTCCTGGCTCCTGGCTTCAGATCAGCGCAGCTCCGGTCATTGTGGCCATCTGGGGAGGGAACCAATGGATAGAAGACCTTTCTCTCTGTCTCTACCTCTCTCTGTAACTTTATCTTTCAAATAAATAAAATAAATCTTTTTAAAAAAATCATTTATTTATTTGAAAAAGCCACAGGGAGGGCAAGGGGGATAGGAGGGAGAAAGACTGTTGGTTCTCTCCCCAGATGGCCGCAAAGGCTAGAGCTGAGCCAGGCCAAAGCCAGGAGCCAGGGGCTTCTTCCAGGTTTTCCTCGTGGGTAGCAGAGACCCAAGCACCTGGGCCATCTTCCACTGCTTTCCCAGGCCATTAGCAGGGAACTGGATGAGAAGTGGAGCAGCTGGGACAGGAACTGGCACCCACATGGGAGGTCAGCAGCATTACAGGCAGCGGCTTTACCCACTATGCCACAGTGCCAACCACTAGCTGCTTTCAAAAAAGCTATTTTTTTTTTTTAAATAACCTAAGTTGCATTTAAAGTTAAACACTAGGGAAATATCCTACAATTAAAAGGTGAGTCAAAATGACAGTTGTGTCTAGGATGACTTGGAACAAAGACTGGCAGGCTTCCCACCTTGCAGGCAGAGGCTCCGTGGCTGGGAAGGGGAGTCAGTATACAAGAATACATAGGTTTATGTTAAATTTTCAAAAACATGATAACCTTGTTGCACTTCCATTCAGTTCTCACTTCCTATACCTGTTATAAGTGAGTCATAAATAGAAATCTCTAGCCACTAGTGTTATTCTAGTTTATATTCCTAAAGAAAGCATCCCACATGCAGGAACAGATTATAAAGTCTAGGCTGTGCCCTCTGCTTCTCATTCCCTCCTGTCAGCTGCCTCCCAGTGTGTATCAGCCACTCCCACTGGGATAAGGTGAACTTCCATCCACTGCAATAAGTACCTCTGTTGAGTTATCCAGGATGGTGAGCGGAACTTTAAATCCTTTGGAAATGAAGCTTTGGGGCCGGCACCGTGGCTGACTTGGTTAATCCTCTGCCTTGCGGCACCAGCATCCCATATGGACGCCGGGTTCTAGTCCCGCTGCTCCTCTTCCAGTCCAGCTCTCTGCTGTGGCCCGGGAGTGCAGTGGAGGATGGCCCAAGTGCTTGGGCCCTGCACCCGCATGGGAGACCGGGAAGAAGCACCTAGCTCCTGGCTTCAGATCAGCGCAGCTCCGGCAGTAGCGACCATTTGGGGAGTGAACCAACGGAAGGAAGACCTTTCTCTCTCTCTCTTTCTCACTGTCTATAACTCTATCTGTCAAAAAAAAAAAAAAAGTCAGTCGTGCTTAAAAATAAGTTTCTCATACGGCCTACAAGATGCTTTTGTAATGTTGTTAATATAAAGAGAACAAATTTCATGTGTTCCGTAGAGCCAATTCTAAAATAAGCATACCTCCCTCTCTCCCTGCCTCCCTCCCTCCCTCCCTCAATCCCCCAATCCCCCTCCCTTCTTCTTTTCTTCTTTTTTCTTTAATTTTTGCAACAATAGAATTTCAGCCCACTCTATAATCACAGGATTAATGCACTACTGACAATAATATTCACTAACTGAAAAGTAGAAAGACCACAGCTCCACAGGAATATAAACAAGTTAAAAGCAACAATCAAATCACAAGATGTCTGTTTCATTCCTATACATTTTTTATATCCTAATTTAACAGAAATTTTCACCGTGACATTATTTAGTGATACAGAGTATTTGCTTGTTGACTACAGTCTTTTTTTCTAAATTTATCTAGCTGAACTTTGGAACAAAAGTGAAGACGTATGTACCCCTATACCTTTTCCCTGGGAGAAACTCACGTTGTTTCAAAGACTTATTTTGGTAAGATGGACCATGAGGCAATCTACATGTTTGAAGCACCTTGTTAGTAGCTTAAACCCTTCTAAATTAGAATGTTAAATACAAAATACATTGATTTTAAAGCTAACATTTAGTGAACATTAATGCTCTAGAGGACAGAACTCACATTCGGCCCTTAATGTTTCCTTGGCTGCCTGTTCCACGAGAGAGAGGAGCTAGGGACTGCCTTCCCAGGCCATAGCAGAGAGCTGGACCAGAAGAGGGGCAGCCAGGACTAGAACCGGCGCCCACATGGGATACTGGCACTGCAGGCAGCAGCTTAACCCGCTATGCCACAGCGCCAGCCCCAAGTCAGTTCTATTTTTAAAAACAAATGCCAGTATCTTATATGGGTGCTGGTTCTAGTCCCAGCTGCTCTTCTTCCAGTCCAGCTCTCTGCTGTGGTCTGGGAAAGCAGTGGAGGATGGCCCGGGTGCTTGGGCCCCTGAACCCATGTGGGAGAAGCTCCTGGCTCCTGGCTTCTGATCAGCGCAGCTCTGGCTGTTGCAGCCATTTGGGGAGTAAACCAACGGAAGGAGGACCTTTTTGTCTGCTCTCCTTCTCACTGTCTGTAACTCTACATCTCAAATAAAATAAAGAAAATCTTAAAAAAAAAAAAAAAAAAAGAGGGGTGGATGGTTTGAAGCAGCAGGTAAGTAGCCACTTGAAATGCCTGCATCCGCCTATCAGGAACACCTGGGTTCCAGTCCTGGCTCCACTACCGCCACTTCCAATTCAGCTTCTTGCTCGTGTGTACCCTAGGAGGCCACAGGTGATGGCGCAAATATTTCGATCTCTGCCACCCACATGGGAGACCCAGACTGAGTTCCAGGCTCCTGCCATCAGCCTGACCCAGTCCTGGCTATTGCAGGCATTTGGGGAGTGAACTACTGAATTGAAGATCTCTCTCTCTCTCTCTCTCTCTCTCTCTCTCTTGTCTCTGTCTCTCTCTTTCTCTCTCTCTCTCTCTCTCTCTCTATATATATATATATATGTTTACCTTTCAAGTAAAATGAAAATAAGTAAATAAATAAATTTTAAACATAAAAAGTTTCAATAAATGATGCATTGAAGTATAATAAAATCCTGAGCTTAATTTTACAAAAAAAAAAAAAAACAGAAAAGAGCAGAATTAAATATGTTAAATATGAAATTGGCAATATTTGGCAGTGTCTTTATTTATTTTAAGAGGTAGAGCAAGAGCTTCCATCTGCTGGTTCACCCCCCACCCACCTCCTCCATGGCCCCCAGTGGCAGGGACTGGGCCAGGGCTGAAGCCAGGAGCTGAAAACTCTATCCAGGTCTCCCACAGGAAGTGAGTTCTTGAGCCATCACCCCTGCCTCCCAGGGGCTGCATTAACAGGAAACTGGAGTCAGAATCCAGGGCATCCGCTAAACCCAGGCACTCCCACATGGGATGCACCAGCATCCGAACCACTAAGCCAGACACCTCCACCCTGGCAGGTTTTGTTTTGTTAAGATTGATTGATTTGAAAGAGTTACAGAGACAGAGGGAGAGACCTTCCATCTGCTAGTTCCCTCCCCAGATGATCACAGCAGCACGCGCTAAGCCAAGCCAAAGCCTGCACAGTTTTTGACTTACAGAAATGGCAGCTTCCCCTGGTTCAACTGCTTCCATATAGACAACCAGACACACAAAGTTTCCGTTTTGCCTTAGGTGTTGGATTCCTGGATCCCGAACATGTTCATGACATACTTCGAATCTTTTCTGTACAAAGATAGCACAGAGATAATTTGTGTAGAACAATTTTCATGGGAAAGGCCTTTCCTCTGAAATTTGCAATGATTTCCAATAGACTTGGAATGCTTTACAATATGTATACTGTTTACAGAATCTTTCAGACCATCTAGAATTCTATTTACATAAACACACAAGGATTGTGCTATTTTATTTTCACTATATAATGGAAAAATTAACATTCTTCTAAGTGTGATACCCCAGTTTTCTGTCCCACTACCACTGTGATGCTTTCTTGCTCTAGACATGTAAAGCAGAGCAGAGAGAACCCTAGGGGAAGGGGCTGTTTTTGCAGAATCAAGGAGCAGAACTTCTATCTTTTCATCCAAAGCGAGGTCTCACTCAGCGGGATCTAAAAGACCATGGTGGCCATTTCCCATTAAACTCCCCCCCCCCGAAACGTGTCTCAGTTTTGTTGCATTTTGCCATGAGAAGGAGTCCACTGAGAGGTTTTAAAAATTACTTTCTCTTCCACATCTTCTTTCCTAGATTAAAATTCTGAGACCTGATCATTTAAGGAAATCAGTGAGAAAATTTATAGCTGAAAAAATGGGAAATGAGTATCTTCCTAGATCTGGGGTTAATCTGAAAGAATCATATGAGGGATCAAATGCCAGGACGCCCCTGATCCTCATCCACTCTCATGGTAAGCTGTGTGTGAGTCCTTGAGACGAGTGATGTGCTGTTCATCACCTGATGGGGAGCAGTAGGTTCGGTGTCTGGTTATCCCATGTTTAAAATATTTCCTATCCTTGCTCAAACATTTTGGAAAAGGGATGGAGTAAAATTTTAAACTACATTAAAAATGAATCTTTCTAAAAATACAAAAGAACTAAGAGAAATAAAACCTCCCAGGTTTACAGATGTAGAAAAGCTTATCCGTACTAACTTTCTTTGCAGAGGATACCTTGTAAACACATTGTTGTCCTGAAACTTGGGATTGCCCCTACACTTATTATCTGCTTTAGTTAACGTTGACTTGAGTAAAAGCATATGTTATTAAATGAACTATCAGAATGTCACCCTTGTATTCCTTATTAAAACTCGAAATGCCTTTTTTTCCTCTTTCTTGTCTTTGGCATGTAGACCAGAAGTACAATATCTTCTCCTAAGCACACTGTTCTCTTCACTTAGCATGTTCTCTGTAGTCTCACACTTTGATCCCATTACCTGACAGCCTTGTCCAGAGTGCCCCTCGCGGAGGCTTTCTCCCCTGGAGCATTTCCACGAAAAGAACCCAGCTATTTGCCTGAGACTCACGACCTGTGCTGACCATTCCCTGTAGACGTAGGTCAGATGGCGGCGAGGGTCCTCTCCATCACATCCTATTCTAAACAACAGAATAGAAAAAAGAAAGAAGGGCACAGCTTCTCCCTTCCGGGACATACCCCAAGTATCACACAGCCCTCCTGCTAAGAACTGCTGCTGCCAAAACGCACTCCCCAAACGTAGACGCCCATACCCGGCTGCGACAGAGGCTAAAAATGCACCCTCTGTGCTGAGTACACGGCCACCTGGAGCAACGCCGGCCTCCAGCTACCGGGGAGGAGGAGACAAGGAGATGCACAAGTAGACAACCAGCAGGTGCCGCTGCGGCCAGGTGCCGTCATCCCAAGTGTTAGAAAAACTAGTTTTCCCAGCCAGCAAGCCACAGAGCCGAAACTTGAGCCCTGGGCTCTAATTTCAAAGCTTGTCTTCCCACTGTGGCTACACTGCGGCTTCCACTCTATCAATGCAGGTTTGTGCTTTTTAAGAGAGAGTTAAGTGAACTTACGTGCTCTCCGCGTTGTTATGCAGGGATTGACCCCGCCGACATGCTCCTGAGATTCGCACAGGAGTTGAAAGGAACAACGAGTCACGTGACCATGATCTCCTTGGGCCGCGGCCAGGCAGCCAAAGCCGAGGACCTCATCACTAAAGCGCTAACCAAAACGGAGCAGCAGTGGGTCTTCCTCCAGAACTGCCACTTAGCAGCAGCATTTGTGCCAAGGCTTTGCGCCATTGTAGAATCGTAAGAGCTTTACGTTCATTCGTGGGGAGACATCAAGTCGGTTAGGAAAACTGTGAACTAAAATCGGGGACGGGAATGAGTTCTGTGTGTACATGATGATGACGCTTCGGGCCTGTCCGCGGGAACTGAAGCTCTTTTACGTGGATGGGCTCTCTTTTCTCCAAGAACTTGAAAACCACGCTGGAAAGGCACTGATTTTTACTAGCAGCAGAAGGGTCTCTTTAGTGGTTGTTCTCTGCCTTAGCGATCGTTTTTTCTCTCCTGAAACTCTCCATGGGCACACGTGCATGCATGCATACTATAGGCCAATGTGTAGCTCCATAAACGCCATGCCTTTTAACATCCTCTGTGATTGTGGGCAGCAGAGTATCTCCTATCCATAGTTCAATGATGATGCCCTTACCGGCCTATAATTAGTGTCCACGCTGACTTTCCCTGCTCGGCCCACTTTTCTAGGCTGGACCTCCCAAAACACTGGTTTTCCAAGGTTCAGCCTTCTTGCTCGCAGTGGAAGTTAAGCCTTTCTTGTTTGAAAGTTCTTTCCTGTAACCTTGAGTGAAGAATGAGCAGTGTGGTAATTCACAATGTTTTAAGCCATCACAGCCTTGCTTTTCTCTCTGATTTACTTTGTATGGCCCATTGTTGGGGGTGTGGGGAGATGTTTTTCAATGAAGTTCTTTTAGTACTGTTATTTTCATACTTTGAGTGCACACAGGAGATTATAAAACCAAAATGCAACTATCAGACTTAAATCTCTGAAATCTGCCCTACTGTCATTCATGCTATTCTCGGAGTGTTTTTCTATTAATTATTTATTTGAAAGGCAGAATGACAGAGGAGATGCAGAGAGAAGGAGAGAGGGAAAGTGAGAGAGGGAGAGAGAAAGAGAGAGGGCTATCTTCTATCTGCTGGATCACTCCTCCCAAATGCCTGCAGCAGCCAGGACTAAACAGAGCTGAAGCCAGGAGCCAGGAACTCCATCCAGGTCCCCCACAGGGTGGCAGGGGCCCAAGTATTTTCTGTCATTGAAATTTATTGTGGCCGGCGCTGCAGCTCAATAGGCTAATCCTCCGCCTAGCGGCGCCGGCATACCGGGTTCTAGTCCCAGTCAGGGCGCCAGATTCTGTCCCGGTTGCCCCTCTTCCAGGCCAGCTCTCTGCTATGGCCCGGGAGTGCAGTGAAGGATGGCCCAAGTGCTTGGGCCCTGCACCCCATGGGAGACCAGGAGAAGCACCTGGCTCCTGCCTTCGGATCAGCGCGGTGCGCTGGCCGCAGCGGCCATTGGAGGGTGAACCACCGGCAAAAGGAAGACCTTTCTCTCTGTCTCTCTCTCTCTCACTGTCCACTCTGCCTGTCAGAAATAATAATAATAATAAAAAGAAATTTGCTGTGTCACCTGGGAGTCAGACACGAAGGTTAGCCAGCGGATTTCAGTGGATGTGCGCTTTGGAAGTTGACATGATAGTTTCTGCCACATCTTTCATTCCCTGTGCTTTCAAAAGTAGTGGTAGAGCATCTGCTACTTGCCAGCTCTCATCAGACACACAGCCCAGACCAGACAGATTCCACAGCAGCTTACAGAGTACACTAACATGGAGAGACACAGTGCAATGGCCGGTAGCCATGTGTCACAAAAAAGAAATGAGGGACATGTTCCTCGGAACACAATTGCAAATCTTACTGAGTAATTAATGATACACTAAAAATTCAATATAATCAGAGTGTGATTAAAAAAATCTATATTTGCTTATTAAGTGAAACCTTAGATATTTAAATTATAACTCTAGAAGCCCAGTGAAGAGAAAAATATGAAGAAAAAATGTTTCTTAAATTTAGGAGTTAAAGAAATATGTTCACAATTTCTTTCTTTTTTATAAGATTTATTTATTTATTTGAAAAGTGGAGTTACAGAGAGGCAGAGGCACAGAGAGAGAGAGAAGCCTTCCATCTGCTGGTTCACTCCCCAAATGGCCAAAACGGTCAGAGCAGGGCGGATCCAAAGCCAGAAGCCAGGAGCTTCCTCTCAGTCTCCTGGCAGGTGCAGGGGCCCAAGAACTCAGGCCATCCTCTACTGCTTTCCCAGGCCATAGCAGAGAGCTGGGTCAGAAATGGAGCAGCCAGGACTCGAACTGGCGCTGATACGGGATGCCGGCATTGCAGGCAGTGGTTTTACCCGCTATGCCTCAGCACCGGCCCCTTCACAGTTTCTTTCTAGGAAGTAAAATGGGAAAATACCAACAATGTGTACTATATAATATTTTTATTTTGAAAATGAGAGAAGGGTCTCTGGTATGGCGGTTAAGACGGCAGTTGAGGAGTGCCTGGGTTAAAGTCCTGGCTGTGCTCTGGATTCCAGCTTCCTACTATTGCACCTTGGGAGGCAAGGAAATGATGACTCCATGCACATGGGACACCTGGATTGAGTTCTGGGCTATTGGCTTTGACCTGGCCTAGCCCTAGTTGCTGGCATTTGGGGAATGAGCCAGTAAATGGAAGATCGATCTCTCAAATAAATAATAATAAATTTAAAATGTGAGCAGGACAGCAGAACTAAAAAATAAAACTATACTTAAGGGGCCGGCACTGTGGCACAGCAGGTGAGGCCACCACCTGCAGTGCCGGCATCCCGTATGGGTGTCGGTTTGAGTCCCTGCTGCTCCACTTCCAATGCAGCTTTCTGGGAAGGCAGTGGAGGATGGCCCAGGTGCTTGGGCCCCTGCACCCACGTGGGAGACCTAGAAGAAGCTCCTGGCTCCTGCCTTCAGGTCAGCTCAGCCTCAAGTGTTGCCACCATTTGGGGAGGGAACCAGCAGATGAAGGATCTCTCTCTCTCTCCCTCCCTCTCTCTCTCTCTCTCCCTCTCTCTCTCTCTCTCTCCCTCCTTCTCCCTCCCTCTCTCTCTCTCTGCCTCCCTCTCCCTCTCCCTCTCCCTCTCCCTCTCCCTCTCCCTACCTCTGTGTGTAATTCTGCCTTTCAAATAAATAAAATAAGACTTTTAAAAAATTATTTATGTCACTTCAAACATTGAAATAGGTGACTCTAAGAACATGGAGGCTTTGTTTAAAATTTTCACATTCAGATATTTATAAACATCTTATTTTACAGACTTAATGATCCAGACATGAAAATACACCCTGAGTTTAGGCTGTGGTTAAGCTCAAGATCAGACAGCTCTATCCCGGCTCCCATTCTTCAGGCAGGCGTGAAGGTAAGAACAGAGCACAGCAGGTCCTACACCGACCGAGGAACCTGGCACCCGGTTGGTGTGTGGATCCTGCATTCATAGTTCTGAATTAAGACAATACTTCCTGCCCACTGATGCTGTTGTGCTAATTGTGTGCCTTCTGCTGGTCCTACACGAGGGACCAGGAAGGATGCTGGACAGCAGACAGGCTCTCTGCTCTCAGGTAATTCACAGTGGAGGCCTTGGTTTTCCCCCATGAGGGTGTTACCAACCAAAATAGATCATGGGCGGCCTTTTCCTGCCTTCTCTTCTCTAGCTCTTTCTGGCTTCTGCCAGCTTCGCCATCTGACAGCTCATCAGTTCTCCGGGAAGGGCCTAGCCGAAAGCAGGCCGAGCCTCATTATTAAAAAGTCCTCAGTAATGATTCTGTGACTTCTGCTCCTATCCGCCCCTGAGGTTGAGTACGTAGTAGACTTGGTCAGTTCTGTCCAGCAAGGGCACAGCTAACCCAGACTGGGTCCCAGCAGTGGCACAGGGAGTTCGCTGTGCCCCGACACACGAGCCGGTACACACTTGGCGCTGGAGCAGACTTGATGAGGAATGGAGGAAAGTAGCTGGAGGAGGCTCCCTCCTGGCAGAATCCCAATCCAGCCTGAAACGAGTCCCAGCTCGCTCTTGGGAAAGCAGGAGGTTTCCCGTCCCTGCTCCCAGTTCTCGACCACCCCCAGCATGCACTTGTGAGATTTTTATTTATTTAGTTGAGAGGTAGAGTTCCAGACAGAGGGAGAGAAAACCGAGAGAAAGATCTTTCATCTGCTGGTTCTCTCTCCCAAATGGCCACAACGGCCAGATCTGGGTCAATCTGAAGCCAGGAGCCAGGAGCTTCCTCCAGGTCTCCCACATGGGTACAGGGGCCCAAGGACTTGGGCCATCTTCTACTGCTTCCCTAGGCCATCAGCAGGGAGCTGGATTGGAAGAGGAGCAGCTAGGACTAGAACCAGTACCCATACAGATGCTGGTGCCACAGGTGGAGGCTTAGCCCAGTGCACCACAGCACCAGCCCTGAATTGCTTCCCTTAATATCCAGGAGGACCAGCTGGGTTCGGTGGTGGCATTAGTGCTCTGTTTCCCGCGATTCTGCACCCTGCTGAGGCCTTGCAGCCCTGATGCTGTTCCTGCACTTAGCTGCCACGGAGCCCTCTATTTTGACTACAGAGACTTCTCATTGTCAGACGTGCCAAAATGCTGTGCTTCCCAAACCCTATACTCACAGTGGACAGCAGCGCTTTCAATCACAGTATCACACTTGCTTTAAAATGTGAACCGGAACGACGTGAAAACCTGGGGCAATCTTTGTACAGAAGTTGTTGGATGATTAGCGCAGCATCTTTGATCTGCCGGTAACCCTGGAAGCAGTTCCCTTCTTCCCTGGGTCCGCCCCCAGTGCTACCTGGCAGAGAGCCCACTGTGGGCCCACTACCTGCACCTGCACTCACCTGCCCTTTCTGCTCACATCTGTTTTAAGATTATCATGGAGTCTCCCCAGGGCCTGAAGAGTAATTTGCTTCAGATGTTCGGCTATGGTGGGAGCGGAGAGATAACGGAAGACATATTTGAGCAGCCCAACTGTGGACCATGGTGGAAAAAACTGTTATTCACCATCTGTTTTACCCATGCTGTGATCAATGAGAGGAGGAGCTATGGAACATCAGGCTGGAATATCCCTTACCTGTTCAGTTCTGCAGATGTGGAGGTGAGTGTGCTGTCTTCAGAACAAAGAGTAACCTCTAACAGTAAGGTGCAGACTGAAAACCTGCTATGCATCTACACAGACACTCAGTGTTTTGTGTGCTGGTGAGAAAATGAACTCTAACTAGGTGATATGGGCTGATTTTAAAACTGTGGACTTTGAAGCCAGCTTTTCTGGAATCAGTTTATAGTTCCACTACTGATAGTTGTAACTGTGTTTTAATCCATTGGGAAAGCTAATTTATGTCTCCAGGTCATAGTTTCCTTGACCAAATAAGTGGTGACCTAATAGTCAAGACACAGATAATAAATTTAGCACAATATTTGCAGTGCAAGTGACTGGCAAGTGTTCATATCTACATAAAGAGTTTTTGCATATCAACAAGAAAAATACAACTCAAAGGAAAAACAGCCACTGTTCAGAATATCAAACCTAAATGTTCAAGTCTAGTTTCTCTGACCAGCTCCCTGCCAATCCACCTGAGAAAGCAGCAGAAGATGGCCCAAGTGCTTGGGCCCCTGCCACTCATATTGGAGACCCAAGTGGAGTTCTGGGCTCCTGGTTTTGGCCTGGACCAGCCCTAGTGACAGCCACTGTGGTCATTTTTCAGAGTCTAGTCAGTACGTGGAAGTCTCTTCCCACGCCCATCACTCTATCTTTCAAATACATATTTTTTTAAAAAATGGTTGTCAAAATAACCAGTACCAGGTGATCTACAAATAAACTAAGAGCAAGGTGCCACCTATCAGACTAGCAAATGCTAAGTACAGCCATCCCTCAGTATCCAGAAGGGGTTGGTTCGAGGACTCCCTCAGACACCAGATTCTCTGGATCTTCAAGCCCCTTGCATGAGATGACAACATTTGCATATAACCTACATATGTCCTCCAATATCCTTTAAGTCATTTCTGTGTCACTTATAATATCCAATACAATGTAAGTAGTTGTATTCTGTAGTGCTTAGAGACTAATGACAAAGAAAAAGTCTGTACATGTTCAGAACAGGTGCGATTGTTCTCAGGTATTTTCCCTCTGGGGTTGGCTGAATCCACAGGTGCAGAATCTCTGCATACAGAGGGCTGGCTGTAGAATATCATCTCCTGTTAGCAGTGAGGGTGAGAGAAGGCTGACAAAGAGTTGTTTGACACACTGTTAGTGAGAGTAGAATTGTTACAGCCAAGATGCTTTGTCCACATGCAGGGCGGAATGTGTGCTGAGCTAGCATTTGCAGAAGGGAAGACAAGAAAGAATCGAGGTGGAAAGGGAGAGAGGGAGAGGAGAAATAGTTGAAGGACAGGGCAGGGATAGAAAAGGAGAGATAGGGGGAAGAAGGGAGTAGGGTAGGAGGTGGGGGAAAGAGTGTGCATGGGTTACTTAGAATGCCTGCTTCAGGATGCCCAAGAACTGGCTCTCGGTGATGGTTTCTAACAGCTACAGTGGGGGTGAAGACAGCTTACTCTCCCTTGTTCATTCTTTTGCACCTTTTGAATCCTGCACCCTAATTTTTTTGTTTAGCCAGAAAAAGCCATAATTATTGCAAAATTCAGTGTTCAACGACAAAAAAACCACATGAATAAAGGCATATTTCCTAATATGTTTATTCGTCTTGCTGTTTCAGTATATTTTTGAAAGAGAGACTATGCATATCTGTTTGAGAGTTGTTGATTTTATGTTAACATGTCAGAGTAAGCCAGACACACATGCTGAACTGATATCGACCAGCAGGTTTTCTACAGGTGGCCACGAAGGTGCTGGGGAACGTGCTGACTCCGCCGGCGGAGGTTCCCTGGCAGGCACTGCACTGCCTCATCGGGGAAGTGGTTTACGGCAGCCAGGTGACCGACCCCTGGGATGAGCGATGCTTGAAGACCCTGCTCCACATGCTCTGTAAACCCGACGTGCTGAGAGATGACTTCAGCTTCTCTTGTGATGAGGTAAGAAAAGCATTATCTTCTCATATTACTCAGTTTTTTTAAAGAAGATTTGTTTGTTTATTTGAAAGGCAGAGTTGCAGAGAGACAAAGGCAGAGACAGAGAGAGAGGTCTTCCATCCACTGGTTCACTCTCCAAATGGCTGTAACAGCCACAACTGGGCCTATCCAAAGCCAGAAGCCAGGAGCTTCTCCCTGGTCTCCCACATGAGTGCAGGGGCCCAAACACTTGGGCCGTTTCTACTGTTTCCCCAGACCATCAGCAGGGAGCTGGATCAGAAGTGGAACAGCTGGGACTCGAAACAGTGCCTACAGGAGATGCTGGTACTGCAGACGGTGGCTTACCCCTCTGCACCACACCGCTGGCCCAAACTTTCAGTACAGTATTACAGAAGTAATTTACCTACTACTCTGTCCAATACTGCATTCTGCAGGGCAGTAAATAGGAATGGTGAAGATTTGGTTACACCCTCTGAGCCCGCAGGGCGTTACCTACGAGGGGCAAGGAAGCACAAGCTAGCCAGCACGTACAGATGTTCCATGCCACGCGGTTGATGAATGTTTCTCATTTAATGCCCCAGACAAGCCTGTGGAGTAGATGCTACTCCCAGCTTACAGGTGAGGAAACCGTTCACAGACTGCTAGCATACGAGAAGTAGACAGCAGAGCTGAGACTCCAGGAGGTGCCCCTACCATGAGTACTCAAGAAGGCAAAATTCTGCACTTTGGCTTGTCCTTGGTCCTCTCTTCTTCCCTCCCTTGCCTCCACAAATGTGTAGCAGAAAATTCTAGGCTCACTAGCAGCAGCTAGGCCCTCCCACTGGTGGCGAGCAGAGCTGACCTTAGGGTGTGGAGAGTGGCACTTGACGTCAGTCTTGATGGGTACCAATGGGATGAGGAAGGTGAGTGGAAGACGAGAAGGAAGACGACGCCCGGTGAGTTGGTGTGGGCCTGGTACCACCGAGGGGTGCAGAGGTCATCTCCAGGCGGCCATCAGCCTAGGGCCATGAAAGTGGAGAGTCAGACAAAATGGGAAGTGTGGTATGTCAGGTAGGTTCTTGAAGACACTGCTAGAATGGATACTTCTTTTTTTTTTTTTTTGGACAGGCAGAGTGGACAGTGAGAGAGAGAGAGAGACAGAGAGAAAGGTCTTCCTTTTGCCATTGGTTCACCCTCCAATGGCCACCGTGGCCGGCGCACCACGCTGATCCGAAGCCAGGAGCCAGGTGCTTCTCCTGGTCTCCCATGCGGGTGCAGGGCCCAAGGACTTGGGCCATCCTCCACTGCCTTCCCGGGCCACAGCAGAGAGCTGGCCTGGAAGAGGGGCAACCGGGATAGAATCCGGCGCCCCAACTGGGACTAGAACCCGGTGTGCCAGCGCCGCAGGCTGAGGATTAGCTTTTTGAACTGCAGCACCGGCCTAGAATGGATACTTCTAGTCTACGTGGATGACCCTGTGTGAACCAGAAGCTGTTATTTCTACACTATTTTCTAAGGCAGGAAAATCTGTGAAGTTTTTGTTTTCTTTTTTTTTTTTTTTTTTAAATTTCTAAGTAACATTTTAGTTAAGTTTAGCATCAAAAGTAAGCCCTTCAGGTAGGGGCTGGTATTGTGGTATGATGAGTTAAGCCAGTGCCTACGGCACCAGCATCCCACATTGAGTTCTGGTTCGAGCCCCGGCTGCTCCTCTTCTGATCCAGCTCTCTGCTATGGCCTGGGAAAGCAGTAGAAGATGGCCCAAGTCCTTGGGTCCCTGCACCCACGTGGGAGACCCAGAAGAAGCTCCTGGCTCGTGATCAGCCCAGCTCTGGCTGTTGCAGCCATTTGGAGGATGAACCAGTAGATGAAAGACCTTTCTCTCTCTCTCTCTCTCTCTCTCTCTCTCTCTCTCTCTCTGCCTCTGCCTCTCTGTAACTCTGCCTTTCAAACAAATAAATCTTTTAAAAAAAATTCACCCTTGAGGAAATCCTTTAAATCATTCAAAAAGTACAACCGCGTGTGTCACTTTATATACATATTGTTAGATTCCATATGCATAAGTGAATAAGGTATGTGGTAACATACAATTAGGTTGTGAGAATTATTTCAGACGATAGAAACATTCTGAAATCATCGATTTCCAACTGTTTTTTAATATACTTTCTTTTTAAAATTTTTAAAATATTTATTGGTGATGCAGAGAGGGAGAAAGAGACGAGGCAGGCAGACAGGGGCTTCCGTGTACTGATTCACTCCCCACGTCCCCACAGCAGCCAGGGCTGGGCCAGCCAAAGCCAAGAGTGGGGCCTCAACCCAGGTCTTCCACATGGCCCAGGACCCAATTACTTGAGGACTTACCAGGAAGCTGGAATCAGGGGGCCGAGTCAGGATTCCAACCCCAGTACCCCAGTATGGGATGCAGGCATCCACTTCCATATATTTTGATCATGTCATGACTAAAACACTGAAGATTTTATCACAGTTCCAAACTGGTGGCTTTTCCTGTTTGTCATAATCTTAGCTTCTGCAGATCATTGGCTCAGTGACTCCGTTTTTTGCTGTTTCCTTGTGGCCCTCTTTAATTCTGCAATGTTTTCCTTGAGCGTATCAAGACAGCTGCCTGCTTTCCCGACTGGATGAACAGTGCCCTTTTCTTCTTTGTCAGTGGTCTGTTCCTCTTTTTTTCTCTCCTTAAAGAGTTATTTATTGATTTGAAAGGCAGAGTAACAGAGAGAGACAGAAATCTTCCATATGCCGGTTCACTCCCCAAGTGCCTGCGACAGCCAGGATTGGGCCAGGCTGAAGAGCCAGGAACTCTATCCAGATCTCCCATGTGGGTAGCAGAGGCCCAAGCATTTGAGCCATCTTCCTTCCCAGGCGTGTTATCAGGGAGCTGGATCGGAAGTGGAGCAGCAGGAACCCAGAGAGGTGCTCCAATATGGGAATGCTGGCATTGGAAGCGGCAGCTTAGCCCATTGCACCACATCAGCCCCGATGGTCTGTTATTCTTAAGATCATTTTCACATCCTTTCTATAGGTTTTACTAAATTAAAATTGTTTGTTCCAGGTTCATTGCATCCATTATCAGTGGATATATTTCACTGGGGAAATGGTGGTCAGAATTGTCCTAACCTCTTTTTTTTTTTTTTTTAAGATTTTATTTATTTATTTGAGAGGCAGAGTTCAGAGAGAGAGAGAGAGACTGAAAGGTCCTTCATCTGCTGGTTCACTCCCCAAATGGCTACAATGGCCAGAGCCGGGCTGTTACAAAGCCAGGAGTCAGGAGCTTCTTCTGAGTCTCCCAGGCAGGTGCACGGGCCCAAGCACTTGGGCCATCTTCCACTGCTCTCTCAGGCCATAGGAGAGAGGAAAAGGAACAGCAGGGACACAAACCAGTACCCATATGGGATGCTGGTGCCAGGGGTGGAAGCTTAGCCTACTATGCCAGAGCACCGGCCCCTATCCTAGCTTTTTTTTTTTTTAACAGAAGTTTCTTTTTTAAAAAAATTTTTTAACAGAGTTAGAGAAAGAGACAGAGAGAAAGGTCTTCCTTCCGTTGGTTCACCCCCAAAATGGCCGCTGCGGCCAGCACTGCGCCGATCCAAAGCCAGAAGCCAGGTGCTTCCTCCCGGTTTCCCATGCAGCTCCAGGGGCCCAAGCACTTGGGCCATCCTCCACTGCCCTCCCAGGCCACAGCAGAGAGCTGGACTGGAAGAGGAGCAGCTGGGACTAGAACCCGGTGCGCATACAGGATGCCAGCGCCACAGGGGGAGGATTAACCAAGTGAGCCATGGTGCCACCACCCCCCACCAGCCTTTAAAGTGCCTTTTTTGTTTATTTTTTTCCAACAAGAAAATCAGGTATATATGTAATATGCACTTGACAATACAGTGATCCCAGAGTTTCATGGGGAAATGCCGTCTTCATGCAGGATTGAAAGTGCTGACCTCAGTGGGGCAAAACCTGACAAAGTGGTTACACTTTCAGATGTGTCAGCACCTGCCCAAGTCTGCCAGCCTACAGGACTGCATCCATATTATCCAGTCCTTCCCAGACGAGGACACTCCCGAGGTCTTAGGAGTGCACCCTGAAGCCACAAGGAGCCACAGGGAGACCCAGGGCCAGGAGCTCATTGACAGTCTTATCGCCATGCAGCCAAGAACAGCCCCTACCAGCCTGGACATCAGGTAAGGACTCGCTAGGCTAAGTTAGTTGAAAATGATTGCATATGCTCTTGAAGAGGCAAAGTACAACACTTGTAGAGAGGTGGAGAGACTAAGTTCCCCAAATGAAGCAAAAACAAGTCCACGTACACACAGTTAGCAAGCGTGGAGTAGTTATCTCTAGTGGGTGGGTGAGCTGTACTTGGTGAGAGGTGTTTTTGAATGGGTTTGTTTAAATGTGGAAGGTGCCCGTCTACTTCTGACGGACAGGAAGGTCACCATCATAAATCGAAGGACAGTGTGGTCAGGAGGAGCAGCCACATGCTTCGAGGGCTCGTGTTTCCATCGGTGCCAGCGCTGCACGGCCTGAGCTCTCAATGGTTTGACTGTCACATGGCTACCCCACCCCACCCTGCCCCACAAAGTATGCCCCAGGTGTTTATATCTGCTCAGTGGTATGTAACACTCACATACACCTTCCTCGCTCTCTGCCTTCCTCACTCTGCCTGGTTCAAATCCCTGCTGGGCTGAGTACATAGCAGAGGCCCTAAGGTTATCTCTCCCCTTGCAGGATGCCCTTCGTTTGCCTGGATTGTCTGTAGGAAAATCGGGCAGTGCAGTAAATGGAGCCCCCAGAGAGAACAAATTCAAAAGAGACGTGTCCCATTCCCTCATCCACTGTCCAGGAGGTCCCGTCCCCACCTTGGCCCTGGTTTCCTGGTCTTTAGAAGGATTCCGGAGGCTGGCACCGCAGCTCACTTGGCTAATCCTCCGCCTGCGGCGCCGGCACCCCGGGTTCTAGTCCCAGTTGGGGCGCCGGATTCTGTCCTGGTTGCTCCTCTTCCAGTCCAGCTCTCTGCTGTGGCCTGGGAAGGCAGTGGAGGATGGCCCAAGTGCTTGGGCCCTGCACCCACATGGGAGACCAGGAGGAAGTGCCTGGTTCCTGGCTTCAGATCGATGCAGTGCACCGGCCGTAGCGACCACTAGTACCAGTGCCTCATGTCATAGCCTCACCCAGGCCTGTGTCACAGATGGTCTTCCAGTCCCCACCACCAAGTGTCACAGCCTCACCCAGGCCTGTGCGCACACAGCCTTCCAGGCCCCATCACCGAGTGTCACACGGGCTTCCTGTGACCAGCACTGCGTGTGTGAGCAGAGGAGTTCCCGTCGGTAAGCAGGAATGGACTCTGCCGTGTCCGTCACATCTCCCCTAGTGGATTTCGCGGTTCTCAGAAGCTCTGTTTGCCCTGAGCTGGGACTCAGACCGGAGGCCCTCCGAGGTTAGACGTGTTTGTGTCACAGCCTTCTCTGAATTCCTTTTGCAGCCCCCCGCTGAGTAATGAGGAACTGGTGGCAGAGATGTTGAGTGACATGCTACGGCGGCTGCCGCTGACAGTGGAGAGGGAAGAATGCACTGGCACCCAGAGCACGCTGAGGAGCGTCATGGCAGGCCCCGTCTGGGAGTCTCTGTGCAACAGCGAGAGTGGTAAGCACGGAGGCGGAGTGGCTTCCCCTCGGTGCAAAGGCAGGGTCAGGGCAGAAAGTGCCACACAGGTAAAAAGACGAGACAGGGAAATCCCCTGGCCACCTGTCTCCCTGCTGGGAGGTGAGGAGCAGAGAACCTGGTCCTGTGGGTTAAGGTGGAGCAAACCAGCAAGCGGCAGCTGGGTCCCCATTCCCTGTGCCTCCTGGCACAGCATTGTGTGCAGTAAGGCGTAGCGGGTTCCCCGGTGGGGGACCTTCACACTCTGGGGAACCCAGGGCGAAGGGCAAGCCCACAGCTGGCTCCAGGCTTGTCTCTGAGGGGCTACACTGTCAGCCTGGGGTAATTTTCCCAGTTAAATGTTGACATCCACATTCTAACTCTTCAGTGAGGCTCATTTGATAGCCACCTGTTGAGCAGCGGTCTGTCAAAATACCATCGTGGGCTGCACAATGACGTTATAGTCAACAATGGTGGTTCCATAAGGTTGTGTCACCTTGGGATGTCACAGTGCCGTAAGTGATACACCCTGTGGTGCTGGCCCGATGAACCCGCCTAACGGCGCACTTGGCTGCATATACCCCGTCATGAAACAATGCAGACTGCAGCCCTCCTATTGGTGAGTCTCAGTCAAGGACCAGCAAATGAGGGTGCATGATGTGTTTTTGTTTTTGCTTTATGGTTGAAAAAATATAAAAGAGAATAATACTTTATGCTACATAAATACATAGAATTAACATGTCAGTGCCCACAAATAAAGCTTTGTTGAGATAAAGCCCATGCTTACAGGTTTACCTGTTATCTCGGGCTGCATGTATACCACAAGGGGAGAGTTTAGTAGCTACAACAGCACAGTCCACAACCCTAAAATACTTGCTGTCTGGCCATCCGCAGAAAGTGTTTAGCAACCCCGGTTGAGAGGTAATGAAACTCCCTTAACTTTCTAAGCTTATGTCCTCCCTGGAAAGCCTCTTTTTCACGTGCAGGATATCAAAACTTTATCTCCTTTTTAAATTCAGGCCATGATTTCCTTATCCATTGTGTTTTGCTGACCTTTTTGAGGCAAGAAATTGGACGATTTGATAAGCTGTTGTTTGTCATACATAAATCTTTAAGAGATCTTCAGCTTGCTATGAAAGGAAAGATCGTCATGACGCAAGAACTGGAAGAAATCTACGACTCCTTTGTTAATACGAGGGTGCCTCCTCTGTGGCGGGTAAGCAGCCATCGTGTCCTGCGCTTGCTTCCTTGAATAAATGTCCAGGCTGCAGGAAGTGGTCCCCTGTGGCACATTCACGTGAGGAAGGCTGTGTGACCATAAGTACTGCTGCATACTTCTGGTATGAATCTATATTTTAAAACTTCTTAGAAGGGAACTTGGTGATTCCACCTAAATTTGTCTTGGATATGCTTATCATAGGAGTGTCTATAATAGCATAAGTTGAAAACAACTTGAATGTGTATTAATAGGACTCTGGTTACATAAACCATAGTGCATCCAAATAATGAAGTATGTGCTGATAGGGAACAATTGCCAGGTTGTATTGTCTAAATATTTTTAAAGTTTCAGGAAAATGTTATTTTTAAGGATTATAAAAACAGATATATCTATGTAAAACGTGCATGCTTGTGAAGCACAGGTGTTTGAGATTCAAGAAACCCAAATGAAAGTTCTGGAAGAAGAAGCAGAAACAGTTGTTAACACTGACTACCTTGTGCCAAGGAAACTTCAGGGTCTTGTACGGAAAGAGATTTTACTTCTACATTTTATATTTTGTGGTATCTCATTGTGCTAGTCTCATTTTTTATCATACTCATTTTTTAATTACTATAGGAATTTAAGTGTTTGCTCTTAAATTACTACTCCCAATAATCGCAGTCTGGATTATTTGGATGAGTCTCTCAATGAAAGCAACTAAAATGCTTGATGAAACACTTTAAATATTATTAAATTTATCAAAGAGCTGGTAAGAGAGCTGCTAAGCAAGATGAACAGGTCAAAACTTAACATGGGAGTTTTAAAAGGTCGGTAGGGATGGGCATTTGGTCTAACGGTTAAAATGCCACTTGGGACACCCAATCCTGTATCACACCGCCTGGATGCTCGTCCTGGCTCCTCTCTTGATCACTGTTTCCTACTAATGCATGCACTGAGAGGCAGCAGGAGAGAGCTCAAGTGGTTAGATCTCTGCTGCCCACAAGAAAGATCTGGGCTGTATTCCCAGCTCCCGGCTTCCACTCCGGCCAGCCATGGTCATTGTGGATATCTGGGGAGTGAACCAGCAGATAGAGTTAGCTTGCTCTCTGTCTCTCAAAATTTTTAAAAGTTTTATTTATTTGTGTTTGAGAGGTAGAGTTACAGAGAGAGGGAGAGACAGAGAGAGAGGTCTTCCATCTGCTGGTTCACTCTCCAAATGGCCACAATGGCCAGAGCTGGGCTGATCTGAAGGCAGGAGCCAGGAGATTTCTTCTGAGTCTCCCACACAGGTGCAGGGGCCCACACAGTTGGGCCATCTTTTACTGTTTTCCCAGGCCATAGAAGGGAGCTGGATAGAAAGAGGAACAGCCTGGACTTGAACCCACCCATATGGAATGCTGGTGCTACAGGTGGAGACTTAACCTACTATACCACAAGGCCCGCCCCTTTTAAATTCTTGATAGAGTATATAAAATTGTTTGCCCCGAAGGTATTTGCTAATCCTGAAAAAACAATAGCAAAGTTTTGGATTTATTTGGGGGGAAAAGGAGGAACAAAGCCAGTCCTAGACCCCACCCAAGGTAAGGAGTCTGGTGAAAAGCACACCTGCTCCACAAGTTTCCACATTCCCCTGAATGTGGACCTGGGAACAAGTCCCCTCCCTCAGCCTCCAGGGCTCCGTGTGTGAGGAATGGGGAAAGGGAAAAAGAACAGCCAGTGCTGAGCAACGATGAGCTGCAGCTGCCCCCTTAGTGGACTCATGGGCTCACAGCCACAGCGGGTGTGCAGCACCTCTACAAAAATGCTCGCAAGGCTCCCCCGGGGGAGGAAGCGCGCAGGCTAGGCCTGGGAATTCTGTAAACACTTTGCAAGGAGAATGAATAATCATTCAAAACTAGGCAAGCCTACGTGAAAACGAGGTACCCTGAGTGGGAATCGCAGCAGAAATAAAGCTAATGCCAGGTGACCCACAGACCACAGCTGTTTGAGTGGGTCAGTCTTGGGTCACAGCAGGACGGGATGTTGAGAGGAATGAGGAGCTGAGTGAGTCACGTGTTTGGGGGAACAGGAAACTATTCCAAATGACATAGCAGATTGGAATAAGAATCCAGCAGAGCCTCCAGGAATGAAAGGAATAACACATAAAAGTTAGTGGACAGGTTGGACAGAAGCCTGCATGGACATAGCTAAAAAGAGAAGTACACCAGAAAATAGAGGGGAATTTACCCAGAATGCAACCCAAACAGACGAAGGAATGGGAAACACGAAGGAGCTGTTAAGATTCACAGAGGTCCAACCTAAGTGTAATCGAAGTTTGGAGGCCAAGAAGAGAGAGCCGAACCAGAGACGATAACTAAAGGGACAGAGCAGAGAATCTTCTGGAACTGACAGATGTAAGATGTCCAGTGAGTCCCAGGCAGGATAAATGTTGAAAAGAAAGAAAACACATCTCACAGAGATACTTCGCAGTGACAAACTACAGTAAACCAAAGACAAAGTCTTACATGCAGCTAGGAAAAAAAAAAAAAAAACTTTCAAAGGAATGAGAATAGTATTTTCCATATACTGAAAGACTTTTGACTGTTAAACTGAAATAATACATGCAATTCTTTTTTCAAAAAACAGACCAAAAAGAGGGGTAGAAAAAACAAACTCATAATTTTTAGTCAACGCAAACAGAAATCCTGCAGTGCAAGAACTGAAAAGGGTAAAAGTGATATGCATAAATACATTTTGACAGAAATATGCATGTCTAGGGCTGCTGGTGTGGTGCAGTGAGCTAAGCCACCGTCTGCAGTGCCAGCATCCCATATGGGCGCCGGTTCTAGTCCCGGCAGCTCTTCTTCCGATCCAGCTCTTTGCTATGGCCTGATAAGCAGCGCAAGATGGTCCAAGTCCTTGGACTCCTGCACCCATGTGGGAGACCCAGAAGAAGCTCCTGGCTTCGGATCGGTGCAGCTCTGACCGTTGCAGCCAACTGGGGAGTGAACCAGCAGATGGAAGAACTCTCTCTCTCTCTCTCTCTCTCTCTCTCTGCCTCTCCCTCCCTCTCTCTGTGTAACTCTGACTTTCAAATAAGTAAATAAATCTTTAAAAAAAAATTGAAACAAGATGATCTAGAATAAAAGGTCAACAAGTAACACATATAAGCCACAGTTGGAAAGTATATAGAATTTTTAAGTCTTATATGAAGGTTCTTCAAAAAGTTTGTGGAAAATGGAATTAAAAAATGATTTAGTGCCAAAATTGTTTGAAATCTATGCATAGCTCTTTCATAATACACATTTTCCATGAACTTTTTGGTTTTTGTTTTTTTTGTTTTTTTTTGTTTTTGTTTTTGTTTTTTTTGTTTTTTTTGACAGGCAGAGTGGATAGTGAGAGAGAGACACAGAGAGAAAGGTCTTCCTTTGCCGTTGGTTCACCCTCCAATGGCCGCCGTAACCAGCGCGCTGTGGCCGGCGCACCACGCTGATCCAATGGCAGGAGCCAGGTGCTTCTCCTGGTCTCCCATGCGGGTGCAGGGCCCAAGCACTTGGGCCATCCTCCACTGCACTCCCGGGCCACAGCAGAGAGCTGGCCTGGAAGGGGGCAACTGGGACAGAATCCGGCGCCCCGACCGGGACTAGAACCCATTGTGCCGGCGCCGCAAGGCGGAGGATTAGCCTGTTGAGCCACGGCGCCAGCCATTCCATGAACTTTTTGAACACCTTGTATTGTTGAGGATAAAATTAATAACGACCCTTAGACAAATTAAATAGTCATGCTTTAATCATTAGCATAGCCATTGAAACAATTTTTTAAAGATTTATGTATTTGAAAGAGTTACACAGAGAGAGAAGGAGAGGCAGAGAGAAAGAGGTCTTCCATCTGCTGGTTCACTTCCCAGATGGCCACAATGGCCGGAGCTGCGCTGATCCGAAGCCAGGAGCTTCTTCCCGCTCTCCCACGCAGATGCAGAGGCCCAAGGACTTGGGCCATCTTTTTCTTCTTCCCCAGCCCATAGCAGAGAGCTGGATCAGAAGTGGAGCAGCCGGATCTCGAACTGGGGCCCATATGGAATGCCAGCATTGTAGGCTGTGGCTTTAACCCACTACGCCACAGAGCCAGGCCCCAACACTGAAACAATTTAAACAAATTGTTTTAACTTCTGCAACAGTACAGGATGCTTCTTACATTGGTACCTGAATTAAGAATCTTTAAAAGATTGAAATGTCATGTACAATGTGGTGTCAACTATATAAAAAGCATGTAAATCCTTGCACTGGGACATCAGGACACATGTATAAAAATATTCAGAACACTGTGACGGTGAAAGTTCTGGAAACAACTCAGATGTGCCATCCACATTAGAGTGGGTAAATGCACGATATGTTCACACAGCAGACCGTGCAGTGGTGACAGTGAATGAGCTACAGCTGCAAGCATCCCAGGACCAAGTTCATAGACTCTGATGAATGTGCCCAGGCAGAGCCCGACCTGGTGACTCCCGGAGTCCATATGCGTGAAGTTGCCGACTCACTAAAATTTTTTTCCATGCCAAAATCACTATTCGTTTTCAAAGTCTGCTGTCATGTTTTTGCCCTCACACTATTAACAAGTGTTGCTTTTCATGATCTATTTAGTGCCACTGTTTTTGCTTTTGTACTTTTTGTTGGGAATTTCACTACAGAAGGCTCCCGAACATGGGGCTGAAAGGCTGTCCACTATTTCCAAGCACAAGAGGCTGTGATGTGCCTTATAGAGAAGATAAAAATGTTAATTACGCTTTTTTCAGGTGTGAGTCGAACAGTGAGGAGTCTGCAATCCATGTTAAAGTGTCTAACACAACGCACCTAAAACAAGGTCATATGTTGATTGCTTGATTAAAATACTGTGTCTGGGAACAGTGGTTCAGTATTCACTCATTCTGCATTCATAGCAACCTTATAGAATGTGATTACTAAAAAGAAAGAGAATGAACTATAAATGTGTATGTGTGTATGCACGTGCATGAGTGTATAGAAAGGAAGAACTAAAGGAAAACCTACCAAAATAATGGGTTTCCTCTGTGTGACAAAATTGTGAGTAATTTCCGTACCTGGCTTCTGTTCTTCCATATTATCGTGATATCTTTAAATTTAAAAGTAAAAACAAAACAAAGAGAAGAAGAGATTTCTGGATCTTGGCCTTAAAGAAGAAAACCAAGTTAAAAACACAAAGGTTATTAGACCAAGAAAAAAAACTCTCCATGGGAGATCTGGCAAGAGTGAAGTTCTCTCTGGTGGCTAACACCGGCCCTCCCAAAATACTGGATCATACACCAGATTGGGAACCTAGGTAGGACACTCTGAAAGATGGTCAACAGCATATGTTATCAGGAAACACAAATGAAGAACACAGAGAGCTGAAGCTTCACACCGATTAAGACAGATAGAATCCAAAAGATAGATAATACCAAGAACTGGTGAGGATGTAGAGAAACTGAAAACTTCAAATCCCACTTGTGGGAGTGTAAAATGGTGCAACTACTTTGGAACGTGGTCTGGCATCTTCTCAAAATGTAAACGTAGAGTTAGCCTTTGCTGTGGTTTGAATATGATTTGACCCCCTAACTCCTGCAGATTTTTAAGCCTCAAAGTCATACGTTAGTGATATTCAGATTGGAAACCTAATCCCACCATGGAGGTAAGGCGATCAGACCTAGTGGGAGGTCGTTAGGTCACTGGGGGGGTGACCTCATAAGTTCTCAAAAGAGGGTTGTTTTAAGAAGCCTGCGCCTGACCCCAGGCACCCTCTTCCTGGCTCACCCTGGGACCCATCCTGTCTGCTCCACCGCCCACCCTGGGCCCCTCGCCACTGCTGGAGCCCACGCCATGCCATTTGGTCTCTGAACCTGCAGAAAAAGGAGCCACAGTAAACCTCTTTCCTTTGTAAATGGCTTGTCTAGGTATTTCACTGTAGTGACAATCAGCTGACCATTTCAGCCAGGAGGAGTCACAGCGTATGTCCACGTATGTCCACGTCACAACTTGCATACCCGTGTTCCTGGCAGCGTCACTCACGGCAGCTAAGGGAGGAAGCAATCCAGCTGACATCGACTGGCAGAGGTGCAACCTTCTGCTGTGCTCATGCCCTTGACAGAGTGGAGAGGTTGGGCCTCCAAGGGCTGACGGGTCAGGAGGCCCCGCCCCCGAGCGGATTAGGCCGTGGCAGGAGTGCGGCTGTTACTGTGGGACTTGGGCCCCCTGGTTGACTGCTCAGGCTCAGCCTGCCTTTCCTCCAAGCGACAACGTAGCATGAAGATACTCCCCAGGAGCCGGTCGGTGCCGTGTTCCGGGACACCCTGTCTCCAGGACCACATCTAAATCTCTGTTCCTCTGTGCATGCTGTGAAGACACCTACAGTGAAGTGCTACCAGCCGGCAACGTGAGCAAAGTTCTCACAGCTGCTGCAGCCTGGATGAGCCTTGAAGACAGCTGTCCTCTGCTAAGAGAAAGAACGCCCTCACAAAGGCCACATGGTATGCGATTCCATTCACCTGAAATGTCCCAAGCTGACGAACCCACAGGAAGAGCAAGGAGGTCGACGATTACTTGCAGCTGACTGTGAACCCAAGGAGGAGGCCTCCCTCCCCTCCCTGGGCCCCCTTTGCAGGACGGAGAGTTGGGTGGCTTGTGTACTCAGAAGAGCATGCTGATAAACAAGGGGTGCAGGAGACAGACTGCAAGGATTGGCTCAGAACTGAAGGGGACGGGGAGGGCAGGAGAGACAGGGGATGGGGGTGTAGGGCAAAGCCAGGAGGCAGAAATGGCTCACACTGATGGCACGTGAGGGTGCCGCCCCAGAGGGAATGGGAAGCTGTGAGCGAAGCCTCCAGCCAGGATGGGAGGCTCTGGGGCCTCATCCAGAGCACTGGTAAGATACTGCTGTTTGCCCCTGGGTGGTTTTCGGATTCCTCGTCTGTGCTCTGTTGGGCAATGACATCTTGTTGCCCATCCACTCCTCCCTGCAAGTGAGTCCATTCCCGAAGTTTGCAGGAGTGTTGCTGATGATCCCAATGACAAATTGTAAAAGACCTGACCTGCCTGTCTCAATCCTGACAGAAGCACGCCTACGAATCCTGTGGACCCCTGAGCTCCTGGGTGAGCAGTCTCGTCCAGCGGCTGAATTTCTTCAACACCTGGGCCAAAATGGCCTTCACCGCAATCCACAGTGGGTACGGATGGAAGCCGCTTTCCCCCTCGCCCTTGTTGTTTCGTACAGCCTGCTGGCTGCAGCACAGCCTCACAGGCCTGGGCTCTCTGGGTTCTTGCAGCAGCGTGTGAGCTAAGCAAGGGAGGGACTCTTGGCTGTCTTAGGCTGATGCAACTCAGACTTAAGAAGTTGAGAGTCTCGTCCGAGGCCAGTGCGCTCAGAGACGAGATACCACGAGAACCTAGTGTGTCCCTCTTGCTGCTGTCTCACAGTGTGTGCCAAGAAACCAGCAGGGAGACAGGAAAGGGAATGACAGTCACTTCCATGCAGCTTGTAAGTGCTTTTGTCACAACAAAAACAGCGTGAAAGGCAGGATCGTGGCTGACAGTTACCAAGTGGCCCGCGCCAGCTCTGCAGTCCCCTGGCAGCTCGGATGGGAAGCGTCGCCGTCACCTGCCCTGTTCTAGAGATGAGGGGAGCGAGGCTCAGGCCGGGAAATAACGTGCCCACGGTTTCTCAGGCAGCAAGTGCAGTGCTGGGCTTCCAACCCAGCAGCCTGCACCCAGAGTCTGCCAGGCTGCCTCGTGGCCTGAACTGACCATGAGGCTTTGAGCGGGTGTAGACATCTGACCTGCGTTTCTAGGTGGCCCCTGGAGGTGCCTGTCACTCAGAAACGGTCGACAAGGTTCCCCCAAGGCCCAGCTGGGGTTCCTGTGACAGTCGCCCTCGAGGTCTCCCTTTTCCCTCACAAGCGTCCAGCCATAGCTGGTTTCCCCACAAATGCTAAAGTCCTGAGTTGGGGGGCAGTTGGGGTAAAGAGGGAAAGGGGGTGCTGGGAGGGACAGAAAGAAATTGCTGGGTCGTTTGGGGGTGTGCATTAGGATGCCCTTAACCACCCTGTGTGGGATCCGCCTTCCAACAGGTGTCTAAGACGGGTCTCGTCTGTTCCGTCATCCAGCCAAAGCCCCGAGCCCGCTGCTGACCCAGCAGATGTTTCCTTTGAAGGATTTCCTGCGAGATACTGGCTGCCTGCATTCTTCTCTCCACAAGGTGAGCATTGGAAGCAGGAGACCCCAGCGGGGTTGTACTCGGTGGCTCTGCCACCGCTGTCCCTCCCCTCCCCACGGGTGGCAGCACCTGAGCCCTCACAGGTGCCAGGGCCTCCTGCCTGCACTAGGGCAGACCCTCCTCCTTCTCCACCTGCCTCTTGTCTTCGCCTCAAAATAGGCCACCCTCGGCAGACCCTGCAGGTGCTGGAGCAGGTCACCTTCTCGATTCTCTCGTGTCAAAGGTCTACACTAGGTACTCCCAAAAGGCCCGTGCAAGGGAGTGGAATTGGCCACCTTTCATGGGGTTGAGTCTATGCCTTGGCTATTCATCCACGTATCACTTGAACGAGAATTGATGACGGCTTGTGTGGTGGGACCTGGGTCCAGCTGCTCAGCACAGCTGTCCAGCAGATACAGGAATCAGGCAGGTGTTGCGACACAGTGTGGGCAGCAGGTGAGAAGGGACTGGGAGGGAGCAGCACTGGGCTTCAGGTGCCTTAAGGACAGGCACCTGGTCTGCTTTGCTTGCCTTGTGTCCCTCACCTAATCCAGCCCCCAGCACCAAAACAAAGCTATTTGAAGAATGAATGAATGGCTTTCTGAATTCCTATGTGAATGAATCGGAGGATAGAGCAAGGAGACCTTTGCCAAGAGCTAGAGGAAAGTACCACTAGAGAGACAGACTTCAAAGGGATCCAGAGATAACTTCCAAGAGGAACCGGCTTGCTGCTGGTGACGGGGGAGCTGGGTGGGAATCAAGGAGCCTGAGTACTGGCACTTAGGCGGTACCGTCCCGTGCTGGGCACCCTTCTGAGGGGGTGTGGCAACTGAGCCATTCAACTCTCAAGGCAATCTTTTGAGCTCGTTACTCTAACCATCCTTACCGGCAGATATGAAAACTGTAGCACAAAAGGGTTAAGAAAAATGTCAGGGGGCCCTGGGCTGTAGCGTAGTGGTTAGAGCTGCCACCTGCAGCACCGGCATCTCATATCGATGCTAGTTTGTGTCTTGGCTGCTCCACTTCTGATCTAGCTTCCTGCTAACGGCCTGGGAAAAACAGTGGAAGGTGGCCCAAGTGTTTGGGGCCCTGCACCCACGTGGGAGACCCAAATGAAACTCCACCCAGGCTTCTGGCTTCAGCTTGGCCCAGCCCTGGCTTTTGCTGCCATTTGGCAAGTGAACCAGCAAATGGAAAAGTTCATTTTTTCTTTCTCTTTCTCAACCCCGCCCCCAGCCACTCTGCCTTTTAAATAATTTTTTTTTTTTAATTGGGAAACAGGGAGGCTGGCATTGTAGCATAGCGAGTAAAGCCGCCACCTGCAACACCGGCATCCCAAATGAGCACTGGTTCAAGCCCAGCTGCTCCACTCCCAATCCAGACCCCTGCTAAAGTGTCTGGGAAAGCAGCAGAAGGGGTCCAAGTGATTGGGCCCCTGCACCCACATGGGAGATCTGAAAGAAGCTCCTGGCTTCTGCCTGGCACAGCTCTAGCTGCTGTGGCCTTCTGGGGAGTGAACCAGCAGATGGAAGACCTTTTTCTGTTTCTCCCCCTCTTCTGGAACTCTGACTTTCAAATAAAAAAAAAAATACATCTTTAAAAAGAAATTATCAACTATTTAACCTCTGCACTAAACTGGGACCAATATTCTTGTTAGAATCCCAGCCAGGGTGCACCGGAAAAAGGCAGCGCAGGTTAGAGATGCCAGGCGTTCGCTGCGGCCAGAGCAGAAGCCTGCGGAGGGAGAACAGTACAGGAGGCCGCTGGAAAGGGACGCAGGCCAGTCCCAGGGGCTGCACAAGACACCGGGAGGGAGTCTGCCCCATCCCAGGGCAGCAGGAACTGCTGAGTGTTCCGGAAATGCAACGCCGGGATCCGATACTGCAGTACAGAGGCGGGCACAAGACTGGGTCCCAGGACTTAGGGAGTCTGCTTTGTCCTCCAGCAAGAGCTGCTAGTGGGGCCGCGGCAGGGGGACAGAAGGATGTTTAGGAAGCAGAACGGACCAGACCACATGGTCTGAAGCGTGGGGTGAGGTGCAGGGTCACTGGCTCCGAAAGCTCATGAGCGCCACGTTGTTTCCTCAAGCAGGGGGCACACCAAGGGGGAGGGTTCCCATCTGCTACAGCCTCTCCCTATGCAAGCCAGGGGACGTGGCCGCAAGCAGGGTAGCAGCCCCAGAGGGGGAACAGCCTCCCCTGTCCCCAGCGTGGCCTCGTGTCTGAGAAGGACTCTGACACCCTTGGTCTGGCGCTCACTCCAGGGACCCATCTTTGTTGCCAGGAGGGTGTGGGACAATGGTGGGTGGGCCAGGAGGAGCTCAGAAGGGGGTGAGTTAAGCTGCAGCCGATTAAGCTGCCAGCTGCAGTGCAGCATCCCACATGGGCGCTGGTTTGAGGCCCGGCTGCTCCACTTCCCATCCAGCTCTCTGCTAATGTACCTGGAAAGAGCTGAAGGTGGCCCAGGTGCTTGGGTCCCTGCCACTCCCACAGGAGACCCAGATGAAACGCTGGCTTCGACCTAGCATAGCCCTGGCCGTTGCAGCCATTTGGGGAGTAGACAAGCGAATGGAAGATCTCTCTCTCTCTCTGTCACTCTCTGTAACTTTTTTTTTTATTTGAAAGACAGAATTACAGAGAGAGGTAGAGACAGAGAGATCTTCCATCCACTGGTTCACTCCCCAGATGACTGCAACAGCCGGAGCTGCGCTGATCCAAAGCCAGGAGCCAGGAGCTTCTTCCGGGTCCCCCACGTGGGTGCAGGGGCCCAAGGACTTGGGCCATCCTCTACCGCTATCCCAGGCCATAGCAGAGAGCTGGATCGGAAGAGGAGCAGCTGGGACTAGTACCGGCACCCATATGGGATGCGGGCACTTCAGGCCAGGGCCTTAACTACTGCATCACAGCACCAGCCCTTCTGTAACTCCTTCAAAAGAATAAACATTAAAAAAAAAAAAAAAGTGGATGGGGTCCCAGGAGTTAGAGGTCTGTACCCTCCCCAGACAGGAGGGTGCTGAACCCCCAAAATAACCCACGCTCTCCAGGGGGCCCATGCCGCCGGCCAGAGGGGGTGCGGTCAAGTCCAGGCATCTCTTTCCTGACCCCTTCTCCTGCACGCTTGTCCCTGCTCTGCATCAGAGGTGGGTGTCGCCGAGCCTGTGGGATGCTCTGGCACCCACAAGGCAGTGGCGGGGTGTGTTTCTCCCCAAAGCCTTCCTGATGGCTGTGCTCCAAGACTACGGAAGGACCCGAGGAATCTCTATGGACACCCTGACTTTTACCCACCATGTGATTTCTGATACTGCCGGCGTCGATCACGAAGAGTTTTCCGGAATTGTCCAAATGGAACTTGACAAAGTCAAGAGAGCCTTTAAGGTACAGGAATTCTTAAATGAATGGGAAGGGGGAATCCTTCATTCATTCATTCACCCATTCATTCCCTCGGCAAACCTCTACTCAGCGTTTGCCACAGGCCAGGCACTGGAGAGGCCAGAACGAGGACCTGCTGCCCCCTTCCAGTCCAGCGCCATGAAAATGCATCTCCCCCGTTCTCTTTCTGGGGGAAAGAGAGCACACGTGAGTCAGGATTTCAGTCCAGTAAGTGGACTTGAAGCTATCCCCTGGCATAAACGAAGACGGACCCTAAAGGCGGTATTTCAAACAAGCAAACCGGTCTTCGTGGCTGCTCCCTGAGCCTCCCTCTTGCAGGGCTCCGCCAGCAGCAGACGCTGGGGGACCAAGTACAGCCCGCAGTGCAGGCTGTGGGCAGCCCTGCCCCGCTGCCCTCCTCCCCAACATCTCGAGTCCTATCTGGTCTAGGAGTCTGTTTTTCTGTCCCAGGACCAACGCTTATCACATGTCACTTTTTTAAACGTCTTGGTATTGGAGCACCTTGCAGTACATTTCCGTATAAACTTGGGAGAGATTTGCTCCCCCTGTGACACCGAGCTTTTCCATAGGGAACCCAGTGCGTCTTTCCATCTCTTGAGGTCACTCAGGAAGCTTTGATTGCTTCACACTCTTAGCAAACTAGTGTCAGGTTGTCTTTTTTTTTTTTTTTTTTTTTTTTTTTTTGACAGGCAGTGGATAGTGAGAGAGAGACAGAGAGAAAGGTCTTCCTTTGCCGTTGGTTCACCCTCCAATGGCTGCTGCGGCCGGCGCATCTCGCTGATCTGAAGCCAGGAGCCAGGTGCCTCCTCCTGGCCTCCCATGCAGGTGCAGGGCCCAAGCACTTGGGCCATCCTCCACTGCCCTCCCGGGCCATAGCAGAGAGCTGGCCTGGAAGAGGGGCAACCAGGATAGAATCCAGTGCCCTGACTGGGACTAGAACCCGGTGTGCCGGCGCCGCAAGGCAGAGGATTAGCCTGTTAAGCCACGGCGCCGGCCGTCAGGTTGTCTTATTAAGTGTGTTGTCACTGTTCCTGTGCATAGGATTTCTAAGGCTCTACAACTTCCTTTGTAGCCAGCCCTCTACAGGCAAACCTGAGGTTAGGCCTGCCCAAGGTCTCTGATACCAGCTTCAGGTCTGGGCTTTCCCACAACCATGCTCAGGTTTAATGATTTGCTACAGAAGCTCATAGAACCTCAGGAAAGCTCTGTCCTAACGAGTTGTTTTATACACAGCAAAATGATATAAAATCCGAACTAGCCAAAGGAAGAGACACAGAGGTTGGCATCTAGCTGGGAGGGTTCCAACCGGAAGCCTCTGTCCTCGGGGACATGTTGCTCTCTTGGCATCAACCGAGCCAGCATGTGGGTGGAGTGCCTCCCGGCCAGGGGACTCGTCCCCACACCCGTGCCAGCCTGCGTTATACAGACCAGAACCTACACACTTGCTCGGTGCTCAGCGGAGGGAAAGAACAGAGGATTCACTCTGGAATTTGAGACAACACACCTTGGACAGGGAAGGCCCACACGGGAATGGCGTCTCAGGCTGGTGCCCGAGTAGCCAGTGACTTTGTGCCTGGAGGGCCACTGACGCCGTTTGTCTTCCTTAGGGCTCAGACTCCCCTCGCGATGGAGTTCACGTTTTCGGTTTATTCATCGAGGGAGCAAGGTGGAACCACGAAGAAAACATACTAGAAGACTCGCGGCCTCGAGAGATGTGCTGTGATTTTCCCGACATACACTTTTTGCCAACAAAGGTAACCAGCCAACTATGCATCACGAAGTCCTAGACCTCTGAGCGTTCCCTTGGGAACACAAACCGCCCTTTCTGCTTCTCATTTCTTACCACTGCACAAGGGAAGGCTGATGTTAGATTTCAGATGTCAAGCAACATTTTTAACCAGCCCCAAATGGGCTGACATTGTGGCACAGTGGGTTAACCCGCCACCTGCTACGCTGGCATCCCCAATCTGAGGTTCAAGTTCCAGCCACTCTGCTTCAGATCCAGCTCCCTGCTAATGTGCCTGGGAAGGCAGTGAAAGATGGCCCAAGTGCTTGAGCTTCCTGCCACCCACAAGGGCAACCCAGATGGGGTTCCAGGCTCCTGGCTGTGGCCATTTGAGAAGTAAACCAGGAGATGGAAGATCTCTCCCTCCCTCTCTGTTACTCTGCCTTTCAAATAAATAAATTTTTTGAAAAACCCAAAATTTGGCTAAATCTAAAATAGATACTATGTTAACATTCACCATTATTTCCCAGGAATATATTCATAAAGCCATGATAATCTTTATATTTTTTTAAAAATGATTTATCTGAAAGGCAGTTAAGAGAGATCTTCCATCCACTGGTTCACCCCCAAGATGACCTCAATGGCCTAGGCTGGGCTAGGCCAAAACCAAAAGCCTGGAACTCCATCTGGGTCTCCCACATGGATACAGGGGCCTAAGCATTTGGACTGTCCTCCACTGCTTTCCTAGGCACATCAGCAGGGAGCTGGATCAGAAGTGGAGCATCCAGGACTCAAACCAGAGCTTGTGTGGGATGCTAGCGACACAGGTGGCAGGTAAAACCTGTGCCACAAATGTCAGCACCCCCTTGATAACATTAAACATCAAATTCCACAGGCATCATTTCCATATGCAGTTACACGAACCATCTAACCTTGGAATTTATAACAAACCCCCAAATCTATCATATGGAAAATGTGAGCTTCTGGTTTGCTTGAACCACATAATTTGACGATTGGATTTTTTTTTTTTTTTTAAGATTTCTACTGAAACACAAAATTCATCCAACCAGACAGATACAGAACTCTACAATTTTGAATGCCCAGTTTACCAGACACGTAAGAGGTCAAGAATTTTGACTACTGGTTCGACTAACTGTTTAACATCAGTGCATTTACCAACGAAAAAACCTTGTAGTCACTGGATCACAATGCAGGTCGCATTGCTGTGTGAGAATGAAGAATAAAATTCTACACCAAACCATTTTAATTTTCTACTCTCCCCAGATTTGTATGTTTCGAGACATTCGTGTGTAGTCAACACTCTTCACAAAGGCATTTGTGGACTCAGCCAGACGGGCCGGGCCAGGCACAATGTCTTTGACTCATGTGTCTGGGAAAGCATCACACCGATGGGGGGCTTTCCAGCTGCTTGAATTCGCAGCGTGAGACCCGCGCACAGGCAGTGTTTCTGCAGTGGGCTCTGGAACAGGTCAGCACACCCTGGAACGGAGCCAGGGTGCCTCTCCTCAGAACAGAGACAGGGTAACGTGATACCAGCGCATGTCTTTAGAACTTCTTGACTTACAAGAAGCGATTCCGTACGACGATCTTGGTCCCCAGATCAAAGGTAGAATCAATCCAATTATGATGCCTTGTGGGGATCAGGTTGCTGGGGCGGGGCCCTGTGATTGAACGGTGAAGGCTTTGAGACCACAGATGACGTGCACGCATGCTCCTTCTGCTTCCTGGCTCCCCGCGCGATCCTGCCTCCACACGCTTTGCCATGGCCATCCTCTAGCTCACCAGATGGCCAAGTCAGCGGGGCCTGGCCAGTCCTGGACTGTGAATCCCCAAAGCCACAAGCCAGAATAAACCTCCTTCCTTTGTATGCAGCTTGTCTTAGGTATTTAGTTATAACAAGAAGCTGGGTACTCCACAGAAGAAAGAGCCCATGATGACCCAGGAAGCAGAGAGAGTTGGGCCCACGCTCAGGATTTTGCAAGTAACACTCTGGTGTGACTTCCGAAGGCACACCGCCCAAACACTGTCTTGCATTGTTTCCACCCTTCTGGTACCTTTAACTTAAGACTCTGTAATAATTCAGAGCATAGCAATGGTAACCTAAAGGCGATCTTTAACCCAGTAATCCCAGAGCTGCAGGCAAAAAAGGAAAACAAGGCTCCAAGGTGATCAAAGCAACATTTTTATTCACAACTTTATTTCCAACTTAAAACCAAAATTAAAAACCAACTGTAACTGATATCCAGAAATGGCAGCACGGTGTTGCTAACAGGCTCTTCATTACCAGAGAAAGCAGTTAATGTCCTTTGTCCTCTGCTCTGGCCCAGAGCATGCTGGGATACCGCTTTCCGATGCCAGGAGAAAAGCATAATAAAACAACTGCATACGTGGGTACTATCAATCACTGACAGCGTCCCCAAAACCACATTAACGACTGTAAGCTGCAGACTGCTAGACAAGCCCACTCCATGATCGCATTTACACAAGCTACGGTGCACGCTTCAAATGGCAGTGCAGAGTGAACACTGCCTATTCAAATGGCTCATATGTAAAAGGAATATGTAAAACCCAACATACACACTCTTACGTATTACACTTCTCTATGTTTAAGATAGAACAACTGAACTCTGAATATAAAAGTTGAGTGAATTTGCTACTGTTCCATTACAATGAGACTGTATCAACTTCACTAGAATTTTAATGGTTAAAGCTACCTTATTCACATCTGTTAAACTAAAAGAAATGATTTTAAGCTAATCCCTTCTTTGTAGATAGTAAATATAAAGAATGTACAAAGCACAGTATGAACTGCCTGAGCTAAACAGTAGCAAAAACACTGTTGGATTTAAAAACTCAAAAATATATAAAAATATTAGCCTAAAATGGCAAATTTCCAAACACCAATGTGTGTAAAAATGTTTAGATAGTGATGTTACTTCAAAAATACATATTTTTTCTATTTGCAGCAGTTTTTAAAGGCAAAAAAACACCTGCAATTGAGGTAGCAAAGCCAAATTCACAAACTTTGGATTAAGAAAAATACCCTTCCTATGTTTTAAAAGCATCTTCTATACAATATTAATTCTAATTGCTGCAAATTTTTTAATTCATGTGTCATTGTATAAAAATTCAAAATACTGAAAATGTTTCTGTTAAAGATATTTAGTCCTGACAATTATCTCACATATAAAATACTTACTGTACAGAAAAATCTCAAGTCACCATATATTACATAAAAGTATAAGCGATATTTACATTTGCAAAGGCAGTTCTAGAAGTTGAAGTTAAGCCAACTGCTACTAATGGTTTCCTTTAAACGGTGCTTGCTACTATCTTTGATCACTTTTCACATAACAGGATTTAACATAGGATGAGTTTTGAATTATAAATGAAAATTCTATTCTCAATGCAATAAATGTAAATGTAGTTTAAGTGTAACAGTGTTTTTCATTTAGGCAAAAACTGGCGAAGTAAAAAGTCAAAAATTCAAAGTAAACAAAAACCCATAAACATCAATAGTATTCTTTGCAAGTGCATTTATAATAAGACTTTTGTTTTCAGATTTTTAAGGATTGAAAATTCAAACATTCTGTTTGCGTTTTTCGTTATTGTTATCATAAAAAGAAACGCAGCTGTACGAAAAGACCTCCCACGTGGCTCCGTAGTCGTGCCTCGGGAAAGAAAGCAACTTCCAGGTCCCATCAGTGCGAGGAGCGGGCGTTCACCCTGGGCTCCGCTGCCGGCTGGGCTAGTAGAGGTAGGGCACGAGGCGGTAGGGCACGCGCTGGCAGTACTTCTCCCAGGCCAGGCCGTACTTGCTCCGGCAGTAGCGCTCATCGCGGGCCTCGCGGTGCACGAGCAGCACCGTGAAGTAGACCACGTAGAAGTAGGGCAGCGCGTGCGAGAAGCCTGTGGCGGGAACAGGACATGGCCCGGGCCGTTGGATTAGCACCACGCAGCGTTTTTAGTTCTCTACAACTGAACCCAGGATTTCTTCATCGTCTCCAATCATGGGGAAAACAACTAAGCGGGTTCCTAGACGCCCACGGCTGCAACAGGCGCGAAGAGCCAGTCCGACTGCCCGTCCCCGTCGGGACACCTGACCCTCTACCCTCCCGCTCGTCACAGCCCAAGTGCACGGAGCCATAAACAACCAACCAGGCGAGACTGCTCAAGAAAAGCTCCCGGGCACAGCTTCCCTGTTTGGCTTTTAGAAGCGTCAGTACCACTGCAGGCTGTGAGCTCCTGCTGCCCTGGCGGCCACGGCCGCGGCTGCCCAGCCAGCCTCCCGGCGCCCTGCCCACCCTGTGCCCCCAGAGGCTCAAGGGCCCAGCCTGCCGAGTGCTTACCACACGGGAGGGACCAGGCCAGCGCCATGAGGAGATCGCCCAGGTAATTGGGGTGGCGAACAAAGCCCCACCATCCAGAGACGAGGAGACTTTTTCCCGTCGAAGTGTGAATGGTTTTCAAATCTAATATAAAAATAAGGATTCCCTGTAATGACCTCCAAACAACAAAACATAAAATCTTCCTGAAATACACATTACATAAACATGAACCAGTACTTACGTGCCAGCTTGGGATCAGCCGGGTTTTTCCGGAATGCATTTTTCTGAGAATTTGCACATCGGAAGATCACATACCCCGAGACTGTAATTTAAAAATATTTTTCCATATTAACAATTCAGATGTAATCTCACACTTAAAGTCATAGTTTCTAAGAGAAATTATTTGTATCCTGAGGAAATTTCCCAAGCAAAGAATACTCTGATTTTTTTAATAGCAACTCAGAACCTCTCAGCCCAGGATGTCAGAGTCTGAAGCCCCACTACTGTCACCATCCAGGAAACTCACAAGACTACAGTCCCCCAAACACGCTAACAGCACGATGAAAGTGCCCGTGTCAGACACTGTTACCACTCATCACCATGACAGTTATCAGTCCTCTGTCAAATGGTAAGAAACACCTCTGGGAGCCAGGGCTGTGGCGGAGCGGGTAAATCCGCCACCTGCAGTGCCAGCATCCCATGTGGGCAACAGTTCGAGTCCCGGTGGATCCACTTCCAATCCAGCTCTCTGCTCTGGCCTGGGAAAGCAGCAGAAGATGGCCCAAGTGCTTGGGCCCCTACACTCCCGTGGGAGACCCAGAAGAAGCTCCTGGCTTCGGATTGGTACCACTGCGACCAACTGGATAGTGAATCAGTGGATGGAAGACTCTCTCTCTCTCTCTCTCTGCCTCTCCTTCTCTCTGTGTAACTCTGACCTTCAGATAAATAAAATAGACAGACAGCGGGGGCAGACACTGAGGAGTGCCCGGGTTAGAGCCCCAGCGCTACTGTCCTCTCCAGCTTCCTTCTCATGTACTCTGGAAGGCGGCTGTGATGGGTCAAGTATCTGGATCCCACCCATGTGGGAGGTCTAGATTTGAGATCCCCCAGCTTTGGCCCCAGCTGGGAGCTGTCACAGGTATTTGGGAAGTTAATCATTGGATGGGAGCTCTGTCTGCGTCTCTAATTCTCAAAAAAAAGCGGATACCAGAGCACAACAGACTCGCATGTGATATTTAACACACACACCATACAGAGACTGAAATTAACACTCACGTTTCAGAGCGATAATTAAAGAAGCCACTGGCCAAGACACTTCATTAGGATGATGGACTAAGTAAAAGGCTTGGAAGCTGTAGATAAACGGCACCCACACCAGATCTCCAAAAGCCAGCATGAATCCGAATCCATCACGGAGGATATCCATGGTTGTCAGCACTGCTTCCTGCAGGAACAGAGGGGAAAGAAAACCCAGCTTCCATGTTTAAGGTATTCCAATGACGCACTGGCTTACGGCCAAATACCTAAAGGGCCACGGGAGCATACACCAACCACAAGGTTTTTTAAAAGCTGGGGACAGATCGGGTTCCCTGGGCATGCTTGCAACACTAAGTCAGTGTGGGACACATAGTGCTGTCGCTCCGCCACCCTGAAACCAGCTTCCTCTACCAGCACCCGCCCTCCAACCTCAGTGAGCCCTGGCCTTCGGTCCCTCCCCAGTGCATTGCGAGCCTCTCAAGGACAGGGGCTCCCATTTCAGTACAGTATGCAGGGTCCCCAGTCGTGAAAAGAAAACTTCTGCTTTGGAGTAAATGACCATAAAGGTTAGTGGTAAATATAAAGTAGTTCCAGGCCTGAAGAAGTGATTTTTTTAAACGAGTGTGTCCAGTTGCAACAAAAGAGAACCAGCAAAACATTTACCAGTATTCAAGTAGCCAGAAAGGCCGGGGCCTTCATGTATGCACATGACTGACAGGCAAAGCCATTGGGACACTGAGTGCCGCCGAAGCTGGTGTCCTCAATGGGTCTTAATTTCTGATTAGAATGTATCTTCATCTGATTATAGCTACTCTTAAATTTTATTTATATATATGATCTGGTACCACTTACAAAAACAAAACCTATGACAAATCAATTATTTAGAATGTGTTTTTACTAATCATCTTTAATCAAGTCAACTTCAAATTATTTTTATTTGGAGAAAGACAGCATTCCCATCCACTGGTTCACTTCCCAAATGCCTGCAACAGCTGGAGGTGACCAGAATGAAGCCACAGCCAAGAACTCCATCCAGGTCTCCCACATGGGTGGCAGGGACCCAACCACCTGAGCCCTCCCTGCTGCCTCCCAGGGTGCACATTGGCAGGAAGCTGGAATCTGACCGACACTCCGACAGGGAATGCGGAGACATCCACCCCAAATGCCTAGAATCACAGCGTGTGTCAGCACTCACTGTGTCCCCAGATGCTATCTCCCATCCTACAGGCAGCCTTGGAGGCAGGCTCAGGCCACTGCTGCCTGAGGTCAGGACTCACCCACACTCAAAGCCATCCGACCCCAAGGCCTCAACTCTTAAGATTAATTACCTCATTCCAGAGGGCATCTACCACATATAAGAGCTGGAAACTGTTAACCAAAATCATTGCCAAGGATGGAGCAGCACGGTTGTTTAATTTCATTTCAGTCAAAAGCAACACCAGGTTAATAAGCACCTGAAAAAAAGGGGAGAATAGAGTCTCAGAGTTGCTCCCCAGGGAGACCCAGCACCGCAGAGACAAGGAGGGGTACCTGGGAAAGCTGGGGGGCAGCACCCTAACAACCAGTGAGAGGACAAGCCAAAGGGGACACATGGCTTCTGTCACGTGTCCGCCGGGAGCACATAATCTCAGCCCTCCCGAGGAAATGCTGGACTCGCCCAAACTTTCAAGGACCCTCTCCACAAAGTGTCAAGCTGCAGCTGGCATGGGGACCACCAAGAAATAACAGCTAACTACACGTGGGGTCCTGGAGGATCCTGGGACACAGGACAGCGGCGGTGGGGGTTGCGGGGGTCAGAGCTGTGAACGTAGGTTACTACACTGCAGCAGTGCCCGTCTGCGGTCCTTGGTCATCAGTCAGGTCAGGGTCGGAACTGTGAGAAGCAGCGCAAAGGCTAAAAAGAAACTCCTATTTTTGCAACTCTCCTGCAATTCTAAAACTAAGTCAAAATAAGGTTTTTTAAAAACAAAAACATGTTCTTCTTATATTAACTTATACTATTGCTACACAAACTGATATTATAAAAACTTTAATAACTTAGTAGAGAACACCTTAAGCCTCTGGAAAATATTTGATAGTAAGAAAATACTTTAAGTAGATAGTTTTAAGGAAAGTTATAAGTATTCCTAAAAATAAACCACCACTGCTTACTTTTAAGGGGTCTAATTTCTTTCTAAATGCACTATTATTTGTACTATTTAACTGAAATTAAAAAAAAAAAAAAAAAAAGACATACCCATCCAATCAATCCAGGGCGCAATTCACAAAAGTATTTGAGATCAAAAGTACCAATTCGAGGATTTAATTCACGGCCAATGAAGAAATCATAGACAGCATTTCCTGAGAAGGGAAAAGTTTTTACCCAAGTGGTGTTCCAAACCGTCGTGAGGCTTTACAACTGCCCTGCTGCCCAGTAGCCAGGGTCACTCACACTCCGGATGCCTGCAGGAGCCCAAGGACAGCTCTGCTGGGTGGGGCAGGGCAGCTGCTACAGCCTTTGGGGGCCCAGGGGCCACATTCCCCTCCACATAAGGGAACTGGAGGCTTTTGTAAATGTTCACTCACAGGTTTTTTAAATAAGCAGTATTTTTTTAAATGGTCAAATTTCTTAGGTCAGAATCCACCAATGTGTACCCCATTGATGTTGTTTTTGAGTTTTGAAAGGCAGTTGCTCTTTCGGACAAAAACACTAACATTTGCCGAATTGTGATGCGGAGCCGAGCGGTTTACTAAAAGGTCGACTCCAGCACGGACTCAGGGGAAAACAAAGCATCCTCTTCCTTCCATGTTCTCTTCATCTTTTTCACTTATTTGTAAACGAAGCTGGGAAACAAGCCCAGCCACTCAGGTCTAGAAACGGCTGCTACAGGGCTCTGGGGTGCACGCACCAACGTGCGCCTTCCCATGCTCACCAGAGCTGGCAGGGGACAGCTCTTCCCTGGGTGCTTTCAAAGAGCGTGCGTAGAGATAAACACTGAGGAGGGCAGAAAACACAGTGGCCGCGAGCGCAAACTGAAGGAAGTGACGGTACATGGAATGGAGCTCCAGGCCCCAGTAGAGAGACGCTCCGACAGCCGCAGCCGTCAGCAGGAACGCGTAGAATCCTTTGAAGAGAAAAAAGTGTTAACACAGGGTTCGTGCGAGATTCATACTATTAAAAACAACGCAGTTTTCAAGTCCTAATATCACCCAGACTCAATACAAACATGCAGCTAAGCAACGCCCATGGCCTACAATATACTGTGCACTTCCGTAGGCCAATGTGTAAAATGCATTTTCAGCTTAGGATGGGTTTACTGGGACACAGCCCCGACGTCAGTCGAGGAGCATGTGTCATTCCAGAAAGGAAAACACTTGACCCAGTGAAAGGGAGAATCATTTAAGGATAACTACAACACAGCGACCTTAAAATCAGGTCCACTGTGCTTCATCAACGTCTTCACGTGGCAAAGCTGCGCGGGCCCCAGCACACCACGACCACAGGAACAGGCCAGGCAGAGAGGGCAGCACCTGCCATGCCCTGTGTGGCTCATCGAGGGCCCACTCCAGCCACTGAGCACACACATGTTAACAAGCACACCGTCACACCTGGGCCAGGAGCACCGTAACACACAACCAAGTCCCAGCCCACGCAGCTCCATTCCAGTGGTGAGACCCAACAGACAAATACAATGTGTCAGGAAGACATCGCTGTCACAAAATAAAACCAGGCGGGGGGGAAGGGAGCCGCCGGTCCCTCTGAGCACAGACACGACGGAGGTGAAGCAGCGGCTGTCAGGCATTTTGGGGGTAAGTTCGCCAGGCCAGGGTTTCAGGGAAGAGTGGGACGCGTGTCCGAGGTAGCCCAGCCGAGGGCTCCAGGCTCCCTGAGGGTTAGCGTGCCAGGACGCCCACAGCGCTGCAGGGCCGCTCAGGCTGCGAGAACGCTGCGGGAGGATCCGACCCTAGCCCAGCACAGCATTTCGCAGTGAGAGAATTCACGATTTACTCTGGTGTCATAGCTTGGATGGTTTAAAGAGTATGGCACCCAAAAGTAGAAGCTATAGAGTCACCACACTGAGTTTAAAAAAAAAAAAAAAAATCACCATTTAATCTGTACTTGAGTCTTCTCCCATTGATAAGAGGCATTCCTTCTACAACCTTGAAAGAAAAACAAAGTTTTAATTTAAAAAGCACATTATCGTTATACATGATATGTATTCACATACAAATGCCTTTTACTATCATATTTCCACATGCCCAAGAGAGGGTATCTTCTAGTGGGGAAATGTAGAAACACATTCAGAAACCTCAGTGCGAGGCCTCTGATGAAGCGATTCCACCTTCCCGAATTTATCTCGAATGTAAATCTCACAGTAACTTCTCCGTGCGCTGAGACTACACTGAGAGCCCCTGTACCATCACAGGACTCGATGTGCTAAAAATGCCTGTGTCCAGTAGGTCTGCAGTCAGACCCTGAGTGACCTCCACTGCCTTGCACCCGCCAGGTCGTCTGCAGCCGGGCCTACCTGACTTGGGCAATCCGCTGGGGCCCACGTCATATGCTCACACGCCCTGCCAGTCACCCCTTAGGCCCACCCAGTCCTCCACTCATGTCCTGATTCTTTCAGCCACAGGAGACTGAGCGTGTCTCTCTTCATGTGGCAGCACCCACAGCACTCAGCACAGTGAGCCTCACCTGATGGGAAACTCAGGACTTGAACTGCAAGGGAAAGGTCCCCTTGTCCCAGGGCAGCCACATTTTACTCCCTGAAGTCACACTTTAGTGGGTGGTTACATATGACTTACCCTCCCAAACCGCTTTTCTTAGTAGGTCATTTGAACCAGCCTTACCTAAATCAATCTGAAGGGAACTGCACAGCCTACTGTAGGAAGTGACTATCACCACAAAAGTCCATGCGAGCGCCACTACAGTATGCGAGACCCTGCGGCCTGCAAGTCTGCAGTTCTGTCCTCTCGTCACTGGCATTTCCCACACCCAGTCAAACCGATCCTTTGGTCTATAGACAGTTGGCAGACTTGCAAAACCCCAAGAGTAAGAGCTTTAAATAAATTATTTATTGCTTAGGGAATCTCATGTTTCTTTCTAATACATCCAAGTCCTCTATTGAAAGCAGAAAGAACTACACTCAGCAACGGGAACAAATTTTAAAGATATTGCATGCTTTTAAAAATAAAATGTTCTTAACACATTTCTAAAAGGGATAACATAAAAAACTCATCATATTGAAAAAAAAAAAAGTAAAAGACACAGATAAGACCCTTGGGCTTAGTAGCCAGTCAATTAACCTTGTAAAAAGCTGCCTCTGGGCCAGTGCCGCGGCTCACTAGGCTAATCCTCCACCTGTGGCACCAGTACCCCAGGTTCTAGTCCTGGTTGGGGGCGCCAGATTCTGTCCCGGTTGCTCCTCTTCCAGTTCAGCTCTCTGCTGGCCCGGGAAGGCAGTGGAGGATGGCCCAAGTGCTTGGGCCCTGCACCCACATGAGAGACCAGGAGGAGACACCTGGCTCCTGGCTTCAGATCGGCGCAGCACGCCAGTCGTGGAGGCCATTTGGGGGATGAACCAAGGGGGGAAGACCTTTCTCTCTGTCTCTATCTAACTCTGCCTGTCCAAAAAAAAAAAAAAAAAACCTGCCTCTGAACCAACACACACTGATGGCAACTCCCCCCAGCAACTTCTACCCCAAGTCAGGCTATTTTGCAAAAATTTTCATTCTTTTCTACTTGGTTTGGAAAGCAACAAAAGAAATCTCAATCATATTAAAGCTCTGCAAATCTACCAACACAGAAGAGACACAAGTAGTATCTGACAATTCTATGCTCTACTAACACTTACCTTCCCAATTGGCAGCAGGTAGAACAGAGCTTGAACGAAAAACCAGAGGAGGTAGACCCCAAACACTCTCGTTTCCCATAAATCATCCCATGCTGGCAGAGGAGGGGGGAAGTTGAGAAGACTGGGCTCATCCTGTTTACACATCAACAGCAACAGGAAGAGGAAGACAGGCAGGCCAGTCGTGATGAGGAGCACACCTGCACAATGATGAACACCCAGGGCTCAGAGAACAATCCAGCTTATTTATTTATTGAAAACATCATTTGGATTTTTTCCCTAAGGTCAGAACTCAGGTAACTCAGGCCTGGCTACCTGTCTGAAAGCAAATTTTTTTTTTAAGATTTATTTATTTATTTAAAGGTCAGAGTTAGAGAACGAGATCTTTCATCTGCTGGCTCATTTCCCAAATGGTCACAACAGCCAGAGCTGGGCCAATCAGAAGCCAGGAGCTTCTTCCGGGTCTCCTACGCAGGTGCAGGAGCCCAAGCACTTGGGCCATCCTCTGCTGCCTTCCCAGGCCATTAGCAGGGAGCTGGATTGAAAGTGGAGCAGCTGGGACTCGAACCAGCACCCATATGGGATGCCAGTGCCATGGGCAGTGGCATTACCCACTACGTCACAGTGCCAGCCCCCTGAAAGCAATTTCTAATGTACTATCAAAAACTCCTAATCTCTACCTGTCATCTACAATGGGCAAGCACCCAGGAGCATCAGAGCAGAAGAGGCTGAACCTCACTTGAGAAACCAGGTTCAGAAACATTTAACCTGCAACCAAGAGGAGCAAGAGGGGTGACATCTGCAAACTGAAGTCAAACATCGAGAAATGATAAGTGCAGTCTGAACAGAAAACTTCACACCCCTGAGTTTCTCCTGTCACATTCATCTAAGTGTCACTAACAGATCAGCTGGCTGGGGTTAGAAAATACAAAGCAATTAAGCCATGCAGGGATCCTGAAATCATTTGACCAAGAAGTATTATCCTTAACTGGCTCATAAAATTTCCTGAGTTGCACCCACTCTATAACTCAAACCTGTGCAGCAGATGCCACGCCCCTGTTCCGGGCACACAGTTCACTCCTGCTGCTACTGCCGAGGCCAGGCCCTGCCGTCTGGGGTCTGATTACTGGCAGATCTCCATGTCCCTAACCAATCACCATCCCTCCAACACACGACTTTTCAGGCCAACCTTCCTTTATCATTTCCCTATGCTGTTCTGGTCAAAAAGATTCAAATACAGTCACACTGGCATCCCTGCTACTCCACGATTATCCCCAAAGATCCCCCAGGGGCCTCCGTCCCCACTGCTCCCTCTCGGGCAGGCACTTCCCCGGCCCCATCCTGCACCTGCCTCCCACATTCATGCAGGGAGAGGCCTTGCCAGGGTCCCCTGCAGCGACTGCTGCTGGCCCAGTTCTGATGCCCACCAGGGACTCCTCCGAACTCCAGGTCCTCCGTCTGCGTGGTGCTCACTTCATAGGTTCTCAACAACGCAGGTCTTTTCGTAACAAGCTTTTCTTCGTTAAAATCTGTTTCTTTTAACTTGATCTCTTCTCTTCTAGGACGAAGGCTATACTGTGTAGACACATAACTGCTTTCTTGTGGTAAATGGAATTTTTCCTAAATAAAAATAGCTAGTATTAAATATCTATAATCAACAGCCGCCACTAATAGTATACTATTGGATTCAGCATTTCAATATAGCTATATGCTAATAAGAATAAACCTGTGACATTACACTCAATCTTAAATCAAGGACAGGATTTTCGAAAAGGTTATAAAATACTAAGATTTTCCATGTGCTTCTGGCAGGAAGCTCACTAGCAAAGAAGAAAGTCAGCAGCCCCGCACCTGTGTGTTCTTATGGGGCAGCTCATTCCTCTCCGCATTGCTCTCCACGTGCTCTGCTTCCCCATTGTATCTGCCGATGCTATTTCCAAATGGCTTCTAAATTGAGAAATGCAAAATATTTAATCAAAAGAACTCTAAGTTATTAAAAAGAAGTATGATGGTAATCATTTACTGCCATGACAATAAGCCGAAGTTTTTTTTTCAAGATTTATTGGGGCCTGTGCTGTGGTGTAGTGGGTAAAGCCACTGCCTGCAGTGCTGCCGCCATCCCTTATGGCTGCCAGTTCAAGTCCTGGCAATGCCACTTCCAATCCAGCTCTCTGCTATGGCCTGGGAAACAGTAGAAGATGGCCCAAGTCCTTGGACCCTGCACCTGCATGGGAGGACCCGGAGGAAGCTCCTGGCTCCTAGCTTCAAATTGGCGCAGCTCTGGCCGTTGTGGCGAATTGGGGAGTGAACCAGCGATGGAAGACCTCTCTCTCTCTCTCTGCCTCTCCTTCTCTCTGTGTGTAGTTCTTTCAAATAAATAAATAAATCTTACAACAGCCGGAGCTGGGCTGATCCAAAGCCAGGAGCTTCTTCTGGGTCTCCCACATGGGTACAGGGACCCAAGGGCTTGGGCCATTTTCTACTGCTTTCTCAGGTCAGAGCAGAGAGCTGGATCAGAAGTGGAACTGTCAGGACTCAAACCAGTGCCCATATGGGATGCTGTCACCGCAGGAAGCAGCTTTACCCGCCACGCCACAGTGGCAGCCCCAAGACTGGATCTTATAATATTGATTGCTTACATAAGGTCTTTCATCTTTCAAATGTAGTTAGACTTATACTTTCATTGACCAATACTCTAATCATATTTGCTATAGAGGCAGATGAAGTAAAAGATTATAAATTCATTCAGTATTGGCTCCAGCTTAGCTCACAGCACCACAGCATCAACCCCTAGTTAAAAAAGAGGAGAAAACATTCGCTGTTTTCTGAATTCCATACTATCTGGTGTTTATTTAACCTTAAGTTCCCCCTTCCTATTTAGCTTTTCATGACTCACTCCATCAGACAACAGGGAAGACATTAAACTTGTAAAAGTTTCAGACATGAGATGTCTGAACTTTGCCACTTTGCTCCTTTTTAAGTCGCTGACAAACTATGATACTAAGAAACCAACAGGAAGACAACCGATTGAAAGCTCAAGTGCATCCTCTGGGAGGACAGCTTTAATACAGCAGCAAAGGGCCAGTGTCATGGCATAGCGGTAAAATCGCTATCTGCAACACAGGCATCCTACGTGGACACCAGTTCGAGTCCCGGCTGCTTCCCTTCTGATCCAGCTCCCTGATAATGTGCCTGGGAAAAGCAGCGGAAGATGGCCCAAATGTTTGGGCCCTTCCACCCAAATGGGAGACCTGGACGGTGGCCTGGTTCAACCCTGGCCATTGCAGCCCTCTGGGGGTGAACCAGCTCATGGAAGATCACTGTCTCTCCCTCTCTCTCTGTAGCTCTTTAAAATCAATAAATCTTTTATTTTACTTATTTTTTTTTTTTTAATTTTTGACAGGCAGAGTGGACAGTGAGAGAGATACAGAGAGAAAGGTCTTCCTTTGCCGTTGGTTCACCCTCCAATGGCCGCCGCACCGCGCTGTTCCAATGGCAGGAGCCAGGTGCTTCTCCTGGTCTCCCATGGGGTGCAGGGCCCAAGGACTTGGGCCATCCTCCACTGCACTCCCGGGCCACAGCAGAGAGCTGGCCTGGAAGAGGGGCAACCGGGGCAGGATCGGTGCCCCAACCGGGACTAGAACCCAGTGTGCCGGCGCCGCAAGGCGGAGGATTAGCCTGTTGAGCCACGGCGCAGGCCTAAATCTTTTATTTTTTTAAAAAAAATCAAGTTCTAGCTCAAATCAAGGGCTGAACAGTTGTAACATACAACATACAGTTTACTAAAGTGCCAGCGAGACCCTTAGCAGAAAATGAATGGAACAAAAAGAAACACTTTACTTCTCAGTTTTCCGAATGTCCAACATACAACCTGTAGTGACCACAAAGGTAACAGTGACACAGCTGGCTGGCCAGCCCTCCCTAAGCCGTGCTGACAGCAAATCAGTTCTCTTAGTCAGTGGCTGGGTAACAGGACAGTCCACAGAGTGAGGCAGATTCCGTCAAAGATCACAGTTAGAAGTGGAAAAACACCAATGATAACATGATGCTCAAAGCCGCGGGCAGCGTGAGTGCGGTCCTCCATACACAACACGTGGCGCTCAGAGGCTCTGCTGGAGAGGAGCCCAGGGCTCCTGTGTCACCAGCACTGTAAAAGGGTGAAGTCCCTCGCCTGAAGGGTAGTAGCACCAGGCAACGCCGCCTGTCCTGGCTGGTAAGGAAGCCACTCCCAGTGGGAACGCTCAAGCTCACCAGCAGTGATCAAAATGCAAATTAGAACAGTGGATTCAAAATCCCTGACAATCACACTGGCCAGAAAAACAATGTGGGCACTCACACTCTATTGATAGTGTTATAAACTTCCTTGGAACAATCTGGAAATATGTAAGTGGATACTAAAAAAAAAAAAAAAAAAATCCATGAAAAATGCACATTATCCTTTAATTTTTAATTCCATTTTTCCCACAAACTTTTTGAATTGCCTTCATACTAAAAGCCTCAATCTGACTCAGCAGTTCCACTTGTAAAGAATTATCCTTAGTTTACAATCAGATATTACATAAAATACTTGTTTACAATAATGATAATTCCGAAGGAAGAACACTGTCTATCAACAAGTGGGGCCAGCGTTGTGGCCACCACCACTGACGCCAGCATTCCATAGCAGAGTACCAGTTCGAATCCGGCTGCTCTGCTTCTGATTCAGCTCCCTGCTAATGCACCTGGGAAGACACAGGGGAGACCCAGGTGGAGTTCCTGGCTCCTGGCCCATGGCTCCTGGCTTCTGCATGGACCAGCCCCAGCCATTGCTGCCATTTAGGGAGTGAGCTGTCAAATGCAAAATTTCTGTCTCTCCCTCTCTCTCTCTCTCTGCTTTCAAATAAATCTTTGAAGGGAAAAAAAAAAAAAAAAAGTAAAAGAACTGACTGTTAACAATTACATCACATTGGGGCCGGTGCTGCGGCGATCTTCCATCTGCTGGTTCACTCCCCAGATGTTGCTGCAACAGCCAGGGCTGGGCCAGGCGGAAGCCAGGAGCTTCTTCTGGTCTCCCATGTAGGTGCAGGGGCCCAGGGACTTAGGCCATCTTCTGCTTTCCCAGGCCAAAGCAGAGAGCTGGATAGAAGTGGAGCAGCTAGGACTCGAACTAGCGCCCAGATAGGATGTTGGCATTGCAGGCAGTAGCTTAACCCACTACACCACAACACCGACCAAACCCTGATCCTTTTTTACTTAAAATATTTTTATTTGTGCTACTATTTACTACCTTGTAGACTCTTTGTACAAGGTCTATAGGCTCCACATAGTTCGATATTCCCAACCTAGCACTTTGAAAATAATTCTGTTAAAACTATCCTCTTTGAAGAGTTAAATAATCAAGTGTAATGAAGGTAAGCGAGCAAATAGGCCTCTATAACAGGTGCATCTCATCATTTCACACAACACTAAAAATGCAGTACAACCTATAACCTACGTCTATTTAAAATTTAAACACCGCTTTTCTAAAAACTACAATATTAAATAGCACTTCTGGTAAAGACATTCTTTTTCATTATTTAAAAGAACTATGCTTTCTATGTGAAACATTTGTTTTCTATATAATCTTCCAAAGTCATTACCTTAGGTTTGACGTTTTATTGACATTAATATTAACTACAAATAATTTGAGTAAATATACACATAATGCAGAAGACAGCTTAGAAAGAAGAAGCACTATAGAAGAATAAAGACAAGTACCAACACCAGTGGAGTCAATTTGACTTCCAGTATTTCCCTCCTTGTTTCCCGAATCTCAGGCTGGTGGGAAGCGGAGGCAGATCTTCGGGAACTTCTAGGTGGCCGACCAGGGGACCGGGAGCGTGACCTTGACCGACTCCCTCGACTCCCTTTGCTCCCCCGCCGTCTGGAGGGAGAACTGGAGGTTGAGCCACTTTTCCTTTGCTTAAAAGAAGTTAAAGGCTAGGGAAGAAAAAGAAGGAAAATGGCTTCACCACAAATGATAATCCACAGAGACAGACTCAACTGCTACCGTTAACTCTGAACCCACCACGGAAACCACGGGGCCTGAGACTGGCTCAGATGAGGCCAGGGAAAGAGGCTGCGGCCATGATCCATCTCTCCTAAGACAAATGTAGCCCTTCCACTCCCGGCTGCTTCCTGAAGGTGTTCTGCAGAAACACTGTGTCTACTCTGAGCTGTACACACTCCCAAGTCTTCACAGGAAGGGTTAAGATGAACATGATGAAAACTGAGACCACAGGACAAAACAAACTAGAACTCAGCCAACACACAAAAAAGGAGTCCCACGGTTTCACTGTGAACAACCACTCGAGCAGATCCTGAAGACAAAGGGCAGGAGTGGTTTCCGAGGGCCCTGCGCTCCTGTCCTCCCCGACCCCAATCGCTCCTGCCACTGCTTCTAGGGATCCAGAGCTGGAGAAGGAAACGCTGTCCAGGCCAACCCTGTCTTACATTGCCCTGGAGCTAGAACAGCCTTTCTATTTCTTCAGTGACTGCAAACAAAATAAACATTGCATGATACGTGAAAACTACCTGAAATTCAGACTTCAGTGTCCATAAATAAAGTTTTATTGGAACACAGCCACATAAAGTTTTATTGGAACACGGCCACGTCCATTCCCTTCCATATTGTCTGAAGCTGCTCCTGCACTACAGAAAACGCATGGCCTGGCCCAGCCAACACTGTTTACAACTTGTCCTTTGCCAGACCCTGGTCTAGAGCACACAAAGTAGGATCCAAGAGCTGCTGGTTACTGATCGGCACTGAGCGAAAGAATTGGTAACAGGTGGACAGAACTGTCATAGCACTTTGACAACCTAACTTAGTGTCTGTTGACTCTTACAATAAAAATGTGTGGCTTTTACTGAGGATGTCTTTTCATTTTTCTACTAATTCATTTTTGTAAAGTATTTGTATACCATCCATCAGGCCCTCACTATATGGGCTGAAAAGCCATGGGCTGGACTCAAACCTATTTAATGGCACTCTCAGTTAAGCCCAAACCCCTTGACATGAAAGATAAAAACCCTTCCCGTGCAGCCCTGCTTATCCCGCAGCCAGCCCGACCATCACACCCTTCCAGCAGCATCAACTTCGTCATTCCAGTCTGTCCTCAGCACCTGGTCCAGGCTTCAGCTTCCCCGACACCTGGGCCATTCCCTACCCTTGATGTGCTCGGTCCCACTCGCAGAATACGTGCAGCCCACCGTGCAGGTCTACCTTCCCCAGTAAACTGAGCTGCTGGGGATCGAGGCTCTGTGCCCTCTTCATGCATTCCCAGAGCCCAGAACAGCATGTGACCCACAGCAGGAACTTGACCCAGAGCCAGACCTAACCACCCTGCCTTAGAAACCGCACTCACTGTAAACACTCCCCGGGAAGCCAGAGGCGCGCTTACCTTGATGTCACTCTCCTTCAATTCCAGCTCAGTTCCATCCTTGTATTTTACGGTGTAGAGCTGAGATTTGCCATCATGACTCAAAATCTCTACTTCATAATAAAGCGAACTCCCGGGCCACCGACCTCTTACCACTTCACCGTCCGCAAACTTCCTACTTGGCATTTTCTAAAATTAGACTGAACAATTTTAAAGAAAAAAATTGAGTCAATATGTGCACAGTTATGTTTATATTTTTTTCCATAGGCTGATCGCGAAGCTACAGCTTTCCAGATTTTCTTAATAAATGGTCAAAGTGAAGGGCCAGAAGCGTTTCTAGAGGAAAGGGGTACAACTCCTTAAAGATGAGAAAACTGAAGTTTAACAAAAGTAAATGGCAGGAAACAGCACTTAGGACAACACAGCAGCCCTTTCTGCCACACTGTGTCCCATGTGGAATCACTACATAAAGGCTGAGTTAGCCAAAGTGGCACAAGTGACACCAAGGATTAGTTATGACAATGTATGCAGGCATCAAATAGTTGCTCTAATGCAAAATGCTACCCACCTACAGTCACCTTATTTCCTGCTAATCGAAAGTCAAAGCACAGTCTCGCACAGGACACATTTGCTGACTGTGTATTTGCATAGTTTTACAAAAGTTTTTAAAATGCTTTCAATTACATTTTAATAAATTGCCTTTATTGAAAACAGACTAGGAAAACCAAAAATGTGCAGCTAATATGCCAATAACCCATCAACAAGAAAAATCATTCTAAATTTAGAATGAATAGCAAATGTGGGCGTGATAAGCTTTTGATTCTTGGAGCCAAAGCCCAAATGTCTACCGAGTAACTCTGCCAACCACCCACGCAGAGCAGCACCACCTGGCCATCGTCCAAGTTCCCCTCTCTCAAGCCCGTGGCAGACACCGACCCCCCAATTACAACATTCTCTTCCACTGAATCAAAGCCTGGCCCACGAAGCCTGGGATCTACAACACTCCAAGAAGCCACCAACAAATCTGTGAGCAGTGTCACTTCCACGAGGCCTGTCCACCATCTGAAATGTCAGGTGACTGCTGGTGCCTCCAGCTCCTGGTGGTCACGCTGCTCCCTCTGCTGAGCAGCAGGTCCACCACCAGCACCTCCGACCCTCCAACACCATGAACCAGCCGGCGGGGGGCCGCTCCGCTCCAAGAGGCAGACAGCAAGACCCATGTGGGGCGCGCTAAGTCACTTTCAGCTCACCAGCAACGCGACACAGGGATGCACATTCCTGTCGGAGCCCACGCCCTCAGACCACTGGGAGGAGGAAGCTGCCCGACCTGGGCCCCCTGGGAAAGCCTTTCCTGAGCACATCTCCCCGCTGTTAATCACCTGAGAAAAACCTGCCCAAGCTTCACTGGTTCAGATAGCTTCTAGCCAGACAGCAGCCAGTCTGTAGATGAAAGAGAACACAAGTGCTTATCTGGTGATTGGGAGATGTCAGCCAATTACACATTAGGTAAGAGCCTGCTTTCTTCCCAACACCTGAGATAGCATCAGTGGGTAATGAAGGGGTGTAGGCTTGAGGTATGAGGTCAGGCCCAGCCAAGGAGTCACCCTAGGGGCGGGCACCTGAGCAGCGGCCAGCTCTGGACAGGCAGGAGGGGCACAAAAAGGGAAGGTGACAACAGCAAGCTCTGCCTATGTCAACACTGAGCCTCAAGCCTCCAAGTGCGAAGAAAGAGGAAGGAAATGTGCCCTACTTCTCTCTTCTCGTGTGCCCCCTCCTCCTCCCTGGGCTCCCCAAAGTCAATCCACCGTCGAAAGTGCTAGTTCTACACTGCTCAACCCGGGTTTGAAGAAGGCAGTTCCTACAATGAAGACTTCAGGGCTACCTGTAAAGGCCCGTGAGCAGATTCTTTCTGGACCTTTACAAAAAATGTCATTTTTTGGACATCTTTGCCTTGCACCTATGACACAGTGCACTCACAGTACTGTGCAATACTGAACACAGGTCAAGGCCAAAAAGATTTTTCTGTTACCCATTAAGTAAAATGGTTTGAGTCAAACAAAGTAAGCCATCTGGTGGATGCATGCTATGTCTTGAAGCTTAGTTTTAAAAAAATTTACTTAAGAGTTGGGACTTGATAGTGATCTTTCCTGACAGATGCAAAAAAGAAACCAGGGGGCCTGCGCTTCAGCACAGCGGGTAGAGCCGCTGCCTGCAGTGCCAGCATCCCATATGGGCATGGGCACCAGTTTGAGTCCATGCTACTCCACTTCCGATCCAGGTCTCTGCTCTGATCCAGGCCCTTTGGGGAGTGAACCAATGGATGAAGACCTTTCTCTCTGCCTCTGCCTCTCTGTAACTGCCCTTCAAATAAATAAATATTAAAAAAAAAAAAAAAAAGGAAGGAAGGGAGAGAGAGAGAGACACGAGAGACAGAGAGAGAGAAAGAAAAGAAAAAACAAAAGAAACCAGCACTCTGCTTGGGAGACCACTGTCGCACATACAAAAAAGACGAAGCCAGCAACACACGGACTCCTCCACTTTGCACAAGATCCACACACAACTGCCAGATGGGCGGATATGGTGCAACTGCATCCTAACATAATCTCCTGCAGGCCCAGAGTAGGACGCAGGGCCCCAGACACCTGCGCATGTCATTAGGTATTCGCCAGAGGGAGTGAGGCCGACAAAGATAGGCTTCTCTGGGCAAGGACAAGAGCCGCGGGTGCTCCGAAGGAAAACCCGTTTCCTGAACTCAGTCACCAGGAGTAGCAGCCTCTCCTCTCTTTAGCCGGCGGCTTGCGCCAGTGTGTTACTATTTATCAGTGTTACAATCCTCTGATGCCTTTCTCTGCTGACGACTGTTGCCGGGTCTTCCGGTCATTCCCTTCACTTTTACCAAGCTGAAGGTGCCTGCAACACCTGCGCCGACCAGCACGAAGCACGAGCCCTGGCCTCGCTCCCTCCCGCTGCACCCAAATGCCAGCTTCCCGGCCGTACTGGCAGAGCGGCCTTCTACCCTTCCCACTCCCCAGAAGGCTCTCGGAAGCTAAACTTGTCCTGGAATTTGGCCAGGGCCAAAGCAAGCCCCCCCACCCGCTCCCCCAGCCTCCCCTCGGAGCAGTCCCCAGGTGCAACCCCGGCCCGCCGGTGTCCGCCCAGGGGGCAGCAGCGGGAAACGCACACCCGCGGCGGGCCGAAGCCCCGAGCCGCCCACGCCCGGCCCTGAGCGTGTCCATTGTGTCCCTCTCCAAGCATCGCCGGGCAGCGCGGCGCTCAGCCAGAGCGCCTGGAACAAGGCCCCGCGCGATCAAGTGCTCACTAAGTCACTAAGTGCCCCTTGAGGCTGCGGAAGGCGCGAGGCAAGCTGTCACTTCGGGGCGGGAGGACTGTTTTAACCTTAAAAGGCTGGAAAAAAAAAAGAAGAAGAAGAAAGAAAGAAACAGCATCGCGCCGCAGCAGGAGAGAGCAAGCCACCCAAACGTCCGCGTTCTGAGGCCGCCGGGGCCAGGCACCACACAGCCCCGCGCCGCCGATCTGTCAGCGGCGCTCGCCCACGGGACAAAGGCGCCCACCCCGCGCCGCGCCGCGCCGCGCCACCGCGCGCCTCCAACATGGAGGGAAACGTCCGCGGTTCAAAACCCGCCGCTCCACTTCCGCAGCCGCCGGCCGCCCAGCGAGCAGGCGGAGCGGGAGGGGAGAGCAGCGAAGGCGAGGCCGCCGCGCCAGGCCCTGCGCCCGAGGACCCCGGCCCCCACGCGACGCCCGCCCCTGCCTCCCCCCACCCCTGGCTGCCCCTCGGAGGCCGCGCCGCGGGGAGCGGGGAGCCGAGAGCGGGCGCCGGGGCGGGGCTGGGGGCTCACCTGCGCCGGGCTCCGGCGGGAACTCACTCTGCGCCGGGGAAGAGTCGCGCAGCAGCACCTCCGCGGCGGTTCCGCGCGCGCGACGCTGCCCGCCGCGCTCTCGCGCCCCGCGGTCCCGAGGCCCGGGCGCGCGCGCACCTGGCCCCGCCCCTGGGGGCCGCCCAGGGCTCCCATTGGCCCCTCGGCGTTTTGAATCGTTCCTGGCGCCGTCGATTGGCGGCGCGCCGTGGCGCGTCCGCTCCGCCCCGCCCCGCGGCTCGGCTCCGGAGCCCCGGGACGCCGGGGCATCCGAGCGGGCGGGTCGGCGCCTGGTGCAGCCCGCGGGCATGTTTGGCCCGGCCTTATCTCGGCCGCCCAGGCGCCCTCTCAGCCCACGGACCGCGCGCTCCTCGCTTTTACCCTCCTGGCGTTTCGCAGGGGAGAGTTGGGGGTCCGAGGTGGCTTGGCAGAAGAGATTAAAAAAAAAAAAAGCTTGGAAGAAAATAATAAATTCGTATGGTGATAACGAAGGTTCTGAGCCGAAGGTGCTTCTGGTTAAAATGGAATGAGGGCCGTTCTTAGCGCGAGCTACGATGCCGTGGCTCCTGAGGCGTCCGGGGGCAGCTGGCCCGCACGACGCGGGGCCAGAGGCGGGAAGGCCCGCAAGCCTGGCTGTAACGGCCCCCTCCTGGCTCCCAGCCCCTGTCCCCCCTGCAGTCTACCATCATTGCGTGGCTGGCTTCCTTCCTTTTGAGGTCGAGAGTTTAAAACAGGCCGGTCGGGCTTCCCTGTTTTGCAGTGTGGTTTTAATCAGAGTCTTTCTCAACCCACTTACCAAGGACACCTAAGTGGATTTCTGCTTCGGAAGCGCGAGTAGGCTTGTTCTAGCCTAACACAGTTACAAAACACTGAAGAAAGCAGGCGGATACGTAGGGCCTCCTCAGTCACTCGCGTTCGGTGTGAATGAGCTCATCAAAGTGCCCCCCCCTCCCCCCCCAGGAAATGCGAGAACGAGATGAAGGCCCGAGCTGGAAACCAGAAGCCTCCTCGCCTCTCCTGTAATCCTACCCGCCTGTCCATCAAGTAGCCCCCTCCGGGGAGGAATGTCTCTTCCCCGGGGCCCTGGGGTGGGCGACGCCTGTAGCCGCGCCCCTTCCAACCCTATAAAAGAGGCGGGCAACTGGGCGGGGTCTTCCTTCGTCAGAGGACCCCCCCCCTCCCGACCGGAGCAGCTGCCAAAGGTGCCCTTCTCTCCACCTCCCCTTCCCTATGCCTGGTCTACCTCTGGTCTACGCCACACCTCAACTATGCTCAGGTGTGTGTGCGCTGTCCCGCCTTCGTTTTAAAAGGCATTTCTGAATTCATACAGAGGGAGAGACAGACACTTCCACTGGGTCACTCCCCAGATGGCCACACCTGCTGGAGATGGGCTAGTCCAAAGCCAGAAACTTCTTCCCGGGCCCCAGCATCGGAACCATATTCTTCTGCTTTCCCAGGAGTATTAGCAGGGAGCTGGATTGGCAGTGGAGCAGCCAGGACTTGAGCCAGCACCCATATAGGATGCCAGCATCACAGGCCGTGGCTTTACCGGCTAAGCCACAGCGCCAGCCCCTGCTGTCTCACTTTTTAAGTAAACTCAGTACTTTGCGCCCTGTCTATGTGCCTGTACTTAGCATGCTTCTCCAAGCACAAGAAGGCAAGGGCCTGGAATAAAATTAAGTCCCACATCTCCCACTTCACTAAGAACAGGCCCTGACATCAAACTGCCACCACGGTCACAGAAGTTGTTAACAGAAATGCACATTACACTTCCAGGTCAGAAAACCCTTGGGAGTTTTGGCAAACCCCTAAGTCTCAGTTGCTTCAACCCCAAAGGCAAGGTAACATTAACACCACTTCGTAGAGCTTCACAAATCAAAGTGCTACACCAGGGCTACAGGGACCCAGCATGGATACCATACGGAGACCTAAGCGATGCTGCTGTCCTTCTTCAAATGTCCCACCCACAACCAAGATGTCATTGGATTTCCCGAGGGGACAAAACAAGTTTTACTTTAAAAATAGCCCTCATTTTAAAGGTCAAGTTTATGACATGTTGTCATAAAATAAAGTCATAGGGCTGGCCTGGGGCATGGTGGGCTAAGCCTCCGCCTGCAGCGTCAGCATCCCATGTGAGCGCAGGTTCGTGTCCCACCTGCTCCACTTCCGATCCAGCTCTCTGCTGATGGCCCAGGTAGGCAGTGGAAGATGGTCCAAGTCCTTGGGCCCCTGCACCCACATTGGAGACCTGGAAGAAGCTCCTGGCTCCTGGCTTCAGATCAGCCCAGCTCCAGTGACTGCGGCCATTTGGGGAATGAACCAGCAGGTGGAAGAACCTTTCTCTCTGTCTCCCTCTCTCTGTCTCTCAAATAAATAAATAAAATCTTTTTTAAAAAGTCATAAGATTGTAAATTACTAAAGTCAGCTTAGTTAACATTATACCTTGCAGATTACTGAAGACATTTTTTAAAGATTTATTTAGTTTTATTTGAAAGGCAGAGTTACAGGGAGAGGGTGAGACAGAAAGGTCTTCCATCTAATGGTTCACTCCCCAAACGACTACAATGGCCAGAGCTGGGCCAATCAGGAGCCAGGAGTTTCTTCCTGGTCTCCCACACAAGTGCAGGGACCCAAGCACTTGGGCCACCTTCCACTGTTTTCCCAGGCTATGGCAGAGAGTTGGACCAGAAGAGGAGCAGCTGGGACTTGAACTGGTACCCATATGGGATGCCAGCAACACAGGCGGAGGTTTAAGCTACTACGCCACAGTGCCAGCCCCATGAAATCATTTTGAAAACAACTGATTTATTTTCAAAAATAATAAACTTAAAAATAAAAAACTGACAGATCTCAGAGAAACTAAGCAATAATTACTGTTCATTTCTAGTGAGTGCAATGAAGTATACCGTGAAAACTCAAACATCGAAGCCACAGTTATACACTGTTATAATTTTCTTTTTAACAATCGCTGAAAATTGTGTTGATTTGGAAGTGGAGACTTTTCAGATTTCACTCTCAAAAAGATGCTTTTCAATCACAATTAGCAAGCTGCCAATATTCAGAATGTATAAACTCAAAGTCCTTTAAAGATGCTTGTCTTGGGCCCCCTGCTGGTCATGCGGCCAGGAGTGACATCAGCCCCCTTCTCCATCTACTATGGGGGCAGCAAAGCCCCATCCCGCTCAGCCCGGAGAGCAGCCAAGAACTCCCCACAGGCCAGGAAATCTTTCTGTACGAAAGGCACCCCGGGGGGTCTAGTCCAGTCTGCTCCCCAGAGCCTCCTGGAGCTCCAGCCTGAAGCAGGTCTGGGTGTGAAACCCAGCTGCTGCGGCCTCCTGCGTTGCTTTACAAGGCTCACACTTCCACTCCGGAACCTGAGCAAGCTTCAGTCATGATGGAAGAGAGCTGACAGAAACACACTTCTGCCGTCATTCGATGTGCACGGCTTCGATCCACCGGGACGTGGAGCTCACGATCACCATCAAGCATTAAATCCGTCCGTCTCAGTAGCAGCTTTTATTTGAAACATCCACACTTGTGTGTACTTTAGCACTCATCCTCCCTTTACTTTATTATTTATTTGAAAGCATAATTGGGGGGGAGAAAAAGAGAGAGGGAGAGAGAGATCTGTCTACTGGTTCACTCCCCCAAATGGCTGCAATGGCCAGAGCTGGGCCAGGCCAAAGCCAGGAGTCTGGAACTTCATCCAGGTCTCCCACATGGGTAGCAGGGGCCCAAGTACTTGGGCCGTCCTCCACTGCTCTCCCAAGCCATTAGCAGGGAGCTGGATCAGAAGTGGAGCAGCCGGAACTCAAACTGGAGCTCTGAAAAACGAAAGCAGGTGTCCCCAGTGGCAACTTAGCAGGCTGTGCCACAATGCCACTCCCCACCATTTTTCTTAATGATTGACTATTTTAAATGTTAAATATATTTTAATTAATTAATTAGAAGATGAAATTATTTGGATAGATCCAAGTGTATTGCTATTGCTGCTTCAATGTGGGAACTTTAAAAGCCAAGGTCGGGGCCATCGCTGTGGTGTAGCAGGTGAGACCTCTGCCTGCAGTGCTGGCATCCCATATGGGGGCCGGTTCAAGTCCTGGACACTCCACTTCTGATCCAGCTCTCTGTTATGGCCTGGGAAAGCAGTAGAAGATGACCCAAGTCCTTGGGCCCCTGCACCCACATGGACGACCCGGAAGAAGCTCCTGGCTCCTGACTTTGGATTGGCTCAGCTCTGGCCATTGCGGCTTCTGGGGAGTGAACCAGCAGGTTCTCTCTTTGCCTCTGTAACTCTGCTTTTCAAATAAGTAAATAAATGTTTAAAAAAAAAAAAAAGCCGAGGTCTGCGTCCCTTGGTAATAGTGAAAGAAAAGAGCAGTGGGAGCTGCTGTGGTGATAATAATAACTCACCCTTATTTATTCCGTTCTTACCTCTGCCAGCTGCTGTTCAAAGCACTTCCTGTGTTTAAGTGATTTCCCTCTCCCTGACAGCTGACTGAGGTAGGTGTATCGCACTGTAGTGGAGAAATGAGGAGGTTAAATAAGTCCCCAGACTTCCCCAAGGCTGGCTGGTTCCAGAGTCTGCACCCAGCTGTGCCACGCTGCCTCTCTAACCAATTTGCAAACCCCTCACCGGGGAGTTTTTCAACATGCAGATTCTCAGGCCTAACCCTGAAGCTCTGGGCCTGCCCAGCTGTTTTGGATTTATTAAGCTGCCCCGAGGATGCCAGTGCAAGCTGGCTCGAGTTTAAGAATCCCTGGGAGCCAGCCTCATGTCACAGTGGGTTAAGCCACCACCTGCAACGCAGGCATCCCTATCCAAGGCCCAGCTGCTCTGCTTCGGCTCCAACTGCCTGCTACTGTGTCTAGGAAGGCAGTGGAAGGTGGCCCTGGCCATGTGGGGGACCTGGATGGCCCTGGCTGTCGTGGCCATGTGGGGAGTGAACTAGTAGATGCAAGATCCCACCCCCTCCCTCTCTCTCTCTGCCTTTCAAATAAATAAATAAATCTTACATTAAAAAAAGAAATCCCTGGTGACATTAAGGGTTCCTCTTGTTTCACAGTTCCCATCTGAGGCTTTAAGCCATCTGTTTCATTCACAGACACGCTGGGTGGCTGCTCTCACAAACCTATGCCACACCCAGTGCCGTCCCAGGGGAGCTGATGTTACACTGGGGCTTGGATTAAGGGTCCAGGCTGATGGCCAAACTGAGGAGACTGGCAGAGAGGCAGGTAGGGTCCTTTGGGGGTGGGCATGGGTGCTGACGCAGCCTCCCTCCCCGCCGGCCAGGGCATACAGCTGCACACAGCTGCACTGTTCACATCCGTCTGTCTCGGCAAAGTGCACTTTCTTCCATTCCGAAAAATCTATTTCTTTCTTTCTTTTTTTTTTTTTGGGGGGGGGGACAGGCAGAGTTAGACAGAGAGAGAGAGAGAGACAGAGAGACAGAGAGAAAGATCTTCCTTTTCCGTTGGTTCACCCCCCAAATGGCCGCTACGGCCAGCGCTGCGCCAATCTGAAGCCAGGAGCCGGGTGCTTCTTCCTAGTCTCCCATGCGGGTGCAGGGCCCAAGGACCTGGCCATCCTCCACTGCCTTCCCAGGCCACAGCAGAGAGCTGGACTGGAAGAGGAGCAACCAGGACAGACTCCGGCGCCCCGACCGGGACTAGAACCGGGGCTGCCGGCGCCGCGGCAGAGGATTAGCCTAGTGAGCCGCGGCGCCAGCCTGAAAAAGCTATTTCTTTACTGGCTGTAGAACTAATGTATTCTTAAAATTTCAAAGGATCATCATTTCCTTTTCATTTTTTTAATAATCAAATATGAAAATGGTTAAGGAAGTTTAAACCAGAAAAGGACACTGAGAATCAGAGCGGCAAATCCATCGTTCAAAGCAGAGCCTTCGTGACTCCACAGCACATTTTCCACGAGAGTTCGCAGAGTAACCTGTGCCAGCGAGATGGCCAAATGCATGATAAGCACGTGGGACCTTCGTGTACGTTCTTTCTGGCCAGGCTGGAGAGGGAAGTAGAATTCAGGACCAGAATTTACTAGACTGTAAACTCGATTATAGTTCGTTGTTTTCTCTTTCTTTTTTGAGAGGGAGAGGGAAAAGGCCCCAAAGGCCCACAGGGGCTGGCACTGGGCCAGGCCAAAGTCAAGGGATGGGATTCAACCCAGGCCTCCCACACGGGTGGCAAGCACGAGCCATTACTTCTTCCTCCCAGGGTCTGCATGAACAGGACGCTGGAATCAGCAGCTGGAGCCAGGTTCTCTGATGTGGGACATGCGCAGCTTAACCAGATAGCCTGAACGCCTGCCCCTAGACTGTAATTCTGGTGAAAGCAGGTCTAGGGCTCTTTTTTCCATAGTGCTTAGCACATAGCAGGTGACTATTTGTTGAGTTGATTGACTTATTTGTTGGTTGATTGACTGTCTGATTAGATGGAGAGAATGTGGGAAGAAGCTACACCAGAAGTGAATGAGAAGATTGGAGTGATGACCCACAATAAGGAAAAGACCGTGAGGCTGGCCTTCCTATCATCCGATCCGTGAATCCGCCATTGCTGCGTGGACAGAGTGGCTGTGGAAGTGGCCCTGGGTCAGGAGCGCAGCGGCTGTGACTCTTGTTCTGACACAGGCACAGCCCTTCTCTAGAAAGTTCTCTCAGTCTTTATATCCGCCTCGGTAAAATGCAGGTAGTAAGTGAACCCATTCTACAAGGTAATAGGTTGGATGCAATTGTTCACGTTCAAAGGTATAGCAGACGGCAACAACTCTTAGTGTAACTTTATGGTCACAGGGTCGTTGTGTGTGATCCCTTGTAAGTAGATGAAAGAGTGCTTTCAACAGCAGATGTGTCAAAAAATTTGAATACTTTAGTTGTGTTTTATCTAAGCAGCCTTTGAATCCTCCTGTACCGCATATTTATAGCCGATCTTCAGCCTTTTTATCTATTCTAGTCTACCTGGAAAATCCAATCCACGGGGTTAGTCTTAAAATGTAAAAGTCCTTTGTTCAAGAGGTAATTATTATTCAAATTTATTTCATTTTTAATACGGGTTTTTAAAGCTATTCACTTATTGTGTGAGAGTTACAAAGACACACACACACACACACATACACACACAGATTTTTCCATCCACTGGTTCTCTTCCAGATGGCAACAACAGCCAGTGCTGGGCCAGGCTGAAGCCATCAGCCAGAAGCTTCACCCAGGACCAACAATGTCAGTGCCACGGGCCCAAGCACTTGGGCCATCTTCTACTGCTTTCCCAGGCCCAGCAGGGAGATGGATCGGAAGTGGAGCAGCTGGGACACAAATGGGCACCTATATGGGATGCCAGGGTTGCAGGCAGCGATTTTACTTACTATGCCAAAATTCTGGGCCCTGATTCATGACTTTTAAAATTGCTTTTTGGATATATTAGGAGTCCCAAAATATTTGTCTATAGGAAGAAAATTCAAGCTGGGAGGCATGATACAGGAAAAACCTCTGAACACTTGTCTTAATGGATCTTTGGTAGGCTTAACTCCCTGGCTTCCACTCAATACCGGTTACTTCCCACCCACTCCACCCTCCAGCTCTGCAAACCTCCTGGTGGGTCGCAGAACAGCCTTTTACTGTCATAGCACTTGGGTCGCCTCCCCCTTCTCAGAGTGGCTGCTCTTGCTGGTCCCCTGTGTACCTTCCAAGGGCACTTTCCACATACACATGTCACAATGCTCCTGGTGTAGGGGCCTCCACACCCTTGGAAGACACAAGTGTAGTTTATTCCTCTTTGTATCTGTTCCCATTAAGTAAATGAGTGGCTTAGTAAGTATGAAATTCTGTCATATGTGTTCTCCTAATGCCACATGGTACTAAACGCCCTCCCTTTGGGGCTAGGGACCGAGCTTCCGCAAAAGTCCCCACCAACCGAAGCGGACCAGTGCAGCTTCTACCGCAGGTGCCTTTCTTGTCCTGGGCACAGGCCCTACTGCCCCGAGTGGGGGCTGTGTTCTTCCTTTGCTCTGGTCTTGCACTTAGCTCATCCCTCCTAAGGCCATCTATGTAGTCAATTTTTTTTTTTTTAAGCTGCTGCTGCGGTTTCATGTGAGAGTCAGACACAGAACACAGGTGCGCGGTTCGCACTAGCACAGTTGGAGGGCGGCCTCCTGCTCCACTTCCCACCTCGAGTGAGCAATCGAATGTGCTGGTGTGTGTCACGTGGAATTACATCTTGCTCCACTGTGGACAGACATAAGGCTCAGTTCATCTTCAGCGCTCGGGTGTCTGCATCGGTGGCTCTGAACCTGACACTGCAAATACACAAGCGTGCTGGCCTTCAGGAAATGCTGGAGCAGTTGACACGGGGTGGGGGTGGGGGGTGCTCATGGCTGTCGAGGCCCCACTGTGTGCCGCTTTGCATTCCTTGCCTTATTTGGGACTCAGATCTGCTCAGTGACACAGGTGTCACCCCCACTGTTAGGATGGGAGAACTGCGACTCCGAGAGGTCAACAAACTGGCACACGTCCACGTCCAGCACATAAATGCTAGAGCAGAAATTCCAACCCGGGCCCAGGACCCCACAGCAGAGGCGCTTTCCGCCTGCTGACTCCATCTGCGCTCCAGAGCAGCCTCCTGGTTCTGCTGCCATTGACTTCTAGTCGCCACACGCAGCGCCTGTGACAGATCCCACTGTCATGTCAGCTGGAGACCCCCAGGCTGATCAGAGCACAGCTCAAGGGCGTTGTCTTCATTCTGGGTGCAAAGAACACGCATCCCTGCCCTGCCTGAGCTCTCCGCACGTGTGAACTTGCCCTTGGCTCTCACCCCCGGGGTGCTTTCCTCCATGACCCTTTGACCACGGGCTGGCCACGTTTAATCCTGAAAGCCCATTCCGCATTCTACAGGACTGCCTGTAAGTCTTCCTTTCCAGGGACTGGATAGAATTTTCACTTCTAGGGGCTGGCATTGCGGCGCAACAGGTAAGGCTACCACCTGCGATGCTGGAGTCCCACATGGGACCAGTTCGTGTCCTGGCTGCTCCGCTTCTGATCCAGCTCCCAGCTAAAGGCCTGGTAAAACAAAGGAAAATGGCCCAAGTGATTGGGCCCCTGCCACACACACGGGAGACCCAGATGAAGTTCCTGGCTCATGGCTTCAGCCTGGCCCAGGCCTGGCCATTGCAGCCAGCTGGCAAGTGAACCAGTGAATGGAAGATCTCTCTCTCTCTCTCTCTCTCTCTCTCTCTCTTTCTGTAACTCTCACTTTCAAAATAAATAAATAAATAAATCTTTTTTTAAAAAAAAGATATTCTTTTGCTTGCTTACTTTCTAAAAACATTTTCAAAATTTATTTATCTGAAAGGCAGACAGAGACAATCAGAAAGTGATCTCCAATTTGCTGGTTCACTCCCCAAATGCCCCCAACAGCCAAAAATGGGCCAGGTGAAGCCAGCAGCTGGGAACTCCATCCAGGTCTCCCACACAGGTGGCAGGGACCCAAGCGCTTGAGCCACCACCTGCTGCCTCCCCGAGTGCACTTTAGCAGGAGGCTGGAATTGGGAGCAGAGCTGGGACTTGAACCAGGCACTCCAATGTGGGACGCAGGTGTCTCCAGCAGCATCTTAACCACTGCTCCGGACACCCACCTCGTCTGCTTACTTTTAAGAGAGAAAAGGATGCCAGTGATTCCACTGCTCTGTTAGGCAAAGCAAGTCATGTTACTCGGGACTGGGGTTCCTGCATTTCTCCAGGATAAGTCTTCTTACCAAACAAAATGCCGATCTCAGGTCTCCTTTAAGCTTATTTAACTCTACACAGATGGTTTATACATAATTATATTGTTAAAATTGCAGTAAAGTAGCATTTTCCTTATGTGATATAATAAAAGGAAGTCTATCTTGGAACATCCAGAAAGATCCCACTTATAAAATACCAAGAAGAGCAGGCTGTGAACCCGCAAAGCCACATTACAACAACACACTTCCCAAATGTCATTTCTACAAACATATTGCTCCTCCCCTTTTTACAAATCTTCATATCTTTTTCCTATTTTCTGATGTTCTCTGTGTTCTTTTGCCTGGCCCTCAAGAGAGCTCATATTGCGCCATCAGTCAAGGCCAACACACCCCATCGTGACCGAGAGAGATGCCTGCATCTTGCTTGCTGGACCTGCCTGGAGACGGCTCCTCTCCCTGACCAAGGTGGGCTATCCAGTCTCTATATTCATTTTTTTTTGACAGGCAGAGTGGACAGTGAGAGAGAGAGACAGAGAGAAAGGTCTTCCTTTGCCATTGGTTCACCCTCCAATGGCCACCACGGCCGGCGCGCTGCAGCCAGCGCACCGCGCTGATCCGAATGTAGGAGCCAGGTGCTTCTCCTGGTCTCCCATGGGGTGCAGGGCCCAAGCACTTGGGCCATCCTTCACTGCACTCCTGGGCCACAGAAGAGAGGTGGCTTGGAAGAGGGGCAGCTGGGACAGAATCCGCCGCCACGAATGGGACTAGAACCCCGTGTGCCGGCGCCGCAAGGCGGAGGATTAACCTATTGAGCCACAGCACTGGCCTCTATATTCATTTTTAAAAAGAAACACCTGTCCTTATGCACATATTTTCAGCTCATGTGCCCTCTGGACAATGGATAAGCCTGTGGGACAATACTATAGTGCTGACCATGAATTTTCACTGTTGTTGTTACACATTAGAGTGCCTGGATTCAAGTGACCATGAATTTAAGAGGATGTAGCTCCCTTCCTTTCTCCTAACTCATGCTCATTGTACAGTTTTGCAGGTAAGCAGTTGGGAAACAAAAGCATTCCAAGTTCAATACTACATCTCCCTTTGAAATACATGCAGATTAGTGGTGGGGCTGGGGGTGGGGGGTTGTTCGTTCAGTTCTGAGAATGGGGACAGTGCGGTGGCATAGCAGGCTAAGCCTCTGCTTGCGGCATTGCTATCCCATATGGATACAGGTTTGAGTCCCGGCTGCTCCAGTTCCAATCCAGCTCACTGCTAATGTGCCTAGGAAATCTGTGGATGACGGCCCAAGTGCTTGTGCCCCTGCAACCACATGGGAGACCCAGAAGAAGGATCAGCCCAGCTCCGGCCATTATGGCCACTTGAGGAATGAACTCGAGGATAGAAGACCTCTCTCTCTCTCTCTCTCCCCCTCTGTCTGTAACTCTGCCTTTCAAATAAAAATAAACAAACCTTAAAAAAAAAAAAAAAGGAAAGAAAAAGCTGAAGGAACAGCTGGTGGAACTGAGTCACAGAACAGACAGGGACTTTGGAGTCAGGGACATCTGCATGTTAACCCTGATTCCTCCACCTACACACGGAAGCTTAGGCAAAGTACTTAATTTTATGTTCAGGCTATTACTTTATCTGCAAAAATGGGAAAAATCACACCTTTCACAGGGCTGTTAGGAGGTTTACACACTTAAAAAGCAGTCATTTGGGGCCAGCACTGTGGCATAACAGGTAAAGCTGCCACCTGCAGTGCCAGCATCCCATACAGACACGGGTTCAAGTCCCGGCTGCTCTGCTTCTGATTCAGCTCTCTGCTGTGGCCTGGGAAAGCAGTGGAAGATGGCCCAAGTCCTTAGGACCCTGCACCTACATGGGGGACTGGGAAGAGGCTCCTGGCTCCTGGCTTTGGTTTGGCCCAGCTCCAGCCATTGCAGCCATTTGGGGAGTGAACCAACAGATGGAAGACTTTCTCCCTCTCCCTCTCCTTCTCCCTCTCTGCCTCTCTGCCTCTCTGCCTCAACTCTGCCTTTCAAATAAAATAAATTTTAAAAAAGCAGTCAATTAGCCAGCGCCGTGGCTCAACAGGCTAATCCTCCGCCTAGCAGCGCCAGCACACGGGGTTCTAGTCCCGGTCGGGGTGCCGGATTCTGTCCCGGTTGCCCCTCTTCCAGGCCAGCTCTCTGCTGTGGCCAGGGAGTGCAGTGGAGGATGGCCCAAGTGCTTGGGCCCTGCACCCCATGGGAGACCAGGAGAAGCACCTGGCTCCTACATTCGGATCAGCATGGTGCACCGACCGCAGCGTGCCGGCCGTGGTGGCCATTGGAGGGTGAACCAACGGCAAAGGAAGACCTTTCTCTCCATCTCTCTCTCACTGTCCACTCTGCCTGTCAAAAAAAAAAAAAAAGGCAGTCAATTAATTGTTCTGACTCACTATTTACTAATTCATTCATTTAACACATATGTATTGAGCTCTTATGGTGGAAGAAATTTGGAAACAATATTTAAAATGAAATGTTAAACAAACTCCAGGAGTGAGTGCCTGGGATTTTTATGCTGGCCAACATGGAGTGCGGTGTAATGAGAGGCAAAGAGAAGCACACTGCTCTTGAGTTATTTAAACCAGGCTCTCCCACAAGGACCTACCCGGCTGCAGTGCAGTGAGATACCAGGAGACCTCGGTGGAGACGGCCGGCTGCTGTTCCTCACACGGCCTCCCACGGGCAGAAGGCTGTGTCCAGCTCCCTGCATCGCTGCTGGTGGCTGGAAACCACCACCCCGTTACTGATCCCCACGGGGCTGGGGTGGCTAAAGAACTGAGCGCTCTGCCATCCCCGCAGTGGGAAACGTCTTTCCCATTGCCAGGGTCTGGCTGTGGCTCGAGGGGGTCCCCAGGGGCTCCTGTGCTAACACTCAGACCCCTTTCTGCGGTATTGGGGGGGGGGCTTCCCCTGACCATGGTGCTTAGAGGTGAGACTCTTGAGAGGTGACTATGAGTAGGTAAGGTCATCATGCTGGAGCCCTCATCCTTTCTGGTACTTGGTAATATGCAGGAAAGTGGCCAGAAGACACACAGGCACCACTTCGGGACACCACCCACAAGGGGCCATCAGCAGGTGCAACTCCAGCTCCTTGATCTCGGACCTCCAGAACCATGAGCTACAATTAACCCCAGGTATTTCATTGTAGTTATGCAAGACAGGCTGATGTACCCAGCTTTTGGAAGTATCTCAGAATCTAGAAATGATGCCCCTACCTGTACCTATATGTAGTGCGTGGGCCATGTGTGATTGTGACATGCAAGGAACCAGTTGGCAGGAAGTCCTTCATGTTCCGTGAGCAACACACACCATGGCCACCCTTGGCCCTGCCTTTTAAATACATTTTGCAGTAAATACTCACTGAGTTGGCACCAGGTCCTTTAAGACCTTACCCAAGGTAAGTATCACCTGGGGAGGGACCTACAGCTCCTGGGAGGAAGCACTTGGCTCAGTTTGAGAGGGGATGAGAGACAGGTGCCTGCCAGGGTCAGCCATCAGGCTCAGACTCCTAAAGGTCGCATTGTCACCTATGCCAGGGTTGAAATGAACTTACTTTACCCGGCCATATGCTCAGGAGCACTTTATGACAAATTCTGCTCGCTGTTGGTAAAATGTGGGTCCTTTTTGATTGTTTGAACGTGCCAAATGTTAGAAACGCTCAATCAAATGCGTTAATCATTAGTGGCATCCCTGAGCTCCCTCTACTGGTTCTGCCTCAGCCGGTTGCAACAGCGGCTAATTCTGCTTAGATCCCTTTCAAGAAAATAGCAATTTACAACCCACAAACAGATGATCAAACAACGAAGCACAGGACTTGTTTTAAAGGAGCTGGAGGTCAGCAGGCACTCCCAGGCAGGATTTCCACTGCATCGCCTGTCCCACCCTCAGCACCGGCAGATGGTGCACAGCTCAGAAACTTCCAGAACTAGCTCCTGCAAGTAAAGAGGCCAGGATCCTTTCTGTTTGTTGTCCATTGGAGGAGTTAAGAGAGAATCAGTATCTGACCCCTTTTTTTGCGTTTCTAGACAGGATGAGCCAGAAAAAGAGGCTCCATTCGCGTGGGAATTTCTCAGGCTTGGCAGGCTAGGAGGCACTGCCTGTGTCCCAAGGCTCCCCTGGAAGGAGGTGGGCCCTGCTCAAGACACTGTCTGAGGCACCTGCAGGAGCCCTGCCACCTGCCAGAGCCTTCAGAGGGCTGCCCAGTGCAGATGGCCTGGTAGCCAGAGGAGGGACACATGTTGGCTAAGAGGGACTTGTGTGGCACGAGCACCCTCGCAACTCATTGTCACCAGCGCATGGGATAGCCGGGCAGGCCTCTTACTCCACACTGAAGAAAGGCATTATTGGGACCTAGCATGTGGCTGGCAATGCCAGCATCCCATATCGGTGCCAGTTCAAGTCCCAGCTGCTCCACTTGCAATCCAACTCCCTGTCAATAGCCTGGGAAAAGTGGAGGAAGATGGCCCAAGTGCTTGGGCCCCTGCACCCACATGGAGACCCAGACAAAACTCCTGGCTCCTGGCTTAAGCCCGGCCCAGCCCTGGCCATTGTGGCCATCTGGGGAATGATGGAAGATTCTCATTCATTCATTCTCATTCTCTCCTCGCTCTCGTTTCCCCCCTGACTTTTAAATAAATAAATAAATCTTTAAAAAAAAAATAGCAATAGGCACTATTCCCCCACCGTACCGGTCTTTGTGCCATGTCATGGCAGAAGCCAATAAAGATTTGTCGGGTGGATAAAATGATGAACACACGCAGGGAGACAAAAGGGAGTGAGGAGAGAGGAGCAGAGAGAGAAAGAGCAGCCCCGTGAGAGCCGGGCGGCGCACATGCTGAGTGTGTGAGTTACGAAACCACTGCCTCCCAGGGTCTGGCCCTACAGGCTGTCGGGACTTGTCCTGGGAAGCTGGGTTCCCAGCCAGGCCACCCCACAAGGGGTTCAGGAGTGGGTGGTAGGCTGTATATCCTGGCATGACTAATGCTAATTAAGGAAATGAGAGGGTAGGCCCAGGCTCACCCCATCCACAGGCCCACCCGTGGTAACGCCTGAGCCCATAGGAAGATGCCTGCTGGCACCTTCCACTTCCCAAAACTGCACTAGGGGCCAGCATTCCACCTGCAGTAGCTCTGTGGGCCTTTCAGCAGCCCTGTGATGTGGGCACGTTTATCCCCATTTCACAGATGAAGAGACTGAGTAGGGTGACTAGGCCTGACTGCCACAAGTGATCAGAGCCCCACCCCTACTCCAGGGAGCCAGCCTAGAGCAGCTCAAGTCCCCCTCAGCTCCCCAAGGGCTGTCTCTGTCTCTTCAGAAACCCTGATTGTAATCCCAGCCATGATGGTGGCTTAATGTGGCTGCTGGCTCTCGTGACCTTGGCGTCCCTCTCGGTGCCCACCTGGAGCTGTGCAGATGGCACTTAGGACACTCTCTGCACTCTGTCTACAATCCCAAGAACAGGCCGCTCCTGGGCTCTCTGACTTTACAGAAGCCCCACTCCAAACTCTTAGCACCTGGCTTCTGTCTGAAGGCTTTCTCAGCAGCTGCCCTGGAACCCAGGCTATACCAGGGAAGGCACAGAAGAAACCCAACAGCTGTGGCGTGGACAGGGCCCAGCATCCGCGGAGTTGGCCCATTCTGTACTTCAAAGGCCTGGGGCTCCTGAGACTGGCTGGGGCTTCTTACATCAGCAAGGCCTCCTTTGGAAGCAGAGTGCGACCCAGGGAGTGGCTCTGACACTATTGTTTGGGCTCTGCTTTTCACATCCTGAAAGAAACGGTCGTTGGAGGTCACGCACGTGAGCAGGAAGTGGGCAGGGCCTGCTGCACCGCCCGCTGGTGAACCAGGGAGGAAACAGAGAACTCGTAACCCCTGCGGTTAGCTTCTGCTGCAATATGAAAACCAGGAAGCTGCTCTTACAACAGCCTGGCGCGGGAGGGGGGGGGGGGGGGAGCCGTCCGGGTCCTCCATGGCAGGCACCCAGGGCCTGGCTGCTGGCAGAACCCTAAAGCTGGGGAAGCCGTCCCCTAAAAGTACCCGTGTCATCAAAATGGGACACTCGGGAGAGGGCCTGCAGGAATGCGACCGGAGCAAGTCCAAAGCTGGGCTCTCCACAGACTAGCAGTCCCGCCCTGTGGTTTAACCTGACATTGATACCAGTCAGTGCCTGGTCTGGGCCATTTCAGCAGGGGCGACGAGCTGGCTCTGCGGCTGCGTGAGCCTGTGGGCAGCCCCAGAGAGCCGGAAATCACCACCTGAAGCAGTGTCAGCTAAGCAGCAAAGTCTGCTGGTGCCGTGCCCAGGCTGGGCCGCAGAACCTTCTCCCGGGAGATGGCAGAGCATCAGCAGTGGAGCACCCTGGGAAAGCCACCAAATGCCCTAACCCAGGGACCCAGGCAGGGGGCGCATCACTGCTCTCCAGGTGTCCCGGGACCACCAGGGGGAGAGAAAACTGGAGCCAAAAGCTGCTCCCTCCTAGCTCCGAGAGCTCCCTCAGCGCCGCACCTGCCCTCGCCACCCCTGGCTCAGCAGGTAGAGAAGACAGGAAAAGCACGAGTAGGAGCAGCTCTGCCACCCTTGCCTGGGAAAACAGCTGAACAGGAACGTGCACTGCGTTTCCCCGGAGTTTCTCTGGGTTCTAATAGACACACGGAGCGGAAGCCCCGCCTCCCAAGGCTGTGTGTGTGAGTGACTTCCTGAAGAAGCCCCCACCCCCACCCCACCCTGTGTAGACTGCGGCACCCCCAGGGTACACTTCAGAGGCACTTTGATCTTAATTAGCATGCTGGGATATTAAAATAAACACCCACACTCCCAGGGCGGGAGAGGAATCGGTGCGCCAGGAGCACCCCAGGAAATGGAGTTCTCAGGGGGCAGGGACAGGACAGGCCAGCGAAGGCCACCTGGAACTTCTGGGTGAGCGGGGGTCTTGTCTCCCCTCTGCCCAGCGGCCCCGGGTGTCTCCTAGAAGCCTGCCTTCCCCAGCTTCGGCCCGGCCAGCTCTGTCTGGGTTCTGAGAACTGAGGGCCTGAGACACGTGGGGCCAGGACTGACTCAGTCCCCAGCTCCACCGCTCCAGGGACAACATGCATTTTGCAAGCAGTGCACAGGCTGTGTCCGCCGAGACCCCTAGCTCCTGAACTCTGTGGTCTGGCCAGAGGGACCTCCTGGGAGGAAGCGGGCGTCCTAAGTCAGGCCCACAGGGGAGCTGGCCGGCTTCTGCCTCCCTGGCCCCCTGGAGACCCTTCCCAGACACCTGGGTCTGGCCCCAGCTGCACACACCCCTGGTGCCATCTCCTGGAAATGTATTCGGCCCAGGAGTCCTGGGCCATTGACGAAAGGCCCGGTCCCAGGGACCGTGGTCCTCTGCCATGAAAAGGCAGCATTTCCTGTGACTCACAGAAGCCTCCCCTTGTTTTCCCTTCGCTCTCCCACCCCGCCCTGGCTGAGGTTTCGGGAGAAGGAAGCCCGGTCCAGTTGTTTTCAGCCTGTGTGTGCTCTGTGGTTTGCAAAGGAAGGGCTCAGAGCCAGTGGGGTGGCGCAGCGGGTAAAGCCCAGTGCCAGTTCAAGTCCCGACTGCTCCGCTTCCCATCCAGCTCCCCGTTAATGGCCTAGGAGAGCAAGGAAGATGGCCCAAGTGCTTGGGCCCCTGCATCCAGAAACCCGGAAGAAGCTCCTGGCTCCTGGCTTCTGCCTGACCCAGCCCTGGTCAGTGTGGCCATTTGGGGAGTGAACCAGCAGGTGGAAGACCTTTCTCTCTCTAACTCTGCCTTTCAAATAAATAAATAAATAAAACTTTTAAGGAAAAAAAAAAATGCCCTTCCTTCCTGCAGATCTGTGAGTGAAGGAGCCGGCCCCAGGCACCGAGCTGAGACCATGGGGTTATGCCTGAGGAAGAACAGTCAAAACACTCATCATCTTCTTTTCAGTCTCCATTTGCCTGGATCTCAGCTTAATTCAACAGAATTTGTTAAAAAGGAAGAAAGTCGGCCGCCTTGCGGTGCCGGCACATCGGGTTCTAGCCCAGTCGGGGCACCGATCCTGTCCCGGTTGCCCCTCTTCCAGGCCAGCTCTCTGCTGTGGCCAGGGAGTGCAGTGGAGGATGGCCCAAGTGCTTGGGCCCTGCACCCCATGGGAGACCAGGAGAAGCACCTGGCTCCTGCCATCGGATCAGCGCGGTGTGCCGGCCGCAGCGCACCTACCGCAGCGTCCATTGGCAGGTGAACCAACGGCAAAAGGAAGACCTTTCTCTCTGTCTCCCTCTACTGTCCGCTCTGCCTGTCAAAAAAAAAAAAAAAAAAAAAGGAAGACAGTCACTCCACCACCTTAATTCAATGACAGGCCCACCCGTGTGCCACTCCTGGGCTGGGCGTTCACCTGCTGGGCTCACAGAATAAGTCAGAAGCAATCCTTGCTTGTTGGAGTCTGCACTCTAGAGCAGAGTTGGGTGAAGGAGGGGAGGCAGGTGCACGTCGTGACCTTGGGGTGCTTATCTGAGTGTGCAGGCACACCCTTCCAGCCCTCACCCGCCTGCCTCCTGTCCGCTGGATTCCCAGAGCACCTGGAGGAATCAGGCGACCTGGCAGGTGGCTCCAGGTCCCCTCCAAGGTGGAACACGCTCCTGCCACATCCCTCACAGCTCTCCAGAGTTCCAGAGAACATGCCTTCCCAGTGCTGTGGAGTGGTGCCCACGGTGGAATAAACTCTGCCGTGACCGCCACTTCACATCAGGGACACGTTTCCGGAAGTGCATTGAGAGGGGACCGTGTCTGTGTGCAAACACCATCGTCTGCTTAGGCAAACTTAGACCTCACCGAATGGCAGTTTCTGTGTGCTCCCCCAAATGCTCATGGAAGGAATTGGGGTTCAGATTCAGTCTGGGTGATGCCCCAGAATGCCCTGGGCGGCCTGCTCTCCTTTCTTCATGACCACACACATGGCTGTGGTGTAATGAGAAGCCCTGTGAACAGGACATGCAGAGAAAGGGGAGTGTGTGTTTGTGGCGCAGTGGCCTTTTGCTGCCCCCTTCGGAGGACAAGTGACCTCAGGAGACTTGAACCTGGGAGGCTGCACGGCTGGGAGGGAACCATCCCTCCTGAAACCTTTATTCAAAAAGATAGACAAGTTTGTAAGAACTGTGCCTGCCAGCCAGCTTCAGGCTCCGTCACTTTGTCCCCAGCTGTTGGAGATGGTCTGAGGGGAACAAGAGGTAACGAGAACACGCTGGGGTAGGCGTTTGGCACACTTCCCCCATCAGAGTGAAGGGTTCAGTGCCCAGCTCCACCCGTGACTCCAGCCTCCTGCTGATGCACACCCTGGGAGCAGCCGTGATGGCTCATGGGATTGGGTCCCCGCCACCCACATGGGAGACTCCTGGCTGCAGCCCCTGCATGCTGTGGGCATTTGGGGACCACAGAACCAGTGGGTGGAAGAGTTCTCAGTCTCTCTCTCTCTCTCTCCCCTTGTTCAAATTATATATATATATATATATATATATATATATATATATATATAATTCTTTAAAGGTCGCCCAGGAAGGAAACAGGGGCCTGCATGGATTCCCTGCTCAGGGTACCTGCTGAGCACGGTGCCCAGCTGGTCCAGCCATTCTGGTACCCAAGAGCCGCCCAGGAGCAGGTGCTTCCCAACTCACAGCACTGTGTAAGTGTCTGTGCTGCCCGCACCTGCCACTGGGTCCCCACTTCACTCTGGGGACACCAGCCTTGGCGTCCAGCTGCTCTGGCCACTGCCCAGCTCGGTGCCTCCCTCCTGGGTGGATTCATCAAGAAAGAAGAAAGGGAGCCTTCGGGGACCCGAGGTGGGCAGTAAAGAAGCAGTGGAGCAAGACAATAAAGCCCAGCACTTGTCCTCAGGGCCTCGTAAGGACATAAAAGGTCAGTGGGGGTGCAGTGGGGCACAAGGTGAGGGCATCTTCTCCCTTCGAGCTCGGGGCTCCACTGGGGAGGGGTCAGGCCTCAGGACCCCCAAGTGGCCTGGCTGATCCTCCCAGAAGGAGCCCAGCTCAGCCTGAGGACACTTTCTGATCCCCGTGAAGTCTTGATTTTTTTCACCAATATACGGGAACATGCTTCTAACGGCCCTCCCTGTTCATGGCAGCAGCATCACAATGGCCAACGCGTGTAAGCATTCCAGCTGTCCATCAGCTGCTGGCTGGGTAGACAGAACGTGGCAGTCACGTTCCTGGGCTACGACTCACCCATAAAAAAGAAGGAAATTCTGATCGATGCTACAACATGGGTGAACCTTGACATTATGCTAAGTGACTTAAACCAATCACAAAAGCACAGATACTGGGACCAGCACTGTGGCATAGCTAGTTAACCTGCCACCTATGGCACCAGCATCCCATATGGGCGCCGGTTCGAGACCCGGCTGCTCCACTTCCAACCCAGCTCTCTGCTATACCCTGGGAAAGCGGTGGAAGATGGCTCAAGCACCTGGGCTTGTCTCCTAGTTTTGGACTGGTCCAGCTCTGGCTATTGTGGCTGTTTTGGGAGTGAACTAGCAGATGGAAGATCTCTCTCTCTCTCTTTGTGTATCTCCCTCTGTCTTTCTGTAATTCTGCCCTTCAAATGAATAAATAAATAAATAAAACCCTAAGAGGGTTTATTTATTCCTCTCAAAAGAAGACATAGCTCCAGGCAGCCCAGGACGCCCTGTGGCAGACCAGCCCAAGGCTGGTGGGAGGGGGTCGCAGGAACCTGCCCAGGGGAGGTTCCCTCTGGTCATCCAGATCTGAGTGGAAATGTCATCTCCTAAGAGGTGGCCCCTGTCACCTGACCTAAGGTGACCCTAGGTCATCACCGTCCTGCCTTTGCAGTGTTTCGTGGCGTCGGACATTGTCCTATCACTGGCTTTCCCCTATTAGAGTGCAAACTCCAGCAGGCAGGGACTCAGCGCACGGCAGGTGCTCCAGGTGCCACGTGAACGAAGCTCCAAGGCTGTGCACTTTTACAAGTTCCTGCAGAGACCCAGAAGTGCACTCGGGCAACATCCCACGGCCCCCAAGGCCAGTTTGTCAACAACATCTCCCCCTTGGGATTCAAACACACACGTCCCAGCCCTGAAGGCAGCCGGGGAAGTGAGAGGAAATCAAACAGTCATTTGACACAGGCTGGCTGTGCCTGTCTCTCCCACGCCTCCCACGCCTCACGTCTGGAGTCTGGAAACCAGAAGCAGCACGGCCCTCACCCAGGGTCCTCAGGGAAACAGAAGAGACCTTAAACAAAGAGCGACTCAGCACGAGATCATTTTTGAGTACTGTTCTAGACCTGAGACAGAGGCCAGGGTTCCCCTGAAGGTCATCTATTTATGCATCTCTGATAGTGAAAAGGAGACGGAGTTAAATTCCTCGCAAGGAATCATCCACCCAAGTGGATGCTGCAGGCACTCAGAGAAGACGGAACAACTCTGGAAAGATCAAAGGTGGAAGACTTCTTTTTATTTTTATTTTATTTTTTTTTTTTTTATTTTTGACAGGCAGAGTGGACAGTGAGAGAGAGACAGAGAGAAAGGTCTTCCTTTTGCCGTTGGTTCACCCTCCAATGGCCGCCGCGGTAGCGCGCTGCGGCCGGCGCACCGCGCTGTTCCGATGGCAGGAGCCAGGTGCTTCTCCTGGTCTCCCATGGGGTGCAGGGCCCAAGGACTTGGGCCATCCTCCACTGCACTCCCTGGCCACAGCAGAGAGCTGGCCTGGAAGAGGGGCAACCGGGACAGGATCGGTGCCCCGACCGGGACTAGAACCCGGTGTGCCGGCGCCGCAAGGCGGAGGATTAGCCTAGTGAGCCGCGGCGCCGGCCGAAGACTTCTTTTTCTTTTGAATTTCAAAATTTACTGCAAAGCTATAGCACTAAAGACATATCTATAGATCAATGGTATGGAACTGAGAATCAAAAAACACACCCTCGCATTACCAATTGATTAATGTTTGACAAAGATGCCAAGGCAATTTTCAATAAATGGTGCTGGAACAACTAGATATCCACTTGCAAACGAATGAAGATGGAACCGGGCCTCACAGCATGCACAGAAGTTCACTGGGGGAAGGCATCCGGCACAGGGGTTAAGAGGACGCCTGGGACAGGCACACCCCACACCGGAGTGCTTCAGCTCAAGGCTCCGCTCCACTCTGACCCGGCTTCGTGCCACTGCGCTCCCCGGAGGCAGCAGGTGCTGGCCCAAGTGTTTGGGTCTCTGCCACCCTTCAGGAGACTCGGATGGAGTTCTCAGCCCCTGGCTTCAGCCAGGCTCCACCTCTGCTGTCACAGGCACTTGGTGGGTTAACCGGTGACTGGAAGACTTCTCTCCCTCTCTCTGTCTCTTTCTCTCCCTTATGCCTTTCAATTAAAAAAATCTTTAAAAATTAATTTAAAATGGGTAAAAAAAAAAAAACACCCAAATGTAAGGGCAAAAACCATACATCTCTTTGAATCTAAGCATAAATTTTGTGGCATCAGAATAGACATTCTCAGATGTGATACCAAAAGTATAAGCAACCAAAGGCAAAACACAGAAAACCTGAACATCATCCAAATCAAAAACCTCAGTGCTTCAAAGGACACTATCAAGAACATGAAAAGATAACCCACAGAATGAGAACAGTCTTGCCAATTGTGTCTGATAAAAGACTTGTCTTCAGAATATACCTGGAACTCTTAAACCTCAATAGTGGAAAGACATATAATCCAATACAAAATTGAGCACGGGATCTGAATAGCCATTTCTCCAGAGAAGATACACCAATGATCAACAGGCACATAAAAATCTACTCAGCATCATTCAGGCAAATGCAAATCAAAGCCAAGACGGCTATACGGCTATGACCTGAAAGACACACAGTAACAGGCACGCGAATTAGCACCACACACACTTGGGGGGGGGGGGGGGCATTGTACAACTACGTTGCCACTTTGGCAAACAATTGAGAAGTTTCTCAAATATGTAACACAGTAACCAGGTAAGGCATGGGACTCCCATGCATGTAGAGGAAAGAAAACCTTGTACACAGCTTTCACGACAGCATCAGGATAACAGGCAAAGATACAAACAACCGCTTGGGTATTCTGCCCAGCTGCCAAATGCATAAAAAATGCAGGGCCCCCATTCAACAGAATATTATTTGACCACAAAATGAATGATATTGGTACAAGAAGGGTGCATTACTTTGCTTAATGAAGGAAGACCACACAGTGTAGGATTCTATGACAGTGAAACGTGCAGAACAGGCTGCTCTACAGAGATAAACGGTAGATTAGGGGCTGTGTGGGGACAGGAGGGAGGCTTGACTGTTAATGGGTACAAGGTTTCTTCGGGGAGTGATGAAAATGTTCCAGGCGGCTGCACAATCCAGCGAGTACACTAATTTCTGAATTCTACAATTTAAATGTATCCGGGTATGCTATGTGAACCGTATCTCAATGGGGCCCGTATCTTCTTTAAGGAATTACGCAGGAGTGGGGGCACCTGGGAGGGTGAGAGACCACCAGGAAGGGGAGTGCAGTAGTGCAGGGGAAAGATGAAGGCCTGAGCTGAGGCTGTGGCCTTGAACAAGACCTGAATCTGGAGATGACGTAGAGCCCAGAGCACATATGTGCCCATGTGTACATGTGCGCGTGGGCCCATCAGCATGTGTGTTGGTGGAGGGACAGGAAAGACCACTCATGGATCCAATGCTATCCATTTGGCCACTCGCATTATCTCATTTAGTCCTCACTTTAACTACAAAAAGGCACTGCTTTTACTCTGGGAAACAGGCAGAGAGAGGTTCAGGAACCGCCAGGTGGGAAAACTGGGATTTGGGTCGCAGGTGCACCTTCCAGGCCTGCAGCCCTCTGAGCCCAGACTTCTCAGCTGGCCCTCCAGCAGGAGGTGGGCTGCGGAATGCAGAAGGAGGGGTCAGGCTCGCAGGAAGGGGCTAGGTTGGTGTTGCCATGGAGATGCCCCGGTAGTGAGTCCTACAATGGGTCACAGGAACCAGAAGCTTTAGAGAGAGCCAGGCTGGAAATGACAGATTCCAGAGCCGCTACCAGCTCCGGTCCCTTGCAGTGCCTCCAGATGCACCCGTGCTCTGGGACCTGCACCTGTCGCCTCCCCTAGGGAAACGGTCCATCTAGCAGCCACGCTGAGTCCACTCCCTGCCCCAACCCACACCTCTCACTGGTATCCCATGGCTTCCACAGAGGGATTTAGCTCAAGAAGCAGAACCGGGTGTGGGGAGGAGAGAAGGGAGGGGTGGGGAGCAGAGCAGGTGGAAGAGTCAGAGGGAGGTGGGTGTGGCAGGTGAGGCGGGTAGAGGAGGAGAGTAGCAGGTTCGATGGTCTGAGGGAGGTGGGACAAGAAGAGCCAGAAAGACACCGCGGCTCACTAGGATAATCCTCCGCCTTGCGGCGCCGGCACACCGGGTTCTAGTCCCGGTCCGGGCACCGGATTCTGTCCCGTTGCCCCTCTTCCAGGCCAGCTCTCTGTTATGGCCCGGGAAGGCAGTGGAGGATGGCCCAAGTCCTTGGGCCCTGCACCCCATGGGAGACCAGGAGAAGCACCTGGCTCCTGCCTTCGGATCAGTGCGGTGCGGTGGCCATTGGACGGTGAACCAATGGCAAAAGGAAGACCTTTCTCTCTGTCTTTCTCTCTCACTGTCCACTCTGCCTGTCAAAAAAAAAAAAAAAAAAAAAGAAGAAGAGCCAGAAAGGAACCACACCTGAGGTGGTCTCGTGCATCTGCAGGGCCGTCCACTCCTTGTTGCAGCCCGGGGTTGGTAACAGCGACCCACAGGCCATATCCTGCCTGTCTCCTGTTTGCGTGCAGACAGTTGGTTTTGGAACACAGCCCGGCTGTTGCTGTCTGTGGCTGTTTTTACACTTAAGTGGCCAGTGGAGCTGACCTTGTGGCCTGGACCCTCACAGAGCTGTTTGCTGCCCCCTGCTGTCGGCAGTGCTCCCTCACAGAGGGATTCCAGGGGGTGTGGTGGCTCAGCTGCTGTCCTGATGAGAGCTGATGCCAGCCTGCATTAAGGTAGTCAGGATTAACCAGGCTTCCCCACACAGGGACAGCAAATAAAATGCTTTGATTCAAGAAAGCAGGTGTTTAGTGATTGACATTGGCTCAAATGATTGGCTCCCTGCCACCCACAGAGGAGACCTGGACTGAGTTCCAGGTGGGCCCCCAGCCCAGCCCCAGGCAGTGTGGCCATCTGGGGAATGAACCAGTGGATGGAGCTCGCTTGCTCACTCGCTCTCTCCCTCTGCCTCTCACATACATAAAAGCATTTATTTTTTTATTTTAATCCTTTGATTAGCAGTGGCTTTCTGGAACACTGGGTTGAGAAGGATCCTCAGGATGTAGTTCGGCTCAGCAAGAACAATTTCAATGCGTCATTAACACGCGGGGAAGGGTGGAGGCATGGCCTCAAATCAAAGTATCTATTTCCACTTTGTCAAAAATAAATACTAGAACCTGGCCACTGGAATTTCTTCTCTGAAAGATGCTTAAAAATAAAGGATTTGGGGCCAGTGATGTGGTACAGAGGGTTAAACCTGTAGCACCAGAATCCCACATCAGAGGGCCAGTTCAAATCCAGCTGCTCCACTTCTGATCCAGCTCCCTGCTAATGGCCTGGGAGAGCAGCAGAACACGGCCCAAGTGCTTGGACCCCTGCACCCAGGAGAGAGACCTGGATGGAGTTCCTGGCTCCTGGCTTCAGCCTGGCCCAGCCCCAGCCATTAGGGGAGTGAACCAGTGGATGGACAATCTCCCTGTCTCTCCCTTTCTGTCACTCTGCCTTTAAAAATATATAACATAATTTTAAAAATAAAAATCTTCATCCTGGGATTGGCTCACATCTGAAAACTCTGGGGAATTCTGAGCTTGTTTTTCTTACGGCAGGACCAGGGAGCTTGCCCTGAAGGAGGAAATGACCCTGAGTGGGGTACAGCCCAGGCACAGAGGCAGTGGTGCTGGGGGCCTGGGGCCCTGTGCAGCCAGCGCCAGGCTCTGACCAGTGGTCCGTGCAAAGGGGGCCCAGTGGGCGGGGGACAGACACAGCCTGGGCACCCAGGAAGAAGGCGGGGCCTCTCATGAACCCAGGCCCAGCAGGGAGGCCACAGGGCAATTGGGCGACACTCCATGGACCAGCAGATAGACACGAGTGGGAACTGCAAGCTGGTGTGACGATGCCTGCTTAGCTCAGCCTGGGGAGGGGACTTCAGGCCTGGTCTTTTTCTGAGGGCGCCCTGAGCCCGTGTGAGCGCAGCAGCCTGCGCTGGGGTTACGGCTCCAGCAGCAGCGGCACCCAGGAAGAGACACGCCAGGAACAGTCCCTCCCGCTGTCCAGCACAGACCTGCCTGCCCACTCCCTGTGCCCCATCTGGGCTCCCGGAGGCTGGAGACAGAGCCCCGGGGACGTGAATGGAGTCTGTGCACCACGGGGCCGCCCGGCCGGAGCCAGCGACCTCCCGCAGTTGAGTGCAGGGGGGTGTTCCAGGCCCAGCAAGGAGGGACCCAGGCGTAGGCTGTCGCACTGGGGACGGCCGGCTTCCTGCATGGCCACCTCACTGCCTAGGGGCTCACACAGCCCGTGGCCACCCATGGGGAGGTGTACCTCTGGCCTCGGAGGTGGCGGTAGTGCTCAGGGAAAACAGAAGACGCCCAGGCATGCCCGCTCTGCACCACGTGGGCCTGTGACGCTTCTAAGGCGCTTCAGAGGCTTTGCTTGGTTCAGCCTCAGCATGACCCCTGGGGAAGCTGTGGGCTCCTGGCTCCGGGCTCCTGGGAGGTGCTTCTCTGTCACCCCGGCTGGCCAGCTTAGGGGGCGGTCTTGCCCTCCTGCCCCATGGGTGTGGCCCAGCCTGTCAGTCTGCAGCTGCTCCTCCCCGCCGGCCCATGAAGACCAGAGCTGCAGCTCTGTATGCTGAGCCTCCCTGATTCCAGGAGAGAGGGTGGCGCGGGGAGCAGGCCCTCAGCGGCAGGGACTCAAAGCCCAGCCTGCGGGCGCCGCCCTCCCTGCGGCTCGGGTGCTTGAGATCATTTCCTGTCTCACTTCTCTCTGGGTGGAGGCTGGCGGCACTCCTGCCAGGTGCACGGCCCTCAGAGGAGGATGGGGGTGGGGCGGGGCCGGGCAAGGCTGGAGAGAAGCCCCCCTCCCCCTGCCCAGGAGCAGAACAGAGCAGCCTGTTCCTTCCCTTACTACCCGGGCGTGGCCACACAGGGAGGGGCTCGTGATGAAGGTGCAGGATGAGAGAGGCCCCTGCAGCTTGGCCTCGCAGCCCCTGGAGTTCTCAGAGGCCACTGTGCGATGGGTGGGAGACCCAGGGTGACTGTCTCCCTTGGAGAAGGGAGGGACATGAGCCCTGGAAATCTGTTTCCCCGCTGGTCCTGAGATCTCCCAGGGGTTTCCCAGCTCTGAGCCCACGGTCGGGACTTGAACCCCCTGGAGCCTGTGCGGGAAGCTCCAGGAGGAGCAGCGTAGACTACGCAGAGAACTGTTTAGGGGTGGGGCCCAGAATCTGCCTCTTAGCACGCTCAGCCTACAGCACGAGACCGCCCCACACGGGTCCTCAACCCTTTGCCCCTGCTGTCCCCGCGGCAGCTCACTTCCACTCAGGTTCTGGCCACCCGGCATCCCCCGCAGCGCTTCACAAGGGAGTGACTTCTGTGTGGGTGTGTCCCAGCGCTGTCCCGGAACTACACTACAGAATTAGTACCTGGGATCTTGCGTTTGAGTTGGCTAAATCTAGCAACCCTGAGCCAGGGGCACCCCCCACCTCCCCGACACTCGCGTTTCCAGCCCTGCCCTCTGCTCCCCTCCCAGACAGACGCAGACACGGGGGGTGGGGGGGGTTGCAGGGGCTGGCCTGAGCACCCCAGGCAAAGCAGCCTCTGGGGCAGTCCCCGCCTGCAGAGCCGTGCGCGGGGATTTCTGGGCCAGGAACCAGGCCTCCTAGAGCCTTGCCCACTTCCTGGCCCCAGGACTCAGGCATCACGCCCCCTGCCGGCTGTGTGTCCTGGCAGGTGTGCCACAGATCACAGGGCCCTGGGCAGAGACGGAAACAGACAAGGCTCCCTGCCTCTGACCTCACCCCAGCCCAGGACCCAGGGTAACTTGGAGCTGGCACATGTCAGGGTTGTGAGGTGACCCTCCGATTCCTGACCCCTGGGACCTCAGAATAAGGCCTTTACAGGGGGACCAGGACATGACCGTGGGTCTGAATGCAGCATGATGGGCTGTGGCTGTGTCATAGCAGGTAAAGCTGCCGCCTGTGATGCTGGCATTCTCTATGGGCATTGGTTCAAGTCCCGGCTGCTCCAATTCTGATCCAGCTCTCTGCTATTGCCTGGGAAAGCAGCAGAAGATGGCCTAAGTGCGTAGACTCCTGCACCCACGTGGAAGACCCAGAAGAAGCGTCTGGCTTTGGCCTGGCCCATCTCTGGCTGTTGTAGTGTGAGAAGCCAGAGTCACGCCATGACAGGCTTCTCACAAGACAGAGGGCAGGCTAGGCCCAGGATGCGCCTGGTAGGAGAAGATGAAACCTGACACCGGGCCGTCCTTGGTCCAGCAGGACTGGGGGGGGGGGGCAACTAATGGGGGGGCTCAATATATGGCCATATGAGGGGAAAGGAATGTGGACATAATACTTGTTTGCCTGGGAACTATAAAAACCCTGGGAACAAAGAAAAGGGGTCTTGGTCTCCCAGCACTACACCAGGCGGGAGGTCAGGCCCCAGCATGCTGGACCTGTAATAAAGTCCCTTTGTTCTTTGCATTACGGTGGGTCTCACTGGTTCTTCCTACCTGGGCGGTCCGGGACACTTCAGTAGCCATTTGGGGAGTGAACCAGCAGATAGAAGACCTGTCTCTCTCTCTCTCTGTGCCTCCCTCCCTCTCTCTCTGTAGCTCTGCCTTTCAAATAAGTAAATAAATCTTTAAAGAACAAGGGGAAGGAGAAGAAGAAGCGACCTGGACCTCAGCATGTGGAGACGCAGGCAGGAAGCAGCCATCAATGTCCACACCTCGATCTTGAACTTCAGGCCTCCAGAGCCATGAGAAGATGCATTTTTGGTGTTTAAGCCTCCCCATCTGTGTCCTTTGTCACGATAGCCCCGGAGGCGCCAGGGACCTGGGAACCTGCTGGCCAGTTCAGCCCCCTCTCTCCTTTTAGCCAGGGGGCAGCTGCAGCCCGTTCCCCAGCAGGGGTCTTCGCAGGACAGGTCGCTCTGGGCCTGCTGCTGCTCTGCCTTGCGTCCAAGCCACAGGCTTGCCCCAGAAGGCCCAGCTCCACGGGGCGGCCGCGCGTGGGGGATACACGTAAAACAGCCTCGCTGTGGGCACTCGAGCATGGGCTGTGAGAATTTCACTTGTGAGCCGGAATAAGACTGTCAGGTCTTGTGGCTGAAGGCAAGACACCAGACTAACCAGGGTTAGAGAAGCACTTGTGGGCACAGAAATGAACCCACACAGAGGTCGCCTTCAGCGAGGCCACTAGCGCCCCAGTGGCAAAGACCATGGCTAGTTTCCCTTGGTGCTCCCAGCCCCCGGCACCTGGTACACAGTAGGTGCTCAGAACACACTGAGGACTTCCTCAGTCACACATAAACACCCCAGGCAGCAGAGAGAAGAGGATTCTGCGGGCTTGGACGCAGTCCCTGCCGGTGGCAGGTGCTCTGCTGTCTTCCCTCCCGGACCAGGTGTCCGTGCCTGTGCAGATGCCCGCTGCTGCGTGACCTGGAAAGCCCCCACGCGTGTCCTCTGTGATACTGGAGAGCCCCAGACCCCAGTGGGGCAGAACCCTTCATGGTCTCGGGGCAGGTGGCTGCACCTGCCCAGCGGCTCGGGGCCTCCGCACTGCAGCACCCGCCAGCAGTGCTGTTTGGGACTCCTACCCCTGCAGGCCAATGTCCTCAGAGGCCGGAAAAGAATCGAAAAGACGCGCCCTCCTCACCCCCGTCATCATCAGGGATCCCGGTGGTGGAGAAGGCTTGGATTCAGGAAGATGAGGACCAGTGTGAGGAACCACCCACCTGCACCTGCCTCTGAGCAGACAGCAGCAAGCAGCAGGAGGAGGGCCAGAGGTGACCGCTGGCCAAACCCAGATGTTCAGGTGGTCATGCTCCTCTTGTCAACACCAGCGGGAGGCTGGGCCCTCCCCAGGCGGGTCAGGGGACAGGGGCGCCTATGGCTGGTGATCTCTGCTGGAGGTAACTGGTGTGCAGAGAAAGGGTGCACAGACATCAGAGGGGACACACAGGGTGACTGGGACCCTCCACTCGGGCTGCAGGGCAAGGCCTGCCAGAGATTGGGGCACTCAAATCTGACAAGGTCACCCCTATGGGGGGAGGGGGCCTTCCTGCCCAGCCACTGCCACCTGAGCTTTGCCTGCCAGTCGCACCCAACCGCATGGGCTCCCTGCAAACCGTGCTGTGGCCCCAGGAGCTCCTGCTCAAGCTGTCCTCCCCAACGTGAGCCATGGGGTTCGGGAGTGGCCCAAAAAATCAACCCACCCATGGGGCAGACCCGTGTGGGAGAGGGGATGCTCTGGGCACGTGTGAGACACGAGAGCTGATGTCACTGGCTAGGAAGAACCCGGCTGCAGGACCCTAGTCACCCTGCCTGCCTGTGCGGAGGGGCCTGGCTTTGGCTGCCTCATCTTTTGAGCCCAGGTCATCATGCTCCCACCTCCCCCAACCAGTGACTGAGCACGGCGAGAGGACGGGGGCCTGACCACTTCCTGCCCCTGCGGGCTGCCACACCCACATCACAGCACACCCATTCCTGCCTCCCCCAACTCTGACTCAGGGTCGGCCTCCTGGAGAACCTAGTCTGCAGTACCCTCCTCCTCGCCACGTGCCTCAGTTTCCCTTCCCACATGGCACTCGTCCCTGCAGCTCAACACTGCCCCAAGACCCCGTGCAGTGTCCCCTCCCCAGGGAACTGCAGGGCCACGGCTGCACTGTGCTGCCCACACTGCCTGCCTTGCCTCAGTGCCCCTACAGAGGCCATCAGCGCCTCAATAGGGCTCCTCACGCCCCCTCCCTGGCCCCAGCAAGGGTCCACAGCCACATCATGGGGCTGCCCCTTCCTTCAGAGGGCAGCCCTGGCCAGTGGGACATTCCGATTGCAGAAATCTGCCGGCCTAAAGGCTCCATCATGGAAACCCCGGGCACCTCGAGGTCTCTCTTCCCCATAGCAGGTGCGCAGAGTCCCAGCCGATTCCCCGAGGACCTTCTGCCGGCTGGACCGACCCCTTCTTCCTGAGTCCCCTGCCGTCCTGGCCGTTCAGTCTGAGTACATTATGCAGTTGCCATGGTCTTTGGGAAGGGGTTAGTCTAGGCCTCACGCGGTGGGTTTGGAAGGAGAGATTTAAAAAGACGCACGTGGCCGGCGCCGCGGCTCACTAGGCTAATCCTCCGCCTTGCGGCGCTGGCACACCAAGTTCTAGTCCCGGTCCGGGCACCGGATTCTGTCCCGGTTGCTTCTCTCTCTCTCTCTCTCTCTCTCTCTCTCTCTCTCTCTCTCTCTCTCTCTCTCTCTCTCACTATCCACCTACTCTGCCTGTCAAAAAATTAAAATTAAAAAAATTAAAAAAATAAAAATAAAGACGCACGCTTCAGGGTTCCCCGGGCAGCGCTGCCGAGCGTGACCGCCAGGGGTCGCCCGAAACCGCCGCCCAGCTCCGCGACCTAAGCGAGCCCGTGGCTAGGCCGACCCTGGTGAAATGGAGCCCCAGGGGGTGATGGCCTTTTGAAAGGCTAAGTTACAGAGAGGCGGAGAGGGAGAGAAAGGTCTTCCTCCGCTGTCTCCGCAAACAGCAGCAAGGGCCGGAGCTGGTCTGCTCCGAAGCCAGGAGCCGGGAGCAGCTTCTGGGTCTCCCACGCAGGTGCAGGAGCCCAATCTTCCACTGCTTTCCCAGGTCATAGTAGAGAGCTGGATCGGAAGTGGAGCAGCTGGGACTCGAACTGTTGCCCATATGGGATGCTGGCACCTGCTCGGGGTGATGGACTTTGAATGAGTGGAAATGACGGTGCCTAGAGACGCAGAGCACGGCCCTTCAAGGCTACCGCAGCCGAAAATAAGGCCCGAGGCTGGCGCCTGTCCCCTTAGTTTCTTCCCAGGCACCTGCTCCTGACGCCCGCCCTGCCCAGGCCCTGGAAGCCCCCTGCTGACCTGTGTCTCCGTGCCCACGGCCTCAGACACGGATGACTCAATAGGAGCGAGCCCAGGCGTCCCCACGGAGTGGGGGTGGGGCAGAGCAGGCTGTGAATTCTGCTTCCCGCCCCTGGTTTTATCTGGGAGGAAACAACGCCCCCAGGAGTTTCCAGCAGCTGCTCCTGGGCCTTCGTGGTCCAGAACTGACGCTCAGGTCCTTGTCACACCAGGTCTGGACCTACACTCCTGAAATCCAGGGAGCCCGATTGAGACGTGGACAAAATACGGTTGTGCCAGCCGGGGAGAAGAGGGGCCTGGGGGGAGCGATGGGCGGGTTCTGCCGTGCTGCCTGCCTGCTGTAGACCGGCAGGGCCAGACCATGGACGGTGCTTGAAGATTTCTGGCTTCGCCTCCCGTGTGGCAAGAGCTGTAAAGGCTGCAGGAAGGGGCGTGTCCTGATGGCTGCCAGGCGCGGGCAGGGCGCAGGGCGAGAGAGGAGGAAGGCGAGGAGGCGGTCCTGTCCAGTGGCCCAGGACGGGGCGGCAGGGCTGCAGCCACAGGAGCACTGCCCGGGAGGCAGACCCACCGGGCTGACTCCTTCCTGCGCAGGGGAGCCACGCCCAGGAGCGGCCTGGAGGCGCCTTGGGCCGCCGGGAATTCATGGTGTCCTGGGGTCTTGTCCACGGCGCAGGTGCACAGGGCCTCTGGGGCTCAGAAGAGAGGACGGAGCCCTCTGCGGGTGGGTGGGAAGGAGGCAGCGGAAGACACGGGGAAGAGCGGCTCTCCCAGCGGCCTGAGAAGTGCCCTAGAAACAAACCCTTCAAAATCCCCCACGAAGAGCACAGCTGGGGCTGCCGGAGGGACACCCGCCCGAGCGGGGAGCGACCAGGACCGGGCAGGCGCCGGGGAAGGGCGGCCGAGCTGGGCTTCACCCCAAGTGGACTCCGGACTCCTAAAGTCACCGCCGCAGCTTCACTCGGCCTCACTCTGGGCCCTGACTGGAACTCAGCCCTAGCGGGAAATGTTCCAGATGCTTCCCAAACCTCCTTTCATTTACAAAATATTATTTTGTTTAGTTGAAGGGCAGAGAGAGAGAGAGAGAGAGAGAGAATCTTCCATCCACTGGTTCACTCCCCACACGGCTGCAATAGCCAGGGTTGGGCCAGGCTGAAGCCAGGAGCTAGGAACTCAATCCGAGTTCCCACCCAACGGCTTGGGCCCTCACCCGCTGCTCCCAGGTGCTCATCAGGAATTGGGAGTGAAAGTGAGACTCAAATCCAGAGACTGCAATGCGGGGTGCAGGGGCCCCCCAGGATGCCTTAACCACGGCACCGAACCTGCCCCAGTCCTAGCTGCTCAGCAGTGCAGTGTTGCTTCTAAACACATCGTCAGGCATCGTTGCGAAGGGCCCAGTAGTCTTACGGTCTGACCGCTCTCCGCGGAGCGCACTGTCCGCAGCTCCCTGACAAGCCAACAGACTCGCTGTCGGCCCTTGGAGTGAAACGTCCTGACTTGTGTGCAGACGCGAGTCTGTGCGACCTTGGGCAGGTGGGAGAGTAGCATGGGGTGTGCAGCTCACCCGACCGGGGAGGGGGGCGGGGGGGACAGGGTCCAGGGCTCACCTGATCCAGGGACAGGGCCCCTGTCCCAGGCCACGCCCACTTCTTGCTGGGCAGCAAAGTGCCCTGGAAAGCAAGTCATACCCTCCGAAGCGGGGTGAGCGGAAACTGGTCTGAGCCCATGAGGTGCATCCCGTCCGGCCCACAGGGAAGGGGTGCTGGGCCAGGGCTGGCTCACTCTGATAGTGGAAGTCGCCTTGGAAAGACTGCCCTTGCAGGGCCGGTGCTGTGGTGCAGCGGGTTAAAGCCCTGGCCTAAAGTGTCAGCATCCCATATGGGCACCGGTTCGAGACCCAGCTGCTCCACTTCTAATCCAGCTCTCTGCTATGGCCTGGGAAAGCAGTGGAAGATGGCCCAAGTGCACCTGCATGGGAGACCCGGAAGAAGCTACTGACTCCTGGCTTCGGATCAGCGCAGCTCCGGCCGTTGTGGCCAATTGGGGAGTGAACCATCGGATGGAAGACCTCTCTCTCTCTCTCTCTCTGCTTCTCCTCTCTCTGTGTAACTCTGACTTTCAAATAAATATATAAATCTTTAAAAAAAAAAAAAAAGACTTTCCTTGCTGAGGGGAAAGGGAAGAATTCTGAAAGGCAGGGTTGGGGAGGGCATGAAGAAAGATGTCTTCCGTCTGCTGGCTCACTCCCCAAATGGCCCAAAACATCCAGGGCTGGGCCAGGCTGAAGCCAGGAGTCAGGAGCTTCTTCCAGGCCTCCCACGGGGGTGCAGGGGCCCAGGGACTTGGGCCATCCTCTGCTGCTTTTCCGGGCCATAGCAGAGCTGGATCAGAAGTGGAGCAGCCGGGACTTGGGCCAGTGCTCACGGACGATGCCAGCATCACAGATGGGGGCTTAACCCGCTTCACCACAACGCAGGCCCCTAAAATGTCTTTAAAAAGAAAACCTAAGGGAGCAAAAGAGTCTGGAGATTTGCAACAGCTCCCGAAAAAAATGAAAAAAATTATCACTTTCCATACAAGACGAGGCGGGCGGCCACTTCATCAGCCTGGAGCTCGAGCCTCACCTCCCTCCCCCGAGTGGGCCTTCGTGCAATCGCCAGGTCACACGCAGCAACCGCTCCACTGAATTTTGAAGATGAACTCATCTCCCTGGAGGGAACGGTTATCTTTAAGGTACACTTGACCGATCCTCCTGGGTTAGAAACAGGGTCAGGTTATGGTCAGAGGCATGGTCTGCTCCTGTGTGGACGAAAGGCACTGCTGTGGTCTGCATGGGGTTTGGCTTCCCACCCCACGCACAGCCATCAGCTTGTGGTACTGCAGAGGTGGAGTTTGGGGGTGAGTGTTTGGGGGCTGGGGCTGGAGGGAGGCCTCTGGGTCGCCGGGCGTGTGCCCTGGGGAGGCGTTGATGGCCTAGCACTGAGTCGGGCTCAGCGCTGTCCGCTTCCTCTGCCCGCCTTCCATCACCCACCACCTTCATCCAACTCCAGACCAAGGCGGCTGCGGGGTCTCGAACTTCGAATGTGAGCAGCAGTAAACCACTTTCTCTCTGAGCAGCCTGGGTCGGGCATTGGGTATTCTGTTACAGTGATGGAAAGCTGCCTGCGGGAGGCGGGCTCGGCCGCTTCTAGCCGACACGCCCACAAACGCTCCTGTCACTCAGCTGTGTCTCTCCAAGTGGGTCAGTGTCATTGAAACTGAGCACAGGCGTGCACTACGACCCTCCAAGTCTATTCCTAGTCACGTACCCAGCAGAAACGCATCCACCTGCTCACCAAAGAACACGCTAGGCTATCCACAGCCGGGAGCCACTGTTCCACACAGCACACTGGAACGGCTGGCCCACCGGCACGCATATGTGGGTGAATCTCACACCGGACACCGAAGGGGAGACGCCAAGCCACCAAGCACAGACACGGGCAACCACGGGGCTGCTGGTCAGGAGAGGGCTGTGCCAGCCGGGGACGGTGGCGGAGAGGAATAGCAGGGGGCTTCTAGGGTCTCAGCAACCTCCCTCTTGATCCGGGTGCTGGCCAGATGGGTATGCTTAGTTTGCAGAAATCACTCGTATGTTTACGTTTTACTCCCATTGAACTTGCTTTCAAAAGAGCCAAAGGGTGGTGGGGAATCCTGGGGGCGAGGATTCCTGGCAGCAGCCCGTCCTCACCGTGGGATCCCAGCTGGCTGTGACAGGACCTGTCCCCCAGGTGCCAACACAGCCCTCTGTCTGAGGAGCAGAGGCAGGAGAGACCCTCCCCCGATCCTTGTGCATTACACACCACAGACCTGCCTCCTGGCTCTGGGGGGGGGGGGTGGGTATCAGGAGTGATGGATTAGTACTGTCATCTGAGAATGACAGACAGCTGTCACATCCCAGGGGGGCATTTACAAATAGCTTCAATAAACTTATCTTTTAAAAAAATGTGTATTTATTCAAAAGGCAGAGCAACAGCGAGAGACCTTCCATCCACTGGTTCACTTCCAGATGGCTGCTAAGACCAGGGTTGGACCAGGCAGAAGCCAGGAGCCTCCCCCAGGACTTCCACATGGGTGCAGGGACCCAAGCACTTGGGCCATCCTCTGCCTTCTCAGGCGCATTTGCAGGAAGCTGGATCAGAAGTAGAGCAGCAGGGACTCAAAATGGTGCTTATATGAGATGCCAGTATCACAGGCAGCACCCTGACCTGCCGTGCCACAACACTGGCCCCCCGCAAATTTATCTTTGGACCCCATTTTTCTCAAACCTCAAAAATTATTTGAGAGCAAGAGCGAGAGAAAGAGAGAAAGAGAGAGAGAGAGAGAGAGAGAGAGAGAGAGAGAGAAGCGCTTCCATCCACTGGCTCACTCCCCAAACACCTGCAACGGCCAGGGCTGGGCCAGGCTGACACCAGGAGCGAGAGACTGCATCCAAGTGTCCCAGGGGGTGGCAGGAGCCACATCTGCTACCTCCCAGTCTGCACCAACAGGAAGCTGGAGTCAGGGTAGAACTGTGATCCAGCCTAGGTGTTGGATATGTGCTGGGGGTGGTCCTAATTGGCATCGAGCTTCTAGGCCAAACATGGACCCCTAAAACCAGCTTTGACTAGATGTTCAATCCTCCTCTCCCACAGGAGCCACGTCACAGATACTAAAAATCAGTTCACCGCTCTAGGGCCCCCAGCCAAGGGCCTTTGCTGCGGTCACCCCGGGAGGCAGCAGTGATGCACCAGTGGCTCTTCCCAGCTCACTGAGAGGCGCCTACAACTGTCACCAAGGGGGCAAAGTCTGCCCCATGCACTCTGACAGTGTCACCCGAGCAGCTGCAGCCAGGGGGCCCTCAGCACAGCAGAGCCACAGAAGGTGGCACAGGGACCAGCTTGACCTGAGGACAGTCCCCTGCCCGGGGCCCACCCCGCTGGGGCCGCCTGGCCCTCCACACTCCCTCAGCAGCCCCTAGCCCCCAGTGCATTCCCCCGCAGGCCCTGCCCTGTGTGCTCCCGGGCGTCTCAGCTGGACAGCGCCCCAGAGGCGTGAGGCCAGGCATCTGGCCCACTGAGAACTGAAGCTGGGCCAACAGGACCCGAGTCCAGCCACTCCGGGCCAGTCTTCTCACCTCCCACTGCAGTGAAGGGAAACAGAACTGACAGAGGCACTGAGCAAGGCCACGAGGCAGGGCAGGCCTTTGCCACCGCTTGGGCCGGCGTCCCCTATCAGAGTGCGTGGGTTTGAATCCTGGCCCTGCTTCTGATTGCAGCTTCCTGCTATTGTGCGCCCTGGGGTGGGGAGGCAGCAGGTAACGGCTGCAGTGCCCGGGGCCCTGCCATCCACGTGGGAGACCCAGATGGAGTTCCAGGCACTGCCTTCAGCCTGGCCCAGTCCTGGCTGTCGTGGGCATTTGAGGAGTGAACCAGCAGATGGAAGCTCTGTGTTTCAAACAGGTGAAGAAAGAGAAAAAAAGCTTTGGAGGGAGGCCATTAACATGATCACATCTCTGTACTAGCATACCAGCAAGCTCCTTGCAAATCGCTCACAGATATTAGCTGCTGGGCAGGGTGTTTACAACCCCGCAGGAGCTGCGCTCCCCCCATGGAGTGCGCACGCAGAATCAGTCACTCCCGGGTCACACACAGAACACACTGGATACTAAGCAGTACCAGGCAGTGGGAGAGTTCCAGAGGGAAACGGAGGGCGCGTGCTGGCAGTGCTTGCAACCACCAACAGGCCGCTCCCTGCACGGCTGCCCCGAGGCCTTGTGAGGGCAGCGCTGTTCCACGTTGGGTTAGAGCAGGGCAGCTCTCAGGGAAGCAGATCGCTCGTGCTCTCAGCAAAGGGCCCAGGGCGGGAAGCTTCTGCAGCTTTCAGAACTCAGCAGATTTCAAGGTCAGAATCGCGATCAAGGAAACGGAACACAAAACTCTCACCGCTGGTAAATTAAAGCAACCAGTAAAAGAAACGCAAGCCTCCCTTAAGTAGTTCATCTTTTTATTTCAAAAGAAAAGATACCAAGAAGCAGAGGAATGAAGCTGTTAAACCAGCAGAGCTGCAAAGCAGGAAAGGGATCCGATTTCAGCGACAGGGTTGCTTCATGCCCACATGGGGCTCCGGAGGCTGCAAGCCAAGTCCCAGAGTCCTGTGACTTGAGCAGCTCCCTGGTGCCTCCAGCTGGTGGGGCCAGGCCGCCTCCTGCAGAACCCTAGCAGCACACGACGTGGACGCGCCCTGCACAGACAGGGCACGTTTCCTGGTGACCGCGTCCTGCATGCAGCTCAGGCAGAGCATCGTCCTGAAGCCCTGTAACTGCAAGCAGTTCGAGCAGCGGCCGCTGTCTTCCTGGCAAGTCCTTCCCAGCTCGGCTCACGAGTGTCCTCCTTTTTATCGATTCCTACTTGAAGCTTTGGTGCAAAATTCAGGTGCCGTCTGATCCCACCCTGCCAGCTCTCAGTTTCATTATCTCACCCTCCCCTCCTCTTAAAAAGCAAATGCCAAGCTTACCAAGACGATGTTTCCGGACAATGAGATCCTGGGTTTTTTTTTTTTTTTGATTTTCAAATGATTTGAGGCAACCCAGCAAACGTCACAATACGCTGTTTTAGAATCTTCTTATCCGTAGTCAGACGCGTTATCCACTGCACCACTGGCCCTGTGCTACAACACGCTGTTTTAAAACAGGAGCCAGCAGTTTCCTTTACCCCTGCATCAGCAAGGCCCATACTCCCCAAACTCCATGGGACAAGATACATGAGGTTCTGACCTCAAATTATTTTTAATTATAATTAAAGCAGGGGCTTAAGTACATGTTTAAGCCCACCCGAACTTTTAAGACATGACTTTTGTGCATGCTGTCCTCTGAGGCACATTCAAGATGACCGAATCTCAGCTCAGAGCTGCCAATGTTTATACCATTGCAAACAAAACAGAGCCACACCTCCTCCTAGTTCCGAAGTCCTCAGCGAAGCAGGAAGACACGTGATCCCAGTCGCAGTGTACACGGGCCCTAAGAAATTCACCTGTGAATGTTATCTGCTGTGCTATCCTATGCATGCTTTTGGCCTATCAACTTGGTAGGTCTGGAAAGGAAATATATTTAACATTCTAAATCTTGTCATGGACACCCTGCATGCTGTTCTTGAACTGGAAACATTCATCAGTGACTCCACCATCAAAAAGAAAAACCACAACACTGCCCAAGGCTTTCCGGCTGCTCATTCACAGGTGCTGAGTCCCCAGAGGCTGAGCACAAAGTGCAATGGAAGCAGCTTGCACTTCCCGAGGCTCTGAAGGTGCCTCCTATGGGCAGCAAAGCTTCCACCTGCGACTCACAGGGGTGCTCCTCTTCCTGGAACGCTGCTCTGCTCACAGGTGCGCCCCGCCCCCAGCTGCAGACTGAGACTGTTCCAGTAACTACAGACTGCACAGAGCCTTCCTCAGAAACAAACACAAACAAAACAATAATTCAACGGAAATACCTACGTGCTGTAATTGAGTGTTATACAAATATTTTGCATCAACTACAGATGTCTCAAGATAATCTTTCTCGATCATTCACTTCATTTCCCCCCAAGAGAAACCATCCATAATGAAAGCATGTCATCTTGCTAGCAAGATATGAATCCCCAACACACACGCAAACGCGCACGCACGCGCACACACACACACACACATTGCAAGAGCCAAAGTAAAACTGGAGCCAAGATTGACTATGCACTAATTGTCTTCATCTTCTTAGTACCAAGGACGCACATGAGAGAGTTAACCTGGCCCATCAAGAAATTGAGGTAACAGTCTTTGGATTAAAAACCAGGGGTGAGAATGTATACGCTTACATAGTAAGAAGGAATATTATTCTTCCTCTCAAAGTTAGTGATGGAATACACAATGGCACCGCAGGGACAGGGGGTATGAAACCCACTGCAGCATGTCTCCAGGAAAGAGGTCAAAGGGCTTTCTGCCATTGGTATGTCCCTGGGAACGGCAGAATGTGCACCTGTCCCAGGCTGTCACCGAGCACCCTCCAGTCAGCAGTGTGGAACAGCCACGCCCAGGCACACAGCCCCAGAGTGTTGTATGCAACACACATGGCCTCCTGCGGCCTTCCCACGGGTTTTCCCTTACTCTCACCTAGGATGCTCACTCTTTGGTGAATGGGGTCTACAATTTCCTAACAATGAAAAGCTCCATCTGCACCTGGAAAGTAAAATACAAAAAAAGGCCTGCCTTCTCCAGTTTCCTCTTGGGTCAAAAACAAAGCAAGCAGTAGCCGAGAGGACACACTGGACGAACAGCAGAGGCAGGGGGAGCTGGCAGATAGGGACCCGAAACTGCAGAGTCAGCCGGGCCCGGGCCGGGGCAGTGAGGTGACGCCACACACAGAAAGCAGACGGAACTCAGAGGGCGTAATCCGTCTAAGAACGTGGCGAGGAAGTGGACTCGGGAACAATCTTCCAATGTTTTCTTCCACAAACAAAGGTGCTTTATGTGTGGACCAACACTGCCCAAATTCAGCTGAATGCAACTGAGATTTAGGATGAGGCATGGGGTATCCGTGGTAACTCCAAGCTCAGGCAGCAAATCCCCACCCCCTTAAGTAGAGACGAAGCCCGGGCCTCCCGAGTGTGCTCCCTAGATGCGCTGGCGGTAAAGTCGGTGCCCCGCTCCTGCCCGGCTCAGGGCTGCACAAGTTCATCTGCACCAACTTCCGCCATTCCACCAACGCCTGGTTTTTACTTATGTTACTCTGAAGGGCCGAGTGACAGAGAGTGACCTCATATCCGCTGGTTCCCTCCCCAGCTGCCTGCAACAGGAGCGGGGAACTCAGCCCAGGCTTCCCACTCTGAGCCGTCACCACTGCCTCCCAGGGTTTGCATTAGCAGGAAGCTGGAGCCAGCAAACAAACCCAGGTACTTTGACATGAGCCCTCTTGGCTAAATGCTCACCCTATTAAAACTGTTCTAAAATTGCCATTAACTAAAGAAAGAAAAAGGTAGGTGGTGGGACCTTAAGACATCCCACACACGTGATTTGGTTGTCAGCTGCTTCAGGATCCGAATTTTCAGAAGCTGCCTGGCAACAGTGGGGAATGACATCTCTGCATCCCTGTAATTTACTCCCGACTACTATTTCCTGTGTCATCCCAAGTGCCAATGGCACAACCCTCTCTATTCCGATGCTCCCCAGAAGAATCACTATTTTCCAAAAACCAAACCAACCCGGAACACAAGTCACTGCCCAAGTTTGTGATGTTCTTATTTTCAGATGTCTGTTATATGCTGCTAAAGAAATCTCTTTTGGCACTGAAACAACTGTTAAATTAGATTTACAACACAATAAACTATGAGGCTCTCATTTGTATATGGACACTTTGGTTGTTTAGCGATAAATGCAACCTAACAAGCTTAGATCTCTAATGAAATATGTAAGCTTTTGTAATATTCTTATTAAAACACTTTTGTATTTCCAGTAACTCAATTTTGATTGAGCAAATGCAGTATTTAGTGACCAGCTCACTCCTAATTCCTCGGAGTTATGGATACGCCTCTAAGACCCGAGGTCGAAGCTGTGCGGGTCTGGGTCTGCTCCCTGGATTAAGGAGTCCTGTAACCCGCAGCGTGTGTGTCCATGGGTTCTGCTCTCTGCTCAGCGCCCGAGTGTGTCACACACGTCACAGAACTGTGTGCAGCCCAGGGACTGACCTGGCTCCGGCACTGAGCCGAGGCCCCAGCCTTTACTGCTGTTTGTTCTTCAGAAAGCCAGGACACAAACATGTCAGTTTAGTCATCCATGATAAAAAGGAAACCAGTTCCTTCCGATTCAAGAGAAGTCAGCAACAGATTTGACGTTCTTACAAAAGCCTAAGTCACTAGGACCAAGTCATTTGGATTCTATTGCTTTATAAAGACAGAGGTAAGTCTACCTAGTTCATACTACATGTTTCCAATATCCCCCCTTGCCAAGTCTCAATTTCCCTCTTCTGTGACTTGCCCACCTGTATCTACCATAGCAACTGTGATCATCCTAATTACTGGATTCATTTTGTAGTTTATTTCCTAACTTTAGACATCTAAATCAGAAGTTTTAAGTTTCCCAATACTATCAACAGATATTTAAAAAACCTTTTTATGTCTTAAAAATGACCCAGAAACAACACACAATGAGCAGATCTAATCTACAGGCTATTTCGATTTTGGGAACGAGAGAAAGCATGCATGAGAGCCCTCCACAGCGTGGGGCGCCCACAAATGGCTTCTCCTGAGGGTGCCCAGGGTGACCTTCTTAATCAGACATGCTTCTCCTGAGGAGAAAACTACTCATTTGTAAGTAAATGTTCAGTCACAGAGGTTCAGGTTTTGACTTCCAACAATCTAACTCATAAATATTAAATGGTTTTCAGTGAAAAGTCAGAAGTATTAAATATTCAACATCAGCAATTCAATCTACTCTTAGGACCCCTTTCTCATGCCTTACAGCTTTGAAGAGGACACAGATGAACAGATACTAATTCATCTTCTACTGAAAACAAAAGTCATCCTGTAGGAACAGATTTGGAGCTGGAAGTGAATGGGTTACACAACAGCTACACGAGGAAACGAGATGCTCCTACAGTGTGTTCACATCTTTTATGTCATTTTTGTTTTTAATCAATAAAATTTAAAGGGTAAGGGAGTTACAGTTATTATAGGTCCAAAAAATAATCAAGGGCCTTTGTAGGATTATATTACTCAGAATTTTTTTTTTTTTTTTTTGACAGGCAGAGTGGACAGTGAGAGAGAGAGAGAGATTACTCAGAATTTAATGGTTAAGACCCCTGCATCCCATAATGGAGTGCCTACGTTCAATTATTCAGCTTCCTGCCAATGCAGACCCTGGGAGGTAGTGGTGATGGTTCCTGTCCCCTTGGGGGAGGTATGAGTTATGTTCTTGGCTCCAGCCTCAACCCAGTCCTAGCTATTGTGGGCATCTGGAACATGAACCAGCAGATGGAAGCTCTTTGTCACCCCAATACATAATAAAAAGTTAAGGCCAATTCTTCACATTGGTTCAAAGTATATATACAAGGGGCTGGCACTGTGGCATAGCAGGTAAAGCCACCACCTGCAGTGCCGGCATCCCATATGTGCGCTGGTTCAAGTCCCGGTCGCTCCACTTTTGATCCAGCTCTCTGCTATGGCCTGGGAAAGCAGTAGAAGATGGCCCAAGTCCTTGAGCCCATGTACCCATGTGGGAGACCCAGAGGAAGCTCCTGGTTCCTGCCTCCAGATCAGGACAGCTCGGGCCATTGCCCCCAACTGGGGAGTAAATCAGCAGATGAAAGATTCCCCCCTCCTTGCTCCCTCTCTCTGCCTCTCCTTCTCTAACTCTTTCAAATAAATAAATAAATGTTTTTTTAAAAAAGTGTATATACGAGAACATAGGAGATATAAAGTTGTAGTTGGGAAAATTTGAAAGGTTATTATCTATTACTTTAATTCATTTTCCAATGAGAAGTGACTTAGTTTGTGGACAAGTATTCTGATTTATATATGAAGAGAAACAAGAGCCTGAGTCAGGCCAGAGAGAAACATTTGTGATTAAAGAAAACAGACTTTGTAATGAATCCAAATGTCAGGAACCCAATCCACAGCTTCCAGGGATTATGGGGGGAAACAACAACAACAACAAAATTACAAAGTTTGTGTATCTCTAAAGAAAATAGTAGGATCTTTAAAAGGAACTCAAAGTTAGAGCTTGCTAGTAAGTACTGCTTTAAGAGATCAGCATAATGTACAGATAAACAGAATAGATGCAGGGGCCGGCATTGTGGTACGGTAGGTTAAGCACCTGCCTACAGCACCGGCATCCCATATGGGTGCAGGTTTGAGTCCTGGCTACTCCACTTCTGATCCAGCTCTCTGCTGTGGCCCAGGAAAGCAGTGGGAGATGGCCCAAGTGCCTGGGCCCCTGCACCCACATGGGAGACCTGGAAGAAGCTCCTGGCTTTGGATTGGCACAGCTCCAGTCATTGCGGCCATTTGGGGAGTGAACCAGTGGATGGAAGATCTCTGTCTGTCCCTTTCTCTGTAACTCTGCCTCAAGTAAATAAATAAATCTTAAAAAAAGTATAGATATAGATTTATGACATTTAAAATTCACTACTTAATAATGTCCTTTTCTGGCCGGCGCCATGGCTCAACAGGCTAATCCTCTGCCTTGCGGCGCCGGCACACCGGGTTCTAGTCCCGGTCGGGGCACCGATCCTGTCCCAGTTGCCCCTCTTCCAGGCCAGCTCTCTGCTGTGGCCAGGGAGTGCAGTGGAGGATGGCCCAAGTGCTTGGGCTCTGCACCCCATGGGAGACCAGGAGAAGTACCTGGCTCCTGCCATCGGAACAGCGCGGTGCGCCGGCCGCAGCGCGCTACCGCGGCGGCCATTGGAGGGTGAACCAACGGCAAAAGGAAGACCTTTCTCTCTGTCTCTCTCTCACTGTCCACTCTGCCTGTCAAAAAAAAAAAAAAAAAAAAAAGAGAAATAATGTCCTTTTCCTCGCCAACCCCATAAAGGAAAAATCTAACTATAGAAATGAGACTGAATCTGGTCATGTTGTAGAACAAACTGAATAAAATAAAAGACAATCATCTTGACTGCAAGAAAAACAGTGTCAAGCTGAGCTGAGAGAAAATACAAACTAGAAGCCACCTAGTTATTTCAAATAAACGACAAAAGTGAGTGTCTTTGTAGACATTACTTGGTGTTCATGACTTCTATGAATCTTTAAAGAACAGCGACATGATACGCGGACTTGAAGCAGTGAAGTCTTGGACTTTGAAAAGTGGTTTTTACATCCGACTTAACTTGTTTTACAACTAACAAATTACTTCCCGAGATTATCTGAGTGTCACAAACAAGCAACAAGTATATACTGCAATTTTATTTCAATCGCACAAACGAAGTTATTAGCGTGTAGGAAATTTAAACGAAACAGTTACGGTAAAATAGCAGAGAACTGAAAAATCTAAAAAGGAAGTACACCTAAAGCATGAGGACTCAACATTCATTAGTGTTTCATCTTCAGTTTGATTGACACTTGATGCTTGCAAATCTTTAAACAACTTTGAAATCATGATGACTACTCTGGAGAGATTTCAGCACCAGCACTAAGGTTTGTACATTCAGTTTGTTTGCAGTTGACTTGTTAGCCATTTACATAGTGTATAGTACAGATTTGTCACAGGTCAGATCACAGTGTTGAGGAAAGCGGTACCTTCCTGTCATTAGAAAGGATCCCCTAAACTGCACCAGCTTAAGACATCCAATGTACAAGAGCACAAACACCATCATCATCATGTGGTTCCAAGGAACAGTTTTGATAAGTAAAATAACTTAAGCCTCTGTTTGCCATTTTAATTACTGAAATCTCTAACAGTGACACAACTGTCACACATGACAGCAAATGTATACAATAAATTCAATCCAGCTTCTTGGAAAGAATACATTTAGCAATCTGGTATAATGCAAAAGGGGATGGAAAACATAGCGTGATTCAACACTGGTTCATTTCTGTCATTTTACACAGACATTATGTTAATATTAGACCAAGGCACAAAACGTTTAGTGCATAAACCAGTTTCTTCTTTAAGAATTAGCATTATTTTTAGTCTTTTATCTTACTTTGGACCACTTGTACCCAGTACTCTACCTACTACAGACTAGTTAACTTACCTAACAAAATCAAAAGTGATTTCTGACCAGATTTATAAGGGACATAATGTTTATATCATTAAAGTGTTTGCCTAACCAAAAAGTACAATAATACAGATGAAAATGCCTATTTCTTTTAGAAAGTAGTACTTCATAATAAGCCTGTTGCGTCTTTAATGCCTTTAGGACTACTGCATGACAAAGAATACTTGATAGAAAAGAGAACTGTGCACTTGAATTATGATAGCTCATCCATCAGTTTGATCTGAAAGTGAAGCTTCTACAGAAACATGAACCGCTTTAACAAGGAAAAAACCTGCCTCACTTACACTTCCTTGTAGTGGTACTGGCTGGGAACTATGCCATCCACAAGCTTTGTCTGATGAACTGAGATGCAGGAAATCTAGATAACAGATTACGGTGGAGAATTTCTTCAAAATGTTAGTAAAACTTCTGATAATCAAAGCTGTCTAAGCAAATATGGCACATAACAACTCAAGCATGAATCAAGATGGAGAGCTTGAAGAATTTCTCATTTCCTAAATTTTCCAGAAAGCTATCATTGCAACATATAGGATTTTCTCTTCTATTTTAATCTTACCAGTTCCAAAGAAAAGAGGAAGGTGTGAAATACATACACACAGCACACGCACACACGAGGTGGTAAGTAGAGTATCTGATTCCTTCTTCCCACCACCTAAGTCTTCCTTTATTCACTAAAAGAAAACTGCAGAACTCTTTATTGGTTTCCCTTTTTCTCATGATTTCTGTGACCTTAATTGCTGCCGTCATTGTTATTTTTTATTTTTTGCATTTTAAAGTAATGAAATTCCAAAGCAGCTTCATAGTCAGGAACACCTGAATACCTGTGTAACTGCAGGGGCACCTGGGTAAGAGTAACTGCCAAATTCAGTGATCAAACTTTTTGAGTTCCACAACGAGCTATGGCTCATGTGATGCTCAGGATCATGTTTCAGACCATTGAAATTACTGGTTAAAATACAGAGAGCTGAAGACATGATGTAAAAGATTAAGTACTTGGTTTCGTTAACATATTTACCAATTAAAGTCACAAAATATTCCTCATTATTACTCATGCAGGTAATTGAGAAAGATAGTGCAGAAATTAAATAAAAAATTATTCCTTCCCTTCCTCCCACTCCCTTGTACTCTACAAAATGTTTTCCCTGGGACTAGGCCTTGAAAAGGCCACTACATATTAGTATCACATGCATTACTGCCTGCAATTAAAAAAGCTCAATTTGTGGTGATTGTAATTACATTATAAAAATGTCCACATGCATATGTCTAAAAAAGGTTGAAAACCTACAGTAAATCTACAATATACTGTTTTACATTTGACCACTGGTTTGTGTTATGTAGAAGTCATAGATTTGGTAAAGCATCGTAACAATTTAGGAAGGCATCTAAATCTTTAAATTCTGGATGAAATTTACGTTTTAATCTACAAAATTGCATGAAGGCTAACTTGAGAGACTTCCTATCATTCTAAAATTCCTCAAGCTGGACAAATTTTAAGATAGTTCCTTATGAATATCACCCTTCAAAAGCACATCCAATTGCTTGTTCCGCATTTTATGATGTTAACCTACATAGGGCTGATCTTAATTATTCATGGAATATCAAATATGATAGGAAGACAAACCTGAGAGAAACATTTACAATACAACAGCATAATTTGCTAAATTCTTCATCAGTATCAGTATTCTCTTAAAAAAACCTTCTTAAGCCTTTCTTCTCTTTATTTACCAATGGATTGTGGAAAATGCGCGATTTTATCTTGACATGAAAGTATTCCAATGCACGATGATCTTGCCTGGTGAGTTTAGTATTTTCTGCGTAACTGTCATAGGAACTCTTATCCAATTCTTTTCCATCCTGTTGTAAAAGTTTAAAAAAAAAAAAAAAAAAAAAAAAAGCAGCAAACTGGGAGGGAACTAGCTTGTTGCCAGTCATATCTGAAGGCTTCAGAACGTGTTGGTTTTCCCTCCTTCTGTCTCTACTTTCTTCTTTGAGCTCACAATATGTAGGGGTTTGCTGTTAACAGTTGTTCGTAGGAATATTTCTTCTCCAGATTAAAGTCCTGTCTCTCCATAGGTTGTTTCTCTATGCAGTATTTGCCTTGCTCAGTTCCTGCCTGATTGCTAGAGAGGAAAGGAAAAGCATTGAAGGTAAATATTAACAATAAAGTAAAGAAACTAGTGATTCATTAAGAAAGCTTAAGGACTGTTTAAACACACAGTCATAAAAATAGGTATTGCCTTTGCATATTTTATTGCATGGACCTTTATTTAAATATTACAAAGATACTAATTCCTATGTTTATTTTTCTTTGTATAAAATATGAAAACAATTTTGTGGCCTCAGAAACAAGATGGCAGTGGCTGTGTGGAGGGTGCCTAGAGAACGACAATGTTCACCTGGCTCTGCATCGAGTCACAGGCAGCACTTGACACTTACGAGTCATGTCTACCACTAGTTTCACAAATAATTTCTATGATTGAAGGAGACAGCGCCTCACTGACATCCACAAACAGGTGAAGGGCAGGATACTTTGGAAAAGTGCCCTAAGTATTAACTAGATATTCCTTCATCTATATTTTCTTAAAAATGGCTATTCTTAAACTTTATTTTAAAGGGGTTGCAAATTTGTTCAAGCACTTACCATCAATGAGCTCTTCTTTTAGCTTTGTTAATTCTTTTCTCATTTCATCTAAAATATCCTAAAATATTAGAGTAAAATATAAAGAATAAAAAAAATTACTATTGGACAGCTTTTTTACTTGAAAATTTAAGAATGTTACAAAATATGATTTGTGGTTTAATTTCCCAAGTCACAATTCTACTTCTTGGAATTTCTTAGACTTGGCAAATTTTAATACACTCTTTCCTTCCCAATTTTGCTTATTGTACTCTAGCAAGTATGACATAGAAAGCCTTATAAAACCCAAATAGTATGATTTAGACAACCTCTAGAAAATTACAGCTCTGCTTTTAATCTACTCCTTAAGGAGCAGTTTGGGAGGTAGTGCAAAAAGAAGTTTCAAGGAGGAAAATGTTATGGCAAACTGGATCATCAATTCTTGGCACATCTGTCATCAGGTTTGAAGTATGGGGATTTCTGAGGAATCACCACAGGTGTCAGATCACATTTCAGGGAATCCAGGGTCTTCCTAGAAGGGCCTCAAGAGCTGCCCTAATAGGCAGAGAGGAAGGCGAATGGTGCCTTGCTTGCCCCACTATCTACTGGGGTCCAGCAGGGCAGGCCTCAGCCACCTGTTGTCGCTCAGCATTCGTAGGTAGCCTGGAATGAGATGTGCTCCAAGTGTAAAATACATACCAGATTTCAAATATTTAGTATGAAGGAAATGATGTGAAATAACTCATTAGTAATTCATAAGTATTGACTACATATTAAAATATTATTAATATATCAGGCTAAATTATTAAATTTAATTTTACCCATATATTTGGACTGTTTTAATGTGGCTACTAGAACATTTTCAAATACATACGAGGCACATTCTCAAAGACTTTCTACTGAGCAGTGATGCTCTGGACTCTCCTTTAAGAACTGTGGATTCAGGGCTGGTGTTGTGGCACAGGGGGTTATGCTGTTGCCTGAGACACTGGCATCATATGTCAGCACTGTTTCGAGGCTCAGCTGCTCCATTTCAGGTCCAGCCCCCTGCTAATGTGCCTGGGAAAGCAGCAGATGATGGCCTAGGTGCCTGGGCCCCTGCCGCCCTTGTGGGAGACACAGGTGGAGTTCCAGGTTCCTAGCTTCAGCCTGGCACAGCCCCAGCTGTTGTAGCCATATGGGGATTGAATCAGCAGATGGAAGATCTCTCTCCCACTGCCTTTCAAATACATAAAATAAACCTTTAAAAAAATAAAAAGAACTATGGATCCAAAGGTAAATGGAGCTGGGGTTGAAACCGTGGTACAGTAGGTTAAACCTCCACCAGTGGTGCCGGCATTCCCTGTTTTGAGTCCCAGCTGCTCCACTTCTGATCCAGCTCTCTGCTAATGGCCTGTGAAAGCAGTAGAAGATGGCTCAGTGCTTGTACACCTGCACCTGTATGGGAGAGTCGGAAGCAGCTTCTGATTGGTTCAGCTCTGGCCATTGTGGCCATTTGGGGAGTGAACCAGCAGATGGAAGAACTCTAACTCTGCCTCTCAAAAAAAAAAAAAAACAAACTTAAAAAAAAAAAAAAAAAAAAACCAAACAAACCCTATGGATCCAAAGCTAAACAGAATATGAGTTGTTTTTTTTTTTTTTTTACAGGCAGAGTGGATAGTGAGAGAGAGAGACAGAGAGAAAGGTCTTCCTTTTTGCTGTTGGTTCACCCTCCAAAGGCCGCTGCGGCCGGCGGATCGCGCCGATCCAAAGCCAGGAGCCAGGCACTTCTCCTGGTCTCCCATGCGGGTGCAGGGCCCAAGGACTTGGGCCATCCTCCACTGCCTTCCCGGGCCATAGCAGAGAGCTGGCCTGGAAGAGGGGCAACCGGGATAGAATCCGGCGCCCCAACCGGGACTAGAACCCGGTGTGCCGGCGCCGCAAGGCGGAGGATTAGCCTATTAAGCCACAGCGCCGGCCATAACAGGTGAAAATTAATAGCTACCTCTGGAAGGATTACTTTGAATTATATGATTTAATATTGCATATTACAAGAAAAACTCAATTGTTCTATTCATAAAAAACATTTCATGTTTATACAGCAAAACAAAGACTTGATTATTAATGACCACATGCTTTTTAAAATTATGTAACTCAATTTAACTTTTCAAATAGCTTTGCAGTGTAGAAATGAAATTTACCTAAAAAAACCTATTTTGTTTCTTTTCAGGAATATTTTAAAACTCAAAATCTCTTAGCTGCCATTACTTTTTTCTGAGTACACAGGTATAAAATATCATGCATATGTATCCAAATCATAGATAATATTTTCTATTTATTTATTTTTAAAGATTTATTTGAAAGGCAGAGTTACAGAGTGGCAGAGAGAGAGAGAGACTTCCATCTACTGGTTCACTTCCCAGATGGCCACAATGGACGGAGCTGTGCCGATCCAAGCAAGGAGCCAGGAACTTCCTCCAGGTCTCCCACATGGGTGCAGGGGCCCAAGGACTTGGGCCATCTTCTGCTGCTTTCCCAGACCATAGCAGAGAGCTGGATCAGAAGTAGAGCAGCAGAAACCCGAACTGGCACCCATATGGGATGTTGGCACTGCAGGCGGCAGCTTTATTCATTATGCTACAGTGCCAGCCTCTATTTTTTCTTTATAAAACCGAGACAGCCATACATATCTGTTGCATTACTTATTTCACCTAAAAATGGACAAGTGTTCACAATCGTAAATTATGACTCTTATATATCCCTATTTGGATACTTCTATAATATTTTGCATACATTTATTTGCATGAAGTTCTTGGAAGTGAAACTGGTAGTTTCAAAGGTAAGACATCTATTTTTAAGGGCTTCAGTTTCCCCAAACTGTGTCTAGAAAGCAGAAGTACATGAGAGTGCCTATTTTCCTCATTCTTGCCAAAATCAGATTTGCTGGGCCCATTTTTGCCAATACGTTAGGTGAAAAGTGGAAGCCCACTGCCTTCTTACAATTGCATCCCATGCCCTTGCATCTATATTTTATGAGCTGCACCACTGTTGAGACTTGAGGCCAACTGAATGAATCAGAAATAAAGATTTGAAAATTAATTCAGAGCTACTAAAACCACTGTTTAATCTACATGAGTATTTTAACTCTATGTTCTTTCAAAGTACACCCAGGATCCATGTCAAATGTATGAATACTAGGTATCTTCTAAAAAGAAACAAATATACAGGAAGAAAAGCCATCACTGGGTACCCACCTGCTTCAGTCTGTCATAGTCAAGTCCTTCTGTCTGGACTCCATTGGCACTGGGCTGTGATGAGGGTGCAGATTTTGGTCTGTACAAATGAAATTTCCAGGACAGGTCAATTACACTTAATATAATTAATGTTTATAAGTAACTGCAAATCAACCAACCCAGCACCACATTCAAATACGTTTCTTAAATAACACATTGTATCAAAATTTAATTGTCAAAACTGTTGGACTGATTAGAACATAAAACAGAAAATGCTTAGTATATTCAATTATTTATAAAGAAACTAGAAAAAGGTAACAAGATGGTGAGACTTCTTCAGTAAAGAGCAGGAGACAGCGTTGAGCATGAGGCGGGTAACCAGGTAACTGTGGCATGTTGATCAAGACAGTGATGAAGAGGCCAGCTGAAACACCGGAGGCTCATTAGCACAATCTTGTTTTTTCCTTCTTTGAAATTTTACATTATCGACTAAATAGCTGACAGGTCAATGGGAGGAAAAATATAGACTTGAATATTTGTTCTAACAAATATTTGTTCTTACAAATTCTGTGCCTCGTTTGCAGGATGGAAATATTTTAGTAAGCATCATTTCTTTGTATGTACTGTATTCCATTTGAAGCACTAAGACAAGCAACAATGTTGGAAAAGGATTGTTAGTTAAATTATATTCATATCCATTGGCTATCTAGTCACTTCCCAGTGAAGTTTTTATGGTGACATCATTTGAAAATTATGTTTCAGGTTAACTACTTCATAAGCTTATTCTGTTTAGAAAATGCTGGACAAGAAGCAGATTGCCAGTTCTTAGACTTTTCAAGAGTTCAGGTTCTATTAAAAATTCTGTATGACAAAATGGCTTGGGGATTAGGTGTATTTTAAGCAAAAGTTTTAATACTAAATACATCAGTCATGCTCCCTCTCCAGTTCTGGCAGTGGGAAAATCTTCAGTAGATGACCTAGAGTTTTAATTGAATATTCCTACTCCTCTGTTTCCTGGTATAGTACAGCAAGAGGCCACTCTATAAGGGTCGCAAATCCATCACTTAGAAACCAGAGTCAAATAATTTGCTTTCAATTTTGCAGAGCACCAACATTAGAAATTTGAACGGAGACCCAGTAAGTGTAACTTTTTCAAAGTTATAATTTCATAATTCTTACAAGACATATAAAAACCCCATAGGCACTGTTCTTGAAGATAAAACACTGAGTTAATTTGCTTTAGTAGCAAAACTTATTACTGCTTAAAAGACTGTTATGAAGTAAACCAATTCTACTGTATTAGGTATTTGTTCACATGAACAAGGGAAGATAATAATGTTCAGAAACTTTTATTCCATAAGTACTGAGTCAGGCACTCGAAGGAACCAGAAGCTGTCTATGAAAGTGTTGCCTCTCTTCTTACGAGGATATCCCTTCTGACCTTGCTCGGTAGGACTACTAAATTCCACAGCCACTTCAGACTCACTGAGCTCTGTAACAGGCAAGCCGTGGTACTCTGCAGGAGTCAGATTTAGTGAATATTCTTGAAGGCTGACACACTGTTCATTCATAGACTTATGTTCTCTATTTCAGCTCTCCAGAATTAAATTATCCAATTACTGTTTTTCTTTTTTCACATTTAAGTGGAATAACAAGCTAGCTATTTTCTCCTAGGTTATATAATGAATACCTCTGAAATTCGTGTGAACAACTATGGTTTGCTACTTAATCAGGCAGTACACAATACATTCATATTTACTGAACAATTAAGATATTATTGTTATAGAAACACTTGTGGAAGCATGCAATTTTTAAAAAATTTAACTCATGCTAACATGCAATCCATCACCACCACCACCACCACCACCATGAGAATTAACTCAAAAGGGGGGAACTTTTCATACTGAAGGAATACAGTAATCACCACTTCTTTTTTTTAAGTTTATCAAGAACATTATCCCAGCAAGCACTTTGTGTAAAAGTAGCAAGGTAACTGAGAAGATGTACTATAGAAAATCTCTTTGTTAAATGCAGCTCTTTTTCTCTATGTACTAAAAAAACCTTTTGTTCAGAAAAATGAAACCACCTGAAAAACGGCAGGGAAGTTTTACTACTGCAACGTAAATATTTTATAGAGATTTAAGTTCCTGACAAAATAAACCTATCAAATATTTTGATAATCAATGGCATGAAAATAACTTAAGTAAATAAGAACCTGGCCAAAGAGTTCAATGACAGAACTCCCTACTATAAGCCATAGACACTTCCTCCATTTCTATTTAATCCACATTTCCAGTAGACTTGATGTGCATTTTTAAAAAGACACATACAATAACATGAATACAGTTATTTCTAACCTATGGATTTTTACCATAACTGATGACAAACTACGAGGTTTTCTCTGAGAGTTTTACTACGTGGTGAAGAGGATGCTGCCTCTAGACATCATGTCTATAAAATGACTGTGCTACACAATATCTAAAACCCTATTCTGCTAAGCTCATTCTACAATGAGTGGAAAAGCACAAGTATTTTTGTCATTTTTTTTTAATTAAGAAAGAGATGGCTTACATCTTGAGTGCTCTTAATTAAAAATTAAAAAGTGGCATAGTAGGGCTCATCCTAGAAACAGATAATCTGCTCAGGATGTTAGCTCAGGTTGTTAAAAGATATTCAACATACCACAAAGTATCCAGAATACAGAAATTTTCCACAAAGAATAAATTATTCACAACTGTGGACACAATGCAAACAATGCCCTGGGTTCCAGTAACAAACAGAACAAGACCTTCTATTCCATTTGTTAAAAGCCTTGTCTCACAATCCTAAAGAGAACAGCCTTTAAAAGAAAATGCTGAAGCTACTAAAAGCCCAGGTATTCAAAATGTTCATGGAAAATATATATTATGGGAGAGAAAAAAAATACCTATTCATGGATTTCACTTGTTTGTACTCAAATAAATATATCTTCTAATTCAATTTCCATGAGCTTTTTGAAGTCTCCTCACATATGTGGCCTCAGATTCCCATCTTCTTAATCCTGATGTTTACCATTTTAAATTTACCCTAATCCAATTATAGAGTAATATTATAGAGTAATAACAGGATTTTTTTTAAAGTGTGTGTCCAAAATAAAGCTAAAAATCAAAGATTCAATCTTCCTAAATATCTCCTGTGGTGATTACCAATCCAGGTAGAAAAAGCTCAGCCCTATCCTGAACATGTTATTTAAAAGTGTCAAATCACAAAGCCACAGCAGGATGATACCTGTGTAATGAATCACAGGACCTGTTGTCAAAAACAATCTGATTTTTCCTTGGAGAATCCCGTCTATGAAGGGGAAAAACCATTTAAAGGGGTATAAAATAAAACTTTAAAAAAAAAAATTCTCATTATGCTTCTGTTTTACAGAATAAAACAAGAATTGAAGTCCTTTAGCTTCTTAAAATAATCATTTTCCCAATAAAAAGATATTTGAGACCAATTTTAGCCAAGTGAGATACTGTTTACTTGAAAATTACAGAAAATAAAAAACATGAACAAAACCTACCTGCCGTAAAGATTCAGTAAGTATCAAAACACAAAGACATTTCTATCAGAATCAAAATGTTAAATGATACGCACTCAAAGTCATGGTAGCTCTAAGTATACAAAATTAACATTTCTTAGGAGGCATATAAAGAACTTTTCTTCCCATCATAAATACAAGATTTGTAAACTCTTGATAAAAACCATAGGAATAATTCACAAACTTTTCAATGTTACATAGTTTAAACCATTTTAATGACAACATTCTTGCTATTATTTTTCTACCTGGCATCTTCACTTAAAAATAGCATAATGAATTGTCTCATTTATTATAGGGCATTAATTCACCCTATCACTAATATAATCACGGCATAAATATTCTGAAGAGAAACAGGTCCTTGCAAAAGAATGCAAAGATGAGGTATTCTTAAATAAAATGTGAAATGCTCCATATGTCTACCTTCAGAAAGAACAGCGGAGACAACTTAGGAAGAAAACCAATACAGTTCTTAGTCTTCTAAATATATTTTAAAATTCTTTCATAATTAAAACTGCTTTTGGTGAAACATTAGGGCACACGTATTAGGGGGCTGGATCAAAACTATTAAAAGGTGTATGAGACATCAGGAAACAATCAGGGGTGCCACAATTTCTACTTTGGGAAAGTGAGAGAAACCATCTAATAGATTTGGAACAGGATTACAATGTACTACTGGATGCTAATGACCAAGATTTGACTAACTTATATAAAAACATTTTTCAATCTGGTGATCCTTGCAGCACTTACGAAACTTGCTTAGTCTGAAAATATCCCTCAAAGAACATTCTTTCCTTCACTAAACAAAACCAATCATAGCAAGGAACACATTGCACCTGAGGAACCTCTTGCATGTTCCAGGACTTCATACAGATTCATTCTAGCTTGAGGTAAGCTCACTATGAGATTCCTAGTAACAAAGCTGCAGAGTGGTGACAGAATTCTTGTCACATTTCACACCTTCAAAGGACAAGCAGCACACCACACCTCTGATCCCTGTCATGTTTTGGGTAAGTTAAGGTTCATAATGGGGCTACTGAAGAAAATCTGTGACAACCATTAGAGATGTGTGAGAAGGTCAACTCAGGTAGGTATCTGAGAAATACACATGTGCAAGTTTTCCACTGTATTGAAAAAAAAGTTCACCAAAAGCAATTTCCTTTATTTTCTTCAAAAGTCAAATATGATCATCTTTCAGTCACTTAGGAACTAAAAAGCTTATAGTATAAAAAGCCAGGTTTCCTTATGGAACTTACACAATTGTATTGTCAGAAATCTTTCCTACCAGCAGAAAGTACCACACAAACCCAAATTTAGATTTAGGCTAACACAGAACCAATTTGTGATAATATGAGGCCTATTCTTGTCATTTACTTTATTAGGTTTCTATAATGAATCAAGTTTGCTTTTCATGGGGCAAAACCACATCAAATAGAAAGAAAAAGGTGAACACTTCTGAAGTATCTACATACATACCTTTTTTCCCCCCTGGGAAATACATGAACCCTTTAAATTGTCTCATAAAGCAAGGAAACATTTCACCAATGAACCTGTGGTACAAACCTAGTCACAACACTAAAATATGCCTAGCTAAGGAACATTGAATCTGCTTGACTGTGCCCACAAACTACATGTAGAAACTCACATTAACTCCTATTGCTTTGGGGCACTAGTTTTTCTTTTTTCTTCTTCTTTTTTTCTAAAACTATTTATTTTTTATAGAAAGCCTTTATGTAATAAATATAAATTTCGTAAGTACAACTTTTGGATTATAGCGGCTCTTCCCCCTATACCCGCCCTCCCACCCCCAGACCATCCCATCTCCTACTCCCTCTCCCATCCCATTCTTCATTAAGATTCATTTTTAATCATCTTTATATATAGAAGATCAACTCTATACTAAGTAGAGATTTCAACAGTTTGCACCCACACAGACACACAAAGTATAAAGTACTGTATGAAGACTAGTTTTACCATTAATTCTCATAGTACAACACATTAAGGACAGAGGTCCTACATGGGGAGCAAGAGCACAGACAATTATGACATTAGTGATCACCTGAGGCTCTTGTCATGAGCTTCTAAGGCTATGGAAGCCTCTTGAGTTCTCAAAGTCCAACCTTAGTTAGACAAGGGCATAATCCAAGTGGAAGTTCTTTCTTCCCTTCAGAGAAAGGTACCTCCTTCTTTGATGACCCCTTCTTTCCACTGGGATCTCACTCACAGAGATCTTTGGTGTAGGTCATTTTTTGCCACAGTATCTTGGCTTTCCATGCCTGAAATGCTCTCATGGGCTTTTTAGCCAGATCTGAATGCCTTAAGGGCTGATTCTGAGACCAGAGTGTTGTTTAGGGCAGTTGTCATTCTATGAATCTGCTGTGTGTCCTGCTTCCTATGTTGGATCATTCTCTCCTTTTTAATTCTATCAATTGTTATTAGAAGACACTTGGTCTTATTTATGTGATTCCTTTGACATATCTTTATGATCAGTTATGAACTTAAACTGATTGTTTTAACTAGTTAAGATAGCATTGGTACCTGCCAACTTATTGAGATTTGGAGTCCTATGGCAAGTTTTTACCCTTAGGGGTAAGTCCAAGGGAACGTGGGGCACTAGCTTTTCTAACTTGATTAGATGTTCCAACTGAGATGGAGAAATAAACCTATAAATTCAAAGGTTTAATTTTATTTTGTGCTCTCAAAAATTAGTCTTTTCTTTTTTTTTAAAATAAATTTTTTTAATTTATTTATTTATTTATTTATTTTTTTTTTTTGACAGGCAGAGTGGACAGTGAGAGAGAGAGATAGAGAGAAAGGTCTTCCTTTTTGCCGTTGGTTCACCCTCCAATGGCCGCCGCGGTAGGTACGTTGCGGCCGGCGCACCGTGCTGATCCGATGGCAGGAGCCAGGTGCTTCTCCTGGTCTCCCATGGGGTGCAGGGCCCAAGCACTTGGGCCATCCTCCACTGCACTCCCTGGCCACAGCAGAGAGCTGGCCTGGAAGAGGGGCAACCGGGACAGGATCGGTGCCCCGACCGGGACTAGAACCCGGTGTGCCGGCGCCGCAAGGCAGAGGATTAGCCTATTGAGCCGCGGCGCTGGCCAAAAATTAGTCTTTTCAATTGACATTTCAGTGTAAAACATAAGAAGTTTCTTCCAAAAATTATATCAGAAAAAAAAAATGTATGAAACATGTCACTCAGGCTTGCATGCTGTCGCTAAGGGAGTAGCAAGAGCCAGTCAGAGGGCTGTCAACATGCCCTTGGCTAGAGATTTACCTCCATCCCTCCTTGGAGGAGGAAAAGAAGAAACATAAAAAGAAATAGCTAGTTCAAATTGTTATTTTATGGATATAAAATGCCCAGGTTGCTAGAAGATCACCATGGTTTACAGCCATGCTCAGACAGTGGTTCTTTGTGTAGGTGGTTACACAGTTTTGTGCCAGCCTACAGGAGGAAAGGCCCGACTCACAGAAGAAGATAGTAACACTAGTGACCCACACAACTTCCTGGATTTGTGTTTTCTTTCGGGAAGCTTTATCATAAGTTCAGTGATTCTAGTGAATCTACTAAGATAATTTAACTGTTTAACTTTATAAGGCATACGAATTATCCCCTATTTTAATGTTAGTTTTTCAATAAAGTTTTGATTGTGGGCAAAAAAAAAAAATGTCTTTAAGACAGGAACATGAATATATACTATCTGAGATAATATTAATGCTCAATGCTCTATTTCCTTCAGAGTGCTGATGATATTCTGATTGTACAAGAGATGTTCTGGTCCTTTGGAGGGCTACAGCATTTGGGCTGAAGCAGCACTTATTTGCAAATTGCTCATCAACTACTGGGGGGAACACAAGTGTAAATAGCTAAGATAAATGTGGTCAAATGTTAACAACTGGTGAACCTAGAAGATGGGTTTGTGGGTGTTTGCTATACTGCTCTTTTCTCTTTTTAAATATTTATTTATTAATTTGAAAGAGTTACAGAGAAAGAGGCAGAGGAGAGGCAGAGCGAGATATCCTCCAACCACTCGCTTACTCCCCAAATGCCACAACGGCTGGGACTGGGCCAGGACAAAGCCAGGAGCCTCATCTGGGTCTCCCATGTGGATGCAGGGGCCCATGCACTTGGGACATCTTTCACTGCTTTCCCAGGCAGATCAGCAGGGAGCTGGATTGGAAATGGAGCAGCTGAGACTTGAACTCGTGCCCATATGGGATGCGGGCAATGCGGGAGGCAGTCCTACCCATTACACCACAGTGCTGGTCCCCCTCTAACTTTTCTTCAATTATGAATTTTTCAAAATAAATAAACTGTGAAAAATAAAAGCGATCTTAAGTTCCAGACAATCTGAGTAATAAATATAGGGTAAAACTTTCTCTAAAATAAATATGTATTATTAACCTTTTTTGAGATACAACATAATGTAAGATTTAGGGGAAAAAAACTGTTACCTGGAAATGACAGGTGACTTGCTGCCGTTCATGGTATTTGTCCTTTCCCAAGGTTTTCTTGTTGGTTCTTTAAAAATAAGAAGTAAACATCAAAAATATGCTCCTGGAGTTATTATAAAACAACAAAATACTAAATACCATTATACCTGCTTTATATAGAAATAATGATTTAAAATTAAAAATTTTAGTTAAAATCTTTCAGGATTTTAATTTGCAGTTTCAGACCTTAAATAAGTAACTGTGACATTTTCTAGAAAAAAAACTTAATCATTAAATCTAAAATGTTATAATTTTATAAACCAGAAGGAAACAGGTTTCTTTAATACAGATATAATAAAGGGAGGGTAATTTTTATTAATTAGGATAGTTTAGAGGAATTAGAACAGGACAGCATTACCTACACTATTTTAAGTGCCAAAGGCCAAACAAAAGGCATAATATATAAAGTCTTCATGTACTTCAATATTTCATTTTTAAAATATACTTATTTATTTAAAAACCAGAGTGACAGAGATGGAGAGACAGAGATATCTTCCATCTACTGCTGCACTCTCCAAACAGCTGCAACAGTTGGCACTGGGCCAGGCTCAAACAAGGAGCCAGGAACTCTGGCCATGACTTCCACATGGGCGGCAGGGGTCCAAGGACTTGAGCCATCTTTTGCTACTTTTCCAAGCACATTAGCAGGGAGCTGGATGGAAGTGGAGCATCTAGGATTTAAACCAGTGCTCCAATATGAGATGTTGTGTTGCAAGCTGTGGTTTAACCTCCTGCACCACAAATGCCAGCCTCAACATTTCACCTAAATTCAAATCATCCTCGGGTAAAAAATTCAAACAATTCAAAATAAATTTCAGAATCATGTAATTCAATGGTACTTCCTTGATTCTTAAACAATTAATTCTTGGAACTCAGTAGACAATTCCAGTTAAAAATAAGTAAGTCCACTCTTGTCAGCCATGCATTGTGCTTTGTACTGTTTCTCTAATATGGACTGACTAACTGGTGCTGTCACTAGCCACTCCGGATGACTAAGTTGAATCCTATCATGGAGGAAAGATTCTTATTTGGGCCACAAGTTGTGATTCCACTGCACTAAGAAACGGTTCCAAGTTCTGACGAAGTCCCTCAATTGGCTTCTGTACATTCTCACTTAGATAGATTGTAATCTGTTCAAACTACACAAATGCAAACTAAACTCAAATTCTCAGGGGATGTACTAGTTTTGGTTCCATATTTCTGTTGCATGCAGGAATTTGGCCATGAAATCTTAAAAAATTATCACTGATCATGTTTGCTCAGCATCAATCATTCAACCAATTCCTTCCTTTTTCATTATACTTTTTATTCCTTTCTTCTGTATTCTAACAGCCAAAATATTCTTTCGGTGACCAGCATGGTGGTGGCAAGTTCCAGATCTGGCCAGGGAACATGATGAGGTCCAGGAAAGATGGAATAACAAACATATCCCACTGATAGATCGCAGGCTGAGTAGGTAAAAAGAGGGAAGTTCTGAATAAAATAGAGATAACTGGACAGGGAGGGGAATATCTGTGAGACACTGTCACCAAAGAGGCAGGTGGGAAGGTTAGGTAGTACTTCCAAAGCAGACAGAGTGAAGCAGGTATGGAGGGCCCTTGTCAATCAGCCAAACCAGAGCCAACTTTTAATCTCTCTTTTAAGGTATTTACTTAATTTGAGAGAGAGAAAAAGACACAGAGACACCAAGACCAAGACCCACCCACTAGTTCACTCCCCAAATAACTACAATGTCTAGAACCGGGTCAAGACTGAAGCTGGGAGCTGAGAATGCAAGCCAGGCCTCCCATGTGGGTGTCCAAAACTTACTTGAGGCCTCATCACTGCCTCCTGCATTAGCAGGAAGCTGGAGTCAGGTATCAAACCCTGGCAATCTGGCAATCTGTTGTGGGACACAGGCATCGTAACCGATGTCTTAATCACTAGGTCAAAATCCCACTCCCATCTTTGAATCTCAAAAGGGCTCATGCGGCTCTGAGGAAGAGTTGTTCTGTTCAGTTCAGTACTAAGGGAGTAGAGGGAACAAGGCCTTCTCTGTACGGAGCCTCAAGCATGTTTCAGGAGGAAGGGCAGAGGTGGGGTTACCTTCAGAGGTCTTTGGAAACACACAGGTCTTTACTTGCAGCGGTAGAGAGCTTCCCAACTGATTTCCTTCTCAGTCTTCCTCAATTCTATGTCACACTGCTCATAAGTACCATTTTAATGTGCCCAAAACAGTTTCAGCTCATTGACAACTCAATACTTGCATGATAAAAATATTTTACTTCTGATCTTTGCATAAAAAGTTCAACATTTTTGTTTCTCATTTTTCCAAATTATTTTGCCAATACCTCCCAAAAAAGAACTCTCCATTCTAGACAGGTGAATCTACTTTCTATTTCCAACTCTCTTCTCATTTGTCTTCAACTCTGTACTTTTGCTCATGATATTTCTACTGCCTGAAACTAGATACTCCAAGGCATTGTAAAATATTTTTCTCCACAAAGGTGGCCCAGCTGTTTCCTTATGATCCCCTCTCTCTTTGAGACACTAGTTAGTAGTCCACACATGGCTAAAAAGATTAACTTTTACTTGTGCAACTGGACTGTGAGTTTTTGGTATTTGATGCCTGTATCTTTCTTTCTTTTTTGGGGGGTGGTGGTGGTGGTGCTACCAAGTGTCTGACAATTTTAAAAACTGAATGAAGGAGTGGGCATTTGGTTTGGGGGTTAAGATGCCCATTTCACACACTTGGAGTACCTGGGTTGGATTCTTGGCTCTGGCTACTGGCTGATTCCTACTTCCTGCTAATGTTCAAGGGTCTCAAGTAATTGGGTTCCTGTCACCCTTGCGGGAGACCTGTTTTGAGTTCCTGGCTCCCAGATTCAGCCCCAGCCCAACCTGAGCTGTTCTAGGCATTTTTGTGGAAAGTATCAGCAGATAGAAGCTGTCTGCCTACCCCCCCTCCACACACACACAAAAAAACACCAAAGAACTGAATGAAACAAGTTAAAAACAAGCCCCAAGCTCTTCTGAATGAGTTCTTAATTACATATGGCACACACATACACACACACACAGAACTCATGTTTAGTTTTTCATGTTTTGAATGAGGGGATTGTATAGTAGATAAGGAGTGCTTAACTGAAGATTTATGGATAACCTTTAGGGAACTCAGGAATTTTTTTTCTAACTATGGGCAAATCTGTATAAAAATTTTTCCCCCTCCTTGGAGAAAATCTATCTGCAGTAATCATATTCTAAAATTTCTACAACTATAAAGTATAGTTCAGATCTAAAATACCTATGGTCCTAATAATAGCATATCCAAGCAATTCAGGCTTACAAGAAAGGTAAAGCTGAAATAAGCACGTCTTAAACCAGTGAGCGCCTCATGATAACACAAACTGACAACACAATGTGAGACCTATTCAGAGCACACAGGTGGGCTGAGGAGAACGAGCTCACAAAGCAGCCATGCAAACGATAATACAGCAACCAGACGCTGCAAAGTCACTACTCAATTATTCAGACTGAGGGCTGGGGAGGGCGGGATCTATAATAACAAAAACACAAGTATATTTTGTGAGAAATGGAACCCTAGAGGCAACTGGTAGTCTCTAAATAAAAATATGTAGAATTAATACAGACATTTCTCTAAAATGGTTTCCTAAGGACCACTTAAATACTAATTCACCATTTTGTCACATCATTCCAAAATAGATCTGGAGGAAGACAGTCTAACTCCAAAGACTTCAATCAAATATGAAGAAATCATACACATTTGTAACAATTTCATATTCTCTGCTGGGATACAGTACTAACTACCTCCAGTAAAATATACTTTGTTAATATTGTGATACATATATATATATATTTTTTTTTTTTTGACAGGCAGAGTTAGACAGTGAGAGAGAGGGACAGAGAGAAAGGTCTTCCTTTTTTTCTGTTGGTTCATCCCCCAAATGGTTGCCACGGCCAGCGCGCTGCGCCGATCTGAAGCCAGGAGTTAGGTGCCTCCTCCTGGTCTCCCATGCGGGTGCAGGGCCCAAGCACTTGGGCCATCCTCCACTGCCTTCCGGGGCCACAGCAGAGAGCTGGACTGGAAGAGCAGTGACCGGGAGAGGGTGAACCAACGGCAAAGGAAGACCTTTCTCTCTGTCTCTCTCTCTCACTATCCACTCTGCCTGTAAAAAAAAAAAAAAAAAAAAAAAAGTTAGAAGCTTTATTACCCTGATTAGACATCACTCAAGTGAATGGTTAAAAGTATAACTTTCTCAATTTGAGAATGTTTTCGAACAGACTGCAATGCTAACATGTTCACTTTTTACCTTTAAGAATTGATTACTAAAAATACTTCCCTTTCATCTAACAATGTATTTTCCTTGTTTTGGCAAATAACCTCAAATCATCAATAATAATATACCCAGAATATGTGAAAATTATGGTTTTCAAAGAGTCACACATAAAAAAAGTTTAGTAGATCTCCCAGTATCAAGAAGAAAGCAGCAAGGGCTTCTGGTATCTCAAAAGACAGAAGTCAGTGCTTTTAAGTCTGAACAGAGAACTTTAACATTTTAGTAAGCAGTTACTTGGTTCAAACATGGGAAAGGGGCGGTATTCTTAATCGGTGAGGATTACTAGTTAGAGGAAGTTTATAAATGTTAAAGTATTTCTCTTCAACTTACCGGGTGTGCTTGTTGAAGAGGCCTTAGAAGTTACAGGCTCCGAATCTTCCTAAACACAGAGACACACATATGAATATCACATCCCCTAGAAACCTGCTGCTGGACACACTCAGCATATTATACTTCCCCTTTCAATATTCTTTCTGCTGCTCCCTGCCCATTCCCTCCTGTGTCCTCTCCCCTTTCCAGTTCAGCTTAGATTTCTTTCTTCCCTTACCTTCCCAACATTTCCCCCTTCTCCCCAGCTCCTTTCCTTACACATGTTCTCACCAAGAACTCGTACAAGCCAATGCTTTGAAGCTAGAGGTAGGAGACAGATTTGAGGAACATAGGGCTAACAGTGGTATTATTTATGGAACACTAACTACACACACACACACACACACACGGAGATGAGTTGGCTCAATTGCAGTGAATTATGGAGGTGGCATGAGGTTACACATGTCAAGGGCACAGCTAAGAACCACAGGGCTCCAGAGGATGTGGGAAAACTACTGATGTAATCTAACTTCTTTATTTCAAATTAATGCAAGGAAACTGAGACTCTGAGACATAAAAAAACTCAAAGTCACCTACTTCCTAAGTCAGGCTTAGGAACAGAATTAACTCTATAGGCTTAAACTGTGGTGCTTTTCCTGGTTGATAAATAAGACTCAAATACTGGGACAGTTAAAAATAAGCAAATAGAAGTTCACACTAATTTCTGTTCACATTAAATAGCCTTTGATACAATTTCTAATTTCTTGAATGAGCTGCCCTGTAATTTCACACCTTAAACTGTGTTCTACCTTCACTTACACTTTTGTCTTCTTTCTGTTCTGTTTCTACTGTTGATCCCTTTTCAGCAATTCTTCTCCTAGAAAGGAAGAGATCAGATTTTAAAAATCATCTAACTCTTATTATACAAACTACTCCATCTCAGAGGGAAGAATTGTATCTACATATTTGGGATAAAATTATGAAAATTTTTCTCAATTCTATGTATGTCCACTGCAATGAAATTCCTCACCTCCTGGCCAGCAGGGCACTCATTTCTTCCATTAAACCACTACCCCCTAAAGGAAGGGGTCCATTTCCACGACCCGTATCTGTTTTAGATGACACTGAGTTCACACCAATGGTATTCCCTCCACTGGGGAAGGAGGCATCCTCCACCTTAATGAGAATACACACACATAGTAAATGTCACTGTTAGATGATCATATTTTATTAATATTACATTGAAAACAGAAGATTTTTCAGCATTAATTTAAAATAAATACTTAAATCTTTTTTTAATAGCATTTTTTTAATTTTTTATTTTTTTATTTTTATTTTTTGACAGGCAGAGTGGACAGTGAGAGAGAGAGAGACAGAGAGAAAGGTCTTCCTTTGCCGTTGGTTCACCCTCCAATGGCCGCCATGGCTGGCATGCTGCGGCCGGCGCACCGCGCTGATCCGATGGCAGGAGCCAGGTGCTTCTCCTGGTCTCCCATGGGGTGCAGGGCCCAAGTACTTGGGCCATCCTCCACTGCACTCCCTGGCCACAGCAGAGAGCTGGCCTGGAAGAGGGGCAACCGGGATAGAATCCGGCACCCCGACCGGGACTAGAACCCGGTGTGCCAGCGCCGCAAGGTGGAGGATTAGCCTAGTGAGCCACGGCGCCGGCCTAAATACTTAAATCTTAAGAACCAATAAAGTGAACAGCACTGCCTTTGTAGTACTTCAGTGACACTCTGTCAAAGTCAGCATTACTTGTAATAGGATGAAACAATATCACAGGTCTTCCCTGGCGATAATCTGAGAAGGATACAATTTAACCTTGGTGGTATTCATGCCCCAAAGAATGTATAACCAGAGTCTAATCTTGAGGAAAAAACTCAAGACAAGCCAAACCTAAGATTTAAAAAACAAAACAAAAAAACTGTCTTAAAAAATGTAAGTATCATGAAAGAAAAAGCTGAGGAATGATCACCGATTAAAGTGAATTAAAGAGACATTACAACTAAATGCAACAGATGACTTTGAGACCACGAAAAAAACTGCTGTACAAAACATTACTGGGCAACCGAAATTTAAATATATTCATAGATTATGATATTCTATAACTGTTCAATTTCAGATTTTGATAATTATACTGTGATCATATATGAGGGGGTCTTCAAAATATTAATGGAAACTGCTTATTATTATTATTATTATTTTGGACAGGCAGAGTTAGACAGAGAGAGAGACAGAGAGAAAGTTCTTCCTTCCATTGGTTCACCCCCCAAATGGCCGCTACGGCCGGCGCTGCACCAATCCGAAGACAGGAGCCAGGCGCTTCCTCCTGGTCTCCCATGTGGGGGCAGGGCCCAAGCACTTGGGCCATCCTCCACTGCCTTCCCGGGTCACAGCAGAGAGCTAGACTGGAAGAGGAGCAACCGGGACAGAACTGGTGCCCCAACCAGAACTAGAACCTGGGGTGCCGGTGCCGCAGGCAGAGGATTAGCCAAGTGAGCTGCGGCGCCGGCCAGAAACTGCTTATTATGAGGAACTATACAAGGGTTCCAAAAATTTCTTTGAACCAAAATAAAATTATCTTTTAATTTCATTTCCTATGAACTTTTTGAATGCCCTTTTTCTAAAAAATTTACACGGAGGTACTTAGGGAAATGAGGGCACAATGTCTCTTATTTTCAAATCACTCAGACAAAAAGTATGTATATAGAAGGAAATATGAAAAATAAGCCAAGTAGGATAGCGTCGCGGCTCACTAGGTTAATCCTCCGCCTGTGGCGCTGGCACACCGGGTTCTAGTCCCGGTTGGGGCGCCGGATTCTGTCCTGGTTGCTCCTCTTCCAGTCCAGCTCTCTGCTGTGGCCTGGGAGTGCAGTGGAGGATGGCCCAGGTCCTTGGGCCCTGCACCTGCATGGGAGACCAGGAGAAGCACCTGGCTCCTGGCTTCAGATCAGCGCAGTGCGCTGGCCGCAATGGCCATTGGGGGGTGAACCAACAGAAAAGGAAGACCTTTCTCTGTCTCTCACTGTCCACTCTGTAAAAAAACAAAACAAAACAAAACAAAAAACCAAAAAACCCAAGTATTGGTAAAATGTTGCTAGGTTTCTCATACTGTTGTTTATATCATTCTTGCAACTCTTCTGTAAACTTAAATTATTTCTATTTTTTAAATCAAATAAGTTAATAGCATAGGCTTCAGTAAATCCAGTCTTTTGGGTATTTAGAAAGAATTGTCAGGACCAATGCTATGGAACAGCAGATTAAAAGCCTCGAGCTGCAGCACCAGCATCCCACATGGGCACCGGTTCCAGTCCTTGCTGCTCCAATTCCCATCCAGCTCCCTACTAATGTGCCTAGGAAAGCAGTGGAAGATGGCCCAAGTGTTTGAGGCCCTGTACCCATGGGAGACCCGGAAAAAGCTCCTGGTTCCTGGCTTCATATTGGCTCAACTCTGGCCATTGCATTTGAGTCAACTGCCATTTGGGAAGAGAACCAGCGAAGGAAGACATCCCCCCATCCCCGGCACCCCGCTTCTGTCTCTCTGTAACTGCCTTTCAAATAAATAAAATAAATCTTAAAAAAAAAAAAAGAATATAGTAATGTGTAATTATTTACCCGTGACACTTTCCTAAGTTTAGCTCCAGCAATTGCAGCTGCAAGTCCAGTTAAAGGTCGATTGTCTTCTGACATGGATCCGGAAAAAAATCCAGATGCAGGGAGGGGAGGGGCAGGAGGTGGTGGTGGAGGAGGGGGCACTTGATTAGGAAGAGGGGGAGGGGGAGGTGGTGGTGGAGGCCCAGAGGAAGGCAGTGGAGGGGGAGGAGGGGGTCCAGGGGGAGGAGGGAGCGCTGCCTGGGCAGGACCTGATGGGAGGGGGGGAGGAGGGGGAGGTGCAGGTGGTCCCAAGACAATGCCTGAGAGAAAGAAATGTTAAATAAACCCATCAATAAGAAAGCCAAATTATTGCTACTTGGAAAGGTAGGTAGACATTAAATTGACTCAAACCTTTACTACATAGTGTTTATCACAATGTTTAAAGTCTACACTACTTTTAAAAAGTTACAGAAATGTAAGGCCAAATGTACTTAACTACTTACTTAAATGTTAGAGCTTTAGTAACAGCACTAAGCAACAGATTATCTAATCAGATTTTTTTGCATGAGGACTTGGTAAATAAAATAAACGTCGATAAAATTTTGGAGACAGGTTAAGCAGCATAGACAACCCCTAGTACACTAATGCACTAGTATGCAGTGGTAAGTGAGTGCCATTTGAAAAAGTAGACACCAAATAATCCATGTAAAACTTAATAGCTGAGTCAATAAATTCTACTATCATTAAGATATTTGGTTATTTATAGTCAAAACAGCACATAGCAGGTTAAGGTGCTGCCTGCATGCCCACCCCCCCCCCCCCCAACTCAAGTCCCAGCTGCTCCAAAAGACAGGGAAGAAGCCTGGGCTGCTGGCTTCAGTGCGGCCCAGCTTCCAGCTTCCGTCTTTCACTCCCTCCCTGCCCCTCTCTCTAACTCTGCCTTCCAAATAAATAAAATAAATCTTAAAAAAAAACAAAACAAAACCCATAAAGGAAGGATGGGCTCAGGCTTCAGTATCTTAAAAAAACAAAAACAAAAAAAATTCCACACATTTAGATCCAATGTGGAGCCAGGGCTGACAATCAATGGAATAAAGGAATTTACTATTACAAAGGAAACCTCAAAATAGCTCTCAAAATAATTAAATAACAGTTGGAAATAGAGCTATTTTAAGAATGAGGGAAGAAACTTTCAGGAGCCTACCTGGTGGCACAGTTTATTAAGCTGAAGATGCCATCTGCAGTTCCCCAACTGCAGCGCCGGCATCCCATATAGGCGCAGGTTCAAATCCCAGATGCTCCATTTCTAATCTGGCTCCCTACTAATGTGCCTGGGAAAGCAGCAGAAGATGGCCCAAGTGCTTGGGTACCTCTGCACCTACGTGGGAGACTCGGATGAAGCTCCTGGGTTCAGCCTGGTCCAGCTTGGACCATTCAGGCATCTGGGGAGTGAACCAGTGGATGCAAGATCTCTAATGCTCCCTCTCTGTAACTCTTTCAAATAAATAAATCAATCCTCTAAAAAATAAATAAAATTAAAAAATAAAAATAGGGTTGCCATGCATCTTATTTATTAACAGAGCCAGGTCCTTTCTCCACTTACAGATAACCTCCCTTCCCTGTTACCATGACAGCCAGGTATGTGTGTTGGGGATGGGTGGGCAGGAATACCTGTAGAGGATGATCTTCTCTCTCAGCTATCCCTTCAGCCCACTTCCTGTAATTTTGGACTATAGGAACCTTTAAGGAACATGCCAAGCTCGGCATCCTTTCTACTCCTCCTGTAAAGTCAGGATGCAACACAGGGCTTAGGGGACATCCATCCTGAAAGTCCAACACAGGAAGCTGCTCAACACAGGAAAGGTCACAATGAAATAGGGTCCAAGACCAGAATCATTCCGGGGTGACTCTGGACCAATCTAATGACTACAGTTGGGCAATAAATATATGGTCTCTAAGTTTCCCCAAAATTAAAGGGAAACAACTTAGATCATGTATTTACTGTGTGGTAGATCCAATACATCGAGAAAGTTCCCTACTGAAATTGAGAAGCAATTTGTCAGTATGAATACTAGAAAACAACTCTCACAATACTGCGGAAGATACCAAAAACTTGTCCAATTTGGAAATTCCCAAAATTAAACCTCCAAATGCTAAATTAATCCAACAAAATGAAAAAATTCTTTCCACTTCAACTTTAAAAACATGGCACAATGTCATACAGATGTTCAACAACTGCAAACACCCTACCGGTCTTCTAGGCAATCAACCTTGCTGCCATGGAGTATTTCAAGTGGAGAGTTGAAGCAGCAATGAGGAAAGCCTTACCCTGTTGGGCTGGAGTCTCGGCCGGCTGAGAGGCTGCCTGCAAGCCTGGCTCAGAAGCAGAGGAGTCTCCCAGCACAGAGTTTAGAGGAGTCTCAACAGAGGCAGGGCCAGCTGCAGAGGGAGAAGGGAGAACACTAGGCTTGGATGAGGGAGTTGAGGCAATAGGGGTGCTTGGAGGAGGAGAAGCTTGAGATCCACAGTGTGAGAGTGATGCGAGGGAAGGCAGTGGTGGCGGCGGCGGCGGTGGCGGTGCGGTGGCGGTGGCGGCGGAGCTGCTGGCCCTGAGGTAGGCGGTGGAGACACTGGATATGTTACAGAGTCAAGCAGCCCATTGGGAGCTGTCGGTGATGGAGGCATTTGGGGCACAGGAGAAGAAACACAAACAGGGAGGACAGGCCTTGGACCAGTAGCTTTGCCTGGGGGGCTGCTAATCATTATTGGAGGAGATGGAGGGAGGGGCGAAAAATTGGAAGTAGACCAGGCACAGGGCTTCGTAGCCGGAGGCTGAGAAGAGGGTGTGTTCACAGGAGAAGAAGGTCGAGAGTTTTTGTTCACAGGACGAGGAACTGTAGCATAATGGGGAAGAACGGGGTGGAAGGCTGAACCTAAAGATGTTGCAAAACGTGTCGCTGAGTGTCGCAGTGGTGGTGTAGGGGGTGTGGAAGTAGGTGGCAAAGCAGTCACTACGGCATAATCAGGAGTGGCCTCTGACACTGGAGCTGAGATGACTTTAGCGTATGATGGAGGAGGTGCCGAAGGAGGCTGGCAACTGGAATACTCAGGAAGTGGAGCGCTATACAGGGAGCTGTCTGGAGATGGAGCTGGACAGAGGTGGAAAGCAGCAGCAAGAGACAGGATAAAAAGGGAGAGAGAAAAAGGGAGCTAGTGAAGCCACAAAACCAGCATTCAGACAAAATGCATAAATGTAGACTACAGTTAGTACCAGAGAATTAGGCACATGTGCACACAACTATTTTCACCCAAGAAAATTATACTTTAACTTGCAAATACATCTTGAGATCCAGAAGAGAATGAAATACGTATAAATTAAATTGACTAATTTGTTTTTTACAAGAGGATAGTAGTAGTCTCAATTATTATTTGGTTCACATTTAGTCCCCTAAAAGGACATTAAAATCATATAAATAGAGTCATAAACAGAAAAAAATAATAAATAGCAAAACTGGTAATATATTTACTACAAAGGACAAATAATCTACTCAATGCTTATTGGTGAGAAAGTTTTGTTCAGCATAACTACAGAAAGTAATTAGGCAGTAAAAAACAAATGCATTAACTTAAATGATAAACCAACCACCAATATTTAATCAATGCACACTAAAACTTTTGATATAGGCCAGAAGAAATAAGTTGCTAAATCTTATAATTAGTGTCAATTTTAATGAATGTCAAAATATCTCAACCTTTCAGCCATATATTAACTCTTTCTATAAATTCCATCGTATGTAGTCATTTTCACAATACTATAAAATACATTTAAATAACTTGTCAATTTTTAATCAGCTATTTTTCATCTACTGTTTTAATTCCTCACTCAACAACTTTAGACTACAATCAAGCAAACTTCTTGCTGAATGGTACTATAATACTACATACGGTACTTGAGACGATTTAAGTAATTTCATAAGGGAAATATATTCCAAGTTCATCCAACATAAAAAATTCCACATAAAAACACACACTTTATAGCCCACTTGCAGGGAGTTAGAAAATTAGAATTCCAGAATAAAAATTTCTAAGAGCTTTCTTTAAGGCTCCAAACAATAAAAAGAAACAGTAAAGCAGTCACTGCTGTGTACTTTTCATAACTTCAAGCTGTACTGCTTATATCTCAAATGTGGAATATTCTAGTATGTAACTGCCAAAAACATCACCCAAGCCCGGAGAGCAGCACACAGAACAGTCTGCAAACTTCTTACCAGCACTGGAGACTCTGCGTTCACGCTCGCGCTCCCACTCCAGCTGCTCCCTCTCTAACTGGTCCTGCCGCTCCCGCTCCAGCCGCTCCAGCCGCTCCCGCTCCAGCCGCTCCTGCCGCTCCCGCTCCTGCCTCTCTCTCTCCAGCTGTTCTTGCTCTAGTCGCTCCCTCTCCAGCCTTTCTCTTTCTAACCTCTCTCTCTCCAACCTTTCCCGCTCCATTCTTTCTCTCTCCAGCCTTTCCCGCTCCAGCTCCTTTTGTCTTTGCTGCTCCTGTAGTTGCCTGAAATGTGAAAAAGAGAGAATACATCAAGGGCTACCCACCATTAAAAGCCATTCTGTTCACAGTGAACCTATGCAACTTCATTTCCAATCCACATAAAAGCAATGCAATCAACTTCTCTCCTCCTGCACGAAGAAAGGCTACCTCAGACAGAGATGACTTAGCTTCGCTCCAATGAAAATAATTTCTCTTGTAGCATCATACTGGCTCCAGCACATTATACTAACCATTGTCTTATTTTACTTGTACTTTTTATGTTACAAACAAATGAATTTTCCAAATGACGGAACATAACACTTTAATAACCAAGTCACTTGTTTGATCATGTAATGAAAACATTTATGAAGTTGTTACCTACTTCCTAAAATGTAACATCTTAATTGTACAGGCAATATGCTTTTTCAGAAATCACAGTTTCTGGGGGCTGGCACCATGGCGCAGTGGGTAAAGCTGCTGCCTACAGTGCCAGTATACCATATGGGTGCTGGTTTGAGTCCTGGCTGCTCTTCTTCCAATCCAGCTCTCTGCTACAGCCTGGAAAGCAGTCCTTGGGCCCCTGCACTTGCGTGGGAGACCCAGAGGTTGCTCCTGGTTATGGATAGGTGCAACTCTGGCCATTGCGCCTAGCTGGGGAGTGAGAGTAAACCAGCAGACAGAAGATCTTGATCTCTCTCTCTCTCTCTACCTCAGCTTTTCTGTAACTATGCCTTTCAAGTAAATAAATAAACCTTTTTTAAAAAAAGAAAATAGAATTTCTGGCCAGCCACAGCAATCACTCAACAAACAATATACTGAATGAAAAAAACACAAGAAAGAAGTAAAGAAATTAACTTTTAGTCAGAAGTTTATTTTGGTGTAAAGGACTTTCGAAATCCATGCATAATTTTTTCATAATACACAATTTCCATGAATGTTCTGAAGTCTGTCTGTCTCTGTCTCTCTCTCTCTCTCTCTCTCTCTCTCTATATATATATATATATATACACACACACACACACACACACACATATTTCTAAACCTTTTGTCTGCTAAGGGCCATCTAGATACTTACATCATTCATGCGCCACAATTATCAACTTAAAAGTTAGCCTGTTAGAGATTTACTGAATTTCAAGTCCCACCTGGGGTTTCCTTGTTAGGGTCAGACCACACGATTTTGAGGACTTTATATAGCCCACAGGTTGGACATCCCCTATCCCTGTTCTAAACCCTTCCTCACGTAAAAATATACACATAAACTTTAAAAGACAAATAAAATGGAATTGTATTTCCTAACTTCTCTGAAACCTTGCTGTTTTCTTCTACTTAATATACTGTGACAGTTATCCTAAGGTATTTAGTTTGGCATCTTCATTTCCCGCAAGCACATAAAACTACACTGTTGAACTGCCCACAGCTCATGCAGTCTTCCACAGGAGGACATAAGTTAATCTAACATTACTATGAATACCACAACAAACATTTACCTTCATCTTTAAACCCTTTCATAACCAGTTTTGAGGCAGTCCAGAGGCCCAAATTTGAAATTTCCAAATGCTAATTATTAGTATAGTTCCCATCTGTTGAGTTTCTTATGTTCCAAGTACTCTTAGAAGTCTGTGATGTATTATCTCATTTAACCTTCCCCAAATGCTATGAAATATATATGTGCAGAAAGAAGAGAACACTGAAAGCAATATTGACACACAGATTTGCTAAGTTAAAAGGTGTAGATTTCTTAAGATTTTAAAAAAAGATTGTTTATTTGTATAAAACTGACAGTTACAGTGAAAGAGGGAGAGACAGAGAAACAGCGATCTTCCATCCACTGGTTCACTCCCCAGACGGCCGCAACAGCCAGTGCTGAGGCAGGCTGAAGCCAGGAGCTTCATCCAGGTCTCCAATGTTGGCAGCAAGGATATAGTACCTTTAGGAGATTTTGTGCCAATTAACTCTCCCTTATTAACATGTATTTCATATACCACTGCAGGGAAGATTAAATGAGATAATACATCATAACCTCTTTTAAAAACATCTGAAACATGAGAACACTCAACAAATGGGAGCTTTAATAATAACCACTATTTGCAAATTTTAAATTGGGACACTGTACTGGCTCATAAACTGGTTTGGTTCTGACAGGAGGTGAAGCTAAACAATAAAACATGATGCTGTCCTTTGTTCCTCCAGCAGCAGCAAGACACCAATTAGCTCTTCCTGAAACTCTCTCTCCTTCCCGTTTCCTAAGCTGACTATAAAAGAAGAAAAGAGGGAGCTCTCCTGACAAGTGAATCAACCTTGCTTCTCCCACAAAAATACACAGCTGCACTCTGGACAGTGCCTGCAGGAGAAAACCAGAAGAAACCTTTGGCAGTGCTTTAACATTATCACTGCAGAGATGATGGCAAGGAATTAGATAGACTCAGAAGAATGTTTTTAATAATAAACTAGGGAGAGAAAAGCCACACCCCCCCCTTTTAAAATAATAACCTGCATCTAATGAATAAACTCAGTTGTGGCATGTATTAAATTTTAAATATTCAACATGTGTCAATAAATAAGGGTCATTTAAAACACAATCTGTTGTGCAATCTGTTGAGCCCAAAAGGTAAAAGACATGCCCATACTATTCTAACTAGGATCTATCTGAATACAGCAGCTAAAGGAAAAGGTATTTTTTAAAAACTTATTTGGAAGGTAAAGTTATAAAGGGAGAAACAGGGAGAGACAGAGAACTACTTCAACTATCTCATCCCTATTTTCCTACTCTTTCAAACTGTTTCTTATAATTTTTTCTTGTTCCAATAATTAAGCATTTTAATTCAGATGGCTACTCATCCCCTCACTACAAACCAGCTTTTCCGCATAGAGTCATGAGAAAAGAATGATTTTTGGTGAAATCAACATAGAGTTTTCACTATCAAAATAATATATGTACTTTCCATAGCTGAACCACACAGTTCTATGCTACCTTAATTTTTTATTCACCTTCTTAGTTTTCTTAGTTTTCCCCCAAGTTAATGTCTCTTTTTCTAGGCAACACAATACCTTTAACAACAAAAAAATTAAATTTAAGTCAGAGGTAGAAGCCCAGGTACAAGTGAGATGAATCTGGAAGAATCACTGAATAATGGCCTAGGGGCTGGAGCTGTGGTGCAGTGGGTTAAAACCCTGGCCTGCAGCACTGGCATCCCATATGGGTACCTGTTCAAGTCCCACTGCTTCACTTCCGATCCAGCTCCCTACTAATGTGCCTGGGAAAGCAGCACAGAAAGCAAGAGGATGGCCCAAGTCCTTGGGCCCCTGCACCCACATAGGAGACCCGGAAGAAGCTGCTGGCTCTTGGCTTCTGATCGGCTCAGCTCTGGCCAGTGTGGCCATTTGGGGAGTGAACCAGCATATGGATGACTTCTCTCTCCCTCTACCACTCTGTAACTCTTTCAAAATAAATAAAAATATATTTTTTTTAAATATAGCCTTGACAAGCAGGGTGTAGTGACCTTGGAACAATTCCATGTTATTATAATTTTCTAGGGCTTTCAGTCTATAAAAGATGGAGAGCACCCACCAATACAGGAAAAGACCACAATACCAGATAATAGTTCCAAATTCACTAATAATATGATACCAGGAGGCATTTTCTTCACTAGCAAGATTCTTGTTTAGCCTGATGACTGAAAAGATGCCCGCCTAAACAGATCTCCCAGACAAGTGTATCAAGAAAACCTCTGGCTTACAAATCATTAGTTCTACGAATAATTCCCACCTAAACTGGATTGATTTTTTTTTTTTTTTTTTTTTTTTTTGGACAGGCAGAGTGGGATAGTGAGAGAGAGACAGAGAGAAAGGTCTTCCTTTTTGCTGCTGGTTCATCCTCCAGTGGCCGCTGCGGCCAGCGCATCTCGCTGATCCGAAGGCAGGAGCCAGGTGCTTCTCCTGGTCTCCCATGCGGGTGCAGGGCCCAAGCACTTGGGCCATCCTCCACTGCCTTCCCAGGCCATAGCAGAGAGCTGGCCTGGAAGAGGGGCAACCGGGATAGAATCCAGCACCCCAATCGGGACTAGAACCCGGGGTGCTGGCACCGCAAGGCGGAGGATTAGCCTGTTAAGCCACGGCGCCAGCCGATTTTTTTTTTTTTTTTTTTTAAAGATTTATTTATTTGAAAGGCACTGTTACAGAAAGGCAGAGGTAGAGGTGTGGTGGGGGGAGGGGAGAAACAGAGAGAGGCAGAGAGGGAAAGAGGGGAAGGAGCGAGAGAGGGAGAAAGGGGGAAAGGGAGAGAGGGGGAGAGGAAGAGAAGGAGAAGAGGAGAGGGGCAGAGGGAGATAGGGAGAGAAAGGTCTTCCATCTGCTGGTTCACTCTCCAAATGGCTGCAAGGACCGGAGCTGAGCCGATCCAAAGCCAGGAGCCTGGAGCCTCCTCTGGGTCTCCTATGTGGGTACAGGGGCACAAAAACTTGGGCCATCTTCTACTATCTTCCCAGGCCACAGCAGAGAGCTGGATCAGAAGTGCAGCAGCTGGGACTTGAACCGGCGCCCATATGGGATGCCGGTGCTACAAGCGGCGGCTTCACCCACTACGCTGCAATGCCAGCCCCTGGATGATTTTTAAAACTGACTTTCAGGCCGGCGCCAGCACACCGGGTTCTAGTCCTGGTCGGGGTGCCGGATTCTGTCCCGGTTGCCCCTCTTCCAAGGCCAGCTCTCTGCTGTGGCCCAGGAGTACAGTGGAGGATGGTCCCAGTGCTTGGGCCCTGCACCCGCATGGGAGACCAGGAGAAGCACCTGGCTCCTGCTTTCAGATCAGCGCGGTGCGCCAGCCGCAGCAGCCATTGGAGGGTGAACCAACGGCAAAAAGGAAGACCTTTCTCTCTGTCTCTCTCTCTCACTGTCCACTCTGCCTGTCAAAAAACAAAAAACAAAAAAACTGACTTTCATGTTTTCTGGGAAAGTTCCTAAATTTTTATACTTTCCATTTCTCAGAATTACCACTGTAAATTCGCATAGTGGAAAAGCTTGCAGCTACTCTTGCCAGAGCTGTCCACAATGAACTGTTTTCTTCAGTCTCTAATAGAACCGTCTGAAGATTCTTTTTGCAGTACAAGTGCCCTAACTCTAAACTATGGAAAACTCCAGAGAAATCACTTCTACCTTTCTTTTCAGTTATGATATACATTTCACAATAATTTGAAAGTTCCTGAGAAATGATAAAGATTTCTTTCAGAAGCAATTACAGTACAAATCACTAATATCAAAGTCACCAAGGCAAACATGGTTCTTCCTACCACAAAGCACTCATTTCTCTCTGAAAAAAGAATAAAAAAAGCTATCCCCACATGGAAACAGACACTCAGAGCCCTGGCCCAAAAAGAGATTAATAATAGCCTTATATTCAGGTAAGTGTTTAGTTCATGCTGACTCAAAGACTTTTGAAGCAAGTAAAATATAAATAACAAAATTTCAAAATATCTTTCATCTGGTCTTACAATGTTAGGTAAAGAGTGACTACAATTTCAGCATAGTAAAAGAGGAGGGAAGACTAGGAAACTGTTCTGAGTTGATAACATTTAGTAACACTGATATTACTGACATCTGTCAGAAAATAAAACTACCCAGCCATGTTTCTATTGCACACTGAGGGCATTTCACTTAGTGGATAGTAAACATGTGAAAAATGGGTAATATTTAATGTTGTTATCTTGCAAAGCTCCGGAGAGTCAATACTTACAAAAGCAGTCGGTCGACTTTTGGTCCATCCTGCCCCTGAAGGCTATTCGGAGGTCTGTATACTTTCATTGCTCCAACTCCTTGGTTCTGCTGGGATTATTATTCCCCTTTTATAACTTTCAGGTGGTACTGGTGATTTGTAAACTAATTATAGATGTTAACTAAATTAAACTCTATGTTGAGACTAATACAAGACTGACTCATGCTCCTTAGAATATATTTTTTCATCATAGCCAAGGAAGCCAAATATTAATAATATGAGTAGAAATGAAAAACTGATCTAACAAATGACAGATAAATGAATGGAAGGCTAAACTATTATCATGTAACTATAGTCAAGGTATTGGGATAATAATATTTAATATTTAAAGTATAAACACCTATTTACCAACTGAACTTCAGTGATTAAATTTAACTTACAGTAGATACAAAGCTTAAAAATCAAACAGTATTACAAGGCTTGTACTAAACAGTAATCCCCTTACTAACCCTCATCACTTCTGATTTCATGCCTCAGAAGCAACCACTTTCCAGTTCTCTGATATTTATTTGATTTTTAAAAATACAGTACTCTGGTTATAGCAATTACTTTTTGATTTTTCAGATTTAGATGCTAATTACTGACTTCCTACTATACCAATGATTCCTATCTCTAAGTCCCCAAAACTTTTTCTTCCCAGTTCTCTCAATAAAATCGAAATACCACTGTGTGTACATCTATATTCACTTCTATTATTCATTTACTTTCCAGAACCATTTCTTTCTTAATATGGTCCTAAAAATTAATGTCTTTCATTTCATTCTTTTTCTGTATAGGTGTCACTATTTTACCCCAAGCTCCCCACTGGGACTCCCAGAATGGTCAAGCATACCAACACTGTATTTCTTTCCCTGAGCCCTCTGGCTCGGAGGTGCTGCTCCCTCGGTTTTGCCTCCCCTGCAGTTATACTAGGAGCTGCCTTATCTCTTCCCTAGGCAGGATCCTTTGCTTCCTGGATTCTCCAGGGTTTCATCATTTTAACAATTTTCATCATTTTAACATGCTCTCATTTTAACAAAAACTGCTTCCGATAGCTTCCCAGGAAATCATGCAGAAGTTTTAGGCTGGAAAGAGTGAGTTTCTTCCAGGAATTTGAAGCTTCCCCAACCCTGTGCTTCTGAAACCTTCTTTATTTTCAAATTCTCACATTTTTGCAGTAGATATGCCTTGACAGTGGGTCTTTTGATAGCTTTCATACTTACTGGGCTTGGGTACTTGATGAGCCTTTTCCATCTGATGTAGAGGCTAGCAAACTACAGCCTCGAAGCCCAATTACCCAAAACATTCACTCATATATAATCCATGGCAAGTTACAAAGGAAGAGTTGAGCAAATGCCATGAACACCTTATGGCTCACAAAGCCCAGAACAATTCTCCTCTGGTCCTTTACAGAAAAGTCAGCAGGCCTCTTATCTGCAAGACCAAGTCACTGGGTTCCGGGAAATTGTCTTATGTTATCTGTAGGTTCAATTTTCTCCTTTTTTCGTTATTTGTATGCTGGACTTCCTAATCTGACCTTATGTTTTTTCTTACATATGGTCTCTATGTTTTATGACTACTATTATCGAAGCAACTTCCTTAATCTTTCTCGAATTTTTTTTTTTACAAATGCTGTTCTTAAAAATTTCCAAGTACACTTTATAAACCATTAAATCATTCTCTTAAAATCATTACCAATTTTGGTTTTACAAATTAAATGTATTCTCTTGGGGCTGGTGCTGTGGCTCAGCAGGTCAAGGTGCCAGCTGCAACACCAGCATCCACTGTAGCAGTGCCAATTAGAGTCCTGGCTGCTTGGCTGTCAATCCAGCTCTCTGTTAATGTGCCTGGAAAAATAGTATATGATGGCCCAAGCATGGCTCCTGCAGCCATTTTGGGAATGAATCAGCAGACGGAAGATCTCTCTCTCAAAATGAAAATAAAATACTGAAAAAAAATTTTAATATTTATTTGAAAGGCACAGTGAGAGAGAGAGAAAGAGAGAGAGAGAGAGATAGATCTTCTATCTGCTAGTTCACTCTCCAGATGGCCATAGTGGCCAGGGCTGGGGCAGATCTAAGCCAGGAGCCAGGAACTTCTTCCAGGTCTCCCATGAGAGCAGCAGGGACCTAGCACTTGGGCCATCATCCGTTGATTTCCCAGTGCATTAGGAGGGAGTTGGATAGGGAGTGGAGCAGCTGGGACTTGAACTGGTGCCAGTGTTGTAGGCAGTGGCTTAACCTGATACATCGCATACTGGCCCCTAAAAAAATTTTTTTAAAGATTTATTTATTTATCTGAGAGGCAGAGCTACAGTCAGAGAGAGGGAAAAACAGGGAAAGAGTTCTTCCATTCATTGGTTCACTCCCCAAATGACCTCAACAGCTGGGGCTGGACCAACCTGAAGCCAGAAGCCAGGAACTTCTAGATCTTCAACATGGGATCAGGGGCCCAAGCACTTGGGGCATCATCTACTGCTTTCCCAGGTCATCAGCAGGGAGCTGGATCAGAAGAGCAGCAGCCAAGACTTGAACTGGCGCCCATATGGAAGGCCAGCACCACCTACTATGCCATAGTGCCAGCACCTCCCACAAATTTTAAAAAGTAAATACATTCTCATAGTTCTCTGAAGCTACCTTAGTGTATTTTCAGGTTTTCTGCTCCTGCATTGGATAAAATTTCCTCCAATTTCAATTTTTTTTCTGGTACTTTTTTTTTCCCAAAGAGGAATCTTAGATTCTTGCCAGGGCTTATAGGTCTGGCTGCCAGTATCTAGGAGCTGAGCAAGTAAAAGGGACCATACGGGCCTCCCTCCACTTAATCCCTTCCAGTTGACAAGCACTCACACCCTCACAGCAGTGCCTGTTATACTGCCATCTAGACCAGGGGCTAGCAAACTGTCTCTGAAAAGAGCCAAATAATGTCCCAGTAGCATACTCATTTTTCTTTTAACACCGTATAAATGTAAATCTATTTTTAGGTAGGCAGAGGTGCCAGCAAGCAAGTTTGCCCATTATTGGGCTACTATGCTGTATATTTAGTCCAATAGGCAGCTACTAGCCAAAGGTTGTGGTTGAGCACTTAAAACATGTACAGTTTGATTTTTTTTTTTAAAGATTCATTTATTTATTTATTTGAAAGTCAGAGTTACAGAGAGAGAGGAGAGGCAGAGAGACAGAGGTCTTCCATCTGCTGGCTCATTCCCCAAGTGGTGGCAACGGCTGGAGCTACGCTGATCCGAAGCCAGGAGCCAGGAGCTTCCTCTGGGTCTCCCTCACCGGTGCAGGGGCCCATGGCTTTGAGCCACCTTCCACTGCTTTCCCAGGCCATAGCAGAGAGCTGGATCAGAAGTGGAGCAGCCGGGACTTGAACTGGCACCCATATGGGATGCCAGCACTGCAGGTGGTGGCTTTACCCACTGCACCACAGTGCTGGCAGCCATACAGTTTGATTTAAGGTGAGCTTCTAAGCATAAAAAACCCCAGAGGCACAGGCTTTTGGTGCTGTGGTTAAGACACACTTGGGGCTGGCGCCGTGGCTTAACAGGCTAATCCTCCGCCTTGCGGCACCGGCACACCAGGTTCTAGTCCCGGTTGGGGCGCCAGATTCTATCCCGGTTGCCCCTCTTCCAGGCCAGCTCTCTGCTGTGGCCCGGGAGTGCAGTGGAGGATGGCCCAAGTGCTTGAGCCCTGCACCCGCATGGGAGACCAGGAGAAGCACCTGGCTCCTGCCTTCGGATCAGCGCGGTGCGCCAGCCGCAGCGGCCATTGGAGGGTGAACCAGCGGCAAAAAGGAAGACCTTTCTCTCTGTCTCTCTCTCACTATCCACTCTGCCTGTCAAAGAAAAAAAAAAAAAAAAAAAAAGACACACTTGGGAGACCTGCTCTTACTACAGTCCCTGGTTTGAGTCCCCAGCTACTCTACTTGCAACTCAGCTTCCTGCAAAGGCACAGGCTCAAGTCCTTGGGTTCCTCTCACCCATATGGGAGACCCAGATGGAGTTCTTGGCTTCAGCCTAGCTGTTGTGGGCATTTGAGAAATGAACAAGCACACAGCTTGTTCCTGTGCCTTTCAAATGAAATAAAAAATAATTTTTTAAAAAATCCACAGAAGACCTAATAAAAAAAAAGAGCATACAAAGTAGCTCCAAGGGGGCCAGGGCTGTGGTGTAGTGGGTAAAGCCGCTGCCTGCAGTGCCAGCATCCCATAAGGGCACTGGTTCAAGTCCCGGCTGCTCCACTTCCAATCCAGCTCTCTGCTACGGCCTGGGAAAGCAGTAGAAAATAACATAAGTCCTTGGGTCCCTGCACCCACGTGGGAGACCCAGAAGAAACTCCTGGCTCCTGGCTTGGATTGTGCAGCTCTGGCCGTTGCAGCCAACTGGGGAGTGAACCAGCGGACTGAAGACCCCCCCAACCTCTCTCTCTCTGCTGCTCCTTCTCTATGTGTAACTCTGACTTTCAAATAAATATATACATCTTTAAAAAAATAGCTCTATGGTTTTAGTATCAAATACCTATTGATATTTCAATGTATAAAATTAAATGCTACTAAAATTAATTTTAATTGTTTATGTAATTTTTTTTAATGTGGTCACTAGAAGATTTTAAAAGCACACATGGGTTGCATTATACAGGTTGAGAATCCCTTTTGTGAAATGTTGGGACCAGAAATGTTTCAGATTTTGGAATATCTGCATATACATAATGAGGTATCTTGGGACCAGAACCCAAGTATAAACAGGAAATTCATTTACATTTCATATCTACTTTATATACAGTCTGAAAGTAACTTTATATAATTGTTTTAGTGCACCTGTATTTTTTACAGCAATCTGTCATATGCAGTCAGGTCTGGAATTTTCCACTTATAATATCACACACTGCTCAAAAAGTTTCAGATTTTGGATTTTGGCTTTAGGGATGCTCACCCTGTATTTCCACTGAACAGCACTAAGAGAGAGCATCTGTAATTCTAATCCAATAGAGAGAATAAATTTCCAGACTCCTGTTTGGGTGGGATGGAGTAAAACTGGATATTAAACACTCCTTATAGGCAGGCGCTGTGGCTCACTTGGCTAATCCTCCGCCTGTGGTGCCGGCACCCTGGGTTCTAGTCCTGGTTGGGGCGCCGGATTCTGTCCCAGTTGCTCCTCTTCCAGTCTAGTTCTCTGCTGTGGCCTGGGAAGGCAGTGGAGGATGGCCCAAGTGTTTGGGCCCCTGCACCCACATAGGAGACCAGGAGGAAGCACCTGGCTTCTAGCTTCGGAACAGTGCAGCGCGCCGGCCATAGCAGCCATTTGGGGGGTGAACCAACAGAAGGAAGACCTTTCTCTCTGTTTCTCTCTCTAACTCTGCCTGTCAAAACAACAACAACAACAACAACAACAACAACAACAAAACACTCCTTATAAAGACTTTTATTCAATCATCCTGATGGACAAGAAAACCCAAGCTAAGGATTGCTATCATTCAACCTTTTTTTTTTTTTTAAAAGGCAACAACAAAAACATTAAAAAGGACCAGAGGGGCCGGCACTGTGGCATAGCGGTAAAGCCGCCACCAGTGGTGCCAGCATCCCATATGGGTGCCAGTTTGGGTCCCCGCTGCTCTACTTCCTATCCAGCTCTCTGCTATGGCCTGGGAAAGCAGCAGAGGATGGCCCTAGTCCTTGGGCCTGTACACCAGCATGGGAGACCTGGAAGAAGCTCCTGGCTCCTGGCTTCAGATCAGCACAGCCCCAGCTGTTTCGGCCATATGGGGAGTGAACCAGTGGATGGAGGACCTCCTTCTCTCTCTCTCTCCCCCCTTCTGTGTATAGCTCTGATTTTCGAATAAATGAATAAATCTTAAAAAAAAAAAAAACAGATATTTGAGTTAAACCAATACATCAACAATACAAGGCTTTTGGGGGTAGGGGCCAGCATGGTGGCATAGCAGGTAAAGCAGTCACCTGCAGTGCTGGCATCCCATATGGGCGCTGGTTCAAAGTCCCGACTGCTCCACTTCTGATCCTGGAAGAAGCTCCTGGCTTCGGATCGACACAGTTTAGGTTACTGCAAGCAACTGGGGAATAAACCAGTGGATGGAAGACCTCTCTCTCTCTCTCTTTTCTCTGCCTCTCCAACTCTCTCTAACTCTGTCTTAAGTAAATAAATAAATCTTTTAAAAAATAAATAAAAAAAACCACAATGCTTTGGGGGTATCAGATAATTCAAGCAAAGTGAGAAAAACAAGAGATGCTTAAGATACAGTCATAAATTTAGTACAGGCCATTATGAGCAAGGAGTAATAATAAAAGAGCTCTTAAAGATTAAAATTTAACTTAATAGAAGAGTTATTACTCTGTTGTCCAATTAGGTGACTATGGGTCACATATAGATACTGAGCACATGTAATGTGGTTACTCTAACAAGAAATATACTCTAGGGGCTGGCACTGTGGTGTAGCATTTGGTAAAGCTGCTGTCTGCAGTGCTGGCATCCCATATGGGCATCAGTTCCAGTCTTGGCTGCTCCACTTCCAATCCAGCTTTCTGCTATGGCCTGGGAAAGCAGAGGAAGATGCCCAAGTCCTTGGGCCCCTGCACCCCACTGGGAGACCCAGAGGAGGCTCCTGGCTCCTGGCTTTGGATCAGCGCAGCTCTGGCCATTGTGGCCATTTGGGAAGTGAACCAGCAGAAGGAAGACACCCCTCTCCCCTTTCTCTGCCTCTTTGTAACTCTGCCTTTCAAGTAAAATAATTAAATCTTAAAAAATATATATATACTATAAGAATAAACAGCATACTAGATTTTGAACTCTATGAAATAGAATGATAGAATATTAAATGTCTTAATGGTTTTACTCATATTTCATGCTGAAATGGCAATACTTTGGGCAAACTGGGTTAAATAGCAGTATTAACATTAATTTCACCTGTATCTTTTTACTTTTATTAATACAGCTATGGAAAAATTTTAACTACACAAAAAGAGCTTCATTTTGTGGAAAATGTGCATTATCTTTTAATTCAATTTTCCATAAACTTTTTGAAGTTTCATACTATGTTTCTACTAAATAGTGCTGGTTCTGGATACAAGGCTAAGAAAATTGACAAGGGGCGGGTGTTATGGCTCAGTAGATTAAGCCACCCATTTGGGATGCCTGCTGGTCCCAGCTGCTCCGCTTCTGATATAGCTCCCTGTTAACGTGCCTGGGAAAAAGTAAATGATGGCTCACTTCTGCTGCTTTTCCCAGGCCATTAGCAAGGAGCTGGAAGGGAAGTGGAGCAGCTGGGACTCAAACTGGTGCCCAAATGGAATGTCTGCACTGCAGGCAGTGGCTTAACCTTCTACACCACAGTGCCGGCCCCTACTAATATGATTTTTAAAGAAAATAAACTTATTCGGGAACAAAAACAACAAGAAAAGAAAATGATGGCTCAGTAACTTGGGTTTCTGCCTCCTGGCTTCCACCTGGCCCAGCCTTGCCTATTGTGGTCATTTAGGGAGTGAAACAGTGATGGAAGCTCGCTCTAGCATGCTCTCTCTCTCTAATCTGCCTTTCAAATCAGCAAAAAATAAATCTTAAAAAAAATTAATAAAAAAAGAGAGACACCAGGTAAATTTAAGGCAAGCCAATGAACATCAATGACAGAAGCAAACTAACTAGCTATGCATGAAGTCACTAACATCACTAAAAGCAGAAATGGTTAAAAGTGAATAATCCTGAGAATCAGAATGAGGGGAAAGGCAACATCATGTAGCAGTATTTTTTTTTTACCACCATTTTATGTTCCTCTGCACTGTTTAGCATTTTCTATGTTATATGAAAAAGAGTGTAAGAAAAATTAACCCAGCAGTAATAAAGAAATATTAAAAAGAAGAAAAAAATGCACATGATGTGGCAGGCACTGTGGTACAGCATGTTAAGCTGCTTACTGGGACACTCACATCCCATACCACAGTGCAGTAGGAGACTAAACTATTATGCTTCTGATCCAGCTCCTCGCTAATGTGCCCATAGCAGATGATGGCCCAGGTACTTGAGGCCCTGCCACCCATGTGGGAGACCAGGATGGTGTTCCAGGCTCCTGGTTTTAACCTGGTCCAGCCCCAGCTGTGTGGACATTTGAAGAGTAGACCAGTGGATAGAAGATCTTCTTCCCTTTCCTTTCCTTTAAAAAGAAAACTGCACATTAAAGATGAAATCCCGAGTTTAAATTGAAGTAGCACTGGGATACTCAAATGGATAAACTCTACAATAGGAATTCTCATTGAAGATCCATTGTTGGAATTTCGGGGGTTTTTGATTCTCTGAATCGGCACAAATTTTGTATGCAATTATGTATCTTTCTGAAGGATTAGGGGTTGGATGTGAGAAGGATATAGTCCACCATTTCACCAAATTTCATAAGGGTCCATAACACTAGCTGGAAATATGGAAGTGATCAGTATAGAAGTTACTGTTTTTTTAAGTTGGGGCCCACATTGTGGTATAGTGGGTAAAGCCGCTGCCTGCAACAACAGCATCCTATATGGACACTGGTTAAAGTCTTGGCTGTTCCACTTCCCATCCACCTCCTTGCTGGTGCACCTGGGAAAGCAGCAAATGGCCCAAGCTCTTGGGCCCCTGGACCCACATGGGAGACCTGAAGAAGCTCCTGGCTTTCAGCCTGGCCCAGTTCCAGCTGTTAGTCATGTGGGGGAATGAACCAGTGCATGGAAGATCTCTCTGTCTCTCCCTCTTTATAACTCTGCCTTTCAAATAAATAAATCTTTAAAAAAAAAGGGGGCCAGTGCTGTAGCACAGTGGGTTAACACCCTGGCCTGAAGCGCCGGCATCCCATATGGGTGCTGGTTCTAGTCCCGGCTGTTCCACTTCCAATCCAGCTCTCTGCCATGCCCTGGGAAAGCAGTAGAAGATGGCCCAGGTCCTTGGGCCCCTGCACCCATGTGGGAGACCCAGAAGAAGCTTCTGGCTCCTGGCTTCGGATCGGCGCAGCTCCAGCCATTGCGGCCATCTGGGGAGTGAACCATTGGACAGAAGACCTCTCTGTCTCTCTGCCTCTCCTCTCTCTGTGTAACTCTGACTTTCAAATAAATAAATAAATCTTAAAAAAAAAAGAAGAAGAAAAAGAAAAACTACTGTTAAAACTTCAGGGGCAGGTGTTTACAGTTAAGGCACCTGGAACTCCCATCAGAGTACCAGGTTCAACTCAACTCTGGCTCCTCATCCCACCTCTCAGTTAATGCAGGCCCAGGGAGGCAGTGATGACTCAATTAATCATGTTCTCAACTTTAGCCCCCAAGTCACTGAAGGCACCTAGGGAGTGAACCAGCAGATAAGAACTGTCTCTCTCTCAAAAATAAAAAATAAAAATAAATAAATAAATAAAAAAATAATAAAAAAATTAAAAAACAAACAAACAAACAAAAAAAACTTCACTATCCAACCAAATCATCCATTTTACAAAGGGTCTACCAAACACAGAAAGAAGGAAAAAACCACAATAGCTAGTGCAACGCCTTACATAAGAAAAAGGGGGAAAAAAAGACAGAAAGGGAATAGAGACTCTGCAGTACCAAAAAGAAGACAGGGAAGTGGCAGATGTGGACAAAGAGAAGAAATCTAACCTAGAAGTCTGCTGGACATGGAAGGAGCATGTCCACTGGATGTGTGGAAACAGGTTTCATAAGACATAACAGGAAATAGCTGGAGAATAAAGACAAAGAATGAGAGCTAAAAACCAGACTGGTGTTTTATGTAAGGTTTATCAAAAAAGAGGAGTCTATGCCTGTCTGTGGATAGAAAATAATTTTTAAACAAGATTTATTTACTTATTTGAAAGACACAATCAAAGAGGAAGAGAGAATGATTGATCTTCCATCCACTGGTTTACTCCCCAAATGGCTACAACAGCCAGAGCTGGGCCAGGCTGAAGATCAACTACTGGGACCATCATCTGCTATCTTCCCAAGCACAAGAGCAGAAAGCTGGATCAGAAGCAGTGCAGCTGGGACTCAAACTGGCATTCTGATTTGGGATGCCAGCAACCTTAGCCCCAGAAATAATTTTGAAAATAACAATTTTTTTTTCAGAAATTTGAGTTTCATTCTTCAAGATGACTGACTTAAAATCTTCAACAAAACAAATAAATAGTGCAAACAATACACCCAATTTAAAATAAATTATTTTCATACCCTTTAGAAGTAAAAATCTCATGCACAGATGAGTACTGGCTGCTAGGGCTTTAACAGGAGAAATAATCTAAATGAGCTGTGGGGTTTTCATAGCAATTACTTTAAACTCCTTCAATATCCATTTCCAACTAAAACTTCAAGCTGAGTGTTCTTGACAACCCTGTGGGCAGTGGGTAACACATCTGACCCTTAAGTCAGAAGTAACCTTAGATAGGGGTAGTTTCTGTTTCCACCGTGTAATGGCCTGACCTCAAGAATGATTTGCTTGCCTACTCTACACCCCCAGAGATTATCTCGTATTCCTTCTAGATGTCTTCTATATTAGCTTCAAATGTGTTACTCAACTGGAGAGCCAAGTAGATGTACCCCAAAGCAAATGACTAAGTAATAACAAGAGATCTCTTCTACCAGTTGTTGGAATGTTTTCACATGTAAAATCCAAATCAAAGGTCTTCATGGAGCAAATGCTTCTCACCTGGGAAAATTAATCTATACTCATGCAATAGTCCATCTAACTATGGTTAAAACCCAACATAACAAGGGTGATCTATTAGTGATAAAAAGCAACATTAGCTTCTCTAAAAATTACACATTTGGTTTGATTAGCTTAATTTTAGCTTAATTTGATATAACTATTCTGTTACAAAGTAGTTTATCATTTCTACTGCCAACTCAGGAAAAAAAAATACCCCTAAATGAGGCTGTATTATAATAAAGTGTATTTCTAGACACAATGAAGATAATGTATCAACCTCATTTAAACCAGTATGTAGTCAAACAGAATGATTGCATATTCTACCACTAAATTCTATGTCAATATCTCAAGATCAGTGCCTTATTGAACCAGCCAATGCCATCTTAACTTCCTAGTTGAGTTGTACAGAAGGCAAACTGCCCACAGAATGCTTTATAAATATTATAAATATAAGAATTCTTGAAGTGTAGGCGTTTCGTATGCTGTTTAGTTTATTTAAAATATTTTAAATGTTTCATAATTTTTTTAAAAAGTAGGTATGAAATTTCTTAACATTCATATGCAGCCTAACAAATATCAAATCATTTAGTAACAATGATTCCATAACTTACTAATAAAATGACAGGAGTTTTGACTTTCAAACAACTAATAAGGCAGAATCTGCTTTCAACATTAGGATTTTCACAGTTCGGTCTTTTGTAGTAAGAAAAAGTATAAATAACTTATGATTTTACCTTCTTTGAATTTCCATTTCTTCTTGGGATGGGCCATTCTGAACTTGGGCAGGTAGTTGTGAATTTTGTCTAGGCAATGTTGGCCCTATAAAAGGAGGAAAATATTACAGATGAACATTACTTTATATCTAGCTGGATGGAGGAGATAAAATCATGAGAAAAACATAAAACCATCACATATTTACAAATGTATCTCCTTTTTGTCTAGCAAAATAAAATGTAAGCTTTACATAACACATAGCAAATGAAAGACTGCAACATAATGCTGTCATCACCTCCAGAAGGCTTACTTGAAACAAATGGAAAACATCAACAATAAAAGGAAAAATAAACATTTATATATGAAGAGCTTGAGTAAAACAAGTGTTCAATGAGCATCTGAATAGGCACCTAAGCTTGACATTTTCTACGACAATGAGACATTCTCTTTGGGGTAATTATTCATGAAGTGGAGAGGAAGAACTTAAATGAAAAATCAGAATTCAAAAACTCACCTAAATAGAACACTGGAAATGAAAAACAGGAGAGAGAGAGCATGAGAACCTTATTACTAGACTGATGTATGCTAACGCATTTATCAAATTTGTCCAAGTTAAGCTGCCATTTTTGTCAATGGCCTGACATTTCCAGGACTGGCAGAAACAAGAATTTGCTCAACTTCCATAAAAAAATTAAACTACTTTTCTGAATATTTATGCAGAAGTAATCTTAACTTTTCTCATTTGGGGAAAACAAACATTTGCTAAACTTCCATGTAACAACCCACTTATCTACTTTTATATAATAGATAATCTTAAAAACTTTGCATGGGGGGGGGCCTACATTCACATCAACATGGTTCTGTCATGAGAAACTAATGATCATTCACTCCCACACATCAGTATAATGCAGACTGATTTCTAGCACCTTACACAGAATGCCACTAGATTATGGGACATCTTAATGTCATTGGACATAAAAAAAAAAATAAATCTGTCACTAAATGAAATAAATGCTAGACCTAGTATACAATGCCTAGGGCTAAAATAGAGCAATCTTGAAATCTACTCCAGCAAACAACAGAATAAAGAAATAGTAGTTATCTTCTACTCAAGAGGAATATACAAAGAATGACGGACTACATACATATATAGTAGTGAATTCTGGTGCCAGCAAATGCCCCTAGCAGAAAATTTTGCAGATATTAGTATAAAAAAGTCAGTAAATACATGCTTCTTTTTACTTAAGCAAATTTCTGTATTTATAAACTAACAGCACAAGTATTTTTATGCTGGTGGAGTGAACTTCACAACTAGAAGTAAAGGCTCATTAAGATGTAATAAAGAACTGGCATATCCCAACTGCAGAAACACAGAAATAATCTGATCTGAACTTACCTACCAACTTTTTTCCTCACTTCCTTAACAAATGTTTTTGGATTAATCATTTAATTTGTCCTCTAAAGACAAATTATATGACAACTGCAGTGATATATTTCATTAAAATTTCCTAAAAGAGTTTATTTTGAGAATTAAATAAATATAAAAATACATTAATCCCATAGAATCAGCAACAACAAAAATCCCCAACAGATTGTTAAAATCAAAATTAAATACATACATAAATGCATAAATGAAAATATATTACTATTATCTAGTAAATAGACTAGAATTCTTTCCCTGGGAAATTAACATAATGATGTAAAAACAGACTGTCCTATTAGGATCATGCACTAATGTTTCATGTTTTTCAGGGAAAAGATCTCTCTTCCAGCAGAAGAATGGGATACATAAAATGGCAGGGTAAATTTGAGAAAGGATAAAGTACTTGGGAAATGTACTTTTCTATATCTAAATTTGTATTTATCCAAAACTATTAAAAGCAAGCATTTAGATAAGTAACTCACAAGACCATTATGGTTTAACTATTTTTTAAATATCTGAGTACATTAGTGAAAACCCCAGGCTGCTTAAGTGTGAAACACCTGTATGTCAGTGTTAGCCCTGTTTGTCATCCATCTCAAAGAGGGATGCAGCTGCACGAGTCACATCCAGGACAGGTCTGATACCTCAAGGGTTGTAGTAATAGTTAAGTTCCTCCATTAAAATCTAGGCTTTAATTCAAAAATACATAAATCCAAGAAAAAGATGCCAACATTTCAACTCAATCCTACTGATTTTACTAAATAGCTTAAAAAAAAAAAAAAAAACAACTTGGGTCGGCGCTGTGGCACAGTGGGTTGACACCCTGGCCTGAAGTGCTGGCATCCCATATGGGCGCTGGTTCAAGACCCGGCTGCTCCACTTCTGATACAACTCTCTGGTATGGCCTGGGAAAGTAGTACAAGATGGCCCAAGTCCTTGGGCCCTTGCACCCATGTGGAGAGACCCGAAAGAAGCTCCTGGCTCCTGACTTTGGATCAGCGCAGCTTTGGCCGTTGTAGCCAATTAGAGAGTGAACCACCAGATGGAGGACCTCTCTCTCTCTCTCTCTACCACTCCTCTGTGTAACTATGACTTTTGAATAAATAATCTTTAAAAAAAAAAAAAAACTAAGGTTTGATGTAACTCGCGAAATATACTGAATTTTTTAAGAGTTTTATTTAGCAAGCTTTCTTGGCAAACCTGTCCAGAAAAGAGGTCTTTCAAATGTGGGGGAAATGTTTTGGCTCTTACTATTAATAATAAAAATAATTTACTACAACTTATTCATGCATCGGAGAAAGTTCAGGGATTACTCTTTTAAAATGGGGAAAATGTTGATCCAAGAGCAACCCTCCTGACTTCCTTGTCACATGGATCACTTGTCTTTCCAGGAACTCTACAAATGGGGAGAAGGAATAGAATCCCTCCCCTTGGCATTTTCTGTTTGTTTCTTCATCAATATGTGCAAGTGCATTGCAATAGCTAGCTCACTGAAATTTATGTGCACTTAAAAATTATAAACATACTGTAACAATTAACAAGTTTCATATAAATCATGAGATTCCAGTACATGATCACATTTCCTTCGTGTCAAACATTCTAACAAGTTATTCAACTGGCAAATAACACCAAAGGCACCACGTACGACAGGAAGCGGCAACTATTGAGCAAGGCAGTCAGGTGCTGCTGTATTTCCTAGAATTTAACTATTACTTCACATAGATCATATTTCTATGTTTTCTATATTTTATGTTTTCATAAAATACAAAACAGGCACTTCCATAACCATTTTAGTCGGCAAATGACAATGGCTTATAAGCATCATGTGGGGGTTAATGGCTCTTTTAGGGAAAAAAGAACAAACAACCAAGGATAAGAAATGAGTAAACCCACTCTGTTGCTGTTTGAGAGTTAGTTTTTTCCCTGTCTTGTTATAGCCAAAGACATTGGTTGGTCTTAATTTGTCTTGGCGAGAAGAAAAGGTATATAGCAAAGTTTGTGAATTACTGTTTCTAATAAAAAAAAAAAGTGGAAATGTTACAAATACAGTATCCTATAAGTGAAAGAAATCAGATTAGAATCTCTAAAACAGATATGGCATTTCAGTCTTGCCTTCAGTACCGAATTTTTGGTTAAAGCACTTTTCACTGTCATATTTCTATCTTCACAAATCTTTCACACTTAGCCACAGACTATTTAAAAACACAAGACTAAAAGACAAGTAGGTACACAATACAGTCAAGTTTTAACTTAGCAATGTGGTAATTATACTGTTTGTACAGTTAAAGATAATAATGGGGAAAATCTACTTTTATGACTTTAAAATTTGACACGATTAGGGCCAAATCAATCTTTTCTCTGCAATTGGGCAAACTATTATTTAGCATGTGGACCTCAACATATTCCTTAGGAAAGTAAATAACATTAAGTAGGTTTCCAAAATGAGCTAGAGAGCCTTAAATAACACAAATATCAATAATCACTCATGGCTGCTTCAAAAGATTGCCTGGAAGAATCCCCAGGAGGAGCCAGAAAAATCAGGAATCAGTTACTGATTAAATAATGTTTATCAGTGAAAATCTAAGACTTACAAGAAGCCCAACAATAGACTCACTGCTGTAACTATGTCACCTGTAACACTCCTAAAATCTAACTTCAGGTGAGGAAGAAATATCTCAGGATTTTCTTTCCTTCCAACAAATGTTTCTTTGCCTCAACCAGTAAGTATATACATTTTATAACTCTATAAATAAAATCAGTAATACTGAGGGATCACATTAAAAATTCTGAACCACACATATATAGCTGAACTATTTATATAAAATTTGAGCAATATGTCCTTTTACAACTTCCTTTCATGAAATATTCTCGCTAGTCAAGATATACATGGGTCAAAAGGGTACATATAAGTCCATAAGTGGGGGGGTGGGGGGTGGGGGGGGTGGGGCTCCAATAATTAAAAGTCATTTTTTGGCACTTAAATTATCAAAATTAAAGTTTCAAAATCAAATGAGTATGAAAAAGAATTTGCACAAGGTGCCTTCTCTTTCTCTCTCTCTATATATATGTATCAATATATAGCTTATCTATGTATCTCCTTGTGTGAGAAAGCATATGTATGTATCTGATTATAATTTGGGGTAGCTAAGTGACACATCTAATTTATCCATGAAAATAATACGTAAATGCACACATATGTATATATGAGTATAAACAAAAATACTCTATAAACTTAAATTCACTAAGCCAAAGATATCTAACCTACTGAATAAAGGAGGCCATCAATGAGAAATCAACCTACTGAAGCAAGTAATAGCTTATATCTGCCTCATAATATGTACACCTAAAATTAACTCAAGTTAAGCATTTTCTTTGAATAAGTTACATTCCTCAAATCATATTAAGTTGGATATAAAGTTTATCCTAAATTCTTAGTTAAGTTTGCTCCCAAAAACAAAATCGTTAAAACAAAAATGAACAAAAAAAACCCCTCTCATTTGCATTGGAAGAAGTAGACAAAAATAGTCTTAAGATCCTAATTCTAACTAAATCCCAGTAACAAGCCAACTCAATAGCTGACCAAATTCACCTACATGAACCACAACAAATATCACAACATAAAAACAATAGCTTGCTATATATCCCAAATACCAAAAACCAGACTATGGCCTAAGAAAACAAAAGTTATGGAAATGTGCAAGTATGTACCACAGCTTGAAAAAGTAATGTAAACATAATGTTGCTTACCACAGAAAATACATCGCAAATTAGTGCTGTCCTGGGTAGCAGTAACCTTGCTCTGGGCTGCAACAGACACCTTGGTGTTAGAAGCTTCAAAGGACAATGGGGCCATCTGCAGAACTTCACACAAACTAAAAGGTGCTTTGAAATGTTCAAAATGTATTTATACATACGTCCTATCTAGATCCTCATCCTGGAAGTTCTGCAATTTAATAAAAATGTATCCTCTTTAACATTAGCTCTTAAAATTTTTAATGTAATCTTACTTATGGAAAAACCCTACAATAAGCCATAGTTCGAATGATGCACTTCTATTTTAATTATCTCTGGAGTTATACAAAGACTATAATCTGCATTTTAGGGTTATATTTCCTAAAAATTAATGTAGATGAGATATAAGAAGTCAAGTTCTAAGGCCAATAGAGTCAATTTCATGAGATCTACCCTTTCATAGGAGAACTACACCTGAAAAAATTTATGGGACACGCTTAAGGTCACATGAGATGAACTCATTTCTAATTAGGAAAGTTCAGAGACATTATTAACAGTCTCCTGCAATTAAAGAGTTTTATATTCATTGGTGTAAAATAAGAGTATCTTTATTTTTGCACTTTGAAAAAAGTTTTAGCAAGCCAACATTTTACTATTTTTTTTCTCAATATGTAACATACTTTACAAAACATCTTACAAAAAAGAGTGGCCACATCAAATAGCCTTTAATTCAGGCTATTTTAAAAATTATTATATTAAAATTTAGCTGTAGCAATGAACTAAAGTCTTTATGGGTGAAAAAAATCAAGAGGAGAAGGTGTTAATTTATGAGAAAGGGAACGGCTTATCCAAAATCAAAGTAACACTCAAAATTGAGATGGCAAAAAACCAAAGGAAAATACATTTGGTTTACTATTAGTGACATCCAAAGCTTTACATCAATAACCTTCTGTAAAATCCTAAAGAAATTCCTTTCAGCATGGGAAAAATTTTCTTTTTCCATCTATATTAACCAAGAAACAGTTAATAGGTTAAAAACATACTGGCTTAAGAAAGATCACAGAAAGAAAGGCAAACAAGACAGTTTTTTAGGTTTCCCCTAAAACTGTATTTTTTAAATAATACCACTCATTCCAACTAAAAAAGTTTGAGTAGAATCAGAACCCAACCGATTTATATTTAAAGAATACATATGTGAAATGGTAGTAAGTCTTAAGTACTCAAAAAAGTATTTTATTGTTAGAATTATTTTTAACATAATTCAATGACATTCAAGTCTTGTTTTTAAAATATTACATACAGCAGGTATCCGCAAGCACAAACAAAATAAATAAAGTCTAATAAATGTCAATCTTTGCTAAGTACTTCCAACCACCCAGCCTATGATTAAGTTGCATGCACAATGTTAACAATAAGGACATGAGATAAAGACCACAGGCATACATATGAAGTCTCCCAAGCTGCTATCATTCCAAAGAATACAATTTAGAAAAATAACTATAGCTTAAACTTAAATTGTTTTTTTTTAAAGTCTTACCAATGTTTGTGAATGGTTACTTTCATAAAACCTTTAGCAAACAAAGAAACATGCCTAGTATGCAGGTTGTACCTTTCAGTTCCTTAAATCCATATTTCAAGAGGAAAAAAAATTTAAGGACAATTTTAAAAACTTACAAGAAAAACCTGAGAAATTAGCTCGTCTCTGACAGCAAAGAAACTGCCACATCCCATTACCAATCACTTTAGCAAAAAGTCGTCTGACAATTGTCAGAATGCAGGTAAACCATTATCACTGCGCAAGACAAAACAATCCCCCAACCCCAATCTTTCTCACAATTTAAACTATTTAGCAATGTTATTGCCCTTGGTATCCTTAAGCATCTTCTTCCCACTGATTTTCACTACATATTATCATGTATAATATCGATCTAAGTTCTGATAAAACTTGCTTGAATTATACTGCAGTTTGCATTTCCCGAAGATACTAAATTATTCATTCCATCCCATGCACAAGGCTAACAGCACTTACTGCTTAATAGTGATACCATTTAACTCTTTCTTCACTTATGAGAGAAGGGGAGAAGATAGGAAAGAATGTTCATTGTCCAGGCTGGGTGAATTCACTAAGAAGATGACTTCAGCCTAACTCATTTTTTAAGACTAGTACTGATGTTCCAAAGCCGTTTCTCTTTAAGTTACCCATATTAAATACTAGGGTTTGGGATAGAGTGGGTCCCAAAGGAAAGCATGAACTGAAGAGGTTAAAATGTTATCAATATATATTAATTTTAACCTCAATGCAGTGTGCAGAACAACCATTGCCACCTTTCAAGCTTCCCCCAACCTGAACTTTCTGTACAATAAGGTGTTTGCTATGAGAGGAGAAATGCAGAAACCTTGGGCAAAATGACTACCTAGATTGTCAGAATTACCGCACTTTATTATTATGTGTAAATACTACAGCAGACCCTTAGCATTCATGCTTTTCACATTAGTATTACTACTAGCAGCTACTTCCAGAGCCATTTGTAAAGGGAATACTACCCATCTCAGAAACTTTTTTCTTAGGACTAAGTGTGAGAATTGGTTTGCTTAAAGACTGTTTTCATTTTTGCACTTTCTGGAAATTGGTCTGATGAGTGATTGAGTATATCAGGATCCAAACTGGGGGTGTCGTACTCTAACCTTCATTAAGGCCCTCAGGTGCTTCCTTTATGATTGCAAACTTCTATTATATACATTTTTGAGAGTAAAAGCAAATGTTTGTGTTTGTTCTGAGATACCCAGCAGGCACTGCAGTGATATGGTTGCGTGCCTTGGAAAAAAACAGGTACCATCTTGAAGACACTTTGCTAGGAGAAATGAGAATTAAAAACAGTAAATTTTATATAAAACAAGGGCATCTTTAAAGCAGCATTCTGAAGCATTTTCAAATGTTGTGTTTATATATATATATTTAATAAAACTTCTATGTAACTCAGAAAATGGAGCAACATACATCAATAGTCACACATGGAAAAATACCATAAGTAAGTGGGTGCTTTAAGAAATTCATGGAAAATGAGATTAAAAGCTAAATTTTAACGTAAAAAATGCTCTGAAAACCATTCAGTTCTTCATAATAATCACTCTGCACAAACTTTTTGAAGATCCTTCATATAATTGGGTTCTTATCTTCGTTTCTTATAAACTCTCCCTTTTAACTTAAAATCAACGTATTTTATTCCTTTGTAATCAAATTTTAAAATTATGGCTAATGGCTGATAAATTGCTGATACTTTTCTTTACTCATATTAGGCTGCATAGACAAGTTTTAAAATGCTTCTCAGCTCACCATCTGTTTGTAAAGTCGTTTATTGTTAGCTGTGGAATGAATGGCTCTGCCTGTAGCTAATGAAATATCATGAGTCAACTAGAAGAGATGGGCCTACAGAACAGTGGGTAAAGATGCTGCTGGGGATGCCCACATCTCACACCTAGCTAGATAACTTGAGAGAGAGAGAGAGAGAGAGAGAGACCGACCGACCGACCGACCAACAGCCCAGACAATGTCAACAGCATCATCTGACTGAGCTGTCTATGCTAGTTTTTGGTATCTGTCCCCTTCCCCACAGCAAACCAGCTCAAATCACCCCCCTTAAAGGTTTTCAATTCTTTCACATTGCTCTTAAGATAAAATACCAAAATTCAATGCTTTCTCCCAGTAATGAAATCAGTTCTACTTTATCTAGTTCACTTTCTAGGCATCTAGCACACTGGATCTCCGTTTCTCAAAGGTGCTATAAACTTACTCTTGTCCCTCTGCAGAGCTTTCTCACACATGCACACACCTCTGCCTCTGATTTTTCTTCTCTTGGTCAACTGGTATGCTTATTTCTCTATCAAGAACTTCTCGCCATGAGCCCCCACACAACTAAGATAATTAGTTATTCCTCCTTCAAGTTTTATTACATGTACTTTTTTCCTATTAGCCATTTCAAAATATTTGAAAGGAGATAAGGATAAATTTAAAATTAGGTTACATCAAATTTCCTCTGAAGTATTAAGAATCTAAAATTTAGGAAAAAAGTTTTAGGGCAACAATAAAAATAAAGAAGTTCAAACATCAAAACAAAGGTTTGTTTTTGTTTTCTTTTACTGTGGATGGGGCTTGGGCAACAGAAAGAAAACAGACCTGCAATAGTCCACAAAATTTAAGTTTCAGGCACAAAATGATTAAGAACCCAATTCCACAAACAGTAGGAGCAGCTAATGATACCAGATGCTTTGTAACAATTTAAGGAAACACAATTTCATCTTCTCATCCACATGTAAAGAGTTAAAACTCACTTAACCAAGAAAAGGGCTTTTATTCTAAAAGTATGAACTTTCAAAGACTATGTCTGCTTTTTCCTTCTTTTTGCTTTCATTTTAATCTTTCATTAAAAAAAAAAACCTTAATGTTTTGTCATTTTTTTCCCTGTATACAACTTCAAAAACAACACACTTTTTTTTTTTTTTAAAAGATTTTATTTATTTGATAGAGTGACACAGTTGGGGGGGGAGGTATGGAAGGGGGGGAGAGGGAGAGGGAGAGGGAGAGAGAGAATCTTCCATCCATTGGTTCACTCCCCAAATGGCCATAAAGGCCAAGGCTGGCCCAGGCAGAAGCCAGAAAGCTGAATTCCATCCAGGTCTCCCACATGCATGGAAAGGGCCTAAGAAGTTGGGCCATCTTCTGTTGCTTTCCCAGGCACATTTACCAGGGAGCTGGAGCAGAAGCAGAGCAACTGGGAGGGACTCCAATCAGTGCTCTGATATGAGATGATAGAGTCAAAAGATGATAGAGTCTTCAAGCGGTAGCTTAGAAGAGCCAATTACTTAAACTTAGAAAGCATGCCTCAATACATGAATACACCTTTTTGGGAGTGGGCCAAAGGTGGGGTGGGTGTTGGCTTAAGGGCACAGGTTTCTTTGTGCTATGATGAAAATGTTCTAAAATTGTGATGTTTCCACAACTCTGTGAATAGATATATATCAAAATTGATAAACTGTATACTATAAAAGCGCAGTGCTATGCATTATGTTCTTCATCCCAAAATTCTTTATAAATTAAGTTGAAAATATCTCAATGCCTATCACTTTTCCATTATGAAAAATACTAACTGTGACTACCTCTGGATGGTGGGATTTTTATGGTCTTTTTAGACTTTTCAGCACTGCTTAAATTTTTATAAGCAGCACACATTGTTAGAATCAGAAAAAAAAAAATACTTTCACTTGCAAAACAAATGCTATCCTTGAAGTTAGAGTTCAATGAACAAGAGTGGTCCTTGTCGGACAGCACTCTAACTGGCTCTAGTTTCTGACACGAGGAATGGATGTAAACAAAGAAGAAAGGGACTCCGCTGTGACCTCAAACGCCTGGGAGAACTGCAGAGCTAGGGTCCAAGTGCCAGCATCAGGCTGAGGAAGGCCAACAGCAATTTCTTCTGCAATCAGGCTCTTTTCCAGCAGGAGTCAGACCCAAAGGCACTTCTGAGGTTGTGACACTCAAGACACATCCAGTCAAGATGCTTGATCAAAAACCAGGACTGTCCTATTTAAACCAGGACAGCTGTCTCCTTTTTCATGGGGACGCCAGTGCTCTTGCCCTTCTCTTTTCTCTGCTCTAATTCACAGCATTTCAAAAAGCAGCTTACCAAGAAACCATTTTTTATCTAAAATAACACAAGCCAGCACATATCAAAATGAAAGGATCTCCAAACTTAATTTTTGGAATTTGAAACCATGTAAAATTTTCTTAAAGGAATATATATATATATATATATATATTTTTTTTTTTTGACAGGCAGAGTGGATAGTGAGAGAGAGACAGAGAGAGAGAGAAAGGTCTTCCTTTTTGCCGTTGGTTCACCCTCCAATGGCCGCTGCGGCCAGCGCATTGCACTGATCCGAAGGCAGGAGCCAGGTGCTTCTCCTGGTCTCCCATGGGGTGCAGGGCCCAAGGACTTGGGCCATCCTCCACTGCCTTCCTGGGCCATAGCAGAGAGCTGGCCGTAAGAGGGGCAACCGGGACTAGAACCTGGTGTGCCGGCGCCGCAAGGCGGAGGATTAGCCTGTTAAGCCACGGCGCCGGCCTTAAAGGAATAATTTTGTTAAGTATTTTAAAAATAAACTGGGTTCATCTCACATGGAATTTTTTTAAAAGATCTGTTTATTTATTTGAAAGGCACAGAGACAGGGAGAGAAACAGACAGAGAGAGGTCCTTCCATCCACTGGTTTATGCACCAAATGTCCACAACAGTCAGGGCTGGGCAGGGCTGAAGTCAGAACCATGGAACTCCATCCAGATCTCTCACATGGGTGGCAGGGATCACTTGGGCCATCATTAACTGTCTTCCCAGGCACATTAGCAGGAAGCTAGGTCAGATATGGAGTAGCCAGTACTTGAAATAACATTATGATGTTGAATATGGGTGTCCTAAGCAAGGGTTTAGCCTACTATGCCACAACACTAGTCCCTCATATGAAGAATTAAATAAATCTAAAGTTATTAGTGTGGACTGTCAGCAGACATTTTAAAAATTTATTCTACAAATTGAATGTCATGGACCTCAATCTCTGAGATGTAATTATACGAAAGACAACATGCATCTTTATTTCACAACTCTTTTAGACATATATTGTCTTGTAACTATTAGGCCATAAATTCTGGCATGTCATTTCAAATGATGACAGTATACTGTAGAGATGAAACATCAGTCCACTCAAACAAATGAAATAAGACATCATTTACACTGCCAAACTTACAGAAATTAAGAAAAATTTAAATGTTCCTGCTCTTAAGAAGTAATAAATGTTCTAAATAAAACATTTATTGTTAGGAAAACTATATAAAATACCTAGTACAGGCCGGTGCCGTGGCTTAACAGGCTAATCCTCCGCCTTGCGGCGCCGGCACACCAGGTTCTAGTCCCGGTCGGGGAACCGATCCTGTCCCGGTTGCCCCTCTTCCAGGCCAGCTCTCTGCTATGGCCCAGGAGTGCAGTGGAGGATGGCCCAAGTGCTTGGGCCCTGCACCCCATGGGAGACCAGGAGAAGCACCTGGCTCCTGGCTTCGCATCAGCGCGATGTGCCGGCCGCAGCGGCCATTGGAGGGTGAACCAATGGCAAAAAGGAAGACCTTTCTCTCTGTCTCTCTCTCTCTCTCACTGTCCACTCTGCCTGTCAAAAAAAAAAAAAAAAAAAAAAAAAACTGGTACAGTATTTTAATTGACATCTTTAGAATTTTAGTTCAACCTTTAAGCTTATATTGTCATACTTTTTCTTAAAATATTTTTTTATTTGAAAGAGAGAGGTAGAGCCAGAGAGAGAGATAGAGGTCTTCCATCCAGTCTTACTTTGTTAAAACATTTTAAATGTTAAACATTATTGCTTCTCAGCCTTTTGCCTAAGATCAAGTGTAAATGTTAAACATCAGCCTTTTATTGTTCACCTTACAAAATTAGAGTACAGGTGTGGCCGTTTTGGCACAGCAGGTTAAGCTGCCACTTGGGATGCCCTCATCCCATATGGAAGTGCTAGCTACTGCTCCACTTCAAATCCAGCTCCCTGAAAATGCACCTGGGAAGCAGCTGATGATGGCCAAGTACCTAGGTTCCTGCCAACCACGTGGGGGATCCAGATGGAGTTCTGGGCTCCTGGAGTCAGCCTGGCCTAGCCTTGGCTATTGAGAGCATTTGGAAAGCAAACCAGCAGATGGAAAATCTGCCTCTTCCTTTCTGTCATTCTGCCTTTCAAATAAATTATTTTTTTTTAATTAAGATACTAAAGCACCACCAACTCCTTTTACTTAAAATAAAATATGAGGAGAGGTGTTTTTTAGCATTATCAGCAAGTGCTCAGAAGGAAACACTGTAAAGCCCCACTAGCAACTAGTAGAACCCAAGCTCTTTCCAACTGATCATGTGATTATTTTACATTATCTGTTTAGAACCAGCTGTCTGCTTCACCAGACTTGGAGATGCTTAAGGGTAGCATCCATGCTTTATTTATCTTCCTATTACCAGCTACCATCACAGTGCTTGCCACATAGTAGGTCATTGGTACATCTGTTTAAATTGCTGTTTTACAGAACTGACACAATCTAAACATGAACTCACTGAAGGTATACTATGCACCAGCTATATTCTAATTTCCTATACATATCAACCCACCCAAATAATGCAGACAAGGAACAGAAAGAGTAGATATAAGAATGGGTAAATCTATCATTTTATAATAAAGGAGTCCGAGAAATATACAAGACAATGCATTTGAACAAAAATCAGAGAAATAAAATTGTATTAAAACAGCCTTTAGGTAACTGGTGCTGTGGCGTAGCAGGTGAAGCCACTGCCTGCAGTGCCGGCATCCCATATAGGCACTGGTTCGAGTCCAGGCTGCTCCACTTCCAATCTAGCTCTCTGCTATGACCTGGGAGAGCAGTACAAGATGGCCCAAATCTTCGGGACCCTGCATCGTGTGGGAGACCTGGAGGAGGCTCCTGGCTTTGATTAGTGGAGCTCCAGCCATTGCGGCCATCTGGGAAGTGAACCAGTAGATGGAAGACCTTTATCTCTCTCTGCTCTGCCTCTCTAACTCTGCCTTTCAAATCAATCAATAAATCTTAAAAAAAAAAAAAAAAAAAAAAAAAAAAAAACTTTAGGGGCAGGCGCTGTGGCATAGTGGGTAAAGCCGCTGTCTTCACTGCCAGCACCCCACATGGGCACCGGTTTGAGTCCCGGCTGCTCCACTTCAAATCCAGCTTTCTGCTATGGCCTGGCAAAGTAGTAAAAGTTGGTCCAAGTCCTTGAAGAAGCTCCTGGCTCCTGACTTTGGATCAGTGCAGCTCCAGCTGTTGTGGCCAACTAGGGAGTGAACCAGAGGGTAGAATACCTCTCTCTCTGCCTCTCCTTTTCTGTTTAACTCTAACTTCCAAATAAATAAATAAATCTGGAAAAAAAAAAAGTATCCCTCCATTTAAAAAACAAACAACAACAACAAAAACAAAACCTTTATATGGGAGACCTGCATTGAGTTCCAAGTTCCTGGTTTCACCCTGGCTTAGCACTGGCCTTTGGGAGTATTTATGGAGTGCACACATGCTTTCTCCCCCTGGCCCTGAAAATAAAAGTTAAATTGTGGCTTCAAGGGGAAAAAACATCTTTGCATGGATGAGAAAGTGGGAGTTCATAAAGCCTAATTGAGTAATAACATAAAGAAATGATCCAGAAAAATCTACATTTGAAATTTTTAATGGACTGTAAGATCAAAATCCTGTAAGCTGCTGGGGAAGAAAAATAAAATTGTTAAAAAGCAAGGAATAGGTCTGGTGCACAGCCACTGCCCAGAGTGAAGAAACTCAGCCTCAGCCTTACCAGAAAAACCATCAGAAGGCAGGACACAAAAGCAATGTCAGCGGGAGCTGTGACTTTAGAAGAGCAATCCTGTCACCTCTCCTGCAGCAACAACCTTACACTGAACTTGTTTTTAAGCAGGTAAGTCTCAGCAAGACAGCTATGGGGCCCAGATCATCAGTATGCACAGGAAAATGGGCCGATCCACTGACTTCCTGCAAGCTTCTATCTCATCTCTAAAACAAGGCAAGGGACACAGCAGGTGACCACAAGTAGCTCACTATTCCTCCTCAGAGTTGCTTTAATGACTAAATAATAACATGGGCAGAAGGCTGGAACAATGCTTCAGCAGATATAGTAGGCAGTTAGAGAAAAGCTGGTCACCTCTTCACTCTGCTCCTTTCCTCTCTATTCTTTCTCACCTTTGTTATCACAGCAGTATTTTATTTCCATGTTTAATTGTCTTTTTTTTTTTTTAAGATTTATTTATTTGAAAGGCAGAATTACAGAGAGGAAGTAGAGAGAGAGAGAGAGAGAGAGAGAGAGAGAGAGAGAGAGAGAGACGTCTTCCATCCGCTGGTTCACTCCCTAGATGGCCACAATGGCTGTATTAGGTAGGAAGTCAGACATGACCTTATGTGTGTGTGACAAAGGCCTAAAGAATTGACATCTAGGTCCAACATCTCAAAGTCATCCCGGCAACCTTCCAGGTGCAGCCCAGTATCTGCACTTCAAAAGCCCTCCCTAACCCTTCCTCTAAGGCAGGGCGAAGCCAGCCAGACTTCCCCCTGTCTGATAACTTCAGAATGAAAACTCAGAAAGGAATTTTTAGTATTTACATCCAAAAAGTCCTTTGTTCCAGGAGGAGAAGAGGGGAAGGCAAGGCCCATCCCCTTAAAACCCCCTAGCCTCAACCAGACTGCATGCTCAGCCCTCTGCCTCTCTGCTGAGCCGCCCACCTGGCCTGCCCAGGTGTACTCTCCACTCAACCATGTAACCTCGCTCTCCCCCAGTCTGAGCGACTGGGCACTCTCTCTCAGGTTCTCTCTGGAGAGGTGCCCATTTGTTCTTATGGATGTTCCTTCCCTAATGAACCTTGCTATTTGCTTTCCACTACTCTGTCTCATGCCTGAATTCTTTCTTGCATGAAGACAAGGACCCTGACATTCTCTGGTAATAGCTGGAGCTGAGCTGATCCAAAGCCAAGAGCCAGGGGCTTCCTCCGGGTTCAGGGGCCCAAGGACTTGGGCCATCCTCCACTGCTTTCCCAGGCCATAGCAAAGAGCTGGATCAGAAGTAGAGAAGCTGGGACTGGAGCCGGCATCCATATGGGATGCTGGCATTGCAGGCAGTGGGCTTTACCTGCTGTACCACAGCACTAGCCGCCTATTTATTAAAATAATAATAATAATAATAATAATAATAATAATAATAATAGTATTCAATGCTTAAAAATCATCAGAGCGCAGGGGCCCAGTGCTGTGATGCAATGGGTTAAAGCCTAGTTCTGCAGCACTGCCATCCCATATGGGCGCCAGCTGGAGTCCTGAGTGCTCCCCTTCCGATCCAGCTCCCAGCTAATGTGCCTGGGAAAGCAGCGGAGGATGGCCTAAGTCCTTGGACCCCTGTGCGCACATGGGAGACCCAGAAGAGGCTCCTGGCTCCTGGTTTTGGAATGGCTCAGCTCAGGCCATTGTGGCCATTTGGGGAGTGAACCAGCGAATGGAAGACCTCTCTCTCTCTCTACCTCTCTCTGTAACTCTGTTTTGAAAAAAAAAAAAAAACACAAAAAACAAAAAACAAAAAAAAAAAAGACCACAAACTTAAAAAGAAATCATCAGAGCACAAAAATGGTTCAGAGCCTCTGCTGGGTTTAACTTAGGTATATATACAGGGTGTGTGGCATGGGCAGGGTCACAAGGGTGTGTCCAGAAGCGGGCAAAACAAAATACACAAAGGTGGTCTTGTCACTTCATAGAAGAACCCTGCCTCACTTCCACATGACAGCACTATAAAACACAGATCACAGGCACTATTTTCTACATAGCTTATGAAAAACGCTGTGCATGGTGCATGACCATAAATGCAGAGTATAAGTGTCTCTGTTGGGAACATCTCTCTACAGGGGTGTCTGGGGAGGGCTCAGCTGTGTCCCAACCTGTGAGAGGTTGGGAGTGGTGGTGGGGACAGGACCTAGGGGTACAGTTGTGCCAACTCCCCTTTTCTGAAGAAGGCTGAAGCTCACTTGCTTAGGAACATTGGCATGGCAACGGTAGGAATCAAACGGGCTCCAGAAGCACAGCAGTGTCTTAAACTGATCTTCACACTTGTAACCACAGGCTCACCACTTCATACTTGTCCTAAAAAAAGCAAACCTCTTCATATCAAACGTGGATTTAGCACCCTACAATGGTCTACTGCCTACATGATAAAATGCACACTCTTCAGAAAGACATCAAGCCCTTCTCAACCCTTCCAGTCTCATCTTTTGGGATTTCTTCCTATACACAATCTGCTTTCCCAGGCCATGGCAGAGCTAGATCAGAAGTGGACAAGCCGGGACTCGAACCGGTGACCATATGGGATGCTAGCACTGCAGGTGGCGGGCCTTACCTCCTATGCCACCATATGGCCTATTTGTCATTCTCGAACTTTTCCTTGCTCTTAAGCCACCAAGCTTACTGAGAATGTTCTTTTGTAAGAGAGGAGGCCTACTCACTCTTCAGAACATAGTTCAAACATCCTACTTCTTCAAGAACTTTCCCTGACCCTAGAATTTTCTTTGGTATTCCAAAGGCTTTTCTTCATACTTCATTCGCCAACTGTATCCTAATTTTGCTAGCTTTGTACCTAGAAGCTTCAGCCCAATAAGAGATCCTGGAAGGGAAGGGATAGGCTTTATCATGTTAGTAGTATTTCCAAAGCCTAGTGAAGTACCTATGCTCAAAATATGCTCCCTTTGATGGTGTTTTTGTAACATAAGCTTACTATTGCTGTCATTATTATCAGTGATCTGGAAGACTGAAAAATAAAGCTGTCACTACAAATGTCAAGTATTCCTGGAATCTACTCACTTCCTCAATTTTAATCCAATCAATGTTGAGCCGTGCTGGCGCAGAGAGGGAGGGTATTTTAAAATGTTGGTATGAAACATGCAAATATTCATATTAGAAAGTCTATCAGACCAAATTAGGGGAAAAAAATAAATGGGATATCAGTATTTATTATGAAACCTTTAGAAAATCTCAGTCAGAAGGAGGGTATCTTTGATTATGTTCTTACTTTCAAAAGATAAAATCGAGCAAAAGTAGTCTTTTAGGTAATGCTTAACATACTTTGAGGGTTTCCAAGGTATATTTAATCTTAGTTAAATAGAACATAAGCATCAGAATAATTGTCCTGGCTATGCATAATTTTTTTTAAAAAAAAAATTTAAAAAATGATTTCCTATTTTCAAGTGATTAAACAATTTATAAAATAAAACCAATTATGCAAATTTACCTCCACAAACAAATAATTCAACCATCAAACATCAGTTTAGAGAATATCCTTATTTAAAATCTAGTCCATTTCCGTTGGAGAAAGGTAGATACAATGTAGCATTTGGTACAAAAGGAAGAGTCCTAATTCAACTCTTTTCAAAAATGTTAGAACAAGTGATTTGTGGGTTTTTTAAAAATTCCAAATATAACTCACTGTATTTAGCACCTCCTGTACTTTCCAGTATATTAGATAATTGCACACCAAGTTAAAAACAAAATAAGGGAAAACATTCCTGCCACCCACTCTTTCATAAAAAACTGGAAATATTAAACACATTCAAGCACCTTCTAAAGGTCAGTGTGACTACCCCCAAAGAAAGCTGTTTTTTCTCCATTTAAAAATGTGTGTGAGGATTTGGGCGCAGGTTGAGGGGAGAGGAAGAGAGAATTGCATGATTACCGGAGTTGGCAAGAAACATGGGTTAGTAATTTTCAAACCCTGCTCTGAAGAATCACATGGGTGCGTCAGTGGCTGTGGGCCCCCAACACCCACATTAATCCAAAAAGCTGCTTTTATTTTTTTCTTTTTGTCATTTACACACTGAACTTCTGCAAAAGATTTTGTTTGAAAAAGCATCTCTAACTTTAAAATCCGAAAATCACCAAAAATGATTAGTGACAATGCACAATACTGACATTACTGTCGAATAAAAAAATGCGTTAAAATTGTTTCAAAGAGTGGTAAAACAGTAAGAAACAGGCAAGATCTAATCTATATAGTTGCTTTACCTTCATGAATTTTATTAAGCTAATGTTTGCTGATGGAAGTGGACACAAAAGCTTTCTTGACTTGATTTTGGCAGAAAGACAGTAGATGGTTTCAGCAGGAAACTGGCTGTGGGTTCACAGCCAACAGTTTTGGCAGGGGGAGATATGGTCAAGCTGAGAGCTGACATTTTTGGGAATGTTTGTCTAGGTGGATGGGAGGGGCCCACGTAATAATAAAGGGAGAGAGTACGCCTACCCTACATTAGTGATCTGCGCAAGAAATTACACCCTTTCCTGAAGGTATTCCTGAGTCCTAACATCTACCTCCTCCTGAGCTTCCACTTTCAACTAATGCCATCAACAATCAGAAATTAGTATTTAACCACAGTAATCTATGAAAACAATAATTTCCTAAATAAATCTATTTACATACGCCATTTTAATGCTTTGTTTTCACTGAAGAAAAATATACAGATGCAAAAATTTCTCTGCCAGTGACTTGGGTTTCCAGTGCCTGGTGATAGATATGATGGACCAACTACATCTACCATTCTCTCCTTCCCCAGCCAATTACCATTGAGGTGGTGGCAGACAAAAGAAAATAGAACCCGAAACGCTAGTGTAGCTAGTGGACTGATGAGTGATTTTCCTATTTACCAAACTTCCTGTAATGTGGAACAATACATCTTAATGCTCATTACTTTAAAACAGAGAATGCAATTCCACATTAAGACCCAATGTCAAAAGATTAAGATCAGAAGGAAAAAAAATGAATTCATAAATGCTTAACTATATGACTATTCCCTGACAAAAATTGTCCTTTACATTAGATTAAAAAATTGACAAGATGAACAGTAAGTTTAATTACTTTAAAGTAACATTCAGTTTCAAGTATCACTGGATATTCCTTTGAAGGTATAAAAATAAAAATATTGATAGTTTGCTCCAAACACAGGGAAGACAAATGTAATACTTGCCAAAATGTGGTTCCTTATTTGTGATGTAATTCATTTATTTAATAAGATTTTAAGAACCACAATTCTAGTTTTTCTCTATAGTAAAACTAAGGTGAAAAGAAGTTGTATACTTAAAACAGAATGTCAATATAATATGTATACCCTCTAGAAAAACACAGTGACTTAGATATCTACATTCAAGACTGCACAGATCTTCCTATGCTATTTTCTAGACTTACAGAGACAAATCAGAAGTCCCAATGGCTTATTTTTTCAAAAGATATTAAATATGAAAACCATATACAAGTTATTTATACATATTCATTTTCTCAAAAAAGATCTAATAGAAAATATCTATAGAACTAACAGCATAAGTTTCTGCAGGAGCCCAAAATGTCTTCTTGCTCTGACATTCATATTTGAAATAGACTAATACATGAACTAGATGGTTCAATTCTTTTTAGTGTAGGACACAGTATAAATATAATTTAACATACTTTATACCAGATTTTGAAATTCTATACCATCAATGAAATGTCAAATTTTCATCTAACTTTAAGTTTTTCATCTTAAAATATATTAATAAACTTTGTTAACAGCACACATATCATTAAAATCATTACACAATGCACAATACAGGCAAAGCCAATTGTGTTTGCATTACTGATATAATTTTTTATGTAACATTTATTTTCTGATTATAAAATCTGTATCTTCAAAGAAATAACCACACATAGATGTGTTTCCTATCTTCTAAACCAAGACAAAACAGAATTTATCCCTGGCACATATATAGTTTTAAATGCTGGTTTGCTTGTTTAAAGTAAATTATTTCTACATCTGTAATGAACAGGAAGTGTCGGAAAGGCAATTCATGGCTCATCCACCTGAGGGAGCTCCTAAAATCGTCTAACAACTTTTAGAATCAAATTTTTAAGTATTAGGGAAGAGATGGAGTCCTGTTTGAAGTCCATGGGCTCAGTAATGGCTTGAAAAATGTGTTTCTTAATAAAAAGTAAGAGAATAAATATCTCTAATTCCTATCCACTGTATCTTCTCAGGGCCTCACATCCTTATAACAAAATTTGAGTTTCTAGAGCAGGAAGAATACAATCAAATAACTTCAAATGATAGAAACAAAAATTACTATACTAACTCATAGAATCATCCTTTTAGACTACACGTTCATTATCAACAAACAGAAGTTCATATTTTTGTAGAAAATAACAAATTCAAAAATCACTTTAAATATATGAATATTTACAAATTGGTCAAATAATTTGCTTTAACATATACATGGCACTTCACTTCAAGAATACAAGTAAACCGTGGACACTTTACCTGTTTCTTGTGAATTTAATACTTCTAAGGCATGCATCATGGCACTTGCGAAGACATTGGCATCCTCTTTGCTGCCAAAGTTGAGACCATACACCTGTCTAGCATCTCGCCACTGGTGGAAGGTCTGTGTAGCTTGATTGTACTTCAACCCTTTAGGAATGGCACAATTTATCACAACCTAAAAGACAATAATTGTTTATAAAGTCAAGCTAGTACTTGGCAAAATCAAAGAAGTCAACAAATCGTGTGTGTGTGTCTGTCTGTCTTCATTCAAAAGTGTTCACAACAGATCTGGATAAAAATGATTAGAACAATTACCTAGGGCAAAGACTAGCCCACGTAAATATCAGTCCAAGGGAAGTTACACTGTCTGATATTTACAAAGATCTGCCTTGACGCTAGTGTTGTGGCACAGCAGGTTAGGGAGCCACTTACAACATTGGCTTTCCATATCAGAGTGCTGATTTGGAGTCCAGGCTGCTTCACTTCAGATCCAGCTTCTTGCTAAAGCGCAGAAGGCGGCAGCACAGTACACCCACATACTTGAGTCCCTGCCACCCACATGGAACACCAGAATGGAGTTTCCTGCTCTGTTTTAGCCTGGTCCAGACCTGGCTGTGGTAGCCATTTGAGGAGTGAACTAGCAGATGGAAAGTCTTGGGGGGTCTCTCTCTCTCTCCCACCTCCACTCTGTCACTTCTTTCAAATAAATAAATCTTTAAGAAAAAAAAGTGTGCCTTAACACTGTAAAGAGGCACAACAAAATTCATATCCCTCGTGACATATATTTTAAGTGTTTAAGTACTACATCAATAAAAAGTACATGATTTAGTACGTAACTTAGTGAATATTCCATACAGCCAATACCTAAACAAGAAATAGAACATTAGAAGCCCTTCCCTTAGCTCCTGCCATCTCACAAGGTACTAGCCATACTTCTAATATCATAAATTTGCAGGTTTCTAAATTTTATATATGTGTAGTTATAAAATATGTACTATAACATATCTGTCCTCTTTTCCTCAGAATTATGTTCATGACAGCCACCCACTGCATATAGTTCGGTTTCTTCATTTTCACTGCTCTGTGGATTTCTTTATATAAATTGTGCTTATTTACCCATTCTCCCATTAATGAACATCTGGATTATTTGCAGTTTGGGGCTATTACAAATAGTGATGATAAGAACATCCTATTAAAATGTCTTTTGATAACCATAGGCACACATTTTGCTGGGCTTATATCCAGGAGGAGAACTATCACAGATCATATTTATGTTCAACTTAAGTAGGCAACTCCAAATAGCTTTCTAAACTGGTTCTATCATTTTATATTTCCACAGCAGTATCCAATAGCCTGCACTGCTCCACCTATTTGCACCATCACAACTGGTAGGACTGGTCTTGTGTTAGCAGTTCTGGTGGATGTGACACCAGTTTGCATTTCCTTGATTACTCTTGAGGTTTAACACTTCCTTCACTTTTTATTGAGTATCTGCATAACTTCTTTTGTAAATATCTCCTTAAAATATATCTCTTGCCCATTCTTCCCTGAATTGTCCAAGTTTTTATTCATAGATCTGTAAGAGCCTTTTATATATCCTGGATACGATCCCACTGCTCATCATCTGTTTTGCAGACATCTTTCTCATTCCATGACTAGCCTTTTTTCACTGATAATGGCATCCTCAACATAGTTCTTCATTTAATTCAAATTCGCAATCTTTTCCACTACATTTAACGCTTTTTCTGTCCAGTTTAAGAAATATTTCTCAATCCCAAGGTCATTAAATATTACCCCATATTACTTTCCAAAAGCTTTATTATTTTACCTTTCACGTTTACATCTCCAATTTAACTGGATTTGATTTATTCCTATGATGTGAGATACAGCAAGTTTCCTATTTGTCTCAATATGGTTGCCCAACTGATCCAGCACCAGCTATTAACAGTGCTGCAGGTTTACCTCTTTTCATAAATTAAATGTATGTATGACTGTTTCTGTCGTCCTGGCCAAAAGCCTACCTTTCTGCCAACACTACAATATATTAGCTTTATTCTAAGTCTCAACAGCCACTACAGTATATTCTATTTTGTTCTTTCATCACCTGCAACACTGGCATACTATGTATGGGTGGTGATTTGAATCCCAGCTGCTTTACTTTAGATCCAGCTCCCTACTATGTATCTGGGAAAGCAGCAGAAGATGGCCCAGTCTTGCCGGTTGCAGCCATTTGGGAAGTGAATCAGCAAATAGAAGATCTCTCTGTCTCTCCCTCTCTCTTTGTAACTCTGCCTTCCAAATAAAATAAGTAAATCTTTTTAAAAAGTCAATCTGGCGCTGTGGCTTAGTGGGGTAAAGCTGCCGCCTGCAATGCTGGCATCCCACATGGGCGCTGGTTTCAGTCCTGGCTGCTCCACTTCCAATCCAGCTCTCTGCTATGGCCCGGGAAAGCAGTACAAGATGGCCCAGGGTCCTTGGGCCCCTGCACCCACGTGGGAGACTTGGAGGAAGCTCTTGGCTCCTGGCTTCGAATGGGCACAGCTCCTGCCATTGTGACCATTTGGTGAATAAACCAGCAGATGGAATACTTTGTCTCTCTCTCTCTGCCTCTCTGTAACTCTGCTTTTCAAATAAATAAATAAATCTTTTTTTTAAAAAAAGTCAATCTTAGGAAAACAAATTATAAAACTATTTTTTAATGCATGAATATAATATACCACCTTGAATTTAGATTTATTCAATGCTTTATGGCTGGCTATGCAGAGGTCCTTTAATCAGATTTGTTAGGTATTTGATAAATTTTTCTGGCTGTTATAAACAGAATGATTTTTTTAAACTTTTATTTTCTCTGATGACAATTAATTATTTCTCCATCATGACAATATACTCAGAAACAGCCTTGCTAAACTCTTATTAACTCTAACCTAATGGAGCCAGCAATGTGAAATTGTGGGTTAAGCCGCCACCTGTGAAGCAGGCTTCCCATATGAACACCAGTTGCTCCACTTGGGATCCAGATCCCTGCTAATGTGCCTGGGTAAGCAGCAGAAGATGGCCCAAGTGCTTAGGTCCCTGCAACCACATGGGAGACCTGGAAGAAGCTCCTGGCTCTTGGCTGCAGCCTGGCCCTGTACTGGCTGTTGCAGCCATTTGTGGAGTGAACCAATGGATGGAAGATCTCTCTTTCTCTGTCTCTGCCTCTCTATAACTTTGCGTTTCAAGTAAATAAATCTTTTAAATACGAATAAAAAACCTCTAGCCTATTAATTTAACAATTTGCTAATTTTAACTGTTCCCAAGTTCTACTATTCCTAGTAATTTACATCCAGGTTTTTCCCCTAAATACACAGCCATGTCATCTGCAACTGACAGCTTTATTTCTTCCACCTGAATTCTTGTACATTGTGTATCTTCTTTTATATTTTACCTTTACTCAATGGCAAAGAATTACAATCCAATGTTGAAGAGGTGCTATCAGGTATCCAAGTATCTATGACATTTACCCGATCTTAGAGAGAAAGCTTTCTGGATTTCACCATGAAATAAATACTACCTTTCATTTTAGTATATCTATAGATACCTTTTATCTGACAGGGAAAGCACCTTATTGTTCCCCAACACCTAAGGGTTTTCACCATGACTGCACTTTATCAGGTGCCTTTCATCATATCTTGAGATGACTATCTGTTTTTTCTCTTTATATGTGGGGAATTACTCTAACACACTTTCTGCTATTAAACCAACCTTACATTTCTAGGATATAGAACCCTAGTCCTTGTGTATGAGCAATATCAAGAATCCATACATTTCTTAGAATTCTATTTACAAATTACACTGAATTTGTTAAAAATTAAAACAAAACTTTAAAAGTTTAAAATTGTTTTTTTTAAAATCCATGCATCTTTTTCTCATAATATGTGCTTTACATGAACCATTTGAATATCTTCATATACATGGATTTTAGTTTTTATGCATCAAAATTAATTTACTTTTTTAAAACTTTTATTTGAAACTCAGAGTTACACAGAGAGAGAAGGGGGGAGGGAGGGATGGAGGGAGGGAAGGAGAGAGACAGAGAGAGAGAGAGAAATATAGAGAGAGATAGAGAGAGAAAAGTCTTCCATCTGCTGGTTTACTCCCCAGATGGCTGCAACGGCCAGGGGTGCACTGATCCAAAGCCAGGAGCCAGGAGCTTCTTCCTGGTCTCCCATGTGGATGCAGGGGCCCAAGGACTTGGGGCATCTACTGCTTTCCCAGGCCATAGCAGAGAGCTGGATCGGAAGTGGACCAGCGCCCGTATAAAATGGCAGCATTGCAGGCAGAGGCTTTTACCCGCAACGCCACAGCACCAGCCCCCAAAATTAGTTTACTTTTAAAGTCTATGTCCATAAATTTTTGACAGGCAGAGTTAGACAGTGAGAGTGAGAGTGAGAGTGAGAGTGAGGGTGGGTGTGTGAGAGAGAGAGAGAGAGAGAGAGAGAGAGAAAGGTCTTCCTTTTCCGTTGGTTCACCCCCCAAATGGCCGCTACGGCCGGCGTGCTGCGCTGATTCGAAGCCAGGAGGCAGGAGCTTCCTCCTGGTCTCCCATGTGGGTGCAGGGCCCAAGCACTTGGGCCATCCTCCACTACCTTCCTGGGCCACAACAGAGAGCTGGACTGGAAGAGGAGCAACCAGGACAGAATCCGGGGCCCCAACCGGGACTAGAACCCAGGGTGCCGGCGCCACAGGCAGAAGAATAGTCAAGTGAGCCATGGCGCTGGCTTTGTCCATAAATTTTTAAGTAAATGTCATATTATCAATTTTTATACATTCTTAGATTTTTGCTATTACTCTAGGAATTCTTCATCTATTTTCATGAGCGAGATCAAACCATAACTTCCTTTCTAGTGTATTTGTGTCAGTTTCTGATATAAAAGTAATGCTGAACTTAAAATGAATTGGAAACTGATCATCTTTTTGTATTCTCTGGGAAGAACTAAGTAATTTGGTATTATTTCTTCATTAAAAGTTGGTTCAAAAACAAACCGCAGGCCGGCGCCGTGGCTTAACAGGCTAATCCTCTGCCTTGCGGCGCCAGCACACCGGGTTCTAGTTCCGGTTGGGGCGCCGGATTCTGTCCCGGTTGCCCCTCTTCCAGGCCAGCTCTCTGCTGTGGCCCGGGAGTACAGTGGAGGATGGCCCAAGTGCTTGGGCCCTGCACCCGCATGGGAGACCAGGAAAAGCACCTGGCTCCTGGCTTCGGATCAGCGTGATGCGCCGGCCGCAGCAACCATTGGAGGGTGAACCAACGGCAAAGGAAGACCTTTCTCTCTGTCTCTCTCTCACTATCCACTCTGCCTGTCAAAAAATAAATAAATAAAAAAAAATAATAAAAACAAACCGCATCAGTAGAGTCACCTGTCCTAAGGATTTTCTCCTGAAAATACCCATTTTAGTTACTTTAATGACTAAAAATCTGTAGTTATGTCCCTGCATTCTTAATAATGGTTATCAATGTCTTTTTTCTTTAGCAGTCCCTCTTAGGAGCAAACAACCCTTAGTGTGTTTGCTTTCTACAGCATTAATTTATACTCTTACCTTTCTTATTAATCCTCCTATTTTACTTGGCTTTAATGTCTTGAGATGAATGCTCAGGCTGAGAAGTCATAAATACTTTTTTCTAATATAAAAATGTTCTGTCAATTTCACATTGAGAACAGTTTTATCTGCATTGTACTAGTGTTGGTAATGTACCATGTTTATCATCTTTCAGCTCAACAAATTTTTCTAATTTCATTGTGATTTTTGTCTTTGACCTATGGGCTATTCACAAAGGTATTTTTCTCTTCTTTTCTTTTCTTTTTTTTTTGACAGGTAGAATTAGAGAGAGAGAGACAGAGAGAAAGGTCTTCCTTTTCCGTTGGTTCACCCTCCAAATGGCTGCTACGGCCGGCGCGCTGCGCTGATCCGAAGCCAGGAGCCAGGTGCTTCTCCTGGTCTCCCATGCGGGTGCAGGGCCCAAGCACTTGGGCCATCCTCCACTGCCCTCCCGGGCCACAGCAGAGAGCTGGCCTGGAAGAGGGGCAACCGGGACAGAATCCGGCGCCCCAACCGGGACTAGAACCCGGGGTGCCGGCGCCGCAGGTGGAGGATTAGCCTAGTGAGCCACCGTGCCGGGTAATTCACAAAGGTATTTCTTAACTTTTAAACCTATGGGTTTGTCTAGCTAGCTTTTTCCATATTAATTCTGTTGTAGCCAGAAAACTAACTTTGATTTCAATCCTTTAAATCCTCCTGATACTTGCTTTATGACGAAGCATATGTTCAGTTTTGAAATACTTGACATATTTCTTTTTAAAAAAGTATTTATTTATTTGAAAGGGCAGAATTAGAGAGAGATGGGAGAGACAGACAGGTCCTCCACCCTCTGGTTCACTCCCCAGATGGCTGCAACAGCTGGCACTGGGCCAGGCCAAAGGCAGGAGCATGGCACTCTATCTGGGTCTCCCACATGGTTAGCAACAGCCCAAGCATTTGGGCCACCTTCTGCTGCTTTCTCAGGCCATTAGCAGTGAAGGACCTGGGACTGGAACTGATATTCATATAGAATACTGTTGTCACAGGCAGCGGCTTAACACACTGTGCCACAATGCCAGCTGGTAGATATGGAATTCTAAGTGGTCCATTTATTTTCTCCCAGTATTTTGAAATACACTGCCTTCTAACTTTGGTTGGTTCTAGTGAGTTCTCCTAACTGTTGCTTTTTTTTTTTTTTTTTTTGAAAGGCAGAGTTACAGAGAGACAGAGGTCTTCCATTCGCTGGTTCACTCCCCAGATGGCTGCAACAGCTAGAGGTGTGCCGATCTGCAGCCAGGAGCTTCTTCCGGGTCTCAAAATAGGTACAGGGACCTAACACTTGGGCCATCTTTCACTGCTTTCCCAGACCATAGCTGAGAGCTGGATCGTAAGTAGAGCAGCTGGGACTCAAACTGACGCTCACATGGGATGCCAGCACTGCAGGCACAGCACCAGCCCCAAATGTTGCTTCTTTAACATTCTTTTTTTTTTTCCACAGACTGTTCTTAAGGGTTTCACTTCTATTAAGCTTGTAGTGACTTAATAAGTTGAATTTATGTATGGTTTTGTTTACCCTATTTAATCCTTTATTTCACTTCTAAGTTGATGTTGTTACATCAGTTTAAAAGTTTTAATGATCATTTCTTCAGTTACTGACTGCTTCTATCCCATTCTCTCCTCTCGTCCTGGTACTGCAATTATTCCTGTACTATAGTTTTTCACTGTATTCCTCATGTTTCTAAAATGCCCCTCTGTTTCTTTGGTATCTCAGCTCCAGTCTGACCTATTTCCATTCACTAATTCTTTTAAACTGTTTCTAATTTGTGTAAAACCCATCTATCACTGCAGTTGTTAACTGCCGTCATTTCAGATAATTCCACTCACTAGATTCTCCCGTTGGTCTGTTCAATTTTTCCAGAGACATTTACATTTGCTTCTGGCAAGTAGTTCACAAAACTAACAAATTCAAATGGCCTGAATGTACATAGTGACTACAACAATAAAAGGCTGTGATTCAGTGTCTGTAAAACCCAGTCTAATTCTAAATCAAAATTCCTTCTGGTATTAGATTCCTGGGTCCCCTACAGGAGTTACCTACTATTATTTTCCCCTTCACTGCCAAGCCCTAAATTCTGATTTCTGCTTTATGAGTCCCACAAATACCTCAAATGTTCTCCTCAGCTTCTCAGGCCCCCTCTTTAAAACTTACACATGCCTCCAAGTAAAAAAGAGGCCCAAAGCTGGGCTCACTTCTCTCGCTTCCCAACTGTGGGCCAGTAATTCTTCACTGCCATATAAACTCCCCAAATAGATTTTATTTTTTCCTTCTCACCATTCTGTCCAATTGTTTTAGTTCTCAGAGAGGGGCTATATCTAGATTACTTCATTCACCAATACCCCAACTTGATATTTAAAATATGGTGACCTCTTCAAGCCATGTTATATAAAATAAACCCGACACAAAAGAACAAATATTTTATTATTCCATTTATATGAAACACCTGTAATAGTAAAGTTCATAGAGACAGAAAATAAAATAGTGGCCACCAGGGCTGAGAGGAGGGAAAAAGAGAGGTTATGGCTTAATAGGTACAGAGTTTCACTTTGAGGTGATGAAAAAGTTTTGGAAATGAATGACAGTGATAGTTGCATAACATTATGAATGTACTTAATGCCTCAGAACTGTACATTTAAAACTAGTTAAAATGGCAAATTTGATGATATATATCTTTTGCCATAACAAGAAGATATGACCCTTTATGATGTGGTTTTTATAAACATTGGGGTGGAGTTACAAATCCTTAGCTACTAGAAACGCACAGCAACTGGAACTGACCATTATTGGATTATTATAAAGCTTATCTTAAGGTAAATCAAGATGTTTTACATTTACTTTTACAACTGCTCATTAACAGAATTTATACGAAGTTGAGGAAAATAATACTAGAATCCAAAATATACAGGGCCCAACGCTATAGCATGGTGGGTGAGGCCACCACCTGCAGCACTGGCATCCCCTATGGGCACCAGTTTCAGTCCTGGCTGCTCCACTTCTGATCCAGCTCCCTGCTAATGCTCCTGGGAGGGCACTGGAAGATGGCCCAGGGCTTTGGGCCCCTACACCCACAGTGGACATTTGGGGAGAGAACCAGCAGATGGAAGACTGACTCTCTCTTCTCTCTGTAGCTCTTTCAAGTAAAATAATCTTTTATATATATATATATATATATAAATGATTGAATCACTTTTTCCAATATGCAAAACTTTTAAATTTGAATCAACTCTTTCAAGAACAGACAATATTGTAAATCATTAAGAGTTTTAATAATCAGGAAACTATTTTCACTTAATAATATCTACTTTGGGCCATTCACTAAGTGTGTTGTCAGGTGTGGACTTCATCACATGCTAAATTCTGTGCCTGATTCTAGGTGGGTTGTGATGTTCTATCTCACAAGCCTGTCCATTTTTAGACTGACAATACCAGTGTAAACCATGCAGTAAAAACCTACTGTTCCTTGTGACTCAGCTCAATATTATCTTTTTTTAAAATTTATTTTATTTTATTTTTTGACAGGCAGAGTGGACAGTGAGAGAGAGAGCGACAGAGACAAAGGTCTTCCTTTTTGCCGTTGGTTCACCTTCCAATGGCCACCGCGGCTGGCGCACCGTGCTGATCCGATGGCAGCAGCCAGGTGCTTCTCCTGGTTTCCCATGGGGTGCAGGGCCCAAGTACTTAGGCCATCCTCCACTGCACTCCCTGGCCACAGCAGAGAGCTGGCCTGGAAGAGGGGCAACCGGGACAGAATCCGGCGCCCCGACCGGGACTAGAACCCGGTGTGCCGGCGCTGCAAGGTGGAGGATTAGCCTAGTGAGCCGCGGCGCTGGCCTCAATATTATCTTGCCTACAAAGTCATCCATGACCCTTTGCTGTATCTTCTCAACAAACTGATGATTTTTTCAAGCCCTCACTGTACTATGATTTACATTCACAACTGAAACATTTAAGAGTACCTCTTTGCTCTTATGTTTAACATTCATATTTCTTACTGTATCTTTCTTTCAAAGTCAAGAACTTTATTCTCTATATAAAACCTAAGCAAAACAAAACAAAAAAAGCCAGTACCGCAGCTCACTAGGCTAATTCTCCGCCTGCAGCACGGGCACCCCGGGTTCTAGTCCCGGTTGGGGCGCCGGATTCTGTCCCGGTTGCTCCTCTTCCAGAACTGCTCTCTTCTGTGGCCCGGGAAGGCAGTGGAGGATGGCCCAGGTGCTTGGGCCCTGCACCCACATGGGAGACCAGGAGGAAGCACCTGGCTCCTGGCTTCGGATCAGCGCAGCGCACCAACCGTAGCAGCCATTTAGGGGGTGAACCAATGGAAGGAAGACCTTTCTCTATGTCTGCCTCTCTCACTGTCTATAACTCTGCCCATCTCAAAAAAAAAAAAAAAAAAAAAAAACCCTAAGCATAGTGCCTAGAATATAATAAGCACTTTTAATAAATGGTACACAGGGATATGTTATGTACATAACTTGTACATACTCAATTTTACAAATCAATGATGGGTAAATTTTTAACATAGCCCTTACCACAGAAGTTTTAAATGTTTACCGTAAACTGTAATGATGTGTTTCCACTTAGAACTAATTGGTACCATTAAGAAATACAATAATGTACCCTGGAATGAGATTAAACCAATTATCTATTACTTATTCTTAGGAATACTGTCTTTTATTTAAGTAGTTTCTTCAAAAAGTATATTTTCTGGGGCAAGTATTGTGGGACAGCAGGTTAAACCACCACCTGGAAGCCAGCATGGCATAGTGGAGTACTGGTTGGAGTCCCTGCTACTCCACACTTATGGTCCAGTTTCCTGCTACTGCAACTGGGAGGCAGCAGATGATGGCCCAAATACTTGGGTTCTTGTCACCTATGTGGGAGAATCAGATGGAGTTCCGGGCTCCTGGCTTTGGCCCAGCCTAGTCTCAACTGATTTGGAGAGTAAACTAGCTGAAGAAGCTATCTCTCTCCCTCTTTCTATCACTCTTGCCTTCCAAATAAATAAACAGATCTTTAAAAAATTAAACTTTGGGGATAGATCATTAACTACTGACTTATTTTATGATTGTAGGTCTGTTTTTCTACTTTTCTATCAGTCTTAAAAAAGTAGTTTTTGGTTTTTTCCCCCAATAAAATAGCCCATTCTCTGGCATAAAATTTTTCATAATATTTGGTTATTTTGTATTTCCTTTTTGTAATTATAGTTATATTCTTTTCTCTCTCTCTTTATTTATTTATTTTTTTTTGACAGGCAGAGTTAGACAGAGAGAAAGGTCTTCCTTTTCCATTGGTTCACCCCCCAAATGGTTGCCAGGCCGGCACGCTGCGCCGATCTGAAGCCAGGAGCCAGGTGTTTCCTCTTGGTCTCCCATGTGGGGCGCAGGGCCCAAGGACCTGGGCCATCCTCCACTGCCTTCCCGGGCCACAGCAGGGAGCTAGACTGGAAGAAGAGCAACCGGGACAGAACCAGTGCCCCAACCGGGACTAGAACCCGGGGTGCTGGCACCACAGGTAGAGGATTAGCCTAGTGAGCCGCGGTGCTGGCCTCTCATTCTTAATATTGCTTATTTTTTTTACTTTTTTAAAAATTCTGCCTGCTTGATTTGATTCAGTTTTTTGTATTAATGATTTCCATTTATTTTTAGTATTTTCTTCTGCTTTCTTTGGGTTAAGTTTATTACTTTTCATTTTTCTTCTACTATTTGGAGTTAAGACTTACCCATCTAAGGATAGGGTAGATGCTCCACAGGTTTCTTTTTTCTTTTTATTAAAGATTTACTTATTTGAAAGACAGAACTGGGGGGGTGGTGTGTGCATGGTTAAGGAGGGGGAACAGGAGAGAAAAATTGCATTCACTGGTTTACTCCCCAGATGGCCACCACAGTCAGATCTGGGCCAGTGAAGCCAGGAACTCATACAGGTCTCCCATGGAGGTTGAAGGGGTTCAAGTACTTCAGCATCTTCTGCTGCTTTCCTAGGCACGGTCAGCAGAGATCAGGAGTGGAGGAGTTAGCTGTTCACATCCCAGATGCTCTACTTCCAATCCAGCTCCCTGCCAATGGCCTGAAAAAGCAGCAGCAGCAGCAGCAGCAGCAGGGATATGAACCAGTACTCTGATATGGGATGCCGGTGTCACAAGCTGCTGCACCACAACACCAGCCTCTGCTCACCGTTTCTACATAATATCTTAAACTCAAGTCCAAGTATTTTCTTTCTAAATATTTTCTAACCTTCATAATGATTTCATCTTAGTGCTACAAATTATTTAGAAGGGAGATTTTAAATTTCCAAACCTCTATTTGTCAAAATCTAGGAGTCAGGAGCTGGTGCTGTGGTATAGCAGGTAAAGCTGCTGCCCCCAGTGCCAGCATCCCATATGAGCACTAGTTTGGGTCCCAGCTGCTCCACTTCTGATTCAGCTCTCTGTATATCCTGGGAAAGCAGTAGAAGATGGCCCAAGTGCTTGGACCCTTGCACCTGCATGGGATACTTGGAAAAAGCTCCTGGCTTCAGACTGGCACAGCTCTGGCCATTGCGGCCATCTGGGGAGTGAACCAGAGGATGGAAGACCTCTCTCTCTCTCTGCCTCTCCTTGTCTCTCTATGTAGCTCTGACTTTCAAATAAATAAAAAAATCTTAAAAAAAAAAAAAATCTAAGAGTCAGAGGAAAGGTAAATTCTCCTATGAATAAAAATGTTAAGTGTTTCATATGGTAATGTCCTAGCTTAAACAAATTTCTTCTAAGTATCTTTAAACAGTCATTGATCCTTTGTCAACATAATTTAGGATTATTCATCAGTACTTTCAAATGACTAATTCACCAATTTTACCAAATTTGGGATGTTGCATTAAGAACATTCAAAAATTTCTAAAAAGTTCTGCGTTGTTTTCATTGTTTTCTCTACAACAGAATCCTAGGGAGCATTTGCTTTGTCTCTCGTCTCACACACCACAGACAAAGTGGAAGAGAGCACAGAGCACCACCTGGTCTCCCAAGGGGACAGAAGGGCTGCTCACATAGAGACGCTGGAGACCAGAGGAAGGCTGAGCAACACAGCAGTAAACAAACACAGAGCAACAAAGGGAGGAGGCTAGGGGCAGAAAGAAGAGTGCGAGGGTGGAGGGCAGAGACAAAGAAGACAGAAAGGGGCAGGCAGGGTCAGTTTGTATTATATGAGTAAATTTGCTGAATTACCTTCTGCAGCCTGATTCACAGCTGTGAAGGATTCCTTCCAGAGCAGCACTTTATTGGTTTTTGCCAGGTGCTTCTACGGTTTTACCAGCCTATAACTGGTGTTTGTTAATTTCTTGTCTGAAGCTATATATGTGAAGTTGGATTTTTCCGCTTCTTAGTTAAGAATCTAAACCAACTCAGACAGAAACAAACTTATTTTGCCTCCCTGTCCCAACAGGAAGATTTATCTTAGTCTTTTAAGATTTATTTATTTGAAAGTCAGAGTTAGAGAGAGAGAGAGATCTTCCATCTGCTGGTTCACTCTCCAGGTAGTTGCAATGGCTAGAGCTGGCTAGTCTGAAGCCAGGAGCCAGAAGCTTATTGCAGGTCTCTCATCTGGGTGCAGGGGACCAAGCACTTGGGCCCTCTTCAGTTGCCTTCCCAGGCACATTAGCAGGGAGCTAGATGGGAAGTGGAGTAGCTAGGATGCGAATTGGCACTCATATGGGATGTGGCACTGCATGCAGTGGCTTAACCTGCTATAGCACAGCGCCAAGCCCTTGTTAGTCCACTTTTTATGAGGTGCAGCCTCTCTAAGATTCCCAATGGTTTTCAGAGGTATCAGTTTCAAATGTTCATGGACCCAAATAGGCAAGTATGACAAATCTAAGTCCTTAGCTATTGCCAGTGTATCATTTTCATGATACACCAAAACCCAGGACTACTGCAGCATCAGTTGACAAATACATCAACACATTTCCTAGTGGAAACCTGGGGTTATACCTTCTTTCAGTAAGAGTTCAGCTGGGATGGAGAAGAAATTTTGTTACCTTTTTACTGAGTGCATCCATCCCAGGATGAGTTTAGCATCAGTTGATGATGCCAACATCTTGGGAAAACATTTTTTTCCAAAATATTTTGTAAATCTACATTTATAAAATTCTTGCTGCTTTTATCAGACACTTAATGCCACTAAGAGTCTATCTACCTTTTCCTCTACTACTCCTGATCCAATAGATCATGTAATCAGATAATCCAGAGCAGGAATTAACATAAACTCAGTTGTCGGCCCAGACATAAATTGCAAAAGCCTACCAGTTCTACCCACCTTAATACCTACCATTTTTCTACCATATAGGAATTTTAAAATATTTTCTAGAACTATTTAATACTTCCAACTCCTTCCTTTCAAAAAATATAATCAGTTACTTATGTAGTATTTCATTTTTGCTTGTCCTAAATTTACTTTAGGGCTCCAAAACTAGCTAGGTCAGAAGATCTATAATAGGAAAATTTGCATTAATAATTTTGTACGATCAGTTCTAACTCTTCATGCAAAAGGTAGAAAGAGCAGGGAGAAAAGACTGTTCCATTTCAGAGACCTCTCTGATTGGAGTTCTTTTCTTTTTCTTTTTCTTTTTTTTTTTTAAAGATTTATTTTATTTATTTGAAAGAGTTACAGAGAGGCAGAGGCAGCTAGAGTCTTCCATCCATTGGTTCACGCCCCAGATGGCCACAACGTCCAGAGCTGCACTGATCCAAAGCCAGGAGCTTCTTCCAGGTCTCCCACGCAGATGCAGGGGCCCAAGGACTGAAGCCATCTTCTACTGCTTTCCCAGGCCATAGCAGAGAGCTGGATCTGAAGTGGAGCAGCTGTGAGACAATCCAGCACCCATATGGGATCCAGCACTGCAGGCAGAAGCTTTACCTGCTATGAAACAGTGCCAGCCCCTTTGACTGGAGTTTTAAAGCACTGCTTGGGGCCAGCACCATGGCTCACTTGGTTAATCCTTTGCCTGCAGCGCTGGCATCCCGTGTGGACACCGGGTTCTAGTCCCAGTTGCTCCCCTTCCAGTCCTGCTTGCCTGGGTGCTTGGGCCCCTGCACCTGTGTGGGAGATGGGGGTGGGGGGCACCTGGCTCCTAGCTTTGGATCAGCGCGGCGCCGGCTGTGGCGGCCATTTGGGGAGTGGACCAACGGAGGGAAGACCTTTCTGTCACTCTACCTGTCAAAAAAAAAAACAAAAACAAAAACAAAACAAAAAACTTTGTAAAGCACTGCTTTATTTTACTGAATATATCACGTCCTTCCGAAATACTAGACTTTAAGAATTTTAATAGACCCTTACCTGATGGTCCTGAATCTTCCTGCCCACCACTCTGAATGTGTTGTTGCCCGTATGGTGATAGATGTGAACTCTGCTAAACCCAGTCGAGCCACCAGCTGGCACCCACTTCTTATTGGCATCATCATAAACCATCACAGCAGCTCTTGCCTGACAGATACTCTGTTCACTGTAAAAAAAAAAAAAAAAAAGGAAACTTAAAAATATTTGAAATACACTAAGTATTCTACCATATAACTATTTGAGCCAGGGTCAGTCAACAGTTAGTGCTGTTTGTGGGTGCTGGAGACAACAGTGAACAAGGCAAAGGCTTCCACCTTTATGTAAAACTTTAATGGAGAAGACCAAATTGTGTGTGTGTGTGTGTGTGTATACACCACGAAAATCAGAGAGTTCAATATACCCCAAAGTTTCCCTCTATCTTTGTTCTCTTCACATACATATTGCTGTATAGTGTGTGGGTGGGTTGCTGGAGATATCCTAAACACTGAAACACATGGAAACTGGATACCTCTGAGTGCCACTTAATTAATTCCATACCCACAGTTTCTGAATTTGCAGACTCAACCACGTTCAGATGGCGAATATATAGGGAGTCAAAATGGCATCTGTACGGGCCATGTGCAGACTGGTTTTTTTCTTGTCATTGTTCCCTAAACAATACAGTGTAACTAGATAGCACTTCCATTGCATTAGGTAGCATAAGTGATCAATGAGATACTTTAAAGGATATGGGAAGACGTAGGTTAGATACATATAATCTATAACATTTTATACAAAGGACTTGAGCATTTGCAGATTCTGGTACCCACGTGGGGTCCTATAATCCACCCCCCACAAGACACTGAGGGTCAACTGAACATACAAACCACCTGGAGTCAAGTATCTGGCATTTCAATTTCCCTGGGAAATCTATTGATAGATGGAAATAAGCACACCTCCAAACACCCAAGTAATCAAGAAAAGTAAAAAATACAAAAAATTAGCTGATCAGTTTACTGATGAAAATGAAAAGAGGTCTTCAAAGTAAGATGTTTAAAATCACCAATTTAACGCTGAGCAAAGCCAAGAATCAGAAGAAGCCAAAAACAAAGAGAAGAAAGATCTGTGTAAGAGCCGAGGTACTACTGGAGAAACAGCAAGAGCCACATGTGTGGTGAGTTGCGAAGGGAGAGGTTAAACCCAAACAACTGTAATCCTAGAAGGCATCACGCACTCAGAGAAGCCAGCCCAGACAGGACTGCACTGCCCCCTGGGGTTAGGGACAAATGAGCCTCAATCCACCCATTCCTTTTCACAGTGTCTGAGAATATCCTCAATAGAGACAGGCTGTGGTACAATAAAAAATGTCTAGTTTTTTCTCAGCCTCCTGGTACAAAGCTGCTAAAAACCTTGGAATCTCCTGAGAGACAAGAGTATCCCTAGTGTGCTAATGAGATGACTCTTGGCTGAGGCGCTCCCAGACAGCTTCAGGAAGGAGTCTGATAACCAGAAATATCAAAGCACAATTAGAGCTAGAATTCAGTTCCACCCTCTTCTCCCTTGTAACCCCCCTCTTCCCACCTCTGGGGAGGGGAGAAGGGCTGTAGATGGTTCCTTCACCATAGGCCAATGATATTATCAATCACGCCTGCCTAATAAAACCAAAAAACCCCACACAATGGTGCTGAGAGGAGTGGCCTGCGGAAAGGACACAAAGGCTCTGCAACCCCCTCTCCCTGCAGTCCTGAGAAATAGTGAAGGGTCTGCTTCAACAAAGATTGGCCTTTAGGGCCCACACTGTGGCACTGCAGGTTAAGCCATTGCCTGGGACACCACTAACACACCAAATGAGTCTTGGCTGCTCTACTTCTGATCCAGATGCTTGATAATGCGTCTGGGAAGGCAGCAGAAGATGGCCCAAGTGCTGGGGCTCCTGCCACCCATGCAGGAGACCAAGAAGGAGTTCAGGGCTCCTGGCTTTAGCCTGATCCAGGCTTTGGCCGTTATGGCCATTTGGGGAGTGAATCAGCAGATGGAAGATCTCTCCCTCTCTAACTCTACATTTCAACTAACTAAATAAATCTTTAAAAACAAAGAAGTACAACTGTCCTCAGCCACAACAGAAAGTCTTACCACACACACATTATGACTATACAAGAGAGCGATGCATCTTTACGCCACCATCCCATTTGCATTAGCACAAACCTCAAAATGCATACCGAGTCAAGATTCTGAGTCAGTGAAGGAACTCCAGAAAAATATGAACTAGTTAATTACTGAGCTAAAAGTTTTGCAAAGATCAGGCTCTAAATTAGTTATAAGCAAAAACTTCATGATCTAATAACAACTTTATGATCTAATACAACAAGTGTACATACAAAGGTACTACAGAAAGTTTGAGGGAAACGCATGCTGGAAGAAAACTACACAGGGGGCCAGCGCTGTGGTGCAGTGGGTAAAGCTGCCGCCTGCAGTGCCAGCATCCCACATGGGCACTGGTTCAACTCCTGGCTGCTCTACTTCCTATCTAGCTCTCTGCTATGGCCTGGGAAAGCAGAAGAAGATGGCCTAAGTGCTTGGGCCCCTGCACCGGCATGGGAGGCCTGGATGAAGCTCCTGGATCCTGGCTTCAGATCCGCCCAGTTCCAGATGTTGTAGCCATTTGAGGAGTAAACCAGCAGATGGAAGACTCTCTTTCTCCCTCTCTCTCTCTCTCTGCAACTCAGCCTTTCAAATAAATAAATAAAGCTTAAAAAAAAAAAAAACTATACAGGGATTTAAACAAAAAACATTTTGCATCAAAATAAACTTATCTTCTAATTCTATTTTCCCATAAGCTTTCCTTTTTTTCCCCAAAAGATTTATTTACTTATCTGAAAGGCAAAGGGGCCAGCACTGTGGCGTAGCAGGTTAAGCCACTACCTGCAGCGCTGGCTTCCCACATGGGCGCCAGTTGGAGTCTCAGCTGCTCCATTTCCAAGCCAACTCCCTGCTAATGTACCTGGGAAAGCAGTGGAAGATGGTCTAAGCGTTTGGGCCCCTGCACCCATGTGAGAGACGAGGAAGAAGCTCCTGGTTCCTGGCTTCGGACTGGCCCTGCTTTGTCCGTTGCAGCCATCTGAGGAGTGAACCAGCATATATATCTCTCTATATATAACCATCTTTTTTTTTAAATAAAAAAGAAATAGATCTTGGGAGCCAGCGCTGTGGCATAGTGAGTCAAGCTGCTGCCTGCAGTGCTGGCATCCCGTGTGGGTACCAGTTCAAGTTCCGGCTGTTCCACTTCAGATCCAGCTCTCTGCTATGGCCTAGGACTGCAGTAGAAGATGGCCCAAATCCTTGGATCCTTCACCCATGTGGGAGATTCCAACAACCCTCCTAGGTCCTGGCCTCAGATCAGCCCAGCTCTGGCTGTAGCTGGGAGAGTAAACAAGCAGATGGAAGATGTCGCCCCCTCTCTCCACCGCCTCTCCGTAACTCTGCCTTTCAAATAAATAAGTAAATCTAAAAAAAAAAAAAAAAAAAAAAAAAAAAAAAACCCAATCTTAGTAAAGAAAGGCTGAGTTAGAGAGAGAAGGAGAGACAGGAAGATCTTCCATCTATCTGCCTATTCACTCCTCCAGTGTTCCCAACAGCCAGAGCTGGCACAGGCCAAAGCCAGGAGCTTCTTCCGGGTCTCCCAAATTGGTAGCAGGGACTCAAGCACTTGGGTTATCTTTCGCTGCTTTCCGAGGTCATTAGCAAGGAGCTGGATTCAAAGAGGAGCAGCCAGGATGTGAACCAACACCCACATGAGATGCACTGTCACAAGCAGCAGCTTAACCCATTACACCAGCTCTTCCCATTAGCTTTCTGAAGACCCTCACATATGGCTGATTATCCTTCATCTTCCTGATGATATGTTTGGTATTTTAAAATGAAATCTGGCATCAGAAGGCTACAGTTGGTTTAAATTTTTTTTTTTTTTTTTTAAGTTGGGGCAGGTATTTAGCCTAGCAGTGAAGATACCTGCAATCCCACATCAGAGTATTCAGGTGTGAGTCCAAGTTCTGGCCCTTGACTCCAGCTTCCTATCAATTCATACCCTGGGAGGCATGGATAGCAGCTCCCTGCTAATCGCAGGCATTTGGAGAGTGAGCCTGTGGATGGAAGCTCTGTCTTTCCAATTAAAAGGGAAAAAAAAGTTTAAAAGCCACTCTCACACTACAACTTTGATGCATTGTCAGATAAATTCATTTCTGAATTCAGTCAGATTTTCCGAGCAGGTATGTATAATGGTAGGGAATGCATGCCAAGCTCTAGTCTCATACGTACCAGTGATTAAAATGCCTCTTGTTATTTTAAGTCAACTAAGGATTGCCTAACTATTCTTGTATATACCATTTATTAAGATTGCAGTAAAGCCAGATCTTTAATAGGAACTTTCTTTCAAAGACACCACTTATTAATCATTACTTGTCAAAGAAAGCAAGACTATGACAGTGCCTAGCACATAGCAGGCACTATTTTAATGCTGTTCAGTACATAATTTCTTTTTCTTTCACTCATTCAAAAGATTTTTTTTTGAGAGAGACACACAGAGAGCTCCTATACAATGGTTCAACTCCCCAAAGACCTTAATCAGCCCCCAGTTGTGGCCAGGAATGCAAGCACCTGAGTCATTACTAAGAACCCCCAGGATTAGCCAGAAGCTAAACCTGGGCACTCAAACATGGAACACAGGCATCATGACCCCCAGGCCGAATGCCCAGTCCCCAATACCTATTTTCACCTAACAAAATCCTACTCATTCATTAAGACCTGAATCAAACACTATTCCTTCTATTTAGTCTTTCTGAGGTCCCTAAAACCAGAATTAATTGCTCCCTCCTCTGAATTGTTATAGTGTTCCTTAATCTCTCAACAAAAAGTTCTCTGGGAAAAAAATGTTTCAAGTCATGGGAAAGAATTGGGTTTTACTCCAAGTAAACCAGAAAGCCATGGGACGGCTTTAAGTGGAACGTGACTTACACTTTTAGAAGATATCTCTTACCTACCATGTCAACAAGGGAGTCCGGAAGGTGGTATGAAAATCAAGAATGGAAGCACAACCACCAGACCAGAAAAAAAGAGGGAATAAGTATGTTAGATAATTGTTGGAAGAATAGTGAAAAGGATTTACAAACAGAGAAGATGCAAGCTAAAAGAGAGAGGGATAGAGAGATTATAGATCTTCCTAGCACACCTTATTGATACTCCTGTTAAATAAAATCAGGGGAGGGTACAGGCTAGGCATTGTGGCACTGTGGGTTAGGCCACCACTTTGGACCTCACATCCCATATTGGAGCACTGGTTCAAGTCCCAGCTGTTCTGCTTCTAATCCAGCTTCCTGCTAATGTGCCTGGTAACATAATGGAAGATGGCCCAAGTACTTGGGTCCCTGCCACTCACAGGGGAGTTCCTGCCTTTAAACCAGCCAAGCTCCAGTTGTTGCAGTCATCTGGGGAGAGAACCAGGAGATGTAAGATCTTACTCTTTCACCATTCTGCCTGTCAAATAAATCTCACTGTAAAAAATAGGGGGAGGGGTATTATCTTGTACTCAGCATTTGCATTAGCAAGCCAGGTCAAACCAAAACAATATAAGCAAACTGAAACAAAGTTTAAGGAAGCAGATTAAAAAATGAACGAGTTTTTCCTAAAAACAGGATTGCAGTCTACTTGCATCAGTGTAATAAGGAAGTCCACTGTGTTCTATCCCTCACAAAATACGTAACCTGGACGAAACCTGGAATTAAAACCAATTTGGTTTTTGAAATTTTCTATTGTTCTGTTTTCAACATACAAAATCCACTGTTCTGCTATTTCCCAGCAAGAGCTCTCATTCTGGTTTGTAAACTGAAGACTGCCCACATTAATAAATTACAAATAAAAGCCAATCAACCTGTAACTAATTTATTGTAATTTTCTCTTGATAATCTAGCAACTGAACCCAAGGATACTACTGGTGACTCCCTAGACCCCTGAGGAACACAAGAGAGGCACTGCTGCCACCTTTTGAGGTCTCCATCTTGCTCAAACAGTCCTGAAGGTTGGCAATCAGTTTCTCTTGAGTTAGGCTCTGCTCCTTTTGCATGGAGACCCAACCTTCACCCTCCCCATTTCTGCTTCTTTTCTTCTCAGATTTATTTATTTATTTGAAATCTAGAGAAAGAAGGAGAGAGGCAGAGAATGAGAGAGAGACAAAGAAGATCTTCCATCCAGTGGTTCACTCCCAAATGGCCACAATGGCCAGGGCTAGGCCAAGCCACAGGTAGGAGTCAGGAGCTTTATGTAAGTCTCCCACCTGTCTGCAGGGGCCCACGTACTTGGGCCATCTTCTGCTGCTTTCCCAGACACATTAGCAGGGAACTGGATCGGAAGCAGAGCAGCTGGCACTAGCACCAGTACCCCTAGAGGACGGCAGTATCACACAGTGGCTTAACCTGATATGCCACAACGTTGGCCTCTGTTTTGGCTTTCAAATCCAAGGTTCTTGTATCCTATGAAATAGCATATGATCTCTTGGGATTTGAGGTGATCGCTGAGTCATTGGCAAAAAGCTATATGTTTTTTTAAAGATTCATTTTATTTATTTGAAAGACAGAGTTAGAGAGAGAGGTAGAGACAGAGAGAGAGGTCTTCCATCTGATGGTTTACTCCCCAGATGGCCACAACGGCCAGAGCTGCACCGAACGGAAGCCAGGAGCCAGGAGCCTCTTTCGGGTCTCCTAAGAGGGTGCAGGGGACCAAGGACTTGGGCCATCTTCTACTGCTTTCCCAGGCCATAGCAGAGAGCTGGATTGGAAGAGGAGCAGCTGGGACTAGAACCAGCGCCCATGTGGGATGCTGGTGCTTCAGGCCAGGGTGTTAACCCACTGAACCACAGCACCGGCCCCAAGTTTTTAAAATAATCAATAGCAATTACATTAAGTGGTTATTCTTTCAGATGGTTTTAGAATGTGCAGGAATTTGAGTTCCTGATCTAATGTTTTTCCTATGAGTTTCTGTAAGGGAAGAGTGGGGGAAATCCTTGGCTAAGTTAGTCAAAAGGATCTTGGAGCCAAAATCATTACCTGATTAGTGAGCATCAGGCACTTAAGGGCTAACGGAGTGCTCACCACCAAAAAGGTTAATACTCTTGTGTTAAGGTAAGCTAGACACAGAATGGGGAAGTACCCACTACCATCAAGAAAATTTGCAACAAGCTGCAATGTGAAAGCAACCACCCAATCCTGTTGTCCAGTTCCCTCAGATAACCAAAATACAATATTAAATGGGATACTTGATATCTAAAGAACTGAGAACTCTGCCTTCCTGTTAGGCTTGCATTTACTTGTTAAAGTAGACTAAAGTTTTTTAAAGAGTGAGTTCTAGTCACCAGAACTATGAGAAAGTAAATTTGTTTTTTTTTTTTAACACTTCTTTTTTTTTTTTTTTTTTTTTTTTTTTTTAATTTTTGACAGGCAGAGTGGACAGTGAGAGAGAGACAGAGAGAAAGGTCTTCCTTTTGCCGTTGATTCACCCTCCAATGGCCGCCGCGGTAGCGCGCTGTGGCCGGCGCACCGCGCTGTTCCGATGGCAGGAGCCAGGTGCTTCTCCTGGTCTCCCATGGGGTGCAGAGCCCAAACACTTGGGCCATCCTCCACTGCACTCCCTGGCCACAGCAGAGAGCTGGCCTGGAAGAGGGGCAACCGGGACAGGATCGGTGCCCCGACCGGGACTAGAAGTCGGTGTGCCGGCGCCGCAAGGCGGAGGATTAGCCTGTTGAGCCACGGCGCCGGCCAATAACAATTAGTTTATGTTGTCATGGCTCACTGATTGCTGCAAACATTGTGAATGTCACTGACAAACAGCAGATACAAATAATGGCAGCAAACAAACTTATTTTCTTCAAGGCTTCAAGAAAACCATCTGGAATGCAGTAGCATTTTGCAGAAAGGCAAAACTTCCCCTACAAATCACAGAGTTGTGCATCATTCATCTTTCTGAGAATTATCAACAACTGAAAGAAAAAAGGTAAAAAAAATATCAGCATACCACTGCTAAACTCTCTCACAACATCTTTACTCAAGTACAAAGCATAAATGAATTCTGGTATAATAACTGAATTATAGACACCAGAGAAAATGATGAATATATCTAAAACAAGAGAGCATGTTGCAGAAAACTTTTCAACATATACCTTAAAATAGGGAGAAACTGTTAAGTAATGGGTCAAAAAAATGACCTTAGGGTACTTAAAACTATATGTAGTCATATATATTTAGAAATAATGGGAGTAATTCTTTTAAATATCCATATGGTATTTACCTTATTTGAAAGGCAAAGTGACAGAGAGCAGGGGAGAGACAAAGAAAGAGATCTTCCATTAGTAGGTTCATTGCCCTAAAGGCTGCAACGGCTAGGCCTTGGCCAGGAGCCAGGAACAACATCCCGGTTTCCCACATGAGTGGCAGAGGCACAAGTACCAGGCCACTAACCGGAAGCTGTACTAGAAGTGAAGTAGCCGGAACTGCAACCAGCACTCTAATGTGGAATTCTGGTGTGACAGGCAGCGGGTCAACATGCTGCACCACAAGGCTGGCCTCCGTTATGATACTATTTGACTTTCACCTTGAATACCTCTTATTTTAGTACAGAATCTGAAAATTCCTTAACTCTGATTCATCTAATAAAAAGACTCTGTTCCTGACAACATACCTGGACCAGAATAATGATAAAGACAATGAAAACACACAATTTCCACATTCTTTGGAGAAAGAGAGAGGTAGGTAGGTAGATACTGGTACAGAATTTCTAAGTGCCACGGAGAGGCGGAAAATGATATCATATTGAAAGGAATTAAAAAATTAAGAACGTAAGAAAAACCTAATAAACCAGTGAGAATGAAAATGTACCAAGAATCTGTCTCACATGTGCAACTACAGCTGGGCACACACTAACAGGGACCTGCACAAACAAATGCAAGCAATCTTGTCTTTCTGTGACACCTAAGACTAATTAACAAAAAGAAAGCACTTGTTATTTCAGAAAAATTAAAACTAATTGTTTCAGGCAAATGCATGCAATAACTATCCATAAATATTTTCACAGCTATGCTTCAGGGAACTGTTGAAATAAAAACAGAAAAACTTCTAAAAAAAATTAAAAAACCCAGGAAAAATTTATCAAAGGATGATCTACAGCATTTAATACAGACTAACACATCCCCAGGAGCTCACAGTCACAGACTCCAAATCTCTTGGTTTACATTACAAAAGACCTAGACCCCACAGATTTAAGTGGCCTAAGTAATGAATAGCTGAGCTAGTATTGTGATAATCATTCTAACAATAAATATTAATAACACCAACACATACATATTTACTAATAGCCATGCAATGTTCTAAGTACTTTGCATTTATTAATTTACTTATCCCTTCAACAACCTAGTTTAGTAGTTATTATTACTATCTCCATTTTACAGACAGGATATTGAGACAGAGAGAGGTGAGTTAATTTGACCAAGGACATAGTGTAGGAAAAGGCAGAAATGGGATTGAGCCAGGCTACTTCAGAGCCTGGATTGGTATGCCCTCTTGTTGAATAATAGTTAGATTTTGCCAACAACCATTTAGATTAGTTCTACAAAACTACCTCTTCCTATGTTTTCAATTATTTCACACTATGCTTCATGTTATATTTAATTTGAAGCAAAGAGAAGGGAATTTATTTGCTAAATTGATGGTCTTTTAGAAATAAGCAAGGATTCTTTTAAAAGATTTCATCACTGAAAATATCTCATTAACTTACTTAAAATAAAAAAGTCTAAAATAGCCCAGATTTATTTTAGAGACAGCAGTAAAAAACCTATTCATGAAAGCAGCACTCCAGGGAAAAAGTTTCCTTCAAACAGAATCTCAATCTTCTTCGAAGAATTACATGAAAGACAAAATCTATAGGAAATATTTTGGACAGCAAACCACAGGTGTACATGCACACAAGAAGAAAATATAAATAAAACATGACTTTTAAGTCATTCAGAAAGCAGCTATCACTCCATTATTTTAAGCTATTCCAATTTTATTACTAAACAAAGGTGATTTAGCACTTTCAGAAAGTAAATGAACTTTAAAATCAAGTAACCAATTAAAGAATACAGCTTCTCATTTTTTAAAAGGGACAGGTTAAAAAATAGTATTCTGACCGGCGCCGCGGCTCAGTAGGCTAATCCTCCACCTTGCGGCGCCGGCACACCGGGTTCTAGTCCCGGTCGGGGCACCGATCCTGTCCCGGTTGCCCCTCTTCCAGGCCAGCTCTCTGCTGTGGCCAGGGAGTGCAGTGGAGGATGGCCCAAGTTCTTGGACCCTGCACCCCATGGGAGACCAGGAGAAGCACCTGGCTCCTGCCATCGGAACAGCGCGGTGCGCCGGCCGCAGCGCGCTACCGCGGCGGCCATTGGAGGGTGAATCAACGGCAAAAGGAAGACCTTTCTCTCTGTCTCCCTCTACTGTCCACTCTGCCTGTCAAAAAAAAAAATAGTATTCTAAAATACTTTATCGGGTTGGTATAGAAAATCAAAGACAAAATTTTGAATATAAAACTATATAGGGCCGGCGCCATGGTTCAACAGGCTAATCCTCCACCTAGCGGTGCCGGCACACCAGATTCTAGTCCTGGTCGGGGCACCGGATTCTGTCCCGGTTGCCCCTCTTCCAGGCCAGCTCTCTGCTGTGGCCTGGGAGTGCAGTGGAGGATGGCCCAAGTGCTTGGGCCCTGCACCCCATGGGAGACCAGGAGAAGCACCTGGCTCCTGGCTTCGGATCAGCACGATGCGCCGGCTGCAGCGGCCATTGGAGGGTGAACCAACGGCAAAAAGGAAGACCTTTCTCTCTCTCTCTCTCTCTCTCACACTGTCCACTCTGCCTGTCAAAAATAAAAACTATATAGAAAGACCCTTTCAAATTTACAAAAACTAAAAAGGAGGATAAATACGATCACAAAATAAGCTACGGAGTGACACCCTATTTACTAACATCCCCCCAACATGATGAGGAGGGCAGGCACCACATATTATTAACACACTTACATTACTTAGTTGTTCACTAAATTTTTGCTGAATCAAATACGTGGTGTGGAGTAAAGTAACAACTTTGTTTTTAAAAAGATTTATTATTTATTATTTATTTTAAAGTCAGAGTTACACAGGGAGAGAGAAGGAGAAGCAGAGAGAGAGAGGTCTTCCAATCGCTGGTTCACTCCCCAGTTGGGCGCAAAAGCTGGAGCTGCGCCCATCTGAAGCCAGGAGCCAGGAGCCAGGAGCTTCTTCCGGGTCAGCCACGCAAGTTCAGGGGCCCAAGGACTTGGGCCACCTTCTACTGCTTTCCCAAGCCATAGAGAGCCAGATTGGAAGTGGAGCAGCCAGGACTTGTACGGGCACCCATATGGGATGCTGGCACTGCAGGTGGAGGCTTTACCTGCTACGCCACAGCGCCAGCTCCAAAGTGACAACTCTTTATAAAGCTCCATTTCATGTCAGTTTTACAGTGAAAGTTGACAGAATTCTTACCTCTAGCCTAGTGGCTACCTTCCTACTTCACATTTTTCTACAATGAGACATATTTGTGTTATAACCTGAATCCAAAATTACTATAGAAAGGGGTAAAAGTCAGCAGACAGCAATTATTTTAAATACCATAAACACCCTAGTACTTTAGATTACAATACTGCATTACTCGGTAAGCATCATTAAGACAAGATTCTAAAATTCAGTCTTTCATAAAAAGACTAAAAACAATTTATACCTAAAATTAACAGCTAGCCACTTAGATATCTATCATCTGTACTTTTAAATTTGCAGAACTAACTTGTCTGCTGTAGGTCCTTTTTTCATCAAAACTAAAATTAAACCAAATGCTTTTCCATGCCCACCTGTGGGAGACAGCTTCTAAGATGGCTCCCAATACAGGAACTCAAACAGGTATTTGCACATCCACATTCATAGCAGCATTATTACAGCAGTCCCAAGGTGGAAACAACCCAAATGTTCACTGACAGGCAGACAAGATGTGGTTACATACACAATGGAATACTAGTCAGACACACACTACAACGGAAAACACTATACCAAGAGAAATAAGGCAGACACTGAAGAACAAATACTGCATGATTCCACTTACATGAGGTACCTATCATCGTCAGATTCATAGAGATAGGAAGCAGAATGAAGACTGATGAGCTGGGGAAGAGGAGGAATGATTATTTCATGGGTAGAGTTTCAGTTTGGGAAGGTGAATGGGTGGTGGTAACGACAGCTACAAAACAATGTAAATATACTTACTGCAATTCATATACTTAAAAATGCTTAAAACAGTAAACTTTATTATGCAGGCTTTTATCACAATAAAATATAACAGTTTTAAATATTTAAAAGTATTTTTAGGGGTCGGCACTGTGGCATAGCAGGTAAAGCCACTGCCTGCAGTTTTGGCATCCCATATGGGTGCTGGTTCAAGTCCCAGCTGCTCAACTTCCGATCCAGCTCTCTGCTATGGCCTGGGAAAGCAGTAGCAGATGGCCCAGGGGCTGGCACTGTGGTGCAGTGGGTTAAAGCCTCAGCCTTCAGTGCCAGCATCCCATATGGGTGCCAGTTCTGGTCCCGGCTGCTCCTCTTTCAATCCAGCTCTCTGCTATGGCCTGGGAAAGCAGTAGAAGATGCCCCAAGTCCTTGGGCCCCTACATCCATGTGGGAGATCTGGAAGAAGCTCCCGGCTTCGGATTGGTGCAGCTCTGGCTGTTGCAGCCATCTGTAGACTGAACCAGCAGGTGGAAGGCCTCTCTCTCTCTCTGCCTCTCCTTCTCTCTCTCTCTAACTCAAATAAATAAACAAAAATAACTTTTAAAAAAAGTTAAAAAAGAAGATGGTCCAAGTCCTTGGTTCCCTGTACCCGATGGGAGACTGGGAAGCAGCTCCTGGCTTTGGAAAGGCACAGCTCTGGCCATAGCGGCCATCTGGGGAGTGAACCAACAGATAGAAAACCTCTGATTCTCTCTCCCTCTCTCTGCCTCTCAAATAAATAAATAAATCTTTTTTTAAAAGTATTTTTATTCATCAAAGAATAAAGCTACATTAATCACACTTGCACTTGATTAAAAGTTCTATTCACATGCTTTCAAAAACCTGTATTAATAAAGAAAATGCCGGATTTGGCATTTTCTACAATTAATTCATCTTTTTATAATAAAAGTTTAATGTTTTGTTCATGTTTGTTTATTTGAGATGTCTTGCTCTTCTTTCTGTAAGACATCTCTTTGGGTTGTTAATGACAACACACACATAGCTTCTAGGTGTTAAACTTGGTTTTTAAAATTTCTCACTCTGGGCTGGCGCCGCGGCTCACTAGACTAATCCTCCGCCTGTGGTGCCAGTGCTCCAGGTTCTAGTCCCGGTTGGGGCGCCGGATTCTATCCCGGTTGCTCCTCTTCCAGGCCAGCTCTCTGCTATAGCCCAGGAAGGCAGTGGAGGATGGCCCAGGTCCTTGGGCCCTGCACCCACATGGGAGACCAGGAGAAGCACCTGGCTCCTGGCTTCAGATTGGCGCAGCGCGCCGGCCGTAGCAGCCACTTGGGGGGTGAACCAACGGAAGGAAGACCTTTCTCTCTGTCTCTCTCACTGTCTAACTTTGCCTGTCCAAAAAAAAAAAAAAAAAAAAAATCAAATCTCACCCTGTTATGTATTTCTGCCTACTACTGTAAGGATACACTCTAAGAAATACTTTGTGCTTCCCTTCCCCCAAAACATAAGCAAAAAGGATGCTCATGAATGATCTCCAAATCTCCTGGCATTCATGTCCACAGACCTGCTTCTGCTGAATATAATATGGCAAAAGATAGGGAACTTCACTTCCAAGGTTAATGTACAGAAAGATGGGCTCCGGCCTTGCCTGCAGGCCACATGTTGGGGTCCACATGACAAGGCCAGCTGCCCAGAAGGAACTGAGGCCCTCAGTCTAAGAGCTGGCATGCAGCTGAATCCAACCCACATGAATGGGCTTAGAAGCAGATCCTACCCTGGTGATGGCTCCAGTTGAGGCTGAAGCTCTGGTCAAAATCCTAACTGAACTTGTGAGACCTTGAGACACAAGAGCCAGCTAAGCCACACCCCAGATTCCTGACCTACAGAAACCATGTGACAGTTTCTGTGTGCTGTTTGAACACACTAAGTTTTGATGTAACTTATTGTGTAGCTACAAATAATAACCCCTCTACTCTCTCTTTCCTTTCCCTAAGACCCTAAACTTAAAGCCAAGGTAATCTCACATTTCACATGGATGTAGCTATTAGCACATATACAGGCACACATTTTCTTACCCAGCCATCCATCACTTTCTGTAATTGAACTTACATTTTTCTTTTTTCCTGTTTTTAAAAAACTTTTTATTTGAAAGGCAAAAAGAGAGAAAGAAATCTTCCATCTGCTGGTTCACTCCTCAAATGCTCCATTAACAGGCAGGGCCAGGCCAAAGCCAGGACCCAAGAACTCCATCTGGGTTTCCCACAGGGGTGGCAGGAATTCATGTATTTGTGCCACCAGCTACTACCTAGTTCTGAAGTAGAGTACCTGGGACTCTAACTACGCACTCTGATGTGGCAGGTGGGCATCCCAAGCAACAGCCTAACCCACCGCACCCCAATACCCACCTCTGTATTTGCAATTTTCAAAGATCAATACCCATTTTATCAGCTAACCTAAATCCTCATTAAAAGTATGACAGCTCACAAGAAATGTGTGTGTGTGTGTGTGTGTGTGTGTGTGTGAGAGAGAGAGAGAGAGAGAGAGAGAGAGAGAGAGAGAGAAAATGAATGAATATATATGGAAGTTGTTACAGAAGGGAAAAATACAGGGAACTTGGCAACACATTACTTCCTGGTCCAAACCTCTCATTAAGAAGAAGCTTTTTTCAGTGTAATCACATAATTATCCCACCTGTTTCCAGTACTTTTTTTTTTTTTTTGTCTAACGTTATTTTCATCAAGTTATATAGCAAAACTGCCCAAAATACTTTCCAAGCACCACTGAGGTAAAAAATACCTAGTATGACTAATTTTAGTTATAAAGACACAAGACAGGGCAGGGTTAGGACAGACCTTGGAAGTTAAAATGAGGGTAGTGGATGGGAGGAAAGCAAGATGGGGATGTTCACTTTTTTTTTTAAAGATTTATTTATTTATTTGAAAGTCAGAGTTACACAGAGAGAGGAGAGGCGGGGGGTGGGGGGGGGTGTCTCCCATCCAATGGTTCACTCCCCAGATGGCCACAACAGCCAGAGCTGTGCCGATCCGAAGCCAGGAGCTTCTTCTCGGTCTCCCATGTGGGTGTAGGGGACCAAGGAGTTGCGCTTTTACTGCTTTCCTGGGCCATAGCAGAGAGCTGGACAGGAAATGGAGCAGCCGGGTCTCAAATCTTGGTGCCCATATGGGATGCCGGCGCTTCAGGCCAGGGTGTTAACCCACTGAACCACAGCGCTGGCCCCAACACTTCTTTATTTATATTCTCACTTTAGAAGGTTATTAATTTCCAGGTAAAATTTGATGACTAGTGTGTGCAATAGCCAGAAAAATATGATCAAGAACGACTTGGCCGGCGCCGTGGCTTACTTAACAGGCTAATCCTCTGCCTTGCGGCGCCGGCACACCAGGTTCTAGTCCCAGTTGGGGCACCGGATTCTATCCCGGTTGCCCCTCTTCCAGGCCAGCTCTCTGCTATGGCCCGGAAAGGCAGTGGAGGATGGCCCAAGTGCTTGGGCCCTGCACCCGCATGGGAGACCAGGAGAAGCACCTGGCTTCGGATCAGCGCGATGCGCCGGCCGCAGTGGCCATTGGAGGGTGAACCAACGGAAAAAAGGAAGACCTTTCTCTCTGTCTCTCTCTCTCTGTCTAACTTTGCCTGTCAAAAAAACAAAACAAAACAAAACAAAACAAACAAAAAACGACTTAAGAATTCATGGGATCTCAACCTTCTGGTTTTCTCAAAATCTTAAGCAAGGCTCCATTTCTGGCCTGGTGATGGCCATGTTTGCTCCTTTCCAAATGACCCTCCCGTGGATAAAACTACAAACTCTGGACAAAATAAAAACATACAAAACAACCATCTGAAGCCACTGGACAATGACCAGAAGCAAGTCAACTCTTTTTTTTTTTTTTTTAAAGACTTTTTTTATTAGAGAGGCAGAGTTACAGAGAGAGGGAGAGACATAGAGAACAGTCTTCCATCTGCTGGCTCACTGACCAAATAGCCACAATGGCTGGAGCTGGGCCAATCCAAAGCCAGGAGCCAGGAGTTTCTTCTAAGTTTCCCATGCTGGTGCAGGGACCCAAGGACTTGGGACATCTTCCTTGAAAGTTTAAGTTACACACATGTGCATGTGTTAAAAACTCATCTGTACGACTAGACATTTGGCCCTAAAGTTAAAATGTTGTTTGGGACATCCACATCCCATACAGGAACACCTGGATTCAAGTCCTGCCTCATTACCAACTACAGCTTCCTGCTAATGTGTACCCAGAGAGGCAGCAGGTGATAACTAACCAGCTGCAATTCCTGGCTCCTGAAGACTGAATCAGCAGGTAGGAGCTTGCTCTGTCAAATAATTTTTTAATTAAAAAAAACCTTCACCCATGATATTTGTGTTATTATTATAATATGTAAAATATATGTAATATAGGTAAGTATTTTATATGTATTTATACCACAAAAGGAACAAGAATTGTAAGCACTGAAACCTAATCAACAATACACATACTGACACACCTAGAAAACAATGTGTTAACACTAGAACTCACTTTTTTTTATTTTTAATTTTTTTTTTGACAGGCAGACTAGACAGAGAGAGAGACAGAGAGAAAGGTCTTCCTTCTGTTGGTTCACCCCCCAAAATGGCCACTATGGCTGGCCCCCTGCACTGATCCGAAGCCAGGGGCCACGTGCTTCCTCCTGGTCTCCCATGTGGGTGCAGGGCCCAAGTACTTGGGCCATCCTCCACTGCCTTCCTGGGCCACAGCAGAGAGTTGGCCTGGAAGAGGAGCAACCAGGACAGAACCGGCACCCCAAACAGCACCCCAACTGGGACTAGAACTCCGGGGTGCCGGCTCCACAGGCGGAGGATTAGCCTAGTGAGCCATGGCACCAGCCAAAACTCTCTTTTTAAACTCTGAAATCATCTAAAAACATAAAACAAAGATGGATAGAGAAACTGACATGTGATAAAGCTGGTACAGTAAAATGCTAACGGTAGGCTACAGAGTGGGTTCATTGCTGGGTATATTTGAAATTTTTCATAATAAAATATCTTGAGGAAAATTAGCCACATGTTCATTCCTGCATAGCTTTATCTAGACAGATTTCATACCTATAATTACAATTACGTAATACAGTGTGAGGGTACTTCAAAATGTTCCTGGAAAATACAAATTATCTTTTAACTCCATTTTCCCACAAACTCTATGAAGTATCTTCATATATTTTTATATCTTCATAAAACAAAAGGCAAATGTCTGGCATATTTTATGTCTCCATATTCATTCAAATAAGAATTCTGAAAATTGAATGGATGGAAAGAGCACAGATGAAAATAACCAGTCTGTGAGTGTGGTGACTAATTCTCTCCTCTGATCATTCAAAACACACACACAGAGCACCAAGGCTTAAACACAGAGCCCACATTCCTGGTTTCAAGCAACATTTATTAAAAGTGTCCAAAAGGTATTTATAGTCCACACCTCTGAGCTCCAAACTCACACAGGCAACTGCCTATTATGTATCTCTTCCTAGCTATCATACATACTTCAAAACACAACCTGTTTTCTCCATCAACCTCTGTTCCTTCCTCCCTTTCCATATGAAACACAATACAATGCTTGTTTTCTGAGTGTCAACTTAAGATTGCTCCTCTATATCATCCCCATATCAGCTACCAGCCATGTCAATTCCAACACTCACAAGTCTCTATCAATACCTCCTCACTCTGTCCCACCACCCCTGCACTAATGCAGTCTTTCCTGACTAATACACAGGCCTCCAAAATAGCCTGCGCTAATCTCTCCTGCTAGAAGCCCCAAAACCAGTGCTGCCTGAACAAGACTAAGTATCTTAATATTACCTAGAAAATACATCTAACTACTTGGGCACAGAAGAAGCTAGCTGCAAATATTTTAATTAAGGCCTTTAACAAAATATTTAAATTTCTGTTGTTGTCACTGGTTTTGTTTTCCAGATAAACTGATGGAGATAATGTTAACACAGCATTTTTATTGTTAAGATCATACAACAATGATCTCAAGTTTCATCATAGAACTGTTGCTAAGTTTATAAACATTACAAAATCACTAACATATGCATTATTTTTTAAAAATAAGCCTGTAATTCAACAAAGCTTCAAAGTTCTCTTAGCTTTTGAACATTAGTACTAATTCTACAGGGCACAAGGTGGGCTTCTTCTTCTTCTAGGTCTCATGTGGAGTGCAGGGGCTAAGCACTTGAACCATCTTCTACTGCTTTCCCAGGTCATTAGCAGGGAGCTGGATCAGAAGTGGAGCAGCCAAGACTTGAACTAGTGCTCATATGGGATGCTGGCACCACAGACAGAGGCTTAACCAACTATACCACAGAGCCAGCCCCTCCTGCTTTCTAGTGTAGAATAACAGTGATAACTCATGGAGCTGCCGCGGCTCACTAGGCTAATCCTCCGCCTTGCGGCGCCGGCACACCGGGTTCTAGTCCCGGTCGGGGCACCGATCCTGTCCTGGTTGCCCCTCTTCCAGGCCAGCTCTCTGCTGTGGCCAGGGAGTGCAGTGGAGGATGGCCCAAGTGTTTGGGCTCTGCACCCCATGGGAGACCAGGATAAGCACCTGGCTCTTGCCATCGGATCAGCGCGGTGCGCCGGCCGCAGCACCCTACTGCGGCGGCCATTGGAGGGTGAACCAACGGCAAAAGGAAGACCTTTCTCTCTGTCTCTCTCTCACTATCCACTCTGCCTGTCAAAAAAAAAAAAATTAAAAAAAAAATCATATAGAAAAATCATTACAAGGAGCAGGCAATTGGCCTAGCAGTTGAGATGCCCAGGGCCAATATTCGAGTGCCTGGGTTCAATTCACAGCTCTGGCTCCTGAGTCCAGCTTCCTGATAATCCAAATCTTTTAATTCCATTTTCCCACAAACTCTATGAAGTACCTTCATATATTTTTATATCTTCATTAATAAATACAAGGCTCTGTGCTTAAGCCTTGGTGTTCTGTGTGCGTGTTCTGAGTGATCAGGAGGCAACAATGATAACTCTCAATTCAGTTTCCACTGCCCACGTAGGATAACTTAATTGAGTTCCCACCTCCTGGCTTTGGCCCCAGCCCAGACTCAGCCATTGCAGGCATATGAGGAATGAACCTGTGAATGGAGGGCTCTTCCTCCCCAAATAAGTAAAATCATTCCAAGTGCTTGGCACATATAGTGCACTCAGTGTTAGCCATCATCACCATCATTATCAGCAGCAACATTTTGTTAATCAGCAATAGCAAATCAGTGGAGCTCTAGAACCACAAGCAAGCACAACTCTAGCAAACAACTACAATAAACCCTTAACATTTGATGTGCTGACAAACCTAAAGATCCACAGCATGCCTCAAGACATCCTTTGACCAGAATCAATAATCTGAGCAGACCATTCTGTCAATAAGGTATGTGGTAAGTGAGCCTGCCCAACTCCCTACCAAAAGAGAGGGCCTGGTATAATTCCTATCAACAGCATTCCATTGGGGCTTTCTCTATTCCAACTCCTCCGTGTACATTCATTTTATGTGGTGGCTATTATAAGTCACAGTGATTAGTTGTGAATCTTGGAATTCAAGATAGCTTTAAAGTGTCACAACTATACTGAAAAGGGCTGTTGCTTAGCAAATCCCTATGGGACTAGAATAAATTCTAACTTCTATTTAACTGCTGCTATGTGTAACTTACTAAAAATTACACACCCTTCAAGTCCTAAGAAATCTTTTATTATTCTTTAATTCAAATAAGAGACAAATGACTATAATATTCAGGTACACTGGATACTTAATTAAATCAATTATAGATGGGTGCTTCCCTTGCTTAAAGATAAGCACTGAAGGAAAGCCTGGTTTTCCTATTATCCTAAGAAAATCCTTAATTTTCAGATTATTTCTTGGACATTCATGGTTCCAGACAAGATATTTATAGAGTTTGGAAAATACATTCAACATTCATCAGTTGCCAACTCTTCAAAACTACTTTGTAAGTTGTGAAATTCTATCCTAAAAAGCAGTCTGTCCACTACAGCTGTGAAAATGTACTTCTCTCCTCTTCTTCCACATATTCACCTCCATATGAACCATACCACATCACACTTGGCACAAATTTGCTACAGGGAATGAGGCTCTCAATGTGGCTCCAGGGACTGATTAGCTATGATGACTATCATACAACAAAAATTCCAGAAAAGATTATTTGAAGATAATATGAAACAACACACAGCAGACCTCCCAACACATATGCTAAAGAAGTCTACAAGTCCTTGAAGAGCCTACAGCAAACAAATTTCTTATAAGTTTCATATGGAAATTTAATGAGGGGTGGGTATTGTGGCACAGTGAGTTAAGCCATTGCATAGAAAGCCCACAGTCCATATCAGAGTCTCAACTACTCCATTTCCGATCCAGCATTCTGCTAATGCATCTGGGAAGACAGTGGTACTTGGGTCCCTGTCAACAATGTGGGAGACTTGGATGGAGTTTTGGGCTCCTGGCTAGGGCCTGACCCAGCCCCAGCTATTAGTAGATGGAAGATCAATCGATCTCTCTTCCTCCCTCCCTCAAATAAATTAATCTTTTTAAAATGAGTGCTTTACAGTTCACTACACAGCCCATTTTTATATGATGCTAGGGCTAGCACCATAGTGTAGCAAGTTAAGCTGCAGCCTGCAGCACTGATATCCATTATGGGCGCCAGTTCAAGTCCCGGCTGCTCCACTTGTAATCCAGCTCCCTGCCAATGATTCTAGAAAAGCAACAGAAGATAGCCCAAGTGCTTGGGTCCCTGCACCCACATGGGAGACCTGGAAGAAGCTCCTAGCTCCTGTCTTCGGTCTGGCCCAGCCCTGGCCATTGTGGCCATTTGGGGAGTAAACCAGTGGATGGAAGATGGATCTCTCTCTCTCTGCCTCTCCCTCTCTCTGTAACTTTCAAATAAATAAATAAATCGTAAACAAACAAGAGTCTCTTCCAAAAATTCTGTAAATTTAACATTTCGGGTAGATATGCCACATTTGAGTTATGATCTGCCCTAATAGGTACCCAAGTGTCCCAGTATGAGAACACAGAAATACTAAAGAGTGCTGGGGCTGGCACCGGGGCATAGCGGGTAAAGCTGCCACATGCAGTGCCGGCATCCCAAATGGGTACCAGTTTGTGTCCCGGCTGCTCCACTTCCAATCCAGCTCTCTGCCATGCCCTGGGAAAGCAGTAGAAGATGAACCTAAGTCCTTGGGCCCCTGCACATGCATGGGAGACCTGGAGGAAGCTCCTGGCTTCGGTTTGGCGCAGCTCCGGCCGTTGCAGCCAGTTGGGGAGTGAACCAGCGGCTGGAAGACCTCTCCCTCTCTGCCTCTCCTTCTCTCTGTGTAACTCTTTCAAATAAATGAGCAAATCTTAAAAAATAAAAAATAAAAATAAAAAAATACTAAAGAGTGCTAATGTGACAAGCAACAGCCTGAATTTCAAAGTGAATACCAAAACTGTAAGCATATAAAAAATATGTATGAGTATAGACTGCCTATCAGTAGTCACGCAACTGTCACTGACAACAGAATACATGTGATGAGAGCTAAGAGTGACTTAGGAATCACTAGCATATGAGGTTCTGTTCCAACTTTGGCAGTGTATTCGGAAATTAATTATAGTACGGGATAATCAAATTACTGGCCATACGATAAAAAAAATGGCAGTCCACTTTTATCATTTGTCTTCAGCTAAACACAAATTATATGACATTGAAGAGATTTTGGAATTTCATTCCTGTGCTTCTACAAAATGTTCAAACAGGCTGGAATGGTAATTTAACACATCTTTAAAAGCTACTTTGCTAGAAAGTGGTCTTAATGCTGCGGTTTTTTGATAATATCAACAAACCAGATTGTTCGCACTCAGTGGCTGCTTGCAGTGAAAACTGTCTGTTGGAACTGGCTGACGTGAATGAAGAGTACACCTATCATTCTTACATGATTCAGCTATAAAAAATTCTCTTTCCAATCCACCTTAGAAACTGAAATGAGTGTGCACACACTGAAAGCTGAGGTGAAGTTACAGATCTGGGGACAATCTTGTTATCTTGAGAGCCAATTCCACTGCTTCTTTGGCACACTGCTAGATTCAAAGTTTAAGGGCAAATTGTTCTTTCATGCTTGTGAAAAGTATAAAGTTTATGCATGTTTTAAAATTTTAAATTCAAGTGAGGACATCTTTAAACAGTACACAAAATCTGTTTCTGGAATTTTAATGAACAATCTACTAAATCCTGGGGCAACAATCTCCTCTTTGAACCTTGCTGAGCCTGAAGGCCAAGTAAAAAAGCATTACTTCTCCTGTCACCTCCTCAGCTGTGACTGCTTAGTCTACTCTCTCAGTTTACATCCAGGCATTCTCAGAATGCCACCACTTCAAGTAGGCCACCAAGCACCACAGAACTCTAGGCACATATCCCACCATGCAAGATTATCACTGTATCTGCCCAATTTGTTTCAAAACAGTTTATTAGAATGAATACGTTCCAGTGTAGAGCACTGCAACACAACTCTAACTACACTATTAGTATCTGAAGCATATTCAATTATTTCTTGAAAGTCAAATAAGTAAATGGATCAAAATGCCTAGCACGAACCATAGACAGCTATTGTTTTAATCTTTTTCCCTTCCACCTTCTGCCATGGGATGCAGCAAGAAGGCCCTCACCAGACACAGGCCCCTCCACTCCAGACTTTGCAGCCTCCAAACTGTAAGAAATAAATGTATGTCCTTTACAAATTACCCACTCTCCAGTATTCTGTAACAGCAGCACAAAGAGAAATAATATGCAATTTTGTGTTTGAAGTTAATGGGAAATTTTTTCTTTACAGAAATGTTACTATAAGCACAAAATACTTTATGGACAGTCTTTGCTAAAAGTACAAGGTTACAAACCACATACACACTAAATGAACAGAGGATTCATGACTGAGGGGAAAAAATAGGTGTGTAGAACTCAACAAATACAGCATCAGTGCTATTCAACTGGAACTCAGGAACATCTCAGTCTTACCAAATTAACCTATGACATAAAGAATCAAACTAAATATTTCTACTAATCAATGCATTTTAAACAAAGTGGAGAAATTGAACTTGAGTTAATGAAACAAATCTTGACATGCACTGCTGCTCACATTTACTCCAATTCTTAATAAAGTGATGGAAAAACCCTCCCAGTTTTCTAACAAAAACCCTAAAGGTAGTCCCCTAACCATAAAACTTGCTTGTCATGACAAATAGGTGCTTAAAACAAAGCAAGCACTACCCAGAACATTCTGAAGTATGATGCTCATTTATCAAGAAAATTTTTTTTCTCATGTGTTAGCTTCTTTTGATTCCCAGCAGCTGACTATCAGCTGGCATAGTACCCAAATGATGATCCTAGTGCTCAAAGTAATTCACATACATCTCCAAGCAACAGCTGTGTAATCTTAATAGTATACCTAAAAATATAAAGTTCAAAACATTAAATGAATTTCATCTAACATTTTAGGAATATGACTGAACAAAATATAGTCAATTCAAATTCATGGTAAAGGAATAATTTAGCAAAAGGCAACATCTGAAATGATGAGTAATCCAATTCATAAAAAATAAAAGAGGTGTTTTAACTTTAGAAGTGTCTTCTTTTTCCCCTCAACATAAACAATGCCTGCAACTGTACTTAAGTATTATTCTCATTTCCCTACTACTAAAGAAGATACTCTTTTGGGATAAAGATTTAGTAACTATAGTTTTCTCATTATCTTGACAAAGCTCTACACCCTCCCACAACTTTTGTTATTAAGAGTCTTCTGAAGCTGGCTTGTTTTGTCTTTCTTTGACTAACTTCTCAAGTCACTTAGCTGCAAAAAGCTTGTGGCATCTTTTAATATTCTATCCAGAAAGTCCCACTGCTAATCAGACAGACAACTACGTCTAACACAAGATACTCCTCACTGAAAATCCAATTTTCAGATACTTTCCTCCCCTTAGTAATAACCACAATAGGGACTTAACACTAAGCCAGTCAAGCAAACCACCTGACTGGTCCTTCTAATTTATGCTTGTCAAATAGTGTAAAATAAAAATCATGCTTGAATTAGGAGTGGGCATTTGGCATAGTGATTAAGATGCCAATTGAGACACCCACATCCCATATCAGAGTGCCTGAGTTCAAGTACTGGCTCCACTCCTGATTCTAGCTTCCTTTATTTTTTTTTATGTGATAGGTAGAGCTACAGACAGAGTGAGAGTGAGAGAGTGAGAGAGTGAGAGAGAGAGAAAGAGGTCTTCTTTCTGTTGGTTCACCCCTCAAATGGCCTCCAAGGTCAGTGCTGTGCCGATCTAAAGCCAGGAGCCTCTTCCTGGTCTCCCATGTAGGTGCAGGGGCCCAAGGACTTGGGCCATCTTCCACTGCCTTCCTGGGCCACAGCAGAGAGCTGGACTGGAAGAGGAGCAGCCAGGACTAGAACCGGCACCCATATGGGATGCCGGCACTGCAGGAGGATTAACCAAGTGAGCCACAGCGCCAGCCCCAATTCTAGCTTCCTAATCAAGCACATCCTGGGAGACAGTAGGTGATGGCTCAAGTACTTGTGTCCCTGATGCCCACCTGGGAAAGTCAGATGGAGTTCTTGGCTCCTGGCTTTAGCTTGACCCAGCCCTGGCTGTTGGGGGCATATAAGGAATGAGCACATCAATTTGCTCTCGGGTGCGCTCTCTCTGCTTTTAAAATAAAATGAAAATAAATTGTTAAAATTTATTTATACCTAAATTATGCAATAACAACTAAAAAAAGACTATGAATATTTTCCAGTTATGAAACTTGAAATGAGAGGTTTAACTTATATGCAAGTACATTGCTCTAAATTTATTGCAAGTTTCTTAAGAAATTTTACTTATTTGTTCTATGAACAGAGTTTGAAAACTTGATCTTACGGATAAGAGTCTAATTTCAGAAGCCACAAAATAAAAGCATCGTAATGATGTGGTATAGATACAACTTGGGCAGCAACTGTTAAAAATGAGTTTATCCTGCAGTTGGAACAGGCTACTCCTCACACGCAGCTGCCATCAAGACTTCAGCCTTTCTTTAGATGGTGGAATGAAAATTAAAGTAAAACATATGACTTGTGAAATAAAAATGGTAAACAAGTTGAACAAATGGCCACAGCTGTTAGCTGTGCCATTTCTCTCACTCGGATGAGTTCTGGGATATAAGATGTCTCAATCTTCCCCCTTTCTCACCTTCTTTTGCCCACTGTCTTTACAAACACAGTAAAGGCTTTCCATTCAAGTACTGGACAGCACTTCCACACTCAAAGAAACCCACTATTTATGCTTCCATTCTGACACTAACAAGTACTGCACCTGCAGTGAAGCATAAGAATTTAAACATGAACACCACTTTGAATCATCACCTTTAGAGATTCCATATTTGTAATGACAGTGTCTTGTGACAAGGTTAAGACTGAAAGAAATAAAACTCAAATTGGAAGAGATTACCAAAAAAATAGTCTTTACTCATCAAAAATGTCAAGGTTAAAAAAGGCAGGAACTGCTCCATACTGAAAAATCAGTGAAGAAATGTGACAACAAAACCCAATGTGTGATCTGAATGGAATTCTGAGCTAGGAAAAAAAAAACTGTTTTCCTTTTGCTACACAGAATCTGAACAAAATGTTCATGGATAATGCATGCAGCCTATGAAAGGTGCAATCTAAGATTTTATTTTACTGAGATTTAGACCTGAAATCAAGCAGTTGTACTTATTATTTAAATCTTTACTTTCAAATTATTGGCATTTTAGAAGTTACTCTTGGTTTAATAATTTTTAGCAATTAATATTCTTAGCTAGTTCTATGTTCCTATACTACCTCAATCCTCAAAAACCTCTGCAAGTTCAGTATTTTTCATTTGGTTTTTAAGGCAAGTTAAAACTATCTGAAGAACTGAAGAAGCCTACACTCAAGAGCACCAGCTGGACCTGGAACCATGTCACCATGTTTAATACACTAACGCCTCATACATGTGGCAGAGAACAAGTTGGTACATTTAGAGGAGTTGTCCTATACCTACATACATTAAGTATCAAACTCTACTTTTAATCATTATTCATTTAGAAAAAGAACATAAAGTAAATTTTACAATACCCAGCTTTCTTCTAAAAGAGAGCCTACCAGAAAGTAAACAAAAAAAAGAAAATAAGTGAGAAGGAAAAATGGAAGCAGGAAATAAGAGGGAGGAAGGTGCAGATGAAGAGAGAGAGAGAGATAAAAAACAGAAAAACAGGAAAAAAAAGAAGCATATCCACAATAAAAAGAACTAAACATTTGATATATCAACTTGAGTGGGTGGGAAGACTTTGCCCATGGACATGAGAGTATAATAAAGTACTTGTCTTAATAAAGATACAGACATTGATAGATTCTAAAAACCAACAGAAGTGCTCATAAATGAACATACTTTTAAAATTAAAGGCAAATGGCTAAGAACACACACACACATAAAATAAGTAGACTACTTTTAAACTAACAGAGGACAATTCCATCTATCCAGTGCACAGTAGAACAAAACTAGTAAAGCGAGACAAAGAATAAAAAAGATTAGAAAACATATAAAAGCTGGAAAATCAATCTAAATACTCAATGAAATAAGAAGGCAAAATTACAGAAAAATGGCAGCTAACAGAATAGAAATGGAAAATCACCATTTTAAGCCACTATCACAAGATCAGATTTATAGCATCTGTTCATTTTTGTTTGAAACACTGAGTTAGAGACTGCTGGATATCCATTCTCCTTGTAAGCAGCATGTCACAGATGCCTTACTAATTACAAAGAGAAAAGGATGCCTTCACAACAGAGAGATCTGGTTGTACCACCTAAACAAAATGATCAAACATAATCTCACGCTGGGGACCACTACCATCACAGGCCAAAGAGAACATTACTATGTAATATAACAGTCTTGCCCAAAAAAAGCTGTCTGAATACATTCATGTTGAAACACACCCAAGACAACACTTTACAAAGTAGCTGGCCTGGTCTCTTCAAAATCACAAGAAAGAAAAGCAACAATGAAGAACTATTCTAGATTTAAGGACACTTAAAACATGAAAATTAAATGTAATTGATGGGTTCATGAATGGAGGAGGAAGAATGCTACAGGGAGAAAACCAATAAAGAATATTAACAGGAAAGTTAAGAAAAATCTGGGGCCAGCATTTTAATGCAGCAAGTTAAGCCACCACCAACAATGCCGGCATTCCATCTGAGCACAGGTTCAAATCCCAGCTACTCTACTGATCCAGCTCCCTGCTAATGCACCTGGGAAAACAGTAGAAGATGGCCCAAGTGCTTAGGTCCCTACCACCCCTATGGGAGACCCAGATGAAGTTCCTGGCTTCAACCTAGCCCAGCCCCCAGCCAAAGTAGCCATTTGGGTAGTGAACCAGCAGATGCAAGGTCTCTCCCTCCCTGTGTAACTCTGCATTTCAAATAAAATAAATAAATCTGAAAATTAAAAAATCTGGGTATGATTAGATAATGTTATCAATGTTAAATTTCCAAAGTATATGCAATGTAGAAAAGAGCCCACATTACTTAAATTTAGCTGTAAAGCACTGTATACAACTATCTCTCAAATGGCTCAGTAAACAAAGACTAAGAAAGCAACAAATATGGAAAAAGAATAATTGGTAAATGTGTGAAGAGTACATTAATTTTCTTTGCAATCTACTTACAATGTTCCTAAGGGTTTGAAATTTTTCTCAAAAAGGTAACTAAAAGCAATTTAAAGACATAGAAAGAGGTTATACTTCATGAAATGTGAGGATATGATCGTCCCAACAACAAATTCTCTTTAAACAACAGGACTCAAACTCTAACATAACTATCAGAAAAAAATAAGTTACTCTTTATTTAATCTACCCTGTTCAGAACTGATCAAAGCAGATAAAATATAAGCAAAAATATAGAGACCTGGGAGAAGCATTGGCATACCATTTAGCTTGCTGCTTGGGATGCCAGCATTATAGTTCTTGGTTCAGTTCAAGCTCTGATCCACCTTCCCGCTAATGCACACCCTGGGAGGCCACAGAGTATGGCTCAAGTCCTTGGGTCCTTGCCATCCAAATAGGGAGGAATAAGCAGGTAGAAGATCTCTGTCTCTCTTTCAAGTGAAATTAAAATAACCACTTTTTGCTTAAAAAAAAAAAAAAAGTACACCGAATTACATCACAATCAACAGGGAATACATTTTTTTCTAGCATACCCAAAATATCTGTGTTACTACATTTGTATAAGGCATAAAAGAAGCCTCATACAAGTTTATTTGATATATTGATATAATACAATGAAATCACAAAGCAACAGCAACTCTAAAAACCGTCAGGTTTACAAACCAAAATAAAGTAATAAATAACCCACAGGTTAAAAAGGAAATCATGGCCGGCACCGTGGCTCACTAGGCTAATCCTCCATCTGCAGCGCCGGCACCCCAGGTTCTAGTCCCAGTCCGGGCGCCGGATTCTGTCCCGGTTGCTCCTCTTCCAGTCCAGCTCTCTGCTGTAGCCCAGGAAGGCAGTGGAGGATGGCCCAAGTGCTTGGGCCCTGCACCCACATGGGAGACCAGGAGGAAACACCTGGCTCCTGGCTTCAGATTGGCGCAGCGCCAGCCGTAGCGGCCATTTGGGGGGGTGAACCAACGAAAAAGGAAGACTTTCCTCTCTCTCTCTCTCTCTCTAACTGTGCCTGTCCCCAAAAAAAGGAAATCATAAGAATTAAAAAACAGGGGCAAGTATTTCGCCTAACAGTTAAGGGTCCCATGTCTCACACCACAGTGCCTGGGTTCCATTCCTGGCTATGGCTCCAGACTCTAGCTTCCTCTTTATGCAGTCCCTGGGAGGCAACTGTGATGGCTCAAGTCAGTGAGTTCCAGCCAGTGGGCCAGCCTGGCTTTTGTGAGCATTTGTGGAATGAACCAGAGTATAAGAACTCTCTCCCTCTCTCTAATTAGAAAAAAAAAAGTTTTAGGGGCCAGCACTGTGGTGTAATGGACTAAGCCATAGCCTGTAGCACAAGCATCCCATTAGGCTGCTTCACTTCCAATCCAGCAGCTCTCTGCTATGGCCTGGGAAAGCAGTAAAAGATGGCCAAGTGCTTGGGCCCCTGCACCCGTTTGAGACCCAGAAGCTCCTGGCTCCTGACCTCAGATCATTGTGGCCATTTGGGGAGTGAACCAGTGGATGGATGATCCTTCTCTTTCTCTCCCTCTTCACCTCTCCCTCTCTCTCTACCTCTTAAAAGTTTACCTCTAAAAGTTTTTAGAGAAAGACAAGAATTTTATTTATATGGACTTAAGAAGAAATATAAACGTGCTTTATACATTTTTCAAGAAATAAGAAAGGTTAAAAAGAAAATGAAAAAAACTTCAACACAGAAAGGTCAAATAAAATAGATAGAAATAATAAAAGACAAAGGCAGAAGTCAATGAAAAGCCAGATCAAACGGACAATGAGATTAATAAAACCAAAAGCTGATCTTGGTGAACACTATTTAACCCAGAAGGATCACGGAAAAAAAGAAAAGGACTCCCCCCCCAAGAGGAAATATTTTTCTCAATTCAAACACTAATGTATTTGAATATAGGTGAAATCCCAAATTTATCACAATACTGACAATTTAAGTAGACTGAAAAATAGACTACAGAAATTAAAATGAAAATGCTTTTCTCTGCCTAAGCCATGCTCAAGAGAAAAAAAAAACAAACAGGATGAGACTTTTTTATAAATGAGTTCTACTAAGCTTTCCAGAAATCGTTTATTCATATCATACACAAGTTGTTTTAGAAAGTTAAAAAGGGGGCCGGCGCCGTGGCTCAACAGGCTAATCCTCCGCCTAGCGGCGCCAGCACACCGGGTTCTAGTCCCAGTTGGGGCACCAGATTCTGTCCTGGTTGCCCCTCTTCCAGGCCAGCTCTCTGCTGTGGCCCGGGAGTGCAGAGGAGGATGGCCCAAGTGCTTGGGCCCTGCACCCCCTGGGAGACCAGAAGCACCTGGCTCCTGCCTTTGGATCAGTGCGGTGTGCCGGCCGCAGCGCACTGGCCGCGGTGGCCATTGGAGGGTGAACCAATGGCAAAGGAAGACCTTTCTCTCTGTCTCTCTCCTCTCACTGTCCACTCTGCCTGTCAAAAATAAAAAAATTTTAAAAATTAAAAAAATTTTAAAAAAAGAAAGTTAAAAAGGACAAAAAGCTACAAAACTCTTTAGTCTAAAACCAGATAATAACATAGTTGTTGCAAAATAGGTATAAAAATACTAAATAAAATGTTAAGCAAATCTAACAGTGATTTTTTTTTTTTTAGTTTTTTATACTTTTTAAAAAAATTTATTTGACAGAGTTACAGACAATGAGAGAGAGAGACAGAGAGAAAGGTTTCCTTCCGTTGGGTCACTCCCCAAATGGCCGCTACGGCTAGCGCTGCGCCGATCCGAAGCCAGGAGCCAGGTGCTTCCTTCAGGTCTCCCCATGTGGGTGCAGGGCCCAAGCACTTGGGCCATCCTCCACTGCCTTCCCAGGCTACAGCAGAGAGCTGGACTGGAAGAGGAGCAGCCGGGACTAAAACCGGTGCCCATATGGGATGCCGGAGCCACAGGTGGAGGATTAAACAAGTGAGCCACGGCGCCAGCCCTAACAGTGAATTTTAAAAACAAAACTTTTCATACTAAAAGCTAAATCTTAAAAACTCCTATCATTATCTCAACTAAAGAAAGGAAAAAAAGGAGGAACTTTAAATGCAGTCCTCTTAAATAGAAGGATGTTACCACGTTGTCTAGCATAATATGGGACCCTGGCCTACACTGAGAAATGAAAAAGAGTGTAACATTGGAAGGGAGGAGAGAGAAATCCCCGCTACTGCTAATGCCATCATCATCTATCTAGAACCAATACGATCCACAAAAGTATTTCTCTAACAAAATTAATCTATAACTTTGACGCAATCTCAAATTTCCAGCTGGATTTTTTTTTAAGAAAGTCAATAAACTTAGGCTGACATGTTTATGCAAAAATAAAGAGTAGGAGTGGCACTGTGGCACAGTGGGTAAAGCCTCAGCATGCAGTTCCAACATCACATATGGGCACTGTTTCCTGCCCAGACTGCTCCACTTCTAATCCAGCTGCCTGCTAATTAATGGCCCGTGGGAGACATTGCTATAAAGCTCCTGGATCCTGGATCCTGGCTTCAGCCTGGGCCAGCCCTGGCTATTGTAGTCACCCAGGGAGTAAACAATCAGATGGAAGCGCACTCTCTCTCTTCCCTCTCTCTCTGTAATTTATTTTCAAAGTCAGAAAGCCAGGAGCCCAGAGCTTCTTTCAGATTTTCCACATGGGAGCAGGAGATCAAACACTTGGGTCATCTTCTGCTGCTTTCCCAGGTGCATTATCGAGGAGCTGGACAGGAAGTGGAGCAGCAGGGTTTCAAACCGCTGCCCATGCTGGCATCCCAGGCAGCTTAAACCCACTATACCACAAAGCCGGTCCTGAAAACCTTTAAAAAATGATAAAGGCTAAACAAGAGCTAAATCAATCTTAAAATACACATGCACAGATATTAACGCATACTACAAAGTGTCACCAAAACATTATGAATGGTAAGATATGGGCACAAGAACAAGCAAACAGAACTAAAAAAGAATGTACCTCATAACAAACAGAAATAATTTCGCAAGGAGTAAGAAAGGTACCACAAATCAATGGTCCAAAAATGGACTAGTAAATTAAAAAAGTATGAGGACTTGGCCTTTAAATAATCATTTTCCCTAAGTAAAAACAAATAACTAAGCATTTAGAATAGATGTTGTGGTTAAGCCACAACCTGCAATGCCAGCATCCCATATGGGCACCAGTTCATGTCCTGACTGCTCAAATCCCAACTGCCTGGGAAATAATGTGGCTGGGAAAGCACTGAAGATGGCCCAAGTACTTGGACACCAGCATCCACATAGTAGACCCAGAAGAAGCTTCTGGCTCCTGGCCTCGGCCTGGCTTTGTGGCCATCTGGGGAGTGAAGCAGCAGATAGAAGATCAATCAATCTCTCACTCGCTCTCATTCTCTCTAAACCTTTCAAATAAATAAATCTTTAAAAAAAAAAAAAAGATGTAGAGCTTCTTTAAATTTTAAAGTTTTTTTTAAAGATTTTTTTTAAAAAAAGATGTATTTATTTTATTTGAATGACAGAGTTACAGAAAGAGAGTGGGAGAGACACAGAGAGAAAGAGAGAGAGATCTTCTATCTGCTGCTTCACTCCCGAGATGGTTGCAATGACCAGGACTAGATTGGAAGTGGAGCAGCTGGGACTCGAACCTGTGCCATATGGGATGCCGGTTGTCTAAGACGCTAATCCATTATGCCACAACATTGGCCTAGCTTTGTTTTTTGTATATTTTTCAACAAGATATATAACTGTTCATTAGAGTTCAAGGTACATATTTAAAAGTTTCTTCAGGCCAGCACTGCAGATGGAATCTCTCTCTCTCCCCCCTCCTGCCTTTCAAATAAACAATCTTTAAAAAAAAAAAAACCTATCTAATCCATCTAAAAATAATCTTTTAAAAAGTCTCTGAATTATTAAAAGAACAACCTCTGACATAAGTTGAGATAAGGCAATTTGCAGCTCCTATGAACTTATTTTTAATTATACATTAACACTTGAAATTCAGTTAGTCTGAGAAAGTTGGGGAAAAGTGTATCTGCAAACCAAACCTTCCTTTCCCCATTATCCAAACCTGCAGTTCTTTTCATCTTTAAATTTAACCCCAGTATCTACTTCACTTGCAAAAAAGGAATGGAACTGCTAATCTTTTGAACTGGCCTGGAAGAGGGGCAACCAGGACAGAATCCGGCGCCCCAACTGGGACTAGAACCCGGTGTGCCGGCGCCGCTAGGTGGAGGATTAGCCTGTTGAGCCACGGCGCCGGCTTTTTTTTTTTTTTTTTTTTTTTTTTTTTTTTTTTGCTAATCTTATTCTACCACAGCCTCAAAATTTATAGAGACATTCACTACACGCATGTTCTGGCTACCCAAGTGCTATGAGTCATGTTTATTTTCAAAGACACATGTAGGAAGCATCAATCATAAAGACTGTGAAAAAGTACATTAAGAAAACATCTTTTTATCAAGTGTAAAGCTTGAAAATTTAGAGCATTAGTCAATATACAAAAACCAAAAAGCTGAAATCACTTTATATAAAATTTCATAAATATAAGTAGCATAAGGATGTGGGTTTAAATAGTCAAAATAAAATCTACTGATCACTGAGGGTTGTAAAGAAAAAAGACAACTGCAAAACTACAAATGTGCTAAGCAAAATGAAAATACTACCCAACAGCCTTTCACATATCAGGTTGTAAGGGATCAATCTTTTCTAAATCTTATTCAACTATAATATAAAAATTCTTTGGGGTGAGCACTGTGGCACAGAGGGTAAAGCCTCCACCTGCAATGCAGGCATCCCATATGGATGCCAACTCCTTTATCAGCTGCTCTGCTTCTGATCCAGTTCTCTGCTAATGGCCTGGGAAAAGCAGCAAAAGATGGCCCAAATGTTTGGGCCCCTGCACCCACGTGGGAGACCTGGATGAAGCTCTGGTTTTGGCCTGGCTAAGCCCTGGCCCTTGCAACTACTTGGGGAGTGAACCAGTGGATGGAAGATCTTTCTCTCTGGATTTTTCCCTCTCTTTCTGTAACTCTGCCTTTCAAATAAATATATATATTTTTAAAGAAATTCTTTGTTAAAAATTTCTAGTAATCAAAAACTTGTATGTATATCAAAAAAGTCTATTAACAGTATACACCATGAATAAAATAACACCATTCTACTAAATATACTCAGAAACTTAAACTATTTCTAATAGTAGACATAAAAATCAGAATTCTGGGGCTGGCACTGTGGTGCAGCAGGTTAAGCTGTAGCTTTTGCAATGCTAGCGTCTCATAGCGGCACCAGTTCAAGTCCTGGTTGCTCTACTTCCAATTTAGCTCCCTGCTAATGGCCTAGGAAAAGCAGAAGAAGATGGTTCAAGTGTTTAGGTCCCTGCCACTTGCCAGGAGACCTGGATGAAACTCCTGGCTCCAGGCTTTGGCCCTAGCTGTTGAGGCCATCTAGGGAGTGAACTAGCAGATGGAAGATCTCTTTTTCTGTCTCTCCCTCTCTCTCTGTAACTCTGACCTTCAAATAAAGAAATCTTAAAAAAAAAAAAAAAAAAAAGGAAAGAAAATTTTCTTTTACTCAGCTAGATATCACAAAAAAAGCCACAAATATCTTTCAATGGGTAAAAAGTAGGATTCAAAAATATGTTTAATTTAGGTCACTTAACGAAGCCCCAAGAGAAAAGATTACAAGATAATCTGAGCATGCTTCACTCAACATTAATTAGACATTAAAGTAGGGATGTGAGGGGCTGGCGCTATGGCGTAGCTGGTAAGGTGGCCACCTGCAGTGCCAGCATCCCATATGGGCACCAGTTCAAGTCTCCACTGCTCCACTTCCAATCCAGCTCTCTGCTATAGCCTGGGAAAGCAGTAGAAGATGGCACAAGTCCTTGGGTCCCTGCACCCACATGGGAGACTGGGAAGAAGCACCTGGCTCCTGGCTTCAGATTGACAGAGCTCCACCACTGCGGCCATTTGAGGAGTGAACCAGCGGGTGGAGGACCTCTCTTTCTCTGCCTCTGCCTCTCTGTAATTCTGCCTTTCAAATAAATAAATAAATCTTTTTTAAAAAAAGTAGTGATGTGAAATGTTAAACATTTCTATACACAATAGTGATAATGTCAGCCTATAGTGACTACTAACAGTTTATGAAAGAAAATCTACTTGCTTAAGATAATTTTGTGGTTTTTGCCTTTAAATACTGCCTGTAACCCTCATCCAGTACCTCACTCTCTCAGGAGGGAGGGGTCCGTTTTGCGCAAAATGTAAATAAACCGCCTCTTGCTGTTTGCAAAAAAAAAAAAAAAAGAAAGAAAGAAAGAAAGAAAATCTGCATCCAGAAAAACAAAGATATGAACTAAGAGCTATCAAGCTTCTAGTTAATCTCTGAAATGCAAATAACATCAAACAAAATCAACAGGATAACCTCTTTCTTGAAAAGACACTAAAAATAATAAAATAAGAAAGCTTAAAACAGATAAAACAGAAATGTTACACCTGTCTTATTAGACATTTAATTGTGCTATACCACAAAGTAGTGCTAATAATGGCTAACAAAGTAGTGAATGTAAAATAATCTATTTTTAAAATACACTGGATACAACAATCAAGCTTTTAAGTTTTATTGCAAAAAAAAAATCTTTTTTTAAAGTACTTAGCCAATATCTAACAAATATATAACAAAATATCTAACAAATATCTAACAAATTATATCTAACAGTATCTAAAAAAAATATCTAACAATATCTAACAAAATTAGCCTTTGGTCAAACAGTCCTTGCATGTGGAAACTCCTTTTGGAAAACTCCAGAGGCATTCAGAGGGATGGGGTAGAGGGAGGAAGGAAACAGGTAGGACACAGGAGGTAGGTGGAAAGGGAGGAGAAAGGAGGTGGGAGAGAATTTTGTGCGAGTATAAGTGTGTGTATGTGTGTACATGCACATGTGTTATTGTAACAACCAAAAACAAAGCAAAGCTCAAGCATACACATGGGTCACAGTTTCTGATCTCCATGGTAAACCAATAAACCAATGCTGATTTACAACAGGAGTCCTTCTCAAATATGGTATTATATTCTATACAATTTTTAAACTACTATAACAATTAGAAAATCCAAAGCAGCTAAATAAATGTAATCGAAAAACTGTCTTAAGACTAATTGTAATTAGCTAGAAACAGATACTTAGTCTTGAAATAAAAATGATAAATACTATTTAAAATAAATTCTTATTAAATGTAGATGAAGTTTCTAACAAAAAAGTTTGGAATGCCAAGAAACAAACGGTACTGAATGAAGAGTTCCACTCCCACAGCCATTAAATAATCTTACTGCTGAGAGCTAACCTTCCATGCACTTATTATTAAATGCCATGCACTGGGCTAGAAGCTTTACAATCGCCATCTCATTTAACTTTTGCAATAATAAAATTACAGAAGTACTATCATTTTTCTCATTTTGCAGGTAAAGAAATTGAGCCTGGGATGTTAAAGAGCTTGCCTATCGTTTTAAAAGTACTAAGCCAGCCGGCGCCACGGCTCAATAGGCTAATCCTCCGCCTTGCAGCACTGGCACACCGGGTTCTAGTCCTGGTCGGGGCGCCGGATTCTGTCCCGGTTGCCCCTCTTCCAGGCCAGCTCTCTGCTGTGGCCAGGGAGTGCAGTGGAGGGTGGCCCAAGTGTTTGGGCCCTGCACCCGCATGGGAGACCAGGAGAAGCACCTGGCTCCTGGCTTTGGATCAGCGCAGTACGCTGGCTGCAGCGGCCATTGGAGGGTGAACCAACGGCAAAGGAAGACCTTTCTCTCTGTCTCTCTCTCACTGTACACTCTGCCTGTCAAAAAAAAAAAAAAAAAAAGTACTAAGCCAATGAAATGAAACAAGAAAAAGAAAAATTGTCTAGTGGAGTTATTGAGGATGGGTACCAAGAAGAAAACCTAGAGAAGTTGAGGGATCAGTGGTGGCGTGGGGCTACAAAGAACTAATTGAAACACTGTGTAAGGAGTCATTCATCAAACTCCCAGCTACATAACCCAAGCGGTCACTTAGCCCTTCACTCTGCAGCGTATATCCTAGAGGCACTATGAACAATGGCACTCTGAGAGGGCTGGATGGGAATTAACTGCAAGCCTGAACACTGAATGGTAACTATCACCCACCTAACTACCCTGCTCTCCCACAGCTCAGCCACATAATCAGTTTATTCTCTAAGATAGGAAAACCAAACCGCATAAAAGAATAAAAGACTAGGGGCTGGCACTCTGTTGCAGTGGGGTTAAAGCCCTGGCCTGAAGCACCAGCATCCCATTTGGGCACCAGTTCAAGTCCCAGCTGTTCCACTTCCAATCCAGCTCTCTGCTATGGCCTGGGAAAGCAGTAGAAGATGGTCCAAATCCTTGGGACCCTGCACCCACATGAGAGATCCAGAGGAAACTCCTGGCTTTGGATCAGCACAGCTCCAGGGCTATTGCGGCCATCTGGGGAGTGAACCATTGGATGGAAGACCTCTCTCTCTCTCTGCCTCTCCCTCTGTGTAACTCTGATTTTCAAATAAATAAATAAATCTTTTAAAAAATAAAATAAAATACTTCCAGACAGCTAAAGGCCCCCCAAAAGGAACCTGAATTCACAGTTCACCCTTGAAGTAGGAACACAACTAGGGACAGACCTTCCAATCTCTCAACAACAACAAAAAACCTCTCGCTTAAACTTGAATACACATCCTGAATCATCAAATTTGAGATAACCCTTAATTTGAAAGGTAGCAACCAAAGCAGGAGGGAAAAAGAAAGACAATTCAGGAGACAGAAAATAAAATTCAAGATATATGCAATATGCTCAAAGGGAAAAAAATCAATATGCATACATGCAATAAAAATATTAAAAGAAATATTCAAAAAAAAAAACCTTTTTCAATTAAATAGTGACAACTTCAAATCCAGTAAAGGAACTGCAACATAAAGAATGAAAAACACAGAAAATGGGAGAGGAAAAAGAAAATAAAAATTAGTTGAAAAGGCTGCCAAACGCTTTCACAAGATTTCTTCCATCTCAGAGTCCATTACCAAAGAAATAAATACTTTCTAAGCACTGAAGGGCAGATTAAAAAGGTCCATCAAGGGCACAACACAAAGACTCACAGTAAGACACATCACTATAAAGTTTCAGAGCACCAGGAATAAAGAATCTAAAGGTTTCCAGAAAGAAAATACCTGTTTCTAACAAAGGAAAGGGAATCAGAGTGACACCTGATTTTTCACAGCAACTCTGGAAATAAGTGACAGTAGACAAGTGCCTCAGGAAAACAATCCCAAATCTTGACTTCTAAACACAGCCAAGTCATCTATCCAGTGCAGGTTGTAGTAAAGATATACTTAAATATTCTAGATCTCAAGAAATTTAGTTCTCATGCTTCATATCTTAGGGAGCTACAAATAGTAAGCAACATGGGGGGGAAGGGGGAAGACCACAAGAATTCCCATGAGAGTGAAATGTCCACTACAAGAAAACAAAATGAGCACCAACTGCAAAAGATGGCCAAGGGGATACATTTAGGGGAAAAAAAAAAAAAAGAAGAAATGAAGCTAAGGTACTGATTATCTGATGTGTCTGACTATTTTGCAAGAGTTAAACTTTAGTAAGAGAGGAGCTGGTGCTGTGGCATAGTAGGCTAAGTTTCCACCTGAGGCACCAGCATCCTATATGGGCACTGGTTCGTGTCCCAGCTGGTTCACTTCTGATCCAGCTCTCTGCTCTATGGCCTGGGAAATCAGTGGAAGATGGCTGAAATGCTTGGGCCCCTGTACCCATGTGGTAGACCCGAAAGCTCCTGGCTTCAGATTGGCCCAGTTTTGGCTGTTGTGGCCAGTTGGGAAGTGAAACCAGCAGATGGAAGATCTCTCTCTCTGTTTCTATATGTGTCTATCTCTCTCTAACTCTGCCTTTCAAATAAATAAATAAATATTTAAAAAAAAAAAAAAAAAACTGTTCCCAGAAAACATAATCTTAGTATACAACATGGCTCAGATGTGTATATTTTTGTGATTTTAATATTGCAAACTGTGATTAACCAAGACTTGTTATACATAGGGGCTCTTAAAAAATAGAATTTAAGGGGCCAGCACCATGGCTCAACGGGCTAATCCTCCACCTAGCGGCGCCGGCACACCGGGTTCTAGTCCCGGTCGGGACGCCGGATTCTGTCCTGGTTGCCCCTCTTCCAGGCCAGCTCTATGCTATGGCCCGGGAAGGCAATGGAGGATGGCCCAAGTGCTTGGGCCCTGCACCCCATGGGAGACCAGGAGAAGCACCTGGCTCCTGCCTTCGGATCAGCGTGGTGCGCCAGCCGTGGCGGCCATTGGAGGGTGAACCAATGGCAAAGGAAGACCTTTCTCTCTGTCTCTCTCTCTCACTGTCCACTCTGCCTGTCAAAAATAAAAAAAAAAAAAAAAAAGAAAGAAAGAAAATAAAAGAAAATAGAATTTAAACATATGTGCATTTTCCTTGAACTTCTTGCAATTCCCTCCTATAATTTTATCTACAAGATGCAAAGGAAAAGGAGAGGGGGTAATGGTAAAAGACTAAACCCCTAATCTTCCATCAGGGGAAGTAGAGATACGTGTTAGGGGTGGGAGTTGTGGTACAGCAGTTTAATTGTCACTTGAGACACCTGCATCCCATATCAGAGTGTCTTGGTTCAAATCCCATGTCTGCTTCCAATCCAGCTCCTATTAATGTGCACTCTGATGGTCGGCATTGCAGCAGGGCAGGTAAAGCAGCCGCCTGCGATACAAGCATCCCATATGGACAGTTGAAGTCCCAGCTGATCTATTTTCGATTCAGCTCTCTGCTAATGGCCTGGAAAAACCAGCAAAAGATGGTGTTAAGTTCTTGGGTCCTTGCCACCCATGTGGGAGACCCAGAAGCTCATGTTTCCTGGCCTCAGCGCAGCCTAGCTCTGGCCATTCTGGCCATTTGGGGAGTGAGCCACTGGATGGAAAATCTCTCTATCTCTGTAACTCTGCCACTCAAATAAATAGATCAATTTTTAAAAAATAAAATAAAAAATAAAGTGCACTCTAGGAGGCAGCAGTAATGGTTCAAGTACTTGGGTCCCTGCAACCGACATGGGAGACCCAGATGGAGTTCCTGACTCCTTAGTGGAAAACTGGGTTGATAACTTAATGTTTTATGTACTTTTCTGGACATGTAATACAATAAAACTTTGAACTGAAAAAAAGCTAATACTCAAATATCACCAGCAAGCACATGAAAGGATGCTTAACCTTAGTAAGGAAATGAAACCCACAATAACATACATTTTGGTAAGGATGTAGAGAAACTGGAACTCTCAAACACTACCAGTGGGAATGCAAAAGGTGTGTGGCTAAGGAAGCTACCAGTAAGCTGGTCCTCAATAAGTTAAACACAGAATTACCATATGACTCGGCAATTCTACTCCTGGTTATATTCCAAAGAAAACAAGCACTCAAATACTTGTACATAAATGCTCACAGCAGGTTTATCACAATAGTTCATGTCCATCAAGAAATGAACGAATAATCAAAATGTGGTATATAGACAATGCAATGTTATTCAACCATAAAGAATGACAGTTGCTATGGCAAGGATGAACCTTGAAAATCTACTAAGTCAAAGAAGGCAGACACAAAAGACTACATATTGCATTATTCCATGTATATGAAAGTCCAAAATAGGCACATTCATAGAAACAGAAAAAAGAACATTAGTGGTTGCCAGGGGCTGGTGGGAAAGAAGGCTTAGGAAGTGACTGCTTAATAGGTACAAGGTTTCCATTCAAGCTGATGAGAAAGTTCTGGAGCTAGAGAATGGTAATGCTCAAATTTCCACTAAATTGTACAATTTTAAATGATTACCACTTTTTTATGTTATGTAAGTTTTATGTTATCTGTATTTTACCACAATAAAAAGCCCCCCCAAAAAAGAAAAATTAAATGCTGCCCAGCACATTGTAAACACTCTTTATATACTAATAATGGAAACATAAATAACCCATTTTACCAAATATTTGGCAATAAACATTAATTCATATCTTTGCCTCAGTTTATATTACATCATCTAAAAATCAACTCTAAGATATAGAAAAAAGCTTCAAATTAAAAAGTACTCAATATCTAAGATAGAAAAAGGGTGATGGACCGGCATTGTGGTGTAGCAGGTAAAGCCACTGCCTGCAACACCAGCAACAGGGGTGCCAGTTCATGTCCTAGCTGCTCCACATCTGATTTAGCTCCCTGCTAATGTTCCTGGGAAAAGCAGCGACAGATGGCCTGGTACCTGGGTCCCTGCCACCCATGTGGGAGACCCAGAAGAAGCTCCTGGCTTTGGCCTGGCCCAGCACAAGCTGGTGCCACGATCTGGGGAAATCTCTCTCTCTGTTTCCCTCTCTCCGTAACTCTAACTTTCAAGAATATTTAAAAAGAAAAAGAAGATGAATGGAATCTAAATGCCAAAATATCACAGAATGGGTAATTAAATCATAAAACTTTGACAAAATTAATTATGCTACTCCTGCCTCAGAATCAACCCTTGGGACATTCGGATCTGGCTAAAAGGTCCATGAGAGTCTCACAGGCATGGAAAGCCATGACATGGTAGCAAAAAACAATCTAAATGAAAGATCCTGGTGAACAAGACCCTAGCAGAAGGAACAGGCCATCAAGGAGAGAGGCGCCTTTCTCTGAAGGGAGGAAGGAACCTCCACTGTGGTACGGCCTTGACTAAACAAGTTCAGAGTCAGTGAACTCAAGGGGCTTCCATAGCCTAGACAGCTCATAGCAAGAGTCTCGGGTGATTGCTGATGTCATAAATAAGAGTGCCAATTGTTAAATCAACAACGGGAGTCACTGGGTACATGCTCCCCACGTAGGATTTCTGTCCTTAATGTGTTTTACTATGAAACGTAAAAACACTACTAGTCGAACAGTACCCTATACCTTGTGCGGTTGTGGGAGTGCAGCCTGTTGAAATCCTTGCTTAGTATATACTAAGTTGATCTTCAGTATATGAAGGTAATTGAAAATGAAACTCGATAAAGAGCAGGATGGGAGAGGGAGAGGGGAGGGCCACGGGAGGGAGGGAGGTTGGGGGGGGGGGAAGCCACAACAATACAAAAGTTGCACTTTGTAAATTCACATTTATGAAATAAATAAAATAAAATAAAATTAATTAATTATGCTAAGGCCAAAAATGTTTACTAAAGGCTTGGAAAAGTTTGTATTATGAAATAAATGTGGGGGGAAATTAGAATACGAATTCTATAAATGTAAGCCATATTATGCATCAAAAAAAAATTTCAAAGTATGTTTACTTTTGCTGTGGACAAATTTTTTTTTCCACCTTCTGTCCCTTGAACAAAGCAAGCTCATTCTCACCTCAGGGTCATAGGACCTCCATACATCTTCAAAAGGAATACTCTTCCTGCAAGCCCCACGTGACTGCCTCATCTTTCAGGTCACCTCAAACATCATCCCTAAGAAACTACTGCAACCAAGTCATATGCTACTTTTCTTCTTCTTTGAACTTACTTTAGAATAAACTGATTTATTAGTACATCTTTCTCTCCCATAATCTACTAAAATGTAATCCACTTGGGTACGTGGACTCCTACCTTATTTACCTGTATATTCCCAAGCCAAGGAATGGTACCTGGCAGTTAACAGTGAATATTTTGAAAAGGTAACCAACACTTGTTGATTAACTTGCTCCTTCTACTTTTCAATAATCTTGTCAATTTTCTGCAGTGAGCACATATTAATTTTATGTTTTTTCAAAAGTTATTTATTTATTTGAAAGGCAGAAAGAGAGAGAGAAGGGGAGGAGAGAGAATTTTCCATCTGCTGGTTAACTCCCCAAATGGCTGGAATGACCTGGGCTGGGCCAGGCCAAAGCCAGGAGTCAGGAACTTCTTCCAAGTCTCTCACTTGGGTGCAGGGGCCCAAGCACTTGGGCCATTATCTGCTGCTTTTCCAAGAGCATTAGCAAGAAGCTAGATCAGAAGTGGAGCAGCCAGGACTCGAACCAGAGCCCATATGGAATGTCAGCACTGCAGGTGGAGGCTTACCTTCTACACCACAGTGCCAGCCCCCTAATTTTATGTTTTCAATCCTGTTTTTAAACATGTAATTAGGTCAATGAGTAAATATCACTTATTTAATAGCCAAAAATGCAACTGGATATCCCTCAAGAACAAAGCAAAGGTCTGCTTTTAGTCATAACAACAAAACTATTACAAATCCTTCCTAACAAAAGATAATGCTCTAGTGTACCTTATAGCATATCTTATTAAATGTAAGAAAAATCAAAATGTATTTCCTACTCTCACATACCACTCAACGTTAACACTTCTGATATCAGATTCTCTAGTGGACAGCAACTGGGTGTCCTATAACTTAACACAATTCTGACACTATCTATGTGGAGACAGCATCAGATCCTACAAGTTAAGAGTTCAGTCCTACAAGACTGACTACTTCCAATGCCAAACCTAAGTCCCACCTGTGCTTCTAACCAATGGGCTATAAATTAAGGTTCCATGATTCCCTCCTCAGTTTAATTTCCTAGAGTAGCTAAAGAACTCAAGAAAACATTTTATTTTTGTATACCCATTTATTACAAAGGATATTTTAAAAGATTTATTTATTTGAAAGGCACAGTGATAGGGAGATCTTCCATTTGTTCGTTCACTCCTCAAATGGCTGCAATGGCTAGGGCTTGGCCAGGCTAAAGCCAGGAGCCTTGAGCTCCATCTGGTCTCCCATGCCTTCCCAGGTACATTTAGCAGGGATCCAGGTAAGAAGTGGAGCAGCCAAGGACTCAAATTGGTGCTCCAATATGGGAGCATAGGCAGTGGCTTAACTTGCTGTGTCATAGCGCCAGATTTATGAAGGATTTTTATGTGCCGGCATCGTTGCACAGTGGGTTAAACCATACCCTGAGATCCCAGACAGAGTCCAGTTAGAGTCCCAGCTGTTCCACTTCAAATCCGGCTCTCTGCTAATGCACCTGGGAAAACAATGGAAGATGGTCTAAGCCCTTGGGCTCCTGTACCCACTTGGGAGACCCAGATGAAGCTCCTGGTTTCAGCTTAGCCCAGCCTTGGCTGTAGCAGTTATTTAGGGAGTAAACCAGGAGATGGAAGATCTCCCTTTCTCTGTCACTCCTTTTCTTTCTGTAACTCTGCCTTTCAAATAAATAAATCTTTTTTTTAAATCCACATTTTTAATTTTACTTATTTAAAAGAGACACAGAAAGATGGACAGAGATCTCTCTTCCACTGGGTCACTCCCCAAATGCCAGGCCAACACCAGAAGCCAATAACTCAATTCAAATTTGCCACATGAATGATAGAGACCCAAGTACTTGAGCCATCACCTGCTACTTCCTGGGGTATATAAATTATCAGGAAACTGAAAACAGGAACAGAGCTGGTACAGACAGACAGACAGACAGACATAAACACACATCCCTATCACCATTTTTTATAAGATGGGAGAAAGAGATCTTCCAACCAGTGGTTCCACTCCCCAAATGGTCCCCCCAACAGCCAGAGCTGGGCCAAGCTGAAGTCAAGAGCCTGGAGCTTTCTCCAGGTCCAAGCGTGTAGGGGATCAAGCACTTGAGCCATCTTCTGCTGCTTCCCCAGGGCGTTAGCAGAAAGCTGCATCGGAAATAGAGCAGCTGGGTCTCGAAGCAGTGCCCATATGGGATGCAAGCATCACAGGCTGCAGCTTTACCAGTAGCGACACAATGCCAGCCCCACCACCACCATCTTAACCTCCACACCAAATACCCACACTTATAAAGGATATGTTTAAAGATACAAATGAATATCCAATACAGAAACACACAGGCAGTGGTATGAAAAGGTCCCAAGTACAAAAGCTTCCACCTCCATGGAGTCAAGGTGTACCACCTTTTCACAAAGTGTGTTCTTTGTCCAACCCCTGGAATCTGAATCCTGTCCTTTCAGGTTTTTATATAGGCTTTCATCAGGTAGGTGTGACTTTAAATCACTGGCCACCAGTGAACAGCTTAACCATCAGCCCTTTCTCCCCTCCCCGAGGTGTGTGTTGGAGGCGGTGGTGTTAAAAGTCCACAAACCTCTAATCACAGATTGACTTCCCTGGCAACCAGCTCTCCTAACCCAAGGCTATCTAGGAGCCCCCAGCCATCAGCCATCACATATTCACACAAAAAGACTTGTGACACTCCTGTGAGTCCTAGGGTTTAAAGACTTATGTGCCAGGAACCAGGGACAGAGACCGAATCTATATTTCCTGTTACACTATAGTGCACTTGTACAAATTTTCAGAAGCTTAGAAACCAGTCTCAAATGTCTTATGCCATAAGGTACTTAATAACACAGACTTCTATCATATCATCTTAACACCCTTTCTACACATACACAAAACCCTTTTGAGTACTATTTCAAAATAGTCACATATGGCATGAGAATCATTTCAGAACTCACTGGAGTCAACATGACAATATAAAGTAATTTAAATAAAAACTTTAATTTGACTTTATTTTACTCATACAAGTAAATTTCAAATTAAAATATACTGGAAAAGCAGCCTGACTATATCTACTCTTATTGATTTGTAGTTGAAGTGCAGCTTCATAATTATAAATAACATTCAAAAAGTTTCAGATATTATAGTATTTTGGATTTCAGATTTTTACTTTTGGATTAGACATGCTGAACTGGAAAAGCGTACACAAATATTCCAAAATGCACAAATCTCAAGAATCTGCAACATTTCTGGTCCAAAGTACCTTACATACAGGCTACTGAACCTGTATTCACCACTATGTATTGTACCCAAATAAAAACTGAAAAGAAAAATACCCTTTTCTGAAGAAACAAGCTAGTTGAGATGCTCAAGAATCAAACATGATACCCCCAAATCAGAACTACTAAGTCCATGTGAACATCTCTGAAGGGAGATTCCATATTCCAGTAACATACAAGTATTCAAAATTTATGGTCACAAAGTTCCTACTAGTGATTAAAAAACTGAGCCCATCCAATAAATCAAGGTTTGAAAAAAACCAGTTTAAGTGGCAAACATGCAGCTGAGCTCAGATCAAGAGGAGTAATCTTGCACACCAGAAATAGCAGGCCTTTTCCATCTATCATCTCATAGTTATCAATTCTATAAGTGAATTTTAAGTTCTACTCACAAAGCAACAAGTAAACTAAATGAGCAAATAGGCAAATGTCCTTCCAAGTCTTTATAAATTACCTTTTCAGATTCACGTTTTAGATACAATGAAAGACCTTGTAGTACTGACAGTTTGTAGGCCAATCCTAAATAAAGATTGGTGTTACCAATATAATGGCTCAGGACGTACATTATTTTATATATTAAGGTCAGCATAATCCCATACTAAAGGCACCCACAGCAGGTTCTTATACCCATAGTATTAATCATTTCAACAACTGAAAAGATCTTAGCTACACACTATTAAGCAGGCAACAGTCATAGGATGGTAATTAAGTTAGTCTCTTCTCTAAACTCTTGACAATTTGGTATTTTCACAGCTGGTCGGATGTATGATCCATGTATGCAACCTACTAGTAAGCTTAGGAATCAGCTAGCTAAGTAAAAATTTTACCACTGATCCTCTAAAGGTAATAAGAATTTACATTCCAACACACAACATGGACAAGTCTTATTTGTTTTATTGTCTCTAAACCAGCAGAAGTCCCGACCACTACTAAAATGGTTAGCTAATACAGTTAATTTTGAACCTGGAACATTCTATTACTGCTAATTTATGATTGGATTGTGAGCAAAAATGGACAGCAGAAACATTTTTAGTTCACTCATAGTAGGTGTCAAATACTCTTTTCAGGAAGCTCCCTTAAAGAGAAAGGTTATTAGAAATATAAGCGGCCAGAAGTCAGTTAGTGCAACTGCAGTGCACAGGAAAACATTCATCTTTGAAGCAAAAGAACATAATTGCAGAAGCCAGGAGGCAGATTTCAAGTACATACCAACTTGCACCTAATCCCCCAACAGATGGCTCAGCAGCTGCCCATGCCAGAGTAGTCTCCATTCTCATCCAAACAGCCCTCTAGAGGAAACTGACAACTCCCTAAAAGCAATGAGCCTTACCGGCTATCAAGTTTTCCAGTAACTCAGGAGAAACAAAAAGTGAACCAACGGCCAGTAGCCCCCAAAACTAATAAGACAATATTCCACCAACAGCTCTTGGTATAAATCTCTGGCCCACCACAGAAAGGTAGAATTAAGGAAGGCCTAGGCCACCGAGGATGGCTCACCCTTGACCTGAGATGCTCAACTCACACTGATTCATGTCTCCAAATGCCATTTCTCAAATCTTTTTGAGTCCAGTGAGAAATACACACAGAGAACTGAAGGAACTGAGATAATTTCAGGAAAATAGTACTTGACACTGCCATGTGTATATGTATTTCACAATTTTCTATTCTCTTGCACTATTTATAAATGATATTAAAAACCTACAATTTGAAATACATCACTCTAAAATACTCTCCCATGGTCTTATTTTGAAGGTTTGGAAGGGAGGAGGACTATTAGGGAGGAGCCATCAGAACCTCAGGACTAAGGGAAAACCCTGCTTCCAAAGAAGACAACAAAGCAGAGAAAACCCACATCAAGGGAAAGGAGGGAACCTTCAATCCCAGGCACCCTAATCTGAGACTCCGGATGATCTCAGAAAAATGTTTTAAAAACATACCCATCAGGCTGATTTTGTCGTCCCAGTGTTTTCTCAAATAACATCAAAATTGGTGAAAAGCAAATGTACTCGGTTGAACCATTTGAAACTGCCAATATCTAATGGGTTTTTACCTCCAAAAACAGCAATTTCATATAGTTCAATATAATAGTGTAATACATACTTCAAGGACATAGTCCATTAAGTGACCTTGTGTACTGGCCCGACAACCTAACCAGTCCTCATTCTACCACTTTGAAAGATAAGTGCTAAATTACCAGCTAACCAGTGATATTGAAAACTGGGACTATCTGAAATTAAGCTGTGATGTGATCTAGTATCTGCACGCTTTCTCAATGTGACCATTTCTTGTTTCTCTCAGTCTCCAGAAAAGCCATAGGCCTTTAATAAAAGCCCACTACTTTCCCATACAACTTGGGATACCTGATTCATTCTCATTTTCACATGACTACCAGATCTGGAGCCTCAACCTCTGCCTAACACTTCTACTAGCTCTATCTTATTTTCAGAAGGTATGCTCACTTCAAACCAAGAGATCATATGCTCCTTAATAGTGAGGCCAGGTGGGCAATGGGTTAACATGCTGATTAAATATGCCCAAGACCCCTGGGGCAGACAATGTGATGTGGTAGGTGAAGCCGCCGCAGGTAGTGCCAGCATCCCATATGTGCGCTGGTTTAGGTCCTGGCTGCTCCACTTCTGATCCAATTCTCTGCTGTGGCCTGGGAAAGCAGTGGAGGATTGCCCAAGTCCTTGGGCCCCTGCACCTATGTGGGAGACCCAAAAGAAGCTCCTGGCTCCAGATCGATGCAGCTCCAGCCACTGAAACCTATTGGGAAGTGAACCAGTGGATCGAAGACCTCTCTCTCTCTCTCTCTGGCTCTCCTTCACTGTGTTAACTCTGACTTTCAAATAAATAAATAAATAAATCTTTAACAAAAAAAAAATATAGATGCACAAGTTCCATAATGGAATGCCTGGGTTTGATTCCCAACACTAGCTCCTGATTCTAGTTTCCCATTAACGTAGACCCTGAAGGCAGCAGATTATGGCTCAGTTGCCGGGTTCTTGCCACCCACTTGGGAGACCCAGACTGAGTTCCCAGCTCCTGCTTCAGCTTGGCCCAGTCCTAGCAGTTATCGGCATTCAGGGAGTAAACCAGCACAGAAAAGCTCCCTTGGCCTGTCTCTATATAACTGCCTATCATATAAATAAAAAGTAAAAATTGTGGAGATAACTCTTTCTTACATTTAAAAACTCACTTCCTTGCAGTTATATACTATCAGACAATACAATTTGTTCTGAATTAAAAACAAATCTGCTTTTTTAGGCATTAGGAGCAGTAGTTAAGACAACAACATCCCATGCTGGGATGTATGATTTGGGTCCAGATACTCTGCTTCTGATCCAGCTTCCTGCTAATGCACACCCTGCGAGGTATCAGGAAATAGCTCAAGCACTTAGGATCCTGGCACCCACATGGGGAAACCCCAATGGAGTTCCAGGCTCCTGGTTTCAGCCTGGCCCAGCCCTGGCTGTTTCTAGCACTTGTGGAGTGTAAGATCTCTGTCTCTCTGCCTTTCAGATAAAATTAAAATAAAGAAAAATAAGAAACAAAAGAAATCTCTGCCTCACTTCAATTTGCTTAAAATCTTTTTCATATGTGACAATGCAACCATCCTATTACCAAATTCCAGAACCTTGGCATAAACTTTTTTTTTTTTTTTTTGCACGGACAATTTTATATTTGAATGATCAACATGGGAAGTACAAAGGGAAACTTATTTACATTTGGATTGGAAAAACCATGCTAAATCATGGTGTTGGAGTGCTGGATGTGCCAAGAGGTCCCAGGACTAGGACAAAAATGGATGCTTCTGATCTAGTCTGGAAATCAACTGTTTTATGAAATGATACTCCAATATGTGAAACCCGTACCTTCATTATTGACAATTATAGAAGCAGTTCCTATAGCAGCATCTTTAGTCTGGTATGTAAATTCTGTAGAAATACCATTCTGTTTTAAGTTTTCTATATAATCATTGGTATAAACTTTTATACCAACCATTTTCATTATCCTTATAATTTTTCTGACACAGCAAAGTCATAAGATTTACCTCTCTAAACCTACCTCTTGGGACTGGACCTACGGCATAGTGGGTAAAGCTGCCACCCGCAGGACTGGTATCTCACATGGGTACTGGTTAGAGTCTGAGCTGCTCCACTTCTGATCCAGCTCCCTTCTAATGTGCCTGGGAAAGCAGCAGAGGATGGCCCAAGTGCTTGGATCCCTGCACCCATGTGGGAGACCCAAAAGAAGAAGCTCCTGGCTCCTGGCTTTGGCCTAGCCCAGCCCTGGCCATTGTGGCCTATTGGGGAGTGAACCAGTGGATGGAAGATCGGTTCTCTCTCTCTCTCTCTCTCTCTCTCTCTTTGTAACGGAACGGAAAGGAAAGGAAGGGGGCCAGCACTGTGGTGCAGTGGGTTAAAGCCCTGACCTGAAGTGCTGGCATCCTATATGGGCGTCGGTTCTAGTCCCGGCTGCTCCTCTCCTCTTCTGATCCAGCTCTCTACTATGGCCTGGGAAAGCAGTAGAGGATGGCCCAAGTCCTTGGGTCCCTGCACCCACGTGGGAGACCCGGAAGAAGCTCCTGGCTCCGGATCAGCGCAGCTCCGGCCATTGTGGCCATCTGGGGAGTGAACCAGTGGATAGAAGACCTCTCTCTCTGTCTTTACCTCTCTCTGTAACTCTCTTTGAAATAAATAAAATAAATCTTAAAAAAAAAAAAAAAAAAGAAAGAAAGAAAGAAAAGAAAACCCTACCTCTTAATCAACAGGGGCTGGCACTGTGATGCAGCAGGTAAAGCCTCCACCTGCAGTGCCAGTATCCCATATGGGTGCCAATTCAAGTCCTGGCTGTTCCACTTCCGATCCAGCTCTCTGCTATGGCCTGGGAAAGCAGTACAAGATGGCCCAAGTCCTTGGGCCCCTGCACCCAACCCATGTGGGAGACCTGGAACGAGCTCCTGGTTCCTAGCTTCGGATCAGCTCAGCTCCGGTTGTTGAGACCAACTGGGGAGTGAACCAGTGGATAGAAGACTTCTCTCTGTCTTTCCTCTCTCTGTATAACTCCTGACTTGCAATACGTAAGTATTTTTAAAAAGATATTATTACATATATGCTACGAGGGTCCTGTCAGTCCATCTCTCAAATTCTTCACTGGGTTTTCTAAATTACACATAACAAATTCAAACTTTTGGACTATGTGGGCCTTTAAGAACTGAATGTATCCCAACTAGGCACTCTCATTTACCATTCACCTCAGCCCACAGCTTCAGTTTCACTTAATTAAAATGTACAGACTCTCTGTGGCATACCTGTCCTCCCTCTCAAAGCACTGCTCTAACAGCCCTTGGAGACAGGAGTGTTTGCTGTGGAACAGAGGAGACCATTAAGAACTACTTATGTTTCTTTTATTCTCTCCTTGCATCCCCTCCTCCTATCTCTTCCTTCAAAAGCAGCTGAAAATCTTGTCACCTCTAACATGAAACAATCTGCATACTATTCTGTCAGATACATATATAAGGTGTTTAACATATTATTGCTCAGCTCTTTTAAAAAATCATACAAAGACCATGTAACATGGAAAAGTATTCATGATGTCCTATGAAGTAAAAAAAAAAGCACCAAAGGTCATATAAATTGTCTGTCTCCCTGCCTCTCAAATAAAAAATTAGTGATGACAATCCTTTTTGACCACTGAAAACCCACATTTTTGCTTGCAAACTTACATTACCTTTCAAATCGGGGGTGATGATTCTGTTCACTATTTTTATTATGATGATGGTTTCAAAGAAACATGCATTGTCAAAATTTATCAAATTATACATCCTAAATATATGACATTTATTTAGAGTCAATTACACCTCAACATAGCTGTTAAACATATAACATATACTAAATGTTTGATAAACTACATGTCTTAACTCTGTTTCTGCTGCTTTCTAAACCTTAGACTGGGTCATTTATAAGTAGCATTAATATATTGCTCACAGTTCTGGAGGCTGAGGAAGTCCAAGATCAGAACTGGTGTCTACTCAAAGATTAGTAGAAGGTGCCTTCTGTGCCCACAGACCTCTTTTATAAAACATCAATCCTAAAATCCTTGGGATCCCCCACACCTCTTAATATCACTACCTTTTGGGTGAGGTTTCAACACAGGCCCCTTGGGAGAGCATATACTGTATCTTCAAGACCATAGCCCTACCGTAGAATCACATACACAGACTTAAGCATTTAAGTATAGCTTATAGAGGGCCACGGAAGGTTAACCCTCTGCCTGCAGTGCCAGCATCCCATATGGGCACTGGTTCCAGTGCCGGCTGTTCCACTTCCGATCCAGCTCCTGGCTAATGAGCCTGGGAAAGCAGTGGAGGATGGCCCTTGCAACCACGTGAGACATCAGGAAAAGGATCCTGGCTCCTGTCTCTTGGATCTGGCCTGGCCCAGCCCTAGCTGTTGCAGCCACCTGGGAAATGAACCAGCAGATGGAATATCTCAGTCTCTCCCTCTCTCTCTGTAATTCTTTCAAATAAATAAATCTTAACACACACACACACACACACTCACAGGAATAGAGCTACTTTTATGGGGCAAGTATTACAGCACAGTAAGTTAAGTTCCTACTGAGGATGCCACATGACATATACTGGAGCACTAGCTCAAGTGCCAGCTATTCCATTCTTCTGATCCAGCTTTCTGCTAATAAATTTTGGAAGGGAAAAGATAATGGTGTAGGAACTTGGGCCCCTGCCACAACATGGGGAACCCAGATGGAATTTCAGGCTCCTGTCTTCAGCCTTGCCCATCCCTGGTTGTTGCAGTATTTGGGGAGTGAACCAGCAGTTGTTCTTACTATATAGTTTTAATATATAGTGAAGAATTACAGCTTTTAGAATACCTACTGGCTTACATCTATCCATATCTCCACTGTGTTATCATTAACATTTCTTCTATTTTCCCTTCACTTTTATAAGAGCAAAGATACAACAATGGTCAAATCAAAGCAAACAATGCTTTACAAAGGTATTTATACTGGAAAAACTAAACTAAGCAAGTTACACTACCATGCAACAGTTCAAATGGCTGTCAGGTGATGCAAGAAAAACCAAACTGAGGAAAAAAGTTATGGTATTTAATGGCACAGGTATATAGCATATGAAAGTTCACATAAGCCAAATCTTTTAATGAAGATGTTTGCACACATTTGTTGGGAAGTAAATAGGTAACCTTCCACTGGAAGAAAAATTATGGGATCTAATAAACTCAGAAAATGAGGGAAGATGTTACTTTCAATATTACTATTCTTACTTGGATAGCCCTTTTTTTTAAAAAAGATTTATTTATTTATTTGAAAGTCAGAGTTACAGAGAGAGGAGAGGCAGAGAGAGAGAAGTCTTCCATCCGATGGTTCACTCCCCAGTTGCCCGGAACTGCGCCCATCCAAAGCCAGGAGCTTCCTTGGATAGTCTTTATAATTTATTTCCTTATTATATTTATGGTGGAAACTCTCAGGAAAAATGCTTAATGAACTATCTATTTAGCAGTAAGTATAAATTTGTATAAAAATATCACATATCCAGCTGGCACCGTGGCTTAACAGGCTAATCCTCCGCCTTTCGGCGCCGGCACACCGGGTTCTAGTCCCAGTTGGGGCGCCGGATTCTATCCCGGTTGTCCCTCTTCCAGTCCAGCTCTCTGCTGTGGCCCGGGAAGGCAGTGGAGGATGGCCCAAGTCCTTGGGCCCTGCACCCACATGGGAGACCAGGAGAAGCGCCTGGCTGCTGCCTTCGGATCAGTACAAATCGCCGGCCGCAGCAGCCATTGGAGGGTGAACCAATGGCAAAAAGGAAGACCTTTCTCTCTGTCTCTCTCTCTCTCACTATCCACTCTGCCTGTCAAAAAAAAAAAAAAAAATCACATATCCTGATTTGGACAAATGCTATTTAAGCTGTTAGCTATACAAAATGGATTAAGCTGGGGGCCAGCGCCATGGCTCACTTGGTTAATCCTCTGCCTGCGGCACTGGCATCCCACATGGGCACCAGATTCTAGTCCCGGTTGCTCCTCTTCCAGTCCAGCTCTCTGCTGTGGCCCGGGAAGGTAGTGGAGGATGGCCCAAGTGCTTGGGCCCCTGCACCCACATGGGAGACCAGGAGGAAGCACCTGGCTCCTGGCTTTGGATTGTTGCAGTGGCGGTCATTGGGGAGTGAACCAACGGATGGAAGACCTTTCTCTGTTTCTCCCTCTCACTGTCTATAACTCTACCTGTCAAATAAATTAAAAAAAAAAAAAAAGGATTAAGCTGTGAGATTATCAGGAGCTCTGGAAACTATAAACCTGGGAATCAGCAGACACAAAGTTGTAAACCCAGGGGCTAATTCACACCGGGGAGGAGGAGTCCTCTGAGGAAGAAAAGACAATGAAAAGAGAGGAAAGGACCAAGAAATGCAGCCCATGAGATAAGACCGAGAAATTTCAGTTAAAGTGGTTCAAGACCAGGATGGCAAATGCTGCTATGAGGCGAAGGCTAGGTAAGGCCTCCATGTTAATAGTTTTCAGTAGGAATGCTTCATCCTTGACCTTCTCTCTTCTATTCAGGAGCAAAAATTTCTACTTATTCTTCGGAATTCTCTAGTAAGTTTTTAGAGAATAGTTACTTTACGTTGAGAGTGGTTAATGATTTTCCAGCAAGTAGAAGCAGTAACTCAGGCTACATCTCAGCAGAACCCTTAACAAAGTACTTACTGACCCTGATTTCCTTGGTTTCCACAGACACACGAAGTCTAGTAGGATGGTAGAGGAGAGAGCCAACCCACACCAGCTTTTAAAGGAAATGTTATGTGAAACACACTGTTTTGCCCCTGACATCCAACTTATCAAAATAATTAAAGGGGTTGAAAAGCAGAAAAAGGCAGTCATTTCATGTATCCAAGGGGATATACGGTAACTGAGCAGTGACTACATCAAAATAGAGCTTAAGCAGTTTAAGGAACAGAAAGTGGTGATGCTAGGCCTCCCTACTCTCAAATCTAATCCCAACTGCAGTTATAATTTTTGGTATAATTCAGAAAAGCCCAGCAGATCTGTAAGTCGATTTTTCTTAGATTTAAAGGTCAGCATCAACACATTCCCTGCTGTTGTTGGTTGCAGTGAAATGGCCACTCTGTATATTTGCTGGCTGGCATGAAAACTGGTACAACACTTTTAGAAAGAATTTTGGCAATATGAGTCAAGAGCTTTTAACACTGTTTTCTATTTCTTCAGAGACTTAATACTATTTCTAGAAATCTATTTTAAGGAATTAGTCTACAATTAGGAGGGAAAAAAAACCTTGCATCCATGCAAATTCTATTCATTATACAAAATCACTCTAAATTGTGTAAATAGTCATTTTAAAGGAAATAGGTAAATTACAGTGAAATACACAACTAATACAATTCTGAGTTTTTTAAAAGCATATAAAATGTAAAAAAAAACACATCAAGTAAACAAAGCAAAAAATACATTAACAATCACACACGTGTGCAAGTGGACAAAAATAAAGAGAGGAATTTTTATTAAAAAGACAGTAAAGGGGGCTGGCATTGTGCTGCAGTGGGTTAAGCTGCCATCTGCAGTACCAGCATCCCATATGGGTGCTGTTTCTAGTATGGCCACTCCACTTCTGACTGACCTTCCTGCTAACGTGCCTGGGAAAGCAGTGGAGGATGGCCCAAGTCCTTAGACCCCTAAACCCATGTGATCCTGGCTTCGGCCTGGTCCAGCTCCAGCCATTGCAGCCATTTGGGAAGTGAACCAGCAGACAGAAGATCTCTTTCTCTGTCTCTCCTTCTCTCTGTAACCCTACCTTTCAAATAAATAAATAAAAATTTAAAAAATAAAAGTCAGTGAAGGGACATGAAAACCAAACTGTCGTTAATGTAAATCTGGTTGAGCAAGATGGGAACATAAATTGAGTTACAAGGTTCTCAAAGGAAAAGATTTATCAGAATATTCAAAAGAGGGGGAAAGGATAAAAAAGTACATTTCTTAGAGTGGGAACACAGCCACAGCACCCAACAGAAGGGAAGCTAAGTCTACAAAAGCCCATCACTGAAAGTTTCAAACAATTCCTCCCTCACAATGCTGCTTCTCCCATTCCACCTATACCAACTGTTGCTTTAACTACCATCAACTCCAGATTATCCACGAAAACTCAGAGCACAAATTTAGGAAACACTATTAAGTGCTGATGCCATGCCAATTGGCTATAGACTTTGGATAGCATATTAGAATTCTCTAACAACAATATGCCTTCCAGGGCTGGTGCTGTGGCTTAGCAGTAAAGCTGCCACCTTCAGTGCCGGCATCCCATATGGGCACTAGTTCAAGTCCTGGCTGCTCCACTTCAGATCCAGCTCTCTGCTATGACCTGGGAAAGCAGTGGAAGATGGCCCAAGTCTTTGGGACCCTGCACTGAGGTGGGAGACCCAGAAGAAGCTTCTGGCTCCTGGCTTCAGATTGGCCCAGCTCTGGCCATTGGCAGACATCAGGGGAGTGAACCAGTGGATGGAAGATCTCTTTCTCTCTCTCTCTCTCTCTCTCTCTCTCTCTCTCCATCTGTGTAACTCTTTTGAATAAATAAATAAATCTTTAAAAAAAAAAAAAAGGTATGGAAAATATTTTTCAAAAAAAATCATTGTTCTTACCAGTAAGCAGAAAAGAATTCCAAAACCAGGCAACAAAGCATAGTGGTTGGGAGCACAGAAAATTCAGATTGCTGGTGTTTGAATTCTGGCTCCACTAATTACTAGTTCTGTGTTCCTATGGGTGCCTCAGACTTCTCATTTGGCACAAAACAAAAGTACTTACAATACAGGATTGTTTTGAAGCTTGAGTTAATTTACCTTAAGAATTTAGAAGGTGACCTGGGCTAAGTCCTGGAGAGGCACAGAGGTGATGGCTGCAGGACAACATGAACATACTTTCTGTCACTCAACTTTGCATGTTAAACCGTGTATTTTACGATTTTAAAACAAGGCTGTCATCTATTACCTATTTGCTACTAAAACATTTAATTTCTCTGGAAATAAAGTATCACATTCTACATGCGACTACACAAATTTAAGATGCCGATAATCTTTATTAATTAAAGCATTTTTAGGGTACTGATATAAACTTCTGGGTTCAGACTTTTTAAAAATAAATTTGAAAATAATATGCTGTGCTATGAAAAAGTCCTGATGTTCAAATTATATAACAAATTCTCAAGCAAAAATGTACTCTTTGGAAGTTGCCAATATTACCCCTCTCACAGTAACAAAACAAAAATACACTGCTCTAATGTGAAACAACCTGGAAACACAGCTCTAAACCTTTTCTTTGAACACAAATATTTTAGTGTATCTTTTACATAAGTGCCAAAAGACTTTACAGACCTTAAATATAACCAAATACAAATAGCAACAAAAATCTCTAAAAGCTTGTTTTCAAATAAAACCTTGCAAAATTGCCCCAAACCAATTCTCTCTGATTACAAAATGAGCCTGTGGTGGAAAAGGACAGAGAATACCAATTTACTATACCCTATACTGACTGACAATGTTTGTTGCATAGCAACAAGATTCTGCAGTCTGAAAAAGCACAGAAATCCTTTTCTTGATTTGCCAAGCCACAATTAACCCCATCAAGGTTGAGAAAGTATGCAAAAACAAAATTCACTACCAACATCAGAAGCCTAATGATATACATTCTAAAAATACAAAATCACAAGCCAAATTCCAACCTATTTACATCTTGAAAGTACTGGTATGCCTTTGCTCTCAATGTTTCTATACATACTAGCAAAATCCTGCTAAAGTTCATTTTTGGACCACATGTCTTTTGAAAACATCATCTCTAAGAGTTGATTCTTTTTCTTTAATTTTTATCTGAGAGGCAGAGAGAGCAAGAGAGTGTGTTCCCATTCAATGGTTTACTCCCCAGATGCCTGCAACTGCTGGGGCTTGGCCTGGCCAGGGCCAGGAGTCAGGAGCTCAATGCAGATTAGCAGCAGGGACTCAACTAGTTGAGCCATCCATCACCTGCTGCCTCCCAGGGTGCATATTGGCAGGAAGCTGAAATCAGAAGTGAGACAAACTCAAACCTAGAGGCTCTGATATGGGATACAGGTGTCCCAAGTGGCATCTTAACCACTGTGCCAAACACTCAACTGGGTTTTTAAGATTTATTTATTTGGAGCTCACTTGGTTAATCCTCCGCCTGTGGCGCCAGCATCCTATAGGGGCACCGGGTTCTAGTCCCAGTTGCTCCTCTTCCAGTCCAGCTCTCTGCTGTGGTCTGGGAAGGCAGTGAAGGATGGTCCAAGTGCTTGGGCCCTGCACCCACATGGGAGACCAGGAGGAAGCACCAGGCTCCTGGCTTATGGCTTCAGATCAGCGTAGTTCCAGCCGTAGCGGCCATTTGGGGGTGAACTAACAGAAGGAAGACCTGTCTCTCTCACTAACTGTATCTGTCAAATAATAAAAAAAAAAAAATTTAAAAAAAGATTCATTTACTTTACTTGAAATTCAGAGTTACACAGAAAGAGAAGGGGAGGCAGAGAGAGGTTTTCCATCCACTGGTTCACTCCCAGTAGACAGCAACGGCCGGAGCTTCTGGGTCTCCCACGTGGGTGCATCTTGTACTGCTTTCCCAGGCCATAGCAGAGAGTTGGATTGGAAGAGAAGCAGCCCATACTCGAACCAGTGCCCATTTGGGATGCTGGATCTGCAGGTGGCGGCTTTACCCGTTATGCTACAGTGCCGGCCCCCATAGGTTTACTTCTTTCACAATGTTAAAAGGCTGCTAAGCCTAACCTAAAAAATAGATTAAACACTGACAAAATCAATTTAAAACAATAGTGCTCAACATTTTCAAAAATAAAGTTCATTAATACTCTGTTAATAAATGTCTCTAGAGAAAATATGATTTCAAAGTATTTTGATAATGGGACAGGCACTGTGAGATAGCAGGTTAAGCCTCACCTGTAACGCCTACCCACATCCCATATGAGCAATGGCTGAAGACAGGACTGCTCCATTTCCAATACTCATGCTAATGTGCCTGGGAAAGCAGCAGAAGATGGTCCAAGTCCTTGGGCCCCTGCACCCACATAGGAGAACTGAACAATCTCTGGGCTTTGGCTTGACCCAGTCTTAGCCACTGTAGCCATTTGGGGAGTGAACCAGTGGATGAAGATCTCTCCATATATCTATATGTCTCTCATTCTCTCCTCCTATCTCTGTAACTCTTTCAAATAAATAAAAAATATAATTAAAAAATAATTAATTAATTTTAAAAAGTTTGATGGACCAGTGTTGTCGCGCAGCAGGTCCAAACACTGTTCACAACTGGCATTCATATTGAAGTGTCAGTTCATGTCCCAGCTGCTTCACTTCCAATCCAGCTCCCTGCTAATCTAACTGGGAACGTAGTAGAAGCTGACCTAATTACTTGGGTACCTGCCACTAACGTGGGATGGGAGGCCAGGATAGAGTTCACGGCTCCTAACTAGTCTGGCCCAGATCCGGCTGTTGTAGTCACTTGGAGAGTAAACTAGTGGATGGAGGCTCTCTCTGCCTACCCCCTCACTGTTGTTCCACCTCTCAAATAAAAATAATCTAAAAAAAAAAAAAAAGGCAATTATATCATTAAAAATTAAAAATAAAAAGCACTCTAATTTTAATTTATAAATCATCATAAAAGCATTTTTAAATTCTTGAAATACAACATACATGCAGGCTAGCGTCTTTGGATTACAAAGCTTAGTATAAATATGGGTTCACATACTCTTTAAAATAATTCTACATTTGTCACAAAGGCCTACAAACTGGAAGTCATCAATCAACCGGAAAAGCTAAAAACTTTACTTTCAAGACTTAAGATAAAGTGCAAATAGGTTTGGAAATAAACAAAGCTGGGTTCAGGTCCTGGTTCTACCACTTACCAATTATCTACTCACAGGCAAGGGCATTAATAAAGAGAATACCTACCCTGCAAGGGGGCTTAAGGATTAGAAGAAACAATGTGTTACATGCACATCAGTTTCATTCCTTTACATGTCACACAATCCAGCCCCACCTGCAACATTTCCTAACAAACTACAATATGAGAGTTGATACAGCATTAGATGCGCTCTTAAGGATAGCAAGTGAAATGTGTGATGTAAACAGCATTGAAAATTAAAATAATAAGAGGTTGTAGAAAGTATTAAGAGCGGCCGGTGCCACGGCTCAATAGGCTAATCCTCCGCCTGTGGCGCCGGCACCCCAGGTTCTAGTCCCGGTTGGGGTGCCAGATTCTGTCCCGGTTGCCCCTCTTCCAGGCCAGCTCTCTGCTGTGGCCTGGGAGGGCAGTGAAGGATGGTCCAAGTGCTTGGACCCTGCACCTGCATGGGAGACCAGAAGGAAGCACCTGGCTCCTGGCTTTGGACTGGCGCAGCATGCCGGCCATAGCAGCCATTTGGGGGTGAACCAACGGAAGGAAGACCTTTGTCTCTGTCTCTCTCTCACTGTCTAACTCTGCCTGTCAAAAAAAATAAATAAATGAATACAAAATAGAGTATTAAGAGCAACAGCTCTGGAGGTATAAAGACTTTGACTTGAATCTCAGCTGTCATTTATCAATGGTATGACTTCAGCCAAGTCACTTAAGCATTGTAAGCCTTGGTTTCCTCCACTGTAAAAGAGCCACGATGACACTGATATCATGGCTTACTCTAATGTTTTAAATGAAATGATCTAGGCCGGCACCGCGGCTCAATAGGCTAATCCTCCGCCTTGCGGCGCCGGCACACCGGGTTCTAGTCCCGGTTGCCCCTCTTCCAGGCCAGCTCTTTGCTATAGCCCTGGAGTGCAGTGGAGGATGGCCCAAGTCCTTGGGCCCTGCACCCGCATGGGAGACCAAGAGAAGCACCTGGCTCCTGGCTTTGGATCAGCGCAATGGGCCGGCCATTGTGGGGTGAATCAATGGCAAAAGGAAGACCTTTCTCTCTGTCTCTCTCTCTCTCACTGTCCACTCTGCCTGTCAAAAAAATAATAAAAAAAGAAATGATCTATGCAAACCTGACTCACCAGTACACACTCAATAAACAGAAGCTATTACTTAGAAGATATCTACTTATTTTATTAAAAATGATTATGTAACACCCACATGGTTTGCACCAAGCATAAGCAAATGTTATCCAAAAGTTCGCCTCAGAGTTGCTCTTGTCTGTGGCCAAAGGACTCCCGACAGTGTGCTAGGCATATGTTGGTTCTTCAGCCACTAGGCCTCTGAGTCAGTGAAGAAAACTATCAGTTCTTTGGGTCCCCAAAATTAATCTTTGGAAATACTGAGTTTAAATTTATTTTAAATACGTGCACTGAATTAACAATGAAGTACAACCGTTTCTTAAAAAGTTTATTTCTTCCCATTGCACATATGTTAGAATCCACAAGCTGATTGTTTTTCATCTTGAGAGTTCCCAGGGCAGGTTCTTAGCCTGCTGGTTAGGACACTAAAATGCCTGTGTCTCACACTGCAGTACCTGGATTCAACTCTCTGCTCAGGCTGATTCCAGTTTCCTGGCAAAGACCACCCTAGAAAGCAGAGGTGACAGCTCAAATAACTGGATTCCTGCTATCTATATATGACACCTAGACTGAGTTCCAGGCTTCTGGCTTTGGCTGCCACAATTCTGGTCCTCTCGCCCCTCTGCCACTGCAGGTATCTGGATAGTAAACCAGCAGATGGGAGCTGTGTGCTTGTATCAATAACTCAAAAAATAATAACAATAATTCCTAGCTCCAAATAGGCTTGTATCATCAACTGATTTTTGGGATTAAAATTTATTTTATTTTATTATTTTTTATTTATTTATTTATTTTTTTGGACAGAGTGGACAGTGAGAGAGAGAGAGACAGAGAGAAAGATCTTCCTTTTGCCGTTGGTTCACCCTCCAATGGCCGCTGCGGCTGGCGCACCGCGCTGATCCGAAGCCAGAAGCCAGGAGCTTCTCCTGGTCTCCCATGCAGGTGCAGGGCCCAGGCACTTGGGCCATCCTCCACTGCACTCCCGGGCCACAGCAGAGAGCTGGCCTGGAAGAGGGGCAACCAGGACAGAATCTGGTGCCCCGACTGGGACTAGAACCCAGTGTGCCGGCGCCGCAAGGTGGAGGATTAGCCTATTGAGCCGCGGCGCCGGCCTTATTTTATTTTATTTAAGATCTATTTATTTATTTGAAAGTCAGAATTACAGAGACAGAGTGATCTTCCATCCACTGGTTCACTCCCAAAGCAGCTACAACAGCCAGGACTGGGCCAGTCCAAAGCCATGAGTTTCATCTGGATCTTCCTAGTGGGTAGCAGGGGACAAAGTGCTTCAGCCATCTTCTTCTGCTTTTCCCAGGGCATTAGCAGGAAGCCGGACTGAAACTGGAGCAGCCAGGACTCGAACCAGCATGCCTGCATCACAGGTGGGAGCTTACCTGCCACACCACAACATTGGCCCCTATTTTCTTTCTTAAAACAGTTCATTAACTGCGGTTGGGTTACTAGCCCATTAAAATCTAAGTAATCAAGTAAATGTCTTTTGTAGTAAAAGTAGGTAATGGAACAAGTGTCTTTTCACTTACACACCAAAGATTTAATCTTTTTAAATATCATTGCAGATGGAGTAGGGCAGACCCTTAATCGTGTACAGCTGAGATTCTCAAAGGAAGAAGAAAATGTCACAGAAGAGAGAGACACAGGGAAAAAACAGCCATGTGACCACAGAAAGGGAAGACTGGAAAGATCTACAGAGAAGGCAAGGGATACTAAAGGCTGCCAACAAGCACTAAAGGTGCAAGTCAAGAAGAGATTCTGAATCAAGACTTTAACAAAGAAATTCTCCCTTATTCCCACCCACTGACTGCTCTACACACTTCAGACTCAATATGCAACATCAACTCTGGTCTGAGTTTCTAGCCTGACACATATGTTACACAGTTTGGACTTATCAGCCCCCACAACCATGTGAGCCGATTCCTTTCAGTAAATACATAAATGCTGGTTCTGTTTCTCTGAAAAAACCTGACTGATAATTTGGTAAGCATTTGGGAAAACAGGGGAAAGAGTAGATCTGAAGGTCACAAAAAATAAAAACTACCCAAGATCTGCATAGGTTTATGAATTTAAGTTTCTCTTAAAAACCTTCTTGTATTACTTTTCAATGTGTTTTACAGACTAAGTTGTAAAGAACCATAACAGTTATTCCGTGAAAGAGTAACAACTACTGAATGGGTAACAGGGCACTCATTTTGTAGAAAATTTCTTGACAAAAAAATTAAATTAAAATATATATATATATATTCAATATGTTGTCTTTATATAGTTGTTGTTGTTGTTTTTTTTTTTTTTTTTTTTTTTTTTTTAATGACAGAGTGGACAGTGAGAGAGAGAAAGGTCTTCCTTTTCCGTTGGTTCACCCCCACAATGGCTGCCACGGCTGGCGCACTGCAGCTGGCGCACCGTGCTGATTCAAAGCCAGGAGCCAGGTGCCTCTCCCGGTTTCCCATGCGGGTGCAGGGCCCAAGGACTTGGGCCATCCTCCACTGCACTCCCTGGCCACAGCAGAGAGCTGGCCTGGAAGAGGAGCAATCGGGACAGAATCCAGCGCCCTGACCAGGACTAGAACCCGGTGTGCCAGTGCCGAGGTGGAGAATTAGCCTATTGATCTGCGCTGGCTGTCTTTATATAGTTTTTTTTAAGACTTATTTATTTACTTGAAAGTCAGAGTTATGGGGGGGTAGGGGGGTAGAGAGAGGAGGAAAGAGGTGGGAGAGAAGGGGAAAGGGAGAGATAGGGAGAGAGGAGAGAGGGACAGAGAGAGAGAGAGAGAGAGAGAGAGAGAGAGAGAGAGAGATCGATCGATCTTCAATCTGCTGTTTTTACGTGGCTACAAAACTCAGGGCTGGGTTGAGCCAAAGCCAGGTGCCAAGACCTTTTCCTGGGTCTCCCACATGGGTGGCAGGGACACAGCACTTGGGCTATCTTCTACTGCTTTCCCAGGCCATTAACAGAGAGCTGGATCAAAGTGGAGCAGCCACTTCTGGTGCCCATATGGGATGCCAACATCACAGGCAGCAGCCTAACCCACTATACCACAACACGGCCGCTGGTCTTTACTCTTTCAACATGTATTAAAATTTATCTAAATGTTATGCCATTCTTCGTAACTTATTCGTACCTCTAACTTTATTAAAGGGGTATAAAAATATATTGTATAAATGCAAACTTGTTCAATGTACCATCCCATATTTATTCTTAGCTAACAAATTAAAAGGAGAAAGCCTAAATCAACAATCTTGGATTTAATTGTTTTTAATGTATTCAAAAAAGTTACTGAAGTCTCTGATTATACTCAACATAACAGAAAGTGCTCAGGAAAATGTGCCCTGAGTAAAATGAGCTTATACTTCATTTTTTGAGAGAAAATTAAGTCTGATGTGTCAAATGAGCTGATGGCCAACAGACACTATAAGTTCAATGGAGAAAGACAGTCTGGAGGGACAACCAAAGATAAACTAGAAGAGGAAACTGAAATTCCCTGGAGGGGAGCTCAGTGAAGCCAGCTTTCCATAGAATAGAGACAACACACTTAAGAAGACAAAAAGCCCATCTCTATCTTTGGGAAACAACAAACAAATCCTTCTGAGGCCAAGTCAGGGCACAGCAGGTAAAGCCATTGCCTTTAATGCTATGATGTTCATTCCCTGGCTGATGCACTTCCAATGGCTTAGGAAAAGCAATGGAAGACAGCCCAAGTGCTTGGGCTTCTAGACACACATGGAAACCCAAATGAACCTTCTGGTTCCTGGCTCTGGCCTGGCCCAGCCCTGGCTGTCGCAGCCATCTGGGGAGTAAGTCAGTGAATGGAAGTTCTCCATCTGTCTCTCTCTCTAACTCTTTCAAATAAATAAATCGTTAAAAAAAAAAAAAAAAACACACACACACAAAATACAATGAAAGAAGTAAGGCAGTCATTGAGGAAGCGGACGACATGTTCCTAGGGATGCAAATAATTTGTCTACAGTCAGGGGACCTGTTTCTAACTTAAAGGTTCATCTTAATTTTTAAAATACAGGTACTCTAAAAACTAAACAGATGCTTGCTTAATATTCAGAAGCCTGAACTATATTTTTAAAAAACACATATGGTACAACAAAAAGAAAACAATAAGTAGAATACACCAAATCCATAAACCCTCAAGACATTATGACAAGTCTCAAAACAAGACAATGAATTATTAGTCCCATTCTGCAGAGAAAGAAATGGAGGTTCAGGACAGTCAAGGCCTCAGAGTCAGTGAGCAGAACGACTCTGATTCTATTACACGATCTTCCCCCAAAATGAAAATGCCTCAAGAAATTTTCATATCCAGAAGGAATATAAAGCAAAAAGATAACATTCAGAGAGCTTTTCCTTAAAGGAGAACAAAATAGTAATTCACTAAAGCAATACAAAATAACAACAGCATGCGATCTACTGCACACCATGGTAAATATAGTAAAAAATGATGCACTATATATTTTAAAATAACTAAATTTCAAATGTACCACCAAATGAGGTGCCAGACATGTTAATTAGACCGATTTAATCATTTGCATTGTATGCTGTACATTTATTAAAGCCAATACCCTGTATTCCATAAAGTTATCAATTAAAATTTTAACTTTTTTAAAAGTTAGATTTATTATTAAAAAAAAAAAAAAACACTGGAAATCTGCTAAGTGACATAAGTACTAGAGGATATTTTAAGAAAAATTTAAAATATGGTAAGAATGACATTATTCAGAAGAGAATCAACCACAAATGTATGAAATGCTCCCTTCCCTCATGGTACTATGTACTGCTCTCCAGTTATTTTTTTTTTAAACAGCTTTAATACATACTTGTGAGCAGAATCCTCATGGCTTAATATCTTTAAAAAAAAAAAAAGATTTACTTTTGAAAGTCATCGAGTTACACAGAGAAAAGGGGGAGGGGGGGGGAGGGGGAGAGGAAGAGAGAGGTAGGTCTTCCATCTGCTGGTTCACTCCCCAATTGGCCATAACTGCTGGAGCTACGTCAATCCGAAGCCAGGAGCCTCTTCCGGGTTTCCCAAATGGGTGCAGGAGCCCAAGGACTTGGGCCATCTTCTACTGCTTTCCCAGGCCATAGTAGATAGCTGGATCAGAAGTGGAGCAGCCGGGACTCCAACCAGTGTCCATATGGGATGCCAGCACTGCAGGCGGCAGCTTTAGCCATTATGCCATAGCGCTGGCCCCTTCCACAACTCTTGAAAACCGATTGTTGGCCGGCGCCGTGGCTCACTAGGCTAATCCTCCGCCTTGCGGCGCCGGCACACCGGGTTCTAGTCCCGGTCGGGGCACCGATCCTGTCCCGGTTGCCCCTCTTCCAGGCCAGCTCTCTGCTGTGGCTAGGGAGTGCAGTGGAGGATGGCCCAAGTCCTTGGGTCCTGCACCCCATGGGAGACCAGGAGAAGCACCTGGCTCCTGCCATCGGAACAGCGCGGTGCGCGGGCCGCAGCGCGCTACCGCGGCGGCCATTGGAGGGTGAACCAACGGCAAAAGGAAGACCTTTCTCTCTGTCTCTCTCTCTCACTGTCCACTCTGCCTGTCAAAAAAAAAAAAAAAAAAAAAGTGAAAACCGATTGCTTCCTCCCCCACTAAACTGTAAGCCTAAGGAAATGGGTCATGTCTCTGCACAACTTTATTTCCCTTACTTAAAATAATTGTATTAACAATGTTCTTTTCCTTCTAGCGTATCCTTTAATTTTTTGTCATTTTTACTTATTTATCCTTTTGAGAGGCAGAGAGAGAGAGAAAAATAGAGACAGAGGGCTTCCATACACTGGTTCACCTCCCAAATGCCCACAATAGCCAGGTCTGGGCCAGGTCAAAGCCAAGAGCTGAAAATCAATCCAGGTCTCACACATGGGTGGCAGGGACTCAACCTCTTGAGCCATCACTTGCTGCCTCCCAGGGTGCACATTGGCAGAAAGCTGGGATCAGAATCGGAGCTGGAACTAGAACCCAGGCATTCAGATATGGGATACGTGTACCCCAAGTCACATTTAAACTACTAAGCCAAATGCCCACCTCTGTAATGGTTTTTGAGGATTTAATTTTTTTTTTTTTTTTCCAGTCAGAGTGGATAGTGAGAGAGAGACAGAGAGAAAGGTCTTCCTTTTTGCCGCTGGTTCACCCTCCAATGGCCACTGCGGCCAGCGCATCTCACTGATCCGAAGCCAGGAGCCAGGTGCTTCTCCGGGTCTCCCATACGGGTGCAGGGCCCAAGGACTTGGGCCATCCTCCACTGCACTCCCGGGCCATAGCAGAGAGTTGGCCTGGAAGAGGGGCAGCCGGGATAGAATCCGGCGCCCCAACCGGGACTAGAACCTGGTGTGCCGGCGCCGCAAGGCGGAGGATTAGCCTGTTAAGCCACGGCGCCGGCTGAGGATTTAACTTATTGAGCCATGTTATTAACACTGGATTCACAAAGTAAGAATCATCAAGACTTAGGCTATGATAAACTGAAATTTCACCTCAATTCTAAGAGCATCAGAAGGCACTGAAGTGTTTCAGACATGAGGCTGCACTAATCAAACATGAATTTCAAGAAGCTCTCTCTGACTGTAGCACAGTTACCAGACTGCATTGGGATAACAGATCAGTAAAATAAATTAGAGAATTCCAAACAACATATATGTAAAAATGTTATATAAAATAAAATAGGTAGGCACAAGGATCTTAAAACAGCAGCTCATTGTCAGACCCAAGAAGTTACCAGGGAAGCAAAAGTAATCCTAACATAAAAATATGAAATAATGGACTAACCATGTAGATAATGAGTCCCCAGCAAACATCCCTTCCAAGGCAGCATTAGCCTTTACTTCAGTCCACTTCACGTCTGCCCTGTCAGTCTCTCACTGATAGGCAGATATTTCAATCCCAAAACAACACAATGCAAATCACCTACAAAGTTTAAGTGTAAACCTTTTCAGAGAGGCATGCCTTTATGATGTCACTGAAAATGATGAAAAATATTTCTAACCAATAGCAAAGCCACTGACAAAAGTAAAGATCTGAGAGGGATACTGAGTAAAGGGGGCATGAGGAAACTTCACAGGGTATAAGTATGTTCTGTATCAGATGTGTACACATAATACAAATTTACCAAGCTGAATGTACACTTGTGATTTGTGCATTCAGCTGTTTGTAAATTATATCTTAAAGGGGTCACATAAAGGAAAATGAGAAAAGATGATCCTTCTTCCTCCAAGAATTACTGGGTCTGGATATGAGACTAGCAATCCTATGGCCTACCCTGTTGCTATGGATTCGTTCTGAAGGAGGAGTGTAGTGGGGGCAAGAGAAGCGGAGTCAAGGGGTCCAGAGGCGGGCAGCCCGCAGACTCGTTGGTACAGCAGCTTAAATAGCCAAGGCAGCCAATCTGGTCAAGGGGTGGTTTATGCCCTAACCAACCACAGCTTGTTGCCAGGCAGGCTCCAGGTGGGTTTTGAAGCCATTCCTGAGTAACTGACGCTTGCTTGCCAGCGGCCATCTTGGCATGGCCTTCTCATTCCACCACATTTCCCCCTTTTCATTTATTTTTAAGCAATGGGAGGCATGATTCTTGGCCATACCATTGTTGACCCCATTTCCATGTGGTCTCCCTACGCGGCTGTGCCTGTCTTAGGTTGTCCCCCAGGGGATCTTACCCATCATTGACTAACCAGCGCTCAAAACAGGAGACGACAGGAGTGCTTGCTCAGATGGAGGTAGGAATGAGGAACAATGGTTATCAGGAATGGTATGACCGCACACAGGCTGTGGGCTGTTCGAGTGGCTGACCAGAGCTAGTGGGGCAGGCTCCGTTGCCATGTGGTTTCCCAAGCCATCCAATCACAGCCTGCTGCCAGGCAGGCTCCGTTGCCAGGTGAGTTTCGAAGCCATTCCTGAGTAACTGACACTCACTTGCCAGTGGCCATCTTGGCATGGCCTTCTCATTCCACCACACTACCCCACTATCAACATGAGGCAGAGAGCACAATGGCTGAACCACCAGGGCCTGAGATACCAGTGAGCCACTGACTCAGCTGTGCCTGGAACGTACCCCAACTCTGGACTCCCAACCATATGAGATAAACTATCTTAATGTTTAAGCACCTTACATCTGTTACTTGCAGCTGCAAGCATGTAACTGATTGCAGAAGACCAACAAAGAAGAGAATACTAGCCCCTCAAGAAAATGATTTGAAAAATCAAAGGAAAGCATCTAGGAAAACTAATAAGGCCCTTGTGACCATTTTGGCAAAAAGGACTTTATCATACAGCAAAAGTCCATAATAACGTGAACAATATATAGTTTCATGCTGCCTTCCAATTTTGCCAGAAAAATTATGCAAAAATATTCTTAAAGCAACCCACACTTGATTCATTCTTCTACTCTTAAGAATTTTAGACACAGTCTCAACTATAACACAAATGTTTTCATAATTTTGTTTCACTTTTAAAGATTAAATCCAAATAAAACATTCTCTCTCTACCCCTTCTGTGCACTATTATCTCTGAAATGTTCTAGGTCACTTCATTCTACATTCCTTGTTCTTTACCAATTATTTTCAGAAAATAAAGACTCCTTATATGATGAAATCACAAGGAAAAATAAATTATTCACTCACACATCAACATTTAGAAAACTCAGGGGCAAGTTCTGTGGCAGAGTGGGTTAAAGCCCTGGCCTGAAGCATCAGCATCCCGTATGGGCTCCGGTTCTAGTCCCAGCTGCTCCTCTTCTGATCCAGCTCTCCGCTGTGGCCTGGGAAAGCAGCAGCAGATCACCCAAGTCCGTGGGTCCTTGCACCCACGTGGGAGACCAGGAAGAAGCTCCTGGCTCTTGGCTTCGGATCAGCGCAGCTCCATCTGGGGAGTGAATCAGCAGATGGAAGACCTCTCTCTCTGTCTCTACCTCTCTCTGTAACTCTGTCTCTCAAATAAATAAAATAAATGTTAAAAAAAAAAAAAAAAGAAAATTCAAATATAGACCTTGGTTCACAAACCATTAGAGACCCAAGAGCTTACTGGATAAAACTATGGGCTCTAGAGCCAAACTTTCAATTATATAAGTCAACTGCGTACTCGCTGGGTTACCCTAAACAAACCACTTAATTCTGTGTCTTGATTTTCTCTTCTATAAAATGAGCATGACAATAGTTCCTACCTTATAAGCAGTTAAAGGAGTATTAAGTAAGTCCAAGTGTAAAGTTTTCAGACAGTAGGTACTGAATAACTGTCAACTGTAATATTTTTACAAAACTCTAGGAAAACAGAAATACAAACATCCAGATTGGAATTAAGTTAATTAGCCAAGGAAAAATTATGTTAACAGAAACTTTAAGTACAAGCATTTTATATAGTTAAGACAAAAGAAAATGAGACAGATGTACTTAAGATAAAACAAGTCAAAAGTATCTATACTCACACTTTTATATGTTTAATATATAATTTTTATGTATTAAAAATTACACATCTAGGCCGGCGCTGTGGCTCACTAGGCTAATCCTCCGCCTGCAGCACCGGCACCCTGGATTCTAGTCCCGGTTGGGGCGCCAGATTCTGTCCCGGTTGCTCCTCTTCCAGTCCAGCTCTCTGCTGTGGCCTGGGAAGGCAGTGGAGGATGGCCCAGTTCCTTGGCCCCTGCACCCACATGGGAGACCAGGAGGAAGCACCTGGCTCCTGGCTTCGGATCGGCACAGCACGCCGGCTGTAGCAGCCACTTGGGGGGTGAACCAATGGAAAAAGGAAGACCTTTCTCTCATTCTCTCTCCCACTGTCTAACTCTGCCTGTCAAAAAAAAAAAAAAAATTACATATTTATTTTCTAAGCAAATAACTTTTTAAAGGTACCCTGCTAAACCTATTAAACTAGAAATTAACAGATTGCTGTACCGTAATAAAAACGAAATTAAAACTTTGTTTGTTAAAGATTTCTTTTATTTATTTGAAAGACAGAGTTAGAGAGAGAGAGAAATATAGAGAGGTCTTCCATCCACTGGTTTATTCCCCAAATGGCTGCAATGGCAGGAGCTAAACCAATCCAAAGCCAGGAGCTTCTTCCAGGTCTCCCACATATGTGCAGGGTCCCAAGGACTTGAACCATCCTCCACTGCTTTTCTGGGCACATTAGCAGGGAATGGGATTGGCAGTGGAGCAGCAGCAGGTAGGACTCAAACCAGCGCCCAAAAGGGATACAGAAGCTGCAGGCTGGGGCTTTAATCCGCTGCACCACAGCACCAGCCCCAAAATTAAAAATCTTAATATATGAAGAAAAAAGGAGCAGAAAACTTGATATTATAAAAGGGTCAATTCTCTCCCCTGTCCATATTAATACATTAATTTAACACAATTCTAATTAAAAACTCAGGACCAGCGCCGTGGCACACTAGGTTAATCCTCCGCCTGTGGCGCCGGCATCCCATATGGGCGCCAGTTCTAGTCCCGTTGCTCCTCTTCCAGTCCAGGTCTCTGCTATGGCCTGGGAAAGCAGTGGAGGATGGCCCAAGTGCTTGGGCCCCTGCATCTGCAGGGGAGACCAAGAAGCAGCACCTGGCTCCTGGCTTTGGATCGGCGCAGCTCCAGCCGTTGCAGCCATTTGGGAAGTGAATCAGCAGAAGGAAGACCTTTCTCTCTCTCTCTCTCTCTCTCTCTCTCTCTCTCTCTCTACCTGTCAAATAAATAAAATCTTTAAAAATAATAATAATTATTAGGGGCTGGTGCTGTGATGCAGTGGGTTAATGCTCTGGCCTGAAGCGCCGGCATCCCATATGGGCGCCGGTTCTAGTCCCAGCTGTTCCTCTTCTGATCCAGCTCTCTACTATGGCCTGGAAAGCAGTAAAAGATGGCCCAGGTCCTTGGACCCCTATACCCGTGTGGAGACCTGGAAGAAGCTCCCAGCTCCTGGCTTCAGATCAGCACAGTGCCAGCCGTTGCAGCCAATTTTGGGGAGTGAACCATCGGATGGAAGATCTCTTTCTGTCTCTCTCTCTGTCTCTCCTCTCTCTGTGTAACTCTTTCAAATAAATAAATAAAAATAAAATCTTAAAAAATAATTAAAAACCCAACAATTGGGGAAGGAGATGTAGTTTTTATTTCATTCTCATTGGTTTTGACAAAGTATTTTTTTTAGTATTTATTGATTTGAAAGGCAGAGCACACAGAGAGGGAGATAAAGAATAAGGAATCTTCTACCCACTGGTTCACTCTCATGACCATAACCTCCAGGTCTGGTCCAGGCCAAAGATATTCTGCATCTTGGTCTCCTATACGGGTAGCAGGAGCCTAGGTATTCAGGCCATTTGCCAATGGCTTCCCAGAGTGCATTAGCAGGAAGCTGGATCAGAAACAGAGTAGCTAGAACTGACACTCTGATATGGTTACCCCACTGTGCCACAAGGCCAGCCCCAAGGATTCTAAAACTAATTTGAAGGGGCTGGCGCCATGGAGCACTAGGTTAATGCTCTACCTGCGGCGCCAGCATGCCATATGGGCGCCGGGTTCTAGTCCCAGATGCTCCTCTTCCAGTCTAGCTCTCTGCTGTGGCCCGGGAAGGCAGTGGAGGATGGCCCAAGTGCTTGGGCCCTGCACCCGCATGGGAGACCAGGAGGAAGCACCGGGCTCCTGGCTTCGGATCAGCACAGTGCACCCGCTGTAGTGGCCATTAGGGGAGTGAACCAACGGAAGGAAGACCTTTCTCTCTGACTGTCTCTCTGTCTGTAACTCTGTCAAATAAATAAAATCTTTTAAAAAAAAACTAATCTGAAAATGTGTTAAATGGAATAGCAAATCAAGTCTTAAAAAATAAAAACTGCCTTTACTAACACAAAAATTTATTATAAATTATTTAAACAGTGAGTCACAAACATAGAATTAGACAATTAAGGAGTCCAGAAACAGAATTAAGTATTTATGGGAATTTGGTACACAATGAATATGGTATTTCAAATCAGTAGAAAGGAATGGATTAATTAACATATGTTGAGAAATTACCAAATACTTCACAGACACTAAACTTCAGGGGCTGGCGCTGAGGCATAGCAGGTGAAGCCGCTGCCTGCAGTGCCAACATCCCTCATGGGCACTGGTTCAAGTCCCAGCTGCTCCTCTTCTGATCTAGCTCTCTGTTTATGGCCTGGGAAAGCAGTAGAAGATGGCCAAAGTCGCTGGGTCCCTGAATCTGCATGGGAGACTTGGAAGAAGCTCCTGGCTCCTGGCTCAGGATCAGCCCAGCTCCAGCCATAGCCACCAATTGAGGAGTGAACCAGCAGTTTAATAGGTTTAGCAGGGTACCTTTAAAAAGTTATTTGCTTAGAAAATAAATATGTAATTTTTTTTTTTTTGGACAGGCAGAGTTAGACAGTGAGAGAGAAAGACAGAGAGAAAGGTCTTCCTTTTTCCATTGGTTCACCCCCAAGCGGCCGCTACAGCTGGCGCGCTGATGCAACGGGTGCATCAGGTAAAGCCGCCACCTACAACGCCAGCATTCCATATGGGCACCAGTTCTAGTTCTGGTTGCTCCACTTCCAATCCAGTTCCCTATTAACGCGCCTGCGAAAGCATAATACAGCCCAAGGCCTTGAGCACCTGCACCTACATGGGAGACCCAGCAGAAGTTCCTGGCTCCTGGCTTCAGATCGGTCCAGCTCCAGTCCCTGCAGCCATTTGGAGAGTGAATCAACAGATGGAAGTGCTCATTCTGTCTCTCCCTCTGTCTCTAACTATGCCTTTTAAATCAATATTCTAATATTTTTAAAAAGTGACAAATTTACAAGATACATGTAGATTTTACATTATGGCCCTCAATGAATCACACCCCCTGACAAGTCCTTGTGTAGTCCTCTCCCACACCGACTCTGTGCTTGACCACTTGACAAGCAGGGGCTTGATAAGTTTTCATACTGGTGCATGCTCTCATAAGAAGGCTGCTAATGTTAAGTGAGAGATTGGGGGAGGAGGCCAGACAGACCCCTCAGATGAACCCAGTCAAGTGAATGAAAACACATGACTGAGTCCAGGAAGGAGCGGAGAAAGAACTGCCCAGCCAATTCACTCATGTTTTCTGTCGTTTTTTTAAAGATTTTATTATTTATTTATTTATTTATTTGAAAGTCAGAGTTACAGAGAGAGAAGGAGAGGCAGAGAGGAAGAGAGGTCTTCCATCCGCTGGTTCACTCCCCAGTTGGCCACAACAGCCGGAGGTGCACTGATCCAAAGCCAGGAGCTTCTTCTGGGTCTCCCATGTCGGTGCTTTCCCAGGCCATAGCAGACAGCTGGATCAGAAGTGGAGTAGTCAGGACTTGAACTGGCGCCCATAAGGGATGTTGGCACTGCTGGCGGCGGCTTTACCCTCTACGCCACAACGCTGGCCCCTCATTCATGTTTTACAAGGTTTTGAGGTGGCTTGTTAACAGGAGTACACTACTAATTTTATATATACTATAGAATGAATATTGCTACTAAGCTATTATAAGAAAAATTAAACATTCCATTGGGGAAAAAAGACAGCACATGAACAAATATTTACACAAAAACAGAGGTGTTCCATAAAGAGATGAAAATATGGTTAACCCTACTTGTGATCAAAGAAATACAAATTAAAACAACACTGATAAAACACTTTTTCCTATCAGATTGGCAAAGACTAAAAAGGTTAATAATGCTCTGTGTTGGCCAGAAAGTGAGGCAACTGGAACTCTCATCTACCAATGCTAACCTGGTAAAGTGCATCAAAAACCAGTAATTCTTCCTAGTCTGGTAATTTCACTTTACTTATTCAGATACTTACTGAACACCTATAGAGGCCTGTTCTGAGAAGCAGCAGAGACAAATCACACAGGAACTTAAGAATTTTACACTTATTATTAACTTGGTTTTAGTCTCAAGAGTAAGGTGTCACTGAAGGAGGGGTTTCACTTTAGGAGGGATGTATAAGACATTTGATTTCCACTTTAAGATCATCTTGTCTGTTACATGGAAGACAAGAATGGAAATAAAGAAAACTGACCGTGAAGGTGAGAGTTAATGGCAGTCTGGACTTGGCAGGTCAGTGAGACAGACAGAAGCAAATGGAGGCCAGTCTGGCAGGATGCTGAAAGACTGGATATAGAAAAGAAATACTACTCTTTGACTTTATTTCTAAAAATTTATCGTAAACTATAATTAGATTTATGCACAAAGACATGTATCCAAAGATGTTCGTTCATAGCAGTGTTTTGTTTGGGGATTCTGGTCCACTCCCCAAATAGCCACAAAGCCAAGGTTGGGTCTGGCCAGACGTGAGAACCATGAACCAAGAACTAAAACCAGGTCTCCCAATGTGGGTGGCAGGAACCCAATTACTTGAGCCATTACCACTGCTTCCCAGGTTCTGCATTAGCAGCAAACTTCTAAAAGTATACCCTTTTAAGATCAAGTGGAGCCAGTGCCACGGTTCACTTGGCTAATCCTGTGCCTGCGGCACCAGCATCCCGGGTTCTAGTCCCGGTTGGGGCGCCGGATTCTGTCCCGGTTGCTCCTCTTCCAGTCCAGCTCTCTGCTGTGGCCTGGGAAGGCAGTGGAGGATGGCCCAGGTCCTTGGGCCCTGCACCCACATGGGAGACCAGGAGAAGCACCTGGCTCCTGGCTTCTGATTGGCGCAGCGCACCGGCCGTAGCGGCCATTTGGGGGGTGAACCAACAGAAAAGGAAGACCTTTCTCTCTGTCTCTCTCTCACTAACTCTGCCTGTCAAAAAAAAAAAAAAAAAAAAAAGATTAAGTGGATAAGGCCATCCGTACAAAGCAAGGACATACTATATAGTCACTAAAAGTATGCAATTTATATTTAGTATAAGAATTATGTGGAAAAGGGCCAGATACAAAATATACAATTTCACTTTAATTTTTTACTTAATTTTCATTTTATTTGAAAGACAGAGAAACAAGACACAGAGAGATCTTCCATCTGTTGGTTCATTCTCCAAATGCCCACAAAAGCCTGTGGTACATCAAGCTGAAGTCAGGAGCCAGGAACTCCATCCATGTCTCCCGCGTGGGTGGCAGGGACACAAGTACTTGAGCCACCATCCACAGCCACCTCAAGATGTGTTTTAGCAGGAAGCTGGACTGGAAGCAGAGGAGTTGGGACTCAAATCAGGCATTCCAATATGCACTACAAGTATCCCGAGTCGGGCACCAATGTGAGTCTCGACTGCTTCACTTTCGCTCCAACTCCCGATTAATACGCTTGGGAAGCAGCGAAAGATGGCCTTGGGCCTCTGCACTTGCATCAGAGACCAAGATGAAGCTCCTGGCTTCGGATGGCCCAGTACCAGTCACTGTAGCCATTTGGGAAGTGAATCAGCAGATGGAAGATCTCTGTCTCTGTCTCCTCCTCCTCTCCCCCTGTAACTCTGCCTTTCAAATAAATAAATCTTGAAAAAAAAATCTGGACTCCCTTGGAAGCTGACCTAAGGAGCCAATCATCTTATTTTACTTATATTCTTAGATTCTCTATAAAATTTCTCCTCTATTAAGGAGGACAGGAGATTGAGGGCCTCTAAAGCACAGTTAAAGGGCATCATCTGATTTCACATCATTGGATGTATATAGCAGGCCTCAGTTCATTTTTAAATGTCACTGCAGGCAGGCATTTGGCACAGCAGTTAAGATGCATCTAGGATGTCCCCATCTCATGCAGGTACATGGGTTACAGTTCCTGGCTCTTCTGATTCCAGCTAATGCACACCCTGGAAGGTAGCAGATGATGGCTCAGGTACTTAGATACCTGCTATCGACATGGGACACCAGGATTGAAGGCCAGGCTCCTGGTTCAATCGGGCTATTTCAGCCATTTCAGAGCTGGCTATTTCAGGCATTCGGGGACTGAACCAGTGAGTGGAAACTCTCTGACTACTCTGTCTTGTCTCTATCTCTGTCATCCAAATTCTAAAAATTTTCTTTTTTTAATTTTAAATGTCATCATTTCTACCTCATTTCCCAAAGACTACACTCTGACATTTGAGACTACTGTAAAGAGACTCAAGAAAATCACCCCCACGGGGCCGGAGCTGTAGCATAGCAGGTAAAGCCACCACCTGTGGCACTGGCTTCCCATATGGGAGGCAATTCAAATACTAGCTGCCCCATTTCTGATCCAGCTCTCTGCTAATGTACCTAGGAAAGCAGTGGAAGACAGCATGAGTGTTTGGACCCCTGCACTCACATGAGAGACCAGCAAGAACTCCCAGCTCCTGGCTTCAGACTGGCCCTGCTCAGCAGTTACGACAATGGAGGAGAAGCTGGTGTTCCATACTGGAATGCCTGAGTTCAAGTCCTAGCTCTGCTCCTGATTACAGCTCCCTGCAAATGCAGACTCTGGAACGCAGCAATAACGGCTCAAGTAATTGGGTTCTTGTCACCCACGTGGAAGACCTGTACTGATTTCAGTCCCACCTTCAACCTGGCCAAGCCCCAGCCATTGCAGTTATTTGGAGAGTAAACCAGAGGATGGGAGTTCTCTGGCTCTCCCTGCCTACCTCTCAAATAAATAAAGAGATAAATTTTAAAATAACCATCCAGGAGCCATCATAATAGTATAGCAGGTAAAACTGCAGCCTGCAATACTGGCATCCCAGCTGGGTGCCAGTTTATATCCTGGTTGCTCTACCTCTAATCCAGTTACCTGCTAACGGCCTGGGAAAAGCAACAGATGGCCAACTGTTTGGGACCCTACCACCTATGTGGAAGACCCGAATGAAGTTCCTGGCTCCTGGTTTTGGCCTGGCCCAGCACTGACTATTGGAGCAATCTGGGGAGTGAAACAGCATTCGGAAGATCTCTCTGGTTTTACCTCTTTGTAATCCGAACTTTCAAATAAATAAATCTTTTTTTAAAAAAATCATCATCATCCAAAGATTGGGTGGGGAGAGGGTTTGAGGTACAGTTTGTATACTATAAAATTCATCACTTTAAAGTGTTAAAATTCAGGGACTTTTTTTTTTTAAGATCTTATTTATTTATTTGAGAGGCAGAGTTGCAGACAGAGGGAAAGACTGGGAGAAAGGTCTTCCATCCTCTGGTTCACTCCCCAAATGACTGCAATGGCTAGACCAGGCTGAAGCCAGGAGCTTCTTCCAGGTCTCCCATGTGGGTGCAGAGGCCCAGCACCTGGGCCATCCTCCACTGCGTTCCTAGGCTATAAGCAGAGGACTGGATCAGAAGTGGAACAGCCGGGACTTGAACTGGCACCCATACAGGATGCTGGCATAGCAGGTGGCGGCTTTACCCACTACGCTACAGTGCTGGCCCCCAGTGACTTCTAATATATTCAAAAGGTTGAAGGGCCGGCGCTGTGGCACAGCAGGTAAAGCCCCGCTTGCAGTGCCGGCATCCCTTATGGGTGCTGGTTCAAGTCCTGGCTGCTCCACTTCCAATCCAGCTCTCTGCTATGGCTTGGGAAAGCAAAACAAGATGCCCAAGTCCTTGGGTCTCTGCACTGACATGGGAGACCCAGAACAAGCTCCTGGTTCCTGGTTTCAGATCGGCGCTGCTCCGGTTGTTACAGCCAACTGGGAGTAAACCAGAGTATGGAAAACCTCTCTCTCTCTGCCTCTCCTTCTCTGTGTAACTCTTTCAAATAAATAAATAAATAAATCTTAAAAAAAAAAAAAAAAAAAGGTTGAGGAATCACTGTGATTTCCTCACGCCAGAAATAAAGCCCATACCCATAATAGTAGTCATTTCCCAGTTCTCTCTTGACAACCACTTATCTGCTTTCTGTCTCTATGGAGCTGGCTATTCTGGACATTTCATATAAATGGAATAGTACAATAAATGGCCTTTTTTCTTAATTAACTAATTAATTTGATAGAGAGAACAAGCATACTCCCTACTGACTGGAACCCAATTACCTGAGTTATCATCACTGCCTCCCAGAGTTTGCATTGGCAGGAAGCTGGAGTCAGGAGCCTAAGCAAGGACTTAAACCCAGATAATCTAATATGGGAACTGGGCATCTTAACTGCTAGGCTAAATGCCCACCCCAGTATGTGGCATTTTGTGTTTGGCTTCTTTGGCTTAGGTTTTCTTTTCCTTTTTTTTTTTTTTTTTTTTTAAAGATTTGTTTGTTTATTTGAAAGTCAGAGTTACACAGAGAGGGGAGAGGGAGAGGAAGAGGGAGAGGAGGAGGGGGAGAGGGAGGGGGAGAGAGAGAGAGAGAGGTCTTCCATCTGCTGGTTCACTCCCCAACTGGCTGCAACAGCCGGAGCTGCACCGATCCAAAGCTAGGAGCCAGGAGCCTCCTCTGGGTCTCCCATGTGGGTGCAAGGGCCTGAGGACTTGGGCCATCTTCCACTGCTATCCCAGGATAGCAGAGAGCTGGATCAGAAGAGGAGCAGTCGGGACTAGAACCAGCGCCCATACGGGATGGGCTAGGGTGTTAACCCACTGCACCACGGTGCTGGCCCCTAGCTTAGGTTTTCAAGGTTTATCTGTCAAGTATCAAGTAGCAAGTATCAGTACTTTATTCCTTTTTTTTTTTTTTAAAGATTTCTTTATTTATGTGAAAGGTAGAGTTAGAGAGAGGCAGAGGCAGAGAGAGAGAGAAAGAGAAAAGTCTGCTGGTTCACTCCCCAGATGGCCGCACCAGCCAGAGCTGTGCTGATCAGAAGCCAGGAGCCAGAAGCTTCCTCCTGGTCCCCAATGTGGGTGGAGGGATCGAAGCACTTGGACCATCTTCCATTGCTTTCCCAGGCCATAGCACAGAGCTAGATTGGAAGCGGAGCAGGCGGACTCGAACCAGTGCCCACATGGGATGCCAGCACTGCAGGCAGTGGCTCTACCTGCTGTGCCATAGCGTCAGCCCCCTTCATTCCTTTTGATGGCCAAATATTGCAAGTATATGTACATCCCACATTTTATTTATCCATTCATCAACTGAGGGACATGTGGGTTGTCCCCACTTTTTGGCTAGTAAGAATAATAATGCCACTGAACATTTGCATATATGTTTTTGTGTGGACACGTCTTCATTTCTCGTGTATTATATATAGCAGTGCAATCACTAGGTCATAGGATAACTCCACGTTTAACTTTCTGCTGAACTGTTTCCTAAAGCAGCTGCATCATTTTAGATGGCTTGTCACATTCTTAACATAAACTTAAGAGATGTTACACTTTCTTAGAAATAGAGGATTTACTCTTATCAAGCCCATTCTGTGTGCCAAGTTTTATGTCAGGATTTTATTTAACTTTTTCAAAAACTCTATAATGCAGAAATTATTTCCATTTTATAGAAGAAATTCAAATCTCAAAAAAAAAGTTTGTAACCTATTCAAAATTAGTAAACGTCAAAACTAGAATTTGAAACCAGAGCTGAGTTCAAAGCCTTTACTCTATCCTACACCATGCAAACTCTACATTTAGATATATGTACAGTGCTTCACTAAAATAATTCTTGGGAAAAGTTGCATATAATTAAATTTATTAGAATCATTATAAAACAACTTTCCAAAGATATTTCCAGAAAATCTAAGAGGTCTCTCGCATATACTGGCCCCCAATTTATCTTTCTTCATAAATTATTTCTATATACACATACTTAAACAAAACCTGTCTATAATTCTAACCATTACACAGATTACCTTCTTCCATCAGTTAGTATGTGCTGACAAAAACAAAAAGTGTAGACACCTTCTGATACAAAAAGAACTGTGTCCCCAACCCTAAAATTTATATACTAATACCCTGATATTCTAACTCCCAATGGCACTATATTTGAAGACAGGGATTTTAAGAGGTAGTCAAGGTTAAATGAGATCATAAGGATGGGGTCCTTGTCCAATAGGATTGATGGCTCTGTAAGAGGAAGTTCAGAGAACTACCCCCAATATCAAGCCACCTAAGAACAGAGCAGAAAGGCCATCTTTTGCAAGCCAGGGAAGGGAGACGCCACCAGAACCCAACCACATCTGAGAGTTTAGCCTCCAAAGCTGTGAAAAAAAGAAATTCTATTGTCTAAACCTCAAATCTATGGTATTTCTGTTATGGCAACAGCCCAGGCTCACTATCTTCTTTCATGAACATCCTGAACTACCCAATTATTGGTGTTTCAAGCCCTGATAAGAACCCAAACAAAGCAGGCATTAAATAGAATGGAAATAAGCTAAACCAAAACAGATGCATGAGCTTGCTGCTTAAAATATTTTATGAGTTCTTTGGTCAAACAGACTAAAAACACAGAATAATGGTCCTTCTATTAACTCAGGATTGAGTGACAACATCAGAGAAACATGGTTTCCTCCCGAAAGTGCTTCAGAGTTAGACAAACCTAAGTTGACTGTCTGGCACTTCTGAGCTTTGTGTAGGAGTAAGGAGCATATTCTACAGCTATTCCTGTGGTCAGGACACTGTGGTCAGGGTTTGTTTCATCAAATAATTTGCTAGCACTTAGTATCTGCCAAATACTACATTACACTCTACAGCACCCAGTACAGTTCCAGAACAATCTATGTGCTCCAAAAATGGTGATTGTTATTGTCAATAAATATATTCTACAAAAGAAAAAAAAACACAGCTATGTCAAACACTTCTATGGGTACTATGTGCCAAGCAAGCACCACACTGCTACCATAAATATAAAAACGCAGTCCCTGCCCTTAAAGAGCTTACAATGAAAGGGACAAACACATCCAGATCACTGTCAAACAGGGCAATACATGTAATGGCAAAAAAAGCAGAGTGCACAGAACAGCTACTGGAGGTAGATCAGCCAAGTACTACTTCCAGAAAGTCTTATAAGGAATCCCCATGCAGTTTCTATGTAAGAAAATCTATATGCCCTTATTTGGAATAGCACCCACTGAAGTGCAGCCTCGACTCAGATTCTCTCTTTAACTTTTACTACCACTCAATTCCACCCAACAATTTCAAAGGAGGGGGAAAAAAAGAGGAAAAGATAACTTTAAGTAAAAGAATCCTCTTACTCCTCAACAATCATATAAAAATTGAAATCACATTTTTCCAAATCCTTATTACACTCATGATTAAAGACTGGGTGTTTTACAAGTTACACAATCACCCCTGTTTTAAGCTGTGTGTAGGATAAATTATCAAAACCATTAATCCAATATGCAATTTCTTCTATACCAGCCAAATGGTTCCTGCCTACTTATTTTGCTTATTTCAACCGGGCTAACAAGGTATCCAAAATTTTGTATACTGTATAAAGTTCAGTCAATTTTCTCTATTAATCCATTCTCATCCAAGATTTGTTCACTTAATAAATACCTACAATACCACCATTCAAAAAGACGAAAATTTGGCTCCTGCTCCTAAAATAAACCGCTGTGGGAAAGTCACATCCATCAGCTCCAAGTACAAATGAAGACCCATGAGAACACAGAGACTACTATTTGTATCCTTTCATGGGTATCTCACTTGACACTTAACAATCTTATGAAATAACAGAATTATCTCCAGTTTTATCAGTGTGTTCAATTAACAAGTCAATAAATTAAATCTGGGTCTTCTGACCATTGATTGCAATGTATATTAAACTTGTCATTACCACAAAATGAAGGTAACAGAATCACAAGAAGTACTTCAAAGGCTCCAAACATTAACACAGGAAGAAAACTTAACATTTATCCTAATAAGGTTGCAGTAGCTCATAGGTAGTTATAAACACACACATCCCAGGAACCACTCCCCAATGCCACTCTCTGGGAATCATGTCCCAACCACTTAACACTAATGAATCACAGCACCCTTCCCCACAAGCCCAGGAATACATCAACCTCCTTATCACCATGGCAACCACCAACTGAAGTAACCAAAATGTAACCTATTCGACATCCTTGAACCAAGGTCCTCAGGTGAAACAAGCTGAACAAAAGTTTTAACCAACTAGTCTAAAAAGAGAACCAGGCCTCAAAACAAGAATAATATATGTTTATAAGAATATAAAGCACCTTCTCTCCTATTATCATTTGATATTCACTATCCAGTAATGCCAGGGGCCAGTGTCACACGAAGCGAGTTCAGCCACTGCCTGTTATGCCAGCATTCCACATGAGCATCAGTTCAATTACTGGCTGCTCCACTTCCAATTCAGGCCCCTGCTGATACGCCTGGGAAAGCAGTGGAAGATGGCCCAATTGCTTGCCCCTGCCACCCATGTGGGAGACCCGGATGGAGTTACTAGTGTCTGGCTTCAGCAAGGGCCACTGCAGCCATTTAGGAAGTGACCAGCAGATGGAAGATTTTTCTCTCTCTCTCCAACTGTACCTTTCAAATAGATAAACCTTTAAAAAATTATATTTTACATATGTTCCAAAAAATCATCAGGAGCCAATGTTGTAATGCAGAGGGTGAAGCTGAAACCAGCAGCCCATATCAGCACACAGGTTCAAGTCCCAGGTGCTCCACTTCTGATGCAACCCCTGCTAATCTGCCTGGGAAAAGCAGCAGAAGATGGCCCAAGTCCTTTGGACTCTACCATCCACATGGGACACCCAGGTGGTGTTCCTGGCTCCTGCCTTTGGCCTGGCCCACCCCTGACCATTACAGCCATTTACCAAGTGAACCAATGAATGAAAGATTGTTCCTCTCTTTGTCTCTCCCTTTCTGTGTGTCACTCTTTGAAATGAAATAAAAATTTATAAAAATTTTCCTTTTTAAATAACCAACCTGGTTGAGTCCTAGCTACCCCACTTCCGATCCAGCTTCCTGTTAATGGGCCTGAGAAGCAGCAGGTGATGCTCAAAGACCTGAGTCGCTGCCAACTCATGCAGGAGAGCCAATGGAGTCTCTGGCATCTGACTTTGTCCTGGCCAAGCCTCAGCTGTTGTGGGCATTTGGGGAGTGAACCAGTGGATACAAGGTCACTTGTTCTCCCTCCTTCTATCAGTCTTTCAAATAAATAAATAAATATAAATGAGGTACTAGTGTTTGGTGCATCATTAAGACCTAGCTTAGGACTCCTGCATCCCATATCAAAAGTGCCTGGACTGGAATCTCTGCTCGGCTCCTGATTCCAGTTTCCTGCCAATGTGCACTCAAGCCCCGGGAGGCAGCAGGCGACAGCTCAAGACCTGACTGAGTACCTGGCTCAGCACTGGCTACTATGGGCACTTGAGGAATGAACCAGCAGATGGGAGCTACATCCATCCATCCATCCAACAACCATCCATCCGTTTCTTTCTCTCTCTCCACCCCCCCCAAATAAATAAACAAATGTTTTTTTAAATCCATTACTGAAATAATGATTATGTTGAGGTCAACTATCTAGTAAGTGACTTGTACAAATCCTCACAATTCTTTTTATATGAGAAACTCTTTTTATATGAGACTTTTGATATGAGAAAGAGTAGCTAGTGGAAATTTGGACTATCTAACATGGACTCAAGAATGTCAACCTAATCTCTTCTTAGCTCTTCTTAGCCACTAGCACAAACACTAATATCTTAGACAAGTTCTTCTAAGAAAAAAAAATCTTTAAATAAATTACTAACCAACTTATTTTAAAATTGCAATCATTTGAGGAACAGCAGAGTAAGCCATCACTTGGGACACCCTCACCCCATCACAGAGTACCTGGTTCAAGTCTTAGCTACGCTATGCTGCCAGCTTCCTGATAATACACCTAGGAAGCAGTGGATGATGGCCCAAGAACTTCAGGTTTTTGCTACCCACATGGAAAACCCAGAGGGAGTTCCCAGCTCCTAGGTTCATCCTGTCCTAGCTCCAGCCACTGAGGGTTATTTGGGGAGCGAACCAGCAGATGGTTCAGAGAGCTAGGTTTTGTGTCTTTCTCTCCCTCTTTGTCTCTCTGCCTTTCAAATAAACAAATCTCTCTCTCTTTTTTTTTTTTTTTTACAAGGCATGTACTTCAAAAAACTCATGGAAAATTAAGTTTCCACAAACATTCTGAAGTACTCTCCTACATGCATATGCATATAAAAACAAATTTCAATCACAAAGCCATCTAACACTTTTGAAACATTACATAAATGAAAAACAGAATAAAACCAAAAAGTCAGGAGACCCCAAAGGATTAGTTTTTTTAGTCTTTACCCTTTCACTGGCCCATATACATTTTTCTTTCTCAAAGAAAAATATTATTAAGTAAGCCTATATACACACAGCGTTTTAAATGTATAGAATGACTTACAACTATTTCAGGAATAGAAAGTATTATTCAGTTCCCTCCTGTATACTATTACATCAGCATAAGCATACTATTCCTAAAACTAAAATCATTTGAGAGATCTTGTCACAAATCCTTACAATGCAACCATCATTTTTTCTCCTCAGAATTCTCACCAACTTAATTTGGAAATTCCTGCCCAGGCACCATTTCTGGATGCCCTTTCAAAGGTCAAAACTACCCCTGAATATAACTAAAGAAGACTCAATTTAAAAGGCTTACACTGATGTCCCACAGTACTTGGAATCATCATAAAGACTGAGCAAATACTAATATGACCTGAAAAGTCCTCTCTTAAGCACCAAAATATCCCAAAAAGTTTGCAACCAGAACAGGAATCTTTTACCTCCAGACCAGACCATTCTACTTTTTATAAGTATCTGAACAAATGCACGTATCTGAGTTGCACAAACCATCTACCAAATCCAGTGCCTTCCAGAGTGACAAGCTGATCCTCTTTTCTGCTCTTAAATTATTCAAAATCAGCCTACAAAGAATTACTGTAGACTGCTTAAACAAACTTTTCAGCCCTGTGTACCATGTTCTATATTTATGCTACTGGAAAACAGTGTGATTCCTCCCTCTCTACTGCTAATAAGGAATACTGAAAAAAAAAAAAAAAAAAAAAAAAAACAGCGAGCTTTAAAAACACAAGTTATATTTTATTAGAAAAAGAACCTTTAAGTGAAGACATAATTTAGACAGATAGTGATTAAACTTTATTGAATATTCAGAACTTTAACTTATCTTTTCTAGCTCACAATCGGAATCAAATAATTTTATAACCATTCTTATTTTCAAATAACCCACTTAACCTGTTTTACCATTCTCAATGTTAAAAGAAATTTACCTAAAGCTTAAAAAACCTGGCAACCTTCAGGTCTGCAAGACCCCTATAGCATTAAATCCCTAAAGCAGAAATCAACAAGAGACGCTATTACAAGATATAACGTATATTTTATTACAGTTCCTGAGTTTCCAAAGACATCAGTAATTTGATTAAAAAAAAAAAAGTGCTTAAACATAATGGCTGAAGTTTTTTCAAGACATATTTTATACAATTAATTGTGGTTTTCTGCTTTATATGTCATAACTACTTTTTAAACTGACCCATCACATTCGCAAATAACGTGTGAAATAACCAAGGAAAAGGGGTCAGTCACAGCATTAAACACATTTTTAAGGCCATCGAAATAAAGATCTGTAACTTGCAGTCAGAGAAAAAAATTACTCAAGTTCACAGTAAGCTTAAGTGAAAACACAACACAGCTATATCACATAAAATATATGAAAAAGCAAAATGGAAACATGTTCAACCTTGATAGAAAAAAAATAAAGTTTAAAGTGGAAAGTACTTCAATTGAGAAAAAATTCCAATGACATGACATTTTCTTGCCAAAGCAAAGGAATTTTGCAGATTATATCATTCAAATCCCATTGTAAAGGTCTTGGCAATGGTTGGCCATTAATCTTTAACACAAAGGAGATTCAAATCCAAATGAACTGTAAGACTATCTCATCCAGGACAGAGAAATAAGAATAATTTACTTTATCCACAATTGTTTAACCTAAAAAGGAAGGCCCTTAAGGATGATAACGCAGAATGGGATCAGCCTCGAGTCTAGCAAGTCCCATCTCTCACGAAGTCTTGCACCAACCCAAAAGGAGAAGGTTACGGACACAAAACAAGCCGAGGGGGAAAAACCTCCAATGAATGACACACCACATCGTGGTCTATTCTCCTACTCAACTGGAGAAACGAAAAGAAAAATATCACACCATGTGTTTCACTCTGTCAATTTTTAAAAATATTTTACCATCGTACATTCGATTCTTTCCTTTGCGACTAAGAAAAAAATTTTTTCGCTTGTTTTATTGATTACAGAGGAAAGGGGAAAGCAGCTGCTGCAATGCAACACAGGCAAACGATGGAAGGCTTTTCCAAACAAATCCCTCCCCTGCCCCCACTTACACACCCCAAACAACTTACTTATCCCAGCATTTTACGATCCCCCCCATCTAATAAATTCTTTCCCTTCCCCCACCACAGTGAAATTTCACCTTTCACAGGTCCTTCACCCACCCCTCCCACGGACACTTTATTACCCGCAGAAATTCCAGAGCTTTCAAACTTTTCTTCCTTTTTTAATTAAACTGGAGAGTTTTGTATCAAAAGTGCATGAAATTTTTACATATCTACGTAAAAATACCTGTTTCCCAGCAACAACCACGCTTCGATTCTCGAACCCCTCCCCATCTCCCGGGTTTTGCTTGCAAAGACTGGGGGGGAATGAGCCGGGCGCAAATTAAATTTAGGAAGGGAAATCCGGGCTTAAAGAGGAGCATTTGAGGAAAAATGGGAGAACGGCGGAGCGAGACCGAACCCCCCCCCCCCCCCCCAAAGCAAGAGTGCTGGGCAAGGTTAGAAGAAAGAAAGAGAAATTAGAAGGAACAAAAGGGAGCGGGGGAGAGACCGGAGACCGGGAGACGCGCCGGCCGGGAGCTGGAAGGCGGGGTCCCAGGAAAGCGGGGGTCGCGGTGCCCGCGGCACAATGGCCGGCCCAGCCCCCGCCCCGCGCTCCTCACCTCATGGTGCCGGCGGCGCCGAGGCTTCCCCAGCAGCCGGGAGACGCGGGAGGCGCGAGCTGAGGGGGCTTCTGCTCCAGGGGCGGGGACGCAGCTCCGAGCCGCGAGACAAGTATCCGGCTCCTCCCTCGGCGGCGGCCGGGGGGCTACACCATCTCCTCGCACAAAGCCGAGGCGCCGGCCCGAAGTCTGAGAGAAGAGGGCAGGAGAAAGGCTGGGGAGGGGGCGGAGAGGCCGAGGCGCGGAGCGGGTCCCCCGGCGGCCGCCGCCTCCCACCGCCTCCTCCTCGTCTTCGTCCTCCTCCTCCTCCTCCTCCCGGAGCTCCCTCGGACGCCCGCGGAGGGGTGCCCGCCGGGGCCGCGCACCCGGCCGCCGCTCCACAGGCCCGCGCCGCCGCGCCCGCCGCCGAGGCCGTGTGCAACCGGCAGCTGCTGCAGCCGCGGGAGGAGAGCCGGGAGCGCCGCGCGGAGCCCGGGAGGAGGCGGGGCGCGCGGCGGAGGAACACGCAGGCGCCGCCCTCCTCCCCTCCTTCCCCGGGGGCGAGGGGGCGGCGCGGGGGGAGGGGCGGCGGGGGGCCGGGCGCACCCCCCGCGCCGGCGGCCGGGCTCCCGCCGGACTGCGGAGAGCCGGGCGGGGCGGGCGCGGGCTCGGCGAGGGCGGCGGAACCCGGGCTCTTTGTGCTTCCCCACCCCGCCCCCTGCAGCCCCCTCCGCCGGCGGGGGTTCCTCGCCCGGGGCTGTGCTTGTCCGTCGGCCCCCCTGCCGGTCGCCTCACTCTCCCTTAAGGCTGAGGGAGCCCCGGGGCCTCGCGCAGGGCCGCGGTGCGGGACCGTAGGCGCCGGGACCAACCGGCGTGGGGAGCCGGGGTGCGTGACTGGCCCGGGGCTTGCCCTCAGCTCGCGCTGTCGCGCTCTCAGGACCGGGACGAGGGGCTGGGCGGCCTCGGGGGCTCGGGGTGGGGGAGTGGCCGGGGGCTGTAGACTGTGGTCATCGTTGTCCGCTGCGCTCCTTCTCCGGCCGAGGAATCCCGGCGTGCGGCGCCGATTGAACGAGCTGATAGCACGCTATGTATAGGGATGACTTCATCCCGGAGCGAACGCGGCCGGCTCGCGGGGAACCGTGTGCAGCCGCAGCGGTGGAAGGGGAGCGACCGTCGTCACCGGCAGAAAGGGAATCCCGGGCGGGGGCGGGGAGGGAGATGAGCGAACGACAGTTTCCATTTTCCGTCGTTCCTACAGTCTTGAAGTCGCCTCCTTTAAAAGGCGGCTGGAAAAGACTGTCGAAGCAAACTCCTATAAAGTGGGGCGGGGTCGGGGGGGGGGGCGCGTCTGCGGAGACGGAATTTGTAATTGTGGGAGTTTTTCGTTGTGCCAAAACATCTGTCTAGGAAAAATTTTAAGCTGGACAAATTAGTTCCGAGGAAGGGGGATGTGTTTTCCCTACATGCGATGCCTAGAATGGGGGAAGGTCGATTGTGAGAAGATTCCTATTCCTGGAGGATCTAATCCAAAATGGAGGACCTGCACTGACTCCGGCAATCCCTTCGAAAGTTCTGGTGTTTTGTTTCAGGTGTGGGCATAAATCAAATGGTAGTTGTGTGGGGCTGGAATGACGTACACTTCCAAATGCAAGGGGAACAGGTTGCACTCATCCTTGATGGCAGCCTGACTGTGTAATAGAATGGTATAGCCCAGTTTTCACTATAAAATGCTTGCTGCCTTGGACCCAACAGCCCTGTCAGAAGCAGTGACCTGGAGCTATGGCCCAGGACCAGGGTGGCCTCAAGGTAGTAAAAAGCACCGAGCCTCTGCCTTAAACATGGTGTACTTGCAGAACACTAATTTCCACCCACGTATCTAATTACAATTTACCATCACAGCATTTATTCAAGGATCTTCAAGCACTGGAGCGACAACACCCTTGCCACTCAAAATGTCCTGGTTGCCACACTACAAGTAGAAACAGGAAAATAACTCAAGTCACAGAGGTAGGACAATGGATGTGATTAAAAATCATCTCTCCTATGAGGTTCATTGTCTTCCTATCAGTCACTCACTGCAGTTTAAAATACTTGCTCCTCCAGTATTTTTCTCCAAATCAACTAAAGAACATTTTCTTGGAAAAAGTGTTATGACGTATTGAACCAGCTTGGAAAAGTATTAATAAGACATTCAGCCACAAAGAAGTCACACCAATTTGCCTTAGACCATTCATGGCAATACAGTAAATCTAACAGAGCTTGTGTTTCAGGGAAAACTCTTACAAAGGGCCAAAAGGGGTGGAGAAATTGCTATAATGACTCAAGCTATCTCCTGCCAGAGACAAGAAACAAGGATAAAAATTCCTTACGGATGACTCCATAACCCACTTCTCATTTGTAAGAGTTAAGCCATCCTGTGCTAAATAAGTAATATATCACATCATCTTTATCCTAACAGCAAATGTTCCAATGGTATGGGTACCAAATTAAGCAACCCAAGTGGAAAATGCTGTTCTTATTTTCTATGTTTATTAAAAATGTACCAGCCAAGAATGTTGGCTGCCTACAACCATTTCCATCCCTTTGAGTGGCAGTCGGCCAGCTCACAAGTTGGTCATACTATTGCCTCTGGATTTAGATAAGGCAATGGGTGGCCTGACCTCCAAAGGTCATCCTGTAGAAGGGCAGTTTGTTGGCTGTGACAAAATGTTATTGCTTCTTGTTCATATTTGGCTTAACATTCAAAGAGGGCAGAGAGGAAACTTGAGCTAGGATATCACAGACTTATTCTGGTCACAAAGGAAACTTTGTGGAATGTGTTGCCTTATAGAATGAAAGAATTTTAGAGATGGAAGGAATCTTAAATCCAACCCACTCGTTTTTCAAAAAAGGAATATGAGGCACAGAGAGATTAGGTGACTGGCCCGTAGTCCCTTAGTGATAGAACAAGAATTTAAATTGGGGTTTCTGATCATTGGTCCATTGCACCTTCTCACATACCATGCTGACTTCCTATGGCATAAGCAAGAGTGGATGGATTAAGGCAGTAAAATCTGAAGTTAACTCTTCACGTGAACCTTGCTCCAACATTGAGGTTATGTTACTTGACTGAATGGTGAAAATCATCTGGATTTTTTTCCTAAGGGCTGTCCAAAGTTTGGCTTATCAAAATGGACATTTGGAAGGTGAATGATTGAATAAATGAATGAGTGGGGGCAGGCGTTGGGTGCAGTGGGTTTAGCCACGCTTTGGATGCCAGCATCCCATATCCCAGTGCGGGTTCCAGTCCTGACTGCTCCACTTCCCATCCAGGTTCCTGCTAATGTGCTTGGGAATGCTGCACAGAAGATTACCAAGTACTTGAGCCTCTGCTATGCATGTGGGTGACCTGGATATATAGTTCCAGGGTCCTGGCTTTGATCTAGCCTAGTCCTGGCTATTGTAGCCATTTCAGGAGTAAACCAGCAAACAGAAGATCTCTCTCTTTCTCTCCCTCCCTCACTATCACTCTGCCTTTCAAATAAGTAACTCTTTCTTAAAAAGTAAATGACTGAGTGAACTCATGAATGATGTAATTAATCTGCTTTCTTTTTATTTTTTTAAATTTATTTGAGGGCCGACGCCATGGTTCAACAGGCCAATCCTCTGCCTTGCGGCACCGGCACACCGGGTTCTAGTCCCGGTTGGGGCGCCGGATTCTATCCCGGTTGCCCCTCTTCCAGGCCAGCTCTCTGCTATGGCCCAGGGAAGGCAGTGGAGGATGGCCCAAGTCCTTGGGCCCTGCACCCGCATGGGAGACCAGGAGAAGCACCTGGCTCTTGGCTTCGGATCAGCGCGATGCGCCGGCTGCGGCGGCCATTGGAGGGTGAACCAATGGCAAAAAGGAAGACCTTTCTCTCTGTCTCTCTCACTATCCACTCTGCCTGTCAAAAAAAAAAAAATTATTTATTTGAAAGGAAGATTTCCATCCACTGTTCACTCCCCAAATGGCAGCAACAGCTAGGCATGGGCTAGGCCAAAACTAGGAGCAAAAAAAAACTCCATCTGGTTCTCTCCCATGGGTCGTATGAGTCCAAGCACTTGGTCATCTTCCATTGCCCTTCCAGGCACTAATTATTAGTAGGAACCTGGATTGGAGCAGAGCAGCCAAGACCTAAACCAGCATCACAAGCAGTGGCTTAACCCACTGTCTACCAAGACACCCACTCTTATACTTTCTTTTTATACTTTCTTTTTAACACAAAGTATGTGGACCTCAACTTTCCCTCCCAGAAACTTTTCACTCCAGCTTAATATCGCAGTAAGATACCAGCATGCTTCAAGTCCCAGGAGGACACAGCCATCCCTAAACGTTTGTTAGCACTGTGCACTCAGATGGAAAATGAAGCGAAACGTGCTTGTGTTGGAGATGAGTTTGCTGCAGGAGCGTTGTCAGTCTGGCTCGGAGGGCTCTCTGGGAACATGCCTTGTTTAAATTTGTCTGATAGCATCAGTGTAGGCCTGCCCTCCATTTATGGGCATGAGGAGGATGCATGACTAATGCTACTCAGCAGTCAGGAAATCAATGCTAAGGATTGGAGGCAAAGTCTCCCTCGGCACCCCCTCCCTCCCTCGATGCTTTAGGAGTTACTAGGGATGAGTGAGAAAGAAAAGGCGGTTTGGAGTGACCTCGATTTTAGAGTTTCTACTTGTAGGCAACACTGTTGTGTTTTTCTTTTGTGGCAATTAGCTCACAGTGTGATTTTTGTTTATCTCCCCAAGAATGGGAGAAAAATGATGTAGAACATGATATTCCACTAGGATTGAAGATATTTTTCTTACTCATCTTTTAGCTTTAGCTGCCCATATATAATCTCGGCTCCAAAATATTATTAGGAGATATCAAAGGAAACTATTTCCCTCTCTGCCATTTGCATTTTTTCCCATTTGTCATTTTTTCTCCTTCTAAATTAGGATTTATTCAGTTAATTTCATTTCTCCTTCCCCAGAGCCTCTCCCTGCCCCCAGCTGAATAGTGTTTATATGTGACAGAAAATTCCCACTGCCTCAATGGTATGGGAGTAACATTAACTGGTGAAAAGGCAAGGCACTATTTTCCGCAAAATAACTTCAACCATGGCTGCCATTAATGAATACAGCAGTGGGCTCCATTTCCAGATAACAATCAAACCATGGTGCTCTAGAATTTTGGATTGAAAAGAAGTATCTCCAAAATCTAATACTGAATTCTTCTCTCTTACATGTAAAATCTAGCTGGTAGAAAGCTGGTAAGACAAATGGAATGATTGCATAGAATTGACTTACTTGTCCCATTTCCTATAATCAGACTTGAGTATACCAGTCAATTTTCATATGCATTATCATTAGGTGACAACTAACCCTGGAATATTTCCTCAAAGGAGATCAGGACAAAAGTTAATAAAGAAAAGATCATTTTCTGGCTAATCACAGTAGAGAAGAAAGATATGACCACTAAGACATATCCTGAACAAGCTGTCCAAAATTAATTCACACTGCTTCACACACTTCTTTTTAGTTTTTATTCTACCTTTCAGGTAAGTTTCAAAGCTCATTAAAAATTTCCAATTATCTTTCTCTTTGAAGCAGTTGCTAAGCATGGCGAACTGATCAAATTCTAGTTTGAAAAATTAACTTCAAATCTTCATTTTCTTGGGTTGAATGTCAAAATTCAATCTCCAACCAATCTTCCCAAAGTCAGAAGAAAGCAGAAAATAATCAGAAAAATAATTTCATTACATGTCATTACTCAAACTTTCATTTGGCCTTCAAACTTTCTAATACCCTTAACTCAGATTATTCATTAGTAGCAATATATGACAAATGAAATGGTGATATTGTACTCATTTTGTACATAAGAGGTTGAGCCTTTGACCAAAGTAGGCAGTGGCTGAATCTTATATCTGGTAGTAAATGAATTGAACTGCAAATCAAAAATTAAAACCACTGGGGCAGACATTTGGCCTAGGATGCTGGTTAGGATGCTGGTTAGGACACCCACATCCCTTATGGAAATACCTGAGTTCCATTCCCAGCTCCAGCTCCTAACTCCAGCTACCTGCTAATGCAGACCCCGGGAGGCAGCAGTGACTGCTTAAATAGTTGGATAACTGTCTCCCACATGAGAACCCTGGATTGAGTTCCCAGACCACAGCTTCAGCCTCAGCTGTTGCAGGCATTTGGGGGAGTGAACTAGATGAGCTAGATGGGAGCATTCATTCACTCATTCACTCATTTCTCTCTCTCTCTCTCTCTCTCTCTCTCTCTCTTCCTTCCCCTCCTCCTCCTCTCTCCTCTCTCTTTCTCACTCTCTCTCTCTCTAATAAGTAAATAAAAATTAAGGCCAAAGAGGGGAAGAATTTAGTTTCTCATTTGCATCCCTTCTCGTAAGAATATATATAGATATAGATATAGATATAGATATAAATATATTTTAAATTCTAAGGCAGAAGGATAAAAACCGAGAGGGCTCCATCTGCTGATCCACTCCCTAAATGCTCCCAGTGACCAGTGCATTTGGGAACTCAATCTAGGTCTCCCACGTGAATGGCAGACTCAACCATTTAAGCCATATCCTGGAGCATCCCAGGTCTCTTATTAGCAGGAGGCTGGAGTATGGAACCACGGGTGGGAAACAAACTCAGTACAATGTGGAATGGAGACATCTTTTTTCCCAAAGAAACCTTTTCTTTAATGAGTACCAATTTCGTAAGTACAGCTTTAGGAATACAGTGATTCTTGCCCAGCATACCAACTCTCCTAACCCACTTCCACCCCACTGTCTCCTCCCTCTCCCATTCCCAGTCCAATTCTCCATTAAGATGGAGACGTCTTAACCAGAGTTTTTTTTTTTTTTTAAGATTTTTAAATTTTATTTGAAAGGCAGAGTTATATATACAGAGAGGGAGAGACAGAGTCTTCCGTATGCTGATTCACTCCCAAATGGCCACAACAGCCAGAGCTAGGCCAGACCAAAGCCAGGAGCCAGGAGCTTCTTCTGGGTCTCCCACATGGGTACAGGGGCCCAAGCACTTGGGCCATCTGTTGCTTTCCCAGGTGCATTAGTGGGAAGCTGGATTGGAAGTGGAGAAGCCGGGACTCAAACCAGCACCTATATGGGATGCCAGCACCGCAGATGACGGCTGAACCTGCTATGCCACAGCACTGGCCCCTTAACCAGAGCCTTCAGGTTTAAGCCAAACACTCATCCTAGAATACCCGGTTTAGCTGAAATCCAAAACTTAATCTGGACAAACTTTATACTACAGAGAAACACTGTTCTGCGAGTCACAGTCATGTAAAAGGTGAATGGACTGAGGATTGGTTGGCCAGTGGTGATATTTACTGACCTGCTGGGCACTCAGTTAATCCTATGAAGTACCATTATGTCTTCCTTGCTTCATGAGCTGTAGCTCATGAAGGTGAGGCACACAAAGCCACACGGCTCGTAAATGAGAAAGCCAGTGCCACAGTCCCCGTTTAGCCTCTGCAGCAGAAGACTTCTTCTAGTTTACTTTACTTCCTCTGGTTAAAAAAAGAAAACAGTCTCAAGTTCCACTTAGGAAATGGAACTGGCACATTTCAAACAGGCGAGACCTTTGGCACAGCAGCTTAAGTCGCTGCTTGGGACCCCCACATCCCATGTTAGAGTGCCTGAATCATGTCCTGGCTACTCTGCTTCCAACCCAGCTTCCTGCTAATGTGCACCCTGGAAGGCAGAAGATGATGGCAAAAGATGGCAGATTGCTACCTACATGGGAGACATGACAGAGTTCTGGGTTCCTTGGGGAGTGAACCAGCAAATGGAGCATCTCTGTCTCCGTCTCTCTGGCTTTCAAATACAGTGAAAATAAATAAATAAATAACCAAGACCAGCATTGTAGCATACGGAGTAAAGCCACCACCTGCTATGCTGGTTTGTGTCCTTGCTGCTCCATTTCCAATCCAGCTCCCTGATAATGGCCTGGGAAAGCAGCAGAAGATGGCCCAAGTGCTTGTGTCCCTGCCACCCACATCAGAGACCCAGAAGAAGTTGCTAGCTCCTAGCTTTGGCCTGGTCCAACCCTGACTGTTGCAGCCATTTGGAGAGTGAACCAGTGAATGGAAGATCTCTCTCTCTCTCTCTCTTTCTTTCTCTAATTCTGACTTTCAAATAAATAAATAAATCTTAAAAAAATAAAAACAAACAAGTAATATATTCTCAATCACTTAACTCTTTTTTTCTGCCACAAGAAACTTTATCAATAACCTGTAAGTAATCAGATAAATTATGCCATTCCTATCTGTCTCCCAGCCTATAAATAAATTCTTCCCTTAGGCAGATCCCTAGGGCCTAGGCACATGCCCCGTGAAATACAGAGGATCAATAAATGGTTAAGTGAGTCCGAAAATTAGAGAATTCTAAATTAATGCTAGGACTTTACTTCCATAATAATACTACGGAGGAGTAGCCAATGATGATTCATTCATTCACCTCTCCTTCAGCTGAGACGTCCTAGGAATACAACTAGCACAGGTTTATAGAGCTTATAGGGGTAGGATTTTTACTAACTCAGTGAACTAAACACTTTCATGGAAATCCTAACTTCTTTGTTGAATACAGGATAATAAATAAAACAAAGCCAAGCCTATGCATGTATATGTGGTGGGGTTTTTTTTGTATTTTTTAACAAAAAAAAAAAGCCCTGCATATATAAATGTATTCAATTTGATGAGTTTGGACATATGCACACACCTGTGAGCCCATGAGTTTTTAAAGGTGTTCTGAGAAGTGTCTGCTTACTCTTTACTGATTTTCTATTAGTATCAGAGAGACTCGCTAGAAAATATGGTACCTCCAAAGTGACCCCTGCTATCTTCAGCTTTGATTGTTTGCAAAGCAATTGGCCATGAGGCTTAGTGTAAGGCATAATTTACCCAAATCTTCAGAAAGAACTCATCTATTTCTTCACTTACATCCTTGTGACTTTGTCTTAGAACTTGAATGCTCATTTAAAATTTATCATCTATGCATATGTTTATAATATTTCAGGGAAAAGGCCTGAACAGAGAACCCCATTACTGTAGCCTCCCATTCAGGTTTTCTTGTCTGACTCAGGTGCCATTTTATATCTGTCAAGCATCTCATAATTAGTTTTTCTTTAAATAGCTTCTGTTTGTGTGTGTTTTGTCGTGTTGCCTTCCCGGATCATCTCATTGTACTTGATTTTATTCGGTGTCTCTCACTTGCAAACAACATTTCCCTTCTAAAGTTCACAGTCTGGTCTTTTCCTTCTTATTTCTCACTGTATTTTCTCTCCTACTACTAATGAGATGGTGATTCTTGATTTATTTTATTTGAGTTATTTATATCATCAGGCCTCTGTTTAATATCAAGTCTGGTTTGGCATTCTTTTCGTACTGAATGATGCCCAAATTAAGTTAGGGAGCAATTCCTAAGACAGCTGGCCTGTGATTCTTCATGCTCTTCTGGTACCCTAAGCACTGGACAGTCTGTTTAATTTTGAAAGTTGATGTAACTAGCTAAGTTCATAGTTTATGTCAGGTTTGACTCAGTAAGTCCTTTCCAGAGTGACTTTGTTCTAAGACTAAATGGGGAGATAGAGTAGGGAAGGAAGAATTAAAGTAACCTAGATGGGGCCGGTGCTATGGGGTAGCAGGTAAGGCTGCTGCCTGCAGTGTCGGCATCCCATATATGTGCAGCTTCAAGTCCCGGATGCTCCACTTCTGATCCAGCTCTCTGCTGTGACCAGGGAAAGGAGTAGAAGACAGCCCAAGTCCTTGGGCCCCTGCACCTACGTGGGAGACCCAGAAGAACCTCCTGGCTCCTGGCTTCCGATCAGCACAGCTCCGGCCGTTGCAGCCACCTGGGAAATAAACCAGTGGATAGAAGACCTCTCTCTCTCTGCCTCTCTTTTTCTCTGTGTGTAACTCTGACTTTCAAATAAATAAATATTAAGAAAGCAATTTAGGTGATGATTGTAAATTCATAGTAAAAAAAAGATTATGAATTGACATGGGACAATTTGATCTCTTTTTAAAATCCTACTCACTTGGCATCAACCCATAGAATATAAGGCAACTATCTTCTACTGTGGGATTCCTAGGGGCAGTATGGTCAATGGAGTAACAAGCAACACTGATGCTAAATCTAGCTTCACCACTCCCATCATTACCATACCCTCAACAAAGAAAACCAACTGGATTGCTTTGACAGAGTCAGGGACAGAAAACCAACTCAAAGAAGCTTACTGTTACTGTGTATTTTGAATAGGCTCTTCAGGGTAGCTAGATCCATGGACTCAAACAATGCTACCCATCTCCACCTATTATTGCCTTTGTATTTTGACTTTTTCTCTCCTACTATATATAATCCAAACTTCACATTCAACCAGCCCTGTGATCCAAAACTGAACAGTCTGTCCAACTACATGACCATCTGAACAAATCACTATGGCCAGGGTAAAGAGATTTTCCAATTGGCTGTGACCAAGGCCTGGACCCACCCTGTGGTCAGAAGGATAGCTCTATGACTGGGGAGTGGGGAGGATGGGAGAGCATAAAATGATGTACTGGGCAACCAAATCCAAAACTAGTCACCAAACTTCCAGTTAGGGAGAACGGACTTAACAAAATAGGAAACAACTCTTTGGTTATAAGGATGATTTCTGTTCAGTGGTAGGAGTCAGTTGACAAAGAACAGAAAGCAGAAACCTCTGAGGGCAATGTTTCTACAGGCCCAAATATAGCCATAGGTGCTTCCACAGATGCCCCACGCTGCCTTGAAGCTGATCTTGTGCCAGCTGCCTGCTCTAAGCAGCAGGATAGACTAAGGTGATAGAGGCCATAGCCCCACAAAGCCCCTAAGTCTTCCTATCTTTTCTTCCTTCTTAACCCTCTCTCCTTCCCAAATGTGGCAGTTTTGTTTTTGTTTGTTCTGTCTTAAACAAAAATGATCATGGGGCAGGCATTTGGCCCAGCAATGAAGGCACCACTTGGGATGTCTTCATCCCATATTGGAGTTCAGTCCCAGCTCTGCTCCCATTCCAGCTTCCTGCTAATGTGCACCCTAGGAAGTAGCAGGGAATGGCTCAAGTACTTGGGTCCCTGTCACCCATGTGAGGGACTTGAATTGGGTTCCAGGCTCCTGGCTTCAGGCCAGTGTTAATTTTTGCATGCATTTGGAGAGTGAACTAATAGATGGGAGATACCTCTCCTCCCCTCCTTGTCTCTCTATCAAAGAAAAGAAATCAATGCTCATAATTAGATTCTCGCTATCCATGCCTATGGTGGTCTCTTCCACACTGACTCTGAGCTTGGCCATGTGCCTTGCTTTGGCCCAGGGTCCAATAACTGTGACACAAGCAGAGACTCGTAAAGGCCTTGGGTACTGTGGACTGCCCAAGAGTTAGGCAATCTAAAACAGGGAAGGATAGACAGAATGATAAAATGAGGACCTCCAAAGGCACCAAATTACATGCAGATAAGTGGGAGCTTTTGAGGCCATGAGAAAAGCTGTAACTCACATACCAGATGAAGTAGATTGTCTTTTCCCTTTCTGCTTATTTAACTTTTATTATCCAGAAATCTTCAGCAAAACCTTGTTTGAATGTTCCAAGCTGTGCTAAACTGGTCCACAGAGTTTTAAATGAAGAGTCTCAGCAATGCTCAAACACAAGTTCATAGGAGAAACAACATCTCTTTCTGGTTATTGGGCTGATGGTGGAGGTAAACATGAAGATACTCTCCCTAGTCCATGTAGTGAGTTCCTAAGGAATAAACACTTAGGAATCACCTCCTACTCAGCCATGTTTGACCAAGTTCTCGGTGAGATCATTGACTGTGTGTCATGGCTGGGGAGACAGGCAGGAGTTGGGATGAAAACCATGTTCCTTTCCAATTTGAAAAAGACACTGAGGTCATCCCTCTGAAGAGTTCATCGCACTCAAACAAGGAAGGGGGAAGGAAGCAGATATATTCCTGAGGTTTCAGAGCAGTGCTTTCGATCTTGGCCTCTGGACTTACTAGGCAGCAGTCCAGTGGAGTGACTGTGGGGAAGCTGGATTTTGAGATGCAAAAGCTCAAGACACTTAGAGCTCAAGGGCAGCAGCCAGGGAGTCAGCAAGAGGGAAGCTTGCCGCTGGTGGGAGGGGGAGGTAAACTCTTTAGAAAAACACTGGGGTGCAGCAGTCTGGAAGGGTCCTGAGAACCAACTACATTACATATGGATATAAATCTGGCCTGGCGGGAAGACCTCTGTTTTATTCAAGGGCCCCAAACCACTCTCTACTGCTCTGAAAAGGTGGAATATATTGTGATCTATGGCTGGGGACAAAAAACCTATATGAATCCCTCCTTTTTAAAAAAGGTTTCAGTGAACAGAAAGCCAGCCTATACAATGGAAATGATTCCTCCTGTAATGAGACCTCAGGAAAGGCAGAGGACGTCAGCATCTCAAACACAGGACGCTGTCTCTCACTCTTGACCGGTTGCTGAGTGTCAGAGCTTTCCTCCCACAAAGCTGCTACCACAGCTGCCAGTGGCTCCTGGCTCACCTCTCTCTGCCACCAGAGAAGGGCCGGCTCTTCCCCAGGAATCTGTAGGGCAAGGAAAACCAGACAAAGGCTCTGCTGACCTGTTGGGGTCGAGTGCCCACACCTGACCCAGACACTGGTCCCGGGGATGAAGGACTTCCATTGATCCAGGTTGGGTCACCTGCCCAGTGCATGGTCCCTCCTAGAACCACACCCTTGGAGGGAGGGAAGAGGGGCTCCTTGAAAAGAAGGGAGCGATTATTTCTTGAAGATGGAAATGAAACACTTCCATATTCCTCAGCCTTCCTTACCAAGTTCTGCTCTTTTCCAGACGATCACTCATTTTTAAATGATTTATTTGTTTACTTACTTATTTATTTGAAAGGCAGAGCAACAGAGAGGGAAAGAGAGACAGAGACAGAGATTTTTCTTCCCAGTGGATCATTCATTTAAGCAGTAAAATGGAAAAGAATAGGAAATAGTCTAATGGCATACAAATGAGATCCATGTCATTCTTTCTTTTCACTTTATCATCCTCCATATGTTGCTTTCATTTTCCCCTGGATGTGTAATAAAAATTGTGAAAATACCAAGGGCTAAAGAAAATTTTAAGCCAGTAGCATTAAAGAGAAACTAATCATTTATTAAGCCTAAATGCGCACATAGAGCGGAAGTCCTTCAAATGAATGATTTCCTGCTCTAGAGGAGCATATTAATCCTGTGTTAACATCCATTTGAGCTACTTCTTGTGGTCAAGTAGAGCTAGAGTTCTATATTAACTTGGCTACTGAATCTTTCTGTGTAAGTCCCACCCCCCTCTTGACTGGTTGAGAATTCTATTTGTTTTTGTCTGTGTCTGTTTGGGCTGCCTTAAGACATCAATTCATAATTAAATACAACCAAGGGAAAAGCCTAGAGTATCAGATCAACCACCATGTTTTCAGTTCATTCATAAACGCTCTAGGTTTAGTTATTTTTAATGAACTTTATTGCAGCATGATTTATAAATAAGACATACTCATTAGGTGGATATTATTTCTATGAGTTTTGACAAATGTCAAAATGTCCATGTGACCAAGGCACGGAACAACCCCATCACCCAAAAGTAAATTCCCTTGTGATCCTTCCTGCTCAGTCTGTCCCTTACCCTCGGCCCCAGGGACCCACGGGTCTGCTCTCCTGTTACTATATCAGTCTCTTCTAGTTTCCCATAAATGTAACCACACAGTTTGTACTGTTGTGTGAGTTTCTTTCATTAAGTATAGTTTATAGTGTACTCGTGATTCTTGTATGTTGTTATGAGTATCAACAGACCATTCCTTTTATGATTGAATAGTATTCCATTATCTGGATATACCACAATTTGTGAATATTTGTTTTTTCTATTTAACTGCTGCTGGATATTTGGGTTGTTTCCAGTTTGGGGATCATGATGTACAAAATTAATATGAAAATTCATCCACAAGTCTTTGTGAGGACTTAGATTTTTATTTCTTTTGAGTAAATAATCAGGATTGGAAGAGCTGGATCATATGGTAAGTGTATTTTTAGCTTTATAGAAAGATGCCACAAGGCCAGTGTTATGGGGTAGCAGATAAAGCTGCTGCCTGCAATGCTGGCATCCCATGGGGTGCCAGTTTGAGCTAGACCCAGCTGTTCTACTTCAGATCCAGTTCCCTTATAATAGCTTGGGAAAAGCAGCCAAAGATGGCCAAAGTATTTGGGCCCCTGCTATCCATGTGGGAGGCCTGGGTGAATCTCCAGACTCCTGGCTTCAGCCTGGCTTATCCCTGGCTGTTGCAGCCATCTAAGGAATGTGGATGGAAGGTCTCTTTAACTCTGACTTTCAAAGAAATAAGTAAATCTTTTTTTAAAGAAATGCACATTTTCCAAAATTATACCATTTTACATTCTCACCACCAGCACCCAAGAGTGTCATTTGCTCCACACTCTTGTCACACTTGCTGAGTTCAGTCTTGAATTTTGACAATTCTAGTGTATGTGTATCAGTACCTCCTTTTAGTTTTAATTTGTATTTCCCTCATATGTGTCTTTCCATGTACTTATCAGCCATCCAAACATCTTCTTTGTGTCACATTATTCTCATGTTTCCTCATTTGGACTCTTCATCATCTCCTGTCCAAAAAGTAAATTTCTAACTCATCTCCAGCATAAAGCAGGCTAATCATATCCTAGCCCTGCTTATAACCCATCCATGGAGCCCTGTTTCCTCAGAATAAAGGTGATGTTTCTCAGCATGACTTTCAAGGCTTTTACCTACTTGGCCCCCATAAGACTTTATTTTTCTTTTTTTTTTTTTTTTTTTTTTGACAGGCAGAGTGGACAGTGAGAGAGAGAGAGAGAGACAGAGAGAAAGGTCTTCCTCTGCCATTGGTTCACCCTCCAATGGCCTCCCATTCTTCTTCTTCCCCACCTTTCTTCCCTGACCCCCACAACCCACACACTGGCACATTCAACTGTAGGCTGTTCCATCATCCTGTCACACAAATTCATGGATTGTGACTTTGTTTTTCCCATCTGGGTTGCCCTTTGGTCTTCTCTCTGTGACAAAAAGTGTTCAATCTTTAAGAATCCTCTTCTATGAAGCCCTCCAACCTCATGAAGTAGAACTGACTGCTGTTTTTGCTCTTGGGTAGCACTCAGTCCAGGCTGCTAAGAAGGTCCTTACCACATTCCACTGTGACGTTTGTTGTGGAGCTGCCTGCCTCTCCTTACTGGAGTTGATCTCCTTAAGAACAGCAATGGTGGGGTGAGTGTGTGGCATTGTGGTTAAAGTCCCTGCTTGGGAGTGCCTGGGATCAAGTCCACTTCCCATCCAGCTTCCTGAGAATGTGCACTCTGGGAGGCAACAGATGATGCTCAAGCGCTTGGGTCCCTGACACTCATGGGAGAGAACACATTGGAGTCCCTGGCACAGACTTTGTCCTGGCCCAGCTTCTCCCTCTTCCTCTCCATCTCCCTCCCCCTCCCCCTCCTCCTCCCCTCCCCCTCCCCCCCCTCTCCCTCCCCCTCCCCCTCCCCCTCCCCTCCCCCTCCCCCTCCCCCTCCCCCTCTCCCCTCACAAATAAAGTTGTTTTTTTTTTAATTTTTTAAATAACAGCAACAGTGTCTTGCTCTTTTATGCATCCTACAGACCCAGCATTAATGCCTGCTTGGTAACATCGATTGAATGTGTGGGTGGATGACTGAGTCAGTAAATGGGCAAAACCAACTTTTAAGCAAACTTTTATCTCTCAGACTCCTGTTTCCTTACTTGCAAATTGAGAGAGCTGGAATAGCTCATGTATAGTATCTTCCAAGTTCTAAGGCTTTAAAAATTCTATGTCTGTATTTTGAAGTCTCATAAATTAGTATATTTTAAAATATATCAAAATTGGATGATTTGGCCGGTGCCGTGGCTCAACAGGCTAATCCTCCGCCTTGTGGCGCCGGCACACGGGGTTCTAGTCCTGGTCGGGGCGCCGGATTCTATCCTGGTTGCCCCTCTTCCAGGCCAGCTCTCTGCTATGGCCCGGGAGTGCAGTAGAGGATGGCCCAAGTCCTTGGACCTTGCACCTGCATGGGAGACCAGGAGAAGCACCTGGCTCCTGGCTTCGGATCAACGATGCGCCGGCCGCAGCGGCCATTGGAGGGTGAACCAACGGCAAAAAGGAAGACCTTTCTCTCTGTCTCTCTCTCACTATCCACTCTGCCTGTCAAAAAAAAAAAAAAAAAAGAAAGAAAAGAAAAAAAAATTGGATGATGGATCAAGTGGTGCTAGTTAGATAATACTGGATTATCATTGGCACTTTAGGGGCAGCATTTATTCACTATAAAGGGATAAGAAGAAAATAGTGGGACTCTTCTCAATTAACTTTGCTAGCAGATGTGATAATGAACTATTTGAGGCTAAATTCATTGCAGCAGCAATAGCATAGTCTCACATTTTCCTATAAAGTTATGTATTTATATTTATATGTTTCATTTTTCCTGCCTCTGTGGTTTTGGGGGAAGATAAAATGCAGACTGAAATCTAGGGAAATGTAGTCTATCACTTAGCTGTATAGTCACATGTGCAACAATCCAGTAATTATTCCTTCAATTATAAGTTGTAGCACACAGAACCTAAAACAACTTGTTTATTCGCATATATCAAGTTAAAACTTTATGATGACTTTTTTCATAGGAATATGATAAATGTAGCTTTAAATAATACAAATAATCTATCACTTTTTTTTTTTTTACTGTAAATTCAGGAGTTTCTATATGATTATCCTGGTTAGAGTCAGACATTCAAATGGTATAAGATAGCTTCTTAACTTCTTTCCAGTATTATAGCATTTGTCAGCTGGCAACTACCAGAGCCAAATCCACAATTTGGATTTCAAATTTAGTACGTGGTAAATCATTTGTAAGACCCAAAATACACAAAGCTGCAACAGTGATGATCTCCTCCCTCAGCTTTTCAGAAAGATCGCAATCACACTGCCAAATTTATTAATTGCTGAATGAAAAGACACCCATGAAGGCATGAGCCCCAAAGGTCTGCCAATACCAAAACATCATCAGGATGGCTGTTTTGAAGCAGACGCTGCTCATGGAATTCCGTAGCAACTATCTTCCAAGACCCCTTCCTGTATTTTAGGAGTTCATGTCCAGATGATGGACTCTGCTCCTCCTCTGACAGTCTGAGTGGGCTTTAAATTGTGTCAATTCTTCTTACTATTCCTGCCATTAGAAAAGACGCTAGCCCAGATTGGAGCCCTCTCTGGTGTCTTTCACTGCCTATAAAACCGAGGTAACAGCCCTGGGAGTCTCCCAGGAGGACTCCTGCAAAAATAGACACAATTGTTTCTGAAACTCCACAGGCTCTCCCAACGAATGAATCTAGTGCATGTAGTGCTTCCAAACAGATTACAGAGAGTGACTCTGTTTTTAAAAATTATTACTATATAGCTATTAAAAAGTATGCAGCCGGCGTCGTGGCTCAATAGGCTAATCCTTCGCCGGGTTCTAGTCCTGGTTGGGGCGCCGGATTCTGTCCCGGTTGCTCCTCTTCTAGGCCAGCTCTCTGCTGTGGCCCGGGAGTGCAGTGGAGGATGGCCCAGGTGCTTGGGCCCTGCACCCACATGGGAGACCTGGAAGAAGCTCCTGGTTCCTGGCTTCGGATCAGCGCAGTGTGTTGGCCATAGCGACCATTGGGGGTGGGGGTGTGTGTGAACCAATGGAAGGAAGACCTTTCTCTCTGTCTTTCTCTCTCTTACTGTCTAACTCTGCCTATCAAAAAAACAAAACAAAAAAAAAGTACGCACATGAAGAATAATTAAAGGTATGAGGACATGGCAAAATGCTCTGAACGCGTTAAGTGAGGAAACCAGGCTACGAAACTGTAGGAATGGAATGATGTCTGTTTTTTAAATTAAGTGTGTGCACACACAGATAAATTTGTGTGTGCATGCATGTATATCATGTATCAAAATGTCAAGCCAAAGTTACCTCTCAACAATGATCTTATTGACAACTTTTATTTACATTTTGATAATTTCCAAATTTACAACAAACACCTATTATTTTATAATAAATTTATTTTTTAAAAATTCACTATAGGGGGCTAGCACTATGGCATAGTGGGTAAAGCTGCCACCTGGGCGCCAGTTCAAGTCCCAGCACCGGCATCATATATGGGTGCCAGTTCAAGTCCCAGCTGCTCCATTTCTGATCCAGCTTCCTGCTACTGTGCCTGGGAGAGCAGAGGAAGATGGCCCAGGTCCTTAGGCCCCTGCACCCACATGGGAGACCTGGAAGAAGCTCCTGGCTCCTGGTTTCGGATCAGCCCAGCTCTGGCTGTTGTGGCTATTTGGGGAGTGAACCAGTGGATGGAAGATTTCTCTCTCTGTCTCTACCTCTCTCTCTCTCTCTCTGTAACTCTGCCTTTCAAATAAATAAATAAATCTTTTAAAAATCATTACAGATGTCTTTAGTTAGCTCCCCTACACTTTTTTTTATCAAAGATTTATTTATTTATTTGAAAGTCAGAGTTACAGAGAAGCAGAGACAAAGAGAGAGAGAGAGAGAGAGAGGTCTTCCATCTGCTGGTTCACTCCCCAGATGGTTGCAACAGCCAGAGCTGGGCCAATCCGAAGCCAGAAGCCAGGAGCTTCTTCTGGGTCTCCCACCTGGGTGCAGGGGCCCAAGGACTTGGGCCATCTTCCACTGCTTTCCCAGGCCATTGCAGAGAGCTGGATTGGAAGTGGAGCAGCCGGGACTTGAACCAGTGCCCATATGGGATGCCAGCACTGCAGGTGGAGCCTTTACCCGCTATGCCACAGTGCTGGGCCCTCCATTACACATTTAAAGTATGATTTTTATCATCACAATGTCTATACAATGTGAGACCTATCTAATTTATTGCTTCACATTGAAAATATCTCCAGTAATCCAGATATCTAAAAGCTGCTAATTTTCTCTGTCTAAAAGAGAGCCAAGAACTAATAAGTTAGCAAAAAAGGAATTTGACAGAAAATGAAAAGTGTTGCTGAGTATGTGGAAAAACTGGAACCTTTGTGCACTGATGGTGGGAATATTAATTGGTGCATCTTTTATGGAAAACAGTATAGCAGTTCCTCAAAAAAAATTAAATAAAGAATGACTGTGCAATTCCAGCTCTGGGTATGCATCTAAAAGAACTGAATACAGGGACCTGAAGAGATACTTACATACCCCAGTTCAAAATAGCCCATAGAGGGAAGCAGCCCAGGAATCCACTGATGGATGAGCGAATGAAGAATATTCCTCAGCCTGACACAAGGAAGGAAATTCTGACACATGCTACAGAATGGTGAACCTTACATGAAATAAGCAGCCGTAACAGGTCAAATACTGTAGGATTCCACTTATAGGTGGTGCCTAGGGTCATCAAGTTCATAGACACAGATGGTAGCATGGTGGTTGCCAGGAGCTGGAAGAAAAGAGGAGTTGCTTACTGGGTGTGGAGTGTGGTCTGGGAAGATAAAAAGAGTTCCAGAGGCTGAGGGTGGTGATGTTGCACAACAGTGTGAAAGTACTTCATACCACTGCAGTGTGCATTTGAAAGCAGTCAAGTATTTTACCACAGTTTGGTTTTTCAGGGCTTATTCATTTGAAAGGCAGAGAGTTACAGAGAGAGAAAGATAGAGATCTTCCACCTACTGGTTCACACCCCAAATGACCGCAACAGTCAGGGCTGGGCCAAGGCTAAACAGGAGCCTGGAACTCAGTCCAGGTCTCCCACGTGGGTGGCAGAGGCCCAGGCACCATCTTCCGCGGCTTTCCCAGGCACATCAGCAGAGAGCTGGATCTGAAGTGGAGCAACCAGGACTTATATGGGATGCCCACGAACCCACTGCCCAACAACGCCAGCCTCATTTTACTGTCAATTTAAAATAATAACTTGTAAAAGGTATTTGAAGGCCGGCGCCATGGCTCAATAGGCTAATCCTCCGCCTAGCGGCGCCGGCACACCAGGTTCTAGTCCCGGTCGGGGCGCCAGATTCTGTCCGGTTGCCCCTCTTCCAGGACAGCTCTCTGCTGTGGGCCCGGGAGTGCAGTGGAGGATGGCCCAAGTGCTTGGGCCCTGCACCCCATGGGAGACCAGGAGGAGCACCTGGCTCCTGCCTTCGGATCAGCGTGGTACGCCGGCCGCACCGGCCATTGGAGGGTGAACCAACGGCAAAAGGAAGACCTTTCTCTCTGTCTCTCTCTCACTGTCCACTCTGCCTGTCAAAAAAAAAAAAAAAAAAAAAAAAAGGCATATGAGTGGCTTTAAAATCAATGTACAAAAGCTCAGGCACTTAATTAACATGAGGCCTCCTCAGGCTGTTTATTAACCAAATCTGGGAAGGTTGACACAGGCCCCCTGAAAGTAAGCAAAAGAAGAAGAGCACAGGGCCTCCAGAGGTTTCTGTGGGTGTGACCACATGGGGTGCTGGGACCTACGAACAGGAGTGAAGGCGGCAGGCTGGTAGGAGTGGTAGAGGTACATTTCAGGGACTATATTTAGAAAGTTTCAAAAGTGTCAGCAAACGTTTCAAAGTTTAGGCCACTGAAGATTAGAGATGGGACTTGAGCACCCTCTTGACTTGCATCCTCTGGTCTGTTTTAACAAAAACCAGGAGGAAAAGAAAGCTAGGCATCAGAAGCAATGTAAAGATAGGTGGCACTGGCCGGCGCCGTGGCTTAACAGGCTAATCCTCCACCTTGCGACGCCAGCACACCGGGTTCTAATCCCAGTTGGGGCGCCAGATTCTATCCCGGTTGCCCCTCTTCCAGGCTAGCTCTTTGCTATGGCCCGGGAAGGCAGTGGAGGATGGCCCAAGTCCTTGAGCTCTGCACCCCATGGGAGACCAGGAGAAGCACCTGGCTCCTGGCTTTGGATCAGCGAGATGCGCCGGCCGCAGCGGCCATTGGAGGGTGAACCAACGGCAAAGGAAGACCTTTCTCTCTGTCTCTCTCTCTCTCACTATCCACTCTGCCCGTCAAAACAAAACAAAACAAAAAGATAGGTGGCAGGCCTATTAAAGGCTGCTCTGTACAGAGATCTGCCATCAAGGAGACCCAACAGGCCAGTCCACTGCAGTGGCTTTCAATGTGGTAAGTCTGGGCTTCAGCAGAAGTCAGCTTGTGAAGAGTCCTGGCAGCTCTGCCAGCCAAGAGTTGGATCACCGGAAATGGACCTGCCCTGGAGTTGAAGGACGCCCAGGTCAGAGCCACAGGCCTTGCTGGCTCTAAGGTGAAAAGCTCTTCATCTGGCCCAGCTTGCAAAGTGACCACCGCTGCTGAGGGGATGGCCAAGTAGAGTCAGCAACGCTGCAGGCAGAACTGTAAATTTCTTGTTAGAGATGCCACCTGCCTTTACCTGGCCAGCTGTCCTCCCAGGCCAGCTAGGTTATAGAAGTCAACAGGGTGCCTTCCCCAAGGAGGTTCACACCTCCCTTAGGATGTACCCCATGTGAAGAGATAGATAGGTCTGGGCCTCTTAACTTACAAGGCCTAAAGCCCAACAGATTATTATCAAGCCCCTTCTGTCAGGTTCTATTTGCCTCTCAATCAGAAACTTAATTGTAGCTTAGACAGCACCTTTCTTAGGTCCTCTAGTAATGACTCTGTCCTTGTTCTAGACCCTGTCTAGCCCACTTGGGGCCTCATTCTTTTGTAATCACAGCCTCTACTCTTACATCAATGACTCTACTCCCAACCTGTGTGCATTGATAGTCCTCTCCCCCACTTAATATTGTATGATTATCCAGAATTTCTCTACAGACAAACCCCTCTACCTGCAAAAGTTGAGTGGCCTTTCTCCCAGTCTTGGTTGGATCAGCTTTAAGCCACGTCCATCAGACAGTCTTCACAAGGGTCCAGAGACACCCCCCCCCATTTCCTCTCCTCTGTGAAGTCCTCTCATTACTTGGTTAATGCCACTCTTAGGATCATTGGTTGCTATTCTCATCCGGTCTTTTATACCACAGTGTCTGTTTAAGTGTTTATAGGAGGTGATAATGGAACAAACCAAGGTCTTCAGCAACCAGGTGGCCAACCAAATGATGCTACAGGGATATACTCGTCTCCCCACCCAGGAAACAGTGGCTTGAGACGTCGCCCCATGCCAGCAAATAGTACCTTGGCACTGCCCCATGTCAGCAGGAAGTAGCTCTAAGGACAGATCATCGTCCCTCTACCCCTCCTGGACTTTTGGGGGCTAATATAATCCCATACAACTCCTGCTTTATAAAAAACAAAAGGGGGGAACGTTAGTAAAATGGCAAAGTCCCCACACCATTCTAGGCTCTAGCCTCCACCGCCATTGCTGGAAGCCAGGCAGCCACATGGCCCAACCACCAGTGTCAGCCCCACCCCCATCCTAATGGGATTCACTGCTCCTACTTCCTTGCCCGCCCCTTGGCAAAGTTTTAAAAGGACTTGTTCCTGAACACATGGCTCTCTCTTTCTCTCCATCTCCTGATCTCTATCTCTCTGTCTCTTGATCTCTCCCTCTGGATCTCTCTCTCATACTCTCCTTCTCCCTCTTTTTCCTTCTTTGCCCCTTCCCTCCAGTCTGTTGGGTTTCCCCCAACAAAACCTTTCCCTTAAAAAAAAATTGCAGAAAAAAAAAATGCAGGTTGGGTTCTTAAAAAGACATAGTTGTTACCCAAAGATTCACCAGTACAGAGAAGCCCCTTCTCTTCGCCAGCACCACACAGTGGTCCTGTACTTTGCACCTGCTTCCAGCTGGCTGTGGGACCTCACCCTTCCGTAAGCCTCACGTCTCGCATTACACCTTCAGCAAAGCATCAACCATGCACCCATCACCACACAGGGCTGCCTCCTCAATCAGGCGTCCCTGAACCAGGGGCTCCTGGTACCTCAGGAGCATCTCGGGAGCCGCTGCCAGCCCAGGCTGGAAGAGGGAAGTTAAAGACACGTGGAGATCACCAACTGTAGTGATTCCCCTGGTAGAAAGGGAATCCTATCTTCTCTCTCCTTCTGGGACCACAGATCTTTCAATATGTGCAGCTCATAGTATTTTAAGAACTCAGGGATCAGGGCCGGCGCTGTAACCTAGCAGGTGAGGCCGCTGCCTGCACTGCCGGGATCCCATATGGCCGCCAGTTCTAGTCCTGGCTGCTCCACTTCCGATCCAGCTTTCTGCTATGGCCTGGGAAAGCCGTAGAAGATGGCCCAAGTGCTTGGGCCTCTGAACCCTCATGGGAGACCTGGAAAGAGCTCCTGGCCCTGGCTTTGGATCAGCGCAGCTCCAGCCATTGCAGCCAATTGGGGAGTAAACCAGCGGATGGAAGATCTCTCTCTCTCTTTCTCCTTCTCTCTGTGTGTAACTCTTTCAAATAAATCTTAAAAAAAAAAAAAAAAAAAAAGAACTCAGGGATCACTTGTTTTGGCTGGTTCCACAACAAGCACCAAGCCATTTGGAGCTGGATGAGGAAGTAGTGGGACCAGGGCATGGGGATGATCAGCTTGACCTTAGGAAATGTCAATGCTGCCTTTCTGGCTGCAAAGCCAGAGACTGGAAAAAGGAAAGAGAAGGTCAAGGTGAGCCTCATCGGTGCTTTTGATGGCTTGGAACATTCCAGTTAAACTGACAGCAGGTGGATTCCTTTTGGGATTTCTCAGGTCAAGTGTGGACAGCACTCCCTCTGCAGCTCTCTCACAGCAGGGACCTCTGGTGTTCTCACGCCCTTCAAATCAGAGCAGCTTTGCCTTCGTTCATTTTAAATTCTGAATATAGCCGGCGTCGTGGCTCAATAGGCTAATCCTCTGCCTTGTGGCGCCAGCACACCGGGTTCTAGTCCCGGTTGGGGCGCCGGATTCTGTCCCGGTTGCCTCTCTTCCAGGCCAGCTCTTTGCTATGGCCCGGGAGTGCAGTGGAGGATGGCCCAGGTCCTTGGGCCCTGCACCCGCCTGGGAGACCAGGAGAAGCACCTGGCTCCTGGCTTCAGATCAGTACGACGCGCCATCCGCAGCGGCCATTGGAGGGTGAACCAACGGCAAAGGAAGACCTTTCTCTCTGTCTCTCTCTCTCTCTCTGTCCACTCTGCCTGTCAAAAAAAAAAAAAAAAAAAAAATTCTGACTATACTTCCCTTTGGAAAACCATAAACAAATATGAAGACACGGGGGCTGGCACTGAGGTACAGTGGGTTCAGCTGCTGCCTTCAATGCTGGCATCCCATTTCCGAGCAGTGGTTGGGTCCCTGCTTTCAGTACAGCTCCCTGCTAGATCCAGCTCTCTGCTAATGCGCCTGGGAAAGCAGCAGAAGATGGCCGGAGTGCTTGGGCCCCTGCCGCCCACGTGGGAGACCCAGGAGAAGCTTTTGGCTCCTGACTTCAGCCTGACCCAAGCCTGACTACGGTGGCCATTTGTGGAGTGGACCAGTGGATGAAAAACCTTTCTCTCTGTCTCTGTCACTTTTTCTTTCAAATAAAATAAATAAATAAAAATAAAAACATGTTTCTTCTTCCAGAGTGGAGGTAAAGGCTGGGAACTCTTCTGATGGGGCAGTTGGGGTTAAACCCTACTTTCACTAGTCCCAGGGCTATCACAGCTGGAGCCTTAATGAGATGCTGTGATAATGTTATTTGTCTCTCAAGAGATAACTTGCTAGCAACAAAGTCAGCGCCCACAGCTTGCAAGTTAATATTTCACCCAGGCCTCACTGCAGTTCTCTCCACTGCTATCTCTTTGTCCAAAATTAAGAACACCTGCCTTAAAAAAAAAGCATAAACGCTCAGTTTGGAAGACCTGGTTCCCAGATCCATTGCTGCCGCTTCCTTTGGTTTGTAACCGTAGACATGTCTTCTAATTCTTTTGAAGCTTAATTCCCTCATGTATAAAAGGTTTGTTAATACCAGCCTTAACCTCCTTATAGGGTTATTGTGAAAATGAAATGAAGTGACACAGCTTTTGTATTTATACTGATGTTAGAAATAGTTATGCTGCAGTGTTAATGCACTGAAATAATAAAGATTTTTACTCACAGGATATCTTACAGCGTAATTTTCCCACGGCCAGATGTTATGAACTGCCTGTTTTTTTCTTTTTTTTTTAATTCATAAAGAATTTATAACACAATCTCATTTCAGTTACATTGAAAGCTCAAGTTTAGGGTGGGCATGGGCACAAGGCTGCTGCTTGTGCACCCACACTCCATGTCAGAGGGCCTGTGTCCGAATATGCCTCTACTCTCCAATCCAACCTCCTGCTAATGCACACGCTGGGAGGCAGCGGTTGATGGCCGAAGTGCCTGGGTCCTTGCCACCCACATGAGAGACCCAGAATGAATTCTGGCCTCGTGGCTTCAGTCTTCAGTCCAACTGTTATGGTTGTTTGAGGAATGAAATAGAAGATGGGATCTCTCACTCTCTCTTTTGCCTCTCAAATAAACGAAATAAACAATAATTTTTAAAAGTGGTTAATTTGGTAGATTTTTACCGTATCTTTTTCTTCAAAGATTTTACTTATTTATTCAAGAGGTAGAGCTACAGAAAAAGGGAGAGATGGAGACAGAGGTTTTCCATCTGCTGGTTCACGCCCCAGTGGCTGCAACGGCCGGAGCTAGGCCAATCCAGAGCCAGGTCTCACAAGTGTGTGCAGAGGCCCAAGCACTTGAGCCATTTTCTACTGCTTTCCCAGGCCACAGCAGAAAGCTGAATTGGAAGAGGAGCAGCTACGACATGAACCAGCACCCATATGGGATGCTGGCACAGCAGGCAGTGGCTTAGCCTACTGCACCACCATGCCATCCCCTACCATATCTTTTTAAAATAAATAGTGTCTCCCAGATGGAAGTTTGGGACTTCCTAGTAACACTAATTTTTTTGTTTTGTTTTTCAAAAAAATCTAACTCAGGACCAATTCAAGTTGCCTGATTAGAGTATTAGAAATCAAAGACAAGTGGCTGGTGCTGTGGCTCAATAGGCTAATCCTCCACCTGTGGCGCTGGTCCCCGGGGTTCTAGTCCCGGTCTCTCCTCTTCCTGTCCAGCTCTCTGCTGTGGCCCCGGAGTGCAGTGGAGGATGGCCCAAGTCCTTGGGCCATGCACCCGCGTGGGAGACCAGGAGAAGCACCTGGCTCCTGGCTTCAGATCAGCGCCGTGCGCGGGCCACTGCACCTTGGCTGAGGCGGCCATTGGAGGGTGAACCAACGGAAAAGGAAGACCTTTCTCTCTGTCTCTCTCTCACTGTCCACTCTGCCTGTCAAAAAATAAATAAATAAATCAAAGACAAGTGCTTATTACTTCTCTAGAATATCCTATTTTGTTCCACTTATTATTCGACTGACTTAGCAAGTAAATTATATCTTTATTTCTCACTCACAAATCAACAGGAATTATAAGTAGGATTTGGACATGCACTAAAAGTATAATTATAGGTGTAATCTAAACTTTAGCAAATACTCAGCAATTCAGGAAACTGCTGGTTACTTTTCCTATTCCCCATAAAATGTCACAGTTTTCAAAAATCTCAGGTGTCTCTGAATTCTTTCAGAAAAGTAAAGTAGTATTGAACTTTACTACATGCCCGTCTGGATATCAATGCACTTGTATTAAAGGAAAATAATGCTGATGAACCTCTAAAAACCCATAGTTTGACACATCTACAGATGCTTGCCTGCTTGACAAGAAACGCGGACACACTCTTGACTTAATTATAACATTGGGCCCAGCACTCCCAACCTGGTTTGAAGGAGAGATTGTCTAGTTCAGTGGAATGACTTCTTTCACAATGAACCATTCATTCACTTGCAATTGCACCAGAAGGAGAGAATTACCAGCTCTTCCAAATAACTTTCTAAACCAAGAAAATTATCCTTTTAGGGGTGAGAAGGACTGTAAACAGGCAGGGCATAGGCATTTGGTCTAGATTAATTGGACCCTGGCCACCTAGGACTTGGCAGCCAGTTCCAAATGGAAGTCTTTTATCTGAGTCCTAACCCGGTGGCTCTCCCCGTTTTTAATGTAAAGAAATCCTTAACACAACTAACACAGCTGACACGAGTTAAGACTTTTCTTGGTTTGCTCAACAAAAGGAGCAGAAGCTGCATGGGCCAAGTGGTCTCCTACCTTCTCATTCTTGACGCCACAGTAGAGACAGGTGTGGAGGTAATGGGAGGAGAACAGCACCTGCTGGCCCTCCTCAGAAGACCTTTTCCTCCAGAATTATCTACTAAACGTTGTTCACCTGCATTGAAGTCTCCTTAACCTAAAACAACTCTTACAATAGTGAGGAACCTGTGATGTTATGTAGCCTTCTTAAACAAAGTTGGCCAGAAGTGTACAGTTGGGAAGAAATGGATTTTTGGATGAAGATGACAGAGTTCTGACCAAAAGAGGCAACTTGTTCTTGGGAGGAAGAACCCAGGTGGAGAAAAGCAAGCTGAGCCTGCCCACCAGTGAGCGGAAAGACCCCAGCCACTCACTACAGCATGTTCCCCACTTTGTGCACATTCCCATACTGTCTGGACACAGAACAAGAACTGCATTCTGTCTACACAAACCTGCTTTTATTATCATATTGTGCTTATGAGAATTGCTTTGCTATTCCCAGAGGTTTTCCCAGGCAAATAGCATTATTGTTTCTATAAGAACATCTAACTCCACCAACAGCACCATTAGTTCATGTCCTAAGACTCTTTAAAACTGTTTGAAAATTCTCACCTTGCTGTCTCCATCAATACTAAAACATTATATCACAATCCATACCCAATCATATGGCAGCCCCGGTCTGAAAGACCTGCCTTAAGCCAAAGTTTCAAGTTCTTAATAAATTTCAACCTTACCTTTTCCCCTCCAAGTCCTTATCAAAGAAGATAGTTCTCCCCTTGAACTTGGCTTTGTTGAGTCAACAGGTATGCTGGTGATATTTGAGAATCCAGCATTTGACATGCTGATACCCATGGGACATTAGAACCAGGAGCAATAATCACTACTTTAATGGATGAAAATGGAATATTTTACAAAGTAATGTGGTGCTTTACAATTTACAAAACATTTTCCCACATATACAAGTACTTCAAAAAGTCTGTAGAAAATGGAATTAAGAGATATGTTTCTTTTGGTGAGAAAAAAATTAAGTACATGTATAGTTTTTTCAAAGCATGCCTTTTTCCATGAACTTTCTGAAGACTTCTTGTATTCTTCCACTAGGCTCACTGAGCACTGTGAGACATAAATGGGTAAATACTAGGATCATGACCACTTCTCGTATTGAGAACACAACCCAAAGGGGTGAGTGATTCATTTGACATTGAACAGCCAATGAAAAATCACAGTAGAATCTTTGGCAGGTCTCATGATTTCAAATGTTGATGGCAACCCAGTAGATTTCATAAGTGCAATATTTAGTACTTAACCAGGAGATTAAGCGTTTTCCTAAATTGTAAAGAACCAAGACATATGACCTTGCTAGGGCTGCTGTAACGAAATGCCATACACTGGATGGCTCAGAACAACAGAAAGGGGTTGTCTCCCAGTTCTGCAGACTGGAAGTTCATGATCACGGTGTTGGCTGGTTGGTTCCTTTTGAGGCTGTGAGGGAGAATCCACCCCTAGTCTCTCCCCTAGCTTCTGGGTTTGGTTAGAAGCTTTTGCTGTTCCTTGCCTTCTGCTACGTTAACCTTATTTCTGCCTTCTTCTTCACATAGTATTCCCCTGTGGGTGTATCTGCACCGATATTTCCCCTTCTCATTAGGACACTGGTTCTGTTGGATGGGCCCACCCTACCTGGAGTGACCTCATTTTACCTTAACTAAGTACATCTACAATGCCAATTTCAAAATAATTACAATTTCCAAATAAGAAATTCTGAAGTACTGGGTTAGGGCTTTTTTTTTTTTTTTTTTAAGACTTATTTTATTTATTTGAAAGTCAGAACTAGAAGGAGACAGGGAGAGACAGAGACAGAGGGAGAAATCTTCCATCTGCTGATTCACTCCCCAGATGGCTACAAAACCAAGTCTGTGCCAAGCTGAAGTCAGGAGCTTCTTCCAGATCTTCCACGTGGGTGGCAGGGGCCCCAGCACTCGGGCCATCTTCTGATGCTTTCTCAGGCACCTTAGCAGGGAGCTGGATCAGGAATGGAACAGCCTGTGCCTCAGGCAGTGGCTTAATATGCTCTGCAACACCAGCCCCTGGAGTTAGAATTCTGAACATAAGAATTTGAGGAGGATATAGTTCAACCTGTAATACTGTGATACAAAAACTTTTTCCAACACTGCAAGTTCCATAGTTCGTAATTGATGCTCATACTCTGGTAACTCCTCCAATGACTGTAAAAGCCAGAGTTGAGCTGATCTGAAGCCAGGAGCTTCTCCCGGGTCTTCCACGTGGGTGCAGGGGTCCAAGCACTTGGGCCATCCTCTAATGCTTTCCCATAGCAGAGAGCTGGATCTAAAGTGGAGCAGCTGGGAGTTGAACTGGTGCCCATATGGGATGCCAGCCCTACAGGCCAGGGCTTTAGCCCACTGCGCCACAGCACTGGCCCGAATTGAATGTATTTTACCTTGTGAAATGGACATGAACCTCTGGGGTGGGGATAGGAAGCTACATTTTGGACGTGGTCTGTTTCTCAAGAGTTCATGTGTTAGAAGCTTGGCCCCAGCTCGCGCCATAGTTCACTGGGCTAATCCTCCACCTGCAGTGCCGGTATCCCGGGTTCTAGTCCCAGTTGGGGTGCCGGATTCTGTCCCGGTTGCCCCTCTTCCAGTCCAGCTCTCTGCTGTGGCCCGGGAGTGCAGTGGAAGATGACCCAGGTCTTTGGGCCCTGCACTGCATGGGAGACCAGGAGGAAGCACCTGGCTCCTGGCTTCGGATCGGTGCAGCCTGTCAAAAAAAAAAAAAAAAAGAAGAAGAAGAAGAAGAAGAAGAAGAAGCTTGGCCCCCAGGGTGGTGATGTTGGGAGGTGGTGGAGCCTGAAGTGGGTGGAGCCTGGTGGAAGGTGATTGCATCATTGGAGGCGCTGCTCTTGGAAAGAATTAATCCAATTCTCCTGGGACCTCAGTTAGTTCTCATGAGGATGGCTTGTCCTAAAAGAGCAAGACTGTTCCTTCTCCATCTCTGGCTTCCTGTCTCATGTGTGCCTTCTCCTTCTCCCATGAGCTCCCAGCACAAAGCCACCCAGCATGATATGGCACAGCCAGGGGCACGCTTTCAAGAACCTGCACCATGTTGTCTGGACTTTCAGCCTCCAACACGGGGAGCTAAACAAACCTCTTCTCTTTATTAGTATCTAGCTTCAGGTCTTTTTGTATAGCAATAGAAAGCAGACAGACTAATACATATATTTTCCATGTACAATAAAAATTTCACATTACCTGTATACACATTGTGCACACATATATGAAACCAACAATTTGTGCACTAAAACTATTTACCCTTACTACCAACAATGCCCTCCAAGTATTCTGTTTCATTTGTTTAAAAGGTTAGTTGTGCACCAGCAAATAGGTTTTACAAGCCACGGACAAATACAAGTTGGAAAAAAAGCCTGACCTAGTGCTCAGGAGTGAAACTGCTAAGTCCTAATATATGCATGGTGAGCTTTATACCAAAAGTGGTTATACCAATTTACACCCCCACCAGGAATGTGCGAGGCCCTGTATCACATCCTCTCCTGTATTTGGTGTTGTCAGTGTTCTTTCTTTCTTTTTTTTTTTTTAAGATTTTTGTTTTATTTTATTGAAAGGCAGAGTTACAAAGAGGCAGAGGCGGGGGGGGGGGGGGCTAAGGGGAAGAGGTCTTCCATCTGCTGGTTCACTCCCCAGATGGCTGCACCAATCTGAAGCCAGGAGCCTGGAGCTTCTTCCGGATCTCCCACGTGGGTGCAGGGGCCCAAGGACTTAGCCATCTTCCACTGCTTTCCCAGGCCATAGCAGAGAGTCAGCATTCTTAAAAGAACAGCTCACTGGTGTTTGCACTAGCAGTTCCCTGAGGCCTAATTAGCTTAGATAGCTTTTGGATTATTTACTTGCCCCCTTTGTGAAATGCCTTTTCCTGTCTTTTGCCCATTTTTCTTTTGAGTGTTTTTACAAGGGAGGAAGAATTCGCATCACATTCAGTAGGATTGCACATTCCACTCAGGGCTGAAATGAGAAGATCATTCCTTTGGGAATGGGCTAGGAGTCAAGGAAATTGATCTGATCTGAGAGGGTGTGGGGGGGACACTGTGGCCTTATCCTCCTGTTTTGCTGTGGAAGCCTTCTGTTTCCCCTAGTCAAGAAGAGACCTGCGCCAGGGATTCTTCCCTCTCTCAGCAAGGCCTGCCACCCTTTTCTGTCTTTCATGAAGGCGTATTAGCTGCTGAAGACAGTCTGAGGTTGGAGGTGGGGACGGGGATGGTCAAGCTTTCTCGTTGACACTGCCTAAGGAACAGAAGCCTCCCTCCCTATTCCCTAGCTCATTTCTTTTTTACCTCTATTCAGTATCTTTTGTTTTTTCTTAGAGAGAGGGAGAGAGAGAGAAAGCATTCCAATTCATTGTTCTACTCCCCAGATGCCCCTGATGGACATTACTGGGCTGAACTTGGAAGTCAAAATCAAAATCCAAGTCTCCCAGGTGAGTGTCAGGTACCCAATCACTTGAGCCTCATTGCTGCTTCCCCAGGTCTGCATTATAGGAAGCTGGAATCAGGAGCCAGAGCCAGGAATCAAACCAAGGAACTCTGAAATGATATACTGACATCTTAACCAGCATCTTAACTGGTAGGCCAAACACCTCCCCCTCAACTGACTGTCTCACTCTTCTGCTCTGGTATTATAGACTCCTATATATGCTAGAGGCTTCTTTTTTAAAAGATTTATTTATTTGAAAGGCAGAGTTTACAGAGAGAGAGAGAGAGAGAGAGAGAGAGAGAGAGAGAGAGAGAGAGATCTTTCATCCCTTAGTTCACTCTCCAAATGGCCACAATGGCTGGAGCTGGGCCCATCCAAAGCCAAGAGCCAGAACCTTCTGGGCTCAAGGACTTGGCCCATCTTCCACTATTTTTCCAGGCACATTAGCAGGGAGCTGGGTTGGAAGTGGCACAGGTGGGAACTCAAAGTGGCACCCATATGGGATGCCAGCACTGCAGGCAGCAGCTTTACCCACTACATCACAGCATCGAGAAGCTTCCTTTGATGTTATTCATGATTTAATCTTGAGCTGCAATTCTGGATCTTTTCTTTCTCAAATCTTATTTTTCTTTGGTATTTAACCCTAGGAGGAAAAAAAACCCTGGTCATTGGATGCTGATAATAATGAACACCCACCAGTGAGCACCTATCATGCCCTAGGCCCAGGTCTATGCAGTGCTGTCCTGTGGCTGTCTCTGAGCCAGGGTGGACCCTGTCTCTCCACGAAAGCACCTCCTAAAGCAAATAAGATTTTCCCATAGTAGCCATGTTCTAGTTGGAGTTTGTGATGTTAACTAAATCAATCATAATATATAGCTACTCAATATTATAAAAATTAAAGGACAAACAGGCTCCTGTAATAATAAAGTTACAACCCAGAACCTGAGGTCAGGTCATGTTTGCCACGTGTCTGATCTGGAGCATGATCTCATCACTGCAAGGCTCACAGCAGCCTCAGTGTTGCTTTGATAACATTGTCCTTAGTAGTGGCCTTGGGCCCTGCCTCCCAGAGCTCCTGCTTCTCAGGTTGGGTTCCTTGGAGCCCTGCTGTTCTGGGGGGAGGGGGGGTAGAACTTTCAAGCTGACATGAAGGCTGTCAGTGTCAGCCCCTAAGACGCCAAAACAATGAGAGCAAGGACCCTGAGCCGGTGGCCAGAGCTCTGGGTGCTCTCTGTTTCAACTAGAGCAGTCTTCTGTTTTCTTTGCTTATAAACACAATCACATGTAAGATTCCTCTTTTATATGCATGCAACTTCCTTTTTAAAAGTGTGAGAGTCACTGGAGCATCTCATCTCAAGGCAAAAGTCCTTAAAACAGATGGGGCTGAAGCTAGAGAGAAAAGGCAAGCGGGCATCTGCCGATGGTTTCCTTTTCCTCAGATGAACATGGAGCTCCCGGGGCAGGCGTTTAGCCTGGCAGTGAGGCGGCCCGCACCCCACATCCCACACCGGGGTGACTGCGCTCCGTTCCCAGCCCTTGCTTCCTGCTAGTGCACACCCTGGGAGGCAGCAGTGAGGGCTCCAGGAGTTGGGTTCCGGCCCTCCACATGGAAGACTTGAGTTCCTTGCTCCTGGTTTTGACCCTTGTAGGCATTTGGTAAGTCAACCAAGTGGAAAAGAGCTCTCTCCATGTGTCTCTCAAAAAAAGAAAGTAAACGCATAGCTCCCAACAATGACACCTTCTTCTTTTCCCCTTCTCTCATTTTTGATGCATGGTCAGAGGTCCAGGAACCCCCACCAGTCGGCATAGTCCTCTAGTTGCTTGTGGTAGCAGACAATGGGCTCTCTCCCCATCATTGCTCCCCTCCTTCACAGTAATGGAGTTTTAGCCCACACATCGCTCCCAACCAGAGACTTCCTTGCGCAGCCTTTCTTAGGATTCAGTGTGGCTAGGACTATGTTCTAACCAACAGACTGGGAGCACAAGTGAAACCTGAAATTCCCACATCATTTGCTTAAAAACAAGTTGTTTGTCAAGAGCTCCTTCCCTCCTGTCCCTTCCCACAGGACACACACTGGCACAGGGATGACCCTGTACCTCCCCTCCCCAGAGCAGACAAAGATGAGTCTGGAATGTGGTAGAGCAGCAAGACAGCAAAGGGCTGGGTCTCTGATGGTGTGTAGCACAGGTGTCTCAGCAGTTGAGGCAGCTCACCTCCGCATGGTTATAAGGCTTGTGACCGATTGCCACATAGATAGTCTGTAAACCCATTCTCTCATAGAATCAGCAGGTCCAATGACTGAGCAAAGTCTCAGAGTCACTGAGATGAGTTTTAGGGTTTGCATGTTTGGGTAGGAGGTAAACATGCTACTTTTGGACTTTTGAGGTCTTGCAATCACTGGATGCTGGGGTTTGGGGTGGGCACATGTTGATACAGAGACTGGGACAGCAGCCTCCTGCTGAGGGTAATTTCTCCCACACTGGGATTTGCAGAGACCACCTGGGTGGAGGAAGGGCAGGGGCAGAAGCCCAGGCCAACCTGACTTTCAGACCCCTGGCAAGCTTCGGGGTCTCTTCTTTGGAGCCTCCTAATCTGGCTCAATCTCTGTTTGCAGGGCAGGATGATGTGCGGAAGGTCTCATTGTGATTTAGTGGCAATGCTGGGCCTAGAACCCAGACATCCTGCCTGATATTCTCATGTTTGTCCTGATTTGCCCCAGATGGTCCCCAGTGGGATGAGGTTTCTGGACCCCTGAGCTGGAGTAGAAGCTGTGTCTCTGAACCACAACAAAATGGTTGATCACATTTTACAATTCAGCATGTCAGCCACACTTGCAGAACAGGGAATAGCAGAGTCTTTGGATCTTGGTCCCTTGTCTGTCCTCATGCCACAGTTCAGATTCCTGCTGGGTCACTGTCCTTCTCTGAGTGGCCACTTTGTGCACCTTCCAGCACACTCTGCCCGCAGCAGACTCAGCTCTCCAGCTGAACCTACTCTTTGCCTTGTCTGGACACAACGTGGAAACAGAGTGGGCAGGAACCCCTTGAATGTCAGCCCATAAAATGCCATGACAGATTGGACAGATGGCTTGGAAGCACCATCTTGTGAAGTCCAGGACAAATGAGATACAAGCCTATGGCTCAATATCTGAAAAAGATCACTACCTCTACCATAGACTGTTAGAGCCACATTGTCAAAACAAATGACTGCAGGGAAGGGCAGAATTCTCCTTAGAAAGCAAACCGCCACAGTCCATGCATTTCTCCATCCACACCTCTCTGGTTGAAAAGAAACAAGAAATCTATCATGGAGTTGCACTTGGGTGCTGTTTGAGAACAAGCAGGGGTGCCTGTGCTGTGGGGCAGCCCCAGCCTGCCGCGCTGGCATCCCATATGGGAGCCAGTTCGAGTCCCAGCTGCTCCTCTTCTGATCCAGCTCTCTGCTATGGCCTAGGAAAGGAGTAGAAGGTGGCCCAACTCCTTGGGCCCCTGCGCTCATGTGGAGACCCGGAGGAAGCTCCTGGCTCCTGGCTTCGGATCAGCTCATCTCTGGCCGTTGTAGTAATTTGGGGAGTGAACCAGCGAAATAGAAGACTTCTCTCTCTGGCTCTACCTCTGTAACTCTGTCCCTTCAAATAAATAAAATAATTCTTTAAAAAAAAATAAGCAGGAATCTCCCATTCTTCCACTGCCTTCTCACGTTCTATTCCTTTTCCCCTTCCTCTTTCTTTTAAAATTCAGATCATTTAGCAGATAAGGGTCACAGATAAAAATAAATCCTCATTCTGAGCTACCTATGATGTCAATATCGTATGCTCAGAGCTCCAGAGTCAACACTCCAGGCCTGCAGACTCGTACATGCAGAATAAAACCCCAACTCACAAGCAGCCCCTGGAAGTTGCGCTGGCCAGGCCCGCAGCCTGACCTTTTCCTGGGGATGTACAGCCAGATTGCTGTTGTCCTTCTGTATCACCTTCCATTCAAAGAAGTCACTGGGATGTGGTGGCAAGCACAGGATGCTAACAGTTCCCTGCACAGGTGAGTATTCCTAACTGTTTCTAATAGAAAGAAAGTGAGGGTTAACGAAAGGAGGCAACAAGACTGAGTGGCGACGTTTCCAGCCAAGTTGTGAGAAAAACCGGGAAGCACACATTTATCTGCTTTTCTGTATCCATCAAAAGGTGACCAACATGCAGAGGGTTAAACTTGTGGGGGAAATAAATTCTGTGGTGTCGACTCAGGACAGAACACATTGGGAAGGCATAATAGAAAAACAGTGCTCTCACTACACTGCGTAACTCCTGCAAATTTGTGGATTTGGGTTAACCAAGGTTGGAATTCCAGAACTCAAGTTACCCAAGTGTGGCGGGCAGGGGAAATTTCTGTTGGCTGGAGGGGAAATCTTCAATGTCAGCATTTGTTTCCATCTGCACTCCACATTTTCATCCAATATGTAAGAAACTTTCTTTCCATTCTCCTATTGATAAGGGGCCCGAGACCTGGCACAGAGGAAGAAGTCTGTATCCACTCGGCTCTCAGTGGAGCCACCAGTCATGCAGAACACCAACTGTGTCCATGCCCATCAGTTCCTACCCCTGACACCAAAAGACAGGGGACACTTCAGGCTGCAAGATTGCACTGCAGGGGCCAGCGCTGTGGCACAGCGAGTAAAGCCATTGCCTGCAGTACTGGAATTCCAGACGGGTGCCAGTTGAGGGCCTGGCTGCTTCACTTCTGATCTAGGTATCTGCAAGGGCAGTAGAGGATGGCCCAAGAGCTTGGGCCCCTGCACCCTCTGGGAGATCCAGAGGAGGCTCCTGGCTCCCAGCTTTGGATTGGCACAGCTCCAGCTGTTGAGGCCATTTGGGGAGTGAAGCAGCGGGATGGGAGACTTATCTCTGTCTCTGCCTCTCTGCCTTTCAAATAAAGAAATAAATCTTTAAAAAAAAAAAAAAGATCGCACTTTACATTTATCACTTTACCACAAGCTGCCGTGAGTCCCCAGCTGGCTGGGTTAAAATGCTCCTTCTCCCCTGTGAGTTGGAAGCCCCTTGAGAGTACAGACTTATTTCTTCTGCAGCTCCCATGGTGCAATGTGTTGGTTATTCTATCAGTAGGAGATCAGCTGGGGAAGCAGAACCATGTGTAAAAATTACACGTTACAGTTGGATTAGATGCTCATGGGAGAAGCTAGGGAGGGAAGGGTACATGATGGAGAATTAGAGAATCAGTTACTGTGTTGTCTCCTGAAGCACTGGTGTGAGGACCAAAGTGTGCTGAGAGATACAGGCAGCCAGGCCCATTCAGTTCCTGGACTGGGGCTGTGGCATTAGAGATGCTGAAATTCTACAGGAAACTATTGCCTTTGCAAATGGTGGTGGGCCTGGGGCAACTGTTGGTCATGGGAAGAATTGTTATGCATGGAATGGGAAAGAGCAGGGGCATGGGTCAGGTCACTGATGCAATGGTTAAGAAGCCACTTGGGATACCCACCTCCCATATTGGAGTGCATGCTTCAAGTCCAAGCTCTGCTTCTGAATCCAGCTACCTGCTAATGCATACCCTAGCTCAAGCACTTGAGTCTCTGCCAACTAGGTGGGAGAACTAGATTGAGTTCCAGGCTCCTGACTTCAGCCTGGATCAGCCGTGGCTGATCTCTCTCTCTCTCTCTCTCTAACTCTGCCTTGGAAATAAATAAATAAATCTTTAAAAAAAAAAAAAAGCACCTTCTCAACTTCCAAATAAATATGTTAAGAAAAGGAACAAGGACAGATTGGAACCCACCAGCACCCTGCATCTGCCTACCACCACATCAAACCAAAGTGGTCTTCAGAGAGAAGTGCCTATTGTTTACTTCCATCTTCCAAATCCTATGCATATTTCTCTTTTGGCCAACTTTAACCCAGAAGTGTGCAGAGAAGGGGCTTCTGGGAAATAGTTCCAAGTAAGCAAATCCATACAGCATGGTACAAAATCAGTACAGGTATGTGATGGTGGCTCATAACTCACCCCGGGTGGTTTTTTTTTTTTTTTTTTTTTTTTTTCAGATAGAGTTAGTGAGAGAGAGAGAGACAGAGAGAAAGGTCTTCCTTCTGTTGGTTCACTCCCCAAATGGCCACTACAGCCGGAGCTATGCCGATCCGAAGCCAGGAACCAGGTGCTTCCTCCTGGTCTCCCACGTGGGTGCAAGCACCCAAGCACCTGGGCCATCCTCCATTGCCCTCCTGGGCCACAGCAGAGAGCTGGACTGGAAGAGGAGCAGCTGGGACCAGAACCAGCGCCCATGTGGGATGCCGGCGCCTCAGGCAGAGGATTAACCAAGTGAGCCATGGCGCTGGCCCCAGGTGGTTTTCAACATCATGGGAAAAGCCTTATCTAGAATCAGAAGACCTCAGACTTCCAGTCATAGTTCTGCCTCTAGAATTGTCTTGGCTGAGCTATTGACCTCTCTGCACCTCAGAAAATAATGGCATATCACCTCCTAGACAGTTTGTGCAGACATAAGGGAGTTTAAATATTAGCAGTGAGCTTCCATAGCTTCCATGGAAAAGTTCTAGAAAACACTAGCTTCTGCAACATGATTTCTCTGCAATTTTCCTACTGTGCATTTAAAGCATGTCTATTTAGAGCTGAGTCTCCTGGCTAGAGCATGGTTTGAAATTAAGAAATTCCAGCTATTTTTTTCTCTAAGTATAATCTTGGTATGCTATGAAATTTGGGGCAAGTCATTAAACCATTTGCTGTCAACATTTCCTGTATAGAGAATGGGAATAATAACATTCTAACAACAGTAATTGCCCACTAGCTAAATCCTTGAAAAAAATAAAGCCCCCGGGGTTTGTTGCGTCAGGCCAGGCAGAGCTGTAGCCAGCTCACCAGAGCAGTGCTCGCCAGGACTTCCAGGGCTTGCCTGGGTCACCTCCTTGGGGTGACACTTAGGGTGATGCGGAACACACTACGGCAACTCTTTTTTTTTTAATTCAATTTTATTATCAAGAAGATGCTTTTTTTTTTTTAAAGATTTATTTATTTATTTACAAGGCAGAGTTACAGAGAGAGAGAGAGAGAGAGAGTTAAGAAGAGACAGATAGATCTTCCCTCTGCTGGTGCACTTCCCAAATGGCCACGATAGCTGCAGCTGGGCTGAGCCAAAGCCAGGAGCCAGCAGCTTCCTTCAGGTCCCCCACGTGGGTGTAGGGGCCCAAGCACTTGGGCCATCTTCACTGCTTTCCCAGGCCATAGCAGAGAGCTGGATCAGAAGAAGAGCATCTGGGACTAGAACCAGTGCCCATATGGGATGCCGGCACTGCAGGTGGAAGTTTAACCTTCTAAGCCACAGCACTGGGCCCACTATGCTAATTCTTGCCCCGTTGCACCTGAGTTGACGCTACAGGGTTTGCTTCCCTTTATGACTTCCCATCAAATACAGAAAAGCAATCTGTTTCCTGATTCTACTCTAATCTTTTGCAGAGCAGTAAAGAGGGGCCTGCTATACTACATCCAGCAGTGGTGACAGGGAGCTGGGGAAAGATGTGGGAGATGGATTCTCGCCAGAGCTGAGGAAGCAGGGCCGAATCCACGCAGCTTCTCTCCCGCCGGACAACTGCTTTCCACAGAGGAGTGGGGAGTTCTGCAAGCAACCACTTCCCAAGACCAAGGTTATGTGTGTGTCTCCTTAAGTAGAAAGAGGATGACCCAATAGCTCTGAAGAACACAAACTTCAAACACACACACACACACACACACATTGGTAGGGTGAGTTATTTGCACAGCAAACAGGAGTTTGGAAAAGAATGCACAATAATATATCATCTTTTGTTTTTCATCAACAATGCATGCTTTCCCAGGTCCCAGTACTTTCATGCCTGTCCTTGATAATTAATATCTGGGGCACTCTCTCTAGCATCTGGAAGTGTCAACCAGAGCCTAGTAGCAAAGGCAAACACGTCATTTGAACAGAAAGTAATACCTCTTGCCTTCAAAGGTGACAAAGCCCAGAGGAGCGCTTTCCACCTAGACTTGCAGCTGTTAGCCTGTGTGTGTTCATAAAAGGGAAGCCTTGTGCTGCCCTGCACTCATTCCCGGCCACGTCCGCGCCCTGGGGGCGTGCCTGGGCAAGCTGGCCAATGGACAGCGAGTGAGGTCTGAATAGTTATATAGAGAGAACATAGTTTGGTATTTTTAAAACCCAGCATAAAAATAGCAGTAAAAATATTTCATGATAAAAATAATCAGTCCTAAGCCCTCTATTAGTTTACCCCTCTCCAAATTGGAGGGCTTTTATGTGACTTACGGCATTTGGGTCCAATGTCATGTTTGTTATGTTTATATAGTAACCAAAAACGCTGGATAAATATTTATGTAGTTACAAAACTTTTAACAGACCCCAAACTTGGAATAATCCATAAGAAAACAAAACACTCCATTTGGGGCAGTTGTAAATCCCCCATTGTCAACATGACTTGGACATCGAGAAGAAAGGACTAAGCCCAAATGGCTCCCATATGTTTGCTGAGAGCAGGCTTGGGGGTGGGCAGAGTAGAAGGGAGAACAGAGGAGGGGACTGCCAGATTGCACCAGGGTCCTGGACCCGCCGGCTGCTAAGGTGCTGAGCATCGTTTTGCGTTTGTCAGCTGTTGCCCGGGGACGCCTGCGAGATAAATGAATAATGGACTCTGCAAGGCTCTTCTTACACTAAACAATTCAGTGCATATGGTTCTGGCCAGTTCTCCAGCTCAGCCTATCTTTTGGTCACCCTGGAAGTACATTTGTTCTTTAGGCCATAAAAGAGAATGGTACACCTTCTAGGAGAGAGTTGAGGCCAACAACTCCGAGAGCCTCAGTCCGCAGGCACGTGACATGAAGATCAGATCTGAAATCTGGATGCAGGATCACCTAGAACAGTACCTCAAATCTGCAGCAGGAGTGGGAAAAAGGAGAATTCAACAAGGCTGTTCCTTTGACTCTGTAAACACCCACACGTGCGCATATTAAAATGGGAATCATCTGAGAAATTTTGCCAGAGAGAAAGCAGAGGATGTGCCCAGGCCTGTGTGGATGAGAAGGTGGCCAGGGGCTCAAAGAGGCCTGAGGGCAGTACACTACACCACAGTTGAAATAGCTGTACTGACCATGCAGGGCTATTGTGGGCATAAAGACAGCAATATTGAAGTGACTTAGCGCAATGCCAGGCACAAAGTGAGCGGTCATCAACGTTAGCTACTACACACCGAGTATCTCCAATCCAAAACTCTGAAGAAGCCAAGATGCTCCAAAATCCAAAACTTCTCCAGCACTCACATGAACACAGTGGACAAATTCTACACCACGAACTTTGTCTCGAGCACAAAATTATCAAAAATATTTTATGAAATTACTTTCAAACTGTGTGTATGAAACATAAATAATTTTCATGTTTAGACTTGGGTCTCCTCCCCCAAGATATTTCATTGTATATAAATGCAAATGCTTCAAAATCCAAAAACATCCAAATTCCAAAACACTTCTTATCCCAAGCACTTTGGATTCTAGATACACAACTTGTATTATTATTCCTCAACTACTGAGACACTGCCTCCCTACCCACATTGCAAGGAAAGAGTGCTAGACACGCTTAGCTGAAAAGACTAGAAAATCAGGCAGAAAATCTTCCCCAAGAGTTTCAACTGGGAGAAGGGATGTTTCTGGCTCTGTTTTCCCCAAAGCCATGGCACAGAGTCAGGGACAGTCTCCCCAAGAGAGGAAGCCCCTCCCTCGCTGAGACTAACAGAAGGCTGACCCCCAGGAACGGTGGCTCTAGGGCCTTTTGGTCCTTAAATAGTTCAAAGCATTTCTTGAAGCTTTGCAAGCAGAGCAAGGAACACTCCATAGAACCTGAAATAGCCTCTGCCAGGGCTGATGGCCAACAGCTGTAGCAACGGCAGCTGCTGGGACCCAACGTCACTGCACCTGACCCCAGGCACGGGAATCCCTGACAAGTGGTCATGAGTGCCTCACATTTTTTATCTGTCTGGATGCCACTGGAAGGGGAAAGGAAAGCCAGATTCTGGTGCCAGACAAGAGAATGTCAGTTCCGGTTGATTTCTCATCCTGTTGCTCCTCTTCTTACCATGGAACCCATGGAGTTTGAGAGAAAAGAATTCTTATCCTTTGGAACTATGAGAAAACTATTTGGTTACCTTGTTTTCAAGACCATTTTCTTTTGTTCATGTTCAGTTATTATTCTATTTATTTGAAAGTTAGAGTGACAGAAAGAGAAAGACAGAGAGAGAGAGAGAGAGAGAGAGAGAGAATCTTTCATCCCCTGGTTCATACCCAAATGCCTGCAACAGTCAGAGCTGGGCCAGGCCAAAACCAGGCATCTGGAACTCCACCTTTGTTACTTGAGCCATCATCTCCTGCCTCCCATGGTGCATTATCAGAAAGCCGGAACCGGAAGCAGAGGAGCTAAAACTCAAATCAGTACTCTGATAGAGGACGCAGTGATCCATTGTTGGTGGGAATGTAAACTGGTGCAGCCACTGTGGAAGACAGTATGGAGATACCTCAGAAATCTGAATACAGACCTACCATACTATCCAGCCATCCCACTCCTGCGAATTTACACAAACCAAAAGAAATAAGTATATAAAAGAATTATCTGTAGCCCCATGTTCACTGCAGCAAAATTCACAATAGCTAAGATATGGAATCAACCCAGATGTCCATCAACTGTTGATTGGATAAAGAAATTATGGTATATGTACACTATGGAGTACTACTCAGCTGTAAAAAAAAATGAAATCCTGTCTTTTGCAACAAGATGGATGTAACTAGAAACCATTATAATTAGTGAAATAATCCAGTCCCAAAAAGACAGATACTATATATTTTCCCTGATCTGAGGTAATTAATAGAATACCTGAAGTGCAATGTATTGGGGTGAAATAGACATTTTGAGATTCGATGATAGTTTACAATCCTTGTCTCTTATGTTGAGGAACAGTTTTTTTTTTTCCTCTTCATACTATTTGTTGAACTCCTTTTTTTTTTTTTTTTAACTTATTTCACAGGTAGAGTTAGTGAGAGAGAGAGAGAGACAGAGAGAAAGGTCTTCCTTCTGTTGGTTCACTCCCCTAATGGCCACTACGGCGGGTGCGCTGTGCTGATCCGAAGCCAGGAGCCCGGTGCTTCCTCCTGGTCTCCCATGCGGGTGCAGGGCCCAAGGACCTGGGCCATCCTCCACTGCCTTCCCAGGCCACAGCAGAGCTGGATTGGAAGAGGAGCAACTGGGACTAGAACCCAGCGCCCATATGGGATGCCGGCACTGCAGGCGCAGGATTAGCCAAGTGAGCCACAGTGCCGGCCCCAGAACTCTAACTCTTTTACTTAGTGTAGTGTATAATCATTAAGTAAACTGAAAATAGATCTTTGGAAAAATTAATAGTGGGAATGTGAGAGGGAGAAGGAAGAAGGGTTGGAGCATGGGTGGGAGGGAGGGTGGGAGGGAAAGTGTCACTATGTTCCCAAATATGTTATATGAATTACATGAAACCTGTATAACTTAAATAAAATTTTAAAAAAGGAGAAAAGCATAACATATTTATAAAAAACAGAAAAAAGTATGTTTATTATAGAAAATATGAAATGTACAAAGTAGTAATTCTACCACCCTGTATGTAACTGCTGTTAACTTTTAAGTTTTTTCCTATTTTTCTGTGCATATATTTATAATATTTCTTTTTTCTCCCAAGTAACAATCGTGAAACTTTTTAGACTTGCCAAAGACTTTCCTAAAAAATTTTCCAATTTCCTTGAAATGCCAGTGAAGCAAGTATGAACTTGTGAAATTCAAATATAGCTCAGAACACTGACCACAGCTTCCAAGAGGGGACTAAACCTGGCACAATGCCTTTTCCACCCTGATAGGAGCTTTACGGACTTGGCCACTTTTTTTTTCCTGGCAGCGGGGCCGCTTTGCAGTGGCAACTGAAGGCTATGAGCATCATCAGAAGTTCTTAACCCTCTTCAGATATTAATCATGCTCCAGATGTTGCAAAAATTCAATGACTGAAAATGCGCACGTGTTTACATCTTCAGCTGCTGTCTCAGGGTCGTGGGGAGTTTTCAGCCTCGTTCTCTTAATCCAGAGCTTCAGTCAGCTCCCGTTGGCAAAGTTCACCTCGTTAGGAACCAAGGAGGCTTCTTATGCTGATGTTTCAGTGTCCTGCGTTTTCCTTTTGCTGCCCCTGTGGTGCGTGTGTTCGGCTGCCAGCTCTCCATGCGTCCCTTGGAGGAGTGTGAGATTCTATTCCGTTCTGATTTGCTTGAAAGCCAGTTTATAATCTTAAAAAGCCCTGTACCTTATAGATATGTAGGCTTCTTGGCAGTATGTGTTCAGAATTGCAATATTTCTCTGTCTGGAAGACCACCTTCTCATTCACCCTTTCTGTGTGTGTGAGCCCATAAAGATAAACGAGTCACTTGGGCGCCCAATATAGTAACTGTGGCATGCGTCACTTCTGACAACTATTTCCTGAACTCCATCCCTGCGAGCTGCACAGAGCTTCAGGGTGCTGAAGGAGGTGCACGTTGGGCAGCAGGAGCAGGCCGGCCGCCGGCCCCTTCCCATGGCTTGTCCACTCTCCCCGACACGGCCCTGTCCAGGAGTTTTACACACTCACTTAACCAGTGGAACGCGTAACGCATTTCTGGAGCCCGATGGATAAATATGGAAAGAACGTGGGAGCGATGTCATGAACCACAATGGTTTTGCACTCTGTGTAATTTGAAGACAAGATCCCTGTGCTTTGTGTGTCACCTCCCATATTACTGCTGTCGCCCAATATTTCGTAACTTGCCAGTGCCCGCATGCAAAAATGGGTTTGTATTAAAAAATAAATGAGAACAGCACATTCTGATGCGGTGTCGTGTATCAGCATTTCCAGAAGTGCCGTCCCCTTTCAGGAAACAAAGGACACCAGGCAGAGCCTACTGATCCCGTTACAGCACCTGGTGAGAAGGGTGAGGCGATGTCAGGAATGAAAGCCAAGCCTTTCTCCTTTGAAAGATCTGAGCGTCCAAAGACGGGCACAGCCGCCCACAGCAGAATGCCCATTCCTTTGACTTCGTGCACCGTTCTTTCCAAGAGGCAGCCTCAATCACTTTCAACCCCAAGAATCAGAAAAGCAGACTGATTATGGTTTCACCCTACAGGGCTTTCTTCCCACCTAACAAGAGAAACGCCAGCGGGCAGGCTGACCTGAACCCTCAGCGGCTCCGGCTCTTCCAGTCCCTCCAACCTCACGCCATACTGGACGCCGTCCCTTGGGCCTGCTGCCTCACCGTGCACCTCTGGGGCTCATGACTCATTTCTGAAGCAGGAAGGAGGGGAAAGGGCCCTACGAGCCAAATGGTCTGCATCCACTTGGAAAGCAAAAGGTTGGCTGCACCGTCAGCAGATTGGTGTCTTCCACTGGTCATGATCGTGCCACGTGATCCCTTGGAATAAGCTTGGAAAGACTGTACTGCTGCTAGTTCTGAAGAGGATGAGTTGCAGCTTAGTCACACACCTCGCACAGCTGCTCTCCTGAAGACACCACTTAGAGAACGGTGGGGACTGCGGGGAGGAGATAGAAGGAGAAGCCTCGTGGCCTCTTGGGAGATGTCAGTGCTGAGACACAGGAATCGCAGATAACCTTGCTATGTGAGGGCAGTTCCAAACGGTTCTGCGCATATGCGAACACTGCTGCAATGGATTTTTAATTCCTCATTATGAATTATGAGAATGTGTTTGAATTAACTGGGGATGGGGGACAATTATATGCGAAGCCTTTAGTGTGAAGCCAGGCTCCAGCAAACATGAGCTAAGTATCTGCTATTATGACTGTTTGCAATGCATAGGGGAGTCATTTTGTACAAAATCAGAGAGGATTTAAAAAATACAACATGGTTTTGATTAAAATAACACATGGGATATAAAAGCACAAGGAACAGAGATAGATATCAAGGCTACCCTGAGAACAAACAGCCTGCTGGGAGGATGTGAGGTTGTGTGTGCCTGAGGCGGACTGAGACCTGACTCTGACCCCATAGCAAGGAAAATATTTGCACAGCAGCGCTGGTATATTTGTGCATGGTTCTTACATGGGAAAACTTACAACTCATACAGAGATGAGCCTTTTTGGTTTTAGTATAATATTCTTTTCTAACTCTGGAAACGTGCCTGAAATTCTTTTTAAAATCTTTTTAAATTTACTTTTATTTATTTGGAAGGCAGAGAGACAGCAGGGGAGGGGAGAAAGAGACAGGGAGAGGAAGACAGATTGCCCATCCACTGGTTCATTTTCCTAATGCCCACATAGCAGAGATGAAGCTTGCCAAAGCCAGGAGACTGGAACTCAATCCGGGTCCCCCCAGTGAGTGGTGGGACCCACACACGTGAGCCATCCCTGCTGCCTCCCAGGGTGTGCATTAGCAGAAAGCTGGAACTGGAAGCAGAGCCAGGACTCGGACCCAAGTAAGATACCCCTAACAATGTCTGATCTGATCTGATGCCCAGAGGCCTGATATTTTATCATGAAGGCCTTAATAGAACATGGAAGTACAGGGGCTAGCGCTGTGGCATAAACCTGCCGCCTGTGGGTAAACCTGCCGCCTGTGATGCAGGCATCCCGTATGTGTTCCACTTTCGATCCAGTTCCCTGCTAATATCTCCCAGGTGATGACCAAAGTCCTTGGGCCCCTGCACCCACATGGGAGACCCAGAAGAAGCTCCTGGTTTCCAGCTTCTGGCTTCAGCCTGGTCCAGCCTCAACTATTGTGGCCATTTGGGGAGTGAACCAGCAGATGTAAGATTCTCTCTCTCTCTCTCTGTCTTTCCCTTTCTCTCTGTAACTCTGACTTTCAAATAAGTAATTTAAGGCCGGCGCCATGGCTCAACAGGCTAATCCTCCGCCTAGAGGCGCCGGCACACCGGGTTCTAGTCCCAGTCGGGGCACCGATCCTGTCCCGGTTGCCCCTCTTCCAGGCCAGCTCTCTGCTGTGGCTAGGGAGTGCAGTGGAGGATGGCCCAAGTGCTTGGGCCCTGCACCCCATGGGAGACCAGGAGAAGCACCTGGCCCCTGCCTTCAGATCAGCGCGGTGCGCCAGCCGCAGTGCGCCAGCCTTGGCGGCCATTGGAGGGTGAACCAATGGCAAAGGAAGACCTTTCTCTCTCTCTCTCTCACTGTCCTCTCTGCCTGCAAAAAAAAAAAAAAAGTAATTAAAAAAAAAAAAAAACTGCAAGTACATCTTAAATGGGTCACATTTTAAAGCCTTCCTCAGTCATCTACACCGCAGTGTAACGACATCTGAAGAAAGCAGGAGGGTATGGCCCTTTATGCTGCCTTCCTCTAGCCTGGCTGGGACTTGCTCCCTCACCCACTGGCAGCTGCACCAATCCTGCCCACCACAGAGTTTCACTGAGTTTGCACCTTCTGCTTGCTGGTATCTGTGACCGTTCCAGCCTCGCTCTTCCCTTCTTCCCCGGAAGGAAGTGTGGTCCACGCCAAATAGCTTCATACTTCTCTTCAGCCAACCCCCTGTGTTGAGTTTGCTTATTGGACTTGCATCTCTGAGTTCAGGGGCCCTTTTTTGGTAACCCCTCCCTGTGTCGCAGAGGGCTGCACAAAGACCAGGTCCTCCATAAACGCTTGTTGGATGATGGGGAAGGTGAGGCAGAAGAGCTGGGGTGCTGGTGTCAGTACAGGGTTGGGGTAACCTTGGATGTGGGGCTGGGTTAAGTCATTTGTTATCTTAAAGGGCATTTTCCACAGAGTCAGCAGGGGCAGGGGGCGGCAAGGGGGTGAAGACATAATGGAAGTCCTTTTTTTTCCCCCAAGATTTATTTATTTGAAGGACAGAGTGATAGAGAGAGAGATGGGAGAGACAAAGAGATCTTCCGCCTGCTGGTTCACTCTCCAAATGGCTGCAACAGCTGAGGCTGGGCCAGGCTGAAGCCAGAAGCAAGGAGACAGGAACTCCACCTGGCTCTCCCACATTGGGCTGTCAGGAACATTAACAGGAATGACTGGATCACAAACTGAGTCAGAAGCGGTGCAGTTCTGTGGTGTAGCGGGTAAAGCTGCCAACTGCAGTGCCGGCATCCCATATGGGCGCCAGTTCGAGACCTGGCTGCTCCACTTCCGATCCAGCTCTCTGCTGTGGCCTGGGAAAGCAGTGGAAGGTGGCCCAAGTCCTTGGGCCCCTGCAACCGCATGGAACACCTGGAAGAAGCTCCTGTCTCCTGGCTTCAGATCGGCCCAGTTACGACCACTGCTGCCATTTGGGGAGTGAACCAGCAGGTAGAAGACTTCTCTCTGCCTCTGCCTCTCTGTAACACTGCCTTTCAAATAAATAAATAAATAAATCTAAGAAAGAAAGCAAGAGTTTATATTTTCCAAGAACAGGCCACACCTGTCTTTTCACTGGCACCCTTCGCTCTGAGTTTGAAGGTTGATGATAGTAGAAAGAATCTTGCAGGTGCTGTTGAGATGTCGGGAAAGAGGTGCTCAGAATGGATTCTCAGCGACTCGGGGGGCCCTGCTTCCCCTGGCGGTGCAGTGAACTCACCCAGCAACCACAGACCCAGCGCCCCACCTGTGCCTGCCACCCCCTGCAGCCCTCAGCGTACAGTGGTGAACAGAGGGACCGCGTCCTTCCTCAAGGAGCTTGCACCCCAGAGGAGAGCACAGACAAGCGGGTAGGACACAGTGCAGGGCTTGTCATGACTGCTGGGAATGCAGAGGGCTGTGGGGAGCCAGCAAGGATTACGCCATCAGAGTGAGTGGCAGGAGCAGAGACACCAAGCGAAGAAAGAGCCTGACGACTTTGGAAACTGAAAGAGGAGCAGTGTCGCTGGAACACAGGGCAGCCAGTAAAAAGCAGATGAGGCCGGAGGTTGGAGGGGTCAGCAGGGCCCGGATCACAGGAGCCCCATCTGTCCTTCCAGGCCCGGCTCCACGTGCTCAAGAGCCTGGAGTTCATTTTGTGGGGAAGCCAGGAGCGAGAATGGAATCAAGGAGGCCGGCAGGAGAGAGCAGTGATGGCAGAAGGGAAGAGAAGCAAATGGATTTGAGAGAAGGGCAGGAGGAGCCATCAGAAGGGCTGTTTATTGGTTGGGTAGGGAAGAAGTAAAGGAAGACTCGAGCTTCCGGCTTGGGCTGCTGAGTGGTGCCAGTCACCAACACAGGAAACAGAGGAAGAGCAAGTTGACGGGGGCAGATGCTGAGCTGATTTGAACACATGGCCTTCCAGGGGCCGGCAGGGCTCAGAAATGGAGAAAGGCAGTAGACAGATGGATTTGTGTGTCTGCAATGCAAGAGGGAGATCTGCACCTGAGGCCTGAACTACTGACCCTCAGCACTGGATACATGGGCAGCTTGGAGTCCTGGGCCCAAACCAGGGGAGAAAAAAAGAATGAGAGGATCCAGGCTGAGGCTAGCCCAGGAGAAAAAAGAAGGCCTCAGCGATGGGCAGAGGCCGAAGGGCTCTCAGGGGAAGATGAACCCACACGCAGATGGGGAAGCAGCTGGGAAAGTAGGAGGTAAAGACAAGAGTGCAATGTTGTGACGTCGAAGAAGAAAAGCTTTTCGAGGAAGGGACAAGCAACAAGGTCAGAAGCCAAGGAAAAAAAGACTCGAGACTGTCCTTGGATCTGGCCATGGCGGGCTGTGGAGGAGTGGCAGGTGGGAACAGGAGGAAGAGGAAAGCGGGATGGTGAGAGTGGACCACGCTCTCCAGAAGAGAACAGGGCAGGCACAGGGGCAGGTTTGGGTCAAGTCGTGTTCTCATTTTGTTGTCATTTTATAAAACCGCAGTCAGTTGAGCGAGTTTAAGTGGCTATGGGCAGGAGAATGTCGGAAGAAACGAGCGCGGGAGGTCGTCCCCAGAAGGCAAAGAGGGGTGAGATCCGGAACCCAGAAAAGATGTCGGACAGAAAGACGATAAAGACACTCACGACTAGAGGATGTGTCTGGTGCCAGGTGCAGCCCTGAGCTTTTGTTATTACCTCATTTAATGCCCACAACCACCCTACTAACTAGGTATTATTATTATTCACCCCTATTTTTAAATGGGGGCCAAAGGGCAGGCATTTAGCACAGCAGTTAAGACACTGCTTGGGGTATCCACATCCCACATCGGGGTGTCTGGGTTTGAGACCTGGCTGTGTTCCTGACTCTAGCTGCCTGCTAACGTGCACCCTGGGAAACAGAGGATGGCTCCCTGCCAACCACAGCTCAGTCCCAGACTGAGTTCTTAGCTTCTGGCTTTGGCCTGGCCCAGACCTGGCTACTGAGGGAATCCAGTGAGTGAACCAGCAGATGTGAGATGGGAGTCTTCCTCTGACTTGCAAAAGAACAAAAGTAAATTTTAAAAAAAGTTTAAAAATTACATGTCAGTGGGGTCGGCGCCATGGCACAGTAAGTTAATCCTCCACCTGCAGCGCCAGCATCCCATATGTACGCCGGTTCTAGTCCCATCTGCTCTTCTTCCAATCCAGCTCTCTGCTGTGGCCTGAGAAAGCAGTAGAAGATGGCCCAAGTCCTTGGGCCCCTGCACCTAAGTGTGAGACCCAGAAGAAGCTCCTGGCTCCTGGCTTCGGATCAGCGTAGCTCCAGCTGTTGTGGCCACTGGGGAGTGAACCACCTTTCCCTCTGTCTCTCCCTCTCACTGTAACTCTACTCTCAAATAAATAAATATATAAAAAAAATTATATGTCAGCATACAAGGGGATTTCAAAAGAAAGTACAAGAAAAATGAAATTAAAAGATAATACAAATGTGAAAAAATAAATAACACAGGCCTGTGTTTAACTGAGGCCCACACAATTCCCACAGCTGCTCCACATCGCAGAGCTGGCACAAGGCAGAGCTGCGCCTGCGCACCATCATGCCAGGAAAGGAGGCAAGGTGGAACTGGATGCAGGTAACTCTCCAGGCTGGGCGGCAGGGAGCTGTGGATTTCGTCATCTGATGGGTTCTATCCCTGTGTGAAGCCAGAGGGGTGGCGGCGGAGAGGCTGCTGGGTATAAGAGGCCACCTGCCGGGGTGAATGGCATGGCAGCGGGGCACCAGAGGGGATGTGTCTCCAGAAGCTCCAGGAAGCCAGGGAGCAGGAGGAGGAGGCAGTAATACAGGGCTGGGCCTGGTCTTTACTTGTCTGCCCTTGTTTTTCCTTCAAATCAGAGCAAGGGCCTACCTTGGAGGAGGACGAGCTGTGGTGCCCAGAGTTCCAGAGAGGAGGAGTCTCTGACTGCCTGCCAATGTCAGTACATGTCAGAACCACAGTCCTGCAAAATTGTGGTGCGACACCCACGTCATGACCGGCCTTGTAAGTTTTCATGGGCTTTTGCAATAACTGTGTAATCTGTATTGGACTTCATTTCTAATACCAACACTCAGTGACACAGCAGTTCTCAGTTTTAAAATGTTGTATTTGTTCTACTGTTCCTTTATTCCTTCCACAAATATTTATCGAGAGTTAGAAGTGGCAGTCAATGCATCCATTGTCCCTGCCTTCCAAAATTGGGGGACACGCCTATTTTTAACTGGACTACATTGAAGTGCCACGAGGTCATGGACTTTGATTGTTGTGTTCACTGCTGTATTCCTACGCCTGAAACAGCACCTGGCTTGTGACAGACACTCAGTAAACCTCTGTTGGATGCAGAGGTGCATTTATGGAGAGGCTGAAAGAGTTCAGGCTTCAGGGCCCCTTCACTTGCACTGTTGCCTTCCATGGCTCTGTAAGAGTCCTACTGTGTGTTCTGATGCTTCTATGCTTTCAAATAAAAATTCAAAAGTAAGATATTTGAAGAACTGAGACCTCTGTCTCTACCCCTAGGTGAAATGATGATACATTTGCCACAGGCAGTTTTGGGATCCAGCTAAAAGGAAGTTGCATTGGAAATATATTTAGTAGGGGATGTGGAGGACATATTTTCATGGCGTAGTTATCATCTGTTATCCCAATATAGGAATGACTTCCAGGAAAACTGACACCTACTGTGAAGACTCCCCGGCACAGGGGCAGATGTGGTCCTAACAGGAGCATGTCCTAGGCTCCTGGGAGAGGCCTCCAAGAATCATTGCAGCTGCAGGCTCCCCCAAACACACATATGCCCTTGGCTCATGCCTGGGTGTCTCCAAGTCCTCAGGGGCTGACGACAAACTGGCTCACACTCGACTTTTCTCTCGCACTCATACACACAGAGTCTAGCTTGAAGCTCATGGTTGGTCCTAGGAAACACACTGAACCCCTGCAGGAAATGGAACATTTCTCTAAATGAGTCTCATGAAAATAGCTGGACAGACCTTTACGAAGGGCAGCTAGCTTCCAGGTGGGCTTTCAGACCTAATCTATCAAATTCCAGCATCCTCTGTAGAATATCCAAACAAATGCTCTCACTTCCCATTGCTGTACAAGCGCAGTCATTGCCTTGGTGACATCTGCATTACATTGGCTGATTTCTGGTGGTTGTCATTCTTTCATTCATTCCACAATGTATTGAGTCCTTCCAACTAGTCAGACCTTGGGGACGAAACACTCGGTGAGAAATGGCCCCTTTCTTCAAAGAGCTTTTCATCTACTGGGGGAGCGAGACACTGGCAATCCCTGGCTCGCGCTGACATTGAGGGTGGTGATGAGCAAGCACTTGGGAGCACTTGGGTGGAGCGCCTACCTCAGCTGGGCGAGTCAGGGAATGCTTCTTGGAAAAGCTGAGTCAACCCCTTGGCAGCGAAGCTGAAGCCCTGAGTGGGAGGGTGAACTGGATCAAAGGTTCCCAGAGCTGGCTGATCATCAGAATCACCTGGGGAGCTTCGTGACTCCCAGCCCCACCCCCGACCTACTGACTCAGAATCAGCAATCTGTCTTTTTGGTGGCGTTTTTGATGCATGAGGTTGGGTAAAGCAGATGACCTTTGTGATTGTGTAGGGAGCTAGAAAGGGGCCCACAAGGCCTGGGATGGCCCTACAGAGGAGAAGGTATGAGAGGGAGGAGGCTCCTTGAAGGAGCCTGGGCCCTTTCAGAGCAATCACTCAGCATCGCTGGCGGCTCCCAGGGCTGCTGGCACACTCAGCCTCCGAAAGCCATTTAGCAGCCTGGTGGCAGGCACAGGGCCAGCCGTGTCACATAGGGGAAGGGGGTATGGGCCTGCATTGTGGAGCAGCAAGGAGGAGACTCGGGCTGCCCTGTGACTCTGCGGGGACTTCGGGCTCCCTGAGGGTCTGCACTAGTCCAACCTCCACTGCCCTGACCTCTTTGTGCCACTTACCTTTTCTAATAACAGTTTTATTTAGCTGTACTTTACAAACCATAAAATTTGACCTTGCAAAGTGTACAATTCAGGGATTTTTTTTTTTTTTTTAGTATATTCGTGGATTTGGACAACCATCACCATTATGTTTTAGAACATTTTCATCTCTCCAAAAAGAATTCTGCACCCATCAGGAGTCACTTCCCAATTCTCCACCCCCACCCCCATCTCCTAGCAACCACCCATCTACTTTCTATCTCTGTAAATTTATCTATCCTGAATATGTCATATAAATGGAATAACACAGTATGTGGTCTTTTGTGACTGTCTTCTTTTGCTTGCATGTTTTTATTTTATCTACTTTTTTATTTGAAAGGCTTGGAGACAGACAAGAGAAAAGAGCTCCCATCTACTGGTTCACTTCCCAAACGCCCGCAACAGCCAGGGATGGGCCAGGCTGAAACCACGAGTCAGAATCTCAGTCTGGGTCTCCCATGTAAATGGAAGGAACCCAACTCCTTGAGCTGTGACCTGCTGCCTCCCAAAGTGCACATCAGCAGGAAGCTGGAGTCAGGATCACAGCCAGAACTCGAATCCCCACGTTCCGATATGGGGTGCAGGTGTCTCAAGTGATGGCTTAATCACAGCATCAAACAAGTGCCCCATAGCATATTTTCAAGGCTTATTTATGCTGTAATATAGAGCAGTACTTTGTTCCTTTGGATGGCTGAACAGTATTCCATTATGTGGCTTATGTTTATCCATTCATCAGCTGATGGACATTTAGGTTGTTCCTTCCTTTTGGCTGTTAGGAATAATGCTGCCATGAACATTTGTGTACAAGTGTTGTGTCAACATAGGTTTTCAATTCTCTTGGATATAAACATAGTGGAATTTCTGGGTCATATGGTAACTCTATTAAACTTTTCAGGGAACTGGTTTGGGGAATGAACCAGCAGATGGAAGCTCTCGCTCACTCTCTCGCTCTCTCGCTCTCTCCATCTCTGTAACTCTGCCTTTCAAATAAATTTTTAAAAGGAACTATATTTTAGACAGTAGTCTATGACTGAAAATATTTTCTCCTGTAAGTCTTCACTTTCTTGATGATGTCCTTAGAAGCATAAAAATGCTGTATTTTTTTTAAGCATAAAATAGAAACTACCTTGACTTCTATGGGAGAAGCAGTTATCAATGGCTGGAGCAACAGAAGTTAGTGGGAAAACAGAAGAGTGTGAGGGGAAGAGTTGAGGTTAAAGCAGCAGCAGCACTGGTGCCCCTCCAAAGCAGCTGCCCGCGTGGTCTCCTGCCAGGCATGGGGCCTTGGGCCCTGGGCCCTGCCAAAGAATGGTCTGGCACCTTTCTCTGCTTCCTGAGCCACCTCAGGCTATTTCCAGGCACAAGATCCTAAGACCAGCCAAGTCCCACAACATGTCCACAGCAAGTCCACGATCACTTTCCATGCAACACCCCAACTACCTCCCAGGGGCTCCCAGGACAGAGTCCAGTTTCTGCATCCCTGCCCCCATCAGGCCTGGCTTCCTCTCAGTCTGGTGGCACCATTCCAGCCAGAGGCCTGGACAAGGACCACAGCCAGAGGCAGCTCAAACACAGAGCCTACCGAGGCAGCCCCCAAGTGAAACTTTTTTTTTTAATGTACCTTTTCACTTTTAAAAGTTTTTAATTTGTTTTCATTATGTGAAAGGCAGAGAGAAAGAGAGACATAGAGATAGAGAGCTTCCATCCATTGGTTTACTCCCCAAATTCCTGCAATAGCCAGGGTTGAGCCAAGACAAAGCCAAAAGCCTGGTGCTCCATCCAGGCCCCCGTGTAGGTGCCAGGGATCCAAGTACTTGAGCCATGATCTTCTGCCTCCCTGGGTACATATTATCAAGAAGCTGGATCAAAAGCGGAATAAATGGGATTCAAACCCATGCACTCATATATGGGATGCCTATGTGACAATTTAACCACTGCACCAAACCACTACATCTAAAATGTTCACTTTGATGACACCCAATCTATTTTTTCCTTTGTCATTTGTGCTTGTGGTATCATATTTAAGAAACCATTGCCTAATCCAAGGTCATGGAGATTTATTGCTGTGTTTTCTTCTAGGAGTTTAATAGTTTACTCTTATATTTAGGTCTACAATCTATTTTAATTAATTTTTACATGGCATGACATAGGGATCCAGCTTCATTCCTTTGCATAAGGATGTCCAGTTGTCACCACATCATTTCTTGAAAAACTATTTTCCCCATTTAATCGTGTTGACTTACTTTTTGAAAATCAGCCATGAGAGGGTGTATTTATGTTTTTCAATTCTACTCCATTGATCTGTATGTCTGCTCTTATTCTAGCACTACAATGTCTTAGCTATTGTAGCTTCAAGGTAGTCTTGAAATTGGGAAGCATGAGTCCTCCAACTTTGCTCTTCTTTTCCAAGATTGCTTTAGTAATTCTGTGTCCTTAGTACAAAGAGTCTTCACAACTTTCATGGAAAATGTGTATTATGAAAAAAAATGCATGGATTTCAAAAATTTTTGCACCAAAATAAGCTTACTTTTCTTTTCTTTTCTTTTCTTTTTATTTTTGACAGGCAGAGTGGACAGTAGAGAGAGAGACAGAGAGAAAGGTCTTCCTTTTGCTGTTGGTTCACCCTCCCATGGCCGCCGCGGTAGGCATGCTGCAGCCGGCGCACCACGCTGATCCAATGGCAGGAGCCAGGTGCTTCTCCTGGTCTCCCATGGGGTGCAGGGCCCAAGCACTTGGGCCATCCTCCACTGCACTCCCTGGCCACAGCAGAGAGCTGGCCTAGAAGAGGGGCAACCGGGACAGGATTGGTGCCCCGACCGGGACTAGAACCCGGTGTGCCGGCGCCGCTAGGCGGAGGATTAGCCTATTGAGCCGCGGCGCCGGCCAAGCTTACTTTTCAATTCCATTTCAAAACAAATTTTTTGATGTTCCTTCATGCATTCAAGTAAATTTTAGGATCATCTTGTCAATTCCTCAAAAAAGGCAGCTGATATTTTGAGAGGGAGAGCTATCGTTTATAGCGATGAAGTCATTTATTCTTGGAGTAGTTTCCCGGGGTCACTAACAGTTCAGACTAGGGAACAGCTATTTACTGTCTATTTGGGACTCATTTTAAAATTCTTCCAGTCAAACAGTTCTACTTTTTTTTTTTTAATGTTTTATTTATTTGAAAGACAGAGTGATAGAGACAGAGAGAGACACAGAGAGAAAGATATTGATTGTGCATCCAGATCCATTCCCGAAATGCCTACAATGGCTGGCTGGCCCGGAGCTGGGCTGAAGCCAGGAGCTCAGAACTTCATCCAGGTCCCCCACCTGGATGGCAGGAATCCAAGCACTGGGCCATCATCTGCTACCTCCTAGGTGTATTAGTAGGAAGCTGGATTGGAAGTGGAGGGGGAAATCCATCCCAGGCACTCTGATGAGGGATGCAGGCACCCCAAGTGGCAGCTTAACCTGCTGAGCTACACTACCTGTCCCAATACTATTTTCAACAGAACAGATACCTCCTTATTTCAAACAAATATTTACCAAATGCTTGCTCTATGCTAGGAATGATTACTCTATCATTTAGAGATCAAATTTGGGAAAGAAATACTGGAAACTTATTGTTAATCAAGTGCTTTCTCAGATAGGTGGTATCTGTCGGGAATTTTCATTCTACTGTTCAGCAAATACCAATCAAGTGTGTGGGGTTTTTTTTAAGATTTATTTGAAGGGATAGATACAAAGAGAGAGAGAGAGAGAGATCTTCCATCAGCTGGTTCACTCCCCAAATGGCTGGGCCAGGCCGAAGCCAGGAGACAGGAGCTTCTTCTGGGTCTCGCATGTGGGTTGCAAGGGGCTGAGCACTTGGGCTACCATCCACTGCCTTCCCAGGTGCATTTACAAGGAGTTAGATAGGAAGTGGAGCAGTCAGGAGCAGCTGGGATTTGAACACATATCAATATTGGATTCCAGCATTACACCCGTGGCTTAACCCACTGTGTTGCAAAGCCAGACCCCAAGCTTTCTTTTAGACGAATAATTTACTATTTTTCTTTTCCTGATTACAATGCTGAATGTACTCATCATTAAAAGTTTAGGAAATCTAGCAATTCCAAAACACAAAATAAAAATTAACCAAAACTCCATGGTATACAGAAAATTACTATTAGCATATTGGTCCAAGTCTCTCAACTCTGTGAGTATAATATTAATAGAAAATATGATGGTTACAGAGTGTCTAGCCTGTTTAAATTCTTCACCTTCATCCACCCAATTTAATCCTCACAATAGCCCAGTAGATTAGATATTTATTTATTTGTTCATTTATTCAACAAATAGTTTTTTCACCTCTATTATTTGTCAAGTCCTTTTCTAGAGGTTTAGGACTCATTAGTAAAAGAAATAAAAAAAAGTCTGTTCTCTTTGAGTTATATTCTAGCACAAAAAATTAATATGAAACAATAAATATGATCAATAGGTTTATTATGTAAGTGAGAGAAGATGTTAAGTGTTATGGAATGGAGAGGGTAGGATAAAGGTGGTCTGGCTTCCTCACTGAGTACTAGGTAAAATTGTCAACCCTGTTTATCTGTTTATCATGATTACAATGCATGCTCTGATTCTGACTCACTAAAGACTATTTCCCCAGCCTCTGGGAATATTAACAACCCTCAGCGCTTAGTCCCCTTGGATGAGGAAAGTCACCTTACTCAAAGATCATTCCAGTTCCTGGGAGAGCCTATAATCAATGATTGATCAACGTGAAGTTCAAAGCCTAGCCCCCTGCTCCACCTCAAGACTACTCTAAAGGGTCCCCGCAGCTTCAGGGTTTCTCACAGAGCCAAGGCCTTGTTGATCACTGCGCTGCAGGCCAACCAAGCTCCTCTGGTATGCAGTCCTGCCTGCCCACAGGTACTGACACTGAGAGCGCATCCTTGCAGGCTTCTGTGCTAATATCTACCTCCAAGTCTCTGCCCTGGGAACTCAGCACAAGACTGCTCACACCAGCAGTGGTCCAAGAAAGTGGATGCTAAGATGGTTTTGGGAATCCAATCACTTATCGTGCAGCCGGCAGTGAGGACTCCATCAAAGGTAACAGGTGGCGTACAGAGCATCTGTAGCACAAGGTAACAGTGAAATTGTTAAAATGTTCACTGATGGTGAACTGAAATGGTTTTCCAGTGGTATGAAATGCTGTAGAGAGTATGACTCGTCAAGTGTTTAAAAAGTATGGGAGAAATAACCACACAGTGCAGTCGCTTTATAAAGGATAATCAACACTTTGAAAAAAAATAATGGAATATTAAAAAAGATTGGTCAGCAACTTAAAAATGGGTGTGAAAGCCAGAAGATCTCCTTGAGTCTCTGGAACAGATGAGGAGAGCCTCTTCTCCTGCACCTGGAGGAAAGGGAGAGCTGAGTGACACCATGCCAGGGAAGGGTAACCTTACAGTCTACACAGCTCTTGCAATGAGGCCCTGCTTAGGACAGAATGGGACCCTGAAACACGGGATATGAATAACCGAGGTGTACCCAAAGAGCTTGAGTTCCAAGGTTGCTCTGAGACTGCAGAAGCAACCCACCTCTCCCAAGTAAGCACTTGTCCTCACACCTTGCTTTAAAGCAATGCAGAGGCATCTCCTGCAGGAAACAGGCATCTCCCGTAGAACCTGCCACCCCCAGCCCACTTGACCAATACACAGGGCAAAGTCACAGCAGAACCTGGCCAGAGACAAGCAGGGCCTATCAAGAGAAGAAAGGGCTTCTAGAGCCTACCAATAGAAGTTACAGAATCTACCAACAGGTGCCAGGAACTGCTGGGAGAGTATGTCTGGGATTATATTCTGAAAGTGTGAAATCAACAAGGACAAAGTGTCAATTTGGAAAAGGGAAAGACCGTCCTTGGAGAGCAGTGTCTCAGGGTGCAATGCCCTGGGAAGATGACACACTGCTAGGATGGCTGCTAGGATGGGAGAAGGGAATAAGGGGCTCAGAGAAGTGGGCCTGCTATAACTGATCCAGTACCTGCAGCAGGAACGCCTACCAACACCACTGGAAGGAAAGCCTACCAAATGACTCATTTCCACCAGAGACCCACAGAATACCCCAAAGCAGGAAGAACTAGCTGTACCAGTGGCAGTGAGAGATTGAAAGAACACCAGTATCACCAAGGGTCTATAGGCCATGGCTAATGGTAAGAGAACTCACTGCAGAGCGAGGCTCACATGTGACAACGGGGATCATAGGGCCCTGAAACAACAGGATCCATTTGTGGCACCTGACCTTCAGAAATCGGGTGGATGTGTTACCATAATGATCAGCAAGGTCAGAGTGGCAGCCAGGGGACCCTGACTCTTGCAGAGTTGAGAGAGTTGACGGGACACGACAAAAAATAACTATGCAAAAGGATTCTGCACCATCGATACAACAACAAGAAATCAAGGATGAACAATCAGGAGGTCAGGGACAGCTGTCTCCGTCAAAAGTCACATGCTCTTGCACAATTTTCAGATAGGGATCACTTTCCAGACTCAGAACACTCATTTCCCTACCACTTCCTCAAAAGGAGTAATGGCCGTTGATTTGGGTAGCCCTGCGCTGGAAAAACGGAATATTCTGTCAAGGACTGTTGGGAATGAGGCCCTAGTTAAGATCCTGAGATCTAAAACATCAGGTCAGAGAAAGTCAGTTAGCAACGAGCAGGAGGCTGGCCCAGGTCTGGTCCACATGGACTCACCAGGTGGTCATTTCCCCTGTCCTAGAGGAGGTAACTGGCAACCAATATACACTGGTTTTTAGCCAATAGAATAAGAGCTATTATACTGGAAAGGCTAAGTGGAACCCCTTGAAAATGTCTTTCCAGCTCCACTCTGCCCTCCTTGAGCCAAGATAGTAAATCAAAAATGATAGCACACATCCCAGAGGGAGGACAGTAACTTTTCTACAAAAGTAACTCCCAAAGACCGAAGGGCTGCAAGGTTGGTGGTCCCTAGCATGTCACTGTTTAATTGCCAGTCTGAACTCTGTCACTGTTAGACCGATCCTGGAGAGTGACAATAGATGACTACAGGCAACCAAGTGGTGAGTAGCCCCATCAGCAGCTGCTGAGCCAGACACATCTTTGCTAGAGAAAATTCACATATCCTCAGATAGGTGGCCAGTGAGTGCATTCTTTCCCATTCATATCAAAAAATCAAAAGCAGTTGATTGACCTGGAATAGTCAGCACAGTCCACAGTCTTGCCTCAGGGCTATGTGAATGTTCCTGCTCTTGGCATAATAGGGTCTCAGGAGACCTGGACTGGCCGGATATTGACGACTTCATGCTAATTGGACCGGCTGCGCAAGAAGTGACTTTGCCTCAGAGGTCTCTGTGACACATGCACTCCAGAGAGTGGAGCAGAGCCCTCTATGTCTGGGACACTTTTAGGGGTCGAGTGGTCTGAGACTTGCTGAGACATATCCCTCAAGTAAGGGACACATTACCTGATCTTGTAGTTCCCATTATTAAGAAGGAAGCCTAACACCTAGTAGGCCTCTTGAAGTTCTAGAGGCAGCATATTCCAAATCTGGGAATATCATTTCAACCTAGCAACACGAGAGCCTGTCATCAATTTTACATGAGACCAAGAGCCAAAAAAAAAAAAAGGAGGCTACAGCCTGTCCAGGCCACAGTGCAAATGCTCTGCTGCTTGGGCCACATGATCTGGCAGACCCTACGTTACTACAGGTATCAGTGTTGGGAAAAACATCATCTGGAATTTATGACAAGTCCCAAAGGGAGAAGTGCAACGTAGATCCACAGGCTTCTGGAGCAAGGCCATGCTATCTGCAGCAGACAATTAAATGCCTTTCTAGAAAGCTCCTGGCATGCTGTTAGGCCCTAATAGAGAGAGAGCATCTGACCATTAAACAAGTAGGCAGCCAGAATTGCTGGCTGGGTTCTGTCAGGGCTGTGGGGTCATAAAGTGAGCCAGCCCCAGCAGCGTGGAAATAATACATCTAGGGACAAGCGTTGTGGTGTAGGGAGTAAAACTGACACCAGCATCCCATATGGCCACTGGATCGAGACCCAGTTGCTCCACTTCCCATTCAGCTACCTGCTAATATGCCTAAGAAAGCAGCAGAAGATGGCCCAAGTGCTTGTGCCCCTGCAAGCATGTGGGAGACCCAGAAGAAGCTTCTGGCTCCTGGCTTCAGCCTAGCCCAGTTGCAGCCATTTGGGTAATGAACCAGATGAAAGATTTCTCTCTCTCTTCCTCTCTCTGTAACTCTTTCTAGTACATAAATAAATCTTTAGAAAAGAAATGGTACATCCAGGATCTAACAGGAGCAGGGCTGCAGGGCATGTGATTTTGATGAGTTGGTGGCCTGTTCACACGTGCCACCCATCCTCACTGTAGCCCCAGCACCTAGCCTTCAGCTCACACTTGTAGTTTCATGGAGATTCCTGGATAACTGGTGCTAAGGCTTAGTTAAGGCTTGAATGGATCCCCCTAAAGGTTCCTGTGATTGGAGGCTTGGTTCCCAGGGTGGCAGTATTAGGAGGTACTGTGGAATCTTTCAGAGGTAGGGCCTAGTGGATGGCCCTTAGATCAGTGAGGGCATGAGATAATTTTCATTCAAGTCCATGATGGGTCTCTTAAGAGGTTTGTTATAAATCAAGCCAGCCTTGGCCGGCGCCGTGGCTTAACAGGCTAATCCTCCACCTTGCGGCGCCGGCACACCAGGTTCTAGTCCCGGTTGGGGCGCCGGATTCTATCCCGGTTGCCCCCCTTCCAGGCCAGCTCTCTGCTATGGCCCGGGAAGGCAATGGAGGATGGCCCAAGTCCTTGGGCCCTGCACCCCATGGGAGACCAGGAGAAGCACCTGGCTCCTGGCTTCGGATCAGCGAGATGAGCCGGCCGCAGCGGCCATTGGAGGGTGAACCAATGGCAAAAAGGAAGACCTTTCTCACTGTCTCTCTCTCTCTCACTATCCACTCTGCCTGTCAAATAAATAAATAAATAAATCAAGCCAGCCCCACCCAGCTCTCCCAGCTTCCTGGTTCAAGATGTGACTGCTTGCTCTGACACAAAGGACCCTCCTGCCATCGCCATCTGCTATTTGCCATCCGCCGTTGGCCACAGGACTCTCACCAGAACTGAGCCAATGCAGATATCCTGCCCTAGAACCTCTGAAACTGAGCTAAACAAATCTCTTTTTCTCTGTAAGCAGCCTGTGTTGGGTACTTTGTTATAGTGATAAACACACACACACATAGTAGGTTATGACAGAGGATGGAGAAACCTGAGTGCGGTTCATGGATGAGTTGACTTGATATGGGGGTACAAGTTGAAAATGGATGGTAGTGCACTATCATGTCATTCAGGGGTGACCCCAAAAGACAAGGTAAGTAGAAATCCTCTCACTGGCAGACCTTCAGGCAGTGAGCTTATCACGCAATTTCTGTGAGAAAAGAAGTAGCTTGCATTTACAACAAACAAGGATTCACGAGTACTGGTGAACAGATTTGTCTATGGCCTTGGAAGGGAAGGATTTGAAGAATGGGACAAAGAAGTGTTTGGTAGAGGCACTTAGCTGGGCATGTGGGAGAGGGCATGCACTGTAAAGATCACTGATTAGCAAGATAATGCCAATGAGGTAGCCTCTACTACAGAAGAAGTGCTAAACACTCCAGTGAGCAAAATGACACAAACAAAGTTAGCCTGCCTTTGTCATTGGCTGCTCTAGTGCTGACATAATGGGCATGTGAGCGGAACAGCCACAGCAGCAGGACGGAGTCTATACAAGGGCCCAACACACAGGCTCCCACTCACCAATGTGGATACAGCTACTGCTGCTGCATGTCCAAGCTACAGCAGGAGATAGAAACTGGTTAGTTTTTTGGTATTTCTTGAGAAGACCTACCACCACCTCCAAGGAGCTGCAATTAATTTTGACAGAAATAGACAGACATTTTGGGAATGGTTTTGCCTTTCTTCCACACAGCAACTCAACCAGCACCACTACCTAAAGGCATACAGAGTGCCTGATCCACAGCAGAGATGCCACCTAATTTTGCATTAGCCCAGCAGACCCAATTAACAGCAAAAGGAGGTGCCAGAGTAGGTCCATGACTATGATGTCACTTATCATACTCCGTGAAGAGAATGATGGAATTGATGGCCGAGAGAATGATGAAATCACCTGCTGAAGCTCCAGCACAGAGGCATGACAAAGATGGGAACAAATATTTTCAATCCGGGAATCAAGAGCTGGAAGAACGACTCCACTTGTCATCACACAATCACCCACGTGGGGAATTTGTGCTCCTTGCCTCTGCAACTTTGGGTGCTGCGGGGTGGGAGGTCTTGGCTTTGAAAGTGGAAATGCTTTCACCAGAGGACACAGAAAACAGTGTCACTGAACAGTGACCTATGGCTGCCACTCAAGCCCATCAGAGCTATTTGTGCCAAGTAAGAACAGCAGATAGGAGAGAGGAATCAACACCTAGGCAGGGCTGATTGACTCAGAGCAGCAAGAGAAGGTGCCACTACTGTTACCTTTTGGGCAACGGAGAACATGCTGCCCCTCATTGGCCCACCTGGGTGATTCTTGGTACTGCCTTATTCGACTCTGACAGCTAATGGACGAAGGCAGCGGCTATGGCCAGAGACGGGCACGCTGACCAGGGAACAGACTCCTCAGGGAAGGTGATTTGGGTCACCCCAACAGGAAAGCCACCTAGAGACTAGTAAAGGTGCCTTTTGTGGGGTATGGGAATCTAGAATTGATGACAACGGGGACCGGAAGATGAGTATCAGTTGCAGCCTTAAGACGACCTGCTGTGGTTCATCTCCCCACTTTCTCCTGCAAATACCTCCTAGGAAAGATACCCCCTGGAACTCTGGAGAAGCTGCTCCCTGAGCTCCCACAGAAGTGGCAGAGCCCAAGGACACAAAGGCGTGGATCCTAATGGACGTGTGATGAACTACCCGATCCCCACCAGGCTGGATGAGCTCATTCCCCCAGCTTCGTGGGAATGCTGCCAGCAGAGTCCTCCTCGAGAACCAAAGAGCTTCCCAGTCCCTTCTCAGGGCTTCTGTCCCCCAGCCACTGTGGAATCAGCGACCCCTCACCCCATGCATGACCTCACTGAAGGGCCTCTCAGCTCAGAGCCCCCCGTGGGGCTGGCTTACGACTGTGGAAAACTGTTCACATTCCAGTTCTGCTTTCTCTTCTCTGCGGGGGCTGACTCCAAGAGCATTCCTTAAGCAACTTCCTGCATGTCAGAGACGGCCTCCCAGGGACGCCACCTGTGCCAGTGGTAGTTGAGCAAAGACTTGCAGGAAGTAGGAAGGAAGGTCATCTCAGACAAATGGGCATCTTGTCCAAAGGCCCTCAGGCAGGCGTGCCAGTGCGGTGAGGAGACAGCAGACAGGGGCTGGCGTTGTGACGCAGCAGTGACGCCAGCGTCCCGCATCAGAGTGCTGAGGTTCAAGGCCACCTCTTCTGCTTCCTAGCCAGCTTCCTGCTAATGCACTGGGGAAAACGGCAAGTGATGGCCCAAATACCTGGGCCCCTGCCACTCCTGTCGGGCTGGCCCAGCCCTGACCAGTGCAGCCCTTTGGGGAGTGAACCAGCAGATGGAAGATCTCTCTCTCGCTCGCTCCTCCCTCTCTCTCTGTAACTCTGACTTTCAAATAAATAAATAAATAAATCTTTAAAAAAAAAAAAAAAAAAGAACAGGATTCCAGAAGTCAAGAGAACGTGTGTGTGTGTGAATGAAGCATGTGAAAGAGCAAGGAGGGCCCACTGTGTTGATTTATGCCCAGAGGCCAAGTCTGACGAAGGCTGAGGGCTGCTGATTGAATTCAGGCAGTGTTGGCAACCTTGGCAATGTTAGTTTCACTGAAGTGTGAGGGCAACAGCCTGGCTGAGCAGATCTCAGCGAGCACACTTTGTCTGCCCTTCCGAGGAGCTTTGTTGCAGAGGAGAGAATAGCGCATACTGCCAGGGCAAGCGCTTAGCAGAAGGCACTGTTCTTGTGACCCATTTTACAAAGCAGGAAAATGAGGCTTAAGGAAGTTGAAGAACTTTCCCAGGTTTACTCGGCTATTCGGTTGTGATTTGAGCACAGTCTGCCTGTGTCTGAAAGCTGAGCTTAGAAAAACCAAGAAAAATAAATCCTTACTGATGGAAACGTACTTTTCCCAAAAATTTCCTCTTCAAACTGATGAAAATCCTTATAGACGAGCATAGGGATTCTTTACTTAAGATGAATTTCTGGAGGAAGATATCCTGCGGCAAAAGACATGCACAGGGTCTGGTGTTGTGGTTAAGCAGGCGAAGCGACTGCTTGGGACCACTGAATCCCATACTGCAGTTCCCGGCTTCTTGCTAATGCACCTGGGAAGGCAACAGACGATGCTCAAGTACTTGGGTTCCTGCCACCTATGTGGGAGACCCGGATGGAGTTCCAAGCTCCTGGCTTCATCTTGGCCCAGTCTCAGCTGTTGCGGGCATTTGGGGAGTGAACAAACAGATGGAAGACCTCTGTCACTCTGCTTTTCAACTAAAGAAATACAGAACTCTTTTAAACAATGTTTTTAAAGGCAAGATCATGTGGCTAGCTTTGGATCCACATTGCCAAGCTCTGCAGAAAGAGTGTAGCCCTTTACACTTCTGCCAGCTACGTACAAAGTCTGTTCTCTACCTCACTGCCAACACTGGGTCATGTCTTTCTCCTTCCTCGATTGCATAAGTGAGAATGATAGCATTGTAGTCAGCGTATGTACAATTGCCAGTTAAATCTGACCATATTATTCAAATCTGTTGCCCAGCAACCTCTTCAGCTTCCGCTACTGTTTATCACTCTTAGATCCAATTGCCCTCACCTGACCCCTCTCATCACAATTACTGCTTATCTCTTCTTGCTGCAACATGTCAGCTTTAGATAGTAAACTGCACGGAACATATAGAAGTTTCAAAGCAATAATTTGAGGGTGGGCTGGCATTGTGGCTCAACAGGTTGGGCCACTGCCTGCAACGCCAGCATCCCAAATGAGTGCTGGTTTGATTCCCAATGGATCCACTACCTACCCAGCTCCCTGTGAACACATCTAAGAAAGCATCAGAGAATGGTCCAAGTGCTTGGGTTCCTGCCACCCACATGAGAAAGTCAGCTGATGTTCCAGGCTCCTGGCTTCAGCCATGGCAGCCATTTGATGAGTGGATCAGCAGGTGGAAGATCTTAATCTCTCCCTCCCTCTCTCTCTTTCTCTCTCTCTCCTTCTCTCTGTAATTCTGCCTTCAAATAAACAAACACATCCTTAAAAATAAATAAATGGGGCCAGCATTGTGACATAGCAGGTAAAGCTGCCTCCTGTGATGCCCTGGCTGCTCCTCTTCTGATCCAGATCCCTGCTAATGTGCCTAGAAAAGCAGTAGAAGATGGCCCAAGTGCTTGGGGCCCCTGTTCCCACATGGGAGACCTGGAAGAAGCCCCTGACTCCTGACTTTGGACCAGCTTAGCTCCCCGGTCATTGTGCCCATTTAGGGAGCGAACCCACAGACTCTGCCTTTCAAATAAATAAATAAAATCTAAATAAATAAGTAAATAAATTATCCAATGGCTTAAATAATTTTACATAATAAATTTACATAATTATTATTTTTAATTACTAAATATTGAATGTCTTCCTAGCTTTCCATTGGTCAGTAAATGTTGATCTACATTGTCACTTTAACAGAATTAATCTCCACTTTATTGTGGATCGTTTAAATTAATCATAATTTTAAATAATTAATAATAACTAAATGAATAAAAATAATTAATTTTTATTTTTATATGCATCATTTAAATTAACTTAATCCACTATTTTGGACTTTTAGGTTATTTGTCAGTTTTTTTGCTGTAACCAGCAAGATCAATAAAATTGTGTAAACATATGTGTGCACTCACCCACTATTTCTCTAGAATAAATTTTAAAGAATTGGGATTACTGGGTCAGAGAGCATGCAAATTTTAAAGTTTTTTCAGATGAATTCCTAATTATCCAAACATTTCCCAAACTACTTCAGCGCCATGACAGAGTTCTAGTTCATTGGTTTTCACTCAACCAACGAACGCTCACCTTCACCCAACAATGTTCATGCTGAAATGAGCAAGAAGTCACAAATTCTCTTCGGATGAATTATTTCCCCAAGCAAGGGCATTGCTTGAGAAGAACAAAGTGAAAACAGCCAACAAATGCAGGGAGAAGAGCTTCAGGTGAAGAAAGCAGAGAAGCAGGTCTGTCTGTGAGGGCAGACACTTGGCTGCGCTTCGGGCTCGAGCAGCAGCAGCCCCAGCGCTCCTGCTGACGCCCTCACCACGTTCACACGTGGCTGTCTGATGGTACTGGAAGAACGGCCGATCAGTGGTGGAGCTGTGGCTGGCACACACAAGCACCTGGTGTCCTCTTAAGAAGACCAAACACGCCGGCGCCGCGGCTCAACAGGCTAATCCTCCGCCTTGCGGCGCCGGCACACCGGGTTCTAGTCCCGGTCGGGGCACCGATCCTGTCCCGGTTGCCCCTCTTCCAGGCCAGCTCTCTGCTGTGGCTAGGGAGTGCAGTGGAGGATGGCCCAAGTCCTTGGGTCCTGCACCCCATGGGAGACCAGGAGAAGCACCTGGCTCCTGCCATCGGAACAGCGCGGTGCGCCGGCCGCAGCGCGCTACCGCGGCGGCCATTGGAGGGTGAACCAACGGCAAAAGGAAGACCTTTCTCTCTCTCTCTCTCTCACTGTCCACTCTGCCTGTGGGAAAAAGAAAAAAAAAAAAAAAAAAAGACCAAACACATAAACAACAGAACATAGGAGCATCAACAAGTACCTCATCCCACACCCTGGACGCCCAAGCCAGCAGGTCAGACAGCGAGCTTGATACTTTTTCCCATGGGCCCTTGCTCTTACTGTCTTCATCTATAACTAATGGCACCATCATTACTTAGCGGCCTAAACAAGACATATCACTCATGACCTCTCCTTTAACTCCAGCATTGAAGCAGCCGGCTATTTGCACCTCTTCTGTCCTCAGAGTATGTTTTCCATCCATCTCCTCATATCCCTGGAGGCAGCCTGCATTGTCTTTTACCCGAGAGACGTGGTCTCTTGCATGTATCTCTCAAAGTTAGTTTGAAAAACTTCTGCTGGCTCCACAGTCTGCAGTGTAGCACTCCCACTCCGCTGCAAGACATCAAAAGCCCTTCCGAAATCTGACCCTGGCCTTACTATGCACCTGCATCTCTGCTGCTCCCCTTCCTAATGCTCCAGATACTTGGATGTCCCCAGCAACTGCCTCTGCAATTGTTCCAGGGTTTTCCCTCCATCATTCTCACTCTATTTCTCCTCCCTTTCTCAGCTTGCTGGATGCTTTCTCGTCCTTAAAGGCCAATGCAAGTATTAAGTCTGTGTAGATTTCTCCAAGCAGAATTAATCATCCTCTCTCCTATGCTCCCATAATAATTTGCCTCTACAGCCAGCGAAGCATTTATCATGGTATTAGATCCACTTCCCCCACCCCCAACAGACTGGGGGTTCACAAAGAATGTAGAAAATGTCTCATTTATCTTTAGATTCCTAGGCCCTAGCCAAATACCAGGCACATACTAGATAATAAATTAAGTCAGAAATAGATTAATGGTAGCTCCTTCTTATTCAGTGTCTTTTATACCATCCCAAAGTGAAGACTTGCTTAGCCAAGGGAAGCATTACTACAAGGCAGAATGGGCAAATTTCTCACTCCCCAGGCATTTCTAGCACCTGTTGAAATTCCACTGGAAATTAATTCTTTGGGGTATGATGCTATCTCTAGCTAAATTACAAATATATGGCGCAGGCATTCAGCCTAGTGGCTAAGAAACCCATATCCCACATCAGAGCCTGGGTTTCATTCCTGGCTCTGGTTCCTGATTCCAGTTCCTGCTAATGAAAACCCCAGGAGGCAGTGGTGACAGTTCAAGCAGCTGGGCTCCCGCCATTCATGTGGGAGATGTGGACTGAGTTCCCAGCTCCCAGCTTTGATCCCAGCCCAGCCTGATTCACTGCGGGCATCTGGATTATAAGCCAGAAGAAAGCTCTCTGTTCCTCAAATATATATATACACACACACACACACACACACAAATTGTAAATAAAACAGCCACCTGCAACAGGAATTGGCAATGGCTAAGTGTTATAGGATCACTGAGAGGAGACAGTTCCAGAGCCAGTTCTGCACCAGGTACCATGGAGGGAAGTACAGGGTGGCACAGGAGTCTCAACAAGGGGACAGAGCTGGATGGTGGGAGCATGGAGGCAGCAGACAAGTCCTTCCCACCTCACAATTTGGGCAAATGCCTTCCCTGTGTAGAGTAATGAGCGCTAGGTTTGATTTCTAAACATATCTGATAAATCTCCTTTTTGCTAGAGTGCCAGAGAATTCTCGGGTAATTTTCCAATTTTAATTCACCTTAATCTGAAATATAAATACATGGCTCGTGGCATTTTTAAGAGGGGTGGGTGTTTGATGAAATAAAATGAATGACATTAGCATGTCACAACTCCAGAAAGGTTTCACATCTCTGGTGTAGAGTTTCCCAGTGAGTGGGAGTTTGATGAACTGAAAAATGAAATGGCTTCCAAATCACTCTGCCCTACTGTGCTGATCTGTGAACACACAACCTTCCCACACTGCTGAAAATCTCCCAGCCCTGGGGTGAATGAACCCTGGGAAGCTGCTACTTGGCACCCACCCAGCAGTTTGAAAAGGGCAGTGAAAGGAAGTGCTCACAGCCTACTGATAGCAGCAGGTTTCTCAGGGAGGTAGAGCTGGGTGGTGGGACCAGCCAAGGCCATTTGCACGGGCATCCAGGTTACCACACAAAAGCCTCCCTGGGAACTCTCAGGACAGTGACAGTTTGGAGCCTTGGGTTCACATTTCACTTTAAAAGAGGCCACCACCTAAATGGGTTGAGATGCTCCTTTCTGGCTCTCGGTAGTCAAAGGTTCACACTGCCAGCAGAAGAGAGGAAAGGGCCGAGCTTGCTTTTAGCAGTAGTTTACCGCAGGGGCTTGACCCTGAGGTAGCATTTGGTCGTACCCTTCTTGGTTGGAAGAAGCAAGAATACTTCTACGGTTCATAACTATATTTCATATTTAATTTTTTCATGTATTTATTTGAAAAGCGGAGATACAAGGACAGATAGGGATAAATCCTCCTCTGCTGGTTCACTGCCCCAATGCCCACAACAACCAGAACTAGGCCAGGCCACGCCTAGGAGACTGGAACTCCATCTAGGTCTCCCAAGTGAGCGGCAGCGACCCAGCCCCTGAGTCATCACCTGCTGTTTTCCAGGTTATCTTAATAGGAAGCTGGAATCAGAAGCAGAGCCCATGGGATGCAGGTGTCCCAAGCAGTGTCCTAATCGCTGTGCCACATGTCTGCCCCTATTCCATATGTTTTAGCTATGGAGCACGTGGATCCCTATATGCAGTTATTCCTTTGGATGTCTATCTTGTGACCTTCCTATTTTCCAAAGAAGAGAGCTCTTGGAATCCATTGGGCCAGGATTCTTCTTCCTTTCAGAGACAACAAAGCAGATGGTGTTGCTGATGTGCAGACACCTTCACAGATGTCCTATGTGGCACAAAGGACTTTTGCAGCTTTTCCTTATAGCCAGAGAATAATAATTGCATTCACTTCTCTGATTTTTTCCTCTTTAAAACTCAGTACAGCTACTAGTGGAAGGAATCAAGGTGATGCAGGGCAGGGCTCTTAAGATATTTTTGCTTTAGGGCCAGTGCTGTGGCATAGTAGGCTAAGCCTCTGCCTGTAGCGCCAGCATCCCATATGGTCGCCAGTTCGAGTCCTGGCTGCTCCACTTCCAATCCAGCTCTCAACTATGGCCTGGGAAAGCAGTGGAGGATGGCCCAAGCGCTTGGGCCCCTGCACCCATGTGGGAGCCCTGGAGGAAGCTTCTGGCTCCTGGCTTCAGATTGGCCCAGCTCTGGCCATCGTGGCCATGTGGAGAGTGAACCAGCAGATAGAAAACCTCTCTCTCTGTCTCTCTCTCTCTCTCTCTCTGTCTGTAGCTCGACCTCTCAAATAAATAAAATCTTTAACATTGTTTTCTTCATTTTAAATTAATTAGTTAATTAATGCAAAAGGTAGAATTACAGAGAGAAGGAGAGAAGAAGAGAGAGAGAGAGAGGTCTTCTACCCACTGCTTCACTCCCCAAATAGCTGCAATAGCTGGGACTGGGCCAGGCTGTGGCCAGGTGCCTGGAACCCATCCAGGTCTTCCTCACGGGTGGCAGTGACCCAGGCACTTGGGTCATCTTCTGTTGTTTTCCTATGCACATTACCAGTGAGCTGGATCAGAAGAGGAGCAGCTGGGATTTGAACTGGTGCTCATATGGGATGCTGCCATTGCAGGCTAAGGCTTAATCCCCCCAACCTCAGAATGTACACCAAAAGGAGTAGAAATCTTGTAGTTCTACCAGGATAGGGGCTCTCAGCCTTGACCTCCCTCTCCTGACACCCTGGGAAGCCAATCTGTCACAAATTCCAGAAATCTACCACCAACAAAATCCTAATTCCTCAATCTCCAAAGGAAATTTTCTCCTCTAGCATTTCAACGGATGTCTTAAACTGCTATGGAAGATTTGGTGGAGTTCCAATGGGCTTGGAAGCTAGTAGGTATGGTAGAAGTGAGTTTAAGGGGCCACCCCCAACTCTGCCCTGAGGGGCTGATGCTGCTCACGTCACACAAGCTCCTGGCTGGAAAAGGTCTTAGGAAAAACCAGAGAATCCCTGAGAACAGAAAGCACAAGCTTCCGTTCGTCCAGGGCATGTCAGTTTGACTTTCCGAGCTGACTAAGTGTGCCGCCCACCTAGCTGCTTGCTGGGGCCTGTCTGGAAAGCTGATTACTCAGAGTTCCCCCCCAGCAGGTAATGAACAAGCAGCAGACACACACGGGCAATCCCTCGAAATCATCCCAAGGCTCCTACCCGGGTCTGCCTGCCTGACGCCCCTATGGAGCTGGGTCGCACAAGCAGTTTCCATGCTGGGTCAACTGAGTAATCCCACGTGCTCTTTGGAATCTGATAATCTCTCTTCCTAGAGCAAGGAAGGCATGGAGTCAGCCCCGAGCGGTGTGGCTCATTCCAGGTGCCTGCTGGCTTCTGCAATGAAGGAACGGCCCTCAGCCCGGTCTTCAGCATTGTCCTCAGCCATCAGGCCCAGGAGGCTCACCATGTTCCCGGGCAGTTGGAGACAAACTCACTAAATGTCCTGTTCTCTGAAGGCTGACCCCTCGGGGAGGGCACCTGCCAAGAGCATTTCTCCTCCGGGTGTCAGGGACAGATGGGGATGCTTCATGATCACAGGCTTGAGTTCCCCAGTGAGAGAGCAGCCTGGCCATGGTCCCAGCACAGAAGGCTGTGATCAGTCTGGGATCTGGCCAGGGCTCAGGTCCCAGGGGCTTGGGCCCTACATGGATCTCAAGGGACTCGAAGTGCTCCATGCTCTCCTGAGAAGCAGCACAGGAGACAGTGGTGAAGACGGCAAATGTGGGAGCCAGCCTAAGTTCAAGTCCTTGCCTCTGTAACAGGAGACAGTGACCATCCCCAGCTCCCAGGGCTAATACTCAGATGTGTAAAGTCTTAGAGCAACAAGCGCTGGCACAGAGTGTGCAGTGTAAGCGGGCGCTGCTTGCATCTTGACCCTGGATTTGCCTCTGGTCTGGGCCTCAACCTCCCCCTCTGCCCCACGCAGCCCCACTCTGCCAAGATTTCTTCCCGGTGCTGGAAGCAGGGGATGCATCCGGCTCTTCCACTGCCCTCCCCCTTCCATTCTTCTAGGCATCCAGAGCTCTCCAGTGTGACGCACGTGCTGGAAGAGTTCCAGCCTCCTTACTCCAGGACTTGCTGGCAGCAGACTCACTTGTGATTTGGTTGAAAAAGCGACTTTTCACCTCCCGCCCTAAGCTGCTAAGGAAAACAGTCAACTCAGCCCAGCTTTACGTGTCTGCCTTTCTCTGGTGACCGTGGGTGACTGAGCAGTGAGCACCGGAGAGGCCCCTGCACGGCGTTCACGGAGCAGACTGCTGAAGCTTGCTTAGGTAAGCAAGAAGGTAGAAATTTGAGGGTCACCAACTCTAAAGCTTCCTATTTGGCCACATGTTCTTCATCCAATCACTTCTTCTATATTCTGTCTTTATAAAACCGAGATTAAGCTATCTCCGAGACCATTTTAAGAAGCTACACTAATGAAAATGATTGCCAAGTGCCTCTCTAAATAGAAGGTACAGTAGGCACCAATGCTTTATGTAATGAGATTCAGTCTTTCTTCCTCCCTTTGCAACCTGAACCAGAGAATCAATAATGTTTTTCTAAGTGCAGTGTCCCCAGGACAGAATGTGAAGCAGTTGCTGAGCCAGGCCTGCCCTTGGAGGAGAAGTGGCCCCTGCCCCCTGGGGCTGGTGTCTTAGGCTAGGGTTGGCTTTGCCTCAGTAACTGCCCATCCCTTCCTGGGATCCCAGCCAAGATGCCAGGGCTGTGCATTTGTCTCCCTTCAGAGGAAGCTTTGTTTAGGGGTTGAGTCTTCACAATGCCCTCTGCCACTCTCACCATTCTGTTTTCTCAGACGTGAACTTAACTATCTTTCATGGAGTACCTATTGTACTCCAGGCACTGTGCTAAATGCATTCACCTACATTATCTTGTTTAATCCTCAGAGCAGCTCTGCGAGGGAAGTGTCATTACCACAGCTATTTTACCTGAGGAAATAGACACCTAGGGGAGCTAAAAGAGTTAGCAAGGTAACACTGAGAATGAGGGGCAGGGCGAGGATTCCAATCCAGCGCTCATTCCTCTCCCACGTTTCCTTATCACAGCTGCCCTACATTCAGATGCTTCCAGTGGGACAGAAAACCAGGCTGCCATTTGAGAAAGCAGTACCTAGAGCATCCAAGCCAGTGGGGTCTTCTGGCTAAGATTCTATAGGCATGGCCACTGCGGACTGTCTGCCTGGGGGGAGAGGGTATGAGAAATGAGGTCCCTCCGCCTTCACCTAGTCTGAGAGCCCTCTACCAGGCCTGTGTGTTGTCACAGCATTGCCTGCAAGCTGCAATGGCTGATCTGAAATACAGAGGATCAAAGCTGTCAGTTCCACCCTGGGCCCCAAGTGCATTGCTCAACATACCCACGTCTGCCAAATCATCCAGGCTGTGAGGGATGCCCACCTGCTAAAGAGGCTTCTTCATGCTTACAGCTCATTTACGTTCAATGCTTCACGTGGTCCCAGACTGTAACAAGCACAAGAGATGCGAGCAAGCCAAGGGAGAAAGAGAACGAGGGAGGAGATCCTTCCACGCTCCTTGGAGTTCTCCATAGAGAAATGAAAGTATTGATTACTAGCCCACAAATCAGCAACTAAGTGGAGCTGCCTACAGATCCATTGATTTTTTAACTTAAAAAAACTGGGAGATAAGGGGGGAGGTCTCTGACCATTTTGCTTGGAGAGCAAGATAGAGACTGTGGGTTTCTACATAAGATCGGTTCCCCTCTTCCCTCCTAATGATAAAATTCCAAGTTTATCTGGCACAATGAGCCTAGCTAGTCAACAGTTTCAAGATTTTCCGGACCCTGAGATCTAAAGGCTTATTATATGTGGAATTTTCTTTTCTTTTCTTTTTTTATTTGACAGGTAGAGTTATAGACAGTGAGAGAGACAGAGAGAAAGGTCTTCCTTCCATTGGTTCACTCCCTAAATGGTCGTTATGGCTGGCGCTGTGCCGATCCGAAGCCAGGAGCCAGGTGCTTCCTCCTGGTCTCCCATGCGGGTGCAGGGCCCAAGCACTTGGGCCATCCTCCACTGCACTCCCAGGCCACAGCAGAGAGCTGGACTGGAAGAGGAACAGCTGGGACTAGAACCGGCGCCCATATGGGATGCCAGTGCCGCAGGCAGAGGATTAACCAAGTGAGCCACGGTGCCGGCCTATATGAGGAATTTTTAAGACCTCTACCTACAAAGAACTGACTCAGATGGGAAGGCCACCCTTTGGTTGTCTCCTTGCCCTTCTCCCACCAGCCTGCTGCCTGGAATGCAGATGTGATGGCTGACCTGCTACAGCCCCCTTGGACTATGAGGTGGCCTTGGGGATAGAATTCAGGGCTATGGTGATGCTGGGGGAAGCCAGAAGCACTTTGGGATTCCTGCTAAGTTCATGGAGTCATCACTCCTGCCCAGAACTGAATTTGTTGGGAATTCAGGTTGTGCAGGATCTGTAGAAGTCTAGGTGTAAGGGCCTTTAAGCTAATACTAAATGAATGCTGGCATGCGGGCTTTCAGTGAGCAGTGTATATTGAGTACTTACCATGTGCCAGGTACTGTGCTAGACATGTGGTCTCTTCTCTCAGGACACCTACCAGCAATTCAAATAGACAGAGATGTGTGCATAAGTGCTCTAACAGAAAGCAGTCCCCTAACCTGGCTTTGGGGAAGGCTGCCAGTGGGACAGGGGGAACCGGACCGAGACCTGTAGGGCAAGAAGGAGTCAGCTGTGTAGAAAGCCAGATGAGGATTTTCTGTAGATGCAATCTCTTTTAATAGGATACAGTAGTCTTTCCAATCAGGCTGCAACCCAGCAGCTGATTCTTACTAAACTTGCAATGATCTTGCCATGATCAATGCTGACAGCCACTCCATCACTGTCCCCACCACAGCTGAGCAGCTCATCTTTTTCTTTTCTTTTTTTAATTAAAAAAAAAAAGTTACTTTTAACAAAGAGGCATCTCCTTGGACAAAAGTGATGTCTGTCTTCTGTTCTATTGATTTATTTATGGGAGAGGTGGAGAGAACAGACCAACATACAGACCTCCCAATTGCTAGTTTACTCCTCAAATGCCTGCAATGACCAGGCCTGGGCTGAGGCCTAAACAGGAATCGGGACTACAATCCAGGTCTCCCACATGAGTGGCAGGGACTCAACTATCTGAGCCATCACTGCCGCCTCCCAGCGCCTGCTTTAGCAGCTCCTGGAGTCAGGAGCTGGAGCTGGGAGTAGAAGCCAGGCACCCCAGTGTGGGCTGTGGCTTGCCCCTCCAATCTTTACTCCCTTCCAGGTTCTAGAATGAGACGGGACATGTGTACGGATCCCACACCAAGAGTTGATTTGGAGAAAGGTCAGACTCTGGTTGTACCCACATGGATTTGCACATTCAGAATGTGGGCCTAGGCCGTGGCCTCAGTGGAGAGGTGCAGCAGGGTGGGAAGCACACTGTGGTCCATGGTCTCCTGGGAGCCAGTTTGACTTTGTCACTCCCAGAACTGATCCCATCTGCTGCTTCTCCCTTCACTGAAGGTCTTGCTTCCATTCAAGAGGAAGCTGTTTTTGGTGATAAGTGACAGAAACCAGCTCAAGCCAGCTTAAGCCTGAGTGCACGGATGGATGGGAAGGAAGGCAGCCATGTCTGAGAAACATCGAAAATCAGAAAGTATCAGGAGTCCCCAAAACACATGGTAAAAGATAAATAGACAAATAAATTTATAAGGCCATGCACCTGGTTTTTTATATGTCTGAGAGGCAACCCAGGCTGAATCTCTCAGTCTCAATTCCAGGTCTTTTGGCAAAGATACTTCCAGGAACCCCTCCTGGAATGAACACCAAGGCCACATAAGAGGCCACAGCAGACAGAGAGCTACTAAGCCACATCTTCAACCATGGGAATGGGAGTGGGCAATACTGGTGACAGAGGGTTGGCAGACAGGGTACCACAGGATACCTGCTCCAGTCTGCACAGGGCAGCCCACAGCCAAGGAGGCCCAGAATGTTCACCTTTCTCCCCTAAACACACCCTGATCCACATATGAGCTGCCTAGCTTCAGCCATTACTGACCTGTCAGACAGATGTCTACTCTGGCTAGAATGTGAGCTCTGTGCAGTGATTGTAACCTGCTTCGTTCCTCCTGTAAGCCCAGCATCTACAACAATGCTTGGCTCCAAAGCAGGCACTCCCAACACTTGGTACATCAAATAATCAAATTAACTCCTCTCTTCTTTTCTATGCCTTCTTGGAACAGAAGGGGAGTGCACAGGAGAGATAATGAAAATAGGATCTTTAGCTCTCCTGAGGGACATTTGTTGGCCTTGACTAACCTGATCCTCAGCCCTCGAATTATGGCTTATGGGGGGAGTAGGCAAGCCTTGACCTTGGAGCCCAGCAGACCCATTCAGTGAACAAGGATCTGTGGAGCACCTGCTAGCGCCACGGCCTACTGCCTTCCAGGCATCAACAAGCCAGTTTTCACTCCTTCTGATTCTCTGATCCTTGGCTCGCCTGTAGCCACTCTGAGTCTCTGTTCGGCACTAGTGGAGCAGATTGTGGGGTTACTGAGTAGACTCAGCCAGGTAATACACAGAACACCTCCTCGTATGTAGTAACTGTCCTCTAAATATTTGTTGACGCTTACAAAACATGGTTGTTGGGTTTTCTGTCATTGTGTTTGAGGAGGGGATTATCACTATGTAATTATAACCTTGCGTTCATGGAGGAGATGGAATGCATTCCTGTAATTATTCCTCACACCAGCACCCTGCCTTCACCTGGCCCCTTTTGTATGATGTAATCTTCCTTCTGTAGCAGTGCAAAGCTTCTGGGCTGTCACCAGGAAGGCATAGATACAACCTGGGTCATCTCCGGGGGACAACTGTGTGTGCCCTGCACCTCAATCACTTCCACGTAGGGTGCCCAGGAGTGGGCTGTCTCTGCCACAGCAGAAGTGGTAAGGTATGCAGGCAAGGGACCTGGGAAGGGTGACCCCCAAACACATCTGAAGGGTCGGGTGGCTCTGGGCAACAACTCATGAGAGACTGAGCTGTGCTTGAGAAGGAGGCAGAAGCTGGGGAGGACGGAGGTAGAGTTAATGAGGCCAAGGTAACCTTGCAAACTCCCGCCGAGGTAAGCATTAGCTTCTGCCCGCCATGAGACCATGGTGATACCCGCATCCCGGGCGCCCCACATGAATAGGAAGAGATCGTGGTTCAGGGCTCATGCAATTGTCCTCCCAAAATGACCCACGCTGTGTGCACAGATTCCTGCCCATGGTGCGGAAGATTTGTACTCCTACAAAGAGGGCACTTTATCCATGCAAGGAGGCCAGTGAAAGCAGGGCTCCTGTGTGAGAAGTGGCAATTACAGGACTCCACTCCACCCCTCCCATCCCCCATACTGACAGGTCAAGGTCTGTCTCTAGGCCTCCTGCCCCCAGGCACTCCCTCCCAGGTTGGCCTCAGAGGACAGTGGCTTGTGTCTGAGGATCATCCCTCTCCCCCACATCCATGTGACAACTGTCCACCCTCAGCAGTGAGGGACACAGTGACAACCTAAACCACATGGAGAGAGGAGGAGGCATTTTTAAAAGCACAGATAATTTCAAAAGACATTAAGCTCTATTCAGGAACACAATCTCCAATCAACAAAATGAAAGAGGAGCATTGGCCCCACGGGGACTGGCTGAAAGGCAGCCTGGTGGGGAGAGTCTTGAGAGCTGGCTTCTCACGCTGGGGGAGGGCTCCCTCCCAGCAATCGACCCCATCCCCGGAGGGCCCAGGCCTGGACCCCATCCCCAGCTACAGGGCTTGGGCCTCCCAGTGCAGAGCGGCTGACAAAGGCTCCCTCACCAGGGATAACAGCAGGGCAGTGCTTGGCTGACAGAATTCTCTGGAAGAAAAAAAAACAACAACAACACTGTCTGAGTCAGCCCTGAGAAATAATTAACTCTCATAATGTTTCCTGGAGGCCCAAAGGGCTGAGTGCTGAAGACACAGAGAGTGCGGAAGCAGGCCCTGCTGCTGACGGGGACGGACGATGCGGGCAGCCAGGCCTGCGCCACCTCGGCTCGCTCACACCTGCTCTCTGGACCACAAGACGGTTCTGGGGGGGATGAGGGGGATGCTGACTTTTGTAGACACACCTCCTGGAGAGGCGTGTAAGGCAGACGGTGAAGCAGTGTGGTGTCCAGGACTCAAAGAAGACGCAACTAGAAGAGGGGCCCCATGCCACCTGGGTAATCTGACGGACGCGTTGGGACACCTGGCATGAGAGCTGGTCCCTTGAGCCCAGGCCAATCACCTGGCTTGTTTAAATCAGGCATGCAAAGCGACCACAGCGTACCTGGGATTTCTTCATAGCGGGTCTCTCTTCTAAGAAGCCTGCAGGGCCCCCTGGCTATGGCTCTGGAGCTGCGGTTGAATTCCTCCTCTTTCATTGCTCTCTGTTCCAAAGTCAAAACTTCTCATCCTCATTTCGCATGCAGCAAGGTCATGACACAGGTCACAGGCGAGCCTGCTAGATAACAGCACGGGGTGTGCACAGACTCAGAGCGGCAGCCCAGGATGTGAAACCCCCCTGGGACCTCCGCCTCATGCACAGAATGACTGCAGAGACCGAAGATAATCAGGGAGTGGCAGACTCGGTGCGAGGATTCTCTAAGACAGATGTCGCTGGTGCAGGGGCACACTGTGACATGCTGACTCAGCAGAGGGCAAACTTGTCCTGTAAAGGGAGAGAGAAAATAGTCAATTAGGCTTTAAGGACCAAATACTGTAACTTTCAAATATTCTTATTTGTTGCTATTTTTTGTTTTATCTGTTGTTAATTTTCTAAAAACTGCAGTAAGACATACATAAAACAAAAGTGGCCATTCAAATCATTAAGTGTACAGTTTAGGGTATTATTTTTATTATTTGAAAGGCAGAGAGACAGAGATATGGACAGAGAATGAGCAAGTTCCCATCTGCTGGCCCACTCCCCAGTGTGTACAATGGCCCCGGCTGGTCACCTGTCACCTCTCAGGGTCTGTATTAGCAGGAAGCTGGAACTGACAGCAGAACTGGGACTGAAACCCAGGTAATCTGAAATGGCACACAGGTGTCTTAACCTGTGCCTTACCTCTAGGCCAAACACAATCCTAGTGTGTTACCTTTATTTAAAGAGTTCAAAGAGGGGCCGGTGCCGTGGCTCACTTGGTTGATCCTCCGCCTGTGGCGCCAGCATCCCATATGGATGCCGGGTTCTGGTCCTGGTTGCTCCTCTTCCGGTCCAGCTCTCTGCTGTGGCCTGGGAGGGCAGTGGAGGATGGCCCAAGTGCTTGGGCCCCTGCACCCAGGCCCCTGCACCCGCATGGGAGAGCAGGAAGAAGCACCTGGCTCCTGGCTTCGGGTCGGCATAGCTCCGGCCGTAGCGGCCATTTGGGGGATGAACCAACAGAAGGAAGACCTTTCCCTCTGTCTCTCTTTCTCACTGTCTAACTCTGCCTGTCAGGAAAAAAAAAATTTGAAAGAGAGAGTAGGGGAGAGACAGGGAGAGACCTTCCATCTGCCGGTTCACTCTTCAGATGGCCCAGGCCAGATTGAAACCAGGAGTTTCTTCAGGTCTCCCATGTGGGTGCAGGGGCCATCCTCATGATTTGAATGGCCCTCTTGGGCCATCCTCAGCTGCTTTCCCAAGCATGTTAGCAGGGAGCTGGATGAGAAGAGGAGCAGTTAGGGTTTGAACCAGCCCCCGTATAGGATGACAGTGGCATCCCAGGCAGCAGCTTAGCCTGCTAGGCCCCCCAGTGTGTTTTTGTTTTGTTTTGTTTTGTTTTTTGACAGGCAGAGTGGATAGTGAGAGAGAGAGACAGAGAGAAAGGTCTTCCTTTGCCATTGGTTCACCCTCCAATGGCTGCTGCGGTCGGCGCATCTCGCTGATCCAAAGCCAGGAGCCAGGTGCTTCTCCTGGTCTCCCATGGGGTGCAGAGCCCAAGCACTTGGGCCATCCTCCACTGCCTTCCCGGGCCATAGCAAAGAGCTGGCCTGGAAGAGGGGCAACCGGGATAGAATCTGGCGCCCCAACCGGGACTAGAACCCGGTGTGCCAGTGCCACAAGGCGGAGGATTAGCCTGTTAAGCCACGGCGCTGGCCCCCAGTGTGTTATTTTTAAATAACTCTTTGGAGCAGTTCACTGTTGGTTGGAACACTCAGAGTACCAGGGTTTGATCCCTAGCTCCTTCTGCTTCCTACTAATGCAGACCCTGGGAGGTAGCAGTGATGGCTCAAGTAGTTGGGCCCCTGGCACTCACATGGAAGACCTGGATTGAGTTCCCAGCTCCTGGCCTAGGCTCTCAGCCACTGTAGGCACTTGGGGAGTGAACCAGTAGATGGGAGTGCTCTCTCTCTTTCTCTCTCTGTAGATTTGACCCAGGGACATAGTATGCCAAACCCTGTGCTAAATGAATACACAGAAGACCCAGGTGTGGTAAATCAGAAGCACGTGAATCCAGGACACAGCACAGTCACCAGGTACATGAGACAGCAGTCTGGTGCCTCAGTGAGACTTCTAGCTCTGCCAGGTACCAGCTGCACGCTCTTAGTCATACTTGATCGCTCTAGCCGTCAGTTAGTCGGTCAGTAAACCTGGGCGGTAACGGCAGCTTTCTTACAGTTCTTGTGAGGATTAAACGAGATGGTACATGGAAAGTGCTCAGCAGAGTGTTGGGCAGTGAGGATCCCAGTAAAGCTTAGCCACTGTATGTGTCAGGAACTCAAGGAATTCAAAGGTGAAGCTGTTGGGACTGCCAGAGATGAAGTTCAAGTATGTTTGCTCGGCCTGAAAAGCCTCTTGGAGCATGTAGGCTGCAAAAGCTATTGCAGGTGCTGCACGAGTCCCTCACCCAGAGGCCCCCAGGTCAGCAGCCAGACCCCCTGAGCTAACTGCTCTTAGCTCCACAGTGGGAACACTGCTGATCTGGCCCACTGCTTCCTCTGCCCTCGGCCTGGAGCTTGTGATGGCGGGGAGAGCTGCCATCCCCAGGCAGCATTTCTCCTCAGGCAAGAAAACATAAAGTGACGAGGTGGTCACAAGGGGCAGGTGACAGGGAGCCACAGGAAGAGAGCCTGAGGTGGCCCCAAAGACTTGAGGCACCTGCTGTCCACACACTCCTGCTGAGGAAGGCTCTCCTTTGCCGCAGAGGGTGTGCCAGTCGGCACCATGGGAACCGAGATTGGCAGCTGGGCCCACCCTGGCAGGCACAAGAGAAATTAAGTATAGAAATGAGGATTATGCCACACACCCCACAACACCAGAGCTGCTGTGGAGACTCATCACCCCAACTCTTCCACATCTGCCATTCAGTCAGGGCTGACTGAGGACACAGCCTGTGTGAACGAAGGGAGGTAGTTACAGAACTTGAAGACCGGACTCAACACAACCACGGAGGGGTCAAGTTGATCCAAAGCACCAGGCCTTGAGCACTGCTTCTAAGACAGAGGCTGGAGCCTGGAGCGCCAGGGCACCAGCAGCCAGCTAGTGGGTGAGGCTCCATTTGGATTTAGAGAAAAACAAGTGCAGATCTGATTTCAAGGCTTTGAATCCCACCACACCCTCCTCCCAGTATTTTCTTAATAGCTGAAGTCCCCCCACCGGGACTTCACCCGGACAGACACCCAGCGGGGGGATCTACTGCCTGGGAGGGGCTCCCATGGGTGGGTTTCCTCTGTGGCAGGAAGCAGTGGCATCTGTTAGGAGTCTCCAGGCCCAGGGAGGACCAAGCCTGAGTGATTCTGACATCAAGGACAAAATGCCTGCAAGATCTGCACTGGGAACTCAACCAAGAAGAAATAAAAGAACAAACAAGATCAATTCCCCCGCACTCCTGGGGGAGCCAGAATTTTCCTAAGCTAAAGACAAGAAGGTTCAGAGACTTCTTTATCCTAGGCAAGGACGACTCTACCCCCCACCTCCCCAGAAACCATGTCCTTTCCTCTCCTCCATCAAAAAGGCAGGTGTGAAGTCCTTCCCCGTTCTCACTGGAAACCCCCTGCATTGTCAGCCACAACGGTTTAGGGAGTGCTTCTCCTGGGGCAGGAGTGGGTAGTGGTTAGTTCCAAAACTACTCAAGGGAAGAAGCTTTAAGACAGACATGCCTCAAAGTCTCAAATCTTTCGCACAGTGCCCTCCCCAAGCCTGGCCACTGGGTATGATGTGCAGGGGAGGAGGGCTTGTTTGGAAGCAGAACAGCACCTGAGACCACCCTCTGACACCAAAGCTGCAGTGTCAATTTCGCTTTTGATTACAAGCTCTCTGTGAGCCTTGGCTTATTATTTCCACCAAGCAGTGGGATCCTGAGCAGTCATTGCATTGACATCTGCAGTCCTGGGTCCAGGACAACCAGACCCACCCTAAGCACGCCCAGTTCAGCAAGAAGCAGCCTAAGGTGATAAAGACAGGTGTACTCCAGAGGCCGTGCCCCAAGCCAGCTACCTCCCTCCATAGATCTAGCCCTGTCCAGTGTCAAGACAAAAATTAACACTCTTGCATTTTAGACAATGTCTTTCAAAGAGGACTGTCTGATGAGTAGCAATAAACAACTAAGTAACCAGTTGAAAATTACCAATAATGGTTATTAATTCAAGCAGAGGAGGGAGCTTTCCTTCTTTGTCTTCCCTCTGTTCTCTATTATTAAATCAACAAATATTAGTTGACATTCTTTTAGACAGGTGTGGCCCAATGGTCCTGGGGGATAAAAAGATACACCAGCCACCGGCATGCTTGCATTTGAGATAGTCGTGGTCTGCTTGGGGTAGCACTAATGTGGCACACACAGGAAAAAATGAGCAATTGTCAAAAGAACAACTGGCAATGAATGCTGACTCCATAAAGCTGATAGTTAAAGTGGGTGTGCATGGAGTTTGATTTTAAATTGCTTATAAATGACTTTTAGTCCACCGCATCAGTGGTTCCCAACCCTGGAAATCTAGGAAATACTGATACAAGTTCTATTAAAAATGTGTTCCATGGCCAAAAATGTTCAAGAAACATGCAAGTTTCTATGTTTTGATCATTTTAAAATATTCATTGATTTATCTGAGAGACAGAGTTCTCATCCTCTGGTCCACTTCCCAGATGTCTGCAATGGCCTGGAACCAGCCCAGGCCTCCCACATGAGGGGCAGGAACCCAACCATGAGCACCATCACCACTGCCTCTCAGAGTCTGCATTAGCAAGAAACTAGAGCGAGGTATGGAACTCAGAGACTCCAACACGGGCTGCAGGAGTCCTGCTGCTGGGCCAGGCAGCCTCCCGGCGGGTCTCTTCACTGCAGAATTTCACAGAGCTTCAAAAGCTCAAGCACTCTGTGAATCAGCACAAACCAGCGCACATAGCAAGTTCCAGATTTTACCATGAGCGAATAGTCCCTCCTCTAAGCCCTTTTCCACAACCAATCGAAATCAGCATCTTTCTAGATCCTATGAATGATCCCACGAAGTCCAATGCTGCTTAGAAAGCAAAAACCAAGAGTGCTCAAGCCTCACTCGCTCCACGAAATTTCTGCCCAAGTCCAGCCCCACGCCGACCTCTCTTTCTCCAGATTTTCAATAGCCTTTTGGTGCCAACACATTAGCACCCAACCCTCGCCTGTCTCCTGTCTGTTCCTGCAGTTCCATGTCTGTGAAAAACATGGAATTGTGCCTGAGTGACAAAGCACCTGGTTGTTCAAGAGGCTTCATTGTGGCGGCTAAGGGCAAACTCAGGACCCAGGAGGCTAGGTTCAAATAGTGGCTCTGGCTGGTAGACTTCGGGAAAGTGACTTAACCTCTCTGCACCTGTTTCCCACACTGCAGTGCAGAATGTTCCAGTGAGCACTACCCTGCCCAGCACATCTTCAACATTCATAGATATGTGCCATTTTTATCACTAGCCCCAAACGCATTCTACACCTGGTCGCCAAGGAAAAGGACAGAGCACAGCCAGCACACAGAGTACCAGATTTCCAGGTCAGGACGTAACACTGGCCCAAAACACCACAGTATCGTTTATGTCCCCCAACAGTTTCCGCAGGAGTTCCTGGACATAAGGTTGGAGTCCAATACAATCATCCTAACGAGGGGTTAATGACCTGATCAAGGTCGCTTGCCAGGGTCAACCACAGACTAGGAATAGAAATTGGCTCCATGGTCACCCCTCTGTCTCAGCAGCTTCCTCCCTGTGTGGTTTTGGCAAAGATGAAACACCCAGGAGCGAGGCGGCCACTGGAGTGAAGGTCACCCAACAGCACTTGGGTCACACGTTGGCCTCGGTGACGCCTTTTTTCCTTCATCCTCCCACAAGCAGCCGCTTGTCCCTCGCTCAGCACCTCCAAATAGGGTTCCCCGACCTCCCTTCGGCTGCAGAGGGAAGGCAGAGGCGTTTGTGATGCCAGAGAGCCTTTCGCACGGACGCGTCAGCAGCCACACATCCTGCCCCCACAGCCCCCAGCCCCGTCCTGCAGTCGCCACCAGCTCCTCAGCTGGGCCTTGGACAGAACCCACAACTTCCCTGCCACCTCCGTAGCAGAACAAAGGTCTCTGCAGCCGTTCCCCAACACCTAGGGCTCAACTTGGTGACAGCTCTGTTTTACGGCTGCAAAAGCGGTCAAGTGCAGAACAAAGCACCACTAAAAACCGCGTCACAATGCCGCAGAGAAAGCGCGTCCTGGTGCGTGCACACACGTGTGTTTTGATCCCCTCTCTGCCCTCCCTCTCCAGTTACGCAGAGCTCCTGGCTTTTACAGCTATAACCGTGAATTATTTATGGAGAACCATACTGCACTCAGAGCCTCAGGGGATCCCACAGACTGTTACAGCCCCAGGGGATTTCTTGCCTAAGTCATCTGGACAGGGTGGGCGAGAGAGGCAGAGCGTGGTCTCTAAGGGAAAGTGAGCTATGTTGGGGCTCCTGGCTTCCCCATGGGTTGGGACAAGTGGTATAGGAGACGACAGAGAACAATTGAAGTGTCTGGTCTGCCTAGGTCCCCGGTGCTAGTGAAAGGGAAGCAGGTGGGAAGCATATGAGTTTTCTCCAAAAGATCATGGAATATAGAACTAGAAGATACATTTCTTCTGGTGCAAAAAAAAAAAAAAAAAAAACTAATTGCAATCCATGCATAGCTTATTCCTAATATGCATTTTCCACGAACTTTTTGAAGTCCACTCGTAGAAAGAAAGTATAAAGTAACAGTGATGGGGTGGGTGTTGTGCTGCAAGTGGGTGGAACCCCTGCTTGGGGCACCTGCATCACATATTGGATGGAGTCCCGCTTCTGCTTCTGATCCAGCTTCTTGCTAATGCTACTGGGAGGCAGCAGATGGTGGCTCAAGTACTTGGGTTCCTGCTACCCATGTGAGAGGCCTAGATGGAGTTTGTGGTTCCTGGATTCAGCCCAGTCCAGCCCTGGTTGTTGAGGGGTAAGCCAGTAGATGGAAGATCTCTCTCTCTCTCTCTCTCTCTCTCTCTCTCTCTGTATCATTCTACCTTTCAAATAAATAAACAAACACACCCTAAAAGGCAGATAGGATGAGAGGATGCCAGTGTCGTGGACAGCAGGTTCAGCTACCACATGTGACACTGGCAGCCCGTATCAGAGTGCTGGTTTGAATCCTGGCTGTTCCACTTCTGATCCAGCTTCTTGATAATGCACCTGGAAAGGCAGCAGAAGATGGCCCAAGTACTGGGGCCCCTACTACCCATGTGGGAGATCAGGATGGAGTTCCAGGCTCCTGGCTTTGGCCTGGCCCAGCCCTGGCCACTGAGGCCATTTGGGGAGTAAACCAGTGGATGGAAGATCTCTGTCTTTCTGTGTAACTCTGCCTTTCAAATAAATTAAAATAAATCATAACATATATATATATATACACACACATATATATACCACCAATATAAGATGTATATTTACTTTTGCATACCACCAAGAAAAAAATAAAACCTTCATTGATTACATCTTTATTTCAAAGATATAAAAGTGTAGAAAAAATATGCATGTCAGCATTGATAATATACGATGCTTAAAGGAATCTAGTTTTCCTTAGGTCCTCACTTTAAGTCAAAGAATAGCACCCTACACCCCTCAGGTTTTGGAGGCCAGCCTCTGTTACAATGGATGTCCCTGCAGAGAAATCAGGGGAATGAAAAGCAAGAGGGCAAGCTGGAGGCAGTGTGTGTGAGAGAGATACTTTATGAATAACCACATCTGCTCACCCCACCTCCGCTTCCTGGGTCTGCCAAAGGATTGAGCTCATCATTAACAGCTGGAGATGCGAAGGGGGATGTGTCTTCTAGTTTTGTTGTTGTCGTTTTTACAAAAAGAGCAGTACCCATACCTGAGGCAGCATATGGGCTGTGCTGCAGAAATGATTTCCACAGTAGTCTGGGCAAAGGCTTCATTCAGAAGGCTTTGTACCTGAACTTGAAGGGTGATCTTGCAAAAACATCTCAGGACATGCAGCTGACTGCCTCTTCAGTGGCAGTAGATGGCAGGCAGTACGGCTGGAGAAGAGGTCATTGCCAGGCTTGCAGGCAGTAAGCAAATGGTTAAGGATTCTGGACCATTTTTTATGCTGGCAGTGAGCCACCATCATGTCTTTTAGCTTGAGAATAATTGTAAAATTGAATTTCAGGGGTGGCGTCATGGCATCACAGGTTAAGCTGCTGCCCGCAACAAAAGCATCCCATATAGACACCAGTTTGAGTCCAAGATGCTCCACTTCCGACCCAACTCCCTGCTAATGGCCTAGCAAAGCAGTGAAAGATGGCCCAAGTACTTGGGGCCCTGCACCCATGTGGGAGACTTGTAAGAAGCTCCTGGCTCCTGGCTTCAGCCTGGCCCACCCCTGGCCATAAGGCCATCTGGGGAGTGAACCAGCAGATAGAAGATCTCTCTCTTTCTCTGTGTCTATTCCTCTCTCTGTGTAACTCTTACAAAAAATTAAATAAATCTTTAAAAATAAAACCCTGAGTTCCAGGGGAGAAAATATGCCAACATTTCAGGAAAAAACAAGACTCAGAATTTCTGGAAGATAAATTAGAAGTTTCATATATGATGACCTCAATGGAAGAGATGAAAGTTGACAGGACTAATGGAAATACAAAGTAGTATTTATTGAACATGTTATTGACAGAAATAGCAATGAAAAGAAAGCTGTTTTGAGACAGTGGTGGTAGAGATGACCGACTTAGGTGGTAAATTTGACACATTAGAAGAAATCGTCATTATGTAGGCAGAGACACAGAAAAGCTTCTGTGTGGGGCATGCAGTGTGGCACAGCAGTTTAAGTCACAGTCTAGGATGCCCACATCCATACTGGAGTGCCGTCTCAAGTTCTAGCTACCCTGCTTCTGTGGCAGCTTCCTGCTGATGCGTCCAGGAGGCAGCAGAAGAGAGCTCCATTTCTTGAGACCCTGCCACCCACAGGGGAGACCCAGATTGAGTTCCAGACTCCTGGCTTCCACCTGGCCCAGTCCCAGCTATTGCAGGTACTTGGGGAGTGAACCCAAAGAGAGAGTGTCACTCTTTCTACCTTTCAAGTAGATGAACACAAATAAATGAATAAATAAATACATTTAAAAGGAATAATTCTAGGCCGGCGCCGCGGCTCACTAGGCTAATCCTCCGCCTCACGGCGCTGGCACACCGGGTTCTAGTCCCGGTCGGGGCGCTGGATTCTGTCCCGGTTGCCCCTCTTCCAGGCCAGCTCTCTGCTGTGGCCCGGGAGTGCAGTGGAGGATGGCCCAAGTGCTTGGGCCCTGCACCCCATGGGAGACCAGGAGAAGCACCTGGCTCCTGCCATTGGATCGGTGCACTGCACCGGCCGCAGCGCGCCAGCCGCGGCGGTCATTGGAGGGTGAACCAACGGCAAAGGAAGACCTTTCTCTCTGTCTCTCTCTCTCTCACTGTCCACTCTGCCGTCTCTCTCTCTCTCACTGTCCACTCTGCCTGTCAAAAAATTAAAAAAAAAAAAAGGAATAATTCTGCAGAGAGAAAGCATAGAAAATCAGATTTGGGAATAATTTTTATAGCAGAGAAAGTTGAGTCCAGGGGTTCTGAAGTCATGGAAAAAGATGAGACTCGGAAAGAAGGACCTTTAGGACATCACTTAAGGACATTTTTAGAAAGTACAAAATATTTCAAGCATTCAGAATAGTACAGAGAACAACAATGCAATAAACACCCTGTACCTACCTCTCAGATATCCAAATGTCACTCTTTTGAAATATTTGCTTCAGATTTTTTTTTTTACATTTTTCCCTGAAGAGAAAACAAACATTACAGATACAATCAAGGTCATCCCCACTTGCTTCTTTCTTCCCCCAGAAATAAACACTATTCTTCTATTGTTTTGTGGCACTTTTAGTTATTTTTGTACTTTTTTTTTTTTTTTGGACAGGCAGAGTGGATAGTGAGAGAGAGACAGAGAGAAAGGTCTTCCTTGTGCCGTTGGTTCACCCTCCAATGGCCGCCGCGGCCAGCGCGCTGCGGCCAGCACACCGCGCTGATCCGATGGCAGGAGCCAGGTGCTTCTCCTGGTCTCCCATGTGAGTGCAGGGCCCAAGGACTTGGGCCATCCTCCACTGCACTCCCGGGCCACAGCAGAGAGCTGGCCTGGAAGAGGGGCAAGCGGGATAGAATCCGGTGCCCCAACCGGGACTAGAACCCGGTGCACCAGTGCCGCAGGTGGAGGATTAGCCTAGTGAGCCGCGGTGCCGGCCTATTTTTGTACTCTTACGACATATATAGTGAGAACCAAAAATATTTTTGTTGATAACTTGTTTATGTACATGGAATAATAACATCAATACTCAGTCCAGTTATGGTGACTAAAGGAGGCCTTTAGAAGCAATTGGATTGAATGGGGATGTTGGGATGAAGTCCCCATTGTTGAACCACGGTGGCTTTTAAAAAAAAAATACTAATTCATTTATCTGAGAGAGAGGGAAAGAGAGAGCGAGCGCACTCCTATCTCCTGGTTCACTCCTCAAATGCCCAAGAGTGTGAGGCAAAGCTAGGAGTCAGTAACTCATTCCAGGTCTCCCACATGAGTGGCAGGAACCCAATTGCTTCAGCTACCACCACTGCCTCCCAAGGTCCCAGCTTTCCAAGAAGCTGGAATGAGGAGCCAAGCTGGGGACCAAAGGCGGCTATTCTGACAGGAGACATAGGCATCCTAACTGGTGTCTGAACCGCAAGGCCAAGTACCTACCTCTCTCATGGGCGGGGATTATGTACACACAGACACCCATGGAGAGATGACCTAGACACGGATGAGCACTGTCCTTGTTCTCTGTGCTTCCTGACTTACCATGGGATCCTTCCTCTGCACGCCTTCTGCCATCCATCCTCCTCCTCAGACCAGTGGGGCCACCTGATCCCGGACTGCAAACCTCTAAAACCACGAGCTGAAATAAACCTTCCTTCTTTCACATGGAGCTCCTCTCAAGTACTTGTTACAGTCACGAAAAGCTGACTAAAGGGGCCAGCGCTGTGGCATAGTAGGCTAAGCCTCCACCTGCAGTGCTGCCGTCCCATATGGGCACCGGTTTGAGTCCTGGCTACTCCACTTCCAATCCAGCTCTCTGCTATGACCTAGGAAAGCAGTAGATGATGGTGCAAGTCCTTGGGCCCCTGCACCCACATGGGAAACCCAGAAGAAGCTCCTGGCTCCTGGCTTCAGATCAGCACAGCTCCATCCATTGCAGCCATTTGGGGAGTAAATCAGTGGTTGGAAGACCTCTCCCTCTTTCTCTCTCTCTCCCTCCCTCCCCTCGCTCTCTCTCTCTTTTTTTTTTTTTTTTTTTTTTTTTTTTTTTTTTTTTTTGACAGGCAGAGTGGATAGTGAGAGAGAGACAGAGAGAAAGGTCTTCCTTTTTGCCATTGGTTCACCCTCCAATGGCTGCTGCGGCCGGCGCATCGCGCTGATCCGAAGCCAGGAGCCAGGTGCTTCTCCTGGTCTCCCATGCGGGTGCAGGGCCCAAGGACTTGGGCCATCCTCCACTGCCTTCCCGGGCCATAGCAGAGAGCTGGCCTGGAAGAGGGGCAACCGGGATAGAATCCTGTGTGCCGGCGCTGCAAGGCAGAGGATTAGCCTGTTGAGCCACGGCGCCAGCCCCTCCCCTCTCTCTGTAACTGCCTCTCAAAAAATCTTTAAAAAGAAAAAAGAAGGGGCCAGTGCTGTGGTGCAGTTGGTTAATGCCCTGGCCTAGAGCCCATATGGGTGCAGGTTTGAGACTCGGCTGCCCTACTTCCAATCCAGCTCTCTGTTGTGGCCTGGGAAAGCAGTAGAGGATGGCCCAAGTCCTTGGGCCCCTGTACCTATGTGGGAGACCCAGAAGAAGCTCCTGGCTCCTGACTTCGGATAGGTGCAGCTCCGGCAGTTGCGGCCAATTGGGGAGTGAACCATCAGATGGAAGACCTTTCTCAATGTGTAACTCTGACTTTCAAATAAATAAATCTTTTAAAAATTTTTTTAAAAAAAAGAAAAGTTGACTAATACAGTGCCCCTCACACGCTTATTTATTTATTTATTTATTTGACAGGCAGTGACAGAGGGAGACAGAGATCTTCCATCCACCGGTTCACTTCCCAAATAGCCGCAACAGCCAAGGCTGGGCCAGACCAAAGCCAGGAGCCAGGAACTCCATCCTGGTCTCCCACATGGGCAGCAGGAACCCAAATAGTTGGGCCATCTTCTGCTACCTTCCCGATCACAGTAGCAGGGAGCTAGATTGGAAGTGGAGCAGCTGGGACTCACACTGGCACTCCAGTAGGTGATGACGATGTCATAGGCAGGGCACTTGAACCAGCTGCACCATAATGCTACCCCCCTTTTTCTTGATTTGTGGGAATTTTTTATATATCTTGGATAGAAGTCCTTTGTTAGTTACATGTGTTCTAAACATCTTCTTCCAATTTACGGTTTGTCTTAACACTATTTACAATGTCTGTAATGTTTAATCATTCACGAAAGTTGAGAGAACAGTATATTAAAAGCATATTCTCCATTACTTAACTCAACAGCTAACAACATTTTGCCACACTGGCCTTCTCTGGCTCTGCTAACACAGGCCTCAGCCTGCCTGTCATTTCACTCCTACAGCCCTCACTGTAGAACTCTGGACCTGTCCTCACGTCAGGACGACTGCCAGCCAAGTTCACAGTTCTTTGATCTTCCCTAACAGATGGTGATTTGGGATGCACAGACTCCATTTTTCTATTGCAAAACACAGAGATGCCCTGGCCTGGCCTGGGCTTCCGTGAGCTGACCTTTGTCTGAGGATGACCCCTGTGGGATTCCATGACCCCCGGGTCGCAGGCAGGCCTTGTTGCACCTGAGAGATGTGGCGGCCTGCTTCTGCCTGCTGACAGAACGTGTGACCGCTTCAGTCACTGTCTGTCTGATACTTCTGCTGGAAAGTCACCCTCAGAGGTGGGCTGTGTGCTCCTCGTGTTGCCCCGGAAACCATACAAAAACTCTTCCCAACCCTTAGTGGATAGGCCTGATTAGACTCAGGGTGGCTTGGGGGCTGGGCTGGGGTCCATCCTTCTGTGGCCTCAGAGAGCGAGGACAACAGACGCTTACTGGGGAAAAAGAACGAGCTTCAAGCAAACACTAGAATAGGGCTTCTCGAATTCGTGTCTGTGGCTCCCTTTGCTCTCTCTACCCGGCTTCATGTGACGAAAGACCCCGGATCACCGGAATTAATGGGAAGGCTGGGGAAGCTCTGGGTAAGACACCAGTGAGGTAATGTCTGGTTTTGGTTAAATATCCTAAATAGATTACTCACTCTCGCTAGATAAGCAGCAAAGACACTCTCGTGTTATTGACACAGATCCTGCTGCAAACAGATCCTCACAGTCCGGGGAACTGGCGAGCTGCAGCGTGGGCCGGAAGTGACGTCACAGGTGAGCGCCGTCCTGGGACGAAAACCTGGCTGCGCTGGGATTTTTGCACCTCCTGATCACGAGGAATCCCAAGCCCACGAGGGCCTGGCCGCTCACGTCAGACACAGCCAGGAGGAAGATCCATGTGGAAGGCCCCTTTGTCTGTCTGCAGGAAAAGATCTGGCCCCGCACAGCCAGAGAGCCAGGCCCAGGAGCTGCAGGCCGCTCCTCTCACCCCTGGGCCGGCGGTTCTGTGCCTGAGCAGTTCCTTACCCAGAAGCACTTTACAAAGAATTCCCACCTGATCCTTCCGCGAGCCTTGTCCCTCGAGCTCAGGAAGCTGAGGCTCAGATGGCCTGAGTCATCACACTTGGCCCCCTCTAGGAACGCAGACACCAAGTTCATGGCTGTCTTCTTCCGTCCGCAGAGAATGCTGGATAAAGCCCTCCTGGAGGTGTCCAGAACCCTCAAAGGCCTGGGAAAGCCTGAGAAAGGAGTCAGGGAATCAGCAAGTTTCGGTTCTGCCAAGAAACAAATGGAACGTCAGGGACCCGGACCCACCGTCCCTGGGGCCCCAGATTCCATCCAAGCCGCCCCCACACATCTTGACTTTGTGGTAGGGTCCTTGAAATTTCATTTCCCAACTTCCTGGCAGCTCTCAGGGCAGCGGATGGTAATCCCGTTAGTGTTGGCCACAGTCCCAACTTGCTCTGGGGCAGGCTGCCTCCTCCCCACACAGTTGCCTGGCCCGCCAGCAGGCAGTCTGGGAAGCTCCGCACCCTTGCCAAGACCCCTCCTGGCGCGTGGAAGCGGTTCGTGGGAGTGAGTGATGGCGCATGTCCCATGCTACCCTCCACCCTGCCTCTACCCTGCTCACCCACCCGACAGTCCCCACCCCACCTCCTGCTTTCATAAGCTTGTGCTGTGTGAGGGGATACGGCTCTGGGACACGGCCAACTTTGCAAGAGCCGGGAGCTCAGCCCCTCCAGACCTGGGAGAGCTGTGTGCTCCTCTCATCTGGGGCATCATTTGTGAACCCCCCCTTGAGGAACTCAGCACCTCTCACTGCTGCTGGCTGCTTCCGGTTCCTCCTTCTAAGGAAGTCCCCAACCCCCTCCAGGGTCATGAGTCCTCAGTAACAGGAATCTGAATGACACAGAGACAGAACAGTACTGACAGTACCTGCTGTTTGCAATTAAAGTCCAACAAAGTGCCTTTTATGTCATCTCTCAATTATCCAAGAGATTAGTCCAGGAAGTGGTGCAAAGTAGAAAATCGCAATCACCTTGTGTGTTGTGCTTTACAGTTTACAGCATATTTTTTTAAATTTGAAAATATTTAAAATGTGTTGTTTCTCTTCATTTTCAGAATAAAGCTGGGTGTGTTACATAGTGGATCCAAATACTGGTTTCTCTTCTTTCCTCACAATGAAATGGGAAGGGGAAGATATTACTATCCCATCTTTACAAAGGAGTAAATGAAGCCTATAACTTTTTTTTTTTTTTTTTTTTTTTTTTTTTTTGCAGGCAGAGTTAGACAGTGAGAGAGAGAGAGAGAAAGGTCTTCCTTTTTCCGTTGGTTCACCCCCCAAGTGGCCGCTACAGCCGGTGTGTTGCTGCCGGTGCGCTGCACTGATCCAAAGCCAGGAGCCAGGTGCTTTCTCCTGGTCTCCCATGCAGGTGCAGGGCCCAAGGACCTGGGCCATCTTTCACTGCCTTCCTGGGCCACAGCAGAGAGCTAGACTGGAAGAGGAGCAACCGGGACAGAATCCGGTGCTCCAACCGGGACTGGAACCCCGGGGTTCCGGCGCTGTAGGCAGAGGATTAGCCTAGTGAGCCGCGGCGCCGGCTGAAGCCTATAACTATTTAAGATAAAATAAATATGTATATATTTATCTTTAGCTACTAGAAAGGCAGAGCAACAGAAAGAGCAAGACATTATCTACTGGTTCACTCTTCAAATGCCCGCATCAGCCAGGGCTGAGTTATGCCTAAGCTGGCATAACTCCATCAGGGTCTTCTGTGTAGGTGGCAGTGGCCCAAGGACTTGAGCTATCATCTGCTGCCTCCCAGGATGCATTGGCAGGAAGCTGGATCGGAAGCCATGTAGCCGGGACTTGAACTGGTGCTCATTAGATGTGGTGTTGCAGGATATGGTGTCACAAGCAGCACCTTAACCCAGTGTGCCACAACACCCACTCCAAATAAATATATGTAGTGGGCCCTAGACTGAAATACAGCATTCATGTCAGCAAATGTCTAGAACTGGTATGGATGGGAGACCCCTACTTTCTCCTTAAATCTCTCATCCAATTCATCCTAGGATGTTACAGCTTTCCTTTTTTCTTTTTCTTTTTTGACAGGCAGAGTTAGACAGGGAGAGAGAGACAGAGAGAAAGATCTTCCTTTCCATTGGTCCACCCCACAAATGGCCGCTCCAGCCAGCACGTTGCGCTGATTCAAAGCCAGGAGCAGGTGCTTCCTCCTGGTCTCCCATGCGGGTGCAGGGCCCAAGCACTTGGGCCATCCTCCACTGCCTTCCCAGGCCACAGCAGAGAGCTGGACTGGAAGAGGAGCAACTGGGACAGAATCCGGCACCCCAACTGGGACTAGAACCTGGGGTGCCGGCGCCACAGACGGAGGATTAGCCTAGTGAGCCGTGGCACCGGCCACAGCTTTTCAAATGTCCCAAATGTGTCTATCCTCACCATTCCAGGGCATAGTCCTAAGCCCTTTAAGCCTGTGAACGAACTACCTGAATCTGAATAAAACACTAAGGTAGTATCAGTTTTACTCCTGTGCTATAGGTGAGGACACGGATACACGTGGTGGTTACAGAGTTTGCCCACAGATACATTGCTCATAAGTGGTGGAGCAGGAATAGCAACTCTGCCAGGCTGGCTCCCCCGTCTGGGCCCTGATCTCTGCACCACTCCGCTCTCACCCCCTGGGCCTGCCTGCCTGCCCATTTCAGACATGAGTCAGAAAGTCCCTTGAAGGCAAGAATTGTCTTTACTTCCTTATCCCTGGGCCCTAAGCTCTGTGTCTGGCACATGGTACAGGCTCGGAGCTATCTACTGAATAAGTACAAGGGTCACAGAGCAGGAGGGAAGCCAGAAGGCAGACGTCCGCCTAAGCCTAAACTCCCAGAACTCAAACCACTCATTACTTCTTCATTCTGCTTCTAACCAAGATAAGAAACAGTCACAAGAACAGATCCGTGATTCCAATCCACTCATTCCTTTGATGGACCTGGAGTGAGTGGCTGTCACAGAGGCATTAACTGGGGACCCTGCCTGCAGCCTGTCCACAGGTTCCCAGGGCCACAGCTCTGGGTTAGGGTTTAGAATAATAGAACCCCTGCAGAAACTGGAAATCAGACCCACAGGTTCTGTACTGAGCTGGAATCAAATGGTGAGAATGTCCCTAGCTCTGAGTGACTCAGCAGCTCGGGTTGGGACAAATCCAGAACACATGCCCACAAAGAGTGGCGGGTCGCAAATTGAGATCTAATGCGAGCCATCTGGCCTGGCGAGATGGCCAACTGGAGGGATGGAGACCTGGAAACTGCCCAGGAACAAGCTTATCTGGGGGGATGATGAGTCAGCTTCACCCAGAGATGAAGTCCTCCACAACAGGCCCCACAGGGTCTTCCTGGAGTAGCTACAGCTGGGCAGCTCCATGAACAGTTGCCTTTGGATCCGGTTTGAAGATGCCTGGTCCCAGATTTAGGTAGAACTGAACGCCTGCCTTGTTGAGGGGCAGCATTTCAAAGCCAGACTGATGGGCCAGGTAAGGACTGCCTGGGGGCCAGCATTTTATCCCAGCGCTGGGACAGTTTAGCCTTGGTCTCAGAGGACAGCTTTCCAGTATCTTCTTCCGGTATCTTCTTCCAGCCACAGTCACTATTGCCTGTAAAAAAAAAAAAAAAAAAAAAAAAAAGGAAAAAGCAACCAATTACCAGGTCTAATTATCTTCCTTCAGCCTCCTTCCTGGCAGGAGCTGCCAAGGCTCTTGCCAAAACTCTGCTGCACCTACGCCCTAATCCAAAAAGCCCCAAGTCAGCGAGGAGAAAGCTGTGTGGGCCCGCGGCAGCTGCAAGGCTTCCCAACACCAAGACGGAGCACAAGAGGCCAGTGCCTGGAGCTTCAAAGCAAACCCTCCCCCTTGCGCCCCCTTGGCCTTAGCATCTGGATGGAGCAGAGGTGGTGGCGCCAGCTACCTGGAACTGCACCAGCAAATGACACAGCGCCATTGAACACACTTGCCCTAGCCACCCCCACCCCCACCCTCTAGAGGCTAGGAGGCTTGTTAAAGGCCTGCTAGTGCTTGTTGTGTGAGCTCCAAGGTCAGTGTGAGCCCCACGACCACTTGTGTCTGGGCTTGCTTAAAGCTGAGCCTGCGCCTCCCAGCTGAGCGGAGCCGGGCGATGGGCCAGGAGCTCTCACGGGAAGACCGGGAAGACCGGGGGCTCTCAGGGCTCCACGGATCCTGATCTTTACTTCCTTGCACTTTCAAAGTACTTTTCCTACCTCTCCCTAGGAGTGAGCCTGGGACCTGTTTGAAGTCTCTCCCTGCCCGGGACAAGCAGCTCAGTCCTGGAGGATATCCAGAGCTGCCGCGGCTCTCCCCGACTTGCACAAGAGCGAGTTAGTCTCCAAAATCCCAAACCCCTCGGAGGCCTGGACCTGTGTGAGCAGACAGAGAGGGAAAGCAGGCAGTCAGCCCCTCGGCCTCCAAGCCAGCAGCCCCGTGGGATGGAAGAAGGGCCAGGTGCAATTCGCTGGGCACTTATGAAACCTGAGAAGCCAGAGTGACTTCAAGCTGTGCTTTGAGAACAGGCAGGTATTGTGTGGTTGGGTCCAGAGCGGGTATAGAATGCCCATCGGCTCATGCACAAACACGATCCCAGCCTTGTGCCCAGGGAGGGCTTCCAGGAGCCTGGGTGGCTTCAAACTGGAATGGGAGAAGGAAGCTTGTGCCCAGGAGGGGGTTGCTGACCTAGACCCAGAAGAAAGGAGGCCCGGAAGCCAAATTGGATGTGTGTACCAGCCCTCAACCCATACATAGACAGTTCCACAGATCTCAACACATCCATGTGTTGAAATAGTATCACCAGGGCTATGGAAATTCCATTAGTCTATGATTAAAGAATGCTTTCCTTAAAACCGGGAGCCTGGAGGTGCTGTGGAGCAGGGGATTAAGCTGCTCACAACGCCAGCATTCCACATCAGAATGCCAATTCAAGTCCTGGCTACTCTGCTTCTGATCCAGCTTCCTGCTAGTATGCCTGGGAAAGCGGTGGAAGATGGCCCAAGTGCTTGGGGTCCTTGCCACCCATGGGGGAGACCAGGATTGAATTCCTGGCTCTTGGTTTCAGCCTGACCCAGCCCTGGTTGTTGCAGCCATTTAGGGAATAAATCAGAGGTCGGAAGATCGATCTTTCTCTGTTGTTCTGCCTTTCAGATAAATAAATAATAAGTAAATCCTAAAATAAAACAACCTGCGGTGGCAGTGGTGGGAGGTGGTTCCTCCATATGTAACCATTCTGGTCATCAGCAAGTAGTGACAGAGCAGGCCTGCATGCCCCCATCTTGGGTCCCGGGTCACAAAGTCCATCTGCCCTTCTAGCCCCTGCATTGCAAAGACAGGCAGTAGGGCTTAGCGGGAGTCAGAACACCCGGGCACACTGGGCTTGCCATGGTTAAACACGAGACACAGGACACCTCCTCTTTGTGCTGGCGAAAAAAGCTTGGAATGCTTCATGCCTGTCCTCTCTCATCGAGGCTGCCAGGCTGGATAAGGTGAGAGGGGATTAAGAGGAGAGGAGAGAAATTGGTGGGGAGAGTGATAATGGAGTGAGAGGCTGGAGGCACTGGGGGATACTGGCTCCCAGTCTGAGTGGGGAAGAATCCAGGAAGGCATCATTACTCCTTCTTCTCTGGGCTAGTTTTCTTCCTCTGCCCACCCATGGTCACCTGGGAGCTCTGGTAGGTTCCAATTCTCTTCTCATGAAAGCTGCAGTTATAAGTTGGCTGATTCCTGAAGCCCTATCACCACTCCAAGCCACCAGGCCAGTTCCTAATCTTGGTGCCTCTGAAAAAGTCAAGTCAAGAGATGGGGAGAGAGGACCTTTCCTACTGCACCTGCCATCCTTGCTATCCAATCCAGTGCCTTCTTTCCCAGCTGGCCATTGTAGTCTCTAACAGCAAGGTTGCCACTATATTCCCAGTACCCCAACTACCCCTGAAGAATGGCCATACCTGCCCCTCAAAACCTTGTCTTCTGTGCCTCCACTCACATCTTCCTCATATCTGATGATTCCATCTGCCACCACCCGATCTTTGCCTCCAAAATCCAGCTCTGTGTAGCTTTTCTCCTAGTGCACCCCCAATTATCTTGTCCCAATTAAGCTGCACAGAAGCTGAGCAGAATTTGGGGCCTTCATGGTAAGCACCCCTTCTTCTAGCTAGTCAGCTAGACAGACCTCACCTTATTCACCAGGTAGACACGGGCAGGTCTGTGTGGATTGACTTGTTGGACTGAATGACTGAGGGAGTGACAGCTATGATCAATCAAGACTCCACAATCACCATTCCCCAGGCCACCCAGGGTGCTGCCACCAAGGAGCTACTGCTGAGTGTGAATGTCATCTGATTTATTAATTAATGCAAACACTGTTCATTCTGATGCTCCAGGGCATGGTTTAAAAAAGAACCCAGAATATTTAAAAAATGATAAAAATAGTATTTTCCAGCATAGAAACAACAGGCTGCAGGCCTGCCCTTCCATCCCGCAGCAACGCCTCCCTGCTGCTCCCCCTTGCCCACCACCACCTTTCACCAGCCCCTCTCCCCACCTTCCCCACCACACAGCCTTGGCAATGAGCAGAATTCCTGCCAGAGTTTGCTAATTGGGTTAATGGAGTGACTGCATAATTGTTCTCTCTCCCCACCGCCCAATTCACCCACTGGCTGCGTTCCCTCTACCTGCCTCTCTTTGGTTCCAGGATCACTAATTTGCAACAACAACTTCCATTGTCGTCCACATCTGGGACTTGGGGGTTTTAAGTGAATCTCCCTAAGGCAGAGAACAGAAGATGCTGCTATTTTGGTTTGTCTGGTCTACAATGGGGCCATTCTGCGGGGTTTCTGGGCAGTGTGGGACTGCCCAGGGGGAGGGAACCCAAGCCGTGATGGGACTGGGGCCAGAGCGAAGGGCGGCACAGAGGAGGAGGGAAGGTAGGAGGGAGGGAGTTGATGGGGCTAAAATCCTGACCTTTTCTCCCAGCTACTTGGGTTTGCATTTCATTTTAATCAGTTTCAGATGAAACAGACAGGACCTAGTCCCAGGAATGCCAGTGCCCCTGCCTTTGGCCTCTGACTCTGGAACAGCCAGTAGCTGAGGTCGGGCAGCGAGCGACCTGGCCTAACCCGGCTCCCTGCAGAGGAGGCAGCCTTGAGGGTGGCCTTCCCGATCCCCACCGTTCACTCGGAGCCTGTTTTCTCTCAACACCCCTGGAAGAAACCCAAAGCCTTTCCCTCAGGTTGTTTGTTTTGAGGTGTGTTCCTTCTGCTTGAAATCAGTTTCACCTTCAAGGGATCATCGCCTGCCCACAGTATGGAAAGGCCAGCGTTCTCAGAGTGACCGCAGCTGGGACAGGGACAGACCGGCCTCTGGGAACTCTGAGATGCGCTGGGGATGCCTTGGTCACAGGGGTGCTTGAGGGTGCTGGGAGTCTTCTGTTTCTGACCTCTTGGGCCAGCTGCCATGAAGGGGATTGTTTTCACAGTGTGACTTCCATCTCTGCCTGTACCATTCCCTGGGTGCCACTTCCAGGCCCAGTTCCCAGCCCCAAGGCAATCCTTACGTTGCCAAGGAGCTCCAGAGCTCAGATGGAACCCAGGGGAGTACAGGTCGGCTCTGCCGCGCCCACAAACACTCAAGAGAGACCTTTGGTGACATCTCATACGGTAACATTCTACTGCTCTACCTTGCAAGGGCTTGACTGACCGACTCCCCCAAAACACCTGCGAGGGAGGCGATGCTTAGATGTCGTGGAAACCCCAGAGCCTGGGGCCCTGCTACGGCAGATGCTCCACCCGTGCTGATTTCTGCCCTAGGTTTTGGCACTTTGTAGTCTTGCCTGAGCCCTACTCCCTCCTCTGCTCTCCCCAGCTTGTTAGCTTCCAGTGTGCATCTTTACATTAGTCACTGAAGCACCCCTGGTAGAGTGAGAGGCCGGGCACAGGTGCGCAACAAGGAATGGATAAAATCCCTGGATTGGGACTTCTTGGCAGTCAGAGAGGAGCCAAGCCTCTCTCAGGAAGAGAAGGGTAGTGACTGAGCAAGAGGCCAGTGAGTGCGCCAACCCAACGCCTTCCCACCTGAGCTGAGGCCTGCCCCACCCCCGCGTCCGTTTGACTGTCTGCACACCACTGCCCTCCGCTGGACGCTGAGCCAAAGCCGCCCCAGACCCACGCTGCTGTCTTGACTCCTCCCCTTCCCTCTGTATTTGGGACACAACCGGTTTCTTGGTTGGCTTCTCTCCCCAGGTTTGTTGTATCCTGACCGCGTGGCATTGGATCTCTGGACCCTGAGACGTTGCAGAAAGGAACAAAGCCTCCTTTGACTCCTGGCACACAGCGGGCTGCTCCATCAGTATTTAGTGCACGGAAATAAGCATGACGCCACGCATTCCGGGCGCACCAGCAGCACCTGAGCCATCAGACCGATCACACCCTGACCTCCACCTGCCCCTGGCCCGAAACAGCCAGAGCCCTGTTTTTAGAAGACAGCTGAGTGCCAAAACGCTTCACGCGAAATAAGAGACCAGAAGCAGGCATTGCTCTCTAAGGCACGGCCAAAGCGTCCTCTTCTTGCTGGATGCCACAGCCCTTCTGGAAAAGACACCGAAGTGGAGATCAGCCAAGGGGAAAGTGAACACAGGTACTGGGACTCTCAAGAGTTAGGCTGCCTGGGCCTTGCTATGTCACACCCTCTCTGTCTTCAGCTATAGGTGGTTGTGAACTTGACCTCATTAGCTTGTAAAATACTTGGCCCAGCACAGTGACTGGCCCATACAAAGTCTACAATACACTCACTGGCAGGCAGATAGAATATCTGAGTGGCTAACAATTTGCCAGTGGTAAACATAAAAGTTGTTTAACAAAAGGAGGCATCACACTTATTGCTTAGGAATTGCTTCAGTTTGCTGAGAAATGTTTTTTGCATCCCACACTTCAACTCTGGAGTTAGCCCAGGACTAGGCAAGTGTTTGGAACTCAGTGACTAAGTAGAAATCCAGGAGTTGCACAGCATGGAAGTGGTGGTTGGATCCCAAAGAGCATCATCCAGGGAGGAGTAGACGGGGTGCAAACCAAGGCTGGTACCTTGGGATCCTTCTACTGAAGGACCAAGGGAAGCAGAGGGGCCAGCGCCGCGGCTCAACAGGCTAATCTTCCGCCTTGTGGCACCAGCACACCGGGTTCTAGTCCCGGTCGTGGTGCCAGATTCTGTCCCGGTTGCCCCTCTTCCAGGCCAGCTCTCTGCTGTGGCCAGGGAGTGCAGTGGAGGATGGCCCAAGTCCTTGGGCCCTGCACCCCATGGGAGACCAGGAGAAGCACCTGGCTCCTGCCTTCGGATCAGCGCGGTGTGCCAGCTGCAGCGCGCCTACCGCGGCGGCCATTGGAGGGTGAACCAATGGCAAAGGAAGACCTTTCTGTCTCTCTCTCTCTCTCTCTCACTGTCCACTCTGCCTGTCAAAAAAAAAAAAAAAAAAAAAGGGACGCAGAGGAGGCCAGCGCAGAAGTCAGAGGTAAGAGGAGGAAAGTAGAAGAATGACTACTACAAAAAAAAAAAAAAAGCCTGGGAAGTTTTAGAAAGGAGAGAATGGCCTGTGGCCTCAAACACAGCTGCATTGTTGCATCAAGAAAGCACTGTGTGGGCAACGTGGAGACCAGCTGGTGACCCCAAGAAAGCAGGTTTAGGTTGGGAGTGGGGTGGCAGAGATGTTTTAAGGCTCCGATGAGATATGTGTATGGTAGAAGGCAGCAAGAATGTGGAGGGAAGCATGAGGGCTTGACTCTGCAGACAGGCTCTGCTCTGCCAGCGCAGCTTCCCTACCGCCACTATTCCAGTTCCTAAAAATCCAAATGAATCTCACCCTTTCCTATGGTGACAAACGTCTGCTGCCTTGCCATTTGTGACTCAATCAAGGGCAAAGCCTAATGCCAGTCTGTTGAGCAGAATGCATGCCCCTGCTTTGCTTTCTCTATCACCTGGAAAGGAAAGTTGTCCAGGTGCCTCACCCTTGGGGTCACATGCTTCAGAACCCACAGCTAGAAGGATTCCACAAAGGTAACACAATGCACGTGCCATTCATTACCGCATGCCACCCGCAGAGTCTGGGCTGCACCCTGTAATCAAATACACCTAGCAGGACAATAAAGACAAGCAATCTCACTCAAGGTCAGGTCAGGTTTTCCCACTAAAGGAGTTACCAAGATACTTTTTTGTTTTCCAGAACGTCTCGGATTTTTGGAATTGTGATAAAGTGCGTGGACCACCCTGACAGAGATGTTTTAAGGCTCCGATGAGATATGTGTGTGGAAAAAGGCAGCAAGAGTAACCTCCAAGGGTGCAGGGGCCCTGCTCTTCTTGACTGGAAATGAAAAGAATTCTCTGCCATCGTGCATGTGTGAGCAATTTATAAAGGACACTCTGATAGCTTTTTGGAAGCCTCAGCTCCGCAGCGGGAAGGGAAGAACCAAGTGTAAAGAATGCATCTGAGTGCAGCTGGGGACTTGTGCATTATCAAGGGCAGGGCCCCAAGCTCTTCCTCATCCTGAGTTCTCTCCCCTAGGGGCTGGGGCTGGGCTCAGCTCAGATGATGGGACTCTCACCATGGGAATCAGCTCCTTACTGTCACCCTCCTGGCTGGGCTGTGAGCTCAGTGAGACAAGCACTGGGTCTGTCTTCACTACTAGGTCTCCCACTTCTAGCACAGCCGCTAGTTTGCCCAGGGCGGGGAGGGGGGTGCATGGTAAATCTTTTGCTGCACTGAGTTGAGACCTATCTCTTTGTGCCTTGCAGGCACCATGGACGCAGATTTACCTCCACTGCTTTTGTCTTCAGGAGACAGCTCCTCCTCCCAGAAGGTCTTTCTGCCCAACTGTGCCTCTCTGCCTCTGCTCACTTTTGCCTTTATGGCTTCCCCCATTCTTGTTAACTGAGGATGTAGGCCTGGCTCATCACCTTCATCATCTTACCCTCTTCCCTGCCAATAAGTGACTTTCATACTTGTGTGGATAACCTAACCTGTAATGCAGCCTTACCATCAAGTATCTTATCTCTGTAATGTTAAACCCCAGTATTCACTCTGACTATATCTGCAGGTTTTCTTTCCTATTATGTTGAGATTTCCTTAAGAAGTGTTCCCTTAACACTTCTCTCTGTCTTTAATGATTTCTAGTCTCTTAATTTTTAAAAAAATTTATGTTCATTTATTTGAAAGGAAGGGAAAAGGAGGGAAAGAGGGAGGGAGGGGGAGAGAGAGAAAGAGAGAGAGAGAATCTTCCATCCACTGGTTTACTCTCTAAATGCCCACAACAGCCAGGACTGGACCAGGCTGGCCAGAAGCCCAGAACTCAATCTGTGTCTCCCATGTGGTGGCAGGGACCCAATCACTTGAGCCATTGCCTGGTGTCTCCCAGGGTCTGCATTAGCAGGAAACTGTAATCAGAAATAGAGCTGAGACTTGAACCCAGGCTCTTTGATATGGAATGTGGGTGTTCCAAGAAGCATCTTTTTTTTTTTTTTTTTTTTTTTTTTGACAGGCAGAGTGGACAGTGAGAGAGAGAGACAGAGAGAAAGGTCTTCCTTTTGCCTTTGGTTCACCCTCCAATGGCCGCCGCAGCCAGCGCGCTGTGGCCGGCGCACCACGCTGATCTGATGGCAGGAGCCAGGTGCTTCTCCTGGTCTCCCATGTGGTGCAGAGCCCAAGGACTTGGGCCATCCTCCACTGCACTCCTGGGCCACAGCAGAGAGCTGGCCTGGAAGAGGGGCAACCGGGACAGAATCCGGCACCCCGACCGGGACTAGAACCCGGTGTGCTGGCGCCGCAAGGCGGAGGATTAGCCCATTGAGCCGCGGCGCCAGCCCCAAGAAGCATCTTAACCACTGTGCCAAATGCCAGCTCCAACCTCTCTCTTTTGAACCAGTTAACTGCCACCCAGCTAGCCTGGATTCAATGATTTATCACCTCAGCATCCTTGACTCTTTGTCCTGCCTCACATACCCTACAAATCCCAAACACCTGCCTTTACTATTCCAATAGCCAGGTTTTTGGGTGGTGCTCAGGATAGACCCCGATTAGAGCTATTCCCAAAGTATGGTCTCCAGTTTCACTCTGCTTGATATACTGTTCTTGGCCGGCTCATTTGTCATAATGATCTTTCCAAATCTTTTCCTCAAGGCACCAAATCCATCCTGTCCTAACTTGGAAGATGGTTTTGGCTCTTAGGTGACAAAGAAAATTTACTTTCTTGCCCTCTGCTATAGTTTGGGTTTGATTTGTCCCCCGAAGGTTCATGTGCTGGAAGCTTGGTCCTCAGTGTTGTGACACTAGAGGTGGTGGAACCTTTAAGATGTGGGGCCTACTGTGGGTGATTAGGCCTTTGGGGGCACCACCCTTGGGAGGGACTGACGCTGTGTTGAGGGAGTTCTGGCGCTCACGGAACTGGATTAATATTGCTGAGAGCAGGTTGTTGCGAACGAGCCTGGCACTTGCCTTGTACCCTCCCTCCACACACACGCCCCCACGTTACACCAACCACCCTGTCGTCAGGCGGCAGGAGGCCCTCACCAGAGGTCTGCAGTCTTCTCCGGTTCACCACCTCCCCTACTTGAGAAGATACCAACCATCTGCTGATGATCCTACTTGATAGCTCTCCTGACGTTCCAGATGGAGACACTCGGCTAAGCTACCAGCCATCTCCACCTGCATGTCCCAAAGATACCTCATGCTCATCAAGGCCAGGAAAGGACTCATTGCCTTCCCTGAGAGCCCCAGCACCTGTATTTCTTCCTGTCCTCCTTTTTCGGTCAATGGCACCACCACCCCACTGACGGGGGAGTCATCTTCTACTCCTTCCTCTCCTGCATACCCCAAACCGATCATTTACCACGTAAATCTTGAATTTGTATCCCTCCATTCACAAACTAGTGCTGTAATCCAGCTCCATGGCTTCATATGCCTGTAATACTGCACTGGCATCTTCAGGGGGTCTCCCTGCCTCCAGGTGTAGACCACTTTCATTGGTCTTTTTTTTTTTTTAAGATTTCTTTTATTTATTTGAAAGAGTTACAGACAGAGGTAGAGACAGAGAGAAAGGTCTTCCATCTGCTGGTTCACTCCCCCAGATGGCTGCAAGGGCTGGAGCTGCACCGATCCGAAGCCAGGAGCTTCTTCTGGGTCTCCCACGTGGGCACAGGGGCCCAAGGACTTGGACCATCTTCTACTGCTTTCCCAGGCCACAGCAGAGAGCTGAATTGGAAGAGGAGCAGCCAGGACTCGAACCGGTGCCCATATGGGATGTCGGCACTTCAGGCCAGGGCCTTAATCCACTGTGCCACTTTTTTTTTTTTTTTTTTTTTTGACAGGCAGAGTGGACAGTAGAGGGAGACAGAGAGAAAGGTCTTCCTTTTTGCCATTGGTTCACCCTCCAATGGCCGCTGCGGTAGGCACGCTGCAGCCGGCGCACCGCGCTGTTCCATGGCAGGAGCCAGGTGCTTATCCTGGTCTCCCATGGGGTGCAGGGCCCAAGCATTTGGGCCATCCTCCACTGCGCTCCCTGGCCACAGCAGAGAGCTGGCCTGGAAGAGGGGCAACCGGGACAGGATCGGTGCCCCAACTGGGACTAGAACCCGGTGTGCCGGTGCCGCAAGGCGGAGGATTAGCCTGTTAAGCCACGGCACTGCGCCACTTTTTTTTTTTTTTTTTTTTGAATGGCAAAGTTAGACAGTGAGAAAGACAGAGAGAGAGACAAAGGGCTCCCTTCCAGTGGTTCACCCCCCTAATGGCCGCTACGGCCGGCGCTGCGCCAATCCGAAGCCAGGAGCCAGATACTTCCTCCCGGTCTCCCATATGGGTGCAGGGACCCAAGCACTTGGGCCATCCTCCGCTGCCCTCCCGGGCCACAGCAGAGAACTGGACCAAAAGAGGAGCAACTGGGACTAGAACCCAGCGCCCCAACTGGGACTAGAATCTGGGGTGCCGGCGCCGCAGGCGGAGGATTAGCCAAGTGAGCCACAGCGCTGGCCCCCTCATTGGATCTTGATGTGCCATTGCAGCCATAGAAGATGCAAACATGCTGAAAGCCCTACAGTAGATAGGAAAAACTAATTTATAGCAGCAGAAAGCACAGCCCTGGGGGCAGGGACATGGTTAGGGGAATCAAACACAAAGAAGCATGAGGGAGATGAAGAAATGTTCTATGCCTTGACTGTGGTATTGGGTATGTGGGTATATACCCAAGGGTACATACATGTACATATATCAAAATACATCAAACTGAACACTAAAAGTCGGTGGGTTTTATAGTACATAAAACAAACCTGATGGGAGAAAGATAAGCTTCCATGTCACCCATTGCCTGGAGGACAAGGTTCTGATGTCTTACCCTGTCATGGTGGTGAGAAACCTTCTGCCCTTGCTCCTTCTCACCCCCCACCCCCGAACAACAGTCATATTAAGTGCACAGCAGACCTAACACCGGCCGAGAGGTGCTGCTTCTCTGGCCACCTGTTCACCTCTGTGAGCCTCCCCCAGCCGGACACGAAAGGGACCCGACTCGGACTATCATACAAAGTTTTCGGTTATACTCGTGTTATGTCTTCACCTTCCTAAACTAGGATGTACGTGTGACGGCTGGACCTCAGCTCCAATCTTATCTCAGGTGCGCGGAAGAGAGCCGCTCAATCTTTGTTGGAAGAACCTGGCTTTTATCCATCGCAGTACAGCCTGGAGGGCATCGGGGCGGACGCTGCTCCTCCGCTACTACAGGGGGCGCTGTGGCGGCCGCCACCTGCCTCCCTGCTCCCCACTGCTCTAGGTCAGCTCCCGAGCTCCACGGCGGGGCTCCGCCCCCTCCCTGGTAGCATCCCTCCTGCCCATTGGGCGAGCCAGGTCGGGGCTGTCCAATGGGGAGAGGCGTTGGTGCGAGGCGGCGCCACCATCTTTGACGGCCGGGACTCCAGCATCGGTTAGCGGCCCCGGGAGTAGGTGGGTAGGCGGGCGCCGACTGCGGTCCCGCGGCCTTGCCTGTCTTCCCAGGACCCACCCCAGACCACGATGCCTCAGTACCAGACGTGGGAGGAGTTCAGCCGCGCGGCCGAAAAGCTCTACCTCGCTGACCCTATGAAGGTATTCACTGGCGCGTGGCTACCTGGGTCCGGCACCCCGTGCCCTGGTCAGGTTGTCCTCCCTGCCGTCCGCTCGTCCTCCGGAGCAGCTTTAGCACTCCCAGGAGGTGCCGGGATTGAGCAAAGGACGGGTCCCGCCAGGTCTGATTGTCCTGCTTCCTTCATCCCTGACCCTGTTGTCCAGTGAGGCCGTGTTAGGACGGTCGGGGTCATTTCAGCCCCAGACAGCTTGTGGCCGGCCTTGCCCGCCCCCAGTCCCTGAACTTCCCTGCCTTCATAGGTTTACGTGTCTCTAGGTCAGGGCTCCTCCCCCTGCAGCTCGGCTTCCTGTCCCTTCGTTGTCTCGGTGTCTTCCTCTCTTACCGCCAAGGCTTGGGTGTTTTGTGTGTATAAAAAATGGTGATGTTTTCCCTCCATTGCTCATTCTTAAAGATCCCAATTTAGAAGCACCTTGCCTCCACAGAATAGTAGATCTTAATCTTTGGGGGGTGGGTGCAGTGGCCTCTTGAGAACATGCTTGCTCCCTTTCCTCAGAAAAATACACTTATACAGAAAAGCAAACGATCTTAGGGGGCTCGCTGACCCCTGAAATCCATCCATCGTCCCCACAAAACCTAAAGGAAGCGGGTGTCAGAGGTTAACATTAATAAAAAGCAAAGGAATTTAGCATTGAGTCGTCCTCTTTGCTCCTCTCTTGAGCTTTTGTGTTTTTATCATCACATCTAGGAGTTATTTGAAGCAGCTCCTTGCTCCTTAAAGCTAGTCATTCTTTTTAGAGTTCAGCATTTTGGAAGGAATTTTATACTACACATCTCAGACCTGTAGGTATGATGGTCTTCTTTTTTGACTATTGAAGCAAAGCCTAATGGAAAGGGATCATAAAGAGGGTGCACCTGACACACCGGGCAGGCATCTCAGTAAAGAACTGAGAGCTGGTGTGGTGCCCTGGTGTTTTCTGTTGTAACTCAGTCATCTTTGTGCCCTGTGTATTCCCCATTCACATGTGCCTGGACTCCCAGTAATGTTAGGTTCTGTGTGAGACACAAAGGGGAGATCCAGCCCAATTAGTAAGGAGTGGTGGTGTTGGGTGCTGCAGATGAACTGTCTTGTAAGTATGTCCATTTAAGAAGGAAGAAAACTAAAGGCATTTAATATATTAATCTCCAGAAACTGGGACTCCTGGTTTTCTGTGTGAGGCCTTTAGTGATGATGAAATAGTGTGAACTATATTTTGTTTTTAAAGGTTTATTTATTTGAAAGAGTTACAGAGAGAGAAGGAGAGATCTTCTGTCTGCTGGTCCACTCTCCAAGTGGCCACAGTGGCTGGGATTGGACCAGGCCGAAGCCAGGAACTGGGAGCTTTCTCCTGATCTCTCACGCCAGTGTAGGGGCCCAAGTACTTGAGTCATCATCCACTGCTTTTCCTAGGCCATTAGCAGGGAACTGGATGGGAAGTGGAGTTGCTGGGACATGAACTGGTGCCCATGTGGGATGCTGATGTTGCAGGCGATGCGTTTACCTGCTTTGCCGCAATGCCGGCCCGGTGAACTGTGTTTTGAAAAGTCTGTAGTGGGCTGGTAACCTGTAACCCCAGTGCTTCATAGTGCTCACAGTGAATATCAGTGAACTGCAGCACGCTATGCTAGCGTTAAGATTGAAAATAGTCTTAGACCCATAGGAGACCGTGACAGTAACAAGAAGCTGTGAAACATGCTCACTCCCATTCATGAAACAGTACATGAGAGTAGTTCATTAGTTTCACTCAAAAATAGTTTTTTATTTATAAAACACAGCTGATGAATTAGATAGTTTTGAAATTGAATACTTTTCTTTTAATATTTATTTATTTGAAAGGCACAGTTACAGAGAGGCAGAGGCAAAGAGAGACAGAAACGTCTTCCATCCACTGGTTCACTCCCCAAATGTCCACAACAGCCAGAGCTGCGCCGATCCAAAGCCAGGAGCCAGGAGCTTCTTCTGGGTCTCCTATGTGGGTACAGGGACCATCTTCCACTGCTTTCCCAAGCCATAGCAGAGAGCTGGATTGGAAATGAAGCAGCCAGGACTAGAACCAGCATCCATATGGGATGCCGGCACTGCAGGATGCAGCTTTACCCACTACACCACAGCGCCAGCCCCCTGAAATTGAGTACTTTATGACCCTGTGATTTCTGACTACTCATTTTGGTCGGGCTTCTGTAGTTCACAGGTTGTTTATTTCTTCATGCAAGCAGTATACCATGAGAACATACAGGAATTTTGTCAAGAAGTACCCATCATACAGACTAAAAAATATTGGAAAAGACAGTAAAAAATACAGAGTTCACATAAAGAGGAGCTATATTTTAAGTATTATATACTTATTTATTATTTATTTGTTATTTCAGTGAGAGTGTGAGTTAGTTATCTTCTATCTCCTGGGGCTGGGCCAGGCTGAAGCCTGAAATCAGGAACTCAAACTGGGTGTCCCATAGTGGTGGCAGGGGTCCAAGTAGTTGAGCCATCATCTGCTGTTTCCCAGGGTTCACATTAGCAGGAAGCGGAGAGCGGAGGCAGGACCGGATCCCAGGTGCTGTGATATGGGATGCTTGCATCCCAAGTGGTGGCTTAATTCACTATGTCAAATTCCTGCCCCAAGAGTATGTTAAGAATGCGATGGTGCTGTATAGAAAATGAAAAAATAGCAGAGCCTCACTATGAGCAGAGCGTGCCCACAGTAGACAAGCAGGGGCACCTCTCAGCTCTACACCTAGACAGAATGCCACAGTATGCATTATGAGATTTTTTTGGATACTGGAGGGGATGAGGGAGGAGGGAAACTTTACTTTCACTCTTATTGAGTGACAGGCATATTACAGATAGTGTTTGTATGTTGTAGGCATTTAACATTTTTATATACATATATGTGGAATTTGTGTGAATAGTTACAGCAATCCATTGACGTGGATAAATAATCTTGGATACATGAAGTGCTTTGCTTAGACTCTGGGAGACAGCTGAAATTGAACCCCAAGTCCATTCTGTTTCTACCAGAGCTAAAGAAGAAATTTTGTCAGGACTCTGGACTGCCTTCCAAAGTTCTGTCTTTTCTGTCCACCACATTATGCCTGTTGGTTGTACTTCACATCTGTCCCCATTCTTCCTTGCATGACTCTTAGTTGAAGATGCTGTTACTGCTGGACTCTCGTAACCTCTTAGTTGTCTGCCTGCCTTTCTGGTCCCTTCTCCACACTCTTGCCACAACTGTCAAAAAAAAAAAAAAAAAAAAAATCAGAATCTGTCTCCTGCTGAAAAACTGGTTTTTTCTTGATTATTGGATAATGTCCCAAATCGCAGTCCACAGTCTGACCCTCTAGTCTCTCTGGCTGTCTCCTATCATTTCTACCATCCTCCACTCTAACCTCATGAAACTGTAGGACTTATCAGTTTTGTTCAGAAAGGGTCTTCAGGCTTTCTCCTGCCTTCCCCTTAGGAAAGGCATTATCATAGGCACCTGCCCTTTACTCTGTCCCTTGCCCTGTCTGAATTACCTCTCTCTGTAAGCATTTTATCTGTGTTTACCTTTGCAGGACCTAACTCATTTTGCCTTGTATTTGATTACTTTGATTGAGTTCAACACTCCCAACAGAAGAACCTTGATTTCTTTTTCACTTTTGACAACATTTGACATGATTGCTTAAGTACTCCCAAGTTTCAAGATGGACCCCCTTATAGTGTCATAGGCTTTTTTTTTTTTTTTTTGACAGGCAGAGTGGATAGTGAGAGAGAGAGAGACAGAGAGAAAGGTCTTCCTTTGCCGTTGGTTCACCCTCCAATGGCCGCCGCGGCTGGCGCGCTGCGACCGGCACATTACGCTGATCCGAAGCCAGGAGCCAGGTGCTTCTCCTGGTCTCCCATGGGGTGCAGGGCCCAAGGACTTGGGCCATCCTCCACTGCACTCCCTGGCCACAGCAGAGAGCTGGCCTGGAAGAGGAGCAACCAGGACAGAATCCAGTGCCCGGACCAGGACTAGAACCCAGTATGCTGGCGCCGCAAGGCGGAGGATTAGCCTAGTGAGCCGCAGCGCCGACCTTTTTTTTTTTTTTTTTTTTTTTTTGACAGGCAGAGTTAGACAGTGAGAGAGACAGAGAGGAAAGGTCTTCCTTCCATTGGTTCACCCCCCAAATGGCCACTGCGGCCGGCACTGTGCCGATCCAAAGCCAGGAGCCAGGTGCTTCTTCCCGATCTCCAATGCGGGTGCAGGGCCCAAGGACTCGGGCCATCCTCCACTGCCCTCCCAGGCCACAGCAGAGAGCTGGACAGGAAGAGGAGCAACCGGGACAGATTCCGGCGCCCCAACCGGGACTAGAATCCGGGGGTGCCGGCGCTGCAGGCAGAGGATTAGCCTAGTGAGCTGCAGCGCCGGCTGGTGTCATAGGCTTTTAAACTAGTTTCTCCTAGTGAGACTAGTGATTATTCTTTAAATAAAAGTTAAACTTTCTATAGCTGTCATATTTAGTATGTTTTTAAGTTGTAGTTTATTTTTATTTCTAGATAACTGGATTTTTAAAAATATGTAAGGAGTGGCATTGTGGTGCAGCAGGTTAAGGAGCTGCTTAAGATGTCATATTCGGGACCGGCGCTGTGGCGTATAGGTTAACCCCCTGCCTGTGGCTCTGGCATCCCATATTGGCTCCGGTGCTAGTCTTGGCTGCTGCTCTTCAATCCAGCTCTCTGCTATGGCCTGGGATAGCAGTAGAAGATGGCTCAAGCCCTTGGGCTCCTGCACCCGCGTGGGAAACCCGGAGGAAGCTCCTGGCTCCTGGCTTCGGATTGGCCCAGCTCTGGCTATTGCGGCCATTTGGGGAGTGAACCAGTGGAAGGAAGACCAGTCTCTGATGCAGCAGTTTTACCCACTACGCCACAGCGCCAGCCCCACTATGAACTATTTAAAGCCAGGATTGTGTTTATGTACATCTCGTTCTAAAACCTGGACTGAGACTCACTATAAAATTCAATCTTACACTGAACTACATTTTCATTTTTCACCTGGTTCTCCCAAACTACTGATTTTCTTTACATAGCTGAAATAAGTTTAGGTATCACATCACATTCAAACAAATACACTGTGATGCACCACAAGGCCAGCCCCCCCTACAATTTATTTATTTATTTAACTTTTTTGAGATTTACGTATTTGAAAGTCAGTTACAGGGGTTGGCGCTGTGGTGAAGTAGGTTAATCCTCCTCCTGCAGCATGGGCATCCCACATGGGTGCCGGTTCTGGTCCCGGCTGCTCATCTTCTGATCCAGCTCTCTGCTACGTTCTGGGAAAGCAGTTGAAGATGGCCCAAGCGCTTGGGCCCCTGCACCCACGTGGGAGACCCGGAAGAAGCTCCTGGCTTCAGATTGACCCAACTCTGGCCATTGTGGCCTCTTGGGGAGTAAACCAGCGGATGGAAGACCTTTCTCTCTGTCTCCCTCTCACTGTCTGTAATTCTGTGTGTCAAATAAATAAACAAATACACTTTTTAAAAAAAAAGTCAGTTACAGAGAGAGAGGGAGAAATGGAAAATGAGAGAGGTCTTCCATCCACTGGTTCACTCCCTAGATGGCTACAACGGCTAGAACTGGACCAGGCCAAAGCCAGGGGCTTCATCCAGGTCTCCCATGTTGGTGGTAGGGGACCAAACACTTGGACCATCTTCATCTGTTTTCCCAGGCCATTAGCAGGGAGCTGGATTGGAAGTGGAACAGCCAGGACACAAACAGGAGCCCAAATGGGATGCCAGCATCACAGGAGGTGGCGTTACCCACTATACCACAATATAGGCCCCTGTTTTTTGTTGTCGTTGTTTTGTTTTGTTTTGAAAACAACTTATTTATTTGCAGTTAAAAGTGATGTACTGAAAATTCTCAAAACATACATTCTGGGAATGTCTGTGAGGCAATTTGATATTTTTTCTTTTTCTTTTTTTTAAGATTTATTTATTTATTTGAAAGGCAGAGTTTTAGAGAGGCAGAGAGAGAGGTCTTGCATCTGCTAGTTCACTCCCCAGATGGAGTGAACAATGGCCAGAGCCGTGCTGATCTATAGCCAAGAGGCAGGAGCTTCTTCCAGATCTCCCATGTTGGTGCAGTGGCCCAAGCACTTGGGGCATCTTCCACTGCTTTCCTAGGCCATAGCAGAGAGCTGGATCAGAAGTAGAGTAGCCGGGACTCGAACTGGCACCCATATGGGATGCCGGCATTGCAGCATCCCATTTACCTGCTGCGCCACAGCACTGGCCCCAATTTAGTATTTCTTAACAGTAAGAATACATATCAACACACCTAGACACAGAGGAGTGACAGGAAAAGAAGGCAGAAAATGAGCAGAAATGGTTAATTAAGTCCAGGAGATGAGGAGGTGTTATAGCAAAGCGGGTTATGCTGTTGCGTGGGATGCCCATGTTGCCCTATCAGGGTGCCTGGAATTGAGTCCTGCCTGTTTCTGATCCAACTTCCTGCTAATGTACATCCTGGCAAGCAGTAGATCCCTGCCACCTGCAAAGAATAGCTAAATGGAGCTCCTGGCTCCTGGCTTTGGCCTGGCCTAGCCCAGCTGTTGTGGGCTTTTGAGGAGTGAGCTAGTGAATGGAAGATTTCTCTATCTCTGCCTGTCACTCTGCCTTTCAAATACAATAAATAAACCATATATACATGTGAAAGTCAAGGGGAGAACATTTGGTGAAAGTAGTTAAGACCCTGCCTGGGAGGCCTGCATCCCATGTCTGACGGACTGATTCGCATTCCAGCTTCTCTTCATTGCCTTTCCTAGGACGATTGTTCGGTGCGGCAGTTAAGACATGGCTTGGACACTCACATCCCACGTCAGAGTGCCTGGGTTTGAGTCCTGGCCCTACTTCTGATTCCCGCTTCCTGTTCATGCAACCCCTGGGAGGCAGTGGTGCCGGCTCAGTTGGTTGAGTCTCTGCCACGCATGTGGGAGATTGAGTTCCTGGCTTCTAAAGCTCCACCCAGGCCCCTCAAGATAAGTTTATAGTAAAGATACCTTTAGCTGTTTGGGATGTTTATCCTAAAAGGATCCTTTTCAGCCCACCTGAAGACCAGACTATTTATGGGAAATGTCATCTGTCTTCACTGATGCTAATTTGTATTTTTATTCCAGGCACGTGTGGTTCTGAAATATAGGCATTCTGATGGGAGTTTGTGTATTAAAGTAACAGATGATTTAGTTGTAAGTATACATTTTGATTTGTTGCATACTTTAAGATTTGTTAAAATCATTGTGTTGAATTACTTAAAATTTGTACAGATTATCCATTAGGATGCTTATTTTGCACTTCATTCCAAGGTGAAGAACCTCATTCTAGAGGCTGCTTTGACAGACATCCAGGAAATAATGTGTCTCGTTAATGCAGCACGGAAAGTGCAGTTTAGTGACAGCGGTCTTCAGACTTGGAGGAGGAGCAATGTGGAGACCAAAACCAGATGTCAGGGCTTAAAGGGCTCCTTCTTGGTGTGTGAGAAGGGAAGGATGCTACATGAACGTGAGCTGTAGACTGTATTGTGGTGTGTCTTCTCATCTGCCCACTCTTGTTGCTTCCTCTTGTCCCATTCATGCCTTGACCCTCTGCCTTCTGGTTTCTGCATGCTCTTTTCCATGGAAACAGCTCTTGGTGGTGCTCATACACCCTTAATTTTCTTTCTTTCTTTTTCTTCTTTATTTACTTGACAGGCAGAATGGCAGAGAAAGGGAGAGACAGAGACGTCTTCCATTTGCTGGTTAACTCCCCAAATGGCCACAGTGGGCTTGGACCGGGCTGAAGCCAGAAGTCCAGAATTCCATCAGTGTCTTCCACATGGGTGGTAGGGGCACAAGCACTTGGGCCATCTTCCCCTGCTTTCCCAAGCATGTGAGCAAGAAACTATCAGAAGTAGAGCAGACAGAATGCAAACCGACACTCATGATTATTTTGGCACTTGTGGCTCCATTTCGTCTATTTTATATTTTTGTTTCATTATTTGCCGATTATTTCCTTGATGTGCCCCATACATATTCGTTTCCTCAGGATTCTGCCCGTCATTGTCTTGTCATACCATGTTGGGAGCAGTCCATTCGCGTCCATTGTGGCCTGCATCTTTGTCTACTTGCGTGTTTATGTGTTGAGCTCGTATTTTCCTGGACTTCCTGACTTGCTCTGAGTTGAGCATTCTTACCTCACCTGCTCCTCGAGGCTGGCCTGTCCTGAGTGGCGCTTACCCTGCTTCTCAATTTGACCCCTTCTGTGCAGTCATGCACCTCATCAGAAACCTGGGCATGTGCCTTCCTTTCCCTCATTCTCATGTCCACTATTCCTTCCTTTGAAAAACTGATCCCCTCATAGTCCGCAACTACACTCGCTGGGCATTTGGAATGACCGATTTGGCCGCCTTCCTGTCGTTGCCTGTCATGAACTGTCCATCCTCACCATCTCTCTCTCTTCTTTTTAAGATTTCAATTATTTGAAAGGCAGCAGAGATATAGAGAGAGGTCTCCCATCCGCTGGTTCACTCCCCAAATGGCCACAATAGCCAGGGCTGGGCCAGGTTCAAGCCAGGAGCCAGGAGCTTCTTCTGGGTCTCTTAACACAAGTGCAGGTACCCACATACTTGACCCATTTTCTGTTTTCCCAGCCACATTAGCAGGGAGTTGGATAGGAACCACATCAGAATGGGCTTGTCACAGGCAATGGCTTAAACTGCTGTACCACAATGCTAGCCCTCACCTTCGCTCTCTTAAGTTTAGGATTGCATCAGTTGCCTTGACTGCTAGTCTCCTAACTCTATCCCTGCTTCCAGTCCCTCCCTCCATCATGCGGCCAAGAGTAATTTCTAAAAGTACAGATTTGCATAAAAGCCTGTAAATGCCACCTTCATAGCCCCTCCAGTTTCTGTGTTTTCCGTTTTACTTAAGAGCTCCTTTATTATGCTGCTCTGTTGAGGCCTCTGTGCTTTGAAAAGTTGTTTTTCTCCTCTGTGTATTGAGTCCTGCCCACCCCAGTGTGGCAGTGAGGGAGGATTGCTTCTTCTCTTACTTTTCTTTTTAGCTCTTTTGTGCTATATCACAATTCTTTCATCTCATGTATTTTCTTAATAGACTGCGAGCTTCAAGACAATATAGATGCATCAGTATTACTCTTACCTATATGTTAAAAATAGATTCTTTTAAAACTTTTGTACTATGTGATTTTAAGGATTCCTTTTTTTTTTTTTTTTTTTTTTTCGACAGAGTGGATAGAGAGAGAGAGACAGAGAGAAAGGTCTTCCTTTTTGCTGTTGGTTCACCCTCCAATGGCCGCCGCGGCCGGCGCATCTCGCTGATCCGAGGACAGGAGCCAGGTGCTTCTCCTGGTCTCCCATGGGGTGCAGGACCCAAGCACTTGGGCCATCCTCCACTGCCTTCCCGGGCCATAGCAGAGAGCTGGCCTGGAAGAGGGGCAACCGGGATAGAATCTGGCGCCCCAACCGGGACTAGAACCCGGTGTGCTGGCGCCGCAAGGCGGAGGATTAGCCTGTTAAGCCACAGCGCCGGCCAGGATTCCATTTTTTTTTTTTTTTAAGATTTACTTATTTATTTGAAAGAGTTACACAGAGAAGGACAGGCAGAGAGAGAGGTCTTCCATCTGCTGGTTCACTCCCCAATTGGCCGCAGTGGCTGGAGCTGCACCAATCTGAAGTCAGGAGCCAGGAGCTTCTTCCAGGTCTCCCACTCTGGTGCAAGGGTCCTAGGACTTGGGCCATCTTCCACTGCTTTCCCAGGCTGGATCAGAAGTAGAGCAGCCGGGACTAGAACCAGTGCCCATATGAGATGCCGGCGCCGCAGGCAGAGGATTAACCTACTGTGCCATGGCACCGGCCCCATGGATTCCATTTTAACGTTGCATGGAGTCAGGCCTTTTAATGTTTTTTTTGTCTTATGAGAGCCAGTCCAATTAAATGAAGTAACTGAAAATGTGAAACAAAGGAGAGAAAATTGAGGTGTGATGTGTTACACACAGATTCAGAAGATCTGATTCCTAGTATTTTGGCTTTGGAAAAGCTTAGGCCACTGTTGCACTGTAGGAGGTCTGTTTCCTCATCTGTAAGGTGCTGTAGGGATGGTCTGCTTACCTGTGTGGGTGGTTGTGAACCGTAAGAAACATGTGAAAGTACCTAGTATTAGTGCTTGTTCTGCAGTAGGTTTAATAAATGGAACTGGGAACATTTTTACTTGTGATTGTCAGAGCAGTTAGTTTGACCTGCTGAAGAGAAGCCAGTGCCTTCTGTTTTTAGAAGGGGTGGGGTGGGGGGTGTAGAATTAATTTGAATACAAAAAGCTTTATCTCCAAGTGGTACTCCCCTACCCTGTAATGATTCAGCGTAGTATCCATGTCAAGCTTGTTCTAAATCACTTTTTTTTTTTAATTAATTTTTTTTGACAGGCAGAGTGGACAGTGAGAGAGAGAAAGGTCTTCCTTTGCCGTTGGTTCACCCTCCAATGGCCACCGCGGCCGGCGCATCTCGCTGATCCGATGGCAGGAGCCAGGTGCTTCTCCTGGTCTCCCATGGGGTACAGGGCCCAAGGACTTGGGCCATCTTCCACTGCACTCCCTGGCCACAGCAGAGAGCTGGCCTGGAAGAGGAGCAACCAGGACAGAATCTGGCGCTCCGACCGGGACTAGAATCCGGTGTGCCGGTGCCGCAAGGCGGAGGATTAGCCAATTGAGCCGCAGTGCCGGCCTCTAAATCACTTTTAAAAACTGTACTTTTGAGGTATTTTATTATAAAAAGTTGTTGTTCCTGAACTGAAAATTCATATTTACTTCATTTTTTAGCTTGACCTTCTGGTAAATCTTTAGCTTCAGTGATTTTGGCTGCTATATAAGGAGATCCTCCCTTGTGTGGTGTAAGAGCATAACTCATCAGTGCGCGCCTCTTATTTTTCCTTTATTGGCAGTAGGGCTTAACACCTAGTTTTTTTGTTTTGTTTTGTTTTGTTGGACAGGCAGAGTTAGAGAGAGAGAGAGAGAAAGGTCTTCCTTCTGTTGGTTCACCCCACTAATGGATGCTATGGCCGGCACACTGCGCCAATCCAAAGCCAGGAGCCAGGAGTTTCCTCCTGGTTTCCCATGCGGGCGGGTGTAGGACCCAAGCACTTGGGCCATCCTCCACTGCCTTCCTGGGCCACAGCAGAGAGCTGGCCTGGAAGAGGAGCAACCGGGACAGAATCCGGCGCCCCGACCGGGACTAGAACCCGGTGTGCCGGTGCCGCAGGCAGAGGATTAGCCTATTGAGCCGTGGCGCCAGCCAACACCTAGTATTAACGCTGCTGCTTGTTTTATCATTTTGGGTTCAGATCTACCTCTGTAATAGCTGCCATTGAAGGTAGATTTTGGTAGACTTTGAAAAATTGGTTTTCTTGAGGCTCCATATATCATGCCTTTCAAATAAATAAAAAAAAAAAACAGAGTTGCAGAGAGGCGGGGTGGGGTGGGGGTCTCCCATCCTCTGGTTCACTCCCCAATTGGCCACAACAGCTAGAGCTGGGCTGATCCGAAGCCAAGAGCCAGGAGCTTCTTCAGGTGTCTCACATGGGTGCAGGGGCTGGCCCCAGGTTCATTTTTAAAATAGCCATGATAGCCAGGGCTAAGCCAGGCTGAAGTCAACAGCCAGGAACTTCATTCAGGTCTCCCAAGTGGGTGGCAGGAACCCAAGTACTTGGCCTGTCATCCACCTCCCAGGTCCATTAGCAGAAAGCTGGGCTAGAAGCAGAGGAGCTGGGACTTGGTCCTAGACACTCCAGTAATGGGATGTGGGCATCGCAAGTGATGGCTTAATATGCTGTATCACAGTGCCTGCCCCTAAACTTATCTTTTAATTCTATTTTTGAATCAGTCTTGGGATTTTTTTTTTTTTTGAAGATTTATTTATTTATTTGAATGGCAGAGTGATAGGGGCAAGGAGAGATTTTCTACCTGCTGGTTCATTCCCCATTGAGCCGAAGCCAGGAGCCAGCATCACCATCCTGGTCTCCCATGTGAGTAGCAGGGATCCAGGCACTTGGGCCATCTGCCACTGCTTTTCCCAGATTAGCAGGGAGCTGGATTGGAAGTGAAGCTCCCAGGAGTTGAACTGGTGCTCCTGTATGGGATGCCAGTATCACAGGTGCATTGCCGTGGCAGCCCTTCCTCAGGTCTCCGCCCCCACCCCCCCAAACTATTGAGAATTAATCCACATCTAGAAAAGACCAAAGATGCAATCAGACCATCTTCCTACAAAGGAAATTTATGAATCAACCCCAAAAGTTTATAAATCTGTTTTCTAATGACTCAAAAGTTTGTGTGTTTTCTTCTTCTTCTTTTTTTTTTTTTTTAAGATTTATTTATTCCTTTGAGAAGTAGAGTTAGAGAGGAAGAGACAGAGAAAGAGGTTTTCCATCCTCTGGTTTACTTCCCAAGTGGCCGCAGTGGCCAGAGCTGAGCCAATCCAAAGCCAGGAGCCAGGAGCTTCTTCAGGGTTCCCCACACAGGTGCAGGGGCCCAAGTACTTGGGACATCTTCTACTGCTTTCCCAGGCCATAAGCAGAGAGTTGGATTGGAAGAAGAGCGGCCAGAACAAGAACCAGTGCCCATATGGGATACCATAATTTTATCTGACCCCTTGACTAATGCCTAATGTTGTCTTCCACAAACCTAAAGTCTTTCATTAGAAACTGTAGTGGGAAATTACAGATAGTCTCTTGCAGCTCATATATGCACTAAAATGTGAATGATAGAGATTAGTGTGGTCTCTTTGCAAGATTGCCACATAAAATTTATATATGGAGAAAAAAAATTTTAAATGACTTAAGTGCTGAATGAATTCAGATTAGTTGGGCATGATAAGGTTGAATTCTAAGTTATTTAAGTTGATGACTTATTATAGGATTGTTCATTCCCGTTGCTTAAAACTCATGTGAACCATTAAAATAGGCTAAAGAAAATTAACCTTACTACAAAATGAGAAAAAGGCCTACCTGCTTGAAGTCAGTATTTTTGAAGATTCTAGAATAAATGATTTCATAACCAACCATTTTTTTAAGAGATTGATTTATTTGAAAGGCAGAGTTAAACAGAGAGGGAGACAGGGGAGAGAGGGAGAGAAATATCTTCAATTGATGGTTTACTCCAAATGACTGCAATGGACAAGGCTGAACCAGGCCGAAGCCAGGAACCCCAACCAGGTCTCCCATGTGAGTGGCAGGAGCCCAAGCACTTGGGCCATCTTCTGCTTTCCCAGGCGCGTGAGGGAGCTGGATCAGAAATGGAGCAACTGAGACTCGAACCGTTGCTCATATGGGAGGCCAGTGTTGCAGGTGGCGTCTCAGACTGCTGTGCCACAAAGCCAGCCCCCATGAGCAGATCTTTAGTATCTATCTAGTGAGTTTAACTGGAATTTATTAACTTGAAAGAATTTGATTGAAACCTTTAGGAAGTTGAAATTGAACCTATCATTAACACCCCCCCCCCCCCAATTTCACAAATAGAGAAGGGGATCCTAAAATTTCTTTGCTTTTTTCCAACATAACTCAGTTACTTGTGACCAGATCACAAGGAGAAAATAATCTGCTTTTCAGCCTTGAGTTCTCATCAGCCCTCAGCAGGATTTCATGTATTACTTAGCTGGTTGTTTTTGAGAGCTTCTGATAGAGTTGGTGCAGTCTTTTGTCCATAGCAATAGAGTGTAAAATCCTGTACATGAGGAATAGAATGGCTGGAGGCTTGGAAACTTGAGTGCAGTTTCCAGTAGGACCTCCAGAGAGAATAGAGCAAACAATGGAAGGAAGGGCTTGAATGTTCATTCACTTATGTTTCCTACACTGTCAATATTTAGTTTTACTTAATGTGTACTGTTAAAATTTCAACAGTGTTTGGTATACAGAACGGACCAAGCTCAAGATGTGAAGAAGATTGAGAAATTCCACAGTCAACTAATGCGACTCATGGTAGCCAAGGAATCCCGCAGTGTTGCCATGGAAACGGACTAAATGGTTTGAAATGAAGACTGTCGTGTTCTTTGGAAGTAAACATCTTGGATTTGAGAAAGTGTTGGGGCAGAAAACACTTTATGTAATAACTAAATGTGGGCTATTCAAAGACAAGAGAGCATTTTTTGTACTTTTTTTTTTAGTGTTTATTTGAGAGCGCTATGAAGGTAAATACTTTCAATTAGAAAGCCTTTATTTATTTTTGGAAATTGAACAAGAAATGCATCTATCTTAGAAACTTTTTGCAGATTATTTGATGTTGGGCAACATATATAATTATTTCCCTGGTAAATTTGTATGACTAATTTTAAAATGAAATATCAAGAAAAGCAAGTTCTTCCTTACACTTAGTTCTTCTGTCTTTAAAAGAGAATTAAATGTAGCCTTTTTGCTGGATCATTATATTTCTTTTGGAGCAGTTTGTGCTGTTGATGACCAATAGATATAAAATACAGTAACTGGAATTAACTATACACAATAGTATACCCGATTATGTAGTGTATTTCAGTTATATCTAGAACTAATCTTAAGATATATGCTTTAACCTTAATCTTTCCATATTGAAACTATTATTTTTGAATGTAAGGGATTTGAGTATCATCATCAGCTTATTAAGCTGTGACTTTGAATCCTGTTTTCAGTAATCGAAAGCAGCAGCAGTTGTTGGAATGCATGGATAGAATGAGAATCACTATAATGGACTGAAACCACCATGTTACCGAAGTATTTACTACATATTTCCCATCTATAGTTTCTCAGAAGGGCTAAGGATTATTCGAACTGTTGAATCTTTGCATACCTCTGTGACACCTCTACCCATTTTCTCTCCTCACTTAACCAAAGTGTTGAGCATGACTGTCACAACTGTTATGTTCTCCAGTAAACCAGAAGTCCAATATTATTTGATGTTTACCTTATATCTATAACCTGGTGTTACCACCTAAATGTAATGTTCATGTGTTGATTCTTCAAGAGTGAAACAAGGCACTACATTGAAATATTTTTTGTAGAGATAATATTGATCCACATTTTAGTATGGAAAATTCCATTGGCCAAAATGAATTTTGGCATGTTTCGGCGAGGTTGGTAAATAAAATATTATATAAGTACATATTGTTTCTGTTGAAATTTTAACTACTGGAGAATCACTGTTTTATTGCCTGGGATGTGCTGTGTTCATTTAATCTGAAAATACATTTTTTTTTTGGTTAGTTTCATTTCTCAGTATTTTTATTGCATAAATTTTCTGAGCTGTATGTTGATGGCAGGATTGTTTTCCTGAATTAGAAAAATAACATTGAATAGTATTGAGTTTTTTTTGCTTTAGGTTCCTGCCTACCACCACTGAATTTATTGAGGGGGTACTTTTTGTCCCCTCATTTACAGCATTTTTGCTTGTTTTTGTTACTTAGTTTGAAAAGATAGACATCTTCCATCTGCTGGTTTACTCCCTAAAGGTCAGACCAAAGCCAGATCTACCACATGGTGACAGAGACCCTGCTCCTGCTGCCTCCCAGAGCTTGAATTAGGAGCAGTAGCAGCCCTCACACCCAGGCACTCCAAAATACGACGCAGGCATCCCAAACAGTCTTACCTGCTGCACCAGATGCCTGCCTTACAGCTTCCGTTTCTGAGTACTGCTTTATGGAGTGACTTGGAAGGGAGGGATTCGTGTTTGGGCTCTTCAAGTCTTTGCAGCTTACAGCAGAGTGCTTCAGAACAGGTTAGGTTACCAAGTCAGACTGCTCAGGTTGTCATCTTGGTTCTACTGTTTTCTAATTCTTTTCCTTTTTTTTTAAGATTTTATTTATTTATTTGAGAGGCAAAGTTACAGACAGAGGGAGGGAGTGACAGAAGGATCTTCCATCTGTTGGTTCCATTCCCAAATGGCTGCAACCAATGGCTAGAGCCAAACTGATCCGAAGCCAGGAGCTTCTTCTGGATCTCCCATGTGGGTGCAGGGGCCCAAGGACTTGGGCCATCTTCCACTGCTTTCCCAGGCCATAAGCAGAGAGCTAGATTGGAAGAGGAGCAGCTGAGACACAAACCATCGCCTATATGGGATGCCAACGCAGCAGACAGAGGCTTAGCCTACTATCCCACAGCACCAGCCCCCCTGTTTTCTTTTTTCTTCCTTCCCTCTGTCCCTCCCCGCCTCCCCCCCCGCCCCGCCTGTCTGCCTCCCTCCCTCCCTCCCTTCCTTCCTTCCTTTTATTTATTTATTTATTTATTTATTTGAAAGAGTTATAGCCGGCGCCGTGGCTCAATAGGCTAATCCTCCACCTGCGGCGCTGGCACACTGGGTTCTAGTCCTGGTCGGCGCACCATCTTCTACTGCTTTCCCAGGCCACAGCACAGAGCTGGATTGGAAGAGGAGCAGCCAGGACTAGAACCAGCACCCAACTGGGATGCTGGCACTGCAGGTGGAAGATTAACCTACTGCATCATGGTGCTGGCCCCTAACTATTTTCTTATACAAGATTCTCTTTTTTTTGCTTTTCTTTTTTTTTAAATCTTATTTAGGGGCCAAAGTTGTGGTACAGCACAATAAGTTGCCATTTGGGACAGCAACCTCCCATGTCAGAGGCTGGTTCAAATCCTGGCTGCTGCGCTCTTCTGATCCAGCTTGCTGCTAATGCTCCTGGGAGGATAGCAGAAGATGGCCCACGTACTTAGACCCCTGCTGTCTGGATTGGAGACCCAGATAGAATTCCTGGCTCCTGGCCTGGCCCATACCTGGCTGTTGTGACCATTTTGGGAGTGAACCAGTAGGTGGAAGATCTCTTTCTGTCTCTTCTCTCTGTTACTCTTTCAGTAAATAAATCTTTTTAAAAAAATTGTTTATTTGAGAGGCAGAAAGGGATCTTGCATCCCAGGAACCCAGCCCACTTGAGCCCTCACTGCTGCCTGCATTACCAGGAAGCTGAAATCGGCCAGAATTGGGTACGGAACCCAGGTGCTCTGATTTGGGACATAGGCATCCCAACCAACATTTCAACTGCTATGCTAAATGCCTGCCCCTAGAAAAGATACTTTTCTAAGCTTTCATTTTCTTCTCTGGAAATTGGGCTAACAATAGTACCTTCCTTCTGGGACTGCTAAGATTAAACAGCATGATCCATTTTAAGATTGTAGCACAGTGCCCAGAAGATAGTAAAGCGCAATTTAAAAAAAAAGAGCTATGACTGTTACTACTATTGTTCTGATTACTGTTTTTCAGGTATAAGTAACTCTTACATTTTCTCAAATCCATACCCAGACACAATCATAATGAAACTGAAAACTGAAATAATCTTTGAAAGCTACCAAAGAGAATCAACATACTACCCATAAGAAAATGATGATTTGAATGACTATATTATCAGAAATTGTGGAGGCCAGAAAGAAGTGGCACAACAATTCTAAAATGCTGAAAGAACTGTCACAGTTCTACAGCCGGTGGAGATGGCCTTCAGTAATGAAGTAAAGCCAGCTGCGGAGGAAGAAAAGTCAAGAGAATTCATCACCAGTAGACATTATCTGAAGAGAATTAATTATGCCACAAGGAAACTTGGAACAGTCAGAAATGAGGAACGATAGAAATGGTAATGATCTGGGTTAAAGGAATAGACTGTTCTCTTGTTCCTAAAATATGTTTAAGACACCAACATAAAGGGGGAAGGTAAAGGAGCCTACATGATAATAAATTTCGTATATATTCCACTTGAAATTGTAAAATATTTATTCCAGATAGACTTAAGTATGTACAAGAGTATTCAAAGAGTTTAATTCCATTCAAAGAATGGAATTAAAAGTGATTTTATGCAAAAAACTTGGAAGCCATGCATAGTTTTGACAAAATACACATTTTTCATGAGCTTTTTGAAGACCCACCCATATAAATGGATTTCAAAGTGCTTTTGCACCAAAATAATCTTGTCTTTTAATTCCATCTTCACAAACTGAAATGTTTAAATACCTGAACCACTAAAAGAATATGCAAAGAAATATAATAAAAAAATTACTAAGATAAAATGAAAGGCTAAAAAGTGTTTAGCTCAAAGCTAAGAAACAGGAAGCAGGAATTAAAGGCCAGGAAGAGGGTAGACCTAAACACAGGCACCAATACTTCACTAAATGTGTATGATCTAAACAGAAGGATTGCAGAATGAATTAAAAAAAAAAAAAAAAAATGGAGGGGCAGGGCCAGAACTGTGGCGCAGTAGGTTGATCCTCCACCTGCGGTGCCTGCATCCCATATGAGCACCAATTCTGGTCCCAGCTGCTTCTCTTCCGATCTAGCTCTCTGCTGTGGCCTGGGAGAATGGTGGAGGATGGCACAGGCGCTTGGGCCCCTGCACCGGCATGGAAGACCTGGAGGAGGCTCCTGGCTCCTGGCTTCAGATTGGCTTAGCTCTGGCCATTGTGGTCATCTGGGTAGTGAACCAGGCAGATGGAAGACTTTTCTCTTACTGTCTATAACTCTACCTCTCAAATAAATGAATAAAAGTATTTAAAAAGAAAATAAAGAAAGGGAGGGGCCAGCGCTGCAGTGTAGCAGGTGAAGCTGCTGCCTGCTGCCGGCATCCCATATGGGTGCCAATTTGACTCCCGGGTACTCCACTTACAATTCAGCTCTCTGCTATGGCCTGGGAAAGCAGTGGAAGATGGCCCGAATCCTTGGGCCCCTGCATTCATGTGGGAGACCCAGAAAAAGCCCCTGGCTCCTGGCTTCGGATCAGCACAGCTCCGGCCATTGGGACCTTCTGGGGAGTGAACCAGTGGATGCTCGCTCGCGCTCGCTCTCTCTCTCTCTCGCCTCTGCCTCTCTGTAACTCTTTTAAATAAATAAATAAATCTTAAAAAAAAAAAATGGAACCAACGATATCCTCAAAAGAAATTCATTTTAAAAATGATACAGATAGGCCAAAACTAAAAGGTTAAAAAAGACATATCTGGCCGGCACCGTGGCTCAACAGGCTAATCCTCTGCCTTGCGGCGCCGGCACACCGGGTTCTAGTCCCGGTTGGGGCACCGGATTCTATCCCGGTTGCCCCTCTTCCAGGCCAGCTCTCTGCTATGGCCCGGGAAGGCAGTGGAGGATGGCCCAAGTGCTTGGGCCCTGCACCCACATGGGAGACCAGGAGAAGCACCTGGCTCCTGGCTTCGGATCAGCATGATGCGCCGGCCGCAGCGGCCATTGGAGGGTGAACCAACGGCAAAAAAGGAAGACCTTTCTCTCTCTCTCTCTCTCTCTCACTATCCACTCTGCCTGTCAAAAAAAAAAAAAAAAAGACAACTATACCAATGCTAATTAAAAGCTAATATAACTATCTTTTTTTTTTTTTTTTCCACATGCTTATTTTTCTCTCAGAAAGCAGAGAGAGTGAGTAGTTCTGGTTCAGTCTCCAGTGCCACAGCAACCAGGGCTGAACTAAGCTTAAGCCAGGAGTGGGTGGCAGGAACCCAAGCACATGGGCCATCATCTGCTGTTTCCCAGGATGCATTAGCAGGAGACTGGATTGAAAGAGTAGCCAGGACTCCAGTTGACTCTGCTAGGCGATGTGGGAGCTATGAGCATCAGCTTAACCTGCTAAACTACAATGCCCGCCCCCATCCCCAGTATAGCTCTCAGTACCAAAGTAGATTTCAAAACAAAAAACAGGCCGGCGCCGCGGCTCACTAGGCTAATCCTCCGCCTTGCGGCGCCGGCACACCGGGTTCTAGTCCCGGTCGGGGCACCGATCCTGTCCCGGTTGCCCCTCTTCCAGGCCAGCTCTCTGCTGTGGCTAGGGAGTGCAGTGGAGGATGGTCCAAGTGCTTGGGCCCTGCACCCCATGGGAGACCAGGATAAGCACCTGGCTCCTGCCATCGGAACAGCGCGGTGCGCCGGCCGCAGCGCGCTACCGCGGCGGCCATTGGAGGGTGAACCAACGGCAAAAGGAAGACCTTTCTCTCTGTCTCTCTCTCACTATCCACTCTGCCTGTCAAAAGAAAAAAAAATAAAAATAAATAAATAAATAAATAAAAATAAAAAAAAATAAAACAAAAAACATTCCCAGGGAGGATAATATATTGATAAGAGGGTCAGTTCGCCAAGAAGAAATAATCCTGTGATTGCCCATAAACAGAGCTTCAAAATGCATGGAGCAAAAGACATGAACTGAAAGAAAAAACAGAAAAATTATCTTCTAGTTGTAGTTTGAATCTGCAGTGTATTTCTGATAATATAAAGTTAGTGGGTTTTGTAGATTAAGGACAAGGTCCTCACTTTATTATTTTATTTTATTTTATTTTATTTATTTATTTGAGAGAGAGGGCTACAGAGAGACAGAAAGGTCTTCCATCCTTTGGTTCACTCCCTACATGACCACAACGGAGCCAGGAGCTTCTTCCCAGTCTCCCACATGGATGCAGGGGCCCAAGCACTTGGGCTCTCTTCCACTGCTTTCCCATGCCTTTGACAGAGAGCTGGATTGGAAGAAGAGCAGCCAGGACTTGAACCGGCGCCCATTTAGGATATAGGTGGAGGCTTAGCTTACTATGTCACAGTGCTGGCCCCAAGGCTCCCTTACTTTAGACAAAAGCAGCAAGCTTGGATTCCTAGGCCATCTGTGCTTCTGACCAACTGGCTGCGAATTTGGCTGTTTTCACTGGCTCCCCTGGGTTCAAGAATTCATTAGAATGACCTCAGAACTATGCTTACAGTTTTATTGTATAAGTCTCAGAGCAGGCATTTGGCACAGTGGTTCAGCCGCCGCCTGGGACACCCACATCCTAGTAGAGTGCCTAGTGAGTCCCAGCTCCTCTGCTTCTGATTAGGCTTCCTGCTAATGCACACCCTGGGAGGCAGCAGGTGATGGCTCGAGTACTTGGGCTGCTGGCTTCCACCTGGCTCAACCCTGGCTGTTGCAGGCCTCTGGGGAGTGAACTAGCAGACAGAAGATCTCTGTGTTTTATTTTGCTTTTCAAGAAATGTGAAAATAGATTTTAAAAAACTTTTTTAAAAAGGATACAAGCCAGAAGCAGCCAATTGAAGAGAGATGTAGCATAAGGTCTAGAAGAGTCCCAAATGCAAAGCTTCTGTGTCCCCAGGACAAGTGAATCATTGATGTATGGTTATCAAGTAGGGGAGCCTACCCAGCTCCAGGTGTCGAGTTTTTATTACGTAGAGATGTTTGGAATCATTGACCACTTGATTGAACTCCATCTCTATTCCCATCCTCTTCCTTGAGGATGGGTGGATATCATTTGACTTAAAACTCCAACCTTCTAATCCACGGTCATTCTTTCTGGCATGGCCAGCCCCCATCTGGAGTCATGTCATCAGCTTAAACTCAGGTATGGTTCCAAGGGCCCATAGTCCCTCTGTCACTCAGGAAATTTTACTTCTCAGGAACCAAGGACGAAGACCAGACAAGTGCTTTATTGTATACTAGTAACTCAAGCTTATATCTGTAATCTCCTATCTGGAAAGCAGAAAATTAGCAGCGACAGCCACCTGGATCAGATTAACGTAGAACACTCCATTTACCTGCAGAGTACACGTTCTCATTAGTGCCCACGGAGTGGTCACTCAGGTCATAACAGGAAACCAGCCAGTGCGATAAGGCAAGAAAAGAAAAGCCATCCAAATTGGAAAGAAAGAACTAGTTTCCCTATCTGAACGGGTAGTACGTAAAATGAGGCTTAAAAAAAAAAGCACTCCAAGGCCAGTGTTGTGGCATAGCAGGTAAAGCTGCCACTTGCAGCACCAGCGTCTTTGTGAGCACCAGTTAGTGTCTCGGCTGCGCCCCTTCCGATCCCATTCCCTGCTAATGGCCTGGGGAAAGCAGCAGAGGATGGCCCAATTATTTGGGTTTCTGTTACCCATTTTGGAGAACGGGTTGGAGCTTCTGGCTCCTGGCTTCTGCCTGGGCCAGCCCTTGCCCTTGCAGCCATCTGGGGAGTGAACCACTGGATGGAAGATCTCTTTGTCTCTCTAACTTTCAGATAAACATATAAATTAATAATTTAAAATAAAACAAGGAAACACTGCAGGTACTTGGGAGCGGGCAGGGGTCAGTGCAGAACAGAGAATAAAATGATTAAATATGGTGTTTGCTCTACTAGAAGCGGAATGGGGGAGGAGGAGCTGAGATGCGTCCTTTTTGTTCGTTTGGTTTTTTAAAGATTTATTTATTTTGTTTGAAAGGCAGAATTACAGAGAGGCAGAAGCAGAAAGAGAAGGAAGTCTTCCATCCGGTGGTTCACTCCCCAAACAGTCACACTGGCTAGGGCTGGGCTAATCTGAAGCCAGGAGCCAGGAGCTTCTTCAGGTCTCCCATGTGGGCGCAGGGGCCAAAGGACCTGGGCCATCTTCTACTTTCCCAGGCCACAGCAGAGCTGGATCAGAAGTGGAACAGCTGGGACTCGAACCAGTGTCCTTATTGGGATACCAGCACCCGCAGGCGGCAGCTTTATCTGCTGCACCAGCACCAGTCCCGACAAATCCTTTTTGTTTAGTAAAGGGTCATACCTTTTTACTGAGGGGCTTGGGTGAGCTTGAAAACACGATAAGGATGAGATCTGAAGTCCTTAGCTGGCCTTGTCTTCACTTTGTAGAGGGGGCCGGCGCTGTGGTGCAGCAGGTTAAAGCCCTGGGCTATAGCACCAGCACCCATATGGAAGAAGCTTCTGGCTCCTGGCTTCAGCTCAGCTCAGCTCAGCTCCAGCCGGTCGTTGTAGCCATTTGGGGAGTGAACCACCGGATGGAAAACCACTCTCTGTCTACCTTTCTCTTTCTTTCTTTCTTTCTTTCTCTTTCTTTCTTTCTTTCTTTCAAGATTTTATTTATTTGTTTTTGAGAGGTAGAGTTACAGGCAGTGAGAGGGAGATACAGAAAGGTCTTTGATCCCCCGGAGCTGAGCCAATCCAAAGCCAGGAGCCAGGAGCTTCTGGGTCTCCTACGGGGTACAGGGGCCCAAGTGCTTGGACCATCTTCTGCTTTCACAGGCCATAGCAGAGAACTGGATCAGAAGTGGAGCAGCCGGAGCCGGCGCCATGGCACCGGCATCGCTTATGGGCATCGGTTCTGGTCCTGGCTGCTCCTCTTCCAATCCAGCTCTCTGCTGTGGCCTGGGAAAGCAGTGGAGGATGGCCCAAGTGCTTGGGCCCCTGCACCCACACGGGAGACCGGGAAGAAGCACCTGGCTCCCGGCTTTGGATTGGCACAGCTCCCGCCATTGCAGCCATCTGGGGAGTGAACCAACAGATGGAAGACCTTTCTCTCTCTTTCCCTCTCACTGTCTGTAACTCTCTCTCAAATAAATAATTAAAGTATTAAAAAAAAAAAAAGTGGAGCAGCCAGGACTAGAACCGGTGCCCATATGGGATTTTAGCACCACAGGCGGAGGATTAACCTACTGCGCCACAGTGCCAGCCCCTGTAACTTTCAAATAAATAAATAAAACTTAAAAAAAAAAAAGAGAGAGAGAGAGACCTTGTAGAGCCACCTGACATTTCAAACATTTGACTCTGATTAAATAGGAAGTTCTTACACAACAGGAACAAGTACAAAATGATTCTTTTACTCTGACATGGTCATAATGCAGTGTCCAAAGCAGGCCCATAGAGGGCTCAAGAGGCCCTCTAGCTAGTGCTGCAAGTTGCCACAATGTATCTATTGTTTGCAGACTATTTCCTTCTGTTGACCTTTGATCTTTATGCTTTTACTTTTGTTGAACATGGCCCTTGAAATCCTAGGAATATGGTTAGAGATCTGAAGAAAGCTCAGGGGCCAGCGCTGTGGCCTAGAGAGTAAAGCTGCCACTTGCAACATTGCTTCCAGACCTGGATGCTCCACTTCCGATCCAGCTCCCTTCTAATGGCCTGGGAGAGCAACAGAGGGTGGCCTACGTGTTTGGGCCCTTGCCACCCTCATGGGAGACCCGGATGAAGCTCCCAACCCTGGCCATTGCAGTCATCTGGGAGCGAATGGCAGATGGAAGATCTCTCTGTTTCTCTCCCTCTAACTGGCTTTCAAATAAATAAATAAATATTAAAAAAAAAAAAAAGGGTTGGGAGCAAGTGATTTGTGGGGAGGAGTCAATGCAATGAGTTCATTTAAAAGAAGTATCAGGATTTAGAGAGTAAGGATTGTACCCGTGCCCCTTAATATAGATTTAGGGAAAGTGTTTGAAAAGTCAGTGCTTTGAATCCTTGCATCTTTTGATAAAGCTAGAAATCCAAATAGAATCTAAATCTCTTTTCCATGCATAGAATATTTTGTTAGATCGGATATCTCCTAACAAATACCTCTCTAGACCGGCGCCGCAGCTCAATAGGCTAATCCTCCGCCTGTGGCACCTGCACACCGGGTTCTAGTCCCGGTTGCTCCTCTTCCTGTCCAGCTCTCTGCTGTGGCTGGGAGTGCAGTGGAGGATGGCCCAAGTCCTTGGGCCCTGCACCCGCATGGGAGACCAGGAGAAACACCTGGCTCCTGGCTTCGGATCAGTGAGGTGCGCCGGCTGTGGCGGCCATTGGAGGGTGAACCAACGGCAAAGGAAGACCTTTCTCTCCGTCTCTCTCTCTCACTGTCCACTCCTGTGGACACTCCTGTTAAAAAACAAAAACAAAACAAAACAAAAAAACAAAAACCTCTCTAAATTATCTTGCCTGTTTTACATGGCCGATTTTCTGGACACTGGAAATTTTATGTAACTTATGGATTGCTCGGTTGGTTGGTGGCATCATATACAAATAGGGCTGATAACTACAAGTATACTTGACTGCAGAAATGATAAGCAGACACAGATATAAAACAATTTTGTTTAATTGGCATTCTTACAAATACTGTCTCTTTAAGACATTTTATATCCCCACTTGCACCCTTTAATCTCCCGGTGGATTTGTAATCTGTTCATTTTGAAGGTGACAATACTTTTGTAATAAGGAGCAGGTGTTGGACACTTGAGTATCTAACCCTAATAAGGTACATGCAGCCTGGTGCAGTCCATGACATTGAACTCGCCTCTGGTAAAGAATTTATTGGTCTGTATGGGGAGTTTCCAGAGAGGAGAAAGTACAGGGCAGGAGCCCCGTGGCAAATAAGAATGCAGGAAAAGATTAAGGAGAGGAGCAAAGGAAAAGCACAGGTTGTTGGAACTCATCCACAGCCTGGAATTTGGCAGAGAAAAAATTATATTTATTTTTTAAAGATTTATTTACTTGCAAGGCAGAGTTACAGAGATATCTTCCATTTGCTGGTTCACTCCCCAGATGGCCACAATAGCCAGGGGTGGGTTAGCCCAAAGCCAGGAGCCTGGAACTCCATCTGAGTCTCCCACATGAGTGGCAGGGGCCCAGATACTTGGGTCATCTGCTGTGCTTTCCCAAGTGCATTAGCAGGGAGTTGGATCAAAAGTGGAGTAGGCAGGATTCTTTTTTTTTTTTTTTAACGATTTATTTATTTATTTGAAATACAGAGTTACAGAGAAGCAGAGAGAGAGAGGTGTCTTCCATCTGCTGGTTCACTCCCCAGACGGCTGCCGCTGCTGGAGCTGCGCAAATCCAAAGTCAAGAGCTAGGAGCTTCTTCCGGGTCTCCCACATGGGTGTAGGGGCCCAAGGACTTGGGCCATCTTCCACTGCTTTCCCAGGCCATAGCAGAGAGCTAGATCAGAAGTGGTACAGCCAGGACTCGAACTGGCGCCCCTATGGCACCGCTACTCCACAGTGCCAACCCCATTGGGCAGGCAGGATTCTAAGTGGCATTCATAATGGGATGCCTGTGTCACAGGCGCCAACTTAACTATCTTACATGTGATCCTACTACTCCCACTCCATCCTCTCTATATAGTTAATAATCATAATTTTGGTTAAATCAATGTCTACATAATTATGATTATATAAATATTGTTCACTATACAATCAAGCAGTGTATGTATCATTACTACATTTTCTTTCTTGAACAATTTTTCATTTTTTCTGTAATCTTTTTCTTCCTTCTTTTTTTTTTAAAGAATTATTTATTTGAAAGTCAGAGTTACATAGACAGAGAAGGAGAGGCAGAGAGAGAGAGAGGTCTTCCATCTGCTGGTTCATCCCCCAGTTGGCTGCAGTGGCCAGATCTGCGCTGATCCGAAGCCAGGAGCCAGGAGCTTCTTCCAGGTCTCCCACGAGGGTTCAGGGGCCCAAGGACTTGGGCCATCCTCCACTGCTTTCCCAGGCCATAGCAGAGAGCTGGATTGAAAGTGGAGCAGCGGGGACTCGAACCGGCGCCTATATGGGGTGCCGGCACTGCAGGCAGTGGCCTCCCCCTATGCCACAGCGCCGGCCCCTCCTTGCTTATTTTTCAATGTGCTTCTCCTTAGTTTTTTTCTCAAGTATGACATCAGAGCCAACAAATGTCTTCATATTATTTTTCAAAAATACTGTTAATGCAGTTTTTGTCCCTGGAGAGCTACCTCCTGGCACCCTTTGTCTTCCTCTTCTGGTCTGGACAGATGGTCAAGCTGGAATCCCCTTTGCTACTCTTTGATACTGCATCTTGTTTCCCAAGTATCATATCTTCCTCTTTTATATTTTAACTTCCTTGGTTTGCTGGAGCAGATCATTTAGTAATTTCCCAAGACAAGGGTACATGAGAAGTAGAATTTAGTCCTTGCATGTATGAAAATAAATGCCCCTGAATTTGCCCTCATACCTCCTTGTAGAATCGTTTGTTGAAAATATTCTTCCCAGGGGCTGGCGCTGTGGCATAGCAGGTAAAGCCGCCGCCTGCAGTGCCGGCATCCCATATGGGCACCGGTTCAAGTCCTGGCTGCTCCACTTCCAATCCAGCTCTCTGCTGTGGCCTGGGAAAGCAGTGGAGGATGGCCCAAGTTCTTGGGCCCCTGCACCCACACGGGAGACCCAGAAGCTCCTGGCTCCTGGCTTCGGACCGGCCCAGCTCTGGCCGTTGCGGCCATCTGGGGAGTGAACCAGCAGATGGAAGACTTTCTCTCTCTCTGCCTCTCCTTCTCTCTCTGTGTGTAACTGACCTTCAAGTAAAACAAATAAATCTTTAAAAAAAAAAAAAAGAAAAGAAAACATTCTTCCCGTAGCCTGTTGAAGGCTTTGCCTCATCTTATGTGGGTTTGCTTTGTTCGGGCAGCAGATAAACGGAGACAGAGAGCCTGAGCTGTCCTCTGCCAGTTCATCCCCAAAGGCCCACAACAGCTGCGGGTAGGCCAGGCCAAAGCCAGGAGCTGGGAGTACAATACTGGTCTCCCATGTGGGGGGCAGGGGCTCAATCACTTGAGCCTTCCAGGGTCAGCATTGGCAGGAGGCTGAGATAGGGACCCAGGTACTCCCATGTGAGACACAGGTGTCATAGTTACACCAGGTCCTGGATATTTCCTTTTTATCATCTTGTGTTCATTTTTCATAGGTAAAATTAATCTCTTATCTCTTTAAAGGAATTGCAATTTTTCTAAAGATTTTTCTGCTTTTGCCTTATCTCTGTTATCTGTGAGTTCTTCTTCCTCTGTTTTGGGCTATGCCTTTCATGTCAGAGGCTTTCCGCAAGTGCTTGGTGATTGTTTCTGAATATTGTGCTCTGTAGAAGTGAGGCAGTAAAACATCCCTGGGAAGGGAAGTTGTGTGAGTGTGGTGGGCAGTAGCCTGATTGGCCTCCAAGAGGAGTGTTTGGGTGGGAAGTCAGCTATCTTGTTATAGGACCCCAAATGTCATCCTTCTCTCTAGAACCTCTTTCTTTCTTTCTTTCTTTCTTTCTTTCTTTCTTTCTTTCTTTCTTTCTTTCTTTCTTTCTTTCTTTCTTTCTAGATTCATTTATTTATTTGAAAGGCAGAGTTACAGAGAGGTAGAAACAGAGAGAGAGGTAATCCATCCACTGGTTCACTCCCCAGATGGCCGCAACAGCCGGAGCTGTGCTGATCCAGAGCCAGGAGCTTCCTCCAGGTCTCCCACGCAGGTGCAGGAGCCCAAGGATTTGGGCCATCTTCTGCTGCTTTCCCAGGCCATAGCAGAGAGCTGGTTTGGCAGTGGAGCAGCCAGGTCTTGAACCAGTGCCCATGTGGGATGCCGGCACTACTGGCAGCAGCTTTACTCGCTATACCACAGCGCCGGCCCCTTGGTTACTTCTGAAACAGGTGCTCTGCCACCTGCCTGGGGCTGATTATCTGGGGACAGCAGTGTTCTGTGAATCCCAAGTGGGAAGTGAGGTGGGACTTAGCTTATTGTGAGGACCTGCAGTTGACTATGTTATTTTCCGTTGAGTGCTACATCCCCGTATGTGTCCTACTTGGGTCTAGTGCCCCTGGGAAGGAAACTTCTCAGTTTCCAGAAGGTAAAACACCTGCTCTGCCAAAGTAAGGGCCAGCTGGTCATTGGCTTGGGGCAAGGAGAAGACACAGGAGGTATAATTTCTTCCACAGACATTAATCCTCCTGTTCTTTTTTTTTAATCTTTAAAAATTATGATAAAATATACATGACACAATTTGCCATCTTAACCATGTTTAAGTGTTAAATTCAGTAGCATTAAGTACGCCCACATTGTGGAGCGATCTTTACCTCTGCTTATCTCTAGAACTTACTTCATCTTGCAGACTCCGTACCCAGCGATGTCAGCAGTGACTCCCCATCCCCTGCTCCCCCAGCCCCTGGCAGCCTTCAGTCTACTTCTGTGTCTGTGAATTTGACTACTCTGGGGACCTCACGTAAATGGACCCATACAGTGCCTGCCTTCATGTGACTGGTTTATTCTTTGTAGTGTAAAAAGTTTGTCCATGTTGTAGCATGTGCCGGAATTCTTTTTTTGTTTGTTTTTAAAAATGTGTTTATTTGAAAGGCAGGATGACAGCCAGTGTTGGCTGGGGGGGAGAGACAGAGAATCTTCATTTGCTGGTTCAGGCCTCAAATGCCTCAACGGCCAGAGCTGGGCCAGGCTGAAGCCAGGAGCCCAGAACTCCTTCTGGGTCTCCCAAGTGGGTGGCAGGGATGCAAGTACTGGAGTCATCCAAGGCTGTGCCAGGAACTTAGCAGGAAGCTGGACCGGAGCAGAGTAGCCCAGCCCTGGGGCCAGGTACTCAGATGTCCTAGTGGCAGCTTAATGCACTGTGCCACACCACCACCTTCTGTTTTGTTTTTTTGTTTGTTTTTTTTTTTTTTTAATTTAAGTGTGTATGGATATAGCACACTTTGTTTATCCACTCATCCACCAGTGGGCGCTTGGGTTGCTTCTACTGTTTGGCTGTTGTGAATACTGCCGCTGTGAACATGGGTGTTCCAATAAGCCTTCAAGACCATACTTTCAATTCTCTTGGTTATCACAGAGAAGGGGTTTGATGGATCATATGGCAATTCTGTTTCTAACTTTTTGAGGGACTAGCGTGCTGGTTTGCACAGCAGCTGCACCATTCTGCCTTCCCAGTAAGTGCACAAGGGTTCTGAGCCCTCTGTCTCCTTTTCAACACTTGATAATGTCTTGTTGTATCGTTTTGATAGTAGTCATCCTAGCAGGTGCCAGGTGTATCTCAGGATGGTTTTGATCTTTGTTTCCCTAAGGATTTGTGTTGTTGAACATCTTTTCATGTTTACTGTCCATTTTCTCTTCTTTGGAAAGTACCTATCCAAGTCCTTTACTCATTTTTGAAACAGATTATTTGTTTTCATGTAATCACCCTGTTCTTTTTAACCTTACTGGCAAGAGTTGTACAGAGGATTTATTTTACATGCAAGCTAACAAGTTAGCCTGTTGTTGTTTTCATGGATGATGGCCAAAGACATAAAACTCTTAGGACAGAAATGGAGACTTTTGTCACTCATGGTGAAAATAGCCCAAGCTTCATGTTCCTATTGGTTCTCTTGCCCCAGAGTCCCAGGGAGAAATGCAGGGGGGCCCAAACTAGATTCCCGTGCACTCGGGGTGCTGTGTGATGGCACATGACTACTCTTCTTTTTTTTTGGAGGGAGGGTAGCTCACCATTGCCCCGTCACTCACGATTGCTTCCTGCAAACACAGTGCTGAGAAATGGCCTTGGAAAAGAGTCCGAGAATCAAGTCAGAACCTTGCATTCTCAGCATACCTGGCCGGAACGTGGCGAGTCACTAGGATCCATGACAGATTGCCAGTCCCAGCATCCACCTGCACCCTCCCTTCAGAGGTGCCCGATACCTCAAGATCTTGAAACTGTATATTTGTGTTTTTTGGTTTTTTGTTTTTGTTTTTTGTTTTTTGTTTTTTTTTTTTTTTTTTGATAGGCAGAGTTAGACAGTGAGAGAGAGAGAGACAGAGAGAAAGGTCTTCCTTTTCCGTTGGTTCACCCCCCCAAATGGCCGCTACGGCCGATGTGCTGCAGCAGGCGCGATGCGCTGATCCAAAGCCAGGAGCCAGGTGCTTCCTCCTGGTTGCCCATGCGGGTGCAGGGCCCAAGCACTTGGGCCATCCTCCGCTGCCTTCCCGGGCCACAGCAGAGCTAGACTGGAAGAGGAGCAACTGGGATAGAATCCGACGCCCCAACCGGGACTAGAACCCAGGATGCCGGCTCCACAAGCAGAGGATTAGCCAAGTGAGCCGTGGCACCAGCTGAGGCTGTATATTTGTGAATAGATAAAGACAGACTGAACAAAAGTTCAGAGCAAATTCGACATGATGCCCTATCACTCCTTAAATACATCAGCATATGTTTTCTAAAATCAAGGATATTTACCCAGGAAACAATTGAACCTTCAAATCAAAATGCTTAACCTTAACATAATACTATTACTTAATCTGTGGACCTTCTTAGAATCACTCCCATTGTCCCAGTGATATTCTTTACAGGAGCTTTTTTGTTTCAGTTCCAGAATCCAGTCTAGAAGGGCGCATTGTAATTGGCTTTTGTGACTGCCTTCTCCCATCAGGAACTCTCAGCATTGCCTTGTCTTTTTCTTTTTAATTAATTAATTTATTTGAAAGTCAGAGTTACACGGAGTCTTCCATCCTCTGGTTCACTCCCCAATTGCCGCAATGACCTGAGCTGGGCCAACAATTCAAAGCCAGGATCCAAGAGCTTCTTCTAGGTCTTCCCATGTGGGTGCAGGGACCCAAGGACTTGGGCCATCTTTCACTGCTTTCCCAGGCCACAGCAGAGAGCTGGATCAGAAGTGGAGCAGCTGGGACTTGAACCCGTGCCCATATGGGATGCCAGCACTGCAGGCAGCGGCTTTACCTGTCACGCCACAGTGCCAGCCCCTACCTTTTATGATGTCGTGTCTGAAGCGTGCAGGCTGTTTTTTAGGATGTTATTTAATTTGGGGGCTTTCTGGTGTTCCCTCAATATTAGATTCATACTGTGTGCTTTAGGCAGGCGTTTGGAGGGTGACTCAGCTATGGACTTGTCTCTCTCTGCCTCTCAAATAAACAAGTAAAACTTTTTAGAAGAATGTTTCTTTTTTTGGTGAATTGGGAATTGATCTACCCCCACACACATTTTTCATGCTACCCTCTGTACTTAGAAACTCCAGAAGTTTATTTAGAGGAACAGCCTTTCTTCTGTTTCATTTAAAAAAATTTTTTTGGAGATTACACTATTCCCATTCTTAAGTTCCATAAACCTTTTATTGGCTTTTGACCAAAAGCAATAAAAAAGTGTTTGCCCTATTGCATTGGACTCTGTAACTTACTTGTGTATTGATTGTAAGTTGTGTTTTGAAATATCTTGCCCTATTTTAGATTTCAGAATCATGCTGGGTGGATGATTAACCAAGGAAGGGAGTTTAGGGTTCAAGAGTGAAGTTGCTCTCTCACCGCAGTTTTTCTTTTAACAAAATTCACAGCTGTATTGAGTTTCAAATCACATACCATAAAACTCACCTGCTTAAAGCATATTGAGTGGATTTTCGTGGATTCCGAGTTGTGGTGTGGCTATCACCAGTTACCTGTCTTTAGAATATTCTCATGACCAGGATAAGCACCTGGCTCCTGCCTTTGGATCAGCACGATGCGCCGGCTACAGCGGCGGCCAATGGAAGGTGCACCAACAGCAAAGGAGGACGTTTCTCTCTGTCTCTCTCTCTCTCTCACTGTCCACTCTGCCTGTCAAAAATAAAAATAAAAAAATAAAATAAAAGAATATTCTCATCATCACTGCAGTTCTCAGAGTCACAAAATTGAGTCCTCTTGGGCTACCACTGTGGCTCATGGTTAAGCCACCACCTGCAACACAGGCATCCTCCACTCCCAATCCAGCTCCCTGCTAATGCATCTGGAAAAGCGTCAGAAGACGTCCAGACTTGGGCTCCTGCCATCCATGTGGGAGACCCTGATGGAGTTCCAGGCTCCTGGCTTTCTCTTGACCCAGCCTTGGTTGTCCCGGCCATTTGGGGAGTGAACCAGAGAAAGGAAGTTCTGCATATATATAACTGTGTCTTTCAAATAAAGCTTAAAAAATTTTTTTTAATTGAACCGTCTGCTGGAATGGCCAGAGGCAGAACTTGTGTTTAAGCTATTTGGAGGGCTGGGAGGGGGCTTTCCCGGACTGAAGTTTGGAAGGAGACGGGAGATGGCAGAGACTGCAGGTGCCAGAGGCTTAGGTGGCACTTAGGGGTGGAGTCAAAGGACCGGAGCAGAGGCTCGAGGTGAGATGAGCTCCAGTGTGTTTGTTGGCCCGAAACCGCCTCTCAATTAAAATGGAGCCTCATCCTGGAGTTGTGCCATGGTCAGCTGTGGTCGGACCACGGAGATCTCACACGGCTGCAGGGGTGGAGGAGAGCAGCCAAGGGGTAGGGGCGGGGTGGCGGCTGGGCGAGTTTCCTTCCTGCCTTGTGGGGCCGGGGATGGTCGCAGTGACCGGGCGTTCGGGGCGTGTGTGTGTGTGTGTGTGTGTGTGCTGAGCCCACCAGCCCTAGTGCTTCTCAGACTCTGTTCAAAGACAAAAGGGGTTTTGTTTTTAAATTTCAAATTGTCACGGGCCAATCCGTTTGTAAATTAAAAAGGCAAACAGCTGATCACAGTACGGGATCAAATAGCTGACCCAGTAGCCGAACGCGGGCCGCAGCCGGAGGAGCCCGGGTTCCTCGGGCGGAGGTGGGGTCTCAGGTGCAGAGATCTCCCCGCGGGCGGGGCCTGGGCCGGGGAACGCCCCGCTCGGGGGCCGGGCCTGGGCTAGGGCAGCGCCGAGGCGGCGGGAGACCGGACGAGAAGGAGCTGGCGAGTCCGAGTGCGCACACCTGCCGCCGCCGGAGTCTGCGAGCCGAGACCGTAAGGCCCGGGGCCGGGCGGGACAGCGCTCCGCCAGGACGGGGCGGCGGGGCCGCGGTGGGTGCAGCGGGACCTGCAGCCCGGCCGCCGCGTTCCCGCGGGGAAGAGGAAGACGCGGGCACAGGGAGTTGGGGAGCCTGGCGGGGCGGGAGCGCACAGACATGCCTGGGCTCGGTGCTCCCCGGGTGAAGCGCATCTGTGGTCACCCGCGTCCTCGCGGCCACGCCTCGGTTGGACCGTGCTGTCCGGTCTTCTCTGTCCCCGGCCCTCGGGAGCGGAGATCCGGCGCACGAAAGGGAACGCGGTCGGTTCCCGGCGGCGAGTTCCCAGTGCGCCGCTTCCCCGGAGCGCTCTGGCTTAAACTGCCCCCTCGCTTGCCCTGCCCCTTCTGGGAGCGTGAGGGTCCTGGGAGTCCTCCAGCCGCGTTGTCATCCGAATTTTGACTTTTTCTTAAATTGCGTGCCCGCTGCACTCCCCACCTGCCATTGTTTACTTGGGACTCCCCACGGCCCTCCCCCTGCTGCGGGCGGAGCTGGAAGGCGGAGTAGGGGGGCGGGGCGCCCCGGGGCCTGCGCTGCCCGGGGTGCAGGAGCGGTCGCCCAAGATCGCCGAGCCCTGTTTCTGGGACTTGAGCCGCCTCTGCGTCCGCCTGATTTAAAATAAATATGTTCAGGAAGCGGCGCTGCGGCAGAGTGTAACACTGTCTTCTTAGGCGGCCGCCTGCACGCCCCACGTGGTCTGGCTCAGCTGCAAAAACTGGGGGAGTGTCGGGCAGTTTCCCTTCCCGAGCTCCCCACTAGGAGGGCCTCGAGAGACCCCCGTCGTCCCGGGACGGTGTGGGCGGTGCCAGGGGCTGCTAGCCCCGCGCAGCAGAGGACAAGCCCCGCAGGCTTTGTGGTTTTGGGGGCTGCGGACAACAAAGGAAATTTGTGAAAACTATGTTAGAAGATGAGTTACACAACGGAGAAAAATGAAGGATTACAGAAGGAAGAGGGGGCCCGGCAGAGAGCTGGCGGCCTGGGCAGCTGGGGAAGTGGCTGGGGCACCCCCCAGGCCAGGGGCAGAGTGCCTAGAAGGCCCTGGGGCAGGGGTGTGCCCCACGTGGGTGGGTGATCTTCACAGCAGGCTGTCGGAGTGAGGCACTGGAGAAGCCAGAGGCCCCTGAGCTCCTGCTGCCTCCCCACAGAAGAGAGCTGCCAGGGCTCCACAGCCTCCCCGCCACTACCCCTGTGCGCTCAGCTGTGCCTCAAGCATGCTGGCTGGCACCCACTCAGAGTGGCCCCGGGGCAGAGACCCTGACCACTAGTGGAAACAGAGTGCCATCCCCTGCCTTCCTACCATGCCCTAGTTCCTCTCTGAAGTCAGCCCAGCTGGACACCCCCCACCACCATGCCCAGTGCCCACTGTCCCTCCTGCCACCAACATAAGAATCAACACTCCCTGCTCACCTGGCACCTTATTGTGGAGGTAGGGGCTGCCCAGACCCCATTTCTTGATTCTTGTGCCAATACACAGGAACATGGAACGCTGCTGAGCTTGCAAAGCAAGGGTGGGCCTGGCGTGAGCTGGGCCCCGCTGCTGAAGACAGCTCATTGCACACTTGCCCAGAGCTGCAGTGGGCTGGGTAGGGCAGGCGTGGGTGTGCTCACAGGGGCCTCCAGGAGCTCATACTGGACACGCACCTTTGGCAATTCTTCCCTGGGGTAGCACTGGGATGTGGAAGGAGGATTGGCCCCGAGGGCATCCGGCTCAGGGCACAGCTTGGCCTTTGCCACCCTCCCTGCCCCTCACCCACAGCCCCCGCAAGGCCCCTGTGGCTCCAGCACAGGGCGGTGCTGTGCATGAGGAGTCCAAAGGGAGAAAAGAGCTATGTGAGGGCAGGACCATGGCCTATGCAGGCTCAACTGAAGACAGCTGCAGGCAGAGGGAAGGGCACGGCCCCGGAGAAGGGTGGTGGGAGCGGGGCGGGGTGAGCATAGAAGCCTCATGGTCAGGGCCAGGGTTGAGGCTGGAGGGTCTCTGCCTCCTGGGGTCGCTCACTCTGGCTGGCTGGCGTGGTTCTTGGCCTGGCAGCTGACTGCCGGACCTCCAGGGGCTGCGCCTGGAAGGTGGGGAGGTTGCTGCAGGGAGACGGCACCTCCGCCAACTCCCCTGTCCCCCCCCCCCCCCCCCAGGAAACTAGGGCTTGGCCAAGGACGCAGCTGCACCCTGTCCTGAGGACGGAGTAGTTGGTGGGCGCCCGGGAAGAGCTGCTCCCTCTTGCCAGGAGAGGCTGCAGGATCACAGCTTGGTTACATAACTAAGCACCTGATTGTGCAATCCACACTCTGGCTGAGCGGCCTCCACTGCCATCGGAGTTTATGTACTTTCCCCGGAGAGGTCACAGGTCATCCTTCCCACCAGAGCAGTGCCCCACACGCTCCCACAGCCTGGCCCCCACCAGAGTCCTGGGCCCACCAAGCCACTGCCTCCCTGGCCACTCTCTCCTTTTGGTGCTGGGCCAGTGGGCACTGCTCTCCTCTAAGGAGCTGATAGAATGCAGGGCTCCGTGCAGCAAAGCCAAACCCAGCTGAGAGGACTCCAATGAGCAGGAGCAGTGCCCTGAGCTCTCTCCAGAAAATTCTCTGGCTGGCCACAGCCTGGGACTGCTTGTTCCTTGACGTTGTGGCCTGGAGCCTTGAGAAGGTTAAGGGGACTGAGTTTGAAGTCTTCCTGGCTCTTACCAGCTGGGTCAGCTGCAGCAAACAACTTGGCCTCTTTGAGCTTCGTTTTCATTATCTTTAACATTGACAAAGCTGCCCCTTACCTCTTAGCGGGCTGTGTTACGTGAGGTGATGAGCTTAAAGAGTCTGCCCACCCCAGGGGCAGGGGTGGGGCTTCCTCAGGGAGGCTGTGGGGGCCCAGCTGCTGCTGCACCGTAAGCAGTGCCAGCCCCGGAGCAGGAGGCCCCAGTGCCTGCCTCCTGGGAGCCGCAGCCCCAACGGGGCAGCCCCTCGACCCCCGTTCAGTTCCAGCTGCAGGGACTTGGCATCTGCCGGCGAGCAAGAGAGCGGCCTGGGTTTCGGTGCCCAGCCTCAGCAGGGTCTCTCGCCACAGGCTGGGCCTGGTGGGTCGGAGCCTCCCGGCGGAGCCCAGCAGCCCTACTCTCTTCACTGCTGGACAGGGCCGTGCAGACGGAGCCTGGAGGGGCACAGCCATCCCCTGTGCAGAGGCAGCGTCTGAGCTGCAGCGTTGCCCTCCAGAGTCGTGCCTGAACTCCACAGAGCGCTCGCTTTTCAGCCTTTTGGAGTTTTTTGTTCCTTTTTGCAGCCTAGACGTTCCCACAAGCAGACAAACCCGCGTTGCTCAGAACCGAGCCCAGCCCTCAGGCCTGCTCCAGCAGGGAGGTTACTCTGCGGCCAGTGCTCTCCTGTTACACTCTGTGTGGAGGAGGCACCTGGGCGTTGCTGGGGGGGGAGGGAGGTCTGGAATGTAGCAGGGAGGTAGGTAGGCAGGCAGTGTATGCTGTGTGCCAGGGCCTCTCCTGCTGGCCCCTGACACAAGCGTTTTCCTTATGGGCAGTGAAGCATGTTGCACTGGGTAATTTAGAGCCGACAGACAGCCGGACAGTGCTTGTTTCCATTGGCAGAAGGGGAGAAGGGAAGAGCAGGGTGCGTGAGCCCTGCAGTGTGGAGGTCTCTTGCCTTCTTTCCCTACAGGTGTAAGCAAGCTCGTGTGGCTTTCAAAAGAAGTGCTCGGGGCCCACCTGCCACATGGGCCGTCCCTTCCCCCTTCCCGACCCTCCTCGCCGGTGGTGGAGCCCGGCGCCTGGGCCAAAGGTTGCCTGGCTGGCAAGGGCAGGAGCAGGCAGCGAGTGCCTGGCAGAGGCACACCGTCTGCGCCGCGGTGCCTCCTCCCTGTCTCTCCTCAAGGCCCTCCACAGCAGGCTCTTCTCCGTTCTGTTTCCCTTTGTACCTGTTTCTCCTTTGCCCTGGGTGCTCTTTCCAAGCTGTCCTCCCAGGGCTTGCCTCCAGGTCTTGCATGGAGATAAACAAAGCCTTTGGCCTGGCCACCTCTGAGTGGAGAGGTTGGTCCCCTCAGGGTGTGCCTCCATCTCTCCTGGGCCAGCCCGCAGCCCAGGTGGTCTCTGCTGGAGGGCGCAGGGCTGGGAGGCCTGCGGTTTGGGTGGCCACTCGGAGTGGGCAGTGGCAGCACTTGTCCAGGGCAGCCCCTGGCGCGGGAGCCAACCATCTGCTGCTGCCTGTCCATGGGACGTGCCCCTTGCTTTGCCCGTGGAGGAGCCGCAAGCTGCTGTGCTGGGGTCATTGGTGAGGGGAAGACCCCCTAACGCCCGCCTTTCCAGCACCGCTGGCTTCTGAGTGGTGTGCGTGCCGCCACCGTCTGCCCCCCAGCTTCCTGCTTGGAGTGGCAGACGTCCCCCAGCAGGAGCATGAGGTGTCCTGGAAACCGTGAGCTCGCGGGCAAGACCAGGCTGCGCAGCCGGCACAGCGCGGCCACCTTCTGTGGCGTTTGTTCTGGGGAAACACTTGGGCACCCGGCCTTGTCATGCACTTGGCCAGGTTCAGGCACACGGTAGGTGCCGAGTCACCGTTAGCTAGTACCCCACTGTGATTTCTGGCGCTGTTCCCAATCCCGAGTCTGGCCGCTTGCCTGTGTCTGAGAGTGGGGAGTCTCGCGGGGTGGGCGGGTCTGCCCCAGCCTCGTCTTTTCAGATCCAGAACTTGTCTGTGGCACTCCCAGGGTGCTGTCCTCCGGTCTCCCGTTTGGGGAAGACTTGCCATAGTGCCACATGCCAGCTGCTCGGCCCTCTTCCTGTATCTCACTGTCTGCCCTACAGACCCAGGCCAAGAAACTGACTGTAGACAAGGATTACTCCTCAAGGAGAATTTGGTCGTAATGTTGTTCAAATGTTCTGATAATGTTCTGCACTGTCAAAGAATTGCTGTGTTCATTCGTTTGTTCACCAAACATGTGCTGAGCACCCAAGCAATACCAGGCATGCGGATCCAGCGGGGAGGGGATCTGTCCTCCGGAGGAGCTCATGTGCAGTGGGGGAGGCCGGTATTGGTCACGTCACACAGAGAAGTGTGACGGTGATGAGGTGCGGGGTGAGAGGTGACCGCTGGAAGGGTCAGGAGAGGCTGCAGCAGGGACATGGTCGGGGGGGGGGGGGTAGTTCAGGAACGGAGAAGTAAGAGTGCCTGGGTGGGAGCCCCAGCCCCAGCCCCAGCCCCGGCTCCAGCCTTCCTATTCACGCACACCCTGGAAGGCAGTGTTAGGTGCCTGCCACCCACAAGACCTGGACTGAGTTGCGATTCTTGGCTCCCCTCACCCTCACTGTAGGCATTTGGGGCATAAGCTAACAGTTGGGGTCTCTTTTCTGAATGTCTCAAAAACAATTATTTTTTTAAATAACAAAGAAGATAGGGAGTGCTGGAACCTGGGGGGGGGGGACGAAGTGGGCAGTTGGATTCCCAGGCCTTGAGGGCCACGTCAGCCAGTGTCACTTTGTGCCCCTGGGAAGCTCACACGTGTCTGTCATCTGCAGAGGTGGCTGTGGCTCCAGCAGCTGCCGCTTTCCCGATGCCCGGCCAGCTCCGTTACCACGTTTTGTCCAGGCCTCTGGCCATCAGGTGCCTGTGGGGTCCCAGGTTAACCCTCGTCCCCTGGGCTTCTCGGACAGAAGAAAGTCACACAGCAGATGTCCCTGCCCCGCTGCCTGCGCGTCTTGAGTGAGGCTGTGCTGGGGGACAGGCGTCTGACTCGCTGCTGACGGGGATCCCCTGGGAGACTCTTGCACCCTTGTGGCTCTTTGCGTATTTTTTTAACAAGTGCGTGCATTTGGTAAGAAGATTTTTCAAGGAACAACAGCTAATGCAGTGGAATCGTGCTGCCACCTGCCCTGTCCATGCAGGACGTGCTCCACAGGTACCCTGCAGCCACGAGGCCCGTGTTCTTTGGTCTGCCACCTGGTGCCTGCTTTTCTCCCATAACTCTCATGGAGATCTTGCTGTGTTGGTGCACATTTGCCTAGGTTTGTTTTTTTTTTTTTTTCTTTCCATTTGTTTCATTTGAAAGACATAGTGACAGAGACAGACTTTCCTTCCATCCACTGGTTCATTCTCCAGCTGGCTGCAGCAGTCAGGATGGGGGCAGGGCAAAGCCAGGAGCCAGGAATTCCAACCGGGCCTCCCACTTGGGTGGCAAGGGCCCATCATAAGCAGTCGCTTAACCTGTTGTGTCACAGCACCAGCCCCATCTGCCTCATTCTTTTTTTTTTACTCTTATGCGGGGCCAGTGCTGTGGCATAGTGGGTAAAGCCACCGCCTGCTGTGCCAGCATCCCATATGGGCACCTGTTTGAGTCCCAGCTGCTCCACTCCTGATCCAGCTCTCTGCTATGGCCTGAGAAAGCAGTAGAAGATGGCCCAAGTCCTTGGGCCCCTGCACCACGTGAGAGACGCAGAGGAAGTTCCTGGCTCCTGGCTTCGGATCGGCCCAGCTCCGGTCGTTGCAGCCAACTTGGGAGTGAACCAGCGGATGGAAGACCTCTCTCTATCTCTCTGCCTCTCCTCTCTCTGTGTAACTCTGCCTTTCAAATAAACTAATCTTTAAAAATATATTTATAAAAAAATATGGCCGGTGCCGCGGCTCAATAGGCTAATCCTCCGCCTGCGGCGCCAGCACACCGGGTTCTAGTCCCGGTCGGGGTGCTGGATTCTGTCCCAGTTGCTCCTCTTCCAGTCCAGCTCTGCTGTGGTCCGGGAGTGCAGTGGAGGATGGCCCAAGTCCTTGGGCCCTGCACCTGCATGGGAGACCAGGAGGAAGCACCTGGCTTCTGGCTTCAGATCAGCGCGGTGCGCCGGCCACAGCGGCCATGGAGGGGTGAGCCAATAAAAAAGGAAGACCTTTCTCTCTCTCTCTCTCTGTCCACTCTGCCTGTCAAAAAAAAAAGAAAGAAAGAAAGAAAACATGCAGAGCATTCTGCAGTACTAATAGAACACAACTGATAAACACTCAGGGTGGCTCCAACCGCCTGCTCCTACAGGCATCGGCCAGTGTATATTCTTACCCTTGCGCACCTAGGTGGGGTCCGTGCTGCGGGGTCTCTGGCGGCTTCTGCTCCACGCTGTTCCTGGGCTGCCTCCTTGTATTACATGTGGCTGTGGATTTTTCCTCTTACTGAATAGCAGCCTGTTGTGTGATCAAGCCCCGGTCTTTTGTGGCCGGGCTTTTGACCCGTGTATCCTGTGAACAAGCTAGTAAGCACGGGCACGTGTGGGTCTAGACCTAGAGGTGGACTTGGCTGTGACTTACACTTAGGCATGTTTAGTCCTCCTAGGTACTGCCAGGTAGCTTTCCGGAGTGACTTAGCAAAGGCTGCCATTACAATTTTACGTCTCCTCTAGGAGCCACTCTAGGGATTCAACTTTACATCCCATTTCGGTGGTACCCTCCACACCACATACCCCCTTCCGTCCTAAAGGCAGGTGTCCTGCTTGAGTTCCAGGGAGTGGCAGCACCGTCAGTCAAAGGCAGGCCTGACACCGGCTCCCAGATCTGGGTGTGTGGCAGCGCAGAGCCCTGTGCTCGGGGCACTGGAGGATTACCCAGCTGACCCCCAGCCTCCTGCCTCAGCGACTCTGGGTTTAACGTGCTGCCCTGTGCTCGGAGACACCCTGCAGTTGAACCATTGGTCAGGGGGATTCGTTCTCAGCAGGTCAGCCCCCGGCCCCACCCCGGGACATTTGGAACCATCTGGAGACATTTTTGGTTGTCATGCTGGGGAGAGGGAGGAGACTACTTGGCCACTAGCGGGTAGAGGTCAGAAATTGTGCCGAATGCTCTGGGCTGCAGAGGGCAGCCCCACAACCGGGCGTCCGGGCCAAATAGCAGGCACGCAGACGTTGAGAAAGAGCGATTGCGACAGAGAACAGAGAAAGCCGTAAGCCTTTGTCCGATGACTCCAGATAATGCCACTCCCAGGCCACATGCCCAGGGCCCAGGCACTGCCCCTCCTCCCTCTCCCCAGCTATGAAGTAAGGGCACTGGGCCCGAGGCTGTGGTGCTGACCTGTGGCATTTCCGCCCTTCTTTTCCTCTTGGGGGCCTTGGGTGTCCCTGTGAACCGTTGTTCTCTTGGTTCGGGTGATGTTTGTTTCTGCTGCCCAGCTCCATGGAGTCCACCCTAGGTCGGAGAGAGTCACCTGCCAGCTCCACAGCCCTGCCTCTTTGCCCAGGAGCTGAGCAGGCAGGGCAGGGCTGTCTACTGAGCCCCCAACCTCAATTTCCACATATTCTCAATAAGGCAGCAGCCCTGCTGCGGGAGCCCCAGGGCAGCGGGCCGCAGGCTAGCCTAGCCGCCAGTGGAGTGCGGAGGGGTCTGTGGGCGGGGTTAAGCAAGTAGCAGTGAATCCCTGGGATTTGACTGGTTGGACTCCTTGGTCCTACCCCTTCCTGGCTGGGTGACCCACCTGTAAGGAAAAGGTCTGATTTGTTGTTTCCATTTTCTGGGAGAAAATGTTCCAGCCTGGGAGATGAGGTGGGGCAGACGGCCTCAGTTCCGGTGCAGTGGTGGCTAGGCTGTGTTCTGGTGGTCTCAGGGAGCAGATAGGAAGGTTTGAGGCTGCTAGCAGGTTCTGGGGGTCGGTGACAAGATGGGCGGAGGAGCCAAGCCACATGACCAGTGACTGCCAGGGACCGAATGCTTTGGTCACAAACTCAGATCCTCACTTGCTGTGTGAATTGGAGCAAGGCCCTTGGCTACCCAGATTCTTTGTGTAGATAAGTGAAAAAGGAAACCAAGTTCTGTGAACTGTGACTCCTTAGTGGGCGAATTTGCATTTCCCTTGGTTCCTGACATCCCTTAGAAACTGACCGGGAGAGAATCCACACCTGCTGTCACACAGGGCTTGTCTAGAACACCTCCTTTGTGTACGTGTCATTTCATTTACTTTGTGTGCTAGTGAATGAGCCGCGGCTACCAAGTGGCAAATTAGCAGGCTGCCCTAAAGCCTGCTCTCTGATCTGATAGCAGTGGCTTTAAGGCCCTGTCCTGATTCTCTTAATTAGAATGCAAGAGAGAGGTTTTAAATTTCTCTTTGCATCTGCTATCCTGCCCTCCGCTTGAGCTGATACTGCCCAGGGTGGAGGCCAGCGCTGTGGCGCAGTGGGTTAAAACCCCAGCCTGCAGTGCCGGCATCCCATATGGGCACTGCATATCCAGCTCTCTACTAATGTGCCTGGGAAAGCAGCCAGGGATGGCCCAAGTCTTTGGGCTCCTGCACGCACGTGGGAGACTCAGAAGAAGCTCCTGACTTTGGATTGGCTCGGCTCCGGCCATTGCTGTCATATAGGGAAACATCTGTCTCTACCTCTCCCCGTAACTGTCTTTCAAACAAAAAATAAATCTTTAAAAAAAAGTATCCAGGGCGGTGCTGGCATTGGCCATCATAATGCCCCTGGGCCTAGATTCCTGATTTCGGGTGGGACCGGAGCACTAACCATTTCAGCCCTGCCTCCCTGGGGCCAACTGGGTTCAATTTACTGTTTGAAGTCCAAGGGAGATAACTGAACTGTGCGGACATCAAATCAGCTGAGTCAGCAGGACTGTGCAGTTATAGAAAGGCGGGCCCAGGCCAGCACCTACAGTGCTGTCTCGCCTCTCCCGCAGCTCTGCCGTGTCGCCGCGCCCAGAGTTCCACAGCTCTGCTTCCCAAGCAGGTGAGCAGAGGCTGACAACACAGCGCCCTCGTGGACAGGTAAAAGCACCCTGCCCAGGGAAATGGGGAAGATGGACAGTTGCAAGGGGTCTTCAAAAAGTCCATGGAACATGCATGTTATGGAAAAAAAAAAAAAAACTAGGGATGGATTTCAAAAAAAATTTTTTTGCACCAAAATAAGCATATCTTCCAATCCCATTTTTCCCACAAATTTTTTGAAGTGCCCTTGTGTGTCCATGGGGAGGTGATGGTGGTGCCCTTGGCCCGCTGTTGTTCCTATGCCTGCCGACTGCCTTATTTGCTTCCAGGGTCTGTAGTTGGCGCAGATACTGGCAGAATGCCTTGCTGGGCGGGGCATTGTGCTGGAGTGGGGGGTTTGTGACCAGGACAGACCCGGTCCCTGCCTTGCTGGGCTAGGGTCTCTCACCACCCACCTGCCCCTGCTGTAGGGGGCAGACCTGCTCTCTGCCTCCTCCTACACACTACCCACGAGCCCCGCAGTCACAGCACACGTAGCCTGCAGAGTGGTGCTTCTCCCTCTTCTCAAAGGGGCGGAGGGTCTCTCTGGGCATGGAAAAAGCCCATGCAAGTTTTCTTTTCTGAACTCTTTGAAACAACAGGGCTTCATCTCCAGCAGTCCTTGGCTTGTTCTAACTGCAGGACTGCTGAGCACCATGGCCCACAGTCTGACTTGCCTGGGGATGGGACCCACATCCCATACCACCTCTCTGGTGGAGATGTTGGAGACCGGCTCCCTGGCACATCGGGGACTTCAGTAAACATTGAGTCAGTGAGACCTTGAGCCAGTTCAATGTTTTACAGCCCAAAGAGGTGTGGGAGGCTCAAGGCTGGGTTTACTGGTTCTAAGACGTGCATTGGAGAGTGACTTGGAGAGGTAGGGCTGGGGGTCACCTCTCGAAAGCTGCCATGATCTCATTGTGTGGTGGCATCTCCGATGAGGAGGGGGCTCAGTTCAGAGGAGGAGGCTGGCTCTGGGTGGCATCAGCACGGTGGAGGAAAGTTGTCATGGGGGTGGGGGGAGTGTGCGATCAGACTGGGCCAGGGGCTGCACGGGGAGCTGGGAGGTCAGTAGTGCCACTGACAAAATGGTGTTTCCGGGCCGATTTTCCCGGTCAGGATCCCGCTGTGTGCCAGGCCCCGCTGGCTCTCTGGGGAGCTCTGTGGGTGGGATTTCTGGGGATGACCCTGTTCCAAGCTTAGGGAGGCAGCTTTGGGCAGCAGCAAGCCTGGGGCCTCTGCAAACACCCAGCAGGGTCGGGACACATAAGTGGTAGCAAACAGAGGGCGCACAAGCGGAGGCTCACGGGCAGGGGCCTCCAGGACCGAGCTGGGCTCCATGCTGGCCGCCCTGCCAGGTCCTGACCGCAGACATTCAGCGGTTACCTCCCTGGGATGTGGCAGTGCTGGGCTGGGGTCCTCACCAGACCTCCTGGGAAGCAGGTCTGGGGAGCAGTGGGAAGGAGAGCAGCTGGGTTCCTGTGAATTGGCAGAGAGGCAAGTCCCTGGAGGTGGGCGGTGGATGAGGCTTGCCTGGGGCCCTGGGGGGCTGGGGCAACTCAGGAGGCCATGCCCAGGGTAAGGGTTTCTCTGTGGTGGCGCACATGTTCTGAAATGGGCTTGTGGTCGTGAGTGGATGCATGTACATTGCATGCTTAGATGGGTGAGCTGTGCAGTAGGCACCATGAAAAGTTCGAGGGAAGTGGGATTAAAAGCTAATGTGCTTCTTGCGTCGGGTTTTTGAAGTGCCGTCGTATATGAATCAGATTTTGGTAAAGTGTCACACAGCTCAGATGCCCGCTGTGCTGGGCTTACTGCTGCCCAGCTGAGTGTCCCCTCTCAGCGCTCCCAAGACCCCCCTTTGCCTCTTGGATACCCGAGGGGGTACAGGCCCCGCTCCAAGAGAAAGGGGTGGAGCCATTGCTTCTCCTGGGCCGGCCACTCAGAAAGTCTGTTCCTCCTGCCCCAGGGGAGGGAGTCCTCTCGGAAGCTTCTGGAACAGAACGCCCCACACAGAAACCCGAGGCCTCTGGAACGCAGCTGCCAACAGTTTCTGCCCGGGCCCGTTCGGAAGCCAACGTGGGCTTGTGTTTCCCTGACGTGATGAATGATTGTCATGGCTTAGTGGGGCTAGAGTGCTGTGCCTTTTTCTGTAGTCCATTTTTAGTGTACCATACCTGTATTCTGGGACAAATGTAAACCAAATCGGGGTTGGGTGGGAGAGAAGCTGTGGAGGAACAGGTGGGGACGTGGACTCTGTGGTGGGGGCCGGGGCGGGGCCTGGCCAGGTGGCGCCCACGGCTAAGGGCTCACCCCTTGACTTGCAGGAGCCATGTTGCTGGAACTCCTTCTTGCCTCGGTGCTGGGCTTCGTGATCTACTGGTTCATCTCTGGAGACAAGGAGGAGACTCTGCCGCTGGAGGATGGGTGGTGGGGCCCAGGGTCGAGGCCCGCAGGCCTGGAGGACGAGAGCATCCGGCCCTTCAAGGTGGAGACGTCGGACGAGGAGATCAACGTGAGGCTCCTTTCCCAGCAGGCTGGGATTGCACCGAGACCGCGCTGGGTCGGGGAGGGGATGCGGCAAGGGGAGCAGCCCATCTCGGCAGTGTTTTCTTCCCCACTTCACCCAGGTGCAGCTGCAGGTGCAGGTGGCTCCAGACAGGCGTGCCCAGCTTGTCCACCCTTTCCCCTGCCCAAGGCCAGCCGTGCCCAGGCAGGAGAGGGAGCGCCAGCTGGCCCCAGCTGCCAGCTTCAAAGGTCACAGGAAGCACCTGCTCTCACCTCCCCTAAGCCCTACCTGAAACCTTGGGAGTGAACTTGCGGGAGAAAGTGAGCAGGATCCCGAAAGGGCCCAGGAAAAGCAGGGCCCTGCAGGCAGAAGTGCTGTTGTACTGGGAAGGCACCCACCATGCACCAGCGGTAATCCTGGCGGGGGAACATGCCTGCTGGTCTCACACAGAGACTGAAGCTCAGAGAGGGACGGTGGTTTGTCCGCAGTGAGCGAGTTAACAGGCAGAAGGAACTGAACCCAGGTCCACCTGCAACACACAGGGCTGGAGGCAGGAAGCGGGCGACCAGGGAGCGGGCAGCCTCCTGGAGGAGCAAGGCTGGGCCCAGCCCTGCACGGTCTTCCTTTCCTTCCGTGGCATCGGAGCACCTACTGTGTGCAGGGGCTCTGCTGAGTGTGCGGGAGGAGAGAGAGGCCCTTGCCTCGGATCACTGGTAGTCCCGTAGGTGAGAGAGGGAAGGTGCCCGAACAAGAGGCGACCAGAGATAAATACTGCAAGCAGTGCCCGTGGCAAGACAGGAGTTCTGAGGAGGAGGGCGTCTAGAAACAGGAGCTGGGGCTAGGACTTGGTACGGCCTGGCTATTCCGGGCGGCCGCTGCGCCCTGAGGACGATTCCTTCAGCGGAATCTTGGACTCCCTGGGGGTGACTGGAGCATGGGAGAGGAAGCCCTGGGAATGGTGACACTTAGGAGGCGCCATGACTGCCTGGAACTGTCCCCAGCCGGCATGGGGCTTGTAGCCTGGTCCGTGCCCGTTGGACGTACGCCCTCTCTCCTGGTCTGTCAGTTTTATTCAGCTGAGGTCTCACGTATATATCAGGGGTCAGCAAACCAGAGCCCAGGGGCCACATGTAGCCCGCCACCTGCTCTTGCAAAGCCCTCAGTCCAAAAAATAATTTTGACCTTTTTATGTTTTAAATCTTTGTTTATTTGAAAGGCAGAGAGATAGAAACAGACATAGAGAAATCTATCTGCTGGCTCACCAAATGGCAGCGACAGCCAGGTCTGGGCCAGGCCTGAGCCAAAGCCGGAACTCCATTCATATCTCCCTTGCAGGTAGCAGGGACTCAGGTACTTGAAGCATCACCTCTCCCCCTCCCCCAGGGTGCCCATGAGCAGGAAGCTAGAATTGGAGGCAGAGCTGGAACTCGCCCCAGCCCTTCAGTATGGGTTGCCGGCATCTTAACCACTGTGCCAAATGCCTGCCCCAGTTTTTACATTTTTAAATGATTGAGGGAGAGTCAAAAGAATATTTTGTGATATGTGAAAATTATATGGCATTCAAGTTTCATTGTCCATAAATGAATTTTTTAAAAAGATTTATTTATTGAAAGAGTGAGCAAGTGAGAGCATACTGTTCCATCTGTTGGTTCACTCCCAAGGTAACTACAACAGCCAGGACTGAGTCGGGCTGAAGCCAGGAGCTTCATCTGGCTCTCCCATGTGGGTGGCAGGGGCCCAAGGACTTGGGCCATCCTTCCTCTGTAGCCTTTCCCCAGCCATTGGCAGGGAGCTTAAATAGAAGTGGAGCAGCCGGGACTCAAACTGCTGCCCATGTGGGATCCTGGTGTTGCAGGTGATGGATTAACCCACTGTGCCACAACACCAACCCCTAGCTGAACTATGTTTATTAAATCAAAATCAAATACAATGTCAGTAGTGTGCATACATTTAAAAATAAAAGATAGGGCAGACATTTGGCCTAGGGGTAACACACCAGTGAAGGTGCCCGCACCCCACATCAGAGTACCCACATCCAGCTCCTGACTCCAGCATCTTGCTGACGAAGACCCTGGGAGGAAGCGGTGATGACCCACGTCATTGGTCTCTGCCACCCATATGGGAGATCTGGATTGAGTCTCCAGCTCCCAGCCTCAGCCACTGTGGACATTTAGGGAGTAAACTAACGGACAGGAGCTTTTTCTTTGTCTGCCTCCGTCTCTCTGCCTCTCAAAGAAATTGCAGGTTTAAAAAAAAAAAAAAGATGGGAAGAAGCCTGAGATTTACAGCGAAGAGCCTTGTGCTTTGGGGCAGCCAGTGAGGTGGGAAGGTTTGCGCAGTGCTCGCTCCGCCCCACCCAGCCCTCTCGCCTTTGCTCCAGGACTTACACCAGAGGATCGACAGGATCCGCTTGACCCCACCGCTGGAGAACAGCCGCTTCCACTACGGCTTCAACTCCAACTACCTGAAGAAGATCCTCTCCTACTGGAGGCACGAATTCGACTGGAAGAAGCAAGTGGAGATTCTGAACTCATACCCTCACTTCAAGACCAAGATCGAAGGTTTGTTTGCAGATTCCCCCGCTCCGCCCGGAGCAGCCTTCATGTGTGAGGTTCAGAGTCGCTCAGAGCTGGGGGGCCTGGCAGCTGACTGCGGGTCCCTGCAGGTATTCGTAAGCTGGGACTTACGGGAATGCTGAGTCCCTACAATTCCAAAGGTCTTTGGAGCTAGACAGAGGAGCATATTTAAAAAAAACAAAACAAAACAAAACTTAAAAGCCAAAGAAATAGAGAATCCAGTCCAGTGATGTGGCCTAAAAGCCAAAGAAATAGAGAATCCAGTCTAGTGATGTGGCAGTCCTGGAGAGGGAGAGTCAGAGATGGGCATGGCGTCGGTGTCGTTCTCAGCCTGGCCTTGCACTGTGGGGTCCTTCCACTGGGTCTGGGTCTGTTTGTCCTCTGCCCAGCCTCCACGGTGCCCCAGCCCAGCAAACCCTCGTGTGTCTTTTCCCCAGCCTGAAGTTGGTCCAAGGAGGCCCCGTCTGCTGTTCGTGTGCTGCCATCTCCCTCTCACCACGGACCTTCCCAGGGTCCTCTCTCGGCCTACTCTGAGCCCCGTGTCCCCGCTGCTGACTGCTCCAAGGTTCTGTCCTTGGCCCCACTGGCTGCACCCTTTGGCCTCCCTGTTCCTGCTTTTTCCCTCCCTGTTCTGTGGTGAGCATCCAGATCTAACCCACATCCTGCAACAGCAGGAGACCAACCTTAGAGTCTGGGAGCTCGCAGGGGCTCCCGAGGCCCCCGGTGAGTCCAACTGCAACCTGTGCAGAGGGCAGGAGAGGGTCTGCAGCCTTCCTAGCTGTCCACAGCTCCTCCCTTTTCCTACACCCCAGCTACTTGGGCCCTCTGGCTGTGGCACCCTCCGCCCCATGCTGTCCCCGTGCCCCCATCAGGCCGAGTGCTGCCTCCCGGAGTGCAGCACAGCTCAGCTCCTGGGTTGTGACCCAGCAGCCCAGCAAGCGTGTCCTTCATGTTGGGAAGTGGGGCCCCCAGGGGGGCGTGAGACTTGTAAAAATGTATAAATCCAAAAATTTAGGATTCAGAAAGTTTAGTAGGGAAATACAGGGATAGGCGGTCTCCCCCTCACTCCCAGAGACACTTCTGCTTTGTTTACTTGCCTGTACTTCAGGGAGAGCCAAGACACATGAAGCGTGTGTGTGTGGTTTTTCTAAGCTTAAAGGATAATGTGGTAGAATTTTAATTGAAAAAAATCATCTTGCATCATGCAGTATGTTCCAAAAGAGATAAGATTACCTACCAAAAAAAGCTTTAGAATAGGAATAAATTTAGCAACATAGAAGGACACCCAAGATACATTGTTAAGTGACAAAAATGAGGTTCCAGAATAGAATGCATGTAGGGTTCTATTTTTGTTAAAAGGAAGTTATGTTCTCGAAGTATTTTTCAGAGTCTGAATTGTCACCGCCAAGAGGAGTCTAAAGAGCCAACACAGCTAATGCCATGTTGTGTCCTGGCTGGGATCCTGGGGCGGGAGGGGTCCTTGGGTGAAAGCTGAGCGAACCTGGGTGATGCGCCCGTGGCTGCTTGTCCCAGGGTAGCGTTCAGCTGCAGCGTGCAGCGGCACAGGTGGGCCTGGAGGACTGGATGTCGAGCGCACTGGGCAGGTGATTCCCTCTGTGTGCGGCTCCTAAACACGCAGCCCGGCAGTGAGGCCGCCGAGGGCTCAGCTTCTGTGCCCGCCTCCAGCTCTGGAGTCCCACTTCCTGCTATTGTAAAACCCGGGGGGTCAACAGTGACAGTGACAGTGCAAGCAGTCTGGTTGCTGTCACCCACGTGGGAGACCTGGACTGAGTTGTTGGCTCCTGGCTAGAGCCCCTGCCAGGGCCTTTGCTGGTGTTTGGGCAGGGAACCAGGAGATGGGGCGGTACTCGATCTCTCTCCCTCTGCACTCCCTCTCCCCTCCAGCATCTCATTTTAAAAATGTTGTTTAAAATTACGAAGTACATGGGACACTAAGAACATGAAAGCACCTGATCCTACTCCAGAACTGCCTTTTACGTTTGAGTTCACCCTCCAGACTGCTGAAATGTATGTACACAGTATAAACGTGCATACACAACTGGATCATGCAGTGGACATGACTTGGCAATTTGGTTTTACCACCTACTAATGTCCGCCGAACTGTTGTTTTTTGTTTTTTGTTTTTTGTTTTTAATAATTCCTGGCTTTTTTTTTTTTTAAGTATTATTTCTTTGAAAGGCCAAGTGACAGAAGGAGAGGGAGAGACACATCTTCTCTCCTCTGGTTTACTCCCCACATGGCTGCAATAGGTTGAAACCAGGCTGAGCCAGGTTGAAGCCAGGACCAGAAACTCCATCCAGGTCTCCCACGTAGGTGCAGGGATCCGAGCACTTGGGCCATCATCTGCTGCCTGCCCAGCACGTTAGCAGGGAGCTGGATTGCAAGAGTAGCCAGGACTGGAACCAAGCACTCCAATGGGATGCAAGCATCCCAAGCAGTGGCTCAGTGTTACCCACAACACCTGCCCTTGAACTGTTTTCTGTGTTCAGTAAATTCACAGCTACACTGTCATCTTAAATGACTACTTTGTATTCCAAGACACTGTTAAACTGTTACCTATTTGATGACTCCTGTGTTGCTGGATATACAGGGTCCCTAACCCCAACTTTTTTTTTTTTTTAAAGATTTATTTATTTATTTGAAAGGCACAGTTACAGACAGAAACAGAGATCTTGCATCCGCTGGTTTACTCCCCAGTTGGCTGCAATGGCCGGAGCTGGGCTGATGAGCCAGGAGCTTCTTCCAGGTCTCCCACATGGGTGCAGGGACCCACGCACTTGGGCCGTCTTCCAGGCCATTAGCAGGGAGCTGGATCAGAAGTGGAGCAGCTGGGACTCGAACCAGCACCCATATGGGATGCTGGCACCATAGGCAGTCCCACACCCGACACTTGTTCATGGAACCCCACTGCGAGCCAGGAAATGTCTGGGCGCTGAGCCTACAGCGCTGCCTGCATAGGCTGGCCCTGTCCTCCTGAGCGAGCATTCTGATGTGACCGGGAGTGGTGACGGTGCCACGCTTGCGGGGAGGCCGTGAAGGTGGCGTGCAGCAGACGCTTGGTGGCTTGCCTGCTGCTCCTGCGCTCAGTACCACAGTCGGTGGGGAACAGCACTGGCCCTTGGCGCTCTGTGGGGTGCAGGGCCTGACCGGATCCCTGCCCCCACCTGACTGCGCTCTGTCCCCCCAGGGCTGGACATCCACTTCATCCACGTGAAGCCGCCGCAGGTGCCCCCTGGCCGCACCCCCAAGCCCTTGCTGATGGTGCATGGCTGGCCCGGCTCCTTCTTCGAGTTCTACAAAATCATCCCGCTATTGACTGACCCCAAGAGCCACGGCCTGAGCGACGAGCACATCTTTGAAGTCATCTGCCCTTCCATTCCGGGCTATGGCTTCTCGCAGGCATCCTCCAAGAAGGGTACGGAGACCGCCAGGGCCCACGGGCCCACCTGGCTGTCCTGGGCCATGCTCCATCGGTGCTGTCCTTCCCTGAGGATCGGGCAGGGAGTGGCCGAGGAGGCCAGGAGGGGGTCGGTGAGAGGCATGGTCGGTGCTCAAGGGCTGTGCGTCTTAGGGAGTGGGCAGAGCAGCTGCCAAGGCTGCTCAATGCCGGACAAGCCCTGCGCTCGCGTCCTCATGAGCTCCCTGCTTGGGGAGCCCAGTGTGGCCCACAGGCACAGCCTAAGCCCGTGAGCACCCACACATCCCCGCAGGGTGGCGGCAGTCCACTCCGCCCCCTAGGCCACGACAAGCACTGGGCACAGCCCTTAGGGGGCGGGAGCTCCTGCCCCTGCGCTCCCTCTCACCCCACGGGGGCTGCTGCCACCTCAGCTGCCCATGACTTCGCCCTCCACCTCCAGGCTTCAACTCGGTGAGCACCGCCAGGATCTTCTACAAGCTGATGCTGCGGCTGGGCTTCCAGGAGTTCTACATCCAGGGCGGGGACTGGGGGGCCCTGGTCTGCACTAACATGGCCCAGCTGGTGCCCAGGTGAGGCCACCCGCCGCGTGTGCAGGGAACAGACCCTGGGAGCATATGTGTGCGGGGCAGCCATCTCCGCAGGACACGAGGCGCAGCGTCTTGTCAGAGGCCACCCAGGAAGGGATGCTTGTGGGCCCGTGGAATAGGAAGGGTCCCTGTCCCTGCTGGGGCGCGTTGGCTTGGGTCCTCCCATGTGGCATAATGCAGGGTTAGTGACTCTGGGCCAGGTATTCAGAGAGGGCCGGTGAGAAGAGGTGGCAGGGAATTAGACCTTCCTGATAGACCAAGTCTGGAAGAGCCCTAGCCAGAACGTTCTGGAAACTCTGTTTTGCCCCCAATCCCTGTCCTATGACTCCTGTGTCCGTCCCGGGAGTAGGCCAGCCTTGTGCCCCTCCCTCTGTGGCTGGCCTCCCCCCCTCCCCCTGCCTTGGCAGCAGCCCAGGCTCACCTACCTGGCCCCTCTCTGCCCTCAGCCACGTGAAAGGCCTGCACTTGAACATGGCTTTGATTTTAAGAAATCACTACACCCTGACCCCCCTGCTGGGACGGCGCATCGGGGGACTTCTTGGCTACACTGAGAGGGACATGGAGCTGCTGTACCCCTTCAAGGAGAAGGTGTTCTACAGTCTGGTGAGGGAGAGCGGCTACATGCACATCCAGGCCACCAAGCCCGACACTGTGGGTGAGCACAGCTGCCCGGCCGGGGGCTCTTGGGCGTGGGCGTGCAGGGTGGCACACGCCTCGGGCAGCCTCACCTCCGTGGAAGCACCGCTTACTTGTAGGGAACACAGAGCTCGTTGGGCCCCTACTTGCACCTTGCCACGGAAGTGAGTGTCAAGTTCCCAGGCCCATCCTGCCACATCTGTTGAGCCGGTTCCATATCCATAGTGATTTGACCCCTGACCCGCCCCTGAGCCCAAGTCTTGCCTGAAGAGGCCGAAGGAAGAGGTAGGCAATGTGGAGCAAGAGGAGGCTCCAGGCTTGGCAGCTCTGAGCTGTGGGGGAAGGCAAGAGGGTGGCCCAAGGGCCTGGAGCCAGTTCCTCGACCCTTCTGCCGTGAGGGTCCTGTTACAGGCTGATTGACACGAAGGGAGGTGGTGGAGGAGCAGGCGTCTGGCCCCACCTCAGAGGCCCTGGGTTTGAGACACAGCTCTGCTCCTGACTCCCATCTCCTGCTAATGCAGGCCTTAGGCAGCGGCTTGAATGCTTGGGCCCCTGCCGCCCACATGGGAGACCCGGACTGCGTTCCTGTCTCCAAAATCCAGAATCATAATCAATTAAATCTCCACCGAACAAGATTCATTTGCATGTGAATGGAACTCATCTGAATTCTGTAACTCACCAAGCTCAAAGATGGGGCATAGTGTGCCCCCCTGCCCTCCAGGGGATCAGACACCTCCGGAAGGGCCCACTGCACGGCTCCAGGTCCCCGTCAGAGGACAACCAGGAGCTGTGCTGCCCATTTTAAAGTCTTGTAGGCGAGTCCCTGCTTGCGGTCCTAACTGTAGCAGTTTATTAAGCCATTTCCCCTGTGAGGATAAGACGCACGTTCAAACAGCACACATTGGCAAAGGCAGTCCACCTGTAGCCCCTCCTCCACCCCTCCTGTCTTTGAAAGGAGCATGCTGATGGCGTGGCTGGTTCATTCACGCCCTGAGCCTGCCCTTGTGGCCAGCAGAAGCCCAGCACCCTGGACGCCACTTTTCTGTGCCCCCGGGGCTACTCACCCCCGGGCTCCTGATAGCGTGGTTTGCACTCTGCACTCTTCCCGTGGAGGGGTCGCAGGGTCAGCACGCCGGGGTCCGCTGCGCTGGCTCCGTGTCACAGTCGCGACTTACCGAGCTGTGGGCCTACTGATCCCCATCCTGGCCTCTTGGGCTGCTTCTCAGTGTCACGAATCAGAGCACACACGCAGACCAAAGAACCCCACCTTATTAAATACAGCTGGGACCCTTCCGTCTGAAGAGCGCCACACACACAGGGTGGGGAGGTGGCATCCCCAGGTGTCGGGGATCCCAGGTCAAAGGTCAAGGAAGGTGGGCACAGAAGTGCCAAAGGGGATAGGGTGCAGGTGTCCTCCCAGAATGCCACTGTCCTGATGGACAGTCCCTGGGGACCCAGGCCTGAGCCCCGCCCTCGCTCCTCCCTACCAGGCTGTGCTCTGAATGACTCTCCCGTGGGATTGGCTGCATACATCCTAGAGAAGTTTTCCACCTGGACCAACTCAGAATTCCGAGACCTGGAGGACGGAGGCCTGGAGAGGTGAGAGCTGTCTGTCCGAGCTGCCAGGGACCTGGTCCTGGCGGCCACCCCCCTCCTGCTCATTGGAGGGTGGTGAGCAAGTTCCCGCTGTTGCTGGCTTCCGCACAGGTGTTCACCCCATGACCAGCACAGCCCTGGGTTTTGACGAGGGGGTCTGGTGACTGGCCCAGGCTTCCTGGTGGGGCGAGCAGATGTGGGACATAGGGCTGACGGCACCTCTGCCCTATGGCATCCAGGAGCCAAGCGGTCAGTGAGCACCCCTGTGTTGCCAAGAGCACCACGTGACCCTGTAGTCTGTGGAGGCTTCAGGAAGCCTGGGGAGGCACAGGTGCTCCTCAGGGAGCACCGGGCACAGTGCAGGATGGGGAATGGAGGCTGTGGGGAGACTGGCTCCCCCCTTGCAGTAGGGACTCTGTCTTGGCCATGCTCTGGTCTGAGCACCTAGAACAGTGCCAGGCTGTAGTAGGTGCTCAGGAAACATGTGAAATGAATGCGCTCTCTGGGAGACCAAAGAAAGGAGAATTGACTTTGTAAGCGAGAAGAGGGGAAGTGACTGGGAGAACGTGGCAGGACGTGTAGGAGTCTGCCAGGTGGGGAGAGGTGAGAGGTAGAAGCTGGGATTTCAGAGAGAGCATGAGAGGCAAGGCGTGCTCGGGAAGGGTGATTGACGCAGAGCCTGTAGCGGGACAGGCCCTCACCCTGGGATGTCCCAGGGCCCCGGGGCAAGGGGCTTCTCACACACAGGGGCCAGGAACCTGATGTGAGCCTCCCCCCACCCCAGCGCCAGGGAGCCCCAGGCTTTGAACAGGTGTAGCAGACAGGATCACAGCTGTGTTCTAGAACCACTGGCACCAGCCGGTAGAAACGGTGGCCGTGGTGGGTCTCACGCTGTGTCCAGAGCCGCCAGGGAGACACAAGCAGTGGGCCAACGCCAGCTCGCAGTGTCACTACTGCTGTGGTTCCCGGTTTCTCAGAGGGGAGTTTGATCTTGCCATCAAAACTGCAAAACCACACTGAGCAGGGTGTTCTGTCACGGTCCCTGCTCTGCACTGCTGTGGCTGGGGACAGGGACTGAGAGGGGCAAGCGTAAGGAGCGCACGTTCCTGGGTGTGCAGAAGTCTCGGGAACCGACTCCACTCCCAGGAAGCCTTTGTCCGTGCATTCTTCCCGTCTTCCTATTTGGATGCCTAACTCTATCTGGGTCAGCCTGCCCCATTTTACCATCCTTTCCCAGGCTGAGGGCCAAGGTCACCTCCTCTGAGAAGTCTTCTCTGACTTCTCCTTCTACCCAGGCCAGACTTGTCTCTGTGCCCGTGTCCACTCCCACCTCTGCCCCAGGACAGTGCAGCCAGTGTGGCTTATGTCACAGTCTCCCTGTCAGAACAGCTGTTCCCTCCTCCAGGCAGGCACCCAACCTAGTGCATCTCTCAGCACCTGGCAGCCAGCTGGCGTTCAGTGAACGCATCATCAGTGAGGCACCGGTACAGCAGTGACCCTCTGACCAGTGGGGAACTTGGAGCCAATTCCTGCCTGGACACGCAGTCATAAACGGGCCTGGATCCATGTAGTGGATCCCCTCCAGATGTTTTCCAAGTGGTGTAGATCCTGTTGTCAGGACAGGAGAAATGGAGGCAGGGTAAACAACTCCCAGTCCCAGAGCTCCTGAGCACCATGGCTAAGACGAGACCCTGGACCCCCGGCCCTCTGGGCTCACTGCCTCCAAGTTGCAAGTCCCTTAGGCTCCTGAGGAATGCCACACACACTGCCCTGGAGAAGCCCCTGGTAGGCTGGAGTCGAGTGCAGGTGGATGGAGGGGAGCCGTGGGGTGTGCATCCTGGACCCTGTGCCCCATCGGCGCTTGAGAGGGGAAAAGGAACAGATACAGCTGAAGGGGCTCAGAAGGCACTGCCTTGTGCGGGGTCAGCACTGCGCTCCGGGCAGTGGAGCAGCTGGTGAGCTGGGTGCAGCCTCCCCGCAGCAGGCGGATCGAGGCCCACCGGGGGGTGTGGTGCAGGACAGGGCCTCAGCCTGAGAGGGGCCGCTCTGGGGACAGCTGCGCCTGGCCTGAGTGCACTCTGTGCTCTGCCTTTCCAGGAAGTTCTCCCTGCAGGACCTGCTGACCAACATCATGATCTACTGGACCACGGGCTCCATCGTCTCCTCCCAGCGCTACTACAAGGAGAACCTGGGCCAGGGCTTCATGGCCCACAAGCATGAGCGGTGAGCCTGCCCGAGCACACGGGGGCCTCCGAGGCTGGAGGCAGGGGCATGGCCTGCTCTTGGCCTCCAGGGAGGGCATGGGGGCAGATCAGCTACAGCCTTGCCTGGGGTGTGGACAGGAGCAATGCCCTCGGCTGTCCCACAGGGCCCAGCCCCAGCTTGGGTATGGGCTTGGTGTGCCCTGGACGGTTCTGAGACTTCTAGATTCGTCCTGGAGAAGGGAACACAGTGAGAGCACTGGACTCAGTCCATGGCCCTGCCCCCATGGCCTCCTAGGAGAGCGTGGGCCCTTGGAGATCTGAACACAAGGAGGGGTTAGAGCCCAGGGCCTCTTTTTTTAAAAAAAAAAAAAAATTTATTTGAAAAGCAGAGTGACAGGGAGAGCCAGAGTCAGCTTCTGGGCGTTGGGTCACCCCCACAAGTGGCTACAATGGCAGCAGCCATCTTCCATGGCTTTCCTGGAGTTGTTAGGGAGCTGGGTGGGAAGTGGAGCAACTCAGACTCGAACGGGGCACCAGTTTAACACTGCCCGCCCGTCCCCCCCCCCCCCCCCGGCTGTGTGAGGGCGGCAGCAGGCTTGGCCTCCATCCTCAGTGGCGGCTCTGTATTCTTTGCAGGCTGAAGGTCCAAGTGCCCACGGGCTTCGCAGCCTTCCCATGTGAGTTAATGCACTTGCCGGAGAAGTGGGTGAGGACCAAGTACCCCCAACTCGTCTCCTACTCCTACATGCCCCGTGGGGGCCACTTTGCCGCCTTTGAGGAGCCGGAGCTGCTGGCCCGGGACATCTGCAAGTTCGTGGGGCTGGTGGAGCGGCAGTGATGCCTCCCAGCCTTGGCTGGGGTGAGGGGTCAGCTTGCCTCCTCCCCTGGCCTGCTGGAGCCCAGCTCAGACCTCCGTTCTCACTGCCCCACCCCCATGGCTTGGCTGATAAATGATTTGACTCCCATGCATGGTTGGACTCCAGTGATGGGCAGGGGGGTTGGCTCTGCTGGGCACGCCCAGGCCACGCCAGGCAGAGTGTGAAGGAGGCCCCACCAGCCTGTGCCTCTGGCGCCCCCTGGGGGAGAAGGGAGGCAGCATCTAGGGCAAGAGTTGGGCTGCCCCTAACCCCGGAGGTTGGGACACCTAGCTCTTGGCGAGGCAGGAGAGGCTTCATCTGGCCCAGAGGGCACTTTTTTAGTCATCCCGGTGGTCTCTGCCTGCGACAGAGGCGTGCACGGCGGGTGGGGGCACCTCCAGCTCCTCCATGGTCCATCTGACAGCAGTGGGTGAAAGACGCAGCACATGGAGGGGGCCGGACTCCCATCCAGACCCGGCCCGCTGTGGACTCTTCGGTTACCGGCTGGCTGGCTGGGGGCCTGCAGAGGGGTGGGCATTGTCTGGTGCTCAGATGTAGGGGTACTCCCCTGCTTACCCTACACCGTGACCAGGGCTGATTGGGGGGGGGGGCACAGATCCCCACACACAGCCCCAGCTCTAGAGCTGGAAGCTCTGGCACGAAGGAGGGGAGGGTGCAATGTGTACTCCCATTACAGCTGCTGTGACTCAAAGGATCCCCCGCCCCTCCCCCTGAGCCCAGATGCCGGGCCTCCCCCGTGCTGCCTTTGAAGAGCAGGGGGAGCTTGTGAAGCAGACGGAGAGATGCTGGGAACCCGGTTAGGGTTGGAGGGGGTGGGGTGGGGGGAGCTTGGCCCTGCCCCGCAGCTCACCTGTGCTCAGGCCTCCTGGTGGTCAGCAGTCACAGTGTCCGCAGGGCTCGGAGCCCAGTCCTGCCCTGGGACGGTCCCGCTGATGTTGTGGATGGCGCCATAGGTCTGCTGCCGCTGCGGGGACAGGGCTGTCGTCTCCGAGGCAAAACCACTGAGGATCCGGGGCACGTAGGGCTGTCAGCAGAGAGGAGAGTGAGTGCCCGTCCTCAAAGAAGTGGCATCTGTCCGTGTAGGGCATCAAGAGCCCAGAGAGGTCAAGTGTGCAAAACGGCAGATGGCACGGTGCTCGTGGTCTTGCCAAAGGGAGCGCCACAGAGGAGCCAGACATCCTGGCACTGGGCTCCAGGGGTCTCTCCCTCCACACAGGCAGGCAGGACACAGTCCGTGGGACTGGCCGTGCTGAGTGGATCTCCTAGGCCAGTCTCTGGCTGCCTACTCAGCACAGGCCCCCAAGCCAGGCTGAGAGGCTTACACCTGCCCTGCGGGCACAGCTGCAGGTGTGTGGGCAATGAGTCTCCCGAGGGGCCTCGTCTGGGGCTTGTCCAAGGGCAGACACGGATAACAGGGCCTGACACCTGGGCGGCAGCGCCTGGGGTGAGCACTGCTGACAGGAGCCTCTGATCTGCCAGGAAGGGGGTGGTCACAGCCCTGGACCTGTGGCTCTGCTGTGCAGCCCTTCCTGGAAGCAGGGAGAACCAGAAAGCAAAGTGTGGTGTCTCCCACTCACTGCCTTCCTCCGAAGCAGGTGCAGCGTTCGTTCATGAAACTCAAAGGGAGACGTGTCTGCTATCCTCCTGGTGCTGAGTGGAAGCCCTCACACAGGCAGGCAAGTCTGGTGACAAAGCTTCACCAAGCCACAGGGCCTGCTGACCAGACTTCACTGAACCCCAGCCTCCCAACATGCAATAAGGAGAGCAGGAAACCGAAACCCAGAGGGAGGGACAGCCACCCAGGTAGGACCGATTGTCTTCTCCCTTGTGAGGGGGTTTCCAACACGCAGGCCAAGACCTCCAGAGGCCATAGGGGTGCCTTCTCCATGGACGTTAATTCAGACCTTGCCTGCCATGTGGTCAAGGGACTCCTACCTTAGCAAGAGAGGATCAAGGCACATGTGCCAGGGCCCATCTGGCTGGAGCTGATTTACAGCCAGAGCAAGGGCAGGTGACACGCACTGGGCCGTAAGGAGCATAGGTCACTTACTGTGAACGGTGGGGGCACGTGGACCTCGGCCTCATTTGCTTTGTCACTTGTTGGTTCTTCTGTCTGCAGACAACAACAAAAACTTGCAACACTTACCAAAAACTGATCTTCCTGAGCTAAGATCCTCCCAACAGACTGTTAACGCCCAGATTAATAGTCCCAGCTGGCACCAGGCTCCCAGCAGCAGCCCAAGGTGGGGGCCGGGGGCGCACAGGAGCAGAAACGGTTGGGCGGTGCGGGGGAGGAGGGGCCGCACATCATATCCAGACCCACGCCTGTCCCAGGGATAAAGTCTCCAGAAGTCGGCTACTGTACCAATAGTGGGGGTTTCTCCCTGTGCATCCCCCGTTCCCTATCTCTTCCTGGGTCTTGGCTGGGCGGCGGCAGGTGTCTCTACCTTATAGTTCAGTGGGCTGAGGTGCCGGAAGCATCCAAAGCAGGTGTAGGCCAGGCAGACCAGGATGGTGAGCAGCACCACCAGGAAGGTGAAGAGGGTGGCAGGGGCCTTCATCCCTGGGGACAAAGATGCACGCCTTGGAGGCAACCCACAGTGCCAGCACCCTGCTGAGGAAAAGGGCTACGCCCAGCACAGGAACTGGGGGGGATGTCTCCCCCAACCCCTCGCTCCAGGGGCACGTGGTGTGTCCCTCCCATTTTTCCTCTTCAAGTTTCAGGTGTTGGGACACCAAGTGATGGCATTTCGCCAGCACCCTTGCTGGGTCCGTCCCCTCCGGTCTTGGGTACCCCAGGATGGGGGCTCCCCTGGCAGAGGATATCCCGCGTGTCTTCTACCACCATCCCCACAGAGCATTCTGGGTCCGCCATTCCATCTCCTCTGGGACTGCCCTCTCTCTGGCTGCCTGGGGCAAAGAGCTGGCCTTACCAGGCTTGGAGCTCAGGAGCTGGGTTTTCACATTCGGATTGGACACCCAACCAGCCCTCACGCCGGGCACATGTTCTGACTGGACGCCAAATTGTAAGAGATCTGAGTGGCTCATGTGGAGGTGGGAAAGCAAGGCCAAGGGCTGGGACCCTGGCTCCAAAAAGGCCCTCACCCAGGCGCAGGAAGGAGAAGAAGTAGAGCCAGAAGAGGCAGAGGATGGGAGCAGCCAAAGCCTGGTTCACAGCAGCAAAGTGGATCCTCTTCTGCAGCTTGGTCGGGAGGTAGATGAAGTAGAGGTTGTGCCGGTCCACCAGGTGCTTGAGCAGGATGTAGATGAGGCCTGCGGAGAGGGGCCAGGGGCTGGGACCTCACTGGACCATGGCGTGCCTCTGCCCTTTGCTCTTAGGGGCAGCTCGCCCGCTTGGGGCTGGGGCTGACTGCGCTCTACTGCAGAAACCAAACATCAGGCAAAAGGCACATCCTGGCTGCTGGTGTCTGCTTCCCTCCTCCTCCCTCTCACCCCTTTCTCTGTCATTCTGTCCCCGTGCAACTCTGAAATCCCAGGATCCTCTTGGGAAATGGGCGGTGTCACTCGCAGATGCCTGGACTCAGTCTTCCGGGACCCCTCCCATGCTGAGCCTCCCCCCCACCCCCGGCTTCTCCCACCCGGGCTGCCCCCTCTGCCCTCAGTCAGAAACCCACAGGTCTGACTCCTAGCCTGGGACAGAAGGTGGGTGAGGTCTTGGCTTAATAGAAAAGTACTTCATCTAAAAATGTTTTCAAGGAGTATCTATTTTATGCATTTTTATATATTCTATGTATAGAATTATATATTTTTTAAATCACGCAATAGAGTCTACAGGGAAAACAAACTTCCTCCTATCCCTAAACCTCAACTGTCACTGGCAAGAGTCTGTTGGGTGTTCTGGGTTTTTCTGTGTTTTCTTCCATCAGTCTGCCATTTCTTGATGTTTTATTTTAGTGGCAAGACCCTTGCCCTTAAAGTCAAACAGTCCTCAAGTTCAAGTCCTGGCTCTCCTCCTTTCTAATTTAAGTTCTTCAAGACCTGCCTGGGCGGGGTGAGATTTAAACAGGATTGCCCACATGGAGGCGCTGGCATCTGGCCAGACCAGAACAACAACTTGAGAGCTTCAATCATTACGTCGTCCTACATGTTGTTAAAGACCAACCAAGAATGGTCAGCACTGTGGCGCAGCAGGGGAAGCCACCACCTGCAACTCCAGCATCCCTTGTGGGGGCTGGTTCATGGCCTGGCTACTGCGCATCCAGCCCTGCTCCCTGCTAATCCACCTGGGAAAGCGGCAGAAGATGGCCCAAGTGCTTGGGCCCCTGCCACCTACACAGGAGACACACATGAAGCTCCTGGCTTTGGCCTGGCCCAGCCCTGGCTGTTGCAGCCATTTGAGGAGTAAACCAGCAGATGAAAGATCTGTCTCTCCTTCTTTCTCTGTAACTCTTTCAAGTAAATAGATCATTTAAATAAATAAATAAACAAACAAAACACCTAGAACAATGAGGCCACCGGACAGAGCCGCAGGCCAGCAGCAGAAGTACTGAGGGGGGGTCACACAGGAGGCCAGTGGAAGGAATGCATTTAGCAATGAAATAAAATTGGTGTCACCTGTGGTCCTTGGCAGCTTGCGGTTCTGGTGCCTACAAGAGGTCCACCCTGTTTTCGGGGGCTCCCACTGTCCCTGGGGGGCTGGCTGGGTGACATCGGCTGTCCGTGTACCCTGGGACCAGCTCCGTGGCACTCACCAAATGGCACGATAATGGGGCAGGTGATGCTGTAGGCCATGATGACAGTGAAGACGCACAGCATCCACGCGTACATGGCTCCAAACTCGTACTCGGACGCCTGGTTCTGAGGGAGGAGTGGTGAGCAGCTCACAGGCTGGTTCCATCCAGACACCCTCCACACACACCAGATGGTGAAGCGAGGACAGGATTGAAGGGGGTGGAGGGTGGGAATGGGCTTGGGAAACGAGACAGCTGGCTGCCCTCTCCCGCTTGACCATCCCTCCCGGCCTGCTCCAGCCCCACTCCCGAGGCGGAGCGAGCCGCGTTTTCCTAGCGTTTCCTGTTCTAATCATCCTACCCAGCAGGTCTGTGAGCCCTGGAGGGGCTGTAGAGCGACTCCCCAAAGCCTCGGGCATCAGACTGCCATGAGCTCGGCCCCCCAGCCCAGGGCCAGCTCAGTTGCAGGGCTGTAAACAGCGGCATGAATAGCACCTGCATCCTAAGGGGCGCTGAGGAGCAAACAGAAGAAGGTAGCCGCTGCCCCCTCCCCACTCACAGTACCCCCCTGGCAGAGGAGAAAGAGCCCCAAGCCACCCCTTTTAGGGACTCCTGCCCTAAGCCCAAAAGGGCTCCGACATCCACAGTAATCCTAAGTATACAAACGGGGGGTCGGGCGCTGTGGAGAAGGAAGTCTGCGTCCCAGTTGTTCATATGTATGTATGTGACCAAACGTGAACATGCAAAAATCCTGGGGCTTCAGTGTGGCACAGTGGGTTCAGTCACCACTTGCAACACTGGCATCCCATACTGGAGTGTGGGTTCCAGTCCCAGCTACTCCACTTCTGATCCAGCATCCTGCCAGTGGGCCCGGGAAGGCAGCAGAGGAAGGCACGAGGACTTGGGGCCCCTGTCACCATGTAGGAGACCCAGATGGAGTTCCTGGCTCCTGTGTTCAGGATGGCGCAGCCTGGGCTGTTCCAGCCATCTGAGGGCGTAATCTAACTAGTATGTGGGAGATAATTGTCTCTCCCATCATTCTGCATTTCAAATCAATCTTAAAAAACGTAAAACTTGCAAACACTCTCCTGCAGCCTGTGAGTGGGAGCGGAGGCTGGGGGGGGGGGTACATGGTATGTTCCTGCAGGAGCCCCCCTGGCCTGAAGTACCAAGCTCAGCACCTGGCCCAAAGCGGGTCAGAGACACAGCCCCACCCACACCCCGGAGCAGCACCTGCTTGATGTTCCTGCGGTCGGCGGCCGTCTTGGCCATGACCATGCGGAAAGAGTAGAGGATGAGGCCCGGCAGCCGCAGCATCTCCATGCCATTGCCGATGAAGGCCGAGGCGATGACGTAGTTCACAAAGAAGGCACCCTGGTCAGGGAGGAAGACGCACCTGGGGACCCAGGTGGGGTCTGTGAGCGGAGAGCAGAGGGAGAGGAAGGGCCCTGGGCTGGGCAGGGGCTGCCAGCACATAGGGAGGCTTTAGCCCCACCCCTCACTCAGCCCATCTCTGCACCTGGCACTGAGCATAAAACCAAGGCCAGCACAGCCGGAGCATGAGGCCGAAGGGGGCCAGGGGTCGGGGAGAGGGCACAGCCGGGCAGGAGACCACGGGGATGGCTGTGGACACCATCCAGGTGCAACAAGGGGGCAGTCGTGTGCAGGTGGCGAGGCAGGTGGAGTTCTGGACTCGGCCCATGCAGAGCTGGGGGCCTTTGCTGACATACACGGTGAGGTAGGAAGGATGGGAGACAAGAACTCCCGCTGGAAAACACGACGGAGTGGGGAACACAGAGGAGTAGCAGATTTGGGGGTAAAAGGAGTTTGGTGAGGGGAGGTAAAGTCTAGAACTCCACATGCCGGGAACTGAAATGCAAGCGGTGGACAGAGAGTGTGGGCTGCAGGCTGGAGTTACGGACGTGGGTGCCAACTGCGTATTTTAGCTCAGGAGTGGTGGTGCAGCCCTGAAGGCCTGGGTCCAGCTAGGGCCACCCAGAGAGGGCTGAGCCCTCGGGCATGCAAGGTCTGGAGTTGTGAGATGCGAAAGAACCTACTAGGGGCTGTGGAGGTGAGGCTGGGAGGGACGGCCGAGGGCTGAGCTGCAGGGCCAGGAGAGACAGCATTTCAGCAAGGAGGGGCTGAGAGCACAGAAGAGGAGGGCTCAGAGTGGCTGCAGGGTCTGGCCATCTGGAAGTCACCGTGAAGCCAGACAAGGGCCGGCAGAGTGGACGCGTCTGACTGCCAGCTTCCATGGCGTCAGCCTGCCTGGCCAGAACACACTCCAGGAAAGCCCCAGATTCCTGTCCATGGTCGTTGGGAAGAGGCCACCCCAAGCCCTAGGGCCTATGCTGGGACCCGCAGAACAGTGCCGTCGGGGCTGGGGTTGACTTCGAGCTCTCGTAACCAGCTGGGTACCTCTGAGTCTCAGTCTCCTCATCTTTAAAATGGGTAAGAGCAGCCGATGCTGTGGCGCAGTGGGTTAACGCCCTGGCCTGAAGCACCAGCATCCCATATGAGTGCCGGTTCAAGTCCCGGCTGCTCCACTTCTGATCCAGTTCTCTGCTATGGCTGGAAAAGCAGTGGAAGATGGCCTAAATCCTTGGGCACCCACACCCATGTGGGAGACCCAGAAGCAGCTCCTGGCTCCGGATTGGCACAGCTCTGGCCGTTGCAGCCAACTGGGGAGTGAACCATTGGATGGAAGACCTCTCTCTCTCTCTCTCTTTCTGCCTCTCCTCTGTGTAACTTGACTTTCAAATAAATAAATAAATCTTTTTTAAAAAAACATAAAACAGGGTAAGAGTGTCTAGTTCACAGTTGTACAGGTTAACCAAGGGGCAGGCGTCTGGTGTAGCACTCAGGTCAACACTTGGGACACTCACATCACACACTGGAGTGCTTGATTCAAGTCCCAGCCATTCACTTCCAATCTACCTTACTGCTAATGTGTATCCTGGGAGACAGCAGATGGGAGATATCTCCACCTTTCAAATAAAAAGATTTTTTTTTTTTAAAAAATTGCATTTGAAAAAAGGCTAAATGAATTAAAGATGTATAAAGCAGTTAGCTAGGGACCAGCACTGTGGCATAGCAGGTGCTGGCATCCCACGTGGGGGCGGGTTCAAGTCCTGGCTGCTCCACTTCCAGTCCAGCTCTCTGTTAACAAATCTGGGAAGGCAGTGGAAGATGGCCCACGTTTTTGGGACCCCTGTGCCCACATGGGAAATCCGGATGAAGCTTCCAGCTCCCTGCTTTAGCCTGGCCTTTGCAGCCATCTGGGGACTGGACCAGTAGATGGAGTCTCTCCCTCTCTCTCTCTCTCTCTCTGTAGCTCTTTCAAATAAATAAATAAATCTTACCAAAAAAAAAAAAAAAAAAAGGCATTTAGCTCTCCCCATTAGGTGGGTGTGGGGTGAGCTCAAATGGCCATCAGGGTCACATGACACTGCTGCCACGCCTCCCTGCCATTGACCTCCCCTTTCCCCGGCACCACTGAGACCCCACCGGCCCTTCTCCCCAGAGGCTCAGGAAGCATGGCTGAGACTGCCTCTAACTGCGTTTTGGCCTGAGGGATCAGGCACATTTCTGCAGTGCAAAGTGGGTCAGCTCGCAGTGTGCGTAGAGCCTGAGAGGTGGATGGGGAAGCGCTGGACCCCCCTGCTTTCTCAGGGCTGGGTTGGGGGTTGGGGAGATGGGGTGGGGGTGTCAGATGCTGTTCTGAGGCCCGGCCACACCCTCCCCACCATGGCCCATGCTGGAGCCCCTCTGAGACTTTTCCCCAGGCCCGCGGCTCTGGAACACAACTTGGCTGATATACTTACTCCAACCTGATAGAGGTCTCTGAGGAAGTTTTGTCAAAGAGCCACCGGAAGAAAAAGTCCAGACTGAAAAACAAACGCACCCCGTAAGTGATCGTCTCGGGACAGTCCGTGTGACCCCTGCACGTGTCTTCCACTGCTTCTCCTCTGAACAGGCTGGCTCTCGAGAGCTGCGCAGGTTCTCGGCCACACCCACACCGCTCACGGGCACAGCATGACCCCCTGCCTCCAAAGGCATTTCCACCCCCCCCCCCCCATGACTCTGAGTCTCTTGGTCAGTGTGAGAGGCCGCACCGTGTACCTGGTGAGGCCGAGGGAGGGCAGGATCAGCACCATGAAGATCAAGAATATGTACACCTTCGTCACCATGATCCGGTTTTCCCCCGACCTGCGGGAAGTCAGAGGTGACCACAAACGCCGGGGACCGCTGCCCGGGGCGGGGGCGGGGGGCAGGGCCAGAGGCCGCCGGCACTCACTTGGTCCAGTGGGACTCCAGCAGGGTAGAGTAGTAGACGACGGAGGGCAGCAGGGCCGAGAAGGACCACAGCAGGAGGGTGGGGAAGAACTGGCTGATGACGGGGTTCTGGAAGACAAGGTCAGAGCGCGCCTGCAGGAGCTCCGAGTGACCCGGGGGCAGCGCTGGGTCACCCTTCCCGCTCAGTGTGGTGGACTACACCATAGCGCCACCTTCTGCCTGCCTGGTTCTCGGCAGTGAAGCAAGTGCACCTTCAACTCAATTCCTCTTACCCGATGGACCGGATTAGAGACCCTCCCTTCCTCACACAAAGCCACTGATGCCAAGGCAGAGCGAACTCTGGGGGCCAGGGCTGCCCTCTGCCCACCCGGCTCCCCTGCTCCAGGCCAGGGCTGCTCGCCTGCCTGCCCGGCTCCCCTGGTGCGGCTGCAGCTTACAGGACTCTGGCATTTGCCCCAAATCCTGCTGATGCTGCTTCTATTTGTTACTGTACTTACATGACCTGGGTAACTTACTGCTTTCACTGATCAAATGAACTTAAGGCAATTTTCTGGGGCCAGCGCCGCGGCCTGATTAAACAGCCACCTGAGACACTGCCACCCACGTGGGAACTGATTCAAGTCCCAGCTGCTCCACTTCCAATCCAGCTCCCTGCTTCAGTGTCTGGGAAAGCAGCAGAAGATGGGCCAAGAGCTTGAGCCGCTGCACCCACACGGGAGACCTGGATGAAGCTCCTGGCTTTAGCCTGGCCCAGCCCAAGCCATTGCGGCCATTTGGGGACTGAACCAGAAAATGGATGGAGGATGGATCAAAATCCCTCTCTCTCTAACTCTGCCTTTCAAACAAATAAAATAAATTTTCAAAGATAAAAAGATTTTGTTTGTAAACTGAGAGGTATACTTTGAGAAGACTTAATTAAGGCCCATTTCTAATACCACTGAATTAGATAAAAGTAAGTAAATTATAGAAGATCAAGGGATATGAAGTTTCCAAAGTTTCTATTTTTAGAGTGGCTTTGCAATCATCTTTAAATTTTTGCTTTACTGGGGCTGCTGTTGTGGCACAGCAGGTTAAGCTGTTGCCTGCAACAACAGCATCTCATGTGGTGCTGGTTTGTGTCCCGGCTGCTCCTCTTCTGATCCAGCTCCCTGTGATGGCCTAGGAAAGCAGTAGAGGATGGCCCAAGCGCTTGGGCCCCTGCACCCGCATGGGAAACCTGGAAGAAGCTCCTGGTTCCTGGCTCCTGGCTTCAGATCAGCCCAGCTCTGGCCATTGTGGCCATTTGGGGAGTGAACCAGTGGATGGAAAACCTCTCTCCCTCTTTTCTAACTACCTCTCAAATAAATACAAATCTTTAAAAAAAAAAAAAACTGGAATCAACAAAAGCAGAATATGTGTTTTGTGTTAAACAGACAAAGAAGACCCTTCCTCACAAGAACAGGCCTGTCCCCAGGTCACAAGATCAGCAGAGGAGTGAACGCTGATCAGCCTCGGGTACCCCAGGGAGCTGCTATCACACCGCAGGTCAGGTGAGAGCGCCCAGCACCCCGGCCCATTCGACCGTCAGCACAACCACCTGGCGGGTGTAATGCCGCTGCCACCTCAGCTCCTGTCTCGGGTGAAAAACCAAGGCTCAGAGTTCCCTAGGGGGAAGTGGCAAAGACCAACTGGGACCTTAGGTCCCCTGCTAGGGAGCTTTCTCGGAGGATGATCAGCCAAATGCCAACGGAAGAGGGAAAAGAGAGATACAGGGCATTAAGCTGTGGTCTCACTGAGCCATGTAAGATTCTTGGAAATAACTGGCAAACAGAACACAAGACATACAAATGATTAACAGAAACTAAAATCTAGGAGGAATCATCTGTGCTCCAGCCCACCCCAAACACAGAAGCTCCGTTCATTTCCCCCCCCCCCCCCCCGTGGTGTCCCCATGTGCCCACGTCACTGGCTGGAACCATCGCTTTGAGACAACTTTGCATTCTGCTTTTAGCTGAAGCCCCGGGTTTGCCACAAAGCCCACACCATCTTTAATGGGTGCCTAACGTTTTGTCTGTCTGGACATACTCATTCCCACTGCTGAGCATTGGCCTGATCCCATTAAAAACGTGTTTTGGGCGTTACTACAAAGATGTCATGATTAACAGAGCCATGCACACAGACGTGAGCTGAGGGACGTGGCCTCCAGGCTCAGTTTCCCTTATGCCCCTCAGCCTTGTCCACCTCCTACCCACCCTCTTCTGACCAGCCCTCGCCAGCATGGCCACTCACATTCAGTGCATGGATGGGCTTGGTGACGTTGAACTTGTCCATGGTGGACAGGATGATGGAGGGCGTGGTCAGGAAAAACAGCCCCACGAAGAGGACGAAGTTGATGCCCAACCACTGGAGCCACCAGCGGAGGCCCTGGACGGAGAGGTTCTTCCTGCAGAGGGCGGGGGTACAGGGGCCTGCAGGTTGATCGCCCACACTTAGGCCCTGTGAGGCCAACAGTGCCTATGGTTCAGGGTGTCAGAAGGTCAGATACATGGGGGCTGGCATTGTGGCACAGTGGGCAAAGCTGCCGCCTGCAACACCAGCATCCCATATGGGCACTGGTTCAAGTCCCAGCTGCTCCACTTCCCATCCAGCTCCTTGCTAATGGCCCATGTTTGGGTCCCTGACACCTACATGGGAGACCCAGATGAAGCTCCTGGCTTCAGCCTGGCCCAGAACTGGTTGTTGTGGTTATCTGTGGAGTGAACCAGCAGAGATGGAAGATCTCTAACACTTTCAAGTAAATAAATTTAAAAAAATTGTACATTGTCAGCTAAGTGCACATGCATACACACATACACAGAGGTCAAATATAGGCAGGCCCAGGAACCCTGGCTGGGGGCTCCCTTGGGCCTCAGGGGTACAGGCAAGCTCTCTGCCCCAACTTCCAGAAAGGCCAAATCTCAGGCCCCAGGGAGCTCAGAGGAAATACATCATTGCCCCGGACCCAGCTCCCCAGCAAGAGACCCTTTCAAGGGGATGCCATGAGCACCCAAGCAGACCACATGAGCCCCTGTGTGGCAGCTCCTGGACACACCTGCAATGCTTTGTGGCCAGTGGCACATTCTTCCCAACAGGGCCTGGTGCCTCTGCCAGGGAGGCAGGGACAGAGGAGCAAAGGCACAGCTGGAAGCTGCCCCCGCCTCTCACTCCCACCCAGAGCACACCCACACCCCAAACCCAAGCTCGGGAAGCCCCTGAACCAAACAGCAAAACCATGACAGGCTGAGCCAGCACCTGGGTACCTGAGTACCTGACATCTATTCTATATAACCACCGAGGCAGGGCCACACAGGCCAATGTGCCAGGGCTTCTGTTGGGGCTGCCCTCACCTCTGCATGGCACCTTGGCTTGCGCATGGCAGTGTGGACGTGGGCCCCTCACCAGCCTGATGCCAGGCTGCTGCCCAACCTCAGACTGCACTGTCCAAAATGATAGCCACAGCCACTTGGAAAGTCACTGGTCTAAACTGAGGCACTCGGGAATAAAATACACAAGCTCCCAAAACAAAACATGAAAAGGAGTGCTTAAAAAACAGACAGGGGCCAGTGCTGTGGTGCAGTGGGCTAATGCCATGGCCTGAAGCGCTGGCATCCCATATGGGTGCCGGTTCGAGATCCAGCTGCTCCACTTCTGATCCAGCTCTCTGCTATGGTCTGGGAAGGCAGTAGAAGATGGCCCAATTCCTTGGGCCCCTGCACCCATGTGGGAGACCTGGAGGAAGCTCCTGGCTCCTGGCTTCAGATCAGCACAGCTCTGGCCATTGTGGCCATCTGGGGAGTGAACCATCGGATGGAGGACCTCTCCCTCTCTCTGCCTCTCCTCTCTGTATAACTCTTTCAAATAAAAAAAATAAATCTTTAAAAAGAAAAACAACCCTAATTAAACAAAGTTGATTCTATGTTGAGATGATTAATATTCTGAGTATACAGTAGTCCTCCATTATCTGCAGTGTCATCGTCCATGGTTTCAGCCCAGGCAAATGAGGTCCAAAAATGTTCATGGAAAATTCCAGAAATAAACATGCATGTTTTAAGTTGCACGTTGTTCTGAGCAGTATGATGAAATCTCAATGTCTGGGATGTGAATCACCCCTTGTCCAGAGTATTCACTATCTGTCCACTAGCCACTTAATCACTGCCTGGGTTGTCAGGGCTACCGTCACAGTGGCGCAGTGCTTACTGTGTTCAAGTGACCCTCATCTCCTTAATAATGGCCCCGAGGCACAGGAGTGGTAATGCTGGCAACTTGGGTACCCCAGAGAGTGTCAGAGTGCTGTACAAATGGGGCTTGCTTGCTGCTACCCACAGTCGCAGGCATCCCCCGGGGTCTGGGAATGTATCCCTTGCAGATAAGAGACACACTGTACTGGGAGAGATACAGGATGAAAATTAATTGCAACTGTTTCCTTTCGCTTTCCAGCAAGGCTCCTGGGAGATTTTAAATGACATGGGCAGCTTGTATCACATTTCTGCCGGCCAGGGAGTCACAAGGGAGGGACGCACCAGGGGCAGACACCCAGTCATCGCGGCACAGGAGGTCAGCTTGTACCTGTGCTCCAGGGGACACGCCAGCCCCCGCCAGGAGCCCAGGCCTCTCGAGGCCCCCTCCCCAGCCCCAGAGCTCACCAGCAGATGTCCTCAGGGTATGCAGCGAAGGCGACGGCCCACCGGGAGGTGCACAGCTCCCTGCTGCAGGAGGACGGCTGGGGCTCCCCCTTGCAGTGGAGGCCCTGGCACTTGCAGGCATTGAAGTCTTTCAGGATGCTGTATAAAGGCAGACGTGGCTGGGGCACCACGCACACGTGGCAAACACAGACCGGGGAGAGGGCCGGCTCTGAGGCACCGGATCTTTCCTTCCTGTTCTCCTATCGCTATAATGATCGCTCCCAAAGAGGGACAAGCATGGCAACTCTGTACACCCTCAGGACAACCCTGCAGCCAAGAGCCCGCCATCTGCCCCTACAGGTAAGGAAAGGGAGGCTTCTACAAGGCAGGTGCCGTGCCCCCCACTGGTCTGAGCCCCCCAACACAGGGTTCCTCTAGGGCCCAGCCCTGCCACTCTGCCCACGCAGCTGCAGCTCTGACTCAATCCTGCTGCCAGCCCAGCGCCTTCTCCTTCCCACTCCTTCTCTGGGGCCCGGCCCTGAGAACAGCACCAGATCACACTTCCTGTTCCCTAACTTCCCTCCGCAGCACTCCCGCCTCAGCCTTCTCATCTCAGTGGCTCCCTCTCGCTCCCTCTTTAGCCTCCTAAGAAGCAGCCGCCAGCCCTGACTCCTATAACAGAACACCCCTCCTGGGCCAGCACTGTGGTGCACTGATCTACGCCGCTGTGTGCATCAATGGCATCCCAGATCAGAGCGCTGGTTCAAGTCCTGGCTGCCTGCTTTCCATCCAGCTCCCAGCTCATGTACCAGGGAAAGCAGCAGCAGGTGGCCCGAATGCTTGGTCCCATGTCATCCATGTTCCTACACGGATAATTTCAGGCTTCAGCCTGGCCCAACCCTGGCCATTGCAGCCATGTGGGGTATGAGCCAACATGTGGAGCCAACATGTGGAAGAGCCCCTTCTCTCTGTAACTGCCTTTAGAATAGATAAAATAAATCTTCGAAAAAGAGAACCATCTCCTACTACTCCTGCAGGGAACCTTGGGAGATGGTCCCCAGGGCCACCATGCCTGACCCAGGGAGGGCAGGGGAGGGGGCACCGGATTGCCCTTTCTGCATCTTTGTCCCCACCCCAGCCCCTGCTGCTCCCAGGGTGAGGGGACACTTGATGAGCTTTGAGCTCCAGGCTTCCATAGTCAAGGGTGCCCTGAAGCAGCCCAGAGGCCTTCCCCTGCAGCGTGTCGTCTGTGAGAGGCAGGATCCATAGACAGGAGGAGGCCCTGCATTCCTGAGCAGGTACCTACAAAGGAGGTGTACTTACCCCACCTGGCAGAGTATGGGGCACAGAGCCACTGGGATGACCCCTGGGGCTGCTGGCAAGAGCCCGGCGGCAGGGCCAGGCCACAGCAGTCCAGGAGGGGGTCAGCTAGAATCACCCAGTCCATGTCCACCGCCCATGCCCGGCCCCCACCAGCTGTCTCAAACACAAGGAGCGAAGGTGGCACCATCTCTACCCAAGAGAAGGGGACAGGGAGTCAGCCAACTCAGGGCCCGGGATGCCCACACTCACTAGGTGGCCATGGACTTCTCCTGGAAAGTGACAAAGGCCATGCCCAGGGGCTGGTCCTGGACCCGGCGTTCCTCCTCGGTGATCCTCTCCAGCAGCCTCTCCTTCAGGCGTGTGTAGTAAGAGATGGCATCCTCCTGCCAGCAGACACAGCCCCGGGGAATGAGGTGGCCCCGTGCGGGCGTCGGGGCCCCACTCCCAGTGGGGGAGGCTGTGGGGCCCTTACCCGCTCACACCCGCGGACTTCACAGCAGCAGAACTGGCCACAGGGCTTGGGGTTGATGAGGGTGGGCCGGCCGCTCTTCACCTGCAGGTTTGTGTAATAGGCCAGGCTCTTCTCGGTCTTCTTTCTGCAGGGGGGTGGGGGGGAGTTGAGGGGCACAAACTTCAGATCCAGTCCTGTGGCCCTGACCCCATATCCATGGCTCAACCACCAGTGGCCAAGAAAGAACATCTTTCCAAAACAAGGAGGCAGGGCACACCCCTCTTCCCCTCCCAGCTGAGGGACCCTAGGCCAGCAGGAGGAGGTGGGCATCAGGGCAGGGGGCAGGGTCGGAAAGCACCCAGCCTGCCCACCGCCGCTCCCTTACCTCTCTCTGCACAGGTAGATCAGCTTGGCCACGTTGTAGCACAGCTGCACATCCAGCACCTCACACGTGGGGTACGCGTCCCTGGGGCCAGCGCCAGCCAGAAGCAAAAGCAGCCATTGTAAAAGAGAACCCTCGGCAGGAGAGTGCCCTCGTCCCCAAGCTTGCTTCTGGGCCGTCCGAGACCTCCTCGCTCTTTTTTTATTCTCCCAGAGGGAAGCAGTTTGGAATTGAACACAAATAGGCCTTTCTCAAGGGTACGCAGTCACTGCTGGCGGTGGGGACGTTTCCACCCACTCGGCTTTCAGCCGGCGGACTCCCTTCCCCTCCGACCACCGCAGCAGAGTCATCGTCTGCTCCAGGTCAGCACCTGCCCTGGCCATCACTGAAACACTATCGAGGCTGTAACCTTTTTGAACGTCACAGACCTTTTAGAGGGTCTAAGGAAAGCAAAAGATTCTCAAACCAGAAAATGTCTATGCACATAGCAACAATCACAAAATACATACTCATCGCTGGCCAGGTGTCGTCACGATCTGAATTACTTAATCCTCATCATAATCTGAGGTTTTGCCCTCATTTTACAGATGAGAAAGTGGAGGCCCACAGAGGTGAAGCGGCTTGTGCCCAAGGTCAATGGTCATAGCCCCCACGCATCACCCCCTCACCACACACTCAGAACCACATAAAGCCCAACCTACACGGGGCCGGCACTGTGGCACTGCAGGTAAAGCCACAGCCCAAGATGCCGGCATCTCATATGGGCACTGGTTAATGTGCCAGTTGCTCCACTTCTAATACAGCTCCCTGCTAATGCGCCTGAGAAAGCAGCAGAGGATGGCCCAAGTGCTTGGGCAGCTGCACCCGAGAGAGACCTGGCTTCAGCCATTGTGGGGAGTGAACCAATAGATAAAAGATTTCTCTCTCCCTTTCTAACTCTGCCTTTCAAATAAATAAATTTTTTTTAAGATTTTTATTTTTTTATTTGACAGGTAGAGTTACAGACAGTGTGAGAGAGAGAGAGAGAGAGGTCTTCCTTTATCCATTAGGGTTCACTCCCTAATGGCCGCTACGGCCGGTGCTGCGCCAATCTGAAGCCAGGAGCCAGGTGCTTCTTCCTGGTCTCCCATGCGGGTGCAGAGGCCCAAGCACTTGGGCCATCCTCCACTGCCCTCCTGGGCCACAGCAGAGAGCTGGATTGGAAGAGGAGCAACCAGGACTAGAACCTGGCACCCATATGGGATGTCAGTGCTGCAGGTGGAGGATTAACCTAGTGTGCCACCGTGCTGGCCCCTCAAATAAATATTAAGGCTGGCGCCATGGCTTAACAGGCTAATCCTCCACCTTGCAGCACTGGCACACCGGGTTCTAGTCCCAGTTGGGGTGCCAGATTCTATCCCGGTTGCCCCTCTTCCAGGCCAGCTCTCTGCTATGGCCCGGGTAGGCAGTGGAGGATGGCCCAAGTTCTTGGGCCCTGCACCCGCATGGGAGACCAGGAGAGGCACCTGGCTCCTGGCTTCGGATCAGCATGATGTGCCAGCCACAGCGGCCATTGGAGGGTGAACCAACGGCAAAAAGGATGACCTTTCTGTCTCTCTCTCTCACTATCCACTCTGTCAAAAATAAATAAATAAATAAATAAAATATTAAAAATAAATAAATAAATCGCAACCTATTATTATTCTAGGTGCTGGGAACAGAGCCTGGACAAACTTACATTTTATGAGAGACACAGCCCACATACATGTCAGTCACTCAATTACTGGGGCAGGGGCCAGCTCTGTGGGGTGGGGGTTAAGCTACTCCACTTTCAATCCAGCTAGTTCCTGGCTTCAGCCTATCCCAGCCTCAGCCACTGCAGCCATTTGGAGAGTGAACCAGCGGATGGAAGATCTCTCTCTCTCTCTCCTCTTTCTTTCTCTCTCTCTCTCTCTCTCTCTCTCTCCTCTTTAACTCTGCCTTTCAAATAAATCAACAAATCTTAACAAAAAAAATTTTTTTAAGAAATCAGTGGAACAGTCTTAGGGCCCCATAAGAGTGCCGAGAACGAGCCGCAGTTTAAGCAATCCACGCACCACTCCCCACAGACCACGGCAGAGCTAAGAAGCTTCCTGAACAGGGAGAGAGGGACTCCATGATGTTCGGGGTACAGGGGACTCTTTTCTGCTTAATGCACAGCTAAGTGGTACTATGGTTTCCAGACGGTACAGAGCAGGCAACTGTGGGCAACACGATTTCCGTAACGAGTATTCGCATCTAAGTGAGCATCTCTACAACACTTGGGGTTTCTGAAGAATGCATTTTCAACATTCACTGCATGATTCTATTGATACCTAATAACTCACTGAGTGCTTTCCTCATAAGCGGCACAAAATTAAATGGAACCTATGCAGACAAGTGAGTGGCTGCGCCCAGTGAACTGATCCGCAGCGTTCAAGGCAGGTCTTCGAGTCCTCCAGCGCAGCATCTGGGAGCCCTCTGGGGCACTAGACCCCCAGCCCAGCCCCAGTGCTTACTCCCACAAGGACCCCAGGCCTTCCTCCCAGTCTCCAAGCCATCCTCCACGCGCAGCCGCTGCTGGTGCCCATGCTCCCCGGGGGCTGCAGGAGACGCGGCTCTGGATAAACCCGCAGACACACATGGCCCTGAGGCCCTGCCCCGGCTCAGGCTCCCGCCCTGCAGGCTGGCACACAGCCTCCACTCCCGTGTGCCTATTCTGCAAGGTGACTCCCTCAGGTGTCACTGAGAACCTCAGGGCAGGCATTTTCTCCCCCCTGTACTGTGCCTCTCCCAGCCTGCACTGGGGCCACCCCAGCCTTGTCTCTCTCACGCTCCCAGCAGAGCCAGCACATGGCAGCCATTTGACACCAGCGTGGCAGGGCCAGGTCCTTCTCTGATGTCACCTGGATGCCAGGTAGAAGGTGCAAGGGCTCCTGTAAGGTGCCTGCCCGAGGGACTGTGGCGGCCCCACCTGGAGGAGACTCAGCAACCCTTCCATCCAGGAGTCCTGCTCACCGGAAGTGGCTCTCCACAGTCTCCTTCTTGGCCTCCCTGGGGAGTCCGGTGATGAACAGGGTCCGCCTCACCTGCAGGAGGCGGCAGCAGCAAGGAAAGTCTCGGGTGCCGGCCAGCGCACAGGGGCCAGGCTCCCACCCCAGCCAGCCTCTCCCAAGGCAGCACTGGGAACGCGCAGGGCCGGGGCTTTCTGCTTGCAAGGCTGGGAAAGCCCAGGCACGGTATCTGCCAAGCACCTCTGCCAGGCTGGAGAGTCCACTTCCAAAGCAACGCCGGGAGCCCCTCTGATGGCAGGAGACGGAGAGGGCACCCGGGGGAGGAAGTCACTCAAACGGGTCCCCCAGCAGATCGGAGCAGGCCCCATGCAGGGCCCCACGTGGCAGGACTCCCCGCCCCGCCAAGCTGTGAGGCAAAGGGGCTGCTCTCACCCACACTTCTTTACTTAACCTCAGCAAGCACTGCCCAGACCCCACAGGTCAAAGGGCAAAGGACAGGGCGGGGCCCAGGGGTGGAGGGGATGTTCCAAATTTATAACAACCTACCAGGAAATTAGAACACGAAAAAAGCCTGTCACAGCCCAGTGGGAGCAGAGTGCGCAGGCCGGCTCGGTGCTGTCCCGGCACCGCGGCCTCAGGCTGCGAGGCCCTTCCCTCCCCAGCCCCCAGCCGCACGTACCAGGCTCTCCTCCTTGTACTTGATGGACCGGGTGTGGTGCCACATGAAGCCCACGGTGAGCAGGAGGTAAATGACGGCAAAGACGGTGTGCAGCCAGAGGAGGTCGTTGCTGAGGGGACAGCGCCTGCGTCAGCAGTGGTGGGACCAGGGTGCTCCCAGTGGGCCCTGAACCGGGGGGCGAGAAGCTTCACCCCAACAGGTGCCTCCAACAGAGGCTGTATGGCCTACGGCCCTCTGCCCACCAGGAACACCGAGAGTGCCGGTGCTGACAAATGAACTCCAGATCCCTGGGGCCTCCCTGTTCTGGAGCCCCCTTTACCCGCCACGGCAGCAGCCTGCGGTGTTCCAGGCCCAGGCCCAGGCCCAGGGGCACGGCAACCACAGTGGCTTGCAGACCCCAGCCTACTGCTCCAGACCTCCTCCGGCGGCCCTGGGGCTCCAGGCTCTGCCTTCCGCCAGGACCCAGCCACGCACCCCCTCCGGCCCGCCGCAGACACAAACACTCACTCGGTCTGCAGGTTTGCTATCGTCGTCCTCCCGAAGCTGTAAGGGTCCTTGTCTGAAAGGAAGCAGAGACTTAGTGGCAGGGTCGCAGTGCGAGAGGAGGGGCCGGCCTTGGCGCATGGAGCTCAGAGGAGAATCAGTGCCCAGTGCCAGGGACGCCAGGCCCAGTCGGGGCTCCTGCCTACTGCAAGGTGCCCCCAGCAACTTCTCAACCCACTGTCGCGGGCGAAGGCAGGGCACTCATCTTGCCTTCAGGTGTTCTGTTTTGTTTTGAAGATGTTTCAAGAAAACAGCAAATACCCTAAGCTGTTTGTTGCCAGCTCCAAGGCTGGGCACGACGGGCACCCTAAGTGGGCGCAGGATGGCATTTCAGGCGCCGGATGCCTGTGGGTACCCGCAGCCGCACTCGGAATCCCATTGAGCACCACAGACACTCCCCAGTGCCCCCAACTGCTACCTCCTAATTTGGGTGAGAGTGGGAAAGTAGAAAACACCCTCCCAAAGTCCCCGGTTCTCTAAGTCTTGGAGTTTTTCCCTCCTATTTAGATAGGACCAAAAACTGATATTAGGGGCCCTAGCTCTTATCCCGAGTTTGGGGTACACTGTTTTCCAGATCTTTAACCAGATGGTCACCTCAAGACACCTTCCCCCACCAGAAAGGCTGGCCACCACGGGCCCCCTCCCGAGAGCTGTGCCCCCCACCCGGGTCCCAGGCGCTCAGGCAGGGACAGGAGCTCACCCAGCAGGTCTCCTGAGAGGTTGACGGGCAGGATGACGCACAGGGACAGGAGGCTGAGCAGCACCAGCAGGAAGATGATGTGTCTCTGGAAGGACAGGTAGTGGATGGCGTCCTCCCCACACCACTGCAGAATCTGGTCGTCGCTGCCGGAGACACAGGCGCCGCCTTAGCAAGCACAGGACAGGCACCCTGGGGCTCGTCTGGATCACCCCGTCTAGTCCACATGGTAGTCTTGGGAGCTAAGCCCTCTGTGTTTTCACACAGAGGAAAGCAAACAAGTGGAGGGTCACAGCAGGGCTGCGGTGTACTGGAGCCTGGCCCTTCAGCCCCTTCACCACGCCCAGGGTGGAGGCCCAGCCACCACTCCGAGCCAGAGGTGAGGTGTATGAACCGCATCCCAGACTGCACCTCCTGCTCCACAGCCAGACAGCTGCTGGTCTCATTCCAGATGTGGCTGGGATGTGTCCAGCCCCAGGCCCCACCCAGTCCCCTGGCTCCCCTCAGGCAACTGGGCGGAGAGGTGAACAAGGCCTTCCCCTCCCCCACCCCCAGGGAGGGGAGGCGATCTGCTCCACCCCTCCCTGCCAGTGCTAGGAGGCTCTGGGCCAACTCAGAGTCCAGGCTCGGCCAGCCAGAGAAGGGGCAGCTGCTCAGTCCACCGGCCCCTCCCACAGGCCTCTGTCTTGGGAACAAGCCCCGGCCAACCTGCCCATGCACAGCACCCCTCCCCCCTCACGTACTGGTTTACCTGACTTACTAAAGCATGGGTTATCCTCAGCCTCCTCTGCTAGCTGGGGAAACTGAGGCCCAGGGAGAGGGAGTAACCCAGGGTCCTGCAACCCCCATCGTTCATCAATTCTAAGACGCCCTTTTCCTATTTCAACACCTCGTAAATGGGCCGCACCTGCAGCTACAGCTGCTGGTAGCTTAACTGGCTGCATTTTCCTGTTCTTGGTGCTGTGCAACTTAACACGCCCCCTAGAGCAAAGACTCCTTAGATGCAAAGGAATGGGGCAAGGGGACAGACCAGGACCCACATCTGGGCTCCAACTCCCAGCTCCTGCCACGAGAGACGACTTTCACCAGCGCTTAATCACCAGCCACATCTTTCAGACTTCTCTCCATGGACCCCAAGTTTTGAGAAAAACCAAATGAGCTTACTGTATTTTATTTCTCCACTTTTCACTACTTCAAAGACATGGAAACCTGCTAGAAGAGCTTCCGTCCACAAGGAATGTGTTAAATAGAATAATGACTGCCTAAAGAAAAAGTCAGCTCAGGCATGATGATGACAGAGGAACAGGTGCCAGGGCGGGCGCTGTGGTGCAGCAGGTTACACCTCTGCCTGGGATGCCCACACCCCACATCACAGAGCCTGGATGGAGCGCCGGCTGCTCCGCGCTTCTCATCCAGCTCCCTGCTGATGCACTTGGGAAAGCTGCAGATGATGGCCCAAGTACTCGGGTTTCTGCCAGCCACCCATATGAGAGACCCAGAGGGGAGTTCCAGGCTCCTGGCTTCAGCCTGGCCTAACCCTGGCTGTTGCAGGCATTTGGGGAGTGAACCAGCAGATGGAAGATATCTTTCTCTTTCTCTTCCTCTTTCTCTCTCTCTTTCTCTCTCTCTTTCTCTCTCTCTTTCTCTCTCTCTTTCTCTCTCTCTTTCTCTTTCTCTTTCTCTTTCTCTCTCTCTTTCTCTCTTTCTCTTTCTCTCTCTCTCTCTCTCTCTCTCTCTGTCTTTCTCCTTCTCTGCACTCTGCCTTTCAAGTAAGTAAATAAATCTTAAAAAAAGAAAAAAAAAAAAAAGAAAAAAAGATGAACACAGGGTTTCCATTGAGTAGCTTGACATAAAGTTCATGACCACTGTCAAGAACCCATGGGATCCACCTGCAGCTGCGCGGCCCCGAACTTCAGCAGGCTCTGCGTACCCTCCAGCACCGAGGCTCCCATCCTCAAGGCCTCTATTCCCAGTGTCCCCGATGCTGAGGGCTGCCTGAGTCACCTTCGTTCTCAGCCCCCACGTCCTGTCTGGGACCTGAACTGAGACATATCCAGGAGACTCCATCTTAGGATCAGCACCTTGGCTCTCTCCCCAGCTGGCCAAATACCCAGTCAGGCCCCAGCAGCTGCCTGTGGTACTCACTGCAGACGGAAGATGGCAGTCAGCCAGGGGCAGCATCCCTGCAAAGAGAGAGAGGGGATCGGCTTCCAACACCTGTGTCTGGGAGGCAGGTGTCAGCCTCCTCTTTGACACTAAGTAACCACTTTCCTCCTCTTGTATCTCTGCCCTGTTCCTGCCAGCTGCCCCCGCCCAGTCATGACAGAGAACCAGTCCTTTGCCACCAGCATGCCCTGCCTGGAATTCTTGAGACAATCTCTCAAGCTCTACAACTCGTAGAATCACTGAAGCCCCAGGATGGCATCAGAAGACAGCACACAGGTGCACATCTGATGGTTTCAAAGTGAATGAAATGAGCGGTGGGACAAAAGAGAGGAGTCCAGCCTACGGCTCTGGCCGGCCCCTTGGAGTGGGGTTCAGAGAGGGAAAGGCGTATCTGGGGGTTCTATTGTCCTTCCCACTTTAATCCTCGCCAGAGAGGCGCTGCTCCTAGTCTGGAAAAAGACAAATATTTGCCTATCATTCATTCAACGATGACTAAGCCCCTACCAGGTCCCAGTAGAGAACAGAGCTGGAAAAGGCAGGGCCCCTGCCCACACTTGGCTCCTAATCTAGCAGACCAGTCAATAATTAACTGCACCAAAGTCACAGGTGTGGTAAGAGCCAAAGCCCAGGGGGTGCTGTGCCCGTTTTGCTTTCACATTCATGGAGCTGCAGGCTCCCCCTGGGGATTCTTCCAAGTTCAGGTGCCTGCACTGGTGCCGAAAGGCGCTTTCCCCAGAACTTGCTACTCAGGGCTAAATTCACTGCTGAACCAAGAGGACAACTGCCCCCCCCCCCATCACCACGGCCGGTCCCCACCCCCAGCCATGACCATGCCTGGGATACCAACCAGCTCATTTTCAAAGTCTTGCTGCCCTGAAGAGGAAGTTGATGACAATCTCTGGTATCTGGACTCACTAGAGACATAAAAGAAAAAAAAAAAAAGACAATTATAAAAAAAAAAAAATCCAGAAATGATGTCCAGGACTTTGCTGCCTCTCAGGGCTCAGGACCAAAGCCAGCAGCCTCCCACGTGGGAAGTGAGATGGGGGAAATGCTGGTTCCCAGGTGCCGCGCAAAGCTCTGTTACCTGGGGTGATTCCACGGGCTCCGAGCACAGCAGCCTTCCCTGAGCCCACACCCTTCAGCCTCTGGAACTCGTCCACCTAAAGTGACTTCAAAGTGAGGTCTGCTCACAGTGCATTTCATAACATAGCAAATAAAGCTGCACTCCCCACATCCAAGACACCACGTGTGTACAGTACCTAACCATTTTATGAACCAGTAAGAAATAAAATCCTGCCAATTAGACTGATCACCACCGATCACAAGATGCCGAGGTGAGAAAATGCCAGCATGCAGACGCTGGAGTTGCTGAGCTGCAGCACCTTGACCGGACCCCCCGAGCACCCCGGGAAGACCCCCTGTTCTCTCGGACGTAGAGGCATCTTCAATATGTGACTGCTTGCTCTTCTCTATCCCCTGCTCCTGGCCCCACAGTCCCTCCTCGAATGGCATAAAACGTGACACAGCTTCACTTTCAGAGCACTTACCCAGCCATTATCTCACAGTCACTCCACGGGGGAGTGAGAACAGGAGCCAGACCCCAGGTGGCGTGGGGACCTGGCCGAGATCTCAGCCAGGGAAGCGGCAGGGCCTCCTGAAGCCCAGGTGCACTTGTCCTGCTCAAGGCTGAACAGGTCACAGGCACAGCAGACGTGCCAGAAGGTTCTCCCCCAACTTCAAGGTCATCCCCTTGGGCTTTCACCAATGCCAGAAGGGAGAACTTGGGGGAGGAAGTGCACTTACAGACACACCTCCTCTTTCCGGGAGAGAGGGGGACACCCCATGGGCCACACCTCCACAGGAGCCAGAGCAAGCCTCCTCTTTGATACTAAGTAACCACCTTGCCAGCCTCCCTGACTTCTCCCCCAGGTGCTTCTTGTTGCTGCATCTGATACAAGATCCAGCATGCACCACGGCCAGCTGCAGCTGGAGAGTCCGGTTGCGCAGACCGGGAGTTCATTCCCACTCAGGAGGCAGGGAACAAAGAGCCCGCGTGGAGCCCACGCTCCCCGCCCTGACCCAGCCGGCCAGCTCCCTACGGCCCTGCTGCTCTCCGTGACGCGCTCCGCCAGCCCCCGCCCTGAGTCCTAGACAGAGAGCAGGATTCCCTCAGTTACCCCGAAAGCCCTAAGGGACAGAGTTTCCTCAGAATCCCAGCCACAGCCACGGCCCAGCCAGAAAGCCCCAAGAGAGCTGGGCGCCTGGGCCTTGGCTGGTGCGGAGCACAGTGACGGCAACGGGGTGACCTCAGGGTCTGAGGCGAGGGGTGGACAGGACACAACCTCAGGGAACACAGGCTACTGCCACAGTCAAGTGTGGGCCCTGGCTGCACGGCGGGCCTCGCGAGCACCCGGCGCACTCCAGAGTGTGTGTGTGTGTGTGTGTGTCTAACACATACACAGAGACACACACACACCCACAGCGTAAGCTCCCTGCCTTTCTTACCTGCCTGTTTCTGACACCAGGGCGATGCGGCCATAATCCCAGAATCTCCTTCTAATGATGGAAAAAATCCCAATTAAAATCTAGGAGCAGAAAAGAAATTGAGTCAAAATCCATCCGACGGCTTCTAACAGAGGAGACCCCTGCCCAGGCTCAGCAGGGCTAGCGGGAGGTCACCCAGGCCCAGAGAGGGCGCCTAGCTACCCAAGGTCACACAGCCCAGGGGCCTGACGCGCTGCTCCTAGCACCCAGGCGCTCAGTGCTGGAGCCTGCCTAGCCAAGCACATCAGCTCTGTGCTTTGCTCTCAAGGCAGTGTCAAAACTGAGGCCCTGACCCACCGCCAGCAGGCCCTGAGCCAGGGGGAAGGGTTGGCCCCCTCCTTGCATAATTTCATTTTTAGTAAGAACAGAGGTAGCAGAGCATCCCCAGGCTGAGCCAGGAGTGGCCCGGTTTCTCCGAGTTCAGGTCTCCCGCAGGCAGCTCAGCTGAAATCTCTCTTTATCCCCTGGTTCTAGAAATCCACAAATTCTAGCCTGCTCCCCACTCCCACCTCGGCTCTCTGACCAGGGAGGTGGAAAAGGACCCCAAAATTAGCTCCAGTCAGAAACTGGGGTTTTAAGGGGAGGGTCGCATCTCCAGGCAAATCAGGAAGTCAGTGCTGGTTGCTCAGAGGCAGGTGAGTCATGGCAGCCTACCTGGGACAACTGCTGTCTTGGCACAAGGGGTGTGGACACCTCCCACCCGTCCGTGTTCCCCAGGCCCTCCTGGCCCTGTCGCCTCCCCGACAGTCTGCTAGGTTCCTGCAGTACAAACCCACCCAGCCCAGCTCACTGCACCAGAGGGGGACGCTCTCGAGCCCTGCTGTAGCCATACCATCTCCGCCAGGTCCCCTCTCCCGACTCTCTCGTCACCCTGGAGACCTGAGCCACCCCCTCCATGAATCCGACTGACTCCCAAATCCACCGCCACTGCCCGCCTGGCCCTGCTTCTCCACCAAGACTGATGTATACCACAGTGCTCTCCGCCGACAGCAGGCTGGAGCTATGAGAAATGGGTCCATGTGGTACGGACAGAGCCCTTTTCCAGGAAAGCAAAGGGGGTGGCCTGCAGGTCCCCAGCCCGGAAAGGAGCAACAATGCAGCAAAACTCTAATGGGATCATGTGGTTCTTACACCCAGGAACAAACACAGGAAGAGAAGGGGAACCCCCGCCCCCTTCTGATGAACATGTTTGAGGCCAGCAAACTGGTGACCGCTACCCTTCCTTCCTGCCTCTGGGGGCCCTGTTCCCTCAGGAACTCCCCCTTACTCCCCCTCCCCAGCTCCCCCCACCCAGTCTCCGTTCCATGTTAGGAGATGGCATCAGGAGTGCCCCACCCTCCCACAGGCATCTGGGAACAGCAAGTGCACTTTAACCCCAAGAAGTCCCAACTAGCCAAGGCCATACAAGGAAGAACTTATTTCAAATTGAGGGGCTCTCTGTGAACAAGAGGTTTATGCTGAACAAGGACTGAGGTCAGCTCTGAGACACAGGGCCCCAAGGGATCTTGGAGGGGAACCGGTGGTGACACTGACACCTGCAGTGCTCTGAGACGGACCCTCTCCAAGGGCCTTGGAGCAATCCAGGGGCAGCTGGGTGTCTTATCCACATCCAAGGCTTGGCTAGACCTCTCCAAAATTCTCCTGGGTAGCAATCGTTACCTCCATTTTCCTAACAGCTGGAATGCAGCAGAGCTGGGACGTAAGCCCAGGGATGTGTGTCTGACTCCTCACCCGCGTCTCCCCCAGAGCCCTGGCTGGTGGATTCAGACAGACGAGCAAGGAGGGGACCTGCCCGCCCAAGCTCTCACCAGGAAGCAGCTGACGTCTAGGAGCAGGACGGTGGGGATGCCGCCGAACGTGACCCCCTGCAGCACGGTGCTGTTTTTGGCCGAGTTGTAGCAGTAGGAGTCATTGGGCTGGTCCCCGAGGCCCAGGCGCTCCCGGATGGATACGGCCTGGGGCTGCCACAGATCCAGAAACGCGGAGTCGGTCATGGCGCCTGCCCTCCCTGGAGAACAGAGCGATGCAGGTAGTCAGGGCTGGAGCTGCTCCGTGGCTCCTGCAGGGGCTGGCAACCCAGGACCAGGGAGAGCCGGACACTGGCCCTTTGCGTGCCTGGCAGTGGCCGCAGAGAATAGTGCCATTGTAGGAAGAGTCCCAGAGAGTCAGATGGCCAGCGCAAATGGCTCACTCGAGACACAGTGGGCGGATCTCCAGGAAGGCAAACAGGGAGAAAGGAGGTGGCAGGGACAGAAGCTGTTGGAGTTCCTCCGGCCTCGGGGACTGCTGCTGGGGTCCTGTGGGACAGGGGTTGGGGACACGAAGGCAGGGAAGAGGACAACACAGATGCGACCAAGGCGGGAGGGAGCAGCGAAGCTGATGGTTGATCCGTTGGAGCCACAGACAAGACCTCACTCACTGCCGCTGTCACAGGACATCAGAGATGGGGCCTCAGGGATGAGCCAGTCCCATGCACTTGGAAACTGCGGCTCAGAGTTTGACGAACCTGCCCCAAGACAGAACGGAGTCTCAACCAGTTCCCACACAACACACTCTCTTCCTTCCACACCAGACGACTGACAAACAGGTGTGAACTCACTGAGACCAAGCACCTGGCTTCAGAGGGGGCAGCCAGGGAGCATGAGAGGACAGCGGAGAAGGCAAAGGGGGCAGCCGAGGCCGGGGACGGGGTCGGGAAGGAAGTCTCAGGGCCTCCTCAAGGGCTCCAAGAAGGCCCGCATTTCCAAAGCGAACACAGCTCCAGGCTGGACTGCTGACAACACACGGGCAGGTGCACCCACCCACAGGAAGTGCAGGAAGCATGGGTGGGTAGGAGGCAGTCCCGAGGGCTTGGGAGGGCTGCCCGGAAGGCCGAGTCACTTTCTCAGGCGCTGTAGGTGGCAGGGGTTGTGACGGCAGGGACGTGAAGCACGACAGGCAGCTTCCCTGCCCGCAACCCCACCAGGGGCACCACTGGGATGCCCCACTGCGCCGGTGCTGAAGCCAAGGCCTGTCCCACACTTCCCAGACGCCGGCGCAGGTCCATGAGAGAGGCCCTCAGCGGGAGCTGAGAAACACAAAGGCAGCACTGGCCACCTCCGGAGCCGGGCCCCGGGCCTGCCACTCGTGTCCTGCCGCTCAGCCTCCACAGCCGTCCCTGCCCCGAGGGGGACAGGGGCACTGCCCTTCTCCAGCTTAAGGGTCCCGGATGGAAACCCCCTCCGCACACTCCCCCTACGCAAACATAGGACTCAGATGTCCCCATGGAGCTCTTGTGCCCCCCAGTGGGCTCCCTCCTCCCTGGGTCTCCCCTAAACTCACAGAAGTGGCTCCCTTCGGTCGGGGCGCCCCTGAGCTGCTCACTCCTCCTCACCCACAGCACCCACGGCTGGGGCCCTGCTGGGGCGGGAGGAAGGGTCCTCACCCCCAGATGCGCTGGTGGCTGTGGGCTTCAGCGAGACTCCAGGTCAGGCCTCATGCAGGCCCCGGACTGTGGCTGCTAGGGAGGACTTTGCTCCCGAGGCCAGAATCAGGGATGGGAACTCAGCTGAAAACACAGGGAAGGCTTGAAAAGTGAGTGGAAAGGAAAAAACATCCTCACCAAATGCTCACAGAGGGCGCATTGTCCCCAGGAGGCCACGGCTGCTGGGGCGGTGCCGGGGTGGGGGCCAGGGCCGTTGGTCGAAGCTGCTTCATTCGGGCGGCAAAGGAGCGGGAAGGCGGGAAGGCAGGCCGGCCTGCGCCTCCTCTCAATCACTTCGCTCTGGCCCAGCAGGCTCCCTGACGTGGGCTTAACAAGTTTGATGAGAAACAGGCAGGGAAGCCGGCCGGCCTGGCCCCAGGACGCAGGCACCAGTGGAGAGCACGCCTTTGGGGGTCCACTGTGTCTCAGACCTTTCAGCCAGGGCACAGCCCATCCCTGACCCCGAGACGGACAACGTGTCCAGACTCTGCTGAGGCATTGGGCCCCTCTGGCTCGCATGGGCCACACTGTGGGTCTTCCCCAGCGGGCTCAGCCCCCGCCCCCGCCCCCACCGACTCTGCTGTGTGAGCCACGTGGGAATGCCAGTCACTACCCGTGCCTTCCAGAAAGCATGCATCGCTTCTTCCGTCATCACCGCCCCAACTTATGCCCCAAGGTGACGCCAAGAGTTGCTTTCTGAACTCGGGCCCCCAACCAAAGCTCAGCCCAGGAGCACCCAAGAGGCTGACTGTGGCCTGCAGAATAGGGCTGAACCAACAGCTGTTCTCAACTTGCCAAGTAAGTAAACCAGCACCACGCACCCTGTCCACCTGAGCCGGCAGCAAGGCCCAGCTCTAAGCCGACTGGCGATCTCCAAGCCTCCCTTCCAGAAACACCAGCAACAGGCTGCAGGGAGTGTGGGGGCATTACAGTTCTGGCAAAAATGGCCCTGTTCCAACTCCAGGCACCTGGATCACCACCAAGTCTCTGAGTTTCCTTAGCAGCTCTGGGCCTTCTGCCTCAGAAGCTAATTCTGATCTTGCAGACGCTTCACAAAGTTGCAAACACAAACTTCTCCTGTGGCACTGTCATGAGCAGGAGCCTGCACTTGAACCTGGAGCAGCAGGACCACGGTGGGGTGGCGCAGACCCGGGAGGCAGCGCGGCCGGCCGCGGGTTCTGTGAGCAGGCTCTGGGGTCGGGTCTCAGCATCAGGCGCCACTCAGACAATCAGCTTAACCACTCCCTGCCTTGGCTTCCTTCTCCATAAAAGGGGAGTCACGGGCTTTTTCTGATGATGCAGCCAGGCCCACACCTGAGACAGTCCTTGTAAAGCCCTGGGCCTGGCCCCACCTCTCAGGCTAATAGAAATGCAGCAGCAGACAGGGGCCCCCCAAAAACCCAGACAGGCATCTGCCCCAACCGTAAGCAGGTGACAGGGGTACGTGGAGGGAAAAGGAGGGCTTGGCTTCTGTCCACATCCACCTTAAGGTGCAGCAGGCCTGAGGGTGCCCTGGCAGGGGTCAGAGGAGAGAAGGAAGACAGAGGGCCATAGGGGAGGGGAAGGAGGGCTACTTTTCCCCTGGGGGTGACCCGTGAGTGTTCTCAAGCCGCGGCAGCCAAGCAGGGAGGCCCCAGGATGCTTCCAACAGCCCCCTATGTCCTCCGCGTGTGAACTGGTGACCAGCATCTCCCAGCTTAGCTCCAAACCCTCCACAGGTAGGAGCAAGACAAAGCCATGAGCCCTGGGGGCTGAGCGGCCTCGCGGGCAGAGCTCGGGGAAGCGCAGGTCCCCGCACAGAGGCCCCCTGCCCTTCAGGGCGCCTGGGGTGGACCAGGTGCTAGAACCTCTGCGGATTCGGTTTCTGGGCAGAGCGCCCCTCGTTCTCCCTGCCGACCTTCCCCTCCCCAAGAGCCTGACCTCCCGCCCCAGGGCTGCAGGCAGCGGCCACGAAGGGCCCGAGCCTTCCCCGCGTCAGCAGGCTCCTCGCCCGCCCGGCCTCTTCCCAACCCTGCCTCGCCCAGGGTTGGAAACGGAAAAACACCCGGGGCCGTGCTCCTGGCCCGGTGGCGAGGTCCGACTCCAGCCCACAAACCCCAGAGACGGGACTGGGGAAGAGGCAAGGATCGGCCGCCAAGGCGGAGAGCCGCAGCCTCGGAGAAGCTGTCAGGGGTCCCGAGGAGCGCGGGGCCGAACGCGGGGCGCCCCGGAGTCCCCCCGGCTTGCAAGCGCGGAACGCCGAGGCTGGCCGCAGACCCCGGGCTCCGGCGGCTGCTTCCTGCCCCTCCCCGGCGCCCCTTCCCACTTTACCTGCGGCGGCGGCAGCGGGGGCAGATGTCCTTCCGCACCTGGCCGGGCGGGGCGACGTCCCCACCACTTAAAAGTTACAAAGTGAAACTCGGACGCCTCCTGCACATGCGCACAGCCGCGGCCGCCTCTTGCCCAATTTGGAGCCGGAGCCGGAGCCGGAGCCGGAGCCGGAGCCTGCGCCCGCGCCCGAGCGGCCCCAACGCCCCTCTCCGCCGTGTGCTGGCGTCCAGGGGCTAGGACCCCGGCGCACGCGGCGCGGGAGGGTCTCTGCGTTGCTCTGAGTTTCCCCCGACGGGCTCTGGGTGCCGCGCTGGTGGGCAGAGGTCGGGGAGCTCTGTCCGCAACGCTGCTCGGGCAGCCCCTGCAGTTGTCAGAGCAGGGACCATGGAACCCTGAGGCCCAGCATCCGGCCCCCGACGCGGGTGGCCGCACGGCCAGAGCTGCCCGGAGCCGAGCCAGGGGCGCCCAGCCCCGTCCAGCCCCATGGCTCCGCGTGCTCCCGGCACGGTAGCCAGGTGGTGGGCTGCCTCGTTAGCCTCCATCCCGGGGTGCGCATCACGCACGCTTGGGTTCCCTCATCCGCAAAACAAGGGCTCAGACCAAAGCTTCCCCCCAGCGCCTTCGCCGCTCCCCACTCCCCACATGGGCAGCTCTGCAGCTTCCCTGACCTCTCTCTGTTTCTCAGCTTTCATCCGTCACTGGAATGATAAAAATACCCTCCTTGCAGCCTGTCCCCGCTCCCCGCAGCTCCCTGCACCGGCAGCTCCCTGCACCGGCCGTGCAGGGGGAGGGGTGCCTCTCTGCCTCCCCCACTCAGTTCCTCTCTGTCCCATCCACCTCCTCCCCTCCCCCAAGCCCTAGGCACGCCCCTGAGTGTCCCTTCTGCCCCTGTCTCCCCTCTCCTGCTGTTCCCACCTGCCCCAGGACCCCACACTGACCCCACCAGGTTCCTGGGTGTGGCCCCCTGGACTTGCCCTGGCTTCTCAGACTGCACCTGTTCATTCTTCTCCCCCTCCCCGGGTGTCCCCACCCCACCCCCGCCTCCAGAACAGTGCCAGCCTGGTCAGGCCCTGGGTCAGGGAAGTCCAGCTTCTGGCCCCAGTAATCGGTTCAGAGAGGGAACAGACGGCTACACTTCTTCAGTGGGCTAAGACTAGTCCAAAGAGAGAAGTTCAAGAGAAGGCCAGGATGGATCAGCTGTGAGTGGAGGGAGAGCCAGAGACTGTTCCCTCAGTGCGTGCAGTGCTTGTAGAAACAGTGAGCCTCGCTCTCCACTAAGTGTATGGAAGTCAGGGGTTGTTCCTGTTAGGGAAGGAAATCCAGCCCCTGGGCGTTACCAGTCACGGAGGGGAGGGCGGTTGCTGGAGCCAGTCTCCTGGGTTTTTTCCTCAGCTTAGTATAGAAATGAAAAGCCAGGGGCTGGTGCTGTGGTGTAGCGGGTAAAGCCACTGCCTGCACTGCCAGCATCCCACATAGGAGCCAGTTCGAGTCCTGGGTGCTCCACTTCCAATCCAGCTCTCTGCTATGGCCTGGGAAAGCAGTAGAAGATGGCCCAAGTCCTTGAGCCCCTGCACCCACGTGGGAGACTCAGAAGAAGCTCCTGACTCCTGACTTTGGATCGGAGCAGCTCCGGCCATTGCAGCCAACTGGGGAGTGAACCAGCAGATGGAAGACCTCTTTCTCTCTCTCTCTCTCTCTCTCTCTCTGCCTCTCCTACTCTCTGTGTAACTCTGACTTTCAAGTAAATAAATAAATCTTAAAAAAAAAAAAACAAAAAAAGGCCAGGAAACAATTTGCAAAGAGGCAGAAACTTTTATTCAATTGGCAAGCAACAGAGAAAGCGTCTGGTCCAAGAGGAGAGCAGGCAGAGTGCCCGAGCGGGACACTGGCTTTGAGGAGGTGTCCTGGGTTTCTAAGGCATTGGTATCTGTTCACTGGGTCATCCTACTGGGGGTCCCATTGGACAGGGGTCTCACATACATATGTTGATTGGCTTGGGGCTCAAGGAAACAGTGAGGGTCTCCAGGAGACTGTCCGTCTCCTAGGGGCTCAGCCCCCTCCTCTGCTAGCTCTGGGTGGAAGATTGCAACTAAATTACATGATTTAAAACCACAAGGTCACACAAGATAGCCAGGGTCTCTTAGAGCCAGTCCAACTCTCCCCAGGGACTCAGCCCCTGCCCTGCCAGCTGAGGGTGAAAGACTGCAGCCACCCTGAAGGTGTGATTTCGGGCTGCAAGGTCACACGTGCAGCACAAGGGGCTGTTAGTGGGGGAGATGCCGGTTGGCCTGGAGACAGGCTTTCCAGCCACAGCTGACAGCTTGCATGTGAAGGACGTTCTACCTGTGTCTGCAGGGGCCCACAGACCCCCAGCCCCACTGGGCGGCCTCATGGAAGACACTGAATTTATAGCTAAAAAGGGCTGTGCAGACTGGCAAAGAACCCAAGATGTCTGAGCCCCAGGCCCAGACTCCATGTCAAAGTCACAGACTTGAAGCCCCTGTGCTCTTGGCGTTCTATACTGTGAGATCCAACGCTGTGAAAATCGACTCTCTGTGCCCAAAATCTAAAGTGCTGACCCACATCCTTGTGTCAACGATTGTTCTGATAATCAGCTTTTTAAATTGTTGATGTAAGCAGTTGAAATAACATCCAATCACTATGCAACAAGACCATCAACAACAAAAAGACGTGTCTCACAGGCATCACGGCCACTAGAATCCGAATGCATTTGAGTCCTGGCTTCTGGTATTGCTGAACCAAGACCTTGACGAAGCCAAGCTCCTTGCTTCATTCTCCGTCAGCTAGCCCCAATCACTGTAGAACTTTCCATTCCCTTCCCAGCTTGTAGGGCTTTAGATAAAATAGAGAAAGACAAAGTTAACAGAATAAATTTGTTTTGTGTGTTGCAAAGCCCATGTAAGGGGAGGCACAGCCCACACTTGATCTGAGGAATTAGCTCCAAAGTAGTGGCTGGAGGCCAGCCCACACTCTGTGACGGGACAGGAAATCAGGACACCTTGGTCCCTCTGCCCTGAGGTTCCAGTATCAACACATCTAAGCGCTTAGGGTATGCTGCAGCCAAGGAGGAAGAACAGAGAACACTGGACGAGAGCTACTCCACGGCCAGGGTCTCAATCCTGGGAGCTGACTCGACGAGCTGACTGTCAGAGGAAGCAAATGCCAGACTTAGTGGACAGCACAGCGTTTGCCCCTTAGCAGTCAGTATGCTCCATCTGACCTGGTGCCCTGGAACACTTCGGACACACACCCAGAAGCCAAGTCCCCTGGGACCACACAGGCACCTATGGCTCAAGGCCACTGGGCACAGCTGCACTGCTTCACCCTCATGTTGGGCAGGCTGACCACCCGGGGCCTGATCCTGCCTCCCTCCTGGATGCTGACGATCATGGGCAATGCGGCCATCTCCGAGGCGATGCACCGCCGTGGTCCCAGAAACGGCCACTTGAAAGACAGGGGCTCTGGCAGCTGCCAGCAGCTGCCCACACACTCGTGGGCCACGAAGCCTGGGGGCTCCAGTATCCAGTTCTCGGCCCACTTCATCCCCTGCAGGTCCACGAACATCTCCCGGCGGCAGCAGCGAGTGCCCTCAGTCAGTGGCACCTCAGGGTCACAACTGCCCTGAGCTCTGTGGGGACAAAGAGAGGCAGGCTCAGAGGCCAGCTGAGGGCAGGAGACCCAGAAGGTTCCAGCTTAGAGTATGCTGGATGTAAGGGCAGGTGTCACGGAGCAGCGGGTGACGTGGCCATTTGCGAAGCTGGCCTCCCAGGTCAGAGTGCTGTTCGAGTCCTGGCTCTGCTGCTTTCAGTCTAGCTCCTGCTGATGCACCTGGAAAGCAGTGGTACTCAGGTCCCTTCCATCCCTGTGGGAAACCAGGATGGAGTTCCTGGCTGCCGGCTTCAGCCTGGTCCAGCTCTAGCTGTTTGGGAGTGAAACCGAATATAGAAGATCTCTCCCACTCCCCCCCCCCCCATCACCACCCTTTTTTTTTTTTTTTTGGTCTTTTTGTCATTCTATCAAATAAATACATAAAATAAATGTTTTTAAAGAAGGTAGATATTTGTGATGAAGACCTACAAATAACATACAAACAAGAAAGTGCCATTTACTGGGGCCTCCCAAGAGGGGAAGAACTGTGCACCTGTTGTCTCATTCCTCCCCCATAAAACTCAGCTGCCCACTTCAAAATAAGTTTAATGCCCTATATATCTATATATCTTTGTATTTGATCCACAGGTTGGCTTATTGCACCTACCCGTAATCCTTGAGGTCCAGGGTATGCAGCTCCAGCTGCGGCTCGTCCTGCACGCCACCAGGCTCCCCCTGCGGGGCAAACCGCACCAGCTTGTGCGCGCTGGACGCCCCGGGGACCAGGTGCTCCCTGTGCACCGACACCAGCAGCAGCAGTGTCTTCCAGCCGCTCTCGTGGAGGGACACCAGCCTGAGACAGAGCCCAGTCTGAGCAGTCGGGGCTGGGCCTGGCAGTCCTGAAGGCCCGGGGGGGGGGGGGGGGCTCTCTGGCACTGCACGCCCATGCTCCCTACGCGCCCCCGAGCCTGGCGCACCCTTCTGCCCGCCCCCTGCCCCCGAGCCCAGCACACCTCCCTACCCCCCCCCCACGCCGCCCCCGCAGCGACTCCCACCTGGAGTCTATGAGGGAGGTGCGGTTGGAGCCGTCCTCACGGACGCGCAGCCACTCGATGGTGACCCTCGTCTGGGCGTGGCGCGGGGACAGCCCGGGCCTGCGCAGCGCCGCCTTGGGGACCGGCTCCTGGAAGAGCCGAAGCACGGCCTGCACCAGCTCGCTGTTGGGCGGCAGCCGCTTCTCCATGCTGAACTCCAGCAGGTGCGTGGAGGCGTCCGACAGCAGGAACTTGCCCACCACCTCTGGGGACAGGAGCAGGGTCAGCGGGCGCTCTGGGCACGGCCAGGCAGCTGAGGACGCCCTCGGGCCTGGCCATCTGCACCCAGCAGGAGGGCTGCCAAGGTCCCCTCAGGGGAGAGGTTGAGGCTCAGAACCCTCCTGCAGGCTGCTGTCCTTGGAAGCTCTGGGGGTGGCTCCCAGGGCAGGGGTCTAGTTGGCCCCAACGGGAGTAACTTGGCCTTTGACTCAAGTATTTTCCCAAACACACCTCTGTCCCCACCCAGTGTCTGCAGTGAGCACAGTGCGGGGAGACAGAAGGCAGATATCCCAGAGGACCAGGCGTCAGGGAGATGCTCTCGGACAGGCTCAGACCAGAGTGCTCCGGGTCGGAACGGGGCCCCAGCAGATCCTGCCTGTGCCCCGCTCGGCTCTCCTCCTGTCCATGGGCCTGGCCACGAGGGCATCTTCTGTGCACAGCCAGAGGCCAGGGCCCAGGCCGCCATCCTCCCAGCCATGGCCCCTCCTCATCACATGGTGGTGGTGGGAGGGAGGTCACACCCTTCTTACCTCCTGGGAGCTCAGCAGCCAGACAGGTCCCTGAGCCCTGAGGAGGGGCTGTCTGGACTGAAGGCAGCTGCCTACTACAGTCTGTTCAATGGCCCTGAGCTCCTTCCTCACCTTCAGTGTTGAGGTCAGAAGCTCATTTCCTGGGGGCTGGCACCGTGGCGCAGTCGGCATCCCATATGGGTGCCAGTTCTAGTCCTGGTTGCTCCTCTTCCAATCCAGCTCTCTGCTGTTGCCTGGGAAAGCAGTAGAAGACAGCCCAAGTCCTTGGGCCCCTGCACCCATGTGGGAGACCCAGAAGAAGCTCCTGGCTCCTGGCTTCGGATTGGTGCAGCTCTGACCATTGTGGCCATTTGGGAGGTGAACTAGCAAATGGAAGACCTTTCTCTCTGTGTCTCCCTCTCACTGTCTGTAACTCTATCTCTCAAATAAATAAAAGCTTAAAAAAAAAAAGTTCATTTTGAAGAGGTGGGGGCTCTCATCTCTGCCCCCATCCAGCCCCAGGTTGCTCGGTTGCTCTCTGTGGGCATAGAGTTCTGTTGCTTGCTGCCCCCAGACCCTAGCGGGAGCTGGAACTGCCCCATCAGCCTCAATGCTCCGGGACCCGGCCTGCCTGCAGACACGAGCATCCCCAGCCCGAGCTCAGAAGGCTCAGGGGGACCCTGGCTGTGGATTTGTCCCTACAGCTTCTCCACTGCCGGGCAGGGGGCATTCCTCCACAGGAGTGACTGGTTGGTGCTGACGCGTTCCGTCCAGTAAGGAGCCACATCCTCTCCCTCTTCCTGCTGCTGTTCCTAGAGTTCAGAGTTGGCCGCCTACCCTCTCCCCTGATTGTTTTTGAGCAGAGAGAAGGGAGGCTCTGCATGGCCACAACTTCCCCAAGCTCACACAACTCATGCTCCGGTCCACGTCGGAGGTTGGCCATTCCCAGCCTAGAGTGCTTTCTCCGCCCTCACACTGCTTGCTGCCAAGTCCTGCCCTGACCCCCTGAGGCCAACCAGGTGGACTTAGTCCAGGTGACCGGGTCTGGGCAGGGGGCCAAGGGGCCACCCCCTATCCGGAGGCTTCCCCTACACAGAGGCCCCCTCTCCTGTGTCGATTTGGCGGCTGGTTGAAGCCAGGGGTAGGGGTACCAGGTAAAGTAAAGGAAGCTACCTGCATCTACTGATGCCAGAAGATTATTGGCTGTGTATCTGAGGCTTAGATTTTACCACAGTCCTTCCTACATTTCTATTTGCCAAACCTGCAACCCTAGCCAGGGGCCAGAAGAAGAAATCTGGTGTGGATTTAGAGGCCTGCTCCAGGGCTGAACTGTTGTCTGGGAGCAGGCACCCCACTCTTTGTTTTGTAGAAGGAGCCACTGGGCAGCCTTGGGCTTGAGGTGCTAAGATGGTCTCACAGGGGGGTCTCCTGCTGCAGGGCTGATTTGGACCTGGCCCTGGGCCCAGAGTTAAAGGGGTGAGGGGTTGGGGACACAGATGAGGATCAGGGCCATGTGCTGCTGACCACTTCCTGCCCTTGGAGGCCGGGATTTGACCCCAGCCAGGGACCAGACTGCCATGTGAGGGCCATGGGAAAACACAGAGGTCAGAGGTCAGCCTGTGTCCTGAAGGATTGGGAAAGGGATGAGCTGGACCCAGGCCTGAGTGCCTATAATTGGGGCCTTCAGACAGGCCTCTGGGTGGACCTGCCCTGGGGCCCAGGAGGGTATGGGACAAGGCAGGAATAAGGACCCGATTTTTTTTTTTTTAATATTTAGTTATTTATTTGGAAGGCATAGTGACAGATTAAGAGGTCGAGACACACAGAGAGAGAACTTGCATCCATCCACTGGTTCACACTCCCCAAATGGCTGCAACAGCCAAGTCTGGGCCAGACCAAAACCAGGAGCCAAGAACTCCATCCTGGTCTCCCACGTGGGTGGGTGGCAGGGGCCCAAGTGCTTGGGCTGTTTTCCGCTGCCCTCCCAGGTGTGTCAGCAGGCAAGCAGGACTCTAAGCAGTGCTCTGATACGAGATGAGAACGTTGCCCTACACACTGTGCATGTCAGCCCCGGGCCCCACATTCTGTTTGTCATGTCTGTCCTTTGACAAGGAGGAGTTCAGGGGCAGGTGTTGTGGTACAGTGGGTCAAGCTGCTACATAGGATGCCTGCGTCCCATGTGCCTTAGCAGAGTGTGACTTTCCCGGCCTCGGTTGTATGCCTCTCTGGCCAAGCTTCCACTCAGATCCTAACGAAAGCACGTGAGGACTTGCAGGAATTGTGATCCGTTGAGCATCGACAAGAGTAACATTTACCCAACACAAGGGCGCCTCAGGACGAGGCAGAACACACAGGCTGGGTTTCACTTTGCTTGGCTGGTTCTCTTCAGGGTTCATGTACCCCTGAGCTCCAGCTGCCCGTGAACCACTTCCCGTTGGGGAAAACACCTCAAAAGCGAGCAGCGAGAGTGTTGATGTCACCTCTTCTCTGGGCTGTGCAGTGTACATGTGCAGGAAAGCCCGTGCCTGGAGTAAACAACCCCGTGACCATGGAGCCGTGCCAGCTGCGCTCTGCCGGCTGCTGCGGGCTCAGCCCCGCCCCTGCCTCGCACCACCCCCCACCCGAGGGCTGCGCCTCACCGCCAGCTGCCTGCAAACCCCCAGCTGTTCAGGCTTTGGAAAATCAAATCAAAATTGCCCTGTTAGGGGGCACGGCTGTATCCAGGGTTTTCTTTGGTGGGGGCAGGGCGGGGAGGGGGATGGTATGATCAGGTGACAGTATCAGGCTCTCACTGGCTCCCCAAACAGAAAATGCCCCAAGTGGAAAACCCTCACATGAACCAGTCTGTCTACCTAAACCTTGCCCAGAAGAAGAAACTTCCAGAAGACATCATCACCAGAGCTCCTCTTCCTACCTCTCTTTCGCTTCAGTTCATTCAGTGTTTGTTGATTTTGCCCCTTTTTGGGGTAGCGAGGAGACAAGGAGGCCATGGCAAGGACTGCAAGGTCAGGTGCAGGATGGGGTCCCTCTGCAAAGGGGCCCAAATGCCCCCCTCCCCGGGCCTGCTCCACCCTGTCCCACACCAGGAAGGCACTGGCCTCATCCCTGCTCTCCCAATATGTTTCTCACTCACTCTGCCCCATCTCTTTCACAGGGGAGGCTCAGAGCAGTGAGACCCTGGTCTAAAGCCACGAGAGCGCCCAAGGGGATGGATCCTGGCCCGGTGACCTTGGACATGTTCAACACCAGCCTGCACCTGGTTGGGAACATTCATAACATCTGTGCCATAAGCTCACAGTGAGGACCAAGTGATCACCAAGCAGAGGCCCAGGATCAGCGGCCAGACAGCATCAGCTACTGACGGCTCCTTCCTGCCCCTCTTTTCAGAATCCTGCCTCTCCGGGACTCCTGGCGCTGCCCCATCCCGTACCAGAGCACCTGCGTGTCCCACCACTGCTTTGAATCCAGCTTCCTGCTAGTGCAGAACCTGGGAGGCAGCAGATGCTGGCTCCAATACTCGGGTCCCTGACAGCCACATGGGAGACTTCGATGGAATTCCAGCCAGCCGGGTCTGGCCCCAGCTTTGGGGGACATTTGGGGAGTGAATCAGTAGATGGAAAATATCTGTCTGTCTCTTCCTTTAAAATAAAGAAAAATAAAGGCTTCGTGGTATAGTGGGTTATGCCACAGTCTGCAGCTCCAGGATCCCATATGGACACCAGTTCAAATTCTGGCTGCTCCACTTCCGATCCAGCTCCCTGCTAAAGCACCTGGGAAGGCAGTGAAGGGTGGCCCAGGTGCTTGGGCCCTTGCACCCACATGGGAGACCTGGAAAAAGCTCCTGGCCCCTGGCTTCAGTGTGGCCCAGCTCCAGTTGTTGCAGCCTTTGGAGACTGGACCAGCAGGTGGAAGATCTCTCTCTCCCTCCCTCTGTAACTCAAATAAATAAAAAATAAATCTTAAAAAAAAAGAACATCCTTCTTTGTTTAAAGAAAGGAGAGTCCTGCCTCACACAGCTGCCTGTCACAGTGGGGTTCGTTGGCTTTTCCCAAGGCTTGCCCCAAGCCACACAGCCACCGAGTGGCACATTCGGGACTGAACTCAGGGCTCAGCCCAGGGGCGGCTGCCCGAGCTGAAGCCTGAACTGAAATGTGCTCCTAGTTCCTGGGGCTGGCAGCCGGGAGTGGGGGAAGGAGGGAGTTGATGACGTGCGGCAGCCCAGGGTGCCTGGGTCTGGTCTGGCCTTGGGGTGTTTCCTGAGCACTCACAGGAGTCTCTGCCCCTGAGCAGGCAGGGGACAGCCGCCTCCCTGCTGAGCCCTCCCAGATGCTGTGCCCTAACCTGGAGAAGACCTCTCCTGGACTCCCTACCAGGCCCAGAGCCCTTTATTTCCCAGCTTGGGCCTGGGTCCAGCTCAACCCTGCCAGGAGGCTCAGGATGACCTCTGGCTGGGGTCAAATCCCAGCTGGGAGGGGCAGAACAGCTTCCCCAGGCCTCAGGCCCAGCCCCACCCCCAGGGCTTCCACTGGCTGCCTTTCCTGCATGACAAGGAGCCGGCAGCCCTCCCTCTGACAGCTTGCAGTGAAGGACCCCCCAATCCACACTCACTTTCTTCTGGTTGCTCGCCCAATTCATTTAATTCCCCAGCAGAACTCTTGAACCCATCTGGAATGCACTTGCAGGATGCAGACCTATGTTTGCAGAGGGATATTAGCCCGCTGTCTGCGCTATTTGCTTTGTCTGTCCCTGTGATCCCCTGGCCAGGCCCATACTCAGCAATCCCCTGCATCGGTGACATCTCACCTTCTGCCCAGCCCTGGCCAGGAAGGCCCCAGGGTCTGATGTGCAGGTTGCAAACAGCCAGAGGTCATGGAAGAGCCTGGCCTGCTGCTCCCCCCACCCCCCACTGCTTCTAAAGCACACGGTGGCTCCAGGGGCCAACCTTTCCCAGCCCCATCCCAGGCTCCTCACTCCAGCTGGAGGACACATCCAAATGTCCTTTGACACTTCAGGTTCAGCCAGGCTCCATACCCGGGAGTCAGTCTGGATTCTTTCCTATCCACATCCCTCAGAATCCATCCCTAGCAAGTCCCTGGGTCCAAACACATCTCGCGTCCATTCCCGACCCTCCATTGCCTGCCAGGGCAATGCGACTGCCTTGTCCCACTCCAATTCCCCAGCCCACAGCCAAGGGTAGGCTGCAGCGGGCATTAACTAGAAAGTGGGCTCTCTCAGTCAAAATCATCCAAAAACTAACTCAGAATGGATCACAGTGGGGCCAACACTGTGGCTCAGCAGGTTATGCTACCACCTATGATGCGGCATCCCATAAGGGCACAGGTTCGAGCCCCAGCTGCTCCACTCCCTGTTAATCCATCTGGTCCAAATGCTTGGCTCCCTGTCACCCACGTGGGAGACCCAGATGAAGCTCCTGGCTCCTGCCTTTGGCCAGGCTGTTGCAGCTATTTGGGGAGTGAACCAGCAGATTGAAGATTTCTCTGACCTGTCACTCTGCCTTCCAAATTAACAAATAAATCTTGTATAAAAACAATAGATCATAGGGGCCGACGCTGTGGTGTAGCGGGTAAAGCTGCTGCCTACAGTGGCAGCATCCCATATGGGTGCCGGTTAGAGTACTGGCTGCTCTACTTCTGAGCTACTCACTGATGGCCTGGGAAAGCAGTAGAAGATGGCTCAAGTCCTTGGGCCCCTGCACCTGTGTGGGAGACTCAGAAGAAGCTCCTGACTCCTGGCTCCTGGCTTTGGATTAGCCCAGCTCTGGCCATTGCAGCCATCTGGGGAGTGAACCAGCAGATGGAAGACCTCTCCCTCTCCTCTCTCCCTCTGCTTCTCTGTAACTCTGCCTTTCAAATAAATAAATAAATCTTTAAAAAAAAAAATCATAGATCTAAAGGTAAAACTATGAAACTCCTAGAATATAGAAAACACAAATCACCTGGGGTTTGGCAATGACTTTTTTTTTTTTTTTTTTGGACAGGCAGAGTGGACAGTGAGAGAGACAGAGGAGGTCTTCCTTTTCTGTTGGTTCACCCTCCAATGGCTGTTACGGCTGGCGCACTGCAGCTGGCGCACCGCGCCGATCTGAAGCCAGGAATCAGGTGCTTCTCCTGGTCTCCCATGTGGGTGCAGGGCCCAAGCACTTGGGCCATCCTCCACTGCACTCCCGGGCCACAGCAGAGAGCTGGACTGGAAGAGGAGTGACCGGAACTAGAACCTGGTGTGCCGGCGCCACAGGCGGAGGATTAGCCTATTGAGCCACGGCACCCGCCCGGAAATGAATTTTTAGATACAACACCAAAGGTATGATTGATGAAAGAAAAAATAAGCTAGATTGCATAAAATTAACTTCTACTCTGCAAAAGATATGGATAAGAGAATGAGAAGACAAGCTATAGACTGGGAGAAAGTATTTGTAGAAGACATATCTGATAAACGACTGTTGATCAAAATATACAAAGATGGGTGCCAGTGTTGTGGTGTAGCAGGTTAAGCCACTACCTGTGATGCCAGCATCCCGTATGGGTGGCCAGTTTGAGTCCTGACTGCTCCATTTCCAATCCAGCTCCCTGCTAATGTGCCTGGGAAGGTGACAGAGAATGGCCCAAGTGCTTGGACTCCTGCCACCCACGTGGGAGACCTGGATGGAGCTCCAAGCTCCTGGCTTTAGCCTGGACCAGGCTCAGGCTCAGCTCCAGCCACTGTGGCCATTTGGGGAGTGAACCAGTGGATGGAAGATCAATTTCTCTCTCTGTAAGGTTTCAAATGAATAAATAAACCTTTATAAGCAACAGTTTGATGCTACTACACAACTATTAGGATGGCCAAAATCCAAAACACTGACAACACCAAGGGCTGGTGAGGATGTGGAGCAACCGGACCACTTACTCATCACTGGTGGAAACGTGAAATGGAACAACCATTTTGGAAGACAGTTTGGCTGTTTCTTACTCAATGAAATACACTCCAGCCACAAGATGTAGCAATCATGCTCCTTGGTACTTACCCAAATGAACTAAAACTTATGCTCGCACAAAACCTGCAAGTGTGTGTTTGTCGCAGCTTTATCCCTAACTGTCAAAACTTGGACGATGCCCTTCAGTGGGATAAGTAAACTGTGGCGCATCCAGACGATGGAATGTTATTTAGCACTAAAGAAAAAAAAATGAGCGATCAAGCCATGGAAAGACGCGGTGGGAGCTTAAAGGCATACTACTGTGAAATCAGTCAAACTAAAAAGGCTACACTCTGTCTGATTCCAAGTCTGTGACATTTTGGAAAAGGCAAAACTATGGAGACAGTAGCAAGATCCGTGGTTGCAGGGGTCGGGGGAGATGGGAGGAGCAGGCAGAACCCCGGGGGGTTTAGGGCCCAGAAACTTCCCTGTGGGGCCACGGCAACATACATGTGTCCCAATCCCCACCGCGTCCAACAATGAGGCCGACACCGATAGGCCAGCGTGGGTTCACTGACTGCAACAAGAGCAACGCCGGGGCGGGGGTGTTGACAGTGGGACATCAGGCACTCGGGGAGTAGGAGGTACATGGAAATCTTTGGTACCTTCTGCTCAATTCTACTGCAAACCTAAAACAGCTCTAAAAAAAAACAAAGTGTGTATTCAAAAAGGAAGACACCCTGCGAGGGCTTCTCGAACTCTGGAAAAAATTCAAAATTCCTTCCCATGTGCGTGCCGCCCCCGGGGTTAAGCTGGGTCAGGTGTCCCACCTCGGATCCCACCTCTGTTCAGGTTCAGCCTGAGGACCAGCCCCATGGCCTCCTGCACACGCCACGCCTGTCCCCCTCAGGGCCTTTTTTTTTTTTTTTTTTTTTTTGGCTCTGAACCAGGACTTTTATTGTTGTGGGGTAAAGCGGGGAGACGTCCAGCAATAAATTAGGGGGGCCGCGAGGGGCGGGGCGGGCCCTCCGCACGTGGCCGCGTCTCGGTGGTCGTGGTGGTGACGGCACAAAAATAAATATTGAAATGAGCCTGCCGGGAAGACACAGCCGGGCAAGCTGGCGCGGGTGGACGCCCTGTCCAAGGGAGACTGAAAACGAACCCCCGACAGAGGCCCTTGTCCTTTTGCTTAAATAAAAAACCCATGTATGAAACCGTGACGGTGAGGCCGCAACGCCCTGCCAGGCGGGCAGAAGGGGCCCGCCCGCCGCCCTAGTGTGCCCGAGGGACGTGGGGGGGGGGGGGCAGGCGGGACCCCAGCCCCGAGCCCCTCGCAGCTCTGCTCCAGCGAAGATTTACAGTATACAATGGGAAGGAAGGCGTTACGGAATCTGTGCGATAAAACGTGCGTAACTCTATAGATATATATCTCCTTTCTCTTTTTAAATATCTCCCGTGGTCCTTACTGATATCCAATATGGATTACCTACCATGGCTATGGTATCAACAGCTGTTTTTAGAAACACCTGGCCCGGCTGTCTGCTCTGAGGGGCCCTGGGCGCGGCAGGGGGAGCCGCACGCGGACTGCTTCCAACGGCGGGTGCGGGTGCGGAGCTGCGGCGCAGCCCCCAAGGCTCACCTCTGCCCTCCTCCTGCCCACCTGGCCCCTGGCCCCCGGGACCTCACCGGGAGGTGGAAGCTGGGGCCCTGGGGGCTGCCCCTGCCCGTCCCCCTCAGGGCCTTTCATGAGCTGTTTCTTCTGCTAGCAAGGCTCTTTCTCCAGACTTTGGCAGGATTTGCTAATTTTTGAAAAAGATTTATTTATTTGAAAGACGGAGTTACAGAGAGAGGTAGAGATAGAGAGAGAGAGGTCTTCCATCTGCTGGTTCACTCCCCAGATGGCCGCAACAGCCGGAGCTGAGCTGATCTGAAGCCAGGAGCCAGGAGCTTCTTCCCGGTCTCCCACATGGTGCAGGGGCCCAATGGCTTAGGCCATTTGCTGTCCCAGGCCATAGCAGAGAGCTGGATCAGAAGTGGAGGAGCTGGGACTTGAACTGGCTCCCATATAGGATGCTGGCACTGCAGGCGGTGGCTTTAACCTGCTGTGCCACAGCCCCAGATTCACTAATTCTTATCACTCAGATCAAATGTCACTTCCTCCGAAAGCCCTCACTTGCCCATGCATGGATAGTTGTGTCCCCTCCCACTCCCCTTCCCCCCTTATCCCCCGTTTGTCTGCTTTGCGGCACTGAGACTGCACACATTTCCTCCATCTCGTAGCTTAACCATTTACTCTACCCCCGCAGGTGTGTGCTTCCACAAGCTCAGCCCATCTGTGCGATGTCCTTGTGCCAAGACAACACCCAGTTCCTGGCAGGTTCAAAACCAAAATTTGTTGAATGAAGGAATGAACAAAACGATGAGAGTTTTAGCTACGCAAGCCTAAACTATGGGGAGAGAGAGGCGAGGGAGCTGGGCTGCTCTCTGGACAAGGTCTCCCCAGGAGCGGGAGCCACCGTGGGCACCTCCCTGGAAGCCCTCTGCACACCAGTCCAGGGCTCAGTCCAGCAAGGGAAAGAATGCCAGGTCCACACAGTGGCCTCAGGCAGTTCTGCCCTGTGGGGCTGACTACCACCTGCCTGCTGTGTCTTGGTGAGGGGCAGGCCCAGCGTCATCTAGGAAACAAGCTTTTTGTTTGAGTGTGAGATTCCGCAGAGGGCTGCCATGCGGGCAGGTCCTTGCTGAAATGAGGCAGGCAGGGGGCTGGTGTGGCAGAGGCTGCTCAGAGAGACCCCTGCCTAGGAGTCTGGCCCTGTCACTACCTCCTAGACAGACACTTCTGCCTTCCAGGCCCAAGGGACAGGCAGGTGCTGCACCTCCATCAGAAGTCTCTGCGCCCACTCCCCCGGAGCAGGAAAGCTGCCCAGGGTGGCGGAGAAGGCAAGTGGGGCGGGCCATTGGTGGACAGCTGGGAAGAGGGTTAAGTCAGGCCCATCCTCCCGGTCCCTGGATCCAGGGCGCTGACCAGGCTGGCACAGTCCTGGAGGCGGGGGCTGGGGAGGACACCCGGGGAGGGGGAGAAGATTGGACAAGTGCAGTCTGAGAAACCAGGGCAAGTCCAGGGGGCCACACCCAGGAACCTGGTGGGGTCAGTGTGGGGTCCTGTGGCAGATGGGAACAGCAGGAGAGGGGAGACACGAGGCACAGGGGCAGAAGGGACACTCGGGGACGTGCCTAGTGGCTAGGGCTTGGGGGAGGGGAGGAAGTGGATGGGACAGAGAGGAACTGAGTAGGGGAGGCAGAGAGGCACCCCTCCCCCTGCACAGCCGGTGTGGGGATCGGGGACAGCCTGCAAGGAGGGTATTTTTATCATTCCAATGACGGATGAGAAAGAGAGAGAGGTCAGGGACGCTGCAGAGCTGCCCACGTGGGGAGTGGGGAGTGGGGAGCAGGGAAGGCACTGGGAGGAAGCTTTGGTCTGAGCCCTCATTTCACAGATGGGGAAACTGAGGCCTACCGGGCTGGCCCCTGTTGGTGGTGGAGCTGGGCTGGGGTCAAGCTTCCAGGCCCCAGGCCCCAAGCCCTGCCCCCTGCCCCGTCCATGCCCGCCCCGCAGGCTTTCCTTTGGGAACACAAGAATCAAATTAAAAAGCTGAGTCTTCGCGGCTCAGCCTGGGGGGCCCTGCACCTCAGGACTGTAATTAAAAGCGAAATCCCAAAGAAGGTGAGGAGGAAGCAGGTCCCCGGCTGCTGGGGGGCCAGCCTCTCCCTGCCCAACATGTGCTACAACTTCCTGCCCGGGGCTTCCCAAAAGTGATGGAGACAGCGGCCGGCAGCTTGGAGGCTGGGGGCAGTCACCCATCTGGCTGGGACAGCCCCGCCTGGGATCCGAGCACCAGGGAGCGCCACGTGAGCCTGTGGTAGGTCAGCGAGGGAGGAAGGCCGGAATGCACTTTTGTGCCTTGAGCAGCGGCTAAGGGGGCCTGCCGGGGAGTGGCCGCACAGGGCCGCGGGACCCTCTCTGGACAACGGGGTATGATCTGCACCACGCTCACGACTCACTGGCTTCTGCACCCACACCACGCTGTCCCCACGGACTAGGAGCCATCTGAGAAGTGTCTGCCCGACGCCCACCCCTTCCTGCTGCCGGCAGTTTCCACGGGAGGGTTCCGGGGTGCTGGGCTGGTGTCCAGAGCAATGGAGTAAACAGAAGCAGTCTGTGTTGTGAGCGGGCTGCAGGCATGAGCTTGGCCACGTGTCCGGTCCTTTCCCTGGATGGCGCTGGATAACGAACCCCACGTCCCGGGAAACGCTTTGCCCTCCTTAGTGGGAGATGCAGCTCCCTGGGAAGGGTCGGGCCTCCTGCCTGGCACCCGAGAGCCCCAGGCCGTGTGCAGTGATACAACACAGCCTGTGCAGGTCTCACGGGCCTCCCCCCAGGTGGGAGCAGCCAGAGGCCGAGTCCGCACAGGGCAGAAGCAGGAGACGGCGCCTCTGGCGGTGGTGGGGGCGAGGAGCCCTGGGCCGGCGCTCTGAGTCTAGGGGTCAGCGGTTCGGTGCTCAGGGCCTTTCAGTGCTGGCTGGGCAGCCGCCATCTCTCCAGGTTCCTGCTCTCCCAGCTCGCCCAGCCCCCACCAGCACCCCTCAGCTTCTGCGGGCCCTCTCCTCCTCTCCCCTCAGCCCTGGAATCTCCAGGAGCCCCAGACTCCCAAGTCCCTGTGTCAAAGCCCTAACTAACCGCAGTCCCTCCAAATGGGGCTGACCGACAGAGGATCCTTACACAAGAAATGCAGTGGCAATGAGCCTGCCGGGGGGTCCCTGACCCAACACCACCAGGGTCCTTTTAAGAAGAGATCAGGAGTTCAGGACACAGGTACATCCACAGACCACGGGAGGACACAGGCAGGAGGCGGCCAACTACAGGCCAATGGGAGCCCGGCCCCAGGTGTGGCATTCCATCTTTTTCCAGTACTTTCCAGGACAGGTCATGGAAGCCTTGGCCAGCCTCCACACCTGCTTCTCCCTCACCTGCCCCCATCTCATTAAGAACCTACTAATCCCCATTAAGGGTCAAAAATGGTGCAGCCCACAGACAGGAGGAAGTGCCGCTGATCTGCATGGCCTACAGACTGATGTTTAACCAAGTGAGGGACACTTGGGTGCCCTGGGGGAGCCAGGGGTCCCGAAGCCCGGGAGATTACCCTCTTCCACCAGCCCCCTCACCCTTTCCCCACGCACCAGCTACAAGACGCAGGTACTGGTGTCCCACACACTAGGAGTTTGCTTTCATAGGCAAACATCAAGGCCCCATCCCTCTCTGCTTCCCCAGCTCTGGGAGCTGCACCTGCCTTCCAACGGGCCAAACCCAGCATCTTCCAGGTCCAGCCTCTCCCACCACTCAGTCTGTCGCCCAGTCCCCGCCAGCCCCAGCCACACACACTCCTCTCCCCTCACGCTCACGGTGGGAAAGACCTCACCCACCCTGACAAAGGTGTCCACGGCGCCCGTGGACACAGGGAGTGCCCATCACAGGAGGGCCACTCCTTAGCCAGCCCTGCCCCCAGCCCCACATCTTTCTAAACATGCAGTGGCTTTTACTAAGGCTTCCCCAACTGCCTCTGCTCCCGGGGAGCCCTAAGCCCGCATGCCTTGTCTTGTTGCATGGACTTGGCAATGGTTTCTTTTTTTTTTTTTTTCTTTTGACAGGCAGAGTGGATAGTGAGAGAGAGAGAGAGACAGAGAGAAAGGTCTTCCTTTGCCGTTGGTTCACCCTCCAATGGCCGCCGTGGCCGGCGCGCTGCGGCCAGCGCATCACGCTGATCCGAAGGCAGGAGCCAGGTGCTTCTCCTGGTCTCCCATGGGGTGCAGGGCCCAAGCACTTGGGCCATCCTCCACTGCACTCCCTGGCCACAGCAGAGAGCTAGCCTGCAAGAGGGGCAACCGGGACAGAATCCGGCGCCCCAACCGGGACTAGAACCCGGTGTGCCGGCGCCGCAAGGTGGAGGATTAGCCTATTGAGCCGCGGCGCCTGCCGGCAATGGTTTCTTTATAGTCCTGTGCTTCCTGCCAGACTGGGAAAGCCATTAAAGGACAATGCGATCAAGTCTGGTTGTTTTTAGCTCTAGGTCTGGCACATAGTATGTGCTCAATGTGAAGACTGAATAAGTGACTCAACGAATCAATGTATTCAAGTGGGACTGAGGCAGGTGGTTCCTGCATCTCATCTAATCTCTCACAGCTGAGCACACGCACATGTCTAGGCAGGCCAACACACAATCCCCCCACCCCTACTCCCTGCCCTCTTACCTGTGGTTACCTCCGGCTTCCCTTCACCTCCATGTCCCAGGGCTGACCCCAAATGTCTCAGGTAGAGACACCTTTGCATCCGGCTGGTATGTGAATAATTTATACTTTAAGTGCACAAAATAAGACCTGGATAAGTGTAGCTTACCTGGGCTAGCACCTTGGACGCCTGGGAATGTTGGCTACTGGCTACAATCAGCTTAAATCACTCCTTAAAAAAGATTTGTTTGTTTGAAAGGCAGAGGGACGGGAAAGGGAGGGAGGGAGGGGGAAGGAGGAGGGAGGGAGAGAGGGAGGGGGGAGGAAGAAGGAAGGGGAAGGGGAAGGGAGGGGAGGGGAGGAAGGGGAGGGGGTGAGAGAGGGCTTCCACCCATTGGTTCATTCCCCAGGTGAACAGTTAGGGCTGGGCCAGGCCCCCTATCTGGGCTTCCAGTGTGGGTGGCAGGACCTCAGGACTCTGTTATGAAATGGAGACTTAACCCACAGTGCCACAGGGCTGGCCCCCTGCCAACTCACTTTAGCAAGTATTTGTCCAGCTCCCAGGACAGTGCCCGGGCAGTGGCTCCCACACCTGGCCGAGGCCGAGTCTACAGTGGAGCTGCCAGAGAGGTCTGGGGAGGGAGCTGGGAGTCTGCCATGGGGCAAAGACAGGGAGGAGACAATGGGTGAGCAGAAACGCATGGGGTTAGGGTAGGTCTGGGGTTCAGGCTGAGCGGGTGTTTTGCAGAGTTGAGGGTAATGAGGTTGGAAATGGAATCTAATACATGCTTGCTTCCCCTCCATTCCCTTAATTCAAAAGGCAGACACTCGATTGCTTTAAGAACCCCCTCTGGAGCCAGCGGGAAACGTCAGCCCAGGGCCCACCCAGCCGGAGCCTGATTCCCGCCCCTCGACCCCTCTGCTGGGGCTTCCCGGTCCTGTGCAGCCCTTTCAGCTCTTGGAGCCCCAGGCTCCTCAATAACTGCAGTAAACACAGCAGCCGCCAGGCGGAGCCCTAGCTCACTTCCTCCTCCGCTCCGCCCTTCCGAGTGGGGACTGCTCAGCCTCACTTCACAGAGCAGCTCCTGAGTTAACGAAGTGACGCTCAAGGGTGCTCCCGAGCGACACTGGTGGCCCCTGAGCAGGTGACCCACGAGGGCCCTGAACACGGTGGACACTTGCAGTGCCAGGCTAAGGTTTGCAGGTTTCTGCGGGCAGCTGCCTGCCAGTCCTGGAGGGGGTGAGAATGGATCCAGGCACTTTCCTTGGTTGTGTGGATGCACGAAATTACGTGCCACACCTGGCCGGCGGACGCCAAGCTGGCCACGTGTTTTGACTCCGTTGTCTTCCAGGGCCCAGGCCTCTGGGGTTTCGCTGGGACTCAACGGTTGGCTCCTGGCGCCCTCTCGTGGCCAGAGGCCTTTCCTCTGTCGCTGGGCCGTGGGGACACATGGACTAGGCACCTGCTGGCGGCTGATGGAGCATTTTAAGGAGCCACCAGTGCTGCCCTTGAGGGCTCAGGCGTGAGTTGATGGGGGAAAATTGGCAGGAGGACTTGGATCCAGAAGATGGGGAGGCGCTAGCTCCCCAGTGGCCTTGTACACGTGCCCAGTGCTCCTGTGTGCGAGATGGGGATGCCTCCCAGCCCCGTGTCCCAGAGGGGTGTGGGGTCCTGTGGGACAGGATGGGTGACCACAGCATCTTGTCAGCTCAAAAGTGCTACAACAGACCACAGCACTGCGTTCATGAGAAAATACCCCACCGTGCAGGGTGCCAAGGACCCGAGGTGGCTGGGCATGGGGGAGGGAGAGAAGCTGGGCAAGCCAGTGGGGCGCAGGGCAGGCAGGCTGAGGACACAGGAGAACTGTGAGGGGATGGGTAATGGCGTTGGAAGGAGCTCCACAGAAGCTCGCTTCTTTTTCCTTCCTCTCAATTTCTTGGGCATGGGGCTGGTGCTGTGGTGTAGTGGGTGAAGCCGCCGCCTGCGGTGCTGCCATCCCATACGGGCGCTGGTTCAAGTCCCAGCTGCTCCACTTCCAATCCAGCTCTCTGCTGTGGCCTTGGAAGGCAGTGGAGAATGGCCCAAGTCCTGGGCCCCTGCACCTGCATGGGAGACCTAGAAGAAGCTCCTGGCTTCAGATTGGCCCAGCTCTGGTCATTGTGGCCGTTTGGGGAGTGAACCAGCAGATGAAAGACCCCTCTCTCCATGTCTCTCTCTCTGTAACTGCCTCTCAAATACATAAATAAGCCTTTTTAAAAATTTTCTCAGGAATCAAGGACTACAATTATCTCAGTTGTGAATTCCTATCCAGTGCCTCTCTTGGTGAAGGTGGAAGTGGCCACCTGGGTTTTCCCATTTCAGGAAGAGCTTTGGGATGCACCTGTATTGGTTAATAATTGAGGACGTGTTGGGTCCAGCGCTGTAGCATAGCAGCTAAAGCCACCACCTGCAGTGCCGGCATCCCATATGGGTGCCGGTTTAAGTCCCAGCTGCTCCACTTCTGATCCAGCTCTCTGCTATGGCCTGGGAAAACAGTGGAAGATGGCCCAAGGGCTTGGTCTCCTGTACCCGCATGGGAGACCTGGAAGAAGCTCCTGGCTCCTGGCTTCTGCCTGGCCCAACACTGGGCATTGCAGCCATTTGGGGGATGAACCAGCAGATGGAAGATTGATTTATCTCTCTGTCTCTCCTTCTCTGTGTAACTCTTTCAAGTAAATAAATAAAAATCTTTATATAGTATAGTAGGTAGACAAATTTTATTTTTTATTTCCATTTGAAGAGTTACATTTCATATAAAAGTTTACAAATAAAGGTTTTTATTTCGATTTTTTTCAGTATAAAAAAGTTGCCTTGATGGCATATATGATGCAATAATAACTGCTTGTAGGATAGTTAAATGTCGGTACTGAAACCTGATCTCCAGCTGCTGTCTTGCAGATCTGAACGTATTTTGTATTTTGTTGCGTTCTACACTGCAACTAATAAGCCAAGGAATCTACATGTATTAGATGCGAGTACTGTTTCTAAAAACTGCAAATGAAGAATGATAAATTATCGATGTAATTCTGCATTTTGCTAATTTTACTGCACTCTTTTGTTATATATATGTCGGGATGTCCTAGGGATTATAAATTCAATTTAAGTTTAAAACCACATATTTTATTATGAAGAGCCTTTAACTTAAGATGGCCAAAGCACTGTTATTATATATTTGCTGTAAAGAGAATTATGAGTTTTTTAGTTTTCTGATATTAAAAGTTACTTAAGGCCGGCGCTGTGGCTCAACAGGCTAATCCTCCACCTTGCGGCGCCGGCACACCGGGTTCTAGTCCCGGTTGGGGCGCTGGATTCTGTCCCGGTTGCCCCTCTTGCAGGCCAGCTCTCTGCTATGGCCTGGGAGTGCAGTGGAGGATGGCCCAAGTGCTTGGGCCCTGCACCCCATGGGAGACCAGGAGAAGCACCTGGCTCCTGCCTTCGGATCAGCGTAATGCGCTGGCCGCAGTGCGCTGGCCGTGGTGGCCATTGGAGGGTGAACCAACAGCAAAGGAAGACCTTTCTCTCTGTCTCTCTCTCTCACTGTCCACTCTGCCTGTCCAAAAAAAAAAAAAAAAAGTTACTTAATAAAGACTTATTTCCATTAACTTGAAAAAAAATTCCTCAGACAGGAATGAGGTCTCCACCTCCCCAAGCAGACTTCCCAGTGCCCTTGGGAACAAGGCCCCCACCGCTGTGGAAGGCTATGAGAGGTCTTCCACCTGCTGGTTCACTCCCCAGGTGGCCCCAGGTTCACTCCCCAGGTGGCCGGAACTGCACCAATCTGAAGCCAGAAGCTTCCTGCAGGTCTGCCACATAGGTGCAGGGGCCCAAGCACTTGGGCCATCCTCTACTGCTTTCCCAGGCCACAGCAGAGAGCATGATCAGAAGTGGAGCAGCCGGGACTTGAACCGGCGCCCATATGGGATGCTGGCACTGCTGGTGGCGGCTACACCACAGCGCTGGCCCCGACCCAGCCTGTTTCTCCAGTTGCTCCTTGTGCTCCCGAGTGCCCACCCTTTGAGGGCAATGGGCTGGCAGAGCCGACCTGAGGCAGCACAGCTCAGCGCTGGGCCTGGATTTGCCTCGTCCTCATTGGCTGTGTTCCTAACTTGTCCAAGCCTCAGTTTCCCCGTGAGGGTAACTGGAAAATGACAACCACATCATAATTAAGATTCCATGAGGATGGTATTGGGCCTAGTGGGTAAGACAGTGGCTCGGATGCCCAAGGCCCACAGTGAAGTGCCTGGGTTCAATGCCCAGCTCCGGCTGCTGACCCCAGCTTCCTGCCAGAGCAGGCTCTGGGAGACAGTGGGGGTGGCTTAAGTGAGTGGGCTCCTGCCACTCACATGGGAGACCTGAATCAAGTTTCCAGCTCCCAGTGGGACTGCAAGGTTGTGGGCATTTGAAGAGAAAACCAGCTGACGAGAGCTTCCTCTTCATGTCACTCAAATAAATAAAAATTATATAAAAAAGCGGAGACTGAGGCTGGTGTTGTGGTGTTAAGCCATAGAGACACCTGTTCGCGTCCCAGCTGCTCTACTGATCCAGCTCCCTGCCAATGGCCTGGAAAAGCAGCAATGATGGCCCGACTGCTTGGGCCGCTGCTACTCACACAGGAGAGCTGGAGGAAGCTCCTGACTCCTGGCTTCGGCCTGGCCCAGCCTCAGCATTTGCAGCCGTTTGGAGAGTGAACCTGTCTCTGTAACTCTGCCTTTCAAATAAATAAATCTTTAAGAAATAAAGAAGACTGCATGAGATCATGTGTCCTGCATGCATACTACTGAGCCTGGCCCATAGGAGGGAAACACGTCTTTGGTAAGGGGCTTTCTACATCCGGAGCCGTGCTCGACCGGAACCACGAGCCGGCCTCCCGTGTTAGGGAACGGGGAACCTCGCCACATGGTCAGCTGCGGAGCTGCCTCCAAGATGCGTGGTGACCCGGGCGACCTCAAGGGCTTCAGGCAAATCCACTGGCCACCCTGGGAGCACTGGCCAGGGCTACTTGTTTCCCACTTTAATGAAACAGTAACACATTGAAAAGGAAGTAGACTCCGACTCGCCTGAGGTCACACAGCCAGTGAGGATTAGAACCCAGGCCGTGGCTCTCTCTGTTACCAGAAATGTATTAACTAATCTAACAGAAAAAAAAGCGTTCTTTGCTGTCACCTACCCAACAAGACACTGCAAGTGAAATGCCAATGTCATATTCACATGTATGCGGCTCTGGGGTGGGACGGTACCCAGGAGGCACACCCCTCTTGGTCACCCAGCCACCACCGAGCCTTCCCGGCTGCTTCTGTTCTCAAGCAAAGAGAGCATTCCTCCACAGAACCCCTCCTAAAACGGTTGTGCACGGACGGCTCTCCAGCCCTGCTTCTCCCACACGGCCCTCAGCTGCTTCCCTCTTACCCGAAGACGCCCACAGCTGTAAGAGTTGGCAGGATGTCTTCATTGGGTGAACACCCTGAACAGGCTCTTGGGCAGGCGCGGGCTACACTGATCCAGGTTCCCTGAGACAGAGAGGCCAGGCCAAGAATTCACACCCAGCCCATGGGACTCGCAAGACTGCGTAACAGAATGGCTTCCAAACCTCTTGGGCCTCAGGCCCAAGAGCAGTCTGGGAGCTGCACGGGGTGTCAGCCCAGTGACCAGAGACTTAAGGAGGCACACCTGACACGCAGGCAGGCAGGGGCGCTGTCCTCACCAATGCGTGCCTTCAGCTGTGTCTCTTGGCTTGCACGCACAGCTGTGCTTTGCTTACAAGCCCTTCCAGGATTGACAGCAGGCATTCCAATCCCATTAACAGATGATGGGCACGAGCTCCAGCCCAGCCCAGCCCAGGCCCCTGAGCTCCCAGGCTGGTGGGGGAGGCAGGTGAACAGCAGATGAGCCTGCAGTGTGGATGTTGTGGGTGTTGTTGGAGAGGAGGCTTAGGTGGGGGCTCCCAGCCTTCCCTGGGGACCAGCTGCACAGAAGGTGGCTTTAGGAGGAAAGAAAAGGTGGGCAGAGGGTACCCTTCTGCTTATCTTTGCTTGGGGGTTCTGGACCCAGCCCTACACCAGGGTGGGAGCCCCAGGGGCCAGCCTTGATCAGCTCAGGGCCAGGGGCTCTGCAGGAGCACGGAATGGCCTGGGTATGGCCCAACTAACCTGTGACTAAGCAACAGCATCGCGTGACTCCTAACTCCGCACAGGATCCAGGGTGTGTGATGCAGTGCCTCGCTCCTGTCCTGCTCCATCTGCCACGGTCTCCTGCCTCTCCCCCAGAATGGAGACCCCTTTTGTTGGTTGCTTGTTGAATCCTTCTAGAGTTTATCTAATTTTTAAAAAAGATTTATTTACTTATTTGTAAGTCAGAGTTACAGAGAGAGAAGCAGAGCCAGAGAGAGAGAGCGAGAGAGAAATATTCCATCTACTGATGGTCACAATGGCCAGGGCTGGGCCAGGCTGAAGCCAGGAGCCAGGAGCTTCATCTAGGTCTCCACATGGGTGCAGGGACCCAAGCACTTGGGCCATCTTATGCTGTGTTCCCAGGCACATTAGCAGGGATCTGGATAGGGGGTGGAGCAGCTGGGTCTTGAACCAGCACCCATATGGAATGCCAGCTGCAGGCGGCAGCTTGACCACTATGCCAGAGTGCTGGCCCCAAGTTGAATCTTGCATTCTCTCTTTTTTGAGTTAAGGTAGTGTGCTAGCCACACTGGAACCGGCCTTTTTTTTTTTTTTTTTTTTGCCAGGCAGGCAAAGCGGACAGTGAGAGAGAGAGAGACAGGGAGAAAGGTCTTCCTTTACTGTTGGTTCACCCCTCAGTGGCCGCTGCGGCCGGCGCATCTCGCTGATCCGAAGGCAGGAGCCAGGTGCTTCTCCTGGTCTCCCATGCGGGTGCAGGGCCCAAGCACTTGGGCCATCCTCCACTGCACTCCCGGGCCACAGCAGAGAGCTGGACTGGAAGAGGGGCAACCGGGACAGAATCCGGCGCCCCGACCAGGACTAGAACCCCGGGGTGCCGGCCGGCGCCACAGGCAGAGGATTAGCCAAGTGAGCCGTGGCGCCGGCCAAGGAACAGGCCTTGAAAAGCGGTGCGTTTCATTTTCAAAATGCTACTGATTTCACATGGTGACAATGTCTACTTCGGTCCAGACGCTTTGTTGGTAAAAGCGGAGCGCAGGCTTTGATGGTTTGATGAGGCTCGCAGAACGGCGGGGAATGGGGAGGGAAAACGCAGTCCTCTGGGGAGCGTTGCTTAGCAACAGTCACGTGGGCTGCGGGGGCTAGAGGAGGGTGTGTGTGTGTTCCCACAGGGCCCAGAGTGAGTAATTGTGGAAAAAAAATAAGTCAACTAACAACCGAGAGTAAAGTAAAGCAAGCAAGCAAGGGAGAAGTCAGCCTCAACCTCATTTCCCTAAAGAAGTGTCCTTAACGCTTGGGGCAGGAAACGGGGACGCTTCCTCTGGGGTCCTGAGCCCCGGGGACTGAGGGCAGCAGGGAGCAGGTGGTCAGTGAGTGTGGATCGGGTGCTGCTCTCACCAGGAGCGCTAAGTGCTGCCCACTGCGGCCGTTGGCGGCGTCTCCCTGGGCAACGCACGGCAGTGATGCGCACTGGACCTGCACTGGACGCGCACTGGGCGGAGGCTTTGCGAGCACAGAGGAGACGGCGGCTCAGCTTCCGCGGCCGTGTGCCCGGCGGCCTGGCAGGCTGGTGCTGCAGCAGAGCCACCCGGCCCCCAGCTGGGGACAGATGTGGCAGAGGTTGGCCAGGTGCCCCCCCCACACACACACCCCGGAGCAGAGCCTGCTCAGGGTAGCCACTGAGCCTGGACCGGGGAGACACCCACACGGGGTGCGTGTCCAGCCCGGGCTGTGAGGACTCCTGGTGTGGGGGGCCTCACACCGCTGAGAGCTCGCTGAGAGCTCACTTCCCCCGCGGCCGACTCCCTGCTCTTTCGCCCTCTCCGCTCGCCTCGTCCTCTTGCTGCTATGCCTGCCACGTCTCTGTGTCAACAGCTACCCTCTACCCGGGAGGCCACGTGACAGGTGCAGCAGCACGCACTGGGTACCTCATCGGTGCCGCCCCTCCCCCAGCTCTAGTCGGCGCCTTCCCTGGGGGCACCGGGAGCAGCTCTGGGATCTCTGCCCAGGGCCTGGCAGGAGAGGGGGCGGGGAGGGGGGCGCCTTGGACACCCTCCGGGAGTTGCCAGCCCTGGTTCTGACCCCAGCTCTGGCAGTGGGGAGGGGACCGGAAGTGCTGTTCTGGAAGGAGCGACCCTCTGACGTCTCCCTGGGGGAGGGCCAGGGCTCCAGTCACCATGGGTCAAATCTGGCCCTGACCCTACCCTGTGGAAATTCCGAAGTGGAGGGCAGTGGTCCTTGGCAGGTGATGGCTCGCCTGAGCCAGGCCAACCCCAGGCACCAAGAGGTAAGCTGGGGCCTGGCAGAGTAGGTCCTCAGAAATGTATTTTGGTGGATTAGGCCTGGGCAGGGGTGGTCTTGCAGCAGTGGAGAGGAATATGAGGGCGGCCAGCAGGATGAGCACAGAAAGGACAGCATTCGGGTCAGAGGTGAGTGCGAACGCCGGCCGGACTTAATACTGTATTAAGACCTGGGCAAGGGGCGGGCACGGTGGTGCAGCAGGGTAAGCTGCTGCCTGGGCTGACAGCGTCCCATGTCAGAGCCCCTGGTTCAAGTCCCAGCTGCTCTGCTGCAGACTTAACTTCCTGTTCACATGCCAGGGAAGGCAGCACAGGATGGCCCCACTCCCTGGCTTCCTGCCACCCACGTGGTAGACCCAGATGGAGTTCCAGGCTCCTGGCTTCAGCCTGCCCAGCCCTGGGGTTGTTGGCATTTGGAAAGTGAGCCACCAGATGGAAGATCTGTGTATGTGTCTGTCTCTTCTTTCTGTCATTTTGCCTTTCAAATAAATAAATATATCTTTCTTTTAAGAGATCTGGGCAATTTATTTTTAAAACCTTTGAATATAATTTACACAGGGTAAAATTCACATTTTTGAGCACACAGTTTGGGCTTTGTGGCACAGCAGATTAAGCTGCCACCAGCATCCCATATAGGTGCCAGTTCAAGTCCTGGCTACTCAATTTCTGATCCAGCTCCCTGCTAATGCACTGGGAAAGCAGCAGAAGATGAGCTGAGTGCTTGGGCCCCTGCACCCACATGGGAGACCCAGATGACGCTCCTGGCTCCTGGCTTCATCCTGGCCCAGCCTCAGCTGTTGCAAACATTTGGAGAGTGAACTAGCAAATGGAAAATCTCTTTCCACCTTTCAAATCAATAAACACAATTTTAAATAAACCTACAATTCAATGACTATGTGTGAGAGTACTTCAGAAAGTTCATGGGGTGCATATTATCAGAAAACCACGCACAGATTGATTTCAAAAAATTTTACACCGAAATGAACTTAACTTTGAATTACATTTCTCCGTTAACTTTCCTCCCCCCCCCCCCTCCCCAGGCAGAATTAGACAGTGAGAGACAGAGAGAAAGGTCTTCCTTTTTCCTGGTTCACCCCCCAAGTGGCCGCTACGGCCAGAGCATTGTGGCTGGCACGCTGCACTGATCTGAAGCCAGGAGCCAGGTGCTTCCTCCCGGTCTCCCATGCAGGTGCAGAGCCCAAGGACCTGGGCCATCCTCCACTGCACTCCCAGGCCACAGCAGAGAGCTGGACTGGAAGAGGAGCAACCGGGACAGAATCCGGCGCCCCGACCGGGACTAGAACCTGGTGTGCTGGCGCCGCAGGTGGAAGATCAGCCTAGGTGAGCAGCGGCACTAGCCTCTCCATGAACTTTTTGAAGTGCCTTGCAAATACGGGGTCACATCTTCACCATGATCTTGTTTTGAATCATTCTGATTGCTTCAAACAGAAACTGCTCTTCCCACTCCCACTCCAGCCCTGGCAACCACTGCTCTGTCTTTACATTTGCGTCTTGTGGATGTCTCATACGAAAAGAATAAGATGTAGCCTTCTGTGACTGGCTTCTTTCTTTCTTTCTTTCTTTTTTAAAGATTTATTTTACCTGAAAAGCAGAGTTATAGAGAGGCAGAGGCAGAGAGAAAGAGGTCTTCCATCCACTGGTTCACTCCCCAATTGGCTGGAATGGCAGGAGCTATGCTGATCCAGAGCCAGGAGCCAGGAGCTTATTACAGGTGTCCCACATGGGTGCAGGGGTCCAAGGATTGGGCCATCTTCTACTGCTTTCCCAGGCCACAGCCAAGAGCTGGATCAGAAGTGGAGCAGCCAGGACTTGAACTGGCGCCCATATGGGATGCCAGCACTGCAGGCAGCAGCTTTACCCGATGTGCCACATATGCACAGTGCACAGTGGCTTTTCACTCAGCGTTTCTCAGGGATGTCATGCTGTAGCACGTGTCAGCAATTCTTTCCTTTTTACTGTTGACTAATACAAGGACACCTCAAAGAGTTTGTGGAAAACAGAATTGATTTTCATGCATTTGTGCTGTTTTTTTAGAAGCGTACATCATCCATGAACTTTCTGAAGACCCTTTGTATACATGGATTTAAAAGTTTTTCACCAAAATAAACTCAGCTAGTAACTCAATTTCCATTCTCTTTTCCTGATATTCCATTGTGTGGACAGAATGCGTTTCACTTAACCACTCACTAGCTGATGGACAGTGTCGCCACCTTTTGGCTATTATATTTTTAAAGATTTATTTGTTTGAGATAAGAGTGACAGAAAGAGGGGGAGAGAGAGAGAGGAAGGGAGGGAAGAGGGAGGGAGAGAGAGAGAGAGAATCTTCTATCTGCTGTGCCAGGTCAGTCAGGAGCCCAGAACTCCATCTGTCTCCACGTGGGTGGTAGGAACCCAAATACTTGAGCCATCATCCACAGCCTCCCAGAGCATTAGCAGGGAGCTGGATTGGAAGCCTGGAGCCAGGACTCCAATACGACATGCAGGTGTCCAAAGTGGTGGCTTAGCCTGCTGTGCCACGAGGGCTAATCTGAGTAATGCTGTCACGCGCACTCACTGCAAGGCTTTGTGTGGGTACCTGCCTAGGAGTGGAATGGCTGGATCCTAGAGTTACTGTTTAATCTTTGGAGGAGCTGCCAGGCTGTTTTCTCAAAGTGGCCGGACCGGTTTGCATCCCGGTCAGCAATACATGAGGGCTGCAATGTCTTCATATTCTCAGACATTTGTTATTGTCTTATTTAACCAAAAATAATCGCACCAGTGAGTGTGTAGTATCTCAGCGGGTTTTGCTTTGCATTTCCCCCAAGAGGTTCATGTGCTGCTCCACACGTACAGATCTACTTTGGTGAAATGTTTATCCCTATCTTTTAGGGCAAATTATTTAACCTCTTTTGAGCTTTCCTTTACTCTTCTGGGAAAAAAATACACGATTACAAGCAGTGCCTATGGCCATGATGAGGTGGTACGTAAAGTGCTGACAAATGAGCTGTGAGTACTGGGCTTGTCGCAGGAAGGAGCAGGGGCTGTCAGATTTGGCTGGAGCACTGGGCTGCCTGGAGCACTGGGCTGCCCGGCGAGGTGGGAGGAACAGGAAGGCTCTGCTCCCTTCAGCTGGGGGGAGGGGACAGCACCATTTGCAGGAGGGGTCCATCATGTTCTAGACGTTCTGTTGAGCAAGTCCATGTGGTCTCACTGAAGACTCACCAGAACCTGCTGCTGAAGCTTGGCCTCCGTATGTATAAGGGATGAGCCCTGCAGGTCAGAGCATCTAGGACTTCTCCAAGACGGTGGCGCTTCTGCAAGTGACAAGATGGAAGTGCTGAACTCACGCTGATGCCCAGGGCAGTGCCCAAGCCTTTCCCCTCTTTTTAATACTTATTTATTCAAAAGGAAGACTGACAGAAAGGGAGGGAGGAACACATCTTCCATCTGCTCGTTTACTTCTCAAATGCCCACAAACAGCCAGGGATGGCCAGACGAGAGCCAGGAGCCAGGAACTCCATCCCGGTCTCCCACACGGGTGACAGGCACCCCTCTACTTGATCATTACCCACTGCTTTATCAGGCACATTAGTGGGAACCTGGATCAGAAGCAGAGTACCAGGACTCGAATTGACACTCTGACAGGGGATGCCGGCATCAGAAGCTTAACCGGCTGTCCTGGCGCGGGCCCCACCCACGCCTTCTCACCAACAGCCTTGCTGCATGCAGGCAGTGCGCTCCTGTGGATGAGCACCAGCCTAGAGCTCAGGGTGCTGTGACCCAGCCTCGGCTTCCGGGAGGCTGGCAGGGGTCTGTGGGCAGGGATGCAGCCCCGCCACCAATCAGCAGCACAGCAAGGGCACACGGCTTCCCTGCCAGGCCTCTGACATCCTGGAAAAGATTAGAGAAACAGAACACTTCCTCCTTCAGAGAGCAGCTGTGTCACAGGCTGTGTGGGGCCGACAGCGCTCCCCTCGGTCCCCTCGTCTGGCCTACTGCCCAGACCCCAGCAGGGCCACTGCACAGCTCCGCCATTCGCCTCGGCCCACCCTAGGATGCCACGTCTGGCCTCTGGCCCTACTTCTTGCCGGTGGACGGGGTGCTCCCCCAGAGGTAGCGAGGACCTGGCAGTTCTTTAGAATCATGCCTTGGATGAAGCACGAGAAACTCAGGATAATGAAAAATAAACTTTATTAAAGCAGCTAAATTTAGGAGTAGCCTTTCTCCAATGGTATATTTTTAAAGCAAGAGTCAAATACAAGCATGGTCTAGCTCCATACCCTCTGACTAACTGTGATCATCTTAGGTTGCTCACTTCACGGAGTGAAGCCCTGAGGGCCCTGCCTGACCCTGCCAGCGGTAGGAGGTGTGCAGGGCTGTCTGAGCTTCCACCACACCACACCACACCACAGCGGGAAAGCAGGGCTTCTCAGTCTGAACAGTATGAGTTTTCACCATGAAGACCTCCAAGCTCCCTGCCCCTCCCTGCACAGCGCAGCGAGGATGGCGGGGCGGGCCCGAAGGCTCTGGGGCACAGGGGAGGCAGGGGCAGCCTCAGTCCTTCTTGTCCCCGGGGGCCACATTTCTCGTGAGGAGCTTCCCTGTGCTGGAGGGGGCCAGCGTGGACACCATGGGGGACTCCAGCTTCACTCTGTCCAGGAGCGTCTTCTTCAGGGCAGCCGGGGAGATCTTTTCTTGGTCAGCCATGGACTGCAGCTCTCTGCAGACAGAGCCCAGATTCAGGCCGGAACCAGGGAAGCCCCGGCCCTTGTTCTCTGACACCACCCAGGCTCGGAGCCCACACCAGATGCTCCTGCCAGCTCCTCAGAAGCACTCCTGAACTAAGTACGGGTTTGTAGTATTTATCCCGTTTGTTCTGAGCTAGACAGAGCGCTAAGCACTATTTGTGATCCTATGAAGAGAGTGTGGGAAATTACAGGTCTAGAGCCACAGACTTGAAGTTGGAGCCTGCCTCCATCACTTATTAGCTGTTTGACCTTGGAAAATGAGTCCTAACTTCCTCATTTACAAATCAAAATGAATCCCAGCAATCAGAAACGTGGTGAGAGGTAAGTAAGGCTGCAGACCCTTAGCAGAACCAAATCTAACAGGCTGTGGCTTAGAAACAGCACGGACTCCAGCACCACTAACAGGACCCAAGACAGCGGGTTCTGCAAGGCGGAGCCCAGTCCAGGGGCAGAGAAGGAGTGTGAGCTGGACCTACCGTGTTCGAATACAGGACGCCTCGACCGCATTGATGAGCAGAGAGCGGAAGCCCCCACTCTCCAGGAAGTGCAGGGCGTGGATGGTGGCCCCCCCAGGGGAGCAGACGTTGTCCTTGAGCTGGCCTGGATGATCCTCCGAGTCCAGCAGCATCTTGGCAGCTCCCTGTGGCAGGAAGGGAGCAGTAGGGGAGGGCGCCGCTGGTGCACTTGGGACACGCTGTCCCACACCCACTATACCTGCCCCATCCTTGTCCCAGCTTCCTAACCCAGCCCTGCCCCCAACTCGGAGACCCACAGGAACCACATCTCACACCCTGATCCCAAATGTGCAGGGGAAAGATACTGACCAGCAAGGCCTGGGCCCCCAGTCGTACCGCCAGGCGCCGCGGCAGACCCATCTTCACCCCGCCGTCGGCCAACGCGTCCACGGCCATGAATGCCTGTGGAGACACTCTCTGAGCCCCAGGCAGCAGGCACTCAATGCCCTCCCCAGGTCTGCTTTTTCTGAGACTGGACCTAGCTCCGAGGGTCAGCTTCCTCCTCCGGCCAGCCACACCCTAGCCCCTCCCGCTGCCCAGGCTCCCAGAAAGCTGAGAGCAGGCGAGGCCTCACATAGGCAGGCCCACTGCCGCTGAGCCCCGTGATGGCGTCGATCAGGTCCTCCTCCACCTCGGTGCAGAAGCCCACACTGCTCATGAGCTGCTCCAGGAGCTGGCCATCCTCCACGAGTGCGTGGGTGCCCGTGGCGTACACTGTGGCACCCTCCCGCACCAGCACAGGTGTGTTGGTCATGCAGCGGATCACTTTGGGGGCCGGCTGGAAGGCCATCAGCTTCTGCAGCAAGACACAGGGCCCAGTGAGTGGCCTGCGCCTCCTGCTGCCACCAGCGCCCACCCATCGGTGGCCACTCCCAGGGGCATGAGAGCTAAGAAGGGCACCTTCTCCACAGAGCTGATGGTGACCCCGGCTGCACAGGAGACCACGATGTGCCTGGGCTGCACGTCGGCCCCGATCTCGTCCAGGATGAAGGGGATGATGTGCGGCTTCACGGCCAGGAACAGGACGTCGCTGTGCCTCACGGTCTCCTTGTTGCTGCGGGTCAGGTTCACACCCATCTTCTGCAGTAGGAGATGGCCAGGCTTACTGAGCTGGGGCAGCCTGGCTGGGCCCAGGCCTCCCTGGAGCAGCTGAACCCTCGCCAAGCTCACTCTGCCAGCTGCAGCCTGCAATTCCTTGCCCCGTACCCTCAACTGCCACAAAGTTTTCCACCGCTGCTACTGGACAAGTAAGTACAGGCAGAAGTCCTGTAAAACTTCTCCATGGCAACCAGGAACCGCCCCCCCCCCCCGCAGTGTTCCAAAACCGAAGGCACCCTCTGCATGGTGGAACGTGGCACAGGGAAGCAGACACGTCAGCACCCAGTGGGTGGGGCAGAGGTGGGTCAGGCCCTACTCTAACGGCCTCCATGTGGGCCGGAAGACGGCCAACTGAACAGCAGCCCATCCTAGGCAGAGTCACCCTGTCCCCTGCCTCATTACCCACCCTCTCCCCCAGGGCTCAGGGTTTAGGTGAAGGTGGAAAGAGAAACAACTCATTCTTTCCTCTTTGTGCCTCGGAGTAACAACAAAGCGGCTATTATTCTACATGAAGAAACAGCCTGGGGGGGGGGGGGACTTTAAAATCACACAACTCTGGTCTGAGGGAAAATGAGTCCTTCGTTGGGTGCCCGTTAGTCCCACCCTAAGTGCTGCCCGGGAAAGGTGTAAGAGGTGTGTGAGGCTGCAGGTGGGGAGGTGAGCGGCGCACGGCCCGGCCATCCGTGACCCGAACCCCCTCGCGCTCCCCCACACCCCGGCCCTGCCTACCCTGAGCGCCGACACCGTGGGCAGGTCCATTTCCGGGGAACTGGCCATTATCTTGTGAGCCGACAGGATGCCTGCAGAACCCATGCCTTCTCAGCGGGGGATCGGACCCGCCCCGTTCCCACGCTTTCCCCGGGATCGCAGAATCAAAGCCCACAGTCGCCTGCAGTGCCAGGTTCTGTCACCCCGTCAACCTCCCGCGCGCACCAAAGACGCACCTGCGCTTAACAGCTGTCTCATCAACCCCACTGGCTTCAAATCACCCACGCGGAGGACCATTTACCACGCCTGCCGCCACGCGCCTACCTGCCGCCGTGAAGCCCCGCGCCAGCGCACAGGCCAGCTGGCCGGCGCCGATGAAGCCCACGCTCATGGTGCCTGGCTCGCGTCTCCCCGCAGCAACCCGCTCGGCGCCGGCCCAAGAAGGCCGGAGAGTGCGGGGCCCGCCCGCGGCGCGTCGACGAGGCCGGATCCCGGGAGCTCCCAGCAGATTCCGGCCGAGGCTGGGATCACTCCCTGACGCGGTCCCGCGACCCCCTCACTCACTGCGGGATGCGCGGGCGGCAGACGGCGCGGCAGGCCACGTGGCCCCGCCACACCCTGGCGACCAATCAACAGTCGGCGGCTCGGGGCGGGCCAATCGGCAGCCGCGCCGGGCTGTACGCCCGCCTCCTCCGCTCGCGACCAGCGGGCGGGACCTCGGCTGCGGACCAGGGAAGCTGGCCGCTCCGCCTGCCGGGAGCCCCCGGCCCTAGGCCGGAAGTTGGCGTCCACCGCCGCTGTGGGGGTTGCGTGTTCTTACTTCTGGCGGTGGGCGTCAGGCGTCCCTAGAGGCCGAGGAGGACTTGTCTCCCCAGCCCCTCCGCTGCGGCCCTCTTAGCCAGCACTCGCGGGGCGCATCTGTCCTGCCCCCCCCCTCCCCCGACCCACTGCCATCTCTGGCAAAGTGGGTGAGGCCGCATCTCTGTTCACTTGCCCAGGTTCCTCGATCTCAGGCCTTGGGCCCTCCCTCCCCGCTTATCTCTAAGTAGCAGGCCCATCCCTACTGAGAATTGACCCCACCCAAGCCCTCTGTGATGCAGGAAGCTCTCGGGGCTGGCGGGGCTGGCATACTTTTTTTTTTTTTTTGCATTTATTTTTGTTATACAAATAACCCATGTTTATTGTGTAGAGATCAGGAATTGCATCCAGTGGAAAAGGAAACACTGCCTTTAATCCCAATTAAATGGATCCCATGTGGCCCTGTGGAGTATAACTCTACATTTATTTCTCTATGCAGTAAGACACATTTTTTTAAAAAAAAGATTTATTTATTTACTTGAAAGAGTTACACAGAAGGAGAGGCAGAGAGAGAGAGAGAGAAGTCTTCCATCCGCTGGTTCACTCCCCAATTGACCACAAAGGCAGGAGCTGCCAGGAGCCAGGAGCTTCTTCCAGGTTCCCACGTGGTTGCAGGGGCCCAAGGACTTGGGCCATCTTCGACTGCTTTCCCAGGCCGTAGCAGAGAGCTGGATCAGAAGTGGAGCAGCCAGGACTAGAACCGGCGCCCATATGGGATGCTGGCACTGCAGGCAGTGGCTTAACCCACTATGCCATAGTGCCGGCCCCTAGACAGAGACATCTTAAACTTTTTATTTATATATGATCAAAGATTTATTTTCATCTATTTGAAAGGCAGAGAGACAGATCTTCCATCCATTAGTTCACTCCCAAAATGCCAGCAACAGCTGGGGGTGGGCCAGGCCGAAGCCAGGAGTCCAATCTTCATCTTCTACTTGGGTGGCAGGAACCTGACCATCATTGCTGTCTCAGCTGGAATCAGGAGCAGAGCGGAGCAGGGACTCCACCCCAGGCACTCCGATAATGGATGTGGGCATCCTGCTTGATCCTAACTGTCTAACGTTTTGTAGGTAAGGAGTGTGAGTAGGCTCAGCCGGTTCTTTGCTCCTGATCAGCCACCCAGTCAGGGCTCTCAGCTTGAGGCTCTGTGGGAGAAGCCCCGGCCAGACTCACTCAGGTGTTTCAGAATGTGCGTCTGCACGCCCCCTTCCTTACTGGCTGTCGGCAGGGAGTTGTTTCACCTTTTAGAAGCCACTCAGTTTCCCCGGCTCATGGCTTCCTTCAAACCAGCAATGCGAGGTCGAGTCCTTCTCATGCCTCACACTTTAAAAAAAAAATAAAGGTTTATTTGAAAGAGTTAGAGAGAGAGGGAGAGGGAGAGGGAGATACAGAGAGGTCTCCATCTGCTGGTTCACTCCCCAAATGAACACAAGGGCAGTGCCAGGGATGATCCGAATCCAGGAGCCAGGAGCTTCTTCCAGGTCTTCCACAGGGGTGCAGGGGCCCAAGCATTTGGACCATCCTCTACTGCTTTCCCTGGTGCATTGACAGGGAGCTGGATCAGAAGTGGAGCAGCCAGGACTTGAACAGGTGCCCATAAGGGATGCTGGCATTACAGGCAATGGCTTTACCTGTTATACCCTAGCGCCTACCAGCATAGCGCCCTGACCTACATGTCTATGTCATCTCTCACAGCTCCAGCCAGAGAAAGTCTATACCTGGAAGGGCTCCTGCAGTAAGGTATTGGATAATCCAAAATAGTCTGTTTTATGTTCCTGACCATGATTTTATCTGCAAAGTTCCTTTTGCCATGTAACACACTCGCGGTCTCCAAGGATCAGGACATGGATGTCTTTGGAGAGAACATTCTGCCTGCCTTCCACACTTTCCCCTGCGCTAAGGAGCACATCCTCACAGTCTGAGCTGAAGCCGGTCTCCTGGGTGTTTAGCCTGGTTCGGCAGGCCCATCTTTACCACTGATTGCAAGTGACTGGCTGGGGTCCACAGCCCTTTCAGAGCCACAGATAGACTGCAGAGTGGCTAGAAGAATTCTTTTTATTTTTAAAAAAGATTTTATTTATTTATTTATTTTATTTGACAGGTAGAGTTATAGACAGTGAGAGAGAGACAGAAAGGTCTTCTTTTTCCATTGGTTCACTCCCCAAATGGCCGCTATGGCCGGCGCTGCACCAATCTGAAGCAAAGAACCAGGTGCTTCCTTCTGGTTTCCCATGCGGGTACAGGAGCCCAACCACTTGGGCCATTCTCCACTGCCTCCCTTGGCCACAGCAGAGAGCTGGACTGGAAGAGGAGCAACCGGGACTAGAACCCGGCGCTCATATGGGATGCCGGCACCACAGGTGGAGGATTAACCAAGTAAGCCACGGCGCTGGCCCCTAGTTATTTATTTGAGAGGTAGAGTTACAGACAGTGAGAGGGAGGGAGAGAGAGAGAGAGAGAGAGGTCTTCCATCCGCTGGTTCACACCCCAGTTGGCTGCAACAGCCGGAGTTGCGCTCATCCAAAGCTAGGAGCCAGGAGCTTCTTCCAGGTCTCCCATTCGGGAGCAGGGGCCCAAGGACTTGGGTCGTTTTCTACTGCTTTACTGCTTTCCCAGGCCATAGCAGAGAGCTGGATTGGAAGTGCAGCAGCCGGGACTCGAACCGGCTCCCATATGGGATGCCGGCACTGCAGGTGGAGGCTTTACACGCCACACCACAGCGCAGGCCCCTCCGCAATACTCATGTTGTGTCCTCAAGTCCTGGCTGTTGACATTTTTAAAGTGCCATTTTTCTTCCACTATTCAGTTGCTATTAATTAGCTTTCTGGGTAAGACATAGACTACGAGCTAAAGGCAACACCGTCTCCATAGCCAGGCAGAAAGAAACCCAGCTCTTGGGGCGGGGAATGTGGAGGGGAATTGCCAGATATGACAGCTTTCAAATGAGATTTTAACTAGATGCCTATATCATCAGCAGAACACAGACCAGGGAATAGGGTGGGAAAGTTTATTTATCACCCATTCTACAGTGTAGAAATCCAGCACATTTGTATGGCCTCAGCCACAGTTTCTTCACCTGGAAAGTGGGAATAACAACACCTGCCACAAGGGATAGTTACAAGAATTGTGGAAGAATGGACGTGACCTTGCCTAGTTCAGTGCCTTGGTTCACAGGGAGTGTTTAGTGACGGTTAACTTGCTTCCCACACCGCTGTCACACACACACCCCCATTCTCATGGCCACCAGTGCAGGGTTAAAGTGCGTTCAAAGAGCATGCAAGACTCCCTTTGGAATGAGACTTGTGTGGGAAAAGAAAAAAACCCGAAATGAAAACTTTAAATGTAGTTATTAGCATCTTCAACACCTTCTAGAAGCTGGGGGAGGGGGGGTCTTTGGTCCGCCCTGTCTTGAGATCACTACGTTGCTTTCATTCCCCAATATTGCTCCCTTCTCTCCTCTGTAAGGAGTGCCAGAAATTAAATACACTGAGTGAAACATCGTTTTGCTTTATTTATTCAGCTTTTCTACCTTCAGTTGTTTTTGCTACATTAAAAAAAGAGAAAAACAATGTAAAGACCAGTGGTCTTTGGTGCCAAGTTCCCTACAACAGGGCAGCACCCTCAGTGCTGAGTTTCTGAAGGGCAGCAATGAGGTCTTGCAGCCAGAGCCCACGCCTCCCTTTTCAAGAGGATGTGGTGGTCCAAATCTTCTGCATGTGCTTGAAGTCCCAGCGTGCAGCCCCACCAGACGCAGAAGTCAAGTGCCTGGTTCCATGCCCACTGCCCCAGCCGGAAGCCCTCAGCCTTCTTCCTGGTACCCCATCTGGGGAGAGGGAACTTGGGTGTGTTTACAACAGTCCCGAAGGGGTCAGTACCTGGGAGGACAGGGGCCTCTTTTTCAGACATTCTCCCTGTCTAGGAGAAGCGGGGATTTTTGTTCCTTTGTTTCACCACAGAATAGAGTAAACCAGTTCAGCTTCCTCAGTTCTCGTCAGAAGGTTTTGCTGTCCCATACTCAGTTGAGAATCAACCAGCCAGAGAACAGAACTTCTCCGCTGAACATCTGTCCATTGCTTGGCTTGGTCCTTTAATAAGCAGGCCAGGATTTCCTACTACAGTTGCATTCTTTACTCACATAAGTGCTTAGGATGGGCGGTGGACAAGGACAGGAAGTGGAAGAACACAGGGCAAAGGCTACATGGGGGCACTAAATTGGGACAGGGGTAACTAAGTGTACAGATAAGACCTACGTTAAGACTGCCGCTCTGGCCGTGTCTGGGCAGAGGCCTCAGGAGCTACACTGGGGGACCATGGCTCTGTCTGGGCAGAGGCCTCAGGAGCTACACTGGGGGACCATGGCTCCAGCCTACTGGGCACAGGTGCCCCGTCCGAGGCACAGCTGCACTGCTGCACCCTCATGTTGGGCAGGTTGACCACCTGGGTCCTGATCCTGTCTCCCTCCTTGATGCTGACGATCATGGGCAATGTGGCCATCTCCGAGGCGATGCACCGCCGCGGTCCCAGAAACGGCCACTTGAAAGACAGGGGCTCTGGCAGCTGCCGGCAGCTGCCCACACACTCATAGGCCATGAAGCCTGAGGGCTCCAGGATCCAGTTCTCGGCCCACTTCATCCCCTGCAGGTCCACGAACATCTCCCGGCGGCAGCAGCGGGTGCCCTCAGTCACTGGCACCTCAGGGTCACAATCGCCCTGGGCTCTGTAGGAAAAAAAAGAGAGGCAGGCTCAGAGGCCAGCTGAGGGCAGGAGACCCGGAAGTGAGGCATCTGGGAGGGAGGCTTATGATGCCCCATCTCTCATTAGGTTCACAAAGTTGGGTATCTATGATAGAGGATGAACAAAAAAACATCAAGGATAAATCAGCCACAGTTTGTTGAGGGTCTCCTCCTGCGCCAGGAGCCAGGTGCTTCCCAGATGTTATCTCAGGTGACACCTTCATTTCATCCTCAGGTGAACCGTGTCGGGCAGGAGGCTGCAGCAGGCTGAAGGCAGAGCTGGACTTGTGTAGTGGTATCCATGGGGGATGGGTTCCAGGACCCCCCCGCCTTGGATAACAAACTCTACCAGTGCTCAAGACCCTTAAATAAAATGGCATAGTATTTGCATATAACACATGCAATTCTCCTGTATGCTTTAAATCATCTCTAGATTACTTATTTTTTAAATTTATTTGACAGATACAGTAAGACAGTGAGAGAGAGAGAGACAGAGAGAAAGGTCTTCCTTCCTTTGCCCCCCCCCCCCCAAATGGCCGCTATGGCCAGCGCTGCGCCGATCCAAAGCCAGGAGCCAGGTGCTTCCTCCTGGTCTCCCACGCGGGTGCAGGGCCCAAGCACTTGTGCCATCCTCCACTGCCCTCCCAGGCCACAGCAGAGAGCTGGACTGGAAGAGGAGCAACTGGGACAGAACCCGGCGCCCATATGGGATGCTGAGGCGCAGGCGGAGGACTAGCCAAGTGAGCCACGGCGCTGGCCCCTCTAGATTACTTATAATAATGTCATGTAGATGCCTCATCTCTAGCTGTTCTACTATATAGTTTAGGGAGTATTGGCAAGAGGAAAAGTCTGTACATGTCCGTTCCAGCTGTATTTTTATTCTGAATATTGGCCATCCGAGGCTGGCTGAAACCGCAAATGCAGAATCCGCAGGCACAGGGGCAGCCTGCCGCACACAGCACTGTCTGCTCTGAAGAGTTCCTTTGTCCCAGGAAGAGGGCAGTCGCCAAAAGCAGGAGGAAGGTGTTCAACCCTGGTACTAACGCTAATGTTTTTCCAAAGACTCATCATGGAGAACAGTAAATAAAAACAGAGGATTGAAATCAAATGCATGATTCAACGACAACATGAAAGTCCCCTGAAAAATTTCAGATGTTTTTCAATAACTGACAAAACTTCTACCACTAGAAGACCGCCCCGCTGCCCCACCCCAGCAGCCAGCCCAGGGGACAGGGGCCTGGACTCCCAGTCACCGCGTCCACCTGGCACCTACCCGTAATCCTTGAGGTCCAGGGTATGCAGCTCCAGCTGCGGCTCGCCCTGCACGCCGCCAGGCTCCCCCTGCGGGGCAAAGCGCACCAGCTTGTGCGCGCTGGACGCCCTGGGGCCCAGGTGCTCCCTGTGCACCGTAACCACCAGCAGCAGCGGCTGCTGGGGCTGGCCTAGCTGCTGCCAGAAGGTCACGGCCTCGGTCACGTCGAAGATCTTCCAGCCACTCTGGAGGGACACCAGCCTGAGACAGAGCCCAGTCTGAGCGGTCGGGGCTGGGCCGGGCAGTCCCGAAGGCCCGGGGCAGCCCCTCTGGCGCTGCACGCCCACGCTCCCTACCAGCCCACGCTCCCTGCCCGTCCCCGCCCCCGAGCCCGACGCACCCATCTGCCCGCCCCCTGCCCCCTCCAGCCCAGCGCACCTCCCTCCCCCCCCCCGCCCCCGCCGTCCCCGCCGTCCCCGCCGCGACTCCCACCTGGAGTCGATGAGGCAGGTGCGGTTGGAGCCGTCCTCACGGACACGCAGCCACTCGATAGTGACCCGCGCCCTGGCTTGGCGCGGGGACAGCCCGTGCCTGCGCAGCGCCGCCTTGGGGACCGGCTCCTGGAAGAGCCGAAGCGCGGCCTGCACCAGCTCGCTGTTGGGCGGCAGCCGCTTCTCCATGCTGAACTCCAGCAGGTGCGTGGAGGCGTCCGACAGCAGGAACTTGCCCACCACCTCTGGGGACAGGAGCAGGGTCAGCGGGCGCTCTGGGCACGGCCAGGCAGCTGAGGACGCCCTCGGGCCTGGCCATCTGCACCCAGCAGGAGGGCTGCCAGGGTCCCCTCAGGGGAGAGGCTGAGAACCCTCCTGCAGGCTGCTGGCCTTGGAAGCTCTGGGGGTGGCTCCCAGGGCAGGGGTCTAGTTGGCCCCAATGGGAGTAACTTGGCCTTTGACTCAAGTATTTTCCCAAACACACCTCTGTCCCCACCCAGTGTCTGCAGTGCGCACAGCGCAGGGAGACAGAAGGCACATGTCCCAGAGGACCAGGCGTCAGGGAGATGCTCCCGGACATTCTCAGACCAGAGTGTCCCAGGGGGGAGCGGGGCCCCAGCAGGTCCTGCCTGTGCCCCGCTGGCTCTCCTCCTATCCAGGGGCCTGGCCACGAGGACACCTTCTGTGCACAGCCAGAGGCCAGGGCTCCAGGGCCCAGGCTGCCATCCTCCCAGCCACGGCTCCTCACCACACGGGGCCCATGGGCCTCGCCAGAGTCCACAAAGCAGGGCCCTCCCACACCACCTCTGGGGCCAGGGCACAGCTGGGCTGGGGCTCACCTCGGAAGCGCTGGCTGAGGCTGAACCTCTTCCCGCGGGAGCGGTCCCTGCGGCTGGGCTGCAGCAGGGCCAGGTACTCGGCCCTCACGTGGGCAGGGATGGCCAGGCCCTCCACGTCGGCTCTGTCCAGGACGGGCGCCTGGCTGAGGTTCAGCTGCTGCAGCAGGCTGTCCAGGATGTGCTCCCCGGTCAGGGCTGCCCCGTGCCCAGCCTGGGGCAGCAGCCACAGTGCCCAGCAGAGCCACAGGGGCCGCATGGTGCTCTGTCTCAGAGGTTGCAGGAGGGCCTGGGGTGCAGCTGCGTGTGCTGAGAGCCAGGGCTGGGCCAGCTTTATAGCCGGGCCTGGGCTGGCCTGGGGTGGTGGGAGGGAGCGAGGAAGGGAGGGAGGGAGGTCACACCCCTCGGACCTCCTGGGAGCCCAGCAGCCAGACAGGACCCTGAGCCCTGAGGGGCTGTCTGGAAAGGACTAAGAGCGTGTGGATGCCCCGCGGCCGGACCCCTGGCTGTGCTGTCTCAGCTCAATATTGTTAGTGCCTGTTCCATATCCTGGGCTCTACCCTAGTCCTAGTCTATGAGAAGCCGAGTCTTAGGTGAAAAGGAGAGTCCCATCAGCCAGCTGCTTACAGATCTTCCTGGAGGCCAGTCTGGGTGTAGGTTTGTTCACCAAGAAGCAAGGAGTGAAAGGGTCCTGCATTCCTGCCGGCTCTGCCCGCTGTCACAGAAGCCCTTGCTCCATCCATTCGCCATTCAGGCCTTGCAAGTTCCCGTTTGTTCTGCCCTTCCTAGGTCCCTGAGGGCTGTGTCACAGCCCTTGACCTCACCCATGACAGAGGAAGGACAGGAACCTGGCAGTTCCAGGAAAAGCGACCCTGCAAGTGTCTTGTCAATGACAGCCCCAGGGTGAGACTCCCATGCAGAGAGCCGCAGGATTCTGGCCAGGCCGCTCTCAACACTGGTGCTCAGCTGGAGTCCAGGTCATTCCTAGACATAGGATAAGGGACAGGAATCAGGAAGCCACAGGCTCATTCCGGAATGAGGGTTTGAGGAAGCACTGGGGGCCCCTTGGAGTGGGAGACCCCCAGTGCCTCCTCAAACTCTCATTCCGGAATGGCTGCCTTTACATATGGGATCTGCTGCTTACTTGACGTTTGACCGGCTAGTAAGTTATGCAGTCTCTCAGTGCCTCCATTGGCTCAGGTGAAGGAGTGGAGGGATGGCTACCTCCAGGGTTAGGAAGAAGGTTCTTTGGCTCAATACATGGGAGCTGTTTGGCCCAGGGCCGGGCAGCTGGTGCAAGCTCTATTTGGGTTTGCTGTATCGTTAGTCTCTGCCTGAAGTCTGTGTTCCCAGGGTTGGGGCTTCCTAAAACCCTCAGGATCAGGGGCAGCAGGCAGCCTTGAATGCCCACTCTGTGCTGGGCATTGTTCCGTGCTCTGAAGAGGTGATCAGACAGCGTGAGGAGCAGGTGTATCTGTCAGAGCGTTGCAGCAGAGGTGAAGGGACCTGCTGGCTTGAGGTGAATGCGGCTCGGTGGTTGGCTCCAGGGGTCCCTGCTGGCACAGGGGGTTTGTGGATGTGCAGGAGGAAGCCCTTCCTGCAACTTGACAGTGTCATCCCGTATTCTGTCGGGGGAGGCGAGCAGATGGTGGAGGAGGACAAGGAGAGACGGCTGAGCACCCTGCCCGCTCTTCCCAGTGAGGCAGGTGTTCTGACCCCGTCGTGGCTATGCTTTGTGATGGCCAGGTTGCTCGTGTCACCCTCTGCCTCTGTCCTCCTCCCGTGTGCCAGGCAGGAGAAGAGAGGCCCTGCCGGTGCTCGGGCGGAGTTTCTGCTGTGTGAGAGACACCATGTGCCGTGTCCTGCACAGCGGTTTTCGCCTGGGACAAATGCAAGGAAATACAGACACAAATTTGAGGAGAGGGATCAGAGCAGCTGGGGAGCCACCAGAAGGGAAGGCCCTGAACTCAGGGAACTTTCATTGCATCAGTGGTTTTACCATAACCAAGTTGTTTTTGCACAAATCCCTCAAGCCTATCAGGATTGCCCCATTCAGCTTTGACCAAGCGGAGCGCTCTCATTCCTGGTATATATTCAGTAGCTGTGTTTTGCCATGTAGATTGATGTGGGCCTCGCCTCAAATTTTGCATTCTTGGAACTTATCCAGACACTTAGCTGCGTCTTGATGGTCTGCCATCATGTCTATGCTGTGCACACCTTGCCCTTCACGTCCCCGTCCACATGCATTTGCATCCGCAGAGGCATGGAGGGACTCCAGCAGTATGTGAGGGGGCTTAGACCTGGACGAGGGGGAGGAATAATAACACTGACGATGATCTCAGTGACTGACAGTGCAAGGGACCAGGCTTGCTTATGGGTGTGATTAACTCTACCCCCCAAGCACTGGGGTAGAGAGTTGCCATTATTATTTCCTTTTCTAATTTTTAAAAATTTTATTTATTTTATTTGAAAGCTCGCTCAACCAGTTTTTTTTTTTTTTTTTTTTTTTTTGACAGGCAGAGTGGACAGTGAGAGAGAGAGACAAAGACAAAGGTCTTCCTTTGCCGTTGGTTCACCCCCAATGGCCGCTGCAGCCGGCACACCGCACTGATCTGAAGCCAGGAGCCAGGTGCTTCCTCCTGGTCTCCCAGGGCCCAAGCACTTGGGCCATCCTCCACTGCACTCTCGGGCCACAGCAGAGAGCTGTGGCTGGAAGAGGAGCAACCGGGACAGAATCCGGCGCCCCAACCAGGACTAGAACCCGGGGCACTGGCTCCGCAGGTGGAGGATTAGCCTATTGAGCCGCGGCGCCGGCCAACAACCAGTGGTTTGCTCCCCAGATGCTCACAACAACTGGAGTTGGGCCCAGCTGAAGCCAGGATTCTGAAACTCCATGCAGCTCCCCCAGGTGGGTGGCGGGTGCCCGAGTACTTGGTTTACCATCTGCCACCTTTTCAGGCACAGTAAGAGGAATCTAGGTGAGGAGTGGAATAGCAGGGATAGGAGCCAGTACTCTGACAGGGGATGTGCGTGTCCCGAGTGGCACCTGCACCTGCTGTGCTTTGCTGCCTACAAAGCTGTTCCATGCCCTTCCCAAGGCCAGACCACGAGTCTACGTGGAAGGGAAGGAGACAGGAATTCGGTCACGTGTGGTGGTAAGAGGTGAGAAACAGCACGGAATCCTGGCAGCTGACCCCCGGCGGTGGGGGGGGGGGGGATCTTAGGGAAGCACAGAATCCTGGCTTCAGCTGCTTGTCTGCGCCCCTCTCCTTTCCCCAGGAAATTGTGTGATTCACAAGGAGGCATTCACATCCCCTCTTGGAGCTCGTATCTCATAGTTTGAACGTCCCCTGCAATACGAGGCTGCATCTGGCCCATCTCTGTGACAAGTGTAGCCTTCCTCCAAGAGTAGCTGCGCCCTCTCTTTGCAAGTGATTAGCAGGGAAAGGACTTACTTGGTGCAAACATTTGGGTCTTAAGTCAGGCCAAAAGGTGCAGAAGTATCGCATTTACAGGCAACCCGAGGCCCGGTGGCCCGAGGCCCTGGTAGCTGTTTGGGGCTGGTGTTCCGTAAACATGCAGAAGCCCGCCAGCCTTGCTGCCGGGTGAGAGGAGCCCTGTGGCTTATCACCGGCCGGAGTGGTGCCAAGGATCTGACACTCAGGCTGCCCTTGCATGCCACACCCTCTCCCAAGCCCCAGCATCTGGATGCACAGGGAGCTCCCTGGAAGCTCACCGGGAGATCTCGCGGGCCACTGTTGCGGTCCTGTAGGGACCTGCTGTCCCAGGCCATTCGGTCCTAGCCCTTGGTGCCACTGCTTCTCTGACTGGCAGAGTCCTCCCGCCTAGCAGACGTCTCAGGTCTGCGCATCGCTGGGCGTCGCTGGTTGGTCAGGAGTCCCCCTACAGCTGGTGTAACTGACCAGCTAAACCGCAAACTCCTTTTCCAGAGGAGACAGCAATGCTCCACTCCTTGCCTCCCCCAGAAGTCTTGCTGGTGCTTCTGGGTTAGCCTGTTAGTACAGAGCCAGCCTGGGACCAAGCTCTCCCTGGGCTCCACAGTCACTGGAACTATCCGGTCAATGTCCAACCTCTCTGCAGACCAATCCTGCCTGCTTCGCAGGGTCCTGGGACCTCTTGGATCCTGGGCAGTCGGTTCATCGTCGGGAAACAGATCCCTCTGATTGTGGGGTGCTCTCTTGGGGAGGGGCGTCTGGGAGCAGTTAGCACCAACAGAGGGTTTGTCTAGCAGGTGTCCCAACTCCTCTGTGCCCCTGCTAGTCTGTGCAGTCAGGAAGCTTGCAGCTGAAATGGACTATGCAGACCACGCTCTTGTCCTCAAGTTTCAGTGCAAAGTGGAAGTGAGGCTCAGAGAGGATAACGTCCCCGAGTTAGTGGCTGAGACCCACACAAAGTGGGGTCTTCCACCCTCGGCCTGCTTCCAGGGCCCCCTGAAGCCAGCCAGGCTCAGCCACCAGCCCCAGGTGGCTGGAGACTCAGTCAACCCAGGGGCTGCATTTGGGCGGGGGCGGGGAGGTGCGGGAGAAGCAGACAGACAGACAGAGGGCCGATCTCCCAGACTTCTGAGGCTTTCCCAAGACACAGGCCCGGGCTCCCGAATGTGGATTCCTGGCCGCCTGAAGAGTTTTGCTAGGGAAATAAAGTAATTGGGCAATTAGCTAAAGGCCAAGAGAAGCTTTCAAATGTGGATTGGGAGGCTTTTGACAATGGGCAGATTAGTGGGCAGGAGGGAGGGCAGCCGCCCTTTGTCGTGCAGAGACAGGGGCCTGGGGTCAGGACAGGCTGGAGAAGCTGGACACTGGCAAAACAGTCTCTTCTGTGGCTGTGGGAGGGCAGATGTTTGCAGACCAGGGACCCCTCCCCTTAAAGCTGTCTGGTCCAGACCCCTGGATCCCAGAGACAGCTGGGTGGAAGTGGCCCAGACTGTTGACTCACCTGTAGGGTGACAGGGTTTTAAATGTTGCAAAGATTCTTTTTATTGTGCTGGGAATTCTCTGAGGGTCACTGGGCTGATGCCGTATGCGAATGCGAATGGGAATGCTCTCCATGCTATTTGTTTTGCTGGCTGAGGCCAGAGGCACTTAGGATCCAGTCTCCTCCAGCCCAGATGGCCTTTAGATAACCCAGACTGCTCCGCTCAGAGGTCCTCGCCGCACCATGTCCTGCGACTCGGGCAGCCTCTCCCTGCCCTGGTGGCACCTGGCCCGGCTGTTCCACACAGCTGGGCCATGGCAGAGCCCAGTGTGAGCTGTGCCCCGAGCTCTGGGGCTAGCGTCTCTGTTCCTCACCTCCCTCGGCCACCAGACAGCTATTCCGCAGCCCCGCGGTTCTGGCATCCCTGCCTCCCAGCAGCTCCTGGTCTGAGCCTGTGTAAGTGCGGGTTCCCGGACCCCAATCCAGGCCTCCTGAGTGGACGTGGAGGAGGCAGGGTCCAGGAGCCACACTGCTGGTGAGGTTTGAGAAGCAGGGGCAGTAAGGCTAGGTGTGAGGGGCCTGTAGCAGCACTGTGGAGTTGGGGCTGTTAAGGAGGCTGTCAGAACGTTCAAGTGCAAAGGAATCCCACCACCAACACAGTTAGGTGCACCCTGGCCCTTCTAGATGATTCCTTAGTTCCCTGATAGCCTGTGATGAGATGAAAGAAAACAACTGGGAAAAAAAACTGTTGGTTTTTTTTTTTTTTAAGATTTATTTTATTTATTTGAAAGACAGAGTTACAGAGAGAGGTAGAGACAGAGAGGTCTTCCATCCGCTGGTTCACTATCCAGATTGCTACAATGGCTGGAGCTGCGCCAATCTGAAGCCAGGAGCCAGGAGCCTCCTCCAGGTCTCCCACGCAGGTGCAGGGGCCCAAGGACTTGAGCCATCTTCTACTGCTTTCCCAGGCCATAGCAGAGAGCTGGATTGGAAGAGGAGCAGCCAGGATGAGAACTGGCACCCATATGGGATGCCGGCCCTTCAGGCCAGGGCTTTAACCCGCTGTACCACAGCACCAGCCCCTGTTTGTTTCCTTGAAGTCTTTTCTGGATTTGATGAAAATTTTGAGATAGAAAACAGGTGCACAGAAAGAATTTTTTAAATGTACTTGATGGGGCTGCCACTGTGGCATAGTAGATAAAGCTGCCACCTGCGGGAAGCTGGCATCCTGTGTGGTTGAGTCCCAGCTGCTCCACTTCTGATCCACCTCCTTGCTAATGCACCTGGGAAAGCAGTGGAGGATGGCTCAGGACCCTGGATCCCAAATGGGAGACCTGGAATAATCTCCTAGCTCCTGGCTTTGGCCTGGCCCAGCATAGGTCATTGCAGCCATTTGGGAAATGAGCCAGCAAATGGAAGACCTCTCTCCCTCTGTCTCTCCTTCTCTCCCTCTCTGTAACTCTCCTTTCAGTTCAATACATAATAAATGTTAAAAAAAAAAAAAAAAAAAAAAAAAAAGAGGGATCTGGATTAGAAGCAGTGTCGTCGGGCTTTGCAAAGGGACTCTGATTGATAGAGGATTTGGTGTCCCAGGCAGCAGCAAAACCCACTGCACCGCAACATCAGCCATAAAAGAATTTTTCTTCCTTCTTTAAATAAGTACTCAGAACAGAATCACATTGCATGCAAATTAAGCAACAAGTATTTAATGCTCTAAAGTTGACTCTATGTGGGTCAGTGGGACCATCAAATTGTAATTGTCTCCACCTTCCTGTAAATTTCGGTACCTTCTCTATTACTTCTTGCTCTTGCAAAAAAATTCTTTCGTGTCTTTCCCTCCAGTTTTAATATCTGTATAGGAAGTGGGAGCTCATGTGCTGGTTTTGGGCTGCCCCTCTGCCTGGTGGCCCCGACCCTGGCGATTCCATGCTGTGCACCATGGTGCCTGCCTGCCTCACCCCCATCACAGACCGAGGCTGCTCCTCTTGAGCCAGCCTGGAAGCTCCAGCCGGGCCTTCAGCCCACGCGCTGCTGCTGTCACCAAAGCCTCTCCTAGCATTCTGGCCTCTCTGTGCATGTCCTGGAGACCCATCTGTTTGCTCATTCTTTTCCCTGTGCCTAAACGCCCTTTATCTCTTCTTCACCTTTAAAATGTTTCTCATTAGCCACCAGCATTAGGCACAGTAGGTTAAGCTGCTATTTGCAATGCCAGCATTGCTTATCAGGGCACAATTCAAGTCCTGGCTACTTTGCTTCTGATCCAGCTTCCTGCTAATGCGCCTGGGAAGGCAGCAGAAGATGGCCCAAGTACATGGGCCCTGGCAGAAGACCAGGATGGAGTTCCTGGCTCCTGGTTTCAGCCTGGCCAAGACTTGGCAGTTGTGGCCATCTGGGAGGAGAACCAGCCAATGGAAGATCTTTCTCCATCTCGGTCTCTGTCTCTCTCTGCCTTTCAAATCAATCAATCAATCTTTTTTTTTTTTTTTTTTTTTTTTTTTTTTTTTTTTTTTTTTTTTTTGACAGGCAGAGTGGACAGTGAGAGAGAGAGACAGAGAGAAAGGTCTTCCTTTGCCACTGGTTCACCCTCCAATGGCCGCCGCGGCTGGCGCGCTATGGCCGGCACACTGCGCTGATCCGAAGCCAGGAGCCAGGTGCTTCTCCTGGTCTCCCATGGGGTACAGGGCCCAAGCACTTGGGCCATCCTCCACTGCACTCCCTGGCCACAGCAGAGAGCTGGCCTGCAAGAGGGGCAACCGGGACAGAATCCGGCGCCCCGACCTGGACTAGAACCTGGTGTGCCGGTGCTGCAAGGCGGAGAATTAGCCTATTGAGCCACAGCACTGGCCTTCAATCAATCTTTTTTAAAAATACATCTTAATTGACAAATCTCAGCATAAATTCTACTTCCATCATGAAAATCCTTCCCTAATGTTCTGACTGTTGCCCTCTCTCCCTGAGGCTGTTGGGTGCCACCCACCCTGGTATCATAGAGCTCGTGTAGCTGTCCCAACAGAGCATCCACTCCACACAGGAGGACCCTCTTATTCCATTCTGCAATCAAGCACAGTGCCTGCTGGGTATGTGGTGGAGAGAGAGAGAGAGACAGAGACAGAGAGAGAGAGAGAAGAAGGAGCCTTTATTCTCTAAGAAATTTGAGATGAGAAATTAGATATGAGCTCTTAGTTCAGATAATAGCCAATATTCATTGCAAACTAGCCATCAATCCATACAATTTCAAAGTGACAAAACAATAACAAACTCAATGCTTGGCAAAGGAGAGGACAGCCAGCCAGTGCAGCAGATCGAGCCGCTGTTGCAGTGCCTGCATCCCATTTGAGAGCCCGGTTCAAGTTCCAGTTGCTGCACACTTGGAGTCCAGCCTCCTGCTGATGTGCCTGGCAGGCAGTGGATGATGGTGTAAGTCCTTGGAACCCTCAACTATGGAGGGGACCCAGGTGGAGTTCCTGGCCCCGGGCTTCAGCCTGGCCCAGCCCCAGCTGTTTTGGGCATTTGGGGAATGAAGCAACAGATGGAAGAGCTCTCTCTCTCTCTCTCCCTCTCTTTCTGTCACTCTGCCTTTCAAATAATTAGGTAAATCTTTAAAGAAGAAAACAGAGAAACAACTGTTTAACAAACAACTGTTAACCCCTGCTTAGCTTCACCAAAGCAGCGCTGTGATTCATACACCCCTGGACTGACTGCGCCTGCGCTGGCTCAAGCCCAGGTGTGAGAACATGGTGCCTGGAGGAATGTCCCTCCTGGCCCTGCCGCCTCCCCTCCCCCAGGGCACTCTTCCCCAACCCTGCAGGATGTCCATGCCCTCTGCTTGTCTTTAGGCTAGCTCTGTTCTAGAGGCAAAATTCCGAGAAGACCCTGGGAGACCCTGGGGCACTGAGCTGGGAGGGAGGAGGGAGAGCCTGAGTAGGGCCCTATTGATAATAAGGGTCATTACCCTCTTCCCTAATCTCAGAGAGAGGCTGATAAGGCGGGAAGCAGGATTTGCACATTCTGACAGGTAATTGGAAAGCTGGGCTGGGTAAACAGAATACAAAATAATGAATATGGGGTCATTTGGGAATGACTGGGATAAGCCTGTCCTGCTGGGACAGACCCCCTCCCCAGCCACGTCAGCATTTTATCAACAGCTCAGCCCGCAGCTATCACAGAGAGGAAACGAGCTTTTGCCTCCACTCGGGCCTGACTTACCCCCCTTCCTGCGTGTTTATTAGGGAATGTGACACTGCAGCCACCAAGCTCCAACACCTCCTGGAAGCACTTTTGGCTTCCTCTGCAGTTCAGCTCCAAGCTGTCCTTGGAGCATTTGGCTTGCCTCTTGGTCTTGGAGCTCTAAGAGGCTCCTGGTGGGAGCTGATGAGTTTTCAGAAGCTTGTGTGTGTGTGTGTGTAAGAGAGAGAGAGAGAACTAGATATCTAAGGCCTATCCAAGGGATGAAAATTAGGTAGCACAGCCAGGCAGCAGGCTTATAATGAAAACCAATAGTCTGCCACTCCAGCCTTCCCCAACACTTCAAAGGCCACTTCTGATGATTTACCTCCAAAACCATTAATGGCATGTGTGTGCCTCTTTTCTTAGACTTTAAAAAAAAAAAATTATTCATTTATTTGAAAGGCAGAGTTACAGAGAGGCAGAGAGAGAGAGAGAAGTCTTCCATCTGCTGGTTCATTCCCCAAATGGCCACAACAGCTGGAGCTGTGCTGATCCAAAGCCAGGAGTCTGGAGCTTCTTCTGTTGCTTTCCCAGGCCACAGCAGAGAGCTGGATTGCAAGTGGAGCAGCTGGGACTTGAACCAGTGCCCATATGGGATGCCAGCACTGCAGGTGGTAGCTTTACCCACTATGCCACAGCACCGGCCCCTTCTTAGACTTTTAAATTCAAACAATATCAATCAGCTCCCTGCCATGAAAAACACAAATTTAACTCCTTGCATTCCACTCTCCTTTAATAAATACACTGATAATTCTTTTTATTGCTTTTATAGATGTAAACAATATATATATTGCTTTTATAGATGTAAACAATAACACATATCACGTAATATTTCAGTCAACAATGGACCCATACATGATGCTGGTCCCATAGGATTGCAACAGAGCTGAAAACTCCCTACTGCCAATGATATCTTCATGGCCAACTTAATGTCCTAGTTATTCACGTGTTTACGTTGACTTTGGTATAAGCAAACCTACCGCACTGTTGGTCAATTGGAAGAGGAGGGCATTGCAGCCCAGTGGTCAGGCTGCCACCAAACTCACCTGCATCCCACGTCTGAGTGCCTGGGTTGGGGTCCTGGTTCCACTTCCAGTCCAGCTTCCTGCTGGTGCTCACCTTCGTAAGCAGCAGGTGATAGCTCAGGTACTTGGGTCCTCGTCACCCACATGGGCGACCCACATGGAGGTGCTGGCTCCTGGCACTAACTTGGTCCAACCCTGGCTGTTTCAGGCTTTTGGGGAGTGATTCAGCAGACAGCAGATCTCTGCCTCCCTGTCTCTACCTCTGTTGCTCTGCCTTTCAAACAAAAATAAACAAAGTATACAGCATACATTTAGGGACAATATCTCATATGTAGAAATGATAAAGAACAACTATGGGGGGGGCGGTGCAGCAGATTAAGCCGCTGTTGCAGTGCCTGCATCCCATTTGAGAGCCCGGTTCAAGTTCCAGTTGCTGCACACTTGGAGTCCAGCCTCCTGCTGATGTGCCTGGCAGGCAGTGGATGATGGTGTAAGTCCTTGGAACCCTCAACTATGGAGGGGACCCAGGTGGAGTTCCTGGCCCCAGGCTTCAGCCTGGCCCAGCCCCAGCTGTTTTGGGCATTTGGGGAATGAAGCAACAGATGGAAGAGCTCTCTCTCTCTCTCTCTCTCTCCCTCTCTTTCTGTCACTCTGCCTTTCAAATAATTAGGTAAATCTTTAAAGAAGAAAACAGAGAAACAAGTGTTACCAGTTTGTGTGTTCCCCACTATATTTTTATGGTTATTTTACAGTGTGCTCCTTCGGCTCAGGAAAAACAGGTTCCTGCAATCAGTGTGCTGGGTGAGAGCAGCAGCAGCCTCGGCCTCACATGCTGCGTCTCCTGATGGTTACGTGGTTGATTAACACACAGCGTGTGCTGATACTTTGTGTAAGAACACTCCATGATGTTCACACACTGACACAACAGCCCGAGGAAGCGTTTCTCCAACTATGTCCCGACTAAGCAACACATGACAGTACTAAAATCTCTTTGTTTGCTCCTCAAGCATCAGGAAACATTTTGGCGACTTGCTAGGTGAAACAAGACGATGACTTGGGGCCCCTTAGGGCTCCAGGACCAAGAGGCAAACCAAACACCTTCATCACCCACTTACTCTTCTGTCGCTGCTCTCCCGGCCTCACCGTCTGTATCGTTGTTTTGAAGTCACAGCTGGGAACCTTTACATTCTGTTCAGTCTCTTGTTTGTAAGTTGATTTTAAATCCTGGAAATGAATAAGGAACATTATATATCATTTTTAAATTAAGCAAATAAATTTTCACCGTGGAAGATTTAAACAACATGGATCAAACTAAGCTCCCCTGTTCTGAAACCTCTTGATGTTCTCTGCCTCCCTTTAAATTCTCCCCAGCTAAGTAGCCACTGCTATCATTTTGCTGTGCATCCTTCATTTTTTCCATAAATGGAGATGCATTCGCATATATCTGTAGAAATAGAAACTTTTCATTCTTTTTCAATATTTTTAAGTTTTTATTTATTTTGTGAGGCAGAGAGACAGATGTGCCCATTTCCTGGTTCACTCCTCAAATGTCCACAACGGTTAGGGCTGGCCCTGGCTGAAGTCCCAGGCTGAGAATGTAATCCAGGTCTTCTATGTGGGTGGCAGGGACCCAACTACTCGAGCCATTACCGCTGCTTGCCAGGGTCTGCAATAGCAGGAAGCTGGAGTAAGAGCCCGAGCTGGGAATCGAACCCAGGTCCTCCAGTGTGGGATTTGGGCTTCCTCACCAGTATCTAAGTAGTGAGGCCAGATACCCACCTCTATTTCGCATTGTTTTCTTTCTCATGTGGTTGGGATAACACCGTACATAATGTCCTTCAGCTTGGTTTACTTATTTAACACAAGAGACTTCAAAATGTTTGTAGAAAAAAATGAAATTTAGAAATATGCTGGGAGAGGCTGGCCTCATGGTGTAGCTGGTAAAGCTGTTGCCTGCAGTGCCAGCATCCCATATGGCGCTGGTTCAAGTCTCAGCTGCTCCATTTCAGATCCAGCTCCCCGCTAATGCACCTGGGAAAGCAATAGAAGATGCTCCAAATCCTTGGGCCCCTGCACCCACATGAGACATCTGGAAGAAGCTCCTGGCTCCTGGCTTTGGCTGGGCCCAGCCCCAGCAATGCAGCCATTTGTGGAGTGAACCGGCGATGGAAGACCTCTCTCTCTTTCAAATAAATAAATAAGCCGGGCGCAATGGCGCACGCCTGTAGTCCCAGCTACTCGGGAGGCTGAGGCCGGAGGATCGCTTGAGTCCAGGAGTTCTGGGCTGTCGTGCGCTATGCCGATCGGGTGTCCGCACTAAGTTTGGCATCAATATGGTGACCTCCCGGGAGTGGGGGACCACCAGGTTGCCTAAGGAGGGGTGAACCGGCCCAGGTCGGAAACGGAGCAGGTCAAAACTCCTGTGCTAATCAAATAAATAAATAAATAAATAAATAAATCTTTAAAAAAAAAAAAAACTTCATGGAAAATGGAATTAAAGATTTATTTATTTACTTGAAAGACAGAGTTACAGAGAGAGAGAGATCTTCAATCTGCTGGTTCACTCCCCAAATGGCCACAGTGGCCACAGCTGGGCTGATCCAAAGCCAGGAGCCAGGAGCTTCTTCTGGGTCTCCCATGTGGGTGCAGGTGCCCAAGCACTTGAGCTATCTTCTGCTCCTTTCCTAGGCACATGAGCAGGGAGCTGGATCAGAAGTAGAGTACCCAGGACTTGAACCGGCGCCTATTTGGGACATTAGGGCTGCAGGCAAAGGCTTTACCCACTACGCCAGAGCGCTGGTACCCGGAAAATGGAATCAAAAGAAACTTAAAAAAAAAAAAAAAGGCAAGGCAAAGTGACAGAGAAAGAGAGATCTTCTGTCACTTGGTTAATTCCCCAAAAGGTTACAACAGTCAGGGCTGGACCAGGCCAAAGCTAGGAGTCAGAAACTCTATCCTGGTCTCCCACATGGGTGACAGGGGCCCAAGAATGTGGACCATCTTCTGATGTATTCCCAGGTGCATTTGCAGGAAGCTGGGTCAGAAGCAGACTAGCTGGCCTTTAATGAGCCCTCTAATATGGGATGCCAGAGTTGCAAGCAGCATCTTAACCCGCTGTACCATAACACAGGCCCCAAATAATGGCTTTTAAGCATTTTATGTTCCCAGGTAACCTTTTTTTACTCTAGAGTCAGCTCTTCAAAGAGGACAACCCGTGTCATCACCTATTTCCTTGGGGAAAGGCCTGTGGGTCTCCACTACCAGAACCTATTCTTGGGGCTGGAGCTGTGGTGCCGCAGGTTAAGCTGCAGCTTGCGATGCTGGTATCCCATATGAGCACTGATTTGAGTCCCAGCTGTTCCACTTCCTGTTCAGCTCCCTGCTAATGTGCCTGAGAAGGTAGTGCTTGGGCCCCTGCCATCCATGTGGGAGACCTGGATGAAGCTCCTGGCTCCAGTGTGCAAACTGGGCCTGCTCTGGTTGTTGTGGACACTGGGGGAGTGAACCAGCAGATGGAAGATTCCCTCTCTCTCTCTGTAACTCTGCCTTTCAGATAAACAAACAAACCTGTTGTTAGGTAAGGCCTGTTTGGTCCAGCAGGTAAGATGCTACGTGAGATGCTTCCTCCCCTGCTGGAGTGCCTGGGGTTCAGTCCCAGTTCTACTTCCAGTTCCAGTTTCTTACTAATGTGCACCTTGGGAGGCAGCAGGTGGGGGCTCAGAGAATTGGATCCCTGCCATCCCCGGGGGATGAGTTCCAGGCTCCTGGCTTGGACGTGACCCAGCCCCAGCTATTGTAGAAAGTTGGGAAGTGACCCAGGAGATGGAAAATCTCTCTTTTCAAATAAGCTTAAAATAAATTTTAAAATTTAATTAGTGACCCTTTCCTTATTGGAAAACAAAACAAAATGAAAACAAACCAAGGGCTGACGTTGTGGTGCACTGAATTGAGCTGCAGTCTACGACACAGGCATCCTGTATCAGCATCGGCTCGAGTCCCAGCTGCTCTGCTTCTGATCCAGCACCCTGCTCGTGCACCTGGGAAATAGCAGGAGGTGACCCAAGTACTTGGGGCCCTGCCACTCACGTGGGAGACCCAAATGGAATCCCAGGCTCCTGGCTTCTGTCACTGTCATTTGGGGAGTGAACCAACAGATGAAAGGTGTCTCTCTCTCTCTCCCTGTCTCTCCTTCTCTCTGTGTCACTCTGCCTTTCAAATAAATAGAATAAATGTTAAAAAAAAAAAAAAAGAACCCGTGAGGGGGCCAAGGAGGTCCTTGTTGAACCCCTGAGCAGTCTTCAGCAGTGTGGGGTTGGGGACCACACCAGCAGGCTCTGCTTTACTCTCAAGCTCGCTCGTGGCCTTGTGTGGGCTGGAGGATGGAGGATGGAGGCAGGGGGCAGCAGGGAGTGGGAGGAGGCCACGAGCTATCCAGATGGCGCCGATGTGGAGGAAGCGTGAAAGGAGACGCCGGGCTTCCTGGATCGGCGCCAGCGAGGGGCTTGGGTCCAGGCTTCCAAAGGCCAGACCTCAGGTTCTGAGTCATGCAGAAGACAGGGTTGGGAACTCTGGTAGATGCGTGGGGGGCAGGCCCCGGGCCACACAGTGGCACCTGGGCCCCTGGGGGCCGGGCCAAGAGCAGCTGCCATCATGGGGCTGGGGGGGCAGAGGGGGAGGAGGGCAGTTAGGAGCCCTACGGAGAGGCCCACGAGAACTCTCCAGGGACGGAGGAAGACTGCCGTGCAGCAAACGACCTCAGGCTTGGCGCGCAGTCATCCTCTCAGGAATCAGGAACTCAGGCCATGCAGTGGTCTGAGTCAAGGTGTCAGTCAGGGTTGTGGACAACACCAGGTGTCACAGGGACTGGGGCCTCTGCTCCCAGGAACCAACGCTGTCGCTCACTCTCTGTCACTCTGACAAACCATCCAAGGGTTCACTCCCCAAATGCCCTTGACAGCCAGGGCCAGGCCAGGAGGCAGGAAAGCAACCCAGGTCTCCCGTGAGAGTGGCAGGGACCCCAAGGGCTTGCGCCATCCATCACCTGCTGTCTCGCAGGGTGTGCGTTAGCAGGACGCTGGAAGTGGAAACAGAGCTGGGCCTTGATCCCAGGGCATCCCAAGGGGTGCCTTAGCCTCTGCTGAACTCCCATCCCTCGTGCTCCTTTAAGCTTTGCATCCAAGGTGAGTGGCTCACTGACCTCGCACTGGTCCCAGCCCCAAGGTGAGCAGGGGGCCCAGCCGAGGCCCTGGAGCACGCAGGGAAAGTCGTCGTCCGAGGTAGTGCAGCCTGGCTGTCACGTCCTCAAGGTCAGGGCCCCCGTGGGATTTGAACCCAGGCCTCCTGCGCAGCCTAGGCCGCCCCCTGAGCACCTTGATCTCTGGGTCCACAGTCTCATAGTCGGGCAGCTGGCCCGCCCTACACGCAGTTACCCAGCACCTGTGCGTCCTCAGACACCTGGAAGCTGGGCAAACAGGAGGATCCCCACCCCCTCCCCCACCCCCAGGGAGGTGAGCGTTCAGTGCACAGGCTCGGTAAACAGTGCACAGGCGCTAAGTGTGGCTGGCCCAGGCCGTGCTAACGCTAATGTGGATTCTCATTAGCTTCCCGGCGAGCAGATTTCAGCCCTTCCTTCCTCTGGGGCCGGCCCGTGCCTGCTGAAGGCACAGCTGAGGCTGGGATTGGAGAAGGCCAGCGGCTGGAGGGGGTAAACCCCGTCTCACCTGGCTCCGCTCAAGCCCCAGGCTGCAGGTCTGCGCCGCACTGTGGACCGACAAGCCCCAACGAACCAGGGCACCCAAAGAAGTAAGACGGCGTCTGAAAGAAATGAGGCATCAAGTCAGAAACCATGTGGCTGGGACCCGAATCAGGCACTCTGGCTTCTTCCTACGCACACGCCCTCCCTCAGCCTCCACTGTCCCCCGCTTCCAGGGGGCCGCGGCATCCACACCCAGGCTGTGTGCAGGGCTGGTCAAGCCCGCTGGGTCCCGAGCCGCCACTCCACGAGCCAGGTGACCTTGGGCTGCCCTCCATGCCTGAGTGTCCACATCTCCAGAGTGAGGAGGGCATGATGATAGAACCTTTGTAGGGCTGTTTAAATCGCGGAGTAGCTCTTAAGTAGTTCCCACAACATGAGAAGCACTGTTAGCAAATAAGAGACGGGAGCCGTGCCTTGGGCCTGGCAGTTAAGCTGCTGGTTAAGGCCAGCATTGGAGTGCCTGGGGGCTACGTGGCTCCGGTTCCTGACTCCAGCTTCCTGTCAGTGCAGACCCCTGGGAGGCAGCAATGACTTAAGTAATCAGGATTCTGCCACACACACACATGGGCGATCTCCTGAGTTCTTGGTTCCTGGCTTCGGTCCAGCCCAGCCCCAGCTGTTGCAGGCGCGCTCTCTCTCCCTCTTTCATCACGTCTCTCTATCTGCTTCTCTGCCTGGGAAGTAAATAAGTAAAAAAAGAGAAAAGGAGCACTCCCAGAGGCGCAGGCCCGAGCCCGCGGTCTTTTATTTATTTATTTTTAAACTTTTATTTAATGAATATTAATTTCCAAAGTACAGCTTATGGATTACAATGGCTCCCCGCTCCCATAACTTCCCTCCTACCCACAACCCTCCCCTTTCCTGCTCCCTCTCCCATTCCATTCACATCAAGATTCATTTTCAATTCTCTTTAAATACAGAAGATCAATTTAGTATAAATTAAGTAAAGATTTCAATAGTTTGCCCCCACCTAGCAACACAAAGTGAAAAAATACTGTTGGAGTACTAGTTATAGCATTAAATAACAGTTGACAGCACATTAAAGACAGAGATCCTACATGATATTTTTTTAAAAATTGATTACTTTTGTATGCAATTTCCAATTTAACACCAGTTTTTTTTTTTCATTTTCAATTATCTTTATATACAGAAGATCGATTCAGTATATACTAAGTAAAGATTTCATCAGTTTGCACCCACACAGAAACACGAAGTGTAAAAATACTGTTTTAGTACTAGTTATAGCATCACTTCACATTGGACAACACATTAAGGACAGATCCCACATGAGACATAAGTACACAGTGACTCCTGTTGTTGATTTAACAATTTGACACTCTTGTTTATGGCGTCAGTAATCTCCCTAGGCTCTAGTCATGAGTTGCCAAGGCTATGGAAGCCTTTAGGGTTCGCCAACTTTGATCTTATTCTGATAGGGTCATAGTCAAAGTGGAAGTTCTCTCCTCCCTTCAGAGAAAAGTACCTCCTTCTTTGATGGCCCTGTTCTTTCCACTGGGATCTCACACGCAGAGATCTTTCATTTAGGTCTTCCTTTTTTTTTTTTTCCCCAGATTGTCTTGGCTTTCCATGCCTACAATACTCTCATGGGCTCTTCAGCCAGATCCGAATGCCTTAAGGGCTGATTCTGAGGCCAGAGTGCTATTTAGGACATCTGCCATTCTATGAGTCTGCTGTGTATCCCACTTCCCATGTTGGATCGCTTTTTCCCTTTATGATTCTATCAGTTAGTATTAGCAGACACTAGTCTTGTTTGTGTGATCCCTTTGACTCTTAGACCTATCAGAGTGATCAATTGTGAACTGAAATTCATCACTTGGACTAGTGAGATGGCATTGTATTTTTAGTATTTTGTAGTTTTTGTTGTTCTAGTACTAATGGTTGAACTCTGTAGTTAATACACAATTATTCTTAGGTGTTTAAATTTTAACTGAAAAGTGATCCCTGTTAAATATAAGAGTGGGAAAAAGAGAGGGAGGAGATGTACAATTTGGGACATGCTCAATTGGACTTGCCCCAAATGGTGGAGTTAGAAACATGCCAGGGGATTCCAATACAATCCAATACAATATTTATTTAGTTTTATTTATTTATTTATTTTTGACAGGCAGAATTAGACAGTGAGAGAGAGACAGAAAGGTCTTCCTTCCATTGGTTCACCCTCCAAATGGCTACTACGCTGATCCAAAGCCAGGAGCCAGGTGCTTCTCCTGGTCGCCCATAGGGTGCAGGGCCCAAGGTCCTGGGCCATCCTCCACTGCCTTCCCGGGCCACAGCAGAGAGCTGGACTGGAAGAGGAGCAATGGGGACAGAATCCAGCGCCCCAACCGGGACTAGAACCCGGGGTGCCGGCGCTGCAGGCGGAAGATTAGCCAAGTGAGCCGCGGTGCCGGCCCGAGCCCCCGGTCTTGAGCCAGGACCCCACGGTGGAGCGTGCAGCCTGATCTGCTGGGGGGAGCAGCAGGAAGCACCGCATTGGCAGAAGGTTCTTTTGAAAGGTTAGCAGTCAGCGTTGATGACAGGGCCGTGCGGGCGTGGTCCAGGTGCCTCCTCTTTGTACAGGAGCCGGTACAGACTGAGACTTCCTTACGCAAACTGCTCAGGACTAGAAGTGGTTCTGGTTTCAGATTTATTTTTGTATTATGGAATATTTGCACACACATAATGAGGTATCTTGGGAATGCGGCCCAAGTCTAAGCATAAATTTCATTTATGTTTCCTTTACACCTTTGCACACAGATCCTGACGTACAATCTGTGTAGTGCACCTGGGTTTTGACTGGGTCCCATCGGGTGACATCAGGTGTGGAATTTTCCACTTGCGGTGTCTCGTGGGTGCTTGGGAACCTTCCGATTCTAGTGCACGTCACATGTGGGATTTGGGGTTTTTAACCTATCATACGTATCAAGGATCTTAAAAATATTCGTAGCCCCGGCCGGCGCCGTGGCTTAACAGGCTAATCCTCCGCCTTGCGGCACCGGCACACCGGGTTCTAGTCCCGGTTGGGGTGCCGGATTCTATCCTGGTTGCCCCTCTTCCAGGCCAGCTCTCTGCTATGGCCCGGGAAGGCAGTGGTGGATGGCCCAAGTGCTTGGGCCCTGCACCCGTATGGGAGACCAGGAAAAGCACCTGGCTACTGGCTTCGGATCAGCAAGATGCGCTGGCCGCAGCGGCCATTGGAGGGTGAACCAACAGCAAAGGAAGACCTTTCTCTCTGTCTCTCTCACTATCCACTCTGCCTGTCAAAATAAAGAAAAAGAAAAAAAAAATATTTGTAGCCCTACCCCCGTGAGTCTCCTTTGTGAATGTCCTGGGAAATGATTTGAGATTCAGACAAAGGTTGATGTAACAAGATGTTAAACAGCTTTTATACAAGTTTCAAAAAAATTAAGAAAAATGGTGGTGCATGCCAGTAAGAAAATGGCAAAAGCCCTACATAAATAAAGATGAAATGATGGAACCTGCATGAAAAGAATTCTCATAGCACCATTAACAACCACAGTCAGGGGGCTGGCACTGTGGCATAATGGGTAAAGCTGCCGCCTACAGTGCCAGCATCCCATATGGGCACCAGTTTGAGTCCCGGCTGCTCCATTTCTGATCTAGCTCTCTGCTATGGCCTGGGAAAGCAGTGGAAGATGGCCCAAGTCCTTGGGCCCCTGCGCCTGCGTGTAAGACCTGGAAGAAGCTCCTGACTCCTGGCTTCGGATTGGCGCAGCTCTGGCTGTTGTGGCCAACTGGGGAGTGAACCAGCAAATGGAAGACCTCTCTCTCTCTCTGCCTCTCCTTCTCTTTCTGTGTTACTCTTTCAAATAAATAAATAAATCTTTAAAAAAAAAAAAACATGGTTAGAACTTTAAATGCCATGAAAATAGCTCACACTGTCACACTGTGTTTTGTTAAGTTTAAAAGGAACATGCTGGGGCCAGTGCCATGGCACAGTAGATTAATCCTCCACCTACATGCTGGCATCACATATGGGTGCCGGTTCTAGTCCCGGTTGCTCCTCTTCCGATCCAACTCTCTGCTATGACCTGGGAAAGCAGTAGAGGATGGCCCAGGTCCTTGGGCCCCTGCACCTGCACGGGAGACCCAGAGGAAGCTCCTGGCTCCTGGCTTCGGATCGGCGCAGCTCCGGCCGTTGCGGCCATCTGGGGAGTGAACCAGTGGAAGGAAGACGTCTCTCTCTGTCTCTCCCTCTCACTGTCTTTAACTCTGCCTCTCAAATAAATAAATAAAATCTTAAAATAAAAGGAACATGCGCCATCATTTATAATGCCTGGGCCCTGTCAACATACACAGAAAGCAAACACAGAGTTTTACCAAAGTATTTCATATTGATGATTACTAAGTTGAGGACATCTGGGAGATTTTTAATTTCGTCTTTATATTCTTTATATATTTTTCCAGAAAATTTTCTGGGAGCTTTTTATTTTTCATTTTTTAAAAGATATACTTCTTTATTTGAGAGTCAAAGAGAGAGAGAGAGAGAAAGAGAGAGATTCTATCCACTGGTTTACTCCCCAGATGGCTGCAAGGCCAGGGCTGAGCCAGGAGCTTCATCCAGGTCTCCCACGTGGGTGCAGAGCCCAAGCACTTGGGCCATCTTCTGCTGCTTTCCCAGGTGCATTAGCAGGGAGCTTGGTTGGAAGTGGAGCAGCAGAGACCCAAACCAGCGCCCATATGGGATGCCTGTATCACACATGGAGGCTCAGCCCGCTGTGCCACAGCATCAGCCCCTGGGAGTCTTTTTTAATCAGAAAAAACTGACTTGGCTTCCTGTTGTTTCCAGTGCACAAATGCTGGAGTTGTGACAGCCGAGTTCTGCCTGCATCCACCTACGGAGAGCCTCAGACAGGTCGGCCTCCTAGGCGGACACTCCCTGCGGTCACCAGGAAGATGAGAGGGACACTGACTCTGGACAGCTCTGGGATGAGGAATGAAGAGCCAGCAGCTGGTGCCCTGTCGGACGCGGCGGGCTCCGGACAGTGCTGCCACCGTGCGGCACCCTGAGGGACTGTAGCTGGCAAGGTCCCGCTCCCCTCAGGGTGTCAGACTCAACCCTCTGCTCCCGCAGTGTGTGTTTGTTTTTAAGATTTATTTGTTTATTTGACAAGCAGAGATAGAGAAAGAGAAAAGTCTTCTGTCTGCTGGTTCACTCCCCAAATGGCCACAACACCCGGAGCCGAGCCAAATTGAAGCCGGGAGTCAGGAGCTCCTCCCCGTCTCCCATGCGGGTGCAAGGCCCAAGCACTTGGGCCATCCTCCACTGCCTTCTCAGGTACAGCAGAGAGCTGGATCAGATGAGGAGCAGTGGGGACATGTGGGATGCCGGCGCTGCAGGTGGAGGCTTAGCCTACTGCGCCATAGCACTGGCCCCTCAAACACATGATGTTTAATGAGTACGTGGATGGTGTTCTGTTCTACAATAATCACAGCCAGCACTTCTGTGGCACTTACTGTGAACCAAAACTACAGTGCCTTTACCAGTGCCAATTCGCAAGCTCCTCATCACAGCCCTCTCAGAGGACGCAGTCATTGTCCCCATTTTATAGATGTGGAAGCTGAGGCTCAGAGGGGTGAAGTCACTTGTTCGTGGATTGAGGCTGAGATTTAATCTCAAGCCATCTGGTTCCAGAACGGGGAAATAAGTGCTAAGAAGGAAAAGGACAGGCCACCCTGAGAGAAAATGAAGTGTGTCTAGGTTTAGTGTAGCTGGGGGTGTCTGGTCCTCCTGATGTGTGAACGGTGAGTCACAGCGAGCTAGACCAGGGAGGGTGGACAGAGGCCGCCTGTTCCGCATTGCTCCTGCCTTACTATGCTGACAGCACCCAAGCAGCCTGATTTCTGATTCTTTTGAAACTTGAAGAGAAGGGGGAATATTAAATTAATTTCACGGGGCCGGTGCTGTGGCGTAGTGGGTAAAGACACCGCCTGCAGTGCTGGCATCCCATATGGGCACCAGTTCGAGTCCCAGCTGCTCCACTTCCAATCCAGCTCTCTGCTATGACCTGGGAAAGCAGTAGAAGGTGGCCCAAGCCTTAAGCCCCCGCACCCATGTGGAAGACCCGGAAGAAGCTACTGGCTCCTGGTTTCAGATCAGCACAGCTCCAGCCTTTTCAGCCATTTGGGAATTGAACCAGTGGATGGAAGACACCCCCGCGCCCCTGCTGCTGCCTCTCCTTCTCTCTGTATAACTCTTTCAAATAAATTAATCTTTTAAAAAAATTAATTTCATCTAGAATCCTACAATTTTCTTTCCTCTTTTTGTCTCCTTACAACTTGTGTCTATCTATCTATCATCCACCTTTTTTAAAATTTTGTTTAAAAGGCATAGAAACAGAGAGAGAGAGAGAGAGATCTTCTGCTTGCTAGTTCACTCTGCAAATGCCTGCTACAACAAGAACTGGACCAGACTGAAGCCAGAAGCCTGGAACTCCATCTGGGTCTCCGGGGGGGGGGGGGGGGGCAGGGACCCAAGTATGTGAGCCACCATGTGCTGCCTCCCAGGAGCAGAGAGCTGTGGGAAGCAGAGCAGCTAGGACTCACACCAGGCGCTCCAAGATGGGATGCAGGCATCGCAAGCTGCAGCTTGACCCATTATGCGGGACACCTGCCCCATACACAACATTTTAATAGATCATTTTTACTTGAGAGTGAGTGAGAGAGAAACTCCCATCTGCTGACTCACTCCCCAAATGCCTCCAATAGCCAAAGCCATGAACTGGAACGCAATCCTGGTTTCCTGTGTGGGTGGCAGGGACCCAACTGCTTGAGCCATCAGCTGCTACCTCCCAGGGTCTGCATCAGCAGGAGCTGGAGTCAGGAGCCAGAGCTGGGAATCAAACCCGGGTACCATCCGATATGGGATGCAGGTATCTTAGCCGGTGTCCTAACCAATATCTGCACTCTTAACCTTAGAACAGGTGCAGCATTCATTCTTGTATTTCAGTGTTATTTTCCTCCCTTTCCCCTACTTGACTCAGCCATGCACTGTCCATTTCCCCAAGATTCATGTTTCCAAATGGCAGAAGCTTTCGGATTTCCTTTCATCCAGGAACCCTGTAATAGTGCAGTCTTATGTAGAACCATGATATTCAAGGAAATAACTGACTTAAAAAAAAAAAAAGAAAGAAAGAAAAGAAAGAAACCAAACCCTTATTTTCGGAATCACAGGCTGGCATTCACTGACGGTGAATGCCATCAGCCAGCGCACCGGGGCGTTCAGTGAAGTCAAGCCTGGAGCCCCCTTGAGGCACAGCAGGAAAGGACATCCCAGACAGGGAGCTGTCCCCCATGCCCCACCCCCAGGGCAGGCCCAGAACTCAGATCTGCCAACTCCAGGAGTCTGGCATGTAGGCTCTTCTCCCTGTGCTCACTTGGGATTCCCAGGCCATTCGAGGAGCTCCCCTACTGCAAACTGACGAGGGGGAGGAAGGGTGACTGGGGATCCCATCTGCCTGGACCCCTACTTTGGGTGATGACCTTAAACAGAATCAGCTATTGTTTCTGTCATCTGCAGTGCAGAGGCCGGGGTTGTGTCCCCATCTCCCTGCCTGATCTCTCTCTCTCCCTCCCTCTCTCTCTCTCTCTCCTGCAGTCCCATTCATGCAAGCTGTGAGCAAGCTTGAGGATGGGACGTGTGCTCTGGGCAGAGGCCCCCTGCTGGCTGATAGAAGAGCAGTGTAGGTCGCTCGTTGTGACGGAGTTGAATATAGCCTCAGTGTAGGTCCTTGTCACTAAGGTGACATGCAGGCAGCCGTTGGAAATCAATACATCAGAGCTTTGCCATACACAGCTAAAGACCAAACCAAAAACAAGTTTTTGATAGCACAAAAATAAAGCAATGGTTGCAAACATCAGGATGCTCAAATTCCTCCAGAAGAAACCAACGGCAAATGGTTAGGACAGAGCTGTTTGGTGAGAAGTAGAAATGTTACGGGATCCTCCGCAAGTCTGTCAATGATTTATTCATGACTTGTAGAGTGAAAACTGAAGTGAAATCTGAGAATTCGGGAGTCAGAAAAAAAAAGTCTCATCAAATCCGGGCCAGCTTCTCCTAACCATCTGCCTGTCACTTGGCACTGCCAACACAGACCTAGCGGGCCGAGTCAGGCCGGGCTCTTCAGGTCTACCTGCCCACCTCCTCCCCAGCAGCCACCCTGCTCTGCTTGTATTTCTTGGTGCACAGCGCCCCCTACATGCCACAGGCAGAGTCTTCCTCATGGAAACAGGTGGTCTCTGATGTTGGCTGGTGGAGAGCAAGTCATCAACAGATCCCCTTTCCACAGAATTGTCATTCAGGCTCACTCTGTAAGTTGCTCCCAGGCTTTTAGAAAAAAAAATTATTTAATTTATTTGAAAGCGAGAAAGCCACAGATCTCTCATTCACTGGCTTACTCCCCAAATGCATGCAACAGCTGGGCCTGGGGCCAGGCTGAAGCCAGGAGAGGGAACTCCATCCAGGCCTCCCATGGGGGTAGCAAGGACCCAACTACTTGGGCGCCATCAGCTGCCTCCCAGGTGTGCAGTGGCAGGAAGATGGAATTGGGAGCTGATGGGACTCAACCCAGGCTCGGATATGGGCTGCGTGTGTCCCGAGTGGTGTCTCTACCCCAAACACCCGCTGCTCGCCTAGATTTTGTTTTGGTAAAACAGCTCCATCATTTTCCTCAACAACCTACAAAGGCATCCATGTCTATAAGCAGAAGTTCAAAGTAAGTACATAGTTGTGTGTGTGTGGGGGGGTGTTAGCAACAATATATACTTTTTTAAATAAAGATTTATTTATTTATTTATTTGAAAGGCAGAGTTACAGAGAGGCAGAGGCAGAGGCAGGGGGGTGGTCTTCCATCCACTGGTTCACTCCCCAGATGACTGCAAGGGCTGGAGCTGCATCGAATCAAAGCCAGGAGCCAGGAGCTTCCTCGGGGTCTCCCACAGGGGTGCAGGGGCCCAAGGACTTGGGCCATCTTTTCCTGCTTTCCCAGGTCATAGCAGAGAGCTGGATTGGAAGTGGAGTAGCCAGGACTTGAACTGGTGCCCATATGGGATGCCAGCACTGCAGGCGGCGGCTTTACTCACTGTGCCACTGTGCCGGCCTCTCCATGGACTTTTTGAAATACCCTTGAATGCCTTGATGTGCTCTATGATCCACTGAGGGGTGGTGAACATATTCTGAGTTCTATTTGTTTACTGTTTTATAAAATACAACATACTAGCACAGCAGTATTTTAATTCAGTCAACAAAAACTTGTGAAGCACTTTCTATGAACTAACAAAACAGACAAAACCCACCCTGTCTACAGTGATGGAGGACATTTAATAGGTACAATAAATAGCACCACTGTTGATAGTAAGTACCGGGAAATACACCCCAGGAGAGAGAGGGATGTGTGTGTGTGGCGGTGGCACAGGGGATGGGGGTTGTTGCCATTTGAAATCAGAGTGTACGGTAAGGGAGCCATCCTGTGGACACCTGGGGAAAGCTGTTCCAGGCAGAGAAATGGGCTGAGCTTTGGGAGTGGGGAGCCGCAGCAAGGCCACCGTGGCTGAGATGGAGTGAGGTCAGCAGGGGAGAGGCCTGCTGGCCATCTTGGGCACGTGGGCTTGTATTGAGAGGGACATGGGATCCAAGTGGAGGGACACTGTCCAGGGTGTGCCCCTTCAAGTGTCTCACTCACATGCACAGTGGATGGACTGTGCAGCGGTGGGTGTTTGGCCTCATGGTTCAGAGGCCAGTTAGACACTTGCATCCCATACTGGAGTGCCGGAATTCAATTCCTGGCTCTGGCTCCCAGTTCCAGCTTCCTGCCCGTGCAGACCCTGGGAGGCAGCAGGTGATGGCTCAAGCAGTTGGGTCCCTGCCACCCTTGTGAGAGAGCTGGGTTGAGTTCTTGGCTCTCAGCTTCAGCCTGACCCAGTCCTGGCCGTTGTGGACATTTGGGGAGTGAACCAGTGGACAGGAACCTTCAAGTAAGTAAAACATAGTCAAGTTTGGAGACTACGGATCTGCAGAACACACTTCCTAACGAGCCTGCTGTTTCCTTTCTCTGAGACTTCAGTTGGTAGCATGTGGGCTGTCTTCCAAGAGAAACAGAACTTTCACAGGCAGAATCATGGCACACCTTCTCAGACAAAGGGACATCGCTGTGCTCCACCACAGCATGGCAAACCAAGGGAACGAGAGTTAGGGCCCAGTGCAATGGCCAACATTGCAGTCCTGTTTTCACTGGCATTTGTCGAAGTTCTAATTCTTTACTACATTTTCAATTCAAGATGCTTTAGTCTTAAATGGTTCATTTATCACACCCTAGAAATGTCAGCTATGTCTGATAGCTCCATCCATGAATGTACACAGAGACCTGAAGTAAGGTCCCCCAGCCCCGCCCTGGTGAGGCCAAGTCTGGGACTCTCAGAGCCCAGACCTCACGCTTGCTTCTGTCCCTGTGCCAACCTGGCATGCATTGAGTCCCTACAGGAGAGCCGCCTGCCTTGTAGCTGTGTGACACCTGACAGATTCCACTGGATCACACAGCTGGGGGCAGCGTGGATTCCTCTGTACACAGACTGTCTTGCTGTGCTCACTGCCTTGCCTTAGATGTGGTCTCCAGTGCCTCAGCTGCTAGTGTTTGATTTGACCCTGACAACCCTAGTGAGACCAGGGAACGGATGCTCAGAAAGCTTATGGGGCCTGAGGAAACACCATTGGGAAGTAGGCAGATCGGCAATCACACCAACTGGTGACTTGAAGGCCCTTGGGACCAATATTCCAGGGAAAATGGAAGTCACCGGGCTGGCATGGCATAGCGGGTAAAGCCATGGCCTATGACCCAGCATCCCATATGGGAAAAGAGATTTTATTTATTTATTTGAGAGGTAGAGTTATAGACAGTGAAAGGGAGCAAGGTCTTCCATCCACTGGTTCACTCCCCAGATGGCTGCAACAGCTGGAGCTGCGCTGATCTGAAGCCAGGAGCCAGGAGCTTCTTCCAGGTCTCCCACATGGGTGCAGGGGCCCAAGCACGTGGGCCATCTTCTACTGCTTTCCCAGGCCACAGCAGAGAGCTGGATTGGAAGAGGAGCAGCCGAGACTCGAACCGGTACCCCTATGGGATGCAGGTACCGCAGGCAGAGGATTAATCTGTGCCACAGCACCGGCCTTATAATGGAAGATTTTAACACCCTCTCTTAGCACTTCATAGAAATAAACAAAATCCAACCAGCTAGCCTAATTGATATGATACAACACAGTCACCCAGCCATTTGGAACAGATACTCTTCTCAACTGTCCACAGGACATTCACCAAGACAGACCATAAACGGGGTCAGAACACTATCTCTCTCTCTCTTTTTTTAAATTTATTTATTTATTTGAAAGTCTGAGTTACACAGACAGAGGAGAGGGAGAGAGAGGTGGAGAGAGAGAGAGGTCTTCCATCCGCTGGTCTACTCCCCAATTGGCCACAATGGCCGGAGCTGAGCTGATCTGAACTCAGGAGCCGGAAGCCTCTTCCAGGTTTCCAGCGTGGGTGCAGGGGCCCAAGGACCTGGGCCATCTTCTACTGCTTTCCCAGGCCATAGCAGAGAGCTGGATCAGAAGAGCTGGATCAGAAGTGGGACAGCCGGGACTTGAACCCGCACCCATATGGTGCTATGCCGCAGCACTGGCACCCAAAACACTATCTCAATAAAACCAAGTACTGACATTTTCTTACCTCAGTGGAATTAAAGTATAACTCAAGTCATAATGAGACATTTAGGGCAAAAAAAACCCCAAGTTTTGTTAATCAAACAACAGCAGATACTCAATGAGGAAACTAAGAAATATTTAAGAGCTGAATCATAATGAAAACATAACACATTAAAATTTTCAAGTTGTAGCTAAAGTAGTGCTTAACAGGAAATTTATAGCCTTACACACATATTTATATGAGAAAAATCATTGATCTAAGACCTGCCTTAAAAAGCTAAAGAAGGGGCCAGCGTTGTGTAGGTTGTCTCCACCTCCAGTGCCAGTATCCCATACGGACGCTGGGTCAAGTCCTGGCTGCTCCAGTTCCAATCCAGCTCCCTGCTAATGTGCTTGGAAAAGCAGTGGAAAACGGCCCAAGTCCTTGGGCCCCTGCATCCCCACAAGAGATGTGGAAGAAGCTCCTGGCTTTGGCCTGGCCCAGCACTGGCCACTGTGGCCATCTGGAGAGTGAAACAGTGGATGGAAGATCTCTCCCTCTCTATAACTGACTTTCAAAATAAATCAATCTTTTAAAAGCCAGCTAACGAAAAAAAGCAAGTGAAAAGGCAAGTGAAAGAAAGGAAATAGAGGTGAAATAGAAAACAATTGAGAAAAATAAAATCTTAAGCTGAGTTTTTAAAAATCAGATCAACAAAACTGATGAACTCTGAGTCAGACCGAGTAGGATAGACAACAAGTATCAAATAAAAAAAAAAAAAAAAGTAGGGCCAGGGCTAGCACTGTGGCGAAATGGGTTAAGTCACCACCTACAATGCCGGCATCCCATATGGGCACAGGTTCAAGTCCTGGCTGCTCCACTTCCAATCCAGCTCTCTGCTATCGCCTGGGAAAGCAATGGAAGATGGCCCAAGTCCTCGGACCCCTGCACCTACCTGTGAGACCCGGAAGAAGCTCCTGGCTTCAGCTTTGTTCAGCCCAGGCTGTTGCAGCCATTTAGAGAGAGAACCAGCAGTGGAAGTTTTTTTTTTTTTTTTGACAGGCAGAGTGGACAGTGAGAGAGAGAAAGGTCATCCTTTTCCATTGGTTCAACCCCAGTGGCTGCTGTGGCCGGTGCACCGTGCTGATCCAAAGCCAGGAGCCAGGGGCTTCTCCTGGTCTCCCATGGGTGCAGGGCCCAAGGACTTGGGCCATCCTCCACTGCCTTCCTGGGCCATAGCAGAGAGCTGGCCTGGAAGAGGAGCAACCGGGACAGAATCTGGCGCCCCAACTGGGACTAGAATCTGGGGTGCCAGCGCTGCAGGTGGAGGATTAGTCTACTGAGCCTGCACCATAGTGCCGGCGCCAGTAAAATGTTAAAAAAAAAAAAAAAAAAAAAAGGTGAGGGCCAGCCCTGTGGCAGTGATTTCCCCTGCAATGCTGGCATCTCTACCAGAGCACCGCAGTCCCAGCTGCTCCACTTCCCATCCAGCTTCCTCATGTGTCTGGGAAGGTAGCAGAATTAGTCCAAGTAATTGGGCCCCTGCCATCTATGTGGGAGACCCAAATGGCTACTGGCTCTGGCCTAGACCAGTCCTGGCCACTGGGTCCATTTGGTGAGTGAATCAGTGGTTGGAAGATGTCAATTACTGCCTTTCAGATAAAGGAATATTTTTTAAAATAGAAGGAAGTTTTCAACACAGCTGTGACAGACATTAGAAGGGTAAGAAGCAATTATTGTGGAGGCCAGCGCTATGGCATTGTGGGTAAAGACACCACCTGCAGTGCCGGCATCCCATATGGGTGCTGGTTCGAGTACCAGCTGGTCCACTTCTGATCCAGCTCTCCGATATGGCCTGGGAAAGCAGCGGAAGATGGCCCAAGTCCTTGGGCCCATGTACCATCATGGGAGATCCAGAGGAAGCTCCTGGCTCCTGGCTTTGGATTGGCACAGCTCCAGCCTCTGTGGCCATCTGGGGAGTGAACCAGCAGATGGAAGACCTCTCTCTCTTTCTGTCTCTGCCTCTCTTTAACTCTGCATTTAAAATAAATAAACTTAAAAAAAAAAAAAAAGTTATTGCTGTGGATAACTCTGTCTACGAACCTGACTACTAGGGGTCAAATGGATAAATTCTTTGAAAATATAACTTACCTAAATGACACAGTATGAAACCAAAAATCTGAATAGCTCTATATTTATTAATATAAAAAACCTCACAAAGAAAACGTCAGGGCCAAATGGTCTCACACACACTAATACCACACATGCAATAACGAAAAGGGAGTTAGAATTGAGTTATTAAAAAGTTAGTTTTATTAACAATAGGAATATTGGCTGAGAGTCCACGTTAGGCAGGTTCTAAGTGACAGACTATAAAAAAACAGGAAGCCAGCTCGGGTCCAGTTCATTTCTTCTTCCCTTTCACAGGTTTGGCAAATAAAGCTGGGTCGATCTGCTCCCTCGCCAGTCCTCTGACAGAGAAGAGCCTCGACGCCCGCTCCTGCAGAGTGCCCCCACATTTCAGTCCCAAGGCCAGCAGTCCACACTTGAGCCTCTCCAAACCCAGCGACTCCAGTTCTGCCACAGAGCTGAAGGCCAATAAATCTATAGTTTCCTGACCAAGAACCTGAGGGAAAAAAAAAAAAAAGAAGACATTTCATTTAATCCGCCACATCTTGCTATGAATTTTAAGAATCATCTAGATCTAATTCCGTATACATTCTTTTTAGTTTTTAAAGATTTATTTATTTGTTTTTTAAAAAGATTTATTTATTTGAGAGGTAGAGTTACAGACACAGTGAGAGGGAGACAGAGAGAAACGTCTTCCATCCATTGGTTCACTCCCCAAATGGCCACAGTGGCTGGAGCTGCACTGATCCAAAGCCAGGAGCCAGAAGCTTCCTTGGGGTCCTCGCACACAGGCACAGGGACCCAAGTACTTGGGCCATCTTTCACTGCTTTCCCAGGCCATAGCAGAGAGCTAGATCAGAAATGGAGCAGCCAGGACTCAAACCGGTGCCCATATGGGATGCTGGCACAGCAGGCGGTGGCTTTACCCTCTATACCACAATGCTGGCCCCATCTGTATACATTCTCAACGCAATTAATAAAATTGTTCATCTATATTTTCAGAAACAAGTATTAAGGATAGTAACAGAAGTTTAGAATCCCTGAACAGATTCTTAGTGTTGCTTTTTCCCTTTTATGATTTTTCCAATAAAAATCCAAACAGTAAAATACAACCACAGAAAAGAACAGGCACCTTTATTAAAAAGCTTAATTTTAATGAGATTCCCATGTCTCTGAATCTATTAATTCCACAATCCTAATGCTTTCTATTCTAATTGAATAATTAAGACTGTCAGAATTCCCACTTATATAATTCAACCAATTCAAATGCTATTCAATAGAAATGCTATTCAACTGTTCTATCCACCAATCCCCTTTATAGACTTTAAGTCAAAATTAATACTTCTGGTGCTGGGGCACGGTAGGTTAAACTTCCGCCTGTGGCTCTGGCATCCTGTGTGAGTGCTGGTCGAGTTGAGTTCCAGCTGCTTCACTTCAGTTCAGTTCCCTGCTGATGGCCTGGGAAAACAGTGGAAGATGGCCCAAGTGCTTGGGCCCCTGCACCCATGTGGGAGACCTGGAAGAAGCTCCTGGTTCTGGATTGGCTCAGCTTTGGCCATTGCAGCCATCTGGGGAGCAAACCAGCGAATGGAAGACCTCTCTCTCTGCCTCTGCCTCTCTGTAAATCTGCCTTTCAAATAAATAAATGAATATTTTTAAAAAAATTAAATACTTCTAATAATGGATGTACTGCAAAGAATGAAAATGTTTACTTCTAATTGTTTTAATGTATTCAAAGAACAGTAACTTTGTTACCTCCAAAAATATTAAAGTGCTTTGAGGACAGACTCACTCTCAAGTTGATCTTTGTTTTTTTAAAAAAGCTATTTTGTTAGATTTCTGGAGTGAACCTTGACTTATTTATGGCCAAAATCTAAAATGTCATGTACATGACTTTGGAGACCTGAACCAGCAGCTCTTAGTACAACACCAAGCCCAAAATTTCCATGAGTAACACTGAAAATCAAATCAGCTGGGGCCGGCACTATTGTGTAGCAGATTAGGTCACCGCCCGCGGCCCCAGCATCCCATATGGGCACCTGTTCCTGTCTCAGTCCCAGCTACTCCACTCCAATTCAGTTGCCTGCTAATGTGCCTGGGAAAGCAGCAGAGGTTGGCCCAGTGTGTGGGTCCCTGCACCCATGCAGGAGACCTGCAAGAAGCTCCTGGCTCCGGCATTGTGGCCATCTGGGGAGAGAACTGGCACATAAAAGATCACTGTCTCCCCCACCCTCTCTGTAACTCTGCTTTTCAAATAAATAAATACAATCTTTTTTAAACAAATCAAACCAGCTTTTATTCTAACTATTCCTTCACTCATTTTTCCAAGACTTGAGTGAAATAAAGCCCTTATCATCTACATCTAAGATAAAAATCACCCCCTTACAACTCCAGAGATGGTGTGAAGATCAAATTAGAGTCCCTAGCAAAAAAAGATCCATATCCTCCCCAGAAAGGGCTATCTATACATTCTGCTGATTCACCAGGGTCAGGGGAAGGTGTTGGTTAAATAAATGGTAGACTTTGTGTTTATCAAAGGAAATCAGGTAGTTTAGGTTTCATCTATTCTCAAAAGTAAACCACGAGATCACACAGTAAAATCTGAAGACTTTTGCTGGCAGTCAGTCCACTGTAAATGGTGAATAATGAACTCTTTCAGGAAAGTGTGTACAATGAAAATGACCTTTCAAAAAGGCTGAATGTGATACTCAAGATTTAATGATAAGTGAAAAAGGAGCAGCTCCTCTTCTATAGGAAAGACCTTTACATCCAACTATATCTCAAATGAGAAGACAGAACTGAGCAGCGAGTTAGTGACAGGGAAAACGAGGACATTTCTTCATCAAATCTAAGATGCCACCACGGTAATATGCTACAACAATGAAATTTTTTTTTAAACTTATTTGAAAGGTGGAGAGAGAAATCTCCCATCTCATAGTTTACTCCCTAAAAGTCCACAACAGCTGGGGCTGGGCCAGACCAAAGCCAGGAATTGGAACTCAATCCAGGTCTTGCACACGAGTAGCAGGGGCCCAACGAGCGGAGCCATTACCTGCTGCCTCGCACAGTGCACATCAGCAGGAAGCTGGACCTGGGAGCAGAGCCAAGACTTGAACCCAGCACTCTCACAGGTGATTCGAATCCCCCAAGAGGTAGCTTAACCACCAAGCCAATGCCTACCCTCCACCCATCCATTACTGAATGTGTTAGGAAAGAATAAACAATACCAATTAAGCTCTAATATGAGCTATACATCTAATTTCAGGAAAGCTAAAATGTGATGAAATACAGAACAAAGGACACCACCTAGTAGCAAAATAGTATAAATTCCAGAGTCAAAAAGAAAAAGCTTTCTACTAACACACATCTGGGAGGAAGCAGATGGCTCAAGCACGTAAGTCCCTGACACCCACACGGAGGCCTGGATTGAGTTCCTGGCTCCTGGCTTTAGCCTGGCTCAGCCCTGGTTGTTGTAGGCATTTCAGGAGTGAACCAGAAGACAGCAGATTTTTCTCTTTCTCTCTTTCAAAGAAAAAAAGAAAAAAACAAAACAAAACAAAACAAAAAAACACCCTTTTTGAGGGGACAATCATTATCTGTATTTCTTAGTGTTAAGCCATTCATTAAGCAATTGATGGGAAAGGCATATTTCCATTTTAATGACTTACTGGAGAGATTAAATTGATTCAGTTCCATTGACATCAACCCCTGAGAAGTACTCACTGTGTTTGCCGACTGGCTTTCCTCCAGCTTGGCAATGTTGGCAATGGAAACGCCGCCCGTGTCTTCTCCAGATGCCACCTTGGCAGCTCTGTCCCCTTCAGTCATTTCTTTTGTCCCAGCTGCTTCTCCTTCTGCGGGTTCTTGATTCTCTGCCTTCCTTCGCTCTTCCTCCTCTGACTCAACAGCCATCTCCCCTTCCACGTGCTCCTGGACAGACTTCTCTCCCAGCTTAGCTCGCAAGTCTTCTGAAACAGCCTTCCCAGAGTCAGGCACTGGGACCTGCAGTTCCTCTGGCGTACTCAACACCCTCGCCCTCTGAGAATCACTGGGAAACGCGGCCGCCACCTCAACACCATCACTGCTCTCTTTTGGAGCACAGGAGCTCATTCCTGAAGTACTGGGTCCTTCTTCACTGTCATCATCTGAGCTCTCAGAGCTGGACCCCTCTGCGGTCTCTAGCCCCTCCATGCCCAACCTGTCAGAAGCAACAGAAGGGTTTAACACCATTGACAGCTTCTACTTAAACCAGAGTTGCAGTTTGTCCAGGAAATGGACTCTGAATGAAAGTCTCTGCTAACTTCAGATGGAGGATGGGTAAATTACAAAGATATTCCAGGGACCAGCACTGCGGCATAGTGGGTTAAGCTGCCACCTGCACCCTGGCATCCCATATGGTCATCAGTTCGTGTTCTGGCTGCTCTACTTCCAATCCAGCTCCCTTCTAATGGCCTAGGAAAGCAGGGAAGATGTCTCAAGTGCTTGGCCCCTGCACCCACGTGGGATACCTGCAAGAAGTTCCTGGCTCCTGGCTTCAACCTGGCCCAGCCTTGGCTGTTGCAGCTATTTGGGAAGTGAATCAGGATACGGAAGATTTTTCTCTCTCTCTTCCTCCCTCCCTCTCTGTAACTCTGCCTTTCAGATACATAAATAAATCTTTATATAAAAAAAAAAGTTTCAAAGGCATCAATTTAACAAGAAAAAAATTTCAAAGACACTGGAACTCACCATTGCAAAGATCCAAGAGGAACTCTTTTTTTTTTTTTTTTTTAAGATCTATTTATTTGAAAGGCAGTGGTACAAAGAGGCAGAGAGAGGAAGAGAGAGAGAACGAAAAAAAGAGAAATGTCTTCCATCTGCTTACTCCCCAGATGGCTGCAATGGCTGGAGCTGAGCTAATCCAAAGCCAGGAGCTAGAAGCTTCCTCTAGTCTTCCACGTGGGTGCACAGGCCTAAGGACCTGGGCCATCTCCAGCAGAGTGCTGGATCAGAAGTGGACCAGAGAAGCCGGTGCTGTGGTGTAGCGGGTAAGACCACTGCCTGCAGTGTCGGCATCCCATATGGGTGCCAGTTCGTGTCCCGGCTGCTCCACTTCCTATCCAGTTCATTGCTACGGCCTGGGAAAGCAGTAGAAGATGGCCCAAGTGCTTGGGCCCCTGCACCCGCATGGGAGACCTGGAAGAAGCTCCTGGCTCCTGGCTTTGGATTGGTGCAGCTCCGGCCATTGCAGCCAACTGGGAAGTGAACCAGTGAATGGAAGACCTCTCTCTCTCTCTGCCTCTCCTTTTCTCTGTAACTCTTTCAAGTAAATAAATAAATCCTTTAAAAAAAAAAGGTAGACCAGAAGTGGAGCAGCTGGGACTCTAAATGGCGCCTACATGGGACACCAGCACTGCAGGTGGCAGCTCCATCCACTACACCACAGTGCTGGCCCCGAGGATCTCTTTTTTTTTAAAAGTTTTTAAAGTTGAGGCCAGTGTTGTGGCATAGAAGGTTAAGTCACTGCTTGCAACACTGGCATCCTGTATGGGCAGTGGTTCAAGACCTAGCTGATCCTTTTTATGTTTTGATTTGTTTTGTTTTTTGTTTTAAAGATTTATTTATTTATTTGAAAGGCACAGTTAGAGAGAGGAAGAGGCAGATCCATCCACTGGTTCATTCCCCAAATGACCTCAATAGCCAGTGCTGGGCTGATCTGAAGCCAGGAGCCAGGAGCTTCTTTCAGGTCTCCCAACACAGGGGCCCAAGGACTTGGGCCATCTTCTACTGCTTGCCAGGCCACAGCAGAGAGCTAGATCAGAAGTGGAGCAGCTGGGGGGCTGGCACTGTAGCACAGTGGGTTAAAGCCCCAGCCTGCAGCATCGGCATCCCATATAGGCACTGGTTCGAGTCCCAGCTGTTCCTCTTCCAATACAGCTCTCTGCTATGGCCTGGGAAAGCAATAGAAGATGGTCCAATTACTTGGGCCCCTGCACCCGTGTGGGAGACCTGGAAGAAGCTCCTGGCTTCAGATCGGTGCAGCTCCGGCCATTGCGGCCAACTGGGGATTGAACCAGCGAATGGAAGACCTCTCTCACTCTCTCTCTCTCTCTCTCTGGCTCTGCTTCTCTCTGTAACTCCTGTCTTTCAAAATAAATAAAATAGTTCTTAAAAATAAAAAATAAAAAATAAAAAAAGGTGGAGCAGCCGGGACTCAAACTGGTGCCCATATGGGATGCCAGCACTGCAGGCTGGGGCTTTAGCTCTCTGTGCCACAGTGCAGGCCCCTGCCACTCATGTGAGACCTGGATGGAGTCCCAGGCTCCTGGCTTCCACCTGTTGTGGCTATTTGGGAAATAACCCAGTAGATGGAAGGTCTCCCTTCCCCACCCCGCCCCATGTGTCCCTCCTCTAACTTTGCTTTTCAAATAAGTAAATAAATCTTAAGGTTAAAAATCTCTTAAAATTGATCTTGTTTAAAGCTTTAATCACCTATATTAATTTCAACTGCTGGGAATTAGAAAAATTAAGAGTCATAAAGAAAATCCCGTTTTTTATTCCTAATATTCAAAACTGGAAACCAATGAATGTGTCTCAAATGGAAAATAAACAAATCGTGATGTACACTATTCGTGACACACCCACACGATGCAATGACACTCAGCGATAACACGGAATGAGCTGGAATCCCACAGATGGCCCCTACTGGTGGAGTGCTAAGTTAAAGGGCCGCACAGAAGGCTCTGTGACTGCCAGGAGACGACCACACTGTTAAGAACAAACGTCACATGGTGGCCAGTGGATGCCAGGGAACGGGGGAGCAGCAGGGGACTAACTACAAGGGACGCACAGAACTATTTAGGCTGACAAAAATACTCCATCTTAACTGTGGTGGCATTTCCGTGACTACAGATTTCTCAAAAACAGAACTGATTAACCAAAAAGTTAGAGTTTCAGCATTTACAAATAATACCACAATAAATATGACTTTTAAAAAAAAACAAGTATTGTCGCTATCTTTTCTCTCAGGAACTTTTTTTTTTGGACAGGCAGAGTTAGACAGGTAGAGTTATAGATAGAGAGAGAGAGAGAGAGAGACAGAAAGAAAGGTCCTCCTTCCGGTTGGTTCACCTCCCAAATGGCTGCTACGGCTGGCACGCTGCGCCAATCTGAAGCAAGAGCCAGGAGCTTCCTCCTGGTCTCCCATGTGGGTGCAGGGCCCAAGCACTTGGGCCATCCTCCACTGCACTCCATGAGCAACCAGGACAGAATCCGGCGCCCCAACCGGGACTAGAACCCAGGGTGCTGGCACCGCAGGCGGAGGATTAGCCTAGTGAGCCGCGGCACTGGCCTTCTCTCAGGAACATTTAATTCCTATTTGTGAAAGCATACACAGAATTCTATGCTGAACTCACAGAGTTCCAAGATCTATGAGTAATAATTATCTTTCTATCCCCAAAGGGGCAGCCAACAGGGAAGCAAGATCCCTTTACTCTTATCACTTTCTAGAACTTGGCCCAACAGAACTGAGCGGGCAACCAGAGCAGCAGCCGCGAGAGGTGAGAGAACTTTCAGAAGAAGGGGTAAGGAAAAGTACAGTTATGCTTTTATCTCCAGAGCAAGAGTGCTGGCAAAGTGACCAAAGACCTCTACCATGCCTGTGAAACCCAGAGAAAACAGAACCACCTGGAAAGTACAGATTCATTTCCACCTAGAATTTTTCAGTTAACTCTTTCAACACCAAAAACAACTCAAACATAAACCTATTTTTATGTGATGTTTAATTGTAAGGAAAAAAAATTACCCTTTAGATTCTATTAATATCACTTCCAGCAGAAACCACTGTGAGTAGGTACTTGTGACAATATGTGAAGCTGGGAGTATGAAGCACTCTGAATTTCCTGAGCTTCCATCAAACTGTACTTAAACAGGTGTTTACGCCAGACAGAAGGAAAATATATCATCTCAGTCCTCAAAGATCAATTTGTAACGAAAATGAAACATATGCACTTACCAAAAGCATTTCCTTTTCTTTGCCCTGGCTCCTCGGTCTGTTTTTGACTGGTTAAACCGTTTCCGATTCTCACTTACTTCTGCTGAAACCAACTTGCTCGAAGCAGCCTGCATACCTAATCAGAAAGTTTAACAACTGTTTGTACTATTAACACTGAGCTTATGGAAACCATAAATAATCTAGATTGCTAAAAGAATTGTAACCTAATGTTCCGGACTTACATTTCTTAAAAGACATCAAAATTTTATATAATTAAAATGGGATTAATCTAAAATGCACAGATTCAAGTAACAAATAGTTCTGGTTCTAGAGCCAGATTTTTTTTTTAAACAAGTAATTCAATTTATTTTAATACAGGTAATAGGAAAAATGTACAATTCACTGCACAGTTATTTCAGGTAAGTGGAAAACTGAACAGCTAAGCACCCATATCTCTCAATGCCATCTAAAGAATAAGCATTATTCAGATCACAATTTAATTCCAGAATCAAGGGTGATCTTGGAAGGCATCAGTAGCTTTGCTGATTTTCAGAGGCTCTTTAAGTCAAAGCAAAAGTATCTTTCCACCAACACAGTTCATTTCAAAAGATACATCAATTAACTTTTTTCTTTTTTTTTTTGACAGGCAGAGTTAGACAGTGAGAAAGAGACAGAGAGAAAGGTCTTCCTTCCGTTGGTTTACCCCCCAAATGGCCACTACGGCTGGCGCACTGCGCTGATCCGAAGCCAGGAGCCAGGTGCTTCACCTGGTCTCCCACGCGGGTGCAGGGCTCAAGCACTTTGGCCATCTTCCACTGCACTCCCGGGCCACAGCAGAGAGCTAGACTGGAAGAGGGGCAACTGGGACAGAATCCGGCGCCCTGACTGGGACTAGAACCCGGTGTGCCGGCACCGCAGGTGGAGGATTAGCCAAGTAAGCCGCAGCGCCGGCCTAATTAACGGTTTTTAAATTTCTCTCTTGTGAATCTTTTTGTCAGCTGAGCCACGGCAGCCTGGATAGAACCAGATTTTTAAAACACTGATGTCCAATATGTAGTTTTAGGCTGACAAATTCACATCTAGCGCTCCTCAAACCTACATATTCATCCTCTCATGTCAGATATCCGCATATATTTGTCTTTCTCATTACATCATAACCTTTTCGACAGAAAAGATTCCTTTGTAATCAACTGCACTCATAGCAAGTCTTACATAATACTTCAGATGCTAAAAAATAATAAAATAAAAATTAATGAGATTCACTCTTAAAAAAACTACCATGGGGCTGGCGCTGTGGCCCAGAAAAGTTAAGCTGCCATAATAATGGTGGCATCCCACATGGTCACCATTGAGTTCTGGCTGCTTCACTTCTGATCCAGTTCCCTGCTAACATGCCTGGTAAAGTCGCACAAGATGGCCCAAGTGCTTGGGCCCCCGCCACCTACATGGGAGACCTGGATGGAAATCCAGGCTCCTAGCTTTGCTCTGGTCCAGGCCTGGCTATTGTAGTCATTTGTAGAGTGAACCAGCAGATGGAAGATCGATCGATCTCTCTATCTCTCCTGCCCCAGCCCGTAACTCTGCCTTTCAAATAATCTTAAAAACCAGCCCGATGGTACAGCAGGTTAAAGCCCCACCTTGCAGAGCTAGCATCCCATATGGAGCCGGTTCAAGCCCCAGCTTCTGCACTTCCAATCCAGCTCCCTGCTAATGCACCTGGGAAAGCAGTGGAGCAGTCTTTGGGCCCCTGTGCCCCCATAGGAGACCCAGAAGAAGCTCCTGCTCTAGGCTTCTGATCAGCTCAGCTCCAGCCGTTGCAGCTATTTGGGGAGTGAACCAGTGGATGGAAGACCTCTCTGTCTACCTCTTTCTGTATCTATGCCATTCAAATAAATAAAATAAATCTTAAAAAAACCAAAACCAAAACAAATAAACAAAATAACCTGACCTAAAGTTGGGAGCAAATACAGTGAGGTCTAGAACTCTGCAGACTTAGCCTATCCCGGAACACAAACACAAACGTGACTTGTACCTGGGGCCCATAGGTCAGTGGAACTCAGGGGTCAAACGTGACAAATGGTGTGTGTGCCTGTGCTGTGATATGTTCAGAAGGGGCAAAGTATACTGCATTCATTTATGAGGGGTGCATTCCCAAGGCTTTCGGAAGCTTCTTGGAAGTCTGTGGCCCAAACTAAGCTTAACTGCTTTCTGTAGGCAGGGTGGAGCCATCTGAAACTGCGGGCTTCAAGGTAGCTGCTGACCACACTACACCATCCTCACTCTCACCTTTGAGGACAGAGTCTTCTAGACGCTCCGCCATCTCATGGCACTGCTGCTGGTAGTCGGGGCTGGCGAAGCAGTGCTTGGGCTCTGCAAGCTTCCGTTGCAGTCGTTCCAGGCGCTTTTGCTCCTTTTCAGCCTCCCGCTCAGCCTGCTGTTTTACCCATTCCGCCATTCTGGGGAAGGGAGAGAAAGAAACATAATTGTGTGGCTATGCCAAACATGTGCCTACACATATGAAATGCCCACCAGACAAACCAATAGATTCTTTTTTTTTTTTATAAAGACTTATTTATTTGAAAGTCAGAGTTACACAGAGGGGAGAGGCAGAGAGGAGTGAGAGGTCTTCCATTTGCTGGTTCGCTCTTCAATTGGCTGCAATGGTCGGAGCTGCGCCAACCCGAAGCCAGGAGGCAGGAGCTTCTTCCAGGTCTCCCACACAGGTGCAGGGGCCCAAGGACTTGGGTCATCTTCTGCTGCTTTCCTAGGCCATAGCAGAGAGCTGGATTGGAAGTGGAGTAGCTGGGACTTAAACTGGCGCCCATATGGGATGCTGGCACTGCAGGTGGTGGCTTTACCACTACGCCACAGCACCAGCCCCAACCAACAGGCTCTTGTTCACAGCATGACATTCCCCCAGAAAAGGGTGCCATGCTTACTACCAGCATACAGTAATAGACATATCTAAAACTCAGACAGTTATCAAAATATGGATAAGATTCAATGTGACAACAGAGAGTATTTCAAGTTTACATGTTTGATATGCAGGGCATCTGTATAATCACTACAGATAAGAAAATCTATTTCTGTCTTAAAAAACAACAACAGGGGGCTAGCATTATGGCAAAGCGGGGTAATCTGCTCTCTGCGATGCCAGTATCCGATATGGGCACCGGTTTGTATCCTGGCTGCTCCATTTCCCATTCAGCTCCCTTTTAATGAGTCTGAGAAAGCATCTGAAGGTGGCCCATGTGCTTGAGCCCCTGCAGCCACATCGAAGACAGCAGCTCCAGGCTTCTGGCTTTGGCCTGGATCTCTCCATCTTTCTCTCTCTCTGATTTTGTCTTTAAAAAAAAAAAAAATCTAAATAAAAGAACAAAAAGAACTTACGCTTTTTCGTGATTCACATCTCGTAATCTCCTTCCACTGAGGTCCCGGCAAGCTTCCCGATTGGTTGTCTTCTCAATCTGAGCACCAAGTGCTCGAAGCATAGATCCAAAACCTGAGCCAATGTGTTTGGAGAAAGCAGATTAAAATGAACTCAAGGATGGCTGAAAGCGAAATCTGTGAAAACAGTCTATTTGACAAGGCTAATAGTCAAAGTAACCTCTACTTTCTTCCTTTTTTCCTAAGGAGATGGACAAGAAAGATGAAAGGACTCATCAACTTGATATTGCTTCATGTCTTTGGCTTCATTTTACATTTCTGAAATATTGTACCTGTACAGCTGGGATACTTAGAGGGCTTTACTCAGTAAAAGAGCCCCCACGATTCCCAAATTCAGAACTTAAAACTTATGGGGCCAGCACTGTGGTGCAACAAGTTAAAGACCCAGTCAGCAGCGCCAGCATCCCATAGGGGTGCCTGTTCGCCCCTGATCCAGCTCCCTGCCACTGTGCCTGGTAAAATTTTTCAATGAGTTTAAAAGGCAATTTTAAGCTGTCACTGGCTGATATGACAAGCTTCATTCGATATGCTTGATACAATTTCAATCAGCAAGGTGGTTACAGTCTTGAGATGTCAGCTCTCTGAAAGCCAAACCGAAACCACTTAGATTTTGAGAAAGCTTAGGGATTACACATTAGCACCTCAGGAGAAATAACAAAAACTACTCATACTGTGGTTTTGCTTTTAGTGTTTTTCTCTCTTGGATGTATCAACACAACCAGGACCTTTATGTACCCGCACTGGTACACAGCTGTGTTTCCTGAGGTGACTTTAAACCTCCCTTGCAACTATAATAATGAGACAAGATCCTGACAGATGCAGAACAGAAGACTGTTTGAAGCTATTTCTTCTATAGTCAGCCCTCTTCATCTAATCTCTCCCCAAGCATTACCCTAGGCTTCCTTAGAGCTATGTGGCCAGATGAAGTGGGCCTTATGTCATACAATTATTTCTTTCTCAAAAAGAATAAAAGAGAAAATATTAACATTAGGCAGGTAAATAACAATTTCATTAGGCAAACCAAGGCTGGCAAACTACTGAGACAAAGCAATTTGTTAATTTAATACATTCTACTCAAAACTATAGATGTGTATCAACTGCGCAATCAACAGTCATGCCTACCTCCTTTTCCACCATGAAGCCTGGGTTCCAAACTATACACAGCTCCATGCTGCACTGTGTCGCCGGCGTTAATGAGGGCTCCGTTGCATTTCACAAAGAAGTATTCCACAGGAATATCCTAGAGACAAGTTTGGGTTTTCTTAATGCCTTTTATGAACCAAGTTTCTTACAGAAGGGACCTAACTTACTATATTTTATTAACACACAGTCACAGCAGACAGTTTGTGTTCAATTAATATCTGTTGAATTCAAAATAAAAAGTACTAAGCCCAGTGTTGTGGTGTAGAAGGTTAAGCCTCCACCTGTGATGCCAGCATCCTATTTGAGCACTGGTTTGATTCCCAGCTACTCCACTTTCTTTTTTTTTTCTTTTTCGACAGAGTTAGACAGTCAGAGAGAGAGAAAGTCTTCCTTTTTCCGTTGGTTCAACCCCCAAGTGGCCACCACAGCTGGCGCGCTGAGGCCAGTGCACCATGCAGATCCAAAGCCAGAAGCCAGGTGCAGGGCCCAAGGACATGGGCCATCCTCCACTGCCTTCCCGGGCCACAGCAGAGAGCTGGCCTGAAAGAGGAGCAACCAGGACAGAATCCTGCGCCCCAACCGGGACTAGAACCCAGTGTGCCGGCACCACAGGTGGAGGATTAGCCTAGTGAGCCGCGGCGCCAGCTTACTCCACTTTCGATCTAGCTCCCTGCTTATGCACCTGGGAAAGCAGCAGAAGATGGCCCACATACTTGAGCCCCTGCACCTACACGGGAGACCCAGAAGAAGCACCGGATCCTGACTTCAGCCTGGCCCAGTCCCACCTGTTACAGCCATTTGGGGAGTGAACCAGCGGACAGAAGCTCCCTCATGTGCGCTTGCTCTCCCTCCTCCTCTCTCTGTAACTCTTTAAAATAAACAAAACAAAAACATTTAAAAAGAAAATGAAAAGTATTAAAAGAGGGGCAGGCATTGTGGTGCAGCGGGTCAAGCCAATGCTTGCAATGGCAGCATCCAAATGGGTGATCCGTTTGGGTTCCAGCTGTTCCACTTCCGGTCCAGCTCCTTGCGAATGGCCTGGGAAAAGCTGTAGAAGATGGCCCCAGTGCTTGGGCTCCTGCCACCCATGTGGGAGATCCAGAAGAAGCTCCTGGCTTCAGCCTGGCCCAGCCCTAGTCACTGTGGCCATCCAAGGAACACACCAGCAGATGGAAAATCTCCCTCCTCTCCCTCAGTGTAACTCTGACTTTCAAATAAATAAATCTTAAGAAAAAAAAAGTACTGAAAGCAAAAGTCATTTCATATGAAGCAGTCTGGGGACAATTTTTTCCTAACGTTGCCTGATAATGATACTTAGAAGGCTCAGTCTTTTCTGGTGAAAACAAAAGTGCTTTTTTTCTCCTTTAATAGTTAATCTGAGTCAAGGCAGCTGGGACCTGAACTAGCACCCCTATGGGATGCAGGCAGCAGCTTCATCTGCTATGTCACAGTGCCAGCCTCTCTGTGACTCTTTCAAATAAATAAAACTTAGAAATAAAAAAAAAATCCATGGAACTAGGAAGTACATAATTCAATCTACATCTAAAATATCAGGAATGCAGAAATCTAAACACCATTAGGAAAGAGAAAATATATTATTGGTGTCTTCCTGAAACAAACACTATTAGCAATTCATTCTGAAGCACACAGCTATTTCAAAGGGAACCATTCATCATTCAGTAACTTTAGTTAAGTACCTATTATTTGCCAGGTAGATTTCAGGTGTTAGTTTATTATAGCAAATAAAACTAAAATCCCTCTGCCTCCTGGAGCTACCATCCCAGTGGGGAAGACAAAGCAAACAAATTACACAGTATGCCAAGCGAGGATAAACAGGATAAGGGATGGGATATGTGGCTGATTGTGGCGGTGATCTATTATTTTATATAACCCATACAGAAACCTTCTCTCATCAAGTGACAGCTGAGCAGAGTAAAATAAAGTGAGGGAACAAGTTATCTAGGGGAACAGCATTCCACATACAGGCAACAGGAAGCAAAGACCTGAAGCAGAAATAAGCTCAGAGTACTCAAGGAACAGCAAAATGGCCACTATGACTGGAATAAAATGAGCACAAGGAGCATGGTAAGGTTCTAAAAGCCAAGGAGTCTGGATTTTACTCTAAATAAACCGATTGTAGGGTTTTGAACAAGTTCTATAATCTGAATGTTTTTAAACGATCACTCTGGCTGTTGAGTTGAAATTAAGACTTCAGGGGGTCGGTGCTGTGGCTTAGGGGGTAAAGCTGCTGCCTGAAGTGCCAGCATCTCATATGGGTGCTAGTTTGAGTCCCAGCTGCTCCACTTCAGATCCAGCTCCCTGCTACAGCCTGGGACAGCAGCAGATGATGGCCCAAGTCCTTGGGTGCCTGTATCCACGTGGGGACTCGGAAGAAGTTCCTGGTTCCTGGCTTTGGATCAGCCCAGCTCCGGCCATTGTGTCCATTTGAGGAATGAGCCAGCGGATGGAAGACCTCTCTCTCTCTCTGCCTTTCAAATAAATAAATAAACCTTAAAAATAAATATTTTTTAAAAAAGATCATAAACCAAAACCCTGGTGACTTGAAGGTTAAGACATTAGGAAGATGAAGAGGAAGCAGCAAGAAGAGACCGGTAAAGCCAGTAAGGAGAAAGAGAACTGAGAGTGATGTCTCCAAGCGAGAAAAGTGTCTCTAGGAGGTTATAGTTGTGCCAAATGAAGCTGACAAGCAAAGCAAGATGAACATAGAAACTGATCACTGGATGTGGCAATCACAAAGATATTAAGCCAGCGCCACGGCTCAATAGGCTAATAATCCTCCGCCTTGCGGCGCCGGCACACCGGGTTCTAGTCCCGGCCGGGGCGCCGGATTCTGTCCTGGTTGCCCCTCTTCCAGGCCAGCTCTCTGCTGTGGCCAGGGAGTGCAGTGGAGGATGGCCCAAGTGCATGGGCCCTGCACCCCATGGGAGACCAGGAGAAGCACCTGGTTCCTGCCTTTGGATCAGCGCTGTGCGCCAGCCACAGTGCGCCGGCCACGGAGGCCATTGGAGGGTGAACCAACGGCAAAAGGAAGACCTTTCTCTCTGTCTCTCTCTCACTGTCCACTCTACCTGTCAAAAAAATAAAAAACAAATAAACAAAAAAACCACAAAGATATTAATGAGCAAGATTAGATCTGCTTTGTTAGAATTATGGGAACAGAAGTCTAACTAGAATGGGTTCTAAAGGAGAAGAGCATTACATTTTAGAATTTTTTTCTGGAGTTGGCGCTGTGGCACAGTGGGTTAAGCCTCCACCTACAGTGTCAGCATCTCACATGTGTGCTGGTTAGAGTCCCAGCTACTCCACTTCAGATCCAGCTCCCTGCTGATGGCCTGGGAAAGCAATGGAAGATGGCCCAGAGGAAGCTCCTGGCTCCTGGCTTCAGATGGGCCCAGCTCCAACAGTTGTGGCCATTTGGGGAGTGAATCAGTGGTTAGCAGACCTTTCTCTCAGTCTTGCCCTCTCTGCCTCATAAATAAATAAAATCTTAAAAAAAAAAGAAAAGAAAAGAAAAATCAATCAATCAATCCAGAGAAAATGAAGTGACAGTTGGAAGGGATGCTGGCTTATATTTCATTCAGGTAGACACAACACTGGAAAATTCAGGGAGAAAGAACAAATGCTAAAATAAGTCCTTTCTAAGGTGAGAGGGTAGAGACCCTGTGCAGAGTCAATGATAATTACAAATCACTACTAAAATAAAAAGGGCAATGCACCATAGCCACGGAAGAGAAGGCTGAATACATGGCAGGCAGTTCGGGGCACTGGTGTGACGACGAAGACATTCTTTGCTTACTGCTTGTACTTCTTCAGAAAGTTCAGGCCTCAGGAGCAAAGGATGGGGAATTTAGAGAAAGAGAACGTCAAATAGTAACCCAGGACAGTGGAAGAATGGTGAACTAAGTTGGACTACCCAATCCCACACCATGGTACACATTACTGTCCCCCCATCTGTCATCCCTGGGGGTACCAGCAAGGCTACTGGAGAGAAGCTGAGGTTCTGTGAAGCTGCATACTCCACGCAGCCGCCCTGAGGGCTACACAGATCAGCATTCAACCCAGTGGAGGCCTGTGCTGGCTGAGGGAAACACAGAACTGCTGAGCAGTGCTATGCCTGCTGGCTGTGCAGTCCCAGTGAGGCTGACACATGTGACTGCAGCCTCCCTACCAGACACTGCCACATGCCTGGGCAGGAGGGATCTGGAGTTGGATGTAAGCGGATGCGCATTTTCCCAAATATGATGGCAGAACCCAGGAGCAAGAAAGTTCAGGCTACCTGCAATGAAGCAATTAACACGAAGGGACTCTTGTTTTATAACATACTGCTTGCCTCAAAGAACTGACATAATAATTAAATGACACAGGTAATGCACCTTGTATTTATTTAATGTTTATAAACTAAAAGTCACTTTGAGTTCTTTTAGTCACTTTATATGTCTAGAGGTTATGGTACTTCTAAAATTTTTAAATAATTTTGAAAGTAATGTGAAGGTAGAATGATTATGCATCATACTTAATTTCCAAAGAGAAGTGCTTTTTAAACAAGATAACTGATAAAAACTACATTTTCTACTTGCTAAGATTCTTAACAATTAAATCACTACTAGGAAAAAAAAAGAGAAAATTTAAAATTAATTTAACTGTTTTAACTATTCCATATCATAAAGCATTTCAACCACAGAGTATTATGCCAGTCTTTGCCCAACCAGCCCAAGGCCAGAGAGAAATAAAGTCAAAAATTTACTGACTCACTGCCAGTGAGGAGGAACTGCACACAAGAGAAACCAAGGGGTATCTCACCAGCGAAAGAAACTGAGACACCGTAGGATTTGAAGCATGGGTAGAGGTTCAAAACAAAGCAGGGCTATGTGTAGGAAGACATCAGGTTTGGACTGTGCTGCAGATTCAGGCTCTTCTTTCCTTGAAAACTACAAATTTCAGACAAATGTGGAATATAGTGTTTAGAAACCCTTCATCTGAAGTTCTGCATGTGCACTGGAAATCAAGGGTGCTTCTCTGTATCAGAGTGACTTAGATATTCAAAGGAAAAGTGCCAGCATCCCATATGGGCATCATTTCTAGCGTTGGCTGCTCCTCTTCCCATCCAGCTCTGCTATGGCCTGGGAAAGCAGAAGAGGACCCAAGTCTTTGGGCTCCTGCACACACATGGGAGACCTGGAAGAAGCTCTTGGCTTCCGATCGGCTCAGCTCCAGCTGTTGGAGCCATCTGGGGAGTGAACCAGTGGATGGAAGACCTTTCTCTCTGTCTCTCCCTCTCACTGTCTATAACTCTACCTCTCAAATAAATAAAGTCTTTAGAAAAAAAATAAAAGCAAGAGTGGGTTATTTCCTTCCTACTGAAATAATTTCAAAGTTGCTTACAGTCCAGTTCTTGAACACCAGGTTTCTCCCTAAGTAACAGTACACTTTCAAGGGGGCCCCAGTGCTATTTCACCATTGCAGCAAGTCCTCGAGGGAAACACTGCTTCCTACAAACCGTACAGTTGGCATTCTCCACGTCTGAGGAAGAGCGGGGCAGATTTTAATTTTTTTTCAGTGGGCGCTAACACTTTTTCAGTTTCATTTTAAACAGCATAGTGTGAAAATGGGCTTTTTTTTTTTTGTCCCTGTCTCTCAACAGATGCCCGTTTTAAAATTGTGTTTCTATTCATATTTGTTATGGTCCTGTTCCTTGAGTAACTGAATCCATTTATATTTTGGCCTCTGGTTTAAAAACTCCAGCATTCCTCATAGTTAGGATCGTTATTTTTTTCTGGTCCCACTTTGGCTCAACTGTCAATAGATCTGAAAACTGTACTCTTGAGATAATACTTATTTACAAAGACATTAAAATCCAACTATTTTGGGAAACATTTCTCGATTCAGATATCAAAAATGGTTCTGCTTAACATTCTTTTTAGACTGGACTGTAAGATTAGGAAGAAAAACGAGGAATCTGAAAAACATCTGTGAACACTTCTTTGTGGGGACGTCCAAGTCTAGCGAAGCTTTGACTTAAGAAGGTAATGCTAACAATGTTAAGCTTACAAAGAACAGAGAAAGAAACAGCACGACGGAGGCGGGGTTAAAAATCGGCTGGAACTAACAGGACTGTGTGATCAGCGCACAAAGCGCACGTCGCCGATCCACAGTCTGAACGGAGGTCTTTCAGGTCATCTGAAAGTCCAACTACCTCATTTACGGATGAACGACCGAAGTGTGGACTAAGCACCTGTGTCTGCAGGGTTTTTGGTTTGCTTTTCAAGTTTTTCTCCTTCTTTGCGAGGCAAAGCAAGACCACCACAACACGAAAGGGAAGGAAGGTATGAGTATCAGTCTGAGCTACCTTAAAACTGAAGAACTCAGTCTCAGAAACTCAAAATCCCAAAGAACAGACGCAGCCTATCCCTCCCCACAGACCCTCCCGGCACGCAGCCCTCCCAATGGTCCGAGTGTTTCCCCTTCCAGGAACCGCGATCCTCACCCGATTTTGGCAAAGTTGATAGATGAAATCCTGTACGGAGCACTGAGTCGAAGTACATCGCACTGCCCTGCACCCGAAGCCGGGGCCACGAACCCACACCAGCCCCGCAGCCTCCGCCATTTCATCTAACCCCGGAACCCGGAGAGGCCCTGAAACACCAGGCGCCACAACTAACTAGCCGGTCGCATGCTGATGACGCAAACCGCTTCCTCCAGCGCCCCGCCCCGCACGTTTCCGCTCACCCCTCCCCTCCCCTGGGGCAAGTCACGTGATGCGGCGTCTGAGCGGCGCTGGCGGGGGGGAGGGGAACAGGAAGGGCCTGGCGGAGGCCGATAAGAGGGCAGAACGCGAGGGCGAGGCGTTGCTAGGAGCAGTTGCTAGGGCGGGGCTCGAGGGACCGGCTATAAAAGGCTAGTGCGGGGTTCGGTTTCGAGCGTTCTGGCTGTGAGCGATAAGGTTGTGGCTAAGCGCCGCCCCGTGCCGCAGGCTTTGGCCCTTTTCCTCACATCTGTGTGGTTATTTTTGGTCGCGGAGAGTCGTGGCCTGAGAAGGCTCTGCTCCCGGGAGTGTGAGGAGACGGGCTGCAGTCCCGGAAGCGGATCGGGGAGGCCTGCTTCCTCCGCCCGGGGGAGCCCGCCCGACCCGAGGGGCAGGGGACGCGACCTCGGGAGGCCCCCCTGCAACAGCCAGCGAGGTTGTTTGGCCCCCAGGTTTCCAGAGCCGCTCTGACCCCTCCAGCGCGGGGCAGCCGCCGGATGTCTGCCCCCTCCGCTCGGCTCATTCTCCCGCCTGTGTGCGTTCTGGGGTTTATCCACTTCAGTTCTGTTTTCAAAACACGTCGTAGGCGAGGCGGCCCTTGCGAAACGCGGCGGCAGGGTGACGTTTGAGTCAACGCTGCTTCGAAACCCTGCTGTAACTTCGCCCGGACACAGGGAAACGCCGGGAATGCGGTGGCACTTCTAAATTCCCCCGCGGTGCCAGAGCCGCGGGTGTGCGAGCGGAGGGGTGTCAGGAGGCGGAATCGCGCTCTCCGCTGTTAGGATGGCGGGCCCACGAAGCACAGTGCTGAGGGACAAACAGCAACAAATGCAGAAGCCGTGTAGCTGTGGCGGCGCGAGCAAAAATAGAGTTGCCAGGGCTGTGAAGTTCAGATTCTGTGGCTGTCACACAGGAGGCAAAGAGAGAAAAAAGGCCTGTGTGGGCTTCTCAGTAGATAAAGAAAAATTACACCAGAAAATAGGGATGCTGTGCCTAGGGAGCAGCACTTTGCAAAGGGGGTGTCTCACCAACTATATACAAGCATCCGCGGACCAGGAAACCACGTCCTGCCCTCTCTTCTGCTCTAAGCCCTCCGGGAATTTGAGCAGTAGAGACCTGAGCCCCAAGTCTTTTCCTTGTTCCTTCATAGTTCTTCCTTCTGGAAGGGCATCAAAATGGCCATTTCAACGGCCTGGGGTCTTTCTTCCAGAGTCAAGTTCAGTTTAGGTCGACACAACATTTCTGTGTCACCATAGTGGTTTCTAGCCAGTGAGGATTAAGCTCGGTCCTTCTAATAAGGCAGGTGCACTCCACTTACTAGCGTTATATCTAGTCCTCCTCAAACCTGAAGTTTGAATGGAATTGTTCACATTTCATCCTTCTGTTGCATTTATTTTTTTAAAGACATTTATTTATTCGAAAGGCAGAGTTACAAAGAGGCAGAGAGGAAAAGGGGTCTTCCATCCTCTGGTCATTCCCCGCATGGCTGCAGCAGCTGGAGCTGTGCCAATCTGAAGCCAAGAGCCAGGATCTTCTCCCAGGTCTCCCATGTGGGTTCAAGGGCCCAAGGACTTAGGCCATCTTCCACTGCTTTCCTAGGCCATAGCAGAGAGCTGGATTGGAAGTGGAGCAGCCGGGACTTGAACAGTTGCCCATATAGGATGCCGGCACTGCAGGTGGTGGCTTTACCCACTATGCCAGTCCTCTTCTGTTGCATTTAAATTCCTGTTACTAAATAGGACCAAGTATCAATTTATAAACATTATCATATATTCACAGTGAGCACATGACACACTCAGGGTAGATGTTACATGAATATTAGTTGGATATTTGATGAATTCCTATGGCAGTAAATCAGATAATTAATTATTCCCAAGGTACCTCTGAAAAAATGTAGTTGCAGTAGTGCAACACATTCTGTCCTAAAGATGCACAATTCAACTTGTATTGCTCACCATTAAATTCATTTAAACAATGGGAAAATTGAGCCACCTAAAGTTAGCATTATGGCCAACAGCACATCAATCTAGAAAGGTGGCTGATAAGCTGGGCATCTGAGGCAGCTGTCTGGTAGACGGTGCTATGTGGCCAGGCTGATCGGTGATTATGGAAATGAAGAGCTAACTGCTGCCACCTCCCGCTCAGGGTGTCAGGTAGGGAAGGGACAGGAAGGTATGTGCATGCTTGTGGCAACTAAATGGTGAGTGGGGGTGGGGAGCGTTCCTCTGTTGTTCCAACAGGGCAGCCATGTTTGGTGTTCTCTCCAGTAAACTGCACTAGTCTTACTATATCTATGTTCCCTAAAAGCATGACTCTAGTTACACATTTGCTTTTTGAAGACTGGCTCAGCCAAGGGAGAGGGACACTGTGAGAGCGTCCTGAGGCGATGTGGAATCGTAGTTCACTGCCAGGAAACGAGAGCACCAGACAGGCAATGTTTGTGTGGCAACATGACAGGGGCTCGGCGGAGCCAAATGTCATGCTGCTCTGCAGGAACAGGCAGCAGAGCGGCGTCCTGGCACGTCCCAGAAACGACAGCGAGGCTACGAGACTAGTGTATCTATAGGCCCCATGCATGTGGGACGTGCCAGTCGCACGCTCAGAGAAGGGGAGAGGTGGGAGCGAACACTGTCTTTGTGACAGGGCTGACTCCTGTGCCAAAATCACAGAACTGCCATAAACTCCCAAACTGGCAGTCGTCTTAGGGATGGCTCCAGCCCCAGGAACAATGAGGTCAGCTCCTCGCATGGAAAAACAGCTTCTGGGTAAGAGATGGTGCGTGGGGTGGGAGGTGGAGCCTGAAGCAAGCCCTAAGATGTCTGGCTGCCAGGGAAGGCACAACTCCACCCTCCTGCCTTTATTGGGTGGAAGAAAACAGGACATGTTAAGGGTGAGGTGGAGCCGAGAGGTAGACAAGGCTTGTATTTAACGCCGATGCGGGAAAGGCAAGGAGGGGGCAGAGAAGAGACTAAGGTACAGAGCAGAAGCAGCTGCACCCGTCGGTGCTGAATATAGAAGCCTACCTCTGCGTAGTCTCAGCTCCAAAGGAGCTTTCTTCAGGGTGCTCTCCATCAATCAATTCCATCACTCCTAATTGCCCTAGCTAGTGCCTTGTTTGCATTATCACAACACGAGTTTACAAAGCCTCATCGATTCTTCTTCTCAGCATCACTATCACACAGTATTGTTTCATTTAAAATGTTAATTTCTGTCATGCTGTTGACTGTACTAGAACTATAAAGCAAGACTAACACCATGCCCGTCTTCCAGAAATTCAGTATCTCAGCACTGGAATTGTTTCAACGTTGAATTTGATTTTTCTCTCGTCAATAAAAATCCATTCTCCTGTAAGAGTTCTGCGAGCCAAGCCTTTCAAAAGAAGATTTTTCTTGCTAGAAAGTGATGGTGTTTGACTTTAGTGTATGTCTACTATATTAGGGTTTTCCAGAGAACCAATTGGATGGATGAACAGAAGGATAGACAGACAGGTAGGTTGGTAGGTAGGTAGATAATAGGATATTGGCTTGTGTGACTATGGAGGCTGCCAAGTCCCGAGATCAAGCTTTGTAGGGTGAATCAGTGAGTTGGAGACCCAGGAGAGCCAATGGTATAATTCTCATGAGAAGGCTGGCAGGGTGGAAACTGAATAAAGTGTTGGTGTTTCAGTTCCAAGTCTTCAAGTTCAAAGTTAGGGAAAAGCTGATGTCTTAATTCAAAAGCAGTCAGGAAGGAGGAATTGTCCTTAATGGAAAGGAGTTCATTCAGGCTTTTTATCACCTGATTGGATGAGGCCCACAATGAGGACAACATTAATTTAAATGTTAATCTCATCCGAAAACACCCCCACAGGAACACCCTGAGTAATCTTTGACCAAATATCAGGTACGCCACAGCCCAGTCCAGTGACAGATAAAATTAACCATCATATCCACGAACTGGATCTTTGATAAAGAAATAACCTTCACTATTTTGTTTACATTTAGCTGTGGGGACCAAAGAGGAAGTGATATTTAGGGGGAAGTTAGATGTTTTTTACTCGTAGGTTTTGCCATGTGAACTCAGGAAACTCTGATGGCCCTACACTTCTGCTTCTGAATGGTTGAAGAACTACAACCACAATCATTACTAGAATGTACTTTTCCACCACTGGGTGTGGTCAAAGTTTATCTTTGAGATTTTCAAGATGAAAGGTGTTTGGCCTTATCAACTAAAGGTTAGGGTTGCTCATTGGCCAACCGGATTAGGATTCAGCTTCGAATCAATAAACACCCTTTCTTTTCTTTTTTTCTTTTAAGATTTATTTATTTATTTGAAAGTCAGAGTTACACAGAGAGAAGGAAAGGCAGAGGAGAGAGAGGTCTTCCATCCGCTGGTTCACTCCCCAGTTGGCCACAGTGGCCGAAGCTGCGCCGAGCTGAAGACAGGAGCCAGGACCTTCTTCTGGGTCTCCCACGTGGGTGCAGGGGCCCAAGGGCTTGGGATATCTTCTACTGCTCTCCCAGGTCATAGCAGAGAGCTGGATCAGAAGTGGAGAATCCAGGTCTTGAACCAGTGCCCATAGAGGATGCGGGCACTGCAGGCGGCGGCTTACCACTATGCCATAGCGCTGGCCCCTACGTTTATTTTCATAACTCACCTATCTGGAACACATTTTTAAAAAATAAAAAGTAAGAAAAAAAAAAAAAAAAAAAGGCCGGCACCGCAGCTCAATAAGCTACTCTGCCTGCGGCGCCGGCACACCGGGTTCCACTCCCTGTTGGCGCGCTGGATTCTGTCCCCGTTGCTCCTCTTCCAGTCCAGCTCTCTGCTGTGGCCCGGGAGTGCAGTGGAGGATGGCCCAGGTCCTTGGGCCCTGCACCCGCATGGGAGACCAGGAGAAGAACCTGGCTCCTAGCTTCAGATCAGCGCGGTGCACCGGGCTCAGCGCACTGGCCACAGCGGCCATTGGGGGCAGGGTGAACCAATGGAAAAGGAAGACCTTTCTCTCTCTCTCTTTCACTGTCTGCTCTGCTTGTCAAAATAAATAAATAAAAAAATAAAAATAAAAAGTAAGAATAAGGCCAAAAGACTCTAAACAGCTAGCTATGCAGTTTTCTCATAGAACCCTCGACTCAGCATAATGCACATTTTAGAAAAAGTCTGCTAAGGGGCTGGTGCTGTGGCATAGCAGGTAAAGCCGCCGCCTGTCCCAGTAATCAAAAAACTCAGCTATCCGGAACAGCATGCTTCCTGGAAGTTCCAGAGGGTGAAGGGTCGCCTCCAGATAACTCTTGCATTCTAATGTATTTCAAATAGAAGACAAGGGCTGGAGCTATGGCATAGCGGGTTAAGCCACCACCTGCAATGCTGGCATCCCATGCGGGTGACAGTTCAAGACCTGACTACTCCTCTTTCAATACAGCTCCCTGCTAATGCGCCTGGGAAAGCAGTGGAAGACAGCCCACGTGCTTGGGCCCTTGCACCCACATGGGAGACCCGGAAGAAGCTTCTGGCTCCTGGCTTCCGCCTAGCCCAGCCCCAGCCATTGCCTCCTTTTGAGGAGTGAACCAGTGGATGGAACACTTCTGTCTCTCTCTGTCCCTCTCTGTAACTCTGCCTTTCAAATAAGAATAATAATATTTTTAAAAATTAAAGAATTTTAAAAATGAATAGAAGGTAAAACAAACTGTCTTACGTTTGAATAAATAATTCCTTGTTGCTATAATATAGCATTGGTTTCAGTACATAAATTCTCTTTTAATTATCTGGAGCCTTGGAAGGCAATCTGTGCTGCTCTAGATAGGAAGATAATGATGGGGGCCGGCGCTGTGGTGTAGCTGCCACCTGCAGTGCCGGTATCCCATATGGGTGCCAGTTCGAGTCCCAGCTGTTCCACTTCCAATCCAGCTCTCTGCTGTGGCCTGGGAAAGCAGTAGAAGATGGCCCAAGTCCTTGGGACCCTGCACCCTCGTGGGAGCCCTGGAAGAAGCTCCTGGCTCCTGGCTTTGGATCGATGCAGCTCTGGCTGTTGCATCCAGTTGGGGAGTGAACCAGCGGATGGAAGACCTCTCTCTCCCTACCTTTCCTTCTCTCTCTGCATAACTCTTTCAAATAAATAAATAATTAAAAAAAAAAAAAGAAAAGAAGGATAGACATGATGGAAAAATTCTCTGACCTTCCACACATGAGTAGAGGGCTTTCTTGTGAATATTTACTGAAAGTCTGTAATTGGTGCACCTGGGCTGTATAAAGGATTCATGAAGAATATGAAATGCACATTTATCCTGCTCACTGTAGAAACCCTCTGTACAGTGGGGGAAAGAAAGGAATTCTGCATGCCATCTACTGCTATTAGGAGATGAAACAAACTCACAGACAGCCTACAGGTGATATTAGATCTAAATTAGAGGGACTGGCATTGTGGCATAGTGGGTTAAGCAACAGCCTGCTCTGCCGGTATTCCAGATGGGCACTGGTTCGAGTCCTGACCGCTCCACTTCCAATCCGGCTCCCTGCTAATGTGCCTGAGAAAGCAGTGGAGAATGACCCAAGAGCTTGGGTCCCTACACCCATGTGGGATGAAACTCCTGGCTTCCTCTTAGCACAGCCCTGACCATTGCGGCCATTTGGGGAGTGAATCAGTGGATGGAAGATCTCTGTGTGTCTCTCCCTCTCTCTCTGTAACTGTTTCAAATAAAATAAATCTTTAAAAAATATTACAGCCGTATTTCCCAAAGCAAATTCTGTGAGTCACTGTGTACCATAAAATGCTGTTATAAAATAATTCCATTTTCAAATAAATTTGGAGACGCTCCTGCCTTAACTTGGTTGCTGTAACAAAATCCCAAAAACTGAGTGGCTTACACAGCAGACACTCCCCACAGCTCCGGAGGCTGGGAAGGCCCAAACCCAGGTGCTGGCTGATCCAGTTCTTGGTAAGGGCCTTTCTCCCGGCTGGCAGATGGCTGCTTTTCCACTACATTCTGGAGAGGGAGAGAGGGAGAGAGGGAGAGAGGGAGAGAGGGAGAGAGGGAGAGAGGGAGAGGGAGAGAGGGAGAGAGGGAGAGGGAGACAGATATCCCGGCTCCTCCTCTTCTCAGGACACTAACCCCATCAGAGCACTCTATCCTCGTGACCTTGGCTGACCCTCCTCCCTCACAAAGGCCACTTCCTCTGACATCCTCACACTGGGGGACACAGACACTCAGGCTGTGACAATTCCTTCACCAGGTGCTCCCTTTTAGAGGCTTTGGGAGTTCATTAACGTAATAAAAGCCCTGAGAAATCTCTGTTTAATCCAATAGTTCACAAATTTATTTAACTGTGGAACTTCAAGTTTTGCCTGGTAACCTGTTTCAGATTAGCACAATATTCAAAACAGTCTCAGGCTGAGGCGTGAAACTGTAGGTCAACTATAGGGTTTCTCAATGAAAAAACAGAGACGCCGACCAGCAAGGCGCTGACCAGCTGGCCCTCCCTCAAGGCCTCATGAAGCTCAGTTCATTTGACTTCATAAAAACATATACATTTTTTTCTCCGCACATCCTCAAAACCCCTTTACCATATCTGGTCTTTCAGCTGTTAGGACCGGCGCTGGGGAGCTGAGTCTTTCTTCTCTCTGCCACCCGGAGGATAAAGCAATCACGGCACACAGGCCTCATATTCCTGTGTGGAGTCAACAACCACAAAGGAATTTGCTGTGTGAAGATGAAGCTGTCACATCACAGCTCACGCCAAAGGTTTAGCGACCTGCAGTACAGGTGGTTGTTCAATTCCATTTCACGGCCATTTGTCCCTTACCTCTGAAGTGCAGGAACAGAGTTGGGTGAGAGGGAGCAGGACCAGGCCGAGATACCAGGATGGAAAAAGGAAAGGGCCCACTCCACGTGCTTTGAGATCATAGCAAATGAAAAAGCATCCTTAAAACTTCACAGACCAGGAAATGTTCTGATAGACACATGTACATGCAAACTGCATCTGAAAGGCATGGGAGAGGAAGGGGGGTGTGTGTGTGTGCATGTGTGCGTGCTGGGGTTTTGAGTGAGTATGGCTTGCACAGACTGGTTAGGTAAAAGAAGCACATTCGCAACACACACAGATAAATAGACACATTCGGTGGAAAGGCACAGATGAGGTGAGCAGAGTTTGTTCAGGGCCCAGAGTTTGTAGAAGTCTGCTGTTACTGTAGCAGGCTGGGCAGAGGGCAAGGGTGGAAGCCACAGGAGACGATGGCTCTTAGCACCAGGCTGTGGTGCGCACACCTCATTCCATCGAGGAGGAACAGCAAGTTTTTGTTTTTTTTTTTTTCTTTTTAAGATTTTATTTATTTATTTGAGAGGTAGAGTTACAGAGAGAGGGAGGGACAAAGAGAGAGGTCTTCCATCCACTGGTTCACTCCCCAAATGACCACAATGGCCAGAGCTGAGCTGATCAGAAGCCAGGAGCCAGGAGCTTCTTCCAGGTCTCCCACATGGGTGCAGAGGTCCAAGGACTTGAGCCATTTTCTACTGCTTTCCCAGGCCATAGCAGAGAGCTAGATTAGAAGTGGAGCAGCCAGGACTTGAACCGGCATCCATATGGGATGCCGGTGCCACAGGCAGAGGTTTAGCCCACTATGCCACAGTGCCAGTCTTGAACAGCAGGTTTTGAATACAGGAAAAAGAAAAAAAAAAGACAGCTCTGTTTTAGAAAAATATCCCTGAGGAGAGATTGGAAGCTTAAACAGCACAATGTTAGCCACCACTTGCCGAGTAGCTGTCTCTATCTCACAGGTACGGGAACAGAACAGACAAGTTGAGGGATTTGACCTAGGTCACACAGCAGTAAGGCATCAGAGCCAGCATTTAGAGTCAGGTCTGATGCCACAGCTAAAGACCAATCAGGCTACTGCCGAGGTCCAGCGGTGATGCAGGCCTGTAGGCAAGGGCAGCAAACAGAGAAGACTCACCAGAGACATGAGAGCAGAGGGCTGGGTGATTCCCTGCCTGCCTGGGGTGACCTGGTGTCCTCAGAGGGAAAGCTCCTCAGAGGCCAGAGCCCTGCAGGGAGAAGCAAGCAGACATTTGGGCAAGCTGCCTGAGCATCTTCTTCCTGCCGGAAACTCTCCAAGCTCTGTTGAGTAGGGGCAGGGGAGACTCAGCCCGGAACGTTCCTGCTGTCTCTGCTTCCCATGTCCCTCTTGCTAGGTCCCTTTATACAGCCCGTTTCCATGTGCAGCCCGCCAGTGTCTGTGTCATGAATTTATAATGATATTCTGATATTATCTGCATGAATCTGGAAAATGCTTGCACGTTTGCGTCACAGCTGCTGTGTAAACAGAGAAGCCCAATGAGAGGGGCTGGCTGCTGGTACGATGCTAATGGGATGCAGATGAAGACATTGGGCCTGCGCCTGCCATTCTAAGTTACCTTCCTTTGTGCGATTGTTGTGACTTGGGATATATACCTGGTGTGTGCATCAAAATTGTTGCTTGCTGTCGATGAAGCAAGAGAGGTTGTGTGAAATGTTTACACTGTCTAGGATGCATTTTATGCTAAGAATGACTCCATGGAGATATCATTCCCTTTTGTTTAAAACTTCAGCATCCACAAGATGTTAGAAAGATGGATCCCTATGTCAGATATTTTCAAATACATAGCATTTCCACTAGCTGTTTTTTCCACAGTTGAGATACATATCTATGTGTACATGTCTTAAACTTAAAAAAAAAAAAACTTCCTCAACTCCACATCCTTCTTCTTTAAAAAAAAAAATTATTTATTTATTTATTTGAAAGAGTTACACAGAGAGAGAAGGAAAGGCAGAGAGAGGGGTCCTCCATCCACTGGTTCACTCCCCAGATGGCTGCAATGGCCAGTCTGAAGCCAAGAGCCAGGAGCTTCCTCAGGGTCTCCCAAGTGGGTGCACGGGCCAAAGGACTTGGGCCATCTTCTGCTGCTTTCCCAGGCCATAGCAGAGCGCTGGATAGGAAGTGGAGCAGCTAGGACTCGAACTGACGTGCATATGGGAATGCCGGCACTGCAGGTGGCAGCTTTACCACAGACCCGGTCCCTCCACATCCTTCTTCCACTTCTCTCAATCCTCTCCATCCTTACTGGGGTCTTCACGTGTTTCTCTGAGGTTGTCCTGCCCTCTCTTCTTCACCTCAGCTCCTTGGCATGCCACACTGGGCCTCTAGCACTGCTCTTCGTCATTTGGATGTCCCTTGTCTATCTAAAGATTATTTCCCCCTCAGCCGGTGCCGTGGCTCAATAGGCTAATCCTCCGCCTGCGCTGCCGGCACTCCAGGTTCAAGTCCCGGTCAGGGCGCCGGATTCTGTCTGGTTGCCCCTCTTCCAGTCCAGCTCTCTGCTGTGGCCCGGGAGTGCAGTGGAGGATGGCCCAAGTCCTTGGACCCTGCACCCACACGGGAAACCAGGAGAAGCACCTGGCTCCTGGCTTCGGATCAGCGTGGTACGCCAGCCGCAGCATGCTGGCTGCATTGGCCATTGGGGGATGAACCAACGGTAAAGGAAGACCTTTCTCTCTGTTTCTCTCTTTCACCATCTCTTTTCCTAGGGATCATTTTTTAAAAAGATTTATTTACTTATTTGAAAGGCAAAGTTACAGAGAGGCAGAGGCAGAGAGAGAGAGAGACTTCCATCTTCTGGTTCACTCCCCAGATGACTGTAATGACTGAAGCTGTGCCGATCCAATGCCAGGAGCCAGGAGCTTCTTCTGGGTCTCCCATGTGGGTGCAAGGGATCATTTTTTTAAAAAGCTTTTATTTTATTTATTTCAAAGGCTGAGAAATAGAAAGAGGGAGAGTCAGAGACAGATCTTCCTTCTGCTGGTTCCGACTCCCCAAATGGCCTCAAGGACGGGCTGGGCCAGGCTACAACCAGGAACTTGGAACTCCATCCAGGTCTTCTACATGGGTAGCAGGGCCCCGAGTGGACTATCATGCACTAATTTCCCAGGCACATTAGCAGGAAGCTGGATCAAAAGCGGAGCAGCCGGGACTCTAACTGGCTCTCTGGTATGAGGTGATGTTGTTCTAAGTATCTGCACCACAATGCCAACCCCAGCACTGTTTTTTAATTCCATTTTCCCACAAACTGTTTGAAGCACTCTGGTGAACACCAGAGCCTGTGCAGTCTAGAAACAGTGATGAGGGTCCAATGCCGTGGCTCACTTGGTTAATCCTCCACCTGCGGCACTGGCATCCCACATGGGCGCTGGGTTCTAGTCCCGGTTGCTCCTGTTCCAGTCCAGCTCTCTGCTGTGGCCCGGGAAGGCAATGGAGGATGGCCCAAGTGTAAGGGCCCTTGTACCTGCGTGGGAAACCAGGAGGAGGCACCTGGCTCCTGGCTTCAGATCGGTGCAGCACCGGCCGTGGTGGCCATTTGGGGAGTGAACCAACAGAAGGAAGATCTTTCTTTTCTGTCTGTCTCTCTGTCTCTCTCTCTATCTATAACTCTGTCAAATAAAAAGAAAGAAAGAAAGAAAAGAAACAGTGATGAGAGAGAAAGGCTAAAATCTTCTGAGGGCAAAGAGAAGTAGGACATAATCCCCATGCAAAAATAAAAATTTGACATTACCAAAGAAGCTAATGAAAACTAACTTTCCTCTATCAAATATTTATTGAGCACCAGCTGTCTTTCAGATACTGTGCTGGAATCTAGAAAGACCACAATAAATGACACGCAGTCCGTGTCCTTGGAAGACCACGACCTGTCACAGGTAGACAGGGGGCTAATAGGGTAGCAGGTGTTCTTGGCACTGTCGGAGTTATCCACGGCACCCAGCAAGGTATGAAGGCAGGGATGGGCAATGCTATCAGGAAGGCAGGGAAAGTTGGAGAAAAGCAGGCATAGGAGAAGCACGAAAGGTACAAGGTGAGCAGACAAGAAAGTGTGAGTAACCAGTGGATACAGGCGAGCACGGGCAGTCAGTGTGGCTGAAACACAGGGTCTGAGGGAGGCCCAGTGAGCACTGAGACACAGTGGCTGGTTTGGGTGTTGAAACTTTCCCCTAGAAATGCAGAGTTCCTGTTAGGAGTTTCAAGCAGAGGAGCGACATCATGAAACTCGGGTTCAGGGAGGCTACCCTGGGAGCAGGGTGAGTACAGGCGGAAGGGTGTGAGGACGGTGCAGGGAGCTCACCCAGGCAGAGGCCATGACAGATGAAGCGTGGCCTTAACACTGGAGCAGGGAGGGCTGGGAGACAGGAGTGAAGGACATGGACACTGCCTAGGCTGGGGAGTGGCAAAGCGTGGGGGTCTAGGAGGAGTCTCTGTTTCTGTTTGGTTTTTTTTTTTAAAGATTTTTTTTTTATTTGAAAGTCAGAGTTATGCAGAGAGAGAGAGAAAGAGAGAGAGAGTCTTCCATCCTCTGTTTCACTCCCCAGTTGGCCACAACGGCCTGAGCGGCACCAATTTGAAGCCAGGAGCTTCTTCTGCATTTCCCATGCGGGTGCAGGGGCCCAAGGATTTAGGCCATCTTCTACTGCTTTCCTAGGACACAGCAGAGAGCCGGATTGGAAATGCAGCAGCCGGGACTTGAATTGGTGCCCATATGGGATGCCAGCACTGCAGGTGGAGGATTAACCTACTGCACTACAGTGCTGGTCCCCATAATAGGTTTTGTTATCAAGAAAGTTCTTTGTTCCTTGCTGATCTTTCACATCATCCCATCATCCGTTCACAGTAAACAAGCAACAACAACAACAACAAAAAGCTCAAAACAAAAAACAACCAACAAAAAACAACCCAAATGCCTATCAAGGCAAGAGTTGCTGGCTAAGTTGTGGAGGTCCTACGACAGAATGAGACTCAGCAACTGAAGCAAATGACTATGTGTGGCCAGGCGGACGAATCTCAGCAGGAAGACAGGCAGTGGGGTGCAGGCCCTTGCCCCAAGCACTCCCAGTTGAATTTGTATAAGGCGGATAGCCAAGCAGGTAAATGTCACCCACATGGAATAAGTCCTCACTCTGTGCCTTTCTCTGAAAGGACCTAGAGCCCTGGGGCCGGCCCCGCCCTGCCATTGGTTCTGATAACAGCCCGTGGGTGGATAACGTTTGCTCTTGCCCTCAGCTCTCCTGAGCACCAGGTGTTTCCTGAACAGGTGGCTCCCCACAAGGACCAGGCAGGACCTCTTCCCTCTCGGCGGCAGCCAGGCCTTCACAGCCCTGACCTCAGCTTGCGCAGGCTGCTTCCGAATCACATGGGAACCCCTTATCTTGGTGACCACCACGCCTGAGAGGCCTGGTGCTGGCAGGAGCGCTTTCTCTCAGCAGAACCTTGGCTCTGTCATGGATGAGAGACAGGTAGAGGGTGCGGAACTACGATGTGGGCCGCCAACTCTTGAGAAGAGGGCAAAACGAGGTCATTTCTGCTTTTCACATGCAAAGACAGGGTTGCAAAATGGGCCCCGAGTGGCCATTTACACGGATAATAAGTGCATTAAAGCCTCCATACCTGTGCCGTTCTCAAACCCAGCAGCACCAAAAGCAATTGCTAGGGTGCAGTGCTGGGACCCATCCCCAGAATTCCTGCTCCTCAGTGAGGCCCGATAATCTGTACTAAAAAAAAATTGTTTATTTGAAAGGCAGAGATAGAGATAGAGATAGAGAATAGAGATAGAGATGGAAGGAGAGAGAGAGAGAGAGAAAAAGAGAGAGAGAAAGAGGCTGGTACTGTGGCTAGGCCTACACCTGTGGCGCCAGCATCCCATATTGGCACCAATTCAAGTCCTGGCTGCTCCACTTCCAATCCAGCTCTCTGCTACAGCCTGGGAAAGCAGTAGAAAATGGCCCAGGTCCTTGGGGCCCTGTACCCATGTGGGAGACCCCGAAGAAGCTCCTGGCTCCTGGCTTCAGATCAGTGCAACTCTGGCTGTTGCAGCCATCTGGGGAGTGAACCAGCAGATGGAAGACTTCTTTCTCTCTGCCTCTGCCTCTCAAATAAAAATAAAATAAACCTTCAAAGGGGAGGAGGTGCACATTAGCCAGAGCTGGATCGAAAGTGGAATAGCCAGGACTTGAACTGGTGCCCGTGTGGGATGCTGGTGTTGGAGGCGTGGCTTAACCTGCTAAGCTGCATGCCGACCCTGAGAATCTTCACTTCTCACAAGCTCGCGGGCGATGCTGTTGCACCAGATGGTCAGGGTCACACTGAGAGAACACTGACTGTGAGCAGTTTAGTTGTGAGGAGGAATCCTTGGTCCCCGCACCTTGGAGCACTCCAATGGAAGGCATAAGGCAGTCTGGAATCCGACTGCATGATCTCCAAAGTCCCTTCCAGAGTCAGATCCTGGGGTGTGGACACACAGTCAGCAATTTCCTGGGGGATTTTTATTCCAAAGGTAATAAATAAGCCAGGAAGCATTTTCCTACCAAAAAAAAAAAAAGTTATAAATGGTGGTTGGGAGGTGGGGAGGATCCCAGTCCACGCACAAAAAAGCCTTTTAGTTCATGGCTTACCTGAATTAGTAATATTATTTCAAGTGCAAGTTTGCTTATTTTCCTAATATCTGAGCTGGGAGTCAAGGGCTGACCGCACAGATGCCCCGGTGCAGGTATCAATGGCAACAAGGAGCCTATGAGGCCAGTGCCAGGCGCTGTGGGGCTGGAGCACTTAATTGACAGCAGACCCAGATGCAAAACCTACATCTTCTAATTAGGGTCTGGGATGAAGTCTCTTTATGTGGTTTTGTTGTTGTTGTTTTAACTAACCTGCACACTTTCTTGGCAAGCTGGTCATAGTAATATGAGGACTTCTAATCTCACACATTAGCCTAACCTAAGTTGCCCCTTGCAGATCAGGAAATGGTTTGATTTGATCTGCTAAGGAGGGAATTAGCATTTGGGGTGTAATATAACCCCGGCTCTTAATACACTGGATTTTTCATTCCTGGAAATACAAGCCAGGGGTGGCTTTATGATCATACCAGGAATAAGTCCTGTCTGTTAAGCTTGCCTGGCCTTTTTTTTTTTTTTCTTTCCTGCTGGCAGGTGAGGACATTCAACATTTTCCAGCACATTGAGGCATGCTCAAACAGCATCGTGTTATGATTTACTGCTTAATTGTTCTGTTTCCATGTCTGCCTGGGCCTGCAAAGCCACTGGAGCTTGTTTCTTTCCATCTGACATAGGCAGTCACAGGAACAGTCTCAGGAAAGATGTTTTTATGGTTAATGAATTACTGCTAAAGTGGTACCAATCCAGGTCACCCAAAACAAGGATGCAGGCATAAAGCAAAGAGGAAATGGAGGTAAACAATTAACAAGGAAAACAGAGGCTAGAGAAAATGAAAGCTTGCCTGTTGAAAAAAACATCTTCCACTTTGGATCCCAAACAATTTTCAACTGCTAATTGAGAGATTACTTGAGGGGCTGGTGCTGTGGCGTAGCAGGTAAAGCTGCCACCTGCAGCGCTGGCATCCCATATGCGCACGGGTTCAAGTCCCGGCTGCTCCACTTCCAATTCGGCTCTCTGCTATGGCCTGGGAAAGCAGTAGAAGATGGCCTAAGTCCTTGGGCCCCTGCACCCACCTGGGAGATCTGGGAGAAGCTCCTAGCTCCTGGCTTCAGATTGGCCCAGCTCCAGCCTTTGTGGCCATTTAGGGAGGGAATCAGCAGATGGAAGACTCTCCCTCTGTCTCTGCCTCTGTAACCCTTCCTTTCAAATAAATAAATAAATCAGAGAGAGAGAGAGATTACTTGAGCTATTATGTGTGAGACAGAAATAAAGACAGAAAGGGGTCGGCACTGTGGCAGAGAGGGTTAAGCCGCCACCTGCGACATCCACATCCTATATGGGCACTGGTTCAATTCCCAGCTGATCTACCTCCATTCCAGCTCCCTGCTAATAGCCTAGGAAAGCAGCATAAGGTGGCCCAAATGCTTTGGCTCCTGCACTTACATAGGAGATCCGGATAAATCTCCTGGCTCCTGGCTTCGGCCTGGGTCATCGCGGCCATTGCGGCCATTTGGGGAGTGAACCTGTGGATGGAAGATCTCTCTTGTGTTTCTCCTCTCTCTCTCTCTCTCTCTCCCTGTAACTCTTTTTTTTTTTTTTTTTTTTTTTTTTTTTTTTTTTTTTTAGCGAATGGGAAAATCGCTTTATTTCTCTGGGGAGTGGGCGGGCGCGGGCCTCAGAACTTCTGGAACTGCTTCTTGGTGCCGGCGGCCTTGGTGACCTTGAGCACGGTGAAGCGCACGGTCTTGCTGAGCGGCCGGCACTCGCCCACTGTGACTATGTCGCCGATCTGGATGTCCCGGAAGCAGGGCGACAGGTGCACCGACACGTTCTTGTGGCGCTTCTCAAAGCGGTTGTACTTGCGGATGTAGTGCAGGTAGTCGCGGCGGATGACGATGGTTCTCTGCATCTTCATCTTGGTCACCATGCCAGACAGGATTCTGCCCCGGATGGAGACGTCTCCGGTGAACGGGCATTTCTTATCCGTGTAGGTGCCCTCCATAGCCTCCTTGGGCGTCTTGAAGCCCAGCCCAATGTTCTTGTAGTAGCGCGGGAGCTTCTCCTTGCCCGACTCCCCCAGCAGGACCCTCTTCTTGTTCTGGAAGATGGTCGGCTGCTTCTGGTAGGCGCGCTCGGTTTGGATAGCCGCCATCTTGCCGGCCACCTGAAAAAAAGGAGAGCGATCTTTTTTTTTGGGGTGGGGGCGGATAGGCAGAGTTAGTGAGAGAGGCAGAGAGAAAGTCTTCCTCTTTCCGTTGGTTCACCCCCCCAAATGACCACTAGGGCCGGCGCTGATCCCAAGCCAGGAGCCAGGTGCTTCCTCCTGGTCTCCCATGCCGGTGCAGGGGCCCTTACACTTGGGCCATCCTCCACTGCTTTCCTGGGCCACAGAAGAGAGCTGGCCTGGAAGAGGAGCAACTGACACAGAACCGGCTCCCCAACTGGGACTAGAACCCGCGGTGCCGACGCCACAGGTGGAGGATTAGCCTATTGAGCCGTGGCACCAGCAGTAACTCTGCTTTTCAAATAAAATAAATAATCTTTTTTTAAACAAAAGAAATAGAGACAGAAAAGAGAGAGAAAGAACTATACTACTTCCTGAAGAGCAGAACTTGGACCAATGCTTTCATATTCAGATAAAAGTCTCTTTGAGTTGCAATAACTGGAACATGAAGTTTCTGGTTCTGGTAACTGCAGAATCTGGTTTCTACAGAGCCTGAGGGTGTGACCAGCAAAGGCATGGGACCAGATGTGAGAGGCAAATAACTGGCTCCAGAGCAGGGCACCTCCCTGTGGGGACCACGGAGAGCTTCTTGGTTTTACCTTTGCTCAAGAAGCCAAGAGTTTGTTTTGTTGGAATTTTTAAATTTGTGGTCTAAACTTTCTTTCTTTTTTAAGATTTATTTGAAAGTCAGAGTTACACAGAGAGAGAAGCAGAGGCAGAGAGAGAGAGAGCGAGAGAGCGAGAGATGTCTTCCATCGCTGATTCACTGCCCAATTGGCCGCAACAGCTGGAGCTGCGCCGATCTGAAGCCAGGAGCTTGGAGCTTCTTCAGAGTTTCCCAGGTGGGTGCAGGGGCCCAAGGACTTTCAGAGTTTCCCAGGTGGGTGCAGGGGCCCAAGGACTTGGGCCATCTTGTATTGCTTTCCCAGGTCATAGCAGAGAGCTGAATCAGAAGAGCTGGATCAGAAGTGGAGCAGCCAGGACTCGAACCGGCGCCCACATGGGATGCCAGCATTGCAGGCGGCAGCTTTAACCACTACACCACAGCCCCGGCCCTGCCATTATGCCTCTTTTGCTACAGCATGCATCTCTTCTCCTGCATGGGCCCAGGGGTCCAGGGACTTGGACCATCTTCTGCTGCTTTCCCAGGCATATTAGCAGGGAGCTGGTTGGAAGTGGGTCAGCCTGGAACTCTACCTGGGACTCTACCAGCACCAGCCCCAAGAAAAAACTTTTACAGTAAAATTTAAGACTAATGCCAGTAACTCAAAAAGGATGGTTATCTTCTACCTGTAAATAATCAGTCTCTAGGGCCAGCACTGTGGCAGGTAGAGGTTTAGCCCATTACACCACAGCATAGGCCATTTCTTTCTCTTTTTTTAATTAATTAATTATTTATTTATTTATATTTGAAAGGCAAAGTGACATAGAGAAAGAGATGGGGTGGGGGATAGGCAGCGGGGAGAGAGATCAATCTTCCATCCAGTGGTTCACTCCAGAAATGCCCTTAACAGCCAGGGCTGGCCAGGTGGAAAACAGGAGCCAGGGCTGGCGCCGTGGCTTAACAGGCTAATCCTCTGCCTTGCGGCGCCGGCACACCGGGTTCTAGTCCCAGTTGGGGCGCTGGATTCTATCCCGGTTGCCCCTCTTCCAGGCCAGCTCTCTGCTATGGCCAGGGAAGGCAGTGGAGGATGGCCCAGGTGCTGGGCCCCCTGCACCCACGTGGGAGACCTGGAAGAAGTACCTGGCTTCTGGCTTCAGATCAGCTCTGGCCATTGTGGTCATTTGGGGAGTGAACCAGCGGAATGGATTTGGCATGGACTTGGAATGGACTCTCTCTCTGCCTCTGCATCTCTGTAACTTTGCCTTTCAAATAAATAAATAAATAAAAAATTTAGAGTGAGAAAGGGAGAGACACAGAGAATGAGATCTTTCATCCACAGGTTCACTTCCCAGACGGCTAAAGTCCAGGGCTGGGCCTGGTCAAAGCTAGGAACCAGGAGCTTCTTTGCATGGCAAGAAGCAGAGAGCTGGATTGGAAGAGGAGCAGCCAGGACTAGAACCCGGTGCCCATATGGGATGCCAGTGCCGCAGGCGTAGGATTAGCCAAGTGAGCCACAGCGCTGGCCCCTCCTGAATTGTTTTTTAAACCTAGAAAGTTTTTCAATTCACGCTTACATATTTCAGTATGCGTCTCTTAAAAGTACATAATTTTCCTATGTGTCCATAATGTTAATATCACAATGACAGCATTAGCAGTTTAATTCATTTCTCCTAATACCCAGACTATAATCACGTTTCTCTAGTCACTTAAGTGCAGTATATTTATTAATTCTATCGTGGCTGGCTATTTTCTATAATATCTCCCTTAAACAATAACATTTAGAAGGATATTGACTGTGATAGAAACAATTTTAGACATCTTTCTTCATGGAATAGCTCTTAAAAAGAATCCTTCTTCTAGATATGAATAAGTTCATAAGTATTGAGGTGGAGACGTCTTTTTTTTTAAAGATTTACTTATTTGGAAGGAAGAGTCACAGAGAGAAGGAGAGAGAGAGAGAGGGATCTTCCTTCTACTGCTCTATACCCCAGATGTCTATGACAGCCCATACTGGGCTGAAGTTGAAGCCAGGCACCAGGGACTCATTCAGGTATCCCATTAGAGTGGCAGGAACCCAACTGCCTGAGCCATCACTGCCTACCAGAGTCTGCAATAGCAGCAATCCGGAGTCAGGAGCCAGGAACTGGAGCCAGGCATTGAACCCATGTACTCCACTGTGGGAGGCAGGCTTCCTAACTGGCATCTTTTTTTTTTTTTAAGATTTATTTATTTGGAGGGTAGAGTGACAGAGAGACAGGCAGAGAAAGAGATCGTCTATGCTGGTTCACTCTTGAAATGGCTGCAATTGCTGAAGGCAGGAGCCAGGAACTCCACCCGTGTTTCCCACGTGAGTGGCAGGGGCCCAAGTACTCAGGCCATCTTCTGCTTTCCCACGCTCAGGTATCACAGGCAGCAGCTTAGCCCACTGCCCCATGACGCCGGCTCAGCCCAACAGGCATCCTAACCACCAGGCCAATGCCCACCCCTAGACTCTGGTTTTAATTACTCTGTTTGCTTCCTTACTCTTTTTGGAGAGCAGAGGTGGTCTCCTCCTTGCTCCTGTTCTCATCACCGGCTTCTCTTCTTCTGTCTGTTTCTACCCTACCTCTCCCTAGGCCATTTCACAAAGTCTCGTTTTATGATGTTTCATTTAGATTGATTGATAAGGTTGGAAATACTGTAAACAAGTTGATAAAGTGTAGAGTAGATTCTATTGGCGATAAGAACAATTCCAAAAATAGTTGTCTGCCTCTCTGTTTTTGTTCTCCCAGTGATGAAGCTCAGTGCCTTTAATTATAGTTTGAGACACTGTGTTGAAATAGTTAATCTCTGACTAATGACTGGATTTTAGTTTCCTAATTGGCATCTGTGTGGTTAGCATTTCTGCCAAAGCTTGACTCTGAGTGCACAACCCAAGATGTGGACTATACTTCTCTGTAAGCCACTTCTGATTCCTGTCACCTTAGCTCCAGGCGACAGAACAAGGGAAGGCTAAATACTGACTCTTTTACAATTCCCTGTATTTGTTAACGCCTGACCAGCAATCTGTTAAGGGTCACAAGTCAAATCAAAGGCCCCCTGTGAGACCAGCACAGAGTGAAGTATAATCGTTGCCCCACAGAAGCCCTTGGCCTGGGGAATGCACCTTGCTCGTTCTCGAATGGTGTTTCAAGTACCTGGGAGTAGTTCCCAGTAGATAATACTCCACCCACAACTGGGCGACCTATTTAAAACCTTGTGAAACCAGCTTGAAAGGACTGAGCGAATAGGGGAGGTGGAGAAGTTCCCAGCTTTAACTCTGTCCACAGAGATTTCTTTGCGTTTTCCTGGGTGGAGAATCCAATGGAGTGCCACTTGGGGGCATCTTCCCCCATTACTGCAAGCTTCTTCATGTTGGAAATAAGACACCACTCATCATTTGCAACACAGCTCTTTGGTGAGTCTGTGACACACACTGTGGGCGTGGGCCTGCAAGCTCTCATTCCCTGAATAATGCATGTTTGCTTTGACAGTGTTTGTCCAGCCTAAAGTTACACCTAGGTAAAGGTGGAGCAAGTGGTGGATTACAGAACCCGGCTGTCTGTGCCCATGGAGAACGCTCCTGGGATGGGAGGCTCTGTAGGCAGGCAGACAGAGCTGCTCTTTCAGGTGTGTGTGTGTATAGAGAGAGGAGAGAGAAAGGAGAGAGAGAGAGAGAGAGAGACTCAGCTGGACTCAGCTGATAATGGGAGACAAACCTCCTGTGCATCTGACAGCAGTGTCAGGTCCTGAGCAGGAACCCAGGACGGGGATAACCTGCCATGTTAGGAGCCCCACTGTCATCTCGAGGCCCTGGCACCCCAGTTCCTCTGAAAATGAAAACTGTTCTCCTTGAGAACGTGATGAATGCTGTGTGGGACTGAGACTGGAGCTGCGATGCAGGCAGTGACCGACCATGGGAGGCCACTCCAAACTCTGAGCATCACACACCGGGGGCTTATTTAACAGATCAAAGCCTGGGCAGTGCTCCCTGTGGCTGCCCCACAGGCCCCCTGGTGACCGCGGAGCCTGTGGACCACATGCACCTGCAGGGCGCCTGCAGCTGATCCTCACATCACATTCGTCTTTTCCAGGCACAGCCCAGAGCCAGAGCTTCTGTTTTCTACAAATTCAAGGGAGAGAATCCAGTTATGTCCCAGTCACCATGCTCAGTGCTCCCACTGGACTCTCGCCACGACTCATGAGAAGGGAATTTTCTGGTATTGTGGAAGAGGAAACCAAAGCTCAGAAGGCTGATGTAGCACCTGGCAGGAACCAGGACAGGAACACCAGGACAGCACCAGGACAGGAACCCAGCTTTGTCTGACTCCAGAGGTCACGTTCTACCTACTTTCTCATTTTTCCACCAAAAAAAATGGGAATGCGGGAAGCTTTGGGTTAAGGGCCTCCAAGTGCCTCTAAGTCTGACCACAGAATTAATAATTATTATTAATAATAATATATGTACCAATTTTATAACAATCACTGTTGTGCATCCAAACTTGCTTTAGGCTCTAAATGTCACTGTAATGGAGTTCATAGGACCCAACTGGATTTAGGTAAACATAATGAGTCTACACAAGGTCATAAGATCCCTCACCTCTTTTTTTTTTTTTTTGACAGGCAGAGTGGACAGTGAGAGAGAGAGAGAGAGAGAGAGAGAGAAAGGTCTTTCTTTGCCGTTGGTTCACCCTCCAATGGCCGCCGCGGCGGGCGCTCTGGCTGGCGCACCGCGCTGATCTGAAGGCAGGAGCCAGGTGCTTCTCCTGGTCTCCCATGGGTGCAGGGCCCAAGCACTTGGGCCATCCTCCACTGCACTCCCGGGCCATAGCAGAGAGCTGGCCTGGAAGAGGGGCAACTGAGATAGAATCCGGCGCTGCAACCGGGACTAGAACCTGGTGTGCCGGCGCCGCAAGGTAGAGGATTAGCCTGTTGAGCCACGGTGGCGGCCACCTCTTAAAAATCAATAACAGGGGCTGACATGGCGCAGCGGGTTAAGATGTCGCTTGTGATGCCAGCATTCCATGCTGGAGTACTACTAGTTCAAGCACTGGATGCTCCACTTCCTAGCCAGCTTCCTGCTAACGTGCCTGGGAGGGCAGCAGAGGATGCCTAAGTATTTAGGTCCCTGCCACCCATGTGGGAGATCAGAATGGAGTTCCTGGCTACTGGCTTCAGCCTGGCCTAGACCTTCTCTCTCTCTCTCTCTCTCTCTCTGTGTGTGTGTGTGTGTGTGTCTGTGTCCTTCTGTCTTTTAAATAAAATAAGTATTTCCTTAAAAAATAGATAGCTTTATTCACAGCCAAAGATGCTGAGTTGACAACGTTCCTGGGACCCTTTGTTATGGCAAGGGTCCCCATCTGGAGTAGACAGACTGGCTGGCATAATCACTTCCCTTTTATGCGCTCCCTCTGTATCAGGAAGCAGCTAACCTGAATTTTGTTTAGCTGTATCCTTTGTAACAACTGAAGAAGGGAAGGCCTCAGGCATTTGCACACCCTTATTAATTCTGTGGTCAGACTTAGAGGCACTTGGAGGCCCTTAACCCAAAGCTTCCCGCATTCCCATAACAAGCCTCCAGCAGCAGGGCTGTGTGGCCAACAGAAGTGGAGAGAGCACAGCACCATGTCTCCAGGACCAGGTGGGCTCTGGAACCCAAGGCCAGCTGTTTGCCTGCTGTAGTTTTTAAAGATTTATTTCGTTATTTGAAAGGCAGAGAGAGAGAGAGAGAGAGAGAGAACGCAAGAACTTGAGCTGGCATCTGCCGCCTCCCACGTGCATTAATTGGAAGCTGGATTAGAAGCAGAGCAGCCAGGACTCAAACTGGCACTCCGATGTGGATGCCAGTGTTGCAGGCAATAGCTTAACCCGCTGTGCTACACCGTCAGCCCGTTATTGTTGTTGCTGTTTTTAACCCTAAGGGCTGGGGTAGGTGTTATGATTCCAACAGGTGAGCCTGTGGATGCCAGAGTGTGTCTATTGTTGGCCCCAGGTTTCCTCTGGCACTTAGGAGACAATGGGAGAAGTGAGTGCTCTTGTTGCTGTTTCTCTACAATGAGACAGAACACAAACTCCCTGTGGTCTACCTAAGGAACAAGATATCCTTGGCTTGAATAAGATCAAAGTGGTTTAAATAAACAATAATGATGTCTGCTTTTGGAAACTCTAGGGATAGAAGTCCCACTTTTAGAGTAACAAGGTTGCTTTTATTAACAAATATATATTGAGAACTTACTTGTGCCAAGCACTATGGCAGGTGAGAAAATACATTGGATTATATTCTTGCAGAGCTTACAATCAAGTGGGAGGGAGATATCCATCTCTCTCTCTCTCCTTCTCTCTCTGTATCTCTGCCTTTCAAATAAATAAATAAATCTTAAAAAAAATAAAGTGGAAGAGAGAAACACCAAATAATAACACAAATGAAGGTGCAATTTAATTTGATGAGACAGTGTTAATTTCTATAATTTCTAAAATAATAGGAATACAACCACTGGTTTTTAAAAACACATTAATTAAAAGTATAACAATATGAGTGGGAAATAGATGATGATATAGTTTTTTAAGAAAACACATTATTTATTTATTTAAAAGGCAAAGTGATAGAGAAGAGGGTGGTAGAGACAGAGTGAGCTATTTCATCCATTCACTCCCCAAATGGCTGCAACAGCTGGGCTGGGCCAGGCTGAAGCCAGCAGCCAGGAACTCCCACGTTGGCGGCAGAGACTCAAGTTCTTGGGCCATCTTCTGCGGCCTACACGTGTGCATTAGCAAGGAACTGGATCTGAAGCGGAGCATCCAGGACTTGAGCTGGCACTAGGATATGAGATCCCTGTGTCTTAGGCAATGGCCACAATTCCTGTCTCAATAATAAAACTTTTATTTTAAAATTTCTTATTTTAAGATTTTTAAAAAGATTTATTTATTTATTTGAAAGGCATATTTACAGAAAGGCAGAGGCAGAGGCAGAGGCAGAGAGAGAGAGAGAGAGAGAGAGTGAGTCTTCCAGGCACTGGTTCACTCCTCAAATGGCTGCAACAGCCATGGCTGCACTGATCCAAAGCCAGGAGCTAGCAGCTTCTGCTGGGTCTCCCACACAGGTGCAGGGGCACAAGGACTTGGGCCATCTTCTACTGCTTTCCCAGGCCATAGCAGAGAGCTGGATTGGAAGTGGAGCAGCTGGGACTCAAAACAGTGCCCTTATGGGATGCTGCCACTGCAGGCAGTGGCTTTACTTGCTATATCACAGCACCGGCCCCTTAAGTTTTTTTTTTTTTTTTTTTTTTTTGTCAGGCAGAGTGGACAGTGAGAGAGAGAGACAGAGAGAAAGGTCTTCCTTATGACGTTGGTTCATCCTCCAATGGCCGCCGCGGCTGGCGCGCTGCGGCCGGCACACTGTGCTGATCCGAAGCCAGGAGCCAGGTGCTTCTCCTGGTCTCCCATGGGGTGCAGGGCCCAAGCACTTGGGCCATCCTCCACTGCACTCCCGGGCCATAGCAGAGAGCTGGACAGGAAGAGGGGCAACCGAGACAGAATCCAGCACCCCGACCGGGACTAGAACCTGGTGTGCCGGCGCCGCTAGGCGGAAGATTAGCCTGTTGAGCCATGGCGCCGGCAAGATTTTTTTAAAAATTTATTTGAAAGGCAGTTACAGAGAGGGGGGGAGATAGAGAGGGAACGAGAGAGAGAGAGAGAGATCTTCCATCTGGGGGTTCACTACCCAAATGGCCACAATGGCCTAGGGCTGGGCCAAACTGAAGCCAGGAGCCAGGAGCTTCTTCTGAGTCTCTCATGTGGTGCTGGGGCCCAAACACTTAGGCCATCCTTTGCTGTTTTCCCAGGCACATTAGCAGGAAGATGAATCTGAAGTAGAGCAGCCAGGACTCAAACTAGTGCTCATACGGGATGCCGTGTCGTAGGTGGTGGCTCTACCTGCTATGCCACAGTGTGGGCTCTGACAATTAAATCCTTGATGCCAGAAGATGGAAAATTTCTCTTGGTATCTTTGTCTCTCCTTCTCTGTAGCTCTACCTTTCAAATAAACAAACAAACAAACCTTTTTTTAAAAGAATCATTAGCTAATATCATCGACTTTGAATTTTGAGGACATAGATGCTTGATATCTTTGTTCTGGGGATGGGGAGGGATAGGGATGGGGAGCCTTCAAAAAATTTGAACAAAGTGAAATTAAAAAAAATTATTTTGGTGGAAAAATTTTTCCACCAAAGTTTTTTCATGATATACATTAAAAAAAAAAAAAGATTTATTTTATGTATTTGAAAGGTAAAGTAACAGAGAGAGAGAGAAAGAGCTTTCATTCATTGGCTCACTCCCCAAATCACCACAACAGCCAGCCCTGGGCCAGGCTGAAGCCAGAAGCTTGGAACTCCATCCGGGTCTCTCCCATGGGTGCAGAAGTGCAGGGGCCCAGGGACTTGGACCATCTTCCACTGTTTTCCCAGGCTTATTAACAAGGAGCTAGATCAGAAGTGGATCAACTGAGACTTGAACTGGCATTCACATGGGATGCTGGCACTGTAGGTGGTGGCTTAACCTGCTGAACCACAGCGCCAGCCCCAGATACACATTCTTTTATTCTACTTTCCAGGAATTTTTGAAGCACTCTCCTGTTTCTCTGAATTTAATTTTATCATAATAAATGTATTTAATATTTATGACTATTCTATATTATAAGTTTTATTAAATGTTGGAAGATTTGTGAGAGCCTATATATGATTCCTGGAGCATGCCAACAACACTTCCCTAGGGAAGGTGCTGAGGCCACAGAGCAGCTGACAAGGGTCCTCCACACCCAGGCTGTATTAGGGTTTCCCAGGGACAGAACCAAAAAGGGGGGAAAGAGGGAGGGAGAGAGAGGATCTATTAGGAGAATTGGTTCACATGCGTATGGTGGTTGAGAAATCCCACCGTATACAGTCTGCAGCCTGGAGAACCAGGGATGCCAATAGTCTGGCTCATTTTCAAGGCCAAAGGTCTGGGAAACTGGCGGTGTGAGATCCAAGGTGAGAAGAAGAAAGGTGTCCCAGCTCCGGAAGAGAGAGGGACATTGGCCTTCAGTCTGCGCTGCTGCTCTATCTGGGCCCTTAACAGATGAGCTGCTGCCTGGCCGCACTGGGTGGGGTGGGGCTTCCTCGTTCTGTCCTCTGATTCAAATGCCAGTCTCTTCTAGACACACCAGAACACAAATATTCAGAAATAATGCTTTACCAGCTATCTGGGTATCCCTGGATCCAGCCAAGTTTATATCCACAATTAACCATGACACAGAGTGCTCTGTTAGCGGAAGCTCGGGGCTGGCGTGGACCAGGGCAGGCATAGTGGTGAACACTGCGGGGCTTAAGTCACGTGTTCGGGGGAAGGAAGAGAAGAGAGCCTGGCTGAGGCCTCCCTGCTCGGCTTACACAGAGGCACGAGCAGTGGTGCTGCCATCTTGAGCTATGAAATACTAAAAGAAGCCCAAGTTCAGCAAGGAGACGTGTGGAACTGATTTTGGACTTAATGATTTTGAGGTAAATTTTGAGAAAGTCAGGGAAAGCCAGGGTACAATTAACAAAGAAGTGACGGCCGGTGGCGCGGCTCACTAGGCTAATCCTCTGCCAGCGGCGCTGGCACTCTAGGTTCTAGTCCCGGTTGCTCCTCTTCCAGTCCAGCTCTCTGCTATGGCCCAGGAAGACAGTGGAGGATGGCCCAAGTCCTTGGGTCCCTGCACCGGCATGGGAGACCAGGAAGAAGCACTTGGCTCCTGGCTTCAGATCGGCGCAGCTTCGGCCGTGGCGGCCATTTGGGGGGTAAACCAACAGAAGGAAGACCTTTCTCTGTCTCTCTCTCTCACTGTCTAACTCTGCCTGTCAAGAAACTTTAAAAATATAAATAAATAACATTAAAAAAAAAAACAAACAAGGAAGTGGCAGTAGATGACGGTCACCCCAAAAACTACTTGTCACTTCCACTTGCCTAGTCACCGGGGGCCCGGAGCCTGGCCGACTTCTTGTTGCCTTTCCTCTATGATGTGTCTGAACCATCACACTCAGGGTCAGTGGTGAAGGCTGCAAACCCAGCTTCTTACACGGTGAGGACTCTTAGGATGGAATTTTTCTATAGCTGAGAAACAGTAATTCCCAGCTCAGCCACAATTGCCTAACTCATTTACATTTATGTCTGATTTTTTCCATTTCCTTCTTTTCTACCCCAGTCCTGCTAGGCCCCTTCCCTAATTTCTGGTCCTGGCTGATTTCAGATTCCTTTTGGTTGGATTCTGAGAATGAATAACCCCCTAAATTCAGCTTGTAAGCTTTTTTTTTCTGCTACCCAAAATTAATAGTGACTCCCACAACTTACTATCTTGGATTTGGTTGTCCCAGAATCAGCTCTTAAGGCAGGATTTGAATGCAACTAATTTCATTTTGTTTTGTTCTGATTTTTTTACTGCGGTGAAATGTGTGAAAATTAACCACTTTTAAGTGTACAGTTCAGTGGCATTAAATATGTTCATAATACACAACTATTAACACCATCCATCTCCTTAATGCTGTTCATCTTGTAACTCTTGCACAGTAACCTCCATTCTCCCCTACCCCAGTTCCTAGCAACAATTCTACCTTCTGTCTGTATGATTGATTCAACCAGTTTCTTTCAGAGGTGATCCCAGGAAGACCAGGAATGGGCAAGGGAGGCAGGAAAGAGAAGAAAGCCAAGAAAAGAACATTATTAAGCAAGTTACGCTGTGTGACTGCCACGGGGCTCCGCCCAGCCAGGGACTCTGGGGGACAGGGCAGAACATGCTTGAGTTTTCCTACCCAGGAGGCGAGGAAGCTGAAGAGCTTCCCATCCATCACTGGCTGACACCTGCTCCTAGGGACATTAACTCTCAAGCACGTCTGGCTGTCAGAGGGAGAATCACAAGTCTTAGCATGAAGACAACCCCTGGAGTGTGCTGGAATTCTGAGTGATGGTGGACATGGATCCCACAAGAATTTTTTGAGCTCCCAGTAGGGGACAGGCGTTAGGGTGGTTCCCAGGATCTCTACCTCCAAGCACTCACACCCTGTGTAATCCCCTCCCCTGAGTGTGGGTGGGTCCTCTGACTGCTTTTTTTTTTTTTTTTTAAGATTTATTTAGTTATTTGAAAGGCAGAGTTACAGAGAGGCAGAGAGAGACACAGAGACAGACACACACACACACACAGAGAGAGAGAGAGAGAGAGAGAGAGAGGTCTTCCATCCACTGGTTCACTCCCTAGGTGGCCTCAACGGCCAGAGCTGTGCCCATCTGAAGCCAGGAGCCAAGAGCTTCTTCTGGGTCTCCCATGCGGGTGCAGGGGCCCAGGGACATGGGCCATCTTCTACTGGTTCTCCACGCCATAGTAGAGAGCTGGATCAGAAGTGGAGCAGCCAGGACTTCAACTGGCACCCATATGGGATGCCAGCACTGAAGGCAGTGGCTTTACCTGCTATGCCACAGCATTAGCCCCCTGACTGCTTCTAATCAATAGAATATGCTTGGGGGGTAGTCCATGTGTGATTAGCTTATGCGATGGAAGATTCCATCATGCTGGCTCCTTCTCTCTTCCTGGTATTGAGGAATTGAGCTACCATTTTTTAAGAGAAACTCCAGAGCAGCGGTGTGGCACAGAACTCTGAGAGCCTCTTGGAGCTCCAGTGGCTTCCAGCCAACAGTCAGCAGAAAACCCTTGTTCCTACAGCAGCATGGAACCGGATTCTGCCAGCACCCTGAGTGAGTGTGTAGGCAGATGGGCCACTAATCTAGCTTCCTAACGGAACTGATGACAGCTTTGCAAGGGGTCACGCTTACCCCTCAGGTTGTGACATAACAAATGGGTGTTGTGTGAAGCCACTAAGTTTGTGGTAGTTTGTTATGCAGCATGGAAACCAAATATACTCCCTTATTTTGTAAGCCTTCAGTCTGGGCAGGGTGGGCGCAGCTCTGCATTTGTTTTAATAGATTAACAAGCATTTTGTTGTTGTTGTTTTAATTTCGGGGGGTGAGTGGGGAAAAAGATCTTACATCCACTGGTCTCCAAATGGCCTCAACAGCCAGGACTGGGCCAGGCTGAAGCCAGGAGCCAGGAATTTCTTCTGAGTTTCCCACATGGGTGCAGGGGTCCAGGACTTGGGCCATCTTCCATTGCTTTCTCAGGCTCATTAGCAGGGAGCTGGGTCAGAAGTGGAGCAGCAGGGACTTGAACCGGCACCTACATGGGATGCCAGGGTTGTAGATGGCGTTTTAACCCGCTAAGTCACAGCACTCACCCTAGTCTTTTCTTATAAAACTTTACTTCATGTCTACTGGTCGACAACTCTCATGGTGTACATAATGTACTGCTTTACAAAAGTAAGACATATCCATGGTAAAACATATAAAGTAGATGCAAGCAAAATGAAACTAATGGTCTTCACCCAACTTTTTTTGGGTAAATTTAATCTTTCTTCTGCATAGCACTCTGTCTTTAATTTCTGTAACTTATTCTATTTTATCTCTGCTCTGGAAGAACCTGTACTCAGATATAAATCTGTAATTAGAAAAGACTGTATTCACATGGTTGTTCTTGAACTTTTCCAAAGAGACACACAATGAAAATACCCATATAACTTATTCCCGGAGGGAGAAATTCCCAGGGACACAGGATGCCATTGTCCAACCCCTGCTGGGACAGATTCTCCCTCTACCCAGGGAGGAGAGAGGTGCCAAGTGTCTGAGGAAGTTGATCGCCAACATCTTTTCAACAAATCAAGGGCTTCTGAGTCGAGAATTCAGGTGCTGGATGGAGCAAAGGAGACCCAGCAGACACAGAGTCCTCTGCATTGTGCCTCTGCCTTCTTCCTTCCCTTCCTTCCCCGCTCCTGGGCTGCAGGGAATCTCCTGACTCTCCCCCAGGGCCTCTCCCCCCTCCCTGCCCCCTTCTAACTCTCCCTCTGTCTGCTGCTCATGAAGTGGTGTAGCTTCCACAAGACCACCTGCCAAGCAGGCGAAGCTCCCCGCCTTCCAGTGCACTACGTTCCTTACGGGGCGGCACTGGGCACTTTGGTTTCACGTGCACATTCCTCAAGTGACTGCTGTGTGCCAGGCACCGTGGCGTGTAGTGGATGCTGATTAAGGGGTTTGGCTCTTGTAGGGGAGCCAAGCATGTGTGGAGGTACACGCTGTGTGCTCTGATAGCTGTTTACACGCACACGCGACCTGGGGGCCAAACAGAAGACAGTTGGGCACAGGAGCTGGAGTGCGGGAGGAATGAGGATGGAAGGAAAGAGAAGTCTGGGGGCCGGCGCCGTGGCTCACTTGGTTACTCCTCCGCCTGTGGCGCCGGCATCCCATCTGGGCACCGAGTTCTAGTCCCGGTTGCTCCTCTTCCAGTCCAGCTCTCTGCTGTGGCCCGGGAAGGCAGTGGAGGATGGTCCAAGTGCTTGGGCCCTGCACCCGCATGGGAGACCAGGGGAAGCACCTGGCTCCTGGCTTCGGATCGGCGCAGTGCCAGCCGTAGCAGCTATTTGGGGAGTGAACCAATGGAAGGAAGACCTTTCTTTCTGTCTCTGTCTATAACTCTACCTGTCAAATAAAAAAAAAAAATAAAAAAAAAAAGGAAAGAGAAATATTTACAAAGAAGAAGACTCACAGGTTAAATACTGAATATAAAGTTCCAAGAGGTAAGACAATTTTACAGAAGAAGAAGGAGAAATTAAAGACCCACATATCTCTCAGTAAGGAAATATCTAACTATACTATGATATATTCATACAGTGGAATATTATGCTGTCACTAAAAAGAATAATACAGGTTTCTACAGACTGGCACACATAGATGTGCAAATATTCTGCTAAGTTAAAAATAAAACAAGGGGTAGGTGTTTGTGTGTGTTCAAGTCCTGATTCTGCTTCCAATTCCAGCTTCCTACTAACATGCACCCTGGGAAACAGTGATGGCTCAAGGGCTTGGGTCACTGCCACCCACATGGGAGACCTGGATGGAGTTCTGGGCTCCTGGCTTCAGCCTGGCCCAGCCCTGACTAATGTAGACATTTGGGGAATGAACAAGTCAATAGGAGGTCTCTTCGCTCCTCTCTATTCTACCCCATATGTCTCTCTGCCTTTCAAATAATAAATACATTTTTTAAAAGAATTTTTAAAAAGATAACATATGTTCGCTCAAATCATGTACCATGTATATAAACATTCACAGAACATATTCATAATAGCCAAAAAGTAGAAACAACCCAAATGTTCATCAACTTCTGAGTGCATAAACAAAATGTAGAAGTATAGCCACACACTGAAATATCAGTTGGCCATAAATATAAAGCATTGACACATACTACAACACACATGAATCTAAAAAACCTTATGTGAAATGAAAGAAGCCAGATATAAAAGACCACATATTGTATGATATCATGTGTATGAAATATCTACAATAGGCAAATCCACAGAGGCTGTCAATTAGTGGTTGCCAGGAGCTGGAGGGATGGAGAAGTGGATATGGAATTTCCTTGGGGGTGATGAAACTGTTGTGGGGGCCAGTGCTGTGGTGAATGGGCTAAGCCTTTGCCTGCAGTGCCGGCATCCATATGGGTGCAGGTTGAAGTCCCTGCTGTTCCACTTCCAATCCAGCTCCCTGCTAATGACCTGGGAAAGCAGTGGTGGGTGACCCAAGTGCTTGGGCCCATGTGGGAGACCCAGAAAAACCTCCTGGCTCCTGGCTTCAGTCTCGCTCAGCTCCAGCCATTGTGGCCACTTAGGGAGTGAACCAGCAGATGGAAGCTCTCTTTGTCTCTCCCTCTCTGTATGTAACTCCTTCTCAATTAAATAAATAAACTTTAAAATAAGTAAATAAACAAAAATGTTCTAAAAATAAACAGTGGTGAGGTTGCATAACTCTTGTGACTATTCTAGAAACCACTGAATCATGCCCATTCAAATCTTTGGGGCAGTGGGATAAGCCACGGCTTGGGATACCTGCATCCCATATTGAAGTACCTGGTTTGAGTCCTGGCTGCTCCACTTCTGATTCAACTTCCTGTTAATGTGCCTGGAAAGCAGCAGATGATGGCTCAAGTACTTGGCTTTCTGCCACCCACATGGGAGATCCAGATGGAGTTCCTGGCCCCTGGTTTCAGCCTGGCCAGCCCCCAGCTGTTGCCACTTGGGGAGTGAACCAGTGGATGAAAGATCTCTTTTTTTCTCTGTCTCTCTGTCACTCTACCTTCCACATAAGCAAGTATTAAAAAAAAAAAAAAAGTCAATCTGGGACCAGCATGTGGTGTAGTGGGTTAAGCCTGCAGTGCTGGTATCCCATTCAGGCACTGTTCAGAGTTCCAGCCACCCCACTTCCCATCCAGCTCCCTGCTGATGGCCTACTGATGGATGGGAAAGCAGTAAAAGATAGCCCAAGTCCTTGGGCCCCTGCACCCTTGTGGGAGGTCTGGAAGAAGCTCCTGGCTCCTGGCTTCGGATCGGCCCAGCTGTGGCTTTTGTAGCCATCTGGGGAGTGAACTAGTGGGTGGAAGATCTCTCAGTCTCTGTCTATCCCTCTCTCTCTGTAACTCTACCTTTCAAATAAAAAAGTAAATCTTATGGTATGTGAATTATATTGCAATTAAAGTTATTTAAAAAAGAAGTAATACAGAGAGATCCTGTGTAGTCTTCTCCCATTTTCCCCCAGTGCTAACAGCTTGTGTGACTATAGTACAACATTGCAACCAGGAAACCGATGTTGATATAATCCATCAACCTTATTCCAAGGTCAGCAGTTTTACATATGTCATTCACATATGTATATGTTTCATTCTTTTCTCCCCTTAAGTTTGTTTACCGATTTTTACTTATTTGAAAGCCAAAGCAAGAGAGTTCCCATCTGCTGATTGACCCCGCAAATGCCCACAACAGCCAGGGCTGGGCCAGGCCAAAGCCAGGAGCCCAGAACTCCATCCGGGTCCCCGATGTGAGTGACAGGGACTCAAGTTCTTCAGCCATCACCTGCTGCTTCCCAGGATGCACATTAGCAAGAAGCTGGATCAGAGGCGGACTGGAGTCCAGGCACTTTGATATGGAAGGCAGGTATCCCAAGGGGCAGCTTAACCTGCTGTGCCATCACACCTGGCCCTGTATCTTAAGCAACTATAGCACATGTATGCCCCAGAGTCCGCTGCAGAACAGTCTCATCACACAGATCCTTGCACAGCTTTTATTAAGGCCAAAGTCAACTCCTCCCTCTCTTCTATCTGACATCTGATCTGTTTTCTACCTCGATAAATTTATCATTTTGAGAACATTATCTAAATGGAGTCAGATGGGATATAACCATGGGAGACTGGCTTTTTTCACCCAGCACCATTTTCTGGAGATCCACTCAGGTTGTTATGTGTTATCAATATTTCCTTCTTTTTTCCTGCTGAGTAGCATTCCATGCTGTGGGTGTCCCATAGTTTATGGAAAGACATTTGGGTTTTGAGTTTGGGACAAATATAAATCAAGCAGCTGTGCTCTTTTAAATGCTGGTTTTGGTGTGATTGTAACTTTTCATGTCTCTGAGACAGACGCTCAGGAGTACACTTGCTACATCACATGTTGAGTGCATATTTAATATTCTAAGACATGGCCACACTCTTTTCTAGAATGTCCACATCATTTTCCCCCCCAACCAGCAGTGTGTGAGTGACCTAATTTCTCCATACCCTTGCCAGTTAGTTGGCATCACTGTATTTATTTTAGCCATTCCGATCATACACATGCTTTTTTTCAAAGCAGGCAAAACATACACCAAGCTCTTGACAGTGGTTGTTTTCAGTGCATGGCTTCCTTTTAGGGGAGACTTTTACTTTCTATATTTTATATATTTGGTGGGTCTGAATTTTGTATAACTTACTGTATTTGTAATTCAAAATGCAATAAGGGCTTTTAAAGGAGTTAACAGGTAATAAGAAAGTAAAGCCAATAATTATAAATTATTATTCAGAGAAGTTTATTTCTGCAAGGAAGGGGAGGGGGCAAGAAGGGAGGGAAAGATAATGTAGGGGAATTCTCTCTCTCTGTCTCTGTCTCTCTCTCTCTCTCTCTATTTGAGAGGCAGAAAGACAGAAAGAGCAAGAGCGAACATGCTGTCATCTGCTGGTTCATTTCCCAAATGCCTGCAACGAATCTGAGTCAGGAAGGCAGTTTCAAAGCCATTCCTGACTAACTGACGCTCGCTTGCCAGTGGCCACCTTGGCATGGCCTTCTCATTCCACTACATTACATTGTAGAGAATTCAACGGCTACAAGGAACTCCCTCAATCCAGGTTTCCTACCTGGTGGCAGGAACCCAATTACTTGAGCCACCAATCACCACTGCCTCCCAGGGTCTGCACTGCTCGGAAGCCGGAGTCAGGAATTGAACCCAGGTAGTCAGTCCAGTGTAAAATGCAGGGGTCCTAGTGGGTAGTTGAACCACTAGACCAAACACCTGCCTCGAATTTTCTCTCTCTCTCTCTCTCTCTCTCTCTCTCTCTCTCTTTTTGACAGGCAGAGTTAGATAGTAAGAGAGAGAGAGAGACAGAGAGAAAGGTCTTCCTGTCCGTTGGCTCACCCCCCAAAATGGCTGCTACGGCCGGCTTGCTGCGCCAATCTGAAGCCAGGAGCCAGGTGCTTCCTCCTGGTCTCCCATGCAGGTGCAGGGCCCAAGGACTTGGGCCATCCTCCACTGCCTTCCCAGGCTACAGCAGAGAGCTGGACTGGAAGAGGAGCAACCAGGACAGAATCCAGCACCCGAATTTTCTCTTTAATAAAGCTGTGGAAAGAAACCAAAGAAGGGGGAGAAGCTGATTCCACAGTGGGAAGGAGCTGCCCTGCAACCAATAGTCTCTGTCCATCACAGACCGACCTCCCTTTCTGCCCTGCTCCGTGCACCAGGAAATGCTGTCAGCCAGGTTCCTGCCCAAGGGCTCTGCACCACCTGTGGGCAGGAGGAGAGAGGCAAGGCCAATTGTCCTCAAACACAGCTCCCCTCCACTTCTCTTTCAGGGCCCATTCTCCGTGGTGCCTGTTGTCCCCAGCCCCAGGGTCACCACTGACTGAAGCCACGGCTCCCTGCTGTCCCTGGACCCAGTACCCAGCCCAGCCCCATGCCACCCAAACCCTGCGGACGTACCCTTCATCAAAACTCCCCCAGTGAAACTCTGGTGCTGCCCAGCAGCCTCATGTCTGACCACATCCCCTCTCTTCTGGCAGGTGCATCTAATGCAAGAGTCGTCCAGGAGGCGTCCCACAGCTGCTGTAAGAGGAGGCCCACTGCGAGACGGAAGCAGGCAAGGGGCTGATGGAGACACCTGGTGGGAGCAGTGAGTAGAATTCACACCTGAGGGGCTGGCGTTGTGGCACAGCAGCTTAAACAGCAGCTTGCAACACAGGCATCCCATGTCTCAATGCCTGGTTCAAGTCCCAGCGACTCTACTTCTTACCCAGCTCCCTGCTAATGCACCTAGGAAAGTGGCAGAAGACAGTCCAAAAGCTTGGGTCCCTTCCACCCACTTGGGAAACCTGGAGGGAGTTCCAGGCTCCTGGTTTCAGCCTGGCCCAGCCCTGGCTGTTGTGGGCACTTTGGGGAATGAACCAGTGGAAGGAGGATCTCTCTAAGATCTCTCCCTGTCTCTGTAAGTCTGCCTTTCAAATAAAATAAAATCTTTAAAAAAATAAAAATTTTTGCACTCTTATTTAGGCTACTGAGCACTGCTGGGTTTTATTATCACACAACTTAATAAGGGGTTAAGGATGTTGGCTCTGGAGCCAGCCTGCCCAGTTTGAATCCTCATTATCACTCGCTGTGACCTTGGATGAGCAGCTTCAGATCCTTGCCTCAGCTTTCTCATCTGAGAACAGGAATGATAATAACAGGACCTGCTTCCAGACTCGGGGCCATCAAAGGCACACACCCGTGTAACACACTGGGCACCTGGCCCACGGTAGCCCTGGGGAGGGAAGGGCTGTGCACCCTAACCGGCAAGAGAGGGAGAGCTGGGGCAGCTGAGAGAAAGCAGAAGCTGCTTCAAGCGCCCAGCTGAGCTCGTTCATCCGAACACCACCTTGGAGCGGATCGCACCTAGGGGCCGGCACCACGCCACAAGCCAGGCAGAGTTAGAGCCCACCCGGCTGGAGGCGTCCAGTCTTCCGGCAGGCGTTCCCCAGGGGTCGCCGCCCAGGCAAAGATGCTGCTGCAGGCAAGGTGATCCGGGCCACTGGATTCCAACAGCAGGAAACAGCGCAACAGATGGAGACTTTGCCCCCCTCCGCACACCGGGGTGGAACAGGAAGGGAGGCTCCGCTCCGCTCTCCGGCACTTCCCTTCCTCAGCCCCGCCCCTCGCCCCAGCCGCAGTCCTGCGGCCCTACAGCCCCGGGGAACTGGGCACAGCACCCAGTTCTCAGTCCAGCTGGGGCACTGCCCGGCCTCAGGGCAGACCCTCAGCCCTGGTCCCTCAGCACGGGACGGGGATGCATTTTGGCACACTTTTAAAAGTTTGTATTTCTTGTAAATGGGTTTGCACTGCCACTCTCATGTTCTAGGGTCAAAGGCAAAACAGAAACTACGGGTGATTTCATTGGGGTTTTTCTTCACCAGAGCTTCCTCTGGCCGCACAGGAACTGAATGAGGGATCCAAGTGGGGAACCTGCGCTGTCTCCTTTCCAGGTCTATGTCTGTCATCTTCCATTTCCACCCTTCCCGGAGCCTTTTTCCTACCTCTGTTTCAAAATTGTTTCATCTTTTTGAATTCTCTCCTGACTTCCCTCATGTCTCTGCCTTGGATTTTTTCTTCTTCACCCTCAAAACTTGAATGAAGATTTTAGCTTAAAGAAATGTATAAGAGTAGCAAAGGGACTGGTGTTGTGGCATAGTGAGCACAGCCACCACCTGCAACACCAGCATCCCTCATGGGTGCTGGTTCATCCAGGCTGCTCCGCTTCTGGTCCAGCTCCCTCTGAGTGGTCTGGGAAAAGCAGTGGAAGATGGCCGAGTCTCCCATGTGGGAGACCTGGATGAAGCTTCTGTCTCCTGGCTTTGCCTGACTCAGTATTGGTGTTGTGGCCATCTAGAGAGCAAACCAGCGGATGGAAGATCTCTCCTTCTCTGTCTTTCCCTCCCTAACACTGACTTTCAAATAAATAAATAAATCTTACAAAAAAAAAAAAAAAGCAAAGCCAGCAATTCCCCTTTGCCTTATTTGTTCTCTCATATCATTATCACACCTATTAAAATTACCAATAGTCCATGTTATCTTAGTCCTGTTGGTGCTGCTGTTACAGAATACCACCAACTGGGTAATTGACAAAGAACTGAAATGTATTGTTCACAGTTCCGGAGGCTGGGAGTGCAGGATCAACGCACCAGCACCTCCTTGTCTGACGAAGGCTGCAGCCTGGCAAGGGGAGGGCTGCTGTGTCCTCACATGGTGGAAGGCAGAAGGGCCAGAGAACCAGCTGCCAAGGGCCTTGATCCCGCTGGTAAGAAGGAGCCCTCCAAGACCCAGTCACATCTTGAAGGCCCCGTCTCTTACTACCGCCACATTGTCAATACCCGAATTTCGTTGGAGACACATTCAAGCCATACTACATGCTAATATCCAGCTCACAGTCAAATTCTCCCAATTGTCTGTCCTAGCTGTTCAACTCCCTGTTCCTAAATTCCCACCTCTGAACTCTGTTCCAATACTTACAAATTCTCTTAGAAGGAACCAAGGAATGTTCAGTTAACTACAAGATAAGGCCAAAGGACTCTGGGACAAAATGTCCTGTCTGTATCTCCCAATGTTCTGCTTTGGGAAAGGAAAAGTCACTCCATTTCTTTGATGCTCTCTCTTCCTTCTCCATTTGTCACTCTCTGGAGAGTTCCTTGTGTGCAGGTCTACAAATGACTTGACCCTGCCCAGAGGAAGTTCCGATGAGGCATAGTCTTGACAAGCTTCTATACTGGAATTGAACCAGGTAGTCAACTGGGTTGGAGCATTTCTATGGAAGGCTAATCTCAACAATTTCCCTAAGTTCATTCTCAAAGCCTTTGCTTCACCCAGCCGTGGGAGTGTCTTCAAGTAGAGCTTATGTGCCCCCCAGAGCACCAGCCTGGCATGCCAGGAAGGTGTGAAGAGTGTTAGTAATAGGATATTGGAATTACAGGTGCACTTTTCTTTTCTTGACCTATTCTCTATTTACTTACTTTCTTTTTCAAAGATTTTATTTATTTATTTATTTGAAAGACACAGCTGAGACAGAGAGAGAGGCAATGACTGGGGCTGGGCCGATCTGCAGCCAGGAGCTTCTTTCTGGTCTCCCTTATGGGTGCAGGGGTCAGAGTACTTGGGCCATTTTCTACTGCTTTCCCAGGTGCATTAGCAGGAAGCTGGATCAGAAGTGGAGCAGCCAGGACTTGAACCATTGCTCATATGGGATGTAGGCACTGCAGGCGGTGGCTTAACCTGCTACAGCACAGTGCTGGTGCCCATGCTTTATTTTCTAATGCTTTGTGAGGTGGGAATGTTCCTTTCATAATTAAAATTTCTCACTGTAAAGGTTTTGGACTGAGTAGGAGGGGCCAAGTTGTTGATACTCACTTCTGGAAGGTCTGAGGCCTTCCTTTCACCCGTTCGGTCCCAGCACCTCCAGCCCTTGAACACTTGGGAGAGGCAGAGTCAGCAGGGGTCTGGGGACCATGCCTTGGGGTGTTTGCTTTACCCAGCTGATCCATTCCAGGTCGGGCTTTTTAAATTGAGTACCTCAGGGACCAGCTCTGAGTCAGAGCGGGTAAAGCTGCCACCTGTGATGCCAGCATCCCATGTGGGCGCTGGTTTGTGTCCCAGCTGCTCCACTTCCAATCCAGCTCCCTGGGAAAGCAGTGGAGAATTCCCCAAGTGCTTGGGCCCTACACCCACATGGCAGACCCAGAAGAGGCTCCTGGCTCCTGGCTTTGGATCAGCCAGCTCCAGCCATTGCAGCCTTTTGGGGAGTGAACCAGTGGATGGAAGATCTCTCTCTCTCTCTCTCTCTCTCTCTCTCTCTCTCTCTCTGTAACTCTGCCTTTCACATAAATAGATAAATCTTTACCCATGATGTAATTTCTCATGCACTGCCATGGAGGAAGCTCAGAGTTTGCTTTATAGGAAGAAAAAGAGTAAAAATGGATTTCCCAGGCCTAGCCATCCCCTCTCCCCTTACCATGCTAATCCATTTGGCCAGAATGGAGAGGGGAAAAAGACCACGTAGCTTAGACCATCCTGTAGGCCAGTGAGGCATAGACTTAGTAGACAAAGAAGTCCTCTGCAGTATTTCAAGCCCCTGGTAGGGAAAGAAGCAATTAGCCACACCTGTTGACCCTAAGAATTTTGTTTTCAAGTTCAACATTTAGGAATTCACTCAGACTGACTCTTGGCAAACATCAAATTCCAGGCATCAAAGAAAGCTGCTCAACAAATTCCTAGGAAGCCTCCCGGGCAGGTGGCCATGAACGCATTACTATTAGCGGAACCACTCAGAGGAGACCAACCTCCACAGGTGGATGCAGGGAGGAAAAGCAGCAGCCCCCCTGATCCCTCGCCTGAGAGACACTTGAGCAAAACCATCGGCGTGTGGCACCCATCCTCAGCGTCTCCTCCTTCCTTTCTGAACGTCCCACTCAGTTGGCGGCCAAAGTCAAACCACAGGGAGTAGACCTGACAGGACTCCGGGGCCCCTCCCCTTCCTCATCCGAGCTCTACTCCCTAGGGAGCCTGTGGCCCACCTCACCCAGCTCGCCAGACCCTAAGGACACAGATCACCCCACCCACTTCCCCAGCACAGCACTGAAGATACTTGGGCTGCTGTCCTCTGTGAGCCTGACTTAGCCCAGAAGCCGGGAGAAGAGACGGTGTCTTTCTGTGGTCTTTTAAAAATTTTATTTTAATTTTATTTTAATTTTTACTTGAAAAGCAGAGAAACAGAGAGAAAGAACCTTTCATCTGCTGGTTCACACCAAAATGCCCACAAGAGCCAAGACAAGGACACTGAGCCAGGCCAAAGCCAGGACCCTAGAACTCAGTCTGGGTCTCCAGGCTCAAAATATGAATATGCTTTTGATTCTAGATGCCTATCATAAATTGTTTTTCAAAAAGGTTTTACCAATGTACAAAGCCATCAACAACATCTCAAGGAGTCTATCTCACACCATCACCAACAACAAGCCAAAGTGTTGAAAACAAGTTTGGCAATGATTCCCATGAGAATTTCCCAGACCCGTGCCCTGCTGCATTAGTTGGGAAAGCGTAGGCACAACACGGATAATAGACAGGTGCCATGCTGAGGACGACAACAAGGGGAGTGGTGTCATTTAAATCAGGGGAGGATGAAAAACACTTACGTGATGCTTTGAGCCAGTTTCCCAGAATGTATCTGTGGTCCACTCAGAAGCAGACACTGGCGTGTGAGCAAACTGACACGTGCAATCACAAGCAGGGGCCTTTTCCAGAAGAAAAGCCTTTGGCAGATTTGAGTCTTGGGTCAAACTCCAATCACCTGCAGGCACACCGCCTTACAGGACACGTCTGCTCCTGTGTAAGTGCCACGGAAGCTTTGTTGCCACACGTGCATCTTGAAAATTCTTCTCAAATTGGCAATAATGACTCATCTTAATCTAGTAAAAGTATGTGCAGGCAACAGAGCATGGGATCTCAAGCCAATGCAGGGGATGGAACTGCAGCTCTGCCACTTGCTAGCCTGGATCATTAACATGACTTCCTCAGCCCAGTTCCTCATCTGTAAATGAGGGAGCATAATAGATACTTGTTACTACTCTCAAGAAAAGGGATAATAAATATTAGCCATGCTTTTTATTGTTATTGCTAGTCCATCAGATAGGTGAAAAATGCCCAGGATAATCAGAGATGCTTAAGTCTGTTAGAATTTGATAGAATCATTCCATTAGGCCATCTTTGCTGAAAAGCTGATTAAATAAGTTAATTAGAAATTGAAAATGACTATTCCTTTATGCATAAGAAAGATGCATTCTTTCTGTTTCCTCATGAGTTTCTCAGTCTTCAGTCTTAACCTCCTACCCCAAACACACCACCCGCCCTGCTGCCAACATCGCATTCACACAAGAAAACTGAATCCTGTCCTTCCCCTCCGAAGATGCCTCCCCTCCCCCAGCCCAGGCCTCCAGCCCGACAGACAAGGCCATGCAGGACCATGTTTCGGACATTCTCCAGGGTCCTCTCTAGAGTTCCTGCCTTTCCATACGTGTCCTGGTGATACAGAGGTGCTGGCCTCCACGCTGTATTCCTGCTGTTCCCTTTGCCTCGCACCTAATCCGGCTCATCTTTCGAGGTTCAGGTAAATTCCTATTTTTGGAAACTCACCCAAAGAAGAATTTGTGTGTTGATATCATGTTTATGCATGTTGGAAAGAAGTCAAATATCTGAATATCATATATTAGAAATATAGCCTATATTGGAAAGAAGTGAAAATATATAACTCAAAGTGTTAGAAGTGGTTATCTAGAATTCCTTGTGACAAGAAGAAAAATAAGGGGTGGGCATTTGGCCCAGCAGTTAAACTGCTGCTTGGGATGCCTGCACCTCAAAATGGAGTGGCTGGGTTTGAGTCCCAGCTCCACTCTCAATTCCAGCCTCCTGCTAATGTGCACCCTGGGAAGTGGCAGATGACGGCTCATGTACTTGGGGTCCTGACATCCACATGGGAGACCTGGATTGCATTCCCAGCTCCCAGCTTCAGCCTTGGCCCAGCCTTGATCATTGCAAGAATTTAGGGGAGTGACCAGCAGATAGGAACTCTTTTTGTGGAAAGAAAAGATGAGAAGAGGTGAGACCTTGGAGCACCAATAAGGTTCATTATGAGTTACAGGGGAGCCAGGAGGTAGGATTTCCTCAACTGGAGGGAGCAGTACTCCTGGTTGGGAACAGCTCTGACTAGGGCTCCTTGGAGGGCAGTTTGGGCATAGTGGGCCTAACCTGTGCCACTCAGTCTCCACAGTGCTGAGCAGATAAGCGGCACCCACCACTCACAGCTCCATGTGAGCCAGAGAGCACAGCGGAGGAGGTACCCTGTCCCCCGAACAACACTTTCGCTCTACAGGTCACAGAGCACTGTCTTTGTGGTCAAGGAGCCTGAGGGATGCCTGTGCCAGGTGCCCAGGGGGCACTGCAGCCCCACATGCAGCAGTCAGGACATCACACAGGGCTTTGGATTCCTGTCTTCTTGTCAGGGGCTTCCCTCCATTTGTGATGCATAGGATAGGCCCTTCTGGTGGTGCCCAGGGCAGCCGCAGGCTGACTGCCTAGTGGCACATGTGTATTCTGCAATTTGAGCTACCTTTTAGGTACTTACCCTTTAAAAAGTTTAATTGGATTTGAAATCTACTCACAAGAAATTTCAAGATTGCATTTACCAGTGAAAAAAAGGAAAGAATTTTAAATATATAACTTCAACTGTTAACAAACACATTTTGAATAATTGAAAAATGATTTTGAATTTTTTTCGGGCTGGTGCTGTGGTATAATAGGTTGAACTTCTGCCTGCAGCACCAGCATCTCAAATGGGCACCAAGTTCACATCCCAGCTGCTCCTCTTCTGCTCCAGCTCTCTGCTCACAGCCTGTGAGAGCAGAGGAAGATGGCCCAAATGCTTGGGCCTCTGCACCCATGTGGCAGACCCAGAAGAAGCTCCTGTTTCCTGGCTTTGGATCAGCCCAGCTCCAGCCACTGCTGGGGAGAGAACCAGCGGATGGAAGACCTCTCTTTCCTTCTCTCTGTTTGTAACTGTGCCTCTCAAATAAATAAATCTTAAAAAAAAAAAAAAAGGCACTGTTTCCACTTATCTCCCAAAAAAGACTTTTTTTCATCTACTTGTGTGCATGAAGTCTTTCAACAATGGGATTATTGAGCATTAGAAAAGATTTTTATTATAAAGTCTTGGTCAGGAATTACACATGGCCATTTCAAGCATAAAACCTGACATGGGCCTGGTCTTGTGGCGTAGTGGGTTAAGCTGCCACCTGCAATGCCAGCATTCCACATGGACATGGGTCCTGGCAGCTCTACTTCCAATCCAGCTCCCTGCTAATGCACCTGGGAAAAGCAGTAAAGATGACTCAAGTGCTTGGGCCCAACCCAAGTGGGAGACCCAGATGAAGCTCCTGGCTCCCTCTTCAGCCTCGCCCAGCCCTGGCTGTTGCAGACATTTGGAGAGTGAACCAACAGATGGAAGCTCTCACTCTCCCTCTCTTTCTAACTCTGCCTTTCAAATAAATAAATAAATCTTTAAAAAACAAAACAAAACAAAACACAGACCTGACATAAATAGGAAGCAAGCTCTCATTAAAAACTTTGAAAATGTCTTGTTTGGGAGTTTTATATAAGCTTGACATTTCATATATTCCCTAAAAGCTAGTATTTTCCTTACAGCAATTACATAAAATATAATGAAGTTTCATTTTTAAAAAATGTTTATTTGCTTATTTTCATCTACTTGAAAGGCAGAGTGATAGAGGGAGATTGTCTATCCACTGGTTCACTCCCCAAGTGGCCACAACAGAACTCCACCTGGGTCTCCCACCTGGGTGGTCAGGATGCATTAGCAGGGAACTGGATTGAAGGCAGAGGTGCCAGGATTAACTGGCACTGTGATATGGATAAAGGCAGCCTAAGTAGCGGCTCAACTTGCTACACCTCAGTGCCCTCCCCTCTGAGGAACAGTTAACTCTCCAAATCCCTTTCACTGTTCCTCGGGGTACCTTACAGATGTGATCACTTTCTCAGAATAAGTTTGCATAGGGGAGGTCGGAAGTGTTGCTTCAGAAGATGGTGAGCCAGTCCTGTGACAGCTAGGGGGGAGCACAGAAGCCTGAGAGAGCAAGTTCAATGCCCCTCAGGCAGGGAAGGACTTGATGGGCTATAGGCGGCTCCTCTGCAGCACAGTGCTCTGGAGGAGGGGTGTGGCGTTTAGCCCAGAGCCACGAGAGGCCACTGAGCAGATGTAAGCAATGGTGAGGCCTAATCTGATTCAGGTGCTATACTGCCCATCTGGGTATGCCAAGCAGAACTGGAACACAGAGCTACTGACCAGAGAAAGGTCGCACAGGAAGTTTCTGTGGGAGGCTAGGAGACGACTGGTTCATCAGAGAACATTTCAGAGTCAGGACTAAAGAGATTGGCCACGGAGGTAAAAGCAAAGCTCAGTGCTCAAGGAGGATGTCTGTAAATTCGAGTTTGAGCAGTGGAGTAAGCACAGTGCCATGTCCCCAGGCAAGACTGAAGAGAGGGAGTTTTGGAGACAGGATTGGGATCTGAGCCTCAGGACAAATGCAAATACAACAAAGTGCACATACAGATGGCTCCTGGACTTAAGATGGATTGATTTGCGATTTTTCCATTTTACACTGATGCAAAAGGGATAGGCTTTCAGTAGAAACTGTACTTTGAATTTTGAATTTTTTCCTGAGCAAGCAATGCAACGTGTCTTGGAGTGCTGGGTAGCAGCAGGAAGCTGCAGCTCGGAGTCAGCCCCTCCATCATGAGGGTGAACAACTGACGCTCTGGTGGTCCACAGGTAAGGTGGGTTAGATGTACTTCTGACTTACATTTTCAATTTATGATGGGTTCAATCAGGACATAACCCATTGTAAGTCTGTGCAGAGGAAAAAATCTGTATATTATGAGAGGTAAGAGGCGCATCAATCGTTTATTTGGCTTCTATGATACACACTGGGAGATCTAAAAACACAATGATGTAGTCCGGGATTTGCTTCAAATAATTCAAGTGGGGGAAGTGGGAGTAATGTGTAGAAACGTAGAGGGATGAAGCTTGAAGCTGAGTGATGGGGACAAGGGGGCTTGTTACAGTGTTCTCTCTACTGAGGTATATGATGGCCTCCCTGGAACTAAACATACAGTACTTGGGGACAGATGTGTGCATGTGGAGGGGGTGGGCAGGCAGCAGGGCTAGGCCACCAGAAAGAAGCCCACAGCTGTCCTGGAGTAGACATCCTTTGGAGAGGAATCAGACCACAAGCAAGTGATGGACTCAACCTATGTGCCAAAGAGGAAGGACCCTGTGGTGCAGTGTGCATGGCGAGAACACGAGAGTGGCCGGAAACGTCTCCGTGCGGCAGAAACCTTCGTACTTGGCAGAGAGGAGCCAAGTGGGTATGGAGAGGGATGCTTTTAAAATCCTTCCCAGCCTACTCATTCACTTTCACTTATAAACAAATCTAAATTAGTGGCTGCAAGCATTCTATTCCAGGGAAAACATTTTAACTTAAAAGCTTTTGCTCCCCTCCTTCCCCCTCCCCCCCCTTTAAACTCCGAATGCTGAGGCCATCACTAGCCCAAGAGTTCTAGAAGCAGAGCAGACGTGTGGCCTCGGGGACTCGTGGCCCTGCAGCTCTTCTTCCCCACTACCCGGACTCTACAACCCCCGCCTCCATCCTAAGCACAGCTTTTGCCATGCTAGGGACACCCGTTCCCCTCCTTCCCCTCCTTCCCACAGGCACTACTTCCCTGTGCATGCAGGGACCCCAGAGACCAGAAGCCCCAGGGGCCTGGAGCATCCCTGGTGTTGTTCACTGCAGAGATCCCAGCACCGAGAACTGTGCTGAACACAGAGCCGGCACTCAGTGCTCAATGAGAAAACTCCCCAGAGCCACCAGGCGGGTGCTCAGCCACCTACCCAGGTGCTTAATACTCTACCCTACAGCTACTTCTTGGGGCCTACCTTCCCACAAGTCTTTACTACCTCCTTGTGATAGACAGACAGCTGAGTTGGTTCAGACAATCCGAGAACAGAAGCATTTCACCTGAAATAGTCTTTCCCTACCTTAAAATATTTTTTTAAAGCTGTAAGAAGTAGTTATGGAAAAATCTAGCATACCAAGAAAACATTACCCACGTCATTCAACATTTTTTGAGGATACAATGAATTTAACTGATGTAGAATAGTCTTCCTGAATAAATCTAACTACAAATATTTTGGTTTCCTGAAAACAAAGAACAAACAAACAAACCCTTCTGGGCTCAAATGATAGGAATCCCCTGCTGGTGGCTCAGCCTAGGCTTTTCTGCTTTTGGGATCGGATCTCAGATTGCATGTGTTCTACGCAGCAGCCACGGACACTTAACATTCATTAAATAGTAATGAAACAGGAGGGCTGGATTTTTGTTTGTTTGTTTCTCCAGGTTGTGTTCCACACTTAGGTGACCTTGGACAAATCCATCCCTTCCCTCCTATCTGATTTCCACATATCTGTTTCAGGATAATGTTTATGACTAAGATGCTCTGTGAGATCTTCAGACAGACATAGTGGTTAGCATCCTTGTAGCTTCTTCTCTGTCTTTTGGGACTTCTGCATGACACCGCCACAGAAAACCTTCACACGCACTTGGGGAGCGTTGCCCGTGCCCCCTCGGGATGGGTCCTATGCGCAAAGCCCGTCACTGACAGCAGGGATAACAAGGGATAACTCACAGTCTGTTTCCCGTGCTGCTGAGAATGAGGAAACTGGTAAACCTAACAATCCCGAGGCCACTTACTGGCACCACTTACTTATGCCGTTTCCAGCCGCTTCTAAACTATGCAGAAGCTGCTGACAACACTTGACTACGCTCTGTCTGGCAACTCCTTTCCGCAGCAATCAGCCGAACCCTGAGAGGTCCCAAGGCCCGCGCTGGCGGGCGGGCAGGACGAGCTGCCGAGCCCTGCTCCAGGTGGCTGTGTATTCCAATGTTTCAGACGCTTTCAAAATACAGCCATCTTGCATCGGGCACCGTGGCCCAGGGAGAGGACGAGCCCGGTCCCAGGTGACTGCCACCTGGCAAGGGGCTGACCGCCTGACCGGCCGCCCGCGGCGCTCTCGCCGGAGGCCCACCCCGGCCGGGGCCGGAGTCTGAGCGGCTTAAGTGGACGGCGGGCGGACTCGGGCCCGAGCCGCGAGCCCCGCGCGCGCGGGTTCCCAGGCTTCAGCCGGAGGAGGGCCGCCCTCCAGCTGCGGCGGCGGCCCTACCCGCGAGCAGGGGCGGGACGCCGTCCGCTCCCGAGCTTCCCGGCGGGGACTGAGCTCCACCGGGGCGCCGCGACCCAGCCGGCCGCGTCCTTTCCCCCGCCCCCACGCCGCCAGGGGCACCTCGGGGGCGCGCGCCGGGGACCGCGCGGGAGTGGGGCCGGGCCCTGCCCCTCCCGCCGCGGCCCCAGGCGCCCGCAGGACGGGCGTTGATCCGGGCCGCTGCCTCGTGCCCTCCCCTCCCCTCCCCCACGCTCCCCTCTACGCCCCAAACCCGGGCCTGGGGGGCTCGAGGACGTGTGCGCGCAGAGCAGGGTCGGGGGCTGCGGGGCCGGGGCGGGCGGCGGGCGGCGGGAGCCGGCGGCCCCTCGGCGTGTCTTTTGTGTTTGTACACACACGGCGCGAGGCAGCCGGGAGGAGCGAGCGGGCGGCGCGCGGGGGAGGAGCGAGCGCGCTCCAGCGAACGGGCGCGCGGGGGGAGGGGCGGGGGCGGGGCGCGAGCGGGGGCGCGGGGGCGGAGCCGAGCCTTCCCTCCATTGTGTGTGATTGGCTGGCGCGCGGCGCGGGGGCGGGGCGGCGTGTGTTGGGGGATAGCCTCGGTGTCAGCCATCTTTCAATTGTGTTCGCAGCCGCCGCCGCGCCGCCGTCGCTCTCTAACGCCAGCGCCGCCTCTCGCTCGCCGAGCTCCAGCCGAAGGAGAAGGGGGGTAAGTTTCCCCGTCTGCCCGCCTCCCCGGAACCGAGCCCCGCTCGCCGTCAGCCCCGAGCCGGGCCCTGGCGGCGCCGAGAGGGGACCCTCGGCCCCTCCGGCTTAGCCCACAAACTTTTTGGCCCAGAAATGGAGGTGAAGAGCGAGTTTGCCTCTTACCTCAGGCGGCGGCGGCGGCTCCCCCGTCTCTCGCCGCCTCAGCCCAACAGCAGCAACCGCCGCGGCGCCGAGCCTGCTCTCCCTCCTCCTCTCCGCGCCCCCAGCTCCTCTTTCTTCGGTGAAATCCCGCCCGCCGTCCCTTCCCCGGACCCCAAACCTTCACCACGACCCGCGCGGGCCTCTCCCCTACCGCCCCCGGGCCCCGGGCCCCAGTTTTCGGGCGGGAAAGGGGTGGAAATCGCCGCCGCTTCCCACCCCGGGGTAACTCGCTTTTTGCTGCCTCCCCACAGTTGTTGCTAAGCTTCACCATCTTGTCTCTCTTCTCTGGTCACCGACCATATTTTTTCCCCCGTTTCTCTCTTCCCCATTTTGAAAAGGAGGAAAAAAATTTTAAAAGAGGGACATTTTTTTCCTTTTTTGGAGAGGCGGAAACTTGATGCATTTGAAATGCAAAAAAAACTTTTGCATTTTGGAGGGCGGCACGTGGCAGGGGATTGGGGTATTTTCGAGCGATTTGGTGTTTTGTCTCTTCGCAAGGCAATCGGATACGTTTTGCGATTGTTTCCATTTTGTTCTGGTCTGGGAGCCGAGTTGGTGGCTGCGCGAGGCGCTGGGAGCGAGGCGGGCAGACTGGGGGACCCAGTGCCGGGGCCTCGGAGGAGGCAAAACCAAAAGTTTGTGTGGGGCTGGGGTGGACGGTCGGCGGTGTCGGGCGTTAATTAGAGCCCAGGTGCGGGCGCTTTTGATTGCACTGCGAAGCCGCGAGGAGCTGCTTTGTGGAAGGCTCGCCGGCGGTAGCTGCTGCTGCTGCTGCTCTTGTTTTTCTAGACGGCTTTTTGTAACATAAGTGGTAAAGATGCAACACCAAGAATGTTTTTAGATATTTACAGCAGTCCATCGACTGCCAGACGAATTTGGGGGTCGGGGGGGGGGCTGAAACCTTTTTTCCCCTGTAATTTGACTCGACTTTTCTGTGGCTTGTGGCTTCGGTCTTTTGACTTGTTTGTGGCTCGGATGTTTACAGACATTTCTAATTTCTACTTGAATTAGAGAAATTGGATGCAAGGCTTCAGGGGTCTTTTTGTTTTGCCGTTTGCCGCTCACATTGGCGTTTTGAGACGATTGGTATTTTGCTGGCGATTTTCTAGTACTACAGTTTGTTTCGTGGAGTCATATTTGGGTGGTAGATGAAATCTGCACCCGTTCAAATTATATAACATTACGGACATTTTAAAAATACATAAACTGATCATTTCCAGATTTTGGCGGGGTGGGGGAGGTGACAGTGGCAGGAAAACTTTAATGTTGCATATGGTTATTCTTTTTTTCTTTCTTTTTTTTTTTTTTAAACGCTGGTAGGTAAGTAAGGAGGTCTTTATACCATGGCTCGTACAAAGCAGACTGCCCGCAAATCGACTGGTGGTAAAGCACCCAGGAAGCAACTGGCTACAAAAGCCGCTCGCAAGAGTGCGCCCTCTACTGGAGGGGTGAAGAAACCTCATCGTTACAGGTATTAAAGGGAAAAATTGGACAAAGTCTCTCGTGCTATATCCATATAATTTAACAAAAGAGATGGCTAATAGCCAAACTTTATGCTTTCGGGAAGCTGAGATTTCTCCTTTTTACTATTTGCTGTTGCTTGAAGAGAACAATAAATAGTGTTAGGTTTTATCGAAAATGTATTTGATTTTGAAGCAGTGGTCTGACCTAGAGGCCTTAGAGGACTTAATAGAGCATCAACGTTGATGGACTAGATTAACCTCGAATTAGCTATTAGTAATTCTTTTTAAAAATAGTAAAATGCTTTTTCAGTTTCTGAGAATATCCTTCCTTGTTTTAAGCAAGATTAGGTTTTTGTTTTTCGTGAACTCCTTGTTCCTCGTTTGCTTGATTGGTTTCTTTCGTTCTGTATTAGCTCATTTGGTTTTGAAATGCTAAGCAGTGTTGTTAAGGGCATGTGCCATTAGAGGGCAGAAGTTAACCATGCTTAAGTAGCCTCTGCGAATTTTACAGTGAACCTAAAATAAAACCCCATACAGTGGAAGCAGAAAGTCAGAATTAGAGGGAAATTTCTTGTTGACTGTTTTTAAAAAGTATTCAACAAGAAATTTGCCTCTAAAGTGGATGAACCACCACACAATCAAGAGTATTCAAATTATTCTTGAAATATGAGCAGAAGACAAAGTAAAGATATTCTGAGGAACTCAAAATACCACAATGTTGTTTTTAGGTGAAGTTCATTGGTTGTGTTGGTAAACTGGTAAAGGCTTTGAGATGGTCAAGGATATAGGTGGGAATGAGAGTGGTGCTCAATTGAAGCCTCTGGGGGCCATACCTTATTTATTAACTTGATTTATACCATCCCATGCTCTAGTGTATGTTTGTACATGTTTTAAAATGAAAATGAACAGGGCTTTGATAAAGTGCATGCCAGGATTGTACCTTAATCCCGTGCTGTCTACTTGAAGGGTACTGTTACTCTTAGTCGACTTGAATGTTTGGATCCTAAGTGGACCCGTGAAGTTTCATCCTGAAGATGAAGACTAGTTGGCTGATTTACTTTTTGAAACAGTATGGCATTTCTTTAAAGCTGGCCGCTTATCCTCTGTGTTGTTTGCATCTTTAATGACAGTTTCTTTAATGTTAATTTCTTAAAGGCCCGGTACTGTGGCACTTCGTGAAATCAGACGTTATCAGAAGTCCACTGAGCTTCTGATCCGCAAACTCCCCTTCCAGCGTCTGGTGCGAGAAATCGCTCAGGACTTCAAAACAGATCTGCGCTTCCAGAGCGCAGCTATTGGTGCTTTGCAGGTAAAATGGTGAATGGGACGGGGCGATACTTGGGTGGGTGTCCCTGCTGTTTAGCGAGAACAGCAGTGACTCGGAATGCACTTTATAACTTAGTTCTCTCCACATCTGAAGTCGTTTACAGTGTTAGTTCACTGGTGAGGAGGCTTAAGGAAACTTCAGTTCCTCAAGGTCATGTGTATAGGAGATGGAAGTCATAACTTCAACCCATTTGATTTCAAAGCCTAATGCATATCCCATTATGCCATTTAAAAATGTTGACATTGCACTGAAAGCAAATGTGAAAAGACAACTCGGGGTTAATGGATGCTTTGGAATGTTAAGATGGTACAAGACCAGAGAGGTCTATGGTGTTTTGTAAGTCACTGTTTCAGACAGCCGTGACTAGTATACATGGGTTGTTTGAATGTCCTTTGGACCTGAAGAGACAGGTACAGGCGGAGAGAGCCTAGCATGGAGTAGACAGCATTAAGGAATGATGCATGAAGGTAAAAGCATAAAGGTCAAAGTGAGTGGTGGTTAGGATTGGATCTATGATAGGGACAAATGGTGCTTGAAAATGATACGGAACATGTAAAAGGACAGGGATTTGAAGATTTGTGGTTTGCTAAAGGGGACTTTGAACTTTATTTAAATGGGGAGCATGTTGAATTTCATCTTGGCTCCAGAGTGTCAGGAATTTGAGAAATGTCATTCTAGAGGTGGTTATATGGTTGAAGTATTTGTGGCGTATGTCAAGATTGAAACTTGAAATCCCCTTGCGTAAGGTATTTGATTCAGTGTGTGGGTGTAATTGTTACTGTCTCTTGCTTAGGGTAATCTATATTGTATTGGCATTCTTTATATCCCTGTATCTGATGAAAATGTGATTAAGACCACCACCTCCATTAGAATCACAGGGTTGGGGGAGGTGGTTCAAATTATGAGGCACCGTTGCATAGCTGGAACAATCTCTTTGGAGAGGGTCTAAAATTTGCACACACCCATTGGAGGATTTTCAAGGCTGCTGTTGCTGTGCCGGGCTTTTGCTTTATATGGGAGAACGATTTGATAGGTGGATTCTACCCTGCTGTATAATTGGTCGAGCTGTTTCTATGGTTAGTCTAAACTTCATTTGATTGGTGAATTTCAGGAGTAGGTATCCATTAAATTCCCAGTGGATTGAAATTACTGAAATTTCTACTACTAAAATCTTCCCATGTTGTCACTTAAAACTTTTTCAGTTTTAACAGCTAATTATCTTCAGTTCCCATTTCTCTGTTTTAAAGATAGAAAAGATTCCCAAACATTGCTACAAAACTGCTAATTAGGTTTTCTAGTTATTGCTGGGGTTGTGCTTAAAGAACACCACACTATAAAAAGCCCAGCATATTTTTAGCTTAAATGTAGGTAAACTAGCCTTGTAAATTAAAATTACTAAATAATTTGGGTGGTGGACTCTTTAAGATTAATTGTATGTATCAACTTCCACTGTTGCTGTTTCCGGGTTATATATTTATTGAGCATGGCTGTGCTGGTTTTGAGCAAAGTGTTCATATCTGCTGCCTCCAGATCTCTTGGCATCAGATAGCTCTGTCCTTTATTGATGAAAAGATTTTTTACAAGCTTTTTGTTGTATGTATTTTATGCATACCTTAGTTCTCAATATACACATGATTTGGGTATGGAAATAGGGTGGTAGCCATTGAAATAGAATTCCAAAAGTTGTTCCATGTTTGGTTTTTACAGTTAACAACTTTTCTAATATGGTAGTTTCCCCTTGACCGTGGGAAGAATAGTAGTACCAGGACCCTCAGCACTGAATCTCATGTACAAGGGTACTTCAAAAAAGTTGTAGGAAAATGGAATTTTCAAGTAAATTTTAGTGTGAAAAACTTGAAATCCTTGTAAGTACCCTCATACTGTTCTGTTATGTATATCTTACTAAAGAGTTTTATTTCTGGAATTTCCATGTAATATTTTGGACCATGAAAAACAAAACAAAAACAGGGAGGGAGTATTGGCTACTGTACACTAAAGGGGGGGAGTCCAGTGAGAATGGTACAGGATTTTTGCATCTGCCATGATTGTGTATTAACCTAGAGCTTAGTCTTTGTCATGTCTAGACTTTGAACTAAAGTAACTTTGTATTAAAAATAGACACTGGAGTTTTGAAATAGGTAAGAGTCAGACATTGAATAGACTCAGTGTTGGAAATTTGTCCCCTAGTTGTAAGATGTGTTTTCTTTTTCTGTTATCTTAAAATTGTGTTCATTGGGTCTTCAATTAATATGGTGGACTTTGATTCTCTGAATGTACAGCCTTAGTGTTTGAGGAACTGTAGGATATTTGCAGAGGAACTGGAAATGTATGGGTTACGGTCAGACCCTCTCTGAGTATTGAATCTTCCCAGAGCTGACCAGACAGGACCCTTGTAAGCTGTGTTCATCACTGAGAGCCCTAGCAGCCATAGGCCTATCTGAGTGATCCCAGACAAGCCCACAGGTGATCCCAGATTGTGGTCTCAGACCCATGGTACCTGTTGGCTTGTCCACATCAGCTTGTGCTGCATTTCACAAAAGCACTCTGGTTTGCATAATCCTAAAGTGCTGGATATAACAAAAGTAAACTGGCTTATTGCCTGGAGAATTTCAATTCTAGTTCAATTGTGCACTGTGAACCTCTATAAAGAGTAGGCTATAAAACGCAGTGGTATCCAGACTTCTTTACACACTTTTAGACTAACCTGAGAGTGAATCCCTGAATAATGAGGACTTTGGCTTTTGACAGCTCTGGAATAGAAAACAGGGACTAATACATAGAGTAGGTATTTTAAAATTAGGGTGGGGGCCGGCACTGTGGCCTAGCAGGTAAAGCCGTTGCCTGCAGAGCTGGCATCCCATATGGGTGCCCGTTCAAGGCCCTGCTGCTCCACTTCCAATCCAGCTCTCTGCTATGGCCTGAGAGAGCAGTGGAAGATGGCCCAAATCCATGGGCCCCTGCACCTGCCTGGGAGACCTGGGGAAGGCTCCTGGCTCCTGGCTTGGCTTCGGATCAGCGCAGTTCCGGGCATTCTTTTCAATTGGGGCGTGAACCAGCAGATGGAGGACCTCTCCGTGTGTAACTTTAAAATAAAAAAATAAATAAATCTTTTTAAAAAAATTCGTGTAAGATCTCAAACATACTAGCAAATAGTGGAGGTTTGAGAGCAAGGCATTGTGAGTGAAATGAGACCTCTGATCAGATAATTTGAGGGCGTTAAAAGAAAGCTGGTACACTACAAGGTCAGTGTGAGTGCCAAGGAATTAGGGCTTCTAGGTTCCCTTCATTGGAGACAGGGGCAAGGGGAGTGCTTTCTTTGTCCTTCATGGAATAGACAGGTTGAGCTAGGCCTTAACAGGTAGGTAAGTAAGACTCAGACATTGATAAATAATAAAAGTTTGTAGGGGCAGTAATATGTGAATGGAACAATTTTTTTTTTTTTTTTTTTTTTTGACAGGCAGAGTGGATAGAGAGACGGAGAGAAAGGTCTTCCTTTGCCATTGGTTCACCCTCCAATGGCCGCCGTGGCCGGTGCACTGCACTGATCCGAAGGCAGGAGCCACGTGCTTCTCCTGGTCTCCCATGGGGTGCAGGGCCCAAGCACTTGGGCCATCCTCCACTGCCTTCCTGGGCCACAGCAGAGAGCTGGCCTGGAAGAGGGGCAACCGGGACAGAATCCGGCGCCCTGACCGGGACTAAAACCCGGTGTGCCGGTGACACAAGGGGTAGGATTAGCCTATTGAGCCGCTGCGCCAGCCAAATGGAACAAATTTTTATAGAAAAGTCATAAGGCCAAAAAGCATGAAGGTGTAAATGTGAATGAAAGAATATAAACAGTTTGGAGTTAATCAAATGTTGGTGGTTTTAAAGCAGAATCTCAACAGTCTTATTTTATTGCCAAGTCAGTGGGATTTTTTATATTGTTTTTGTAGAAAGCATATCTGTATTGCTTCCAGATTCCAAAGTGGATTTTTTTAAATAATGTCTTTTTTTCAAAATGAGTAAATAGATGTTTACCTTTTCTGAAAAGTTTATACTACTATAAGATACGCTGACAGTTTGCCTTGTTAGTTTTTAAGGGAAGCTCTTCTTTCCTTAACATGCCAAATGCTTTTGAATGATTCGTGCAGCCAGCAGTGTTTGGTAGGTATAAGAAGATGCCTTGAAAGAATCTCATCATCAAATGGGAAAAACTAAAGGGACTGGTGTTAGTTCTAGGGGACAACAAGTGCTCTTAGAGACTGAAGTACATAAATGGAAGGGACTGAGTAGGGAACAAGGGCACATCTAGGAATATCAGATTACAGTATCAAAGAGACTGATGTGTGATGTTTTGGGACCTATATGTACTCTTGTGATAAAACAAGTGTAAAAGGAAAGGTAGTGGGAACAATATAGTAGAAACCAGTTGTCAGCCATACTGCACTACTTGGTGAGGCAAAGGTTCAAGAGGATATTGGTGTGTGAGTGGGTTGCAGAGTAAGACAGGGTAGAGTAGGCTAATTGGATTTGATGCAATTCCCGCCCCCCCTTTTTTTTTTAATTTTTAGAGATTTATTTATTTGAAAGAGCTTGAGAGAGACCTTCCATCCACCAGTTCACTCCCCAAATTACAGTAATGCCAGGGCTGGGCCAGACCGAAGTCAGGAGCTAGGAGCCTCATCCAGTTCTCCCATGTGGGTGTCAGGGGCCCAGATACCTGGACCATCCTCTCCTGCCCTCCCTTGCAGGAGCAATTGGAACACAAACTGGAGCCCATATGGAATAGTGGTGGTTTTACCCGCTATGCCAAAGCAACAGCTCCTACAATTCCGTTTATAAATTTATATGCGTGATAATGTTAGAAGAGCTTAAAGTGGACTGCTTGTTTTGTTCAAGACATTTCACTTTACTAGAAATCATATATTAACACCAGAAAAATTAAAAGCTTCCAGGTGTGTTTGTTTTGTTTTGTTTTGTTTTAACCTATTTGTTTGAAAGAGGTATAGATCTTCCATCACTGGTTTGCTCCCCAGATGCCCCACAACGGCTGGGGCTGGGCCAGGACAAAGCCAGGGACTTCCTCCAGGTCTCCCACGTGGTGGGTGCCAAGGCCCAAGCATTTGGGCCATCCTGCTCTGCTCTCTCGGGCACAGCAGTAGGGAGCTGGATTGGAAGCTTTACTACCACGGTGCCAGTTTCAAGTAACTTGACTTGTGTGTCTTGATAAGATTTACAGGTTTGAGCTTTTGACTTTTCGTAGTCTGCCTTCAGAGTTCTGTCCCACAGATGTTAAAATTTAAACATTTGGGATAATTTAGCATGATTCATATACGTGTGTCTTCAACTATTGAAAATAAGATGATTAATCACTTTTTCTTCCTTCTGGTTGCAGGAGGCAAGTGAGGCCTATCTGGTTGGCCTTTTTGAAGACACCAACCTGTGTGCTATCCATGCCAAACGTGTAACAATTATGCCAAAAGACATCCAGCTAGCACGCCGCATACGTGGAGAACGTGCTTAAGAATCCACTATGACGGGAAACATTTCATTCTCAAAAATTTTTTTTTCTCTTCTTCCTGTTATTGGTAGTTCTGAACGTTAGATATTTTTTTCCATGGGGTCAAAAGGTACCTAAGTATATGATTGCGAGTGGAAAATAGGGGACAGAAATCAGGTATTGGCAGTTTTTCCATTTTCATTTGTGTGTGGATTTTTAATATAAATGCGGGGACGTAAAGCATTAATGCAAGTCAAAATGTTTCAGTGAACAAGTTTCAGCAGTTCAACTTTATAACAATTATAAATAAACCTGTTAAATTTTTCTGGACAATGCCAGCATTTGGATTTTTTTAAAACAAGTAAATTTCTTATTGACGGCAACTAAATGGTGTTTGTAGCATTTTTATCATACAGTAGATTCCATCCATTCACTATACTTTTCTAACTGAGTTGTCCTACATGCAAGTACATGTTTTTAATGTTGTCTGTCTTCTGTGCTGTTCCTGTAAGTTTGCTATTAAAATACATTAAACTATACCTGCTTTTGGTCTTTATTATCAACCTTACCTATGTGGTTCACTCATTGTCATATTCAGGATAATCTTAGTACCATGTGCTTTGACTGTCACCTGCTATCTGAGACATAAGTCTGTATTTGAGGGATGCGGAAAGGATAAGCGTGGTGTGGAAAGGAAAGAAGCTGCTGCTGGTCTTTTCTAATTGTTCAAAGCATGCAGAGAGTAAATCTGTTTGCAGAAACCATATCTTAACTCTGGATATGTTGTGTTGTGAAGCTAATTCTCAAACCTAGCTAGTCAACAGGATCACCTCAAAATACTTAATTGAATTTATAAGTAGTGAAAGTACGTTTATAACCAAATACTACATTATTAACATTAGATGTTAACAGGCTCATCATTGTTTTGGAGACTGGCTAGTTTAAGATGCTGTGTGTTTGTTAACACTGAAGTTACTGAATCACTACTAGTTACTTCTTAGCCCTGTTTATTTACCACTGGAATGATTGATGTTGAGGATAATGAACCTTTTAAGATGTGCTATGCATTCCTAATATACTGATGTTTGTAACATTTGGGTGTTTGTAATTTTGCTCTATAAATAATGTGAAATGCTAAGCATCAATAGGCTAAGAACTGACTCGTGTCAGTAAGACACAACAGTTAGTCCTTTGCATATGGTTTTATAGGCAAACACTGATATTCTTAGGGTTTTTAGGCAAGAGCATCTATTTTATTTATTCACTGTTTAGTATTTTCTCAATACAAGCTACTAAAAGCCAGTAGTTGCTGTTGGATGTCCCTGTGTGGTCCAGTTTTGGTTGTGCGAAGGGATAAATGGTAAGACTTCATGAAAAACACTTTTTGAAATGGTTTCTTAAACATTTCGTTTGAAAGGCAGAATGACAAAAGGAGAGACAGACACTTGCTGGCTCAAATGTGTTGAACCAATCTGAAGCCAGAAGCCAGAAATCCTATGGTGTCCCATGTAGGCAGTACAGACCCAACTATTGGGCCTTTATTCCCAGTCTTGGGAGCATTATTGCAGGGAGCAGAAGCAGGATGCTGCCATCTCATGTGACAGCCTAACGTGCTGTACCACAATGCCCAATCCAAAAAAAAAAACCAAAACTTTAAAGATTGATTTATTTGAATGGTAGCTACAGAGAGGCAGAGAGAGAGGTTTTCCATCTGTTGGTTCACTCCCCACTTGTCCACAATGGCTGGAGCGGAGCCAATTAAAGCCAGGAGCCTCTTATGGGTCTCCCACACACAGGTGCAGGGGCCTGAGGTTTTGGACCATCTTCACTGCTTTCCCAGGTCATAGCAGAGCTTGATCAGAAGTGGAGCGGCTAGGGCTCGAACTGGCGTCCATGTGGGATGTTGGCACTGCAGGCAGTGGATTTATCCGCTATGCCACAGTGCTGCCCCCCAAAAAACTTTTTAAAAGGCTTATTTATTTGAAAGTCAGAATTACAGAAAGAGAAAAGACAGAGATTACATCTACTGGTTGACTTCCCAAGTGGCTGCAATGGCCAGGGCTGGGCCAGGCTAAAGCAATAGCTGCTTCTGGGTCTCCTGTGTGGGTATATGGGCCCAAACACTTGTGGGCCGTCTTCCATTGCTTTCCCAGCTGCATTAGCAGGAAGCTGGATCGAAAGGGGAGCAGCCAGCACTTGAACTAGCATCCCTAGTGGATTCTTGTTCTGCCGGCAGTGGCTTTACCTGCTACACACGACACCAACTCCCGAAAAAACTCTTCAGAAGGGAAAATGAATGTCTCAGGTAGAGGAGAAGACGATGTTACCTGTGCAATCTGATGGAGACTGGTTTTCTTGTTATTTGAGAGTTAAAGGGAGAACAGGTCTTGCATCCACTGGTTCACTCCCCAAATGGCCACAGATGGCTGGAGCTGGGTCTCTCCAAAGCCAGGGTCCAAGAGCTTCTTCAGGTCTCCCACATGGGTGCAGGGGCCTAAGCACTTGGGCCATCTACTGCTTTCCCAGGCCCTAGCAGAGAGCTGGATAGGAAGTGGAGCTGCCAGAACACTAACCGGTGCCCATATAGGATGCTGACGCTGCAGGCGGAGGCTTGGTCTACTACACCACAGCACTGGCCCTGGAGGTTGATTATTTACAGGTAGAAACTAACCATCCTTAGAGTTACTGCCATTAGTCTCAAACTTTACTGCAGAAGTTTCTTCTCGGGGCTGGTGCTGTGTGGCAGGTACAGTGCTAGCATCCGATACTGGCTCGAGTCCCATCTGCACTACTGATCCAGCTCCCTGCTAATATCCCTGGGAAGGCAGCAGAAGCTGGCCCAAGTGCTTGGGCCCCTGTGCCGACGTGGGGGACCTGGCAGAAGCTCCTGTCTCCTGCTTTTGGACCAGCACTGCTCTGGCCATTTCAGCCATTCTGGAGGGTGAACCAGTGGATGGAAGGTTTTTGCCTTTCTATAACTCTGCTTTTCAAATTTTTAAAATTTTTTGTTCGTTTGTTTGTGCTGTGGCTTAGTGGGTAAAAGCTGCTGCCTGCGGTGCCAGTATCCCATATGGGCTGCTCCACTTCCAATCCAGCTCTGCTATGATGGCCTGGGGAGGCAGAAGATGATGACCAAGTCCTTGAGCCCCTGCCACCCTCATGGGAGACCTGTAAGAAGCTCCTGGCTTTGGCTTGGCTCCAGCCTTTGCAGTCATTTGGGGAGTGAACCAGCAGATGGATGACCTCTCTCCTCCTTTCTGCCTCTGCCTCTCTAACTCTGCTTTCAGATAAATAAATACCTCTTTTTTAAAAAAGATTTACATATTTTTTTGAAAGAGTTACAAAGCGGAGAGGCAGAGAGAGGTCTTCCATCCGATTTTCAAGGTTCAGCTTTTCAAAGATGAAAAACCTTAGAAAATTGTAAGAAGAATTTTAGGTGAATACAAGTGCACTTGAAGGTAGTGGAAAGATGGAATTAAATGATAAGTTTGGTGCAAAATAGTTTGAAGTCTTTTCATAACATCTTCAAAAGTTCATGAAAAATGTGTTTTAGGAAAAAATTATAGATTTCCAGTTTTCGCACCAAGATTTATTTTAAAATTCCATTTTCCATGAACTTTTGAGGTATCCTCATATGTCCTAGAAAAATCAGAGGAATATTTGTAAGATTTTTAGGGGGGATTTGGAATTGTCATTTCCTAAATTGAGGGAAAACTCAAATTACCTATTCCAGAAAGGTGAGCACGTGGACAGTATTCAAGCTCTTGCTCTTATCTGGACAGTATAGAATCTGAGAAACTAAATTCAAATTTCAAGTATGCGGCAGGCCTGGTAAGTGTGAAGGATGCAAAGGCATGGTCCAACTCGAATTCTCAGCGACTCTAGGAGGTGAGCATTATTAGATGTCGGAGAGGTGATAAAACTTGCTCCAGGTTACACAGGAAATGGAGGAAGGTGGACTAAGTCCACAACTATGCTGAAGTGTGATACATGCAAAAATACGAGAGCAGTTAGCTTTGCCAGGGATTATACAAGTCTTATACAAGCATTAGTAGAAACGAATAAGGAAAAGGGACAAAATCGGGAATGAGGGTGCCAGATTTCAGAAACCACAAGGAAGGCCTGTGTGCAATCAAACCCAGGCTGCTCACCCACTGCTCAGTCCCGTGCTCCCCTCTTCAGTTTCCCCTTCTCACCTTCATTTCTCTTGGCTGTTCCTCCAAAAGTGCATCCAGAACTTTGCCCTTATTGCTTCTACCATCCTGGTCTGACCTGCTAGGGAATAGTTAGCATATCTGCAACCCTCTATCCATCTATCCATCCCCTCAAGTTTCTTCCACACAGTCCCCAGGAAAATGATTCTAAAATAGGAATTGTTTCCGGTCATCTCCCCACTGAACAATATTCAGCAGTCTCTCTCACAAACTGAATAAAATCCAAAACAGTCACTGGCTCGTGAGGCCCTGATGTGATCTGGCCTTGCCACTCTGCTCTTTCAACAACTTGTGCAGCCAAATGGCTTCTCTGAAGCCCACAACTTTATTTCCTTAGTATGCATTTGTCAGGATCTGAATTTACCTCGTAATTTTTTTTTTTTTTGGGGGGGGGGACATAGTGGATACTGAGAGAGAGACAGAAAGGTCTTCCTTTTTGCTGTTGGTTCACCCTCCAATGGCCGCTGTGGCTGGCGCATCGTTCTGATCCGAAGCCAGGAGCCAGGCGCTTCTCCTGGTCTCCCATGCGGGTGCAGGGCCCAAGCACTTGGGCCATCCTCCACTGCCTTCCTGGGCCATAGCAGAGAGCTGGCCTGGAAGAGGGGCAACTGGTTAGAATCCGGTGCCCCAACCAGGACGATGCCCCAACCAGCGAGATGCGCCGGCCGCAGCGGCCATTGAAGGGTGAAGAACCAACAGCAAAAAGGAAGACCTTTCTCTCTGTCCTTCTCTCTCTCACTGTCTACTGTGCCTGTCAAAAAAAAAAAAAAAAACCAAAAAACAAAAAACCTCCATCACCTTAATGTGTGCTAACTTATTTTGAGGAGTAAATGTAGATACATATAAAAACAAGCCCAGTAATAATTGCTATATAAGAATCTAAAATTGTTGGGCCGGCGCCGCGGCTTACTAGGCTAATCCTCCACCTTGTGGCGCCGGCACACCGGGTTCTAGTCCCGGTCGGGGCACCGATCCTGTCCCGGATGCCCCTCTTCCAGGCCAGCTCTCTGCTGTGGCCAGGGAGTGCAGTGGAGGATGGCCCAAGTGCTTGGGCCCTGCACCCCATGGGAGACCAGGAGAAGCACCTGGCTCCTGCCAACGGATCAGCGTGGTGCGCCGGCCGCAGCGCGCTACCGCAGCGGCCATTGGAGGGTGAACCAACGACAAAGGAAGACCTTTCTCTCTGTCTCTTTCTCACTGTCCACTCTGCCTGTCAAAAATTAAAAAAAAAAAAAGAATCTAAAATTGTTAAAAGCAAACCAACATACCTATTGTTCCTTGCAAAATTGTAAGGAAAAATCTGACTGCAAAATTGCAATATTTCCAAGTAGGATCCCTGCTGAACAACTCTTGCTCTTGCTGTTGAGCACTGGTCTCACAATGAAATAGGACTAGGTGGGTACATGTGGTAACAAGTGAGTGGGATTAAGAAACCTCAAGTAAGTTGTGAATACTTTTCCACTGTTATTATTAAACACTTTGGATATTTCTGGTCTATGAGGAAATAAATGTGTTTTTAAAGGAAATGTTTATTTGCAGTATATCTTCACAGTTAGCAATTCAGCCCTTAGAGCCCAACTGCCACTCCTACACCCAGCATCCCATGCCTCCTACATTCAGTAAGTATTTATGGAGCACCTTCTGTGTATCAGGCACTGTTATGGGGATACAGAAGTGAACCAATGTCCCCAAAAAGGCACATTCTATTGATAAAAGGAAGCAAATACAATATATAGATTATTAGTCGTAAGTGCTAAAGAGAAAAGTAAAGAAAGGATAAGTGTGATGCAAGGGAGGTGGGTGTTGGAAGTTAGGGTGGTGGTGGGGAACCACTGAGTGTTTCAAGTAAACTGAAGAAAATGAGTGGGTAAGCCACCAGGATGAAATGGTCTCAACTTCTGTTTGAACAAAATCACTTAATCTGCCGTGTGGAGAATAATAGACTGAGGGCAGTAAGGATGGGGTAGGAAGGAAAACCAGTTGGGAAGCCTTTGCAGTAACCTAAACATGACTTGGGTGGTGGCATTCTGGGTAGGTTACCTAGGACTTGCTGATGGATGTGGGCATAAGAGAAGGGTTCACAGTGCCACATCTGGGGCCCAGGAAACTGTAAGAATAAAGTTGTTATTGCTTGAGATAGAGAAGACTGAGGGGAGTCGTTTTGGAGGAATACAAGACACTCATTTTGGACAAGATTGAGATGCTTCATTGGACTTCCCATTGGAGATTTCCCATAGCTGTTGAATATGAGCTTGGGGCTTAGGAAAGAGGTTTGGTGATAAAAATTTGGGAGTCATGGCCGGCGCCGCGGCTCACTAGGCTAATCCTCCGCCTTGCGGCGCCGGCACACCGGGTTCTAGTCCCGGTCGGAGCACTGGATTCTGTCCCAGTTGCCCCTCTTCCAGGCCAGCTCTCTGCTGTGGCCAGGGAGTGCAGTGGAGGATGGCCCAAGTGCTTGGGTCCTGCACCCATGGGAGACCAGGATAAGCCCCTGGCTCCTGCCATCGGATCAGCGCGGTGCGCCGGCCGCAGCACGCCAACCGCGGCGGCCATTGGAGGGTGAACCAATGGCAAAGGAAGACCTTTCTCTCTGTCTTTGGGAGTCATCAGCACATATACAGACTTATCGCCAAGAAGGTAGATGAGATTACCAAGGAAAGTAGGGAAGAGGTCCAATGACTGAGGAACTCAATATTCGGACGGGAGGTGCAGAGACAAGTGAGTAGTGTGAGAAAGAGAACCAGGCACGTGTGATCTGAAGAAGTTGCTCCAAGGAGAAGTGGAAGTGCTCTACAGTGTCAAATGCCATGGATCAGTATGGTCAGATCTGGGAGCCGTCCAAAGCATTTGACAGCATGGAGGTAAGTGGGGATTCTATTAACAGTTGTGGTGAGATAGAGGAAACAAAACTGACTTAAATGAATTCGAGATTGGGACTGTAATAATTTCATACCGTCAATAATAAGGCAAACTGGTGTTACACTTAGGACACAACATAGCCTAAATATTGAATAAAAAAAATTGTTTTTATAAAGAGAAGGGGAGAGAGAAAAAGCTGGAACTGGAAGCTGTGCCCATATGGGATGCCAGCATTGCAGGCAGAGGCTTAACCTACACTATAGCACTGGCCCCTTAACCAAAATGTTTAATCTGAATGTAATCATGAGATTCCAGATAAAACCAAAATGTAAGACATTCTACAAAACAGTTGGCCTAGACTCTTCAAAAGTATAAGATAATATGGGGGGGAGGGGCAGCACTGTGGCGTAGCAGGTAAAGCTGCAACCTGCAGTGCTGACATCCCATATGAGCGCTGGTTCTAGTCCCAGCTGCTCCTCTTCTGATCTAGCTCTCTGCTATGGTCTGGGATAGCAGTAGAAGATGGCCCAAGTCCTTGGGCCCCTGCACCTGCGTGGGAGACCCAGAGGAAGTTCCTGGCTCCTGGCTTTGGATCGGCGCAACTCTGGCTGTTGCAGTGAATTGGGGAGTGAACCAACAGATGGAACACCCCTCTCTCTGTCCTCTCTCTCTTTTCCTCCCTTTCTCTCAGTGTAACTCTAACTTTCAAATAAACAAATAGATCTTTAAAAAAAAAAAAAAAACAATATGGGTGAATATGTTAAACAACCCATTGGAGCCCAAGTTTGTTTTTTTGAAGTCTGTTAAAAGGAAGTTATTAGGATAATTAGGGCAATTTCAATATGGGCTATGTATTAATGTATAAATTTCAAGTTTCTTAAGGGCATAATGATGGTATTTATGATGTAAAGGAGAATGTCCTTTTTTTGAAGAGTTGCATGCTTAAGTGTAAGAGTCATGATGGCAGGGCTGGCGCTGTGGCATAGCGGGTAAAACCACTGCCTGCAGTGCTGGCATCCCACATGGGTGCTGGTTTGAGTCCTGGCTGCTCCTCTCCTGATCCAGCTCTCTGCTATGGCCTGGGAAAGCAGTGGAATATGGCCCAAGTCCTCAGGCACCTGCACCCATGTGGGAGACCAGAATAAGCTCCTGGTACCTTGCTTTAGATCTGCTGCTCAGTTCCAGCCCTTGTGGCCATCTGGGGTGTCTCTCTCTCTCTCTTCTTGCCTCTCTGTAACTCATCCTTCAAATAAATGTCTTTTTTTTTTTAAGTCATAATGGTGTCAGTTTAAAGTATGTATTTAAAAAACAAATGAAAAATGTTAATAATTGGTAATTTACATGAAAAAATATTTAACTTTTTTTTTTTTTTAAGAAAGTTGCTTATTTGAAAGCCACAGTGACACAGAAAGAGGGAGAGAAAGAGAAAGAGATCTTCCACCTGCTGGTTCACCCCCTAAATGGCTGCACCAGACAGGTCTGGGCCAGCTGGAGCTAGGAGCCAGGGGCTCCATCCTGGTCTTCCACAAGGGTTGCAGAGGCCCAAGCACTTGAGCCATCCTCCACTGCTTCTCAGGTGCATTAGCAGGAGCGGCCAGGACTGGAATGGCATTCTGATACGGGATCCTGGTGTCATGAAAGCGAATTAACCCACTGTGTCTCAATTTAACAGAATTTTTAATGGAACTTGAAAAATTCATTCTGAAGTTCATCTGCAAAAGAAAATAGGCAATGGCCAAGATATTGTAGAAAAGGAGAAAAGATTTTCTTTAAACAGATGTCAAAATGTATTGTAAAAGTGCAAATCTTGGGGCCAGCATAGTGGGTTAAACCACTGGCTGTGATGCTGACATCCCATACGGGCACTGGTTCATGTCCTGGCTGCTCCACTTCCAATCCAGCACTTTGCTAATGTGCCTGGAAAAGCAGTGGAAGATGGCCCAAGAACCTGGGTAACTTTCCCCACATGGGAGACCTGGATGAAGCTCCTGACTCCTGGCTTCCTGGCTCTGGTCTGGACCAGATCCAGCTGTTGCAGCCATTTGAGGAGTAAACCAGTGGATGGATGATCTCTCTCTCCCTCTCCATCTCCATAATTCTGCCTTTCAAATAAATAAATCTTTATTTAAAAAAAACACAATATTTAATATTTATATAAGATATTAGTGAATCAGTGGAACCAGATAAATGGTCAAGAAACAAATCCAAGAATACAAGGGCATCTAAGATATGGTAAAAATTGTGTTAAAAATTATCAGCGGCTAGCATTGTGGCATAATGGGTTAAGCTGCTGCTTGAGATGTTGGCATCTCATATCAGAGCACTGATTCAAGTCCCAGCAGCTCACTTTGCTTCTTATCCAACTTTCTGCTAATGTGCCTGGGAAGACAGCAGAGGATGGTCCAGATATTGGGCCCTTGCCACCTATGTAGGAGACCAAGATGGGATTCTAGGCTCCTGGCTTCAGTCTGGCCCAGGCTTGGCTGTTAGAGCCACTTGGGATGTGAACCTGTAGATCTCTATTGTCTCTGTCTCTATTGTCTCTCTCAAATAAAAACTTAAAAAACAAACAAACAAACAAAAAAAACCAAAAGAAATATGTGGGTTTGAGTCTCAACTCTGCTCCTGATTCCTGTTTCCTGCTAATGGGAGAGGGTAGGTGATGGCTCAAGTTATTGTGTCCCTGCCACTCAGGCAGGAAACCTGGATTGAGTTCCTGGCTTCCAGTTTCAGCCGGGCCCGACCCCAGTTGTTACAGGTATTTAGGGAGTGAACTGGTAGATCTGAGCTCCGTCTCTCTGCCTCTCAAATAAATAAAAATAATTTTTAAAAAACTTTAAATTATCAGTGAACTATGAAATTTTTAGAAAATGAGATATTTGCACTTTATTGAGGGGGTAATTATATTACTATTTCACAACCCCAAAATGAATTTAAATTTACTTAAAAGGCTAACTATCAAAGATAAGGTTAATATAGTGACTACAAAGGAAATAAGAGAGTGGCTTAATCATTTCCTTCAAAAGCTCCACTTAACCTATCCCCTAAAAATGCAGATATACAATGGTAAACATAAATATTACAAAAGTAATATTGTAAAAGTGAGAAATTTAACACCTCAGATGTCCATCAGTAAAGCAATGTCAAAGTTGAATCTTATGGAGTGATATTAAGTAATATATGGATCAGGCTTTGAGCCTTGTGGTTAAGACACTCATATCCCATATATCCAGCTTCCTGCCAATGCAGACCCTGGGAAGCAGTGGTGATGGCTCAAATAGTTCGGTTCCTGACACTCACGTGGAAGACCTGGATTGAATTTCTGGTTCCTGGCTCTGGACCTGGCCCAACCCTGGCAGCTGTGGGCATTTGGGGAGCAAACCAGAAGGTGGGAACTCTGTCTCTCCTGTTCTCTGCCTCTCAAATACATAAAGCATTTTAGGGAAGAAATCTTGTGCTGAGGCAGGCCTTGTGGCACAGTGGGTTAGACTGCATCCCATGTCAAGTTCTGGTTTGAGTGCTGGCTACCTTGTTTCTGATGCAGCTTCCTGCTAACCTGCCTGAGGCAGAGGATGATAGCACAAGTACTTGGGTTTCTGTCACTCATGTAGGAGACTCAGATGGAAATCCTAGCTTCTGGCTTCCCATATTGTAAGCATTTAGGGAGTGAACCAGGGAACGGAAGATTCTCTCTCTCTTCTCTCTGTGTGTGTGTCTTCCTGTCACTCTGCCTTTCATATATATATGGTTTTTAAACAATCTTGTAGCTGTTAAGAATGAGGCAGAGAGACCTACCTATACATCCTGATATGGAAGATTTCCAAGCTCTGTTGTTAAATTTCAAAAGCAAAATGGAGAGGGGCTGGTGCTGTGGTGCAGCCAGTTAAGTCACCGTCTGCAACACTGACATTCCATATTGAGCTCCGATTCGAGTCCCAGCTGCCAGGAGCCAGGAGCCCAGAGCTTCTTCCAGGTCTCCAACATGAATGCAGGGGCCCAAGGACCTGCACCATCTTCTGCTTTCCCAGGCCATGGCAGAGAGCTGGATTGGAAGTGGAGCAGCCAGATCTCGAACCGGCGCCCATGTGGGATGCCAGCGCTTCAGGCAAGGGTGTTAACCCACTGCGCCACAGTGCAGGCCCCTCAAATAAATCTTAAAGAAGCAAGCTGTAGAATACATAGAGCAATTTCCTTTCTATGAATTTAACAACATTAAGTATGGATCTATATGTAGTTCTTATCTACAGATACTCTATACACAGCATAGGGGAGGTCTGGATACACATCACATTGGTAACAGCAGTAGCCTATGGGGACCAGCATTTGTGGAACCTCGGATATTCTGGCAAAGAAGCCACCCACAGGCATGGCCCTCAGAGCACTAGCAGTGCTTTTCTAAGATATTAATTTAAATAAATATTTATTTATTTAAAACTCAGACTTACAGAGAGCGGGGGGAGACAGAGAGAGAGGAGTCTTCCATCTGCTAGTTCACTCCCCAAATGACCACAACAGCCAGGGCTGGGCCAGGCCAAAGCAAGGAGCCAGGAGCTTCTTCCAGGTCTCCCACATATATAGCAGGGGCCCATCTTGGGCTTTCCCAGGCCATAGCAGAGAGCTGAATCAGAAGTGGAGCAGCTGGGACTTGAACCGGCGTCCATATGGGATACTGGCACTGGAGGTGGCAGCTTTATCCATTATGCCACAGAGCCGTCCCGTATACCAGTCTTTAAACAGCAACCACTGGTGGAACGTGAGCGCATTTCAGATGGCTTATCAGTGAACATTTTGAAGATTTATATAGTAAATGATCTAGTCAAACAAGCATCGCCCATCAAACCTGTGTTTCTAAGTTTAGAATTTGAGTCGGGCTACAAACAGGAATTAGCAGTTGAGTTTTACAGGTAGTGCTGCAAAGGCAAAGCCAATGAACGGCTGGGGCTCCCAGGAGAGGACGTATGGAAAATGCCTGGCACAGAGCCCGGCACACACAGTGAGGGTCGGCTCATCTTTGGCCATCATCCTCGCTGAAACGAGCAGCTCTGATTCCGAGTGTTGGCGAGGGAGACGGAGTGCAGAGAGTGTGGGTGGTGGATGTCACCAGCCTCGGATATTCTCAGTGCACGCCAGGTCCGGGCTTAGCCGGTGGCTTCACTGCCAGCAGAGCGAGGGCAACGTCGCTGGCTCCAGACTGGACAGCAGATGGCCACACATCAGGTCCTTCCTGCCAGTCCCGGGCGTGTCCAACTCAGTGGCCGCAGCGGCCGGCCAAGGACAGCCTCCTGAGGAGCGCTGCCCCCAGTCTCGTGGACGAGGAGAAAAGGCTGCCCCTCCAACCCCTCCTCCGGAGCATGGTCACGGTTGGGGCCTGGAGAACTGAGGGTTCGGGGCCGTTCAGGACCCCTACCCTTGGCCCCGGGAGGGCGTATCCTACCCATCCTCTGCGCCTCCCTCGCTGGTGTCGCTCGAGAGCGGGTTTTTCCTTTTTCATGAGTTTCTGAAGTTGCCTCCTAACCTGGGCGTTCTCCCTCGGGCTCGCCCTCCTCACCCCGAGGGGCCAGAAACAACTTTCCGCAACGCTAACCCGAGTCGTCGAGCCACACACTTCCGCCGCGGCCACGTGACGCAGCCCCGCCCCTGCGCCCACTGACACGCCCCCACGGAGTCTGTCACGCCCAGCAAAGCCCCGCCCACCGTCGGCTTCCTTCAGCGGCGCTGAACGCCAGCTGTCCAGACGTTACCGAGCCCACGCCGCCAGGGTTCCCCTCTCGACCCAGCACCCCCACACACACACACACCGTCCTGCCCGCCGTGACGCCCGCTCCTGGGCCTCGGCCTCGTCTGGAGTAGGGCCTGAAGCCGCCGCGGGCCCTCGCGCCGTGCGGCCTCTTCCTTCAGGTGAGGGCCGCCGGCGCTGACCTCCGGCCCGGCCGCGTGGCCGCCTCAAGCCCGCGCGCAGGAGCTGCGGCCCCACAGGTGCCGCTCCGCCTCCCAAGCCGGCGGGTGGACGTGCAGTTTGCCAGCGCGGAGACCGTGAGCCTGGGTCAGAGTCTCTCCAAGCGGCGCAGGGAGCTGCGGTCCCCCGCAGCCAGGAGCAGGCGATCGTCTTTAAACCGCCTGGCCTCGCGCCGCCTGGATCGGGCGGAAGCGGCGGGAAGCAGCTGTCGGAGGATCGGCCCGGGATGCGCACAGCCCCCGCTGCCCAGCTCGCCCCGGGGCGTCCTGAAATCAGCTTTGGGGTTCCCGGAGCTCGCTTTTGCTTCAGGCGCCTGGCTGGGAGCTGGGAGAAGGGATGGCCCGGCCTTGTCTGGGAGGGAGGCCCAGGAGCGGGGCTCGGCCTGAGACCCGTGTCCCGCGCCGGGGGAAGGGGTAGGCGGACGGGCAGCCGGCCAGCCGGCCAGGGTTACCTTCAGTAGGGCAGCTGTTAGGACGCGGGACTTCCACAGCTCGGGACCAGGGACCAGGTGGCTTCAGGATTGGCTTTTACTCAGGAGTCAGCCACATAAAAGTGGGGCAAAGTAGTCAAATAGGTGGTCCCTGTTGCCTTGTGGAAGAGGGAATCCTAAATCCTAGAGGAACTGGTCTTGGGGACCCCCAGAGGGGGAAGGGTAGCAGCTCTGGAGGGGGGACTGCTTCACAGGGCTTCTGAGAGGCCCTGCCCAGTCTCTGTGGGCTCTGAGAGGAAAGGCCTGAGGGAGGGGACCCTAAGGGCAAAGAGCACCGCACAGCAGCCTGGCCCTGGAAGCTGTAACGGACTGTTTTATACACCTGAGACCTTCACCTCCCAGCATGGAGCCCCTGACAATGAGTACTAGAGAAAGAGCAGATCCAGACTTTGGGGTATTCTCTCAAGGGTGGGGTACAGGGAGAGAGAGAGGTTGCATCCCCCTGGTGGGGAGTTCAGCTACCTTCCCCAGCCATCAGGGATCTCCCCAGAGCCTGCCTTCTGCTCTGCGAGGTGGGAGGTGGCGGCGTGGCAGACTTCCAGGGCCCGCTCTTGGGAAATAAAGAACAATGGCACAGCCTAAAAGATTTCCAGGGACTCTGAAGCTTAATATTGAAAATCATTCACAAACCATTCAAAGAGGGGTGTTTGGCTTCATCTTTAGGGTGAGCAGATGTTTTTGAATATTTTCTCCGCCGTGTGCCAAGCACCACAGTAAGCCTGCATTCTCACACCACCTCAGCAACCCCGAGCAGTAAGTATTATTTTCTCTGTTTTAGAGACACCGAAGCTGGAGCCCAGAGCAAGGAAATGACAGGCTCCAATAATACAGCTATTACACAGCGGAGGCACACTTCTAAAGCAAGTCTTGACTTCAGTCTTGGTAAGAGAAGGACTTTACATAATTTAGATGTATAAGAGGGGCTAGTGTTTAGTGCAGTGGTTAAAATGCCACTTGGGATGCGTGTCTGGGTTTGAGTCCTGGCTGCATATCTGATTCCAGCTTCCTGCTAATGCAGATCTGGGGAGTCAGCGGGTGATGGCTTAAGTACTTGGGCCCCTGCCACACAATTGAGAGACCTGGATTGAGTTCCAGGTTTCTGGCCTGGCCCTGGCTGTTGTGGGCATTTGGAGAGTAAAATAATGCATGACATCTCTCTCTCTCTCTCTCTCTCTCCCCTCCTCCCTTTTTGCTTTTCAAATTACATAAAAAATAATTTTTTAAAAAGTAAATGAAATAGGGGCTGGCACTGTGCCACAGTGAGCCTAGCTGCCATGGCGTCCCCTATCAGAGCCCTGATTTGAGTCCTGGCTGCTCCACTTCTGATCCAGCTCCCTGCTAATGTGCCTGGGAAAGCAGTGGAGGATTACTGGAGTGTTTGGGCCCTTGCTGCACATGCAGGAGACCCAGATGGAGCTCCTGGCTCTTGGATATTGCGGCTCTTTGGGGAGTGAACCGGCAGATAGAAGATCTCTTTCTCTCTCTGTCAATATAAAATTTTTTTTTTTTTTTTGGACAGGCAGAGTGGACAGTGAGAGAGACAGACAGAGAGAAAGGTCTTCCTTTGCCGTTGGTTCACCCTCCACTGGCCACCGCGGCCGGCGCGCTGCAGCCAGCACACCGCGCTGATCCGAAGCCAGGAGCCAGGTGCTTCTCCTGGTCTCCCATGGGGTGCAGGGCCCAAGCACTTGGGCCATCCTCCACTGCACTCCCTGCCCACAGCAGAGAGCTGGACTGGAAGACGAGCAACCGGGACAGAATCCGGCGCCCCGACCGGGTCTAGAACCTGGTGTGCCAGCACCGCAAGGCAGAGGATTAGCCTGTTGAGCCACAGTGCCAGCCAGATTTCTTTTTTTAAAGTGTATTAAATATTTCTTAGGTTTTTTTTTTTTTTTTTTTTTTTGACAGGCAGAGTGGATAGTGAGAGAGAGAGACAGAGAGAAAGGTCTTCCTTTGCCGTTGGTTCACCCTCCAATGGCCGCCGCGGTAGGCGCGCTGCCGCCGGCGCACCGCGCTGATCCGATGGCAGGAGCCAGGTGCTTCTCCTGGTCTCCCATGGGGTGCAGGGCCCAAGGACTTGGGCCATCCTCCACTGCACTCCCTGGCCACAGCAGAGAGCTGGCCTGGAAGAGGGGCAACCGGGACAGGATCGGTGCCTTGTGATCTTTGCTGTATCTGTGGATTGGCCTGTGCCAGTTCCATTTCCTGCCTTTTTTTTTTTTTTTTTTTTTTTGAGACTGGGAGGGAGGGGACTTACTTTTCACCATCTCTACACTGTACCGCCCCCCTCCTCCCCGCCTTTTAAAGATTTGTTTACTTAATTTGAAACACAGAACAACAGAGAGAGAGGGAAAATGAGAGAGATCTTCCATTCCTTGGTTCATTCCCCAAATGGCCACAATGACTGGGGCTCAGCCTGGCCAAAGGCAGGAGCCTGGAATTCCATCCAAACTTCCCGCATGGGTGCCAAGGGCCCAACCATTTGGGCCGTTTCCATTGCTTTCCTAGGCATATTAAGAGGGGCTGGGTCAGAAGCAGAACAGCTGAGAATTGAACTGGTGCTCTGGTATGGGATGCCGGCATCGCAAGTAGTATCTTAACTTGCTGTGCCACAATGCCAGCCCCCTTAACAATTCTTTATATTACATTTTTCTCTGTAAAAACAACTGTTATGGTTTCTGTCTCCAGACTGGACTTTGTTACAGAAACCAGGGGGTTATAGGGTGTGATAATACTGAAGGGAGCTACTCCACCCTTAGATTCCCAGGTCTGCGTATTGTGACTAACAGGGAAATACAACATGTAATAATTATCATTTCAAAGCATCTCCAGTATCCTGTAAGACAGAACTTCTTCCCTCAAAGCATTGACCCCCAACAGAAACTGTGTCCCTTGGTCATTCCACATCTCTGTAAGGTCAACTGCTTCTGGGCCTTCAGGTATGTTATTAACCACATGTCCCAATTGTTCCTGGGGCTTCAGGCTGTTACTGCTCCACTTTTGATGAGAAGCAACTTCCTTGAGCAGAAGCAGTGTTGTGTGGAATATTAGGACAATGAGTAAGGCTGTCTGTAAACCCATGCGTGGTGTTGCTGCTAGAAACATGAGCAAGGAAGGCAAATCCATATCAAGACTGCGATTTGCTAAGGACTAATCCTTGGCCTTTTCTTGATGGAAAGAGAATAGTGTAACTCCCTTGTTACAGGGTGACTGGCTGGGTCTCCATCAGGCCACATCGAAGGCTCCGCACTGGTCTCTGCTGTTGGCAGATTAGGTACTTGGTAGGTGGCCAAGTCAGCCTGGGTGGAGGAAGCCCATATTGTTGAACTCATGCATGGCCTCCAACCTGACCAACATGACCACTTTGTTCCCTGGGCCTACTGAGCAAGTGGCTGGGGTGACGGAAAAGAGGCTGCTTGACCTCTCTAGAACTTGTTTTGTTCATGTGCTTGTCAAGAATCTCCTTTACAGTGGGATCCTTTGGTGAGCATTCACCTGGCACACAATTACCTTCACATTCCATGCTCACTTGGAGAGATCCATAAACATCCTGTCTCCCAGGCCTCCTTGTCTGCAATCTTCCAATCACATTCCTTCTATCTCCCTGCCGATGCATCCATGCAGAGCCCTGCTTCTGGCCTGTTCTCATTCCAGACAAAGTGGATAGACAGATGTGCCCACTAGGAGAATTTTTCTGTTACCACTGTGCTTCAGGGCCACCTGGAGTGGGGCTGCAGGGCTGCAGCTGTCCACCTTCTGTTGAGGCTGGCATATCACACGGAGCCATCTGAAAACCAAGCCTGATTTTTTTTTCTTCCTCAGTCAACTGATCATAAGGAACTTTCTATTGAAGGAGAAGAAGCAATGAAGCAGGCGCCATGGAGGAGGGCGCCTGAGCCACTGCTCGCACAATTGACGGTGCCTCTGACCCTGCCCAGCCCAGGCTCTCAGCCGCAATATGCATCTTATCAGTGCCACGGCTTGGTGGGTGAGAGAACACACAGTGTGGGGCGGCATTTAGCCCACAGTGAAGACATTGCTCAGGACATTTGCATCCAGTATCAGAATGCTTTGGACACGAATCAGTGCCCACACGGGATGCTGGCATCGCAGGAGATGGCTTTATCTGCTGTGCCACAATGCAGGCTCTGAAATGCTTGAGTCTTGCCTCCGCTTCCAATCCAGCTTCCTGCTAACCCACACCCTGGGACGCAACAGGTGATGATTTAGGTATTTGAGTCCCTACCACCCATGTGGAAAATCTAAATTGAATCTTGGGCTTGTGGCTTCAGCCTGGTCCAGCCCTGGCTGTTGTGGGCATTTGGGAAGTGAACTAGCAGATGGAAGATCTTTCTTTGTCTCTGTCTCTGTCTCTCAGCTTCCCAATAAAATGGGAGGGGGGAGGAACACACAATGGTATGTTATGTTTCTTCCAGGTACCAGCAGCAAGCCCCAAAGCAGTTATCTGTGGAACAAGCTGTGGATCTGCTCCAAATCCCCGGAGGCCTGTGCTTTGATTCCCCTGCCAGTGCCTGCCAGAGGCTCCATACTGCACCTCATTTGCCAAAGACACTTCACATGTTGTTGGAGCTGCTGGGTCATAAGGGCCGAGTGCAAGAGCAGCTTGCACTGCAGTCTGGACTTGCTACAGAGAATTCTGTTGCTCTAGTCCACAATCAAAATTATTTATATAGCATGTTTCTTTAATTTGACTTTCTACTTTTTACCTAATTAAATTTAACCCTGTCCTAGGCTATTGCGCCTGTAATGAGCTGATTATATTTTTTTCATATGCATAAATAAAATACTTAAGACTTAAGGTCAAAACCTTTCATCCAAGTATGACCTACATAAGCCTGAGTACTACTGGTAGCACATAGTTCACCCTTTATGAAACACTTGCTACGACAGGAAAAAGATATTAACAACAAACCAGGACTGGCACAGATAAGTTCATGGTACATTGCATGATGCCACTTAAAATTTATTTTTATTTACTTAAGAGGCAGACACACACACACACACACACAGAAAAGAGAGAGAGTTACAGACATACCAGTTACAATCCACTGGTTCATTCCTCAAAGGCTTGCAAGGGCCTAGACTAGGGCCAGAACCCAGAGCCCAGAACTCAGTGCATGTTCCCCATGTGGGTGGCAAGGACCCAGTCACTTTGAACCATCACTTCTGCTTTCTAGTATATTAGCAGGAGACTAGAATTGGAAGTGAAGCCAAGACTTGAACCCATGTACTCTCATATGGAATGTGGGTGTCCCAAACAGGGACTACTGGGTCAAATATTCTTGAATTTTTTAAAAATCAGTTTGCAGAGGCTGGTGCTGTGGCATAGAAGGTTAAGCCTCCGCCTGCAAGAGCCAGCATCCTATATGGGTGCCGGTTTGAGTCCCAGCAGCTCTACTTCTGATCCAGCTCCTTGCTAATATGCCTGGGAAAGCAGCAGAAGATGGTCCAAGTGCTTGGGAACCCTGCACCCACTTGGGAGACCCGGAAGAAGCTCCTGGCTCCTGGCTTCAGCCTGGCCCAGCCCTGGCTGTTGTAGCCATTTGAGGAATAAAACAGCAGATGAAAGATCTCTCTTTCCCTCCCTCCTTTCACTCTCTCTCCCTCTCCCTCTCTCCCTGTCTCCTTTCCTTCTCCCCATCCCCACCTCCCCCTCCCCCTCTCTCCTCCTGCCCCCTGTATCTGCCTTTCAAATAAATAAATAAATAAATCTTTTTTAAAAAAAAAATCCATTTCCAAGGACTTTGAGCCCTTGACCACCAATCTGGGAAGGAAACAAACAAACATTTTTTTTTCTTCTATTTTTACAAATTATTCTGTTTTATTTGAAAGGCAAAGAGAGTGCCTGTCTGTTGGGTCACTCACAAATGCCCTCAACAGCTGAGGCTGAGCAGGGCCAAGACAGGAGCCTGGACCTTTACTGGAATCCCCCATGCTGGGAGGAGATTTAATTTCGGCAGTGTTTAGAGTACTGCAGCAATTCTGCCATCCCATGTTTGCTTCTAGAACCATGCCACTCAAGAATCCTGCTGCCATCCCCTCTGGATGGGCCTGTGCCACTAGCAGAATGCACAGTGGTGATGCTCTGTGCAGCTTCCAGCTTGTGAGCTGCAGTCCAGAGCCTGCAAACAGGAAGTCTGGCTGCTCAGAGAGGCCCTGGGTGGACAGTCCATGGCCTGCCTGAGTCTTTGGTTTCCCCAGTCCAGGGAAAGGGCATGAGAGTGACTGAGGCTCAAGTGATTCCAGCCCCTAGCTGGGGGTCACCAGTAACCTGCAAGTCTTCTCAACAGAGGCCCCAGATGCCCTGAAGTGGAAGCAAACTCCCCATTGGTTTTTTCCTAAAGTCCTGACCCACAGAAGCATCAATATTAAAAAATGCTTGTTTGTGCCACCAAAATTAAAGTGGAGTTTTATAGCAACAGGTATAGTAGAGCCTCATGGAGACCATTGTGGTCCTTTTCTCAGAATACATCCTCCCTTCCTGTTGTATCTGCCCAGGTTTTTAAGATGTTTTAATAAAATTTTAAGATTTTATTTAAATGAGAGAGAGTTACAGACAGTGAGAGGGAGAGATAGAGAGAAAGGTCTTCCATCCACCCCCAAATGGCCGCAATGGCTGGAGTTGCACCGATCTGAAGCCAGGAGCCAGGAGCTTCTTCCTGGTCTCCCACGTGGGTGCAAGGGCCCAAGGACTTGGGTCATCTTCTTCTGCTTTCCCAGGCCATAGCAGAGAGCTGGATTGGAAGAGGAGCAGCTGGGACTTGAACTGGTGCCCAAATGGGATGCCGGCGCCACAGACAGGATTAACTCATTGTGCCACAGTGCCAGCCTCTGTCTGCCCCAGTTTTTATTGGATGCCATTCATTTCCCTGTAGTTCAAGTGCTTTGAAAAGCTGGTTTCTCTCTAGGTTCTCAAGGTGGACAGTGTGGCTTAGGACGAAGGTTGACCCATAATTCACTTGTCAGGACATGATCATTGGCTCAGGGGAAGACATTAGATAGGGATGCATAGGGAAAAGTAAATTTTTCTCCCTTCTGAGACAGCTCCCAAAGACCTTCTGTGTGTACACACACACACTCCACCTGCATGGCTGAAGAAGAATAGGGCCACAGCAGTTATTTTGTGACCATGATTAGGATCTAACTTCTAGACAAAAGTTGAATCTATGGAAATCAGATTAGAGGCAGAAAAACAAAAAGCAGGACTCAGAATGAGAGTTGAGCCAACCCTGAATCCCTCTCTCCATGACCCTAGGCCAAGCTGATAGGTAAATTCTCTTAACCCCAAAGAATGGTTCAGGAGTAAGGCCTTTAAACTGAACAGGTCTAATAAGAAAAGAATCTCAGAATTTTTTTCAAGTGTTAGGATAAAAAAGTTATTTCTCTTGGACCTGGAGCTGTGGCACAGAAGGTTAAGTCGCCACTTGCAGTTTTGGCATCCCACGTCAGATACCGGTCCCAGTCCTGACTTTCTGTTTCTTTTCTTTCTTTTAAGGGTTATTTATTTATTTATTTATTTGAAAGGTAGAGTTACAGAGAGAGGGAGAGACACAGAGAGAAAGATCCTCCTTTTGCGGGGTCACTCCCCAAATGGCTACAATGGCTGGGCCAGGCCAATTCCAGGGACCTGGAACTCCATCTGGATCTCCCACAAGCACTTGGACCATCTTTCACTGCATTCTCAGGTGCATTAGCAGGGAGCTAGTGCTCATACGGGATGCCGTCATCACAGGAGGCAGCTTCACCCGCTGTGCCAAAATTTTGATCCAGCTTCCTGCTGATGAGCCTGGGAAGGCAATGGAGAATGGCCCAAGTCCATGGGCCCCTGGTGTGGGAGACCAGGGTGGAGTTCCTGGATCCTACCTTTGACCTGACCCAGAACTGGCCTTTAGGGCTATTTAAGTATAACCAGTACATGGAAAGTCTTTCTCTCTGTGTCTCACCCCCTCTTTCTATCTATTGTTCTGCCTTCCAAATAAATAAATACATCTTTTTTTTTTTTTAAAAAAAGATGTCTTTCTCCATCAAGATGGTGTTGACTACAGGTGTGAGACCTGAACTGTGATAGCCCCTCTTAACCGAGGAAATCACATGTGATTGAAACTGACAGACATATGTGGCAAGAGCCAAAACAGAAAGTAGCCCCAGCACTAATGACATCACTCTTGCAGGAGTCTGTGGTTCTAGTCATTCTGGTTTGTGTCCCGTGACTAAGAATGAGGTGTGGGGGCCGGCGCTGTGGCATAGCGGGTAAAGCCGCGCCTGCAATGTTGGCCTCCCATATGGACGAGTCCCGGCTGCTCCACTTCTGATCCAGCTCTCTGCTGTGGTCTGGGATAGCAGTAGAAGATGGCCCAAGTCTTTGGGCCCTTACGCCCATGTGGGAGACCTGGAAGACGCTCCTGGCTCCTGGCTTTGGATTGTCCCAGCTCCTAACGCTGTGGCCATTTGGGGAGTGAATCAGTAGATGGAAGACCTCTCTCTTTCTCTCTCTCTCTGCCTCTGTAACTCTGCCTTTCAAGTAAATAAACAAATCTTAAAAAAGAAAAGAAAAGAAAGAAAAAGGCTTTAAGAAAAAAAGAAAGAAAGGCACAGAGGTAATGGAGGGTGAACAGGAAGAACAGGAAGGAAGGTTTATTAAGCCAAAAGAGAAAGCAAAGTTTTATTGAAGCACAGGAAAGCTCCCACAGTGAGAGGAGCTCCTGGGCAAAAGTCGGTTAGGGGAAGTTGCCAGGTTTATATCACTTGGGCCAGGGGAAGTTGGTAGAGTTTAGCAAATGTGTCAGTTAGTCACCAGCGACCTTCTCATTGCTGGGGAGTTGGTTTCTGGAGCTGGATGGGGCCAGGTGGCTGGGCAGGTCCAGGTGTAGCTGCATCCTGTTTTGCTGTGAATTTTTCTATCTTGTTTTTGAGTAGTGGGGGCGTTTTGTTCCAGGTATGTTCTTTTGTACGCCAGGCTTGAGTCACTTGAGCCCTTTGTCCCTGGCCACCTTTCCCAGCCCTCAGCTAACCATGTTCTATCTCTGTTGTCACGAGCATTGGGGAACTTGCTCCACCTCTGCATTGTTCGGTTACTGGGTCAATAAATTGTCATAATTTTTTTTTCTTTTCTTTTTTTTTTTTTTTTTTTGACAGGCAGAGTGGACAGTGAGAGAGAGAGACAGAGAGAAAGGTCTTCCTTTTCCGTTGGTTCACCCCTCAAATGGTCACCAGTGCTGGCGCACTGCGTTGATCCGAAGCCAGGAGTCAGGCGCTTCCTTCTGGACTCCCATGTGGGTGCAGGGCCCAAGGACTTGGGCCATCCTCCACTGCACTCCCGGGCCACAGCAGAGAGCTAGACTGGAAGAGGAGCAACTGGGACAGAATCCGGCGCCCCAACCGGGACTAGAACCCGGGGTGCCAGCACTGCAGGCCGATGATTAGCCAAGTGAGCTGCAGCGCCGGCCATGGCTGCTCTACTTCTAATGCAGCTCTCTGCTATGGCCTGCGAAAGCAGTAGAAGATGGCCCAAGTCCCTGGGCCCCTGCACCTGCGTGGGAGGCTTCTTCCAGAAGCCCCTGGCTCCTGGCTTCGGGTTGGCGCAGCTCTGGCCATTGCAGCCAATTAGGGAGTGAACCAGTGGATGGAAGACCTCTCTCTTTCTCTGCCTCTGCCTCTCTGTAACTCTGCCTTTCAAATAAATAAATTTTTAAAAGAAGAAGAAAGAAGTGGCACAACATTTTAAAAAAATCCCAAAATCATAAGCAAATGGGTAGAGCATAAAGGCTTGATCCAATTATGGTGTCTGATGGTGGAGCCTTTAAGAAGTGAGTGTATTGGACTAAGTTGCTAGGGTGGGGCCCCCATAATCAAATCGTGATGGCTTTATTAGGAGAGACCACAGAGAGGGTAGATGTTCATAGTGTTCCTGTCTCTGCTTCCTGGCTGCCATGTGACCCTTTCTCTGTACATGTTCCACCATTCAGTGCTCTCACATGGCCACCCAGTCTTGGACTGTGAATCTCCCAAACCACAAAGTGAAATAAACCTTTTTTTTGTTTTTAAATATTTATTATTTATCTGAAAGGCAGAGTTACAGAGAGGGAGAGGCAGAAACAGAAAGAGATCTTCTATCTACTGGATCATTCCCCAAATGACCGCAACAGCCAGGGCTGGGCCAGGCCGAAGCCAGGAGCCAAGAGCTTCATCTGGGTCTCTCACTTTCCCAGGTGCATTAGCAGGGAGCTGGATTGGAAGTGGAGCAGCCGGTACTCAAACCAGTGCCCATATGGGATGCCAGCACTGCAGGGGACAGCGTTACCTACCATGCCATAGTGCTAGCTAGCCCCTAAACCTTTTTTAAAGTAGTTCTCAGATATTTTAGTTATAGTGACAGAAAGCTGAGTAATACAAACACTGGCCCCCTCTTCCCTTTTAACTGAACTCTCTTCCCAAATTCTAACCTTGGTAGTAACATTCTGTTCTCTATCCTTACAGTTCTACCTTTCCCACAGGCCCTAGCAATGGGATCATACAATATGGAACCTTCTGACACTGGCATATCTCTCTCTCTTGAAGCTTGCTCTTTTTTTTTTTTTTTAAGATTTATTTATTTTATTTGAAAGGCAGAGTTACAGAGAGAGGGAGAAAGAGAGAGAGAGAGAGAAATCTTCCACCCTCTGGTTCATTCCCTAAATGGCCGCAGTGGCCCAAGCTGAACTAATCCGAAGCCAGGAGCCAGCAGCTTCTTCTAGAACTCCCACATGAATGCAGGGGCCCAATTTCCTGGGACATCCTCAGCTGCTTTCCCAGGGGCACCAGCAGAGAGCTGGATCGGAAGTGGAGCAGCCAGGACCAGAACCGGCACTCAAAGGACGCTGGCACTGCAGGTCCAGCCTTACCCACTATGCCACAGTGCCAGCCCCTCGAAGCTGGAATGTGGAGCAGAGGCAGGACTCAATCAGGCTTTCTGATATGAGCTGTGGACATCACAAGCCGGGTCTTAACCACTGTACCAAACACACACCCATGTTAAAAGGTCTTTCCTGGGGGCCGGCACTATGGTGCAGTGGGTTAATGCCCTGGCCTGAAGTGCCGGCATCCCATGTGGGTGCTGGTTCGAGGCCTGGCTGCTCCACTTCTGATCCAGCTCTCTGTCATAGCCTGGGAAAGCAGTAGAAGATGGTCCAGCCGGTGCCGTGGCTCAACAGGCTAATCCTCTGCCTTGCGGCGCCAGCACACCGGGTTCTAGTCCCGGTCAGGGCGCCGGATTCTGTCCTGGTTGCCCCTCTTTCAGGCCAGCTCTCTGCTGTGGCCCAGGAGTGCAGTGGAGGATGGCCCAAGTGCTTGGGCCCTGCACCCCATGGGAGACCAGGAGAAGCACCTGGCTCCTGGCTTCGGATCAGCATGGTGCGCTGGCTGCAGCGTGCCGGCCGTGGCGGCCATTGGAGGGTGAACCAACGGCAAAGGAAGACCTTTCTCTCTGTCTCTCTCTCTCACTGTCCACTCTGCCTGTCAAAAAAAAAAAGGAAGAAGATGGTCCAGGTCCTTGGGCCCCTGCACCCACATGAGAGACCAGGAAGAAGCTCCTGGCTCCTGGCTTCGGATCAGTGCAGCTCCAGCCATTGCGGCCATTTGAGGAGTGAACCATCAGATGGAAGACCTCTTTCTCTCTCTCTCTCTGCCTCTCCTTTCTCTATGTAACTCTTTCAAATAAATAAATAAATCTTAAAAAAAAAAAAAAAAAAAAAAAAAAAAGGTCTTTTCTGATGTATGCCATATAACTGGTCCTAGCAAGAGGGCCGTGGGAATCCAGAAGAGGAGAAAGTGCTTTCAGATGGCATATTAGGGGAGACTCTGCCGAGACAATGGTGTTAAATTGAGGGTAGCATCTGGATACAAGGAAAGGGGAGGGAGGGATTCAAACAAAGGGAAACTGAGCACAGAGGTGGAGGCTGGAAGGAACCAGATTTTTTGGGAGGGCACAGAAGAGACATTAAACGATTTGAAGCCAGAGCTAAATGCAAGCCCATACTTTGGGGCTTAAATTCAACATGGTAATTTCACAGGTTTATTCTCCTAAAAGCTTTTTCATGTTTCTATTAAAGAACTGTCTGCAAACAAATCTTTACTTGATGAGAAGTTTAAACATAATTACATCTAGTATATTACATGCATATTTCAGTGCTTTATTAAATCCTTCAAAGAACATAGTTTTTAGAGGTATAATTAACCTCTTTAGAATATTACCTCACAACACAGTAAAAAACCATAGGGTTTGGATCCAGATCTTCTTTCCAAAGACCACCTTGGTTTTCCATGTTTTTGTGACAGTTAAGTGCTGCCACATTTTAGGGCCTCAAGGGCCTGGTGGTGTTCGCCACCCATCTCCTACCCCACTTCTGATAACAGGTTTTCTGGTCACAGGGAAGCACATGTCAGTAGGACTGGACCACCATGGTAACCCTTTCCCTAGTCCATGGTGATTGGACAGAGATAGGCATGTGATCCAAGCTGTGCCAATCAGAATCTTCCCTGGGACTGATGCACAGAGGTAGTAAGAGCTATCTTCTAGGCTGTTTTACTCCCAGGGATATTAGGTTGGTGTTGCCCCATGGAGGGAGAGAGTGTTTTGGCAAAGATGAGCAGAGATAAAAGATGGACTGAGATCTAACACAGCTGGTCCCCCTTTTAGAGCTTCTGCAATGTCTTTCCAGGATCCTTCCCAATGACTGAGCCAATCAGTTTCTTTTGAGTTGAATTACTGCCACTTGCAACCAAGAGTCCTAACACAAGGGTGAACTCTAAGGGAGGATCAGACACTTGACACCAGCTTTCATCAAATGTAAGATGCCTTTGATAATAAGATATACTATTATTTATGTACTATAGAGAGGGGGAAATGCTGCCAAATAAGCCATGACAAGCCATTGAGTACAAGATGGATCCCAGCTTCAGAAACACAAAAGCGTTGAGAAACTGTGCTTCCTCGACCTGCTGAAATGTGGTAGGTAGCCCCACGCCCTTGGGTGAGTTACTTGATCACTGTGACTCTCAGTTTCTTGTCTGAAAAGTGGGAATGCTCAGAGAGCAATAGACAAAATGGTGTAAGGCATGTGATGGAATACTACTGAGCAACAAAAAGGAATACTAATACATGCTGTGCCAGAGGTGAGCCTCCAAGACACTATCTAAGTAAGAGAAGCCAGACCAAAGCACCTTTTTTCATCCCATCTACATGAAATGTTCAGAAAAGATAAATGGAGGCCGGCGCTGTGGCGTAGTAGCTAAAGCTGCCTCCTGCAGTGCCAGCGTCTTATATGGGTGCCAGTTCAAGTCCCGGCTGCTCCACTTCCGATCCAACTCTCTGTTATGGCCTGGGAAAGCAGTAGAAGATGGCCCATGTCCTTGGGTCCCTGTACCCACGTGGGAGACCCGGAAGAAGCTCCTGGCTGTTGTGGCCAACTGGGGAGTGAACCAATGGATGGAAGACCCCCCCACACACACACCTCTCCTTCTTTGTGTAACTCAAATAAATAAATCTTTTTTTTTAAAAAAAAAGAAAAGGCAAATGAATATACAGGCACAAAATATATTGCTGTTGCCTGGAATAGGGGCAAAATGAGGATGAATAGTAAATGGACATGAGGGACCTTATTGGAGTAATGGGAATATTCCAGAACTGATCTGTGGTGATGGTTGCACAACTTAGTAAATTGCCTAGGAATTCATTGGACTATGCACATGAAACAAGTGAATTACACATACGTGAAATATACTTTAATTAAGGTAATAAAAACACAGATGTCAAGGTCTAGATGGGCTTCTCAGCATGGTAGGTGCTTAAGAGATGGTGCCCTCTCTGATCTGCTTGTGGCTCGGATTCATGAATCCACAAAACTGCCCTTTCCTGGTCTCCAGGAAGGGGAGGGGGCATTTTCTCACTTCTTCCCTCCTCCTCCTCCTCGGGGACCTCTGTGGAAGTGCTAAGAGGAAGCACTGTTCTAGAAACTATTCTGGCTGGGCAAGCCGTCCAGGGCCCAGCAGGGAGGCAGCAGGAGAGGAACCATGGTCTGTCTGCCAGAAACATAGGGTCTTGCTGAGGCTGGGAACCCTCCACACACCCTCCACCCACCAGCATCCCACACCCAAACTAGGAGCTCATTGACCTGCAATTTGCCAGATCCGTCCTGGAGTCAAGAAGCAGTTCCAGAAACCTAAAGCCAGGTGGCTGACTGCTCCCCAGGGAGCCTGGCCTCCTCACCTCAGCCTCTCTTCACCCTCTGCAGGTCATAAGCCTGGAGCATTAGAGACCAGAATGGGGACCTTGGGCAGCATGGCAGGATGCTCAGACATTGCCTAGAGTATTGACCACAGTCCCAGAAAGGCACTTCCAAGCAGGCTGCAACAAGGGGCTTAGAAAGCCCCAACCACCTCCTGGGAGCTGGTTGGCCCTGGCCTCCCCCTCCCACCTCACCAGACCATTGCATGTACAGAGGGCTGGGTAGAAATGTGGGTTTTGGGGTCAGTGAGCCCTGTGTTCCAACTCCAGCTCCCCATGCACCTGCCGTGTGACCTTGGCTGTGTTTCTGAACTTCAGGAGCCACAGTGCACTCAGCAAGGCAGTTGGAGCAGCCATCAACCCTACCTCTGCAGAGGCTGCTGTGGGCCACTGGAGCATCATGGGTGACCACATTGGCAATGGTGGGCACTCCACAAAGGCAGGTTCATGCCCTTGGCTCCTTCCTGGAGCTCACTGGGCTGCAATTGGGCCTTGCTGCTTTGCATTTATTGGAACGTAATGACAGAAATTACATCGTCAGCAGGTCATTAGGCCTGAGTGACTGCCTGACCCCTTTACACTTTTACTTTCTTTGAGGTGCTGGTAGACACACTGGACCGGCAGCAAAACAGGCTGATGCCGGTTGGTCATTTACAGCTCAGCACTGCGTGGCCTTCCGTCACCAGTGCAGAGGCCCAGGGCTCCTGGGGACCAGCTTGGTCCTAGGGCCATGGCTTCTTCCACTGCATAATTCCCAGCCTAGCAGGGAGAAAAGCCATGAGGCAGGAAAGGATCAGCCTCCTGCCCAGTCAGGGCCACACGGCACAAGCCTGGCTCCTGGTTCCTGTGGAGCAGAGAGGGCAGGACAAGCTCCAGGCCATGACCACTTGCTGGCTGGTGACCTGGAGTAGGTCTCCTAACCTCTTTCAGCCTCTGCCACTTGGTCTGTAAAATGGGCATGGCCACATCTGTCTCCCAGGGTTGGTGGGGACTGAACAAGGCACTTGCTACATCCCTGGCACATATACCTGCCATAGTGAAGGCAGGGAAGTTGGGGTCTGGGAGAACAGAATAAGAGAAAGAGAAAAACAAGAAAGGGAGATGCAGGAGAATGGGGAGCCTTTGAGTTTTGGGGGCTTTTGCAGCTTCAATTTATTATCTCACCTTCAGAGCAGACTCTGGCCTATTCTCTTCCCTCTTACTGCTAAAACACTCCCATGCCCTGTTGGCAAGGCTGCCTCACCCGGAGGAGACTATAGTTTAAAAGCCACCTCCTTGGGGCCCACATTTGGCACAGCAGTTAAGATGCTGCTTGTGGGGCCGGTGTTGTGGCATAGTGAGTAAAACCTACACCTGTGGTGCCAGCATCCCATATGGGCACCGGTTGCAGTCCTGGCTGCTCCACCTCCAATCCAGCTCCCTGCTAATGGCCTGGGAAAGCAGTGGAAGATGACCCAAGTGCTTTGGGCCCTGCCACCTACGTGGGAGACCCAGAAGAAGCTCCTGGCTCCTGGCTTCGGCCTGGCCCATCCCTGACTATTGCAGTCATTTGGGGAGTGAACCAGCAGATGGAAGACCTCTCTGTCTCCCTCTCACTCTGTAACTGTGACTTTCAAATAAATAAATAAACTTAAAAAAAAAAAAAAAGATTCCTGGGACACCAACATCCAATCCTTGGTTCAAGTCCTGGCTCAGCTTATGAGCACAGTTTCCTGCTGATCTGCACCCTGGGAAGGCAGCAGGTGGTAACTCAAGTACTTGGGTCTCTGCCACCCACTAAGACACCTGGAGTGAGATCCAGATTCCTGGCTTCAGCCTGGCCCAGCCCTGGCTATTGTGGGCATTTGGGGAGTAAACTAACTCTGGGCGGGCAATCAGCCCCAGACTTTAGTGACTTCACATGACAACCATGTCATATGCCCAGTGCAGTGGGAGAAGCAGGATGCAAGGGGCAGGGCTCTGCTTCATCTGGTGTCTCGGGGGCCCAGGCTGCCAGAAGAACCACCATCCGGCCAATCACCGGTCACCGTGGCAAGGGGAGAGGGGCCTAGTGAACTTATACCTTCCATCCAGAAGTGACACAGGCCACTTCCAGCTGCAGCCAGTTGGCCAGCACTAGTCCATAGCCCAGTGGCCAGGGCTCTGGAAAGGTGAGAGAGCACACGGGCTCTCAGCGGGCAGTGAGTGTCTTTCCTGCATGGTGAGCAGCAGGTTGGAGACCAGCCTGGCTCCTGCCTGGATGTAGGAAGACGGACATCAAAGGATGCAGGAGAGAGGCATGGGCTCCTTTCCAGTCGCCTCCACCCACTCCCTGATGCCCGCGGCACAGCTCAGACAACACAAGCCCGCCTCTTCCTGCCCCTCCCTACAGACTCAGTCCCCACCCTCTCAGGCCTCAGCATAGCCCAGCCTCCTCTCCCTGCACTCCCCCTCCCGCTCCCCACACAAGCTCCTGGTCCAGCCCTGCAGCCTCCCTGCTGTCGCACAAACATCTGCCTTGCTGCCCTGGCATCCCACCCATATGTCGCCCACGGAGACCCCTACCACAGACTGCCTCCACGGGCTCCCGCAAGTGACACGGCCAGTCCCTGGCCCCAGCAGAACCTGTGAGGTGAGGCCTGGTGAGGAAGGTTGAGCTAGGCCCAGAAGCAGGGGGAAAAGGGGCTGGCAGAATGCAGTGAGGTGCCCTGAAGGGGCCCTGGCCAAGTGGGGCGGGCACGCCGAAGAGTCAGGAGCGAAAGGAGGGAGGCCAGACCGAGGGAGGCGGCAGCTGGGAGTGTATGAGAAGCAAGCACCCAGGAGAGGCTTCACCCCTCCTCACCTGAGCGGGCCCAGGGAAGGCGGCTGTGCAGCACCCAGCACAGCTGTGTTGCTGGGGCTGCTGTGTGAAATAACTGGGCAAGGGGGAAAGCAACCCAAGGAGGCAGGCTCCCTGGGCGGGCAGAGTGTGGTCTAACTGTGCCGTCCTCCTCCTGAGCTGCGAAGGACTCTGGCTGCCCTCTTAGCCCTGGGCTCCAGAGATACCCAGAACCAGAGGCCGAGAGGCCGGCAGGTCCGCAGAGCTACCATGGCCGCATACCGTCATTACACTGTTGCCTCGGGAGCACATGACCCAGCCTCAGCATCCTGGTGGTAGGGCAGGCACCTGGCACAGCGGTGAGATGCTGCTTGGGACACCTGCATCCTGTACCCCAGTGTCTGGGTTCCAGTCTTGGCTCCACTTCTGATTCTGAATTCCTGCTGATTCCCACCCTGGGAGGCAGCAGGTGATGGCTCAAGCACTTGGGTCCCTGCCACCCATGTGGGAGATCTGGACTGAATTCTCCCTGGCTCCTGGCTCCAAGCAGTTCTGGAGACTCAAATCCAACGTGCTTCCCCATGGTGACAGCCTGCTTCCTGACAGATAGCCCCTTCTCACTCAGTCCTCACATGGGGGCAGGATACCTAGCCCTCTGGGGTCTCTTATAAGCACACTAATCCCCACCACGAGGGCTCTACTCCCAAAGGGCCCCCTTTGTAATGCCACCCTCTGGGGGTTAAGAGTTCAATATATGGATTTGGGCAGGGGGACACAGATATTTAGACCACAGCATTATCCAACCCTGGAGTTCCTGCCTCTGGATTTGTTAAGAAACAGGCATACACAACTGGAGTCAAGCTGCCTTTGTTTCACACAACAAGTGTCCTCCTTTAAGTCTATTTGTCACAGGCTGGCATGGTAGCACAGTGGACAAAGCCACCATCTACAATTCTGGCATCCCATATGGGTGCTGGTTCAAGTCCTGGCTGCTCCACTTCCAATCCAACTCCCTGCTAACGGCCTGAGAAAGCAGCAGAAGATAGCCTAAGTGTTTGGGACTCTGCCCCCATGTGAGAGACCTGGAAGTAACTCCTGCCTCCTGGCCTCTATCTGGCTGGGTCCTGTCTATCAGGGCCATCTGGGGAGTGAACTAGCAGATGGAAGATTTCTCTCTCTGTCTCTCCCTCTTCCTGTGTAAATCTTTCAAAAATAAATAAATCTTTTTTAAAAATATATTTATTAAATAATATTTTTGTTCATTAAGTTCTATACTGAGGGAGGATGCTGAATTCTAAACAATTTTTGCCTGAGATTCTGGGCAAACCAGACTTCTACCAACCAGCCAATCATTGTTCCACATTGATTCCCACTCCTCCTCTTTTTAAGATTCATTTATTTATTTGAAAGGCAGAGTTACAGAGAGGCAGAGGCAGAGAGAGAGAGATCTCCCATCTGCTGGTTCACTCTCCAAATGGCCACAGAGGCCAGGTCTGGGCCAGGCCAAAGCCAGGAACCAGGAGCTTCTTTTTTGGGCCTCCCACATGGGTGCAGGGGCCCAAGTGCTTGAGCCATCTTCCGCTGCTTTCCCAGGTGCATTAGCAGGGAGTTGGATCGGAAGTGGAGCAGCTGGGACTTGAATCAGTGCCCATATGGGATCCTGGTGCTGCTGTGGCAGCTTTACAGCTAGGCCACAGCACTGGCCCCTGATTTCCCTTTTGAACTTTAGAGATGCCTTTGATATTCAATACTGAGTGATAGTGAGGCCTACTCAGGGGTATTTTAAGTTTTTCCTTCCACAGTTATTTGGCTAGTGACTAGTAAACAACACTTAAAAGTCCCACAGAGGGGTAGGTGTGGCACAGCAGGTTAAGCAGGGTCCATATCAGAGCACCTGGTCAAGTCCCACCTCCACTTCCCAGCCGGCCTCCTGCTAAGGCACGCCCTGGAGGCAGTAAATGGTGACTCACGTGCCTGGGTCCCTGCCAGCAGGAGTTCCTGGCTCCTGACTTCATCCTGGTTCAGCCCAGGTGTTTGTGGACATTTGGGGAGTGAACCAGCAGATGGAAGATATCTCGCTCGCTCTCTCAGGCGCTCTGCCTTTCAAATAAATTTTCTTAAAAGGTAAATAAAAAGTGGAATTAAAAGATAACCTTATGCTTGTATCTATTTATGTATTTATTTACAAAAACAGCCCCAAAGAGCTGCTTGGAGAGAAGACTGCTTTTGGAAGATCACGGTAATATCCACCCCATGTTTTCTCACTCTCATGTCTTAGGACAGTGGCTACGAAAGCAGCCCAGGGTGGAGGGAGAGGAGAGTGCCCTGGACAGAGATGGCGGCAGACACGGGCCCTGCTGGCCAAGAACCCAGACTGAGCAGCCAGACCAGAGTGTGCGCCTTCAACGGCTGCCAGGAGTTTCTACGAGGGTAAGCATCTAGTACATTTTGCAAAATACCCCCACAGCCTGGGCTGTTGTAAGAGCACGCTGATTTTAAAAGGGTTCCAGGTGAAAGCCGTTTAGGGAAAGTGCCCAAGCAGCTCTCGCAGCTGCAACCCTCCCCCATGCCTAATTCCCACCACTAAGGGCCCCTGGGTGGGTGCACGCCCCTCTGAACACTCTTAGATCCAGGCCGGGTATCACTTTAGACCCCCAGGGCCCTGTGTTGGGCTTGGGGCAGTGGGCAGGAAGCAGCTTTGGGCCCAGTCCTCTGGGACCCTAGTTTTAGAAAGAAGGTGGCAAGGATGGGGTCGGCACAAATCCGAGTCCTTGGCACCACCAGTGAGAGAGCCCTGTGCTGGGAGTGTCTCACCTGTAAGCGCCCCACCCGCATGGGCAAGGGGCAGGAGTTCGCCTGTGTTGGAGGGGGAGAGGAGGAACTGATCCTAGAGGGGGAAAGAGAAGGAACCAGCCCTGCCAGGGCCCCGGGCACACAGGGAGCAGCAGAGATGGCACAGTCCTCCCCGAACATCGGTTCTGCTAGAGTGATGGGCGACAGGTAATTGGGCATCGGGCACCCCGTCTGGAGCATATCCGACAGGCTAAATGAGAGCCTTCAGAAGGGAGGGCAGGGGCCGAGGGCTGTGCTGTGGTTAAGGCGCCTCGGGAATCCGCACCCCAGATCAGAGCGCCCGGACTGCTCCTGACTGCAGCTTCCGGTTAATGCAGCATGGAATTCCTGGTTTCTGCCCAGCCATGGACCACATCTGGGGCAGGAACCAATGGCTGGCATATCTGTCACTCTCCGTGTCTCTGTCTTTTGAATAGATACAGAAGAGAACTTCCAGGAGCTAACACCATCTCCTCACTCTCCTCACAGCACCTGGGCCCAGGATCTCTGCCTTCCCTCGGCCCAGGAAGGATGAGCTGCCCCACCCTGAAGAGGCCCCTGTACTCCTGTGCATCCTGCCCGGCTCCTGGCCACCCCCAGCTTTGCTCTCCTTCCCCGGTGGGAAGGGCCTTTCTGTCTTACCTCCTCCCTCTCCAGCCTGCTTAGCACAACCTTAGCCACTAACGCGCTGTCCATCTGTGCCCGCCCACTCTCTCCTGTGCCTGCTCCAGTCAGTGACCTCCCTGGTGCTGACCTGGTGGCGGCACCATCTGACCAAACCATCACTCCTCCCTCTGCTAACGCCCCGTTCTAGGGGCGCCTGGGACCCCAGACCGGCCTGGTTCTCTCTGCCTCCCCGACTGCCCACTCCCGGGCTTTCCGCCAGTCCTTCACCATCTCGTCAGCGTCTACAAGCCTGGGGCTGTCTCCGTGAACCCCTTCTCTATCCACACCCCCTCGCTCATTTGGCACTAATAGAAATTTAATGTGATCCACATGTGTAATAGAAACTTCTCTAGTTGTCACATTTAAAAAATGTATTTACTTAATTTATTCAAGAGGCAGAGAGAGAGACAGAGCTCCCATCCACTGTTTCATTCCCTAGATGCCCGCAATGGCCACGATGGTGCCAGGCCAAAGCTGGGGGCCAGGGACTCAGTCCAAGGCCCTCACAAAGGTGGCAGGGACCCAACTTCTTGAGCCGTCACCACCACCTCCCCGTGTGCACTAGCTGGGGGCCAGGGACTCAATCCAAGGCTCTCACAAAGGTGGCAGGGACCCAACTTCTTGAGCCATCACCACTGCCTCCCCGTGTGCACTAGCAGGAAGCTGGGTTGGGAGTCAGGGCCAGGAAGCAAACCCAAGCATTCGGATATGGAACAAGGGCATCTTAGTGGCTAAGCCAAATGCCTGCCACTAGTGCCACAGCGTTAAAAAATATAATCAAAACAGGTAAAAATTAACAATTTTTTTTCTTTCTAATTAATTTATTAGGGAGAGAGAGAGAGGCCTTCCATCCACTGGTTCACTCCCCAAATGGCCTCCATAGCCAGGGTTGGGCCAGGCCAAAGCCAAGCCTCCAGGTCTCCCACATAAGTGGCAGGGGGCCAAGCACAGTGTTGGTCCCCAAATCAGTAAATTTTAATAAGATTTTACTGAACTCAACAGAGCCATTAGATCATTTACACATACAATCACATATAAAAATTATTGAGATATCCTATATACTATATACCAAATCTTCAAAATCCAGTGTGTACATTTCAATTTGGACACTAACTTTTCATTAGGAGTTTTTTTAGGCCGGCCCCGTGGCTCAGTTGGCTAATCCTCCCCTTGTGGCACCGGCACCCTGGGTTCTAGTCCTGGTTGGGGCACCAGGTACTAGTCCCGGTTGCTCCTCTTCCAGTCCTGGGAGGGCAGCGGAGGATGGCCCAAGTGCTTGGGTCCCTGCATGTGGGGAAATTAGTTACATGAGGTAATTCAAAGATGGCGCCCAAAACGAAGTAAGGTGGGTGGAATCCAAAGTTGTTTACCACTAAAACTAATTGGCTACGCAACATCAGGGGAGGTAACAAAACTAGTAACAAGTGTATAGACATATGGCTAGTCCTATAGAAATCCCCCCGTAAGGTGATTTTTTAAGTGATTGGTTGGTCCTTAGTCCTGCCCCAATGACTCTGCAGTTTTGTGCTATAAAAGGCTCTGTTATGTGTGAAATAAACGAGTTCTTGCTAGACTTGGCTCCCCGCTGCATCTGATTGTCTCCGGGATCAGAGGCTGGGGAACAGGCAAGCAGCGCACTTACCTTTCCTCGGACCCAGTCCATCCTGTACGGGTGGAGGGTGGAGTAAGACCCTGCATCGGAGGATGGTCCAAGTGCTTGGGTCCCTGCACCCGCATGGGAGACCAGGAGGAAGCACCCAGCTCCTGGCTTCGGATCAGCACAGTGCTGGCTGTAGCGGCCACCAGAGGAGTGAACCAACGGAAGGAAGACCTTTCTCTCTGTCTCGCTCTCTCTGTCTCTCTTACTGTCTAACTCTGTCCAAAAAAAAAAAAAAAGTTTTTTTAAAAAAAATTTATTTATTTATTTGAAAGGCAGAGTTACAGAGAGAAGAAGAGACAGAGATCTTCCATCTGCTGGTTCATCCCAGAGATGGCTGTAATGGCCAGGCTGGGCCAGGCCAAAGCCAGGAACTTCATTCAGGTCTCCCATGAGATTGCAGGGGCCCAAGAACTTGGGCCATTCTCCTTTGCTTTCCCAGGTGCATTAGCAAGGAGCTGGATCAGAAGTGGAGCAGCCAGGACATGAGCTGGTACCCATATAGGAAGCCGGCATTGCAGGGGGCACTTAACTCACCATGCCACAATGCCAGCCCCTCACTGAAAATTCTTGATTAATATTTTGGTTTCACAAACTCTTCAATTAGAAAAAGTAAATTTATATATCTGAGTCATTCCAAACATAATTAAGATTTTTCCAGTAACTAAATCAGATATATTATTAAATTTAAATAAAAATTTGGTTCTTCATTTGCACAATACGGACTAAGTTCCAGTGCTCCTTTGCCACATGAGGTCAGAGGCTACCACACTGAACAGGGCAGAGCTGGACTGTCTCAGAGCTGTGGCTTCCAACACCAGCAGGTGTGGCGGTTCCTGGGCACTTCGCTCCAGCCTGCACGATCCCCCAGCGCTGCCGGCCTGTCTTGCGAGCATCCATGCGCCCTCCACTCCAATGTCTTGTGGGTGGCTCAAGCCTTACCTGTTCAGAGCCATGCTTCTCAGACTCCCACGCCTGCCACCAGGCTTGCAAGGCCAGTTTCCTCTGCCTCAACCCCTCCTCTGCTGTGCCCCACCCGGCTCATCTGGCCTGGCCATGTGTCCTGTCAGCCTTGCCTTCAAAATACTTCCAGAATCCCATCCCTTCCTGTCACTTTCGCAGCCCACCAGCCTGGCCCCATTATCCTCCTGGGATTGCGGCTGGAGCTCCGGCCAGCCTGCCTACTCTGTCCCTGACCTGCAGTCTGGAAGTCGGCCAGAGCCCCTCTTCCGGGCTGAACCCGGCAGCGGCTTCCCTGTCTCACCCGGCATAGCAGGCCAAGTCCCTAAAGTGGCCCATAAGGCTCTCTCCAAGATCTGGTCCCCACCTCCATTCAACAACCATCCCCTCCTCACTCTTCTCAGGCCCACTCCCCTCCTGCAGCTCCTGGGACATGTACTTACATGGCTCACCTGGTCCTTCGGACTTGTTAAACTTTTTATTTCTTTGATAGGTAGGTAGGTAGGGAGAGAGAGAGAGAGAGAGAGAGAGGTCTTCCATCCACTGGTTCACTTCCCGAATGCCCACAAGAGCCAGGGCTGGTCCAGGCTGAAGCTAGGAGCCAGGAACACATGGGTCTCCCATGTGGGTGACAGGGACCCATCACCTGCTGCCTCCCAGGGTGCCCATTAGCAGGGAGCTAGAATCAGGAGGAACGCTGAGACTTGAACTCTGAAACGGAACGTGGGTGTCCCAAGCAGTCTGGCCTCTGCTGCACAAGCCAGTCCCTTCTCTCTGGCCTTTATCCACAAATGGCCGTTGCCTTCTGCCGGGGCACCCCGTACAAAATGTAAGCGCTTCGCCCCGCATTTTCTCACCCTTTCTCCCCGTTCCCCGTATCTCTCCAGGCTGGCGATGGAAGCTCCAGGGGCTCGGGGACTGTGTTTCCCTGCTGTGCCCCCAGGCCCATGACAATTCCTGGGATCTGCAGGGCGCTGTACAAATATTGTGCATGAGCGAATGGGTGACTTCCAGGCAGAGAAGAGCTGCAGCAAATCCACTGGCGGCTGCAGCCTTCATGGAAGTTGGGGAGCGCAGGCTGGCGCGGGGACGCGGAACCCCTCTCCCGTCCACCTCCCCCCCCCCCCTCCCGGGAGCTTCGCCCTCTGCAAGACCGGAGCGGGTGCTGCGGCCGAGCCTTCCCTGAACGGTGGGTACAGCCGCCTCGCGGCCCGGGCAATCCTGGGAGCGCGAACGAAAAGCGAGGGGAGGGCCCTAAGCGAGGAGAGGCCGGCGCGGACGAGCGCGGGCCGGGCTTTGTCCGGAGGAGGAGCCGCTCGCACCGCTCGCACCGCGCCCCCGCGCGGCGGCAAGGCCGGGCCGCGTCACCGAGGGGAGCGCCACTCGCCGGGGCCCCGGCCCTCGAGCTGTCCTTTATTTATTTATTTCTGTGGAAGAGGCGGAGCTATCTCTTGAAAACGAAAATCTTTCCAGGAAGTTTGTACCTATTAATATTTCCGTTCCTGGCAGCTGCTTTGAAGTGCTGGGGGCAGGGAGAGGGCCAAGTTCAAGGCTGCAGGAGAGGGAGGAACCTGCAGCTGCCGCCCACAGCCGACTGTCCTCGGCTGGCCTTGGGCGGCGGGGCCTCGGGGCAGCCCCGGGGCTTTCTAGCCACACCCGGACCCCACGGCCTGCGCCAGGAGGACCTGCCCGGCCTCGCGCGGCGGAGGAAGGAGCCGGCGCCAGCGGTGGGGCCCCGGAGCAGCCCCGGCCCGGCTCCAGCCACACAAGCGGAGGCCGCTGCGGCAGGCACTTGTCTGCCCCCGCCAGCCTCCTCGCAAGGTTATCGGTATCTCCAACCTTCTCAAGCGGAAATGGAAGCTGAGAGAAGTGACCGGGTCGCGGCCACAGCTCGCAAGAAAGGGCGCCTTGGGACCGCGAGCAACTGTGTTGTCTCCGTCGCGGCAGCCGATGGGGGCCTGGGCAGGTGACCCTCCAGACGGGCAGGGAGCTGGCCAGATTCAGAATCCCCTGCAGGCCCTACCGATCACATCTGGAGACTAGTCATGTTGCCAAGGAAAATGTGTTTGCCGCGCTCCAGGTGCATGCTTAGATAAAGGCATGGGAAGGGCTGACAGCCGTCCCCAGAGGGGCTCCTGGGAACACGGAGGAGCTGGTCCCGCGGTGGGAACTGAAGTCTTGGAGCACACCGCAGACACCCGCTGTGCCTTCCCCAGCCTGCTGGAGACACCCTGGCGCACTTCCTGCTAGGGATTATCAGCCCCACTCTGCTCAGGAACTCTGTCCAGCTCTGCACGGTAGTCACGGGCACCAGGTCGCAGTTTGGGAAGGTTGAGGGAAAGCTATCCCATGCAACTTCTCCCTGCAGCCAGGTCCCCTCCTGTTCTTGGACTCTCCTTGTACCTGCTGATCCCCTCCCCAAGCACAGGCGTTCCCCCCAGGACATGTCCTGAACCCCAAGGGCAGACTGTGACATTAAGGTGGGACTTGCCAACCACATAGTCTCCCCTGACCCCCTCACCTAGGAAGAATGTGCCAAGGAAGGCCCCTGCAGGGGGGTGGGGCCCCTGGCAGTGGCATCATCTCCCTGGCTTGGTGGTCCGGCACAGGAACCTCAGCCTTCCACTGGCTGCCGTCAGTGGGGAAGGCCAGTCCACCAGCATGGCTGCGGCCTCTGAGCTTTTCCAGCTCTGAGCCATGCCTCAAAGCTGCCTGCTGCAGTTTGCTTTCATGCCCACGAGTGTTCAGCGAGGCAGTTCGTAAAGTGAATGCCCTCTCCTCAGCTTGGGTGGGCCAGGGCCTGCCAGCTGCCTGCACTTTGGCTGCAGAATGCCTGCCAGGCTGCAGTGTGCAGGGGCCTGGAACAATGACTGGTAGCATCAGCTATTTTAATGCAGAGTTAGGCACACAATCCTTGCTAAAAATAAATACAAAGGAAAACCCCAAAGTAGCTAAGCCTATTTTAATACCTTTTATTTTTCTTGTTCCTGGTTCTTTTGTCTTCCTCTGGCTCCTTTGGAGCTGTATTTCACACAGGGCCCACCCTGGGCGCTGTCAGGGCTCCCATCCGTATCCCGGACACATAGACCCATCTGGATCATTGGCAGAAACCGAGTCAGAGGGAAGAAAAGGGAAGAAGCTCCAACAGCCATGTGCAATTTATAGTAGAGGGAAGGGCGGCCCCACCCCTGAGACTTGATAACTATAAAGGAGCTTAGGAGTGGTGGGCCTGCTTCCCACCACCCCACCCATCCCACTGTGTACACTGGAGCCCTCTCCACCCAGAAGGGATGTTTGCAGTGCACCAGCCTGAGTGATGGCCAGCAGGTGCTGTGTGTCCTCCTCCCCATGGTAGGGAACAGATCTGAGTGTTTTTGGGCCCCTGGGGCTCACTACTTTTCAGAAAAGAAGCAAGGGTGACAGAGACCTTTGGGTATCCACACAGACTGGACCAGCAGCCCCTCTTGTCCCTGGACACTGATCTTCACATAGCTGTGGTCCAAGAGGAAGCTTCCACCTGCTATGGGTTCACAGGATTTCTCTGCCTGCCCCATCCCTATCCCTCCTCCCCACAGTGGATTGGCTCAGGGTGGACACCTGGCCCATCAGAACCCCTACCCAGGAAACTGGAACAAGACAAAGAAGGAAGAAAAGAGGACCAAGCCCAACATCTGGGACCTCTCAGTGAGTTCCTGTCAATGCTTTTTTCCAGAGCATGGGCCTCACTTTCCAATTTTCATGTCTTGTAATTTTTTGTGTAAAAAGAGGCATTTTAGATCCAGTGCTGGATTGCAACCCCCTCCCCCACGAAGGGCTTGCTTGGATTAATTCTGTGGAGTCTTCTCCTCTCCACCACAGTGCAAAGCTGCTGCTACCGCTGCCTCTTCTCAGGCTTTTTATTTTTGTTTTCCTTTTTAAGCTTGCCTTTCTGGGGGTTGTCCCTGCAAGTGGGTGGCCACTCAGAGGCTGCATCCAAACATTCTGAGCCTGTCAGGCTTGTGCCCTTTGCTAACGGATCTGTGTGTGGATTATGGGAAACCCATCCAAATTCCAGGCAGTTCTCCAAGTCTAACCCCACTTCTACTCTCTGCCAGGCTTTTTTGTGTATCTTCGGCAGGTATGCAAGGCCAAGGATCACGTTCAGCCACGGACCAGTGACTGAGGCCCTCTCTGGGCTCTCCTGAGTGCGATGGCCACTGGCACATGTGTGCACCCTTCCAGACCACTGGTGAGAGTGCAAGGTCATTGACAATCGGGGTGAGGTTCCTCATTGCTATGGCAAAGTTCCAGCCTCAGGCACAGGCAGGGGCGTTTGGCTCAGCAGTTAAGATGCTGCCTGGGATACCAGCATCCCATATTGCAGCGCCTGGTTCTGTAAGGCCACAGCCAAACACACCAAACACCCGAGTAAAGGAAAGGGTTTATTGTCGGGTGGCTGAAGCCCGACAGGCTGGGGGGAGAGGATAAGAGAGTAAGAGACAGAGTTCAAGAGAGAACACGTGTTCCAGAACAAGTCCTGTTGAACCTTTGGGGAGGGGGCAGGCAGGAAGGTAGGAACAGTGAATCCCATTAGGGTTGGGGTGGAGCTGACGCCGGTGGTTGGGCCATGGGGCTTAGGACAGAAGCCTAGTGTGCAAGGAGGCTTTGAGGGTCAGAGCCTAAGATAGCATCTGGGCATAGATGGCGCCACAGGATCAGCCCTGGCTCTGCTTCCAATTCCAGCTTCCAGCTAATGTGCACCCTGGGAGACAGTGATGGCTCCAGTACTTGGGTCCCTGACACCTGCATGGGAGACCTGAATCTGTGTTCCAGGCTCCTGGCTTTGGTCTGGTCCAACCCAGGCTGTTGCAGGCATATGGGGGAGTGAACCAGCAGATACAACATCTGTCTGTCTCTGTTTCTCTACCTTTAAGGTGGGAGAAAAAGAAATTGTAAAAAATGTTTTTAATGACTCAGTCACAGCACAGCTGAGCACCCCAGCTGTGACAGGGAGGGGTAGTGGGGTCATCCTGCCTCACTGAGAAATGATTTGTGCTTACAGGGACACTTCTCCTCCTCCTCACCAATGTCCCTGGCAAAGGCATTGGGGAGAGAAGCGACAAAGACGTGGGTCAGGTATGGGGAGCTGGGCTGAGGGCGGAGAGGCAAGATCAACTCTGACCAAATCCCAGGTGTGGAAAGAAGGACAGGAGGTTAGTGGGGACCACAGCTCTCAACCTGGGGTGGGGGTGTGTAAGTGGGCAGAGACCAGACACCCCAGCTTCCTCCTGTGGATCCCCCAATTCTGCTGCCAGTGAGCCTGTGACTGGCCCACACAGAATCCTGTCTGGATCATGTTTGGTTCTTTTGTTGGTGGATCTCCTATTAAATAATTTATCTATCTGTTCATTTATTTAAAAGAAAGACAGAGGTCTTCCATCCTCTGGTTCACTCCCCAAAATGCCCACAGTAGCCTGGGCTGGATCAGAGAAAGCCAAGAGTGTGGTGCTCCATCCGGGTCTCCCACGTGGATGGCAGGGACCCAAGTACTTGAGCCATCACTGCTGCCTCCCGAGACCTGCACCTGTAGGAAGCTGGAGGCAGGAGCCAGCTGGGTACCGAAGCCAGGCCCTCCAGATACGGAGGGGATGGCCCACCAGCGTCTCCACCACCAGGCCCAACACCCAGCCCTCACGGGTGAATTTCCTCTCTCCCTCCCTTCCTTCATTTGTAGGGTTACAGACAGAAGGAGAAACAGAGAGAGGTCTTCTATCCACTGATTCACGGGATGTTGGCACTGCAGGCAGAGGCTTAGCCTGCTACGCCATAGTGCCGGCCGGGGTGGGTTTTCTGAAACCTTTGAGGGGGGTTCTGTTGTGATTCTTTTCTGCCCCTTTGGCTGCCTCTCTTTTTATAAATACTTTATTCCTGTACTTGTTGGGTAGGTGAGACATTCACATCACACAATATTTAAAAGGCTCAAAAGGGCATTCAGGGACAAAGCCTCCCCTTCCCTGACCCCAGTGCCCTGGCTGCCATCTGTTCTGGGTTCCAGCTGGAAGGGCTCAGCTCCCAGGTATGCAGCAAACACTTCCCTGCAGGGAGTGTGATGGGGCCACCTGCCTGGAGCACCTCCTGCCCCCCCCCCCGCCCTGGGGGCGGGACTTCCTTCTGGGCTCTGGCTTGATGGGTGCAGATGACAGTGACAGCCAGGGCCAGAGCTGGGCTGAGCCTGGGAGAGGAGTGGAGCTAACAGTACCCAGAGCGGACAGGTGTTGGTGGACTGCGGGAGCCGGGGGCAAGGGTGCCCGTTTTGCGATTTGCAGGGGGAGCAAATGCCACTTGTGCACTGGGGGCCAGGGGACTCTTGTTATTTGTGGGAAGCAGGTCAGGAGGGAAGCTGGGCCAGGACTCTCCCACCAGGGGTGGGTGGGAGCTGCAGCGTCAGCTCGAAGGCTCATTTTAGTGTACGTGCTTCTGAAGCGAGCACATGTCCAAGGCTCATTAAAGGAGCCCCCGACCCTGGCAGAAGCAGGACCAACGCTGAGGACGCCCGGGGGCAGGGTGAAGTGAGCCACACAGCTCCCCGGTGCTGCCCACTCAAGTGATGGGGTGGCCGCTGTCTAGGTTCATCCAGGGGATTACAGCTGCAGGGGGGGCCCACTCCCCACTGAGTGGAGCAGGGGAGAGCAGAAGCGAGGCAGATTCCTGAGGTCAGGGGCCCCGGCTCCTGCGTGGGTGGGAGGTCCAAGGCCAGTTTGACCCTCTCTGTGTGAGTGTGAAAGGGCCTTTTCCGGGGGCAGAGGCGTGTCTGGATGAAGTATAACCCACACCATCTTCCCCCGCCACTGTCCCCACAGCTGCCCACAGGGAGGCTGAGAGACGTTGTCCCACAGGCCCCCGTGCGCTGGGCTGAAGCTCCCTGGAGGAGGTCACACAGGGCAAGTGACAGAGTCAGGACACAGATGGGGTGTCCTGACGTGGGTGGCACTTGGGGGACACCTGCCCCTGTCCCAGACCAGAGTCCTCAGTGGTCCTCCGTGTTCTACCAGCTACAAACTGACAGCAGGGAGGAGCCCCCAGTGGGTGAGGGGAGATGGCAGAGAGGCCCAGCGGTGCCAGAGAGGAGTGTCTAGGCCATGCCTGCAGCCCCTAGAACCCCTAGAGCCCCAGGCCCTAACTTTCTGGTGTGACCATACAGAGATCCCCTGGAACTCCTCATGGCTTCATGGACAAAACTCGCAGCAGCGGGGTCGGGGCTGTGGCGCAGCAGGTTAAGCTGCCATCTGCAGCGCCTGGCATCCCATATGGGCACTGGTTCGAGTCCCTGCTGCTTCACTTCTGATCCCGCTCCCTGCTAATGTGTCTGGGAAAGCAGTGGGGGATAGCCCAAGTGCTCGGGCCCCTGCGTCCACATAGGAGATCTGGAGAAAGCTCCTGACTTCAGCCTGACCCAGCTCCAGTGTGAACCAGCGGATGACGATCTCTCTCCCTCTCTCTCTCCTTTCTCTCTCTCCCTGTAACTAAAAAAAAAAAAAAAAAAAAAAAAAAAGACTCACAGTGGAGGTCTCTGCACTAGGCACTAGGCACCCATGGCCCCACTTCTAGATGAGGAAACTGTCTCAGAGAGGTTGAGTGACTGGCCCCAGACCACACAGCTTCCGGCTTGTGAGGCCAGTGGTCCTTACCCAGTATTAGGAGGTGCACAGATCTTACAGACAAGTGTCTTCCTGTCCCCTCTCCCCAACTGGAGAGCCCCATTCCAGAGAAGTGGCAGGAGCTGTGGGTAGGCCATTGAAGGAGGAATGGACAGAAAATGAGGTGCTGGTTCGAGTCCCTGCTGCTCCACTTCCAATCCAGTTCTCTGCTATGGGCTGGGAAAGCAAGAGAGGATGGCCCAAATCCTTGGGCTCCTGCACCCACGTGGGAGACCGAGAAGAAGCACCTGGCTCCTGGCTTCAGATTGGCCCAGCTCCAGCCATTGCAACCATTAGGGGAGTCAACCAGCAGATGGAAGACCTCTCTCTCTCTCTGCCTCTGCCTCTCTGTAATCCTGCCTTTCAAATAAATAAATCTTAAAAAAAAAGAAAATGTTGAATGAAGGCTGCCGCGTGAGGTGCCTTCTATCGGTGTGGCACAGGGGACGTAGTCCATCTCCCCTGGGTGGGCCCAAGTCCCCGCAAGGGGCAGGGGCCTGGGGCATGGGCACAGGAGGGGCTGTGGTGAAGACAGCCGGGTGGTTCATTCAGGCCAGAGTCCCTCCCCACCAGCTTCATAGGGTCCCACCGTCACCCTCTGCCACGGTGCGCCCAGCCTGACCCCAGCTCTGGCTTCTGCCTCTTCCTCAGGTGAGGGGGGTGGCATGGGTGTCCGCCCAGTTTTCAGGCTGCATGAAAAATTCACAAGGTTCACATCAGATGGAAGACCTCTGTCCCTCTGCCTCTCCTCTCTCTGTGTAACTCTGACTTTCAAATAAATAAATAAATCTTAAAAAAAAATTCACAAGGTTCAGGAGAAGTAAAAGCAGCCAATGTGCGGCGGTTTCCTGCCCAGCACCAAAGGGCCCAGGGAAGGGCGGTCAATCCCTGACTGCGGATGGGGCTGGGGCTGGCGGGCCGGATGTGGGTTCACATGGAGTCCTGGAGCCCAGGGTGCCACCCTCCAGTGCCCAGAGCTGCCCTGCTCAGGAGATGAGTACTGCAATGCCAAGGGCACGGGCACGGGGGGTGGTGGTGTGTGGCTACAGGATGAGTGGGAGTCCCTGAGCCTGGCAGGACAGACCAGAGGAGAACCCCTTGGGGCAGAGTCCCAGCCCTGGAGGCCCTGCTCAGCATACCTGGGATGACTGGCCAGGAGGGTGCCCTTCAGATGAGCCATGCAGAGCACCCAACCTACCCTAGGAGGTGGGGTCGCAGGAGGGGAAACTGAGGCAGGAAGGGGGCCCAGCTACAGGACCCCCAGGCCAGGTGGCACAGTCTCGACTCCCTGCTGGGGTGGCTGTAGAGGGAATGAGAGAGAACAAGGCTTGGAGTGCCTGTAGGAAGGGGAGCCAGGGTTCCCGGCAGGTCACGTGAGCCCAGAGGGCGTGGCTGTCATTGGTCCGACAGCCACTTTTATCCAGGAAGTGTTTATTTTACAAAAGATTCCTTTCCCCTGCCTCCCTCCTCCTCTCCCCAGTATTTATTTACAAGGGTGATTTGCCTACAACTTACTACTGGGAGAAGCGCATTGCGAGCCTGTCGCCCGGGTGGGATAGAGCCTACAGCGGGCAGGGGTCTGCTGAGTCCCGGGCGCGCAGGGAGCAGTGACAAAGTCACAGCCGCACAGGCACCGGGGGAGCAGGTACACCAGGAAGTGGAGATCCTGGCTCCCGCCTCCTAAAACAACAACAAAGCCGCTGGCATGACGTCATCCCCGCCCGCGCCAGGAAAGTCCCCACGCGGGGCCGCCAGGGGTGACCTCCTCCGCCACGGCCGCCCCAGGGCAGCCTCGGCATGCGCCCCAGGGCGCCGGTGGGGCGCGCTCGCTCCTCACAGCCGCGACCCGGGACACTGGGAGGGCACACGGCGACCCGACGCGGTTCTCCGGCTGCTGGCCTCTGTGGGCGCGGGCCGGGACAGGGCCTGCGAGCTCGCGCCCCGACCCCGCCCGCAGCGCCCCGCAGCCCCCCAGGGCCCGAGGGCGCCGCCCCAGGCCTGGGCCCCGCGCTCCGAGGGGTCGCCGAGGGCCCGGGCGCGGGGACGGCGCCGGGCGCCCTCTGGTGGCCGCCGCGAGCGTGGCGTCCCGGGGCCGGCGAGCCGGTGGGGTGACCGCGGCCTGGAGTCCCCGCGCGTGGAGGTGGCCAGGCCTTGCGCCCCCTTGTTTTGCAAAAGAAGAGCACACACTTGTGGCCACACCCGGCTTCGGTGGAACTGGACCCCCGGAGTACGACACCAGCGAGGGCACCTCGCGCCGGGCCCTGGCGGGGAGGAGGGGCGGAGCCGGCCTAGCGGAAATGGTGGCTGCTGTGGCTCCGTGCCGCGCCCGGGGAGCCGGCCCGGGGCGCGGCCGCGAGAGGCAGGTGGCCCCCGGCCCGGCCCCGCGCCCCCAGGCGGTGCCCGCTTCCCTGGGTCGGGCGGTGGGGAGCCGGCCCCGCGGCCCCGCCGAGGGCAGCGCGCGGGCGTCCGTGGGCTCAGCGGGGCCTGGTGCGCCCGGCCGGCGTCCTCGAGGCGGGCGGGAGCTGGGGCGACCCCGCGGCCCGCCCGGGCTTCGCCTGCCGCCGGCCCCCTCCGACGGCCCCTGGGAGGCGGAGGGGCCGCCCCAGGGCGTGAGGGGCACCCGGGCAGCCCTCGGCCGACCGAGCCCGCGCCTTGGCGCCGCGCCCGACGGTGGAGCCAGGGCGGCGGGAAGTTCCCTGCGCGCCCCGGGCGACAGTCCCAGCCCCGCGGGCCGGGAGGGTCGGGCCTCGCTCCGAGGCAGGGGCGCGGGCAGTCGGCCAAGGTCTGGCCCCGTGCTGCGGGCAAGCAGGCGAGGGATCTGCGCCTCCACCTGCCAGGCTCTGGGCACGTGGTGCGGCTCAGGCTGGGCAGAGAGGAGCTGGGGACATCTTTGTTTATTTATATATTTATTTGAAAGGCAGAGTTAGCAAGAGGAGAGAGATCTCCCATCCACTGGTTCACTCCATTGTTTCCAGGGCTGGGCCAGACCAACCCAGGAGCCAGGGGCTTCTGTCGGGTCTCCCACGTAGGTGCAGGGCCCAAGGACCGGGACCATCTTCAGCCGCTTTCCCAGGGAGCTGGATCAGAAGTGGAGCAGCCCAACGGTGTCCACATGGATGCACAGCAGCTTAACCTGGGCCTGCAAGAGCCCAGGGCCTGTGCAGAGCAGGGAGGCACCCCAGAGAGCCGCTCTGAGTCCTGTGGGGGGCAGGCAGCTTGCCCAGGGGCGGATGTGTCTGGGAGCTGGCAGAGGGTCAGGGTGGGCCTTAGAGTGTGCAGCTGTAACAATTCCACCCTTGGCTTATCAACACAAGCATGTTTACTCACCAAGGCCCGGAAGATCAAGGCCCTGGCTGTCTTGGTGTCTGGTGAGGGCCCGTGTCCGCTTCCTGCAGAGGGGAGAGGCCCTGGAGCGGTGAGCAATCAGCAACTGCTCCTCTTTCTTCGGTGAAATCCCGCCCGCCGTCCCTTCCCCGGACCCCAAACCTTCACCACAACCCGCGTGGGCCCCGGGCCCCAGTTTTCGGGCGGGAAAGGGGTAGAAATCGCCGCCGCTTCCCACCCCGGGGTAACTCGCTTTTTGCTGCCTCCCCACAGTTGTTGCTAAGCTTCACCATCTTGTCTCTCTTCTCTGGTCACCGACCATATTTTTTCCCCCGTTTCTCTCTTCCCCATTTTGAAAAGGAGGAAAAAAATTTTAAAAGAGGGACATTTTTTTCCTTTTTTGGAGAGGCGGAAACTTGATGCATTTGAAATGCAAAAAAAACTTTTGCATTTTGGAGGGCGGCACGTGGCAGGGGATTGGGGTATTTTCGAGCGATTTGGTGTTTTGTCTCTTCGCAAGGCAATCGGATACGTTTTGCGATTGTTTCCATTTTGTTCTGGTCTGGGAGCCGAGTTGGTGGCTGCGCGAGGCGCTGGGAGCGAGGCGGGCAGACTGGGGGACCCAGTGCCGGGGCCCCGGAGGAGGCAAAACCAAAAGTTTGTGTGGGGCTGGGGTGGACGGTCGGCGGTGTCGGGCGTTAATTAGAGCCCAGGTGCGGGCGCTTTTGATTGCACTGCGAAGCCGCGAGGAGCTGCTTTGTGGAAGGCTCGCCGGCGGTAGCTGCTGCTGCTGCTCTTGTTTTTCTAGACGGCTTTTTGTAACATAAGTGGTAAAGATGCAACACCAAGAATGTTTTTAGATATTTACAGCAGTCCATCGACTGCCAGACGAATCTGGGAGGTCGGGAGGGGGGGGGCCTGAAACCTTTTTTTCCCTGTGGCTTCGGTCTTTTGACTTGTTTGTGGCTCGGATGTTTACAGACATTTCTAATTTCTACTTGAATTAGAGAAATTGGATGCAAGGCTTCAGGGGTCTTTTTGTTTTGCCGTTTGCCGCTCACATTGGCGTTTTGAGACGATTGGTATTTTGCTGGCGATTTTCTAGTACTACAGTTTGTTTCGTGGAGACATATTTGGGTGGTAGATGAAATCTGCACCCGTTCAAATTATATAACATTACGGACATTTTAAAAATACATAAACTGATCATTTCCAGATTCTGGCGGGAAAACTTTAATGTTGCATATGGTTATTCTTTTTTTCTTTTTTTTTTTTTTAACGCTGGTAGGTAAGTAAGGAGGTCTTTATACCATGGCTCGTACAAAGCAGACTGCCCGCAAATCGACTGGTGGTAAAGCACCCAGGAAGCAACTGGCTACAAAAGCCGCTCGCAAGAGTGCGCCCTCTACTGGAGGGGTGAAGAAACCTCATCGTTACAGGTATTAAAGGGAAAAATTGGACAAAGTCTCTCGTGCTATATCCATATAATTTAACAAAAGAGATGGCTAATAGCCAAACTTTATGCTTTCGGGAAGCTGAGATTTCTCCTTTTTACTATTTGCTGTTGCTTGAAGAGAAAAATAAATAGTGTTAGGTTTTATCGAAAATGTATTTGATTTTGAAGCAGTGGTCTGACCTAGAGGCCTAAGAGGACTTAACAGAGCATCAACGTTGATGGACTAGATTAACCTCGAATTAGCTATTAGTAATTCTTTTTAAAAATAGTAAAATGCTTTTTCAGTTTCTGAGAATATCCTTCCTTGTTTTAAGCAAGATTGGGTTTTTGTTTTTCGTGAACTCCTTGTTCCTCGTTTGCTTGATTGGTTTCTTTCCTTCTGTATTAGCTCATTTGGTTTTGAAATGCTAAGCAATGTTGTTAAGGGCATGTGCCATTAGAGGGCAGAAGTTAACCATGCTTAGGTAGCCTCTGCGAATTTTACAGTGAACCTAAAATAAAACCCCATACAGTGGAAGCAGAAAGTCAGAATTAGAGGTAAATTTCTTGCTGACTGTTTTAAAAAGTATTCAACAAGAAATTTGCCTCTAAAGTGGATGAACCACCACACAGTCAAGAGTATTCAAATTATTCTTGAAATATGAGCAGAAGACAAAGTAAAGATATTCTGAGGAACTCAAAATACCACAATGTTGTTTTTAGGTGAAGTTCATTGGTTGTGTTGGTAAACTGGTAAAGGCTTTGAGATGGTCAAGGATATAGGTGGGAATGAGAGTGGTGCTCAATTGAAGCCTCTGGGGGCCATAACTTATTTATTAACTTGATTTATACCATCCCATGCTCTAGTGTATGTTTGTACATGTTTTAAAATGAAAATGAACAGGGCTTTGATAAAGTGCATGCCAGGATTGTACCTTAATCCCGTGCTGTCTACTTGAAGGGTACTGTTACTCTTAGTCGACTTGAATGTTTGGATCCTAAGTGGACGCGTGAAGTTTCATCCTGAAGATGAAGACTAGTTGGGTGATTTACTTTTTGAAACAGTATGGCATTTCTTTAAAGCTGGCCGCTTATCCTCTGTGTTGTTTGCATCTTTAATGACAGTTTCTTTAATGTTAATTTCTTAAAGGCCCGGTACTGTGGCACTTCGTGAAATCAGACGTTATCAGAAGTCCACTGAGCTTCTGATCCGCAAACTCCCCTTCCAGCGTCTGGTGCGAGAAATCGCTCAGGACTTCAAAACAGATCTGCGCTTCCAGAGCGCAGCTATTGGTGCTTTGCAGGTAAAATGGTGAATGGGACGGGGCGATACTTGGGTGGGTGTCCCTGCTGTTTAGCGAGAACAGCAGTGACTCGGAATGCACTTTATAACTTAGTTCTCTCCACATCTGAAGTCGTTTACAGTGTTAGTTCACTGGTGAGGAGGCTTAAGGAAACTTAAGTTCCTCAAGGTCATGTGTATAGTAGATGGAAGTCATAACTTCAACCCATTTGATTTCAAAGCCTAATGCATATCCCATTATGCCATTTAAAAATGTTGACATTGCACTGAAAGCAAATGTGAAAAGACAACTCGGGGTTAATGGATGCTTTGGAATGTTAAGATGGTACAAGACCAGAGAGGTCTATGGTGTTTTGTAAGTCACTGTTTCAGACAGCCGTGACTAGTATACATGGGTTGTTTTAATGTCCTTTGGACCTGAAGAGACAGGTACAGGTGGAGAGAGCCTAGCATGGCGTAGACAGCATTAAAGATGATGCATGAAGGTAAAAGCATAAAGGTCAAAGTGAGTGGTGGTTAGGATTGGATCTATGATAGGGACAAATGGTGCTTGAAAATGATACGGAACATGTAAAAGGACAGGGATTTGAAGATTTGTGGTTTGCTGAAGGGGACTTTGAACTTTATTTAAATGGGGAGCATGTTGAATTTCATCTTGGCTCCAGAGTGTCAGGAATTTGAGAAATTTCATTCTAGAGGTGGTTATATGGTTGAAGTATTTGTGGCGTATGTCAAGATTGAAACTTGAAATCCCCTTGCGTAAGGTATTTGATTCAGTGTGTGGGTGTAATTGTTACTGTCTCTTGCTTAGGGTAATCTATATTGTATTGGCATTCTTTATATCCCTGTATCTGATGAAAATGTGATTAAGACCACCACCTCCATTAGAATCACAGGGTTGGGGGAGGTGGTTCAAATTATGAGGCACCGTTGCATAGCTGGAACAATCTCTTTGGAGAGGGTCTAAAATTTGCACACACCCATTGGAGGATTTTCAAGGCTGCTGTTGCTGTGCCGGGCTATTGCTTTATATGGGAGAACGATTTGATAGGTGGATTCTACCCTGCTGTATAATTGGTCGAGCTGTTTCTATGGTTAGTCTAAACTTCATTTGATTGGTGAATTTCAGGAGTAGGTATCCATTAAATTCCCAGTGGATTGAAATTACTGAAATTTCTACTACTAAAATCTTCCCATGTTGTCACTTAAAACTTTTTCAGTTTTAACAGCTAATTATCTTCAGTTCCCATTTCTCTGTTTTAAAGATAGAAAAGATTCCCAAACATTGGTACAAAACTGCTAATTAGGTTTTCTAGTTATTGCTGGGGTTGTGCTTAAAGAACACCACACTATAAAAAGTCCAGCATATTTTTAGCTTAAATGTAGGTAAACTAGCCTTGTAAATTAAAATTACTAAATAATTTGGGTGGTGGACTCTTTAAGATTAATTGTATGTATCAACTTCCACTGTTGCTGTTTCCGGGTTATATATTTATTGAGCATGGCTGTGCTGGTTTTGAGCAAAGTGTTCATATCTGCTGCCTCCAGATCTCTTGGCATCAGATAGCTCTGTCCTTTATTGATGAAAAGATTTTTTACAAGCTTTTTGTTGTATGTATTTTATGCATACCTTAGTTCTCAATATACACATGATTTGGGTATGGAAATAGGGTGGTAGCCATTGAAATAGAATTCCAAAAGTTGTTCCATGTTTGGTTTTTACAGTTAACAACTTTTCTAATATGGTAGTTTCCCCTTGACCGTGGGAAGAATAGTAGTACCAGGACCCTCAGCACTGAATCTCATGTACAAGGGTACTTCAAAAAAGTTGTGGGAAAATGGAATTTTCAAGTAAATTTTAGTGTGAAAAACTTGAAATCCTTCTAAGTACCCTCATACTGTTCTGTTATGTATATCTTACTAAAGAGTTTTATTTCTGGAATTTCCATGTAATATTTTGGACCATGAAAAACAAAACAAAAACAGGGAGGGAGTATTGGCTACTGTACACTAAAGGGGGGGAGTCCAGTGAGAATGGTACAGGATTTTTGCATCTGCCATGATTGTGTATTAACCTAGAGCTTAGTCTTTGTCATGTCTAGACTCTGAACTAAAGTAACTTTGTATTAAAAATAGACACTGGAGTTTTGAAATAGGTAAGAGTCAGACATTGAATAGACTCAGTGTTGGAAATTTGTCCCCTAGTTGTAAGATGTGTTTTCTTTTTCTGTTATCTTAAAATTGTGTTCATTGGGTCTTCAATTAATGTGGTGGACTTTGATTCTCTGAATGTACAGCCTTAGTGTTTGAGGAACTGTAGGATATTTGCAGAGGAACTGGAAATGTATGGGTTATGGTCAGACCCTCTCTGAGTATTGAATCTTCCCAGAGCTGACCAGACAGGACCCTTGTAAGCTGTGTTCATCACTGAGAGCCCTAGCAGCCATAGGCCTATCTGAGTGATCCCAGACAAGCCCACAGGTGATCCCAGATTGTGGTCTCAGACCCATGGTACCTGTTGGCTTGTCCACATCAGCTTGTGCTGCATTTCACAAAAGCACTCTGGTTTGCATAATCCTAAAGTGCTGGATATAACAAAAGTAAACTGGCTTATTGCCTGGAGAATTTCAATTCTAGTTCAATTGTGCACTGTGAACCTCTATAAAGAGCAGGCTATAAAACGCAGTGGTATCCAGATTCCAGACTTCTTTAAACACTTTTAGACTAACCTGAGAATGAATCCCTGAATAATGAGAACTTTGGCTTTTGACAGCTCTGGAATAGAAAACAGGGACTAATACATAGAGTAGGTATTTTAAAATTAGGGTGGGGGCCGGCACTGTGGCCTAGCAGGTAAAGCCGTTGCCTGCAGAGCCGGCATCCCATATGAGTGCCTGTTCAAGGCCCGGCTGCTCTACTTCCAGTCCAGCTCTCTGCTTTGGCCTGGGAGAACAGTGGAAAATGGCCCAAATCCTTGGGCCCCGGATCTGCCTGGGAGACCTGGGGGAGGCTCCTGGCTTGGCTTCAGATCCATGCAGAACCTGCCATTCAGGTCAATTGGGGAGTGAACCAGCAGATGGAGGACCTCTCTGTATCCTCTCTGTGTGTGTAACTCTAACTCTGACTTGAAAATAAATAAATCAATCTTTTTTTTTTTTTTTTTTAGAAAATTCGAGTAAGATCTCAAACATACTAGCAAATAGTGGAGGTTTGAGAGCAAGGCATTGTGAGTGAAATGAGACCTCTGATCAGATAATTTGAGGGCGTTAAAAGAAAGCTGGTACACTACAAGGTCAGTGTGAGTGCCAAGGAATTAGGGCTTCTAGGTTCCCTTCATTGGAGACAGGGGCAAGGGGAGTGCTTTCTTTGTCCTTCATGGAATAGACAGGTTCAGCTAGGCCTTAACAGGTAGGTAAATAAGACTCAGACATTGATAAATAATAAAAGTTTGTAGGGGCAGTAATATGTGAATGGAACAAATTTTTTTTTTTTTTTTTTTTTTGACAGGCAGAGTGGATAGAGAGACGGAGAGAAAGGTCTTCCTTTGCCATTGGTTCACCCTCCAATGGCCGCCATGGCCGGTGCACTGCACTGATCCGAAGGCAGGAGCCAGGTGCTTCTCCTGGTCTCCCATGGGGTGCAGGGCCCAAGCACTTGGGCCATCCTCCACTGCCTTCCTGGGCCACAGCAGAGAGCTGGCCTGGAAGAGGGGCAACCGGGACAGAATCCGGCGCCCTGACCGGGACTAAAACCCAGTGTGCCGGTGACACAAGGGGTAGGATTAGCCTATTGAGCTGCTGCGCCAGCCAAATGGAACAAATTTTTATAGAAAAGTCATAAGGCCAAAAAGCATGAAGGTGTAAATGTGAATGAAAGAATATAAACAGTTTGGAGTTAATCAAATGTTGGTGCTTTTAAAGCAGAATCTCAACAGTCTTATTTTATTGCCAAGTCAGTGGGATTTTTTATATTGTTTTTGGAGAAAGCATATCTATTGCTTCCAGATTCCAAAGTGGATTTTTTTAAATAGTGTCTTTGTTTCAAAATGAGTAAATAGAGGTTTACCTTTTCTGAAAAGTTTATACTACTATAAGATACGCTGACAGTTTGCGTTGTTAGTTTTTAAGGGAAGCTCTGCTTTCCTTAACATGCCAAATGCTTTTGAATGATTCGTGCAGCCAGCAGTGTTTGGTAGGTATAAGAAGATGCCTTGAAAGAATCTCATCATCAAATGGGAAAAACTAAAGGGACTGGTGTTAGTTCTAGGGGACAACAAGTGCTCTTAGAGACTGAAGTACATAAATGGAAGGGACTGAGTAGGGAACAAGGGCACATCTAGGAATATCAGATTACAGTATCAAAGAGACTGATGTGTGATGTTTTGGGACCTATATGTACTCTTGTGATAAAACAAGTGTAAAAGGAAAGGTAGTGGGAACAATATAGTAGAAACTAGTTGTCAGCCATACTGCACTACTTGGTGAGGCAAAGGTTCAAGAGGATATTGGTGTGTGAGTGGGTTGCAGAGTAAGACAGGGTAGAGTAGGCTAATTGGATTTGATGCAATTCCCGCCCCCCCTTTTTTTTTTAATTTTTAGAGATTTATTTATTTGAAAGAGCTTGAGAGAGACCTTCCATCCACCAGTTCACTCCCCAAATTACAGTAATGCCAGGGCTGGGCCAGACCGAAGTCAGGAGCTAGGAGCCTCATCCAGTTCTCCCATGTAGGTGTCAGGGGCCCAGATACCTGGACCATCCTCTCCTGCCCTCCCTTGCAGGAGCAATTGGAACACAAACTGGAGCCCATATGGAATAGTGGTGGTTTTACCCGCTATGCCAAAGCAACAGCCCCTACAATTCCGTTTATAAATTTATATGCGTGATAATGTTAGAAGAGCTTAAAGTGGACTGCTTGTTTTGTTCAAGACATTTCACATTACTAGAAATCATATATTAACACCAGAAAAATTAAAAGCTTCCAGGTGTGTTTGTTTTGTTTTGTTTTGTTTTAACCTATTTGTTTGAAAGAGGTATAGATCTTCCATCACTGGTTTGCTCCCCAGATGCCCCACAACGGCTGGGGCTGGGCCAGGACAAAGCCAGGGACTTCCTCCAGGTCTCCCACGTGGTGGGTGCCAAGGCCCAAGCATTTGGGCCATCCTGCTCTGCTCTCTCGGGCACAGCAGTAGGGAGCTGGATTGGAAGCTTTACTACCACGGTGCCAGTTTCAAGTAACTTGACTTGTGTATCTTGATAAGATTTACAGGTTTGAGCTTTTGACTTTTCGTAGTCTGCCTTCAGAGTTCTGTCCCACAGATGTTAAAATTTAAATATTTGGGATAATTTAGCATGATTCATATACGTGTGTCTTCAACTATTGAAAATAAGATGATTAATCACTTTTTCTTCCTTCTGGTTGCAGGAGGCAAGTGAGGCCTATCTGGTTGGCCTTTTTGAAGACACCAACCTGTGTGCTATCCATGCCAAACGTGTAACAATTATGCCAAAAGACATCCAGCTAGCACGCCGCATACGTGGAGAACGTGCTTAAGAATCCACTATGACGGGAAACATTTCATTCTCAAAAAATTTTTTTTTCTCTTCTTCCTGTTATTGGTAGTTCTGAACGTTAGATATTTTTTTCCATGGGGTCAAAAGGTACCTAAGTATATGATTGCGAGTGGAAAATAGGGGACAGAAATCAGGTATTGGCAGTTTTTCCATTTTCATTTGTGTGTGGATTTTTAATATAAATGCGGGGACGTAAAGCATTAATGCAAGTCAAAATGTTTCAGTGAACAAGTTTCAGCAGTTCAACTTTATAACAATTATAAATAAACCTGTTAAATTTTTCTGGACAATGCCAACATTTGGATTTTTTTAAAACAAGTAAATTTCTTATTGACGGCAACTAAATGGTGTTTGTAGCATTTTTATCATACAGTAGATTCCATCCATTCACTATACTTTTCTAACTGAGTTGTCCTACATGCAAGTACATGTTTTTAATGTTGTCTGTCTTCTGTGCTGTTCCTGTAAGTTTGCTATTAAAATACATTAAACTATACCTGCTTTTGGTCTTTATTATCAACCTTACCTATGTGGTTCACTCATTGTCATATTCAGGATAATCTTAACCATGTGCTTTTTTTTTTTTTTTTTTTTTTTTTACAGGCAGAGTGGATAGTGAGAGAGAGAGTCAGAGAGAAAGGTCTTCCTTTTTGCCGTTGGTTCACCCTCCAGTGGCTGCTGCGGCTGGCGCATTGTGCTGATCCGAAGCCAGGAGCCAGGTGCTTCTCCTGGTCTCCCATGCGGGTTCAGGGCCCAAGGACTTCGGCCATCCTCCACTGCCTTCCCGGGCCATAGCAGAGAGCTGGCCTGGAAGAGGGGCAATCGGGATAGAATCCGGCGCCCCAACCGGGATAGAATCCGGTGCCCCAACCGGGACTAGAACCCAGTGTGCTGGCACCGCAAGGTGGAGGATTAGCCTGTTAAGCCACAGCAAAGGCAAGTACCATGTGCTTTGACTGTCACCTGCTATCTGAGACGTAAGTCTATATTTGAGGGATGAGGAAAGGATGAGCTTGGGTGGAAAGGAAAGAAAGAAGCTGCTGGTCTTTTCTAATTGTTCAAAGCATGCAGAGAGTAAATCTGTTTGCAGACACCAAATCTTAACTCTGGATATGTTGTGTTGTTGTGTTGTTAAGCTAATTCTCTCTTTCTCTCTCTCTCTCTCTTTTTTTTTTTTGACAGGCAGAGTGGACAGTGAGAGAGAGAGAGAGAGGCAGAGAGAAAGGTCTTCCTTTGCCATTGGTTCACCCTCCAATGGCTGCCGCGGCCGGCGCACAGCGCTAATCCGAAGCCAGGAGCCAGGTGCTTCTCCTGGTCTCCCAGGGTGCAGGGCCCAAGCACTTGGGCCATCCTCCACTGCACTCCAAGGCCATAGCAGAGAGCTGGCCTGGAAGAGGGGCAACCGGGACAGAATCCGGCGCCCAGAGTGGGACTAGAACCTGGTGTGCCGGCGAAGCTAGGCGGAGGATTAGCCTGTTGAGCCACGGCGCCGCCTGAAGCTAATTCTCAAACCTAGCTTGTCAACAGAATCACCTGAAAATACTTAATTGAATTTGTAAGTAGTGAAAGTACATTTATAACCAAATACTACATTATTAACATTAGATGTTAACAGGCTCATCATTGTTTTGGAGACTGGCTAGTTTAAGATGCTGTGTGTTTGTTAACACTGTAGTTAGTGAATCACTAATAGTTACTTCTTAGCCCTGTTTATTTACCACTGGAATGATTAATGTTGAGTGAGGATAATGAACCTTTTAAGATGTGCTATGCATTCCTAATATACTGATGTTTGTAACATTTGGGTGTTTGTAATTTTGCTCTATAAATAATGTGAAATGCTAAGCATCAATAGGCTAAGAACTGACTCGTGTCAGTAAGACACAACAGTTAGTCCTTTGCATATGGTTTTATAGGCAAACACTGATATTCTTTGGGTTTTTAGGCAAGAGCATCTATTTTATTTATTCACTGTTTAGTATTTTCTCAATACAAGCTACTAAAAGCCAGTAGTTGCTGTTGGATGTCCCTGTGTGGTCCAGTTTTGGTTGTGCGAAGGGATAAATGGTAAGACTTCATGAAAAACACTTTTTGAAATGGCTTCTTAAACATTTCGTTTGAAAGGCAGAATGACAAAAGGAGAGACAGACACTTGCTGGCGAACCAGTCTGAAGCCAGAAGCCAGAAATCCTATGGTGTCCCATGTGGGCAGTACAGACCCAGCTATTGGGCCTTCATTCCCAGTCTTGGGAGCATTATAGCAGGGAGCAGAAGCAGGATGCTGGCATCTCATGTGATAGCCTAACGTGCTGTACCACAATGCCCAATCCAAAAAAAAAAAAAAAAAACAAAACTTTAAAGATTGATTTATTTGAACGGTAGCTACAGAGAGGCAGAGAGAGAGGTTTTCCATCTGTTGGTTCACTCCCCACTTGTCCACAATGGCTGGAGCGGGGCCAATTGAAGCCAGGAGCCTCTTATGGGTCTCCCACACAGGTGCAGGGGCCTGAGGTTTTGGACCATCTTCACTGCTTTCCCAGGTCATAGCAGAGCTTGATCAGAAGTGGAGCAGCTGGGGCTCAAACTGGCGTCCATATGGGATGTTGGCACTGCAGGCAGTGGATTTACCTGCTGTGCCACAGTGCTGCCCCCCCAAAAAACTTTTTAAAAGGCTTATTTATTTGAAAGTCAGAATTACAGAAAGAGAAAAGACAGAGATTCCATCTACTGGTTGACTTCCCAAGTGGCTACAATGGCCAGGGCTGGGCCAGGCTAAAGCAATAGCTGCTTCTGGGTCTCCCGTGTGGGTATATGGGCCCAAACACTTGTGGGCCGTCTTCCATTGCTTTCCCAGCTGCATTAGCAGGAAGCTGGATCGAAAGGGGAGCAGCCAGCACTTGAACTAGCATCCCTAGTGGATTCTTGTTCTGCCGGCAGTGGCTTTACCTGCTACACACGACACCAACTCCCGAAAAAACTCTTCAGAAGGGAAAATGAATGTCTCAGGTAGAGGAGAAGACGATGTTACCTGTGCAATCTGATGGAGACTGGTTTTCTTGTTATTTGAGAGTTAAAGGGAGAACAGGTCTTGCATCCACTGGTTCACTCCCCAAATGGCCACAGATGGCTGGAGCTGGGTCTCTCCAAAGCCAGGGTCCAAGAGCTTCTTCAGGTCTCCCACATGGGTGCAGGGGCCTAAGCACTTGGGCCATCTACTGCTTTCCCAGACCCTAGCAGAGAGCTGGATAGGAAGTGGAGCTGCCAGAACACTAACTGGTGCCCATATAGGATGCTGACGCTGCAGGCGGAGGCTTGGTCTACTACGCCACAGCACTGGCCCTGGAGGTTGATTATTTACAGGTAGAAACTAACCATCCTTAGAGTTACTGCCATTAGTCTCAAACTTTACTGCAAAAGTTTCTTCTCGGGGCTGGTGCCGTGGTGTGGCAGGTACAGTGCTAGCATCCGATACTGGCTCAAGTCCCATCTGCACTACTGATCCAGCTCCCTGCTAATATCCCTGGGAAGGCAGCTGAAGCTGGCCCAAGTGCTTGGGCCCCTGTGCCGACGTGGGAGACCTGGCAGAAGCTCCTGTCTCCTGCTTTTGGACCAGCACTGCTCTGGCCATTTCAGCCATTCTGGAGGGTGAACCAGTGGATGGAAGGTTTTTGCCTTTCTATAACTCTGCTTTTCAAATTTTTAAAATTTTTTGTTCGTTTGTTTGTGCTGTGGCTTAGTGGGTAAAAGCTGCTGCCTGCGGTGCCAGTATCCCATATGGGCTGTTCCACTTCCAATCCAGCTCTGCTATGGCCTGGGGAGGCAGAAGATGATGACCCAAGTCCTTGAGCCCCTGCCACCCGCATGGGAGACCTGTAGGAAGCTCCTGGCTTTGGCTTGGCTCCAGCCTTTGCAGTCATTTGGGGAGTGAACCAGCAGATGGATGACCTCTCTCCTCCTTTCTGCCTCTGCCTCTCTAACTCTGCTTTCAGATAAATATTTTTTAAAAATATTTATTTATTTTTGAAAGAGTTACACAGAGAGAGGAGAAGCACAGAGGTCAGTCTTCCATCTGATGGTCAAGGTTCAGCTTTTGAATAGCAGTGTAATTCAAAAGGTAAGGAAATAGCCAGTTCACACCTCTTAAGATTCCAGAAAAGGTAACCAAAGCCTAAATTTTTTAAAGATGAAAAACTTTAGAAAATTTTGAGATAGAAGAATTTTGGGTGAATACAAGTGCACTTGAAGGTTGTGGAAAGATGGAATTAAATGATAAGTTTGGTGCAAAATAGTTTGAAGTCTTTTCATAACATCTTCAAAAGTTCATGAAAAATGTGTTTTAGGAAAAAATTATAGATTTCCAGTTTTCGCACCAAGATTTATTTTAAAATTCCATTTTCCATGAACTTTTGAGGTATCCTCATATGTCCTAGAAAAATCAGAGGAGTATTTGTAAGATTTTTAGGGGGGATTTGGAATTGTCATTTCCTAAATTGAGGGAAAACTCAAATTACCTATTCCAGAAAGGTGAGCACGTGGACAGTATTCAAGCTCTTGCTCTTATCTGGACAGTATAGAATCTGAGAAACTAAATTCAAATTTCAAGTATGCGGCAGGCCTGGTAAGTGTGAAGGATGCAAAGGCATGCTCCAACTCGAATTCTCAGCGACTCTAGGAGGTGAGCATTATTAGATGTCGGAGAGGTGATAAAACTTGCTCCAGGTTACACAGGAAATGGAGGAAGGTGGACTAAGTCCACGACTATGCTGAAGTGTGATACATGCAAAAATACGAGAGCAGTTAGCTTTGCCAGGGATTATACAAGTCTTATACAAGCATTAGTAGAAACGAATAAGGAAAAGGGACAAAATTGGGAATGAGGGTGCCAGATTTCAGAACCCACAAGAAAGGCCTGTGTGCAATCAAACCCAGGCTGCTCACCCGCTGCTCAGTCCCGTGCTCCCCTCTTCAGTTTCCCCTTCTCACCTTCATTTCTCTTGGCTGTTCCTCCAAAAGTGCATCCAGAACTTTGCCCTTATTGCTTCTACCATCCTGGTCTGACCTGCTAGGGAATAGTTAGCATATCTGCAACCCTCTATCCATCTATCCATCCCCTCAAGTTTCTTCCACACAGTCCCCAGGAAAATGATTCTAAAATAGGAATTGTTTCCGGTCATCTCCCCACTGAACAATATTCAGCAGTCTCTCTCACAAACTGAATAAAATCCAAAACAGTCACTGGCTCGTGAGGCCCTGATGTGATCTGGCCTTGCCACTCTGCTCTTTCAACAACTTGTGCAGCCAAATGGCTTCTCTGAAGCCCACAACTTTATTTCCTTAGTATGCATTTATCAGGATCTGAATTTACCTCGTAATTTTGTTTACTTCTTGACTGACTACTTTCTCTCAGATACTGCAGCAGTGGGGGTTTCCTGTTTCCCACTGTTGGTATATAGAATAAAATATTGCTGAATTAATGCTAGAGAGAGTGTTCCTGCTTGCCTTCATGTCTTAACGTTAAGCTCCATGACCTTAATGTGTGCTAACTTATTTTGAGGAGTAAATGTAAACACATATAAAAAAAAGCCCAACAACAAATGCTGCTGTCAGGGAATTTTCCTAAAACCTTGATTTGGTAGTGCTACTCATCTATTGAAAATGCTTCCATGGCTCCCTGTTACTTTACAATTAAAGCTCAAATTTCTTAACATGGACTTCCATGTACTCTGCTTGTCTCTGGACTCATTTCTAACTCCCCCCTGCTCTTAAACCCAATGTTCCAGGTGAACTAACCACAACATCACCTGCTTCATCCCCCAGCTCTTGCCTCTGGGTCTTAACTATGACCACTGTAATTCCAGTCACCAGAATCTTCAACTGACTCTGCACACTTGTTGGACATTATCACCATAGACTGAATAAAATAAAAACTAAACTACTAAAATTCTTGGGCTATATGAATTTGCTATGTTAGGTAAAGAAAAATAGACACTGAAAATGGCACAATCATAAGAAATTTATATTGTCTGAATATTTAATACTGTTCCACTTTAGATCCAGCTCCCTGCTAAAGGCCTAGGGATATCAGTGAAAGATGACTCAACTGTTTGGGCTCCTGCTACCCGTGAGGGAGAACTGCAGGAAGCTCCTGGCTCCTGGCTTAGACCATTGCAGTCATTGGGGAGTGAACCAGTAGATGGAAGATCTCTGCACCCCCTCTGGAACTTTTTCAAATAAATAAATCTTTTTTTTTTTTTTTTGACAGAGTGGATAGTGAGAGAGAGAGAGACAGAGAGAAAGGTCTTCCTTTTTGCCATTGGTTCACCCTCCAATGGCCGCTACAGCCGGCGCATCGCGCTGATCCGAAGCCAGGAGCCAGGAGCCAGGAGCTTCTTCTGGGTCTCCCACGCGGGTGCAGGGGCCCAAGGGCTTGGACCATCTTCTACTGCTATCCCAGGCCGTAGCAGAGAGCTGGATTGGAAGAGGAGCAGCCGAGACTAGAACCGGCGCCCATATGGGATGATGGCACTTCAGGACAGGGCATTAACCCACTGAGCCACAGTGCCGGCCCCAAAGGTAACATCATTCTTAAGAGGGAAACACTACATGCTTTCCCAGCTCCTTTTAAATACCATACTGGTAGTTCTAAGTAGTTCAATAAACCAAGAAAAAGATGTAAACATTACACTGATGGAGAAAGGAGAAATAAAACTGCTTATGGTAATACAGGATAAAATTGCCTATGTAGAAATCAGAGGGAAAAAAACTATAAAAAGAAAACATCCTAGAACTAATGAGTAGTTGTGGGAAGATTCTAGGATACAAGATTAATACATAGAAGCCTACAAATTTCCGATGTTACAGCAGGAAAAAATGTAATTTTTTTTTTTTTTTTGACAGGCAGAGTGGACAGTGAGAGAGAGAGAGACAGAGAGAAAGGTCTTCCTTTTTGCCGTTGGTTCACCCTCCAATGGCCGCCGCGGTAGCGCGCTGCGGCCGGCGCACCGCGCTGTTCCGATGGCAGGAGCCAGGTGCTTCTCCTGGTCTCCCATGGGGTGCAGGACCCAAGGACTTGGGCCATCCTCCACTGCACTCCCTGGCCACAGCAGAGAGCTGGCCTGGAAGAGGGGCAACCGGGACAGGATCGGTGCCCCGACCGGGACTAGAACCCGGTGTGCCGGCGCTGCAAGGCGGAGGATTAGCCTAGTGAACTGCGGCGCCGGCTGAAAAAATGTAATTTTTTAAATTAACACCATAATACCATTTAAATTAGCAATCCCCCAAAATGTCTAACAAGACACATACAAAATTATATGAGGAAAACTACAAAGCTATGATAAAGAGAATTTTTTTTTAAAAACGAAGAGGTATTCCACATTCATGGTCAGGGATAATCAGTGTTGTCAGGATAGCAATTCTTCCCAATTTTATCTTTTGTATTGCGGCAGACAGTCAGAAAGCCGGAGAGGTAGAGAGGGAGAAAGAGATCAATCTCTACCCAGTGATTTGTTCCCTAAATACCCATGACACCTAGGGCTACAGCCATGAACCCAGATGTCAATGTGTCATTTGCCTGGGTTGCAGGTATCCAAGCTCTTGAGCCTTCACCTGCTACCTCTCAGCATGCACATTAGGAGAACGCTGGAATGGGAAGCAGAGTCAGGACTCTGAACACAGGCGCTGTGATACAGGATGCCAGTGTCCCCAGTGGCAGACTGCCGTGCCAAATGCCCACCACAAGACTCTTTACTAGTCAGGGCTGTTAAAAAAAAATGGACATTTACATATAAGTTAACCTACCTAGTTACAGACTTTATATCCATAACAAAAATTAACTCAATAACAGATCTTACACCTACATGTAAAATACCAAATTATATTTAAAAAAAAAAAACAGCTAGAAAATAACATGAGAAAATCTAGATGACCTTTAGTTATCATGAAAACTTGAACACAACACTACAGGCATGAAAGAAATAACTGATGATCTGGACTTCCTCAAATTTAAAAATTGATGACTTGTAAGAGACTATAAAATGAATTAGAAGGCAAATCACAAAATATTGGTAAGGACATTTGAGGAAGACTGTTACTTGAACTGTGAGAGAACTGTTAAATCTCAAAAAGAAGAAAACAACTCATTTAAGATAAGAAAAGATCTAAACAGATACTTATTCAAGGAAGATACACAGATGGAAAGTAAGCGTACAAAAAAAAAGTTCAAGGTCACATGTTACCGGAAATTGCAAATTTTAAAAAAGGAAGAATTACGATAGGATATATATTAAGATGCTAGAATTCAAATACTGCAAACATCAAATGGTGGTATGGATGTGAATTAAGAAGAAGTTTGATTCATTACTAGTGTGTGTACAGTTGGTAGTCACCTTGGAAGATAGCCAGGTAGTTTTTACCGATCTAAACCAAGAAGTCATACTCTACTATATACCTAAAGGAGTTGAAAAGCTATAAGAAACACACACACACACACACACAGACTCTCTCTCACACACACACATATACACACCCTGCACTTGCAGTTTATACCAGCTTTTTTAATTGCCAAATTCAGAATCAGGCGCGATGCTCTTCAGTGGGTGAATGTGTAAGCATACTGTGGCATGTTCATAAAATAGAGTATCATTCAGTTCTAAAAAGTAATGAACTGTTGAGACAAGAAAATACAAGGAGGAAACTTAAATGCCTATTAATAAGTAAAAGAAGGAAATCTGAAAAGACTACATACTTTCTGACTCTGACCACATGCCATTCTGAAAAGACAAATTATGAGGACAGTAAAAGAAAAAAATTAGTAACTGTCAGGGTCTCAGGGGAAGGAAGAATGCGTAGGAAAAACCCAAATATTTAAGAGAATGAAACTATGCGGCGTTATATGTACTAACGTGTACATCTGTCAACACTCATAGAATGATTAACACCAGGAATGAAACAAACTGGACACTGGGTGATAATGAGCTGCAAATGTACATTCACCAACTGTAGCAAGTCACTCTGTCATGTGACGCTGATGGCAGGGCAGGCTGTGTGTCTGTTTAAGGGAAAGGGGTATATAGGAACGCTCAGTATTTTCCACTCAGTTTTGTCGTGAATTTAAAATCTTTATGTAATATAAAGTTTTAAAACAAAATTTTAAAAGAAAATCTAGAGCATAAATATATTTTCAAATTATTTATTTGATAAAGATTTAATATCCAGAATAAAGAACTCCTATAATAAAAACACACAGCCCTATTTAAAAAAAAGGCAAAAGACTTCAACAGGTATTTCTCCCAGGAGGACACACAAATGACCAATAAGTTCAAGAATAGATGCTCAACATCATTAGTCATTAAGGAAATGTTAATTGAAATAGCAATATTTCAATTCATACCCCTAGGATGGCTATAATTAAAAAATTAAAAGGGAAATTAACAAGCCCCAGACACTCTGCAACTAGCTGCTTAAATAAGCTTTCTTTTATGTCTATCCTTGTCTTGCTAAGTAATATTTCAATTTGACTTTCATCTATGATTGTCTTTTGTATTTTTTTCCTATCACTACCACCTTTAAGAAAACTGTAATTTACTTACAAACACATACATCTTTATATGTATGTGTGTATATACACATATACAGACATACCCACATGATGTATGTTCCAAAACTCCATGGAAAATATGAAAATCAATGATTGCTTTCAGAAATCTTGTACCAAAATAAGCTCATCTTTTCATTTCCATTTTTCCATGAACTTTTAAAGTACTCTTATATATGTGTATCTCTCCATATATACGAGAGAGAGAGAGAGAGAGAGAGAGAGAGAGAGAGAGAGAGAGAACACATGGAGAAGTGATGTTTTCAGTTTAACACAGAAGTTAATGATATATTCTCATCAGAAATAGGATTGTTTCATTTTATGATGTATACATGTTTCAAACATTGTCTGACATAATTGCTCAATGAACATAAATTAATATTTCTGTCTTATCCATTTCTGTTGATAGAATATTTTGAAATTTTTACATCTTTCAAATCGTCTCTAAGATTTGTGCTCTATCATTAATTTACACTCAATTACTTCATGAAGATTTAAGACTATAAATTATTCTTTAAGTATTGGCTTAACAGAGATCTCAAAGTTTTGTTATGTGGTATTATAATACTTTTTGGTTCAAAACATTTTTTAACATACATTTGGGGACAGAAGGCAAAAATATTAAAATTATATTTGTCATAATCAATAGGCATTTTCTAAGTATTGGCTTGTAATTAATTTCTAGCCTAATAAGAAGACATACCCGGAGACTTTAACACATTAAAAACTTTAAATTTTGCTTATGTTTAAAACCGTATTTTTAAAAAAATGTTCTCTGTGTACTTGAAAAGAAGACACCTGCAGTAGGTAACTGCTGTTACATATATTCTTTAGGTTCAAGGTATTGTCTAATTATGTTGATCAAATATTCTGTATCTTTAATTACAGTACAGAATGAAATTATGAGAGGCCCTCAGATATTCTCAATTGTGTGTCAACAATACTCATAAATAACAGTAATTAAAAGTATAGAGAAACAAAAATATTGTTTCCCAAAGGAGCCTGAATATCAAGTTATGTTCAAGCAAGGTTTTTTTAGTGCTTAAATATTCAAATCATTTTTACTATTCTGTATATATTAATAATAATATTCAAATTATAAAGAAAATAAAATTGTCATTTTTCTGATAATTAGTCTTCAAGAGTAAAACAGTAGGAATCTGTGCTTTAATAGATGTTTTCCTTTCCTTTAGCAGTGTTCCATGCCTTTAAAAATATTTGCCTTTTTTTCATTATTTCTGCTACTCCTGGAAGGTACTTTTCTACATAATAAAATTCAAAGGTTTTCTATAGTTGTAATACATGTTCAACTAGAATTTTTCAAAAAATTAAAAAAATAACCCCATAGACTTGGTTGTTTGCCAGCCAAACTACTGAAATCAGTTGCTAAGGTGATTGCCTTAATTTTTTTCTTCCTATTCTTCTCAGTCTAGTTAAAACCAAATTAAAGTTTATAACATATGCAGGATAATAGCACCACTCATAATTCATAGAGAATATTCTAGCCACTCTATAATTGAAACATACCATTTGAAATCTTTAGACCAAGAATACAGTTGAATTTCTTAACATGCATAATAAAAATATGCAATGACATATAAAACAATTCATTTTTATGTAATTAGAACCAATGTCAAAATGCAGGTTACATTTAGGGCTTAATCCAAGATTTTTTGGTTGGGTATTTGTTCGAAGCAGCAGAAAGTGTTTTCTATATGTAGTATCTGGAACTAATCTGGCCTTCTAGCTGTAGTGTTACTACTCGGAGAGGATCATTCAAAACTTAGAGCAATCTGGCAATTAAATCACCAAAAAGCACCCTCTACTACCACTCACTCTCCCAAAGGTCGATGAGCTTTATGCTAAAATAAATATCAAGACTGTAAATTTCCAATGTATTTCTGATCCCCCCCCCCCCCTTAATATATCAGAAACTTTTCCTAAGCACAAAGAAAGTCATGCAAACATTCAGAAACTTAGAGCCTGGATACAAAGTGTTCAGGAAAAATTTACCTAGAAATAGATGTCCATGTCCTAAAAACACATGAAATATTTGTTTCTGGAGAAAAGATACATTTTAATGTAAAAAATAAAATTCAAAACTATAATGCCTGCCTTATTTAACTGATAACCTGACAGATTTTTTTAAATCTTTTTTTTATTTTTTCATTTTTTATTTTTTTTTTTATTTTTGACAGAGTGGACAGTAGAGGGAGACAGAAAGGTCTTCCTTTTGCTGTTGGTTCACCCTCCAATGGCCGCCGCGGTAGCGCGCTGCGGCCGGCGCACCGCGCTGTTCCGATGGCAGGAGCCAGGTGCTTCTCCTGGTCTCCCATGGGGTGCAGGGCCCAAGGACTTGGGCCATCCTCCACTGCACTCCCCAGCCACAGCAGAGAGCTGGCCTGGAAGAGGGGCAACCGGGGCAGAATCCGGCACCCCGACCTGGACTAGAACCCGGTGTGCCGGCGCCGCAAGGCGGAGTTTTATCCTAGTGAGCCGCGGCGCCGGCAACCTGACAGATTTATGTACTATTCAAATGAAAGTACCAATGAAGAAACTGTGCAAATATTTAATGAAAAAATATAACTAAAATGTAGCAGAAAATATTCATAATGTAAAGATAAATAATAAACACAATTTCAATATTAGCCAATTATCTTTGACTTCTGTGATGAAAATGGATATTATTGAAAATCCTCTCTCACTATCCACTCTGCCTGTCAAAAAAAAAAAAAAGAAAATGGATATTATTGAAAATAATCCATAAAAACCAAATAAACATGTAATAGAAGACTTCTACAACCTTTGTTAAAATTCAGTTTCACATATAAGTGTTACTGTATCTTGGGCAAAGCAACAGATCAAAAATCAATGTTACTGGATTCTAAGACCAACTATGTCAGTAATACTTTTATGAACTTAAGACAAAATCTTAACCACTCTTGCTGATAGTTTCAAACAGGGAAAGCACTAACAGTATCTGTCCCAGCATACTTACCTCTCAGGGTTTCAGTGAGGATCAAATGGAAATTAGTAGGGGGCTGGTGCAGTGGCTTAGTGGATAAAGCCGCTGCCTGCAGTGCTAGCATGCCATATAGGTGCCGGTTTGAGTCCTGGCTGCTCCACTTCCAATCCAACTCCCTGTTATGGCCTAGGAAAGCAGTAAAAGATAGCCCAAGTACTTGGGCCCCTGCACCTGCGTGGGAGAGCCAAAAGAAGCTCCTGGCTCCTGGCTTCGGATCGGCCCAGCTCCAGCTATTGCGGCCAACTGGTGAGTGAACCAGCAGATGGAAGACCCCTCCCCCCCCTCTTTTTTTTTTTAAACTTTTATTTAATGAATATAAATTTCCAAAGTACAGCTTATGGATTACAGTGGCTCCCCCCCCCCCATAACTTCCCTCCCTCCCGCAACCCTCCCCTTTCCCGCTCCCTCTCCCCTTCCATTCACATCAAGATTCATTTTCAATTCTCTTTTTATACAGAAGATCAGTTTAGTATATATTAAGTAAAGATTTCAACAGTTTGCCCTCACATAGCAACACCAAATGAAAAATACTGTTGGAGTACTAGTTATAGCATTAAATCACAATGTACAGCACATTAAGGACAGTCTCTCTCTTTCTGCCTCTCCTTCTCTCTCTGTGTAAACTCTGACTTTCAATTAAATAAATATATCTTTAAAAAATGGAAATTAGTAAATAAAAATAGTTTTGAAAGTCAGAGGTTCTCAAATATGAGCACTTAAAATTTTCTTTTGGGCTGGCGCCGTGGCTCAACAGGCTAATCCTCCGCCTTGTGGCTCTGGCACACCAGGTTCTAGTCCCGGTTGGGGCACCAGATTCTATCCTGGTTGCCCCTCTTCCAGGCCAGCTCTCTGCTATGGCCCGGGAAGGCAGTGGAGGATGGCCCAAGTCCTTGGGCCCTGCTCCCGCATGGGAGACCAGGAGAAGCACCTGGCTCCTGGCTTCGGATCGGCACGATGTGCCGGCCGCAGCGGCCATTGGAGGGTGAACCAATGGCAAAGGAAGACCTTTCTCTCTGTCTCTCTCACTATCCACTCTGCCTGTCAAAAAAAAAAATTTTTTTTTCTTTTGGAAAACTGTTCTTGATATTACAAGTTTGGTTTCAAGAAACAAATAATATCCAACCATAATACTGTAGCTCTGAAACTATGCTAAGGTTTACAATTTGTCAAACTTTATCCTGACAATCTATATTCACCTCATTTACAGTGAAATGAGGCAACAATTGAACCATGTTGCATAATTTTAAAGGTTTACCCAAATGACCACACATGGCTCATTAAGCTAAGTATGTTTTAATAGGTGCTGTTTTTATGAATTGATCTCCTACAACAATTTTACATCCATGTTTATTTTCCTTGGAAGATCACTTTACTTGATGTTTTATCAAACTTTTGCTTTTATTTTTCTTTTTTAGCTGCTTGTCATATGATTATTTTCACAAAGTAAAATCAACCCTCTCAAATGGAGGCTCGCCAGCCCCACATAAATTAACTTTGATCAACATTTTGTTGATCTTTAGAAAAATGTTTCCATGTGGTAAATACTTGTTTCCATTCTATCTTTGAAGACACTTGTTTTCCAATTACTTTACAAATTCCAAAGCCATCAACTAATTTTAAATGAATTATGGTCCTGAGTATTGATAAGCATAAAGGAATGTAATTAAATAGTCCAATCATCTCACCTTCCTCTGTTACTGAGATATATGAATCCTGTATGTTTCAAAAGTGAACACACCACATTGCATAAGTTTGTTGGAGATAAAGACAACAGTGAGGGAGCAGGGCACTTCCACTTACTGCAAATGAAAGTAATCTGTATTATCAGCACGGTCATTCACAGTTCATCCTCTGTAATGCAGTGCTTGTTAGCATACAGGAATTTCTGAGCGGTGTACTTTCTGTCTGGGTTAAGAAAGGGGGAACAGTCTAGAAAGGAAATGTCATCCACTGCTATGCTGTCTATAGAGCTAATGCCACATTTTGTCCTGAAAACAATCTAAGAAAAAAATGGAAAAGTCAATTATAGGTGAAGCTGTCAATCAAGAAGTTCAAAACTTAGAACAAACACTAATTATCAAGATCATCAAGGAAATGTAAGGGTCTAAGTTGTGCACCATTCTCAACAAAAATGAGAGTGGCAACACAACTGCCTCAATGTCTAGATTTTTAAGAAAATCAGCAGGAGTCTCCAAACCACTACTGTTGCCTCTGCTAGCTCTAGACCCAGAACAAGACTTGTTTACTCTGTAGAACTTCATCACACATAGAGGTACCTCAATCAGTTGATGTAGAGACAGAAGAAAGGTACAAGAACATCTTTTATTTCTCCCAGTTCTTTTTTATTCCTCAGTTCTATATCCACCCCAATGATTTGAAAGCTAAAAGCTATTAAACCTAAATACCATGAGATTTTTTTGTGGGGGGGCAAATTTTTGAAATTGAAATGATTTTCATGGTCTTTGATTAATGTACATGGTAAACAGAATCCTCACACGTCCTGTCTGACTACAATTTCTCACTAACATGGACTTTGGTAGAAGTGATACAAAATAATCAGAGTTGCTGAAGTTTTTTAAAAAACTGTTTTAGTTTGAGTGATACCACCACTTGGAATAACAGAAAACACAATTCCACAGAGCATAAGAAGTTTCATTATTTTGATTCATATTTCTAAGTGAAATTAATTCAGTGTCCCTGTATTCCATTATGATCTACATAGGTATATAAATAATTAATATTGATACACTTTAAAGAAATATAAGAAAGGTACAGATTTACCTCAATGATTTCTTATAAAATATTTACTACTTCCAAGCTCCAAAATGCCATTTGATCAATTCTAAATAACTATTTTTGGTGAAACAAGGAATTTTACATTTTCCTTCAGATGAGGTACACTGTTATGCTACTATGAATTAGGATACATTACTTAAAGTGACAGCATAGAGTAGCTAAAATTATGCCACTCACATTATCTAAAAATATGTTTTTATATGTTGAATTTACATAAAATAAATAATTATTCACAGCAGATGAGCTGAAAAAGAAAGAAATTTGTAAGAAGATGAAGTACTTGGAAGTAACGAAGATGTGAAACTAGAAAAAATAGAGGACCATGACTTTTTTACAAGATAAATTAGTCTTTGAGAAAAAAATGTTATATACATGGACAAGATATTCTACTACTGGATAGTCTCACTACTTGACTCAAGAATGTTTCACTGAACTGTCTGCTATCCTATAAGCACAAACTTAGCCACCTGTCATGCCCAAATGATCAAACTGCCACTCCTATCTGAATGCTCCATAGAATGTTGGTTGGGATTCCATGCACTTCAATGCTGAACATGATTAATTTTTTAAAAATATGATGCATCTTTTTTTTCAAGTAGAACAAAATCAGGGTCAAATATTTTTATAAAATTTGGCAGGAAATATAGCAAGCATTTGGATTGTAGACTATTTGGACTATGGGTGGCTGCCTGTGTTTAAAGTCTGCCTCTGCCATTTTGAGGTTACATAATTTCACAATCCCACCATGGTAGCAGTGATGACAGAGGCTCAAGAGCAGCTGCAGTGAATGTAACAGCTGCAAGTGGCCAGCAGCAAAATAGTCAATCTTTTAGGGATGCTGATGCATTGACAGAGACTATGAGCGGTGGTTCAAATGATCCTCCCAGTGTCGCCGAAGATGGACAAGAAGTCCTTCATGAGGAAGGACCTCAAGATGCCTCAGAGTACAAGCTGAAGGGATTAACTGACCTAACCCTGGGTAAGAGTACAAAGACAGCTTTTGAAGATATTAAAAATGTGCTGGTTTCAAAATTGCTGTATAAATTTATTCTGGAAACAAGAATAATTTTTGTTGATAGCAATGAACATGCTCTGAAAAAAAGGGAAGATTGAGGAGCAACGTGCAGCTACAGCATTAGCATCTGTTCTTTGTAGTCACTTGGGCCCTGAAAGTAAAGAGATTTTTAAAAAATTCTTGGACCAGCTCTAGAGAAAATAGTTTTTGATTGGACAGCTAGTGTCCAGGAGAGGTAAACCCATGTGACCTGCTTTGGTGTTTGCCATTTTATTGTCACAGATGACATTACCAAGTTGCAGTTAACCCTAGAATGTTTGGAAAATAAATATCTTCACTGTATCCTATCTCAAAGGAAAGATGATAATGTTATTTGTGGCCTTACCACAATGCTTCGTATCAGCTCACTTCTCACCTAGAGATTGTTACTGACCTTATGCCCAATAAGAGAAGTCAAGAAAAAATGCATTTCCATAAACTCCCAAACCTGCTCCTGTGATATTGGTGATTCTTTGGCACTTCTCTTTGAATTGGCCAGAGCGATTGAGGCTAACTTTTTTGTTTTTTATAACTAAGGACTTGGGAGTCTGCTTCAGATGCTTAGGGCATTGGCCACAGATGAAAATAAACACTGAGCCAAGATGGAGAAGGCAAAGTAGGAGTAGGATTTGAGACAACCTAAGGGCTGTAGAGGAATGTGATTTTTCCATAGAAACTGCTACATTTGGTCTTGAATGCATGTATATTGGGAGATGTGTCAAAAAACACATCGATGATATCTTTAAGGAGGTTCTTGGATCAGAGCATGTAATATCACTTGCAGCCAACTAAACGCCTTTGCAAGATATTTGAACTTGAACCCCTTTTGATGCTCGATGCTGCAACGCTTAAAATGATAAATATTCTTCTTTTTTTTTTTTTTTTAAAAAAAAAAGATTTTTATGGGGCTGGAGCTGTAGCATAGCAGGTAAAACACTGCCTCCAGTACTGGCATCCCATATGGGCACTGGTTCAATTCCCAGCTGCTCCACTTCCCATTAAACTTTTTGCTGTGGCCTGGGAAATCTATAGAAAATGACCCCAGTGTTTGGGTCCTGCACCTACATGGGAGACTGGAGGGAGCTCCTGGCTCCTGGCTTCAGATTGGTGCAGCTCTGGCTGTTGTGGCCAAATGGCGAGTGAACCAGCGGATGGAAGACCTCTCCCTCTCTCTCTCTGCCTCTCCTTTTCTGTGTAACTCTGACTTTCAAACAAAAATAAATCAATTTTTAAGAAAAAAAAGAAAGCCATATTTATTAAAGTCTTTCATTTTCATTTTAAAAAAGATTCTATTTATTTGTTTGAGAGGCATAATTAGAGAGATTTACCACCTGCTGGTACACTCCCCAACTGGCTGCAATAGTTGGAGCTGGGTGGATCTGAAGCCAGGAGCCAGGATCTTCTTCCTGTCTCCCATGTGGGTACAGGGGTCCAAGTGCTTGTGCCATCTTCCACTGCTTTCTCAGGCCATAAGCAGAGAGCTGGATCAGAAGAGGAGCAGCTAGGACATGAAGCAGAATCAAATGAGATGCTGGTATTGTAGGCAGAGACTTAGCCTACTATACTACAGTGCAAGTCCCAGAATTCCTCATGTTGAAAGGTATTTATGTAAGTGCATTGTTTAAAGATTGAATAAAAGTTTGAAGCAAATATTGAGACAGGGAACAGATTTTGGGGAATTCTAGATTTTCAAACACAGTATTTATCTTCTATCCACTGGTTCACTCACCAAATGCCTGTAATAGCCAGGCTGAGCCAGGCAAAACCCAGGAGCTTGGAACTCCATCTGGGTCTCTCACATGGATGGCAGAGACCCAAGTTCTTGAGCCATAATCTGCTGTCTCCCTTGATACATACTAACAGGAAGCTGGAGTTAGAAATGGACACTCAAAGCCAGGCAGTCCAGTGTGGGGATGCTGGTATCTATCAAGCATCTTACCCACAGCATCAGAATCTCACCCCAAAAGATTTATTTTAGCAGTAGTATTTAAGTTCCACTTTATTTAAAAAAAAACATTCATTGCATTTAAATTCAGTATGTAACCTCTTATATAACTATAATTTTGGTCAGAAAAATGAAGACTTGCTGGCAGACACAAGCAAATCCCTTCTACTTTGTCTAGTGTTTATCAATATCTCTTTATATGGGTTCCACAACATGAAAAATATTGAGAAGCACTGTAATGTTCAAGCCTCCTTTCCTATTTATTGGCCAGATAAATTAATCGTAGGACATGGGCACTTAAAATCAAAGGGAATGCAGGTATACTATTCTCTCTCTCTTTTTTTTTTAAAGTATCGGAGTGGAGAAATGACTGCTGTAGTTTTTCTATTTCTTGGGCCATATAGTAGGGGAGGTTTAACATCCCCTAATTCTCCTTCAGACCAGCAAAATTACTGTTTCAAGGAGAAAACCATAAGTAAGGTAGGGCTCCTACTGCTGGGGTTGGTTCCTTCAGTCTTTTAATTATGGAATTTCCTCTCAGGTTCATAGCAATAGTCCTGGTTCTCAGTGACAATCATGGGTTTTGGTTCTCATTTCTTCTCTAAATCTCTCTTCAAATCAGGAGTTGATAGAGAACAGATGGATAGCATTATTATACTCAGCTTTCTGCATGCAGTAGCCTTCTGACTACCCTGGTCTCTCTCTCTCTCTTAGTATATTCATTATTTACAATGATTCGGTGGTAGCGGCCATTTGGGGGGTGAACCAATGGAAAAGGAAGACCTTTCTCTCTGTCTCTCTCTCTCACTGTCCACTCTGCCTGTCAAAAAATTATTTATTTGACAGGCAGAGTTACAGGCAGTGAGAAGAAGAGCAGGGAGAAAGGTCTTCCCTCTGCCGATTCACTCCGCAAATGGCCACAATGGTAGGTGCTGGGCCGATCTGAAGCCAGGAGCCTGGAGCCTCTTCTGGGTCCTCCACATGGGTACAGGGGCCCAGGCACTTGGGCCATCTTCCACTGCTTGCCCAGGCCACAGCAGAGAGCTGAATTGGAAGAGGAGCACCCAGAACTAGAAACGGCACCCATAGGGGATGCTGCAGGTGGAGGATTAACCTATTGTGCCACAGCACTAGTCCCAACCTCTATGTTATCCTACAGCTTTATTAATCAGCAATTGCTGTTATTAATCATAGCTACACTGCCTGTGGTGACAAGGCAAACTTAAGTTCTGAATATATAAAAAATGTAGATCATATTATAAGCATTTTATACCTGCAACAAATACCACAATACTGTTTTTTTTTAAAGATTTATTTATTTATTTGAAAGTCAGTTATACAGAGAGAAGGAGAAGCAGAGAGAGAGAGAGAGAGAGAGAGAGCGCGCGAGCGCGCGAGGTCTTTCATTCTCTGGTTCACTCCCCAGATGGATGCAATGGCTGGAGCTGTGCTGATCCGGATCAAGGAGCCAGGAGCTTCTTCAGGGTCTCCCATATGGGTGCATGGGCCCAAGGACCTGGGCCATCTTCTACTGCTTTCCCTGGCCATAGCAGAGAGCTGGATTAAATGTGGAGCAGCTAGGACTTGAACCAGTGCCCATATAGGATGCTGGCACTGCAGGCGGCGGCTTTACCAGTTATGCTAACCATAATGTTTTACAGACAATTCCCGGCTTTATAATAATATAAGAACAAAATACCACAACTGGAATATGTTCTAAGGCAATGCTAGTAAGCAGATGGAAATAATTAAAGCAATAACAGTTTAAACATTGTTAAAAGGAAAAATTTTTTTTATTTAAACAGGACCAATGAAAGGGCCCAACTCCAGAGGAGAGTAGATTTTGTATGATTTTATCATGGGCTTTGAAAAGTTAATTCTATTTACCAAATACAGGGTCTTTATGTTTTAGAAACTGTGTTAATAAAATACTAAATTCTTCAATTTACTTAAAAACAATCTTAAGATATGCATATTAACATTAGAATTTTGGAAAACCATATATATATATTTATTTATTTGACAAAAATAGACATGTAGACCAATGGACAAGAATAGAAACTTCATCACTTCTCAGCCTTTTGGCTAAGATCAAGTGAAGAACAAAAACTCCAGAAATCAGTCCACACATGTACAACCAAGCAATCGTTGACAAAGGAGCTAAAAACAACCCCTGAAGTAAGGAGAGTCTCTTCAACAAAGGGTGCTGGAAATATTGGATCTCTGCATGCAGAACTATGAAACAAGATCCCTACCTTACACCTTCTATAAAAACCAACTCAAAATGGATCAAGGATATAAATTTATGACCTGATAACATCCAATAACTAGAGGAGAATATAGTGGAAATTCTGATAGACATTGGCAAAGGCAAAGACTTCTTGGAATAGACCCCACATGCCCAGGCGATCAACGCCAAGTTTACAAATGGGATTACAGGAAGCTGAGAAGCTTCTGAACTGAAAAAGAAACTTCAGCAAACTGAGAACCAATGGACAGAGTGGTAGAAATTATTTACAAACTATGACACTGATAAAGGATTAACATTCAGACTCTATAAAGAGCTCAAGAAACTCAACAACAACAAAACAAACAATGCAGTAAAGAAATGGGCAAAAGACTCTCACAGGCATTTTTCAAAAGGGAAATTCAAATGGCCAACAGACACACGAAAAAATGCTCAGAATCACTAGCCATCAAGGAAATGCAAATCAAAACCATAATGAGGTTTCACCTCATCTGGTTAGAATGGCTCACATACAGAAATCAAGAAATAATAAATGTTAGATGGCAGATCTGAGGAGCAGTTGTCTGATGAGGAGACAGTGCTTATAGCAGCAAAATTCATCATCCATGCCCCTCCTGGAGAACTTAATGGGGTATTTAATGATGTTCTGTTACTGCTTAATAATTATAATCTCAGAGAAGGAGCAGCACATGTATTTGCATATTGATAACAGAATTTGTATACGTAAACAGACTTTGTTTCAAATTTGGTCACTTTAGAAAGTAACCAATTGATATTTTCCAGGTGCAGCCCCATCTAACTAAAACTTATCTTCACCTTGTACACTTGACAGCTGATAAAAACATAACTTGGGAGTGATAATGGGTCAAAATTTACAAAATAAGGTACTGTTTTGGTGTGGAAGTTGTCATGAGGCTGTGTTGAAGTGACTTAACTATGTGGGATATTGAGTATCCATTGAAATGGATTTGTTCAGCCATTTACATTAATGAGCATTTAAAACAGATCATTTCAGGCGACTTAACATGAATGAATAAAAGTAAAAAAAAAAAAAAAGTAAGCAATTGATCTGAGATCCAGGAAAAAGAAAATGTGATCGAATCAGGGAGAAGTTCAGTAGAGACTGATCTTTGTGCTTATGTAAAAGAACATTATCCAAAGGGGGTCTGCACTGTATATGTAAAAAGATAGATGGACAGCACCATTATTGCATGCATAGAAAACCATCAGTTTTAAGCAAAAAAACTTTTGGAATGGTCACTGGAGATCAGAGTGGAAGTTTACAGTCACACCTTCAATCATTCAGGTGGTTGTTATCTTGAAAATTCAGGCTCATTGCTATGAAGATGGCAATGTTCAGCTAGTGAGTAATAAAGAGCTACAAGATTCCACAATGAATCTAATGAGGCACAAATGGCAAAATAACTTACAAAAATTATAGAAACTGTGGGAAATGAATATGAGACTGCCATGAGTGAGTTATCAGATAATGTCAGACACTACTTTTAAAGCCAGTTGCATGCAGTTGCCAGTTACATGCAGTAAGATTGACTGGAACAAGATCCTTAGCTACAAGATTAGCAAAGAGATGGAGAATTCACAGATGAACACTGCATAACCACATCACACTTTAGTGTCTTTTGCATTAAAAAAAAGAAAATTTTTGCAAAAGTATTCAGAACTGCCAAGATGCCCAGATGGGCTGTTGCCATTTAAAATCACTGTAGTTAAATAGTTTGATTACAGCACATAGCTTAGCTAGCCAACCATTATTTTTCATTTCAGAAAGTATTGAAAATGGCTTTAATTTACTTTTTAAAAAAATTTAGTGGATTATTGCTCTTTTTTTATTTGCATACATTTCGTAAGTACAACTTTAGGAACCTAGTGATTCTTCCCACCATACCCACCCTTCTACCCAGACTCCTAGCCCTCTTCCCCTTCCCTCTCCCATTCCCTGTCTTGTTTTCTTACTAAGATCTATTTTAATTTAACTTCATACGCAGAAGATTAACTCTATTCTTAGAGTTCGGCACTTTGTATGAGGTATAAAAAGAAAGAAAAAAATCAAAACAAACAAGCAAAAATCTAAAAAATAAGAACAAAAGCTGTTCCTCAACAGTCCAGACAAGGGCTGTTCAAAATCATTGCATCTCCATGGTAATTTCGTTTCTTTTTTGAGACTTAATTATCTTTAAAGAGGAAGCTAGGAGTGATACATCTTTGTGAGCACTTAGACATAACTATAATTTGTGTGACATAAGAATAGCCTTCACTTAATATGCTAAAATGAAATCTTTGAGAACAAGTTTTACTGTTAACTCTCATAATACAACTCTTTGAGGACAGAGGTCCTGCATGGGAAGTTAGTGCACAGTGACTCCTGTTGTTTCTTGAACAATATACAACTGATAAAGGATTAATAACCAGAATATATAAAGAGATCAAGAAACTCAACAACAACAAAACAAACCAGTTAAGAAATGGGAAAAGGACTTAAACATTTTTCAAAAGAGGAAATCCAAATGGCCAACAGACACATGAAAAAATGCTCATGACCGCTAGCCGTCTCAGGGAAATGCAAATCAAAACCACAATGAGGTTTCACTTCATCCCAATTAGAATGGCGTTCATACAGAAATCAACAAACAATAAATGCTGGCGAGGATGCGGGGGAAAAGATACTCTTACCCACTGTTGGCGGGAATGTAAACTGATAAAGTCAGTATAGATATATCTCAGAAACATGAATATAGAGCTACCATATGACCCAGCCATCCCACTCCAGGGAATTTACCCAAGGAAATACAATCAGCATATGAAAGAGCTATCTGTACTTCCATGTTTACCACAGCTCAATTCACAGTAGCATAAACACGGAATCAACCCAAATGCCTATCAACTGAAGACTGAATAAAGAAATTATGGGATATGTACACCATGGAATACTACACAGCAGTAAAGAAAACAGGATCTGGTCACATGCAACAAAATGCACTTTACTTTCTGTTTTGTACTTATTTCTGTTAGGCCTTTCTTTCTTTTTTCTTTTCACAGGCAGAGTTAGACAGTGAGAGAAAGAGACAGAGAGAAAGGTCTTCCTTTCCGTTGGCTCATCCCTCAAGTGGCCGCTATGGCCGGTACACTGCACCGATCCGAAGCCAGGAGCCAGGTGCTTCCTCCTGGTCTCCCATGCAGGTGCAGGGCCCAAGGACCTAAGCCATCCTCCACTGCCTTCCTGGGCCACAGCAGAGAGCTGGACTGGAAGAGGAGCAACCGAGACAGAACCCGGTGCCCCGAATGGGACTAGAACCTGGGGTGCTGGCACCACAGGCAGAGGATTAGCCTAGTGAGTCGTGGCGCCAGCCTGTTAGGCCTTTCTTAAAATGAAGTTTATGGTTATCAATTTTTGAGGTGTTTAAAAAATATTTTACTGTAATTCTACAATTGTTTTCAGTTTAGAAAATGGGTAATTTTTGATATTTGCACAATTATTTTTAAATGGGGTCAATAATAAAAGTTCTAGTTTAAGGTGGTCAATGGATTTAGCCATATATACTACTGGAGAAATTGTTTGCCTTCACCTCTTCCATTTCTGTAACATGATCAGAGGGAAAGCATTTTTCTATATACATTGTGTTTAAACCTTTTGAGAAGGTTATTTAGCTACTTAAGTGTTTAATTAAACTTTCGTTAAACAAGGTCAAGGTCTAATTCTGTTTTAAGATTCTGAAATTAAATGAAAATAATTATTTCAGAAATTCATTTAGTGCTTTCTTTCTTGTGACAGCTATGTAAATTAGCTTGAATTCCAAGGGTCTCTGAGTTATTTTTATCATAAAGGCACCAATGTGTTATAACAAGGCAAACTGTAATACATATAATCCTGAACACAGAAGTACCGTCCACACAAGAGTACACAGGTGCAGTCCGCTGGCGCCTGGCCAAAGGTGGGCTATCTCCAGCTCAGATGGATTGGGAATTGGGAAAGGGAAGACAAGACAAAAGTCAGGAACAAGAGGAGGCTAACAAGACTGGTAACGTTATAATTCAGTGTAAGTCATCTCTTCTGAGACAGTTGCTGCTGGGACACTTCTTCTCTAGTTGCCTCCTCAGCTCTTCCTGTAGGCATGTTGTGGCCCACACACACTGGTGGGTCTTGTTTGTCCAGTTGGAGAGGATCCAAGGCAACCCAGGCATCCTCCATCCAAGGAATCCTCATCGAGTGCTTAGGAACCACCCCTTTTCTAAAGAGGACCCCAAAGGAAAGACTGGCAATCTCTTGAAAATCTCAACATTGTGGAACAGGGATGATTGTCATTCAAAGATGTGACTGTGGACTTTACTCAAGAAGAGTGGCAGCACCTAGATCCTGCTCAGCAGACTCTTTACATGGACATGTTGGAGAACTATTGGCACTTCATCTCTGTGGAGTGTCACATAACCAAGCTTGACGTGATCCTCAACTTGGAATGAGGAGAAGAGCCATGGACACCATTTGTAGGTCACACCTTAGAAGAGAACCAGAAAACCAAAGACTTTTCAGTGAGATTCAAGGAAGATAACGATAAGTATTCTAGATCAACTGTATGCATCAACCATAAGAAACCAATTAAAGAGAAGAGTCACATATATGAAAAGTCAAAGTCAATCACTCTAGGAAAAAACTCTGTTAATTCAAAAATCTTACCTCCTGAACATGATACTCATGGAAAGATTTTGTAAAGTGTTTCAAAACTGATCATCACTAATCTAAGTCCAGCAAGAAAGAGACTCAGTGAGTATAACGGATATGGGAAATCACTCCTCAGTACAAAGCAAGAGAAAACTCAACCTCAAGTCAAATCCAATACTCAAAGTGTCAGAGCTTTCAGTCATAATGAAGGGCTTATGCAATATCAGAAGATGGGAACTCCAGTCAGTCATTTGGATATGACGGCAGTAGAAATAATTCCTTAAAACGGGAGGTTTAATTACAATTACACATAGCAGAGCATACAGAGGGGAAAAGCTCATCTGTGTACCATAAAAAGAGCACATGCTCTGAATATGGGAAATCCTTCTGCAGGAAGTCAGTATTGATTCTGCATCAGGGAATTCCCTCAGAGGAAAAACCTTATCAGTGCCATCCATGTGGGAATGCATTTAGAAGGAAGTCATAGCTCATTGATCACCAAAGAACTCACACAGGAGAGAAACCCTTTGTTTGCAATGAATGTGGTAAGTCTTTCCATTTAAAGACAGCCCTCACTGACCATCAGAGAACACATACAGGGGAGAGAGCATATGAATGTTCATAATGTAGGAATGCCTTCAGATGGAAGTCATACCTCATTCAGAGAACTCATACAGGAGAGAAACCATATGAAAGTAATGAAGACCACACTGTATCTACGTCAGAGGATTCATACTGAGGAGAAACTCAACATTTGTAAACAATGTGGGAAGTCCTTTCACCAAAAAGCAAACCTTGCTGTCCCTCAGAGAACTCACACAGGGGAGAAGCCATATATTTGTAAAGAATATGGGAAACCCTTCTCCCAAAAGACAACCCTCGCGCTTCATGAGAAAACTCATAACGAGGAGAAACCTTACATTTGTAATGTATGTGGAAAGTCTTTCTGCCCAAAGACAATTCTTGTAACATCAGAGACCACACACAGGAGAAAAATCTTATGAATGTCCTCACTGTGGGAAGGCCTTTAGAATGATGTCATACCTCATTGATCATCACAGAACTCTCAGGGGAAAAAACCGTATGAATGTAATGAACATGGGAAGTCATTCGGTCAGAGGACAAATCTCAATCTACATCAGAGAATTCATTTAGGGGAGAAACTCTGTATCTGTAATGAATGTGGGGAGTCCTTTTGCCAGAAAGCAACTCTCACTGTACATCATAAAATACACACAGGGCAGAAATCCTATGGATGTCCTCAAAGCAGGAAAGTTTTTAGTAGGAAGTCTTATCTCATTCATCATCAAAGAACTCACATGGGAGAGAAACCATATAAATGTAATGAATGTGGAAAGTGCTTCCACTAGAAGATGAATTTCATTGTACATCAGAGAACTCACACAGGTGAGAAGTCCTAAGTTTGCAATCAGTGTGGTAAGTTCTTTCATTAAGATAAATTTCATTTTCCATCAGAGAACTCATAAAGCAGAAAAGATAGAAATGCAGTAAATGATTTGATTATTTTGTGAAGTATTCCCAAGTTATTGTTAACTTTTAGGGTTTGTAAAGAAAGCATGTTTTACATGTTTATGTAATTTTAATCACAAACATAGTCAAGATTATTAAGTACCATATTACATAACTACTGTTTACTAGCATATGAAATGGGTGTAATCATTGTTAGTCAACTCTTACCAGCTATGAACTATTTTTTAAAGTTTTTAACTCATACTTTTATTTTAAAAAAATACATGCAGAGGCAAATTATAAAGTGGTTATATACATCAGTCTCTCCTGAAAAGACAGAAAATACCTCTGAACTCTTTCTCAGTGTACTCTGTGTAATAAAGAGTAGTTAGTTTTTTCTCTCAAGATTACCACTTCCCTGGCTTACAATGCCATAAAGTAGTTTTTGCATGTTTTATGTATAATCATACATCATGAATTGTATCCTGCTTCACTCAACATTTTAAAGACTTGTATATTATTGCATGTGGCCGTAGTGTATTCATTTTAATTTTGTATGCTATTCCATTTTAAGAATAGATTGGCTATTTATCCTATTGCTGGGTATTTGTATTTTTCTCTCTCTCTCTCTTTTTTTTTTGATAGGCAGAATTAAGACAGTGAGAGAGAGATAGAGAGAAAGGTCTTCCTTCCATTGGTTCACCCCCCAAATGGCCACCACACCCAGTGCACCGTGCCAATCCGAAGACAGGAACCAAGTGCTTCTTCCTGGTCTCCCATACGGGTGCAGGGCCCAACTACTTGGGCCATCCTCCACTGCACTCCCGGGCCACAGCAGAGAGCTGGACTGGAAGAGGAGCAACAGGGACAGAATCCGGCGCCCTGACCGGGACTAGAACTTGGGGTGCCAGCGCTGCAGGTGGAGGATTAGCCTAGTGAGCCGCAGCGCTGGCCTGGATATTTGTATTTTTCATAATTTTCAGTTACAATAAAAATACTGCTATTTGTTTATAAAAAAAAATCCTGAATTCACAACTCTCAGTTTTTTTCTTGAATTGAAAAGTCCAAGCCGGCGCCGTGGCTTACTAGGCTAATCCTCCGCCTAGCGGCGCCGGCACACCTGAAGCCATGGCTCTTTGCTATGCCCTCTGAGATCCTTGTTCTGTTCTTTGCAAAAGAAATGACCTGAATTTGCTGCTAACTACTTTTCTCGGCTTGCTTCCTCTCCATAAAACCTTCAAGGTTCAGACATCTTTATCTACTCATAATTATTTCTGTCTACTTTAATGCAAGCTACAAAAATGTATTTAGTTTTTTTAATTCATTTTAAAAATTTTATTTTAGGTGTACAAAATTAATGTATTCCAGGTACACAGATTTAGGAACATACTGATGCTTCCCATCCTACCCTCCCTTCTGCTCATGCCCCACCATTCCTTCTCCTTCCTCTCCTATCCCTCTCTTGACTTTTATACTGATCTTTCAGTCTACTTTATACTAAAATATTTACCGTACACTAAGAGTTCAACAAATAGTAAGAAGAAAAAAAAAACACTGCTCCCTAGTAGTAGAGACAAGAGCTATTAATAATCATCAATGGCCAGATATCAATTTTCACTCCCATACATTATATTTTTGGTGTTTGTCTTTTCGGGACTGACTTATTTCACTAATTAGAATGGTTTACAGTTGCACCCATTTTGTTGCAAAACACAGCATTTTCTTTCTTTTTCAGGCTGAGTAGTATTCCATGATATATATATATATATATATATATATATATATACACACACACACACATATATATGTGTGTGTATGTATATATATAATTTATCCAGTCATCAGCTGATGAACATCTGGTTAGATTCTATATCTTAGCTATTGTGAATTGAACTGCAGTAAACATGAGGGTACAGATAAATCTTTCATATGTTGATTTCATTTCCTTTGGGCAAATTCCCAGTGGTAGGATTGCTGGGTCATATGGCAGACCTGTTTTTCAGGTTTCTAAGGTATCTCCATACTGTTTTCCACAATGGCTGTACTAGTTTACATTCCCACCAAAAGTGGATTAGGGTACTTTTTCCCCTACATCCCCACCAGCATTTATTTATTTATTTTTCAAGCTAATGAAACATTTTATTGTACATAATAAAAGTAGTATTTTTTTAAAAAAATTTCCAGGCCAATATCTGCAGGAATACATGAGGAATGGATTCCACCGAAGCATAACTAGCAATACTTAACTGAATCCACCGTTAATCCACTGCACTTCTCATAGTAAATTCAAGTGTTAACTATAGACTTGAAATTCCTATAACATCAGTAATTCTGTTCTTTAAAATAGTAGAAACATGCTTACAATGCATAGGAAGATGAAAAAAATTTGGCTGGAATGGCATACCGTGTGTAATCTCAGCTTTTCTAATTTACAACCAGTTAAGAATTGCAATATCCAAATAATGTATTTTAAAATAGTATATGACTCATTGGTAAGATATTTTTCTACTCAATAAATAGGAAAATTTGCATTTTAATATTACATTGAATTTCAGCACTTTTTTTTTTTTGACAGGCAGAGTGGACAGTGAGAGAGAGAGACAGAGAGAAAGATCTTGCTTTTTTCTGTTGGTTCACCCCCCAATGGCCACTGCGGCTGGCGCACCACGCTGATCCGAAGCCAGGAACCAGGTGCATCTCCTGTCTCCCATGTGGGTGCAGGGCCCAAGCACTTGGGCCATCCTCCACTGCACTCCCGGGCCATAGCAGGGACTTTGCAGGGATACTGGGTAGGAATGAGTTACTTTATTTAATAATTACAGCCTGAGGTAAATCTTGCTGGTTTTATATGTCCACTAAGCTCTTTCATATTCATCCCATAAGCAATGTAGAATATGGACCAAATATAGTCATATGCTCCAAATGAACAGCACATGATGCCATGTGACTTCCAAAACACTTGGTAGAGAATTCTCTCTAACTCAGTCTGCTTGCTCTTGGAAGCCAGGCCCCATGTTGTGAGGAAGCTCAGGCCACAAAGAGAGCTTAGGTTTTCCAGAGCAGGTTTTAGGTTGCCATTACTTGTCCCAATTAAAGATCCAGAAAATGACAATCATCATCAAGTAGATATACTAGAGAATAAGCGTATGGATAATTTCATCTTCCTGCCTACAAGCAAGTGATTTGGTTCTATTGATTTGGAATCACTTAATAAAATATGGCTACGGGCCGGTGCCGAGGCTCAATAGGCTAATCCTCCACCTGCGGCGCTGGCACACCGGGTTCTAGTCCCGGTCGGGGCGCCGGATTCTGTCCTGGTTGCCCCTCTTCCAGGCCAGCTCTCTGCTGTGGCCCGGGAGTGCAGTGGAGGATGGCCCAAGTGCTTGGGCCCTGCACCTGCATGGGAGACCACTGGAAAGCACCTGGCTCCTGGCTTCGGATCAGCGCGGTGCGCCGGCTGCAGTGCGCCGGCTGCAGTGGCCATTGGAGGGTGAACCAACGGTAAAGGAAGACCTTTCTCTCTGTCTCTCTCTCTCACTGTCCACTCTGCCTGTCAAAAAAAAAAAAATATGGCTAGGCCTTATATCATAGACCAGGGTTTAAGACATAGAATCAAAGTGTGCTGTCAGGGCCAGCGCTGTGGCATAGTGCATAAAGACACTGCCCACTGGCTGGCACCCACGGGTCCCAGTGTGAATACCTCCTATTCCACTTCTGATCCAGCTCTCTGTTTTGGCCTGAGAAAGTAGTATGAGATGGTCCAAGTTCTTGGGCCCCTCCATCCTCATGGGAAACCCAGAAAAATTTCCTAGCTCCTGACTTCAGATCATCCCAGCTCTGGCCACTGTGGCCATTTGGGGAGTGAACCAGCGATGGAAGACCTCTCTCTCTGCCTCTGCTTCTACCTCTCTGTAGCTCTGCCTTTCAAATAAATTAAAATTTTATTTTTAAAAAAGCATGTTGTCTTTTTAGAAGAAGATACATTAAAGAGTCATTGAATTTATTTGAAAAACAGAGTTACAGAGAGAGAGGTCATCCACTGGCTCACTCCCCAAATGGCTGCAACAGCCTGAGCTGAGCTGATTGGAAACCAGGAGCCAGGAGCTTCTTCCAGGTCTCCCACATGGGTGCAGGGGTTCCAGGACGTGGGCCATCTTCTACTGCTTTCCCAGGCCATAGCAGAGAGCTGGATCAGACATGGAGCAGCCAGGACTCAAACCAGCATCCATATGGGAGGCAGGAACAGCAGGCCAGGGCTTTAACCCACTGCATCAGTGCTGGCCCCAAGAAGATACATTAAAAACCTATTTTTTTCCTCTAGAGTCAAGACTACTAAACTAAGAACCTTTATTTCACTACTCAAAGAACTGAGAGATTTATAATTTACAAATTAATTGATTTGGTTCCCATGAATTGCCAAAGTTTGTTAAAAAATAGAGGTTTTGGGGCAGCCATTTAGTACTTTGGTTACATTACTGACTGCAGCGCCTACAACCCACATCGCAGTGTCCGACTGGAGTCTGGGTTCCTTGACTTTTGCTCTACATTCCTGCTAATCCACACCCAGGCAGGCCCACCAGCATAAGAGGTCAGAATTGACTTCTGGGCTTCTCACTGTGACCTGGCCTACCTCTGGTGGTTGTGAGAAATTCAGTAGTGAACCAGAGAATGGAAGATCTCTCTCAATATATATATATATTTTTTTGACAGGCAGAGTGGATAGTGAGAAAGAGAGACAGAGAGAAAGGTCTTCCTTTTTGCTGTTGGTTCACCCTCCAATGGCCGCTGCGGCCGGCGCATCTCGCTGATCCAAGGACAGGAGCCAAGTGCTTCTCCTGGTCTCCCATGCGGGTGCAGGGCCCAAGCACTTGGGCCATCCTCCACTGCACCCCCAGGCCATAGCAGAGAGCTGGCCTGGAAGAGGGGCAACCGGGATAGAATCCAGCGCCCCAACTGGGACAGGAACCCTGTGTGCCGGCGCCGCAAGGCGGAGAATTAGCCTGTTAAGCCACGGCACCGGCCTCTCTCAATATTTTTTACACTTTCTCATTCACTTTGTCTCTCTCCCTCTCTTTTTCTTTCAGTCTTTCAAATAAAAATGAAAAGAAAAAAAAAAAAACCTAGAGGTTTTTACACAGAAATTACTGAGTTAATCAGTCATTTAAAAAGTTTTTTAATGAGTAGTTAATTTATATTTTAGTTTCTGAAGATACACTAGAAACTTTTTGATCAAAAAATATATTCCATATTCAGGATATTCCAGATTTTGTAAACTCATCTTTCTAGGACAATTTTTTGGAAAATTCATGTCTGATTCCCATTACATTTGATCCTCACCTGACTTCACAGTAAGATAAATAGTCTCATTCCTTGTGCATGTTCTTCTATGGGTTTCATTTTTTTATCAAGGAAATTTTTCATTAAATAAAGCTTAATTTTCTATATACTACAAAAACATAACTTCCCTGCTTCATGTGGCTTTTCTGTCAACTGTCCTGTTTCTCCTGCACTCTAGTACTTCTTAATCTATGCTTTGAGACACAGATCTATTTTTGGTTAACTTCTCATCTTTTTTAGAATAAAATCTGATTTCTGATCACATAAAAAGACGCTTGAGAATCATCCAGGAACCATTTTGAGTTCTTACCCTGCTTCCCTTCTCAATAGCAACTGCAAATAGTGGCCACACCCTCCCCTATGCTCCTCTAATCCCACTTGATTCTAAGTACAGCAATATCTGAGTTTCAGTCCTATTTTTGTTTACTTCTCACAGATTATATCCCCCCCAATAAATCATTACTAGATGTGGATTACACTCAGACTCTTAATTTCTTTTACAAAAGATTCATTTGATGGAAGGAAAGAGAAATAGTGAATGAGCACATGAGACCAAGATATCTTCCATCTGCTAGTTCACTCCAGAAATGGCCACAAGGCCATTCAGATCTCCAACATGGGTGGCAGGGACCCAAGCACTTGGGCCATCTTCTGTTGCCTTCCCAGGCACAATAGCAAGCAGCTGGATTGGGAGCAGAGCAGCCAGAATTGAACTGGGACTCTGATGTTGGATTCTGGCTTCGCAGATGGTGGATTAACCTACTGCACCACAATATGTGCCTGTAGGCTGTTAGTCTTGTGCATTTGACAGTTATTATGGGTATATCTCTCAGTGTAGTGCTGTTTTCTAATATTGTGAAGGGGCACTCTAACCCTTAGGATGTTGACCAGAGTATTTTGTCCTTTTTTTTTTTTTTTTTAATACAAAGGTTTCATGGGGGTCAAATAATGGCTTCCTTAGCTTTCTATGGAATACTTCCCTCTCCCACAGAGATATGGCCTTAGGGAAATCTTCTAGAGTACCTTTCAGATTCACACCCAACTAACTATATCAATTACAGTCAGCTGGAGTTATCTCTATGTTCTAATATATTCTTCACTACAAAATTGTGTCCAGGGATGTCTTTATCCAGGTCATCTATGGCACAGGGATTCATGACATGAGAATCTTCTGGAAAGGTAGGGATTGCTAATGAGCTGATTGAGAGATATTTCTTATTAAACTTTTGGTTCATAGGCTAGACTTCCAAGTGACTAAAAATTCTATGGCAAATTCCCAAATAAATTGTGTGGGAATTTACAGAAAATCCTTCATTATTTGAACGACTATGATACTGTAAAGTTGGATACTGTGAAACTGTTTTTGAATGTTTAACTCCTTCATGTATTTCTGTATGACAAATAAGTAAAGGGATATCTCCCAGTTTATCGCATCCACAGACCTGGCATCAGCATACTGACTTGTCACATTTATGGAACTAATTTATTATCATTCAAGAGAAAAAAATCATATTTCAATGTTTTCTAAGTCATGAGAAAGGCCATCAACACAAATGTTCTAGCTGCCCAGACATGTGCATCTGTATAATGCAACTGCACTATAATCACTGTGACTTAATATTAACTAGTTAGAATCAACTACCACATTGCTCCATATTACTGTTTACATAAAATCTTTTTTTTTTTTTGACAGGCAGAGTGGATAGTGAGAGAGAGAGAGAGAGACAGAGAGAAAGGTCTTCCTTTTTGCTGTTGGTTCACCCTCCAATGGCCGCTGCGGCCGGGGCATCGCGCTGATCCGAAGCCAGGAGCCAGGTGCTTCTCCTGGTCTCCCATGCGGGTGCAGGGCCCAAGGATTTGGACCATCCTCCACTGCCTTCCCGGGCCATAGCAGAGAGCTGGCCTGGAAGAGGGGCAACCGGGATAGAATCCGGCGCCCCGACTGGGACTAGAACCTGGTGTGCCGGCGCCGCAAGGCGGAGGATTAGCCTGTTAAGCCACGGCGCCAGCCTACATAAAATCTAGTGATCATAATATGAATGATAGAAAAAACCTATTTCTCAGTAAATACAGTATTCACTATCCATCCAAAAACTGGAATCACGCCAATCTTCTGTGATATTGAATTGAGTGATTATAAAGGCTGATCAACATAGACTAACAGGGTAAAGTTTGTTTCTGAACCTGCAGATCAGAGCTCTATGTTACTCTGTAAGCAATGCTGGAGTAGTCATTTCTGTTTCTTTTTAAACATCCAAAGAAGAAAGGTAACATGTTATTTTCAGTGAAATTGGATAGAATTAATGTCTGTCCTGGATAAAGAATACAACTTACACACTAGCAAATAATTTATTCTCAAAATCCCACTGAAGAGTTTAGATTTTTTTTAACAAAAGAGATTCAGAATTCTAGCTCAAATCATTATTCAACCATCTTGCCATTTTAAAAGTATTTATGAGTATTAGCAGGGACACTCAGTGATAGCTGTGCACCCACAAACTTAGCAACATTTCTCACAGTAGATCAAATGTAAAAATAATGCAAATGACCATCAATTGATGAAAGGATCCAAAAGACATACTGTAAAACTAAATACTGTTTTACAATGTACAACAATTCTAATTGAAATCTTACTAACAGAGTAATTAATTTTATGAATACAGTCAATTGCTCCAACAAAACTAAGCAGACTTGCATTGGTAGCAGCAAGTAGTTTCTGTATGAATACAGGAATACACTTACCAATATATACTTATCAAAATATACTTTTCATGTTAGCTAAAATATTTTTACAATCAAACAAATAAAAACTCATGTTCAGTGTGACAGAAGGTATGAGATTGATTTACTGAACTTGGCTTTATCAGGTTTCTCTGCAGCTCTTCGATTCTATCTGCAAGCAGTTTGATGGTATCTTTTAAATCCAAAACTTCAGACTTGAGTCTAAAATAAAACGTGTATTGAAAAATGGCCTCACATATCTGAACATAGACATAATTTCTGAGTAAATATCAGAAGATATAATTATATAAGATCTTAAAAATTTCGGCCGGCGCCGCGGCTCACTAGGCTAATCCTCCGCCTTGCGGCGCAGGACACCGGGTTCTAGTCCCGGTCGGGGCACTGATCCTGTCCCGGTTGCCCCTCTTCCAGGCCAGCTCTCTGCTGTGGCCAGGGAGTGCAGTGGAGGATGGCCCAAGTGCTTGGGCCCTGCACCCCATGGGAGACCAGGAGAAGCACCTGGTTCCTGCCATCGGATCAGCGCGGTGCGCCGGCCGCAGCGTGCCTACCACGGCGGCCATTAGAGGGTGAACCAACGGCAAAAGGAAGACCTTTCTCTCTGTCTCTCTCTCACTGTCCACTCTGCCTGTCAAAAAAAAAAAATAAATAAAATAAAATTTAAAAAAAGATCTTAAAAATTTGAAAAGAAAATGATTAAATGATTTGACAACATATCATGCTCACTTGCATATTTTATATAATATGTGAGGAATATTTAGGTAATAAGGGCAAAAACTATGCATTTCAAAGCTGACTTCCTCCTCTGGCTTCACATAGATATATTTATGACGATAAGCAAATTGTTTATTTCTCATGATCCAAGGCCTCTGGACTCCATAAGGATGCAACTTTGCATGATACTTTGAATTACAGTGTGCCAGGTGATTTTGAGACTTTTGCACCTTTGGTACCACTTCTAGGTGTAGAGCTTCTGCTTCCTGGAACTAAAACAAAGAATAATAAAAAAAGTTTTACTATTATCTGGTATAAATCTGTTCATTAACCTTTTTTTCAGATTCATTTATACCTTTGAAAGGCTGGTTCACTCAACAAATGGCTGCAATGAGTAGAGCTGGGCCAGTGTGAAGCCAAAATCCAGAAGCCAGGGACTTCTTCTGGGTCTCACACATGGGTGGCAGGGGCCCAAGCACTTGAGCCATCTACTTCTGCCTTCCACGGTGCATCAGACAGGAACTGGTTTAGAAGTGAAGCAGCTGGGACTTGAGTGGGTGCCTGTAGTGGATGCCCCAGCATTGCAGGCTGAGGTTTAACCAGGTATGCCACAAAACCGGCCTCCATTACCTGGTTTTGCAGGTTACATTTTAGTGGAACACAGCAATGCCTGCTCATCTGCATATAGCCCATGGCAACATTTAGCTGAAAGTGCAGAGTTTCCTTGTTGCAACAGACATCACCAGGAAAACTATCTACAATAATGCTATGGTCAAGAATAATTAACATCACTGTCATGTTTGCTTAAGTTTTGACATTTTGAGACAACTGACATGTCAAGGAAAGTGCTCTATTACACAAGCTACACCCAATTCTTGATGCCACAATTGAAGATGCCATCCAATGAGGAAGATGAAGGCCACAATACACTCCAAGCCCTGAATAATCCCTTCATCGGTTCCACTAGCCAATAGTATTTTTCAGCTTACAGTTTGTAGATCACTTTCTGTACTATTTAATAGGGAAATTATCATAAAACACAATGCAAACAGGACTCCAAATTGGGTAACATACCCTTTATCTGACCATCAGAGATGGGCTAAAACCTCAGACCTGAAAATATTAGATTCAATCATCCCTTAAGGCATTTGAATCTAGCTAAAAAGCCCATGAGAATATCTTAGGCATGGGAAGCCAAGCCACTGTGGCAAAAAATGACCTAAATGAAAGATCTCTGTGCGTGAGATCCTGGTGGAAAGAACGGGCCATCAAAGAAGAAGGTACCTTTCTCTGAAGGGAGGAGAGAACTTCCACTTGATTATGGCCTTGTCTAAATAAGGTTGGAGTTTGTGAACTCGAGACACTTCCATAGCCTTGGCAGCTCATGACAAGAGCCTTGGGTGCTTACTGACATCATAAATAAGAGTGTCAATTGTTAAATCAACAACAGGAATCATTGTGCACTTGCTCCCCATGTAGGACCTATGTCCTTAATGTCTTGTACTATCAGAATTAACGGTAGTACCAATTTTCAAACAGTACTTTATACTTTGTGTGTCTGTGGGGGTGCAAACTGTTGAAATCTTTACTTAGTGTATACTAAGTTGATCTTCTGTATATAAAGCTAATTAAAAATGAATCTTAATGAAGAATGGGATGGGAGAAGGAGTAGGAGATGGGATGGTTTGTGGGTGGGAGAGTGGTTATGGGGGGAAGAACCGCTGTAATCCAAAAGTTGTATTTTTGGAATTCATACTTATTAAATAAAAGTTTTCTATTAAAAATATTAGATTCAATGAGTAAATCAACTTTTCCAAAACAATTCATTCCTGGGCTTCATTATAGGCATTGTAAGGATAGCATAAGGTTTTATGTTTTGGTATATCAGAAAAGCTGTAACCAGTGCACAAAAACTATGAAATTACAAATCCTAGTTCAGGCTACAGCATGAAAGAAAGTAAAATTTAGACCTTTTTGTTCCTCAGGGCATATAGCCTGAGTATCTGATAGAAAAATCCTACTCTATTGCAAACAAGTGCATTTAATTTTATAATTTATTGCTTAAAATGTATTTGGATTAAAAGTTTCATCCTAAAGCTTTATTCACAATGCTATGTCAATGTTTGAAAGAAGAAGTTTCAGGTAAGGTATAAAGTATTTATCTGAAAAAATGATAAACTAAAATATCCTCAATTTATACAAAGATAGGTGACACGCACTTCAGATAATCTCCTTGAAGCAAACTTATATTTAGATAAGATTATTTCTCATGAATAAAAATAAAAGCCATGTGAAATAAAGGGCTGGGCAGCTCTGCACAAACTGGATGATATGCATTGAAAAAATCTCAAGTCTATGAGTCAAACATGTGACAGAAGGAAAAGCTTATTGACAAAAGGGAAATATTGGGCTGGGTCTCAATAAATGGTGTTACATGAGTAGAAGTAAAAGACCAGAAAGGACAACATGAAGAAAGGTGGAGAGATGGAAAAGTAGGCCCAATTAACTCCGAGTTTGATTAAATCCAATTTTCGTCCATACGGCATGGTGGAAATGAATGTTCATGATAACATTAAGCGAAAACAACCTAAATGTTCATCATACAACAGAACTGTATTCTACTACATTAAACATTGTTTCACAACAAATAAGAAGTATAAAGAGATGTTATAACACGGAAGGACCCTGAAAGTTAGTATACTAAGTGCAAGAAGCCATTCATAAAGGGATACATACTGTAGGTCTCTATTAAAATGAAACTTCCTGGGCGGGGAAATCTTTGGAGACAAAACAGACTGGTGGTTGTGTAGGACTAAGGAAGAAGGAGGGACTAAAGGGGTGATGGATAAGCGATACATGGTTTCTTTTCAGGGTGATTACAAATATTCCAAAATTGACTGAGGTAATGGTTACCCAACTCTGGGAATGTACTTTGGAATAACGAATTTAATTGGGTCACTTTACATATGCAAAATATATAAGAGTTCTTTGAAAAGTTTGTCAAATGGGTTAAGAGGTAAGGGAGTTTTTTGTAAAAAATTTTTAAATTGATACACACTTTCTCAGAGTGCACATTTCCTGTGAACTAAATGAAACTGCATCTCAGTTATTCATTTTTAAAAATGTAGGGGCAGGCCGGCGCCGTGGCTCAACAGGCTAATCCTCCGCCTTGCGGCGCCGGCACACCGGGTTCTAGTCCCGGTCGGGGCACCGATCCTGTCCCGGTTGCCCCTCTTCCAGGCCAGCTCTCTGCTGTGGCCCGGGAGTGCAGTGGAGGATGGCCCAAGTGCTTGGGCCCTGCACCCCATGGGAGACCAGGAGAAGCACCTGGCTCCTGCCATCGGAACAGCGCGGTGCGCCGGCCGCAGCGCGCTACCGCGGCGGCCATTGGAGGGTGAACCAACGGCAAAGGAAGACCTTTCTCTCTGTCTCTCTCTCTCACTGTCCACTCTGCCTGTCAAAAAAAAAAATAAATAAAAAATAAAAAAAATAAAAAAAAATGTAGGGGCAGGACCTATTTTGGATGTATAGACTATACATGACCTGACCATTTCCCTACATCTATGTGTGTGTACGTGTTTGTGTGTTGTTTATATACACACATATAGGTGAAGTTCAAAAGAAAGAAATGCGAATTCTTCAATTATATTGTATATTTTATACAATATCAGCAATTTGTGGAACAGTATAATGGAATTTCTGAACAATTTATCCTGAAATACATTAAATTAATATTCATAGGTTCTTTGTCTTGTCACATATGTAAAAATAAGAAATAATAGATTCTAGAGAATTGTAGTGAATTTCATCCTTCAATTTAATCTTCCCTGTTTCACCATGGCAGTGGAGTATTACTAACTATATTATATAACAGGATGTCTCTCAACTTCTGTGAAGAATGATAGTTAATTGTGACCTTCTCTAATGATGATTATTATTTTAATAAAGAACATAAGAAAAAGTGCCAAGTACAGTGAATGTCAGAGTTTAACAAATAAGTACATTATAATGATAAAACCATGCTAATACTACAACGAAAATTAACAGCAAATCTGTGTTTACTGACATTTGTATCCTAAAACACTTGTATTATTAAACCAGCCCTAGAATTCCTATTGACACATTGGATAGGATACATACTTTTCTGCTGATCTCATCAAATTTATCTTTAAATCCTTTGTCTCATCATCTAATTTCATGAAATAATGTGTCATAATTTCCAGTGTCACTTGTACTACAGAATGTGCTTACTGGGTGTCAGCCACTTGAAGTAGTTTCACATCCACTTAACCAAGTATATTTACTACTATTTATTATTTAACACCTTGCTGTTAAATAATGAGTGTTCTATTTAATCAATGGTATATGCAAACTGTTCCATATTTGTGAGTCATGGCTTTTCATTTTTATGATGGGGCATAAGTGATACATTCCATAGGGCACATATTTTGAATTTTGATCTTTTCCTACTCTAGGATTGTGCCATGCTATCTGTCCTCCCTTAGGATGCTGGGCCTGCATATCCAAGTCAACTACACAATCAAAAGGGTAAATGGCCCATACTCTTGTGTGTACTATGATGCTGGGCTAAAATGTTGAGAAGTGGGCATGTATTAAATGCATTCTTGACTTACGATATTTTTCATTTAATGATGATTTTATCATGATGCAACCCTCTTAAAAATCAAGGAGCAACAATACTTTGAATGTCATCACCACATACATCAATTCACAGTCTTTCCATCATGCCTACACATTACTGACTTAAATCGAGATAAAACAGAAGATGCCACCTTCCTGCACAATCCATGTTATATTATTTAGCCAACAGATTCAGTTCACTATTTCTCCCCTGATAAATCTGTAACACTTAACAAGCTCTGAAGTATCACAGAGCAATCAGTGTGTTGGTACACTAAAACTGGTACAATTCTATAGTGAGGAATTATAGATGGTAAGCAACTTACTTGCAAAAATGGTTAAAGTAAATAAGAAAAATAGCTGTGAGGAACTTAATTTTGCTAAAATTTTCACATTTATAACCTAATAAAAAGGAGGGACCACTAAACATTGCTGAGAGATTATAAGAACACATCAGTTGATAGTGAAATGCCTTCGGTTGAAGACAAATTGGCATTTATTAAATAACAATAAAATTATACCAACTAAAATAGACAAAAAGTTACAAGGGAAAAGCTTTATGTAGTGCAGCATCTTTGCTTTTGTTCATCTGGAATTCTGGCATGAACTGTCAAGGTAATCCACATAACTGAAAGTCATTTCAAAATATTTCTTTTAGGTATGAGCATTTCTGTTGAGTTCATCATGGTCTTAAATATGGCAAGATAAAGACATTGAAATTATTATTTTAGGAGTATAGAATTTATTATTAATATTAGTCTATATGTATGAATAATAATTTTAAGTAACTTGAAAATTTCAGAGGTGACATAGTGTCTGAAGTGATGGAACAAAGACATAAGCCTCAGCCATTCTTAATCATTGCCCAAAAGACAGAAAATTTATTCCTGTCCCTGAATCTCAATCCAGTTTCACACCCTAATGTCTTCACACCCTGCATTCTTCCCCAGGCTAGTGGCCACTTTAAAGACCAGTATGGAGGAATTTACCTCTGCCTACTGCCTATTCCCACCCCCACCCTAAGCCTTCCTAAGATAAAGAAGCCCAGCTCTGCCTCCTGCCATGTGTTCCCCTAATATGCATGCCAGTGGTTGGTCACCCACCTCTATGGATTTATTTTCTCTGAATAAATTCAGTCTGACTGCAAATTTGTACCCTGTCTCCTCTCTGTTCCGCATACCTTTTCCTTACATTAAGTAAAGTATGTCTCAGGTCTAGATTTATTTCCTGGAGACAAGGTATATTTTCAAGCAGATAAGAAAGTCCATTTGTGGCCTATATAGTTTTATATTTGCCTAGATTCATTATTTAGCCAAAATCAAGTATGACAGAGTTTTCTTTAAGGGAGTTTAAAATTATTACATTTCCCCTGATAATTACTTCTATTTGGCTTTATAGTTTTCAATCACTTTTAAATGCAACAACCTGTGAATTTTAGTCTCACCTTCTATTCCTTAAAAAATTTCTCAGTTTTTAACTCCCAAGTCTTCATATGAGATTGCCTATCTGTGCTTTGAGCCCTTTCCTTTTCACTAAGTTAATTTCAATTTTAATCGCCCTTTTCTACCTTAATTTACATAAATTATATTCTCTTATACATGCTCATGAATACTTTTTAATGTGGATTACTGTTGTAGACAGCTAATCCCCTATATTCTATGCTGATTCTTATGTGTGTGTCTTTGAGGATAGTGTTATTTTCTGATTTGGGACCACTCTCAGTGTTATGAATTTGGCCAGCATAAACATTTTGCTTTTCTTTTCTACTGCAAAACTTTCAGATTATGGTCTCTGCTTTCTTTTGAGTACTTCTCTCTTGCATAGAGCTATGATCCTAAGGAAGTCTTCTGAAGTCCTGTCAGATGTACATTCAACTAGATCACCTGGAGCCATGCAGAGCTATGAATACTTACCAATTCATACTTTTCATAACAAAATGGTGTCCATGAAATGATATCCTAACTCTCTGGTAGGAGAATCCATGAAATGAGAACATTCTGGAAAACTTCAGGGGTCACTGATTGAGTGGGTAAGAAACTTATTAAACAGCTGATTCCTGGAATAGATTTCAAAATGATAATAGTTCTATGACAAATTACTAATTTTTCCAAGAAATTAGAAGAAATTTTTCATTATTTGAACAAACTCTACTTACTGGGTACTACAACTGAACTTTGAATGCTGAATTCCTTAACATATTTTTGTATGGTAATTAAGTAAAGAGACATCTCCTGGCATTCTCATCTACAAAAGACCCATTAACAACATATTTTTTGTCATGTCATATATTTTGTACTAATTTATTATAGATCTAGAAAAAATAATCTTTCAATGTTTCCTAATTTGTGAACATGACCAGTCAATATAAATGTTCTTAATCTCCAGATAACAGGATCTGTATAATGTAACTATTCATCATCACTTAAGGAAACTAATTAGTAAAATCAGTGACTTCTTTGCTCAGTTATCAGTGTTTACATGCAATCTTGTGATCACAATTCTTATGACATAAAGACATGAATGATAACCCTGCTTCTCTTGGACACAGTTATACAGTATTCATTATCCATCTATAAACTGGAATCCATGGATCATATTTCAATCTTTTTTGAGACTGAACTAAGTTTTTATAAAGATTGATGAACACAGACTAATGGAGAAATGTCTGTTTCTGAACCAGCAGTGCTTAGAATGCTCTGTCACTATGTAATACAGTGCTGGAGTAGTCATTTCTCAATATGTCCTTTTAGGAATCCAGAGTCGAAGTAACATATTCCTTGTGGTAAAAAAAGGATGTAAAATGATCTAGTATCCATTTTGGATAAAGAATACAACTTACACCCTAGAAAATAATTCATTCTCAAAATCTCACTGTAGAGCTTAGATCTAAAAAGAAGATGTTCATGGCCTGGCGCTGTGGTGTAGCACGTGAAGCCACTGCCTGCAGTGCTGGCATCCCATATGAGTGTCAGTTTGAGACCCAGCTGCTCCACTTCCAATCCAGCTCTCTGTAATGGCCTGGGAAAGCTGTACAAGATGGCCCAAGTCCTTGGGCCCCTGCATCCACATGGGAGACCCCGAAGAAGCTCTGGGCTCCTGGCATCAGATCAGCACAGCTCTGGCCATTGCAGCCAATGGGGGAGTAAACCAGAGGGTGGAAGACCTCTCTCTCTCTCTCTCTGCCTCTCCTCTCTCTGTGTAACTCTTTCAAATAAATAAATAAATCTTTTTTAAAAAAATATTCACAATTATAAATGACATAATTATTCAACATTATTGCATTTTAAAAGTACTCTAAATATTAGCAGGGACTCCAAGTGACAGCTGTACACCCAAGGCCATAGCAAAATTAGTCAAGGTAGACCAAAGACAGACATAATGCAAATATACATAATTGATGAAAGCACACAAAAATATACTAAATATAAAATATTGTTTTCAATGTTTCACAACGTTTAATTAAAAACTTACTACCAAAATAATTTACCTTTTATAAAAATAAGTGGAATTGAACTGGTAGTAGCAAGTAGTGTTTGTATAAATACATTAAATATACTTATCAATGAGGATATTCATATTTGCTAAAATATTTCTACAACCTCCTACCAGAGAAATAAAAACTCCTTTACAGTGTGGTGAGAAGAGACTGACTTACTGAACTTGGTCTTATCAGGTATTTCTGTTGCTCTTCAATCTGTTTGCTCCAACTTTGATGGTATCTTTTAATACTGAGTTTTCATACTTAAACCTAAAATGAATATTGAAAAATGTACTTACACATCAATCTAAATATACACATTAATTTTTGAACAAACATTTGAAGGTATAATTACGTAAATTCTTAAAAATTTAAAAAGTAAACTATTTAGTGACTCTATCATGTTTCCTTGAGTGTTGGTATGGATACAGTGTAATGAACATGTACATAATATGCATATTCAAAGAAGCTCAAAGATAACATTTTGCCAGGCTTCACATACATGTATTTATGATAAATACATGTTCTATTTCTCATTTTCTTTGGTTTCACTGCTTTATAAAAGGACTCCAGTTATTTTGCATGATACCTTGCATTATAGTATTCAAGGTGATCTTGTGACTTCCTCGCATTTTGTACCTCTTCTTGGTGTAGGGCTGCTGCTTCCTGGAACCAGAACAATAAATTTTTAAAACATTCTACAAGTACCTTGTAGAAATCTGATAATCACCTAGTTTTTAATTATTTATTTGAAAGGCAGAGTTACAAAGAGAGTGTGAGAGACAGAGGGAGATCTTAAATGTGCTGGTTCACTATTGAAATGGCCTACAAAGGATGGGTCTGGGCCAGGCCAAAGACAGGAAGCAGGAACTTCATCTGGGTCTCCCACATAGGTGGCAGGGGCCCAAGCATTGGGTCATCTACCACACATACTCAGGGAGCCAGATCAGAAATGGAGCAGCAGGGACTTGAACCAGTGCCCATATGGGATGCCTGCATTGCAGGTGGAAGCTTAACCTACTACACCACAAAACCAGCCTACATTAACATGTCTTGCACCTAAAGTTTTATTAGAACACACTAATGCCTGTACATCTGCATATTGCTCATGTGTACATTTATGCTGTAACTGCAGTGTTTACTTGTTGCAACAGACTTCACCTGGCCCAATAGCTACAATATTACAATGGTCCAGAATTAGTATCATTGATTTCATATTCAAATAAATTTTGACATTGAAGTCAGGTGGCATGACAATGAAAGTGGTGTCTTATACAAGTTGTATTCCATTCCTGCAGACACAGTGGGGAGGTGGAGGACAGAACACATCCTAGGCCCTGAATAAAAGTTTCACCATTTCCGTGAGCCAACAATATTTTTTCCAGTTTTCCATTACAGTTTGTAGACAAGTTTCTCTATGTACTATTTAACAGGGAAAGGATCATTCAAGCGGGGCCAGTATTGTGGCACAGTAAGCTAAGCCTCTGCTTGCAGCACCGGCATCCTTATGGGTGCTGGTTTGTGACCCAGCTGCTCCTCTTATGATCCAGCTCTCTGCTGACGGCTTTGGAAAGCAGTGGAAAATGGCCTAAGTGCTCGGGCCCCTGCACCCATGTGGGAGACCCAGATGGAGTTCCAGGCTCTAGGCTTTGGCCTGGACCAACGTCAGGCCATTTGCAGACATTTGGGGAATGAACCACAGATGGAAGTTCTCTCTCTCTCTCTTTCCCTATGTGTGTTTTTGTCTCCCTCTCTTTCTTTCAAATAAATGAATAAATGTGTAAAGAAAAAAAGAAAAGAATAATAATACCAGTATTTACAATTTAAAGAGGAGTTAAGGGTCCAGCCTTGAGGCACAGTGGGTATAGCCACCACCTGCAGCGCCAGCCATCTAGGGAGTGAATCAGTGGAGGGAAGATTTCTCTGACTCTGTGTGTGTGTGTGTGTGTCTATCTCCCTCTCTAACTCTGCCTTTCAAATAAATAGATACATCTTAAAAAAAAAAAAAGAAAGAAAGAAAGGGCTTAGGGGCCTAGGATGTGGCACAGCAGTAAAGCCACTGTTTGCAGCACCAGCATCCCATAGGGGAGCCAGTTCCAGTCCTGGCTGCTCCACTTCTGTCCCAGCTTCCTGTTAATGTGCCTGGGAAAGCAGTGGAATTTGGCCCAAATCTTTAGGCCCCTGCACCCATGTGGGACACCTGGATGAAGCTCCTGGCTTCAACCTAGCCCAGCCCTGGCCATTGCAGCTATTTGGAGAATAAACCAGCAGAGGGAACACCTCTCTCTTTCTCTGCCTCTGCCTCTCCCTCTCTGTAACTATGACTTTCAAATATAATAAATAAGTTTTTTTTTTAAAAAAAAGACAAGGAAAATCAGTGGTTCCATATACGCTTAGACATACTACTAAGATTGAAAAATTACAATCACAATTTATGAACATTTTTGTTTAACATGTACAGAAACTTCTCAGGTTTGTCAGCCGTCAGAATTAGATAAACCTTATAATAAGGAAATTGTTGGCAAAATATAAAATGTTCTAAAGGTGACATCTAATGGTAAACTGCAATAATGCAACTCAAACTGAAGGTTATTCAAATTCTCAGATAAAAGAACAATATTTCAGTGAGTTATTATATACTTTGAACAAGTACAGTTGTTCACTTTGTATAAGGCACTGTGTTTAAAGTATTCAAAAATGTATAAATGGTGATCCTTGTCAGAAAATAACCTAGAACCGGTAGAGAAAGTTCGACATATACATGGAACAATACTAACTACGGTGATATAGGACACATAAATGGTCCAGAATATGTCCTATGAGAGTTCACACAAGAGACACACTACTTTAACTGAAGTAAAATTTAGACAAAGAGAGAACTCTGGTGAATATTTAAGAAAACATAAAGGCCTTTTTTCTTTTTTCAATTTCTTGAAGAGGTAACTGGGGTATTGTGGCACAGAGGATTAAGCTACTGCTTGAGATGCTGGTATCCCAAATCTGAGTGGCAGTTGGAACCCAGGCTATTCTGTTCCCAATTCAGTCCCCTGCTAATGCAATTGGAAAGGCAACAGAAGATGGTCCCAGTGCTTGGGCCCCTGACATGTGGGAGACCAAGATGGACCTCCTAGCTCCTGGCTTCAGTCTAGCCAGGACCTGGCTATTGTTGCCATTTGCAGAATGAACCAGCAGATGGAAGATAAAACTCTGTCTCTCTGCCTTTCAAATTTAAGAAAAAAGATTTTCAAAAAAGATAATTGTCTAAAACAAAAATAACTAATAGGCATCATTAAGTGTTATATGACAACCACTGCACAATGAAGGGGAAGTAAACAGAATTATTATAAATGTCTTAGTTTTAAAAAGTTTACTTTATAGTTTTAAATTTATAAAACAAAAAATTATGAGTCCCCATATGCCCATCATTTACTTCCCCTATTACTAGATATTAGTATACTTGTCACAATTAAATGGATTTTCTTATTTTATGTGAAGTAGTATTATATTAATTCAAGGGGCACTATATAAATTACGATATGTACAATAATCTCTAGAGCAAACACTGAAGAATAATACAAACAGGCATAGGTAACATATAGCTCAATTTATATTTTTTTATTTTTTATTTATTTATTTTTTACAGGCAGAGTGGACAGTAAGAGAGAGAGACAGAGAGAAAGGTCTTCCTTTTGCCGTTGGTTCACCCTCCAATGGCCACTGTGGCTGGCGCGCTGCGGCCGGCGCACCGCACTGATCTGAAGGCAGGAGCCAGGTGCTTCTCCTGGTCTCCCATGGGGTGCAGGGCCCAAGCACTTGGGCCATCCTCCACTGCACTCCCGGGCCACAGCAGAGAGCTGGCCTGGAAGAGGGGCAACCGGGACAGAATCCGGCGCCCCGACTGGGACTTGAACCCTGTGTGCCAGGGCCGCAAGGTGGAGGATTAGCCTATTGAGCCGCGGCGCCGGCCTAATATAATTTATTTTTAAATACTTATGATCTATACACTTAATAATTTATTCAAAACTATAGAAAAATGGGTAATAGCAAAGCTGACATTTTAAAATAATGCTAAATATAACACTTAGGATAATATAGTGGGGGCTAAGTAGAAAAAGGCTTTTAAATGGTGTCATATATTCCTAGAAATGACTAAAGCCAAGATTAAAGAATAAGAGCAGGTATTTGGCACAGCACATCTCCAAATCACGGTCCTGAGTTGAAGCACCAGTTCTGCTTCCAATTCTGGCTTCCTGCTAATGTATACACCCTGAGAGGCAGCAGGTGATAGCGCAAGTACTTGGGTCCGCATCACTCATGTGGGAAAGTCAGTTTGATTTCCAGGCTCCTAGCTTTAGCCTGGCCCAGCAATGGCTGTTGCAGGCATTTAGGAGGTGAACCAGTAGATAGAAATCTCTGTCTCTTTGTCCCCGTCTCCCTTTCCAATAAATTTTTAAAAAATTTAAAGAATGAAGCAATACTACACTTCAAGAGAAGAGATATAAAGTGGAAATCAAAGATTTCACAGAACATAGTTAGACCTCACAACAAAGGGAAACAAACCATGAAGGGATGATCACTGGTTATAAGAGCCCAAGTAGAACAGTACAAAGAAAGTAAGGGGAGGACAATCCCAAATAAAGTAAACACAAGGAAGTTGGTGACGTACCATAAAAGTGCCAAACAGCTTGACTTATTTTAAAGTACAATCAAATTCTTCTTTCTTATGAAATACAAACTCTTTCATTCACTGAACATAAATTTCATGCATGTTTGTTATGTACCAGGTATTCCTCTACTCTAGGGCTACAACAAATAAAACAGACAACATTCCTTCTTTCAACTAGCAAATGTGATTAAGGATGTGACTAAGTATAAGGAAAGCATAACAATCTGAGTGTTCATCGATAAGGTCTTAGCAAAAAAATCCCTTGCAATCGACCGCCTATCTGCCTTCCCCTTCATTTAGCAATATTATGACTATTATGACCCGTTTTCCTCCCCAAGCTGTTAAGTTGTAATGCCTTCCTGACACTGACGCCAGGGCCAACTCAAGCTGCCACTGCCGCCCTCTCTTCCATTGCCCAAGGCAGAGCCGCCACCACCGCCGCCAGCTTCGCTGCTGCCCCACGCATAGCTGAGGCCACTGCCTTCGCCACCGCTGCCCATCACGTCAGCACCGCAGCCGCTTCCTCACCAGCAGCCCGACGCTGCTGACCGCAGGACTCTGCACCAGAGTGGCCCCGCCGCCGCGTCTTTCCTCCCCGCAGCCCGCCGACAAACTGTGCTGCCCAGAGCACGACGCCCCACCGGATGCCCACGCCGACAGCCACCGCTTCCTGTTCTCTGCCTGCTGCTGCTGCAAGCGAAGACAGAGCCTTCCCGCCTAGGAAGCCCCAGGCTTCAGCTAGGCCGAGGCAGAGCTGCACTTCTCCACCCAGGACGCCCGACACGGAGCCGCGACCGCCGCCTGTATCCCGCCACCCTACACAGTCGCTGCCACTGCCTCCTTCGCCACTGCTGCCCAGGGCTACACCACCATCGCCCCTACCTACCTGCTCTTCCTCGTTGACCGCCAACGGCTGCTCGTCCTCTCAGAAGAGTCGCTATCGCTGCAATTGCATCCTTCCTCGCCACTGCCCGCTGATGAACTGAGCCGCCCCATCGCGACGTTCCACGTGACCCTGACGCGACAGACGCTGACGGTGACCTCCACGCTGCACATGACGCTATGACGCTGACGGTGACCCCCCCCAACGCCACACACGATGCTATGACGCTGACGGTGACCCCAATGCCGCACACGACGCTATGACGCTAACGGTGACCTGACGCACGCGACGCTATGACGCTGCGTCAGGGTCACGTGGAACGTCGTGACGGGGGGAGGGGCTCAGTTAATCAGCGGCCGGCGGCGAGGAAGGATGCAACGGCAGCGGTAACGACTCTTCTGAGGGGTTGAGCAGCCGTTGGCGTCAAGGAGGAAGCGCAGGTAAGTAGGGGCGGTAGCTGTGTGGGGTGACGGGGATACAGGCGGTGGTAGCGGCTCCGTGTTGGGTGTCCTGGGTGGGGAAGTGTGGTTCTGCCTCGGCCTAGCTGAAGCCTGGGGTTTCCTGGGCGGGAAGGCTCTGTCTTCGCTGGTGGCAGCGGCGGCGGTGGCTGTTGGCGTGGGCATCCCGTGGAGCGTTGTGCTCTGGGCAGCACAGTTCGTTGGTGGGTGGCAGCAGCGAGGAAAGACGCCGTGGCGGGGCCACTCTGGTGCAGAGTCCGGCAGTCAGCAGCGTCGGGCGGCCTGTGAGGAAGCAGTAGGTAGGGGCAGCGGTGCTGACACGATGGGCGGCCTCAGCTATGTGTGAGGCGGCAGCGAAGCAGGCCGCGGGGGTGGCAGTTCTGCGTTGGGCAGTGGAAGAGAGGGCGGCAGTGGCGGCTTGAGATGGCAGTGGCATCAGTGTCGGGTAGGCATTACACATTAACAGCTTGGGGAGGAAAACTGCTCTGTTAAGATTTATTTCAGTCAGATACTCATACCCGTTCGTGTACATGCGCGCGCGCGCGCACACACACACGCACACACAGTGCAAGAAACAGACATAAAGAGGATTCTCATCTGCTGGTTGACTTCCTAATTCTCACAACTAGTGGGTCTGAGCCTGGCTGAGTTGAGGATTGGAGAACTCATTCCGTGTTTCCAGCATGGGTGATGGGTACCCAAATACTTGAGTTTTAACCACTTCCCCCCGGGTCCGCATTACAGGAAGCTAGACTCAGGAGCCAGAAACAGGTACCCGATTTCTTGAGCCATCACAACTGCCTTCTCCATCCACACTAATTGGAAGCTAGAGTCAGGAGCCGGAGGTGGGTACTTCAAAGATGAAATGCAGGTGACCTGCATTATTGGCTTGGTAACCAAGATTTCGCTCTGAATTCTAAAAATCATTACAGTTTAGTAACAGTTTTAAAAGGAAATTAAGAATTTACAATGCGTTTTAATTTCATTTCCTTCATATATTTATTTCTCTGCAAATAATCTTCATCTTTTTCATGTGTACACACATTTTATGTAAATGCTTTGGTACTATGTGAAGTTTTGTGACATTATACGTAGTTTTAATATAGCCTGTTTATAGTTAATACTTTTCAATAATTGTTATTTATTGAATGTACATTATTTTCTTAGTTCTATACTGACTTTTTGCAGTTTGGCAAATGGGTAAGGGGTGATGTAGGGAACAAATTAATGTGCGTCGGTTTTCTTTGTATTTCTTTTTTTTCTTTTAATTAGTGTTTAGAAGACTCAGTGTGCTTTGTGGACAGAACTGTAAGAACACAATTATATTGCCTTCCTCCCTCCCCCTTTCTCCTTTCCACCATGTTTCCTTCTCCCTTTTCTTTCTGTCTTTGGTTTAGATTTTGAGCGAATTTTCAAATTACATTATAATAAAAAGGCTTCATACTTTACCAGATAAGTTTAACGGGTAAAAAATAAAATTATACCAGTTTAGTGAGACTATAGACAATGACTGTAAACAGTAATTGAGTAGAAAAATGATCATTTCATCCCTATGTGGTAAATCTTTAAGTAATTACAGATCATTAAAACTGTGGTAGGATAACATTCTTAACCATCGGTTTCACAAAGGCATAAAACAAAGTTTTACAAACCATATTTGCAGCATTACTGACACACACAAACATTTCTTTCTGTTTGATGCCCTGAGATTCCTCCCAGCAGTGTCTAAGTGTTCCCCTTTCCCCATGTCCTTTGCAGCATTTGTTACTCTGTTGTTTGGATTTTAGCCATTCTAATATAGGTGAGGAGATATCTCATTGTGGTTTTGATGAGCATTTTTTCATATGTTTGTTTGCCATTTGTATTTCTTCTTTCTGAGAATTATCTGTTGAAGTCCTTTTCTATTTCTGAACTGGATTGATTTTGTTGTTGTGACTTTTTAAGTTGCATATATATTTGGGATATTAATCCTTTGCAGATATGTGGTTTGCAACTGTTTTTTCCATTCTGCTGGATGTCTCTTCACTCTAATTATCATGTCCTTTGTTTCTGAGTTTGATATAGTCCTGTTTACTTAGTTTTGCTTTTGTTGCCTGTGCTTCAGGGTTCCCATCCAAGAAGTTGTCTCTATACCAATGTCTTTTTGTTTGTTTGTTTGTTTGTTTTTTGACAGGCAGAGTGGATAGTGAGAGAGAGAGAGACAGAGAGAAAGGTCTTCCTTTTTGCCGTTGGTTCACCCTCCAATGGCCGCTGCAGCCAGTGCATCTCGCTGATCCTAAGCCAGGAGCCAGGTGCTTCTCCTGGTCTCCCATGCGGGTGCAGGGCCCAAGGACTTGGGCCATCCTTCTGGGCCATAGTAGAGAGCTGGCCTGGAAGAGGGGCAACCGAGATAGAATCCGGCGCCCCAACTGGGACTAGAACCCAGTGTGCCGGCGCCGCAAGACAGAGGATTAGCCTATTGAGCCGTGGCGCCGGCCGATATACCAATGTCTTTTGAGTGTTTCCCCTACATTTTCTTCTAGCAACTTCATAATGTCAGGTCTTAAATTGGGTCTTTGATGTATCTTCAGTTGATTTTTGTATGTGAAGAGAGATACAGATCTACTTTCGTTCTTCTACATATATGCATCCAGTTTTGCCAGTGCCATTTTGAAAATATTATCCTTAACTCCACTGTGTGGTCTGAGCACTTTTGTCAGAAGTCAATTGGCTATATGTATGTTAATTAAATTCTGAGCTCTCTCTTCTATTCCACTGAGCTACACATCGGATTTTATGCCATTACTAAGCTGTTTTAATTACTATAGCTTTGTAGAATGCTTTGAAATCGGGTATTATGATTCATCCAGGTTGGGTTTTCTTGTTTCAGATCACTCCAATTATTTGTGGCCTTTTGTGATTCCATATGAACTTTTAAAAATATTTTATTTATTTGAGAGGTAGAGTTACAAATAGTGAGAGGGAGAGACAGAGAGAAAGATCTTCTTTCCACTGGTTCACTCCCCAAATGGCCGCAACATGTTATTGTTGCTATACCCTATTTAGCCATATTGGATCTGTTCTATATTTACTTGGAAATGAGATTATTTTTTCAAAGTGTATGAGTATTTGTATACTTTTAGTATTAATGCCTGTGTATAACTTACAAATCCCTTTGTCTATACCTTAGTTCTTGACAGTGCAAAATGGGGGAGAAATACAGAGGATATACAAACAGCATTTGAAAAATAAAAAAAATCTTATTTACCATCAGCTATTCTTCAAATTAGCTGTATTTTTTTATTTCATTTAAAAAAAGAAGCCAGCACTTCCTACACTTAATTTAATCAGATAAAGCTTTTCTTTTATTGTGTGAACTCACAGGCTCATTATCATTTATTCAGCAGATATTTGAGGGCCTAAGTACCCCACTTCCACTAGTAGCTCTTCAGAGCTCTTCAGAAATTCACATTTTTGGAGGTTAATCACACATAAGGATGTTTTTGGTATAGTATTATGAATAAGTAACAGATTCTCTGTATAAATTCTCTTGGGTGGCAGATAACTAAGTGGGAGTATGGAGCAGAGAGAATCAGTCCTTTTTTCAGTTTCTTGTGGGCGCAGTTCCTTTATTAAATTATAATCAGTCAGAAACATGGGAACGTGAGTAATTGCTTGTTTTAGTTTTGAATAATATATCTCTGTAGAATCAAACAGGTGCAGTGGAATGCAGGAAAGGTCTTTGGAGACCAGAACAGCTTCTTCCTCTAAAATGTGTTCATTGTTTGTATCAGTACAGTATTCTTATGCATAAAGTAATTTGTTATATGCTGTTTTTTCTAGTTATGCTACATTTTAAATTGAAATGTTTCTTGTATTTTTTTAGTATTCTTTAAGTTACTTATTTTCGTAAAATTATTAAGTGGGCACCTTAAGATTTTCCTAACATCTTGTGGCTCAGTAGACACTCTATGGTACTTTAATTGATTTTCAGTCTTTTTTTCTATTGATACTGGCAGTTTTGCAGACACTATGATACATTCTTGGTGAATTAATATGTTGGTTTGAAAGTCCATGATACCTCAGTTGTTTTTGCACAGATTTGCACTTTTAGGAACAGTGTTCATAGTAGAACTGGATTGTTATTTTTAAATTTGTTATCTTCTGTGAAATAGAAACTCCACCAAAACAGGTAGTGAAATATGTTTTTGCATTTTTTATTCACCTTGTGTTCTTGTTGTCTAGAATTGTCATGAACCCTGGTAGCATTTTAATGAATGGATAAATTAAAGAAAAGTGAGATTGTCATGCTTAGGGAAAATACAAGTTTTCTTTAACAGTGCGTCTCAGTATTCAGTGTGTATATTGATCAACTGGGGGTCTTGTTAAAATGCATATTCTGCTTAGCACTTCGGGGCTGAGACCCAAAGATCTGCCTTTGAACAAGATCCTAGGTGATGGCCATGCTGCTGTCTTTACTTGAATAATTTGGTCCTAGAGCAGCACTTTACAGTGAAAATGTGAATTAGTGTAAACTGTGTGTTCACTTCTAGTAGCCTCATTTAACAATGATGTGAAATTAGCTTCAGTGTTTTTTTAGCCTAATATACCCAAAGTACTATCATTTCAACATTTAATTGATATGTTGAAATCTGTTAAGGGGTTTCTTTACTTTTTTGGGACAAAAGTGTTTAAAATCCAATGTATATTTTACATTTACAGCCCATTTCAGCTTGGACTAGTCACATGTAGTGTGTCCAGCATGTCACCCATGATTGGTAGTGGCCGCTGGCTGGGACAGTACAGTTCTGGAGTATACTATCTAGATTAACCACTCCCTTGTAGTTCTATAAAACAAGTTTCATGTGCCTGATTTCTGCTGTACTCTATTTATGCAAAGCAAGGTCGGGATTGATGGGACCTTGAGCTTAGAGTACAGCTCATTGTAATTTTATTCTTTGTAAGTGCGCATTCATTATAGAAGATTTAGACAAGACAGAGAATGGAAGAAAAATAAAATCACATCAAATGCTGTTGTTGAGTCAGTTGCTACTTTCCATAGGAGGAAATTTTTATGCCATGAAGTACTAGGGTTTTATAAAACATTTCCAGATCATTTTACAAAACTTGTTTTATACACCTGTATTTAGTATTTACATAGTGGATTCAACATAAAGTTGATGTTGACAGTGTCAGTCTGGGAGGACTGACCAGGTGTACTTTCAGTGTTCATGGAATAGTAATACCTACCTTTACCCTTAACTAATATGTGAAGTAATCTTTTAGTTAGGTTTAAGTTCGAGTACCTGTACTTGGATGACACTGGGCACACTCCTGAGTTTTTGTATATATTTTCTTGTGAGTGTTACAAATTAGACTGAAATTCTGTATATATAATACTTTTAAAGCAGTTAATTAAATGCTTAGTCATTAATGCCATAAATTGTTAGATTTACTCTTATTCAACTGGATGTACAATGTCAAGGAACAGTCATTTAGGACACTGGCACCCAATATTGGAATGCCTGTTTTGCAAGTTCTGGTTCCACTCCCATATCCTGGGTGAGGTTGGATCACTGCCACACATGCGGTATACCTGGCTTGAATTCCTATCTTAGTTTTCTTCACCATCATCTCCCTAGACCCACAAGTAGTGTGATTTGCATATACATTGAGTAGTCGAGTTAATATCCTGGGGCCAAAGCATCTAATGTCCAGCAGTAGAACTAATGCTTGTGCCAGCGCTGTGGCCCACTAGGCTAATCCTCCGCCTGTGGCACCAGCACCCCGGGTTCTAGTCCTGGTTGGGGCGCCTGATTCTGTCCCAGTTGCTCCTCTTCCAGTCCAGCTCTCTGCTGTAGCCTGGGAAGGCAGTGGAGGATGGCCCAGGTGCTTGGGCCTTGCACACGCATGGGAGACCAGGAGAAGCACCTGGCTCCTGGCTTCGGATCAGCGCGGTGCGCCAGCCGTGGCGGCCATTTGGGGGGTGAACCAATGGAAGGAAGACCTTTCTCTCTGTCTCTCTCTCTCTCACTGTCTAACTCTGCCTGTCAAAAAAAAAAAAAAAGGATTAATGCTTGACAGCAGAGACAGTTCTACCTGCTGTTAGCAAGACATTCAGTGTGTGTATGTTTGACATGGGTAGGTAGTGATGGAACAAGGACAGAAGCCTTAGCCATTTTAGGTTTCTGTTAACTTTACCTTCTCTCAAGGGACCAATTAATCTCACAACGTGTTGTTCTCCACCCCACCCCCTGCGTTCTTCCCCATGTTTGGAGGCCAGGGGGGCCAAACTTGAAAAACTTGTATAGAGAAGCTCACCTCTATTTACTGCCCCCCCCCCCACTCCTAGTGCACCTAAGATATAGAAAGGCCCAGCCTATTGGGGTCTGGGCACTCTGCTGTGTATTGTGTGTGTGTGCTCCTGCTGGCAGTTGGTTGCCCATTCACCCATCTCTGCGGATTTATTTTCTTTGCATAAGTTTTGTCCAGCTGTGAGTTCGTATTCTGTCTTTTTCTGATCTGCACCCTTTTGCTTATATTTGGTGCCCCATGTGAGGAGTAGAGGGAGGGGCCAGCACCCTGGCCCAAGCTGCCACTCTTGTATTCTCTGGGTGAGAGCTGTGACCCCCCCCCACTTCATCTGGACAAATCCTTCCCCTTTTTAGTGTCTCCACCCGCCCCTAACCTTCTATTTCCTGCAATCTCCTTTTTCCCTTCTGACCTGGAAGGCCCTGAGAGACGCCTCTCCAGAACATTTTCTCACTCTCGCTTGCACTTCTCGTTTGGAGCGAATTCACAGCCAGAGCCTTTGCCTGATCTCATCGCTACATGCCCACATCAGACCTAGTTCTCAGCCCATCAGATTGGTAAGAGAGGTCACTCTCACCTCATGCACGCTGGGGCAATGCTCGTGACCGGTTCATCCCCCCTCGCAGGGCCTGGGTGTTTAGTTGGTTTCTATCGCTGTCTCCTCTTAAAGGACTCAGGACTTAGGTTCTCGGTTGAGGTGATTCTTTCCCGGGGAAGCCCTGCTAAAAGAACCTCTTCCCTCAGACCATAGTTTGTTTAATCCATGGGTTCCAAATGTCAACTTCCCTCTGGCCTGCCTCTGCAAAGACTTGCACAAGCTGGGCCTGAAGGGGAAGCCGAATCCGAAGTGATTATTCCGCCTCAGCATGAATTTGGGGTTATTTTGTCTCAAACTTCTCCCAGGATTTTAATAACTTCACACAGAGAAACAGCAAATGGTCAGAAGCTCCTATTCCAAGCCTTTTTCCTCCATTGGGGTCAACTTTCTTCACTCTGATTTCTCATGGAGGAAGAAGGCCTGGAGCCACCCCTTAAATCGTCAGCCTGCCCAGCCCTCCTTTCTCCCGCACCTGGTAAGCTGGCCTCTCAGGAACACAACCCTTTGCTCACTCCATTCCCCCTCTTTCTCTAGCGCCTCTTTTTCCATCTCCACTGGCAACAAGGAAAGTTACCACCCTTCCAGCCTCTTCTCCCCTGAGTTCTCTTCATCCTGCTCTCCTGAGGGAGATAAAACTCTCTGGAAGCTCTCCGCCCCTCCCTCATACCATCCTCTCTCAGATCCTGGCCCAGGAGTGTGACCCTCCTCCCTGCCCACCCCAGGGTCCTCCCATGCGTCCATCTGGTGATTGCTGTCTGTCCAACCCACCTGATTCCCCTTCATTAAGCCTCCTCTGAGGTCAGCTTTTTCTCATTCCAAGCCCACAAACCAGAGGAACACTTGGAACCTCCCCTAGAACCCTCAACTTTCCCTTCCACTGTTCTCTCAAGGATGCCACAGCCTCTGGACCATGACCCTCTCCTTACCCTTGTCCCCTGCCTGGCTCTTCCCCACTCCTGTCACCGGCAGCCAAAACTGCCTCTTTCCTCTCTTTCTGACCCCTCCTCTCCAGTCTCCTCTGCCAGTCCTCCCCCCTCCCCACCCCCCCCCCACCCCCCGCCACCGGATGTAGAAAGATAGTGTAAAGGCTGGCAGAATGTGTATTGCTCTGGAAAGCTCTGCACCTGAGACATGCCAAGCTCCAAAGGCAATGCACTGTCAACTTCAGCTAGGGCCTTTCTCTCTTCTGCCCACCTTAGCAGGGCCCATTTGGGGCTCAGCATCTCCTCCAACAAAGAGCTTAAGAAAGGACTCTGCCTGCTGCTCAGGTGCAATGACGCCTGACTTCAGCACCACCACGCACACTCCCACACCCCGCCCTCTGTCCCACAAGCTCAGCCCCTGCTCTCTTTACAGTCCCCCCTTTCTGTCATAACTAGGACAGTCTTCTCTACCTGTCACTTCCCCCCTCCTATGAACCCTAAAATCCCAAAACTTAATGTAATGGAGCTGCATGTCACACTGCTCCTCTCACATCTAAATTCTCTCTTGCACAAAGACAGAACCTCTGCTCCAGCCATCTCTAATCATATATTTTGCACAGCTATCAAAACAAAACAAAACAAAACAAAACCTGAGGAGCAGGGGTAAGTCCTGCGCAAATTTGTTCCAAAGAATGCTCCATGCCTAGTTGTCTTCCATCTTTTTCCCTCCCTTGTCTAGTGGCAGACAAAAATCTCTCTGCTTTTTTTTTTTTATTTTTGACAGGCAGAGTGGACAGTGAGAGAGAGAGAGAGAGACAGAGAGAAAGGTCTTCCTTTTGCCATTGGTTCACCCTCCAATGGCCGCCACGGTAGCGCGCTGCGGCCGGCGCACCGCGCTGTTCCGATGGCAGGAGCCAGGTGCTTATCCTGGTCTCCCATGGGGTGCAGGACCCAAGGACTTGGGCCATCCTCCACTGCACTCCCTGGCCACAGCAGAGAGCTGGCCTGGAAGAGGGGCAACTGGGACAGGATCGGTGCCCCGACCGGGACTAGAACTCGGTGTGCCGGCGCCGCAAGGCGGAGGATTAGCCTGTTGAGCCACGGCGCCGGCCAAAAATCTCTCTGCTTTTAACAAACTGTTTTGTCATTCTCTCCTGTACTGTGTCATATGTGTGCACGTATTGTATGTCTACATGGGAAAATTGATTAACAGCTCTCTGTATCAATTGGGTTACACTTGTGTTAGATATTTGAGAAGCATTTCCAACTACAGATACTCTTAAAATTGGTGGAAGGCATTGGGCCTTTCAGTAAATGTTTTCATAAGTTATTTGACAGCTAAAATTGTTTGCTAAGTTTTCGCGGGATTTTAAGTTATTGACAGTAAGCAATCTGGAAAGCCTGACTTGTTCCCTCATTTCTCTAGTCTCTTCAAGATGGGAAACTGATTCTATTCTGCAGAACTCCCCATCAGGGTGTACAGTTTGATCTTCAGACCTTATATTAGACAGTTTGGATAGGGTGGTCTTAATGTTTTGATCTTACATAGAACATAGCTCTCCTCATTGGCATCATCTTACCTCTCAGGAAGAATATTGTGGTAACATGCCTGTGACCGTAGATTTCTAGCTCAGGCCACCAAAGATTAGGGATGGGATTGAGCACCCCCTTGGCTGACATTCCTAAAGGCTATTTCTGTGTTCTGCTTTAACAGAGACCAAGAGAAAGAGGAGTGAGTGAGACAGCAGGAGCAATGTAAGGATAGGTGGCAGGCCAATTAATGGCCGCTTTACACCGTGATCTGCCATCAAGGAGACCCAAAAAGGCCAGTCCACCCTTGGATGGCACCTGTTTAGGAAATGAGAAGTCAGGGCGGGGCTGGCGCCGTGGCTCACTTGGTTTATCCTCTGCCTGCAGTGCCGGCATCCCATATGGGCGCCGAGTTCCAGTCCCAGTTGCTCTTCTTCCAGTCCAGCTCTCTGCTGTGGCCCAGGAAGGCAGTGGAGGATGGCCCAAGTGCTTGGGCCCTGCACCTGCATGGGAGACCAGGAAGAAGCACCTGGCTCCTGGCTCCTGATCAGCACAGTGTGCCGGCCGTGGCGGCCATTTGGGGAATGAACCAATGGAAGGAAGACCTTTCTCTCTGTCTCTCTCTCTCTCACTAACTCTACCTATCAAATTAAAAAAAAAAAAAGAAGAAGAAGTCAGGGCATTGGGCAAGTAACTGTCATGAAGAGTTCTGTCGGCTCTACCAAGAGCCAGGCCACTGGCAACGGAACTGCCCTCGGGGTTGAAGGACTCCTGGGTCAGAACTGCAGACCCTGTTGGCCCCAGGCTAAAAGGCCTTTCCCTCTGCCCAGCTCCCAAAGTAACCACCGCCATCAGGAGGACAGCCTAGGGTCAGTACCAGTCAAGGCAGACACCACCTATTCCATACTAGCCTCCTACTCAGGCCTGCCCTCCTCCCCGGCCAGCAAAGGCCTTAAAACACACCTGATAATTACTCAACCCCTTCTGTCAGTTTCCGTTTGTGTCTCATTGAGAAAACTCCCTCCTTTCTTAGATCCTGTAACAATGACTTTGTCCTGTAGGTTACACCCTGTGTACTTAATCTGCTTGTTAGAAACCCTACACAAAACAGCGCGGTCAGACGTAAACCTGCCTTCGCATTAACTGGACAGGACTCTCGCTCTCCTATATCCCCCATTGTCCTCATTTCGGCATCGTTCCCCCCATGGGCAACGTTTCTGATTTGTCTTTTTATCCTTGTAATCATTTGCTGCCATTCCTACCATGTACAACATGTACATGTTTCAAAAGCCCTCACACGAGGGTTTGACTGCAGGAGCAACACAAGGCTGCTTGCTCCCTCCTTCTCCAATCAATCCAATCCAGTGTATAGATACACTGCCCCACGTCTACGTCCCGTATCAGCAGGAAGTAGCCAGAAAGAAACCAGCGCCCCACCTCCTTATCTATACTCAAAATCAGGATTGATGGAACAAGGACAGATGCCTCAGCCATTTAAAAAAAGTTCTGGTTACTCATGCCTTCTTTCAAGAGACAAGTTTCGTCTCACATCCTATTGTTCTTCACCCCGCCACCTGCATTCTTCCCCAGGTTTGGAAGCCAGAAGGCCATTCTGAAGAACTTGTACAGAGATGCTTGTCTCCACCAACTGCCACCCACGCCCACCCTTAGCCCACCTAAGATAGAAAAAGGCCCTTCCTTACTGGGGTCTGGGCCCTCTGCCACGTGTTCAGTCCAACTCTGGGAGTTTCTTTTCTTTGGCTAAATTCCATCTATCTGTGAGTCTTTGTATTCTGGCTGCTGTTGACCTGCACCATTTTCCTTACACTTGGTGCCCTGTGAGGAGGCACTGCTCCGCACCCCTTTTCCTTACAGTTAGCAGTAGACTTTCTGTATAGTCTTTACTTTAAAGTTTGAACGACAATATATCAGAAACAACCTGACACGTGGCAGCTTCTGCAAGGTTCTGGCCTGTCTGTAGTCTGTTGTGTGTGTGTGTGTGGGGGGGGGGGTGCTGATAGTCAAAAAGCAGACTAATACCAGTAAAATTATGTTTCTCTGGGGTGTTTTGGGTAGGATGCAAAGTGATGAATAAAATTTTTTGCACTTAATGGTTGACTTTTGAAAAATATTTTTTTTTTGCTTTTATTTATTTAAAAGACATAAAGGCACAGTACAGATAGTGACAGAGTGATGGGGGCCTGGGGGTCTTCCATCCACCGGTTCACTCCCTAAATGATTGCCATTGCCAGGGCTCGCCAGAGCAAAAACTATGAGCCCGGAACTCCATTGAGGTCTTCCGTGTTGGTGGGAGGGCTCGAATATGGAGAGATCTGCTGCCTTGCTGGGCACATTAGCTGGAGGCTGGATCAGCAGTGGAACAGCTGGAACTCGAACCATTGCCCGTATGGGATGCTGGCCTCACGGTGGTTAATCTGCTGTGCCTCAGTGCTAGCTCAAGTGAGGAGCAGTTTTGCAAACAGTTTCCAGGGTCATAGAAGTATCTACCTGTTGATTGCGAAAAGGTGCATTCTGGTTTGGGATGGCTAGGGAAGTAGGAATGTAGAGTGAAATAAGTTGAAAGGAGTAGGGTTCTCTGTTACCTTCTGCCTTCTCTCTAGGTTTTATGCTGGTTTCTGTTCCTGCTGTCTCTTGGTCCTTGGATAATCAAAACCATTTGTGTTTAAGACTGAATACTCAAATACCTGAATCTGTTATCATGAGACACTGAATTGATAAAGGCTACTAAGTGTTAATTCACAACATTTCCCTTTTTAAAACTCTAGGATTAATGATTCAGATTTTGCATGTTTTTTAAATACAGTATTTATGAATTAAGTTAATATTGTAGCCCTCGAATTGTCCCATTTAATTTGCTCTGGACTAGTTTTATATATGCCAGCATGTAAATTTTTAAGCTTTGCTATTTTGTTCAGACTGCATAGATTCTCATGCGGAGTTGTCAATTTTTATCCAAGCCTAAATGTAATTTTGCTTTTAATTCATCTCCTATTTAGCCCAGATCTACTTTTGTTAAATCTAATGTTATGGCTTTTTGCAATTATCATTTTCTTTCTATCTCTGAACACCTTAATTGTGAAAACCTTTCAATATTCACATCTTTGGGTGGCACAGAGATCTCTGCCCATTGGTCAGTCTTTATATAATAAATATAGGCCGGCGCCGCGGCTCAATAGGCTAATCCTCTGCCTTGCAGCGCCGGCACACCGGGTTCTAGTCCCGGTCGGGGCACCGATCCTGTCCCGGTTGCCACTCTTCCAGGCCAGCTCTCTGCTGTGGCCAGGGAGTGCAGTGGAGGATGGCCCAAGTGCTTGGGCCCTGCATCCCATGGGAGACCAGGATAAGCACCTGGCTCCTGCCATTGGATCAGCGCGGTGCGCGGGCCGCAGCGCGCCTGCCGCGGCGGCCATTGGTGGGTGAACCAACGGCAAAAAGGAAGACCTTTCTCTCTGTCTCTCTCTCTACTGTCCACTCTGCCTGTCAAAATAAATAAATAAATATGTAATATAAAGCTTTTATATCTGCTTTTATTTGATCTGCACTTTTCTTACAAGTACAATAAACTTTCTAATGTACTAGGTTTCATTTCTTGCTTACAAGGATTTATGTGTCCTGTCTTTGTGTTTGCATAAGTGTTTGTAACTGTTTTTGTAATTCCTTGTCTGAGGCTATATGTGGGGACATGCCTGAAGAATGGCTTCTTTGTTGTTGTTAAATATTTATTCATTTGAAAGGTAGGGTTACAGAGAGGCAGAGAAAGTGAGAACACTGGTTCATTCTCCAAAGGGTTGCAATGACCAGAGCTTTGCTGGTCCAAAGCCAGGATCCAGGGCTGCTTCTGGTCTCCCACATGGATGCAGGGGCCCAAGGATTTTGGCCATCTTCTACTGCTTTCCCAAGTCATAGCATAGATCTGGATAGGAAGTGGAGCAGCCCGGACTCAACCCAGCACCCATGTGGGATGCAGGCGGCGGCTTTACCAGTTTTGCCACAGCACGGGCCCCGGGAATGGTTTCTTGAATTACGTGTGTGAGACAGAGAGAGAGAGAGAGAGAGAGAGAGAGAGAGAGAGAGAGAGAATAATAGAGAAAGGTTTTTTATCCACTGATTCACTCCCTGGATGACCTCACTGGCCAGGCTGAAGCTAGGAGCCAGGGACCCATTCCAGATCTCCCACATGGGTGGCAGGAGTCCAAGCACTGGGATTGTCTTCTGCCCTCCTAGGTGCATTAGCAGGTCCTGAATCAGAAGCAAAAGAGCCAGGATTCAAAACCATAAGTCCCATATGGGAAGCTGGTGTCCCAAATACTGCTTAACCCTCTGAACCACACCTCCAGATCCACTCAGATTGATCCAGTATCAGACAGAATCTACTTTGTATTATTGATCATTAATCTCATTTTCACACAAAATTTGCACTAGTAATGTCTCAGGGAATGCTGATAAATTGGTGTTTGTAAAGCAGTTTGGAACTATAGCTCAAGAATGCAAGGTTTAAAAGGAAGATCGAGCCAAGGGATCAGAAGATTGTTTCTCAGGTCCATAAGTTATCCTCCAAGAAAGTAGAATTAGCAGACAGCAAGTATCCCCATCTGTTACAGAATAACCCTTCCATGTTGTCTGTTGGCAAGGGTTTTTCATGAGGGGATTTTCTATGAGCTTTCTGAAGTTCACATGCATGGATTTGAAAAAAAAAAAAAATTGCATCTGCAAGTTGCCCCAAGTGATGACCTGGTTGGGAACAACCAGAAGAGTCAAGATGTAAGTTTGACTCAAAATGTCATCACAAAAAGCAATACATCAACTCCCAAGAGAATCAAGTGAAGAAAAAGACTTAATTTAAGCTCAAGTCATATTCCAAAGCTGATTATCAAAAAGGTGAATTGCTCAGGAATGAAACCAGAAGCATGCAATATATTTCAAAATGTGAAAAAAAAATTGCACCAAATATGTAGATGTCATTTTCCACAAACTTCATGAAGTACTCTTGTATTTCTGATTGTTTTAATCTTTGTTGGAACATAAGCTCTCTGAGAAGGCAGAACATTTTGTTTTGTTCAACAGGGTGTTAGAAGTGCCTAGCACATAGGATGTGCGAATAAACATCTGTCAGACTCATTGAATCACAGAATAAGCCCCAGGCCTAGCATTAAACACAGTTAATTAGATGCTTCTATATTGAAAAACAGTGCAGTCCTAGGTGCAGAAAGAAATTTGTCCCACTTTCTAATCCCGTGTAACAAGTCATCCCAAACGTTGTGGTTTAAATGGTACATATTAATTTCCTACTATTAGGGGGATGGCAGGGGGGTTCTTACTTGGAGTCCTTGTATGTATAGTCTGGTGGTTGCTGGGCTGATGGTTCCCTCATCATGAGGCTGTTGAAAGTTGGGAGAAGGTAACCATTTCTTCCTCCAGGTTGTGTCTCTACTTGGCTCACTTCCGCTTGCTCACAACATGGGCAGTAGGTGTGATTTCTTCCACCATAGCTGGACCCCCATAGAGCCAGTGTTAGGAGAGGCCCAGGTGGCAGCTGTCTTGCTGCTTTAGAAGCCTTAAGATCATTCATGCATGTTCCAGGGAGGAAAGAATTCATGTACTCACAGGATAATAAACTCATGATGTTATAGACAAAGTGACCTTCCGAACAGAATGCCATGGAAAATATGGAGCAAATAGTATTGAACGGTAATTAAGAGTAAGAACGGTGTGTCTGGTTAGATTGCCTTGGGCAAGTCCTGACTTCACCATACACCAGTTATCTTCGACACATCTTGGCCATTTCAGGTATAATTTCTTACCCATGATAATGAATGAGCCCATTCAAATTGCATCATTAGGTTCTTCTGCCATTAGGCATATTTTGCTGGGAAATTTTGAGATACTTTGTAAGGAACATGAAAACTGATATAATCAAACTAATTAATTGTATTTGGAATATTGTATTTCTAGTCACTTTGGCCACTAATTGGTTCTTTAAAAGTAAAAGGGGAATGAACCAGTGGTTGGTTGGTCTAAGTTTTAGGAATGTAGGGAGATGATCCTTCTTGTCTTTGGCCTTGGGTGCATGCATTATGGTGTAAAAATGCTGCAAAAATCATCCCATCACTGCCTGATTTGAAGTTTACTGTTAGATAAATTTATTACAGATCAGTCCCTCCTGATGTTTAGATCTCGGTTCTTTAATGCTAGAAGTGTACTCATCAGTGAGCCTGAAGAGAATTCTATCTCTTTGCAATGAATTCTGCTACCACTTCAGATTCATCCTGGAAGAGGAGCAACCGGGACCAGAACCCGGCACCCATATGGGATGCCGGTGCTGCAGGCAGAGGATTAACCAAGTGAGCCACGGCGCTGGCCCCAGAAAACTGTATTTTGAATTCCTAATAACTGAGCCAAATTTTGGCTAGAAAACTTTGTATTTAATCTAAAAGAGAATGAAAAATATTCCTTGGCCACAAACTTAGATCTCTAAAGAGAATGTGAGAAAATTTAATTTAAAAACTAATAATTTCTCCAAAGAAATTCTAGTTCAAACATATTTCTGTCTTTTTAATAAGAAATTTAATAAGAAATAATAAAATTAAAATGATATAAATACAGCCAAAATTAATAAAAGTAATATAGCCATGCATATGAGCTAGTATTATAACTTATGAGGAACTGTTCCCATTGTGATTGTTCCTTCCTGATCACACTCTTTCAATATAGAAGTATTTTTATTATGTTCACTTTATTATTTGATTGCTTGTGCTTTTGTACTATATCTTGAAACTGTTAATTCAAGGCATATATACATTTTCATCAATGGTTGTTCCTAAAGTTCTGCTATTTTAACTCTTAGATTTAGGTCTTTGATCAAAATTTCAGTTTAATTTGCATATGGTAGAAGTGGGGGTCCTATATTATTCTTTTTTTGCTTCTGAATATCCTATTGTCTAAGCACCACACTTCATAACTGAAGAGACTATTCTTGTAGTACTGATTGGTGGTGATGCCCTTGCCAAAAGTCCATTGGCCACAATGTGTGTTTCTGGGTTTTCAGTCCTACTGGTTTCGATACCTCTACTCATATTATTCACATGCCAAACTGTCTTGTTTATCATAGCTTTGTAGTAAGATGTGAAATTGGAAATTGTGAGTCTTAACAACTTCCTCCTGAAAGAAAACATTTTCAACAATATTTTCAGGCTGTTAGCCTTGTAGATTGTTAGATTTATTTCCAAGTATTTTATTCTCTTTGATATTATTAATAGAAATGATTCCTTTTATTTTTTTAGTCTGTTCATAACAAAGTATACACAAATCCAAGTACACATGTAATTAATTTATTCTAATAGCAATGTAGAAAGCTCATGTAAGTTTCCTAATTGTACTGGTTACAATCTCTAATACAATACTGAATAGAAGCCAAAAGAGAGTAAGTGCTTGCCTTATTTCTGACTCAAAAGAGAAAGTCATCCATGATTAAATATGTTAGCTATACAGCTTTTATAATTGATCTGTATCAAGGAAGTTCCCTTCAGTTCCAAGGCTAAATGTTTTTATACAAATACACTGTTCAATTTAACAAATGTTATCTCTGCATCTATTGAACTGAATATCTGGCTTTTTTCCTTTATTAGTAAGGCAAATTCTGATAACTGAGTTTTTTCTATGTTACACTCAACTTCATTTTCCTATAATAAATTCCTCTTGTCTGCGACATATGATCGTTTTTATTTGTAGTTTAGGGAATTTTTAGTATTTTTTTGTTAAAGACTTTTACACCTATATTCCTAATTATCCTCTAGGTCTAGGTTATCTCTTTGTGGGAAAATTTAATTGCCACCTTAGTTTTCTTACAAAGTCTATTCAGATTTTCTATGTGTTAGAGTGAAATTCAGTAGTTTGAGACTTCCTATGAGTTCATCCATTTCATCTACTTTGTCTTACTTGTTGACACACAACTGTTGGTAATTATTACCTTACAATCCTTTTGGTTTCTAGACAGTTGGTAGTAATGTTCTTTTTCATTTCAAATGGAGTATTCTCTATTTCATCAGTCCAGCTGCCCATTTACTCTATGAATCGGGTTTCCTCATATTTGTTTTTCTGTCTTCTACTTTAACAGGATTTTTCAGCAAGTGGACAGATCAAATGGTGATCACTCTTTGGGGATGTTGTTTGGGGAAATCAAAACTCTTCACGTCCAGGGTCTACTAAGCTACTGTATAGCAATTATGACTGTAAGGTTGTTAGCTTTCAGGTCAACTGTGGCCCCAAGGAGATAAGGTTGGAGCTAGCTCAAGTGAAATGAAAAGAAACTTTCTTGAACACTCTTTAATTATTGCACGTCTTAAATTTCCCAAAGTTTGGAAAAATTAAAAACTGGCAAAAAATATCGAAATGGAAAAGCAAATATGCAGAGGTAACTGCTGTGTGAAGTGTCCCCTTCACTTGTGTTTGTTATTCTGTATATGTTATTTATGCTTCATAAAGCCATAAATATTATTATAACCTAGACAGGAGTGAAATAAATCCATTTACACAGTATCATTTAGATTTTCATTAATTTATTCCTTATTCCCACCTTGGATTATTTTCCTTTTGACTAATTTCCTATAATGGGAGTCTGATGATATATCCTGTTTCTTTGTCTGAAAAATGTCTTTCCGTTATTGAAGAATACTCTTTATTTATTTATTTATTTGACAGGCATAGTTAGACAGAGAGACAGAGACAGAGAGAAAGGTCTTCCTTTTTCCGTTGATTCACCCCCCACCCCTAAGTGGCTGCCACAGCCAGCGCAGCTGGTGCGCTGTGCCAATCCAAAGCCAGGAGCCAGGTGCTTCCTCCTGGTCTCCCATGCGGGTGCAGGGCCCAAGCACTTGGGCCATCCTCCACTGCCCTCCCGGGCCACAGCAGAGAGCTGGACTGGAAGAGGAGCAACCGGGACAGAATCCGGTGCCCCGACCGGGACTAGAACCCAGGGTGCTGGCGCCGCAGGTGGAGGATTAGCCTAGTGAGCTGTGGCACCGGCCAAGAATACTCTTAACAAGTATATAATTCTTGCTCATCTCCACCACAATACACTGTATGTCTGGCAAAATTGGAGAATGTGAGGGCCTGGGTGATGTTCCCTTGTTCACAGGAGGGTGAGTGTTGACTACTAGCACAAAGCACTCAAATATAGAATGAACTCACCGAAGTTGGGCTTAAAGATCTCCCATTCCTGTGAACCCAGATTCTGTACCTCTTAACCTCTCAGCTACTCTGAAATGTTTGACACCATTTACTTTGCTCTTTTAGTCCTGCTAAGAGTAAAAAGATAATCTGCAAGGTCCCATGGTAATGCTATTCTTATTCAGTACCCCTTTGACATCAAAGATTCCCTATGGGCGCGCGCACACACACACACACACACAGGCATAACCATACTCCTGTCTATTTTCCAGTACAATGGAATTAATTCTTCAACTTTTTCTTCCTTTACTCTCTTTTAGCTGTCTTGTAAATCATGTCCTTCTTGTGAATTTTTTTTTCTGATGTCACTATCTATTCCTCTGGTCACCAAGGCACAGAATCTGGGAATTATCAATTTCTTTCTTTCTTTCTTTCTTTCTTTTTTTTTTTTTTTTTTTTTTTACAGGCAGAGTGGATAGTGAGAGAGAGACAGAGAGAAAGGTCTTCCTTTTTGCCGTTGGTTCACCCTCCAATGGCTGCTGCAGCTGGCGCATCTCGCTGATCCGAAGCCAGGAGCCAAGTGCTTCTCCTGGTCTCCCATGAGGGTGCAGGGCCCAAGCACTTGGGCCATCCTCCACTGCCTTCCCGGGCCATAGCAGAGAGCTGGCCTGGAAGAGGGGCAACCCGGATAGAATCCGGCCCCCCAACTGGGACTAGAACCCGGTGTGCCGGCGCCGCAAGGTGGAGGATTAGCCTGTTAAGCCACGGCACCGGCCGGAATTATCAATTTCATTACTTAGTTTCATTTATGAAAATGTAACACTTATTATGCATCTTTCCTCCATACTGAATGTAACCATCTCTTCTCTTTGCTTGGTGAAATTTTTTTGCAGTTTTTTATAGCCAGCTTTAAAAACAAACAGGTGCTGGTGCAGTGGTATAGTGGGCTAAGTCTCCACCTGCGGCGCCGGCACCCCATATGGGCTCCAGTCCTGCACCCATGTTGGGGACCTGAAGGAGACTCCTGTCTCCTGGCTTTGGATTGGCCCAGTCCGGCTGTCTCCCTCTCTCTATAACTCTACCTCTCAAAAACAAAAATAAAATCTTTAAAACAAACAGACAAAAAACACAGAAGCCTAACCTTTCTCCTAATACGTCCTGTCCACTTTATGAATCATCAAAACTCCATCTTTTTTTTTAAGGTTTACTTATTTATTTGAAAGAGTTACACAGAGAGAGGAGAGGTAGAGAGAGAGAGAGAGAGAGGTCTTCCATCTGTTGGTTCACTCCCCAATTGGCCTCAATGGCCAGAGCTGTGCCAATCCGAAGCCAGAAGCCAGGAGCTTCTTCTGGGTCTCCCACATGGGTGGGAATGAACAGTTCAGTAAAATCACATCATTTACTCATAACAGACTGGAAACTAATTTCTCACAAGTATCTTTATAAAGACAAAACATATCCTTTAATAACTACTGTCACATTTTTACCATAAAATATGAAATATTTTCAATGGGCTCTTTTATTGAGCAAATACACAGATATCAATTTGATAAATCAACATGAGTAACAAGTAAGAGAAAATTTACTTATATGCCAATCCCAGGTTATCCTGAAACTTAATGCTGGCAGTATTTGTATGAGCATATGCCTTAAATCTGATTTCTTGTTAACTCTTACATTCTGAGGAAAGGTCAAAATTTTCAAATATTCTTAAATGATTCCTGAAAGAGTTCTCCACAAGACGATGAAATCCTTAGTATTTGTGTTGGAAAAATCATGCCAATATCTGCTTATCCCTTACAGTAAACAACAGGCTGGGGAAGAACGTCTGTCAATACACTAAGAAACTGTCAAGTATTTCAGGAAAAATGCACAGAAATTTAAAGGAACCATAATTCTGGGAAATAGTACTTTGCGAGGAAATAGATGTGAAAAAAAAAAAAAAAAAGGGTCCAGTCATGTGGGTACAAACTCAGGAAGTTAATCAAGAAAAAAGTTATTGAAGTAGGAAGGGTGTTGTGTGCGTGAGCCCCGTAGGGCCGGGGAGGCACCAGCTGCCGCGCGGGGAGGAGGCTGAGGCCGCAGCCTGAGGGAGGCCCTGGCCCCTCTGCGCCTGTGTCTGGCCAAGAGACAATCCTTCCCCGCCGCCCGGATAATCAAGAGTTTTGGCCAGCCCTCTGAGCATACACCGAGAGAGGGAGAGAGGAGCCAGACTAAAAGCACAGACTATGGTGCTGAAACGGATTAATAAGGAACTTAGTGATTTGGCCCGTGACCCTCCAGCACAATGTTCTGCAGGTCCAGTTGGGGATGATATGTTTCACTGGCAAGCCACAATTATGGGACCTAATGACAGCCCATATCAAGGCAGTGTATTCTTTTTGACAATTCATTTTCCTACAGACTACCCCTTCAAAACACCTAGGGTTGCATTTACAACAAGAATTTATCAAATATTAACAGTAATGGCAGCATTTGTCTCGATATTCTGAGATCACAGTGGTCTCCTGCTTTAACTATTTCTAAAGTTCTTTTATCCATTTGTTCACTGCTGTGTGATCCAAACCCAGATGACCCCCCAGTGCCAGAGATTGCACGGATCTATAAAACAGACAGAGATAAGTACAACAGAATATCTCGGGAATGGACTCAGAAGTATGCCATGTGATGCTACCTTGAAGTCAGAATAACCTGCATTATAGCTGGAATAAACTTTAAATTACTGTTCCTTTTTTGATTTTCTTATCCGGCTGCTCCCCTATCAGACCTCATCTTTTTTAATTTTATTTTTTGTTTACCTCCCTCCACTCATTCACATGCTCATCTGAGAAGACTTAAGTTCTTCCAGCTTTGGACAGTGACTGCTTTTAGAAACTGTAAAGTAGTTACAAGAGAACGGTTGCCCAAGATTCAGAATTTTTTTAAAAAATGGAGCATGTGTATTATGTGGCCAATGTCTTCACTCTAACTTGGTTATAGACTAAAACCATTCCTCACTGCTCTAACATGCTGGAGAAATCATCTGAGAGGGAGGGCGATGGATGCCCAGTTGCCACATCAAAGGAAGCAGCATTATTCTAGCAGCATCCATCCTTGTTTAAGCCTTCCACTGTTAGAGATTTGAGGTTACATGATATACTTTATGCTCATAACTGATGTGGCTGGAGAATTGGTATTGAATTTATAGCATCAGCAGAATAGAAAATGTGATGTATTTTATGCATGTCAGTAAAGGAATGACCTGTTCTTGTTCTACAGAGAATGGAAATTGGAAGTCAAACACCCTTTGTATTCCAAAATAGGGTCTCAAACATTTTGTAACTTTCATTTAAATTGTTAGGAGGCTTGGAGCTATTAGTTAATCTATCTTCCAATACACTGTTTAATATAGCACTGAATAAATGATGCAAGTTGTCAATGGATGAGTGATCGACTAATAGCTCTGCTAGTAATTGATTTATTTTTCTTCAATAAAGTTGCATAAGCCAATGAGAAAAAAAAAAAAGAAGTAGGAAGTCCATTATTTGGAGCCATTGCTGTAGCGACCCAATGTAAGAAACCTTCCCTGGATGCTGTGCCTGGTTATCTGCTTAGTGTAAATGGCCGTCTTCCAAGACATGGCTGCACATCCTTGAGATACCTTCTAAAAATATTCACTACTAGGTCAACCATCAAATTTTTATTTAGTTGAATGGAATAAAGCCTGAGTGTCCATAGCTTTAATAGTACCTGCAAGTGATTCCAATGTGCTGCCGGTTTTGAGAACCAGCCCTTGACTAACCTATGGCCCTCGAAGTGAGATTCCCAAACTATTATCATCATAATCACCTGGGACCATGGTAAGGCTATAAATCCTTAGGGTCTAACCCATATCTACTTAATTAGAAACTCTAGGGTGAGTCCAAATTCCTGTGTATTAACAAGTTCCCCAGGTGATGCATACTTGTGACCCACTGGCTGCAAACAGTCCTCATCAAAGCATAAGGAGATTACCTTAAGTGGCTTCTGTCAGTGAAATTTCAGCAGGCAAGAATGGTTTTTGGTGTTGGGCATTTCGTGGGTATTGTTTTCTCTCCATGTAGCCATGGCTAAAATTTCATCTGTCATGTCTGACCCTTTTTTGGACATGATATTTAGCGAGACGCTTTTCTCCATATTCTGTGGTATAAAACCACAATAAAGATATGCCATACGACTTTTAAATGTAGGAGGTTTAGGCAAGACAGACTCGTAAGAAGATGTAAGATATTGTTTGAGGGCATGGATCTCAACCTCTGTGAGATTTGTATTTAAGGATTCCAGCTTTCAAGCTTACCAAATGGTATGCTCAGAGATAAGCTGTTTACCATCTTTAAGCTTTGGTTTGCCCACGAGCTGTAGCATCCCAAAATTCTGTGGAAGGACTTAATACAATTATATATGAAAAGAGCATGTACAGAGCCTATTACATAATGAATCTTCAGTACTTATTTTACTAGTTTTGTTGTCATTTTCTTTTTAAAAATATTTGAAATACAGAAATAAATAGAATAAAATGAATTGACATAGATTTAATCATTTTTGAGATTTTCCCATATTCACTTTATACATTTATACATTATACACACAAATTTTTTGAAAGCAGGGTAGGATTTATGAAAAAGATCACAAAATGAGGGGATAAATGTATATTATTAGATAAGGACTATACTTCAGTTAAACAACATTTACAAAAATCTATATATCAAATAATATGGCATATACAGATTTTTTACTATTTAAATAGTAACATACACATAAGAAAAAAATGATACATCTTTTCTGTGTCTGAAGCATTTCACCTAGTATAATGATCTCCAGTTCCATTCATTTTGTTGTAAATGTCGGGATTTTCTTGTTTTTATGGCTGCATAATAATCCATTGTGAATATATACCAAATTTTCTTTGTTTATTCTTCCACTGAGCAGCTATTACAATTGTGATTGATCTTATAATTCTTATAATTTTTTCTTGATGAATTCATTATTGATGTATAAAAATGCTACTTATTTTACATATTGATCTTATATTCCACAATATATAAAATTATGTCAACTGCAAATAGAGATAATTTGACTTTTTCCTCTACTATTTGTATGCCTTTTATCTGTTTCTGTTGTTTAATGACTGTGGTAAGACTTGCAACATAACATTGATTAAGAGTGATGAAAGTGAACACCCTCGTCTGGTTCCTTATCTTCCGGGAAATGCTTTCAGCTTTTCTCCATTCAGTCTCATGTCGGATGTGAGTTTCTCCTATACAGTCTTAACTGTGTTGAGTTTATGTTCCTTCTAGACATAATTTTTCAAGATATTTTTATCGGGATAGATGTTCAATTTTATTGACTGCTTTGTGCATATCTACTGAGTTGATCATGTAATTTTTACCCTTAATTCTATAAATGTGATGTATTATTTATTGATCTGTACATGTTGAGCCATTGCTACATCCCCTGAGCTAAATCCCACTTATGAATGATGTTTTTGATGCATTGTTGGTGTCAATTTACTAGTATTTTGTTGAAAATGTTGTATATGTGTTCCTTGAGAATATTGGTATACAATTTTAATTTTTTGTTGTGTCCCATGCACTTTCTTACCTATAAGCACATGAAGTATGTATTTTCCTGTTCATATGCCCAGATAAAGAGAGTTTACATTATCCCCTAAGTCGACAGTTAACTAGATCTGAGATATAAACCTAGTGTTATTTGATTTCAGAAGTTGGCTACTGTAATTATGTAAATAAGACCCCAAAATATATCAAGCTCTAATCCTTAGAACCTGTAACTGCTACTTAAATGTCACATCCAATGCAGATGTGAGTGATTTTGCAATTTTGAGATGGGGCAGTTATCCTGCTTTACCTCAGTACACACTATCTTGGTCCCTTTAATTTGTTACAAGGAAGTATCAAAAGCTGGGTAATGTGTAAAAGAAACAGATTTATTTAGCTTATAGTGCTGGAGGTTCAAGGTATGGCACTGATGTCTGCTTGGCTGACAGTCTCATGGTGGATCGCATCACAATAATGGAAGTGCAAGCAGCACAGGGCGAAAGGGGACTTGGGGAGATATCAGCTCCCTTCTAACAATCCATTCAGTACCATAAGACCTGCAGTAATTCCTCCCAAGGGTGCTATTCCTGTCATCTAACTATACCTCCCAGCAAGCCCCATCTCTAAGGGTTCCACCATCTCATCGTCACTGCTTTGGGGACCAACCTTCTATCACATGAATCTTGTAGACCACAAGCAAACCATCCTCAACCATACCAACCTAAATGCAATCGCAAGTGTGATTATAAGACAAGGGCACAGGAACATTTGGCACAGAGAGAAGATGTGGCAATGCGACTATCAAGACAGAAATTAGAGTGATATTGTCACCAGTAAAGGAGTGCTGGAAGGGGCAAGGAAAAGATTTTCCCTTACTGCCTTTGCAGGGAGTGCAGCCCTGCAGACATCTTCAGTTCAACTTAGTGATACTGCAGAACTAGGAGAAAACACATTTGTTTTGTTTATAGCCACCAAGTTTTTGATAATTTGTTATTGGTAACACAGAAAACTACTGTGAGGGTACCTCAAAAAGGTCAAGGAAAAGTAGAATTAAAAGAAGCTTATTTTGATGCAAAAAAAAAAATCTTGAAATCCATGTAGTTTTACCCCAAAGACATTTTCTGTGAACTTTTTGAAGATTCGAAGATCCCTCTTAGTCTGCTCTACACTGCACGTACAGGCAAATCCCAGACTCTTCAAGGCAGACTCAACTTGAGTAGGGACGAGGGTCAGAGCAACATGACCGGATTCAAAGGTGTTACTTCCAAGTCTGTAGGAGTCGGCTTAGAGAAGTCAATCTAAACCCAAAGAACACTTAAGTTAAAAGTAACCGTAAATATTCATGTCATGCTCCTGCAGTTACATGTTGAAAGAAAAGTTGATCCTTGAACTTGGGATAGGGCAGATCCTGCACAGGAGAGTTCACTGGCTAGTAGGGCAAGCCCACGGGCGCCCGGTCGGGGACGGAGTGGGCTCCCGGGCTCCGGGCTCCGTGGGAGCTCCGCCGGCGGGATTCCCCCGCCTCCTGCCCCGCGCCCTTCAGGCCTTGACTTGTCTTCTTGTGTCTCCACAGCGGCGCGCGTGTGTATGGAGCGCGGGGCGGGGGGTGCCCCCGGCCCGCCGCCCAGGCTATGCCGCCCTCTCGGCGCGCGGAGCCGCGGCCGCCGCGCCTCCAGGGCTGAACCGCGAGCGGCGGGAGGAGGCGGCGCCGGCTGCGGAGCGGGAGCTGGAGCCGCGGCGGCGGCGGGCAGCGAAGCGGACCCAGTACTATGGCTGTGTACTGCTATGCGCTCAATAGCCTGGTGATCATGAATAGCGCCAAGGAGGGCAAGAGCGGCAGCGGCGGCCCCCGGGCCAGCGGCAGTCAGACGCCCCCGTCCTCGGGGAGGTGTGTGGGAGCATGCTTCTGGGAAGAGGTCCGCAGCTTCCAGGTCTAGGAGGACCCTGAGTCACTGACGTGAGGTCTGGGTGTTTCTGTGACCTGTTTGGGGACGAGGACACCAGGACACAAATGGTGAAGGGGACACAGGACATGCCTAGGCTCTGCCTCTTAGACTCATTTGGTTTTCTCCTTTTAAGATGTACCTATTTTAATTTCGTAAGTAAAGAAGATTTATTTATTTATTTGAAAGGCAGAGTGACAGGGAGGGAGGGCGAGGCAGAAGGAGCGAATCTTGGCCGGCACCGTGGCTTAACAGGCTAATCCTCTGCCTTGCGGTGCCGGCACACCGGGTTCTAGTCCAAGTTGGGGTGCTGGATTCTATCTCGGTTGCCCCTCCTCCAGGCCAGCTCTCTGCTATGGCCCGGGAAGGCAGTGGAGGATGGCCCAAGTGCTTGGGCCCTGCACCCGCATGGGAGACCAGGAGAAGCACCTGGCTCCTGGCTTTGGATCAGCGTGATGAGCCGGCCGCAGCAGCAATTGGAGGGTGAACCAACGGCAAAAAGGAAGACCTTTCTCTCTGTCTCTCTCTCACTGTCCACTCTGCCTGTCAAAAAAAAAAAAAAAAAAAAAAAAAAAAGGAGCGAATCTTCCACCTGCTGGTTCACTTCCTGAATGCCTGGGGTAGCAGGGGCTTTGCCAGGCCACAGCCAGGGACCTGGATCTGCATCAGGGTGTCCCTTGTGAGTACGTGGGCCATCAGCTGCTGCCACATTAGCAGGACGTTGGATCAGAAGCACGGGGTAGTTGGGACTGGACCCAGACCCCCTGATAAACGGATGTGGGTGCCTGAAGCAGTGGCTTAAGCTGCTGTTCCATAATACCCGCCCCTGGAATTTGCACACGGCCAGGGGATGGCGCCCTGGAGTCCGTCTTGTTTGATTCCATGATGCTGTGATTCTGGACATTGGATTCCAGACCAGCTGGATGTGCGGGATGCATCGGGGTGCCTGGATGTGTGACAAGATCCTTTGGTGCCGACCTCGGGCCACGCTGAGGCCAAAACTGAGCACCTTAAGTTTGTGCTTTCACATGAGGGCAGTTGATTGATTGGCCCCTTCAGAAGAATGGTTCTTGGCAATTCAACATTGGGAAGGCGTGGGCCACGATGATCCGCACACTGCCGAAGGTTTCCGTGAATGAGCACACTGGTCGCGGAGGCAGTGCAGGGAGGAGGCGAGAACGCCAGCCTGAAAGCACAGGGCGCTCTGTGGCTTTCGGCCCCTCAGGTCCCTCAGGTGTTCCAGCTGGGAAAGACAGAGCCAAAACAGCATTTCCCAGACCTTGTGTTTTCCAAAGATAAAAGTACTCGGCCAGCTCAAAATTCTTCTCAAATGAAGGTGGGGTACAGAGGAAAAGGTTGCTTTTCAGCGTTGTCCCTTGTATGCAGGTGTGGAGGCTTTGCCAAGGTACAGCTCACAACTTTCCTAGCCTTTATGTTTTCCAGGGCAGTCTCTCGAACCAACCACTTGGTTGCTGCTTTCGGAGCAATGCAGTTGTGGTATTGCAAAAATCATTTTGGGGACTTTTGTTTTTAAGCGCTGAATGGCTGTGGAGTGACTTTTCTGATTCTGTTGGTGCCTATCTCCAACTGTAAGTGCAGATTAGATTAGTCCTGTGTAGTTTATTTATATTCCTAGGAGTATTGAAAACACTGTTGGGCTTGTTTTATCTTCTCCGGTTTCAGCTTGGTTATCAAAAGGTAGGATTTTAAATTATTGAATGGAAAGAGTTTTCTATCTTGGTAGGAAAGACTGTGTAGCTCTGAGATCAGCAGGTGATTTGGGGTTAACTCAGGAACTAGAACGCTCTTGCTGTGTCACATGTCAGCACAGAGGGTTCTGGGGTTTTGTTAGAGAACTTGGCCTTGTGGGGTGGGCACGTTGTGCTCTCAGTCCCATGACACATTGCCTGGCAGTGATTTTTCACGTTGTGCCGAGGTGGAGCTGGCAGTGTGAGCGATGTGTTTTTTTCCCCAAGCCACACCAGACCCAACTGCGAGCTCCATGGCAGTGTGAACAGTCCGTTACTGTGTACCTGCTGCCTGCTTAGAATTTCGTATTCCCAGTTCTCCTGAGAGGGGTGTCCTTGCTGTGGCTGCACACTGTTAACCTATGAAATCAAGCACCCGGGGCCCTGGCCCATCTCCACAGCATGGAGCAGAAACACCCAGCTCCGACCTCAGACCCGAGGCTCCCGTCCTGACGGCGGGCAGAATCTGCCAGGCCGATCCCGTGACTGTATTCCAGCTCGACTTGCCGTGGTTCTGCCACCAGCCTTGTGTGTCCTCGAGGTCCTTGTCATCTCCTCACCGGCCTGCCTCGTTCACCCTGGGCTGCAGTGAGGACAGCAGCCCTGACGCGTTTCCCCAGAAGTGAATGCCGTTGTCCTGAAGATAGTTCACGTCTCCTTGGATCCAAGATACCATAAATACACAGGGTCTCGTTAGGAAGCCAGGTCCCTGTGCTTGCTGTTAATAACCAAAACTTTCCTGTAGCTTCCATAATGAACCAGATCTGGGTCTGGGAGCGGCCCTGGGCTCATTTCCTCCTGTATCGTCCTTTTACAGCTGGGGCAGCAGGTCAGAGCATTCACTGCACTTCTAGGACCCTTTTTACCTTCTTTTCACTTAAAAATCTCTTTTCTGGATAAGCTTCTTGTTCACCCTTAAAAATCCACCAGGGCTTTAAGATTAAAAAAAACTTGTAAGGCCGGCGCCGAGGCTCACTAGGCTAATCCTCCACCTGTGGCGCCGGCACACTGGGTTCTAGTCCCGATTCGGGGTGCCAGGTTCTGTCCTGGTTGCCCCTCTTCCAGGCCAGCTCTCTGCTGTGGCCCGGGAGTGCAGTGGAGGATGGCCCAGGTCCTTGGGCCCTGCACCCCATGGGAGACCAGGAAAAGCACCTGGCTCCTGCCTTCGGATCAGCGCGGTACGCCGGCTACGGCGGCCATTGAGGGGTGAACCAACCGAAAAAAGGAAGATCTTTCTCTCTGTCTCTCTCACTGTTCACACTGCCTGTCAAAAAAAAAAAAAAAAAAAAGCTTTTAAAATTTTTTTAAAAAAAATTTTATTTGAAAGGCAGAGTTGCAGAGAGGGTGAGAAATCTTCCATCTACTGCTTTACTTGTAACCCAAATGGCTGCAGTGTTCCAGATTGGTTCAGGCCAAAGCCAGGAGCCTGGAACGCCACAGCATGGGCCCCAGGCATGTGGGCCATCTTCCACTGCCTTCCCAGGTGCATTAGCAGTGAGCTGGATTGGAAGTGGAGCAGCCAAGACTTGAACTAGGCAGAGTGTGTTTGGAGAGGGCGCTGGGCCCCTTGGAAGAAATCTGTGTAGCAATGTCTGGATTTTGTTGAAGTTCCATTTTTATCCCACCCAGTCTAGTGCTGTAAAGAGGCAGGAATGGAAGTGCTTTCTGCAGGATTGGCGCTTCTAAGTGACCTGTGACCTCACAGGCTGGGAGGAGCCTGAGTTTGCCCATTTGGAATAGGGCGAGTTGCTTGCAGCTGCCTCTTGTTCAGTGGCAGGGTTGGGGAGTCCTGTTCGGCTTAGGCTCAGGGAGACAGGCTGAATAGCTTGGTCAGCAGGAATGCACGGTGCCACAAGGGCCAAGGTCAGCCAGGACACCTTGCAGAGTGTCTGTGTGGGAAGACCACTCCGAGGTCTCTTCCTCAAGCCAGGGCCTTCCTGGCCTGGGCGCCAAGGAGTGACTTGAGGTAGTGATTCCACTGGTACATGGCCCATGGACTTTTGAGTAACTTGTCAGGCTTGTTTCTCCACAGTTCCATGAAGAATTCGCTGTGAGAAATCTGATCTTTTCCCCTTGTTGGCTTTCCTTGGGCATTTTATTGACTTGATGTTACGTAATGGAAACCCATTCAACAACAGGTGTCTCTTCAGGCCACTATTCAGCGCTGCATTTTGTATTTCCTGAAATGTTGACTTCTGTTTTGCTCCAAACCAGCTGCTAAGTGTGATACATAACCAAAAAGTAGGAGCCATGGATGAGGAGGAAGCAGAATGTACCTCCGTGTACATACTTGTGTTTGATTGATCTGGGGCAAGGGGAAGATGGGATTTTATTTTTCCATCTCTGAATATATAGAACATGTCTCCACCTGGGCTGATGGCGGTGGATTTTCCCTTAGCAGATTCTCCCTTGTAAGCTCACTGTTACCCTATTAACCTAGCATTTTACTTTTGTGGTAAGATTGTGGGCGGAAAGGGAAAATGAAATGATACAGCATCTCAAGCAAAGGAACTCGGATGATTTCGAATGACCTGGTGACCAGATTACGTAGGGTCTAATAAAAATATATGTGTGAACGACGCAGGGTCAGGGCCCGTCCTTGGCCAAGAAGCAACACAGGGCGCAAAGCTGGTCTCAGTGCATTGAGGGAGGCTGCAAATGAGGTGCAGTTGCCTGTGGCTTGTTGGGTCCTGGAGTGATTTTCTTTCTTTATCCTTCTTTTTTTTAAGGATTTATTTTTTATTATTTATTTGAAGGGCATAGTGACACAGTGGGAGGGACAGAGAGAGAGAGAGAGAGAGAAAGATCTTCCATCTGTTGGCTTACTCCCCAGGTTCCTGTAACAGCCAGGGCTGGGCCCATCTACTGCCTCCCTGGCACATTAGCAGGAAGCTGGATTGGAAATGGAGCAGCTGAGACTTGAACCAGGCACTCCAATGTAGATTGCAGGCATCCGCAGCGGCCCCTTAAACCCACTACCCACAACACCCACCTCTCTTTGCCCCTCTTAAAGGGTTCTCTGTATCCTGCCTCCTCACATTTAGTTAGGATAAATAAACCATAAGAAGCTGTAATACATTTTATATTAGGAGTGCTTAATTGTTTTTGGACACTTGGGGTGCTGAGGAGTTTAGCCCGCTCCCAGCTGGGGATTTGTGCCCTGCTGACTGGCCACAGCCTGGAGGAGGGGCCCCACCCCTGGCTCACCCCCCACCCCTAGCTCAGTCTGGGATCCTTCTTGGTATGCTGCAAGTTGGTAGAACCTGGGCAATGACCTTGGAGGTCACCGCACCCCAGGCATTGTTTATCTGAAATTCAGACCTAACTGGCAGCCCTACTCCAGAAGGCAGTTTTGTCCCAGCCTTTGGGAAATGAGTGGGTCAATCAGCGAGACGGCTTGGGGGCAGGCGGCCTCTGCACACTCCTGTGAAGGGGCTAGAGCCTGGGCTGCTACTGCCCAGTGCCTGCCACCTTCTTGCGGTAGCATCTGGAGCTGTCCTTAGGCCTGGTGCAGCTCTTCAGTATGCAAAGGATGGAAATACTGGCGCCATATGGGCAGTGGTTTGAGTCCCAGCTGCTCCAATTCTGATCCAGCTCCCTGCTAATGGGAAGACAGTGGAGGATGGCTGAAGTCCTTGGGCGGAGATCTGAAAGAAGCTTCTGGCTTCAGGTCAGCCCAGCTCCAGCCATTGTTGCCATTTGGGGAGTGGACCAGCAGATGTAAGACCTCTCTCTGCCTGCCTCTGCCTCTCTGTAACTCAAATAAATAAATCTTTAAAAAAATATATAAATAAATTTAAAACAAAAAAAAACCCCTGCTGAATATAAGGTGAAGGGCCATGCTTTCTCCTCCTCCGTCTCTTTCTCCTCTTCTTCTTTCTTCTTTGATTTCTTTGAGAGGTAGAGTAACAGAGAGAGAGAGAGAGAGAGCGAGGGAGGGAGGGAGGAAAGGCCTTCTATCCGCTGGTTCACTTCCCAAATGGCCACAACAGCCAGGACAAAGCCAAGAGCCAGGAGCATGATCCGGGTCTCCTACGTGGGTGCAGGGGCCCAAGGACATGAGCCATCTTCCACTGCTTTCCAAGTCCATAGCAGAGAGCTGGGTCAGAAGTGGCGAAGCTGGGACTCACATGGGAGGCTGGCACCACAAGCAGAGGCTTAGCCTGCTATGCACAGCGCTGGTGTCATCTCTTCTAATAGGCTACTCTTTCTTTAGTGGTAATGAGAGCTCATAAGTACTGTACTTTTTCCAGAAGAAAAGTATTCCTTTGGAGGGCACGTAATATTATGCTATTTGATGCTCACAGTAACATGGATAATTGTTTGGAGACTGTGCACTGTAACTTCCTAAAAGCTTGTTCACTTCCACAGGACTCCGCTGCACTTGGCTTGCACCAGTGGCCAACCAAAAGTGGTACATATTCTTCTCAACAATAAGTGTGAAATTGACCCCACTGACAAAAAGGAGGAAACGCCATTAATTAAGGTATGCAATAGTCACCCATTTCCAGCACAGGAAAGATGTGGTTTAAATGATGAGAATACAAATGAATTTATCTCACTTAAATGTAACTAGTGGGTGAAACCAGGAGAGTGTTTCTTTTGAATTATGGGAACTTACACTCTATTTATCGGTATCATACTGACAGGCCACCCAATGTTTGGAAAAGGAATGTGTCACAATGTTATTGTCCCAAGGAGCAAACTCAAACCACATGGACAGTGGGGGGAACACGGCCCTGCATTATGCTGCACTTAGTAACAACTTGCCAATGATAAAAGAACTGCTTTACTATGGCACTGATATTAATGCAAAAAATAAGGTATGCTCAACTTTTTTCCAAACTGTTTGAAATGCATTTGTTTGAATATTATAATATTTGGATTCAGTTTTCCATATTTTTAAGTTCAAGTATTCCTTGTGTGAACATATTTTAAAATAATTGTCTAAGATTTCACTTTAAATATTGATGTTTTTACAGAAGCATTAGAGAGTACAGATTTCCATGTATTTGTGGTCTGTATCGGGGAAAACACTGTTAAAGGTAAAACTGTCTTCAAATATATCATTCCACTCACATTTTTTTCTAGTTAGTGTAAAATAACACAGGAAAGTAAATTTTGTCTTGCAAACAGGCTTTAGTTTAAGACACAAGGCAAAAGCATAATACAGTAAATAGAAACCTTGCTGTTGTTGACTTCCTACGTAAATCTCTGTGGCAAGGCGTAAGATGGAAACTGGGACAGGAAAAAAGAGAAAATAGTCAGCTACTTGGAAATTAGGTAATTGGGGAAAAATACCAAGATGGTATGTTTACTTTTATTTTTTCTGGTTTACCTGTGTAGACAAAGTGGTCTTCAGTTTTGGGTGTAAGAATTCATAGTTTTTGGTAACTAGGAGTTGGTGAGTTGTAAGCTTGCCTTAAGTTCCCTTTTTAAGAGGACCCTGGGAAAACCAGACTGGGAGTGAGTAGGTGGTGATCAAGAGGCAAACAAGAGGGAAGAGCAGATGATTAGCTGGCTTAGTATTCTATGCGAATTGCTAAGAGAGGAGTCTAAACTCATCTTCCAAACCTAGAATGCCTTGATGGGAAGTTGGCAGAAAAAGATTTTATAAATAAAGTTAGGCTACTCCTCCCAGGGAACATGAAACAGAGTTCTCGGCAAGCGGGTCTGTCTCTTTTCATTCCTGTTTTCGGCCAGGTTCCCAAATGATGAATGAAAGTGGCGTGTGGGTGACAGGAGAGTCAGTCCACTGCACTAGCTCTAGGTTGAAATTGTTCATCACAACAACTTAGAAGAATTTAACAAAAATTTACACATCTAGGATCTCCCCCCCCACACACACCGCCAGTGACATTTTAAAAAAACTTTATATACTTGACAGAGTGAGAGAGAGGCAGGGAAGAAGGTGGGGGCTTGTTCACTCCTCAAATGGCCCAGAACTCCATCCAGTTTTCCTATGCAGGTGGTAAGAGCCCAGATACTTGGGGCGTGTTCTACTGTTTTCTGAAATGTATTAACAGGCAACAGGATTGGCCCTGGGCATCCAGGGATTGAACAAATGCTCCAATACGGATGCTGGCATTGCAAGTGGCTTAACCCACTGTGCCACAAGGCTGCCCACGCTGCCATGAACCTTTTGATTCAATAAATCTTTTATGGCCTGGACATGTATATTTAAAATATTTCTTTGCAATTCTGATAAACTCCTGGTTAAGAACCACCAAACAGCTGAGTGTAATACATACATTGTCATATCTCAAAACTTCATAGGTCTTTAGAAGAGTCGGAGTTTGATAGATGCTACTTCCGTCAACACTTTGCAACAATGTTAAACTTTCTTTCACTTCCTCTGTAGTTGGGAAGTTATGGGGGAAAATGTTGATGATAATTCTCAGCTTTTAGAAAACTACCCTGGGGCTGGCACTGTGGATTAGTGGGTAAAGCCACTGCCTGCAATGCCAGTCTCCCATATGGGTGCTGATTCGTGTCCTGGCTGCTCCACTTTCAGTCCAGCTCCATGCTGATGGCCTGGGAAAAGAGAAGAAAGATAGCCCAAGTGTTGGGGCCCTGCTACCCATGTGGGTGACCTGGAAGAAACTTGTGACTCCTGGCTTTGGCCTGACCCAGCCCAGGCCATTGTGGTCATTTGGGAAGCTCTTTCTCTCTGCCTCTGTGTGTGTGTGCATGTTATTTCAAATAAATCTTAAAAAAAATAAAAGAAGAAGAAGAAAAAGAAGGATCAGCACTGTAGCATACAAGGTTAAACTTTGACCTGCAGTGTCGGCTTCCCATATGGGTGCTGGGTTGTCCCGGCTGCTCTGCTTCCAGTCTAGCTCCCCATGAATGTGCATGGGAAAGCAGCAGCAGATGGCCCAAGTACTTGAGCCTCTGAACCCACATGGCAGATTGGGAAGAAGCTCTGGCTCCTAGCTCCTGGCTTTGGCCTGGCCCAGCCTTGGCCATTGAGGCCATTTGGGGAGTGAACCAGCAAAAATTTAGGAAGCTATCTCTCTGTCTCTCTCCTCCCCTCCTCCTCTCTCTGTATCTCCACCTTTCAAGTAAATACATACATCTTTTTGAAAAAAGAAAAGAAAAAGGAAACTACCCTTTATCTGCCAAACATCAGTAATTCCCTGCTCTCAGAAGGGTCTTTAGAAATTTGCTTATGGATAGTCTTAGAAGAGGCCGACACTTTACAGATGTCCTGTTTCTGTTATGACTCAGATCATAGGTCAACACATGCTTATTACAAGCAGGATTTCCATGATTAGAAAATAGCACAGTCAGCCTTTTTTCTGTTTGGAAGCTGTCTGACAGATCATCTCAGTGTTGTCTGTTCAGTTCATGCACACGTAATCAGTATGGCAGATTTAAAATTGAAAGCTGGCCGGCCCCGTGGCTCACTAGGCTAATCTTCTGCCTGCGGCGCCGGCACCTGGGGTTCTAGTCCCGGTTGGGGCACCAGATTCTGTCCTGGTTGCTCCTCTTCCAGTCCAGCTCTCTGCTGTGGCCCGGGAAGGCAATGGAGGATGGCCCAGGTCCTTGGCCCTGCACCCGCATGGGAGACCAGGAGGAAGCACCTGGCTCCTGGCTTCGGATCAGCACAGCGTACCGGCTGTAGCAGCCATTTGGGGGGTGAGCCAACAGAAAGGAGGACCTTTCTCTCTGTCTCTCTCTCCCTGTCTAACTCTGCCTGTCAAAAAACAAACAAAAAACCTGAAAGGCATGATGTTGGTAAGAATAAAGATGGGAACTCATTTAACAGTTTAGTTTAGCTGTTTAAGTCACCTTATTAGTTTTTAATAGTGAAGTTATCTCTTATTGTTGGACCTCTCAGTTGCAGAGATGCCCACTTGCTCGGGAGGACGCCCAAAGATCCAGACTCCAGACCAGTTGATGCAAAAAGCACGAGGTTTTTATTGAATGTTTGTGCAAACGGGCCCCCACCTCAGGCAGTGAGGAGCCCTGAGCGGCAGTTTCACACAGGTTATATAGGCAACGAATTAGCATATTCCTAATGCGCATGCATAGGATTGGTCAGTTCAGAGGGACCATTAGCATATGGGAGAATGCTGGCGAAGAATGCTGGTGGAGAGTGCTGGTGTAAAATGCAGAGGTGGCACGGGATTGGCTGGTTCGGAGGGACAATTAGCATACCGGAGAATGCTGAGGGAGAGTGCTGAGGGAGAGTGCTGAGGTGTTACAGGATTGGCCGGTCGCAGTGACATCATAAGTGCGCGCCTAGAGACTCTCCAAAGGGGAGGGGCAGCTCTGCTCTGGGCGCGCCCATAGGTTTCCCGGAGAGGAGGGGCAGTTCTGCTCTGGGCGTGCCTAGAGATTCTCTGAAGGGGATTGACTTTTCCTTCCCAGAGAACGTCCTGCCCGCTGGACTCTGGGGAACATCTATCCTCTTAAGAAGCCCCTGATATTTGCCCAGGCCTAGTTTCTTGTCCCTCCCCCCATAAGGGTCCTTCATTATTTTAGGATGACGCTCATGTTCGTGGCACAATATAGATCGCCTAACATACTTAACATGCTTCTTGAAAAAGGAGTCGATGTATTTCACAAAGATAACTCTGGACTTACAGCAGAAAAGTATGCTCAACTTAAAGCCAAGACACTGTCAAAAAAAAAAAAATGACCTAAATGAAAGATCTCTGTGAGTGAGATCCCAGTGGAAAGAATAGGTCATCAAAGAAGGAGGTACCTTTCTCTGAAGGGAGGAGAGAACTTCCACTTTGACTATGATCTTGTCTAAATATGATCAGAGTCAGTGAACTCAAAAGGCTTCCATAGCCTTGGCAGCTCATGACAAGAGCCTCTGGTGATCACTGACATCATAAATAAGAGTGTCAATTGTTAAATCAACAATGGGAGTCACTGTGTACTTGCTCCCCATGTAGGACCTCTGTCCTTAATGTGTTTTACTATGAGAATTAATGGTAAAACTTGTCTTCAAACAGTACTTTATACTTTATGTGTCTGTTTGGGTGCAAACTATTGAAATATTTACTTAGTATAGAGTTAATCTTCTGTATATAAAGATAATTAAAAATGAATCTTAGTGAAGATGGGATGAGAGAGGGAGTAGAAGGTGGGATGGTTTGGGGTGGGAGGTCAGGTATGGGGGGAAGAACCGCTATAATCCAAAAGTTGTACTTATGAAATTTATGGTTATCAAATAAAAACTTTCTATAAAATTTTTTTAAAAAAACCATCAGTTTCTGGCATCTCTTAGTTTTCTGTCCTGAGTGTGAATGATTGGGTTATTGTAGGGGTCAATTATGTTATAAAAGGAGATGATATATTTATGAATACATGTAGTTACAAATTATTAAGTACCTATGATTCCAAGAATTGCAAACCACTTGAAAAACTAATCATCAGAATTAGAAATTAAGAATATTTTCTGGAAATTGCAACATTTGTCTCTCAGAAACAAAGGAAAAACAGATTTTATTTGGAATTCCAAAAGTTTCAGATATAAAGTTGAAGTAGTTCATTGCTTCACTATTTCTTTTATATTATCTCATTAAATCTTCAAAACATCTTCAGTAGGTAAAATTTAGGAAAGTCCTTCTTTTTTAAAAGAAGATTTAAGTCTAAATAACTTGTCCAGAAAAAAATGACTATTGGTTGCATAGCTGGGACTTTTGAGTTCAGGACAGTTTTCATTATGTCATAGTAACTCTGGTTAATTTGTTAGGGTGTACTATGTTTAATTCTTGAATACTTTTTTCTTTTTTTTAATCACAAGCTTGAGAAAAAGTTTGTAGAGATTTTAATCTTGCAACATATCGGGATAACTAAAGTTCTAATACTAGTTCTGATATTACTTGAAATACTATAAGAATGTAATACATTTGGTTATTTTTCATATCAGTATTCAAATAATTTATCTATTTTTAAATATAGGAGAACTCGTCGGATAATTTTGGATCATATAACAAACATGAAATGTAAAATGCTTGGAAAGAAAAAACTAGGTAAGGCTTCTGATGATAAATTACTCCTGGTGGTTCCATCATAGACTAAAAAAAAGTTAGGAAATGAGAAAAATTTGACCACAAAGTAGCAGCCAAAAATAAATCAGTCATATTTTCATGTAAATTTTTATTAATCGTTGTCAATATTAATAGAATTCAGAATTATTTAAGAAGTGTATTATAGTAAATTGATAATCTGAAACACTTGTTCAAAGAAAAAACTCACTTATTTAATTATGCTCCATTATGTCTTTTAAAATATTTGCTTAAATTAGGAAAAACACTTAGATACATATAAGTATATTTTACTTGAGAGACCTAGAGACACAGAGATAGAGAGAGCTCCCTGCTACCAGTTGAGCCTCTAAATGCCCACCTTCACCAGGGCTGGATGGAAACCATAGTCAGGAGTCAGGAACTCATTCTAGGTCTTCCACATACTCAGGATTAACTCAGTTTCTTGAGCTCTCACTGCTGCCTCCCAGAACCTGCATGAGTAGGAATCTTCTACTGCTTTCCCAGGCCATAGCAGAGAGCTAGATTGGAAGTGGAGCAGCACCCATATGAGCTGCCAGCACTGCAGGCAGTGGCTTTACCCACTACGCCACAGTGCCAGCCCCAAGCATTGCACTCTTTAAAGTAATTTGGCAGAATATTTACCTAAACTTGAGAACTGCTTTTAGTAACAAAGAAAGTCACCTTTTAAATTCATAGTAAGGAAAAAGGGAGGTGAAATGGTGACAAGTTGTATACCCTACCAATTGTCAGCAGTAAGTTGTGTGTTCCCCTAAGGGAGATGAATTATTAATTCCATTGCAAGATAATCTAGGATCTGAGTAAAGTCAGGAAATAGGATAAAGAAAAGAGTATTTAAAAGGAGGAAATTAGGAAGAAGAAAGGTAGCGAGTACAGGCAGTAGATAAAAGCAGCAGTTGCATATAATGAGAGGAAAATCTGTACATGGTCAGCAACTCACGTATATAACTTGGTTTCATATAAAATATGAAGAAGTCAAGAAAGTCGACAGTCTGAGGAAAAGTCCCTGACAACATCTTAGTGACCTCCCCCTGGGCATTTTTACAGCAATGAAGTTGAGGCTAGCTTCCCCACGGGCAAGTTAAGGAAAAGGAGTATGGAAGCAGACTCAGGAAAGACTGGAAGTTTTCCAACTTTAAGCATCACCAGGGAACCTTGTTAAAATGCACATTCTGTTTCACTGACTGTAGGATTCTGCATTTCTGTCAAGTTCTCAGGTGATAACCACGCTGACCACGGCAAGGGGGTAGGATTCCCTTTAGGGAACTTTAGAAGGAGAGCTGCTGGGAAGAGTTCAGGCTCTAACAGCAAAGAGGGAAGGCATTGTTTTTTATGAAACCTCTACTTTATAAAATCTTAGCTATCCTAATATAAGGCAATGCTTCAATATCCAAATTAATGTCATTTGGATAATTAATGCCCATGTAATATATTGAGAGTTATGGAAAGGAGAAACGAATGGCTATCCTTTATCCCAATTCCAGCACACCATCCTGCTTCCAGTAATCTCTGGAGCAGCAATAACCTAATCTTCTATTTGAGTGAGAATACGGTGAGGGCACTTGAAGTGAATTCTGTCCAGTTTCCTCATTGGTAACTCTCCCCCTCTCTCTGTCACTTTGCCTTTAAAAATATCTAAGTATTTTTTATTCTTATTTTTATTTTTGACAGGCAGAGTGGACAGTGAGAGAAAGAGACAGAGAGAAAGGTCTTCCTTTGCCATTGGTTCACCCTCTACTGCCGGCACACCGCGCTGATCCGAAGGCAGGAGCCAGGTGCTTCTCCTGGTCTCCCATGGGGTGCAGGGCCCAAGCACTTGGGCCATCCTCCACTGCACTCCCTGGCCACAGCAGAGAGCACTGACCTGGAAGAGGAGCAACCGGGACAGAATCCGGTGCCCCGACCGGGACTAGAACCCGGTGTGCTGGCGCCACCAGGCGGAGGATTAGCCTGTTGAGCCACGCACCAGCAATATCTAAGTATTTTTAAAAGATAAATCAATGAGGGGATATAAGAAGTGTGGGCATGCTAGTAGCTCACATGGGTATGGAAAAATTATGACTATTGTTATTAATTAGTCTTCTACAATTGTTTATCCAAACTGATCAGTTCAGAAAACTTTCTCTGCTGAGAAAAGAATTAGACCTTCAACTTAAGTGCCGTCATAATTGTGTACTCCCTAAAGTGCAGGAAACACCAAAGAACATGGTAGTTGTAGCACGGTAGTATAACAGATTCTTCTGTGGTGCAGGAACCATCAGCTTTCCCATTTATCCTTTCAGGGTCATGATTTGCTCTTTTATTAAAGATTACATTGGTATATGTGCACTTCTTTGTTTTAGTTACAGACATTTGAAACATAATCATACTTAAGAAATCTTAACTACATATTTTACTAAACTGATAGGCTGTTTTGAATTATTTGATTTTTAAGTTTTATTAACAGCGATTGTATATATTTAATGGCATGTAGTATGAAATTTCAGTATATGTATATGGTGTGTACTCATCAAATCAGGGTATCGACATTTCCCCTTCTTTGACATTATGCAGATAACCATTTTTATATCCATATTTTAAAAAATTTTACCAGCTTAAGAATTAGAGATTTTAAAAATAGCAGGTTTAAATCTGATGTTTTAAAGTACTTCCATGTTTTGATAACCTAAAGTCCCAAGCTTGAAATTTTTTTTTACATGCTCCACATGAGGACCTCTGTCCTTAATGAGTTGTACTATGAGAATTAATGCTAAAACTTGTACTTTATACTTTGTACTTAATACTTTGTGTGTCTGTGTGGATGCAAACTGTTAAAATCTTACTTAGTATAGAGTTGATCTTCTGTATATAAAGATAATTAAAAATGAATCTTAATGAAGAATGGGATGGGAGAGGAGTGGGAGGTGGGATGGGAGGGCAGGTATGGAAGGAAGAATCGCTATATTCCAAAGGCTATACTTATGAAATTTATATTTATTAAATAAAGGCTTTCTAAAAATATTTATTTTTTTTGAAAGTCAGTTACAGAGAGAGAGAGGGAGGGAGAGACACAGAAAGAGAGATCTTCCATCCACTGGTTTACTCCTGAAATGCCTACAATGGTGGGGCTGGGCTGGTGTGAAGCCAGGAGCCAGGAGCTTCATCCAGGTCTTCTGTGGGAAGCAGGGGCCATCTTCTGCTGCTTTTCCTGGCCATTAGCAGGGAGCTAGTTTGGAAGTAGAGCAGTCAGGACACAAACTGGCGCCCATTTGGGATGCCAGCATTGCAGGCAGCAGCTTAACCTGCTCTGCCACAGTATCGGCCCCCTGGAATCGCTGTTTTTGAGAAGGATTCACAGACTGATTAAGATACTAAGAATTTCTAGTGTTTTAAAACGCAGTAGAATTCTGGTCTTTACCTAGAATAAAGCATTATTTGCTAGCATGTCAGTTTTGTCTTAACTTCAGTTACTTCATCTCAGTGTTGTTAAACTGATCTTGAGCCAATCTGATGTGGTGATTAACATACTGTGTGTGTGTGTGTGTGTGTGTCTGATTTATGAAATAAGGAAAATGCTTTGTCATTGCTTAGTGATAACTGGTACACTTAGCCTTTTAAAACTGTGACTGTAAAATATTTGGCCTTTGAGTCCTTTCATACCAATAAAAATTACTGAAGATTGCTAGTATCATTTACTGAAGTGGGCTCTTGTGTTCATATTTACTCTATTAGAAATGAAAATGAAAACTTTGAAGTACAAGTATGCACATTCATACATTCCAATAACCATTAGAGCAATGACCCACTATCCATTCGAACTAATAAAGTAATGACATATCATGTCTCTTGAAAACTGAAAACTACTGTACACTTCACTTATAGGAGAATGAGAGTGAAAAGTGGCAGATAGTATTTAATAGTATTTGATACTTTGATTCTCTGAACATACAAACAATAGGGATTGTCACATCACACTTTAGAATTACATTTTTTTAACTTTTTTTTCTTGACAGGCAGAGTGGACAGTGAGAGAGAGAGAGACAGAGAGAAAGGTCTTCCTTTGCCATTGGTTCACCCTCCAATGGCCGCCGTGGCCGGCGCGCTGCGGCCGGCGCACCACACTCATCCGATGGCAGGAGCCAGGTGCTTCTCCTGGTCTCCCATGGGGTGCAGGGCCCAAGCACTTGGGCCATCCTCCACTGCACTCCCTGGCCACAGCAGAGAGCTGGCCTGGAAGAGGGGCAACCAGGACAGAATCCGGAGCCCCGACCGGGACTAGAACCCGGTGTGCCGGTGCCACAAGGCGGAGGATTAGCCTGTTGAGCCACGGCGCTGGCCTTTAACTTTTATTTAATGAATATAAATTTCCAAAGTATAGCTTATGGATTACAATGGCTTCCCCCCCATAACTTCCCTCCCACCCGCAACACTCCCCTCTCCCGTTCCCTCTCCCCTCCCATCCATATCAAGATTCATTTTCAATTCTCTTTATATACAGAAGATCAGTTTAGCATATATTAAGTAAAGATTTCAACAGTTTGCACCCACATAGAAACACAAAGTGAAAAATACTGTTTGAGTACTAGTTATAGCATTAAATCACAATGTACAGCACATTAAGGACAGAGATCCTACATGAGGAGTGAGTGCACAGTGACTCCTGTTGTTGACGTAACAAATTGACCTCTTGTTTATGGCACCCTAGGTTCTTGTCATGAGTTGCCAAGACTATGGAAGCCTTTGAGTTCACCAACTTTGATCAGAGTGGAAGTTCTCTCCTCCCTTCAGAGAAAGGTACCTCCTTCTTTGATGACCTGTTCTTTCCACTGGGATCTCACTCACAGAGATCTTTCATTTAGGTCATTTTTTTTTTTTGCCAGAGTGTCTTGGCTTTCCATGCCTGAAATACTCTCATGGGCTTTTCAGCCAGATCCGCATGCCTTAAGGGCTGATTCTGAGGCCAGAGTGCTGTTTAGGACATCTGCCATTCTATGAGTCTGCTGTGTATCTCGCTTCCCATGTTGGATTGTTCTCTCCCTTTTTTATAGAATTACATTTTTAAAAAAGATTTATTCATTCTATTTGAAACGCAGAGTTACAGAGAGGACGAGAGAGGGAGAGAGAGGAGGAGAGAGAAGGAAAGAGTGTGTGTGTGGGGAGGGAAGGAGGAGAGAGAGAGAGGTCTTCCATCTGCTGGTTCACTCCCCAAATGGCCCAATGACCAGAGCTTGGCTGATCTGAAACCAGGAGCCAGGAGCTTCCTCCAGGCCTCCCATGCGGGTGCAGGGGCCCAAAGACTGTGGACCATCCTCTACTGTTTTCCCAGGCCATAGCAGAGAGCTGGATCGGAAGTGGAGTAGCCAGGCCTCACCCACTATGCCACAGTGCCAGCCCCTAGAATTACATTTTAAACCCTTTTTAGGGTTTGAGGATGCCAAATGACAAAGGGCCCATTGGTGATAAAATAACCTTTTAAGCTTCATTTCTACGTGTTTTGCTTTTTTCTTTCACTTGTTCTAAAAAGTTTAATATGACAGTTTTGTTTATAAAGTAAAAAGAAATTTTTTTGGTTATATTTATTTCCACTCTTTTGGCACTCTCTCCTCTCTGTATAAGTGTACAACTAGACTTATTTTTATATGAGAATGCTTGGTCACTTAAGGTTCTCATTCCTCACGTAAATTTATGATGTCTATTCAACACTTAAAAACTGAATATTAAAGATATTTGTGCATTGAAGAAAAACCATCTCTTTGTAGTCACTTTTTTAACATAAGTAGTATCTTCATTGAAAGTAGTGTAGTGTATTTGTTAAAACTTTTAAAGTCCATGTCTTTAAACTTAAAATGTTTGAACATGTATTTTGTTAGTAAGAACTTCATATCCCTATAGAACTCTAATTATTAATAAACAAAGCTGTCATTGGAAAACAAAGTACATAATGGAGATAGATGCAATAATCAAAGTGAGTAATTCTAAAAGTTGACATATAGAGAAATCAAGAGATAAGAGTTAATGAAACACATCTATGTGAATGATGAGTATTGGACATGTAGCATACAGACAGCATAGAGGAAGACACAGGATTGCTTAAGAATTGTATAAGTTATTTTTATTATGTCATTCTAATAATTGAAAACTTCATTTTTAAGTTTTTCATGTGTTAATTCTACCAGTTTGTCAAAGATACCAAAATTTTTAAATTGAGGACTAACATCTATTGTATTAAAATCAAAGACCAAAAATCAATCAGAATGCACAAATTTGGACATATAACCTGAAAAGATGAAGAATAGACTAACATTGGAGCTGTGTATCCATTAAGGATTTTTTTTTTTAAGATTTATTAATTTATTTGACAAGCAGAGTGACAGAGAGAAAGAGGTCTCCCATCCATTAGTTTATTCCCCCAAATGGTCACAACAGCCACAGCTGAGCCATGCTAAAGCAAGGAGCATGAAACTCTATCCAGGGTTTCCTACATGGGTGGCAGGGGCACAAGTACTTGGGTTATCCTCTGCGGCTTTCCCAGGTGAATAGCAGAGAGCTCCATCAAAACAGAGCAGTCAAGACTTGAACCAGTGTTTTTGGTGTTGCAAGCTATCATGCCTTATGCCATCTGCTATAATAAGGAATTCCATTCTCTGTGACTAATGTGAGTCATAGCTACCAGGAAACAAAATCCAGCTCTCTGAGGACCTCTGCATGGCTTTATAATACTATAATGCTTTCCAAAAATCACTTTATGCCAAGGTTGAGTTTGTGTCTACTCCCATACTGCAACATACAAGCAACAGAATACCATTTAGGAAATCATTAGTATTCTTCTTTTAATCAAAATCACACATAAATAATAGAATTAAGGTAAAGAATAATTTTGTTTAGGCTGGTATTTAGCAAAAATTTATGACTGGGTTCCAGGATTATATTTTAGAACTTTGACAAAATGGGAGATCTAGGCTGGAGTCCAATGATTACCAACACAAACACAGCAGGGTTTTTGATATATATTTTTTATTTAATAAATGTGAATTTACAAAGTGCAACTTTTGTATTGTTGTGGCTCCCCGCCCCCAACCTCCCTCCCTCCCAAGGCCCTCCCCTCTCCCACCCCCTCTCCCATCCCGCCCTTCATCCAGTTTCATTTTCAATTACCTTCATATACAGAAGATCAACTTAGTATTTACTAAGCAAGGATTTCAACAGGCTGCATTCACACAACTGCACAAGGTATAGGGTATTGTTTGACCAGTAGTGTTGTCTTTAAGTTTCATAGTAAAACACATTAAGGACAGAAATCCTACGTGGGGAGCATGTACCCAGTGACTCCCGTTGTTGACTTAACAATTGGCACTCTTATTCATGACGTCAGCAATCAACCGAGGCTCTTGCCATGAGCTGTCTAGGCTATGGAAGCCCCTTGAGTTCACCAAGTCTGAACTTGTTTAGTCAAGGCCATATCACAGTGGAGGTTCCTTCCTCCCTTCAGAGAAAGGTGCCTCCCTCCTTGTTGGCCTGTTCCTTCTGCTGGGGTCTTGGTCTCCAGGATCTTTCATTTAGGTTGTTTTTGCCACTGTGTCATGGCTTTCCGTGCCTATGAGTCTCTCATATGCCTTTTAGCCAGATCCGAATGCCCTAAAGGTTGATTCTGAGGCCAGAGTGCTGTTTGGGGTGTTTGCCATTCTATGAGTCTGCTGTGTGTCCTGCTTCCCCTGCAGGATCATACTCTCCCTTTTAATTCTATCCTTCATTATGTCTTATTTGTGAAATCTCTTTGAAACTTACCCTATCTTTTTGTTGATATTTTTAAAAAGATTTATGGATGTATTTGAAAGGCAGTGTTAGAGAGGGGAAGAGACAGAGAAAGATCTTCCATCCACTGCTTTTCCCAGGTGCATTCCCAGGGAGATGGATGGGAGTGGAGCAGCGGGACATGAAAGGGCACCCATGTGGGATGCTGGCATCCCAGGGAGTGGCTTTCCCTGTTTGGCCACAGTGCTGGCCCCTTTGCTTTGTTTCCTATAGTCTAGTATCAAGCTGGAGTAGACATGGAATGAGATAATTTATAGTTTAGATGGTAAAAATCCCGTCTTACGATCAACCCAGTACTAAGGTGGCCCCAAGGAAAGAGACACTATTTCTCTGGGGAAAATTCCCATAATCAAGGAAGATTTCATGTAGCAAGCGAAGTCTTAAAAGGGGAAAGGAAATGTCTTAGAGCTGTAGAGGAAAGCATTCAGATAGAAGGAACAACTTATACACTGATAAAGGTGTAGTAATCTAAGAGTGGCTGTGGAAATCATAAACAATGAACAACCCGGTCTTGTGTATTCAAATGATACTGGTGTGAGGTAGACAGCGTGTTTCTCCTATATGTTTTCATTTGGTGTCTGACAGGTTTACTCTTGTGTGTGGAGTGGATGAATATGTGTATGGACATGTGTCAAGTTTGTATTCTTTGGGCCGGCACTGTGGCTTAACAGGCTAATCCTCCACCTTGCGGCGCTGGCACACCGGGTTCTAGTCCCGGTCGGGGCGCCGGATTCTATCCCAGTTGCCCCTCTTCCAGGCCAGCTCTCTGCTGTTGGCCCAAGAGTGCAGTGGAGGATGGCCCAAGTGCTTGGGCCCTGCACCCGCATGGGAGACCAGGAGAAGCACCTGGCTCCTGGCTTCGGATCAGCACGAAGCGCCGGCTGCAGCGGCCATTGGAGGGTGAACCAACGGCAAAAAGGAAGACTTTTGTCTCTGTCTCTCTCTCACTATCCCCTCTGCCTGTCAAAAAAAAAAAAAAAAAAAGTTTGTATTCTTTGAGCCTGGTGATATTTACTACTCCCCAAGTAGCTGGTTCCCATTTTGAACAATTAGAAGTGCGTCTAAAGAAGTAAATATTCAACTAAATATCAAGCTTAAGTTAGCCGGCGCCGCGGCTCACTAGGCTAATCCTCCACCTTGTGGCGCCGGCACACTGGGTTCTAGTCCCGGTTGGGGCGCCGGATTCTGTCCCGGTTGCTCCTCTTCCAGGCCAGCTCTCTGCTGTGGCCCGGGAGTGCAGTGGAGGATGGCCCAGGTCCTTGGACCCTGCACCCGCACGGGAAACCAGGAGAAGCACCTGGCTCCTGGCTTCAGGTGGGAGGGAAATGTTTGATCCCAGGTGGGTGGCATGGGGAGGGGGAGGGGTGGAAGGGAGAAGTAGCCAGGAACCTATACAAACCACTCTCTGCTTCCATCCTCAGCTTGTAGCTCTGTGCATTGAGGAAGCTCCACCCGCATGGAGGTGCTGGGTTCCATTCCCACCGCCAGGCCAAAGCCTTCAGATTCTAAATGGAAGCATCTGTGTGGGGCTTAGAGCTGGGATTGCTGATCCACCCACCCCAGGACGCGAGAAAACAGCTTCCGGATTGCTACGCCCCGCACAGCACCCCACAGCACGACAGACCTGTGCCCAATCAAATTTTTTAAAACAATGGCTTCCTTCCAGCAGCTTTTCCTCCTGCCACCAGCGAGACCTACTCTGGCACCCAGAGTGGCGTTCATGTTATTGTGGAAACAGGGGCCTCCCCAGCAGGTAAACCTAGGGGCCAGAGGTGACGCACGTTGTCCAGCCCACTGCGAGGTCAGTCTCAGAGTGGACGCAGCACCTGCGAGAGAGCCCGGCAGGTGTGGATGTAGGATCTGCCCACGGACGGCCTGCGCTCCTGGCCAGTTCTCACCTGGCTTCCCCCTTCCTCCTGCTCTGGGACGTCTGGTTTTCATCCGTGAGATACAGGACCCCGCAGAGCCCCGTCTCAAGCCTGCTGACCACGCCAGCACCTGCCCACTGGGCTGCACCCTCTCCATCCTCTGGGCCACACCTGCCCTCCTGACGGGAGTGCAGTATGGGGCTCTCAGCTGACACCAGAACATCTGCTCATCACACACTTCTTCCCGCTGTCAGAGGCCATGAACGTGAGCATGACCCTCCCTCAGGGAGCATCTGGCAGCAGGAGCACAGGGACCTCATTCCACTGTCCCATGGGTGAAGACAGCAGACAGGATCCAGGGGGTGCCTGCCCACAGCTTGAAAACCTGACACAAGTCTTGCTCCACAACCAGCATCTAAGACAGGCGTGTCAACCACTGCCGGGAAGCCACAGTCCCCAAGGGCTGCTGGCCCCAGCTACAGTGGCCTTGCCTGGGCCCAGCCCAGGGAGACTCATGTCACCAGGAGCAAAACACCCATCCAGAGAAGTCAGGGCCACTTGGAAGTGTCAGGGCACTCACTCATTCAATCAGCAAACACCTGCCGAGCACCTGTGTGCGCTGAAGAGCGTGCTGGGCTCGGGCTATAGAGATGAGTGAGAAACACCCTTGTCTTAAACACTCAAAACCCATCCAAGCAACAAGTGACATGATCAGTGTACTCAAGAAGGAACCAAGTCTCAGAGCCAGGACAGTTTTTTGGAGACCACAACCCTGGGTGGAGACCGGCAGTCCCGGGTAGGGGGCGGGGAGGGCAGAAGGATGTGCGGGGCTGTGCCAAGGACACCTAGGCCCTTCACCCTGGGGACAAGCGTGACCCATCAGATCAGATCTGTGTCTACCAACATCAGTCTGACCGCTGAGCACAAGGGGAGGGCGACCCCTGTCCCTTGGAGACTGGGAGGCAGCAAGGGCAGCAGCAGGCAGTGAGGACAGAGGCCAGCGGTGTGGGGTGAAAGAACAAAGGCACAGAGTGCGTGCACAGGATGGGACAGCGTCTCCGAGGGCGGGAGCCTGGAGGACCATCATCAAGGGACGGGCGAGGAGGGGAACCTGGCGCCGAGACGGCTGTGCCACGCGGAGGCCGCCCCACAGCAGCAATGCCGTGTCGGACCCTGCACAGCCACAACCCCACATCCCCAGACGGTTGCAAGCCGGGAAGAGCTGCAGACAACCACTGGCGGATCTCACTGTACCCACGGCATCCCGCATGGGCCAGCGGTGGCGTCAACCTCCCGGAGACTCACAGCAGAGCTCCACAGCACTGGGGACAGAGCCAGGCCCACTCTCTGCTGCCAGTGTCTCCAGAGAAGTCAGCCTGCAATTGCTGCAAGTTCCAGGGGAAGCAGATGGGGCCCCTCCTCCAGGAAGCCCGCTTGCAGGGCCTGTGGCCACCTTTAAAAAAAAAAAAAAAGATTTTATTTATTTATTTGAAAGGGTTACACAGAGAGAGAAGGAGAGACAGAGAGGTCTTCTATCTGCTGGTTCACTCCTCAATTGGCTGCAACAGCCGGAGCTGTGTCGATCCAAAGCCAGCAACCAGGAGCTTCTTCCTTGTCTCCCACGTGGGTGCAGGCACCCAAGGACTTGGGTCATCTTCCACTGCTTTCCCAGGCCATAGCAGAGAGCTGGATTGGAAGTGCAGCAACCGGGACTAGAACTGGCGCCCACATGGGATGCTGGCACTGCAGGCGGCGGCTTCACCCACTAACACCACAGTGCTGGCCACCACCTCTCTTTTTCAAGAGTGGGCTCCCCCAGGCAGAGGTAGGGCAGCCTCTGTTCAGCTCCCTGACTCACTGATCTCACAGCAATTCCGAAATCCGTCAGCTCCCCGCCTCGGGCCCCTTCTGTCCGGGATGCACAGAGCAAGAGCAGGGGCAACAAGGGCAGGAGGCAAAGGAAGGGCCAGGCCCAGAGGGAGGCCCGAGCATCACCCTGCACTGGCGCTCAGGTGCTCTCAGCTGTGGGCCTGCTGTGGGCTCTGGTCTCCGGTCTCGGGGAGCAGCTGCGGCATGAAACGGGCCTCGAAGGTTGGGAATTTTGCCAGGCAGAGGTTGAGGTAAATCACTCTGCAGAGTGGTAACCAGTGCAATAAATGCACGCGCGCTGGGACGGAACACGTGTGGGCCCGTCACGACAATTCCCAGCGCTGCAACGTGGCTGAAGTGGGGGACCCGGCGGGCTGAGCGGGAACCAGTGCTGGAGGGGCAGGCAGACAGTCCCTGGAAGGGGTCTGGGTGCTGGCCATGGTGTAAGAGCTTAACGCAGCACGGGGCAGCCAGCGAGGGTGTCCGAGCAGGAGCAGGATGTGAAGAGAAGTGAGCTTTATGAAGCAGGACGCCAGCAGGGGCAGCTCCAGCTGGGTGGGGCCTTTCAGCCTCTTTACTCAGAGACTGCCCCAGCCCAGGCTCAGCCCAGGGCCACGGGAGGGTGGCTCTGCCCCCTGGTGGCCATGCCTGAGAACAGAGTCCACCCAGCAGGGCTCCACAGACCCCTGCTGCAGACCTGGGGAAGTTCTTAGCTGGAGCTCCTCCATCCGCAGAAAGGAGAACAAGCCCTAAAGTTGCCCTCTGGAGGCTTGGCCTTACAGGTACGCGCTGAATCAACACCTGCTCGGCATTCTACCCCCTCCAGCCATAGCGAATCACTCGCTCCCAGAGACAGGCACCCAGAGCACACAGCCAGCTGGTGACAGAACTATCCTGAGCAGGGTCTCAGCCTCAATGTGAGACCACAGGTGGCTCTTTGAATACTTTCGTTTTCCATGGTGTCAGCTTGGGCTCATTTTGGGTGTGAATGGTCACACCCTCCTTCCACTCTGCCCCTGTGTCTGGGACCACCTGGGATTGGTCTTCCTGGTGACAGCGGCAGAGGCAGATCCAGGAGTCCTTGCACCAGGACCGACTCGGCCGCAGCCCCCAAGGACAAGAGGCAAGTTCACACAGTGTTCAGAGGCTGCCTCTCCTAGACTGCAGAATTGCCAAGAAACCCACGAGCTGGGAGCAAAGGTGCTTCTTTGGAGGAGAATGGGAGTGAGAAGGTGGAGACAGGAAAGGAGGGGCCCCAGGACCAGGCAGGAGCCAAGTCCCTGCCATTCCCATGACTCCGTCCGGCTGCCAACAGCTAACCAGATGCTCCCCGGAAAGGTGTTCCTGCCTGGCACTTCTGGAGGACAGAACCCCTTCCAGGTGACACTGCACCGAGCATCAGGGACAGGTACCCGGTGACGTCACCACTCCCACATCTGCCATCCTGCCACCAAGTCTGGCCACACCAGGACCAGGCAGCTCTTCAATGAGACAGAGAACTATGAAAGGCGCTCTCTAAATCCACAAAACGCAATTCAGCCACGTGGTCTGAGCGGGCTCCTTCCCTGGGCCCACTTTCACAAATCCCTCCAGAGCCTGCCCTGAAGCCGTGCCCAAGACAAGGCGGGCCTGGACTTGAGAGGGCAGGGGGAGGGGCTGTGGTTAAGGAGCGGCTTCGGGGGAGTGGCTCCACATCTCCCCGCGCTCCCACCCTGCTGCACCTGGGGAAGACAGGGCCGAGGGGCCTCTCTGCTCCCAGCACCTGATGGCCCCAAACCAAGGAGCTCGGCCCCTCAGGATCACCACTCCTCCCAGGTGGCCCAGGCCACTGAGGGGGTGGAGGCAGGATGGCACCTGCTGAGCCCCTACGAGGCACTAAATCCAGGAAGCAAGATGCTACTATTCTTTTTCATGGTGCAGAGGAGGCATGGAGGTTTCAAAGTGGCTAGTCAGGGCTGCCAAAGGTGCGCCAGCAGGTGCAAGGTGGCCCTCTCTGGATGCTGGGATTGAGTGAATTTTACTCTTAGGATGTTTTTCGGCATTCCTCAAAGTTTTTATAACTTTGTGTTGTTTTGTAAGCTGTCAGGTTTATAAAAGGGTCAGACCCGCAGCTCCCTCGAGACCTGCGAAGGTTCCCTCCCAGGCCTGGCTGCCAGTGGTAATACAGGCTGTACCCTGGTCAAGGGCTCCGACCGAGGCAGGGGCCCGACATTCAGCCTTTCTTCAAACTGGCACAAGCTCAAAAAGGGTTGCCAGTGGAGACGGGAGGGAGATGAGGAGCCCTGTGCTGTGCATTGCCAGTCTGCCTGCAGCCTGCTGGTGCAGACAGCGCAGAACCTGGATGGGAGGCTTGGAAAGGGCGCCCTCTGCTGGGCACCGAGTGCTTAGCAGTGGTAGGAGAGTTGCAGAGCAGCTAAGGTCAGGTAGAAGAAAAGACCCCACCGAGTGCAAAGCAGGCCATGGGGACTGCTCTAGATAGTGGGCTGTCAGGTGGGTGGGAGGGAAGGTGCTTTGAACCCCTAAAGCCCTCACCCAGATATGGGCTATGGCCCTCGAAGCCACTTACCCAGGAAGGCTTTGAAGCAGCAGCAGCAGACTGCTCTGCCCCGCCTGTCACTCTTCCTGGCTGTCCCCAGGTCGGAGCCTGCCCCACTACTCTGCCACCCAGAGCAGTGCCCCGGCCCGGCAGGCTGACTCGGGCTCCCAGGACTGGAGCTCAGCCCCGGCCATTTAAAGAAGGATGGATCTGCAAGGCTGTGTTCACTACCCCTCCCCCAGCTCCCAGCACACTGTTGGTGCTCAGATAACTGTGGGACAGGATGAAGGCAGGGAGGAGGGGGAACGGGCTCAGGCTAATGGGCTCTGGACAGATGTGGCCCAGTGGAGTTCTCAAAGTTGTTGGCCCCAGGGCGAGAGTCTCCCACCCTGGGAGCTTCTGACAGTGTGAGGCCCCTCCATGGACTGTGGCTATGTCCCCGCTCCGGGCCCTGGACAGTCTGGCTGCAGCCCAAGGATCTTCCATGATGCCAGGGCTTCCGTGTGGACTCGTCCTGCGAGGTCCACACTGCCGGGATGGTGGGGCGATGGCGTGCTTCGACAAAAACATCAGTGACAAGTTTTGATGAACATGTCTGTTTTATTAATGATCAAGCACACCCTTTAAAGGGGAGGCAGAGGGGGTGTAGCTAACCCAGGGCAACACTAACTCTATGGGGTAGAGCGGATATTGGCACTGCTGTGCTTCTCCAATCAGCTTGAAGGTCATGTAGACTATGGTAGCTTTCCAGGTGGTCCTAGTGGGCCTGGGCCACACCCGGGAGCCCTTTACCTGATTGGTAGTTACAAGATCCTTCAACAGAAGGGGGGTGGGGGTGGGGGAAATGTGCCTGGGGCTGCTGCCAACTGCCAGCAGTCAGGTTGACCTCCTGCATCTGCTAGGCAGGCAGTCCCCCAGCCAGGCACAGTCACCCACGCTTCCGTGTCTCAGGACCCCTGAGCCTGTTTTATTAACGATCAAGCACACACTCTCTGACCCAGAAGCCATGGTGCCGGCAGTGCCTGTGGCCCCAACTGTCCCAGGCTCCAGCTCAGCTCGGGACAGGAGCCGAGTCTGGGTCTGAGTGGACCTCCCAGTGACCCCACAGCTCTGGCGAACACGAGTGGAGCAGAGTTGCATATTCATGAGCAGTCTGCAGTTACTGCCTGGGTGGTGTCATTTCTCGGCATCAGATGGTGAAACCGAAGACCGAAGCTAGCAGTGAGAGACACCTGGGCTGGCTTAGACCGAGAGGTTTCTGGAACTCAAGACTTTCAGTGCTGAAACTGAGAGCCAGAGCTGGACAGTGGTGTTTTTTTAAAAAACATTTATGTGAAACAGTACACAGAGGGGAGATGAAGGGAGAGGCACAGAGAGAAAGACTGAAGGAGAGATCTTCCATCTTGTGGTTCACCCCTCCACACCCAAGATGGCCACAACCATGGTGCTGGGCCAGGCAGGAGCCAGGAGCTGCTTCTGTTTCCCATGTAGGTGCAGGGGCCCAATCACTTGGGCCATCTCCCGCTGTTTTCCCAGGCACATTAGGAGTGGATCTGCAGTGGAGCAGCGGGGACTTGAACCAGTGCCCATACTGGATGCCAGCGACACAGGCAGTGGCCACAACAGCAGCCCCAGTCAGCAGTGAGCACCAGACACACCCAGAACATAGTGAACCACAGATGGCAGCCACGCCACACCCAGTGTGCAATTTAGGAGGGTGAGGTTGGAGTGCAAGAATTTGCACCTCCACCAAGTTGCCAGGTGCCACGGCTGTTGTTGCTGGCAGGGCCCAGACTTCTGGAAGGACAAGTCTGAACGAAGGGGCTGGTGCTGGGGCCTGCACACCAGCGCCCACTCCTGTGTTTGGCCCCACAGTGTGGCAGGAAACGGAGGGGTCAAGGTCCTCCTGCGGTCAGCAACCAGGAGAAGGCTCCCTGGTGGGGATGCTGGGCTCAGCCTAAAAGTGCCCAGACTGCTTCCCAGAGGGACCGTCACCCCCAGGCTCAGGCCTGGGCAGGCCACCTGCACGGCCCCACCCTCCAGGGCCCAGCGGGCTGGGAAGGGCATTCAGCCTGAGCTGGAGAGCTGGCGGGCCTGGTGCCATCCTTGGCCAGCGTCTTGCAGCTGTGGGTGCCACAACTTGCCAGGCCTGCCCCCTGGAACGCGGTGCAGCCGGAACAAGGCTGGCCCCTGTCCTCCAGGGGCTCTTACCTCCACCTCCCTCCCCAGGGCCCTCGGCATCCTGGGTTTGTGAGTCCATGTCCCAGTGGCCAGCAGGATCCACCGTGACAACAGAGGACAGGCGGGAAGTGGCGTCTGCCCTCATACAGCTGAGCCCAAATTTCTACCCCCACCCCCGCAGGGTCACATTCAGTAGGTTTGAGGGGGCCTGGCATTGACCTTCCTCAGAGCCGGAGGTGGCTTTAGCCACAGGAACTAACATCTCTAGCCTCGTATTCCACGGGCAAGTCACAGGGACCCAACCCGCGTGGCCTTGGGAGCAGCAGGAAGCTGTTGGTTCTGGAGTCCAGACAATGGAGGGAGCCGAGCAGAGCGGTCCCTGGGCTCTGCCCACGATGGCAGGGAGGCCTGATGTCTCTGCTATGGCTCACGACTGCCCCCACCCCCCTCCCAAACGAAGAACTCCTGGGGTTGGGCTGGTTGGGTCAGGCTCCTCCCCCAGGATCAGTGAACCCTGATCCGCTAAGTGCCACGCCCACTCCGGGCCTAGGCCGGCCTCGCGGCTTCTGCAGGGGCCTGGACAAAGTGTTTATGGTACACGAGGGATCTGGACAAGACTTGGTCCCACGCTCAGGCAGGCATTTAACCCCCAAAGCTGGAAGTCAATGGCCCTGGAGAGGGTGTTGGCGTGGTTCGCCGTGGTGTTTGGGCGGGGGGCCTGGGGGAGGTGCTTAGGCCACCGGGGGCGTGCCCTTGGGAAGCGGCTCCCGGCGGCCTCTGGCTGCTTCCCTGTTCTCGGTTGGGTCGGTCCTGTGCCCGTGCTCTGCGGCTGCCGGCCGCCACCCTCACCCTAGGGGCCGCCTGGATTTGGACGGTGAGCCTCTGAAACGGTGAGCCAACGTAAACTTTCTCTGTCAATCGCTTGTCTAAGGCACTCAGCGGTCCTGAACGCTGTGGCCGGAGAACTGGAGTCGTTACTGTCGGCTGTGCCTGCAGCCGGGGTGCGGGGAGACGCTTGGGAGAGCTCGGCCGTCGAGCCGCAGGAAGCCTCGAAGGCTGCTGGCCGAGGGGGCGGGTGGCTCGGGACCGGGCTAGAGGCCCAGGACGTTGGTGAGTGGTCAAGCCGAGCTGGGGAGGGCTCACGGGGTGACTTCTCTCGGGAATCGGGCCAAAAGCAGCCCTTGCTACGAGGCTGAACTCGAGGGTGGAGAGGATTTCAAGGCGGCAAGGTGTTGGGGCCGCAGCGCACCTGTTACCGGCAGCTGGCGATAACGGTTTGCAGTGAGAATCAGGAGTGGAGCGGGAAGGTGGGGAAACCCTGTGGCCCGGCCAGAGAAGCACGCTGGGAACCGCTGCTGTGGAGCTCCGAGTAGGTGCAAGGGAGCCCGGGGCTAGGAGGCCGGGCAGTGGGCTGAGGACCCCAAGGCAATCAGAGATCTTAGAGGCTGCCCCTCCGTCACAGGTGTGTGGGCCCGCGGCAGGCTGGGAGGGCAGAATGGTTTCCTGAAACCCCTGGGTGAGTCCAGGGAGGTGGGACCCCTCGGCCGTTGTGTCTCAGCCTTCAGTGGGGGAAGCACCTGGGGGCTGCAGCCGTCCTGCACGTGGGCCCAGGTGTGGCTCCTGCCGGCAGCGGGCCTTGGCGTGGGGTCCGCGGGACGCTGGTTTTGCAGACTTGCCGAATGCAAGGGTCACGGGGTCGCGGCGGCTTCCACTGATTCTGAAGTAAAGTGTGGGGGCCAGGATGGGGCGGTGCCTAGTGCCACAGTGAGGACCCCAAGGGCGCTGGCAGCGTGAGCCACAGACGGCAGCGTGCAGCCCTCGGAGCACGGAGCTCTCCGCCTGAATTTCACAGGCAGGCGCTGTCACAGGTGGAGCCGCTGCAGGGAGCTCCCGCCAGGTCAGTCCCTCCTGACTCCCACCCGGGACCAAGGTAGCAAGGGCTATGGGGGCGGGGCTGCCCCAGCCCTGTGAGCTCCTCCCCCGCGCAGCCGCGCTGGATCCTGCCATGGAGCTGTAGGACTAGCCACTCGCCCAGCAGGGCTTAAGGCTTCCTCTAGTGCTGCCCCTTTGTGGAGTGGAAATGCGTCCCGTGCTTGTCCTCCTGGACCCTGCAAGTTTGTGACCTGGTGCTTCCGTTTTTGTTTTGTGTTCGTTTAAACAGGCTCTCAGCTAGAAGAGTTGCCTTGACTCTCATTTGAGATTTTGGACTTTGGGTTTTTGGATTAATGTGGAGTAGGATCTTGAACTATTCGGAAGGGATTGGCTCTGTGGTGTGCGTGAGAGGGACACGTGTTTCCGGGAGCCAGAGCTGCACAGCTATGGTTTGAGTAAGATCTGGCTCGCGGTCCTACAAGGGTGGAGACTTGAGCCAGTCCTGGCGTCCAGGAGGTGGGGCTGCGGGAGGCCGCTGGGTCACTGGGGGCTGCCTATGGAAGGAGCTGCTGGGAGACGGCTGCTCACCAAGGCCGGGCTGGGCCTGGCCGTCTGGCTCCCGGGCCTGCCACGTGCCTGCTACCATTGCTGCCTCCAGCCTTGTCAGACAGCCGCCCAGTCTTGGACTGTGACCCTCCAAAACTGTGAGTAATGGTACACTCCGTCCTTCCTAAGTGGCTTGTCTTAGGTGCGTGTCGTTGTAGCAACAGTAACCTAATTCGGTGCACAGTGGGGATTGGGTCCATGCATACGTTGTAGACTAACTAAAGCTGATCCACACGTTCTCCGGTGTATTCCTCCTGAAATTGGGTAGCCTTGGACCGGCATCTTCCTGGTCCCCCCCACCCCCACCCCCTTGCCACATCCTTGGTTCTAATCCCGGCCATGGAGTCTCTGGCTGGAGACTTGACCAGTGTCCAGCGTAGCCCCGTGAGTCTCGTCGGCTGGCATTTACGTCGCTGTGCCGTCCCTTCCACGTTGGAGGAGGACTTTGCGGAAGTGACGGAGGGTGTTTTCTGAGGCTGAGCCGTGAGACGGTGCTGCTGCTTTCTTTGCTCGCCCTCAGACTGCCATCTCGGGGAGGGGGAGCCAGCAGCCGGACTGTGAGGACACTGAAGCAGCCTGTGGACAGGGCTGGGATGAGGGCGAGGGGACTGGGACACTACCCTTGGCACAAAGTTAGAGCTCCAAGACAGTCAGCGGTCAAGATAGATACTGAGTAGAAGATGGATGTACTTGGTAGAGTGACAGAGGAGACACAGGGCTCTTTGATTCACTGGTTCATCATCGCAAATGCCCAGGAGACCCAGGGCTGGGCAAAGTTGAAGCTAGGAGCCTGAAAGTCAAATTCGGGTCCCACATGTGGATGTTAGGGACCCGAGCACTGGGGCCGTCATCTGTTGCCTCCCAGGTGTGTTAGCAGGAAGCTAGAACTGGAAGCAGAGGAGGGGCTCCATCCTAGACATTCCGACTTAGGATACAGCTTAACTTGCTGCACCGCAATGCCTGCCCCTGTGTTTAAAATTTAACTTCAGGGCTGAGAGAACCAGGAAGCTGCTGTTCACTGATAGATTCCCCAGATGCCTGTGAGAGCCAGGACTGGGCCAGGCCAGAGCTGGGAACCAGGAACTCCATCCAGGTCTTCGTGTGGATGGCGGAGACCCAAGCACTTAAGCCATCACGTGCTGTGTCCCAGAGTGTGCACTAGTAGGAAGCTGGACTTGAACCCAGTTCTCTGATATGGGACACCGGCATCCTAACTGCTAAGCCAAGTGCCTGCTTCTAATGCAGGGTGTCAAAAAAAATAAATGCAAAAATCCAATGATGAACAAAATACTGAAATTTTAAAACAGGCTGGATCACAGGACGATGCTGAGGTGAATGGGAAGGTGAAGCCACAAGAACAATCCAGAATGCTAGGCCCGCAGGTGTGGACAGGGCCCGCCGGGACTGCTGGATGTCACCATCCCAGGGTCGAGCCAGTCTTGCTCATTCCCCAGCAGGCGTGCAGACAGGGAGAAGGACACTTGCGTTACCTCCTGGTTCCGTTAAGATGGCACAGCCAGCAGTGCCAAAGACCAAGGGGCTCGGCTCTGAGCCTTGTGTGTTAGGACAGGAAGAGCGCTGAGCTGGGACATCCCAGCTGCTGCCAGTGGAGGCTTGGGGGCCAGCACCAGGTCTCCAGTGCGTCTGGGGAGCACTTCCCACGCGCCCGGCCCTGTGCTAGGCGCCTTCTGGGGACTACCTCTTGGCTCATCAGAGCAGGCTTTGAGATGGGCTCTGTTCAGAGAGTCACATGTCCAACTCCCTGCGGAGAGAGGCGGAGCCGGAACTTGACCTCAGGCTGGTTGAGGGGCCTGGAGTCAGGCAGTACAGCTTGAGTCTCAGCTCTGCCGCTTACCTGTTGTCTGTATTGGGCAGCTTGTTTGACCTCTTGGAGGCCCCATATCCATGTCTGTAAAATGAGGGCTCAGATGAGGCCCCAGGCAAAGCGCGGGCTTGGATGCTTCCTGTTCGGTCACACTTGACTCCGCGGCTGCGGCTGTCACTTCGGTACAGCCTGTGTCCTCTTGGCCACCCCCCAGCTGGGAAGTCGTTTGACACAGTGGCCCAGCCAGCACTTGTAGTTCATTCCTGAGGGCGGGCTGACAGCCGCTGGAGAGGCCCATGTGGCTTCAGCTTTGCACCAGAGAACTTCAAAAAGTTTGTGGAAAATGTGTTTTATGAAGAAAAAAGAAAACACTGTAGGAATGTCAGCATTTGCACACCAAAATAAACATTTTTTAAAAACCATTTATTTGAAAGGCAGAGTTAGAGAGGGAGAGAGAGAGGCCTTCCATCTGCTGGCTCACTCCCCGAATGCCTGTGATGACTGGGGCTGGGCCAGGCAGGAGCCCAAAGCGTCATCCAGGTCTCCCACATGGCTGGCCAGGACCTGGGCCATCTTCCACTGCCTTCCCAGGCCACACCAGCAGGGAGCTGGAGCAGAAGTGGAGCAGCCAGGATTTCAGATGGCGCCCACATGGGATGCCAGTGCCCCGGGCCGTGGCTTAACCCACTGCTGCACAGTGCAGACCCCCAAATAAACATTTTTATTGCACTTTCCCATCTACTTCGTGACAATATCCTGAACAATGCCACAGCCCAACCAGGGGCTCCAAAGACTAAATGCTGCGCCCTGCTCTGGACGCTCCCGCTGTTGCAAAGGCTCGGGCACAGGGGCACAGGGGACCTCCTCCGTCTCACTGAGAAAGCCACGCAGAGGAGCTGCTGGTTCCTGGATTCCAAAGGGAAGCCCATCAGGCAGCAGTGAGCGAGGCGGAAGCACTTCCCTGGGCACAGCAGAGGGAGAGCAGGGCTGGGCCAGATTCCCGGGGACCCTGGCCGTTAAGGAAGCAGATGGAGGACCCGGAGCCAAGGAAAGGGTGGATGGGTGCCCAGAGAGGCAGCAGGAAACCAGGGCGGCACAGACCTTGAAGGAGAAAGCAGAAGTACACGGGGCTGGCTACTGCCAGGAAGCCAGGGTACACAGGGACCAGTGGCTTTAACCAGGGGTTGCTGGTGACCCTGGGTGGGGGCAGAGCCAGCCCAGGGTTCACAGTGCAGACAAGGCATGTGGTACTTCTCCCAGTGCCCTGCGTGTGCTGAAAAGGAGACCGGGCAGGTGCTGCTGGGGCACGGGGGCCAAGGGGCTGGCTTTTTTCCTTTGGCATTGCAACTTGGGAGTGCTTGTGTGCTGCCTGGGCCAGCCAGTGATGCAGGAACAGGATCTCCATGGATACAGGAGCACCTGAGGGGGCTGGGAAGCCAGGTCAGCCCAGGCAAGGAGGCCGCAGGGCCAGGAGAGGCGCCTGCTCGCCTGCTGGCAGCAAGTGGGCCCACTGGTTGGAACCGGTAATGGTGGCTTGCAGGGGAGCAGTGGTCATCCAAGGCTGCCCCCCCACCCCCGCCTCCACAGGCCCAGACTGGCCCCCAGGGGAGGAGCACGTGACTCCAGCCCAGCACTCGCCTGCTTGACAGCACCGCGGGGGTCCTGGGGCTTTCTCCTCCCGCAGACTCCCCTTGCGTGGAGAAGGCAGCTGTCCTGACCCCACTTTTGTTCAGCACTGTGGCTGTAAGGCTGCCACAAAACACACCAAATACCGGAGTAAGGAAAAGGGTTTATTGGGGGAAACCTGACAGACTGGAGGGAAGGGACAAAGAAGGAAAAAGAGGGAGAAGGAGAGCGTGAGAGAGAACGAGAGAGAGGGAGAGAGATCAGGAGACAGAGAGCCATGTGTTCAGGAACAGGTCCTCTTAAAACTTTGCGGGGTTGGGGGGCAGGCAGGGAAGTAGGAGCAGTGAATCCCATTAGGATGGGGGTGGAGCTGACACCTGTGGTTGGACCATGTGGTCACCTGGCTTCCAGCAGTGGGGGTGGGGGCTAGAGCTGGGGATGGTGTCAGGGTGTAGATCACACCATAGATAAGACTTAGCCAATTTACTAACAGTGGCTCCTTGAGGGCTGGTTTCAACAATAAACCGCACGAATCGGAGAAAAGTCTCATAGAGACAAAAATAAAAAAGGGGGAGTCGTCTATTGACAGCTGAATAGTATAGTCCCCAGGGCCCAGGGCCAGTGTTGTGGCGCCGGCATCCCGTATGAGCACTAGTTCAGGTCTCGGCTTCTCCACTTTGCATCCAAGACCCCGTAATAGCCTGGGAAAGCTGCAAAAGATGGCCCAAATGCTTGGGCCCCTGCCACCCACGTGGGAGGCCTGGATGGGGTTCCAGGCTCCTGGCTGTTGTGGGCATCTGGGGAGTAAACCAGCAGATGGAAACGCTCATGCACTCGGCCTATAACTGCCTACCAAAATGGAGAGAACCAGGGAGCTGGGGGCACCCGAGTTAGTGCCACAGGACTGATTTGCTCCAAGTCCAGTTTGGGTTTGGCTGCAACCGATTTCACTGCTTTTAGGTAGGTATGGGGCCTCCATTTCATTTGATGTTGTTAAAGGGGGTGGAACCAGTTGGCTACAGCCTTCCCCGGGCTCTGAGGCACTGAGCCTACATCTGCACCCCTGGGAATAATCGGGCTCAGCTTGACCCCCCCACCTTCGCCCTGATCGGGATGCCTGGGAGCCTGGCCACCCACCCTTAGGGATTTAGTAATACCCCTTCCCGGAGTCTGGGGCTGTGGCCAGGGGAGACGATCTTTGCCCCAGGGCTCCCAGCCTAACAGGCCAGGAGGGAAGATGGCCCCACCCTCCCTTCTCACAGCTGAGTAGTTCTAGGCCAGCCCAAAAAGGCTGAGAAGCAGTGTGGGGGTCAGGGTGGGCGGGGCTGTCCCCTAGGCAAGAAGGGAGAGGAGGACACCTGTGCAGAGGCAGGCGGCGAGTGGGCAGTGCTAGAGTCTGGTGTACACGCCAGGAAATCATTCCATTTCACAAGCGCTCCAGGGGTGGCTATCACCATATGCACTCGCTGCTCTGGTGTGAGATACAAGGATTCTGCACGCCTGCCCATGGGCAGCTGCTGTTCACTGGCTACCAGATGGTGGAATGTGAGCAGCCCCTGCCCCTGAGCTGTAACCTGTTCAAGGACCGAACGACACTGCAGTGCCCAGCTTCTCCTCCAGGGGGAGTCTTGTAGCACTCGCCCAGGACTGGCTGCTGGAGCCAGCGTCAGGCCAGGCTGGACTAAGTCCTGGTGTTCCCAAAGACCCTTCAGTCTTTGTGGGCACAAAACAAATACAGCCAGACCCCCCAGAGCAGACATCTAGAAAGGTCTCTAGGCCGACAAGGGAGTCGCTGTGCTGGGCGCGCACTCTGCAGGGGGCGACTGAATGGGCCAGGTCTTCACCCTTGCCCAATCTGCAAGTTCTCAATGTGAACAGGGGCCCAGCGAGTGGCGGTGGGGAGCCCCTCTCACTGATGAAAATGTCCAGCAATCTCGCTCAGCTGATGGGCAAAAAAAGCCGTAGACTTTGGGGGGAAAAAAATGTGCCCATTCCGCGGCATGGGAGACATCACGTACTTGAGGATGCTTCTCAGAGTCTGGAAAATGGAATTGAAAGATGAGTTTATTTTGTTGCAAAATTGTTCTTGACATCCATGCAGTTTTTCCTAGTAGGCATTTTCTCACGAACTCTCTGAAGCTCCTAATGCAGTGGATTATTTATCAGCTTTAAAGAATGACAAACTTTGTAAACGTTCATTTTCATCTACTTCAAAGGCAGAGTCACAGAGGTCTTCCATTTGCTGGTTCACTCCCCAAACGCCTTCAACAGCCCAAGCCAGGCGCCTGGAGCTCCTCTGAGCCTCCCACATGGGCGGCAGGGGCCCAAGTGCTTGAGCCATCTTCTGCCTTCCTAGGCACATGAGCAGGGGGGCTGCCGGGGAAGTAGAGCAGCTGAAACTCGAATCCGTGCTCCAGTGTGGGATGCGGGGATCCCAAGTGGCAGCTTTAACCACTGTGTGCCAGTGCCCATCTCAGAATGAAGTTTGGATACATGCTATAACATGGAGGAACCTTGAAGTCAGCATTCTAAGTGAAATAAGTCAGACACAAAAGAAACAGTACTGTATCATTTCCCTTACATGAGGTACCTAGCCGAGTCAAGTTCAAATTCACAGAAAGTAGTTTTGTGTTCAGCCAACAGAGGGGGAGTGGGGAGCTGTTTTTGAATGGGTACAGAGTTCCAGTGCAGGGTTAAGACGAAGTTCTGGGGATGGCTGCTGGTGCTGGCTGCACATGCATGCGCTTAATCCCAATAGCTAAAATGTTTTAGGTTATATATATTTTATCACAACAAAAAATGAACCCCATACCAGACTGGTACACCTGCCATATCTCAGTGCCAGTGGCAACAGGTCTTGGGAGAGAGAAGGTGAACTTCCTTCAGGATGGAGAGCTTACTCGAACACTTCCAGATACGAGGTCAGTGTACAATACTGGTAACAACAAGCTGCAATAGACGGATATCTGACGGTCAGATGTGTGGCCTGGCAAGACGCAGCTTGGCCTGGGTTAGGTTCTGGCTTTAGCTACAATTCTGGCTTCCTGCTGCTGAGGCCCCTGTGGTGATGGCACAAATTGCTGGGTCCCTGGCACACACATGGGAGAGCTGGACTGAGTCCCTGGCTCCCTCGTAGGAGCAAACCAGAGAATGGGCGCTGTCTCTCTGCCTCTCAATTTTTTTGAGATTTTTTTTTTTTATTGAAAGAGTTAGGGAGATACAAAGAGATCTGTCTGCTGGTTTACTTCTGCAACAGCCAAAGCTGGGCCAGGCCAAAGCTGGGAGCTTCTTCCGGGTCTCCCACACAGGTGCAGGCACCCAAGCACTTGTGTCATCTTCCATTGATTGCCCAGGCACATTGGCAGAGCGCTGGATCAAAGCAGAGCAGCTGGGACTCAACAGGTGCCCATATGGGATGCCGGTGCTGCAGATGGTGGCTTAACCCGCTAAGCAATGATGCTGGCCCCAGGGTTTTTTTTTTTTTTTTTTTAAAGGAAGAAGTTAAAACACTGTTATTTTTAAAAGAATTTTAAAATATTTCATCCAAGCTCACTCTTCCTTAAGATGTAGATAGGCAAAAGAAAACACAGCTCCTCTTTTAACAGTGGGAGAAATGGATAACGTTCCGAATCATTCCTGAGGCTCAAGTGAGAGCTGTGGCAAATCATCCATGCCAACTGAATCCCAAAAGGGGACAAACCCACCCACATGGAGAAGGGTTGAAAGCAGCAGGCCTTGCTAGGCTGAGCACAGAAGAAAAAGGTGGCCACCACAGGCGAAGGGGGGGAGACATGAGCTCGGGCAGAGCGTGGGTCAGTGGGAGTGTGCACAAGGGGGCACTCATCCACGCCTGTAGACTTAGTTCTGGGGTGAACCTGCGGTGCAGGGCAGGAGGCTGGAGCGTGCCCTAGCAGCACTGGCTTATATGAGGAGCAGCTGCTCCTGAGGACGGGTGTGAAACCCACCTGTTGCCCGGCACCCTTCTCTCCGATAAAGCGAAAGTCTTAAACTGCTGGAGAAGGGACGCCAAGCCTCGTGTTCATCAGGCAAACGTCAGCTCTGAAGCCACTCAGGAAATGGAGCTGTACCATAAGGTTCCTGCACGGCATGTGAAGTGGTGTGTGTTTCAAGATAGCCTGTGCCATTAAAGATGTACGTTGTGGGGGCTGGCGCTGTGGCTCAGCAGGTTAAGGCCACTGCCCACAGCACCAGAGTCCCATAGGGGTGCTGGTTTGAGTCCTGACTGCTCCGCTTCTATCCAGCTTCCTGCTGATGCATCTGGAAAAATAGCAGAGGATGGCCCAAGTCCTTGGCCTCCTGCACCCACTAAGAAATAAAGATGGAGTCAGAAAAAAATAAAAGGCAGCAAAATAGTGAGGAAGTAATCCAAAGAACAGATGGGGCAAAGAGAAAATAACCAACTGTATCATTAAATCTAACCATACTGCTAATTAATGAAGGCATCTAAACATGCCAATTAAACAATGATCGTTGAGTGAAAACTCCAACTATTTGCCATCAACAAGAAACCTTCTTCAAATATAATAATGGGGTGTGCACTTGGTGGAGCTGTTAAGATGATGCTTGGGACACATGCATCCCATAATAGAACCTGGATCTAAGTCCCAGCTCCATTTCCAACTCGAGCTTCCTGGTAATGTACACCCTGGGAGGCAAGAGGTGATGGCTCAAGTACCCTCACCCCTATTGGAGACCTGGATTGAGTTCCTGACTTTGGTTATTGTAGGCATCTGGGAAGTGAACCAGGAGACGGGAACTCTCTTCTCAATTAATAACTAAAAAAAAAAATGTATAAAGGCAGTTTACAAGTAGAAACAGGGACAAAGATATACTCCATAAACTTGAATCAAAAGAAGGCTGGAGTGGCAATGTTAATGCAGATGGAATAGACTTCAGAACAAGGGAAATAACTTCAGGATGAAGAGATACATTATATAATAAAGGGGTAAACTTCTTAAGAAATACAAATCATAAATATATACATATCCACTTTAAAGCTTCAAAACATATGAAGCAAAATTTGACACCCCCCCCCCCCGAAAAAAGTCAACACTTTAGTTGAAAAATTCAACACTTCTCTAATGGTACTGACAAAACAAATAGAAAATCGATAAGGCTACAGAAGGCCTTAACACCAGTATCAACCAACGTGATCTATTTGACATTTACAAAACACAGAAGACTCTACATTCAGTGAATATGAAACATTTTGGGACATGAAATAAGTCTTAAATTTAAAAGAACTAAAATAATACATTTTTTTTTCTGGCTAGAATGCAATTAAATTAGAAATCAACAGAAAAACATTTGGAAAATTAAGTATTCTTTAAACATTTATTTATTTGAAAGGCAGTTTGACAGAAAGAGAGAGAGGTCTTCATCTGCTGGTTCACTCCCCAAATGGCCAAAACAGAGCTGTTCTGATTAGAAGCCAGAAGCTGGAGCTAAAAGCTTCCTCTGAGTCTCCCATGTGGATATAGGGACCCAAGGACTTGGGCATCCTCTACTGCTTTTCCAGGCCATAGCAGAGAGCTGGATCAGAAGTAGAGCAGCCAGGACTTGCATGTGTATGGGATGCCAGCACTGTAGGTGGTGGCTTTACCTGCTATGCTACAGCACAGGCCCCAAATCTAAATATTTTTAATCTAAATAAGATACTTCTAAGTAATCCATGCACAAAAAAAAAAAAAAAATTAAGGAAATAAGAAAATATTTTAAACACATCAAAAAACTAACAAATCAAAATTTATGGTATGTAGATAAAGCAGAAAGCAAATTAAACTCAAAAAAGCAAAAGGAAACAAATGAGGTAAAATCAGCTAAATCTAAATACAAAAGAGAAAAAAATTAATGGAGTTAACAGCTAATTCTTTGAAAAAAAAAATCAATAAATTGATGAACTTCTAACCAAATAAATAAAGACAAAACCATAAATTACCAATGGGAATGAACAAGGAAACATCACTACAGATCCTAAGATATTAAGTAGATAATAAATGATAATTTAGATAAAATGGACAAATTCCTTGAGACACAAACTGCCAAACCTCAATCCAGAAGAAACAGATAACCAGAACAGCCTTATGAGTATATATAAAAGAAACTGAGTTTAAAAGAAAGAATATCTTAGGACTATAGAGCTTCATGTGAGAATTCTAATACTCAGAGAAATCATCTACACATACTCTTCTAGAAAATGGAAGAGGCTATCGTTCCAACATATCTTTATAAGGCCTTCATTATTCTGATAACAAAACCAAAAATAATACAAGAAAATTATCTCTCATGTATACAAGATATACAAAAAGGATCGTTAGCAACTTGAATTTGAGTGATGCAAAGTTGCTTCAATGTTTGAAAAGGAACCCCTAAGATTTACCATATAAATAATGATGAAAAACTATATGACCTTACCTCCACTGATGGAAAAAAGCATTTAATAGGCAAATTCAGCATAAAAACTCAAACTAAGAAGGGAACTTCAATCTGATAAAAGGCATTCATGGAAAACCTATCATTCTTAGTGGCCCAAGACTGACAGTGCCTTGTCTTTTTCATTTTCCCCAGAAAAACCTTTTATTTAAGGAATACAAACTTCATCTCATAAATACAGCTTTAGGAACATAGTGTTTCTTCCTACTATATCCACCCTCCCACCCCTCTTCCTCCTCCCTCTCCTATTCCTAGTCTTATTTTTTACTAAAATCTATTTTCAATTAGTTGATTCATTAGTGAAAGGGACCCTTTTGAAAAATGTCTATTTAAATTCTTTGCCCATTTCTTCACTGGGTTATTTTGTTGTTGAGTTTCTTTATATAATATATTCTGGTTATTAATCCTTTATCAGTTGCATGGTTTGCAAATAATTTCTCCCATTCTGTTGCTTGCCTCTTCACTTTGAGTGTTTCTTTTGCAGTACAGAAGCTTCTCAATTTGATGTAATCCCATTTGTTAACTTTGGCTTTGATTGCCTGTGCCTCTGGGTTTTTTTTCCCCAAGAAGTCTTTGCCTGTGCCACTGTCTACCAAGGTTTCCCCAGTGTTCTCTAAAAATTTGATGGTGTTGGGTCATAGATTAAGTTCTTTAATCCATGTCTAGTGGGTTTTTGTGTAAGGTGTAAGGTAGGGGTCTTGCTTCATAATTCTGCATGTGGAGATCCAGTTTTCCCAGCACCGTGTTGAAGAAACTGTCCTTGCTCCAGGAATTGGTTTTAGTTCCTTTGTTAAATATAAGTTGGTTGTAGATGCATGGATTGATTTCTGGCATTTCTGTTCTATTCTATTGATCTATCCATCTGTTTTTGTACCAGTACCAGGCTATTTTGATTATAACTGCCCTGTAGTATGTCTTGAAATCTGTTATTGTGATGCTTTCAGACTTGTTTTTGTTTTATAAGATTGCTTTAGCTATTTGGCTTCTCTCGTATTTCCATATGAATTTCAACATCATTTTTTCTATACCTGAGAAGAATATCCTTTGTATTTTGATTGGTATCACATTGAATTTTAAGTTGATTTTTGGAAGTATCAACATTTTAATGATATTGACTCTTCCAATCCATGAACATGGAGGATCTTTCCATTTCTTTGTATCTTATTTCTTTCATTAATGTTTTATAATTCTTATCATACAGATCTTTGACATTCTTCGTTAAATTTATTCTAAGGTATTTGACTTTTTCTTTCTTTTTTTTGTAGCTATTGTGAATGGGATTGAACTTAGAAGGTCTTTCTCAGCTGTGGCAATGTCTCTGTATATAAAGACTGTTGACATCTGTGTATTGATTTTATATCCTGCTACTTTACTAAACTCTTCTAAGAATTGCAATAGTCTCTTAGTGGAATCTTTTGGATGCCCTATATGTAGAATCATGTCATCTTCAAATAGGGATAGTTTGACTTCCTCCTTCCCAATTTGTATCCCTTTGATTTCATTTTCTTTCTTAATGGCTCTAAAACCTCCAGGACTATATTGAATAGCAATAGCGAGAGTGGGCATCCTTGTCTTGTTCTGGATATCAATTGGAATGCTTCCAACTTTTCCCCATTCAATAGGACACTGACCATGGGTTTGTCATAGATTGCCTTGATTGTGTTGAGGAATGTTGCTTCTATATCCAATTTGCTTAGTTTTCATCGTGAAAGGGTATTTTATGAGATGCTTTCTCTGCATCTATTGAGATAATCGTATGGCTTTTGTTCAGCAGTTAATGTGATGTATCATGTTGATTTGCAAATGTTGAACCATCCCTGCATACCAGGGATAAATCCCACTTAATCTGGGTGGGTGATCTTTCTGACGTGTTGGATTCAAATGGCTAGAATTTTGTTGAGGAATTTTGTGTCTGTTCATCAGGGAAATTGGTCTGTAATTCTCTTTCTCTGTTGCATCTTTTTCAGGTTTGCGATTAAGGTGATACTGGCTTCACAGAAAGAATTTGGGAGGATTCCCTCCCTTTCAATTGTTTTGAATAGCTTGAGAAGAATTGGAATTAATTCTTTAAATGTTTGGTAGAATTCTGAAGCCATCCAAGTCCTGGACTTTTTTTTTATTGGGAGGGCCTTTATTTCTGATTCAATTTCTGTCTTGGTTATGGGTCTGCTTAGGTTTTCTTTGTCTTCATGGCTCAATTTAGGTAGGTTGTTTGTGTCCAGGAATCTATTTCCTCTAGGTTTCCCAGTTTGTTGGCATACAGCTCTTTGTAGTAATTTCTGGTGATTCTTTTTATTTCTGTGGTATCTGTAGTTAGATTTCTTCTTTCATCTCTAATTTTAATTAATTTGGATATTCTCCTTTTTTGGCTAGTAGAGCCAATGGTGTGTCAATTTTATTAAAAAAAAAAAAAGCTCTTAATTTTGCTGGTCTTTTGCTTTTTGTTTCAATTTTGCATATTTTTTCTCTAATTTTAATTATTTTCTCTTAGTTCTGGGTTTGGTTTGCTGTTTTTCTATATCATTGAGGTGCATTGATAGCTCATTTATTTGATGTCTTCCCAATTCTTTTATGTAGGCACCAATTGCTATAAACTTTCCTCTTACCACTGCTTTTACTGTATCCCGTAAGTTTTGATATGCTGTATTGTCATCTTTGTTTTCAGAAATTTTTTGATTTCTCCAATGACCCACTGTTCATTCAGGAGCATGTTGTTCAGTCTCTGTGTGTTTGCATATGCTCTAGAGATTTCCAAGTTGCTGATTTCCAGCTTCATTGCATTGTGGTCCTAGAAGAAGCATGGTATGATTTGTTTTTTGAATTTGCTGAGACTTGCTTTATGGTCAATCCTAGAGAAAGTTTCATGCACTAGTGAGAAGAATGTGTATTCAGCAATTGTAGGATGAAAAGTTCTGTAGATATATATTAGATCCATTTCGTCTATAGTGTCAATTAATTGTTTCTTTGCTGATTTTTCTGTCTGGTTGATCTGTCCATTGCTGAAAGTGGGGTATTGATGTTTCCCATTACTTTTGTATTTGAGTCTATGTCTCCTTTTAGATCCCTTAACGTTTCCTTTAAATAGTTAAATAGCCAGGTGCCCTGTAATTAGGTGCATATACATTTAGAATAGTTACATCTTCCTGTTGAATTGATCCCTTAATCATTACATAGTACCCTTCTTTGTCTCTTAACAGCTTTTGTGTTAAAAGCTGTCTATTTTGTTTCATATTAGGATGACTATACCAGCTCTTTTTTAGTTTCTGTTAAAATGGAATATCTTATTCCATTATTTCACTTTCAGTCTGCATGCATCTTTATTGGTGAGGTGTGTTTCTTTTAAGCAGCAAATAGATGGGTTTTGTTTTTTAATCCAGTCAGTCTGTGTCTTTTAACTGAGGTGTTGAGGTCATTTACATTCAAGGTGACTATTGATAAGTAATGACTTTGCCCTCCCACTTTTCAATACATATTCCTGAAAGGCCACAAAACATACCAAACTCTGGAGTAAGGGAAAGGGTTTATTGTCAGGTTGGGGGGAACCTGACAGGCTGCCTCCCTATGCATGAGAACAGCAGCCTGAATTGGGAGAACAGGTCTCACATAGCTTTGCAGAGGTAGGGAAGTGGGAGCAGCGAATCCCTTTAGTGTGGGAGTGGCACTGATGCTTGTGGTTGGGCCATTTGGTCACCTGACTTCTAATAAGCCAGGCTGGGTTTAGGATGAATGCTTATTGTACAAAATGGCAATGTGGCCAGACCCCAGGATCGTGCTCCAGATAAGACTCTACCATTTTACTAACAATTCTTATTTTTACTTTGGATTTCTTTTGTACATTTACTGGGATTTTGTGCCTTCACCTTCTTTTGCAGTGATGACCATGTTTCTGTGTTTCTGTGTGTAGTACATTCCTAAGCATCTTTTGTAAGGTTGGACAGTGGCAACAAATTCTTTCAATTTGTTATGAAAAGTTGTTATTTCACCTTCACTCATAAATGAGAGCTTTGCAGGGTACAGTATTCTAGGTTGACAGTTTTTTTCTCGTAAGACTTGGAATATATCTTGCCATTCTCTCCTAGCCTGTAGGGTTTCTGATGAGAAGTCTGCTGGGAGTCTAATTGGAGATTCTCTGAAAGTAATCTGGCATTTCTCTCATGCACATTTTAAATCTTTTCTTTGTTTTACTGTGGAGAGTTTGACTACAATGTGTTTTGGTGAAGATCTTTTCTGGTCATGTCTATTAGGAGTTCTATGTGATTCCTGTCCCTTTATTTCTCCAAATTAGGTAAATTTTCTGTTATTATTTCACTAAAAAAAGCCTACTAATCCTTTCTTTTTTTAATTTTTATTTTTATTTTTATTTTTGACAGGCAGAGTGGACAGTGAGAGAGAGACAGAGATAAAGGTCTTCCTTTTGCCGTTGGTTCACCCTCCAATGGCCGCCGCAGTAGGCGCGCTGCGGCCGGCACACCACGCTGATCCGATGGCAGGAGCCAGGTGCTTCTCCTGGTCTCCCATGGGGTGCAGGGCCCAAGGACTTGGGCCATCCTCCACTGCACTCCCTGGCCACAGCAGAGAGCTGGCCTGGAAGAGGGGCAACCGGGACAGGATCGGTGCCCCGACCGGGACTAGATCCTGGTGTGCTGGCGCCGCAAGGCGGAGGATTAGCCTAGTGAGCCGCAGCGCCGGCCCTAATCCTTTCTATTTTCATACCTTTAGGATCTCCTAGAACCCATATGTTGGGTCGTTTGATAGTATCCTGTAGATCTCCAACAGCATTTTTTAGTTTTCTAATTTCTTCATTTTTTTGTCTGACTGTATAATTTCCTGCAATTTATCTTCTAAGTCAGATACTTTCTTCTGCTTCACCCATTCTGTTATTAAGACGTTCCACTGCATTTTTTATTCTATTGAATTCTTCATTTCCAAGATTTGATTTTGATTTAAGATTTCAATTTCATGGATGAAACTTTTTCATGTCATGTATGGATTTCATTTGTTCATTTGCTTCTGAATACTTTAATCCAATGATCAATTTTTTAAATTCCATTTCTGGCATTTCTTCAATCTCTTCATCTGTATAATCCAGTATTGAAGTGTTGTATTCTTTTTGGAGTGTCATGTTGTCTTCCTTATTCCTGTTGCTTGAATTGCTGCATTATTATTTGGCATTTGTGGAGATACTTGATATTTTCTTTTTTTTTTTTTTTTTTTTTTTCCCCTATGATGGCTTTTATCTTTGGACCATGCACCTGTGGATGAGTGGAGTGTCTGCTTTTTCAGTGCATATCTAGAGGTGCATGGTGGGTGTGGCCAGGGAGCTCTGATCAGTGCTTCATGATGAAGGGAGTGTCCTAGTTGACACCTAGGTTGGCTGAGTTAAATTTTTTTTTAAATCAGAGTAGAGGTTTGTTCAGCTCTGTTGGTGTAAGCTCACCTCCCCTCCTCAAAGGAGACCAGTGCTTGGGTGCTAGCCGCAGTAGGTATAATATTCATCCACAATGCCACAAGGACCACACAAAGAATCTGTGCAGATTCCACAGCAATGACCTTCACCTGGTTATCTTGGAGCCCTGATCGTGTGGAGCCTCCCATAGTGATGCCCAAAGTCCCAGCCACACCCTGAGCCCTCCCACACAGCCACAGTGATTTCACAGTCCTGGCACACAAGCCTCCCACGGTCATGAGCACCCAGCCCGGGTTCACCCTGCCAGACTCAGGTGTCTCTGCTTGGCTGGTTGCTGGGCACAGATATGAGGTAGCATAGCTGTTACATATGTTCAAAATGGCACATACTCTCTATTGGACGGTTACAAGATGCCAGTTACAGGGTGGTCAGGAAGAGAAAAATGAGCACCCCCCTTTTTTCTCCTGTGGTTTGGCAGGTACACTGTCCCCCACAGGGCTCAAAGCCAGAGTCCCACCAGGCTCCTCCCACAGCTTTATTGCCAGGGGCTTGGCCTGCTGCAGACTGCTCTCACTTCACCCCAGAGCTGGTGTTGAGGTTCTCGGCTGCTGGGGTCCTGTCCATACCCTCCTCTTGGGTTCACGGTGTCCTTCTAATCTGTGTGAAGTTTCCTTTGCCATTTTCCCCCTAACTCTGCCCTGAGACTACAATATCTCCACTTTTTAAAACTATATTCTCAGGGCTGGTGCTGTGGCACAGCGGGTTAAAGCCCTGGCCTGAAGCGCCAGCATCCCATATGGGTGCCATTTCTAGTCCCGGCTGCTCCTCTTCCAATCCAGCTCTCTGCTATGGCCTGGGAAAGCAGTGGAAGATGGCCCAAGTCCTTGGGCCCCTGTGCCCATGTGGGTGACCCAGAGGAAGCTCCTGGGTTCGGATCAGCACAGCTCTGGCCATTGCGGCCATCTGGGGAGTGAACCAGCGGGTGGAAGACCTCTCTCTCTGTCTCTACCTCTGTCTTCAAATAAACAAATCTTTTAAAAAAACCTATATTCTCCTAGACTATAGCAGTAAACTCCCTCCCTATTCTGCCACCTTCCAGTTTCAACATTGTCTTCTCTTTAAGATGGAATAAAACAAGGTTGCATACTTACCACTTAGAAACATTGTGCTGGAGGGCCTACCCAGTGCAATAAGGGAACAAAAGGAAACCAAAGGCATATAGACTGGGAAAACAACAACAACAAAAAACTGTTTCTCATGGCCATGATCATCTATACAGGTATTCAAATACTTCTTCATCAATATTCATAGCAGCACTATCTACAATAGTCAAAATGTGGAAACCATCTAAATGCCCACTGACAAAATGATAACCAGATACTGGAGTATCACTGTTAAGTACTGATAGATGCTACACACACTCTCTAACTCTATCTTTTAAATAAAATAAATTCTTTGGGGGAAAAAAAAGACACAGAAAGCCACATATGATGATTCTTATACATGAAATATGGAGTGGACATGGGAATAGGGAATGGAGAGGCAGAGGCAGAGATATATTTCAGCCACTGGTTCACTACTCAAATGGCCGTCAACACCAGGGCCGAGCCATCCTCCATTGCCTTTCCAGGTGTACCAGCAGAGAGCTGGACCAGATGCGGAACAGCTGGGACCTGAACCGGTTCCCATGAGATGGGGTGGCAGCTTCTCCGCTATGCCACAGCACTAGTCCCAGGAGTGATGTTTTAACAGATGCAAATGTTCTACAGTGATGAAAAAGATTTGAAACAAGGCAGTTGGCCGGCACCGTGGCTCAATAGGCTAATCCTCCACCTGCGGCGCCGGCACACTGGGTTCTAGTCCCAGTGGGGGCGCTGGATTCTGTCCCAGTTGCCCCTCTTCCAGGCCAGCTCTCTGCTATGGCCCGGGAAGGCAATGGAGGATGGCCCAAGTGCTTGGGCCCTGCACCCGCATGGGAGACCAGGAGGAAGCACCTGGCTTCTGGCTTCGGATCGGCGCAGTGCACCGGCTGCAGCGGCCATTGGGGGGTGAACCAACGGCAAAAGGAAGACCTTTCTCTCTGTCTCACTCTCTCTCACTGTCCACTCTGCCTGTCAAAAAATAATAGGAAACAAGGTGGTGACTATACAATACTCTACTAAATTGTACAGTTAGATCTCCAACTATTCATCAAAGTGGGTATTATGAAAACTGCAGATTTCAAAACTTATTTGATGCAAATATCTTCAAATTCAAAATTTCCATAAATATTTTGAAGCACCCTTGTATGGTATGTGAATTTCACTAGTCAAAAAAAAAAAAAATTCTAGGTCCATCCAACAAAATGCTATGCATTCATAAAAATGCAGCTCTTTGTACTGATACAGGAAGATCACCAAAATGTTTTTAAGTGAAAAGAAGTTGTACAGAATATGAGGTAGGAAAGAATTTATAGGTATGTATTGATTTCCTTGGGTAGGCCTTACACATAAAACTGACAGTGCTTTGGGTAGTGGGGTGGGGGTAGGGAGCTCTCTTTTATACAAGCTTTTTAAGATTTATTTAGCTGAAAGGGAGAGTTAGAAGATCTTCCATCCACTAGTTTACTTTCCAAAAGGCAACAGCCAGGCCAAAGCTAGGAGCCTTAAGTTCATCTGGGTCTCCCCATTTCAGTGCAGGGGCCTAAAGACTTGAGCCATCAGCTGCTTTCCCAGGCACATCAGACAGGATTTGAACAACACCAAACATGATGCCAGCATCCCAGGTGGCATTTTTAAAAAAATATATATGTATGTATGTATTTGAAAGGCAATTAGAGATGAGGGAGAGACATCTTCTATCTGCTGCTTCACTCCCCAAATGACTGCAGTGGCCGGAGTTGGGCCAGGCCAAAGCCAGGAGCCAGGAACTTCTGGGTCTCCTATGTGGGTGTAAGGGCCCAAGGACTTAGGTCGGTCTTCCCTGCTTTCTCGGGTACATCAGCAGGGAGCTGGATTGGAAGTGAAGCAGCTGGGACCCAAACCAGCGCCCATGTGGGCAGTGCTGCAGGCAGCAGCTTTACCCGCTATGCCACAGTGCCAGCACCCCCAGGTGGCGTCTTACCATGTGCCACAACGCCACCCCTCTTTTTTTTAAAGATTTATTTATTTGAAAGGCAGAGAGACAGAGATGTACCATTTCATTCTGAACCAGAAAAGTGTTACTAAAAAAATAAACAGGAAAAATAAATTTATATACAAAAGAATCAAACTAGGAAAACAATTGTGAAAAACAGGAAGAAACAAACCTCGTTCTTCCACGCAGCAAGACATACTTCAATGCTAACATAATTGGAACAGTGTGACAATAGTGCAGGTACAGACAAAAAATGAAGATGAATCAGAAGAGAGCCCAGGAACAGATGTGCACTTATAAGTTACATTTATAAATGTGAGTACATATGTATACACATGTATACAGGGAAGTACTAGTCTATAAATGGTATGGGAATAATTTTAATTCCTACAGAAAAGTTAAGTAATATCAAACTCTTAACCAAAAATATGTTCATATATTTAAGGTATATTTGAAACCTAAACGCAAAGTCCAGCGCTTTAAAACCTGACACCGGGCGGTGATGGCCCCTGCTGATCGCCATGGTGCTGGGAAGCAGGCCTGCCTTGCCACCCTCACATGCATCCACATCTGACTCCGAGGGCTGGGAAAAACTTCTTCGTGGAAAGCACAAACCACAGAAGTTTAATACATTTAAAGCAAAAACTTTTACACAACAAAAGCCACCATAACCAAAGGAAAAGACAATCCTAATGAGGCACTAGTTATTTATGAAGCACATGGCCGCCAAAACAGTAGTGGCCAGAATATTTAAAGTCCTTTTTTTTTTTTTAAGATGTATTTGAGGTGGCCGGTGCTGTGGCGCAGTGGGTTAACGCCCTGGCCAACAGTGCCAGCATCCCATATGGGTGCCGGTTTGAGACCCGGATGCTCCACTTCCCATCCAGCTCTCTATGGCCTGGGAGAGCAGTAGAAGATGGCCCAAATCCTTGGGCCCCTGCACCCCTGTGGGAGGCCCAAAAGAAGCTCCTGGCTCCTGGCTTCAGATTGGTGCAGCTCCGGCCGTTGCGGCCAATTGGGGAGTGAACCAGCGGATGGAAGACCTCTCTCTCTCTCTCTCTTCTCTCTGTGTAACTCTTTCAAATAAATACATTAAAAAAAATGTTATTTATTTGAAAGGTTGAGAGAGAGGGAGAGGGAAAGGGGTCTTCCATCTGCTGGTTCACTCCCTAGGTGACCAAAATGGCCAGAGCTGTGCCAATCTGAAGGCAGGAGCCAGGAGCCTCCTCTGGGCCTTCCACGCAGGTGCAGGGGTCCAAGAACTTGGGCCATCTTCTACTGCTCTCCCAGGCCATGGCAGAGAGCTTGATGGGAAGCGGAGCAGCCAGGACTCGAACTGGCACCCATAATGGGATGCCCACACTGCAGGCAGTGGCCTTACACCACAGCGCCGGCCCCTAAAGTCCTCTTATATAAATTGAAAAAAAAAAAAAAAAGACAGAATAACAGACAAAGAATGAAAACATGCAACACTGAGGCATAAAATAAACAATCTTTGAAGAGCCATTCTGCATTATTTAGAATAGCTGAGGATCCCCACAGCTTATGACTTAATAATTCTACTTTGAAATATATAGAGAAAGCCTTGCAACACACAAGAATGCTTTAACAGTAGAAATCCTTGAAAAACTTTCAAGTGTGCAACAATCAAATGACACTGAGATACAGAATAACTGTATGATGGAGTACTGCTGTATAGATCTGATCATCAAAAATGCAGACCAGGAAAAACCTGTCATCATTTCATATAAAATTCTGAGGTATTCTGCAGAAAAATACAAACTGCTTTTTCTAGCAACATATATTTGTTGTAAAAATTCATACAGAAATCACAAGCATCAAAATTGAGAAAATTATCTTTGGGAGGAAGCCAGGGGCACGGTGGTCAGGAAGATACGCAGGGCTCTGAATCTTTCCTTAACACTGCACCGGGACAGGCTCTGAAGCACAAAACCCCACATGGCCAATGTAGTCACGCAGGTGGTGGGTGCCAAGCACCCATGCTGTGTCCTCTGCTCTTCTGTGTGTTCAAATTATATCAAAATTGACAATTGGAAAAAAGACCAGGAGTATACCCCCAAAATGGTAACTATTATCACTTAGTGGCAGGATTATAATTTTATTCTTTCACTTATGGTCTAAATTTCTACATATGTGTATAGTTTTGTAATGGAGAAAGCTAACTGAAGTTATGTATTTTTTTAAAGATTGATTTTATTTGAAAGGTCAAGTTATAGGGAGAGGCAGAGAGGGAGGGGGAGTCTCCCATCTGCTGGTTCACTTCCCAAGTGACGGCAGTGACTAAGCCAGGAGCCTTTTCCAGGTCCCTCATGTGGGTGCAGGGGCCTAAGGACTCAGGCCATCCTCTACTGCTTTCCCAAGTGCATTAGCAGGGAACGGAATCCAAAGTGCAGCAACTCGGACTTGAACTGGTGCCCACATGGGATGCTGGCGCTGCAGGCCAGGGCTTTAACCTGCTATGCCACAGCGCCAGCCTCAAAGTTATATATTTTATAACTCACCTGGTAAAGGCAGCCTGCTAAGTGTCCACTAGAATCCACTTTTTTTCCCACAGCAGACTCTGGCCCGAGTCTTTGCTGGACACTTGACTAATTGCCCAGCCAGAGATACTGCAGCTGGATGAAGGCAGATAACTAAGTACTTGCTGAAGGAATAATGGAATTTCCCCCTTCCAGCTGGGTATGCATCTCCCACCCCCTGCACAAGTAGAAATGGGGACTGTGATACCAGCAAGGCACCTTCTAACCACGCACACAGACAACACCCCTCAGAATGGCAGAGCTTCATGAGGTGCTGGAGCCCACCAGACCTGCCTGTTGCTTCCTTTGGCCTGTGCATGAAGCAAACGATCTTATTTCAATCTGTTTTTACCTCTGTTCCCAGATCATCCAGAATACTAATGATGTCAGGAAAGATCTGTTAAGTGCTAGTGCTATTATTTTCCACCTCTTCTATTGAAGACATATAAGAATGAAGAGCTATCAATTTAAAAAAGTAAAAAATAAAAGGACAGTCTGAGCTTATATTAAAATTCAGTCCGTGATGGATCTGGCATTGTGGTAAAGCCCTCACTTGGGACACAAGGGAGCTAGTTGGAGTCCTGGCTAATCCATTTCTGATCTAGCTTCCTGCTACTGAACCCAGAAGGCATCAGATGATGCCAAAGTACTTGAGCTCCTGCCACCCTCAAGGGAGACCCAGATGGAGTTCCTGGCCTCTTGAGTTTGGCCTGGCCCAGTCCTGGCTATTGCAGGGTTATGGGGAGTAAGCCAGTAAATGGAAGCTCCCTAACACTTTGCCTTGCAAATAAATAAATGAAAAAAATAACAAGTCACTAAACCATGAACCGATAAGTTAAATGGAATATCTCAATGTAAATGGTAATGATTACATTCTTACAGAATGAAGGTATAAAATTAGCCAAAAAAAAAAAAACAAAACAAAACAAAAACAACAACAACAACAACAACAAAACAGAAGATTAGGATTTACTTTGTATCAAGAAAATATAAAACTACAAGTTTTTTTTTTTTTTTTTTTCTTTTTGACAGACAGAGTGGACAGTGAGAGAGACAGAGAGAAAGGTCTTCCTTTTGCCATTGGTTCACCCTCCAATGGCCGCCACGGTAGGTGCGCTGTGGCTGGCACACTGCGCTGATCCAAAGGCAGGAGCCAGGTGCTTCCTCCTGGTCTCCCATGGGGTGCAGGGCCCAAGCACTTGGGCCATCCTCCACTGTACTCCCTGGCCACAGCAGAGAGCTGGCCTGGAAGAGGAGCAACCAGGACAGAATCCAGCGCCCCGACCAGGACTAGAACCCGGTGTGCCGGCGCCGCAAGGTGGAGGATTAGCCTAGTGAGCCGCGGCGCCGGCTTATAGTAAGTTTTTAAAAGGTCTACTTATTTGAAAGGCAGAATGACAGAGGAAGTGACAGAGAAAGCTCTTCCATCTGCTGGTTCACTTCCTAAAAGGCCATGACAGTTGGAGTTATGCCAGGATGAAGTCAAGAGCCAGGACCTCCAACCAGATGGTCTACCCTGTGGGTATAGAGGCCCAAGTACTTGGGTCATCATCCGTTGCCTTCCCAAGTGCAGCAGCATGAACTTGAACTGGCACGGATATGGGATGTGGGATGCCAATGACGCAGGCTGACCAGCTCCACTGCTGGGCCCCAACTCTGGCCCCAACACTACAGTAATTTAAAGTGCAACATTAGCATATAAATGGACAGAACCAGACTTGGAAATAAGCAAAATTAAAAAAGGTAATAAAACTAATAACTTAAAATGTGTGACCAAATTCACACAAGTCTACACCCACCTCATAAACTAACGTAATTAATGGAGTATTAGTACACTGGGAGAACATACATACATACATAAATATGAATATGATAGATGACTAGTATAGAACTGCAGGTTTTTTTCAGATTTACTTATTTGAAAGAGTTCCAGAGAGACAAAGATCTTCCATCCACTGTACTCTCCAAATGGCCTCAACAGCTGTGGCTGGGCTGGCCAAAGCCAGCAGCTAAGTGCTTCAACCATGTCTCTAACACGGGTGCAGGGACCCAAGGACTTGGGCCATCTTCTGCTGCTTTCCTAGGCGCACCAGCAAGCAGCTGGATGGGGAATAGAGCATCAATAACTTGGACCAGTGCCCCTATGGGAATGCTGGCGTTACAGGTGGTGGCTTAACACTTTGTGCCACAATGCCCACCCCAAAACTGCATTTTAAAAAAGCTAACCATATAAAAATTTCCCAACTGAAAAGTGGGTTAAGGACATCAACAGGCCATTTTCAGGACAGACAATAACAAATGACTAATAAAAATAGATGATCAGAGAAGGGTGTTATAGCATGGTTGGTTAGGCTACCACCCCAACACCTGCATCCCAGAGGAAGTGCTGGTTTGAGTACCAGCCACTCCATGCTAACATGACTACATGGGTCCTTGCCACCTACGTGGGAGACCTTGTCTATCCTGCTCCTGGCCTTTCAAATAATGTTTTGGGGCCAGCCTTGTTTTATAGTATATAAAGCTTTCACCTGCAACACTAGCATCCCATATGGGTGCTGCTCTGGTTTGTGTGCAGGCTGTTCTATTTCCAATCCAGCTCCTTGCCTATAGCCTGGGCAGAGCAGCAAAAGATGGCCCAAGTACTTGGGTCCCTGCCACTCACATGGGAGAACGGGATAAAGCTCCAGGCTTCAGTCTGGCCCAACCCTGGTTGTGTGTAGGGAGTGAACCTCTCTCTTTCCCTCCCCCTCTCTCTGTAACTCTTTCATAATACATTTTTGTAAAGAAAAACAATGTAGAAGAATGAAACTGATTATTTATAGCCCTTCTTTATATTCCTGGGAACAGTAGTCTACTTTTTACTTGAACACTATGGTTACTGGTACATTAAGCCTGTGGGTATGAAGTAAATGGAAAGTATGTTATTGCAAAAATTGAGAGAAAAAAGGGAGAGGGGAACTCAGGAAGGAAAGTGTGGTTATCTTCTCTATCTATGAAATATGTTAAATCTGCTGTATGAATAAAAATTTTAAAAAGATGCTTAATCTTATTACTAGTTATTAAGGAAACACCTTACAGTAAAATTTCAGTTTTTCATTCATCAGACAGACCAAAATAATATCTGCTGGTAGGGGTGGAAATTAGTTCAGCTATCCTTGGGTACAATTTGGCAGTACCTATTAAAGAAGAAGAGATGATTCAGTGTCCACCTCTCAGTATCCACTCTTGGAAAAATTCACACAGGTTTGCAGGGAGGTGTGTTAAGAGGAACATGGAATATAATAACCAAAATGTTGGAAGGAACCTAAATGTTCAACAGAAAATTAGCCAAAGAGACATTCAATGGAAGAACACATAGCAGATTAAAGGAACACAATAGATCAACACTTCTTAACAGGAAAAGTTCTCAAAAACATAGCCTGGACTTTAGAAAACTGACTAAATGTTTACCTTCTGAAAAACATCCTCACATTTTGATATTCTGTCATGCCTCAAAGGAATGTCACCTTCAACTGGACATATTTAAATTAATGACCTTGGAAAAGTATAAAAATTGTTATTGTATAGGGGCCGGCACTGTGGCACATCAGGTTAACGCCCTGGCCTAAAGCGCCAGCATTCCATATGGGCGCTGGTCCCAGCTGCTCCTCTTCCAATCCAGCTCTCTACTATGGCCTGGGATAGCAGTAGAAGATGGCCCAAGTCCTTGGGCCCCTGCACCCATGTGGGAGACCCAAAAGAAGCTCCTGGCTTCGGATTGGCGCAGCTCCAGCAGTTGTGGCCATCTGGGGAGTGTACCAGCGGATGGAAGACCTTTCTGTCTCTACTTCTCTCTGTAACTCTTTCAAATAAATAAGATATTTTTTTAAAAAATTGTTATTGTATAGATAAGCCATTAAGGAAAGAAAAAAAAAAGCATTTATAATCCAATTTGTACTTCACTCTTTCTGGAAATAAACTTATGAGTATTCAGTTTATCACAGGACTGAAATGAGCAATCAGACACAAGCCTGCAATACAGCTATAAGAAATGAGTTAACTGTTCCTGTCGATACTCCATGTTAGAGTACCTGAGTACAAATACCAGTGTCAATTCTGGTACAGTGACCCCACTTAGTTTCCTGGTCCTGAATTAAATTATAGTGTGCAAGTGGTATGCTCACTAATAACACCAAAGTACTGCTTCTGCCTTTCATTACAAATCAAGGAACATAATAAGCATTTGAAATATTTCAATAAATTCAAAGTAAGGTACTGAAGGACAACAAACCATTCAGTCTCATAATATTTTTTCGGTAACAAAGTTGAATCACAGGCAAGTACCTGTGACAACTTCAATACTGATTCAAACACATTTGGAAGTGTGAATGGAAATGACTTGTTCTATCACAAGTGGATACACAGACCCCCCTCCCCCCTTTTATGTTGCTGACTGAAGTGGTGAGCTGAGGAAAAAGCTGAGGCTAGAAGCAAAGACGGTTTTGGCTTTAGACTGTCCCAGTTAAGCCCCAAAGAATTATTAACAATCATTTGTTACAACTGGTTGCTTCTCTGTAAGACACAGGGTCAACACCAAGCAACAAGGTTTCCAACATGTGCTCACATCAACAGTTCTCCCTTTTGTCTCTTTAAAAGATTGGCTTTTTTATTTGAAAGGCAGAGTTACAGGGGGTGGGAGGAGATCTTCCATTCACCAGTTCACTCCCCAAATGGCCACAAAGGCTAGGGCTGGGCCAGGCTGAAGGCAGGAACCTAAAACTCGATCCAGGCAGGCTGCATGGTTCCTAGTACTTGGGCCATCTTCCACTGCCTTCCCAGGTGCATTAGCAGGGAGCTGGGACTCAAACAGGATGCTGGCATCGTGGTAGGAGGCTTAACCCACTGTGCCACAATGCCCACCCCTCCCTCCTCAACTGTTCTTGAGTCTGGCTTTATGGCACACCACCCAGCAGGAATACCAAAATGACCACCTCATTTCTCTCTCCAAATTTCAAGGGAAAAAAAATAAAAACCCTGCAAGCCAACTAGCATTTCAGTGGGCCACTTCTCGTTCCTGGCTCCCTAGCCCTCCCTGCCAGCCTGGCTGAGCGGTGGCCATGCCCCGGGAGAGACTGAGACGGACCGTCTCTGCACTTCAACAGGTGCACTCCGCCCGTGGTGGTGCAGGCCATTTTATGACCCAGTCATCTGCAGTAAACAAAGTCAGTGCTTTCATCTGCATCAAGAATTCTGGAAAATTTTAAATCTATTTTAACTCACAGCAAAAACCAGATAAACAGAATATCCCCCCCACCAACTGATTCCTTTTCAAATCGCTACAGATCTGATGTGCTGTGTAAAAACCAAACCAGACAAATAAAACAATCCCACAACAGATGATTTAAAACATTTCTTCTTACCCTACCTAAACGATGAAGTACTGTACCAGTGCTTCAGAGAGTAACTATATTAATGAAACATCAACAAGTTACAGATAAACATTTTAATTGATTAAATATATTATTTTCAAGATCTTTTTGAAATCGCACTTGTACTGTACTAATCAACAGCCAAAGGCAATAAAAAAGTTTAAAACCAAAAATGTTCTGACATGAACACGTGACAGGTACTGCTGCTATGTAAAGTAACATATACTGCTCCCAAGAACAATGATATTTTTAGAAGATAATTCATCTTAACATGTGCAAGGACAAATTTGTAATCAAAGGCTGGAAGAAATATATATTATTAGTGCCTGCTTTTTAAAAGTTTATTTTACATTTTAAATACAGTATTTTTCTCATAAAAAAAAAAGCCAGGAAATGCCTAACTCTGTGGTTCCTATACCATATGTACATGAGAGCTGTCAGACAACCTAACAAATGTTTTGGATGTAACAGTGAGGACCCCTTTGATCTGGGACTACTTTTCAATCAAAATTAAACACAAAGTAAGCACTGCTAAGGAGAAAGTAATCCAGTTTCTGAACAACCAAAAGAAAACAGTTAGGTACATACAAAACCAGGTATTAAAAAATAGAAATAAATGCAGCACACAAACCCCAACAGCCCATTTGTAGTGAACTGTGTCTACTGCAGCTAATCAATGGAAACCCTCCTACTACAGGAAGTGACTTACGACTTAAAATTTTAAAAATTAAGTCTTTCAGTAATAACATAACATTAAGTATATACTGCCATCTTTGTCATTTTTCTATCTATACCACCCACCCTTCTCAATCTCTAGACTAGCCAATCATTTATACAAATTTGAGGCAATTAATCCGTATTTGTTTTCAGTAAGGAAAACAAAGATGCACCTCTTTCCATCAATGAAGACATAATATAGATTAAAGCTATAAAATTTAAACATGGGCATATGTACTTCCAATTCTACTAAGTAATTCCAAGCTGTAACCATGGAGGGTTAGTGCTTAAGTAGTAGTACAAATGGAAAGAGTGGGCCGCCTCTGGCAGTGATTTCCATTTTAGTGCAATGCTATTCCCCATACAATGAATTATATTTAAATATTTCTGTATTTTCTAATTCAGTAGGTGCCAATTTGAATTTATAAAGTCCTTAACTGTAAGCTTTGTGTAGCAAACATTTTCAATTTGAGATGCTGTCTAAAGACAAAACAAAAGTGAATTGTTTGCTCCTGGTAGTATGAAAACCAATGAAGAGACAAGGCCTGAGAGTCTGTGCAGGTTCCCCCAAGGAGAACATTTGAGGTGTTCCACATATCTTGATATTTCAATTATCTATGGGGTTGAACATCTGAGTTTAAGATTATCTTAGAAAATAATCCTCTGTAATATAACTCTAAATTAAAGTCACACCAAAGGCTGAAACAATCTGAGTTATTCAGAGCAAGATTAAATTGATGCAATTTTTTTCTCATCTGTGAGGTCTTCAGTATTTAAATTTTAAAAATGGTGACCTTCACTCAAAGCTGCACGTACAATTTCAAAGTCGAGGGTACTGTAACTACGGGCTCTCTTAAAACACATGGAGCAGGCAGCAAGGGACTAACCATCAGCCAGGTGGGGTCAACGATTTTGGAGACTTTAAACAGTTAATATGTAGCTCATGTAACTTCAGCATCCACTAGTGACTCTGTTGATCAGCACCTGAGGGCTGGAGGAGTCTGAGGAATCCCTTTGAACCCAAAGAGTTAATGCTAAAAGCGCCTTATGGAAATCCTCACTCCCAACAAGAGTTCACAAAGCATCAGACCAAAATCAATGGGATAAACATTGGCTCTAATGTTCCATCCACAAAAGTCAAGAAATTTCCAAATCAAATGCCATCTTCTGCCTAACCCTAGCCTCCAGACTCTGAAATAACATCTTTATCTAGTATAATAGACTCTGTAGTAAACCGCCTTTGACCTCCACAAGGAGTAGGAGTTGTCAAACTTGAGGAGATAGACTCCTCTCCCTGGATACTGGTGGCTGCCAGCATACACTTCCTCGTGACAGTCCCGTCGGTACACAGGCACAATCTCATCCAGCAGGGGCTTGGTGGCATTCTTTTTTGCTTTCTCTTCAGAAGTGACATTCTCTGTGAGGGAGAGTAGAGATGAGTCAATGAACAGATCCAGGAAAACCACATCTGCACCAATCAACTTTCTTGTCTTTGAAAAACTGATTATTAGGAATTCTTTCAAACCGTTCTACAACATATATGTATGTCAGCATGTAATAATTAAGCCAGGTGTTCCCTATCCCGCTGTGCTCTCACCACCGCTCGTATTTCTGAACCTCAGTTCCTTCCCTCTTTCGTATGCATTCCATTCCTAATTCTCGCTCCTCTGAGTAAGAACAAGGGAAATGTTGCTCTGATCCTCTCCTTCGCAACAACGAGAGTCCTCCTTGTCTTAGGAAGTAAAGTAACTTATGATGGCTCTTCCTTTCTGTGCTCTTAGTGTGACCAGAGAAGATCCAATGGCAAAAAATAAGCTCTGATTTTTAAATATTCCCAATAATAGTTCTATAAACTGTAATACAGTTAAGGGAAAAAATACCTTTAGAAATCTACAGGAAAGAAAAAAAATTATGAGCCAACTTAAAAGTCTCAGTGTAACATTAAATATAAACACCCTCAAATGGATCAAGGGAATACAAAGTGCAAAACTTTCAGGTTTAAAATATGGCAGGGTGGCATTCTGGTGCTGACACTAGTCAATGACCATTGTAAGGAGTTTCAGGAGATAAACCAACTATAATGTGGCATCCTGGAACATTAGATAAAAATTAAGAAAATCTTAGTTGTGGTATAGCACATTAAGTCACCACCTGTGATGCTGGCACCATATATCCCAACTAAGCTCCCTGATAATGTGTCTGGGAAAGCAGTAGAAAATGCTCCAAGTATGTGGGCCCCTGCCACCCACGTGGGAGATCTGGATGGAGTTCCATGCTCCTTGCTTTGGACTGAACCAGACAATGGAAGACCTCTCTTTCTGTAATTGCATTTCAAATAAAACTTAAGTGTAGATTTTATAAAAGTAGGTCCAAATCAGGTCTGCTTTAAAACTGTAATAATACAGGGGCCGGTGCTGTGGCACAGCGGGTTAACGCCCTGGCCTAAAGTGCTGACATCCCATATGGGCTCTTCTTCCGATCCAGCTCTCTTTAAAAAAAAAAAAAAAACAACTGTAATGATACCTATAATTAAACATCTTTCACATGCAAATGAGAAGTATAGAGCCATTCAAAATGTTCACTATTGCCTACATCCACGGAGGGCAAGTGTTGTGGCACAGCAGGTTAAGCTGCCACTTGGGATACAACATCCCATGTCAGAGTGCCTGGAATCAAGTCCTAGCTCCTCTACTTCCAATCCAGCTTCCTGCTAATGAGCTTGGGAGGTACCAGATGATGACCCAAGTACCTGGGTTTCTGCCATCCACATGGGAGACCCAGATGGAGTTCCTGGCTTCTGGTTATAGCCTGACCCAAGCCACGGTATTGTGGTCATTGGGGAGTAAACCAGTGGATGGAAGATTTGTTTCTTCCTTGTACATATGCTTTCTAAGCTTTTTTAAAAAAAATCCATGTGAAAAAAAAATTTTTTTTGACAGGTAGAGTGGACAGTGAGAAAGGTCTTCCTTTACCATTGGTTCACCCTCCAATGGCCGCCGTGGCTGGCGCGCTGTGGCCAGCACACCACGCTGATCCTAAGGCAGGAACCAGGTGCTTCTCCTGATCTCCCATGGGGTGCAGGGCCCAAGCACTTGGACCATCCTCCACTGCACTCCCGGGCCACAGCAGAGAGCTGGCCTGGAAGAGGGGCAACCGGGACAGAATCCGGTGCCCCGACCAGGGCCGGGACCCGGTGTGCCGGCGCCGCAAGGTGGAGGATTAGCCTATTGAGCTGTGGCGCCGGCAAAATATTCTAATCCATTAGCTCAAGATTCAAATTTTGATGGCTGGCATTGAGGCACAGTATGTAAAGCCACTGCCTGCATATTAGCACCAGTTCATGTCCTGGCTACTCCTGATCCACCTTTCTCCTATGGCCTGGGAAAGCAGCAGAAGATGGCCCAAGTGCTTGGGCCCCTGAACATATATGGGAGACCCATAAAAGGCTCCTGGCTTTGGATCAGCTCAACTCTGGCCATTGTGGCCATTAGGGAGTGAACCAGCAGATGGAAGATCACTCTCTCTGCAACTCTGCCTTTCAAATAAACCTTTTTAAAAAGCCCCGTAAATTCAAAAAAATTCAAAAATCTGCAAAACTGAGGACTACTGATATAGATGAACAAAAGCACCTTTTATCAATTTAAACAAAGACTTGGAACGCGGAAACAGTAAAAAATAAAAACAGGATGAGGAATGGCCTAGTTCCAGCTGTTGCAGGCATTTAGAGAATGAAGCAGTAAGAAGGAAGATACTGCCTTTCAAATAAATAAATAAATGAGGTTCATTTAAAACAATTTCTCATAAAGTTTTAAAAACCCACAGGAGAAGGGGTTACACCATCCTACTTCATCACAGAAAATGATCTCTTCTGTCTTCCTTTCAAGGAAGGAAGAAAAACCAAACCAAATAAGCAACAAAAAATTGTACCCTTCTTTCATTTGAAATCAAGTCTAAAGGACTCCCAATAAAAAGGTATAATAGCCTCCTAAGGCATATGTATAAATGCAACTTGTGAGCTCAGCATTCAAATGGGACAAAGGTATGTTCACTCCTAAAAAGCTCCAAAATAAACTCACACTTCTAATTATATTTTCCACAAACTTTGTAAATTACCCTTGTGTAAAAAATACAAATTCAGATAAATTACAGGATTGACAAATTCTTACTTGTTCCTTTGAAAAGTTTCAAAATGATCTTGTATATTTGGCTTTTCAATACACAAAGCTGGAAGTGAAATGGCATTCAGAAAGCATAAAATTACAAATTGCCTAACAGACTTTCCTGGAACTTAGAAAAATTCATGTTCAGAGACCAGTCTTTCTATAGGAGGCTGGCCTCTCTCACAACCACTTCAGCCTAGGTCCTACTAATGAAGAGGCTGTTCCCTGTCCATGAAGTATTAATCAGAAAGCAAAATGCTGGCTGACATCTAAACTGTGCTTCATTTCTGTCAGCATACAACCCAGCAGCTGCTGAATAGGGACAATGGTTCTACCTTCTTCCTCCTCGTCGTCATCACTGGACTCACTGACATGCACGCTGACAGCAGTGTTAGGAGAGTCTGTCCATTCAAAATACACCCCAAACCCAATGTCATAATTGTCTGTAGCGAATTCCCAAAAGAGATAGGATCCTTCTTCATGGGTAGGAACTCGAACTGTGACCACTTCTCCTCGGCCCACTGTAATCACAGAATCCGCATCTTGCCGAATTTTCTCTTTAAAGTCTTTGATCTGGGGTCGTGTCCACATGGATGGAGCTGCTATCACTGGAAGAGATTCTAAAGGCAACAGGAATTACAAAAGCTGAAGAGAAAGGCAACAACACTGCATAGTACCACTTGCCCAGCTGTACTTAGGTTCCATGTATAACACAGTCTGTTAGAGAAACAGAAAAGCCCTCCCATTAGTCTCTCTCTCCCAGATTACTAATTTAACAATGTCACAGGTGCTTGGAGTCATCAAACCAATTCAAGTAAGAAATGTAATCCACAATCTTAAGACTGACTTTTCTAATATTCTAACGATGTATTAGGATTTAAGAATGACGTTGGAAACTCTCTAACTGGAAGAAAATGATCCTTTGTCTCAAGCTCTGAGTATCCCAAAATTGTAGGGACTATAAAGCAAGGGATTTCAAGGTCTTTTCTGAAGCTGTTTTATGTTGTTTTTTTTTTTTTTTTTTGACAGGCAGAGTGGACAGTGAGAGAGAGAAAGGTCTTCCTTTTGCTGTTGGTTCACCCTCCAATGGCCACCACTGGCCGCTGCGGCCAGCACACCGCGCTGATCCGAAGGCAGGAGTCAGGTGCTTCTCCTGGTCTCCCATGCGGGTGCAGGGCCCAAGCACTTGGGCCATCCTCCACTGCCTTCCCAGGCCATAGCAGAGAGCTGGCCTGGAAGAGGGGCAACTGGGACAGAATCCGGTGCCCCGACCAGGACTAGAACCTGTTGCGCTGGCACCGCAGGCGGAGGATTAGCCTATTGAGCTGCAGCGCCAGCCGCTGTTTTATGTTAATAGTATTAAAGACAAAGATTTCTGAAACCAAATTTCTTAATGAATCACACTATTCTTCCTGACCAGTCACTGAGATGCTCTTGTCTTCTTCCGTATTTAGTTAACGCCTGCCCTCTGGCTTCAGATCTCGCAGTTCAGCTGTCCCTTCCTCAGGGAGGCCTCCTTCATATACTATAATGTACCTCTCCATCTTTGTGCTTAGTAAAATGTTCATGTTATGTGTGTGACTCTATTTCACCACTACATCCCTAGCACTCAGAAAACCTTCAACTAGTTACTGAATGGATGAATGAGCTGCTAAGTTATCTTCTGAGTAACATGGTACCTTAATCTCAAAAAATCAACATAGCCCCCCCAGTGGTCCTCACCCTCGGGGTCTTCAGGCACCTGTGAGGTATGTGTGATCAATATAATACAGTGGAAATGCTGATGTTTTACCTCAAAAACCAGGGCATAAAGGACACCACCACTTTTGCCTTATTCTCTTTTGGGTTATATGCCCTACGGGAGCCAGCCACTCTGAGTTAAAGACACATAAGCAGTGCTATGGAAAGACTTCACAGGGCAGGGAACTAATGTCTCCTGCCAAGAGCCAGCACCAACCTGCCAGCCACGTAATGGACCCATTTTGAAAACAGGTTCTTGAGTTCCAATGAAGCCTTCACACAACCACAGCTTCAGCCAGAAACACTGAGCTAAACTCCTGAATTCCTGGCCCTCAGAAGTGGTGTGAAACAGTAGCTTTAAATAATGAACGCCGCTAACTTGGGTATAATTTTGCTACATGGCAATGGAGAATCAATATATATAAAAGACATCTGATTTATTCTTCTGCACTAAGGGTCACTAGAAGCATCAGATTGACTCAAAAAAATATAAATAAAATAAAAAGTGCTCAGTTCTCAACAGATCTGTAATTGCTCTCGAAAACTAGTTAACCCGACTTCCTGATGTTGGTCCTTCAGAGTATGAATTACAAGAACACATAGCCATGCCATACCTTTTGGTCCATTCTCCAGGGCTTCTTCTGCAGTTTCTGGTTCAAGTTCTTTTTCAGAGTTGTCAGTGTGTGTTTTGGCCTGTCCATTCACTGACATCATATCACTGGATACAGTTGCATTCACTTTTGATGATGTAGGCAAAGAGGCCCCAGCCACTACTACTTCCTGTTGTTTCTGTAATGCTGCCTACAAATCAAGAAATAGTGAAGATACGCTGACCAAGATTGCTGACAAATGGTACACTTGTCTTGGTGTGCACTCTGCCTCCATGCTTGCGCCCAACCCAAGTACTCTCCTCCAAGAAATTAATAAACTTTTATAAGTTTTTATCCTATCTATGAGTAGTCTAATATCAAACTGATGGCTGAAAAGAATGTGGACAACTACAGGTATTACATTTCTGTGATCTGAGAATCACTAGAAAAACTAACCAGGAAAAATTAGAATAATAAACCCTATGTAAAACCACTAAATACAAAAATCTGAACACAGTTACATGTATTAAAATTGATGGGAAAAAACTACCTTGATAAAAATCAAATACATAAAAATTGAATTAGGGGCCGGCGCCGCGGCTCACTAGGCTAATCCTCCGCCTTGTGGCGCCGGCACACCGGGTTCTAGTCCCGGTCGGGGCACCGATCCTGTCCCGGTTGCCCCTCTTCCAGGCCAGCTCTCTGCTGTGGCCAGGGAGTGCAGTGGAGGATGGCCCAAGTCCTTGGGCCCTGCACCCCATGGGAGACCAGGATAAGCACCTGGCTCCTGCCATCAGATCAGCGCGGTGCGCCGGCCGCAGTGCGCTACCGCGGCGGCCATTGGAGGGTGAACCAACGGCAAAAGGAAGACCTTTCTCTCTGTCTCTCTCTCACTATCCACTCTGCCTGTCAAAAAAAAAAAAAAAAAAAATTAAAAAAAAATTGAATTAGGAAAATTAAACTTGGTAGAAACAAATGGTCAGAAAAGGCAATTCATAAAGGCAGAACCTGTAACAGGTAAAATGTGATGATGGGCCTCCAAAGTAACCAACAAATCGAATATGGATAATCAATGTAGACAAAAACAGGGGCCAACTGGGTGTAAGTAAAGCTGCCAACCGCAGTACTGGCATCCCATATATAGGTGCCAGTTCTAGTCGCAGCTGCTCCTCTTCTGATCCAGCTCTCTGCTATGGCAAGGAAAGCAGCAGAAGATGGCTCAAGTCCTTGGGGGCCTTGCACCCCCATGGGAGAGCCAGAAGAAGCTCCTGGCTTCAGTTAGGCCCAGCTCTGGCCATTGTGGCCATCTGGGGAATGAACCAGCAGATGGAAGACCTCTCTCTCTCTCTTTACCTCTCTCTGTAACTCTGCCTTTCAAATCAATAAATTTCTTTTTTAAAAAAAGAGTGTGTGGTAGGGGGAGTGAGAGCCTGCACCGTGGTGTAGTAGGTTAAGTCTCCACCTGAGGCACTAGCATCCCATGTGGCAGCTGGTTCAAGTCCTGGCTACACCACTTTTGATCCAGCTTCCTGCTGATGGCCTGAGAAAGCAGAAGCTGGCCTAAATGCTCAGGTCCCTGCATCCACGTGTTGGCCCAGCTTCGGCCACTGTGGCCATTTAGGGAGTGAACAAGTGAATGGAAGATCTTTCTGTCTGTAACTCTGCCTCTCTAGTAAATATATCAAATTAAAAAAAAAAATTTTTTTAAAAAGGGCCGGCACTGTGGCATAGCAGGTAAAGCCGTTGATAACTATAGGGCCCAGTGCTGTGGCATAGCAGGTTAAGCCTCCACTTACAGTGCCAGCATCCAAACAGGCCCGGGTTCGAGTCTCAGCTGCTATACTTTCAATCCAGCTCCCTGCTAATGGCCTGGGAAAGCAGTAGGATGGCCCAAGTGCTTGGGCTCCTGTACCCATGTGGGAGACCGAGAAGAAGCTCTTGGCTTTATGGCTTCAGGACAGCACTGCCCTGGCTGTTATGGCCATTTGGAGAATGAACTAGTGGATGGAAGATCTCTCTCTAATTCTGCCTTTCAAATAAATCTTTAAAAAAATTTAACTATAACACATGTATAAGAAAAATGCAAAAATCATAAATTATACCACTTGATAAATTTTCGTAAATTAAAAATCTCCACGTACTCAACACCAGATCAAGACATCTGCACCCTGAATCCTCCATGGGACCCCTTTCCAGACACTTTCCTGCAAGGGTACATTATTCTGACTTGTAACACCTTCTCCCATGGCCTACATTTTCAGTAACGTTAACATTAATTTTCCACAAAGAGTGCCAGGTTCCATAAAAAGTGCATACAACCAAAACAAGTCAGCATGTTCAGAACGTTTACTGAATGAGACAGGAAATAAACATGGTCCTTCGCCACGAAGCCTTTCTAGAAGTTCTTTAGCAGAACGAACAAACTTCTGTTTAACTCCACTGCCCAAGAATGTGCATCTACATATAACAGACTGTGATTTATTTACATATTCTCATTTTTTGAAAAGATTTATTTACTTGAAAGAGTTACACAGAGAAGGAGAGGCAGAGAGAGAGAGAGAAGTCTTCTATCCAATGGTTCACTCCCCAATTGGCCGCAATGGCTGGAGCTGTGCTGATCCGAAGCCAGGAGCTTCCTCTCGGTCTACCACGTGAGGGAACGGGCACAAGTACTTGGGCCATCTTACACTGCCTTCCCAGGCCATAGAAGTGGAGCCGCCTGGACTCGAACTACAGGATGTCAGCACTGCAGGCGGTGGTTTTACCCACTATGCCACAGCGCTGGCCCCTACATATTCTCTTTTCTACACTGTGGGAAATTTGAGAGCGAGTGAGCTATGAGATAGTGACTGCTTTCCCACCTGCTTGTTCACTCCCCAAATGCCCACAATGGCCAGGGCTGGGCCACACTGAAAGTCAGGAGCTGGGAACTTGAGTCGAGTCTCCCACATGGGTGGCAAGGACCCAAGTACTTGAATTTTGTTCAATATTTACATTAATACTTTATAGGACTGAAGTTCCCTTTCTTAATATCTGTCCTCTCTTCCCAGAGGCGACCAATCAATTTAATTAGCTGAGTTTGTTTTAGTCTCAATTATGGCTTTCCAAGTATTTCAAGGATTCTTGGTTTTGCCCTACTTGACATTCTTCTGATTAAAGTGACAGCGACCTATGAACAGGACAGTGTATGAACTACCCTATTTAAAATTTATCTCAGAGTGTACCCAAGCAGCAAAGGGAAATGGCATGATGAAGCAGAAACAGGCTGTAGAGGACAGAGGATAAAGCCCTCAAAAATACCACTGATCTTGAATGAACTCTCATTGCACATCCTTTTCCTCCTCTTGTAGATTACACAAAACCTGCAGTGCTTTTAACTTCACACTGATGCCGAAGATTCAAAGAAAAAGGTATTTTAGGTAAGAATACATATTTTCAAGGGATTTAAAGAATGTGGCAAAAACAAAAATTATTTCATATAACAAGAAATGCTGAGTAACTATACTGTACCATTGTTTTTCACTCTGATTTTCTGACAGGTGATAACTACCTGTATGTGAAATTTAAATAAACTTAGGTTAAGTTTAAGAGGCCATTTATGAGGCAGACAACGTGGGCACAATGGGTTAAGCCTTTGCTTGGGGCGCCTGCATCCCATATGACAGTGCTGGTTCAAGTCTCAGCTCTTCTGTGCTTCCAATCCAGCTTCCTGCTCATGTTCCCGGGAGGCAGCGGATCATGGCTTAAGTGCTTGGATCCCTTCCATCCACCACGGAGAAAGACAGAGTTCTGGCTCCTGGCTCCAGTCTGGCCCAGCTCCCTGCTGTTGTAGGCAGTTGGGGGAATGAACTAGCAAATGGAAAATATCTCTCTCTCTCTCTCTGCCTTTTCAATAAAATAAGTACTTTTAAAAGAGGCCATTTAGAGGCTGTAAAAGATGAATGTAAAATCAGTGTCCTCTATGTATACAGACCATTTTCACAGAATAACTTATTTTATATTCCTCTGATAGTCCTGTGAGGTTAATAGGACAGGTACCTTGATTTATATTCTATTCCTACAGAGTAGAAGAAAAATAAGAGCAATAGTAACTAAACAAAATTAAAGCAAAGCTACAACAGAATCCAAGTGTTTCCAGACCCCTAGTTCCATTGTTCTTTCAGCACAAACCATCCTCTCCTATTTGTGGTGGTAGGGAGCTGGAGGAGGAATACTAAAGTATTGTGGTGAGCACTGCCCAGCCATGGTGCCTATACAAGTCAAAATGGACCTACCGTAGCTCTGCCAAAATGGCCCATGGGCTGTGGGGAGGGGAGTCCCTCCACCAAGCCCAGCCTCCCAGGCCCTCAGGTTCCAGCACCACTATCAGAATCTATGCCAGACTCCCAGTAATGACACCTGGCCCCTACCACTCCCCCAAACCCTTAAGAGGATGGCTACATCATTTGCTGCTTCAGTAGTGTTTATTTTCTCTTGTAATTGCCAGTGCAATGCTAAAGTCTGCTTAAAAGACCATCTAAAAGTTATTTTATTCCTTAGAAGCTAGCTAATGCAAAATTAATTGGCAACTGCTAAAAAGAACTTGAGTTTCAATGAAACTAAAAGCCTTCTCTAAGGCTGAATTCTGGGGGTGTCTACCATACCTGTTGCTGTGCAAGCTGGACTTGATACAACTGCTGCATATATTGCTGATAGTGTTGCTCTTGCAACTGGCGGATGAGAATTTGCTGCTGTTCGTAGTTCCCTGGATACTGTTGGGCTGCGTACTGCTGGAACTGCACGGCAGTCTGGGAGTTTAAAGCTGCCATTATCTGCTGCCTAAAAACATTAAAAAACATATACTAGTCTGACTACCGGAGACTGTTAATGACAAAATAAAATGTCATTATTTATTGCTATGGTTTGTCACTCTTAAAAATATCTAAGCTAGAGATGTATACCAACCAGCATGTGTCCCAAGCCCTGAAGGAAGATTTAAGAAAATAAACTTGCTCTAAATTTTTAGTTTTTTTTCAAGGAAAATCTGAGGCGGACAGTACTAAGAACATCATCATCCCTTCCATAATCACTAACTCTGTGCCCTTCCTAAGTGGCACACCACGTTCAAAGCATTTATACATCCTAACCTATTTGCTCCTCACAACAAACCACTGAGGTTCATTAGGGCTTAGTGACTTGGCTAAGGTTATGCTACAAGCAGATGCCGGAGCCAGCATTCGAATGCAGGATGTCCAGTCCAGAGTTTGCACTACTGCAAGATAACAGTTGTCACACATGGCAGAAAGGAGGGATATAACTGTTGTTCATGGCTTCTCTACTTAACACATAAAGAAAAAATGCTACAAGTGGGCAGCCCTGGTTAGCATAAAGCCAGTGAAAATTTGAGCATCGGTACTATTTCATTTAAAGTCTGATTTAATTTTGATAAACTAATAAAATTCTTTATTTTCTTTCATAGAAGAACCACATGTGCTTAACCCAGTAATGTGACCACCTTAAGAAAGTATCAATCATACCTCCTGAATACAGCATGATTTGTCTACCTAGGGTATCCCAGTCCTGAAAGAGAGAGCAATCATAGTGTCTATCCTAAGTGCAGGTGGCTCTGGATCAGTCTGAAGCTTCTTCAGAAGAACTATCCAAAAATAATGAAGAAAATCCAATGGACTCTCATGTTCTCTGGTTTACCTTGTATACCAGGCCTTGTTACAGATGCTAATCACTTCCTCCTTGTACTCACAGCTCCCCCTTGAAGACCCAGTCTCTCCTGGGACAGCTGTTCTCAGTCATTACTGAATAAGATACTTGGCCTTAAAGTACTGTACCATGGACTAGAGATGGATACTTGATACAGACCAAGTCAACAGGATTCTCTGTACTCAGAATTTAACTGGGTCTCTCAGATTCTAGCCAGTCTCTGTCAAATGTATGGAAACACACCAAATAAATCCAGGCTCAGACAGCCTTGTATATACCGAAACAGAGTGTGACAATTTGTAGAGAACAGGAATAAGGCAGCAAATGGAAATAAAGATGAGATCATGTGGGTCCAAGCAATCTCTGGGTTCTGACAGCTAATCCCTAATCTTTCTAGTATGTTCCTCTTTTTGCAACCAAATGATGCTTAAGATAAGGCCCTCTTGGCTAACAAATCAAGCACTAGCCAATATGGACTCTCTAACCTCGCAGTCATACAAATCACACAATTACTCCAAGGCACATAACAGTAAAATCTCAGGGGACAACAGTGTGGTCGTCTAGTTCTCATTTTAAATATAAGCCACCCAACAAGCTTACTTTTGCTGCTCCAACCGAAGTCTCTCTTCTTCTACTCGCCTCCTCTCCTCCTCTTCCCGTCGAAGCCGTTCCTCCTCCTCTCGCCTGCGTTTCTCTTCTTCCTTTTGCAGACGTTCTCTCTCTTCCTCTTCACGACGCCTCCGCTCCTCCTCCTCTTTCCTATAGTAAAGCACACACAGAGAATGAGCCCTACAAAATGAAACTGTTTAAAACTATTTAAAGGGGCCAGTGCCATGGCTCACTTGGTTAATCCTCCACCTGTAGCACCGGCATCCCATAAGGGCTCCAGGTTCTAGTCCTGGTTGCTCCTCTTCCAATCCAGCTCTCTTCTGTGGCCCGGGAAGGCAGTGGAGGATGGCCCAAGTGCTTGGGCCCTGCACCCGCATGGGAGACCAGGAGGAAGCACCTGGCTTCTGGCTTCGGATCGGCGCAATGCACCGGCTGTAGCAGCCACTTGCGGGGTGAACCAACGGAAAAAGGAAGACCTTTCTCTCTGTCTCTCTTTCTCTCACTGCCTAACTCTGTCAAATAAAAAAATAAGTAAAAAACTAATTAAAGACTTCATTTCCCAATGAATATTAACAAAACCTTTGAGAATAATGTGGTAATACACATCAAAGACTGAAACACATTCACGTCACTAGTACAGGTTTATCATATACAAAATAACATCCATAGATTTATTGCTGCACAACAGAAAAAGGTGTCCACTAGTAAGATACTTAAGTATTTAAGTCATTATGTTATATCTGTACCTTGAGGGATCCCCTATAAAATATGCTCACAGCACTACAAGCTTTTCCTACACACCTCCCATGGTTGCAATTAAATTTGTGTGATAAATTTAGCAAAAACATCTGCCTTACCCATTCCAGTATATATGTTCTATGAGGACTAAGACTGCTTATCTCACGCCATTACACTCCTGGGGTTTAGCACAGTGTGAAGAACAAGTGCTCAACAAACATGTACAGAAATGCACAATGCCATGGAATGTCATAAAGCCATTAAGAAAAGGAGAGAAGGCCTAATGTATAAAGACAGTTAATGTGTTTAATGAAAAGGGGAAAAAAAAAAAAAAAAAAAAAAAAAGGTCTGGCAGGATATACCCCAAGCTGTCAAAAACTTTTTTTTTTAATATTTTTTTTTTGGACAGGCAGAGTTAGACAGTGAGAGAGAGAGACAGAGAGAAAGGGCTTCCTTCATTGGTTCACCCCCAAAATGGCTGCTATAGCTGGCGCACTGCGCCAATCCAAAGCCAGGAGCCAGGTGCCTCCTCCTGGTCTCTCATGCGAGTACAGGGACCCAAGCACTTGGGCCATCCTCCGCTGCCTTCCCGGGCCACAGCAGAGAGCTGGCCTGGAAGAGGAGCAACCGGGACTAGACTTTCACCTACTTAAGAGTGTGTCACGGGGCCAGCACTGCAGTGTAGTGGGCTAATAAGCCTCTGCCTGTAGCACTGGCAACGCATATGGTAATAACAGTTGTTATTATTTTTTTTAACTTTTACTTAATGAATATAAATTTCCAAAGTACAGCTTATGGATTACAATGGCTCCCCCCCCCCCCCGCATAACTTCCTTCCTACCCACAACACTCCCCTCTCCCGTTCCCTCTCCCCTTCCATTCACATCAAGATTCATTTTCAATTCTCTTTATATACAGAAGATCAATTTAGTATATATCAAGCAAAGACTTCAACAGTCTGCACCCACACAGAAACACAAAGTGAAACATACTGTTTGCGTACTAGCCATAGCATCAAACCACAATGTACAGCACACTAAGGACAGAGATCCCACATGAGGAGCAAGTGCACAGTGACTCCTGTTGTTGACCCAACAAATTGACACTCTAGTTTATGGCGCCAGTAACCACCCTACGCTCCCGTCCTGAGTTGCCAAGGCTACGGAAGCCTTCCGAGTTCACCGACTCTGATCATATTTAGACAAGGTCATAGTGGAAGTTCTCTCCTCCCTTCAGAGAAAGGCACCTCCCTCTTTTTTTTTTTAAGGGAAAGGGTTTATTGGGGAACACCCAACAGACTGGAAAGCTGATTCCAGCCAAGACTGGGAGAAAAGTCACTCATCTTTTGTAGGTAGAGGGGTTTGTTTGTAGAGAAATTTTGAATAATAATACAGCATTAAGTGGGGAAGAGGACCATCAGTACACACAGGTTGGGAGTAGAGCCATTGGTGGTAGAGTAGAGGTTATGATTACAAAGGAATGAGGCCCAAGTGCACTAGACAGGGCCTAGAACAAAGGACAGAGTCATTATTAGAGGAGCTAAGAAAGGAGCTGTCTAAGCTACAATTAAGTTTCTGATTGAGAGGCAAATAGAACCTGATAGAAGGGGCTTGATAATAATCTGTTGGGCTTTAGGCCTTGTAAGTTAAGAGGCCCAGACCTATCTATCTCTTCACATGGGGTACATCCTAAGGGAGGTGTGAACCTCCTGGGGGAAGGCACTCTGTTGACTTCCATTACTTAGCTGGCCTGGGAGGAGAGTTGGCCAGGTAAAGGCAGGTGGCATCTCTAACAAGAAATTTATAGTTCTGCCTGCAATGTTGCTGACCATACTTGGCCATCCCCTCAGCTGCAGTGGTCACTTTGGAAGCTGGGCTGAGTGAAGGGCTTTTCAGCTTAGAGCCAATAAAATCTGTGGCTCTGACCTGGGCATCCTTCGACTCCAGGGTAGGTCCATTTCCAGTGATCCAACATTTGGCAGAGTTGCCAGGGCTCTTCACAAGCTGACTTCTGCTGAAGTCAAGGCTTACCACATTGAAAGCCACTGCCGTACACTGGCCTGTTGGGTCTCCTTGAGGGCAGATCACTATACAGAATAGCCATTAATAGGCCTGCCACCCACTGCTTCTGATGCCTAGCTTTCTTTTCCTCCTGGTTTTTGTTAAAGCAGACCAGAGGATGCAAGTCAAGGGAGTGCCCAAGTCCCATCTCTAATCTTCGGTGGCCTGAACTACAAGTCTATAGTCACAGACATGTTCTGTAGTAGTTTTTCTAAGGTAGACAATGCCCATGAGGAAAATTATATTCTCACTTTAAAACTTTCTTTCCCTTTGGTCTGAAAGGGAAGTTTTTTCTACTTACTGTTTACTTCGCTGATGGCGAAGTAAATCTAGCTATGAAATTATAATTTAAGCTCTTATTTTGGCTATGCTATTACAGAAAAATGTTAGCCATCTCTTTTATAAGGTCTAAAGATTAAATTGTGCGTCCTACAGATTCCTTCATAATAGAATTAGCTTCCTACCTTGAAGAGAATAGAGAAATGAAAGAACAAGTTGGGCTTAGAATAGAGAAATGAGGGAGCAAGTCCTAAATCGCTTGCTGACAATAGCGAGTTTTATTTTAATTGGCTTATAGATAAGATTGTCCATAAATTTAAGCTGCTAAAATTAATCAAAGATACGTTTTAATTCGTGTGACCTGAATCTCTGTATCATATGTTTTAAGCTTGTTGGTAGAAAGACACTAAAAACATTTTATATGTTTGTGCTTAAGTTTACTGGTTAAACAAACTACACCATGTTAGATATCTAAGAGGTGTTTCCAAATACATGATTCTTAAAATTTATAGAAGGCATTGGACCTTCTGGTAAATGTTTTCTTAAGTTGTTATCTAATGGTTGAAACTGTTTGCTAAGTATTCATGTGATATTGCTATTGTCAATAACAGTTGTTATTATGACTGTGTTATTTGAATTTGGAGATACTAGTTTTTTTTGTTTTTTGTTTTTTGACAGGCAGAGTGAGAGTGGACAGTGAGAGAGAGAGAGACAGAGAGAAAGGTCTTCCTTTTGCCGTTGGTTCACCCTCCAATGGCCGCCTCGGCTGGCGCACCGGCGCTGATCTGGAGGCAGGAGCCAGGTGCTTCTCCTGGTCTCCCATGGGGTGCAGGGCCCAAGCACTTGGGCCATCCTCCACTGCACTCCCGGGCCAACAGCAGAGAGCTGGCCTAGAAGAGGAGCAACCGGGACAGAATCCAGCACCCCGACCGGGACTAGAACCCGGTGTGCCGGCGCCGCAAGGCAGAGGATTAGCCTAGTGAGCCGCGGCGCCGGCCAATCCTAGTTTTTTAAAGAGTTGAAATTTTCTGTTGTGGTTTCTTTTCTCATTCCAGAAAAGCATCCATTTTGGTACCTAATTTTCTATTCCTTTTCTTAAGCACCACTCTCTCCCCACAGTGGTGTATAAGTGTCAGACCCCACAAAGTCTAGAGGTGCCCTCGCTCAGGCATATTTCAGAGACACCCCGGAAGAGCAGAGAACCAAAGCCACAAACCAGACTTCCGGGATGGCTCCGCCACTCGTCCTGCAACCATCACAAGCTTTCTTTCCAGCTCCAACCCACGGTCTCCTGCAGCGCAGCCTTCCTATACCCTGCACGCGAGCTCCCCAGAGGCCAAGCTGCAGCTCACCTGTGCCATTTCCACTCCTTACACAGTGTCTGGGGTCACCGAGTTGCTCTCTAGAAAAGTGGCAACAATGGGGCCGGCGCTGTGGCATAGCAGGTAAAGCTGCTATCTGTAGTGCTGGCATCCCATATGGGCGCCAGTTCAAGTCCTGGCTGCTCCTCTTCCAATCTAGCTTCCTATAAGGGCCTGGGAAAGCAGCAGAAGATGGCCCAACTGCTTGGGCCCCTGCACCCACTTGGGAGACCGGGAAGATGTTCCTGATTGGCTCAGCTCCGGTGGTTGCAGCCATTTTGGGGAGTGAATAGCAGATGGAAGACCTTTCTCTCTCCCTCTGTAACTCTCTCAAAATAAATGAATAAAAATCTTTTTTAAAAAAAGTGTGTGACGGCGCTGTGACTTAACAGGCTAATCCTCCGCCTTGCGGCACCGGCCGGCACACCGGGTTCTAGTCCCAGTCGGGGCGCCGGATTCTATCCCGGTTGCCCCTCTTCCAGGCCAGCTCTCTGCTATGGCCCGGGAAGGCAGTGGAGGATGGCCCAAGTCCTTGGGCCCTGCACCCGCATGGGAGACCAGGAGAAGCACCTGGCTCCAAGCTTCGGATCAGCGCGATGCACCAGCCGCAGCGGCCATTGGAGGGTGAACCAACGGCAAAAAGGAAGACCTTTCTCTCTGTCTCTCTCACTATCCACTCTGCCTGTCAAAAAAAAAAAAAAAAAGTGTGTGAGCCGGTGCCGCGGCTCACTAGGCTAATCCTCCGCCTTGCGGCGCCGGCACACCGGGTTCTAGTTCCGGTCGGGGCACCGGATTCTGTCCCGGTTGCCCTTCTTCCAGGCCAGCTCTCTGCTGTGGCCAGGGAGTGCAGTGGAGGATGGCCCAAGTGCTTGGGCCCTGCACCCCATGGGAGACCAGGAGAAGCACCTGGCTCCTGCCATCGGATCAGCGCGGTGCACCAGCCACAGCGCACCAGCCGAGGCGGCCATTGGAGGGTGAACCAACGGCAAAGGAAGACCTTTCACTCTGTCTCTCTCTCTCTCACTGTCCACTCTGCCTGTCCAAAAAATAAATAAATAAAATATAAAATTAAAAATTAAAAAAAATTTTTTTAAAAAGTGTGTGAAAGAAAAGCAGAATTAAAGGTTAGAGCTTGCTTGTGTTTCATAGTTATATGGAAGATATTTGTATATTTCTGAAATTACATTTTTAAAGCTTATAATGAAAACAGCTGGACTTTTAGTTGTAGACCTTACCTAGCTTTTGCAAACTCCCACAAGTGCCCATTTCCAAAATGAACAGACTGCTGCACTAGGAATGAACATCTTATGGGTCTAAGAGTGGGCTGGATTACAGGGAGGTTGAATAAAGGATGAAATTCTAAGGATTCTCAGAGAAGACACTATTTCTTGTTCCTGCTATGACAATTATTTGCTGTTATCTCACTCTTCCCTCCCCCCCAAATTCCCATGATTACCAAACCTGAGCCACAACCAAGGCTCCAAATACAGCAAAAACAAGATCTACTTTTACTATGTCATACCTCGTCCAGGACATGAAGTTTCATAAGCCAGAGCTTAAGCTTCAGGATGGATGAAATGATTTAAAAGAATTCTATGTGAACTAGTCTCAAATGCTTTTAAAAAACTCTATATGGATTAAATCCCACAACAGAAGTATATTTTAAAGGAAAAATATTTTATATGCATTTATATTTTCATCTTGAGTAGTTTTTTGATTAAAGGGACATCATTCCATTCTGATAAGTATCAATTTTTTCTTTGGATTAAAAAATAATCAGGGCTGGTTCTGTGGTATAGTGGATTAAGCATCTGCCTGCAGTGCCGGCAACCCATATCAGTGCCAGTTCAAGTCCCTGATGCTCCACTTTGGATCCAGCTGCCTGCTGATGGCTTAAGTGCTTGGGCCCTGTCCCCAAAAGGGGGACTCAAAAGAAGCTCTTGGTTTTGGATCATCCCAGCTCTGACCACTGCAGCCATTTGGGGAGTAAAATAGCAGATGGAAGACCTTTCTCTCCATCTCTCCCTCTCTCTATCCATAACTCTGCCTCTCAAGTAAATAAACAAGTCTTCTTTAGGAGTAGGCAGTTAGCCTACTGGTTAAGATGCTTATGTCCTACATTGGAGTGCCTGGGTTTGATTCTGGGCTCTGGCTCCTGACTCCAGCTTCCTGCCAAAGTAGATCCTGGCAAGCAGTGATGATGACTACAGTAACTGAGTTCCCACCACCCACCTGGGAGACCTGGATTATGTTCTTAACTCCTGGCTCCAGCCTAGTCTTGGTCATTGCTGGCCACTGCAGAATCAGTCAGCAGATGGGAGTTCTGTTTCTTAATTAAAAGGGGGCTGGAGGGAGGCACACTGTAGTACAGCAGGAGAAGCTGTTACCTGTGATGCTGGCATCCCATGAGGGCCAGTTTGAGTCCTAGCTGCTGTACTTCTGATCTACCTCTCTGCTAATGCACCTGGAAAAGCAGCAGCAGATGACTCAAGTACTTGGGCCTCTGCCACCCATGTGGAAGACTGGGTACAGTTCCTTCTCTCCCTTTCTCTCTCCAACTCTACCATTCAAATAAATCAACTAAAATTTTTCAAAATCTTCTTGAAAAGGGCAGGACCTCCAACTACAAACAAACAGTCCATAGTCTGTTTGGTTCAGTGGTTGAAATGCTGCTTGGGACTCCATATTCCATATATTCAGGTGCCCGAGTTCAAGTCCTAGCTCTGCTCCCAATCCCAGCTTCCTACTATTGTACATCCAAGGAGGCAGCAGGTAATGGCTCAAGTACTTGAATCCCTACCATCTACATAGGAGAGACCTGGACTGAATTCCTGGCTACTGGACATAGGCTCAGCCGTAGCTGCTGCAGGCACATGGAGAGTGAACCAGCAGATAGAAAATCTTTATGTGTATCTCAAATAAATTGACAAACATTTTTCCTTTGGATAAACGTTTTCTGATAGTATAATTAACCTTGTTCCTATCCTATTACACAGGAATAAATTATATCTAGTATTCTGTCTCTTAAGTCTCAGGGGTTAGAACTACAAGCATAAATACTACATTGTGCCATAATGGAGAAGTTTATCTTCATATTAACTGACTTCCAGGCTTTTAATAATTTGTGTTTATTTTTCCTCCCTCATTTATTAGGCTATTTATTTATTTTATTTATTTTTTTTTTGACAGGCAGAGTTAGTGAGAGAGAGAGAGAGAGACAGAGACAGAGAAAAAGGTCTTCCTTCCATTGGTTCACCCTCCAATGGCCGCTGCGGCTGGTGCATCGCGCTGATCCGAAGCTTGGAGCCAGGTGCTTCTCCTGGTCTCCCATGCGGGTGCAGGGCCCAAGCACTTGGGCCATCCTCCACTGCCTTCCCGGGCCATAGCAGAGAGCTGGCCTGGAAGAGGGGCAACCGGGATAGAATCCGGCGCCCCGACTGGGACTAGAACCCGGTGTGCCGGCCGGCGCCGCAGGCGGAGGATTAGCCAAGTAAGCCGCGGTGCCGACAGGCTATTTACTCTTTTAATCTGTATTTCTAGTCTAGGGTAAGGTAGGAAACCAGAGAACAAACAGCTATGAAAGTATAATATGAGGAAGAACAGATTTTATAGCACTGTTACCTAGAAACTTTAGTCAAAGTTGTTGAAAATATAATTTCTACACCAGGGATGGTAAATCTTTTCTCTGCCCATGACTATTTGGATATTATTAATTTTGGGTCATACAAAATTATCAACTTAAAAATTAGCCTTCTATAGATTTATTGATTTTTGAGTCCCACCTCCAGCTGCTTGAGGCAGGACCAGACCAAAAGATTTTGACCACTCTTGTTCTAGCAACATACATGTTAACCATAATTCTGATTTACAATCACAACAGAGAATCCCATAAACATGAACAGTCCATTTAGCAACTCTTCTTCCAAGCCTAGGAAAAATAAATAAGCCATCTGGAAGCCAAAGTCAATATGAATATATTAGGCCTAGCATGTGGCATAACACCATGAAATGGAGCGTGATTACTCTAGAAACTCAAGGGAGACTGCAGCAAGGATGTGGTGAGACCAGGAGATAGGGAGGAAGGAGTGGTTCAGTTGAAAGTGGAGTGTGATCAGTAACCAATAAGATAAAAGGAATGTTGTCATGCTGGATGGGAGATTCCTTTTAAAGGTACAGCCAGAAGGAAGCACCCTCCCTTTTCCAAACCTCATAATCAGGAAGTTTTAACCACTGTCACAGTAAGTGGGACCCAAGGGAAGACACCAGGTCAAGAACACACTATAAAACAGTATCATCAGTATAATGGGTTGCACAGGGGAAAAATATTCTGTGCCCTCAAATGTCACCTTTTTTTTTCTTGCTCTTCCTTCTCGATCTTGTGTGATGCAACATATGTTGAAAAGAGATGGCAACACCTATTTAGGAGCTTGACAAACTCTAACATGGCATCCTCTTTAGACATGTTTCCGAGGGCCGCCCACTCTCTCCTGAAAGGAATAAAAGCAAAGTTACCTCCCCTTACAGAGCGAGAACCTGAATGAATTTAAACCTAAATGTGAACAGTTCTCAATTACGATTAAAACGACTACACACTAAGCAAAATGATCTCAACTTCAAGTTTCAAAAATCATGTGCAGATTTACTAAATTAGGCCATATACTGTCCAATTGAATTTAGCTATATTGATGATAATTCCAATATAGCAAAGACTAACAATGCTTTAATTTTCTTATATTTTAGTCTTAACAAAATACATTCAATGTACCATTTTTGTTACAACTTTATGTCCCAATAAGGTCATCAACTAATATGTATTTTTAAATGGCTGCTGTTTATATTATTTAGGAAGAGTCAAATGAAGCTGTACTTGTCTTCTGTGCATAATCAGATGAGTAAACTTCTTCCACAATATTTAGCCATAAACATCTCCAAGTCAAAAATAGATAAACATGTGAGGTCTCCAAAAGCTGCAAACAAAAATGTTTGTTTTAGTTCTTATTCTAGGCTAATGAACCAGCTATTTATATGTTACCAATTGACACTGTACCCCTATCTAATACTATTCTCATTAAATTCAATATACAAAAAACATTGTTACCTCCGGTCATTCCCCAACACATCAAAGAATCCAACCTCAGGACAAGTGTCTGGATTATATGGACCCATAAGAACCTGCTTATGCAGTGCTACAAGCTTCAGTTTCTCTTCATAAGTTGGATGAAATGCTTTGCCATCTTTTTCTGTAAAAGAAATAGAGAAAAAATTCGGCACTGGCAAAATAACAATTTTCAGCATAATATATTAATGGTTTGCGATAAGGTGTGTCACAACTGCCTGTAGTAAATAGTATTATAGTGAAATTTATTTCAAGTACTAAATTTTAATACAGCCCAAGATAGAAACCCTTTATGCTGTGTTACTTATTTGGAAGACTGAGATCTCCAATCTTTTGGTTTATTCTCCAAATGCTGGCAATAGCCAGCCAGCCAGGTGCCAGGAACTCAATCTCAGTCTCCCACATAGGTGGCAGGAACTCAACTACTTGGACCGTCTCCTGGGACCTCCAAGTATGCACATTAGTAGGAACCTGGAAGCCGGAGTTGAGCTGGGACTTGAATCCAGACCCTCTGACAGAAGATACAGGTGTCCCAAGTGGCATCTAAACCACCATACCAAATGCCAGCCCCTGAATTATTATTTTAATGAAGCTAACTACCAACATGTATATTAAAGCTACTATAGAGAAACCCATCTGTCAGGCTGTAGTCAGGCACATACATACAAGTCTACCACTTGACATCTTTTATTAAAAATAATGTGCAATAATCACTTTTAACATGTTCATCATACAAAACAGACTACACACATTTTGAAAGGCTTTATTCAAAATGTATCCATCCCCCTGAGGCAGTGTAAGTGGCAGTAGGAAATTTGGAATCAGGAGGTCTGTCCTCACTAAGACCACAAAACTACTTATTTTCTTCATCAATAAATTGTGGGTTACACTTCTACTTCAGAGGTAATAAGATATTATTAGATCCTTTGCCTGCCTTCATACTATGGTTAGTTCCAGCAGTTTTCTGTGTGGGCAATTAAGAGCAAACCCAGTTTGACCTGTAAAGACTTAACTACCAACAACATCAAAAGCAATATAAAATTAGGTGCTGGAAAAAATGGAAAATCCTTGAAAAGCAGTATTGCTTTTTTTCATAAATGGCAGTATTAGTTACTGGTTGATTTCAATGATAACCAGACTCTACTAAATTTCCAAAACAGGGGTGGAGGTGTAGGAAGAGGAATTAAAAAGTAATAAAAATGGCTTACAGGGGCGGCGCCTAGGCGCAATAAGTTAATCCTCTGCCTACGGCTCCAGCATCCCATATGGGCACCAGTTCTAGTCCTAGGTGCTCCTCTTCCAATCCAGTTCTCTGCTATAATCTGGGAAAGCAGAAGATGGCCCAAGTCCTTGGGTCCCTGCACCCACTTGGGAGACTGGGAAGGGGCACCTGGCTCCTGGCTTCGGATCGGCACAGCTCTGGCCATTGCAGCCATTTGGGGAGTGAACCATGGAAGGAAGACCTTTCTCTCTGTCTCTCCCTCTCACTGTCTGTAACTCTACCTCTGAAATAAATAAATAAAATCTTTAAAAAAAAAAAAAAAGGCTTAGAAGTTTCATTCATGACACAGTGGTGACCAAATAAAATGTAATCAACAATGGAGATGCATATTCAGTTCTGAACACTAGACAAGGCCCTGTGTCCTCCAAGACCATGGCTATTTCCTCCCACAAGTCTTTCCTGCAGCTTGCTGAGTGCACTCAGGAAAAACCTATTTGAGGCAGTTTGTACAACTGAATGCCCAATACCTCTGGTGAGACGGCATTTGTGCTAATAAAACTATGTACAAGTTGCCTTTTTACCTGAGAAGGTAGATATTAGCCCATACTCTTCAAGCTACATTACAATAACTGGAAAAAAAATTCTTTACCAGAAATCTCTGTGGAAATCCTACAAAAGGTAGGAGTATAACCTGATAGAAGGATAGGTAGAGCCAAGACCCACTCAGGTACAAAGGCTTCATAATAATACAGCGTTCCCTAAAATGGCATTCAAAAGAAGGCAAAAAGCCACTGAGAGCTACGTTCCTTAGGTACCAACTCATTCAATATCATTTGTCTCCAAGAAATACTCCCATTTTGCCAGTGCAAAACCAGAGACCAAATATCATTTTGGGCCAGACTTACAGGCTATCAATCAAACTGTAAGACATACATCCCATGGTGCCATATTCTTAAACCTCACTCAACCCTTTGGGGACTGTGTTGGTTCACAGTCTCATATTTGAAAGATGCCATTACTGTATTCCCATGAGAGTCTTGAGTCCCCAAAACTGTTTGCTTTTGAGTAGCATAATCCAGAAACTAATATGAAGCAATAAATAACATTGTTGGATGATGCTCCCACAAGAATTAAAAAATTCTTTGAATGCCATCTTTGAGAGAAGCTCTGGTTAAGGATTTAAGGGTATTCCAACTTAATGAGGGCATTTAACTCCAATATATAATGACATTCTGATTGCTAGTAAAACTAACAAAACTGCAGATCAGGACCGCCATTGTGGCACAGTGGATTAAGCTGGCCCCTGCAGCACTCACATCCCAGATAGCCACTAGTTTGACTCTCAGCTGCTCCACTTCTGATCAAGCTCCCTGCTAATGCACTTGGGAAAGCAGCAGAGGATAGCCCAAGTGCTTGGGCTCCTGCACCCACATGGGAGACCCAAAAGAAGCTCCTGGCTCCTGGCCTAGCCCCAGCCATTTCCATCGTTTGGGGAGTGAACCAATAGATGGAAAACTTCTCTGTCTCTCCCTAACTCTGCCTTTGAAATAGATAAAATAAACCTTAAAAAAAAAAAAACTGTAGATAGATCAAAACACAATCCTGACCCTAAATTTCTAGGCACACCAAGTATATAAAATTTTGAAAAGAAAGGCACAGGGGGCTAGTGTTGTGATGCAGCTGGTTAAACCACTGCTTGAGATTCCAGATATATATGGGAGTGCTGGTTCAAGTCCCACTTCACTTCTAATCCAGCTCCCTGCTAAAGTGCCTGGGAAGGCATCAGAAGATGATCCAAGTACTTAGCTCCTGCCAACCTATGTGGGAGACCAGGTGAAGTTCCTAGCTCCCGGCTTCAATCTGGCCCACTTGTGGCTGTTGTGGTCATTTGGAGAGTGAACCACTGGAAGGGAGATCTCTCTGTCTCTCCCTCCCTGTCATTATACCTTTCAAATAAAAAATTTGTTAAAAAAAATATTTATTTATTTGAAAGGCAAACTGACAGAGAGAGAGAGAGACAAGACAGCGATCTTCTGGCCACTGGTTCACTCCCCCAGATGGCTGCAACAGCCAGAGCTGGGCCAGGACAAAGCCATGAGCTCCTAGGAGCTTCTTTCAGATCTCCCACATGGATGCAGGAGCCCAAGCATTTATCTGCTGCTGCTTTCGTAGGCCATTAGCAGGGAGCTGGATTAGAAGTGGAGCAGCTAGGGCTTGAACTAGTGCCTATATGGGATACCAGTGTCACAGGTGGGTGGCTTTACCTGCTATATCACAACTACGGGTCCGAAAAAAAAATTCATTAAAAAAGGGGGAAAAAATTTAAAAATATCTGGGCACAGATTTCTTAACCAACTGTAAAATATCTAGGTTTTGAGCTGTCGAAAGAACAAACTACTGGCTGGCGCCATGGCTTAACAGGCTAATCCTCCGCCTTGCGGCGCCGGCACCCTGGGTTCTAGTCCCGGTCGGGGCGCCGGATTCTATCCCAGTTGCCCCTCTTCCAGGCCAGCTCTCTGCTATGGCCCGGGAAGGCAGTGGAGGATGGCCCAAGTGCTTGGGCCCTGCACCCCATGAGAGACCAGGAGAAGCACCTGGCTCCTGGCTTCGGATCAGCATGATGCGCCAGCCACAGCGGCCATTGGAGGGTGAACCAACGGCAAAAAAGGAAGACCTTTCTCTCTGTCTCTCTCACTATCCACTCTGCCTGTCAAAAAAACACAAAAAACAAAAAACAAAAACAAACTACTGCCAGACTGGGAAGAGGCTCTGGATAGAGTGGCCATACCTACCACTAAAAGATAATTACAGGGATTCCTGAAAATGGCCAACACATTTTCTGTTTTATCTGGATTCCCAACTATAGCCCCATGGCCAAACCCCTATCTGAAGCTCTCAAAGAAAATGATAATGAACCATTCAACTGAACTGCAGAATGTCACAGGGCATTCCAACCATAATGGAAAAGCTTCTATCATCCCCAGTCCTTGGTTTCCCAGATATAAGAAAGTCAATTGGGGGCCAGCGCTGTGGTATAGCGGGGAAAGTAGCCATATGGGCACCGGTTCACATCCCAGCTGCTCCATTTCTGATCCAGCTCTCTGTGATAACCTGGGAAAGTAGCAGAAGATCGCCTAAACACTTGGGCCCCTGCACCTGCGTGAGAGATCTGGAAGTAGCTTCTGGCTCCTGGCTTTGGATTGGCTTAGCTCCAGCCGTTGTGACCACTGGGGGAGTGAACCAGAAGACAGAAGACTGCTTCTGTGTCTCTGTAACTTTGCCTTTCAAATAAATAAATCTTAAAAAAATAGAAGTCATTTATTTCTTTCTGCACAAATGTAAGGAATAAGCCTTAGAGTTCTGATATGAAATTTAAGTAACACCAGGAGGCCTGTTGCATACTTTGTTTTTCTTTTTCCTTTTTTTTTTATTTGACAGGTATAGTTATAGACAGTGAGAGAGACAGATAGAAAAGTCTTCCTTTTTCCATTGATTCACTCCCCAAATGGCCGCCACGGCCGGCACTGTGCTGATCCAAAGTCAGGAGCCAGGTGCTTCTTCCTGGTCTCCCATGCTGGTGTAGGGCCCAAGGACTTGGGTCATCTTCTACTGCTTTCCCAGGCCATAGCAGAGAGCTGGATCAGAGGTGGAGCAGCCAGGACTTAAATCGGCACCCATAATGGGATGCCGGCACTGCAGGCAATGGCTTTACCTGCTACACCACAGTGCCAGCCCCCAAGAGAATATTAAAGAACTAAGGAAAGCTGGATCTTTCATAACAAGGAATAATGCTTGTTCCCAAACATCCAATGAAGAGAATCATTACTCATTTTCATCAGGAAACTCATTAGGGGAGAGACGCAACCCATCACTGGTTATATGAATTTACCATCAGGCTTCACATGCACTGAACTATCCCACTGTCATCCAGAATTCTTACTTGTACTAAAGATAATCCCAAAACAGGACCACCTCCAGCAATAAAGGGATCCAAACCCAAGGAGCAGAACCAGAGGATGATTAGCAAATAGACTCTACTGTTAAGCCAAGAGCTAGAGGAAATTATAGATACTTCTTAGTTTTTGTAGACACCTTTGTAGGATAAGTTATGACCTTTTCATGCTAAATGGTAAAAGCATCTTAGGTGACAAAAGCTTTATTAAAAGGAAATCATTACCCACATTTTCAATTCAAAATGACAACAGAGAAACCAATAGCCAGTTACCCAAGAAGTGTCTGGAGATCTTGGAAGACACTGGAAAACATGCCTCCTTGATTCCCCAGTCCACTGGAAAGACTGAAAAAACTAACCATATCCTAAAAAAGACAACCGCCAAAATAGAACAAGATGCCAACTTCACATGGGATAAAGTTTTGCCAGCTGTCCAGCCCCAGCTCCAGCTGCTGCAGCCATTGGGAATTGAACCAATGGATGGAAGATTCTCTCTCCTCTAACTCTGCCTTTCAAATAAGTAAACATATATTCACTCACACACACACACGCTCCCTAGAAGGAAGCTCCAAATGGGCTCCTATGAAATACTATGTGGGAGACCCTTACTTAAGAATAAATATTGTGGCCGGCGCCGCGGCTCACTAGGCTAATCCTCTGCCTTGCGGCGCTGGCACACCGGGTTCTAGTTCCGGGGCACCGGATTCTGTCCCGGTTGCCCCTCTTCCAGGCCAGCTCTCTGCTGTGGCCAGGGAGTGCAGTGGAGGATGGCCCAAGTGCTTGGGCCCTGCACCCACATGGGAGACCAGGAGAAGCACCTGGCTCCTGCCTTTGGATCAGCGCGGTGTGCCGGCTGCAGCGCGCCAACCGCGGCGGCTATTGGAGGGTGAACCAACGGCAAAAGGAAGACCTTTCTCTCTGTCTCTCTCTCACTGTCCACTCTGCCTGTCAAAAAAAAAAAAAACAAAAACAAAAACTAAATACTGTAATCTTGAAAATGACTACGTTGTTAAGAGTCAGATATTATAAAATGTGTAACAATCTTTGGGTGCAATTTTGTCACCATAGATAGGTATGCTTCCAGCTACTTGATGTTCCCCTCTGTTTCCTGAGTCCAGGAGACAAATCACCACCCCGAAGGCCAACTACAATCCAAATGGAATGGGCTCTATGAAGCTCTTTTGGTGACCAATCTGGCAGTAAACTGTCAAGATGCCCTTCATGGACAGGAAGACCCAACAGTCCAAACAACAGTCCGAGCCTACTGAGGTTTTCTCCACTGAAAATCACTCCTGTGGGGTAACTCCTGCAAGTTAAGCTGCCACTTGTGATGCCAGCATCCCATATCACAGTACCAGTTTGGGTATCAGCTGCTCCACCTCAAATCTAGGTTCTTTTTTTTTTTTTTTTAAAAGATTTATTTATTTATTTGAAAGTCAGGGTTACACACAGAGAGAGAGAGGTCTTCCATCCAATGGTTCACTCCCCAATTGGCTGCAACGGCTGGAGCTGCACCGATCTGAAGCCAGGAGCCAGGAGCTTCTTCCCGCTCTCCCACACGAGTGCAGAAGCCCAAGGACTTGGGCCATCTTCTAAGCTTTCCCAGGCCATAGCAGAGAGCTGGATCAGAAGTAGAGCAGCCTGGTCTCAAACCGGTGCCCATATGGGATGCCGGTGCTTTAGGCCAGGGCGTTAACCCACTGCACCACAGCGCTGTCCCCCAAATCTAGGTTCTTGCTTAATACACCAGGGAAGGTAGCTGAATACAGTCAAAGTACTTGGACCCCTGCCATTTAATGGAAAACCAGGAAGGAGTTCTTAGGCTCCTGGCTTTGGCCTGGCCAGGAGCTAGCTTCTATTGCCATTTGGGGAGTGAACCAGCAAATGGAAGATCTCTCCCCCAAATACATATATAAACCTTTCAGAAAAAAAATTAACTCTTATTAACCTTAACTGATCTTAAGCTACTCTTCAAAAAATCAAAACCACGTGTTAAAAATCAAAACCACGTGTTAATGACTGACTCACCTGTTGGACTATTTGCTTACCTTCTTACCTTGTAACTAGTACACTAGCTCACTGGAGAGGATCCATCTATTATCTACTCAGGCATGAAAAAATAATTGCTTGGTAAGAATCTCCCAAGGGGCCAACACTCTAGCTCAGTAGGTTAAGCCGCCACCTGTAGTACCAGCATCCCATATGGGTGCTGGTTCAAGTCCCGGCTATTTCCACTTCCGATCAAGCTCCCTACTGGAAAAGCAGCAGAAAATGGCCCAAGTGCTGGGGGCCTTGCACCCGTGTGGGAGACCCGGAAAGAAGATCCTGGCTCCTTGGTTTTGGCCTGGGCCAGCCCTGGCCACTGGAGCCATTTGGGGGGTAAATCAGTGAATGGAAAAATCCCTTTCTTTCTCCCCTCTCTCTGTAGCTCTTTCAAATAAGTGATGTTTTTTTTGTTTTTTTAAAAGGAAGAATCTCCCAAACCCTAGCCAATACTGGAAACCTTACTAATGCCTAAATTTTCAAAATCTCTGTTCTCCACCTGGACATTTTTGTCTGTGGGTTTTGAATATGCCCCTAGATCAATATATGTCTTGATAGCTGGCAGATGGGAATCTGCTTACTAGTGATCCACAACCCTAGTGTTACCCATCATTGGACTAGTTTCTCTTTTTTAAGGTTTATTTATTTATTTGAAAGGCAGAGTTATGGAGAGGCAAAGGCAGAGAGAAAGAGGTCTTCCATCTGCTGGTTCACTCCCCAGATGGCCACAATGGCCAGAGCTGTGCCAAACCGAAGCCAGGAGCCAAGAGCTTCTTCCAGGTCTCCCACACAAGTGCAGAGGCCCAAGGACTTGGGCCATCTTCTACTGCTTTACCAGGCCATAGCAAAGAGCTGGATTGGAAGTGGAGCAGCCGGGACTCAAACCAGTGCCCATGTGAGATGTCAGCACTGCAGGCGGCGGCTTTACTCACTACGTCACAGTGCCGGCCCTGGACTAGTTTCTTACAAGAAGCCACTTAGCTCCCTGAACCAGGATTTAACCTGCTCCACGATCTTTTCAGTAGGTTCCTCAAAGGCACTGGATTTTTTCTTCATCTGGGGTTACAAATTTTTCTTCTTGTTCTATGTACTACTGCTTTGCTACTCCTCAAGCCAAGACCTATGGCCCGGGTTAACAGCAAGTAGTTAGAACAGTTATTACTCCAGTCCCTCAAATTTAAGGATTAAACAACAAAAGAAGAAATCTGTAATCACAAAACCATCCCAACTGGTTGACTCTGTCAATAAGATGCTGAGTTGTCTTGCAGATACAGAAACTGCCAAGTCAAATAAACTGGGCATGGAAAAAAGAAGGAAGACTTTTACTCTCAAATAACACTTCGAGCCAATATTCTCTCCTCACAGAACCAAGGGCAATGGCCCATGACCAGAATCAGAATGCTGGTACTCTTTTAGAAGAGTGAGGGTCTGAGGTCTGGGGTCTGGTGCTGTTGTGTAGCGGGTAAAGCCACCACCTGCAGTGCCAGCATCCCATATGGGCACTGATTCGAATCCCAGCTGCTTCACTTCCAATCCAGCTCTCTGCTGGGAAAGCAGCAGAAGATGGCCCAAGTCCTTGGGCCCCTACACCCGTGTGGGAGACTTGGAGGAAGCTCCTAGCTTTGGATCAGCACAGCTCCACCTGTTGAAACCATCTGGGGAGTGAACCAGTGGATGGAAGATCTCTCTCTCTGCCTCTACAATTCTGCCCTTCAAATAAATAAATATTAAAAAAAAAAAAAAGAAGAAGAAGAAGAAGGTGAGGTGTGTCTGTTTACCAGGAAAATCTGATGCTATTTCCACAGACTCTAGATCAGGGACAGACTTAAGCCTGCAAGGAGTTGAAGTTTTTTTTTTTTTTTTTTCTTCACAAAAGTCAATACCACAACATTGACTTCCATGTAACAGGCAGCAAGCCCATACTCAAGTAACCCTGCAAAAAGTTCATGGAAATTAGATGTGTATTTGTGAGATATATAAATAATGCAAATAAAGTAAAGCAAAATTATTTTGAGAAAAAAAACATGTGATTTTAGAAAAACAAATCAAAGTAATGAAGTGACTTGTTCCAGCTCCTTAGGTTGGGCTGGTGGTTGTGTTAAATGTTCACTTAGCATATAATCAACTTAAAGGAAAACAGATTGGGATTTACAAAACCAAAATTTGCTTTATCTTTCATGTAAAAACCAAAAAGCCTAAAGAAACTGCCCTTTATTTCAATGTGTTTCCAGTGAAATTTCTCTGAAACTCAACCTTGAAAATGTCTAGTGAGAAAGATGTTGGGACCAGTGTTGTCACACAGAGGGTTAAGCTGTCATCTACGATGCTGGCATTGCAGTCATAGCAACAGTTCAAGTCCTCTCTACTGTGTTTCTCATCCAGCTCCCTGCTAATGCACCTGGGAAGGCACAGGACGATGGCAGAAGTACTTGGGCCCCTGCTACCCACATGGGAGACCCAGATGGAATTCCTGACTCCTGGCTTTGGCTTGGCCCAGATATGGTTCTTATAGCCATTTGGGGAGTGAACAAGCAAATGGAAGATTCCCTCTCCTTATCTGATGCTCTACTGTTTCAAATAAATCTTAAAAAAAAAAAATAAGAAAAATGTTTATTCCTATTCACCGCAACGTTATTATTATTATTTTTTTTTTGACAGGCAGAATTAGTGAGAGAGAGACAGACAGGTCTTCCTTCTGTTGGTTCACCCCCCAAATGGCTGCCACGGCTGGCGCACTGCGCCAATCCGAAGCCAGGAGCCAGGTGCTTCCTCCTGGTCTCCCACGCAGGTGCAGGGCCCACGCACTTGGGCCATTCTCCACTGCCTTCCCGGGCCACAGCAGAGAGCTGGACTGGAAGAGGAGCAACCAGGACAGAACCAGCACCCCAACCGGGACTAGAACCCGGGGGTGGGGTGCCGGCGCGGCAGGCGGAGGATTAGCCTAGTGAACCGCAGCCTCTCTCTCTCACTATCCACTCTGCCTGTCAAAAACAAAAACAAAAAAAACAAAAAAAAAACTAAAGAACAAACTTACTCAACAATCCTTAAATTACAACAATCCAATGAACAGATTATACAGCTATTAAAATGACAGTTATAAGGCTTTTTACAAGGTGAATTATGGATTTACAATTCAACAGATTTATGAAACAAGATATGTTGAATGGAAAATTATGATTTTACTATGTCTACTACTATGCAAAAAATGTCTACAATATGACCAAAGACCCAAAGAGAAAGTAGAAATGATAAAATTTTAAGAGTGTAAGTGAACAGTTACACATAAATTTTTCTCTTAGAAAACCTACAGTAGGTCCAGCATTGTGGCGTAGCAGGTAAAGTTGCCACCTGTACTGATGGCATCCCATATGGATGCTAGTTCATGTCCCAGCTGTTCCACTTCTGATGCTCCTTGTTCATGGCGTGGAAAAAGCAGCAGCAGATGGTCCAAGTGTTTGGGTCCCTGCCATGCATGTGTGGCTCCTGGCTATGGCCTGGCCCATCTCCAGCCACTGTAGCCATCTGGAGAGTGAACCAGTGGATGGAAGATCGCTTTCTGTCTTTTCTTCTCTCTTTCAAATAAATGCTTAAGTAAATCTTAAAAAAAAAAAAAAAAAAAAAAAAAGCCCTGCAATTATGATTTTCTTAAAAATTTAGCTAGCTAGAACACAGTATTCTAAAATGTTGTTGTACTGTTAAAATAGTAAAGCAATGGTGGTTACTATTTGTATTCAGTCTTCTGGCTAAAAAGTTTTTTTTCCAATTTTAAAAGAGTCTATACCATCCTTTAACATGTACCTTGATTTGGGACACATTAATCACCCAAAGTTTTCTTATGTTAATTATATCAGGGTAATTATTAGAGAAACATAGTCCAGAATACCTTCCTTCCCACTTTCACCAAATGGTGGTGATCTGAAAAACAGCTTCAATTTCAAATTTAAAGCTTTTAGTTAAAAGATTATTATTTAGAACGTATTAGTTTTTGAAAAGAAAAAAAGGCATGGGCCTATAAAATTTCATCATGAGTATTTATTATAATAGAGAATTTGCTGCTGGTGATTCAAGAAAAAAAAGGTGTGTTAAGCCTGAGAAATAAAGGGAATACACTGTTTTCTTTTTTTAAGCATGAATACAATGAAAATAGTGGCTGTGGTACCATAATTTAGTCTGGTGTTTAAGATACCCATATCTGGGCACCAGTTCGTATCTCTGCTGCCAGTTCATATCCCTGCTGCTTCTCTTCTGATCCTGCTCTCTGCCATGGCCTGAGAAAGCAGTAGAAGATGGCCCAAGTCCTTGGGCCCCTGCATCCTTGTGGGAGACCCAGAAGAAGCTCCTGGCTCCTGACTTCAGATTGGTGCAACTCCAGCTGTTGAAGCTATTTGGAGAGTGAACCAGCAGATAGAAGATCATTCTGTTTCTCCCTCTCAAATAATAAATGAATATTAAAAAAAAAAAAAAAAAAGATACCCGTATCTTACATCCTAGTACCTTGGTCCCACATATAGTTTCAGCTTTCTGATAATGCACACCCTGGGAGGTAGTGGTGATGGCCCAAGTAACTGATTCCTGCCATCTATATGGGAGGCCTGGATTGAGTTTCTGGCTTATGGCTTTGACCTGGCCCAGTCCTATTGTGGGCCTTTGGAGAGTGAACCAGCGGATGAGAGTGTGAATGTACTTACTTGTTCTCTCAATTTAAAAAAAAAAAAAAAGTAATTTAAATAATCAATTAAGAGGAGCCAGCATCATGGTGCAACAGGTTAAGCCACTGCTCATGTATCAGTATCCTTTATCAGAGCCCTAGTTCAAAGTCTGGCTGTGCTGCTTCCCATCCAGTTACCTGCTAATATGCCTGAGAAGGCAGCAGACAAATGCCCAAGTATCCCTGGGCTAGTGCCACCCATGTGGGAGACCCAAATGGAGTTTCAGGTACCTTGCTTTGGCCTGGACCAGCAGATTGAAGACCCTTCCCAGACCCTGTCTCTGCCTCTCTGTCAGCCTGACTTGCAAATAAATAGTTGCCTGAAATTAAATATTACTAAAGATAAATCAGATGACATTTTATTTATGGAAGACCAAACCCTTGATTAGTCATGTAAAACAGCAATTTTCAAACATAAATGTGCAAAACTAATTTTCTGCTACAGGCAGATGATATGAGGCTAATAAGTAGGGCCAGTAGGTATAAAATTTTTTTAACAAAACCTATTACTACTATAAAGTTATTTGTAAAACACTGCTATTTGTTTAGAGGGAGGGTCTACTTCCTACCATATAATAAATCTGCTTCATTTCTTTTTTTTTTTTTTACACTGCAAAAAGGTCATCTATTTACATGAGTGATTTAAAGACATTATGGTTTTCTTTACAAACAGATGTAGGAACAGGAATTGTCTACTTTCAAAAACCCTACATTTCAACCCTCCACTATTAGAATCCACTGAATTGCGGCATATCAAAGGCTATTTTCTGTTTCTTCCCGTTTGATGCTCCAAATGAATTTCCATCATTTCTCCATCATCTATGGCCCTGGCTCTCCTGAAAAGTCTCTGGGCACAAATCATATGGGCAGGTTTTTGACCTGCAATTAAAATACCCGAGAATGAGCCCCTCCCCATGCCGTGTCCCCCATCTGTGTGGTTCAGTCATCACTGTCCGACAGTGTCTCATACTGTGCTGAGAGCAGCGGGGCGGGCTCTCGCTCCCAGATCCTGTTCTGTTGGTGAGGAGCTGCCTGGTTCACAGCACAGGGGGCACATGCGATTGGTGTTGGTGGCGTGCTGCTGAGCATCCGCAGGGTCAGGGGGTTATAAGGGAACTGTGTTGAGCCTGTGAAGATGGCCTGTCTTCCCAGGCCCACCCTGGCGTCTGCCTGTGGTAGTCCCCCTCGGAATGCACAGAGGAGACCGAAGAGGGCCGTTCACTTCCCAGGTAGGCCTGCCCAGGGATGGGAGATTTTGATTTCCTACTGTTTGACTTGCTAATCAGCTTTGGTTTGCAAACGCCTCCTGAATGAGGTGATGGGTCCCCTTCCTCTCTCCGTGTCTCACTACTGGTCACAACTACTCCCACAGTCTGGGACAGGACCACTCCGTGCTCCTCTACTTTGTCATCAAAGCTCCCCATGAGAGCCTTCCTGATAATGTCTTCTAGACCAAGATTACTGGCAGGATCAGCAAAAGCATGGCCTCGAGAGCTAACTGAGCCTGATGTGGTAACCGCTGGCAGATTAAAGATCTCAGGTCCTGGCTGAGCTGCTGCCATATCAGAGTCACCTCCACCAGAGGAGTTCAACTTCCGAAAAATCTCCTGCTTCTTTGATTGAACCATGGGTGATGTGTTTTCCAGCTTGGTGAAGAATGAGGGCAAGTAGCTAATACTGCCTGGTGAGCGGGAATCACTCCTCTGCTCCGAAGGCTCAGCTCCCCGCTGAGACAAGAGCAGCATGCTTTCCTGCTTCTCATGCACAACTGGAACCTGGGTGGGGAGATGGGCTCGTAGGGCTCTGAGAGACATGACTCCTCTCTGGGGATTTTCCAGGCCTGCTTTCCCGGGATTTATCCACAAGATTTTCTGGAGAAACTCTGGAACCTGGTCTCTGATGGTGAACAGACTGAGATTGGGACTCGGGGCTGTAACGACTTGATGTTTTAGTCCTCACAGGCGTTGACACCAAAGCAGAGGGTGAATTTTGGAATGTAGAAGTGAGAGGTTGCGGGGGAGTCTGCGAAGGAACTTGATTTCTAGCAAAATCCTGTGTGATAATTTGACAGATGTGATCGGCAAGTGTGATGAGCCAATGGGTCCTGGGCACTTGCCCCATCCCCTCTGCCTGTGAGGAAGGGGGCAGCTGCTGCTGTGGAGATGGTGACTCCTGCTGTGGTCGATAGTGATGTAATGGTCCTTCATACTGTCTGCCTGGATCGTTTTCGGCTTGATTTGCCTTAACAATCTCTGGCTGATAGGCCTGCAGTTTTTCCTGGGGCGGTGCAGGTGAGCTGGCAGGACTTATGACCTCAATAGCATCGCTAGTTGTTTCATACCTGCGAAAAGACATCTCTTTTGTTTTGGACACATCCATCTGGGATGCAGAAGCTGCAGCGTCCACAAGAGCAGCCAGGGCATCCGCAGCAGTGTTGTAGGGGGAGGCTGGCAGGCCTTGGCTTATGGAAGGGCCCCCAGCGGGCAGTGGCATGATTCGTAGCTGAGCAGTTGGGTCCAAAGGTGTGATTACGCTGGTTCCATTGGTTCCCTGGAAAACACTGGGTCTCTGCTGCAACATGGTCTCCTGAGCTCTTACTGATGGGGACGGGGAGCGAGCGTATCTGTGACTGCCAGGCCGGCCGGGCTGCTCTGAGCCTGGACACAGGTAGAGGTCGGAGGAGGCTGCAGCGATGCGCTCCTGCTCTTGTTCCCGTTCCCGCTCTTTCTCCCTCTCCCTCTCTCTCTCCCTCTCTCGCTCTCGCTCTTGTTCCCGCTCCCGCTCCCACTCAGCACTTGCGGCTGCAGCAAGGTGTGTTGGGTGTCCAGGAGACATAGACACAGGGTTGTACGGCCTGGGAGGGAAAGTAATCTGTGTACCAGGAATATATGTGATTCTGTCCATGGGAGGAGTGCTTGTTCCCCCGGGGTGAGGCACTAAAATTGCTGGAATCTGCTTCATTTCAAGTATGTGGTAGTGGGAACTAGGTACAGGGGACGATGGCATATGGTGAGTAAATAAGGAAACTGTGCTCATCATTTACCAAAGTGTTAGTCTAACCTTGTGCACTAAAAAATGACTCACCATACAGGCAGGGTGAGTTTCAGGATTTTAGAGATGTTGTATAGTATCTGTACTTTTTATGCCTAGACAGACTTAACAATATATTGTAAACCAAAGTAAGTATTTTTTTAAAAGAGGGTATGTTTTCAGTGTTCGCCCTGGTCAAGGTGTCAAACAGATATTGCTCCCTGCAAGAACCCCAGTGCTCGCCATGTTTTGTTCACAGGCACATGCCACAAAACCAGGCTCAACAAATCTAACACAAGACATTGACATTATGGATCAATTTTGGTGAGAATAAGCAAAACAGTACATTCATTCTGGTAAATGCATTGGCATTTCCATTTAACCTTTTATGTACTTACTAATCTTAACTAAAAAGAGCTCTCCATTCCTTCCTTTAAATCCTATTACTAAATCTTCATAGGATATCACTGTTTTGGTTGGGAACAAATTTTGTCACAAATTTTTAAAAATTCAAGGAACAGGGCCAGCACTGTGGCGCAACGGGTTAAAGCTCTGGCCTGAAGCGCCAGCATCCCATATGGGTGCCGGTTCTAGTCCTGGCTGTTCCTCTTCCGATCCAGCTCTCTGCTATGGCCTGGGAAAGCAGTGGAAGACGGCCCAGTCCTTGGGCCCCTGCACCCACGTAGGAAACCCGGAGAAGGCTCCTGGCTTCGGATCAGCGCAGCTCTGGCCATTGTGGCCAATCGGGGAATGAACCTTCAGATGGAAGATGGAGACCTCTCTGTCTCTAGCTCTCTCTGTAACTCTTTCAAATAAATAACATAAATCTTTTTTAAAAAATTCAAGAAAAAGAAAACACTGAAAACCAACAAATGCGATAATTGAGAAATTTCAAACACCAGAGACAAACAAAAGATCCTAAAAACTTCTAAAAAGAACAAGTAAATACACAGGATAAACAAAGAGGATTACTACAGACTTTTTTAAGAATACTGAAGCTAGGAAACAATGAATAGAATAATGCCATCCAAATTCTAGGGGGAGATTATTGCCAATCTAGACTTTTATTCCAAATCAAATTCAATCAACGTGACAGTAAAACAAAATTTTGGGGGCCAGCGCTGTGGCATAGTGAGTAAAGCCACCACCTGTAGTGCTGACATCCCATATGGGCGCTGGTTTGAGTCCCAGCTGCTCCACTTCTAATCTAGCTCTCTGCCACGGCCTGAGAAAGCAGTAGGAAATGGCCCAAGTCCTTGGGACCCTCCACCGGCATCAGAGACCTAGAAGAAACTCCTGACTCTTGGCTTCGGATCCACTCAGCTCCGGCCGTTGTGGCCAACTGGGGAGTAAACCAATGGATGGAAGATGTCTCTCTCTCTCTCTCTCTCTCTCTGCCTCTCATTCTGTGTGTAACTCTGATTTTTAAATAAATAAATCTTTAAAAAAAAATTTTGGAAATGCTTGGTCTCCAAAATTTTAATTCCCAAGTACCTTTATAAGAATCAACTTGAGGGGCCAGCGCTGTGGTGCAGTGGGTTAATCCTCCTCCTGTGGCGCCAGCATCCCATATAGCCCTGGCTGCTCCTCTTCCAATCCAGCTCTGCTATGGCCTGGGAAAGCAGTGGAGGATGGCCCAAGTGCTTGGGCCCCTGCACCCACACGGGAGATCAGGAAGAAGCACCTGGCTTTGGATCAGCACAGCTCTGACTGTTGTGACCATTGGTGAGTGAACCAACAGATAGAAGACTTTTCTGTTTCTCCCTCTCACTGTCTGTAACTCTACCTCTCAAATAAATAAATAACATTTAAAAAAAAGAAAAAACAATCAACTTGACAGGGCCGGCGCTGTGGCATAGCGGGTTAGGCCGCTGCCTGCAGTGCTGGCATCCCATATGGGCGCCAGTTTGTGTCCTGGCTGCTCCACTTCCTATCCAGTGCTCTCCGCTATGGCCTAGGAAAGCAGTAGAAGATGGTCCAGGTCCTTGGGTCCCTGCACCTACATGGGAGACCTGGGGGAGGCTCCAGGCTCCTGGCTTCAGCCTGGCCCAGCTCCAGCTATGTTGCCATCTAGGGAGTGAACCAGTGGATGGAGGACCCCTCTGTCTCTATCTCTCTCTCTCTGCCTTTCAAATTAAGAAATATTTAAAAAAATAATAAAATAGAAAGAATCAACTTAAGGCTGTATACTTCCAAAGTAAGGGAATAACAAAACAACAGAAAATACACAATTCAGGGAAAAGGGAACCAACACAGTGAAAAAGGAACCAACACAGTAAAAAGGTTGAAGGTAATTTCCAGGAAGACAGCTGGGGAAAAGACTCAAAAAGCAGAAAACCAACACTGCATCAAAAATTTAAGACATCTAAGATAGAGGTCTTTAATAAAATATTTACCACAACAGAAAAAAACAAATAATTGCCTAACTACACAAAAGACATAGTTTGTACAACAAAGTGTAATCAAAGTACATGATCTGTCTCAGCTATGAATAATATAAACATCAAAACCCAGTACTGGGGGAAAGCAGCAGAAGATGGCCCAAGTCCTTGGGCCGCTGCACCCATGTGGGAGATCCGGAAGAAGCTCCTGGTTCCCGGCTTCAGATCGGCTCAGCTCCAGCCATTGAGGCCATATGGGGAGTGAACCAGCAGATGGAAGACCTCTCTCTTTCTCTCTCTCTGCCTCTCAAATAAATATATCAATCTTTAAAAAAAAAAAAAAGGAAAGGGGTTGGCCTTGTAGTATTTGTAGTACAGCAGATTAAGCCACAGTCTACAACACTAGTATCCCTCATGGGGGCCGGTTCAAGACCCGGTTGCTCCACTTTCAATCCAGCCTCTGCTAATGTGCCTGGGAAGTATTTGGGCCCCAGTACCCACATGGGAGATTGGGATGTAGCTCCTGGCTTCAGCTTGGCCCAGCCCTGGCTGCTGTGGTCATTTGGGGAGGGAACCAGCAGATGAAAGACCTCTGTGTAACTGACTTTCAAATAATAAATAAATCTTAGCAACAACAAAAAGAACAGTAGGAAAATGGAAGTAAACACCAGAAGAAACAAAATAATGGAAAGTGGCTGCCAGGGAAGGGGGTAGGGCCTAGGAGATGGGAAAAACAGAGAAAGGGATGGCTACTTTTCATTACAAATTTTATGGCTGCCGGTTCAAGTCCCAGCTGCTCTACTTCTGACCCAGCTCTCTGAAGCTGACCTTGTCCCGAAGTACCACTGAATGCACAGTGTAATCACATGGGTTCTTGTAAATGGAAGACAAAAGAATCAGAGTTTTGAAGACACTACACTGCTGGTTTTGAAAATGGAGGAAGGGGCTATAAATCAAAGCATGCAGATGTTCCCTAGAAGCTAGATAAGGCAAGAAAACAGATTTCCCTTCAGAGCCTCCAGACGGAACAACGTCCTCCTGACATTTGGATTTTATCCCAGGAAGATCCACTTTGGATTTCTAACCTCTAGTAAGTGTACAGGTTGGTTTAAGCCAATGAATCTGTTGTAATTTGTTATAGGAGCAAGAGAAAACTAATATTAACACATAAAGTGCATCTTCTCAAGCAATTAGAAATGATACAGTATTTATGTTATGATCTTACTAAGTATGTAACTTTACACTTCTAATAAGATAGCATAAATAACTTGCCATTAGTGTTATAGATTATTACCAAGTCCAAAGCTCTGAAAGACTAAAATTAAGTCCCTTCCACCTGAAATTAATTATACAAAAGATTATTAGGCTCGCATTTCAATTGCTAGTTTACAGAAGAAATCATGTTTTTTCCCTTTCTCTGGAAGTAACTGTAAAGTGATATACCAAATTAGTTCGTTGTTTGATGGCATTAATGCCATAAATTATACGGGTTGGAAGGGTATTAAAGATAGGTGACTCTGGGGCCAGTGCCATGGCTCACTTGGTTAATCCTCTGCCTGCGGCGCCAGCAGCCCGTATGGGTGCTGGGTTCTAGTCCCAGTTGCTCCTCTTCCAGTCCAGCTCTCTGCTCTGGCCCGAGAAGGCAGTGGAGGATGGCCCAAGTGCTTGGGCCCCTGCACTCGCATGGGAGACCAGGAAGAAGTACCTGGCCCCTGGTTTCGGATCGGTGCAGCTCCGGCTGTTTCAGCCAATTGGGGAGTGAACCAACAGAAGGAAGACCTCTCTCTCTCTCTCTGCCTTTCTTCTCTCTGTGTAAATCTGACTTTCAAATAAATAAATAAAATCTTAAAAAAAAAAAAAAAGATAGGTGACTTAGTGGCAAAACCACAGTTCAAATCCCTGATATACATCCATCTAACAGTGACTACTTTGTGCTTGAGTTTCTGGTGATGGCAATTTTTGTCCCAAAGCAGCCTACTCCACTGATGGATAGCTGAGTTGCTATCTCTCATTTCTATCCACAGCATCTATTTCTTATCCTTACTATCAGATAAAACACATTTAACAGATCAGACTTCAAAACAGTCACAAAATACTCATCATATTTGTCCTGGGTTCTCAATTTTGCAGGCCAAACACCCAGCTAATTCAATCATATCTCACAAACACCTAAATTTATAACTCCACTATTTACTTGGGACAAGTCATTTCACTTTTCTGAACCTCAGTGTTTTTTTTTTTTTTTTCCTTTTCTTTATTAAGATTTATTTATTTGAAAGGCAGAGTTACATAGATGAAGAGACAGATCTTCCACCCACTGGTTCACTCCCCAAAATGGCTGCAACTGCCAGGAGTGGGCCAGAAAATAGACACTGAGAAAACAGCTGTCATTATTAAAATTATTTCATTCCCACTTGATTCAAGTTGCTCTCTTACAAATAAGCTCCATTTTTACCTTAACTCATATAATGCCTCAAACTGAAAGCTGTATACAGGACTGGTCTGATCTGTGAAGAGAGCAGGACCTCTTCCCTCATTCTATGTACCATGTTTCTATCAGAGCAGAAGCCCAGGATCAGGATTAAATCTGTTTCCTTTCAAGGCCGTAATGCCACTGTTGCCTCACAGAAAGTACACTCTTAACAAGATCCATCTCTTAGAAATACTAAAATTAAAAGTATATCTCCCCCATGATGGATTGGAGGAAAAAATCTGATTGACAATTTTTTTTTTTTTTGACAAGGCAGAATCAAGGGCGGCGCTGTGGCACAGTGGGTTACCGCCCTGGCCTAAAGTGCTGGTATCTCATATGGGCGCCGGTTCTAGTCCCGGCTGCTCCTCTTCCTATTCAGCTCTCTGCTATGGCCTGGGAAAGCAGTAAGAAGATGGCCCAAGTCTTTGGGCCCCTGCACCCACGTGGGAAACCCGGAGGAAGCTCCTGGCTTCAGATCAGCGCAGCTCTGGCCGATGCGGCCAATTGGGGAGGGGACCATCGGATGGAAGACCTCTCTCTCTCTCTGCTTCTCCTCTCTCTGTGTAACTCTGACTTGCAAATAAATAAATAAATCTTTTGTATTAAAAAAAAAAAAAAAAGAAAGAAAGAAAGGAAGGCAGGCAGGCAGGCAGGCAGAGTCATGGAAGAGACAAAGAGAGATCTTATATCTGCTAGTTCACTCCCCAAACGGCTGCAATGACTGGGACTGGGACAGTCTGAAGCCAGGAGCTAGAGGCATCTTTTGGGTTTCCCACATAGGTGACAGGGACCCAAGCATTTAGGCCATCCTCTGCTGCTTTCCCAGGTGCATTAGCAAGGAGCTAGATGGGAAGAGAAGCAACCAGGGCTCAAACTGATGCCCATATGGGATGCTGGCCATGCAGCAGGCAGCAGCTTAACCCACTATGCCACAGCACCTACAGAGCCAACCCCAACAAATTCTTTTTTTTTTTTTAAAGATTTATTTATTTATTTGAAAGTCAGAGTTACAGAGAGAGAGGAGAGGCAGAGAGAGGTCTTCCATCTGATGGCTAACTCCCCAGCTGGCCTCAATGGCCAGAGCTGCGCCGATCTGAAGCCAGGAGCCAGGAGCTTCCTCGGGGTCTCCCACACGGGTGGGAGTTGGACTTGGGCCATCTTCTACTGCTTTCCCAGGCCATAGCAGAGAGCAGGATCAGAAGAGGAGCAGCCGGGACTAGAACTGGCGCCCATATGGGATGCCGGCGCTTCAGGGCAGGGCGTTAATCCACTGCGTCATAGCACCAGCCCCCAACAAATTCTAATACTAATAAGATACTAATGAAAAAGGATAGAGGCACAGTAGGCTAAGCATCTGCCTGCGGCACAAGCATCCTATACAGGTGCTGGTTTCTGTTCTAGCTGCTCCTCTTCTGATACAGCTCTCTGCTAATGGCCTGGGAAAGCAGAAGATGGCCAAAGTGCTTGGGCACCAAAGTTGGAGACTTGGAAGAAGCTCCTGGCTCCTGGCTTTGGATCAACTCAGTTCCGGCAGTTCTGGCCATTTGGAAGAGTGAACCAGTGGATGGAAAAAAAAAAAAGAAAAAAGAAAGGATAATACAATGCAGTATTCCTCAATCAATTTATGAAACACTTTGGAATTGTCTAGCATGTACTAAGTATTTGGTAAATTTTTTAAAAAAATATTTACTTTTTTGAAAGGCAGAGTTTGAGAGAAGGGGAGACAGAAAGAGAAACAGCTATCTCCCATCTGCTAGTTCACTCCCTAAAGGACTGCAAAGGCTAGTACTGGGTCAGGCCAAAGCCAGGGTTATGGAACTCCATCCAGATCTCCTACATGGGCAGCAGGGGCCCAAGTATTTGGGCCATCTGCTGCTGCTGCTTTCTCGGGTGCATTAGCAAGGAGCTGGATGGGAAGTGGAGCAGCTAGGACTTAAACCAGCACTCATATGGGATGCTGGCATTGCAGGCAGAAGCTTAACTTGCTGTGTCACAATACTGGCCCCAGTACTCAGTAAATTTTAAGACTTTTTCACTCCTATTAATACAAACACATCCCACACTTAATCCTTAGTAATCTCTCCTTTTCAACAACATATGCAGCCAGATAATATCAATGGCTAGATATTCTGCTAAGAGTTTATATGTAACTTCTTATAACTCTTACAATCCTTTGAGTAAAGGAAGGCACAAAGAGCTTAAAGAATTAAGAAGCAGAGACAAATAACCCAGAGCACACCTTCCTAAATACTGAGTCATAGTAGCTCTCAGTTTAGTTAAAATGAAAAAATAAACATCTCATTCTGGGTGTTGGCTACATGCTCACTTTGTGAAAATTCATCAAGCTATATACACTTAAGATTTGTGTACTTTTCTGCATATGTGATAAAGGGAGGCCTCAGGAGTATGCAAAATCATTTACATGAAACACACACACACACACACACACACACACCCCTGAGTCCAAAGAACTGAGTCAAAAGAAAAATTTCAGTTCAGTTTAATTTTTTTAATATTCATTTTTTATTTATTTGAAAGACAGTTACAGAGAGATGTAGAGACAGAGAGAGAGATGTAGAGACGTAGAGAGAGAGAGGTCTTCAATCCACTAGTTCACTCCCCAGGAGGCTGCAATGACCAAAGCTAAGCCGATCCAAAGTCAGGAGCCAGGAGCTTCTTCCAGGTCTCCCACGTGGGTACAGGAACCCAAGAACTTGGGCCATCTTCTACTGCTTTCCCAGGCCATAGCAGAGAGCTGGATCAGAAGTGGAGCAGCTGGGACTAGAGCCAGCGCCCATATGGGATGCTGGCGCTTCAGGCTAGGGCTTTAACCCGCTGCGCCACAGTGCCAGCCCCAGTTCAGCTTAAATTTAATATGAAGTTGGTGGCTATACATGTTTTTCTCTTATTGTCTCGTAGGTCAATATATCCACCTACACAATTACCTACTTGTTTCTATAGGGAAAGACAGTAAAGAAGAAAGGGAAAAATAAACTCGAAATTTCAGATGTTTCATAGTAATAAACTTGAAATTATCTGAAGCTAGACCGCTTAAGTACAAGCAGGCACACACTAATTGTATATAAATTACCAATGAATGACAGCTGTACAGTATTTTAAAACATTTCTGAAGCCATTTATAAAAGTTCTTGCAAATGCCTATGGTTAAAGAAGACAACAGGAAACAGAACCATTTCAGCTGTCATTTTCATCATTAATGTAATTCTCTTTGAGTACATAACACTGAGCTATTAGCAATATAACTGGACATAATCAATAGAAATATTACCGGAAATGTATTAACTATCCCACGGAGAAACAGATTCCAAGACTTCAGTTTTCCCAAATCCAACCATAGCTTCCTTAATATGTGTGTGCTTGTGTTTGAAAGGATTTACAGAGAGAGAGAGAAAGAGAAAGAGAAAAACAAAGAGAGAGTGAGATCTTACAACAACTGGTTCACTCCCCAAATGGCTGCAATGGCCAGGGCTGGGACAGGTGAAAGACAGGAGCCTGGGACTCCATCTAGACCTCCCACATAGGTTGCAGGGGCCCAAGAACTCAGACCATCCTCTGCTGTCTTCTCCTTCTTAGCAAGGAGCTAGATCCGAAGTGGACGAGGGCTAGAACCAGTACCCATATGGGTTGCTGGTGCCACAAGCTGTGGCTCAAATGGATGTGCCACAACACCAGCCCTCACAGCTTTCTTTTACACAGCATATCCTCAAAACCCCTCCCTCCCATCCCCAGTACCTGTCTACTGACAAGGCCTAGAAGTTTTGATTAATCCAGTTAGCAAGCACCCACTCCAATCACTCAGATTATGGTTTTCAAATGCAATTTTCCACTAAAATGACCCATGTCTCCCTCGAGAAATGGCTGGTTCCTGCTGAGGCAGGAAGTGTGTAAGATGAACGAGGAACATCTTACATTTCAGAAAACAAGGAAGCTAAGAAAGACTAAGAGGTCAAAGGAAGACAGGAATCATTTGAAAATGGTACAATTCATATATTTAAAAAATACTAAAATTTAGTGACATTAATAACAAATCATAACCTTTTGAGGTTGTTAGGAAAACAACTCATTTTAAAAACCAGTAAGTAAAGGGCAAGATGCATTTATCTTTCCTATTTGGACTCTTTCCCAAACCAAATGGAATTTGAAGGAAAGTATTCTAGCAAAAAACAACTAGATCATCATCATTTAAAAATCTTTAACATGGGGCCTGTGTTGTGGCACAGCAGGGTAAGCCACTGCTTGGGACACTGGCATCCCATATTGGAATGCCAGTTTGAGTCCCAGCTACTCTGCTCCCAGTCCAGCTTCCCATGGGAATGCACCTGGGAAGGCAATGGATGATGTCCTAAGTAGTTGGGTTCCTGCTACAAATATGGGACCCCAGGATGGAGTTCCTGGCTCCTGGCTTCAGCGGGGCCCAGCCCTCGATGATGCAGCCATTTGTGGTGTGAACCAGTGCATGAAGATCTCTCACTCTCTGTCTCTGCCTCTCTCAATCACTCTGCCTTAACTGATCCACTGATTATCAATAGACCTACCATCACCAAAAAAAGAGAAACAAACCAGTATTATCTGCCTCATGGAAGAAAGTATGCAATATGAAATAGTCTTTAAAAAAAAACAAAAGCACTTAAATCTGATTAAATCTCTAGATCCAACTTCAAGAAATATAAAGATTAAAGAAATATTTTAAGTCATACGTGTATATAAGACAAATCCCTCAAACCAAACACTCGATTTCTTTCACAAGCAGAATACAAAGCGGGGGAGGGAATATATCAACTACTTGTATAGGCTTTATGTGGAGGTTTAAACTATTTTAAAAACTGTAATATTTATGACACTGGAAATCTATTCACTTGAATGGAGATCTAATATTTAAAAATTATAAATTTTTAACTTTTCCACATATGATAACACTATCATCACTAAAAAAAAGGAGTCAGTGCTATGGCCAGTCAGGTAAAGCCGCCGCCTGCAGTGCCGGCATCCCATATGGGCGCCGGTTCAAGTCCCGGCTGCTCCACTTCTGACCCAGCTCTCTGCTATGGCCTGGAAAAGCAGTACAAAATAGCCCAAGTCCTTGGGCCCCTGCACCCGCATGGGGACCCAGAAGAAGCTTCTGGCTCCTGGCTTTGGATCAGCACAGCCCCAGCCATTGCAGCCAACTGGGGAATGAACCAGTGGATGGAAGCCTCTTTCTCTTTGCCTCTCCTTCTCTATGTAACTCTTTCAAATAAATAAATAAATAAATCTTTTAAAAAAAAAAAAGAAGGAGTCTTCATCTTTTAGAGATACAAAATGAAAATATATACAAGATGACTTGGGAAATAGATAAGGCAGGTCTGGCTGAGTAGTGGATATATGGTGTTTTAATGTCCTACTGTTTTGAATTATGTCTGAAATTCTCCATAATAAAGTTAAAAATAAAACTGAAATTAAGAGAATTTTTCCATCCATTTTTAGCATTAAAAAAAAAAATCACTACATCAGTTAAATGTAAGCCCCCCTACTGTATTAGTACGACTGAGACTTAGCAACAATAGGACTTACCAATATTTTTGATGAACACATTTACCTCAGTCCTTTGGAGGGGATTCTCATGGCATTCAAAGTTTCAAATCTGATAGCAATGTTGTGTAGGAATTCAGAGTAGATAGTTCTCTCACACTTTATTTTTACAGATATCTGGAACTTCCCATAAAGTGATCACACTGATCAAAACAGCTTTGGAGCCTGCAATAGGTTTGTCCTCTGCCTGCGGTGCCAGCATCCCATACGGGCGCCAGTTCTAGTCCCGACTGCTCCACTTCCAATCCAGCTCTCTGCTATGGCCTGGGAGAGCAGTAGAAGATGGCCTAAGTCCTTGGGCCCCTGCACCCACGTGGGAGACCGAAAAGAAGCGCCTGGCTCCTGGCTTCAGATTGGCACAGCTCCGGCCATTGCAGCCATTTGGGAAGTGAACCAACAGGAGGACCTTTCTGTCTCTCCCTCTCTGTAACTCTACCTCTCAAATAAAATAAATAAAATCTTAAAAAAAAAAAAAAAAAAGTAAAGAAAAAGAGCTTTGAGCTTTCCATTAGCCCTTAATATTTTCAAGCAAATATATTAAAGAAACTCTCAAATATAGTAAGAGAGTTGAATAGGTGAATTTGAATATTTTCTTCTGAAGACGACTAGAAAGCAGGGTTTTCTATTCACTTTTCATCTCCTGTAATGGGAAAAGCAGTCTTTGGAACTTACAGTCCTGAGAACTAACCCCGCCTCTTACAAATAATAACTGACTGGCTTGGGGCAGGTTCACCAAATAAGAAATGGGGATAACAGCCTCTAGAAGGCTTGTGGGAATAAACAAAATAGCATGTAGACAGCCTTCAGAGAGTACCTGACATTCTGTGAATATCTGCTTTGTGACTACTAGCAATCATTTATCTGGAATTTCATTTGTGCTGTGGTACAGCAAATCAAGCTGCCATCTGCAATGCCAGCATCCCATTTGAGTGCCAGTTCAAGTCCTGGCTGCTCAACTTCTCATCTATCTCCCTGCTAATGCACCTGAGAAAGCAGAAGAAAGTCCAAGTAGTTGGGCCCACACCACCCACATGGGAGACCCAGATGCAGCTCCAGGTTCCTATCATTGTGGCCATTTGAGAAGTGAACCAGCGGATGGAAGACATATCTCTAACTCTGCCTTTCAAATAATTTTTTAAAAATTTGATGCAAACAATTTACCAGCTTAATTTAATGAGGCAATAAGGTATTAGAGAAGGAAAAATCTATCCAAAGAACTCTACAAACCAAAATAAAAATTCCCAGGTGAACCATCCAAGAAGTTAAAGGCTATATAATACATTGAACCCATTTGAGTTCCTTTGGGCCCCTAACCCAAGCAGATAAGAATATCCACTTTAATCTTGCTAAAATAGAACTGGGCACTTTGTTCCCCCCTTTAAAAGTCTTCAGGGGCCAGCTCTGTGGCGTTAGTGGGTGAAGCCGCCACCTGAAGCACTGGCATCCCATATGGGTGCCGGTTTGAGTCCTGGCTGCTCCACTTCCGATCCAGCTCTCTGCCACTCCAGCTCTCTGCCACGGCCTGGGAAAGCAGTAGAAGATGGCCCAAGTCCTTGGGCCTCTGCACCCATGTGGGAGACCTGGAGGAAGTTCTCGGCTTCAGTGCAGCTCCAGCCATTGCATCCAATTGGGAAGTGAAACAGCGGATGGAAGACCTCTCTCTCTGCCTCTCCTTCTCTGTGTAATTATTTCAAATAAATAAATGAATAAATCTTAAAAAAAAAAAGTCTTCAAAGGTTCCTTACCATCTCCTGACCAAAAAGCCAAACTATTTACAATGACATTCAAGTTCTTCCGATCTGAACCCAACTTACCTTTCCACCACTCTCCATCAAACTACCACCTATCTGCTGACATACACGCCTTCCCCTTCTGTGGAATGCCATGTTCTCCCCCACTCCCTCAATGCCTCCGCACTGTATCGCAGTTATCACTGAGCCTTTAACTCCTCCTCTGGACCTAAGTTCCTTAACAGCAACAGGAAATTCATTTACAGTGGTAACCCAATATAAAGTTTGTTCCATAACAAGAATTCAATAATCTCTAAAGTTTAGAAGGTAAAACACTAACTTACATTTCCCCATATGGGCACTTCAAAAGGTATGTAAAAAAAGAAATTAAAAAATAAGTTTATTTTGTGTGCAAAAAAAAATCTATCCATATGAGTGGCCCTCAAAAAAATCTATGCATATGAAAAACCTATGCATGGATTTCAAAACTTCTCCCAACAAAATAAACTTAACTTTTACTTCTATAATTCCATGAACTTTTGGAAGTATTCCCTGTATTTTCACCTATTCTTTAACTTGCACAAAATTAAGAGGGTAGGTAGCTGACATAATGGGTTCAGTCACTGGCCCACGACCATCACTGTCAAATAAGGAACACAAAACAGGACTCCCGGTTCTCAATCCAAGCTATTTTTGGAAAGAAAAAAAAAAAAAAGATATTCATACTTTCAAAATTCTTATTTATTCCATAGTGGAAGATAAAATGTAACCTTTTTTCTAATTCTTGAGATACTGGCACAAAACCCTAAAATAGTGATTAGAAGCCCTAGTAGGGCTGATAAGAATGCTAGGTATTCTGCTAGAAGAATTCACACTAAAACAAAGGCCACATTACTTGGCTCACTCTGCTTTCCACAATTACTGCCTTTACATGCTTCCTCTTTTTTGTTTTCTCAATTAGCATCTCATAAGCTAGCAGTCTCTTCACTGCTATCTGATGTAATGACCCATGCAGAAAGGTAGCTTTTAATTGCCAAACAGCTCTCTCTCCTTTTTAACCAACTGGATATTGCTCTGAGTGCTGAATTTAGGAACTCAGCGTACCACACCTATCAATGTAGCTTTTTTCTCTAAGCTTACTGGTAACTAGGCCCCCAAATTATAGGTTCCCCTAGGATTCCTGCCTCTCATTAGATGATGCAAATAATGAACACAAATGTGTTCAAATAATCTCCTGGGTTAACCCAAAATCTGCAACATCAAATTTCTTTGAACCCAGCTCTCAAAGTGTACATGTGAAACAAGTAGGGAAAAGTTAATTGTCCAGGAGTTAACATGGTAACTAGAATTGAGCGTCCTGATTCCCAAAACAACATTAAGCTTACTGCATATTATACAATCTCTTAGTCTTTCAAAGAATATAGTACTACTATTTTCAAATAAGGTTAGAAGATGAAATTACCTATTTTTTTTTATCTGACAATAGCTAAGAATGTAAGTTGGTATCTTTCTACTATTACTCCGTTCTACAACATAATTTAACCTTGAGAAATTAAGTTCCAGAAATAAAAATTTAAGGTATAACATTGCTAGAGGAATTGTCCAGAAACTGCTACATTTTTATATAAGTGGTAATATAAGATCATTACTACAACAAGCTCTAAATTCCAGCCAGTAAACTAAGGGTCAAGTGATTCAAAACCCCTTAGCCATTACCAATTTCCCAAACTAGCTAATACACAGAGGGCTGAATTTATGTGGAATGACAATGAACACTTAAAGGATGCACTTTTTTAATGAAAAAGGGAATGGATGTAGAATGTTCAAATGTTATGGAAACTTTTCAGTTTGCACAGTTATTCTGAAAGAAAACAAGTAACTTTAGCATGTACCATTACACTGAGCTACTCAACTTCAGCTAATAAAATGTGGACTCCAAAAGGTACTCCCTCTGGGGAGAGTGTCATAAACATGCTGTTCTGGAATGTAGGTGGAACCTAGCAACCACTTTTAAAGTTTCCTTTGCAGACGTCTCTCCCTGCCCTTCCACCAACACCCAGATATCTTTTAGAATCAAGCGAACAGAACTCTCATCAGTCTTTCCCATTGACAAAAAGCATGTGACTGGTCTCTCCACCATTTGACCAAGTGAATCATCCAATTAAAACACACCACAGGCCGGCGCCGTGGCTCAACAGGCTAATCCTCCGCCTTGTGGCGCCGGCACACCGGGTTCTAGTCCCGGTCGGGGCACCGATCCTGTCCCGGTTGCCCCTCTTCCAGGCCAGCTCTCTGCTGTGGCCAGGGAGTGCAGTGGAGGATGGCCCAAGTGTCTGGGCTCTGCACCCCATGGGAGACCAGGAGAAGCACCTGGCTCCTGCCATCGGATCAGCGCGGTGCGCCGGCCGCAGCGCGCTACCGCGGCGGCCATTGGAGGGTGAACCAACGGCAAAGGAAGACCTTTCTCTCTGTCTCTCTCACTGTCCACTCTGCCTGTCAAAAATTAAAAAAAAAAAAAAGAAAAAAAAAAAAGAAAACACACCACAATCTTGCTCCAAGACAAGAGACACCGAACAATTAATTATGCGCAAAGCACGGAGGGTTCTTTCAGGCCTTCCTCTGAGAATTCACTCTTACGCGATGCCAACAAGGTAAAACTTCAACCATGGAGGAGAGAAGTTACTAGAACGTGGTGGACACATCTGATCTTCGGAGTCTGACAAGCCGGAGGGTGTAAATGAGCTGAACACCTCACTTCCTCTACTGCCACATCAATACTGACAGGTGATCAGGTCTTGCCCGGATTCACAGTTCCCCACAGCGACCAGAAAGGCAGGTATAGGACCCATGGAAGGATTTCCTCCACTTATAAAAAAATCAGTGGAGTCAGATGTAGCAACCATGGGAAACTGGAAAAGGAAAGTGTCGGTTTAAAAAAAAAAAACAAAAAACAAAAAAAAACCAGCAACCTCAGAATGGGCTCCTCTGGGGACAGGCTCATTCTTCCACCCTGGCCACTGGAAACCAGAGAAGCTCAATTGATCAAAACGTCCTAGAAACCTCGGCAAGGCAGGACTCGGACTGCTAACCCAAGGTGCCAGGCCCCTCAAGGGTGTGACCTAGTGGCCAGGCTTGCAGTGCCAAACTTCGGGTACCCCCAAGGACGGAGTCCTGCTCAGGTCATCGCGGCCTAGCACGGCTGGGTGAGGGCGGAACCGGTGCAGTCAGCTAGGGACCTGAGCCCGGGCGCCGGGGCCGGGCAGGGGCGCCGCGGGTGGGGCCGGCCGGCTCACCTTTGAAGAAGCGCAGCGCCAAGCCGTACAGCTCTTCCAGGCCGAAGCCCCAGCGCTGCTCCAGCCGCCGCGCCTCCTCCGCCGCGCCCCCAGCCGCCGCCTCTCCGGGCTCCAGCGGCTCTCCCGCGGCGCCCGGGACCCGGCCGGACCCAGGAGGCGAGGGCGGCGGCAGCGGCGGCGGCAGCAGCGGAGCGCCCTCCGCGCCGGGCCGCTCCTCCGGGTCTGGGCTTAGCGTGAGGCCGTCGACGGACACCTCAAGTCGCTCGGCGTTCAGCACCGCCGCCATCTCCGGCTGCTGCGCCTCCTCCGCGGGGACAGGCGGCGGCCACGTATCGACTTCCTGCTGACCTCTGACCTTCACTTACCGACACCGGAACTTCCGCTACTGAGGAGGCTCGAGGGCTCTCGGAGAGGGGCTGAAGCCTGGTGCCCCGCCCCCTCGGAAACATCAGCCACACCCCCTCCGCGACCACCTGCCACGCCCCCACGCTGTCGCTGGTGCAGGACCGCTTCCCCCACCGTCGCCGCATCTTCTGGGACCCCAGTTCCCCCGCGGTGGGCGGGTGCTGTGCCGTGGTGCCCCCCGCCCGGGCCACCCCCGTTCCCGCGGCTACTCCGTGGCTCCCGGGGTCCCGCAGAGGCGGGGTCAGCTGGTCGCTACGGAGGCGAGTGAGCGGGCGCTCTACCGGTCCGGACCGATTCCTCACCTTTCCGGGAGAAGTTGTGTGTCGGGCAGAGCTCCTTTGCCCACCACAGCAACTTGGAGGAAATGCGAGGCAAATGACATTTTTTTTCTTTAAATGGAAACTGCGGCTTACGACTCTGGATTTTCTGAGGTTCTGGCAGACGGAGGCAGAGCCTGGTTATGCAGGAACTGAAGCTCATGGAGTTTGTGGGACTCTTATTAGGAAAAAAAAAAAAAAAGCATACTTAGAATGAGAAGGAAATCATAACATTTTTTTAAACGTAACAAAGCACAAACATCACAGACAACCTTTTCGTTTGGTTGTTTTTTTTTTTTAAATTTGAGAGCCAGAAAGACAAAGGGAGCTCCCATCTCTCTGGTTCATTCTGCAGATAACCAGCAAAGACTAGGAGTGGGCCAAAGTGGAAACGGGGTGGGGGAGGGGGGCCTGAAAACTCAGTCCAGGGCTCCCACGTGGAGGGCAGGAGCCCAGTCACTTGACCCATCCTTGCTGCTCCCAGGGTCTGCCTTAACAGAAAGCTGGAATTGGGAGCACAGCCGGGACTTGAACCCCAGCACTCCCAATCTGGGAGGGAGCTCCCAAGCTGCGTCTTAACCACTAGCTCCAACACCTGCCTGCTGTCATGCTTTTTGTTAATTGCCTGATAAGCTTCTACAGGGTATCCCAGGGCCCAGAAACAAACTGAAGATGCCATTACTCATATTCACTCTGCTGTGCGTTAGATTTTCAGGCAGCCTTTACGATAATTTGTTGTTGACTATGTGCTTTTCATCACTTTTCCTATGACAATTATTTTGTAATATTTTCTATAAAGAAATTAAATCAACCTTTTCTCTGGTATGGTTCATTAAATTTGTTTTTTATTAATAATTGTTTGGGGGCCGGTACTGTGGCATAGTTAAGCCTCTGCCTGCAGTGCCGGCATCCCACATGGGCCTCAGTTGGAGTCCTGGCTGCTCTACTCCCCATACAGCTCTCTGCTGATGTGCCTGGGAAAGTAGCAGAAAATGGCCCAAGTGTTTGGGCCCCTGTGTGGACTTGTCCTGCGAGGTCCACACTGCCGGGATGGTGAGGTGACGGGGTTCTTCGGTGAGAAGCACCAGAGATAGGTTTCGGTGAACATGTTCATTTATTAACTATCAAGCGTAAGCTTTTAAAGGGCAGGCAGAGAGGGTGTAGCTAATTCGGGAGCAACATTAATTCTATAGGATAAAGCTGATATTGGTGCCGCTACACTTCTCCAAACAGCTTGAAGGTCACGTGGCCTAAGTAGCCTTCCTGATGGGCTTGGGCCACACCCGAGAGCAGTTTACCTGATTGGCAATTACAAGGCTCTTCAACGGAAGGCAGGGGTAGGGGAAATGTGCCTGGGGATGCTGCCGCCTACCAACAGTCAGGTTAACCTCCCTGGCAGTGTCCCAGCCAGGGACAGGCTCACCTACACCCCTGTACCTACGTGGGAGACCCAGAAGAAGCTCCCAGCTCCTGGCTTCAGCCTGACCCAGCCCAAGCTGTTGTGGCCATTTGGGGAGTGAACCAGCAGATGGATGGAAGATTCTCTCTCTCTCTCTCTTTCTCTATATCTCTGCCTTTCAAATAAATAAGTAAATCTTTTTTAAAATTTATTCTTTAAAGAATACAAATTTCATAAGTGCAATTTTAGGAATATAGTTATTCTTCCCACCATTCAAACCCTCCCACCCCCAATCCCACCTCCTCCTCCCTCTCGCATTCCCAGTCCCATTCTCCATTAGGATTCATTTTCAATTAATTTTGTACACAGAAGACCAACTCTATACTAAGTAAAGGTTTCAACAGTTTGCACGCACACACACACACACACACCAAGCAGAACTAGTGTTACAGTCAATTTTCATGATACAACTCACTGAGGACAGAGGACCTGCATGGAGAGTTAGTGCACAGTGACTCCTATTGTTAATTTAATAATTAACACTCTTATGTATGACATCAGTGACCACCCGATGCTTTTTTTTGCCAGGCAGACAGTGAGAGAGAGAGTTATAGACAGTGAGAGAGAGAGAGAAAGGTCTTTGCCAATCCCAAGCCAGGAGCCAGGTGCTTCCTCCTGGTCTCCCATGTGGGTGTAGGGCCCAAGCACTTGGGCCATCCTCCACTGCCCTCTGGGGCCACAGCAGAGAGCTGGACTGGAAGAGGAGCAACCGGGACAGAATCCGGCGCCCTGACAGGACTAGAACATGGGATGCCGGCACCTCAGGCAGAGGATTAGCCTCGTGAGCCGCGACGCCAGCCCACCCGATGCTCTTGACATGAGCTGCCTAGGCTAGGAAGCCTTTTGAATCCACAAACTCTGTCAGTATTTGGGCAAGGCCATAAGCAAAATGGAAGTTCTCTCCTCCCTACAGAGAAAAGTACATCCTTCTTTGATGGCCACTTCTTTCCACTGGGATCTCTCTCACAGAGACTCTTCATGTAGAACATTTTTTGCCACAGTGTCTTGGCTTTCCATGCCTGAAATGCTCTCATGGGCTTTACAGCCAGACCAGGAAGCCTTAGGGGCTGATTCTGAGGTCAGAGTGATAAATAAGTAAATCTTTAAAAAGGAAACAATTGTTTGGTTCTCCCATATATATGTGGGAGCTAAAATTTTTTTAAATGATGATATGTGTCAGTTTTGTTGCAAATTCAGTGTTTTTTCAAACTTTGTTTTAAATCTTTGTCAAACATTGTTAAGAATTATATACTACTGTAGTTCTAATGATCTAACTTTATATGAGTGAAGTTGACCATCTTTTTATTTGATTTTATTTGTAGCCCTTGCCTATTTTTCTGCTAGGCTATCATCTTTTACTTATTTACTGAACTCTATTTAGGAGCACCATTAAGCCTTTGACTATAATGTAAATTAAAACTATGCTATCTCAAAAAATAAGTAAAATATGAAAAATTATTTATAAATTTATTTCAGTATAACTGATGTTTCCATTTAATTTTCAGGGTAATTGTCAAGTTTGGGAAAGCCTCTATCAAGCTTCTCTCATATTCATAAGAGTTTTAAGATTTTGGAGTTGTTTGGGTACTTAGCAATTGTGTGCGTGTGTGTAAGTTTATTTATTTGAAAAGCAGAGCAACAGAAAAATGGAGATAGAGAGAGATTTGCTTTTCATCACTCCCCAGATGCCCCTAAAACCTGGGGTTGGGTCAAGCCAAATCCAGGAGCCAGGAACTCCACGCAGTTCTCCCACATGGGTGGCAGAAACCCAAGTACTGAGCCATCACCTGTAGCACCTAGGGTCCACATTATCAGGAAGCTGAATTGGAATCAGAGGGAGGGAAAACTCCCATGCACTCCCATATGAGATTAAGTGTCCCAAACAACACTTTAACTGATTGTGCCACAATACCTGCAGCTTATGTATGATTTTTACTGTGGTCTGAGAGTATTTGCAGAACAAGAGTTATCTGCTACATTCAAACAATCTGATTCATTATGATGAATAAAACACATATTTTCACATACAGACAGATCCAGTGTAATAAAACTACAAGTTTGTGTCCTGTAAACAAAACTTCTAACCATTATGTTTGCATGGTTCACATAAAATGTAAGTATAGTGCATTTATAATTCTATAGGTGACATTTTTAGTAGATTTCTGATGAGTGGGAAACTCTAATTTGATTAGGCATTGAGAGAAGCAATCCCTCTACATATAAGTTTTCACTTCCTGTTGGAAAGAGTTTCTATGGCGTATCATCTTTTCTTTCAAAACTTGGTTCTTGTCTACTACCCACATATTTCCTGTGTCAAGCACTACACAGCTCCTGCCCTCTGGACCTGCACTGATGTGACATGGTGCTGGCTGAATTGGCATAATGGGCAGTGAGTGTATTCCAGAAAGCCATTCCCACACCCACAGTGAGCAATAATTTAACAGTTCACGGAAGTAACTGCAAACCACTTAAATGCATGCCACTAAATCCAAGTTAAAAGTATCCCTTATCCCTAGATCTTCCAAAATGCCTGTGGCCATGCCAATATCTCCTAATGCAGGGGAGAAGAGTACTAAAGGGAAGTGAGAAACAAGGAGACAGCATTCTGAAATATCTAATTCTTAAAACTTTTAGAGGGGCAGGCGTTTGACGTGTGGTGGTGAAGATGTTGTTTGGGATGCCTGTATCCCGTATCAGAGTGCTTGGGATGGAGTCCTGGCTCCATTCGTGATTCCAGCGTTTTGCTAATGAGAACCTTGGGAACCAGCAGACGCTGACTCAGGTAGTTGGGTCCCTACTACCCATGAGGGAGACCGGGATGGAGCTCCTGGCTCCTGGCTGTGGCCTGGCCCAGTCCCAGCCGCTGCAGGCATTTGAGGAATGAGTCTGAAGACAGATTTCTCTCTCAGTCTGCCTCTATCTTTCTCACTCTCTCTCTCTCTCTTTGCTTTTCAAATAAATGTTTTAATAACATTAGAATTTAAAAGAAAACCTTCACAGAAACATTTGACCATGTGCATACCCCGCCAGCACCCTTTGTGGTCCTTGGAAGGGACCTGCATAAAGGGACCTACAAGGAGAGCAAGCTCAATCCCAAAATGAATTCTACTACAACATTGGATCTTTAGATTTAGCTTTAAATAGTTTAAAACTATGCTCAAATAATAAACACATGAATATTCCAAGGCTTAACCTTGAAAAAGTCATAAATAAACTCCCCTGTGCCCGACTCAGGGTCCTACCTTTAGTAACCAATAGCTGTTAAGGGTGATGATGAGATGGGTATATACAACTCTACTGCATAGAACTGTAGATTCTGCTTTCCAGGTTTTCCACAGTATAAACATTTCTTTTGTAATTAAAAAAAGTAGTTACTTGGGACTAGCACTGTGGCATAGCAGTAAAGCCACCACCTGCAGTGCTGGCATCCCATATAGGCACCGGTTTGAGTTCCAGCTGCTCCATTTCTGATCCAGTTCTCTGCTATGGTCTGGGAAAGACGTAGAAGATGACCCAAGTCTTTGGGCACCTGCACCCACGTGGGAGACCTGGAAAAAGCTCTTGGCTCCTGGCTTCAGATCAGCCCAGCTCTACCCATTGCAGCCATTTGGGGAGTGAATCAGCAGATGGAAGACCTCTCTCTCTGCCTCTGTCTCTCTGTAACTGCCTTTCAAATGAATAATTCATCTTTTTTTAAAAAAAGAAGTACTTCAAAGAGAGTATAAATATTAAAACCTGTAGTATATATGTAGGAAGATAGGTAAAATAGAATAAAAATTAATCATTATTGTCATTTTGTATTGTTTTGGAATTTAATATGTTGAATATTCCTGAAAAATTCAAACATCTTCCAGACCAAACTTCTAAACCTCTTCCTACTAGAACCAGGAAGGGCCGTCCTGTAGGGAACTGCTCTTGGGGATCAAAAAGGTTAGAGAATACACCTTCCTTTTGACAGTGCAGTGTAGGAGATGAGGTCCAGACACCCACTTTACCAAGAGGTCCCACTTGAGTGTGGCTGGGATTCAGCTGAAAGACTTGTTAAAGTGTACCCTGTGACCCAGCAGTGTGGAGGGAGGCTGGGCGGCTGCCTTCTAGCACACGTTCTGAGGACCCGGCTGCTACTGTCTGCAGACCACACTTTGCATGGCAAGAGTCTTGGAAACTTTTCTTCCTGGCTCTAATGAGGGCTGACTGATGAGTAATCACGCAAATACTAAAGCTGACAATTTGATGAGTTTTGACATACACACATACTTGCAAAACCATTACTGCAATCCAGATCCTAAACAAAAGAGCCAGTGTTGTAGTTCAGCAGGTTAAGCTGTTGGTGCCATATCAGAGTGTTAGTTCCAGAGTCCCAGCTGCTCCACTTGCCATCCAGCTTCCTGCTAATGTGCCTGGGAAGGCAACTGAAGATGGCCCAATTGCTTGGGTCTCTGCCACCCAGTCTGAGACCCGGATGTAGTTTCTGGCCCCTTGCTTTGGCCATTTGGGGAATGAACCACCCAATGGAATCTCTCTCTCTCACTCTCACTCTCGCTCTGCCTTTTAGATAGATAAGTCTTAAAGAAAACACACACACACACACACACACACATGGTGGCCACTGCCTTTGTAATCAATCTCTCACAGGACTTTGTAATGGACATTTGTTACAATGTGCTTGTCACAGGAGAGTGACTTACACACGCTTCCTATCTAGACCTGTCTTTCTAAATCCCATCTCTGTATGTAAGGAGACACATAGAATTACCACAGAGGGATATTTTCTGAACCCTTTCAAATCTCTTCTCTGAGTCTGTTCTCTTAGATAAAAGAGAATATTTCCAGCTCAGCTGCTGGGCTGTGTGATTGCAGTTAGGGTCCATTCCATCCAGTCATTTCCCAGATGAAAGATCACCATTTCTTCCCTAATATCAACCTTTCCTTGTGTTCTCGCCACATACTTTGATTTTCTCTGCTAAATACTGTTAGATCACCAGAGAGGCTCTGAGTCCAGTTTTCAGTCTCCTGTTTTACCTGGTGAGCTAATAATTGGTATTTAGGAAGATGTTGCCATTATTCTTATTGAAGAGCACAGCTCACTTTAGTAGTGAAAACTGTTTTGTGCTCACTGGCTGCGAGCACCTGGAGGGCAAAGGCCATAGTCACTCCCACAGTTACCAGCATGGGATGGGAAACGGGGGAAGTCAGAATGCTTTACTGAGCGAGTGAATGAAGGTATGATTACATCTGGTACATATAATATCAATTCAGCTCAACACGCATGTAAGGAGTGCCTGGAACACAAAGTGCCATAGGAAGTCCGAAGATGAGCAGTGGCGGTGTCTAAACTAAGGCATCTGTGTCTAGCAGGCAAGACTATGGCAGAGAAACACCAGACCTGGGAGAGGCTGCCAGGGCTGGGGCTTATTTACCAACTCAGTGACCTTGAGTAGCTTACTTAACTTGTGCTTCCTCTTTTATATAAGGGTAATAATCCCAGTATCCACCCCTTAGACTGTTGAGAAGACTGGATTCACAATTACACGTAAATAACTTAGCAAAGGCTCTGCCTGGCTCGAAGTGAGCTTTTAATAAATGTTGGCCACTATTACGTACAATGTCCCATAAAAATGTAGAGAAGACATTACGCACTGGGGAGGGCGTAGTGTGTGTGTATCATAGGATAAAGCCTGCCTACCAATGTCTTTTACTTGACTTGCAAGAGTTGGCTGCTACAGTGCTTTAAGTCTGAATCAGTTGCTAGCCTTGTGGACGTGGGCATTTTAATAGAAGAATCCAGATGTAGGACTTAGCTTAAAAACTTAAGGGCCTGGCACTGGGGTTTGATGACAGGGAACCGGAACTCCTGGAGGAGAGACTCATGGCTGCAAAACTTCCCTGGCAACTGACGTGGTCCACACAGCAGGAACCTGCATGTGGTCCGTGAACACTGATAAACAGGCTTGAACTCTATCAGTTTATGTTGTTGTCTGCCTGGCCACTTGTCTTGGTCCATTCATGCTGCTATAACAGGACACCACAAACTAAGTAGCTTACAAATAACAGAAGTTCATTTCTCAGTTTTGAAGGCTGAGAAGTCCAAGGCAATACAGTCACCTGAGCCAAGCCAGCCGGCAGGAAGTGAGGGAAAGTGCACCAGGAGGTCGCTTGGCAACCGTTGAGACCTTTGGCTCACTTTCTGGACCTGTGCGTCTATCTGTAACAAGCAGAGATTGCTTCTGTCTGGTTTCATCACTTGATGTTGATAGGCTCAACTTATCTCTGCAAAAGTGCTTCAGAGACTAAACAGATAAGGTAGTAGTCCTGCAGTAACTTTCACCATTCCCCTCTAAAATGTTCACATGAGCCCCTGTTGATGATTAAAATCTCTACACTTTTTCAGATTCAGAAGTTAAACAATTCTAACCAAAGGAACTCAAATACTTATGGAAGAGCTTTTTTTTTTTTTAAGTCTCCTATAATTTCATTATGGAGTACAGTCTTCCATTTGTCCTGCAAGCTAATATTCATATAACAGTGGTGATGATGGTTATTGCATAGAATCTTCCTACTGAAGTAGGAAGACAGGAAAGTTGAGAAGGGAGGCCCTTATTCCAATGATCTGTTGGAAAAGTAGACCAGGGCTTAAGCTCCAGGGCCTCTTAGTGCCCCCTGCTGGCTGAATGCAGTAGCTCGGCTCCAGCCAGGTGATTCTGCCAGATCTGCCTGCCATCCTGGGCCCTGAGGCCACCTCCTGGGTTAGGGAAGAGAAACGCTGCTGAGTCTAGGGAGAAGCAGAATGGCTGCTGAGGCCCCCTCTGGATCTGCAGAGCCAAAGCAAAGCCTGAGGTTCTGGGCGGGACCACCCCAGGGAGTGAACTGTAGAGGAAGAGATTTTCTACACGATCAATAAAAACACCAAAGTTCAGTCAGCCATGCTGGAAGACAGACTGAATTTTCTTGCTCTCTATGGAAAATTAAATTATGAAATTGTTATCATATGGAGACCAAGGAGTATGCAGCCAGCAAAAAATAGGTAGTACAGAACTGTGTAAGTCAAATAGGGGCCGGCACTGTGGCATAGCGGGTAAAGCTGCCGCCTGCAGCACCAGTGCTCCATGTGGGTGCCGATTTGAATTCCAGCTGCTCCACTTCCTATCCAGCTCTCTGCTATGGCCTGGGAAAGCAGTGGAGGATGGCCCAAGTCCTTGGGCCCTTGCATATGCGTGAGAGACCCAGAGGAAGCTTCTGGCTCCTGGCTTCGGATCAGCGCAGCTCTGGCTGTTGCAGTCAACTGGGGAGTGAACCAGTTGACAGAAGACCTCTTTCTCTCTCTCTGCCTCTCCTTCTCTCTCTGTGTGTAACTCTTTCAAATAAATAAATAAATCTTTTTTTAAAAAAAGTAAGTAAAATAATAATAGTAATAGTAACAATTGTTATTATGACTGTGTTATTTGAATTTGGAGATAGTAGTTTTTTAAAGAGTTGAAATGTTTTGTTGTGGTTTCTTTTCTCATTCCAGAAAAGCATCCATTTTGGTACCTAATTTTCTATTCCTTTTCTTAAGCACCACTCTCTCCCCACGGTGGTGTATAAGTGTCAGACCCCACAAAGTCTAGAGGTGCCCTCGCTCGGGCATATTTCAGAGACACCCCGGAAGAGCAGAGAACCAAAGCCACAAACCAGACTTCCAGGATGGCTCCGCCAGCCACTCGTCCTGCAACCATCACAAGCTTTCTTTCCAGCTCCAACCCACGGTCTCCTGCAGCGCAGCCTTCCTATACCTGCACGCGAGCTCCCCAGCGGCCAAGCTGCAGCTCACCTGTGCCATTTCCACTCCTTACACAGTGTCTGGGGTCACCGAGTTGCTCTCTAGAAAAGTGGCGACAAACTAGAAAACTGGCGAATGCAAACAAATAGGAAGAATGGAAACTGGGTCCCCAGGTGCTGGTGAGATGATGAGAATAGGGTGTCACAATTGAACAGTGCAGTGTAGGAAGGCTTCCTGGAGGAAAGTGTTTTTGAGACTTAACTGAAACCAATAAGCAACAAGATGTGAGAAGCGCAGCCAAGGGTCCAGGAGAGCAAAGGTGCACTTGGGAATGAGATCTCTAAGGCTCCATGGTGGTGATTGTTACGTGCCCCAGGAGGGGATAATGGCCAGTTACCTCATTCCTCACACCCCACACCCCAGGCGCTTCACATACCGTTCCCTTCATGTCTCCAAAGTCTCTTGGAGTAGATGTTAGGAAGTGAGTGCCATGATGGCCCCATTCCTCTTAAGGAACAGAAGGCAAAGGCTCAGGGGCCCTGTAATAATAGACCCTCACTTAACAGAGAGCTGAGCACAGTGCCAAGCATCCTAGATGCTAGAGCTAATGTGTATGATTTTGGAGCCAGCTCTACCCAGCCGTGTAATCTTGGGCATGTGACTTAACCACTCAGCACCTCAGTTTCCACATCTGTGAAATGGAACAATAACAAAAGAACCTAACCAGAACACCATCACAAGCGTTAACAGCTCTTCCCACATTCACAGTGCGGTTAGAAGAGTGACTGGCACAGAACAGGCCGGCGCCGCGGCTCACTAGGCTAATCCTCCGCCTTGCGGCGCTGGCACACCGGGTTCTAGTCCCGGTCGAGGCACTGATCCTGTCCCGGTTGCCCCTCTTCCAGGCCAGCTCTCTGCTGTGGCCCGGGAAGGCAGTGGAAGATGGCCCAAGTGCTTGGGCCCTGCACCCCATGGGAGACCAGGAGAAGCACCTGGCTCCTGCCATCGGATCAGCGCGGTGCGCCAGCCGCAGCGCGCCTACCACGGCGGCCATTGGAGGGTGAACCAACGGCAAAAGGAAGACCTTTCTCTCTGTCTCTCTCTCACTGTCCACTCTGCCTGTAAAAAAAAAAAAAAAAAAAAAAAAAAAAAAAAAAAAAAAAAAGTGACTGGCACAGAACAGTCCCCATAAATGCCGGCTGTGTTGTGATGACTTCTACAGAACTTTTATAGAGTCACCGGTCAACAAGATCCCGTCACCAACGCCCAATCCCAAGGAGAAACCCCAGTTCCTGCTGCACCTCTAGGCTGTTGTAGGTAAAGCCTCTGTGCCAGGAGGCAGGAGCCTCCTGCAGCCTGGGCCATAAAACCATTGCAGAGAGAATCTAGGCTTTTTTTTTTTTTTTTTTTTTTTACTGTAAAAGCATTTGTTTGCTGTGGCAAATTTTTCCAGCATGGAATAGTATGAAGGGGAAATCGTGTCACGTGCTGGCACCGGAGTGTGCCCACTAACACCTCCCAGGCTTTCCCGCTGGGGTGCTTTGGGCCCAAGCCAGCGGGGGCTGCCACGGGAGACAAAGCTGCAACTGCCTTCTCCTGGCCAGGGGAGGACGAGGTTGAAATCCCGCCTCGCGATGTGGGCTGTGCACGCGAGAGATACGGACACTGTCCAGGGCGCATGGTGAGGCGCGAGTGACAGGTGCGCTCACCAGGCGCCTTCGCGCAGCGAGCTTCCGGCAGCTGTTAGTGGGATGGCAGGAAACATCTCAAAAACAGCTTACTATGTCACAAAAGCCAGACGCAGACCCACACATATTGTTCTTTTGGATTAACAGATGGAAAACGCAGAAATACCTGGGATGTATGAAGAATGTTTAACCTCCCATTTGCTGCTTTTCTGCGCTATTTGAATTTTCGAATACGCGTGCATTCTTTTTCAAGTGTCATGGAGGATTATCTGGGAAGATTATGTTTTTGAGAACCTTTCTATGACGTACATTATTGTATTTTAAAAAGAGAGAGCTTTTTGAAAGCCCATGTAAGATTTCTTGGCAGCTGCTATTGCTGTGGTGGCTGAAAGCCCTCCCAGTGCCAGCACATAATAGATGCTGAATAAATATTTGTTCAGTGGATGAATCAGGCTGTGTAAAGGTCAGAGTGTGGCTTTCTTACCTTTACTTCCCTCCAGAGACTGTTTCCTGAACTAGATTCCCCGCATCAGCCCTTCAATGGCACCCGGACTCCTTGCAGAACCGATCCAGGGACCAGGCTGTCTGAAACGCGACTTCCGCAGCCTTCCCCTCCTGCCAGGAGCTCAGTCTCCACACATTCACTCCGGAAATATTTCCTGGCCACTAACATGAAGGGGCTTCAAAAAGTTCATGGAAATTCACATGATTTTTAAAAATTGAATATTTTCTCTTTTCTAAAAGAGGTATTACTTATTTGAAAGCATAGTTAAAGAGAAAGCGAGACAGAGAGAGAGAGAGAGAGAGAGAGGAGAGATCGGTCTTCCACCTGCTGGTTCACTCCCCAAATGGCTGCAATGACCAGGGCTGGGCCAGACTGAAGCCAGGAGCAGGAAGTTCTTCCAGTTCTCCCATGTGGGTGCAGGGACCCAAGCATTGGGGCCATCCTCTGCTGCTTTCCCAGGCCATTAGCAGGGAACTGGGTCAGAAGCAGAGCCAGGACTTGATCCTCAGGAGTTTGAGGAGCAGGTGTTCCAAGTGGTGGCTTAATTCACTATGCCACAATGCCTACCCCCACATTATCGTTTAATTTCCTTTTCCCAAGAACTTTCTGGAGCCCCCTTGTATTTTCATAGGTCAGAGCAGGGGCCAGGGTTAACTGTCCCCCAAGATTTTCCTAGTAAAGCTTTTCACCCCACAACTGTTTATTGAACCCCCCCCAGCCACATATGCCACAGGTGCAGGTGCAGGTACCCTGCCCTACTGTACCTGAAGGTACCTCTGATCTCCAGCCCATCAGACTCAACCTAGGAGTCAAGCAGATCCTGTTTACTATCTGATCCCCAAATGCTTGCAATAGCCAGGGCTGGGCGAGGCTAAGCCAGGAGCCAGGAACTCCATCTGCGTCTCCCAGGTGGGTGGCAGGGCCTCAACTACCTGAACCGTCACTGCTGCCTCCCAGGTTGCACGTTAGCAGGAAACTGGAATTGGGAGTGGAGCTGGCACTTGAGCCCAGGCACTCCAGTATGGGATGTTCACATCCCAAGCAGCTACTTCATCGTTAGACCAAACACTCACACCTGACCCAATCTTTTACATTTCAAATGATCCTTGAGAAAACAAAAACATTGTTTCTGTAGTAATTTCCCAGAAAGTTTGATATATGTTAAAACCAGGCAAAAAATTCATAGTGTTTATTTGCAAAATGCAGGTCGCATGCTTTGATAATTACAGGTGATGTTTTTGTCTCCATGACTGTCCAGTGGCTGTAGAGTGGTGGTGAGTGTATTATAGGACACCCCAAAACCGGTTGGAGCAGTTGCAGTAGCACCTCCAAAATTGGATCTGCTCACTCAACACGCAGCAAGCCAATCACTGATATCAGGTAGTGGAAGAATGTAAGTGTTTGTTGCAAAGCAACAGGCAAGGGTGGGGCAGCCATGGCTTAATTCCCGGGCTCCCCAAGGAATTAGGGGCAAAGATTCCTCCATACTGAAGTCAGAGTTGAGGTGCATGTTCAGCTCATATCCAGGTCCCTGATTGGTCTGCTCCTGTCCCTCCCCACTCATTGGAAATACATTCTTTTGGGCATTTTGAGGATGGCAGAGTGGATTTCAGTGAGTCAATTGTTTATTTCCTGCTTGAGGAATGGGGTTTCTCCTAAAGAAATCCCTCAAGACAAGGTCAGACATCAAGATGTTTTCTATAGGGAAGACAAAAGACCTTGTGGGGTTGGCATTGTGGCATAGCGGTAAAGCCACCACCTGCAATGCTGGTGTTCCATATAGGTGCTGGTTCATATCCTGGCTGCTCCGCTTCCAATCCAGCTCCCTGCTAGTGCATCTGGGAAAGCAAGCAGAGGAAGATGGCCCAAGTCCCTAGGCCCCTGCCACCCACGTGGGAGACCTAGAAGCAAGTTCCTGGCTCTTGACTTTGGTCTGGCCTAGTCCTGGTTGTTGTACCCATCTGGGGAGTGAGCCAACAAATGGAAAATCTCACTGTCTCTCCCCCCTCTCTCTGTAACTTTGACTTTCAAATAACTGAATACATAAATCTTAAAAAAAAAAAAAAAATGTTACCTCCAGGGAAGGTAATGACCTTGTGAGTCTTGGGATCCAGAACACCATAGAGTTGGCTGCACCATTCTCTCAATTCCCCGAGAATTTTTAGTAAGAGTTTGATTTGCAATCTTAAAAGCAGGGCAAGGAAACTTCCTGCTGAGGGAGGGAGGCTGAGGGGCCATGGGGGGCCAGGACCTGGTGGTCTCCCACGTCTGCATCCAAGGCTGTGTGAGGGCTCAGCGTGTTGCAGGAGTCTTGCGCCCCCTAGCCGGCTTGCGGATTACCAGGCCCGACTGAGAGAAGCGGAAGGGCGGGGGTCCAAGGGCAGCCAGGTGAGGCTCTCGGGAGGCAGGAACTCTAGCAGTCAACAGCAGCCCGGTGTCGCTGCATATCTGCAAACAGCGGGAGGTCCCAACGCCCAGGGAAGCGTGGGGTGCAAGCCCCAGCGCAGGCACTGGGCTTCGGGCCTCCCAGGTGCCAGACAGCGGGATTCCAGCCCAGGCAGATAATAAAGGTGCTAATCAAATAAAACCCCCAATGAAAAAGGACCTTATAAGTTGCAAGAGTGCAGGCCAGCCACAAACGCACAGGTCGGAGCACCAGCTTACACCTATTTGTTTTGTTTTTGAAGTGGTCTGGGAAGCAGGGCTCCCGTAGTTGTTACCCTAAGGCATGGAACAGGTGTGACCCTCAGAGAACACAGCACTCACAGGCCAGGGATGGCACTGAGCAGTATTTTCTTATTTTCATTCTTATGAATTTTATGAATCAGTTCTTAATGTCAACACAATTGTTATTAATATGCTTCAATATATCATATATTTTAATGAGTCTAAAATATAAATATATCCTATAGCTACAATAGAGTAAATGTAATCAAATAAATGTGAATGACTTGTACTAATCAGTAATAAAAGAATATCCTGTATTCCTTATTAACTTCTTTCTAAAGTATTTACTTTGATATTTTTTATTTATTCACTTACTTATTTGAAAGGTAGAAAAACAGAGAGGCAGACAGAGAGGGAGATCTCCCATCCACTGGTTCACTCTCCAACTGCCTGCAACATCCAGGGCTGGGCCAGGCCACAGCCAGGAGCCTGCAGCTCACTCTGGGTCCCCCCCCGGGGGGGGGGCAGAGACCCCCACCACTGGAATCCTCACTGCTGCCTCCTAAGATGCACATTAGCAGGAAGATGGAACTCAGAGCAGAACCAGGACTCAAACCCGAGCAGTGTCTTAACTGCTACCCCAAACCTGCACCCCTACTTAGTGTTTAATTAATCGTACAATAACACATGTTCTTGGTTAAAAAAAATTCGCACAGCACTGAGGAAGGGGTAAGGACAGCAAATAAATCCCCCTGCACCACCCTGAAACCCCAGTCCCACTTCCTAGAGAGATTTCTCACATATCCTTCCTTGAAATCGTTTCTATGCATGTGCAAATACACACATGTATACACAGTATAATCTTTTTGCAAGGCATACAAAAATATGTTTTTGGTATACATCCTGTAGAGCAATTGGCTTTCTTCATTTCACAATATCTGGGGCACCTCTTGCCATGATAGGACCTTTAGAGCCACCAATCCTTCTGGCTGGGCTCTGGATTTCCTTGGAACCCAGGGAGGAGGCACGGTTGGGAATCTGGTGGGGGGTGGGGCAACTCACCCACGCGGGGCCACTCAGAGAGGCCCAAGAGGAGAGCAGAGAGAAAATGACACAGCGACACGCGGTGCAGCAAGGAAGAGCTGATTCAGGACCCTAGTGCAGGAGGTTGAGGGACCCCACCAGGGGGCCTTGCGGTGGGAGAGGGGACTGGCCTCAGCTCTGAAGATGGCACAAGCAAGTGGGAATTTACAGAGAGAGGGTTATGGGCTGAAAATGACTGAGAGGACACACCAGGGGCATGGAAGGTTCTGGCTAAACTGCCCCAAAGGGATTCTTGCTGAAGACAGGTCAGGGGGATCTGATATCACCTGCCAGGCGGGCGGGCGAGGACTGATATCAGAGGTGGGAGCCCTTGCTGACTCACTTAGCGGGCTTCTTTGCTAAAGCTGGGTCTTACAAGGGGGTCCCCAGAGGGGCCGAGGTGCAGATGCCTGGCTAGGGTGTGACCAGGCTGAGATCCTAGGTGAGGGCTAGAGTCATGCAGCTGGAAGGATGCCCACACGGTATGGATGGAAAATCGGAGTGAGGCAATGCCGGCCCAGTGGATGGAAGAGCCTGTCTTTGACCCAGAGTTCTGCCCAAGATACAGGGTATTCCCCTGCCTCACACCTCTCCTGAGAGCCACGCCAGCCTGGCCTTCCATTGGAGAAACACAGAGCCCTATGCTCCTGGAAGCACCTGTCAGAGGTCCAGGGACAGGAAACGCCAAGGATCCAAGCAGACCTGGGAAGAGCTTTGGGAACGGTTGAGGGGGCTCCCGCTGAGCCGTGGGGCTGGAGCAGGGCATGCACTGCCCTGGAGCCCTTTCCTGGGAGGAAGTTGATCCTGCTGACAGATTTCTTTTTTTTTTTTTTGGACAGGTAGAGTTAGACAGTGAGAGAGAGAGAGAGAGAGAGAGAGAGAGACAAAGGTCCTCCTTTTGCCGTTGGTTCACCCCCCAAAGTGGCTGCTACAGCTGGCGCTGTGCTAATCCGAAGCCAGGAGCTTCTCCTGGTCTCCCATGGGGTGCAGGGCCCAAGCACTTGGGCCATCCTCCACTGCACTCCCGGGCCACAGCAGAGAGCTGGCCTGGAAGAGGAGCAACCGGGACAGAATCAGGCACCCCAACCAGGACTAGAACCCGGTGTGCCAGTGCCGCAGGCAGAGGATTAGCCTAGTGAGCCGTGGCACTGGCCCTGCTGACAGATTTCTAAAGTAATGGTTATTGAAGTCTTTCCCCCCAATTTAACCAGGGGCACAACCTCCAATCTGGCATCTAGAGATCCGCAGAGTGGATATTTTTGGAAGATGCACCCTCCAGAATTTTTCCTGTGAATATGCACATGGGTATTTATCTTGTTACTTTAAGAAAAATACTGTCTTCTCCAAATTGTTCTGTTATGTAATTTGCTCTTCCTACTTGGCAATACATTATTTTCCCATGGCAATAAATGTTACTTCAGGACTAGTTTTTAAAATTAATTACCTGAGAGGAAATGAGAGACAGACATTGCGCCCACCCATTGGTTCATTCCTCAAATGCCCACAACAACCCTGAGCTGGGACTGAAGCCGAGAGCCTGGCACGCATCAAGGTCTCCCGTGCAGGTTGGGGGAACGCCAATGACCTGAGCTATCCCTGCTGCATCCCAGGCTATGCACGAACAGGAGGCTGGACTCAGCGGCGGAGTTGGCCATCAAACCCAGGTACTCCCACATGGGATGCAAGCATCTGAAGCCTGAGGCCACATGCCCACCCGACAACACAATTTTTAGTGGCTGCATTGCTGCTGTCTTCGAATGTGCCATTATTCAACCAGTCCTCTGCTGGTGCTGTTCATAACCAGATTAGACACAGAGGCCCAGCTGCCAATGAGCACATATTTCCTGTGCACGCCTGCTGTGTAGTGTGTGGTGAGGGGAGGAGGGCAGGGCTGTGGGCTGATGGCCGCTGTGCACCGGAAGCCAGCCACCAGCAAACAGAGAACCAAGAACGTCAGGAGACTGCATCTCTACACTGATACTGAGGGAAAGGAGTGATGGCGCATTGGGATAGTGTAGGGAAGGGGTTAGACTGTAGTATCAGGGAGGCCTGGGTTCAAATCCAGGTGTGACTAATAAGTAGCCAGGAAAGTTTTGAGTAAGTTATTTTAGTCCAGTTCCCAAAGCATCAGTATTGTCCCTTTAATATACATGACACTACCTATGCCATGAAAGGACTGAAGTTCCGATACCCACAACATCGGGTGAACGTCCAAAACACCATGCTAATCTAGGCACGAAGCTCGCATCTTGTATGATCCCCTTTTCGTGAACTGTCCAGAACAGGCAAGTCTGTAGAGCAAGAAAGCAGGGTGGCGGTGGCCAGGGCCTGGGAGGAGGTGTACAGGAGGTGAGGCTCTCCCTTAGCAACGGCGAAGTTAACCTGGAGCCAGACAGAGGCGGTGGCTGCACACAGCAAGTGTACTGAATGTTCTGTGTTGTACACTGGAAACGGGGGGATTCTAGGCTATGTAAATTCCATCCCAGTAAAGAGTTAAAACAAGCGGGGATAGTAATTATGCTTACCATGCAGGTGCTATGAAGTCGGATGAGGCAAACAGCAGGACGCACAGGACCAAGCACAGAGCAAGAGCCAGCGGTGCCAGCTCCTGTCACAAAGGCCCTCCTCTGTGTGGAGCCCCACGGCTCCTACCTCCCCAGTCATAACACAGCCTCAGGCCCCAGTGATCTGGACCCATTACCTCCCCGGCCTTCTTCCTAATGCTCGCCCCACCGTGCACGTGCTGATCCGAACACCCCCCAGACACACTCTCACCTGAGGCTTTTGTATCAGGCTTTGGCTCACCTGAAGATGCTTTGCTAGATACCCACTGGGCTCAGCCAGCCAGCCTGTTCAAGCATGTGTTCCAGATCACCTTCCCAGGGAGGCCTCCTTGAACTCCTATATTTAAAATTGTATGCCCATGGCCGGCGCCATGGCTCACTTGGCTAATCCTCTGCCTGCAGCGCCAGCACCCTGGGTTCTAGTCCCAGTTGGGGCGCCAGGTACCAGACCTGGTTGCTCCTCTTCCAGTCCAGCTCTCCACTGTGGCCCGGGAGGGCAGAGGAGGATGGCCCAAGTGCTTGGGTCCCTGCACCCGCATGGGAGACCGGGAAGAAGCCCCTGGCTCCTGGCTTCTGATCGGTGCAGTGCCGGCCGTGGCGGCCTTAAGGGTGTGAACTAATGGAAGGAAGACCTTTCTCTTTGTCTCTCTCACTGTTTAACTCTGCCTGTCAAAAAAAATTGTATACCCTGTCCTATTCCCCTTCTACTACTTTTTTTCTTTTTTAATTGTTAAGGTCTCTTGAAGTTGTGAGGTTTGTTTTTTGTTTTGTTTTGAGAAGCAAACACACACACACACATACACACATATAACTCATAACTCCCATCAGCTGATTCGCTCCCTAAATGGCCGCAATAGCCAGAGCTGGGCCAGGTCAAAACCAAGACCTGGGAACTCCAACCAGGTCTCCCACATGGGTGGTGGGATCCAAGCATTTGAGTCATTACCTGTGGCCTCCTAAGCTGGGCCTCAGCAGAAAGCTGGAATCCAACTCCAAGCCATGTGTGGGACACAGACATCTCAAGCAGTGTCTTTTTTATTTTTTAAAAGATATATTCATTTATTTGAAAGGCAGAGTTACAGAGAGAGAGAGAAAGAGAGAGATCTTCTATCTGCTGGTTCACTCCCCAAATGGTAGCAATGGCCAGGGCTGGGTTAGGCTGAAGCCAGGAGCTAGGAGCTTCATCCAGGTCTCCCAAATGGGTGCTTTCCCAGACACATTAGCAGGGAGCTGAATTGGAAGTGGAGCAGCCAGCACTTGAACTGGCCCCCATATCCCACTCTGCCACAGTGCCAACCCCCAAGCAGCATTTTTTTTTTTTAAATTATTTATTTACTTGAGAGGCAGAGACAGAGAGGTCTTCCATCCACTAGTTCACTCCCTAAATGGCTGCAATGGCTGGATCTGTGCCAATCTGAAGCCAGGAGCTTCTTCCGGGTCTCCCACAAGGGTGCAGGGGCCCAAGGACATTGGGCCATCTTCTACTGCTTTCCCAGGCCACAGCAGAGAGCTGGATTGGAAGTGGAGCAGCCAGGAACTGAACCAGCGCCCATATGGGATGCCAGTGCTGCAGGCGGTGGCTTTACCCGCTATGCCACAGCGCCGGCCCCCAAGCAGCATCTTAACTGCTGTGCCCAAACACCTGTCCTTCCTTCCTTTTCCTTTACGCCACTTCGAGCAAACTACTTGATTATACCACACTAAATTCCCATGTAATTAATCACTGACTCATCCTCCTCCTTGTCATGATGGGAGTCCCTCGGGGTGGAGAGTTTTGGAGATTTGTTCCCTGTTGTGTTCCCAGTGCCTGGGATAGTGCTGCTCATCTGGACGCCCCCAAACACAGGTGAAGGAAACAGTTGTGGAGGCCAGCAGGTTCCCAGGACATGGAGACCACAAATGAGGCTGGAGACAGACAGCACGTCTGGGACGCACCAAGGGGCCTCCCGGGCTTGCACATCCTCAGCACCTACCATTGGATCTCCTGTTCTCCGGAGTGGCCTGGGACACTGCAGGCTCCCTCTCTGCAGCCAGGCGTGCAGCAGGTGCGGACCCATCTCGGAAAGTGGGGAGCATCTGAAGCTGCTCCCCACCACACCCGTTTTGGGCCAGTATAGGGAATGTTGACTTGCGGTCTCTGGGGCAGGGAGAGGGAGGGGAGCCAGGCTGCGGGCTTAAGCCCCTGCTGCCGCCGGCAAGGGCAACCGTAGGTGAATCCTTGCCACTCTGCCTCTTGCCTGCCTCGCAGATTCTGTTTCACTGCTCCTTGGGGCTCCCATCAAAGACAGCCAGGGAGAGAAGAAAGGGACCAACAACCCCAAACCGTGTGATGGCATTGTCTGCTCACACCTCTAATGAAGCAAACAAACAAAAAGGTGGCCAGGGGGAGTAGGAAGAGCCCCAAGATGGTGCCTGGGATTTAGTTCTGGCACTGTCTTCCAGCACACAATTGAGAAGTGGCTAAAAAGGAGCTAATCTGTACACATATGGAAATGGGGGGGAGGGGTTCAGAGAGGGAGAAGGCCTGGCCCAAGTGGGACCGGCCCCTGTTCCCTGTCCGTTGGGCCCCATTTCCCGGGCACGCTGTGCCATGCCTCCTCGGCTGGGAAATGACAGAGGGCTCCTCACCGGCTCCCTGCCGCCCTCACGCCCCAGGTGTGGCTGATTGGCATGCTAATTCCCCAGCGGCAGCACCCTCTAGGTGGCTTCGCAACTACCTGCCAGCTGACCACTTCCTCCGGCAGCAAATCCAAGGCTTCAAAAACCAGGGAGAAACTTAATATGGCCCCAGACCCTTTCATCCCAGCTTCGCCTTTCATCCCGGCCTTTTAAAGTGCAGCGAAAAGTTGCAGGGACCACAGAGCCCCCAGGGAGAAGGTGGCAGGCAGGCACCACTTCCCCATTTCGTTGCTGGCAAAACTGAGGCTCTAGCAGAAGCTGGTGGTCCTGTTGGGCCCGCAGAGCTGCAAATCTTCCGCTGAGCCCTCCGCTTTTGAGATAAACCAGGGGCGGGAAGAAATCCCACAGAGTTCTAGAAACAGGAATGGGCGGTCCCAGCTTCTCATCCCACCACCGCCCGGGCAGCCTCGGCTTGGGCAGACCCCAGAGCCCAGCATAACCTAGGGCCCAGGTCACAAACGAGGTGGGAGCCGAAATGAGCGCACCTGAGAAAACACCGTCTGCGACTACGCAAAGCAGTGTGTGCGATGCGCCAGACGGGGGCTGTGTGGGTGCCCGCCTGGGGCCCTCGCCAGACCGAGGCCACAGACGGTGGGCGGGGCTGCGGGCCGGCCCCCTCCCCCGCCTCACTCAAAATGCAGCATCCAGAGCAGCGCCCGCCCGAGCTCGCGGGGTGATGACCAACGGGCCGATCCAGGAGCGGGGTCTGTGACCTGCTCATTCCCACGCACGAGTCCGCACCGGCTGCCCCTTGCGCGGGGCTGGAAGAGCCGACTCAGCGGCACAGGCACACCTGGCACAGGACAAAGCCAAGGCTCCAAGGGGCTTTGCCTGAGGTCCAACAGCCGATGAGGGCCTGAAGTGAAGATCAAGTATCTGCACAGCTCCTGGTGTTGGGAGCTTGACTCTAAGAGGGCGGGAACTGCACCGGAGGCCCCCTGCGCCCCGCCACGTCCATTTAGTCCATTTATTCTCCACAAGGTCACTGAGTGGGGGGTTCTGCGGGGGTGGGGCCCACTTCCGCTGGCTGCCCAGGACAAAGGGAAACTCACAAAGGAAATCCCAGACCAGAGAGACCAGGAACGCGGCGGTGCCTGCAGAAGGCCTTGGTCCTGCCTTGGGGTCAGGGCTTTTTTGGGTACAGGCACCCGCACTTCCACGCTGCCACAGCTCAGCTTGCTGGCTGCAGGGACAGAAGGGGAGTCGCCCAGGGCAGGCTGGTTCCAGCTGTGGTGTGACACCTGGGAGGAGAAGCCTTTTATCTGAGAAGGGCACTCCCCAGGTAGCCTCAGCCAGACTCAGGCCCAGGGCCTCCTGGAGCGGCAAGAAAGAGACGCCTGCAAACAATGCCAGCCACAACACCTCACTCCCACTCCAGACGCTCTGCCCCGGCTGAGCCTCTCCAAGCTCCAGGCCACCCAAGCCCCTTCGCATCAGGGCAAAGGCTGTCCCAAGGGCCCAGCTCCGGCTCCTCGGGGCCTTCTTCAGTGACTGTAACTGCACAGCTCTTCTTGCACCCCCAGGGTCGGATACTGCCAATATAGGAGCTGCCCCGTGTTCTGTCTGCCTCCTGGCCACACCCACTCGCCCTCCTGCTGTCCACCACTAGCCAGTGCCATGCCTCCGGAATCAGGACCAAAATAAACCCATGCTCTTTATAAATCCCCCTGGGGCTCAGGCATTCTGTTATCATAACAGAAAACAGCCAAGACACAATCACGCTAAACACTCAGGTCCAAGGGGAGATTGTATTCTGATTAGGGAAACAAGGCTAATCCACATAAGAACCTAATGACATTTTATAGACACACACACACACACAGAGTCTATTGAGGAATGGATGTTTGGTGCAGTAGCTTGGGTCACTGCTGGCCCTCCCGTATTGACGTCCGTATTGACGAGTGCCTGGTGCAAGTCCTGCTCTACTTCTGATCAGCTTCCTGCTAAGGCACACCCTGAGAGGCAGTAGGTGCTGGCTTAAGTGCTTGGGTCCCTGCCAAGCTCATGGGAGACCTGGATGGAGTTCCTAGCCCCTGGCTCCGGCCTGGATGTTACAGGCATTTGGAGAGTTAGTCAGTAGGGGGAGATGTCTTTCTCCTTCCGAATTTCAAATCTGTACATAACTTTTGAAATCCACCAAATAAGTGCTCTAATTAAGTATAAACATATACCTGAATAAAGAGTTGATAATGGCTGTTCCCAGGTAGGTGTGTTTACGAGAATTTTCTTTCTTCTGTGGTTTCTATTCGATTTCTCCGTATTAAGTAGAGATGACAGTGATTCTACGATGACAGAAAACAGCACTCGCATGAAGTAACCAGACAGCAGCAGCATCAAGGGAGGAGCAGCTCCAGGCAGGGAGACCTGTGGCTTCCCGGGGAGAGCGGACCTGACCCGGTCCTGCAGCAAGACCTGGGCCTGCATGAGTGTGGGGAGGAGCAACCACAGCACCCCGGGGAGCAGCAGGGAGCAGACAGGAGGGATGTAGGGCTGGGGCAACCGGTTTCTGCCCAGGGCCACTGGATATTTATAACATTTGCGTGCGTGCCACAGAAAACTATCAACTTAGATTTGTTGAATTTTGAGTCCTGCCCATGGTTGCCTTGGCAGGGCCAGACCAAGTGATTTTGCGGGCACTGCACAGTCTGCAGACTGGACGTTCCCCACCCCTGGCTAAGAGGATCAGCCTGGCTCTGACCTCAGCCTCCAACCACCTTCCCTCCTCCTTGGTCATCTGTTACCCTACAGAGCAGGAAGGAGAGGCCCTACCCGTGAAATCCAGCGTGCAAAAGCTGTTGGGGTGCATGCCACCCAGCCCGCAGTGCCTGCATGGCTACTAAACCCAAGTAGGCCCGCTGGAGACGATGGGGAGAGTGTGGCCCGCTCTCCTGCTGCCGGGACTGCCTGTGACCTGCCCGCTTGGGAAAGTTCCTGGGGTGGGGTCCCGGGCTTGGCACCTCCTGCACCCAGGACCGAATGTGCAGGAGGCAGGGGTGAGTGGCCCCCTCCCAGGTAGGCTACCACCTACCACTTCTGCCCGGGCTGCTGAGGGGATCTGCTGGCCAGCAGGTAGGGGGCAAGCTCTGTAAACTGCACTCAGGGTCACTGCCAGGGCCGTGGTGGGGGTGTCTCTTCCTGCAGACACAAACATGAAGAGTTCTAGCCCGACCCTCTTGCTACTTGTGCTCAGGTGCCTTCTGGAACTTCCTTGCCTGGGGAGAAGTGTAACAATAGCCAAGAAAAATTCCTGCAGGGGCTGGTGTTGTGACGCAACAGGTTAAACCACTGCCTGCAATGCCTGCATCCCATATAAGTGCTGGTTCGAGTCCTGGCTGCTCCACTCTGCTCCAGCTCCCTGCTCATGCGCCTGGAAAGCAGTGGAGGATGGTTCAAGTGCTTGCCCTTCCCTTCTCCGAACCCCAGCTCCAAACAGAAGGACTGAGGCTCATCTTCCCCCCATTACAAGAAAGCCAGCACTGGCCGGCACCGCTGCTCACTAGGCTAATCCTCCACCTGCGGCGCCAGCACCCTGGGTTCTAGTCCTGGTCGGGGCGCCAGATTCTGTCCCGGTTGCCCCTCTTCCAGGCCAGTTCTCTGCGGTGGCCTGGGAGTGCAGTGGAGGATGGCCCAAGTACTTGGGCCCTGCACCCCATGGGAGACCAGGAGAAGCACCTGGCTCCTGGCTTCGGATCAGTGTGGTGCGCCGGCCACAGCGGCCATTGGAGAGTGAACCAACGGTAAAGGAAGACCTTTCTCTCTGTCTCTCTCTCTCTCTCACTGTCTACTCTGCCTGTCAAAAAAAAAAAGAAAAGAAAAGAAAAAGAAAGCCAGCACCACCTCAGACAGGAGACCTGACCTTCCCCAAGTGGTATTTCTGTTCTCATGTTCAGTATCCTTCGCTTTCTTCAAACATACTGCCTTTAAAAACTATTTTTGTGGGCCGGCGCCGTGGCTCAACAGGCTAATCCTCCGCCTTGCGGTGCCGGCACACCGGGTTCTAGTCCCGGTCGGGGCACCGGATTCTGTCCCAGTTGCCCCTCTTCCAGGCCAGCTCTCTGCTATGGCCCAGGAGTGCAGTGGAGGATGGCCCAAGTGCTTGGGCCCTGAACCCACATGGGAGACCAGGAGAAGCACCTGGTTCCTGGCTTCGGATCAGCGTGGTGCGCCGGCCGCAGTACGCCGGCCATGGCGGCCATTGAAGGTTGAACCAACGGCAAAGGAAGACCTTTCTCTCTGTCTCTCTCTCTCTCTCACTGTCCACTCTGCCTGTCAATAAAAAAATAAACTATTTTTGTATGCCAGAAAATCTCAAGCACACTAAAGTGGAGAGAATAATATAATGAACTCTCACGATGTAGCTTCAAATTTTTGTCACCTCAAAGTCACACTTGTTCCTCTAGTTCCCCATGCTTCCTCTTACCCACAAACTGGATTGTTTCAAAGCAGATCTCAGACATCTTATTATTCCATCTGCCAATATTTCTGCATATATCTTAAAAAGAGTAGGAGTCTTTTAAAAATACATGGCTACAAATCACTATGTGAACTGAAAAAACCACAATTTCCAGATATCATCTCATATCTAATGTGTAAATGTCCCACCTTGTCCCAGGAAGGAATTTTTTAAAAGATTTATTTATTTATTTGAAAGGCAGAGTTACAGAGAGGGAAGGAGAGAGAGAGAGAGAGAAAGAAAGAGAGAGAGAGATACCTTCTATCTGCTGGTTCACTCTCCAAATGGCTGCAATGACCAGGACTAGGCTAAGCTGAAGTCAGGAGCCAGGAGCTTCATCCAGGTCTCCCACATGCGTGAAGGAGCCAGGGACTTAGGCCACCGTCTGCTGCTTTCCCAGGTGCACCAGCAGCAGCAGCTGGAAGTGAAGCAGCCAGGATTGGACCCCGTGCCCACATGGGATGCCGGTGCTGCAGGCAGCAGCTTAACCTGCTACGCCACAGCGTCAGCCCCCCAGAAATTAATTTTTATGGGTGGTTGGTTTGAATTTGGATTCAAACACTGCATTTGATTAGTGTGTGTTTTAGGTTTATCTTAATCTGTAGATAACTTTTCCTCTCCCCTCTCCCTCCCCCTCTCCCTCTCCCTCCCCCTCTCCCTCTCCCTCTCCCGTCTATCTGATGACTTGATGAAGCAGCTGATTGCTTGTGCTGTAGCACTTCTGAGTCTGTGTTTTGTGGACTGCGGAGCTGAGGTGGTGTGTGACACGTTCCTATTCCCTGTGCTTCTTTGGAAGTGGTAGTAAGTTCTCACGGCTGGGTTAGAGTCTGGCTCAGCATTTTGGCAACAATGACTCGTGGGTGGTGCGCATTTGCACAAGGAAGTAGACACTAGCAGCCATGAAGATCACTGCTGAGGCCCATCATTGCATTAGAGATTGAGGAACGGGGATACTCTGCAGTGGCCATCCGGAGCAGTGGTTAAGCCACCACTCGGGGTTCCACATCCAAGTGCCTGGATTTGAGTCCTGGCTCTGCTTCCAACTCCAGCTTCCTGCTGAGGCACACCTGGGAGGCAGCAGGGACGGCTCCAGCCCTTGAGTCTCTGCTACCCACACGGGAGACTCGGACTGAGATCCTGGCACCTGGCTTCGGCATTCAGGGAGCGAACCAGGTAATGGAAGGTCTCTGTCTCTATGCCTTTCAGAAGAATAAAAATAAAACAGCTTCGGGCCGGTGCCGTGGCTTAACAGGCTAATCCTCCGCCTTGCGGCGCTGGCACACTGGGTTCTAGTCCCGGTTGGGGCACCGGATTCTGTCCTGGTTGCCCCTCTTCCAGGCCAGCTCTCTGCTATGGCCCGGGAAGGCAGTGGAGGATGGCCCAAGTGCTTGGGCCCTGCACCCCATGGGAGACCAGGAGAAGCGCCTGGCTCCTGGCTTCGGATCAGCATGATGCGCCGGCCACAGCGGCCATTGGAGGGTGAACCAACGGCAAAAAGGAAGACCTTTCTCTCTGTCTCTCTCTCACTGTCCACTCTGCCTGTCAAAAAATAAATAAATAAAACAGCTTCAAGAATTACTTTTTTAAAATGAGAATATTGTAACTCCAGCATTTCTTCCTCATTTATTAGGCGAATACTTCAACAAGGGGAAACACTTCAACAGTTTGCTTACCTTGAGGTACAATCGAGAGGAAAGGCAGGTTCAGTGCTTACTTCTTGCTGTTTGCTTACCTACTGTGCCCCCTAGAGCCCTCCACAGGTGACCCATTTTTGTCCTTGAAATGATCATTAGGAACTAATGAGTTTTAGCATGGTTACGTGCTGGATTCTTCCCATGGGTGCCCACATTGCCCTGTGTTTGGCCAGCGGGAGCTTCTTCAGATTAGTTCTTGAGAATGTCTGCTACCTCAATAGCTTGTTGGGTTTCTCGTTTTCAAACACTCCAGATTCATATATTTGCCGTCACAGCCCTAAAATGAGCCATTTCTCAAAGGAGCATTTTTCTTCCCCCTTTCAATGGGAAATGGTATATAGAGACCAAGGTCTGAGTGCTAAAGAGTTAACAACAACCCCAGAGTAAGCAACCCACGGAAACACGGGGCTCCCAGGGAAGCTGTTGGACGCAGCTGGGACACCCACATCCCACGTCGGAGTCTGTGGGCGCCGGTGCTGGCTCTGCTTCTGAACCCAGCAACCCACCTTCCTGCTGGGGCGCAGCCTGGGAGGCACAGGGGAGTACGCCAGTGCTTAGCTCCTCGCCACGCATGGGGGAGACCTGGATTGACCCTGGCTCCTGGGTTCTGCCTGGCACTTGGGGAGTGAGCCAGCAGATGGAATTGCTCCCTCTCTATGCCTTTCAAATTAATTAGTTAATTAAATAAATGTGTGTGTTTTTTTTTTTTTAAAGCAGACCCCCTAGGCACTGTTTGTACAGTGGTAAACCCTAAGTGAAAGTGTACTTTGGGTGCTCCACGGGAGTGGGCTGAGTCTGGGGCTGAGCCGAGGCAGCCGTGCCCCGAGCAGCTGGGCTGGAGCTGGCACTCAGAAACAGTTCAACTGGAAAGAACAGGAGGCCAAAGTTACTTCCTCTTCCATCAACACAAGTACACAAGGCTCAGGTTGCTGTAAGAGCAAAGTCCCCAAGTGTTTGGGAACACAATTTCTTTAAAACCTCCTCTTCCTCGTGTACACTGAAATGGATTCAAATCTACTGGAAAGTGTCCTATTACATCCTAGATCCACTAAGGACCTGGGTTGATTCGATCAATTCAGGGTGGCACTCTAGCTGTGTGGATGTCCCCCCAACTATGACAGGCCATACAACAAAAGACTGTATTTTGGAAATACACACTCCCTACCTGCAGGCTGGGACAGGGGCCTGAATTGAGCTCCGGTTACTCTGGGTGTGTGCTAACACACTAATTAATTATTGCCAAGCAGGGAGGCCGGTTCTGTGTTATCCTGACACCTCTGTCTTTACTTGGCCTTGTCCGGCGTGACTTTGGAGGGTACACATGATTTACACGAGCCCAATATCATGGCACATCCCACAGAGGCAGAGGACTTGCACAACAGCTTTTCGACATGGTTCGAAGGAAACAAGATGATCGCAACTAAATGAGGTCCAAGTCCAACGCTGAAGAAACTTGTAGTATCATAGCCCTCTAACCAGCAAGCGATCTCAAATGTTTGCTTTTGAAGACAAACCATCTATGCATGCCATAATAGTATTTCACACACTGTTCAGCCCAGTCCACCTGAGACTGCTATAAAATGAGGTAACTATTGATGCTCCTGAGTTCTATCGAAACACGAAGAGTGGGAGTCTGGAATTCAAAGGTGGTGTAAGATGTTGCATCAATGCCCACGTCTCTGCACTTGCACATAAGAAGTTATCAATGACCAGTGATCTTCCAGATGACAGGCTAGGGCTGTGCTGGTGATGGTGCACGTGGCCCTTTAACCTCAAATCAATTAACGTGAAGCAAAATCGAACGTTCAGTTCCTCAATGACAGCACCCCCATTTCAGCAGGCATGTTGCAGAACGAGATGAGCACCAAACATTCTGTCCGTTGCTTCAGTTCTTCAAGCAGGTAGACATGAACTTGGGGGACGTATGGTTTCCCTTCTCTGAGGCTGGAATGTTCTTTCCACTTTACTGATTATCCACGTGGATCAGGGCTGAGAAAGACTCACACAGAGGAGTCGGCCCCACTCAGTGACTTTGGTACAAATAATTTTGGAAGAAGAAATCATTAAAAAAAAAAAAAAACCCTCAACGTGCTGGGGTCAAAACTTATTCTGTGTTTGTTATTTAACGGATGTGGTGCTGACCAAACTACAACAAACGGCTTCTTAATGTTTTATCACTTTTCTGTCACTTGAATACCTTTGTGTGTGTGGGGGTGTTGTCTTTCAGCCTCCTAACCCCTGGTTCTGAAATAAACCCCCGAAACCCAAGAGGCCTGGGCAGCAGAGGAGAGGAAATCAAAGGAGGCAGGGATCAAAGGGTAACCAGCTCCGAGGTGCAGGTGGAGCCATTGACTCCCCCGCTGCCTTTTCCTGGCTGTCCCTTTAATAAACACCCAGCGCTCCCGTGCCGGCTCCCAGGCAGCCAGAGGGGCCTGGGGGAACAACAAAGAGAGCCCGGGGAAGAGAGCACTTAGCACCTGGGGAGGGAAGGCAGCCCTTTAGGATGTTTGGGTGAGTCAGGGCCAGGGGCCACGGTGGGAAACACTGAGGGCGCCGAGCAGGACGCTGACCCTGGCTGGCCTCCGTCCACCGACTTGTGTTCTTCCCCTGCTGACTTTCAGTCTTCCCTGGCCTGGCCCCAGCCTGTAGGGCTCTTCCGTCTCACCTGGCCCTGCTTTCTGTCTATAGCAACAGAGGGCACTGACAGACCAAACAGGACTGCCGGCCAAAGCTTGCAGCACACCAAGGGCTGGGCTAGCCCAGCTGCTGGAGCTGGGGAACCCACACCCAATCCCAGGGACAGGGCCACCCGCTGACCCTGGACTTCGGATTGTGGTTCTGAAACTGACATGCCTCTCTGGAGAAAAGCACTTTATGAAGCCTTACATTGCAAGATTATCTATTTTGGGGCCGGCGCTCTGGTGTAGCTGGTAAAGCCGCCGCCTGCAGTGCCACATCCCATATGGGCACTGGTTTGAGTCCTGGCTGCTCCACTTCCAATCTGGCTCTCTGCTGTGGCCTAGAAAAGCAGCAAAAGGTGGCCCAAGTCCTCCGGCCCCTGCACCCACATGAGAGACACAGAAGAAGCTCCTGCCTTCAGGCTTTGGATCGGCTCAGCTCCGGCCATTGTGGTCATCTGGGGAGTGAACCGGAGGATGGAAGACCTCTCTCTCTCTGCCTATGCCTTTCTGTAACTCTGCCTTTCAAATATATAAATACATCTTTAAAAACAGGTTATCTATTTTGAGATGATAACTTGCAATAATACACACATTTTTTAAAGATTTATTTATTTATTTGACAGATAGAGTTACAGACAGTGAGAGAGAGACAGAGAGAAAGGTTCTCCCTCCGTTGGTTCACTCCCCAAATGGCCGCTATGGCTGGAGTTACGCTGTTCCGAAGCCAGGAGCCAGGTGCTTCCTCCCGGTCTCCCATGTGGGTGCAGAGGCCCTTACACTTGGGCCATCCTCCACTGCCTTCCCAGGCCACAGCAGAGAGCTGCACTGGAAGAGGAGCAACCGGGACTAGAACCCGGCACTCATATGGGATGCTGGTGGTGCCGCAGGCGGAGGGTTAACCTAGTGTGCCACGGCGCCAGCCCCCCCCCCCCCCCATTTTAAAGCTATTGCCAAAGATAGGGCTGTTTCCATTTCCAGTTGAAAGAATTAACAAATATTCATTGTAGGTTTGCAGCAGCGTAATTGAGCAAGGAATCTAGAACGCAGATTTGGTGAAAACTACTATGATTTTATAAGGATCTGTCAAACAAAAGAAGAATAGAAAATAATTTGAATTTCCACTGAACAACACAACAGAGACCCTGGAGTGGCTTCCATCCCTGGGTCCCTGGTTCACGAAAATCCAAAAGAACAGGGAAATCCACTCCTCAGTGAAGCAGGATCTCTTTCCAGACATCCCATTGCCAAACTCTGTTTCTGTTTGTACTTCGTTTTTGTTGGGGCCGGCGCTGTGGCGCAGCAGGTTAAAAGCCCTGGCCTGAAGCGCCGGCATCCCATATAGGCGCCAGTTCGAGACCTGGCTGCCCCACTTCCGATCCAGCTCTCTGCTATGGCCTGGGAAAGCAGTGGAAAATGGCCCAAGTCCTTGGGTCCCTGCACCCACGTGGGAGACCTGTAGAAGCTCCTGGCTCCTGGCTTCGGATCAGCGCAGCTCTGGCCATTGCGGCCAATCGGGGAGTGAACCAGCAGATGGAAGACCTCTCTCTCTCTCTTTTTCTCTCTCTCTGCTTCTCTCTGTAACTCTTTCAGATAAATAAAATAAATCTTTAAAAAATAAAAAAAATAGTTTTTGTTTTTAATCAGATTTCTCTGGTTTTCCCAATAACATCCTTTCCATTTTCCAGGACCCAATCCAAAACACAACATTGCATTTAGTCATCAAAAAACTCAAGTTCCAAAATGCATAACAGCAATGCATGCACATGATTTGACAATCCTAATACAGCTGCTCTGGAGGGCATGAGAGCCTCCTCTGCAACCCTCCCGCCCCAGCGCCAGCCTGGGTTCCCGCGGTCCCTGGCGACGCCACGGCTTCAGCACACACCACACACTCCCTCCAGACTTCACTGAGAGCCAAAGGACGAAAACCCCGGACAGGCTGAAGTCTCATCTCAACACAGAAGCTTACAACACAACAGCCAACGCTCAGGACACAGTGGGAAGAGAAGAACACGTGTATGTCAGTCGCGAGATTACCAAATCTCAAACAGCACGCTGGAATGTCTCCGCTCTTCTAGCAGAGGGAAAAGCCTGCTCACTCCCGGGTCGGGCAGCCACCGCCCCCACTGTCTTCACACGCCCATTTCCCTGGCCCACTGAAGAACAGGCAGGTTCAGGGCCCATCACCACAAGCACACCAATGAGGCTTGGACACAGGGCCCTGGGGGATTCCACACAAACAGACCAGAGCACTTCTAGGACCTCGGAGCCCCGGGCAGAGTTTCTGGGATGCCCAGGCTGTCTGCCTGTGAAGCTTCAGCTGGCGGCCAGCAGACAGCAAACCTGCGTTCCCTGCCATGCTGGCCCCTAGCCCCCGCAGCTGCAGCAAGCCATCAGTTGCTAAGGCCTCCATGGGAACCTTAGGGACCCCTGGCGGTAGAGGGGCCAAGTGACCACGGGCCACGTGCAGTGACCACGGAAGCACATCTGGAAGTCACCTGGGCCCCTGGATCGTGATCTATTTCCTGATCTGTCGACATGGACTGCCTGCTACTGGCTTTGCAAGAGCACAGAGAAAGCCCACCCTAGCATAAGGACACGCCACCATTGTTTTTTGAAACGAGGAGTTAGAAGGAATGGGAATAGACAAATAGCAGACCTGACCTCCCATGCCATACACCCGAGGACTGAAATCCATCTGATCTGGCAGAAGGGGTACAGCGGAAGAGGGGAGGGAGCGGCCCATGGGGGAAGCAGGGGTATCCGTAGGCACTCCAGCCCAGCAGGGAGAGACTCAAGTCCCGAGCTCATTGCAGCAGCTCCAAGAATACCTCCAGTTTTGAGCCCTGCACCCAAGATGGAGACACAAAGAGACGGAGGGAGAGACTTCCATCAGCCACCAAGGGCTGAGAAAGGACGATGCCTTCAGAGGGCGTGGGAACCGCGTGGAAGGCCTTCATCAGCTCCGCTTAGCTAGACCCGGCGTGAGCCCTGCGGGGCGTCTCAGCGCGCAGCTAACGGGGGCACTCGGTCAGCGCCTGGGCGCTCCCAGGCCCCTCTATCTCCACCCCCGGCCCAGGCTGATCCGGGACGTGTCGGGGAAGTCCGCTGTGCACAGGAGCGGCGCTGTTTGACTCACCTGGTATAGGGTCTAGCACATAGCAGGGGTGGTAAATAAATGGCTTTGATGACGACGGCGGGGACGGCGGGGCAGGCAGGCGCAAGGCCTGGGCCAGACGGAACCCAGGCGCAGCCCCAGGCTGCCCTTGGTGGGGGCAAGATCCGGGCGGGGAGGGAGGCGCGGCCCCGCGTCCTAGGGCCCCGCGGGCTGCCCCTCCCCGAGCAAACCTTCTCTCGGAGATGTTGATTGCGGTGGCTGGGCCGACCCGGGGGATGGGCGGGGGAGGGGACGGAGGGGCCCGGGCCCAAGTTCGCGCCTCCCTCCCCATCTCATGGCCAGCGGAAGCGATTATTCCCACCGGCGTCTGGCGGGGCCGGGGGAGGGCTCGCACCCCAAAGAGACACGGGCCTCCCCGCGCCCACTGCTTTGATGGCGCCGCCACCGCCAGCCCCCTCCCTCGGGCTCCGGCCCGTATAACTGGGGCTGGGCCCTCGGCGGCGTTGCACTGGGCTCGGAGCCATGGCCGCAGCAGGGTCCCGCCCGCTCCAGTTCGCCGACGCCGCCTCGTTCCCCGTCTACCGGCCTGCCCACGCCGGCGGGGCCTTCCCGCCACCCCCGGGCCCGGGGTCCGCCCTGCTCCCCGCGGGCCCGGGCTCAGAGCGCCTCGCCCCCGCGCCCTTCGCGGGCTTTCTCGGCAGGGAACCTGGGCCCGCCGCGCCGCCGGCCCCCAGCCTGGGCTCGCCGGCGCCCCCTAAAGGCGCGGCCGCCCCGTCGGTGTCGCAGCGCCGCAAGCGCACGTCGTTCAGCCCCGAGCAGCTGCAGCTCCTGGAGCTCGTCTTCCGCCAGACCATGTACCCCGACATCCACTTGCGCGAGCGCCTGGCGGCGCTCACCCTGCTCCCCGAATCCAGGATCCAGGTGAGCGGCCCTCCGCGTTCGCAGGTGGGCCTCGGCCTGGAGGCGGGGGTGGGTGGATGGGCGCGCGTCGGAGCCGGGACTCCCAGGCTTATTGGCCACAAACCCCTGGTTCTCTTTGACTTGGGGGACGTTGGGCGAGTTGCTTCCCTTGGGCCTCCGTTTTCCGGGCTGTAAAATGGGGACGAGGAGGGTGCCTGTTGCACAAGGTGTTTGTGAGTGTGAAATGACGTACTTCACGCACGCAATTACTTGGATCTCTCATTAGTTAGTACGTAGTAATTCTAAGTAGGCTAGCCCAGCAGGTATTTTTACGCTTTTTCTGACTCAGGAAAGACACAGATGAGGCGCGGTTGGAGTTCCCTCTGGCTTTGGGTTTGGGAATGATGGCTCCAAGAGGGGAGGGAGGGCTCTCCGAATTACCTACTGGTCCCCACACCACAAGGCCGGTGTTCCTGGGTGGAATTTTGGTCTGGAAGGATGTGAGGCATTTCGGGTAAAGTCTGAAACATCTGGGCCTTCTTGGCAGTTTGCGAAGCATGGTGCAAACTGCACTTGTTATCTAGAGTAATGGAGATCCCAGTCGTGGAGGCTGCCTCTTTGCCTGCTCCTGTCCACGTGTGATTTGAAGCAGGAGCCCTCATTTCACATGAGGACAGGGTAGGCTTGTTTCTATTCTGCACCCTTGGGAGTCATGCAGCTGCCCGTTTCTATCTTTATATTTACTTTTATTTTCATTGTATTTCAAAGGCGGGGAGACGGGTATCTTCCACCTGCCGGCTCACTCACTCCAGGTCTTTTACATGGGTGGCAGAGGCCCCAAGTTCCTGAGCCATCATCTGCTGCCTCCCAGGGAGCCCTTAGCAGGAAGCTGGGTGGAAAGTGAAGGCAGGCTTCAGGCCGAAGGATTCCCATCCCGCCGCAGGCGGCCCAAGCAGCTCGCCAACTGCTGTGGCAGGTGCCTGCCCCTGCCAGTTTCAACAGTGGGCCTTGAGAGTTAGTAACGATTGTGGAGAGTTAGTAACGATTTAGGGAGAGAAATGCAATCTGGGTAATCCGAAGCAGTTTCTGTCTCCCTCCTTCCAGGTGTGGTTCCAGAACAGGCGTGCCAAGTCCCGGCGTCAGAGCGGGAAGTCCTTCCAGCCTTCCCTGGGGCAGGAGCTGGTCCCCAGCCCCTGCGCTCCTGCAGCAGCATCCAAGTGTGTGAAGCCCCAGCTGCCCCTGGAGGTGGACATGAACTGCCTGCCGGATCCCAGCCGCGTGGGAGGGGGCATCTCACACGCGAGCTCCCAAGGCCAGAATTTCCAGAACTGCTCCCCTCTCTCTGAAGACATCGGACCAAAGCTGGACTCATGGGAGGAACACATCTTCTCTGCCTTTGGTAACTTTTGAGGATTCTGGGCGAGTTCAGGAAAAGCTCCAAGGAGCCACGACCGACAGCCGGGGAGACACGTCAGAATCCGGTCCTCTGACTTCCCTGTCGGAGGCCATCTCCTCCTGGTCCCCCCAGGGATCAGGACTTCAACTCTCGCTCCACTTCGCAACCCTATTCGGAGTACCAAGATTGATTTTCTTTGAGTGTTTTATTTTTTCAACTGTCAAGTAAAAATTATATATGTATTTATGATGTATGTACATTTATGACGTACAACATGTATGCATACACTGTAGAATGGATACATCAACCTATTTATTATGCATTGCCTCACACTGATTTTTTTGTGGTGAAAATACTTAAAATCTACTTTCTTTGCAATTCTCACATATGGAATATATTGTTATGGTCATGATATGATACAAAATTTTGTATTCTTTGTCCAATGTCTACCCAACCTCCCCACTCTTACTTTCCAGAAAACTGTACCTGTTGTCTTCTCGCTCAATCATAACTCCGTTGGCTTAGTATCCAGGTTATTTCAAAGAGTCAGTTTGTAGTAGCTGCCAGTTGTCATCAAATTACAGAAATCTTTGCTCTCCCAGGTAATCGACATCATCGTCTTTTTAAAAGTTTATTATTAGGGGCTGGTGCTGTGATATAGCAGGTAAAGCCACTACCAGCAGTACCAGCATCCCATATGGGCACCGGTTCTAGTCCCAGCTGCTTCACTTCTGATCCAGCTCTCTGCTATGGCCTGGGATAGCAGTAGAAGATGGCCCAGGTCCTTGGGCCCCTGCACCCACGTGGGAGACCCAGAAGAAGCTCCTGGCTTCGGATAGGTGCAGTTCCAGCTGTTGCAGCTACTTGGGGAGTGAACCAGTGAATGGAAGACCTCTCTACCTCTCTGTAGCTCTGCCTTTCAAATAAATAAATCAATCTTTTTTTTTTTTTTTAAGAGTTTGCTATTTTGTTTGAAAGTCAGAGACGGAGACAGAGATCTTTCATCTATTGGTTCATTTCCCAAGTGCCAGGACCAGGAACTCCAGGGACCCAGGTACTTGAGCCAACACCAGCTGCCTCCCAGCATTAGCAGAAATGTTGGAATCAGAAGCAAAGCCGGCGTGGGGGGCGGGGGGCCGGTGCCGTGGCTCACTTAGTTAATCCTCCACCTGTGGCGCCAGAATCCCATATGGGTGCTGGGTTCTAGTCCTGACTGCTCCTCTTCCAGTCCAGCTCTATGCTGTAGCCCGGGAAGGCAGTGGAGGATGGCCCAAGTGCTTGGGTGCCTGCACCAGTGTGGGAGACCAGGAGGAAGCACCTGACTCTTGGTTTTGGATCGGCGCAGTGCCGGCCGTAGAGGCCATTTGGGGGGTGAACCAACGGAGGGAGAACCTTTCTCTGTCTCTCTCTCACTGTCTAACTCTGTCAAAAAAAAAAAAAAAAAAAAAAAAAAAAAAAAAAAAAGCAGCAGCAAAGCCAGGACCCGAATGCGGGCACTGCAACATGGGATGCAGTGTGCTGACCCACAACCCCACCCTGACATCCTCTTCAGCCTACAGAACACTTCTACAAGTCTTCAGTTCACCTCTCCACTGTATGTGCCACTTCCAGTTTCGGACCAGACAACTACCTTTCTCCTTCAAAACGCCCGAGACCCCCTCCACTGGCCTGCCCCTCCCCACTGCTTTGACCTGGTTCTGCTGTTTGAAGCCATCTCTAATCCTGATGTTGTACCTGTTTGATCACTCCAACATTATCCTTAGCACTTGGTATTGTACTTCCTGGGCAACTTGAATGGATATTAAATGTTCTTCACAAACGCTTCAGTGTAATTCTGTTGAAGTCAATTCCATCCTTTATTTATTTATTTATTTTAGAATAAAACATGGGGCTTTATTAACCCCAGGGCTCGGGGCAGGTCTTCAGGGGGCGGGAGAGGCCCCTCCTTGCCAGTGATGAGGGGGTCGCGCAGCACCACGATGACCGAGTCCCCGCGCAGGAACATCTTGGAGATGTACGGGTCCTTGCTGGCCGGCTTTGACTTCTTCCTGCCCTTGCCGCTCTCAGGGGCCCCAGTCCACATCTCCTCCAGGTTCTCCAGCGCCAGGCTGCAGGGCCTGTTGAAGGCCTTCATGCGGCCCAGGATTTCCTGTTGTTGCAGCAGCTGATGAGCACCTGGGAGTTGTTCTTGACCGACTGCGTGAGCAGAGAGCACGGGCCATGTTGAATTTTTCCTCATCCCGCTTCTGCCCCTCCTCGGGGGTCATCCCACTCTTGGGCTTGCTGAGGAGGCTGCCGGTGCCAGCCGCGCGAGTTCGGGTCACTCCAATTCCATCCTTTAGATAGCTCTTAGTACAGTGCCTCACCAGTAATCACTATCATATCAGCAGGCTTCTGTGCTGAGAAACCGAATTTGGTTAAGAGCATAGGTTTGCTTGTCCAAAGTTTAGTAACATTCATGAAAGTTCTGCTTTAAGACTTCTCTTTCTTAATCTATAACTCTTAATGTATGCAAATCACTCTAAGTTAGCCCAAGCTCAACTAAATCTGAAGGATTTCAAACTCCTAAGGGTCGAGGGAACCGAGCATGAGGTAACCACAGCTGAAGTTTCTGGGTAACTGCACTTCAAGGAAGGCGCCTGGGAAGCCCAGGCCAGGGCCAAGGCATCTTGTCTCAATGGTTACTGAAGAACCTGCGCTATGCTCAGTGTCTTAGAGAGTGTACGAGGGGGCTTAAAAATATCATGGAAATGTGTTATGAAAAAATTGTATCATGGATTAACAATTTTTTGCATTAAAATAAACAGCTATTAATGACTCTTTCCATGAACTTTGGACATACTCTTGACAATGTCAGTTGTCTAAATTTTATTAGAGATGTTCAAGTGGTTTCCACTTTTCAGAGCAGAAAAACCTTTTTTTTTAAAAAGATTTATTTATTTGAATGCAGAGCTACAGAGAGGCAGAGAGAGAGAGGTCTTCCATCTGCTGGTTCACTCCCCAGATGGCTGCAATGGCCAGAGCTGCACCGATCCCAAACCAGGAGCCAGGAGCCTCCTCCTGGTCTCCAATGCAGGTGCAGGAGCCCAAGAACTTGGGCCATCTTCTACCGCTTTCCCAGGCCATAGAAGAGAGCTGGATTGGAAGTACAGTAGCCGGGACTTGAAGTGGCACCCATATGGGATGCCGGCACTGCAGGTGGCAGCTTTACCTGCTATCCACAGCAGTGGTCTCACAAACTCATTATTAAAAGCAAGCCAGAGAGGGGCCGGCATTGTGGTATGGCGTGTAAAACTTCCGGCTGCAATGCTGACATCCCAAATGGGTGCCAGTTCAAGTCCTGGCTGATCTACTTCCGATCCAGCTCTCTGCTAACAAGCCTGGGAAAGCAGAAGATGGCCTAAGTCCTTGGGCCCCAGCACTTACGTGGGACACCTGGAAGAAGTGCCTGGCTTCTGGCTTTGGTCTGATCTAGCCCTGGCCGGTACAGCCATTGGGGAGTGAACCAGAGGATAGATGATGTCTCTTCCTTTCTCTGTGTAACTGACATTCAAATAAATGTCTTAAAAAAAAAAAAAAAAAAAGAACACAGCTTAGGCTCCCCTAACAAGCTGGTCTTCTGAATTCTCTGAAGGATGTCTGAAAGCAGATGAAAAGTACAACATAGCGGTTACCAAGTGCTCACAACGTACCAAACACTGTGCTCAGGCCCTGCTGCGCGGAGGTCAGGTCTCATCACACAGGCAAATGCGCAGATACAAATATATTCACAAGACCAGCAGACAACACTTTAGATTTATGGTTCACAAGAATCACATTTAAAAATACATCTTGTAATTTACTTATATTATTTTTTCCCCCATGAGCCACTTACAAGGTCTGTATTTCGATCCTGCTGTCACGTCTTTAATTCTGACAAACCACGGAGTATCTTGAACAGGAAGTCTATACCCCTCTCAGACTCTCTTAAGGCCCTAACAACTCAGCGTGTCACAGTCCTATTTTTATTCCCACACCTACTATGTAAGACAGGACTATTCCCATCTTAACCATTGTGAAGCAAACTAAGTAGTGCTTCACAAGCGTACAGCTTAAACAGCAATGGCCAGAACTCAAACCTAGGGCTAACTCAGCTCACCCATGAGACCACCACCATACAATGCCTGTAGATAGAGTGACCTTTTTAGTCATGATTAATGTGAAGTGATAGGTTTAACAGCAACCCCAAAAGCAGAATTTCTGCAAGTGAGAACAGTCCCATCTTGTAAAGCAGCCACCAAGGCAGACCATACTTAAGCTCTCCTGAAACCCATTTATGCATGCATTGCACAAATTTCATTTGGTGACCAGGAACAGGCTCTTTACCAGGACCTGGAAATAAAACAGTGAGCAAAGTCAGAACCAGTCCCTGCTCTCATATAGCAGAGGCCAGCACTGGAAGCAGCACATCCCAAGAAACAAAATGACAAACACAGCAAGTGCTAGAGAGAAAGGTGCGTGATCTGGGGACACTAATAGGAAGTGTGCTGCAGTCAAGGAAAGCTTCCTGGAGAAGGGGATGCTAGAGGGAAGATCTATGGGATGATCACGAACTACCCAAGAGAACTGGAGCCCTGCTATGCAGAGGCGCTGTGGAGGGAGCAGGAGGACGGAGTGAGATCAGATCACAGATGACCTTGGGGGGTCTTGAAAGAGTTCTGAATTTGTATCTCCCTAAATCTGCCTTTCAAATAAAATACATCTTTTTATTAAAGAATTCTGAATTTGTCCTGAGTCCTAAGAAGACTTAAAGGCATTCATAGATGCAGATTCGATGACCAATTTTGCCTTTTTTTTTTTTTTTTAAAGATTTACTTATTTGAAAGGAAGAGTTAGAGGCAGAAAGAGCTTCCCATCCACTGGTTCACTCCTCAAATGTCCACAACAGTTGGAGCTGGGCCAATCTGAAACCAGAAGCTTCTTCCAGGTCTCCCACACAGGTACAGGGGTCCAAGAACTTGGGCCATCTTCTATTGCTTTCCCAGGCCATAGCAGAGAGCCGGATCAGAAGAGCAGCAGCCACGACTCGAACCAGTGCCCACATGGGATGCTAGCACTGCAGGCGGTGGCTTTACCCACTATACCACAGTGCCCACCCCTGCTCCACCTTTTTTTTTTTTTTTCTGATCCATCTTTCTGCTACGGCCTGGAAAAGCCCTGCACACACGTAGGAGACCCAGAAGCAGCTCCTGCCTCCGGATCAGCTTAGCTCTGGCCATTGAGGCCATTTGGGGAGTGAACCAGTGGATGGAAGATCTCTCTCTCTGCCTCCAACTCTGCCTTTCAAATAAATAAATCTTTCAAATAAACAAACAAAAAACCCCAATGTATTAACAAAAAAGTGCTGATTCTCCCCAGCATCTCATCCTGTCAGCATTTTTTTTTTAATAAGCAGTGTTCCTGGTTCATGATGATGGCAGCTGGACTGCAAGGTGTGGTGGTAATGAGGAGGGAGAGAGGTGCATGGATTCCAGAGAAAAAAATTAACGGCCAATTTTTTGCAGATTCTCAGTGGTAACAAGTGAATATGATTTTTGTAATTAGCTTAAAAACTCAGAACCAAATCTATATAAATAAAAAGCATGTGCATGACTGATTGTTTGCTCAATCTGGCCTTGAGAGCTTTCTTCAGAGCTCCCAAAAATGTGTTAATCAGGGACAGCATCATTCAAATCAATGTCCAGCTCACTCAAAATGACTACACTGAATCATATAGATTTCTTTCCCCCTAGACCGAAATAAAACTCAACTAAATTCTAAGGGACAGTTCCTGCTGTTAACACACGATGGCACTGAAAGATAATTAGTGCTCAATTAAAATGTGTAAAATGACATACTATTTAAGCATGACAGATGAGTCTTAAGCAATATCAAAGGAAAAATGAACAAAACACCTGATTCTAGGCAGAATGTATTAAAATCAAGCTTTTTTTTTTTTTTTATTTTATTTGAAAGTTAGAGTTACAGAGAGGCAGAGAGAGAGAGAGAGAGTCAGTCTTCCATCTGCTGGCTTACTCCCCAAATGGCTGCAACAGGTAGAGCTGGGCTGATCCAAAGCCAGGAGCCAGGAGCTTCTTCCAGGTCTCCCACACAGGTGCAGGGACCCAAGGACTTGGGCCATCTTCTACTGCTTTCCCAGGTCATAGCAGAGAGCTGGATCAGAAGTGGAGCAGCTGGGACTACAACCTGCGCCCTATGGGATGCTGGCACTGCAGGCGGCAGCTTTACCTGCTACACCACAGCGCTGGTCCCTGAAATCAAACTTTTGCTGGGTGTATATCAGGCCAAGTGACTTGGTTCACTGTTTGCAGTGATCACGGATGGAAAAAAAATCCTTCCTAAAGCTATACTGAATGGTATACTTCAAAATGACTAATTTATCTGTATTGTATGCCCTAAAAATATGATTTAATAGAAAATACAGTTCAAACTTTTTAAATAGAAGGAATACTTATCAACTTATGTTAATCAAATGAGGAACACAGACAATAATTTTCATAGATCAATTTATTTATAATTACAAATATTAAGAATAAAAGATTTATGTATTTCTTAGTTAACATAACAGCTTAGCTCAATATAAACTCTGCACTACAGTTCTGCAGTGGCACAATACCAACAAAGAATACAGAAGCATTTTTAAACTATACAAAAATTTCAAATGGAAAATAATCTTGTTTGAGTTTTATTATACATTAACATATATAAAAGTCTCATTTTATGAGACATCTAAAAGAATTAAAACCACCGCTACAGCCCTATCTGAAACTCCAAATCTGAAAACAATTTATTATATTTTGACTTTATAATATTCTATATTAAAACAAAGAAAATTACAAATACATACGTTTTTACAAGATTAACATTTTAGGCAGGGGTTTCCTAAAAAAAAAAAAAAACAAAAACAAAAAAAACAAAAAAAAAAAACCACACACACACACACACACACAAGAAAACAAAACAACCAAAACCAAACCTCTCTTCTGCATTTCACAGCACTGGTTATTATATTTGTTTTCCTTATAAAATCTTTTTACTTTATAAATTGTGTACTGTTGGATTTTAACCAGTAATCTGGTTTAAAAGTTGTGCAAATAAACAAAAAATATGAAAATAGTGTGTTATCAGTCTTTTATATCTTAATAAATCTCCTAACAATAGCACTTTTTGCCCTGAATCAACGGGAAAAGACATGCCAAATCCACTTTGGAAATTTAGCATTATGCAGTAACGGTTTTTTCCTGCTCCTTCATTTTCTTTCACAAACAACAAAAGTTTCTTTTATAAATTATGATAAATTAAAATATTATTATAAAATGATCTACAGAACCATTTCACATTCCAAGTATATATCCTATATACTTGTAAAGTTCATACGTCCCATCTATATTCCAGTGGATTCCTTGAAACTAGGACTTTCCACACCTCATGATGTTATCTTCTGAAGACTGAGATGGTGAGCAACTAAATCAGCCGGAGTTAGTTTTCCAGGTGGAATTTCCACATTGCCACCAAAATGCACATAAAAACCAGGTTTCTTCATGTTCTCCACTGCAGGATTGCCTGCATGTGTTGGGTTGAATTCATGCACATTAAAAAAAATGGTCATTTTCTTCCATAAAATTATATTATGTTCAGACATTTTCAGTTTAAAAATACTTGCTAATAAACATATGTAACATAAGCAATGCTACTGTATCTGAGTAATAAAAGATAAATTAATATAGTCTGGCCAGCAATGCTGGTTGAAGCAGTACAGTACATTGAAAGGACTTATGGGAGACTGAAGTCCCCTTGTTCTCCAGCAGTGAGAGTATTTGGTGTTGGAAGCCTATACAAAGGAGAAGAACTTCTCAGAAACAATGCCCTCTGCAGTTGGAATAATTCATCTTCCATTCAGTCTCTGTTGGTGTTATTTGCTGCAAAGGCATGTAAGTTTCCCATCTGGCTCAAGCCACTCTGAATATGTGCAACATGGATTTCTACATTATTCTGAAAGCAACTAAAGAAAGAAGAAATATGGTTAACTACTTTATTTCACAAAATTAAGAACAATTTTTTTAAAAAAGAAAAGCTAAATTTTAGTTAAGAAAAATAGCTAAGATAAATCTCAGGGAAGGAATAAATTTCTTACACATTAGCCACAATTCTACTTTCGCGGTAGTTGAAACAGCATGCTCTGAAGAAGCAAAGGAGCCACAGGGGTGCTAGAAAGAGAGGATGACCCACAGGCTGGGGCGGCTCTATTGCTACACTGAACTGCCATCCTCACCCCAAATGTAAATAGTCTGTCTCCTGATTCTCAACATAAAAAATTCTGTGAAATTTCTATTGTCTGTAGACTGAAAAGCTCTTTTAAAATATATTTTAAATATAAAAATATATGAATACTTCACAAATATGCATAATTCTTTTTTTTTTTTTTTTTTTTTTTACAGGCAGAGTTAGACAGTGAGAGAGAGACAGAGACAGAGAGAAAGGTCTTCCTTCCATTGGTTCACCCCCAAATTGGCTGCCACGGCCGGCGCGCTGCGCCGATCCGAAGCCAGGAGCCAGGTGCTTCCTCCTGGTTTCCCATGCGGGTGCAGGACCCAAGCACTTGGGCCATCCTCCACTGCACTCCTGGGCCACAGCAGAGAGCTGGACTGGAAGAGGAGCAACCAGGACAGAATCCGGTGCCCCAACTGGGACTAGAACCCGGGGTGCCAGCGCCACAGGCAGAGGATTAGCCTAGTGAGCTGTGGCACCGGCCAATATGCATAATTCTTAAGATTTGTACTGAAAATCACTATGAATTTAACACAAAAATGATTAGAGTGTACCTAAGGGATTACCTGATATTAGAAGCATCTATTGTACTCTTGATATCATTTAATGAATCTGTAAGTGATTTGAATTCAAAGGAATTCAGGTCTCCTCCTTCCGCTAGACACTGAAGTAAAAAAACATTTTGAGACTGAGTTGAATTATAGCTCAAACACAGACACAAAATACCTGACACAATCCATGGATTATAATCTCAACAACATAGTTAGTGTCAAAATTAAGAAAATAATTTCTCTGAAATTTACCTTAATTTGCAATAAAATAGCAGTAAGCCTGGAAATTAAGTCTGTTAGATTTTTATTTTCCACACAGGGCTGTCCTGTTGAGGAATTTGCATGCCGAACAATTTCTTGTGCTTCTTCCTCACACCTGCGTCTCATGTCCGTCGGCTGATCTGCAGGCTGGAGGCCCTGGTCTGGAGCAAGCTGAACACAGACGATTGAAACATGAGATGACTATTCATCAGGCTATTATTTCTATGTGTGTTTGTGTCCTATCTTCAGATTTGACTTTATAAACTAGCATTTATAACTAAAATGATGCTCACTCTTACCTTCAAAGTTTTTTCCTCGTAACAGTTTTTTTCCCCTGATTTTTAATTTTTCTTAACTTTTAATATTCACATTAGACCAAGAGTCACAACAACATCCTATGCACAGCCATTTCACCCCCTGAATACACTTGGTTGTCACATCTCTTTGGACACCTGTATCTGAAACAGTGCCTCAGGTGCTCATGACCTGGGTATTTTTGAGGTGCATCAGCCAATTATTTTGTGTAATAATCTTCAACACGAGTCAGTCTGTCTCCTGACGATCATACTGAAATCGTACGTTTTTGGCAGGACTACACAGAAGCAATGTTGAGTTCTTTCTGCGCCTCCTTACAAATGACTGCTTCTAAGCTTAGCCGTACAAGAGATTTTGGTTGAACTGAGAATATAAGTATTTCATTGCTGTGTGCAGCTCTGTGGTGAACAAGCAGGTTGTTGGCACAGCCACCAAAAACAATCACTTCTTCATCGCTGGCACAGGCTGTATGCCATAACCTTGGTTTTTCAGTATAGGGATGATTACATTGTATCCATTCATTTTTACTGATGCAGTAAGTCCAGGCATCACTTAGTGGCTGTTTATCAGTGGTAAATCCTCCAAAGAGAAAAAGATGATCTGAAGAAACTGGCGTTAGTGAATGCCACGATCGGCCAACTGGGCATATGCCTTGTGGAATTAATCCAGTCCACTCCCATGTATCCAGATTAAGGTAGTGAAGGTCATTCATTCTGGCATCTCGGTATCTGCCTCCGAACACAAAGCCTTTGTTCCCAACTGTTGCACAGGCGTGGGCAGCGCGAGGTGAAGGTGCTTTACTGGTAGTGATCGGCTGACTCCAGGTGAACGTTTCAGTGTCTAAAATGTGTACATGATCATTCCATGCTCTTGGATGACTCGAATTCCAAAAAGATGTTTCATCAAATTCAAAAGTTCCCAATACTTTATCTTCAGGTAAATATCCATACCCTCCAAAAAATATTAATCTGTTTTTATATACCCACACGCCCAGCTTGTCCTTTGATGATGGAGGGATTCCTTGGCAGTCAATTCGTTCCCACTGTAACACTCTGTCTGTAGATCTCGAATCCAGCATGTAGAACTTATTTGTATTGCCTCTTGAATGGTGTCCTCCAAACAAGTACAGCACCCTGTCTACACACACAGCACAGCTTCCTGACATAGAAGGAGGCACATCACCTTCAGGGTTAATTTTTTTTCCATCGTCCGGTTTCCATGTTGTAGATCCATAATTCTTCTCTAGGCAGATAGAAGTCATATAATCCTCTGCCTTATCGGAAGGCACGGGATACTGACAGTCCCACTGCTGGCGAGGCTACATTTGGTTACTTGGTTAAGGAGCTCCAGATTCTCCACAGTGAGGGATTTCTTCTTTGTAATTAATGTGTATTTGTGAAGAGATACTTTGAGGCAATGTAAAGATTCTGTTTGTCATCAAACTTTTACCTACCAGTTTTAGCATCCATTGACAATTCTTTTCTGTATCAATTACTGTGATGTTGCCAAATGGTGTTTTTCAATCCTATCATTCCTTCTATATTTATTAGTTGGCATTTACTATAAGGAAGAACCTTCCCTTAAAAACGGGATTCATCAGTATCAGTAGGGACTCATGGCTTCTTATTTTATCCTATAGGTTATAGTGTCTTACTATTTTCAGATGCAGCCAGTGGGAACTCTGTCAAACTGGCTCCTTTTGACATGTCCCCATCATTTTGGGGAATATTTTACTTTGCAGGAATAAGATGGTCCAGGCTCATCTTCTACCTTCTCTGCTATAAGTCTGAGATACAGTCTTTTTCAAGGAACTCTGCTTCTTTTTACTGGAGAAGTGTTTAGAGACCAAGATGAGTTCTTTGCTAGTAGGGTATCATTGCTTCTAGGCTCTCTCAGCAGGCACAGACACACCAATCGTAACAAAATAAACCATAAATTCACCCTGATTCTACCTAACCCAACCTAACAACACAGGGTTTACTCTATTTTCCTCTTTATAACATCCTTCACCCTTACTGAGAAATCTGACTCCCATAATCCTCATTACATTTATTTACTTACCTGCTCAGTCTTAGAATATATGCAAAGAATTTCAGCACTGCTAATCCATGCTATACTATAGGGAAAAGTCCTACTAATTAGAGTTCAGCATTTGTTTAAAGTTTGGTTTAGAGTAAGGGCACAGAGTCAAAACACTATGCTCAAGTGATTTGATTAATTTTGTCTCCTCCTCTGAAATACAGTAAGGTTTGTTTATTTTTATTTGCATCCCATTTTAGTTTTTTTTCTTTTAAAAAGATTTATTTGTTTGGAAGGCAGAGTTAGAGATAGGGAAGAGATAGAGTCTAGAGAGATCTTCCATCTGCTGGTTCACTCCCGAAATGGCCGCAACAGCCGGGGCCGGGTCAGACCAAAGCCAGGAGCTAAGAGCTTCTTCTGGGTCTCCCATGTGGGTGCAGGGGCCCAAGCTATTGAGAAATGTTCCATTGCTTTCCTAGGTGCATTAGCAGGGAGCTGTATTAGAAGCAGCTGTGGGGTTGGCACTGTGGTATAGTGGGTGAAGCCACTGCTTGCAATGCAGGCATCCCACGTGAGTGTCGATTTGAGCCCCAGCTGCTCCTCTTCCCATCCAGCTCTCTGCTATGGCCTGGGAAAGCAGTAGAAGATGGCCCAAGTCCTTGGGTCCCTGCACCTGAGTGGGAGACCCAGAAGAAGCTCCTAGCTTCTGGCTTCAGATCAGTGCAGCTCCAGCTGTTGCAGCCACTTGGGGAGTGAACCAGAGGATGGAAGAACTCTGTCTCTCTGCCTCTCCTCTCCTCTGTGTAACTCTGACTTTCAAATAAATAATAAAAATAAATCCTAAAGAAAAATAAAAAAAGCAGCCGGGTCTTGAACCGGTGGCCATACAGGATGCTGGTGTTGCAGGCAGTGGCTTTACCCACTATGTCACAATGTGAATTCCCTTTATTCTTTCTAAAAAAGATTTATTTATCTACTTAAAAGGCAGAGAGAGAGAGAGAGAGAGAGAGAGAGAGAGATCTTTCATCTGCTGATTCACTCCCCCAAAAAGCTCCAACAGCCAGGGCTGGGCCAGGCTGAAGCCAGAAGCCTGGAACTCCACCTAGGTATCCCACATGAGCAACTGCAGAAGATGATCCAAGTACTTGGGCCCTTTTCACCCATTTGGGAGATCCGGATGGAGTTCCCGGCTCTTGGTTTCAGCCTGGCCCAGCCCCAGCCACTGTAGCCATTTTAGAGGGGTGAACCAGTAGATGGAGGATCTGTTTTTTCTTTCTCTGCAACTCCACCTTTCAAATAAATAAACCTTTTTTTTCTTAAGATTTATTTATTTATTTGAAAGTCAAAATTACAGAGAGATGGGGAGAGACAGAGAGAGAGAGAGAACGAGTGAGAACTATCCACTAGTTCACTCCCCAAATGGCCTTGATGGCTAGGGCTGGGCAAGGCCAAAGCCAGGAGACCAGTACTTCATCTGGGTCTCCTATGTGGTTGCAGGGACCCAAGTACTTAGGCCATCTTCCGCTGTCTTCCTTTTTTTTATTTTTTAAAGATTTATTTATTTCAAAGGCAGAGTTACAGAGAGGTAGAGAAAGAGAGGTCTTCCATCCAATGGTTCACTCCCCAAATGGCTGCAACAGCCAGAGCTAGACTGTTCTGAAGTCAGGAGCTCCTTCTGGGTCTCCCACACAGGTGCAGGGGCCCAAGAACTTGGGCCAACTTCCACTACTTTCCCAGGCCATAGCAGAGAGCTGGATCAGAAGTGGAGCAGCCAGTACTCAAACCGGTGCCCACATGGGATGCCAACACTGCAGGTAGTGGCTTTACCCACTATACCACTGCACTGGCCCCAATAAATAAATCTTAAAAAAAAAAAAAAAAAAAGTAGAGCAGCTGGTACTCGAACTAATGTTCATATGGGATGCTGGCATTCCAGGCAGTGGCTTAACCCCCTGTGCCACAACACTGGGCCCTAGAGTTTATTTCTATTTGTTGGGGAAACACTCAGACAAATGTTACTTCTCACCATTCCCCAAAACCTACCTCATTCCCAAATATTTGAAATATTAAGCAGATATAATTATATTTTATTTACACTTATTTTCTAACTTAAAGGTAACAGATCCCACATATATTTTTTCATACTTTTTAAAAATTATAAATATTCTGCAAATCATATCAGCTAGCAAGCAGACAATGTCGTTGGTCTTAAAAAAAAAAAAACACTTAAAAATATATTTCATTTATTTAAAAGGCACAGTGAAACAGAAGAGAGAGCTCCCATCCCAATTCATTCCCAGAATGCCTGCAAAAGCCATTGTTGGGCCAGGCCAAACCCAGGAGCCGGGAACTCAGGCCAGGTCTCTCATATGGGTAGCAGGGACTCAACTACCATCAACTCTGGCTTTCCAGGATATGTATTAGCCAGAAGTCAGAATTAGTAGCAAAGCTGGGACTCAAACCCAGGCAGTTCAGTACAGGATTCGGTGTCTGAGTGGCATCTTCGCCACTATGTCAAACACCTGCCCCTCACTCTTTCTTATAGTAGCACAGCACTCCATTGTATGGATGTCACACAGGTTACTTAGCCAATTTTTTTTCTAGCATTTTACAACCACCATAATGCCACATTGAGTAATCTTGTCCTCTTCTTAAAACTGCTAAAATTTTAATTTGATTCATAAACACATGAAAGTACATAAATCATCAAGTATAGAGGTTGATGAGTTTTCACAAGCAAGCTGTGCCCAGCACCCCAGGGGCCCGCCCTCCTAAGGCCATCCTGCAGTACTGCCTCCCTGAGGGTAACCACCATCCTGGAGTGCAGCAGCACAGAGGAGCTTTTGCTGCTTTTGAGCTCTACAGAAATGAAATTGTACATTTATCCTTTGATGTCTGATTTTTTTGTTCAACTTTGTATTTGTGAGATCCATCCATTATGTTGCAGCTGATTTCATTCCTTCTCATTAGTGGTAGTATTCCATTGTGTAAACCATGTTTATCATGTCCATTGTAGCACTGATGGGTATTGGGGCAGTTGTAATTTTTGGCAACAATGAACAGTGATGCTATGTGAGGCAGGAGATGCTTAGTTAACTCAGGAAGCTGAGAAAAACAAATTTCAAAACTCTTCCCAGTTGTTTTCACAGCTGCACTAAGGGCCCCTCATCCTTATAAAAATATAATTTTCACATTTGGGGCCCCAAGTCTCAGCTTCAATCTGAGCTTTGAATCCTGGCTCACGTCTACTCTTTTTTATTTATTTGAAAGGCAGAGACTTGGGGATGGGGAGGCAGGAACAGAAAGAGGTCTTCCATCCACTGGTTCACTACCCAGATGGCTGCAACAGCTGGGGCTGGGCAAGACTGAAGCCAGGAGCTTCATCTGGCTCTCCCACATGGGTGCAGGGGCCCACGCACTCAGGCCATCTTCTGCTGCTTTTCCGAGGTGTGTTAGCATGGAACTGGATTGGAGTGGAGCAGCCAGGATTAGAACCAGCAACCATATGGGATGCTGGTACTGCAGGAGGAGACTTAACTTTCTACACCACAGTGCCGGCCCCACTTTTATTCTTGTATGACGTACACTTCGTACTTTCCTATAATAAACTTTTGCTGTTATACTTATTATCTGTGTGAACTTCATTCAGTTCATTGTCTGAGGCTCAAAATAACCTGTTCCATGGTCCTTGCCTTTCTACTTTCTACTCCCACATTAGTATATCTTTGGCAAATACATGTTCACTTAACCTGTTTTGCATATAATACGACAACTGCTTGATACTGCATTTTCTTTTTTTTTTTTTTTTTATTTTTTTATTTATTTTTTTTTATTTTTGACAGGCAGAGTGGACAGTGAGAGAGAGACAGAGAGAAAGGTCTTCCTTTTGCCGTTGGTTCACCCTCCAATGGCCGCCGCGGTAGCGCGCTGCGGCCGGCGCACCGCGCTGATCCGTTGGCAGGAGCCAGGTGCTTCTCCTGGTCTCCCATGGGGTGCAGGGCCCAAGGACTTGGGCCATCCTCCACTGCACTCCCTGGCCACAGCAGAGAGCTGGCCTGGAAGAGGGGCAACCGGGACAGGATCGGTGCCCCGACCGGGACTAGAACCCGGTGTGCCGGCGCCGCAAGGCGGAGGATTAGCCTAGTGAGCCGCGGCGCCGGCTGCATTTTCTTTGATATGTTATTTTAAAACCAATATTGTACTCTCCCAAGAGCTTGGTGAAAAACTATGTTGCTTCATTAGAAAAGGAATCTATCACAAATGTCCTTGGATACTAGAGAAAGTTTGAAAAGGAATCCATTTCTGCATGTATCACTGGCTTTGTTATGTCACCTTGGGTTGCTGGGCCTGTACCTCTCTCTCATAGATAACTGTTAGTCCAGGGGAGAAAATATATTTATTAGGAGAACACATAATGTTATAAAGGCAATTAGCAACTACCACGAGAACAAAAATAAATGATAACAGATGGCTAAAGGAATGGGCAAACTGTCCTTAGAATTTATGTAAGCAGAGTTTGTCCCCTCAGGTCCTCAAGCAGATAGGTAACATCACCTAGGGGAGATTTTTGGGACTTATCTATGTGGTTACTGTCATAAAAAAGCCAACTGTTTAAGAATTTCATATCAAATAGAGGGGATTTACTGGAAGGATATAATTTCAAGGAATGTAAATGCAAGAACATTCTAAACTTATCTCCATCACTTAATTCTTACCCTGGAGTGAAAAACAATTTGAGGTGAAATTGCTGTACTACTCATATATAAAAAAATCATATATGAATGATAATTGACAAATAAAACTGTGACCTGTGTATCTGAAATTCAAGAATTCATAGTTCTAATGTAAAGTTTAGAAGAGGAAGAAGCAAAATTATATAAACAGCATGACCACAACTTTGTGAGAAAAAGCATGAACTGCACAACAAACAAAAACTAAGGGAAAATAAACCAAGATACATCCTTTGGGGTAGTGGAATAAAAAATTTTTTTTGCACAAAAACATTTTGAGAGTACTATACCATCTGTAATTTAAAACAAAAAATCCAGAATTGATGAGTTATGATGTATAAAGTGCTCTTCCACACTGATGCTATGAGGAATAAAAATACATATAAAATATGATTCTGTTAAAACGCCTTACAAAGATAATGGCTTCCCTGGATTTTCTAAGATGCATAGGTAAAAACATTAAGCTTCAGATATAAAAGTAGAGGTAAATTCATATAAATTACCCACCTCATAGCAGTACTGCTGAACTTTATGCAAAACTTTGTTTAAGTCCTTATTCAGCTGTTCAAGTTCTAGAACAATTGTTGCATATCTCCGCTGAAATTCAATGCCAATGGGCATGGAATATGATTTCTGAAAAGAAAAAATAACCAGATCTTGATAAAAATTTTTATTTAAGTAATGCAAGTTCAATAATCTAAAATGGGATTTGATGTACCTAAAACTAAGGTTATTAACCTTGTCTATACTCAATGTTACAGTTCTTGTGGTAATATTTTTTGGAGACTGTCCTCATTCTTAGGAGTGTCATGATGTCTGCTACTTAACGTTTTAATAAAAATATTTATTTCAAAGGCAGAGAAAGAGAGAGTGAGAGAGAATGTGTGTGTGAGAGAGAGAGAGAGATCCATCTTCCATCTGCTTGTTCATTCCCTAAATGGCTGCAGTGGCCAGGACTGGGCCAAGCCAAAGACAGGAGCTAGGAATTCCACTAGGGTCTCCCACATGGGTGGCAGGGCTCAAGTACTTGGGTCATCTTCCACTGTTTTCCCAAGCACATTAGCTGGATAGAAAGCAGAGCAGCCAAGGCTCAAACCAGCACTCCAATGTGAGATTAACTTACTGTGCCACAATGCTGGCCACAATCTTTTATTTTCTCTTAATTGTGTCTTTTGGTGAGAAGTTCTTCTTAAAATTTTTATTTATTGGGGCTGGCATTGTGGTACAGCAGGTTAAGCCACTGCCTATGATGCTGGCATCCCATATGAGCACTGGGGTTCAAGTTCCAGCTGATCCACTTTCCGTCCAGCTTTCTGCTAATGTACCTGAGAGAGCAGTAGAAGGTGGCCCAAGTGCTTGGGCCTCTGCCAGCCACGTGGGAGACCTGGATTAAGGATCAGTCTTTGTATCTGGAGCATGTTCTCTCTCTATCTGCATAACTCTGCTTTTCAAATAAATCAATCTTAAAATTTCAATTATTTTCATTTTATTTGAGAAGCAAGAAAGGGAGAGATAGACACACATACACAACACACAAAGACCTCTTTCATCTGCTGGTACATTCCCCAGATGCTCACAACAGCCAGGGCTAGGCCACACTGAAGCTAGAAGCCTGGAACCCAATGTGGGTATCCCACATAGGTGGCAGGAACTCAAGTACTGGAGCCATTATTTGTAGTCTCCCAGGGTATGCATTAGCAGGAAGATGGATTGCAAACCCAAACCAGGCACTTTATGGGTTGCAGGTGCTCACAGCTGTGATTTAAGTGCTACAACCCATGTCTACTACCCTCAAGGTTCTTCATTTTAATGTAGTTTAATTTAGCAATACTTTCCTTTATGGTCACTGCTCTCTAAATTCATCTTGTTCTTACTCCAAGCTCATAAATATAATCACCTGCATTCTCTTCTATATTCTCGCATCTTTAGATCTAGAACACTATCACTTTGTCCATGGTATGGAGTAGGAGTTGAGTTTTTTCCCTCCTATACTGACGGCTCCACTAGGATTTCAAAGATCTTTTTTCTCCAGTGTTCTGCAGAACCATTTTTGTCACAGATCAAGTGTCCACATGTATGCACGCCTGTTTCTGGGCTCTTTATTTTCTGTTCTACAGTCTATTTATTAATCTTGTGCCAGTATTAGTCTTTATTAGTTCATCTAATAGTTTTATTATTAGTTCATCTTTATAATGTTTTGATATCCAAGAGAGTAAGTCACTTTACCTTGTTATTCTTCAAGAATATCTTGGAAATCCCTGGCTTTTTCTAGTTTCATGTATATTTTAGAATGAGCCTGTCTACATGCAACCAGTTTTATAATAGTGCATACAAGCAACTTAAAAGGGATTTTGATTCAGATATACTCAGTCTATACATTAATTTGGGAAGATTGACTTCTTCACAACAATTTGAATTTATAAATATGCATCTCTCTTAATTTAGGTCTTTAATTTCTCTCAATAATATTCTACGGTTTTCTGTATCAAAGCTTTAAGTACCAATTTATATTTAGGAATGTCATTTTAAATTTCATTTTCTAACTGCTTAGCTGATGTACAGAAACACTTTAATTTTTTTTAAGATTTATTTATTTGAAAGGTGGAGCTAGAGAGAGAGAAAGAGGGAGAGACACAGAAATCTTCCATTGCTGGTTCATTCCCTAAATGGTCACAACGGCTGGGCCAGGAGTTTCTTCCAGGTCTCCAAAGTGAGTGCAGGGGCCTTTCCACTGCTTTCCTAGGGAGCTGGATAGGAAGTGGAGCAGCCAGCTCATTGGTACCAATATGGGAGAGAGAGAGAGACAGAGAGAAAGGTCTTCCTTTTGCCGTTGGTTCACCCCCAAGTGGCCGCTGTGGCTGGTGTGTTGCAGCCTGCGCGCTGCGCTGATCTGAAGCTAGGAGCAGGTGCTTCTCCTGGTCTCCCATGCGGGTGCAGGGCCCAAGCACTTGGGCCATCCTCCACTGCCTTCATGGGCCACAGCAGAGAGCTGGACTGGAAGAGGAGCAACCGGGACAGAATCCAGCACTCCAACTGAGACTAGAACCCGGGGTGCTGGTGCCGCAGGTGGAGGATTAGCCTAGTGAGCCGCAGCACAGGCCTGTAGTTGGTGGTTTTACCCATTAATGCCACAATGCTGGCCCCTGGAAACACATTTTTTAAAATTTTTTATATTTCTAAAGCTGGCCTAGGGTGGACATTGTGGTGTAGTGGGTTAAGGCATGGCATGTGAAGTCATCAAATACTGGTTTCTCTACTTCCTATTCAGCTTCCTGCTAATGAGACCTGGGAGGAAGCAATGACCCAAGCCAAGTGCTTGGGTCCCTGAAACCCAAACAGGAGGCCTGGGCTCCTGGCTTCAGCCTGGCCCAGCTCTAACTGTTGTGGGCAGCCACAAGATCTGTTGAACAGAAATTGTGACTATGGGCATCTGTATCTCATTCTCAATCTTTTGTTTTACAAGATTTATTTATTTATTTGAAAAGCAGAGTTATGAGAAAGGGGGAGAGAGAGAGAGAGAGAGAGAGAGAGAGAGAGAGAGAGAGAGAGAGAGAGAAAGTCTTCCATCTGCTGGTTCACTTCCCAAATGGCTGCAACAGATAGAGCTGGGCTGATCCAAAGCCAGGAGCCAGGGACTTCTGGGCCTCCCACGCAGGTACAGAGGCCCAAGGACTTGGACCATCTTCCATTGTTTTCCCAGGCCACAGCAGAGAGCTGGATTGGATGTGGAGCAGCCAGGACTCGAACTGTATACGACGTGGGCACTGCAGGTGGTGGCTTTACCCACTAAGCCACAGGGCCAGCCCCTCATTCCCAAAGATAAAATTCTCTCTCTCTCTTTTTAATTTGACAGAGTTATAGACAGTGAGAGAGAGACAGAGACAGAGAGAAAGGTCTTCCTTCTGTTGGTTCACTCCCCAAATGACCACCATGGCCGGGCTGCGCCGATCCAAAGCCAGGAGCCAGGTGCTTCCTCCTGGTGTCCTATGCGGGTGTAGGGCCCAAGCACTTGGGCCATCCTCCACTGTTCTCCCGGGCCACAGCAGAGAGCTGGCCTGGAAGAGGAGCAACCGGGACTAGAACCGGCGCCCATATGGAATGCCGGCGCCACAGGCGGAGGATTAACCAAGTGAGCCTCGGTGCTGGCCCCAAAGATAAAATTCTTAATGTTCTATTAATTAGTATGATGTTTGCTATGTATTATTGAGTAAACATTCTTTATCAGATTAAGGAAGTTCCTTTCTATTCCTGGTTTGATAGGAGTATTTGTTGGGGCCAGAGCTGTGGCATACTGGGTTAAGCCAACATCCTCAGTTCTGTCATCCTATATGGGTGCCGGTTCAAGTCCCAGCTGTACCATTTAAGATCCTGTTCCCTGATAACGTGCCTGGGGAAACAGCAGAAGACGGTTCAAGCACTTGGGCCCCTGCACCCATGTAGGAGACCTGGATGAAACTCCTGGCTTTAGACCAGCCCAGCCCTGGCCATTGCAACTATTTGGGAAGTGAACCAGTGGATAGAAGATCTCTCTCTTGGAGCTAGCACTGTGGTGTAAATAGGTTAAGCATCTGCCTGTGGCGTCAGCATCCCCTATGGGTGTACCAGTTTGAGTCCCAGCAGTTCCTCTTTCAATCCAGCTCCCTGCTGGTGGCCTAGAAAAGCAGTGGAAGATGGCTCAAGCACTTTGGGCCCCTGTACCTGCATAGGAGACCAGGAAGAAGTTCTCGGTTCCTGGCTTCAGATCAGCTCAGCTCCAGCCATTGTGGCCAGCTGGGGAGTGAACCGTCAGATGGAAGACCTCTCTGTCTCTCCCTCTCTCTGTAACTCTGCCTCTCAAGTAAATAAATAAATCTTTAAAAAAAAAAAAAATTTCGGTCATCTGACTCCAAATAAATAAATCTTTTTTAAAAAGTATTTGTTTTCCATTATAAAGAGATAGTTTAATTTTGTAAGATTTTTTTGATATTTATTGAAATGATCTTGTGGATAATTTTTTTTTTTAAATTTTTCGACAGGCAGAGTGGACAGTGAGAGAGAGAGAGAGAGAGAGAGAGAGAGAGAAAGGTCTTCCTTTTGCCGTTGTTTCACCCTCCAATGGCCGCTGCGGCCGGCACACCGTGCTGATCGATGGCAGGAGCCAGGTGCTTCTCCTGGTCTCCCATGGGGTGCAGGGCCCAAGCACTTGGGCCATCCTCCACTGCACTCCCTGGCCACAGCAGAGAGCTGGCCTGGAAGAGGGGCAACCGGGATAGAATCCGGTGCCCTGACCGGGACTAGAACCCGGTGTGCCGGTGCCGCAAGGAGGAGGATTAGCCTAGTGAGCCGCAGCGCCAGCCGTGGATAATTTTTTTAAAAAGATTTACCCATTTATTTGAAAGGCAGAGCTACAGAGAGGCAAAGGCAGAGAGAAAGAGGGAGAGAAAAGTCTTCCATCCAATGGTTCACTTCCCAAATGGCCGCAATGGCCAGTGCTGTGCTGATCCAAAGCCAGGAGCCAGGAGCTTCCTTCAGGTCTCCTAGGCAGGCGCAAGAACCCAAGGACTTGGGCCATCCTCCACTGCTTTCCCAGGCCATAGCAGAGAGCCAGGGTGGAAGTGGAACAGCCAGGACTCGAACTGGTTCCCATATGGGATGCCAGGCTTTACCCGCTATGCCATAGTGCTGGCCCTATAGATAATCTTTCTTAATGTGATTAGTCACACTTACAATTTTATTAATGTATGATTATTTTTAAGTCTTGTTAGTCAGTTAATACACATTTAAGGCATTTTAGTAGTCCATTTAAAGGTTAATAACACACTCTTAAAACCTTAGTTGCTTTAACAGATAAATTTTTTCAAAAAATTTTCCATCATAAATGTAATGTACATTGTAATCTTTTAAAAGAAAAATCAGGGTTGCATTTGAAACTTTTAAAAAACTGAGAGTAGACACGTTGGGTCTTAATTTAACACAGGATCAGTAAAATTGCTGTAAATACTGAGAAACATTTTGAATGCTCTTCATCTTATTACTACTCCATGCAAAAAACAAAAAGCAGCAACTCTCTCTCTCTCTCTGCTTTTCCATCTTCCTTTCAAATAAATCTTTTTTTTTTTTTAAGAGTAGCACATACATACATGGAATCAAGTGTAATAAAAATAAAAGAAACACTGATACATGGATGGAGCTTCCGAACATTATGCTATATGAAAGAATCCAGCCCCAAAAGGTCACATGTGATGTGATTCTATTCCCATTAAATGTCCAGAACAGACAAATCCACAGAGACAAAAAGTAGATTAGTGGTTGCTTGGGGGTAGGGGTATGAGTTCAGGACACAAAAGAGATGGACTGCTAAAAGGTACAGAGTTTCTTTTGGAATGATGAAAATTACTAAAAAAAAAATTTTTTTTTTTTTTTAACAGCCAGAGTTAGTGAGAGAGAGAGACAGAGAGAAAGGTCTTCCTTCTGTTGGTTCACCCCCAAATGGCCACTATGGCTGGTGCACTGCACCAATCCGAAGCCAGGAGCCAGGTGCTTCCTCCTGGTCTCCCATGCAGGTGCAGGGGCCCAAGCACCTGGGCCATCCTCCACTGCCTTACGGGGCCACTGCAGAGAGCTGGACTGGAAGAGGAGCAACCGGGACAGAATCTGGTGCCCCAACCGGGACTAGAACCCGGGGGGCCGGCACTGCAGGCGGAGGATTAGACTAGTGAGCCGCGGCGCCGGCCTAAAATTGATTTTGAACTGTAAACTAAAAACCACTGTACTCTGAATTTACTTTAAATGAACAAACTGTATGACATGTAAATAATATCTCAAATTTATAAAGAACATTACCCCCAACTTTTAAAAATATTTATTTTTGAAAGACAGTTACAGAGAGAGACAGAGCAGTCTTTCATCCGCTGATTCACTACACAAATGGCCTCAATGGCTGTTGCTGGGGCTGGACCTGGGCCAGGCTGAATCCAGGAGCCAGGAGTTCCTTCTGGGTCTCCTATGTGGCTGCAGGAGCCTAAGAACTTGGGCCATCCTCTGCTGCTTTCCCAAGCACATTAGCAGGGAGCTGGATTGGAATTGGAGCAGCTGGGACTTGAACCGGCACCCATATGGGATGCCTGCACTGCAGGCCAGGGCTTTAACCCACTGTGCCACAGCACTGGCTCCAGAACATTACCCCTTAAACATGTTTCTATAATCAAGAATGTTCTAGGTTGCCATATGGAGGGTGACTGTGCTGTGCAAAATGCATTGTTTTGAAGGATGGCTAACTTGTAAGCAGATTTCTGCAGATATCCATGATCCCCAAAGTAGAAGAGGACTAACAAACATTATAGGACAACTCTAACAACACATACAGAGATATGAAATCAATGCTCACAGTGGTGGACATGGGGGAAAAAGGAGCAGAGACAGCACAGTATCCAGTTTCCCAATATGGTTTAAAAAATGATTAAAACAGAGCTCTCAAAGAGAACCCCTTTTCTGACTCTCATATTATTAATGTCCACGTATGACAAGACAAATTATTTGCAAAGCAGAAAAATAATGATTAGAGACTGAGATTTTCAGTTTAATATCTATTTCTGTATAATACTGAGGCAGTCAGAAACTAATAAATTACATATGTATTTTTGTTTTGTTCTGTGTTTTGAAATGAGAGGGAGGAAGAGGAAGGGATCTTCCATCCACTGATTCATTCATCAAATGGCCGCAGTGGCTGGCCAGTGCTGGGCTAGAATCAACCAAGGAGTCTGGAGCTCCACCTGGGTCTCCCAGATGGGTGGCAGGGGCCAAGTACTTGGGGTAACACCTGCTGCTTTCCTAGGCACATGAGTAGAAAGCTGGATTGGAAAGCACAGCAGCCAGGACTTGAAGTGGACACTCCAATATGGAACAAAAGTGTTGGCTTAACTTGCTCTGCCACAATGCTGGCCCCTCACATGTACATATTACTTTGTATTTACATGTATAATTTTAAAAATTTGATTACTTAATTTTAATTTAAAAGACAGAGAGACAAACAGACTGAAAGATCTTCCATAGGTTGGATGTCTCCCCAAGGCCACAACAGCCAGAGTTGGGCCAAGCTGATGCCAGAAGCCAGGAGTTCCATCCAGGTTTCCCACATAAGTAGTAGGGATCCAAGTACTTAAGCCATCATCTGCTGCCTCCCAGGGTGTGCAGGAAGCTGGAATCAGAAATAGAGCTGGGACTTGAACCCAAGAACTCTGATATGGGATGCAGGTATCTCAAATGGTATCCAAATGCTTGCCAAATGCTACCTTGCCAAATGCTCCCTCTAGGTATATGTCATTTTAATATATTTAAAACATATTTGCTTAATCTCAAATAGGAAAGGCATATTAAAATTAGTAAGTTTTGACAAACATATCCTGACTTTAATATACTATGTGGTTTCAGGGCTGGCATTGTGGTGCAGGAGGTTAAGCCACAGCCTGCAATACTGGCACCCATATGGACACCAGTTTAAAACTCAGCTTTTCCATTTTTGATACAGCTCCCTGTTAACACACCTGGGAAAGAAGCAGAAGATGGCACAAGGGCTTGGGCCCCTATACCAACATAGGAGACCTGAAAGAAGCTCTGGGCACCTGGGTTCAGTTTGGCCCAGTCCTGGCTGTTGTGGCCATTTGGGGAGTGAACCAACAGATCAAAGATCTTTCTGTCTCTAACTCCATCCTCCAAATAAATAACACTTTAAAAAAAGAAAAAAAGGTTATAAGGAATAAATAAAATGTATACCAAAATAATTTGTAATTCATATTTCTGGAAGGATTGCCAAATTTCTCAGTCTTTTTTTTTTTTTTTTTTTTTTGACAGGCAGAGTGGACAGTGAGAGAGAGAGACAGAGAGAAAGGTCTTCCCTTTGCTTCTGGTTCACCCTCCAATGGCCGCTGCGGCCGGCTCATCACACTGATCCGAAGCCAGGAGCAGAGTGCTTCTCCTGGTCTCCCATGGGGTGCAGGGCCCAAGCACTTGGGCCATCCTCCACTGCCATAGCAGAGAGCTGGCCTGGAAGAGGGGCAACTGGGACAGAATCCGGCGCCTCGACCGGGACTAGAACCCGGTGTGCCGGCGCCGCAAGGCGGAGGATTAGCCTATTGAGCTGCGGCGCTGGCCCTTTTTTTTTTTAAATATTTATTTGAGAGGTAGGGTTAGAGAGAGGCAGAGACAGAGGGAAAGGTCTTCCATCCATTGGTTCACTCCCCAAAAGGCCACAAGTGCTAGAGCTGAGCAGATCCAAAGGCAGGAGCTTCTTCCAGGTCTCCCATGCGAGCAGAGGGGCCCAAGCACTTGGGCCACACCAGAGAGCCGGATTGGAAGAAGAGCAGCTGGGACACGAATCGGCACCCATATGGGATTCCGGTGCTATAGGCAGAGGCTTAGCCCACTATGCCATAGAACCCATCGGCCCCTGAAAGTCTTTTTAATGACAGATTTTGAGATAGTAAAAATGAAATAAACACATTCTAACACCAAAAGGATCTTCCTTTTGCAAAGAAGGAATTAAATTTATTTGGTAATTTGTATTTGTCCCTAAGATAGTCTGCAAAATATCAATTCATAAATAACACAGCAAATATTGGGGCTGCCGCCGTGGCACAGCAGGTAAAGCAGCTGGATGGAAAACCTCTCTGTCTCTGTCTCTGCAACTCTACCTTTCAAATAAATAAATACATTTAAAAATAATAATAATAATAATACATCAAATAGGATAATAGGTATTTAAACAAAAATACATAATTCTTTTTATTTTTAGTACCTTTATAAGGTATCATACATATAATACATCAATAGAAATGGTAGTCTTTTATGATAACTTCCATAATTTACATTTTAAAACTAATCTTAGCTGCTGGCTTTGTGTTATAGTGGGTTAAGCCACTGCCTGTGACATTAGCATCCCATATTACAGAGCTGGTTCAAGTCCCTGCTGCTGTTACTGATCCAGCTCCCTGCTAATGTGCCAGGGAAGGCAGCAGAAGATAGCCCAAGTGCTTGGGTCCCCTCCATACCCGTGGGAAACCAGGATGGAGTTCCACGTTCCTGGCTTTGGCCCAGACCAAAGGCCACTTGGGAGTGAACCAGCAGATGGAAGACTGCTCTCTGCCTTTCAAATAAAAACATCTTAAAAAAAGGAATTATTTTGAATAAAAACCTCTTTTTTTAAAGTTTATTTGAAAGAGAGTTACAGAGAGGGGGAGAGGGGAGAGAGGTCTTCCATCTGCTAGTTCACTCCTCAAATGGCTGCAAAGGCCACAGCTGAGCTGATCTGAAGCCAGGAGCTTCTTCCAGATCTCCCATCCTCCACAGCTTTCCCAGTTACATTAGCAGGGAACAGGATCAGAAGTATAGCATCTGGGACTCAAAATGGTGCCCATATGGAATGCCAACACTGCAGGCCAGGGAATTTAACCAGTCATGCCATAGTACTGGCCCTTCTACCTTTGTTTTTAATAAATACAGGTAACAAAACAAAGCTGAACATACTTTGGATACAACCAGTAGTTAGCACTTCTTCAAAACGTAGCGTAACTATAATAGTATTCATTTTATCTGCTGTTTTAAGCAATTTAAATTTTAGCTCTTTCACTAAAATATATATGATATATGCTTTTTCTTCTTTTTTTAAGCATAAATTATTCTACAGCAATCTAACATTGTGGCCTTGGTTCTTATCTTATGAAGCTTAACTTCAGGTTTACGTTTAAAAAACAATGTCTTTTTTAAAAAAAAAGATTTTATTTATTTATTTGAGAGGTACAGTTATAGACAGTGAGAGGGAAAGACAGAGAGAAAGGTCTTCCTTCTGTTGGTTCACTCCCCAAATGGCTGCAACGGCCAGAGCCGTTCTGATCCGAAGCCAGGAGCCAGGTGCTTCTTCCTGGTCTCCCATGTGGGTGCAGGGGCCAAGCACTTGGGCCATCTTCTACTGCTTTCCAAGGCCACAGCAGAGAGCTGGATTGGAAGAGGAACAGCCGGGACTAGAACCAGCATCCATATGGGACGCCAGCACGCAGGGGGAGGATTAACCTACTGCACCATGGAGCTGGCCCCAAGGACGATGTCTTGATAAGAAAAAACCACTATAGTACATTTTCTTGACTGTTGTGTGAAAACATAATGGAGGACTTTTTTTACGTGGAAGGCAGAGCGAGGTGAGGGAGGCAGGAAGGGAGGGAGGGAGTAGGAGTCAGAAGGGAAGACAGGGGAGAGAGGGAAGGGAGAGAGGGAAGGAGAGAGGGAAGGGAGAGAGGGAAGGAGAGAGGGGGAGAGAGAGGGAGAGAAAGGGAGAGGGGAGAAAGAGGGAGAAAGAGGGAGAGAGAGGGAGAGGGAGAGAGAGGGAAAAGGGAGACAGAGGGAGAGAGAGCAAGCGAGCTATCTTCTATCTATTGTTTTACTCTCCAAATGCCCAGGGTAGGTCAGGCCACAGATAGGGGTCAGGAACTCCAAACTGGATCTCTCATGTGGGTGGCAGGAACTCAACTACTGATCATTACTGCTACCTCCAAGGTACATTAGTGGGAAGGTGGATTAGTAGCAGAGGCAGACTCCATTCCAGGCACTGTGACATGGGATTGAGCGACATGTGACATGTTAACCCATTGTGCCAGATGCCTGCCCCAGTGAGGGACATATTTCAACCATTTTATTACCAGTGGCCATGTCATGGTTACCAATTAAAAATTTTGCTAAACTCTTGGGTGTTCTGTACTATGACAATCAAGATACTAATATAAGTAGAAGGTTTTTGATTTAAGACAACTTGGAGATCTTCTAAAATCTATTGTTTTCTGTTCTTTTGGTGGCTGTGGAAGTTTCATATTTTCTCTGGACATCAATAGACATCCAAGTTTTTTTTTTTTTTTTTTTTTGACAGGCAGAGCTAGTGAGAGAGAGAGAGAGAGAGAGAGAGAGAGAGAGAAAGGTCTTCCTTCCGTTGGTTCACCCCCCAAATGGCTGCTACGGCCGATGTGCTGCGCCAATCAGAAGCCAGGAGCCAGCCCCCAAATAGCCGCTGAACTGTAACTACAATGCTTCTATGAATTTTGCCATTTTGTTAATTCTGGTATATTCTTTGAATCTACCACCCCACTGGAAATATTTACTGTATTCATACTAAATTTTGTTAAGATCTAACCAAAGGAGGCCAGCGCCGTGGCTAAATAGGCTAATCCTCCGCCTTGTGGCGCCGGCACACCGGGTTCTAGTCCCGGTTGCCCCTCTTCCAGGCCAGCTCTCTGCTATGGCCCGGGAGTGCAGTGGAGGATGGCCCAAGTCCTTGCACTCTGCACCCCATGGGAGACCAGGAGAAGCACCTGGCTCCTGCCATCAGATCAGTGCGGGAGAAGCACCTGGCTCCTGCCATCAGATCAGTGCGGTGCGCCGGCCGCAGTGCGCAGGCCGTGGCGGCCAGTGGAGGGTGAACCAACGGCAAAAGGAAGACGTTTCTCTCTGTCTCTCTCTCTCACTGTCCACTCTGCCTGTCAAAAAAAAAAAAAAAAAAAAAAAAAAAAAAAAGATCTAACCAAAGGAAGAGTTTTTGGGTATTTAGGTCATTTTAGCTCACAGGCTTAATTTTTGTTTTTTATAATTTGTGGAGACTATCATCATCTTCTGTGGCCATGGATTCCATTTATTTATATAAACACAGACCCTCTTGCCTTCTTTTATTAACATAAACCCTGGGGGGGCGGGACCGTGGCACACTAGGTTAATCTTCCATCTGCAGCACCAGCATTCCATATGGGTGCCAGTTCTAGTCCTGGACGCTCATCTTCCAGTCCAGCTTTCTGCTATGGCCTGAGAAAGCAGTGGAACATGGCCCAAGTTCTTGGGTCCCTGCGCCTGCATGGGAGACTTGGAGGAAGCTCCTGGCTCCTGACTTCAGATGGGCACAGCTCCAGCCATTGCAGCCATTTGGAGAGTGAACCAAGGGAAGGAAGACCTTTCTCTCTGTCTCCTCTCTCACTGTCTGTAACTCTACCTGTCAAATAAATAAATAAAATTAAAAAAAATATATATATATATGTAAACCCTGCTTGACTGTGATGATTTGCCTTTTTAATATACTGACAAATTCAATTTGCTAATGTTTTATTTAGGATTCTTACATCTATGTTCATGAATGAGAAGTGCTGTGATTCTCCTGTAAAGTCCTTTGGGGTCCCATCTCAAAGCATGGAAAGTTTGCCAACTTTCCCCAACCCCTGATTGGTCTTTGGACTCTAACTTTCATCCTCCCTTCTCCTGTAAGCCTTTTAAGAATACCACTCAGCTGGCCGGCATTGCAGCTAAATAGGCTAATCCTCCACCTATGGCGCCGGCACTCCGGGTTCTAGTCCTGGTTGGGGTGCCAGATTCTGTCCCGGTTGCTCCTCTTCCAGGCCAGCTCTCTGCTGTGGCCCGGGAGTGCAGTGCAGGATGGCCCAAGTCCTTGGGCCCTGCACCCGCATGGGAGACCAGGAGAAGCATCTGGCTCCTGGCTTTGAATCAGTGCAGTGCGCCAGCCACAGCGGCCATTGAGGGGTGAACCAACGGAAAAGGAAGACCTTTCTCTCTGTCTCTCTCTCTCTGTCCACCCTGCCTGTCAAAAAAAAAAAAAAAAAGAATACCACTCAGCTTACCTATCACCTTCTCTGTAACTTGCAAAAGCCCCCAAGAAAGAAGTAACCCTAAATGCCAAGTTCTCACTTCTTTTTATTTTTGTAGACTAAATACCTGTAATTCTTTGATGCCTCATTAATGCTCTGATGTCTACAGTTAGGTTATCTGAATATTTTATTCCAGAAGAAATAACTGCTTTCAGTAAGAAGGTTAATCCAAATCACTGAGTCTACCATTACAAAAAGCAGAAAGAATCCCTATTGTTTCCCTAATAGTATATAATAGTATATTCAAATTCTTTAGGAGTGTGTTTCTTGCTCCACTTTTAACTTGAGTGAATGCCATGTCCAAGTTCTGTCACAGAGATGAAGAAAAGGAATGAGGAAACAGACCTTGCATTAATCCCCTTTCAAAATATGCATCTTACTTCTTCATTCCATTGTATTTGCCAACTCTAGGTCTAGAGCCTCTTCAGGGGTGCAATGCAACCCCTGGTAGCCATGGTTTCTGTTTTCATCTAAAAACATGCCAGAAAAAATTTTGAAAGCTCATGTTGTTAAGCAGATGGCTTTCATTTTTGCTATTTACTTCTTTTCATAATTCACATTTTGTGTGGAATTATAAAAGTTAGGAAGAAAATGTGTTCAGCCTACCATTTTAAAGTAGAAATTTCATTAATTTTTTTTGTTAGAGATTTTATTTATTTATTTGAAAGGCAGTTAGAGAGAGGCAGAGACAGAGGCACAGAGAGAGAGAGGTCTTCCATTCCATGGTTCATTCTCTAGATGTCCGCAACAGCCGCAGCTGGGCCGATCTGGAGCCAGGAGCCAGGAGCCAGGAGCTTCTTCCCAGTCTCCCATGTGGGTGCAGGTCCATGTTCTACTGCTTTCCCATACCATAGCAGAGAGCTGGATTGGAAGAGGGGCAGCCGGGACTAGAACCAGCGTCCATATGGGATGCCAGCGCCACAGGCGGAGGATTAACCTATGGTGCTACGGAACCAGCCCCTTGGGCCATCTTCCACTGCTTTCCCAGGCCATAGCACAGAGCTGGATAGGAAGTGAAGCAGCAGGACTCTAACCGGCACCCATATGGGATGCGGGCACTACAGGCAGCGGCTTTACCTGCTATATCACAGCGCTGGCCCCTTCACTAAATCTTTAAAATGTTCATGTACTTAGACCTAGCCATTCTATCTTCTAAGAATTTATCCTAGGATTTTGACTGTTTTCGCCACAAAGAAATGAGTACATATGCTGACCTTGATTTGAATGTTAACACAATGGCTACATGTCAAAACATCATCACATGGCACTCATTAATATGTAAAGCTTTTATTTGTCAGTTAAGAAAAGAATTTGGGCCTATGCTGTGGAACAGTGGGTTAAAGCCCCAGCCTACAGTGCCAACATCCCATACGGGCGTTGGTTCAGTCCCAGCTGCTCCTCTTCTGATCCAGCTCTCTGTTATGGCCTGGGAAAGCAGTAGGAGATGGCCCAAGTGCTTGGGCCCCTGCATCCTTATGAGAGACCTGAAAAAGCTCCTGGCTCCTGGCTTTGGATCAGCTCAGCTCTTTCCATTGCTGTCATTTGGGAAGTGAATCAGTGAAATGGAAGACTTCCTTCTCTCTCTCCCTCTCCCTCTCCTTCTCCCTCTCTCTCTCTCTACCTCTTTTTGTAACTCTGTCTTTCAAATAAATAAAATAAATCTTAAAAGAAAAGAATTTACCCCACAGATTGACACCAAAAAACATAAAATCACAAAGCTATATGGATAAGGATATTTACTGGAGCACTATGTTTATAAAATAACACAAATATCCATTAATAGGAGACTGCTTAGATTATGGTACAATACAGTAAAAAGACAAGTCAATACATATGACAAGGGCTGGCATTGTGGTATTTACAGATTAAGCCTCCACCTGTGACACCAGTATCCCATATTGGTGCTGGTTTGAATCCTGGCTGCTCCACTTCCGATACAGCTCCCTGAGAATGTACCTGGAAAAGTAGTGGAAGATGGCCCAATGCTTGGACCCCTGCCACCCACATGGGAGACCAGAAAGAAGCTCCTGGCTCCTGGCTCTAGCCTTGGCTGTTGTGACCATCTGGGGAAGTGAACCAGCAAATGGAAATTTTCTTTCCTCTCTCTCTCTCTAACTCTCTCAAATAAATAAGTAAATCTTTGAAAAAAATACATAATTCATTTGTTAGAAGACACATAAATTCATTTGTTAGAAGATAATTTTAAATTTTTTTTTTAATTTATTGGACAGGTAGAGTTATAGACAGTGAGAGAGAGAGAGACAAAGAGAAAGTCTTCCTTCCGTTGGTTCACCCTCCAATGGCCGCTACGGCCGGCGCTGCGCTGATCCAAAGCCAGGAGCCAGGTGCTTCTTCCTGGTCTCCCATGCGGGTGCAGGGGCCAAGCACCTGGGCCATCCTCCACTGACCTCTCAGGCCACAGTAGAGAGCTGGACTGGAAGAGGAGCAGCTGGGACTAGAACCCGGCGCCCATATGGGATTCTGGCGCCACAGGTGGAGGATTAACCATAGAAGATAATTTTCAAAACTACATGATAGGGGTTGGTGCTGTGGCGCAGTAGCTTAATCCTCTACCTGAGGCGCTGGCATCCCATATGGGTGTGGGTTCTAGTCCCAGCTGCTACTCTTCTGATCCAATTCTCTGTTATGGCCTGCAAAAGCAGTGGAAGATGGCCCAAGTGCTTGGGCTCCTGCACCCACACAGGAGATCAGGAAGAAGCTCCCGGCTCCTGGCTTCAGATTGGCAAAGCTCTGGCTGTTGCAGCTATTTGGGGAGTGAGCCAGTAGAAGGAAGACCTTTCTCTCTCTCTCTCTCTCTCTCTCTCTCTCTGCCTGTAACTCTACCTCTCAAATAGATAAATAAAATCTTAAAAAAAAAACCATGATAGTAAATGTAAAGAAAAAGAAATCCATACATTAAATATTATTTAAAAAACCTGTATTCCTCATTAAATTATCCCTCTTTAGAATTTTTATAACAGGAATTGTTACTTTCAATTATATATAGGACAAACCAAGCCAATGAGCCCTCTTCTACAGAGCTCTCACCTGCCAAGAAGGCAAACCACCATCAAAATAGGTCTCTGTTTAAAAACTGGTTAGACTGAGTATATGCAAGCCTAATACCTTAAGGTATAAAACTCAGACATAAGTTCTAGCTAGGGAAATTAAAGAGAAATAACTAAATTATGCACAAGGATGGAAGCAATGATGAAGAGATCAAAGGAAACACAGAAGAGGGGGAGAGCACCGAAAAGGCATAGAATAAAGGGGAGACATGAAAATGATGGAAAGCAGAGTAAGTATGTACCTTTCTATGTTTAGGATATGTAGTAGTAATATGTGGTGGCTGATCTTTTCCAATCTGACAGCTTGTCCATCTAACATTACTGATTTCACATTATGCTTAATTTTGGTCTTCAGTTTACAATTTCATAAAATGAAGAGGTTGAATTAGATAATTCAAAGTCTTTTTCTTTCTTCTTCTTCTTCTTCTTTTTTTTTTTTTTTTAAAGATTTTATTTATTTATTTGAGAGGTAGAGTTACACAGACTACTAGGTAGAGTGAAGACAGCGAGAGGGAGAGACAGAGAGAAAGGTCTTCCATCTGCTGGTTCACTCCCCAAATGGCCACAATGGCTGGAGCTGAGCCGATCTGAAGTCAGGAGCCAAGAGCCTCTTCTGGTTCTCCCCTGTGGCTTCAGGGGCCCAAGTGCCTGGGCCATCTTCCACTGCTTTCCTAGGCCATAGCAGAGAGCTGGATCGGAAGAGCAGCAGCCGGGACTAGAACTGGTGTCCATATGGGATGCTGGCACTGCAGGCAGAGGATTAACCTACTGTGCCACACAGTGCCTGCCCCAAAGTCTTTTTTATGGAAAAATTTCTATAATGCTAAAAGAGAACTGTTTTTCATTTATGTATCTATTTGTGCAATTATTTATCTACACCTATTCCCATTTAGATATCTATGTGTGTAACTGTTTATTCATACCAATCCTCTTATTATCCTAGAGATGACTAGTGCTCAGACTTCCCATTCCTGCACACATGACAGATACTGGAACCCGTCACAGTATTTTCTCCCTAAGTCTAATGACCAAGCCCTCTCTTTTCATATCATGCAGCCTTTTTCAATCACCTGAAGATGGTACTTAAGATAAAACCTACTTGCCACATTACAAATTCTTAATACGTGAAGTTCACCACAATATAAAGACTTTAAGTGACTATTTTCTTTTTTAAGAATTATTTCATTTATTTGAAAGAGAGTTACAGAAAGAGGCAGAGCCAGAGAGTCAGAGATCTTCCATTCTGCTGGTTTACTCCCTAAATGACCACAACAGCCAGAGCTGAGCTGATCTGAAGCCAAGAGCCAGAAGCTTCCGGGTCTCCCATGCGGGTACAGGGGTCCAAGGATTTGGGCCATCTTCTACTACTTTCCCAGGCCATAGCAGAGAGCTGGATCAGAAGAGGAGTAGCCGGGACTCGAACTGGCACCCATATGGGATGCCGGTGCTGTAGGCTGGGGTTTTTAACTCACGGCACCACAGTGCCTGCCACAAGTGAATATTTTCTACAGTTTTTTCAAACCCTGTTTATTATCTTTTATGAATAAAACTGCTCATTTCTTTGGACTCATTAGCTTAATAAAACAGGGTATAAACTCTAACAAGATAACCTAAAGTTGGCAACTTACATACTTCCTGATTTACTTTTTCTGAAATACTCTTTTACAACCTCTGTCAGTACAACTTCCTTAATCAGAGGAGTCAATCCAAGGGATTCTACATTCATGCAAAACTGACGAAGTACCTACCATACGCATTAATCCTATTCAACTATACAGTCAACACTGCATTGTTAATCTATGTGTTGAGTATAACAAGAGCTAATGACAGAGGATGAGGATTTGAAAATAATATTTACCTCATGGGTTTCTTTCCATATTTTTTCATCATTAGATACAGAAGGCCTTACCATTTTAAAAGCAGACAAGCAAATAGGGAAAAAGAAACCCTTACCAGTTTTTCTGCTTCTGTGTTCATTTCCCTTAATTTCTTGATATGTTCCTTTTTAATCATGAGAATTTTTGATAATTTAGTCTACAAAGAAAAAAAAAAGTTTTAAAATAGAGGCACTTAAGCTTACCAGACACTAGATTTCCAATTTTTCACCAAGATATTTTACAGATCTGAGTGTTTTAATAAGGATAGCAAAGCACTTTATTTTAGATAACAAGAAATATTGTTTTAAAATACACTGTAACTAGCATATGTTTAAAGAACTAAAATGTCAACCTGAACAAGCATACACTGACTCAAAATAGAAAAATTTGTAGGTCAATTAGTATAGTAATTGTAAGGAAGTGAAGCACAAATGTTAAAATTTGTAAATTCAGAGTGATTTTTTTAAAAGATTTATTTATTTATTTGAAAGGCAGTTTCACAGAAGAGGGAAAAACAGAAAGAGAGAGAGAAAGAATCAATCTAAGATTGATATCTGCTGGTCATTCCCCAAATAATGGCCATAATGGCTGGGGCTGGGCCAGGCCGAAGACTAGCACTCCATCCAGTCTCCCATGTGGTTGCAGGATCCCAAGTAACTAGGCCATCTTCTGCTGCTTCCTGAGGCACACCAGCAGGGAGCTGAACTGGAAGTGGAACAGCTGGTATCCAAACTAGCACTCACATGGGATGCCAGCATTCCAAGTGGCAGCCCAAACCACTGTGGTGCAACACTGGCCCCCACAGTGACTTTTTTTTTTTTTTTTTTTTTTCAAATTAGCCATCATTAGAAAATGCTAGTGACCAAACTGATTATTTTATAGAAACAAAGAAAAAGAATAAACATTTATCCTACCTTTCTTTCTTTTTTTTTTTTTTTTTTTGACAGGCAGAGTAGACAGTGAGAGAGAGAGACAGAGAGAAAGGTCTTCCTTTTGCCGTTGGTTTACCTCCCAATGGCTGCTGCGGCCGGCACACCGCGCTGATCCAAAGCCAGGAGCCAGGTGCTTCTCCTGGTCTCCCATGTGGGTGCAGGGCTCAAGGACCTGGGCCATCCTCCACTGCCTTCCTGGGCCACAGCAGAGAGCTGGACTGGAAGAGGAGCAACTGGGACAGAATCTGGTACCTCGACCAGGACTAGAACCCAGAGTGCTGGCGCGGCAGGCAGAGGATTATCCTAGTGAGCCGCAGCGCCAGCCTATCCTACCTTTCTTAATACAAACTATACCATTTAGGTAACCAAATAATATATTAGGAGATTTTGTTTTTTTCAAAAACTATTTTCACTAGTAAGAAAAAAAGGAGGAGGAAGACACAATGAGAACTCCATTTGCAGCTAACGAATGAATTGACCTAGGATTGATAATCAATGGCAGCTAACACTGAAAAAAAAGATAAAACAGTATGGGTCTCTTATCAGAAGACAAAATCTAGAAAGTTACATTAGTCACATAAAACAAACAAACAAACCAAAGAAGTAACACAAATCGAACCAGATCTCTAGATCCAGTTAGCAACTTGCAAAAGGAGATGAAAACTTATGCCCACACAAAATCTCACACATAGATGTTTATGGTAGCTCTATTTATAACTGCCAAAACTTAGCAGCAACCAAGATGTCTTTCAGTAGGTGAATGGATAAACTGCGGTGCATCCATACAATGAATTATTCAGTGCTGAAGGAAAATGAACTGTCATGTCATGAAAAGACAAGGAGGAACTTCAATACATGTAAGTAAGTGAAAGACGTTAATCTGAAAAAGACACATATTGTATGATTCCAATTATATGACTTTCTGGAAAAGGCAAAACTATGAGCAGAGTAAAGATTCAGTGGTTGCCAGGGTTCAGGGAGAGGAATGAAAAGGTAGAGCATGGAAGAGTTTTAGGGTGCTGAAACTGCTCATTATGAAACTATAATGGTCGATATTTATAGTACTACACATATGTCAAAACCCTTTAGAGCCGGCCCACGGCTCAATAGGCTAATCCTCCGCCTAGCGGCACTGGCACACCAGGTTCTAGTCCCAGTCGGGGCGCCGGATTCTGTCCCAGTTGCCCCTCTTCCAGGCCAGCTTCTGCTGTGGCCCGGGAGTGCAGTGGAGGTGGCCCAAGTGCTTGGACCCTGCACCCCATGGGAGACCAGGAGAAGCACCTGGCTCCTGCCTTTGGATCAGCTCAGTGCGCCAGCCCCAGCGCACCGACCATGGTGGCCATTGGAGGGTGAACCAACGACAAAGGAAGACCTTTCTCTCTCTCTCACTGTCCACTCTGCCTGTTAAAAAACAAACAAACAAACAAACAAAAAAAAAACCAACCTTTAGGCCGGCGCTGTGGCACAGAGGGTTAAAGTCCTGACGGGAAGCGCCAGCATCCCATATGAGCGCCGGTTCTAGTCTTGGCTGCTCCCCTTCTGATCCAGCTCTCTGCTATGGCCTGGGAAGGCAGCAGAGGATGGCCCAAGTCCTTGGACCCCTGCACCTGCACGGGAAACCCGGAAGAAGCTCCTGGCTCCTGGCTTTGGATTGGCCCAGCTCCGGCCGTTGTGGCCATCTGGGGAGTGAACCAGCGGATGGAAGACTTCTCTCTGTCTCTACCTCTCTCTGTAACTCTTTCAAATAAATAAAATAAATCTTAAAAAAAAAAACCCTTTAAATGTTTAACACCAAGAGCTCTTTTTAAACCCAAGACATCACATTAAGATAATAAAGAAGGGGCTGGCATTATGGCGCATATGGATGCCGGTTCTAGTCCTAGCTGCTCCTTTTCCAATCCAGCTCTCTGCTATGGCCTGGGAAAGCAGTGGAAGATGGCCCAAGTCCTTGGGCCCCTGCACCCGCATGGCAGACCAGGAAGAAACACCTGGTTCCTGGCTTTGGATTGGCACAGCTCCGGCCATTGCATCCATTTAGGGAGTGAACCAGTAGATGGAAGACCTTTCTGTCTGTCTCTCCCTCACACTGTCTGTAACTCTACCTCTGAAATAAAATCTTTAAAAAAAAGAATAAAGAAAATCCATAAATTTGTTAAATAGAAAACTGTGATAGCAGGCATCAAGATCTCATCTCTAGTCATAAAGAGAAATTTTTTAACATTTGACTAGTAATTATGTTTTCTATATGTTATTTGGCAAATATTCTTCATCAGATTAAGGATTTTCCCTTCTATTCTTGGTTTGATAAGAGTAATAGTTTAATTTTGTAAGATTTTTTTTTAATATTTATTGAAATGATCTTGTGAATTTACTTTCTTAATATGAATTACACTTAAAATTTTATTAATGTAAGATTAATTTGCTAATACTATAATATTATCTTCAAGAGTCTTGTTAGTCATTTAAAACACATTTGTTTATTTATTTTTAATTTTTTTTTTATTTTTTGACAGGCAGAGTGGACAGTGAGAGAGAGAGAGACAGCGAGAAAGGTCTTCCTTTGTCGTTGGTTCACCCTCCAATGGCCGCCGCGGCAGGCATACCGTGCTGATCCGAAGCCAGGAGCTTCTCCTGGTCTCCCATGTGGGTGCAGGGCCCAAGCACTTGGGCCATCCTCCACTGCACTCCTGGGCCACAGCAGAGAGCTGGCCTGGAAGAGGGGCAACCGGGACAGAATCCGGCGCCCCGACCGGGTCTAGAATCCGGGGTGCCGGCGCCGCAAGGTGGAGGATTAGCCTGTTGAGCCACGGCACCGGCCCTATTTATTTATTTTTTTTAAGATTTATTTATTTGAAAGGCAAAGCTACTGGCAGAAGGAAAGACAGAGATCTTCCATCCACTTGTTTACTCCCCAAATAGCTGCAAGGACCAGGGTTTGACAAAACAAAACAAAGCCAGTTTTTTCTGGGTCTCCCATGTGGGTGGCAGGGGCCCAAACTATTGGGTCATCTTCTACTGCTTTCTTAGGTGCATTAGCAGGGATCCGGATTGGAAATAGAGCAGCTGGTACTTGAACCACTGAGGTCTAACCCACTGTGCCGGCCCCATTTAATATATATTTAAGTCAAGTTAGTAGTTCATTTAAAGGTTAATAATATACACTCTTAAAACCTTAGCTGCTCTATAGAACAGAGAAGGGGAAAATTGCTTTGTCTTTTTGTAAAATAGCCCAGCAGTTCCTCAAAAGGCTAAACACAGAGTTACCATATGGCCCAGCAATTCTACTCTGAGGTATATACTCATGAAAATGAAAGCATTTATCTACATAAAAGCTTGTATATGTATGTTCATAGTAGCCTTGCTCATAATGACCAACAACCAACCATTCAGAATTTCATAGGACATAGGCTACAATATTTAAGTCCTTAAAATATCATAAAAAGAAGAACCCAAATCCAAGAAAACCCCACCAAAAAGACTGATGTCCTTTTTGACTTTTTTATTTTCAACAGTTTTTGGAAATAGCATAGATCCTAAAACCCACACAATGATAAAACAATGTTACACAAAAATATTTGGTCACAGGGCCTGGGGTTGTGGTATAGTGGCAAGGCCACTGTCTGCAACACTGGCATTCAATGTGGGTGCTGGTCTGTGTCCTGGCTGCTCTACTTCCACTCCATCTTCCTGCTCAAGGCCTGGGAAAGCAGTAGACGATGGCCCAAGCCCTTGGGTCCCTACCACCCAAGAGGGAGACGTGGAAGAAGCTCTTTGCTCCTGCCCTCAGACTGGCCTAGCCCAGCCCTGACCATTGTGGCCATCTGGGGAGTGAATCAGTGGATGGAAGATCTCTCTCTCACTCTCTCTTCCACTCTATAACTCTGCCTTAAAAAAAAGTTTGGTCACAGAAAAATTTTCAACTTTAACACAACAAAAGAAAATCTAGTTTTTAAACAAATAGCAAGGTATTCAGAGAAATTCTTACCACTTGGATAAGGAATTCTACTGGAAAACCACCCAGTGTTTCAGTGTCAGAACCAGATATTTTACTTCTCCAGGGTGACTGTCCTAATAAAGGATCATTATCCTATGGAAATAAAAGGTAATCATTTAATCAATGATTGCTCAAATAAAGTAACTTATTTTTAGGAAAAGTGAAAATCCTATTGCAATTATTATATTAAAATCCAGTAAGAACAAAAATATTTGACAACTTAAAATATATGGATACCTCAAGTTGTAATAGATGTGTACTTTATAGGAACATAGTTCATATTCATAAAAATAAAATTACTGATGATATCTCTAAAATATTACTTACTGTAACTGGTGACTGGAGGGGAGGAGTATAATGTAACCGTGGTGGGGTCATAAGAAATCGAGAAGGCCGCTGTTTTTGTCCAAAGGCAGCAATTGGCATCGTCTCATGAGGTTCATTACTCTTTGAAAAAAGAGAATAATCCACATAACTTAAAGAAATTTACCAGCTATTCAAGCTTTATAAACAATGTATTTCAGCCTGAGATACATACTCAGACATACACTATGCTGTACTATAGTATTAAAGCTTATTCTGTGGATTAGTATTTCTAAGACAAGATATAATTTTATAAAGATCAAGGGCTACAAGATAAATCAGAATATGAAAACACTACTTTGCTGCTAAAAGACTGAACACACACGAGAGAAGAATTAAGAGAAGAAAAAGACTAAAGGATCGAAAGAGTTCAGAGAATCAAAGATTAAAATAAAAGCCTTCTATGACTACCTCTGGCATTCTGCATTTAGACTATCAGAACATATCCTATTGCAGTTAAAGTCAACTCTCACTTTGCCCCCAAGAAACATTTGGGTGATCTCAAAACAGAAAGTATATCACTGAAACAGAAAAGTAATTTACCGTTTTTTGACAGAGGAGATTTGAAGATTTCATCCTTTAATGTAAAAATTTAAGAGTGGTCATTTTGTCTATACTTAGTCCAAATTTTCTTTCTCCCCCATTGCTCTTCTCTAAAAGGCATGTTTGGGAGATTCCAAGGTGGTAGAATACAGAAAGGGTATACTGTTCTAGGCTAGGGGAAAACAGTCAAAAAAATTGAAGGAAGTACATTCTCAGAGGAGAGTCAGAGAGAAAACCACAGTGGAAATTCTACAAAAGGAAGAGGGATGCTGCGGGAGGTGTGGATACACAGTGACAAGCACATACACAACACACAATCCCAGCAGCTGAGAGCCAGAGACAGTGCCAGCTTTGGAGAATGAGGTGGGATCAGACTGCAGGCTGGTGCCACTGGGGATATGGTTCAGGGAGAGCCTGGTGTGAATCCAGCCTGGATCCCTAAGGGGGACAGGGTACTTGCTAACCCAGCAAAGAAAAGGGGCACATTTCTCTCTCCCCATCCTCCCTGAAAACAGCACCAGCCACCAGCTGAGAGAAGGTGGGTACCATTTTGGACATAAGTAGCAGCTGTAGCAGCTCTTGTGTATGCGTCTAGCAACTGGCCAGGACAAGATGCCACCTTGTGGAGCACAAGCAGTGGGGATAGCAGCTCAGTGTATGCACCCTGCAACTGGCAAGGAGAAGGCACCATAGTGAAGTGAGTAGGGGCTGCGGCCAGTGGCTTTCCTGCATGCATGTGATCCAGAGATTTTACCAGATAGAAAAATTTGTGCTCTCCACTGACTTTGAGTCTGGCTGGGAGGACTGACAAGGGCTGGGTACTCACATAAGACTGTGAGGTGACCCCCGCCTCTCAATCTATCACAGGCTTCAGGTTTCAAACTGCCTAGGTGGAGCACCCACAGGCAGCTCGCTCTGTGAATGGGACAGGTTAGAGGGGTGGGGCAGATCCTCTGTACTGCGTGACTGTGGACTGTGGGAACTCTGTGACTGCACAAGAGAGCATTTGATAAAATACAACATCCTTTCATGATGAAAACCTTGAGCAAACTGAGTGTAGAAGGAAAATTCCTCAACAAAATCAAAGCAATTAATGACAAGCACACAGCCAGCATCATGCTGAATGGGGAAAAGTTGGAAGCATTCCCATCAAGATCCAGAACCAGACAAGGATGCCCATTCTCACCACTGCAATTTTAGCCAGTCACTTGGTAAGATAAAGAAATCCAAGGGGGGCCGACACTGTGGCATAGCAGGTTAAGCTACTGCCTGCAATGCTGGCATCCCATATGGACAGTTCGAGACTCAGCTATTCCTCTTCTGATCCAGCTCTCTATCATGGCCTGGCAAAGTGGCTGAAGATGGTCCCAGTCCTTGGGCCCCTGCACCTGCGTGGGAGACCCGAAAGAAGTTCCGGCTCCAGGCTTCGGATCGGTGCAGCTCTGGCCATTGCGGCCAACTGGGGAGTAGACCAGCAGATGGAAGCTCGTCCTCATGCTCTCTCTGCCTCCCTCTCTCTCTCTGTGTGACTCTTTCAAATAAACAAATAAATCTTTAAAAAAAGAAGAAAAAGAAAGAAAGAAATCCAAGGGATACACAATGGAAAGGAGGAAGTCAAACTCTCCCTATTTGCAGATGACATGATTCTATATTTAGAAGAAGCAAAAGACTCCACTAAGAGACTACTGGAACTCCTAAAAAGACTTTGGTAAGTGGCAGGACATAAAATTAACATGCAAAAATTAATAGCTTTTGTACACACAGACAATGCCATGGCTGAGAAAGAACTTCTGAGATCAATTTGATTTACAATAGCTACCAGGAGCTTCATCTCGGTCTCCCACATGGGTGCAGGGGCACAAATAATTGGACCATCTTCTGCTGCTTTCCGAGGTGCCTCAGCAGGGAGCTGGGATTCGAACCAGCACCCATATAGAATGCAGGCACTGCAGGTGGCAGCTTTATGTGCTATACCACATAAATTGTTAAGAAAAAAATAGTACATGTCAGAAAAGAAGCTTTTTTATTTCTATTTTTGCACTAAGGAGATAGAGATTTTTAATTTTAAGGTCATAATCAAGTATAACAAAGAAATGAAGAAAGGTTGATTAATTTTCATAATGTTTCGAGGAAAACATTGTTATAAAACGTTCATTTTCTCATTTTTAAAAAAAGATTTATTTATTTGAAAGGCAGACTAATAGAGAGAGAGGGAGAAAAAGAGGGTGAGAGACAGAGAGATCAGCTGATCAAGTGATCTATCTGTTGGTTCACTCTCCAAACTGTTGCAATGACCAGGGCTGGGCTAGATGGAACCCAGGAGCAAGGAGCTTATTCTGGGTCTTGCATGTGGGTGCACGGGCCCAAGCACTTGGGTAATCTGCGGCTTTCCTAGCCACATTAGAGGGAGCTGGTTTGAAAATGAAGCAGGGGCCGGCGCCGTGGCTCAACAGGCTAATCCTCCGCCTAGCGGCGCCGGCACACCGGGTTTTAGTCCCGGTTGGGGGGCCGGATTCTGTCCCGGTTGCCCCTCTTCCAGGCCAGCTCTCTGCTGTGGCCGGGGAGTGCAGTGGAGGATGGCCCAAGTGCTTGGGCCCTGCACCCCATGGGAGACCAGGAGAAGCACCTGGCTCCTGCCATCGGATTAGTGCGGTGCGCCGGCTGCAGCAAGCCGGCTGCGGCGGCCACTGGAGGGTGAACCAATGGAAAGGAAGACCTTTCTCTCTGTCTCTCTCTCTCTCTCTCTCTCACTGTCCACTCTGCCTGTCTAAAATAAAAAAAAAAAAAAGAAAAGAAAATGAAGCAGGGGCCAGCACAGTGGCTTAGAGGGTAAAGCTGCAATCTGCAGTGCTGGCATCCCATATGGGCACTGGTTCGAGTCCCGGCTGTTCCGCTTCTGACCCAGCTATTTGCTATGGACTGGGAAAGCAGTAGAAGATGGCCCAAGTGCTTGGGCCCCTGTACTCTCATGGGGGACATGGAAAAAGCACCTGGCTCCTGGCTTTGAATCAGCGCAGCTCTGTCCGTTGCAGCCATCTGGGGAGTGAACCAGTGGATGGAAGACTTCTTTCTTTCTCTCTCACTCATTCTCTTTTTTTTTTTTCTTTAGAGATTTTATTTATTTATTTGAGAGGTAGAGTTACAGACAGTGAGAGAGAGAGAGACAGAGAGAAAGGTCTTCCATCTGTTGGTTCACTCCCCAAATGCCCTCAATGGCTGGAGCTTCGCAGATCCGAAGCCAGGAGCCAGGTGTTTCTTCCGGGTCTCCCATGCAGGTGCAGGGGCCCAAGGACTTGGGCCATCTTCCACTGCTTTCCCAGGCCATAGCAGAGGGCTGGATTGGAAGAGGAGCAGCCAAGACTGGAATTGGCGCCCATTTGGGATGTCTGTGATGCAGCAGAGGATTAACCTACTGCACCTCAGTACCGGCCCCCAACCCCATCCCCCCTCTCCCGCCTCTGCCTCCGTAACTCCACCTTTCAAATAAATAAATCTTTAAAAAAAAAAAGAGAGAGAGAGGCCATCACTGTGGCATAGATGGTAAAGCTGCTGTCTACAGTGGTGGCATCCCATATAGGTGCTGGTTCAAGTCCCAGCTGCTTCATTCATTCATTCATTCATTCATTATTTATTTGAAAGACAGAGTTATAGAGAGAGGTAGAACCAGAGAGAGAGGTCTTCAACCGCTGGCTCACTCCCCAAATGACAGCAACAACCAGAGCTGAGCTGATCCAAAGCCAGGAGCCCGGAGCTTCTTCCGGGTCTCCCACAGGGGTAGAGGGGCCCAAGGACTTGGGCCATCTTCTATTGCTTTCCTAGGTCATGGCAGAGAGCTGGATTGGAAATGGAGCAGCCAGGACTTGAACTGGCACCCATATGGGATGCTTGCGCTGCAGGCTGGGGCTTCACCCGCTATGCCATAGTGCTGGCTCCTGCTCCACTTTTTTTTTTTTTTTTTTTTGGAAGGTTTTTATTTAATTAATACAAATTTTCCTATGTACAGCTTTTAGGGATATAGTGTTTCTTCCCCCCATTTCCGCCCTCCCACCCCCTGCTCCACTTCTGATCCAGCTCTCTGCTATTGCCAGGGAAAGCAGCAGAAGATGGCCCAAGTTTGGGCCCATGCACCTGTGTGGACAGACGCAAAGGAAGCTCCTAGCTTCTGATTGGCGCAGCTCTGGTCCTTGCAGCCAATTGAGGAATGAACCAGCAGATGGAAGATCTCTTTCTCTTTCTCTCTCTCTCTCTCTCTCTGCCTGTCCTTCTCTGTATAACTCTTACAAGTAAATAAATTCTTTAAAAAAAATTTTTTTTAAAAGGTGGGGGGTGGCACTGTGGCACAGCAGGTAAAGCTGCCGCCTGCAGTACCGGCATCCCATATGGGCACCGTTTTGAGACCCAGCTGCTCCTCTTCTGATCAGGCTCTCTGTTATGGCCTGGGAAAGCAGTAGAAGATGGCCCAAGTCCTTGGGCCCCTGTACCCATGCAGGAGACCCAGAAGAAGCTCCTGACTCCTGGCTTCAGATCGGCATAGCTCCGGCCGTTGCAGCCAACTGGGGAGTGAACCAGAGGATGGAAGACCTCTCTTTCTCTCTCTCTGCCTCTCCTTCTCTGTGTAACTCTTTCAAACAAATAAATAAATAAATCTTTTTTTTTTTTTTTTTTTTTGACAGGCAGAGTGGATAGTGAGACAGAGAGACACAGAGAGAAAGGTCTTCCTTTTGCCGTTGGTTCACCCTCCAATGGCCGCTGCGGCCGGCGCTTCGCACTGATCTGAAGCCAGGAGCCAGGTGCTTTTCCTGGTCTCCCATGCGGGTGCAGGGCCCAAGCACTTGGGCCATCCTCCACTGCCTTCCCGGGCCATAGCAGAGAGCTGGCCTGGAAGAGGGGCAACCGGGATAGAATCCGGTGCACCGACCGGGACTAGAACCCGGTGTGCCGGCGCCGCAAGGCGGAGGATTAGCCTGTTAAGCCACGGCGCCGGCCAAAATAAATCTTAAAAAAAAAAAAAAGAAGATCAAGAAGCAGAAGCAGCTGGCATTCTAACTAGTGTCCATATGGGATGCCAGCATAGCAGGTGGCTTTACCTGCTACGCCACAATGCCAGGCCTGTCATTCATTTTTTTTAAAAAAGATTAATTAATTTATTTAAAAGACAGAGTTACAGAGAAAGAGGGAGACAGAGAAAAGATAAGATCTTCCATTCGCTGTTTCAATCCTCAATGGCCACAACTAGGGCAAGGCAAGGCTGAAGCAAGGAGAGTGGAATTCCATCTGGGTCTCCAACATGGGTGGTACAATCCCAAACACTTGGGCCATCTTCTGCTGCCTTTCCAGGCATATCGTCAGAGAGCTAGATTCTAAGTGGAGCAATCAGGATTTGAACTGGTGACAATATGAGATGACAGTATCACAGGCAGTGGCTTAATCCACTGTGATAAAAAACCAGCCCTACATTATTCATTCTTAAAGCTTTATTAGATCACACACTTATATTAATTTTAATAATTATTTTATTAGAAAGTAATCTCCTTGACATAGCTAAATGAAAAATGAACATGAAATGACGGTCTAGCAGTTTAATGGAGTATACTCAAAATTTAAAAGATCTGAATTGTGGTTAGCCTTATAGGAAACCAGCTCTAAAGCCCTGAGTAAATTATTTAATGTACTTATAACTCAGTTTCATCATGTAAAAAATGAAGGTAACTAATACCCAACCTGCCTAAGTGTGAGGATAAAACAGGACAAATATTAAATTACAAGATGTTGGGCCCCACGTTGTATAGTGGGTAAAGTTGCTGCCTGCAAAATAGGCATCCCATATGGGCGCTGGTTCAAGTCCTAACTGTTCCACTTCCAATCCAGCTTCCTGCTAATGTACTTGGGAAAGCAAAGATGACCCAAGTCCTTGGGCCCTGGCCACCCATGTGGGAGACCTGAAAGAAGCTCCTGGCTCCTGATTTTGGATGGGTCCAGCTTTGGCCACTGTGACCATTTGGGAAGCAGACCGGGGATGGAAGGTCTCTCCTTTTCTGTCTCTTTCTCTCTCCAAGCTCTGCTTTCAAATAAATAAATAAATAAATATTTAAAGTACAAGATATTGCTTCATAATTTTTAGAGCCTATTTATTTTTTCCTTATTTGAAAGAGTGACAGATATATATACACACACATGGAAAATTAAGAGATAAGAGATTTTCCACATGCTGGTTCATTCCCCAAATGTCTCTAAGAGCCATGACTGGGCCAGGCCAAAGTCAAGAGACACAACTTCATCTGGGTCTCTCTTGTGGGTGGCAGGGGCCCAAGCACATGAGCTATCATGTGCTGTGTCTCAGGATACATTAGCAGGAAGCTGCATTAGAAATGGAGTAGCCAGGACTCAAACTAGCACTCTGATATAGGATATGGGTGTCCCAAGAAGTGGCTCAGCATGCTGTGCCCTAAAATATGCTCATTTCATTATAGTTTGCAGGAATATATTTTAATCTAACAATTGGTATGAAAATATTGTGCAGCTTCTTCCCAAGATTAGTCAGGGAGCATTGGTTCTGTTACACTAAAGTACTGTTGAGGGTAAGGTATGATAGAGAGGTTTTTGTTTCTGGCAAATGGAAGAATTACAGTGTAGTTCTGTTCCAGGGGTCTAGTACAAGGCTGGGAATCCCTAAGAATTTCTTCCCTTTGTAAGCTTAAGTCTGGATTCTATCATAAAATACAATTTCCAAGCAAACTCTATGTAACAATTTAATAGGCATAAAGCACAAATGTATCACAAAACAGTACTTACAAGAACTTCATAGTCAGGTATGGTATGGGTTCCAAGGCCGGCCCTATCAAAAGTGACTCTATACGTAGCATTCAGAGTATCCACAGCATCTATCTGTCCAGTGAACAAGCCATCATGAACACCACGTAATCGTGCTGAAAATAAACAAAGGCATTATTATGTTTGGGAGAATCAAAGAATTGTCCAGTATAAAACTGTCTTGAGTATGTAACTTATTTTTACTTAAACAAAAAATCTTTAAGGGGCCAGCATTTTGATAGAGCAGGTTAAGCTGCAGACTACAACCCTAGCATCCCATGTCAGAGTGCCAGTTTGAGTCCCAGCTGCTCTGCTTCCAATCCAGCTCCCTGCTTATGCACCTGGGAAAGCAGATGGCCCAAGTGTATGGGCCCTGCCACTACATGGGAAACCCAGATGGAGTTCTGAGTTCCAGGCTTTGGTCCGACCCTTGCCTGGCCATTTTGACCATTTGGAGAATAAACCAGCAGACAGACCTCTTTTATCTCTCTCTCATCTCTCCTTCTATCTTTCAAATAAATATAATCTTTTTTTAAAAAATTTAAATCATTCCTATTTTAAAAAAATTATTTATTTATTTGAAAGTCAGAATTACAGAGAGAGAGAAGGAGAAGCAGAGAGAGAGGTTCTCCATTCGCTGGTTCACCCCCCAGATGGCTGCACCAGCTGGAGCTGCACCAATCTGAAGCCAGGAGCCAGGAGCTTCCCCCAGGTCTCCAACGCGAGTACAGGGGCCCAAGGACTTGGGCCATCTTCTGCTGCTTTCCCAGGCCATAGCAGAGATCTGGATCAGAAGTGGAGCAGCCAGGTCTTGAACCGGTGCCCATATGGGTTGCTGGTGCTTCAGGCCAGGGCATTAACCTGCTGCACCACAGCGCTAACCCCAAGAAAAGAGATCTACATCCTTTGGTTCACTACCCAAATGCCCACAACAGCCAGGGTGGGCCAGGCCAATGTCAGGAACCTTGTACTTCACTGGACATTTGGGGAGATGCCAAACACTTAAACCAGCACCTGCTTTCTCACAGGCACATTAGCAGGAAGCTGGATCAGAAGTGGAGTGCCTGGGACTCAAACCTACACTGAAATAGCAGATTTGATGGTCTCAAGTGGTGGCTTAACCCACTGTGCCACAAAACCCACTCCCAAGCATATAGTTTAAACCATGGAAAGAAAGTGTTATCTCTTCATGTTTCAAAAGAAGCACACACTTCATAGTTAACAGAAAAACAGAAACTGTTGAACTGTTTGAAACAACCAAAACTAATGTCCCTAATTTGACATATTAATGAAAACACTTAACTATGAAACTACTGAGATTTAGGTCTCTTTAAAAAAAAAAAAAAAAAAAGCTGGCCGGTACCGCGGCTCAACAGGCTAATCCTCCACCTTGCGGCGCCAGCACACCGGGTTCTAGTCCCTGTCAGGGCACCGGATTCTGTCCCGGTTGCCCCTCTTCCAGGCCAGCTCTCTGCAGTGGCCCAGGAGTGCAGTAGAGGATGGCCCAAGTGCTTGGGCCCTGCACTCGCATGGGAGACCAGGAAAAGCACCTGGCTCCTGGCTTCGGATCAGCGAGATGCGCCGGCCGCAGCAGCCATTGGAGGGTGAACCAACGGCAAAAGGAAGACCTTTCTCTCTGTGTCTCTCTCTCACTGTCCACTCTGCCTGTCAAAAAAAAAAAAAAAAAAAAAAAAAAGCTAACAAAAGAACTCTTTTTACTATACTCATGAATAAAACACTACCTTTAGTTTACGTTAAAAAAAAAAAAAAAAAAAAAAGACACAGCAGGGCCAGACTGCTATTCTCACAACTGCCTACCTGCAAGACTGACTGGCTTCTGGCTGGCATCCAGAGACTTAGATTTTGGGAATGTTAAACAGTTCCCCAACTAACAAAGGTGGCTTACTGAATCTAGATTGTGCAAAGAATGCTGGACACCTGTGTTCCTTTCAGGAGTATGTTCTCGGCAGAGTATGCCTCTGTGACCAGTCCACTATAAAAAACTAGCACTGTGTCTCTAATGAGCTTCTCTAGAAGATGACACTTCTCAAATGTTGTGACAAGCTGTTTTTGGCGTAATTATACAAATACCATGTGATTCTACTGGAACAGGACTCTTGGAAGCTTGCACCTGATTTTTTCTGGACTTTCCTCCATGCATCTTTGTACACGGTTTTGTATCATTCACTGTAATAAATCTTGATTGTGAGTACAAGTACAGTCATGCATCACCTAACAAAGTTTTGATCAATGAGAGATAGTATATACAATGGTCATCCAGTAAGATTATATTGTCCAATGATTTCATAGGTGTATTATTTTCTCTAAGTATACTCCAGGATGTTCACACAATAAAGAAATTGTTTAATGGCACATTTCTTATAGCACATCCCTGTAGTTAAGTGATGTATGACTGTATGTGCCAAATACTGTGAGTCCTAGTGAGTCACCACACTTGGGGCTGGTCTTGGGGACTGCTGACACAGATGAACTCATGTTACCTCATTTTAAAATCCAGCCTGAAATAGTATTAGGAAAATTGAAACGGATATATTAACTTGAGTGAAAAATATAATAGTACCATTTAAGGCTTTAAACTGGGAAAAGTGATACATTTTCTGTTGAACAAAAAGCATAATCCACAATATTTTTGGGGTAGGCACTGTTGTACAGTGTGTTACGCTACTTGGGACATCTACATCCCTTATTAGAGAGCTTGGTTTGAGTCTATCTACTCCACTTCTGATTCAGCTTCTTGCTGATGTGCCTGGGAGGTAGCAGATGATTGTGCAAATACTTGAGTCCCTGCCACCCAAGTAGAAGACCTGGATGGAGTTCCCGACTCCTGGCTTCAGTCTGGCCCAGATCTGGCCACTGTAGGCATTTGGGAAGTGAACTGATATCTCTCTTTCCGTCTCTTTCACTCTGCCTTTCAAATAAATAAATCTTCTTTAAAAGCATGGTTTATTAGAACACAGACATATTCCATGCAAAACTAATTAAAAAGGATCAACTGATAAAAACAATTGTAGGAAATGAAAAGATCTCTCAGTTTCTGACAGATTAAAGGAAGAGTAAACAAAGATATAGAAGATACATGTAATAAATCTCAAAAAACAAAAATGAAAAATAGAAATGGAAGAGTGGACATTTGATAGAGTAGTTAGGATACTGATTGAGATACCTACATTCCACACTGGAGTGCCTGGATTAGAGTGTTGGCTCCACTTTTTTTTTTTTTTTTTTTAATATTTATTATTTGAAAGGCAGAGTTACATAGAGGCAGAGGCAGAGAGAGAGGTCTTCTGTCCATTGGTTCACTCCCCAGATGGTGCAAGGTCCAGAGTTTCACTGATCCGAAGCCAGTAGCCAGGAGCTTTTTCTGGGCCTCTCACGCAGGTGCAGGGGCCCAAGGACTCAGCCCATCTTTTACTGCTTTCCCAGGCCATAGCAGAGAGCTGGATCAGAAGTAGAGCAGCCGGGACCCAAACCGCTGCCCATACGGGATGCCAGCACTGCAGGTGGCGGTTTTACCCCCTATGCCACAGCACTGGCCCCCGTGGCTCAACTACTGATTCTAGCTTCCTGCTAATATGCATTCTGGCAAGCAGCAAGTCCTTAGGCTCAAGTACTTAGGTCTCTGTCACCCGTAAGGGAGATCCAGAATGAGTTCCCAGTTTCTGGCTTCAGCCTAGTCCATCCTTGGATATTATGGGCATTCTGGGATGGAAGGAGATAGAAGATTCCTATCTGTCTCTGTCAAATAAGAATTAAAAATAGAAAAAGGGTATAGATATCCCATATCAGAGTGCCAGTTCAAATCTCAGCTACTGTGCTTTTGATCCAGCTTCTTGCTAATGTGCTTGGGAAGGAAGAAAATGGTGCAATTTCTTGGGCCTTTGCTACCAATGTGAGAGACCAGGATCGAGTTCCTGGCTCCTATTATTGTTGACATATGAGGAATCAATCAGGGGATAAAAGATCCCTTTCTATATTGTTCCTTCTCTGTCTGTAGCTCTGCCTTTCAAATAAACAAACAAACAAACAAAACATAGGAAACCGCTATAATGCAAAAGTTATACTTACGAAATTTATATTAAATAAAAGCTTTCTAAATATATTTTTAAAAAAAGTGGAAACAAAAAAAAAAAAAAAAGGAAAAGGCTTCTTGTTATGGTAGCAAGAGGAGGTTGGTGATTCTTCACAAAGGACAACTTGGACAAGATTGTCAAAAAGGGAGGGGTGTCAATGCAGATTGAGACATCTGTATCCCATATCAAAGTACCTGGGTTGATTACCAACTCTGCATCCTGAGTCCAGCTTCCTGCCTGTGCAGATTCTAGGAGGCAGCAAGTGATGACTCAAAGTAGTTGGATTCCTGCCACCTATTGGGAGACCTGGGTTGAGTCTCCAGTTTACAGCTTTGGTCCTGGCTGTATGTGGGGATTACTGAGCCCTGGCCATTGAGAGCATTTGGGAAATGAACCAGGTGATGGGAGCTCTTTCAGTCGCTCAAATAATAAAAGACTATCAAAAACAACCATTCCAGAGCACTGGAAATGAATCAAATGCAAAAAGTAATTTTAAAATGTTTACTGCTGAGAAAAACAAAGCTTCAGCCTAGGACAAAGGGAGCCAGTGACCTTTTTGCATGAGGTTAATTACTTTCCCACCGTTGTCATCATCTCTGCTGGCAAAAATGGTTTTATTAGTGAAGGGCTGGTAATAAGAACCTGCAGTGCTGCTGCCAGTAGGGAGACTTGAGGGACAGCAGGCAAAAAGCTGTGACTGCAAGTTGGTTAAAAGTAGAAAACTTGGCCAGCACCGTGGCTCAACAGGCTAATCCTCTGCCTAGCGGTGCCGGCACACCGGGTTCTAGTCCTGGTCAGGGCGCTGGATTCTGTCCCGGTTGTTCCTCTTCCAGGCCAGCTCTCTGCTGTGGCCGGGGAGTGCAGTGGAGGATGGCCCAAGTGCTTGGGCCCTGCACCCCATGGGAGACCAGGAGAAGCACCTGGCTCCTGCCTTCGGATCAGCGCGGTGCGCTGGCCGCAGCACGCCAGCCGCGGCGGCCATTGGAGGGTGAACCAACGGCAAAAGGAAGACCTTTCTCTTTGTCTCTCCCACTCTCACTGTCCACTCTGCCTGTCAAAAAAAAAAAAAAGTAGAAAACTTGCTCAGGAAAGAACAAGAAAAACCCACAGCTTTGTAAGCCCAAGGGGTGATCCTGGATAAAATGAGTGGCAGCTTAATCAGGTATTTAACTAAGAGATCTTGGAAACTAGAAAGCCATAAAAAAAAGGGGGGGGGGGGGCTAATATAAACTATCTATCCACACATCCCAGGCTAACTTGGAAACTATGCAAATAGGTGGGGAAGACTCAAGAGTGATTGGCAAAAAGTGTTTTATTGGCAACAACTTTGTATAAATTCCTCAACCTACACACAAATCAATCTGAGGTCATTCAAGTTCAAAATGGGCATCACCTGCCCAAATCATTGGCTGACCACTGATCACACAGACACAAGGGTTCCTCTAGGAAGCCAGGTTAAAAATAAACATAAGAATTAAACAAACAAGCCCAGAGCAGAGACATCAATGTTTACTAAGTTACTAAATCCAACAACTTTCCAAAGAACTATTTAGTGGAGTATTAAGATTTTTACTATAATGTAAATTAAAAATATGGTATCACAAAAACAAATAAGGAAATACGTTATCACAAAAACAAAAAAAGCTGTCACAATATACTATCTAAAATTTCAAGTTTTCATCCAAAAATTACTAGGAATGTAGTGAAATAGCAAACTGTGGCACAGGAAAAAGGTAAGGGGTAAGCAGAGATGATAGACTTGCCAGTAACTTCAAAATCAACTATTATAAAATGTTAAAAGAATTAAAAGGAAGACGATGACAGGGAATCTCAACTGCGAAACTGAAATGAAACAAAAGAACAGAAATTCTATAAGCAAATATACTATCAGAAATGAAAGTTTCACTGAAAGAGCTCAACAGCAGGTTTGGATGGAAGGGGAAAGAAACAGTGGAAGACTTTAGATACATAGCAAGTGTGTATTCAAATTTTTCTTTGAAACATTACAAATGAAATCATATGTATTTGTCATCTACAATATGATGCTTTGAAGTATACATACATTGTACAATGACTAAATCTAGCTAATTAGCATATGCAATACCTCTATAGCTATGGGCTTTGAGGTGAGAACACTTTATATCTACTCTTGGCATCTATCAAGAATGTATTAACTATAGTCACCATGATACACAAAAGAGCTCTTGAATTTATTCTTGTCTAATTGAAATTTTGTATCCTTTGACTGCTATCTCCCCAACCTCCCACCAAGCCAGCCCCTTGTCACTCCCTTCAATTCTTTCCTGAGATCAACTTAGGGTAAGTAAAGATTTCAACACTTTGCACACACATGCGCACACACACAGAGACTGTTTGAGAATTAGTTTTACAGTTAACTCTCATAATATAACTCATTGAGGACAGAGGTCCTGCATGGGGAGTTAGTGTACAGTGACTCGTGTTGTTAACAATTAACATTCTTATGTATGATGTCAGTGACCACACGAGGCTCTTTATGGGTGATCCTGTGCCTGGCTGGGAGACTGCCTGCCTAGCCCATGAAGGAGGCCAAGAAGGGATGGCACAGCATGCTTCCCAGGAAAGACCCTGGTTCGGGGCTCAGGTACACTGAGCACCACACATAACCTGACTGCTGGCAGGTGGCAGGAGCCCCAAGCACATCCCCCTGCTTCCTGTTGAAGGGCCTTGTAATTGTAACTCAAGTCATCCCTGCTCAAATAGTCAATTTCACTTCCACAGATTTCATTTTAGGTGCTCTATTAGTTCTCACAGATCAGGGAGAACCTATGGTATTTGTCCCTTTGGGACTGGCTTATTTCACTAAGTATGCTTTCCACATTCATCCATTTTGTTGCAAATGACAAAATTTCATTTTTTTTTTTACCGTTGTGTAGTATTCCATAGTGTACATATCCCAAAATTTCTTTAGCCTGTCTTCTGTTGTTAAAGATTTCCACTGCATTTTTTATTTGTTCTATTTTCTTCATTTCATTTTGGTTTAAGATTTCAATTTCATGGGGGAAATCTTCTTCATGTCATATTTGGATTTCAGTAGTTCGTGCATTTGTTTCTAATGACTTCTATATAATCTTTTTTTTTTTTTTTTCTTGACAGGCAGAGTGGACAGTGAGAGAGAGACAGACAGAGAGAAAGGTCTTCCTTTTGCCGTTGGTTCACCCTCCAATGGCTGCTGCTGCGGCCGACGCACTGAGGCTGGCGCACCGTGCTGATCCGAAGCCCAGAGCCAGGTGCTTCTCCTGGTCTCCCATGCGGGTACAGGGCCCAAGGACTTGGGCCATCCTCCACTGCACTCCCTGGCCACAGCATAGAACTGGCCTGGAAGAGGAACAACTGGGACAGAATCCGGCGCTCCGACCGGGACTAGAACCCGGGGTGCTGGCGCCACAGGTGGTGGATTAGCCTATTGAGCCGCGGCGCCGGCCACTTCTATATAATATTATGATCAATTTTTGAATTACATTTCTGGCATTTCTTCAGTCTCATCATCTTCACAATCTAGTATTGAAGTGTTGTGTTCTTTTGGGGGCATCAAGTTGTCTTCCTTATTCTTGTTTCTTCAATTGGTGCTTGTTATTTGGCATTTGTGAAGATACTCATTGATTTTTTTCTTTGTTTTTTCACTGTGGCAGCTTTTATCTTTGTTCTATGCCTCTGTAGATAAGTGGAGTGTATGCTTTCAGTGAATATCTAGAGGCGTGTGGTGGGTGTGGCCAGGGAGCTCTGTTCAATTCTCCAGGATGAAGGGAGTGTCCAAGGTGACACACCCTGGTTTAGTGCAGTAAATCTTTTTTTAATCAAAAGAAGTTTATTTTGCTCAGCTGAGCTTCTCTCCTCAAAGGAGACCAGTGCCTGAGTGCTAGCCCAGTGGGTATAATATTTGTTCACCCTGCCCCATGAACCACACAAAGGATCTTGCAGTCCTCAGTGTAAGCTCAGATTCCCTAGCAATATCCCTCACCAGGTAACCAGGAAGCCCTAAGTGTATGGAGTCTCCCACAGTGACTGCCCAAAGTCCCAGCTACACCATGAGTCCTCCCGCACAGCCTCCCTTTTTTTCACAGTCCTACAACACAAGCCTCCCAGAGTCATGAGCACCCAGCCCCCTGTGAGTTCTCCTCACTAGTCAGAAGTCTCCACTCAACTGCTTGCTGGACGTGGACATGAGCTGGTATAGCTGTTACGTATGTCCAAATTGGCACCCGCTTTATCAGCTTGTTACAGGACGCTGTTGCAAGGTGACTGGGAAGAGAGAGATGTGTCCCTCCTATTTTTATTCTTCTTTAGTTTGGGAGGTACACTATCCCCCACAGGGCTCCAAGCCAGATTCCCTATAGGCTCTTCCTGCAGCTTGATCACCAATGGCTTGGGTGGTTGCAGTCTAGTCTCACCTCACTCTCCAACAGTGGTATGTAGGCTCTCAGCTGCTGGGGTCCTGAGTTGTGGGTGTCCACACCCTCCCCACAGGTCCACTGTGTCCCTCTAATTTGCGTAGTTTCCTTTGCCATTTTCTCCCTAACTCTTCCCTGAGACTGCACTCTCCACTTTTTTAAACTATCTTCTCCTAGACTAGAGAAATAAGCTCCCTCCCAACTCCACCATGTTGGAAGCTATTTGAGAAATCTTTCATTCTCTGGTTGGCTCTTGAAATAGCTGAGACAGCCAGGACCAGACCAAGCTGGAGCTAGGAGTCAGGAAACCCATTCTGGTCGCCAACATGGGCAGCAGGAGCCCAAGCACTTGGGCCACCTTCCACTGTCTTCCCAGGAGCAGCACCAGGAAGCTAGATTGGAAGTGGAACACTTGGGCCTCAAACTGGCACTCTGACATGAGATGCTAGTGACACGAGTAGCAACTTAACCTGCTGTGCCACAATGCCATGTGCTACTTTCAAACATTTTTTTTTTTTTTTTTTGACAGGCAGAGTGGACAGTGAGAGAGAGAGACAGAGAGAAAGGTCTTCCTTTTGCCGTTGGTTCACCCTCCAATGGCCACCGGGGTAGCGCGCTGCGGCCGGTGCACCGCGCTGTTCCGATGGCAGGAGCCAGGTGCTTCTCCTGGTCTCCCATGGGGTGCAGGGCCCAAGCACTTGGGCCATCCTCCACTGCACTCCCTGGCCACAGCAGAGAGCTGGCCTGGAAGAGGGGCAACCGGGGCAGGATCGGTGCCCCGACCGGGACTAGAACCCGGTGTGCCGGCGCCGCAAGGCGGAGGATTAGCCTGTTGAGCCACGGCGCCGGCCGCCACGTGCTACTTTCATGATGTAAAAAGTGATCTAAATATATAACTCCAGGTTCCCTTTCCTCTACAAAACATTCCGTGATCGATCGAGCTATTTCTCAAACTCTTTTAAATACTAACCTACTTACCTACTTCCTACCTTTCGTCCTGTATTTACATATTTTGTAATTTTACTTTTTCAATAAATTATGAAGAATTAACTTAAACTTGATACTTTGGGGCCGGTGCTGTGGTGTAGCATCCCATATGGGCACTGGTTGGAGACCCGGCTGCTCTACTTCCAATCCAGCTCTGCTATGGCTTCGCAAAGTAGTAGAAGATGTACCAAGTCCTTGGACCCTTACACCCATGTGGGAGACCCAAAAGAAGCTCCTGGCTCCTGGCTTTGGATTGGTGAAGCTCCGGCCATTGCAGTCAATTGGGGAGTGAACCAGTGGATGGAAGACCTCTCTCTCTCTCTGCCTCTCCTTCTCTCTCTGTGTAACTCTTTCAAATAAATAAATCTTAAAAAAAAAAAAAAAAAAGGCCGGCGCCGTGGCTCAACAGGCTAATCCTCCGCCTTGCGGCGCCGGCACACCGGGTTCTAGTCCCGGTCGGGGCACCGATCCTGTCCCGGTTGCCCCTCTTCCAGGCCAGCTCTCTGCTGTGGCTAGGGAGTGCAGTGGAGGATGGCCCAAGTCCTTGGGTCCTGCACCCCATGGGAGACCAGGAGAAGCACCTGGCTCCTGCCATCGGAACAGCGCGGTGCGCCGGCCGCAGCGCGCTACCGCAGCGGCCATTGGAGGGTGAACCAACGGCAAAAGGAAGACCTTTCTCTCTGTCTCTCTCTCTCACTGTCTACTCTGCCTGTCAAAAAAAAAAAAAAAAAAAAAAAACTTGATACTTTGTTGCATTTTCCCTTCCCCTTCTTGTCATAACTGAAGTGGGAACACAGGAATCACATCTATAAAACTGACAGATTTTACACTCTTAGAAAATTTCAAGCAAACTACTAAAGAGTTTTATTCAGACATCCCAAATGAACTGCTTCTAGACCAAGTGACCACAAAAACAGTAGTATTTGTGAACTACACAGACAAGGCTAGTTTTGGAAAGGAAAACAAATGTTGTAAAAGCAAAAGATACAATAATTAGAAAATTTAAACTACACTCTATAAACTTATTTCAGTGAATTTTAAATTCCACCTTTGTGATAGTTTCCTTTACCTTACATTGTAGATGTTACTTTGAACCAGCACACTTTTTCCCAACTACTTTAAAAATAAAAAAGAGTAATCTCTGTAGTAAACTGCTTTAGAACTATATGCTTTCTAAACCTAATTACATTGTGTTGTCTAAAATTTACAATTCAAAATAATAATAAACTTGTCTTCACCTACCTGTAACTTTGGTTCCGATAACTAGAGGCAAAGGAATTTCATCTGGGAGATCTTTAAATTGTGAAACATCTGCAACTTTCCTTTGTTGTAAGAGTCTTATTTTCTGCCGTTTCTGTTTTAATGCTGATCTCTCTTCCTCAAAAAATGCAGAAGAACATCTAGAATAAATTATAAAAATCACATAAACTAATAACTATCCTATACAAAAATTTAAAATCTGACCGTCCATTTCACTGTTCCCTTTTTCATTCTTATTTTTTGAGCACTGTATTTAATAATGGTTCTTAGAAATTCTTTCTCTTGCAAGCATATTACCTTTAATTTCCTAAAACTGGGGGGAGGTGGGGGAAGGATCTCACAAAACAAAGCTATACAAGCAGGTCTAGATTATTTCTTCCTGTAAAACCAGAGGATTTCATCAACATGTTGACAAAACAGTGTCTGGAGCTTAACAGGTCTCTTAAAGACAATGTTCAATTTCAATATTCTACTTAGAAGAACATGACGTTTTTCCAGTTACCCAGTGAGCACAATAATATAAATTTAAGGATGAAATTTTTTACTTTCTTTTTTAGTATATGTGCTATCGAAGTGAGCACCATGTGTAAACTTTTAATCACATTTATGCCCATCTTGCTCCCCTTTTCAAATTCTACAATGAACTAAAACATTTAAATATGACTTTCACGCTGTTTTATGACTACCATCTTCAAAGGTACACTGTTGTCATTTAAATTAAATAGTCTCTGCCGGCTTAACAGGCTACCGGGTTCTAGCCCTGGTTGGGGCACAGGATTCTATCCCGGTTGCCCCTCTTCCAGGCCAGCTCTCTGCTATGGCCCGGGAAGGCAGTGAAGGATGGCCCAAGTCCTTAGGCCCTGCACCCACATGGAAGACCAGGAGAAGCACCTGGCTCCTGGCTTCGGATCAGCGAGATGCGCCGGCCGCAGCGGCCATTGGAGAGTAAACCAATGGCAAAAAGGAAGACCTTTCTCTCTGTCTCTCTCTCTCTCACTATCCACTCTGACTGTAAAATAAATAAATAAATAGTCTCAAAAACTAAAAACAAAGAGTAAAAATGATACAATGGGCTGGGCATTGTGGCATAGTAGGCTGAGCTACCTCTTGGAATGTCCATGTCCCTCATCAGAGTGTCTGGGTTGAATCCCGGCTATTCTGCTTCCAATCCAGCTCCTAATTATTTTGCCCTGGCAACAACAGATAAAAACTCAAGTACTCAAGTACCTTGCCACCTACATGGGAGACCCGGATAGAGTTCTTGTCTCCTAGCCAGGTTTGGCCGAGCCCCAGGTGTTGTGACCATTTGGGGAGTGAATCAGTGAATCGAAGATTTCTGTATCTCATTAATAATTTTTAAAGCTGGCATAAAGAGCACTGGGCTGAGCCAGAAGATGTCTCTTCATAATATAGTTTCTGCCACTAGTTAAAATAAGGGGGATAGCGTTGCAGTACAGTGGGTTAAGATACAGCTTGCAATGCTGGCATCCCATATTAGAGCACTGGTTCAAGTCCTAGCTGCTCCACTTCCAATCCAATTCCCTGCCAATGTCCTGGGAAGGCAGTGGAAGTACTTGGGTCCCTGCCACTCATGTGGGAGACCAGGATGGAGTCCCTGGCTCCTGGCTGTGCTCTGGCCCAGACCTGAGTGTTGTAGCCATTTGGAGTGAACCAACAAACAGAAGATCTCTGTTGCTCTGCCTTCCAAATAAATAAATCTTAGAAAAAAACAAAAGAAAACAAAAAACCAGAAGAATATACATGGGAAAAATGTGAAAATGCTAAGCAAAGAATAATAGGTTATTAGAAAATGAATAGAATAGTTTCATAAAATGGATTTTCTTCTGCTCTATACAACATCATTTAGAGGTTGTTTTGGCCTTTAAGAACAAAGGACTCATACTATCCTCCTACAGTTGACAATTCCAAATGTTTGCTTCCTTAAATACCAAAATTACCATTTCCTCTCTTGTACTCACTTTCCTCAATTCTGTTTTGAAATTTCTGTTTGTTAACATTTTGAAGTATAATCAGCATGTAATTATATATGTTTAAAGTGTACTATTTGGTAAATTTTGATATATGCATATTATATATAAATTATAAAACCCCTCACAACACAGTGAACACATGAACATATCCACAATTTCCTGTGCATTTTCTTTTATATTGCTTCCATTCTTATACCCCTCTTCTCAAGCAACCACTAAGTTGTTTTCTCTCAGTATAGTTTCTACCTTCTGAAAGTTTATATATGTGGAATCATCTAGTATATACTATTTTGTAAGGCTTCTTTCATTAAGCATTAAGTTTTCTGAATTCTATCTGGTTGTATGTATCAATCGTTCATTCCTTTTTTAAAAAAAAATTTACTTATTTACTTTAAAGTCAGATTTATTGATTTTTTTTTTTTGACAGGCAGAGCAGATAGTGAGAGAGACAGAGAGAGAAAGGTCTCCTTTTTGCCATTGGTTCACCCTCCAATGGCCGCTGCGGCCAGTGCATCATGCTGATCTGAAGCCAGGAGCCAGGTGCTTCTTCCTGGTCTCCCATGCGGGTGCAGGGCCCAAGCATTTGGGCCATCCTCCACTGTCTTCCCGGGCCATAGCAGAGAGCTGGCCTGGAAGAGGGGCAACCGGGATAGAATCCGGCGCCCCAACCAGGACTAGAACCCGGTGTGCCGGTGCCGCAAGGCGGAGGATTAGCCTGTTAAGCCACGGCGCTGGCCGAAGATTTATTGAATTTTGAGTCTCACCTACAGTAGCCTTTGTAAGGCCAGACCAAATGATTTCACAGGCCTCAGAGGACCCATAGGCTGGATGTTCCCCATGCAATAGGGATCATTAAAATTAAATTCTATTTCTCCTTCTCCAAATCACTTTATATTTCTAGGCCTTCTTTGACCATTTCTATCACTTAAAATGAAAAAGTCTTGCACGTGCTTTTTCCTGGCAGACAATGTGAGAACTAATGATCTTATTCTAATATAGCTCAAATTTCCACTCACAAGTAATACAGGCTTTCCAATATGCTACAAAGATAACACTGGAATAGGAAGTCATTTCACACGAAGAGTAATTCTTGGAAAGTTAACATATTGGATAGATTAACTTAGTTTCTATTTTTATAGAAAGTGAAACAGACTCTTGAGAAAAGGTTCTTGAGGCAATAAAGGTTTTCACAAAAGACATTAACAATACATAGATAACCTTATAGCCTCCTTAAATATACTTGTTAAGATATTACTAAATATTTTTCGGAAAATAGAATGAATAATTTAGAACAATAAAATTATGTTCTAAACCTGTGAGCTGAACAAAAATTCAAACTACAGCTTTAATGATATGATGCATAAGAATAAAAAGCACCTATAATACAGTTGGTTAACAGGATATATTTAACATGTAATCAAATATTCTAAAAGTTATGTTTTGGTACTAGTCATTTTGAAGATAAGAAAATCAATGTAGCAATGATACTATCAACTATTAATCAATTTTAAACAAACATTATTACCTCCGTGGTTTTCCCATAAGCCTCCTGATTTTTCCCCATTCTACTCTTGTTAACTTTCTTGTTTTCAGATTAGGAAAAGATTCCTTTAGACATACACAGAAGTCATTATCACCTTCAAAAAGTGGTCTGTAAAACAGACATGGTATTTTAATGGTTAATGTACAATGTCTTATGTTCTTAAAAGACATAAAATCCAAAATATGCACTCCAATTTTCTCTATCGTGCTAATCAAAAAAAGCCAAATTTTTACTTACACTATATATAGGATATATATATAGAAAGGCACCAATTCAAATCATTAAAACTAAACTAATCTTTGGCATTTGTGAAACAACTATTTATGAAAGTAACTCAGGAAATGCTGCTTGTGCTAGAGATTCCAGGAGACACTGATTTTTGTTCAATCTGCTACTTAAGAACATCCTTTGGGAGGCTATCCTGGCCTTGGCATTACATCTGTAAAGAGAAGTAATGTTAACAACAAAGTATCTTTGTCCCAAAGGTAATACCATCACCAAGGAGTTCTCTTTAGGACTAAGCCAAGTTTAGAACACTGGAGGACTCTAGAGGTTTGTATTAGTTTTTGTGAATCTCAGATCACACAAGGACATGTTGAAAGCTCTACAGAAAACCTACAGAAAACCTGTGGACAAGAACAAAAAACCTCTATTCATGAATTTGGGAAACCAAGACTCAGTCTTAGCAATGATACATAAATGCTTTGGACTGAAATATGAATATTCATGAGATTCACAAGCTTTACAGGAGGCAACTGGTTTGGAAAGCAGAGAAAAGAAGTAAAGCTAAATAGCCAGCAAAGTAAGCCCCAGTGACGGGCATATGAATACGGATTACAAATCAGAATGTTTCCTCAGTAAATTCTGTTGTCGAATAATTGGATTTCAGCCAAATTTTTTACTATGTTCTACTTACACATTTATAAATAAAGTGCTTAATTAAGTACTATCCTCAAAATAGAAAGACTACTCTGCTAAAATTCTTGAGCTATCTTTACCATGAATAACAATTTCTCCACTCTTATACCAGCACATAAAATTTTAAGATTTCCAAAACAAATCTCATTCTTTGCAAGTTAAGGTGTTCTGCATAGGTTATCTCTATAGTCTTTACAAATTATAATATATAAAGAATGCTTTCATTTAATTTTTCACAAAAATCTACAGCTTCTTCCCTAAAAAGGGAAGGAAGAAAAACATGAGAAATAAAAACAAACTGAACTGGAAAGAAGAAATAGAAAAACAGACTCAAGGAGAAAAAGGATCAAATTAGACCTATTGAAAAAGTTGTAGCTTATAACATTTGAAAAACTTAAATTTCTAGTCCAAGTAATATTCATGATAAAAGCCATGATACATACTTATCTATATTTGAATAGAACCACTCATATATGCACCATTTATGAGCTTTGGGAAGCTTGAGCAGGTTACGTAATCGGAAACCAATCTTCTGTGATGCTTTCTTATCTGGTGTTGACATTGTCGCTGTAAATTTCTATGCAATAAAAAACAGAGATTAATAACAGTTCCAGCAAGTAAAAATGAACTTTTTTTTTTTTTGACAGGCAGAGTGGATAGTGAGGGAGAGAGATAGAGAGAAAGGTCTTCCTTTTTGCCGTTGGTTCACCCTCCAATGGCCACTGCGGCCAGCATATTGTGCTGATCCGAAGCCAGGAGCCAGGTGCTTCTCCTGGTCTCCCATGCGGGTGCAGGGCCCAAGCACTTGGGCCGTCCTCCACTGCCTTCCCGGGCCATAGCAGAGAGCTGGCCTGGAAGAGGGGCAACCGGGATAGAATCCGGAGCCCCGACCAGGCCTAGAACCCGGTGTGCCAGCGCCGCAAGGCGGAGGATTAGCCTGTTAAGCCACGGCGCCGGCTAAAAATGAACATTTTTAACACTGAGTATATCTGTAAACTGATACATAACTGATAATTACTCACAACGATTCAACACGGAATTTTTTATTATTGCTTAACAAATAAACATTCTAGTAATTTCTTTCACTTACCTGAGGAAGTAAATCTATGGAGACAGTGGGAGAGAGAGAATTCTCATCTGCTGGTTCACTCCCCTAATGTCCACAATGGCCGGAGTCAAGAGCCAAGAACTGAGCTCAGCTCACCCTCATGGGTGTCAGAGACTCAAGTACATGAACCATCACCTGCTGCCTTCCAGGGTGTACCTTCACAGGAAGCTGGAATTGCGAGCTAGAGACAGCAATCGAATCCAGGCACTCCAATCTGTGACAATGGCATCTTAACTGCTAGGTCAAACACTGACTCCCTGATTATTTTTTAGAAAGTTAAAGCCACTAGTTTCATAAGGTATTCTGATAAGAAATGTGAGTTATTTGCCTCCACGATGTTTGAACTGCAATAAATTTCCAAGTTAGGTATGCTGGAAGGAAAGACTTACACGAAATATCCCTAGACTTCACAGACCAAAAGACTACTACGAGAGACAGAGACATACACACATATAGAGATAAGAAAGTGAGAGAATAAACATGCCAGCAGTCACAAGGCCCAGAAGGTTTCCTCTGTGAATTCTATACCAAACCACAGAACTCTAAGACTATTTAAATGTTTAAGGTCATTAAAAGCATCATTAAAAAAAAAAAAAAAAAAAAAAAAAAAGCTTCCCAACTCTATATAAAGCCAGCATAACACAGATAATAAAATCTGCCAAACTATCATAAAACCTCAAAAAATATCACTCATGTATATGGATTTTAGAACTCTTTTGGCCGGCGCTGCGGCTCAATAGGCTAATCCTTCGCCTAGCGGTGCCGGCAAACCGGGTTCTAGTCCCAGTCGGGGGCACTGATCCTGTCCCGGTTGCCCCTCTTCCAGGCCAGCTCTCTGCTGTGGCCAGGGAGTACAGTGGAGGATGGCCCAAGTGTTTGGGCCCTGCACTCCATGGGAGACCAGGAGAAGCACCTGGCTCCTGCCCTCGGATCAGCGCGGTGCGCCGGCCGCAGTGCGCCGGCCGCAGTGCGCCGGCCGCAGCGCGCCAGCCAGGGCGGTCATTGTAGGGTGAACCAACGGCAAAAGGAAGACCTTTCTCTCTGTCTCTCTCTCTCACTGTCCACTCTGCCTGTCAAAAACAAAAAAAAAAACTCTTTAAAAAAAAATCTTACCAGATGAACATCATAAAATTAAAAGAAAACAAAACAACCCAGGGGAATTCAGATATCAAGATGATCCAGTATCAGATTAATATAATCTATTATTATTAATAATCTAAGAAAAGCCCTGTGATCACCTCTGCTGGATGTTAAAATAATTTGAATACCAATTTTAAGTTTCATAGAATAGAAATAGATGAAATGACTGAAGAAGGCACAAAATACCAAAAGTTAAATAATAAGGCTAATGTAGTGCTTAGAGGAAAATTTATAGACTATATCTTTTAACTGTAATTTTAAGTCTTGGGGCCGGCGCTGTGGTACAGTGGGTTAACATAACACCCTGGCCTGAAGCGCTGGCATCCCATAGGGTGCCAGTTCAAGACTGGTTTTTCCACTTCCTGTCCAGCTCTCTGCTATGGCCCAGGAAAGCAGTAGAAAATGGCCCAAGTCCTTGGGCCCCTGCACCCACATGGGAGACCGGGAAGAAGCTCCTGGCTCCTGGCTTCGGATCGGCACAGCTCCAGCCGTTGAGGCCATCTGGGGAGTGAACCATCAGATGGAAGACCTCTCTCTCTGTCTCTCTCTCTCTCTGCTTCTCATCTCTCTGTGTAACTCTTTCAAATAAATAAATCTTTAAAAAAAATTTTAAGTCTTTATTAGAAAAGAAGATATCAAATAATTTACACTTCCACACCCCCCCCCACCAAGAAACTAGAGCAGAATAAAAGATAATAAAAAGGGGTTGGTGCTGTGGCACAATGAGTTAACGCCTGGCCTGAAGCACCAACATCCCATATGGGCACCGGTTCTAGTCCCGGCTGCTCCTCTTCCGATCCGCTCTCTGCTATGGCCTGGGATAGCAGAACATAGCCCAAGTCCTTGGACCCCTGCACCCGCATGGGAGACCTGGAAGAAGCTCCTGGCTCCTGGCTTGGGATCGGCGCAGCTCCGGCCATTGCGGCCATCTGGGGAGTAAACCAGCAGATCGAAGACCTCTCTCTCTCTGCCTCTGCCTCTCTGTAACTCTGCCTTTCAAACAAATAAATACATAAATAAATAAATCTTTTAAAAAAAAAAGATAATATAGAAAAATAGGAAAACAATCAGTAGAATCAAAAGTTCTGGGGCCGGTGCCGTGGTTTAACAGGCTAATCCTCTGCCTTGCGGCACCGGCACACCGCGTTCTAGTCCCAGTTGGGGCACTGGATTCTATCTCGGTTGCCCCTCTTCCAGGCCAGCTCTCTGCTATGGCCCGGGAAGGCAGTGGAGGATGGCCCAAGTCCTTGGGCCCTGCACCCGCATGGGAGACCAGGACAAGCACCTGGCTCCTGGCTTCAGATCAGTGCGATGCGCCGGCCGCAGCGGCCATTGGAGGGTGAACCAACGGCAAAAAGGCAGACCTTTCTCTCTGTCTCTCTCTCACTGTCCACTCTGCCTGTCAAAAAAAAAAAAAAAAAGTTCTTTGAAAAGTGGCTGGTGTTGTGGCATAGGGGCTAAGCTGCCACCAGTAATGCATCCCATATCTGAATGCCAGTTTGATCCTGGCTGCTCAGCTTTCCATCTAGCTCCCTGCTAACAAGGGATGCTCCACTGGGAAGGCAGAGGAGGATGGGTCAAGGACTTGGGATCCTGCCAGATGGAGCTCAAGGCTCCTCGTGCTCACTTGTGTGTGCTCTCTCCATCACTCTGCCTTTCAGGTAAATGAAATATCTTTTTCAAAAAAGGTTCTTTGAGCCGGCGCTGTGGCTTAACAGGCTAATCCTCCGCCTTGCGGCGCCGGCACACCGGGTTCTAGTCCCGGTCGGGGCACCGATCCTGTCCCGGTTGCCCCTCTTCCAGGCCAGCTCTCTGCTGTGGCCAGGGAGTGCAGTGGAGGATGGCCCAAGTCCTTGGGCCCTGCACCCCATGGGAGACCAGGAGAAGCACCTGGCTCCTGCCATCGGATCAGCACGCTGTGCCGGCTGCAGCGCACCATCCGCGGCGGCCATAGGAGGGTGAACCAATGGCAAAAGGAAGACCTTTCTCTCTGTCTCTCTCTCACTGTCCACTCTGCCTGTCAAAAAATATATATATATTTAATCATTTATTTGAGAGGCAGAGCCAGAGAGAGAAAAAGAGTCGATCAATCAATCTTCCATCCACTGGTTCACTCCCCACTGGTTCACTTGGGCTGCAACAGCCCAAGCTGGGCAAGGCCAAAGCTAGGAGCCCAGAACTCCATCTGGATACCCATGTAGTCGGCAGGGGCCAAGCACTTGGGCCAGCCTTTGCTGTCTTCAAAGATGCATTAGAAGGAAGCTGAATCAGAGGCGGAGCATCCAGGAATAAATTGGTGCCCAAATGACATCCTGGCATCACAGGTTGTAGTTTAACTGGTTGCACCACAGTGCTGGCCCCATGCCATGATCTTGTAGACAGGTCTTCACCAGAAGCAGAACAAATGCCAACATCAGGCTACCAGACCATCGGACCAATGAGCACTATGAGCCAAAATAAACCTTTCTTTATAAATTAATCAGTTGTTGGTGTTCACAAAATGTAATAGCAACAGAAAATGTACTAAGACACTTGATAAAACACATTTCTTCCCACTTCAATCCAAAAATAAGTATCATATTCAATGTTAAAATACAAAAAACAGGGCCAGCATTGTGGCATAGTGGGTAAAGCCACCACCTGTGGTGCCGGCATCCCATATGGGCACTGGTTTGAGTCCTGGCTGCTTCACTTCCAGTCCAGCTCTCCGCTATGGCCAGGGAAACAGTAGAAGATGGCCCAAGTCCTTGGGGCCCTGCACCCATGTGGGAAGACCTAGAGGAAGCTCCTGGCTCCTAGCTTTGGATTGGCACAACTCTGACCATTGCAGCCAACTGGGAGTAAACCAGTGGATGGAAATGTGTCTCTCTCTCTCTCTCTCTCTCTCTCTCTCTCTCTGCCTCTCCTCTCTGTGTGTAACTTTGACTTTCAAATAAATAAATAAATTTAAAAAAATACAAAAAACTGAAAAGGATATCAATCTACCACTTTTTTATTTTTTTATTTATTTTTTATTTATTTATTTATTTATTTTTTGACAGGCAGAGTGGACAGCGAGAGAGAGACAGAGAGAAAGGTCTTCCTTTTGCCGTTGGTTCACCCTCCAATGGCCGCCGCGCTGCGCTGATCTGATGGCAGGAGCCAGGTGCTTCTCCTGGTCTCCCATGGAGTGCAGGGCCCAAGGACTTGGGCCATCCTCCACTGCACTCCCTGGCCACAGCAGAGAGCTGGCCTGGAAGAGGGGCAACCGGGACAGGATCGGTGCCCTGACCGGGACTAGAACCCGGTGTGCCGGCGCCTCAAGGCGGAGGATTAGCCTAGTGAGCCGCGGCGCCAGTTCTACCACTATTTTTAAACACTGTTTTGAAGGAACTGCTCAATTAGATAAAAGGAATAAAAACTGGAAAGATTACAAAACTACTATTATTTGCAGGTGTTATGACTGCCCCAAAAAACTTACGAAAATCAACTGTATTCATTAAAAACAAGAATTGAATTTAATAAAGTTGGTGAATACAAAGTTTACAAGTAAAAATTAGTATTTACCAAAAAAATCACTCTTCTCTACCTACAAATGAGAATTAGACAATAGAAAAAATATTGTTTAATGACAGAAAAATTGACATAAAATATTAAACATAAAGGAATATATTTAAGAAATCTGAAAGATTGACAGAGAAAAAAATTTTAAAATCTACTGAGGGATTTTAAGGACTTGAAAAAGTACAACTACAACTAGTTCTTGGATAGGTGGATAGGTAGACTCAATACTACATATATCCCTGGCCGGCGCCGTGGCTTAACAGGCTAATCCTCTGCATTGCGGCGCGGGCACACCGGGTTCTAGTCCCGGTTGGGGTGCCGGATTCTATCCCGGTTGCCCCTCTTCCAGGCCAGCTCTCTGCTATGGCCCGGGAAGGCAGTGGAGGATGGCCCAAGTGCTTGGGCCCTGCACCCGCATGGGAGACCAGGAGAAGCACCTGGCTCCTGGCTTCTGGATCAGCGCGATCCGCTGGCCGCAGCGGCCATTGGAGGGTGGCAAAAAGGAAGACCTTTCTCTCTGTCTCTCTCTCTCACTATCCACTCTGTCAAAAAAAAAAAATACTACATATATCCCATTTCCCATAAATTAACTTAAAATATTATGCAGTCCTAATAAAGATGCCAACAAGACTTTCTTACTCAAGCTAATTCAAATGTCCAAGAATATTTAGGGGGCCAGTGCAGTAGCACAGCTGGTTAAAGCTCAGGCCTGAAGTGCTGGCATCCCATATGGGCGCCGGTTCTAGTCCCGGCTGCTCCTCTTCCGGTCCAGCTCTCTGCTATGGCCTGGGAAGCAGTAGAAGGTGGCCCAAGTGCCTGGGCCCCTACACCCATGCAGGAGACCAGGAAGAAGCTCCTGGCCACTGGCTCCAGATTGGTGCAGCTCTGGCCGTTGCGGCCATCTAGGGAGTGAACCAGCAGGTGGAAGACCTCTTTCTCTGTTTCTACCTCACTCTGTAACTCTTTCAAATAAATAAAATTTTTTTTAAAAAATACTTAAGAAAAACCTAAAAGAATAATGTCTTATCAGACATTGAAACAATATAAGGTCATGTTAAAATAATTTAATACAAGCACCCACAGAGACAGCCTAGACATAGAAAGACTTAAGTCATTCAAGCTACATGGAGCAATTTAGCTTGTGATGAAGACAGCCTTTTGAAACCATGTATAAAAGATGGATTACTCAATAAATGTTACCAAGACAACTAAATAGACCTCTGGGAAAAAAACTGCACTGTAGTCTTACCTCATTCCTTATTCCAAAATAAATTCCAGATGTATGAAATATTTAAATATTTTAAAAATATGAAATAAAAAAGTGAGAATTTTAGAACTACAAAATTTACTTAAGGAAGGTAAAGAAGTTATAAAAAGGAAAGTAGGTTATATCTGACATTAAAATTTTTCTAAATCTTGCCTATTGAAAGAAATATAGAAATAAAGCCAGAAGACAAACCACAGAATCTGGAAAAAAATTACAACTAATATACAGACTCTTTCTAATACTCTATTATGTACAAAAACCTTACAAACTAAAATAACCAACAATCCAATAGAAAAATGAAAAAATAATTTACAAAAAGAAATAATTTTTAAAATATGAAAAGTGTCTGAGCCTCACTCACAGGTGAAATGCCAACTTAAACAAGCGAGAGGTTATTTCTAAATGTATCAAATTAGCAAAAATCTGGATTTTGGTTATATACAGAGTTGGCAAGCATTCAGGAAATTGGGAACTGATATATTGTTGGTAGGAAATATAGACAAGTACAATTTCTTTGGAGAGTAATTTGGCAGTACTTTAAAAACTTTAAATGTGCATATCTTATATTCCAGCAATTCCACATTTTAGGCATTGGTCCTAGAGAAACACTTGTAAATTTATACAAACATGCTCAGGATGTTCACTGCATTGTTTGCAAGAGTAAACCTTAGACACTATTTAAACAGAATAATTTATAAAGAATTTATAAATAAATTATGGTCTCATGTAAGACTGACTACCATACAATAAAATGAAATTAAATGTTGAACCCTATTTGACAGTCCATCTCAACCAAAATGATTAAATCTCAAAAAAAGACTTTTGGGAGAGGAAAAAAAATTATAGGATGATGCATGCCATAATTATCATGAAAATGATACTTTAAATGTAATTTTAAAATAGACATTCAAAATGAAAATACTATTAATATATATTCTATGAAAACAAAGTTCTATAAGTATAAAAAGTCAAGATTTTTATATATATATATGTGTGTGTGTGTGTGTGTGTATATATATATATATATTTATATGTAAAACCTACGATAATAAACCTAGTTAGGGTGGTTACCATTAGGTGAGTGAAACAGAAGATCAGGATGGTAAATTGAGATCAAAATTAGCTTTTCATTTTTTGTTATAAATTTATTTTGGAAAAACTGTAGTTACAGAAAAGCTGCAAAGACAGCATGGAGTTCCCTTATGTCTTCCACTCAGCTTTTCCTGATATCAATATCTTAAATAACCATGTTATATATTTGTCAAAACTGGTACAATACTATAGACTTTAGTACAGTATAAAATTAGTATTAATAACTGTAGACTTTATTTGGATTTCATCAGTTTTCTCATTAGTCTTTTATCTGTTCCAGAACCCAGTCCAGGATACCACACTATATTTATAAAATTAACTTTTTAACATAAGAAAAAAAGCCTGTAAGCCAGGAGATGTTTAGCTAAATAACAACTAAGTTACTTATCACATAAAGTGCTGTCTTTCTACTGAGTTATTGAGCAGATTTTTAAATAGGGTATTGGCAGCTCACTGGAGATTCTCTCTCTCTAATAATATATAATAAAAGTATATGTAACTGGTCAGTTTGGGGAAATATATTCACAATGTTAAATTGTTAAAACTTTTATGGACAGATTATTTGATAGTACCTTTTAAAAAAAAGTAGGCTTCACATTTTACTTAGGATAATTCAGTGTTACCTGTTTGCTTTTTAATTAATTTATTAATTGATTTATTTCCATTTTATTTGTAAGGCAGAGAGACAGAGATCTTCCATCTAGTTCACTTCCAAACACCCACAACAGCCAGGACTGGGCCAGGTGAAAGCCAGCAGACTGAACTCAGCATCCAGGTCTCCCTGTGAGTGGCAGGATCCCAATATGCTTTCTAAGGTACAAACCAGCAGGAAGCTAGATTGAAAGCAGAGTAGTCAGGATTCCAAGCAGGCACTGTGATATCAGATGCCAGAGTCCTAAGTGGTGTCTTAACCACTATGCCAAATTCCTATCCCATATCTTCCAATTTTTTAATGTAAATATCCTTGTTATAGCAATTAGACTTCTAAGGGATTATTCAATGATTGAAAAATAGACAGTGACTGATACCAGGTACAAGGTTTCTTCTCAGGATGATGAAAATGTTCTAAAACTGACTATGATAGTTGATCAACTCTGTGCATATATTAAAAAAAACATTAAACTACACTTTGAGCTTATTAATTTATGATATGTGAATTATATCTCAATAAAGATATCTGTTATTTATTTAATAGAGAGAGGTCCCATCTGCTGGATCACTCCCCAAATGCCTGTAATAGCTAGGACTGGGCCAGATCAAAGCAGGAAGCCTAGAATTCAATTCAGCTCTCCCACATTTATGGCAGAAATCCAACTACTTAGCCATCATAGCTGCCTCCCAGGGTCTGTATTAGCGTGAAGGTGGAATCAGAAGCAGAACTAGGACTCAAATCCAGGCACTCTAACATAGTGTGTGGGTATCTCAAGTGCTGTCTTAACCATCGCACCAAACATCTGCCCCTGTATATATTTTTTAGAAAGACTCTGCAGATAAGATGCCTGCCATTGTACTCTCAATCTTCACTTCCTAGCTTCATGATCTGAAGTTAGACAACTTTTCAGCGTCCATTTTCCATCTGTAAGATGGGGACTAATATCATATTAACCAATCTCCTGGTTAAAGATTAAATCCACAGATGCATTCAAAATGCTTAGATCATGACCTGGCAAATACTAAGAATCAGTAAAAGATTTGCTTTTCATAATTGCTCTGGATGGTATTTAAATAAACACACAGACAAAATGCAATGGATTTAGAGAACTAGATGGGTAAGGGAAAAAGTCACATCATGTAAATGAAGACCAAAAATACTAGGGATATTAAAACTAGTAAAGAGGGCTGACGCCATGGCTCAATAAGCGCCGGCAACCCAGGTTCTAGTCCCGGTCGGGGCGCTGGATTCTGTCCCGGTTGCCCCTCTTCCAGGCCAGCTCTCTGCAGTGGCCCAGGAGTGCAGTGGAGGATGGCCCAAGTGCTTGGGCCCTGCACCCGCATGGGAGACCAGGAGGAAGCACCTGGCTCCTGGCTCCGGATCAGCGCGATGCGCCGGCCGCAGCGGCCACTGGAAGGTGAACCAACAGCAAAAGGAAGATCTTTCTCTCTGTCTGTCTCTCTCACTGTCCATTCTGCCTGTCCAAAAAAAAAAACCTAGTAAAGAGGAACAGGTGTTTGGCATAATGACTTAAGTCCCCACTTGGTATGCCTCACATACTGGAATGCCTGGTTGGAGTCCCAGCTATTCCACTTCCAATCCAGCTTCCTGCTACTATGCATTCTGGGAGGCAGTAGATAATGGTTCTAGTACTTGAGTCTCGGTCACTACAGGGGTTCTGAGATCCTGGTCTTGGCCTGGTCTAGCCCTGGCTGTTGTGGGCATTTGGGGAGTGAACTAGTGAATAAAAGATCTCTCTCTTCTGTCTCTGACTTTGAAAGTAAAAAAAAATAAATAAATAAATAAAATAAAAAAACAACAAACTAGAGAAAACTCAGATGATATAAAAACTCACATTTTTAAAGAAGTCTCATATCATGTTTGTCTTGTATTGCTCAGAAGTAGAAAGGACTTTGTAAAATAGTCCTAGTAGGAATGACGTACCTGGGAAGGAATGCAGCGGACAGGGTTGGGATAGGAAAGTTTCATAAAGACCAGAGTTCTTACGTTTGTGAATCATCTACATCATTCTAATAATGTAGCTCTTCCAAAGTCAAGCTATTGTTAACTACTTCTGTAGTCATTCAATCTCGTATCCAATATCTACCACACCAAGAAATGTTCATTGTGTTTTGGCTTCAATCAGGTCAAACGTTATGTATACTTTTTCTTGATGTTTAAAAAGTTTGATATATTTTTGTTTATTATATAGAACATGAAATATTTTACTGTTTGAAATTATCATAAAGGTACGTCATTTTTTTGGGGGGGAGGGCAGGTCATTCCTTTAATTTATATGATACCAAGTCCTTGGTTAGAAAATTGTGTTCGGAAAATCTTATTTTATAACACTTTTGAGAAAATAATGAGAAAAAAGTTGGGAATGACTATATAAGAAGTCATAAATTTGACAGAAAAATTACATTATCCTTTCTAATTAAAAAAATTTTTTTTAATTGAAAGGGAGAGAGAGAGAGACAGACACATGAAGAAAGCGTTCATCTGCTGGGTCACTCCCCAAATGCCCACAACAGCTAAGAATGGGCAAGGCCAAAACCAAAAGCCTTGAACTCATTGTGGGTCTCCCCTTTGGGCAGTACGAGCCATCACCAGCTGCTGCCAGGGTGTACATTATTAGGAAACTGCAATCAGGAACAGAGGCAGAACCCAAACTCAGGCACTCTACTAAGGGATGCAGGCATCTCAAGCAGAATCTTAACTACCGTGCCAAATGCCCACTCTACATTATCCTTAAAGTTACTATCTCCTCATCCAATTTTCATTCCTTTGATTCTTACGTGTCCACAACGACTTAAAAACAAATAAATAAAAGATGCCAAAAATAAACAAAAAAGAAATGATTTCATGCTATGTTTTCCTTTTTTGGATAACCAAAGTCTTCAACATACTTCCCCCAGTGACAAAGTAAAACATCTTTCCCCTCTTATTTCTATGTCAAATTCCAAACTGATTCTATATTGTCAAATCCACTTCCGTAGTATCTACTATCTTCCTGCTTAAAAGAAAGGTGTGCATATGTAGAACTGACAGCTGGCTTTCTACTCTGATTTAAAATGGATCAAGAAATCAATGACATTTTCTAGCTAACCAAAGTAGGAGCCAAGCAGCAGTACTGATTAAAAAAAAAAAAACAAACAAACAAACAAAAAAAAAACTTGTTACTCAAAATGTAACAGAATGAATAACTTTTATAATGTGGAGCAATTGTTTACTTCCTTTTGCAGGAAACAAAAGTTTAGCAAACATACCTGTGGAACCATTGCAACCCTCTGGTTTCTTTTAGGTGACCTTGTATTTATTTGTCTGTCATCTTCATCAGAAAAGAGTCGACTTCTTTTTGAATTTCTGAAAGGCTTCATAGAAATTTTTTATTTAATGAAAAAGCTGAACACTTCCCACTTTTGATCCAAAATATAATTTTATACTTGGAATATACTTGGAAAATAACTGGATTATCAGCATTAAGGAAGAACTAAATATGGGTAATACAAGGCACAAAAAGCCAAATGTTAAATAATCTTAGATTTAGGAAGTATAAGATATATATTTCTGTAATTTGTTTACAAGTGAAACACCTAACTGATGATTAAACTTTAACTAGAATGCAAATCTCCTTAGTACACTGGCAGCCTTTGATAATAAAGATAAGGAAATAAGTTCTGGAAATTCCAGTTCAAATTATGTTGGCACTTCAATTAATACCAGTTGGGTGTACTACGAAGATATGTCTGTTGCTTAAGGTTAGGCTGGGGCAAAGATACAAAATCTCTCTGGAAAAGTAAGCTTAAATGTATATAATATTATACCAGGTGAGCTGTTAAAAACTGTTAAATGGGCAGGCATCTGGCCTGGTAGATGCTGCTTGAGATGTAAGCATCCCATATCAGAGTGCCTGGGTTTGAGTCCCAGCTCTGTTCCCAATACCAGCTCCCTGCTAATGCACACCCTGGGAGGCAGCAGGTGATGGCCCAAGCAGTTGAGTCTCTGCCACCCAGGTAGGTGACCTAGACCCAATTCCTAACTTCTGGCTTTGGTCTGGCCCAGCTGGCCATTGTAGGCATTTAGGGAGTGAATCAAAGGATAGAAGTCATCTCTCTCTCTCCCTCTCTCCCTCCCTCCCCACCTACCTCCTCCATCTTTCTACCTATCAAATGATTTTTTTTAATTGTTAACCAAATTTCCATTTGTAAATAAAAATACAAGATAAAAATAAATACTTAAGAGTTACCTGTAAAACTAAAAGAAAATGTTAATTACCAAAAGCATATAATACACTCAAGGGTCTGTAACTTGAAAAATTTCAGTCTACCCTAGGTTCAGAGGTTTCATTAACAGAAACAAACAACAGAAATAATATTCCAGTAAGACCCAGTTCCCTTTTCAAAGCTTTCTCCTCCCACTAAAGACATACCTTCATCCTATCTGAAAGGCAATCGGGTGCACTGGGCTAGTATAACACACAGGTAGTATCCAATTGGGTCAAGACTAGAGGTTTGGACCCTTGAAATTAAAACTACTCAGAGTCTCAACATTCCATAGGTCTGACACAAAGTCCCTTCTACTCTGCCCCCTCTCTTGATCAGGGACAGAGAGGAAGAACAGAATGACAGATGGAACTGACAATATGAGGAAGTCCCTCACATTCACTGTGATTAGCTGCCCCAGCTACTGTGACTACTGCTATCCCAGCTCCAGGCCCACTTCACTATTGACTTGTAAGGACTGAAAACTGTTAATCATACTAGTTATATTTCTCTGCTTCCCACCTCTAAATGTATTTAGCCTTGACCTACACAAGACAGTACTACCTTACCACTATTTATATATATATATATATATATATATATATATTTTTTTTTTTTTTTTTTTGACAGGCAGAGTGGATAGTGAGAGAGAGAGAGAGAGACAGAGAGAAAGGTCTTCCTTTTTGCCGTTGGTTCACCCTCCAATGGCTGCCATGGCCGGCGCATCTCGCTGATCCGAAGCCAGGAGCCAGGTGCTTCTCCTGGTCTCCCATGTGGGTGCAGGGCCCAAGGACTTGGGCCATCCTCCACTGCCTTCTAGCAGAGAGCTGGCCTGGAAGAGGGGCAACCGGGATAGAATCCGGCGCCCCAACCAGGAATAGAACCCAGTGTGCCAGCGCCGCAAGGTGGAGGATTAGCCTGTTAAGCCACGGCGCCGGCCTATTTATATGTATTTTCACAAAGGCCAGACTCATGTAACATTTTTGTATATCTAAAAAAATGTATGATTGGGGGATGCAAGAGTTTGTTTTTTCCCAATTTAAAGAAATAATTACTTAACAAATACTTAATGATGACCAGCTTATCACTATCTACAATTTATTAAATAATATCATATTACTCCATGACACTTAAAAACTCAAATGCTTGAGGCTGGGAGGAAAAAAACCTTAGAAATTGTTTACTGTACTCTAATAACTTACATGTGACAATAATACAGTTTAGCTATATTTTAAAGTGTAAGAAAAAGTCGTTCCTTACCATTTCCATAGCAGGGCCTGTATTCCTGCCTTTCCAAACAGGCGTTTTTTGTAAAGAACTGTACTTTTCATTCCATGTGTTAGATAAACTTCCCTCTGTAATGAATAAGTAATACTAATAAAATTTAAGTTTAATTCAAAGGGTTTCATATTATGAACATTACTTTTTAGTAACCGCAATATATATGAAATATTTACCGATGTGTCAATTTTAGTTTATTACATGAAAAAAATCCCTCCTTAATTCTGTCCATCTTCCTTAATAATTTGATAGGGCAATGCATCTTGAAAGTATTAAATGTCTACACAGAAACATATAGCTTCCCTTTTTTTAAAAAAACTTCAATCATTTGAAAGCCAGAGTTAGAGAGCAGGGAGGCAGAGAGAGATCTTCGATCTGCTGATTCACTCCCCAAATGGCCGCAAAGTAGGACCCCTGGCTGAAACCAGGAGCTTCATCTAGGTTTCCCACGTGGGTACCAGGGGCCCAAGTACTTGGGCCATCTTCTGCTGCTTTCCCAGGTATGTTAGCAGGGAACAGGATTGGAAGTGGAACTCAAACTAGTGTCGTTATGGGATGCTAGCATCACAGGTGGTGGCTTAACCTGCTATACCACAATGCTGGCCCTTTTTTTTCTTGTTGGCTTTTAATAATCCCTCAACTCCAATCGCCAGGAGCTATCTTATAATTGTTGGTACAACTCTAACTGAAAGTAGGGCAGGCAATGGAAAATGGAAAAAGCCCTTTCTAACCTTGAATTTAGAGCATATTTCTAAATGCTTTTTGCTTCAATATATGAAACCCTGAACATCTGAAAATGAAATTAGTATGTTTTTATTAATTGAAAGAACTATCTTCAAAGTTGTGCACAACCAGGAAAAATGTAGCAAGTAACTGATTAGACATATTATGAAAACAAAGAGGAGGGCTGGCGCCGCGGCTCACTAGGCTAATCCTCTGCCTGCAGTGCCAGCACCCCGGGTTCTGGTCCCAGCTGGGGAGCCCGATCCTGTCCCAGTTGCTCCTCTTCCAGTCCAGCTTTCTGCTGTGGCCCAGGAGGGCAGTGGAGGATGGCCCAAGTCCTTGGGCCCCTGCCACCATGTGGGAGACTCAGAAGAAGCTCCTGGCTCCTGGCTTCAGACCAGCACAACTCTGGCCATTGCAGCCATCTGGGGAGTGAACCAACGGATGGAAGATTCTCTTCTCTGCCTCTGCTTCTCTGTAACTCTGCTTTCAAATAAATAAACCTTTGGAAAAAAATTAGATCATGAAATATTTTTTCAGATGTGTATTTTAAGAAGCATGAAAAGAAAGAGGTGAAATGGAGCTGATCCTGCTAGCCAAAGAAGCTGAGGCATTCTGGAAGATGAGTGAGCAGTCTCTTCAAGCTATAAGGACATAATCTAATAAATCACCAATCTAAAACACAACATGGTAATTTTAAAGACTAAATATTCTCTGAGCCTTTGAGAATTTTAGCTTGGTTCCAAATTTATCTACCCAGTAGAATCTTTTTGTTTGTTTACTTATTTGAAAAATCAGAGTTACAGAGAAAGGAGAAAAGGGAGATCTTCCATCCACTGATTCACTCCCTAAATGGCCACAATAGCCAGGGCTGGGCTAGGCCAAAGCCAGGAGCTTTACCTGGGTCTACCACATGGGTGCAGAGGCCCAAGTATTTTAGCCATCTTGTGCTCCTTTCTCAGACACATTAGCAGGGAGCTGGATCAGAAGTGGAACCGGGACTGAACCAGGACTGCAACTGGTGTCCATATGAGATGCCAGTGTTGTAGGCAGCTGTTTTTTTTTTTTTTTTTTTTTTTTTGACAGGCAGAGTGGACAGTGAGAGAGAGAGACAGAGAGAAAGGCCTTCCTTTTGCCGTTGGTTCACCCTCCAATGGCCGCCGCGGTAGCGCGCTGCGGCCGGCGCACCGCGCTGTTCCGATGGCAGGAGCCAGGTGCTTCTCCTGGTCTCCCATGGGGTGCAGGACCCAAGGACTTGGGCCATCCTCCACTGCACTCCCTAGCCACAGCAGAAAGCTGGCCTGGAAGAGGGGCAACCGGGACAGGATCGGTGCCCCGACCGGGACTAGAACCCGGTGTGCCGGCGCCGCAAGGCGGAGGATTAGCCTAGTGAGCCGCGGCGCCGGCTTGTAGGCAGCTGTTTTACCAGCTTGCCACAAGTCCAGCCCCCAACCCAGTAGAACCTTAAGACTTTTATAATAAAAGTTAAACTATCAAAACCATGGAATACATCTAATTTTCTTCTCAGAAAGACCAAAGTACCATCCTTTTATTTCAGGAAACTTGCATCATTAGTTAGAAAAGTCAGGAATCTTAAAACTGAACTATTATGAAAGCATATGGCTCAGTACAGTTGTTTAATAAACGCTTTAAATCTAAATAAGGGGGCCGGCGCTGTGGCACAGTAGGTTAATCTTCTGCCTGCAGTGCTGGCATCCCTTATGGGCGCCGGTTCTAGTCCTGACTGTTCCTCTTCCAACCCAGCTCTATGCTATGGCCTGGGGAAGCAGTAGAAGATGGCCCAAGTGCTTGGGCCCCTCACCCACCTGGGAGACCCAGAAGTGGCTCCTGGCTCCTGGCTTCGGATCAGCGCAGCTCCAGCCATTGCAGTCATTTGGTGAGTGAACCAACAGAAGGAAGATCTTTCTCTAATTCTCACTATCTGTAACTCTACCTCTCAAATAAATAAATAAAATCTTTTAAAAAAAATCTAAATAAGATCTTTCTGGAATATTTAGTTAGGAAATTCTTTAATTTTTGGAATAATTTTTTCTTTATAATTTCTACTGAAGGCCAATTCTCCTACAAAATTATATAAATTCAAAGTTGCCAGGGGGCTGACAGCGTGGTGTGGCGGGTGGGGCTGCCACTTGCAGTGCCAGCATTCTGTATTGGCACTAGTTCGAGTACCGGCTGCTCCTCTTCCGAAGCAGCTCTCCGCTATGGCCTGGGTCCTTGGGCCCCAAGTAGGAGAGCCAGAGGAAGCTCCTGGCTTCAGATCAGAGTGGCTCTGGCCATTGCGGCCGTCTGGGGAGTGGACTAGCAGATGGAGGACCCCTCCTTCCCCTCCTTTCCCTCTCCCTCCCTCCCTCCCTCTGCCTCTGCCTCTCTGTGACTCTGCCTTTCAAATAAATGAATGCATCTTTTAAAAAAAAGAAAGTTGCCAAATGGAATAGGCATAGGGTATAGCAGTTAAGACGTTGCTTGGGACACCCACATCCAGTATCAAGTGCCTGGTAAAAGTACCAACTCCTCTGCATCTGATCCAGCTTCCTGCTAATGCACACCCTGGGAGGCAGCAGGTGATGGCTCAAGTACTTGGGTCCTTGCCATGAGCATCGGAGACCTGAACTGAAGTTCTGGGCTCCTGGCTTCAACTTGGCCCAGCCTTGGTTGTTATGAGCATTTGGGCAGCAAACCAGTAGATAGATCTCTATCTCCCTTTATCTCAAAAAGAAAATGAATTTTTTAAAGAATAATTTTTTAAAAATTAATTATTTGAAAGGTAGAGTTACACAGAGCCAGAAGCAGAGAGAGAGAGGCAAATTTTCCATCTGCTGGTTCACTCCCCAAATGGTAGCAACGGCCAGAGCTATGCCAATCCAAAGCCAGGAGCCAGGAGCTTCTTCTGGGTCTCCCATACGGGTATAGGGACCCAAGGACCTGGGCCGTCTTCTACTGCCTTCCCAGACCATAGCAGAGAGGTAGATCGGAAGTGGAACAGCCAGGACTCAAACCATTGCCCATATGGGATGTCGGCAATGCAGGCAGCAGCTTTTTCTTTTTAAGGTTTTTTTTTTTTTTTTGACAGGCAGAATGGATAGTGAGAGAGAGAGACAGAGAAAGGTCTTCCTTTTGCCGTTGGTTCACCCTCCAATGGCCGCCGTGGTAGGCGCGCTGCGGCCGGCGCATCGCGCTGATCCGATGGCAGGAGCCAGGTGCTTATCCTGGTCTCCCATGGGGTGCAGGGCCCAAGGACTTGGGCCATCCTCCACTGCACTCCCTGGCCACGCAGAGAGCTGGCCTGGAAGAGGGGCAACCGGGACAGGATTGGTGCCCCGACCGGGACTAGAACCCGGTGTGCCAGCGCCGCAAGGCGGAGGATTAGCCTAGTGAGCCGCGGCGCCGGCCAAGCAGCAGCTTTTAAAAAAAAAAAAAATGTATTCATGGGCCTGGTGCTATGGTGCAGAAGGTTAAGCTGCCGCCTGCAGAGCCAGCATCTCATTTGGGCATGCTCCACTTCCGATCCAGCTCCTTGTAACGCACCTGGGAAAGCAGTGGAAGATGGCCCAAGTACCCATGTGGGAGACCCAAAGAAGCTTCTGGCTGCTGGCTTCAGCCTGACCCAGCACTGGCAGTTGTGACCATTTGGGGAGTGAACCAGCGGATGGAAGATTAATATATATATATCTCTCTCTTCTCTCTGTATCTCTGACTTTCAAATAAATAAATAAATCTTCAAAAAAGTATTTATTTATTTGAAAGAGTTATACAGAAAGAGGGAGATACACACAAGGTGTGGGGGCAGATCTTCTAACTGCTGGTTCACTCCCCAGATGGCTGCAACAGTCAGGGCTGAGCCAGGCTGAAGCCAGGAGCTTCATCTGGGTCTCCCATGTGGGTGGCAGGGGCCCAAACACTTGGGCCATCTTCCACTGCTTTTCCCAGACCATTAGCAGGGAGCTGAATGGGAAGTGGAGCAGCCAGGAAGTAAACCAGTGTGCCCATATGGATGCCAGCATCTCAGGCATATGCCACAATACCAGTCCCAAAAATAAAACTCTTAAAGCTAAGGCTATCAGTGAAAATATTTAAAAGCTATAATGAATCAACTTAAAAAGGAAAAAAGAAACATGATATCCAAATGAATCTTATGAATTAAATTTCTAGCTTCTGGGACACCTAAAAACACTGTAATTCTTACCTTTTAAACTGACAAGGGCTTTTGCTGAAGAGCCTGAAATTAAAGATAAAACAAATCAACAATTATTTCATAATCAACAGGAAGAGAAAGAAAGAGATGTGTTTAGTTAGCAATATTGAGATTGAAGTGGTACTGGAAAATACCACTGCGCTCCTGGAAATAACTAGTAGACAAGTACAACTACAGACCAAAACCCAGACAGGGTAGGGAAGAAATGCAGAAGACATTTGGGAGTCTTGTATAAGTTGTGAGAAGTAGAGACCATTCTGAGACAGCAAAATGTAAAAAGAGAGGAAAAAGAAACAGTAGGGACAGAAGTAATTTTGTATCTTCATTCATGCTCTGGCACTGGAGCAAGAGAGAAAGGAAACTGACATTCATTGAGGCAAAGATCAGAACAGGTAATGGAGCAGAGAAAACAGACAGTAGAAATGATTCAGGGACTGCCATAGCAGGCAACAAGTCCCTTCCAAGTCTAGAAAGCAGGTATGTGTAATACTTCAAGATCCTCTGTCTTTAATGTGCTGTACACTGTTATTTAATGCTATAACTAGTACTCCAGCAGTATTTTTTTCACTTTGTGTTGCTATGTGGGGGCAAACTGTCGAAATCTTTACTTAATATATACTAAACTGATCTTCTGTATACAAAGAGAATTGAAAATGAATCTTGATGTGAATGGAAGGGGAGAGGGAGCGGGAAAGGGGAGGGTTGTGGGTGGGAGGGAAGTTATGGGGGGGAAAGCCATTGTAATCCATAAGCTGTACTTTGGATATTTATATTCGTTAAATAAAAATTAAAAAAAAAAATACTTCAAGATCCTCAGAACAGCCAAGAGGGGCTAGCTTAAAGTAGGAGGGGTTCACTAGACAAGGCACACCACAGTGTTTATAAGAATTAGTAGGAAGCTCCCCATGCACGCAGAATCTGCACTGCTTAAAAAAGCTCTTGGAGAACTTTGTTACAGGCAACCCACTTTGACGAACATCGGACTAAAGATTTCAGCATGAACAATGGACAGGATCTATAGGTGTGGGGAGAAGGAGAATCAATAGAAAAAAAAACTTTTTTGAAGTTTAATGACCAAAGGCAGATAAAGTCAGGGGTGAGGGGGTTTGGGAGAATACTGTAAAATCTTAAGAAGCCTCAACAATACAACTGGGAAGCAGCAGTAGTACAAAATACTCATATCCATGAAGTTACCAAAGGAATATAGTTCATTTGAGAAAAAAGTGGTAAGCAGTGCTGACTGCATGCCAGTCTATGCTCCAGGCAATGGGGGTACAAGAGCAAGCAAAACAGCAAAAGTCCCAATTCTTGTGGAGGGTATATAGTTTTGAAGGGAGACAAATACACATCAGGTGATGATAAGCACCACGGGAAAAAATAATAAAGCAGGAAGACAGTGAGTATGGAATGGGCATGATAGGATGAAACATTATATTTATATAAGGTGTTTGTGCTAGTATCTGAACAGAGATCTGGAAACTACAAGGAAACCCATCCCTGTATAAACCACACCTTAGGGCTTCTGACCTATCACCTTTAAAACTTCTTTTCTGGTTGGTTGTTGTGGCTCAGCAGGTTAAGATGCAGCTGAGGATGCCCACACCCCATACTGGAGAGCCAGTTCAGTTCCCAGGTCCCTGCTACTCTGCTTCTGATCCAACTTCCTGTTAATATGGCTAGGAGGCAGCAGATGGTGGTCCACATACCTGGGTCCCTGCCATCTGTGTGAGAGTTTGGGATGGATTCCTGGCTCTTGGCTTCAGCCTGGTCCAGCCCTGGCTGTTGTAGGTATTTGGAGAGTGAACCACTGGATGGAAGATCTGTCACTCTGCCTTTCATATAAATAAATCTTAAAAACAAACAAACAAACAAAAAAAAACCAAGAACTCCATCCAGATCTCCCATGTGAGTGGCAGGGACTCAAGTACCTGAGCCATCTTCCACTTATTTCCCAGTGAGCTGGATCAGACTCCAATTGGCACTCTGATATGGGATGAGGGTGTCCCACCTGGGGGCTTAACCCACTGTGCCACAATGCCCACTCCAGATTTTTTTTTTTGAGTGGCAGTATAGTACAGTGGTTAGGAGTATAGGTTCTAGATTCAGACCAGATGGGTTTGAATCTCACTCTGCCACTTTCTTGGTTACCTTAGCAAGTACTTAACTTCTCTATGCTGCTGTTTCTTCCTTTAAAAATAGAAATTAAATGGGTTAATAAGCAAAAGTCTTCAGAAAGTTCAGGGAGGGCCAGCACTGTGGAGTTAAAGCCCCAGCTTGCGGTGCCAGCATCCTATATGGGCACCAGTTCAAGTCCCGGCTGCTCCTCTTCTGATCCAGCTCTCTACTATGGCCTAGGAAAGCAGTAGAAGATGGCCCAAGTCCTTGGGCCCCTGCACCCACATGGGAGACCCAGAAGAAGGCCCTGGCTTCAGATCAGCTCAGCTCTGGCCGTTGTGGTTATTTGGGGAGTGAACCAACAGAATGGAAGACGTCTCTCTCTCTGGCTCTACCTCTCTCTCTAACTCTTTCAAATAAATAAAATAAATCTTTAAAAAATAAAATAATTTCAGGGAAAATGCATATTATGAAAAATTTCTGTGGATTTAAAAATATATTTTCACCAAAATAAACTTAACTTTTAATTCCATTTTCCGTGAACTTTTTAAAGTATCCTTGTGTATTAACAGTGCTTAGAACAGTGCACACACTACATAGCTAATTTTCATATAGTGTTTACTGTTGGAATTACTTTGATCAATCAAAAAGAACCTATTAGGTTAAGAACAGGAACTTCCCAGACAGGTGCATCTGATTAAGTTTGAATTCAACTCCAACTGGTTTATGTGCACTCTTCACTCAACAAATATGTAGTGGATGTTTGTGAAAAACACTATTCAAGGACTGAGGTTATTCCAAGGAACAAATCAGACAAAGCATCTGCTCTCAGAGATTACATTCTAGTGAAGAGACCACAGAAAACAATTATTACTACTCACGATAACTGCTATAAAGGAAATCAACAGGGTGATCTCCATGTGGAGGGTTACTTTACACGCAGCAGGTAGGGAAGACCTCTTTCAGAAGGAACAGCTGAAAAAATCTAGCCGCGAGAGAGCAGAAGTCCAGGCCATGAGTTTGGGCAGAACAACAGCTGGTAAAAAGCCCTGAGAAGCTGGCGTACTCAAGGAGCCTGAACAATGGGAGGGGTAGAGTGCTTGAGGACTACCAATGCCAGGTGTCATCCACAGAACTAGCAATGCAAGGGAACAGCACCTGCTCTGGTGCGCCTACTAACCAGACAGACACATGTATGTTAAACTACAATGGTGACAGTTGTCACTAAATTACACAGTGGCTTGAAAAAGACTTAAAGAGGACCAAATCTAGTCAGGTAGGATGGGAAAGAGCTCTCCAAAGCAGCTTACAATGGGGCCTAAAGAGTAAGTAAAAGTTAACTGGAAGTGGGGAGAGAGAACGACACTGTAGGCACAAGAACGGCACATCCAAAGGCACTGCAGAAAAGGGAGCCAGGCGAGCAACGGGAAGGAAAAGGTCCAATTAAGTCCAAGGGACAGAGAGGAAAAGTGCTACAAAACGGAGCTGGGGATGTGCGGTCTCTCAGCCAACGAAAGGTCTTGTAGCTAGCTACTGAAGGGTTTTAAACATTTCCAAAGGATTGCTCCAGCTGTGAGTATGTGGGGAGGAAATGAATTAATCGGAAGTTGAAGTGATTACAGAAGAGATGGTGACAGCTTGGGCTACGGTGATGATAAATAGGTAGAACTGAGACATCCTGAAGGCACAAAGTTACAAGATTTGGTAAAGGTTTAAACGTGGGAAATCAGAGGGAGAGAGAGGAGTGTCGAAGATAATCTGTAAGGTTTCTGACTGCCAAATGCACAGAGGAACCATTCATTAAGACAGGCTCCACTGGAAGTACCTATATACGGGATGGGATTATGAGAGGTAGATTTTCAACCTGAGGTTTGAGGGCATCTAAAAGATGTGACAAAGCAAGAGATATCAAGGCTGGGAGCTCAGAGGAAAGAGCTGGGCCAAAGACAGCCTCAGTTTCCTCATCTATAAAATCTAGCATTACATAATTGAAATGGGAATTAACTGAGCAAACACATAATATGCTTTGCTAATAGTAAGTACTTGGCTAATAGTAAGTACTCAATAAATGGTAGTTTTTATTATTGAAAATGTTATAATGGCTATCAGCTAGTTCATTACCTAGCTTCCTTCACCAAAGTTGTCAGAAAACATTGCTATTTCTAGCACCAAATTGAAACTACTTTTCCTTTTCGGTTCTCTGCTCCAGTTTCATTAGTAACGCCCATAACTCTACAATCAACTCCATATAAATCAAGTACTTATGTATAGCTGATTCGTGGCACTTTGTAACAAAAGGTAAAGCAATTTCCGCTTTCAGCAAAGCTATAGTCCAGTTAAACAAGACACCCCCTATACATACACACATCCTGCAATGTACTAGAGACATCACAAAGTCACCCAAATGATTAGGTTATACAGCTTGAAGCTGTGCCTGGAATGTGAATCCTCGTGTTGAGTTTCAATCCTTACAAAGGACCACAGTAAGTTTTCAGTAAGTGTCTGCTGATGATATGACAAATATTCCTAATAAGAAAGTCACTTAAAACACCTCTCATTTCAACAGAATTACTACAGTAACCAGAACAACAGCTCTACTGATTGTGATTTCTAAGAGGGTAGTAAGACATCCTCCAGCAAAGACAAGTATGAGAGACACAACAAGGCTGCAGGTTTCGAGCTCGGCATGCTCACTAGGCCCACCTGTATTTGCAGGCATCTTAAATCACAAGCAACTGCAGTCTCCAACCCAGGGGCTGCAATAAAACTCATGGAGGGTCTGCAACTGTGTCCCGGCGGGCCGGTACAATACCTACATATAACTATTTCCCATTTAATTAAAATGAAACAAAATTTCAAATCCAGTTCTCCAGTCATGCTAGCCATACTTGAAGTGTTCCACAGTCACTGTGGCTGCCCTGTGGGACACCACAAAAGAGACTATTTCCATCACTGAGAAAGTTCTCTGGGGACCTAGTGCTGGTCTAGACAAAATTTAAAACACTTTTTAATACAACTTTTCACCAGCTTGGCAACCTGAACTTTTAACTTCACACTTGACCTCACAAAGAAAACAGAACTGGCACTATCTTGAGCTCTCATTGTTAAAATCTATGTATTTGCCTTGTGCATAGTGACTGAGCTTTCTAAGTCTGTTACACGAAAACCCTCTCAAATGATATGTACACATACACTGAACAGTATGTGTGGATTCAGGACCATTTTGTAATTAAAATTTTTTATATAATTTATGCGATATCGAAAATCACAAAATAAGGTTCCATTGTCCTTAGACCACTGAACTGGTGCTTTGCCCTGCTCAACACGGCGGGCACACGCGTCCGGGCTGTCAGGGGCAGGGTGCAGCTACATGGGCCAGCGTTTGGAGTGGGTGTCAGGTAAGGCACTGACCCTGTGTGCTGTGCAGGTGGCACCCAACCGTCAGGAGGACCCCGAGGACTCTGAAGGCACAGACGCACAGAGCAGTCTGGGATGGGGAGACCAGAACACTATGTCGCCCGTCTGGGTTATCTCCGCAAAGCTCCATGGCCACCTGTGGTCCCAAGGGAAGGGGCCAAGCCTCTGACACGGAAACACTTCCAGGGGTGGACACAGCGATGGGTGGGGTGGGGTGGGGTGGGGGACGGTGGAGATCATCGGCGCCAGCAGAGGTAGGAGCTGTGACAGGTCATGATCAGAGGCCGGGACAACAAGAAGGGGCTGGGACCACCGCGTGCCCAGCCCAAGCCCGCCCTCTGCCCCCCGGCCCGGCGAGTTACATAACCCGGCGGGCGTCTCTCGGCGCCGGGCGAGTGGTGCAGGCGGCGAGGACAGCCCCGGCGTCCGGGGGCCGCTCCTCGCTCGCCTCGGCCGGGGGCCGGAGTCGGGCCAGGGAAGCAGCCACCGCCTCCGCCCGGCACACGCTGGACTCCTGGGCTTTGGGCTTCCGGCCCTGGCGCTCACACAACCCCAGAAACCAACACACAGACACCATAACAAAGGCGGCGACGCGGCGGCAGCCCCGGAGTAGGACGACTAGGGGACCACGGTGGGGCTGGCAGGCAGCCTACCTGCCGGGCGGAGGGCACGGCCACACGTCCCGGCCGGTGCAGGCGCGGGGCAGGCGGCCGGCGGGAAGCGGGGGGGGGTGCTTTGAGGTGCTACTCACTCTCGTCAGGCAACTGGTCGAGCTCCGCCATCTTGAACGAGCCGCGCCGCTTTTTCAAAGGCTGCCCGCCGCGGTGCATTGTGGGGCGGAGACTGTCTTTGCGAGGGAGGTTCGAATGCAGAGCTCGCTGCCCGCGGCGCCGCGCCGAGCTGCTCCCGCCGCGGCCGGCTGAGGCGGGCTGGGCTCCGCCCGCGCCTGCCCGGGGAGGGGGTGCCGCCGAGGGGCCCGAGCCTCGCCCTGCGCCCCCGCCCCCGCCCCCCCCCCGGAGGGAGGGCGCAGGAAGGCAGCGCGCAGAGGCCCGGCGCCCGAGCGCGCGGGGAGCGGCGCCAGCTCCCGAGTCCCGCCCGGGCCCCGCTCCGGCCCGCGCCGCCCGCCCCCTCCGGGGCTCGCTCCCGGCGCGCGTTTCGCGGCTCCCGCTGCAGCTGCGGGAACTGCAGGCTGTTTGTTCCGAGAGGAGCACGGGAGGGAAGGAGGGAGGGAGGCCGGGCGGGCCGAGGCGAGGGCAGGGAGGGGCACCTGTGGGTCCGGCGGCGGGGAGGCAGCCTTAGGTTCCTGGTGGCGTCATGCGCGGGGCTCTATACTGAGAAAACATTCGCGGTTCTCCGGGCCCACGTTTCTCGGGCGCCTGCACCCTTCCCTTTTCCTGAGAGCTCAGGCCGCAGCGGCCCTGCCGCGTGCGGGTCCAGGGTGCGGGGTCCCCGCGGCCCCTGGTAAGCCGGCGCCACCCCTCCTGCAGAATGCGTGCGGCCGGGAGGGGTCGTGAAGTTGGCCGTTTGGTCCGGCAGCGGGAAGAACTGCGCTGCTCGGCGCCTTCGTCCATTGCGCGTTAGAGCGCGCCGGGAGAGGCAGCCGGAGGCTTCGTGAGGATGCGGGCAGAAACCCGCAGAGCACTGCGAGGTGGTAAAGCATCCGGATCCAGCTGGATGAGAATTCGTCCTGGCTCGGGAGAAGCCCCGGGGAAGATTTCACAATTCTGTCTGTAACACTGCCCATAAGCCGCTGCCGCTTTTTAACAACCTACGTGATAAATGTTACTGAGCTCCAGTGCTTTTCTCCAGGAATTCATGGGGGTGGGGGAGTGGGACACTTAAGCACAGGAAAGACATGGGTGAATTCCTGGAACTTAAAAAGCTTGAAAGTGGTGGGCTGCGATAAGAGCGGGCCCAGAGAGATCAGCCGAGAATGGTGGTTGGACTTCGAAATAATCGGGATGGCAGGTTCCGTTGGTATTGGAGAACAAAGTTGCCCGGAAGAGATTGGGGGGCGGGGGGGGGGGGGAGAGATGGAGCCTGAAGATGAGTCAGGAGGAAGCTGTTGGACAAAGGACAGGAGAGAGAGGCTGTGAAAGCTTGGAGGATGGGCTCAGGAGCCATAAGGCCTGGGTGGGATTCTGACTGCCCTTTGTGTAGTGCATCGTCAAGTTTGTTTCTTAGTTCCTGCCTTGGTTTCTCATTTGCAAAGTGCAATTAAAACAGGGCTGCTTTGAGGGTCAAGTGAACTGATGGGTGGATGGAAAGTCTTACAGTAGCTCCTAGCAGGCCGCAGTTAGCTCCTACTACAACTCCGTGGCATCAGAAGGGATGGAAAGGCAGGAAAAAGGATTTGGTGAGTCACTGGGTGTGAGGAAGAGACATGCCGGCTTTGAGCCCTGGGCAAGGGCACCCCGCTGAGGCCGGAGGAGGGCAGGCTGGGTGAAAGTTTAATTTTATGAAGTAATCCCTTCTGATCAAACTTAACCCCTCCCGTGCCTTCAAAGCACATCTGAGCTGCCCTGTAAGAAGATGAACACACTGATCCCTGTGGTCAGCACCCCGGAGTCCACAGCGGGTGCTCTGCTATCAGTCTGGAGATGAGACCAAGAAAAGGTCAGCCCTCTGAGGAGGGAAAGAACCCAAGCAAACAGGAAGGAGGTCGGCAGAGTGGGAAGAGTGAGGGTCCAGGTATCATTAAATCAAGGCAAACCGGTTTTTGTTTTTTTTTTCAAGTTTTTACACAATAGCAGGGCTGCTGTTTAAAATGACATTTTTAGGCCCTTCTAATAATCTGCACTATAAACAAAAACGCTAAGTGATCCTTTTTCTAGTCTGACCCCTGAAGCTGTATCCCAGCTGCAGATCTACCAGCTATGGGTACTGGGTGACCTCAACCAAAGCACTTAACTATTTTTTTTCTGTGAGGTTCTTTGTTGGATATTTATGAGAGGTTTTACGATCACTGACTTACTTGATGCTCCCAATGATCTGGTCATTTGTCCAAGGACAGAAGCAACCAGGCTGCTGGCCCACTCTGGGCACATGGGCACTCCCTCTGTGATACAACAGTGTGTCTTAGTCCATCTGTGCTGCTATAAGATGGGGTAGTTTATAAACAACACAGGTTGCTTCCTCATGGTTTTCAAAGCTGAGAAGTCCACGATCAAGGGGCTGACGTTGGGGTCTGGTGAAGACTGTTGTCTGTTTCCCAGAGGCCACGTTATTGCTGCGTGCTCCAGAGGGATGAATGCCGTGCCCTCCCCTGCTGGAAAGGACTGGAGAGCAGGAGAATGCTCCTTTCAACCTCAGGCCTTTTGTAAGGGTGCTAACCTCATTCATGAGAGCAGAGCACCCAGGACTTACTCACTTCCCAAAGACTGCATCTGTTACTACTGTTGCACTGGGGATTCAGTTTCAGCTTGAGTTTTTGGAAGGGGCACTGTTATTCAGACCATAGCAACATGCATCACAGTGGTGTTAAATTTCCTCTAAGCATGTAGTCCAATTTAAAATGATGTGCTCATGTCTGTTATTGTTTGCTTAAGGAAAACTAAACTAAAATTTGGATAATGATACTAAGTCATGAAAAAAACCTAAGTAAAAATACACCATAAGAAAAATAAAGATGGTCACATTTTAGGCACATCAAGTTTCTTCCAGTGCTATGGCCCATGTGTCAGTTATTGATTTGATTCAGTGTAACCAGTCAAATTGCAACAATGAGACAAAATGTATATATGTGTTTAGAAAATTTATGCATGGGAATTTTTTTTTTTTTTTTGACAGGCAGAGTGGACAGTGAGAGAGAGAGACAGAAAAGTCTTCCTTTTGCCGTTGGTTCACCCTCCAATGGCCACCGCGGCTGGCGCGCTGCGACCAGCGCACCGCACTGATCCAAAGGCAGGAGCCAGGTGCTTCTCCTGGTTTCCCATGGGGTGCAGGGCCCAAGCACTTAGGCCATCCTCCACTGCACTCCCGGGCCACAGCAGAGAGCTGGCCTGGAAGAGGGGCAACTGGGACAGAATCCAGCACCCCAACCGGGACTAGAACCCGGTGTGCCGGTGCCGCAAGGCGGATTAGCCTATTGAGCTGCAGCGCCGGCCGCATGGGAATGTTTTTATAAATACTTTTGGTAAGGTCATAATTTGAGTTGGAAATGGGAAAATAAGACGATACAGCTCACTTTGCTTGAGAACCTCAGCTCTTCATTCTATTAAAAAAAAAAAAAAAGACATGTTATGTTGCTAATAGACCCCAGGCTCAGCATTTCCTCTCCCAGCATCTCAATATTCCAGTAATAGGAATGACCCTAGGATCCGGGCTCAGATTTCAATTTCCCTACTTATGCTGTGTGTGGCCTTGGACAGAATACTTATTCTCCGGAGCTCTTTGTTTCCTTCTTCCTTCCTTGAAAGATTATTATGCGAATTAAATAATATAATGTAAGTGAAGTGCCTAACAAGGTCTCCAGTGAGTGTTGGTTTCCTTCCTTTAGTTTTACAGCAAATAGTCGCAAACAGTGTGCCGAGTGGCTAGCCTGATGACATTCTGCAGAATGTTCTCTCCGGGTGTGTTCTGAGCAAGAGGAAGAAGTGCCAAGAGGGAAAGCAGAGGTCATGGGTTCTGGACCTTGCTCTACCACTAGTGAGCACTGGGTTCTTGGACAAGTCTTGACCCTCTCTGCCTCAGTTCTCTGGTTGGAGGGCGTGGGCTGGCAGGTGGGGGAGGTGAAAATGAACTACCCTGTCCTACAGGGATCACAATGTAAAGGCAGATGTGGATAAAATGGAGAGAATAAAAGGTAAAATTCTATGGGCAGGTGTTTGACTTAAGGCTTACCATGCCAGATAAGATGCCCATGTCCCATATTAGAGAGCCTGGGTTCAATACTTGGCCCCACTCCTGACTCAGCTTCCTGCTCTTGCAGACCCTGGGAGGCAGGGGTGACAACTCAAATGATTGGTCTCCTTGCACTCACATGGGAGACCTGGAGTGAATTCCTGTCTCCCAGCTTGGGCGGCACCAAGGAGGGACTATTGCAGACATTTGAGGCGTGAACCAGCAGATGGGAGTGCTATCTCTCTGTCTGTTTTTCAAATACACAAAAGTTTTTTTAAGCAAAAATCTCAACATATGCTAGATATTATGGATGACACCGCCAAAATGAGTAGAGTTTAGTATGTTACACTACTATGTAATAAAATCCACAATACTATAACATTCTTAAACAGGTGTAAAATCTTCATGATCTTGGATTAGGCAACAGTTTCGTATATATGATACAAAATTATAAGCAACTAAGGGAAATGTGAGGGGGTCATGAAAAATTTCATGGAAAATGTATAATATGAAAAACTTTTAAAATTATTTTACTTCAAAATAAACTAAGTTGTCATATCATGGATGAATAAAACCTAGTTTGAGGCACTAAGAAGGATACACCATCAGTTTTAAAAAGGTCCCTAACATGAATTCTGCTAAAGCAAGAACAAACATCAAATTGATGGCGAAGCTTAGTTGGAAGAATGGTGAAATCCTTGGTGCTTTACAAAGGTTTGTGGGGGTCCAGCGCCGCAGCTTACTAGGCTAATCCTCCGCCTTGCGGCGCCAGCACACCAGGTTCTAGTCCCAGTCGGGGCGCCAGATTCTGTCCCGGTTGCCCCTCTTCCAGGCCAGCTCTCTGCTATGGCCCGGGAAGGCAGTGGAGGATGGCCCAAGTGCTTGGGCCCTGCACCCCATGGGAGACCAGGAGAAGCACCTGGCTCTGGGCTTCGGATCAGCGCGATGCGCCAGCCACAGCACGCCAGCCATGGTGGCCATTGGAGGGTGAACCAACGGCAAAGAAAGACCTTTCTCTCCGTCTCTCTCTCTCACTGTCCACTCTGCCTGTCAAAAAAAAAAAAAAAAAAGTTTGTGGGGACAGTGTTACAGAGAAATGAGATGTTTACAGATAACTCATTTTTGTTTTTATTTAAGATTTATTTATTTGCCAGCGCTGTGGCTCAATAGGCTAATCCTCTGCCTGCGGCGCTGGCACTCCAGGTTCTAGTCCTGATCGGGAGCTGGATTCTGTCCCGGTTGCTCCTCTTCCAGGCCAGCTCTCTGCTGTGGCCCGAGGGTACAGTGGAGGATGGCCCAAGTGCCTGGGCCCTGCACCCGCATGGGAGACCAGGAGAAGCACCTGGCTCCTGGCTTTGGATCAGCATGGTGCGCAGGCCGCAGTGCGCCAGCTGCAGTGGTATATTGGGGGGTGAACCAACAGCAAAAGGAAGACCTTTCTCTCTGTTTCTCTCTCTCACTGTACACTCTGCCTGTCAAAAAAAAAAAAAAAGATTATTTATTTGAAAGGCAGAGCTAGAGAGAGACAGAGAGTCTTCCATCTGCTGGTTCACTCCCCAGATGGCCACAATGGCCATCAAAAAAAAAATGGCCTGTCAAAAAAAAAAAAAAAGATTATTTATTTGAAAGGCAGAGCTAGAGAGAGACAGAGAGTCTTCCATCTGCTGGTTCACTCCCCAGATGGCCACAATGGCCGGAGCTGCACTGATCCGAATCCAGGAGCTAGGAGCTTCTTCTGGGTCTCCTATGTGGGTGCAGGGGCCCAAGGACTTGGGCCATCTTCTGCTTTCCCAGGCCATAGCAGAGAGCTGGATCAGAAGTGGAGCAGCCAGGACTCGAACTGGTGCCCATATGGGATGCCAGTGCCGCAGGCAGAGGATTAACCTACTGCACCACAGCGCCGGCTCCTATTTGAATAATTTTAACAAGAGATGAAGAAGGGCTTTACCAATATAATACTAAAGATGAAACACAATCAAAACAATGACCACCAAGAAGTGGAAGTGGTCCAGTGATAGCCAAGTAGGGGTTGGTGTGGTGGCACAGGGTGTTGAGCCACCACCTGGGATGCCTGCATCCCATGCTGGAGTGCCAGGTTGAATGCTGGCTATTTTGCTTTAAAACACACACACACACACACACATATTTATTTATTTTATTTGAAAGTCAGAGTTACACAGAGAGGGGGGGGTCTTCCATCCGATGGTTCACTCCCCAGATGGCCACAATGGCCATCAAAAAAAAAATGGCCTGTCAAAAAAAAAAAAAAAAAGATTATTTATTTGAAAGGCAGAGCTAGAGAGAGACAGAGAGTCTTCCATCTGCTGGTTCACTCCCCAGATGGCCACAATGGCCGGAGCTGCACTGATCCGAATCCAGGAGCTAGGAGCTTCTTCTGGGTCTCCTATGTGGGTGCAGGGGCCCAAGGACTTGGGCCATCTTCTGCTTTCCCAGGCCATAGCAGAGAGCTGGATCAGAAGTGGAGCAGCCAGGACTCGAACTGGTGCCCATATGGGATGCCAGTGCCGCAGGCAGAGGATTAACCTACTGCACCACAGCGCCGGCTCCTATTTGAATAATTTTAACAAGAGATGAAGAAGGGCTTTACCAATATAATACTAAAGATGAAACACAATCAAAACAATGACCACCAAGAAGTGGAAGTGGTCCAGTGATAGCCAAGTAGGGGTTGGTGTGGTGGCACAGGGTGTTGAGCCACCACCTGGGATGCCTGCATCCCATGCTGGAGTGCCAGGTTGAATGCTGGCTATTTTGCTTTAAAACACACACACACACACACATATTTATTTATTTTATTTGAAAGTCAGAGTTACACAGAGAGGGGGGGGTCTTCCATCCGATGGTTCACTCCCCAGTTGGCCACAACGGCCAGAGCTGCACCAATCCGAAGCCAGGAGCCAGGAGATTCTTCCAGGTCTCCCACTTGGGTACAGGAGCCCAAGGACTTGGGCCATCTTCCACTGCCTTCCCAGGCCATAGCAGAGAGCTGGATCGGAAGTGGAGCAGCCGGGTCTCGAACCGGCACTCATATGGGATGCTGGCACTGCAGGCAGGGCATTAACCCACTGCACCACAGCGCTGGCTCTGGCTAATCTGCTTTTGACTCAGCTTCTTGCAAATGTGCAAGGGACAACAGTAGGTGATGGCCCATGGTCTTGGGTCCCTGCCACCCATACGGGAGAACAAGCCGGAGTTCCAGGCTCCTGCCTTTGGCCTGTCTCAGCTCCTCCTTTTGTGGACATTGGGGAGTGAACCAGTGAATCTGTCTGTTCACTCTGTCTTTCAAATGCATAGATAAATAAATAAATAAGCAATATCTCTCAAAAATCTACTCCAAACAGCATAGAAAGATTTAATAATGACACAGCAGTAATAAAATTCAAAGTGGACCTGTCAAGAGCAAAGGTCATGGCAACAGGTTTTGGGGCTGCTCAAAGCATTGAGCTTTTTGACTTTCTCGAGGGCCAAAGAATGATCAAACTGTGTATTTTGAGAATGTTAACTAAACATTTCCCAGAAAAACACCTGGAAAACTTCACCAGGAAGTCCTTCTAACCTTGACAGTGCTCCTGCTCCTTCCTTTCATCAGAAAAGGGCAATGGTGTGCAGTTTCTTCCTTTTTTTTTTTTTTTTTTTTTTTTTAAGATTTATTTATTTGAAAGTCAGAGTTACAGACAGGTAGAGAGAGAGAGAGGTCTCCCATCTGCTGGTTCACTCTCCAATTGGCCGCAAGTGGCCAGAGCTGCACTGATCCGAATCCAGGAGCCAGGAGCTTCTTCTGGTCTCCCACACAGGCACAGGGGCCCAAGCCCTTGAGCCATCTTCCACTGCTTTCCCAGGCCATAGCAGAGAGCTGGATCGGAAGAGGAGCAGCCAGGACTCGAACCGGGGTCCACATGGGATGCCAGCATTACAGGTGACGGCTTTACCCACCACGCCACAGCGCCAGCCCCTGATGTGGAGTTTCAGTGGGAAATCATTAGGTATCTACTTTGCAATTCTGATTTAATTTCTTCCTAATTTAAAAGAATGGTTGAAGGGCACTTATTTTTCTTCAGCTGATAACGTAAAAATGACTGCATCTGACATAGAATGGCCGACTCCAGGTCCATATTTCCAATGCAAGAAAGAATTTGAGAATGAGGTGTACATAAAGGTAGCAGAGGAGTAAGATTTATATGCATGCAAAGGGAAAGTACACACTCAAGAGGGAGTGTGAGCCTGCTTGAGACTGAGCTACCTCCCAGAGGTCCCGGGCATCCCTTCTCGTGGTCTGGAGGCATGGGATGGGGTCTGAGACAGGGTTTAACCGAATATTCCTGGAGAGGGTTTGTGTTCTGCCCATTTCTTTGCCCTTTAAAAAGAAATCTCAGAGTGTCAGGTGCATGATGGCAGTAGGAGGGCCAGCCAGGGTACTTTTATTATAATGATACTTATTATAATGTAAGTAGCTAAAGGTCTTCGAGGGAACACAGTAAGCAGCCATGTTGATTACATTTGGCTGGGGGCGCTGCTTCTGAGCAGTGGTTTTGAGGAAGCTGCACAGAGGGGGGCTGGTGAGCGTGGAGCAGGCAGGGCTGCATTGTGGCTGGCGACCTCAGCTCTGCCTTGCTAGCTGCCTCCTTGCCTATGTTGCTTCAACCTGTATGGATGGATTAAATGGCTGTTGAGAATTTAAGTTTATATCTTTCATTTTTATCTTTTAATCCCATTTTCCACAAACTTTTTGAAGTCCTCTAGTAAAACTGGGACATCCTCAAAAATCAAAAGCTTGTCTGCTTCAAAGGACAGCATTAAGAAAGTGAAAAAAAAACAACCCTCAGAAAGGGAGAAAATATTTGCAATTCGTTTATCTGATAAAGCACTTGTATTCAAAATATATTTGAAAAGCTCATAACCTGAAAAATAACCCAATTCAAAAATAGGAAAAGGATCTAAATAGACATTTCTCCAAAGAGGACCTAATAAACCAGTGAGTATATGAAAGATTGTCCAATATCATTATTATTAGGAAAACAAAAATCAAAACCACAACTAGACATCAATTCACACCTACCAAGATAGCTGTAAGCAAAAAGATAATAAGTGTTAGCAAGGATGTGGAGCAATTGGAGCCCTCACGCACTGCTGATGGGATTATAGAGTCGTGCATCTCCTACGGAAGACAGTATGGCAGTTCCTCAAAAAATTCAACATAGAAAAATGACATGATCCAGCAACTCCACTTTCTGAACAGTTGAAAACAATGACCCAAAGAGATATTTATACATCTGTGTTTTTTTTTTTTAAAGAGATTTATTTATTTGAAAGGCAGAGAGAGAGAGAGAGAGAGAGATCTTCCATCCACTGGTTCACTCCCTAAATGGTCTCAACAGCTAGGGCTGAGCCAGGCCAAAGCCAGGAGCTAGGAACTCCATTTGGGTTTCCCATTTGGGTGGCAGGGACTCACATACTTGAACCATCATCTACTGCTTCTCAGGCACGTTGGCAGGGAGCTGGATCAGAAGGCAGATCAGCCAAGACTCAAATCGGCGCTCATATGGGATGCCAGCCTCATGGGCGGTGGCTTTGCCCACTCTGCCGTGACACCAGCCCCGTAACAGATTCCTTTCTATGCCACTTAATGAAGATGCAAAGTCGAAGGGGCACTCAGCTGGACAATGTGAAGTGATAGCTGGGAACGAAAGACTGCCGTCCAACCTCTCTCCCCTCCACTTGGTCTTTTCTGCTGCACATTTTGCTTACCAGCCTGCAAACTATGCTAGAAAGAGAAGCTGCATTTCCTGCTGGACCCAAGTGGCTACAGGAAGATGCAAACTGAATCTCTAGCAGATTCTGTTTCTTTAGAATGACGCCTAGGAGGGTCATCAAATACCTATTTCTCCTGAGATCCAGGTAAAAGTATCATTTGGTTGAAGAGAGAGAGAGAGGGAGAGGAGACCATTAAGCCTATTTCCTAGGGCTGTAGTGAGAAGTAAATGAGATCACTTACGTAAAACACCTGGCTCCCATCCCAGCACATAAACCCCAGGCCCATGCTGCTTTTTCCTATGTCGTTTTCCTAAATTGTACCCAGAAGGAATCAAATGCTGTTAGCTCTTTTCTGAGACATTGCTTCTAAAGACTTGGCACAATTTACAGGTCTACTCTAAGTTATTTATGGAGGTCTCTGTTTTCCAATCTGCATAATGGAGCCAAGATAAGGAAGAACAATATCTTGTTGAAGGAATAATGGCAAGTCCTTTGTCTGCATGTCTTGGCAGAACAAACGATGGAAAAGTTATGACAGCACATCCTTTAGGAGGGAAAGTGGAGAGGAATACTCTCCCTCCCCCCAAACACTCCCCATTATTGCCCAGACTTTCCTCAATGGATTGGGGGACATCAGCTATGGGGGCACACCAGAGCAGGCTACTCAAGGAGGACAGCTGGGGCTGGTGTTGTGGTATAGTGAGTTAAACCACCACCTGTGATGCCAGCATCCCATATGGATGCCACTGGTTCAGTTCTGGGCTGCTCCAGCTTCCTGCTAATGCATCTGGGAAAGCTGCAGAAGATGGCTCAAGTCCTTGGGCCACTGCCACCCAGTGGGAGACCTAAATGGAGTTCCAGGCTCATGGCTTTGGCCTGGTCCAGCCCTGGCCATTGCAGCCATTTGGGAATAAACCAGCTGAGAGAAGATCTCTCTGTCTTTCCCCCTTTCTGCAACTCTGCCTTTCGAATCAATAATTTTTTTTTTTTGACAGGCAGAGTGGATAGTGAGGGGGAGAGAGAGAGAGAGAGAGAGAGAGAGAGAAAGGTCTTCCTTTTTGCTGTTGGTTCACCCTCCAATGGCCGCCACGGCTGGCGCACTGCGGCCGGCGCACCGCGCTGATCCAAAGCCAGGAGCCAGGTACTTCTCCTGGTCTCCCATGCGGGTGCAGGGTCCAAGGACTTGGGCCATCCTCCACTGCACTCCCAGGCCACAGCAGAGAGCTGGCCTGGAAGAGGGGCAACCGGGACAGAATCCGGTGCCCCGAATGGGACTAGAACCTGGGGTGCCGGCGCCACAAGGCGGAGGATTAGCCTATTGAGCCGCGGTGCTGGCCTCAAATCAATAAATATTTTTAAAAACAGAAACACTGGACAGCTCAACAGAGGTTGGATTTGTGGATCTGAATCCAGATTGTCCCTTCAAGACATGTATGTATCCACGGGATGTAAAGAAACATTGAGAGTTGAATATTCATTAAGTTTGCTTTTTTCTCCTTAACCCTCAGTATTTTGGGTGATTTGATAGGGTGCATTATCCAATACTGGATCAGGAAATACTAAGCACTTACTGTGTGACTGATACTAGGGTTACAAAATTCAAGGTGACGTAGTGCTTGCCTTTACAGTCTAACGGAAAGCACAGGCACACCCTATAGGCAGTCACAATAGAGCAATGACAGCTGCCTGGGGACTGAGAGCTGCTGTGGGGGCGCAGAGGGGAACAGAAACATGTTGAACTCGCCCATCCCTGGGTTCATGACTGGGGGTCTTAGAGCCTGCCTGCTCCAAGGAGAATGGTGAGGGGGTCTTCCTGTTTCTGTGGCTTCCTCAAAGGCCAAGGTGCCCTACTGGGGGGTAGCAGGTTCTGAACCCCACCAGAGGTTGGGGAAAGAAAGAAAGGTTTCCCAGGAAAGGGGCCTCTGGATGGGACTTGAAGAATGAGAAGAGGTCAGGGAGAGGACGTGGAGAGGAACGTAGTGTTGCTGGCAGTCACCTGTGAAGGCTTGAAGGTGACAGAGAACATGGCTTTGACTCCAGGAACTTTAAGTAGTTGAGGATGGCTGGAGAATTTAAGATGAGGGGTAGCAGAAGCTGTAACTAGAGAGACAGGGGCTTCACAAGGGGGTAGGGGCTTGTAGAAACCCTTCCTGTAATGGGTTTTGGTAGCCAGGGAGGTAGCCCTCAGGTGGCTGGCTGTGAGGGGTAGAGGTGGCCCACGGCCTCCACCTGCTGTCCCCTGTGACCTGCCACAGCATTCACGCCACTGTCATCCCTCTGCAGGCTGCTCCTGGCCAACACCTGAGCTGTTCAAGCCAGGCCATTTCCACCCAACCGGGGCCTTCTGTCCTGGGCAGTGCTGAGCTCGGGGGCTCCTGAGTGGCATGATGTGGACTGGCTGCATGTGTCCCAACAGAACTGCCTGCAACACGAGGGGCATCCCTGGCTGACACTCTGAATCAGGTGATGTATTGGGTGATGTCTGTGACCACCGCTCTGGGGATGCACCTTGTGTCAGCATTGTTTTACCATTTTTTCCTCGTTGGGGGCTGGTGGATTTCAACAGGGAAAGCTGGTCATGAGTTGGAGTACAGCTCACTCTAAGACTTCCCACTGTGAGTCTGCTTTGGACAACCTGGCATTGTATGCAGATGATTAGTTGAGGCCTAGGGCCCATCTTGCTGGCCCCAGCATTGGGAAGACAATGAAGCCCATGCCTAAGAGATCCTCAGCCCCTGTGTGGCAAAAGCCCCTGCTATTAGCTACTATATACCTTACCTGTAAAAAATGGGCATGAGTGTACACCAGGGGAGCCCTGCGAGGCCTTCCAGCAAGACGACACTTAACGTAACTCAGCAAAATTAACACAGCCCCTCTCCCCCAGCCTGGCCGAGGCTTGCTCAATGCTGCACTGCAGTTGGCGGCACCTCCCATCCCGTGCCTTTCCCAGGAGACAGCCCTGCACCCTGGTCTCAGGCATGCCCCACGTGCTTCCGCTCCCTCTGTTATCCTCCAGCAGCCTTTCCCCAAATCAATATGTGGCTTGCACACCTGGCTCTGTCCCAGCACCTGCTTCTCAGAGACCCTGAACCGGAACACTTGTGTTAGGGGTGGTCTGGGAACGCAGGCAGTCTTCCTTACCTGGCTGCCAAGGAGAATCCCATCCTACGTGGAATGTGCAGTGCGGAGAATGCCTGGCACTGGGGAGCTGAAGAGTCCATTGGTGGTGTCCTGGGAAGGTACCCCAGCGGAGGAGAGCCTCTCTGCTGGCGAGGGCTCGGGCGCTGACGGATGGGGGAAGCACCGCGGAGCTGGTGGGTTGTTATAAGTTGTACTGATGTCCTGTGCAGGGAAAATGAAGAAAGGAGGTCACAGATCCCTGTAAGCTAAGGGAAGAGCCAGGGGCTCCAGGAGCTCACAAGGAGGCTCCTTACACCTCCGGGAAGACTGGACACAGCTGAGGAGAAACTCAGGCCTTCTCTGAGCTCCAGACAATTTTTTTAAAGATTTATTTGAAAGTCAGAGTTACACAGAGAGAGAAGTAGAGGCAGAGAAAGAGAGAGGTCTTCCATCTGCTGGTTCACTCCCCAATTGGCCGCAATGGCTGGAGCTGCGCCAATCCGAAGCCAGGAGCCAGGAGCTTCTTCTGGTTCTTGCACCTGGGCATAGGGGCCAAAGGACTTGGGCCATCTTCTGCTGCTTTCCCAGGCCACAGCAGAGAGCTGGATTGGAAGTGGAGCAGCCGGGACTTTGAACTGGTGCCCATATGGGATACTGGCACTGCGGGCAGCAGCTTTACCTACTAAGCCACAGCACCGGCCCCTCCAGACAGGTTTAAAGGCTCAATCTATGGGGGTTTGGTAGGCTAATGTCAGAGTTCTAGTTAAGAACCCTGGGAGTCCAACATATAGGAAGGAGACTTCCAGGTACTCTCAATGGTTTGGCCCTGCAGTCTCAGAGGGTACACAGGTGTCCAGCCCTCCCCATTAAGAGCCAGCTCTTCCCTTGTGTTTGGAGACACTGTGGAGTCATCTCGCTGACAAAATAGTGGGTTTCTACATCCTCCATTGGCCACTGGCCAGAGTGAGATACCAACAGAGCCTGGATGAACTTGTGGGGGACTTGATAAGCAGGAAGATATTACACCCTCACGGAGCTTCAGCGACAATGGCCTCAATGTACAGGGAGGACCAGGGGAGTACACCTGGGATTCGATTTTCAGAGTTGTTGACCAAGAAGACAAGAATATCCTGGCTGAGCAGGAATTTCTTATCTTGCAGATCTTTCCTTGGGACACAGGACTTGATGCCCCCTGGCAATGGTCTCAAAGGATTCTGGAGTGTAACAGAGTCCAGGAGAAGACAGTGATCCACAGTGAATCTTGAGTTGCCCCTGTGGCTGGGAGAGGAGGACTGGCGTGGATATATTGTATGAGGCCAGAAGACCTAGCAAGAGGACCATGTTACTAGGGAAGTTCTCACAGGACACCCCAAGGCCCACAGGACTGTGCTGGGTAGAAGGCCAGCAGTGTTGAGGGGAAGTGGAGTGGCGACTCTCCTCTTTAGCTCAGGGGAGAGGCGTCACAGGCTGGGTTCCTTATGATTGATGGCAATGACAACCACCCCCCCCCCACCCCGGATGTCATAGAGGCCTAGTGGCAGCTCTTCAGTATGAGAGAGCAGGGACTGCATTTACCATAAAATCAGCAAGAATGGAAAGACCCACCATGGGAGTTGGCCCATAGGGAAATTTGGAGAAGGGAATGGTGTCTCCAGGGGCAAGATAGATGAGAAGCCAACAAGGCTTCTGCTTAAATCTATAATCCAAGGCAGGCAAGATTAGAGGACTAAGCCCAAGGGCAATCACCCCAAGGAAAAGCTGTGATCTCTTGCTCAGTTCCCAGACTTGAGCCAAGTTTTACATCTGAAACACGTTGATTGAAGGGATGGCCAGGACCCCAGGAGGAAAGAGTCTACTTCATGGACAAGTGCATATTGTAACAATGCCTAGCTGTTCTCTGAAGGGATCTACTTACAGATGCAAGGGACACAGGACACAGGGTCCCATTGATGGTTTTTTTGTTTGTTTGTTTGTTTTTTGACAGGCAGAGTGGATAGTGAGAGAGAAAGAGAGACAGAGAGAAAGGTCTTCCTTTTGCTGTTGGTTCACCCTCCAATGGCCGCTGCAGCTGGCGCATCTCGCTGATCCGAAGCCAGGAGCCAGGTGCTTCTCCTGGTCTTCCATGCGGGTGCAGGGCCCAAGGACTTGGGCCATCCTCCACTGCCTTCCTGGGCCATAGCAGAGAGCTGGCCTGGAAGAGGGGCAACCGGGACAGAATCCGGCGCCCCGACTGGGACTACAACCCGGTGTGCCTGCGCCGCAAGGCGGAGGATTAGCCTGTTAAGCCACAGCACCGGCCCCCAGTTGATGTTAATGGCCACAGACCTAAAGAGTCGAGGCTTATGGGGTGGAGGCCAGCGATAACAAACAGTGCCGATCAAGCTCTGGCCTGCAATGGGTCTCCTGTGTCTGGGGATGCACTTGATGGTCATTTCCCCAGTGCCCAAGTTTAGCACTCAGGCAGTTGGAATAACCCTCCCTATTGGGTCCTTGGCCTGTGGCGCAAGAACTACTGTAGTGGGGAAAGTTAACGGGGTGAGCACAAGTTTCTGAACCTCAAATTCCTGCTTCCTCCAAGAGAGTAAATCAGAAAGAAAACCAAATCCATGAGGGTAAGGATTGTGATGACCAGTGCCCCACCAGTAAGACCTGAAGGGTTATGGGTGTAGGATATAATTTTTAAAATTAATTAGTTAATTAATTGATTTTAGAGGAAGAGAGAGAAAAAGAGAGAAAGCACTCACATCCCAAATGCCTGCAACAGCTCGGCTGGGCCAGACCAAAGTCAGGAACCTGGAACTCCATCAGAGTCACAGTCATCAATGTGGATGCCTCCAAGGGTGTGTATTGGCAGGAAGCTGGAATCAGAAGCAGAGCCAGGACCTGAATTCAGGTACTCCAATTATGGATGCAGCTGTCCCAGGGAACATCCTTTTTTTTTTTTTTTTTTTTTTTGGACAAGCAGAGTGGACAGTGAGAGAGAGAAACAGAGAGAAAGGTCATCCTTTTCCATTGGTTCACCCTCCAATGGCCGCTGTGGCCGGCGCACCGCGCTGATCCGAAGCCAGGAGCCAGGTGCTTCTCCTGGTCTCCCATGCGGGTGCATGGCCCAAACACTTGGGCCATCCTCCACTGCACCCCCGGGCCACAGCAGAGAGCTGGCCTGGAAGAGGGGCTACCAGGACAGAATCCGGCGCCCTGACTGGGACTAGAACCCGGTGTGCCGGCACCGCAAGGCGGAGGATTAGCCTATTGAGCCGTGTCGCTGGCCTTTTTTTTTTTTTTTTAATTTGTTTATTTATTTGAAAGTCAGAGTTACACAGAGAGAAGAGAGGCCAGAGCTGGGCTGTTCTGAAGCCAGGAGCCAGGAGCTTTTTCCGGGTCTCCCACACAGGTGCAGGGGCCCAAGGACTTGGGCCATGTTCCACTGGTTTCTCAGGCCATAACAGAGAGCTGGGGGCCATCTTTCGCTGCTTTCCCAGGAGCACTAGCAGGAAGCTGGATCAGAAGTGGAGCAGCCAGGATTTGAACTGGTGCCTATATGGGAGGTTGGTGTTGCAAGTGGCAGTTTAACTCACTACCCCATATGCTGGCTTCCCTCCCCACCCCCTTTCTTAATTAAAAGTTTTTGTAAAATGTTTATTTATTTGAAAGGCAGTGTGTGTGCACGGTGGGGGGAAAAGGGGGAGTGGAGAAAGAGACATGGAGGTCTTCCAGCCACTGGTTCATTCAAATACCCCAAACAACCAGGGTTGGGCTAGGCTGGAGTGGGGGGGGGGGGGGCTGGGACTCTATCCAGGTCTTCCACGTGGGTGGCAGGGGCTCAAGAACTTGAGCCATCACCTGCTGCCTCCCAGTGTGCATACTAGCAGGAAGAGCCAGAACTTGAACCTAGGCACTGACCCAGAACGCAGATGCCTCAAGGGGTGTCAACCGCTGTAGGCAATGTCTGCCCCAAGCGATTGTTATTGGGCTGAGTAGTCAGGCTTGGCAGGAACGTCACAGGGGGCTCTGGGTAGGCCTTTCCAGGGGCAATGGCAGGTCTGATTCTCAGTCTCAGAGTAGCAGGTCATGCCTTGAAGCGACCTGTCACAGTGGTCTGCTGGCCACCACTGCTCCTGGATGGCCCCCGCCCCCCACCCCCAGCCTCTCTGCTGGAGGCTGTTTCTCAGGTCCCTGTGTTGGTCCCTTTTCTGATGCTAGTAATACAGTACACATTGCGGTGAGTTATAAAGAAATGAGCTTCAGTTTGGCTCAGAGCTGTCGTCCAAGCTTGAGGAGGGGTCACATGTGCTGATGGCCTTTGGCTGGCAGAGTGACAGATGGTGCAGGGTAGCACACGATAAGATAGGGAGCAGGGGAGAGAGACCCAGGGAACTGGCTTTCAGAGCAGACCCAGGAACCCATGCACTAATCCATTAATCACACGAACAGATTAATCCATTCACAACGGCAGAGCCCTAATCACGTTGTAAAGGTCACTCCTGGTCCCACATCTTAATATCTCATAATAGGGATTACATTTCAACATGAGGGCGTACTCGTCCATTTTCATTGCTATAATGAAATGCTCAAGGCAGGCTAATTTTATTAAGGAAGGAGGTGTGGCGGTTCAAGGTCATGGCACTGGTATCAGCACTGCTCTGGGGAGGGCCCTCGGGGCTTTTATGATGATTCACTCTCAAGAATTCCCTCCAGCAAACCAGTCTTCCCTTTTGAGCAGGGAAGGTCCCCAGTGACCTAAGGACCTCCCACTATGAGCCACTTCTTAAAGGTCCCATCCACTCTGACATCGTCACAATGGGGTCCAGGCCCCCGACACAAACGGGGACACAAAACCATATTCAACCCGGAGCAGCCCCCTCGGGCTCTCCTGCCTCACAGTTGCCTGCCCCCTGCTCTTCGGTCCCCCCACACCTCAAGGCTAGCCTGGCTGCCCGGCACCCTGGCTCCTGCAGTCACACTGGCCAGAGTATGGGCCCCAGTAGAGGGCACGTGTTGAGTGTCACAACTTGTGGAGTTTCCAGATCTTACTGTTCCCCACCCAAGTTCCGAGTCCACTTCTTGGCAACTAGAAATCCAAACCTCGAGCTGCAGTAGCTGTCACCCAAAGGAATTTACATGCAGCAAATTAGGAGACCATAGAAAATCATTTCCAGAGCGGTGGTTCCTCACACCAAGCGAAGTGGGTGTTTTCCATCCCAGGAGAAATGAACGTTCATGAGGGGAAGTGTGTGTCGTCACACGTAGGGGTGGGCACAACACACACAGGCACAGCTTAGGAAACATGTGCTTAAGCACACATCACATGTCACAAGCATGAGGCTTAAGCTCCTCCTGGGATGGATAGCTTAGCATTGAAAGTAGAGAAAGGCTCACTCTCTGATGATTCTCGAACACTTGGATATGCCCAGCTGTCCTGGCTGTGGTCGTGACTGGTTTCAGCTAGATTCTTGGGTCAGCCAAAGCCAAGTTTCTCGTTCTGGATCAGGAGTGGAGCAGCCGAGACTCAAACCGGTGCCCCCACGGGATGCGGGCACTGCAGGTGGGGACTTAACCCACTATGCCACAGCGCCGCCCAGCCACTTTCCTTGGTTGATGTCATTTGCAGGAGTTCTACCTCTTGTGTGGGCTACATCACCGCGGTGTCAGCTGCCAGGCAGCCTTCGGAGGGAGGCCTGCGGATCTGCCTGCATTGGATGCCATGCAGATAATGCTACGCAGTGCTGCGAGTCAGAGCAAAGTTGGGGCCGCTCTGCTCCGGGAGGTCAGCAGCCAGCCCAGTGTTCCCCCTGACACCTCTGTGCGAGAAAGCCTGGTGTAATTAAGCGAAATCAAAAAAACAGAGACAGGTTTGTGGGCTGATAGCTTGGGCGCTGATCTTTGTTATGTCTTTTACAAGCTGTGTGGACTACTCTGGCTACCCATTCACGTGTAACAAACCAGCCCAACACTTACTGGCTTAAAATGCCACATTTGAGGTGCTCCCATTTCTGCAATGTGGGTAGCTTTTCAGCTGTCTTGCGGGAGGATGGGCTTCTCTTTCTCCACGTGGGAAGCTTTTCTCTCCAGCAGCAGCTGTGCTCAGCCACTCCAAGGAGCTGGGTTTTCCTTCCCGTTCTCCTTCTTCTTTTGGATATTTTATGAATTCTTTTTTTTTAAAAAAGATTTATTTTATTTATTTGAAAGGCAGAGAGACAGAGAGAGGAAGAGACAAAAAGAAAGCAAGCTCTGTACACTGGTTCACTCTGCAAATGGCCAGGCCGAAGCCAAGAGCCAGGAACTTTATCCACTCTGCCATGTGAGTGGCAGGGGTCAAGTGCTTAAGCCGTCTTCTGCTGCCTGCCCAGGCTCATTAGCAGGGAGCTTTATCAGAAGCAAAGCAGCTGGGATTTTCTTTTCTTTTTTAAGATTTATTTATTTATTTGAAAGAGTTACCCAGAGAGAGAAGGAGAGGCAGAGAGAGAGAGAGAGAGAGAATCTTCCATCTGCTGGTTCACTCCCCCAAAATGCATTCACATCCACTTCTTATGATTATCACTATTTTGTGGAAGAACACAGACTCTGGAAAGTTTTGTAACTTCTCCAGGGTCACATCCTTTTTCAGTCAAGGAACATTTATCAGGTGTCTCCTAAATTTTTGGCACTGGGAATACAAAAGTCCCTGCCTGCTCGAGGTTTCAGAATAGTGAGGAAGGCTCAAGCCAACAGTGCGGTGGATGCAACAGGCCAGGCTTGCAGTTGGAGCACAGCACAGTGGGTGCGTCGGAGGCAGGAAAGGCCTTTGGAAGGGATGATGCTTGAGCCGAGTTTTGAAGGGGGTCCACGGAGCCACAGTGCAGGGAAAAGTGCCCTCAGGCTATGGGGAAGAGGTATGAAGGGGCGTGGCTTGTGTGTGCCAGCACAGCTGGTGTGAGCCAGTCCAGAATGCTTGACCGTCAGTGCCCTGGGCATCCATTTTTTGGGAAGGAGCCAAGGTTGTGTAACAATCAATGTTAGGGGGCCGGCACTGTGGCGTAGTGGGTGAAGTCACTGCCTGCAGCACCAGTATCCCATATGGTCACTAGTTCAAGTCCCGGCTGCTCCACATCCCATCCAGCTCTCTGCTATGGCCTGGGAAAGCAGTAGAAGATGGCCCAAGTCCTTGGACCCTTGCACCTGTGTGGGAGACCAGGAAGAAGCTCCTGGCTCCTGGCTTTGGATCGGCACAGCTCTGGCCATTGTGGCCAATTGGGGAGTGAACCAGCAGATGGAAGTGCTCTCTCTCTCTCTCTCTTCTCTCTCTGTGTAACTCTTTCAAATAAATAAATAAATCTTAAAAAAAAATCAATGTTAGTATCCAGGCCTAATTCTGTTTTGCCATATGTGCATAAGCAACAATAGAGATGGAGAAAGACAAAGACAGACACAGATGCACAGAGACCTACAGGCAGGACATACAGAGACAGACACACAGCCAGGGCCACATACAGAGACAAACAGGGAGAGACAGAGCAGATCCCCAATTCAGAATAAAGCAAGTTGACTCTGAAGATCTCCTTAGTCATGAGGTGAGCTTTAAAGCAACCTGCATCCCTGTTAACTTTGTTTTCTCATTCATTCATTCAGCCAACATTTGTTAGCCCTGCCCTGATGCCACGCACCTGCTCGGAGCTGAGCATGCAAAGCGGACTTGGTCAGTGCCTCTGCCCTCCAGAATCACAGAACCTGGTCAAAGAGTGTTCACATGCCTGGGCCAGGGTCCCCAGGGCCAAGGTGGTGCTCTGCAAAACCAAATTTACAGAAAGAAAGCTCAGAAGAGTGCACGTGGACGGAACTCCAACTGTATCGCAGAATGATTCAAAAGGTACGGATCTTAAGAGGTGAGGCCGGTGCTGTGGCTTAACAGGCTAATCCTCCGCCTTGCGGCGCCGGCACACCGGGTTCTAGTCCTGGTTGGGGCGCCGGATTCTATCCCGGTTGCCCCTCTTCCAGGCCAGCTCTCTGCTATGGCCCGGGAAGGCAGTGGAGGATGGCCCAAGTGCTTGGGCCCTGCACCCGCATGGGAGACCAGGAGAAGCACCTGGCTCCTGGCTTCGGATCAGCGAGATGCGCTCGCTGCAGCGGCCATTGGAGGGTGAACCAACGGCAAAAAGGAAGACCTTTCTCTCTGTCTCTCTCACTATCCACTTCCATCAGCCAAGCGGTGACAGTGAGAAGGTGCGGGTCTCACCAGGCACCAAATCTGCCGGGGCCTTGATCTCGAACTTCTGCTTCCAGAACAGTGAGAAAGAAATGTCTGTGCTTTGTAAGCTGCTTAGACTATGTCGTGTTGTCACAGCCTGAGCCAGCTCAGGAGGAGGAGGAGTTAACATTCCTGACTGCCCACTGCACACCAGTCACCAGTTAACACTGAATCTCACTCTATTAACCCTCCCAAGTTTTTGAGAGCAGCACTGGTACTATCCCCGTGTTATCGATGTCCCGAAAGCTTAAGTAACTTTCCCAGGTCACAGGGCCCTGCAGATCCGCCTCACCCTGGAGTGACTGATGGCTCCGATTTCTCTTTGCCTTGCCAAAGGCTCCCTTTCAATGTAGCTTCTACGCGATGCCTGTTAATTGATTACAAAATGTTACAATTGCTAAGATTGAAGAGTGGCACGGGGTTCAGTTAGTCACTCTCAAGCTCTTTCACACATTTTTCGGTTTGAATGGAATACTTCGCATTTTCTGACATTAAGAACAATTAGTCATATATCAAGTTCCACTGCATTGAGAATGCATTTGTCTTTTGAGCATAAGAATATGGCTCAGTTGGCCTGCATCAGGCGCCAGGTATCTGCGATTTTGAGTTTGCCCACCATGCGGTTATAAAGCCTTTCAGCATGTCCTCGCCCACGTATATCCTCTGTCCCTGGTTGGCTCAGCACAGCTCACGGCTTACATCTTACGTCCTGCAAGAAGTGCTCTGCAGGTGTTTCTCTGAAAGCAATCTCGCACTTCGGATGCAAGTGTGGTTGGAATTATTGCTCACCTGCGTGAGCTGACACAGACAGGTGTTTCCTATTTGTATATTCATTGACTCCCAGCTGGTCCTAGAACTCGTTCATCCTCCTACTACCTTAGTCCTTAGTTCTCTTATTCTTTTCCTTAGCATGGTCTCTGTGTTGAGCATGCTACATCTGCATTAATCATCAACATTTCCATTCACTTACTTTTAAAATGGACCTATCTAAAGACTATCTGAGGGCCGGTGCTGCGGCTCAACAGGCTAATCCTCCGCCTTGCGGCGCCAGCACACCGGGTTCTAGTCCCAGTCGGGGCGCCGGATTCTATCCCGGTTGCCCCTCTTCCAGGCCAGCTCTCTGCTATGGCCCAGGAAGGCAGTGGAGGATGGCCCAAGTGCTTGGGCCCTGCACCCGCATGGGAGACCAGGAGAAGCACCTGGCTCCTGCCTTCGGAACAGCATGGTGTGCTGGCCGCGGTGGCCATTGGAGGGTGAACCAATGGCAAAGGAAGACCTTTTTCTCTGTCTCTCTCTCTCTCACTGTCCATTCTGCCTGTCAAAAAAAAAAAAAAAAAAAAAAAAGAAAGACCTTTAAAAAAAAAAAAAGACTATCTGAAAGGTAAAGTTACAGAGAGAGAGAGAAACACACACACACACACATACCCCAAATGCCTGCAATAGCTAGGGCAGGGCCAGACCAAAGCCAGGAGCCAAGAACTCCATACAGGTCTCCCATGTGGGTGGCAGGTTGTCAAGCACTTGAGTTGTCATCTGCTTTTTTTTTTTTTTTTATTTGAGATGTAGAGTTACAGATAGAGAAAGGGAGAGACAGAAAGGTCTTCCATCCACTGGTTCATTCTGCAGATGGCCACAACAGCTGGAGCTGAGTTAATCCAAAGCCAGGAGCCAGGAGTCTTCCTCCAGGTCTCCCACACAGGTGCAGGGGCCCAAGCACTTGGGGCCATCCTCCACTGCTTTCTCAGGTGCATTAGCAGGGATCTGGGTAGGAAGTAGAGGGTCCGGGACTCAAACCGGCACCCATATGGGATGCCAGCACTGCAGGCAGCGGCTTTACCTGCTACACCACAGTGCTGGCCCCATCTATTGCATTCGGTAGTGCAATTAGCAGGAAGCTGGATTGGAAGCAGAGTAGCAGGACTTGAACCAGTCCTCTGAGCAGTGGCTTAACCTGCTGTGCCACATGCCTGTTCCAATTATTAGCATTTTTAAGTATCACTTTTTTAAAATAAAAATCAATCTATTTGAGAGGCAGCAAGACATCCAGAGAGAAGCATACAGAAGAAAAGAGAGCGCTTCCATTCACTGGTTCACTCCTTAAATCTCCAGGATGGTCAGGGGGGCCCAAGGTCTGGAACCTGGAACTCAATCCAGGTCAGCCACGTGGATCATGACCGCTTGGGTCATGACCACTGCTTCCCAGGGGCTGTAGTAGCAGGAAGTTGGAGTTAGGAGCTGGTGGCAGGAATTGAACCCAGGCACTCTGTGTCTTAACCCCTTGGCAAATGCCTGCCCGCTTCATGTAGCATTCTAATCCTACGGCTAAGGTTTACTATCCTCTCAAATTACATGTATGGATTCCTCTGTCTGTTTAGCTCTTGACTGTTTATTCCCCTTCCCTCTCTCCTTCCACGTTCTGTTTCCTTTGTTCCTCCCATGTTGCTGTCAAAACAAAAGGAAACCGCAAAACCCTCGGAATCCCATCCCTGGTCCACACTTTCCTATCGTACCCTTTCTTTCCTCCTTCTGGGTTTTCAATCCAAGGTCCTTGCAGCTTAATGTGTCACTCACTGTATTTCATGCTAAGCAGAACTAGGTGCTAAGCTTTGGTGAGCTGAGCTTCCACTTCAACAGAAAGACTAGCTGAGGTTTGAGGACCCCCTGCCCTTTAGACGTGACCAAAGGACTGTTAGAAATGGCTCCAATAAAGGGCGCTCTCCTGGTGTAGCCAGAGAAACCCGAGTGTGAGCTTAGGCCATGTGCTCAGTTCATGTGAAGACAGCTGGGCAGGCCATGCACACAGGTGCAGGGCTGTCACTGGCAGAGTTCCTGACACCTCATTTAATTTCTTTCCAGTCACTTATTTGCTTTCATTAAACACAAGCAATTTCCCCCAAGATGGAGGTCCCCAGAGGTTTCCTTGGAATAAGAAAGAACAGGATATATATATATATATATATAATGTACATTATATATATACCATTATATATGTTTTATATATGCTTTTTGTTTCATATTCTCAATTTATACTTTTTTATTTATATGTTTAATATATTTTTATTTAGCTACTTTTCAAGATTTTCCACACAATCATTTCTTGGCAATGATTTTGTTCTCAGAACGGAGCAGGAAGTGCCTATAGGCTTCTGGGTATGGAACCTTCTCGGTTCAGGCGTGATGGAGCACAGTGGAGAAAAACGGATGCCTGGTTTCCTGCCCTTGGAGCGGCCAAGCCCGCGGTGCCAGCACCAGCAGAGCTGAGGGTTTCTAAGCGCAGGCTTGGTGCCTTTCCTGGCCTGGCGGAGCTGCCAGTTTGACTTCTTGCTGCCCTTTGATCACCCCTGGATCAAAGCAGAGCACAGCCGGGCTCAGCCTCCGCCTCCGCTTCCTCTGAGCTTTCCCCGGTGGTGCCTGCCAGGTGCGTCTGCCACAGGGGCCTCCCTTCCCAGGCTCTCAGGACGGAGAGGACACCACCCAGGGTCCCTCACACAGGGAGCCCTGATCCTGCATGCGCCCATCCCTGAGCCGGGGGCAGCTCGTGACATCACAGCAGGCCGGGCACGCAGCTCCCAGAGAGCCTCCTGGACTCCTCGTAGCAGGTGCCAGGGCCTCCACCTGCCCCTGGCTCAGGCCCACCCTGTGGAACCCTGAGCCCCACCTCCACCCACGCCTGCACTCCCTGGCCCCCTTCCTCCTTGCTGTTATTAAAAGCAAATAGTGGCCGGCGCCGTGGCTCAACAGGCTAATCCTCCGCCTAGCGGCGCTGTCACACCAGGTTCTAGTCCCGGTTGGGGCGCTGGATTCTATCCCAGTTGCCCCTCTTCCAGGCCAGCTCTCTGCTATGGCCCAGGAGTGCAGTGGAGGATGGCCCAAGTCTTTGGGCCCTGCACCCGCATGGGAGACCAGGAGAAGCACGTGGCTCCTGCCATCGGATCAGCGCAATGCGCCGGCCGCAGCGGCCATTGGAGGGTGAACCAACGGCAAAGGAAGACCTTTCTCTCTGTCTCTCTCTCTCACTGTCCACTCTGCCTGTCAAAAAAAAAAAAAAAAGCAAATAGCCCGATCCCCTTTGAGTTTTCCCACGGTCCCTGTGCCCCTGCAGGAGCTGTAACCAGCAGGCAGGGCTCAATGGCCCCCGTCCTCAGAATTCACCTTCAGCCACGCAGAACTCCTCGATGAAGCCCACTTCCCAGTCAACAATGACCGCCTGTACTTCCGAAGCGACCTGGGCAGAGCAAGGAGCACCCAGGTCTCTCCAGCGGTAAGACAGCCGCTGAGGACAAGGTCTGTGGGGAGCCAAGTTTCCGCAGTGGAAGTTTCGGCCATGGTCTTTCAGGCGGGTGTCCTGGGGTCGGGGCCAGCAGCTTCCTGCAGATGGCCAGCACTGGCCCGAGCTTGTGCCTCCACCTGGCGCCTACGCAGATGCCGGCCTGGGATGGGAGGTGCCAGCAGGAAGCTACCCACGGCGACCCGAGTGCTTCCTGGCCTGGGTTGAAGACACCACTAGTTTAACAAGGGGAAAGCCAAGAAGACATGCAGGGCCACCCCAGACCAGGGCAGATTTGTGGTCAGCAGCAGGGATAATGAGAGCGTGAGAGCAGACTTCCCAAACACATTAAGAAGATCGGTTTATTACTTGAAAGGCAGAGTTCCAGAGAGAGACAGTCTCCCATCTCTTCTGCTGGTTCACCTCCCCAAGTGCAGCCAGGCTGAGGCCAGGCCAAAACCAGAAGCCAGGAAGTCCATCTAGGTCTCCCATGTGGGTGGCAGGGGCCCAGATCCATCCCCTGCTGCAAAGATTGCTTTATTTATTTTAAAGGCAGAGAGAGTGAGAGCGAGAGAGCGAGAGAGTGTGAGTGATTTCTTCCATCTGCTGGTTCACCACCTAGATGGCTGCAACAGCCGGAACTGGGCTGATCTGAAGCCAGGAGCCAGGAGCTTCTTCCGGGTCTCCCACATGGGTCCCAAGGACTTGGGCCATCTTCTACTACTTTCCCAGGCCACAACAGAGAGATGGATTGGAAGTGGAGCAGCCAGGACTTGAACCGGTGTCCATAGGGGATGCCGCACTGCAGGCGGCGGCTTTATCCACTATGCCACAGCACCAGCCCCTTTCCTACACATTTGTATTTTCATTTTCTTCTCACAGAACTGTATCACGCTGTATAATATTCTTAAAAAAGTAGTAAACTTGAGTGAAAAGATTTAAAATCTTCTATTTTAATAAATTAGTTTGATCAAGTGCAACAGGTGAAGGTTTAGAATAATTGACGAATTATTCATGGCTGGTGCCGTGGGGTAGTAGGCTAGCATCTTACATGGCTGCAAGTTTGTGTCCTGGCTGCTCCTCTTCTCATCCAGCTCTCTGCTATGGCCTGGGAAAGCAGTGGAAGATGGCCCAAGTCCTTGGGCCCCTGCACCCACATGGAAGACTCAGAAGCAGCTCCTGGCTCCTGGCTTCGGGTTGGCTCAGCTCCAGCTACTGTGACTATTTAGGGAGTGAACCAGCAGTTGGAAGATCTTTCTCTCTGTCTCACTTCTCTCTGTAACTCTACCTCTCAAATAAATAAATAAAGAAATAATAGATTTCTTTAAAAAAGAAAAATAGGATAATCGAGGGAGCTGACAGGAGGGGCTATAGCAGAAGTACAAACTGAGTGAGTGTGTGTTGGGGGCTGGGTCAGTGTGGACAGTCTGGAGACTTCCCAGAGCCGTGGGGAAGGGACCTGGGAAAGCTGCTGTGACCGTCTAAGTCCGAACCTGCGTGCCAGGCACCGTGTTAATGTTTCCCCCTCCATTAACTCGGGAAAACCCAGAAACATGAAAATTACCTGCAGAGCAGGTCTACGAAGCAGAGACTTGTGATGGAGAAACTGACCGGGCTAAGCAACGCCTAGAAGCCCGGAGAAGCATCATGGTGGTGTGTCTGTGAGGGTGCTTCCAGATGAGATCAGCCTGAGTTTGAGTGGAGCGGATGCTTGACGTGGTTGGGCACCATCGATGGCCAAGGCTCTGCAGACACTACACACAGAACTGGTCTCTGGCTCTCAGGGCCAGGGCACATGGCTCCTGCCTCCCATGTCCCTTGCTGGCCTTTGAACCCCAGGATCTGGACCAGGGTCAGGTCCTCACCTGGGAGACACAGGACTAACTGCTTTGCAGGGAGAGCGATGCTGCGCTGGGGTCGGCCAACCTCTCTGATGCAATCAGTGACTCCTGCAGGCCAGGTGTGGGAGACCAGGAGCGAGCAGCAGGGAGCCCTCTTGGGTGCTCTCCAAGGGGAAGCCCAGCAGCCCGAAGTGGAGGCAAAGGCCTGATTACTCAGAACTGCACAGGGACCACAATAGGTGTCCACCTGCCGGAGGGGCCCTAAGAACTGATGAAAACAAAGTGGGACAGGAAGGGGAGAGGCTGAGAAATGGAAAAGCAAGCAAGTGGGTTTTTTCACTGCGGACCCCAGTCCAGGAAGGAGATACCGGTGCCAACTTCAGAGATCTGGTGATTATCTCGGACGGGACGGTCCAGTTCCCGACTGGAAACCGGGTCTGACTCTCCGCTCGCTGTGGGGGACTGTCTTTCACAGAAGGAAAGTCACAGGCCTTCAGGATTCTTGGCAAATTCTAGAACTGGAATCCAGGAACCGCCCAGACCAGCAGGGCAGGACGGTCCTCCAGGCAAGGCCACTGTGCGCAGCACAAAGACAAGCCAAGGAGGGAAAGAGGGGTTTGGTTGTCCTTGGCGTCTGACAGTGACCTCCAGGGAGTCATCGACGCCTGGGAGATTAGCACTACGCACCGCCATCTCGACTATTCTGGGCAACGGTTTCTATTTCTGTGGTGGTGTCTGTCTGTCTCCACAAAGTCACAGAACAGCAGAGCAGCGGGGAGCCTCTGTGACTATCTGCAGCTATGGTTCTGTGGGCCGTGAGCTCTGAGAGTCCAGTGGGCTCCACGGACCCACGTGCGGGATGGGGCTGGAGTTGTGGCACAGCTTGCGAGTTCGAGTACCAGCTGCTTTGCTTCCCTAGCTCCCTGCTTATGCACCTGGGAAGGCACTGGAAGACAGCCCGAGTTCTTGAGCCCCTGCCATCCACATGGGAGACCTGGATGAAGTTCCAGGTTCCTGGCTTTGGCCTGGCCCAGCCCCCAGATGTTGGGAGCATTTGGGGAGTAAACCAGGGAATGCAAGATTTGATTCTTCCTCTCTGTGCCAGTCTGCCTTTCAAATAAATAAATCTTTTTTTTTTTTTTTTGGCAGGCAGAATGGACAGTGAGAGAGAGAGACAGAGAGAAAGGTCTTCCTTTTTCGTTGGTTCACCCCCCAATGGCCGCTGCAGCCGGCGCACCATGCTGATCCGAAGCCGGCAGTCAGGTGCCTCTCTTGGTCTCCCATGCGGGCGCAGGGCCCAAGGACTTGGGCCATCCTCCACTGCCTTCCCAGGCTATAGCAGAGAGCTGGCCTGGAAGAGGGGCAACCAGGACAGAATCCGGTGCCCTGACTGGGACTAGAACCTGGTGTGCCGGCGCCGCAGGCAGAGGGTTAGCCTATTGAGCCGCGGCGCCAGCCTAAATCTTTAAAAAAGAAAACTGGCTATGCCTGAGCCTCTGCCAACACTTCCCAGGGTATGAGACGCCTCAGCCATTGCCCTTGCTGACAGGGCCCACCTTCTCCTAAACAGGCTGAAACACCAGATACCCACTGGCCCGCCTCCCTGCAGGGCGCAAGACCACGTGTCCCCACCCTGGCCCAGGTCTAGTGGGAGGGAAGCTGTAGCTTTTCTATCTGGTGAAAAGTAAAGCAGAAAGGGGTGCCCCTCCTTCTTTCCTGCCTTTGGATGTGGGTGCTCGCAGTCCACGTGCCCTCTTGCAAGCCTGAAGGGAAACCCAGGAGAAACCCAGAGAAGCTGAAAGACCCAGTCCTGTCCTGATTGCTTCCGGCAGGGAGACTGGATGTGGCCTCACTGTGTAAGCTGGTGGTCACTGGGGCTTCCTTTTCTCATAGGTGAGAGCAGCCAGACTGGCACAAGCGGACGCCCTAAAGCCATCCAAGGGTCTGCTAAGAGTTGATGGACCCAGCTGAGACAGCACAAATAGTCGGGGCTCCTCATCCTACCGTCATCTCTGCCCCTCAGCTGCCTTCAGGGACCAGTCCCCATCTAGAGAGGTCCGCGCAGGCTGGAATGCACGCTTTCCCAGGCTCACGGGGCTGTCTCAGCTTTCCGGGAGAGCTGGCATGAAAAGCAGTCTTCTTGGATGGGGACGATGACTTAGACCTGTGCCACTGGAAAACACCGGTTCTCAACCTGCCTCCTCGGCCCCAACCTGTGTTGGGACCTCTCATCTGCCTGTGCCTCAGTTTCCACATTTACCTACTCGGGATGAGGCTGTTTCGAGGGACGGCGCACCCCAGTGCCGAGGCCGACTCTCCTTGCCATCGGGCGGGTTTCCTCCCCTCACAGCCCACCTGCGACACCAAGATGCAGCCCAGCGCTCAGCAGTGCTTCCACGGATGCACCATGAAGCGGAGATGAGGAGAGTGAGTGTGCCCAGGAGACCCAGGACCCGCCTCCTGCCCATCACCAGGGAGCGGCGGCAGGCGCTGGTGTCACCATCTGCTGCTCACCACCCTCCATTAGCACCCCGCTGGCTTAACTGCCTGCTGGCTCCACAGCCTGGGCTCTTGTTGGTTCAGAGAAACAAACTGCTTTAAAATTTTATTTTTGGAATTCCTCTAAAGTGCCGGGCAGACACAGAGATCACAACAACTCAGAGCTTTGCTACTGGCTCCACACCAACATTGCACACTGGCTTATTCAAATCCAGAAGGCCCTGCCTGGTCCCTGAGTGAGCACCACATGGCTAAAATTAGCGCGGCCATCTGCTGAGGCAGCAGCTGCACTATTCTGAGCCCCAGCAATCTTGCTTGGAAGTGGGGCTGAGCCTGGGGGGACAGTGTGGCCGAGGCTGGTGGCTTTGTGGTCAAGGGGGATGCTGGGGAGAGACAGGAGGGTGAAGTCAACGGTCAGGGAAGGCTACTTGCCAGGAGATGGGAAGATGCACATGCTGTCCCCGCATCCTGCTCTCTGGCACACCCCCCCCCCCTTCTTGCCTGGAGCTGCCTGTTTGGATTCAGACTCCTTGCAAAACCTTTCTTTGGGACTTCATTAATAATGGCCAGGATTTACTACCTACAGCTCCCTACAGGTAAGCAGCCACAGAAAGCACCTGAGAGACTGGCACCTCAGATTTCGGGGAGTCAATGAGAAGAGAAATAGGCTTGGCTGTAAGCACCAGATGGGCAGAGCCCAAGCTCAGATGAGCCCAAGAGTCTAACAGTTCTCTCCTAGGGACCCTGACTCCTGCTCACCCTCTCTGGACAGAGACGTGCCATTCAGAATCCAGAACCCATTGACCTAAGGGGTGAACAATTTGTGTACAAATGTGACCTAGGGGTGGTGCTGTGGCACAGTGGGTTAAGGCACCGCCTGCAGCACTGCTGTCTCATATTGCACGAGCTTGAGGCCCAGCTGCTCCACTTCTGATCCCATTCTCCGCAAATGTGGCTGGGAAAGCAGCACGAGATGGCACTCGGGCCCCCTGCCGCCCACGTGGGAGATCTGGCTCCTGGCTTTGGTCTGGGCTACCCCTGGCCCTTGCAGCCATCTGGGGAGTAAACTAGCAGATGGAAGACCGGTCTTTCTGTAACCCCACCTTTCAAATAAATAAATAAATCTTTAAAAAAAGCCTCAAATCACAAACGTGATCTAGACATTCACAGATGCTCCATGACTGAGAATTCAGTTTAATATGCACACAGCCATTCCAACCCATCGTCAGAAATCCTAGACTCACTGGCTGCTCTACTTCCGATCCAGCTCCCTGCTAACGCTGCCTGGGAAAACAGCATACGATGGCCCGTGTTTGGCCCTCTGCTGTGCTTGTGGGAGACAGATTCTAGGCTCCTGGCTTTGATGTGGCCCAGTCCCAGGTGATGCAGCCATTTGGGGCAGGAACACCAGATGGACGATCTCTCTGTAAATCTGCATTTCAAATAAAAATAATAAATCAATCTTTAAAAAAAAAAAAATCCTAGACTTGGGACAGAGTTGCTCCCTGGCTTAGAACTGTACTGCCTGTAGCTCCCTAACCAGTTGCTTCAGCCTCCATTTCTACAATTGGTCATGAACCTATTTGTGACTTTTTGGAGTTATTTCTTTTGGTTTGCAGTGTTTTTGGTGGTTGTACTTTCGGTGGCCTTTACTGGATGTGGTGGTACCCGGAGGCACTCCTGAGAGCCCCCGGCTTCCAGACATAGTCCTCCTGGCCTCCACCAGGTAGCATTCCCCTGGGTAACCAGGATCACTCAGGCCAGTAGGGTAACTCCCTTTCTTTGCATTATTGGGTCAGTAGTATAAGGAGCTCCTAACAGCAAGGTGGTATCTTCCAGTGGGACCATTTTGCCTTGGAGACTAAGACCCCCAGACAAACTGGGTGTGGGGTATTAGAGGTGGTCACAGTGAGGTGGGCTACTCCCACTCCAATCCTTGGCTCCATGCTCGTGAGCTGCGGCTCTTTGGCTGTGGGAAGAGCAGCACGTACTGATCTCTGATTCAAAGCATCTATGGCACCCTATGCCTTCAGGGTGTGGCCTCACAACTGGCAGCACAACGAGCCATTCCACCTTTCAGTCAGGCCACTTCTGGGTGACCAGCTATGTGGCAGAACCAGTTAAGTCATGGGTACGGGACCACTGCTAGGTTCAAGTCCCTCAATTAGAGCCAGCTGTGTGGGAGCCCAGGGGGGTGCAGGAGCACTGGGCCCGCCTGGCATTCGGGACAAATACCCAGTGTCCCTGAGAACAGCTCTGCTCTTAGGCCAGTGCAGGGCAACCTCTTTTACACGAGGGTTAATTCAATAAATGCTAAAAAGTTTGGTCCCATTTTCTTTACTTTTCAAAATCAACCTCCAAAAATGTATCTTATAACCAGAGGTGAGAGACAACGGGCAAACTGTCACTGATGTAAGCCACATGAATGGCTCTGACAAGCACTCAACAAGCACCAAGAGACCTTACTGGGCTGCGTTGCCACAGTGAGACCAGACATGAACGTCCCTGCCTGGAGAAGCGGTGGCAACGCCTGTCTCCGAAAAGCAATGCCCAAAGCTTCTGGGAGTTGAGACACAGAATTCAAAGGGGGTGGAGATGACAGCCCTTCGGGAACTGGGACATCTGCAAGTGCTTGGGTGCACTTCAGAGCAGAACAAAGCCAGCTGAAAGGGTCCAAGACACACCACTCCCGTCCTTCAGGTCCCTACACTGATCAGCGGATTCCGAGGCAGCAAAGGACCGGGCTTCCAGGACATCAGTGTGAGTAGTTCATGCAGAGTGCACACCAAGCTCGCGCCAGCTGCCGGGCCGCTCTCGAGTTCCTTCCTAAAAGCACAGAGCTTGAGCTTTAGCCCCACGCACAGCATCAGGCCAACAACTCCACGGCTCCTCTCCGGCCGGGTCTGGGAAGCTGAAGGAGCCACTCTCCATCGCCAGGAGGGGGCAGCACCTGAAGCGCAGCAAGAAAATCACCAGTGCGGCATCCCCTGGCTGAAACGCTGCAGGAATGGCCAGTGCCTCTCACAACCTTGGCCAACACACGCATGCGCCACGGTGCGCTCTGGGGCGTGGCCAAGTGCCACTGGGGCAGTACTGCTTTCCAGGGCGCGGCAGCTCACAGGAGAGGCGCACAACAGCACCCCGAGTTTCAGTCCAAGGTTGGTTTCCAAAAATTTTTAATTAATGGCTTGCTTTTAGCAGCTACGCTGAAACAGGGCTTGAATTTCTTTGAAATATAAAGTAGAACGTTATTCAGGCATGATAGGGTAGGTTTCCTAGATTCAGAAATGTCAGTCTCAGAAAAAGAAATCAGTTTTGATTACCGGGAACCCTTAAGCAATCACTCCAACCCAAAAATACTTTACTCGGGTAATGAGAGGGTAGCTGCCTTTCTCTGTGCTGTTAAGTATGCAATGTTCAGGATGTGGGGTGGCAGGTCAAAGGTGCCAAGGATGCTCATCAGATTACACACGGAGAAAAGCTAAGAACTTCTGTCAATCAAATGGATTTACCACCTGTCGTTCTGTACCTGAAACCACACTCCTCACCTTTGGCTTGCATGAAGTCACAAACGTGGCTGCCACCACTCACAGGACACAGCCCCGGGTTCACAAACAGCATCCAGAAGACCTCACTGCAAGTGGCTCAACGTGAAGGACACTCTGCGTTTCTCTTCTTTCCCATCCTGTGTAAGGTCTGTCCTTTGCTCTCCTCGCCAAATCATACAGTGTTTCCTTTTGGGTTGGAGACAGCAGCTCTTCACTTGGTTTCTAGAACCCAATTCCTGGCTCTAAAGCCCTGCCCATGTGCTTTTCCCAGTCTCAGCTGCAACTGGGGACTCTACCCTCTGCCCATACTTGCCATCTGCCCTCTGCTGAAGGTCAGCAGTGGCACACGTCATGTCCCCGGTTTGCAGAGAATTTACATGTGAACACCTAGGTGTCACGGCCAGCACAGGGTTGTGTGTGAGGCAATGAGGTCTGGGTGAAGCATGGAGCAACACGGCAGGTGCTTCATCGCGGCAACATCTCTCTGAAAAGCTGAAGAGCGAGCCGAGAGCGTGCCTTCTTACGTGTGGTCCACCTGCACTCGGGGGTGTTCCCAGTGCGCAGAGCCCTGTGTGCTGCTGCCGTATTCTGGAGTTGCAGACGCGTGTGGACTGTGCGGACGCAATCCCCCTGCAGGCTCTTTGGACCTTGCGCCCATCCATAGTGAGAATGAGACCACACACACAACACGCGAGAACAGAAGCCATTTGCATTTTAATCGAGAATGACTATTAGCCCTTAGGTAGCTACAGTGGCATCAGAGATGGTTTTAATTTGGAAGACAAATTGCTCATAGGAAAATCGAGAATTTAAAATCTAACTTTTAATTTACTATACATATATTCTGAGAGCTTCCAAGTTCAAGCATTTCTGGAAAAGGAAAGCTCTTCTTGTTTCTAAGTGTAAGAAACTTAACATTCCTCCATTTGGACTCCCCATACCCACTGCCCAAACCCAAACCAACAACACCTCCCCCAAAACTAAAAGGGGGAGCGTAAGTACAAGATAAAAAAAGAAAATCTAAGTAGTATGAAATTAGTTTTTATTTTTAGCTCAAAATAAATGTTTAACATTTTGCCCGAACCAAAACTAAAGACGAACACTTAGAAAAAAGAGTGGAAGCACGCTCCCGCCCCTTCCCGGGGAAGCCTGTAAGGCGGATGCTCTAACGAGGCGTGGTTCTCTCCAAAGGGCTAGTCTAGGCAAACAGAACAAAGAGAACCCCTACCCGGCTCTCCCTCCATCCACAGCTGCACCTACCAGGGCTGTGTCTGGTGGGGAGGACTCTCCCAAACATCACACACAACAAGGGGTGTCGGAAGTTGGGAACCACCTCTGAATACGTTCACATAAAATCCATTCTAAGGAGATCTAGCACAGGTAAACAGCCATCATCCAAACAGGTGAGCAGGGACTCCTGCTGGGGCTCCAGCACAGCAGAGGGAGCCGCAGCAGAGGCTCGGGGGCGACCGGGCCCCATCTCACCGTTCACCACAGCGATGTCTTGAAGTTAAACTTCAGTTTCAGCAGATACTTCAGATTTACCTGAGCAATATCGTAGACAATGTACCTGGAGGGAAGTACTGTCAAGGAGCCAACGGCTGCACCACAGGGAGTAAACGGGTCCCTGCCCCACGAAAGGCAGTGTGCCCGGTGCTCACCAGGGTGCCTCCCAGCACTGGGTGGGGTGGGGGCCCTCAGACAGGTAATTCTGGATTCCCAGTAAATCCTCTGGGAACAGGGGACGCCTCATTCTGTCAGCCAGGCAGCAGGGAGTCGGACCTCTAGCTCTGCATAGGAAGGGGCCCTGGTCACCATGAGACACACTGCAGGGCAGTCTCTGCCCGCTGCCTGCCACAGGGAATCCCAGTGCACACACGAAAGGATACTCGTTGTACAGCAGACAGGTGTCGTTAACACCAGACGAGATGCCGGTCCCCAGAGGAACCTCCACACCATCCAGAGTAATACTAGCAGAAGGGTCAGGAGTGGTTTTGCCCAAACCTGCAAAAAGGTGCGAGTGCTATGAATCAAGAGAACAGATGCTGACAATGTTCCACGGAGGTGAGATCTGTTTTATGCTGGGTCTGTGTGCTCATTTTAAACATACAGATCCTATACCCTATCCCTCAGGCGTAAAACCACGGGCTATAGATCAAGATTCCCAGGCATCAATCTTAAGAGATTTTTAGCAAGCAGCGGCCCCTGCTATGGGGTCCGTATTTCTGAATAGAATTCTAAAGCCATCATTTCACACAGGCAGTCGAAGGCCCTACATCATCAAGTGCTGCCAGCTCCAGTAATGCCAGAAATTCCCAACACCACCAAGCCCTAGGAGAGCCCTCACGCTACTGCTTGGAGAAGTAGGTTGAAATTCAGCCAGTGAGTGCACCTGGCTGCGGGGCCCACATCACGGTTCTCCTATGACACTTGCAATGCCAGCTGGTTTTAAAGCATGCGCCTATTTAACAGCCAGCCAAAGAACACAGCCTCGAGAAAAGAGCTCCCTCCCGCACTGCCCGCTGGTGCCGTCCAGGGTGCGGGCTGGCTCCGGAGACGTTACCTTTCACACTGTGCTTGCCCTTGGGTAACTTGCTGATATGCGAAGCTTGCTTCAGTTCATACCTGCTCAAGAGAGGACGGGCTCAGAACAGCCTCCAAGGAACAAGGCCAGATGAGACAAGCCCCTGCAGAACCCACTCCACCTTTACGGCCAGGAGCTCCGAGGTGCAGTTCTTTTGGTGCTAGGACCAAGATGGACTAATCAGATTTTCTCTGTGGAGAATGTGGAACCAGGCTTAGGCGGCCGATCCCATCTCAGCTGGTCTCGGTGAGGGCAGGGGAGCTACTGCATGACCATCTTTGGTGTGCTTCTACCTCTGCTTCTCAGTGCACAGGAAGAACCGCCAGGGCCACTCCCAAGGCTAGGCCGTGCTCCTGTCCTGGCGATTTGAGGCTTCCCTGCACTCCCTCGTCCGCTTAACTTGACTGGTTACAAGCAGAGCCGACTGGCAGGAAGCTGAGGGTCAGCTGTGCGTCTCAGGGAGCTCTCCTCCCCACGGCCCACACCATCTGTCCCTATCAGGCAGCACCAGCCTCAGGGCCAGGTTACTCACATGTTTCCAAGGGCAACTTCTCCCAGCAGGATCAAACCGATGGGGTCTCCCTGAGACGTGTGGCAGTAGTTGGCACTCTTGGAGACCATGTCGGCGAAATAGATCCCTTTACCAAACATGTAGCCCGTCTGCAGGGTTGGAAAAGGGACAGCTGAACACCTTCTCCCGGGAAGTGAGGATCAGTTATTTACGGAGTGCCTACTGGAGCCAGGCGCCCGGCTCAGTGCTGCAACCCCTCACTTGTTGGAGGTCGGCACTCAGCATCAGGCCGTTCAGGCCTTGGTACTGTCACATCCCAGGGACTCTAAGAGGTTACTAAACCTCTCTGGACCCTGTGTGCCCCTTCTCTCAACAACCGCATGGGGCCGCTGTGGAGCACCCCCTGAAAGCCGGCCATCATTTCTATTTCTTTTTCATGTGAAACATGCGGCTCAGAGTGCTTAGGAACACAAGTGCACAGGACGGTGCCAGGATCACACAAGCTCTTCAAGATGAGAGGCTTGGAGGAGCACTCTAGGTCCTGTCCAGCGGGTCACTTCTGTAACCTAGCAGGTGATGTAACATTGTCCTGTGCATGGGTGGCACGATCCTCAGTAATTACCCATGTTACTGATGAGGAGGCTGAAGTTCATGGAGGCCGCCTGGCTGGCAAGTGGTAGAGACAGGTCTGGACACAGGCTGGCCTGTGGCCCAAGTCTGTGCCGTGCACACAAACACACCCAGTTAGTGTTCCCAGCAGGCCCTGGCCTGGACACTTCTTCTGACCCAGAAACTGTTTGACAAATGTGCAGCTGCACCGTCCACAGGGCTGGGGTCTGGAGGATGAAGGTACAGACACCATCTGGGAGCTCTGGCTGAGGGGCACATGAGCCACCAATGCACATCTTCAAACAGGCCCCTTACTCAGGGCCGCGTGGGCTCCCCCCGCCCCAACCCCTGAGGGATGTGTAATGCTCTTTATAGAGACAGGGACTCTCACCCATCACCGCCCAGCCCAGGCACGTACCACAGGCGCTTCAGGTGGGGCTATCCGCAGCCCCTGGGACAGGATCCCAGCAAAGTTGGTGGTCCTGGACCCATGCCACAGCAACCGTCGGTTATGAAGCTGCTTGAAGGGCTTATAGCGTTGGCTCTCTCCGTCACGCTCTATCTTAAAGATCTGGTCCAGGCATTAAAGGGAAACAGAAGCAGCCAGGTGTTACTCTGATAAATGACAAGATGGGATGGGATATGGGAGGACGGAGCCGAGTCCCTGCAGCCAGAGCTGAAGGTTTGTTGTAGGATGGGAGGCGCTAGGCAGAGATGAAGTGGAGGACCTGTCAAGGCCCCACCCAGCAGGAACTGGCCATGACACCAGGCAGTGCTGGGCCAGAGCTCGCTCACCTGAGCAATTGTACCCCTCTGGGATCATATTTTCTGATTTTAAAACCAGGTCTGCGGATAGGAAATGTCCTTTCAAACAGAGTAGAAAGCCACCCCAACTGTAAGACTACTCATTTTCCTGCTCAACAGACAAGTGAGTCACTTCCTCTGATTCTCTGGCAAAGTAGGCCGTTCTTTTCTACCCAGGCCCAGGATGGAGGAACGGGCAAGAATAGCTGGCAGGAGGTAAAATGGGGTGGGGAGGGAGGGATTCTTACATCGACAACTTCCAAGTCATATGCATTGTGCGTGGTCGCATGTGTGTTCTTAACGTATTTCCTGATGACCTCAGCTTCTTCAGAATCTTTGTCAACCACCTACAACACAGGCATCTTGGGATTAGAGCCACGGAGACCCCAGAAGAGCCTCCACGGAAGCAGGAGGCCTAGTCCACAGGCTCGTGGATGTTCAGATCAACACTACCCTCCTCAGTGGCAGCTCAGGCAGGACCAAGAGCCTATGTTCTAGGTCTGTCCAGTGGGCAGGCCCTGAGCTGGTGGTTCCACTTCCCTCTCACACCTGCCTCTTCTACTCAGGTTGCCGGAAGATCTCAGGCTTTCTTTTGTCTTAAAATTCCTTGCTTTGGAGTACCAGGGAAGCTAAAAACCCAGGGTTGTGAGTGAATAAGGAATTTCTAGAATGAGGAGCTGGCTCCTGGCACAGGCAGTCCAGCTCATCTTGAGTTTCAGCATGATGGACGCGGCGGGTGTTTGGCCAAGTGGTCAAATCACTCATTGGGAAGCCCACAACCCACAACAGCGTGCGGGGGGTGGTGCTGGGGGTCGAGTCCTGGCTCTGCTCTTGATTTCCGCTTCCTGCTAATTCACACCCTGGGAGGCAGCAGGTGATGGCACAAGCAGCTGGGTTCTTTCTACCCATGTGGAAGACCTGGAGAGGGTTCCTGTCTCCTGGCTCTGTCCTGGCCCAGCCCCTGCTGTTGTGGGCATTTGGGGAGTGAACCAGTGGGTGAATAATCTCTGTATCTATCTCTTTCTAAAAGAACAAAACCAAAAAAACAAACAAAATCTCACAACAATGACTGAGACTTGCAATTAAAAGTGGTAAATATGCAATCAGCTGCCAGGGGTTTCTGAGTGTGGAGACAAGAGCTCAGTTGCTCTTGAATCCTCAGGGCCATGGCTACTGAGCCTGGCTCAGAGCATGTCCATCAGACCAGCAGCCAGAAGTAGTGGGAACTCTGCTGAAGAGAGCAGAGGGTGTTGCGCAGGCGGCCATGTGTGTTCTCCTGTATTTTCAAGTTCTTAGTCGCAGTTCAGCACCCTAGGGAGCCCAAGCACTGCGTGTTTATTACAGCTGCCCTCAGGCTGTTGCACCTCTGAAAGTTCATGCCAACAGTCTCCAAAACCAGAGCTCCTCTCCAGATCAAGGGGAAAAGTAACTTCCAGGAAAACCCCCTCAAAATCCATCTCTACACTAAGAGTGGGGAACTGTTTTCCTGCCAAAGGCCATCTGGGTATTTATAATCAGCTAAAAAAATTAGCCTTTTGTGGATGTACTGAACTGAGTCCTGCCTATGGCTGCCTTGGCAGAGCCAGACGAAGCGATGTTCAGGTCTCATATGGCCCAGGCCACATAAGAGGTTCCCCACCCCTGCTCTGCACCAAGCTGAGGCCGTGGCTTGGAAGCCTGCCTGCAACCCAGGGCCAGCATCTAGGGGAAATGCCTGAGGTTAAGGACCACTGCTCCCGGTTACGACACTTGAGGAAGGGCTGGATTGCCACCTTAATGTCAGTTTTGAGCTTCTCATAGTTGACATCGATGGGGTCCTTGCTGCTATCATCAGATCCACCTCTGAGCAGACTGTAGGCCACCTCAATGTCCAGGAGGTTGTCCAGCATTTCCACCTTGGCCTGCAGAAGGAAACACCCTGAGTTAACAGACTCACAGTTTTGGCACAGAAAACCAAGAGCAGAGGTGGACATCTGGCCAGTGGTTTAGAGGCCCCTCGGGAGGCCCACGTCCCGTATGAGTGCCAGGGCTTGAGTCCAGCTCCGCTCCTGACTCCAGCTTCCTGCAAATGGGCACCCTGGGAGGCAGCAGGGGATGGCTAAGGTAGTTGGGCCCCTGCTTATTTGGGAGACCTGGATTGAGTTCTTGACTCCCAGGTTATGCATGGTTATGCCGTGGGCATCTGAGGGGAAATCAGGGAACAGGAGGTCTTTCTTTCAAAAAATTAGAAACAAAACAAAAAAAGAAAACCTACCTGCAGATGGCATTCAGCACAGAGAAGGGGGGACCTCCCTTCGGGTCAGGGACAGCCTATCACCTGCTGTCCACAGTGGACACTCACAAGAATTCCTGGGATGCTAACGAGGCCTCACTGCCTGGGGAGGTCGGGGGAGACGTAAGAACAGTCCCTTCTCTCACACAGTGGTGGCAGCAGGGACCAGCAGTACATACCACACTCAGCTAAGACCTTTTGGAGTGAGGAACTCCCTGCCCAACTGCACTGTCCCCCAGCCTCCCTGGGCACAGCAAGGCCGGAGAAACAATCAGTGCTGCCCCAGCCGACTCCGCCCATGTGTGCAGAAACCCCGTTTAACGTGGAGGCACTGGCCGGGGAGTGACACCCGGCCCAGCAGACAGCCACCCCCTTGTGAACGTGGTGCTACCTGCACGCTGTCTGTGTTGTTCAGGAGCGGGGGCTTCTTCATCCCGAAGTCGTGGGGGATCAGGGTGTAGAAGCGGTTTGAGAGGTCCAGGATCTGAGAGTCACTGCTTCCCTGGGACACCGCCTGGAAGCGTGGGAACAGAAGGATGTGAGGCTGGGAGGGCAGCTCAGCGCCCCCAACACCTGGCCAGCTTTCTCTTCTCAAAGGCAGCCTGCTGCATGCATAGGCCAGGGTGCTCAGGGGCAGAACCCCTACCCTGCTAACGGCAAGCTCAACATATGACAGGCTTCTCATAGAAATCCCCTCTGGACAAACAACTGTGCTGTTAGGTAAAGCCCCTCCTCCCCAGCCATGCTAAAAGTCAGCTGTAAACTCTAGGTAGTTGGCTTGTAGGTACTGCTAAAACATTTTTTGCATGTATGAAAATTTTTCACAATAAAATGTTGAGGGGGAGGGGCTGCCCTGTAAAATTCCATCAGGTCTTTAGCCACCGCCTGACCTCAGCTCTGGGGCGGGGAATTTGTTTTCATTGCACCTGAGGAGGTTCAAGTGGCCAGAGGGAGAAGCTCAACACCCAATACTGCCGTGGTGCCACTCAGTGCTCTGTGTGCAGAGGGTGCGCACTGAGTGTGTGAAGAGACTGAGGAGCTGGAACACTGGGATGCTGCTGCCTATCTGGACAAAGACCTGGCACCCTCAGGTCTAGTTCCCATCAAGGCATGGACCTCACCAAGTCTCACAGCTTCTATGTGTGCCCCAGCTGGCTCTGGGTGAGGGCCAGGATGCCACTCAGCCCTCCCACTTGGGGATTCTGGACCGGGAACGAGTTTGGACTGAGAACTTTGCATACTGTCAACCAGTGGGTAACAAGCAGAGAGGTCCGCACTCTGGCCCAGCTGGAACTGATTAAACAGCTATTTTAGGCTGCTTCTCCAGCACCAGTCAGAAAGCTCACTTCCTGAGTCCGCTTTAGTTCTTTCTTTTTCTTCTGTCGCAAGCCAAGCCTGCACTCTGTCCTGATGTAGCTCGAAGGCTCTAGGGGCTGGAGGACCTTGGTGGACACTCAGGAAGTGTAGAATGGGGGTGGACGTTGTGGCGCAGCAGGTTAAGCTGCCCCTGGGACCCCTGCACCCCACATGGCAGTGCTGGTTTGAGTCCTGGCTACTCCACTTCTGACCCAGCTTTCTGATAATGTGCCCCTGCCACCTATGTGGGAAGCCTGGACAGAGGACCTGCATGCTGCTCTGCCTTTCAAGATGAAAATAAACAACAACAAAACTGCTGAATGGATACGAATGAAAGAAAGAAAGAAACTGTCTTTTAGTTGATGACGTCTAGTAACTGCAAAATAAACCCTCTTCAGGACACACAAAATAAAATCACAGTTATCTTTAAGAGGAGCACCACACTGCTTATCAAGTTTATAGAGAGCTCATGACGAACCTGGTAACTGAAAACATTCACTAGTAGGGCCAGCGCTGTGGCACAGTGGGTTAAAGCCCTGGTCTGCAATGCAGGCATCCCATGAGTGCCGGTGCGAGTCCCAGCTGCTCCACTTCCGATCCAGCTCCCTACTAATGTGCCTGGGAAAACAGTGGGGGGTCGCCCCAGTGCTTGGGCCCCTGTACCCATGTGGGAGACACGAAGAAGCTCCTGGCTTTGGATTGGCTCAGCTTCAGTCACTGCAGCCATTTGGAGAGTGAACCCGAACCAGTGGATGGAAGACATCTTCCTCTCCCTTCCTCTCTGTAATTCTTTCAAATAAATAAATCTTTTATTTTTGAAGATTTATTGATTTATTTTGAAAGAGTTACCATAGAGAGAGGAAAGGCAGAGACAGAGAGAGGTCTTCCATCCGCTGGTTCACTCCCCAGTTGGCTGCATTGTGGCCAGAGCTGCGTTGAACCGAAGCCAAGAGCTTCTTCTGGGTCTCCCACGCGGGTGCAGGGGCCCAAGGACTTGGGCCATCTTCCACTGTTTTCCCAGGCCATAGCAGAGAGCTGGATCAGAAGAGGAGCAGCTGGGACTAGAACGGACACCCACATGGGATGCCAGTACTGCAAGTGGTGGCTTCACCCACTACGCCACAGCACCAGACCCAATAAGATAAATCTTTTAAAAAAAATTTCATTAGCTTTATGAACAGTAAGCACTTGTCACGTCCACTGTGGTGGGAAGGATCCGAATCCTCGTGGACTGTAGTTTGTATGTTTATTTTGTTCACCCAGAGGACATCCCACGCCAGGGATGAGGACCTGGCCAGGAGAGGCCGTGCGCGGCCCCTGCTCACCTGCTGGACCTCGTTGAGAATAGAGTACGCGGCCTGGATCTGCCTTTTGCTCAGCTTCCCCAGAGGCATCTTCTGAAGGTCAATCTGAGGAGACAAGGGCGTTCCCCTTTGAAGCAAGGCACAGCACACAGGAGAGTGGCACTGAGTGCCCTCGCTTTAGGCCCCCAGGAGAAGCAGTCAGGAGCCTGCCGGACCTTCTCAAGGAGACTCATGACCCAACTCCAGTGTGCAGTCCATCCCCACCCACACGGGGCTGGGAGTCACTGGGAAAGAAGAGTCTTGCTCACCTCACTTACGGGCGGGACAAGCCAACCCCAGCTCCCCCACCCCTCTGCTCAAGCAGTCCTGTACTTCCGGAACAGGAGACAGCACAATTCCCACCCAACTCCAAGGTGAAATAGGGAACGCTGGTTATGGCTCTCCATCTCAGGCCCTGGCCAGGTGGCCTTTCCTGGAGTCCCAGAGTCAAGGAGGTACCACCTCCCCAACAGATTCCCGGCCGGAAAACAAGAACCAAGAATTTCTAAATGGTGGAAGTGATTTCCAAAGGGAACACACTCTTGAACTTATTTATGTTCCAATCAATGCCATCCCTTCCTGATGAGTTGAAAGGTTAAAAGAACTTCTGTTTCAACAATACCACTGCTGCCCACAGTACCTTGGGAACCATGGCGAGAGGCCATGAGCTCTAATGGGAAGAGCAGATGTGCAGCCAGAAGGCCTCATCACCAGCTGGCCAGCGAGGCGGTCACCTGCTGCCTTGTGTTCCACTTCTAAGACTGGGCCACCTTGCTCAAAAGGCACCGGCTCTCCTCTGCGAGCCGAGGCTGCCTGTGTGGCTTGCTCGGCCCCCGGTAATTCCTCTGTGCACGACTGACCCCACACTCTACCCTGAGACATTTGTCCCTGAGGACTTTCCCCACAGAACCTTCTGAGTTCTCCGGGGGCTGAGCCCACATCTTGCACACCTTTTGCCTCCTCCAGTGTCTGCAACGAGGACTAAGCCGAACAAGAATTCTGGAAACGGGACTGCTCTGGTAACTACACTGTGGGTTGTGAAAGCTGCTTGTGGCTCATCGGGCACCAACCAGGGGCCAGGAGCAACAGCTCTGAATGACAGCCACAGCCCTGGCACACAGGCTCCTCTCCACGCTCAGTACTGCAAAGTCCTCATGAGAGCTCTGATTTCTGGCAAGGGTCAACTACCTGGAGCTGTGTCTAGGGGGAAAGGGGGGTAACCCATTTGGAGCCAAGGACAAGGTACATAAAAGTGGCTTTTGTGTGGATCATCACAGGCCTGGAAGCAGTTCTGAGGAAAGGGCAGCAGTGTTCCCCATGCTGCCTAATGCTGGAAAGGACCTGGCCACCTCAGTCACCTCGTCCACTTATCCACATGGAGACCCCAATCCCACACAGGCAAGGGGCCCGCAGGCTGGGAGCAGGCAGCCTGCTTTCTACATACTTCCTATGGGTTGCCTTCCAGCCTGTGCCAACAGCAGGGCCCCTGTCCCTTTTCTCCCTGGATAAAAACCAGTTACCTGTCTGAGCCAAACACAGCATGAAAATGACATTGCACAGGAAAGGACCTGGGTCTGAGAAAAGTTGAGAACATTTATGAATCAGCAAAATCTGAGTATGGAAGGCTGGGTACGATGTGTGGGACTTCAAAATAATTCTCTCACCTACCCTCATTCTTGGTGAGCACACCCACAAGCTGCTCCAACCCAAGGACCCCTCTCGCCTCGCCCCGCCAGACAGAAGCTGGGCTAGTTCTCCATCTGAACAAACACATTGAATCCTGCTACTTTCAACTGGTTAGAGGACGTCTGGCTCAGAATCCTCTGCATTTACCAACAGCTTGGCCGCGAGCAGCACTGCTGGGCTGAGCACCTGCTAGGGAGATGCTGAGCTGGTCCTGATTGTCCCCAGGGCTGAGGAGGAAAGGCTGCCAGTGGTTTATATGACCCAGCTCCAAGGCTGCCCATTATTAGGCTCCAGACAGGAAGGACGTGGAAGTGCCAAGATGTCAACACGAAGGCAGCAATCCGATGGAGAAGGGAGGTAATGGCTAAGACTGGTGTGAGATGTTTGTCCTCTTCATTATGTTCCCAGGAGCCCAGGGCAAAGGAAGACCCAACCCACCGCAGCTGCTCAGCAGATGATGCCAGCCAGGCAGCACAACACTAAAGGCCCCTGGGGGCAGCTCTGATGCCAGGGGCAACAATTACAAGAGCCCTTTCAGACTCATCTCCCAGAGGCAGGTGGGGATGGGAAGGAGAACAGGAAAGACTTGTCCCCTGCCCACTGTCATGCTCCGGCCATTCTCTCCTGGGCAACAACCATCATCTCTACTCCATCCACTTCCAAAGTTTTTCTTAAAGCAGCCAGTGTGGGGTTGGTGTGTGGCACAGTGGTGAAGACACTGGAATCTGCGCACCCCCTAACAGAATGCCTGGGCTTAAGTTCTGGCACTGCTCCTGACTAGCTTTCTGCAAATGCACACCCTGGGAGGCGGCAGGTGACAGCTCAAGTACTTGGGTCTCTGCCACCTACACGGGAGACCTGGATGGAGTTCAGGGCTCCTGGCTTCAGCCAGGTCCAGCGCTGGCTGCTGGGTGCATCTGGGGAGTGAACCAGCAGACGTGAAGTCTGCCTTTTCCAAGCACACATTTGGTGTGGACTGTATCCTGTGAAGCAAGTGGCGCACATGCTCTGCTCCTTCTGCCAGGGCAGCTGCAGGCTTTGCTCTAAGTGGGCAAAGTCCTGGACTCCCTGTGACCACTACAGTTGGCTGGTTCACCCATCCACCATCAGCAACAAGAAGGGAACCAGGGGACACACTCTATAATACACAGCTCCCAACAAGTCAAATGACCCCTAACGAGAGAGCGAGTACCACAGGCCTCAGCAGTCTTGGGCCCAAAGACTAAAGCACAGGTACAAGAAGCTGGCATCGAAGCTTTCTGTGACTAAGAGAGAAACGAGAAAACAAGAACTGCCAGAGCGCTCTGCACCGACGCAGTCTGATCCTTGGCCAATGCCCGCCAATAACCAAGTCACCCACCTCATACTCCACCATGGCTTTCTTCATACTTTCCACGTCAAAGATCATCTTAATAAGTTCCTGAACGGGCTTGGGGAGCTTCGACTTGGTGCCAGGGCTCACCGTCAGCTTCTTCACCGCCTCTTCATCCTTCAGCGAAAGCAAAAAGGAAACCAGGAGACCCAAATCAACAACCCAGGAACAGTGGCAGTGACGCTGGGGACCTGGGCTGCTGGTGGAGTGCCACCAGCAATAAAGCTGAATGCCAGCCACAAAGGTTTGGGTAACAGTGGTCAGAAGCATGAGTGCATGACTCTGCTCATGGGCCAGACAATTCCAGGGCATTGCCAAGTTCTCCTGCCGGCCCCAGATTCCTATTCCAGCTGCCAAGTAGCATTTGCATGGGCTGCCCAACGCTGGTACCCTGCCAGGGAACCCACCCAGGGCCCACTCACAGTCAACAGGGAAGTGTTACACAGCTGTGAAGGTGAACCTTGGACAATGGGCACTGAGATGGGAAGAAAAACTCTTTCTTTCTCTTATACTTCCTCACCAGGGCAGTTACAAGACTCAAGTATATACAGCCTTCTTATAGTCACTAAGAATCAAGCAATCACTTCCACTTCTTGCCAGCCAGATAGCTGAAGCGCATCCAGGCATTAACTTCCCTCCTTCCCTGCTCACGTCTGCTCCCTTGGATCACACTACCTCGTGAGCTCCCAGCCCATGAGACTTCACCTCTGCCATCTGAAGACCCCAGGCTGCCAAGAGTACACTGTCCACAAACTACCTTACCTCTTCCTATTTTTAGACTTGAACCCTATGAGGGCAGGGGCTGTGTGCTGTCAATCACACTGTGCCTAGCAACTAATAAAGTATCTGTTGTTTGGCGGACAGAAGGTAACCGGCACTAAGCTTTGAACCGCGCATCTGCCTGGTGTAACCAGGATGCAGAGTTCATCGGCACTGTGTTAGCGCTCACGGTTGCCGGGCTCGCCTTCAGAGTGTCTAATGTAATACAGAGCCTTAAACACACTCTTCGATTCTCGTAGTGTAACTTCACAGAGGGCAAACTATCAATGTGTTAGCCCAACTGAAGTGCACATGCCTGATGACCTAGTAACTCTACTGAAGGGAACAATCATAGAGGCACACAAATACATGCACACCATTCTAGCAAATACCAGCAAACAATCTAAATGTCTCAAAGGAAGAGGGAGGGATTGCTCTAATCAGTTATAGATTCTGGCCCACTCACAGGCTGGAATTCTACACAGCCTTTAAAAAAGATGTTCTGGACTGGTTTAATTTAACGGCCATATGTGGTTCCTAAGGTTTTGAAATATGGCCAGTTCAAATTAAAATGTGCAAAAGCACACACACCAGATTTCAAAGACTTGACACAGAAAGGAAAAGGAAATTTCCTCATCAATAACTGTTGGTATTGATTGCAGGTTGACATTACGATATTTGGAACACACAAATTTATTTAATTATTTTCTTTCTGCTTTTTAAAATGTAGCTACTGAAAACCCCGAAACTGAGGTGGTTTGCGTTCTATTTCTTCTGGTCAGCACTGCTCCAGCTATATTAGGGTAAAAGTGAGTGGCAACAGAGTATAGAAGGCAGGATTCCAAAGACTGAGACAGACATATACTATGACTTCAACTGTAGTGAATCATGGGTGGTTTCCATTTTTTGTGCCTTCGTATTTCTCTTCAAAATTTTCTAACTCAGTAGGTGCGCTTAGACCAAATCCATCTATCTACAAGTCCAAAGTTTCAACCTCAATAATTATGCAAGAGCTAAATTCTATTTTTTTAAAGATTTATTTATTTGAAAGTCAGAGTTACACAGAGAGAGAGAGAGAGAGAAAGAGAAGTCTTCCATCCACTGGTTCACTCCCCAAATGACCACGATCGCCAGAGCTGAGCTGACCTGAAGCCAGGAGCCAGGAGCCAAGAGCTTCTTTCAGGTCTCCCACATGGGTGCAGGGGCCCAAGGAATTGTATTGCTTTCCCAGGCCATAGCAGAGCGCTGGATCACAGGTGGAACAGTCAGGTCTCAAACTGTCACCTATATGGGATGCTGGTACTACAGGCGGTGGCTTAACCCAGTATGCCACAGCGCTGGCCCCTAAATTCTATTTTAATACAGAGAGCTCATGACACCCTCTGGGCACTAAAGACCACCCCTCCTGCTTTGAGAACTGCCAGGTGGGGCTGGTGTTGCGCCATAGTGGGTAAAGCCACTGCCCGAGATGCCAAAATCAAGTATTGTTGTCAGTTCGAGTCCCGACTGCTCCACTTCTGATCCAGCTCCCTGCTGCTGATGAAAGACGACCCAAATGTTTGGCCCCCTGCCACCCACAAGGGAGACCCAGATCAAGCTCCTAGCTTCGGACTGGCCCAGCCCTGACCGTGGCAGCCATCTGCAGAGTGGACCAGTGGCTGGAAGATCTGTCTGTCTCTCCCTCTCTGTAACTGCCTTTCAAAAAAAGAATTGCCAGGTCCCTAAAACACTGGAATTAAAACCTGTACCTAAACATTCTTTTATTAAATAAATGGTACTCCTCTCCCTAATTAAAAAAAAAAAAAAAAAAGATAGGCTCATTTTTAAAAAAGTACATTATTTTGCCAAAAGGTAAAAACAAACCTAGATGAAAATTCAAGAAATAACCGAATGCTCTTTGGTAATGTACTTGTCTATAGAAAGAATACCAAATTGTGGCTATAGACATTATTAGCAGAGCCTGTCAAGTTATTCTAGTTCGAGGCTGAAGTATGATGAATGAAAAGCCTTATTTGGAACTCATGTACTACCCTCTGCTGTGCTTCAGGAGCAACTTCAAAGACTGTTCTCTGACAGTCTCAAAGTGTCACTACTGTTCTCAACTAAGCTCCTTCTCAGACTTCACAGTGTAGATTTTCATAAATGCTGTTTCTGCATCTATTGAGATAATCATGTCTTTTTGTCCTTAATTTTACTCATATGGTGTATTACATTGACTTTTTTTTTTTTTTTTTAACTTTTTGACAGGCAGAGTGGACAGTGAGAGAGTGAGAGAGAGAGAGAGACAGAGAGAAAGGTCTTCCTTTTGCCGTTGGTTCACCCTCCAATGGCCGCCGAGGCTGGCGCACCATGCTGTTCCGAAGGCAGGAGCCAGGTGCTTATCCTGGTCTCCTATGGGGTGCAGGACCCAAGCACTTGGGCCATCCTCCACTGCACTCCCTGGCCACAGCAGAGAGCTGGCCTGGAAGAGGGGCAACCGGGACAGAATCCGGCGCCCCGACTGGGACTAGAACCCAGTGTGCCAGCGCCGCTAGGCGGAGGATTAGCCTGTTGAGCCACAGTGCTGGCCTACATTGACTTTTAAAAGTTGAACCAACCTTGCATTCCTGGGATAAATTCCACTTGGGCATGGTATGTAAATCCTTATATACTATATACTGCTGGCCTATGTTAGTTTGATGTGGAGGACTTTACATGTACATTCACATGATATTGCTCTGTAGTTCTCTTGTGATGTCTTTGGTACCTCAAACAATGAGTTGAGAAGGGTTTCTTTCAATTTTGGGGGGAGAACTGGCATCGATTGTTGCAAGAAAGCTCAGTGGCATTCACCAGTGATGCCATCTGATCTGTGGTGTGTACTTCAAGGAACAACACGTCCCTTCCTTTCACGAAAGTATGTGGTGCAAATGCTTACCTGGCCATAGTCAATTTCCAGAGGATAGAACTTTTTGGGATACTTTGTAAAGTTTTTGGAGTGCCAGGCGTTCCCAGTCTTTTCTTCATATAATTTCATAAAGTGCTCAATGGCATCCTCCTTGGATGGCATCTGCTCCAGTTTGTTACTACCGATCACGGTGCCCACGCGACCCCACGACCTGAATATCCAGTACCTACGGGGTTGGGGAGAAGAGAGACAGCTGGTCACATTTCAGAATGAGTGTCCCTTCCCTGCCATTTTGCTCAGGGGAGGAACATCAAATACCTCCAAATAATGGTGGCTGACAAAGAACAAAAAGGACTGCTACTACAATAAAGGGATTTTATTTTGCATTACATGGAAAGCTTTAAGTTTAAAATAATTAAAGAATGCCCTTTCACATCATATTGCCAAATAAACTGTACAAAAGCCCAAGAACAGGATACAAGCAGATCTGGCAACCAAGCTGGAGGGATGAATTAACAGGCCCTGCAGAAAAACTCCTTGTTTCCTCCAACAGAAACACAGCAACTACACTGGCAGTCATGTGTTTAGGGTGAGACAGCAACTGAAGATGCACTCTCACAATAACACAGACCTTCTGCCGCAGCCAGAGGCTGCCGTGGTGAAATGAAGTGGGGGCAATGGCAGGTCAGTGGAGGCCCAGGCTATCATTTTCCATTTCCATCTCAACCCAGGGCGCACATCACACATTAACCCAGGCACGTGCTGCTTAGCCTTAGGTGAGCTCATCTTCCTTATGCAAAACAATTTTCTTACAATAGAGACATAAAACAAATCCATATACAAGATTTGCAAGCACTTTACAGATAAAAGTAAAGGCTCTAGAGAAAACTTGGGACTTCTTTGTGTGTTTTCTGGACTACTATCCAGGAGTGTGTAAATTCATCCTTTGTTGTTTTTTTTTCTGTAGCAATGTTTGGGAAGAACTGCCGTAACTAATGCTGACCCTAGCAGCCCACAGGACCCTTTCACTCTAAAAACTGCAGCTAAGCTGCTGCTTAAGACGCCAGTGTCCCACATGGTGGTGGTGGAGTGCCCGGGTTGCACATCACCTCTGGCTCCTGACTCCAGCTTCCTGCTAACACAGACCCCAGGAGGCAGCAGTGATGGCTCAAGTAGTGAGGTTCCCACCACCCATGTGGGAGACCTGGGCAGTGTTCCTCGCTCCTGGCTTTGGACCTCCTGGCTGCTGTGGGCATTTGGGGAGTGAACCAGCAGAGGGGAGATATCCTTCTCTCTAAAATATGTAAACAAAAATTAAAAGAAACAAAATTGAAGAACCTCTAAATAACCAGAAAAGGCACACACCCGTCACCACTAGAATTTAGTAAGCGTTCCTACACAAGTCTTCCCTTTACACATAGACCCTGTTTTCTGCTGGCTGAAGCGAGGCACCTTCTTCCCCCCTCACGAAAGGCTGCAGGCTGCAAGCTACATCATTGCTCTTTGTGGTGAGATCTTGTGCCCCACTTCAGGAGCAACCTGGGTTTCCCAAGGCTCAGTCCCAGAACTCACCTGCTTTCCTTGTCATCCTCGAGCAGCTGCAGCTTGTAATAGGAGTTGGTTCCCTTAACGATGTCCACCAGGCCAAGGGTGGCGCTGAACACCTTCCCGCCTTTCTCCAGGACGTGTGCCGAGTGCTCCAGACCTGCCCCGGGGGAAAGCTCCTACAGTTTTCTCTTGTCCTCTCGTCCCTGGGGGCCAGTGCTCTCAGGGAGAGGGGGTCTGCAGGTCTGCAGAGGGGTTTACGCCTGCTTGGACACATGAACACCATCTTTGCCAGGTGCCTCAAGAGACACTCGTGTCCTCAGGTCCGAGGCCCCACCTCCCCTCTGCTCACATCCCTGTCTGCTTACCAGAATCAGGATCGACGGCTGCGCCTCCTTTGAGAGTTAATTTCATCCTCTTTTCAGATTTGTTGATACCTTGGATTGGGACACAGAAATGTAAAGATTTCTAAAGGCAGAAGACAACTGAGTAGTTTTCATGCACACTGCCTGTCAGCAAGGCATTAATGTACTGCCTCCCACCACCTCGAAGCCTGCGGCCCTGTGCCCAGTGAGAACTGATTTTAGAAAGCAGTGCAGGAAACACAGGGAGGCTCCATGCAAGCCAACCCAGCTGGCCTGGGATAGGCCCCTGAACTGGGGCAGGGCAGGGCAGGGCAGGGCAGGGCAGGGCTGCAGACTCTCCTGGCTCCCGGCCCAGAAAGGGGCAGCTGGAGGCCCTCACCTTCCTCGACTGGTCCCTTGCTCTTCTTGGCGACAGCAGCCCCTGACTTTGGTTTTGGGGCCACTGCTTCAACAGGCTCTGCCTTCACCTCGGCCCCCCAAGGGGATAAGATGTGCGCTGAGAGCAACTCCTGCAGGCTCTTGGTGGAGCTGGAGACATCCTGGAGGAAGTCCTCAGCCACCACGCGGACATTGGCTTCTTTGACTTCCTCCATTTTCTTATTCATCTTTTCCACTTCCTCTGTACAAATTGAAAGGGGGGTGAGTGTGTGTGTGCACGCAAAACTACACAGAAAGTTTAAAACTTCAAACAGGGGTAAACTCCCAGGCACTTGCAAGCCCTCATCATTCACTGTCCCCCTTCCCCCCGACATCTATGAGCCAGGGCACCTGTCTCCAAAAAGGCCTATGGAACGAGAGATAGACTGGCAATCACTCCAGAGGGAAAACGACCCTGACATGAAACACCGATGTGAATGCTGAGCACTGTTTCCCTGGCCCTGGGGACCAGCAGTGGGCACCTGCACAGGTGGCGACAGAGCAACCCTGTGCCTTCCAAACACACTGAGCCACCAACTCTTGCTGTGGCAGCACGCGGAACACTGGCTTCCCTTCACAAGGGGCCTGACCCATGGTGAGACGCATCTTTCCTCCATGAACACCCCTCACGATTCCAAGGCACAGCCGTGCTGTCCCCATCCCTGCCTGACAAGGAAGATGAGACTCACTCTGGGTGCTGATGCACAGCGAGGCCTTGCTGGCTGTCCCCGTCACCTTCCCCCCGAGTTTCTCGACGGCGGCCTTCACTTCGTCCTTGTTCCGGGACAGTTTCCCAAGGGTCAGGATCTTCATGTTGGACAGTGGCTTATCTGGGGAGGGAGATGAGCATCATGAAGCACGGTCAACCCTGGTACTGCTCCCCAGGATGTGGTGGAGGAGGAGCAGGAACATCAAGCAGCGAGCTCCCAGGACAAAGCCAGGGCAGACTGCAGTGTCCCTGATGGCCCCGGCACCCCTCTTCCGCCTGCTTCTCCTTCAGGATAAGGCTGTGAACATAGAGGCAAAGGACAAGCAGGGAAGCAGAGCACAGAATAGCCCCCTGCTGCCCGAGAACCTACACATGACCCTTGACACAGGCAGGACCGGGCAAGGGCGCACTATGAGAGGCCATTCTATGAATAGGGCAGCTGCGGGCTGCCCTGGGTCTGCTCCACAGTCTCGGAAGGCTGCATCTGGGGCCCCAGGACCAGGAGGCTGCAGCGGGAGGGAGAGAAGGGCAGGTCACATGAACTTCCAAACCCTTTTGCTCTCCTCCTCCCACTTCACGTCTCCAAACAAAACTGCAGTTCTTATTAAAGAACCCCACTTAAAAAACCAGATTTGTCCAGGCCAGCCATTCTCGGCTAGGACAGCTGCACTGAGCTGACTGGTTCCAGGCAAAAAGCAGCAGCCTTGCATTTGCAGTGCCCAGCGCCGGCCCAGGCTGGAAACTGCCTGCTCTGAATAACGCAGCGCTGCTGACATTTCCAGACCTGGAAGAGCTGCAGGGAGAAGTCCCACCTGCGCATTCTGGGAAGGCCGAGTCATTTAAGGGGAAACTGGCCAAGTCTCCAGAGAACAAAATCAGTGGCTTGGGTGTGAACTGGCAAGTGAGAGGAAAGCTGAGGAGGGACACCTGCATTTGGATCCAGGGCAACCATGCATGTGCACTGCAGTGACCACAGGTCCTCTCCAGGGGGCAGGAAGGAGGCCTCTAAGGGGTTCATGCTCAGGGACAGAACCTTGTCCTCCACCCACCAAACTGTGGCCTTCACCTTACACTGTCCACGTGTCTCCAAGTAAAGGAGCAGCAGGTCTCTTCTGCCCGAACACTTGCTGATCGGCTTGTGCTTCCTGCTTAGGGCACTCCTCCCCGGCCCTAGCCAGTGAATTCTGTCTCTGCACGTAACAGACCCAAGCGTCTCACCAGACACACCTGGTGGGGGCAGAGCGGTTGAGCCTCGGGAAAGCAGGAGCCCTGCAAGGAGGCTCTGTGTGGTCAGGCAGGACATCCTGATCGCCACTCCAGGTAAGGCTGCTGACTGGTCTGTCCTAAGAAGCCCTGCCTAGCTTCCAGAATAAGAAAGCATTTGTCCTTAATGCCTGCTCCCTGGGTTCCGCCCTCTAGAGGCTTCAGGGCAAGGGAAGAGCCCCAACCCAGGCAGGGCGGGGCTTCCCAGAGGACAGGCAGAGAGCCCAGGCGGCTGCTGTCAGGTCACTGCAGAATCAGGGCTCAGAGGTCAGGGTGCCCAGCCCCTGGAGCTGTACCTGCTGGAGCGGAGGGAGTCACAGAAGCGGGGGCCGAGGCTGTGGAGGGAGGGGGTGCCGCTGCTGCCGGGGCGCTGCTCTCTGGGGGGAATATGCGGTCCTGCTTTTTGATCTTCAATTTCTTGAGGTAAGAGATTTCCCGGAATTCCTGAAGAATTTAAGTTTTAGTTTTTAAGAAACTAGTTCCCTCTAGAAACGACCACCTAACCGGCCAAGAGAGATCTGGCTTGTGCAAATTCAAAGATCTCTTTTTTCAATAAAGAATATAAAATAGGAAAATGGGAGGCTTCTAGGATGAAGGATGGCAATTCTGCCACCATGGTACTTATGGCCAGTATTTCCATTTTATGATCAAATTGGCACTGCAGCTGTGTTTAAAGGAGAATCTTTTCCTTTAAGAAAATGAAAAACAAACAAAATGATAGTTGATGATCTGGTCGGGGAACCACTGCTGGAACCTACAACCACCTCCCCGGCCCCACTCATTTATTTTTTCTATGAGAGGGAGGGGAGTCTCCTATTTGGTGGTTCAATACCCAACTGTCCGCAACAGCTGAAGCTAGGCCAGGCCACCGGCAGGAACTGGGAACTCTGTGTTGGGCTCCCACACAGATGTATGGACCCAGCCACTTGAGGCCTTACCTACTGTTTCCTAGGGTGTGCACAGGCAGGCATGAAGCTCAAACCCAGGCACTGACATGGGATGCAGGGTCTCAAGCAGCGACTTAATTGCTGCCCCCACCCCATCCCTGAATCATTCTCAAGAATGAACAGGCCTTCCTGGGGCCTCACGTGCCCAATCTATGACCGGAAGGGCCCCAGGACCACACACACCATTACCCCTAAGTCAGGGTAACTCTTTTCCTTTTTTTACTGAACTTACAACAAAATCCCTACATCAAATGGCACAGTTCATTCTCTGTCCCAGGAGATTTACAAAGGGACTTATTCTAGATGGTCACTCAATCAATGTCAAATGCACAAAGCTCTGGGAAAGACCACAGTTCCTATGCTCCTAAGACTTCATCCAGTCAATACACAGGACTTTCCGACGATGCCACAGTCAATGAACGCCAGTTGGACAAAAGGCTAACAAAGAGCCCCCAACAGACACTGACCACCTAATACTGCCACACATCCCAGGCAGCTCCAGAAGATGGTTTCTGCCCTTGAGGAGGCTCAGTCTTGACCACGTCAGATATACAATGGTGAGCCAAGTTCTAAACTGGAGGTGAGCTAAGATGACAGGAAAGTGGGAATGCTGGGAGGGCACTCACAGGCCAGTGACCTGCTCAGTCCATTAGGAGCTGGAAAAGCAGGCAAGTGTCTGCTCACTACAGGAACCCAGATGGCCTATGGGGAACCCTAGGCGCTGTCCATGGCTGGGAGTGTAAAGAGCCAAGGAGCATGGTGGGGAGAGCGAAAAGGGAGGAAAAGGAAGAGGCAGCAGAGGCTGCAGAAAGCCCAGAGTCAGATCAAGGAGGTCGTGATTCTGTCACCACAGGGACACGTGCTGGGGCAACAACCACCGCGTGGGGTCTGGGCCGTGAATGCACACAGGCAGCAAGCGCCGGCAGGCTGCAGAGGGGTCGTGCACCCGCACACACTCTCGGATGTGCTACAGTTGGCGCATGGGCTATCAGCAGTCCACGCTGCTAACTGTCATCTGATTTGCTCCTTGAGAGATAGTAAAAGGATACAAACACCACACAATGGTCTGTAAGCTGCTGAAGGAAGGGAGGTGACAAGGTCAGACCTGCTCTAGCAGGGACACCCGAGTGCCGAGGGGACTGGCCCAAGCGTCCTCCCCGCCTGGGAACACAGCAGGCACAGGGAGCAAAGGGAGAACCGGGGCCTTGCCCCAGCTCCTGCCAGCCTGAGGGCACAGGGCAGGAGCTTATCCAGCTGCCAACTCTCCAACTGAGGGGTCTGTGCCCGCTAAATTCCACATGTGGGTCCCTCGTATAGAGGGCACTCAGTACCTAGTGATACATGAACTCTGGCCCTAACTCTCCCTCCGGCACTAAGGCAAGGAAATGCTTGTCATAAAAGCAGGAATTACTACTATCTGTTCACCATATGTCCCTCACAGTAACCAGTGCACACTGGGCCTCAATAAATCAAGTAATTCATGGTCCTCACGAGCAACTGGACAAACCTTGACTCCACACTTCAGAGACGCTTTGTTTCCGTATTTGTACAGTCTGCAAACATATGGAACCCATAAAATTTTATGTTCTGATCATGAGAATGGCCCAGTTGTGACGAAGTCTGACACTGTAGCCTTGGTGACAAGCCCCGCCAACAGATCCCAGAACCACCCCTCCCTGCAACCGACCCCTTACCTTTGGGGTCACCCATTCCTTCCGGTTGGGTGTCTGTGTCTTGACCATACACTTGGTCCAGGCAGTGACGTCCCCGGTGCAGTAGTAAGCATCGCTCTTGAAGACAAGCTGGCCCGAGCACTCCTCGCAGGGAAGGAGGGCACCGAACACCATGCCATCAGCTACCCGGTCCAAGATCTGAAGCCAGCAATGAAATGGTCAGAGGGCAAAGGAGGCACTCCAGGGAAGACGCTGTGCAATGTGGCATGGAGAACTTGCACAGACCTCCTTCACTGCAACAGAGGCTTGCCTGGGGCTCTTGAACTTGCCCCCTGGGCAACTGGTTTGCTAGGGGGCTTGGGTTCTTGGGTTTTCAGAGACCCATCTCTAAGTGAAGTGTTCCTTCACCTTCCCCACCCCTCAGAGATTGGGAAATACAGGGAGAGCCCAGAGCATGCCCTGGTCCCGCACAAGGTACCAAGGCAACCTCAACTCCAGAGGAGGAGGGCAGGGAAGAAGCAGCTGGGGAAATGCTGGAACACTGGCATGCCACCTTGCAGAAGGGTCTCTTTCCCTCCACAAGCCTTGCAGCCCCAGGGAGTTTGGGCAGAAGGCAGCTGAGAGTGCTACTCAGGCCAAAGTATGTGGTATGAACATTCAAGGCAAACATGGCCCACTCTAGCCCCCAGCAGAATTCCATAGCAAGTGTCAACATGTAGAAATGTCTGGTAGGGCCTGTCCCAACTGCCCCTGGGGAAATGGTGACCACAATGGCAGTGATGACTGTGCAACATGACTACCGAGGTTATACTCCTCGCAGCTAATACCAGCAGGTGTTCAAACGGAGGGCCTCGCATATTCCATTAGGACAGTCGGCCTCATAGGTGTGTCCCGCTCTAACACTAAGGCCGCTCACCGCCGACTCCCCGGAAGGCACTTGCTGCTTGTTGAAGATGAGCAGCTCTTTCAGGTCATTGGTCGAACACACTTTCTTTAGTTCATCCTTGATGTTCCAGATCAGGTCGTTCTGGGCCTAGGGACAAGACCCAGCGGCTGAGTGAGAGGCCTCTCTTTTCAACTGAAGGAAGAGTATACCTCTGGACATGCCTGGTCCCAAGCACACACCAGAGGATTAGCTGAACTGACTCTCCCGAAAAGATGGTCTGAGCAGTAGATTTTAAGTCCTTGCCATGCTCCAGCAGGTCTCAAATTAAATATGAAGCATGGGCTCTCAAAGAGCTATGCAAGGTGGGGAAGAAACCAATTAACAAGTGTGGGGAAGGACGCAACAGTCACTAAAGCCCCTGGAATGCATCCCTCAGAAACCAAGCCCACAAGACACACAGGGGCCTGTAAGTGCTAAGTTGGGCCCAGGGCCCACATGTGTCGGCCACCAATATCCAGAGGCCAAAGGAGGTAGGGTGTGCCTGTTCTCCGTCAATCTTTTCTTATGTGAAAGGCAGAGACAGACAGACACACACACACACACACAGGATATCTACAGAGATTTCCATTAGCTGGTTTATTTCCCAAATGCCACCACCAGCTGGGACTGGGTCACACCAAAATAAGAGTCTGGAAGACTCCATCTGGGTCTCTCACATGGCTGGAAGGAACCCAAGTATGTGAGCCTAACCTGCTGCCTCCCAGGTCATTAGCAGGAAGCTGGAACTGGGAGCAGAGCCAGGACTTGAACCCAGATACTCCAATATGGCATGTGGGTAGCCCAGGTGGTGTCTTAACTGCTGTACCAAATGTCTGCCCCTCTACCAATCTGAGAGTAGGAATGATTCTGAACACTAATTTCTTAATAGCACATCAATTCAATACCAAGCAGGGACACATTTAAGTTCTCCTGAAAAAGGACTTTTAAGTTTTTAATGTCTATGAAGGGCCTGCTCTTTGTTGTGTACTTTGATAAGTCACCTCACTTACTCTCACAAGTGCCTGGCTGGGAAGAGCATAGGCCTCCCCATCTTAGAGTGGAGGCCAGGGCGTCTCCTCTCTCTGCAGGACCACGGCAAGTTACTCACCCTCTTGGCCTCAGACTCCCTCCATATGAAAAATAGACGAAGATGCCAACCCTATGATACACACAGGCTCACTATCAGCACCAAATGAACACTGACTCAAAGCTGCAGTCACACACATTTGCGCCTATTTCCCAGCTCTACTGTTAGGGACTCAACAATCTCCCCTGCGCTCCTCCTCCTCCCTCAGCACATGGTGGGACAACCTGCAGTTCCAGGAAGTCCTGGGTACAAGGTCAAATGCAAGTGGAGTAACTCCTGAACCTCCAACACCAGATGAGCCAGCAGAAACAGAGGCGCAAGCATGGGGAAACACTTTGAGTTTCTTTCTTTCCATCTCTGACAACATCAGGGAGAGAGCACAGGGACTGAAGTGCAAATGCACTATGGGCTGTGGCTCTACTGCAGCCAGATTTGATGCAGAGCAGACATTTTTATTCCCCATAACACAATCCACCAAATCTGTGATTCTTTTTTAAGAATCATGTGCTAATTTCTATACCACAAGCAAAACCTGAGTACTCATACCAGAGACCCAAGCACATGGCTCATGGAAAGCATGGTCCTCAGAGACTGACTTCTGACTGTTTGCCCCTACTTTCTCCAACACCCAGCATTTTCTAGATAATTTTCACACTGCTTCAACACCTGCAGCATAATCAATACCATGATGACTCTCCCTGGTCAATGGTCATCGACTGAACAGTCTTCTCCCCTGTTACCATAATCCCTTTTACTTTTAAACACGAGATCTTCATTGTAAAAACATGGGAAATCTACCTCTTCAAGCAATCTGTCTATGCTAAGAACCTCTGGCTTCCTTGAATTCAACTTTTGGCCTCCAGCGTATGCAAGAGACCCCGGCAGGTGCTGCCATATCCACCATCCTGAGGTGACGAAGAGGAGCAGGGACAGGGTGCCAGTGCCTGCCTGGGCCTGGCTATAGCTCTGGCGCCCATAGCCCAATGCATATTCTCTTCCGAGTAAACAGTGTTTCTTGGGAGGAGGGAAGCAAGACAAGCTGGGGCAAAGTCAGGCTATCTGGTGACAGCTGTGATCTTGGGAGGTCCTAGTGAGTGGGACACACTTCCCTGAATTTTCTTGCTAGAAGTTACAGAACTGAGACCACAGAACTTACCTTGAGGGCCTTTTCAAGCTTACTCTCCTTGTCTTTTTCTTTTTTAGATTTTTTCTTGGCCACTTCATCCATTCCGTCCACCTCATCTCCTTTCCTTTTTCTGAAAGAGACATGGGATGTAAGACAAACACCCAGGGCCGGAACAACTCAGGCACCCAACGTCTAAGCAGGATGGAGTATTTTAAGACCTGTTGGGCCCTGCTCACTCTCACCAGTGCCCTCACCCCACAGGCATCCTGCTTGGTGCTCTTATGAGCTCACTGTCTCCTTGGGCAGCACCTGCAACCACCAAGGCAGGAGACTTTATGTATCTCAGAAGAAAATCTACCAGCTGAGCAGGGGGGCTGTGGGTTGCTCCAGGGCCTTGGAACAAGATCCAAGGCTCAAGACCCATCGATGTCAAAAACCCCATATTGTTTCTTGGCTGGAACAAAGCAGGAGGTGAGCGCACTCCAGCACCAGAACTGAGCCTTCCGAGCTCAAAACACAGGGCTGGCCCCAAGGCCAAGAAGCTGTTCTCAGAGGCTGGGCCACACTGCCCAGAAGCAGAAGCAGTTGAAGTCGGAGCCTTGCTAACTAGCCATTCTGCCCAGCAGTTAAGACACAGCCTCAGCTGGCATGCAGGCCTGGGTTCACCTCACACACAAAGTAAGGAAAAGGCTGCCACTGACTTTTGAGGATCGTGGTGATGGGCAAATGCAACAGCCCAAGCATAGCACCCATCAGACGTGCTCAGCACACTCTGGTCACTATGGCAGGAGAGTGGCTCATGAACTGTGGCACACATCATGTGCTGCAATGCCCCAGGGACTTTCCATTTTCTCACTCATCCCACTGTCACTTCAACGATCTGTGCTGTGAATTGAAAAGACATTATGAAGGCTGCTCCATGACGGTGGCAGCACGGGGCACACGACCCTGCCACACTGCCTGCAGTGTGCTTGTTCACAAGCACCTCTAGGTCAGGGCCGAGGAGTCCGCACAGGGTCGACGGGAAGGACTAGGCAGTGATCACAGACTCAAGACCCTCACTGATGATCCTTCCCGTCCTAAATGAAAACACCACAAGAGATCTGCACCATCCCCAACTCCAAGCCAGGAACTTATTACCCATGACCCACTCTGCATTTAAAAATGGCCGTGACTTTCCCAGCACCTTTCCTAGAGACCAACACACAGGAACACAATTCACACGCACTCCTGTGAAGGTGAGTCTTGAGTGGGTTGGAGGAAATGCGGTAGCTGCCCCAGGCAAGGGGAAAACTCAGACTGGGAAGCAGACCTTCGAGGGGAGTGGGCTCTTGGCAGGGGCTACAGCTATAGGAATAGGCACTGGATGCTCCCTGCAGTCCTCCTCTACCCTGCCCTCTACTCCCACAGCTCTGCTCTCACGGCCCTCAGCCTGCCTCTCCCTGGCTTTCTGACGGTCAGCAAAGGGACGCAGGAGAGCTGTGAAACCTGGAGGGCTCTTGGGGCCCCTAAGGCCCCTCACCAACCCCCAGAGACCCTGGCCCCCTGTGCTCTACCTACCCTTCACTCTTGACCCCCGGGAGCTGCTTCTTCAGGGCCTCTTTATCCTCTGCAGAGAGAAGGCTGAAGCCCTTGAGCTGACTTGCACTGTACTCAGGCCGGAAACCCAGCTCCTCCCTGTTCTTGACAAAGCAGTTCGGGTGGTACCAGCGGTCGATCATGCCCAGCTGTGGCTTCTCTGGGTCCAGCATCTTCTTGGAAAGGCGCACCTGACCCTAAGGGGAAAAGCACGTGTAGTTTCTAGGGAATGACATGGCAGGAGGGTAAACATCAGGGGCCAGGCTCTGCACCAGCCAGTGAGGGGTCGTGGTCCAAGCCAAGGCTCTGCCAGCAACTCAAAGGCCATGGCAGGTCATGGCTCTCCTGTGCCCCCCAGGACTGTGTGCCACTCTCAAGCCTCAGCACCTACATCTTTAATAGGGGCAATTCCAAATGGCTGGCTATCAGCCTACCTGCCTGGACACAGGAGGAACTTCCCTGACCTGGGGCAGGCAGAGGAAAACCTGATGCGGTACACTGGGCAGAGCCAGGGCCTCACACAACACCTGGGCTGGCCCCCAATGCCACGTAACTGTTCCAGGAGGGATTTTTTTTTTTTGCTCATTCCCACTTTCTCATGGACAATTTGGACTATACACATAGGAAGCCCCCCTATGACTGAGTAATAAATCCATAGGCAAGAACCTAGTCCTGCAATGATCAGGCCTGGGGTTCCTGGAAGTGTCTCGTCAGAGAACTCAGAGCATGGGGCTGCTGCTGCTCCCCCTAACTCACGCCAGGCAGCGCCCGGCACTGCCCTGCAAGGGAAGAGGACCATCGTTCTTGCCCCACATTTTTGGTGGTTGAAAATGGCTGGAGAAGATCTAGCGGTTCCATGGTTTTCTCACTGGCTCAACTCGATTTCCTGCACAACACCCTTGAGGAGGCAGCAACTCTCCATCAACGCCGTAAGTGAATCAATTAGTATTTGGATGTAACATCAGAGGAGGGTGAGAAGGCTGGAGGGCACTGGTCTTCCCTCTGCCTGTGTCTCTGCTCCTCAGACGGCCCCCATTCCATCTCACTGGTTGTCAGCCTTCAGGGACAAGAATTAGTGAGAACGGTAATGAAGTTCCTCTGAGTAGATTAAAAAAAGCTGGAGACTCACACCAGGGAAAACACTCAGACTTAACCCTACCAGGACACAAACAGCCTTCCTCCCCACCACTGCTGAGTCTAAAGGAGGCCCAGACTCTCCCAGTGTCCTCCGGGTGGATGGATGGAGCCACACACACAGCACTGGACCAGGAGTAAGCAGCGCCAGGCTTGTCTGGAAGAAAAGGCACTGTCATCCCCAGCCTCCACTAAGATCCTCATTTTTAGCTGCTTATGTTGAGCTAAAGCCCTACTTGAGACAGCCAGTAACATTCAATGTGGGCGATTCACAAAGTGAGACCCCGGGGGCCCCAGGCTCTCACCTTTTCTATCTTCTCCATGCACCCCTTGCACGTGCTTCTGTTGGACTTGGCGTACTCGGCTGCAAAGTCACCCAGCGTCTTCTCTGTTTTGCTGCCGGTTCCATCCTGGCCTTTGCCTTAAGAGTCAAACACACAGCGATGCCCATGTCAGGCATCCCAGGGCACCACAGCTGCCAAAACACCCATCCTCCACCTCAGCCTCCCGAGGACCCTCCCACTAGGCCACCTTGAGCTTTGGGCAACTGCAACCGGCCTCATCTCTGTCTGGAACCACTCGGGTCTGTCACTAACGCGTTCTTCCTGGCAACATGGTGACTTTCCTCAGACAAGCTCTCTAAAACACCACCACGCTAGCTGCTGGCCAGCTGTCCGGCCGTCCCGTCCTCCAGTTCCTCTGGAGTGCCCCCTCCGCTTTGGGAAGTACTAAGTATGTGCCGACGATAAAGCTCTGGCACCATACTAAACACTCCCTTCTAATTTCCATTATGCTGTATCGATGCTACATGTTTTACCAAAAGGAGATCAGACACAAATGTACAACAGACTTGCACAGCTGCTCAAAGAGCCGTTTCAGACTAGTGGAGAAAGGCTGAGTCATTCAACAGGGTTAGGAGGATAACTGGCCAACGACCTGGGACACGAGCTGGATTATCTTATTACATAAAAATAACTTCCGGGTTGAATGTTTCTCCCCTAAGATCAGGAATGACACAAGGCTGTCCCTCTCTTATCTCTTTCACTTAACACTGTAGTAGAAGTTTTGGGACATTAAGGCAAGAAAAATAAATAAGAAAGAACTAAATGTAGAAAAAAAATCAAGCAAAACCATCTCTATTTGCAAATAATACGACTGTGAACATGGGATGCTTAGGAGGCTACCAAAAAGCTGCCAGGACTATTAGGTGAATTTAGCAAATTTGTAGGGCACGAGGTCACTATACTGACACAACTACACAGACATTTCTGTATACCAGAAATAAACACTAGGAAAATAAAGTTCACTGCTATTTTAAGCAACATTAAAAGACATAAAACTTCTGAAATACATTTAATAAAATACATGCAAGACCTTTATAACAAAAATGACATGACTTGGTTGAATTTAACAGGAGGGATAATGGTATGTTCATGAATTGGAAGGATCCATTTAAGACATCAACTATCTGGGGCCAGTGTTGTGGCATGGTAGGTTATGTTGCCACCTGAAATGCTGGCATCCCCTCTGAGCCCAGCTACTCAACCTCCAATCCAGCTCCCTGCTAATGCACCTGGCTCAAATGGGAGACCAGGAGGGAGTTCCAGGTTCCTGGCTTCAGCCTGGCCTAGCCACAGCTGTTGCAGCCATTTGGGGACTGAACCAGCAGATGGAAGGTCTCTGTCTCTGTAACTCTATCTTTTAAATAAGTAAGTCTCTTTAAAAAAAAAAAAAAAAAGAAAAGAAAAGAAAAAGGCAACTATCTGAAACCTGATCTGCAGATCCAATGCAATGACAACGAAATTCCTAGCAGGTTTTCTGAGGAAGAAATGGGTGTTTGCTACAAAACATATAAGGTACTGAACAAGGACGAAAAACGCCAAATCGTATTGAAAAAGGACAAAGTTGGAGGAATCACACTACATGATTGGTGACTTATACAAAGTTACAGTAATCAAGATGCTACTAGGGCTGGCTGTGGCACAGTGTGTTAAGCTGCCAACTGTAGTGCCGGCATCCATGAGTGCCAGTGCGAGTCCCGGGTGCTGTATTTTTGATTCAGCTCCTTGCTAATGCACCTGGGAAAGCAGCAGCATGACCCAGTGCCAGGGCCCCTACAGCCACACTGGAGACCTGGATGAAGCTCTTGGCTCCCAGCTTCTACCTGGCCCAACCTCAGCCATTGGCCATTTGGGGAGTAAACTGGTGGATGGAAGAAGATCTCTCTCTGTCCCTCCATCTGGAACATTGCCTTTCAAATAACTAAGTAAATAAATCTTACAAAAAAAAAATACAATGGTATTGGCAGACAAGCCAATCATGACACAGATCCATACTAATAAGCAATCAACTGCTCTGACAAAAAAACTAAAGCAATTCAATGGGGAAATGAGTCTTCTGCCAAAATCAACAGATCTCAAAGCTAAACGTGAAAGCTGACACTACAAAATCTCTATGAAAAACAAAGAAGAATGATCTTAGAGAAGGCAAAAATTTCTCAGGAGACAGTAAGCACCAACTAAAAAATGAAAACAAAATCAATCTGGAGTTTATAAAAATTAAAAACGACTGCTCTTCAAAAGATGCCACTAATTAAGTAAAGAGGCAAGCCATAGACTGGGAGAAGGTATTCACGATATTAACTCCAGCAAAGGACTTGCACCTAAAATATACAAGTAACTCTTACAATCCAAGAATAAAGAAAAGTATTTGAGTATCTCTTATCCAAAATGCTTAGGACCAGAAGTGTTTCAGATTTTGGATTTTTCTGGATTTTGGAATATCTGCATATACAAAATAGGACATTTTGGGGCGGGACCCAGGTCTAAACAGGAAACCCATTTGCTTCGTGTATACCTTATACACACAGCCTAAAAATAATTTTACACAGCATCTTTAGTGTGCCTGCCTTTTGACTGTCAATCATCTTGAGTTCAGATGTGGAAACTACTACTTGTGGTGTCATGTCAGTGCTCAAACTTTTGGATTTTGGAGTTTTGGGTTAGGAATGCTACTAGGAAGCCTGCTGAAATGGCTGATATTAAAAGAATGACTGTATCAACTCTTAGTAAGGATGTGGAGGAACCAAAACGCTCACATACACATGGGAATATAAAATGGTACAGCCACTTTGGAAAACACTTCTGCGGATATAGTGATTCTAGCAAAGGGCTGCCCTCAGTGATAAGGAAAAAACCAACACGAGATGATCTGGACAAGTCTCACAGATGCGATGCTTTGTGAAGGTAGCCCATGCAGGAGCACCTGCAATTCTTCCCTTCCTGAAATTTGAACAGCTGTTACCTGGGTAGGGGAAAAATGTCTGGAAAAAGGCACAAAGAGAATTTCCTTTCCTGGCAGGACAGGAAATGTTCTGTAACTTGAAACAGGGTATATGTTAGATGTGTGCCCAAGCTCACTGCGCTGCATCCATCAGATATGTGCATAATATCCTATGTAACTTATCTTTAAAATTCAACAGACAACGTCAAAGAGACAAGCAAAGGAGAAGGCTGATATGACTACATGACCATTAACCAAAAACAAAATGTAGCAAAAATACAAGACAATACTCAAGAAAAATGTCAAAATGAGAAAGTATTTGCAAGATGTTATGACAAAGATGTAGTCTATTTTACACTTCACTGAGAAAAAGACAAAACATTCCATAAACAAATGAAGCAAGGACATAAATAACGATCTGTTGGGGGTTGGTTCCAGGACCAAGAGGTAACAGAATGCAAGGGTGATCCAGTCGCTTACATAAAAGCTCACAGTATCTACATACACTGTATGTTTACTTTAAATCATCTCTAGATTGCTTTTATACATAATCCTGTGTTCTCTAGGGCATGACAAAAAGTCTATACATGCTTAATACATATTTCTTTTTTTTTTGGACAGGCAGAGTTATTGAGAGAGAGAGAGAAAGAGAGACAGAGAAAGGTCTTCCTTCTATTGGTTCACCCCCCAAATGGCCACTAAGGCCGGCGCACTGCACTGATCCGAAGCCAGGAGCCAGGTGCTTCCTCCTGGTCTCCTATTCGGGTGCAGGCCCAAGCACTTGGGCCATCCTCCACTGCCTTCCCGGGCCACAGCAAAGAGCTGGATTTGAAGAGGAGCAACCAGGACTAGAACCTGGCGCCTATATGGGATACTGGCGCTGCAGGCAGAGGATTAACCAAGTGAGCCACGGTGCTGGCCCCATGTAATTTCTTTTCAATGACATTTTTGATCTAAGGGTGGTTCAATCAGCAGAAGCAAATCAGTCCGTGAAGAGGGGTTGACTAATGCAAAAGAGGGGGGAGGGATTAACCTAATAAACACGAGAAAATGTTACCTCACTAGCAATAAAATTCACCTAACTAGGAGAGAAATGAGAAAGAACAATTACACTTAGGAATGGTGTAGAGGTAGAGAAATGGGTATGTTATGCATCACTGGCATTAAGTGCAGCTGCCTTAAAGTTATTCATCTGGGCAGTGATATATTCTGGGCAGTAATTCTACTTTTTGGAATTAAAGAAACAATTGTTCAGGTGCCCAGGAGGCATAAGAAATCTTCACGTCTATCTGTAACTTAGCAAAAGCAAGACAGCCTGGATGTTGGCTCAGGCATTTACCACCAGCATAACTTTGGCCCAGTGACCTAACTTCTCTGTACATAAACTTCCTTAGTTATAAAAACAGATACAAGCCTACTGTAAGAACTCCAAATTAAGTGCTTGGAATGGTGTGTGGAATCCAGCAACATCTCAACACATATTATGTACCTTTAAAAAAACAACGGCAGGTTAAGTTACTGCCTGCAACTCTGGCATCCCACATCGGAGAGGCAGTTCAAGTCAAGTCAAGCTGCTCAGCTTCAGATCCAGCTCCATGCACCTGAGAAAGCAGAAGATGGCCCATGTGTTTGGGCTCCCTGCCACCCATGTGGGAGACCTGGATGGAGATTTTGGCTCTCAGCTTTGGCCTGATCCAGCTGTGGTGTGGGACATCAATCAAATAAATACTATATATATGTGTGTATATATATATATAAATTACAGAAGGCTATAACTTTTTGTCTTTTTTTTTAATTTTTGACAAGCAGAGTGGACAGTGAGAGAGAAAGGTCTTCCTTTTGCCGTTGGTTCACCCTCCAATGGCCGCTGCGGTAGGCACGCTGCGGCCGGCGCACCGCGCTGATCCGATGGCAGGAGCCAGGTGCTTCTCCTGGTCTCCCATGGGGTGCAGGGCCCAAGCACTTGGGCCATCCTCCACTGCACTCCCGGGCCACAGCAGAGAGCTGGCCTGGAAGAGGGGCAACCGGGACAGGATCGGTGCCCCGACCGGGACTAGAACCCAGTGTGCCGGCGCCGCAAGGCAGAGGATTAGCCTAGTGAGCCGCGGCGCCAGCCAGAAGTCTATAACTTTTTTTTTTTTTTTTTTTTGACAGGCAGAGTGGACAGTGAGAGAGAGACAGAGAGAAAGGTCTTCCTTTTTGCCGTTGGTTCACCCTCCAATGGCCGCCGTGGTAGGCGCACTGCGGCCGGCGCACCGCGCTGATCCGATGGCAGGAGCCAGGTGCTTCTCCTGGTCTCCCATGGGGTGCAGGGCCCAAGAACTTGGGCCATCCTCCACTGCACTCCCTGGCCACAGCAGAGAGCTGGCCTGGAAGAGGGGCAACTGGGACAGGATCGGTGCCCCGACCGGGACTAGAACCCGGTGTGCCGGCGCCGCAAGGCGGAGGATTAGCCTAGTGAGAAGTCTATAACTTTTTAACACTAAAAGAGTGGATATTAAATTGTTTAATTAAGTTGTTAATTAAGCTTATCAGCTGACCCTCTCCCTCTCCAGCTGTAAAGTCTAAATGCTATCAAGAGGGGCCAGTGCTGTGGCACAGCAGGTTAATGCCCTGGCCTGAAGCGCCGGCATCCCATACGGGCGCCGGTTCAAGACCTGGCTGTTCCACTTCTAATCCAGCTCTCTGTTATGGTCTGGGAAAGCAGTGGAGGGTGGCCCAAGCCTTGGGCCCCTGCACCCATGTGGGAGACCCAGAGGAAGCTCCTGGCTTCGGATCGGCACGGCTCTGGCTGTTGCAGCCAATTGGGGAGTGAACCATCGGATGGAGGACCTCTCTCTCTCTCTGCCTCTTCTCTCTCTGTGTAACTCTGACTTTCAAATAAATAAATAAATCTTAAAAAAGAAATAAATAAATGCTATCAAGAGACTTTCAGATAAGGTGAGCCAGCACAGAGATGCCCCAGGGCTACTCCTATTCATTTGTAAAAAGTTCAAAACCTTGTGTCTGCTGCAGCTCTGCCCACACTGCCCAGTGCCCTGATCTGGAACCCTGTATCTCTTTACTACGGGAGCTTCCGGGAGCTTCCTTCGTCTTGGGGCCTCAGGACTCCTTCTCAGTTCAGTGGGAGGGAACAGCACATGCTCCACCCTGCAGACACTGACCTGAGACACACTACAGACAAACTCAAAAGCAGAAATAAGCCTTGGTAACAATGTAGAAAAACGGCAATCCCTAAGTGAAAAGGCACCACTGCTGTGGAAAACAGTATGTAGGTTCTCTGAAAAATCAAACACAGAATTCTCACAGGATCCAATGACTTGGCTTCCAGGTACACAGCCACATTATTCACAATGACCAAAATGTGAAAACCATCCCACATGTCCAACAACATGTGACTGAACAAACAAAATGTGGTAAATGCATTCCTTACATGGAATATTACGCCTAAAAAGGAAGGAAATTCTGACATATACTACAACAGATATTAACCTAGAAGGTACTAAGAGGAATGAAATAAGTCAGTCACTAAAGGACACACATAATCCACTCATGTAAGTGTATCTAGGGTAGTCAACTCACAGAAAGAAAGAGCAGCGGTTGCAAGGGCCTTGGAAGAGGGAGTTGGGAAGATGAGAAAGTTCTGAGGACAGATGTAGTGTGTATGCATTTAACGCCACTAAACTGCACAGCCATTTTTGGCTGTGATGATACATTTTATGTCTACTTCACCACAAAAGTTTTTCTGAGTAGGATCCCATTTCTGCAGGAAAGAAGAAATACCACACAGACACACAACCCATCGGTATTTTCTAAGGAGATACCCCACAATGCTCACAACACTTATTTCTGAATGATAGAATCTGGTATGAATTAAACTGTTTAATATAAATGTACTAAAAATAAATTAATTATTAAATCATTAAATTATATATATGTATATATATGTGTATATATATATATATATATATATATATAACATCTACACACACACTAGCCAATTAGTAGGTTGTATCTTAACTTTATGGTTACAAGGCCTTAACAAAACAGACACATTTACAGCAAACTTCTTATGCCTTTCCATATTATTATTATTATTTTTTAATTTTTTAAATTTTTGACAGGCAGAGTGGACAGTGAGAGAGAGAGAGAGACAGAGAGAAAGGTCTTCCTTTGCCGTTGGTTCACCCTCCAATGGCCGCCACGGCCGGTGTGCTGCGGCCGGTGCACCGCGCTGATCGGAAGGCAGGAGCCAGGTGCTTCTCCTGGTCTCCCATGGGGTGCAGGGCCCAAGCACTTGGGCCATCCTCCACTGTACTCCCTGGCCACAGCAGAGAGCTGGCCTGGAAGAGGGGCAACTGGGACAGGATCGGTGCCCCGACCGGGACTAGAACCCGGTGTGCCGGCGCCGCAAGGTAGAGGATTAGCCTATTGAGCCACAGCACCGGCCGCCTTTCCATATTATAAAATTATAACTTGATACATTCAAGTTATAACTAGATATAACATATCTGGGTCTCTAAACCTATAACTTCTACAATCCTAAATACAAAAGAGAAATCAGCCACAGTTCAAGAAAGTTTTTCCTATACCAATCCTCTAAAACTGACACACCTCTGGATCCTTTCTTGGCAAATTCCCTATAATTTTGTTCACAACTCTGAGAGGTATTATCAATCTCTCAGTAGTCCAAAAGCAGCTGAGAGTCAAACACATTGAGAGCTGCAAAAAGGACAGGCAGAGAAAACACAATTTAACAATGGCAGAAGCAGTTCCCCGGAAAGCACAGTTCAGCTCCCACCAGCATTCTAGAGTCATGAGAACAGGTTAAACTGGGTCAATTTAGGAAGGCAGAGAAATGAGAATGCAGTCTCAGAAGATTTCCTTCCAAAAGTGATGAAAATGGACTTTTTAAAATTAAAAGGCAGCCAGCAAGTTAGTTTGCGAACATCAACAAACCAACCCTATAGTTTATATGGAGAGGCAAAAAGATGCTAACACAATAAGGTGGCCAACACAAATTTAAGAATAAAGTTGGAGGACTGACTCTATGCAACCTAAAGACATTATGAAGTTACAGCCTTCAAGACAGTGTGGTATTTGGCACAAGGATAAAAAGACCTACAGAACAGAAGAGAGACTAGAAATAGACCCCAAAAAATATAGTCCACTGATCTCTTGCAAAGGAGGAAAGAGAAAAAGAATCTTTTCAACAAATGGCGCTAGAATAACTAGACATACACATGTAGAAAAAAGAATCGACACAGATCTTATATCCTTCACAAAAAGTAACTAAAAATGGATTACAGACTTATATGTAAAACATAAAACCACAGCACTCCTAGAAGATGACACAGGGGAAAACCTAGATGATCCTGTGTTTGGTGGTGGCTTTCAGACACAGCAGAAGCAAAATCTATGAAAGTAATCAGGACTGATGCCTGCGATGCCAGCACCGGGACACCAGTTCAAGTCCCAGCTGCTCCACTTCCGATCCGGCTCTCTGCTAACGTGCCTGGGAAAGCAGTGGAGTCCTTGGGCTCCTGCCACTCACGTGTGGGACCTGGATGAAACTCCTGGCTTTGGACTGGCCCAGGTGCAATAGCTGTGGCCACCTGGGGAGGGAACCAGTAGATGGAAGATCTGTATGTCTAACTCTGCCTTTCAAATAAATGAATAAATCTTAAAAAAAAAAAAAAAGTATTCAATAAGCTAGATTTTGTTAAAACTGAAAACTTCCATACTGTGAAAGATGCTGAAAAAGATCAGCCACAGACTGTTAGAAAATATCTGCAAAGACGTATCTGATAAAAGGGCTATTACCTAAATATACAAAGAACTGTTAACACTGAACCACAGGACACTAGGAAAGATGTGGAGCAACAGAACTCTCACTGCCTGCTGGTGGGAATGCAAAAATGGTTTAGCCATTTTGGAAGACAGTTTGGTAGTTCCTCATAAAATTAACTTACCATTCGATTTCCTGGTATTCATCTAATCATACTCCCTGGTATTTACCTAAATGGGCTGAAAGTTTATATCTACACAAAAAACCTACCTGTATTTTATTTTGTTTTTAAAGATTTATTTGAAAGTGAGAGAGAGAAAGACAGGTCTTCCATCCGCTGTTTCACTCTCTGGATAGCCGCAACAGCTGGGTCTGGGTCAGGCCAGAGCCAGGAGCCAGAAGCCAGGACCTTCCAGGTCTCCCACATGGGGAGCAGGGGCCCAACCACTTGGGCCACTTTATGCTTTCCCAAGCACATCAGTAGGGAGCTGGATGGGAAATGGAACAGCCAGGTCAGGAACCACGCCCATATGGGATGTCCCTGCACCCATGTGGGAGACTTGGAAGAAGCTCCTGACTCCTGGCTTTGGATCAGTCTAGCTCGGGCTGTTGCAGACATTTGGGGAGTGAATCAGCAGATGAAAGACCTCTGCCTCCCTCCTTCTCTCTCTGTGTGTCTCTGCCTCTCTAATAAATAAATAAATCTTTTTTAACAAGTAAAATAATAAAATAATAAAGAACAAAACACCTTAAATAGACCAATGGAATGGAAATTCTTCAAAGGACCCAAAGTAAAGGGATTTTGTCTAAGGCAAAGCAGTGGGGGAGAAGGTAATCTAGTCCATACAGAGTTGGGATGCCGGCATCCCAAGCTGTGACCTGGGGGGAAAAAAACCCAAACCGGGCCATACCTCATACCACACATAAGGACAAATTCCAAATAGATTAAGTCTTTGAATTTTAAAAGAAAGAAAGGAAAAAAAAAAAAAAACACCCATTAACTACATGGACTGGACCCAGCACATCCCCCTTTCCAGGCGGGCCACTTGTTCCACTGAGAACAGTGACCACCAGAGCCATGGCTGCAGGCCCTAATGCCACCACCCTCAGGGGAAGCGCCAGCCTGGCCTCACCTCTAAAGACTACGCCACGGGAGGCTCAGCACACTGACCACAGGGGACTGACAGGCCTGGGAAGCCTCTGCCTCCTCCTGCCACTCCCAGATGCAGGTGCGGCTGTGGGTCGTGAGGCAGAGCAACGTGAGCAGGAGCGTACTGCAGTAACTGCACTTGGGGTGAGCCCGGACCGACAAGAGACAGGACAGAAATGTGCAATGGACGAGGCGTCTTGCTTCCTCCACGGGGCTTTTCTGCAGCTCAGTGGCAGAAGCCAAGACCTCTTTGGAGGCATCCTGCATGATCAAGCAATTGGCTGGTTCTTCTGAGGCTGGCCAGCTTGAAAACACCCTACCTTATTCAGCAGGTACACAAGTACAGATACAACCATGTCAAGGAGCAAACATTTTCACAAAATAATCACTGCACCTGTCCTGAAAGCGACAGCCTTTGTTCCTTGTCATTATTCCCTAACCAACACAGTGTAACAACCATATGCAGCATGTGCGGTGCACACAGGTTATCCCTGTATATGAATGCTATGCCATTTGATATCAGGGCCTCAAGATTCTGGTACCCACAGGAGTCCAGGAACCAATTCCTGCAGATAATGTGGCCATGGAGGGACAACTGTATCTGCTTTCCTCTTTCCTTTTCTACCCTCTGTCTTGCTGCCCTAGGATTCTATCTCTGAATAAGGCATTTAATATCTCTGCTTTATGCTCTGTCCTCTAGACAGCACTATGGGCCAAGACGTAAGAGGAAACTATGGAGACAGTAAGTAGATAGTGGCTGTCAGGGTGAGGTGTGAGAGGGAGGAACAGGCAGAGCACAGGCGATTGTCCAGGTGGTAACTCTTTTGCACAATGCTCTAAGGGTGGCAACGTGTCTTTCTCCATTTTTCAAACCCACACAGTCACAACACCAAGAGGGAACCCTAACTTAAATAGTCATGTGTCAAGGCAGGTCCACGGACCGCGACAAATGTGCCACTCTGGGGAATGCGGATGGTAGAGGAAGCTGCGGGGGAAACGGTGGTCAAGGGGTGCACAGGAACTCTGCTCAGTTCTCTTTTCAAACTCAAATTGCCCTTGGGGCTGGTGCTGTTGTGTAGTAGGCTAAGCCTCCCCCTGATGTGCCGGCATCCCATAAAGGCACCAGGTTCATATCCCGGCTGCTCCTCTTCTGATCCAGCTCTCTGCTATGGCCCAGGAAAGCAGTGGAAGATGGCCCAAATGTTTGGGTTTTTGCACCTATGTAGGAGATCCAGAAGAAGCTCCTGGCTCCTGGTTTCAGATGGGCACCAGCAGTTGTGGCCATTTAGGGAGTGAACCATTAAGGGAGCCATTATGGCCGTTTAGGAAGCAGATGGAAAACCTCTTTCTTTCTCTCCCACTCTCTGTCCGTAACTCTACCTTTCAAATAAATTAAAACCCAAAAACAAAAAACCCCTCAAACTGCCCTATTAGAAACATAAGCAAAACAAGGATTAACACTAGAACGCACTTCAAGTACCTGGGGGAAAAATGCCACTCAACAGACAACGCTGGTGCAGTAACCTCAGCACCAGACTCACAATCCTCACATGTGCCAGAGAGAAGGAGCTGGCAGACTTTTGCTTTGCTTTTTCAGAAAAGTGGCCCCTGGCAGCTTTCGGGAGGGGCTGAATCCCCACGGCTGGCCTCCCCAGTCTGTACGCACCAGTCACCCCGCCGGCCTCCGCCGTCTTCTTGACTTTCTGCTGGTCATCCCACCGCAGATCAGAGAAGCCATCCACTTCGCTGTCAGGCTGCCGGATGGAGTGGCCCACCTTCCAGAAGCAGGAGAAGTGGTACCAGTGTGGGACTTTCCCATCGAACATGGGCGACTAGAAGGAGGGGAGACAGAGGGAGGTAAGTGAGCTGCTCACCATGACCCTGACTCACCCATGCCTACTGTAGCTCCAGCTTCTAGCAGGGGACCAACACGGGACACCCATTCTCCCCGTGGGCCTCTTCAAGTGGAACTGCAAATGCATGAGAAACAGCACCCAGGCAACACACTTCCTCCCAAGATCTTCCCTGAGAGCTCAGAAAACGTGCCCGCTGCTCCCGAGCCCATTCTCTCAGGCCGCAAAGCCAAGCCAGCAGAACCGCAGCACTTCAGAATAGAGCTCGGCTCCGTGTCCCTTTGAACCACTCACTGCTACGTTTCCGTGGTTCGCCTCTCACATCACACCTGCTCAGTGTCATGGCCCCACGGCTGCTGCTGGGAAAGGCCAGACAACCGCTCCCATCACGCCTGGACTCCAAGGGCCTGTGTGGCCCAAAAAGGGCTCTGTGAAGGCTCCACAACGAAGAATAACAAGGAACAAGACCCAGATAATGAGCAAGGCAGAGAAAATGTGTCAGAAAAAGCGTCAAGCTCCCAGCAGCACAGACGTGAGCAGAATGAATGAACTTGCATGAGGGCAACACAAGAGAGGACAGTTTGACAGTTCGGGGCAGCAGGCCGGCAGGTCTGTCAGCTCATCCCCAGCCTCCAGGGAGTGCAGCCGCTTGCAGACTTCTCCTCTGGACGCATTTTCTTCCCTGCAACCCTTCACACTCAGGCTGGCCGTGACTTAGCGGCACAGGGCCTTTCTCTGTGACAGGGTCAGGTTCTGCTCTCACGCCCCAGCGCTGTCTGGCTTCACAGACTGGATGGTGACAGTGACTAGGCATGGGGTGAGCCCTGGCATTTCTTGGGTTCCTCGTGCCTTTTATAAGCCATCCTGTGTAACCCTGCAACCCGGCTCTAGGGGGCAACCAGCACCCCCATTTCACAGATGGAGACACTGAGGTTGCGGGTGGTGTGATGGTGGTTCACACTCTGGCAGGAACTGACTCAGCTCAAATCTGAATGTGACACAGCAGAGCTTTCCAGCACGCTGCCTGCCAGGACAGCCACTTAAAATTACCCAGACCGGGCTGCGACCAGAGAGAGAGGCACTGATGACGCCACCTCCCCCTCCAGTAAGAGGGTAAGCCGCGGTGGGGTTTCCTCCCAAGCCTGGGGACTGTGTTCTCAACCATAGTGCGAGACACCCAAGGGCTCACTCACATCCCAAGCTTGGAGGACCACCAGGCCCTATCCTTCAGCAAAAGAGCCTTTGAGCAACATCAAAACACGATCGCCGCTATGTGCAGCCACACTGCACCACTAAGGCACAGGATCTCTGTGCACCCGGCAAACACCTAGCAGCCAACGGTACCCAGGTCCTCAGCCAGCTACCGGCTGATCAAATTTCTTTGTGTATACGCTGGCCACCCTTCTGGCCTGCCCACCCCGTGGAGAGGAGGCACTCAAACCCTCTGGGGACACCCATCCTCCCAGTCAAAATGTAGGAGGGCCAGCAGGCAAGGCCCAAGGCGAAGGCTGAAGTATCAGGTATTTGATACTCAGAGAACAATCCTGCCATACAAATGTAAAAGAAGGTATTTATATTCCAACAAGGAGAAGAAAGGTTTCTTTCTTTCACAGTCCAGCCCATCCCAACAACTTGACATTCTGAACTGAAACTCCCTAGTCTCTTTCCCTATCAAGGAAGGCCCAGTAACGTTCAACTTTATCGGGTTCTAGTTCCTCCCCAGCAGCGGCCCAGTTCTAACATATTGGCTGTTCTTGGGCTTCCTGGCTGACATTTCCACTAGAACAGAGTCCTCCATGGCTGGCCTTTTCTAAAGAATGTAAGCTCACAAAGGAAATGGATTCTACTGAAAAACAATCAAACATTAAAGTAAATTGGGATTACAGTAACTAATGCACTTTAAAGTTATAAATAACCAGACCTAGAGCTCATGCTAATAACTATTGTAATTTTGTCAAGATTTTGACATAGCCCCAGCCATAAAGCAGCATGAAAATACTTGGTGATAAAATCATAGGTCTGGGGATGGTGCTGTAGCCCAGAGGGTTAAGCTCCAGCCTGCGATGCTGGCATCTGTATCAGGGCACTGGTTTAAGAATGCGCTGCTCCACTTCTGATTTAGCTCCCTGCTAATGCATCTGGGAAAACAGCAGATGATGGCCCACGTACATGGGCCCCTGCCAACCACATGGGAAACCCAGTCAGAATTCCTGGCTTCAGCCTGGCCCAGACACTGCAGCCAACTGGGGAGTGAACCAGCAGACAGGAAATCTCGCTCTCCCTTGCACTCCCGCTCTCTCTCTAACTCTGCCTCAGAAATAAATAAAAAGAAAACCCAGGTACTGTTACTATGCCTTTGCGTAGCCGCTTACAATCAGGATTAGAGGAAATAAGGTGTTTCACCTTGAGTTCAGGGAAGACAGAGATGTAAATTTTTTCTCATCTGAATGCAAGGACTTCTGGAGCCCAATGTCCCAGACTCCAGGCACAGGACCCTTGCCAACTCTGAATAGGCTGTCTCCTGTACTCAGGGCAAACCCAAAGCACTTAGTGGGGGGATAAGGCTCTCCCCGGTGCTTCCAACTGTAAGCCCCGGGTACTCCTCTATCCTCACCCCCCAGCCCTGTTCACCTCCGGCTCCTCTCCTGGAGCTCCATCACGTGTCACCCACTCCCTCACAGCAGTGTTTACGTCGTCTCCCCAAACTGGAAGCTCCCGAGGGTGGATTTTCCTTGCCTCACTAGAACCTAACACAGGGCCTGGAACTTACCAGGTACTCAGTACATGTCCACTGGAGGAACAGTACTGGGGCTGTGTGCCAGGTACTGAGCCGCGGAGGCTCTGGGGATTCCAAGAGGGCAGCCTCGGACCCCCGACACGTTGTGAAATCAGGCAGAGCCGGCACTTGGGACCCACTTGGTCCATGTGTCCTGCTCTCGTGCCCTGTTCGGTACTGAGAAACCCATGGAGGAGCTGGCCAAGCACCCCTAAAAAGCACTGCAGAAGCCAAATTACCTGGGCCCCGAGCACTAAGCCAGGGTAGCAGCTTTCCGTTGGAGGGGCAGAAGGACTTGGCAGGTGAGAGTCAGGGTCGAACAGGCACACTGGCAGGGGCCTTCACGTCCCAAGCCCCCACCCCCAACACCCCAACTGCCCATCTCTGAAATCTGTGCGAACAACATCAGAGGATCCCCAATCGATCAAAAAGTCCAGGTGACCACTCAACATAGCCGCAAATGCAGCAAAAGAACGAGTGTGCGAATCTGGAAAGTTTGGGGAAAAATATCTTAAAACCACAAATCGGGCCCACAACGAACGCACTACGCAAAAATGCCACTGCCCTGCATAGGTTTCGCATAATTAGGATTCAAATAACGACAGCGGCTGTTGCAAGGGGAGCCAAAATTAGTTCAAGAAACGAAAAAAATCCCCACCAGTCAGTTTGGCTGGGAGACGTAGGCCAAAAAACCTTGGAGAACAAGGCAGGTCGAAAATCAGAGCCGCTTCAGAAGGTCCGGCACACGTTTTCCTCGCCCTGAGGCCAACGGCAGTAAAATAGGCAAGAACTCCTGCACCGCCCAAAAACCAGAGAAGCGGCTCCTCATGGCGACGAGCGCGTAAGGAATCACCCGCTACCGGCTCTGTTTCCCGGGTTTTTCACGCTGGATGAGCGGGCCTCCCGGAAGGGTCCACCAGGTGGGCCGCACGCGGCTCCGCAGCGGCAGCAGCGCCCACAGGCCCTGCGCGCCGCTCCGAGGCCCCCGCGGGCCCCCGGAGAGGTCCTCCGCCCTCCCGCGCCGCCCGCACCTGCACCATGATGGCCATCCGGAGCGAGTCCTTGGGGATGCTCTCGCTGCATTTCTTGCAGGAGGCGCGCCCGCTCTTGGCGTATTCCACTCGGTAGAGCTTGTCCGAAGACTCCGCCATCCTCCAGCTCTCGCTCACCCGGGCCCCCGGAGTCCGCCGACGCCGCCTCGCCGCCTCGCCGCCAACGCCGCCTCGCCGCCCCGCGCGCGCGCGCGCACCGCCCACCCGTGCGCCGCCCGCAGACACCCGAGCGCCTAGGGCCGCCCCTGAGCACGCCGCGCCGACCGCCGCCGTCGCTCGCCGATAGATTGCTGATGCCTGGCCGCGGGCACGCCCCCGGCGCCGGGCGTTCAAGGGGCGGAGAGCAAGCGCGCGCCCCTCGCTGGCCGCAGGAACCGCCTTTTCCCAGACGCCCGCGGGGCGTCTGCGGGGCGGGCCGCGTGTGCGGGTCCAGCTCCTCCGGCGGCGGCCGGGGGCCGGGGCGGGGCCTGGAGCGCGCGAGCCCTTTAACTGTTTTATCCGGGGGAGGCGTACGCACTCCCGCCACGGAATTCTGCCCCGACCCGTTTTGAGAAGGTGCCCTCTCGGGTCCGAGGAGGCGCGGGACTGGCTGGGCAACGTTGGCCCGGCCCTGGGCAGGCATGCGAATTGGCAGCCCGAAGGCGGTTGGGACCGAACAGCCACGGAAGTGCATTTATTCCTTGGTTCTGGCCTAGAAATGCAGGACGCAGCTCCCGGGAGGATTAGCCACGTGCACTGGTGCAGAGCGAGCGCTCTGAACATTAAGCTCATCGCTAACTTGAAACTGTGGTAATTGCTAGACCTGTGGCCACTAGGGCGGATTTAATCTAGAACTATGTTTAAAAAAAAACACTGATTCTTTAAAAAAGAAATCCCGTGCATGTTATTCGCTTAAAACATTGTAACATAAGCCTGCTGTATGTATGAATATTCAGTTATGCTTACAGAGGACAAAAGATAGGATGAAGGCAACTGAATAGTGTTAAGCATAAGGAAGGAAGCTAGTAGCTTGATAACTTTGGGTGTTCAGTAGGCTGGGAGACATGGGCATAAGTTACATACTAGATGACAGAGGCCCAAGTATTTGGGTTATCTTCTGCTGCCTCCCAGGTACATTAACAGGAAGCTGGATCAGAAGCAGAGTAGCGGAGTCTTACATTGGCACACTGAGATGGATGGCCACCTTGCGATGGGCAGTTTAACCTGTTGTACCATGACACTGGCCCTAAGAGATTTGTCTATCATATATTTTTCTCATCTTTGTTGAAAATCAATTGGCCATAAACCAATGAGTCTATTTCTGGATTTTTAAAATTCTGTTCCATTGATCAATACGTCTGTTTTTATGCCACTACCATACTATTTTGATTACTATACTTTTGTAACATATTTTGAAATCAGTGTGATGCCACCAGCTTTGTTCTTCTTGCCTTAGATTGCTTTGGTTCTTCAGGGTCTTTCTCAGCCTGATTTTCATGACTATTAACGAAATACATCAGGCAGGCTACTTTATAAAGAGAATTATTTTCGTTCACAGTTCTGGAAGTGCACGGTCAAGGGGTTGAAGGGCTTCCTTGCTGGCAGAGTCCCGAGGTGGTTTAGGGAATCCCATGGCAGGAGATAGGCGGTGCACGCATGTGTCTGTGCCTCTTCCGGTCTCTGTCCTTTTCCTTAGAAATTCGTCAGGATCCAAACCTAATCCTCATCACCTCCCAAAGGCATCAACTCCCAGCCCCATACTCAGATAAGGTCTCCTCCCCCCCCCCCCCCCCCTTAGAGCTTCACAGTGGGGACTCAATTCCAACACATGAGTCATTCGTGGTTCCATATGAATTTGGGGGCAGATTTTCTGTTTCCATGCAAAATGATATTCTGATAGGGATGGTGCTGAATTTGTAGGTTGCTTAGAGTAGTATGGACTTTTTTTTTTTTTAAATAAACTATTTAGAGTACACATTTCAGAAGTACAACTTCAGTAATATAGTGATTCTTCTCATCATACCTGCCCTCCCACCTCCCCCCCCCCCATTTCCAGATCCATTCTCCATTAAGAAAAAAACAACAACTGTTCCTTGACAGTCAAGACAAAGTCTGTTCGAGGCATTGTTTCTCACTGTGTCCGTTTCACTTCCACAGGTTTCCTTTTAGGTGCTGTATTAGTTATCATAGGTCAGGGAGAACATATTTGGGATTGGCTTATTTCACTAAGTATGATGCTATCCAGATCCATCCATTTTACTGCAAATGACTGGATTTAGTATTGACATTTTGTCAATATTCATTCTTCCAGTCCCCTAACACAAGTTATTGTTCCATTTATTTGTCTTCATTTCTTTCATCAATATTTTTTAGTTTTCAATATACAGATCTTATTTAACTTCCGTGGTTAAATTTAAATTTAGTGTTTTATTTTTGATGCTTTTGTAAGCAGATTTGTGTTATTAATTTCATTTTCAGATTTGTTAGTGCATGGAAATGAAGAGAAAGTTTTTGTGTGTTGGTTTTATACCCTGCAATGTTACTGAATTTGTTGATCTGTTCTCAGAGTTTTCTGGTGTAGTCATTAGGCTTTCCTGCATATAATATCATGTCATCAGCAAAACAAATAATTTCACCTTTTCCTTTTTTCATTTGGATGAGTTTATTTCCTTTTCTTGCCTCATTGCTCTGACTAGGACGCCCAGTACTTGGTGAATACAAGTGGGAGTGGGTATCCTTATTTTGCTCCTCATTGTAAAGGAAAGGTTTCAACTTCTGACCATGGACTATAACATTAGCTGGAGCTTTTCCTAAATAGGCTTTTTACATTCAGGTACTTTCCTTATTTGCCTAATTAGTAGAGAGTATTTCATGATGAACCAGTGTTAAATTTTGTCAAATGATTCTCTGCCTCTGTTGAGATTATCATGTGGCTTTTGTCTTTATTCTGTTAATACAGCGGATCACATTGACTAATTTATGCATGTCCTTCAATTTGTTTTTGAAGTGTTTGTGTACCTTAATAAATGATTATACCTAGTTTTGTGTACTAACCATCATACTAGAGATATAATTGGGTATCTAATTGATTTATACAGTGTTATATTTTAAATTTTTTTTTTTTTTTTTTTTTGACAGGCAGAGTGGACAGTGAGAGAGAGAGACAGAGAGAAAGGTCTTCCTTTTGCCGTTGGTTCACCCTCCAACCGCGCTGTTCCGATGGCAGGAGCCAGGTGCCTATCCTGGTCTCCCATGGGGTGCAGGGCCCAAGCATGTGAGCCATCCTCCACTGCACTCCCTGGCCACAGCAGAGAGCTGGCCTGGAAGAGGGGCAGCCGAGACAGAACCGGCGCCCCGACCGGGACTAGAACCCGGTGTGCCGGTGTTGCAGGCGGAGGATTAGCCTAGTGAGCCGCAGCGCCGGCCTTATATTTTAAATTTGACTATGCATTTTTATCAGTGAGTTTTATAACTTCATAATTTTCATACTATTATAATTAGTATTTTCCTTCACCCTGAAGAATTTCCTTTAGTATTTCTTGTAGAAAAAATCCAGTGATGATAAATTCCCTCAGCTTTTGGATATATGAGAAAGTTTTTGATCTCTCCTTTGATTTGAAGCACAAGATTACTGTGTATAGTGCTGGCTGGCAATTTTTGCTTTGAGCTTTTAAAATGTTATCCATTTGCTCTAACCTCCTGAAAAACTTGCTGATAGTCTTATGGTGATTCCCTTGTATTTAATAAATCACCTTTCCTTTGCTGCTTTCAAAATTCTCTGTGTCTTTAAACTTTGACAGTTGGATTGGAATGCATTTTGGTGTAGGTCTCTGAATTCATCCTGTTTGGTCTTGGATCTGGATTTCTGCTTCATTTTCTAGGCTTGGGAAGTTTTCTGCCATGATTTCTTTAACATGTTTTCTGCCCTCTTTTGTTCCTATTCTCTCTCTGGTATATCAGCAATTACATAAATTGTCTCACTGCATGATTTAAGTCCTTTCCTCTGTCTTCACACTTTCATTCTTTTTTAGTTTTATTCCTCAGATTGGATGATTTCCAGTGACCTGTCTTCAAGTTCACTAATCCTCCTTCCACTTAATTGCACCTACTGTTATCCCCTTTATTGAATTTTCTAGCTTAGTTATGGTATCCTTCACTTCTGAGTTCTACTTGTCACTTTTTAATGTTTTCTCACTGTGTTGATGTTCTGTTTCGACATGCATTGCTTTCATGACTTCAGTGCGCACCTTTATGACTACTGTTTTGAATTCCCAGTCAGGTAAATCACCTGTCTCCATTTCATTAGTATCAGTTTCTGGAGATTTATCTTATTCTTCTTTTTGCAATAGATTTTCCTATTTCTCTGTTTTCCTTGACTCTCTGTGTTGATTTCTGTGTATTAGATAAGACAACCAACTCTTCCAGTTTTGTTATATTTGACCTCATCCTCACCTCTGTAAAGAGACCTTTTTTTATATTCTGTTTAAAGAACCCTTTGAAAATTGTTTCCCTATTTTTTTCTATTTAAGAGGTGGTAGAGAGTTCCATTGGCTCACTCCCCAAATGCCCAAAATGGTCGGGGCTAGGCTAGGCCACAGCTGGGGTCTGGAAACTCAGGTCATGTCTCCCATGTACTTGAGCCATCACCTGCTGCCTCCCAGGGTGTACACAGGCAGGAAGCTGGTGTCCTAACTGGCATCTTAACCACAAGAACAGATGCTTACCCCAAGTAACCCTTTAAATATGTTGCTGTCTGCTGACACAGTGACTGATATAGTGTCTTCAATATTTGATTACTTTTGCGGTGACTGTTCCTCGCCACCGCCGGAGAATTAGGCAGGCTGCCCGCAGCTTGCCTTCACCGAGGAGGGGAAGTGCGCCACCCGCCACTCAGCCTTCCCCAAACCCGGGGGACAATCAGGCACGGTGTGGAGCCCAGTCGAAGCAGGGTCTCACTTTATTGTAAAAGGGAGGTGTATATACAGCTGAGGTACAGAGCGGCTGGTACAGAGCGATGAGCTGATGGTGGTGGGGTGTTGTGATGCAAAAGGGTCTTAGCAACTCCTATTATACCACCTTAATGATCCTTAGGAAAAAGCACCCTGGGGCTGGGGTGTTTGTTACCAGGGAATTGAAACTTAAAGACAGGTTTTCTTTTTTTTTTCTTTTTGACAGGCAGAGTGGACAGTGAGAGAGACAGAGAGAAAGGTCTTCCTTTGCCGTTGGTTCACCCTCCAATGGCCGCCACGGCTGGCGCGCTGCGGCTGGCGCTCCGCGGCTGGCGCACCGCGCTGATCCGATGGCAGGAGCCAGGGGCTTATCCTGGTCTCCCATGGGGTGCAGGGCCCAAGCACTTGGGCCATCCTCCACTGCCTTCCCGGGCCACAGCAGAGAGCTGGCCTGGAAGAGGGGCAACCGGGACAGGATCGGTGCCCTGACAGGGACTAGAACCCGGTGTGCCAGCGCCGCAAGGCGGAGGATTAGCCTAGTGAGCCGCGGCACCGGCGACAGGTTTTCAAATTCGAGGCAGGCTCAGGAAGTTCCTCTAGGCCTCTCTGGATTCAGCTTCCCCCACAACTATCACATATGAACACATTCTAACCATCATATTGTATATTTTCTAATGGCTGGGGTTTTTCACTTCTTGTTGTTAGATTACATTTCTTCATTTCTTTTGGTGTAGCTGTACCAAAGTTATAAACATTTTCTTTTTAAATAAAACTTCCTGTATTTTAATTTTTTCAATTTATTTGAGAGAGAAAGAGTACAAGAACCCAATTGCCTGAGTCATCACCTCTGTCTCCCAGGATCTGCATGCATTAGCAGGAAACTAGAGTCAGAAGCTGGAGCCAAGAATTAAACCTGGGTACTCCCAGTTCAAGTCCCAGCTGCTCCACTTCAGATCCAGTTCCCTGTTAATGCTCCCAGCAAAGCAGCAGAAAATGCCCCTAGTGCTTGGGACCCTGCCACCCATAGAAGAGACCTGGATGGAGTTCCTGGCTCCTGACTTTGGCCTGTCTCAGCCCCGGCCATTGCAGCCATTTGGAGAATTTGCAACTTCTCTCTTCTCTGTCCCTCACTCTCTGTCATTCTGCCTTTCAAATAAATAGGTTTTTGAAAAAGTATAGATAATGCTAAAAAGGAATTCAAGAAATGTGCATTATCCATATATTAAGGCTCTGCTCCCTCTATTCTTATACATATTGCTAAATTAGAAAAAAGAACATCTTAAAAAGAAATTCCCCTGTAATCTTGTCATGCTTGATCATTAAATGACTAGGCATAAGTAATATAAATTATTTTTGTTCACAGATTTATAAATCAAGGGATTAAAGACTGGTACTGCCAGATTTTTTCCCTATGGGTGGAATCTCATCTGGGACAAGTGGTACTCACTGTGCTAAGTTAATTTTGCTTTGAAGTATGTGTAAGGCGCATAACAGATCTTCCCAGGCAGACGAATCAATTCATTCACAGGCTTTTATTGGGGCTCTGCTCCCAGGCGAGGTTCCCCAGTCCCAAAAGAGCAACAGAGTGGGGGCCGGGGAAGTCGCGCGTCAGAGATTGGGAGAGCTCCTTTTATAGATTCAGGGCATGGGGGTTAAAGGTTGAGGCGGGTCTGATCCTCATTGGTTGACCTTTAGGCACCTGCAGGGACCTTGACAAGGACTTTCTTCCCTGGAAGTAGGCCTCTCCATTCCGGGAAGTATAGGCCTTCCCTCCTTGCAGATCCCAAAGCTAGCAGTATGTGTATAAGTATTTGGTTTGTGGCTGTGCTGCAAAGAAAGCAAAGATGTAGGAAATATATCATTATGCAGCGTACTGATGTCTGCAAGTTGCATTGAAATGTAAATGTTAAAAAAGGATGGCAAGATGAATAGATATATATGTGATAAAGTAAACATAGCAAAAATTTTCCTATAGAATAGGTGATGGGTATATGTGTATTCACTTATAAGTAAATTTTTTCTACAGTCTTCAAATTTTTCGTAACATAATATTGAATGAAAATAATCCATAAATTATTATCATTATTTTCCTAGGGATGTTAATATGTTGCATTATATTTAATTTTTATTTCAGTCATTAAAAAATTAAGTATAAACTTGGAAGTTTACATGAGAAGACTAACAGGTCTCCCTGGGTTAATCAAGATGTCAGCAGGGCTGTGTTCCTTCCTGGAGACTCTTGGGAAAATTCATGTCCCTTCCAATTCAAGCTTCTAGAGACCACTTGGTATTCCTGAGTATGCCTTGTGGTCACTTCCTCAGTGTTCAAAGCCAGCAATATTGCATCTCCCTAACCATCCTTTTGTCTCTCTGATCATGGGTGAAAATTTTTTCCTGTTTTTTCATGTTGTAGTAAATGACAAGATTTCATCATTTTTATGGCTGAGTAGTATTTCACTGTGTACATTTTTTTACTATGCATGTCATCCAGTTATCAGTTGGTGGACATTTGGGTGGTTTGCATTCTTGGTGATTGTGGTTAGTGACACAATAAACATGGAAGTGGAGATGTATCTTCAACAGACAGCTCTCATTTCCTGTGGATATATACCTAGTGCAGGGATGGCTGAATCACATGGCAGTTCTATTTTTAATTTTTTCAGGACCCTCCATACTGTTTTCCACAATGGCTGTGCTAGTCTTCAATTTACATTACCACAAACAGCATGCATGTGTTCACTTCCCCCCATCCTCACCAGCACTTGTTATATTTTAGCTAATATCCATTCTAATTGTACTGAGGTAAATTTTGCTTTCTATTTTCCTGATGATTAGTGATGGTGAGCATTTTTTTCATGTACCTACTGGATACACACATGTTTTTATTTAAAAATAAATATTACATCTATTGCTCATTTATTAAGCCATACTTTTTGCTATTAAGTTGTTGAACTTATTTATTCTGGTTATTAACCTCTTGTTGTATATATGAAAGTACTTCAAAACATTCATGAGAAATGGAATTTAAAAATATTTATTTTGTTGTGAGAAAATTTTGAAATGCACCTCTAGATTTTCCATTAATATGAGCTTTCCATGAAGTTTTTGAAGACCCCGTGTATAGTTTCCAAATATTTCATCCCATTCTGTAAAGTGTCTTTGTTGGTTATTTCCTTTGCTATACAAAAGCCTTTTAGTATGATGAAATTCCATTTATCTGTTCTTCCTTTTGTTTAGATGTCATAAAAAAAAAAGCCTTGCCCATTCCAATGTCCTGAAGCAATTCCCCTGTGTTTGCATCTAGTAGTTTCATAGTTTCAGATCTTAGACTTAGGTCTTTCATCCATTTTTTAATCTGGTGATAAGTAGGGTCTGGTTTCATTCTTCATTGGATTTCTAACTCTTCCAACACCATGTCTTAAAAAAACTGCCTTTTCTCCAGTGCATGTTCTTGGCAGCCCTGTCAAAGTTCAGTTAGCCATAAATGCATAAGTTTACTAGTATGGTCTCTCTTTTGTTCCACTGGTGCATACCTCTTTTTCATGCTAATTCTGTGCCACCTTAATTACTGTATCTTTGTAGTATATATTTTGAAGTCTGGTATTGTGATACCTCCAGCTTTACTCGTTTTACTCAAGATTACTTTGGCTATTCATGTTTTTTTTTTCTGATTCCAAACTTTAGGATTGTTTTTTGTTGTTCTATGAAGAACATCATTGGTATTTCAATGGGCCTTGAATCTGCAAATAACTTGAGGTAGTATGAATATTTTTAACAGTATCGATTCTACCAATCCATGAACATAGGATGTCTTTTGTTAGTATTTTTGTTAGGATATTGAATCTGTATAAAATTTGATGTAGGATCAATATTTTTTGTACGTTTTTAAGCTTTTTATTTAGTGAGAGAAATGCATAGGGGAGTGAGGCACTTAAGGGAGAAAGAAAAGTCCAGAAGTTAAGTTGGGATCCATCCCGAGCAGAAAGCAGGCCAAGAGCCATGTGCAGCAAGCGTTTGATTATGAGCAGCCACAAGCCATCTTAGTATGAGCAGTGAAGCAAAGGCAAAGAGTGCAGGTGGCCCCAAGGTGTGGGCAGCAGGGGCAGGAAAGGGAATAAGGGTGAGAAGAAGGCCTGGATCAATATTTTAACAATATTAATTCTCCCCGTTCATGGACAAAGGCTGACTTCCCATTTCTTTGTGTCTTCAAATCCCTTCATCAATGTGTTATGTATATTAGTTTTCATTATGGAGCTCTTTCACCTCTTCGGTTAATTTTATTCCTGGGCACTTTTCTGTAGCTGTTGAAAATTGGGTTGTCTTCTTGATCTTATTTTCAGATAATTTATTATTGACCTGTAGCAATGCTGGCTTTTTTTTTTTTTTTGTATGTCTATTTTGTATCCTTTATCTTTGATAAATTCATTTATTTACTTTAATAGTTTTTTGGTGGAGTCTTTAGAGTTTTCTGTTTATAAGATCATGTTATCTGTAAACAATGATGATTTGATTTCCTTCTTTCCAATTTGCATTCCCTTTGTTTCTTTCTCTTGCCTAATTTCTCTGGCTAGGATTTCTAGTACTAACATTTAATGAAGTGGTGAAAGTGGGCAGCCTTATATCATTCCAGAACATAGAGAGCCTTCAGCTTTTCCCCATTCAGTATGATGTTAGCTGTGAGGTACATTTCTTCTGTACTTAATTAGTGCAGTGATTTTTATTATGGATACTGACTTTTATTGAATGCCTTTTCTGCATCTATTAAGATGATCACATGGTGTTTTTCCTTCATTCTGCTAACGTGATATGTCATGTCCATTGATATGTGTATGTTGAATCACCATCCTGTATGCCTGGGATGAATCCTGCCTGATTGCACTGAATGATCCTTTTAATGTCATGTTGGATTCAGTTTGCTAGTGTTTCGTTGAGTATGTTTGAATCCATGTTCATCAAGAATATTGGCCTATAGATTTCATTTATTGTTTAGGCCTTGCCTGGTTTTGGCATCAGGATAGTTATTCTTATAGAACAAATTTAGGGGGAAAAAAAGCCTTCCTCTTCAACTTTTTAGAATAATTAGATGTATTGGTATTATTTCTCCTTTAAATGTTGGGTAGAATTCAATAGTGAAGCCATTTAATTGGACTTTAATTGATGGGATAATTTTTAATTGCTGATTTAATATTATTACTCATTCATCAGTTCAGATATTCTGCTTATTTGTAATTCAATCTTAGTAAGGTATCTATATCCAAGAATTTGTCCATTTCTTCTAGGTTACCAACTTTGTCAGTGTATTCATTGTTTATAATTGTATCTCATAATCCTTTGTGTTTTCATGGTGTCAGTTGTAACATTTTCCTTTTTGTTTCTGATTTTATTTATTTGCATCCTCTTTTTTCCTTAGCCTAGTCACATCTTTGTTGATTTTATCTTTCTTGAAAAGTCATCTCTTTGCTTCACTGATATTTTCTATTGTGTTATCTAGTCTCTATTTTGCTCTGATCTTTATTCTTCTTTCCACTAATTTTGGCTTTGGTTTATTCTTGTTCATCTAATTCCCTGAGGTGCAGTGATAGGGTATTTATTTTAGACCTTTCTGATTTTTTTAATGTAGGTATTAATTGCTTCCCTGTTAGTACCTCTTTGTTGTATCCTGTAGGTCTTGGTAGATTGTGTCTCCATTTTCAGTAGTTTCAAGACACTGGAAATTTTCCTTCTCAATTTCTCCTTTATATGTTGGTTGTTCAGGAGTAAATTGTTTAATTTCAATGTACTTATATAGTTTCCAAAGTTTTCTTGTTATTGATTTCTAGCTTTTGTGGTAAGAAAAGGCACTAGATATAATTTCAGTACTTAAAAATTTTTGAAACTCAGTTTATGAATCACCACATGACTTATCCTGGAGAATTTTCCATGAGCTATGAAGAAGAATGTATATTCTGCAGCTGTTGCATGCAATGTTCTGTAGCTGTCTGTTAGGTCCAACTCTTCCCCAAGTGGACAGTTTGTCCATGTTGTGCTGCCTTGGGAGGGATGAGTGGGTAGTCCCGTGGCCACAAACCCTGTGATATTAGATCACACCGGAGCTTGCAGCCTGCTGAGTCCAGTACATTGTGGGGTAGGACCAAAGCCCACACTGCGTATAGCATGCCTGCCGCTGAGGTGGACTCAAGGCCTGAGCTGGCTGAGGCCAGGATATGAAAGTCCAATCTACTGTATGGGTGCAAGGGCCCAAGCACTTGGGCCATCTTCTGCTTCCCCAGGCCATAGCAGAGAGCTGGATTGGAAGAGGAGCAGCCAGGACTACAACAGGTGCTCATATGGGATGCTGGTGCCACAGGTGGAGGATTAACCTACTGTGCCATGGTGCTGGCCCAAAAGTCGTCTTCTTTTTTTTTTAAATTTTTAAAAAAATTTTTTGACAGGCAGAGTAGATAGAGAGAGACAGAGAAGAAAGGTCTTCCTTTTTGCCGTTGGTTCACCCTCCAATGGCTGCCGCAGCTGGCGCGCTGCGGCCGGCGCACCGCGCTGATCCGATGGCAGGAGCCAGGTGCTTCTCCTGGTCTCCCATGGGGTGCAGGGCCCAAGGACTTGGGCCATCCTCCACTGCACTCCCTGGCCACAGCAGAGAGCTGGCCTGGAAGAGGGGCAACCGGGACAGGATCGGTGCCCCGACCGGGACTAGAACCCGGTGTGCCGGCGCCGCAAGGTGGAGGATTAGCCTGTTGAGCCACGGCACCGGCCAAAGTCTTCTTCTTAAACTAAAACTGGGCCCTGTGGTTTCTCTCTTGGCTTCCTCACCTCTTGTGAAGTTAGTCTAGCCCATGAGTAGCCATCCAAACTGGTCTCTCCGTTGGGAGGGTGCTGGAATATCTCACTCAGCTACATCTTGCTCTGCCTCCTGAGGACATAGAAGTCTTTCTAGAAAGTCAATATTATGCCTACTACTACAGGCATTTTTGTTAAAGCTAATTATTGTTTTCTGAGAGCTCAAAAGAGAATGAGAGGGACCAGCGTTGTGGTGTAGCAGGTTAAGCCACCTCCTGCAGCGCCAGCATCCCATATGGGCACTGGTTCAAGTCTCAGCTGCTCTGCTTACAATCTAGCTCCTTGTTAATATACCTGGGGAAGCAGTGGAGGATGGCCTAACTCCTTGGGCCCCTGCACACATGTGGGAGACCCAGAAGAAGCTCCTGGCTTCAGCCTCTCCCAGCCCCAGCTGTTGCGGCTGTATGGGGAGTGAACCAGGGAATGGAAGACCTCTCTTTCTGTCTCTCCCTCTTTCTAACTCTGCCTTTCAAGTAAATAAATCTTTTATAAAAAGAGAGAAAATGAGAGGAAAAACTAAGAAAGGTTGATCTCTAGAAAGTCAAAATTGGCAGTTCTTTTGAGAAGCAGTGATGGAAGCCATGGAAATGATAAAACTCCCCCCAGCAGGATGGAGGAGGAAGGACAGAGAAAGATCCCAAGAAACACCAACATTTAAGAAGTAGGCATAAGAGGGGAATCCATGAAGAGGCTGAAAAAGAGTAGCTAGAAGAAGAAAAAAAAATTAGGAGATCTGTCATGGAAGCTAAGGGAGAAAGGGCCTTTTCTGTCTCTTGCTCCAGAAGGTGGAGTGATTTAAAGGCTCTAGAGAGATGTAAGCACTTTATTCTGGAATGGACATTGGTGTGGCAGTTAAGCTGCCAGTTGGGGTGCCCACAGCTCTGCTCCCAATTCCAGTTCCTGCCGATGTGCTCCCTTCGGGGCAGCAGATGATGGCTCAAGTACTTGGCCCCTGATATGCAGTGGGAGGCCTGGAGAGTTCCTAGCTCCTGGCCTAACCCCGGCTGTTGGAGGCAATTGGAGAGTGAAAAATGAGAGATCTCTGGGGCCAGCGCTGTGGCATAGCGGGTAAGGCCACTGCTTGCAGAGCCGGCATCCCATATGAGCTCCGGCTCAAATCCCCGCTGCTCCACTTCCAATCCAGCTCTCTGCTATGACGTGGGAAACCATCAGAAGATGGCCCAAGTGCTTGGGCCCCTGCACCCACATGAGAGACCTGGAAGAGGCTCTTGGCTTCCGATCGACCCAGCTCTGGTCGTTGCAACCCTTTGGGGAGTGAACCAGCGGGTGGAAGACCTTTCTCTCTCTCTCTCTCTCTCTCTCTCTCTCTCTCTCTCTCTCTCCCACCCTCCCTCCCTCCCTCCCTCCCCCCTCTCTGTATGTGTGTGTAACTCTGACTTTCAAATAAAAAGTAAGTAAATCTTTTTTTAAAAAAGAAGTCTCTCTTCTCCTGCTCTTCCTCTGTTACTCTTTCAAATAAAATTTTTTTAAATTTATTTATTGATTTGAAAGGGAGAGTGACAGAGAGAGGTAGAGACAGAGAGGGAGGTCTTCTATCCACTGGTTCACTCTCCAATGTCTGCAGCAGCCAGAGCTGAGCTGATCCAAAGCCAAGAGCCAGGAGCTTCTTCCAGGTCTCTCACGTGGGTGCAGGGGCCCAAGGACCTGGGCCATCTGCTACTGCTTTCCCAGGCCATAGCAGAGAGCTGGATCAGAAGTGGAGCAGCAGGAACTCGAACCAGTGCCCAAATGGGATAACAACATAGCAGGTGGCAGCTTTACCAGCTAACCCACAGCGCCAGCCCCTTATTATTATTATTATTTTTTGAAGATTTATTTATTTTACTTGAGAGTCAGAGTTACACAGAGAGAGAAGGAGAGGCAGAGAAAGAGAGGTCTTCCATCTGCTGGTTCAGTTGGTCACAACAGCTGGAGCTGTGCCAATCCGAGGCCAGGAGCCAGGAGCTTCCTCTGGGTATGCCCACATGGGTGCAGGGGCCCAAGCACTTGGACCATAATCTACTGCTTTTCCAGACCATAGCAGAGAGCTGGATTGGAAGTTGAGCAGCCAGAACTCAAACTGGTACCCATATGAGATGCTGGCACTGCAGGCAGGAGCTTTATCTGGTATACCACAGTGCCAGTCCCGCCCCCTATTTTTTTTTAAACAAAAATAACATCATTTTTTTTTATTTACTTTTTTTTTTTTTTGACAGGCAGAGTGGACAGTAGAGAGAGACAGAGAGAAAGGCCTTCCTTTTTGCCGTTGGTTCACCCTCCAATGGCCGCTGCGGTAGCGCGCTGCGGCCGGCGCACCGCGCTGTTCCGATGGCAGGAGCCAGGTGCTTCTCCTGGTCTCCCATGGGGTGCAGGGCCCAAGCACTTGGGCCATCCTCCACTGCACTCCCTGGCCACAGCAGAGAGCTGGCCTGGAAGAGGGGCAACCGGGACAGGATCGGTGCCCCGACCGGGACTAGAACCCGGTGTGCCGGCGCCTCAAGGTGGAGGATTAGCCTATTGAGCCGCGGCGCCGGCCCAAAAATAACATCATTTTATGTAGGCTTGACCTACCACAATTTTCAAGTCATTGCTAATAAAAAATCCTGGGATTGCCGATACAAATTGCAATAACCAAATCTTAGTCCCTTTTGCTGTTCACTTGATTGAAATTTCATAAACCACTTTTAGATCTTAAACTGAAGGATTTCTTTAAGCTGCTATTTACAAAGGTGACCACATTATAATGAAGCAGTCTGTGCATTTCTATAGGAAATGCAAATAATCAAACCTCCTCTACCAGGGACAGCTCTCCCCAGCCTTAGTCTGCAGAGATGTTCAGCTAAGAAGCAGGCTGCATTGTGTTTCGAAAAACACAATGGAAGACTTTGGCTTCAGTCTCTGAATGTGCCCCTGCCACAGTTCTTCCCACAAATGCGCTCCCTGCTGCTAATTTCTCTTCCCAGCAGGCAGCTTACCAAGGCTCCTTTATCTCACATTTCTGAATATGTTACACGACTAAGAGTTGACCCCTAATGGAGATAAAGACACTTGTGGGGAGAGGGAATGATGAGACATCAGTATGCACTGGCTCCTGGGGAGAGTCCCAGACAGATTTACCCCAAGATACAGTATTGAGAACTCCTCCACAAACAAGCAAACAGAAAATCTGGTTCACAGTGTCCCGCACTGGAGCAAGATCCTCCTAGCCCAGGGACGGGTCTCAGCCCCCCGGATCCACTCTCCTGAGGCTGTGATACTGGAATAAACATCTCAGGGACAGCAGCAGAGCAATGGTGTCTGAGAAGACCGTGCCATGACTCGGCCTGCCCTGTGGTTCACACCGTGTGCCCAGACTTCTGCTCCTGCTTATCCCCCAAGCCTCCGTCTCTACCCTCCTGTTGATCTTTTGAGTCCACAACACCTTTGCGAGAGTCCTGCTTCATGGATTATAAGTCTACAGCACTCTTTAAGAGAGTCCTGGTTAGGAACGAGAATGCTGATGGATACACCAGGTTGCCTCTCCTGTGCCTTCTGTGAGTACACACTCAGTGTGTTCTAGGTGTATTACATGTGAGATCCATGGAGAAAGTGGCACTGATCTCCTCTTGGAGTGCTCTGTTGTTACTGTCCAAGGTTATTTTTTTTACTGACGATGGGATTAAGAATAAAAGATTTAGAAAATACAGATGGCAGGCCAGTGCTATGGCGTAGCAAGTAAAGCCACCACCTGCAGTGCTGGTATCCCATATGGGCCCTGGTTCTAGTCCTGGTTGCTCCACTTCTGATCCAGCTCTCTGCTATGGCCTGGGAAAACAGTGGAAGATGGCCCAAGTGCATGGCCCAAGGGGCTCTATAAACATTCATCAAAATTCAAGTTGTAGCCCTCAAATACATGCAAATGTGTAAGCTTTCTTTTCTCAAACACACATAGCATATATATGAAAGTGTTTTCATTTAAAAGTAAAAGTAGGCTGCAGTTATTATATATATTTACTTTTTCAGAGTCAGATCATATTTTATGATGATTGCATTAAAAGTTTCACGAGTTCTCAATCGAGGGAAGCTCTCGAGAACGTCCACGCTGGTGTGCTAGGGCATCTGGAAGAGGCTGCAGAGCTGCTGGACACCAGCAACGCGCAGACGAGAGCCGTGCTGGGCGCGCTGCTCATTCTCTACGTTCACTGCCGAGATGTGGTGAGAAACCTACTGCTCCAGGATACCTGCAAGCAGGACGATTTTGAGTGGACAAGGTAGGTGGATCTGAATTATAATCCTACATACAACAACTTCTCGCGAGCATATCTTTAGGTACAATGCTTCTCTACTTCGAACTCTGTCAAACAATTTAATTTGTGAGTATTTACAAAATTTTAAGCAAACCACAATCCCATGGATCCTGCTTTCTGTCTTCTGCCCCTCCCCCTCATTTTCTTTAACCCCTTCTCTGCTTCATCTGCCTGAGCTGGTCACTGTCTTCATAGCTGCATGTTTCCCTTTGCCTTTGGCAGGTCAGCCCCAGGGTAGCAGCTGTCAGTCGGTAGCTGATCCAGCTCAGTCCTCTTGGCCCTGTGCTGGCAATTCTGGAGCAGAGTAGGCAGAGGAGACCCATGGTAGAGCCTTTCCAGCTCCCTGACTCACACCCCCTGGAGTCAATTAGAAAACAAATGTTTAGAAGGAGAGGGCCACGGACTGGTGAGAGATCAGGAGACAGAGTTCCTGAGTAACTGTCGCGTCTCAAACTTCCCAACCAATTTTTTCCCTGAAAGCTTTCTCTTCTGATTATACGTTCTCTCATCTGACACTCTCCGAAGTCATAGCTTACCAATTTTTGAGTTTCTTTTTATTTTTTAATTTAAACTTTATTTTAAAAGGTTACTTATTTTAGGCCGGCACCGTGGCTTAACAGGCTAATCCTCCGCCTTGTGGCGTCGGCACACCGGGTTCTAGTCCCGGTCGGGGCACCGGATTCTATCCCGGTTGCCCCTCTTCCTGTCCAGCTCTCTGCTGTGGCCCGGGAAGGCAGTGGAGGATGGCCCAAGTGCTTGGGCCCTGCACCCGCATGGGAGACCAGGAGAAGCACTTGGTTCCTGGCTTCGGATCAGCGCGATGCGCCAGCCGCAGCAGCCACTGGAGGGTGAACCAACGGCAAAAAGGAAGGCCTTTCTCTCTCTCTCTCTCTCTCACTATCCACTCTGCCTGTCAAAAAAAAAAAAAAAAAGTTTACTTATTTTAAATGATTATAATATGATCTGTTCCATAAAGTATTTAAAATGGCTTACAAGGGTGAATAAATTCTTCCATGATAGCAGAAACAGAAGAAAGGTGAAAGTAAAGGTGATTAGCAGTCCTGTAAGACCTTTAGGAACCTGGAAATCTGAAAAGACTGTGGCTGCCTCTTTTTGTAATTAAATATCAAAGCAGTGCTAAACTGTCGAAAAAGTGTAGGAGCTTTTCCCTTGACATTTAAAAAGTACAAATGAAGATTCTTTCCAAAAATATTCTTTGGCATTCCTTCACTGCTAATGCCCAAGAGATTGTTATGTTGAGGAGTCGGCACTGCTGGGGACACAGAAGAAAGTCAGTGATACAACAGGTCACGGGCTAACCTCAAAGCCTTGTGGAGGAAGGCATTATGATTAGCTACATGATTAACTGTTCGATAGACAAATAAGACAAGACAATGTTGTTGATATGGTTTTGGATGCAAACAACACTTCTCTGAAGTACCCTCACAGAAACGGTCCAGATTATTCTGAATAATGTGTCGACCACATTCTGACTGGAACCCATAGCAGACTTCTCGGGAGTGATTTGTACAGAAATCCTCCACTTAGGCTGATGGCACATCAGAGCAATGTGATTCTGCAAGGCCGTTTGCCAGAGGGAAAACTGCTCACGTGGGTGTAGTCTTCCGAGTTCTATCGTTCCAGATCTAATGCAGTCATTGATGAGTTTTATATCACTCTTCTCCCTTGATTTTCATGTTTTGATTTCAATGCTTTTAGTCAACACTTCATTTTCAATCTTGTTATATTTCTTCACGTGAAAAAAAATTCACCCAAATAACGTGAGCATTTAAAATGTTGCTTGCAGACATCTGCAGTACAAATGGGATGAAAAACAAATGCTATGCTATGTATCTCAAGGAGGTGCCAGTTTCACTTATGGCTATGAGTACCTGGGCTGTACCCCAAGACTGGCCATTACGCCTCTCACAGACCGGTGCTGGCTCACCTTCCTGGGGGCTCTACATTTGAATCTAGGAGGTTGTGCTTCTGGTCCAGCAGGTGTAGGAAAAACTGAGACTATTGTGGGGAACTGCAGGCTGGCCACCTGTGAGAACCTCCTCATCTGCATAGCTTGCAGCACTCAGTTGACCACAAGGCCCAGGAAAACAGCCAGGTGAAACAGATGAAACAGAATGGACTCTGCATAAACAACTAGGAGGAACCCGGTGAAACAGATGAAGTTGAGGCAGGACGGACTCTGCATAAACAACTAGGAAGAACCAGGTGAAACAGGTGAACTTTCGACCTGAGACTATACGCGCCCTTTCATCTGATTGGACGATACCAGCGTGAACTGCACGTGAAGAGAGCCGCTATTGGCTGTGGAGCAGATGCTCCACGAACTTGGGGTATAAAGAGACATTGGGAATTGGGCTTGGAGCTCCTCCTTCTCTTTTCTTCTCTCCCCCCCACTCTTTCCTTCTGCCCCCACAAGTAAAAGTTCCTTGAGAACCGAGAAACAGTGACCGTGTCGTGATTGCGTTGGACCCTGGCTGGCGAGGGTCCGACAGACTATCAAAGACCTAGCAAAAGTAAGTGACTTCTATATCTAGAACAAAAACATCTTTTCTGTCCCACAAACTTCATAGATGTTTCACCATTCTTATCTTAAATTTATACCATTCCTGCTGTTAAGATATTCATTGCTTTTAATAATCACATCCATTAACCCATGTAATTAATTGGTGGATTAATTTCAGAATGCCTGCTGTTTGCAGGGAGGTGGATCTCAGTAAGCCCACAACTGCTTTGAATTTACATGGAACTGTATTAACTGACTAACATGTGAATGACTAACATCTCTGTGTGTGTGTATGAGATAAAAGTAGAGGCCAATGAAAACAAGGCATATAGGCTGGCGCTGCGGCTCACTAGGCTAATCCTCCGCCTTGCGGCGCCGGCACACCGGGTTCTAGTCCCGGTCGGGGTGCCGGTTCTGTCCCGGCTGCCCCTCTTCCAGGCCAGCTCTCTGCTGTGGCCAGGGAGTGCAGAGGAGGATGGCTCAAGTGCTTGGGCCCTGCATGCCATGGGAGACCAGGAGAAGCACCTGGCTCCTGCCATCGGATCAGCGCGCTGCGCTGGCCGCAGCACACCTACCACAGCGGCCGTTGGAGGGTGTACCAACGGCAAAGGAAGACCTTTCTCTCTGTCTCTCTCTCTCCTCTCTCTGCCCACTCTGCCTGTCAAAAAAAAAAAAAAAAAGAAAACAAGGCATATAGTTTATGGTATTTATTTATAAATTTGTATAAAAATAGGATCATAATGCACTGTGAAATAATCAACAAAACTATCTTAATATATGTGTATTCATATTGAGTTTTGTGAATCTCTAAATTTTGTATCTAGTTCATTTTTATATTGAAAAGTTTAAAGAGTACATTTTACTAATCTGGCAGTTTAAACGTTAGTATTTTGTCTCATAACTCAAGAACTATATTGAAACATATTTATCTTCCAGGCCTTAGGAAAACGTTGTGTGACCTTCAGCTGCTTTGAGAATTTGGATTATAAGGTAAAGCTTAAACATCAGTACTCAGGAAAAAATATTGTACACATAAAAGAGTCATTGAAGAATGAAAGATTAGAGAAAAATTTTTGAGAGTCACTGATAGCAGAATCACAAATGCTATTAATTGATTTAAACTAATAGAAACTTAGAATGTAATAGAAATTTAAAACATTATATACTTTGCTTTTAGTTCAAGTGAACTGCTTATGACAATGATTTTCAAACTTTTTGACAGCTGGATCTTTTTCAAACAAAATCTTACATGGAATATAAATATATAAAATAACTAAGAGTAATACTTTTTATTTACTTATTTGAGAGGTGGAGTTACAGTGAGAGGGAGAGACAGAGAGAAAGGTCTTCTATCTGCTGGTTCTCTCCCCAAGAGGCCGCAATGGCCAGAGCTGAGCCGATCAGGAGCCAGGAGATTCTTCCAGGTCTCCCACGCAGGTGCAGGGGCCCAAGCACTTGGGCCATTTTCCACTGCTTTCCCAGGCCATAGCAGAGAGCTGGATCAGAAGAGGAGCAGCCAGGACTAGAACTGGCGCCCATATGGAATGCCAGCTAGTGCCGGCCCCAAGTGTAATACTTGAATACAAACTTATTTTAAGTCCTAATCTTACGTATTTATTTACTATAAAAGCCTTAAGAACAACGCAACTATTGTGATACAAATAAAAATTTGAGAGTTTATATACCTGATAATTACAAGTGAATATCAATCTCTTTGGTTTTGATAACACATCACCTAAGACATGTCTCATAATATTGTTATTATTAAAAGATTTTTGTACCTCTGCACTTGTCACAAATTTATTCAAACTTTCAAAATACTGGAATTTATCTTCAATGGTAAGTTCATACCTTTTATATTTTACTGGTATAGTTTTATTTGTTCAAAGTACATTACCTCTGAGACCCTACACTTAAAATTTGTGCATATAGCACATATTAAAAGAAATCAATTAATACAAATAACTTATTCACTTATTATTTTTAAGACAATTACCAAATAAGAGTCTCTTTCCTCTTCCCTGGAAACTGCTTCCCAATGGGACTCAGGAGGGCTGGGTCTGGAGTGAGGTAGGGGAGGCACTTGTCTGCTGAGCAAAACTAAAAGGAAAGGTAAAAAGTGTAATCGGGGCCTGTGCCATGGCTCACTTGGTTAATCCTCTGCCTGCAGTGCCGGCATCCCACATGGGCGCCAGGTTCTAGTCTTGGTTGCTCCTCTTCCACTCCAGCTCTGCTGTGGCCTGGGAGGGCAGTGGAGGATGGTCCAGGTGCTTGGACTCCTGCACCTGTGTGGGAGACCAGGAGGAGGCACCTGGCTCTTGGCTTCAGATCAGCACAGCACCGGCCGTAGCGGCCACTTGGGGGGTGAACTAACGGAAGGAAGACCTTTCTCTCTGTCTCTCTCTCTCACTGTCTAACTCTGCCTGGCAAAAAATAAAATAAAATACACGGGGGCCAGCGTTGTGGCCCAGTGGAGTAAGCCAATGCCTAGGATGCTGGTGTCCCAGATCAAAGTGGATGTTCCAATCCCGGCTAATCTGCTTCTGATCCATCTCCAGGTACTTGGGCTCCTGCTCCCATGGAGGAGACCCAGGTAGAATTTTGGGCCCCAGTGTTTGGCCTGGACCAGCTCTGGCCTTTGTGGCCATTTGGGAAGTGAACCGGAGGATGGAAGATCTCCTCCCCACTCTTCTTCTCTTTTGGAAATTGCCTGGAACTTGCTTACCTGCTGATGAGGTTGGGAATTAACAGCCAGGTACAGTCTGTTGTGTTGCTGGGGTCTGGATGAAGCCTGAGCCTCCTTGCTCAGTTTCTGTCTTCAAATCCTGCAATGTGCCCCAGCACAGTTCTAGGGTTTGCTCTTCTCCCCTACTTCCCCTGGTGGTAAAGGAAACCAGTGCCACTCAGCTGGTGACATACTACTCTGCAGGGCTGGGGAGATACGTAATTAAGCCCCCAGTAATTAAAATTGACCATCTGGAGACCCCAGAGTTTCTCAAAGGGTGATGTGAGAGCCACTTATATTAGAATCACCATTAGCACATATTAAAAAATATGAATTTCTGGACTTTATCCAAAACCTACTAAAAAGTTTCCAAGAATAGAGTCTTAGAATCTGCAGTTATTTAGCAAGCTTTAGATAATTCTTATGTATCCTAAAATTTGAGAATTGATATGAAGAAAGGTCTAGGGAAAACTATGCACCAAAATGTCATTGGTAGTTGTCTGCGGGCGGTAGAAATTCAGAAAACTTTTGATTTCTTCTTTGTGTTTAAATGTGTTATTTGAATATTACACAACAAGCTTGCATCCTTTGCGGAAGCTAAAAAGCTAAAACTGGTTTTTTAAAGAAAATGGGCCATCACAAGTCGGTTAAGTTACATTATGTTGGCTATGTATTGGTCTTCACAGAACATTTTGCCTTTCCTATTTGTATTGCCCAAGAAAGCATGTTGTCCTTTGTAGTTGGAAAGTGTCATCAAATAACAATAAAAAGCTATACATTATTGATTATATATTTTAGGTTTTCAATCTAAATTCTTCTGACACAGCGGATACTGATGATAATATTGTGAAGGATATAGAGAAACACGTTAAAATACCAGAAAGTCACAGTAAGTGTTGTTAAACTCCACGAATATGATTAATATAGAAGATAGTCTTTGAACCCAAACCCATATGAGCTATATTCATATATTTAAATACATTTCTGACTAGTGATATTTTGTGTTTACATAATTTTTTTTCCTTCTGTGTTTATTTATAATGTGTATAATACTACCACAGATACCCTGTATTATAAATATATATGTATGTATATATGTATAAGTGCTGGGGCTTAATTGGCCCTTGAGTTTGTAAGTGACCATTAGTCTCTAACAAGAGCCACACAGATATTAAAGGTAGAAATGAGAAATAATGTGGAAAGCAGTAGTGGTGACCAATAGTAGTTTTGTCTCCGAAGTGGGACTCCCAACAGTCTGTGCATTCCCAGGCTAAATCATACAGCCCACACAGTCATCTACAATGCATTGCGAGTCTGTATTCTGCCAGACACCCTGCTAAGGGCCGGGGGCACAGCATGTTTGTGACGAGGAGCTAACAGTCTGCTACTCGAGGAGCCCTGACCATTGCTGCTTTTCTCCAGGTTGAGCCTCAGATCAACCTCCAGTACCTGTATGATGTCTACTTTGCAAGAGCCTTCTGCTGCTGCAGCTCCTCCCTGAAGTCGTCTAGGACATGTTTGGGAGAGTACAGTGACTGGGCATAGGCTTCCTCTGGGAGGCTCTGAGAGAATCCCTAGGCAGATGTTTCAGCCAGTGGGAGCCATCTCAGTAGTGGTGGCCTTATGGATCGTAGCTCCACCTTCCAAGTCTGCACACATCAGTGTCTTTCAGCCTATTAGGCAGTTAACTGTTTTCTGTCTGCATGATGACCTATTCACACCTCTCCTGTCCTAGTAATTTTCCAAAATGATATTGCAGGCGGTGGGTGTAGAGGATTGCTAAGGTCTGAATATTTACATGTTGAAATGCCACTTCCAAGGTGGTAGTGTTAAGAGATGGGGCCTGTAGGAAGTGGTTCTGTCAAGTGTGCAGCCCTCATGAATGAGATTAGTGTTCTCATTGGAAAGGGGCCTCGAGAGGGGTAGACGTTTGCACTAGTGGCTAGGATGCTGCTTGGGATGGCCATATCCCACCTGGGAGCTCCCGATTTGAGTCCTGGTGACTGCACTTCCAGTACAGCTTCCTGCTAAAGCACACCCTGGCTCACGTACTCACATGCGTTGAGTCCCTGCCTCCCACGTGGGAGACCCAGATGGAGTTCTTGGGTCCCTGGCTTCAGCCTGGCCCAGCCCCTGCTGTTGCAGGCGTTTGGGGAGTCAGTCTCTCTGTCTGTCTCTCTCTCTCTCTCCCTCTCCCTCCCTCTCCCTCTCTCTCTCTCTCTCTCTCTCTTTACCTTTCAAATGCAAAGAGACACAGATGGACAGATGGGGGAGGAGGAAGTAAGGACAGACGAAAGGGCCCCTTCCACCATGTGAGACACAACAAGGAGCTGCCCTTCCATAAACCGAGTCCACGGCCACCGCACTGGTCCTTGACTGTGCACTTCAGAGCCTTCAGAGCTGTGAGAAAGAACTTCCTGTGGTTTTGAAGCAGCTCGTAGAGACTGCAGCAGTATGGAATAAGTGGGTTCCAAGTGTGATACACTCTAAGTTCTGTCTCTCTGATTCTTTCTTCCAAGGGTGTCTGTTTCTCTTTGCTACTCCCCAGAAGCAGCAAATCTAAAAACTGTAGCTGGGTGGAAGGGGCAAACTCACAACCATGTTATTATAAAATCATAGCTCTATCCAGTACCCGTATTTGGAGATTATGTCATTAAACTAAGAATGTCTCAACAATGCTGAAAGCTTGACTGAGTGTTTAGTATGAATATTTATTCATATCTGATAAATATTAAAGACTACATATAAGCATATTGCTCTACTCTTTTCAAGAATATCATTTTTCACCTTGGAAAATCTCTTGTAAACAAAGCAGAAAATTTGCAAGATTTTATTGAAAGAAGACAGAGGGCCGGCGCCGTGGCTCAACATGCTAATCCTCCGCTTAGCGGCGCTGGCATACCGGGTTCTAGTCCCGGTTGGGGTGCCAGGTTCTGTCCCGGTTGCCCCTCTTCCAGGCCAGCTCTCTGCTATGGCCAGGGAGTGCAGTGGAGGATGGCCTGAGTCCTTGGGCCCTGCACTCCATGGGAGACCAGGAGAAGCACCTGGCTCCTGCCTTCAGATCAGCGAGGTGTGCCGGCCGCAGTGCGCCGGCCACCGGTTGCAGTGCGCCAGCCGCGGCGGCCATTGGAGGGTGAACCAACGGCAAAGGAAGACCTTTCTCTCTCTCTCTCACTGTCCACTCTGCCTGTCAAAAAAAAAAAAAAAAGACGGAATATTTTCAGTTACATTAAAAATATTTTTCTCTCTAGATTTTGATTGGCAATGGATTGTCTTAGATGGTCCAGTGGATGCCTTGTGGGTAGAAAATCTAAACTCTGTGCTAGATGACACAAGAATGCTGTGCCTGCCAAACAGTGAGAGAATAGCTTTAACTAACAAAATCAGATTTTTGAGGTGGACAATCTCTCTCAGGCCAGTCCTGCTACGGTCAGCCAATGTGCAATGGTGTACATGCTAAGTTTTTTTTTTTTTTTTTTTCTTAAACCAGATTTCTCTCAAAGAAAATGTGTTGTTCAGGATAGTAACCAGTCATTATCTACAGGATGGTCACGTTTATTTTATTTCCTCTTCTGGATCCAGTAGTGATCCCAGTAGTTGAGAAGTTTTGTGTCCCCCAGAGTCACAATCCAGAATTGAACATGAATGCAATATGAATAGAAGTACCACCTCAGTCACGGGGGTGTCCACTGTTTGCCCAATGTAAGTAGTGCTTTCTGTAGACAGACTAGACTGTTGCTGTGAATTATTTTCCCAATATCAGAAAATTTGCTCTGAGACCTTTCCTTCCTCAATCCATGAGTCTTAGGATTTGGGAAACACATTATCAAGAAAGTTGTGAAGAGGTAGAAGACGTGAAAAAGAAATATTTTCTAGACCTGAAATGATTAGCTATGATGAGTACTGTGCTCTAATCCACTTGACTGTAAAGCTCATCCATACAGGGCTGACTTCTGGTAAGCAGCTCCCCTCACCATGTACCTATGGCCTCAACACATCTCCCTACACGAAGCCCCCCTGTTGCTTGCTTGCTGTAAGATCATAGTGAAAAATCATTCCAGAGAATGGTGATTCTTTCAGTTGTTTTTGAACATTGGCGCTTTAATGAGTGATCGTTGTAAGCCATATTTGTCAAGGGACCATGGTGACGTAAAAGAATAGTAAGAAGCAAGGAGGACCATAGTATTTTAGTTTATTTACATACAGTCACCCTGTGCCTTTTATTAACAGGATCCTGTTGATCTGGGATGGGAGCCTTATGTTAAGTCGTGGCTTTTGAAAACTTCCAAAGTTGTAAGTCAATCAGGAGTGAGTTGTCTTGAATTCATGATTAATAAAAGTGTCACACATGGGCTCCAATTTATAAAGAAGCATCAGAAATTTCAGCCGATTCCCGTACAGGACCTGACAATCGTCACAACCCTCTGCAGGATTCTTGACGCTTTCTTCGACTTGATGAGTAAAAATGAAAGATTTGGAGAAAGTGAGTTTTTAAAGTCATATTAATGGTATATCATAGCTAGTCAGTGGTAATGTAGCACCTAGTATTGAATTTTATAAAAGGAAATAGAAAAAGGAAGGCCAAGAATTTTCAGTCTATTTGGCCGAATGGCAAATATGCACATGGAACAACCGAAAACTACTTATCAGTAAGAGTGAACTATTATCATACATACGTGCTGAAGGGTCACCAGGAAAACGAGGGTAAAGAATCCTTAGGGATGTGGAAGTGGTGGCTCCTTCACATCTCCGTTTAGGTTGCCAGCTTGAGGCCTGCAAAAAGATTTCTGTTGAGCTCTTTTACAGGACGTCTGTCTCTGCTGAATTCATTCATAGCATGGCATTGTTTTCCTAATTTCACTGAACTTCCTGTGTTCTTTTGCAGCTCTTTGAGTGTCCTTCTAATCATCCTTAGGGATTCTTGACTGGGCATTTCGTCAGTCTCCTTCTCTTTGGAGCCTGTTACTAAAGTGTTCCTGTGCCCCCTTGGAAGCATCTTATTATCTTGCTTTTTCATCCTTCCGTTCCTACTTTGAGAGCTGTGCATCAGGCATATCGGTTGCCTCTGTCACTTTCGAAGGGTGGCTTTTGTTGTAAAAGGCTTCGTCTTTGAGTGTCAGCTTGGTGGGCTACTTTGGCTTCAGTCCCAGTTGGGCACTATAGTGTAGGCTCTGTCTTCTGCTGTAACTCATGGCAGGAGCAGGGGACACTCTTCTCAGTCCCACCAGTGGTGTGCAGGTCCAGGTGGTGGCTTGAGGGGCAGAGCCAGGGTTCTGGAAGTTCCAGTCCTCAGTGACTGGGGTCATGGGAGTACTGGCCCAGCTTCCTGGAGGGGTCACGCTGGCTTCCTGGTGCCAGGGGCATGGCTGGAGTCAGAGTAGAACCTTGCTGCAATCCAGCATGGGTGTGGGGCACTGATAGACATTTGTCCCAGTGGTTAAATCAGAGTGCCTGCTTCACATCCCAGCTCCTCCACTTCCCATCCAGCTTCCTGCTAATGTGAGCAGCAGACGATGGCTCAAGTACTTGGGTCCCTGCCAGCAATGTGGGAGACTAAGATTGAGTTCCAGATGCCTAGCTTTAGCACGGCCCCTCCCTGGTGGTTGTGGACATACAGGAAGTGAACCAGCAGATGGAAGATCATTCTCTCTGTCTACCTTTAATAATTCCCTTTTTAAAGTGCAGTTCAGCAGGAATGTGGTTGGAGTGTGTGGTACCCAGTAAGGTACACTGATCCAGGGGGAGAGGAAAAAATGTGCCAGGGAAAAGGGGCCACCAGGGATGTCCACATCCCCAGGGACAAGCGTCCCTGCTTCTGAGGCCCTGGGGGCAGAATCCCCACCTGCTGTGCTGAACCACCTGTTCCTGTAGTGCAAGGCACTGCTGGGGCTAGGGTGCTGGCTCTTGCTGCTGGATCTACTTGGGTTCCTGAGGATGCTGGTGTGGCAGAATAGCTGTGGGACCCCAGGGGATGGAGAGGAGCTTGTGTCCCTGTGGGAAACATGCATTCCTGCTGCAGTCTGTTCTCCAGGGGTAGGGGGAAGACATGAGTTCCTTCTTTGAGGCCAGGCCTCTGTGCTACTGAAGGTAGTGCCCTTTACTGGGCTCCAAGTCTGTGACAACTCCTGTGGCTGGGACTGCCAGCACCCAGTCTCTGCAAGTGGAAGATGGGGCCAGCTGGGGCTCTCCCCTTTATCCTTTGCCTACAATGGGGACGGCCTTCTGTCATGTGTAAGACAGGTGCTTGGTTATCAGTGTGCTGTGTTCCTCTCTCTGCTGCCATCCCCGGTCTCCAAGTCCTCCTGGATCCCCATGTCTTCCTGGCTGAGTGTCAATGTTCTCCCTGGTGCAGTCACCTTGAAACGCAGTTATTCACTTGTTACTTTGGTCCTTCTCTGTGGAGAAGATGGGTATGCGTGGAGGTGTGTATGCCTGTCTAATTGGCCATCTAGGAGCCCCCCTCACACAGATAGGCTAATGTCTCCCGAGCTACCTTAACAATAGTGCTTGGATTCTAGTCCCAGCTCAGGCTCCCAAATTTTATGCAGATGTAAACCCTGGGAGGCAGCAGATGATGACTCAAGTAATTTCATATATACGGAATAATTTTTCACATATATATGAGATAATTGCCTATAAGTAGAATTTTTATTCAACATAAACTGACATATGATTTATAATTTCTGTAGGTATTGAGAGTCTATATCTTCATGCTTAGCCAAAGGTATCAAACTTTATTTCATGAGGGACCTGGATTGAATTCCCACCTCCCAGCTTCTGCAGCCTAGCCCCGGTCATTGCAGACACTGGGGAGTGACCCAGTGCCTGTCTCCTTTTCAAATAAATTTTTTTTAAAGGAAGAAAAGAATGAATAAAAGATCAGGAAGACTGTGTTTTATCTACCTCTTTGAGGAGTTTTGGCTATGTAATGAAATGAAAAATTTGGGTAGTATTTTTAGAAAGCTTTAGATCCAGGGAGCTTTGGGGTTTGTTTTTTTTTGAGTTTGGTTTTGTGAGTGTGTGTGTGTTTAGTTTGGTTTTGTGAGTGTGTGTGTTTCATGTCAAATTATCTATACTCAACTGGTTTTTACTTTTTAAAATGTGAATTTTACACAGTTCAAGCAGTGAGTAAGGCTGGAGCTGCTGAGAATGGCAGATTCCAAGCACGTGTGGCCGTTTTGCTGATCTACTTACGTTTAAATTGCTCTGTGGTGTGCAGATTGCTGTAGGAAGGACTGAGTGCCTGAAAGATTGGGGTAATATTTCTTTCTCGGTTATTTAAAACTTTAAAAAATGTTGACAGGAACTTCGTTGCTAACTGATCTGCACAGGTCGAGTGAAGACTTCTTGAAGATGGCAGAAGAGGGGGAGAGCATCTGCTACAGGGCCACCAGAGACACCACGTGCCTTTCCTTCCTCATGAGCCTGCTTCTGAAGAATTCCTGCCCCGTCCTTCTCACAGGTACTAAAGGAAGTTCACGGAAGGAGAGTTTCGGAGTCGGGGGCGGGTCCAGAGGCTATGTAGTCTGATCATTTTACTTTATTAGTGGGAAAAAACTGCCCTGAAGAGTTTCGGTGACTAGAACAATTTAGCTTCTCAGCAATAGTGTGTGGATGCCAATACAGCACATTATAAATCTTCCTCCGCCTTTCATTACCCTCATGAAAAATGCCAGGAGATCCAAGGGATTATGCAGGTTGGGCCTTCATAGCCAGTGGATAGGGTTGAGATCCTTGGAGGACCACTTACAGTAGCATTGATTGGTTTAATTAAATTTACACACATAATTCCTCAACACTTTATTTATTTGAAAGACAGAGTTACAGAGAGAGGTAGAGACAGAGAGCGAGGTCTTCCATCCGCTGGTTCACTCCCCAGATGGCCGCAATGGCCGGAGCTGCGCCGATCCAAAGCCAGGAGCCAGGAGCTTCTTCTGGGTCTCCCACGGCCATGCAGGAGCCCAAGCACTTGGGCCATCTTCCCAGGCCATAGCAGAGAGCTGAATCAGAAGAGGAGCAGCTGGGACTAGAACCGGCGCCCATATGGGATGCAGATGCTTCAGGCCAGGGCTTTAACCCGGTACACCACAGTGCCGGCCCCGCAACACAGTGTTAGGATTTTTTTTAATCTTTAATCTTTTTCCATTCCCGAAAGAGTATTTCAGTTTAGCTCCTGCTCACTCTTATTCCAACCCACTGATCACGTTTTCCAGTTCTCTAACTTGTGCCGAGTATCACCACAGGCAACAGTTCTGCTTTCTCAGTTCCGTATGCAAAGAATTCAGGTAATGTGTAACTCTCAGATAACCACATGTTGCCTCTAATTTGGTCTAAGAAAATTTTCATTTTTACTTTAATACGTAATGAATTGTAAAGTCACAGGTCTTCATTCTGCTTCATAAGGAATTTATCAAATTTTTCTTTAGATCATGTTGGCAAAAATTTTCAGGTAACTCCATTCATTACATGTAGTCTTTCTGTTACTCTAAAAGCAAAGAAGGTTGGTGACAGGCTTCAATGAACATTACATAAAAATAATGGTCAGCTCCTAATCTATTTTGTAAGAGGTGCAAGTAATTTAGACAATTTGAGAGGTTTTCATATTAACTCCTTGATTTAACCACCTTTTAAAAAAAATGGAAAAGCAAAAACCTCTGTTCCATGCAATCTTCAGATGAAGGGAAATGTTATTGGTTCATCGTAACATGTGAACATATGTCATTTTCTTGCATATAAATCTAACCTAATGTGTCCCCCTCCCCCTCTCTCAGGAGCCTCTGGTGTTGGGAAAACTGCTACCATTAACCAAATGCTTGAGAAGCTGGGGAGCTTTTTACGTAAAATATGGGTCCATTTTAGGAAATGTCCTATTACATAGTGAAATTAAAAAAGCAAGGTTCGTGTGTATGTATTAAACTTTAAACTTGACTATTCTGGTGAAGAATGTTTTCTTTACCATATTCATGCCTTTTTGCTTAAAAAGAAAAGCAAATCTGTTATGTAAAAGGGTGGACTTATTTACTAGATGACGTAGGATAAACTTTTTCCCATAACCCCTCCTTTATTTTTATTTCATTTTTAATCTTTAGTAGATGAATAATAAGTGTATGCATAAATGGGCTATAATGTGATATATATGTGTTGTGTTATTATATCAGCTATTTAACATATTTATTACCTCACATGCTTATCCTCTTGTAAAAATGTTTATAATTACTCTAGCAATTTTGAAATATTATATTCTATCAGCTATAGTCACCAAACTGCAGTAGATGTGAAAATCATATTTACTCTCTGCTAACTGAAACGTTGTATCCTTTTACCCATGTCTCCCCATTCCTTCCCACTGTTCTTCCAGCCCCTGGCAACCATTACCCTATTCCCTGTGTCTTTGAGTTTGGCTTTTTTAGATTCCATATATAAGTCATGGTATGTAGCATTTCTTTTTGTGTCTGGCTAATTTCGCTTAGAATAGTGTCTTCCAGGTTCGTTAGTGGTGTCAAAAATAACATTTTCTTCCTGAGGTTGAGTAGTATTCCATTATATGTTGTATATAGCATGTTTTCTTTGTCCATTCACTTGTCGATAATCCGTAGGTGGATTCCGTGACTTGGCTGTTGTACCTAGTACTGCAGTGAATGTGGGAGTTGTGTCTGACGTGCAGATTTCAATTCTTTTGGATGGATACTCAGACCTGGAATTGCTGGATCATATGGTTCCATGTTTAGTTTCTTCAGAAACCTCTGTAATGTTTTTTTATGATGGCTGTGTTAGCATTCCCCTCAATAGCATTTCTCTACATTCTTGCCAACACTTGTTAGCTCTTGTCTTTTGGATAACAGCCATTCTGACAGGTGTAAAGTGATATCTCATTGTGGCTTAATTTGTGTCTCCCTAATTGGAGATGCTGACCATTTTTCACAAACTCGTTGATTACTTCTATACCTTCTTTTGAGAAATGTCTATGAAGTGCTTTGCCCATTTTTTTTTTTTTTAATTTATTTTGAAAGAGTTACAAGAGAGAGAAATGGACAAAGAGATCTTCCATCTGGGCTTCACTCCCCAGATGGTCTCAACAGCTAGTAGTAGGCCAGGCAAGAGCCAGGAGCTTCATCCAGGTTTCCCACATTGGTGGCAGAAACCCAAACATTTGAGTCCTCTTCCTCCGCTTTCCCCAGGCCATTACAGGGAGCTGAATCAAAAGTGGAACAGCTTGGACACAAACCACAATGCCAGCATCACAAGTGGCCACTTAACCAGCTATGCCACAGTGCCGGCCTCAACTTTGCCCATTTTTGATTGGGTTATGTATTTTCTTGCCCTTGAGTTATTTGAGTTCCTTGTTCAAATGTTAACCCCTATGCAGATGCATGGTTTACACATATTCTCCTTACTTTCTCTCATTCCATGGGTTGTCTCTTTCTTCACTATCTGTTTCATTTGCTGTGCAGAGATTTTGTTTAAAGATTTCATTTATTTATTTTGAAGGACCCCAAATCTGGGAATCCAACACGCTCGGGTGGTCGCCCAAAGACCCAAAACTTCAGCCCAGTAGATGCAAAAACAAGAGGATATTTATTAATACGTTTGCGCAAACGGGCTCCCCAGCACCTCAGGCAGTCCAGAGAGCGAGAGAGCCCCGAGCAGGGGTTACAGCAGTTTTTAAAGACAATAGCCACCTGATTAACATGTATGCGGGGCGTTTGGTGATTGGCTATTTTGAAGGGCAAACTCTTGTTGCGATTTTAGCGAGGGAAGGGGTAAGTTTATACAATGGTCACAGAACCTTATTGCAACTCTTTTCAGGACTCCTGCAAGTGTTATCGCGTGAGACAGTTACACAGAGCAGTTTCACAAGGCAGTTTCCCAAGGTTATTCTGCAGGCAGGTGGAGACACAGTTATCTTAAGGAATGGCTACTGTCAGCAGCCAAACTTTTTAACCCTTGCTAAAATTATTTTAATATTTACTTTTAGCAGGGGTCTTACAATTTATTTATTTGAGAGGTAGAGTTGCAGACAAAGAGAAGGAGAGGCAGAGAAAGAGAGGTCTCCTATCCACTGGTTCACTCCCCAAATGGCCACAACATCTGGAGCTGCACCGATCTAAAGCCAGGAGCCAGGAGCTTCTTCTGGTCTCCCACGCAGGTGCAGGGGCCCAAGGACTTGGGCCATCTTCAACTGCTTTCCCAGGCCATGGCAAAGAGCTGGATTGGAAGTGGAGCAGCCGGGACTTGAACCAGCACCCATATGGGATGCCTGCACCACAGGCGGAGGATTAACCTACTGCACCACACCGCCAGCCTACACAGAGATTTTTTTTAATGTGCTGCAATCCCATTTGTCTATTTGAGATTTTGTTACCTGTGTATTTTGGAATATCCAAAGAGTCCTTACCTGGACAAATGTCCTGGAGCTCTCTCCCTGTGTATTCTTTTAGTAGTTTTATAGCTTCAGGTGTTACATTTAAACATTTAATTCATTTCATGTTGATTTTTGTGTAAGAATCCACTTTCATCCTTCTGCATGGGGATATCTAGATTTCCAGCATTTTTAAATTTACTTTTTGAAACATTAAATTTTTGTATAATAATAATCGTATGCCGGCGCCGTGGCTCAACAGGCTAATCCTCTGCCTTGTGGCGCCCAGGTTTTAGTCCCGGTTGGGGCGCCGGATTCTGTCCCAGTTGCCACTCTTCCAGGCCAGCTCTCTGCTATGGCCTGGGAAGGCAGTGGAGGATGGCCCAAGTGCTTGGGCCCTGCACCCACATGGGAGACCAGAAGAAGCACCTGGCTCCTGCCATCGGATCAGCGCGGGGCGCCAGCCGCAGCATGCCAGCCACGGCGGCCATTGGAGGGTGAACCAACGGCAAAAGGAAGACCTTTCTCTCTGCCTGTCAAAAAAAAAAAAAAAAAAAAATTGTACACATTTATGGGACACAATGCAACATTTCAATACTGTGTTATGTGTATTGATCTAATCGGAGCAATTAACATTTTCCCCTTTGTCATTACTTAATAATTAGAGCCTTGGAGCTCCTCTGTTTAGAAAATGCTTAGTAATTAACGTGAGCTGTGATCACCTCACTATGCTGTGTAACACTAGTTCTTTCTTTCTAACTCCAATTTGGTCCCATTATCCAATCTCCCTCTATCCCTTCTTGCCCCTCCCAGCTTCTATTACTATTCTGGGTTCAGATTGGTTTTTAGCCTCCAGATGTAAGAAAGAATATGGAGGTATTTGTCTTTCTGTATCTGGCGCATTTCATTTAACATGATGTCCATCCCGTTGGCTGCACATGATAGATTTCATTCCTTCTGAATAACATTCCATTGTGTATTCATACCAAATGTTCTCTATCCATTGTTGATGAGTTATCTTGATTGTTGTGAACAGTGTTGCAATAAGCATGATAGTGTATGTCTCTCTTTGATGTAATAATTTCATGTCTTTTGGATACATACACAATAGTGGATAATTCTATTTCTAGTTTCTTAAGGAGTCTATACTGTTTTCTTAAATGGCTGTACTAAATTTACATCCTCAGCAACAGTGTCAGTTCTCCTTTCTTCTCATTCTCACCAGTATTTGTTTTTGTCATTTTATAATGGCCATTCTCACTGATGTGAAATACCTCATTGTGGTTTTGATTTGCATTTCCCTGATGGCTAGTGATATTGAACAGTTTTCATATACTTGTTGGTGATTGTATTTCTTCTTTTGAGAAATTTCTATTCAGGGCTTTTGCCCATTTCTTAACTAGATTGGATTGCTGATGTTATTGCTGTTGAGGTTTTTTTAGTTCCTTATATTGTCTGGATATTAACCCTTTATCTGAGAAATAGCTTGCAAATATTTTCTTCCTTCTATCAGTTGTCTGTTCACTCTGTTGATAGTGTCATTTACTGGACAGAAAAGTCTTAGTTTGATATAATCACATTTATCTACTTTTGTTTGTATTGCCTGCAATGTTGGGGTCTTACCCAAAACATTATTACCTGTACCAATGTCTTGAATTGTTTCCTCTATGTTTTCTTCTAGCAGTGTCATAATTTCAGATCTTACATTTAAGTCATTGATCCATGTTGAGGTGATTTTTGCATACAAAGAAGGATCTAATTTAATTTTCCTAATCTAATTTCTTCCTAACTCTTTCCATGCCTTCATGAACTCCTGAGACCCATATGTTGAGTCATTTGATAGAAGTGTTACTGGTAAATGGTAGGGTTCTTGTCTTCACACAAGAAATAATTCAGGCGTGAGACAGAGAGTAGTGGAAAGTAAAATAGCAAGGTTTATTAGGGAAGGGACATCCATAAGAACGGATGGGCACCTCTCCAGACAGAACCAGAGAGTGCCCAGTCGCTCAGACTGGGGGAGAGCGGGGTTACATGGTTGAGTGGAGAGTATACCTGGCCAGGCCAGGTGGGCGGCTCAGCAGAGAGGCAGAGGGCTGAGCGCACAGTCTGGTTGAGGCCAGGGGTTTTTAAGGGAATGGGTCTTGCTTCCCCACCTCTGCTCCTCTTGGAACAAAGGACTTTCTGGATGTAAATAGAAAAAAATCCTATCTGAGTTTTCCCCCTGAAGTTATCAGACAGGGGGAAGCCTGGCTGGTGTCGCCCCGCCTTAGAGGAGCCTTAGAGGAAGGATGGTTACCGGGTAGAAGGGGCTGGGCGCGTTTGAAGTGCAGATATTGGGCTGCCCCTGAAACATTATTGGGATCACTTTGAGATGCATATGCTGAATCTAAATGTCTCCTTAGGCCTGTTGTGCCCAGATCATGGATCCCCATTAAGTCCCCAGTAACTCGAACACTCCGAAATGCAAAAGCAAGATTTTTATTAGAGTACAAGCCACGACAGGGACCTCCTCCAACCATCCAGTGCAGTGGAGGAAGGAGGAAGGCCCTGGGCTTTGTCTGGGGACACTTTTAAAGGGAAAATACGTCAGCGAGGGCCTACAGTATGGGGCCTTTGGTGATTGGACGGTGCTGTTCCAGGTTACTCTTAGTTGCACGGGTTGGTCTCCAATTGTCTTAGGTTCAGAGAGTTGCCTTATTTGGTAACCTCCACTGAGCTGCCCTTGGTCTACTGAGCTGCCCTTGGTCTACTGAGCTGCCCTTGGTTTGCTTTGATATCTCCGGAATGCCTGCTTTTACAAGGACTCGGGTCTGCTACAGGAAATGGAGGCTGCTTTTTATTGTTTTAAAATGGAGTCACTTTGGCTCTTCATTCCCCTCTTGTTTTTGTACATGCCTGAAAAACCCAATCATGGGTTTTGGATTGACATTTCATAGGTTTCACAAACATTTAAGGGTCTGTACTGGGACCACTGGGCCATTAATTGATTGGTGCCCTATCTTTATTTCATGAACTGCACAAATCTATTAATTATGCAAGGGCCGAAGGTTAAAATGCAAACCAGAAGAACAAGGGGCCCTGTGACTCCTGACAGTAGGGTGGTGAGCCACGGAGAGGAATTAAACCAAGACTCGAACCATCCCTGGGAGGCCCCCGGTCTCTTTTGCACTTTTCCAGACCTTCTCTGACTTTAGCCATGTTATCCTTGATCAGGCCCAAGGGATCAGCATAAAAGCAGCATTCTTCCCCCAGAGCAGTGCACAGCCCCCCTTTTTGTAAGAACACCAGATCGAGTCCCTGTCGATTCTGTACATTGGTCCCAAAAGTCCAGGAGAGGCAGAGGGATGACGATCCATCTTTAGAGTTACTTTCTGCTGACATGGGATGACGAGGCACTCTTCACTGGCATGGGGCGATGTCTTAAGCCGCTGTCTCCTGGGTGGGGAGTCGAGGACATCCCTGTAGCAGCATTTGGTTGACCTCCTGGTTGCTGAGAGCCTTGGTTTATTCCATTATCATTTCCTATAAATACTTAGAAGCTATGATCACAAAGGAATGAGGCCCAAGTGGTCTAGATACAAAAGCAATAGAAACATAACAGTCTTAACAGGAAGTTTACAATTGAATATCTGAACAGAAAATCATTTACAGCAACTTTATAAGGTAAACTAACTGATTGTAAAGAGAGGTTTTAAGCCCTTTTACTGTCTTAACTCTCAGAGTATCAGGGTCAAGAGCTGGCCGAGCAAAGGACAGAGTCATTATTAGAGAACCTAAGAAAGGTGCTATCTAAGCTACAACTAAGTTTTCTGATTGAGAGGCAAATAGGACCTGATGGAAAGGCCTTGATAATAATCTGGTGGGCTTTGAAGCCTTGTAAATTATGAGGTCCAGACTTATCTAATTTTCATAGGGTACATCCCAAGGGAGGTGTGAACCTCCTTGGGAAGGCACCCTGTTGACTTTCATTACCTCGCTGGCCTAGGAGACGAGCTGTCCAGGTAAAGACAGGTGGCACTTCTAACAGGAAATTTACAGCTCTGCCTGTAATATTGTTGACTCTATTTGGCCTAGTTACCTAATTTAACATAACTACTTAACACACTTATTAATATTACTAATATTACTATTATTACTTATTATAACTTATAGTTAACACACTTACTGAATTACTTAGCTTAATATATATACCTAATCTTTTTTGTTTTTTACCTTTGAAATATTTATTTTAAAAATAAATATATATAATGCTTTCTGAACACCATAGTATAGCAAACTTATTGGGAAATTTTTGCATCATTCCATTTCACAACCGCGACAGGATTTTATCTACTAATGTATTTTCATGCTTGGATGCCTCTTTTTTTAATTTAATAAATGTGAATTTACAAAGTGCAACTTTTGTATTATTGTGGCTTCCCCCCCCAACCTCCCTCCCTCCCATGGCCCTCCCCTCTCTCACTCCCTCTCCCATCCCGCCCTTCATCGAGTTTCATTTTTTTTTTTTTTTTTTGACAGGCAGAGTGGATAGTGAGAGAGAGACAGAAAGGTCTTCCTTTTTGCTGTTGGTTCACCCTCCAATGGCCGCTGCGGCCAGCACATCTCGCTGATCCAAAGCCAGGAGCCAGGTGCTTCTCCTGGTCTCCCATACGGGTGCAGGGCCCAAGAACTTGGGCCACCCTCCACTGCCTTCCCGGGCCATAGCAGAGAGCTGGCCTGGAAGAGGGGCAACCGGGATAGAATCCGGCGCCCCAACCGGGACTAGAACCCGGTGTGCTTGCGCCGCAAGGCGGAGGATTAGCCTGTTAAGCCACGGCGCCGGCCAAACTTTTTAACTTAATGTTTTACTGTGGAGTTCCCACAGTTCGTCTCCTTTTTAGGTTAGCGGTGATTTGTGACCCTTTTTGAGACTCCTGTGGGATTCCCCACAGTCCACCCGGTAGGCTCTCGATGTCTCCCGAGTGAGAGGAATCGTGAGGCTCAAGAGGGAGCAATCCCAAGTCATTCCGATGGCCTCTAAGGTCCACGCCACTTCACCTTTATTTACTAGGAGGGACGGTTCTTGAGTTACAGTGATCCCCTTGCTGGGAATCTATACCACATTTCCACAGCCCCCAGCCTTTAACTTTACTTAACAGTCTATAGCTTAATGGTCTATGTTCTGACTTGACCACTATACCTACTATGACAACACAAGCTTAACACACAATTATAATCATACTAATAGCAATAACAATTCATAATCAGAAATTAGAACAGAGAAATGAAAGAACAAATTGGGCTTAGAATAGAGAAATGAAGATGCCAGTCCCAGATCACTTACTGACAATAGCAATATCAAATGAAAACTTAGCAAACAGTTTCAACCCTAAGATAACAACTTAAGAAAACAATTACCAGAAGGTCCAATGCCTTCTACAAACCTCAAGAATACATGTATTTGGAAACATCTCTTAAATATCTAACATGCAAATTCAAGCACAAGCATATAAAATGTTTTTAGTTTCTTTTTACCTACAAATTTAAAACATCTGATACAGAGATTTAGGTCACATGAATTAAAATGTATCTTTGAATAATTTTAGCTGTTTAAATTTATGGGAAATCTTTTTTTTTTTAATTTTATTTTTTATTTTATTTTTTAAATTTTTGACAGGCAGAGTGGACAGTGAGAGAGAGAGAGAGAAAGGTCTTCCTTTTGCCGTTGGTTCACCCTCCAATGGCCGCCGTGGTAGCGCACTGCGGCCAGCGCACCACGCTGATCCGATGGCAGGAGCCAGGTGCTTCTCCTGGTCTCCCATGGGGTGCAGGGCCCAAGTACCTGGGCCATCCTCCACTGCACTCCCTGGCCACAGCAGAGAGCTGGCCTGGAAAAGGGGCAACCGGGACAGGATCGGTGCCCCGACCGGGACTAGAACCCGGTGTGCCGGCGCCGCAAGGCGGAGGATTAGCCTAGTGAGCCGCGGCGCCGGCCTATGGGAAATCTTTTATCTATAAGCCAATTAAAATAAAACTCAAATTTTTTCATGTAGACATACAATATGTATACACATATAACAAAACATAATAGAATATAGCAGTTTTAATAATAGCTTTTTTTTTTTTTTTTTTTTTTGACAGGCAGAGTGGACAGTGAGAGAGAGAGACAGAGAGAAAGGTCTTCCTTTTTGCCGTTGGTTCACCCTCCAATGGCCGCCGCGGTAGCGCGCTGCGGCCGGCGCACCACGCTGATCCGATGGCAGGAGCCAGGTACTTCTCCTGGTCTCCCATGGGGTGCAGGGCCCAAGGACTTGGGCCATCCTCCACTGCACTCCCTAGCCACAGCAGAGAGCTGGCCTGGAAGAGGGGCAACCGGGACAGGATCGGTGCCCCGACCGGGACTAGAACCCGGTGTGCCGGCGCCGCAAGGCGGAGGATTAGCCTGTTGAGCCACAGCGCCGGCCAATAATAGCTTTTTTTAAAAAAATCTAACTTTTTGTAAATTACCAATTGATCTGAATTACTTTCTGCTCTTAGTAACCTCAGTTAACCATACTTTTTTTAGTTAGTACCTATAATACATTATTGGCTTCATCTGTTTACAGAGCCATCCCAAAGTACTGAATGCAATAGAAGTGGCTGGAAAAAGTCCATCAGAACCTAAAGGAGGACAGCTAAACACAAACCGACAACGCAGCAAATCTGATACATAAAACTGGATGACAAAAGACTCTAAGTTGTTACGTTTAAAATTATAAACTCATTATAAACTTAACAAGAGGCAATTGCTTACTTTACATAGCATTTCTGAAAGCATGTAGGATTTTACAAAGCATTTAACTCTTTTAGGCCTCTGGGGCTTTCTCATACAAGATTATTAGACTTTTTAACTTTCAGACACCTGTAGCAGTAACATTTCATATTATAAAAACTCAAAATTTAGCACTAATTTACATCTTGACAACACCTCCAATACAATCTAAATACCCTGATTACAAGATGAGAGACATAAATATCCTTTGATTTCTTTCAGTTGGGCCTGAACTGGAAAAAACCCAAAGTTTAAATTTACTGGAAATCTCAGAGTCCAAATTCCCTAGAACCTCAATTTTTGGTATTTTTGAATGCTTGCCAAGGATGCCAAGAAGGCTCAAAATCCAAAATATCTGGTTGAAATATGATCATCATGACATAATATAGATCAAATTTGATCATTGTTACAAGGTGATTATTTAAATGTTTAAAAATAAGCACATATTTAAATAAACTCATAGCTCTTAATAAAAATTTAGCTGTCTTTAAACAATTAGAATTTAACAGTCATTAAGAGAACATAATAGATTACTTTAACTCATTGTTTTAACAGCCCAATCCAGAGAAAAGGCTAGTAATGTGATAAAGGCGGTTAAATCAGCCATGCTGGTCCTTGGTGTCCCCTGGACCATAAAGACTGATAACGGGCCAGCATATACATCACAGGAATTTAAGTCCTTCCTGAAATCCTGGAACATACAGTCTGCCACAGGTATCCCATACAACCCACAGGGACAGGCAATCATTGAAAGAACTCATAGGACAATTAAAGATCTCTTACAAAGACAGAAAAACGATCATATGCCCCCAGACCCACAGCTTGCTTTGACTGAGGTCCTTTTCACTATCAATTTTCTTATTTTTGATTCCCAAGGGATCAGCCCAGCTTATAAACACTGGGGATCCTTTCCATCCCAGCCCCCAGCCCCTGTGATTAGGTGGAAATATCCCCTGACAGGAGAATGGGAGGGACAACACCCTCTGCTAACCAAGGGTCGAAGATATGTGTCTTTCCAGAGAATGCGGGACAGCCCATTTGGGTACCAGCCAGAAACATCAAGCCTGCAACTGACAGCCAACCAGAACCAGCTGAACAAGATTGAGTCAGCCTTGTTAGCAGATGCACCTGCCCTATCATCCTACCCTGAGAAACTGCCCATAGCCACATCCGATACTGTTTTATACTCCACTAGCTCTGGTCAGCCACTCAAATGGCCCACAGCCTGTGTGCGGTCATGCCATTCCTGATTACCATTGTTCCTCATTCCTACCCCTGGCTGAGCAAGCACTCCTGTGGTCTACCATTTTGAGTGCTGGTTAGTCAATGACGGGTAAGATCCCCTGGGGGACAACCTAAGACAGGCACAGTCGTGTACAGAGACCACATGGAAATGGGGTCAACAATGTTATGGCCAAGAACCATGCCTCCTGTTGCTCAAAAATAAATGAAAAGCAGGAAATGTGGTGGAATGAGAAGGCCATGCCAAGATGGCTGCTGGCAACAGAAACTGCCTGGCAACAGGCCGTGATTGGATGGCTTCGGAAACTGCCTGGCAACAGGGTGTGACTGGTTAGGGCACAGGCCGCCCCTTGACAAGATTGGCTGCCTTGGCTATATAAGCTGCTGTAGCAACTGAAATAAACAAGTCTATGGGCTGCTCCCCTCTGGCCCGCTTTCACCCGACTCCCAGGGTCTGTGTGGTGACTCCGTGCCTCTTGCCCCTACCACACTCCTCTTCTCAGAACGAATCCACAACAACATTATAGTATTTGTTTTTAAAGCCTCATCTGGGAATATATTTAGCCCTCAATAAATTCACATCCGATGTTCAGGAAAGTACGGATATGATAACATCGTGTTCCATAGAGATGTATGAACAAATAACTAAGATCATGTTACTGACTCCAACAAAATGTCACCACCTGTTTAATCTTTGAGACATGTTTAAGGTCTGTTTTAAAGTGTTAAGAAAAATAATTTTTTATGTTTATTTGAGAGGTATACAGATAGGGAGAGATAGAGGCATAGAGAGAGACAAAGATCTCATTCACCAGGTTCTCTCAAAATGCCAGCGATGGCCCCAACTGGGCCAGGCTGTAGCCAGGAGCCAGGAACTCAAATTTAGGTCTTCCATATGCATGGCAGGGACCCAACCACTTGATCCATAGCCTGCTGCCTCCACGGTCCGTGTTGGCAGGAAGCTGGAATTGGGAGCCCAAGGCAAGAACCAAACCCAGGCAATGCAGTGTGGGACATGGGCATCTTAACTGCTAGGGCAAACACCTGCCTGGAAAAATCATTCTTGAATTTGGTACCTTTCTCCCCTTGCTGTGGGAGCTTTTCCCAGTTAGCTCATATCATCTCTGAAATGGCTTATAAGGCTTTTTACCGAAAGGCACATTTAGAATGCTAGAGCACGGCCGGCGCCGCAGCTCACTAGGCTAATCCTCCGCCTTGCAGCGCTGGCACACTGGGTTCTAGTCCCGGTCGGGGCACCAGATTCTATCCCGGTTGCTCCTCTTCCAGGCCAGCTCTCTGCTGTGGCCCGGGAAGGCAGTGGAGGATGGCCCAGGTACTTGGGCCCTGCACCCCATGGGAGACCAGGAGAAGAACCTGGCTCCTGGCTTCAGATCAGCACAATGCGGCAGCCATTGGAGGGTGAACTAACGGCAAAAGGAAGACCTTTCTCTCTGTCTCTCTCTCTCTCACTGTCCACTCTGCCTGTCATAAAATAAAAAAATAAAAAATAAAATGCTAGAGCACATCCACACTGAGAAGTACCTCTCTGTCACCTCCAGCACTCACGGCCAGGACTCGTGGTCTCCGTCCAGTCACGGCCTCTGTAAGACCGGACGGAAGAGTTCCCAGATCCCCTCGCTGCAAGCGATTCTGTGCCATTGTTCCCGGAGAGCTTTCCCGTCGCTCCAACATTCAGATCATCACGCACAGACACTGTTCTTTCTAACCTCGGATAATCGCGTCTACGTTTGCGGAAAGGCAACCTGGCGTCGCGTGCTGCCCTGCTAATGCCCCTGTGACGCGTTCTTTGAACCCCGACAGCTCCTCCGAGGACTGCTGCAAGCTGACAAGACCGTGGTCAGCTCCCAGGAGTCGGCTGCCCTGCTCTGGGCCCACGAAGCCACGCGCGTGTTCCAAGATCGCCTCGCCGACCGCGCCGAACGCCGCCTTTTCTATCAGCGGCTGGTGAAGGAAGTGGAGAGCCATTTCCAGGTGAGCTTAGCTTGTGAGAACTGATTTTTAAACGGGGTTTTCATCGAAAGTGCCGTGTGATGAAAGCCTGCGACACCTCTGTAGTCCCCCTGAGAAACGTCCTTCGTGGTCCCGTTCCCCTCACCCGTAGCTGACACAGAGCGCGTGACATCAGAATACCAATGTCCGTGATCAACTTGCCAGTGTACTTAACGAATTCCAGATGAAGTTGGGTTCCAAGTTTACAGAGGTAAGGACATAGCGAAGAGCCTGTAAGGAGGGCTGTATCTGCCTGCGGTTGTTAATACACGTGTGAATCCGTGTATAGGTACAGCAGATCCAATACTTTTAGGACATGTTTGTGCGTGAGAGCAGTGGGGGAAAGTGTGCCCTAAGGTTTCAAAGCAAACCATTAAAAACTTAGTATTATGCTGTTTCATCTTAGTTTGTCTCAATAGCCTGTGATTTTAAAGACCAAGTCACAACTGAGGCTGCAGAGAGTTGAATTAGTAGAGAGTAATAAAGAAATCTGCAGGAGGGTCCAGAGTAGCCACATCTGGCAGCAAATTATGCCAGAATAGTTGTCATTCTTCACACCTTCACGTGCCCATTGTGTGGGCAGAGACACCAAGAATCACCGGTACCAGAGACCAATTTTCTTTCTCCCACCACTGTCCTACCTGCTGAGACAGAACAATAGAAAAGCATACTATGGCCGGCGCCGTGGCTTAACAGGCTAATCCTCCGCCTTGCGGCGCCGGCACACCGGGTTCTAGTCCCGGTCGGGGCGCCAGATTCTATCCCGGTTGCCCCTCTTCCAGGCCAGCTCTCTGCTATGGCCCGGGAAGGCAGTGGAGGATGGCCCAAGTCTTTGGGCCCTGCACCCACACGGGAGACCAGAAGAAGCACCTGGCTCCTGGCTTCAGATCAGCGAGATGTGCTGGCCACAGCGGCCATTGGAGGGTGAACCAACGGCAAAAAGGAAGACCTTTCTCTCTCTCTCTCTCACTATCTACTCTGCTTGTCAAAAAAAAATAAATAAATAAAATAAAAAAAAAATAAAAAGAAAAGCAGACTAGATACTATTGTTCTTGCCAATAATACTTGTGATTATAACTGTTCTTTCCTCTCAACTCTGTGACAATCCCCCCCAATATTTCTCACCAGAATATTTGCACAGGGATGGTCTTCATTGTGCAAAAAATTTTTTTAAGATTTATTTATTTGAAAGGCAGAGATACAGACAGGGAGAGAACGAGAGACAGAGAATGAGAGAGCTCTTCTATATTCTCCCTAAATGCCCACAACAGCCAGGACTGAGCCTGCCCCAAGCCAAGAGCCAGGTCCTCCTCCGGGTCTCCCACGTGGGTGCAGGGGCCCAAGGACTTGGGCCATCCTCTGCTGTTTTCCCAGGCACGTTTTTAGAGAGCTGGATATGGAGTGGAGCAGCCAGGGCTTGAACTAGTACCCACATGGGATGCCAGCACCGCAGGCTGAGGCCACGGAGCCACAGCAAGGGCCTCACTATTCGATCTCCTTTAATGTTCCTGAAAACCAGGCTACCAAGTCCAGATCACTGGGTTGCTAGAATAGTCTTTCTCAATCCTGTATCCTCTTGTGTAAAACTACAATACATGTTTGACTTTGGTTTTTCTATACCTGTAATCAGTCTGTTTGCTACATTTCCTCTGCTAGATCTCCTATCCCATGGTGTTCTTCAAGGAAGCCATACAGCATATTGTGAGAGCTAGCAGGGTCCTTCGACAGCCAGGGAGCCACATGTTACTGGTAAGAATTTAAGTTCTCAAATGCCTTTAAGTTTGCAAATTCAAATTAAGGAACATCAATGCAATATACTTAATCTACAGATGTTTTATTTATCCATACCTTATGAAAAATAATAATGGAGTCATAGGACAGTATCTTCATTCTCTCTGCAGCTTGCATAAGAAGTTTGTCAGTGCATAAAAATATTATTTGTTTTTGGAAGCATTTGGTGTGAAAAAAAAAAAGTTGATAGATCTGGCAGCCTCTCTCATGTATCTTCAGAATTAACAGAGGGTCTGTACAGACAGATCCGACTTCAGACATAGTTTACTTCCTTTAGTACTGACCCAGAAATGTAAACCTTTACACAAAGTTTTACTTCCCATGGGAACAGTGGGAGTTAAGTTCTTGGAAAATTCCCAAACTCTCTGAGTACAGAAAAGCTTCTGGAAAGCTAAATAAAATCTCACATATTTAGCCAGTTACATAGGCATTATTTTTATGACTCTTTAAGTTATTATTTATGCCTACTTTTTAGCTATTTATGTTATACTTTAATTATTTACAACTGCTTAGTTATCTAACATGCCTTTTTTTTTCCAAAAAGAACATTTTTATATCCAGAACAGAGTTTCATTTTTTTAATATTGTGGTTCTTCTTCTTATTTAACTGAGAGAGAGACAGTTCACTCCCCAAATGTCCACAGCAGGTGGGACTGGGCCAGGCCAAAGCTGGGAGCTAGAAACACATTCCAGGTCTCCCACATGGGTGGCAGGGACCCAACTACTTGAGCCATCACCTACTGTTTTCCAGGTGCACATTAGCAGGAAACTGGAATCAGGATTGGAGCCTTGGCTCCAACTCAGGCACACGAGCAGGGGGCGTGGGCATCCTAACTGGCACTTTAACCACTAGGGTACGTGCCCCTCCCTAGAGTTTCATTTAAATACTCCTTTATCTAAACAGACATATGCAACAAGACTAATTAGCAGTTAGAAAATGTAATCAAGAAAAATGCACAGCAAATTTTCAACTACCAAAACCACTCCTTTGCTAACTTTCCCCATCTCATAAACAGCATCAGCATATGTCTACTGCTCGGACCAGAAACCTCAGAGTCACTAAATTTTGTGACTTCTCCATCATTCCTCACCTACTCTCCATCAGTAGGTCTAGCCGTGCAGCTTCCAGACTGCATCTCCACAGCCACCACTCTGTTGAAACCACCCTCATCTCCACATGGACTGCTCAGTAGTCTTTCCTCCCTCTGTGTAAAATAGCGAGTCCCTTCCCTCCCCTCAGTCCCCGTCACTCTGTCCCCTTCATTTTTCTTACTGGTTCTCAGCAGTATCTGGCCCCACATATGTGCTTCCTTATTGTCTGTTGCCACAGTTAATAAAAAAGGTCACAGTTCAGTTGATATAGACAATCATAGCAACCATAGAGAAAAGACAATTACAAAGAGAAACATTTCTAGGGTTCAGTGTTAAGGTGCAGTGGGATAAGCCACCTTGTCAGAATGTCTGGGATCAGGCATGCCTCTGCTTCCAGTGTAGCTTCCTGCTGATGCACACCCTTGGAGGCAGCAAATGATGGCTCAAGTGCCTGAGCCCCTACTACTCAAATCGCAGACCCAGATGGTGGTGGCCTGACCCAACCTCAGCTCTGTGGGCATTTAAAGGGTAGATCAGTAGTTGGACAATTTGTCTCTTTCAGATGAATAGAAATGTACAAAAGTACAATTATAAATTCTAAAGGCAGAGAGAGAGAGAGAGAGAGAGAGAGAGAAACATTAGCAGCTAACACATAGATGATGCCAGTTTCTTGGCATTTTTGCCAACAAGCAAAAAACTGCTTCTCATTCTTCTCTTCCCACATTCCCTGATTCCTGATTGGGCAAAAAGGTAGAACTCTGGCAGCCAACAGTCTCCGAATCAATTTACTGAGGCTGTGCACTAACAACTACCCTGTTCAGTATCTATGAAATCTATTCTCTTTATAGTTACAAAAATTTTAGAGACAATTTTGGGCTCTGTTTGTCCAGATAATAGATGTTTAACTATCGTATACTGTATACTCAAAATGAGTTAGAAAAAAGGATAAAAATCATAAAAATGTCTCAAGAAAATCCCTAACTTTCTGATATCACGGGGGCCAAAATCCCCCCTGAAAATACTAACAGCCCCTCCTTTTTAGAACATTATACCACGATAAAAAAGGAATAGTGTACTCAAGCCTGCATAGTTGCACCTCAAGAAGCAAGTTACGGGAATTCCCGTGGCTGTCTATTGTCGCTCTCTGATGCTCTCACAAACTGCTTCTCTGTCTAACTGCAGAGCACATCGCCATCTCTGTCTGTGTTCCCCAGTCTGTGAGATCCTCCTCTTTGGAAACAAAGCTTTCCTTTTCAGCCTTTCAGTCTGATTAAGATTACTTTGGTCGATACCCCTTACCTGAGGTTCTTAGAATAGTCAAATTCATAAAGACATAAGTAGTTTGGTGGTTACCAGGGCGAGGTGGGAAGCAGTAACACAGAGTTATTTTTTTCATCAGCCTAGAATTTCCATTTGGGATGAAGAAAAAGTTCTTGAGATGGATAGGAGTGATGGTTACACAACAACGTGTACTTAATGTCCCTGAACTGTACGCTTTAAAATGGCACATTTTCTGTTATGCATATTCTACCATAATTTTTAAAGGAGAATGGAAAATAATCTATCAAATGTATGCTATACAAAAGAAAACTGTCATAACAATATAAAAAATAAAGTTTGATCCTTATACCTATATGCTTGACCTGATCTATACATATATAACCTTTTATATAATAATTTACTTTCTTTTCAAATCACATAAGACATCAGTCAAATTGACCACATCATAGGTAACAGAAGATAACCAATTTCACAGAATCAATAGTAAGCAGGCATTTCCTTCTATAATGCAAATAAAGTATCATGCATTTAAACTGTAAATGCAGCTTTGTTGACTCTTAGAAGTACATTTAGAACATTAACTGTATTTCATATTTTAAGGATGACAAACAAATGCTATGGTTTGGATGTTAGATGTTGACTGTCTCCCAGAAGCCCATTGTTAAAGATTTGGTCCCCAAAGTCTTAGGTTAATGGTACAAAGAGTGTGAACAATCCAATTATGGTACCGGTGACAGCAGGCAGAAGCCCCCAGGATTAAATCATGGTGGCTTTGTAGACATAGAGGGACACCATTTCCTCATCACACGATGCTCTACAGCACCTTGGGACCATGCCAGCAAGAAAACCAACTCCAGAGGCCCAACTAGTGGGGGCCACCTGACCACAGACTGTGAATCTCCAAAACAACTCGCCAGAGCGAACCTCATCTCTTCACAGCGACTCCTCCCAGTATCTCCTTATAGGAGTGATGAGCTGACACAAGAAACAAACCACTCATCAAGAAGTTGGAAAAGGAGTATGCTCCGAGGGAGAGAAATTAGTACAACAGAAAACCTACCACAGCTAAAGTCAGTATCAATAAAACCAAAAGTCGATAAAGGAAACAGTACTCCGCTCTCCCTTCCCTGCCCCACCCCACACAGCAAAGTAAAAAGACATTAGGCCAAAAGAGCTTCACAAGTAAGCATCGTCAAACGTGCAGTTAACAGTAAATCCTCACGGAAGTTACTGAATTCATCGCATTTCCCCCCAAGATGGAATCCCATTTATTCACCGAGACAGGAGGTGGTGAGGCCTTATCCCTCTCCTCCAGCCTCTTAACACTCCCTCCCTTCAATTCTCCAAAATAGAACAGAAAACAAATTTGTGAATTCATTTCTTGAAGCTAAAATAGCAATGCTTCACACATGAGACATGAACAAACCACAAAACGGTAGACCATAAAACTCAAGTACATGACTGCCAAAACCGAATGCGTGTGTTTTTGCATCTGTGTGATGTGTACAGATTTACCTACACACATACAGATACATACATGTAAGCACACACCAAAGTGTAATGTCTGCTAAGGTTATTAACGCAATTCAGTACGGAATATTTTCTTTAAAAAGTATCAACACAGAATCGTACATAGCCACCTACGATACATCTGTGTTATGGACATACCTCTGTGTGTGCATATAGTACACAGCAAATGGTAGCAAAGTTTCTCAAAGAGCTCATTACCTATTCGTGATGGGGACACGGTTCAGTAATCTAGGGGCAGCAAAGAGCTCCCGGGCACATAAGAAAACCTGCACAGAGGGACGCTGGCCAGCAGGGGCGGGGGACGGTGGTCCAGCCCTCCGGGTCCTGGCCAAGGCCGGCCGGCAGCAGGGCTTGGAGGAGGGATGCCGCCCTTACCCGCAGCTCGGCGGCCCGCCAGCCCCCAGGCCCCTCCTGGAAGGGCTAAGGTCCGGCCTGTTCACGCCTTAGGGCGCCCAGTGAGGGCAAGGAACAGGGATGGCCCAGGGTCAGCCCCGCCACCTCCTGGCCGGTAACGGTCAGTGCCTCCTGGCCGGTAACGGTCGCCCAAGCCCTGGCGGCGCAGAGAGGCGCGGGTGGGCGGAGTTCCCGAAGCTGGCGCGCACGCGCGGTGAACGCCCCCTCGCACTCTGGTCCCAAGCCCTGGCGGCGCAGGGGGGCGTGGGTGGGCGGAGTTCCCGAAGCCGGCGCGCACGCGCGGTGAACGCCCCCTCGCGCTCTGGTCCCAAGCCCTGGCGGCGCAGAGAGGCGCGGGTGGGCGGAGTCCCCAAGGCCTGCGCTCACGGTGAACGCTGCGGGCCGGGGCTGGGCAAGGCCGATCAGATACCTTGCGCAAGGTATAGGCCTCCCCAGTGGGACCAGCCACCATCTGTGTGTCCAGCCGGGTGTGGCCCCAGCGCGAGGGAAGCCAGTGATGGGGGAGACGGGCGACTCTGGGACCTGGGGTGGAGGGACTTACATTTAAGGTTTTACAACCTGTAGCCATAAACTACCGTTTTAAAACCGTCGGTTTTAGCAAAGGGATTATATAGATGCGACAAAAGCGGTCTAGAAGCATAGGGATTCTAAGATGAAATACATACGTAGGCAAGGCGCTCCCGAAAGTTCGTGGAGAACGGCATTCCACCCTGCACCGGCTCCTGGAACTTTAGATTCTTTTCTTTCTAAATGTTTCACAAACACGTAGTGAGTGCCTGTCCCACATGTCACTCCACCCAACAGTTTCTCGAGCCCTTATGGAGTGCCAGGCACCAAGTGGCCAACACAACCTAGAGCCCCTTTCTTCCCACCTCTGGGTGGCGGCGGCCGCTGCCCAGCTTTCTCCGCCTATTTCTGGGAAGAGTGCAGAGTGCTACAGGCGACGGCAGCTGCTGGAACCTAGAATCAGAAGCACCGCGCCGTGTGGGCAGTGGGGCTGGTGAGGACTTAATGGACTCATCGCCTCTGTACCCAACTAATGTTAATGAACTCTGCTAGTGGAGAATCTAAATGCAAAACAGAGACTACCCTTCCTCACTAACCAGGCCTTTCTTCGTGTAATAAAGTGCAAGTAACATTTCTCAGCTCTTAATATTCATTCCTATCAGATTTTATTTGCTGAAATGAAAGCACCTTTAAACAGTGAAGCCCTGCTGGTCAGTAACACTAATCCATTTAAGTCTAGCAAGAATATTGTCTAGAATACCAGACTGCTCAAAACACATTGGCTAAAACCCAAGGAATAAAATATTGTATCTTTTAAAAATTCTTTTTATTTATTTGACAGGTAGAGTTATAGACAGTGTGAGAGAGGCAGGGAGAAAGGTCTTCCTTCTGTTGGTTCACCTCCCAAATGACTGCTACAGCTGGAACTGCGCCGACCCGAAGCCAGGAGCCAGGTGCTTCCTCCTGGTCTTCCACGCAGGTGCAGGGCCCAAGCACTTGGGTTATTCCTCCACTGCCCTCCTGGGCCACAGAAGAGAGCTGGACTGGAAGAGAAGCAGCTGGGACTAGAATCAGCGTCCATAAGGGATGCCAGCACCACAGGCAGAGGATTAACCAAGTGAGCCATGGCGCCAGCCCCTGTATCATTTCTTTTAAATCCACTGTTATACAATAAATTAAAGCATATTTTATAAATTATATCATGGTTTATATATTTCAGTTGCATTGACTTTTCATCTTATTTCATAAAATGTGTAATATTTTCTATTATTAATAAATTTTTTTCTAGGTGCTAAACCAAATAGATTATTTCACTTGCTTTTCTCTTTCATTAGAAGCATATGGAGGGGCAGTAACTGCCCACAGCAGGTTAAGCCACTGCTTGGGATACTCATTCCCGCCCATCAGGTACTCTGCCACCCAGCCAACTTCCTGCTATTGCAGCCTCATGGCAGCAGGTGATGACTCAAATGCTTGGGTCCCTGCTGCCTATGTGGGGCATCCAGATGGAGTTCCCGGCCCCTGGCTTCAGCCAGACCCAGCTGGCAGTTAAGGGCATCTGGGGAGTGACCCAGCACATGGAAGATCCCTCTCTCCCTCCCCTCTGCCACTATCATTCTCTTCAAGGAGATGAAAATAAACATTGTTTAAAAAGCATATGGGTATTCTGACCATGATGAATATGATATTTAATGGAGTTATTTCTGAGGTACTCACAGTGATTCTTATTTTAAAGCGAAAGCCAATGACCTTGTTCAATGAATACTTCCAGACACACTTACCAAAGAATGCCAAGCCTTTAGTCATACTTCTTTCTTCATATATAATTTATATTTCAGCTACATGTTACCTTGCCTTATTTAAGTATGAGAAATGGTTTATAGGCTTATCCACATTTGTATAACTTATAAAAACATAAGTTATGTCTATATTATTTAATCTCAATTTGGTTTTAGTAATTTTCCAAAAACACATTTATAACTTCTTTCCCAGTATTTCTCTAATTTTTTGCATTGTTCTTAATGAACTTATTTGAAGAATGAAGTCAGATTTTATTAATCAAGTCAGTCTAATTTGACTGCTCATCAGACAGCAAATATTTCCAAAACCTCAAATGAACTAAATTCGCAGAGTCATGGTTTTCACAAATTTGGCACTTGGGAAATGCTAGCTGCTGTTTATACTTTGAAGAAGTGGTAGGAGGATGCCCAACTTCGGGTTCGTGGTTTAATAAAATGGCATGCAAATAATCCCTAATACCCTTTCTCTCAACTTCCCAGTAAAACATTTGAAATGATACATAAAATGGCGAACACCAGCTGCCACTCTGGAAACCCTGGAGTCTACCGGAATCTTCTACCAATAGTAGGATGGATGACAACAGGCGCTGAAGTACATTCCTGAGTTCCGTGTCCCTTACAGTTTCCAAAAGAGGAAACGTGATACCACAGAGAAGACAGGGGAAGCCTGCTCTCTACCCCGGCCTCCACCAGAGAGCCACGTGGCCGCGTCTTTAGTGCCTCTCAGCAGGTGCCGGCTTCAGGCCGACCTCGTTCCTTGCCTCTACTTACCCACTCAGAGACTGCAACTCCTGTGGGCACAGAACCAGTGGTGTCCAGCACGGCAGAGGAGAATGGCCACGCCTCACATCTGGGAAGCAGCAGGGTGGGCCTAGTGAAGCCATGGGGTCTTTGGTTTAATCTGCACAAGGCCCAGACGGCACCGTCTCATAATCAGGACAGTTAACTCTGGGTGGTGAAGAGCCCATTAGACACACGCTAATAAAGGCAACAGAGGGCTGCTTACGTCAACCCTAGTGCTGATTCTACACACGACAGAGAGAATCTGCTGGCTCCCAAGTGAATCCCGAAGAAACCTAAAGACCCGTTGGATAGCTGTCTTTTCATTCAAAGATTGTTGACAAGGAAGAGAAGGGAGAAAAACAACAGTGACAGCAACGTGCCATCTTTAGCGATGGAACATTTACTGTGTGCCAGGCACACAGGCACCCTTACATTTTAAGTTCTTTGTCAGTTAATACAAGGGCTGTCAGCGCTGAAGGCACATTTCACCAGATGCAGCTCTGTGATTACAATGGGACGCTTTTTAGTCTCGGACTCAGTGTTGTGCTTTGTGCAGTAGAGGGCGCTAGAGGAACACTGCTGGAGGACAGGCTCTCCCACCTCTCTGGCAGGCCTTGGAGTCCGCCCCCATCGGGATGAGGACTTAGAGCAGAGCCTGCTCCAGTCTTCGGCTCCCAACAGGGTCCCCTCTGACCATGAAACCTTGACCTGGAAATAACCCTTCTGCAGCCTTCTTGACGTGGAACCGTACACCTGCACAGCCTGAATACCCTGAAGGTCTCCTATGCCTGCAGACGCCCACACTCCCACTGCACACCTGCCCCCTGGCTGCTGATTGCTGGCCTGCAATCCAGGAGGTGGCTACTGCCTGCCCAGCAGCTTGTGCCCAGCTAAACCAGTGAAACACTCTGCTCCTCAGTGGACTGAGCCCCATCTTCGCCATCCAGGTCTCAGCCCCTTCCAAGCTGCCCTACCTGCCTCCCTCAGCCCCAGGGTACGTGATGGAGCTTCCTGGCATCTTACAGTCGCTCTCTTTCATCACCGGTGATCAATGTTCACACCAAACTCCCCAGTGTAGCCACCACGTACTTTCTCCTGCTTGGACCCAAACTGCTGTAAGTACTTCACGTGTATTATTAACCCACTTAGCTCCCTCCCCAGCCCTGCAAGGTGAGCAGTTCCATTGACTTCATTTTTCAGATGAAGAATATGTGTGAGGTTTAGGTAACTCACACAATCTAGGCTCCATTTTCATTTTTTAAAAAATCTACATATCCAGAAGAAAATCACATTCCTCATATTCCAAATAATTTTTGTAGGACATGAAGAAAACATTATAAATGATTTGATTCTTCCGAAGAATTAGGATAATATAGGCTTTCTGTAATAGGAACAAAGCATTATCAGAGAGAATAGACTAAGATGCAGGCAGAATTTTAAAAGAAGCTAGCAAACAGAAGTGACGAGGAACCAAGAATGTCATAGAAGTATTTGAATCTGCACTAGCAGCAAAAACAAAAAATTATTACTGCAGAAAACTGAGTAGGTGATTTGGCAGTCGAACCACAGCAGCTCTGCAAGGATGCCAGGATAAAGAGGCGAAAATAATGAAAGCTTGGTGCAAGGACAGAGCCCAGACGTGGAGGGAAAGCTAGAAAACATAGCTCTTCCTAGAGAAAGGACTATAGGAAGGGGGTCGAGAGGACTCAGCAGAGAGTCTGTTGATGGGAAGTCATGATCACACGTCGCTCCTGGGGGAGGTATAGAGTTCAGCGTATGATCTCCACCAGACTCCCACGCAGCTTTCCCTGTGCTGTGGCGCTGCCCCTATTCTGTCCTGAATTTGGCTTGCAGTGCCAGTCTTGCACCGAGAGGACTGTGTTTCAGATCCGGTCCTTCCACTTGCTATCTCTGACTTTAGTAAGTCGACCGCTGGGCTGCAGTTTTATATCCACCATGTACTTCATATTTATGTAAAGTGGCTTATCTGGCCGGTGCCATGGCTCAACAGGCTAATCCTCTGCCTTGCGACGCCGGCACACCGGGTTCTAGTCCCGGTCGGGGCACCGGATTCTGTCCTGGTTGCCCCTCTTCCAGGCCAGCTCTCTGCTGTGGCCCAGGAGTGCAGTGGAGGATGGCCCAGGTCCTTGGGCCCTGCACCCCATGGGAGACCAGGAGAAGCACCTGGCTCCTGCCATCGGATCAGCGCGGTGCGCCGGCCGCAGTGCACAGGCCGCGGCGGCCATTGGAGGGTGAACCAACGGCAAAGGAAGACCTTTCTCTCTGTCTCTCTCTCTCATTATCCACTCTGCCTGTCAAATATATATATATATATAAATACATATATATATATAAATATATATATATAAATGGCTTATCTACCTCCAAAGGTTGTTGAGTGACACAAACATATGTGTCCACGCGAATCTCAATATTTTAGGACAAAAAGTCTACCTCTTTTCTTTGTGTCTCCTGCAGTACCTAGCAATTGTAGGCACTGTGTAAGTATTTATCAAGCATGTTGAGTTTAAAACAAAACCCAGCATGCTAACCTAGATCTATCCAATTATCACAAAAGGAACAATGGATTCCATATAGACTGGTAAAGTACAGATGAACAGAATTGATTGTATATGTGAGCAAACACAATATTCATTTATTACTGCTACTTGTTTTCACTTCAGTGTTTAAAAGTGACAATGAATATTGAGCCATTTTTGTGTTGACAGTGAATTTGAAAAATTTTCCTGATTCTGTGTTGCAACTGAAACATTTTACTTCAACATACTATCATTTACTACTGAACTGTGATGCAGGATGGTGACTTTTCACAAGGAAGAAACTGATTCATAATGACGGAAGAAAATGACAGCACTTAGCAGAACCATATAGAGCAGCACTTTCTTAGCATATATAGCGACTACCGTAGTCAACAGAAATATGCAGTCATTTGGATCCACAAGAATGTCAAGCTTAATCAAGAACCTATCCATCTGGGGAGAAGCCTGATGATCTCTCTCTGCTAGCTATGAAAATAACAGGTTTGAGCCATATTAAAAAAATCAATGTTACCCAAATAAAGAATTTTCTCAGACCCTTGTCTGGCAACATGCTGCCGATGTTCGTAATAGAAGCCAAACCCAGAGCATTCACAGAAGTCCAGAATGTTCTCCACAGTTGCATTAGTCCCCAACTATGCAGAGATATCCTCTCTGAATTCGCTGGACAGATTCTACCCTGTTATCTAAACTTGGAGACACGCATGTGCTGTTCCTTTGGGGACCACATTGGATTTTCCATTGACATCATGGGTAGTTCCCAGATTAACCCCGAGACTTGGAGATTCAGTCTGGAGAAAGGCTTTTTGTGCACAAAACCCTGGGCGCCATCCTGAGGCTTGCCTCCCACGGTTTACAAGAGGGCCGAGCTTTGCAGATCCAGTCTCGTGACTTCTGCGTTGTTTTAACATTGGCTCAGTGTTTAAGGATCTTCCGTACTCAGATCCATCTCGCTTAGTCTCTGTTTCCCTACAATTCATTTACACAGTTTCTCTCAGTCTTGGCTGGGATCAGCTTCGCAGCCTCCCTTCCCTCAGTGATGATCTCGGGAACAGCTCTGGGCCACAACGTAATCTCGACCAACCGATTCCAAAGCAACTCCAACAGTTACCAGAGGAGGTCACTAGGTCCATCGAGACCTCAGCTGACGCCACCTGAGGTCTCCAAAGCCGTATCACAGCACTAACAGGTGTGGTGCTATGGAACAGACAGGCCCTAACAGTGTTGTTATGATGTTCACCAATCAGGCCAGGTAAAACCACACCCAAAGGAAATTAAATTGGCAAATAAAAGAACTGTCTGTACCTCAGTGTTTATTGCAGCTCAATTCACAATAGCTAAAACATAGAATCAACCTAAATGCCCATCAACAGAAGACTGGATAAAGAAATTATGGGACATGTACTCTATAGAATACTATACAGCAGTAAAAAAAACAATGAAATCTGGTCATTTGCAACAAAATGGAGGAATCTGGAAAAAATAATGCTGAGTGAAATAAGCCAGTCCCAAAGGGACAAATATCATATGTTCTCCCTGATCAGGGACAACTAACCGATCACCAAAAAGGAAACCTGTTGAAGTGAGATGGACACCGTGGGAAACAGTGACTTGATCTGCCCTTGTCCTGACTGTCGAGGAACAACTTAATACTTATCCCTTTTAGTATATTTTTTTGTTCTACTTAATACTATTGGTTGAACTCTTTAATTAATACACAATTATTCTTAGGTGTTTAAATTTAACTGAAAAGTGATCCCTGTTAAATGTAAGAGTGGAAATAAGAGAGGGAGGAGATGCACATTTTGGGACATACTCGATCAGACTTGCCCCAAATGGTAGAGTTAGAAACGTGCCAGGGGATTCCAATTCAATCCCATCAAGGTGGCATGTACCAATGCCATCTCACTAGTCAAAGAGATCAGTTTTAGTTCACAATTGATAATAATGAAAGGATTAAGAGTCAAAGGGATCACATAAACAAGACAAATGTCTGCTAATACTAAGTGAAAGAATTAAAAAGGAGAGAACGATCCATCATGGGAAGCGGGATACACAGCAGACTCATAGAATGGCAGATGTCCTAAACAGCACTCTGCCCTCAGAATCAGCTCTTAAGGCATTCAGATCTGGCTGAAGAGTCCATGAGAGTATTTTAGGCATGGAATACCAAGACACTCTGGCAAAAAAAACAAAAACAAAAACAAAAACAAAAAAAACCCTAAATGAAAGATCTCTGTGAGTGAGATCCCAGTGGAAAGAATGGGCCATCAGAGAAGGAGGTACCTTTCTCTGAAGGGAGGAGAGAACTTCCACTTTGACTATAACCTTGTCTAAATAAGATCAGAGTTGGCAAACTCAAAAGGCTTCCATAGCCTTGGCAACCCATGACAAGTGCCTAGGGTGATTACTGACGCCATAAACAAGAGTGTTAATTGTTAAGTCAACAACAGGAGTCACCGTGCACTTACTCCCCATGTAGGATCTCTGTCCTTAATGTGTTGTACAATGTGAATTAATTCTATAACTAGTACTCAAACAGTACTTTACACTTTGTGTTTCTGTGTGGGTGCAAACTGTTGAAATCTTTACTTAATACATACTAAATTGATCTTCTGTATTTAAAGATAATTGAAAATGAATCTTGATGTGAATGGAATGAGAGAGGGAGCAGGAGATGGGAGGGTTGCGGGTGGGAGGGAAGTTATGGGGGTGGGGGGAAGCCAATGTAATCCAAAAGCTATACTTCGGAAATTTATATTAATTAAAGTTTTTAAAAAAAACCACATCCATCAGTCTTCACTAGGGTCCAGAGGACTCCCCACCTCGTTTCTTCTCCTCTATGAAATCCTCTCATCACTTGGTTAATGCCACTACTAGGACCATTGGCTGCTATTCTCGCCCTGGCTTTCATACTATCTTGTCTGTTTAAGTGTTTGCAGGAGGTGATAATGGAATGAGCCAAAATCTTCATCAACCAGTGGGTCAACCAAATGCTGCAACAGGGATATACTCAGCTCCCACCCAGGAGATCATGCACCCCAAGACAGTACCTTAGTCGATAGAGTATTCAAATTCAGAGGAAGAGAAAGCATAGAGCCCTTCTCACAGACTTGTTATACCAACCTTGCCTTTCAGAACTGCTGATGTAGGTGGGTTCTGTCTCTGATCTATAACCAGTTTACCATCCCACTAGAGAAAGGTAGGCAACGGACAGGCGTTTGGCACAGCAGTTAACATGCACTCAGAGTGCCTGGGTTTGAGCCCCAGCTCTGCTTCCAGTTCCCACTTCCTGTCTATGTGCACCCCGGGAGACAGCAGGTAGTGGCTCAAGTATTTGGGCCCTTGCCACCCACATGGGAGACCAAGATTGGTTTCCTGACTCTTGCCTTTAGCCATGCCCAGACACACCTCCTGGGTTTCTGGCTTAGGCCTGGCCCAGCCCAGGTTGTTGTAGGAATCAAGGAATGAATGCCAGATGAATGCTGCTTTTTTTCCTCTCTCCCCCCCCTCCCTTTCTCAGTCTCTTTATACCTTCAAGTAAAACAAAAATAAAAAAAATTTTTAAAAAGTAGGCAGGGTTCTAGGTGACTGGAGTTTATGAAAGATCCTGTAGAAGTCTATTTATTTATTTATTTAGAGGAAAGGCTTATTGTTGGGTGGGAGAAGCCCAACAGGCCAGGGGGAGAGGGCAAGAGATTGAGATCAGGTGTACAAGAAGCAGATCCTGTTACACCTTTGCTGTGGGGCAGGGAAATAGGAGCAGTGAATCCCATTAGGGTAGGGGTAGAGCTGACACGTGTGGTTGGGCCATCTGGTCACCTGGCTCCCAGCAATGGTGGTGGGGGCTAGAGCCTAGGATGGTGTCTGGGATGTATATCATGCTACAGACAAGACCTTGCCATTTTACTAACATCCCTCCCCCCCCTTTTTTTTTAATATAAAGCAAGTGTTATATGGATTACATCAACCCCAAAAGTCCAGGAGGGGTGGGGGGATGGTGATCTGTCTTTAGAGCTACTTCCTGCTGACATGGGGCAATGTCTCAAGCCCTGGTCTCCTGGGTGGGAGCCCAGTGTTGACCACCTGGTTGAAGTCTTTGGTTAATTCCATTATTAACTCCTATAAACACTTAGACAAGATCATAAATAAGGTAGGGGGAGTAGACTTTGGACAAGAGCTGGTTCTGAGAGAATGTTGGAATTTTTGGGCAGGAGGGGGAGGCACAGTGAGACAGTGAGAGCTGGAGCAGCAAATGTAGAAGAAAGGGGATTGGCTTTTTAGCGAGAGCTTTGGAAGTTAAGAGAACTTGAGCCAGAGAAGGTTTAGAGCTGAGCTAGGAGAAAGCTTAGACACAGGAGATTTTCTTCCACTTTCCCGACTGCTCTCAGAAGTGATAGAGATCTTGAATAGTGTCAGGGCCAAACGTGGACTGGTTGTCAAGGTAGGAGACAACCGAGGTGGGGGGAGGGTGTTGGATGGAACATGGGATGGAGAAGTTCCCATGGCAACCCATTGAGTCAGACTGGTGGACATCAGGCATCCCCAAGATTATAGCCGTCCGACAGGGAGGGTACAGGAACAGAGTGGAGGTTGTCACCCTGGCATCCACTGGAGCCTGAGGCCTAGAGCCTGTGGGAAGGTTTAGAGCCCATGAAAGGCAGAAGGCCTGTGGGAGGTTGTGGTGCTTGGTACCAGGACTTTGAGACACAGCAGAGCTGAACCACAACCTGTGGTAGAGGCTGCCATGAGAGAATTCCTTGTTCCCCGTCTTACCTCAGGAATTTGAGAGGCCGGTGTGTGGATGGAGAGCACAGAGCGTTCGGTGGTGTGGAAGGAGGTCCAGGGGTATGTTTTGTGACTGGCGGAAATCAGGACCCCAGAGCAGCTCAGATCCCCAAGGGGAGAGCCTGGATCCAAGTCACGGCACCAATGCAAGGCCGCCACAAAACACACCAAACACCAGAGTTAGAGGAAAGGTTTATTGTCAGGTGGGAGAGAGCGAGAGCAAGAGAGAGCCAGCGAGCGAGAGAGTGAGAGAGAAGTAGTCCATTGCTAATTAGAGATAACTTCCTCTCCGCCTGTCATTTATGCGGCTTACTTTTCTGTTCTTTAAACTAGTGTTGTCGATTTGCATTACCAAATTGCTTAAAATACAGCTAACTCTCCTGCTTTCAGCAACTTCTCCAGTCCCCGACTGTAAGGTACTTTCCCTTTCTCACTTTCCCCACCGCTGTAACAGGCGTGGGTTCTCAAAGAGCATCCCTGATTTCACTCTGAGTGCTGCACTCGTTTCTCAGATTCCAATCCTCCCTGGAAGCTAAGTGGTTGTGATTAAGAGTGTGAGTGTCTGAGTGGCAACAAATGTGACTATGAATATAACCACTTGCTGTGAGTCTGTCTAGAGAATGAACCTGGCAGTAGTTTCTAGAAGCCTATAAACTTGGAGATGCAGTCAGAAGTCTTGGACTGGGGCTGGCTGGCGTTGTGGCACAGTAGGTTAAGCCACTGCTTGGGACACCAGGAGGCAGTATCAGAGTGCAGGCTCAAGTCCTGGCTACGCTTGTTTCTAATCCAGCTTCCTGCTAATGCACCTGGGAAAGTAGTGGCTGATGACTACAGTTCCTGAGTTCCAGCAGATGCCCTTTTCTGACCGTGAACTTGGACGTGCCCAGCCTTAGTGTTGCTGTCCTTTTGAATCTTCCCAGGGACTATTGCGTCTTCACGACTGGCCCATGCTTGCTACACGCTCTTACCCTCCTAACCACAGCTGTCTGCATCAAGGATCAGTGCTTGACCCAAACTGACCAACCATATTCTCCACCTGCCCTCTGCAGAATCTGGAACTGGGATTGAGAGATAGCCTGTCTCGGCGCGCGCGCGGTGGGGGGCAGTTCCCGCAACGTGACCAGAAATGACAGGGAACTGTCTGCAGATGAAGGAGAGTAAGACAGAGAGAGAAGCAGGGACAGGGATGGAGACGTCTGATGTCTGTCCACTCCTTACTTTCCAGTTCCCTTCCTGAGTCCCCAGTGTTGCCTTATAGTTTGTGGGTTTCACTTATTAAGAAGTACCTCACAATTGCCCTTCATGCTAGTCTCGATCTTGGGCCGACCTTCCCCTGACCTGGCATTCCCATCTGGGTGTGACAGCCACTATAAAATGGGCCTCGGAGGGCAGTAACATTTTAGACACAGATCAATTTTTATCACATAAAGTTATTGCTCTGGAGGGGCAAGAGTGTCTAAAGAGAAACCGCTTTCAGGTGCGGATACTTAATGGGATTAAGAACTGTGCAGCAGGGTGAGATAGGAGGAGGAAGGTTATCAAGAAGCAGAAATGAAGGGGACAGGGGAGCACACACACCCAGCACATGCACGTAAAAACCGTTTGTACAGGAGGGAGCGCCCTCTTCACCTCAAGTGATCAGAAAGTAAGCCAACTATTTGATCTGGGATTCAGACGGAGTCGTCTGCTCCCCTCCTGTGGCTGAATTTCCCAGCCGCCTTTCCCTTCTCATGCCCCAGGGTGGCATGAAATGTCATTCTTGAAAAGCCGATCGCTGGGCTTTCAGTGCAGAATCCGAGAGCGACTGAGCAATTCTGTGGCTTCAGGCAGATTCCGTCGCCTCGTCGCGCTGCTCTCGGTCAGCTCCCTGTATTATGCGTGTGTGTACAGCCTGTATTAGGAAGGCACATTCAAAGTGTTCTGAAGTGCAAGAGACTTGTCCGTTTCAACCTTCTATCCCCTGGGTGGCACTGGGAGGATGTTTTATACTTAACATAATCATGTGAGCTAAGTTTTTGACAAATGTAAGATTTTTTTTTGGCCAATATAAGAGGAGCCCACCCTCCTTTTAAGCTGAGAAGTGATGTGCATCATTAGGTGCCTTGGTTCACATAGGCTGCAGTAACAGAACCCCTTAGGTTGAGTAATTTATGAACCATGGCAATTTATTACTCACGGTTCTGGAGGTTTGGAGTCCAAGATCAAGGCACCAGCAGAGCCGGCATCTGGCGAGGGCTTGCTCTCTGCTTCAGATTGCCTCCGATGGCTCCTTCTGGTTGCATCCTCATGGGTGGAAGGGCTAGACAAACCCCTGTGATCCTCTTTTTATGAAGGGCACTAAACCCATTTGTAAGGGCTCTGCCTTCACACTCACATCCTGTTATGTGAGGCCCCATCTTCACAATACTATTGCGTTGGCAGTCAGCTTTCAATGTATTAATTTTAGGGGAATACAAACATTTGGACAATAGCACCAGCGCTCCTACCTGATGAATCAGTGTCTTTCCCACACCATTTTTTCTTGGATGGAGCTGCATACTTCCAGGAGCTGAAGACACTGTCTATGGAAGAAACAGAGACCATGAAGTTTAGAAATGTGGCATGGCAGGCTAAATAACATACATGTCCAAATTCCTATCCATATATGAATGTCATATTACATGATAAGGGGGAATTAAGGTAGAAAGTGGAGGTTGGTGCCGCAGCTCAATAGGCTAATCCTCCACCTGTGGTGCCGGCACACCGGGTTCTAGTCCCAGTCAGGGCGCCGGATTCTGTCCCAGTTGCTCCTCTTCCAGGCCAGCTCTCTGCTGTGGCCTGGGAGTGCAGTGGAGGATGGCCCAAGTCCTTGGGCCCTGCACTCACATGGGAGACCAGGAGAAGCACCTGGCTCCTGGCTTCGGATCAGCGTGGTGAGCCGGCTGCAGCGCGCTAGCCACAGTGGCCATTAGGGGGTGAACCAATGGAAAAGGAAGACCTTTCTCTCTGCCTGTCCAAAAAAAAGGAAAAAAAGAAAAAAAAAAAAAGGTAGAAAGTGGAATTACATTTGCTAATAAGCTGACTTCCTAAATTTTGGTTATCCTGAACTGAGAAGGACCTGTATAATTACTAGAGTCCTTAAATGTGGAACAGGAAGGTGGAGAAGTAGGTGGCCAGGTAGAAAACTTGACTGCACACTGCTGGCCTCGAAGACAGAAGGGGCAATGAACCAGAGGACAAGGACAGCCTGTGACAGCAGGAGATGCTAGACAGGAATGCAGCCCTGTGAGCCCCTCGATTGTGGTCCAGGAAGATTCATCTTGGAATTCTCATCTCCAGAACCGTAAGATAAGGTAGAAGGTGGGGTTCCAGAGAGCAGAACACAGGGCTTTCCAACAAGAGGTCAACTTCTGGCATGAGCTTCCAGGGGGAAGCTGAGACCAGAGGAGGAAGAGCTGTCCTATGGGAGCAGGAATTACAGAGAAGATTGGGAACTACTGGACATGACCCCCAAAGCAGGGAAAGACGGCGGAAGAAAAGCTCTGACATCTCTCTCCTCCTTCCCTTCGGCCTTTGGCAATGCCAAACCGCTCCAGAAAGTTGCAAGACTAAGGAGCCTAGGCAAATTATTCCCTGGCACAGGGGACAGAGGGGATCTGAGACAGATACTTCGGTGCCCAGCGCGCCTGCCAATGTCTCCTGCCTAGGACTAAGTGACACCTTTCCTGGCTGTGGTAAAGGGAGACGTCCCTTTCCTGCTGAGCATATATCAACATCAGTCTGTACTCACAGGCTCACTTCTCCGCATCAAGGCCTTTGAGCCCAAACACAGACAAAATCCAGTTGGGACTATCACAAAGTGCAGGCTTTAAATATTGTCACAGATGTTGGGGGCCCTGCCCCCGCATTCCCCCAGTGGTTGTTGGCAGTTTCTGGGCACACGGACAGCTTCCAGGCTCAAGGACCCACACGTCTCTGCCCCAGCTTTCTGATAGGGACTTTCCCAAGGATTGGCATCCCACGTCCTCAGGCCAATCCTACGTGAGCCTGGGATGGCTGCTGGCGGGTGGACACTTTCTGATCCTCTGCCAGGGAGCTCCTGAGGGGCAGCCGCTGCGCTCCTTAGCGGGAGCAGCCGAGTCGCCGAAGAGGTGGTAATCTGCTCTGTGATGCATCTGTTATCGGCTCTTCTCCCTCCTTCCCTATCTTTCCCCCTCCCTCAGTTGCACCGAAGTTCTTGAAGTCTTAGGGTTTTGGTGGGGGGAACTCAAGCTACAGATAAAGATATAAAATCAAACAAAATCTTGCGAAATATGTGCCATCCCCTTTACTAAGGAAATGATGTCGTTCTTTCCCGTTGTGCTCAGCTGCCTCTGCTATTTCCTGGAGCTGTCGTTAGTGGTAGCGGTAGTAAGAAAGGGGCATAGGAAGACAGTTAGACCTCAAAATGCCTTAGAGCAACAAGACACTTGCTGGGTGCAAGTGAGTCAAACTGAGGGGAAAAGGACTGCCTTATTGTGTCAGGAGTTCTTAGATTTGGAGCTGTGATTTCTGTATTACTGTTATAAACCCTTCCTCGGGTGCAGTTTCTGCCTAACTTACAGCACTGTCAAATAAGCCATTGTTTTCCTGATCCTTGCCTGTATCTACAGCACCTGGAAAGCTTTGTGGACCACACGTTGCTGGGCCCGGATGTGCAGTTATAAAGTCAGTCAGCATGTGTGCTTCTGTGTGGCTGTGCATGTGGGTGCGTGTGCATGTGTGGCTGTGCATGTGGGTGCGTGTGCATGTGTGCGCACATGTGGGTGTGTGTGCATGTTGCACACATGTGGGTGCGTGTGTGCCTGCGGACCCTTCAGGTAGTGGTCCTGATGCACAGCTCAGTGTGGGAACTGCACAGATGTTTGATACAATTCTCCCACCCTTGGGCGCTTAGCTGAGAGGGAGACTACAGAAGAGCAGAAAGACAGGAAGTGTGGGAGTAGGGCTTCGGAATGCACAGCAAGTTGAGACGTGAGAATTGTACAGCTCCGGAACGCAGATGCTTTCGTGACAGAGTCCCAAAGCCTGGATCAGGACCGCTCTGTTGCAGCGTGTAATTTCAATGGTAAGGACAGAAGCCACTGTGATGATAAAGTGCTACCCTTGAATATCTTCTATGTAAATGTAACCTTTAGGTGAGGAAAGAGGAGAGACAATATAATTAGCGAAGCAAATGTAGATAATCAGCACCTCTTCGAGTAGTACTGGCCTGTAATTACAAGGCAGAGGTTCTCTTAACTTGATATTGCCGCAGAGAGATAAGAAAAACACGTGCACCTCAATCTGTGAGATTAAAATGGGGTTCTCTTGAGTCTATTTTCAATACAACATTAGATGGCAGATACCAGGCCAACCAAAAAAATCTGCTGAAACTGTATCTGAAAAGCAGATGCTAAAGAAAAATCACTTCTCACTTGGTATCTATTTCATGAAATTGTTAAAAATGAGATTTTACTACCCAGCATCACACTTTGAAGAAGGTATTAGACTTCCTAATGCCATAAAATGCTTGCAGTTAAATCTGTCAGCCTACTCAATTTCCACTGGTCCCTCCACCCTCAGCAGCGTCTGTGCAAAATGCCACGGAGGGAGCAGTGTGGTTCTAGGAACCTTGCATCTTCTCCTTTGCGTAATGCCCTTACAGATATACACCCTTAATGAACACAGGTGCTAAGATTCTCAATAAAATACTGGCAAATCAGAGGCTGGCATTGTGGTACAGTGGGTAAAGCCACTGCCTGTAGCACAGGCATCCTATATGGGCTTCAGTTTGAGTCCTGGCTGCTCTACTTCCAATCTAGCTCCCTGCTAATACACTTGGGAAAGTGGCAGAGGATGGCCCAAGTCCTTGGGGTCCTTGATCTATGTGGGAGATGTAGAAGAAGCTCCTGGCTCCTGACTTCAGCCTGGCCCAGCCCTGGTCAACGAGGCCATTTGGAGAGTGAACCAGCAGAGAGAAAGCCTCTCTAACTCAGCCTTAAAAATAAATAAATTTAAATAAAAATCAATAAAATAAAAATAAATAAATTTAATCCGAAACCACTTCATCAAGATCATGTATCATGATCAAGTAGGGTTTAAATGGTGGTTCAACATTCACAAATCAATAAGCGTCATGAATCACATCAGTGGAATGAAAAACAAAGCATATGCTTATCTCAATAGATGCAGAGAGAATCTGATAAGGTTCAACAGCACTTCATGATAAAAATAAAAAAACCCTCCACAAATCAAGTATAGAAGAAACATTCCTCAAAGTTATAAAGCCTAAATGTCACAGACCAATAGCCAAGATCATACCGAGTGGGGAAAGTCTGACAGCGTTTCCTTTCACATCTGGAACAAGACAAGGATGTCGACTTCCACCACTCTTACTCCATATAGCACTGGAGGTTTTAGCAAGGACAATTAGGGAAGAGAAGGAAATAAAGGGCATCAGAATTGGAAAAGAAGAAGTCGAATAATCCCTGTTTGCAGATGACATGATGTTGTATATGGAAGAATCTAAACATTTCACCAGAAAGCAGTTAGAACCGATAAACCAATTCAGTAAAGTTGGAGGTTACAAAATAAACACCCCCCCCAAAAAAAAGCTTTTTTGTACGCTACAGATGAACTCACAAAAAGAAAAATCAAGGAATTTTATTCACACTAGTCAGAAAAAAAAAATTCAAACATTCAGTATAAATTTAGCCAAAGAAGTGAAAGATCTCTACAATGAAAATCAAACATTGATGAAAGAAATTATCAATGACACAGAAAAATAGAAAGATATTCCTTGCTCACAGATCAGAAGAATTAGTATCATTAAAATGTCTATATTACCTAAAGCTATTTACAGATTCAGCACAATCCCTATCAAAACATCAATGGTGGCCGGTACCGCGGCTCAATAGGCTAATCCTCTGCCTGCGGCGCCAGCACCACAGGTTCTAGTCCCGGTTCGGGCACCGGATTCTGTCCCCGTTGCTCCTCTTCCAGGCCAGCTCTCTGCTGTGGCCAGGGAGGCAGTGGGGGATGGCCCAAGTGCTTGGGCCCTGCACCCACATGGGAGACCAGGAAAAGCACCTGGCTCCTGGCTTCGGATCACCACGGTACACCGGCCGCAGCGGCCACTGGGGGTACGGTAAAGGAAGACCTTTCTCTCTGTCTCTGTCTCTCTGTCAAAAGACAGAGACAGACTTTTTTTTTTGACTCTGCCTGTCAAAAAAATAAGTAAAAAAACAAAAAAACCCACCAATGGCAACCTTTATAGAATAAGAAAAAGCAATCCTAAAATTCATACGAAATCACCAAAGACCCCAAATAGCCAAAGCAGTCCTGAGCAAGAGAAACAAGCTGAAGACATCACAATACCTGACTTCAAAGCATACTACAAAGCTATAGTAACTAAAACACCATGGTACTGGCATGAAAACTGATACACTGATCAATGGAACAGCATAGACAGCCCAGAAATTAATCCACAGTACATATAGCCAACTGATGTTTTGACAAAAATTGCTCAGACCATACAGTGGAGTAAGGATAATCTCTTCAACAAGTGGTGCTAGGTAAGCTGGGTTTATATATGTAGAAGAATGAAATTAGATCCATACCTCTCACCACATATAAAAATAAACTAGAAAAATTTAATACCTGGGGCCAGTGCTGTGGCACGGTGGGCTAAGCCTCTGCCACCTCTGCCTGTGCCACAGGCATCCTATGTGGGTGCCAATTTGTAACCCTCCAGCTCCTCTTCTGATCCAGCTCTCTGCTATGGCCTGGGAAAGCAGTAAAAGATGGCCCAAGTCCTTGGACCCTGCATCTGACTGGGAGACCGGGAAGAAGCTCCTGGCTTTGGATCGGCACAGTTCTGGCTGCTGCATTCATTTGGGGAGTGAACCAGCGGACGGAAGCTCTTTCTGCCTCTGTCTCTCTGCAACCCTGCCTTGTAAATAAGTAAATCTTTAAAAAATGTTGCTTTGGTTGTGACTTTGCCTTTTCTTTTCATGAATCTCACTCAGCGTGCTTTTGGTTATGGAAGGAATTTGGAATTAAAGATGCAGAAGGAACAAAGAAAATAGACTAACGCTTCTTGTGTCTGGACCTGTACACTCTGAGAAACCATCCATTTTCTTGTGGATAAACTAGCACAGGAGTGTAGGGAAACAGACAGAGACCCCCGGAACCAAGAGACGGACGGAACAGAACCGGAGTGGCCGCGGTGGTGGTGAAGGTTTTCTGGGGTCCAGTTCCCTTCCTTCCAGAGCCCGGCTGCAGTCCTCCCTAAGAACAGCCCTTTCGCTGAGGCAGCTCAAGTTGATTTATGCAGCGGGCCACCAACCCGCACGAATCCCAGCTGTTTGTGTTCCTCACGTGGGAAGATCTCCGGCAGCAGGCAGCGTTTGCTTCTGCGTGCCCCACAGCATTAGCTGTCATCTCCAGGACTTGGCTCTTTCACTTTGTTTTCTTCCTTTTCACATTTTTGATATATGAATCCTTTTTAATCTGCTTCTTTATTCTCTAACACCTATCATGGTATCTTTTTTTACAATTTATTTATTTGAAAGGTAGAGTTGAGAGAGAGAGAGAAAGGGAAAGAGAAAGGGAGAGACAGAGGAAAAAGAGAAAAAGACAAAGGTATTTCTTCTGCTGGTTTACTCCCCAAATGGCTGCAATAGCTGGAGCTGAGTTGATCTGAAGCCAGCAGTCTGGAGCTTCTTCTGGGTCTTCCACACGTGTGCAGGGACCCCGGGACCTGGGCCATCTTCCTCTGCTTTCCCAGGTGCATTAGCAGGGAGCTGGATTGGAAGTGGAGCATCCAGGACTCAAACTGGCACCCATATGGGATGCCAGTACTGCAGGTGATGGCTTTACCCGCTATGCTGCAGTGCCGGCCCCTATCATGGTAACTTATAGAAAACAAATGATCCCCAAATCCTGAGTGAATAAAAAGACATATATACTACAACCTTACAGGAAATATGTATGTAGTTCAACTAATTCATTGATATATACATATTTTACAATTTTGACACATAAATGTACTTATTTATATAGTGTGATCACACACACACACACGTCTGATGATCAGGTCAGAGTAATTGGCAGATCCAGCACATCAAACACTTATCATTTCTTTGTGGTGGTAACATTCAAATCCTCATTACTAGTTATTCTAAAATACATTAATTATCATCAACCATAGTCATTCCCTTGTGCAATCAATCCCCACTCCATGTGAATCTCCCTCATAAAATTTGCTTTTACTAAGTCTGCCTATATTGAGCCCCTTTGTACACATGACTAGGATAATTAGGAAATACAGTATGTGTTCCCCTTCTGGTCCGAAGTTCTGTGATGTTTTGTTAGCAGAAGAACTGTTCACCAGCCACTTGAGATGGCACTCTAATGTTATTTTTTAAAACAGACTTATTGACATACAATTTACATAGCTTATACTCAAGTCAATTGCTGTGTAACCATCACCACAACCAATTTTAGGGGTTTTTCATCATGTCATAAAGAAACCCCACATTCTTGGTTTTTGGGTTTTTCATTCTTTAGCAGTCACTGTAGAATTGTCTACTCTGGGCCGGCGCCGTGGCTCAACAGGCTAATCCTCCGCCTTGCGGCGCCGGCACACCGGGTTCTAGTCCCAGTTGGGGCACCGATCCTGTCCCGGTTGCCCCTCTTCCAGGCCAGCTCTCTGCTGTGGCCAGGGAGTGCAGTGGAGGATGGCCCAAGCCCTTAGGCCCTGCACCCCATGGGAGACCAGGATAAACACCTGGCTCCTGCCATCCGCTCAGCGCGGTGCGCCGGCCGCAGCGCGCTACCGCGGCGGCCATTGGAGGGTGAACCAATGGCAAAAGGAAGACCTTTCTCTCTGTCTCTCTCTCTCACTGTCCACTCTGCCTGTCAAAAATAAAAAAATAAAAAATAAAAAAAAAAAGAATTGTCTACTCTGAGCATTCCGTATCAATGGACTCATACAATGGATGGCCCTTTGTAACTGATCACCACGCATAGTATTTTCCAGGTTCATCCATGTGGTAGTGTGTATCAGCACTTCATTCCTTCTCATGCCCGGAGTATATACCATCGTATGGCTATACCATTTTATTCATATGCTGATGGATATTTAGGTTGCTCCTGGTGATTATGAATACTGCTGAACATCGATGTACAAGTCAATCCATGCATACAAGTTTTCAGCTCTCTTGAGTGGATATCTAGGAGTGCAATTGCTGGTCATAGGGTAACTAACTCGATTCTTCCTCTTGTGAGGAACTGCCAAACTTTTCCAAAGAGTCTCATCATTTTATATTCCCATCAGTAGAATAGGAAGGCTGTAATTTCTTCCACATTTGCTACCATCTCTTTTTTTATTACAGCTGTCTGGGTAAGCATCAAGTGCCATCTCATTGTGGTCTTGATGGCATATTCCCTGGCCAACAGGGAGTGCATGTCTTTTGAGTGATAGGCTGTAGGAGGAGATAAGTTTTTAAACAAATAATTAACCATCTCTTGGTTGTGGGGATGTTTCTTTCAGAACATCTCTTCTTCAGTCAAGTAGCTTTCATACTTCCCATCTTATTTAAAAATTACAACAGTCATCATTTTTGTCCAGGTGTTTCACATGTGTATGCCCTTCAGAGGACATACACATTTATAATCCCACAGTGCCCTACTGAAGTAACTCTTTAGGTAGCGCAGGTATTTTATAAATGCAAAATGAATATAGTAGCAATAGTCCAGGGAAAAGCTGTATTATTTCACTGTTCTCACGAGAATAGCAAGCAACGGTTCCCAGTTCTCAGATTTTGTGATTAGATCTTTGCCTGATTGTTATAAAATGCCACCGAAACTGATGGAAGGGATTGCTACAGAGCTCCCAAAACTGAGCCTGCTCGCCAGACGCGCAGCAAGCCAATTACTGACACTGGGGTGGGGAAAGGAAGGAGGGAGGAAGCAGGTATTTATTGCAAGGCACAGAGAAAGGAACCCCGCAGTTCCTTCTAAATTTAGGCTCCCTGAGCGGTTAGGGGTCAAGGTTCTGACAGACTGAAGTTGCCGCTGCGTTGTGCACACTCAGCTCCCATCCAAGTTCTTGGTTGGTCTGCAGTGCTCATGGCCCTCCTTCGAGTGGTGGCTGACATTGTGTTCTCAAGAGCAAATTTTTACAGTGGCAAAGTGGGCTCCAGTCTAGGGGCTGTGTGCAGGTGGTGGTTACTTTTTGTTCAGGGTCTTGAGTTTCTGTGAAGAAACCCCTCCGGACAAGATTGAACATCAAGATGTTAACCGATAGGCAAAATGAATGACCTCCCCAGTCTGGTGGCTAGGCACCTTGTAGGGCTGATTGCACCACTCGCTCAATTCAGTGAGTCAATTTTAGTGAGGGTGGGGCCAAGGACATTTGGAGCTAAGGGAGGCAGCTGGGAGACCATGAGAGACTGACCGGGTGGCTTCCAGCACCTGCCTAGGAGCCTGATTTCAGTCTCCTCTGTTTCCTGTTACTCCTCAGTCCTGAAGGAGCGGTGACGACGGCTGCTCTGGCTACCTCCTGCTAGTAAAGGATGAGGTAGGGTTCTGAGGATTGGAGGAGAGGAAGATGAAGGCTCCCCCTCCCCCAGAAAATTCTTAGTCCCCAGCTTAACTGAAGAGATTTTCTGCATCATTTTAGTTTGGTCCATCTGGTCCTCACTAATGTTATCTTGCAGGTGCATCATAATTCCATAGCAACAATAAAAGAAACAACATACTAATATTACCACACTAGTTATTCAAACTGGAAAGATAAGTAGGTTCCTGCCACTAAGGACTTCCAGGCCGAAGCCAGGAGTAGAGCCATTGATTGAGACTTAATATGAGGTCAGACATAGCATCAATATGGGTATATAACACTGTTACTTAAGGCACACTGTGTATACTTTTTCAGTACTCTCCTCTGCAGAATCACCCCCTCCAGCCTTATCTCTGGAACAAAGATGGATGGCAAGTGATCGTACTAGCGGAGGGCAGATCTGGTCCACGAAGCAGGTTTGGGAAAATGAGTTCAGTCTTCAGGACCGAGATCTGAGTGGTGGCGGGGCTTGTTTTCAAAGTTTCCTACTGTATATCTGACCTTTTGATTTTTCTGGTCCATGAAGCTGTTTCCATCCATGAAGAGTTCCAGATCTGGAGGCTTATAGGAGACATGAGTCAGGGACAGGGACACACCGCACAACAGGAAGTCATGTATAGGTTTGTCAGGGTCTGGAGGCAAGGTGGCTGGGTTTTAAAATGATATGGTTTTTAGAGTAACATTTCATTTATCAAATAATATAGCTTGGAATCCCTTCACATGGCTGGACGTGAGCCACTAATTTCCCTTTTTTTTTAAAAAAAATTATTTATTTATTTATTTATTTGAAAATCAGAGTTACAGAGAGAGAGGCAGAGAGAGAGAGAGAGAGAGAGAGAGAGAGGTCTTCCATCTGATGGTTCACTCCTCAGTTGGCTGCAACAGCTGGAGCTGTGCTAATCCGAAGCCAGGAGCTTCTTCCAGGTCTCCCACACAGGTGCAGAGGCCCAAAGACTTGGGCCATCTTCTGCTTTCTAAGGCCATAGCAGGAAGCTGGATTGGAAGTGGAGCAGCTGGGTCTCGAACCAGCGCCTATAAGGTATGCTGGCGATTCAGGCCAGGGCGTTAACCCACTGCGCCACAGTGCCGGCCCCTAATTTCCCTTTTATTCCATAAGTGGCAGCATACAATGAGCCTTACGCACCTTGTAGGTTGCCCGAGAGTGAGCTACTCCGGCTCCTGCACTCTGTCTCAAGTGACTGTCATTCTTAGACACAGCGGCCAGCCTTGGGTGACAAGTCCAGATTTTTGAAAAGCATGCCGTTGGTCATTTCATTTTTTCTCAAATTTTGACTCAAAACTTCCTCTCCTAATTAGTTGCTGCTCATGTACAGACATCAAAGATATTCCTTAGCACCTCATTGTTGGTGCTGTTTTTAGATTCTAGCATTAGGTGTGAGACTTCTAAAGCATCCCATCTACTTAGCACTTCTTTTTTGAAATGGGGTCCCTTCTCTAGAGGTTGTAGTCTGGAAGGGTCTTTTGTGACTGCTACTATCAGGAATAATCTGTAAGAACCTTTCCTTTGTAAGCTCTCAGCTTTCTCTAGTTTTGTCTAGATCTAACATCAGTGACACCACCTTGGTTTTTACTCCCTCCTAACATTCAATGTATTTTCTGAAAATACTGTAGATCATCATCCTGGAGTGAGGTTCTGTTTGTCCCTTGTTGCCAAGATGGGCCTGTCTTGGTTGCTGTTCTGACCTGGTTCCAAACCATGGGGGATGTGATTGCCAGGCAGGAGTTAGTGTCAAAAACCCTCTTGGCCATATTTGCGGGAGGTTTTAGAAGGAATGGTTCTTAGACTAACTTTACCTGGAGCCCATTGTTAAACTTGACTTTACCTATTCTGTAGGTGTGAGTCATCTACTCAGTGTGGCAGACCAGCATTATTTTGGTAGGAGTTGCACCTCCCTGGACTGCTGATGGGCAATAGGCACAAAGTTCAAAATGCAAAACAAAACCCACAGGAATGGAACAAATCAAGTTTGCATCTTAAAAAGCAATAACCAGAGTTAGAGTAAAAAAAAAAGTGTATTATGGTTTAGTAGTTGACTGTTTGCATTAAGTATAGTAAGAAAAGTTGATTTACCAAATAGAAATCTCAGATTTGGAAAACTCTCAAAGTTAAGAAACCTATCCAAGGCAGACTGGATTTGTTTCAGACTGTAGAATCTAAACTTTTGATGTTTCAAAAAGAAGAAACAGGATGTTAAGTAGAATGAACAACTGTATTTACTCGCTGCAAGGTTGGGAACCCTTGAAGCAAGGCATTCTGTGCATAGTTCTTAGCTACGCCAATGTTTCCAACTGTATTCTAGTATTAGGAGAATAGATGCTTACTGAACTCATGGAAACAGTCATACAGTCATGAAAAACAAAAAGACTAACAATTTTTTGAATTTTGGAGGAATTAAATGGGGAAAAGTTAAACACTTCCACCTTTGTTCATCTCATTACTTTTACACAATTTTTAACAACTACACTTAGATTGCTTAAGAAACTATGACATTAAATAACTATGGCTACCATTTCTTGTCTTGTCAAAGAAAAATCCTAAAGGCTACATTATCATACTTAATACACAGGACACAATGACTACTGTACTGCAAGCTCATCTGTATTATTTATTCTTAAGTCAAACTTACACTTTTATGATTTTAAATATCTAACAAACATAATTAACTTTTTCTGGCTAGCAAATCACCCAGGCACAAATGTATGTTAACAAATCTGAAAATATTTTAACCCTTTTTTGAATAAACTTAAAGCAACTTACTAAGGACTTACTTTAATTTTTGTGAGCCAACATGTGTTTGGATTAATACAATTTTTTTCTGAACTATTATTCTAGGGTACTCCATTTTCTCTGTATAGGCTCACTTTGATAATAATAGCATAAAAATTTGCAAATATGGAACTCATATCCATGTTTTTCCCATAAATCAATTCTGGCTGGAAAACAGTGACATAACCCAGAGATCTATTAAGTAGCCACTTCCCATTCAACCTCAGAGAGAGCACTGTGACCGAGCACTATTGCAGTATAACACCATCCTTGCTCCTTTATAGGCTTATAACGAAAAGTGCTTAATTTTGTAAAACACACCCTGGAGAGATTTAAGAATAGAGTGCTGATGACCCATTGCTATTTATAGCTGCACCTGTCAAAGGACCTAGTTACAGGACAAATTTGGCAATTACAAAGCAGTCCCTCAAGGCAGTGATTTCTCTGACTCCAAAGAGGTTTAGACAATGTCTAGTCACAGCTGATCCAATCAGTCCATTGCTAGGAGCCTGGGATTGTCACGCTCAAGCTTGCTACTGGTCACTGACATCTCCCCCATTTCGAGTTGAATTTAAGCCTAGTTTGTTCTACCCCTAGAGTGCCTTAGGCCAACAATGCCTGTTCTACAGTCAGTGACTCCAGGCAGTCCCTGAGCTAACAAATATTCAAACAGCTGCAGGTGAGTTCCCAAGGATGAGAGAGCCGTGGGCCAGTGTGCCACAGGTGAGGAGTCCACTCAAGACCATGGTCTCCTTGTGATCACCAATTTATTATAGAATACCCCAAAACTGGCTGGAGACATGACCATAGAACCCCAAAACTGAGTCTGCTCACCCAATGCACAACAAGCCAGTTACTCCCATGGGGGAGGTGGAAGAGACTAGGTATTAGTGCAAAGCAAGAGCAAGGAGCCAGGCGGCTATTGTTTAACTCCTGAGCTGCCTGAGGGTTAGGGGTAAAGGTTCTTCTAGATTGAAATTGGGGCTGAGAGGTGCGTATTCTGCTCACGTCCAAGTTCCTGGTTGATCTACAGGACTTGAGGCCCATCTCTAATTGGTCAACAACATTGGATTCTTTAGGGAATCTTGATGACAAAGTGGGTTCCAGCAAGGCTAGGGGCTACATTCGGGGGGTAGTTACTTTTTGCTCAAGGTTTGGGGTTCCTGTAAAGAAACCCATCAGCATAAAACCAAACCTAAAGTTGTTATTTAAGGGGAAGTAAATGACCTCCGGAGCCCAGGCATTAGGGACTTTGTAGGACCAGTTGCACCACTTTCTCAGTTCAGAGGGTCAATATTAGTGAGAGCAGGGCAAAGGAAATTTTAAGCCAAGAGAGGATGGAAGGTCAGACTTGTGTCCATGAAAGCACACACTGCATTATGAACAGCAAAACTCAAATAACTTGCTCCCCAACTTCCTAAGCCACAAGAACAGAAATCAGAGGTTGTAGCTCATCACAAAGCTTCTGGGTTATAAGGGAATGGGAGAATTATTGGATTGAGACTGAATAGACAAGTGGCCAGTGGCCAGGACATAACAGAATCCTGATCCACCACCTGCAGCAATCAGCCCAGGGAATCAGCCTGTTATCCACATAACCAGCCCAGGATGCCAGCCCACCGTCTGCAAGGCAGGCTTTGTGGAACGGCCTGCAGACTCACAGGAACAGCCCAGGAAGCTAAACAGTTACCCCTCCATTGGCCCTCAAAGGTCAGCACTTGAAGAAGTGACAGCTTCCCTAACCTTTCTCTCCACCTCTAACTTGGGACCAACCAGAAAGAGTCAAATACACACCCCTGAGTAATCACATAGGATGCCCCCTGTTCTGCCCACACCTTTCCCATGCTAACAGCGTCCAGGCAGAGCCCACATGCATTCTTCTTCCACAGTCAAGTGTCTCCACTCCCCTGCCTGCCTTTGAGTCTCGGCCAAGATGCACATGACGGCAGCTGACTCCCTTGCTATAGTAAGCTCTGAGCACAGCTTTTGCCTGTTCTCGTTCGGTCTTCATTTCCACACTGGCTATTTGGACTCAATATTGTAGCCCAATTTAGAATCCACTTAGCTCTTCTCTGGATCCAATCCAAAGAAACAGGATTCTTCTGACAGTGAGTTATACTGAGCCGGTTCTGTGGTGTGGAAAGAGCCCACAGCTAGGAGATGGTGGGTGTGGTTCCAACCTGCTGCTGAGCACCGGGGACTCGGGCTGTGCTCCTCCCCCTCACTGGGGACCTCAGTTTCCCAGCAGAGGGCTGGGGGTACACTACGTCTCCAAAATAGCTTCTGTTTCTTAACCCCAGGCTATTAGAAGAGATATCTAACAGTCTGTGACTGTCTCCCCCAGCCTTGTAAGCTCATTCCTATCTTTTATGGACTGGGTTTTTGTGCCCTCCCCAAATTCCTATGTTGCAATTCTTTTTTTTAATATGTTTTCTTTATTTATTTATTTATTTTTATTTTTTATTTTTTTTGACAGGCAGAGTGGACAGTGAGAGAGAGAGACAGAGAGAAAGGTCTTTCCTTTTTGCTGTTGGTTCACCCTCCAATGGCCGCCGCGGCTGGTGTATGTTGCAATTCTCCCCCCCTCCACTCCATTGTAGTAGCATCAGGACATGGACCCCTTAGGAAATGATCAGAGCATCGGGTTTGCTGCGGTTCTTTCAGGCTGCTGGGTTGAAATAGCACAGGCTGTGTGACCCACAAACAACAGTAAGTTCTCTCTCATGGCTCTGGGGGCGGGAAATCCAAGGTCCAGGCACCGGCAGGCTGCGTGTCTGTCGAGGGCCCTCCTCTTGGTTCAGAGGTGGTGCCCGCTCACACCGGGTTCTCACCCGGTGGATGTTCCTTTCAAAGGCCTCCGCAGAGTCTGAGCCAACAGGACCGCGTCCTCCTGCAATATCCTGTTGCCGCACAGACTGAAAGCAGTTGTTCTCCTCGGGATGGAAACAACGGCGCCCAGGCTCGAGCACTTGACTGCCATCACCAACCACACAAAAGGGTGGAAATCTCCAAGTCCACCGCCACATCCTGCCTCTTGTGCACCCAGGGACACCTCGTGATTCGGAGCCCTTAGGGGAAGCCAGCATGATGCGGCCCTGACCGGAAGTGTGCCTGCTGAGGAGGTGTGTAGCTTCTGTTTAAAACCTGCCTTGCCGGCTGCCATGTCCTCACTCCTAGGTACGCTAATGTGCGAGCCTCCAGCTGGGAGCCAGCTGTGCTACGTTCCCACCCTGCCCGTGGTCGGGGAAGCTGCAGACAGCTGGCTGCCCACAAGCAGGTGGATGAGGGTCTCTCCAACCCAACTGGAGAGGCAGAGCAGGGCCCACCTCTGCGGCACAGTGTCCAGGCTGGGTCTGTTGCTCCACCTGCCACAACAAAGCATTGCCTCTGAGGAAGGCCCATCCTCACCAGTCCTTAGGCCCCACAGGGAGTGCCCAAAGGCCTCTCAAAGACTATGGTCATAGTTTGTCCAGTGTTCATGCAAAACACAACCCAGCCCAACAAGTACAGAGAGAGTCAGGACTGGTCCCAGCCTCTGAGACCTCCAGGGCCAGAACCCCCAGCCTTGGCTCCCCATTATCCACTCCCTCCCAGGCCGTTATCTGGAGCCACCCCCAGCGATTGTTGGGGCGTTTGTGAAACCCACCTGCGTTACACCAGCATCCACGGGCCTTGCACCAGACTGCCAGGTGGGATCATTTGGGGAGTGACCAAGATGGGTTGCCTAACCAAAATTTAGTCCTGAACTGTCTCTTGGGCCATCTGTGCACTTTAGCAGGAATTGTTAGGTCAGTTTAGCTAGAATCCCCCTTATTTCCCGCATTTCCTATCAGTCATATTCTGTCCACCAACACCTACTCTGTTCTTTCATTGCAAATTCCCTCTTGGCCATGCTGTACTTGGAGCTGTGCCAGATCTGTCTCCTAGTACAAACTCTCATTTCAGGGATCCCTCTGTCTCTCATGGTAGGGTCCTGAACAAAATCTTCCTTACTGTACGTCAACAAATATCACCCAATCGTTTCCTCCTTAGCAGGAGATTTAGAAAATGTCAGTGCTGGCCGGCGCCACGACTCACTAGGCTAATCCTCCGCCTTGCGGCGCTGGCACACTGGGTTCTAGTCCCGGTTGGGGCACCGATCCTGTCCCGGTTGCCCCTCTTCCAGGCCAGCTCTCTGCTGTGGCCAGGGAGTGCAGTGGAGGATGGCCCAAGTCCTTGGGCCCTGCACCCCATGGGAGACCAGGATAAGCACCTGGCTCCTGCCATCGGATCAGCGCGGTGCGCCAGCCGCAGCGTGCCTACCGCGGCAGCCATTGGAGGGTGAACCAACGGCAAAGGAAGACCTTTCTCTCTGTCTCTCTCTCACTGTCCACTCTGCCTGTCAAAAAGAAAAAAAAAAGAAAAAAAGAAAATGTCAGTGCTCATCCCACCCCCAGAGCTTCTGATTTCATTGGTGCAGCCTGGGCATCAGGATTTTTCAAAGCTTCCCAACCAAGTCCAATGTGCAGTTGAGTTCAAGTGCAGCTGACACAGCTGGTACAGTCTCTTAGTGAAGAGGAGAAGCAAATGATCGCAAGCGTGGCTGCAGTGGAGGTCTCCCTCTGGTAGAGCTCCCACCAAGTACGGTATTCTTCCTGGGGGTTTTCCTCCCCACAGTTGTGAAGTTTAGCTCAGATGAAGGCAGCGTGGAGCTCTCCCAGAAGCCTACCAGTGCTGCTTTCCCGGCGTTTCACGCTGATGAACCGAAGGCCACATCATAGCCTTCCCCTGCTCCAACTAAGAAAGTGCTAACAATACTAATTATCACCATAACTGTTTCTGTAAGATAAAATGATGCTCTCCGGAGAGCACGTCAGCTTAGTCAAAATGCCAGTACCAGAGACAACACTGTGAAGGCGCAATACCCAGGGACAGCCAGGAGATTTATTTCCATAGCACTTGCAAAATCTGCAATGATTCCCAAGAATCATACACACTTAATTATTTGAAGTTAAATCTTGCTAGTGGCACCAATTACTTTTCAGGGAGGAAAAAAAATGTAGTAGCAAGCATGTACAAAAAAGAAATGTGTGATAATTCAGTAGCTTAAAGGGCTTTCTATCAGAACAGAGTGCGCTTTAAAGGAAGGGCTAGTGCAAGTTTAAATTCTGGACTCACTCCTCCAACAACTCAGAAGAAGCTGACGACATTTGGCTCAGCAGTTAAAACACTGCCTGCATCCCTTATTGGAGTGCCTGGAATTGAGTCCTCCTCTACTTCCTATTCCAGCTTCCTGCTAATGTACACCTAGGAGGCAGCAGGTGATGGCTCAAATATTTCAGTACCTGCCATCCAAGTGGGACACCTGAATTGAGCTCCAAGCTTCTGGCCTCTACCTGGGCCAGGCTCACGTGTTGTGGGCTTTGGGGGTATGAAGCCTGCAGATGGAAGACTTCTCTCCATCCACCTCTATCTCTGTCTCCCTGTCCTCCAAATAAAATGCAACTAGATTACAAAATTTTAAACTCGGGAAAAAGAATGCATTCAGAAGGAAGGTACTTATTTTGTTGCACTCTAAGGTACATGCCACTATATTTCCCTCAGAAGGTGCATATGTATGTACCCCCCCCCCACATATGCATAGCAATGAAAAGGAGGAGTTGGGCACGATTTCAATCTGTGTCATTGAAAGAACATAGAGCTTGGGTGTTCTGAGGCACTGGATTTCAATTCAGACTTTGTCACTGGTTAATGCCAGCAACTCAAAACTATTGTGACTCATTTCTTCTTCAAGGCTGTAGAACTACCAAAGCACCTGCTGTTCTCCAAAGCCGTTTATCAGGACTTCAGTTGCATTCCAAAGAGAGGGGCAGTGGCCAGGCACCCGGAATCGGACCAGAGCCTACTGCAAGGACAGCACCTGCACAGATGGGCCAAAAGTGCCCAAGGGTCACCCTGCACTGCAGGAGGGGCTCAAGTCTTACTACTCTAATATGCAATACACAGCTAGACGTGCTTCTGAACTGTGCCTGTGTGAGCCTATGCCCACCTCTACAGGTTACAGAATACCCCAAGACTGATTGTAGGAGTTTTTATAGAACCCCCCAAACTGGGTACACTTACCCAACACATGGTAAGCCAATCACTGAACCCAGGGTGCTGGTAGAAAGTAAGTGTTCATTTCAAAGTTCAGAGCAAAGAGCCAGGTAGCAATTTGCTTAATTCCCAGGCTCCCTGAGAGGTTCGGGGTCAACGTTCTTACAGATGGACGTTCAACCCACGTCCAAGTTCCTTGTTGGGCTGCAGTGCTCGCTGCCCTTTGATTGGTTGCCAATACCACATTCTTGAAGGAATTTCGATGATGAGAAAGCAGGATCCAGTCAGTCTAGGGGCTACACGCAGGTGGCAGTTTTTTCTTGGGCATGGGGTTTCCCTTAAGATAGAACATTAAGATCTTATTTATAGGAGAGACAAATGACCTCATGGGTCTGGAGTTCAGAGGCCTTGCAGGGCTGCTTGCATCACTCTGCCAATTCAGTGAGTTAATTTTAGTAAAAAGTTGATTGGCAGTTATAAAAGCAGAGGATGGAAACTTTGAGGGAGGGAGACGAGGAGACGGTGGGAGGCTAGGACCCAAGGGTATCTCACGTCTGCAGCCAAGGCACTGTGCAGGGGCTCAGTTTTAACCTGACAACAAATGCTTCCCCTCTTGCATGTTGCCTTTCTCCTTGCTTAGGGAGCCACCTCTTTGGAAATGCCTCTCTGTGGTCTTCTGATTTGCTACAAATAAGTTAACTTTATGTGACAACTCCTTCTGGTGGGTTTCTTGATTAAACTCACCAGGAAGCAAGTCCACAATTTTGGGTGGATAACAGCTTTACTACAATTTAATTGTGATCTTGAACAATTCATTCAAACTCTAAATCTCCATTTGATGTACAATAAAAATACTCCCAGCTGTCTCACAGCATCACCCATGGCTGAGGGCAAGTGACAAGGGAAATCAAGTAGAGAAATATCTGCCAACCTAGGCCATACTTGGCTCCCTTCCCTTCAATTCATTCAACTGAAAGCCAAAACTACCTATTTATCCACCTCCCACCTCATAGTACTGTTCAGATCAACATCACTCTACTTTTCCATTATCTTCATTAGCATAACTTTACTACCACAGGATACTCTTGAGCGCATAACTTAATTGTTCATTATAGCAACTTCCCAAAAGATTCAACAATTCTTTCATAGGACACATCCACATACAGCTTATGTCTTAGGACTCCATTGCCTCAGAATTTTGCTTTGCTATTTCCACCAGTTCTAAACTATGAGAGACCAGATAGGCAAATGGACAATGGCCAGAGCACATACAAAGACAGAACTGTGACCCACACCTTCAGAAACCAGTTGAGGAAACCAACCCCATAATCAGCTTAGAAAGCCATCTTAAAACAAATCCATCTCCTATCTCCAGCAAATAGTATAGGAAGCCAACCAATACTAAGTCACAGCTGGCCCCAGGTGACCAGGACTTCATCAGTAACTGCTGGCTTGGGGCTGCCACCTGGGATGCCAGCATCCTATATGGGTGCCAGTTGCAGTCCCAGCTGCTCTACTTGCAATCCAGCTCCCTGCTAACACACCTGGGAAAGCAGCAAAGAATGGCCCAAGTACCTGGGTCCCTACACCCACAAGGAAGACCCAGAAGAAGCTCCTGGCTTCTGCCTGGACCAACAAGAGCCATTGCAACTGTTTAGGGAATGAAACAAGAGAGGCAAGATATCAAGATATCTCTCTCTCTCTCTCTCTCTCTCTAACTCTGCCTTGCAAATAAATAAATATTCAAATAAATCTCAATTAAACACTTTCCTAATTTTTGTCCTTGCTTTCAATTTTGGATCAATTAAAGCCAGATGTGCACACCTAACCAATTATATAGGATACACCACGTCTAATCAGCCTGACACAGGAAAACTGGGCAGGGAGTTAGGGAGGTGAGTTGGAGTTTTTGCCTCCCCTGCATTGTAACTTTATCCCATCACCTGTCAGCCTAATATGCCCTTCTTCCCAGGATGCACCTGTGTCTCACCCAGGACCAGAAGGAGGAGACACCATGGTGACCACATGAAAGTTACAGTCCACGTGGAGTTGCCATAGAAATCCAGAATATTTCACTCATGCTAAGACCTCACCCCATTTATTCAATGAAGGCACTGCCCCTACCTCATGAAAGATTGAAAAGGGGGAGGTCCTCTTTTTTCCCTTGATCATAACTGGAGACCCTGCTCTGCACCCCCTCCCCCATAGGTAATGCTCTGGCTCACTCATAATGGGCGGCCTGCACACACACATGAATGCATGTTCACTCTCTCACTTTTCCCAATAAACGCTGTTCTCACTTGTGTACTATATCATCCCTCACTTTGAATTCTCATCACTGTGACCGGCATAAACTTGGAATAAAGATTGAAATACCAGGGCTGGCATTGTGGCACAGCAGGTTAAGCCACCACCAAAACACTGGCATCTCGTGTAAGTTCCAGCTCAAGTCCTGGTTGCTCCACTTCCAATCCAGCTCCTTGTTAATGCACCCGGGAAAACATCAGATGATGTTCCAGGTTCTTGGGCCCCTGCCACCCACAAGGGAGACTTGGATGGAGTTCCAGGCTCCTGGCTTCATACTGGCACAACCCCTGCCATTATGGCCATTTGGGGAGTGAACCAGTGGATGCAAGCTCTCTCCCTGTTTGTAACTGCCTTCCAAATAAATTAATCTTTAAAAAGAAGGAAGGGAGGGAGGACAAAGCTACCTAGGCCTGTGTCAAGTCTGCCTATGACCTCTCCCTGCCAACGGCCTGCAGTCAGGGCACACATGAATTCCCTTTCCCCACTCCCCTGCCTCCCTTCGAGTCTATGCCAAACAAGTGATGGTGACTGATTTCCTTGCTGTGGCCTTTGCCTGTTCTCGTTGGCTTGGTTCTCTGTTTATTTCTGTAACTGTTAGATCCTGAACCTTAGCTCACCCTGAGGTCAGTGAACATCCTCATGCCTCGGTGGAGTTGGGGTTTCGTGAGCACATTTTACTGGAATCTGGGTTCCAAGCCGAGTGTTGCAAGTTAAAGGGCGATTGGATAACAGAGAACTCTGGAGAGATTTATCTCCCTGAAGGCATCTCCCTGGAAATGTGTTTTTCTTCCAAAGGAGGCTGAAACCCAGATTCAATGCAGCATAAAACCCAGACAAGGAGACCTTCCCAGGTAGGACACTGTGCAGGCTCATCCTGCCTTCTCCCCAGAGATGCTAAGGGGCCCTCCCTCCTCGCCCCAGGAGGATTTGGCTTGCAGCCAGGATTGAGCTTTCCTCCCCGTCTCAGAAGGGCAGTGGGGCTGACGGGCAGGCGTCCTGACTTCAGGGTGCGCCAGGCCCCGCCGTCTGGGCCTAACCACATTGCCCCAGAAGAGGGAAGGACTTGGGGAATGGGGAAACTAGGGCAAGTATTGCAGTAATAAGAAATCACCTTGGGGCCGGTGCTGTGGCACAGCAAACTGAAGCCCCGGCCTGCAGTGTGGGCATCTCATATGAGTGCCGGTTCGAGACCCAGCTGCTCTTCTTCCCATCCAGCTCTCTGCTATGGCCTGGAAAAGCAGCAGAAGATGGCCCAAGTGCTTGGGCCCCTGTACCCACATGGGAGACCTGGAAGAAGCTCCTGGCTCCTAACCAGCTCAGGTCTGGCCATTGCTGTAATTTTGGGAGTGAACCTGCAGATGGAAGACCTCTCTCTAACTCTGCTTTTCAAATAAATAAAATAAAATAAAATAAAAAGAAAGAAAGAAAGAAAAAGAAATCACCTGCCTTGATACCCAGCGTGGGAGATCAGAAACATCCACCCTGATATGAAATCGTTGAGTTGAAGGCAGTTAACAAGCAGGTAGAGGAAAGCTCTCTGCTCTAGGACTTAGAAAGAAGTGTATCTGCTAAGATGGAAGGGATTCCGCCCTGCCTTCCACCAGAAAGAACAGACAGCAACCACAGAAGGCAGCTTCGGGCCCTGAGCAGCCTACAGATGCTACCAGGTTCACTATCGCTAGGCTTGATCTGCCATTCATTTGCCTTTCCCAGGTTGCTACCCCTAGAGACTCAAGCCCTTGCCCACTGTCTTCTCGCTTCTTTCAAAATTTATTGGTTGTTGCTGTCGTTGATGTGTTTGTTGAATATGCAACCACAAATTTAAAACTGCCTTTTTAGTGCCACCAATACCCTGGGTGTCTCCCATGTATACATGAAGTGTACATGTTAATAACCTTCTGCTTGTTTTTCTCTATCACTCTGTCTCTTGTAAAAGGGGTTTGCTCCAATTAATGAAACCGAGCACCTGTACAACACCTTGGATGCAAATATTAGACACCATCCTAGCCTCCCGTAGTCTCCCAGCCTGCCTCCCTTAAACATGCCTTGCCCTGCCTTTATGATTGAAAATCAATCTCCTACTAAAATTAGCTCACTGAATTGAGTGGTGCAACTGACTTTACAGATCCCTGAGCCCCAGGTTTATGAGGTCACGTGTCTCCCCTATAGATAACGTCTCAGTGTTGTCTCATCTTGAGGGATTTCTTTTCTAGGAATCTCAGGCTCCAAGCAAAAACTACTAAGTTCCTACACACAGCCCTACACTGAACGGATCCCACTTTGCGGGAATCAAAATTCTCTAAAGAAAATTATTTCACCAACCCATCACAGGGAGGCCATGGGCACTGCACACCAACCAGGAGCTTGGACTTGAGCTGAACGTGAACCCCTCGGCCCCAACTTCAGAGCATAAGAGCCTCTTCCCCTCATTCCTGGAGGAGCCCGGGCAATCAGGCAGTGGTTCCTGGCTCCTCGCTCTGTGCTTTCAACAGAAACCTATTTTCTTTCACCACCGCATGTCAGTAATTGGCTCACAAGCAGATCCAGATGTGAGAGTTCAATGACGCTTCCTTCAGTGAGTTTTGAAAGTGTTCTGTACAGTTCAGAAGCTACAAGAGTTATTATTCCTGTAAGTCAGAAACCTCATGTTTCTGTGCAGCAGCCTCCCCTCTTCTTTTCTTAAAAGATTTATTTATTTATTTGAAGGCCAGAGTTACACAGAGAGAAGGAGAGGCAGAGAGAGGCAGAAAGAGAGAGAGATTGAGATTGAGATTGAGATTGAGAGAGAGAGAGAGAGAGAGAGAGAGATTGAGAGAAGTCTTTCATCTGCTGGTTCACTCCCCAGATGAATGGCCAGAGCTGTGCCGATCTGAAGCCAGGAGCTTCTGGTCTCCCACATGGATGCAGGGGCCCAAGGACCTGGGCCATCTTCTACTGCTTTCCCAGGCCATAGCAGTGAGCTAGATCGGAAGTGGATCAGCTGGGACTCGAACTGGTGCCCATATGGGGTGTGGGAATGCAGGCAGCGGCTTTACCCGCTACACCACAGCGCTGGCCCCATGCACCCCTCTTTTAATGTGGAAAGCCTTGCCTTACACCAAACCTTAAATTCTCAGTAATTTCCTATCTTCCCTTTCCTTGCAATACCCTAGCCAAGCTCTATCAAGACAATATTGCCCTTTGCTGCAATGCAGTAAGTCCAGCTTTGCTTCTCCATGGATAGTATTGGTAATAGCTGGGAGCCAGAAGTTGATGCAATCAGTAAGCACATTTTTGAACCTTCAGTTCAAAGAAACCAATATATCCAAATGACTTATTTTGGGGTAACAGTTTCTGAAATCCTCCATCTTTGTTTAATAAGCAGTTGAAACATAATCGTTATGAAAAGTAAATTAAGTGAATATAAACGGATTAGCTGTTTATAAATGAATTTTTCAAAGTTTGAAAAATTTTTCTCAGGGCCAGCTTGAGGTGCACTGGGTTAAGCCACTGCTTGCAATGGCAGCATTCCATATCAGAGTGCTCATTTCAAGTCCTTGCTGCTCCATGTCCAGTCCAGCTCCCTGTTAATGCACCTGAGAAGGCAGTGAAAGATGGTCCAAGTGATTGGGCCCCTGAACCAAAATAAACTTATCCTTTTGTACAATTTTAAGTGATCTTTTGATGTCCTTCATATGCAACTAAAATGACAAATAATAATAAGAAATATTAAATAATAATAATAAAATAAACTCTGTATGAGATGGAAGAGCAGCCTGTTTTGTGAAGGAACTTACAAAGCATATATTTTGGTGAAGGAAAAAAAGAGTAACTTTGTCCTAAAGTAGATTGACTATTGCACAACGATAGAGGAATAACACAGGACAAACTTGTTGGGTGGAACAAAGCAATTGAAAGTCAGGGTAGGTATTGGGACTCCATGAGTTAAAGCACCACTTGGGACATCCACATGCCACATCAGAGTGCCTGGGATCAAGTCCCATCTCCACTTCTGATCCAGCTTCTTGCTAATGTGCACCCTGAGGGGCAGTGGGTGATGGCTCACGTACTTGAGTCCCTGCACCCCTGTGGGACACCCAGATGGAGTTCCTGGCTCCTGGCTTCAGCCTGGTCCAGGCCCCACAGCAGTGGTCATTGGAGAGTGAACCAGTAGATCTCTATGTCGATTTCTCCCTTTCTCCTTTCCCCTTGCTCTGCTTTCTAAATAAAGAAAAACAACTTTTTAAAGAAGTAATTCAAGGGTTGTGGAAAGAATTTCATGTATGGTTAAATGGGTTAAAATAAAACCAACTTATTAGAAAAGCTTCTTTTTAATGTGCTCATTACTGAAAGTATATGGATCCAAACTAGAATTTGGCCTTCTTCAAAACCAGAGAAGCTGCTTGGCATAGTGGTTAAGATACTGCTTGGGATGCCCATATCCCATTTGAGAGTGCTTGGCTGGAACCCTGGTTCCTCTATTCTAATCCAGCCTCCCACTGCTGTGCACGCTGAGAGGCAGCAGAGTATGACTCAAGTACCTGGATCCTTGCCACCCACGTGACACACACAGATTGAGTTCCTGGCTCGTGGCTTTGACCTGGCCCAGCCCAGGCTACTGTGGGCATTTGAGGAGTGAATTAGCAGATGAAAGATCTGTGTGTGTCTCAGTCTTTCAAATAAAATGAAAGTATTTTTCTTTAAAATAAAATAAACCAGAATAGAGTTTCCTTGTTGAATGTTGATAAGAGACTATGAAAGGTTTCACAGTGTTGTACAAGATAATGTTTTGTGCCTTATGTTGTCTTCTGTTAGGTCTTTGGATTATTTAAGAAAGCTGAATCCTCCTCATTTTTTTTTTAATTTTTTTTTTTTTGACAGCAGAGTGGACAGTGAGAGAGAGAGACAGACAGAAAGGTCCTCCTTTTGCCGTTGGTTCACCCTCCAATGGCCGCCGCGGTAGGCACACTGCGGCCAGCGCACCGTGCTGATCCAATGGCAGGAGTCAGGTGCTTCTCCTGGTCTCCCATGGGGTGCAGGGCCCAAGCACCTGGGCCATCCTCCACTGCCTTCCCAGGCCACAGCAGAGAAGTGGCCTGGAAGAGGGGCAACTGGGACAGGATCGGTGCCCCGACTGGGACTAGAACCCGGTGCGCTGGCGCCACAAGGCGGAGGATCAGCCCAGTGAGCCGCGGCGCCGGCCGAATCCTCCTCATTTTAAAAGAGTTAATTTTTCACAACTATGTAACTTTTCTGTATTTGCTTTTAGTTGTGCTTCGTAATGATTGACGATCAAGTGTTTTTAAACTTTTCATTTTTGACAAGCTTTCAAAATCAAATGCTAAATTAAGTCTTTTTGATGAAATAAATTTGGGACATTATAAGAGGTCCCTGAAATGTCTGAAGGAATCTGTCAAAGAGACAAATATTAAACTAATTAGACTTTTTGATATATTAAACCAGTCAAATAAGAAATTATACTGAACCTTGAGAAATATTTGTATATGAATCTACATCTGCATATGCTATTAATATGTGTTCTAGAAGCTGTATTAAATTCCTAGAAATCTGATGTCAGTGATAATTTTCATTAGGTTAAAATGTCGTAGGCACAGAAATAATATTTCTTGTTAATTGGTAGTTATAATGAACTCTCTTAGCCATGGCCATTTCAAGACTGGTCCACAAATAGTTCACTGCTCTGTACTGGTATTTTTCTGAAAGCTTTTGCAAGAGACTGTAATGCTAAATTATTTCATCTTCAAGGAAATTAATGGTAAGGTCTCTGACAAGTACAGGTTTCTGACAACTTTATTTCATATCATTGGACTGGGTAAGATGTACCAAAACCTTGCAAAGCTCTCATTTATGAATGAAGGTGAAATAAAAACCTTCCATAACAAACAGAAATTGAAAGAATTTGTCACTACTACTCCAGCCTTATGAAAGATACTTAAGGATGTTCTACACACAGAAACGCAGAAAGATAGCCATCATTAAAAGAAGGTGAAGGCAGAAAATCCTGCAGTAAAAGTACAAAAGAAATCCAAAGTGAAAAATGGGAATATTTATGGAAAACTGACAGGGCCAAGTCATTAGTTATCAATAGTCACCTTGAATGTAAATAGCCTCAACTCTCCAGTTAAAAGACTCAGACTGGCTGAATGGATTAAATAACAAGACCCATCTATTTGCTGCCTACAAGAAACACATCTTACCAACAAAGATACATACAGACTGAAAGTGAAAGGATGGAAAAAGATATTCTATACTAATGGAAAGCAAAAAAGGGCAGGCATTGCTATCCTCATATCAGATGAGACAGACTTCAATATATAAACTTTTAAAAGAGACGAAGAAGGGCACTATGTAACGATTAAGTGATTAATTCAACAGGAATATGTGATTAATAAATGCATATTCACACAATTACAGGGCACATGGATATTTAGAAGAAATGTTAATGAATCTAAAGGGAGACATAGACTCTAATACAATAGTATCAGAGGACTTCAACACCCCACTTTCAGCAATGGACAGATTAATCAGACAAAAGGTCAGCAAGTAAACAACAGTTAATTGACACTATAGACCACATGAACCTAACAGATATCTACAGAACTTTTCATCCGACAGTTACAGAATATACATTGTTCTCCTCAATGCATGGAACTTTATCTAGGACAGACCATAGGCTAGGCCATAAAGCAAGTCTTAGCAAGTTCAAAAAAGTTGAAATCATACCATGCATCTTCTCTGACCATAATGGATTGAAACTGGAAATCAACAACTCAAGAATATCTAGATCATATGCAAATACATGGAGACTGAACACTATGTTCCTAAATGAACAGCAGGTCATAGAAGAAGTCAAAAGAGAAATAAAAGCATTTCTGGAAATGAATGAAGGTAAAAATATATCATAGCCAAACTTATGGGATACAGCAAAAGCAGTGTTAAGAGGGAAGTTTATAGTAATCAGTACCTACATGAAGAAATTGGAAAGGTACCAAATAAATTAACTATCAATACATCTCAAGGACCTAGAAAAACAACAAACCAAACCCAAAGTTAGGAGGAAAGAATTAAAATTAGAGAATAAGCAAAACTGAAAAAATACAAAAGATCAGTGAAATGAAAAGCTATTTAAAAAAAAAAAAAAGGCCGGCACCGCAGCTCACTTGGCTAATCCTCTGCCTGTGGTGCTGGTACCCCGGCTTCTAGTCCCAGTTGGGGTGCCATATTCTGTCCTGGTTGCTCCTCTTCCAGTCCAGCTCTCTGCTGCGGCCAGGGAGTACAGTGGAGGATGGCCCAGGTCCTTGGGCCCTGCACCCACATGGGAGACCAGGAAGAAGCACCTGGTTCCTGGCTTCCGATCGGCGCAGCATGCCGGCCGTAGTGGCCATTTGGGGTGAACCAACGAAAAGAAGACCTTTCTCTCTGTCTCGTTCACTGTCTAACTCTGCCTGTCAAAAAAATAAAATAAAATAAACAAAAGCAGTACACCATTGGCCCAACTAACCAAAGAGGGAGAAGACCCAAATCAATAAAATCAGAGATGAAAAAAGAAATATAATAACAGACACCACAGGGGGAAAAAAAAAGAATCCTCAGGAATTACTACAAAGAGCTATATGCCAACAAACTGGGAAAATTAGAAAAAATAGATAAATTCCTAGACACATACAATCTACCAAAATTGAGTCATGAATACATAGAAAACCTATAACCAAGATGGAGATCGAATCAGTAATCAAGATCTTCCCAACAAAGAAAAGCCCAGGACCAAATGGCTTCACTGCTGAATTATACCAGACATTTAAATAACTAATTCCAGTTCTTCTAAATTATTCAAAATAATTGAAAGGGAGGGAATCTGCCCAAACTCCTTCTATGAAGCCTGTATTACCTTAATTCCTAAGCCAGAAAAAGATACAACAGAGAAAGAGAACTGTAGACCATGATGACCATTTATATCCCTGATGAACATAGATTTAAAAATCCTCAACAAAATATTTGCTAATCGAATCTACGAACACGTCAGAAAGATCATTTACCTGGACCAAGTGGGATTTATCCCTGATATGCAGGGCTGGTTCAGCATTTGAAAATCAATGTGATACATCACATTAACAAAAAGGAGAATAAAAACCAGATGATTACCTCAATAGATGCAGAGAAAGCATTCAATAAAATACAACATCCTTTCATGATGACAACCTTCAACAAATTGGTTATAGAAGGAACATTCCTCAACACAATCAAGGCAATTTATGACAATCCTACTGCCAGCATCCTACTGAATGGGGAAAGCATTCCCCATAGGATCCAGAACCAGGCAAGGATGCCCAGTCTCACCATTGCTATTTAATATAGTCCTGGAAGTTTTAACCAGAGCAATTAGACAAGAAAAGAAATCAAAAGGTACAAATTGGAAAGGAGGAAATCAAACTATCTCTATTTGCAGATGACATGATTTTATATTTAGGGGATCCAAAAGACTCCACTGAGAGACTACTGGAACTCATAGAAGAGTTTGGTAAGTGGCAGGATGCAAAATTCAACACAGGAAAATCAATAGCCTTTGTATACACAACAATGTCATGGCTGAGGCAAACTTTTAAGCTCAGTCCCATTCACAATAGCTCCAAAAACAAATACCTTGGGAAAAATTTAACCAAGGGTGTCAAAGATCTCTATGATGAAAATTACAAAAACACTAAAGAAATAGAAGACATTTAAAAATGGAAAAATCTTCCATGTTCATGATCAAAAGAATCAACATCATCAAAATGTCCATACTACCAAAATCAATTTAAAGATTCAATGTGCTCTCCATCAAAATACCAATGGCATTCTTCTCAGATCTAGAAAAAATGACTCTGAAATTCATATGGAAAACAAGAGACCCTGAATAGCTAAAGCAATCTTAATACAACAAAAATAAAACTGGAGACATCACAATATCTGATTTCAAGACATACTACATGACAGTTATAATCCAAACAACCTGGTACTGGCATAAAAACAGACTTGGAGATCAATGGAACATAATAGAAACTCCAGAAATCAATCCACGCATCTACAACCTACTTATCTTTGAGCTAAAAATCAATCCCCAGAGCAAGGACAGTCTCTTTAACAAATGGTGCTGGAGAAACTGGATCTCCACATGCAGAAGTATGAAATTAGACCCACACTTTACACAAAAGTCCACTCAAAAATGGATCAAAGACCTAAATCTACAACCTGCTACCATGAAATTATTAGAGAACATTTGGGAAACACTGAAAGACGCTTTCATAGGTAAAGACTTCTTGGAAAAGAAGTACAGGTAATCAAAGCTAAAATTGACAAATGGGATTACATCAAGCTGAAAAGCTTCTGTACTGCAAAATAAGCACTCAGCAAAGTCAAGACACAACTGACAGAATGGGAGAAAATATTTGCAAACTACTCAACTCATAAAAGGTTGACATCCAGAGTCTATAAAGAGCTCAAGAAATTCAACAACAACAAAACAAACAATCCAGTTAAGAAATGAGCAAAGGACTTGAATGGGCATTTTTCAAGAGAGGAAATTCAAATGGCCAACAGATACCTGAAAAAATGCTCAGGATCACCAGCCATCAGGGGAATGCAAATCAGAACCACTGTGAGGTTTTGCCTAACTTCATTTAGCATGGGTCTCAGAAATCAACAACAAATACTAGCAAGGATGTAGGGGAAACAGTACCCTAATCCACTGTTGGTGGGAATGTAAACTGGTCTAGCCACTATGGAAGACACTATGGAAATAACTCGGAAATCTGAATACAGACCTACCATATGACCCAGCCATCCCACTCTTGGGAATTTACTCAAACGGAAAGAAATCAGCATCTGAAAGAGTTTTCTGTACCCTTATGTCCATTGCAGCACAATTCACAATAGCTAAGATATGAAATCAACCCAGACGTCCATCAACTATTAGCTGGATCAAGTAATTATGGTATATATACACTATGGAGTACTACTCAGCTGTAAAGAAAAAATGAAAGCATGTCTTCTGCAACAAGATGGACACAACTGGAAACCGTCATCGTTAGACCATGAGCAAGGAGACAGTATTCATCATAACCCAGGATGATAGCAGCTACAAATGAGACAAGTCCTACTTTCAGGAAATTCAGTCTAGAAAGAAGCATGTAAATAATCACAACACAAATCCAGGCACGTAATTAGTGCAGCATTTAAGAGGCTGCTTGGGCCACCGTGTCCTGTATCCGAGTGCCGAGGGTCAGTCCTGGCTCCACTTCCGATTCCAGTATCCTGCTAATGTGCACCCTGGGGAGCCATGACCCCGTCTGTGTGGGAGGCCTGGATGAAGCTTCACGAGGACCTTGGCTTTGGCCTCGTCTATCCCCAGCTGTTGTGGGCATTTGGGGAATGAACCAGCAGATAGAAGATCTCTATCCATCTATCTGCCTCTGTACCTTTCAAATAATCAAATGGTTGAGAAAAAAAACAGGGGAGCCATCAGGGACTTGATGACCCTCACAGGAGGAGGAATTGGAGCTAGAACTTAAAAAGTGACTGTAACAAATACACACTCCTGGCTGTGTGTCAGGTTTTGCTCTAAGTGCTCTCCAACCAGCAGTTCACTTTGTGTTAATCACACTGCTGTGATATTAAAGAAAATGAGTTTGTGATCACAGTTTTAGATGAGAAAATGGATGCTCTGAGAGTTTAAGGAACTCACCAAGGTGATCACGGCTAGTGAGAGACCTGGTGAGGGAGCGAACCTGAGCAGTCGGTGCTCAGACGTGGATGTGGGTCCTGCACGGCTAAGCTTCTCCTCTAAGGAGCCCAGGCAGAGGAAGAAGGACCTTCCTGGCAGTAGCGCCAGCGCTGGGGCATGGCTGCTGGGAGGTGTGGAGACGGCCACCCCCATCAGTGCGCTCAGCTCCAACCTCCACGCAGAGAAGGCTACTGGAGTACCTGGAGCAGCAGCCGAGCAGCGAGCCACAGGCATGGGGGCCATTAGTAAAATCCTGGTGCTGGAGCAGGATGCTCTGGCTCAGCAAAACAGCCTTCCAACCAAAAACTGTGGTCTCACAAAAACAATGTAAACAAAGCTACACAAACTGTTTAGCATCATGACCTTTTGGGTCATGGCCCTGTCTCCAAACCCACACCTCGCAAACGGGAGGCACAGCCCATCATTCCTCTGCGAACAGGAGGGGAGGGAACAGTCTGGAACAGAGGCTGCAGTGGGAGGAATTCCCCTGCGGGGGCTCTGTCCTCTCCACCTTTTGTGTGTCTTGACAAGGAAAGGACGGGCAGGGCTAGCTGAGGACAGCAACTCTTCACACGTGCGCAACTCTTCCACATCCATCCGGGTGACCACAACAGGGCCCCCTGCCTTCTGTCTATGCTCCCTTTGTAGAGCCGAATCTTCCCGGAATCCCCATTGGGAAATCCTGCGGGATCACCCCCTTGCCTGCCTTAGATCACAGCGCTGTTTCTCCATGTGCCTTCCCTATTCCTGCCAAGCCTGAGCGAGTGCACCCTGCGCTTCAACCCCTGCGCTGCACCACTGACTGCAACCTGCCTTTGCTCACGGGCTTCCCCCTGTGAGGCTTCTCTCGAACTCCAGGTACATAGAGCTGAGTGGCATGCACCCACTCACCACTCTGCCTGCACCAGCAGTCCTCAGCCCAGAGCCCCGAGAGGGATCTTGCAAGAGACACGAGCTGGTCGTGGCTGAGGCCTGGGCAGGATTTGAATCCCTGAAGGGCTGGTACTCTGCTATTCACCCACAGCTCCTTCCCCAGAGCCTGGCGCCAAGTGTGACTTTAACCACGAGCCATGTATCTGTTGAGTGAATAGACAAGCAGCATTCCCCACCACTCTGAGCTGGTGCAGCGTGATGCCAGCTCACAGCTGAGGATCTGAGGCTAAGGGAGGGGAAGGGGTCTGTCCAAGGCTACAGGGCGTGACCTCAGCGGAACTCCCGTGCTTCAGAGGCCAGGGTTCTGTGGCCCCTGGGGAAGGACAGCAAGGATGCAGAGCTGTGGGCTTACCACGTTGAAAGCATACATCCCCCGTTTTGTGGCCACGTTTCGGGAGGAATCTGTGCTGTCCTGGGTCCTCTATAACCTGTCTCGAGCTTCGAACATGAGTTTAAAACACGCACTTCCTTCAGACTTTCCTCAGCCTCTTGTTTTTAATGCATTATGAGCCATCACTTATTTATAACCCATCAAGAGCTGCCTCTCTGGGCAGAAAAGGAATGACTTGCCCAAGTAACAACCTTTGTTAGAGACTCAGAACAAACGCCCACCGCCGGGTCCTTTCTAAATAGCTGAGTGCTAGGGTTCTGCTGTCTTGTTTGACCCTGCTGTTCAAGTTCTCTTTAGGACTATTTTCCTAATCTACCCTAGGAGCGGATGGACTTATCCACATGGCGGCTTCTTCCTGCCGCAGATGGGGAATTTTAGAGAAAGGACTGATCCTGTCCCAACAGGGAGGCGGTACCTGGAGCCTAAGGCCATCCCCTCTCAGTCCACATCACTGAGGTATGCAGTCCAGTCGCTATGCCAGCCAGAAAGAGGGGCACCTTGCTACTTTTTCAGCTTATGGCAAGGAAACATGGGGGTATTTAGGCCACAAGAAAGTAACTACAAAGGGGGCCAGTGCTGTGATACAGTGAGTTAAAGCCTCTGTCCGCTGTGCTGGCATCCCATATGAGCACTGGTTCGAGACCCGGCTGCTCCACTTCTGATCCAGCTCTCTGCTCTGGCCTGGGAAAGTAGTAGAAGATGGCCCAAGTCCTTGGGCCCCTGCACCCATGTGGGAGACCTCAAAGAAGCTCCTGGCTTTGGATCAACACAGCTCTGGCCATCTCAGCCACTTGGAGAGTAAACTAGCGGATGGAAGACCTGTCTCTACCTCTCTGTAACTCTGTTTTTCAAATAAAATAAATATTTTAAAAAACAAAACTACAAAGAAAAAGTGACTTAGGTAATAATTTGTCTCCATGTTTATATTTAATGGTAATACTTCTAAATGTATGAGGGGACTTCATAAACTCCATAGGCAAGTGGAATGCAAAGACAATGCTCATTTTCCATGAACTTCAATGATTAATTTGGTTAAGAGGCAGACAGATGAGATAGCGCTGCCCATTGCTGGTTCATTCCCCAAACGCTTGAAACGGCCAGGCCAGGACCAAAACTGGAAGACAGACGCTCACTCCAGGCTTCTACAGGGGTGGCAGGAACCCAGTTACTCAAGCTTTCAGCACTGCCTCTTGGTGAAGCTGGAGTTGGGAGCCGGAGGCAGAGCAGCAAACCCAGCCGCTCGGATGGGGGACACAGACATTGCAACTGCAAGGCTGAACACCCACTCCCAAGCACAATTTTTAAAAGGAGCAATAAACAAGTATGTACAAGAGCCAGGCTAAGAAATGCAGCAGATTCACAAGTTTACCACACTTAGCGTTTCAGGGGTGGTAGTTAAGAAAAAGGACTTTCAAATAAAATCTAGACAATGGTGCCCTGTGCACATAAAAATGTCCACAGCCAACATGTGCCTAGTATGTATTGCTCGCTGACTACAGCCCAGAAGTTAGCAAGTGTGGTGCTCATTTCTTCTTTTCTATGATCTCAATGAAGATTTCGAATCCACCCCTTTGTCCAGAGATTGGCTTGTGGGGCAGGCGTCTGCCCTGGGGTTTAAAATGTGGGCTGGGCCGGCCGTAGTGGCCCTTTGGGGACTGAACCAACGGAAGGAAGACCTAACTCTCTCTCTCTAACTCTACCTGTCAAATAAAAAAAAATGTGGGCTGGGACACCTGCGTCCCATATTGGGGTGCCTGGGTTAGAGTCCCAGCTCCTCTCACAATTCCAGCTTCCCGCTAATGGGAACCTGGGAGGGAGGGCTGGCAGAGGGGGGCGGCAGGGACAGCTTAAGTAATGTGTTCCTGCCACCTGTGTGGGTTCCCTGTTTCAGGCTGGCCCAGCCCCCGCCATTGTAGGCATTTGGGGAGTGAACCAGTGGATGGAAATATGCGTGCTGTCAAGTAAATTCATAATTTTTTTTAAATAAGCAAATGAAGATTAGCTTGTAAATGCACTGTAGGAATTCCTCAGATGCTTTTTGGCTGCTTTAGAAAAAGCATCAGTTAGGGGTTCACCAGGCATGGTTGACTCTAGCACCTTAAGTTCCTATATCAGTGAGCTGGAGTCCAGGGAAAACAGTAAAATGAAACCCAGCATACCAGATCAGCAACAGCCAATGAATCTCTAACCAGGGACTTTCTACTTTAACAAATCAAATAGACTTTCTTTTTCCTGCTTACATAAACACTTAACACAAGTTTTCCTCCCTCCCCACCCCCCACTCCTCATAGGGGAGCACTTGCTGGCCGGTGCCACCTGATTGGGGAATGACTGTCTGCTCAAACTCCTTACAGTTCTAATGTACCGAAGTTTGTCTTTAACATAGCCTATGATGTGGGCAATTTTCGATTCTATTCAGGGATGTCTGACGGTGATGCCATCCTCAGCCATGAGATTTTAAGCGAGTCACTAAGCCTCTTCCTGGCTCAGATCTCCTTGTGAGAGGAGACATCTGTGCACCTAAGCCAAGAGACAAGGACGGACACAGTCATCTGCGGGCAGGAAAAGGGTCGCAGATCCGACATGAGACTCAGCAGTGGCGCCCACAGTTGCAGTAGAGAAAACGCAGAGGGCATGTGTCCCTCCTCCCACACCTGGGCATCTGACCTTGCCTGCCTCCCCAGGGGAGGAGAGGGGAGTGTTGGCGAAAGAAGAGCCAGGAAACGAGAGAAGGGAGGGACTGGGGAAGGAGAGGCAGGAGAATGAATGGGTGGATGAAGGATGCCAGCAGGCGAGCGAGCGGAGCCAGTGGTTCATACACAGTCCCCACGCCTGTGACACATGCACCCAGGCAGCAGCCATTGCCGGCAGAGCGCCTCAATCCACTGGCTTTCCAAGTGTTCCAGCCACGTGCCCGGAGCAGACGGAGCAATCCTGCCTCACCTCACAGCCCCATGGCCCTTCGATGCTGGAGGAAATGCCCCAAACGGAAGAGGCCCGGCCAGGGTGTCCAGCGCTGCACCTGTTTCACATGCTGATTTTCTTACAGGCTTTGCAGTAGTGGGGGTCATTCCAGAAAGGGGGTATTTGAGTCATAGGATTTTAGATAGAAGGGAACCGAAAACTCACTTGTATGTGCCCTTGTACTTTATGGAAAAAGGAAAGAAGCGCCATAGTTTATGGCAGCATACTTGGAATAAAGTGTAAACAACCTGAGGACTTCATAAGCATTGACATTCCGCAACAATGACACACCTCGGAGAAAACATCCCGTGAAAGGGGACTTACTGACGTGTGCTGTTTCACAGCCACCTCTACACTGAATCTCCACAACTGGACTGTGACCTACCAAGGACAGGTTATAATGAGCTAATTAGTTTTACATCAAAGGCACATTCATGCTCACTGCACCTGCCAACAAGCATGGAACACTCCAGTCATACAACGCACATACATGTAATGAGCACACACATGCAATGAGGACACAAGAGTGATAACACACTTTAGACACACACGTGTGCATGTATTAAGTACATGTACATACATGTGCACACTCCTGTATGTACTGTACATATGTGCCCAGACACAAACACACACAAATACATCAGGCCTATAGTACACAAATCCTTGTTTGTCCATGTGTACACATATACAGGACACGTGCATGTAACTAGGCACACACACACACACATTCACACATTCTCCAAGTCCAGCTTTCTGGGCCATTCCACAAGTGCTGCCTTCCTGACAAGGCCATTAGTGATTTCAGTGGACACATTGATTGTTACTGAAAATCTGTACCAATAGCTCTTTGAGGGGAAAATGCACATATTCTTCTCAACCAAGGACTAAAATATTATAGCAGGCTCTAAAGAAAAGTCAGTTTTGTGAGAAAAATCACCCAAAATACTGCTCTTTCCCGTATTACAGTATCTCTGGGGGATATATCCACATTTTCAGGTCTGAACAGCAGGTGCTTATTCTGAAGGAGAGAGAAATACTTGCTTCTCCCGTGGGGGAGAGAGCCAAAAGAAAAATAATAAAAACAAAAACGAGGGGTGGGTGATTGGCACAGCAGGTAACTCGCCGCTTCCTTCAAACAAGCTCCCTAGAGAACCAGGAATGAAATATTTACTGCTGGGAGCTGTGAGGGTCTATGTACCCCAAACTCCTGTGTTATAACTTAGTCTCCAGGAACCATGCTGTGGCATGGTGGTTAAAGCTGCACCTGCGGCCGGCGCCGTGGCTTAACAGGCTAATCCTCCGTTTTGTGGCGCTGGCACACCGGGTTCTAGTCCCGGTTGCCCCTCTTGCAGGCCAGCTCTCTGCTATGGCCCGGGAGTGCAGTGGAGGATGGCCCAAGTGCTTGGGCCCTGCACCCACATGGGAGACCAGGAGAAGCACCTGGTTCCTGGCTTCGGATCAGCACGAAGCACTGGCCGCAGTGGCCATTGGAGGGTGAACCAACGGCAAAAAGGAAGATCTTTCTCTCTGTCTCTCTCTCTCACCATCCACTCTGTCAAAAAACAAAACAAAAAAAAAGCTGCACCTGCATCCTATATGGGCACTGGTTTGAGTCCTGGCTGCTCCACTTTAGATCCCACTCCCTGCTGTGGCCTGGGAAAGCAGAAGATGGCCCAAGTCCTGGGGTCTCCGTACGCATGTGGGAGACCCAGAAGCAACTCCAGGCTCCTGGCTTTGGATCTGTCCAGCTCCAGCCGTTGCAGTCATTTGACGAGTAAATCAGGGGATGGAAGACTTCTCCCTCTGCCTCTCCCTCTGTCTCTCCATAGCTCTGCCTCTCAAATCTTCCAAGAAAACTTATCTCCAGTTCCATAAGAAGATGTGGAGCTGCTTTGAGCCGATGAAGCTGTAGGGGCAACAGAGTCCCAAGAGCGCCTGCTCGCCCCTTCTGCCCCGTGAAGGCCCACACAGAGCACACCCAGCAGACACCATCCACTGGGGCTTTCATCTGAGCCTTCCCAGCCTCCTGAACCATGGGAAGTCAACACATAGCGCTTATAAATTACCCCGTCCACAGCACGTGCCTATGGCAGCCCACGTCACGAAGCTTGTGTTTCGTTTCTTTTTTTTTTAATTTTTAATTTTTTTTTTTTTTTTTTTTTTACTTTTTGACAGGCAGAGTGGACAGTGAGAGAGAGAGACAGAGAGAAAGGTCTTCCTTTTGCCATTGGTTCACCCTCCAATGGCTGCTGCGGCTGGTGCACCGCGCTGATCTGAAGCCAGTAGCCAGGTGCTTCTCCTGGTCTCCCATGGGGTGCAGGGCCCAAGGACTTGGGCCATCCTCCACTGCACCCCCAGGCCATAGCAGAGAGCTGGCCTGGAAGAGGGGCAACCAGGACAGAATCTGGCGCTCCAACCGGGACTAGAACCCGGTGTGCCAGCACTGCAAGGTGGAGGATTAGCCTAATGAGCCACGGCGCCGGCCTCGTTTCTTTGAAGAGTGTTACAGTTTTAGGTTATGGGTCCGTTATGAGCTCATTTTGGGGTGTGGTTTTCCTAGCACCATTTGTTGGGAAGATTTTTTTTTCTCCATGGAGTGGTCTTGGCCCCCTCATAAGAAATCATTTGACCGTATATGCCAGGGTCTATTTCTGGACACTCTAGTCCGTGGGTCTCTGTGTTCTGTCTCAATGCCAGTGCCATACTGCTTTGGTTATTGTCACTTTGTAGTAAACTTTGAAGTCAGGAAGTCTCAGTCCTCCAGCTTTGTCCCCTGCCTATAGAACGTTGTTTCACCTCTTGAACTACTATCATCTCTATTAATGCAGGCTGGTAGCATTTTTGGCCAGACATTTCTCTTAAGAACTTTTTTGTTTAGCTATCTATTTGTTTCCTGTGCTTATCAGCCTACCCAAAGTTCTTTTCTGCACTTATCGCTCTCCCCCTCTCCCCATGAATTAGTCTTTCCAACTTTAGCCGTTGCAATAGCTAACAATGCTGAGTGCTGCTGAGAACACAGAGCAGTTCAAACTCCCAATCGCTGCTGGTGGGAGATGCAAAATGTACAGTCACTACACAGGGAGCTTCGCTGTGGTTTGGAAGGCCAAACAAATGCTTATCATACAACCCAGGCTTCTCACTTCTAATCTTTACTCAAGGGAAATAAAAGCTTAAATTTACGCCAAAACTGGCATGTTTCCAATAGCTTTATTTGTGACAGCCCCAAACCAGAAAGAATCCCCATGTCCTTCAACGGGGGAATGAACGAACTGTGGTACATCTGTCCAGTACAATAACACCCAGAAATAAGATGAACAAAACGACTAGGACCTGCCACCACACCGATGAATCCCAAAGGCATTCTGGCAGGGGAACAGAGCCAGGCTCTAAAGGTGCACACTGCATGGTGCTATTTATAGGACATCCAGGACAAGGCTAAACTATAGACACAGAAATCAGCAGTTCTATCGGCTGGGGCTGAGGGAACTCGAGGGATTTTTTAGGATGGTAGAGTGATCATCCGTCTTGAGTTTGGTCGTAGCTACATGCTTATCTCCATTTGTTAGGACTCAGACTGTACACACACACAATACGGGCTTCTCTGAAGAAAGCTCTACCTTCAAACAGATGGGCTTACCTTGCCTCAGTGTCCCTTTCTTTTAGGATCTAATAGAGCCAGTAATAATCAACTCATACTGTGAGCATTCTGTCTTGAAAGCTCCTCAACGCCCCAACCAAGTTCACGATCCACATTTTTGACAGTTTTGCCAAATGAACAGCACAACATCAATGGCCATGTCACAAAGCTCCAGAGGCCAAAGCCCTAGATAGCCTACATTTCAGTGTGTAGCAGCACACTGTACGGGATCTATTTCCATAATAGTCAGCCTCTTGCTATGGCAACTGGCAGTCCTCAGGTTTCAATGGATTGCAACAAAAAACATTGCTCTCTCCTCACGTAACCCAAGGGCTGGAGGTTGGCTGTGCCTCTACTGGGATTGGCTGAGCTGAGCTGGGTATGGCTGGGTTAGGCAGGGCTTGGTTTGACTCCATGCATTTTCTCATCCTGTCTCCTGGCTAAAAGAGTAGCTACTATCTGGGGCATAGTGTTCCCACAACAGAGCGAAGAGCCTCAAAGAAAGAAGGGCCAAACCACACAAGTATGTTGAAATAGTCTGCTCAGATGTAGCCTAAATTCCATTGGCTAAAGCAAGTCACACAGTTAAGTCCAAAGTCAATGCAATAAGGAAGAACGCTCTGCCTGTATCATAGCTTAGCAAGAGCTGAGGCAATAAGTCAACATAAGCAAATAACACAACCATTCTCAGGAACTCCATGCAAGGATATGGACTACTAAATTGCATTAGGAAAAACTATAACACCTCCAAAGCTCCGTCAATGGGAAAAGGGTAAATAAAATACAGCAGAGTCATACAACGAACTACCATATAGGAATTAAAAAGAAATGGACTTATTCACATCCATCTACCTATGTCACGATAGATAGATCTCGAGAATACAATGTTGAGTGAGGAAAGTAAATTGTTGGTTTTGTTGGTTACCACAACATTTCAGTGAGCTATAAACAGGTAGGGTTGGTAGGTGGGTGGGTGGGAGAGAGGGATAGAGACAGAGAGAGACTGAGTCCTCAATGTGTCTTAAAAGGATAGAACAATTTGGTTGACAAGCTGGATGTAACTTGTCCTGATGTCACTTCCCTAGGTCCCCAAAGACCTTCGCAGATACTCAGTTGTCGTGATGCAGCCCATGCAAGGGAAATCCTACTGAACCAGAAAAGCCCAGTCTCTAGCTCTGTCACTTTTTTTTTGGGGGGGGTGTCTTGAGGTTCACATCACTGGTTAAGAAGAACTTATGCAAATGAAGCACTTTAGGGTCCTCTTGGCTCTTGAGATAAACTCAGTGTCTGCCAGGCCATGTCTACCTTCAGAGGTAAGCAGAGCCCGGGCCAGGCATCCTCGAACCACACGTCTGGTTCCCTGAAAGTCCATCTTTCCGTATGTGCTTTGCCTGTCAAGGTCTCCTGCCGTGTATAATGAGAGCTCATGGCGCAGAAGGTCAACTCAAGGAAAATCAAGCTCTGTGTGAGCTGAACAAAAGGGGAAAGTCATCAGCTGGATCGGCAAAGGTGACTAAGATTTTAAATGGCAAAAACAAAAAACTAAGAAAGTCTGGATCAAAGGGAACTGTTTGAGAGACACTGCCAATGAGCCACCTACCCTACAAGTGACGTGGCCCGAGATGTCGTGTCCAAGCTAAGGCTGACTTGCTGACGCGGGAATGAGGGCACCTGTCCATGTGAGGATGACACCATAGTTGTCAATCAATCGGGACCTGCTCAATTCATCCACCTGTGTCTAGGAAGATCTAGAGGGTGCTCTTGAAGACGAGCAAAGTGTACATTGAAAAGCAAACAGGCACCCATTTTAAACGAGCCATGTGCAGAGTCCCAAGAGCGAACATGATTTATTTGGCAAATGGACTTGTGACCTCCTTAGAGGGAGAGGTCGGAGTGGGCGTTTAGCTTGGTGGTTTAGCCTCTCAGATGCCACACCAGAGGATCCATGCTCAACGCCAGCCCTGGCTCCCGACTCCAGCTCCCTGCTAACATGCAGCCTGGCAGGCGGCAGGTGATGGCTCAAGTAGCTGGGTCCCTGCCACCCATGTGCTGACCTGGATTGAGCTGCTGACTCCCAGCTTCAGCCTTGGCCTGGCCCAAGCACTTGGGATGTAATCCAGTGGCTGGGAATGTGCTCTCCCCCCTCCCCCATGACTATTTGTTAAAAAGGGGCTAAGTGGCATTTCTGTCACCTGTAGTCTCTTTGTCTGCCCACCCAGTTCTCCAGCCCAAGGCCCCGGCCGGACTGGCAGGTGTCTCCCATGCTCCCCGGCACGCTAACCAGTCGCTGACTTTCTACGTCCCCTCCTCTAACAGACACTCTGCCTCAGCTCCGGAGAGCTCAGCCACCGCATTGTCTTTGTCCCAATGACCACTGAAGAAAGCAGTGCCCTGCTGGCACTGGAGGAGCCGTGAATTCAACTCCCATATCCTCTGTGCTGCTGCAGATCAGAGGCGGGTTTTTAAGTGTTCTGCCACGTGGGGTAGGAGGAGGACTACTTTCCGGTCTGCGTGTGGCCTGAAGACCCTCCCCGTGACCAACACCCCCTTCCTCCCATGTCAGAATCATGATCCAGCAAAATGTGTTTGAACGCAGAGGCGACACCTAGACTTGAATCTGCCTCCCCTCCATTAGCAGCGTGGTTCTGCACGTGTTAGGAACTTAGCCGACACTCCCGTTCACGGTCCCATGCACGCAGAAGGTCAGGTCTCTCCTGGAGCCACACGGGTCAGATGGGGTCCTGCAGCAAAGCCTGGAGCACCCACCTTCCCAAAGGTCATGGCAGCTCTCCCCTCCCCGTGGGGCAGAGGAGCCCACCTCCCAGCCTGCCAGCCCCTCAATGGCTCGCATTCTAATCTCTCTACTCGTGCAACAGAGACTCACCTGGTACCACTGGTTGAACTAACCATTTCAGTAAGAATCAAACATATGACTCCATTCTCAATTCGGGAGTACTGCCGACTCCTGACTTGACCCATCTCTCCCCTACTCAGACCCCAGCGAACTGGTCATGACCATGGCAAACAATCACAGCTCGAGAGAGAGAGAGGCCAGCACCAGGACCGGGGTTGATCTCGCTGCCCGCGTCTACCACACACTCCCACTATACATTCACAAAACGACAGCTCTGTCACAAGCCCCTAGGAGTCAAGCCTGCACTCCGTTCACAGTCACTCATTTATTGTCTCCTGGTCATGAGGTGTGGTGTGGACACTGCCCTACCCCTCGTCCAACTCGGAACAATCGCAATCTTTGTCTCCCAAGAACTCTTCCAGGGCTCCAGCTCCTGTGTTTGTCAATGGCGATTATGCAAGTGCACTTGCTACTGCTTCAGTGCATAGGGTGGGCCTGCAGAGGTGAGCAGACAGACAGCAGGACAGAGGAAAAGAGAGCATGGGTGCTCTGGTTTGCTTCTTCCGAAGCTCGTGTTGAAATGCAATGGCATCGTCACCGTGCTGGAAGGTGGGGCCTTTAAGAGGTAATGGGGCATGAAGAAGGCTTTTCCTAAGAGATTTATGTATTTATTTAAAAGGCAGTGTTACAGGGAGGGAGAGGCAGAAAGAGCCATCTTCCATCCGCTGGTTCACTCGCCAAATCGTTACAACACTGGGGGCTGGGCTGAAGGCAGGAGTTTTATCCGGGTCTCCCATGTGGGTTCAGGGGCCCAAAGACTTGGGCCATCTGCTGATTTTCAGGAACGTTTGCAGGAAGCTGGATTAGAAGTGGAGCAGCCAGGGCTTGAACCAGTGCCCACAAGGGATGCCAGCACAGTGGATAGCAGCGTAACGCACTGCACCACGGTGCTGGCCCACGAAGAGGGTTGAACCTTCACCTCCTGACAGTGGCTGCTGCAGGCCAGCGGGCCGTCCGCCGCATCTCGTCCCGCTGCATCTGCCTGCGCCCCTTACACTTGGTCATGAACTGAGGCAGCACGAGGCCTGGCTCTTGTACAGCCCAAACCCCAGAACCGTGAGCCAGGTGGGCCTTTATTCTATGTATGCGACCCGGCCGCAGACATTCTGCTGTGGCCAAAGAACACCAACTACCGCGACGGAGGCAGAGGACGGTCTCAGCTCGGGGCCTTCCTTGCCCGTCCTATTTCATCTTCAAACTCGGGCTGATCTAGGAACCAAAACTCGGCTTCTGTCGACAGCCCACCACAGTCCCCGGACAATCAGAAACAAAGCTTCTCCTGAGCTCGGATGACAAATTCAGAGGAGGAAACACTCAGAAACACACGCCCTCCCCTCCCCAAAGATCCAGACGAGAACGCGTGCTCGCCGGCAGGGATCTTGACACTGTTCCGCGTGACTCAGCCGCTGAGGAACCGGAAGCACAGGGCGCCCAAACGCCTCTCAGGCCATGGGTGTGGGGTGAGAAGCTGTCTGTGCAACACATCTCCGTTCTACACTTCAACGTCTGAGAACACAGCTGCCGCCTCTGTGCAACGCTTGGTGGCCTCGGGGAGACTGACAACAGAAGAGATTGGTACTGGGTGTACTGCTGACGTCATGGGAGGAACTATACCACCCAGCGGTTGCCGAAAGCTATTTTTAATCTCATAATAGACATAAAAAAGGACAGATTTTGTTAACGTGTTATGGGGAGGGAGGCTCAAGTTAGATACTAAGGTAAGCCCGGAAGCCCCTCTACTCAGTTGTCCTGACATCACGCACGGCTGCGTCCCCCGTCGCCCAGCCTCGCCTTCCTCGGCTCCAAGGGCGGCCGTCCTCCTACCTGCTCCTCCGAGGACTTTCCAGTTGCCACCCCTGGCCTTGAACAAGCTGAGAGGCGGTGAAGAATGTAGGCGTGGGATGAGACGCGCTTGGATTTGACCCCAGCCTCAGCACTGTTGAGCGCTCTACAAGACCACCTCTGGTCTCAGGCTTCTCGCGTGTGGCATTCCGAGCGGGGCGGGCCTTTGGCAGAGTAGTTCACACGCCGCTCGGGACACCCATGTTCCCCAGCGGAGACTCTGGTCAGGTCCCAGCTCCACTTGCAGCTGCAGCTTCTGCTAGTGGGCACCCGGGGAGGCAGCGGGTGAGGGCTCAAGTCCTGGGTCCCTGCCACCTACGTGGGCGACCTGGATCGAGCTCCAGGCCCCTGGCTTCAGCCCTGCTGAGATCCGGCTGCTGTGGGCATTTGGGGAGTGAACCAACAGGTGGAAAAGTCACTCTGCCTGTCTCCGTGTCTATCTGTCTCTCTCTCTCTCAAAAAGAATTTTTTTAAAACAGTTGAGTAACCCTGATAAATAACTATCTGTGACTCTCAGTGTTGGCTTCTATGTGATCAGGAGCATGAGAGCACTACCACGATGGAAATTCCTCTCGCACCCATCCCCTTGCTATAGCCTCAGGAGACCCCATTTCATTCTGTGTAAATGTCCCCTATCCTGAGAGCTTGTGCAACATAGCCAACATCCCTGGCCTTCTTGCTACTCTAAGATCTGTGTGCCTTGTTTGCCAAATGATGGCAACACCACTGATTGGGGCCTAGAAAACACCCAATATGCATGTACTGAGGGCAGCTCCACTGTCATCACAGGTTTCTACCCTCAAGCTCACAACAGGGTCTCGTATGGCTGCCAGAGTGCCAGCCATTGCATCCATACTTGCTGCAGCAGAAGAGGGGCAAAAACATGTACTTCTCAGCTCAGCAATTCTTTTTCACGAGTCTTCCCTGGAGTCTCACAAAACCCTTCCACTCACAACTCTATTGTCGATTTAGACAGGCAGGCACATATCCAAGGCTGAGAAAGACAGGTTTTGACGGGGCACGCTGCTGCCCCACGCAAGACCAGGAATCTGTGTCGAATGAGAGAGGACGTACACGAGGTAGACGGCCTGCGGTCTCGGCCACAGAAGCGGAGCCCTCGCAGGTGGTCTGTGTGACACCCGACCACGGGCTCTGTGCCCTCGGCACAGTGAGTGTCAGAGTTCCGTGCTGTTTTCATGTCGTCTCTGCTGACTTTTCTGGAGACCTTTACCAATCTGTACCAGTCCCGCTCCATGAAACCATGCTTATGACACCTTGTTCTTCAAGAACGAGGGATTTTTTTTTTTTTTTTTACTGGCTGGACAGTAACCCTTTCAAAGTTTTAAGAAAGCCATTCTGGGGCTGGCACTATGGCGCAGCGGGTTAACGCCCTGGCCTGAAGCATCGGCATCCCATATGGGTGCCGGTTCGACACCCGGATGCTCCTCTTCCAATCCAGCTCTCTGCTTTGGCCTGGAAAAGCAATGGAAGATGGCCCAAGTCCTTGGGCCCCTGTACCCACATGGGAAGACCCAGAAGAAGCTCCTGGCTTTGGATCGGTGCAGCTCCGGCCATTGCAGCCAATTGGGGAGTGAACCAGTGGATAGAAGACCTCTCTCTCTCTCTGCCTCTCCTCTCTCTGTGTAACTCTGACTTTTCAAATAAATAAATATATTTTTTAAAAAAGTATAAAAAAAGTTAAGTTGGCTTATTTATAAAAAAATTTTTAAAAAAAGCCATTCTGTGATAACGATGCCTCACCTTCTTCAAGCCAGAGTTCTCCAGGTCTTTAAAGCATCCACTGTAAGATCCTAAGCTGCTCTCCCTGTTCTCATCGGAATGTACACCAGGCCGTCACGGGGGTGGAGTTGGCTTTCGTCAACTCATTATACTCATACTATTGGCTCAGATGGAGGGTGGGGCTACTTATCTTTCAGGTATTTTGCACAAAAAAAAAAAAAAAATCCCTTAAGATAAATTCTCCTATTTTATGCTTTATAATATTTTTAACCTAAATGAATTTTGTTTAAATATTTGAAAGAGTTAAAGAAACATATCTTCCATTTGATGTTCATTCCCCAGATGGCCACAAGCCAAGCAGAAGCCAGGAGCTTCATCCAGGTCTCCCACATGGGTATCAGCAGCCCAAGCACTCGGGCCATCCTCTGCAGGTTTCCTTAGGCCACTCGTAGGGAGCGGGATCCAAAGTGGAGCAGCTGGGACCAGAACCGGTGCCCATAGGGGATGCCGGCATTACCTGCGAGGCCCCAGTGCCAGCCCCAGTAAATTTGCATTTGACCTTGTGTTTTGTCTTTAACACAGAGGCCCACCACTTCTGTTTGTTGGGTCTTCTCCAATCTGACTCACCTTCCAGCATATTCGCGAGCCACCATCCCCCACCCCTGCCCCGACTTCACAGCCCTGCCAAACCCTCCTACACCGCTTCCCAGAGTGGCAGTTTGCAATAAACCCCAGACTTCAGAAACCACCCCTCTGGTTAGGAGGAGCCCGTGGCTGTGCCAGCGCGTTCCCCCACAGGCACACATCAGAGCCTGGGTCAATCTCACAGCACAGAATCAATCGGCAAAGGAAGGGACTTTATCAGAAATGGAGCAAGGAGAGTCGCCGAGCAGACCCGAGGGGCAGGTTTCCCTCTCTCGCACCGTCCTTGGGAAGCACAGCTGACCTCATGGTGTGGCCGTGAGTCCCAGGAGAGGGACCTGGCCCCCAGCCACGCTCCCTTCCTTCGGGTAAGCTGGAGTGCAACCGTGTCAGGTACGTGGCGATCTGGACGTGGGTACTGCGAGTTCTCAGAGCTTTCTGGGAAGGCAAGATGCTGCTGCTGGGGTCCTCAGGGCCCTGCACGATGTTAGAGTCCCGCATTCGCAAGGGAGGACGCCACACGCACACCCTCATTGAGAAGGGGACAGACACCCAGACCGCACGTGACTTCTTGTTCAGACAACACAGAGCAAGTACCCAGGGTCGTTCTCGCTCAGTTCTGCCGCTTGTCTCACACCCTTTCAAGATTCTTGCATCTCCTCATTTTTCAGTTAACATTCCACCTAGCAATATCAACATCCAACCTGAATTACCCACCTGTGCCGGGCAAGCAGGCAGCCCTCCCCTCACGGGAAGCAGCACAAGTCCCACGGGCGCACGCTGCTCCTGCCTCCCGTTACAAAGCCAGCAAGGAGCCAGCTGGAGGGGCTGCTCCCGTGGCCCGCAGCTCTCACCAGCGGGCCAGCTGGGTCCGAACAAGCCAAGCCCACTTCAGAAACCCCTTCCCCGCCCGCCCGGAAGGCCTAGTGCACACTTAAGATGTGTGCCTCCCGAAATTGCCTTCCAGTTAGGATCTAGTAGTTCCTGTGTCGTTAAACTGGCTGATCTTGCACTTGTGGTTTGTTAAGCCTTCGGGGCCCCCTGAAACTGCCTCGGGACCACCTTGCTAACTTAGGGCAGAAAAGTAGCGGCAGACAGAGGGTCGAGGCTCCACTCTTGGGACACGAGTCCCATCGAGCCCGAGCGCCCTCTGGTTTCTTTAGGTTTTTGTCCATGACACGCCTCCCCAGAATGCAAGCTCTTCGGATCGGATCGAAACTGCGCATTGTTCGGCCTCCACACCGTTTAACTCTGTCCTGTTCAGTAATCGGAGCCATATTTATTAACTGTCCTAGGTTAGTGCCGCACAGCTGGCAGGTAGCATCTCCATTCTACAACCGCCATTGCATCCGATCCGCACAGCTCTCAAGCTAACCCACGGCAAACACCCACTCTACCGACGCTTAGCCAAGTGCGGTGACCTTCCCGGAAGTACTCAGACAGGAAGTCACTGGGCTGGCTTCCGCTTCCACGATCCTCAAAACCCTCCTCCTGTTCCATGAACCATCTTATTACAAGGCAGGCCCGCAAGAAGTCATCAAGTCTACCTCGTCTTCCTATGTGCAGGCAGGAGTCCGTGTCACACTCCCTGGGACCTGAAGACACATGTCACTGTCATAGGGTCAGGCCAACACAGTCCTTTCCAGAAGAGCCAAGCCCTCAACTGAGAGCAGAGCTGCCGGCGATGGGCTGAACTCATCTGCCAGCAGTTTATCAGAGGCGCTGCACCAGCTCCCTCTAACTGCCTGCACAGCCCCACTCCATCCTCCCACAAAACCTTGGCGCCCATCACAGCCTCTGTAGTAGTAACAGCTCCTCTGACTGCACTCAGGTCATGTGAACTCCGTTCAGTCTAATGGCAAACGTCTGGCTTCCCGTCCGGTTCAACATTTCTTTTTTTTTTTTTTTTTTTTGGGAAAGAAGCAGTTTTTGTTTTTTGTTTTTTTTTTTTTTTTTGACAGGCAGAGTGGACAGTGAGAGAGAGAGACAGAGAGAAAGGTCTTCCTTGGCCGTTGGTTCACCCTCCAATGGCCGCCGCGGTTGGCGCGCTGCGGCCGGCGCACCGCGCTGCTCCGATGGCAGGAGCCAGGTGCTTCTCCTGGTCTCCCATAGGGTGCAGGACCCAAGTACTTGGGCCGTCCTCCACTGCACTCCCTGGCCACAGCAGAGAGCTGGCCTGGAAGAGGGGCATCCGGGACAGGACCGGTGCCCCGACCGGGACTAGAACCCGGTGTGCCGGCGCCGCAAGGCGGAGGATTAGCCTAGTGAGCCGCGGCGCCGGCCCGGTTCAACATTTCTCTCCTCTAGTGTGGGCCTCCTTCGGGAGTTAGAATTCTCTTCTCCTCAGCTGGAGGCAACCAAATTTAAAAGGAGAAAAAGGTTTTTTGGATCACAGTTTTGGAGGTTCAAGTCCAAGGTCGGGTGGCAGCACTGACTTGGCATCTGCTGCAGGCAGAGGATGGCAGAGGTGGAGCTCAGGCAGGGGAAGGGCCATCTGGTGAGCCAGGAAGCAGAGAGAGGCGGGGGTTGGAACCAACTCAGCTCTGGGAACCAAGCCTCTCTCAAGAGCCACCTTCCCAGAACATGTCCCCAGTGAACCCCACTGCGGGACCAAGTTTCCACCCTCTTAGTACCACCAGCTTTGGGTCTTGGTCCCGCATGAGCTCAGGAAACCAACTGCAGCCAGAGCAGCCCCCCACCCCCACCCAGGCCTTTCCAGGGAGGTTGAGGAGCTGGGTTGGGAGACAAAGGGCGGAGCAAAAGCCGCTGGGTCTGGCGGGGTCCTTTGACGGGTCTCTGAGAGCCTTGCTCTCCGACTGACTGTGAACAAGCGTCTTGTTCTCCACCCACCCAGTATCTGCTTTCAGCAAGCTGTCCCCACCACAAAGCACCCTCTGGGGCCTCACCCTGGTGGGGAGCAGTCTCGTCCCAGTCCGTTTGGGCGGACACCTGGCCGGCCCCTCGAACCCGAGAGTTCCCAGGTCCCAGGTCAAGCTCCTCCGGGGAGTGTTCTCAGGCAGACCCTTCTCTGGGGCTCAAGGTAAGGAGAAGGCCCCCCCGCTCAGCCTCACGGGTAGGGCAGGGGCAGTGCGCGCCAGTACCTGCCTGCTGGCTGACGTGCTGAGGGCCTCAGCTGCTGTCGCAAGTGCTGCACGTGTGCCACTGCACCTGTTGCTCTCGGCCTCTGGCGCTTCTGGAAAAGCTTTCAGGCCATGTGAAAGGTTGTGTGGAACATCCTGCTCCGTGAGTGTCACAGACAAGGGCCTTCGCCACAAGAAGCAACACAGAGAGAAGAGAGAGAGAGAGAGAAAGCGAGGTGTTGAAACCCAGCGCCTTAGATGAAGATACAGGATATGAGCAGGCCCTGGTCGCCCCATCTCCCTAATTAGCTAATTTCTCCAGAAGCCAACCTCCAACCAAGGTAATTATTCCCTAATTTAAGGGAGTGGCGGCGGGGGTGGGGGTGCAGCTGGCCCCAGGAGGTCCTGCCTGCTCTTGTCTTGAGGGTTTCTCCAGGAACCCCAGCCCCTCTGCACCTGCCCAACGGGAGCCCACTTGTCCCTCATCGAAATTCCCAAAAAAAATACCTTGGTGCTGGCCAATCAAAGGTGGGCCACGGGCACTGTGACGGGGGTGGGGCACTGCTCCAGAGTGGAACACGCGTCTTTGACCCCAGCTTCAACTTCAGTCTGTAGAAACCTCCAGCCCTGCCCCTCGAGGACTCTGGGAGTCGGGTGACCGCTGCCTGACTCCCTGCTCTAAACTTTGCAAATAAAAACCTGCTTTCTCTCAGCACGCGGTGTCCGTGATCAGCTTGCTGGGCACCTGCGGAGTGGACCAGGTGTGCAGGTTTACAGCAGCCTGAAGGGAGAGAAGGCTTCGGTGGAAACACCGCTCACCTGTGAGTTTCTCCGTGCCAGGCTGCGTCACCCAATCTTACGTCAAGCTTTGGAGAGGAACTGCCCGCACTGCGCATGCTCCTGCATTTTACAGGCGGGGAGAAGGGCCTTGATACCTCCCTCAAGAACACACGGTGAATTCTGAGTCCAAACCCACACAGTTAACCCCTACCTGAGCAGCCTCCAGGGAAGCCTGAGGGAGGACGACAGCTCCATGAGTAGCACTCAGAAGAGAGCGTCCCCGCACTTCTCAGCCCAGAGAGGAGGGCCCGGGGCCATGGTGCTATTGAGAATACAGCTGGGAATCCATGCTGGTTGCACAGCGGAGGCCAGCAATAGAGCTATTTGGTGTCTCAGGGAAATACTACATCAGAAGTCCACTTTTCAGCCCCCGTTCCAGATCCCTACGAGTGATGTCATTTGCCAACCTGAGCTGTTCCCCATGGACCCTCTATGGTCATCAAACAGTGGCTTTCAGCACTGACAGTGCCAAACACTTTATTTGCAACGCACAGCTTTGGTGCGAGACACACCTCCAACCTAAAGTGTTCATCCAAGTCTTCAGCAATCCGTGTTAGTCATTTAGCTTCAGGATATGACTCAGAGCCCCAGTCTTGAGTTGGTTTTGCTGACTCATCCCGCCCTCAGCATTACACCTGTCGCACTTCTGAGGCCCCAGAATGCAGGAAAGGGAGGGAGGGGGGATTTGGAGCCTTGCAATTGTCCTTTACTACCACTAGATGGGGCCCTTACGATGATAAAGTGAAATGCTCACGGGGTTGCCTAAGAGAAATCAGCAAATAGATTAATGGGTAGTTCACGTCGGTCAGGTGAGGCAGCAGGCACGATAGATCTGAATAGATGAGAGGCAACTTCACAAAAAGCTGAGCTGGCCTCTATTTGGTTTGTCTTCTGTGATCTCCTGAGTAGAACCGGAGCATATTAGGGCCGTGCTGTGCCCCGTCACCTTCCTTTCAAAGAAACCAAGGCTCAAGGGTGTGAAATGATTCGCCAGAGGGTAGAAACCAAATTATGTGTGTTACTTTGAAATGATTTTATTCCATTCATGATACTTCTGGTTCATTTATTGAGACAACAGGTCTATTGTATATGGCAACTATAGTTAATAACAATGTTTTGAACACTTGAAAATTCATAAGACCACAGATTTTAAGTGTTCTCACCAGGAAAAAAAATAAGTATGTGAGGTAATAGATATATTAGTTAGCTTGATTTAACATTCCATAATATATGCAGATATCAAAACATCACATTGTACACAATAAACATACAATTATTTGTCAAGTAAAAGTAATAAATGAAATGAAAGTGCTTTTTTAAAAAAAGATTTATTTATTTGAAAGGTAGAAAGTTACAGAGAGGCAAAGGCAGAGAGAGAGGGAGAGAGAGAAGTCTTGCTTTCAGTTTCCAAATGGCTACAACGGCCAGAGCTGGGCTGATCCAAAGCCAGGAGCGTCTTCCAGGTCTCCCATGCGGGTGCAGGGGCCCAAGGACTTGGGCCATCTTCTACTGCTTTCCCAGGCCATAGCAGGGAGCTGGAAAGGAAATGGAATATCTGGGGCTTGAATTGGTTCCCATATGGGATGCTGGCACCAAAGGCAGCGGCTTTACCCACTGCACCACAGCGCTGGCCCTGAAAACACTTTTAAAAAGACTATATAGGGGGCTGGCACTGTGGCGCAACAGGTAAAGCCCCAGCCTGCAGTGCCGGCATCCCATATGGGCACTGGTTCAAATCCCAGCTGCTCCTCTTCAGATCCAGCTCTCTGCTATGGCCTGGGACAGCAATGGAAGATGGCCCAAGTCCTTGGGCCCCTGCACCAACATGGGACACCTGGAAGAAGCTCTTAGCTCCTGGCTTTCGATCCGTGTAGCTCCGACTGTTGAGACCAACTGGGGAGTGGACCCGCAGATGAAAGACCTCTCTCTCTCTCTCTCTCTCTCTGCCTCTCTTTCTCTCTCTGTGTAATGCTGGCTTTCAAATATATATATATATATATATATATATATATATATATATATATATATATATATATATTTTAAAAAGGACTATATAGGTCACTGCAGGCCAGAATGCAAATTTGCTGATGCGCTGGAACCTCCCACCTCCCTACAAAGTGTATCGGTAGAACCACTGGCAACCCTCTTTGAGCACCTCCAATGTATTAAGGAGCACCTTAAGTGATGCTTTCCATCCCTAAACTCACAGAGCCCTCAGAGAGCGACTATATTATTGTCATTCCCATATTTTGGTGAGAAAACAGACTCAGCGGTGTGGTTGACAGGATTGATGACACAGGAGCAATGCAAGGATTCAAGCCCAGATCTGACGGAGCCCGAGGTGCGCTGCTTGGCCACCCTGGGCAGCGGATCAGAACTACTCCAGGGGTTCTGGGCTCCAAGAGGGATGGGGGTGAGGGATTCTGCCCTCTGGCACCTGGCTGAATTTAGGGCGATCCCGGGCTGCACCCTTTCCCAATAAGACAGCAGAAGGCAGCAAGAGAAACAGTTCTCTGCAAACCCCACCAAGCTTCTTGAACTGTCTGGACTCAGTTGTTTGTCAAGAGAACGGGTGGGATGGCGCAGGTGATGAGCCCTTCCATCACTATGTGTGCATCGAATGCGGCGCCCTCTGGGGACAGGGATGAGTGAACACAGGGCTCCCAGTCCAGACAGGCAGGACCGCGAGAGGGTGAGCTAAGCAGACGCAGGAGGAGCACACGAGCCAAGGATCGGAGCAGGGAAGGACTGAACTGCTGGCCACTGCCATCGCCCTCACTGTTTCCTCTCCACGATTTCTCTCCGGTTCCCAGATGACGTCCAAAGGGCACCTCTGTTGATTAATAATAATAATCATGAAACAACGCATAGCGTGGTGGCCTAAGGAAGAGTCTCAACAGGCAGGCCGAGCAGGTGCCTGCCTCACCAGCAGAGGGCGCTGTGCCTGAGCTGGCATCTGCAGACGTCACCCTGAAATTATGCCCATTAGAAAATACTGGACTTCAAGGCTCCTGTCAATCACTTGCTTTGGGGTGTTTAAACTAGGAGTGCTTTACGGAAATCAGCTGGCCTGTTTGCAGGGGGCACAGCCCCCCTCAGTGACAGCTGCTGTCACTGACCAGCATCCGTGCGTCCCAAGCACTCTGCATGAGGGATTTCTTCTAAGCCGCTCAGCCAGCCCGGGCACAGAAGCTAGGACTGTGGACCATTCATGAGGAACCCGGTCCAAACCGGGGCTGGAGGGGTGCTGCTGGTGCAGAGCCTCCCTTTGGGCCAGCAGCCCTTGCTGGGCAGTCAGCCGGAGAGATGCTGCAGCCAACCCTAAGGAGTGGCATCAGGGGTCTGAGCTCCAAGAGGCGCTCCTGTCTCTGCTTCCAACAGTCCCCTTGGGGCTCCGCATCGTGGAGTTCAGCCATGCTACCCCGCAGCCTCCGGCCAGGGCCTCCACACTGACACTGCCCTCACACAGCACAGGCTTGGCCCATTGGCCAGCTTCCCAGCACTCACTGCCCCAAGTGCGGGGGTGGGCACCGGGATGCCGGATGAAATGGGCCTGGGCCCCAACCCTGGAGCCTGCGGGATGGTGGACAGGGGTAACAAATCCATGGATTCAACATGGCTCACCAAACGGAAGGCCACAAACATCTGGGCTCTCTGTTGCACTCCAAGTTTACACAGTGCCTGCACCTGAGTATCTCTCCGTCCATGCTCCCTGAGCAATGAATACCAAGACCAGGGAGCACGCACATCCCACAGAAAACCTGCTTCTCTACCTTGAAGGTGCTCTCAGGGCAGTCAGAAGAGGCGCGCTGCTTGCCGTGGGGATGGCCCCTCCGCCTTCACAGCAGGGGGTGTCGTCTCCGCTGGGAAAGCCTGCCACCCTGGTGGCCTGATCATTGCTTCCGATTCACCTAAGGGACCCAAAGGCAAACTAGAGACTCCATGTGTGATTCTGAGCTTCAGTGATCTGCTTGGCAAAGGCCTTCACCACCTGGGCCTCATCTCAGCTTAGTAGCATGAAAACCTCTTGGTTGACTTAGGATGGTTCAACTCCCCATGTCTCAGGTTTATAATGATGTAAAAACAATATGCATTCAATATAAACCACCCTCAGAAAGTTGCGTGTTGATACTTCTCTGGGCTAGTGATGTTAGTATGATCCTCCCTGGACAGCGGCCGTGACCATCCCCCGCCGCCACCATCCCCCCCCCCCCCCCCCATCTTGCAGCTCCCAGTTACCCATGCCACCACACAGGGAAGCAACCGGTACTCTCCAGAGGACCGAATTGCTAAGCTGTGGTGTCTGGGAGGGTGGTTGTACTAAATGCATTTTTGACCAACAATATTTTCTACTCAAGATGGGTTTATTGGGCCACAACCCCATCCTAAGTCAAGGACATCTGCGCCCCACATTTTCTTTATCCGTGCACCTGTTGCCGCGCACTCCGGTATACTCCGTCTCTTGGTCATTGTGAGGAAGGCTGCAGTGGACTTGGATGTGTGGCTGTCTCTGTGACACACGCATTTCCCGTCCCTTGCGTATATACCCAGCAGGGGGGCTGCCAAGTCACACGGTAGTCCTAGTCTTAGGTTTCTAGGCAATGCCAGTTTCTATAAAGGCTGTACTGACTTCCTGGTTCTCTTCTGAGATCCCATTCGCAAGACGGTCAAGCAGGTTCTGCCAAAAGCTCGCAGGGCCAAGTTCTCAGCAGAGGGGAAAGACTGCGTGTGACGGTTCTTTCTAACGAGTGCGGCTACGGTGCGGCCTGGCCCTCCATAGGAACCACTCCAGAACGGAACCATGAGGCTAAGCACTTACCACCTATATGAAACCCAACGGGAACTCCATTTTGACAGAGAAACACTCCGTCTAACCGGTCATTGAGCATGCTGTGGGGGCTTCCGTAACACGCAGTCCAGATATAAAGGAAGAACCTATGCGTGTTGCAAAGCGGCAGCCACTTTGGGGCACAGATGAGCCTGCGCAAGTGCTTTCTGCAGGGAACACTGGCTGCCAGGCCCCTAGCGGTTCACTCTGCACCCTGCACAGAGATGGGGCCCTTCGACCTTGTCCCAGGGGTGCCCCCAAGGAGAAAAGCTGATTGCAATGCATGCTGATAGACACCAAGGAATGCTACGGGTAGATCATGGCTCCCGTCTTTAAAAACCTTGGTGCCAACCTGGGGATCCACATAGAAGCTGGGTTTCATAAAAACAAATGATGTCTGTCACACAATTACATGTCTAACAGCAACACTACAGATAAAACCCTGGGACTTCAGACCACAGAGCTGCCTTATATCACACTGGCGTGGCGCAGCCTCAGCCTGGAGATGGAGCCGCAGACAGCCCCTGGGCGGTACTGGGCCTGACCAGTTATCACTTCCTTTATCCTGACACTTAGTCACAAAAGCTGATTCTCTGATCCCTGGAGTCTGATTCTCCCTGACAGCTCTGGCGCTGCTTAGTTTGTGACCAAGGCCAATTTCCAAGGAGAAGAGCCAAGCTCCACCTGCTAATTTATTTACTGGCTTCATTAGTGCCACCAGCAATCTCAACAGAGCTGTCCTGAACTGTAGCGTCACCTGAGGCAGAGGCTAGCTGAGCCCCTACATTGCTGCTCTCCCCTAAGGGGACCCTGGACTGTAGATGATGAAGACATGGCCTTTGAGCCAAGGGGCACTCAGTCTTTCCAGAAATTCAGCTTAATGCAATGAGCACAATGGAAGCGGCCAGGCAAGAGAGCCAAGGAGCAGGGAGGCGGCCGGAGAAGGCTTGCTGGATTCTGGAAGGTGTCGGCCAGGGAATGAGCCTTGAGGTAGTAACAGGGCCAAGGGAGAAAGCTGCTGGGAGGGGCATCATGAGAAGAGGGAACACAGTGAACAAAGCCAGGCAATGAGAAACTCTGGGGCAGGGCAGTGGGGTGCTGGGCTGCCTCTCTGCCAGAGCTGATTGCTACGTAAGCAGGAATTTCTAGTTGTGAAACCTCTAACATCGTGAAATTGGCCATAGAATATCCGTATCACAGAAACTGGCAAGTGCCATAAAGTAAGGACTTCTTCGTTGAGAGTAAGTTGACCAGCACAACACTGGACTCTGTATGCAAGCAACCAAAAGTTGTTTGTGAATTGCAGAAGCTGGGGCTGGCATGGCAATACTGGCATCCCATAGGAGCACTGGTTCGAGTCCCAGCTGCTCCACTTCCCATCCAGCTCCCTGCTAATGCCCCTGCTGATGTGTCAGAGACCCAGAAGGAACACCTGGCTCCTGGATTTGGCCTGGCTCAGCCCCAGCCATTGCAGTCATTTGGGGGTGAACCAGTAAAAATTAGAATAGGACTGTTGAGTGGAAGTAACCAAAGTTCATGCTAGGGACACTGGGTTCTCTCGCAGACTCTGCAGAAGCCACTGGCCTTCAGGAATTTAGATAACCATGAATTTGAACACCGTCAGACCTTCTGGCCTTCAGTTCTGCATTCTTCCAATATCTTCCTGTCCCTGTGTCTCCTCCATTTCTCTGTCTCTCCTTTGTTCTTGAAAGTATAATGTAATAGCTTAAATTCTGAGAAAGACATTTCTCCTTCTCTGTGCCAGTCCCCAGATGTCCTGGGGAAGCATTGTAATTGGCTCACTTTGGCCAGGTGCTCACTTCTGGACCAACCAACTGCAGCAGGGCGGGGGTGATCCAGGGAAGGGACTGCAATTGGTCCCCATATGGTCAAGTGCCCATCCCAGAACCAATCAACTGTGGCCAGAGGCTCCATGAATACCACAGCTCGCAGGTAGCCACGTGGCTCTGTGGGGGAAGCACTTCTTAAACGGAAGGAGGTTCTGGTCAGAAAGGCAATTTCCAAGATGCAAGAGGTGACAGAAGGTGAGCCTGCAAGGTGGGGGATGTTGGTGTCCTGGATTTGCCCAGTGGCTGGCTGATGGTACAGGGCAGGGGCCCCTGTGGATGGAAGTGTGGCCCGCTGTCTGTTTTGAACAGATTGCCGTGGCCCTTTTAGTGGAGGGTGAGAGTGGCCAGGTGGCACAGAGAACCAGTGGGAGGTGATTCCTCTCACCCGGGCAAGGCATCTGATCTTGGGCATACAGGGCTGTGTTGTGCTTCCTCTGTGCGTTCTGTGGGCTCCATGCTTTTACTATTCACTCTTTTCTTCCTGGGCTCCTTTGTATGTGCTCCCTACAACCGTGGTCACTGCTGTACACCCGGAGGTCATAGGCAATCTCATTCTGCTCTGCACTTTATGTCCAAGAAGATGCAAGGATATCCCACAGTAAGGCCTCCCAACCCCCCACTGTCGCTGCCTCCCTTAACAAGATGAGACCTGCAAAAGGGCCTTTCCTTGGGAACTTTTCCCCTCAGCGTGGCTTAGTCCCTTATCTTATGTGCATAAGGAAGAAGCTTCCTGCAGTGTTAAGACTCTCAAATAAGAAGCAAAATAGATTGAAATGGACAGGACTGGAAAAGCAGGAGGGAGGCGGGGGAGTGGCCACACTGGCCATGTGGCTCAGAACTGAAGGATGAGCCTGAGTGGACAGAAGGCTCCAGAGGAGAGCCCAGGGACAGGGGAGAGAAGAGGCGGGGGAAGGGCGGGCCAGAACTGCACCAACAGCACTTCCGGTGGTTTGCCTCTACTGCTTTGTTGGATGAAGACTGATTCAGCTAGAGTCCCAGATGTCTACAGGTTCTAATTTGCTAAGTGAAGGCTCCTGTTAAAAAATGCAACCAACGGTGCTGTGGCACAGCGGGTTAACGCCCTGGCCTGAAGCGCTGGTATCCCATATGGATGCCGGTTTGAGACCCAGCTGCTCTACTTCCGATCCAGCTCTCTGCTACAGTCTGGGAAAGCAGTAGTAGATGGCCCAAGTCCTTGGGCCCCTGCACCCATGTGGGAGACCTGGAAGAAGCTCCTGGCTCCTGGCTTTATATTGGCGCAGCTCCAGCCATTGCGGCCAATTGGCGAGTGAACTATTGGATGGAAGACCTCTCTCTTTCTGCCTCTCCCTCTCTTCCTCTCCTTCTCTGAGCAACTCTGACTTTCAAATAAATAAATAAATCTTTATTTAAAAAAAGTGCATCCAGTGATTTTTAAAAATTTTTAATTATAGTATAGATACAGAAAAGGACACCGACGTGAACAGCCCAGTGGGTTGTTATGCGCTAAATACAGCTGTGTAAAAAGCACCAAACGGCCGGCGCCACGACTCACTAGGCTAATCCTCCGCCTTGCGGCGCCGGCACACCGGGTTCTAGTCCCAGTCGGGGCACCGGATTCTGTCCCAGTTGCCCCTCTTCCAGGCCAGCTCTCTGCTGTGGCCAGGGAGTGCAGTGGAGGATGGCCCAAGTGCTTGGACCCTGCACCCGCATGGGAGACCAGGAGAAGCACCTGGCTCCTGGCTTCGGATCAGCGCGATGCGCCGGCCGCAGCAGCCATTGGAGGGTGAACCAACGGCAAAAGGAAGACCTTTCTCTCTGTCTCTCTCTCACTGTCCACTCTGCCTGTCAAAAATTTAAAAAAAAAAAAAAAAAAAGGAAGACCTTTCTCTCTGTCTCTCACTGTCCACTCTGCCTGTCAAAAAAAAAAAAAAAAAAAAAAAAAAGCACCAAACTCCAGAATTTAAAAATTCCCCTGCATGCAGGAAGCCCCTCTTGTGCTCCTCTGTGTCACCACGAGCCCACAAGGAAAAGCACAACCCTCGCTTCTAACCGGAGAGGCCCGGTCGGCCTGTTTTGCTGCTCTGTGTCTGTAAGCAGGCTCAGGTGCTATCTCCTCTGGGCCCAGCTCCGGCGGCTCATTTGCTACTCCTCCACCCGGCAGCAAGAGTAGTGAGCCATTCATCCTCACTGGAGCGGTGAGTTCCAGAATTTTCCTGCTCTTCTGTTGATGGGCATTTGGGTAGCTTCCAGGTTGGGGTTGCTATGAGTAGCATTGCTATACGTAACCGATTAGCTACTTACAGGAAAATGGAGTCTAACTTCCTTATTCCCTACACTGGTAATGTATTGGGCATCAAGGAGAGATCAAGATTTTTCCCCAGGTCTGAATTCAGCCAAGCTACTCCTGCTTACAGGGAACTGTGAGGGCGCTGTTGGAACACTGGGCCCGGGCCCCCAGGAACTGGGGTGCAGATCATAGAAAGGCCAGTGCAACGTTTATGGCTCAGGACAGCCCCGCACCCGAGCCATTTCAACCTCTAAGACGGCGCGCTGGGAACTTCACCATAGAGCCATTCCACACGCCCCCCCACCCACCTTCTCAGGGTCCATGTGGCACTCTGCACCTCCCCCAACAAACGGCTTAGGAATGGACTCTGCCGCTGCTGACACAGAGTGAGGCCTGACTTCAGACCCCTGCCCTCTGTCCAGCAGACTCACCCCTACTCTCTCTCTACCCCTCCCCCAACATGTCCCACCTAAAGTCTTCCCTACCATAACTAGCCACCGCCTCTTCTTTGAACCCTAACAGATATGGAAAAAGAGAGACAGAGACAGAAGGAAAGAGAACAAGCAATGACCATACAATTGGAATAGAATTTTGCTTCAGGCCAATGGAACTCGGAGTGAAGACGAGATCACACAAGCCATGGGCCCCTTCCTCTACTTGAGACCCTGTGTCCTCCCTCCCACGCCCAGCCTGGCACAGTCATCAGCACACAAGGTGATGCTTCATTTCAACCATTGTTACAGTGCGGCGGCCACACTCCCCTCAGCATCTGCCCATTGGCATTTTTGTTAGAAAACAAATCCGAAACGGAATTATTCATTTTGCTGGGAAGCGAGAGTGCAGTGTTTTAAATCGCTCTTCCTCCACCCCGTTTATCCTTTCCATCTCCATATGCATTTGTCTCCGAGATTGGAGCTGAGCCTGTTGGACACAGGGAACAAAACAGAGGCTCTGTGACCAAGGCAGGCGCGGCGGACCCCAGAGGGTGTGGTGGGGAATGCGTGAAGTTGTCCACTGTACGAAGTTTCTACCGTATTAGAGTCGACGTTTAGAAAATGACTTTCCGAAAGCAAACTGACAGAGTCCTGATGCCTTTGCCATCTGCATGAATTATTTTACCCTGGGAGTTTCATGAAAGATGTAGTAGCCAAAGCTGCATTCCCAGCTCACGACAACCTAATAACCCTACTCCCTGTTGCTGCAGTGGGGACCCAGGGGGACGACTGCCCGGCCAGCAGTGGACAGTACGATCATCCTTAACTGAAACACACCAGGCGGGAGCATTTAGAGTTTGCAGCAAACACTCAGCTTGGCAATGGCTCTGTCTCCACGAATACTGCTTTTGTGAGGAGCCTTCTGCCAACGAGCCTAAGCCAACGAGCCTAAGCAAGTTCTCTAAGTCGTGGATCAGTCCTTTGTTTGATGGGGACAGCTTTGGGTTGCAGAGAAACTTCAGCCCAGGAAAGGGCACTGGACGGACAGCCCGGAGCCCTCGGCGCCAGTCCCGTCTCTGCCCCATTCCGAGCCGTGTGGCTCTGCACAGCTTACAACCTCTCTGGGCCCCCAGTTCTTCACAGAGGAGTCTTACGTAAACAAGACAATCCACGTGGAAACGCTCCCCGCAAGGTAGAGGAAGACAGTTACTAACAGTGCGCATTGCAGCCCTGCCCCCTGCATACAAGATAAGCTTATGACAAGACGCTTCCCTCGGGAAAACGAGGCTCACAGAAATCACGCAGCAGCTAATAATATCAGTGTTTGTCCTCCTTCTACTCTACCTGTGCCTCTGGACCCACGTGGGACGGGCCACGTGCACCTGCTGGTGGATCCTCTGCACACCATAGGCCATGCTGGCTTTGTCCCTGATGTGGCCAGGGTTTCACTGCTCCCTAAGTGGGGTGTGCAAGTGGGGGTGTTGGCTGGGGGTGGGGTCAGGAGGAGGGTGAGAGACCTGGGCTTCCACAGGAGAGAAAGGAGTCAAGTTCACGGCTTTTCTCCCAGCAGGCCGATCGATGTGCCGTTGAGGGTGCGCCTTGCCTGCCCTGCCAGGGCTGCCTCTGTGGTGGCATTCAGAGGACGCTAGCAAGGCCTCTCAGCTCTCAAAGATCCTGCAGTCACCTAGCCCCGAAGCTCCATCCTCAGACATTTTTGGTCACATGGAACTCAGGTTGGGGGAGGACCTGTAACATTTAGATGAGACAGGGAGGGAGCTAGCAAATGACTTTCTCAGTCCGTGGATGGCCTTGCCTCGGGCTGGGGACAGGGTGCAGTAAACAGAGATAGCAGAAAGGGTGCAGCCTCATGGGGAGCCAGTCCAGGCTGGGTTCCAGGGACAGACGCTATGGTCTCTGTCCTCCAGGGGTTCCGTCCAGCGGAGGCCAGAAACTTAAGCAGGTCAAGATACAAGGTAGAAGCTGCGAGGACGCGCAAACCTGGAGGTCACAAGACCAGCATTGTCACTGCATGGAGGACAATAGATCTGGCTGGCGGCAGAGGAACTTGGAGGACCCAGGCTTCCTAGCTCAGATGGTTCCATTCACCCAGCCTCTTCCCACCTTGCCTCTCTGCACTCCCTAGAGGGACTGCCACTGACTTAGCACCGTGAATATTCCAGACAGGGCGAAGCATCTCTGTGACTATTCTGGGCTTTAAGTTTTTGAGATTTATTTGAAAGGCAAACATATTTGAAAGGCAGAGAGAGAGAGAGAGAGAAAGAGACCTCCCTTCTGGTTCACTTCCCAAAGGCCCACAACAGCTAGGGCTGGGCCAGGTCAAAGCTAGGAGCTCAGGACTCCAAATGACTCTCCCAGATGGGTGGTTGGGACCCAAGTCCTTGAGCCATCACCTGCCCTGGTGTGCGTCAGCTGGAAGCTGGAAACAGGAGCACAGCTGGGACTCAAACCCAGGCACTCTGATACGGGTTGTGGGCATCCCAATGGCGTCACCGAAGCCCACCCTGAATACTCTGCTCTTACTTCTCCAAATAAAGCTCATGGGTAACGAATTATCAGTTGTCATTTCACATGGGAGCAACACGTGTGTAGCCAAGATCAAATCTGTTCTTCTTCCTTTCTTCCATGGCTGCAGGTCCCAGGCCACACAGGACATTTCCTTGTGTCTCTTGAAAGTGAAGAGAGCCACTTCCAAGTTGTCTCCTGAGGAGGGGCAGCGATGGGTGATGGGCCCAGGCAGAGTTTCTAAGAGACTGGGGCTGCTTCCTCCACCTGCTGCTTTCTCATCCGCTGACTACATGCAGGTGCTGTCCCTGGGGAAGAGTAGAGCCTGAGAGAGAAGAAACCATTTGTGCGAGTCACTGCATGGAAGAGAGCCTCTGGCCGACCTGAACACCTGCCCAGGCTGTTAAGCGAGACGGAAGTTCGTGTGGTGTTTCAGTCGTTACGTAATGCAATCTGCTGCTACAGCAGTCAGCTGTGGTGACTATTACAGCGAGCAGTAACGAGAATGGTTAAGTAAGACATGCAAGACCGCACGGCAGAGCAGTGCCCCGGGCATGACACTGGCCAAGACCTACGTCTAAACTCTTAAGCACTAGTGTTCACAGTGAGATAGTCCCGTGTTGAAGGGGATGAATCAAATATGAGGAATTCTGGGACTTTTTGTATTTTTATTTCTGTATCTATTTTCTAATTCATGCACATTATATAGAAGAGAATTCCTACCAAACGGATGCGCGCAGTGGTGGCATATGTTTGAAACTGTTCCACTGAAGGGGTAAACTGTCTCAGCACCTGTCCTGAGCTGTCCGGAGGACACACGGGGACAGCTCTGCCCCTGCAGCTGGCTGCCATCACAGTCAGATTTCCAGCCAGAGGGACCTGTGCCCACGTCGCCCCTCTTCACTGACTGCTAGTGCACCCTTACCTTCAACCTTTCCCACTCTGTAACAGAAAACAAAAATGTCTTTTGCTTCTCCTACTTTGTTTATCCTCCCTAGAGCCTGTAGGCAATGTCCATTTCAAGGATCTATGCTGAGGTCTCTTTAAAAATGAGTGTTTAGGGGCTGGTGCCGCGGCTCAATAGGCTAATCCTCCGCCTGTGGCACCAGCACACCAGGTTCTGTCCCGGTTGCTCCTCTTCCAGGCCAGCTCTCTGCTGTGGCCTGGGAGTGCAGTGGAGGATGGCCCAGGTCCTTGGGCCCTGCACTCGCATGGGAGACCAGGAGAAGCACTTGGCTCCTGGTTTTGGATCAGCACGGTGCGCCAGCCACAGCGCGCTGGCCACAGCGGCCATTGGGGGTTGAACCAAGGGAAAAGGACGACCTTTCTCTCTCTCTCTCTCTCTCTCTCTCTCTCACTGTCCACTCTGACTGTCCAAAAAAAAAATGAGTGTTTGTCACTGCCTCCCCCTCCTCTCCAGCGTCGTGAGCCTTGCTGCACTGCCTGCTCCTGCCCAGGCAGATGGGTGTGAGGAGGTTCTGCTTCTGGTAGATGAATGACTTTCCAGCCACCTTGGAGGTTCCCTGTGGCCAAGACCACTACACAGAAGGGAACTTAAAAAAGATCGTCTTGAGGTCAGCGTTGTGGTGCAGTGAGTTAAGCTGCTGCCCGTGATGCTGGCATCCCAACTCAAGTCCCAGCTGCGCCACTTCTGATCCAGCTTCCTGCTAATGCCATGAGAGAACAGCAGAAGATGGCCCCTGCCACCCATGTGGGAGACATGGATGGAGTTCCTGGCCCCTGGCTTTGGCCTGGCCCAGCCCCAGCTATTGTGGCCATTTGGGGAGTGAACCAGCAGACCAGACATCTCTTTCTCTGTCTCTCTGTCTCCTTCTTTGTGTCACTCTGCCTTTCAAATAAATCAATAAGTCTTTTTTTTTTTTTTTTTTTTTGGACAGGCGGAGTGGACAGTGAGAGAGAGAGAGAGAAAGGTCTTCCTTTGCCGTTGGTTCACCCTCCAATGGCTGCGCTGTGGCCGGCGCACCGCGCTGATCCGAAGGCAGGAGCCAGGTGCTTCCTCCTGGTCTCCCATGGGGTGCAGGGCCCAAGCACTTGGGCCATCCTCCACTGCCCTCCTATGCCATAGCAGAGAGCTGGCCTGGAAGAAGAGTGACCGGGGCAGAATCCGGCGCCGTGACCAGGACTAGAACCCGGTGTGCCGGCGCCGCAGGCAGAGAATTAGCCTATTGAGCCGCGGAGCCGGCCTCAATAAGTCTTTTTTAAAAGTTCATGGAAAAGTACAATGAAAATGTACATTTATTTTTGGTGCATTTTTTCAATTCATGCATAATTTTGTCATAATATGTGTGTCCATGAACTGTGTGGAGCGCCCTCCTATCTCCTCTAACTCTCCCAAGTTTCTTAGTTGCTGTCCAGACTGTTTAAGGTCAAGGCTTCCAGAACACCACGCAGCACTAGCCACTACTACCCTAGGCAGCAAGGGACTCTCCTAGTTCCTATTAAAATGGGAGGCGTTTGGCCATGACTCTGCAGTTTGGAAAGTGCTGTGCGGGCATGGCTTGCCTCTGTTCTTGGCTTCAGCTGAGATGCCGGCAGGTGTGGAATCACCTGCAGGCCAACGTATATGATGGGCAGCTGAGGCTGGCTGCCAGCTTGTCCAATGCTGTTGGCTACAACATCTTCACCTGACCCTTGCCCCATGGCCTGGGCCTCCTTACAACACGGCGGCTCAGTCCCAAAGGTGTGCGTCATGAGGGGCAGTTACAAAATCCCCCTCCTCCCCAGATGGAGGAGGATGTGGACTCCCTCTCATAGGGAGGGGGTGGCAGCATCCTGGGAACACACAAGAGGCTGGACTGGTGCTGTGCCCGATGGGAAATACACTCGGCAGGAGGCATGCTTGTGATGGTGCCCTCATGGGTTTCTCTTGGACCCAGGACTTTCTTATACTTCTATCATAGGAATTCACGGTACCACCTCAAACTGCAAATTCAAAATCTCTTCAATGTTAAAAATTCAAACAAAAACTCTTGGTTTCACAGGGAAAACAGGGCACACGTTCATATACCTTCATAAAGAAGGACTGTTTTTCAGGGATAAAATAAGATTCCCATTGTGTACGTCAGCACAGGGCCTGACCATAAATTGATGCTTGTTCTGACACTGGTAGGAGACGTGGTTTTTTCAAGAGCTCAGAATAAGTTCTCTAACCGTCTGCACACATAGCTCCATCTGCTCATGCTTAACAAGGGCAGCCGTCCAAGTCTCTTCAAGGTCATTTGAAGCAAACTTTTGTTGCACGGCAGTAAACACTTTCACTGGATAAAATTACTTATAGAGTGATTGGACGAATGCATTTCAGGGCTCTTCAAGCAAAAGCTCCCTTGGATGTGCCTAAAGCTTCCCACTGAGTATGAGGCATCGCCATGTGAGAATGAAAGCTTCGGAAAGCAAGGCACCTGAACGAATTAACCCACGAGCCATGGTCAAGACTGGCCGGCTCCACTGAATCTGCCTCGGAAAGTCCAGCCAAGCCTTGGCTCTACGCTTCAGGGCTGCACCGTGAAATTGGAGGAGGATGCTTATCTCATGAGGGTATCCTCTGGCTCACTAACTCGTCTGACTGAACCCTCCTGCTCATCTGTCTTCCCGAAATAGATCCTGTGCCTGGTGCCCACGGGGTTCTGGTGGAGGCCTCATCATCTCCTGCCTCTCGTGATCACCTGCCTGGACTTCCGGTCCTACCCCTCCACCCTCCCCCCCCACCTCCCCCCACAACCCTGACAGTGACGCTCCCAGTGAGCAGCCTTCCATGGGTCGTGAATGAAACTCACCTTCCGCGTCACCCAGCAGGGAGGCTCTTTACATGTGGCCCCAGATTCTCCCAACTTTCGCCTTCCACTGCCACCCGGGTGCACACTGTGCTGAAAGTGAGCCACCAGGGGGCTCCCAGCAAGCCCACACTTGTCTTTAAACCGTTATCCCCCTGTCCTCAACGTTCGCTCCGCTGAGCACTCTTCTCTCGACCTGTCCCAAATCCTACCTATTTGGGCTCTAACTAAAATACTCCACACAGCCTTCCTTAATCCCTGCACCTGAAAGGGATCCATCCCTCCTCAGAGCACTTCGGACACTTTATCTGAATCTCTCTGGTTACACTCCCTATTCCTACCTTGTGTTACCGTTACTTAAGAATACGTCTTCATTTCTCACTAGACAGAAGTTTCTTATGAGTAGAGTACGTGGGTGTGATTCATCTTTGGAATTGCCAAAGCACCGAGTATAGCGTTTGCCCACATTGGCACCCGCACTCAAGGTTTACTGCTCCAAACTCACCTGCTTCCCCTGCATGGGCGTCCCATCTCCTGACGCCTCTGTGTTGTCCACGACGCCATCACTACTCTTGGCACGACCTCCCCCACCTAACTGACCCCCTTATATGATCTTTCTCTTGCTGCCTTGCACACCTATTAGTCCCTTGCATACCCCCTCTCCCCCCCAACACCGCTCCTTCCCTTCTCTACTCTCTTATGACTTGAGCTTTCATAAGGTGTCCTGGCCACCGACCTCTCTGTCCTCAGTGCTCCAATGGTACTACTCCTCGTCAGTGCCTCCCCTTTGCAGCAGCTTTACCCGGTTCCTGGTCACCCTCTGTGCCTGAATCCGGCATTGGAAGGTTCCCCCTAGACTCACACCGACCTCCATAGCTTCAGCATCCGGTTTGCCTACACTGGGCCCTGTCCTCTAAGCAGCCAAAGGCTCCCCACTGGACCTTGCTCCTGGCTCTTAGACGGTGTTGCAGCCCGGACGCCACCTTTGCCAGCTGGAATCCTAACCAGCCTTGATCCTGGGCCAGACTCCGTGTCCTTGCTGGTGTCTTCCCTGATCCTCCCAGAATTCTCTCTGGATATGCCAGTTGGCCCTGTCCTGGCGCCTCTGACCCTGGTGTGACCCTCAGAGCCCAGCCTCTCCTGTGCTGAGGTCTTAGAGTTCTCAGAAAAGTTTGTGTAGGGACCGCCCTGCAAACCAGCCCCTTCCTACACTTTATCACCATGCATGCCTGAGAAGTTAAACTTCATGAGGGTTATCGCCATATGGCATCTTAATATGCACTTCCAAATATGTAGTAGCGTTTCGCTTCATAAATCTTAGATCACTCCAGGGAAGACCTGCTGGCTCAGCCAGAGTCCTCCTGCGGCCCCACCCCTTTCCTATGGGGCCCTCCTATTTTGCTGGGCTCCCAGCCACTCCCAAGGGCAAGCACAGCACATGCCCATTGCTCTGCCTAAGGGCACTCTGTAGCCTTCAGGGCCTGGGGATGGAGCAGTGAATTACACACACCCCTGCAGCAGCCCTCCACCAGTGACTGGCAGGGAGCTGGCATACGCAGACCCCCCTCGCGCCTCAGGTGGAGAAATCTGAGGAACATATTTTTACACAGCTCTCCAGCGTTGCCTCTACGAAGTAAGCTCAGGCCCTCGCAGTGGCCATGAGAAGGACAATGCACTGCGGGAGGCGGCCCTCCCTCCCCCTCTGGTGTAGCCTCCCCCTCTCCAATAGACCACTTCCTTGGAATCCTTGTCTCTGTGTTTACTTATTTAAAAAAATAGTTATTTATTTTTAATTTATTTGAGAGGTAGAGAGAGAGAGAGAGACTTCCTGTCCCCTGGTTTACTCCTCAAATGCCCACAGTGGTCAAGACTGGGCCAAAGGCTGGCGCCGTGGCTTAACAGGCTAATCCTCCACCTTGTGGCGCCGGCACACCCGGGTTCTAGTCCCGGTTGGGGCGCTGGATTCTATCCCGGTTGCCCTCTTGCAGGCCAGCTCTCTGCTATGGCCCGGAAGGCAGTGGAGGATGGCCCAAGTCCTTGGGCCCTGCACCCGCATGGGAGACCAGGAGAAGCACCTGGCTCCTGGCTTCAGATCAGCGCAGTGCACCGGCCGTAGCATGGCCATTGGAGGGTGAACCAATGGCAAAGGAAGACCTTTCTCTCTGTCTCTGTCTCTCTCTCTCTCACTATCCACTCTGCCTGTCAAAAAAAAAAAAAAAAAAAAAAAAAAAAAAAAAGACTGGGCCAAGACAAAGCCAGGAGCCAAAAACTCAATCCAAGTCTCTCCCGTGGATGTCGAGGCCCAAGCATTTCAGCTACCGCCTGCTGCTCCCCAGGTACACGTTAGCGGAAGCTGGCATTGAGCAGAGCCGAGATTCAACCCAGGGACTGCAACTGTGGCATGAGAGTTTTAACCTGTGCCACTGGGACTTCTGTGGGAAGACGATCGAGGGACTAGGTGACAGCTCCCACCCACCTCAACGGAAAGCTGAACACTCGCCGTCAGCTCCCTGGGAGTCCCCCTTGGTCTTCCTCATCCTCCCCACAGACAGCTGCAATGCGGTTCTGTTTCCTGCTCTGGCCTGGACACGATGATCGGCCCCTCCCGCCTGGGCATGTCACTCCGGCATAGAGAATGTGTCTGCTCCATCTGTGACACTCCCCTGCTGCAGATCTCTCGCCTGCAGGGTTGAGGCCAAGCTCTTGGCGTGACATGTGACACGCCGGGGTGCTGTCCATCCCCCACAGCTGCCTTCCGGTCCCCTCCCTAGCGCCTTCTGTCGCCAAGCTTGGGCAAACACAGACACTTTCTCTCCTCCTGCCCCTCTGGGCTATTCTCTGCTGGGGGAGGGTCTTCTGCCATGGTCCTTAGCCCCTTAGGAGGCAAACACCTCACCTGAGGCTGAGTGGCCACCTGCCCTGGCAAGCTTTCCCTAGACCCCCTGGGCCAGAGGTATTTCCCCCTCTGGACTGAACTCCACTGGAGCACAGCTGGGAGTGTCCCCGCACTATATCTTGTCTGCTGGGCTGCCTCTGCAGGTTAAACATAGCAGTCATTCACCAGGGGATGGAGAACACAGAGCTGAGCCCTTGATCTCAGCCAGACTGGTTGAGTTCAAGTGTCAGCTCCAGTACCTAGCAGCTCCAGGGTAGTCACAGAGAGTGAGTTAAGTGCTCCGTGCCTAATTTTTCCTTCTGAAGGAGCTTGGAAATAGGACCTAACTCAAAGGGCTTTTATGAGGATTACAAGTGTGGAAAATGCAACACAATTCAACAGCTTCAGGCACACAGAAAACAACAACTACTAATTAGTATTAGAAATAGCCATGCTACGAGTATCATTAGTAGTATCCCTCATCTTTATAACCAAGTAGAGAATCCTACTGAGGGGCGTGCATTTATGAAGCTTTCCAAAAAGAGACTCACCCTCCCCAAACCTACTAGGTAAGACTCTCTTGGGATGAGGTTGACGGAAACTAATGGCAACTTCACAGTGATGCAGGATCCCGGGCCCTGAAAAAGGACATTTATAGCCCAGTGTGAAAGCTCTGTCAGATCTGGCTACTGATTAATAGTAGCATGTCAGCAATATGCAGCGGGGACTTATTTGGGAAAGAACACTTACCCTGCATGAAGGCTGTATAGAAACTGTATTTGCGATTTTTGCAACCTTTTCTTATAAATCCAAAATTTATCCGAAAGGAGTTTTAAGAATGCCCCCCCATGGGGCATGTGTTACCGGAAGATTCCATGGGTGTGAGGGGTTCTGATAGGAGCCCTGTGTAATGACTGCCAGAGCACAGCTCAGCGCCAGCGCCAGCGCCAGCTGGGTGAACTGAGTGACTCACCCGCCTGCCTGGGATGATCACTTACTGCTGTGTGTTCCCTTGGCAATGTCCCCAGTGGAACTCTTCGCACCCGATAGCCTGGGCCATGTCATTGTCTTTGTCACCACCAGGGCTCCAGCATATACGCTGTGATTCAACAGGAGACGGCCTTTGTGTAACTGAATTTAATTAGCACTTCCAGCTCCACAGTCCCAAAGAATCTCTAGTAGATTTCCTAGGAAATTTTCTCAAAATACAATGATTTTGTTTGAAGTCCTTACTATGCTTTAGAATACAGAAGGACACTTTTGAACTGATAACCCCTCTAAACTTGCATGTCTTACCTAAAGAGAGTTCTAGAAGAAAACTGAAAAGCAGAGGGTTCAATGTAATAGTTTCTCATAAGCACTGCAAGTCGCTGTAATCAACAGCACTCAGCAATCGGGAAGGCACATGTGATATAGAGGCGTTCAGAGGAAGCATCCCTAAGAAGTTATCTGCCCCCTAAAAGAAAGCCCTATGTGCTGAAGCAGAAATAGATGTCACCAACATCTTCCAAACTGTGTAAGATGGGGAGTAATGCTACAGGATTTTCCACCCCGCCCCCTGCCAAAATGCAGAAATGGCCTGAGGTTATCATTTGGTTTGCAACTGTGGGTCAGGGTTGAAACCACTGTGGTCTACTCCCGGCTCCTGCCTCGTTCAACCGCATACCAGCGTTCCGGTATCAGGGCGGCTCTGCCTTGCAGACGGGTGGCCCTTCACGGCTCTTCCCTCCTGACCAACGCTTCAGCCTTCGCACAGGCTGCCAGTGAGTCCTCGCTTCCACGTACTCTCAGTAATAGGATCCCCGGCCAGTTGTGTTCATGCGAGTTCCAGGAACCTCAATCATCCTCACTTTAGGGTTTTTGTGGTGTGAACTAGGGCCTATGATTTCTATCTATGTGTCCATCCATCTAACCTCTCTAATCTCTCTATGTATCTAATCTATCTATCTAAAAGAGAGAGAGACAGGGGCCTGTGCTGTGGCACAGGTTAATCCTCCACCCGTAGCGCCGGCATCCCATATGGGCACCGGTTCTAATCCCTGCTGCTCTTCTTCCCATCCAGCTCTCTGCTCTGGCCTGGGAAAGCAGTAGAAGATGGCCCAAGTCCTTGGGCCCCTGCACCCATGTGGGAGACCCGGAAGAAGCTCCTGGCTCCTGGCTTTGGATCAGTGCAGCTCTGGCTGTTGGGGCTATTTGGGGAGTTGACCTGTAGATGGAAGACCTCTCTCTCTGTCCCTTCCTCTCTCTGTCTGTGGCTCTGCCTCTCAAATAAAGAAATAAAATCTCTAAAAAAAGATAGAAAAACAGACACAACTCTTATCTTCTGGTTCATTCCCCAAATGCCCACAGTGGCCAAAGTGGGTTGGGTGAAGCTGGGAGCTGAGAACTCAGTCCAGGTCTCTCACATGGGTGGCAGGAACCCAGTCACCCAAGCCTTCACCCCTGCCTCCCAGGGTCTGCATCCACAGGGAGCTGGACCCAGAGACTTTGATATGGGACAGGGGTGTCTTAATCACTAGGCCAAATGCCTACCCTGGGTCTATGGTTTCTGGCATAAAAGACCAGATAGAAGAATTCCTTGCTTGCAGTTCTTTTGGGATTAGGATCTACAGAAGGGAAGTAAACTACATCCATTTGCATGCTTTATGAAAATCACTGAGCCTTTTGTATAGAACCTCAGACTTGGATTCTGAGAAGACAGATAGAAACCAAACCAATGGCTGGCGCCGTGGCTCACTAGGCTGTCGCGCCAGCACACCGGGTTCTAGTCCCGGTCGGGGCGCCAGATTCTGTCCCGGTTGCCCCTCTTCCAGTCCAGCTCTCCGCTGTGGCCCAGGAGTGCAGTGGAGGATGGCCCAAGTGCTTGGGCCCTGGACCCACGTGGGAGACCAGGAGAGGCACCTGGCTCCTGGCTCCAGATCAGCGCAGTGCACCGGCCGCAGCATGGCCATTGGAGGGTGAACCAATGGCAAAGGAAGACCTTTCTCTCTGTCTCTCTCCCTCACTGTCCACTCTGTCTGTCAAAAGAAAAGAAAAAGAAAAAGAAACCAAACCAAACCAAACCAAGCCCTAAAGTAATCTGGACCAAACCGCATGATGCTAGGCCACTGGGGATAATTAGCAGGAGCCCCCAGCCTCTAACTCACGTCTGAGGATGCTGAGTCACCCCACAGTACCCCGGCTGCTTGGTTACTGAGAGTTGTCCAGGCCTGGAAGCAGGTATTTCAAAGAAATAGCAGAAGACCAACTGCCTTCACACAATACTGCAGGCTTCCTGAGTCACTATTGCAGCACCCCCAATAAAGGGGGCCCCCAAATCCACTTCACCTCTCCCAGCACCAGGAGCTCTTTGTCTCCCGTGGCAGCCAGCCCCTTGCCTGGACAATTCCAGTTATGGCATATTTCCTGGTTGTCATCAGTATCAACCAATCGCTCATTGCGGGGTTCTGTCCTCTTGGGTGAAACCGGCTTTAAAGCACTCATTGAATCCTTGCTGTGAAATGGAAATACATACGACACACCTCTGAGGGCCCCGAATGCTACCACCATAACATCTGCTTAACCCGGAGGAAACTGCATGGAATAGACCGACAGGACCCCAGAATGCCTTTCTGGAAATGGGTACTGGCCTTCCAGTTCTAGACTCTGCAGAGCCCAGCTTGACCTCCGAGTCTCCAGCCTCACCTCTGGCCTTCCCACTCCTGGTCAACATGTTCCAGGGTCACAGCCTTCCTTACTGGGCCACTCTCCCATCCCAGGGCCTCGGGCTTTGCTGTCCCTGTGGCTAGAAGGCTTTTCCCCAAGGTTCTCACAGACAGCCTCCTTCTAATTCTTCAAGACTCAGCTCAGAAGTCCCCATTTCCAGATCCAGCAGTGTGGCATAGTAGATAAAGCCACCTGGAACGTTGGCATCCCACATGGGCAACAGTTCAAGTCCCAGCTGCTCCACCTCTGATCCAGCTCCCTGCTAACGTGCCTGGCAAAGGCAGTAGAAGATGGTCCAAGGGCTTGGGCCCCTACACTCCTATAGGAAATCCAGACAAAGCTCCTGGTTTCTGGTTTTGGCCTGGCCCGTCCTTGGCCATTGTGGTCATTTAAGGTCATTTAATCCTGATCACTTTCTCCATCAAAGACTCACTTCACAACCTCCAGCACACAGACTAAGACCTGCACATGACAGAAAAGAGTGGAAACGCTCCCAGAATAACGGACACACACCAAAGGCTTCACCGTGTGGGCCAGGGCTCAGTGTCAGTCTCCTGACACACTTGTACACTCAGCGCACACGTACAGCAGCTGAGGGTTTCTCGGCATTAGTTGCCCCATCATTGGTGCCGTGGCTCCCTGGCAGTGCCTGCCTTCTGTCCACCCATACCTGCCTACTCTCTGTGCCAGCACCTGCGGATCGAGCAAACCCTGGTAATGGCATCTCCATATGTAGCTCTGTTTGCAACATTGCAAGCCAGCATCCGAGTGTTTCCAAACTCTCGCCAGCGCTATGTTTGCCAGCGTACTTATTTATGCAGTAGTTGTGAGTGTTTGGGGACACTCCTCACTGAAGGAAAAAGGCAACAAAGAACAGCCCACCTGATATGATGGAAAATAGCATTCTCCTGGTTGCCAGAAAGTGCTGGAAGGAAACTATGGTTCTTCCTTGCATCTAGGTAAACAGTTCCACCAACACCCAAGTCTCACAGTGGAAGGCTTTGCCCATTTTAAAGCTGGTGAAGGCTATGAATATTGGCTGGCGAAATTCTTTCTCACGAGGGCGTTAAAGACATAAATTCACATTTTGGTGTTTAACATATAAATTCACATTTTGATATTTAACTCAGAAGCACCAGTGCAACCCCAAGAGGCTGTGGGCCCCCTCTTCTGGCTCTTCCGTATTCGGCTACAATGGTGGAGGTTTTAAAACAGGTGTACAAGTTCTGTGACACTCCCATCATCAACCAGTGGAGCCTGGGGTCTCTTTCCTTGAGTCTATTTGTGATTGGACCAACAGAAAACGCAGGTTCACAAGGACACCAAGGTTTCTGGGACATTTATTTGGGAACCTTCAGTCCAAATGTCTTGTAAGAAGGTTCAGCCACGCAGCTTAGATGAGAGAGCGAGGGAGACAGAGAGAGAGAGAGAGAGGGAGAGAGAGGATGGGGGTTGAAGAAAAGGAAGGAGCAGAAGGAGGAAGAGAATGAAGAGGAAGGGAGGGAGGAGAAGAGATGGAGATTCTTGAGGACCCCTGGACACAAGCATGAAGACCCTGAGAGCAAGCTCCACGTAGCTGAGCCCATCAAGCCCCAGACTCACGAACCACAGAAATGATGACTTTAAGCCATTGTGTTGACGGCACTAGAACACCAGCTCCCTGTAAAGGTCTTTGCTGACGCACAGCGTTGCAAGGCTTGGAGCCCAGTGCTGCCCCAGCCCTGGCTGGTAGGGCATCTGCTGTGGAGCGCTAGCAGTCACGCTGCCTTTGTTACACTGCCTCTCCCGAGGCCGACCGCAGCCTAAGCACCTTCCAGACTTCACCCACCTGAGTCCTCCCAACACGCCTCCGTGGTAGATAGTAGTGTTACAAGATCACCTCGCCGGAGTATCAGGGCAGCAGACGGCTCCTGCAGCTATGTCGCTCAGCAGACGCGTGTGGAGGGCCTCTCTGGCCTCCACCCTGTGCAAGGGACTTGGCTGCCTGGAACTTGTCAGTGGGTGGTATGCAAGCAGACTTAGATTGAACAGCACGTGAATGAACGCTGTGAAGAGAACAAGGACCTGGGCGTGGCATGGTGAATGGTGAGGGCAAGTAACAGGCAGGCCAGGGGAGTCAGGGAGAAAGTCTTCCCCAGGGAGGCACAGAGCAAAGAGGGGGTGGGGTGGGGCGAAGGAGAGTCTCGGCTTGGTGGGGGTGGGATGACGTGGTAGAGGACCCAGGCTGAGAAACCTGGTGTGTGAGAGAGAGAGAGAGAGAGAGAGAGAGAGAGAGAGAGAAAGGTCCAGACATGGAAGGCTTGGGAGCCCACGTTAAGGATTCAAGCTTTCATTGTAAGCCCTCACCCGGGAAGTGAGTAGAGTTGTAAGCCCAGGCAGGACACAATCCAAATTGTGGTTTTGCAAAGATCAGTTTGGTCTCAGTGGAGAGAAGGCCCTTGAGGGCACCCATGAGCTCAGGGAGGGTACGGAGAATTCAGCTCCTCACTACCATGGCCTCCAAATGACCATGGCCTAAAGAGCCCACCAAGAGGAAGCTCCCGCTAGCTGCCACATTCTCCCTCCCAGCTCCACCCAGCCCCTTCCACAAGGTGAGCAATGGAAAAGAGCACCATCCGGTTAGGCATCTGCATTCTTCCGGGTTTAGCTCCTCCTATTCCCACATGGAGCGCATCACAAAGAACTCAGATGGGTGCCTTCTGCTCAGTTCCCATCTCCCCAGGCATAGATGGAGCAGCCTACACACAACAGTGAACAGCTGGGCACCTGTACAAGCGCCCAGGACCGAGGGGAGGCTTAGCTTGCACGTGTATGCCACAACCCAGGTAAGTGAGCAGCCCACTCCCCCCGTGCTGTGCCTGCCCTGGGGATCCTGACTCTCTGGGCTTGTGTCAGCAGTCTATTAGGATCTGTTTGCCTACGTGAACTGGCCAGCAAGGAAGATGCCTGCACGTCCCTGCTTATGCACAGGCCTTGGGAGGGAGGGAGGGAGGGAGGGAGGGAGGGAGGGAGGGAGGGAGGGAGGAAAAAGGGAGGGAGGGAGGGAGGAAGGGAGGGAGGGAGAGAGACAGGCTGTCTCTCACGGACTCTACGGGCATGGCGAGTAGAATGGCACAGCCACACTTCTGCTTGGGACTCAGGCCACTTCAACACAGCCAAGGTGGCAGAAGGAGCGTCACTTCTCAAGAGCCAGGCAGCTTGAGGGCCTCAGGGGACGGCATGTTCCCGCCGTGGTGAGACCTGTCTGGGGTAGCAGCTACGGAACAGGGACCTCATGTATAGGCTAACCAGGGGCGACAGGAGCCTGCTTTTGAAGATCCTCATGAGAGACCACCTAGGAACCTCCGGGAGTAACTGGCGAGGTTTTAAATTAGAGTAGAGGGGCTTTCCTTGGGGATGCAAATCAGGGGACTCTGTCGGGGCTCTTCATGGAGAGAGGGCGCCTGGGGAAAGTCGGACTACTTAGGGAACAGCCAAGAGCATAAATCATAACTCATAACTCATCACACTGTGCTTTACTGTCGACACACGCCACAGAGAAAACCCAAGGACTCTCCCGTTCCCCTGGTGTGGAGGAGACTGTGCGGTGGAGAGTCCTCTCCCTGACTGTAGTCAGAGTTCTCCTGGGAAACATGGACCAGCAGGCTGTGTCCCCAGCTGGGGAGGCAGCACAGGGATCGGCTCACCGGGTTGCAGAGGCTGGCAAGTTCACAATCTGATGGAGGAGGCCGGCAGGCTGGAGCCTCGGGGAAGAGTCACAGTTTGAGCCCAAAGGCAGTCTGCCTGCTGTAGGACCAGGAAGAGCCAGCGCCACAGATGAAGTCCACGGCCACCCGCTGGTGACCGCTCTACCCTCCCGTTCATTCTATTCGAACCTTCAACTGATTGGCTAAGGCTCACTCACATTAGGGAGGGCAATCAGCCGTATTCACAGCCCACTGATTTACATGCTAATTTCATCTGAAAACACCCCCACATACAGAATAATGTTTGACCAATTATCCAGGCACTGTGACACAGCCAAATAGACACACAAAGTTAACCATCCCCTCGTCTTAAGGAGCCCAAATCACCCACGGCCCCCATGCTGCTCAACTGATAGAGGCTTACCTGCTAAGGCGATGTCTGATGGGCACAGCAAAGGCAGGGAGTGCATGGGGGGGGGGGGGGGGCAGGACTAATGGAATCGAGGGCAGCCGTGCCATGGGAGGCGTCAGTATTCGGGGAGATTTGCAGGTGCACTGCTGGCTCTCCGTTTGTACACTGGTTCAAAGCACGGGCATTTGGTCGCCGTGCTGAGTAAGTCACCGTGACTCAGCCCATCCTCCCAGGGAGTCGTGTTGAAATAAAAATCGGGGACGTGAAAATGAAGGTGGCCATTCCTGACGTCCATTTTAAGGGTTGAAAGGAAACACATCTTGTGCTTTCTTCGAGTTCAGACCCTTGCTAGCTTCCAGGAACTCTGAGTGGCTGCTGAGCTGACTGTGGGAATGAGGCCATTCTACGGAAAGACTGCAAAAAAAATAAAACAAAGCCTTTCTCTGGGAGAAAAGCCCGAGAAGCAGCTGAAACAGGAGTGAGGGGGAAGAGGGATGCCCCTGTGACAGGCTGCTCAGGGCGTCTGTTCTGACAACCCTTGAGATACTGAAGATCCCAGTGGTCCTGCAGGGAGCGAGCAGGTCATGGGGAGCGAGGGCGCCCAAGGACCAGAGGCGCAGAGCTGTCCTGGAGGCTGTCTCAACCCTGGGCAGCTCTGCACGAGATTCTGCGGGTCAGTGAGCCTGGATTTTTGAAATGAGAGGACCACAGATCTGAGTGCTGGTGTCGCCAGGCACAGGCAGCGAGGGGCAGCGTTTGGGGGTTTGGTGGGCGCCTCACTGCTGGCCTGGACGGCATCCACAGCTGCTCTCTCCACATCTCACCTCCCTCGTCCTTGTTAATGAGCTGGCGGTGCCCCCGAAGCACAAAACACTGCGCCTGGCCCAGAGTCAGAGGTTAGGTGCAGAAACTTAGAGCAGAACCGGGGAGCTGGTTTCCAGTGCAGATCAGAGATTCAGAGTGGCCGGGCCCTGGAATCTGCACTTTAACAAGCCCCTCCCCCCTTAAAGACAATCTAATGCAGATGAGCCAGCAGGCAGTTGGGCAAAGAATAAGAACACTGCTTTTCAAAGCACTACTAATAGACCAATTTTATATCAATGTAGTATGTGCACATGCTTTGGAAGGTTCATGGGAATGCTTATTATTTTGAAAAACTTTGCATGGATTTCAACTGTTTTGCATCAAAATAAATTTATCAGTGTTGGCGTTTGGTCTAGTGGTTACGCCACCGGTGGGCACAGCCATGTCCCACATTGGAGTGCTTGGGCTGAAGTCTCGGCTCCACTGCTGATGCCAGCTTCCTGGCACCTCTTCCACTCTGAGAGGTGATGGCTCACGTACCTGGGTCCCTGCCACTCCATGTTGTGTCTCTGGATCAGCCCTGGCCTGGCCCAACCCCAACCACTGAGGGAGCATTTGGGGACTGAATCAGCAGATGGGAACTCTGTCTCTCTCTAAATAAATAATTAAGTAATCAATTATTAGACTTATATTTTAATTTTCTTTTATAATTTTCTTTTATACTTTATGAAGTACCTCATAAACCATCAAAACAGATAGCTGCAAATAAATCTATAAGGCTTATCTTGTGAAAGGTATTCTGATGTGATTTGCATTTACTATGGTAAAAATATATAACCTTATATTTAGCGTCTTAACCATTTGTAAGTGTAAGTTTCTAATGTTCAATGTGAGTATATTCACATTGTTGGGCAACAGTGTTTTCTCACGCAACGGAAGCTCTGATCCATTAAACACTGACTCCTTGTTCCCCTCCCTGAGTCCTGGTAACTGCCTGCCTTGGTTGGAATGTGTTCCCTTCAAAATTCAGGTACTGTGGGCTAGTGTAGCAGTGCAGTGGGTTAAAACGTCACCTGGATGTCAGCATCCCATAGCAAAGTGCCAGTGTGAACACTGGCTGCTCTGCTTCTGATCCAGCTCCCTGCTAATGCGCCTGCGAAGGCAGCAGGAGATGGCCCGAGTGCTTGGGTCCCTCACACCCACATGGGAGATCCAGATGGAGGTCTGGGCTCCTGGATTTGGCCTGGATTAGCTCTGGCCATTGCAGCCATTTGAAGAGTTAACCAGAGGTTAGATGATCTCTCTGTGTCTCTCCCTTTCCCTCTCTCTCTATTACTCTGCCTTATAAGTAAGTAAGTAAATAAATAAATAAATCATTTTTAAAAGATAAATTCAGGTGTTGAAACTTAATGGCCAATGTGATCATATTAAGGTGAGACCTTTAAGGGATGATTGTGCCAAATCTGTTGAGAGCTTTGAGTAGTATGGGCATTCAGACAAAATCTTCAGTCCCTGAGCACAATCTGTCTTTACACTTATTTGTACCTTTTTTTTCTTTCTTTTAGCAATGTTTCCTAGTTTTCAGGGTAGCTCCATCCTTTGGGACTGATCCAATACACTGTGTGGCTTACCAACATGGAATTGGCTTCTCATGCTCCTGAAAGAAGAGAAGTCCAAGACCAAAGCCCCAGCAGATCAGGCGCCTGGTGAGGGCTGCCTGTCTCATTTGCTGTGGCTTCACAGGTCCACCTCAGGCCTCTGTCATGAGGGCACCAGTCTCATGCACGAAGCTCTCACATCCCAGGAACATTGCACTGGAGAGCGGCTTTCAACCTACGAACTTCTGAGACCACACAAACATTCAGACTAGCATAGCACCGTGTAATTTTGTACTGTTTCCAGTCCATCTTCTAAAATGCTGTCCTGGACCCACGGGTTGTTTTTGCAAACCACAAATGGGGGTGGGGGGGGTGGGGGACAGGGGGGGACTAGAGGTAGAGGATTCCTAGATTTCCTCCCAATCCTTGACAAAAATCCTGGGTCACCTTGACCCAGGATTGCTACAAAACTTCTGATTTGGATTCAACATGGTTAACTCCTCTCATTAGATTTTGCTTCTGCCATGTGATATTTGATGTGACCTTGAACTCCAGCCATTAGGTTTGGTTTTGGCCATGTGATAGCTGATGTGAACAAGTAGTGCCCCACACTACTCAAATCCAAACAAAGGAGCTCTGGTGAAGCCCAAGACGTTGCTGTCTGCAAAGAGAAAGAACCCTGAGTGCTTAGCAGGGCAGGGGCAGAGGCTCTGGGCAGCCCTGATGGCGGTGATGCCCAGCTCTGAGAAGACAGAGGAACCACCTTCTGGGGTGGAGAACAGCTCCTGCCTTCTGTGAGGGTGTGGGATGGGGAGAAGGGAGAAGCAGCCTCCACCATGCAGGAGGGCTGGGTGCACTCTCCCTACACAGCAGCCAGGTTTGCAGTCTTTGGATGAGAGGCAAAGGGGACCTGGGAGGAATGGAAAGCAGGGGCAGAGCAGAGGGGCACAGAGAGGCGGGCTCCAGTCTATGAGCTGCTGTCTAAGTCCTCATTCACCCAACCAAGCCCCCACTTTACAGATGGAAAGGTCAAGTCACACATAATTGAGATGCTGTGTTTGCACTGAGAACAAAACCATCGCACTCCTCCTCTGGTGCATTCCCAGCCCCTCCTGGGATGAACAGCCCAGAGTGGAGTGGGAGCTCATTGCTGGGTGCTGGTGGCCAAGGACCCAGCCTGCTTTTTGCTTTTCTTTCATCCGGACTGAGTTTCCCCAGGTGAGAGGCACTGAGTGAGGCAGCAGAAGTGACCCTCCTGCTCCCTGCCAGCTTGGGTCCTGTATCTCCTGAGCAGGAAGATGCCACACCTCTTTCAAGGAGCAAGCATGTCATCAGCAACTCGCTCTGCCTTAGTGTGAAGTCACACACAGTCTCTGTCTCCCGTAAGTCTGCAGCATCAGCACCCTGCTGTTCAGGCTGGCCTGGGAGGAACACGAAAGATGGACTGCCTGAGTCCCTGCATGGGCCAGTCCAAGCCAGCTGCCCTGTCCCGCATCATCAGGCATGAGGACAGATAGACTGCCCCCTCCAGGTTGGCATCTCCTTTCTGATTGCTTTGTCACACAAACATGTAGACCAAAGAGCCAGCACTCAACCCAAAGATGTGCAGGGGGAGGAATGGCAGCCATCTACATGAAGCCACTTTCCAATGACCGTGCATTCTTCACCAGCATCGGGGAGCTGGTTAAAACCCAACCAAAGCCCTCCGGTGCCTGTAAGTTATTTAAGTGCCTTGGGGCTTATTCTTTAGGCTACAATTCCTATTGTCATGTCCTGTTGTGTTCAGGATTATGTGTTTCAGTAACAAATTGCTGGGGTAAATGCAAATGACTTGGGAAAAAATTCAGTAAAGTCTCCACTTTGTAATCTCTGAATTCCATTTGCCATGGGTATAACTCAAAGCAATAAGCATGTTGGCACAGATAGCAAAGTAGAATTGGGAGGGGAGGGGCACCAGGGGACCTTGGCTGAGTACTGGCTATCATTTGTGTAAGGAAGAAGGCGCTAACAGCCGTACCAGTGTCTGCTTGTGGGTGCAAATGAGAAGTATTGGGAGAACCAGAAAGAATAATGTGGCTGCTTACCCAAGGGGGTGTCAGGAACAGGGTGGGGAAGCGTGGGAGGACAGGGACAGGGTAGAAAAATGGCAGGGGTGGAGCAGGCCCTTCTGCAGGTGCACTTTAATATGGTTCTGACTTTCCGAATATTTCACAAGTCTGGGAGTTCAAAGCAGAAGAAAAACAGAAACAAGACCCTAACTCCATATGAATAAAATGGGAAGAAGAGGGAAGGGTGCAGAACTAGCACAGAGAATGCCTTCTGCAGAACCAGAAACAAGCAATGTTTTTGAAGTGATATGAGTTGTCAATTCCAAAATTACCATAGGTGTGTTCTAAGATGGAGCAAATCACTCCAACACACTGTAGACGGTGAGGGAGCCAGATTCCTCCCTGTCGGCAAAGGGAGTTCCAAATAAGTAAAGGGAGATGCCTAGAATAAACCCTGGGAGTTTAGAAAAATAATTAGAATGACATCAGTATGTACTTGAAGTTATAATGTTATCTCTCTGTCTCTGTCTCTCTCCCTCTCTCCACACACACACACACACACACGCACACACACACACACGGGTGCGGGGAGGAAGAGAGGGAGAGAGAGAGAAATGGCTATCCTGTGCGTACACTGACAGATACAAACATAGGAAACGCATTTTCTGGCTCTGCCTGCTGAGGGGCCCAGACTGCAGGGAAAATGAAAATCAAGGAGCACCCCGACACCGAAGCCATCATCTCTAACTATCACTTTCCAAGGAGAAGACCCAGAGCTCCTGGGAGAAATGGCCGGGGGCAGGGATGGAGCACTGCACAAGCTTGGCCTGGAACCTCCTGTGGAGTCAGGAATTGGGGAAATGCCTGGAGAAGGATGAGGGCTTGCCCCCAGGACACAGAAGCCAGCTGACAGGGGCTCCCGTTGGTCAAATACAGAGCCATGTGAGGGGGAAAAAAAAAAGAAAAAAGGAATATATGCACAAACAAAAAAGAATTCATGAATCCATGTTGAGATAAATAAGTAAATAGATGGGTAGAAGGAAAAGCTCTGCCAGCTGGAACATGTGGCAGAGATGGTAGCATTAGAAAATCATCACGTGGAAGGCAGGCAGAAGTAATTTTTTCAGGCCAGAAACATTAATAAATAAGTGCAGTGGAAAAAAGCGTGAGAAACAGGATACTTAATAGCTTCGAAGTATTTGCCCCCAAAACTACGTATTAATTAGAAAGGGAAAAACACTAACAGTACAATGGAAAAATCTGGCAGGAACCACTTTAATTATGTGGTCAAAGTCAACATCACTGGTTAATAAGAGGAATCTGAAATCATATGTCTTGTAAGAGACTGTTAAGAACACAACACCATTTCTTTGATCTTCTGGCCAAAAATGCGAAACGAAATCTAAGCATAAAGAAACATGAGACAAACCCACACTGAGGGATATTCTACAGAACAAATAATCAACACCTACTGCCCCGGAGTTCCAAGGTTGTGAAGGACAGAGGAAGATTGAGGAATTCTCCCGTACTAAAAGGCCTAAGGAGACAAGACAAGGAAACGCAACATGTGGTCACCGACCAGGGAAGTGCCATCAGTGAACAAATGACACATTGCAGAAGATATTCCAGTAAAATCGTAACAAGGCTAAGTCCCGACTCTGATAACTGTGCCACAGTTAAGAGAATGTCTGTGCTTTTGGGAAGTACTGACTGCTGTATACACTCCATATTACTCCCAAATATCTCAGAAACAATTCCGTGTGTGTGTGTGTGTGTGTGTGGTGTATGAAAAGAACAAGTGATTAACAAAGTTGTGCCAAGTGTTACATTGGGGAAAGTCTGAGTGAAGGGTACCTGCCAATTCTTTGTGCTATTTTCTTCAGCCTGCAATTATTTTGAAAGATCTGGTTAAAAACATAGAACACCCATGTTAGTGGCTCACATTAACTACAGGGGCACCATTTTTCCTTGAAACGGATTGGAACATCACTCTTCAATCAACAGCACAGAAAACAGCTCAAAATTGAGGTGTAACATGGTTTCTCAGGAACGCTTGCCATTTTGATTTCTGTTTAAGTTTGTTAATGATAAGCCACAGAATGTTCCTGTCAAGAGATCCAAGAATCGCACACTCTTGCTACTAAAAGGAACCCTGAAAAACAATTAGTCCAATCTCTCATTTTAACAGCGAGGAAACTGGAGTTCCCAAGGAACACAGTGCTTTGTCCAAGGTCTCCGCAGAGCTTGAAGGTCACCACTACCACCTTAACTTAGCATTGAAAGAAGCAGAGCCTTGGAGGTTGCCCCAAAGCCACGCAGAAGAAATCCATGTTAGAATCAAAGACCAGATCCCAACTGACACGGGACCACCTGAGTGAGGAATCAGGACCACCCGAGCCAGTGTCTCAGCTGCTGAAATCTGTGCCCTGGGGCCCACGCCATGACCTGTGCTTTACCATAGCAATGTCAAATAATGTCAGTTCTAGAAACTTCTCTCCTGGAGTTCTTCCTTGGGAGGCTCCAAGCTCTGAGGAGTTGATGGCAGACCCTTGGGGGAAGCACTGATTACTGGGAGCTGGGGTGGTCCAGAGCTCCAGGCTGACACATGGCCCAGGAGATATTCTAACCCTGGGTGTCTGCTTGGATCTGTGATACCCTAACCCTGGGTAATCCTTGCCTGGTGCATTCTCTCATCAGAGCAATGGCCTTGGAAGCAGAAGAATCAAGACGACTCCAGTCTCTCCACCTACCATGCTGTGACACCGGGCTATTCCAGGACGAGGACAGACTGACAATACACACTGTGCGTCACCCGAAATGAAGCTGCTCGTGGCACTGTCCTCATGCCTCCCCTTGCCTCTGTCACCCTCCGCGAGTTCCTGGAAGCGGTTGTTATCCTCTCTTCACAGAGGACGACGCTGGGCCTCAACCAGGTTCTGGGGACTTGCCAAGAACCAGAGGACACGAGCAGGAGGAGTCGGAGCATCAACCCAGCCTCCCTATTACACTGTTCTCTTGCCGGCATGGCTCATTTTCCCACTTTCTGTCAGAACTGAAAGCTCTGTCCGGGGCACCCACCGTGAAAAAGACTGCCGCCTCCTCCCATCCTATGTCTGCGATGAGGGGCAGGCTGTGCAGTGGCTTCGGCACTGGAAAGAAGCCACGCCACCCATCATCTGAATTCTCGCCTTCAACCTCCTACTGCTGGGGGGCCCTCCCCCTGCAAAGGGTTAGGATGGTGGCTAGACACCAGCTAACTCTCTCCAGCATCGATCCTTGGCCACCACACACCTGACTTCATTGAATCTTTCCAAAGGTACCGCACGGGAGGACAGCCACCAGCCTTCTCTGCAGATAGGGAAATCGGAGCCAGAGCCCACGGAGCCCGGGGTGGCAGGGTGGGGGGGACAAGCCCACATCTAACTCCAAATTCCTTTGTCTTTATGAGAAAACCCCAATGTGTCCCTGAGGTTGTTAGGAGTCTTCGGATCCATCCGCCGTGGACAGAGTAAGAAACAGATGCACGTGTGATGGAGGAGAAGAAGGGACAGATTCATTTGAAAGTCATCAATAAATCCCTTGGGATTCTTTCATTGCATTTTAAGTCATCATACAGACATCTTGCATTCACCCAGAAAAGTGTTGGGGCTGCGTGTTGCACGGGCTTCACTGTGTGTGCTGTGCACCCAGCACTGACTTGTTTCACACCACCACTTATCTCTGGGAGTTTCATGTGTTATTTTTTCAAAGCAGGTGAACTCCTGGAGAATGGGACTGCAAAAAATCGGGTTTTCTTTTGGGTCCTGCCTGCTCTCCCTCCAGGGTCTGACATTTGATGTGATTCCTGTAGACATGGGTTTACCTGATTGGCAGGTTGCAATATTCCTGCTTATAGGGGCCCACAGAATGGCTAGTCTCAAGTCTCCTGCCCTGTGTCCTGCTGGGGCGGGGTGGGGCAGTGCCCTAATATCTGGACTGAAGCTTGTGACAGAACCTGGCTGCAGTGAAAGTAACGTGCATGGGTTGAGCACTCACAGAGACAGCCACAGCAAGTGTACTTGAGCTCTCATTTCTAAATGACCATGACAAGCCATGTCTTCACAATCCTTTCCCATCCATCCCTCTGGCATAGTGCCCACTGCAGCGCCAGCAAACAGCATTTCCATGGGACTGTTTGGCTGCACCACTTGCTCCTGCTTCTGCACTTCCACACACCCACACTGTCCTCTAAGGATGGGTATGAATCCTAACCTCCCTTTCGTTCCTGCTTTCCACTGGATGCAGAGAGAGATGGAACTCCACAGGAACGAATGCTAGCCTGGCTTTTCCCTGCATCTCACGTAACCTTCTCAGCACATCACCCCAGGCTGCATACTTTGGTCCTGATTCTGAGTTGCAGACAAACAAAAAAACAGAGATATAATTACAAAGGACTTGAAAGGAAAAGAGAATTTCTAGCTTATTATGCAAGTATTAACTTATATAACTGAGAAGTCCATTGTAGGCAGAACGGCCACTGGGTACAACTGCAAGCCGGCACTCAGACAAGGTCATCCTGGCCGCACCTCCCCCTGTCCCTGATGCTTGGGATAGAGCAGTGAGTGGACACAGCACAGGGCTCAGCTGTGCACACAGGTGCCACCTCATTAGCACAGCTCCCTGTAAAAGAGGTATCACCATCTCCTTTTTACCGGTGGAAAAGTCATAGAGGAGCAGAATTTGAACCAGAGTTTATCTCAATAAAGTTCAATTTGTGAGTCACTACCTATTGTTGGGTTAGAGGGTAGTAAAATGTATTTAGTGGGTCATAACTAACATTGACTTTAGTGGATTGGTTTGAAATGGAATGATCAGAGTACATAATATATAATAAAAGCACTGCTTGATGAAATTTTGGTCCAGGGCCAGTGCTGTGGTAAAGTAGGTTAAGCCACTGCCTACAGAGCTGGCATTCCATACTGGCACTGGTTTGAGTCCAGCCACTCCACTTTCATTCCAGTTCCCTGTTAATGTGCCCAGAAAAGCAGCAGAAGCTGGCCCACATGCTTGGGCCCCTGCCATCCACATTGGTGACCCAGAAGAAGCTCCACTGGAGCAGGCCCGGATGTGGCTGTTGTGGTCATTTGGAGAGTGAACTGTTGGATGGAACATTGCTCTCTCTCTGTCTCTCCCTTTTTCTCTAACTCTGCCTTTCAAATAAACAAATAAAACTTTTTTAAAAAAATTTTTGTTTAACATACACATACAGAATGGTTCACTGTATATTTCTTTCTTATTCTTTTTTTTTTTTTTTTTTTGACAGGCAGAGTGGACAGTGAGAGAGAGACAGAGAGAAAGGTCTTCCTTTTGCTGTTGGTTCACCCTCCAATGGCCACCGCGGTAGCGCGATGCGGCCAGCGCACCGCGCTGATCCGATGGCAGGAGCCGGGTGCTTATCCTGGTCTCCCATGCAGGTGCAGGGCCCAAGCACTTGGGCCATCCTCCACTGCACTCCCTGAGCTGGCCTGGAAGAGGGGCAACTGGGACAGGATCGGTGCCCCGACCGGGGACTAGAACCCGGTGTGCCAGCGCCGCAAGGCGGAGGATTAGCCTAGTGAGCCGTGGCGCCGGCCCCACTGTATATTTCTTTCTATATGGATCATTTAGAAAACTCACAAAAGCCACTGGTTTTTCCAAATCTCAAACTCTTCTTCTATTTTCCATACTTTGGTTTCAAAAGAAAGAGATTTCTCAAATTGTTCTTGGGAACTCCCCTGACCCTGCTTGGACCTGACGCCGCTGCGGACTCAACTTGGGCTTAGGCAGAGTTGCTACTCCCTATCCTCCCTCCCATCTTTCCCCTGTTGGTGTCTGCAGGCAGCTCCTCCTCACCCAATCACTGTCTCAGCTGGTTTTATCAGCCTCAAGAGAGGTGCAATTAAGTACCATGGCAACCACCAAGCTAGGATGGAGATCACTCAATTTCTTATCACTTAATAATAATGGGTGACAAATGACACAAGAAGGACAGAAAATGCCACCTACTGCTCCCGAGTGCTGGAACCACGAGAGCAAATTAACCACACTGCCCTCAGCCTTTCAGCACAGAGCGGCCAGACTTGAGACTGGAGACGCAGGATGACAACTGAAGCTTCCCAGGCATCCGTGCACTGTGCATTTGGGATCCACCACCAAGAAGCAGTAGGCATTGGGCAGCCCTTCCCAAGCCTGCAGAACAGCACAACTTGGAGACAAGCAGTGGGTGGCTCTAGGCACCAGCATTCCACAGCCAGTGACAAGTGTAGTCCCAGATCTTCCTCTCGCTATGTGTGGCCTTGAGCAAGTCATTTAGTTTTTGTGAGCCCAGGGTCTTGCTCTCAAATAGAAATTTAAAAAATGCTTCATCATATTTACAGAATTACGAAGGTGAGTTAAGAACAGCAGCAATAATAGGCAATGCTTCCTGCAGGCACAAAGCTCTATTGACATCAGAGACTGGTTCCATCACATTTATAATACAGAATGGCCTCAGTGATGAGATAAAATACAACTACACTAAATGATGCATAATAGGAATGTGTTGGAAGGAAATACATCTAAATGTTAGCAGTAGGATGGTGGATTTTGTGTATTTCCATTTTCCTATATTTTCAACTTTTTATATACATATATATTTTAATCAAGACAAAAGTAATATTTAAAATTAGCAGATAAAAGCATTAGTTTTAAAATAAATAAGGGGACCGGCATTGTGGCATAGCGAGTAAAGCCGCTGCCTGCAGTGCTGCATCCCATATAGATGCCAGTTTGAGTCCTGCCTGCTCCACTTCCAATCTAGCTCCCTGCTACTGTGCCTGGGAAAGCAGCAGAGAATGGTCCAAGTACTTGGAGCCCTGCACCTGTGTGGGAGACCTGGGTACAGCTCCTGGCTCCTGGCTTCAGTTTGGTTCAGCTCTGTCTGTTGTGGCCATTTGGGGAGTGAGCCAGTGGTTGGATGACCTCTCTTTGTCTGTCTCTCTCTCTCTCCCTCTCTGCCTCTGCCTCTCTGTAACTCTGCCTTTCAAATAAATAAATATTTTTTAAAAAAAGAAATAAAATAAAGATGACAAATGATTCTTGATTGAGAGTTAAAGAGCCAAAGACTTCAGGAAAAAGAGATCCACAAAGTTGCCACTTGTCAATTCATATTCATATTTCCCAGAAAGAAGGCAACATGAAAATAGCAGTCAGTAGAAAGTAAGTTATTACAATTAAAAAAAAAAAAAACCTGTCTTCATTGACTTTTACTATAATTAAAAACATTTCCCCTTAGCTCTGAGACTTGGGAAAGGTGTCTAACCCTCCAGGACCCCATTTCCTCTGCCCTACAGTTTGGTGAGGATTCGGTGAGAGAATGGACATGGCCGCCCCTGCTAGCTCACTTTCCTTTTCCAGAAAGGATCTTGTCGTGTCTTTTCACATACCCTTGGTTTTAGTTGGGAATCTTCTATCTGAAAATTACTAAAGCCAGTCACAACTAGCTAAGCCTATATATATATATATGTATATGTATATATATGCATATATATATATTTAAAGGCAAGTGTACTGGAAAGGCCCAGGGACTTGTCAGAGATGGCAAGACAGGGGTGGCATCACACTTCGGGGCATCCTGGGGCACCCGAACTGAGTGGCAGTGGTTGTCACAACCCAGCAAGGAGCTCTGTCTCTGGGGTCACCGAGTTAAGTGTCCACACCGCTTCACCGCCCTGGGCCTGCTGGCCTCAGGATCTGCCTCTCTGAGAGACTAAGGGGAAGTTGCGCCTCCTCAGGAAGGAGCAGCCTGCGTCAGGTGTCCACCCCAAAGCCAATCAACTCTTTCTGTTCTCCTAGCTGGTGAAGAATGGCAGCCTCCGCTCAGAAAATGATGCGTACCTGTACCTTTTCTGCACACCATTTCGAGGGTTTGTAGCTCCCCTGGCGCGTGCACACAAGCCGTGAGCTCCACGCGCTGAGTTCCTGGCCAGGAGAGCTTTATTGTTGCAGCTCACCTCCCCCTTACCACTCCATTCATTTGTGAGAGTTGGGAAATGAGTCACGAATGTAATTTGCACAGGAGAAACGTTCGTGTTCCAGAGGCACCTCTTAGAGCCTGATCATAACAAAATGCTCCTTGAACAGATACAGCAACAGCAATTCTATTCTACCTCTAATTCTGAAATGATTACGACAGCCACATGCCTTTCCAAACCATGCCTATACATATCTTCTAGCCTAGTGCCCACCTGTAGCACCGGCAAATAACGTTTCCTTGTGGTTGTTTGGCTGTGTCACCTGCTCTTGCCTCTGCGCTTACACACACCCACGCTCTCCTCTTAAGATGTGTGTGCATTCTAACCCACCTCCTCTTCTATTTTCCACCTGGATGCAGAGAGATATAGAACCCCATAGGGACAAACTCCTAGTCAAAGCCTTTCATCTGTTCCGTGTGACCTTGTCACCACACCACCCCAAGTTGCACGCTTCGGTCAGGATTCTGAGTCACAAAAACAACAAACAAAACCAAGAAATACTTCACTGGAACTGATTTGAAAGAGAGAAAATTACTAACTTCTTACATAACTATCAGCTTATATAACTGACAAATCCAATGCCAAGCAGAATTGACATTAGGTAAACTGCACCTTGGAGCTCGGAGAGGCCTTCCAGATAAAGTCTGTCCCCCTGCTCTGGATCTCTCAGTTGACTTCATCTCAGGACGTCTCCGGCTCCAGCTCCGGGTTCTATTCTGCTGTTAGCTGGCACCTCCGGTGGAAGGAGAACCTTCCCATTCTAGCCATTTCAGCAAAGATTTAAAACTGAGTCTCATCAGGGGAACTCGAGCCATGGGTACATCCCTGAGTTGGTTACAGTGACTGGGAGGTGGATATACCCGCTCCCTGGCCAAGCCGAGGTCACGTGGCTTCCCTTGGAATTGATCCACACAGCTCCCTGCTCACCAGAATGGAAAGAGGTTCTTCAAAGGAAAATCAGAGCTATTGTCAGATGGAAGGAAGAAAATACACACAAAAAAGGACCGCCTTATTTAATGGCCATTTCCTTTTTCCTCCATTCCGTTACTGGAATCGTAGTTTTAAAGCAGTCTATGATACCCCAGAGCAAAGACGTCTACAGTAAAGTCATCACCCACACTCAGGCTCTTGCCACTCTGAGAGTAGCCTTTGCTAGTATCAAAGATGACTTAAGATGTGGAGCCCCCAACTTCTGCACGTGCAGAGGGAGGAGTGATGGAATGGGAGGACAGCCTAGGGCTTGCCACAGCTCACATCCTGGGGGTTGGAAGCCTTACACTGTTTCCTGGCTTTATAACCCTCGAGGTAACCCTTTATATGTGGCCCAGGTTGCACACTCCATGTCTCCGGAAGCAGGGTCAGTCACTCTTAATTAAAGATAATTACAAGGAATATAGACATATCCTAGATTTTTTTCTAGAATCCCATAAAAGGGACTCTGATCAAGCATACCGTGTCCCCAGATTTTCCTCATTGTACAGCAGCCGGTAGAAGTTGGCCTGTATTACCTCTTCTCTAAAAGCTTAAGAAAAAGAGATTGAATTTGGTTTCCAAGCTATTGAATTCTAACACTTGACCTGCCTTCTTCACAGTAGGCTCCAAGAAGCAAAGGAGATAATGTGTATGAACATTATGAAAATTATAAAGTACAATTCAAAAGCCAACCATCATTATTGTTATTAAGTGACAATTAAACAGCATTCATTTATTAAATCCTTCAACAATTATTTCTCCACTGTGTACTGTTTTTCAGGCATCATGGAGTTTGCTGGGGCTCTAAAAATGCATCCTATGGTCTTTAGCAGGAAGCAGACAGGTGAGCAGACAGCACACGGGGACCAGTGATGGGAACAGATACTGCAGCAGCATCTAAATCACCCTGGGACAGTTCCCCAGGGGACAGGGCATTCGAAATGGGCATCCAAGAGTGGGGGTCTTTCTGCCACTTAGAGGGGGGAAGAGAGATGTTCCTGACCAAGGACACGGTGAGCACAAAGACAGAGAACAATGGAAAGCTGACCTCGGGCAGGAATTTGCCCAAGACTTCCTGGTGGTTTTCTGGCTTATCTGTCTCTCTCTATACATATCCTCCATTTTCAGTCTACTGGTCTTCCTTGGATCTACTGCTATTTTAGATAATACAATGCCCAAATATTTGCTATCACTCATACTTCATGCTTAACCTCCTTCCTTCCTTGGTTTTTAAAAAATGTGTCCTTCCTCTTTCCCAAAAAAATATCTATGACCTTTAGGCCCAGCTGGCTTTGAGGGAAAGTCTCCACTTTTCAAATTGCCTGCAAAATTAAAGAGTACGTTCCCCAACAAACAATCACTGCCTATACATGTGGGGCTTTATTGTTAACAACCGAAGACAGGGGCGGCGCTGTGGCTCAGTGGGTCAACGCCCTGGCCTGAAGCGCCAGCATCCCATATGGATGCCGGTTTGAGTCCTGGCTGCTCCTCTTCCGATCCAGCTCTCTGCTATGGCCTGGGAAAGCAGTAGAAGATGCCCAAGTCCTTGGGCCCCTGCACCCTCGTGGGAGACCAGGAAGAAGCTCCTGGCTCCTGGCTTCAGATGGGCGCAGCTCTGGCCGTTGCAGCCATATGGGGAGTGAACCAGTGGATGGAAGACCTTTCTCTCTGTCTCTACCTCTCTCTGTAACTCTGTCATTCAAATAAATAAAATAAATCTTTTTTTTTTTTTTTTAAAGTATACATGCTGGCTTCAAGCTCCCCAGCCCCAGGCCATGGGGGGAATTTAGGGAGATGGGAGTGTGGGTTCTTTTTCTATACCTCTAAAGTAGATTGAAAAAAAATTTTTTTTAAATTTTCACTTCAGTGATGGAGCCAAGCTATGCTACTTTTATTAGCAATACAAATACAGTCAACACTTTTGGTGAGTCTGGGTTATGTCAGGGTCACGTCTCTGACACATTAAAAGAGGGAAGTACTCAAATTCTCATTTGGCACCATCTTGATTCTATTGAGTGAAGAAAGTGAACAAGAGAGAAAATTAAGTGTTTAAATCAGAAGACAGCAACATTCTTAATGGAGCTACGATTCTGAGATAGAAAACAAGTCTCTCCCCTTTGCAACAGTCCACAATTAGGAGAGAGGCAGGCCACTGAATCACTAGGCACTTTATTTAATCAATCACTAGTGAAGGAGAAAAAACAAATAGAAAAGCAAGCGTGCTCTGACCTCCATGGCTCAGCACTCTCCGTGCAGTTTCATCATTCTCAGCACCTAGAATCGGCTGCTTCTGATGACCTGCTCAGACAGCTTTGCCTGGAGCAGCAGGAGCCAGTCGAAATGTGGACTCACTGGGGCCGCTGCCTGCAGTGCCAGCATCCCATATGGGCGCCAGTTCGAGTCCCGGCTGCTCCATTTCCAGTCCAGTTCTCTGCTATGGCCTGGGAAAGCAGTGGAAGATGGCCCAAGTCTTCAGGCCCCTGCACCCACATGGGAGACCTGGAAGAAGCTCCTGGCTCCTGGCTTTGGATCGGCATAGCTCTGGCTGTTGCGACTATCTGGGGAGTGAACCAGTGGATGGAAGACCTCTCTCTCTGCCTCTGTCTCTCTGTAACTCTGCCTTTCAAATAAATAAAGAAATCTTAAAAAAGGAAAAGAAATTTGGACTTGCTGATTCAGCAACAAGGTGAAAGGCCATGGGACCCCGGAGGGGGCGAGGTGCGGGACATCCCCCTGTGGAGACGAGCCCAGCAGGCATTCAGGTGCCTTGCCTGTGGTGAGGGTCATCCGTGTGTCTGGGGAGACGAGAAATATGAGGGAGTTGGTGATGGGAGTAGGAAGGCGGGGTCTACAGCAAGTCTTGGATCTGACCACTCAGGCAAAGCACAGGGAAGAGCTCTAGGGTCACCATCCACCTCACTCACTGCGGATTTTCATTAACTCATTGCTCTTCCTTCAACTAGGAGATACGGAGGGCTTATCCAAAGTGCAGGACAGCAAGACGAGGGAGTGACTCAAGAGACAGGAGCCACTGCTTCGGGGTAAGGAATGCCCCAAATGGTGATGAAGGGTGAACCCAGCATAAAGCTGGGATCACCAGTCCAAACTGGAGGAGGTAAGGAGGGGGCGGGACTTCCTCAGGAAGATGAAGTTGATAGTCCAGCTAATGTGTTTTGGATCTGTGAAGAGATACACACAAAAGGGAGAAGTTTTGGGGAAAGTAAGTGCTAGGGCCATAAGGAAACAAAGACAACTTGAAAAAGTATGTGACAAAGGAAATGTCAGTGGCCAGCTGTGAGCGGGAGGGCAGGATCCCAATCATGTAAACCTAGGGCAGGCGTTGGAGTGCAGATTAAGCCTCCGTTTGGGATATCAGCACAGTGTGAGTCCTGCTTCCTTTTTTTTTTTTTTTTTTTTTTTTTTTTTGACAGGCAGAGTGGACAGTGAGAGAGACAGAGAGAAAGGTCTTTCTTTGCCGTTGGTTCACCCTCCAATGGCCGCAGCAGCCAGTGGGCCGCGGCCGGTGCACCGCGCTGATCCGAAGGCAGGAGCCAGGTGCTTCTCCTGGTCTCCCATGGGGTGCAGGGCCCAAGCACTTGGGCCATCCTCCACTGCACTCCCGGGCCATAGCAGAGAGCTGGCCTGGAAGAGGGGCAACCGGGACAGGATTGGTGCCCTGACCGGGGACTAGAACCCGGTGTGCCAGCGCCGCAAGGCAGAGGATTAGCCTAGTGAGCCGCGGCGCCGGCCCCCTGCTTCCATTCTGATTCCACTCCCTGCTAATGCACCTGGTAAAGCAGCAGACCAGGTCCAAGTACTTGGGCCCCTGCACTCACATGGGAGACCCAGATGTAGTTCCTGGTTCCTTGGCTTTGGCCTGGCCCAGGAAACCAGTGGATGGAAGATTTTCTCTCTCTCTCTCTCCCTCTCCCTCTCCCTTTCCTTCTCTTTCTCTCTCCCTCTCTATCTCTATACCTACCTTTCAAATAAATAAAAAGAAACTTTTTAAAATAATGCAAACCCTGAGAATTGCATAAATCAAATTGACCATGTAAGTATCCTGGGAGGTTGTGGAGAAGGGAAGTCCACAAACGATGTTTGAAGCACAAGTCCCGATGGCCCCAGGCAAGCGTAGCATTTAACCAGATGCAGTAAACCTCCCAGCCAGAAACAAATCAGTGAGAGGGGAGGCAAATATTTGGTTTGGGGCTGTGAGGAGAGAGAAACAACGGGAAGGCATTGTTTGTTGTTTTATTATGGGGGGGGGGTATTTCTTTAGCCACAGGGAACTATTTGATTCCGTACTCTGTGCTTATCTAACAGGGATAAGAATAAAATGTTAAAGGTGCAACCTAAAAGCAGCCTTATGAACCCCAGTGTGGTTTGCCAGTCAGCTAGACAAAAATATAGAAATCCCAGTTATATTTGAATTTCTGATAAACATCGAAAATTTCTAGCACAAATATCATAAGAACCATCCTTATACTTTACCTAGCACTGTTGCTTTGCTGGCCAGACCTGGCAGCCTTGACAGAGTGCCACATCACGACACATCTTGATCAGTATTCTGATAAGGCCACTTTATACAGCACCATAGAGGTTTCTTTAAAGTCTCAATTCCAGGAAGAGTTATATTCCCTCTTGAAAATGAGTTTGTTTTTTCCCCTCATGGCTACTTTGAACTATGGAGAAAGACTGATCTGGACTGGAGAATTCTTTTAAAAGAGTGGCTCTTCTTTTTTTTTTTGGACAGGCAGAGTTAGACAGTGAGAGAGAGAGACAGAGAGAAAGGTCTTCCTTCCGTTGGTTCACCCCCCAAATGACTGCTACGGCCAGCGTGCTGTGCTGATCCGAAGCCAGCAGCCAGGTGCTTCCTCCTGGTCTCCCATGTGGGTACAGGGCCCAAGCACTTGGGCCATCCTCCACTGCACTCCCGGGCCACAGCAGAGAGCTGGCCTGGAAGAGGAGCAACCGGGACTAGAACCTGGGGTGCCAGCGCCACAGTTGGAGGATTAGCCTAGTGAGCCGCAGCGCCGGCTAAAGAGTGGCTTTTCTGACGATGGAAAACTGTGGATCTCTCAAGAATTTTGCTGTGCTACTTGGCTGGAGCAAATGAGGAAAATGACTATGCAAATCAAACTCAATTGTCAAACATGAACAGAAAACAAGCAAACAAAAACTCTCTGGCTTTCCAAGCCAATCCCTTTTTCATGGTCTCGGAGAACGATCCAGGGTGGCTGGGCCAGAGACTTCCTGGGTGCTGAGTGGCTGGGCAGGCAGGTCTGGCTCATGGCAGTCCCAGGAGCCAGCCCTCGGCCTCCCAAGCCAACACATGCCAAGCAGTACAGAAACCTACCTGGGAATCAAACCTCTGCCTTCCCTTCTCAACACGACAGGTACAAGGTATAGAGCCCGGGCCAGCCATTCATCAGGATGCCAGCTTGGGCTCCTTGTCACTGCAGATAGAGAGGCTCCAGCCTCAGGGAGGTGAGACCCTCGGCTGTTGGAGAAGGGGAACAAATTATCCCGTTCTAGACTTCTCCCGGCCAGCTTGTTGGCGTCACTCACAACCGCTCAAAAGCAGCGGAGTCAGAGCACAGGGAATCTGAGGAGGAAAAACAAAGAACACACGGGCGCTTTGAAGCTGACCTGGGCAGGCTCTCCCTCAGGACCGTCTGCCAGCATCCGTGCCGCCTGCCGCCGCTGTGGCGCTCACTGGCTATGTCTGAGAAGCTTGCTCTCTGCCCCACGGGCATTTCTGAGAAGCGCCTTGGACGGCTAGCAAGTGCAGCATGAGGATGAAGGGCTTCTCTGGACCCAGAGGGTCTGGGGCTTCAAACCCGACCGTGTCACTGATCAGCAGTGTCAGGGGTCACCTTGGGCAACTGTAACCTCTTTAAGTCTTTGATTTTTCATCTGTAAAATGGGTGTAATGAGTTCATATTCCCCTCTCAAAAGTATGATACTAAACAGAAAATGTGACAAATGGTGTCTAGGCTCATTGAACGTTCACACTCGTCCCCGTGAGCTGTGCCACCCCTCCCTCCAACCATCCCACCCAATGGACTTTGCAGCCCCACTGAGGGAAGCTAACTGACCGATCCTTGTGCTCTGGGCCAGAGAAGACAGATGGAACCATGCTTGCCACAGAGCATGGGCAGCCCCAGGTCTCCAGCAGCTGCGTGTGGTGAAGAGTATCTGTGTGAGGGGAGCCCAGGAGTGGACTCCCCAGTGGGGCTGCTGCTCAGGCCGCAAGCTCCGCCCTGCCGTGTGGAGTGCACCCGGCAGTGCCCAGGGGGCGCTTCCCTTCTGAATCAGAGACTTGCTCACACCATCCGGGTGAGACGGAGTACAGGCGGCCTCCCAGAGCTCACGCGAGAGTTTTCCTGGGGCTCCTGACTGGAGGCATTGTTGAGGGAGCAATGGTTGAGCAGGGTCGGGGAGGGGCATTTCCTCCTCAAGGTGCTGCACCTGCGGCAGCGTGGACAGGAAGAAGGGCTTATCCCCAGGTCCTTGTGGTCACCTAACCCACCACTCCCACAGTCTCAGAGCCCAGGACCACTCAGACCACTTTGCTCGTGGCTAGGACCTGCACTTTGTGGCAAAGACTGCAATGCCCTCTTCTTCTATCCATTCTCCCCCTCTACCTTCGTGATAGGAACCTGAGCTCTGGCCACGCACTCGTGTGCCCGAACGCCACCTTCACATTTTCGCCTGCCTTGAACCTACGTGCTGGACAATGAAAGGGACTCGGAAGCATTGGGTGGCAGCCTCCAGGAAGCTTTCTAAGGGTAGCTGAGGCAGACCCGCTGCCACTTTCTCTTTCCTGTGGACCAGGATGTGGCTGTGATGGTGAGAGCTGAAGCAGCCTGCCTGGGATGAAAGCCACGTGCTGATGGAGGAGCAGCTACATAGAAGAGCTTGAGTCCCTGAGGCTGTGAACGGCCACCCCGGCTCTGGACCAACCCCTGGACTTCTTTTATGACACAGAGAATGAAATCATCTTGTTTAAGCCACATTTACGTAATGCTTTCTTTTCTTTTCTTTCTTTTTTTTTTTTTTTTTTTTTTTTTTTTTGACAGGCAGAGTGGACAGTGAGAGAGAGAGACAGAGAGAAAGGTCTTCCTTTTGCCGTTGGTTCACCCTCCAATGGCCGCCGCGGTTGGCGCGCTGCGGCCGGCGCACTGCGCTGATCCGATGGCAGGAGCCAGGGGCTTCTCCTGGTCTCCCATGGGGTGCAGGACCCAAGCACTTGGGCCATCCTCCACTGCACTCCCTGGCCACAGCAGAGAGCTGGCCTGGAAGAGGGGCAACCAGGACAGAATCCGGCGCCCCGACCGGGACTAGAACCCGGTGTGCCGGCGCCGCAAGGCGGAGGATTAGCCTAGTGAGCCGCGGTGCCGGCCCATAATGCTTTATTTTCATTGCCCACTTCCAAGCTGAATTTCAACCGAGATGTCTTCTAACTCAGAATCATTCTATCCATCAAACACCAGTAGAAAAGATGAACTGGATGGTAGTTAGACAAAACATTTTCATGCTAGACGATCAAACAACTGTTTTAATATTTTTAAAAATGTACCTGAAAGGCAGAGAGAGACAGACAGACAGAGGTCTCCCATCCTTGCTTCACTCCCTGAGGGTTAGGCCAGGCCCAAGACAGGAGACAGAACTCAATCTGGATCTCTCAGGTGGGTGGCAAGAACCCAGGTACCTGAGCCATCCCCTGCTGCCTCCCAGTGGTACATAAGAAAGAAGTTGGAATTGGAAGCAGAACCAGGACTCAAACCCATGCACTCTGATATGGGATGCAAATATCGCGAGCAGCATCTTAACTGCTACACCAGATTGGATAGCCCGCTGGAGTCCCAGCTGCTCTGTTTCCATCTAGCTCCCTGCTAATGCGCCTGGGAAAGCAGCAGAAGATGACCCAAGTGCTTGGGCCTCCTCCACTCGTGTGGATGATCCAGACAGAGTTCTAGGCTCCCTGCTTCAGCTTGGCCCAGCCCCAGCCATTAAGGCCATTTGGGGAGTGAACCAGAGAAGGAAGATATCTCTCTATCTCTCCCTCCCTCTGTCATTCTGCTTTTTAAATAAAAAAAAAAAAAAATCTTTTTTTAAAAAAGTGGTCTTACAGCCTGCAAATGCTCGGTCTCAGCCACTTGGAGGCGCTGCTCCGGGGAGCCCGGCTGTTCTTCGCAGCTGGCAAGTGCTAAAGCCCGTCTACACCAGCTCACGCGAACAAACCTGTGTCTACACTGCAGCTTCAGGGTGAGTCACAGGTTGGAGCTATGGGAGGAGAGGGCTAATGAGAGCTGGAGCTCCCCAAACTCCTTGATGACGAGAATCGCAAAATTCTCTTATTCCACCCTAGATCCACCGCCCGGGCTTCTCCAGGGCAGCGGCCCGGGAAGCTGCCCCTCTGTCACCCCCAGGTGGTTAGGGAATGGCTGATCTAGAGCTCCCCGGGCAGTGCTGACCCAGCTTTGGCGAGGGAGCTCAGGAAAGTGGCTTTGGAGTTAGACCTGAGCAGCGGCTGCTTGGCACAAGTGATCCCACCTTGTACAGCCTCGATTTCTCCATCTCTGAAATGGGGATAACGCGCGCAGCCTTTCAGGCTCTTGTGACGGCTGGGAGTACGAGCTCTTCCTGAGTGCCAGCGCCGAGGGCAGCTATCAGCACTTTGCCGACAACGATGTTCACGAGCCCAAAGAGGTCTTGATGTGTAACTGGGATGAAGAGACTTGGCATTTCACGCAGGAGACCACATTTCCCTTAGCTTCTGCCCGCCGGGAGCCGGCTGGGCTCTCCCCTTCCACACAGAGGCAGCAGGGAGGATGCACAAGCTCTGCCGTGTCGCGGCCAGTGCAAGGGGCCAGAGCCTTCAGCCACATTAGCATCCCAGGGATCGGCTGGCTTAGGTCTGAGCAGGCCTTCCGAGGCTCTGCACAGGGGATAACTGGGGGTAGTCCCTTGGCCACGCAGGAATCCTATACTCACAGAAACCAGTTCCCCTCGCCCGTGTGATATCTGAAGCCTGGCTCATACACCCCGAGGGAAGCTGTGTGTCCTCGGGCACCTTAAGGCTTTGCTGGGCCTTGGGCCTGGCCTCAGACCCGCCTTGGCCGTGGCCATCTCCTCTCCATACACACACTGAGGCCCAGACACGGGAGTTTGGGTTCCGTCAGCTGGGGAGCACCCAGGGAAACAGGCAAGGTGTATTTCTTTCCCGCTTTAGGATGATGGGAAGATCCCAAATGGACTTTACATGATTTCTTCAGCCCACCCTGACTTTCTGGCTGGCCCCGATCCAAACAACTGGCAGCCAGTTTGTAGCATAAAGTGACCGTGGGGACACCAGCTGAGTACGAAGCCCTCCTTTGTGTGCCCCAAATATAGCAAAGAATTTCAATAGGGTTGGGGAGGAGAGTGGGCTATATTGATTCACAATCTTTAAAATTCCAGATGGGGCCAGTGCTGTGGTATGGTAGGTTAAGCTTCCGCCTGCAGCACCAGCATCCTATATGGGTGCTGGTTCAAGTCCCAGGTGTTCCACTTCCAATCCAGCTCTCTGCTATAATGTTATCCTCAGTCTCACAATTCCTCAGGCCACACTCTTTTATGCTCTGGGCTCCTGCCAGGTTTCTTGGAGTACTATCTTCCAGAAACTTCTCGCACTTTGTTGGGTGGTGCAAACACTTTATCTCAACCCATTCCGATGCCTCCTTTTTTTTTTTTTTTTTGACAGGCAGAGTGGACAGTGAGAGAGAGAGACAGACAGAAAGGTCTTCCTTTTTGCCGTTGGTTCACCCTCCAATGGCCGCCGCGGTAGGCGCGCTGCGGCCGGCGCTGCGCTGATCCAATGGCAGGAGCCAGATGCTTATCCTGGTCTCCCATGGGGTGCAGGGCCCAAGAACCTGGGCCATCCTCCACTGCACTCCCTGGCCACAGCAGAGAGCTGGCCTGGAAGAGGGGTAACCGGGACAGGATCGGTGCCCCGACCGGGACTAGAACCCGGTGTGCTGGCGCCGCTAGGCGGAGGATTAGCCTAGTGAGCCGCGGCGCCGGCCTCCGATGCCTCCTTTGCACAGCTCTGCTGTGACACGCACATCTCTTCCTTGTCACCTGTGACAGCTTAGAATGATGTTACCATCCTCCCCCAAACCTCCCTCCCCCTGACATCCAAAAGCCACTTTACAGATTTAGTTTTAAGTAACAATTTTTTCTCCATGGCATAAATTGAAAATCTATCTGCTGTGTTTGGTTCTGAGCAACAGAAGTAAATCCTAAGGTGAAAAGGAAGGTGGAGTTACAGGAGAAGCTGGACAGGGCTTTGGTGCCATTTGGTGTTAAGATGCCATGAGGATACTTGCATCCCCTACCAGCAGGTCCACTCAAGCTCTGGCTCCACTTCCAATTCCAGCTTCCTGCTAGCATGCACGCATGGGGCTAGGAGATGATGGCTCCAGTACTTGGGTCCCTGTCAAACATATATTTGGAAGATCTAGAGTTGAGTTCCTGGCTTTGGCCTGGCAGTTGTAGACATCTGGGGAGTGAACCAGCAGAAGGAAGGTCTCTTTCTGTCTTTCTGCCCCTCAAAAAAATAAATAAACTAAATAAAGGCAAAGCTAAACCAGCAGTTTCTAAAACACAGACACAAGGGCAACAGCAGGGACCTTGGAGGCAGAAGTTTGCGGTCTTGGTTTTACTAAGGCATTGGCAGTGCACCTGGTACCAAGGAGCCCTCACCCTCCGTGTAAGTCCCAGATTCTAGAGAGAGTGGCACACTCTGACTGGGTCACGTGCCAGCTCTTGTGGCGAGGGGGAGCCTGGAGTCCTTGCATCAGGACCGCATGGAGTGGGTGCAGCCGTTTGCCTGAATAAGGCAGGCTGCACCCTTCTCAAAGTGACAGCTACAATTAAACAAAAACAAAACAGATGTCCACTCTGCTGTGTTTCCAAACAAAGACGTCTCAGCCAAAAAGGACAGAACTCCTGATCAGAATGCTCTGCATATGGGCTAGAGGCAAACACAAGGCGCTCAGGGCCCTCCCGCTCGATGCCTCTTGCTTTCTGAGCACTGCTAAGCACCCGCTGCTGCCTGGGGCGTTAGTGCAACTGTGCCCGGCCTCCGCGTTCCCCCACAAGAGTCTTGCCCTTTGATCTGGAGATTCTCATTTATCCACGATGCCCTGAAAACTGGTAAGTGCGTATGACTGTGACCACGCGGCAGACACAGCTCGTGGCCCCACTTCTGGAATGTGACACTGACACACCTTGCTCGTGTTAGGGGTGGGCTAGGAAATCCATGTCTACAGCTTCAAGCCCGCGCTCTGACAGGATGGCTGAGATCTCTTCACTGCATGGCTCACCCATCATTCCAACCCCTGAGCACCCCTGAGTGCCCTTAGCGCACCTGCTAACATGGAACCCAGGCCTTTGAAATCTCCCCCGATCTTCTCTGGGGCAGCATCTCACACATGGTCTCAAAGCTCCATGTGTCTCCCTGAGGCTCCTGGTGCCTCCACTGCAGGTGCCCATCCAGGGCAGGATACAGAGCCACTCCTACAAATCTCAGGCCTCTTTCTCTGCTGTGCCCAGAGTCCCCAGGGTACCACAGGCTGTACCCAAGCAGGGCGCGGGAGCAGCATGGAAGAGCAACCCCTTCTCCAACTGCGTTCCACAGCCCCACGGAGAGGCTTGGATCCCCAGATATCGGCAGAGTCTGCAAGAGACACCACTCATTCCACACCTGGCACTGACCTCCTCCTGCGCCTCATAGGGGCTGCCTGATTGCCCAGCCCTCAGTCGCGTGCTACGTAAGGCTAGGACAGCCTTTGTCTGAACTTCTCAGCTGTACCGTCAAAGTCCCAATACACAAAGAGCATTCAGAAGGCGGTGCCTCCTCTCCACCAAAGTCAAAGTGAATGTGCTCCTGGTGCCACGAGGCCCCCCAGCATCCCTGTCAGCCCTAGCTTTTTCACTGGATCTCCCTCAAACAAATCAATATTGAAATCCCCTTTGCAAACAGAATTATGCAATTCAATACTCGGATGGAGGCAGAATCCCACAGAGCAGAGAACTCAAAGTACCAGCTGTCGTGACACCCGGAAACCTTGTCATACAGGGGATACAAGAACCTTGGAGAGGATGCATTAGGAGGTATGGCAGCTGGAGGAGCCACAGACAGAATGAAGGGGGCGGGGAATCGGGTGCCCAGGCCCAGAGGCTCAGAGCAGGCGGGGCCCACAGTCGGATTTCTAAAGCCTGCAGGGGAGAGAGCTCACGGTTTAAAGTCCTGGTAGTTCTGGCTCCAGACTGTGTGAGTTTGTAGGGCTTCCTCTCTAAGCCTCTGCTTCCTCATTTGCAAAATAAGGACAGAGGAAGCTGCCGAAAGTGCTCCATAAGATGACATGTGTAAAGTGGCCGGCATACTGTCGCTTAATAAATGCTCCCCTTCCTCTCCCCTCTGGGCAGTTCAGATAAATAATATTCCTGTCTGTGCAAAAGCTGGTTTGTGTGTTTGTTTAATTTTACATACTTACAGACATTTTATTTTTTTTTTTATAAAATACAACCAGTATTTTAAATGCTGCTATGAAAATAGCATCCATAATTACTGGTAATAAGAATTTTCAATAAAATTGCATTCAGAAAGATCTTTTATTTTAGATGGAAATTATATATTAAAAGTCACCAAAGAGTATCCTAGAGTGGCTACTGAAATAAATTAAAATCTCTGATTTCTGAACATATAGGGAAGGAAGATAAATTAGCTTTTTTTTTTTCAAGTTAGCTTTTGTAAGATGCAAAATTACTGTGTCCCTGCCATTATGCTGGGCATCTTCTGTTTAATCTTTTTTTTAAAAAAAATATTTTATTTGCTTGAAAGGCAGAGTTACAGAGAGAGGCAGAGACAACAAGAGGAGAGAAATCTTCCACCTGCTTAACCTGCCGCACCATGACGCCAGCCCCTATTATTTTCACAACAGGCCAATTGGCATAAATGGGAACCGAGGCTTGGAGAGGGTAAGGAATTCACCCCACGCCACACAACAGAAGCTTGTCTGGGTGTGACGCCCACATACAGCTTCTGTCCCCAAGCCACTGTTGCGGCCCCTGAGCAGCAGCACGTGACAGCTGACAGCTTGGTCACTGACTGTCCCCTCGCGAGGCCTGTGGGGAGACGTGGAGCCCAGACCGATTCAGATGCTTGCTTACTCTCAGCCTCACAGCCCCACAGACAGCGACAGTGCCATGTTTGTATGAGCTCCCCTTACCTCTCACAGCCCCCAGGCGTGACACCAAGGTGACACAGGTGCATTCCATGCGCAGAGAGACCCTGAGAAGGGTAACCCCAGGGCTATGAAGGGGCCCCTGGAAAGTCTGCCTCCCCTCGTCCCAGCCACTGTTGTCCTCACTTTGAAAAGGTAAAGAAATCACCCCAGACGGAGCCGGTACCACGGCTCACTTGGTTAATCCTCTGCCTTGTGGCGCTGGCATCCCATATGAGCGCCAGGTTCTAGTCCCGGTTGCCCCTCTTCCAGTCCAGCTCTCTGCTGTGGCTCAGGAGGGCAGTGGAGGATGGCCCAAGCATTTGGGCCCCTGCACCTGCGTGGGAGACCGGGAGGAAGCACCTGGCTCCTGGCTTCGGATTGGCGCAGCACCGGCTGTGGTGGCCATTTTGGGAGTGAACCAACAGAAGGAAGACCTTTCTCTCTGTCTCTCTCTCTCACTGTCTAACTCTATGTGTCAAATAAATTTTAAAAAATCCCCCCAGAGACCAGGAAGGGGGTCATTCTCTCTACTCCCCTGGACCACCTCCAGGGAGGGACAGGACGTCCAGGAACGCAAATAAATCTGGGTAGATTGCTGTCAATGCTCGCATGTGAAGAAACATGAGGGATCTATAGAGAATAGTCTCCCATTCCAAAAAAAGGAATGGTGTTAATATACACGCCTTTCTGTGTGTTTTTTTCTTCATCCATTAAACATCAACTCGCTCATTCACTCATTCAGATGGACTTCACATGAATGAATCTACACGGATTATTAAGTGAGTCCCATGTCTGTTAAGTAGATGTGCTGGTTGCTGAGAGAAAAAAAAAAATAACTTGAGGCAAGCACAGCCCTGCAGGGGCCGGGGCCGTGATGGCCGCCCCACGTGCTCCATCGCCGTCTTCCTCAGCTGCAGCCCAGCGGGGCTCACCCCAGGTAACCCACTTGTTTCTGTGCATCCTCTGAAAACAGTGATGGGGAACCGAAACCAGGCGCAAAATCTTCCCAGGGAGGAAGCCATTTATGTATGAGCAGGAACCAAGATCCTGAACGTCAGCTCGCCAGGAGGCGCCAAGAGATTCCTCCAGTCTCCTGAGCGCACAGACGGTGTGGATTCTGAGGACAGACAGGGGCAGAAAGGACTCAAGGGACCAGGAGATGAACCAAGCTTTCTCCTTGGGATGTATGTGAGCGGAGAAACAAATTTGCTTCCATTCCCACGATAATAAGTACTTCCTTTGTTGGATGATATTTGGCTTTTGTCACGTATGAAAAGAATAAATTCTTCTTGTAAAAACTTTTTTTAACATGAAGGAATTAATAATTGATCAGTATGATATCGTGTCTTAAAAGCAATTTTTTAAAGGTTTATTGATTTATTTGAAAGTCAGAGTTACGGAGAGAGAGAGAGAGAGAGAGGTCTTCCATCACTGGTTCACTCCCCAGTTGGTTGCAACGGCCAGAGCTGCGCCGATCCAAAGCCAGGAGCCAGGAGCTTCTTCTGGGTCTCCCATGCAGGTGCAGAGGCCCAAGGACTTGGGCCATCTTCCATTGCTGTCCCAGGCCATAGCAGAGAGCTGGATCAGAAGAGGAGCAGCTGGGATTTGAACTGGCGCCCATATGGGATGCCGGCGCTTCAGGCCAGGGCATTAACCCAGTGTGCCACAGTGCCAGCCCCTCTTAAAAACTATTGTTGGGGCTGGTGCTGTGGCATACCCAGTAAAGCCACCGCCTGCAGTGCTGGCATCCCATATGGGCACCAGTTCAAGACCCGGCTGCTCCTCTTCTGATCCAGCTCTCTGCTATGGCCTGGGACAGCAATGGAAGATGGCCCAAGTCCTTGGGCCCCTGCACCTGCATGGGAGACCCAGAAGAAGCTCCTGGCTTCATCTCGGCACAGCTCTGGTCATTGAGGCCATCTGGGGAGTAAACCAGCAGACAGAAGACATATCTCTTCCGTGTGCTCTCTCTCTCTCTTCCCCCCTCTCTCCCCTCTCTCCCCCTCCCTTCCTGCCTCCCTGCCTCTGCCTCTCTGTAACTCTGCCTTTCAAATAAATAAATAAATAAATATTAAAAAAAATAATCAGACTCATGTTAAAAAATATCTAATAAGCTAATGTTCCCTTCCTAACTCCTTGCTATTCTCCCTTGTGCATTCTGCCGGGTAAAAGTAGGAAGAAATTTTTTTCAACCCATGAAAATATTGCATTTGTACTATTGCATTAACTCAAGCAATGGAATTCTAAAGAGTCAAGATCTTTAACACAGTCTGTCCTTTTATCCAAGCCTTCTTTTATAATTCGCAATAACACATGGTAGTTTTGTACCAAAATCGCTGTTCGATTGTTGGAGCGGTTTGTAAGGACATTTCACATTTTCCTGGCATTGTAATCAGGATTCCAGTTTCCATTATATTTAGAATTTGTGTGTAACATTATATAAGCAGGCTGCTGATTTTTATGTACTTATTACATATTCAGCTATATTACCGAGCTCATTAATTTTCAGTTTTTCCTTGGAGTTTTTTAGAAACACTTTCCTCCCTGCAAATAATAACAGCAGTTTTCTCTTCTTTAACTATATTTAGGCTTCTGTCTTATGTATTACATTGTTAGAAAACTGGCCAAAATTCCCAGAAAAAAATAATAATGAAGGTGAATTGTGGGTGTCTTTTCTTTGATGTAAGCATTCTGCATTATTTCACTGTTTGGTATGAATCTGGTTAATGGCTAACTCTGATACTTTGTAATCAGGTTTATAAATATACATCTACAAGTATTTCCAGTTTTCAAAGAGCTTTTATTAGGAACAGATGTTGAGTTTTATAATTTCTGCAATCCCTTATGTCTTTTTGTAATGATCTCTTATGTAAGATAATGATTTCTTTATTAGCTGCTGCATTGGTGACATTGGATTGTGCAATTTTTTTTTTTCCTAAAGAGTGTTGCAACATTCGCAAATGTGATTGTAGCCCCCTGGGGCCTTGGTAAGAGGCCTGTAGTTGGCATCATTGCCCCAGTAAGCACAGAAACAGCTCTGTGGATTCTGGTGGGAGGTGCTCCAGGCTCCTCAAGAGGAGACCCTGGCCCTGCCAGGCATCTGAGTGAGGACCACTGCCAATCAACTGGCAGGTTGTGGAGGCAGAGACTCACAAACTGGTTGCACAATGGAAAAGGCATCGCAGTCTTTGATGATACGGAATATCAGCCAACTGGGGACATGTCTTCCTCCCATTACTTCCCAAGCTTTGAATAGATGCCCTGGTCAGCTTGGTTGGTGGACATGACCAAACATAACCAGAGATGTGAAATAAGCCTTGGCCATAGTTTTTAGACCTGACATTTAATCAACCCGAAGTAGATCTTATTTCAAATAATTTCCTGATCAATCTCAGAATCTTTTTTTTTTTTCTTTTTTTGACAGGCAGAGTGGACAGTGAGAGAGAGAGAGACAGAGAGAAAGGTCTTCCTTTACCGTTGGTTCACCCCCCAATGGCTGATGCAGCCGGCACACCGCACTAATCCGAAGTCAGGAGCCAGGTGCTTCTCCTGGTCTCCCATGCGGGTGCAGGACCCAAGCACTTGGGCCATCCTCCACTGCACTCCCGGGCCGCAGCAGAGAGCTGGCCTGGAAGAGGAGCAACTGGGACAGAATCCGGCGCCCCAACCAGGACCAGAACCCAGTGTGCCGGCGCCGCAGGTGGAGGATTAGCCTAGTGAGCCGCAGCGCCGGCCATCAGTCTAAGAATCTTCTAACAGCTACCTCCAAGAGCCTTGAGTTGGCATGTCACTCATTCTGTTGGCCAATCGCTCAACAAATACTGATGAAGCACTTCCTAAGTCCAGCGCTGCAGTGGTGTAGGTATTCTTATTACTCCCCTATGGTGAGGCTAACAGAGCAGGAGACGCCTGCCATTGGGAAGACAGACTCTTGTTCACAGTGCCCAAGAGGAGGGAGCATGGTCGGGAAGCACCAGTCAGCAGGTGGAAGAAAAGGGAGAACCTGTGGACAAGGACCTTTATTTTGGTTCCAGTGGGAAGGCAAAGCAAGCAAGACAGGGCAAGCAGGCTTAAAGCTAGTTGGTTAGAACAACTTTAGTGGGCTCTGGAGTATGGACGCTGTCCCTAGCTTTCTGGTACTGGGCCATCTACTGGCCCAGAGGGGAAGAGGCCTCTGAGAGCCTGATGAAGGTGGCTAGAGAGCAGGAGCTTTGCCATGTGGAAGGTGGGCCTGCACAGTCTCACTATCTCTAGGAATTTGCTAGCCCTGGAGGGACAGTCTCGCCAGGATCAGCAAGGCCCCATCAGAAAATACAGAAAATGAAAAGGGATGACTAATACATAATGCTTCCAGTAAGAATAAGAGACAGGGCAAGCCATGAGACGAGTTGGAGAAATTTCATGAAAATGCTGGGAAAACGTTCCTGCTATTACATCAATGTCTCTTAATTGGGACAGCAACAGGCCAGTCAGTTCAGTCCTTAGAAAAGTTAACAAAATATGGATAAAAATGGACGACACCCTCTAACCTCTGGAGAGAAACAGATGTTGGCTCCCCTGATTCTGTTCTTTCCTGAAATGGTCAAAGTCAAAAATGGTGTCCAGGATGGAGCTGAGGGGCCTGGGCTGGAGGAGGCGCCGCTAATGAGAGCGTGTAGATGGGCAGATGGGACAGACATGCCCTTGATAGCTGGCGCTTCTCCCGATGGTCCTGGAGCCCCCCCAGCCCTCCTCCCCCACTCTGCTTCGAGTAGGAGTGGAGCTCCACTCGGGATGGTTTCGTGATCTCCCCCGGAGATGAAGGGCGGTCACCTTATTCCCATTCTCTTTCAGCATCTACAGAAAACTGTGCTTTCTGAGCATGCGTCAGTGAACACACAGGCCAGCCCTGCTCACACCATCCTCCAGGACGAAAGGTTCAGCAAAGGAAGCACTTCTCAAAGACCAATGGAGCCGGCGCCGTGGCTCAACAGGCTAATCCTCTGCCTAGCAGCGCCGGCACACTGGGTTCTAGTTCTGGTCGGGGTGCCGGATTCTGTCCCGGTTGCCCCTCTTCCAGGCCAGCTCTCTGCTGTGGCCAGGGAGTGCAGTGGAGGATGGCCCAAGTGCTTGGGCCCTGCACCCCATGGGAGACCAGGAGAAGCACCTGGCTCCTGCCTTCGGATCAGCATGGTGCGCCGGCCACAGTGCGCTGGCCGCGGTGGCCATTGGAAGACCTTTCTCTCTCTCTCTCTCTCTCACTGTCCACTCTGCCTGTCAAAAATTAAAAAAAAAAAAAAAAAAAGACCAATGGACCCAGAAGCTCAAACTTCTTGCTCGAACTTGCAAGGCTACCAAAGTCTCGATTCTTATTTATCTTTCCATTCACCTATGCAGAGGAAGAAAGCAACCTTCTTCAGGCTTGTCAAGGAAAAATCACCACACTGACATCTTCCAGATAGCACAGGTATCAATTAAACCTTATTCCACTGCCAGGACAATGGATTGTTCCGTAAGACAGCCACTGAGAAGGGCACAGTTTCTCTTTTGCAAGCCCCCTGTTTTATACATACCTCCTGCAATGATAGTTTTATGATGCTGAAGAGTATCAAGGAAACAGGAGACTTTGTCTTGCTGAGATTGTTTTCATGAGCTATTGATAGTGTGCACAATTTCAAGGCTAAGCAATGGAATTTCTTTTTTCTTTTGGCACCCAGGGAAACAGAATAGGCCGGGGAGCTGAGGACTTGCAATTTGGAAAGGAGAAAGGTAGCACAGGAGGACTAACACAGGAACGATAGGGCATGTGATGCTTTTCTTCTGTGTACTTAAAAACAATGCCAATTGTTACTGATGTTCTAACGAATATCACTGAGGACACAGTTCTAACCATGGCAGTGAGACTTAAATTCCTCTTCCCTCCTCAATCTCCCTCACACATCTTGTGATCCAAACTTCTCTCTTCAACCCACTCAAGGAGCTCTCAACATCTTTGCCCCCGCACACACACACCCCCCCCCCCCCAGGTCTGTTTTGTTCTCTCACTAGGTTCGCGGTTCCTCTCTGATGGAATTGTTCTGGCCTCTCTCCCACTAGATGTTCCACACCTGCCTTTGAGCTGAGGACAAGTTCAGTTTCCCAAGAAAAGGGATGGAGGAGAGGAGTTCAAAGACTCTCGCTTCCCAGGAAGGGTGATGGAGAAGTTGCTGAAGAATCTCACCATTTAATATTTTTTAACTTCATGATTCTTTTCAACAATGAGGCAATATTTTAAGGGCTAAGATTAAGGGGTAGGTATAGAAAATGTTCTTATAGGGCTGGCACTGAGATGTTAAGCCACTATCTGCAAAGCCAACATCCCACCTGGGCGCTGGTTCAAGTCCTGGCTGCTCCACTTCTGAACCACCTTCCTGCTAATGCAGCTGGAAAAACAGCAAAAGATGGCCCAATATTTGGGTCCCTACACCCACATGGGAGACCCAGATGAAGCTCCTAGCTCTTGACTTCAACCTCGCCCAGCCTTGGCCATTGTTGCCATTAAGGAGTGAACCAGTGGATGGAAGAGATCGCTCTCTCTCTCTCTCTGCTCTTCAAATGAATAAATTTAAAAGGGGGGGAGGAGGGAGAGAGTGAGAGAGAGGGAGGCTGACACTGTGGCATAGCCAGTTAAGTGCTGCCTGCTGTGCCAGCATCCCACATGGGTATCCCATACGCCAGCTGCTCCACTTCCGATCCAGCTCTCTGCTATGGTCTGGAAAAGCAGTAGAAGATGGCCCAAGTCCTTGGACCCCTGCACCCATGTGGGAGACCTGGAAGAAGAAGCTCCTGGCTTTAGACTGGCACAGCTCCAGCCATTGTGGCCATTTGGACAGTGAACCAGCGGATGGAAGATCTTTCTCTTTCTGTCTCTTCCTCTCTGTAATCCTGTTTTTCAAGTAAAATAATAAATCTTTTTTAAAAAAGAAAGAGAAAACACCCTTATGATATGAGCAGGTAGGTAATCAGCAGAGAGGAACTGAGGTTTGACCGCATGGCCCCACTGCAGCTGTGGCAGCACGGCCCTCCGTGCGACAACTCTGGCTGACCCACCACAGGACAGCTCCAGCCTGTGCAGCCCGGCTGCCTGTGCAGCAACCATGACCGAAATGCCACAGGACAGCTGCAGCTGACCCGCTGTGTAATAGCTCCCGCCAGCTCAGGCTGAAGCCCACTCTGCGCCATCTAAACCCCTTCAATGTGTGCTCATTGCACTTCTCCCTTTTTGTGGAGAGGAAACCGTAAGTGCCACAATGTTGCAATCAGAGAATCAGTGAGAGCTGGAAATATCCAGTGTGGCTACTGACTGTTTCCCCTTGATTGTGGCAGAGGTCTTTGTTTCTAACTGGCATGATTAAAGTTGTGGTAGAGGCCTCTCCAAGGTCAAAAGAAGAAATAGAGAAGATGCTGTCTAGGAATGAAATGTGGTTATCTGCTTGCCTATAGATGCTCCCACTGCAGTCTACCTGCTTCTATGGAACCATTTCAGGTTCTGCTTGTTAGTGCATAGCAATGATGTTAACCCTTGCCAGACAGCCGAGGGCCCAGTATGTGTATGGAAAAAACATCAGCAGTAACTAAGTTCCCATGCCCAGTGTTGTATCACTCCTGTGGCCGCCAAGTAACATTAGACTATCCAATCAAAATTATGCATAGTCAAATAAAGGAGACAAAGAGGCTGAAACCATATATAAGCAAATACCTCTCTTTGTTCGGGGCTTTTGGATAAGAAATTCTACCTGGGCCTTATGCTGGCATAAATAATAAAAGACTAATTTCCTGCTAAAAGGCCTTGGTGTCTTGTCTCCGTACATGAATCCTGCTACAAGGTAACCTTTAGGTCATCATAATAAAATGATCATGGCCAAGCATCCCCTTTCCCATCATGCATCTGACACCATGGCACTGATGACTTCCAAATAAGGGCACACAGAATGAGTGGTACTCTAGTGCAGCCCCCAGACTCCACCGCCTCTGAATATTCAGTCAAGCCCCATCCCAGACACCACCCCCTCTGCCTCTTCTTGGGGGTTTTGGCTCGTATTCTCTCTCTCACTCTCTCTCATTTGCCCACACTTATCTCTTGAGTATGCACTTGCCCTTGACTTTGCGTAAATCCGGCGTTCCTGTTCACTGTCATGTCTCCTCCTTGAATTCCTGCTTGCAACAGACAAGAGCCTGGACCAAGTCTAGCCGGAGGTCTTACCCACAGCCCTGAGGGGTGATGAGGGGTGCTGAGGGGGACAGCCCCAAGCCCCCCATCTGATCAGGGTCTTTTTCACATCTCCAAGCCTCTTCCTGGAAATTCTGAGTCTCCCCTTCACCTGGGAGTCACCCTCACTCCAGACGTCCAGTCTTTGATGAGTCCTGCTGAATTTATTTCTGAATATGTCCAGGACCCAGCTTCTCGCTGCCACCCCCAATGCCGCTGCCCCCGGCCATACAACAGCCGAGGCCTGCGTGGCTTCCTACACAGCAGCCCTGGGTTCATTTCCTGTCACCCCTGTGATGCATCACCACAAGCTGAGTGGCTTAAAGCAACACAGAGGTGTTTCCTTACATGCTGGAGGTCAGAGTTCAAAATGGATCTCACTGGGCTACAACCCAGGTGTCCAGGGGCTGCTTCCCCCTGGGGCTCCGGGGAGAATCCACGTCCCTGCCTTTTCCAGTCTCTCTCTCAGCTACCTGCAGCACCCAGCTCACAGCCCCTTCCGCCCCAAAGCCGGCAGCAGGTATAAAGCCTCCCGGGTTGTGAGTCCCTGCTGCCCCTTTTACTTACAAGGACCCTGTGTCCGTACTTCTCCCTGCGGCCCCACCTGGATCACCCAGGATTGTGTCCTTATCTCACTGACATCTGTTCAGCAGCCATAATTCTATCTGCAGCTCTAATCCCTTCTCCCATCAAAAGCTCTCACTTGTTCTGAGGACCAATCTCTCTGCTCACCACACCTCCTAACCCACTCGGGGCCACCACTCTTGCCCCACCCCCCTGCCTCCTCCACAAAGAACCAGAGTGGCCTTGCTCCCTCACTAAGCACGTCACCACACTCTGCTCCAAACCTTCTGGCACCCAGCGCCTCTTAACACCACTACAGGTCTTATCAGCTGGCTTATTTTTATTATTTATTTGCTAAGATCAAATATTCCTATCCCTGCTGGCATCGACCCAACAGCACTCTGGGAACCATGATTGCATTCTGCGTGCCAGACTTTCTTTAGAAAGTTGTAAAAAGTCTACAGCAGCACAGTGGGTCTTCTGCTCCCTGTGTGACCTTGGCTCAGCTGGGCTTTGCAGAGCAGACTGGGGGTGAGGGGTGGGGTAGGGGGTGGGGGGGGAGATTTGCATCTTTGATAGCTCAGAGATATTTAAGTGCATGGAAATCATTGGTTCTTTAAAAGCTTACAAAAAAATCCATGTCTTTTAAATTCTTTTTTAATTTAACTGAGCCCTAAATTGATTAAGCAAAGCAAAGATCAAGCAGAATGAAGAGGTCTCGAAGAGCAAGCTTTGAAAAAACACAAGGAATTGATCACCGTTCTCTAGAGTCATTTCCATTCTGTTTATCCACTTATTCTAACCCCAATTAAATACAAAAAAAAATTATTTTCATGGAGGTGATCCTTTCTAACCTATGCTGAGTCCCATGGGACAGAGGTTAGACTCTAACCTCCAAGGTTCTCAACTGCTAGGGTTTTCAAGTTATTTTAGCATGCAAATGCCCCTCCTCCCATTAACCAGCTGGCTGGCCCAGTGCACAGTAGGATGGTCACCCCAGTGCAACCTGGGCTCTCCCTCAGGACCCTGCATTAGCCCAGAGACAGGAGTGCAGCCTTCCCATTCCAGGACTCCCCTATCAGAATGAATTGAAAATGGAATTTGCCATGATCACACCTACACATGTTAAGACTAGTATTCTCTAGCTAGAAAGAAATCATGTTCACTTAAGTCTAATAGAAAAATCAAATACTTTTTACACACACACACAACCTTTTTTTTTTTTTATAAAGTCTATTAATGGATACTTGCACAGTGATATTCTCCTTAATGTCATCTCAATTTAACTACATCTACAGGAAAGCCCTTTAGAAATTAATCTCAAAAGGAGCCTGAATCCATCTCAAGAGGGAGTCTTGGCCAGCGTCCTGGCTCACTTGGCTAATCCTCCGCCTGCGGTGCCGGCACCCCAGGTTCTAGTTCCGGTTGGGGCGCCGGATTCTGTCCCAGTTGCTCCTCTTCCAGGCCAGCTCTCTGCTGTGGCCAGGGAGTGCAGTAGAGGATGGCCCAAGTGCTTGGGCCCTGCACCTGCATGGGAAACCAGGAGAAGCACCTGGCTCCTGGCTTTGGATCAGCACAGTGTGCTGACCGCAGCGGACATTTCGGGGGTGAACCAATGGAAGGAAGACCTTTCTCTTTGTCTCTCTCTCACTGTCTAACTCTGCCTATCAAAAAAAAAAAAATTAAAAAATAAAAAAAGAGGGAGTCTCACATTGGATATGTAAATGTGACTTTAGAATAGAGACTGAGGCATCGTGGCATAGTGGTTAAGATGCCATTTGGGACAGCCGTGTCCCATATCTGAGTGTCTGGGATTGAGTTCCACCACTATCTCCCACCCCCATTCCTGCTAATGGGCCTGAGAAGCCACAGATAATAGCTCAAGTGCTTGAGTCCCTGCCACCACATGAAAACCCCAGATGGAGTTGCAGGCTCCTGGCTTCAGCCTGGTCCACACCTGACTGTTGCAGGTGTACTCCAACAGATGGATGGTTTCTCTCTCTTGCTTTGCCTTTCAAATAAACAATCAAATGTTTTTAAAAAGAATGGAGATTTGAAGTTCACTCCATATCTTAAAACAAGACCTAGCTGTCCCCTGGGTTGATGGAAGTGATTCTGGAACCGTTGACTGACATAAAACCTGGGGTTCTTTGCTGCTCAGCTAATCCACACAACTGTTATCAACACTGGGTTTTCCCTGGGTCTCAGAGATTCCAAGGTTAAGACAGATGTAGCTTTAGCTGTTGGTTCCATGCATCTCCCCAATGTTTGCTCCTGAGGGTGGAGTAGAAAGAACACACGTTTTCCAGTCCACCCTGCAGCTACCCTGCATCCAGACAATTGCCTCTGACAATAGAAAGAAGGTAGACAAGTTGTCCCCAGCTGGCCAGGGGAGTGTGGGTATTCACACCAATACCCACTGGCATATGACTGCCCTGTTGCATAGCTCAATATCGTTACCCTGATTTGAGGGGCTGTCTCAAATCAATCAGAGAAATACTACCTATTATAAAGCAATGAGCCTCACTAAAAGCCACAGGACCATTTGCCCCTTGGATTATAGAGAAAACCTGTGTACAATGTGACTCTTGGCCCCAGAGGGGTTGGGCGAGTGAGAAAACACAGCAGGACATGATTTGTAGAAGTATTTCACACACCACATGCCTGGCACAAGTTGTGGATTCAAAGAGAATAGGTTGTCAGTATTATTATGGTCATTGCTGTTAATATGCAGTTACTGTTAAAAACATGAGAACAACAGTGGGGAACACACTGAGATCTCACTGTAGACATTGTCACCCCCACCCTCCTCCTAGCCCTTGAAGGGTCCCTTGAGCATGGTCTACAGGGACAGACGCCCAGGATAGGCTCCCCTCTTAGCTGTCCAGGATCACGAAGAGTCAGAAGGGAGAGACCAAGCCAAGACCCAAAGAATTAGGGACGCCAAGGCCGAAAGCCAAATCCAAACCCTGCTGGTGGGCCAGGAGCCAGGTAGAGCTCTGAGTAGAAAGGAAGCCAATTTGGAGCAAATCAAGGAGGATCCTGGGAAGCTGTCCAACAAGGTGCTAGAACAGCAGCCAGGGTTCGCCTCTACAGGCCACTGGGCACGGCCACGCTTAAGCATCTAAAGCTAGAGGACTAGGGCTCACAGACACACTGGGGGGCAGCGGTTCTCAGAGTGGGGTCCTTAGGTCCAACAGCATCAGCATCACCTGGGAAGCAGTCTCAGGCCCCGCCCACATCTACGGAACAGCCCAGCACCTGCAATAAGGAACAGCAGAAAGGCGAACTCCACAAATCATCTCCCTGAGGCTACACTTGGATACCAGTCCCCGGGGCCGATTAAGAAGTCCCTGTGGCTGGGACCCAGCCTAGATCAGTGCAACCAAAATCTTTGAGGGATGGAGCCATGGGGTTTCTGGCCTTTTAAAAACTCCCTGGGTGGTTTTAATGGAAAATCACTCACTCTAAAAACTTCCCCAGGAGAGAACCTTTAACAACGTAGGGGCATTCATAGGTCCCCGTGGTGCTGGGAACAGTGGAGAGTCAGATGTTCCAATTCCATCAGCCGCTTTCCTCGGGTTCCGTGGAGCCTTAAATGAGACAGCTTATCCGAAGGGCCTTTAACACCACCATCTGACTGTAGCTGCTGCGGCTGCCTCTTCAGCCTGCTGAACGGATCATTCGTCGAGTGTCAGCCCAGAAACCATAATCCTTTGAAGTGAGCAAAGGGCGACCTTACTAGAAAACCGGTCTCAACACAACCCAAATGAAGGCCACTCGGCGCACCACCTCTGGTGACCTGGGACAGACCCGGCGCGCTTTCAACGGAGATGAAAATTAATTCTGAAGTCAGTGCAGGTTGATTGGGCTCATTGTGCTGAGAGATCTGCTTACTAATTTCATCGGGGGCTTCAATCCTATCGTCTGCTCAGTATTTCAATCTGAGCGGACACACTTTCAGTGTTTTTCTGCTTCTCCACTGAATTTCAATCAGCAGAGGACGGGAGGTTGCTGTGCCTTTATTGTTTCCTTCTCTTTTTTCTCTTGCAACCTTCCCGGGTTCTCCTGACCTCCCCCTCCTCCTTCACCCTCTGTGGGATCTGAGGAAGCCATGTTGTATGTTTCATGTCCCTTACACATCCTCAGACCGGGCTTGCTAGTGTTAAGACCACTTGGAGCTACCTCCAGCTATAATTGCCATTCTAATTAGATGCAATTATTTGCTAAGGGTGCCTACAAATTTGCCAGAGAGGCTAGATTAATTGCCATTCATCACATCTCAAAGCTTCCTATCATGTGAAGGCACCCCCTAATTCCTTCCTGCTTCCAAACTAATTTTGCCACAGCAACGTGTGCTTCCTGGTCTCTGAGTAATTACCAGGCTGGTCCAGGCTTTGCTAAGTCCAGCCACCCTGGGGCAGTGATGGGTGGAGTCCCTGGGGCAGCAGCATCCCACCCAGGCCCCTCCCTGGGCAGCTGCCTCCCCTGCCGTCTCCCACCTGCTGCCTTCTTGTCAGCATGTCAGCAGGTGACCCAAGTGCCCTCTCCTTGCCGTGACACTGGCTGGAAGTTTTTCTGCTCTCTTTCGAAGGATAAGAGACATGGAAGCGGAAATAACCTTCCACTCCTGCAAAGCCAGCCTTTCTGTGCCCAACCTCCACTCCTCAGTCAGCCGCAGGGGCACAGTCGGAGAAGCGGGCTGATGGCAGGGAACTGGCCTTTCATGCTGGCTGCATTAAATCCTGTGCCCTGTGAGGGTTGGTGGGAAGGTTGCTGGCCTCTTCTCTCCACCGGCAGCTTTAGCTCTGCAGCCCCATCTGCACCTGCAGCTCCCCTCCCCCAGGCCTTGCACTTCAAAGCCAGGGCCAGCAGCCCCCAGACAGGCCCAGAAGGCAGGCGCTGGGGTTCACAAAGCTCTTCCCTGTCTCCTTTGACTTGGGAAGAGTTCTGCCCCTTGACTCAGGAGGCGTCCTCTCCGTGATGGACAGCAGACACGAGGTCCCAGACGTTTTAGTGACTCGCCCCAGACAGAACTCAGACTAAAGCTTCCTGATTGCACACAGTGGGCAACTTGGAAGAACCACAGAGGCTTCTCTGGGGGTTTCTGGGAAAAATAAAAAACAAACAAATCAAGACCTGAAAATTCCAAGCTCGAGCAACTTCATTTGGTGGGGACATGGGGTATGAGTTAAGAGGCGCTGCCCTCACAAGAGGAGCTACGGTGAGGGTGTGAAAGTGGGCAATGATGGGAGGAAGGGAAGGTGGGTGGCACAACTCCATGCCTGGCCAGGTAGCTCATCCCCTAGAACCAGTGGGTTCCACCTGCCTTGAAATTTCCTTGCTGCTTAGGTCCACGAGGCCTGACACAGCTACAAACACAACCCACCTCCCAAGAGGGAGCAAGACAGTCAAGTAGGAGCCCAGATTTGTGCTGCCTTCAGACTCTGCCCTCCCTGTTGTCCAGCTGCAAAGTGGGGAAGTGTAAGACCCTGCTAAAAGTAAATATTAAAATATTATAGTAAAGGGTTAAAAAGTTTAGCTGCTGACAGTAGACATCCCTTAAAATAACTGTGTCTCCACCTGCCTGCAGAATAACCTTCGGAAACTGCTCTGTGAAACTGCTCTGTGTAACTGTCTCACGCGATAACACTTGCAGGAGTCCGGAAAAGAGTTGCAATAAGGTTCTGTGACCATTGTATAAACTTACCCCTTCCTTCACTAAAATCGCAACAAGAGTTTGCCCTTCAAAATAGCCAATCACCAAACGCCCCGCATACATATGTTAATCAGGTGGCTATTGTCTTTAAAAACTGCTGTAACCCCTGCTTGGGGCTCTCTTGCTCTCTCGACTGCCTGTGGTGCTGGGGAGCCCGTTTGCGCAAACGTTTTATTAAATATCCTCTTGCTTTTGCATCTACTGGGCTGGAGTTTTGGGCCTTTGGGCGACCACCCGAGAGCGTTGGATTCCCAGATTTGGGGTCCTTCAGAAGCTGACCCCTTTCTCGGTCATTGCCCTAACTTTGAATCTTCGTGGTCAGTGAGGAGCTAAGTCTCGGGCATTTTATTGTCATTGGAGTCACCTGGGAAAGCTTGGAATCCTAGAGAGTTGGAATCCAATGGTCTTAGTCTGCCTTCTGCTGCTATTAATAGAATATCACAGACTGGATAATTTGTATTATAAAAAAAGGAAGAGATTGATGTCTCCAGGCTCTGGAAGCTGGACTGTGCAATATCGAGGTGTCAGCATCAGGAGGGCCTTCTTGCTGGGAATCAGCATGGCACAGGGCACCACACGGGGAAGGGGTGGCAGCAGCAGGAAGCTAAGGACGCCATCTCACTTCCATAGCAACCCACGCCTGCAAGAGCAAATCCACTCCAATGATGCCAGCATTAGCCCATTCATGACCATGGCGGTGGTGACCTGACCTGACCTCTGAAAGACCCTCCCTCCCAAAACTGTCATGGGGCAATCACATTCCAAAGTGAGCTTTGGAGAAGACTTCTGAAGCACAGCGCCAGTCTGAGCTTCTACGTCACGTTCCGTCTTACCCCGCCCCTCACTGAAGCATGAACTCCTTAGAGAAAAGACAGCTTATCTTTGCATCTGTATCTTAGATCTCTCAACCTGGCATAGATTTCCACTCCCAAAGCTCATATAGTCTGCCTTATGTGCTTTACAAGAGGAAGATCTCGTTCAATATATGAAAAAAATGAACACGTTCGAACTCTCCCGTAACACCTTAGATGCTGGTGAGGCCCCAGGGAGGGCAGGACTGGGTTTTAGTCCTCTCTGCACTCTGCATCCAAGGTTCTGGCGCGATGCCCGACATGCAGTAAATGCTTTAGAACGCCCATTTGATGCTGCCCATTCCCTGTCCCCTGTGTGATCAGCACGGTTTCTCAGGTGCTCTGGGAGCACGTGTTGGGGGGCTGGAGACACGTGCCGTCCAGTGGGAGGCAGCTGACAGCTCGCTGGCGGCCATGCTCCTCTGCCTCCCCTTCTTCCCTGACAACGTCTTTCCTTACCACTTCCAAGGTCTAAACCCCTCCCCTTAGATCTTTCTCCAAGTAGCTCCTTGACACCCCATCCCCTCCCACTGTGTGTGGTCTCTCCTTCACTGCTCCAGCTGGTCTAAATCCTTTACTAAACACTCAGGCCCACAAGTAGAGACTTCATTTCTAAATTCTACGGCTTCTGCGATCTGAGCCATGTGGCTTAGCCCGAGTATGTGGTTTGATGTACTAACCGCAGTTACCTGTGTTCCATCCCAGCAAGATGAACCTGCCCACCACAGTGTGCTTCTCAACCCAGCTGCCCCCTCCAGCAATAGGAAGAGAAAAGACACTCAGCTAAGAGTCACCATTCATTTACTTTCGTGTATCGGGCTTACAAATGAGAAGCCTAGCACCACAGAGTATTTCTCAAAATGTTATTATCAGGGCTGGTGCTGTGGTGAGGCAGATAAACTCACCACCTGCAGCACCAGCATCCCATATGGGATTTCCGGCTATTCCACTTCCGATCCAGCTCCCTGCTAACGTGCCTGGGAAATCAGTGGAAAATGGCTCAAGTATTTGGGGCCCTGCGCCCACATGGGAGATCCGGAAGAAGCTCCTGGCTCCTGGCTCCAGATTGGCTCAGCTCCGTCCATTGTGGCCATCTGGGGAGTGAACCAGCAGGTGGAAGACTGGGTCTGTACTCATTGAACGAGGACTTTTGAAAAGGAAAGAGCTGCTCCTAACCCTGGATGCTCCCTTGTAGGTGGAGGGGCCACATTCACAGAACCCTGCCTGTACCCTCTGCCCCTCACTGACCTCACTGATGCACTGGGGAGGAGTGAGTCGGGTGTGCCTTGCCCAGCTGTGTGTTTTTTTTTTTTTTTTTTTGACAGGCAGAGTGGACAGTGAGAGAGAGACAGAGAGAAAGGTCTTCCTTTTGCCGTTGGTTCACCCTCCAATGGCCGCTGCGGCCGGCGCATCTCGCTGATCCGAAGCCAGGAGCCAGGTGCTTCTCCTGGTCTCCCATGAGGGTGCAGGGCCCAAGCACTTGGGCCATCCTCCACTGCCTACCCGGGCCATAGCAGAGAGCTGGCCTGGAAGAGGGGCAACCGGGATAGAATCCGGCGCCCCAACCGGGACTAGAACCCGGTGTGCCGGCGCCGCAAGGCAGAGGATTAGCCTGTTAAGCCACGGCGCCGGCCATGCTTTTCTTTCCTCTTAGGAATCACGTTCCCAGAAGACTAGGAATCCTCCCTGTGCCTGCACGGGCAGACTCTGTCCTCCTAGGAGAATGGAGCTGGAGGAAGGGCAGGAGGAGAAAGCGCACACGCACACACACACACACACACACCCGGCAGCTCTGCATCCCCGACTCCTCCTCCCCGGGCCCAGGGGGCTGTGACGGTGAGCGAGCCACCCAATCCCAGAGCTCAGTTGCAGGACGCTGTCATTGCCAGTGACTCACGGGGGCCATGGTACTGGCCCGGCCCTTTGTTTCTGGACTTTACAGGTTCAGAGATTCAGCTTCCAGAGAGGGAACATTCACACCAGAGGATGTGGTGGGGGAGGAATCATTGAACTATTAGTGAGGGCAGCTGCTGGGGCAGTGGGGACGCAGGCCAAGGGACTCGGCGTGGAGTGGAGCGGAGCGGAGCGGAGCAGAGTTGCGATCTCGCCAGGGGACTTGCTCAGCCTGGGCCGGAATGAACAGCAGGGACTGCTGACCACAACGGGGGCACAGAGAAATCTGGTGTTCACGGGATCCACTTTGCACCTCTTGGTACTGCCCAGGAGTCATGTTGGTGGTAAATGGACAAGTTCAGCCACCATGGTCTGACAAAGGGCTGGCGTCCAAGGGCTGGCGTCATCAGAGCTGAGAGTCCATGTCACACCAGCTGGCAGCAATCCACCTAGGCCAGCAGAGGTCTTTGCTGAGGGTGAGGGCGATGATGAATATCAGTTGTGGCCTCAAGACCAGCAACTGTGAGGAGCTGGTTAGAAGAGAGCTCCAAGGACCGAGGGACTTGTTCTCCATGTTCTGAGAGTGCTGCTGTCTGCCAGGCCCCAGCCTACAGCCCTCACTGGGAAATGCCCTTGACTGTTACTGCCCAAAGTCGTGCCTGCATTTCAGGAGCAGCCTGAACCCAGTGAGTGGCCCCCGTAGAAGTATAAAGAGCCAGCACGTTCTGTGGAGTCGCCTGAGGCCATTGATAAGTGCTAAGTTTGGACAATATGATGGGTGTTCCCCAAAGGCCTGATCCCCCAGAGTCTTCCAAGAATGGATTAAGTAGACTGTAATCCAATTACAGTGTGTGAACATGGGGCCTTGGGAAGTGATTGCATTGGATTAGATTGTTAGGGTGGAGCCTGTGATCACATCTGACGGCTTTGTAAGGAGAGGCGACAACACAGGTGAGCCTGAACTCCCAGACTGGCCGCTTCCCCACTCACCGTGTGATCATGCACACTCTTGCCCATTGCCAACCTCCGCCCTCATCAGAGGCCACGCTAATGGGCCAAAGGGTGAACCTCTGAAACTGTCAGTCAAAATAAACCTTCCTTCTTCTCAAGTACAGCTGACTAATAAAGAAGACTGTACCACTGCCGACTTTCTCCCTCTGCCAACTCGGCTTCCGTCGCTTCCTGTAGGTGTAGATGCACGAGAACGCCCCAGTAACTCTGCAGGCTCTCTCCGTCTCAGGTTCTGCTCCCCATCACACTGCCACAGAACCCCACCTTGCTCTCACACTATGGCAACATCCTCCAACCTGGCTCTTATCTGTAACGGAGACTCTATTTGCCTACATCTTCCTTATTCTCTGCCTTATCGCTGACTCAATCTGGACAGGGAGTAAGGGCACAATCTATTGCCCTGCTTCAAAATCCCCATGGCCATTATCATTAGGAAATCTGAGACAGGCAGCTGCATACAGGCACCATTTAGAGCGCAGGACCCCAGCCAAGAATCTGGGGTCCAGGGAAGCCAGAGGCGGACTCCACCATAGCGGGGCTGGGGTGGGGGGATCATTTCTGGTTTTTTCCTTCACAAACAGCCTCAATGCAGAGCCCCTTCAGCCAAGGACCAGACCAAGAATCACTTGACAGTGATGAGAGCCAAGGTTCCAAACACACCTGATAACCTCATCACCCCAGTCCGTCCTTAGCAGTGGGGTCTGGTGAAAGAACGTGGGCCCTGGGAGAACACCGGCCAGTGTTTGATTCCCAGTGTCCCTGTCACCATCTGCGTGACCCCCAGCAACCCACTTAATGTTGCTGAGCTCCCTTTCTTCATCTGTAAAATAGAACACGAAGAACCTTGCGGAGTCGGTGGGAGGATTAAATAAGATAATGTATGTAAAGCCCCTAGCACAGAGCCTGGCTTTCAACAACTCGTAGGCATTAGCATTTTTCACATAAAAAGGCTTTAAGCTTCTCAATGTGATGAGTTGTGACTGGTCTCTCCTGGACGAATCACTTACCTCCCACTGTGCCATTTATAAATAGGGACACTATTTACGCTTGGACAGAACAAGTGGGTTTTTGGGCAGCTATATAGGGCAAGGAATCATCTAATGAGCATGCCTTATTTTTAGCCACCACTTTTGCATTTTAGACGCTGCTATTTTGATACAGGTCAGCCCTTCTGGTACAGAGTCATTCATAGGTGCTCACCGGCAAGGGGCGAGTTATGTAACTCCTCTCGGCCTCCAAGTTCGGAGAGCGATCAGCGTAGCCTAAGGCGGTGTGAGAGTGGGGGTGCAGAAGGCCAGGCCTGGGACTTGGTAGAGATGGTGGTCAGGCGCGATCCCCGCTGGGACAGTGCCACCTTAGAAATGAGGTCTCTTCTAACCAGCTGCAACTGTTGAGTCACTGGCCACTTCCCCAGAGTTCACTGCAGGATAGCAATGTCAGTAGTTTAGGGAGCTGCTTTAACCCAAGAGGAGGAAATGCGAGAAGAAAACAGTAAAGGGACTGGGCAAATCAAGGATCAAGGCTTCCATCGGGGAAACCCACACCCCTGCCCCATCATTCAGGGTTCTCTTGCCGGGAGCATCGCTGGCTGCAGGGTCTCCGCCTGACCCTGTGTGTCCCCACACTTCTGGTCCCCAGCTCTGGGTAAAGTAGGAAATGGGCCTGGCCAAGGGCTGGAGCAAGACAAGGAAGTGAGCAGCCCTAGGCGCCCACATCTGCCGCCTCCCCTGATCCTGCTGTGTGGGGAGTCTGCAGCCTGGTGTGTCTGAGCACAGCCCCACGCAGGGAGTGGCCGTGCCGGCTGCTCTGGCCTATTCACCTCCTGAACATGCTGCCACACCCGAACAAATCCCGGAAGCAGAGGAATCTTCATTCTGTGTCCCCTCACTTCCTTTCCCATCCTTTTACTACCTTTCCACCTTGCACCACAGAAGCTGCTTTGAGAAAACAGGTCCTGGCCGTGCCAGCATCAGCAGAGGATGGGGCAGGGGACAGGTGCTCCAGAGGGCTCTGTGGACCTTGTCCCTCCTCAGTCACAGCCAGGCCACAGCACACAGATGATCCTGCCACCACCTACCCAGCAGCTGTTTCCCTTCCAATCACACCAGCCTATGCATCAGAGGGCGCCCTTGGCAAAGCCAGCATTGACAACAACAGTGACACCGCTGAGCACGGGGAAGCTAGGAGCTTCACCTACACTAAGTTAACCCTCACAACACCCCTACGAAACTTGGTTTTCAGGTTTCCTGTTTTGCAGATAAAGACACCAAGACTTGGAGAGGCCAAGCCACTTGCCGAAGTCACATAGCTCCTCAGTGACAGAGTCAAGACTGAACCTCAGTTCTGGCTGACCACAGGCCTGGACGCTCATAACCGCCCTTATCTTTGGTAGCTACAGATGCCGACAAGGTACATGTTTCAGCTCAGGTGCCCCATCCCCAAAAAAGCACCCTTCACTCCTGCCCCTTCGCCCCGCCCCCGTTTTGGAGGCCCACCTCTCCCCCAACCCTCCCAGGCCCAGCCTGGGTCACAGCTCCAGCGCTCCCTGTGTGGGGGTGTTTCCCCCAGAGGAGCCGAGTTCTCATATGGCTCTCGAAAGCAGGGCCAATGTTGCATTTGTTTTTATGTCCTGTCCCCTGGATGGGATCTGGCACACACAGGTGCTGAAGGTCAAGGCTTCTAGGATTTCCCAGGGGCTGAGGCCACCACGCATGGCCTGAGTGATGCATACTGGAAGCAGTGGGTGGCAGCTGAAATGGAACCTTCCCTCAGCTCCCCTGAACCCACAGCCTCCACAGACAGCTCATTCTTCTTTTTATTTTTAACTTATCTTGAATTCTAATTTCCATAAACTTCTACATTTTTATTTATTTATTTCTATTTTATTTATTGAAAAGGCACAAAGAAACACAGAGAGACGGAGATAGATGGATCTCCCATTCACCGGCTCACTCCCCAGATGCCCACAACAGCTGGAGATGGGCCGGGCCAGGCCAAGAAACCCTAACTCAGTCCAGGTCTCCCACAAGGGTGAAAGGCACCAAGCACTCCAGCCATCACCTGCTCTCCCAGGGGGCACATTACGAGAGAGTTGAAAGTGGAGTCGAACCTAGGCACTGTGATATGGTACGGGGCATCCCTTATAGCATTTTTTTTTTTTTTTGACAGAGTGGACAGTGAGAGAGAGACAGAGAGAAAGGTCTTCCTTTTCCATTGGTTCACCCTCCAATGGCTGCTGCGGTCTGTGCGCTGTGGCCGGCGCACAGCACTGATCCAAAGCCAGGAGCCAGGTGCCTCTCCTGGTCTCCCATGCAGGTGCAGGCCCAAGCACCTGGGCCATCCTTCATTGCACTCCCAGGCCACAGCAGAGAGCTGGCCTGGAAGAGGGTCAACGGGACAAAATCCGGCGCCCTGACCGGGACTAGAACCCAGGGTGCCAGCGCCGCAGGTGGAGGATTAGCCTAGTGAGCCATGGCGCTGGCCCCTTATAGCATCTTAACCACTGCACCTGATTCCTGCTCTGGTTGCACCTTCTGCTAACGCCCACAGAGACACCCATGGAATAACCCGGCCACTATGAATTGGGCATTAATGGTTTAACAGCTGGAATCACATTGTATAGGCCCAAATGCCTCCAGTCCAGCCTGTTTTAGGCAATCCAGGTAAGATTTATCAATAAAGTTACACCTGGGGTGCCTAGTTGTTCGGTTTGTTTTGTTTATATATTTTGTGTTTTTTTTTTTCCACAAATTGCAGAATAAATTCCTGAACATGGCAAACTCATCCTCCCTGTCCTGCCTGGGAACTTCAAGTCTCAGCTCAGACCCCCTTCAATTACCTGCATGAAAAATAGCATTTGTAGGAGCAAACTCTTGTCCCCAGTGCAGTCTTAAGTTATGCAAAACCAGAGTAGTGATATTTTAAATAAAATCCCAGAATTGCCTTTCTTTGCCACCATGTCCTTTCCTTTAAAAATGCAAATCAAAATCACCTCTGGAGAGGACATCTGGCACAGTGGTTAAGATGCTACTTCTTGGCTGGCGCCGTGGCTTAACAGGCTAATCCTCCGCCTGCAGCGCCGGCACACCGAGTTCTAGTCCCAGTCGGGGCGCCGGATTCTATCCCGGTTGCTCCTCCTCCAGGCCAGCTCTCTGCTATGGCCCAGGAAGGCAGTGGAGGATAGCCCAAGTGCTTGGGCCCTGCACCCGCATGGGAGACCAGGAGAAGCACCTGGCTCCTGCCTTCAGATCGGCCGTAGTGGCCATTGGAGGGTGAACCAATGGCAAAAAGGAAGACCTTTCTCTCTGTCTCTCTCTCTATCCACTTTGCCTGTCAAAAAAAAAAAAAAAAGATGCCACTTCCCATTCCCCGTGTCCCATGTTGGAGTGCCTGGGTTCAAGTCCCAGATCTGCTTCCAACTCTAGCTTCTTGCTAATGCACACCCTGGGAGGCAGCTGGTGATGGCGGAAGTGCTTGGGTCCCTGCCACCCACATGGGAGACCTGGATGGAGTTTCTGGTTCCCAGCCACAGTATGGCCCAGCTCCTGCTGCTGTGGGCACTGGGGAGTAAGCCAGCAGATGGAAGACCACCCCCCCCCTGCCTTTCAAATCACCCCCAGCAGAGGCTATTTTTAGGAATTTCAATAGTTTCTAATGAAATGAGCTGGATGTAAGCGCTATTGGTAATTAATTTAATTACCCATGCCAAGTAGGACTTGAGGGCACCTTCTGGACACTGAGATAAAACTCGAGATCTCAGGGGCCCAGTGAGCCCAGGCCCACAGAGCAGCTCAGAACGTAGGAGCTGCAGCCAGATCTGCCCATGCCATGGCACGTCTCTGAGCCACTTCCCCACACGCAAACGCAGGGAGTGCACTGGCACCCCACCCACAGGATTACAAGGAGGTTTAGTAAAGTAATCCAGGTGCCACACTGAGCACTGAGCCAGGCGTAGAGAAGTACTTCGGTAGAATTAAAACCATTCTGTTGTTTAAACATCGTTCCTGGATGCGACGGACTTGACGGTTTCCCCAGGAGAGTGAGCCTCTACAAAGCAAGCCTGTCAGTGGAAAGTCCGCCTGGGGAACTGTCATGAGCGGCTGGTGAGTCTGACAAAGGCCAGAGACTGGTGAACAAGCTCACGTGTGTGAGGACGGAGGACGACAGGGCCGGTCTGTGGCTCCGACCGTTTCCCCCGGCACCAGTTTCCCTCTCTGTAATAACCGGGCCTAAGAGCTGACTCCTACGTGACCCCAACATCTTTCCTGCATCCACGCTCTGGGCTTTACACCTCACCCAGCTCCCCTGCTTTCCATCCCCCACAGCGCCCTGCAGACTTGGTGCCTGGCACAGGGGTCCTGCCTGTGCCCGGGACTGTCTTCTGGTCAACCAGCCCACGTGGTCTTGGCTGAACTTGATCTCAGCCCAACATCTCTCTCAGCCTGGCCACCCTCACTGAGGTCCTGGCATAGGGGCCACATTGAAAGCAGCACACCTGAGCCTGGACCAAGGTGAGCAACAGAACCAAGGTGGCGAGCACCCGGCCAGGGCCTCTTGGTCCCTGGTTGGCACAGGACCAGCTCAGTTTTAGCACTGGACGTCCTGGGCAAGCTGGGCTGATCGGCTTTCCGAGGCGAATCCTGGAGGTCTTCTCAGAGGCGGTGCTGGTCATGTCAGGGACAGGGAGTAGCCAACAGTGTTTATCTCCAAGCTTTGACTGTGTTGCAGTAGCTGTTTGGATTTCCTCAAACACCCTCAGAGCACTCAGCACTAGTGACCAGCCTCGGTGCACCTGAGAATCGTTCGATTCATCTTTCCGTTTCCTCCAGATTTGCTAACACCAGCCCCTTCCACCCATGCTGTGGTGCCGCTGACCGCTTGTCAGACCCCTGGAACTCCTCCATGATGGCCCCGGCCTTTCTGTATAAAACTGAGAAGGACCGAAGGCTCCAGGGCCCCTCTTCTGTAGGGAAAGCTCACCCTCAGAATCCAGCAGGGAGCTAGCTGTGCTGCAGGGTCAAAGCCCACGTGACTCTAATGTGGCTGAACTTGAGTGTTCATCACAGACCTCCGCGCTAGCTCCAGGCTTTCCCAGGAGAAAGGGAAAGTGAGCCGTGTGCAGAGCAGCACCTGGTTTGGGGTGAAGCGAGGCAGAGAGGTGGGGCCTTGTCCAGGGCACCGCGCCTATGCACTCACCACACCTCACCCTCCTGCTCACTCGCTCCAAATGCCTACAACACCTAGGGTGGCATCAGGCTGAAGCCAGGAGCCTGGAACTCAATCCTGGTCTCCCAGAGGAACCCAAGTACTTGAACCTTCACCTGCTGTCTCCCAGGGTGCACATTATTTGGAAGCTAGAATCAAGAGCAAAACTGGGACTCGAATCCGGGCACTTATGGGCTGCAGGCCTCCCAGGCAGCATCTTAACAGCCATGCCAAATGGCTCTGACCACACAGTCCCTGCAGTGAGGACAGCAGTTTGGTCTGTTTGTTATCAGAGCCCTGCTCAGAGACACCTCCCCCAGGAAGCCTCCCTAGGTCTCCCAGCCTCCTCATCCATCCCTTCTAAAACTTCTTGGAGCTCCCAGAGCTTGTATCACAGAATTTTCTCTTAATGACTGGCTTGTTTTGTTCCTGCAATGTTTCACATTCATTCTCTTTTCCTGATGGTATTTCATGATCTTTTAGGCACAAAACACTCATCTCACTTATTACACTTTTAAAAATCTCCAAGCCTCTGAGAGGGTGGCAGGGGGCTCAAAAGCCCTCAGGAAGTCTCAGAGGCTGGTGAGTGAACTCTGAACACACCAGCGCCCAACACAACACCTGGCGCACCACAGCGCAACACGCTTTTATTCCATGAATGAATGAATGAACACTCCTCCGTCTCCCCCTTACCCACATTCTGCTAATTCACCAGGCTGCTTTTCTGAGAAATGGAATAAAAATATAAAATGATGGGATGAGACAAAAATATAACAGGTGGGATGGAGCGCAGGGTATTCATAGGATTTCTCCACTTTTTACGGGGGTGGGGGGAGGGAATCCTTATTCTCTCACTTCCTGGCAGGGGAGCTGAGGGTATTTGAAGCCTGCACCCACCGCAGACCCAGCCTCGAGGATTTTCACTCGTGTCACTTCACAAAAAACCCCTGCTGCTAGCTATAAGGCAAGCCACGGGGTGGTAACATTTTATATGAGGAAAATGGCTGATACTCAGAAAGTCTTTCCTAGTCCTTTGAAGGCTCTTAGCTGCTATCTGCTCACTGCATAGGTAGATCTCTACTCACCACGGTGGTAATGAAAGCAACACTTAACAAAGCCATTGCTTACTCGTGCAGATATGCAAATCAATTTTCTTGCCATGCTTACTTTTTCCACCTAGCTCAGTCTGGTGCACCCACAGCCTGGAATGAGCAGCTGCTTTGCTGGGACATCTGTCTGCCTGATCATATGTGAAAACCTGGTTGGCAGAGACCAGGGGGATTCTGCTTAAAGAAAAATGAATGGCATAGAAACTCCAGCCATGTAACCTTGGACACAGCACTTACCCTCTGTTTCTGCATCTGTAAGACAGGCATGTGAGTTTGGAATTCAAGGTAACTGTGCAATACATTTAACAAATTGCCTAGATCAACAAATCAAAAAATCTCATGGCAAAAATAATTGCACAGGCCAGCACTGTGGCTCACTAGGCTAATCCTCCACCTTGTGGCGCCGGCACACCGGGTTCTAGTCCCGGTCGGGGCGCCGGATTCTGTCCCGGTTGCCCCTCTTCCAGGCCAGCTCTCTGCTGTGGCCCAGGAGTGCAGTGGAGGATGGCCCAAGTCCTGGGGCCCTGCACCTGCATGGGAGACCAGGAGAAGCACCTGGCTCCTGGCTTCGGATCAGCACGGTGCACCGGCTGCAACGCGCCGGCCGCAGCGGCCATTGAGGGGTGAACCAACGGCAAAAGGAAGACCTTTCTCTCTCTCTCACTGTCCACTCTGCCTGTCAAAAAAAAAAAAAAAATTGCACAGGGGCAAGAGTTGTGGCATAGTGCGTAAAGCCACTGCCTGCAACGCCAGCATCCCATATGGGCTCTGGTTGGAATCCCAGCTGCTCCACTTCTGATCCAGCTCCCCGTTAACATGCTTGGGGAAGCAGCAGAGGATGGTCCAAGGGCTTGAGTCCTTGCACCCGTGTGAGAGACCCAGAAGAAGCTCTTGACTTCAATCTGGCCTAGCCCTGGCTATTGCAGCCATTTGGGGAATAAACCAGTAGATGGAAGACCTCTTTCTCTGTCTCTGTCTCTGTCTCTCTCTCTCCCTTTCTCTAACTCTGCCTTTCAAATAAACAAAAGAAATAAAAAAGAAAAAAGCATACAGTATGTTATTGCATTAATACATTGTTTTTTAATTTTTTTTTATTTGACAGATAGAGTTAGACAGTGAGAGAGAAAGACAGAGAGAAAGGTCTTCCTTCCATTGATTCACCCCCCAAATGGCCGCTACGGGCAGATCTGCACCAATCCAAAGCCAGGAGCCAGGCACTTCCCCCTGGTCTCCCATACGGGTGCAGGGGCCCAAGCACTTGGGCCATCCTCCACTGCCCTCCAGCAGAGAGCTGGACTGGAAGAGGAGCAACCGGGACAGAATCCGGCCCCCATATGGGATGCTGGCGCCACAGGCAGAAGATTAACCAAGTGAGCCATGGCACCAGCCCCAGTAATAATACATTGTTATTGTTGCTGATGCTGAACTGGAAATATGTGAAGTTGGAAGCTATGGCTGTGTTAGGCCATGAGCCCCAGAACAGGAGAAAAACAGGAATCCCAAGGTTCTATCTTCCCAGGCCTGGCTCCACCAGCTTTCTGCTCTCAGATGTTCATGAAATTGATCCTGGTACTCAGAAGTGCCCATGGTGGGCAGCCTCCACGCTGACTCCCGGTGACCCCCTTCGCCTAGACCCATGCCCAGGCATGCTCTCATTCACCTTTGAGGCTAGGGCCCAACACATTGTGATTTCTCTCCAGTCTCTCTAGCGGGAGCCATGTATCACAATGTAAAAAGAGGCCAACATTTTGCAAATCTTAAGCCTCATGCAAACATCCATGTGAGGGGGTCATCTCAGAAGGAAATTCTCCGACCCGGTCAAGCCTTTGGATGGCTGCAGCCCCAGCCAACGTTGGAACTGCAACCTCAAAAGAGATCCTGAGCCAGAACCACCCAGCCAAGCGGCTCCCAGGTTCCTGGTCTGTGGGTACTGTGTTTGCTGCTTCGTACATCTAAGTGCTGGGGTAATTTACTACACAGCAATAGAGAACTCATCCACGTCCTTGGGTTTAACCTTCGTTGGATGCACTCTTTACCTCATAGTTCATGATCTCAGGTCAAGATGCTTACTCTAAAAACATCAGCTTAAGAATAAAACTACAGGTACTGGAGTTGTGGCACAGTGGGTCTGTAACACCAGCATCTCTCATGGGCACCGATTTGTGTCCTGGCTGCTCCACTTCCAATCCAGCTCCCTGCTAATGTGCCTGGGAAAAAGCAGCAGAAGATGGCTCAAGTGTTTGGGCCCCTGACACCAGTGTGGGAGACCCAGATGAACCTCCTTGCTTCAGTCTGGCCCAGCACTGGTCATTGCAGCCATTTGGGGGAGTGAATCAGCAGATGGAAGATCTCTCTGTGTCTCTTTCTCTCTCTGTATCTCTGACCGAATAAATAAATAAATCTTAAGAAAAAGAAATAGAACTACAATTGCTCAAGATTTTAATATTCTTTTGGTGAGAGTTCAGAAACTGACCTCAGTTTTAAGGTATACTGCTTTTCTGCCAACCACCTATCTTCCATCATCCCTCCATAATGTACCCTAAGACTTGGGTTTTAAGATAGAAGATACATATATAAATAATACAAAGTATAAGGATAAAGAAAAAGTATCCTCTTTCTCTCTAGTACTCCATCTAGGGAGGTTTTTTCAAAAAATTGCTTTCTGATCAACTGATTTGGGATAAAAGTTGGACCTCTAGGGCATTACTTATTGAGTATGAGACCAGAAGGTATGAGTGTGTGTATTGGGTGGGGGGCGGGAGATGTTGAAAATCACATTTATTTGTGGATCTAAAGAAGTGAAAGAAAGGGAAGGAAAAGGGGTAAGGTTCAAGGCTCCCTGAAATGACTTTTTGGTTTGCTCCTGCCCTCTCAAGCATCTTGCATTAAGATTACTAGGGCTGGTGTCGTGGCAAAGTGAGTTAAGCCTCGACCTGCAATGCTGGAATCCCACATGGGCACTGCTTTGAGTCCTGGATGCTCCACTTCTGATCCAGCTCCCTGATAATGCACTTAGGAAAGCAGTGAAAGATGGCCCAAGTGCTTAGGCCCCTGTACCTACATGGGAGACCCAGATGGAGTTCCAGGCTCTTGGCTACAGCCATTTGGGGAGTAAACTAGCAGTGGAAGATCTCAATCTCAATCTCTCTCTCTGTCTCTCTTCCCCCTCCCCCAACTCTGAATTTCAAATAATTAAGTAAATTTAAAAAAAAAAAAAAAAGTAAAGCTAGGGCTGGTGCCGCGGCTCACTAGGCTAATCCTCCGCCTTGCAGCGCCAGCACACCAGGTTCTAGTCCCGGTTGGGGCACCGGATTCTGTCCCAGTTGCGCCTCTTCCAGGCCAGCTCTCTGCTGTGGCCAGGGAGTGCAGTGGAGGATGGCCCAAGTCCTTGGGTCCTGCACCCCATGGGAGACCAGGATAAGTACCTGGCTCCTGCCATCGGATCAGCGCGTTGTGCCAGCTGCAGCGCGCCAACCGTGGCGGCCATTGGAGGGTGAACCAACGGCAAAAGGAAGACCTTTCTCTCTGTCTCTCTCTCTCACTGTCCACTCTGCCTGTCCAAAAAAAAAAAAAAAAAAAAAAAAAAAAAAAAAAAAAGTAAAGCTATTAAATTCATACAGTTGTTGGGGCACATGAATTGGAGAGGCAGAAAGCAGTAAAAGGCAACCTTCCTTTTGTCCATAGTGATGCTTAAGAACAAGGATGTCCAGGCAGCACCAGAGCACAGAGAGAGGAGGAGGAGGAGGAGAAGCAAACCTCAGGCTCACAGGGAAAACATCAGAAATACTTTGGAGTTCTACAGAACTACAATACTGGGGGTCTTGGAGATTCAGATGAATCCCTGATGGCTACTTAAGGTCCAGTGAGCATCTTGAATGGATCGATGGAGACAAAGGAAGAGAAACACATGGGCTTGAGATTCTTGAAGGCTGAGACAGCCTCTTCTTAATCATCTTTGTATATTCAGTGTTGTATACATAGTAGAGATTTTATGAACTTTTATGGAAATAAAAATAAATGAAAAATGAGTGAAAATTAATATTTTAATAAATAGATGGATTAACTTGCAAGTACTGATCTTCCAATGTATGCCATCTCTCTACACTTTCACTATTGTGGTCATCCCAGAACTCCCTGGTTTATTCCATAAGCTTACACATATTTCCTGGGAAATATTCCACCAGCTTAAGTATCCTGGTCATAAAGCAATGCTTTACTGCCTACAGTAGACATAATCTTTCCTTCTGGTCTGCTAGACAAACCTTTATCCATCTGGGGATGGTGGGGTTGGGGAGAGAAGAGACGGCAGAAAAGATCTAATTAGCTCATTCATCAGCACATCTCCAGCCCGAGCACAGCAGGGGCTACTACAAACGAGCCTACAGGTGTGCTTAGTGCATTTTGATTGCACGGGTACCCAGGAGTCTGGAACGGAACACACCACTCTTCTCTGCATCTGAACTGCTCTTGTCATTGGCGAGATGCGAGAGTTCTCACACCCCCACCCCCACCCCAAGACTCGGCCATCTCCACACACACACCAGCTGCGTCGGTCTGCACTGGAGCAATGTGGGGCTGCCGACCGCTGGGGATTAACTCAGTCTGACTGTCTTCTTTCCTGATCACACGGGTAATCTCAATAAAAAGGATCTCATTCCAAAGCCAGTTGTCAGCTCCAGCACAGTCCTGGTAATTATAACCCCATGAGACCTGAAAACCCTCCCTATGTTCTATGTCATAGTTCCGAGTTTATCTACATTTATGACTTATTTGCAGGGTTAATGAAACCTATCATAATACTTTTCAACATCATTTGAAGTGAAATTAACTGGCAAGAAGACCTAAATGGATTATGGGGAAACTTCTATAACCTTAAAGTAGGCAGCTGGTTTCTGGGTCCTTTTCCCACTCTGCCACTCCTGCTCTGTTCGCTCCTATTAGCCAGCTACTCCCTTTTCATTTCCATTTGGGGACTGAGAAGGGCAGGAAACTAGAGGGGCCAGATCACTGTACAATGTGTGTGTGTGTGTGTGCGCGCACTCGTGCAAGAGGATCCAAGAGGAATGGTATCCACCATCTTTCTAATCTATTCTTACCCCACCCAACACCCTGCTGCTAGTGGGGTTCTAGAAATCAATCCTTGAATCTGAAAATTAAACAAAAAGAGCAACAGGGTTAGAATTTGGTCGCTCTCCTCTCCTCCCCTAGACAGTGACTTACAAAGGCACGGCTCTCTCTCCTCACACTCCTCCATTACCTCCTGGACGTCTTATCTCAACAGCCATTCAAAGTCAACCTACGTGGCGAGGACTGCCACAGGCTCACCCAAACCCACCTACACGACACTTCGCAATCTCTGTGTGGGTATCCCCTGATCCTTTCTACTCCTTTCCTACCTGTTGACTGAAGAGAGAGCTTTGTGGGACTTGAGGAGGAGGAGCTACAAGACAGAAGGAGCCTGGGTCTCAGAACAAGCTCAGGGGCAGCTCCCTAACTGGGAACGCCTGCGCTGAGTCCACTGATCACCTGACATGGACCAGAACTTCTACTGTGTTCACAGACTATCTGCTACCATGTTTGGCCTACCTGGGATGGAGGTCAGACCAACCTCTGACCCAGACTTGGGCTTGGATATTGAGGCTGCTGATGCCACAAATGAACCAAGAAGAAATGAAGAGATTCATTACTCACAGAGCAGGGCTTCAGGGAGAGCAGGACTGGCTCCTGAGCAGGCAGGGGCAACTGGCCTGGCTTACTGTCTTAGGAGTTGCGGTGAGGGTGAGGGTTCCCACCTCAGGACAGGTTTTAAAGATCGAGTTGATGCCAAGGGAGGGAGCGTGCAGCCCTTCCTACCGGCTTCCCCAGGAGCGGGGCCGGTGGGGAAGGAGATCGAGGGGACTTGAGCGACGTCCGAGGTCAAGCATCAGAAGTGGAGTCTGGCTCTTCGTCACACCACTCTTAGAATGCCCTTCACCCACTCAGCATCCAGACTGAATATTACCTATCACTCCCCCACTCCACCCAAAAAATTACCCTTTCTTAAGCCCTGCCTATTCATAAAAGCTAGAAATATACAATTTTCACCAAGTCCTGTCACTTACTTATTCCCATCGTATTTCTCAAAAACTTCTTCCTGTCCCCTCCCCCCTGGGGTCAGAAAATCATCAGAAGCCCCCTCCCTGCATATTTCCTTCCTACTTTGTCATCTGGGACAATACATGGAATCTTTATTTCCATGTCCTCATTTGTAAGATGGGAATCCTAATAATCCCAACCCTACACACCTGCTGCGAGGTAAATGAGATGGAATTTTTATAGCGATTAGAACCACACTTGCAGGGTTGGCAATCTCTCTCACCTGGGTTTCTGCAACACAGCTAATCAGCTCCAACCACTGCTGTTTTCGCCCTGAAGCCAGACTGGACTTTCTAAAGCCTCCAATGACCATGCTTCTCCTTTTAATGCTGCGATCAAACTGGGACATCCGGCCCCTCCCTCTCTGATTCTGACCTCTTCACTTTGCTCCCCCAAAAGGGCAGAGTTGAATCAGGTTAGCCAAAGACATGGTCAAGGCCAAAGAAACCATTAAGAAACATCCAAGGACAACTGGTAACATATGTCAGTTAACAAGAAAAAAATAATGAATAGTGTTCCTGCTGGCGCTGCGGCACCATGGGTGAAGCCACTGCCTGCAGCGCCGGCATCCCATATGGGCGCTGGTTCAAGTCCTGGCTGCTCCACGTCCGATCCAGCTTCCTGCTAATGTACCTGGAAAAGCAGGGGAAGATGGCCCAAATGCTTGGGCCTCTGCACCCACGTGGGAGACCTGGATGAAGCTCCTGGCTTCTCATCAGCCCAGCCCCAGCAGTTGCAACCATTTGGGGAGCAAACCAGCAGATGGAAGATCTCTCTGTCTCTTTCTCTCTCTGCCTTTCAACTAAATAATTCAAAACAAATAAAATAGCAGTCCTGAATCCAATGATAATATTTCTGATAGAAGAAAATCTAAATAAAATAAAACTGACGGTCTCTAAAGCAGCTCATCATAAACCATGTGACAGATGAATGTATTGCAGAACGACCTCACGCTGCAACTGCAGAATTTGACACAGAGGAAAAAACAGAATCAGCAAAGCACTGGTCACCAAGTCAACGTTCCATCGGCTGAAACATCCCAAGAAAAAACTCTCTGATGACTACCATTGATGGGGGACTTTTGTGGTACAAATTTTGACTTGGAAAATTTGAACTTGGCAAAATCAGTGGTTCCACCGGAAACGCACAGTGGCAGAGGCTGTGATCTTAACTGACCACTGCATTTCATGTTTGTCATAAAATGTTATCACTAATCTCAGGGAGAATATTTTGGGAAAGTGGACATGGAAACATTTGGAAATGCTTCAGGGATGTTATTTTGAAAATTATCCAGGGAATTAAAATGGTCTAATAGAGGTCACTCTAGAAATATCTTTCTCAGTGAAAAGTTAACCAAATTGATAAAGTTCTCGTTTTAAGTCTCTATATTTTTAGACACAAAGTAAAAAATTAAACTAGGGGTTCCAAACTGCTGTGTTGGAACGTCCCGTGCGTCCTCACGGAGGCCGGGACACTCCACCAAGCCAAGCACAGAGTCCTAAAGGGGAGAAGCCCAGCTGGGCCGCACGTTCTCCCCTTCTGTCCTCACGGCTGATTTTTCCAGCCCTTCCATGCAACAGACTCATATCCAGCTTTGCTGGAAACACGCTCTTGAAGCAGAGGTAAAAGTCTTGTGTGATCATGATAACAACCCCCACACCTGTCCCGGATTTCCATATTACACCTGCTTTCATAGAAATAATCTTATTTAAGATTACACGTTAGTGTGCCTGTCTCACAGCTGGGAAAACAGAGACTGAGCAAGGTGAAGAAATGGGGTCAGCTTCGCACAGCAACAAGAGGGGGAGTAGAATTCCCATTGTCACTCCAAGGCCGATGATGCCAGAGCTCCCCCGTGGCCTGGTTAACATCACAGCCGCATGGGGAAACTGAGCCCCACGAATGCAGCTGGTCACGAAGCCCTGAGTGCTCACACAGCCTTGACCCTGGAGTCCACTCCAGACCTCTCAGAACACCCACACTCCATCCCCCGACGCCCACCCAGGCCTCTGGTCTCTCTGGGGAGTGGGTGGGTGGAGAAGCATATGGTGTCTCCACTGAGCCCAGGCCAGGTACAGCCACCAGCTCAAGGTTGCCTGCTCTCCTCCATCCCTCAGGACCAGGCCTAGCAACTCCCCAAAAAGCTGGACACGAGCAGAGGGAAAACCTTGTAAGCGCCGCTTTGTGCTACTGGAACTAAAATACCTGATCGGAGCTTCCCGGGGACAGAGAGGCTGATTTCAGCTTTTGGTGGAGAATACAGGATCTGGCGGCCCTGGAGCTTGGTATGTGGTGCAGGCTGGTCACGCGTGGCAGGTGTGGCGGCAGCGATCACGTGGTGAGCCAGGAAGGGAGAGAGAGAACCTAGGCTGAACCTGAACTAAAACAGTCAAACCTCTCTCCCTCTCCCTCCCTCCCTCCTTCCCTCTCCTCTTCCCCCTCTCCTTCTTCCTCCCCCCTTGCCCTGAGGTCACACCTCCAACCACACAAAGACCTCCCATGGGCCACCTCCCAAACACCACCCTTAACCAATCAACCATTAAGAGGCAGCATGAGCTTTGGGGAGACAAACCCTGCTCAGCCCTCAGCAGGTGATGGGGGTTGAAGTCATTCTCCCCGTGCACTGACCGGGCTTCTCCCTGCCCCTCCTACGGCCCTACTCAGAGACCTCCCTGGGGTTGTGGGCAGAGCAGCGGCCACTGAGGCCCTGTTTCTACCAGGAGCTCTGCACAAAAGCCGAGCCTGTGATGGACCTCAGGCCGCCTCTAAGCCTCCTGGCCAGCCGCGTGTGGGTCTCCTGTGTGTGACTCCCCACTGGAGGCTTCCCCAGCTAGCGGCCAGGCTCTCTCAAGCCAATAAACAGAGCCGAAGGCCTGGCTTTCTCTCTCTTTGTCAAGATTTCCTTCCCTGTCGTGCATGCAAAGATGGCAGAGTTTTCTGCCGGTCACTCTATGACCCTGGAGAGCAGTCGTCTTTGTGCCCTGGGTCTTAGAGCCCTCGGGTTTCTTGGTTCTTTGGAGAATGATTCCAGGGTGGTTCTTGTAGTGGTAACCAAGGAGCTTCCCACACCCTGGGCACGCCTTTGCCTGGCTCACTGCGGCCGGCTGCAAGAGGCCTCCATGCGGCCGAACCTCCCTCCCTTGGCCTCCCATGGCCCTCCCTGGTACACTGCCTCCTGCAGATGCTGAAACCTCTCCAAAATCCAATTCAGCATATGTTTAGTGGGGGCCTTAAAAGGACAAAGCCCAGCATTTGAGCTACTTCAATACCTGTCCCCAAAGGGCCTGTGGATTTGGCCCTTTCTGTTTGTTCCCTGCATGTGAATCACGTGGACTAGCGATCATCAGCACTGTTCTCTCACCTGGGCCAACCCCGGCCTCCCGGCACGTCTCCGGATACCTGGCTCCATACACAAAACCCATTCCGCTCCCCGGGTGCACACAACCCCTCAGTCAGCCATCGGCCCCGTGCCTCCCTCTGCTGCTTTCCCCAGGAAGTGCCCTGCAGCCTGTCGTCGGCGCTGCTGTGGTGGGGTGGGAAGCCTGTCATCACACCACACGACAGCCACCTTACCGATCACCTTTCCAGAGCCCGCGCCGGGACACAACTGCTCCAACACCATCTGAGGAGGAAGGGATGGGGGTGTGGGGTTGTGTTCCTCCAACTGCTGCCTCTGGGAGCCTGGAGGCTTTGAAAGCAGTCTTCTAGAAACTTCTCTGCCCACGTCTCTGGATGCCCTGCTCTGGGCAGGCTCAGATTTCTCAGTGGCCCTGTTGAAGCACGTGGCTGCAGGCTGAACAGTGCTCTCATGGTGAGCTGGTGACTGCGGGGGACACGCGGGACGTCCTCTGTGGCTTTGCTCCAGACTTGGTATGACGAGGCCTAACTCTGCACAGTTCTTGGTGGGCAGATCACACACGACCTAGAGGGGCTCAACCCCAGCCCTCGTGGCCCTCACCCCTCTGTCTTTTCTCGGACCCTTTTTAGTCCATGGGGAGCTCTTGCATTTCCCCCTCTCTTACTCCTCCCACTAAGTCGAGACTTCCGATTCCTTTTTTAAATCTCCCCGTGCTGTCCTCATTTAATCCTTTCCAGCTCTGTGGCCTTGTAGAGTTGATGGCTGCCTCCATAGGGAAGTTGTTGACAAGAAGTGAACAGGACAGGGCCAGGGGCTGAGCCAGGGCACCCGCTCAGGGCGACGTCCAGCTTCCAGACTGACACCGCCCACGACCCAGCACCCTTGAGCCACCCCACGCAGCTCCTGACCAAGGCAAATCACTCCATTGGCTGCCTGACTGGGTCTGCCTTGGGCTGAGCCTCTCTGAACTGTGAGGCTGGAAACCCATGCTGGGGTGTCCCGTAACCCGGACACAGGCAGCCTGTGTCCCAAAGGCATGGCCTCCGATTCTTCTTTCTACCTAGACGCGGGTGCTGCCAGAGCCGCTGCTGTGTCCTTGCAACCATTTGTCCCACAGCACCCCGTAACTCAGGTGGGTGCTTTTGTCCAATCACAAAGCATGACTTCAGGACAAAGCCATTGATTGGAAAGGCAGGGCCCTTAGGGTGCAGGGTCCCAGGCCACCCTCTGGGGATCTAGCTCACGTGCTGGGTGGGCACCTCCATCTCACTGGGCAGGGCTCTCTGGTCCTCGAAGGGTCTGGAAAATCACCCCATCCAGCTCGTTCTCCATTTAGCTGTGGCAAAATCAGAACGGCAGCCAAGACCCGCCCTGTGATGCCACGCACGGGCACATCTGCCCCTGAGCCCGTGGCGCTGCCCCTGCTGTTTTCATCACTGTGGCCAAGACAGACCTCCAGGCCCTGGGCCTGGCTGAGGTGCGTCACCGCAATTGAACGTGGAGCCTGGTAGCCGACGAGGACTCTCTTTCCCCTGCTCCCCCTGCTGTAGAATATCAGAGGCTGTGCCTGCCAGCAAGGTGACGATTTCCTTCTCGTCTGTCAAGTGTTTCTGAAAAGGCCAGCCTTTACTGCTCAGCCCCCGAATGTCACTGGGACAGAAACACCGCAGTGGTATTTAAGTCTCTCTCCTCCAGCTGCCAGGGCTGCTGTGTCTCTAAACCAGAAGGCATGTGTCTGCCCCGGAGGGGCCAGCAGGTGCAGGGAGGAGGCCGGCCCATCTGCAGGAGACGGTGCATGACAAGGAATAGTAGCTACCAGACCGGCTAGAGAGGAGGGGGTGCCTACCCTGGACAGCCCAGAGAGCTGAGCAGGGAAGGACAAAGCAGCAATGGCACAGGGCTTACCTTCTGTGCAGGCACAGTCCCGGGCCCTTCACAAGCGTGGGACTGCTTCCAAGGTAGGTAACGTGGCAGAGTGCAGCCTGGACTCACACGAGAGGCACAGACCCTGTCTATGAGGACATTAGGAGCCTCCTGGAAAGGGGCCTCTCCCAAAGGAAGAACGGAGGCCCCGCGCTAGTTCAAGGACAGTAGGGCTCGGGTGCAAGTATAAAGCGTTTTCACCTTGGAAGAAGACGCGTCACATAACCTCCCTCCAGGCCAAGCTGCCGAATCCTATGGTGCAGACCTCACAGGTGGCTTTCGTGAGTGCAGCACCCCTGGTGTCACCGTCGTGGGGTGAAGGCAGCAGCCCCTGGTGCCCAGGCCCTCAGACACAGCAGCCACAGTACACCCACGGCCGTGGCATCAGGGGTCGTGACGCTGCCCCTGGTGGCCCTGGCTTCCAGTGTGTTGTGGGTGTGCAGCGTGCACTGTAAATGCCTACCTAGCACTCAGGAAGGGTGGGTGGGAGGGACAGAGGGGAAGGGGCCTAATGTGCTGCACTGCCAGCTACTGCGGGGTAAATACTCCCACCTCGGCCACTGTCAAGCCACTCGGGGACCCCTCTGAACAGGAAGGGCCAGGAGCTCCCCGGGATGCTTGTCTAGCACCTCCACCATTGATGCCAGGGACAGAGCCCCAAGAGCACGGGTAATGGTAAAACGTAGTAAACTTGGAAGTGATGCGTTTTGACTATCACCCTTATTTTAATGACACTTATTTAAGTTTCTATAATTCCGTTTTTAGCCATGGCTGTGTTCAACAGCTGTTCGGCAAAATCCCTCACAACTGAACAACAGGCTGTCATGAGCCTGTACAAGCCAGCGCGCCACTAGCTGGGAGGGGAGAAAACGCAGCAGTGGTAGCCAAGAGGTCAAGTTCACGGCACAGGAAGCTGCTCCTGGGGCCTTGAGACCTACCCGAGAGGAATTCAGTGGGGGCAGAAATGAGCACAGCGTGGCCAGAGTCGAAGCCTGGAAGACATGACTTTGCTGCGGCTGTTTTAACCGTGTTTCCGCTTCTGGATCACAGGCAGCAGGTGGAACCCCACGCAAGGGGCCAGCGCGGGCAATTCCCCTCTAGAAACGCAGCTCCCACAAGGAAAGGCTACTCCCCACTCCACAAAGCTGTAAGCTACAGCCAGCTTTCCCTAGAAAAGCCCGGCTGCGCCCTGAGGAGTCGTTCCCCTGGTGGGCTCCTGCTCCCCTCTGCCTGGGAGGAGCTGAGTGCACACTCCATCCCCCACGGCGACTCCAGCCTTCCGCCCGAGCCCTGGGAACAGAGGCAGCCCTCAGATGTCCAGCTTAGACTACAACTCCAAGATCCGCAGAAGGTTCTGCCGCAGAGCTGTTTACCAGAGCATGGCTTGGAATGGAGCAGCCCAAGTCCACATAAAGAAAGGTTACGAGAAGGATCTGTGCGATGACACAGCAGGAAGGCAATTAATTGTTGTCAAATCACTCTGCTGGCTGCATTCATCTCTCATGCAGGAGGACAAAACTGTCATATCAGCGACAACTTTATTCACCAGCGGTGCAACCAACAAGCCTAAAAATAGTAAACAGAGGGGAGAGTTCCCGTCACCCACGACGCATGTCTGGGTCGGCCCAGCCCCAGAAGCTAAGGCTCAATGATGTCACCACGTGCTCCTGTGAGAGGCGCTTCATTCATTTCCAGCCACATAATCCTGCCTTCACTCTGTGAAGGGAGGGGAGCACAGGGCCACACTGAGGACCAAGACATCACATGACAGGTTCATGCTACAAGCTCTCTATACACAATTTATCGCAACAACACTCACAAAGAGGCGCTGTGACCCCCTTTCCAGAGATGAGACTGTGCAGTCTCAGAAGGTTAAGCAGCTTGCCTAAGACCCCACAGCCCTCTTCCTTCTGATGACAAAGTCATCCACGGCGTGCTGCCTTGGTGGGAAACCCGGTACGCCAGCAGAGCCACACTCCCGGGGCAGCGCCCTCTCCTGCTGCATCTCTGTCCCCTTTCTCACATCCTATTGCCCTCTCTCAACTCCATCACCCTTCAGGAATGCAAAAATGGTCAAGGCCCCAGAGCCCCCAAGCCTGGATCGCAATCCAGGCTCCTCGACTTGGCAGAAGGCGTGACCTTGGCTTCTGAGCTTGACTCTGGAGGCCTCACTACCTTCAACCTGAAGACAGGAAGGGCTCCGACCTTATCACATTGTTGTGGAGACCGCAGATGCCCGGCGCCTTGCAGAGCAGCCACCACGGTATCTGGCAGTAGCCGCCGGCACCACTGGCCAGGGAACACGGCACTGAAAAGAGGAGCCAGGTCCTGGCCCCACCTCCACTCGGGTAGTATAGATGGGAACAGGGCCTCGGGAGCCAGCTGGGTCCTGGGATCCTCACTGTCCTCCCCCACAGCCAGCCGGCTTCAGCGGCCCCTCTGAAGCAAGGGCCCCTGCCCTGAGTGTGGGTGCAGGGCAGAGCAGGGGTCACGAGGAAGACTCCACAAGCAGTGCTTACCATGTGCTAAGTTATCTGCAGAGACAGAGTCGTTTGAGTTTTTAAAATTTATTTAAAAGGCAGCGAGACAGAGACAGATGACAAACAGACCAACATTTCCCATTCTCTCTTATACTCCCCGAATGCCAGCCCACAGGGCCAGGCCAGCTTGAAGCCAGTCACCCAGAACCCAAGCTGGGTCTCCCGCGAGGGTGGCAGGGATCCAACTACTCCAGCCGGCCCCTGCTGCCTTCAAGGGTGCACACTGGCAGGAGGCTGGAACTGGGGCCGGAGCTGGGACTTGAACCACACACCTTGTGCCACACACCTGCCCCTCCCTTACTCTTCACAGCAAGCCCGTGTGGCCGGCTTATCTCCCCACCTAAGTGAAAAGGGAACTTACAGTGACTCCACAGGGCCCCTCCGCCCTCTCCAAGGGGATGGGAACCTACTCCCCACCAGCACCTTCAGGTACCGTCCGTCCCCTGAGCTGTGCTCAACGAGGGGCTCGCTCCACGGCTCCAGAACACTCCGCTGTGATGAGCAGAGCTCTGGGAAAGTCAAAGGACTCCCTGCAGCTTTACCGCCATCCTTCCTCTCTTTGGCCATCTCTGCGGGATAAGCAGTGAGGGCCAAGATGTCCGAGCCAGCGAATTGTGGGAGGAGAGGCAGCCCTGGCTTAACCGCAGCCACAGCGCACCCCTCTCGCTGTGGAACTCTGCAAGCTCTCTCCTCGCAGCTGCCTCCTCTATAAAACAGAATCCACTTCGTGGCTTTGTTGTGGGGCTCAGCAAAAAAGCGCGGAGAAGAATACCCGACACCCCTGTTGGTGACCAGCGTTACTGTTTGGCCGCCTCTGGGTAGCATGGAGCTCTTGTTCTGGGCTGGTCCTCCCTCACCTGCGCTGAGCCTCACCAGCGTCCTCATGGGAAGGTGAGGAGAATTCCCAACCTGCTCTGCAGGCGGCTCGTGAGCACGGGTGGGATCGCTCTCAAAGCTCGTTAACACGGCCCCTGGCGCCCAGCACCTGCTGCAGCGCCTGTGTCCGTGCCTCATATGTTTATCATGGTGATCAGCTCCTCCAAGGGACCAACAATTCGCTAGCACTCCCGCAGATCACGGAATTGTTTCCCATCACAACCCGTGGAAGGGGAACATTTGGACGTGTCTGTTTCATAAATACCAGCGCTGCCTAAGAGAGACCTGCACCTGTAAAGCTCTTAAAGGGCCACTCTGGAGAAAAGCCTGACCCAGTAAAGCCAGTAGGAGGCCGGCACACGAGGGCAAACAGGCAAGCAACCCAAACAGGACCCTCTGCTACCCAGCAGCTTTCAACAGGGATGGAAAGGACCTGAAGGAGACTGTGTGGGTTCAAAGATGGGCTTGCAGCTACTGTGTGACTGTGGGCCAGCCGCCTACCCTCTCTGAACCTCAGCTTCTGCACAAACAGGGGAAGAGCAGTGTGGACTACACAGGCTTGTGGGGCGTGAGAGCAGCACTGGGTAAATCGGAATTATTATTACTTGCTAGTAAGAGAAATGACTTCAGATTTAATGCTCAACCCCAAACCGAGAGCTCTAGGAAGCTGGTGTCTCTGCGCGCTCATCCCTTTGAAGTTCGAATTTCCTGCTTCAACAATCTCTGTGACCTTGCGTCTCCTATCAGAAGTCACTTCAAACCCTTCTGGAGGGAGGCAGAGATAAAAACCACTGCCCACTCCCTCCAGGACATCTGCAGGGCGGCTGTGAGGGTACAGCGGCTGCAGCCTGGAAGCCAGGGCTGCTCCTGGGCCTGAGTGCTAACTCGGCTGCTCAGGGCTGCAGCCTAGGGCAGGGCCACGCCGCCCAGGCACTGACTCTCCTCTCACCCACAGGTCGCCAGCTGGCAGCAGGAGGCTTGGCCAAACGGAAGTCTCCTCCCAAAACATCACCGTGAACCCTGCTTTACAGTCAGCCACGGAGCCAAAGGCAGCGTTTTGTTGGCTGCAGAATTCTTGGACGCACAATGCCTTTTTGGAAAAAAATCTGCTTTTTCTCCCTCCTGCTTTGCCAACCCGTGGGAGGTGAAGGCAGCCCGGGATGGGGTGGAAATGAGAGAGAGAGTCGGTTAGCTGAGCACTAGGGTTGTCACTGCGTTTTCCACGGAGCACAGGGCGTGTGACACAAACCACTCAGAGCCCTGGGTCACGGGCTTCTGATGGGAGCCGGGCGCTGGTATAAATAGCTCGTGTGCGCCAAACACAGGGGAGCTGGGGAGGCAGGGGAGTGAGGTCGAAATCATTGCGCCCAATCTCAGCCTTGACATGACTTACACCTTTTCCACGCCTCCCCCCAGAGCGTGGCGGAGAGAAAGCCACGTGGCAAATCGGGATCAGATCACAGCCTCGCATGGAACCCCACGGCGTGGACGAGGCACCACAGAACCTCGGCTGTCATTATGTTATCTCACTGCCCGGCTGCCCAGTGCCCACAGGACACAGCAGCCACTCGGCAGGATCTGCTGGCATTGGAACTGCTTTGCGATCTTCAGAATCACGGAGCTCTTACTGTTGTCGACCCACTGATTCGGTTCCAGGACTGTGCTGTGTTCTGGGTGGCAACAGAAGAAGACAACTTGCAGTGGGGAAGAAGGAACACCTTGAACGGGTTGCAAATGTTTAAAAATTCCCTTTTTGCCACACACCTCCTTCGCCGGCTGACACCCATGACTTTGGATGTAGCTCATCACCAGGGTGCAGCCCCAACCCAGCTCACAAAGTCAGCACAACTCATGAAGTCGCCATGCGGCGGTGCCCCTACATCACAGGGTGCGGGAGCGGACTTCTCAGCTGAAGGCAAAACTCGGGTTTGGAAGGAACACAACCAGAGGCTCCAGCATCCTTGAGGCCTTCAGTGGGTCCTGCAGATTTGGCCTTGACCCTGGGATGTTCCGTTCCTTAGCAAGCACCAACCAGCCTCCTATAGCCCTCACTCCCACAGTCCAGGAACTCGGTGTGGACTCACAAGGGGGTTTGCAGGAAGTGGGTTCAGGAAGCAGAGGGGAGGTGTGATGTTCTGTCACTCCCCCTTCCCCCCGCTCCGTGACCCGCGTGTGGGATTTGAACGCCAAAGACTGGGACACATGGGCTGACACCGGGCACACCAGAGAGCTCCGTTCCCGGCTGCTGCGTGATTCCAGTGCCACCTCTGGCCCGGTCTGCCCGGCCTCTTGCCCACACGCACCCACTGTGGTCCCTGCTCCATCATCTCTCGCAGAAGTGGACTCTCCAGCCTCACCCATGCCTGTCTCCGATGAGCCAGGTCTGTGGTCTTGAATTAGGAGCTCACTAACGTGTAGATCATGCTGCGTGAAAGAAGCAGAGGGAAAGAAGGCGTCAGCGGGAGCGGGGAAGACTCGGGGTGGCTTTCGGAAGAGGGGCCTCCCCAAGGCTGGCCTCCCGGACTTCTCCTCACCCCACTAGAGTGCTGCAGGCACTCCCACGGGGCCCTTGTTGCTTCCCACCACACTGCGAGAAACATCTGTAGCAGAGCATAAAAGACGGGATTGCTAAGTACCTAGTAGCGCTCTCGGCAGCTGGATGTTAGTTACCATTCCTTTCCCTGCAGTTGCAGGACAGGTCTCAGGGAGGAGGTGGGCGCATGGGACCCGATGCCACCAGCTGATGGCCGTGCTCACCTGATGGCCATGTCCAGCAGCCTCCCAGAGGATGCTGGGTAACACTCTAGTGCCAGGAAAAAGATCCTGAGGTATGGCCACCCACCCTGGGAGGCAGACCAACTAAATGAATTCTTAATCGGGGAAGTCTCTGGCCCTACCTGTTTTTAGCAGGCTCCAGGTCTGACGGTGGCGCCTCAACACCACCAGGGAGGGGGCCAAGCATCCCTGTGCTCTTACAAGGGCCTTCGTGTTCATTCTGCAAGGGCCACTTTGCCGGCCAGAAAGGAAAACCACCGCCTTCTCACGTTGTAGAGGGAAGAAGGTTAGCATAAGGAACAGAGCCAGGAGACGGAAATGAAAATGCCTTACTGTCCACCCTTTCTCTGGGAGGCCCCAAGAGCTCTACTAAGCAGCAGGTGTTCTGCCTTCCAGTCCCTGCTCCACTCGTGTCTCACAGCATCACCACTCAGGTCTGGAGCTGCAGGGACGCAGTCCCCAGGGGGAAGGTGACGATCAGAGTGCGTTCCTCAGGATCACTACTGAGCCCAAGGTGAGGGGCCACTCTCCACCTGCAAAGCCAGTGCTTTTTCCAGTCCAACACAGAACCTCACGGTGGCTGCCCTTTGCTCACGCACATCCATGCTTTATTATTTCTCGAGAGCCTGCTACATGCCAGGTGCCGCACTCAGTGCTGGGAAACACTGAGGGGCAGGTGAGAATGGGCCCCCGTCCGCGCCTTGCAGAAACATACAGCCACACTGGAACAGTGGGCAAGGATTCAGTGAGCACTTGCTACACGCCGGGCACGGGCCAGGGGCTGCAGACACGGAAGTCGGTGAAACAGACAAGTTCTCAGCCGCCAGGGGACAAACAACCCAGAGCTCCTGCAAGCACAGAGAGCGAGAACTAAGCCTGAGGCAGCCCCAGAAGTGCTGGGCGGGAGGGTGGTGCTGCTGCAGGGAGGACTGGCCTGCTTTATACTCGGCTTGAGAAGACCAGTGTGTTGAGCAGGCAGTGTTCGCACCAGTGCCCCCAGCTGGCAGTGGTATTTTGTACAAGACCAATCTTAGGACGGCGCAACTGGACAATTTTTCAACTTTATGAGGGTGCAAAAGCCTACCTGTACACGTTGCCTTTCACTTTCAGTACCACACTTGATAACGTGCCTGTTATTCAAGGCTTTGTGTTAGATGATTTTGCCCAGCTGGAGGGAAAATGCTGACAATGTCTAAGGTAGGCCAGGCTCAGCTATGACATTGAGTAGGTTTGGTGTAGTAAATGCATTTTAGACTTTATTTTCAACTTCTGAGAGGTGTAGCTGGATGTAGCCCAATCACAGGCCGAGGTGCTTATTATTATTAGGTGGTCCCTATCTCAAGGGACCCAGAGACATCACCTGGTCCACAAGGCAAACTGAGAAGAGGGTGGTAGCAGTGGGAGCACAGGATTAGCGCAAGATGGGGGAATGAGCTAAGATTCAGGAAAGGCTGAGAGAGTGCCAAGTATTAGTTGGAACCTTGGGCACATTTCTTAACCTCTGTGAGGTCCTTAGGAACCCCTCAGAACCTCAGCGCCAACCCCGCCTTCTCAGCCTGGCCTCAGCTCAGAGGTAGCTCTGCGTACAGGTGGGTCCTCTCCCTCCCACAACGCCTGGGAACACAGCCCTGGGCTCTTCCCCGGCTCCAGACCTGGGGTTGGTAGAAGGAGAAAACAGTATTTTTGAGGAACCTCAAAGAGCATCCAGAGTTCAAGTTCAACAAAGAATGAGGGTGCACCTGGACCACCTCCCAGGGTCCCAGTGAAGGGAGGGGCAATTATTCCCAATCCTGTTTTGGAAACAAAGTAGTAAATGAATTAACAGGAAGGCAGCAGCAAACAGAAGCAATGGCCCAGAGGACAGTCGAGGGATCAGAACGTCTGGATCACGCACGGTGAGGGAGGGGTCAGATCACACCCATCTATTGGCCAGGAGCTGCCGATGGGCCCACACCGCCCCTTCACCCTCAGACGAGCAGGCACCAAGCTGCCCTGCTCTCTGTGTGGACTCCATCTGCTTTCCTCCCCTCGCCGCCTTGGGCTGCAGGATCCTGCAGCAAAACTGAACCGAGGGAGCTTGTCCCGGCTCAGCCTCCAGATGGCCTCAGGTAGACCCCAGGCTAACAGCGCAGGAGCCAGGGAGCTGACCCTGTGCTTCTGGCTTGGAGGAGGAACCATGCTGTCTCTGGGGACACTTGGCCTACAGCTCTGCAGAGGGGCGCTCCGCAGCCCTACAACCCCTCCCCCAGCCCAATCCCAGCCCAACCCCACCTCTTCACCTGCCTACTGTCAGCCTGCCCCCTGGAGACAGCACTGGCAATGGCTGCCACACTGGCATGGCCCTGCCACAGGTAGCGACGGGACAGCAGGGTGACAGGTGAGGGGCCCTAGGGACCAGCCCAAACAAAGAAGAGGAGGAGGAGAGGTGCTCAGAACAGGCACTTTCCAGGGGATCCAACCACAAGGCGGTCTGTTTATAGCTACCTGCTTAGCCAGGATGTTCTGAGTGAGGAGGTGAAAAGAGGGGCCATTCCTGAAATGGAACTGCAAAGCGGGCAGGTTTCGTGTAGAGTGGTCTTACGTAATGCCGGGAGAATTGGAAGCGTCAGCACTTAATGCTGACTGCACGCCACACTGAAGCCTGACTCCTGCTGTGGGATCCCGGATAGGGTCCCCAAAAACCCCGACAATCAGGTGAGGGGGCCAGAGGCCACAAGGCTGTGGCCTGAGGCCATGGCAGCCAGGAGGCAGGCAGCTCCCCAGGGAGGAAGACAGTCACTCAGCGGTGCCTCCCGCACGCCACCAGCTGTCCCCCAGGGGTGGATGCTAGCAGCACGCAATCTCCCTGCCTGGCCCTGCGGACGTGCCCATCAGCAGCAAGGCCTCCTGCCCTTTCCTCTCTTATGCAGAAGCTCTCACTCCCAAACCAGAGCCGGACAGCAGGGGCCACACCCAGCCGGCCATGCAGACTCCCCGCCACCTCCCCAGGGCCAGCCTGGAATTCCTCTCACCCGCCAGGCGGGGCAGCGACTCACCAGTAAAGGTAGTAGAAGAAGGAGAGGAGGTAGAAGGCCAGCTTACACCAGGCCTCCTTCTGACAGTAGCTCAGGGTGTCCGCGTTCATGACCACCGGCGGGTCGTAGGCAAGCTCGGAGCTGTCGGCTGGACAATGGAAATACCTGCGGGGGAGCAGGACACAGCGTCAAGGGCTCTGAGGCGAGGGCACGCCCACCCTCTGGCAGGACTGTGCTGGCAAGCCGCTAGCTGCCTTCTGCCAGAAGCAGAGTTGTGGCTCAACCACTGTGCTCCAGCGGGTAGAACCCTAGGCCCCACACACAACTGCTCCAACCTAAGGGGTAAAGAAGCGTCCCTTGGTGTCGCCTGGGAGGCACCAGGAAGGGCCTCCTTTCAGAAGAGGCGCAGGTGCAGTAAAGACACAGAGCTACAGCAGTGCTGCCTCCACGCCTCTGTGCTTCCCTTAAAGCCCCGATGGCCCCGGGAGGGTCGCAGGTTCCCACTGGAGGGTGCGGGGAGAGCACAGGTACGTCTCTTTCTGAGAGAAGCAAACTGCTTCCAAATACCGCATCCATAACTGCTCCACCGGACCAGCCGAGGCCTCGGAGGAGGTGGGCAGACCTGGGCGGAAGTCACCACCCTGGGGACCTGAGCCCTGGCCCACTGTGTGTGTGTCGGGGGCACTCAGCCCGTCTCCTGCAGAAATCAACAAAGTACCTGCTTGTGGGCTGCCTGCTGGTCACCTGGCAAGGGAGTGTGGGAAGGCACGTGGGCACACTGGGGCTCCCACGGGCTCTGGCACAGGCAGCCGCCCCCATCCCGAGCAGGAACCAGGAGCGAGGGCTCTTGACAGCAGACTGCACACGCAGGGTCTGAAGAGCATCCCTCTGCCACGGAGCGGCCCGCATACCTGGTGTCCCGGGCCCCTCTTCCGTCCCCCTCAGAGGACTGCCCTGACGTTACTGTCACCAGCACCACAAGCCAGACCTCCAGGCTGCTCCCCTCCTCCTCCCAGGAGCACAAGCCTAAAGACTCCGGCTGCGGCTTTGTCCCCAGGTGACTTCATTTAGTGGAAGCAGGCAGGTAGGGTGGCCAAGTGGTTTGGAGGAAAGAATCAGGGCTCTGCCACTCACCCGTCAGCAGACTGACCTAAGGAAGTCATTACCTGCCTGAGCCTCAACTTTCTCGTCTGTAAAATGGGGGTGAAATTGCCCACTTCAAAGGATTGCTGTGATGACTACGTGAGGTGCTGTATGCAAAAAGCAGGCAGTGGGAGGATGGCAGGCAGTTCTACTTTATGTAAGGGAACAGAGTCAGAGCAGAGAGGACTTATTTGCATGACAATAAGTCTGGCCTGGACCTGTTGGAAAGGTTGGAGAATGAGGAAAGGGAGAAAAAAGGGGGTTCCAGGACTCGTTTACTAAAGGACGCCTCCTTTCTCATTCTTTTCTCTATTTTATTTATTTATCTGAGAGAGAGATCTCCCATCTGTTGGTTCACTCCCCAAAATGCCTGCAACAGGCCGGGCAGAGCCCCAGAGCCAGGATCCTGGAACTCAATCCAGGCCTCCCACGTGGGTGACAGGGAGGGACTCAATTACTTGAGCCATCACCCACTGCCTCCTGGGGTGTGCATTAGCAGGAAACTGGAACTGGGAGCAGAGAAAGGACTTGAACCCAGGCCCTCCAATATGGGATGCATGGGTCTTAACTGCTAGCCCACGTGCCTGCCCCCTCCTCACTATTTATTTTCTTTCAGGACCCAAATAGCTACTAATTGCCAGGAGCTGGATCCTCTCAGAGGCTGTAAAAAAAGCAAGAGCAGGTTCCTATGGGCAAGCAGACGATGGCGCTCCCTCCTGCAGGGCTGCAGCCCTTCCAAGTGCAAGGGCACCTGCTGGCTTCCCCCTCCTCCCCTTCCTCCCCTTCAAGCTCCAGCACTGAGAAGCTGCCCGCCAACCAAAGTCCTGCAGATTAGCCACGTTTCTGAGACCCTCGCTTGACAGCCGCCAGAAGGGATCTGGGGAGAGAAGAGCCAGCCCCTGCGACCGCATGTGAAGGGGCAAGGACACAGCCACGGCCTGGGATTCACCCGGAGTGGGGCGAGCGGCGGCCCCGCCACACACAAGCTGAGGGACTCTGGGTGCCGACTCAACTCCTGGGAGTCTCTGGGTCCCTGCTGTGGATCCTGGAGGTGGACAGGCAGGGCAAGTCCCGCATGGGGCCACCATACTCTTTGCTGCCATGATTCTTCTGTTGCATTTCTAAATTCGGGCTGCGGCAGGCTGGCCTTGGTTAAGGAAAGGCTTCCCTATGCGACCGGATCCTTTTCCTGCTTCCCTAAAATGGTGACTTCCTCACCACCCCTGTGCTTGGTCAATGGCACCAGCATCCACCCAGCCACCCAGTTTAGCAGCTCCCTCTCCCTCACCCCTGCACCCAACAATGGGCCAAGGCCCGTCCAGTTTGCCTCTGCGGGTTCTCTCGTCCTCTCCCCACTGCAACTTCCACTGCCTGGGCCAGGTCTGCCTCATCTCTTCACCACGACCCCCTCACTGGAATTTGTCCTCACGATTTCACCCGCCAGCCTTTCCTTCTCACTGTCCCTGGGGTCACCCCAATGCATGTCTGCTTCCAGAGCTCCTGATGGCTTTCTGTGCCCTCCAGAGTAAATTCCAGCTTCCCCACTCAGATCATTTCAGGCCTCCAAACCAGACCCCCAGCTGTCTGTCAACCCCAGCTCTTCTTCCTTGCCCCCACGAACCCGACCTTGGACCACACTGAACAATTACTGCTCCTCAGCCACACCAAGGGCTCTTACCTCCGGGCCTTTGCACATGCCGGTCCCTCGGGCCGGAATGTGCTCTTCCAGGTTTTCCAATGATGTCAGAGTGTCAGGCTAACTGAAGTGTGTCTCTGCTGCTGCTACTACACATACTCCTCATGTGTCTCTGCCACTAGCATGCCCAGTCCCTGAGGCCAAGGATTCTACTGGACGTTCTCCTTGGAACGCTTCTATACTGCCTGGCGCATGGCAGGTGTCCTGCACACTTGTAAAATGAAGGGGTGATATAGGCTCTGTTTTAACGGTAAAATGGCATCGATAAAACATTGGGGCGGGGGGAACCAAAGCTTGGAGAGCAGGGGTTCAGGCTGAGCAATGTAGCTGCACAGCTGCCTCTCGGCTGCTTCAGTGGCCCTGCCCCCACCTCCTATACCCGCACAGTGACTGCATTTTACAAAATCCCCACAGCACGTGCTCCGACGCACGGTCTTGGCAGGGAACAGGATATTTGAACTCGGAACTGTCCCAGAAAATCCAGCAGCCTGGCTGCTGGGTGCTCTTTTTGATTTTATTAAGAGATCACTCCCACGCCATAAACTTGACTCTTTTACAATAGATATTCATAGAACTGTGCAACCATCAGCACCACCTAGTATCAGAACCGTTCCTTCACCCTGAACCCGCTGGACTCTCCCACCCCTCCCAGCCCCTGGCAATCACTAACTTTCTTCCTGTCCCTACAGATTTGCCTTGTCTGGATTTTTTCGTGTAACTGGAATCCTACGGTATGTGGCCTGGCTCCCTGCACCTGCACTTTCTTCAAGGTTCATCCACGCAGTAGCCTGCATCCGTGCTCATTCCTTGTCCAGGGATATTCCAGCGCATGGATGTAGCACTCTTTGCCCACCCCTCTGCGGGTGGGCCCTGGGTCGCTTCCACTTGCGGGCCATTACCGATAACTCTGTAGCTTCCTCTAACTCTGACCTCCAGGGTGGGGGTGTGGCTAACGGAACCCAGGGGCGGAGCCTGCCCTTCTTGCTGCCTAGAGGCAGCCCAGGAAGGGGGCCTTTGCAAGGAGAGTCCCAAAGCTCTGGGCACAAGGACGAGCCACAGTGGCCCATCTGGCTGGAGGCTGTCGCCACGGGCGAGCAGGTGCCCTGGCGGGGAGGAAGGAGGAGGGCAAGGCCAGGCAGACTCACCTCCAGAAGTGGTAGAAGAGCAGAGGGACGTTGAGCCCCAGGGTGAGCCACTCCTGCGCACACAGGAACATGATGCAGAAGAGGCTGTGGATGGAGTATTCCGGCAGCACCAGCTGCAGAGGGGGCGGAGACACTGGTTAGAGGGAGGAAAAGCCAGCCCCGCTTCAAGGGCAGCCGACCCCTGCCTGGACGCTGTCTGCCCCACGCTGGGGACATAAGACGGCCTCGTGCAGTCACACAGAGTCCCTGCCTCAACACGGGATCCACTTCTGCCAAGCTCTCCTCTGGGTGGTACAGGAGCCATGGTTTATGCCCAGGCCCGACTGGGGACAGACCTTCTGTACTTGCCCTCGGAGGTCCCCCGTGGATGACCACCAAGAAGAATGGGAGCAGCGATCCGGCTCCAGTCTCCCTCCCACGGCAGGACCGCAAGGGGCAGTGCCCACAGGGTTTCCAGCGGTTCCACAGCTGCCTTGCTCTTATTCTAGCCCCTGCCAGCCCTCCTGTGGGAACCCACAAACCTGAAGGGGGTCTGTGTGCTTGCTCCAACTCTGGGGGCGGCAGGAAGAACTGAGGAGCAGCATTGTGCGTGATGGCGGGGAAGGCCAGAGGAAACCAAGACAAAGACCAAGCAGAGGTTTTCCCCTCTCTCTCGGGGAGGGGAAGAAACCAGCCCAGGCCACAAAGGGCCAGGCTCGGGGAAGTGCCCAGCAGGAAGACAAACTGCCCAACCCTTGGTCTAGGCACACAGGTACAGGTGGAGAGAAGAGCTTAACATGATTGAGAACCCCTTCCCAAGAGGGCTTAGGACTTGAACAAAACGAGAGTTATTCTATGGGAGCGATGCGGTCCTAGTCAGCAACACCATCCGGCGCAGCAGTCGCAGGTAGGTTTAATGTTCTATCAGTGTGTAGGGGAGGGAACCTTTAAAAGTTCGTGGGAAAATGGAATTGAGATAAGTTTACATCGTGCAAAAACTTTTGAAATTCATGCTCACTTTTTTATTCTGCACATTTTGTAAGAGGCTTTTGAGGTGCTCTTGCATATGTTATTTATATCATATAACATATATGTGTTACATGTCTTGCGCGCACGTGCACGCACACACACACACACTCAGCATTTGTGTGCTGCTTAAATGAATGCTTTGGCCTTCCTGTGAAAATTCTTCTACCCAGACTTCAAAGCCCATCCCAAGCCCCGCTTTCTGATGGACGCCCTGCCCACCCTCCCCTGCACCTCTGGCCTCTTGCAGGGGGAACTTCCACAGTCTGTGCATCACAGGGTGACTACTCTCCCTCCCACCTCCCATCACCTGATATCCTGTAGGCTGACGTGGCTTCCGTCCATTCCTTCCCATCTCCACTTGCGAAGTGCTCAGCACAGTTCCTGACACTCACTAGAGACTTAACAATGGATTGAGTGAACTCAGCTGACCAAGTGCATCCGTGTGCCGCAGGGTTAGCCAGTGTCTGGGATGCAAGCTCAGACCAAGATTTCTCTGGGTGCTGAGCAAACTGCCTCAAACCATCTCATCTGGGGAAGGAGATGACTTTGGGGCTCCCACTTGGGTCAGATGAGCTAGTTGCCTCAGAGACCAAGGGCAAAAACATGCAAGCACATAGTACAAATGAATACATGAACAGGTACACATGTAAGATATACACCACAGGGGGCCCAGCAATGTGGTATAGTGGGTAAAGCTGCCACCTGTGACATCAGCATCCCATACAGGCTCTGGTTCGTGTCCCAGCTGCTCCAGTTCCTATCCAGCTCCCTACTAATGGCCTGGGAAAGCAGCTGAGGATGGTCTAAGTGCTTGGGCCCTTGCACCTACGTGGAAGACCCAAATGAAGCTTCTGGTTCCTGGCTTCAGCCTGGCCCAGCCCTGGCTGTTGCAGCCATTGGGGAATGAACCAGTGGGTGGAAGATCTCTCTCTCTCTCTGTCTCTCCCAGACTCTCTGTAACTCTAATCTTCAAATAAATAAATAAATAAATAAATAAATAAATGAATGAATGAATCTTTAATAATAAAAAGGAATAGGCTATAGAATAAAAGGGCATCTTCCTTATTGTCAAAGGCCAGCATAGAACATACAGCATTAACTTATACCTGAGACTTCGCAGACAGTAACCCTGCCATCAGAGCCCAAGAGCTGTCATCCCAGAGCGGGGACCCCAGGTGGGTGAGCCCTGGACAAGGTCCTTTCAGGGCAAGGGGCACCTGGCATTGCTGCACAGAGACCTTCGGGAGCAATGGTATCCCCCCCCCCCCCACACACACACACAGAGCCTCTCCCACTTCCCTGGGCCTCCCTCGTCATGAGGAAGTGGACAACGTCGGGGACACACTCCTTCCAGACCAAACGGAAACCTGCCCGCGCCACGGCCGTGACCACTGCCCTCCACACTCTCCCAGCACGCAGCCTTTGGCACCTGGTAAGATGACATTTGTGGAGTCCCCGTGGTCGGCTGGGGCCAGGGTGCTGTGAGCAGAGATGTTGTGAAAAGGAGGAAGCAGCACCCGATGGCTCAGACCAAATGCTCCAGAGTGTTTGCCTTTCCTCTCCAACACAGCAAACGCTTTGAGGGTGGTGGGCGCCACACTGCTCAGAAACACAAGAGGGGCCCCCGCCTGAGTGATGGACTTAGGGCACCAACAACAGAGCACCTTCCCCTGTTACAAGCTACTGAGGGCCACTGGGTGCCATTTCTCACCATAGCGTGATTGAACCTACCTTGCCCGATACAGTCAGCAAGCCCAGGATGAGTGATCAGTGGGAAAAGCCCACTTGTGTCCTTGCCTCTTCTTCCACCCCCGGACCATCCACTCAGCCCTTTGATGAACAGGCCATGGAAGCTGGCCTGGCACGCCTCCCTGGGACTGGGCATGTGGGGGCAGGGGCTGGCCACCAAGCAGGCATGGCACTTGCTCATCTGCATGGGCAATTGGGCTTAGATGTTCCCGACCACTTTTTTTTTTTTTTTTTGACAGATAGAGTTAGACAGAGGGAGAGATAGAGAGAGAAAGGTCTTCCTTCCACTGGCTCACCCCCCAAATGGCCGCAGGCAGAGGATTAACCAAGTGATCCACGGCGCCGCCCCCCTCCCAAGAGTAGCTAACAGTTCTACAAAGCCCACTCCTGAATCTACCAGGCAACATACAGGAACACGGATTGAAGCACCAACCATGGCCCATGGCCCTTGAATCATCCCTTAGCAATGGAAAACCTGGTCTGCTCCTGAGAGAGGTTGTTGAATGGTGCCAATTTCACTCTTTCTTTCAATGAATGGAGAAACTATTTCAGGAAGGCCACAGTCTATTGAATTCCCATGCCTATTTATGCCTTGCTTTCAACAGTTGAAAGTACTAAATAAGTGGTCTCAATACAGGTATGGTGGGATTGCTGAACAGGCTGCAAGGCAGTGTAACCAGGGGAATCACAGGAGGCTTGCTGACAGAGATGGAGTCAGGGAAGTGGAAGTGCTGAGCAATCACGTGTGGGAAGTGGAGGTCAGCATTCTAGAAGTGAACCAATGAGAACCACCACACAGAGAAGGATGGAAGCCATGGCCTGGGGCAGCTCCTCTGCAGGGCTCACGGGCTGCATGCCGAGTTAAGGCCAAGCCCAAAGCTGAAGTAAGGACTGGGGACGTGCTAACATGGTTCTACCTGTCCTGACTTCCTGCCCACACTCCAGCAGGCAGTTTCCGTTTGCTGGCAAACATTTCCACTGCCACTCTCTGCTGAAAACTCAGGCCCTCCCAAGTGCCTGCCACTTCATCTCCTGAGTCTCCAACGGCCACCCCTGACCCATCCGTCCCATCAGCCCCCATGGGAGCTGGTTTCCAAATCTGGCCGTGGCCTTTTCTCAGCCACTTGCATCTGTTCCTCCCTCTTTTACTTCTACTTCCTCTATGGGTCCAGGCCCCTGCCCCTCCTCAAGGCTGACACAGGGACCTTCTAGTGAGTGCCAGTCCCTGTGCACCTGCTCCATCTGTCCTTTAGGCAGCCATCTCGTCTCGTCTCTGTGCCTTCCTCAGCTCAGCCCTAAGCCTTCTCCACGAGCTTGCTTCCCCAGGGACTTTTATTTATCTGTGTCTGAAATGTTTTGTCTACTTATGCATCCTGTCAATCATTCACATATCCATCATTTGTTGCTTTATCTCACTGGTAACTATTCTATGTTAGGGGAGAATAATGTGGTGAGAGCCCCGACTTCTGTCTGATTTTCACTGCTGTGGTGGAGAGGGGCGCAGGGCTGGGGAGAGACTTTTCCTACCCCAGGAGGGAGAGGAAACAGAGAAGGGGTACTTGGAGTGGAAGAGAAAGAATGATGTGCCACGGGGCAATGGGGGATTCCCAAGGATCAGGAGCGGAGAAAGGTGGAGCGGTGGCAAGTGGCCCTCCAGCTGGGGGCTACGCATTCCCCACTCGTCCCAGGGGACAGGGTTTCTAAGGGGCTGGTGTAGGAAGGCCTGGATCCAAACACACTAAGAGCCAGGGCCAAGGAAACCACAGGGACGATCCCAGGCTGAGTTTATCTTGGAGAGGGGAGAAACTGAGACGGAGTCTCCACCTATCGGCCAATGGACCCTGTCATCTCGGACAAGAAGCTTCTCCGCTGTCATCACCTCAGGCTGAGGACATTAGCCAGTCTCTCCAAGGATCTACAGACGTCTCCCAGTCACAGAACGATCAGCCACGTGAGATTGGGCGAAGTGCCTACCCAAGCTGAGCCACAGCTCCCAGCAAGGGCCACGGCACAGACGAGGCACGACGGTGCGCCCACGGGTGAAGAGATACCCAGAAAAGGGAGAGACTGCTGTTGGGATGAATGCAGTCATTACTGATGAGAACACACAGCAGTGGCTGACAATTCTCGGGTAGCTACCGCGTTCACTGTTACCCAGGAAGTCAGTGGGATGCCCAGAACCAGATGTGCTTTCTGATTCTCAAGTCACTCTCCCCTGGCCCCTTCTACACCCAAGCTTCAGCTTCCCCACGTGGGAGGAACAGCCAGAGACTGTTAGACAGGCTGCCTCTCCAACCAGAAAACCCTCATCCTTGCCCCTTGTTAACAGCAATAGCAGTTCCCTGGGCATCTGCCCTAAGACCTATCTGCCACTGAGTGTGAAGAAGCAGCCAAAGCTAACCGTGGTCTTTCACGGGGCTCCCCGGCACCACTGAACGGGCCCTTCTGGATGAGCAGGGTGAAGGCAATGTTCTCATACATGTGGACGTGGAAGTCCGCTCGCCACCTGTCCTCAATGAATAACCACGCACAGGAGAATGGGCAGGCCCTCTCGGTGTGCACTGCGGTGAGGGGACAGCAGCAAGGAGGCAGAAGGCCCCGCATGCTTGGGAAATCAGGGTTTGCTGAGAGACCTGTAAGCACTGTCAGGAGACTTCCTGCTGAGTCCCTGTGTCCTAAGGAAGCCACTCCCTCTGTATTCCCTGGGTGGAGGTCCCCTGGAGACAGCCTGCCCCAGCCTGGACCTCCAGCCCTCACGGAGGGCAGCCCAGCCATGTCAGCGACCCACCTCCCAACCTCAGAGAGCACAGCAGAGTGGGACACCCCAACAGCGAGGTCCGGAGGGGCTGACTTGAAGGTTGCCTATTTGGTGCTGCTGACGTGTCAAATATTTGGACCTCCTGGAATTTGCACCTAGGTTTATCAGATTTTTAAAAAAATTCTTTATTTATTAATTGATTAAGAGAGCGAGAGACAGAGTTCCCATCTGCTGGTTCATTCCCCCAAATACCTGCAACAGGTAGAGCTGGGCAGGAGCTGGGAATGCAATTTAGGTCTTTCCCGTGGGGGCAGGAATCCAGTCACCTGAACCATCACTGCTGCCTCCCAGGCCAGAGCCGGGCATCAAACCCAGACACGTTGACAAGGCAGGCAGAGCGCACTCCACGGACACTGAACATCAGCCTTCCACCAAGGCACTTTGGAGAGCCACAGCTCCTGTTTTGTTTTATTTTATCTATGTGAGAGAGATGGATCCCTTCTGCTGGTTCCCTCCTACAGCCTTGGGTGGAGCCAAAGCAAGAAGCCAGGAGCTCACTCCAGGTCTCCCATGTGGGAGGCAGGAATCCAGTCACTCAAGCCATCCCTGCTGCCTCCTGCTGTCGGTGCGAGCAGGAAGCTGGAACCAGGAGCAGAGCCAGGCATGGCGCCCAAGCCCAAGATGCAGGAGGCAGCTGTCTCTACCAGCGCCTTAGCATTAGGCCAAATGCCCAACCCCTCTTTCCTGCAGGTCCTGGAAAGATCTCCAGTCTCTGTGTGGGCCATCGCCTACAAGCCTGCCACGGAAATGGCCTGCGGACCCTAGGCCAGCCCCTGAGTGCTTCCAGGAAACAGTCATGATGATTCTACTTGGCGACAGGAAGGGGCTGAGGGCAGACAAGACTCGCCTGGTGGCTTTAGCTACTTGGCATTCAGTGGCTGCCCGTGAACTCACCTGCCTAAGCTTGCTCATGAACTTGGGCACAGCTGTTAGCCCTGCCCTCCCCTCTCCAGCCCGTCCTGTCCACAGTGCCCTCCCAGCCCAGGGCAAAAGGAAGGAACCCCAAATCTTGTTGAGGGAAGAATGTTCCAAACCCCCAAGGCCTCTCGAATTCACTGCCCTCCCACAGTGGTGTTTTCCACGTGAGGCTTCTGCTGCCAGATGCCCTATGTAAGGAGAACCTGGTGTTGCCGGAGAGGGAGTTTTGCTCACTGCACCACTCAGCTGCTCAACAAGGCAAGCCCGAGGCCAGCCTTGGAGTTCTTCCAGGCTAGAACCAGGTGATGAGCCCACTGGGCAGGGCGGGGAGGGAGGGGGGTTAACCACCTGTTGCCTTCATCAGGTTTGGGAAATTTTGCCCAAAACAAACAAAAGAGGCTGAACGTAAAAAGAATTGAGACAAGAGGCAACTTGGCATTGGGAAAGGAGTGCCCATGGTCATCTCATGCATTATCAATATTTACTGGGTGCCTGCTGGTACCTGCCCGGGGTAGTGGGCAATCCATTGAGTGGTCTGTCAGCCCCAGTGCAAAGACAGCACAAATGAGCCCAGCCTCCTGGGCACCAGGGAGAGCGGCTGCGTGCACCTTGCACGTGCCTGGGCGTAAGGGCAAAGGGTGGCCAAGGTTCACACAGCTGGATTGTGCCAAGATTCACAAGGAGTTTCACCTCCAAGTTAACATTGTAAAGACCAGTCAGCATCACCTCTTTTCTCCCCAACAAGGGCTTGCATGAAGGCAATGTTAGACGAAGGAACAAGAGACTTGGGCTCCAGCCCTGGCTACTAAGAAGCTACGGGGGTGAGCATCTGGTGCAGCAACTGAGACATCACTCCGATGCTCACATCGCATATCAGGGCCCCTGGGTGTGAGTCTAAGCTCCACTCTCAATTCCAGCTTCCTGGAAATGTAAACCCTGGGAGGCAGCAGGTGACGTCTCGAGGGGTTGGGTGCCTGCCACCCACGTGGGACACAGGGTCTGAGTTCCCAGCTTCCAGCTTCAGAATGGACCATCCGCGGCTGTTGTGGGCATTTGGGGAGAAAATCAGCAGATGAGAGACTCTCTGTGCCTGTCTGTCTCTCTCTGAATCTTGTGTGTGTCTGTACTTCTCAAATAAATACAGAATTTTAAAAAAGATTTATTTATTTGAAAGGCAGAGTTAGAGAGAGAGAGAGAGAGAGAGAGAGAGAGAGAGAGAGAGAGAAAGTAGAGAGATCTGCTGGTTCTCTCCCTAAATGGCTGCAATGACCAGGGTTGAGCCAGCCCAAAGCCAGGACCCAGAAGTTTCTTGCAGGTCTTCCATGTGGGTGCAGGGGCCCAAACACTTGAGCCATCTTCCGCTGCTTTCCCAGGCACATCAGCAAGGAGCTGGACCAGAAGTGGAGCACTAGAATCAGCACCTAAATGGGATGCCGGCACTGCAGACTGTGGCTGTAACCCACTGTGCCACAGCTCCAGCCCCAGGAAATAATTTTTTAAAAGCAAACTATAGAACCTTGGGTAAACTATTTAATCTCAGTGGACTCAATCTCTTCACCTATAAAAATGGGAACAATAATAGCATCTGATTCATGGGACCGTTACAAGTATTAAATGAGTTAGGGTGAAGCTCTTATAATATCCAGCACACGGTAACACTTCATTATCTACAAGAAGAGGCTTTTGGCTTGCACCACCTCTGGAATGCTCTTCTGCCCAGCTGTTCCAGATACGTACGTCACAGAAGGCAGCAACTGAACCCTCCGGAAAATGAAGCCACTCTACCTTCCCTTTCCTTCTGCAATCTACTTCCAATGCTTGCGCATTTTCAAAACCCTCCTCCTATCCCCAGAAAGGCCATGAGCTGTGGGGAACGTGGTCATCTTGGGTGTCAACAGCAGCTACTCCTAAGTAACAAAGCTCGCCCTGCTCCTGACCAGTGATGGCCTCATCTCCCTGAGCCACTGGTGTGCACGTGTCTGCACCTGTGCCCTTGTGGGTCTCACACCACAAATCCATCCACAACACAGGGACTGGCATCACAGTAAGTGCTCGGCAAACTCACACTGATTCACCCAGCAAGGCGAACGCTGCGGCAGGCCCATGGTGCCAGGACGAATGGGGTGAGCCCTGGGATGAGGCTCCAGGCAGCCCCAGGGGGTGGGAGCGGCTGGCAGTTGCAGGCTTCACTGACAACTACAGGCAGAGGGGTGAAAGGCGACAGCCAACAGCCGAAGCTCTAGGCGGTGGGGAAACCAGAGGCGGCCACACAGCGGAGCCCCTGCAGAATCATGGAAACTCCTTGTCTGAGCCATCTGAGTCTTGAGAATCGCTGTGAGCAGGTGCCAGGGATTCAGTGAAAATCCTCTGCCCCCAGATTAAAGAGCCTCCATGGGAGCGAACCGCCACTCCATCACCAAGCGTCACCTCGTCCCCGCCTCCTGCCCTCCCCAGCCCCAGCCTCCACCACCTCTCACTGGAACCACAAGGCTCTCCCCAACTGATCTCCCCAGTTCAAGTCACCTCCAATCTATTTTTCACCCAAAGTGACTTTTTAAAATATAAGCGAGTCACGTGACTTCTCTGCCCAACCCTTCCATGTCTTCTGGAATCAAACCCTCCCTCCTCACCACGACTCAAAGGCCCCGTGTCACCTGCTCTCTGTGCCCCTCCGACCCTACTGTCCACCTCTCGATCTCTGGCTCCCTGGCTCACTCCACTCCAGCCACCCGGGTCCCTCCATTGCTCCTCAAACCCAGCACGTGTGTTCCCAGCTCAGGGTCTTGGCAACGCTGCTGCCTCCGGCTGGACATTCCCAGATCTGGCTGCTCGTCATCTGAGAGTCAACTCAATGCCATCTCCACACAGGCGTCCCCCCGCCTCTCCTTATTTGCTCTCACCTTTAATGGCACTGATCTCATTATCTATTAATTTATTGTCTATTCCCCACACCAGAACCCTCTAAAAGGACAGCATGTCTTATTCACAACTTAATTCCAAAGCCCAGAACAGGGGCTGGCATACTGGTGCAGTTTTTTTTGGTTGGATCAATGACTTCTGGTCTTCTGGTCACTCCCTAAACAATCATAGCTATCACCAATATCAAGTTCATTTCCAAGTATGAAAGCCATAACGGCCATCTTGGTAGATAAAAAATGGCACTGATTCAGCACTAGTCTAAGCAAAGCTGTGTTCAGTGGGTCAGGCTCCAGGTTAGTATCTGCATCTCCCACCTCCAGAGCCTGCAGCCCTAGCCCTGGCTGGTCTCTTACAGGTGCACGTAACCGGTCATGGAGGGCTTGGGCAGGGAAGAATCAGTACAAATTCAGTCAAATTTGGCTCAAGTCTCCAAGTGCTGAGCATCCAAGGATTAAACATGACAGGAGGCTCAGCAATGAGTAAGACCTGAAGAGCATGCAGGACCGAGAAGCTGAACCCCTGCTAACTACACAACTCAAGGCAGGACCAGGGAGAAGCGAAACAGAAGTATAAGCGTATAGGTTCAAAGGGGAAAGGAGGTGGATTTGTCAACACCGATCCTTGCCAGGACACACACTGCTAGAGACTGGATGGTTGCATCCCCCACCCACCAGCACCACCACCAAATTCACAAGCTGCAGTCCTAACCCGCGATGTGAGTGCTTTAGCAGGGGGGCTGCTGAGGGACAATTAGATCATGAGAATGGAATGGGTCTCACCCCAGGAGGCACCGCAAGAAGACACAGAGGGTTTGCTCCCCCTCCCTGTCCACCATGGGAAGATCCAGTGAGAAGGCTGCTGTCGGCACACCAGAAAGAGAGCCCTCACCAGAACCCAACCATGCTGGCACCCTCGTCTTGGACGTGCAGCCTCTAGAAACATGAGAAAGGAATCCATGTTGTTTAGGCCAGTCAGGGTGCAAAGAGAGGGCTGGAAGGGTGGGGATTGGGTCCCTAAGAAGGCTTCCCAACATAAAAGGCATCAACGCTGAAGGAGAAGTGGATGCCTCTGGCCTCACCCTCTCCTTGGAGTGCTCAGGACAGGTGCTTAGGGGTAGCACGGACAGAGCCACACTGCTGGGCTTGAAAACTGCTTAAGAGGCAACGTCTCCAGAACTTAGCAGCTGGTTAGACGAGCAGGTGAGTGTAAGGATGAGCATGTCTCCATGGGGAGGGAGCACGGGTCTACAGCCCTCCCCACGCAGGCTGCCGGGAATGCTGACATCCTCGGGTCACTGGGTTTTATTTCAAAGCACTGTCGTGTTCAGTAATAACTCAACCGATGGCTGATGACTGGACAGCCCCAAGGTCCCACCAATCACTTCTTCCTGGACGTTCAGCCATGGCCAGCACATTCACACAATCAACACATATCATTCAGGGCCTAACCAGCTTCGGGGCCCTGGGCTGGGCAGAATTTATCCCACCTCAAACCACACACAACGGATACGTGCAAGGGACAAGCAACACCTTCAGACCTGTCCCTACACCATCACACCAGGAGTGCAAAGCAAGCAGCTCCCCACCGGCCTTGTAGGCGAGGCTCCGCATGCACACTCACTCCCTGAAGGGTGCAGAGGAAATGGGCCTGCCCCCTTGTCTTTCACATTGTCCCCCCACCCTGCTCCCGTGCCAAATCTGTACCAATCAGCTGAGTCTCCAGGCGGGCGAGGGCTATGGCACAGCAGTTAAGACGCTGCTTGGGACACCCACATCCCATATCACAGAGCCTGGGTTCCAGTCCTGGTCCCAGCCAAATTCCAGCTTCCTGCTAATGTGGACCCTGGAGGCAGCGGCTGATAGTTCACGTGGGTGGGTCCCTGCCACCCATGTGGGAGACCCAGACTGAGTTCCCCGCTCCTGGATTCAGCCTGGTCCAGCCCCTGCTGTTGAGGGCATTTGGGGTGTGAACCAGTGGTCAGAAAGTCTCCACTTCTCTGTCTGCCTTTCAAATAAATAAATAAAAATAAATAGTGCAATGCAGTGCGTAAAGCCATCACCTGTGATGCTGGCACCACATATGAGCACCAGTTCAAATCACTGCTGCTCCACTTCCGATCCAGTTCCCTGCTAACAGCCTGGGAAAGCAGCAGAGGATGGCCCAAGTGCTCGGGCCCCTGTCACCCTTGTGGGAGACCCATTAGAAGCTCCTGGCTCCTGACTGGCCCAGTACCAGTGGCTGTGGCCATCTGAGGAGTGAACTAGCAGATGGAAGACCTCTCTCTTCTTTGACTTTCAAAATAAAAACAATTCTTTTTTAAAAAAAGTAAATTTTTAAAAATAAGCTGAATGTTAAGAAGTAGAGAGTCTTTTATGACATTGTTTTTTTAAGATTTATTTTATTTATTTGAAAGGCAGAGTTAGAGAGAGAAGGAGAGACATTGAGAGAGGTATCTCCCATCCTCTGGTTCTCTCCCCAAATGGCCCCAGTGGCCAGGGCGGGGCCAGGCCAAAGCCAGGAGCCAAGAGCTTCATCGGGGTATCTCACATGGGTGGCAGTGGAGCAGCCGGGACTGGAACTGACACCCATGTGGGATGCTGGCTGCAGGCCACGCTCAGTCCACTACACCACAATGCTGGCCCCTGTGATACTGCTCTCACAGAAAAGTCTAGAAACACTCGACTGAAAGATGGGGACTACCATCTTGTCTGTTGCCATCCTGTGCCCTCCTGCTGGTCTTGGAGGCTGCTTTAATTACAGGGTGCATAGGCCCTGTGCAGGCTGCTTAGGAGACGCACCTGCGTGCGCTGTGGTATCGGGCAAGCTGAAATTGGCTGGAGGGGCACAGCACACTAAGCCACCACTTGGGCTGCTGACAGCCCAGGCTGTGGGGTTAGTTCCCGTCTCGGCTACTCCACTTCCCATCCAGCTTTTTGCTAACACACTAGGAAGCTGCAGAATGACTGCTCAAGCACTGGAGTTCCTACCAACCATGTGGGAGACCCAGGTGGAGTTCCTGGCTCCTGGCTTAACCTGGCCCAGACCTGGCTGTTGTATGCATTTAGGGAGTGAACCAGCAGATCAAAGATGCTTCTGTCTCTCCCTATCATTTGCCTTTCAAAAATAAATAAATATTTTTTTTAAAATTGCATTGAAACCAGAGGAGAAAAACTCAGTGAGGCTGAAGTACTAGACAACACAGACTACACAGTGGGGAGAAAACAGCTAATGCACTTCTCCTTTCTTCTAATAAAGCTGGGCTGGACGCACATGTGTCGATAACAGTAACCAGGGCTGATGTGTGGCCCCAACCACTGTGGTAAGTGCCTGGCTGCATTAACTCATTTATTCCTTGCAACAACCTATGAACTAGGTGCTTTCCTAACCCCCATTGGACAGAGTAGCAAACCGGAGCTCAGAGAAGTCCAAGCAAGCTTCTCACAGTCCAACAGCCCCTAAGGGACTCGAGCAGGCCTGCAGCCCCGACCTCTGGTACCAAGAGCATCTATGTGGATGTAGGGAAACCCCTGGATCTGCCCACATCTCAGATAGGCGGACAAGCTCTGCGCAATCAGAGGGGGCAGGAGCTGTGGGGTCAGCGATGACGATCAAAATCACACACAGACGAACGTTCTTTTCTCAATCAATAAAACCAGAGGGGCCTGCTGGAAGTCACGGGTGCAGTGACTACAGTTTAGGTACTGATATCAGACCCCCGTGGAAGATCTCCCATGCCTGCTTAGCCTCCAGCTGCAGCTCACAAGCCCTGGAAACCTCGGCTTCAACATCAGCAGAAACAGGAAGCATCAACAACAAAGACCCTACACTTGGGCTGGGCAGATTCACCTCAGTCTCTCAGGGTCCCTAATATTAACCCTTCCATCGGAGCCCTGCCAGAAAATCTGAGAAGTTGGGAAACTTGGAGAGAGCTCTAGAGTTTTCAAGGTGGTTGCCAGGGCAACCTCAGGGACCAGATTCTGGAAGTACTGAAGCATTCTATTTTAAAAACACCCAGTTGATCATCAGAGAGCCAGGATGAAACAACCAATAATAAGGTACCTACTGAAAACTCACAAATACAAGCATTTCTCCAAACTACCAATCATTTCGTCTACGAGGAATAATTTGAGTCTTGAAGCAAAGACTTCAGAGCGACACCCCTCCCCCAGAGTCTGATTATCACCTGCACCGTGTATAAAATATTGAACTTAAAAGCTCTCCTCTTTCCACTTGGATTTCCTCTAAACTCCTGGACACAACAAGCTCCTGCTACCCCTAAAGTTTCACTTCTTCAAAGAAGTCTCTCATGCATGCATTCATTCAACAAACATCTGTTGAGTAATTTATCATACTTCAATAAGGTGATCCAGAAGGAGGATGCCTTAATGATACTGTCCTGCCCCTAGGAAGAGTGCCAGCCAAAGGGAGATTAGAATAAGACCACAAATACCCACACAGCAGAGTGAGAACACACTGGCTCCAAACTGTTGCCCAACAAAATTCTTTGACTTTTACTAAAATGCAGATTTTTTTTTCTTTTTTTCTTTTTTTTTTTTGACAGGCAGAGTGGACAGAGAGAGAGACAGAGAGAAAGGTCTTCCTGTGCCATTGGTTCACCCTCCAATGGCCGCTGTGGCCAGCGCACCGCGCTGATCCAAAGGCAGGAGCCAGGTGCTTCTCCTGGTCTCCCATGCGGGTGCAGGGCCCAAGCACTTGGGCCATCCTCCACTGCACTCCCGGGCCATAGCTGAGAGCTGGACTGGAAGAGGGGCAACTGGGACAGAATCCGGCGCCCCGACCGGGACTAGAACCCGGGGTGCTGGCGTCGCAGGCAGAGGATTAGCCTATTGAGCCAAGGCGCCAGCCCTAAAATGCAGATTTTTATTAAATGCAGGTTTCAGGCTCCACTAAGTGGTTTCCAGATGGAGGAACTCAGAGGACTGTATTTTTAAAAATAAATGTGAGATATTAATGAATTAATTTTTTTTGGAAGAGAGAAAGATCTCCCGTCTCATCCACTGGTTCACTGCCCAAATGCCTGCAACAAACAGGACTGGGCCAGGTAAAAGGCAGGAGCTGGGAACTCTCACATGGCAGTCTCCCACATGGGCTACAGGGACCCAAGTACCTGGGCCATCACCTAGTGCCTCCCAGGGTACACATTAGCAGGGAGCTGGAATTGAAAGAGCAGCCAGGGGCCAGCACTGTGGCGCAGTGGGTTAACGCCCTGGCCTGAAGCGCCGGTATCCCATATGGGCGCCGGTTCAAGATCCAGATGCTCCACTTCTGATCCAGCTCTCTGCTATGGCCTGGGAAAGCAGGAGAAGATGGTCCAAGTCCTTGGGCCCCTGTGCCCACATGGGAGACCTGGAAGAAGCTCCTGGCTCCTGGTTTTGGATGGGTGCAGCTCTGGCCATTGCAGCCAATTGGTGAGTGAACCATCGGATGGAAGACCTCTCTCTTTCTCTCCCTCTCTCTCTCCTCTCCTTCTCTCTCTGTGAAACTCTTTCAAATAAATAAATAATTAAAAAAAAAAAGAAAGAAAGAGCAGCCACGACTCAAACCCAGCCACTCCCATATGGGATGCTGGTGCCCCAAACAGCATCTTAACCATTGTGCCAGATGCCCGCCCCGGGATCTGTATTTTAAATGCTGTGTATGTTGCAACCAGGTTTGGGTACCATTGACAAAGGTAAGAGGAGGAACCCATTCTCAGCTGAAAGGGGTTGTTTGAGACTTTGTGGAAGTGGATGGACATTAGGCAAGCCTTCACCATCTAGCGAAAGTCTGGCATCCAAATGGAAGCATGGTGTCTGGCTGGCCCAGATTCAAGCTGGGGAGACACAGGGACAACAGCCTGGGAGAGGCACTGGGAGGGCCACGAAGGGCAGGCAGAGGAGCTGGAACTTGATGCACCAGGCAACGAGGAGCACCCAAGGCCTCAAGGCACAGGAGCGGCCCGTGCACAACCGTGTTCAGCAGAAATGGCCCAGCGCAGCTGCGGTGGCTGGATGGGCAGAAGTGCGCGTCTGATTTTAGAGACATCTGTAAGCGAACCTCTGGCTCTTAGGAGTGAACATCTGAGTTGGCTGTAACAGGAATGAAAAGGAAGGGGTGAAGAAACATTATTTTAAAATTCTAAATCCTGCTCTGGTCCAAAAGACTGCAGGTGGCTTGCTAATGTGTTGTTCATGAATCATGACATATTTGTCTCTGCACAGCTATATTTAGTAATACCTAGGATCAGGCTTAATTTATTTGGGTTTTGAAACATTTTCTCTGGTTTATTCCATTTTCTACTTCAGAGAATATGCCATTTTATAGACACTCATCTACAGAGTGCCTCCCACGTGCCAGGACTGGACCATGGGGGGCTGCAGGTAAGAAATGTAGCCTTGGGCCTCAAGATTACAGTAAGGTCAGGGAGGTCAAACCTGCAGATGACACATTGCTATGCAGAACGATGGTTAAAATGGAGAAAGCAGGAGTCGGTGCTGTGGTGCAGTGGGTTAATGTCCTAGCCTGAAGCACTGGCATTCCATATGGGAACCGGTTCGAGACCCAGCAGCTCCACTTCTGATCCAGCTCTCTGCTATGTCCTGGGAAAGCAGTAGAAGATGGCCCAAGTCCTTGGGTCCCTGTACCCACGTGGGAGAGCCAGAGGAGACTCCTGGCTCCTGGCTTCGGATCGGCACAGTTCTGGCCATTGCGGCCAATTGGAGAGTGAACCATCAGATGGAAGACCTTTCTCTGCCTCTCCTTTCTCTGTGTAACTCTGACTTTTAAATAAATAAATCTTAAAAAAATGGAGAGAGCATGGATTACCTCTCTTCTGGTGGAAGAGAAGCCTTCATAGAAGGGGAGACACTTGAGTTGAAATGCAAATGTAGGATTTTAGTCCCCAGAGAACATTCCAGGGGGCATCACATAAGAAATGGCACAAAGACCAGAAACCACAGAGCAGAGACTGTGTCTTATGAACCTATTCACATGCTGGGCACAATCCTTCACACACAGTAGGTACACGACAAACGCTGGATGAGCTGATGGGTACCCAAAAGGAAGCAAATTTCAATGAGGTTAAAGGATTGACGGGGATGGGGCATGTGATACAGAGGTTAAGCCACCAGCTGTGATGCCCATATCCCATACTGGAGTGGCTAGTTCATCTCCTGGCTACCCTGCTTCCCATCCAGCTTCCTGCTACTGCATGATGGTCCAAGTACTTGGGTCCCTGCCACCCACATGGGAGACCTGGAAGAAGTTCCGGACCCCTGGCTTTGTCTCAGTCCCAGTTGTTGTGAGCATTTGAGGAGTAAACCAGCAGATGGAGGCTCGCTCTCTCCCTCTCTCTCCCTCCCCCCAAATAAAATGGAAATCATCTTTTAAAAATGTTGCTTAGGGGAAATTGTAGAGGATTAACTGCAATGCTAAGTGGTCATTTGTTCTCCAACACCAGGATCCAAAGAAGGCTTCTGGGTGAGGAAGCCACAGATGATCAAGGCTGGCTTAGGTCATTCCTGCAACAGCGTGCAGGCAAACAGGAGAGGAGGTCTGGGGAGCAGACCAAAGACCAAGAAAAACCAGACGAACCAGGAAGCTCCTGCAATCATCCGGGCGAGGCAAGGAGAGGCTGGGCTGTGCCAGCTGTGGCACGCAGGATGAGGGAGTGATGCAGGAAGCCACAGAAGGCCAGCAGGGGTGCTGCCCACCCCGAGGAGCCAGAAAACAGTGAGAGGGCATGGCCGCAGAGCAAAGAGCTGACGCCAAGCGGCAAGGGACCCATGTGCCCTTCCCTTCCTCTCTCTGCATTCTCGCTTCAACCCATAAAACAGGAACATCCATGAACCCTTCCACACCATGGGGAGGTATCTGGGAGGAAGCCTGCGGGCTGGCTTCTCGTTCCGGGTCCTGCCTGCCCTTAACACAGCACGAATTCTCTTTCTCTACTCCAGCAAGCATGGGTCCCATGGGGTAGGGTTGTGTGCTCTGGGCCTGCCTCTTGCAACACAAGCCTGGGGTCTGGTCCTTTTCAACAGCAACTCTCTCTCCTGCTCTTAAAGGTGCTGGAATGCCACCATGCCCTTCCATGTCGCCGGCTGGGCGTGTGTCAACCCTCACCTAGAATCTTGTGTCCATTCCCAATTGGCTACAGAACTAAAGCGGTGAAGAATGACTGTCACTCCTTTCCCCAGTCCTGAGCAGGAGGCATAAGCAGTGGGACCAGGTACACGTGCCCAAAAGTGATTGCAAACACTTGGCATTGGAGAGAGCAAGCAAGCAGGAAGGGACACACAGACGTGGGGACCACAGGAAGACAAAAGATGCTCGGCACTGCAGCCCTAGAGGCGGCGAGCTCTGGAGAGAGGAGGCTTATGTTCAAACACCCAGACAGACAGCAAGTGGGCGATGGGGGCCCATAGAGAACACACACCCAGGGTCGGGGCGGTGCTGCAGCGTGTGAAGCAGCCACCTGTGACACCAGCATCCCACATGAGCACTGGTTCACTTCCTGGGTGCTCCACTTCCACTCCAGCTCCCTGCTAATCTAATATGTCAGGCCCCTGATACCCACATGGGAGACCCAGTTGGAATTCGAAGCTCACTGACCCAGCCCTGGCCGTTGCAGCCATTTGAGGAGTGAACAGCAGATGGAGGATCTCCTCTCCTCTCCTCTCCTCTCCTCTCCTCTCCTCTCCTCTCCTCTCCCCCTCCTCCCCTCCCCTCATCTCTCCTCATCTCATCTCATCTCTCTCTGTCTCTCTTCCCCCACCCCTGTAACTCTGCCTATCAAATAAATAAAGAAAAAAAAAAGAAAAAAAGATAATGAACACCCCATCAAAAGGGCTCATCCTCCAGACGGCTGGTTGTGCCTCCACTATTGGCAGGCCCTATGCATCTTTTAAAAGAAGCTTGAAATCCATATTTTCAGAATCCTAAAATATTAAAAGGGTCAAACAAAAACAAATCTGCAGGCCAACATCTGACCCCCAGGCTTCCAATTACAAGTTGGTACAAAACAAGAAGAAAACAAGGTTAAGGGCAGAACAAGCAATAACCACCAGGACTGGGGGGTATGAGAACGGGGAGGGAGGGAATATCATTATGCTCTTAGAATTATATCTGCAGATCACATTGGATCTGCTAGAAACTAATTAAAACTTAAAGTTAAAATTAAAAAGTGGGGTGGGGGGAGAAGAAGGAGACAAAGGAGAGTTCGCACGAGACAGAGGAGAACTGAGAAGCAAAAAGGGAGAGGAGGCCAGGCACGTCCCGCTCCAGGGAGCCCAGGGGACCGGGACAAGAAGGCAGCCCCATTGGATTTGGTTATTGGGATGCGATTGGTGACCTTCAAAACATGGCGTTCAATAGAATGAAAGGCACATGTGCCAGACCACAAGGGATTCTGAGATGAGGAGGAGTGAGGATCTGCAGGCAGAGGGGGATCGACTCCTTCCAGAATCTGGCCATGTTTGAAAGAAGCAATGCGTGGGCTGGAAGCATGAAGGGTTACTCAGGTCGGGGAAGCTTTCTTTCGAACAAGGAACATGAGACACAAGGACCATGAGACGCGTTTGCAGATGGGGGCGGGGTGGACAGAGCTGGACATCAGTGAGACAAAGAAGGTGCTTGGGAAAGAATGAGCTGGTGTGGGTACGCTCCAGACTTAGAAAGGCACCGAGTCCGGGGTTAGCGTTCACGTGGGGCTGGGGACCTGAGACAGGAGGTGAGGCTGTCGAGTGGAGGCGGAGGGCAGGTGTGTGCACAGAGGAAAACACAGGGAGCTTCAGGAACTACTTCTAAGGCTGCTGTGGTGCAGCGGGATAGGCCGCTGCCCCTGTTGCTAGCATCCCACAGCAGAGCAGAGCGCTGGTTCAAGTCCTGGCTGCTCTGCTTCTGTTCCAGATCCTTGCTAAAGCGCCTGGGAAAGAAGCTGAGGATGGTCTGAGCGCCTGGGCCCCTGCACCCTTGGGGGAGACCTGATAATGCTCCTGGCTTCAGCCTGGCTCAGGCTGGCCAATTGTGGCCATCTGGGGAATGATCCAGCAGATGGAGATATTCTCTCTCTCTCTCTCTCTCTCTCTCTCTCTCTCTTTCTCCACACCCACCTTCCTCCCTCCCTGCCTTTCAAATAAATAAACCTTTAAAAAATAGGCTACTAGCATCCAAAGGCTGTTCATAAAGGTCGATCTCACCAAAAAACAGTGGAGAGATTGCTCTACTTTAGAGGAGAAGCCACAGATAACATGCGATGTGTGACCCTGGACTGGACATGGACTAAAAAAAAATTGTAAAGAATTTTATTTTATTTTTTGGGAAAACAGAGGAAGTGTGAATATGGACCACCACTGTGGCCATTATCATCACCGAGTTCTTGGTGTGACGGTGAAATACGGGGTTACGCCGGGGGCACGTCCAGGGATGAAGAACCACGGTGTGCACAATTAAAAGGGCCCACAAGAAACATGGGTGCCAAACATGTGCCAGAGCTTCAAAACTGGAAAATACACATTTTCCTTTAACTCCATTTGTCCATAAACTTATTTTTTTTAAGTCCTCTGCTCCTATGGGGCAGGTTGGCAATCAGGCAACAGTGGCACACATGGTCAGCAAGGGGTGGGCCTGCCTGCAGGCCATCTAGTGCTCCTTACGCTCTGCTTTCAACGTTCTGTCACAGTGGACGTGTAAAAATAAGACACATAAACGTCAGACTCTAGGGATCAGACCCTGCACCTGGGTCCCGGGGACTGAAAATCCCCTGGGGGTGGAGAGGAACGGGGGAATAGGCACTTGGCCTGACGGTTAAGCTACTGGCTAAGACACCCTCAGCTAAATGCCAATGCGCAGCTCCAGCTCCTGACTCCAGCTTCCTGCTAACGTGGACCCAGGGAGGCTGTGGCAATGGCTCAGCAGTTGGGTTGAGTTCCTCGCTCCCAGCTTCGGACCCTCAGCTGCTGTGGGCATCTGGGGATTGGAACCAGCAGATGAGAGCACGTGCTCCTCTCTCTCATGCACGCGTGTGTGTGTGTGTGTCTAGCTCTCACATAAATAACCCTAACCCAAACCCTAAAACATAGTAAAATCCCCAGCACGGGACCTGAGTGTGAGCAAGCCTGCACGGTGTTATCTATGCTGACTTTGGACCCTGCAAAAAGCCCCCAGCAGGCTCTCAGAACTTCTAGGGGCTTCAGGGCTGTGGGGCCCTGGACGGAGCCCTCTCATCCACACTGCAGTGTCCAGTTCTTGATGAGAAGGAGCTCATGGATGTCCCAGTGGAGTGGGCATTGGCAACTTACTCACTGCAGGCAGGACACCCACCACCATCCTGTCACCTGCCACCCTGCCTGTTACCCAGGGTGCACTGGTGTGACCCCCATGGCTGCCTCCGAAACAGCTGCCCAAGCCCTCACTCCCTGGGAGGTGCACCCTGACAGGTGCAGGAGCCAGTGCACCGAGACGCTGTCCTCATCCAGTCACAGTACGATGGGCACACTGTTGTCCCCTGCCCTGCGACAGTCACTCTGAGAACACACCCTGGGCTCACGTGGGAGGCCTGCAGGGCAGCAGCAACATGGGTGTGATGCGGGAGGGACATGCAAGTGCTCACCCGTTTCCGTAAACACCTGGTGATGGCCCTAACAGAGTCCTTGCAGGACCAGGAAATAGCTCACATGTAGAAAATGCCTAGGAATATGTTTGCTTCGTGACAAAAGATGAACGTCTATCTTCCAGGAAACCATTGCGTCAGAAATTATTTTTAGCTCTGGAACTGGGTAGGGATACTAGCAAGAGACCACCAGGCAGGTCAAGGCACTGAGGCTAACAGAGAATCAGCAGCTGGCTGTGGGCACTGCCAGGCCCCGTCACTGGCAGCTGTGACAAGTGATGCCTGCAAAGTGCTCCTTGGAGCACTGTTTTCAAACCCAGTTGCATGCTGGCAGGCCACACCTGGGAGTATTTTTTAAAATACTGATGCTGGATCCGCTCCCTCAGGTTCCTGGCTTCACTGGTTTGGGATAAATTCTGACTTCAGGATGTTCTAAACCTCTCCCAGATGATGCTAATGTGAGCACAGTCTGGGACCCTCTCAGCTAAGCAGGCTACATCACTCACGCCCACCAACACATGCAGGCTGCCCTGGTGGCTGACCTGCTCCCCTCCCGAGGGGAGAGCCATGGAGGGGGACCCGGCTGCCAGCTCTGGCGCCCCGAGATCTCCTGCACCTCCAACAGCAGAAACAAGGCTTTGAGCAGCTGCCAGGGGTGGGTCTTAAGAGGTCAGAAGAGGCTCCACTTCTGGAAAGAATCAGGATGGTGGTCTTCCCCCGCCCGCACACCACAGCCATCCTGGCAGCGTTCACAACCTGCTGAGGCGCCGGCCCCACCGCCTGCATTTCCAATGCAGCAGTGAGGTTTGGACACAGAAGTCAGAAGTCAGCCCCTACAGCCAGGGTGTTTCTGCAGCCCGGTGGGGTGGGAGGCTGCTGCTGGCTGGAGGGGACAGGAGGAGAGGGGAGGAGAGGGAGGAGAGGGAAGAGGAGGGGGGGGGGAGGAGAGAGGAGGGGAGGGGAGGGGAGGAGAGGGGCAGAAGGGTAGGAGAAAGGAGGGGAGAGAAAGGGCAAGGGGAAAGGGCAAGGGAGGGAGAAGCAAGTCAGGATCTTGGTGTCTGCGTGGTCTCTAGCAGAACCACTGAACCTTTGCAAGCCATTAGAATCCCCTGGGGAGCTCTTGAAAACATCCTGTCCATACCCCTTGACCACGATGTGGCTCTCTTAGCACCATCACAGGCCACCAGCGGGTTCAACACAGAGTAAGCACTTGCATGTCCCTCCCGCATCACACCCACGTTGCTGCTGCCCTGCAGGCCTCCCACGTGAGCCCAGGGTGCGTTCTCAGAGTGACTGTCGCAGGGCAGGGGACAACAGTGTGCCCATCGTGCCGTGACTGGATGAGGACAGCGTCTCGGTGCACTGGCTCCTGCACCTGTCAGGGTGCACCTCCCGGGGAGTAGGGATTTGGACCACTGTTTGGGAGGCAGCCATGGGGGTCACACCAGTGCACCCTGGGTAACAGGCAGGGTGGCAGGTGAAACAATGGTGTGTGTCCTGCCTGATGTGAAAAAGTTGGCACCACTGTTTGGGGAAGACGCCCTGCATCTGGACCCTAGAGTTCTGCCAAGTTCCCAGGGGGCCTGAATGTGCTGAGGTTGGGAAATGAGAACGAGTTCTCGACTGCTCCAAGTTCCTAGAGCTACCCCTGGGGAACTGGGGAGGGGCCAGCCTGGGGGCTCCTGGAGCACCCCACCAGGGTGACAGTGTTGGAGGGAAACAGACCCCCGCTTACACTGCTGATGGGAGCACAGACTGCTTGATCCTCTTGGGGAACGTCGCCCGGCAGCTTTTAGAAAAATACGAGTTCATGTACTCTGGTGTGACAGTCTCACTCCTGGACGCAGCACACAAAGCTGCTTATTGCAGGGTTATTGGTAGGCACCAAGCAAAACTAAAGCCACACAGAAGGTCCATAAATAGGGAAGTGACTGAGTACATTATGTGGACTGTGCAATTATTTTTAGGATAGACCTAAAGCTATTAACTTGGAGGAGTCCCACGTTATAATGGCATCTGGAGAAAAAAACAGTCACACTAGCTAGCCCACCCCCAACCACGCATGTGAGGGGTCTTCAAAACAGTCACAAGAATGCAGACTATGCAAAAATTATGCATCGATTTCCAGATTTTTTTATATCAAAAGAAACATTTCCTTTTATTTCATTTCAGAGGCAGAGACAGACATAGCTCCCATCTGCTGGTTCACTCCCCAGATGCCCACAATGGCTAGGACTGGGCCAGGCCAAAGCCTGGAGCTGGGAACTTAGTCCCCATCTCTCATGTGGGTGGGAGGGACTCAATTACTTGAGCCATCACTGCTGCCTCCCAAGACCTGTATCAGCAGGAAGCTGGAATTTGGAGCTGAAACTAGGAAATACAAGGTACAAGCACCTCAGTGTTTTAACCACTAGACCAAACGTCTGCCCAAAAACTTATCTTTTAATTCTGTTTTTCCACGAACTTTCTGAAGTTCCTTCACATAGTATGTTCACACGGATTTTGACTGTCTGGATGTACACATAGATATGAGTACAAAAACCAGGCTCTCTTTATAAGACTTATTTATTCAGGGCCCAGTGTTGTGGCACAGCAGGTAAAACCACCACCTGCAATGCCGGCATCTGATATGGGTGCCAGTTTGAGACCCGGCTACTCCACTTCCAATCCAGCTCCCTGCTAATGGCCTGAGAAAAGTAGCAGAATATGGTCCAAGTGCTTAGGCCCCTTGCTACCCACATGGGAAACCCAGAAGCAGCTCCTGGCTCCTGGCTTCGGCCTGGCCCATCCCTGGCTCTTGCAGCCCTCTGGGGAGTGAACCATTGGATGGAAGATGGCTCTCTCTCTCTCTCTCCCCCCTGCCCCATAACTTTTTTAAAAAATATTTATTTGAAATGCAGAGCAACAGAGAAAGGAGAGTGAGAGAGAGAGAAGGGGGTGGGGAGCGAGCGAGCGAGCTTCTGTCTACTGGCTCATGCCTCAAATGCCTGCAGCAACCAGGGCTGCATGAGGCCAAAGCAGGAGCAAGAACTCCAGCTGGATCTCCTCCTGGGTGGCAGGGATTCTCACACTTGAGTCATCACCTGCTGCCTTCCCAGGCACATTAGCAGGCAGCTGGATGGGCAAGTGCGAGCAGGACTCGATCCCAGGTGCTCCAAAAAGGATGCAGGCATCCCAGGCAATGGCTTAGCCTGCTGTGCCACAGTGAACACCCTAGACCAGGCTTTTAACCCCAGTATGTTGTAGTTAGTAATGAGGAAGGAGGGAGAGCGCATTAGTATTTTCTTCATCTTATCTTCACGTTATTTTATTAGTCAAAATAAGGACATACTGCTTTTATAATTAAAAGAACACAGGCACCATCCAACCAGCAGGCGGCCAGGATGAAACAAGAGGGCAAAGGAGGGGTAAACTCCCACTGTCTGTCTTTGGACATCAGAAGCCCAGCTCTAGCCTTTGCGCTCTGGGACTTAGCAGCAGTTTCTTGGATTCTTGGATCAACAGCCTTGGACCGAGAGACACCATTAGCTTTCCTGGTTCTGCGACCGGGACTTAGACTGAGCCACACTACCTGGTTCTCTGGCCTGCAGGTGATCCATTGTGGGATTTCTCAGCTGCCATAACTGAGGGAACCAATTGCTCTAATAAAACCTTTCCCGGGGCTGGTATCATGGGTAATAGGGTTAAGCGATGCCTCCATCCCATATGGATTCTAGTTTGTTTCCTGGCTGCTCCACTTCCAGTCCAGCTCCTGCTAATGGCCTGGGGAAGCAGCAAAAGATGGCCCAAGTGGTTGGGCCCCTGCCTCCTACATGGGAAACCTGGAAGAAGTTCCTGGCTTTGGCCTGACCAGTAGATGGAAGATTTCTCTGCCTCTCCCTCTCTCTCCATAACTTTGCCTTTCAAATAAATAAATCTTTAAAGAAAAAAAAAAACTTTCCCATTAAAAAAAAATACAACAGAGGGCCAGCACTGTGGAACAGTGGATTAGGCTGCCATCTGCAGTGTCAGAATCCCATATGGGCAGTGGTTTGAGTCCCAGCAGCTCCACTTCTGATTCAGCTCCCTGCTAATGCACCTGGGAAAGCAGCCGAAGATGGCCCAAGTGCTTGGGCTCCTGCACCCACATAGGAGACCCAGAGGAAGTGCCTGGCTTCCTCCTGGCTGAGCGCCAGCTGTTACAGCCAATTTGGGAGTAAGCCAGTAGGTGGAAGATTTCTCTGTCTCTGTAACTTTGTCTTTTAAATAAATAAATAACAAACAAACAACAACTAATAAGGAAAAAACAAAGAGCCAGCTCTAGGGTAAGACTACCTGGATTCAAATCCTTGCTTTGCACATACTAGAGCCCAAGTTACATAGCCTCTCTGCCCCATCGGTAAGAGGGGGACCACAATGACACCCACATCGGAGGGCTGAACTTTTCCATGAGATCAGCCAAGCAAGCACTTTGTACAATGTCTGCTGTATTTTACGCCATGTATAACAATGGCATAAGCTGTTGTTGTGGTGAAAAAACATTACTGAAGGCAGTGCTATAAGCTGAAGGCTTGTGTCCCCCTGACTTCCTAGGTCAAAACCTTACCCCTTATGTGGCAGCATCAGGAGGTGGGGGCTTTGGAAGCCCTGGGATTTGACGAGGTCTCGGGGTGGAGCCCTCGTGGGCAGGGCTCGTGTGATTATGAGAGTGCAGAGAGAGCTCGCTTCCTCTGGTCCACGCGAGGGAGGACACAGCCCGGCATCCACCAATGAACCAGGAGAAGGGTCCTCCCCAGCCACCCAACGGGCCAATGTCTTGACTGCAGACTTCCGAGCCTCCAGACCTGTGCGAAATAAAACTCTGTTGCTTGAGCACTCAGGCCAGGGCATTATGTTGCAGTAGCACAAATGGACCGAGGAACTGCCAAGGAGCTATGTTCCACGTCCAGGGAAATGTGCTTCCTCCAGCCAAGAACCGAGCCCCTCTGCCCTGCCCGCCCAGCAGACCGAGCCGCAGGCTGGCGTCTTCCGGGCGGCCTGCACGGCACCATGGGTGGCAGGGCTCTTCATTAGTTCCTTCAGCCCCAGCGCGGGTCATGCTGTCCCGCTAAGTGACAACTTCTGGGCAGCCGAGTGCCTGAGATCTCCCGGGAAGGGCTGTCCTACAAACAAAAATAGTTACAATAATTACCTGACGCCAGCTCCACTCAGCAGCTGGCACTGGTTCTGAAGCTAACACAGCCCACACGAGTGTGGTCCTGACCCTGTGCCTGCAGGGGAGAAGGCACTGGAGCTAATTAGGACGGTGCACGACCCACTCTTGGCCAACAAGCACTGAGACAACCACCCAGGCGCGGGTGCTGCCTCTGTGTGCTGCCCCCTGCAGGGGATGTGGTAGCACAAAGGAGCGGGCCCCAGGGACTTGTCACTGGAGATGATGGGGGAGAGGCCTCCCAGGCTTGCTCGGAGTATGCCTGCTTTTCACTCTGACAACCCCAAGAAAATCCAACGGAAAGAGGATCCTGCGTTGCTGTCTCTCTGGATTAGCTCTGTGGTGATGTGAAAATGTTAGCAAAATCCAAACTCAGGGGCCCACTCTCCAAGGAGAAGAATTCAAGGGCAGGCCAATCGTTTCTTCTAACCAAGGGACACTGCTCCTGTGTAAGCTCTTCTCCGGCACAGGGATCCTGTCATGGGCTGCATTGTGTGCCCTCCTCCCCACCCCATCGAATTCACACACTGAAGTCCTAATCCCCAGTGGCTCAGAATGTGATAGCATTTGGAAGGGGTCATTTTAAATTTTTATTGTAAGATAATAATTGTACATATTTATATACATACACTGTGACACTTTAATACATGTATATAAGAATCAGATTATGGTAAATGGCATATCTATCACCTCAAACATTTCTCATTCTTTTGTGCTGGAAACATTCAAAATCCACTCTATTAGCAACAACTTATCATCAACCATCGTGAGCCTTGCTATAGTGCATTAGCGAGTATTTCTCCTATCCATCCACAACCCTGTACCTGCTAAATGTCCTTTGCGGGAGTCTTTTAAAAGATAATTAAGTTGGGCTGGCGCCGTGGCTCACTTGGTTAATCCTCCGCCTGCGGCACTGGCATCCCATGTGGGCACAGGGTTCTAGTCCCGGTTGCTCCTCTTCCAGGCCAGCTCTCTGCTATGGCCCGGAAAGGCAGTGGAGGATGGCCCAAGCGCTTGGGCGCCTGCACCCACATGGGAGACCAGGAAGAAGTACCTGGCTCCTGGCTTCGGATCGGCGCAGCGCTGGCCGTAGTAGCCATTTGGGGGGCGAACCAACGGAAGGAAGACCTTTCTCTCTGTCTCTCTCCCTCACTGTCTAGCTCTACCTGTCAAATAAAAAAGGGGGGATAATTACGTTAAAATGAAGTCACTAAGGTGGGCTCTAATCCAATATGCCTGATGTCCTTATAAAACAGAGGGATTAGGATACACACACACACACACACAGGGCCAGGTGAAGACCCTAGAAGCAGACAGCATCTATGAGCCGAGAAGAGACGCCTCCGATGGAACCAGCCCTGCCAACGTCTTGACACCATACTTCCAGCCTCCAAAAGAGAAGGTGTCTGTCTTTGAAGCCGCCCAGTGAGTGCTGCCCTGCAAAAAGCAGGGAAACACACCTTCTACCCCCAAGGGCAACTATGAAGGGCGGGAGTCTGGGGGTCACAGGCTGACCAGCGCGTACAGAGTACCCTGGAGCAGGGACCGGCCCTGCTGAGTCCCAGCTTTCCAGCCCCTGGTGGGGGTTGCAAGAATAACAGGTGAAATGTGGCAGGGAATGTGCCCAGTGCCCAGCGCAGCCTCCACAGGGTCCGCGCCCCTCAGGCACCCATTCACTGCAGCAGCAAAGCATGACTGGCTGAGTGTCGTTTTCTCCGCAAGCACTAAGCGGCTGCTACGGTTTGGATGTGGTTTGTCTCCGAGGGTTCCTGTGCCGGAGGCTTTGTCCTCAGTGTGATGGAACTGTGCTGGGACTTCCAGAGCTGGCGCCCTGGGGAGTGTCCTCCAGCTCTAGGGGAAGCTGTCCTCAGAAGGAACAGCAGTGGCTCTTGTAGGAACCCTGAGTTCTCAACAGAGTGAGCTGCTCCAGAGCCAGCGCACCCCTCAACCTCCCCTGGCTTCCTGTCTTGTGACGTGCCCTCCCTCCCTCCCTCCCACACACGCTCCTCCCACACTGCCCTCTGCCACTGGGCCCTCGCCAGAGGCCAAAGCAGTGAGGTCATCCGATCTTGGACCTTTAGCCTCCAAACGGTGAGCTTTCTTTATGAAACAGCTGGCTCGGATATTTCATTACAGATGTGCTGTGATGTCATGTAGTGGAATATAATACAGCAGTGACCGTATTATATAGTGCCCTTACTAACTTTATAGTCTGTTGAGGAAAGCAAACATTTTTTAAGATTTTTTTAAAGATTTATTTATTTATTTGAGAGTCAGAGTTACACAGAGAGAGAAGAAGAAGAAGAGAGAGATGTCTTCCATCCGCTGGTTCATTCCCTAATTGGCCGCAACAGCCGGAGCTGCACTGACCCAAAGCCAGGAGCCAGGAGCTTCTTCCAGGTCTCCCACGCGAGTGCAGGGGCCCAAGGACTTGGGCCTTCTTATACTGCTTTCCCAGGCCTTAGCAGCAAGCTGGTTCAGAAGTGGAGCAGCCAGGACTCGAACCAGTGCCCATATGGGATGCTGGTGCTTCAAGCCAGGCATTAACCCACTGTGCCACAGCACCAGCCCCTTAAGATGTGTTTTGAAAGGCAGAATTACAGAGAGAAAAGGAGGGAGAGACAGAGAGAGAAAGATCTTTCACTCACTGGCTCACTCTCCAAATGGGCGAACAGCCAGGGCTGGACCAGGCCAAAGTCAGGAGCCACAAGCTTCTTCTAGGTCTCCCACATGGATGGCAGGGGCTCAAGCCCTTGGGCCATCATCTGCTGCTTTCCCAGCTACATTAGCAGGGAGCTGGACTGGAAGTGAAGCAGCTGGGACATGAACCAGCATCCATATCGGATGCTGGGATCGCAAGCAGCAGCTTAACTCACTCGCTATGCCACAGTGCCATCCCCCAGAGCAAACATTTTATAAAGTATTACACCTTTTAAGTTTCCTCTCCCACACTTGTCTTCCTTTTAAAGACAAGAATATTTGCACTTAAAATACTTCATCAATACTTCAAAGTGACCCAATGCCCATCACTCTGGGTTTCTATTAGCATTGCCATCACCACTATTAGAACACTCCAGGCCGGCGCCGTGGCTCACTAGGCTAATCCTCCGCCTTGCGGCGCCGGCACACCGGGTTCTAGTCCCGGTCGGGGCACCGATCCTGTCCCGGTTGCCCCTCTTCCAGGCCAGCTCTCTGCTGTGGCCAGGGAGTGCAGTGGAGGATGGCCCAAGTGCTTGGGCCCTGCACCCCATGGGAGACCAGGAGAAGCACCTGGCTCCTGCCATCAGATCAGCGCGGTGCGCCGGCAGCAGCGCGCCAACCGCGGCGGCCATTGGAGGGTGAACCAATGGCAAAAGGAAGACCTTTCTCTCTGTCTCTCTCTCGGTCCACTCTGCCTGTAAAAAAAAAAAAAAAAAAAAAAAAAAACACTCCAAGAGACAAATGTGGGCCTAGTCATTATAACACCAGTTGGGGTGCTTCATCCATACTGGGTTCCTGGGCTTGAGTGCTTGGGTTCCTGCCCACCCATGTAGGAGACCCAGATAGAGTTCCCGGCTCCTGGCTTTGGCCTGGCCTAGCCCTGGCTGTTGTGGTTATCTGGGGACTAAACTTACGCATGGTAAACTTCTGTCCATCTATTTGTCTGCCTGTCTTTCCGTGTATCTCTCTGCTGGCACTGATTAAAAACCTGAGGTGCCACAGTGGCGGGGTGAAGTCTACCTCACACATTAAGTCGTGCGGACCCTCAAAGACGTGCTTTCATCTCACCTGTGTGTCTTGATCATGTGATCTGAACCACGCCTCCTTCCCTGGGGGGAGGGACCGGCCTGAGGGGCTCCACCTGGACACCAGCCACGCTGCCACTACCTCTGCTGGTGTGCTGAGTGGGGGCAGTGGTGACGTCACCACTAGAAGACAACAGTGGAACCGCTCTGCCTGTGTGCTCCCCACCCACCTCCCTGTGCTATAATCGGCAATCATGTCCCCCAGAATTTCATCACTGCTTTGACCATGTGGCAGATGGAGAGAGGGAACTGTATGGCTTCTCTGTCCCTTATAATAATGGCACTTTGCATCTGTATAGTGCTTTTAACGTATTCAGTGCAAATTCTTGTCTATTGCTGAGTCTTATCCTAATGAGACCAAACTCCATGTGTTGTATAATTGTCTGTGCCACAGAGACAGCTTAGGAATCAGAGCCAGTGAAACTCTGAGCTGGAGGCGGACCAATGCCCCAAATGGCTCAAAGAATAACAAGTCCCATATAAGTCGCAAATGGAGCCAGCAGGATAACTTGGCAATGCAGCTTTTCCGTGGGGAGAAGTTACATCTGGAGCATGAGAAGCAGTTGGGCACACGCTGGGCCCAAGGATCCTCATCCATGTCCAAGGGCTCCCTCCGCTACCCCTGCCTGGTGACAGGCTGGTGCCCACTTTTAACCGTCGGAGGGGCAGTAAAAGTGGAGAGTGAGAGGCAGAGCCTGGAGAATGCTACAGAGAACCGGAGGCTACTGAGAGCCGGCAATATTGTTCTGTCGTGTGGCCTAGAAACACAACCCAGAAAACGTTTCCTGCCTCTCCAGCGATTTGGAAAAGGGCAAGAATGACTATTTGGAAGGATGAGCATTTGGGGGGTTGACAAATGGAATCTTTCTTTCTCATCATGCTTTTTCAAAAACCAAGCATGTGGAAGCGAAGTTGGCACCCAGAAAAACAAGCTGCCTGTGGATCACGTGCCCTGAGTCCCTCTCTGCCCTGGCCACCATCCTGGAAGTGAGGACCGACTCCCTCGGCCCACTTGGGCTCCTGCTGGCAAATGACTGCTTTTACTTGGGCACCATTTAGAAAATTATGGCCCCTGAATCAGACCCTGGCAAACAGAGAGTGCAAATGCCTCCCCGTTTACTTACCAAAGACCCGTGCACCCTCCAACTCAGTGACTCACAGCCCAGGGCCCCGGCTGCGCTCAGAGTAAATTGCAGACGCTGGGGGCAGCACCCAGGCAACAGCATTTTTCAGTCTCCCCAGGTGACTCTGACGTCCAGCCAAGGTGGAAAACCAGCATCGTGACTGCATCCATTACGACGCCCACTCACCGGGCACTGAGGAGGCTCTATTCCAGGCAGCATGTCACACCCGCCGCCGGCCTGACTTTGGTCTCCTCCCCGCGCCCTGATCTCAGCTCACCAGGGAGAGTTCCACCTGGCGCAGTAGTCCATGGCATTAGGTGGTTGCCGGTCTTACATTCACTAATCCACTTAGCTAATTAATATGAAGCAGACACCAGGTACAGAAATCAGGGGGACATGATCCCTGCCTCGAGGACATAGCTGTAAGGTGCAAGTATCAGCAATTATAATAAGAAATTTTGTATGATTGGGGCTTTGCGGAACTCTCGGGAATGGTGAGAAAAAGCAAGAGGTCTTTAAGCTGAACTGAGCGTGTCCTTACAACTGACACATTCTCTCTCTCTCTCTCTCTCTCTCTCTCTCTCTCTCTCTCACACACACACACACACACACACATCCTTGATGCATAATACGGACTATAAACATAGCAGTTGCTAATAAATTCCACCGAATGAATGCAAATTGGTGCCCACTGGGTTCCATCTAGGCCAACACCAGGACTCTCGCCACGCCCAGCCCCTCCAGGCACCGTCTCAAAGCACTGGGGACAGCCAGTCTCGTCCCTCCCCCACTGCACAGACTGCCCCTGAGGGGCACTGGCAGCCCTGTGCCCTGCCCTGGCCGCGGTGCGCTGTCCACCAAGGCCCACAACAATCCCTGCCCGGTAGCTGAGCACAGAGTCCCTCATCGTGAGGGCAGCTGTGGCCATCTGCCTAAGAGCTGCTCACCAAGTCCAGAGCAAGTGGAGTGAGCAACTTCTGGGCCTGTTCCTCTCCCCTCCTCCATCCTGCTTCTTGAAAGGTCCCAGAGTTCCACAGGCGGAAGGAGCCTGTGTCTCCATGTGACTGTGGGGCAGTCCCTCCCCTGCTCCCCCCACCCCAAGTGAGCTCTGCCACGTGCAGCCACAGGTGCACTGGGCTTCTTCCACTCACAGCTGAGCCCACAGCCCAGTGCACTTTGCTGCCTCCCACGCATCCTGCAACACCCGGCGTTCCTTTTTACAGTCATGAAAGGAGAAAGATAGCAGGAAAACCCAGGCTATTGCTACCAGAACAGTCAATGATTTGATGACTTCTCAGAGCAAGAAGGCCAGGCTGTGAGATGCGGCTTTGCCGAAGCCTGCAGTGAGCTGGCCAGCCTACTCCTTCTGGTCCATGCAGTCGCGGAGACCACAGGGGGCAGTGAGCAGCCATCGTTCTCTCGACTGGGCCTACGGAGGGCAGCTCTGTGATGGTCTGGAAACAACCTGCTCCTGCCCATGCAAACAGAAGTGGAAAGGGATGAGGAGAACGACGTGGACTCGAGCCAGTGGTTTTGAACAACACGTCTCCCCTCTGGGGAGCAGACGCGTTCACCCCTGTCGCAGGGTTGCGTGAGGATTCACTTCCACAGCAGTTCCAGAGCCCGCCCACAAACTTACTGAACTTGAACTTGCCAGGACTAAGGGCGCTGTCACAGCCGGAGTTCTCTAGAGAAACAGAGCCAACCAGGTGTGTGTGGAGACAGAGATCTGCAACAGGTCCCCTGGATCAGCAGTTTCACTTTCTGTGGTTTTAGCGACCCATGATCAACCATGTTCCAAAACTACTAAAGGGAAAATTCAAGAAATAAATAACTCCTAAGTTGTAAATTGCATGCCATTCTGCATAGTTGGTAGTGTGATGACTCTCACACTGTCCCACCTGGGACATGAATGGTCCAGTGTCCCCATGCTATGTATGCTACCCACCTGCTACTCACTAAGTAAGCATCTTGGTCATCAGGTCAACTCTTACAGTATCACAGTGCTTGTGTTCAAGTAACCTTTATTTTATTTAATAATGGCCCCAAAGTGCAAGGGTAGTGCTGTTGCTCCCAGCTTAGACATGCCAAAGAGATGCTATAAAGTGAAACATTCAGGGGCCGGCACTGTGGCGCAGCAGGTTAATACCTTGACCTGAAGCACTGGCACCCCATATGGGCACCGGTTCGAGACCTGGCTGCTCCATTTCTGATCCAGCTCTCTGCTATGGCCTTGGAAAGCAGTCGAAGATGGCCCAAGTCCTTGGGCCCCTGCACCTGTGTAGGAGACCCAAAGGAAGCTCCTGGCTCCTGGCTTCGGATCGGCACAGCTCTGGCCATTGTGTCCAGTTGGAGAGTGAACCATCGGATCGAAGACCTCTCTCTCTTTCCCTCTGCTTCTCCTCTGTGTAGCTGACTTTCAAATAAGTAATTTTTTTAAAAAAAAAAGTGGTACATTCCAATGAAAAGGTATATGTACAGTGAGATATTTTGAGAGAACAAGAAAGAGACCATATTCATATAACTTGTACAACAGGTATGGTTTTGTTGTTCTGCTTTATTATTAGTTATGCTGTTAACGTCTTACGAACTGTGCCTAATTTATAAACTAATCACTACCACTGATATTGATGTACAGGAAAAGGACATGGAGCGTACAGGGTTTGATACTCTCAGTGATTTCAGGGCTCCAGTGACGGCCTTGGAACAACAGTGTCCTGCATGGATAAGCAGGACCACAGGATTGTAAAGAATTGGTTCATGTGATCCTAATGACTTGGTAAACCCAAAATCTGCAACGTGGGCTAGCAGGCTAGAGCCTCAGGAAGGAGTGGAGTTTGCAGTGAGGACCACAGGCCAGCTGCTGGCAGAAGCCATCCTAGCTCAGGGGAGGTCAATGCCTTCAGTGCCAGGATGGGGGCCCCCACATTGCAGAGGGCTGATTCCAGTGGGGTTCTCATCCAGAAGACACTCTCATGGAAATACCCAGAATAATGCTGAACACACATCAGGGCACCTTGGCTTAGCCAAGTGGACCCATAAAACTAATCCACGGGTGGCAAGGATTCTGCGTTTATTTCCGGAGTCCTTATTTAATGACCCACCAGGATGTGATGTGAGGCACAGCCAGGCTCGGGGGCCACTCTCAATGATGTGTCCGAAGGCACTGACAATTTCAGAGTTTGTCTTCCCAAAGCCATGTGGGCTGCAGAACCCCTTCCCTTTGTGAGCTGCTTGTGCCTGTACCACATTGACCAAAAAAACCAAGCTTCTGCCAAGTCTTGGGCCAAGGAAGACAGTCTCTCCCTCCACGGCCAGGACAGACAGGGTGTGCAGGGCCCTGCTCAGCCTGGGCTCACTACATGGGGACTGGCAGCTGGCCACATCTGCTCACTATGTCAACTTCTCTGAACTGAAGCTCCTCTCCTTTCCCCTCTCCCTCAACAAATCCAACCCCCCAGGCCCTGAGGAGCTGCTTAGCAGTCACCTGCACACGCACAGCCACTCAGTGCTCCCCACCCTGGCCACCCACGGGACAGCTCCAGGGTGCAAGTGACTGCAACGGCCAGGAGCTACTGGAGCAGAATTTCTGGATGTGGTTCCTAAGCAGATACAAGTTGAGAAATCTCCATAGGTGACTTAGATAGGCAAAAAGATTAGAAACTAGCAACAGATACCAAAAAAAAAAAAAAAAACAACAACAACCCAGGGCTCTTCATATGTTCTATTATGCTAGCAAATCATCTTTCACAACAAAGGCAGCAAAGCATCACTGAAGATCAGCCACACCCACTGCCCTGGAACTCTGTGGTCCCTCCCACTCTGACCTTGGGTGTGGCCATGGGACTCACTTCAATCAATAGGGTGCTAGTACAGTTGAACCTGGCAGAAGCTTGAAGAAGTGCTGTGCGTTTCCATCTCTCTTGCTTCTGGATGGCCAGGAGAACAAGACGGAGTAGTTATGGGTAGATGTAAGTGGAGCCCAGCCGGCACTCCCAGCTGGGGCCAACCTAGATTGGCTACTGGCCTGCTGACTGCCAGACACAGGCATGAGCCCAGCCAGGCCCAGAAGGATGCTCCCTCTGTCCCAAGCCCAGCCAACCTGGATGACCCACGGGATCATGAGAAACAGCAATAAATGGTGGTGGCTGGCTTATGAGGCCTTATTATCGTGGCGATAGAGGACTTACAAGGACAGCCATGCGGCTCTGAGTGAAAAGCCGGCACCCGTTAGTTAGGAACTTGCTTGGCAAGCCTTTCCCTCGCCTGCCGCAGCCCCAGGAGAGCAGTGAAGTGAGGACAGGCACTGTCTCCGGCCCCCTCCAGCTTCCGGTTCAGCAACCCCGTGACAGCACCACTATTTACACAGAGGGAAAGCTGGGACATTTCCCTCTAACAGGGAGCCTGCCACAGAGAGTGTCTGAAAATAAATTATACATGAGACACGGTTTCTGAACCGGTTGCTAGTTTGGTTCCAGAATATTTTTATTCTTCTTCAAACACTCCCTTCAGGGGTGCACTCCTCCGACAAGAAGGTAAAGGGGATGAGAGAAGAGCCTTGAAGGCCCCGGCAGTACAGAGCCAGGCTTTAGCTCAGGGTCCCTGAGGCCCTGCCTTGTGGGGGAAGCTGAATCCGGAGAGGCCTAGAGGAAACTTCCTGAGCCTGCCTCGAGTTTGAAAACCTGTCTTTAAGTTTCAAATCCCTGGTGGCAAACACCCCAGCCCCAAGGTGCTTTTGCCTAAGGATCATTAAGGTGGTATAATAGGAGTGGCTGCAACCCTTTGCATCACATCACCCCCCCACCCACCCACATCCGCTCTGTAGCATCCGCTCTGTACCTCAGCTATATATACACCTCCCTTTTACAATAAAGGGAGACCCTGCTTCGACTGGGCTCCACACCGCGCCTGATTGTCCCCCCGGGTTTGGGGAAGGCTGAGTGGCGGGTGGCGCACTTCCCCTCCTCGGTCAAGGCAAGCTGCGGGCAGCCTGCCTAATTCTCCAGCGGTGGCGAGGAACAGTCACCGCACTGCCTGGCTGCGGGATTCGCGTCTCCCCTTCCAATCAGCAGAGCCAGGTGACGGCAGTGGTGTCACCTGAAGGAGTGTGTTTCGAGGACAGCCAGCACCTTGTCCCACAGTGTGGTGATTCAAGACGTGGACTCTGGGCAGACACAGAGGAGCCCCAGCTCTGAGGGACCCTGAGAGGCAGGCTGAAGTTCTCCAAGCCTCAGTTTTCTTTTTCTGTTAAGTGGGGCCATTAACAGCGCCTACTTTGTGTCGCTGCGGTGGGGATTTAGAGAGTTAACGCTTTCAAAGGCAAGGAGCAATCACTCGAGAACTGGAAGCAGCCACTGCTCCCATCAAGCTGCAGGAATCCCCCAGCCACAGAGACTCCTGGCCTGGAAACTCTGCAGCAGGGATGGTCTCTCCCGGGCATTCCACACCGCCGCCTCTGAGTTAACGCCTCTCACTTACAACCTGCCATTCCCTCCAGAGCCCCGCGGGCAGGACTGTGTTAACAGCCACCAAGACTCGAAGCCAAGGGACTCCCTCGTGGCAGGAGATGCCAGCAATTAGAGAAAGGCCCATCTTCCCCAACGACTCCTCCCAAGAGGTGGATGCCGGACAGACACGGTGCACCAAAACAGCATGCATCTCTCTGGAGGTGCTGGTGCACAGGCGCTTCGTAGCTCCCTCGGAGCCCCAAGACACTGGGGCAGAGCTTGAACCATCGGTCTGCTCCTTTGTGGAGTCAGCAAATGGCTGGACTGGCACAGAAGATAGATGTCTCTTTATAAAAGTGCCACATGCGCCTGCTAACACGTAGCCACTGTCATAATAACGTTATATAACAAATCGCCTTAACAGAGCAGTCATTTATCCTTGCTCATCCAGCTAAAGGGTGGCTGGGGGCCACCGGAGCTAGGGGGCTTGGTTCTCAGCTACAGGTAGACTCAGGTCTGTGCCCCATGCCTCTCATCTTCCTCCCACCAGTGGGCTGATTTCAGAATTTCTGGACAGAGAGCAGAAACATTCAATGGCTCATAGGTCCCCGTTCACTCACTCTGACTCTCACACACACATCTGCCCACATTCCACGTGACAGACTAACTCATCACACAGCAGAGCCCAACAATATCAGCGGAGAGAGGCTTCCAGCAGGAGGAACTGCTGGATCGCACAGCAAAGGTCACGGACACAGGCAGCGCTGGCTTCAGGCATGTGTGATCAGTGCAGTGAGCTCAGAGGGGCCTTGCCATTGGTTGCACGCTCAGCTATAAGAATGCAATTTGTTGACATGGAACCCCACATTGGCATTTTGCACAGAGCCCTGCAAATTATACAGCTGGTCCCGGGCCCAGAGGAAGATGAAGAATTGGGAATAAGAGCTGGCGTTGTGGCACAGTGGGTTAAAGCCCTATCCTGAAGCGCCAGCATCCCATATGGGCGCCGGTTTTAGTTCCGGCTGCTCCTCTTCCAATCCAGCTCTCTGCTATGGCCTGGGAAAGTGGTGGAAGATGGCCCAAGTCCTGGGGCCCCTGCACCCACGTGGGAGACCTGGAAGAAACTCCTGGCTCCTGGCTTCGGATCGGCACAGCTCCAGCAATTGCGATCATCTGGGGAGTGAACCAGCAGATGGAAGACCTCTCTGCATCTCTCTGTAACTCTTTCAAATAAATAAAAATAAATCTTTAAAAAAAAGGAATTGGGAATAATGCAATGTTTTCATTGAATGCCACCAACTCCTCGCTGTGAAAGTGTCACATCCATGCCCCACCTCCTCCAACGTCTGCTTTCAGAACCACAGTATGGAATTTCGGCAGCTGATTCCAGCCCTACTCATCTCTTCACACCACGACTCCTCTCTAGGACAGAGGTGTGGCTCTCGGAGCAGGAGGCCCAGGTAGGTGGCTATTGGTGGGAACAGCAGTGATTTTACCACTTCTGTGTTCTTCCCAGAATTCAACCTGGGGCACCTGGTCCCTCCCATCAACCTCCCCACCCATCCCAAGTGCCACTCATTCATCCTCCTCCTCCACCACACCTTAGTGAGAGCTGCTCAGTGGGAGAAGGAAACATCATCCCCTAGAGCTTCTGACATCAAACCTGCAGCAGGACTGCACACACTCTTGGGAAATCAGAACATGAACTGGAGACTCTCCAGGTTTTCAGGCCAGAGGGGTATTCCACACTCTGTACCCAAGCACCTCCCCTCTTAAACAGGCTCAGTCTGGCTTCAAATCACCTCTCACGGAAGCTGGACTAACTTGGTCTAAGAGACATAAACATTGCAATAGCTCCCCCCACCCCCGCCCCAGGGCAGCCAGGGCCAAGGTTTGATGGCCACTGCTCACGGGGCAAGTTTCTCTTTATTCTCACACCAACTGTTAGAGCTGGCACACGTGTTCACTTCCTCCAAGCACTCCTTGAACTTGCAGTTGCGACAGGAGGCCCCAGTCTCCTCCCCACAAGAACCTTAGATGTGCCTCAAAGCAGCCAGCAAACCACCCTCTGCCTTCTGCGATGCTTCCTGCTCCAAACCTGCTCTGTTCAGAGGCCCCGCGAGCCTGCAGCCTGCTCTGGGGGGAGAACCACGCGAGAAGCAAGTGGCTGTTGCCACGAGAAATGAATCACAAGCACAAGTCGACACAAGCATCCTGCAGTTCAGACAATTACCCAAAGAACGCACTTGCTGGTAATTATGGAGCTAAAAATGGATCCACTTTGAAAATCCCTTCCTCTCTCCTACGAAAGCTGAGGAGGTGGTTTAGTGGTTTAACAACAATCAGCAGCTGAGATGCATCACATCCTGGGGTGTTTAGGAGACGAGTTCCAGGAAACTTCTTGGAAGGGATGAACGTTCCCAGAAAGGGTGATGTTAACAAAGAGCCATCAGCCCTCCCCACCGACCCCGGTACACACACAAAGCTTGGGAATCTGAAGTCAGAAGCCCATCAAACGGAGTTGGGGGGAATGTGGCCCGGGCGGCCCCACCTTGCGATGCCGCTCAGACATCAAGAGAGAGGGGCACACCCACGGCCGCAGAGTACCTCGGCCTGACTCAGCACCAGCGTGTGCTCAGGGCTGTCATAAAGCTTTCAGGTAGCAGCTAGAGGTCAGGATGCTAACAACCTCCTCTACGCACTGAGCACTAAGGCTGGGTACACGAGTCTCATCTCCCTTCATCCTCACAACGCTGTGACAGTGATGTCTTCATTATTACCCCCCTGTGCAGTTGCTCTGAGGCGCACCCTGTGGGCCACACGGACAGCCAGGGCAGAGGCAGGTCCTGGAAGCAGCAGTTCACGCATACCCTTCGGTTCTGAAGGACCCCGCGTGGCTTCAGTTCAAACTGCGGAAAGGGGAGGCAGGCATCAGCAGCCAGGAAAGGGCGGGGACAGGGGCCGCCGTCAGCCAGACAGCTCCTGGGTCAGACGGCAATGCAACACCGAGTTAAATGCAATTTTACAACGTAAGCTGTACATGGAGCAACATCTGTACCTTGAACACCCTTGAAACAAAGAAATGAACAGATCCCATTGCTCCCAACGAGGAGGATTTAGGTTATAGAAGTTAGCACTCATTTATTCTCTTAACTAATACGTTTTAAATATTTATTTATTTGAGAGAGAGAATGAGTGTGTGTGTGTGTGTGTGTGTAAGAGAGAGGTCTTCCATCCACTGGTTCACTCCCCAAATCCCAAATCCCCACAACACCCAGGGCTGGCCAAGCTAAAGGCAGGAGCCAGGAGCTCCATCTGGGGCTCCCACGTAGCTGGCAGGGGCCCAGCCATCCTCCACTGCCTCCACAGGCAGAGCATCAGAAAGCTGGATGAAATGGAACAGCTAGGACTTGAACCGGCACTCTACTACGGGGCACAGGTGTCCCTGGGGTGGCTTAACCCACAATGCCACATCTCCTCCCTAACACTTACTGAGCACCGTCAGCAGGGTCAGTGCTGGTGTACACCTGTGTCACTGGATAAGGCAATGAACCATCCTGCCCTTCCAGGCATTCTAATGGGAGCAGAGAGACCAACCACACAGTACCTACAGGAACCTCGGAAAGTAAAGGGAGTTCCCAAGTTAAGCAAAAGAACACACGAGCTACAGCAAGACCTCAACAGCCAGCCCGCGAGAAGTACCAACAATCTGAAACTACACTCAGAAGTCAGGCTGACATCATTGAAAATGATATCAAGTGTTCAGGGCACACACACGGTGTTAAAGGGATGATGTGCCTGCAGGAAGCGGGCCGAGAAGGAGCAAGTTCCACGTGGAAAGCAAGCTGTGGGCATGCGGCTTGTCTCTGCCTCAGTGTGCCAAGGGGTGCTGCCCCCAGCCCCCGGGGCAGCTCCTCCTGGGAGCCAGGAAGCCATGAGGCTGCAGAATGTGTGATCACCCAGTCACGATGCCTAAAGCCTTCAAGGCTGCATGTGGTGTCCGCTGATGTCTGTGTGGAACTTTTCACCCTGCTCTTTGCACCACGGTGAGCAGCAACTGTGTTTAACTTCAAGAAGCAGCCTAGGTGGCAGGACAGGGCGGGGGGGAGGGGAGCATGAGTAAGTGAAAAGGGCAAAATGCAGGAAGAGGGACTTGCCATACGATGTTCCCTGCAGTGAAACGTCTCAGTCTACTGTTCCTAGAAATGTATGCAAACTATATGCAAATTTGCAAGTGGCAATGCTAATGCTTGCAAAGTCTGCTTACTTACATATCCCGGGCTCTGACCTTTGAAAGATCTGGGGGCTTTAAGGCTGTGAGCAGCAGGCCCTTGGCAGAGGCAGCCACAGGCCACTGCCTGCTGTGCAGCCAGAGTCCAGGAGCCAGCAATACGGAAGGACGAGCAGGGCTAAAATGACGTGGACAGGGATTGCTGCTCCGCAATCACAGATGAGACAGGGGAAAAAAGGACAATCTGGAATCTGAGCAAAAAAGCTCTGATTTGGTCTTGCTCCATTCTACGCTACTTCATCCACAGACTGTGGAAGTGATAGCTGCAGCAGCCGGTGGGTGTCCAACGTACGATCAGGAAAGTGATTTACATATTCATGAAGTCATGTTATCTGTTACTCTTTATCCCTTGGAGCACCAGTATTTTCACATGCATGTCTCATCTAATCACACTTCCCTGCCGTGCCACAGAAGATGTGGAATTCTAACGGAGTTTCTTACAAAACATTCAAGGACAAGTGATTAGCTGGAAAAATAATTGGCTTCTTGATTAAGCACTCTCTCCCAGTGAAAGGTATCATTATTGAAATGCAGACAAAATTTCAAAAGCCTGCAACATGTTTTCCTTTCTGTCAGCTTGAGCATAGCATTTGGTTTCCCTCCTATTCAGATAGGCTCAGAAATGCCCTTTAGGTTGCCAGGTCCTGTGGCCTGCTGTCCATCCTCTCCGTACATAAGTCAGGGATGTCCTTTGGCTCAAGACTTCGGACGCTACTTATTTTACCTGCAAGTTGTTGCTCTGTGCATTTTGCTGCCAAAACTGCCCTGCAAATCCGTTTCCTGATAGAGGGAGGCAGCCCCTCCAGATGGAGCTGGCTGAGCAGCAATCCCGAGCTGCAGGTGCACAGGCGTGCCTCCTGAATGAGTTTAGGGCAGCTGCAGCCTACAGCCCCCTCCACCCATTCAGAGAGACTCCCTGCATAGCATGTCCCCCCCCCTTTTAATAACCACCCCCACCCTCCCCCTCTGACACTCCCAATAATGCTGCCAATCAACCTGCCACATTGAGTGACGCGCAGAAACCTCAAAGGAAACCCAATACCAGTTAAAAACTTCCCGAAGTCAGGAGGGCATGTTCCTGAGCCCAGCACTAGGCAGGAACAAAGGCTGTGCAGCGACAGCAGCTGGAAATGCCATCCATCATCTCACAAAGATGAAGCGCCTAGAGATCCATCCAGAGGGCACCTGCAACCACCCACTGCCGACCTGACGCTTTGATGGATGGCCACCCCCTTTCCTGAGCTCCTCTGGTCTCCAGAGGTTTCCAATGACCTGATCGCTCGCTCCCAGCTCCCCCACCCCTGTTGCCATTCAGTGCAGGCATCAGGCCTCCCCCGCCCCCTCCCCGGGCACTGACCTTTCGCAGCAGGAAGCAGATGCGCTCGATGTTCCTCAGTCGTTCCCTCTGTCGGGAGCACCAGGAAGGAAGCAGAGGGAGGGTGAGGGGGTCTCCTGAAAGACAGGGAGCAGCCCACGCCACGAGCCCGGGGCCCTAACCCAGAGCCCCCCTGGGCACCAGGCTTTCCCTAGTGGTTTCTGGCTTTCCCCCCTCTCCTTTGTCAGGCTCCTTTGCTCCCACCAGAACTCCCCCATCAAACAGCCGGGGCTCGGGCTGCCTCTCACCCAGCACAGCTTTAAATGCCCTTCTTCCTGCAGGTCCTTCCAGGAGGTCTCAGCCTCCACGTCCACACAAGACGGTCGCACTACAGAACGGGTACCACGGGACCACAGACAGCTCTGCGGCCTAAAGCCGGCCCTCCTCGGAGGACCCTCCACTCAGGTCTCCGATGGCAGGTGCCTTCTCATTCGTGGACCAGTTCTCCGTCCACTGGCTGAAGTGAGTACACCTGAGGAAAGTGATCTCCCCACTAACTTCGGCACCAACCGCGCCCCCAGGCTAAGGCCTTCTAAGAAGTCCAAGTGCATCTCTGAGGTCTGGCCTGCTGCCCAGGGAGGACACCCCAAGGCCGGGCAGCTGATGACAACCACACGATGCACTCAAAGCTGCCACCTCCCTTCTTCTTGATTTCCATAGCCACACGGGACACAGCTGGGGCGGGCAGCACCCCGTGCTTCATTACCGAGGCAATTTGGCTGCCGCAGACATAATGGTAATGAGACGCCTCGTGGATGGGGAGAGGACAGGTGGCTGGCCCACTTCCACTCCCCTAAATGAACACCATGTGAAGTGACTCCTGTGCACCCTTGAGCCCAGAGGCAGGAGCACACATCAGGACAAATTAGAGTGGCCGGGAGGACAGATGGCATCCTGCTTCACACGTGTGTGTCTGCGTGTGCGCGCACACAGGTGCACATATGCCCGACACACCACAGTCCTCTCTCCAGCAACCAGAGCAGCTGTCGAGACTCCACAGCTCTGCTGAATGCCCAGCCGGTCAAAGGAGGCAAAGCCTGAGGAGTGAGCAGTGACACACAGCACCCAGCTCCTCTCCACTGCCACCCTGGGGCTCGCCACGGAGCCCAGCAACACGTGCCGTTTGGGAGCGTCTTAAATCCAATGGCCTCGTGCCCTCATCACACGGGCCAGCAGGTACGTGGGACACAAGGCCTTCCAGGGCCAGAGCCGCCAGCCGGCCACGTCGGGGGTCTGTATGCCACTGGGAGCCTCCAATGGTGCTTCAGGGGCTCCGCAGAGGCTGAGAGAGCTTGCAGGTGAGTTAAATGAGGCACCCAAGCCATTCAACTTCCCGCCAGGTATAAAGAACCTAGTGCCTAATACGGCTCCATCCAGGGTTTTTATGGCGGCGGGGGGTAGGGTTGTTTCTGTTTTTAATCTCAGATAAGCATCTTTCCCGGGGGCACCTAGAGGCTCTGAGCTGTCGGGGGAAATGTCTGAGCTTCATGCACAGGCTCTGTAATTAATTTGTTAACTAATTAGAAAGGTGGCGTTAGTGACTGGAGTAGGAAAAGCAACTTAGGATCCAGCTGCAGTCTGCACAGCTGTGCCATTCATTCACCGTCAGACATCAGGGGACACCTACGATGTGCAAGTTCCATTCCTGCACCGGCTTTTCCCAGAAGCTCCAGGGAGCTTATCCTAGCCCTAATTTTGTTTGTTCTGTCCAAATAGGGGAGTCGCCATGGCAAGGTGGATATGGACTCCACACAGATGCCTCCTGGTTTTGTCAATCACCTATAACCTAGCGTGGGATTTGTGGGATTCGCTAAGTGATAGGAAAAATGTTTTCAGCAACATTTACTCTGGGATGATACAAGAAAGCTCAGGGCACTCTGTATGTGACGTTTTGCTGTTTGTTTTTTTTTTTTTTCCCTAATTTGACCTAGAACATTTGGGAGGAAGGAATGCGGGACCCCGTCTTCCCTGGCATCTGAAATGGAAGTGCTCTCGCTGTTGCCCTCAGGTTTGAGCAGCTCGGTGCCCCTGGGGGGCGTCAGCGAGCCAGGTGTGCAATGCCGGTGCAAACCCAAACACACAGGAAAGACATGAGACCTCGAGTGCAACCGTTTCAGATCTGATTGACCCAACTAATGATCGCATGTGGAGGGTGAGGCTGGCGGATTCAAACAAAACAGGTTTGTAATCATTTTAAGTTTCAGGAAATACAGGACATTGTTGAAGTGATTTTTACACAGCTGACTTTCAAGGGTTTGGCCCTATCTCATGGGATCAAAGCACGTGGTGCCAAAGGCGGCCTCACACCGCATACACTCAGGTCTCTTTAGAGAGACAGCAGAGCAGGTGGAAAGCACGTGTGCTTCAGAGCCACACAGACCCGGGTTCAAGTCCCGAGGCCCTGGATGAGTCCGTTGGAGGATACAAGCTGGGTCAATGACCCTCATCCGACAGAGTTTTTGTGAGGATTACAGGTTATTTACGTAAAGTTCCTAATTCATGGTAAAAACTCCAGAAACAAATGACAGTTCCAATAAGGCCTGTCTACTTTGCAGAGGAGGGCGCTGAAGCCTGCTCCTCCAAATGAGTGTGTGTGGCCTCCTGGGGGCCTGCTAATAAGGACAAGGGCCCTCTCTGTCTCAGTGGCCGAGGATGATGCTGGGTGACACCAGGTTCAGGTGGTCCCACCCAACACAGCCTTATGATCTCTCTACAGCTTCTGGCCGCGAATAGCAACAAAGCTCTTCAAATAGGCAGGAACTTGTCTTGGCACTAGAAACCGTGGCCCAGGGGGAACCTCAACTAAACACAGAACCAGCAAGCTGGGGTTGAGAAGTGCCCTGGGATAGCCTTTGACCTCAGCGGTGCTGCCTGCACACACGCTTGGCCCCTGGTTCTGGGGTGTGCTAACCAGAGAAGCAAACTGCCCACACCCATCCTCCCCCCACCCCCAAGAGAAATGGCACCCCCTCTGCTCCCTGAATCAAGGCCTCTCTTTCTACATCCATGCAGAGGCTCCCAATCAGAGGCACAACCAGGCAGACAGAAGGGCAGCATGTGGGCACTGACCACCGAGACAAGCAGGGAGACGCCGGGAGCCACGTGTGCTGAGGCAGGTGGGCTCCCATGCACTTAACCTGAACCGGAACAACTAGACTGTGTCGGATGTCCCCAGGAGGTGAGCTGGCCTTGGATCGCAGAACTCTCTGAGATGAACGCACACTAGTTGTGGATAAGGTGCCAGGAGCCTTGTGTGCCACCCCACCCACCAAATCCCCACCTGAGAAACCTGGCGCCCAAGTAGAGAGGGCCAACCAGTGTGGAGCCTCTCTCTGCTCAACGATGAGGAACCAAAGCCATTAACACGGGGCCTTGAGGACTCAACAGCCAGGGCACGGCGGGCCCTTCCCCTGGGCTACTGGGGCTCTCAGGTTCGCCCTGCAGGATAGCTCAAGCCCACAAGAATGAGCAGGCGCCTCCACAACCTCGAGCCAGCAACGGAGGCTCAGTCAGCAGACAGGTGCTCATACTCATCCTACTCATCAAAATCCTCGCCCGCCTGGCCAGGCCCTGGGCAGCGCCGACTCACCACTGTCACCATGACTTACCGCGTGCACAGGATTGCACTGGTCTATGGGGCTCTTAAAGTCCGTCCTTAACTCATCAAAGGCAATTATCTGAAAAAGAATACAGGACACTCGTGTTAGTGCACAGGGGGGTTGGCCCACCATGTCTAAAGCTCCCTGAAGGTTAGCCCCAAAGTGCTATGGGAGGGCAGAGGGACCTGCGGGGGTCATCAGATCAGTCAGGAGCTGGTCACCGCTGGAGCTGATGATGGGCACGTTGATTACGCTCTTCAGCCTGCTTCTGGGTGTGCTTCAGATGGCCCCAGAGAAAGCTACCTAAGCCTCCTGTGCCTCACCAAAATGTCGAGAAACTACTGTGGCGAGGGCAGGCTGGGCTGTAGATAGAGGCATGGACTGGGAGAGAAATGCACAGGAGGCGGGCAAAAGAAAAAAACAAGGAAGCAGCATCGACAGGAACAGAAATGACTGCACGTCTAAGGGTCCACAGACTGGAGAGCCAGCGCCCGGGCAGTCGGTCCTTGGCAGCGGGTCCACTGGACACGGCCCTAGAGTTCAGTCTGAAGAAAGCCTGCCCGGACAGCAGCGGTTCCCCCACTCGTGCGGGGGCAGAATGGTACAGGGGAGCTTCTCCAGTCGCGGAGGCACAACCCACCCACAGAAATAATTAACTGAGGGGTAAGGGCTCTCAAGTTTGCATACTAACCCCAACCAGGCTGTCTGCAGCAGGTGGGCTACCTGGTGGAACGAGGCGGTACGTGGCCAGGGGCATGTCCCCTCTGAGGGTGGGAAGCCTCAGGTTCTCTCAACCTTGTCTCTTCCACTGCACATAAATGGACGAAACCAACTCCCCAGTAAGGCACAGCCCAGGGGTCCCCAGATGCTTGGCAGAACTGCCGAAGCAAGAACGCCAGCTCAGCACCTCGGACCATCCCCGACCCAATGACATGGGGCTGACAGTAAGGACAAAGCAAGAGGAAACAACTTCCTTCTACACAGCAGTTATGAGGATCATTGTAAAGCAGTCACAGAGGCGGGCATCTGGCCAAGCAGCTATGATGATGTGTAGGACATCTGCATGCCACATCCGAGAACCTGGATTCCTGTCCCAGCTCTGCTTCTGACTCCAGCTCCCCGCCAGTACTCACCCCAGGAGGCAGCAGGGAGCAGCTCAAGTACTTGGGGCCCTGCAACCCACATGGGAGACCTGGATGGAGTTCTAGGTCCTGGGTTTGGCCTGGCTCTGACCAGCTGTTGCACACATTTGGGGAGTGAATCTACTAAGGGAAGACTCTTCTCTCTCTCCCTTCCCTCCCTCCCTCTCTCCTTCTTTCTTTAAAATAAATACAAATAAACATTTTTTTTCAAAGGACTCAGGAGAAATAGCAATGGTTAACATGAGAAAAGGGACAAAGTAGAACAAGATTACTACATGTGAGGCAGACTTGAGTTTCATATTACTTTCTTAAATTTAGTAAGTAGTCAAATGTCATCTTCACTTCAATACTCCTACCGAATTAAAAGAAAACCCTAGTACCGCCAGTACTAAATGAACCCACTTCTACAGCATCCCTCCCCAGACAGTTCATCATCCAATTTATACTTAAACTGATCCGCAACAGAGGTCCACCACTTCCTGGGGCCGCGCGTCCCCTCTCTGGCTACCTCTAGCTAATCATCACCGTGCTTTTCTGAACTGGCACGTGGCTCGCTGAAGTGTCCACCCGCAGTCTACCCACGGCAGCAAACTACAGCCTGCAGACCACGTCCAGTTGCTCACCGGTTTTTGTACAACCTGTGAGCTAACAATGGCTTTCACACTTTAAATAGTTGAAAAAAAACAAAAGAATAATATTTTGTGATGTGTGGCCATTATAGTAAATTCAAACTTGGGGTCCATAGAGTTTTACTGGAACACAGTGACACACTTCTATGCACACTGCTTCCACACAACAGAGGCACAGCCAAGCAGAGGCAGCAGAGACAACGTGCCTGCAAAACCCCAGATGTGTTCTCTCCTGCCTTTGGTGGAAAAAAATCACCAGCCGCTGGCCCATGCCCTTATTTGCCCTCTAGACTTGCACTGTCCAATACGGTAGCCCCTAGACACAAGCAATTACTTAAATCAATTAAAATTTCATTTGTAGCCACAGTTTAAAGCTCAGAAAGCACTAATCTAATAGGTTCTGCACAGCAGAAACATAAAACATCTCCATCATTACAGAAGTTCCACCGGACAGCTCTGACTCCGGGCAAAGACAGCCTAGGTCAAGTCACTCCTCCACAAGGAGTTCCCTTACGTACTCTCGGCTTCATGACCCCAGCAAATCCTTCTTCTTCCAGCTCAGTCTCTCCTACTGTTATTTACACAAACCGATTCTCGGTCACCTGTCATTGGACTGTCCTGTGCTGGCATCACAGGTTATAAATACCCATGCCACAGTGGAACTGTCAGAACAGAGCCCCTGACCCAAGGTGAGGTGGGCTGGTGCAGGGATTAAGAGCATCACTCACCCCTTCTGTTCTGTAGCCTGTGCTTCTGTTAATGAGCCTGACTGTATTGGTCCTTCTGTGGCCACCACACATCCCTGGCTTTGCACCGAACCTGTGTTACCTAAAAGCCCTGAGTCTTCCTCATGGGCCTCAGTTCAACTCAGTCCACGTCATTCTGCATGAGCACTGTTGGATGTGGGAGCCCGAGAATAGGAACTGACCTTTATCCCAATTAATTCCTCCCTATTGGGTCCAATCCATGGTCCAATCTCTGGAGACACAATCTATCTCCCAGCTACAAACCCTAATACACATTCCCATTTTAGAAATGAAAAAGCTGATGCCAAAAATATTTAAATGACTTGGCCAAGATCACTGGTCTGGTGCCTGACACTAAAACCTAAGCAGGTGCACTTAATATTCTCCTGCCTCCCGAAACACCCAAAGAGAAGGAAACATAAACCCCAACGATGTACAGAAAAAGGAGCAAATTCCCCCTTAGAATGGAGTAGATATTCGCAGAGGAAGGAAACCCCGGTTACCCTGTGTGTAGCACAAGCTCATACAGGCCCAGGCCCAGGCCCAAGCCCAGGCTCCTGCCCTGTGTCCTGGAGCAGAAGCCACAGGCACTGCAGTGCAGAGGATGCAGCGGGCGCTGCACAGTTCTATCTGCAGCCAAGACATTAACATCAGGGCAGTCTGGGAGTGTCTTCCGCACGACAACAATGCCACAACCCAGGGATGGGCACTCGAGTGGCTGGCACAGTTTAATTCCACTGTATGCACAGACCAGCTTCTCTGGGTACCCTCTGAGGCTCCACCACACCTGACAGCAGCACCTTCACTGCTGACCCAATGATAAGAGCACTCCAATTCTCACTCTCATTTCTTTACTTCAAAATGTAACACAGGGACTGGCGCCGCGGCTCACTAGGCTAATCCTCCGCCTGTGGCGCTGGCACCCTGGGTTCTAGTCCCGGTTGGGGCGCCGGTTCTGTCCTGGTTGCTCCTCTTCCAGTCCAGCTCTCTGCTGTGGCCTGGGAGTGCAGTGGAGGATGGCCCAAGTGCTTGGGCCCTGCACCCGCATGGGAGACCAGGAGGAGGCACCTGGCTCCTGGCTTCAGGTCAGCGCAGTGCACCAGCCATAGTGGCCATTTGGAGGGTGAACCAACAGAAGGAAGACCTTTCTCTCTGTCTCTCTCTCTAACTCTGCCTGTCAAAAAAAAAGTAACACGGGAGCATCCACTCTTTTGGGCGAATGTTTCTCCGACTCTCGACAAATGCAGTCACAGGAACTCCTCCTCAATCAAGACACAGAATGGCAAGGGCAGGTGTTTTGGCACGAGGACTAAGCCGCCACTCAGAACAGACCCAGCCCTTAACAGAGCACCTGAGCTCAAGTCCTGGCTCCACTCCCGATCCCAGCTTCCTCTTAACGCACACCTGGGAGGCCGCAGGTGATGGTTCAAGTAGTCGGGTCCCTGCCCCCCACGTGGAAGACCCAGATGGAGTTCCTGGTTCCTGGCTTCGGACTGACCCAGCCCCGGCTGTCACAGTTATTTGGATGAGTGAACCAGCTAATGGAAACATTCATTCTCTCACTCTCTTGCTCTCAAATAAACAAATAAATTTAAAACAATACAGAATGGTTTGACCACTCTATCACTCCCCCAAGACAATTCCCCCCTGTCGCCCCTTTGGAATCAACCCCCATTCCTAATCCCTAACCCCTTGCTCCCTGGCTGGCAATCACTAATCTGTTCTCCAAACCTAGCTTTGGCTTTTCCAGAAAGTCACAGAAGTGGAATCATGCAGTAGGAGACACAGGAGTCGTTCTTTCTAACAATGCATTTAAGCTTCAGCCACACTGGTGCCTCTACCAATGGTTGCTCCTTTGTACAGCTGAGTAGGACGCCATGTGTAGCCAAGCTACAGTTTGCTCACTCATTCACCTGCTAGAGGACATCTGGGCTGCTTCTAGACTTGGGCAATCCTGAATAAAGCTGCCATAAACATTTGCATAAAGGCTTTTGTCTAAAAGCAAGTTTTTCATTTCCTTGAGTAAACAAGAAGGGGTTGCTGATCCGTGGGGTCACCACATGTGTAACCTTAGAAGAAACGGATGCAACGCTTTCCCAAGAGGCTGCATTCCCACAAGCAGCATAGGAGAGCTCCAGTCACTCTGCATCCTAGCCAAAGCATGGTCCTGTCAGTTTCATGTTTTAACATTGGCCAGACCAGTGGGAATGCGGGTTATCTCGCTGCAGCTGTAACTGCACCTCTCCAGTGACTAACAGTGGGGAGCGTCTTCCTGTGGACTTTGCGGTCGTCTGCACCTCTTCCTTGGTGGAATCTACGTTCAGGCTGGCACAGGGGTTAGGCTGCTGCCTCCGACGCAGGCACCTTCTATCAGAGCACCTCCTGCACTTGCAGTCCAGCTTCCTGCTGATGTGCCTGGGAAGAGAGCAGAGGATGGCCCAAGTACTTGAGTCTTTGTCACCCACATGGGGAACCCAAACAGAGGTTCAGGCTCCTGGTTTTGTCCTGGCCCAAGCATGGCTGTTGTGGCCATTTGGGGAGTGAACAAGTAAATGAAAGATCTCTTTCTCTCTCCCTCTCTTTCCTGTTCTGCCTTTCAAATAAATAAAAATATAATCTTTTTTAAAAAATCTTGTTTGTTCTCCATCTTTTTTAATTTAGCAGGTGTTTTTAGATTTATTTAATTGCAAGGCAGAGTTGCAGGGGGAGGGGGAAGGGGAGGGAAAGGGAGATCTTCTATCTGCTGGTTCACTCTCCAAATAGCTGCAATGACCAAGGTTGGGCCAGACCACAGCCAGGAGCCAGGAGTTTTAAAGATTTATTTATTTGAAAGACAGAGTTAGAGAGAGAGGTAGAAGCAGAGAGAGAGAGAGAGAGAGACAGACAGACAGACAGACGGGGGGGGGGGGGCTTCTATTTGTTGGTTCACTCCCCAAATGACAGCAACAGCCAGAGCTGAGCTGGTCTGAAGCCAGGAGCCAGGAGCTTCTTCTGAGTCTCCCACACGAGTGCAGAGGCCAAAGCTCTTGGGCCATCTTCTGTTGCTTTCCCAGGCACATTAGAAGTGGAGCAGCCGGAACTCAAAGCAGTACCCATATGGGATGCTGGCGTTGCACGTGGTGGCTTAACCTGTTATGCACAATGCCAGTCCCAGCATATTGTTTTCTTGTTGGTGATTTTAGAGAGCTATTTACACGTATTGGATACAAGCCCCCTGTGGGTCACGTCATTAGCAATCTTCCGTTCTCCTGTCTTCTCGTGCTTAGCACACTCGTAAAAGCACCAGCTTTGCATTCTGACACACATCAGCTCACGCCGTTCCTTTTACGTTCCTTTTACATTTCCTTTTACGACTCACACTTTTGGTATCACACCAAGAACCTCTTTGGTTCTAAGAATGTGTAAGACCACAAAGATTTTCTCCATTTTTCCCTAACACCTGGAGTTTTCTCTGTGGGAAGGTTTAAACTACACATTTAATTCCCTTACATATGCAGCACTATTCCTATTTCATGCTGTGATCTGGCTCATTTCATCAAAGTTGTCAAATGTACGGATTTATATTCAAAGCTACTCTCATTTCTTATTGCTCCTCCCCCGCCCCAGGGCATCTCTCCTGCTTTTTCTCTAACCAAATTTTTTCTGATAGAGACTTGGTATGTTTATAGCATAGACTGTGGTGATAGGTTCACAGGTACGCAGGTGTCTCAAAACTCGTGAAGTTTTGTGCATTAAATAAATAAATATAGCTTGAGGGGAGGCTCCAGTGAGCACAGTCAAGGCTAGAAGAGTGCGGAGCAGAGCCACGGGGCCAAAGCAAGGGAAGCTGCTCTTCAGGGGCTGCACCACCGAGACTCTGGGGAGCTACCAAATCGAGGCTTCACCGTGGTGTGGGCCCTGCCTGAAAAAGTAGGGCCACGGCGGAGCTCCAGGGTGGGATCCGAGCTCCCGCAGGAGATGCTGCAAAGAGGAGGGGGATGCCAGGAGCTGCAGGAAGCCCACGCTGGTGGCTCCAGGAGAGGAGAGATCCAGAAAGGAAAGGAGCCATCAAAGGTGGACCCTGCTCCTGCCACCACCAGGCCTAGGCCAGTCCATCCCCAGAGGCCCTGCAGCCACCCTGCAGCCTCTCCCCTCACTCACCCAGGCCTGTAAATGAGTTGCTGCCAGATGAAGCCCAGCCTGAAAGGCCTGGGCACTGGCAGCACCGCCTGGGTCTGCCCAATGGCCAACGTCTGGACTGTCTCCATCCCCCGCAGCCTGAACCCAAGTGAAGATGAAAGTAAACGTACAAACCCTAAGAAGCCTCTCATGGGATGCTTCCTTTGTCAGTCAGGTCCACAGCATTTAGAATCAAAGATAAAAGTTGGTGCCAGGAGCCAGTGCTGTGGCATAGCGGGTAAAGCTGCTACTTACAGTGTTGGCATCCCATATGGGCACCGGTGCGAAACCTGGCTGCTCCACTTCTGATCCAGCTCTCTGCTATGGCCTTGAAAGGCAGCAGAAGATGGCCCAAGTCCTTGGGCCCCTGCACCTGCATGGGAGACCCAGAGGAAGCTCCTGGCTCCTGGCTTCGGATTGGTGCAGCACCAGCCATTGCGGCCAATTGGGGAGTGAACCATCGGATGGAAGACCCCCACCCCCCTCTCTCTGTGTAACTCTTTCAAATAAATAAATAAATCTTTAAAAAAGAAAAAAAAAAGTTGGTGCCAACACTGTGGTGTAGTAGATAAAACCGCTGCCTGCAGCACCGACAACCCATATAGGTGCCAGTTCGAGTCCTGGCTGCTCCGCTTCCGATCCAACTCTCTGCTAACAGGCCTGGGAAAGCATGAGAGGATGGGCTGAGGGCTTGGGTCCCTGCATCCGTGTAGGAGACTCAGAAGAAGCTCATAGCTCCTGGCTTCAGCCTGGTGCAGCCCCAGCCATTGCTGCCATCTGGGGAGTGAACCAGTGGATAGAAGATCTCTTTCTCTGTAACTCTTTCAAATAAATAAATACATCTTTAAAAAAAAAAAAAAAAAACAGCAGCAGGCTGTACCATGGCAAAAACCTTCCAGGAAGAGGAAGAAGTGATTGAGATCTCAACATACATGGGTTCATGACTCCCGAGAGCTGCCCCACTGAGGGGTTAGCATTAGAAGCCTGGGATCTTCCTTACCCTGCACCTGTCCACAGCAGCCTCTGACTTCTCCAAGATGTTAAATGTCTGAGGCCCCGCTACCTTGCCTTTGTGCTGCGTTACCCTACCGAAACGACTTGATCTGCATGAGAACTCTGTAAAATGAACAGGATTTCTTCCTCATGTCTGGGAAACAGGAGACCAGTCAGGCCCACTTTGTTGCTGGGGAGGGTTAAATGAGGTGATATTCATGAAGCACCAGGCACATGGTAAGTAACGATAAATGCTGCTACTTGCACTTCTGTGCTTACTACCACTATGCAGCTGTTTGGGCCAGTGCCTCTGGTCCATGACTCTCCTCCCCAACCTGGCCCCAACCATTATTAGCATCACTCAGTCTGAACCCAGTAGAGCCCATCACCGTAGTGGGGCAAAGGGCTGTAGGTAGGAGCCAAGGGCAGAGCCACTCTGAGGATGTGGGTGGGTAAGGACATCAGCCCACCATGTTAAGGTGGACCGAGCTCTGGGATGCAGGGAAGGAGTTGAGCAGCAGGTGAGCAGGGAAAAGACGCATCAGGGAGGCCCCCAGTCAAGTCCCTTCACCTGCAGGATGAGTACATACTGGGGAGCATGGGGCAGGTTGGCATACAGCCCTAGTCTGTGCCAGCACCTGCAGGCACAGCCGGTTCTGACATTGGTCCCCATCTCATAACTGAAAACAAAGACGCCCGGACCCATGCCCTTCTGGGACTGAAGGCAAGGGAGCAGGCAACAGGACAGAGCCACTGATCCCAGCTGGCAGAGGTCCAGGCCAGAGGGGAATCCACACAGAGGATCCTGGGGAGAGCTGCATTCAGCGGACTTACTGCCAGCCACAGCCACAGGCAGGGCAGCCTCTGCATGGACAAGCGGTGAGGGAGGTGCTGGGAGGAGGGCAGCAGCCTGCGGAGTCAGGGGTTCCGGAGCCCCTGCTCCCCCCAGCCAAGTCCCTCAAGGAGGAGGCCTAGGGAACTGTCCCCAGCCCAGGGGCCCCTTCCTCCCACCAAACCTGGGCTTGCTCTAGTATCCTAGGCTCAAACCTAGGCTCAAACCTGCAGGAGCAACTTCCAGCTCCACTGGCGCACGACCTTCCACACACCCTTGCAAGCCTCTCCTTCTTCTGCTTCCAATATTTTCTGCTCCTTTGGGTAAGCAAGTACCTCTGCCAGCCTGCTCCAACTCTGGGGGAACAGGCACCCGAGTGTGGGGGGGCATCAGGAAAGCTCCCATACTCCAAAGTATCTTCCACAAAGACCCAACGTTGCTGTTCTGCAAGCCTGACTCATATCTGCCACGTGCCAGCACTGGAGTGGGAGCTAGACGGCCCACAGGAAGTGAGACCTTCACTGGTTTCCATCAGCCTGCATCAGCTCAAGACACAGCAGCAGGGGCTGGCGTTGCAGTGCAGCCGGTTAAGCCTCCACCTGCAACACCAGCATCCCATATGAGTCCAGGGTTTGAGTCCCGGCCACTCCACTTCTGAGCCAGCTCCCTGCTAATGAGCCTGGAAAAGCTGCAGAAGATGGCTCAAGTGCTTAGACCCCTGCCACCCATGTGGGAGACCTGAATGGAGCTCCTGGCTCCTGGCTTCAGCGCAGCCCAGCCATTCAGAGAATGAACTATTGCAGCCATTTGGGGAATGAACTAGTGGCTAGAACATCTCTCTCTCCCTCTCTTTCTCTGTAACTCTTTCAAATATTGACCAAAACATGGAAGCTTCTAGGAGCACTGGCCTATTCAGCAGGGCATCAATTGTTCATCAGCATACGGCTTCTAATCAAACCAAGCAAGAATGTGTAATGATGCTAGCTCTGGTCCAGGGATGGAGGGGGTTTTTTTGGTTGGTTGTTTTCTTTTTTTTTTTTTTAATTGTTTTCCCCAAAGAAACATTTTATTTAAGGAATACAATTTTATGCATTTCATAAGTACAACTTTAGCAATACAGTGATTCTTCCCATTATATCCACTCTCCCACCCACACTCCTACCCCTCCTCCTCCTCCCACTCCCATTCCCAGTCCCATTCTCCACTTAGATCAATTTTTAATTAACTTTATACACAGAAGACCAACTATATACTAAGTAAAGAGTTCAACAATTTGCATGAAGAAAAAATGGCTCCTCAACAGTTGAGACAAGGGCTCAAAGTCATTGCATCTCAAAGTTAATTTCACTTTTTTTTTTAGAAACTTAATTAATTTTAAAGAAGCACCCAAGAATAATACATGTTTTGTGAGCACTTCAACATAACTATAACTTGTGAGACATAAGAATATCCTTCACTTAATACATTAAAAGAAAGTAAGTCATTACTTAAGGAAGCACCTAAGAAAACAAGCAATGGAGTTACATACTTAGGCATAGCTAAAACTTATAAGACATAAGAATATCCTCCACTTAATACACTAAAACAAAATAAATCTTCAAGAACAAGTTTTACTGTTAATTCTCATAGTACAACTCTTTGAGGACAGTGGTCCTGCATGGGGAGTTAGTGCACAGTGACTCCTGCTGTTAATTTAACAATTAATACTCTTATGTATGATGTCAGTGATAACGTGAGGCTCTTGACATGAGCTGCCTAGGCTGTGGAAGCCTTCTGAATCCACAATCTCCCTCAGTATTTAGACAGGGCCATAAGCAAAGTGGAAGTTCTCTCCTCCCTTCAGAGAAAGGTACCTCCTCCTTTGATCACCACTTCTTTCTGCTGGGGTCTCACTCACAGAGATCCTTCATGTAGGACACTTTTTGCCACAGTGTCTTGTGGGCCCGCTGAGTCATGAGGTTCCCGTGTGTCCAGTGGGACTCCTTCGCCCAGCTGCCCCTCTAAGTGTGTCCCAGCACAGCTGAGGACCCCCATCACTTCTGCACAGATACCTGCAGCACCTGCAGCCCCCAGCTCTCCAGTTTCTTCAGTCTCCCAGGCACAACAGGCTCTCTCTGTGGTTGGGATCCCCCACTTCTCCAGGGATGAGTTACAGCATCTTTTCCCATGAGGCTCAGCCTCTGGGGTTCCCTTTTCTGTCAACCACCCTGTCTACATGCTCTGCCCATCTTGCAACGGGACTGCTGCCGCTGTTCCATTTGAAGCTGGCGTTGGTACGAGCAGAGGTCGAGCCACTTTCTGTTCAGACGTCCTGAACGCCTTCTCTCACCGGTCACCTGGCCACGGGTCACCTGGCCATGCTCCTGCTGTGCTTCATTGAATGAAAATCAATCTCATCCATTGTTGCCTCACGTTTCACACGTTTTGAAGTTCATTGAAGAGGTTCTTCCTTGCTCCTAAGACTCGAAAGATAGAATCTGACAGTATTTTCTACTTTCTTTATGAAATTGTAGGGCTCTCCTTAGTCATCTTCTGTCTTTGGATGCCATGCTGGGTCACCTCAGATCAGAGTTCACTGCATTCGCTGAATGTTTAATGAGCAGTGACTGCACGCCAAGCACCGTGCTTGGAGCTGGAAAGAGAAGACAAGCCTCAACGGACTCACCCACAGGCGCAGAGTGAGACCTCCCTGTGACAGGAGGTGCTGGGACTCAGGAAGCGCTACTTCAGGAGGAAGAGTGGCATTTCAACAGCAAACTACCCTGAAGGAGACCGTGGTCTCGGCCATCCCTGTAAACCAGGGGTGCAGAAACTCTTCCCTGCCAAGGGCCACCGGGTGTGTATGGCATCATTTGTATGCCAACAAAACTGTCAACTTAAAGATTAGCCTGCCATGGATGCCCTGAATGGCCCGTTCCTCCTGCCGCTGGTTGCCTGGGCAGGGCCAGCCCACGACTTTGCCTTCCTCATGCACTCCACAGGCCGGACGCTTTCGTTGTAAACCCGACTCGAGGTAAAACCATGTAATCATCTGGGTAAGACATGAATAGCCCAGAAAAGACTGTTCTGGTGGATCTAGAACTCATTCCTAGAAGAATTTGTACCAGGACTTAAATTTTAGGCTTTAACATTCAAGTCCTCAAAACCAAATGGAGAATCGGCTACGAAGAAAAAGTGCATAAAATGCAGTCGGTTTAGCCCTGTGGTGCATCCAACTGGCAGAGCCTTCCTGGCAGAGCCTTCATTGGGGCAGCCGTTTCCTTCAAACTGGCACGAACCTGTGCATTGGCAGCTGAAGGCTGAGCTGTAGCTCCCTGTGGAAACACCCAGGGCTTCTAAGACAAGCATCCCCTTCACCAATCTCCTGCAGAGACACTCCCTCCCCCAGGGGGTGCTCAACGTTTTATTTAGATTTTTCTAAATAGCACCATCTGCTTTGAGAAGTTTTAAGAGCCAGGCATTAGAAATTCATTAGTCTTCTTCAGTGGAAGAGTAGTGACCACAATACAAAGGAAACCAGAAGTGTACACACAGGCTGTGACCCCCGCTGGGACCCTTACCAGCCCCCCGGTTGAGGCCAATCAGCAAGTCGGGAGGTCACTGCAGAGCAGTCAACACCGCACCTCTCTGCCGGAGCCGTCTGCATGCTCAGGTGCACAGCCCAGGCTCATGGAAAGGGCACCGTGTGAGTTAGGAACCAGTGAGCAGCTCCTGGCTTTGCTCCTGACTGTGTGATTCTGAGCATCACCCTGCTCACCCTGTCCCTCAGTTTCCTCGTGGAAAAAAAATTAGGACAATGCATTAGATGGGCATTTCTGAACATGGACAGGGATTTCTCATGGAAGTCATCAAAATACAAGGGGGCAGAGGCCTTGCACTGGATCTACTAAATCAAAACTGGACAGCAGTCCACACAGCAGACTCATAGAATGACAAATGTCCTAACCAGTACTCTGACCTTAGAATCAGCCCTTAAGGCATTCAGATCTGGCTGAAAAGCCCATGAGAGCATTTCAGACATGGAAAGTCAAGGCATATTTGCAAAAAATGACCTAAATGAAAGATCTCTGTGAGATTCTGGTGGAAAGAAGTGGTCATCAAAGAAGGACGTACCTTTCTCTGAAGGGAGGAGAGAACTTCCACTTTGATTATGGCCTTGTCTGAATACTGAGGGAGCCGGCGCCATGGCTCAATAGGCTAATCTTCTGCCTTGCGGCGCCGGCACACTGGGTTCTAGTCCCAGTCGGGGCGCCGGATTCTGTCCCAGTTGCCCCTCTTCCAGGCCAGCTCTCTGCTGTGGCCCGGGAAGGCAGTGGAGGATGGCCCAAGTGCTTGGGCCCTGCACCCCATGGGAGACCAGGAGAAGCACCTGGCTCCTGCCTTCGGATCATCGCGGTGCGCCGGCTGCAGCACGCAGGCCGCGGAGGCCACTGGAGGGTGAACCAATGGCAAAGGAAGACCTTTCTCTCTGTCTCTTTCTCTCACTATCCACTCTGCCTGTCAAATAAATAAATAAATAAATAAAAATACTGAGGGAGACTGTGGATTCAAAAAGTTTCCATAGCCTTGGCAGCTCATTACAAGAGCCTTGGGTGATCACTGACATCATAAATAAGAGTGTCAATTGTTAAATCAACAGCAGGAGCCACTGTGCACTTGCTCCCTATGTAGGACCTCTGTCCTTAATGAGTTGTACTATGAGAACTAACTGTAAAACTTGTTTTCAAATAGTACTTTATACTTTGTGTGTTTGTGTGTTGAAATCTTTACTTAGTATAGAGTTGGTCTTCTGTACATACAGTTAATTAAAAATGAATCTTAATGAAGAATGTGATGGGAGAGGGAGTAGGAGTTGGGATGACAGTGGGGGTGGGAGGTGAGAGGGTGGGTATGGGGGGAAGAACCACTATTTTCCTAAAGCTTTATCTATGAAAACTGTATTCATTAAGTAAAAGCTTTCTTAAAAAAATAAAAATAAAAAATTTAAAATAACTGAGCAGCGTCATAGTTAGGACCAGCTGAGAGCATCCCCCAGCCCCAACTAATCACTCTGGCTCCTGTGAGCTATATGTGACGTGGGGAAGGTCAAGCCCTCACCTGAAGCATCCTCAGACAACAAAAACCCAGCACACCAGCGTCCTTGGGAACCTACAGGCAGAATCCTCGGCTTCATCACTAAAGCTACTGACTCATTCACAGCGCTGGGAACACGGAGGAGCACAGGGCAGCTGTGAATCTATTTGCAGATACAAACTGTATCTTTCACATAATGATACACATCCATAAACCCTAAATCAAAAAGACAGCTTTGACCTCAACAATGAGTCCCATCACGTACATGTATGTGCAAAAAATGAAAAGCACATGTACACAGAATCCCACGAGATTATGAGCATCTCAAGGACTCCAGGAGGAACCACACCCTGAGAGAAAACACTTTGCTTTGTCTGTTGCTTTACCCCTGGCACCTGGATGAGGGCCAAGCACACCACAGTTAGAGAAAGAATGAATGAGTTTACTGAATAATACAGAAGAAAATTAGACCCAGAAAAAAGTACATACGCAAGCATGCATACATACACACACACGTGCACACACACACACGTAGCCCACAGGTCCCCAAGGAGCCAAATTCATTGGCTTGAAAATTTCAGGTCACCCAGAAGCTCAAGTGAGACGAGAAAGTGCTCAGTAACACAGATACCAAGGGTCCGCAAAGAAGAGAGGTGCTCGTTCCTTGGGGAGAACAAACTCTTCCCAACACTCTTTATATCTAAAAAGGATTGACGGTGCCGGCACACCGGGTTCTAGTCCTGGTCGGGGTGCCAGATTCTATCCCGGTTGCCCCTCCTCCAGGCCAGCTCTCTGCTGTGGCCTGGGAGTACAGCGGAGGATGGCCCAAGTGCTTGGGCCCTGCACCCCATGGGAGACCAGGAGAAGCACCTGGCTCCTGCCTTCGGATCAGCATGGTGTGCTGGCCGCGGCGGCCATTGGACGGTGAACCAATGGCAAAAGAAAGACCTTTCTCTGTCTCTCTCACTGTCCACTCTGCCTGTCAAAAAAAAAAAAAAAAAAAAAAGGATTGACTACCCACATATCTTAACTCCAGTAGAGAACAGTGCATCCCTGCAGCAAAGATGGCCACGGGCATCAGCCTGTTTACTGTGGCATCCCTCCATAGTGGCTGAGAACTCAACACAGTGATCAGACTCAATAAAACATGTTTGGGGGAGGCAAGACGAGACCACAGGGTCTGAATTCTGAATGTGCTTCAAGTCACCTCCATCCATCGATGGGAGAGCAGGACGCTCAGAGAGTCGGAGAAATAAGGAGAGGTGAGGCTCTGCAGCAAAGGCCTCCCCAGGCAGGTGCTCCGTGCGGCTCATCGGGGGGAGCACCACACTTTGAAGGCCCAGTGTCCCCACGCTGACACTGACCATGACCGGCGAAGCCCGAGGAGCCCAGCTAGGATTCTCTGGTTTACCTGGCTGTGCATTCTTCTTCAGCAAAGGTCAGATGTGCTGGAAAGTCACCATTTCCCCCTCCACGTCCCTCTTTAAAAATAATTATTTATTTATTTGAAAGGCAGAGTTATAGAGAGGCAGAGGCAGAGAGAGAGAGGTCTTCCATCTGCTGGTTCACTCCCCCATTGGCCACAACAAGTAGAGCTGCACCGATCTGAAGCCAGGAGCCAGGAGCTTCTTCTGGGTCTCCCATGCAGGTGCAGGGGCCCAAGGACTTCGGCCATCTTCTACTGCTTTCCCAGGCCATAGCAGAGAGCTGGATCAGAAGAGGAGCAGCCGGGACTCGAACCAGCGCCCATTTGGGATGTTGACACTGCCAGTGGTGGCTTTACCTGCTACGCCACAGCACCACCCCTCCGAGTCCCTCTTCACCATTTTCCACTTGACCTTGGCCCTGGGAGCAGACCCCCAAAGACAACACTCTCTGACCCCCCCTTCCTCTTGCCAACACGCGGCACCAGCAGATGATGGGGGTGCCTGTTGGGGGTACTTACTCTCAGGTCCTCTCCTGGCTGCCCTGTGGCTTGGCAGTGTCTCTGCTCTTCCATGTAAGGCCCCCATGAAGCTGGTCCTCCAGCCTCCTCCCACGTGGGAGTGGCAACAACTTCATCCTGCTGGTTTCCTAACCCTGGGCCACCTCTGCCAACAGTCCTTTCGCTACACTCGCCTCAGTGAGCCCCAGGGATGTGGCTTCCATTTTCCACTGAGGCAATGGCTGGCACATGCACCAAAAAGAGCCCCTGCAGTTAGGCCAGGCTGCAGTTCCCAGGTGCTCTGGCTATGTGCCGGCACGCACAGCGGGGAGGAACCAGGTCCTGAGCACTCCACATCACAGAGAATGGAACTACCCCACCAGTGCCACCAGCTACCACACCCTTGAACAAAAAAGAAAAATCGATGTCAGCACTGCTCCTGCGGAGAACCCGGCCTTGAGCGATGCAGCTTCCTAGGGAAGCCTACAGAATCAAGGATTCGCAAAGTGCAGCCCTACGGGATGACAGGAAGTGGCCCACTGGATGGAGTCGCTGGAGAGAAACAAATTCTGCCAGCCGTCTTGTTTGAGATTCTTGTTTGAGAACTGTGCCTTAGATGGTGGCTAAAACCAGTGTCACCTGGGGTCACTCTCAGTTCATGACCAAAGAAAAACAGAATAAATACTGCAGCGTCAACATATAGAAGACCCTCCCTACTCAAACACAAAAAGAAACCCTTGAACAAGGACGCAGTATCTGAACAACTGGGAAGCAGCTTAAAATCTTTACCCATGAGTTTAAAAAAAAAGAGCACTGCTTTTTTCCCTTTGTTCAAAGTGGATCCCTCGCCTCCCAGGAGGCCATGTTAAGAAGCAACAGAAGCTGGGAATCCATGCAGCACCCCCACTTCAGAGACCGCTTACGAGGGGCTGCAGTTACATAGCCGGCTTAACAGATCTGTTCTCGCAGGAAGCAAGTCAGAGCGATCAACAAAAATACAGAAATGCCCAAAATCCAGGGGCTCCTCGCAATTTAAGAAAAACACAAAGTTCAGACGCAATACCCCACACATTGCCGTCACCTTTGAAACATAATTAGCCAGAAAAATGATTGAGGAAAATGTAACCTAATCAATCATTTGCTTCAGCTACCAAAACTTGGCTGGTCGCTCGAGTGGGCCAGCACCAAGTGTTCCTCTTTCCTGCCCTTGACCACTACAGGGAATACAGAACATTCCAGAGAGCTCTGCTTATGCCTCCATTGCACTACCTCCTCCCTCGTACGACCAAGAGTGGAGGACTTGGACAGAGCGGGGCCCAGGAACACAGGCGGGGAATCTGGAAGAGTGGACGGCTCCAGCTTGGTTTGCAGACAACGTTCCAGGACAGCTTAGCTTGCAACGCGGGAGTCGGAAGGAGCCAGACCACCAACCCGAGCGCGAGCTTGCAACACAAGAAGCTGTACAGCGCCTGCATGGAGAGCCCTCCCGGACGCCCCCCCAACCCCGTCCTGTAGAAGCCCTGACAAACTCCATCCCCGAGGGGCAGTGTCTCCAGGGGCTCCACCTAGGCCCCCCACCCGCCCTGCTGAATCCCTTACTTGTCCCAAATAAGACTTCGCTCTAGGCCGGCGCCGTGGCTTAACAGGCTAATCCTCCGCCTTGCGGCGCCGGCACACCGGGTTCTAGTCCCAGTTGGGGCGCCGGATTCTATCCCAGTTGCCCCTCTTCCAGGCCAGCTCTCTGCTATGGCCCGGGAAGGCAGTGGAGGATGGCTCAAGTGCTTGGGCCCTGCACCCCATGGGAGACCAGGAGAAGCACCTGGCTCCTGGCTTCGGATCAGCGTGATGCGCCAGCCGTAGCGGCCATTGGAGGGTGAACCAACGGCAAAAAGGAAGACCTTTCTCTCTCTCTCTCACTATCCACTCTGCCTGTCAAAAAAAAAAAAAAAAAGACTTCGCTCTGAGCAACTCCCACTCGAGGCGGCTTATTTGGTGAACAGACTCCTGGTGTCTGCTGAAACTCTCAAGTCTGGTGAACAGACTCCTGGTGTCTGCTGAAACTCTCAAGTCCCAGTCCACAGCTCGAGCTGCAGAGGCCCCCTACGCGGGTGTAGGAAGAGAAAGGGGTCCCAGCGCGCAGTGGCAACCCTGCCCTGGCACAGGAAGTGCACAAGCGGCCCAGGCCCCACCACTCGGTGCAACCAACTCGGGTTGCGTTTTCTCTTCCCGGGGCTTGGCTTCTGGGAAGTGCAGCCCCTCTGCTGTTGTCCCTGCTCCCTGGGGTCTGGACTATCAAGCGTCTTCCTCGGCCACCCAGCCTGGTGCTGGACCTGCTAGCCAGGACTGGGACCCGCCTGCCAGGGCCGCAGCTCCGCTTAGCTCCCACCTACTCCTCCCCTAGGGCCTGCAGGCCCCTGACTCCAGCCCGTTTCTTCCCACACAAAGTCACTGGCTGGAGTCTGGCTGACCGCAGAACGAGTGGATACCCGGACGGGACACGGCGGCTAACACCTTTGGTAACGCCTCCCTCCTGCTGGAACCTGCCGCTAAACTCGCTAAACTCTGCGGCTCTTCGGCAGCAGAGACCGCCCAGCTGGCCCTCAGGGGCTGCAGCCAGAATATTCCCTCCCCCCACCTCATGGGCAGTGCCACCCTAGGCCTGCCGTCGTTACCCGACTCTCCCTAGCGATCTGCTTCCAAAACAGACGGCGTCTGCACTCGCCACTCTGCAAGGCGCTCCTCGGCCCAGGTGGCACACAGGGGACACGGGGCTGAGGCCACGGGCCAGGTACCTGCTACCCCCTCAGTACCCAGGAAGTGCAGGTTAAACGCTCCGCCAATGCTCCTGATTGCCAAGCGTACCCAACGGGTCAGTAACGTTAAAGAGAGTTTCTCAACCTCATTGATAGGCTAGGGCGTGCAAATGAAGGTAACCATGAGACACAATTTTACACCAAAGCAGTGAAAAAAAAAAAGTATTGACTTGCAATAAGTGAATTGCTATCATAGAACCAGAGAAAAAAGGAAACCGTGCCCAGTGCTGGTGAAGCTGTGAACTGGAACGGCCTCTGAAGAGCAACCTAGTAATATCTACTGCTAACCAAAGCGTACGGTGCGTACCTCAAAAGGTTCATGGGAAACTGAATTGAAAGGTGGCCCACGTTCCCCACAATACCCTCACACGTTCTCCACCCAGCGGAGCCCTTTCCGAGGCTCTACCCCTGAAATAAAGGCACAGCCGGCAGTGCTGTGCTCAGGGGTGGCCCTGTGGTGCAGGGCATTAAGCTTGTGACGCCCACAACCCCTATCGGAGTGCTGGTCCAAGTCTGTTATGCTGCTCTGACCCAGCTTCCTGCTTGCGTGTGTCCTGGGAGACAGATATGTGCCTAGGCCCCTGCCACCCACGTAGGAGGCCCAGATGGAGTTTCTGGACCCCAGCTTTGGCCAGGCCCAGCCCTGGGAAATTGCAGCAATTCAAAGCTCTCTGTCTCCCTCCACCTCTCTGTGCTGCTCTGCCTTTCAAGTAGATGGAAACAGATAAAAACTAAGCATCTTTAGAAGGATTACAAAGGTGAAACATATATATATACTCACACATATACTCATTACAAAGGTAAAACACATACATATATATGCACTAGTTCAGATGGCAAGAAATTGATACCACATCAACGCCCACTGGTGAGAGCATGAGTGGGATGTGTCCAAACTGTGGACCACGAGGCAGACCTGGCCAGACGTGTACCAGTTAGCTTAGGGGGCTCCTGAGCTGTCATTCAGCGAGAAAGCAAGCAAGAGGCAGAGACATGGAAAACCAACACCAAGACTCGCCCCAAGACAGTAGGCAGGTTTACCTACGACTGCACGGACATGAAGAGACACATGCAGGATGAACACCAGGCATCCAGCCCTGCCAGCCCTGAGGGTGGGACGGGGCGAGGGAAAGGAGACCACCCTGGCCGTGAGGAACAGTGAGGCAACAGCACCGGCAGAAGCCATGGCCTTTTAAAAGGGATTTTAAAAACAAAACAAAAACCGGAATGTCTGATGTAACCCCACATAGTTCCACTGATGTAAAATTAGGCATGGGTGTGTCCATGAGGAGACACACAGTCCCAGAGCACCTGTGTGGCACCGCATTGCTTCCTTACCCCATCCCTGTACTGTCTGCGTGTTCACCAGCGTGGAGTAAGTCACAGAATCAGCAAAATGTTCCCCAAAGCTGTTTCACTGTTGTCTTTTTACTCCTCTGTTTTTCAAACTCCTTTGTCATTCCACATGTGCTGCCCCCCACCAAATTCCCCACGTCACAGAGGCCGTGGCCCACTGCACTGGGCTCCTTTGCTAACTCTGAATGGGGTGTGTGTGTGTGTGTGTGTGTATGTATTGCCCCCTTTCTCAGCCCTGCCCACCTGAACCACCACATAGAATATTGCCCACGGGCTCCAAAAGGCTCGATCACACCACTGTCTACACTGATCTTGTGTGCTCCAAACCTACCCCTGCCCTCTGGCCCAGGGGCCCAGCTCTTGACCCACACCGGCATTCCAGGACAGCACTGGGCTCTGCCTGAGCACCTGGAGCCTTTTCCTTAATCGCCCTCTCCCCGGTTGGGTTCTGGCAAATCATCCCCAGCGTCTGACTCCCCCACGGGAAGAGCGTTGGAATGCTCGTGTGAGCAGAACGCTGTTCGTGGGTGGCGCGCCAGCTTGCCCAAAGAGCTCTGGCTGCAGGGGCTCTTCCTTCCACTGCCCACCCAGCCAACTGCTGTCAAATGTCATCCACACAACAGCCCCAGGGTCCCAAAGCCAAAACCAGCAGTCCACCCCAGGGCAGCCAGGTCCGGGGCTGCCACCCCACGCAAGGGAATGCAGCCAGGCTGTCTGGCTCTGGAGCTTATTTACATATTCTGCTTCATAAATTTGCATGCTGACCTCCAGAGGCCTAACTCCAAATACTTAACGTCAGATTGCTTAGTTTGTGCAACTTGCGGGGCACAGGCACCCAGTGGGCCTCCCTGTTCGATCAGCGTCCCGGGAAGCTTCTGTCCCACTGGAAGGCGTTATCCCGGAGTCTCCTGAGCCTCTGTCTCCTAGAACAGCAAGGGTGCTGCCCAGTCTCCCACTCCTTGCCCTGGAAACTCATGGAGGCTACCGTAGCCCCAGGCTTGGTGCTGGGAAACGACTCACTTAGGGCACTTCGGTTGTGTGTCCAGCGGAGCCCCCGCCACACAACACTTTGTACCCTGGAAGAGCACTTGGCAGATGGCTGCACCCAATTCCCAGCAGCCCGCTGGAGAGCACAGCCACGTGGTGCTGACCCAGAACCTCCGCTGCTTCGAAGCCCTCTAAGACTCTGCAGAGCCACCACCTTGTCATCCCTGGCTCTTAAAACCTGCAAGGACTGACCTCCATGTTGATTTTTCAAGAGCGTAAAGGCAGCCAAGAGCAAGCCAGAGAAGTGGTGGCATGGGTCCTCACAGGTGTAAAAGACCTGCCTTGGACGGAGCGGGCTGCACGAGCCATCATCTTGCAATCCACAGGAAAGGAACCCCTGGGAATGTCTTTGCTGGGATAAAGTTTCCCCCACATTCCCAGCTCTCCAAATGACGCCAAGTGGATTTCCAAGAATGCTGTAGAGAACCCTATCATAGCATTAGCGTTAAACGTGGGATTCATAATTCATCCAGTAAATTCAGCTGAGCACCCATTGTGTAAGAGGCGCTGAGCTGGGAATTAGGTCTCTGTTGTAGCATGTGCTTATTGCAGCTGCAATAAATTATCACAAATTTAGTGACTTTAACGCAAATGGGTGTGCAACAAATATGAATACAATTAAACACAACCGGTTTCCCCAAAGCACCACAGAGCACAGGGCCGAAAATATCCTGAACGCCGCCAAGGGCAAGAGATTATCTGAGTTATGAATTAAACATGGCCCATGCTTCTCTTTTGCTTCTCCCCATCGCTTTCTGCCCTCTGGCCATTTCAGTCCTTGTTAACTCCTTCAGGGAAGGATGGCCGGAGAAAGAGTGCACCACACATAGACGCCCCCACGCAGGGGCTTGGGGGTAGACATGCCTAGATGTGGGGTGTGCCTTTTGCTGGATTTCTGGGCTAAATGAGATGTACGTATCCACCGGCCCCAATTACAGAGCCTTGCAGACTGTACCTGCTTCACATGTTACGGCCCAAACTGGACGAGGGCCTTAACTTCCTCATCCACCACCCTTTGAAAATAGGTACCAGAGAGACCCGGAGGTCTTGTCACCCGTAGGACAGGTGAGCCGTGCAGCCCCACCTGCAGAGCAGTGGAAAATCTCCCCACTGCTGGCCTTGCCTCCTCCACGGGATGTTTGTGACGGACGACCCAGTACTGGCTGGAAACAGCACACGGGCAAGGGAGGCCGAGGCAGGTCCTGGCGTCACTTCTCTTTGGCTTGCCCTTCAGGAGCTGGGTTCACCACCTCGTGGGGCCCCACAGCAGCCACAAAAGGAGAGCAGATATTAAACAAAGCAAGACCAAGAAAGTAACTGGGGGCGGAGTGGGGCACAGAACCTAGGGCAGGAAGGGCAGAGGGGTGGCGATGAGAAGGACACGTCACACGTGGTGGGAGAAGCAGAAAGTACACAAGGGGGGGCGTGGGTTCGGCTTCATCCATGGGATGCTGGCGCCCTGTGTCGGAGGCCTAGGGCTGGGAGCTCCACTCCTAATCCAGCTTCCTCCTAATGCACAGCCTGGGAGCAGCAGCGATGGCTCGAGTACACGGGTCCCTGCCACCCCCAACGGAGACCCAAACCAAGCTCCCAGGACCCGGCTTCGGCCTGGCCCAGCTCCAGCTGTTGCAGAAATTAGGGGAATGAACCAGTGGATGGAAGAACTTTCTCTTTCTTTCTCTGCCTTTCAAATATATAAAATAAATTAAAAAAAAAAACATTTTAAGTGGATGTGCAACTTTTCCTTAGTAAAGAAAAAACATATTTCCTCCTGGGTATTTCTGCATCGTGAAAGCTAACCTAAAAGCTGCCCAGCCCTCAAAGAGAAAGCAGGCAGAGTTCATACTGTTCCCTGCTCCAAGTGGTGATGCAGTCTCGGCTGCCTCCCATGAGCCACCCTCCCCCAGGATCCAAAATGCTCCTTTGTGCTCGTTGGCCACTGTTGGCACAGGATCTGTTAAAAGCTCAGATGCCATCATCCATCTCTGCACCCCCAGCTTAGATGCACACGCACTTGGCTGCTGACGTATCTATTATTCAGGCAAGTTTTCCTGCCGGCCTTTGCCTGGGCTTCTTTCTCAGGAGTCCTTTGAACTTGCAGGTGTCTTCTCGTTGAGCAAAACCCAGCCCTCTAGTGGCAACAGATGAGCATTACAAGTTGGTAGAGGAAAACATCCTGGAAGACAGATCCCAGCAGTCAGGAGTCTGCCAGACAGATCACAAACCTACGCGGGACAGCAGGGGAGGACAAAGTGGGCAAGTGTCACTGGCATGGCTTTTTCCTCCCTAGAGTTCTAGAATGTGTTTCCATTCAGCAGATACACCTTGCCGTGTGCCAAGCAGACCACTGGAGCCAAAAGGTGCCTGTGACGTCATCAGGTCCTCCCCACTCTCTCTGCTACTCTGTACTCCGCCTCCCCCACTCCCACCCTGAAAGTGGAGACGCTGACAGTCTCCTCCACACCCTCAGTGGCCACGCCCGTGTGGAGTGCGCAGGCCGCACAAGGAGCTGCAGCAACGGCCAAGGATGAGGTCGACTCAGGCCCTGCCTTCCGGGAGCTTTCTGTCTCACAGGTCCCCAAGGTCACCTGGCCTTGGCCACAATTCAATTCAAACACCCTGACAAATTCACTGCAGCCCAGTTCTGGAGACACCAGGGCTGCCCTGCCTGGTCTGAGCTCTGCTCCCAGGTGCCCAGGTCTTGGCCACAGTGGAGAGGCTGCATGGTCTCCTCACTCACAAACCAACCCCACCCGGGCCTTGCTTCCTTGGCTCACTGGGCATCCTGCCTGGATCGCTCCAGCCAAGCCGGCTCCAGCCAACGTGGGCCCGGTGTGGTTATATTTCACATCTTCCTGCATTCCCCTCAGTTCCCTTAAGTGTGGATGAGCCTCCATGTAGACGTGGCTGAAGCCAGCATCCTAAAGACACTGCAAGCAAAACATAGCGTGGATACAGAAACCACTCACATGGCATTTGTCTTCCCTGTGCAGCCTGACTCGTCCCTGGCAGGCCTCATTTTGCTCCTTCCTCCACTCCCAAGGCCCAGGAATCTTGGTTAGGTAGGTATTTGATCATTGTGGAGCAAGTAGATGCATCAGAGTATAGGAATATGCAAGCTAAACCAAAGTGTAGACTCCCACACCCATGCCTCAGCCACACACAAGGCCACAGAAGGCCTGCCGAAGCAGTGTCCAAGCTGCCAGACATTAGTGGGCCAGCACGGGTAGAGCGTGAGACCCTCCGGGGCCCCGCGGGGAGGGCCACACTCGGCCTGCACATTCAGCCCCAGGACGCTTCCCTGCAGAGCTGTCACAGGGGTGTTCACAGCCCGGAACGCCACCAGCTCACCAGAGCCCCGCCCTTCCTTCTGCCTGGCTCATCAGCTTCTCAGCCCGCAGGTCAGGCTCTGTCCGGAGACAGGGACCAATCCTCTTTGGGTTTGCTACTATTAGAGCTGCTCTGATTTACCTGCAGTTCTAAAGCTATGGAAATCATAAACGCAGACATTCTCTTACAAACACAGAACACAGGGAGTTTGAAACAGGGACCCTGCAGGGCGGGCCCAGGGGCAGAGCAGTGTGGTGACAAGGAGCCCTGCTCAGGGGCAGGCCGTCTAGAATCACTTATGGTTTGTGCCTCCATCCCTCATCCGAAAAATGGACGTAGTACCAGTATCCGCGTAACAGGATGCTGCCGAGATTAAACGAGCTGGAACGGGGCGGGCAGAGGCAGAGTCCCGGCAGCACCAGCTGGTGTTACGGTGGCACCTATCCTTCACACTTGGGACAAGACAGCACTGCAGCCATGCGGCGCTTCACAAGGAGTCTATGTCCTGAGAGGTGCGTCATCAAGGTGATTTCATGGCCATGCAGACGCCAGAGTGCGCTTACACAGCCCTACATGGTAGAACCCACCGCGCACCCAGGCCCGGGGGATACAAACCTGCACAGCTTGTCACTGTCCTGAATACTGAAAGCAATTTTGACACAGTACTATGTGTGCATAGAAACATAATCTAAACATAGAAAAGGGAGCTGGTGCTGTGGCACAGCAGGTAAAATCTCCGCCTGCGGTGCCAGCATCCCAGGTGGACACTGGTTCGTATCCCGGCTGCTCCTCTTCTGATCCAGCTCCCTGCTAATGTGCCTGGGAGAGCAGTGGAGGACGGCCCAAGTGCTTGGGCCCCTGCACCCACATGGGAGACTCAGAAGAAGCTCCTGGCTTCAGATTGGCTCAGCTCCAGTCATTGCAGCAATTTGGGGAGTGAACCAGCAGACGGAAGACCCCTCTCTCCCTCCCTCCCTCTCTTCCTCCCTCTCTCTCTCTTTCCCTCTATCTGTAATTCTACATATCAAATAAATAAATAAAATCTCTAAAAAGAAAAGAAAAGCGAGGGATCCAGGGAGGCCAGCAGGTGGTAGGACGCAGGGCAGGAGTCTGGGCTCCATCACACATGGTCAGGTTTGGGCACCACTCCTGGAAACGACCTCTGTGCCAGGAGGCGTCTTTCTTCAGAAGGGAAGCTTCTCTTCTCCTCTCTCTCCTGCAGGTTCTGCACATCTGCCCTGCAGGTGGGGCTAAACCCCTTACCGTGCAGCAGGTGCCCACCCAGTTTGGGAGGTGGCGTCTGTCCAGGAGCCTCAGCCCAAGTCTGCCCTGGGTGGCTGGGTCACCGCTGAGAACCACCCTCAGAGGCCCTGGGGGAATGGCCCAGGCCTGAAGAGGGAAGCAGCAGGGCTCAGGCCAAGGCAAAGAACCCTGTGCCGTCTTTGCCGTTCATCAACTCCCCGGAGACGTCTGCCCTCCACTGCGCTCACCATGGAGGGCTCCTGCTTCCCTTGCTGTCAGGCCTGCTGCTTAGGAAACAAGTGGTCAGCTGGAAGCCCACCAGGAATGGCCTGTGGCCCCTAACAGGCAGCCACACACACAAAGGGACTCCTGGTAGACAGCAGAACCGACCTGCCCTGCCCCGCCCCGCCAATCACCCAAACCACTCATCTCAGGGACCAGCAGGGCCCGCCGGCTCCCACCCACACGCCACCACCGAGTCACAGCACAGGGCCTGGGGGCCCGTGGGCACCGACCTGCAGAGAGTAACCAGAAAGGCAGGGGTGCTGAGGGGTCAAGGGGTGACTCAGCCAGCACAGGGAGCCTGGGGAGCCCTGAACCGCACGAGCTGCCACAAGGCTCCTGCACACAAACCTGACTGTGACATCCCATGCACAGAGGGGGCTTCCTCGGCCACCTGCTACAAATCACCCCTGTGCTGTAGCTGGAGGGCTCGGAGCAGCGAGGAGCCGAGGGGCAATCTGCACTTCTCTGCAGCACAAGAGCTGGAAGTGGCTTCCGTTGTCACCGTGCCTGGCACCTCACTTCACAGATGAGGAAAGCATGGCTCGAGGAGGCGGGGGCGGCTCGCGCAGGAGCCCACAGGCAGTGTCACAGAGGAGGGGCGTCCCAGCACGCGGGCACGCAAGGCACGAGACAGGCACCAGAAATCCCTCCTTTCAGCCACGATCCCCCTCTAGCCAGCAGGGATTGGGAGGTGGGGGAGGGGGGGGGGCCCTGTCCACATCCTAACCACCTCCTCAGATCACGGGGCTGCTAGTACTGGAAGATTCCCTGGAAGCACAGCGCTAGGCAGAGGCCATGGACCTCTGCCCTCACCTCAGCTTCTGAGCAGGAGAAGGGAAATCACAGACCAGACAAGCAGGAGCACACGCTTCCTGCAGGGAGAGAGGTACCTCACCTCGGGGAAGACGGGAACCCCGAGTCCAGAGGGGAGCAAGCAGGTAAGCAGCAAATCATGAGAAAGGAAGGGAACTGGAAACACAAATGAGTAGAAAATAAAACTTCAAATAAAAGAAATGACGGGGGCAGGCATTTGGCTCAGTCGTTGAGACACTGTCTGGAATGGCACACCCCGTATCAGAGTGCCTGGGTTCGAGCCTTGGCGCTGCTTCTAATTCCACCTTCCTGCTCATGTGTATCCTGGGAGGCAGCAGGTGATGGCACAGGCACTTGGGTCCCTGACTGCTCCCACAAGAGACCTGGGTTGGATTCTGCACTCCTGGCTGGAGCCCGGCCCAGCCCCAGCTGTTGCAGGCATTTCAGGAGTGAACCATTAAGATGGATGATCTGTGTCTCTATCCATGTGCCTTTCAAATAATAAATAATATTTCTTTAACTTTAGAAGAAATGACATGCTAGCAATTTCGGTGTGGACCAATGTCAAGGCAAGAAACTCTCTACACTGGAGTCCTGGAGAGCGCGAATGAGGGAGGAGGACTTGGCGGCACGGACCGTCAGAGGCCCAGCCAGTGCCTCCTGCAGCTTCCAAACGCTGTTGCTTGTCCCCGTCGCCTGGGAGTGAAAAGTTCCCAGTCCTGAGCCCATGCCAGACCTGGAAAGTCCAGCACCGAGCCAGCTAGGGCCCGGCCAGCCCTCCTTTCACAAAGCAGAAACCGATGCCCAGGACGTTGGAAGGAGGCTGCTGACATCAGGAAAGGGAAACGGGCAGAGCGTTCTAAGTCCAGACCACGAAGGACAAACCTGATGTGGCGTGGGAAAGACTGGGCCTGGAGAGAAGCCGCCTGCAGGGATGCAGGTCCTGCCGGGCGGTGCTCAGAGGCCCAGGACCGGCTGCCTCCCTCTAGCCTGGAGGCAGGGGTGTGGCCAGAGCCCTGTCCATCTTTCTGGCCCCTTGAGAATCTCCCTGTGGCCTCCAACTCCTGGGCAGCACCCTCTGCCCACACCAGCAGAGCCCGCCTGGGCAGCCCAGCACCCCAGGGACACGCTGCGAAGCCTTCCTGAGGCTCCGTCAGGTGGGCCAGGCACAGTCCCCAGCACGCAGGCCCCTTCTCACAGGCTCCCTGCAAAATGAGCCTGGATGCTGCACCACCTGCGCCTTTTCTTCCCTGGATTCCTGAGTATTTCACTTTCAGAGCCACTATACACAGCAAACAGCACTGGCTTCATTTTTGGCTCCTTCTTTTCAATTTTAAAAGCATGGAGGCCACAAGCACAAGGCAAAGACTGCAGGTACCATGACCGAGGGGGAGCCAGAGGGAGGCAGGCGGTGTGGACGGCTACAGGCATCCCAGAGAGGCTAGAAGGGTCTCTGCGGACAGCAGCGCAGGGCTGACGACCTGAGTGATGAGACCCCCGCTGGCCACCTGGTGACAAGCAGGCCTCGCCCTGGCTCATGCTGGCCTTGGAGGCTGTACTGAGTCCTTCACCATGACAAAGCACAGACGCCGCTTACCTGATGGTTTACCAGGACCTTCTAAAGGCAAGCCAGGGGCCTAGAAAGCTCTTGCAAATCCTGCACGAAGGCTGTGTCCAGGCAGAGCGAAAGTGACTCTCCTCGCTGGGCAGTGAAAGGGACAGGCACGAGGGTGCGTGAGGGCTGGCACCCAGGAGCGTTCTGGGCCCACAACTCTGAACGAGGGCTGCACGTGTTGGGGCCTCTCTGCTCCCAGGTGGGGAACGTTTCTCTCAACAGCAGTGTGAAGGCTGGAAGGGTATTATCCCCTGCACAACACACCCTGAAACTTAGCCCCCACTGCACTGCTAAGACAGGGTGGGGCCTGCAGGTGAGTGCCTGGGGCATAAGGGTGGTGCCTCCCTGAGGGACTGCAGCCAGCCAGCCAGCCAGCAGGGGCCCTTTTGTGTCCTTTGGTCCTTTACGCCACACAAGGACACTTGGACGATGCCAGCTTTGAGGAACGGGTCCTCCCAGACGTGGAACCCAGTAGAACCTTGATCGTGGGCCTTGAGCCTCCAAAACTGAATGCGCTCTGTTGTTGGTAAACTGCTCAAGCTCAGGTATTTTGTTAAAGCAGCACACATGGATGCAGGCAGGCAAAGACAGGTGAAGCAGCAGATGAGAGCATTGACACAGCCCCCTGCGTCACACCGTCTTCAGGGCTAGCGATATCCCTTTTGGTAAAGATTTATTCATTTTATTTGAAAGGCAGTGTTGGGGGGAGGGGGGCTTCCATCCTTTGGCTCACTCCCCCAATGGCCTCAACAGCCAGGGCCGAAGCCAGGAGCTTCTTCCAGGTCTCCCACATGGGTACGGGGCCTAAGTTCTTGGGCCATCTTCTACGGCTTTCCCAGGCCATTAGCAGGGAACTGGATCAGAGTGGAGTGCCCCCAGGATGTATACTGGTGCCCAGATGGGCTGCTGGCATCACAGGCGGTGGCTTAACCTGCTATGTCACAACACCAAGAGCTAACAATATCTTAAATAGGGGAAATGCCTGAATGCTACATGTAACTTTCTTTAATTCAGTCAACATCTTTCTCTGCAGCCCATCCAGAAAACCACCAAATGTTATACAATCTGATTGCCAGGCATGGAGGAAGTATGAATACTTAATGCACACAGCTATAAAGATCAAGTACACACATTTCTGTTTATGTGGTTATAAAAAACAACAGGTTACCTGAGGAAAATGCCTAGAACTGGATAAAGAACGTAAGTCTGGAAATTAGAAAACTTATCCCTCTGGGCTCTGCCCTAAATGGGCTGTGTGGTCTTAGCTAAGCCACCTTAATTCTCTGGGTAAAAGTATACCCTCATATTTTTTTCTCAAAGATCTATTCATTTATTTTGAAAGTAAGAGTTAGAGAGGGAGGGAGGGAGAAAGAAAGATCTTCCATCTACTGGTTCACTCCCAAGATGGCTGCAACGACTGGGGCTGGGCCAGGCCAAAGCCAGTAGGAGCTTCTTCCAGGTCTCCCACATAGGTGCAGGGGCCTAAGCACTTGGGGCATCTTCTGCTGCTTTTCCCAGGCCATTATCAGGGAGCTGGATTGGAAGAGGAGCAGCCAGGACTTGAACCGGTGCACAAAGAGGATGCCAGTGCCAGTGGTGGTGGCTTAACTGGCTGTGCCACAATGCCAGCCCCAAAGTATCCTCATTTTTAAATAAGACAGAACCTGAGATCTCGGGTCCCTTTCTGTGTTGGTATTCTAGGTCTATGTGACGATCTGCCTCTATCCCCTTTCATCTGTGTAAGCTGAATCAACAGAAAACCAATCAGCAAACAGCAAATTAAGCTCTCCCAACCCCGCCCCCTTAGCAGACAGGTGCTGTGCCAATGTACAGCAATGCAATGTACAGCAATGTATTACCAGCGCAGCGGCCACAGCTGCTCCTGGTTGAGCCCTTGGTCCAAACCTGCTATTATCTTGGTTTACTGCTTTGTTATTCCTGAAAAAAATGTTCCACTAGGTGTTTTGAAATAAGAAAGGAAGAACCAAAGGAGTAGATGGACTAAGAAGTAGTTCCTGGGAACTGGCACTGGCGCAGCTGCTAAGCTGGCATCCCACATGAGCACAGGATCAAGTCCCAGCCACTCCACTTCGATCCTGCTTCCTGCAGGAGTCCGGTGGATGGCCCTGTGTGTGAAATAATCTGGATACAGAAAGGAGGATACTGGGAGACCTCACTGACACATGGGAACTCAACCAGCAAAATTCATCCACACACAGAATGGAATGGCGTTCCAGGCTCCAGGCTTCGCCCAGGATTAGCCCTGGCCTTTCCAGCCATTTTGGAGAATGAACCAAATGGCTGAAATGAACCAGCGGATAGAAGATCTCTCCCTGTCACTATGAAAATAAATTGAGTGGCCGGCGCCATGGCTTAACAGGCTAATCCTCTGCCTTGCGGCACCGGCACACCGGAATCTAGTCCCGGTTGGGGCGCCGGATTCTATCCCGGTTGCCCCTCTTCCAGGCCAGCTCTCTGCTATGGCCCGGGAAGGCAGTGGAGGATGGCCCAAGTCCTTGGGCCCTGCACCCGCATGGGAGACCAGGAGAAGCACCTGGCTCCTGGCTTCAGATCAGCACAATGCGCCGGCCGCAGCGGCCATTGGAGGGTGAACCAACGGCAAAAAGGAAGACCTTTCTCTCTGTCTCTCTCTCTCACTATCCACTCTGCCTGTCAAAAAAAAAAAAAAGAAAGAAAGAAAGAAATTGAGTAAATATTCTTGTGAATTTTTAAATAGTGTTTTTCTGCATGGTTTTCCTTGTGCACCTTTGTCCAAAATCAATCTGTGTGTCAGGCCACGCAGCACAGTAAGCTGCGACTTGGAAGACCCACATCTGATAGAAAGCCTGGACAAACAGCAGAAGATGACCCAAGTACTTGGCCCCTGCCACCCACATGGGAGACCCAGATGGAGTTCCAGGTGCCAGGCTTTGGCCTGGCCCAGCCCCAGCCCTTGCAGCCATTTGGGGAGTTGATAGAAAATCAATATCTCTTTCTCTTTCTCTTTCTCTCTCTCTCTCTCTCTTTTGCCTCTGTAACTCTGCCTTTCAAATGAATAAATAAATCTTAAAAAAAAAAAAGTAGTAGGGCAGTTGCTGTGGCGAAGCCAGTTAAACTGCCGCCTGTGACAACAGCATCCTAAATGGGTGTCAGTTCAAGTCCCGGCTGCTCCACTTCTGATCCTACTCCCTGCCAATGGCCTGGGAAAGCAGTGGAAGATGGTCTAAGTTCTGGGGCCCTGCACCTGCATGGAAGACCCACATGAAGCTCCTGGCTCCTGGCTTCAGTCTGGCCCAGCTCTGCCTGTTGTGGCCATTTGGAGCGTGAACCAGGAGATGGACGACTTCTCTGCCTCTGCCTCTCCCTCTCTGTAACTTTCAAATAAAAAATAATAATAAATCTTAAAAAAAATAGTAATAGTTCCTGAAGGGGGTACTTGGCCTGGTGATTAAAACATTGCCTAGGACACCCACGCTGGATCAGCTGATTCTGAGTCCCAGCTCTGGCTCCGATTCCAGCGTCCTCTACCGCAGACTCTGGTAGGCAATGGTGATGGCTCTAACAGTTGAGTCCCTGCCATTCACATGGAGACCTGAGCTGGGTTCTTGACTCCTGACTGTGGTCTGGCCATCCCCAATCATTGTGGACATTTGGGGAGTAAACCAGTGGATGGGCTGAGGCTCACTCTTGCTCTCCCTCTCCCTCTCTCCCTCTCCTTCTCTCCCTCTCAAATTCAAAAAGTAGCTTCTGGCACAACCAGATGCTTGCTGTGGCACAGGCTGGGCACCGAGGGGAGGGACGGCCAGGCTGGCTGTGTTACACAGAGCCAACATCCCCAGCCCAGCCCCCCATGCCTCATCCTCCTCCCTACAGCTCAGCAGGGCATACTTCTTGAAAGGGCCATGCTGTTGTGAGGGCCATTCCTCTCTTGCCTTTAATAATCTCGCCACACCAACCTTTATTTGGCTTTGTGGGAGCGACCGGAGCCATATGGAGGAGCTCATTTTCACAGAGGAGCCAGGCAGCGTGCAGCTCGGCTCTGGGCCGCGACATCACCTCTCCCTGGGGAGGCAACAGTCGCTGCCTCCCATTTACAGGACGAAACAACTCACTCTGCAGCATGGTGGTGGAAGTTGCCAACTTTGCTAATTGTACAAGAGGCTCCCGTGGGGACACAGCAGGGAGCGTATGAAGTGGGACAGACAGGGCTTCCGAGGAAACCCCCTGTCCCCGGCTCTGGGGCCAGCAGGGGATGGAAACTGAGCACATCGGCTGGGCTCAGGCTGGATGTGGGGCCGTGCAGGGGCGGCCACAGCTGCGGGGGTGGGGGAGGTAGGAAGAAGAGGGAAAGGAAGCCTGGGTGTCGCTTTATTCTTTACCCTCAAGATTCCAGAGCTGCACTGTGAGGACACCACACCAACAAGAGACCTCTTTTGCTTATGCTGGATTCACCACCACTATTTATTTGTTTGTTAAAGATTTATTTACTTATTTGAAAGTCAGAGTTACACAAAGATAGAAGAAGAGGCAGAGAGAGAGAGAGGTCTTCCACCCACTGGTTCATTCCCCAGATGGCCGCAATGGCCGAAGCTACACCGATCTGAAGCCAGGAGCCCAGAGCTTCCACCAGGTCTCCTATACGGGTGCAGGGGCCCAAGGATTTGGGCCATCTACTACTGCTTTCCCAGGCCATCGCAGAGAGCTGGATTTGAAGTGGAGCAGCCAGGACTTGAACCAGTGCCCACATGGGTTGCCGGCACTGCAGGCCATGGCTTTACCTGCTACACCACAGCGCCGGCCCCCACCACCACTATTCTAGGTGAGCGTGTGCTTTGCTAAAGCATCTCCCAGCACACTCTGCAAAGGCTGCAGGCTGAGCAGGAAGGAGGCGTGTGGTGGAGGCACGCCCACTGGTGCCATGGCAGGTGCTCCTGGCGAGAAGGTGGAGACAGTTCTCAGGGCAGCGGGCATGATCGTCCCATGAGGAACCCACCCAGGGCCACGTGTCCAGTACGCCTGTCCTCCCAGCCAGACCCCCGCTGCTCCTCAGCAAGCCGGGAATGACGAGAAACAGGACCTTCCCCTGTGGCCCACGTGGGCTGGCATATCCAGGGTCTGCGGAAGCAGGAAGCGCACCGGGACTTCGGAGGAAATCCTGCCTTCCCCAAACACGGGTGAGGCGACAGGCTAGACACGTAAGCCGCCCTGCTGCTGCAGATGCCGGGAGGCAGTGGTAGCACAAGGAGACTGAGTTCCCAGCTCCTGGCTTCAGCCTGGCCCAGCCCCGCTGTTGCAGGCGTCTGGGGAATGAATCACTGGATGGGAGGTTCGCTCTATCTCACTCCCCTGCCTTTGCCCCTCAAGTGAATGAATAAATAAACCTATTTATAGAAAGTTCGGCCACAGAGCCCAGGCGGTGAGTACTGGCAACTTTTGGTCATCCACATGCGTGCCCAGTGTCTGCTGGCTGGCCTTTGAGTGCGAGTGCGATGGACGGTCATCCAGGGGCCTGCCCTTACACCAGGGAAGCCAAGGGCAGGCCTGGAGCGCCTGCCATGCCCAGCCTGCAAGAGTCGCCATCCTGAGGAGGAATGGTTCGCAGACAGAGGGCTAAACGCAGCGATTCTGTTGCTTGCAGACTTCGTAACCACTCTCCGAGCGCCCCAACTCCTCTTCTATGAATCCCTTTTGCGCTTCCGGTGGCCAGAACAAGCTTCTAAGCACCTTAACCAGCACATTCTCTCTACAGAAAGCTGATGCAGAATACCCAGGGAGGACATGGGACAGGAGGAGGAGAAACGACAGAGAGGCGGGGGTGCGCAGCAGGGCAGAGGCCAGGAGCCCAGAGCTCCCGCCCTTCAAGGCCCCGAATGCAGCCGGTTCACGGGGAGCCGGGGCTGTCCACGGCGGCAGCCACCACGGCCGGAGAGCGCCCCTCAGCAGCGCCACCAGGCCCATTCGCCATCAGCCCCCTTCCGCGCGTGAAGACTGAACGCGTTTTCACGTTTTCCTCCAGTCAGCACAGACGCGGCCTCCGCTCCACTCCTTGTCACTTCCAGAGCCTCCCAGAGAAATCACTCCCGGGTAAGTCATGGCCCAGTCACAATGGAGGGGCTGTAAGCTCCCCGGCTCCGGTTCAAGTCCCAGCTCCAGAGGACGACGCCACCCGCCCAGAGAGCTCATCTCGCCACTGGCAAGCACCACACCCTGCACCTCAGTGGCCCCTACAGCTCCATCCCCAGCCTCACCGGCCGCCCCATCCTCATGGGTGCACCAACACCAGCTTGATGCTCCCCCACACACTCTGACCCCAACTTCCCCACCCCCACAACGGCCTGCTGGTGGCACAGGACAATGAGAAAGATCAGATTCCGCTGCCGATCTCAGACAAGGCCCGAGGCTCCCTGCGCCATCTCCCAGTGGCCACAGAGCAGAGACGGAAAGGGGAAACGGGTGAGTCACAGAACTTGTGCAGTGCGGAACTTGGAAACCCGAGGCACACATCTGTTCTCTTTGACCTTGGTCCGCCCACAGCCACTAGGGGTCTCGTGTGTGCAGTTCCGCGGGGTAGACAAGGAGCCCAGACATGCATCTCCATGGCCACATGCACCTGTGCCTGTAGCACACCCAAGCGTGGGTTCTCTTGGGCAGCGCCCTCATGAGCCAACCCCCTCATCTGAGCCCCCCATGCTGGCCCCACAACGCCCACGTCCTGTTGCCTAATCCCTGCAATGCAGGGGTCTGGCTAACCCTTTGGGTATTTCCATACCTACAACCCGTGAATGCAGTTGCTAACTCCTGTCTTAATAATGTTCACTGAGCACATTTAAGTTTTTTTTTAAATCCAAGAAACAAATGTCTCTATTATATAGGGGACCATCTGGGCTGCCACAGCTAGCTGGCTATGTTGCTATCAACTCTTTTTTTAGAGTTCATGAATCAGTTGCCAACAAGGAAAAAAAGAAATGAGTGCCAAGACTCTGTTTTCCTCCCCTGCATTTTCTCCCCAGCAGCAGAACTGCATCCCATAGTCAGAACGGACCATTTGAAACCAAAACAGAAAAGACACCTGAGACCAGTGCTCTGGAACCGCCAGCCCACCGCGCCAGATGCCGCCTGCAGGTGGGAGGTGGTGTGAGCTTCCTTCCCAGCACTGGGGCCACCAGCTGGGCACGTGATACTGGGCAGCTTCGGACGGGTGGATCTATGCAGAGGCGAAGGAATCAGAGGAGGTCAGGTGCAATGGAGAGAGCAGCAAGTAGGGGAGCAGAGTGAGAAAGAAGAAAGAAAGGGTGGCCAAGGCTGGGAGTGCCTAGTGCCAGGGACTCACCAACAAGCACAGAGAGCCAGCCCCGAGCTCCTGCTAGGCGGTGGCAGGGAGCTGACTCCTAGGCTCTGTGACTAGCCAGAGAAAGGAAACAATACAAACGAGAAGCCACGGCCAAAAAAGGGCCTGAATGGACGAGACGATGAATGGAGACAGGTGCACTTCTACGAGGAGCTTGGCAGACGTCTGTGGTCCTTCCCCGGCTGGGAGGAGAGGGTTGCAGAGAAAGGGAACTGGGGGGTCTAAGCACCTGTGTCCTGAGCAGGCACCCAAGGTTCTGATAGGCCGTGCAGAGGCTCAGAGGCTGCAGCTACATTCTGACCAGACAACCATCAGAGGCCACCTTCAAGTCTGCTCAGACTCATGCCACCAGGAGGGAGCCCTCAGCCACAGCCTGAGGGTGGGGGGGAGGAGCCTGCGACAGCACAGTCATGAGTGGGGTTAGCTGCTCCCACTGAGGCATTCAGCCCAACCTGTATTGACTGCAAAATGGCACACCTGCATCTCCCACCTGCCTGCAAACCCCACGAGCAGGGAGAACAGCAAACCTACCTGTAACACTGAAGGCCCGAGGCTGGGATTGGCATCGCTGTGGAATCCTTTGTGGTGGTGGTGATAGCTGTATGGGTCAGAGATGATCTTTTTACAAGTCTGGTTTTCTTTTCTTTTTTTTTTTTAAAAAAGCCTTTTATGACTCAAGGCAGCCTAAAGAAATGAAATGAGCAGGTGTGTGGTGCGGTGGGCTGAGCCGCCCCTGAGGCACCCCCACCACATATCAGAGTGCCACTTTGAGTCTCAGCTCCTCCACTTCTGATCCAGCTTCCTGCTAAGGGGCACCCCGGGAGGCAGCAGGTGATGGTCCAAGTACCTGGGGCCCTGCCACCCATGTGGGAGACCCGGATGGAGCTCTGGGCTCCTGGCTACAGCCTGACCCAGCCCTGGCTGCCGTGGACATTTGGGGGCTGAACCAGCAGATGGAAGATTCTGTTTCTCTTTCTGTGTGTGTGTGTGTGTGTGTCACTCTGCCTTTTAAGCAGATGAAAAAATCAAAAAAAAAAAAAAAGAAAGAAAGAAAGAAAGAAAAAGAAAATTAAGTCATCCTCCAAAGTGTCCCCCAGCGAACTGACAACCCGCCTCATTTTCACACCCCCAGCAATTCCCAGCTTAGGGGCAAAAATGGAAGCGTGAGTCTTCCAGCCTCTGCAGCCCAGGTAGGACTGCCTGGCTCATCCCCTACCCCCACCTCCACCCCAGCTGCCACCAAAGAAACGCAAGGTCTTTGCACTGAGAGCAGAAATGCAAACAAGATTTTCATGAATAACCAAAAATAAATAAATAAATAAATAAACTTTTTAATCAAGATTCCATTTTGCTGTGAGTGGCAGGTACATTTCTAAGTTCTCACACACCCAAAACATTCTAGGCTCTAAAATCCCAGGAAACACTGTTCATCTCTTCCTGATGAGATCCTCTGGAAGAAATGACTGTGGTGATGAGGAAAACTCTCTGGCAAAGCCCCAGAGTTGTTTGCAGGAAGGTGGACCACTTACAGCCTCTGACAACTACAGCCTCATGCCAAGACCTGGACAAAGACTTCGTAACCTGGATGGGCATTTAGCACAGTAGTTAAGACACCACTTGGGACACCCGAATCCCATATGAGAGTTCCTGGGTTCAAGTCTCAGCTCTGCCCCAGATTCCAGCTCCCTATACAGTGCAACCAAGAAGGCGGCAGAGGATGGCTCAAGTGATTGTGTCCTGGTCACTCCCACAGGGGACATGGATTGAGTTCTGAGTTCCTGGCCCAACGTGGCTGTTGAGGACATTTTGGGAGTGAACTAGTAGATAGGAGAGATCTCTCTCCTTCTAACATTAAAAAAATAATAATTTTTAAAAAATTTTAGGGTTTATAACTATTTTATCACTTAAAATACTTTAGAATATCAGGGCTGGCACTGTGGCATAGCAGGTTAATCCTCCACCTGCAAAGCCAGCATCCCACATGGGAGCAGTTTGAAGTCCCAGCTGCTCCACTTCCGATCCAGCTCTCTGCTGTGGCCTGGGAAAGCAGCAGAAGATGGCCCAAGTGTGTGGGCCTCTGTACCCATGTAGGACACCTGGAAGAAGCTCCTGGCTCCCAGCTTCAGCCTGGCCCAGCTCAAGTCATTGCAGACATTTGGGGAGCGAACCAGTGGATGGAAGATCTCTGCCTCTCCTCCTCTCTAACTCTGCCTTTCAAATGAATAAAAAATAAATCAAGTAACAGAGTAGAACACGCCAGTCACTCAAGCAAATGAGTAAACCTGGATGTTGTGGGCACTGCTACTGCTCATCCCGGAGAGGAAGCCAAGAGGCAGCATCTGCCAGGGCGCCGGGTCTAGACGGCACAGGGAGTAGGCACAAGACAGCACTAGGACAGTGCCTGCCGGGACGGCTAGAGCAGCTACAGAACGTAAGCACAGAGTCACCATTCACTCCCGCAACTCTCTTTCTGGGTGTCTACACAAAGGAACTGGTAGCAGGACCCAAAAGAGGTATTTTTCACACTCGCATTCCTAGTGTTACTCATAACAGGCAAAAAATGGAAGCAACCCAAGTGCCCATGGGTGGATGAATGGATAAACAGAATGTGGGGCGTAAACACCTCCACTGGAGTATTAGTCAACCTTAAAGAGGAAATTCTAATACCATATGGATGGACCTTGGCAACAGTATGCTAAGCAAAATCACCCAGACATAGGACAAATACTGTAAGATTTCACTTACACGAGGTCTAGGATCAAATTCACAGAGACAGAAATAGACTGGCGGCTGCCAGGGGCCAGAGGGAGGGAGGGAGGGAGGGAGGGAAGGTGGGAGTTACTAGTTAATGGATACGGAGCCTTCGCTTGGGAAGATGAAAACACTCTAGAGGCAGACAGTGGTGGTTGCTCAACAGCGTGATTAAGCTTGCAGCCACTGAACTGCACTTAAAAATGGTCAACAGTTCTAGATATCATGTTCTGCATATTTCACAAGGGAAAAAATATTTTAAGTGTAACGGGGCTATCGTTGTGGCGTAGCAAGTAAAGCCTCTGTCTGCGATGCTGGCAGGTACACGTACCGGCTGCTCCACTTTCTTTTTTATTTTTTTAATTTTTTTTAAATTTTTTTGACAGGCAGAGTGGACAGTGAGAGAGAGACAGAGAGAAAGGTCTTCCTTTTGCCGTTGGTTCACCCTCCAATGGCCGCCGCGGCCAGTGCGCTACGGCCGGCGCACCACGCTGATCCGATGGCAGGAGCCAGGTGCTTCTCCTGGTCTCCCATGGGGTGCAGGGCCCAAGGACTTGGGTCATCCTCCTCTGCACTCCCTGGCCACAGCAGAGAGCTGGCCTGGAAGAGGGGCAACCGGGACAGGATCGGTGCCCTGACCGGGACTAGAACCCGGTGTGCCGGCGCCGCAAGGCGGAGGATTAGCCTAGTGAGCCGCGGCGCCGGCCCCGGCTGCTCCACTTTCAATCCAGCTCCCTACTAATGCGCCTGGGAAAGAAGTGGAGGATAGCCCAAGTGCATGGACCCTTGCAGCCACGTGGGAGACCCAGAGAAGCTCCTAGCTCCTGGCTTTGTTCTGACCCAGCCCTAGCTGTCACAACCATCTGGGCAGTGAACCAAGCAGATGGAAGACCTCTAATGCTTTCAAATAAATAAATCTTTAAAAAATAAAGAAGTAAAAAGAGACAGGCAAAAGTGGGAACTGCAGGGCTAGGGGAGAGCCCTCTGTGTCCGGGGAGTTAGAGAAACAGAGTGGAGCCCTGGGTGGCAGCAGGACAGCCGATCTGGACCCGGGCTACACTAACCCACCGATGGAGGCGGGACAGAGGTGCTCCGGTCCTGCGGTATATGTTGAGTGTGCACCCGAGGTCCCAGCAGGGTAGAACACACAGCCCCTGGCCTCCCTGCACCCACGTGCAGCACAGGCCCCTAGCAACCCTTCCACCAGAGTCATTTCACTGCTCTTTCAAAACCCTGGCCTCCAAGAGCCAGGTGGTGCCAGACGGTTCTGTTCCCAAAGCCCCCATCAGAGGCAAGGCAGCCCTGCAGAGGGAAGCCATTCCCTCTGACGGTGGCCTTGTTATCAGACAGAGTCACTGCCCTCCACTGCCCCTCATTCTCAGTCCCCAGGGGCCAGCACACCACCAGCCAGCCAGCCCAGCCAGTGGGGTGGATTGCCAGGCACTCTGCCTGCAGCCAGCCATCAGTATCCCCAAAGCCACAGGCTCCTTGTCTTCTTCAAAGGGATCAGACTTGCAAGCTTCCTGACTCTCCAGTCTAAGGAGACTGCTGAAGGGGCGACTTTCATTCCTTCCATGCTCAAAGCGACAGCCGCCAACCGCAGGCCTTGCACTCAGCATCGTCCACGGTGTCCACGGTGAATGGGTAAAATGGACCACAAGGGCCCTGGCCTCCATCAGCTTCCGCCTTCCCGAGCACGCCCAGGCGCACGCACGTGGATGTCAGAACTCAGGGTTGTGTGTGCAGAAGGACAACAAGAAACGCATCCCAGGGAGGGTGGCACAGGCAGCTGCCAACGGCGGGCCTTGAGCAGGCCCTGAGAGAGCTTGGAGAACTGAGGTCCACCAGGGGAGAAGTCTTTCCTGCATGGCCCAGGGCAGTGGCAGGGGCAACAGTGGGAGGCTAACAGAGAAGCGAGGCAGGTGCACCACGGGGAGCGGCCATGGACACCACACAGTGCCTCCAAGCTTAGTCCTCAACCCCCTGCCCTGTGTCAGGGTCTGTCCTAACAAGTCTCAAGTCTCCCCATGCCAGCGACACATTGGTCCCGTCACAGCAGATCAACCGTGTCTCCCTTTAGGGACCGTGTTTGCTGTTCTGTATTTTGCTTTATTTTAGCATATCTAGGAATGTCTCATGTTTGCCTCTTTCTATGCCAAATTAAAAATATTTGTCTGTCTCATCATTAAGTTCTGGATTGGTGTGCAGAGGCCAAGTCAGTGCTTCGCTGTGCACTTGGCAATTTCGGGACCTGTATGGGCGTTCACCAGACTCTGAATGCCAGAAAGAAGTGCAGAGAAGGGGTGGGTATCATGGTGTAGTGGGTGAAGCTGCCACTTGCAAGGCCAGCATCCCAAGTGAGTACAGATTCAAGTCCTGGCTATGCCCCGTCCAACCCACCTTCCTGCCAACGCACCTGAGAAAGCAGCAGCAGATGGCTCAGGTACTTGGGTTCCTCCCGCCCATATGGGAGACCTGGATGGAGTTCCTGATACTGGCTTCTGTCTGATCCAGCCCTGGCTGTTTCAAGTATTTGGGGAATGACCCAGTAGATGGCAGATCCCTTTGTCTCTCTGCCTCTGTCACTCTGCCTTTGGAACAAATAAATAAATCATTTTTAAAGACTTATTTACTTTATTTGAAAGGCAGACTGATAGAGACAAAGACAGAACCAGGGCTGGGCCAGGCCAAAGCCAGGAGCTTCATCTGGGTCTCCCACCTGGGTAGCAGGGGTTCAAGCACCTTGGCCATCTTCTGCTGCTTTCTCATTAGCAGGGAGCTGGATCAGAAGTGAAGCCGCCAGGACGCGAACTGACACTCACATGGGATGCCAGCCTCACAGGTGGCGAGTTAACCCACTACACCGTAACGCCGGCCGTGATAAATTTTTTTTTAAGAAGTGAAGGCTCAGTCAATCGTAAGATACAGAGCCTCTGGCTATGAACGATTCAAGCGCCGCCACTCCCAGCCCACAGACCTGAGCGTGTAACTCACTGCAGCAGGACTAACTCCATGCCTCTCCTCTAGACAGACACCACTTCCGTCTCTTTCTCTACGGCCCTCCCATCCGTGAGAAGAGCACACGGCAGCAGCAACCTCCACGGCAGGCACATCAGGCTGCAATTCCCCGCTTAGAACAATCAGCGGGATGCCTCTTAACGCCCATTCCTGCCTCACCCAAGCCACGGAGGGACCATCTCTACTGTCACCGACAGACAGGAGAAAGGTGCATTCCACCATCACCAGTCATCAAAAACGGGCGGCACAAGACAGTGTGGCCACGATCTGTGACAACACCTGTGATGCTGCAAGGGCAGAGCGCTGCCCCGTGCCAGCCCCGATGCTGCCCTCTGCTCTCTGGCAGGCACGTGGGCCGCGGGCACAGCTTGTCAGCTGTTCCCGACATGGCTCTTCCCCTTCGCCGTCTGTTGTTCAGAGCCTCCGCCCTGGCAAGGCCCTCCCCACCTCAACCAGATGGGTCTGCCCCACCTCGCGTCTCCCCTGTGCCCAGTGACTCTGGATGGAAGCTCAGTTCCCCTCCCCGACATAAAGAGCAGAGCCTGGGGCGCCGAGAGCCTCCAGCAGAGAGCCCAGGAAGGGGTGTGGTTGACAAGCGCCCTGGTGACAGACCAGGTCAGTCTATGCGGCATGGCTCGGCCAGGTCCTGAGTTGATGTTTCCTGTGGTCACTGAGCTCCCATCATCGTGCCAGCCCTGTGCTGGGCCCAAAGCACGGTGGCAGGGCAGCTGTTGCCTCCAAGAGCCAATGGCCCAAGCACAGCACCATGTAGCAGGGCAACCGTGGGACCCCGATGGGTGGGAGGCAGTGGGCGGGGCTTCCCAGAGGGCACAGGCTGGCACCCAGCAGCCAGGTGACAGGCAGAGGGGCTGGGCAGAACAGCTGAGCTGGACAGACACCTGCCGTGCCCACGAGCAAGAGCCTGTGGTCGAGCCCAGCGCTGGGCCAGCTGTGGGGCACGGGGCAGGCAGCACCATCCATGGACAGGTCTGTGTCCGGGAACAGGTGTGGGGCATATGGGAACAAAGGCGGACAAAGAACCCACAGAGGAGGTAGAGGGGAGAGGCTCAGGGAGAGGTGGGGAACACAGGGCAGGGTCCCAGGAGCAATGTGTAAAGAGTGACAGAGAGGACAGGAGCAACAGGGCCAAAGCCACGCAGAGGACGAGGTGGGCACAAGCAGGGACCCATAGATGGCCCGGGAGGGGGCACACGCAGGGCCCCACGGGAAATGATCGCCTTGCTCACCTAGCGGCAGTACAAGGATAAAATGCCAACACTGGTGCCCTCGGAGACAGCTGCAGGCGCTCGGATTTCTGTGTGACTGGTGTCACATGGGGGGGAGCAAGACGTGCGGAGGCAAAACTCGGAGGGAAGGGAGGGGACGCCGTGCGTTATCTCTCCGCTCAGAGGCTCCTCTGGAGGGGTGGGAGGCCTGGGGGAGCTTCCAGGGCTCTGAGAAATGGGCAAAGGTCTACAGCAGGGCTGCGGAAGCTGAGGGACATGACCCCGGTCCCACTGCTGAGCTAAGAGGCAATAATACAGCAGCCAGCTGAGGCCAAACCGCGTGCTCACCTGGGCCCCAGCAGCGCCCAGGCACCCCAAGTGAGAGCACAGGGGAAATGAGTGGGTTCTTGGGAGACCGAAGGCTTGCACGGAGGAAGGCACGAGAGCGCTGACGGCAGCGGTCACTGCTCGGTGGTGCCCAGTGAGGTCTGAAGGCACAGGGAAGGCACTGAATCCTGGAGGGAGCCACGCCAGGAGGAAACAGGGCAGCGGCTGTGTGGTGCAGCAGGCAAGCCGTCACCGGGGGTCTGGTTCGAGTCCCGACTCCTCTGCTTCTGATCGCGCTTTCTACTCATGCATCCTGGGAGGCAGCAGGTAACAGCTCAAGTACTTGGGTCCCTGCCACCCATGTGGGAGACCTGCATTGAGTTCTGGCCTCCCGGCTTTGGCCTGGCCCAGCCCTGGCTGTTATAAGCACTTGGGGAGTGAGCCAGTGGGTGGAAGAACTGTCTCTTTTGCACTCTCTTTCAACTGAAGTGAAAATAAATATGTTTTAAAATAAAAAAAAAAAAAAGCATCGAGGACCAGGAGCAAGGGCAGCAGAGGGAGGGAGGGGAGGCAGGTCCGTGGCACGGTCACGAGGCTGAGGGACTGCAGGGTGAGAGGGATCCCTGGAGCACAAGTCAGGTAACCAGCAGCAGCTAGAACTGTGCAGACCACAGATGGGCCAGTGACCGGGTGCCAGGTCCTCGGAAGATCCCTGGAGGAGTGGCCCACAGGAGGCAGAGGACAATGACAAGGAAGGTGGCAAGGACAACACACAGACAGGAAGGTGAGGCGACACGGGCATCTGTTTGTAGAGAGGGGAAGCGTGGCGGGAACCACAGCCAGAGGAGACGGCCCAGAGCCACGTGGAAGAGAAAGGGGCCAGCAGCCGGAGGGCCTGGAAACGGGCAGAGCGACGCCATCCAGAAGGGAACTCAGCCCAGCAGGACTTCAGCCCAGCACCGGCAGACGCTGATTACCTGGCACAGCCTCACAACCCTCACAACCCTCACTGCCTGGGATGTTTATTCAGCAACTCCAAGTCCAAGAAAAGTCTCTTTAGTGTACCTGCAACAGCCAACACTCAGGATGCCTCCCAGTCCCGACTTGCTTCGGGCAATCTGAGTTCTGCACGCTTCTCTCCTCTCTCCACGAGACTGTGCTAGGAACACAAGAATGACAGAAGCCTTCCTGTCAGCAGCCGCTATGGAGAGCAGCCAGGCAACATCTCAGTGCGAGCCAGGGCCCGGTGGCTGTAGACGACACGGGTGTTACCCCTGAAAGACGCCCTCCCCAAACTGCAGGGGCACCATCACCAAGAAGGTGGCATCACCACCATCACCAAGAAGGGCCCTATAGCCCATGGCAATGGCAAGTCCTTGCAGCAGTTAGTTTCCAAGGTGGCAAAGTACCAGGATACAAAAAGTGCCCAAAGTGTTTAGGGAGCAGCCTCTGAGAGGTAGGCAGAAGCCAAATCAGAAAGGAGTTGGGGGCTTGCACTGTGGCACAGAGAGTTAAGCCGTCGACTGCAACACCAGCATCCCATATGGATGCTGGTTCGAATCCCAGCTGCTCCACTTCTGATCAAGCTCTCCCACTAACGCACCTGGGAAAAGCAGCATTAGATGGCGCAAGTAGCTGGGCCCCTGCTACCCATGTAGGAGACAGAGATGAAGCTCCTGGATTCTACCTGGCCCAGCTGTAGCCATTACAGCCATTCGGGGAAGTGAACCAGCAGACGGAAGATCTCTAACCCTGCCTCTCAAACAAATAAAAATTTTTAAAGAGAAAGGAGTTTGCTCATCAGCCAGAAACGTGCCCACACAGAAGGCCCGAGAATTTGATCTACACGTGTTCGGCAAGCACCTCCACATGCCAGGTGCCTGTTCTAGACTCTGGAGCAACCATGGTGAAGCAGAAAGAGCCCTGCTCTGCCGGCACCGCCTTCCCCCAGAGCTGGGCAGCCATGCAGCATGACGGGGTTCAGCATGAGCAGGGCAGGTGACAGCTGCACACATCCCACCTGCACGGCAGTGTCACAAACAGAAGCAAAAGAGGAGGCCAGGTGAGGCCTGGCAGGGAGCTCACAGCCTCATCTGCGTGGGTCAAAGGTGGATCTTCACCAATCTGGCTGTCCTCAGCCCTCTAAGTGTTGCTGTGGCCTTGACTCCATCCCCAGGCACAGAGTCTGTGACCGGCCGGATGTCTCAGCCACACAGACTGTCCGCCCAGCATAGCTGCCTCTCAACAGCCAGGACCCTGTGAGCACCTGCTGGGGGCCTTTAAGAGCCTTGAACCCAAAGACGTTTCAAGATGAGATGAGGCATTGACCCTTCCTAGGGCACAGTACTGCGAATTTTATTTGCTAATTGTAAAAACCCAGAGTGACTCAAGATACAAAAAACTTGAAAAGCTTATAGTCTGAAATAACAAATCTGACTTTTTTTTCCCCCAAGAATGGCTTCATCTGCATTTGTAGAAACAAGATGGCCTGTGAGCCAGCTCAGCAGTGCTGGGGCTGGGCCGCTCCCCTGAGTGCACACTGGTCATCTTCCCTCAGCCGCAAACAGGCAGCACTTCTCACCCGAAATCCTGTGAGACCCTTTTATCTCCTTCTGAACATCCAAGACGCCCAACCCTTTCTGGATGGCAACAGTGGTAGTGATTTTTTCATTATATATCATTGTATTTTCTTTCTTTTCTTTAACTTTTATTTAATAAATAGAAATATCCAAAGTACAGCTTTTGGATTACAGTGGCTTCCCCTCCCACAACCTCCTTCCCACCTGCAACCCTCCCATCTCCGGCTCCCTCTCCCATCAGCATCATTGTATTTTCAAAAATCTTTTGGTAATAAATCTCCATCACTTTATAAGCAAAAATCAGATTTACAAAAACAAATTGTCTTTTTTAAAAAAGATACATAGTGTCTCGTTATTATAACTGCAACTCTGAATATTTTACTTACACAAGCAAAGGAAAGAAACGACTACTTAACAATGCAGTCAGTGAGGGCAGCTGGAAGAAAAAGGGCTTAGGCAGAATAGTCCCACAGATCTGGCTCAAATCCCAGCTCCAACACGCACCAGCTGTGCAACCTCAGGCAAGTTTCACAGCCTCTCTGATCCACCACTGTGAAGACTATGGGACTACCTGGGCAGTGGTAAGAAGCCAGGTGCCTGAAGGTACACAACGCCATGGGAGGGGAAAAAAAAAATAACCTTCTCCCAAATGTGACAAAGGTACTCCAAGATGATGGCTGATGTAAAAGAGATGGGTGATTTGAAAAGAAATGCGGTAAACAAAAACAAGACTTAAAAGCAATGTGCTTATGGCTGGCCACACCCAGATGTGAGGTGGCAACCAGGCAAACCCCTGCAGGGGTACCTGAGAGGCCCTCTGCGAAGTGCCACGGGCAGAGCTGGCCCCGGACCATTTGCTGCTCTTCTCCTCCTACGCAGGGATGCAAAGGAGTAGGAGCGGCAGGCCAGCGGGGCAGCTGTCTCCACTGATGTTAACGGCCTACTTCATTTTGGGGTGTCAACAAGCAATCAATCAAGAAAAACATCAGGGATCGGGAAATACGCAAGGGACAGACAGAGCTGGAGACAGGGCAAATGCACACGCTAACCCGGAGCCAACTCGCCTGCACTGCTGTTGAAATCATGGCCGCCGTGTACCAGACACCCACAATGTATGCCCTGATGTCCCCTGTTACAGCAGGCGAACCAGTCAACATGGTGGGGTCTGCAGAGCGAGACAGCGGGAAAGGAGGGCCAGAGACGTGGGCGCCGCTTCTCGGGCTGGCATTCAGAGGGTGCGCATTCCTTATTACCAGCACCAGGAAACTTGCTCTTCCACTAAAACCTGGACAGGCACCTGAGACCCGACCGCACTCAGCTACCCCTGGCCAGCAACCAGAGCCGGTGAGCCAGCACAGGATGCCCAGAGCACCTGATTGTCATTCAAATATCTCCTGGTCAACCCTCTGCACAAACCGCCTGCTTCTTTAACCTGATCTTGAATTATTTACTCCCATCCCCTGAGCGAGAGCAAATCATTCTTGCTGGTCACCCGCTCTGTTTCCGGGGGCTGGTTCAGAGAACTCCAACCCCGACCGACTTGGAAGGAGCTCTCCAGTACCCGCCATCCTCTGGACCGCACAGAAGCAGAAACAGCCAATGGAGCATTTCTGACCAAAGGAGGAAGGAGCCTTCCAAAGAAGCCAAAGTCCCTCTAAAACTCACTGCACTGGTCGGGCCTGATCTCTTCCGTGTCCCTTTTCATTCTAAAATCGGTAGCTTCATTCTCCCTTAACATCTGCTAACAACTCCAAGGCTCAATTCCTGCCACAGATCAGATGCAGCACGGGGGACAGGGGAGAGGGTCCCATCACCTGTAACCAGTCAGGGGCGGTTCCTGCATTTGTGTTCCTTCTCACCCCTCGTGGATGTGCACGGACTTAGAAACAGGAGGAAGCTAAGGGAGCCTGCAGTCAACTTCCTCCCTGCTCCTCAATTCCCGGGGTTCCGAGGCTTCCTCCTCCAGGGGTTTCCTTCTCCTATTAGAGAATCTGGGGCAGAGCTGCCTGATCCTATTTTAAGATAAACCCTCTCACTCTATAGAAGCCAATTCAACTCGAGATGTTATGGGAGGCCTTCATGGTGGGACATCTCCCCAGACGTGAGTGCGAGAGCTCCTGGGGCTGGTGGGAACTGTCTCAGGGTCCTTCTCCAACCCTGCACTTGTAGTGCTGGGTAAGGATGCTAACGATGGGAGACCAAGAAGAGATGTGCCTTCTGAAACCCCTGACTTTGGCCATTCTCCCCAGCAAGCCTCCCCCTGAGAACCAGGATAGGAGAAGGCGGTTCCCAGAATGCAATGGCCTTGCTGGACATTGCTCAGCCCTGACAAAAGGCCCCACCACCTCCCTGCTGCTCCTGCTCCTCCTCCTCCTTGAAGCTCTCCGTCCTCTATCCCCAACCACATTCGAACTGCGGCCCAGAACTGCCCACAACTTGGTGTGGCTCCTGGGTGGGTGGCAGGCAGCCGGGGGGGCACGGAGTCTTCAGCAGCTGGGTGGCCCTGACCCTGGGGGCTTTCCTCCACGCTATGTGAATCCCTGCCCCACCCCATTTTCCACTTCCCCCAGGCCCCTGGTTTCCCTCCCCTCTCTTACAGGGCGCTCCCGCCGTGTTTCCACCGTGCGTCCAATTATGTCTAAATGCAACCCAGCACAGATGCTGACATTTTCCAGGTTGAGTTGTTATAGTTACTTGACTAATTGCCGGGCCCGACGGCGGCGCTGTCTCCCCTCCCGCCGGTAGGAGCGGAGCAGGCGGGGGACCCAGGAAGGGAGACGGGGTTGTCGCCGCCGCCACTGCCCGGGGTTGGGACGCTGGGCCAGCCACCAGGCACCAGAGGCTCCCCCGCCTGTACCTGGGACACAGTAGGCGCGCCTGGGACCGCGGGGCTCGGGACGCGGCCAGCGTCTCCTGCCCCGGGACCAGGGTCTGCGCCGCAGGTGCGCGCGGCCGGCCGCCCAGTGTGCCCACGCGCGCGAGGGGCAGAAAGTGAGCCGGCAGCAGGAAGCAGGTGGAGAGGGGCGCGCTTGGGGCCCGAGGAAAGAGTCGGACACCGCCGCGGGTTACTCACGTGCCAGATAGCGAAGAAGATGAGCGCGGCGCACAGCACCAGGGACAGCATGTAACAAAACGCAGCGAAAGTGAAGGCCATGGCCGGCAGACTCCAGTCCCACCGCACACGAGGAAGCGCTTGGGAGACCACCGGCTTCTCGAGGGCCGCGCTCCCTCAGCACCGGGGCAGCCAGAAAGCACGTCTGCGCGCGCCCCTCCAGGCCGGCGGCTAGAAGGCCCCGCCAGCCGAGACGCCCTCGGGGCAGCGGCGAACCGGAGCAGGATTCTCGCAGGCTCTGGCGACCTGGGACGCGGCCCGCCCGTCCACAGGGGCCAAGGTGCGTTGATTGTCGCTGGCACGCACTGTCCCCAGATCAGCAGCGAACACCTTCGAGTTGGTGCCAGCCAGCGAGCCCCCCGGAGAGCACCACGGCTAGGGATGCGAGGACCCCACCGAGGCCCGAGTGAGACGGTCCCGGCCGCCCGGAATCCCCGGGAAGAGCCCTCTGCGGTCTGCGTCCAAGTCGGAGAGGAGAGGCGAGGCGAGCGCGTCCCCCGGGCGCAGACCCAGGGACTCCGAGCGCCTCCTGAATCCCAGAGCCGGCAGCGGCTCCGTCCTGGGAGCACAGTTCGTGAGGTAGCCGAGAGCAGCCAGGTGCCGCTGGTTCTGCGCGCCGGACGCGGCTCGCCACGCAGCTGTGCGCTCAGCTGCGCGCCCGGCCCGGCTCCAACCGCGGCCGCGAACCCGCCGGCCTCGGGACCCAAGTGCCAGGAAACGGGGGGTTCGGACCAGGGCTGGCACGGGCTTCGGCCCCGTGGGTCAGCAACTGCCCCCAGGGCGTCTGCAACGGCGGGTTTCAGGCCGAACGGAGCTCGCTCCACCTGCTGCTGCTGCTGCCGCCGCCGCCGCCTCTGCCGCGCCGAGAACCTTGGCGGCGCAGCCGGGATCCCCTCCCTCCCGGCGCCCCACCCTCGGCTCCGGCTCCGCCGAGCTCCCCCCCCCCCCCCACGGCGGGCGGGGCCCGAGGCGGCTCGGGGGCGAAGCGCCGCAGGGCGCTCGGTGGCCCGTGCGGTCGCGCGCCCGGCGCTCGCAGGAAACTTGAGGCCCGGCGTGCCGGCGGGGCGGGCGGCCGAGCGCAGGTGGGGCGCGCCGGGGCGGAGCGGGGACTCTTTAAACACGTGCGTCTGGAGGCGGCGGGAAGCTGCGGAAGGGTATGACGCGGGCCTCGAGCCCCGGCGCGGCCGCCGCTGTTGCGGCTTTTAGCGCTTTCGCCCACCTGGGCGGGACGTGGGGGCGCTTGGGCCTTCGGGTGTCTTGCGTTGGGCAGTCCTGGTACCCCGGGGCCGCTCGGGTACATTTCCCTTGATTGCCAGGCACCCAGCGCCCCGGGTTGTGTTTGCAGCTCCGCTCCCAACCTCTGCAAAAGTCTCCTTCCCTCGCATCCTCCAGCCTCCTCTGCCGTCCGACCTCGGGCTTGCGGGGGGTGGGGGGCCCTCTGGGGTCGCTGTCACTGGTCTTGGTCCCGTGGAGCCAGCAAGAGGATGTAGTTTGGGGGGCACAGCCCTCTCCCGCCGCAAGTCTCTTAACGGCTTTAAACCTAGGCTTCCCTGATCTGCGAAATAAGAATAAAAGTGCATCATTTAAAAAGACTAAATGGAAACACAGAAAACCCAGGCCGCAGCCCGACACTTGGTGCGCAGTCGGTAAGTGGCAGGGCTTTGTGGTACTCGTGGCCTTAGCGGCCCAGCAGTTTGAAATCCCCCCTGCTTGCTCCTCATAGGGCAGCGGGAGCGGGTCCAGCCATTGCAGATAGAACTTGAATTCCAGATAAATCCGTCCAGAGAGCGTGGAGAGATACCCCGGAAGATGACTGGCAAACCTGGGTAGCAGACTGGAACCACATCGTGGTTTGCAGTGGATCTCCGAGTACCTGGTCCCCTGCACAGGTGGGCACCGATGAGCCGGTGTTGCCTGGTTCTGGTGCTGGTGAGCTAACTGCCCTGACCGGAGAGGCGCTGCCCATGGCTTTCGAGCCGTAAGGGATGAACTGCTGAGAGCTGGCGGCACAGCCCGCTCCTGACAGACGCCCACATCCCTGCAGCTGGCTGACTGCACCTGCAACCTAGAAACCGGAGCCCTTCAGTGGGAAGTGGGGAGCCTGGGGCACGTGCAGTACGCGCTGCAGTGGGCACAGATCAGCGCTGAACTGCCTCGTGGCTGACGAGCTCTCGGCTTTGGAGAGCCAAGCACGAAATGAAAACGTGAGGCTTCTCTTTAAAAATGAAGAATTGCGAGAGAGAGAGAGAGAGAGAGAGAGAGAGAGAGAAGAGCACGAGGCCTAGTTGGAGGCCCTCCTGAGCGGGAGCCCCTGGCAGCTGTAGAGAGCGCACACCTGGGAGCCCAGCCCTCCTCTTGGGGTCTCCCACTCCCTCCCCACCCCCTCTCCCTCTCTGTCTCCTCTCCCCCACTTCCTCCCTCTGCTTAAACCTGCAGGTGGATAAATCATTGGTGGTGGGGGGGGGGGGGCGGGGGAGCATAGAACTATTTTAAAAAGAAGGAACTATAGAAAACACAAAAAAGGTGCAACAAACATTATCCCACTCTGACACTGCAGCACAGCACAAGCAGTGGTCTATTTCTTTCTAGTGCTGGGTTGGGTTTTTGTGTTTTATATTTTTACACAGATGATTTATTTAAGATTTTATTTTTATTTATCTGAAAGAGTTACAGGAAGGGAGGAGGGAAGGCGAAAGATCATCCATCCACTGGTTTGCTCCCCGGATGACTGCAAGGAGCCAGGAGCTTCTTCCAGGTCTCCCACAAGGATGCAGGGGCCCAAGGACTTGGGCCATCTTCTGCTGCTTTCCCAGGCCACAGCAGAGAGCTGGATCGGAAGAGGAGCAGCTGGGACTTGAACCGGCGCCCACATGGGATGCCGGCACTGCTGGCGGCAGCTTTACGACTATGCCTCAGCACTGGCCCCAACACAGATGAATTATTTCAGTTATTGTAATTATATTACATAAAAAGTTGTGACAAACAATGAAGAAAAATTTGACCCGCTCTCTGCAGCCACCTCCACCACCTCGAACTCCAGCAGCTTCGTCGCCAGAGTCCCGGAATTCTCGCTTTCTCCTGAGTCCGCTGCATCAGATGGCCGGCAGGCACGGCGGTGGACACCGGCTCTGAGATCCCCACCAACGACTCAAAGGAGGAGGAGGTTGTGGAGGCGGCGGAGAATGGAAGAGACGCCCCTGCCACGGGGAAGGTGAGGGAGATGGGGGCAGGGGGCGGACAGTGAGGCAGAGGGAGAGGAGGAGGAAGAGGATGGAGATGAAGATGAGGCGCTAGGCAGCTACAGGCAAACGGGGAGCCGAAGATGACAAGCGCCACAATGTTGACACCAAGAAGCAGAAGACTGATGAGGATGACTAGAAAGCAAAAAAGGAAAAGGTAAACTTAATACATAAAAGGCCGCCGGCACCTACTCGCCCTCCACTTCCGGTCTCAGATCTAAACCTGGTCACCTTGGAGGAGAGGCCGCCCACCGCGGCAGCGCCACCTGCAGGCGACTGCGCGCTCTCCACCGCCCAACTGGAGAAAAAAGAATCAAAACTCCCAGGCCCTGCTTTTTTTCTTAAAAGTTTTGTAAAAAGGAAAATTTGTTGTTATTTTTTATTTACATTTTATATTTATATATGCAATGCTAGAGATCAGCTATTTTTAAGGATCCCGGGATGACCAAACCCTCCTTCAGAGGTGTGACCATGTTCATTATCATCTCAAAGGAGAAAGCAAGCCTCACTAGGCTAATCCTCCATCTGTGGCGCCCGCACCCTGGGTTCTAGTCCCGGTCGGGGCGCCAGATTCTGTCCCGGTTGCCCCTCTTCCAGTCCAGCTCTCTGCTGTGGCCCGGGAAGGCAGTGGAAGATGGTTCAAGTGCTTGGTCCCTATACCCGCATGCGAGACCGGGAGAAAGCACCTGGCTCCTGGCTTCCGATTGGCGCAGCGCGCTGGCCATGGCGACCATTTGGGGGGTTAACCATTAGGAAAAGGAAGACCTTTTCCTATGTCTCTCTCTCTCTCTTTCTCACTGTCTATAACTCTCTGTGTGTGTGTCTCTCTCACTGTCTAACTCTGCCTGGCAAAAAAAAAAAAAAAAAAAAAAAAAAAAATTCTTCCAAGCATTCCAGTAATTTTTCTTGTGTGTGTACTTAGCTGTATTATAAATAGTTGCTTTTCTTTCTTTCTTTTTTTTTGTCTGTGAAGTTGCTGGGTTTTTTTGTTGGTTGGTTGGTTGGTTGGTTGGTTGGTTTTGGCGTGTTTGATGTATGTGTGAAACAAAGTTGTCCAACAATAAACCCGGATTTTATTTTGCTGAGTTGTTCTAAAACAAAAAAGAAAAATTTGATAATGATAATTTGAGTATTTTGAGTCCCTTTAAGCTGATCTGGTCTTTTGTTCCTGCTGTTCTTCCTTATGGTGTCTTAGCTCTTTGTGTGTCTAGTAATTTTTTATTGTATGCAAACATTGTTTTAAAAAGTTCTTTGCAAGGGCCAGCGCTGCGGCATAGAAGGTTAAACCTCCTCCAGTGGTGCCAGCATCTCGTGTGGAGCACCCAGCTGCTCCACTTCTGACCCAGCTCCCTGCTGATGCACCTGGGAAAGCTGCAGAGGATGACCCAAGTGCTTGGACCCCTGCACCCACAAAGGAGACCTGGGTGAAGCTCCAGGCTCCTGGCTATGACCTGGCCCAGCTCCAGCTACTATGGCCATTTGGAAGTTAACCAGCAGATGGAAGATCAGTCTCTCTCTCTCTCTTTCTCTCTGCCTTTAATCGTTAAAAAAAATTCTTTGCAGACATTTGAGGCCCTAAGATGATGTTATGTTTTGGAGAAGTTTTCTATTTCTTTTGCCAGTGTCTAAAGGAACATCATACTCCAGAATTACCTTAATCTAAATTCAGGGTTTGAGATTTTCTGAGTTGCAGCAGACTTGATGTCCAGAGGTACAGCAGCCATCTTGTGACCTTGGGGGTGGTGGAGGGTGAAGAGAATGATTATATTAAGAATGGAGGGGCTGGTGCTGTGGCGTGGAGGTTAAGAGCCGCTGTCTGCAGTGCCAGCATCCCTTATGGGTGCCGGTTCAAGTCCCGGCTGCTCCACTTCTGACCCAGCTTTCTGCTATGGCCTGGGAAATCAGTAGTAGATGGCCCAAGTCCTTGGGCCCCCGCACCCATGTGGAGACCTGGAAGAAGATCCTGGCTCCTGGCTTAAGATCAACGCAGCTCTGACCATTACAGCCATCTGGAGAGTGAACCAGCGGATGGAAGACTTTCTCTCTCTCTGCCTCTCCTCTCTCTCTCTGTAACTCTGACTTTAAAATAAATAAATAAATCTTTAAAATCTTTTTAAAAAATAGAAAAGCTAAGAATACAGGAGTCAGGACACTGACAGCATAATTAAGCCACCTTAGCAGCCCTTAACTTCCTATTCCTTTACTTCTTTTGACTGAGACACTTTTGTAACCCATGGATATAAGGTATTCTGTTACAGGTAAACACGATTCTTGGCTGATACCACGGTTTCACTGGAGGGGGGGATTTCCTGCTACAACAGGAAATCAGCTTTTGGCTGGCAGGGCAGCTCCATGATGCCACTAACATGCTAGGTTCCTCTGACCTTGACTCACCATCGTTAACTTGTGCATTTGGTGCCCATGGTCACAAGAAAGCTGCTGCACTTCCAGCCATCACGCCCATCTTGCAGGCAGAAGGAAAAAAAAGTTTTCATCTCATAAAGGCAGGTGTTTTGGGGAGAGTGAAGGAAGCCCTCCTTGGCAATCCTACATCTCAGGGGACAGGACTCTAATAGTTGGCCTCTTCCACCATGGCAGGTGAGTCTGAGAAGATGCCCCTGTTCTCATTCTTGCCTTTATAAAACAGGAAGGCGAAGGAGAGGGTTCTGAGTGGCTTTTGGGCACCCAGGCCTATCCTGCCCTCCTGCTGTGGACACCAGCAGCCTGGGGCCCCTTCCAGCAATGGAAGATCTCCATGTCTGCTCCCTCTGTAACTCTGCCTTTCAAATAAATCTTTAAAAAAAAAAAAAAAAAGTACAGAACAGCAGAACAGAGTTTAGGGACTATCACCCGCCCGCCACCCCTACTGAACACGGTTAGTTTTTTTCACTGTTCTCCCAGCAGCCCTCCCAGGTCTGCCTTGGTGCTGTCTGGCTTCTGTCTGGGTTCACTGCACACGTTCAAGTGTGTGGGGAAGCCAGCAGCTGCAGATGTTCACAGGTTGGATATTTGCCTTCAAATAACTGCAACCTAACTTCTGAGCCCCTTGTTGTGTGGCTGGCAGCAGACTCACTGTCAGCCGGCACTGGGGCTCCCCAGGAGGGGCAGCCGAGCTGCTGGGGCTTGCACAGCAGAGGTGCGGGGCAGCCCCTCCTCTGCGGGCCTGGTCCTCCATCGTCTCATCACTGTCCCGCTGCTCTCCGCCCTGTCAGGCTCCAGCCTCCCTGGCAGCACCCGCACCCCCCACCCCTTCTCTGAGGGAATTGCTGGCACCCATCCAGGCGTGGGAGCCTCGACCTCACCCTCTTTTCTGTCTGCAGGAAATGTTTCCTTGCTTTCCTCTGGCTCTTGGCAAAAAAGCATCTCCAGTCCTCGCCCAGCCAGCCCCCTCAGGGACATTCCCCAGGGCTCTTCTAACAGCGCCGCCTCTCCCCGCTCCGGACAGAACCTTGGTCTTCAGGGATCTTCCACTTTATTCACCCGACATTCACAAGTGCAGCAATTCTTACCCTATTGAAAGACTTCGGTCCTGATCAGTAAATAATGCAATGGCTACTGCGGTCCACAGTGGAATTAATTACTAAATTCTAAATTAAACTCGTTCATTCAGGCTGATTGTCACGGGAAAGACCACTGACACACGGGCCTCAGGTATGCTTGTTTTGCATAGGCGCGCCCTACCGTGCGCATCAGGTTTGTCACTGCCCTGAAATCACGTGGCTGCCGCTGACTCTGCATGGTCAGAATCTGGGCGGCACTGGACTGTGTGTTGCACAGTTGCATACTGTAATTTCTTTTGTGTTCCTTCTAAACGCAGTGTGTCAATATCTATACATTTAAGAGTTTATAAATAAAGTGCAGTCAGAATAAAGCAACTCTAGAGCTCCCATCAGCTGGATCACTCCCCAAATGCCCACAATGGCCAGCAGGGGGTGCCCACGCCAGAAGCCAGTAACTCCATCCAGGTCTCCCATATGGGTGGCAGGGACCCAACCACTCACCAGGGCTGCCATCAGCAGGAAGCAGGAGTTGGGAGCCAGAGCTGGGTATCGACCCCGGGGCAACTGCAGTGTAGGGTATGGGCTTCTCGACTGGGGGCTTTGCTGAGCTCGGCCAAACACCCAGCCCTGCGGCTGCGTTTGTCAGGGCTCCATTGGTGATCGCACACCTGCAGAGCACAAGCAGCGATACTGAGAACGCCCTGCAGCCCAGTGCAGCTTCCTAATGGCTCACATACTGGTGCAAGAATCAGTGCGAAACAACATTGCATTTCTTCAACACCAAACACTTCTATTGTTTTAACAGAAACATGAGTGTCTCTCCAGTGTCACTGATGGAAGCACTGGATGCAACCAGTGCTCGAAATTAACGGTTGGAAGATGTGGCAGGCAACCATAATACGTCACCCCGAATCACGAGGGGCTGCCGAGCTAAAGGCAGTGAGGACACAGACGAGGAGAGTTCTCTGGCCTCTGTTTGCCTGAGAGCAGGACACGGAGTTAGCATGACATTGAGGGTCCTGCCCCACCTCCTACCAAGAAGAGCAAAACTCACCCACCGCACACAGCTCGAACCCATATTGGTCTAGAGATGGGAGCAGAGGAATCCACACGGGGTTAGCTTTAACAACCAACCTTTATCTGCCCTCTGCCTCCCTTCAACCCCGACTCGCTGCCCCTGCAGGCCGCAAGCCCTTTTCCCCTGTCTTGTCCGTGCTCTACAAATAGATGTTTTGGTTGACGGAGCCACATAAACTGGAATTCAAAGCCAGCTCTTTGAGAGCCATTTGTTCTCTGGGTGTCTCCTAGGCACACACGAAGCATGCAAGTCCACAAGCCTCTGTCTGTTCTTCTCCCATAAATCTGTCTTTGGTTAGTGGGGTCCCTCCCAGCTACCAACTTATGAAGGCTAGAGAAAAAACCATTATTTTCCCCTTCAGTATCCATATTCATCAGAATGGCAATCTCACTCTTTAAAAGTTCATGGCTTAATTAAAGAATTTAAATTATCGATGCAAGGCATTCAAAGGATGCATTCCAGGGCCCAGTGCTGTGGCACAGCGGGTTAAGCCAGCCACTTGTGGAGCCACCATTCCATACTGGAATACCAGTTTGAGTCCTAGCTGCTCTACTGCTGATCCAGCTCCCTGCTAATGCTCCTGGGAAGGCGGCGGAACATGGCCCAAATACTCAAGCCCTTGCCACCCGCATGGGTGACCTAGCTGGAGTTCCTGGCTCCTGGCTTTGGCCTGACCCAACCTTGGCTGCTGCAGCCATTTGGGGAGTGAACAGCAGATGGAAGCTCCCTCTCACTCTCCCTCTCTGCCCCTCTGCCTTTCAAATAAAAATAAATAAATCTACAAAAGTCAGTTCCATACATTTGAAAAGAAATCTAACAAAATGTTACCAAAACAATTAAGAAAGTACCCTTAAAAATGTTAAAACCATTCAGCATGTACTTAAATATAATCAAGCATTTTCAAACATGAAATATTCAATAGCCATTAAAAAATAATATTGATACAAGCATACTTTGTATTCTAAATTCATGGTCCCACTTGTTGGAAAACATGTCAACTAAATTAGAAAGCAACTTATTTGAGAAACTATAAATCAACGTAGCAAAGGGGCCAGCGCTGTGGTGCAGTAGGTTAATCCTCTGCCTGTGGCGCCTGCATCCCAAATGGGTGCTGGTTCAAGTCCTGGCTGCTCTACTTCCAATCCAGCTCTCTGCTATGGCCTGGGAAAGCAGTAGAAGATGACCCAAGTCCTTGGGCCCTGCACTCCCATGGGAGACCCAGAAGAATCTCCTGGCTTCTGGCTGAGGATCAGCCCAGCTCTGGCCATTGAGGAGTGAACCAGCAGATGGAAGACCTCTCTTTCTCTGTCTCTCCCTCTCACCGTTAAATAAATAAATAAAATCGTAAAAAAAAAAAAAGCAAAATATTCATTTTCAATGAAACTGCACATAAAAACATTTTAATAATTTATTTTAAATGAGAAATTTCCAGCCTGGTTGCTCTTGTGTGGGTAGAAGGAATCATGCCTGAGATAATTCACCAGACTTCACCGTGAGAGCTCGCGGAACACGGCGTCCGTGAGACGTACTTTCACGGAACCTGTGGTTCAGGCCGTGCTACGTGCTACGTCTGTACTCTCTGCAAGGAACGCCTGGCGTGTCGGCCACAACTGTGGGAACATTTCCGAGTTGTCTGTAATTTGACACGAAGCCATTGTATTCAATTACCTGGGGATGAAGCAGTGAAGAATGTTAGCCAAGTTGGCGGCTTTGATTGGCTTCCTAAGCGTCGGATCAGCCGCTGTGCCGTCTGCCTGGGCTGCCTCACTGCTGAGCAGCCGAGCGATGCGGCGATGCAGCGTGTGGGACGCGGAAGGCCACCTACTCAGGGTGTCTTCGCGGGGCCTTTCTTCTGGGCACACCTGGAGGCAGACGGAGAGCTGGTATCTTTCCCCCTCCTTTCAGGTTAAGCTCCCAACCTTTTGACTCCTAACCTTTATCTGTCCGGGTCCTTTCGCCAAATACAGCTGTGTGCGGGGTTAGGGAGTCAACATGAATTTGCAGGGAGGGAACATAATTCAGTGCACAAAACCTAACAAAGATGAAATAAACCGAGAGAGAAATAATTTCTCTGATATCTGGGAATTGAAGATAAAGATGGAAGGAGTATTTGAATCCTAATGGACTGTAATCCTATAATGCAAAGAGAACCTGGAAAGTTTATATTCACTATAGTACAACTTGTGAATTGAGAGCAAACATTTGGAAAATGGGGCAGGTGTTGTGGCCCTGAAAGTAAAGCTGCCACTTGGGATGCCTGCATCCTGTATCAGAATCCCAACTCTGACTCAAATCCAGCTTCCTACTAATGTGCACCCTGGGAGGCAGCAGCTGATGGCTCCAGTACCAGTCCCTGCCACCCACATGGGAGACCTGGAGGGAATTCCTGCCTCCTGGCCTTGGCCTGGCCCAGCCCCAGCTGCTATGGGCATTTGGAGAGTGAATCAGAGGATGGAAGATCTCTCTCTCTCTCTCTCATTCTCTTTATCTCTTTCTGTTGTTCTGCCTTTCAAATAAATCTTAAAAATATGAAAACTTTAAAAAAATTTGGAAACTGAAGAATTTAGAGAGTTAGCCTTAATACATAGTATTCTAATAGCGATATCTATTGTTTCTATAGCCTTATAGGAAGTGCTTCTGTTAAATCAATTTAATTTGATGAACAACAACAAAGATAATTAAGCCTGTAAGGATCTTAAAGTAAAAGAAACTGTAGAAGCAAAGAAACAGGATCTATCACTTGAGACAAAAGTTTTAAGTTCTAAGGTTATTAGGATATCAGGTAAATTATGTAAAGTGATTAAATGATCAGGTAAATATGAATATATTAAATCTGTATAATAACTTAAATATCTATAATAAATCAAAGGATAAATTATTAAATTATCTAATAAATTATGTAAAATCCATAATGAATGTTTAAGTTTTCTATTTATTAAAGGATTCTGCTTTGCCAGAGCTGTTTGCAAAGCTCCATGGATTGAAGGTGATCAAAAATTAATAAAAGGAAATACAAGTCATTAAATGTGATAGTGCACAAGGACAAAGAGAGAGCCAGCTGGTCTGCAGGTGCCTCAGCCATGCTCCCAAGGTGCCACACACAGCCCAGTCAAGCAGCCAACTGACTACAAACCACTGGGCCAGTGTAGCAGCCAGGAGTGCCTGGCTGAGCCCACGGCAAACAAATGGTGACTTGTTCTACACAACCAAGTTTGGAGGTGGTAGTGCAACGATAGGCTATTCCAAAAGATCTTTTTTTTTAAAAAAAAAATGCTTTTGTTTATTTCAAAGGCAGGCAGACAGGCAGATATCTCCCATCGACTAGTTTACTCTCCAAGTGCCTGCAACAGCCAAGGCTGGGTCAGCCAAGCCAGGGGCCCACACCTCAGTGCACTGGGTTGGCAGGGACACAGGTACTTGAGCCATCACCTGCTGCCTCCCAGGTGCATTAGCAGGAAGCAGGCACTCCCATATGGTTTGCGAGCTTCCAGGCAGTGTCTTAATCTCTGTGCACACACCTGTCCCTATTGCAAAAGTTCTTTATTGTGCTACACTTACTGCTTATTGTGTTGTTTTCTGTAAATGTTGCTGTTTTAACACATTAAAAGCCTTTCTGGCTGGGAAGAGACTGCCCTTCCTTAGGCTACTCTTTTTTTATTTATTTATTTATTTTTTTGACAGGCAGAGTTAGACAGTGAGAGAGAGACAGAGAGAAAGGTCTTCCTTTTTCCGTTGGTTCACCCCCCAAATGGCTGCCACAGCTGGCGCACTGCACCGATCCAAAGCCAGGAGCCAGGTGCTTCCTCCTGGTCTCCCATGTGGGGGCAGGGCCCAAGCACTTGGGCCATCCTCCACTGCCTTCCCGGGCCACAGCAGAGAGCTGGACTGGAAGAAGAGCAACCGGGACAGAATCTGGTGCCCCAACCGGGACTAGAACCCGGGGTGCCAGCGCTGCAGGTGGAGGATTAGCCAAGTGAGCCATGGCGCCGACCTCTTTTTCTTTTTAAGATCTATTTATTTATTTATTTTAAAGTAAGAGGTACAGAGAAAGAGGAGGGAAGAGAGAGAGAGACAGAGACAGAGACAGAGAGAGAGATCTTCCACCTGCTGGTTCACTCCCCCAGATGGTCTCAACGGCCAGAGCTGGGCCAGGCCGAAGCCAGGAGCTTCATCCAGGTCTCTCACATAGGGCAGGAGCCCACACACTTGGGCCATCTTCCACTGGCTCCCATTTGGGATGCCAGCACTAAGGACAGCAGCTAAACCTGCTGCACCACAGCACCGGCCTGGGGCTACTCAACCTTAAAGCTAGCAAAGGGCTCAGCCAGGGGCATGCTTTGGGCATGCAAACTAACCAGTACCGAGCCACACCTCCTCCAGCTGGCCTGCACACCCCAGGCAGGAGTACTTCTCTGCCCCCCTCGTCCTAGAGCCTAGTTCAGACAACTAGAGATGACCTCTGACGGTTGGTCCCTCAGGCCATGCATCCTGCTCTTAGGGCCTGTGAGGATAAGCAACTTTGTTCTCCTGAGCCTCCCTGGGTAGCTACGTGGGGGCTAACCACCACCACATGAAAGAACACAGACCAGGACGCACTGTGGACAGAATGCAGAGCTTCTGGAAAAGGCAGTGCGCCAGGAAGCAGCCTCTCGCAGGGCTTACGTAAGACACTGCTGTCCCTCCCCCAGGTCTGATTCCCGCCCCTGCCCAAGCCCCTCACAGACAAGCAGGGGCACAGAGCTACGGCGGCAGGGCCAGAGCCAGGAGTGGACTCCAGGGGTCCCTTGTCGTCAGGCTGCAGGGCACTCCCTCACCACCCTGTTTGGTTTTGCTGGGCTGTGGCCAGATACCCATAACAGAAATGCCCCCCCTTGTCCGGTTTTACGTGTACAGCTCAGCAGCACTCGGCACGTCCACCTTGCTGTACAAGCGTTGCCACCACCTCCAGACCTTTTCCATCTTCCCAACTCAAATTCTGCACCCACTGACAAGTGTTTCCCATTCCTCCCTGCCCCTAGCCCCTGGACACCTTTCACGTTCACTTATGAATGTCACAACTCCAGGTGGAATTCTATACACGTGGGATACCACCCTGCCATATGACTCCACTCTTTCTGGGGCCAGCTTTGCTGTGCAGTGGGTTAAGCTGCCACCTGCAACACTACTATCCCATATGGACACTGGTTTGAGTCCTGGCAGCATTTCCCATCCAGCTCCTTGCTAATGCGCCTGAAAAGGCAATAGAAAATGGCCCAAGTGCTTGAGCCCCTGCACTCACATAGGAGACCAGGATGGAGTTCCAGGCTCCTGGCATCAGTCTGACTCAGACATTGGGGGAAGGGGGTAAACCAGTGGATGGAAGATATTCTCTCTCCTTCTCTCTCCCTCTCTGTAATTTTTTTTGGCTTTCAAATATATAAATAAATATTTTTTAAAAAACCTCTTTCTGTTGTGGTGTGACTCCTGGCTAGGCTTGGTCCAGGCTCATGTTTCCACACAAGAAAGGTAAAGGTCAAGGTGAGCAGGGAACTAAGCTTTATTTGCAGTCAAAGTGAATGTAGACACTTGGGGCTGGTGCTGTGGCGCAGTGGGTTAAAGCTGCAGCCTGCAGCACCGGCATCCCATATGGATGTCTGTTCAAGTCCTGGCTGTTCCTCTTCCAAACTAGCTCTCTGCTATGGCCTGGGAAAGCAGAAGATGGCCCAAGTGCTTGGGCCCTGCACCCACATGGGAGACCAGGAGGAAGCACCTGGCTCCTGGCTTCAGATCGGCACCGCTGGCCGTAGCGGCCATTAGGGGAGTGAACCAATGGAAGGAAGACCTTTCTCTCTCTCTGTCTCTCTCTCACTGTCTAACTGCCTGTCAATAAATAAATAAATAAAAAGAGGAACACAAGGTAGGGTTTGGGCAGGGCTTGAGTACTTTTTTTGAAATCTCAGAAGTGTCATGGCATCAGGTGCATGATGGAATTGGGAGTGTCGGCCATGGTAATTTTTTTAAAAGATTTATTTATTTATTTGAAAGTCAGAGTTACACAGAGAGAGGAGAGGCAGAGGGAGAGAGAGAGATCTTCCATCTGATGATTCACTCCCCAATTGGCCACAATGGCTGGAGCTGTGCTGATCTGAAGCCAGGAGCCAGGAACTTCTCCCAGGTCTCCCATGCGGGTGCAGGGGCCCAAGCACTTGAGCCATCTTCTACTGCTCTCCCAGGCCACAGCAGAGAGCTGGATTGGAAGTGGAGCAGCCAGGTCTTGAACCGGTGCCCATATGGGATGCTGGCACTTCAGACCAGGATGTTAACCCACTGCGCCACAGCAGCAGCCCCAGCCATAGTAATTTCATCATAATGAACTAAAGGTCATCACAAGGATGCAGCCTGCAGCCATACTGGATGTTTTTAGCTGGCGCCAGGTGCTGTCTGCACAGAAGGGGCTGGTGCTTGGGCAATGCTTTCGGGAGCTACAGCACAGGTGCTAGCAACCCTCAGCTCCTCCTTGCTGGCTACCTCCCTGCCCACATCAGTTCCATGTCTGTCTCCCTGGGAGGTCCTTGACATTAAAGACTCTGTTATTCATCCTTGAACCCCTAGCCTCCACCCCAGCACCTGGCATATGATGAGCCCAATACATATTCAGTGAGTGAATGCAGTTACCAAGGGCTACCGAGGATCGTAGTCAACTTTACACAAGTCCTGCCCTAGATGATGAGTCAGCCACAGTCCAGGACCGTCCATCTATTCAGCTAAAGGAAGCAGGCTCAAAATGCAACAGAGTCGCACAGGCAACGTGTGTTATCTCATAAGAGCAGCAGCAGAGGCGCAGGTGTCTGCGGAGGGAGCTGGCACTGGCTCTGCAGGTTCAGTGCAGGTGTCTGTAAGTGACTTGAATGGCTGACCAGTGGATCACCCTCAAGCTCTGCAACTTTGGGCATCACCTCACTGCCCCATGCCCTACAGATGTGTGTGAGTCCTGACCTGACTACCAGGTGTGGGCTGGAACACAGCAAACGAAGAAGCCGCGTTTTTGCCGAGCAAGTGTCACAGCGGGGCTGGAGGGGGGAAGCGCAGAACCGACTATGCCCGGGTCCTTGGCCAGGGAGGCAGGCTAATGGGACGCAACTTCCTGCTTGCCTTCCCCACTCATCTGAATGCCATCTCCCTGCGCACGCCACCTGCGGAAATGCAGCGATTTTCCTATTATTAGTACCGCTAAGCAGGCACTGTAAACAGATCACAAACAATGAGCCTTTGTTGGAAACACCCTATTTAGTTCTGAGCCCTGCTCCTTCCACACCTGGAGATGTGTCATGCATTTGCACGATACTGCTTAGAAGGCGGCTGTCATGGCAGCTGGAGTGGGGGGGGGCTCAGTGGTGCGGGATGGGGTGTGAAAAACCCACGCCCTCCCAACTTCGCATCTCAGACCTGGTCTCCTGGGTCAGCCACTTGTCTTCCTGAGAACAGGCTGTCAACGGACAGCATTGGGTGTCATCAGTAACATGGTCCTTCTGGGATGCCAGTATTTCTTCCGATTTCTTAACTCCAATAGGAACCGTGAGGGCCTGAGCTTTCCCATCAGATGTGAAACATGTTTCCAGCCATTGGTGGGGGGGCACCACTCCTGGAGAAAATCCAAGGTTACTAAGTCTGACCCTACAGCAATGAGTCTGTGACTGGAAGATGAATGTTGATTCTAATTTTGCACCGTCTGCACATGACGGCTTGGATCAGTGTCCTCTCGGGCACCGGCTGCAACGTGCCCCACCTGCCCCTCCCCTTCTCATTGAACTCTGCCTCCCTCACCTTCTATCCTGTGTGTTTCACCAGAATCTCACCTTTTAAAAGCGGGTTCCATTTTCTCCATTCACGTGAAGCATGCCTGAAGCCATGAGAAAGATCAAAGTGTGTGCACACACACATACATACATATGTACACACACACACACACACACGGAATGAAAGCAGCTTGTACCCTGGCACAAAAACAAGTCCTGGAAGTCTCATCTGAGTGAGCAAGGGATGTCATCACCACCACCAGATCACGACAGCCTGAGTGTTTACGTGTTCCCTGAGAGAGTTTATAAATAGGGGCTATTAATAATCGATGCGGACTGCTTCCTGAGCACCAGATCCTGTGCAAGCACTTGCCACGTGCCAGCTCCTTTAACTCCCCTGCTCTACAACGTGGGACCTGCTGTCCTCATGCCAGCCGTGGGGAAACCGAGACTCTGAGAGGTGAGGCACCTGCCCGGGCAGGGTCGCATGGCACATGGCAGGGGCAGCTAGGATTCTGCCCACTTCTACTGGACCCTGAAGTCTGAGCTCTGAACACTGCTCTCTACTCTCTGAGGACAGACACCTATGGACACGGGTCTCCTGGAGGGAGACAGGAGGAGCCTGACAGTTTAAGCTCTGCAGATACAAACAGGCTGTTTTATAGTACAGTACCCAAGACCTGCAGAACTGGAAGTTCCCCAGCTGAGACGGCGTCCTGGTGTGCAGGCCAGGAAGCCATGGCCAGGACAGCCCGGCTCCATCTGCCTGGGTTCTCTCCTCATCTCAGGAAATGAGCCGCCAAGAAACTCATCTCCTCACAACAAGCTCTCCCCACACAGCATTTCTACAACCGAGAGTGACCCAGAGAAGTTATGTAACTGCACAGGACCCACAGCTGGGAAACGGTGGGCTCAGGACTCAAACCCAGGAAGTCCCAAACCCTAGGCTTCACAGAGGAGCCTGGACTAACTGTCCCCAGAACAGAAAAGAACAGAAACGACTTCACAGCCCAGAGAGACCAGTGGCTGGGAGAGCAGAGGCACTAGCGGCGAGGACCAAGGCTTTGTACTAAATCACCTATAGGATGAAGACCAGAAGCATCCAGGGCTGGCCATCAAACCTTGGTATTGTTTTGTTTTGTTTTGTTTTAAGACTGATTTTATTTGAAGAGTTACAGAGAGGTAGAGACACAGAGTGAGAGAGGTCTTCCATCCGCTGGTTCACTCCCCAAATGGCCATGGCTGAGCTGATCTGAAACCAGGAGTCAGGAGTTTCTTCCAGGTCTCCCAAGCACCTGGGCCATCCTCTGCTGCTTTCCCAGGCATAGTAGCAGGGAGCTGGATCAGAAGTAGAGCAGCCAGTGCCCATGTGGGATGCTGGTGCTGCAGGCCAGGGCTTTAACCCTTTGTGCCACAGTGCCAGGTGTTTTTTAAATTTTTTTAAAGATTTACTTACTTATTTGAAAGGCAGAGTTACAAAGAGGCAGAGGCAGATATATAGAGATAGAGATAGAGATAGAGATAGAGATAGAGATAGAGATAGAGATAGAGATAGGTCTTCCATCCACTGGTTTACTCCTGAAATGGCCACAACAACTGGAGCTGGGCCAGTCTGAAGCCAGGAGCTTCTTCTGGGTCTCCCACATGGGTACAGGGGCCCAAGCACTTGGTCCATCTCCACTGCTTTCCCAGGCCATAGCAGAGAGCTGGATCAGAAGTGGAGTAGCTGGGACTTGAACCGGCAACCATAAGGGATGCCGGCGCTGCAAGCAGTGACTTTACAAACTACACCATAGCGTTAGCCCCTCGGTGTTTTTTAACTCCTCCCATCAGCATCAGCAAGTCAGCGCTAAGAAATAAGTAAGTGTTGCTGAGGGCTTCCAGCAGAATGAAGGAAGTGCAAAAATCTCGCTAATTCCCCAGGACATGTTGGCAGACACCTCTGCCTGTCGAATTCCTGGTTCTCTGGGTAGATATTTCCATCTGAATTAATTTACACTGAGGGAGTCTTAAATACAACCGACCAGACACTATGCAGTTTCTGAAAACTCCCTCTCCTTCATCCCTGATTTTTTTCCCATTCGTTCACAGGCACATGAGTCCCTGGCACAGGGCCACGACTCGCACCAGCAAAGATGCTAACTGGGAATTCATCCTAACCACACACCCCTTGGTCCTGTACTCGGGACACTCAACGCTGAGCCAACCCACGACGGCCTTTGTGAGATTCCCATGCTCTTATTTAACACTAAGCTTGAGAAAAACGTCGCATACTCAGCTTGGCCACAAAACAGAGGACAGACTGTTTCACAACCAGGAAATGCTTCATTTTCCAAAGTGGTCAAGGCAAATCAGAATGTTGAATCACATAGCAAAAAAATACATCCCAAATGACAAATACGTTTGTTCATCAAATTCAAGATTTGCCACCCTGATGACTGCAAATGTGAATATTTTTACCAGTCTTTGTTCCATGACAAAAAGAATCAGCCTCCCAAAAAGGAAGGGTTCCTATCAGCACTTTCTCTCTGTCTTAGTGAAACACTGTCGGCTATGGGGTAAAGAGTTTTTGATAGAACCAATTGTTTTCCCTAGTCTCCATAACTTAAATTCAGTTTTTTCAAAATCAGGAAGTACCTTGCTGTCTTAAATACTGCTAGGCATAATACCATCCCTGAGTCTCTCCTTACTCTAAGGACGTTCAAGGACAAATGACACCGGCAGTGCCCACGAGTTTGAGCATCTCTAAGCAATAGAAACTTGGGGATTTTTTGCTAATGCTCTTGTTCTGTATAGTACAGCTCTCTTTTAAAGGAGAGAATAGAACGAAAATGAAACTGGAAATTATAATAAAGTAGCTTTTAAAACATTACAAATAATGACAATGTCAGCAATAATAGTGTGCAAAAATATCCTTTGAAAAAACTGTATAAATTTCACAAAGGACTGTGCAGTCAGTGGAACAATTTCCCAGGAAATGATTATAAGTGAGGCTAATGGGGCTGGCACTGTGGCATAGTGGGTAAAGCCACAGCCTGCGGTTCCGGTATCCCACATGGGCACCAGTTCAAGTCCCGGCTGCTCCACTTCCGATCCAGCTCTCTGCTACAGCTTGGGAAAGCAGCCAAAGATGGCCCAAGTCCTTGGGCCCCTGCACCCATGTGGGAGACACAGAAGAAGCTCCTGGCTCCTGGCTTTGGATCAGTGCAGCTCCAGCCATTGCAGCCATTTAGGAAGTGAACCAGCAGATGGAAGATTCTCATTCTCTCTGTCTCTCTCTGTCTCTGTCTCTGTCTCTGTCTCTCTCTAGCTCTGCCTTTCAAATTAAATAAATAAATCTTCAAGAGAAATAAGTGAGGCTAATACAATTGCAAGCTGGAGAACCCAGGGGTGCTAATCTGGAAGACACACAGGGGGTGAGGGACGGTCCAGAACATTATATATGCTGTTGGAAGGAATGGTCTAGTTCAGTTCACAGCCTGCTTATTCCTGTTTTACCAAGTCTTTGGAATTCAATCCTTCTTATTCACCTCTCTTGTCTTCACCCTAAATCCAACTTCCATTACATTAAAAGTAGGCTCTTTCAGTCCCATCCCATTTCAGGGTTTTTTTAACCATGGAATGCAACAAAATTAGCTGAAGAGCTCTCTCCAAGTAGATTCCTGGTCCTCCTGGGCCAGAATCTCTAGTGATGGGGTCCCCAGCTGGGTGGTTTAAAAATACTTCACAGGTGGGGCCGGTGTTGTGGCACAGCACGTTAATGCCCCAGCCTGCAGCGCCAGCATCCCATATGGGCGCCAGTTCGAGTCCTGGATGCTCCAGTTCTGATCCAGCTCCCTGCTAATACACTGGGAAAACAGCAGAGGATGGCCCAAGTTCTTGGGCCCCTGTACCCACATGGGAGACCCAGAAGAAGCTCCTGGCTCCTGACTTTGGATAACCTCAGCTCTGGCCATTGAGGCCATTTGGGGAATGAACCAGCAGATGGAAGACCTCTCTCTTTCTCACTCTGTGTCTACCTCTCTCTGTAACTCTGTCAAATAAATAAATCTAAAAAAAAAAAAAAAAAAAAACTACTTGGGGCCAGCGCCCATGGCTCACTTGGTTAATCTTCCACCTGTGGCGCCGGCATCCCATATGGGCGACAGTTCTAGTCCCGGCTGCTCCTCTTCCAGTCCAGCTCTCTGCTGTGGCCCAGGAGGGCAGTGGAGGATGGCCCAAGTGCTTGGGCCCCTGCCCCCGTGTGGGAGACCAGGAAGAAGCACCTGGCTCCTGGCTTCAGATCGGCGCAGTTCCGGCCATGGTGGCCATTTGGGGAGTGAACCAACGGAAGGAAGACCTTTCTCTCTGTCTCTCTTTCTCTTTGTCTATAACTCTACCTGTCAAATAAAAAAAAAAATACTCCACAGGTGATTGGCAAGGTCATCTCTGATTAAGAATCACGAAACCCAGCTACCTGGTCTCTAAAAATCCCTCCAGTACTGCATGCCACCCTCTGGGTAACCTCTCTAAAGCCTTTTTTAGTGATGCCCCAAATCATCAGACAATCCTATATTGAACAGGAGATTCATGGTTAGTTCTCACCACTCCTCTCTGTATTAATTCAGATTTTATCCTTTGTTGGGCCACCCTTGAGCTGAGCTGCCTTCTTCACCCAAGAATACAGACCCGCCAACCACTGCCCAACAGACACACTCCCAACCCTTCAAGACTCGCCTCAAGGGCTGCCTCCTGTGAGCACTTGGGGCTCTGCCCACTGCCAGGTTCTCTCCATCCCCCAAATTCTTGCAGCATTTGTGTTTGCCTGGAGACGGTCAACACACAGCATGAGATCCAGGAGCACAGAGTCAAGTGTCCCAGAGCAATTTCTTTGAAGTGCAAGGTTTGTAAAAACATCTGGGGGGCCAGCGCCAGTTCGAGTCCTGGTTGCTCCACTTCTGATCCAGCTCTCTGCTGTGGCCTGGCAAAGCAGAAGATGGCCCAAATCCTTGGGCCCATGCACCCACGTGGGAGACTCGGAAAGAAGCTCCTGGCTCCTGGCTTCAGACCAGCACAGCTCTGGCCATTGCGGTCATCTGGGGAATGAACCAGTGAATGGAAGATCTCTCTCTCTTTCTTTCTCTCTGCTTCTGCCTCTCTGTAACTCTGTCTTTCAAATAAATAAATAAATCTTTAAAAAATCTGAGTGTTGGGGCCAGCATTGGTGCATAATGGTTGGAGCATATGGGATGTTCACTTCTAATCCAGCTCCCTGCTAATGTGCCTGGGAAAGCAGTGGAGGATGGTCCAAGTGCATGGGCCCCCACAACCAAGTGGGAGATCTGGAAGAAGCGCCTGACTCCTGGCTTCGGACTGGCCCACCTCTGGCCATTGTGGCCATTTGGGGAGTGATCAGTGGACAGAAGAATTCTCTCTCTGTCTCTCCCTCTCTCTCTCTCTCTGTAACTCTGCCTTTCAAATAAATAAATAAATTTTACTTTAAAAAGTGAGTGTTGAGTTCTCTATTTTGTATTACAGACACCAGCAACACTCCAGGAGCAGGTGCTCATGGGTAACCCGAGGGTCCTGTGCCCCCACACGTGTTATCTACACACCAGTGGAAGTCACACAGCTGAGCATCACAGCAAGAAAAGCCTCGTGAAAGACGTCTGAAATAATGAGTGGGAAACTGAATTGAGTCCAGCTGTTCTCCTCACTTAGACACACGATAGCTCCAAGCCTCCAAGATCACAGACCTGGCCAGCTAAGCGCTCAGAGAGGCAAAGCCATCCAAGGCGTTTGGAGCACTTCCGGCTCCCAAGCATGTCATCCAGGGTCCCCCACGCCGACCTCAACGGCCTTCTCAAAGTATTTCTTCCAAATACACACTCCCTCCGTCCAAGAATTTGGGTGGATAAAACTTCTTCCATAGCATACATACCCAGATACTTCAAAAAGTTCATGGAAATGAGATTAAAAGATAAGTTGATTTTGTTGCAAAATAAATTTTGGAAATCAATGCATAGTCTTTTCATAATATGCATTTTCCAGAATTTTTCAAGACTCTTTGTACACAAGAAGGAAATTCAGTGGTGAGTCTTAGATTTGGTGCTTTCCAGACCCATCCCACAGCCAGCATCAGGGCTCAGCTGATTAAGCGGCCGCTTGGGACACCCACATCCTACAGCAGAGTGAGGTTCCACTTCCAATTCAGGTCCCTGCTGATGCTCCTGGGAGACGGCAGATGATGGCTCAAATGTTTGAGTTCCTCCAACCCACATGGGAGACCCAGATGGAGTTCACGGCTTCTGGCTTCAGCCAGTCCATGGCCTCAGCTGTTGCAGCCTTTTGGGGAGTAAACCAGCAGATGGAAGGATAATCAATTGATCTCTATCTACCATTCAAATAAAGAAAAAATTAATAAATCTTTAGAAGAAAAAGACCCATCACAATTATTTTAGATTAAGAACTGGTTTTTAGCTACATCAAGGAGGGAAAAATAAGTTTTGCTCTCTTCGAACTTTATATAGAGCATGCACGTCACAGCCCAGTGCTGTGAAAGGAAAGCCCAGCCACATCCATCTCTACACAGACGAGGGCGATGTGTGCTTCTAAAACTTCGCTGACACATCAGCACACCTCAAGGTCTGGCCATCCGCCGCAATCTATGGATTCACATGGCAGTTGAAAGAAATAAGCAGGAGCCAGCACTGTGGTGTAGCAGGTAATGCTGCTACCCGATATGGGCACTAGTTCATGTCCCAGCTGCTCCACTTTCTATCCAGAACCCTGCTAGTGGCCTGGAAAAGCAGTGGGAGATGGCCCAAGTGCTTGGACCCCTGCAGCCGTATGGGAGACCCAGTTGAAGCTCCTGACTCCTGGCTTTGGCCTGGCCCAGCCCTGGCCACTGCAGCCATCTGGGGAGTGAACCAGCAGACGGAAGACCTCTCTCTCTTTCTCCTACCCGCCCCCCCATAACTCTTCCTTTGTAAATAAATGAATAAATCTCTTAAAGAAGGAAAGACACAGAGAGAGGAGCCCTCAGGCCTGCCACATAGCAAAGCCAAGGCGGTTCCATGCTAACCTTGTGAACAAAAAGGCAAAGGTCATCCGGAGGAAGAACCAGCTTCTCCAACCCTCCCCACAGCCCCTCTGCCCAGCGTCGTTATCACGACTTGTCCCCATCTTGTGCATGCCCACCCCTTGCCTGCGTGGAGAAGTGTTTAGTGTCACCTTGTCACACATCCAGTCTGACTCCAAAGGTGTGAAAAGGCGGCCGAGACACGCAGCTCCTGCCACCTGCTCTCAGGCCTCCCCGTCCTCCTCGTCCCACCGTGATTAGGACGTGAAGGGTCTGTCTCTCCACCCAGGCTTGTGAGCGACTTCAGTGTCATTCCTGAAGACCCTCAGCCGCGCCGATGAGCTCAAGGTGACCTTAACACATCATCTTCCAAGAAAAGGACGGTGCCTGTCACTTTTAAAAAGCCACTCAGTCAACAACAAAACAATGGGCTCACAAGAATGGCGAGTCCTTTTTCTTCCCCCATGACTCAAACCACACACCCAGAGAGCAGCAGCACAGTCTCCTCTTTAAAGGGAACCATGATCCCCCCCAACACCTTGGGCTCCTCTCAGAACAGTGAGTAACTTATCATGCATCTGATTATTATTTGTCAGTCAAAAGATATGGTCAGATTAACCAGCAGATAACAGAGACCTGTGAAAGCAAACGTCTTTGAAAGGAGAGGTAGAAGGGAGTTAAAGAACTGAAAAATAATAAAAATCACTCCCAATCTTTCCCCCACAATGGCAGCTTTTTTACTTCAAGAAATTGCAGGGTTCTGGGTAAAGGTGGCAGGCTAGACACACCCCCTCAGCCCCACGATGACATGAAGAGACTTGTGTGACACCCACCGCAGGGAGAACAGACCACGAGCAAAGCCCCCCAGGGAATGGATGCGGGACGGCAGGTGCAGAACTGACTCCACGGCCCCGGAACGAGCCGCAGGCACTTCTGTGAGTGAAGGTAAAGGTACAAGCGAACACTGCAGGTCTGCTCAAGACACAGTCAGACTGCGGGCCCTCGCTCCCTCGGCCCTGCCTCCTACCCACCCCAGCTGACAAAGAGAGGTTTACTCTCTGGTGGGGGTCAAAAAATTAAAAATGCAAAGTAGCCTCCTGGGCACAGCTAAATTAGGGAGAACATTTGTTTGTTTGTAATATTTATTTACTTGAAAGGCAGAGAGCGAGAGAGAGATCAGTCTTCCATCTGCTGGTTCACTCTCTAAATGGCCTCAACAGCTGGAGCTGGGTCAGCCCAAAGCTAGGAGCCTAGAACTCCATCAGGGTCTCTCATTGGGCTGATAGGGGCCCAAATACGTGGGCCATCTTCTGTGGGCTTCCCACCTAGGTTAGCAGGGAGAAGGGTCAGAGGTAGAGTACCCAGGACTCAAACAAGGGCTCCAATAGGGTGTGCCAGTGTCACAGGTGATGACTTAACCCACTCTGCCCCACGCGCCACAGGGTAAGTTATTTTTTTTAAAGGAGCAAGGGATTTGATGAAGATCTACAGACTAATTTTGAGATATCACCACTTCTTTCCCTCACCCCAAGCCTAGCTCCGTTCACTTCCTAGACATTGTGAGCCAGACTTTGCCCTCCTTCTAGACTGGACCCTGCAGGAGTCTTCCCTGTAGAATCTAATCTCAATTTAAAAAAAAAAAAAATGACCTCCAGACACTGACATGGAAAGAGGATTCCCTAGGGGGCAGACGTTTGACCAGGTGGTTAAAAGACCTGTGTCCTATATCACAGTGCCTGGGTTCAAGTCCCACCTCCGCTTTCTATCCAGCTTCCTGCGAATGCACACCCAGGAGGCAGCAGTTGACAGGTACAGCTCAAGCACTTGGTCACTGGCACCCATGTGGGAGACATGGATTGAGTTTCTGGTTCCTGGCTTCAGCCTGGCCCAGCCTTGGCTCATGGGAGCATTTGAGGAGTAAACTAGTAGATGGCAGATCTTACTCCATCTCTCTCTCTCTCTCTCTCTCTCTCTCTGCCTTTCAAATAAAGATGAAAATTAATCAATAAAAAATTCCTAAATAAAATTAATATGATGGAAACAGAAGTGAGTAGAACTGGACTAAGGTGGTCCAGTTCTATTTCTCTACAGCCCAAAGGAATAGTGGGACATCCTAAACCAAGAAGAGCAGCAGGTGACACTGACATTTCAGTAATGAAGGCTCAAACCCAGGGGCCGGCATTGCAGCCTAGTGGGTTAAGCCACCACCTGGGACACCAGCATCCCCTATGAGTGCTAGTTCCGGTCCTGGCTGCTCCAGTTTCAATCTTTGCCAATGCACCTGTGAAAGCAGCAGATGACCCAAGTATTTGGGCCCCTGCACCCACATGGGAGAGTTGGATGGATTTCTAGGCTCCTGGCTTCAGCCTGGCATAGCTCTAGCTATTGAGTGAGCCCGTGGATGAAAGATCTCTGTCTCTGTCTCTCTTCTGTCTGTCTGTCTCTCTCTCTCTTCTCCCCACTCTGTATCTCATTCTTTCTCACACCCTCTGTAACTCTGCCTTTCAAGTAAATAAGTCCTTAAAAAACAAATGCGCCAACACTGGCCTACTCTCTATACTTTCGCTTTTCTCCTTCCATAAGCATGAAGCAGCTTAAACACACACACACACATACACACACACAGGTTTTACTATTTCATCCGAACAGACTTGAGAGAGGTGGCTTCCAGAGAGTGCAGCGCCTACATCAATAAAACAATGGGGAGGGGAAACAGAAGAGGAGACAAGGACAAGGTGGCAGTGGCGTGCTGGAAGTCAGAGAGTGACAGGGAGAGCAGAGATGGAAAACGAGCAGACCAGACCTGAGTGCTGCCAGGGACGCAGCGATGACCCCCGTGCCCAATCACTGAGCACTTCTGTGTGCCAGGCTCTGTGCTGCAGAACATACACAGCTCGTGCCTTGCCAGGGGAAGTGAGAAGCAGCCTGGTGCTGCATGGTGTGAGGGGGAGGCGGGAGCCGCCCAGGGAGCACCTGGCGCCAGCCCTGGGGGCTGAGAGAGGCCTTCCAGGGAAGCAGCATGCAATCCCAGGCTCTACGGAGGAGTGGGAAGTCTCCCGCGAGCTCAGGGGAAGGGCACAGGGTGCAGAGGCACAAGTGGAACGAAGCACACAGAAAGGGTGCGCTGGGCTCCGTTCCCGCATGCACAGCGCCACAGGGACAGCGCCCGACCTCACACAGCCTTATGTGCCCAGGTTCACGCACCTCGCCTTTATTCCCCACAGTGCCTTGCACTCTGCGACGCCCCTCTGGGCTGCAATGTGGTGCAGGTTAGGAGGCACTGCTGTGACAGGACAGCGACTGGGAGGGTGCACGGGCACCTTTAAAACTCATACAATGATTCCTTTAAAGCTGATACAATGATTGCAAGATCTCAAGTGAGAAAACCCCACCAGAGAGAGATGCACACACTCTGATTTACCACCTCGGAGCTATTTAAGGGGAGACCCCCCCCCAAAGGATTGCAAAATCTATGGGGGGTGGTGACCAGTTTTATCGCCCACCTATTACTGATAAGAAAAAAAACCAACACTGATTAACTGAATGAACTGTGTTTGCTAAATCTCCAACTCTGATCACACGTGGTGTTAGGGTCATTGCCATGTGAGGCTGAAGGGACCCAGGACGGAGCGCCAATGTGTCCTCACCACTTGTTTAGCCCTAAACCATCCCACCCCCCACGACAGATGCTTGGGCTGTCCTAGCCAGAGACCTGTCAGGAGTTAATCAAGGTTTCCTTCCACTACGATTGTCCCTTCCAGTAGACAGAGCCGTCCTGGAATAAGGCAAAGTGGGGCAATGCCACCAAGGTGCACGGAGCAGGCAGCCGGCAGAGTGCAGTGAGGTGGCTTTGCCATCTGGTGCTTGCAAGAAAGAGCCCGAGGCTCACCTGGCACCCTCGGCCTGCAAACCCCAGACTTCAAGAGCAACCAGGGAGGAATACCTCTAACCAGTTCTATTCAGCCCTTTGTCACAGGGGCCCATTTTCTGAATTCTTACCCTCTTCAAATGAGCCCTTCACCTCCCTTTCGACCTGATAAAAACCCTGGGTCGCCAGGGGCAGGGGTTGAGCGTGAGAAGCACAATTTACAGTGTGATTTGACTCACGGTGCCCACAGGCCCTGGCGATGGCTCTGACCTCTCCTGCCCAGACACAGGGCTGTGCACCTGACATACTCACGGATGATTCTCCTCCCAAGACTGTCATGGATATGTCACCATCACTCTCTATTTTTGTCATCTTAGAATCAAACTGGTAGTGACTGTTTCCTCTGCCGCTCCATGCCACCAGCACACAGAAGGCAGTTACGGGCACTTCTGGATGCTGGACAGCAGCACTTGTGCCTGCTTCTCCAGAGAAGGAAGTTCTGCAGCTTAGTGGTTAAGATGCCCAAGTCCCACATCGGAGTACCTGCCTTTCACATCAGGCTCTACTCCCAATTCTCTTTCCCTCTTCAACGATAAAAGTAATAAAAGCTGACAATATTTTTTAAAAGATTGATTTATTATTTGAAAGGCAGAGTTACAGAGAGGCAGAGAGAGAAAGAGAGAGAGAGAGGTCTTCCATCTGCTGGTTCACTCCTCAAATGGCTGCAAAGCCAGCCAATCTGAAGCCAGGAGCCAGCAGCTTATTCCAGGTCACCCACGTAGGTGCAGGGGCCCAAGGACTTGGGCCACCTTCCATTGCTTTCCCAGGTGCATTAGCAGGGAGCTGGATCAGAAGAAGAGCAGCCAGGACTTGAACCAATGCCCATAAGGGATGCCAGCACTGCAGGCAGCAACTTTACCCACTACGCCACAACACTGGCCCCTCAAATTATCTTTTAATTCTATTTTCTATGAGCTCTTTGAAGCATGCATGTGATTCACTTGGCATGGACCCTTTCAATGGGGGAAGCTGTTCCCGTCCATAGCCCCACCTAGGAATCCTCAGGAGAAAACATAGGCTCACCCTATAGATTTTGTTTAGGATTCCGTCCGCTCTGTGGGAAGACATTTGGAGATGCTGCTCAGCAGCAGGGACGTGGAGGGACCAGATGGCTGGTAAAACGGGAGGTTATTCTCAACCCAGGGCAACAGGAAAGCTCAAGGCAGAGCCCAAATTTAGTTTGAAACCTGGTGCCCAACAGTGTAAAATTAGCAACTCCCTTGAACCATCTGGCTCTCTGAAACAAGTACCTGTCTGTCCAGTCCTAGAATGGAGGCACCTCAAAGTCTAGCTCCCTCCCCTCGGACACAGCATCCGCACCGCACCATCACCGCACTGGCCTCAGACTGCACCTGCGCTCTCAGTGCTGAGCAGCCACAGGAAATGCTGAACGTGAACCAACCAACTGAACCCATGCTAGTGCCTCCCAGTCTTAAAGATCTTAACATTCTTTGGCGTCTCTGATTCCAACATCTCTTTCACTATCCTCTTCTCCATCAAATTCCTTTTTCCTTTCATTCCTGAGACAGGAACACACACATACACATGACCCTATCTGAAACGTCTCACTGGGCTAGCTTCCTCCTGCCAACTCCTCTATAACCATCTTTCATTTTCTTTATCACTCCACTTTCTTTTTGTTGAAGATTTTATTTATTTGAAAGGTACAGTTATAAGGGAGAGGAGACAGAATTTTCCATCCACTGATTCACTCCCTAAATGGCCACAACAGTCAGGGCTGGGCCAGATTGATACCAAGAGACCAGAGCTTCTTCTGGGTCTCCCACATGGTTGCAGGAGTCCAAGGACCTGGACCATCCTCAACTGCTTTCTCAGGCACATTAGCAGGGAGCTGGATCAGAAGTGGAGCAGCTGGGGGGCCAGTGCCGTGGCTCACTTGGTTAATCCTCAACCTGCGGCGCTGACATCCCATATGGGCGCCGGTTCTAGTCCCGATTGCTCCTCTTCCAATCCAGCTCTCTGATGTGGCCCCAGTGGGCAGTGGAGGATGGCCCAAGAGCTTGGGCCCCTGCACCCACATGGGAGACTGGGAGGAGGCACCTGGCTCCTGGCTTCGGATCAGCGCAGCACCGGCCATGACGGCCATTTGGGGAGTGAACCAATGGAAGGAAGACCTTTCTCTCTGTCTCTCTCTCTCTCTGTCTATAACTCTATCTGTCAAAAAAAAAAAAAAAAAGTGGAGCAGCTGGGACTCGAACTGGTGCCCATATGAGATGCTGGAGTTGCAGGAAGCAGCTTTACCTGCTGCACCATGGCGCCGACCTCCTTTTCTTCACTCCTCTTCCTTTCTCTGACAGTGATAGGTTCTATCTTCCCAGCTCCATGTAAAGTCATCACCCTTAAGCATCTCTAAATATGCTGTCCCCAGCCAAATCAATGAACGTCTTAGACTCTCCTCACCCAAAACATGTCCAGCCACCATGTGGCCTTGAGACCGTCCCTACCATACACAGGCTGGCCTGTGCTCAACCACCTTGACCTTGCACCTGTGCTGTAGCTGGCCTAACCTGGCTGCTTTCTTCAATTGAATCATCATCCCTTGGCAAGTAAAGAACAGTCTGGAATGGGCAGGGTGAAAGAAAAGACCCCAGGAAGGGAGAGACAACTTCACTTAATTCCTTCTTGTTCTCCCCTATTCAGAAAGTTTGTTAAAGAGAGTAAGTAAGATAATGTATAAATACATTTAGTGAGCTGTTGAAGCCCAAAGCAAGTGTGACCTAAAGTAGCCATTCTTCCACAAAAGTCCCTGAAGCAGCACAGAACTAAAGTCATCCATGGTTCCATCAAGTGAACTGCTTCTCAGCACGCAGTTACTGAGTCTCACTCTTGGGATCATCTTCAAGTTTACCCGGTCCCCTCCACTGCCACACTGACTGGCACAAGTGTCAGCAAATCTTTCACTCCGTTCCCCTTATCCATGCTCTTCTGTCCTGCACACAGCCTAACCTTTTGTCACTTGGACGCTGACTCAGGACTCTCTCTGGTACCAGGGTCTACCCACTCCATGCCAATGTGGCTGCTCCAAGAAGCAGACATGAAGCTGGGAGCAGACACTCAAGCTGTTTACTGGGAGACACACCTGCCTGACCCCATGAAAGGGAGGAAAGAAGACTGGGCAGGAAGTGCCTCAGACCACAGTGCAGTTCCTACACACCGGTGGCCTGGTGGGTAGCATGTGGATGTGGAGCCCGGGGTCCTGGGCAGAACTGGGCTGGCTTTAACCCTGGTGCTCGGTCAGGGAGAGTCCAGGAGAAGTGTGGCCTCAGCAGGACGATCAGAGTAATGGGACAAAGATAGCCTTCTGAACAAGCAATTAGACACCAGTGAAAACCCAGAGACCTGACCCTCGCTCACACCATACACAAAAATCGGTTCCAAATGGATTACAAATAAAAATATGGAAGACAAAAACTTTGAAATCTTTGGAAAATCATGACTGTGAAAAGAAATCTGTAAACTAAAGGAAAAGAGAGATATCTTAGATATGTTAAAGAAGCTTTATTTCTCAGAATTTAGAATTTCTGTTGTGATAAGAAGAAGAGAGTGAAAAAGGAGAGAGCTGAGAAGAGACTTCTAACTCATTTTTGGATTACATGAAAAACTACTAAAAGTTAATTTAAAATAAAATGATAGAGAAACCACTAGAACAAAGATGAAGAGACTCTACAGGTGTTCCAGAAGACATGACCTCCACATGGCTAAGAAACATGAATGGCGCTGGCTGCGGCGGCCATTAGAGGGTGAACCAATGGCAAATGAAGACCTTTCTCTCTGTCTCTCTCTCTCTCTCACTATCCACTCTGCCTGTCAAAAAAAAGAAACATGAATGGATGCTGAATATCATTCATCAAGAGGGAAATGCAAATCTACACCAGGAGACATCACTTAACTCTGCCCTGATTGGCTGAAAGTAAGAAGACGGACAACATCAAGTGCAGGAAAGAATGTGGAGCACCAGAAGTTCCCATGCGCTCGTGAACAGTGCACAACACGCTTCACTCTGGAAAACTTTCTGCAGGAATCAGGTCGGCCTCAGCGCTGAATAGATGCTCACCCTGTGTCCCAATAATTCCACTCCCATGTGCAGAAGTAGCTGGAAGTGGGATTACATAATGTGGTATTATATAATATGCACATGAAAAGTAATGCACAAGATGCTCACAGCAGCATTATTCATCGGTATTAGTAGGAGGCAAATGACCACCAAAAATGAGACGGATGAGTTGTGAAATATTCCTTCCATGGCACATCTCAGTGCAGAGGAAAGCACCAAAGCTACCCCACTCTGGACGAATTTCACAGATGCAGTGCTGAGTCACACACACTCCCTGATGATCTGAAGTTCAAAAACAGATGAACTGAAATGTGGTGTTTATGGAGCCATATATAAGTGATAAATCTATTGGGAAAAAATGCAAGGACATGAGTCGGAATAGTGATTATCTTAGAGGATGGAGAAAGAGGGAATTGAGAGGAGCTTCACAGGGGCTATACAGGGGCTCTGGAAACAGTTTTTGATCTGAGTATTTGCTTTATAAGTTGAAAAACCTCACTACATTTTGTGCATTTTTCCAATTGTGTTGTAGTTCACAACTTTTCAAAAATGGTTTCTTTAAAAAAGAAGAAAGAAAAGGAGTAATACAAATAGAGCTAGCTCCTGCCCCTAACAGCTTACCTATTCTAATAGGGACTGTGTGAAAATCCTAGCAAAACACAGGCAACAGAAGTCCTATCACAAATAAGTTCACTTCGTGACATGCTAAAGCACACAGAAGTAGCAAATAGGAAGCGTTACTAGCAAAAACCCCCTGTGAGAGCTCCCACTGTAGAGAGAGGTTCGAGATAACTCTGTCTCTGCTCCTGGCAGGTAAGGGCTCCCTCTCGTCACCAGAGAGAATTGGAAGGAAGGGCGACACTTGACTCGTGTTGGTAAAAGATGATTGATGGCTTATTTTCCCCAGGTGCCACGTTGAAAAGGGTGCTTTCCATACTCTGATAATTAATAGGTAAGCTGGAAGGCACTTTTTCACCTGAAGACTTTTATTTCTTAATTAAAATGACACACAAATGTTAACTTTTATTAATTATCTTGGTAGTTCATAGCAATGTAATTAACTGACTTTTTAAAGCTGAAAATGACACTGCCATCTTCCAGAGGCTGCAGCACTGCCTCTAAAGGAAAACGTGAAATCGACAAAGGAGTCCTGCTTTCACAGTCTCTCTCTCGGCACCCCCCCTACCCCCACAGTTTACCATGCAGGTTATAATAATCCCTCCCACCCCTGTCATGTGTCCTTTCCTTGAGCCTTTATAACCACTCCCATCAAGAGATGAGATTTCAGGGTGAGCATTTGGCCTAGGGATTAAGATGCCTGCCTTTCAACCTGGGTTCAAGTCTCTGCTCCAGCTTCCAATTTCACCTTCCTGGGGGGCAGGTGTCGTGGTGTAACAGGATAAGTCACCATCTGCGACACCAGCATCCTGTGTGGTTACTGTCTAGTCCTGGTCCCTGCTAATGGCCTGGGGAAAGTAACAAAAGACAGTCTAAGTACTTGGGCCCCTGCCCCAATATGGAGACCTGGAAGGAGCTCCTGGCTCCTGGCTTCAGCTTGATGAAGCCCTGGCTATTGCAGTCATTTGGGGAATGAACCAGTGGAAGACCACCCCTCACCCCCGTTGCTACCTCTCTGTGTAACCCTACCTTTCAAATAAATCTTTAAAAAAATAAAATAAAAACCTTCCTAAGGCTGGTGCTGTAGTAGTGGGTAAAGCCGCCACCTGCAGTGCCAGTTCTAGTCCTGGCTGCTCCTGGCTCCTGGCTTCAGATCAGTGCAGCTCTGGCCATTGCAGCCAATTGGGGAGTGAACCAACGGATGAAAAAATCTCTCTCTGCATCTCCTTCTCTCTATGTAACTCTTTAAAATAAATAAATAAATCTTTTTTAAAAAGCTTCTTGATAATGCACACCCTAGGAGGCAATGATAATTGCTCAACTACTTGGGTCCCTGCCACCCACATGGAAGACCTAGACTGAGTTCCCAGGTCCTTGCATTGACCCTGCTCACACCCAGCCATTGCAGGCACTTAGGTAGTAAACCAGCATTTGGGAACTCTCTCTCTCTCTCTCTCAAATAAATAACATAATTAAAAATTTTAAAAGGAAGTGGTAAGATCTCTTTCCCACACTGTTTAGAATTGACAGCACACAGTGACAATAAAAATGAGACCAAGCTTTAGTTAGGTTTATTATTGTTCTTCACTTCAGAAGATGCACCCTCTTCCTGCCTGCACCTAGGAGTTGTGCTCCCTCTGTGGTCCTCTCCCCAGTTTGTGTGCCATTGTTCCCCACCCCTTGAATCTGGGTGGCTCTGGTGACCGCCTTTGACCAATAGAACATGGAGAAAATGACACTTTGAGACTTCCAAGCCTAGATTGCAAGAGGTTTGCAGATTTTGCTCTATCTCTCTTTGAACCTGAAACCACTATGTCAGGCCTCTTTAAAAGTAAGAGAACACACGCAGATCGGGGTCCAGCTGTCAGCAACATCCACTATCAGACTCATGAGTGAGGCTGTCTCATATTACCAGCCTCAGCACAGCCATCAGATGACCACTGCCACGTGGGTGACTGTGGGTGAGACCACCAGAAGAACTGTCCAGCTGAGCCCAGTCCACATGGTGGACCCACAAATGTATGAGCTCTTCAAGTGGTCATCTGAAATTACTCAGTTAGGTTTCCATTCTAGCTCTGCCTCTTAGCCACAAGACCAAAATCAGGGTATTCTATTAAATAAGGATCACACTAGCACCTCCCACAGGTGGTTGTGGTGAGGACTGAGTAAGATCACATCTATGGAGCAGGTGACAGCACTAAGATGGGAAAGGAACAGGAACCAACATATCCCCAGAGTGGGTTACAAGCTGGTAGTGAACTCTTGGACCCATCAATCTCATCTCAAGGGTGTGAGGGTTGGGGAGAGACCAAGACAGAGATACAGAGAGAGAGAGAGAGAATTGGTTTGGCGAGGTTTTCTTCTGGGGAAGCACAGTTGTGCGGCTCCTTTCAAAGAGAGCACATGGGTGGGGCTTCCTTCTCCTTCAAGTGTGTTTGTGGGGGGAGTCCTGCCCCAAGGCCATGGAGACAGCCTGAATGTGATCCTTACTGTCCAGGGCTTGAGAGAGCAAAAGCAGCCAAGTGGAGAGCTGGGTCAGGGATGCCAGTCCATGCCCTGTGGAGGTGGCAGGAAGGCTGGAAGACCACAAAAGGGAGAGGGGCTGCTGGCCTGGGGCCATTTAGCTCCTGCCCAGGAAGATCTCTTGCAAGGTAAAGGGAGCCCCCTGGGGAGTGACCATGTGGAGCTGACATTCAAGATCACGGACCCAGGTGGCAGCAGCAGATGGAGGTGCAGAGAGCAACTCCAGGTGAGTGGAGCTGATGCCCACAGCGTCTCACAAACTCACCTGAAGGAATCCGTGAGACAAAGTCAGGTTCATGAGGCCACTACTTCAGAACGGCACCTATGAAGCGAGGGCTATTGTTTGTGGGTGATCCTGTGCCTGACTGGAAGACTGCCGGCCTAGCCCATGCAGGAGGTCAAGAGGGCATGGCACACAATGCCCCCCGGGAAAAACCCTGGTTAAGGACTCAGCACACTGAGACCCACAGATGACCTGTCGGCTGACGGCAGGGGGGCCACAGGCACATTTCCCCCACCCCCACTTCCTGTTGAGGGGCCTTGTCATTGTCAGCTAGATAAAGAGCTCCCGGATGTGGCCCAGACCCTAAGACCACCCGGAAGGCTACATGGGCTATGTGGCCTTCAAGCTTATTGGAGAAGCATAGCGGCACCAGTATCAGCTTTATCCTACAGAATTAGTGTTGCTACCCAGAAGTAGCTACTCCCCTTTGCCTGCCCCATAAAAGCTTGTGCCTAACTGCTAATAAACAGACATGTTCACCAAAACTGTCTCTGGTGCTTCTTGCAAATAACACCATTGCCCCACCATCCCAACAGTGTGGGCCTCACAGGATGAGCCCACAGTTGTTATCATTGTTTAAAATATTTATTTATTTAGAGATAGAGTTATAGAGAGAGCTAGAGACAGGTCTTCCATCTGCTGGTTCACTCCCCAATGGCTGCAATGGCCAGAGCTGGGCTGATCTGAAACCAGGAAGCAGGAGCTTCTTCCAGGTCTCCTACGAGGGTGCAAGGGCCCAAGCACTTGGGCCATCTTCCACTGCTTTCCCAGGCCATAGCAGAGAGCTTGATCGAAAGTAGAGCAACCGGGACATGAACCAGAGCACATATGGGATGCTGGCACTTCAGGCAGAGGCTTAGCCTACTACGCCATAGTGCCAGCTCCTATTTTGCAAAGTGGAAGTCAAGGCTTAGAGAGGGCAAGTGGTTTGCCTGCACCTTATGGTGAATGCCAGGGCTGGGATGAGAATCTGAGAATGTCTGACTCCCAGAGTCCATTCTCTTTTGCTTTTACCTTAAAAAAAGAAAAAAAAAAAAAAGGCAGGCCAAAAGAAAGCATGCAGATAGAGCTCCTGTCCTCTGGTTCACTCTCCAAATGCCAGGAGCCAAGAACTCCACCCTTGTCTTCCATAAGCACCCAAAAACTTGAGCCTTCACCTGCTGGCCCCTAGGGTATGCATTAGCAGGAAGCTAGATAGGAAGCACAAGCTGAGACTAGAACCCAGGCACTCTGCTATGGAATGTCAGTGTCTTAACCACTCAGCCCAAGACCTTCCTCCTAAGCCCACTCTTTTATTTATTGCAGACAGAATCCATGATGAAGTACCGAGGCACCATCGCAAAACCAAGATCAAGCAATTCAAAAAGACAGGAAAACGGCTGTAAACAGGACAGGTTCTCCATTGTCCCAAGAAAGAAACTGGATGTTGCATGTCTGCAGGGAAAGGGCAGATGAAGGGAGAGCTTGGGAGTGACAACAACATACCATGCTCTCCGCAGCATACCTCACCTCACCCTCATCAGTCTTGCATGAGCCCCTGAACCACAGGCAGGGAGTAAAGCAGGCTGTGGCAGGAGGGGCCTTCAAACCACCTCCCTGGTGGGAAGTAAACATTCCGCCCACCCAGAGGCAGTTGCAAGGATGGAGGACCATGGAGCATGGCCAGGAACGTGCCAGTTCAACGGTCACATCCCATGGCCTCAGAGCAGGAACAGGGAAAGGTTGGGGACTGAAAAACAAAATGCATTGGCTCCAAATTACAAAAAGAACACTGCAAATTCATAATCAATAAGTGTTTAATTAAAAGTCTACAAAAGTAGCATTCTGTCAACCATATTTGAGAAGTTAATATTCATAAGAAGTTCATTACATCTGAAAACAATCTGTAGATTAGGCTCTCTTTCTTCACAAGAATTCCAAGTGTGAATGAGAAATCACAGCAAGTTGTAAATTAGATAAGTTGTTCCTAGCCAGATCATTTCAAAGGCAAGATTATTTTTTTAATCTCCCAAAATATTTACAGTAAAAAATTTCATATTTAATGCCACTTTTTTTCCCCTTTAATGATGCAGGATGGGGATCTCTAGGATCTCTCAGAGCTCCGGGATCTTTACACAGCCCTAGCCAGTGTCATCCCGAACATGCAGAGAAGGGCCATTGAGGCCATCGATGAGGGCAGGGGTTCAGCCTGGCAGTTAAGACGTCTGTCTCTTGTGGGAGTAGCTGGTTCAGTACCGAGCTCTGGTGCCTAGCTCCAGCTTCTTGCGGTGACTTCTTGCATTGACCACCTCCTTCTACATGGGAGACCTGAGTTGCAGTCCTGGCTCCTGGCTTTGGACCCCCAGCAATTGTGGGCATGTAATGCCTGAAACGTTGCATTAAATCTTAATTGCATACAGAGGCAACACTTGTTGTGACTGTGAGCACAGGATTTGAAATCAGACTGTTCTTGTTCAAGTCCCCACTCCATACTCAACTATGTGACCTGAGACAGGTGGCTCCACCTTTCTGGGTCTCATTCTTTTCATCTGATAAATGTGGAAACTATGAGAACATCATCTAAAAGGTTGGGGGGGGGGGGCTGTGCTGTGGTGCAGCGGGTTAAAGCCCCAGCCTGCAGCGCCACCATCCCAGGTGCTGGTTTGAGTCCCAGCTGCTCCACTTCCTATCCAGCTCCCTGCTAATGCTCCTGGGAAAGCAATGAAAGATGGCCCAAGAGCTTGGCCCCTGCACTCACATGGGAGATCCAGAAGAAGCTCCTCACTCTTGGCTTTGGATGGGCTCAGCTCTGGCCATTGTGGTCATTTAGGGAGTAAACCAGCGGACAGAAGACCTCTCTCTCTATCTCTACCTCTCTCTCTGTAACTCTTTCAAATAAATAAAATAAATATTTAAAAAATAAATAAATTAAAAAAAAGGTTGAGAGAAGGGGTAGGCATTGCAACACAGTGAGTTAAGCTGCCACTTGCGATACCCATATCTTGGCTGCTCTGCTTGCGATCCAAGTTCTTGCTAATGCTCCTGGGAGATAGCAGATGATGGCCCAAGTACTTGAGTTCTTGCCACCACATGAGAGACCCCAGTGGAATTCCTGGCTCCTGGCTTCAGCCTGGCCCATCCTCAGCTGTTGCAATCATTTGGGGAGTGAATCAGCAGATGGAAGATACCTTGCCTCTTTCTGTGTCTCTGTCACTCTGCCATGCAAATAAATCAATCTTTAAAAAAAATATTGTGGGGACTGGCGCTGTGGTGTAGTAGGTTAAGCCTTTGCCTGTAGCACCAGCATCCCAGATGGGCATCAGTTTGTGTCCCAGTTGCTTCTCCTCTTATCCAGCTCTTGCTGATGGTCTATGAAGGCAGCAAAAGATGGCCCATGTACTTGGGCCCCTGCGCCACCCTCGTGGAAGACCTGGAGGATGCTCGTGACTGTGAATGGCTGTTGCAGCCATTTGGGGAGTGAACCAGCAGATGGATCATCTCTCTCCCTCTCTCCCTCTCTCCCTGTCTATAACTCTGAAATAAATAAATAAATATTTTTAAAAATAATATTGAGAGGACTACCCAAGCTACTACATGGAAAGCTCTTGTAACTGTGCCTGACACACGCCTTCCTTTCAGAATGGAGTCCCTTACTCTGTGTGGACTCTAAACAATTTCCCTGCAGCCTGGTGGTGAATTGTCATGGTGATGGAGGTAATAAAGAAAAGGCAGATGATCTGCAGCTAATAGATACTTCATACCGAGGTCTGAAGTTTCTGAATGCAAATTCTGTGTTTTGTAGGATGATGCAGGATCAAGATAACTCTTGATAAACATCCATGTGGCTGGGAGTTGGTGGAGGAGGCAAGAGGGAAACCTAGAACCAAAGAACCATTTTTAGCATAAACTTATTTGTATTTAAAAACTGAAAATCAAACCCACCTTTATATATGTTGTACGTGTGAATACACAGAAAAAAAAAGTCTACACAGGTGCACATCAAATTACTTGCAGTGCTACTGCTGGTAGGAGGGCATATTTTTTATGGGGTTTGCTTTTCATGGCTCTAGCTCATCATGACTATAATGAAATGGCTGAGGCGACCAGCTTCATAAAGAGAACGGGTATTTTTAGCTCTTGGTTTTGAAGCTTCAAGTCAAAGATGGATGACACTCCCCCTGCCCGGTTTGGCCACTGAAGGGGTGGGCGGTGGCCAGCAGAAGTGGGGTGTGTGCTGAGAAAGGATCCCACGGTGAGCCAGGAAGCAGACAGACTGGCGAGGCCCACGCTCAGGCTTCATAACAACCCTCTTGTGAGAGCCACCTTCTGAGGGCACCTTGATGACCCATCTAAGCCCCACCTCCTAGGGTCCTCCACAATGGCATTAAGTTTCTACCCACACAGCACCATTAACATAAGACTTTCAAGACTAAACCCCTGAATTCAAACTACAGTACCACAGCAAGAGGACAGTAGGGGGCAGAGGACACTAACACCTGCAAAGATGCCCATAATCTAAAGGGAAGGAAATCTGGTGAGTCAGCTGGTCCCTGGACCTGCAGCCAAACTCACGCCGTGGCCACACCTCACTGGAGGTCTCCCACGCAGCCTGGGATGTAAGAGTGAGCAGCAAGGAACACAGGGATAACCAAACCCAGTCCGCACCTTACAAGCTAAACAGCATCAGCAGGCAAAGATGGCAGGAAGCCAGCCAACTGGCCAGAGGCCCATCTAGCCAGAAGGGCCAAATGAGCTCCTAAGTGTGTTCCCAAAGCAAGCACATTTCCACATCTCTCGCCTACCAAGCATTTAAGATGATCCAAGTCTGCACTCAGCCTACACCTGTGCCAGGCACTGCAGATGCATAGTATTTCTGGGCTGGAGAAAGCCTCCGTCTGTCATCAGAGAGGAGTCTCTTAGGTACACCCAGATAAGCCAGTGTCTCAGGGACTCCCTACATTTCTACTTTGAGCATTCATTCAATACCACTGGGTACTGAGCACTGGGTTCAACAATAAACAAGACCCAGGGCCTGGTGGCTGGTGCTGTGGCATAGTGGGTAAAGCCACTGCCCGCAGTGCTGGCATCCCATATGGATGCCAGTTTGAGTCCCAGCTGCTCCACTTCCGATCCAGCTCTCTGCTATGGCCTAGGAAACCAATAGAAGATGGCCCAAGTCCTTGGGCCCCTGCACCCATGTGGGAGACCTGGAAGAAGCTCCTGACTCCTGGCTTCGGATTGGTGCAGCTTCCAATTTGGAAGTGAACCAGCGGATGGAAGGCCTCTCTCTCTCTCTCTCTCTCTCTCTCTCTGCGTCTCCTCTTCTCTCTCTGTGTAACTCTGACTTTCAAATAAATAAATAAATCTTAAAAAAAAGAGCCAGTGTCTGCCCTCAAGGAGCTCACAGACTCCCAGGAGGGACACAGAAGCAGACACAAGCATGGCTTAGGGGTTTAGGGCTACAACACCAGGAAGGGCAGGGCAGTGAGGGAAATGTGTAGCAAGGCACGCAACTCAGCCTGGAGTGCAAGAGGTGTCAGGAGGTGATTGCACCTAAACAGTCTGGAAAGTCGAAAAGGTTGACTGAACAAGGGGCAGAGCCAGAGCTGAGGGATGAGCAGGGAGAAACATCTACATACCCAAGTACCCCGCTGCAAATGCCAAGAGGCCCGACCTCGCTGAGCCTAGGGGGCCATGGTCCCTCTGTCGTACCCAGCACTAGGCATTGCCCCATACTCTTTGGCACCTTAATTTTTGAGTTTTACCTGAACACATGAGCAGTCTCTAATAGAGGCCTGTGACTCCAATCCACCAAGAAACCAAGCTGAAATGCCAGGGTCTTGTCAGGAAGGCTTGCCTGGGGGATACGCCATGGCCAGCAACACTGCTACTGATACACACTGAGCAGTCTCCACACTCTGTCCACTAGACAACACCTAACTCTTGTACCTGACCTGGTGTTAATATGCAGCTTCCCTCTTTAACAGCTCCCCTCCCTTCCTGTTCACACTCCTATGGTTTGGGTCAGCCACACCTTGTAATAATGAGTGGATTCAGGTTCCCAAAGGCTGCTCTTTTTAAGGACGCATGGGAGTATGGGTTTAGGACTGGGCATTCCAGCAACAAAGAACAGAAGAGGTGGGCATTTGGCCTAGCAGTTAGGATGCCCACGTCCCACATCAAAGTGCCAGAGTAACCCATATTCACATCGTGGCCCTGCTCCCAAGTCCAGCTTCCTGCTAATGCAGCTCCTGAGAGGCCGAGGTAATAGCTCAGCTGCTTGGGTCCCTGCCACCACGTGGGAGGCCTAGATAGAGTTCCTGGCTCCTGGTTCCAGCCTGGCCTCACCCAGGCTTTTGCAGGCATTGGAGGAATGCCAACAAGTGGGAGTTGTGTGTGTGTGTGTGTGTGTATCTCAAACTTTTTTATAAAAAAGAACAGAATGAGTTAGGGAATCTACTTATTCCAATTGGCAAGCATCTATTGGATCCTTTCTGTATATACTAAGGAGAATGCAAGCTCACGTGGGAAATCTCTCATGACACTGACAGGCAGGGACAATAATACTACTATTACAAGAGGAAACAAGCAGAACAAGACAGAAACGAGTCACATATGACAGGCAGGAACTCCTGAGAAGCAGGAATCATTGTTTCAGAGTAAATTGCAGAGACCCTCCCCCAACCAGAATGAAAGAATAAAACTCAAACTCAACGCTTGGTGGATGAGAATCAACATGCACAAAAAATATCTTAAAGATAATATATTTCTAGAACCAACAATGAATACATAAGCAAACTCTCATTATTTTACAGTTACACATTGAAACCTGAGGCAGGGGCAGGCGTCGTGGCTCACTAGGCTAATCCTCCACCTGCAGCGCCAGCACCCCGGGTTCTAGTCCCAGTTGGGGCACCGGATTTTGTCCCGGTTGCTCCTCTTCCAGTCCAGCTCTCTGCTGTGGCCTGGGAGTGCAGTGGAGGATGGCCCAGGTGCTTGGACCCTGCACCCCATGGGAGACCAGGAGAAAGCACCTGGCTCCTGGTTTCAGATCGGCACAGCGCACCACCCGCAACACGCCGGCTGTAGTGGCCACTTGGCGGGGGTGAACCAATGGAAAAAAGGAAGACCTTTCTCTCTATCTCTCTCTCTCACTGTATAACTCTGCCTGTCCAAAAAAAAAAAAAAGAAATCTGAAGCAGATAAGAAGGTGTAAATACAGGAGAGATCAGGTTAGCAATGAAACAGACTGAACATACGTCAGAGATAACTGCTTTATATCTACATATATAGTAGCCAAGACAGGAGACTGCCTTGGTACAGACACGCACTGAAGACATTTCTACAGTAAACACAGGTCTGGGCCTGACTTCGGTACAAATTAGAAAAGTATAACTCACTCCCACAGCCACCTTGCTGGGACTGTACAAAAATCTATAAGCTTTTTACTCAAATTTAACCTGTTTGGGGCTGGCATTGTAATGCAGGGGGTTAAGTCACCACTCCAAAAGGAAGTGTCCATAGTAGAGTGCCAATTTGAGTCCCAGCTGCTCTGCTTCTAATCCAGCTTCCAGCTAATGTGCCTGGGAAAGCAATGGATGATGGTCCAAGTGCTTGGACCCTTGCCACTCACTTGGGAGACCTGGATGGGAATTCCAGGCTCCTGGCTTCACCCTGGCCCAGCCCTGGCTTTTGGGGCCAATTGGGGAGTGAACCAGCAGATGAAATATCTGTCTCTTTCTCTCTACTCTCTCTCAGAAACTCTGCCTTTCAAATAAATAAATTCTTTTTTAAAAATTAAACATAAATAAAATAAAATTTGACCTGTGTCCCAGTTGGGACACAATAAACTGACCAGAGAATGTATATATCGTAGTCTTTTTTTTTTTTTTTTTTTTGACAGGCAGAGTGGACAGTGAGAGAGAGACGGAGAGAAAGGTCTTCCTTTGCCATTGGTTCACCCTTCAATGGCCGCTGCGGCCAGTGCACTGCGGCCTGCGCACCGCGCTGATCTGAAGCCAGGAGCCAGGTGCTTCTCCTGGTCTCCCATGGGGTGCAGGGCCCAAGCACCTGGGCCATCCTCCACTGCACTCCTAGGCCACAGCAGAGAGCTGGCCTGGAAGAAGGGCAACCGGGACAGAATCCGGTTCCCCGACTGGGACTAGAACCCGGTGTGCCGGCGTCGCAAGGCGGAGGATTAGCCTGTTGAGCCGCGGCGCCGGCCTGTATCGTAGTCTTTAAGGGAGATAACATTTTCATTCCAGATGAATAAAATAGCAAACTGGATTCCTTACCCATTGCTATAGTTTGAATAAAATTTATCCCCCAGACTCATACAGGTGTTTAATCCCCAAGTTTTATATTAATGATATTAAGAGGATAGAAACTTAACCCAATTGCAGTGTTTAGAGGTGCAGGGAGGGGAAGTGATAAGATTAGGTCAGTAAGCTGGGTAGCTGTGATTGAATCCTGGTGCCTTTGTGCGAAGACACCACACATACACAGATGTGATGCAGCCAAAGCCTGTGTCATTTGTTCAGACTCTGAACCTCCAGAACCATGAGCCAAAATGAGTCTCTTCTTTACACAGTAGCCTGCCTCGGGTATTTTGTTATAGTGCTGGGAAGCTGACTCATACAAAACCCCTTGTAAAGTTGGACAAGATGAATCCGCCCTGAAGAAACTGGTCTACTCTGAGAGTGCTGAGCCCAGGGTGTTAAGAACACAGGCCAACGTAAACGGCAAACGCACTCTACCCGCAACCATGAATCCTGCAGTGAAAAGAGGAATAACAATTCAATAATTCACATTAATGGGATGCAGCAGCAGATGGTTCAAGTGGTTGGGTTCCTGCCACCCACATGGGAGATTTAAATGGAATTCCTGGGCCTCAGCTTTGGCCTGGCCCAGTTCCAGTCATTGTGGGCATTTGGGGGAGTGAACCAGTGGATGGGAGTTCTCTCTGTGCATCTCTCTCATCCTGTCTCTCTGCCTCTCAAATAAACTATTTAAATTATTTCACTAATTCATAGATGGAGAAGCCAAGGTATACTCAGAAAAAAGCCTGCTTGGTGCAGGCACTGTGGTGAAGCAAGTTAGGCCACCATTGGAGATGCCTGTACCCCGTACTGGAGTGCCTGGGTTTGAGTCCTGCCTCCACTTCTTGTCTAGCTTCCAAATAATGTGCGCCCAGGGAACAGATGATGGCTCAAGTACTTTGAGCCCATGTGGGACACCAGATGGAGTTTCTGGCCCCTGGCTTCAGCCTGGCCCAGTCACAGCTACTGAGGGCATCTGGGGAGTGAACCAGCAGATGGACGATCAATTGATCTCTCTCTCTTTCTATCCCCTCCATCTTTCTCCTTCTGTCTCTGTCACTTTGCCTTTCAAATAAAAATAAATATACTTTAATGTATTATATTTTTTAAAAACTATTAATTAATTCTCTAAATTTAATTAAGGATAGAAATAAATGCTAACAGGTAATTACAGCTATGAAATGTGATCAAATAACAATTTGATGACAGTGTACTGGGGGAAAACATTTCTGAATATGCCAAGAAACAGAATGGGCAGGTATTATCAGAGTAGCAATTTTTTCATTTTGCATAGGAAGAATTATGACCATGTTTCATTTATGAAGTTGATTGGGAAATGCAAGATAACTCTAAACTGCTAGTTTAGAGTTGAGATGGAGTAACAAGGACTATATTTACCTTCTGCTTAAACCAATGAACAAAACAAACACAATGTGTAAAACAGTGGTTTTCAGGACACTTAAACATTATGCAGCTAAGGCCAGTGGTCGCTAAGGGAAAGAAATCAAATACACACGAGTCCTACACTGCTCCGCCTCACTGACGGCTTTTTAATTTGAGAGGCAGAAAGAAACAAAGAGAGCCTCCATCAGCTGGTTCGCTCCCTAAATCCTCCCATGGCCAGGGCTGGGCTGGGGCCAAGCAGGAGCCTTGGTGGCAGGAGCCTAGTTCCTACAGCCATTACGGGGGGGGGGGGGGGGGGGGGGCCTGCGGGGGCAGGGAGGTGGAGTCAGGAGCGAGAGCTGAGAACCGACCCCAGGCGCTCTGATGCGGGATGCAAGTATTCTAACCAAGCAGCTAAATGCCCACTTCCTTAGTGCTCTAAGGAGTTTGCAGGCTATGGCACGGAAAGAAGGAAGGGGAGCCCCTGTGAAAGTCCCTGGTCTCCCCAAGTTTAGGACACAGATGTGGGAATAAAGGAAGGTGAAGGTAGCAGTGTTCACAGAACAAAGTGCCTCAGATGAGAAAGCCGCACCGAGAGCACCCCGGAGATCCACAGAGGTCCTCGCCCAGCCTTGAGTTGAGGACGGGTCAGCCTGTGGGTGTGAGACAACTTAAGGCTGGGCAAAGAATCTGCTTCAAAAGCAGACTCTCTGGAGGTCACAGCGTGACAGGACTACTTCCTGTCCTCACCAGCCAGAGCGGAATCCTCATAAAGCACAGTGTATCGTGCGGGATGCAGAAGGGCTCTGTGTCAGTGACGGGGGAAATCACCCCTCACTAAATGCTGCCCCACCGGGTCCCCCAAGCAGTAAAAGACAGACCTGAACACGTATAACCACTACCAGGTAACTAAGCACAGCCCAGCAAGGGGGTCCAAAAAGTACTCTGAAAACGTGTGCTATGAAGAAAATGATGAATGGATTTCAAAGATATTTTGCACCAAAATAAACATATCTTTTATTCTACTTTCCCAGGAACTGTTTGAAAGGAAATACAAAAGTATCCAAGGCCCCACAAGGTAACATTCACAATGTCTGGCATCCAATCAAAAATATCAAGCTCACTCACTCTCTGCCTTTCATCTAAATAAATCTCTAATTTAAAAAAAAAAAAAAAAAAAAGGAGGAGTGCAGCTTTGTGGCACAGAGGGTTAAGCTACCATTTGCAACACAGGTATCCCTTATTGGAGCACCAGTTCCAGTCCCAGCTACTCCACTTCCAATACAGCCAGTTCCCTGCTAATGCACCTGGGAAAGAAGTAGAAGACGGTCCAAATGCTTGGGCCCTTGCACCCACATGGGAGACCCACATGAGACCCCTGGGTCTCTTGGTTTCCATCTAGCCCAGTCCCAGCCAATATGGCCATTTTGGGAAGTGAACCAGTAGATGGAAAAATCTCTCTCTCTCTTTCTCTAATTCTACCTTTTAAATAAATAAATAAATCTTTTTAAGAGACAGAGAGAGAAACAATCTCCTTTTTGGAAACAATGCAAGCCAGAAAACGATGAAACAAAATGTTTAAAATAATGAACAAACTGTCAACCTAGACTTCTATGCCCAAGAAAAATTTATTTCCAAAAGGGAACACGAAATAATGACTTTTTGTAGACACGCAAAAATTAGATGAATTAATCACCCGAGGAGATGTCTAGCTCAGGAATATAAATTAATTCATCACCAGCAAACCTGCACTATAGGAAATGTTAAAGGCAGTCCTTCAGGCAGCAGAAACATTACAACAGATGGAGATCTGGATCCACACAGCACAGCAAAAAGCAGCAGAATAACTAAGCAGGTAAATATATTATTTTTCTATGGCTGCATAACAAATTGTCACAAATTCAGTAGCTTAAAACAACATCCATTTATTATTTCATAGCTTCCCTAGGTCTGGAGTGTGAAGCCAGGTCGGCTGGGTCTTGTTCACGGTCTCATCTGTTTCTTTCTGTTGGCTGAGACTACTGAGCTGAGAGAAGAACCCTGGGGTCCTGGCCAAGCGGCACCCTCCACAGAGTTTACAGCATGGTCGTTTGCTTCTTCAAGATCAGCAGAAAAACTCTGGATTTCTCTCTCTGACCTCTAGATCACCTTTGAAAGGGTTCACCTATTAGGTCAGGCCTACCAGGATAATGTCCCCTGTGGTTACTCCAGGTCAGCTGACCAGTAACATCGTCACAAAGTAAAATCCCATCATATTCCCAAGTCCCACTCACAGGGATCTCCAAGGCACACACACCTGGGGGCAGGACCCATCACAGGGATTGTAAGATGTTTTACTCATTTAAATACAGTCACGTGTTGCTTAAAAGTGGGGACATGTTCTGAGAAATGCATTGTCTGTCACTGTGCAAACATCAGAATGGGATTACACAAACTGAAACTGCTACAAAGTCTCTAGGCAATATTGTCTTATGAGACAACTGTCATTTTTGTGTTCCAAATTTGACTGAAAGGTGACTGTATCTTTATGAGCTAGCTGACTGTTTAAAACAAAAATAACAACATGTTCCAATGTTGGTAACATATGCACACATCAAATATATGACAACAACATCACAAAGAATGGAAAGGAACAGCTAGGAATATGCTGTTCAAAGTGGTTGATAATACCCAAGGGGTGTGCTGTTACTTCAAAGTAAACAGTGACAAGTTAAAGATGTATACTAGAAACCCTAAAGCAAACACGAAAAGAATAAAGAGTTAGAAGTAATAAGCCAATGAAGGAAACAGGATTGAAACATGAAATTACTGACTGACTCAAAAGAAGAAGGGGAGGGACAAAAAATAGATAGGACAGATTAAAAATAAGAAAGTGTATTTAAACGACACAGTGTCAACAATCACGTTAACTGAAGATGGTTTTAAAGTGCATCCTGCAAAGTGATGGCAAGTGGAGCATTCCTGCTTCCACTCTTCGGCCTCCAGGGACCACATATTCTCTCTGGCAGTGCAGGGCACCACGTGATGCTTATCCCCTTGGGATGTACTCTGCCTTCAGGAGAAGGGCACCCCACCCTCATGGGATATCATCTTCATGCTGGTATCCCAGCTGTGCCTCCAAAAAGCCATTCACTGATTCTATCTGGCTGGCAGCTTCTAAGAAAGTAAGTATGTGACAAGACCAGTGGACCCAACAGTCTCATATCCACTGGGGCATCTACTTTGCTGTTCTGTGGACTGTCCAGCCCACTGTGGTGGCTGGGGGATCTCATGTTGGCAGATCAAGCACTGAGCCCCTCAGAGAGTGATGCCAGCTGACACCCTAAAGGCAGGAAAGACAAACCCACGCCTAATACATGTCTAGTGCAGCTAATGTGAATTGTCCCACCTTCCAGGGTAGAAAGGGTCTAGGGCAATCAACTCGCAACCAAGTGGCTGATTGGTGTTCTCAAGAAATAAGGATACATCAGGAACTTCACCCTGGTCTCTAGTCCTGGAGACTGGGCACTCAGCAGCGGCACCCCCTGGATCAGTCTTGGTGTATGAGAGTCCGTGCTGTGTAGCCAGGCAGCCTCCATAACCATTCCATTCCTGTTCCCACTGTGCCAGTACTGAGGTAACCAAATAGGCCAGCTGACATCAACTGGCCAAGCTATGCTGCCTATGGATTGTTAAATGCTTCTTCCGCAGTAGTTGCTATGACTCAGACATGGGCCAGGACGACAGTTATTATTTGCTTCTATTTGTCCCTTAATCTTAGAGGGAGCCTTGATAACACCTGGGGTTCCCACAAATCCATTTCTGCTCTCCTGCCATACAGAGCATTGCTCGAACCGTCAGAATATTCTTCTTCCAATAAACAGTTCTCCAAGTAAATGAGGAAAGACTGGGGAATTATCATATACCCTGGCACGGTGGAACAGGTTCTTTCTGTGGCACAGACCGTGAGGACCTTACCTCTCCCCTACTCAAGTTAAATCTAAAAACTGGCTCATGTCTAGAAACTAAGAAAAAGATTGTTTTAAAACGTGGACTTACTTGAGAGGCAGAGAGACGGAGTGCTAGGTCTTAGCCGCTGATTCACTCCTCAAACACCTGCAATGGTTCTCAGCTGAGGCTGAATCAGGAAGCCGGGAATTCAATCCAGGTCTTCCACATGGGGGACAGGAACCCAATTACCGGGGTCACCACTGCTGCCCACCAGAGTCTGCATCAGCAGGAAGCTGGAGTCAGGAGCCAGAAGCAACTATAGCACCCAGACACTCTGTCATGGGATGTAGGCATCTTAACCACTAAGCATCCACCCCTATGACTTTTTAAATTGTGACAGCTGCCTTCAGACCCCTGGTATTCATCCTTGATTTTGTTGTTTTTAAAGATAATACATGAATGTATTTACTTTAAAGGCAGAGAGAGAGAGAGAGAGAGAGAATCTTTCATCTGCTGATTCACTCCCCAAATGGTCCCAATAGCCGAGGTTTAGCTCCTATCACTCAAGGGATAGGAGCTCCAAGTACCTGATCCATCATCCACTGCTTCCTAGGCACAAGAGCAGTGAGCTAGATTGGAAGCGGAGTGAATGGCACTCAAACCAGTACTCCAATATGGGATGCTGGCATCCCAAGAGGCTGTTTAAGCTGCTGTACCACAGCACAGACCCCTCGATTTGTTCTGATTGCACAGATACACACTGAGCTACATCCTTGGCAGCCCTCTATCTTTCCCGTAGGGTACTGCGTACCTTTAACCAACGCTATAGCTCCCCAAGGGCCAGGCCCTCGTGGCTTCACTCTGACCTGGCGTCTCATTGTGATAACACTCCACCTTGTTTCTGACACTTAAGTGCCACCAGCTGGTCTCTCGTATTCGTGGAGCCTGTCTTCCCCCCTGCTATATGAGAGTCAGTACTGCCACAGCACCTCCTGTCACCAGCCCACTGGAGAGCAGGGTCACCACCGAGCTTCTCAGTGATGCACGAGGACTCCTGTCTCCAGCATCTTCCTAACTACTTTCTCCAAACCTGTCCACCAAGTAGTCACTGGTGACCTTCCCAGCCTTAGAAAACACTTCCTCTTAGCGTGCCCACGTCTCTGAGTCCTTTGATCCCTTCTTTCACTGTCTGCTGCAGCGTTCCTGACATCTCCACTTCACTTTACACGAGCCACTGCGTTCCAAGCTGTTCCTAGCAGCATATAGGCACCATAACCCAGAGTCTCCAACAAGGTGTTCAAGCCTTAGACTGTGGAAGAGTGGTCCACATTGATAAACTACTGCTGTCCAACTTTATCATCCCTCTCGATTTAAAACTCTCATAACTCTGTCCCAGCCACGCTCCCCAAGCTCTTAGGAGTACATGTTCTTGAGGTCTCATAGTCCCTTACCTCCCTTAGCTGACCCAATACTTCTACAGACAGGTATGCCACGGTTCAACCCTATTTGTGGAAGAGGAGGGAGTACTAGTTTTTAACAAAGAGGAGTAGGCTATTTTTGTAGGCCAGAGGGTTCAGAGGGATGTAGCTTTTGTCCACCCAGATGTCCACCCACTGCAGGTCTCAGAATTCCACTCTGCTCTACTCAGAGCTCCAGCCCTGGAGTAACAAACTTGCCAAAACTGAGAGTTCTGTCTCCCCTGGGACACTGCTACTCTCATAGGTTGTGAGCTGGACCCTCTGATTTTTCAGCAGTCTGGCTGCAAGTTGACCATTAGCCTTTAATGGGTGATTAATCACCTCCTGCCTTCATCTGTTTGTTTCAGTGTATTAATTGCTCCTGTCTATAGACATCCGATTCCATCTTTGTTTTTTAAAATTACTACTTGCCCTGAAATGGGCATAATACCTACCATAGTATAAAATACAGGCTAGGTAAAGGGATGGATCACAGAACCCAAGGTTCCTGGATGGCCAGATGGACACAGAAGCTGATGGCATTCTACTGGACCCCGCTAAGATAACCCGAGAAACAGCTAAATTAATACTGAAAACGACTAGGATTTCCTAGCCAAGGACCTTCCTTTAAGTAGAGTACCACACAATCTACAGGAATAGAGCAACTGTTTAGGGGCCCTCTGTGTTATCAGTAAGTGATAATAAATCAGTAAAATGACACAGCCAGGAGACACTGCTCAAAATTCTAACAAATGCAGGCATTTGGCACTGGAGTTAAGACACCACTTGGGATGCCTGCATCCCACATTGTAGTGCCTAGGTTCAAGTCCTGGCTCCACTTCCCATTCCAGCTTCGTGCTAACGTGCGTCCTTGGAGGCAGCAGGTGATGGCTCAATACCTATGTCCCTGCTAACCACGTGGAAGACCTGGACTGAGTTCCCAACTCCTGGCTTCAACCTGGCCCATTCCCAGCTATTGCAGAAATACGGGGAACAAGGCATAAACCAATAGATATCTCTCTCCCCACCCCACCCCCTTTCTTTCAAATACATAGAAAATAAACATATTTTTAATTACAGTAAACTTCAGTCAGACTACCTGTTCATCAGAGCCAGAGGACAGAGAAGACCCTCTTGCTCAGGTCTGAGCCCCACCTTCCCCACCCGGCCCTGGGATATATTAGGTTACAGGAATCTATGGCACTCTCACCACCACTTCTTCCAGGACATTTTACCAGCTTGGATTTAGGGCACAATTACCAGGTAAAGCCCAAGCAAGGGAAGGGAAAGAATTTCCTAACATCGAAAACCTCTGGCATTGTTTCCAGGTTAATTCAGGGGAGGAGGCTTATCTCTGTATTTCCCCCGAGTCATCTGGCAAACTGCCAGGGAAGCTGGAATGCCTCCCACTGTTAGGAAACCTTGCACTTCTGCAGAGCAATACCCTTCTGTCCACTCAGCCTCCAGCACAGAGACAACCTTGCAGGTGTGGACGCCGGTGACCAATTAGGCAGTCATCGTATCGCTATCAATTACGACTTCAACATTCCAATTATATGACTCAGTGTCTTCTTTCTGGCTTCTGATTGTCACAGATTTTGTTGCTAAAAATGTGTGTTCCATCCAGAGTCCTGCAGTGTCCCGCGTCCAGTTTGCCCCCTTCACTGCCCCTTTTGGCCTGGGGCTTCATGAGGGTCATGGAGGACAAGAGGGTGTCACTGAGTTCACTGCATTCAGTTGTCAGAGTTGAGGCTTCTGTTGACCTAAGGCTTTGGTGAAAATTGGACGATATGTTATGACAACCGTCCAGAGAGCAAGGGGAATGGGTGTCTCCCTGAGTGATGGACTGAATACAGGACACTTCACATAATTTATCTCTGGGACCTGTATTCAAAAATATGTTGGGGGCCGGTGCTGTGGTGCAGCAGGTTAAACCCTGGTCTGCAGCGTCAGCATTCCATATGGGCACTGGTTCAAGTCCCGGCTGCTCCACTTCCGATCCAGCTCTCTGCTATGGCCTGGGAAGGCAGCAGAAGATGGCCCAAGTCCTTGGCTCCTGCACCTGCGTGGGAGACTCGGAGGAAGTTCCTGGCTCCTGGCTTTGGACCAGCGCAGCTCTGGCCATTGCAGCCACCTGCAGCACCAGGGTCCCATATAGGTGCTGGTTTGGGTCCTAGCCGCTGCCCTGCCCATCCAGATCCCAGCTAAAGCACCTGGGAAGGCAGTGGAAGACAGCCCATGTGCTTGGAACACTGCCACACACGTTGGAGACCCAGACGGAGTGCCAGCTTATGGCTTCAGCCTGACCCAGGTAAGGCTGTTGCAGTCATTTGGGGAAGAGACCACTGCATGGAAGCTCTCTCTCCCTCTTTCTCAATCTGTCTCTCCCTTTGTAACACTGCTTTTCAAATAAATAAATCTTTAAAAAATATTTCAACTCTGTCCTACCTCTGAATGCCTCTCCTCCCCACCCCTCCCGCACTGCCCTGGTTCAGCTTTCATCACCCCCCCCGGGTGCCAGCCTCAGTTTCCCTCCTGTGTGATCCATGCAAAATGACGGCACCAGCTTGCCGTCTGGAAGGTGGGCATCACAGGAGAGCGGAGGTGCAGCATCTTACCGTGTTCTATTATTCATTTTTGTTTCCAGGCCACTCCAATTCTCACCAAAGCTCTCTGAGAACTACTGGCAGGGGAGATGTAGGTGAATATTTCAAATTTCAATTTGAGAAGAACTTGCACAAAAGAGGTATCCAAATAGACAAAAAGGAAACAAAGCTTGGTGGTGTGGTGTTAGGGACCACATTGTGTCACCCCAAAAGTCACGCATGGGAAATCCTAACCCCCAGTTACTCAAGATGGGACTCCATCCGGAATATAACTGACACTTGAACAATGCAGGGGTTAGGGGCACAGACTCCTGCACAAATGAAAATCCCCATATAATTTTTTTCAATTTTTTTTTTATTTGACAGACAGAGTTAGACAGTGAGAGAGAGAGACAGAGAGAAAGGTCTTCCTTCTGTGGGTTCACCCCACAAATGGCCACTATGGCCAGAGCTATGCAGATCTGAAGCCAGGAGCCAGGTGCTTCCTCCCAGTCTCCCATGTGGGTGCAGGGGCCCAAGCACTTGGGCCATCCTCCACTGCCCTCCCGGGCCACGGCAGAGAGCTGGACTGGAAGAGGAGCAACCAGGACTAGAACCCGGCGCCCATATGGGATGCCAGCATCCCAGGCAGAGGATTAACCAAGTGAGTCACGGCTCCAGCCCCCGCATATAACTTTTGATTCCCCAAAAACTTAATTAGTAATAACTTGCTGTTGCCTGGAGCATTACTGATAACATAAACAGTCAATGGACACATATTTTGCGTGTTTTATATATGTATATAGTACACGGTGAAAAATTCAAGAGATCACCTTTACCTGCCTTATGCAGCTTACAGCAGAGACCAAATGCCCATGCAGAGATGGTTGGCATCATGAGGGGTTTTAAGCAGATCCTTGCAACCCTGCAGCTCACCACAACCACAGCAGAAGGTGGCTACAAAAGTAGCACAGTGGGGCCAGTGCTGTGGCGTGGCGGGTGAGGCCGCCGCCTGCAGTGCTGGCATCCCATATGGGCACCGGTTCAAGTCCCAGCTGCCCCACTTCTGATCCAGCTCTCTGCTATGGCCTGGGAAAGTAGTAGAAGATGGCCCAGATCCTTGGGCCCCTGCACCCACGTGGGAGACTTGGAGGAAGCTCCTGGCTCCTGGTTTCAGATCGATCCAGCTCCAGCCGTTGCAGCCATCTGGGGAGTGAACCAGTGGATGGAAGACCTCTCTGTCTCTCTGTCTCTGCCTCTCTGTAACTCTGACTTCCAAGTACACAAATAAAATCTTTTTTAAAAAAAGAAAAAAGCACAGTAGTGCCCTGGGTACTACAGTTAATTTTACATAGTTGAGAGTTAATTTTACAGTTATGAGTCAATACTGCATTTCTATATTTGTTTACATTTCTTTCCACTGCAAATAGTGCCATATATGCTCTGGGTGTATATAATAAGTTCAATGACTTTTAACTTTTTGTAATAGGTTTGTGCAAATTTTATGGTAGTAAATGATAAAACAACTATCTACATATATTTCATACATTCCTGACATAAGTAATTTTTCTTGATTTTCTCAATTACTACACTATGCAGTTTGTCTGCAAATTTCTTGAAATTGTCACAAATCTCCCCCCTGCAGAAAAAGTCCATATGATAACTGAATCCATCCTAGGCAAATCTTGTCGTTCAAGGGTTACACGCAAGAAGTTTAAAGAGAGAATCAGGTTGAAATGGGGTCACTGGGGTGGCCCCTAATCCAATGTGACTGGGTCTTTGCAGGAAGGGAAGACTGGGACCCAGATTCAGGGAAGAAGCAGGCCATCCACAGACAAAGACTTGGAAGAAACCAAACGCTGACACCTTGATCTCGGCCTTGCCAGCCCCCAGAACTGTGACAAAATCAGTTTCTAATGTTAACCACGTGGTCTGCACTGTTTTGTTACGGCAGCCTCGCCAACACATACACAGCGTTGTTTTCACCATCACACAAGCCAGATACTGGCCGGAGGGCCAACACTCCAGCAGAGTCGAGGAAACTGCTCTCTGCACCACGCTTTGTCCAGGCCACAGGCCCTGAGTTCACACAAACGTCCTCCTCCCAGCCTGGAACTTCCTGTGTGTTCTTACAGCCATGGCCTCCCTGTCTGTCCCTCAGAGCCTCCACCTCCCGGCCTGAAATGTTCAAGGCCTGCCGCTGGACTGAGACGTCAGCATCCCTCCTGAGCAGCTGCAGGTCTGAACTACCGGACTGCTTAGGAATCTGGGTAGCCTAATTGATGTCGTCGTGCAATCACGTGTTTTAAAAACCAAAGATAAGAATTCCTCTGAAAGGCCGACTCTCTCATGGCAGGTCTCACAGTGTATTGTGGGGTTTGAGTGTTGGGACAGAAGGGCACTGAACGAAGACAACAGGGCCAATGGTGACGCATGAGCACCAGGGCTCAGATGTTGGGAGGTGTTCAGCTGTTCCACAGACATACACAGACTGCCCACTGTGTGGCAGGTGCAGATCTGCTGGGGAGCAAAACCCACACAATGCCTGCCTTCCAGGAGCTTCTAGTGGGGAAAACAAAAATAAATCACAGCTACCCCTGGCCATGCTTTGCTGCCTGTGTGCCATCAGGGCCAGCCGCTTGAAGACAACACTTTCCAGGCTCCCGTGCCACTTGGATCTGCTTACGGGCAGCAGCCGCAGGAGGCTGGGAGGGAAAAGGAAGGGAGCAGCTCTGTTTCTTCCTGATTCTCATGGCAGCAGCAGAGGCAGAGACAGCAGCAATGGTAAGGGTGGCAGCGCAGTGAGTGACCGGATTGAGTTCCAGCCGGCCACTTCCGGCAGTCCACCGCCGGCAGCCCACTGGTCATGGGCCCCACTGGTCACCTGCAGAGGTGAGGCAGCCTCCTGAAATTGTCGATCTCTAAGTCATTTTTGCTTCCCTTCTTCTATTCCCACTTTGTGTTTCAAAGACCTCTGTTACTGATTGCCTAGGTTACATTCCCTCTGTCTAAAAAAACCCAGAGTGGTTTTTGCTTCCCTGACTAAATGAATGCGTAACTCCTCAGATGGCTCCAGAAACTGACTCAAAGACAGGCTCTGTGACTTGTTGCCGGGGCTGACCCTGCTCGCAGAGAGGACCCCGGTGACAGTGAAATTCAGGACACTGACGGAGCATGGATGCAGTGGCAAGTGCTACCTGTTATCACCGCTGGCTGCCAGGATGAAGCGCTCGTGGGAGTCAAGGCTTCCTTCTCACTGTGGATACCAAGTGACAGCCACAGTGGACTGCTTTGGTGGAATGCTAGTCATGAAGGCTGGAAGGCTGATTCTGAAGGCACCAATGAGCTCAGAGACGGAAAACTGCAGGGGCAGGAGTTTGGAACTGTCCATAAGACACCACTTGGGGTGCCCACATCCGTATCAGAACATCTGGGTCCAAGTCCTGGCTCTGCTTCCAATTCCAGCTCCCTGCTAATGCGCACCCTGGGAGGCAGCAGGGATGGCTCAAGTACTTGGGTCCTTGCCATCCACATAAGAGGCCTGGACTGAAATCCAGGTTCCTCTCTTTGGCTTGGCCCAGTAACAGCTGTTGCAGGCATTTGGGGAATGAACCAGCAGATGGAAGATCTTTCTCTCTGTTTCTTTCACACTCTTTCAAATAAAATAAAATCAATAAAATTTTCAAATAAAGAAAAGTACAAACTTGGGGCTCTGATATTTCAGCTAATGCCAGGGTCCAAAAACCAAAAACCTTCTGTAACTAAAGAATTTCATCTTTTAACAATCACAGAATTAGTCCAGGTTTTAAAAATGCAGAGCTAGAATCTGATCCCGTAGGCTGCAGAATTAAAATCAACAGACTCACCAGTTCTCTCTCATGACTGATGAGTCAGCCTGTCAATCAACAACCAAGTTACTGTTCTAGGTCCTGGGGATAGAAATGAACAGGACCAGCAGTTTCCATCCTCAGAGAAGTCCACCCAAAGATCAGGAGCGAAGGCACTGTGTGCAGAGAGGAAAGCAGGTGCAATGCCCTGAAACGGGCCAGCTTGCAGAGCACCAGGAAAAAGACCAGTGTGGCTGGACTTGAGGAATTTAGTGAATGGGGAAGAGAGTAGAAGGAGACATGGCCAGAAAGACAGGCAGGGATCAGGCCTGGCAAGACTGCTGTGGGCCATAGAAAAGAGTTATTTTATTCTGTTGTAATAAAAGCCACTGAATAGGCTAAGCCACTAGTGTAATGCAATCCTATCCGGATGCTAACACCCTGAATCAGCACAGACTCCTCAAATGAAAGGGGTACCTCATAAGACCATCCTTACGCCAGCCAGGCGAAAGTGTAGGGGTCCCCAGACCACCCCCATTTCTGACCTACTGGCTGCAAATGCAGTGAGTCTGTGACCACCTCAGGCTCAGTAGTTCACTAGACAAGCTCACAGAACTAGGAAAGGCCTTCATTTATTGTTTCAATCGTGTATAAAGGGTACAAATCAGGCCAGCCCAAAGAAGAAACACTCAGGGCCAGGTCTAGAGTTCTGCGCCCTCAACCTGTGTAGCCAGGGCACATCACTCTCCCAGCACCGAACTCAGAGTCCAGAGTTGCTGTTTTTTTGAGGATTTGTTTTTGGATGACAACAAATACATAGTGGGTGCCTTTATTTCTATTATGTAAACTGTTAAAGGGAAATTCAATAGTTCATTAAAAGTGGGAGGAAAGAAGCACAGATTTTCTCTTTTTAAAGGACAGGATTATGCTGCTTAGAAGCTCTTACTAGAAAATGTCACTTAAAGTGTGACACCAGTGAATGCCTGACACTTAGAGTGAGTGATGTATTGAAAACCACCTGTCTTACAGCTCCTGCATCTTTAGGAAAAATTAACATGGAAGTGAATGGGACAGCTGTGAGACTCAAACAGTGATAGAACCAGAAGGAGCCTGGAGGTATCATCCAGCACTTCAACAAAAAGCTACTGAGGACCACATGTGCCAGCTATTATGCTCAGTGTTGATGCCATGGATTGGAGAGCCACAGTCACCCATCTCTGCCCTCAATAACTGCCCACTGAAATAGGTGAACAATAGCTATGATGAGATTTAATATGTGCAACAAAACCTTGCTCTAAAATCATCTCAGAAAATAGCTGTGTTGATTTTCTTTATAAAAATACATCTAGCACTTATATCAGGTTTCATTATGAATCCTTGGTCATGTGACTAAAGTCAATGCTGAGCCCCAGTCCCTCCCTGGAACCCAGCAGGTCAGGCTGATATCCCACAGGCCATGGCCATAACCCTCTAGTCACATGGTTGGTGCTTCTGCCTACCCCCATCCTGAATCACGACCTCATTAGTAGAAACTATCAGCACCCATCATGCCTAACAAAAACACTCCTAGCACGTGGGAAATTCCAATGGTTTTAGAAGCTTTAGGCTGGGACCCCAGGACAATGACCATTTACTTGTGACCATAGTAGAACCATATATGCATTAAATTTTAGAGAAATCATTGAAGCTGCTTTACAGACTACAGGAGGCAAGAGTGGACAGAGTCCATGGTAGCTGAACTTCCAGGAGGGGTCACCTGCTGTCTTCTGCTGTCTGATCTCTCTTGACCATTTCTCTATCTGGTTCTCTAGCCTTTCATTGATTCTACAAGCTACATAATGTCCTTGCAAGAAGTATTTTCTGCTTAAGTTAACCAGAATTGGTTTCTGTTGTTTCCTACCCAAAACTCTAACTATTGTACACTTTTTCTTTTCCTTTCTACCATTAGGCTTTGTAGTTTATTTTCCATAAAAAAGAACATGGCTGATCCACAGTTCCTAAGTTATATATTCCAGTTCCGGACTCCCACACTGCTTTTCAGTTCCATTTCCAAACCCTGTGGAAGAAAAATTGGGTCATGAGTACTGACTTAGTTCAACCAAGTGTGACAAGACAGGTAGCATCATGTAATAAAACATGTTTGCTAGGGCCTCATGTGCCTGAGGTTATAAGCAGGACAGACAACTCAAATGTTGTTTCCCACAAGTAGGTGGAATTTAGACAGCTAAGGGGGAAAGGTAAGAATTTCGGGAAGGAAAACATGAGCTTATAATACACAGAGAATGCAATGGCTGTGGTTTTTTTTCAAACAACAGACACATGAGAGAAATGGGCTGGGGCTGGGGCTGGGGCAGGGGAGTGGGCTTGGCCAGGAAGGGTGAGGCCCTACTGTAGAGGCTCCAAACACACAGCAGAAAAGTTTCAATGTGTGAAGAAAATCTGAAGCCTCTGAACTTTTTCCTGACTGGGGAAAGATCTGGCACAATTGCTTGGTTTGGTTTTGGATTTTATTTGTGATGCAGAGAGAGAGACAGACAAGATAGACAGACAGACACAGAGCTCCCACCCACTAGTTCACTCCCCAAATGCCCACAACGGCCAGGACTGGGCCAAGCGGAAGCCAAGAGCCAGGAATTCTACCCAGGTCTCCCACATGAGTGACAGGAACCCAAGCACTTGAGCCATTAGCCCTCCAGGGTCCACATTAGCAGGAAGTTGGTGTCAGAAGCAGCACTCAGACTCGAACCCAGGCATTTTGATATTCCCAACTGCTAGGCTAAACACCTGCCCCCGATAAAGTATGATTTAAACAGTGGCAGCGAGTGGAATCAGAGAGGCCAGGCCTGAGTCTGGGTGCACACTGGAGGTGATGAAGAATGAGGGACAGGCACAAAGTTTTGGTCTTTTTTAAAAATATATATATATATATAGGATATGCGAGTTTTCTTTGTATGGAAAATGAAAAAAGAAATGACTCATAATTATGCTCACAAAAGTCAAAGCTGCTAATGAAAGAGCAGAGCATGCAAAGCATGCAATGCACGACTCTCCTATTAAGAATAGCCAGGGTGGGTGCTGTGGCGGAGCGAGTAGAGCTGCCACCTGCAGTGGCAACATCCCATGTGGATGCTGGTTCTAGTGCCAGCTGCTCCATTTCCAATCCAGCTCTCTGCTATGGCCTAGGAAAGCAGAAGATGGCCCAAGTCCTTGGGCCCCTGCACCCATGTGGGAGATCCAGAAGAAGCTCCAGGCTCCTGGCTTTGGATCAGTGCAGCTCCAGACATTGCGGTCAATTGGGGAGTGAACCAGCAGATGGAAGACCTCTCTCTCTCTCTGCCTCTCCTTCACTATCTTTGTAACTCTTTCAAATAAATAAATAAATATGAAAAAAAAAAAAAAATAGCCACACTGGGCTCTGCCCGTGCTTTGTTCCACCGGAGCTCATGCCATGGTCTCGGTCTCTTAGCTCAAAGAGCTTCCATTTGCAGGGTGGGGCCTGTGCTGAAGGGAATTCCCAAACCCAGTGAAGAGCTTTTTCTTCTTAAGGGGGTCATGCATTTTTGCTGGCTCAGCACAGTTCAGCCAATTCAGGGAATTTATTTTTCATTTGCATGCACACTCTGTGAAAGCCCTTTCTTTCCTTTCATCGAACTTTTGCTCAATCATCTTAGAAAAGTGTCCCTCCTTTTGATCCCCCTTGCCTTCCATTTGTAAGCCAAAGAGAAATGACCCTAATCATGAATGATGAGCTTAAAGTAGTGCCAGTAATCCATCCACATGACGGAAAAAGAAGACCATACATTTGGAAGTGAGATTTAACATCGTAAGGAACCAGCAGCACCAAAGTAGAAAGCCTTGGAAAGGACCCAATTCCCCTTCTGAGTCTCCCCACAGTACTCCAAGCACAGTTCCATCCTTTAATTAAATCTGCTTTTCCTCAGGCACCATCATTTAGTAAAAATGAAAATCTTTCTTAATAAATTTCAGAGATGGGAGCTTAAATGACTTACATAAATGCTAATATTGCAATAGGAATGTTTTCTTACTATATCTTTTTGCAAATATACCATATGGCATCAATATCATGAGTTTAAATGGTTTTAATAGGCTAGTCTGCGTACCTTGCCACATTTATAATGGCATTTTTATGAGAAAAGGCATTATATCTTCAAACAAACAGACTTTCAAGCTGATTTCTGGAAACTCTAGTTTTTTAAAGTTGAACACTGCTTAAGTCAATAAAAGAATTCTAATGAGAAATATGAAATTACATAATTTTTTCAGTATAGCAATGGAGAATTCCAACATGCAAGTTCAATGCAAATGACTTCCTTCCCTCACTATTTAATTGGTTTTGGTAAGCAGCCAGTTCTCTATTTGTTGTTTTTAAGCTGTCATTATGAATTCTGCCAGCTCAGAGTGAAAAAAGATAAGCTAGAGGTATGGGTTTTGCTGCATGCATTTTCTAAATATATTTATTAATGCTCCTTAAATTATCCTCAAAGCTGAGTGTCTCTCTCAATTTATAGCATCTTTGCACTTAGTTTAGCACCACAGTCTCACTTTTATTGTCCATATAGCCAGATGCAGCTGCATTTATTTACATTTTTTAAATGAATGAAACTCTTAACTTGTTGGCACACTGGACAGTCTAAAATTGTTCCCTTAAAGTCATCCACACTACATCCACTTGGCTGGCGGCTGAATTAGCCCTATTTTATAGCAGAGTTGATTTTTTTTTTTTATGGTTTTAAGCTTTTATTCAGTGGGAGAAATGCATAGGAGAGTGAGGGCCCTATCTGAAAAAGAAATCTGGGTTCATATGAGTACCAGGAGCCAGCCATGTGGAGGAGCACGCAGGCCAGGAAGCATGGGGCGTGTGGCCCGAAGGCCACACACCCTGGAGGCACAGGTCAGCACGGGGTGTGTGTGTGTGTGTGTGTGTGTGTGTGGTGTGGTGGTGGTAGTAGTGGTGGTGGTGGTGGTAGTGGTGGTGGTGGTGTGGGTGCCCACAAAGGCAAAAGGCCAAAGAAAAAAGGCTGGGCCCACCGTGTCACAGGCCTTTAATCCACTTCCAAAGGGGAGTGGTTAATTAACCTGATTGGCTGGTGGGCACACAGGTGTTGCCAGGTAGGGGCATGAGGTCACACAGAGGCGTGGTGAAGGCATGGCTTTCCAGATCACAAACCTGATCAATTTTATTCTGTATGCCTGCCTACAACATTCCCTCCTCAGAGTCTCTATTCCCTTAATCCTAAGGGATGTTGAAGGGCCTAGAATCATCATGTCTTCTATAGCTGTTTCCTGTTTATTAGGGGTATAGTGCAGGCCCTGCCTATCTTGGGTCTAGAAGTCTCTGTCTATCTTATCTCATAAATTCGCTTTGTGAGCTGGAGCAGTCTCGGTCCCTGCCAATGTCTGTGTCCCCTGTATGATCAGTGATTGCCAGAAGTCGAGTTCTGAAACATATAAGTTTGTTAATTAGCATAAGCAAAACTGGAGCAAGACCAACCTCGAATAGCATGACCCATAAGATGAAAAGAACATTCTTATGTAGATTACAAACCCATTTAGCCTGAGCATAGAGAATTACAGTAGAAGAACCCATTAGGAGTTTTATCATCAATAACAGTTCCCAGAGAGAATCAAAAGAGGCAGGTACGCATGTCTGCCTTCAGGTGCAGCAGTCTGGATGTAACAAAGGCAAAAGCTTTACTTATCCTTTTTGCTTTGAAGAGGTACTTAAGGTCTCTGATTGGCTTATGGGAATAATCAGGCGTGTCTTTTGAATTCACCTGTGAAGACTTAAGAGGTGGACGTTTAATCCTAATTGTACTGAGGTAGTTGTGCTCAGTAGCGCCTGGTAAGGTCCCTTCCATTTAAGCTGAAACTGATCTGAAGAGGATCTTCCTATGAATGGCTTGCTCAGGAATGTTGGAATTTTTGTCAAAAACTCCTTAATTCCTTGAAACACCTTCTGTAGCTCCCCTGTCCAACACAATGCGTCTGTGTCAGGGGCTTTTTAAGCAAACACAAGGCTTAGAATCCAAATCCTGGAATCCATATTCCATAGAACTCTGTCATCAGCAATTCCCAATATCGGAGCTTCTATTAGAAGCCCCTTAATTCTTTGGAACAACTTTTGTAGCTACCCTGTCCAGCACAGTGCCTGAATAAGGGCATTTTAAAGCTATATACAAAAGCTTGGAATCCAAATTCCACAGAATCTTTCCGTTCACAGAAATATCCTTAGATGGTGACCCTGCTATGGGATTTTTCTGCCCTCATGGGAAGACGGGCAGCAGACTCCACCACATACCACATACCTGATTAAAAGAGAGCGATAAATATTAAATTGTGCTTTGTTTTTTGAACCTGTTTTTTTGGCCTCCAAGTTGATATTCAAGAGAAACGTTAGGATGAAAATGAAGGGCTTAGGAAGTCTTCTTATTGGGAAGAAATGATTCTCATTGCATTTCAAGTTTCCCATTGAAATTTCATGCCAAGGCCATGAAACAAAACCACAGGAGCGAGGGGAATGAGGGTGTGGCTGTATTTCCGTTTCAGACTTCCTATGTTGTCTGCTTTTGAACTTCTGGCTATGGTGAAGACCAGAAATTCTGAAGCTCTGATACCTACTTCAAGGTCAATGTCCCAATTACCTGCGTTGTATGACATGAACAGTATCCATTCATCTGCTAGTATTTACTGAAAACCTACTATGTCCAGAGCCCTGTGCAGTGGAGGCTGCAGGGATATAGAAGTAAGATTCAGTGGTTGGTCCCAGGGAGTTTACAAACTAGAGAGAAGGTCATTAACTGTAAAACAAGCATGGGGAGAAGTACTCTAGTAGAGGGTCTATCAGTCAGGTTTTCATTACTGCAATGAAATACCTGAGGTAACTAACTTTAAAAAGAGAAAAGTTTTGGTTTTTTTTTTTTTTTAATTCACAGTTTTGCAAGTTCAAGTCCAAGGTCAGGTGGCCTCTGGGAGGATGGCAGATGGCAATGGCAGAGAGCCTATCCAGGAAGGAGGACGTGAGAAACCAGGAAGCAGAGAGGGAGGGAAGCTACCCTTAAAGCGAAAGTGGACAGGAAGGGAGGGTCTCAGAGGACGCACTATGTGAAATGCAGTGAAGAGCCAGCGTTGCTTCCCTGGGGAGTCCAAGAAGGGAGAACAGAGAGGCACAGGATTTGAACTGCCCTCCCCCAACCCCAAGTGGAAGCTCTTTGAGATAAGAGACCCAGAAGCATCTCCCCGTGGCCAATGAGTTACAGTGTAGAAAGTGACCAATTTCCTGAGACTTTTATGGAATAAATTAAGCAAATTCAGCAATTTGACAAAGTTGAAGTTGCAAACTACCCCCCCATTAGTATGTCTAATTTCTTTTTATTTATTTATTTATTTTTTTGATAGGCAGAGTGGACAGTGAGAGAGAGAGACAGAGAGAAAGGTCTTCCTTTTGCTGTTGGTTCATCCTCCAATGGCCACTGCTGCCGGTGCACTGTGGCTGGCGCACCAGGCTGATCCGAAGGCAGGAGCCAGGTGCTTCTCCTGGTCTCCCATGGGGTGCAGGGCCCAAGCACTTGGGCCATCCTCCACTGCACTCCTGGGCCACAGCAGAGAGCTGGCCTGGAAGAGGGGCAACTGGGACAGAATCCGGCGCCCGGACCGGGACTAGAACCCGGTGTGCCTGCGCCGCTAGACAGAGGATTAGCCTATTGAGCCACGGCACCAGCCTAGTATGTCTAATTTCTAACTATCCTACTTCATGCCTTTCGTTGAGTAGATAATGCCCATTGTGTTTATTATGAGTAGAATTGACAAGGAGCAGTTCCAACAACCCAACAGGTGTAACTGAGATTACTCAGGCATCTCCCTGTACCCTACAGCGGATGGCTGCTATATGTGTCCCTGTCACTGTTATAGACTACATGTGTATGCAGTACTTTATATAAGTTATTCAAAAAAATTCATGCAAAATGCATATTATGAAAACATTCTGCATGGATTTCAAAATTCTTCTGCACCAAAATAAACTCATTTTTAAATTCCATTTTCTACAAACTTCCTTGAGTAGCTTTGTATCAGTTGGGCTCCCCAATTCCACCCCTGCCTCTGGTTTCTGTGTCCTGACTGAGAATCACAGAATCCCCCTGGCAGCCATAGGTTTTTCCCAGCAGGCTTGGGCCTACATCTGGGCCTTGAACAGTCGCTGGCACTGATAAAGGTTGCCTACTGATAAAACCGTTGCCCAGGCCAGCGCCGCGGCTCCCTAGGCTAATCCTCCGCCTGCAGCGCCAGCACACTGGGTTCTAGTCCCGGTCAGGGCACCGGATTCTGTCCTGGTTGCCCCTCTTCCAGGCCAGCTCTCTGCTGTGGCCCAGGAGTGCAGTGGAGGATGGCCCAAGTCCTTGGGCCCTGCACCCGCATGGGAGACCAGGAGAAGCACCTGGCTCCTGGCTTCAGATCAGCGCGATGCGCCGGCCGCAGCGGCTATTGGAGGGTGAACCAACGGAAAAAAAGGAAGACCTTTCTCTCTGTTTCTCTCTCTCACTGTCCGTTGCCCAGAACACTAAAAGAAACCGGCCCAAGTCATCATCCATAATTCCTTAAACTAGCATAAAAACTCAATAATACCCTTGGACCAGCACTGTGGCGCAGGGAGTTGTCGCACTTGCAACACCATCAGCCCATATCAGAACACCGGTTAGAGTCCCGGTTGCTCCACTTCTGATCCAGCCCCTTACGAATGCACCTGGGAAGTCAGCAAATGATGGCTGAAGTTCTTGGACTCCTATCACCCATGTGAGAGACCAGGATGGAGTTCCAAGCTGCTGGCTTCAGCCTGGCCCAGCCCCAGCTATTGCAGGCATTTGGACAGTGAACTAGCAACTGAAAGATCTCTCTCTCTCTCTCTCTCTCTCTCTCTCTCTCTCCAATTAATTAACTAATTAACTAATCCTTAAAAAAATAAATCCATATTCCAACCCACTTGCTGCAGACAAACCCAGGTCGAACATGCTTTTCTCTAGCTGTCCCCAATGGAACAAGCCACAGCCCTCTGTAGATAAGTGTCTCTATCGAAGGCTTCGGATGGTCACACTGGCATTCAGTGCTTCTTTCTTGGAAACCCCACTTTGCAGCAACCCCAGTCGCAGGTTCAGAGGACAAAACAGCATCTGAAGAGCCCTTTCCCCTGAGTTGGCTCACATGCTTGTCACCACAATCCTGTAAGGATGACACTGTCTTGCTCTCCCAGACTCTTGAACTCCGCAGTTCCCTGCAGCAATCTCTCTCTCTCTCTCTCTCTCTCTCTCTCTCTCCCCTCCCCATCCCCCCAAGGTCTGAATCCCAGTCATCTTCCCAAGTCTTTCTCTTATTCTTTCTCTCCACCACACCTCATCCCTTTTCCTCAAACACATTATTCTTTCTTTGTAAGCTTACCCCTGGTCATTATCTTTCTCCCAGCAACCCTTGGCCTCCAAGAGCATGACCACTGTTGTCTGTACTGTGTTTGTTGGGTTTCTCACCTCCATCTCTGTCCTGTGACCCTTGAGCATTCAAAGAATCTACATTTGGACTTAAGATTAAAAGACAGTTATCTCCTACCAAAAATGCAAATAGGCTCCAAAGGACGAGTTTTCATGCAGAGACATGTCCTTGAAGAATCAAATCAAAGTTGGGGAGAGGCTGCTCACGGCTGGCTCCCAGCCCCATCTGGGGTTGCCAGTCACATTCTCCACCCCACCCCTGCCTGGGAACCCCACTAAACCCACTCTCCCCCAACCCTTCCCTGCACCCAGGCTGTTGACCTTGATAGTCTTGCAGCCACAGGCTCCCTTATTCTCCAGCTTCTGGTTGGGGGCGGGGGGCGGTTAACAGAATGCAGAGCCAAGATGACACTCCCTCCCTGCCTTGTTGCAGGTGACAGTGCTCACCGGCCGCCACAGAAGGCCACAGATCCTGCAGGGCAACTATGCAGTTGCCACTCTCCTCGGTTCGGGGGCGGGGGGGGGGGGGAACCGCTCCTTCCCCTGCCCTCCTCAAGCCACTGGCGCTAACCCTGGTTGGTAGCAGGTATCCCTCACCATCCCTGGAGGCTCCCTCAGCCCTGTCCACATGTCTGTGGTCTCCCTTCACTAAAGTCCCCTCAGTTACAGTCACGGATCACTCAACGAAGGGGACCCGGTATGAGAACTCCATCCTAATCATGTCATGGAGCAACTGACCACACCCCTAGCTACATGGTATACACCTTCGTGTATATGGTCAGTGACCAAAACACCATTATGTGGCATGTGACTGCTCTACCCTTGAGGCTGACCTGCCAGATGAGGTCCCCTTACAGGACACACAGCACCCAGAAGCCCCACATATATCCCGTTGTGCCATCAACAGCGGTAACCCCTTAGCATTCATTTGTTTGCCAAGTTAATGCAGTACAGTACAGTAACATAAGAAAATGAGACTTGAGATGGGCAAACTTTGGTGGAAAGGACAGTGCACTGGTTTCCCAGGGCTGCTGGAACTCAGTGTCACATCCTGAGTGGCTGACGACAACAGACACATGTTCTCACTGCTCTAGTGGCTAGCCGTCTGAAACCGGATGCCGGCGGGGCCAGGCCTTCTCCAAAACGTGTCAGGGAGACCCCTGCCTGGCCTCCTCAGGCTCCTGATACTTGCGGGCACTCTGGCTCTCAGATACAGCATTTCAGTCCCTACCTTTGTGGTCACGTGATGTCCTCCCTGGGGGCTTCTGACAGCACGTGACGTGCTCCCTAGCAGCCTTCTTCATCACGTGACGTTCTTGCTCTTCTGGCTGCATTCTCCACTATGCCCAAATTTCCCTTTTCTTACAAGGACATCAATCACATCGGACTTGGGCCCATTATAAGGGCCTCATCTTAACTGTATCTGAAAAAAAAAAAATTTTTTTTTTAATGGGAGGCATTTTTAAAGTCCATTACAGAGAGGTTTAAATGGGTAGACCCTTAGGTGGCTGTGTGTTTCTGGAGAGACTGACTGGTACCCCACAGCATGGCACCTGTGCCTGCCATGGCGGCCTGCAAAGGGTATGCAAGGAGAAGCAAGCAGCCTCCAGCACTTGTCCATGGAAGACTCAGCACTGCTTATGAACCACAACATCTGGCCCTTTAAAGAGGTCTAGCAGAGATGAGAGGTGAAATGAGCCAACCTTGCGGAGAAAGTGAGGCAGCTCAGTGGGAGACTCTGCGTGCAGTGGTAGAACTAACCGTGAAGGCTTCTGACGGGGACAATGACACCCGTGGATGCCAGTGTCGCCACTGGCTTTGTCCAAATTGACTTTGCCAGCTCCATTGCTGCTACTTCCTGTTTAATACAAAAATATATACATATATCTTTTCTGAGACCACAGATTTGCTGTTTGGGTGTATCAAGCTGGCAAACAGTATTTTTAACAGTCTTTTTTTTTTATAGAATTGAGGTTAAAAAAATCTGAGAACATCTATAAACAGATTAAAGATCTAAAATTCTTAAATGCCAAACTATAAACTTTAACTCTCCATTGTCAGGCCCCCAGAAATCAATGCATCGCTCAGTTAACCTCCTTCACACTCTGGGCAAAGCTTCTCCCAACTCCTCCATCTGACTGACATTGCAGACCCTCATTAGTCAACCATGCACACAGTTTTTATGCAGCTGCATGCCATTCGCTTGTTCAATCAACAAATGGTCATTCATCAGCTGTTTGCTTAACAGGCCGTATGGGTTGAACGGTACCCCCAGAAAAGCTGCGTTGAAGTGTTAACCCTCAGCACCTATGAATGCAAGCTTATTTGGAAATAGGAAATTGCATATGTAATCAAGTTAGGACGAAGTCACATTAAATTAGGATGAATCTAACCCAAAATGACTGGTGTTCTTATAGGAAAAGGAGACAACACACAGAGACACACACACACCAGGAGAGCACCATGTGATGACAAGGCAGCAACCAAGGAGACGCATCAGGGAAGCAAGGAAAGCCTAGGATTGCCACAGCCCCAGAGGTAAAGAGAAAGTTCTTGCACGGTGCCTTCAGAGAGAGCACAGTCCTGCCTTCAGAACCACAAGAGAACAGGCGTCTGCTATTTAAAGCCGCCTGACGGCTGGTCATCTGCACCGCCTCCCTGGGAGACCAATACAGCAGGCAACACGCCCCCCCCCACACGCCGAGTCTCCCCCTCCTCTAGGACTTTCAGCTCCATCCCCAATCTGGGACGCCACCAGAGCCCTTCCCTGCTCAGAATATGCCATAAATCAACCAAGTGCAGCCTTTCTCATAGCCTAACCCCGGCTTCTCTGTTCTCTGAAGCTCTTTCAACAATCCCAGCCCACATTGATCTCTCCTGAACAGATGAATATATGTTTATTATGTAAGTACTACCACTTAGTTCTTCATTACCCCTTGGGATATTGTCCTCATCACCATGTAATAGCTACTAAACTTCCTGACCCTCAATTGCCTTATCTAGAGAATGTGAATAAATGCTTGGTTCACATGGTGGTTGAGATTATTAAATTCGATATTTGGCTGAACCATATAAAACTGCACAACAATCAACGTAATACATACAAAAGCTTTGCTATCCCATTTAGGATACGGTAGGTACAATTTGGTGATGATGTTACTCCTGTTTCCACTCTTATTGGTCAAGTGTTTTACTTTTATCTCTCAAACTTAATCATCTGAAAGGTTTTGAAAACAAGGATATTTCCATCTTCTGCTATTGTGATTATGTTAGAGTCTATTCCATTCCTGTGTTTTCCACGTTAAATCTCAAACCCAGAAACCAACTGCTTCTCTCAGCTCCGTTGCCAGCACCCAGGTAGCACCTTAGCTGGCGTGTGTGCTCCCGACACCCTAACGTGTCACAGCATGCCATCCTTCCTCTTCAGACTGACCACCAGTCCCTCTCAGCAGACCCATGCCCAAGACCCTCTGCTCAGCCCTCCTTTCATGTCGGCCCTCATCCTGGCCCTGGACATGGTCTTTGCTCTGTCTCTCATGTGCTCAGAGCCTTGGCACCAGCCTCTGCCTCTGCAGGCAACGCCCTTCTCCAGCACCCATTCCCTCATGCTGTCCGTGAGACCTCGTCAACCTGTTCAAAGCTGCAGTGCCCCCACCCCCCAACCTGCCTCCACTCTCGTTCTGCAGCATGCCCTGTAAGTGCACACCTGCAATTAGAAATCTATAATGTACTGTCCAATTCCCGCCCCCAGCCCAGCCTCTACATTTCCTTGTTAGACAGCTCTTTTTTAAGATTTACTAATTTTACTTTGAAAGTCAGAGTTTCAGGGAGAGACAGAGAGAGAAAGTGAAAGAGATCTTCCATCCACGTCCAACTGGGTTCATTCCCCAGATGGCCCCAATAGCCAGGTCTGAAGTGACTATTCTTCATCCTCATTGGGGTGAGTAAATCCTTCCCTGGCTGGCTGAATGGTGCAGATGTTCTAGGCATGGACTTGGTGGCTCAGACGGAGGCCCCTCTCCACCTCCATCCTGGCTTCCTATCATGTTGACTTGAAGACATCAAGGAGAAAGATTCAGGATTGTGGGCGTGGAGAATGACAGCACAGCTCACTCTAGGTGTAATCACATCAGTTTCTGAGCCAGGCCCAGGCCAAATCCAGGAGCTTAATCCGGGTCTCCCACGTGGGTAGCAAGGGAGCAAACACTTGGACATTCTCTGCTGCTTTTCTCAGGCCATTAGCAGGGAGCTGGATCGCAAGTGGTGCAGCTGAGACATGGACCAGCACCCATATGGGATGCCGACATCACAGGCAGCAGTGGCTTTACCTGCTACACCATGATGCTGACCTCAGCTCTCTTTATTTTGCAGCCCAGGTCCCTAGAATACTGTTTGACATATTCTGAATGATAAACATTTATAGAATGAGTGCCTTTGCCCCCCTCTGCCCTGTCCCCAGGCAGACTTCATTTACTGTCCAGGATTCACTTGTGCCAAGTTGTCTCCCATCTGCCTGTTTACCCCAACATTCTCCTGAACCCTGGCTGCCCACTTACAACCTTTGGATGGCTCATAGCTACCTCAAACTCACCAGCTCCAACACCTTCTGCTTCAAAAAGTGCATGGAAAACAATTAAAGAATGTTGTTCCCTATTGTGCAAAAAAATATGAAATCCATTAAGAGTTTTTTTATAATATGCATTTTCTGTGGACTTTTAAAAAAATTTAATTCATCTAATTAGAGAGAGAGAATCTTCTGTCCACTGGTTCACTCCCCAAATGCCCACAACAGACAGAGCTAGACCAGACCCAGCCAATTGTGGGGAACTCCATCCAGGTCTTCCTTGGGTGTGGCACGGGCCTAAGACTTGAGCCATCATCTGCTGCCTCCCAGGCACATTAGCAGGACTCTGGATCAGAAGCGTGGAGTAGCCAGCACTGGAATCGACACCCCAGTGCGGGATGTGGGCGACCCAAGCAGTGGTTTAACTGGCTACGCCACAATGCCTGCCTGGCCATGAACTTTTTGAAGATTCCTTATGTTACCCATGCTGCAATTAAAATAATGCCTTGAAAATCCAAACTTGGTCATGCCACACCCCTGCAAAAACTTCTTCCACTGATTTCCATTACTCTTGGGATAAAGACTGAAATTCTCACCTTCTCTGCACCTGGTCCCACCCCACCCTCAGTGGTCTACACTCCCTTTACTGTCTGCAAGTCAGTGGAATGTGAGAAAAGGAATGAGATGGAAGAATGGAGAAGGAGGATCCATATAAGAATACCAGGGTTTATCAGGGCAGGGTATACACGGGATTCCAGATCAGGACAGATGGGTGATCTGGTCAGAAGCTGTAGCAAGATTTTCTCACCCAGGGCACAGTTCGGGGGAAAGAGCTGATGCATTTGCAAGTTCAACAGGGAGACGGGGTCTTAGAGCAGTCCTTTTTCCTCTGTTGTGGGAGCCGGCCCCTCAGCCATCCCGCTGCTCTTCCTGGCCTCGCTGGGAAGTATGATGGCACTCAAACTTTATGACTGGGAAGCAGGCAGCTAGATTAGCAGGTGGTCAGAGTCCTTCTGAGGTGGACGGAGAGGTCAAAATGGAGGGGAAAGACCCCAGGTCGTGTCACTGTGGTTTGTGGTCACACACTTACTCATTCCAGGTCAACTGGCCTTTCAGTTCTCAAAAATATGACCGAAAAGATTCTGTATGAACCAGGGCTTTGCTCAGCCAGTCCCACTCTCAGCTTGTAGCATTAGTCCTTCTAGAAAGCCTTTCCAGACACTCTGGGCTGGGTCTTGCTGTTTTAAACACCCATCTTTTTTAGCAGTGCACAGTGCACCTGTTCATAACGTTCAGTAGAGTGAATAATGGCTCAGTGGACACCTGCCTTCCCCTTGACACTCTCAGCTTCAGGAAGGCAGGGTTCACGTCTGTCCCATTCCCACTGAGCCCCTGGTGCCTAGCTCAGGACTGGCAGAGAGTAGGTATTTATTAAATAATGCTTATTAAATGAATGAAGAAACTGATGTAATTACACCTAGAGTGAGCTGTGCTGTCATTCTCCACGCCCACAATCCTGAATCTTTCTCCTTGATGTCTTCAAGTCAACATGATAGGAAGCCAGGATGGAGGTGGAGAGGGGCCTCCGTCTGAGCCACCAAGTCCATGCCTAGAACATCTGCACCATTCAGCCAGCCAGGGAAGGATTTACTCACCCCAATGAGGATGAAGAATAGTCACTTCAGAATAGAGGTACATGGAAACTACAAACCAAATGTACTACTCCAAGGCTATTTTTGCAAACAGAATCTTATAGCACATGCAGTAGCCCTCTCCAGTCTTCCTCCTGAGAATGACCTGGAGAACTGCAAGGGATGTGTCTGGGAAAAGTTCTGCCCAGGTTCCAGACTTAAGAGAAGCACCACTCTCTGCTGCCCTGGAAGACAGACTGCTTTCCACACCTCCCCGGCATGAGGAAGTCAGCAAACAGCAGTGCCAAGGTGGCTCCCTGATGTGGATCTTCAGGTCCACTTTGGCCAAAACAGTCTTGGTTTCTGTGCCTACATCAGCATGTAAATACTACATTTTTTTGACAGAGTTAGACAGTGAGGGAGAGAGAGACAGAGAGAAGGTCTTCCTTCCGTTGGTTCACCCCCAAAAATGGCTGCCATGGCCGGAGCTACGCGGATCCTAAGCCAGGAGCCAGGTGCCTCTTCCTGGTCTCCCTTGCGGATGCAGACGCCCAAACACTTGAGCCATCCTCCACTGCCCTCCTGGGCCACAGCAGAGAGCTGGACTGGAAGAGGAGCAACCAGGACTAGAACCCGGCGCCCATATGGGTTGCCGGCACCGCAGGCGGAGAATTAACCAAGTGAATCATGGCGCCAGCCCCTGTAAATACTACATTTTTAAAAAAGATTTCATTTATTTATTTAAAAGGCAGAGAGAGAAGAGGAGGAGGAGGAGAGAGGGAAGGAGGGAGGGAGAGAGATTGAGAGAGAGAGAGAGAAAGAGAATCTTTTACCCACTGGCTCACCCCCCAGATGCCCACAACAGTCAGGGCTGGGAGCCAGGAACTCGATCCTGGTCTCCCACACAGATATCAGAGACCCAAGTACTTGGGACATTATCTACTGCCTTCCCAGGCACATTAGTAGAAAGCTGGATTGGAAGAGAAGTAGTTGGCACTCAATAGGGGACGCTAGCATTGCAAACAGCAGCTTAACCCATTGTGCCAAATGCTGGCCCCAGCATGCAGACATTTAGAATCACATCTCTATGTGCCTGTGCCCTCTGGGAAGGCACGAAGGCAGAGCTCACCATCAGAAAGAAAGTACTTTCAGCAGGCTAAGCCTGCCCACAGGGATCAAAGGACTATGTGAGGCATTTCTTCCTTTTCTCCCTGGAGAAGGCACCGGCCAGTCACTTTTCCTCTCTGCCTCCCTACCTCTTCTGCCCTTTAGTTCCTGCTGTCCTCACCGGTGGCATGCAAGCCTCACCTTGAGGGCAGCACAAGTTCACTGCGCTTCTGTCAGTCTGGGGAGGCACGAGGTCCTTCCGAGAATCCGGAGTGGCGCACCTCCAGACAGCCCCTTCTTCTCGCTGATACTGGCCACTCTGAGAGCACTCCTGCCCACATCCAGGAGGAACTGATGTTCTTACCCATTGTTCCACGGCTTGCTCCTGAACACTCAGTCTGGTATGCACTTTACTGTATTCATCTTTTCCTGGAAATATGCTGAGCACCGACAGGTTGACCCAGACTGATGCATCAAAGTGGAAACGCTCAGTTTCTCTGGGCCCTGGATGACTCCATCTCAGCACAATGCAAACAAAATGAGAACAAAGCTGAGCAGTTGCTCTCAACTGCAACAAGCTGGCAACCCAGTTCAAGAGGCCATCTGCCCAGCCAGGCCCACCCTGCCTTCCCGTCTCAGATGCGAACAGGAGGCGCTGCCTGGGAAGGCTTTCCTGGCTGACCGCCCCCGCAGTTCCCATCTTGTCTCCCCACAAATGGCACCCAAACTGTGAACTAAGTGACGTCAGTGGCCTGCCTACCTTAGGCACATGGACGCCCTCAGGAAGACCGCCAAGAATCTCCAACTTCTCCCAATTTAATTCCTAGTCCCAGCCTTAGGTTCCCGCTGACTGTGAACAGGCATCTCTAAGATGAGGGGCATCGGTGATAAGCCCCACACATGGCATTAGCTAATATATCATTATTGCTTACTGGCTGCAGGCCATTCTGTTTTCAAATGATTTTGTCTTTACATTCTGATCCTAAGATACTATCATGTCGAAATCATCATTTTAGGGAATTTGGAAATACAAAAGAAGATAGCCCAGACTGCCTATAACTCTGTGACCGAGAGGCAACCGCCACGAGCTTTGTGCCTTTTCCTTTTTTATGTGTGAGTGTTTAGATGTAGATGTGTGTACCCATGTATGAGTATGGATGGATATGTACAACGGATCTTCAAAAAGTTGTGGGAAATGTGAATTGTGAAATAACCATGCATAGACTTTAAAATATTTTACACTAAAATAAACTCATCTTTTGATTCATTTTCATCTTTTGATTTATTCATTCATAATAAATGGAATTTTTGAAGCACCTTCATGTGCATGTGTAAGTATATAGAAAAACAAAGATTTTTTTTTTACAAATTCTATATATGTGTCCTACTTCTATTGCCTAACACTGCATTATTGTATTAAGGTCAATTTTTCATGACTGTAGAAGTCTTTTTTGGGAACTGCTTTGCATGAAATTCTCCATAACACTCTGTCACAGGCTTTTTGCTTTTTAAGATTTATTTTATTTATTTGAAAGGCAGAGTTAAAGAGAGTGTGAGGCAGAGACAGAAAGATAAATCACCCATCTGCTGGTTCACTCCTTAAATGGCCACAACAACCAGCACTGGGCCAGGCTGAAGCCAGGAGCCAAGAGCTTCTTTCAAGTCTCCCACATGGGTGCAGAGGCAAAAGGACTTGGGTCATCCTCCTCTGCTTTCCCAGGCACATTAGCAGGGAGCTAGATTGGAAATGGAGCAGCCGGGAGTTGAACCAGTGCCCGTATGGGATGCCAGCACTGCAGGCGGTTACTTTACCCAGTGAGCCACAGTGCCAGCTCCCATCACAGGCTTTTAGTAAAATCCTGTTATGCTATAAATACCAGTGGACTTACTATCAGCACATGCTGGTCCCTATTGTAGGGTTTGCTGCCTCTGTGATAATCACTAAAGTTCCTGAATTTATTCTGCAGCCATTTTACTGGAGCTTCCATGAAACAAAGAGTTTTTTGTAGGAAGAGATAGTACTTTCCCTCTTTGGGAATTAAAACATCATCTGAGTGGTTCACACGCTTCCTTGAGCAGATGGGCGATGAATACATGTGATTGTTTACAGTGTCAGTCAGGCACCAGACTGACAGCAGGCTCGAGCCGCTGCTGCACCTCCCCAGGCAGCGTAAGCGCCAAGTGAGCAGGGTCTGTGCACCATTCATCTCTGCGGGCCTCCAGGCGCACAAGCTCAGCAAGCTTTTTGTGGGGAGGTGGCTCTCTGGGACAGGTGTTAGCCACTGCCCGGGATTCCCGTACTCTGAACTGGAGTGCGAGAGATTGAGTCCTGGCTGCTCTGCTTCCAATCCAGCTTCCTGCTAATGCATCCAGGGAGGCAGCAGATGATGGTGTGGGTGCTTGGGTTCCTGTCACGGCATGGGAAACCCAGAAGGAGTTCTGGGTTCCTGGCTTCAGCCTGGCCCAACCCTGACTGCTGCTGGCAGGCATTTGAGGAGTGAATTAGCAGGTACAAGAACTCCCCCCTCGACATCCCCATCCCTCTGTCTTTCAAGTAGATGAAAAATAATAAATGAACATTAAAAAAGAAAGCTTTTCTGGGCACTGTCCCGCTGTAACAAAATGCCTTCAGCTGGATAATTTACAAACAACAGACTTTTTGTTCCTCCCAGATCTACAGGCTGGGACGATCCCAATAGATACGGTGTCTGTGAGGACTCTACTACACAGGTGGCACCTTGGTGCAGGACCCCACACAGCATAAAGGGAGGGACATGCTCCCTTCTTCTCTTGTAAGCACACAGATCCCACTCACGAGGGTGGGGGGTCTGCTTCCCAAAAGGCCCCACCTTCTAATACTGTGTCATGGGGGATTAAGTTCCAACAGATGAATTCAGGAGAGACACAAGCATTCAGACCATGACAAGCACTTAATCTGTCCTGTGCCAGAAGGGAGAGGCATTTGCACTGCTAATTTTGTGGGACAATCAGATTAATTGTTCAAACTTTAAAAAATAAACAGCAAATGTCGCTGTGGCTATCACGCTTCCATACTGGCTTCTGGCCTGAGCACCAGGTAATGTCAAACACAGGCCCAGGAGCCAGCATTGTGGTGTAACAGGTTAAGCCTCCATCTGTGGTGCCAGCATCCCAAATGCGTGCTGGTTCCAGTCCTAGCTGCTCCACTTCCAATCCAGCTCTCTGCTAATGTGCCTGGGAAAGCAGCCAAAGATGGCCCAAGTGCTTGGGCTTCTATACCCATGGAGGAGACCTGGCCATTTGGGGGGATGCGAGTTGAACCAGCAAATGGGAGATCTCTCTGTCTCTTCCCCCACCCTGCATAACTCTGGCTTTCAAATAAATAAGAATTTAAAAAAAAATAAAAACAAACACAAACACAGGCTCAGCTGAAGTGGAGGACAAAAGGAAAACCAGCAGAGCCCTCCAGGCAGCTGGTGATACCTTAGTGACAGCAGGTGGCTCATGGACCCTTTACACTAGCCTTTTACGTAACGCAGACTAGATCTGACACTCACAGAGCCCTGACAGGCCCAGTGGTTATGGCCTACAAAGCTACTGCCTTCACTTCTCTTCCATAAGTGGACACACTGCTGTCACCACATGTCTGTAGAGTGGGACACACCCCAGCACTGCGGCATGCTGGCACGGATGGGCCGGCGCTACCAGAGAGTCACACAGTGATGTCCCCTGACTATGAGCCTTGCTGGTGGTGGAAGCTCACGTGCCCTTCACTTGGGAGGAGAAGAGAACAGGGGAGTTGAGCCATGGATCAGTGATGTGCAGTGGGAAAGTCTGCCCAGGTTTTGGATGCCAAAGCGAAGAAATCAATGGATGCCTTCACTGTATCATCCCCTTACATTGTTAACTCCCGGAAGTGAGGCTGAACAGCCATGGCCCTCTCATGTAGGTAAGAAGAGTTGCGGGCACCAAACACAGGCAAAGCTGACAGGGGCTCATGCATTTCTCACTGCTGATCACGGCACTGGGATTCTCAGTTTCAAGTTTCAGAAACTCAACTCACATGGCCTCAAGCAAAATTTGAGATTTTTTTTTGTGTGTGTATGGAATTAAAGGGACAGAAGTGGAATTGGTGTCAGAGCTGGGATGAGGACATCAAACTCTTGCCTCTCTCCTTCGCCTGCCATTTTCATTCCTATGGGTTACGTTTAGGCAGACATTTCTCGTGTGATAGTAAGACAGCTCTGGCTATTCCCAACACCTTAAGTGAATGGAAAGGGAACTTCTCTCTCCCAGGGAATAGTTCCAAAGTTCAAGAACTGAGGAGTGCATCGTGGCACCGCAGATTAAGCTGCCGCTTGGGTTGCCCCTGTTCTGTAAGGAGTGCCTGGGATGAAGTCCCTCCTCCACTTCCAATCCAGCTTCCTGCTAATGCACACACCCTGAGAGGCAGCAGGTGATGGCTCAAAGTACTCAGATCCTACCACCCACTTGGGGAACCCAAATGGAGTTCCTGGCTCTGGGCTTCAGCCTGGTCCAGCCCCAGCTGTTGTGAGCATTTGGGGAGTGAACCAGTGAATAAAGATTCTCTCTTTCTCTGCCTTTCAAATATAAACAAACTTTGGTTTTGAAGTTCAACAATTGAATCTCACAGTTTGCGCTCCTGGCTGGACTCACTTCTCTCTTTCTGAATCAACTGTGGCCGAGGAGAAGTAAACTACAGTCTCAGAGTGGGGAAGAGGCTGTTTCCACCAAAAGAAAATCTGGCTGCTTATCATAAGAGGCAGATGCTGCTACTCAAAGAAAAAATATAAAAATGTGCACCTATAGTCCCCCTCTTTAGCGACTTTCTATTTATTATTATCTATTATCTTATTAATTCTAACATCCTTCCTCCCTTTGGCGTAATTTCAACACCTATATCTGACAGAATGCAACTACACCACATACATCCCAAACCCAAATCATTCCCTCTCCATGGACAACCCTGAGTCATGCCCCATTTCTACATCCAACTCCAAGACCAGGGTCTTGGGGTTCTCAAGATTCTTCTCAGCGAGGTCTAGACAGCAGTCCCCAGTTTAACACCCTGTAAACGCTCCCCCAACACACACACCATACCCGAGAGAACAGGACACCATAGCAGGATTTCCCGTTTGGAAATGAGAGGGGCAAGCAGCCTGCAATCACCAGTCCTTTCCCTGTGTCATGTCCTGCTGACAAGGACAAGGACGCACGGCCTCAGCAGCGAGTGAGGCCCCTGACCAGCCTGTGCAACCACCCTGGCTCTGCTCCTGGAGGGCCTGCCGTCTCCCAGCTCCACACCTGAGGCAGGGCCCTGTGGGGGGACCCGCCAGTGGCCCACTTGCGGGCGGTACAGGTGTGGGGACCTGGGCTCGCCTTAGGGATGAGCAATCACAGGCCTTGTTAGCCACGCTGGGATTTTTCAGGCAAAGCAGCTCCCAGGAAGCTCAGTGCTCAGCACCCTTTCAGTGAATTTGCATCTGATCATTTCATGGGATGTTAACAAAAGCCGGAGGCGCCGGCCTTCATCTTCTGGACTCTGGCCAGAGTACAGCTTCCCGGCAGCAGCCTCGGGGCCCTCCCCACGTTCTCAGCTTACCGGGAGTCCACTTTGTCCTCCACATCAGGAATTCAAACCCACTGCCTGAAATGGGGAGACTCGGCTAAGCTGCCTCTTGCCCTGCGGCACAGGGATAATTACTACCTTAATGAGTCACTGGTTTGTTCCCTCCCAGCACCTCTCTCTTCCATAGTCTATAGTTAGAAGACTTTGCAAATTTTTATCGACAGACAGCAGACACAGAGGGACGTGCAGACGCCACACATCTTCCAGTCCAGTGACTCATCAGTGAGCACACCTGTGTCATCACTAGGCCAAAACACCGAGCAGTAGCAGGACCTCAGGGGCCCCTGTGCCCCCCACAATCGCCACTCCCATCCCTGTCCTCACAGGTCTCCCGTCACCTGACTTCTAACACCGTAGATTAGTCTGCCTGGTTTTGAAATTTACTTAAGTAGAAACCTACAGTATGTATTCCTGTATGTCAAGCTTATTTCACTCAAAACTGCATGATTCTTTTCATGTTGTTGCATGTAGCAATCATTTGTCGTTTACTGATGCATAGTGTGTTTTACAAAACCACCCCTTAATGTACTTGCCAATTCTGTTTTGGGTAGGTTTTGTCAGTTTGGGACGATCATAAACAGTGTTGCTAAAAACACTCTTTGTGGTTTCTGGTACACACGTTTTTCTAGCCATGGAAATACTTGCTAGTAGATATGCTTGTGTTCAACTTTTGTAGATAATGCATGCCTTTTCCCAAAGTATCTGTACCTATTTATTCCCCCACCAGCAGAGTATGGGGGTTCCAGCAGGTCCTTATTAGCATTAACACTGGGATAGTCAGCATGCTGGAGTGTGTAGCAGGATCTCTTGCTGTTTTTTATTTATTTATTTATTTTCATTGTATTTCCCTGATGACAAGTGAGATGGAGCAGTTTTTCCTAGTTATTGCCATTCGGTTATCCTCTTTGGTAAAATGCCTGCTGACCTCTCCTGTTCATTGTCTACTAGATCAACTATCACTTCTTATTATTTACACCAGTTCTTCATATATTCTAGATACAACCTCTTTGTTAGCTATATGTATACAGTATCTTCTACCACCTGGGGCTGTGTTTTCACTCTAAAATGATGCCCTTTTTGGGCCAGCTTTTTTTAAAATTACTTTTTATTTATTTATATTCATCAATTAGTTCTGTCTCCCCAAATGTCTGCCAACAGCCAAAGCTGGGCCAGGCTAAAGTCAGGAATCAGGAACTCTATCCGGGTCTCTCACATGAGTGGCAGAGACCCAAGTCCTTTAGCCAGCCCTGCTGTCTCCCAGGGAGCGCATTAACAAAGAGCTGGAATCCGAAGCGGAGCTGGGACGTAAACCCAGGCACTCGATACAGAACGCGGGATCCCATGCGATGCCTCAACCACCATGCCAGACGCCTGTGCCTTTGGGGCTGCCTTCTGATGCCTATAAGGATGACTGCCACCTTCAGTCCTGCAGGAGCCCCTGTTCCTCCCTGGTCTCACCTTTCGCTCTGTTGCCAGTCTCCTGGCCTTCACCGGAACAAAGGTCATCCTGTGACAGAGCGCTTACCTTTTACAGCCCTGAGAGCTGTAACATCACCTGGAAGAAAAGACTTCTTTTATCAAACATGCAGCCCACGGCTGCCAGGTGAGTGAACTGTGAGAGAAGCTGGTTCTTTCTCATAGAAACTCCCCGAGAATTTCAACAAGCAGCCTACACACTCCACGGCCTGCAACAAGCTAAGGAGTGCCTGAAAGACCCTGTCTCGCGTGCGCCAGTTCTGAGACAGCGTAGGGGACAATGTAATGAGCTGCTTTCCAGGAGCGTGGCAAAGACTGCCAACTTAGGCACAGAAAGGCCCTCACTGCTTCCACCTCACCTCGAGTCAGCCAACTCCTTTTAGGTCTACTACTTATGAGGGGACTTTGAAAAAGTATATGGAGAATTGAATTTAAAAATAAGTTCATCTTGATGCAAAACATTTTTAAATTTGTGCATAGTTTTTTCATAAGATGCATCTTCCATAAACTTTTTGAGGACCCCCACCCCCATATAATACCCCACTGGCAGGAATCTTTCACAGCTCCGACTACCTCACATGAAAAAGAAAAAAGGTGGGGGTGGGGAAGCAGACTTATCAGGCCGTATAACTAAATTGTCCAAGTATAAATCCATCACAGCTGGGGTGGGCATTGTGGAGCAGTGAGCTAAGCTGCAACTTAGGACACCGAAGCCCATATCAGACGCCAGCCAAGTCCCAGCTGCTTCACTTCCAGTCCAGCTTCCAGCTAACGCACCCTGGGAGGCGGCAAGGAACAGCTCAAGTGCTTACATTGCTGCCACCCCCGTGTGAGACCTGGACTGATTTCTGGGCTCCTGGCTTCATCCAGGCCTAGCCTTGGCTATTGCAGGTATTCGGCAAGTGAACCATCAGGTAGAAGTTCTCTCTCTCTCTCTCTCTCTCTCTCCCTTTCTGTGTATGTATGTGTGTGTGTTTCTCTATCCTTCAAATAAATGTTTAAAAAAAAAAATCTGTCGCAGCCGCATACAAAGGCTCCAGTAATCCCATTTGGACCAACCTGCCACCACCCTTCGGTTCTACCCTGCCCTGTGTCAGCTTCACTGACTCTGTCAGGCAGGCAGAACGGCCCCAAGTGGTTCCAGGCCAGCACGTTATCTTCTCAGACGCCCCAGGAGAGGGAGAACTTGCTTTCCCAATCTCAAACAGAAGTCCTAAAATCGGGCCTCACTGCAGACCACGTGACTACTTTGGGACAATGGAGACAGAGTCCCCTCCACGCCCAAGGAACCCAGTGTGTGTTTCTAGAGGAGGTGCCATGGAGGCTGGGCAGGTGAACACGGAAGAGGCTCCACAGTCCTTTACTAACCGGGAGTCAAGCATTTTAACAATTCCGTCGATGCCTACCCAGTACCCATTTCCCCTACACCTTCTTCCTGGCTGATCTCAATTTTGTTTGCATGGCAATATGCCCAGTTTCAATGGATGAGTCATAACCAATCTAAACCAAGCATAATAAACACACTCCACTTTTCCAGATTACTTAATGGATGGATTCATAATAAACTCCACTTAATAACATGGAGGGAAAACATGCTTGGAGGCAACTTTCCTCCCTGAAAGGAAGAGAGGTTCATGAAGACAGCCCACTCGCTCTCCTGGGCACCTTCAAATCCATTTCTAGTTCCTGCCCTGGACGCATTCTAAAAGGATGTGATGCCTGGAGCTGCTACAGCCATTTTGTGGGCAGTGAGGGAAAGGCCAAAAGAACAGCAGAGATGCCAATTAAGAACCCTGACGGCCCAAGTCTTTGGGCCCCTGCACCCATGTGGGAGACCCAGAGGAAGCTCCTGGTTCCCAGCTTCAGACCAGCCTAGCTCTGCCCATTGTGGCCATTTGGGGAGTGAACCAACGGATGAAAGACCTCTCTCTCTCTCTCTCTCTCTTTAACTCTGCCTTTCAAAAAATAAATCTTTAAAAAAAAAAAAAGAATCCTGGTGATACAAAAGCTCTAGAATTTCTGCTTGTTCAGAAACTAAATGAAAGCAGTTGGAGACCATTATGCTTAGTGAAATAAGCCAGTCCCAAAAAGACAAACATCATATGTTTTCCCTGATTTGTGGTAACTAATATACAGAAAAAAAATGGAATGTACATGAGTTAAATTACTTTTGAGATCTGATTATTGTCTACACCCTTGAGGAACAGTGGGTTTTTTACTTGGTATTTGCTGACTTCTTTATTTAGTGGAGGGTTAAGCTTGTGATTGTAAAGTAAACTGAAAGTATGTCACTGAAAAAATTAAAAGAAAAAAAAGGAAGGAGGAGGAAGGGTGGGCACCAGGGCGGAAGTCTTAAATCTGTTTATGTGAAATACATAAAATTTGTTCCCTTCATAGAAATAAAAATTAAGCAACTTCTGCTTGTTCAGAAAACAGCATACAGGAAGTCACTGGTGTCCACGTTTTCTGTTTCTCGCAACTGTCTACATCCTACGTCTGCCATAACCTCCCCCAAACACACAAGTGTGGCAGTGGCAGGCCAGGAAGAAGCAGGAACTAAGCCACCGATGCCTCACAGTCTACAAACCCAGGACTGCAAAGGGAACCTGAGCCGTGGTGCTCCTCCTGTCCCAGAATCACCAATGCTCCTCTCCCTTTACAGCAATAGTGACCTCAGGAAACTGACGGAGTGCGGCCCTTTCTGACCTGCAGAAGCAACAATTCCACACGGTTCAACCTAACCAGTAGGACACCCTTTACACCATTTCGTGAGGGTATCTCTGTTAACAAGTGTAGAAGCAGGATAGTCATTTCCTGTCACCCTGGCAACAAAGCTTCCTGCTCATCTCCTGGCTACACAGCCTTGGTCTCTGGGTACAGAGACCAGCGCTATTCAATAGAACCTGCTATAATCACGGAAATATGCCATTCTGCACTGTTCAACAGGCTGGTCACTAGCCACATGACACTAGAAAGCACTTAAAATGTGGCCTAGCCTGAGAAAATGAACTTTAATTGTCATTAACTTTAACTTCAAGAGCCACATATAGGTAGTGGCAACTGTATTTCTCAGGGTTCCCCCTGAGATGCAAAACCAATAGGAGATATATAAGGAGTCTTCAAAAATGTCATGAAAAATGCATATCATGAAGAACTACGCATTTCATAATCTAAACCTATGATTTCAAAATGTTTTTGCACCAGGGGCCAGTATTGTGGTACAGCAGGTTAAGCTGCTGCTTGCAATGCCAATATCCCACACTGGAGGGCCAATTCAAGTCCTGGCTGCTCCACTTCTGATACAGCTTCCTGCAAATGTGCCTGGGAAGGCAGCAGATGATGACCCAGATGGAGTTCCAGGCTCTGCTCTGGCTGTTGTGACCATTTGGGAAGTGAACCAGCAGATGAAAGATTCTCTCTCTCTCTCTCTCTCTCTCTCTCTCTTCTGGCTCACTTATCATCAAAAATAGACTTTGGGGAACAGACTTGGGCACCAGCACCATCTCTTCAAATTGGGCATTTAAGGGTGATAAGTTACGGAGGTGACAGCTCAAAGTTTGCCCAGAAGTTTCTCAACCTTAATTGGGGTAAAATGAGATACCCAATATATCCAAGATATCCCAAGATATCCAAACACATCAGAGCCCTGACTGTTGTAGCAGAGGTCTGAGATGGAGTTAAGAGAAGGTCATATTTGTCCATCTATTAATCTAATTCATTCACTGTCTCCTAAGGGCCAAGGCCTGTGATGAGCTCTGGAAATACAGAAATGAACAAAGTAAAGTCCCTGTATACGTGGAATCTGCTTTCTTGTGGCTCCTTCTAAGACTGCTCTTTGAAAATAATCCCTGGGATGATCTTGCAGACTCAACATGAATTCGGGAACAGGGGCATCATGGGAACTTCCTGTTGCAAACGAGTTTCCTTTGCAGGAGAGCTTGGTATTCTAAATCACTGGGCACGCACCTTACTGATGTGCATCCAGAATCAGCCCCAGTGCCAGGCTTCTGGGAAGCCCTGAGCTATGTATCCTGTCTAAGAAAGAGGATCACTATCTTTTTTTAAAAAAGATTTATTTATTTATTTGAAAGATATAGTTACAGAGAGGCAGAGGCAGAGGCAGTGGCAGAGAGAGTAAAAGGGTCTTCCATCTGCTGGTTCACTCCCCAGATGACTGCAACAGCCAGAGCTGTGCAGATCTGAAGCCAGGAGCCAGGAGCTTCTTCTGGGTCTCCCACACAGGTGCAGGGGCCCGAGGACTTGGGCCATCTTCTATTGCTTTTCCCAGGCTATAGCAGAGAGCTGGATCAGAAGTAGAGCAGCTGGAACTCAAACTGGCACCCATATGGGCTGCCAGCACTTCAGGCTGTGGCTTTACCTGCTATGCCACAGCACCAGCCTCGATGATGACTGTCTTAACACATCCCCAAAACCGCCATCATCAGAACTTCGGGGTGGGGTGGGGGGGCGCTGGTGCTGTGGCACAATGTGTTAAAGCCATAGCCTGCAGTAACAGCATCCCATATGGGCACTGCTTTGAGTCCCAGCTGCTCCACTTCCAATCCAGCTCAATGCTATGCCCTGGGAAAGCAGTGGAAGATGGCCTAAGTGACTGGGCCCCTGTGACCACGTGGGAGACCCAGAAGAAGCTCCTGGCTCCTGGTTTCAGATCAGCTCAGCTCTGGCTGTTGCGGCCATTTGGGGAGTAGACCAGCAGATGGAAGATTGATCTCTCTCTCTCTCTTTCTCTCTGGCTCTACTTCTATCTGTAACTCTTTCAAATAAATAAAATAAGTCTTAAAAAAAAAATAACTTCCAGAGATGTGGATCCCAGTGAGAGCAGTTCGGGATGCTGCCGTTCACGTCTGCCCTCTAGTTCATGCCTTTAAACTGCTCAAAACAGGACTAGCCAACTCTGACATATGTAAGACTGTAGACTCATCCTGGAGGGGTGGGGGAAGAGTCCTGTAAAACAGACACAATCAGTGTAGACCAAAGTACAGCTGTGGGGCAACCTGACCTGCCACCTGACCGCACTGGCTCCTTGGTCAGTTTGTGTGTAGTTTCATTCACTCACTCAAAAAATATTTACTTGATGCACATGTGTCCAGAAACGTGCTAAATGCAGAGGGCACAAAGACCTTATAAAAACATAAGGTACCTGACCTCAGAGAGCTTTTGAATTAGACTAATAAATAAATTATAGGTACAGGGGATAAGCACTAGGAGGGAGACACACAGAGCCTGGGATGCTCCGGGAGCAAACTGGAAAGGCCTGAGGCGGGTTTGTGGAGTGGTCTGGAAATGGTGTGATTGGCAGTGCTTCTGCACGCTCACCATGCATCCGACTCACCTGGGAATGGGCCCCCAGCCCGCTTCCATTCCAGGCCAATTAAACAGGAACTGCTGAAGGCCAGGCCTGGGCACAGGGGGAGCTTAAGCGCCCCAGGTGATTCTGAGCGCAGCCCAGTTGTGATTCATCATTCCTGCTGGAGATAAGTAACCGGTATTTCTCTGCTGACATTCATAGGTTAACAGGGCACCAACACAGAATTAAAGCAAAACAAACTCTGGCTCATATTCATGGCAATGAACTAGCACAACCCAAAAAAGTCTCTGCTTCACATCCCCAAACAGGCTCTCTGACACCAGCAAGATCAACACACACGGCAATTCAGCTACGATGACTTGGGGCAAGGGGAGGGGGCCTAGGAAATGTAAAACTTAAATGGCTCCAGGGAGCCGGCACTGTGGTCCAGCAGGTAAAGCTCCTGCCTGTGATGCCAGCATCACACATGAGCACTGGTTTGAGTCCCGGTTGCTCTACTTCTGATCCAACTCCCTGCTAATGGCCTGGGCAAGCAGCAGAAGGTGGCCCAAGTGCTTGGGCCCCTGTACCTGCATGGGAAACCCAGAGGAAGCTCCTGACTCTTGGCTTCAGCCTGGCCCAGCCCCACCATTGTGGCCATTTGGGGAGTGAACCAGCAGAGGGAAGATATATCTCTCTCTCTCTGATTTTTTTTTTCTTTTTCTTTTTCTTTTCTTTTTTTTTTTTTTTGGACAGGTAGAGTTATAGGCAGTGAGAGACAGAGAGAGAAAGAGAGAGAAAGGTCTTCCTTCTGTTGGTTCACTCCCCAAATGGCCATTATAGCTGGTGCTGCACCGATCCGAAGGCAGGAGCCAGGTGCTTCTTCCTGGTCTCCCATGCGGGTGCAGGGGCCCAAACACTTGGGCCATCCTCCACTGCCTTCCCGGGCCACAGCAGAGCTGGACTGGAAGAGGAGCAGCCGGGACTAGAATCTGGCACCCATATGGGATGCTGGTGCCACAGGCGGAGGATTAACCAAGTGAGCCACGGCACCAGCCCCCTCTCTGACTTTAAAATAAATAAATAAAAACATCTTTAAAAACAAACTAAAAAAAAGTTCCAGAAAAACATGAGCCCCTTTGTTTGGAGGCATGTCACAGAGTAAATGTATTTGATACTTATAAATCAGGACAGCAGGAAACCAGGGAAAGAAACAGAAGCCCTGACTTGTCCAAACATATCCCAGAGAGAACTCAGACCAGGCGAGAGTGTTTCTTGTGTGTCCCCCACCTGCCCCGTCTTCTGACCCGGTGAGAGTTACACTCAACACTTGCAAGAAGCGTGAGGAAGGAATGAAGAGAAAGGAGTGTCCTAAGAAGCGAAAAGAAGAATTTGCATGTAACTGAGCCTATTCGTCTTTCTATTTTATATCATATACTTCTACAAAAATAGAATTTGCCAGCCAGGATTAGCCCTGGGGATTAAATCACTTGAGATCACTGTTCCTGCAGGAAGGAGGGACCCGACAGAATATGGAGACAGCGAGCTGTGCGGGCTGTGTGCAGAGAGCCAGGCCCTCCAGCACCCCCACAGTGAACCAACCACTGTGCGTTGCTCCCATGGCTGACCCTGATCTTCCTGGACCTGCCACCAACTGAATCCAGTACATTCCATGAAGAAAATTCGTGCTGGGGTGTTAGTTGGGTAGCCCTTCTCCTTCATGAGTATCCGTGGTTATCAAGCACCTGTTTTCCTATCTTCAATCCCTGGATTGGGCTGCCTCAGTTCTTTGTCAGGGTAAATCTCATTTTCCCGGGGCTCATGGGCTGCGTCACAGGGTTTTGTTTTCTTTTTTTACAGGACAGGATTAAGGAGAGGACCATTCACTGCAAGGGAAGAAAGATGCTGCATCAGTGACATCAACTGAAAGATCTTCAACTCTGGACCAAAACATCATACAGACCCCAGCTGGCCCTCCTCATTTGCAACAAACACATGAGCAGTATTCTGCCAGCACCAGAGGCATGAGCAAGACGTAGGATAAGTTAGACACCACCAGGTAGTAGTGGTAGCTGACATCACAACCAACAGCAGTCACACTAATACTGAGAGCAGGGCTTTTTGCTTTCCTCGCATACACTACAACCCAGTGGAGCACTGATTTTAGCAAACAGGTATATCCGCTAAGCTGTGCAGGGTTTTGCTGAAGTGAATGCTGAACAGTGGAATGTTGTTCAATGACAAATTCCATTCATTATAGATGCAGTCTCCTGGGCTTCTCCCTGGCATCTCCGAATGTGGAATCGGGCACATTTGATCACTAAATCACAATCACGCCTGCCACTTCTTAAGTGCTTCCTAAATGCCAAGAGCTGTGCCAAGAGCATTGCAGACTTTACCCCAGTGCATCGTCAGAACAACCCAGTGTGGTGGGTATTGCTCTTGCCTCACTCTACAGAGGATGAGACTGAGGTTGCAAAGGCAACTTACGAAGACCATGCACATCCACACACATCGTCGTGATTCATGGCACGGAGCCATCTGACCCATGGCGCCAAACCTGGGTCTCGAGAGAGCCCGTTCTGAGCCACCGTTTCCCTGGGTAAGACGTGAAAAGGATTGAATTCCAAACCTCAGGCCAGCCGCTAGCTCTCCTCCACCTGTCGTCTCCCGGGCCCCGCACAGCTGTTTCGTATCTCTAAACCTGAGTTTCCTTTTAGCAGAATGAGGCTGGTTCTCCTGCCCCACGATTGTCACAGTGACCAAATGAGGGCTGGGACCAAGTCCGTTTTGCATTCCCCCACGTCTCGCACTCCATAACCGTGGAGCACAGGAATACTCCCAGGAGTGCTTAGAAAGCTACAGTGTGCCATACAGTGCAAATGGACCGGAGTCGTAAATGGCTGCAGCCCGTGGCCACCTTTGCTGCCCGCCGGCTCTGCCACTGTGTGACCTCCCAGGATAACTTGGGAGTTTATTGCTAAGGTGCATAAACCTCATGGGGTCTCCCAGCACTCAAAGGAACGCCCCCTGCAGTCTTCCAACTCCAGTAGGGAATCATGCTGAGTGCCCACTCCCCTGGGATGGCTCCAGGTCACCAAGGTTTACGAGGAAAACATCTGTTGCATATTCCCTGGCTGCCGCCCAGCTTACCCACCATCCCCTAGGCCTTGCGTGTACGGGCTTAACATCTTCATGGGGTGTTAGTAATAACATCTCAGTGTTTCTCCAAAGCGAAGATTTGCTCAGGAATAAAAGGAATACATTTGGCCCCAGAGAGAAATGCTGGAAAGCAAGGCTCCCAATGCCAACCTACAAGGGTAAGGAGAAAAAAAAACCTCTAGTGGGGTGGGGCTGTGACACTCCCAGACCCAGCCTGCAAAAACACTGGGGTCTGCATTCACGCATCCTGACTTACGAGACAGGGCAGCTCAACTGCCTTCCAGCCTGGCATGTCTGCCTGCACACACCACAACTTGATGTCCTGAGAACAAGGCCCCACTCCGAGGTCTGCTCTGCCCCCATCATCCATGGCAACTCAGGGCCCAGGGTCCAGGGGGTCTCCCTACCACCAGCAACATCCTCCAGCAGGTCAGGACGTGACTGGTGAAAATACAAGAGATTGAAATACACACACACACACACACACACACCCCTCCTGCATGCCCAGTCCTGACCATTTCACTATGCAGGATGCCCGATCTCCAAGATCCAGGTGAAACGCCCCTACCTTTCCACTCTAAAAACTGCTTTTCACTTCCCTGTCATTGGATCACAAGTGGAACTGAGGCAGTGGGTGGAGCCATCTGGCTCTATACCTTTGTCTCCTAAAAAAAACTCGGAGGGGGCCCAGGAAGGCCTCCCTGGGGCACTGACTGCCTGGAGACAGATTGTCTGGCAGGGATGACGCAACCCGGCAGAGGGTAGGGAAACGTGCTGCCGCGTTTGCAGTCGGCCCCATCTGTGCAGCGCTGCTCTGTCCGTGGCAGCCACGGAATGGCTCACCAGCAGGAGCCAAGCTGTTTGGAGAAATCTGTAGGGACTAGGAGGACCTGACCCCACTGTCAGGGGCCTGCGAGGGTTTGCACCGGCTCAGAACACAAGCCAGGAAACACAGGGCCTTTCATGGCAGCATGTGGACTCTGAGTTCTAAGAACTTGCCAAGGCCAGCGCTATGGCATAGCAGGTTAAGCCACCGCCTGCAGTGTCGGCATCCCATATGGGCGCTGGTTCAAGTCCCAGCTGCTCCATTTCCAATCTAGCTCTCTGCTATGGCCTGGGAAAGCAGTGGAAGATGGTCCAAGTCTTTGGCCCCTGTGACCAAGTGGGAGACCCAGAAGAAGCTCCTGGCTCCTGGCCTTGGATCACAGCATCTCCAGCCATTGCAGACAACTGGGGAGTGAACCAGTGGATGGAAGACCTCTCTCTCTCTCTCTCTGCCTCTCCTTCACTCCCTTTGTAACTCTTTCAAATAAATAAATATATCTTTTTAAAAAAAAAAAAAAAGGAAAGAAAGAAAAAAGAAAGTTGCCGTCCCTGGTGCTGAGCTGCACTTTGGACACAGAAGGATGAATAGCCTGTTGAGCCACGGCGCACCGGGTTCTAGTCCCGGTCGGGGCACCGATCCTGTCCCGGTTGCCCCTCTTCCAGGCCAGCTCTCTGCTGTGGCTAGGGAGTGCAGTGGAGGATGGCCCAAGTCCTTGGGTCCTGCACCCCATGGGAGACCAGGAGAAGCACCTGGCTCCTGCCATCGGAACAGCGCGGTGCGCCGGCCGCAGCGCGCTACCGCGGCGGCCATTGGAGGGTGAACCAACGGCAAAAGGAAGACCTTTCTCTCTGTCTCTCTCTCTCACTGTCCACTCTGCCTGTCAAAAAAAAAAAAAAAAAAAAAAAAAAGAAGGATGAATAGGATGCCACAGCTGCCCCCGGGGCTCACAGGCTGCTGGGCAGCCCACAGCTGTGGCCAGAGCAAAGTTGGGAAAGGCTAACCCAAGCTGGACTCAGAAGGCCTTCAGATTCTCTCTACATTTGTGGGTCAGAAAACATGATCCAGAGTGTACAGGAAGAAAATACAAGAATGTTTTCTCTTTACGCAATTAAGTACATAATAATGTAAGCTTCATTAGCATTCACCATGAGAAAAGACCTTAGAGCCTTTACTTGGTCCACTCATGGGCCATCCTGAGTCACCCAGGCTCCTGAGAGACCTCCAGGGGGCGGGGCAACACAGACATTTCACGCTGTGCTGGGATTCGTGTCAGGCAGTTTGGCTTCCTGGAGCTCCGTGTGACCTGTTACAGTCAGGTCTGCTTACCTGGAACTAAGACAGGACCTGCGTATCCCCCAAACAGGCAAGTGGCTCAAATCTTTTTCTAAAAAGAAACCGTTGAAGAAATTGCCCAAGGTAAGATGAGGACCAAGAAAGGACACACCTGACGCGGTCATCACCGCATTACAAGGGAAAACGCCAGCCACGTCATCAGACCTCACAAGTCAGCCAGAAGGCTATCAAATAACCAAGGAGATTATCTGAAATGTAGCTATGCAAATACTGTCGGTAATGAGGAATCTAATCCTAATGTAAATGATGCTGAAGACATTAGCCAATGAGAGTAATGAAGCCGCTGCAATTAACAAGGCACTTAAGCATTCTGTTTACTTATCTTTACCACGGCTTTTTTCAAATTGATATTCATGCAGGCTTTATGATTAACAAAATGCATTGGTATGGCAATGCATGTATAAAGTTACAAACAAATGAGTATAGCAGTACCCCTGCTGGGAGTGCTTACTCAGGCCGGCTTGGAAGCCAGTGCTGTAAACAACACAACTCAGAGTTGGCCTGGACAGCCATCCAGACCCTCCTGTTCTTCACGGACAGGTCTTCGGCTTTCACCCTCAGCAAGAGGCAGGAAAACATTCACAAGGGAGGCTGGCTGGGGCCAGTGTTGTGACACAGATGGTTCAACCACCTCTTGGGACACCCACGTGGTGTCTCAGATATCCCAGCGCCTCTGCTTCCAATCCAGCTCCCTCCTAGGAGGCAGCAGGTGACGGCTCAAGCACTTGGGCCTCTGCCACCCACGTGGGAGAACCAGAGTTCTGGGCTCCTGGCTTGGCCTGCCCAGCTCCAGCTGTTGTGGGCATTTAGCGGAGTAAACTGCCAGATGGAAGATCTCTCTCTTTTTTTCTCTGTCTGTCTCTCTCTTTCTCTGTTTTCTCCCTCCTCTTCAAATAGATGAAAATAAATAAGCATTTTAGAAAGGGTTTGTTTCAAAAAATGGAGAAGAAGCTGCCTTCACAGCTTTGTCAAAGCCCCTCCCACAGTGTAAGAACTCCTGATTTCACCAAACTGCTTCTCCTGGCTGTGACCATGTGCCAGGGAGCAACCCAGACCCAACTAAACCTCAGTTCTGCAACTCTCACAGATGTGGGACAATTCCCGTCAATTCTGTGGCCTCAGTTGCACACATGCAAACCAAAGGATTTTTTATGAAGCACGACATAGGGAAAAGGAGGAAGGTATTAGTCAGCTTCTAACTTCATAAAAGAACAAAGGGTTGCTTCAGCTCGCAGTTTGGGCGGTTCAAGTCCTCTGGTGAGGACGCAGATGGGAAGGAACGGTGGAGTCCAGGCACAGGGAGGGTCACAGGTGGCGCCTGGAAGCAGAGAGCGCCATGGAGTGGTGGCAGCCTTTTATAAGCAACCCCTCTCACAAGCCCCACCTTCTGACGGCAAGCCCCTACCACCCAAGGGCCTCTCACCAGGCCCACCTCCCAAACAGCAGAATTGGATCAAGTTCCCTCCTTCTTAGTACAATTAACTTACCAAAGCTTAAAGTACTGCATGAATTCAGGAGCCAAACCACGTTCAATAGCAAGGAGCTTTTATTCTAGAGCTTTTAATGATCTTAATGGCAGTAACGACACCATAGCAATCAACAGGATATTTAAGAATTCTGTTTATATTAACATTCCCACTTACATTACCTTAACCATTTATGTAAACTCTATGAATAGGTATTAAAATATACAACAAGCGGAATAGCTGGGCTGCAGATTTTTTGTTTGTTTTTTCAACAAGGATAGTTTAATAAAGAAATAAACAATCTATGGCAATCATAAAGGATATCTCTATATTTAGACATTTCTTAGTGGGGGCACTATTTATTTCCCTCATAGTAATTATTTCTATTGGAGTAAAAAAGATAATGATAGATCAAAAGTTTAAAAATCCAACTCATGTTTTTAAGTTCTGCCTCAAGTGTGTTTGCTTCTGATTTAGAGGGTATGAAATCCTGCACAGGGAATAAACTGAAATACAACTGCAATTGGAAGATTCTGCTGACTACCACTCGGCAACATTTGTCTCAGTTCCAGACTTCTAACAGACCTGAGTTGTTAACATCAGAAATGTCAAGTTGTCCTGGCTGAGTAACTCAAACAGGTCTTCATAACACTGAGTGGCAAAATGAAAGAGACCTTTAGTTCCATCTAAGAGATGATCCACCCCTCATCAGGGCTGCAGATTTATATGTCAGCAACTGGGAGGGTCGGTGCCATGGTTGAGGTGCAGCAGGTTAAGACGCCAAAGACGCCAGCATCCCATATGAGTGCCAGTTCAAGTCCCTGCTGCTCCACTTCCAATCTAGCTCCCTGCTAAAGTGCCTCAGTGCTTGCATGGGCCCCTGCACCCTCATAGGAGACCTGGATGGAGTTCCAGGCTCTTGGCTTTGGCCTGGCCCAGCCCTGGCTGTTGCAACCATTTGGGGAGTGAACCAGTAGATGAAAGGTCTCTCTTTCTGTATTTCTCTCTCTCTCCCTCTCTGTAACTCGCCTTTTAAATAAATAAAAATAAAATATTTTTAAAAGATGCTGATGGACTACTGTTTTTATAAACAATTAGTAGGGTTGTACAGTCTAACAGTGGATTAGGAAACCCTGGACCAGGCAATCCTTATCTGGCACCTCAGACTGAAATTCTATGATTGTTCCTGCCACTAACACATACAAACGACTATAAAGTCTTCACAAATAACAGGACTCAGACCAGTGCGTCTCAGTCCCCATAGCCATTTTACCCCTCCTGATCTCTGGCCCAGTCTAAGATAAACAAATGCAGAGCAGAAGATGAATGAGGTGGCTCCTCGCCCAGACAGCACCTGCTGCATTGGAGGCAGGGTCAGGAGCACTGGGCCATTTGTTTGTTACTTTAATAAACAATGCTGCCCGCTGTGCCGCTGTGGGAAGCTGAAAGGACTGTAGAAGGAGTGTCGTGCTAACAGGCTAATAGGAACTGTCGCTGTCACTCACCGGGGCTCCTGCCTCTCCCAGCAGAACTGTGCGGGTTTGGTGCCCCCTGCTGTCCCCTTCCCTTTCCTGCCAGAGACGGGCATGCCAACCACCCAGGGTCCCCGCCGCCAGCCTTTGAGCCTTTGAGCAGTTGAATGAGGCACAATCTTGCAGACACATACCTGAGACATCAAAAGCATGGGACCCGTGACTGCTAAGGACAGAAATCCGATGAGGTGGTTCTGTGTCTCGCCCTCCCATCCTGTGACTTCGAACCAGAAGGGACAACAGGAGTTTATTGGGAGGAACACTCTAAAGGCCTCCTCTCATTGCAGCTACTATATCCTGAGCTCGAGGCCGCCGTGTCCTCTGGGTGCCCTGGAAACACACCCAGCTTTTGCACCTGCTCTTCTGTGCATCTCAACTGAGGCTGGGAAATGGGCCCAGGCATTCCCATCATTTCTTCAAGAAACAAGTGCTAAGCCTCTCCACTGAACTATGGGGCTCTGTAAATGACACAGAGGGCCGCAGGCTGGGGACGGGTCACTGCTCTCAAAGCTCTTTCCACTTAGTGGGGAGGAACAAAAGAGAAGACGACATAAATGGTTAGTAACACGAGCTGCATTTATCGGGCCTGCCACTTCACCATTCTTCCCAAGGTTAACAGTAAGCCTGGGAGCTAATAATTGCCATGTTACGGACAGGGAAGCCGAGGCTCAGAGGCCCCGGGACAGAAGGCAGCCATGGTAGTCAGGCCTCCAACCTGTCGGCTCCATGCTGCATTCCAAGTGGCCCACACACTCACATGTGGGCACGGCAGAGGGCATCACCCCTGACAAGAGGTGGCTGGATGGGTCTCAGGGACAGTGGGGTGGCAGGGGACAGGGGACATACAAGCGTCTTCACTCTTCTGCTTTACAAAAAAAAAAAGGTTTAAAGCTCACAAATACCTCATGAAACTGTGTTATATAAAAATATTCTTAAACGCTAATAAAAAGTGTCAGTTGTAAAAACTGTCAATATGTGCTCATTTTGGTAGATGAATACATGGCTTTTTGTTATTTTATTCTCCATAGCGCTCCATATATTTTTTAATTCTCCTAAGTTACATTTTATTTTAAGAGGAAAGACAGACAATCGAAAGAAATGAGTGTCCTCCAAGGATCTGAATATGAAATCATGAATCCCAGTTTGCCTACTTAGCAAGGAGCACGCCCAGGAACCCACGTGCCCGGTAGCTAGGCCACGCAGCAGCTCACATCTGGGCACTTCTGAGTGCTTCACGAACACCAGTTAATTGCACCTCCTGTCACCCCCTGGAAGACGGAGGAGTATTCTTCAGACTGTGAAGTGGACCCTGGGGAAAGCAAAGTGCCTTGTGTCACATCACACGGTGAGTTACGGCCTGCGCAGGGAACACAGCTTCCCAAGCCTGACACGTGGCCCCCTGGCCCAACCATGACCATCCCCGTGCCTTTCAGGAGCAGCCCTCACAGACAGCTCAGCCTCCCTTTCCCCACATTAAGCCTCACCTGAAAATACCCTTCGTACATAAATAGAGAGCTTTTTCAGGGACAACCCAAACCACATCCTCCGGCTTTGATTGACATATCCAGCCCGGCTTTTTTAAGCGCTGGGCCTATGTTGGGATGAGACCTCTCCACTGCCCCTACTCCCCACAGACACGGCCCGGGAGGAAGGGAGCACCTGTCAGCATCAGAGCCAGCACAGGCCTCTGTGCTCCAGGATCCACTTAACAGCTCAGCTGTTATGATGCTACTTAGGACACCCACGTCTCATATACGAGGGTCTGGGTTGGAGTCCTGGCTCTGCTTCCGAATCCCGCTTCCTGCTGGGGCACACCCTGGGTACTTGGGTGCCTGCCACCCACATGGGAGATCAGGATTAGGTTCCAAGTTCCTGGCTTCCAGCTGTGGCAGGCATTTGGGGAGTAAACCTGCCAACAGGAGATCTCTCTGTGTGTCTGTGTCTGTCTCTTTCAAATAAAATGAAAATCAGTAAATAATAACTAAAACAGAAGTGCAGGCAAAATCCCTTTTGGAATAAACTCTCGTGTGCGATCCTGGAGCCCCGTTCCTCTTTGGGTTCCTCTCCACCGCCTTCCTGATTGCCAAGGACTAACCAGGACACTCACAAGGTTGTGGTCCATTCCTAGTCTCCCGAGCAGCCTCCATGCTTCCCAGCTGCCGGTGGTGAGCACCCTAAACCACAGATCTGGCCACGCCACACCCGCACTGGAACACTGGCTGGGGATGAATCCTGAACTGTTTTGCACAGGGCATGAAGCAACCGGGTCCACTGTCCCACCCCCTCTTCCCCCTGCTCCCCCTCCTGGAAATAGAACCCCTGGGGGAACAAGCACAGTCAAGAGGAAGAAGCTGGGGTTGGGCTACCAAGTTTAAACAGGATCAGAAATGAGGGCAAGCAGCGAGACCGAGACTGAGAGCTCAAAACTGCAAGGAGCCCACAGGAAGCGGGTTGAAAAAAGCTCAGCCTGCGGCCCACAGCGGGCGGCCACACGGACTTCCTTTCTGGTTCCTGCGGGCAAGGCAGGAAGGCATTCGGGAGACACCACCGCCTCCTCCGGGAGGCTTCCCTGGCTTGCCACTGGAGGTCACTGACAGTCCACTGAGAGGATGGGAGGAGGGCCAGGGCACAGAACGCTGGTGCCTGGGGAGGGAGCAGGCATTTGGCACACAGCAGTGAAGATTCTGCTTTGGATGCCCTCATCCCACATGGGAGTGCCTGGGTTTGAATTTGGGCTCCACTCCCAACCCAGCTGGTGGCTAATGGGCACCCTGGGAGACAGCAGGTGACAATCCAAGCACTTGGGTTTCTGACACCCACATGGGAGACCAGGACAGAGTTCCTGGCTCCTGGCTTCAGCCTGGCCCAGCCCTGGCTATTGTGGGCATTTGGGGAGTGAACCAGTGGATGAAAGATCTCTCTCTCTCTCTCTCTTTTTTTTGTTCCCCCCCCCCTTTTTTTTTTTTTTTTTTTGACAGAGTGGACAGTGAGAGAGAGAGACAGAGAGAAAGGTCTTCCTTTTTTTCATTGGTTCACCCCGCGCTGATCCAAAGCCAGGAGCCAGGTACTTCTCCTGGTCTCCCATGCGGGTGCAGGGCCCAAGACTTGGGCCATCCTCCACTGCACTCCCGGGCCACAGCAGAGAGAGAGCTGGACTGGAAGAGGAGCAACCGGGACAGAATCCGGTGCCCCAACCAGGACTAGAACCCAGGGTGCAGGCGGAGGATTAGCCTATTGAGCCGCGGCTCCAGCCTTCCCTTTTCTTTCTTTCTGCCTTTCAAGTAAATGAAAACAAAAATAAAGAAAAAAAATTTAAAGAAATGACAGAGACAGCATTGAGTGTCCCAGTGACAGGCACTCCTGAGCCTGGATTCATCTGTGGCCAGGAGGGAGCCGAGAGGACCCCTTAGCAAGCAATGCACCAGACGAGGGTTTGTAGAGGAGCCACTCTTTCAGCTACCAGGGGTAATGGGGTGACCTGGAGATGATGACAACCAGAGTCCAGGAGAGAATGAGGCAGGGAGAGGGGGCCGCGTGGACTTGGGCATTGGCTCTCCCGTGAGGGTTGATGATACGAAGTAGAGGGAAGTATGGGGCTGCAGCAGGCCACAGCGAACACTCAGTGGATACAGACAACAATCAGGCGCTAGACATGCAGCTTGTCTAGCAGTAGACGGAGCAGTACTTCTCTCTCTCAGTCTCCAACACATTTTACCTGCAGTGTCTGCTCAGATGCCTAGTCCCATTCTTAAGCTATACGTTAGTTTCCAATAAAAGTCTTACTTATCTTTGACCTGCCAGGGTCTAACACTGCACCCGCCACCGCCCCTTCTTCCATAAAACGGGTGTTAAATAAACAAGATCTCATTGGCTAGAACACAGGAACACCTATACCTAGATGTAACAGAGGCTGAATATGCCTCATCCGAAATCCTTGGAGACAGAAGTGTTTCAAATTGCAGAGTTTTTTGGATTTTTTGAATATCTGAGTAGATACACATCCCTAAAGCGAAAAATCAAAAATCTGAAATGCTCTAAAATCCAGACGTGTCTGAGTGTTGTGTTGGCACCCATTAGGTTTCAGATTTGGGAGCATTCCAGAGTTTCCGATTTCTGGGTTTCTATACACATATGCCATGACCAATGGAGGAGCTCAGAGGCGCCATTTCTGAAGGATGTATTTAACACTCTGCAGCAGGGAGTCCCAGAAGTTTTACAAGAGCAGTGATTTGATCAGAGCTCTTCTTAGGGAAACAAAACTGTCCAAGATGTATTTAATGGATGAAAGCGGGGAGGAACAAGAAGTGAGGTCAGCAGAAAGCCACAGCAGTATCTTATCGTCAACAGTTTCTGCCCCCTTCTACACATTGCAAGCGAAAACACTTCACTGACCATTAGGTCAATACCACATCTCAGGAATTCCAATTAAGACAGACACAAAGACAGTATAAAATCCAACTGTGCTATTCGGATCCAAATATTTCTGTCTTTGCTGGAAAAGTCCACCCCTTCAAATGCCAAAAGCATTCTCAGCTCTCTCAGATCTGAGGCTGTGCCATGCTGAGTTTGAAGAGGCCTGCATCTGGCTTTCATGACCACTGTCTAGAGACAAATCTGGAGAACCGAAGAACAAAAAGTCTGTGTTTCGTGGGCCCAAAGAGAAAGATACGAGTCATCTCAAACCACCCAGCTCCTATTTTATTAGTGTCTCCCCGCCAAGCACATTTCAGACCTGGTTTCTTCCAAAGCTCACATATCCCAGGAAACAGGGGCCCCAAATGGAAATGGCCTCTCGTGGGTTACTTTGGTGTGGCAGATGGCCCTCTCCTGATAGTCAGGAAAATGGACTTTGCTTTCAGAAAGAAAAGCCTGTAAAACAACGAGAAGTTGTCCAAAATATGCAGAAATGCTCAGCATTGCATGTGTATAACAAACATAGATAAACAGCATTCCTGAACAGGGACCAGGTCACCACACTGTTGCACAGAGTAAATGCCTCTAAATGTGAACATATACTTGTACATAACCAGCTAAATGAGACGTATCGATTCTTGAGGTATAGCCTGTGAGCAGACATTTGGTTCATTTTCCAAGTAAGGTATTCATCTGCAAGTAGACAACTAGCTAACATAACAGCTTGCAGATGTGTGGAAAGTTACAAGTAGCTAGCTAGCACAACAGCTAGGCCACATGCACATGGAGAGCTCTTAGGCAAACAGGATATTAGGGGTGGCTGAGAAATAGCAGGAGCAAGTGCCTGGAAGACTGTAATCCTGTGGTTCTCAGCCAATGAGGAACTGAGGGAGGGGCCTGCACA